>NC_080397.1:20342500-25372500 GCF_030265065.1 Corythoichthys intestinalis | reverse complement strand
GGCCTAATGAGGCTGTTCTGCCACCTGAAGGCACTCGCCAGAAGCCTCGGCGTGGTCGTCAACGCCAACGCCAACGGCATGCTGCGGTGCCGACGTCGTGGCTTCCCGAAGCTACCATGCCGATGTCCCGGCCTCCCGCGCCGACGTCCCAGTCTCCTGTGCCAATGTCCAAGCTGCCCGAGGTGCCCGTCCCGGCGCCTCGTTGCCTAGTCCCCGTCCCGGTGCCTCGCCGTCTGGCCTCCGTTCAGGTGCCCGCTCCGACTCCCCACAGTCAAGTGCCCGCGCCGACTCCCCGCAGTCAAGTGCCCGCGCCGACTCCTCGCAGTCAAGTGCCCGCGGCAGCGGACGACGGCGACTCCGCTGCTGTCCCGCCAGCGGACGACGGCGACTCCGCTGCTGTCCCGCTAGCGGACGACGGCGACTCCGCTGCTGTCCCGGCAGCGGACGACGACGACTCCGTTCCTGGTCCGCCTGACTCCGACGACAACTCAGTTCCTGGTCCGCCCGACTCCGACGACGACTCAATTCCTGGTCCGCCCAACTCCAACTCAGTTCCTAGTCCGCCCGACTCCGACGACGACTCAGTTCCTGGTCCGCCCGACTCCAAAGACGACTCAGTTCCTGGTCCGCCCGACTCTGACGACGACTCCATGCCTGGTCCGCCCTACTCCGACGACGACTGCTTGCCTGACTCTCCTCACGATGACGACGACATTTCTCCCTGCTTCCTGCCACGGCTTGGCGGCATGAACGACCTACCTCGCCCGGGACGCCCGCCTGATCAACCTGTGCGGTCGCCCAACGTCTGGCGCCCCAAGCGCCCACCCGATCAAACCGTGCGGTCGCCCAACATCTGGCGCCCCGGATGCCCGCCTGATCGACCCGTGCGCTCGCCCCATGTCTGGCATCCTGGACGCCCGCCTGACTAGCCCTGACGGGCTGGTGTTGCTCCCTCCTCCCAGCATCCTTCTTCTCTCCGTGTTTGGGACCTTGTTTTCTTCAGGACGTCTGGGATCCGTCCCTTCAGTGGGGGTACTGTTAGGTTTTGTGTTGGTTTTCTCCTAGTGTGACTTGTCCCTGTGTTTGCCCATTGATTTCACCTGTTGTGCCTCCTAGTGTATCCTCCAATCTACATCCTCCTGTGCTCACCTGTTCCTCGTTGTGTCGTTACCCCTCGTGTGTGTGTGTGTGTGTGTGTGTGTGTATATAAGCTCCCAGTTTCTTTTCACTCCTTGTTGCGTCATTGTCTATGTCAATGTCGAAGTTGAAGTCCTGTCCAAGCCCTCGTGTATTAGTCCTTCCGATAAAGTAAGTTTTGTTTGAACATTGCATTTTTGATCCCCAGTACTTTTGGTTGTACTTTGTGCTTTTGTTAGTTATTATTAAAATGTTTTTTGAGTTCACCGCCACCTGCTTTGCTACCTTTTGTTTCCCTGCATTTGGGTCCATACCGCCTGCCTGCCCGGTTTTCCTGACACTGGCGATTTCTTTGGCAATGTTACCACAATAATACCGTATTGTCCCGAATATAAGACGGTGTTTTTTGCATTGAAATAACACTGAAAAAGAGGGGGTCGTCTTATATTCGCGGTCTAGACATTATACATATATTATATTCACGACGCTAGATGGCGCCAGATATCATTGAAGCGATGCTCTGTCATGACAGATCTCAGCTACTCTCCCCATTCACGATGCTAGATGGCGTCAGATATAATATAAGCAAGCGATGTTCTGTCATGACAGATCTATGCTACTCTTTAGTTTAACCAGTTTGCATTTTATTGCAATGTTTTTCCTTATTCAGATTTGTTTCAATGCTAGTTACAGTTACACTTCACTTTGATGGTTAATGCAGTTATTGCAATTTTGTTTTATCACAATAGATTGGTTTGTTTACATTTTAAAAACCTGAAGCCATTCATTAACGAATGTGATTGCACTTTAGTTTACATATTTAAATGTTCAGATATTAAGATTTGAATGAGGCAAAATAACATGCTTTTTCTCTCAAATATATTGTTATAATCATTTGTTTCGGCTGTACTGTAATTTTCCGTATAAAAATTTGGTGTTCAAAAAGTCTTTTTTCAAACTTGAGTCTTGAAAAAGAGGGGGTCGTCTTGTAATCAGGGCCGTCTTATATTCGGGCCAATACGGTAATTGTCACCTTAACTTATGAAGACTGGCAAACGGAGGTCGGAGAAGGACCGTGGAGATCGTAGATATTCTACGGCCGTATTGTCGAGCCAGTTCATGGATGCGCACCCCATGCTCATTTTTTTCTGTCATTTATTTCAATGGTAAGCATCACCTTTTTCCTTGTTTCACCACCTGCACTAACCCTTTTTGGAACCTTTTTGGAACCTGTGTTGATTTCCCTCATAAGAGGCGCAGTCATGTCATATTTCGTGCAGGTCGTTGGATGTAGAAACAAATGGCGAGTCAAATTTTAAGTCGGATGTCGAAAAGATCGTGTTGAAGCAATCGTATGTCGAGGAACCACTGTAAATCAAAAGTCTATTTCAACCCTGATTTTGCCGTCTCTCATAAAGTAGAGCATGACAATTGAGTGGCAAAGTCTCACTATAGTCCTTCTGCCAACAACTTTTACCTCATACCAATGATGAAATAAATGTAAACAGGTTCTCAGGGTGGGCTGTCAGAGGTATTTTAAAACTTAAACACTGTATCCGTAGTTCCTTGCATTATGTTACCCTTGTTTTTTACCTTCCCCTCGCACAACCACGCCCTCTTTACGCCTGCAAAAGAACCCCTCGAAGCTCTGTACCTGCCTCATGATACACCAGTTATGTCTGTGATACAATTTTGGGACCTGAGAACACTGTAGGTCCATTTTGGCCCTGCACCCCATGTCTGTGCCCTTCACATGTGCTTCTGCGCTTACTATGTACAGTGGGGAGAACAAGTATTTGATACACTGCCAATGGGAAAACCCATTGGCAGTGTATCAAATATTTGTTCTCCCTACTGTACATCCAAGACAATTGACATGAAATAAAACTCTGGAAAAAAAAAAAACTGAAACAAGACACCTTACCTGGGTAGTTGTGGACCAGTGTGGGAGATGCCCCCCTGTAGGAGCCCCCGCTGCTCTCACACATTGCCAGGTAGGGTGGGTAAGAAGAGGGCTGATACTGCATGTAGGGCTGCTGGGGAGTCATCGGAGGAGACACAGCCGCCCGGGCACTTTGGGATTCCCCTGACAGGACTCCAACAGGTTCCTCCTGTTGCCTTTCTTGTCCATCGGACTCATCTGGGTCTATAGGGGGTGGCAGGTTGTGCGAGCCATGGACGTTTTTGGCATCGCGGGCTACTGAGGTCGCTTTTGGCTCGGCTGGCTCGGTGGTATTCCCCCACTCCTTTGACACCTCTGCGTCCCCCTCGTTGGCCGCCTCCCCAAGTGGACTCTGTAGCTCTGAGAATTTGCTCTGAGCCAGTCGGTGTGGCCACGTAGGGCCATCTGGGGGCTAAATCGATTGGGACAAGTGTTGGTGGTGGTGCTAGTGTTTTCCCTTTAAGTCAGTTTTAACAGCAGTGGGTAGGAGTCATTTTGAGTCAGTCAACTTGTTGAGCTGAATCAAAGACCCTCATCGAGATCAAACTAAAATGTTTTTAAAACACATTATGATTTTGACAACTGTGGCCGAGGGACTAACTGCCAATGCAGACCTTTTCACCTTAACATCACACATACTCGTACTTCCGAGTGGCAATAGCTCCAATGGCACCGATAGGAAACAAACACTTTTGTGCCAGTAGACAAAGGCAGAGACAACACAGCCTTCAAGTACGTCAGGTTTCAGTCATAAGATATCTTATGAGGGAAAGTGCAAGATCAGATATGGAGGGAATTCAGACATGTTAACATGATCAAGGAGGGATTGGTAAATTGACCATTTATGTTGCTCGAATTAATAGCTTTGCTATTTTGATTTTTAAATAAATACCACACGGTGGAGCTAATGTTTGCTAGTAGGCTAGCTGCTATATTGTGACAAACTACTCAAAGACCCAGCTATCATCGTAAACCTCTTTGAGAAAATGTTTTGCACAAACCCAGTGATCAAGGTTTGGATACCATTCTCTACCTTTTGAAATTGCTACTCCACGATCTTCTTTGTATCAATTGTCATTGTTGTTCTTCTTGTGGACACTAACTTCGAAGCCGTTCTCCATCATTCTTTAACCTATCGTGTTAAAACGTGGTAGCTATGTAGAATGGGACAGTATCTATTGATCGTCGGAGCCTGAGTTTTGATTTTTTTGTATCAAAGCTGATAAAACACAGACTTATTGTTGCTTTACATTGCAAGTTAGCCAGTAGAGGGCATGCGCTCTCGTTGTCACAGGCTTTAGCCTGTAGCGTGTTGCAGAACACTCGTGCTTGCTATTATTAACAATTTGCGACCTCAACAACAGGTTCCATTAGGTAGGTTTCGCAAACAAGTTTATGTCATTGCTTCCGATTACCTCACTAGTAGCCATTTATTTTTTTGCCACCCAGAAGTACCCAGACACCAGTTTTTTACAAACAGTATAAAATGGTCTATAGTGGAAACACTGCGTCATCAGAGATCCCTTGTCAGGGGTTCTGCTTGCGTAGAGCAGGGGTCTCCAAACTATTCCACAAAGGGCTGCTGTGGGTGCAGGATTTCATTATGACTGAATATGACCCTTTTTACCAATCTGGTATCCTGCAAGTGTAATCAGTTGATTGCAGTTAGGTGGTACCTGTTTTAGCAGAAACCTCATTGGTTAAACTGTCTGTGCTGGATTGGTTGGAACATAAAACATGACCTACAGTGGCTCTTAAGGACCAGTTTGAAGACCCCTTGCGTAAAGGATGGTGTTTGTGCTGCCATTGGTAAGCCCAAAGGGCCTGGTAAGAACTTGCACAAGTGACACATAACGACAATTAGTTGCGCGTTTACATGTATGTATTAACACGCAACACGTGCAATGAAAAACGGGGGAGCTTGTACGCATCGAGCTATGGCTTGAGCATCTGTACATGACAAATGAACAATTGCTCATGAAAGCACAACACGAGCGGAGGTTAGAGACAGAGGGAAAGACTTACGCTGGAATAGGGAACATTTGAGTCCAGATCTGTCTGAGTGTTGTGGGTGTGGTGCAACGAGGACAAAGAAGTGGAGGAGGAGGTGGAAAGTGACTTGATGTCCTCACAGTCTTTGGCTGAGACATGATGCTGGTCCACCTTCAGGCCCAGCCCTCTTTCCCCCCTCTCATCCAAGTAGGACAGGGTGGGTTTGGGACAACAGCCCTTAGCACCTTCGTGCCCTTTAGGTCCGCTGGTGTGTCTGACGTCCCCATCTCGCCCAGTAGACACTCGCTCAGCACGTTGCTTCTGCTCACAGCACTTGGAGGTCAGTAGGAGTTTTTGATCTATGTAGAGGCCTCGCGAATACTGTCCATAATATAGTGACTGAGCCAACGCAGTCTGGGTCTGACTCATGGCCAACTGCAGCTGAGAAGGCGCTGCTGGCACGTCGCCTTTTTTACAGTCCGCAAAGTCGTGGGCGGGGCCTTTGTCATCATCTTTATCATCCTCCTTTTGATCTTTAGCTTTAGAATCGTTGGAGGAGCTTTTATGATAGGTGTTCTGCCTTTCTGCCTGTGAATAGCCTGGCAGGAAGTACGGCTCGAAGCTGTGGTAGTACGGGGACTGAGGTTCTTTTGTGGGATGCGGGGCAGTTATCATGGGTGGCGTTTTCCTGGTGTTACTATGGTTACTGGTAGAGTTGACTTCAGATGATACAGAGGAACCAGACATGGGTCTGAGTCCTTCAAGGCGATTTTCAGAGGAAACGCCGTCGTCACCTGCATCTGAAATGTCGGAGTAAGCGGGGCTGTTGTCCTTGCTGTCCCCCATCAGCAGAGAACCGCCAGGGGCATCGAGCCGCGATGAACTTCCGATGGAGGGACTGGGGGCATTGTCCGTGAAGGTGTATACCTTGTCAGCCTCGGCACGGATACTTGCCATTCGGCTTTCCTGGCTTTCATTGAGCCCAATCATCATATCCTGCTTGCTCAGGTGTTCCTTCAGGAGACTCCCTGGAATCTCTTTGGCAACAATTTTAGGAGCACCTTCTTCCATTTTGACGGCATCGCCATTTGCCGTCCAAGCAGTCGCGTCGCGGTTTTGTTTGTCTTTAGTTCGTCGCTTCTCTTTCTTGCGCGGCTCTTTGCAGGTCACTAATGTGGATTTAACCAGGCTGGGTTCCATGATGATATTGAGTTTGGGCTTGATGGGTTTTAGGGATGAGTTTTTGCTGGTCATGCCCACGACTGGCACAGACGAAGGCTGCTGTGAGGTGCCGCTGTCCGTCGGATATGCCGCGTTGGGTATGGCAATAAGCTTAGGAGGCGTGGGAGCTGGTGCAATCAGCCGGTTAGTCCGTGACTTTGAGAGTTTGTCCACCTTCCCATTGGATTTTTTACTCTTGTCGCAGAGGATCTTCTTGTCAATTAGACCTTCGGCTTCCAGCTTGGGCATTTCTACGGTGGCACTACGGTCTGGCACCATGCAGTTTTCCAGAACCACAGTCATGTTGGAGATAATAGGCAAGTTGCTGAGGTCGTCCTTCAGCAGAGAGCTCCTTCTGGTTTTGGTGCTGAGGAGCAGCCGTCGATTTTTGGGCGAGCCCACTGTGGTAACCTTGTAAATTGGGGTGGCTTTTTTGGATGAAGTGGTGGCAGCAGCTACGTTGGTGGAGGACTCCATAAGGTCATAAACGGCATCCTCGCAGTCTGACAGACGCTCCTCGACCTCAGGATTCCTCTGCTCCTCCACCTCCAAGTGGGCGTGTGTCTGGTGGTAACGCAGCCCATTGATGTGCTTGTACCGCTTGGTGCAATTGGGGTGGGGGCAGTCGATGAGAATTGGCGGAGGCGATGAGGTGCAACCTCCCCCCGGGTCCAGGAAAGAGGGGTCAGACTTACCCTGTGGAGTGGACGGGGCGCTGCGGCATTTAGCCCGTATCCTCTTCCCATTTCCGTTCTTAATGTCCTCTGAGGAAACCAAAGTGAGGTCCAGGTTAGCCGGTGGTTTGTTCTTCCGCTTGCCGGAAGGGAGGACTGAGGCCCGGTTGGCAGGTTTGGTTTCCTCTGTGCTGAAGAAAGGCGGAGAAGCTCTGCAGTTGCTAAGGAGTTTTAAACTACCACGCCGGCCTTTGCTGTGCACTGGTGAAGCCGCTATGCCACCGCCCCGGCTTCGGTGCTGTGGCAGGCCTCGCATTTTAACTGGCGGTGCCGCATTGCCACAGGGCCGATCTGCTAAAGCGAGACGCAGTCTTTTTCCCCGGCCACGACCACCTGGCATTTCCAGGTCACTGGACGGAGACTCACAAAACCTGAAGAAACAACATTCATTCATTCATCTTTTGTACCGCTTATCCAATCATCAATTTATAACAACAGGTCTGAACTGAAATGTTCTATGTAGCATATCTCCTGCCTCTCTTCCAACCACTCATCCAATTGCCCAAACTACCAACTAATGACCAGCCAATCTAGTACAGTATTTCCCTACATATCCAACCAACCAACTTCGACGGATCTAAGGTATCTACATACCCTACCCAACTCCAACCTACCATTTTACCTACAGTACCTAGAACTACGTCCTTCTTACGAAACTCCTAATATCTACCTACATGTTTAACCACTTACTACATGAAACAAGACTTTTTTTTTTTGTCACCAAACAATTGAAAAATCTAGTTAACTGCAGACTTGTACCTACTTAAGGACCACACGACCAACATCCCTGATACAAACTCCTACACTTTAAACCTAGCTGCCTATCTACTTACCTTCCGAACTACCTACCATTGACCGTAAAGAAGAACTGGAAATAGTGTTGGTGACATCACCCATAGTGTTTTACTGTTCAGGCCGTCGCCATTACAGCCACCATGTTTTCCTTTCGGAGTTCATGAAGCCCATATTTGGGGTATTTGGGCTATATACATTCTCTACTAGAGATGTGTGAAATTTCCGATAGTTAGATTATTCGCGATTTGGCCGTGGAAGATTCGAGAACGATTCACAAACATCCAAATTACGATTATTGAAATATGTCAAGTAAAGCGGAACTAAAACACAGCGCGGGCTTCGGGACACAATGAGGAACGGCCCAAGAGTAAACATCATGCTTGTCATTACCTGGGTAATGACAATGCTCAACTCACGGCTCTGGCTCAAATCATGCCGCTAGATTAAAAAAAAAAAACAATAATACCTGACTGCTCCCGACAGTCGCTACAAACTACGTCCGCATAATGCTACGGTAGATATCACATGTATAAAGAACGAGATGCGAAATGACCGACTTGGCGGCGTTAGCAGCACATGTATAGAAAACTGGATGCAAAATGACATACTTGCTGGTGTTAGTAAACAACCGCCATCTTAAATCAGTATATTTGCCTGGAAGGCTGTTGTAGCGAACCTTCCAAGCGAACCTAATGAACTTTTTTATCTAAAATAGTCCAAATTAGCAAAATCTTGACTTTAATCTATCTTTAAAACAGTTTTAAAACTTTCACATGTCAAAAGTAGACAGAAGGGAAATTATGCAATAACGGGAGCAATTTAAACAACCTTAAGGGTTGATTCACAACATTAAATTAATTAAATACAGTTGAAAGTTGCTGACACAGAATGGGGACTTGAGTATTTTATTTAATGTTTTGAACTGTTAACTTGATACTGAAATAGTCGTTGATTGAAGCCTGAGAGGATTTTTGTACAATTTTTGTAACTAATGTACTAAACATTAAAAGCAGCTAATAGCTGGGGGGGTGCATCAATAATAGATTTATCATCGAATCGTAGCTTTTGAATCGTAATCGCAATCGAATCATTAGGTGCCCAAAGATTCCCACCTCTATTCTCTACGTCAGTCTAGGGGGACGAACCAGAACACTCTGACTGTGTAAAGATTCCGAGAAAGTCTGAATTTGAAAGTGCCCCCTGCTCTTTGATGGTGAAATAAGGCACAAGTCTTTGTGACATTCACAGCCGCAAAGACTTGCTTGTGGGTACACATTCCCAGTGGTAACTGTGACTTTACATACAGTGGGGCAAATAACTATTTAGTCAACCACCAATTGTGCAAGTTCTCCTACTTGAAAAGATAAGAGAGGCCTGTAATTGTCAACATGGGTAAACCTCAACCATGAGAGACAGAATGTGGAAAAAAACATAAAATCACATTGTTTGGTTTATAAAGAATTTATTTCCAAATTAGAGTGGAAAATAAGTATTTGGTCACCCATAAACAAGCAAGATTTCTGGCTGTCAAAGAGGTCTAACTTCTTCTAAGGAGGTCTAATGAGGCTCCACTCGTTACCTGTATTAATGACCCCTGTTTTAACTCATTATCGGTATAAAAGACACCTGTCCACATCCTCAGTCAGTCACACTCCAAACTCCAATATGGCCAAGACCAAAGAGCTATCGAAGGACACCAGAGACAAAATTGTAGACCTGCACCAGGTTGGGAAGACTGAATATGCAATAGGTAAAACGCTTGGTGTGAAGAAATCAACTGTGGGAGCAATTATTAGAAAATGGAAGACATACAAGACCACTAATAATCTCCCTCGATCTGGGGCTTCATGCAAGATCTCACCCCGTGGCGTCAAAATGATAACAAGAACGGTGAGCAAAAATCCCCGAACCACATGGGGGGACCTAGTGAATGACCTACAGAGAGCTGGCACCACAGTAACAAAGGCTACTATCAGTAACACAATGCGCCGCCAGGGACTCAAATCCTGCACTGCCAGACGTTTCCCCCTGCTGAAGCCAGTACACGCCCAGGCCCGTCTGCGGTTCGCTAGAGAGCATTTGGATGATCCAGAAGAGGACTGGGAGAATGTGTTATGGTCAGATGAAACCAAAATAGAACTTTTTGGTAGAAACACAGGTTCTCGTGTTTGGAAAGAATACTGAATGCATCCGAAGAACACCATACCCACTGTGAAGCATGGGGGTGGAAACATCATGCTTTGGGGCTGTTTTTCTGCAAAGGGACCAGGATGACTGATCTGTGTAAAGGAAAGAATGAATGGGGCCATGAATCGAGAGATTCTGAGTGAAAATCTCCTTCCATCAGCAAGGGCCTTGAAGATGAGATGTGGCTGGGTCTCTCAGCATGACAATGATCTGAAACACACAGCCAGGGCAAAAAAGGAGTCGCTTCGTAAGAAGCATTTAGAGGTCCTGGGGTGGCCTAGCCAGTCTCCAGATCTCAACCCTAGAGAAAATCTGTGGAGGGAGTTGAAAGTCTGTGTTGCCCAACGACAGCCCAAAAACATCACTGCTCTCTAGGAGATCTGCATGGAGGAATGGGCCAAAAATACCAGCAACAGTGTGTGAAAAGCTTGTGAAGAGTAACAGAAAACGTTTGGCCTCCGTTATTGCCAACAAAGGGTACATAACAAAGTATTGAGATGAACTTTTGGTATTGACCAAATACTTATTTTCCACCATGATTTGCAAATACATTCTTTAAAATTCGAACAATGTGATTTTCTGTTTTTTTTTTCACATTCTGTCTCTCATGGTTGCGGTTTACCCATGATGACAATTACAGGCCTCTCTAATATTTTCAAGTGGGAGAACTTGCACAATTAGTGGTTGACTAAATACTTATTTGCTCCACTGTAGTTGGTGAAATCATGACCTTCATGAGAACTTTAGATAAAAGTGAGCACTTATTCTGCTTAATAAAGGAGTTTATCTTCCTTTTAGTAGGTGAAAAATGCACCACACAATATCATAATAATAATATTTTATATAAATATTTATACATTCTTGAGTCAACGCAATCATTTCAAATGTCAATATGTTCTTGCGGTTCCCAGTGTTGTCTTTTTGGTGGAAACTGGGTCAAAATGGCTCTCTTTGGTTGCCAACCCCTGAGCTAGAACCAGTGGCCAGTTTTTCAAGCACTTTTTGGACTTCATTTTAAAACGCGGGCTTAATTTGTAACGGATTGTGCTGGAACCAGATCCGATACTTGTTGATTGTGGCCTCACTGTCTTCCGGAACTTCGGCCGATCCGCCACCTTATTGACCAGCTCTGTTGTTATCGACTTATAGACTTGGCCACATTTGGGGAGTATTATATTTAACAGCAATTGCTTTTGGACACTAGGCGGTGCTTTTGAACTATGTAGTGTGTCTGGGGGCAGCAGTTGCTGGCCTTTTTTGTTGCATTGCAGCCAACAGCTCTCGCACCTTCTCATTGCACTTTGCTGTTTTTGTTGCCACATGTTAATTGAACATCGTGTCTCTTTTCCTTCTGTAGCATTACAATACTATGCTTATATAGTCTACACTGTGTTGTTGTCGGCATTAGCTAACGTGCACTTAAGAAAAAAAAAAAAGACTACCATGTAAAGACGCCCATCTGAGTCTCTATAAGAAACCGTTTGGAAAGTTACGGCACTTTATGATTTACAAATTAAGTACTGTACCACCCACCAAAAACTGCTATTATCAAATCACCTCTGTATTAATTGTCTGTGTTGCTATCACGTTTGCCCTCAAATGTTCTGATCAAGTAAAGTTGTGTTGGTTTCTATTTATATGACACATGTTCACAAAGCAATTTAGACCACAGATGAATCTGAAATCACCATGGCAACAACCACCAGAAGCAACAGCAGACCACAAACAATTAAGATCAGACATTAACCTTTCTTACAGTAAACGCTAATGAGAAGCAATTATATTTAATTAGCATGACCTATGGACAAATGTATTGGGACACCAAAATAAAGGAAATCAGAGTGTGTGGAGGTGAAAGGTGGCCTCGTTTAAATTAAAAATGTGTCATTTTCACCTGGGAGGGGCCCAATCAAGTTTGGTGCAGTCCAACAGTGTTCCCACATAGGTCCTCTTCCTCCACGTCACGTTGACCACCAACACGCCTGATACAGGTGCACAAGCACACGCTTCATTTATATCATGTTGTCAACATATCAATTTATCATGATGGACTGGGCATAATATCAAAATGTCCTGATGTCATTTAGAGTTGGGCATCATAACCTGGTACCAATTTAGTACTGGCTCCGAAGCAACCGGAGGTAACCGGAATGAATAAAAATGAGTCTATAAATAGATTTATACATATACAGTATGTAATGACATTTTAATTTTAATATCATGTTACCTGCATTTATAATATTGAAAATTTTACTCTAAGTTGTATTCAACATGGCACAGTTAATTAAAGGGTAGTTGTTATTTTTTGGGGAAGAATCAGTTCAAGAATCATTTAAGCACCTGAGCTGTTTTAAAAACTACTGAGTATTAACCAGTATCGGCTCAAACCCTAATGAATCCCAACCCTAAAATCAATGCATTGTGACATCAAATTATTGCAATATCAAGATATGTGAAGCTATTGTGATATGTGAAAGTCAGAATAGGATATAGAAACAAAATTATATTTAGGTATCGTTATATCATTAAAAGTACAGTTTTGTGAAATAAACAAATCTGTAGATATTAAAGAATAATGACACCGAAATATAATATTACATGACAATACATGAAGTGATATATGTATATGGCGGAAAACACTCAGGTGACTTGAAGTTCCGCTCTGAGACCCCCAATTTGGCCAAATTTTAAAATTGTCCGATATGCATGTGTGGTACATCATTGGAAAGCTTAAAATCTCAATTTTCTGGGGGAAGAAAAATTTTGAACAGGAGGGCATTTTTAAAAAACATTTTTTTAAAAACAGCAAATCCCTAACTGGAGGCAAGATCACGCGAGAGCAGAATTAAAGACGCCACGATTTTAACAAGATATTATCGCATATTTACCTTGTTTCGATCCAAAAACTCCAAGAAGCATGTACCACCAAGTGTCAAGACACAGCTGTGAAAGACCACAGCCAGATTTTTTTATTTTATTTTATGGGTGAAACATGGTGATACAGTGCCTTGCAAAAGTATTCGGCCCCCTTGAACCTTGCAACCTTTCGCCACATTTCAGGCTTCAAACATAAAGATATAAAATTTTAATTTTTTGTCAAGAATCAACAACAAGTGGGACACAATCGTGAAGTGGAACAAAATTTATTGGATAAGTTAAACTTTTTTAACAAATAAAAAACTGAAAAGTGGGGCGTGCAATATTATTCGGCCTCCTTGCGTTAATACTTTGTAGCGCCACCTTTTGCTCCAATTACAGCTGCAAGTCGCTTGGGGTATGTTTCTATCAGTTTTGCACATCGAGAGACTGACATTCTTGCCCATTCTTCCTTGCAAAACAGCTCGAGCTCAGTGAGGTTGGATGGAGAGTGTTTGTGAACAGCAGTCTTCAGCTCTTTCCACAGATTCTCGATTGGATTCAGGTCTGGACTTTGACTTGGCCATTCTAACACCTGGATACGTTTATTTTTGAACCATTCCATTGTAGATTTGGCTTTATGTTTTGGATCATTGTCCTGTTGGAAGATAAATCTCCGTCCCAGTCTCAGGTCTTGTGCAGATACCAACAGGTTTTCTTCCAGAATGTTCCTGTATTTGGCTGCATCCATCTTCCTGTCAATTTTAACCATCTTCCCTGTCCCTGCTGAAGAAAAGCAGGCCCAAACCATGATGCTGCCACCACCATATTTGACAGTGGGGATGGTGTGTTCAGGGTGATGAGCTGTGTTGCTTTTACGCCAAACATATCGTTTTGCATTGTGGCCAAAAAGTTCAATTTTGGTTTCATCTGACCAGAGCACCTTCTTCCACATGTTTGGTGTGTCTCCCAGGTGGCTTGTGGCAAACTTTAAACGAGACTTTTTATGGATATCTTTGAGAAATGGCTTTCTTCTTGCCACTCTTCCATAAAGGCCAGATTTGTGCAGTGTACGACTGATTGTTGTCCTATGGACAGACTCTCCCACCTCAGCTGTAGATCTCTGCAGTTCATCCAGAGTGATCATGGGCCTCTTGGCTGCATCTCTGATCAGTTTTCTCCTTGTTTGAGAAGAAAGTTTGGAAGGACGGCCGGGTCTTGGTAGATTTGCAGTGGTCTGATGCTCCTTCCATTTCAATATGATGGCTTGCACAGTGCTACTTGAGATGTTTAAAGCTTGGGAAATCTTTTTGTATCCAAATCCGGCTTTAAACTTCTCCACAACAGTATCTCGGACCTGCCTGGTGTGTTCCTTGGTTTTCATAATGCGCTCTGCACTTTAAACAGAACCCTGAGACTATCACAGAGCAGGTGCATTTATACGGAGACTTGATTACACACACGTGGATTCTATTTATCATCATCGGTCATTTAGGACAACATTGGATCATTCAGAGATCCTCACTGAACTTCTGGAGTGAGTTTGCTGCACTGAAAGTAAAGGGGCCGAATAATATTGCACGCCCCACTTTTCAGTTTTTTATTTGTTAAAAAAGTTTAAATTATCCAATAAATGTTGTTCCACTTCACGATTGTGTCCCACTTGTTGTTGATTCTTGACAAAAAAATTAAATTTAATATCTTTATGTTTGAAGCCTGAAATGTGGCGAAAGGTTGCAAGATTCAAGGGGGCCGAATACTTTTGCAAGGCACTGTATAACGAGGGTCGCGATGCAGAACTCGCAGACAACAAGAAGTGGTTGAGATTTGCTCTTTCATATAGTTACTCTTTTAAACATTATTTTTCAATTTTGCTTTGTTCGGATCGATTATTTATCATGTAACATATCGGGGGAAAATGCGAAAAAACAAAAGAAATACAATTAAGCGATAGTTATGAGGTAGAAATCCGAGACTTTTTTACAGACGGCAAATTTTTCACTGTGACGTAATTTGTTTAAAAGTTTAAAATATGCGAGTGAATAATTTTTAAAAGTCGTTTTCTTTTTTTAAACTAAATAATAGACATCAGTTAATGATTCTAAGCTAAAAATGACAGACATTTCGAATAACAAATATAATTGCTCACCTTCTTTTTATGGCTAGGTTGAAACAAAAGCGGTTGCGTGACGTTTGTAAATGGGGGTTTTCAGGGTAAAATGGACAAATTAAAAATAGTTCGGAGGCTTAATGCGCCATGAATCTGCTATGGCAGCATATAGACATATTGTTCTATCGAACACAACAGTTGTTTTGGCTTAAAATAAAGCAGTTTCTTTTAAAGAGGAGCGCAAGAGCAGAAACTGCTTTTTCAGTCTTATCTGTGTTTTCCGCCATATACAGTGGGTAGAACAAGTATTTGATACACTGCCAATGGGTTTTCCCATTGGCAGTGTATCAAATACTTGTTCTCCCCACTGTATATCTCCACAGGTTTTCTCACCTTCTTGAGTTTCATGCCATACAATACCCTCCAGATTGACGCTGGTCCCTGGCTGGCAGGGGCCAAGGAAGTCAGCATCGGAGTTTGGCGTGGCAGGAAGGGCAACTTCCTGCGTGTTGGTGCCAATAGAACGAGTCCTCACGGTGTTACAAGTGGGCGGAACCACAGCAGGGTGAATGGAGGGCACGGATGAAGGCAGTGAGGGTCCGGCAGCCCCTGCTTGGCCCGGAGCAGGGGCCCCGCCTGGTGGAGTGAACATGGGCTCCACCTGAAGGCAATAGAATGAAATACATTATGATTGGACAACAGTACTGAGACACTTGCAAATTTTTGAATATTCTGTATTCGCATTTAATGCTCTTTTGAAAGTGTAACCTTAGCAAGCCAAAATAAATATATTAACACTTGCTTATTTGTTTTACCTCTCCGAAAATGTATTCTGCAATGCATTAAATGTTCGTAATCCGATTACTTGATTATTCAAACTAACTAATTGATAGATTCATCGATTACCTAAATAATTGATAGCTGCACCCCTAACTGGCTGCAAAGCTTTATTGCTTCAAGAAATTTCATTTGGCCATGACTGCTCAATGTAATCCCTCACTTCTCTTGGGAGAGACAGGGAACCTCTGCTGCCACCTGCTGTCAACTCTGTTGTCGTACAACATGCCTCATGCCTCTCAGCATGCACTGTGGCTGTAAATTACAGTCAAAGTTCATGTTCTATGTTAATCATTTATTCAGTTACAGTTGTTCCATTAATTGCTAATTATGCTGTTTAGTTTGTTGTTACTTTAGTTTCATTTTAAAACTGTGATCTAAATGACATTTGATTTAATGATCTTCTGTACAGTTGTTCCATTGTTTTTCAGGACCGATACCGATTATTAGTAGTTAGAGGGGCCGATTACCCATTTTTGGAGCTGATATTCATTTGCAGTAAAAGTGTAAAATTTGGCGAATAATGCAAACACTGAACTTATTTGAAATGCCTAATGCATATTAATTGAATCACACAAATAGAAAATTGTAGCTCCAGATGTGCCTGCATTTCCCAGCCTCAGAAACATCTCTTATAAAGTTGAATAAAACGTAAAATAAATAGCTCTCTGAATTTTTTTCCCACAGAAAATAAAGCAAAAATACAGGGAGTTCTCAGGCTCAGCAGCACGTCTTGTAAAGTTAAATAAAAACGTAGATAATAGCTCCCTGAATTTTTCCCTGAATTCTCCGGCCCTGCCGATTATCGGTCTATCTCTAATTATCACAGTATTGATGCATCGCTGTCAGAAGTTCAAAGTAAACCTTTCATACCATCTGTCGTCAAAGAAGTTATATTCTAGGGAAGTATTTGCATCAATCCTCTGAGACCGTTTTTTTTTTTTTCTTGGCTCAGAGCTGTAATCACGAAACATTAACTTGAATGCCTTCTATCGGGTGGTCGTATTTTGTTCAAACATTTTCTGGTTTTCTAATTTTATTGTATGGTAAAAACATTTCCACTTTAAATTTGGAGTGATCATTAGCGAAACTGCTATTGTTGAGGGGACTTTGAACGCATCTAAATTGACAAAAAAATAAAATAAAATTACCTCATATTAATGTTTGCACATTTTAAAAGAGTATACCCCTTCAGACACGCATTTTTTCTGCTGCCCAAAAAAAAAAAAAAAAAAAATATTCGCTCATTATTACTCTACTCAAATACCAGAACAAAGTGCAATTTTTTGGTCAGGGATATTTCATGCTTTTATTGGTTATTTTTTTAAGTTAAAGTTACATTGTTTTTAATGAAGTTTTGAAGTTGCGTTTTCGTCCCAGCCATTTTCAAAGAACCAAAAATAGAAAAGAGTGCATGCTAAACCTCATGATTTTATTTTGATGTGTATAGTTCTGTCCAATAACCTCCCAGAAGTGGCAATAGCAACTAAATTCAGTGTATGAATTGATTTAAAGACGCAAACGCATCATGTCCTTCAGCAGCATGCTCAGGACTGAAAGGGTACAAAAAAAAAACAAACAAAAAAAAAGCTCAAAACAGAAACACAAAAAAAGGCTCATGACTTTAGGGGTTAAATTATAGAGTTTTAAATTTAGCATGACAGATGTTAATTTCTATTTTTTTTTTTTTTTTAATACATTGCTGATAATTATTGTTTTTCATGTGCTTATATTATTCAGATATGCAGCTAATTATTTCAGTTTAGAGTAAAATTATTATAACATTATAATTTTAAAAAATCACTTTTCACAAACAAAAAAAATATTAAAGGGTGACGGTTTTTGGGCTGGCCGGTGTTCTGACGAATGGGTATCCCAGTCGAATTGATATCCAAAGCGCTAATGAGCAAGCGCACGATAACCACGCCCCTCCATTTTATAGTGCTTTCTGACCACTAAACTCTGTTAACAATTACGTATATGCATGAAAGACTACAATAGAATATTGATGATATTGCAAGATAATAGGGTTAGGACAGTAACGTTGTCTGATAAGCAGTAAACGTGGGTCGCCTGGGTTTTAATAGTGTTTATTGTTCAAGAAAGAATATTGACATTATAGCGGGAGTATCTAAATATTTAATATAATAATATATCTAAATAGCCGTTTCAAAACGTAAAGCAGATTTGTTCAACAATAAGCTGCTATCAACAGCGGGAATACTACTTCGACAAGCAAGGGCGTAGGTTTGGTCTCAACATTAGTAGAGACGATATTTCAGCATAACCTGCATGTACACTTTTCGCTCGGGATGGGACATTAATAAGACCAAACAGATTGGGTGAACGGGGGTCAGGGCTACATTTCTCACGAATATGAACCTAATTAATTTATATGCTACATCAGGGGTGCTCATGACGTCAATCACGATCGGCCAGTCAATGGTAAAGCTAGTGTGGGTAGCTCGTGGCATTCCCCCCAAAAACAATGTACATAATTAATTATGATTGTTGTGTGTATGTTGTGTTGTGTGAGCTACATGTGAGGTTATGCAGCACGCCTCTCTCTCACTAAGCAGCTTCTTGCTAACGTTTTTCTAGCTCCATAGTTTCCAGCAGAGCTCACTCCATTTCTCACAGTTTATTTAATGTTAAGAATAGAAAACACAAAGAGAAGGACACTTCTCTCGAAGCAGCTTCCTACTTGAGTTTTGCAGATTAGCAAGTTCACACAGTTTAATATTATGCTAACACTGATGCAGGTCCGACCTACAGTAGCAAAATTAAAGGTGTGTTCCTCACTTCCAAAACAATGCTGTCTTTTTATGTTTCTAAGAGTGACTGTTGCTGGCTGAAAAATTAACTTCTCATATCTCTAATATCTTATGTGCGTGTGTATGAGGGTCAAATCATCAGCCAATCAAATGTGCATATAGGAGGAAAAAATGGACCGGCACATTCAGCAAGTGAAAAGATGTACAGTAAATCTAAACATAATGAAAAGAATTAATTTAATAATGGTTGGGTCAATTACAACAAGTAAAACACATGAGAAGACAGTATAAATGACCTATAAAACTGAAGTCATTATATAACGCAAATAAGGTTGCTTAAAAGTTGGTGGAAACAATTTCAGCATCCTGAAAAGTTGGTAGTGTTTTGTCCCAACCGTCTCTATGCAAACCTACGCCCTTGTCGACAAGGAATACCCATTCATCAGAACACTGGCTCTACCAATCAGGTGTCCCTTATTTTTTTGGGAAGGTATTGGCAACCTTAATGGTGTGGTGCGGCTACATGGAGACTGTCTTTCCCATCCGGCAACCCTGCTTACTTCTCGCGCCTCTCATCGTGAGATAATTCTTATCACATCATGAGCTTTTTATCGTATCATATCGTCAGTTACCAACAGGTTCCCACCATTGGCGGAGTTTGACTTTTGGGGCAGGGGGCCACAACATGTTGATGAACCCGAAATGCAGTTTCAGCACTAAAATTAACTTGATAATAAGTTGAAAATATTTGTTTGTTTGTTTTTTTTGTGTGTTTCCCATCATTTTTGAGGGGAATTCTAAATCAGGCTGCTTAGGACAGCTATACTTTTCGCCATGATCGTCATTCATTGTATATGGTACCCACGCCAGTGTTAACAGTGTTCTGCCATTTTGCACCCTATCAGAAATTGCAACTTTGTGTTAAAAATGGCCGCAAATACAGCGGTTACAAAGTAAACACGACGAACTTTCTTCAAATAACTTACGTTTGTTCATGGACGGACAAGTAGAAAAGTTCTCCTCAGACACACCCTGCCATGTTAGCTGCACACAACAACTGCACACCGCTCTCACACTGTTTACGTCTTCACCGTGTAGTTAAGCATTAATTTACGCCATATTCGTGTGGAACATGTATGTTTACGATATTACTTGTTTATTTAGCACCTGTGGATAACATTAAGAATCCAATTGAATGTAAAACAGGGCTTATTCACCGCCACAACAGCTTTGGGAGCAAAATATTATAAGGAGGGCTGTCAAACGATTAAAATTTTTAATCAAGTTAATCATGCTTAAAAATAAATTAGTCGTAATTAATCGCAATTCAAACCATCTACAAAATATGCCATATTGTTCTGTAAATTATTGTTGGAATGGAAAGATAAGACACAAGACGGATATATACATTCAACATACTGCACATAAGTACTGTATTTGTTTAATATAACAATAAATCAACAAGATGGCATTAACATTATTAACATTCTGTTAAAGCGATCCATGGATAGAAAGACTTGTAGTTCTTAGAAGATAAATGTTAGTACAAGTTATAGAAATTTTATATTAAACCCCCCCCTTAATGTTTTCGTTTTAATAAAGTTTGTTTTCAATCAAAAAATAAACTAGAAGCTCGCCATTGTTGATGTCAATAACAATTATGGTGCTGAAGACTGAAACCCATAAAATCAGTTGCACCCAAGCGCCAGCAGAGGGCGGAAAAACACCCCAAAACACAAGTAACAAGTGGAAATGACACTTTGCTGTCATTTTAATCTGTTTGAGCGGGGCATGTGCGTCAAATATTTTAACGTGATTAATTTAAAAAATTAATTAACGCCTGTTAACGCGATAATTTTGACAGCCCTAATAATAAGGGTGCAAAATTTGTTGTACAATTAGCGTCTTTAGTGGGGGAAATTGAAACTCTGGCTTTTCATGGTCCACATTTTCAATACTTGGTTCTTGCTCTGTAGTTGTTGTCGCTTTTGAAAGCTTAGGTTTGAAAAAAGTACGTATATCCATCTTGCCACTTCGTTCCTCAGGTGGTTTTGGCTAAGTAAAGAAAATGACCATCTCAGGTGCTAGTTGTGTTACTTTGTATTTGTGGGTTTCTTGAATAAGACAACTTACTGAAAGGTTTGATGTTTTTTACTGACAGATCTTTAGTTACCGAACAGAAGAGAGGCATCATCAACATTAACGGTCCACTGGCGGGCTTTCTATCAGCTGTCTCGAGCTCGCTGCGTATCTCTGACTTCCGTGTGTTGTGACGAGCAGACATTACTAATCGAACATGCAGATACGATTTGCTCATATCATTACTATAGTCACATGATTTGTTGGAAAAATAATTTTGACTGATTATAATTTTTTTTGTTCATTTCATTCACTTTTGTTGTTTGTTGTATTGCTTTACCACTTTTATAGACAATATTTACCGGAAAAGTCTTAATTTTAAAATCATATATAGGAAAGTCAATTACCGTATTGGCCCAAATATAAGACGGCCCTGATTATAAGACGACCCCCTCTTTTTCAAGACTCAAGTTTGAACACCAAATTAATTTTTATACTGAAAATAATTACAGTACATCTGAAACAAATGATTATAACAACATATTTGAGAGAAAAAGCATGTTATTTTGCCTCAGTCAAATCTTAATATCTGAACATTTAAATATGTAAACTAAAGTGCAATCACATTCGTAAATGAATGGCTTCTGTTTTTTCAAATGCAAATAAACCAATCTATTGTGATAAAGCAACAAAATTACAAGAACAGCATTAACCATCAAAGTGAAGTCTTAACTGTAACTGTAGTCTTGAAACAATCTGAATAAGGAAAAACATTGCAATAAAATAATGCAAACTGGTTAAACTTGATGATAGCTGACAACTGTCATGACAGAACATCGCTTCAATGATATCTGGCGCCATCTAGCGTCGTGAGTGGGTATAACGTCTAGACCGCGAATATAAGACGACCCCCACTTTTACGGTCTTATTTCAATGCAAAAAACACCGTCTTACATTCGGGCCAATACGGTATATGCAATGACAGTTTTCGGCCACCGGGGAGGGAGGGGCTGGCCCCCCCTTAAATTCCCTTCTCTAATTGTCAATGTTACACTGGACAGTACACACAACTAAACACATGCTGAAGACACACACAAGCTGGACACACAAGTAGAAACACACTGGACACAGAAGTGTGCAATAGACACACACAGCAAACTGAATACATATTGCAACTGGACATAACTACAAATTAAAAGTCCGGCTGTTTTGTTGTGTATTCTGTCATGTGTTGTTGTTGTGTTGTCACTTCACATTCCCGCCACGCATCGTTCCTCCATCTTTGAGTCCTCACTCACTCACTGAATGAATGAAAGACTGCTACATGCACGCACACACCTAGGCCTACATACACAAAACACACACACATGCGTCATCTTTTCTTTCCTCCGTCTTCGCCTTTTCGTGACGTCACACGCGGATGTCAAGTGAGGCAAACAATGACGCGATGAAGAAGATGAAGAGGAAGGACAAACAGTCTCCCTGTTCCAGACAAAGAGTGCACGTGCCAAACAACAATAGAACACCATTATGAGCATCATGTGCCGATGTTCACCTCCATCTCGGCCTTCCCACCCAATCACATTTGCGATCATCCACTCAACTGACCGTGTGGGCTCCTCCTCGGTGCTTCTTGGCCGCGTTGGTGACGTCGTCATGCGGCCGTCTGGGCGCCGACAAGCCGCAATCCAGCGCGCACAGCTGCGGAGGATGGATGATGGACGACGGATGGATGGACGGATGGTCGGCGTCGTGCAGGTGCAGGCAAGCGCTGCGCTGCGCGGCGCGTCCTGATATGCTTCTTCGCCTTTTCCTCACCTCCACTTCTCCGCCTACTTCTCCTCCCTCCTCCTTCTTCTTCGTATAGCTTCCCCCCCCCCCCCCCCCAGCTCAGTCGCGCTCACAGCAGCGCGCTCGCTTGGCCAAGGAAGCACATGCGCGAGAAACCCCAACGAGGAGAGGAAGGGAGACGAGATGCCATGAGAGGACGAGAGCGGGCTTTTAATTTTCTTTATCTATAGTCATGTGAGAAAATTAGGACACCCTATGGAAGCCTGTGTGTTTTCTAACATATGTGGTCATGGATATTTAATATCAATTTTAACAATCTATAGATTCAAGTAATGTAACCAAACAATTAAAACTGAAAAAAAGATGATTTTTTTTAGATAACTTTCTGTAAAATGTCATTTTAGATAAATCTAATTTCTTTTGAGGAATAAATTAGGACACCCACATTTAACCCCGTTTAAAATGGCTAAAATCACACACAGGGGTATCACATCAGGTGCACATGAGTAGAACATCATTTCCCAGTGTTTTGAAGGAGGCTTGCCTTATTTACCTCACATTTAGTTTGGTGTGCCCCCATAAGCGGATTTTAAGGGGGGCGGGGGTCTAGCCCCCCCCCGGTGGCTGAAAAGTGTCATTGCATGTAATTGACTTTCCTATATATGTATATATATATATATATATATATATATATATATATATATATATATATATATATATATATATATATATGGCGGAAAACACTCAGGTGACTTGAAGCTCCGCTCTGAGACCCTCAATTTGGCCAACATTCAAAATTGTCTGAAATCATGTGTGATACATCATTGGAAACCTTAAAATCTCAATTTTCTGGGGGAACAAAAATTTTGAACAGGAAGGCATTTTTTAAAAGAAATGTTTTTTAAACAGCAAAACCCTAATTAGAGGCAAGAACACGCGAGAGCAGAATTAAAGACGCCACGATTTTAACCAGATATTATCGCGTACTTACCTTGTTTCGATCCAAAAACTCCATGTAGCATGTATCACGGAGTGTCAAGACACAGCTGTGAATGGCCACAGCCGGATATTTTTTTAATTTTATGGGTGAAACATGGTGATATACCAAGGGTCGCAATGCAGAAATCGCAGACAACAAGGAGTGGTTGAGATTTTCTTTTTCATATACAGTAGTTACCCTTTTAAACATTATTTTTCCATTTTTTTTTGTTGGATCGCTTATTTATCATCTAACATATCAGGGAAAATGCAACAGTAACAAAAAAAATACAATTAAGCGATAGTTATGAGGTAGATATCCATGACTTTTTTACAGACGCCAAAGTTTTCATTGTGACGTAATTCATTTGAAAGTTTAAAATATGCGAGTGAAGAATTTTTTAAAGTATTTTTTTTTTTAAAACTAAATATTAGACATCAATTAATGATTCTGAGCTAAAAATGACAGACATTTCGAATAATAAATATAATTGCTTACCTTCTTTTTAAGGGTAGGTTGAAACAAAAGCAGTTGTGCGACGTCTGTAAAGGGGGGTTTTCAGGGTAAAACAGACAAATTAAAAATTGTTCGGAGGCTTGGTGCGCCATGAATCTGCTATGGCAGCATATAGACATATAGTTTTATCGAGCACAACAGTTCTTTTGGCTTAAAATACAGCAGTTTATTTTAAAGAGGGGTGCAAGAGCAGAAACTGCTTTTTCAGTCTTGTCTGTGTTTTCTGCCATATATATGTATATGTATATATATAAATGGTAAAGCAATAAAACTGCAACAAAAATTAATGAACATAAAAATGTATTTTTATAATGGTCAAAATTATTTTTCGAACAGATCATGTGACTAGCACCTTAGACGTTCATTTGCTTTGCATATAATTTTCATTTAAAAAAAATAATATTAGGGGAGGGCAATTTTATTTTTCAAATGATTTTTTTCTTTGATTGAAAATATTTTTTTTTGCCAAAGCAACTTTTTGAGAGATTGAATGATTGAGACACAAATATCCTACCATTAATATGTCCCAAACACAAAAAGGATTGCTTCAATCAAAGAAAACTTTTTCAATGGAAAATTAAGTGTTCAAATGCAAATTTTTTAATCCCAAATATTTTTTCGCATTCAAAATTTTTTTTATGATTGAAATTTTTCTTTTTTTGATTGAAGCGATTTTTATTTTTAAACATATATCATTAAAAAAAAAAAAATTTTTTTTCAAAATTTTTGAATAATAAAGACAGAAATGTCCTAGCCAAAATGTGGCCTAAACACAAATCAACATTACTTCAATCAAAAAAGTTGCTTCAATCAAAAAACCCCCGACTTCAATCAATTAAAAAAAAAAAAAAATTCACATGCATTTTTTTTTTTTTAGCGTTTTGTGTTTCAAATTTATTTTTACATTCAAACACTTTTTTTTTTTTTTTTTATTGAAGCGATTTTTTTGGGGGATTGAATTATAAAGACCCAAATCTACCTCCATATGGCTCCGCTCAGGGGATACAATTTTTGACGGTGGTAACTACATTGGCACGACACCAGCGGTCGTACCATATTCAATGGATGATGATGATCTTGGCGAAAAGTATTGCCTAAGCAGCCTGATTTAGAATTCCCCTCAAGAATGATGGGAAACAAAAAACGCTCATTGTCAACTTATTATTACAAATATTCTTGTTAATTTTATTGCTGACACTGCGTTTCGGGGTCATCAACATGTTGTGCCCCAATGCCCCAAAAGTCAAATTCCGCCTATGTGTGCCACTGACTGTTGAAGTGAGAGAAAGCACCATGGTGAGATCAAAGGAGATGTTGGAGGCCTTCAGAAAGAAGATTGTAGATGCTTATGAGTCTGGTAAGGGATTTTAAAAGATCTCAAAAGAATATAAAATCAGCCATTCCACTGTCCGGAAATTAGTTTAAAAGTGGAGGACTTTCAAAACAACTGCCAACATGCCCAGGTCTGGCCGTTTAAGCAAGTTCACCCTGAGCGCAGACAGCAAGATGCTAAAAGAAGTCTCCAAAAACCCTAAAATATCATCATGGGACCTACAGCAGGCTTTTGCTACTCTTGATGTGAAAGTGAATGCTTATACAATCAGTAAGGGACTTCACAAGTTTAACCCTCATGGGAGGTGTGCAAGGTGGAAACCTTTGCTCTCCAACAACAACGTGAAGGCCAGACTGAAGATTGCCAGAGTGAATGAAGACAAAGACCAGAACTTCTGAAATAATGTTTTTTTGGACGGATGCATCTAAAATTGAATTAATTGGACACTAGAACAGAGGACACGTCTGGCGTAAACCCAATACAGCATTTCAGGAAAAGAACCTCATACCAACTCTGAAGCAAGGAGGTGGAAGTGTCATGGTTTGGGGATGCTTTTCTGCAGCAGTACCTGGCCAGCTCACCATCATAGAATCCATAATGAATTATATCGTGTATCAGAGAGTGCTTGAGGAACATGTGAGATCATCTGTGAAAAAATTAAAGCTGAAGCAAAACTCGACCCTGCAACATGACAATTACCCAAAACTTACCAGTAAATCCACCAAGGACTGGCTGACAAGGAAGAAATAGAGAGTCCTTGAATGGCCGAGTCAAAGCCCAGACCTTAATCCCATTGAGATGCTGTGGGGTGACTTGAAACGGGCTGTATATGCAAGAAACCCCTCAAATATCTCACAGCTGAAAGTATTCTGCGTTGAAGGGGCAAACTTTCTTCAGACCGATGTCAAAGATTGGTAGATGGCTACAAAAAGCGTCTCACTGAAGTAATGAGTAAAACAATGTTCATTTTTGTTGTTTACCTGCAATTAAATCACTTTCTTTTCCAGAGTTAAAGATAAACAAGATCAGACATTGATATGTAAACATTTCTTCATAAAGAAGATTATTTCATGGGGTGTCCTAATTTTTTTCACAAGACTGTATCTATCTATCTGTCTGTCTATCTAATTGAAGATTTGTGATGAAACGCTACTTTTACTCCCCTACAATGGGCTTCACTGTACTCGTTACATTTTGTGTCCTACATAGTAGATTTGACTTTATTTTTGCCAGAGATGCCCCAAATGGCTCTAGAAGGTGCGTCACTCGGTTTTAAAAAAGGGGGTGGGGGGAGGGGGGTATAAGCCCCCAATGAGATACACAGGATATAAGTAAATGTAGCGTACAAGCACAAAATTTCACAAACAGCTATCATAAACTGGTAATTTATTCATTATTGTTGTTGTTGCTGTTTCAGTCTAATTTTTAATGCAGTAGAACAACAGGGAAAAATGGCTACAATTGCAAGTTACTTGCAAGTTAGTTGTTTTTAAGGATGGCAAATCAGTCTATCACTCTGTTGTGACTTAGATGCTGAAGGTGAGGTAGAGTAGCCAAAACTTTTACTCAAATAAAAATAGTGTTAATTCAAAATAATATTACTCTGGTAAAAGTAAACGTAGTCATCCAAAAAATTCACTCAAGTATAAAAGTATTTGGTGAAAACAATATTCAAGTAATGAGTAACATTTTGAGTAACTGCTTACATTTTTGTTAGATTTTTTTTTCAAACAATGTTATTTTTTTCTGATCTCAGAGTTATGTATATATGAACTGTACTTTTGACCGCAAAACAACAAAGGGTAAGACGTGCACAGAGATTGTCTGTAGCGTGCAAGCCAAATTTTTATTTGTCAAACGCGGAGCATTTGGTTTATTAATTATATGGGACTTTCTGCTGTTAGCTGGGGGCTGGAGCTATCTGTTACTACCAACAGTTATACATACTCACTTCCTTGAAAAACCTTCTTATGTCCATCTTTCATCATTCTATTCACGCACTGCTCTGTGTTCATCAGAGGTATACACACAAACACACACGCTGCCGGTACCGACTGTGAGCAAGGTCATGGGGAAAATGTGGAATGGATTTTCAGTGATGTGGGCGTTCTCAATATGAAAAAGTGGAATGGATTGGGTAATTGGCTGAAGCCCCCATAAAATAGGCCAATCGACACCAACTGGCTCTACCAGTATCACCAATGAAACGTCGCAACAATAATCACATGACTTCATGATACAAGTCAGACATAACAATAGTCAAATCAACAAACACAAGCTTGTAGTCAGAAGTCCGATGATTGGCCTGTCAATCACATGGTGCCTTTAAAGAGTCCTAACTATGGCGTTATATTTGTGCCACTATTCTGAGCGATGACTTGTTACAGTCGCCCAGAAAAAGCAAAAAAGATGGAGTTGGATGGGAGAAGGAGGACTTTTTTGGAAACAACACAATAGAACAGAGAGACAGTAATCATAATAATAACATGGGACAATAGTCATAGTAATGAATACTGTCGTGAGTTGTATCCAAAGAAGTTGAGTTAAGCAGTGGCGGTTCAAGGATTTTTCAGTGGCCAAGTGTCGCTGCCATCTTTGTTCAGTGTTTATTTTGGTCAACAAGACAATACGCAGATTATCCTCCATGTGGCGTTAAAAACATCTTTGTTTGACACTGTCAAGCAGAGATGAACCAGTAAAGTTTGTAAGGATACAATACAAGGAACAATAATTTTAATCACTTTTTTGAATAGCCATTTTTAACACGAAAATCAGCATTAATACGAAAAGCAGCATTAGTATAACATACTCTAGAATAGGCCTGAATATATTGGAAAAATTATCATTGTGATTTTTTGGAGGGGGTTGCGATACATTGTGATATTACATTGCGATATTAAAACTAAAATAATTTTCACCAGATAACTTGAATAGCTCTGATTGGGATAGGCCTGACCAGTTCATGGTGTACCCTGCCTTCTGCCTGGCGTTAGCTGTGATAGGCTCCAGCACCCCCGTGACCCTCATGAGGAAGATGAATGAATGAATTATATGAATGTTATGGAGAGCGATTAAAAGTATGGCTTTAAAGGTGATGCAATGAAAAATGTAGGTGTTGGTGCACCTTAAGAAAAAAGTTAGGCTCACCAGTGCAACCAATGCAAATGGTAGGTGTGGAGCCTTGGCAATGTATATCGCAATGTTCATTTTTTCCAGTACAGTTCAGGCCTATCCCAAGCAGAGCTATTCAAGTTATCTGGTGAAAATTGTTTTAGTTTGAATATCGCAATATAATATCGCAAACCCGCAAAAAATCGCAATGATAGTTTTTACCAATAGCGTTCAGGCCTAGCGTGTAACAAGCTTAACGATGATTAACACATTTGTCCCTTTGATCGTAGAGCTACCAGGTCTTCTGTGGCCAGATCAAAGCTACAAACCTGTTAATCATCGTTAACTTTAAGTACCAAACGCCAGCTGCACTAGTGACCAAGAAAAACAGTTAGGTCGCACTGCCAGAAAAGTAGGATTCAGCGATATCCATGCTTTGTGCTAAAATGGGAACGGGGCACTTCAGGGGCCATTCAATTTAGAGGTGCGGCCAGTACCCCTGTGGCCCCACCCCTAAAACCGGCACTGATAGATACAGAATATCTGCAATAGATTCAGACATAATAGAAATGCATGATTTATCTACCGATCAGGCATGTGATCCCTGATCCCTACCATGTATGTGCATAAAAAATGAACCAAAAAGCTTTCCTTAAGCGTTATTATAAACTAATGTAAATGTAAATCCTTTTACACGCCTGGCTACTCATTTTGTACTGTGCATTTGCAAAACCTCCATCACTGATGAGCCACCATGGTTTGTTCAGAAAAATGTTAACTTGTCGACTTCTGACTCTTTGACAAACATTTCACACTGGACTTTGACACACAAACACACAACTGCTGTGTGTGTATGTATATACTCACATATTCACATGCACTCACACACTCAAACCGTCTCTCTTGCTCACAAGCACACGCATGCACACACACCTATCATGGGATTGTATGACCGACACACACAAACCCTCAAAGATCTACACACACATGCACACGCACGCATTCACACAAAAGCGTTATCATATGACCTCCTTTTGAGTTTCCAGAGTAGTGTTCTTTATCTTGTATTTATTTAAAAGTGGTAGCCACAAAGAACAACAGCTAGGTCGAAGGTTGGATCCCCCAACAAACATATTGCAGCATGCAGTGGTGTGATTGGGCAGGGGGTGAAGGGCCCGCCCATGGGCAGGTGTAGGCTCGCATGAGGTGAGGTTCGGGGTCGGCTCCTCTGCGAGACATGACGGACACCAGCACGCAGCAGGTGGTCGGCAACAGGAGACCATGTGGAGGAACATATGGACGCTACTACAACAAGGACAAACACATGACTGACAGGTCAGCATTTCAGCTTCTTCAGTTGCATTGAGCTTCAGTTCCGTCCTGTGTCAACGAGAATATGCCGTGCTCAGCTCAGAAGTGGACATGGTTTCTGAGGAGCGTCAAAGGAGCCCAAAAATGCTCCGTGAGCATCTGCAGAACAGCGAGACTGAACAGCAACAACCTCAACAACAGGAATCATCAACATGCAGGAGATCAGCTCTGGTCAGGTAAATAACAGCAACTCCATTGAAACAAAAATGATGACTTTTTCACCGTGCCGACGTCACAAATGTGTGTGACAGGTCAAAAACATTTGATGCATCTCTGCTGACCCCGATTCAAAGTGAGCTGGATTCAAAGCTAGAGAGGAAGAAGTCTCACTACAGTCAGGTCTCACAAATTCCTTAAAATGTAGACATTAAAAATCCTTTTATTTGCTTCGGCATCAGCCTTATGTTTTTGTTGTCTTCCAGCTGTCCAAGGGTAATAGTCAATATCATAAAATCTTCAAGGAGATCAGCAAAGACGAGCAACTCAGGCAAAGTAAATACACTGTGTTTCAACATGTTTATATGAGTAAAAATAAACGAGGGTTGCTTCTCCAGGTTACACATGTGCTCTGCAGAAGGACATCTTGTACCAGGGCCGCATGTTTGTCTCCGACCACTGGATCTGCTTCCACTCTAAAGTCTTTGGAAAAGACACCAAGGTTCTTAACTGCTCATGCTTTGCCATTCACATCATTTTTGTAAAGAATTACATCCCTGCAGTGTTGCCAGATTGCGCGGGTTCCCGCCCAACTGGACTGAACCCTATTTTCAAAGACTCGGGTAGGGTTGACAAAATTTGGCTGCTTTGGAAGAAACCATTTTTATTAACAGTTCAACTTGTCTCAGCTACATAGATTTTTTACAGCAGCACCTTCTTTGCTCTAATGATGTCTGGCATTTTAGCGCCTCACAGTGCGTAGAGGTATGAACTGCACTTGTAGGTGGTGAAATTCAACAAAATCGTTCTACAATTGACATGATGTTAAAATGCGTTAGATGCACTGTAATTAACAATTTATACAGTGTTGTTAATAACGGCGTTAAAATATGACGGCGTTACTAACGGCATTATTTTCTTCAGTAGTGAGTAATCTAATTAATTACTTTTCTCATCTTGGCAACGCCTTTACCGTTACTGAGGTGGGAAAGGCGTGCGTTACTATGCATTACGATGTTTGTTGACTGACGCGAGAAAAGTCTGAAAAAGACTCACGGAGACGAGTGAGCAGAGCAGGAGTGGGGAGGAGGCAAGGGAGTGTGACACCGTTGTAAACGTGATGCTACTATGCTAGGTGGCGCCAATAATAGCTGACTGTAGCCGATAGCCTACAAACTACGCCCACATGATGCTTTGGTAGATATCATATATAAACAGAACTAGATGCAAATGACAGACACGACGGCATTAGCAACATGTATAATATAGAACTAGATGCGTTTGTAAACAGACGCCATCTTAAAGCAGTAGACTTCTCAGGAAGGCACTGTTGTAGAAAAGTGGTGAAAATTATCACCAGTTACTTTGCCAAGTAACTAATTACTCTTACATTCAGGTAACATAGTTACTAACGCAATTACTTTTTGGGAGAAGTAATTTGTAACTGTAATTAATTACTTTTTTAAAGTAAGATTAACAGCACTGAATATATATATAAATAGAAATGCATCAAAGAGTAATAATAATTGTAAAAATAACATTAAAATGGATAACATGTGCATGTGAATCTTTGTTTCTTTTGTTGTGTATTCTGGTTTGTTTCGATTGAATTCATGGCGACAGTTGCATTTGCTTCTGCTTTTGATAGCAATCGCAAGAAATGTATTTTACCCAGAATGGACATGGGAATCAGCTATTGTTAACGTTGTACTTCGACAGTGTTTTCTACTGAGAAACATGTATTTTTGTGTTTTAATAATGAATAAATATACAGTGGTACATCTACATGCGATCGCTTCGACGCATGATCTTTTCGACATCGGACGTAAAATTTGACTCGCTATTTGTTTCTACATCCGATGACATGCTCGAAATACGACGACATGACAGCACCGCAGACGGATGCACAGCAGATTTTCTTGTGAGCGAAATCAACACCGGTTCCAAGAAGGTTAATGCAGGTGGTGAAACATGGAAAAACGTGACGCTTACCATTAGAATGAAGATGTAAATGATAGAGAAATATGAAAATTCAAGTTTGAGGACACTAACCTTAGAAATTCGCTGGCCCGTCGCCATTATCGCTGACCTGTGTTTGCAAGAGCGTGCAGTGACTACTGAGTAAAGCAGAGCATGATCCGCCCACCAAGCCAATCATCATCACGTTTACAACAGCATCACCCCCCCGCCACCCACTCTGCTCTTTCCAGGGCAGGCAAGCACGTGGATGTGTGACAAAATCAGACAACCCCCACTTCATTCAACCAAATTGTTGTAACATGCCCCTTCACATCTTCAGTAACAGTAATGGTGTTGCAAAGATGGGGAAAGTAATTAATTTGATTACTCACTACTGAAAAAAAGAACGCCGTTAGAAACACCATTCACCTCTAACGCAATTATTAACAACACCGGTCTACCGCTGTTGATTATTATTTTGGAGGGCTTATAATATCAAACCATAGATTGAGTTGGATCAGGGAAACATCTTATCTTCAATGGAAAGTTTGTTATTTGGCCTGCTTTTTATCCAACTGGGCAGCTTTTACAGTGTTATTGGGCTGGAAACTGTCTTTCCCATCTGGCATCCCTGTCATAATTCACATCTTTTCTTGTCAAAAATCTGGATCCCTGTGTCAATTGTTTTTGTTATTCCCAACTATAATCCTACCAGCATTCAATTTCTATTCGAGTAAAATCTTTCACCTCTCATTCTTCCCAGATCGCCATACCGGTAATATCTGTCACGCATGTCAAGAAGACCAAAACGGCCCTCTTGGTGCCCAACGCTGTTGTTATTGCCACAGCAAATGATAGGGTGAGGCGGCGGAAATCCAAATTCCCAACACGTTGACTCAGCTACTTCATCCTCTTTGCAGTACGTCTTTGTGTCCTTCCTGGCCCGGGACAACACCTACAAGTTCCTCATGTCCATCTGTCTTCACTTAGAGGTAAAATATTTATCTCCTCCACAATACTTGAATATTAATGTTAAAGAAACTGTCTCGTTTCTAAGAAAAATAACAACACATGAATGGACGAAGTTTGAGACTGATATGGTGTAGGAATGAGAAAATACAATCAATCTTGCAATAATGATCAACCTTGATATGCCAAAAATGTAAAACAAAAACAAAAAAACTACGTAATTAAAATGTATTTATTTTTGTTTTAGTTGCACATGCAAATGCAGTACAGACTACAATTTAAAGCGGCCGCAGAACACAATGACGATCTCCTGTCTAATTTTGGACTGTGAAGTACATTATCTAAAGCTAGTGAAATACTTTTCCATAAAAAAAAGAAACTGTTTAAAACCAGTAGGAAAGTGAGTATTTATAAATAAAAATGAATGACAATTATCGTCACTGTATATTTTGTTCATAAAGTAACGCAAACATATTCATATTTTTTTGAACAAATAGCCTGTGGACCTCTTGGGCTTCAAGGCCACTTGATAGCGCCATGGAGCAAATGAACTAACATGAAGCTTTAAGCCAATTGGCTGCAAAGCTTTATTGCTTCAATAAGCTTCAATTGGCCATCACTACTCCCTTGGGAGAAACAGACAACCTCTGCTGTCACCTGCTGTCAACACGGTTGTCATCCAACATGCCTTGTGCCTCCCAGCATTCATTGCGGCACTACAGATGTAAAAAGCATTCAAACTTTATTTTGTGCTAATTATTTCGTCAGTCAATGTTCCAAATGATTTGTTAATTGCTATGTATGCCATTTAGTTTAAAAAAAAAAACATTTTTTTATAACTTTAGTTTTGTTTTGAAACCGTGAGTTCAATGACCTTTTATTATTTCTCAATGTTCATGAAGTTGGTGGATGCCAGTACTTCTGCTTATACATAATGAGCCGAAAGTGTTCCTCCCTGCTTCATGAGCACCTCGAAATGGCTGTAGGCTACTTGTGTTAAGTTTATGGGTCAGTAAAGCGATTTGACTAAAATATTGATGTGCTCTACAGTACGACTCAAATTACATGGCAATGCATGTAGTCTATAGATTTCTATGCATTTTTTTTTTCAAACTTGATTGTGATATATCACCAGGCTATATTTTGTCCCACATCTAATACGGTGACAAAATTAAAGAGACTTAAATCTACTAACTGCAAATGCATTAGAAGCCATGCGGCCAATAGAAACACTTTGAAATAAATATGAGTTTTTACGAATTAGGGGTTATAATTTCAGGGAAATAAGCAGCGAGAATATATATTTTCAATGCTTTTGTCCAAACCACCGGCCACCCGAGGAACCCTATCTTGGTGATTTGTGCTTTTAAAGGAGAAGAGTCCATGCAACAGTCCCATCCCATCTTCATCCCAACTCAACTTTCGAGGTCGGACATCGCCTCACTCGCCACGTTTTCCTCTGGTCAGTCGCACGCACAAAAACAACGAAACAACAGCAACAATGTTCATACAAAAACTTCCTGGTTGACTTGTCGCTATTTTTACCAATTAGAGTTTCCATGCCGACTTTGTGGATCTGGACAGAACACTACGGAAGAGTCAACAAGACACGGAAGAAAGCAGCACTTCCGATTCCCAGACGCCGGACGATGACAAGATGGGAGGTATCTCGGCTAAAGACTGTTTAGTTTAACTGTTAAGGTTAATGCACTGAGTCGGCAAAACGCAAAGTAGCAAGAGATTTCATCTGATTCAAATCATAAATCATTGGCTGGGATTGACAGCGGGAGATGTCCAAACCATTTTGAGCACTGGCAGATCATTTGCATCCAGTCCCTCCTGTTCAAAATTCAGGTTTCCTGTCGTCAATCTTCATCAATAGAACTGTAACATGATTATTCATTGTTGGAATGGATTCCTCCTGTCAACGACAGCCAATGACTTTAAGTTCATGAAGCCAGAAGGGTAAAGAAGATCCTATTTCCTCTTCCCATGTGACAGAATTCCCAGGTCCTTCCTTCCTGGACATTTTGAAGTCACCTCCTGATCATCAACACCAAATGAAGAACCTTCTTCATAAAGTTCCCAAGCAGGAAAGCAAACAACATGGTTTGGAAGTTAAGCGAGAAGATACCAGAAGTGGGCAAACTCTCTCCCTCAACACTCTACTGTGTGTTTACCTCATCCTGTGAGTGTGGCTCATTGTCAAGCACAATAACATTCAAATTAAGGCTGCAGCTATCAATTATTTAAAGGTACTATACAGGGATTTTTAGAGTTATTTAAAATACCTTCAATACCACCACCTTCAATAAAGAGGGTCGACCACTCTGGGCGAACTCGCGTCTGTGCACATTTACATGTGTCCCCGCAGCAGCAGCAGCAGGCGCAGAAGTGTTTCACCGAGCCTCTGCCTAGTCTCCGCACGACAAAAACACTTTTCTAACCCACTTAAGACTTGCTACTGTTTCTCTGGTGCTGATTTGATGGGCCAAACGCTCGTTAATTTACGTTGTTGCATGCGCGCAATACATGAACTTAACGCAAATAGCAGTTATGTTTTATGCCGGAGGTGGCAGTCACGAGTAAAAAAGTGACAAACTCTGCATAGTCCCTTTAATTAATTGATTATTCTACAGTATTGTTTCATTAGTTCAAATAATCAAGTCATCAGATAACAAACATTTAATGTGTTGCAGAATAATTTTAGGAGATGTGAATTAGTGTTTATGCTTGCAATAACATTTCCTTTGACCTGCACATCCAATGGCGCCGAGATTGCACGTTCAAAAGAGCGATAAATGTGAATTCAAACTCTACAGAATTGCACTTTCATTTCACAACAGCAATAAATGCATTTTAAAAATTTAAATACCTGCACGTAAACGGTAAAACAGAGTGAGGATCTAAGTAAAAAAAAAGAATATTTTCTGGAAAAAAAAAATACAATGTATTAAAGAACAACCATTTATTGATTTGCTACTTTTTATGTCTGCTCTTTTGCCCCCAAAAAAAACCAAAATAAAATTCAGACAGCCAGTTAATAAGTAATTTTACGTATCTTCTGTGCTTACTAAATGTGATGTTACTCAGCTAGACAGACAAACAGCAAACAAATTTGTTTTTCTTTACTTGACTTCCTTCACTTTTACATTTAGATTTTTGTAAAGCTGTAACACAAACACATGTACAACAATGAGCAAAATGATACATTTTGACAACACTTAGCACAAAACAATTAGATGTCGTATTAGTCAAATTGATATGTAAATTCAGTAAATCGAAATAGCTTGCATAGCAAAAGTTTGCTAGTTCAAATGCTACAAAATGCAAACATTTTTTTTTTTTTTACAACTCTCAACAAATCATTCAAACACAAACTTTTGAATAGTAGTGTATATACTGTTAAGCTAAATGCCAAATTCGTGAGCAAACCTATTAGCACAGACAAAAACTCAAACAAAACCAGCCTTATGTTTGCCTTAACAGGGATCAGCTGAATTCAGCCGTTAGATGGGTTGTCATATTCACTGTTACCACCAGAGGGCAGTGTACCCTCCCAAATCAATAAAACCAAATACAACACTTTCAAAACAAACCATTACAATGTTACTCTAATTAAATCATCAAAGTAGCAAATTCGAAGATTTTTTTCTTATCGAATTACTCGAGTTAACCAATTAATCTTTGACGCACTGATTCCAATACATACTCGTGTGTGTGCATGTGTTTAGAGTGTGCTTCCTGGTGTTGTCATCCTGCTTCCTGACTGTCAAAATGTTTTCCTTGGAGCATCGACTGGCAACGCTCGGCTCCGTTGCAGACTTGGCTCAGCCCGAGTGAGTAAAATGTTTTACCGGGTATCTTCAAGCCACACTAGCATGTTGATGACATTTTTTCCCCCAGAAACGACTACCTTCGAGGTAGCGACAATGTCAACCGGGAATTTTTTTCTGAATTGCTGAGCCTCAACCTCAAGAAGCTGGAGAAGGTCTCGATTTCTTATCCACCAATCAGCTTTCAGGGCGACTTTGTAACCAATGAAACACGATCATCTGCTGAGAGTGACACCGGACTCCAGCTGACGCTAATGAAACTTTTATCAACACATAATCTACTCGTCAATATAAACTATTTAGCAACTGTTCAAAGTTTAGAAAGAGCTGGTTTATCATGTCGCTACAGTAGCATGTGATAGTGAAAAATTTGTATTTTTTTGTGTTCCAGGTGCAGAAGAATCTCCAAAGACTTTTGGATGAAGCCGTCTGATGAATATTGAACTCTTGTAAATATCCATATTATGTAATGCAAGTTTTTACATATATCGTATGAAGCTCTGTGACAGCCAATTAGTCAAATCAAACTATAGGTAGCCTATCAGCGTTATAGATGATTTTGCAGTGGTCTCAATTTTTTTCCCGAACCTGTAAATACAGTGGAAACTCTTTTAAAATGGATGGGGGAAAAAACATGGGTGCTTATCACTGCACTTAAATAAATAAGGAGGCCCGAATACAATCTACTTCCTGTCACTGATGATGTCAATGATGATGTCAACCAATAGACCTTTTCACCATGATGTCACAAATACTTCAAGTTAGTAATAAGTCCTGTTGCAGAACTAGTAAACGAACACTTCTTAAGTCATTTGACCATAAGCAAGGCAATTAGGAATATAACCTAAATCATTCCTAGTTTATATGAGTGACGTGTCAGTTGAAAGGAAGATGTTATACGAGACAAATTCCTCAGAAGGGAGACTGTTACAGAACACCAACTACAGTTTACATTTCAACAGGTACGTTGATTAAAAAATAGACGGGATAGAAATCTAAACAAAGTTTACCTATTCATTGAGAGATTGGCTTCATTACTTTTTAAGGCTTAGAGATGTAGTTTAATAAGAGGACTAATCATTATGTTTTAAAAATAATACTAACAATTTCTTATAACAAAGAAAGTCTTCCACAAACACAAAAATGGAGGGTTTTTGTCCCAGTTTAAGTGGCTACTATACCACTAAAGCTAAGATCTAAGTATTTGTTTGCGTGTGTAGCTTCCACTAGATACTACCTAAAGAGAATGCTAGATGAAGCTGGCGGCTGCTAACCAAAGGAAACAGAAACCAAGATGACTGAAGCTAACAGCAGGTAACTCAAGTTAGTGTAATGGGTGCAAGCAGGTGCATTGTTTGCCAAGGAACCTTCCCTCCCAATGCCTTCAAGAGATCACGCTAGCAGCTGGAGCTTCCAGCCTGGGCTTCTAGCCTAGTGGTTAGTGTGCCCGACTGCCGCGCTGGAGGCGTGGATACAAGTCCCAACCTGGTCTGGGGGCGTAGGGATTGCCAGCGCAGATCAGACCGCAGTTGTTGCTTGGTGAAGTGATCTGCTTATGGAGTATATAAATCAGACACGAGATACACCAAGAGTTTATCTGGGGGAGCAGTGGCTTCAATGGAATAAACGGTGTGGACGGCCTCACTCCCACCTGAATGTCTCCAAAATAAACAAGCACATGTACGTGTGCTCTTAAGGTAAGATTACGTGTACACCACAGGTCGACCTAGCTGTGTTGCCTGACTTGCTTTAGTAGAAGCAAGAACATAAAAAAAACTGGATATGAACGTTGTAGTTAGTGTTAACGAATATTATAAACAGAGGTGGGTAGTAATGCGTTACATTTACTCAGTTACGTTTACTTGAGTAACATTTTGAGGAAAAAAATGTAGCCTACTTCTAAGAGTAGTTTCGTCACGTCAAACTATTTACTTTGACTTGACTAGATTTGTATGGAAGAAACACTACTCATACTCCTTTACTTTGGGCTACACTTGAGTCGTTACATTTTCCCTCTTCATTTGACTCAAATGAGTGGTTAGCGCGTCCGCCTCACAGTTCTGAGATCAAGAGTTCAATCCCAGCTCCGGCCTTCCTGTGTGGAGTATGCATGTTCTCCCCTTGCCTTCGTGGGCCAGTCCTCTGGCTTGAACCCTCCAAATTGTCCATAGAATTGTGTGCGCGTGACAGTTTGTTCGTCTCCTTGTACCCTGCCTACTGCCCATAGTTGACTGGGATAGGCTACAGCACCCCCCGCGAACCTTGTGAGAATAAGTGACTCGGGAGATGAATGAATGAATGCCAACAGTGGCTCTACAATTTTCAACGAGATGTTACAACAATAATCAGATGACTCTATTATAATAATCAGACGTAACAATACAGTCACATGACCACACACACCTACAGTCGGAAGTCCTATGATCACGCCGGCTTGCTCAAACACGTGCCATCCTGAAATTGACGTGAAAATAATCTATTTGACATAGAGCACTGCCGTCAACATTACTCAAAACCCCGACCTCAGGAAACCGGACATATTATATTATAATCATTTTCATTTCATAGTAGAAAATGTTTTCACCACTCTCTAATGCTCTTTGGATTGGTTGATGATTCATTTCTGTATGTATTGTTCGTTGGAATTCGATGGTTTTTGTGTATTCTTTTGGCCTAATATGGTGATATAATTATAGGACAATATAGTTCATATATACGTGTATATATTATATAATGCTGTATATATATTATTATTATATCGATTAAAATTTTTAATCGAGTTAATCACACCTTAAAAATTAATTAATCGTAATTAATCGCAATTCAAAGATCTATAAAATATTCCATATTTTTCTGTAAATTATTGTTGGAATGGAAAGATAAGACACAAGAGGGATATATACATTCAACATACTGTACATAAGTACTGTATTTGTTTATCATAACAATAAATCAACAAGATGGCATTAACATTATTAACATTCTGTTAAAGCGATCCATGGATAGAAAGATTTGTAGTTCTTAAAAGATAAATGTTAGTACAAGTTATTAAAATATTTAAATTAAAACCCCTATTAATGTTTTCGTTTTAATAAAGTTTGTACAATTTTCAATCAAAAAATAAACTAGTAGCTCGCCATTGTTGATGTCAGTAACAATTATGGTGCTGAAACCCATCAAATCAGTCGCACCCAAGCGCCAGCAGAGGGCGACAAAAAAAAAACCAAAAAAAAAACACAAGTAACAAGTGGAAAGTACACTTTGCTGTCATTTCAATCTGTTTGAGCGGGGGCATGTGTGTTAAATGCGTCAAATATTTTAACGTGATTAATTTAAAAATTAATTAACGCCCGTTAACGCAATAATTTTGACAGCTCTAATATATACATAGTACAATATAGTTCATATAGATAATGTGCTGAGAAAAAAAATACAATTGTTTAAAATAAATTCAGATATTGTATACAATGGTATACTCATTACTTGAGTTTTATTTTCACCAAATACTTTTTTAGTTGTACTTGAGTCCATTTTTTTGGATGACTACTTTTGCTTGATGTACCTGAATATTATTTTAAAGAAACACTACTCTTAGTTGAGCAACATTTGGGCCACTCTACCCACTGCCAGAGGTGGGTAGTAACGTGTTACATTTACTTGAGTAGCCTTTTGAGAAAAATGTACTTCCAAGAGTAGTTTTACGAAGACATACTTTTGACTTTTGTTTGAGTATATTTTTGAAGAACAAATGCTACTCTTACTCCGCTTCTTTGGGTTACACGAGTTGTTACATTTCTCTTTATTCTAGATATTTTTACTTTTTATTTGCCAACGATGCCAATAGTAGCTCTACCAATTTCACCAATGAGACGTCACAACAATAATCACACGACTCCAATATACCAACCAGACTCAAGCTTGCCATACTATGATCACACTGACCTGTTCAATCACGTGGCGTCTTTATAGACCCGTAAAAATATAAAGTATTTGACATAGAGCGCTGCCCTCAACATGATTCGAAAGTGCAGATTTTAAACTCACTCCCATTTTTTATTTGGCACTGACTGATCACAGAAAACTGGAGATATCATCCTTTTAATTTCATAATAGGAACTATTCACGAGTCAACTATTCAAACTGGGAACTATTTTCTCCACTAGAGAGCACTCATGCTCTTTGGACGAACGATGCTTCATTTCTGGAATTTTTTTCTTTCGCCGGAATCCAATGGTATTTTTGGGGGCTTAATGTGGTAAAGCAATGGGTTATTGTACAGTATAATAATAACAGTTCATATAGATAACTTAGTGCTGAAAAAAATACCATTGTTTAAAAAAAAAAAAAATTACATCCTTAGCAGTTATTCAAAGTTTTACATTACTTGAGTATTCTTTTCACCATATACTTTTTCACTCTTACTTGAATAACATTTTTGGCAGCTCTACCACTCTGCCCACCACCCAACACACTCCGGTATACGGCTTCCTGTTATGGCTCGTGCCGTCGGAGTCACGATGCTTGACAGTTTAACAAAAGTAAAGTTTGTGAAAGGTCAATTATGATTGGGACATATAGGGACAAACAATGGGATTGGAACCCAGACCCGCTTGTGGTAGTTACAGGTGTGCTACCCACTTCACTCATCCGCTGCCACTGATGGTGAGTTCTGTCAGCACTGCCGCCCTCCAAGTTCAAATGGATTGAATATCTGTTGCCGTCAGTAGCCACGTTTACATGCTGACTTTTATTCATACCGATTCAAATCATTCCGAATGGAAATTTCACATTAGCTGTTTACATGTCACTTCATCTATTCCGATCCAGCGTTTACATGTGACTGCCTTTATTCCGAAAGGACGTTTGACAACTGCCGTCTGACATGCGCAGATTAATCAAAACAAAGCGTCACGTTGCAAAACATGGAGATCGATCGTCAGATCAGCTGCTGTTTTAACTTTTCGAGTGGAAACAAAACTTCAGAATGATACGCCGTTCATTTAAAAAGTTGTGTGGGTGCGCTGTGCGTGTGCTTGGAAGCCATGTTGCAAGTGACGTTACTTACGTCATCAAGTGATGTCACCACGTCAGTACGGAGCATGCGCAGAAAGAACGCAACCAGACACCATTTCACTTCCCTGTTTACATGATATAATTTTACTTCTAATCGGTTTGGGAAAAGGAATATTCCACCCCTGTGAATCGGAATGAAATTCCATTCGGTTTGGGCCTGTTCATTCCGAATGAGGTGTTTATATGGAACACATTTATTCGGTTTGAACAAATATTCCGATTGTAATTGGAATATTTGGCTCCATGTAAACGTGGCAAATGGCAATGAATGAGTTAACCACCACTCTGTAAGATAGAAAATTCCAATTTAACTTGGAGAAAAGACAGAAGATGTTTCTGGTTCTGCTTGTTGACTTGAGATAAAGCAGCTGTTGTTCTCATGCTAATGCAAACACACACAGTGAAAACGTCACCGGTAGAACAATTGCTGGTCTTTGTTGCACAGCAGAAGATGATGATTGGTTGCTCCATGTGTAACACAACTGTACTGAAAACTTCCCATTGAAACTTGTCCCAACTAAAAGTCTTAAGACTAACATTTGCGAGATAGCAAGGTGTGACAAAATGTGAATTGAACACTGACATTTTTCATTTCACACGTGTGGCCTGGGATGTCACCACAGGAGAGGGTGGATGAGGGTGTCAAATGGTGGGGCTGCATGGCTGGGGGTCGTTATGGATGGATGACAATAGATCACTTGACTGCGACAGTCCAGCATGTGACCTGCAGAGTCACAACACAGATGGCTTTTATTTTTATTGTATAAGTAAGGAAACAATTAAACTCTTCCATTTTTTTTTTTAAATAAAAGTTGTTAGGTTATGGACAAGTTTATTTCTAAATATAATAATATTTATAAATTTATTATTTTTACTATGTATATTTATTTTTGTTACTATATATATTATATATGTAATTAAAGTCTATAGACTTTTAAAAGGGAATCATTTTAGCTAGACTTTTAGTTTCAGAATAAAATTGAAAGAAAAAATGTTTCAAGATGTCTAAAAATACTTATATGAATAAAATAAAAAACAAATGTCTTTTGTTCCATTTTAACATTTTAAATGTGTACTTTGTTTTGTCGGAATATTTAAAATATAATAATTAACATATTTATGAATAAAATGTTTTACAACACTGAAAATGCATATTTAGGAATAAAATGCTTGTTTTAAACAAATTATAAATAATATTACCTAAACAAAGACTATTATTTTAAATTATATTTTCGATGAATGGAATACACTATTAACCCATTTTAGATTATTGAAAATATGTAAGAATGAATAGTATGTTTTTGGACAGTAGTACAAAAGGCAGATGTGATTTTTCAGATATTTGATCTGTTTGGAAGCGGAGGCAATAAATGTGATTTTCTATTCCTTTCATTCTCGCTCCCATGGTCAGGGATTGTGGGGGCAGGTGGGTTGGTGGGGGGTATTCTTCACGCGGGAGGAGGTCACAAATGACAATAGTCCACTTGAAGCACAGTCAAGTGTATCTTGCTTGTGTCACACTCACACTGACAGCGGACGAACTATATCACAAACTTCGGGACGAGAAATCTTTTTGCTGGGATTATCCCCATTACGTCGCCCATTGGGAATATTCTGGAAGGCTGTCTCCAGGTGGGAATTTTCAAAATGTATCCCTTGGCAACTGCTAAAACCTAAACAAGATTGAATCAATCATTGAGTAGATTTGTGAAGAAACGCTACTTTTACTCCGTTACTTTGTGCTAGTCGCTACATTTTTCATCTTTATTCGACACATTAGATTTGACTTTATTTTTGCCAGATGCCCACAGCGGCTCTCTACCAGTGAGACATAGCAACAATAATCACATGACACATTATACCAATCAGATGTAACAATATAGTCACATGACTTCACAAAAATTTGCAGTCAGAGGTCCGATGATTAGACCGGTCTGTTCAATCACATGGCGTCTTTTAAAAATAAACCATTTGACATAGAGCGCTGTCGTCAACGTTACTTGGAAGCGTGGATTTCAACCTCTCGTCCTGTTTTAATTTGGCCCCGATAGACCAAGGAAGACCAAGATTTTAATGTCATTGTAGGAAATGTTTTCTCCACTAGAGGGCACTCATGCCCTTTGGAGTGATGATGCTTCACTTCTGTAGATTTTTGTAGTCGCCATTCGATGATTTTGTGTATTTTTTCTGCCTGATATTGTCATGTAGTACGTTCTAGTACAGTATTTTTTTTTTATACCCGTTCATATAGAAATCTGACATTGTAAGCAGTTTCTCATTACAATACTTGAGTATTCTTTTCACTGAATACTTTTACTTGTACTTGAGTTTTTTGGATGACTACTTTTACTTATGTAATAATATTTTTAGAAGTAATGATACTTGTACTTGAATAAAAGTTTTGGCTACCCACCTCTGTTCAAACTTAAATGAAATTTAGCTTTACTTGACTAACTTATTTAGTGATTCATTTGTTTACCACTAAAGGACAGTTGCTTAGGACAAGAGCCTTAACTTCAAAACTCATAAAAATGTATTTATATTTCTTGCGTATTTCATGACCTTTTCATGTTTCTTAAGCCCATTTTTCGCAACGCAGGTTGTTCTTCTCCTCGGTAAATGTCGGTGCTGCAGCTGAATTTATCCTGTTGCTAGTTTGTCGGAATGTCGGGACAGAACTACGGCCAAGGCGAGCCGGCGGAGAGCCGCTTTCATGTGGATGTGGTCCACGAGGACGAGTCAAGGGGCCGTTTCCGGGTGGGCTTCAATGACCCCGGGGCATTGGGCAGCGCTGCCGACATCGGTCTTCCACCAGACGTTTTTCTCGAGCCGGCTGATGGGCTGCGTAGCGACTCAGTCAGCCTGCACTCGACGGGAACGGGGCAGACGCAAGCGTCAGACACGCACTCCAACACTTACTACATGAGGACCTTTGGACACAACACTGTGGACGCCGTGCCCAACATCGACTTCTACCGCATGACAGAGGCAACACTTGGCGAGAAGATGAACAGACCCTCACTTGCTGAACTCCACGACCAACTCGATAAGGTCTGGACAGTTTTTTTCAGTATTCTTCAGCCATTGTTCGTAGTGCTTCTCCTCAGGAGGGCTGTGGGGTTGCTGGAGCCTATCCAAACTGCTTATGTGCGGGACTATTGACATTTCACTGAGGCAAAACGGGTCAGGGTTAGGGTAAACTAAGGGTTGTTTTAATATTTGATGGGAAAAGCACATCAGTTATGCCTGACTGAGACTACACGATTTTTAGCCCAACAGACACGTTGTGGATTAACGTTGACTGCCTGGCCAACATTTTGAAGTGGGGGCTTTACGACATCTCGTATAGTGCAACATACCCACCGACAGTCTCGGATGTTTGGCGAGTCAAAATTTCTGCTTGTTGCACCGCATAGTGTGACACGTCCTGCCTTTTCCTGCTATTTGTTGATGAATATTGACCAATACAGGGGCAGAGCTCGTGGGGTGCCGGTGGTGCAGCTGCAACCGAACACAGCCCTCTAGAGGGTCTGGTTTATGGGTCCAAAGGGGGCCCGGGTGGGCAACTGGAGGTGCTAAAAAGCATGCCTGATGATGCTCTGGGCTTTTTTATTAGTGAGCATACGTACTTTATGCTGGTGGGCCTCAATGTCTCCGCTAGCATCCCACCCCACTTGTCTGAAGGGGCCTCGGTTGTATTCATTTCAACCGGGCCAAGATTTCATTTGTCCTGTGTAGTGTAACTTCATGACCTGCATGTGCTTTCTCTTGCGCTCTCTCGCTTTCGTTTTTCACTGGCAGCATATACACCTGCACGATGCCTGCGAACCACACATTTATGTTCCTCCAACCCATGTAAACAAGTCTTGTTTGTAGCGAATGTTTTTACCCGAGAGCAATCTGGTTTACCAAATTTCTTAGATTACGACATCTATCTTATTACATTCTTTAAGAATGACCAGTTTTAAAGGCTTGATATTTGATGGAGCGTGAGCTCCACTTGTCTCTTCAGAATTACCCACAGGTGTTCAATAGGGTTTAGATCAACAGGCATTCTTGACTACTGAATCACTCCAACCCTGTTCTTCAGAAATGCTACTGTGGCCTTGTCTGTATGCTTGGTGTTGTTGTCATATTAGAAAATGACCAAAGGCATGGAGTGGGGGTAGTATCTTCCTATTTATTATATAAGCGTAGATTTCATAATTTATAAGTCCCCGTGCCCACTGCGGCCCTTTTAGGTTAGGCCCTTTATGGCCTTACCAGTCTCCTGACTTTAATCGTATGGAAAATCTATGGAAAGAGCTAAGCTCTGAGTTTCCAAACGCCAGCCTCAAAATGATCTGCAGAGAGCAGCAGACTAAAATGACTCCTGATGTGTGTGCCAATCTGGTAAGCAACTACAAGAAACTGTGCTTGGCAAAAATGATTTGCCACCAAGTATTTATTCATGTTTTACAAAGGGGTCGAATATGCAAAAATGATTTTTGAGTAGAAGTAGAATTTTTGAGTGACATTCCAACATTCTTCCTTCATACCCTTTTATACCCAACCTCCTAGGCGTGCAAAAGATAGATGAAGTCATTAGACGTGCATACACAACACGAACATGAATCCACTTATTGGATTGACTTCCTTTCACGTTTTAAGCTGATTCTCCTTTTCTGCTCTTTTGTAATTTTGGAAATATGTACAATGTTTGCAATTTGAGTGCAACAGCATTTTGTACGGTGTTGGTCAGGATCCCCTGGAGGACGGGATGGCCAACGGGGACGAGCCATCTGCAGCCGAGGAGGCGGCTTCCCGGGCGGCCAAGGAGACCAAAGGAACGGCCATCAAGTTCGGTTGGATCAAAGGAGTGCTGGTACAATGCCCATGCTACATTCACGTCATCCACTTTCTTTTACACCTTGAATTTGGACAGAGGGCTTAAGATTTACTTACTGAGAGAGTTCGCAAATAGGATTGGTACTGATCATTTCTGGAAACTTCTCCCAACTCTGCCACCTGTTGCCCAGAACTTCCCCAGACAAGAAGACCCTCTGTTGCGGATATGGACAACCTGATATGGTTACGATGTGGCCCTCGTGTATTTTGCGATATTATTATTATTGTCTGTTACAAATAATGTGTGGCTCAAAAGAAAAACCTATCATCTGGGCCCATGTTACCCAATTGTGCCCAAGAAGAAACCTCCTTAAATTTTGAATTTACGGCCAAACCAATGCTGCCATGATCTGGCCAACCTGTGTTTTGCTTCATCACAACTCAGTCATAAGTGCCATCTTGATTCCACATGTTGCCCAAACGTCAATGCTATCAGGGAACTTATCCTATTAAACAAAATAATTGATCTACAATGAAAACAAGAACATATATTTAAATCCCATACACCCTGGCACATACACAGTATCGTAAACAAATATTAGAACGTATAAAAAAAATAGGACCTTCCATATACTCTGTTAATATACACATTTTGCAGGTGAGATGCATGCTGAACATCTGGGGAGTGATGCTCTTCATCCGAATGTCCTGGATCGTCGGCCAGGCCGGCATTGGTACGTCAACTCTGCTCAAAGGCGTATGAACGTGTGTGTACGAATTCATGTTTTGTGTTTTGAGCAGGTCTGACCATCGCCATCATCCTGATGGCCACTGTGGTGACCACCATCACGGGTCTGTCCACCTCAGCCATTGCCACCAACGGCTTCGTACGGGGAGGTGAAAATAACTAATCTTGCTCCTTCCTTTTCTATTGAAAAAAAAAAAACAACTTAGGGACTTAATTGATTTTAAAAGGACAATTTTCAGAATGTTACTACCTCAAATTAATAAAATTTCAAAAATATGTCACATGTGTATCCAGGTGGTGCTTACTACCTGATCTCCAGGAGCTTGGGTCCAGAGTTTGGAGGCTCCATTGGTCTCATATTTGCCTTTGCTAATGCAGTGGCTGTGGCAATGTACGTGGTTGGCTTTGCTGAGACGGTGGTGGAGATGCTCAACGTGAGGAACATCGCACCCGACCCGCGCCCCAGTTTGCGCTTCGTTTCCATCTTGACTCATCCTCTTCTACTTTTTCTCCCTGGGGGCTTGTTTACAGGACGTGGACGCCCTGATGACCGATGAGCTGAACGATATTCGCATTGTGGGCACACTGACCGTCATCCTGCTGCTGGGTATCTCTGTGGCAGGAATGGAGTGGGAGGCCAAAGCTCAGATTGTTCTGCTGATCGTCCTGCTGGCCGCCATTGCAAATTACTTCATTGGAAGCCTAATTCCTTCTCAGGATAAGAAGGCGAAAGGATTCTTTGGATATCAAAGTCAGGCAAAAAAGTTTAATCTACCCTCATACATGATTTAAAAAGCATAAATAGCACAGGGTTTCCTTAATGTAGACATCCTTAACCTATCTTTAAATGTCATCTGCTGACACAAGATAGTAACTCTTTGCACATGAGAGCTCTTTACATACATTGAATCTAGCCAGGGTATAGGCGAAAGCGTCGCTAGACGTCCCCCCAAAAAGGACAATATATATATTTTTTTCAAATATTGTATATTTTGCAAGTATTGTATTTTCACAACATAAAGGGGCCGTCAGTGTTTATTCTTCACATGAAATGAGTGATTAAAGGTTCTGCCGCATGCAATAAAGTCCCATTTGAAGTGCACTTTAGCTGATATACACACCGCTATCTACGAAGCCAACGCTATTTTCATGTTTCACTTTTATTTAAGAAAATGATGGACATACCTCTACTCTGGGCCCGTTTTTCCTCCACGCCCTTTCATCACTTCCTTAAAGCAGCAGTTGAGGGCTCGGACCTTATCATATTAAGTCCTGAGACATTCATTTATCAAAAGTACTAAGTGCTAGCTGCTAACACAGTCAGAGGCTGAAACAGTCTTACATAATGCTACTTTTTGCTCTGGTGGTGTGCCTGAGATTCTTTATCACATCCACAGCGGCCATCTTTGTGGAGAACTTGGGTCCAGACTTTAGGGATGGTGAGACCTTCTTCTCTGTATTTGCCATCTTTTTCCCAGCGGCCACTGGGATCCTGGCAGGAGCCAACATCTCTGGAGACCTCACTGTAAGTTTGACCAACACTAGCAATGAGAGACTGGAGTCTCAATCTTTTTGAGTTTACTCCCTAGTGGCTACAGCCTCAATCATTTGTATGGTAACCATTTTTCAAAGGATCCCCAGTCTGCCATCCCCAAAGGAACGCTGCTCGCCATCCTCATCACGGGCTTAACCTACGTGGGTGTGGCCATCTCAGCAGGTCAGTGATGGCTCTGTGACCTCATCAAGTAGATAACTAATATGTGTGTCGGTGATCCATCAGGGTCGGTCATGGTGAGAGACGCGACGGGTGACATTAACGACACCCTGATCGACACAGTCAACTGCACCGACTCTGCCGCTTGTAGGCTTGGGTATGACTTTTCGATCTGCAAGGAGGGAGGCTGCCAGTACGGACTCATGAATGACTTCCAGGTACAATGGGCCGGGGCGAAAAAAAAACCCTAGATAATTAAATACATGAATAAAAACTCCGAAATGCAACCAGTTAATGGTGTACCCTGCCTCCTGCCCATAGATGACTGGGATAGGCTCTAGCACCCCTGTACCCCTTGTGAGGATAAGTGGTAGAGAAGATAAATAAGAGTTGAGAACCCTGCTATTTTGACTTGCATTTAGCCAACTAGCTATACGTTAGCTTGTAAAATGCATCTTCCAAAGAGTGCCTCTTTGTTGAGCCGTAAAGCCCCACAACTACACGGTGGGATATGAACAAAAAAAATATTTGCATACTTCTAACACTAAAATGTACACATTGTTCCTACTTATATAGACATGTTTCTGTGTGTGCAGGCAATGAGTCTGGTTTCAGCTTTTGGTCCTCTGATAACAGCAGGAATCTTCTCAGCCACTCTGTCATCCGCTCTGGCCTCGCTAGTCAGTGCTCCAAAAGTTTTCCAGGTGGGTATAAACACAAAATCTTTTCTAGCTGGAGAAAACTCCCACCAGCAGCCACTAAAATTTGTAAAAAATGAGGTAATTCTAGAGTTAACACTGGGTTTTTTCCCTTTATATAATCAAGCAGATTAGATTATTGACCAATTTTTGTTCAAGACAGCTATTCTGTGTATCATTCTTCAAGAGGCATCACATGTCTCTTTATCCCAAATGGGACCATTTTATTTTAAAAAGTGAAGATGCACCTACATGCTAGAAGCAAGATGGAACAAATACATCTTGAAAATGAATAAAAATGATGACTATTTGAGGGCAGTCTATAAAAAGAATCTAACGTGTCAAGAAGTGTACTACTGTGTGTGTATGTGCTTGTGTGTAGGCTCTTTGCAAGGACAACATCTACCCAGGCCTTGGCGTCTTCGCCAAAGGTTATGGCAAGAACAATGAACCATTGCGCGGCTACGTGCTAACCTTCTGCATCGGCCTTGCCTTCATCCTCATTGGTAGCTAACCGATGCTCTTTTTTGCTTTAATTCTGTAGCCTCTCAAAATAATCAAATTTCTAGTTTTTTACATTGTACCTACGGTAATGCCCTGGAATGGGGCCAAGGAAAACCACAGTTGCAAAACACTTTGAAGCTCTTTTTTTGAATCCCAGGAAGGCAATAAAACACTATAACACATCACAAACAACAATACCAGGCTGCACTTCTTAGGGGGAACTCCAATTACAATGACATTTTGGTCCTATATATTTTATTTTATTGTTAATAACTTATCTGTTATAAATAACCTCTGAAAATAATTTTGAATTTTAATACAATTTTAAACATTTCTATTTCGTCAATGTGGTGACATAAAAAGGTGCGACGGGCTATAGCTATTAGCTCTCAACCTTTCAGCTTTGGTTGTTCGAGTCAATGTTACAAAGCACCACAACAAATAATTGTCCTCGCAGCCTAAAAGAAATAGTCTTTTTAATGCAAAACATAATCACGGCGGCATCGTTTTATGTCAACATATTGCGATGTAAACAACAATGTCGACTAATGTCAAAATAAGGTTTTTGATATTATTTTATTGTGCAAATTATTTTCAAAGCTTGTATGTTATAAATGAGTTACATTAAAATAAAGCATACAGAACCAACATGTCATTTTAATCAGTGTTCCCTTAAAAGGCACATTCACTTTGATGATGAAAAAATACTGGTATCACAGAGGGTCATTGCGTTAGTTATTTGAAGACAAATTTGAAGTGTGATTGGGGGTTATCTGGAGTCTTCAACGTTTGTTGTTGTTTTCCTCTCAGCTGAGTTGAACATCATTGCTCCGATCATCTCCAACTTTTTCCTGGCTTCCTATGCGCTCATCAACTTCTCAGTCTTCCACGCCTCGCTCGCCAACTCTCCAGGTGAGCTTGATGCCTCAGTCGGTTTTGGAGAGGTATGACAACTATATGTTAGAAGTGACTCACCTCTAGTGAGAAAAAAAACAACTGAGCATTTTTTCCTCATAAAGGCTATGTGGTGTCGGGATTGTTTTAGAATTAATTTTATATTAAGGGTATTGGGATTGCTTTAAAATTAATCCGATCTCAAGGATGACTCAAGATGTATTCATCAGACTAATGCCTCGCCCTCTTGTCGCCATAGGGTGGCGTCCCAGCTTCAAGTACTACAACATGTGGGTGTCTTTGGCGGGAGCCATCCTGTGCTGTGTGGTAATGTTCGTCATCAACTGGTGGGCGGCGCTAGTCACGCTGCTCATTGTCCTGGCACTCTACATCTACGTCAGCTACAAGAAGCCTGGTGACCGCGGAACGCAGACTATCTTCAACGTGTCAGACCTCCCAAGGCTCTAACTACTATCTTCTTTTCGTCACTTTGTTCATGTCTGCTTATGCCTGGTGAAGATGTCAACTGGGGCTCATCCACCCAGGCTCTTATCTACAACCAGGCTCTCACACAATGTCTCAACCTAACTGCTGTGGAGGACCATGTTAAGAATTTCAGGTGAGCTCAAATTGAGGCTGTTGGACCAAAAGACATAATCAGATTAACCAAGAATCAATGTTATGAAATCTGCAAACATCGTCTTTTGATAAAAGGCTGATCTCAAGAGTGGATCAAATGATAGATCCGTGTAGACAATACCAGACTGGAGTGAGACTCGCCCAAAACCACAAATCACTGAGACTTGTGTCAAGATTCTTGTGATCCGAAATCAAGTATACTAAACCGTCATCAAATAATCCCAGAGTATGTTTACCTTCAACAGATCGTATCAGTCGAAACTAGATTGTCTACCAGGCCCGGATCTAGGAATACCCACCAGAGTGGGCACTAAGAAATCTTGAGGGGGCACCCCAATGCAGGCTTTTTTTTACCCTCTGTATTTCTCCGGGCTTGGGACTGGCACAAGTAGGACACTGGCTTGTGTCACATTGAGGCTGCATTAATTTTTGGGGGGTTTATTTTTTTTTCATTCATCTATCTACTTATTCTCGCGGTCAGTTTAATGTCACAATGACGTCATCTCGCATAGCAAAGTGTCGCCATTTTGAGATGGGGGCACACACAGGTAAACATCCGTAGACAAACGTCTGAAATTCATATATTTCAGCTGTGTTTTGCGTCTTTTTTTCATAAAGACGTCTTAAACATGACTTATTATTATCACGAGTCACTGCCGACAGACGCGAGGAGGCGATGCAACTTAAAATAAGCGTGTATTGGCCTGCAAATCTGCCCGTACAAAGTCGCAGCTGATAGCTGGATAAACAATCCAAAGGAATTGCCTGCAGTGGAGTTCGGAAACATCTACAACTACCTCATAAAGTCACCCAGTAAGTTGACCTTCATCAATTACGTGGAATATGTACTGTGTGGAACTAAGAAAACTGGTAGTATATACGGAGTGATTATTTGTGCCGTAACCGGTAATTCGCCTCCAAGCATTACTGTATTTATGCAAAATAACCAATTCCCACCAGGCCAATAATATACCGATTGACCGATCAGAGCAGCAGTCGGCTGCAAATGTAATTGTGCCTGGATTTAGGTTCCCACTGGCGAGAATGGTCCACGGAACAGTCTTCTTTTATTGTTCCTCGATTAATTGCTTCATCCATTTGCTTGTCCTTTTTTTCTCACGAGGAAGAATGAAGAATTTCAAATGCGGCTCCAAACTCTTCCTTGTGTTACAACCCGCAACACGGCAACTTTTAGTCATTCCGACGGGAAAAAAAAGACCGCAAATAAGACAAAAGTTCAACGCGTTTGTACTACAATGCAGGACAGAGCAACTGCTTGTGACTCGTGTTTTTGCCCCCATATCAATATGGCGACGCTTTGTTGTGGCTGGTGACGTCATTAATGCCCGGATGTCCGACTGCGAGAATGTGTCTGGAGGAGTGAGAGGAAGCGCGCGGATAACAAACGAGGTTGGAAAAACAGCTTGTTTTGGTGAATGCTTGTTCGATGTGTGTGAGGATTTGGGGGTCGGTGAAAACATTGCCGGCTGAATATAATTGACCTAATCCTCCGGTCAGAGAAGATGCAGCAACTTCAGTTGGTTTGATGAAATTAAATTACAGTTTTTTCATTCCTTTGAGCCGTTTAAATGCATTTGGACATTAATTTGAAAGTGTGTGGTTTGTGTATCAAAAAGAAATAAAGAAAAACATCAATAAACGTATTATAGTGAAATAACATGTACAATTCACAATAAAATGAATTGAATGAATTCCAGCCTAAACCGAACTAGGCGTTATCCAAAAAATGACCACTAGATGTCCACATTGGACAAGCAATTAACCATCAATAATAAATGGCAATTCCCACAAACAAGAGGGCTGCTATAGCTGCAAGCTAAGCACTAGGTAGCTAAATGAATCAGAAAACTACCATCACAATGGACAGCGATCTCAAATCTGAACATTGAATGGGATTAATTTCGGGATGTACCCTTAGCGATCCAATACAGTGCAACTTGTACATATATTATCACGCTCTAGGCGCTACGTTAGCAATAGAATGCTACGAGCGGAGCTAACGTGCTACGAACTACAAACAATAATAAAGAGTACTGATATAAGCACAAGCATCACATATATGATTGCAGTATATATGGAGAACATTATAACTTACTTATCGGCCGAGGACGAACTTTTTTTCCTCAACCGCGGTCTTTTTAGAATACTCTGCGCATGTGCAACAACGCAGTTGTCCCAAAGCGAGGCAGTTCGCTGTCCAGCCCTCACAGCAGGGAATTCACAACAGCGTGGTTGCGGCCAACAGTAACCGTTAATTGTGCAATAAAAAAGTAGGTGAGACCAACTCTCCGTGCGTTCTCTATATCCAATGTGACGCTACAATAGATATTCCCGACATTTTTATTGGGTGGGCACGACTCACGTCTGGGTGGGCCGTGCCCACCCTGGCCCACCCATACATCCGGCCCCGTTGTCTACTGGCACAGTGAAGATTCATGCAGTTGTTATTGGCTAATTCAAAAACATTTTATAGATCCATGTAGACATCACCACATGATCAACTGATCTGAACTGATGAGTTTATCGTGGTACTGAAGTGATTCATGGAGACATGAGTCAATTTCACACTCGCCTATCAAATCATAAATCCATATCGACATCAACCAGAGGACTTACTGGCACATCACTTGTAGAAACAACCAATCAAAAGTTTCTTTGAGGCACATACAGATAAGACAAGCACATCAACTCTTTTCTATCATACTGTACTAGTAACGCGATCCGCCACCTCGACCAGTTCGGGACTCGAACCCGCACCGCCAGCCCTGCAAGAGAGCACAGTAACCACGAAATTAAAAGTCCAGGCTAGCCTTCATCATGTAGATGTGCTGCAATTTAAAATGTAAGTTTAGTTAAAAATACGTAAAAAAACAAAGAGCAGCGGCAGCAGTTTGCGCCAGCGTTCATTTCTCTGGAGATGTGAAATCCATTCAGGTACAGTTAGCCTACATTTAGTTAGCTTACATGAGAGAGAAATGCATACTTCATCTTATTGAAGCGTGTCTCCTGGCACATTACAAAGTTCCACGCAGACACCAACTAATCCCACAGTTTCTGTCGATGACAGTGTCTCTCCATCCGGCTGAATATTGTATGTTTTATACTCACAGGCCTCAGTGTTTGGTTCTGACAGGGTATCCGAGCTCTCGACCCGCTCTGTTGCAGATGGTCCATTCCTTCACCAAAAATGTGGGCCTGATGGTCTGCGGACATGTCAGGATTGTACGTACATGCTTACACACTTTCTTTATCTAATGACACCTTGCATAAGCCCTTCCTGTTTGCACGTATGCCACACGTATTTTCAGGCATCTCGGCGTCCCAATGTGAAGGAGGCGTCTCAGGAGCACGCACGCTGCCAGCGTTGGCTCAACAAGAAGCGCTTCAAAGCTTTCTACGCGCCAGTCTTCTCCGACACGCTCAGACACGGCGTGCACTTCCTCCTGCAGGTGCTGTCAACACTCCACATCCCTCCCTAATTGATTGATTGACTGACTGACATAGGTGTCTCCTGGTTCAGTCAGTGGGTTTAGGCCGCCTGAAGCCCAACACGCTGGTACTCGGCTTCAAGAACAATTGGATGGAAGGTCACATGAATGATGTGGAGGCTTACATCAACATCATCCAGTAGGAATTTGGTTCTTCTTCTTTTTCCTTCTTTTATTCACTAATGCATTGAAGATGTTATTCCGCAGTGACGCCTTTGACCTGCAGTTTGGTATGGTCATTCTGAGGCTTCCTGAGGGTCTGGACATCTCTCATATCCAAGGACAAGGTCAATGGCAGCAATAACTGTCGCCAACTAAAACAGCAGCACCGAGCAAAGCACGTAAACAGATCTCACACTCATAAAGACATCAACAAATCTCAAATATGATGTCACAATCATGTAGTCATCATCAACCAATCTCCAAGTGCCTTCGAGCATGTGCAAGGTCCATACAGACAGCACCAGTCAATCCCAGTGTCTCATGACACGATCACGTAGCCATCACCTGCAGTCTCATTATCTCATTCACTTACATCGATGCTGTTAGATGTTCAATCCTTCTGATATTGGAGGGCTGGCAATCACAGCCGTGCAGACATAATAAGTCGATCACTAAATTTTTCTAGTCATTTTGACACCCAATGTTAAAAGTGTAGGGGTTCTGCATATTCCTTACAGACGAGCTGTCTTGCTCCCATGACAAGCCACCAGTCAGTAAGGACACACCAGTAACTGTCACACTGACTAAAGACTCCGATTCAGACTCCAGTCCATCAAAGACAACTAGCAACCAGAGCAGCCCGCTCATCATCAGAGGTGACTAACCTCTTATTATTAATACAGTTCCATAGTGTTATGAGGTTGATGCAAGAGCAAAAAAAAAAAAGCATGTCCCTCTGTTATTGTGTATTATTTTGGGTCCATAGATACCAAATCAGCTCTGAGTTCCAGCGATCTCCGTCTCCTGGAATCCAGTCAGCAATTCAAGAAGAAACAAGGCAAAGGAACCATCGATGTCTGGTGGCTTTTTGATGATGGAGGTCAGTTTGCAAGTTCCTTTCTTAGGAAATAAGGGGGCTAGCCCAACTCCTAAGAAGCCACACAGCATAATACCACATTGCCAAGCTTTCCACTTGACAATGCAGTCCGATAAAAATTGTTTTAATTGCAACTCACACTCATAACAACCTGCATGCCTAGGTGTTTTATTTTATCCACTTGTGGCCAGAGGTGGGTATTAACACGTAATATTTACTCTGTTACATTTACTTATGTAACTTCAGGAGTAAATGTACTCTAATAGAAGTTTTACCACCTCTTTTCTTTTACTTGAGCAGATTTTTGAAGAAGAAACACTACTTTTATTCCACTATTTTGGGCTACACTCATGTCTTTACATTTTTCCTCTTTATTTTACATATTTGATTCAACTATATTTTTGCCAGAGACCCACAGTAGCTCTACCAGATTCACAAATAATCACGACTCCATTATACCAATCAGACGTAACAATACGGTCACATAACCGCACCCAGCTGGTACAAGTGGCATCTTTAAAGTGCCTTAAAAATGAAGGTATTTGACTTTGAGTCAAAATCAGTCGAAAGCGTGGATTTCAACTTCTATTTTTACTTGGCACTGATAGATTACAGAAAACTGGAGATATGGTCTTTTTCAATTCATGGTAGGAAATGGTTTCTCCACTAGAGGGTACACATGCTCTATGGACTGCTGATGTGTTATTTCTGAAGATTTTTTTGTTTGAAATTTGATGATTTTTGTGTATTTTTTTTAACCCAATATGGTCATGTAATAGGTTATAGTTCAGTATAATAAAAACAGTTAATATAGATCAGGGGTGTCCAAACTTTTTGCAAAGGGGACCAGATTTGGTGTGGTAAAAATGTGGGGCTCCGACCTTGGCTGACGTGCTTTACGTAGAACAATATATTTAAACACATTTTAGCAAGCCATTCCGTGTGTCACATTTGCTTTATTATTTTTTTTAAATTAATAATTTCAACAATCTCGCAACTAGCCTTTGTGGCGTTCTCTTTGGACTCTCGGGCTCTTGAAAAATACTGCTGATGTAAAATTAAACTAGCTTCAAGTTGCTTTAATTTCTCGCTGCGTATCTTTCCTGTAATCTTGTCGTACATGTCAGCGTGTCTTGTTTGGTTATATCGCCTCACATTGAACTCTTTAAAAACAGCGACTGTCTCTTTGCAAATGAGGCGGACAGAGTTGTTGCGTATTTTAGTAAAGAAATAGTCCAATTTCCACCAATCATTGAATCGTCGGCCGTCGCAGTCAACTTTTTTTTTGTTGATTGTCGCCATTTTAGATTTTAAATTGGGAGTAAAGGGTCACACGGGGTAATGTTGCTTTGAGTTGGTTAATGAGGAGCAGCATTTAGTGTGTAAGCTACTTCATATGCTGGTAGCAGTACTGCTGACCAATTTATCAAGTCTATGTGCGGGCCAGACGTTAATGATTTTATGACAGAGGCTGGGGGCCGGATGAAATTTGACCAAGGGCCGCATTTGGCCCCCGGGCCGGACTTTGGACATGTCTGATATAGATGATATGTGTCATGTACCAATGTATCAGCATATTGCATCACACTCATGCATCACAAAGCTTCCATCACAAAGACCGTGTACTCTTTAATATGTCACAAAGAACAATTGAGAACAGTATATATGGCACACATAAATAGCATTTAGTTCAAGAAACTGCAACAATTCCTGGGCTCCCTCAACTTCTACAGACGATTCATCCGGAATTACGGCACAGTGGCATCTCCCCTCACAGCCCTTACCAGCACAAAGGTTCTGTTCAGGTGGACTCCAGCAGCCGACAAGGCCTTTGAGACACTTAAGGCACGCTTCACTTCTGCCCCAGTCCTCCAAATGCCCGACCCAGAGCGACAATTTGTGGTAGAGGTGGATGCGTCCGACGTGTGGGTCGGGCCAGTGCTTTCACAGCGTGTAGCATCGAGCGGCAAGTTATATCAATACGCCTTCTACTCTCGCCGACTGTCCCCGGCAGAGCAGAATTATGACATTGGGAATCGCGAGCTGCTGGCTGTGAAACTCGCTCTGGAAGAATGACGACACTGGCTTGAAGGATAAACGTTCCGTTTCTGGTGTGGACCAACCACAAGAACCTTGAATACATAAGAACAGCTCGGCGGTTGAACCCGCGGCAGGCCTGGTGGTCCTTACTCTTCACACGTTTCAATTTCACCCTCTCTTACCGCCCTGGTTCCCGGAATGCAAAGCCCGATGCCCTTTCTCGAGTATTCCAGAAGGATTAAGCACTAGTGGAGGATTCCAAGCCCATTCTCCCGGATTCCTGTCTAGTTGCCACGTTGACTTGGGACATTGAGGAGTAGGTCAAAAAAGATATCAGCCTGGCCCCAGCGCCTGCCGCACTGATCGCCTCTTTGTCCCCAAACGACCCTGGTCCCGTATATCAATGGACTCTGTCGCCGGACTCCCTCATTCTGAAGGAAACACTTTCATCCTCACGGTTGTGGACAGGTTCAGCAAGATGGCCCTCTTCCTCCCGCTGCCAAGATTGCCCACTGCTAAGAAGACGGCATAGGTGGTAATGGAGCAGGTGTTCCGAATTCACGGACTACCAAGGGATGTGGTATCTGGCTGGGGTCCGCAGTTTGCATCCTCCGTCTGGAAGGAGTTCTGTTGCCTCCTGGGACCCACAGCGAGTCGCACGTCAGGCTATCACCTCCAGTCTAACAGCCAGTCGGAAAGGCTCAACCAAGAGCTTGAGACATCCCTCCGCTGAATGGCTTCACGCAACCCCCATTCTTGGGCACAACATCTGCTGTGGGTGGAATGCGTTCACAACTCCCTTCCCAGCTTTGCCACCGGCCTGTCTCCCTTTCACACTGTCTTCGGCTATCAACCATCAGCCATCAGAGCCAACCGACGATGGACTGCAGCCCCTGCATACCAAGTGGGCCAGAGGGTATGGCTTTCTGCCGGGACCTGCCACTCCAGGTGGAATCACGTAAACTGGCACCCAGGTTCATTGGTCCATTTCCCATCGAGAAGATCATCAGCCCATCAGCTGTCCGACAATACAACTACCCAGGTCTATGAAGGTTCACCAAACCTTCCATGTCTCCAAACTAAAGCCAGTCCATGAAAGCCCGTTGGTCCTGAATGCAGCACCACCTCCCCCTCCTCGCCTGGTGGGGTCCTGTCTACACGGTTCGCCGCCTGCTCCAGTCACGCCGCCGGGACAGGGGCCTGCCTCTAATATTTAGTGGACTGGGAAGGATATGGTCCTGAGGAGAGTATGTGGGTCCCAGCTGTGCGGATTGTAGATCGGACCCTCATATCAGACTTCCACCGCCTCCATCCGGACCAACCATCCGTCGGCGGGGTCGACCGAGAGCGGCTTGCTCTCAGCGCATGCCTGCATCTGACTCTGAACCCGACCCTGTGCCATCAGTAGTTGATTCCCCCACTGGCTAGGAGGAGATTGAGCTGATGCCCTCAGTGGATGAGGCCATGGACTCTGACGGGTCAGTGCATTAGTAGCCCTTGGTGGCCTCAATTCTTGGGACTTCTGGAGCCGTCCCTTGAGAGGGGGGTTCTGTCATGTACCAATGTATCAGCATATTGCCAGCATATTGCATCACACTCATGCACACCAAATCTTCCATCACAGAGACTGTGTACTCTTTAATATGTCACAAAGAACAACTGAGAACAGTATATAAGGCACAAATACATAGCATTTAGTGTCAGGTCATCTGCGATTCAGCATACGTTTGCATGCCAACTAGCCATTACCGCTTGACCTGATTGTTTTCTTTGCCTGTCAACATCAATAAAATCCACATGACAATATGCTGAGAAATAATTTACCATCGTATCTGACAATGTAAGCAGTTACTCATTATGTCAGTATTCTTTTCACCGACTGCTTTTTTACTTGTACTTGAGTCAATAGTTCTACTATTATTTTGAAGTAATGCTACTCTTACATGATTAACCTTTTTAGATACTCTACCCACCTCTGCCTGTGGCCATAGCCTTATTTGGAAGAGTGAGTGAATAATTTTGACAAATATGTGGTGGTGTGTATGTGTGTTCACACAGACACCTCTATACATATATGAAACTGGAATAAAGAGGCAGAAGGATATCAGTTGACATTACCTAAATAATGAGGCTTATATCTACTAGTCTTTCATATTTTTAATACACATTACAATGCATTTTAAGCTATTAACAATTTAAATACCATAATAATAAATGACTAGTAATGTGTAGTAAGTGCACGTTTTGTTTTTAGGGTTGACATTGCTGGTTCCCTACCTGCTAACCAACAGAAGCAAATGGGCCGACTGCCGTATTCGAGTCTTCATTGGAGGAAAAATCAACCGCATTGACCATGACAGACGCATGTCAGTCACACATTCACACGTCTAACATACACATCATTGGAAAAGAAGCGCAGCAATATGTTTATTTTATGTCCAGGATGGCAACCCTGCTCAGCAGGTTCCGCATTGACTTCTCCGACATCAACGTCTTGGGAGACATCAATACCAAACCCAAGAAACATAAGTACCAACACACAATGGAAATATGTATGTATATGTATGTCATGAACATGATATACATAATGATAATATAAATGTGTGCAGTAAGTTGTGGTTCAAGGCCCTGGTAGAGTCGTATCGACTGAAAGAGGAGGACATGGACCAGGAGGCGGCCGAGCGTCTGAAGGCTGAGCAGCCTTGGAGGATCACTGACAACGAGCTGGAGCTGTACAAGGCCAAAGTGAGACCGACTCGCAAACACGCGTGCATAAAGACCGGCAACAACTCAACACCTCATTTTGTGTTCAGAGCAATCGTCAGATCCGACTCAACGAGCTTCTCAAGGAACATTCTGGAGATGCCAAGCTCATTGTCATGTGAGAATCATTCTTCACAACTTCACTTGAATTTTATGGCTATATGTGAAAATTCATTCATTCATCATCCACATAGCTTATCCTCACGAGGGTCGCTGGGGTGCTGGAGCGCTCCAGCCGTTCTGTGTGGAGTTTGCATGTCCTCCCTGTGCCTGCATGGGTTTTCTCTGGGTACTAGTTTCCTCCCACATCCAAAATACATGCTGGCTGGGTGGGAGCCGTGGCCCTGGGTTGGCGCCCGCGTGGCGTCTCTGCTCATCTGCGTGGCTGTCGCGTGTCTGGTGGGATTGCGTGCGGCTGGATGTGATAGGGCACGCTCGGGCGGGGGGTCCCGGTGCCGGGATTGGCGATGGGGCGGCCTCGGGTTGGTCGCCAACGGGCTTACACTCACAAGGGATTCACACGATTGCTGGGTTCTAGATCACAGAGCTGATATGTGTACACTCCACCCCTTTCAATTATTTAGCCCAGTACTTCTCAAATAGTGGGGCGCGCCCCCCTGGGGGGGCGCAGAGCGATGCCGGGGCTGGCGCATGTGACCTCGGGGAACATGCTTTTTTTTTTTTTTTCCTGCCGTACTGGAATAAAGTGTACTTGCGCATCCACTCAGTGGGTGGCAGTGGCGCTCTCATTTTCAGAGTGCGTGCAGTATTTTTGAACTAAGGAAGAGCACTCATTACACAGAAAACAAATATGAAGAGCAGTGCGCCGCTGTAGGTTCACTATCCTCTTCCCCTCACTATCCACTCGCTCTCGCTATATGATTGGCCGAAGAGTTGAAATGCTCTCCCGTGATTGGCCGAAGAGTCGAAATGCTCTCCCGTAAAATGCCTGTTTAAAAATGTTCCTGTTGTTACTTCTTGCGTTCGCTTAAAAGTGCTCATTTAAAAAGGAAAATCGATGGATGATACTACACACAGAGCGTATTATTAACGAATGCTAAAGTTGTATATTCATATACCAAGAATAAGGAACGTCACTGACAAGCGCAGGCCCCCGCGAGTGGATAGTGAGGGGACTAGGATAGTGCGCCTACACCGCCGCCGTTTTCGAAAGCCGTTTTCCGACCGGACTCACTCACGCAGCGACCCACTGTCTTGTCCGGTTCTCACGCCGCCGCCCGATAAGTGCCATTTTCGGCTCGGGATCGTCACGACGACCGCCCTCACCTACGGTTCTACCTCGGCCGCCGAGAATGCGCTTTGTTCGTGCCGTTTGCCTTTTAGCTTTGACTTTTAATACTGTGGGTGATGAGGAAAGACTGTTTACTGTGTCTAAAAATAATTATAGCGGACCGCCAGAAGCCAAATCAATTAAGACGCCACTTAAAGACATTCGACCCCAATCTCATTGATAAGCCGCTTGATTGTTTTTCAGCGAAAACGTGCCGAATATTGCCAACAATCGTCCTACTTTGTCAGTGTTATATCAGTAAACCAGTGAGCATTGTTAGCATGCTCATTGCAAAATGACTCCACTAAAAACTGTCCTTCTGTCCAAGGACACTCTTTTTTTCCTTTATTCATTTTTGTTTTTTCGGTCAAATTTTTTGGCATATTGTCCTCATGAGTGAATGTTTGTAATCATTTTGAATTTGTTATTATTTACTGATTTTATTACATTTTATTTTTCTGTATCAAATGGTCAAAAATGTACCTTGAGTGTATTTTTAGAGTTTGAATGTGACTTTTTTTTAAAAATTCAGGCAAATTGATGCACGTCAAGTCTTCTCTGTTACAAACAAAACAATGTTAATAAAGTTATACTTTATTATAAGTTGATCTATGTTACTTTTTTTCTTTATTAGAAAAAAAGGACACAATATTAGGCAGATGCGTATTTATAATAGTAATAATACAATACTACAGTAATAGACAATACTATTTACAGTGGCGGCAGAGAGTTTGGGGGGGCGCGAAACATATACGTCTTGCTTGGGGGGGGGGCGTAGCAGAAAATAATTGAGAAGCACTGATTTAGCCTATGATTGGCCTCTTTCCCTGGTCAACAGGCCCCCCACATGGTGTTAACAGGAGCTGACGATAGCACCAACATATTAGTAGTTAGTCTAGATGTTCAATGTATTTCTTGTGGTAGTTTGTGTTTCTTTTCTTTCTTCTCTTGTGTTTCTTTTCTTCTGTTCCCCCATAATCCCTTCCTGTTCGCTGCTTTGTCATAATAAACGAGGTATGTTGAATGATCACAATGGGAATATGTCAGACTCTCAATGTGAAACATTAAAACTGTTCAGACCATCCGGGCACCTAGACTTCCATTCTCCGTGTCAAACAGCTAAACAGGACAGGTTTTAAAAAAAAAAAAAAAAAAATACATGCATGGCAAGCTGATTGAACGCTCCAAATTGTCCTTAGGTATGAGTGTGTGCGAAAATGGTTGTTTGTCTGATTGTGCCCATCGATTGGCTGGCAAATGATTCAGGTTGTACCCTGCCTACTATTCATAGTTAGCTGGGATAGGCTACGGCCCACGACCCTTGTGAGAATAAGGAACACAGAAGATGAATGAATGAAAATAAAATACTAATATGGACAGGAAAAAATATATTTATTTTCTCAGAAAATTCTTCTTCTTCAAAAAAAAAGTTTCTAGACATTAGGGGTGCACCATATCCATATTTTGAAACCGATATCAATAACTTTCTGCTTCTCAAGGCCGATACCGATACGATAACCGATGATATATATATATTTTAAAATGTATATTCACATGGGTTTTTGAACACCTGTAGACCAAAGATACTAGTGGTGGATTCAGCATAGATTTGCCTTTGACCTAACCAGAATTTTCATGACGACATGAACATTATAATAATGAACAAAACAAAGACAAGAACCGTTTTGACTTCACATAAAGTGCCCATATTTTTTCAAATAAATATAATTTGAGTCAATCACAATCAATTAGTCAATATAATTAACGGTGTGTTCCCCTGAACAATGAGCACTGAACTAAAACAAACATAGACCCAACAGGTATTGTGCTTTGTCAGCAAATAAAACATTTGATGCAACAGTAGAGGAGACGTTTGTGGTCTTTGACCATGAAACAACTAAAACGCACACATCCCAATCCACCGACACCGTGCCAAAAATACTATATTTTATCGGGCCTATTAATAATGTTAGTGTATTTATTGGGATGACGTCATAATTCCTATTATCAGACCGATAATTATCGGACCGATAATTATCACACACCTCTACCAGACATATCAATGTCTTAAAATAGTATTTTTTCCCCCCAGATTTTCAGGAAAAACAAAAAAACGAAACATTCATTTAACTTTTGATATTTACTAACTGTAACTCCCCCATGTACTGCAGGCACAAATGGTTTCCTGGATTTATTTGCATCCATCTTGTCCAAAACATACACCGTGAAAACTAAACAAACACATAAGTTACAATTAACTTGTCGAACTATAAGGACAATTGAGAATCACATTAACATGTACATAAATAAAATGGCAAAACTAACCTCGTTGGCTGAGTACCAAGAGAGGATATTCGCTTGTTTTTTTGTTAGCTTTCTTTGCTTGCGCTAACTTTCATGATGTATGACATCCTAAGTAGCTGAGATCGCTTCTTCTCTGCTAATTACATTGCTCTGTGTATGCATAAGCTTGCTGCAGTGCTAATGTGCCTCCTACTGACATAAACTAGGACTGCACGAAAATAACTTGCACAGAAATAGAATGACAATGTGGCTGAAATGCTAACACTTTTAGTAATATACTATTATGTAAAAAATGACTGAGGCATTTTTTTCAGAGAGTGATGATATATTATACATGGCTCTTTTTTGCAGCTGTGTTTGCTTTTAATGTGCTATATACTGTAAATAACAGTGAGTTGAGATGTTTGAATATTAAAACACTGGCAAGAAAAAAAAATAACGATGATTTTGAAATCGTACCATTGTATTCGGTCAGGACAATGCCACTGGCGAGGAAAGGCGTAGTGTCCAGCGCCCTCTACATGTGCTGGCTGGAAACGCTGTCCAAGGAACTTCCGCCTCTAATGCTGGTGCGAGGAAACCACCAGAGCGTCCTCACTTTCTACTCCTAACACACACAAAAGTCACATTAAGTGTGTTATTGTTGACTTTTTGTTGCATTGTATTTCAAAAATGTCATTAACAAACTGACCGTATGTCCATGTAACAGTTTGTTGTTTACATGTTTTGCACTGAATGTTGAAAGGAATGTGTCTGTTGAAAAGAATGTGTCTGTTGAAAAGAATGTTGAAAAGAATGAAAAAAAATTTTTAAATTTTTTTTTTTTTTTTAACTTGTTTGAACATGATTTAAATAAATAATTAAGTACACAACGTGGCATCTTCGGTCAGCCTCAAGAGACCTCCTTTATACAGTGTTCATCAGGTAACTACCTGGGCTCTTTCTTGCCTAGTCCAGCTAAGTATGTATATGTATATACACAGTGGGGCGAATAAGTAGGCAACCACCAATTGTGCAAGTTCTCCTACTTGAAAAGATTAGAGAGGCCTGTAATTGTCAACATGGGTAAACCTCAACCATGATAGACAGAATGTGGGGAAAAAAAACAGAAAATCAAATTGTTTGATTTTTAAAGAATTGATTTCCTAATTAGAGTCGAAAATAAGTATTTGGTCACATACAAACAAGCAAGATTTCTGGCTGTCAAAGAGGTCTAACTTCTAACGAGGTCTAAGCCTCCACTCGTTACCTGTATTAATGGCACCTGTTTTAACTCATCATTGGTATAAAAGATACATTGTCTACAATCTCAATCACACTCCAAACTCCACTATGGCCAAGACCAAAGAGCTGTCGATGGACACCAGAGACAAAATTGTAGCCCTGCACCATGCTGGGAAGACTGAATCTGCAGTAGGTAAAACGCTTGGTGTAAAGAAATACACTGTGGGAGTAATTAGAAAATGGCATACAAGACCACTGATAATCTCCCTCGATCCGGGGCCCCATGCAAGATCATTCCCCGTGGCGTCAAAATGATAACAAGAACGGTGAGCAAAAAAATCCCAGAACCACACGAGGAGACCTAGTGAATGACCTACAGAGAGCTGGGACCACAGTAACAAAGGCTACTATCAGTAACACAATGCGCCGCCAGGGACTTAAATCCTGCACTGTCAGACATGTCCCCCTGCTGAAGCCTCAAGCCAGTACATGTCTAGGCCTGTCCGCGGTTCTCTAGAGAGCATTTGGATGATCCAGAAGAGGACTGGGAGAATGTGTTATGGTCAGATGAAACCAAAATAGAACTTTTTGGTAGAAACACAGGTTCTCGTGTTTGGAGGAGAAAGAATACTGAATTGCATCAGAAGAACACCATACCCACTGCGAAGCATGGGGGTGGAAACATCATGCTTTGGGGCTGTTTTTCTGCAAAGGGACCAGGGCGACTGATCTCTGTAAAGGAAAAAATGAATGGGGCCATGTATCCAGAGATTTTGAGTGAAAATCTCCTTCCATCAGGAAGGGCATTGAAGATGAGACGTGGCTGGGTCTTTCAGCATGACAATGATCCCAAACACACAGCCAGGGCAACAAAGGAGCGGCTTCGTAAGAAGCACTTCAACATCCTGGAGTGGCCTAGCCAGTCTCCAGATCTCAACCCCATAGAAAATCTGTGGAGGGAGTTGAAAGTCTATGTTGCCCAACGACAGCCCCAAAACATCACTGCTCTAGAGGAGATCTGCATGGAGAATGGGCCAAAATACCAGCAACAGTGTGTGAAAAGCTTGTGAAGAGTCACAGAAAACATTTGGCTTCCGTTATTGCCAACAAAGGGTACATAACAAAGTAGTGAGATGAACTTTTGGTATTGACCAAATACCTATTTTCCACCATGATTTGCAAATAAATTCTTGAAAAATCAAACAATGTGATTTTGTGTTTTTTTTCCCCACATTCTGTCTCTCATGGTTGAGGTTTACCCATGTTGACAATTACAGGCCTTGCTAATATTTTCAAGTGGGGGAACTTGCACAATTAGTGGTTGACTAAATACTTATTTGCCCTACTGTACATACAGTATATATATAAATCATCTAGGAAAAGATTAACATCTATTTGGAATATGAAATATTTGTGAATAATATATAGAAATTTGCCATTAACCATGTGTTCAATGAAGTGGACATCATGCATCCCCGGAATATTTTTGAACACAAATCACATAATTGCATCACTGTCTTGATGCCTGTTTTTGTTATAAGTTAATATGTAACTGTTATATTTATAAGCAATTAATTTGAAATATACAGTTTGGTGCAGATTAGCTGTTGTTTGCATTGGAGATTAGCTGTAGTTTGCATTACGATATTCATTTTATCTTCTTTTGTAGACTTCCAAAGCACCAAAGACTAAGGCAGTTTTCAGAATAGCCCAGGCAGTGATAATGACTGTAGTTACAACCAGTGTTGTTAATCTTACTGAAAAAAAGTAATTAATTATAGTTACAAATTACTTCTCCCAAAAAGTAATTGCGTTAGTAACTCAATTACCTGAATGTAAGAGTAATTAGTTACTTGGCAAAGTAATTGGTGATAATTACTTTTTTTTTTTTTTCCTCAATTAAAAAAAAAAAAAAAAAAAAAACATTGGCCACACTATGTTAAGTTTTTTGTGAAGGTTTTTGGTACAATTGGCCCGAGCCCAATTCTTTACCCTAATTTACTCTTTACCCTGAATCAAGTGTTAAAAGTTGTTAGAATTGCTCCCATTATTGCATTAGTTCCCTTCTCTCTACTTTCGACATATGAACGTTTTAAAACAGTTTCATCATTTAAAGACAGATTCAAGTCAAGATTTTGCCGATTTAGAAGTATTTTATATAAAAAGTTACTTAGGTTTGCTAGGAAGGTTCTCTACAACAGAGCCATCCTAAAAAGTCTACTGCTTCAAGATGGCGGCTGTCTACTAACGCATTTAGTGTCTGTCATTTGGCATCTAGTTATATCTATATACAGTATATGTGGTATCTACCACGTCTACCATATCTACCATAACATGCGGGCGTAGTTTGAAGGCTATCGGCAACCACATGTATTGTGTTATTGGAGCTACCTAGCATCGCGTTTGTTCGGCGTCACAACTATGGAGATAGAATAGTGCCAAAAGAAGTGAGGTTGTAAAATGAAAATTCTTCCTGTAAAATGACCATTTTTAACTAAAAAACACTTGTATTACCGACTTTTTCCTTTTGTAATAAACATGAAAAAAACACAATGTAAAAAATACATTATACAAGTGTTTTTTTTCCAATTACAAGTGATTTTTTTTGTTCTACGGGTGTTTTTTCTTAGCTACAGGTTAAAAAGTTTTGTCTCACCCTTGTCGCGTTTTATGAGACAAAAAAAATACTCGTAACCTAGTTTTAAAATAAAAACATACCTGTAAAATGACTCATCTTAACTAAAAAACACTTGTATTTTAACTAAAAAAACACTTGTATTTCCAAATTTTTTCGTTGTGAAATAAACATGAAAAAACAATATTATAAAATTTCTTCAAGTGTTTTTTTTCCTCATTTACAAGTGATTTTTTTTGTTCTACGGGTGTTTTTTCTTAGCTACAGGTTAAAAAGTTTTGTCTCACCCTTGTCGCGTTTTATGAGACAAAAAAAATACTTGTAACCTAGTTTTAAAATAAAAACATACCTGTAAAATGACTCATCTTAACTAAAAAACACTTGTATTTTAACTAAAAAAACACTTGTATTTCCAAATTTTTCGTTGTGAAATAAACATGAAAAAACAATATTAAAAAATTTCTTCAAGTGTTTTTTTCCCCCATTTACAAGTGATTTTTTTATTTTTCTACAGGTGTTTTTTTCTTTGCTACAGGTGAAAAAGTTTCGTCTCACCCCTTGTGGCGTTTTCTGAGACAAAAGTCACTTGTAACCAAAGATGAAAAAATCTACTTGTACATCGAAATAATATGTTGTAAAACACAAAAATATCATTCCAAGTCGTGGTCAAAAGAAGACGTTAGTTAAGAAAGAACACAATCTAGTGAATAGTTCTTCGGGTGTTTTATCTTTAATAATCTACAAGTGTTTTCTGAGCATGTACAACTAAATTTCGGCCCAAGCATGTGATGTGAGGCAAAATTCAGACCAATCGGAACGGCGATTGTTCAGGAGGAGGGCGGGACACACCATTGCCGACCTGCTCCTTCTTGCTTTATTCATCACGGCAGAGTACGACAGAAATGGCAGAGCAGCTCTGCCATGGCCGAAATGGCAGAGCTGCTCTGCCATTTCTGTCGTACTCTGCCGTGATGAATAAAGCAAGAAGGAGCAGGTCGGCAATGGTGTGTCCCGCCCTCCTCCTGAACAATCGCCGTTCCGATTGGTCTGAATTTTGCCTCACATCACATGCTTGGGCCGAAATTTAGTTGTACATGCTCAGAAAACACTTGTAGATTATTAAAGATAAAACACCCGAAGAACTATTCACTAGATTGTGTTCTTTCTTAACTAACGTCTTCTTTTGACCACGACTTGGAATGATATTTTTGTGTTTTACAACATATTATTTCGATGTACAAGTAGATTTTTTCATCTTTGGTTACAAGTGACTTTTGTCTCAGAAAACGCCACAAGGGGTGAGACGAAACTTTTTCACCTGTAGCAAAGAAAAAAACACCTGTAGAAAAATAAAAAAATCACTTGTAAATGGGGGAAAAAAAACACTTGAAGAAATTTTTTAATATTGTTTTTTCATGTTTATTTCACAACGAAAAATTTGGAAATACAAGTGTTTTTTTAGTTAAAATACAAGTGTTTTTTAGTTAAGATGAGTCATTTTACAGGTATGTTTTTATTTTAAAACTAGGTTACAAGTATTTTTTTTGTCTCATAAAACGCGACAAGGGTGAGACAAAACTTTTTAACCTGTAGCTAAGAAAAAACACCCGTAGAACAAAAAAAATCACTTGTAAATGAGGAAAAAAAACACTTGAAGAAATTTTATAATATTGTTTTTTCATGTTTATTTCACAACGAAAAAATTTGGAAATACAAGTGTTTTTTTTAGTTAAAATACAAGTGTTTTTTAGTTAAGATGAGTCATTTTACAGGTATGTTTTTATTTTAAAACTAGGTTACGAGTATTTTTTTTGTCTCATAAAACGCGACAAGGGTGAGACAAAACTTTTTAACCTGTAGCTAAGAAAAAACACCCGTAGAACAAAAAAAATCACTTGTAATTGGAAAAAAAACACTTGTATAATGTATTTTTTACATTGTGTTTTTTTCATGTTTATTACAAAAGGAAAAAGTCGGTAATACAAGTGTTTTTTAGTTAAAAATGGTCATTTTACAGGAAGAATTTTCATTTTACAACCTCACTTCTTTTGGCACTATTCTATCTCCATACACAACTTTCTTGCCTCCTCCACACTCCTGCTCTGCTCTGTCGTCTCGGTGAGTCAGTCTCCCTCAGACTTTTCGACCAATATAGTAACGCATAGTAACGCATGCCTTTCCGTCCTCAGTAACGGTAACGGCGTTTCCAAGATGAGAAAAGTAATTAATTAGATTACCCACTACTGAAAAAAATAACGCCGTTAGTAACGCCGTTATATTGTAACGCCGTTATTAACAACACTGGTTACAACAGTGATGATGAGTGGCTGCCAGACAACAACAGAGACGCTGGTTCTATGTGTAGGAGTGACAACTATAAATTTCATTGGTTTTCTTATTCAGGCCTATACAATGTGCCTTTTGTGTTGAAATTTCCCAAAAATTGTTTAAGCATTAAGCATTAAGGGATGCTCATTGGGTTTCAAAATGTATTTAACTGCAGTCCCATCGTTTTGAAAAAGTAGTTTAAAACTGCACAATTATTTTCATAACATTATGCTTAGTATTATTTTTTATTGTAATTTTTATTTGGTATGGTCAATAATAAGACTATTTATGAAGAAAAAAATGGTGTTAAAGTGAGTTGTTTCCTCTGCTAGACAAATCAAGCAGCATTTCCCTTTAATTTTTGATCTTAATTCAACTTTCATTTCAGTGATGAAAATTCAATACGTAAAAATATATGTCCTGAAAATTTGATTAAAAACAAATTAAAAAATAAAAATTGACTGATATATAACTCAAAACATTCCGAATCCACTATCACTCATCCTTATATGGATCACAAAAAGTAATAGACTTTATCATTTTGTCAATGGACCAATTATCAGTGCACTTTTTCTCCTATGACTTTCTATTTGGATTTTTAAAAATTAAATAAAAATGACAAATTACAAAAAACATTATTTTTTCTGCAAGCATTGCAAATATCAAGCAAAAATTTGTGAAAAAATAAGATGACTTCTAATTTTTTGTCCAAGGGCCTACCTTTATTCTTGCAATTATATGATTATAATCTTGTAATTTTATTACTTTATTCTCGTAGTCCTATATTTGTGTGTTTGGCCCCAAACTCCCTGGTCCACAGCGAGGCGTATATAAATCCGTGGATAATGTCGAACCGAAAGCTGAACCAAAATAAACCACAATTATGACTGGCCGTTGAGTTTCAAACGGATTACTTCTCATTACCGAATTTTGAATCATGGAAAGAGTCAAGTGATTCCTCATGCTATGTCGAAATGATATATTTGCTCTGAAATCCTTACCCGTGGAGATGCATTTGAACGCATCACTTCGTTACGTCACTCTCCAGTCAACAGAGTGAACGTCGAACTGGCTGTTCACCCGTTTGAGGCGTCGTTTCAGGTGACTTTGCTCATGAATTAACTTGAATGTAATATTTATTCTGACTTTTCACATTCAGATAACCTTCGCCAGCGTGCGCCAGCTAGCTGGCTAGTTAGTTTCTCTTTAGGGCAGCTGTACACGAAAATTTCAGGGAGTTGCATCTAGAAAAGTCATAAAATGGCTGTCACATAGTCTTTATTAAGTATTTTATTTATTCATGTTAAAACTTTAACGTAGATGGACAAACGTTTTACCATCAAATATTTTTATAAAAAGAAAAACAAAATATATACATTTTGATTTAACATGCCCCTCACGTAAAGCAAATCCAAATTGACTGACATCTGTTTTGCCCAATTAGAAAGCGGAGGATCTTAAATTCACCTGTGTAACGTCATTATTAAATTAACAATTGATAGTGACATAATAGTAACAAAGAGACAACAAATCTAAAATCAATTAATGAAGTCCACACATAATTTCTTTCTTAAACTACACAAAATAAGTCCCCCCCAAAATAAAACTAGTATTTGTTTAATTGATTTAAAAAAAAAAATTCTACGTAATGTGTTATTCGCACGCCAGGATGGCGGGCACGCATGAGGATGAAGTGTTTGAGACATTTCTGGCCGCGTCGTCTAGCGGCAACACACCTCAGGTGACGTCCTTATTGGCCACCTTCCCTTCTCTGCTGGACCGGGCGGACTCGAAAGGATGGACGGCGTTAATGCTCGCCGCCAGAAATGGACATGCGGAAGTGGTCCACACACTACTCCGGCACGGGTAAAGGTCTACACAGCCCTACTCAAATGCTACATTTGGCTATCGAAACACAGGAGATCCAAATATATAATTTTCAAACTTTTCAGGTGCAACAAGAGTCGCCTGAATGGCAGTGGCCAGAGCGCACATGACGTGGCCGTATTTTGGGGTCACGACCATGTGGCCGTCCTGCTGCGGGGCGGTGGAGGGGAGGGTATTGGGCAGCTTAACTATTTTGGCCGCGAGCCTCTGGACCGTCTGAGCGCCAAGCGTAGCGACAACGCGTGGTTGGAGGATGCCAAGAAAAGAACCGGCTCCGTCTTCCTTCTCTTTTCGGACCTCAGCCCCATGACCCGTACTGATCAGCAGGTAGCGAATAGCGGTGCCTCATGTTGATTTGCTTTATTGCCCACCTTGAACTATTGGAAGGTATTTTTAAACGTTGATTTTTTTTATACACGCATTTTTGTTTTGTTCACTTGCTTTCTGAATTTATTTCAATCTTTTCTTCAAATGTTTTTTATTTTTTTGACTTGTTATTCGACCATGACTTGTTGCTCGGCCAATTATATGTAGCCCTCGACTTTCCGCATACAGGGCATCCAGCATTTGTGCCGGCTGAGGTACGATGCCGTCAAAGATCTGTCAGAGAAGCCGGATGCCGTGCTGGTCTTCTTGGGCGTGGAGCGAAGCAGTGAGACAGGAAGCGGATCTGAGGAGCTCCCGGCCTGGTTTGCCATCAGCAGCGACGAGGATGCCACGGTGCTCCTGGGCCGCTGTCCGCACGAGACTCCAAAGTGCTCTTTCACCAAGTCGCCGCACCGCGATCTGCTCCGTTTTAGCGACGAAGACGCTGGTGACGGGTCTCCTCTTGTTTTCTTCCTTCTCAACTACAGCCAAACTCATAATAACATGTCGACTTATCTCGTTGATCCAGGTGTGCTGGCTCCAGCGCGTGCCCTTTTGGCGTGGCACCGTCGCTATGCATTCTGTTCCACATGTGGAAGCTCTACCATCGCAGAGGAGGGCGGACACAAGAGGACCTGCCGGAATCAACAGTGCCTTAGCAACAAGGGGGTGCACAACACGTGTTACCCGCGCACCGGTATGCACGTACTTGATGTTACATGCACATTTAAGGTTAAACATAGAAAGTGGCTTGGGAGCAGAGCTGGGTAGAGTAGCCAAAATTTGATTCAAGTAAGAGTAGTGTTTCTTCAAAATAATAATAGTCAAAGTGAAAATAGTCATCCAAATAATTGTACTTAAACACAAACAAGTTTACTTCCTACGCTGGCGACGTAACCGTTAAGTACACCTAAATACCCCCTAAATTTCGATGCCCATGACATCAAGACTTGCAGAATAAAACTAAAATAAAAATGAAATCTGTTTCATCTTCAATGACAGCAATTCACAACTAACTGCTGATACAGTAAGGGTGTCACGGTACATGTAATTGTATTGAACCGTTCCGGTACGTGGTGCTCGGTTCGGAACGGAAGCGAACCGAACGAGTTTCTGACGTAATGTAACCCTTACTTTTCGAGGCTGTGAGGCGATCGGGTTACAGTTTCTTTGTGTAGATTATATTTACTCGTCGTCTCTACTATAATGAGGACCAACACGGTACGACAATATAACCCAGAAACCTCAACGGTGCGACAACGTGGCCGCCGCGAGAATGCAGTGAAACGCGGGCGTTAAAGTCAATCAGCCAATGCACACCAGTCGCAGTGCGGCCGCGTGGTAGACACGTCCCAGAAGCGGCTCAACTCGACACACGCGAAAAGAACTGCAGAGTTTATTATTTGATGCGAGACGCGACCCTCCTGCGTCAATACTACTGCGGGTAGCTAGGATCGGGCAGACCGGAAGTCACTCGTGTAAAAATACGGTGGATCCGGTCGATTTTCAAACTAATATGCAATCGTAACCCAGTTTTTGAGTCCATCAGATCTCTTGAGTGGTAGGTCGGGGCACAGTTGACTTGTCTTTGTTGATTTACTGCTGTCTTCTCTGCTATAATAATAACCAACATCCATGTTCAATACAAAACCCTCCTACCACAACAAAACAAGTAGGAACTAATATTCACATAGGAACTAAAGTTATACAACATAAAATAAACAATATAAATGAATACTACATCACATTTATAGCCCATTTAAATAAAATAAATTGAAATGAGCTAAAAGACCTGTAATTAAATAAGAATTATACACAGATCCTGCTTACACAAATTTATTAATTTCTGTGTAGCGCTTTAACTTGAGAAAATCCACCAATAAAGCTTTTGAAAACCGTTCATAAGAAAAATGATTCATTGAGGTATTTCATTTGTAAAATAAATGTGAAAATCTTTGTCATTGGGATTGCTTTTCTCTTTAGCACAGGACTTTTTTTCTTCTTTCTTTCAGAAAGAAACCTGACCAATATGCGGGGTCTAAAGGCAAAGTGTTGTTGGATTATTATCTTTAAATACCCGCTACTTTTTGAGCAGAATTCTAGCTTTGTATAGGCTAATGTTCCTATTGTTGAAAGCACAAAAGTGTGTAATAAACAACTAGCACATTTATATTTTGCATTTTGTTTTCTTACTGTACCAAAAATGAACCGAACCGTGACCTCAAAACCGAGGTACGTACAGAAGGGAGATTTTTGTGTACCGTTACACCTAGGGTTGTTCCGATCATGTTTTTTTGCTTCCGATCCCGATCGTTTTAGTTTGAGTGTCTGCCTATCCCGATATTTCCAGATCCGATTGCCTTTTTTGCTCCCGATTCAATTCCAATCATTCCCGATAATTTTTCCCGATCATATACATTTTGGCAATGCATTAAGAAAAAAATGAATAAAACTCGGACGAATATATACATTCAACATACAGCACATAAGTACTATATTTGTTTATTATGACAATAAATCCTCAAGATGGCATTTACATTATTAGCATTCTTTCTGTGAGAGGGATCCACGGATAGAAAGACTTGTGACTTTGTATATTGTGACTAAATATTGCCATCTAGTGTATTTGTTGAGCTTTCAGTAAAGGATACTGTGGCTATCCCAAATGCATGATGGGAAGTGGAACCATGACTGTGCAACGTGCTACCAATTGCTATATCTTCTCTGCGTTGTGAAATAACTTAAGGTGTTAAGACAATGATCAATTGCCACCTTGTTTCCCCACATTGCATCCCATGATATTTCTAATCATAGGGAGAGGGATTGCATGGCTTTAACCATTAAATGAAAGGCTCCAAAGGCTGCCAAAGTTCACTCTACTCATGATGCGCTGCCTTTTATCTTTCTATATAGGTAAAACGGCGTCATTACAGATGGAGCGCGACAATGAGTGAGAGGGTCATGCAGCGCATGCATTAATTGCGTTAAATATTTTAATGTGACACATTTAAAAAAAACTTAATTGCCGCCGTTATCGGGATAAATTTGATAACCCTACCTTAAGCCTAAACAAAAGACTCTGAATGAGTGTTACATATTATGTCTGTGACGTTAAATACAATTAGAAAATGATTTAATTAAAATATATAAATCTATTAAAAAAAGGCATGGCCGATATTTTTTTGCCTATTTCCCATACTTTGAAAATGACGTGATCGGACCCGATCGACATCTCTAGTTACACCCCTACTAAATAACCCCCTAAATCTCAAAATAACTATCCAAAAACATGTATTATACGTCGTTGTACTGTCCTCGCCAAGACGTTAGAGCAAAGTCCTACCTAGACAGCGAATTAAGCTCCGAATTGACGATGTCAGATGTCCGTGTGGTTTGACGGTTTTACTTGGATGCTCATGACATCAACACTTGTAGAATGAAACTAAAATAAAAATGAAATTAAATGTTTTATCTTCAATGACAGCAATTCAAATAAGCGTTCATAACTAACTGCTGATACAGCAATAACAATCCAGAAAAACGATTAGCATGTATCAGTTGGCGTCCGCACATCATCAAAAAAAATCACATAAACTCACCCCAAGTATTTGACCACAATTGAAAACACACAATAAACAGTACAAGAGGTGTTATATACAGGTGTTGCCTCTGTGGATGCTTCACAAGCAACAAACGTGCACGCAGACTTTAGCTGTGATCTTTCTCTCACTCCGCTGCATGACTTTTTCATGGGCACAAATGCACTCTTTTTTTTGTGTGTGCGCAAATGCAGTACGTTCTTCTTCGTGTGTACATGCACTCTTACTCGCGTATGGAAGTACTAAAAAAGCATGCATCACTAAACAAAAGTAAAAAAAAATACACTGAAGGAAAAAAAATGGCGGACAAGACTCCAGCGTCATAAATTCGGGTTATGTCATAACCCGGGGACTACCTGTATTTTATTTCTGAGCAGAACGTCTCCTATATGGACTGTTATTAATATACTGTTCTATAACCAATTACATGAACACACTAGGCCAAAAAATACACAAAAATCATTGAATTCAGACTTGGAAAAATCGACAGAAATGAAACATCAGCTGTCCAAAGAGCATGAGTGCCCTCTAGTGAAGAAAACCTTTGCTACTATGAAATGAAAACGATCATATCTCCTGTTTTCCGTAGTCTGTCGGTGCTAAATAAAAACTGGGGGTGAACTTGGAAATCTGGGCTTTCGAGTCTTGTTGACGGCGGTGCTCTATGACAGCTTTTTTTTTTTTTAGGGGACTTACAGGTCACTTCCTGTAAATTTTGGATCATTGCCTATTGATTTTTGTGGCATTTCCAGGTTTCCTCCTGTTGATTTTTACTTCCTGTTGGTTTTGGGGCATTTTTATGGTCACCCCCATTTGTTAATTCTGGCTGCCTTTTGCTGCACCATTTTGACTACGAACAAATGCTGCTGCAGACACGGAGACACAAAACTGAGCAGAGTGCAATAGTGCACACACCAGATCACACAAATCACATTTCTGGTTTTATGGCGCCAGCGTCAAAATAAAAGTGACTCTGTATGAATGAGCTACAAGGTGCCTTCCGGGCTGTACGTTTGAGACTCCTGTTTTAGTTGATTTTGTTTTTGCTCATTTTCATTCTCCTTGTTTTTGTGGTCCCTTGAAGACCCTGTTGTCATTATGCTGGTGATCCACCCCGACGGCAACCATTGTCTCCTTGGCCGGAAGAGCATTTTCCCGGCCGGAATGTTCTCCTGCCTCGCCGGCTTCGTGGAACCGGGTAAGCGCACGCGTGCGTCGGAAAGTGACGAGCGATTGACGAGAAGTAACGTCAGGAGAGACGCTGGAAGCAGCGGCGCGGCGTGAGGTGTTCGAGGAGAGCGGCGTGCAAGTGGGTGGCGTCGGTTATGTTTGCTGTCAACCGTGGCCCATGCCCTCACAGCTCATGATTGGCTGCCACTGTGTTGCCTTGACAACGGACATCAGCGTGGACCGCAGCGAGATAGAGGAGGCCCAATGGTTTTCGCGCCAACAGGTGAAGCCAAAAACATTCGATTTACAAATTCTCTCTTTGATCCGTTGTCTTTTGCATGGCAGGTGAGAGAGGCGTTGCTCGGCTTCGCCCCGTCGAGCCTGGTGGTCCCACCCCAACAGACCATTGCGCACCAGCTCTTAAAACACTGGATCGGCACCGCTGCCAATTTATGAACTGAGCCCCAATGTTCTCGATCACATCTTATGTCATGAGAGGAACCACACCATCAGAAAATATTTCAGTGTGGAATCATCAATGACAAAAAAATCATCTTTTTCAGTCGTCTCCACATAAAAGACATAAAACGACACATACTCCACATACCTCATGACTGTGTGACTTTTTTCTCTTGGGTTTATCTTGGTTCTATATAACATTGTAATTCACCTGTTCAGCTGCTTAGACACCAAGAATGTCAAATTTGAGTATCTTTATAGGGTGGTACAGTTTTAATGTGCCAAATGCAGAGATGGGTAGAGGTGCCCAAAATGTAACTCGCGTAAGAATAGCATTACTTCAAAATAATATTAGGTAAAAGTAGTCATCTAAAAAAATGTACTCGAAGTACAATTATTCAGTGAAAAGAATACTTAAATAATAAGTAACTGCTTACAATGCCATATTTTTTTTTTTCAAACAATGGTATATTTTTTTTCTTAGCACAACTATATGTACTTATCATACTGTATTATAACCAGGGGTGAAAGTGGGCTGGAACGGAGCTTTGAGCCCCAAAATGTGACGGCAACTGTCAAAACCCCATGTTAAAAAAAACAAACTGCCGGGCTGCCACACAAGAAGAAAACAATCTACGAATGTCAGATTTACACACACAAATGTTAACAAGCTTAATAAAGTGCCTGTGTTGGCTAATCGGTCTCCACCGATATCATTTATTTATTCCACGGAACTCTCCAAGCTGCAGCAGTTTAAGAGTCTGACGACTCTGTGACGACTCGTGTCGATGAGCGCTTGCGCGCAGTAAACCACCCTGGACTCGGTTGTCCGTTAAATTAGCTGACACTGATGTGATCAGCATAGATAGTTAGCATTTGCATTTGAACCAGTCAGAGCTTTCTGGAACCGCTAAAAAAAACAAGCTTGTTGATTTAATGTGATAAAGGGCAATGCAACAGAAAATAGATCTTAAAGAGAAAGGAAAGCGCTGAAGAGGCTTATTTTATTTGCTCTGATGGGGATGTTTGGAACAGCTTTCATCTTAATAAGCACTTTGGACTTATGTTAGGCTTCTAATTTGAAAAAAGTCAATGTAAGTCAATGTTTGCTTGATCTTCAAAATCCATTATGCACAGTGAAATTGTTATTTGTACAGTACTTATTTTAATGTATAGTACTTTATAGGCATGTGCCGGTATGAGATTTTCACGGTACGATAACCGTGAGCAAAAATACCGCGGTTTCACGGTATCACGGTATTGCAATTATGGCTCCAAAATTTTGAGATGTATGGCTTTAAAAAAAAAAAAAAATCCCATTGAACAGGATTTTTTTTCAAAACATATTTGTAAATTGGAACATGAATATAATGTGAAAATAAATAAATTAACACAAAATAACAAATATTTTATATAAAATTAAAATAAATAGAACCTAGACTATACCCACAGCCACAGCTCAAGTTGCTCAATATTAGAGTAAGAACAAAATAATTGCTATAAAAAGTAAAAAGACTTCTAAATAAAATTAAAAATATATACTGTATGACTTTTTTTGAGGGGGGAAGCTCAAGTGAAGTTTTGCCATTTTCAGCCACCTTTTTCAACTCTAGTCTACATGATGCCATGCCTTTGTGTTAAAAAGAACAAAGAATTCATAAGTTAATAAGTTAGTTAAAAATTTATAAGTTAGTTTTATAAATGTTAAAATGTAAATATTGTTGAGGAAAGGTTTCATCTAATTTAAAAAAAAAAAAAGTGAGGAGTGAGACCTCCTTTCTCAATTAGCGATCTTTGACGCGATTCTTTTTCTTTCCCCCCTTCATTCAAGCTTGTCTCCTCTCTCTCAGCGGCTGTGAGACATAAAACCACAACGAAGCTGCTCTCCCAGCTTAGCCTAGGCTAACATTCGTCTTTGTAAGTTTTAGTTTGTTTGTATATTGAATTTGAAATGAAAATGTGTGTTTTGTTTTTGGCGAACTTTTTAATGGTGCTACTGCTATCCTGTTGAACCTAATCACACGTGGAATACAATTGTACAACGTTTTAAATGTATTTGTATATTTCACCACGATTTGAGAGCTCAATAAATTGAAGAAAAGTACGCCTTGTGTTTGGAGGATTTGTATTTGGGTTTGCTGGCTATATAGCAGAATAGCGTCACTGACACTCACGGCAACAAACGGGAAGGGGTGAGCGCTGCCGCACCAAGCCACTTCGGCTGCATTTTGGCACATGAAAAATAGCGAATACCGTACGGACGGAAAATTTTAGTGGTTTTGAAACCGCAACGTTTTCACACCACGGTAAACCGTGAAACCGGTAACCGGCATATGTCTAGTACTTTATTAAAGTAAATGTTTACATTATCTTCAATTTTAATGTACATCCGATGTTTTTAAGAAAAAATATGTGCACAAGTACAACCGATGCAAAAATAAATGTGGAGTCCTGGCAATATCTATGGTAATGTTATCCCCCCCCATATTGTTTAGGCATATCCCAAACAGAGCTATTCAAATTATCTGGTCAAAGTTCTAGTTTCATATCAAAATACACTAACGGAAACACCACCCCGCCATCCAAAAATCGCAATGATAGTTTTTTTTCCAATATCGTCCAGGCCTAATATGAACTGTCATTACTGTGCTGTGCTAAAACCTATTATATAACTACATTGCCATAGAAATACAAGAAAAAAATCCTTGAATTCTGGTAATAACAAAATATACAGAAATAAAGCATCATTCGTCTAAAGAGCATGAGCGCCCTCTAGTGGAGAAAACATTTTCCATTATGAAATTAAAAGGATCATTTCTCCGGTTTTCCGTGGTCAGTCGGTGCCAAATAAAAATTAGGGGGTTCAAATCCATGCTTTTGAGTCGTATTGAGTTGATGGCAGCGCTCTGTCAATTTTTTTTTACGGTGTTTTAAAGACGCCACGTGATTGAACAGGCTGGCGTGATCATAAAACGACAAGCTTGAGTCTGCTTGGTATAATGGAGTTATGTGATTATTGGTAGGAGGTCTCATTGGTGAAACAGGTTGAGCCAGTGTTAGCATCTCTAGCAAAAATAGTAAAATCTAAATGTAGATTAAAGAGGAAAAATGTAACAAGTTCAAGTAAAAAGTATGGCTTAGTAAAACTACTTACTTCTAAAGGTACATTTTTCTCTAAAAGTTAATAAGGTAAATCTAATGCGTAACTACTCACCTCAGCAGAACACTCATGCAGATCAAGAATTCACCAACAATGTAAAGTCACAGTTGCCACTCAGAGGGTCCATACGAAGATCTATTTTACATTTCCCATTATCAACAAAAAATTATTATTTTTTTTTAATCTAGCTTTGAGGATGAACAAATCAACGCTTTTGAAATAATGCCCTAGCAACGCCTCACTAAAACAGTATTTGTCTTTTGTTGATAAGAATTTTCTGGAATCACTCCCAAGCTAAGAGTCCTTAGGAAGTCTTGGAGAGGTTTCAACAAGGGAAAATGAATCAGGAGTCGTGGTAGCAAAATGCTTAATGAAAATGCTTAAATTCACTTCAACAAAGTTCAAATGAAGATGGTGCCAAAATCACAGAGCGGAAAAACAGCAAATAGGGTTTTCCAGCCAATAATGAAAACCATATATATATATATATATCTTTTGATAGCCAACTCTAACTAGAAATTACAGTAGAACTGTACTGTACACACGTGGTCATAAGTTTTGAGACTGCAGTTGAATGGATCAAAAACCTTTTGACCAAGTGTATTATTCAAAATCAACGAAAGTGGGGGGAAAAAGTAGCAAAATGAAATGTTTAATTTTCTTTCTCTTTTAAGCAAAATTTTAGTTCTCATTGCTTGTTCCAAATATATAAAACCAAAAAATGTACAACCATTGAAAAATGACTCCCACTCATTGTTACCTCCCTCAAAAACAAAGGAACAAACAAACGAACAGAGGCACACACTTAAAACTATACAACAAAGCAAACTATAGCAATAGATAAAGCCAGCACACAGAAAATCACACAAAAACAAACAAGAAATAAAGGTCTTGTCAAATTGCTTGTTGGTGTTATTTACACAAGTAGACCGGCGAGGGTCCTCACCGATCTATTTTCAACTGACCCATCAAAACAAGTAAATTCATGTTCATTTTGACACAAAAACAAAGTCAAGGATGGGATGATTCAGCTCCTCTAAAACAGGAGGCCATTTCATTTTTTTTCCCTTTCCAGTCTTGCATTTTCTATAGCATTTGTCCCTTCATTGAGCATGACTGGTGGAACTGTAAAAGAGAGGCAGTGTACACTATGGAGTAGCATTTCATTCAACCAGGAATTGATTAAATTGATCAAAGCATGATTTCCACTGTGGTTGAATTTTTTTAAAAAAAGGCTTCAGACTGAAGTCAACATTCATACCTTGTAAGGTCACGTTTACACAGAGTATGGAACACTTCGGATCTTCCATGATGACATTTTTCTCCTTTGGTATAGACAAACAGGTAAGGGTGAGTTAACGTTGATTGGGGACACATTCACACTTGCTCATACTTACAGCAGTTATTGGATGGGATTGGAATTACATGGTATGAAATATTACATGATCGTAAAACTGACACGATCCATTGTATGGACATGTTCACGTGATGGATACTAGTTCCTTAGGGGAAGATGGTATAAGGTGTGATTGTGTTGTTGGGTGATCCATGACTTGTTTAAAAAGACTGACGTTCAGTTGGTTGACAGAAAACAAAACCAAATCTCAGTTCTATGAAAGCTCATGATTGGCAGGAATGTGGACTTCTCTTCCCCCCCCCCACTTGAAAGCATTGCTTTGGTTCAAGCATGTCACGCTCACATTTATGGTTGCTGCATAGATTATGAGGAGGAAGGTACGAGAAGAAAGTTCAACTGAGGCGCCGATTTGACAAGACGACAAGCTTTGATATCTCCTGTTAGCGAGGTGCCTAGTCGGTGGGTTACGCTTTTCTCCGTCCAGAAAGTCCAAACGCCGTTTGTGTGTGTGTGTTATTTGCCACGCAGCTGCTCTAGCTGGTCCTGGTATTCCGTAAACAGTCTTTGAAAACGCAGATTTTCTCCGATGACCGGCAGGACTTCCCGCAACAACTCCCGCTTGCGCAAACCCTAAATGCCAGACAGGAGAAGACACACAATTAGGACACCAAAGCATCATTTCGCTTTGGCAACTTCAAACGCTCAGTATTGAAAATTTGTAGAATCGTTTGCTCAACAATTTTATTGCTAAATTTATTGTCCAAGATTTCTTGCAGCTAATGTATTTTGTAATTTGATAGATTTGAAAACGATCTACAGTGGGGAGAACAAGTATTTGATACACTGTCAATGGGAAAACCCATTGGCGGTGTATCAAATACTTGTTCTCCCCACTGTACATATAGAGAGAGAGGGGGGCGGGGGGTGTCCAAATCAAAGACACCCTAAAAATGAAAGTGAAACAATAGGCACGTTTACATGCTGACTTTTATTCATACCGATTCAAATCATTCCGAATGGAAATTTCACATCAGCTGTTTACATGTCACTTCATCTATTCCGATCCAGCGTTTACATGTGTCTGCCTTTATTCCGAAAGGACGTTTGACAACTGCCGTCTGACATGCGCAGATTAATCAAAACAAAGCGTCACGTTGCAAAACATGGAGATCGATCGTCAGATCAGCTGCTGATTTAACTTTTCGAGTGGAAACAAAACTTCAGAATGACACGCCGTTCATTTAAAAAGTTGTGTGGGTGCGCTGTGCGTGTGCTTGGAAGCCATGTTGCAAGTGACGTTACTTACGTCACCAAGTGACGTCACCACGTCAGTACGGAGCATGTGCAGAAAGAACGCAACCAGACACCATTCCGCTTCCCTGTTTACATGATATAATTTTACTTCTAATCGGTTTGGGAAAAGGAATATTCCACCCCTGTGAATCGGAATGAAATTCCATTCGGTTTGGGCCTGTTCATTCCGAATGAGGTGTTTATATGGAACACATTTATTCGGTTTGAACAAATATTTCGATTGTAATTGGAATATTTGGCTCCATGTAAACGTGGCAAATGATGCAGCAGACTGTTCCATTTTGCGAAAATGTCATTGTAGCAACTCAAAAATGATTCTCAGTAGTCTGTGTGGCCCTCAAGTGCTTGACATCATCAGGGCATGTTCCGAATGCAACGACGGATGATTTTTCTGGGGGATCTCCTCCCAGACAAGGACCTGGACCAGGGCATCATTGACCTCCTGGACAGTCTGAGTAGCAACCTGGTGGCGCCGGGTGGACCTAAACAATGTCCCAGATGTGTTCTATTGGGTTTAGGTAAGGTGAATGTGGGGGCCAGTCAATTGTGTCAATTCTTTCATCCCCCTGCAACTGCGCTGGGCAAACTGGTCCTCGAGTGCCGCAGTGGGTCCCCAGGTCTTTGTTTTAACTGATCCAGCACAGATGGTTAAACCAATTAGGTTTCAGCAGAAATAAGAAACACCTGACTGCAATCAACTAATTGCACTTGTAAAATACCAGATTGGCGAAAAGGTGTCCTCTTAATGGGTTTCAACAAAAATCCACATCCAGTGTGGCCCTTTGTGGAATAGTTTGCCCACTCCTGCTCTAGCCACATGATGTCGGGCATTGTCGTGGACCAGGAGGAGCCCAGATCCCACTCTACCAGCGTAGGTTCTGGCAATGGGTCCAAAGATTTCATCCCAATACCTAATAGCAGTCGGATGCCATTATCTAACCTGTTGAGGTTGCGCGTCCTTCTCGGGATATGCCTCCCCAGACCATCACTGACCCACCACCAAACCGCTCATGCTGAATGATATTGCACACAGCATAATTTCCATGGTATCTCCCGACCCTATCATGTCTATCGCATGTGCTCAGGTTGAACCTGCTCTCATCAGTGAAGAACACAGGACGCCAATGGGGTAGTTGCCAATTCTGGTGGTCTATGGAAAATGCCATTCGAGCTCTACGTACTGGGCAATGAGCATAAGCCCCCCGACAGGACGTTGGGCCCTCAGGCCACCCTAAGGGAACTGGTTTCTGATTGTTTGGTCAGAACAATTCACACCAGTGGCCTGCTGGAGGTCATTTTTTAGGGCACAAAGGAACAGATACCATTCTGGCTGAGTGTCTTCTACAGCCCAGTGCAGCTCTACTGGTGGGAGACGCAGGGAACTGGATCAATAAACCAAAAGTTTGACTTATTAATTACTTTACTCTAATTAAAAAGTGTTCCTCTCATATTTTTTTTGCGCAGTGTACATTAATGATGCGAGCACATTCTCGTTACGAACTTGGTCGTGGATCGGATTGTGCTCGAATCGTGAGGTCAACTGTTTATGTGAATATAATGACGGAAGGATTGCACAGGTGCTTGATGAATGCATGTCCCACCAGTGTGGTGGCCTCCCAGGCTGTGGTGGTAGACTTGTGAGCTGGACCCAGAAGCTCCTTACAAAGTTCTCGCAGCCGAAACTCGGAGCCTGAAATGAGACGGCACATGTATGTGATGATTTTGTTCAATGTACAATAATATTGAGTCTGAAATGGCAGCTGTCAACCAAAATTGCAGACTTCTTTTATCTGTCCTGGGATGCTTCATGAGCCTTTTTTTGTAGGTCTCCTAGACTAGGTAGTTTTAAGATCAAGATCGAAAAACAATTGAGTTTGATCTCAGTAATAAGCAGTTTCATATTTAATCGAACATAACATAGTTCTGATGCAAACTCATGACTATGGAAGATTTTGGTCCAATGTTGATTGATTGACATTTTTTGCACATCAGGTAGTGATGTACGATATGACGATATATCTTGTCAAAACTATATAAAATGACATTGTCACGAATATCTTATAAGTACCAATATCGCGATAAATTGAGCATAAAGTAAAAGTACAAGCCTGCAACCCTTCTGCACTTACTAGTCAGTTTAGCACATCAGCTATGCTTAAAGTGACCTCTAAATGTCTCCAAATAAGGGTGCTTAGTCGAGGTATAATGATAAATCAATTTGAATCTGTAGTCCCCAGTACATCAGTCTGTTAAAGACCTGATCCGTTCAAAAACCGCCACTGAACAAACTGCGTTGTTTTTGCACTTATTGTGTATGCAAATGCATAAGCTTACATTCACCTCATAACAGACAATGAGAAATAACAACAGGCCAATAATTAAATGCCATTCAAAATGAAACCAAAATGATCATATAATGACAAACTAAATAGTATAATTGCAATTAATGAAACAACTGGAACAGTAAGTGAAAAAAATAATTAGCATGGAACGTGAACTTTGAACGTTTATCACATTTTTGTGCCGCCAAACATGCTGGGAGGCACAAAGCTACAATATATTGGACTACAACACGGATAAAATCTACAACATTCCTCACCTAAAATGGAAGGTTTGGAACTCATTTGGTTTTTTTAAGAAGATGCAAAGCTAGACAAAAGTCATGATGGCCAAATAAAGCTTATTGAAGCAATGAAGCCAATTGGTTTGCACATGGCTCAAAGTTTCAAGGTTCATTGGCTGTATGGCACCATCAAGAGGCCTTGAAGCCAAGGAAATCAAAGTGTTAAGAATTCTATGGCAATTTGTTGAAGGACATGAATGTGCTTCTGTTACTACTATATGAAGACGAAATGCAACAAGTAGCTTTAGATCATATTTTAATAATATTGTCTACATGCATGCACTTGTTTTATCTATGTGGCAAAAAAGTATGGGGAAAAGTGAGGAGTAAAGCTGCCATAATATGTTGCTTTTTTTAAATCAAGTGATTAAAAAACATTGTGGAATATTGCTATTGTGATACAAAATACTCCATATCTATGAGAGGATTTCTTTCATATCGCACACCACGGCTAAAACCTTAACTCATTCATGAATGAATTGCTGCGGCTACCTTCGTTGACGAGGAAGCGCGTGTAGATGAGCAGCCAGTAGCGATACTCGGGCGTCGACTGAAGCGTAAGGGCCGCCGCCAGTTGGTTCTCGAGGAAGGCCATCGTCATGCTCTGTTGCAGGTGGTGCGGTGCGGCGGATAAGCGGGATGCAAGGCGGCCGCCGCTGCAGATAACATTCAAAGAGCGTCAGTGTTAATAACCCCCCTGCTTTTCTGAGCACTTCAGCTTTGGCTCCTTACTTGAGGTTGCGTCCCTGCATGGTGGCCAAAGGCCCTGAGGATCCAGGTGCATCCTGGGTAGAGAGGCAGCTCCTGAAGTCGGCACACTGGACCAGACAATCTCCTCGATCTGCGATTAGTGTCCTGAACACGAAAGCCGAGCAGAGTCGAGGGGAAGGATACTTAACTGCATTGGCATGGCCAGACATATTTCACTTGGGCACGCGATCTGCAGTTTCCCAGTATAAATTTTACCGGTTTAAAAAAAAAAAAAAAAAAAAAATTGCTTTGGAGTTTTAAGTCTTTATAGCATAATCTACAGAACGCACCTATTTAATATGGTCATATTACTCTATTCACTCCATATACATAATCTGCACATAGCTCCTTAATTTCCGTAGTTTACGCACGTAACTTAGGCTGTGATGGGAATATGAGTTGATACTTCCGGGAAGCACCTTCGGGATATATGCGGCATTCATTTGCTTCGGGAGATCTGAGTTTCCAAGTTCGAAAGTCGTTCTAATGTGTTGTGAAGTCATAATGAGGGATAAAAGTATGATTGCTACAAAGAAGAGTAGCTTATTTTAATGCTCCAATGATACATCACAATTTGAGTGACTGGTGCTTTTTGTAGACACTATGTAATAAAGAATCATTTTTTTCCAATTACTCCAACAACATGTGTAATATTACGGTGCATGTGCCGATCATACAGTCGATGATGCAAATTACATCTTCCCACCTTCTTTACAGGTTAGAGCCAGATAAACAGCCCGTCCTTGTTGTTCGTTTTTACCTCTGTGTTGAGGTTTGTTTGGTCACCTATTCGCATTATTTGTGAATTTAAATTGTCAACTTTTAGTCTTTACGTATCAGGCAGCTAAAAGCGGCAAACTACCGTATTTTCACGACCATAATATTTTCTCCAAAATGGATGGTGCGCCTATTGTTTGGGCTAAGTATCAAAATGTATCTGTCTGACTGAGCAACTTTTGAAAAGGCGGACAGAAGTGTGATCGGGGGCATGCCCCGAGCAGCTGTAACGTTTGAGTGTGTGTGTTAGGCTAAACCAGGGGTCCCCATCTGCCGGGCCGCGGACCGGTACCGGTCCCGGTCCGTGGCGCATTTGCTACCGGGCCGCACAGAAATAATAATTTAATAACGACCACATTCTGGCAGAATTAACCCTGTGCCCCTGCTTAACACACCAATATCCCTGTCTACTCTAGATATAATACTACGGGATAGATTACATTGTCGTCATAGGAGTCAATTGATTGGACTGCTAGCAGTACATCTTGTTTGTGTATATAATATATCTATGTGTGCTTGTCCTCGATAATAACGTATTGCTAGGCCGCGGGCGTAGCACATTTGTTCCCGGAAATAATTAGCCCCCACACGAGCGAAGATGACTGGGAAACATACGTCTTTGGAGATATTTTTACGGTGAAAAGAGCACCTGACGAGCTTACAACCTCGAAGACCCACGAACTGCGAAGGAATGGATTCGTGACCTGTTTGTGAATAAACCGAGTGATTCGAGCATGTCTGTGCAAAAGTAAGATCAACTTGAAGAGATCGCAACTGACGGCGACCTTATTTAACGTACATTTGAGACAACAACTCTTAAGTTGTTGTGTGCAGCTTACTGGCAGGATGTATCTGAGGAGAACTTTTCTACAAGTCCTTCCATGATCAAACGTAAGTTAATATTCCTTTCTTTCAAGAAAGTTTGTAGTGTTTACTTTGGAATCGCTTTATTTGCGCATTTTGCGGCTATGTTTAACCGGTGTGAAACGCGCTGTGCCCCGATGCGATCCGCTTCCCCCCTCTGGCCGTGACACGAACCAGCGCCGCACGACGCGTCCACTCGGAGGAGACGCACGCCAAGGAGACTGACTGTGACAACAACGACAAATGTACAAATGAACTCTGTTTTGCTCCCGCTTACTTTATAAAAAAAAAAAAAAAAAAACGCTAGCCCGGATACTAACGTATATTTTTCATGTGCCCAATAATGCTGTGCGTCTTGTGTGTGTGTTAAATACAAAAGTATCAACTGAAAATGAGCCTGTGCCTTTTAATATGGAGTGCCCTATGGTCGCGAAAATACGGCACTCTGGTCGCAAATCGAAGTAGAAGATTAGCTGCTGTCTTTTGGCTAACTGGCTATGAATACAATGACAAATTTGAGTGAGAGGCTCTCACTCGAGAGCTTTGTGTAATATTGTGTTCATATGATATGTGGGAATTGAACTGTCTAAATACTGATGCTATTTATTGCTATTTTTTATTATATGATCAAAATGTATGTTGCCCATCTTTGTGATATAACCTCTAACAATTTTGTATGTGCGCTAATCATAATTTCCAGCTGTTTTACAAGCATTTTATTTGTTACTGCAGTCCCCCGTAATTCTTAAACAAGATGTATTATTTTTAGTTCACACACAAACAGCATTACTCTTGCAAATGGATATTAGTCAATTCATCTCTGCTATATGTTTCTATCAAATAGGGATGTCCCAATTTTGATTTTGAATACTAATGGCCGAAATACAAACCCCATCTGTTTTTTACAGAAACAATTTTTGTATGATTATACTAGTATATAATTTAAAGTGCTATTTCTGGTTTTTCATGATAGATAGGAGCAAAAAAAACTTTGCTGCTCGCCAGTGCCCCAGTATTGTATTACGTCTAGTGACACCCCTGCTTAATTGTTGCTAATTGCTATTTGATGGCAGCTTGTTTGCGTCTTACCACGTCTCCAGGGAAGAGCTGAAGCAGAAGGACTTGCCATTGGAAAGGCCGACGACTGGGACGCCCTGTTCAGTCAGCAGAGACTGAGACACGGTCACCTCTGAACCTGCATGTAGGCGCACAAACAAGGGTGAAAAAATGTCTGCTTTCAGGACACAGTCATGAAGGGACTGACAATAGCTTTATCATGTGCATCCTAGATGAAATAATGTTTAATATAAAAAAAAAAAAGAAAAGAAAGAATTTCATTTGTCTGATGCGTAATTGTGCAGAAAAATGTGGATAAAAGCCAGTATTTTTAAATACACTACCCCGTCTGCCATCGATTTCCGCGTATGCCTATTCATACGTCTACAGTAATAAAATTCTTATTTTTCAACCAAGTTCAACTTTGCTATAATGTTCAGTTACAAACAAAAGCTTACTAGCTTTGTTGCATCCTGGTCATGCTTAAGTCTAACTAGTTTAATAGGTTCCAGCTAATTCTATAGAATTATCTCATGACTACTCGAGCTCATAGAAAAGGAGGAGTGTTAAAAGACTAGCTAACTCCGGCAGCCATTGCTTGCTATTTCGTCTTGCTGTCTGTGCCTTGAAAAACAATAGCTTGTAAGTTATATTATCTATAACAGTACGTATTATCCTGCAACTGGCTGGCAACCACTTCAGGGTATACCCTGCCTCCTGCCCATTTTTAGCTAGGATAGACTCCAGCACCTCCACGACCTTCATGAGGATAAGGGTTTCATAAGACGAGTGCGTATTACCTTTCGTATTATGAATATTTTGTAATACTCTGCGTAAAATTTTTCACACATCTTTTCGTACACTGAATTTGTCATTTACTGAAGCTTCCGTATCTCGAGGTAACACTGTACTTACTGTGTGCAACGGTCTTAAGCTAGGTTCATACCGCAGGTCGTAATGCACAAATCAATTTTTTCTTGTTTTTTCGACTGAAGTCAGGCATTAACTTGACGGTCTGAACGAGACAGGTCGCATAAAAGTGAGCCATTTCAAATCCGATCTAGGTCACTTTCGTATGTGGTTAAAATCCATTTTGGGCCACATTTTTCCAGAATGTGGCTGCGGTCTGAACTGTTAAGTCCCCCAAATCGGAATACATGCCGCAATTACATCAGCGCACAGCGAGAGAGACAGGGCGCTATGTTAGTGATGGAGCTGTGCATTATCGTTAGCGCCTTGCTTGAACGCGGCTTTTATGGAAGAGGAGAGCTTGGCAACAGTCAAAAAACAAAAAAATAAAATGGTCAGGGTATGGAGGAGGATCAGCGCTCCAAATGAGCAGTATTTCAAGATTGCTTCCACGGCCCAGAGTCGGGGCAAACTGTCCGTATAAGTGTGTCATGCACACACAGTGCGCACATGCTATCAAGCCATATAAACTTTTGAATACAAGACTGAACAGGAATTATTTATGTCTGTTATTTATGTCCACTTTTTGTAAATCAAAATATGATCACCCTAGGATGACGTTGAGCCAGCATGTGTAGTCGTTTGTTTTGATGCTTCTGCACATGGGAGTTGGTTTGCTCAGCGCACCTCGGACTGTGAATTAATGCGCATGCGTGATACTTGAACGGGCTCAATGGACGAAGACAGCCTGAACGGGCACGCAAAAAAACAAACATGACAAAAAAAAATCGCAACTGTGCATTAAGACCTGCGGTATGAACGTAGCCCTAGCCTCAGTTATACTAGGTGTTGCATTAAGCATGAAACAGGATGTGGCCTGCCTTACCAGACAAAATAGCAGCCAAGGACTCGTTCTTGACCAGAGCCCTCTGCTTGTGTACGTCCCTGTAGGTCAGAGCGACGCAGGTTTCACAAACTACAACCTTTCCAGAAAAGCTCATAACATTACACTGTGAACTGACCACACAGACAGCGTTGCCCCGGCTGTTAGTGTCATCACAAATCGCGCTGAGCAGTCAAGGGTCGACACGGGTGAGTTCAACTGGATGGACGGCAGAAGGCGGCGGCCGCAGGACGAGAACACTGACAGCATTCTATCCTGGCACGCCACGGCTACGACGTCGCTGAGGAAGAGGAATGCGGTCACGTGACGTTCTGGGAGTCCTTTGGTTGATGAGGACATGCTTACCCGCTGCCTGCGGCGGCAACTACGGAGCTGGGCAGCAGCGTATTCCACTCTCGGCCATCTCGCGAACATCGCAGCTGACTGAGCCTGGAACCGGCTGCCGACGTCACTTCGTTCTCCACCTCCAGGAAGACTGCTGGGTCTGTGCTCACCTGCATGTAAACACACAACCACATCAGTCTATCCTTCCAACAGAGGTTCTGAGTCATCAAGCTTCCCTCAAAACACCTGCATGCTGAAGGTCTTCTGGAAGCTGGGCGTTGGCAACCTGAGGACGGCCGCCGGTGTCGGAGTCGGTGCTGCCGCCACCACAGAAGCCGCTCTCATCGGCTCCCGTTCGGGGGGAGATAATACTTGGAGGGACTGACCAAAAACCCCAAAAACTTAATACTCTGCAGTATCGCGTGATACTTTTCCTCTCGTTCTTCCATTGCTCGTGTACCTGTGCGAAGGACTGACTCAGTATTGGTGGTGCCATCTTGTCCTTACGCGGCCGCCCCTTCTTGCGCTTCTCCACCACTTCGGCGGCGTCCAACATCAGGGGCTCAGGTTTGCGCTTGCACAGGCTCAGGTTCTTGTTGATGACCGCCATCTTGTCCTCGCTGTCACTACTGGTGTCCTCTTTAGCTTTTACATCTTTCAAGACTGACGCCACAACATCTTTGGGCCTGAAAAAGCAGTTGTGAAGTTATAAGAAGATGAGGACCTACCAGTCCCCATTCACTGAACATTTTTGATTTGCCATTCACCTACAAAGCTGTCTGTAGAGTGTAGGCATATATATAAATATATAAATTTCATATTAATACATATTTGTCATTGCTGTTCTATTACTGTGTTCATGTTTATGCACAAAAGTATGCCTCCCTTATGTAAACAAAATGTACTTTTCTTTAGCCAGATCAGTGTAGATAAGCTTGGAATTTATTGTTTACTCTTTGCTGCTCGCTAGTAATTTTCCTAACATGTACAGCATGAGGCTTGGGGGTTAAGCTCATTTGAAGAAGGACAATATACGCTCTGACCCGATGGCCCCTTGGTATTTTTTATCTACCTCTGACAGCCCAGGTCTAAGTAAAATACCTATGTACCCAGACTTTGTGGACACCCTGTATAAGCAAATATGTATGGTAACTGACTCATTACATATCGCGACAGCCTCAGATAGAAGGGTGACTAATCACCTGTCAAGTGGCAGCAGGCCGGTGGTAGAGGAGATGGCGGCGGGGACGCCTGGTGTGGTCTTGGATCTCTCTGTGAACCTGGAGTCCAAGGCCTTCATGGGCTCCATCTTAGAAGCTGATGCCAGCAGCATACTGGCCTTGACGCCGGAGGGTAGAACCTGGTCTTTGGGGTCCTCCAAACCCTTGGGAGCTGTGTTGGTGGGCGGTGGCAGAGCGAGCACAGGATCGAGGTTGGGCCGCTGCCCCCCCAGCGAGGGGGCTGCCACTGTTGCCACCACCTGACCTGAGCTGGAGTCAGTGCTGAGCTGGGGGGGCAGCTGGTTGGACAAGGAGGACGGAAGGATGGGTACGCTGTTGAAGAGTGCTGGAGAGAAGTCCCTAAAAAGAAAAATCCAGTGATGGTGAACCAATCATCTCTCTCTAATTGTAATACAGTTTCTAAAAGCCACGTAACACTGTTGCACATGCAATATGGAGTAGATTTGGGACAAAATATCAGTTGACGATATTGAATTTAGAAAATTGGATCGCAATATATAGATTAGATGCACTGCCACTTGACTTGAGTAATTTAGCAGTAATCATAGTAGTAGTCATCAGTAAGAGTGTTGAGAATTCTATGCCCATTTGTTTAATAAAATATGCATTTACCTGTGCTATGATATGAACAAAATGCAACAAGTGCTATAAGCAGGGGTGCACATATTTTTTTTGCCCAGGTTCTCAGATGAGGACCTGGAGATGTGACTTGGTCCTCATTGAGCTTGAGACCCGACCCACCTGATGCAATAAAATTATGACACGCTTTACTTAGAGCCAATTACCTTTAATTAATTATACTAACAATTAACGCATAATTAACATCAACTGGCACAACAAAATTGCCATTACAGTACTTTGAAGTGAAATGTAAAGAAATAAACATAAAAGCACTAATTCAAAATAAAGGGCATTACGCGGCTCCCACATTAACTCCAAGCCTTTGTAAAAGTGGGATGTCCTCCTCCTAAGAGCTCATTGAACATGCATGTTTAGCTTTGTGAAATGCGAGCAAAAACACGTTTGTCAGTGCATAGTGCTGTTCTTCATTAACTTTATTCCGCCATTTGTCCATAGGGCGAGTGGGGTCCTGTCTGACATCGCCACATTGCCACATGCTCCGTTTTTTTCTGTGCTTTTCAAAGTTTGGATGGCTGAAATTATTTGACCCTATATAAAATGCGCTGCTCTTATCAGCGACATTGGGATTCTCACGGCAAATGTTGCACCACATTTCCATGCGAGCATCATTTGCTTCTAGCCATGGTACCTCCTGCAGCCACTTTTCAGCAAAAGTCCTTTTTTTCGATAGCTCCGGTGACGTCTCTGTTGTCTGTCGTCTTTTGACGGGGGTGGGGGAACACTGAAATAATTACTCAGGGGGAACCTGCCTCTTTGAAATTTTGAGAAGTGATTTTCTCGTGTCCGCCGCAAATACAGTGGTCAGCCATCGGTACGCAAAAGCGTATGGAAGCTGTTGAGGGCCTGCGCGTTTGTCTACGTCCAGTACGCATGCGCGCATGCGGACCACTTATGTGCACCCCTGGCTATAAGGATATTTTGTTATTAATTTTTATTTAGAATTAATAGCTTTCCCCACGGTGTTTGGCCTATTATTATTTTTTGGGTGGGGGGGGGGGGGGTGACTAGCTTTAGATAATATTTTAATATTATTATCTACATGCAGGCACTTGTTTCATCTATGTGGCAAATAAGAATGTTATCTAGAGCTACTTTTCCCCATTCTTTCCCTGCCCAAAATCCATAAAGGGTGAGATAACAGGCGATCGCCATTGTGTTTTGCGGCCGTTTAATACTGTAGTCTGTACAGCATTTTTATGTGCTGCTAAAATTAAAATAATAATTTGTAATTACATTGTTTTATTTTTTATTTTTTTATTTTTTTACATTTTTTGATATCATGACCCTGGCATATCGAGGTGCATTGTGACATGAGTTTAAGTGTACTGTCACATCCCCTAGTCTGAATACAGATCAGGTGAAACTCTTTACCCGGTGTCCAGCTGAGCTATGCACAACGGCGTAATCCGTCTCCTGCCGTCAGCGGTACGAGTCTCCACCTGCTTCTTCAGCAGGTTCTATAAAACCATGGCCAGAGCGAGAACATCAGTGAATATATGTAACTTTTAGGACCAAAGGTTTTTCACTCACCTTCCTGATGTCCTCCAGAGACTCCCCGTTCATCACGCTGTTGAGCTTTGGTGCCAAGGAGTCGGCACCAGCTGCTCCAGAGTTGTTCTGGGCTGAGCTCTGCCTCTCCTGCTGGTATTTTAGCATCTCCGGGTTCTCAATGATGGTGGTAGCCAGCTGTGTCTCCTGTGTGCTGGTGATGGCCAGGCTCTTGCCATAGATGTTCTGGTGAATAGTGTTCTGAGAGCGAGGAGACGGTCATTCGTTGGGTTTGTTTTTGAGGGACGAATAGGACTAGCGGGCCACGTGTCAAACCTTTTCATCTTCGCTGAGTGGATCTCCTAGCTCGTCGAGTGAGAAATCCAGGTAAGCTATGGTACCGTCCATGGAACACACCAACATGCCTAAGCCTGTGAGAGTCCTTCAAAGCACACATGGAAAAAAAAAAAAAAGCCGATAGAGAACCTGAAAACACTTTGGCCTCAAGACACAAAGTCTGTTTTGTAGAAGTCAATACCACCAATCCATCAAAACTCACCATGAAATGTCCATGATGGATTTGTCAAACAAATCATGGATGACCACCAGGGGCCGCTTCAGGGAGGTAAGCTGTTTGGAGCACATAAAGAAGAAATCATGTTAGTGATGACAAAAATGTAGATCGGTCTACAGGAGTGTCCAAACTACAGCCAATGGCGGCCCAAAGCAAATTATGAAAATATCATTGAATATGGACCGCACAAGAAGCTTGAGTTCCGCCTACATTCAATTACACTTCCAAGCTTTAACATTAGATGGAGCTAGTTACTTAGTGCCTGTCATTAGCTCAGGGGTCAAATATTGGCAAAATGTTGAACTCAATTAAGGAAACTTTGTAAAATTTCAGATTGATGAACGAGACCTAAGACAAATGTTTGTCCGTGTGAATGATTAAAAATGACTTCTATTTTTGAGTCCTTTTGCCTCCAGTCTGTTTATAATTGCACTGTATGTTACAAAGTGTAAAAATGTGTGCCCACCCAGACGGAGAGTGAACGGTCCTTACTGCCCACGGCGCAGCAGCAATATGGACAACTAGGCTTGGGAGAGCTGCCATTTTTCTGCTTTTTCTTGAAGATCTTTGGGTTAAATTTCTACAGCAAAAAAAACAACAAAACTTTTAAATAGCACTTTAGTGTCAACAAAATACACTGCTGTGAGTGGATAGAGACTTTATGATTCCACAAATGTTGTGAAACTCACCACCACCGTGACGGCTTTTCTGTGTCCCACAAAGTCCATGTTGGTCTTCCAGCCGTCCCTCTCCACGATCTGTGCCGTGGGTCCTGAATTGTTCATAGCATGTGCCGATACCAGATACTGGCCGTCCGGGGACCACGACAGACGCAGGACATGAGTGGTGCCACCACACTGATTCATGGGGGAGAACAAAAAAAGTAATGCTGACCAAACCAATGACAAAGTTTTTGCATCTTTGAGGGCTCGGGTACTTATCAGTTCTGGCCGTGGGGGCCAATTAAATATAATCACCTTCCCAAAACAATGAGCCTAAAATCATCATGCCACTAAAATATTTTTGGGCTTTAATAATACCCTAATGATGCTGGCTACCATTGGTATGATCTCCAATAGGCCAGTCGCAATAACAAATTTTAGTGGGTGATATATTGTCTCATAAATTATTGCTGATATGCGATATTATTGTTCCATGCCACTTATCCTCACAGGTGGCTGGAGCCTATCCCAGCTAACTATTAGCAGTAAGCGGGGTACACCTTGAACTACCAGTCAAACGTAGGGCACAAAGAGACGATCATTCATGCTCACATTGACACCTATGGAGAATTTGGAGTGTTCAATCAGCCTTGCATGCATGTGGGAGGAAACTGGAGCACCTGGAGAAAAGCCATGCAGGCATGGGAAAAACATGCAAACTCTACACATGAAGGCTGGAGTTGGGATTGAACAAGGGTTTGTGCTAACCAGTCTACAACTATGCAGCCATAACCATCGTCATCATCTGCCTACCTCACTAAAAGGCTTTGTGATGTTGGCCTCCATCTGCCAGTCCACTGTCCTCCAAACCTTCAGACTGTGATCATCGGCCTGGGAGGCGATGTACTTGCCCACCGGGTCCCACGTTAGGCCCTTCACCAGGCCTGTGTGGCCCCGAAGACACGTAACCATCTCTGAGAAACAATAGAACGCCACCCAGTTGAGGCTTCGGCTGAATTGTGCAGCATGAGCGACCGTGGAAAATGTATGCGGCTACAGGGAAAAATATCTGGTTTATTTTCAAAGTAAAGTCAAAACGTTGAACAGTTCTTCTTGAGATAATGGAGGAGGCCAGGGTTCAACTCAAAGAGTCAAAGGTATTTTAGCAGGAGTTTGAGATTTGAGGGACTGTTAGCGATCTTCCAGACTACAATTAGGAATTTCCATCAGGTTTGATTAATGAAATACGTCACAGCTTTTCTCAGTGCCTGACCTATTTTTTTTTTTCTTGTCTACAGTCCCAGTCTTAAAATTTCCCAGCTGTATGTTAAAGTGTTGTTTTGGTTTTAGAAATTCCTTTTCTTCTCTTACCAGGAAATTTGCGGGCGTTCCAGACGACAATGGTGTTGTCCACGCTGCAGGACGCCAGCCACACATCATGAGGAGACCAGGCCACGTCCATTACATCTACATGCACAACAAACAACCAAAGACGTATAAAACAAGGTTGCGTGTAGCCATATAACACAATATTCTGTGGCACTTGAAAGAAGGGAACGTCTTGTAACAAATGGCTGGGAGTGAATGAGTCAACTATGTATGAGGCGGCAGGTAAATATGGGATGAAGAAGTTACTGCCTCCACGAGAGAATGTACAATCCATGCTATACTGAGGGGAGAAGTTGTTTCATTTCATGCATGATATAAAGTGCTGGGGAACCACTTAAAATGTTAATACGTGTACATGAATACTGTATTTTCACGACTATAGGGTGCACTTAAAAGCCTAATTTTCTCCAAAACAGAGGAAAAAATGTGTGCACAAAGCTAAAAATTCTGTACACGTCAATGTCCGACGTTGATGAGGTCTCAGCTTGACTGGGTGCATTTCCTGCCTACACACTGCTTAATATAGGTTGGTTGGTTGGTTGGTTGGTTGGTTGGTTGGTGTTACACTTGGGGGATATAAAGGTGGACGTAACTGAAAACAAGCATGTGAGGTGTCCTTTTTTTGGTTTAACTTTATTCACAATAATACAAAAAAAAAAAAAAAAAAAAAAAAAAAAAAAAACTAAGGGTGAACAGTTCAATTACATTCAGCAAAATTAAAATAAATAAAATGGTTTTGGGTTGTTTTTTTCTTCTTCTCACATATAAGCTATATTCCATGCAAAGTCTCTTGGTCGTGAATGAGGTGTATGTGGAGAGACCGGATGTTTTTTTCCCCCCATGTGTCACCGCCCCTGCTGATCTGTGACTCTATGCACGACCATCTCACAGCCGTTGCGATAACCAAACGCGGCAAATTACCCCGTGGTAGGTGAGTCACGCCACAATTTGTGAATAGATTATGGACCAACGTGTCTGCTAGCGCTGTTGTACGGGCTTTAGCAAATGCCGGTATCATTATGAGAGGGCTCTATGAGAGGGCTCGAACTTGCCCAAACTGTTCATTTCAGATTCAGAAGATGAGGACTTTGATGGATTTGTTGATGATTGATCAAAAAGTATCATGAGTACATTGTTAACTATGGTACCTAAGTAAAGGACAACCAAATTCAGTTTTGATCCTGCTGCCTTTTGAAATACACTTAGCATGCTATGGGTATGTTGTGCCCAATAATACGGACCGCCTTATGTATGTGTTAAATACAAAAATTGCACCTGAAACTGAGACTGCACCTTTTAATACAGAGCGTCTTACGATTGCGCAAATATGGTAATTTCCCCTTGAAAGAGTTGTAGCTTTGTGCATTCGTTTTACCTCCAGTGTGATTCCTCAGGATGGTGACACATCTCCACTGCTCCACATTGGCCAGTTTACTGCTGGAGCCAAACACTGTGCTCGGACCAATGAACCTGAACATCAAACCATTAAACAGAGCCTGTAGTTTTACGGAGAGGAAGATGTAATGACATCACAAAATGTTATCACAATGTGTTCGTAGAGTGCAAATATAGTCAGCCAATCAAAACCCTCAGTACTTACAAGTCAAATGCATGCGACCTACTCGTTTGCTCCTCTCTAGAGCTGTAAATCACCAGCTTCATTATATGATATCGATTCTTTGAAATATACAATATTTGCAGATATTACAAGTCCCTTTGATTAATACGATATTATTTGCACATTTAACATAATCAGCAATAAAAAAATGCAGAGCAATTTCGTTTGTGACAATTTTTTTGCTGAAACATTTCAGTAATTTGACAACTATTTAGAAAAAGGCATATCTAAAAGATAACTATGTTAATCCATCTGCTGCGTTTCAATCGATTTGATGGGATCGTTGCTTAACCAAGATAAGTTTGTCAAAATACAAACTCATTAGAAGGCAGAGAATATGCTTGACTTCCCTGGAATTGAAATATGCGATGAATCGTTTCAACCCTAAAACACCCAATAGCTGGCATCTATGAATTGAATGTTGAATACATACGCAGCTCGTTTCCACACCATCACCAGCTTGTCATCCCCCCCGGACGCCAGGTACAGCCCGTTGTTAGACCAGCGCACGCAATTCACGCATGCTGCACACAAACATGATTCATATTTTATTCTTTATTACGTTTGTAAATCAAGGAAAACCCAAGGGGTTAAAACAGTGAGTTTCGCATTGAATTTCATTTTTAACAACACAACGCAAATCCACATTTTAACAGTGTTTTAAACTAAGAATGAAGTATATATATTTTATTGAAAGTTGTACCTAGATGATTGTCCATCTGGCAAAGCATTTTGGGAACGTTCTCATTCTTCTCATCTTCCTCACGGAGGACAGGTGCCATGTTCCAGATCATCACCTTCCCTGAATCCTCACCTGACAATCACAAATGATCTCGCAAGATCAGTCATCAATTTGATTTTGATAAGGATGTGCTTGCGTTCGGTCTGCTTGATACCTTGGCCACCAGTTGCAAATTTGGTTCCATCTGGGTGAATGTCAACCGAAAAAATAGGTTTGCCTGTAAAAAAAAAATAAAAAATAAAAAACAGCAATTAAAGACAAAGTACTGAGTTATTGGGCAATTAGAAGCCACTCGCTTAGCTGCAACAACCCGGGGGCGGCCCATGGATATTACAGAAACGAAAGCCAGACCAACACTCGGCATACTTAGGAAAGCAAGGAGAAACAGCATAATGTAGAGGTGGAAGCTTTCTGACTTCTAACAAATATATGGAAATGGTGATGACGCCTTAACATACTCTGGGAAAGATGATCCTTACCACCTGCAAAATTGTAATCACGAGTACGTTTTAACATCTTTTAATATCTCCAGCAATGTGTTCATCTCCGATACGGACCACTTTAGTGTTGCGCAAGTTACCCTGTCTTCCACTCTCTGTGCTTCCAGGAATAACAGGAACGCATATACTGACATCATGGGCATGCGGTGTGAAAATGGTTTGTTCCGAAATTTTGGAATAAAGTGGTTTCATGCAAAATGATCGGATCAATCCCCATTAACCATCCCTCTGGTTCGGAATACAATCTTGATTGGCTTAGAATATTCCGAATTGGGTGTGTACATGAAGCATTGTTTGTCCAATCGGGCTTTTAACCGAAATAAAACTGCCCATGTAAAAGTAGCCAGTGTTTGCTAGAAAAGGGTTAGGCATTCTATTTCCAGAGGATGTGAAGGTCAGAGTGCAGAATGCAGAGACCATCACAAGTAAAAAGTGAATTTATTTCACTGAGTAATATTTTTTTTACAGATTCATCACCATCTTTATGTATACATGCTGTATGTATGGTTTCGCTTGTTGTTTTGAAAAACGGTTTGGAAGGATGTGAACACAGGTATTTACTTTTACAAATTTAAAAGGCACTTTTTATGGTCAGACGCTTGGTTAGAAGAGGGATAATGAGGGATCCATGACCATACTAAATTGGTGTTTTACTCATGCAGTTAGCAATTGAACATAATGGTGAAGCATTGTTGAGTTGATGAGTATGTAAAGGACATCACACGTAAGGTATGGCTACATATTGATTTAGATTTTTAAAAAAAACGCATACAGGCCACATTCAGACATCCTTTGATCGCTAGACGGTGGAGCTATTTGTTTGCTGAATGCGCCAAATGTACAGATCCACAGACTAATTGACAACTAGTGAATGAAGTGCTGCCTCCAAAAGGGAAAACACACCCATGCTTCCTTTGTTGGCGGGCGCATTTTCATCTCACTTAGATAAACTAGTAAAAACATACCTAATTGTCCATGACGCACAGAAGTCTTGCCACCTGAAGACGTGTTCGCAGTTGAGCATGCCAACGGCTAACTTAGCAAAGTGACAGCAGTTAGCCTTGTTGGCTAACGTCAAAAGCTAGCTGCAAGGGGGCTAGCAAACCGGGGAGATCGGTTGAGCAAACATTTGGGCTCGAGGCAAGACTGCAGTGCCTAAAACAACTCCTGCGCTTTAGTTGGAAGCGATGCCGGGCGTTCCTTCCGCCGCCATCACTTTCCCTCAGGAGCCCCCCCACCGACAACAACAACAAAAGCTCCAACTTGGTCAAAGAGACTCACTTACCGTTGTGGCTCACCCAGCTCGGCTTCAGCAGCTTCATGATGTTCAGTTCAAAGTATGTTTTCTTTTCTTTCCCTCTTTTTTTTTTTTTTTTTAAATAAAATTTTAATTATTATTATTTGATCACTTCCTATTCCGTTAGGCGTCCGCCTTTTGTGTCTCAAACTCCGGCCGACGTTCCAGTGTTTTTGGGGAGCTTCCACGCCATCTCGGCTTAGGACTGCAGCAGTATCCCCGCCGAAGCAAGCCGGACGATCGAAGACGCGACACTGCGCATGAGCGGAAGTCTTTTCTTCGCCTTTTCACCGCCGAATGGAAGTCCAGTTCCAACCTTTTCAAAATTAAGGAATTAACCTTAAAAACTTTTCGCTTTCCGAGGACAAACACAATTTAAATGTCATCTTGTCATATCTAAGACTATATTGTTTGAATTTATTGCTGTTAAGAGTTAAGAGCTAAAAACAACTAAATTGTTCACTCCGTAGCGCAAGTGTAGTTTTTTTTTACTTTGAAACTTAAAATGACGTCAAAGCAGGAACCCAATTCGAATAGGAAGGTTGTTGTTATTATTTCAGGGAGAAGCCCTGTCAAGTCGCCGCTCATGTTTCTGTTGTTGTTGGGTGTGTGTACACTATATTTTTTAAAGAATATTTTCATCCCTTATTCATAGATGGATCACGATATTTAGAGGGTGTATTTTAGGGACATATATGCATCGATCCTCAGAGCTCAATTATTATTAAGGGAAGACAACTTGATGTGCCTCACAATAACTTATATATCGAGACTACGAGGGGTGTAACGGTACACGAAAATCTCGGTTCGGTACGTACCTCGGTTTTGCAGTCACGGTTCGGTTCATTTTCGGTATAGTAAGAAAACAAAATGCAAAATATAAATGTGCTAATTGTTTATTACACACCTTTCAACAATAGGAACATTTGCCTATACAAAGCTAGAATTCTGCTCAAAAAGTAGCGGGTATCTAAAGATAATCCAACAACAATTTGCCTTTCAGACACTGCGTATTGGTCAGCTTTCTTTCTGAAAGAAAATAAAAAATAAGTCCTGTGCTTAAGAGAAGCAATCCCAATAACAAAGATTTTAACCTGTATTTTACAAATGAAATGCCTCAATGAATCATTTTTTTTTCTTATGAACAGTTTTCAAAAGCTTTACTGGTGGAATTTCTCAAGTTAAAGCGCCGCACAGAAATTAATACATTTAATTGTCTAAGCAGGATCTGTGTATTATTCTTGTTAATTACAGGTGTTTTAGCTCATTTCAATTAATTTAAATGGGCTATTATTTATTTTGTTGTGTTTATATTTTACAAATGTGATGTAGTATTCATTTATATTGTATATTTCATGTTGTATAACTTTAGTTCCTATGTGAATATTAGTTCCTACTTGTTGTGTTGTGGTAAGAGGGTTTTGTATTGAACACAGGGCTGTGTTGGTTATTATAGCAGAGAAGACAGCAGTAAATCAACAAAGACAAGTCAACTGTGCCCCGATCTACCACTCAAGAGATCTGATGGACTTGGAGTGGGTTACGATTGCATATTAGTTTGAAAACCGACCGGATCCACCGTGTTTTTACACGAGTGACTTCCGGTCTGCCCGATCCTAGCTACCAGTAGTAGTATTGACGCAGGAGGGTCACCTCTCACGTCAAATAATAAACTCTGCCGTTCTTTTCGCGTGCATCGTGTTGAGCCGCTTCTGGGACGCGTCTAACACGCAGCCGCACTGCGACTGGTGTGCATTGGCTGATTGACTTTAACGCCTGCGTTTCACTGCGTTCTCGCAGCGGCCACGGTGTCGCACTGTTGACGTTTCTTGGTTATACTGTCCTACCGTGTTGGTCCTCATTATAGTAGAGAAGACGGAGTAAATATAATCTACACAAAGAAACTGTAACCCAATCGACTCACAGCCTCGAAAAGTAAGGGTTACATTACGTCAGAAACTCGTTCGGTACGCCTCCATTCCGAACCGAGCACCACGTACCGAAATGGTTCAATACAAATACATGTACCGTTACACCCTTAGAGACTACGTGCATTCTACGTTGATGATGGAAGGCTTGATTTATACTCCTTCGTTAATATTTTTCTAATAATTTTATAAATTGTGATTTATTGACCTGTTTTGCATCAACATGCATCAACTGTTTTAAATAAAACAAGAAATTGAATAATGTCCAAAGGTTTTATTGCAATCAATATCTGCAATAAAAAAGAATGACATACTATTTCTGTTTATATGTACATAATACCATACATATGACCTAAAAAGATGAAAATTACCTTATAGTATTTCCTTGTAACAACAAAATCAGTGTCAGTCGTTCTGCATTCGACAACTGTAATATTTGTAATTTCGCCTCATTTTGATCACTCAAGTGGCCGGCGTATCAATCTACACCCCATGTTAACACAGGCTGCACAGATTGTTAGAATTTTGTCCACAAACGATCGACAAAGTGATCAGAACACACATGCAATCTTTTAAGGTGGATCGTTTAGGGTTAAAGCTGTGTGCCAAATGCTTAATCTGCCTGTAGTTACCATTCAAGGCGAGGTAAGATCCACACTGGCCCTTTGAAGCTGGACTCTGTTCAAAACACTCCACTTCCACATATATATATATATATATATATATATATATATATATGTTAGGGCTGTCAAAATTATCGCATTAAGGGGCGTTAATTAATTTTTTAAATTAATCACGTTAAAATATTTGACGCAATTAACGCAGATGCCCCGCTCGGAGTTTTAAATGACAGTACACATTGAAACGCTCACTTGTTGTGTTTTATGGAGTTTTGCCGCCCTCTGCTGGCGCTTGGGTGCGACTGATTTTATAGGCATCCATGAGCATTGAGTAAGTAATTATTGACATCAACAATGGCGGGCTACTAGTTTATTTTTTGATTGAAAATTTTACAAATTTTATTAAAACGAAAACATTAAGAGGGGTTTTAATATAAAATTTCTCTAACTTGTACTAACATTTTTCTATTAAGAACTACAAGTCTTTCTATCCATGGATCGCTTTAACAGAATGTTAATAATGTTAATGCCATCTTGTTGATTTATTGTTATAATAAACAAATAGTCCTTATGTACCTTATGTTGAATGTATATATCCATCTTGTGTCTTATCTTTCCATTCCAACAATAATTTACAGAAAAATATGGCATATTTTATAGATGGTTTGAATTGCGATTATTGCGATTAATTACGATTAAATAATTTTTAAGCTGTAATTAACTCGATTAAAAATTTTAATCGTTTGACAGCCCTAACATATATATATATATATATATATATATATATATATTTATATAGGTGCTTCCAGGAGTTCACACAATCAAGCACAGCACAGAAAATCTCAGTCTCATCTACGTCGTGCTGAATCCATTTTTGGAAATTCCGTGGGTTCACACTGGTTTGATTTGGCAGTTTAAAACTTGTCTACTTCAACTGCAATTCATGGTGTTCTGTCTAAGCCAGAAGTCCAACTGAAAATGTCAAAAGATGGCGGCGCCCAATTTTCGCTCAGGAAAGTTCTCTATTAGGGCTACTTGGTTAGGAGTCACAGCATGAAGTAGCACATTTCTGCTTGTTATTCCAGGGTGAAGTCCTGTAAAATCGAGGCCCATGTTATTGTTGTTTGTGGTTTGTACACTACAGTATATTTTCTAATCAATTCCACTATTATTTGTGGATGGTTCTGAATAAAATTTGACAGGTATGTTCAAGGGATGTAAATGTATTAATCCTCAAATCCTGATTTTATTGTGTGTGTATGTGTGTCAGGGCTGATTAATGAATTGCAGTCTTATGAGTCCTTTATTAATCTGCAAACTGAGCAAACCAAGTGTCAAATATAGTTTATTATCTATTATCGATTAATACGAAGCAGAAAACCAGAAAGTGAAAGCTAATTTTTCAAGAATTTCTTAGTCAAAATATCCCAAATTCTGGATTTATGTCTATATTTTTAATGGCAAATAAACTTTTTTGAAAGATGTCTGTAGTTTGTAAATAAATGACTTTATTTTCAATTAATAATTCACAAAAAAAAGTAATTAACATGTCAAACACAAGTCAAATTTCAACTTCATTTTCATCCTGTTGCACTTAAATGACAATGCACAAATCTTCATAAACCAAGACAATGAAATCAAGAAATGCATTGATGTGTTGCAATGTGTTTAATTAATAAAACCGGATCTAGATCATGGGTGAGCAAACTTTTGCCTTCGGCACAATTTAAACCACCCCTGTGCTAGATCGTTTAGAAATCCACCAGTTGCTGTCAGTGTTCATCACATTTTGATCTTAACGAAACATAAAGTATAACTTCTATGACGGTTGGTATTCGTTAGTTTTAAGAAAACCTACCTGAGTTGTAGACAACATTTCAACTTCCTTTCAGAACAAATCAGGAGAAAGTGACCCATCCATTTCCCCCCACACTGGTGATCGTAAATTGATTGACAAAGAGTGACACCAGTTCTTCCTCGTACCGTTGCTGCGATGGAGAACATGAGAATGTCTTTTTTAATGACATTCCTGGTAATCGTCATGGTCCCGCTGTTCCTCGGAAGTTGGCTTCGATCTGCTCCAGTGTCCGGCCCTTTGTTTCGGGCACAACGGTGATGGTGAAGACCACGCTGAGGAGGCACATGCAAGAGAAAAGCCAGAAGGTTCCTGCTCTGGTGAGGAGAGTCTGAAAGAGACCAGGAGAGCCCATTACAAAATGACTCACAGGCATTTTTCCCCTCAGTTGTGAGCATGATAATAAAGGAATTTATTTCCAAGACTCTCTTCTACATTCCCTAGCGTTTTCTCTTGGCTCCGGTTTCCAGTAGTACATCTATGTTGTAATTTCTGTCTGGTCAGAATGGCCAGGGCCTTCACAAACAGTACCGGAAATATTGTCAGTATTGACTATTGATGGTGAACTGATCTAGATGATGTACAATCAGACGTGGGTAGGGTAGCCAAACTAAAAAAGTATTCGTGAAAAGAATACTCAAACAATAAGTAACATTTTGAGTACTCTTTACAATGTCTATTTTTTTTTTTTTAAAAGACTAACACTAACATTTTTGGAACCTGTGTTGATTTCTCTCACAAGAAAATCTGCCATGCGTCCGTCTTGTGGGAAAAAGAAGAAACTGCGGCACTGTCATAGATCGTCATATTTGGAGCATGTCGTTGGATGTAGAAACAAATGGCGAGTCAAATTTTACTTCGGATGTCGAAGAGATCATGTGTTGAAGCGATTGGCTGTCGAGATACCACTGTATACTGAAGTAAAAGTAAAAAGTATTGCATGGTGAAACTACTTTTAGAAGTACATTTTTCTCCAAAAACTTACTGAAGTAAATATAACTGAGGAAATGTGCTGTGCTATTGCCAATTCAGTGTACAATATGTGGCATAATTGAATGCTTTTATATTGTGAGTGGTCGAAGCCCATAATGGGCCCCGATTGTAGCACACTGTGATGGCAGTGATAATACATTTCTTGGTCTGAACAAAAATGTAATTATACATGCATATACAGTACATATGTGTATCTATGCTCAAAAAATTTTTGAGGAACACTTCAAAAACACATCAGATCTAAACAAGGTTATAAATGATCATAAAAATCTTTCCCGATGATAATTAGGCAATGTATTAGTGACAAAATGATGCCACATAATTTGATAGATATGAAAATGATCACCCCATGGATCAAAGACACCCCAAAAATGAAAAAAATGACGCAGCAAATGATTGGTCCTTTTTGCCAAAATGTCTTTGGCTTCTTCTTTTCCTTTTCCTTTTGGCTTTTCTCTTCAGGGACCTCCACAGCGAATCAGTTGTCTCTATCTAACCCTGTCCTCTACATCCACGGCTTTCTGACCGAATACCTCCATGTCCTCTTTAACTACATCCATAAACCTCCTCTTTGGTCGTCGTCTAGTCCTACTGCCAGGCATATGGAAATTCAGCATCCTTTTGCCAATATACTCACTATCTCTCCTCTGGACATGCCCAAACCATCTCAGTCTAGCCTCTCTGACTATCTCCAAATCCTCTAACATGTGCTGTCTCTTCTGATATGTTAATTCATGATTCTATCCATCCTGGTCACTCCCAAAGAACCTCTAAAAATAGGTCTTTGTGTTTTCTTGTGCAACAAGTGGAATCGATCGAGAGCCAGGCCAGTGGGCTGAGTTCTAGCTGCGACCAAGCCGAGCGAAGTCGCTCTGAGACGGATTAAACGGCATCTGGCAGAGGGGGTGTGGAGGTCACGGAAAAAAGTGACAAAAGTGGAAGTGGTCGTGCTATAAACTGATTGTACTAAACCACAGAAAATGAACATGTATGCATTTAAAGGCCAAATTGAAATAAGGTTGGCCAACCATGTTTTTGAATAATATCAATGGCTAAACAATTATAAGCATATTTTCGTTATTTTTTTTATGCAACCCTTCCAGATTCTTTGTTTAACCCATAACAACGCCCTTGACAACGAAAATGCTTTTCTACGACAATCTTCGGAAATCTTCGGAATTGAGGTCACATCGAGAACTGCGAGGGAAGTCCGCCATACACACAGTATTGTTGCATTGCTTCTCGGTAAGATGCCACGGCGGCGTGTGGCGATGTAATGTTCTCAATTTAAAGAAAAGTTGTATGAGTGGCTGAAGGATAGCAGGGCACGTAAATGGACATCTTTTGTTCGCACTAAGTGAATGAATTTCACGCCATCATCGAGTCGTGTTCTCTGCTACAAGGACTTCGAAGATGCCTGCTTCCTCAACCGGTCTGCTTATGATCAAGGATTTTCAAAAAAGTAAGTGTGATTTTTGGATAGATGACTGATGACTTTGTCAAAGCAGAGCTGCCAACTGTTGTGGAACAGTGCTTAATTTGTAAATCATAAGGTGCCGGAACGCAAAGTAAATAAGACAGCGCAGGGATGACGGCATGTGGACAGGTCCCGGAACATATTGTAATAGCCCAAATTGGGAAATAGAAAGGAGAGGAGTGGATGATGGCTTCCTTCACTTTATTGTGGCAACAGTTAAATAACAAATAACAAAAATAACAGCAGACTGCTGCAACATGCGACCGCCAACTTCGCTCTCACGCCGCACTCTTCTCCTCACTTCCCGCTACGTCACCACTCTGCTGTCCGATGGCCCCTTCACGGGCCCGCACCCAGTTACGGACATTATATTAAGCAGAAAATGGTGTTGAAAACAAAACGCAAATGCCCACTTGCCATGCTGTGGGACTTTCCTTTTTTTCTTTTCTCTGTGCTTTTCTGACTCGTTTTGAATCATCTTCCTTCTTTTTGAAAAAGACAGTAAATGCAACAGTCTTTTTGGCATGTTGAAATACCGTTTGATCCTGGCTGCTTGCTCCCAAGATGCCGCAAATTTCAAGTATTTTTTTTTTTTTCAAATGTCAGGAGTGTGATTTGTTGGTCCAGCTTCTCAGTGCAACATTATTATTTCATTTTATACTGTAATGTCGTAACTGCGTGTAATATTCTGATATAATGTTTTTTGAGGTACCCTGAAGTGCACGCAACGTTACTCTTGTTTTGGTCACGTGACGCGGGAGTGTGATAGAGAGGCACAGGCTCTATCTATCGCTCCGCACAGCCTGCCGAGAGCCCCAAGCTGTGTTCGTACTGTTAGCTCCATGTGTTAATAAAGAAATAAAGTTGTCAGCACGTCGTGTGTTCGAAACCTTTGTCAACAAAAAGCTCATAACAAGACACTATGCACGATCTGTTTAAGAGACGCTGGGACTGGAGAGCTGTGAGTAGTAGGAGGCGAGGGGGAGATGATGAGCGAGAAGCAAAACTTTGCAGTCGAATGTGGCGGCAGTCCGCTATTATTTTGTTTTCTTAATGTTGCCACAATAAAGTGGAGAAAGCCATCAACGACTCATCTCCTTCTTTCCCCCCAACGTTTTTATATTATTATTTGATATGCACGAGAGCTGCCGGATCTGCCAAAATGAACATGAAATCTGATTATTATTTTGTTTAAACGATGTCATCAGATAGACAAAAACATGAAATTATGTGCAAATGCCTGCATCTTCAAATCATGAAAATAATAACAGCCTATATCTTACCATCTTGATGGGTCTTGTCTCCATTCCATGTAAGGTAGTCCAGGCACATTATTTGCATCCTGATTAGCGTCTGACTAATACATGTTAGTTCCAACATAAAATTCCAACCTCCTCTTCTTCCTCCAACTCTTCAAAAACTTGGATCTCCTCCCTTGCGCTTGATCTATTGCTTATATCGCTGTTTGAATCATTGTTTGAAGGGCTTTGTATGGCGGCTGTATGGAGCACTGCCATCGCTGTTCTCTGTGTGACGTATCACTTCCGGGTTCGTCCCCTTTCAGGCTCGAACTTCGGAAACGCGATTATTTTGTCAAATATACAACATATAAATTATTTTTTCATGCTTTATTTGTTGGACAATGTTTAATTACTTTAATTGCGACCCTATTTAGCATGTTATGAAATTACTTCACATTTGGTCTTTAAATACTACCTATTGTATACTGTTCGCTTGATTAAATTCCAAACTAGTTACTCATGGGCTCAAATGTGCTACCCTTAATGTGACACGGGACATCAATGGAAAGCAATTTCAGAACGAGCGTGTAGCAGCGATGAAGCAAATTTATTTTATTTTCATTTCATTCATTATTTTCAAAATTACTATGTTTCTTTAATACCTCAAAATACTTCCAAACCGCGGACATGATGACTGTGAGCCAGTAGTGTTAGCTGGCTTTGGTTTGATTACGTCATCACAAGAGGACTAAGGTTCTTCACACTTTTCGGTGGTAAACTTTCTGCCTATTTACCGAAAACCCTAACTGGTGTGGGGAAAAAAAGCCTAAAAACCAACTGACTAACTATATTTGTGCATTTAATGATGTTGTTGTGTTGTGTTGCTAACCATCATATCCTGGAAGTTCTTGGTGACGATGAAGGCCATGCCCCAATTAGTCAGCACACAGACAGCGCTAGCAAATCCGCGAACTTTTACAGGGAAGATTTCAGACATCACCAACCATGGGATGGGGCCCCAGCCCAAGGCGAAGCCTACACGTGCACACACAGAAAACAGAAACACACAGTAGTTAGTTCTTTATAGCTTAGTGTACTTAGAGAAAACTTACTATGCGCAGCTGTAACTACTGAATACCCTGTCTGTGGGTCATCTGAACTAACTAGCTAGGAGAGTGTCTGTGTCATGTAAAATAAGTGCTGCGTGGACTTAGCAGCTGACCAGTGATGAAGACGACCATGCTGGAGAGGGCCAACCAGGCCATGCTGGCATGATGCTCCTCCGGCGAGGAACTCCTGGACATCATGTAGAAATATAGCCCAAACGCTGCCGTGCTAATCACCATGGCCATGCCTAGAAATAAACACAGTAACACAGGAAGGGGGAAGTCACAAGTAGGCCACTTGATTCTGAGACTAGTCAAGTCACGTGACTTGAGACCTTGGCATCCAACAACTCATGTGACAATTTCATTGTGTGCTGAGCTCACCTGAAATGACGAGCAGCACTTTTCTTCCCGCCTTGTCCATGATGAGCGCTGCCACACCAGTAAAGAACACCTGAACTGCACCGACCATCACCGAGGCCAGGTCGCTCTCCTAAAGTAAACCCGAAATCAACACGATATTCTTGACAGCTCAGCTCAGCTCAACTTACCTTGAAATGTGCCTCCTCAAAGATGTTCTGTGCGTAGAACATGACGGCATTGATGCCTGACATCTGCTGGAAGACCATCAACAGAACGCCGATGACTAGCGGCTTATACACGCCGGCATCCTTCAGGTCAGACACATGAAAGCTGGAACCCTGTCGGCGCCAGAGTAGACATAATTTACATTTTACATTTTCATCTGTTCTAGTTGTATTTATGTGCACCAGTTTGTTGAAACTGTGGTTGCTCTTTAAGTGATATTTGACTAACTTTTGAGTGTGTATATATTCGGGAACTTAAATGTGTGTTTTATGTGTGCATTTGCATGTTATTGGGTAACTGGGTGTGAGTATAATAGTGTGTGAATGCCAAAGGTGGGTAGAGTAGCCAAAACATCCGCTCAAGTAAGAATAGCGCTACTTCAATACAATATTACTCAAGTAAAAGTAGTTATCCAAAAAATGTATTCAAGTACAAGTAAAAAAGTCTTCGGAGAAATGAATACTCAAGCAATGAGTAACTGCCTACTATGTCTTTTTTTTATTATTATTATTATTTTTTTTAAATATTACTATATATATTTTTCTCCCAGCACAAAGTCATCTATATGAATTGTTATTATTATACTGTACTATAACCAGGGGTGCACATAAGTGGTCCGCATGCGCGCATGCGTACCGGACGTAGACAAACGCGCTGGCCCTCAACGACTTCCATACGCTATTGCGCACCGATGGCTGACCACCATATTTGCAGCGGACACGAGAAAATAACTTCTCAAAATGTCAAAGAGGCAGGCCACACTGAGTAATTACTTCCGTGTTCCCCCACCCCCGTCAAAAGACAGACAGACGACAGAGACGTCACCGGAGCTACCGAAAAAAAGGACTTTTGCTGAAAAGTAGGAGGTACCATGGCTAGAAGCAATTGATGCTCGCACGGAAATGCGGTACATAATGTGCTGTGAGAATCCCAATGTCGCCGATAAGAGCAGCGCATTTCATGTAGGGTCAAAGAATTTCAGCCATCCAAACTTTGAAAAGCACGAAAAAAACAGAGAGCATGTGGCAATTAAGCAAACTATCGATGTCAAACAGGACCCCGCTCGCCCTATGGACAAGTGGCGGAATAAAGGTAATGAACAGCGACATGCACTGACAAACGTGTTTTTGCTCGCATTTTACAAAGCTAAACATGCACGTTCAATAAGGTCTTATGAGGAGGACATCCCACTTTTAAAAAGGCTTGGAGTTAATGTGGGAGCCGCATAATGCCCTTTATTTTGAATTGGTGCTTTTTATTTCTTTACATTTCAAAGTAATGGCAATTTTGTTGTGCCAGTTGATGTTAATCAAGCATTAATTGTTAATATAATTAATTAAAGTTAATTGGCTCTAAGTAAAGCTTGTCATAAATTTATCGCATCAGGCGGGTTGGCTCTCAAGCTCAATGAGGACCAAGATCTCCAGGTCCTCCTCTGAGAACCTGGGCAAAAAATTATGTGCACCCCTGACTATAACCTATTACAGGAACAATACTGTATTGGGCCATAAAAATACACGAAAATAATCAAATTCTGACTAGAAAAATTTTCAGAAATGAAACATCACTTCTTCAAAGAGCATTAGTGCCCTCTAGTGGAGAAAACATATTTCCTCCAATGTCATGGAAACGATCTTATTCCCGGTTTTCTGAGGTCTATCGCTGCCAAATAAAAACTGGGAGAGACTTATTTTTTATTGAGCCATAAAACCTAAATGGACATAACCCAAGCAGTTCCTTGGTGTATCTTTGCTGATTAAGATTTTCAGCTTATTAAAGGGTCAGGTTTTATCAGGCAATTCATCATAACACTTGCAAAAGGGTCCTGAGCCTTATAGAAGTCAGTCCAGGGTTGGCTCAAAAGAGTTAAGACATGAGGAAGACTGGATTATTCTTATTTTCTGAGTAGTATTTGCACATGCGTATTGTGTGCATTAGCCTTAGCAATTGTGGCTGTCTGGATCCACTATTGGACGGCCAACCTGCCTGTTGGTTGCAGGCATCCTCTATGCGGACACACTCCCACTCCACCGCCGCGTGAGGCCCCCGCAGAAAGCGCAATGCCTCCTCCGCCTCACGTCGCTTGCCCTGCGAAAGCAGGAAGCGCGGCGTCTCCGGCATGAAGCACATGAAGGCAATCAGCAGCGTGGGTGGCACGGCTGCGCACACTGCTAGCCAGCGCCAGTCCATAAACAGACCTGAAGGTGGCCACATCGACACCACAACACACACCACAACACAATGACTGGCTGACTCACTGCTGAACTCATTGAAACGGTGCATAATAACATGCACGCACGCACGTCTCAGTAAATTTGCCAACCCTAAAGCACATACCAGCCAGGTAGACTCCCATGATGCCGAGCACCACCATCAACTGCACGCATGAGCCCAGCATTCCTCGCACACGCTCGTGAGCCATCTCTGAGATGTAGAGCTGCCGGAGAAAAACACAAGATGGACATCATTTGAAAGGAAACTACACCAAAGTTCTCATGAAAAGGGGCATATCATGGAGAAAGGGAAGTATTTCCACAAAAGTGGAAATAAGGAGTGAGGGAAATTGCAAAGCAGGGCAAGGCGACAGGAAACAAGGTAACAACCAGAGATACAGCAAGGAGCAAAGAGACAAGAAATCGGGGAGCAAGACATAAATGTGTCCAACCGGAACAACGAGTGATGCGCCTCCGCTAGCGAGGCCCGTGAGCACGCGTCCGGCGTACAGCATCCACACGTCTTGGGCGGCGATGATGACGGTGAAGCCAAAGACGAAAGGCAGCGAGCAGAACATGAGCGTCAGCTTCCTGCCGGCCTTGTCCACTATCCAGCCGGTAAGCAGCCCCCCTGCCGCCGCCCCCAGCGTCACTACCGACTGAAGAGAAGGCAGCGTCACCGTGGAAAGCAAAGCATAATTGTTCTTTCACAAGAGCTAGCAAATCAGACGGTGGCTACGTTTACTTGGACACTTTTATTGGGATTTAAAGCCTGATCGGAATAAAAATGCTTCATCTACAAACCCTATTGGGAATATTCTAACCACATTCAACCCATTCCGATCAAGATTCTATTCCGAACGAGAGGGTGGGTTTATGTCGTTTGGTAATCTGATCGACGCGTATGAAAACACCTCATTTCAGTATTTCAGGAGAAACCTTTACCATGCATGTCTGTGACGTCCTGGAAGCTAGTAGAAGAACAGTGAGTGGAAGACAGGGTGGAAGCAAGACTTAACTGGTCTGATTCTGTTGCTGAAGATATTAAAAGATTTAAAAAATGGTTGAAAGACTTGATGGTGATAAAATGGGAAAATACACAAAATAACGCCAATGCTTAATGTCGAAATGGAAGAGCATTGTTTTGTTGGCATAAGTCAGTAGTTTTTTCTTCTACTACAATCAGGGGCAGGCTCCTGGCACAGGCGGGTTGGTTCGTCACCCTAGGCACAAAGTAGATTTACTGACCCATCAATTTTACCACGAGTAGCCACCAGCACCTTTGTGGCAGTTATGAGCTAGGGAGGAAAAATTCCTGATTACTGCTTTAAACTCATTCGTTACGCAACGTCATTCAAACTCACGGTTTAAAAAAACATTAAAATTATCCCATAACAATAAACTGAATAGCATAACAGTACTGAAAGAAATAATTCGCACAGATCATGAAATTTAAATGATATTATAATCTGTAGTACTGCTATGCATGCTGGGAGGCATGAGGCATGTTGGACGACAACAGTGTTAACAGCAGGTGGAAGGTGAGGTTGTCTCTCCCAAGGGAGCACTGATGGCCAAATGAAGCATCTTGAAGCAATGAAGCCTTGCAGCCAATTAGTTCAAAGCTTCGTGGTGGCTCATTTGCTCTTTGGCACTATAAAGTGGTCTTAAAGCTCAAGAGGTCAACAGTGTTGAGAATTATGAGAAAATTATATTAATGTGCTTGTGTTACTGTATGAACAAAATGCAACAAGTACGATAAGGGTAATTTGTTATTCATTTTCATTTAGAACTTTAAACAGATTCTTTTTTTTTTTTTTTTTGGAGTGGGGGGTATTGCATTAGCTTTTAAAGTATATTATCTTAAACAGCCCAAATCAACAAAATGTGAGATGACTGATAGGCTTTGTGTTTCGCTATATGCAACTGAAGCAAAAATAAACAAGTTTTAATTACACATTTTTTAAAAAACATGTTTTGATACCGTATCGTGACCTATTGTTTCGTGACCCTGGCAAATCGAGGTGCATTGCATCGTCATTTGAAATGTATCATTCCATCCCTGGAGGCACGCGCCACTGTTTGCCCATGGCACCATTTAGGCCTTTAGATGTAAACGTAGTCCCTTCTTTCCTCTCTTACCCCAAACCAGGACGCCTGCACCGGGTTCAGCCGCAGTCGGGGGTCCGTGCTCCCTGCCAGCTCCGGGATAGCGGGCGAGCTGTAGCCCAGCACGAAACCGAAACTCAAGGGCCCCAGCACGGACGCCAAAGTGGCCAGGTACAACTTGCTGTTGCTGACTTTGCTGCACAGGAAGGAAGAGGAGGGTAACAGAGGAGCATGTTAATGATTAGCGGTAAACAGGATAACGTTGCTTGATTGCATTAAGGCAGTCATGGGGGCCCTCAATTAAATCATTCAGGGAAGCACATTTGAAAACATCACACAAACTGCCAACTTTTCATGCTTATTCTCCAATTTCCTATATCAGTTTACTTCAGTTTTGACAACTTTTAGTTATTATTTAATTCATTTTATCACTAGTTCTTATCAACAGAAGCAAATTTTTCCCATTGTTTTTTTTTTTTTTTTAGAAAGAAAAACTTGGCCTCGTTTTATTTTTGGCCGCTTCACAAATAATCTATCATTATCCTCCTGACACGCAAGCTTTTATTTTTTCCAAATGCAATTTTCATTTCTCTTTGCTATTTGAGAATAATATGACCTCCTGAGCTTCATAATGAAACTTGGTTTTTGTACATGAAGCAGTTTTTGTAATAAACGATGTCTGCACATGAGGACAGTGGGTTTATCAATGATATATATTTATATATGGCGGAAAACACAGACAAGACTGAAAAAGCAGTTTCTGCTCTTGCACTCCTCTTTAAAAGAAACTGCTGAATTAAGATAAAACAACTGTTGTGTTTGATAGAACAATATTTTTATATGCTGCCATAGCAGATTCATTGCACCTTAAGCCCAGAACTACTTTTAATTTGTCCGTTTTACCCTGAAAACCCCCCGTTTACAGACGTCGCGCAACCGCTTTTGTTTTAACCCAGTCATAAAACGAAGGTAATTAATTATATTTATTATTCAAAATGTGTTGTTTTTAGCTGAGAATCATTCATTGATGTCTCATATTTCGTTTTTTTTTTAAAAATGACTTTAAAAAAATTATTCACTCACATATTTTAAGCTTTTAAACAAATTATGTCACAATGAAAAAAATGGCGTCTGTAAAAAAGTCACGAATATCTACCTCATAACTATCACTTAATTGTATTTTTTTTGTTACTGTCACATTTTCTCAGATATGTTAGATGATAAATAATTGATCCAAACAAAAAAAGTTGAAAAAAAAAAAATTTAAAAGGGTAAATCTATGAAAAAGAAAATCTCGACCACTCCTTGATGTCTGTGATCTCTGCATCGCGACCCTTGTAATATTACCATGTTTCACCCATAAAATCCCCCCAAAATACAGCTGTGGCCATTCACAGCTGTGTCTTGACACTCAGTGATATATGCTACATGGAGTTTTTGTATCGAAACAAAGTAAGTACGCGATAATATCTCGTTAAAGTCATGGCGTCTGTAATTCTGTTCTCGCGTGGTCTCACCTCCAGATAGGGTTTTGCTGTTTAAAAAAAAAATAAAAATTTTTAAATGCCCTCCTGCTCAAAAATTTTCTTCCCCCAGAAAATTGAGATTTTAAGCTTTCCAATGATGTATCACACATGCATATCGGACAATTTTGAAAGTTGGCTAAATTGGGGGTCCCAGACAATGGCGCCACCAGGGCGTGGCCAGGGGTGGCCACGGCCACCCCTATAAATTGGTTGGCCACCCCACTGGCCACCCCGCTTGCCAGTATATTGTTAGATTGTTGTAGCGTTAGTTATGGATTTCATCCCAAATGAATGTATTTATTTTGTTTTGTTAAATGTAAGGCTGTCAAATTTATCGCATTAACGGGTGGTAATTATTTTTTTTTAATTAATCACATGAAAATATTTATCACAATTAATGCATTTGCAGTATGACTCATTCACGCATTGCCGCAAACAGCCTACAATGGCGCCGTTTTACTTCTATACAGAGATAAGAGGCAGTGTCAAGTGAGTGGAGTAGATAAAAGCATTCATTGGGGCCTTGCTTCTAATTGCCAAAAGCTTTGTCATCTCTCCCACAGCAACTATAATTATTGTGGGAAGCGACGTGGGGAAGAATGACAGGAGTTGATCTTTTTCTTAACACCCTGTAGTGTATCCAAAAGCAGAGAAGATATAGCATTTGCAGCCACCACACACAGTCATGGTTGCACCACTTCCCATCATGCATTTGGGCAGAACAGTTAAGTCGCTACAGTATCATTTACTGAAAACTCAACAAATACACTAGATGGCAATATTTAGTCACAATATACAAACTCACATTTATCCTTTAAGAATTACAAGTCTTTCTATCCGTGGATCCCTTTCACAGAAAGAATGTTAATAATGTTAATGCCATCTTGTGGATTTATTGTTATAATAAACAAATACAGTACTTATGTACAGTATGTTGAATGTATATATCTGTCTTGTCTTATCTTTCCATTTTAACAATAATTTACAGAAAAATATGGCATATTTTAGAGATGGTTTGAATTGCGATGAATTTCGATTAATTAATTTTTAAGCTGTGAGTTACTCGATTAAAAATTTTAATCGTTTGACAGCCCTAGTTAAATGTACACCTTATGCCTAATATATACATAACACAATAAAACAGTTTTGTTGTGGAACTCAAAATCTTGACTGGACAGTTACGGACTATGCACATTAAATCATTAGTAACATCAAATATTACACAATACACCGAAGTATATCAGTAGCCATGTCCTTAAGTCTTTCTGATAGTTTTCCCCTGACCTTTTTACTGCAATAATATAATGAAAACCTGAAATTATGGCTTTTAGTTTTGGCCACCCCAGGATTTTAAGTGGCCCCATCTGGCCACCCCTATGAAAAATTTCTGGAGGCGCCACTGGTCCCAGAGCGGAACTTCAAGTCACCTGAGTGTTTTCCGCCATATATATTTGCTGTTTAGGACCAGAATGATCAAAATGGACAAAACACAAAATAAATTTTAGCTTCGAACAATAAGTGATTCTCTTAAAAATCAATGTCTTCGTCTGAGTACTGTGGGTCGATCTTACCACAGGTTCTGCTACCCCCCCCCCAAAAAAAGTGCAAATATATCACAAAATGCAAAAATTAGCGCGTACATATATACATCAATTTCCCAAAGCTATGAACATTGCTATTCAAGTGCCACGTGCAATCATAAAAATGTGTGTTTATTTCAAAATGCAAACATTTGCACGTGAATCAACAGTCGTTGGATTTATCCAAAGCCACGTCCAACGTACTGTCTAAACTTGGCTTTAAAGTTACTTCGTTTTTAAAGTAAAAATATATGAGCAGCTTTGTATCTATTGGTACTAAATAAGGACAACAAATACCCCGGGAAACTGCATTTTCTATGCTTACAGTATTTCCCAATTATTAAGGTAAAAATGACTTTACTTATGTCTCCATTAAATCATATTAATTTTAATGGATAAAATGTCATCAAGCATATTATTTAACCACGCATAAAAACCCAAATATAGGCTGCCATTTTGCTTCAAAATGTTTTTGTGTTGTTGTTTAGAGCGTTTGAATTTGTATTTTGAAATTTCATAGTTTTGCTTTAAATTATTAGTAATGTATTATGTTTTTTGGGTCAAAATTAATTGCGATTCTTATTGCATTTACTAAAAAAATACAAACATAATTAATACACTACACACACACACATTAAATATCTTATTCATCCAGTGAAGGACACTAAATATATTATACAATAAAAGAAAGATATATATGTATAAATACACATAATATTGAGAATTAAATACAAAAAGATCAGATTCATAACTGCATTTGGTTATGTTCTAATGATCTATTAATATTATTATCTCATCTCTCTCTCTCTCTTTTTTTAAAAATAGTTTTATTGGAATCTCAAAACACATTTTATTTGGTAGTACTCTGTACAGTATTCCTTTACCAAATGTATCTGGTAAAAAACATTAAAAGAAATCAAATTACATTATTGTATGATATACTTTAACGTGTTTTCAGAAGAAGAAGAAGAAAAAAAAAAAAAAACGTTAGCGCCTTTAAATCAGGGCTTACAACACTATTGTCTACCAGAGTGTATTTTTTTTTTTTTTTTGGTTTAATTTCTTTTGACTGTTTCACTTGCTTTGCTGTCTTGATGATTTAATGTGATTTTGATGTAACATTTTATTTTGTGTTTTGGGATTATTATGTGATGTATTGTAAAGCACTTTGAATGACCTTGTGATGAATTTGGCTATACAAATAAGTTTGCCATGCCTCTAGTTTTAAAAAAAAAATAAAATTAAAACGAAAATGTGTATGTAAACATACGCCTTACAATTCGCTTACCTGAGATAAGCGTCCTGCTCTGATATGAGACCACTAGGATCATCATCTCGACCGTCAGTATCCAGCAGCCTCTTGCGCTCCTGCTGGATGTCCATTGCGATTTATCCCAATTTCCCAAACCTTCCCGCAAAATCCACGTCCAGTGATGTTCCGCTTGTGCAGCGTAAGCACGAACGTTTAATCGTCTTAAGTGCAATCAATGATTAAGTATTTTTATTTGTAATTAATTAAATCGTACTATTAGCAAGTATGAAGACTCGCGTGTGTGGACCATTTCGGCGATTGTCAATCTTTAAAGGGTGCTCTTCCGGGCTCAAACTTACTTTGTCAACATTCCAGTCAGCTGATCGTCGAACTGTGTCCCATTTCTGCTTTGGTTTTTCAAAGGAAAACAAATCAGCCCAAAACAAACGACCAAAATTAGCTTTCTTCTGCATATTTTGTAATTTTAAGTAAACTTGACATTATATGCCATAAAATAGAAAGGAAATGAACGTATTAGGGTCTTTTCAACTCTTTTATAGCAGTATAGAGTTTTATTTTTCTAGTCATCAAAAGACTTCCGTTACCAACGTTGGGACTGCGCGATGCAATGAGTTTGTCACGTGATTCATGCTTTTCGGAGTAGATACACGCATATGCCTTTGTTTTACATTTGGGTTTCAAGTAAAAAGACACATATGACACAAAAGTTCAGAAGTCCAGCTTTTATTCAATGGTTATTATATCAAAATGTGTTCAACAACTTACACATACATTGTGGGAGGACTTGTGTTTTTTTTATACTTCAACCTGTGTCTCTTGTGAAGTTTTGTCAGTACTTTTGCATTTTTTATTTTATTTTTTACAATAATTTTACTGTTTATATTGGTTGAAATAAATGTGTTGTTTTAATTAGGGAAAAATATCTGGTAATGTAACTAATTACTTTCTCCCAGGAGCAATAAAGTAAGGCAAAGCATTACTATCTCTCAAGAGTAATATGTATTGTGTAATATACAGTATTACTTTTTTTGAGTAACCGACCTAAACACTATTAAGTGCCCCCTGGATAGTTTGAAAATTAAACCTCCAACAGACACGCAAGTCCCATGCCTCAAATTGAACAGAAATTTTGTTTTCTAGCAACCAATTTGGCTGTTCTCAGTAAGATTCCCTTGAAATTGTGAAAAAAATATGACTCCGGCAATAGCCTCACTGATCTACATAAAATAAGTGATATGCCAAATCAGAACAGGAAACACAAAAAGTCGCTAGGATCCTTGCCTTAAAGGGTATGTAGTGCCCTGGGAAAATTTTAATATTCCATCATTTATCCATGAACGCATGCCTTTTGTATTCATATCATGCCACTTCGTGTAATTACACACAAGAAAATGAGAGAAATTTGGCTCATTGTCAAGCTAAAACGACAGGTGTAGGTGCACTATCCTATTCCCCTCAATATCCACTCGCGGGGGCCTGCGCTTGTCAGTGACGTTCTTTATTCTCGCTATATGTTTATACAACTTTAACATTTGTTAAAAATACGCTCTGCGTGGAGTATCATCCATCGCTTTTCCTTTTTAAATGGGCACTTTTAAGCGAACGCAAGAAGCAACAACGGGAACATTTTTAAACAGGCATTTCATGGGACAGCATTTCCTCGGCCAATTATATAGCTTATATAGCAAGAGCGAGTGGATAGTGAGGGGAAGAGGATAATAAACCCACACCGGCGCCCGAGATCTGGCAGATTGTGTGCGTGACGTCACGACAAGTGAAGAGAGTGCCACCGGCCACTAGGGGGGCAGCGCCTGTCTGCATCAATATAATTCCTTCTAGTGAGGGGAGAATTAGGGGTGTTTTGAGCTGTTTATGCCGATGCATTGTGTTCGACCGTCCGGTTTTTCCTTCCGTCTGCAAGTGGCGTCTTTGTGAGTGTCCGTTTTGTACCGACTACACCATGTCTTTTGTCGACATGATTTTTCACGGTGGCCTTTGATCCCACTTTTGAAGCACACCAACTCTGTGTCGTCTTTGATCCGGTCACAAGCGTTTTCCTTTGTGGTTTGCTTTGAAGTTCTTGCTTAAGCAAGTCTTCATCACTCTGTCGCTTGATTCTGCTGCATTTAATTTTTCCGTTTCTTCAAAACTTCGGAGTTTGGTTTTGAATTCTGCAAATGTCATGTTCTCATCGGTATGCGCCACATGAATTGTAAATGGCTTTTAACTTTCTGGCAGCCCCTTCAAGACCATTGCGATAAGTAGACCATCTCGCAATGTTTCACCTGCATTTCGCAATGCTGTGATGGTGGTCTCAGCTCTTATTATGTAGTTCACTATGCTTTCTTCGGTTCCCTTTTGAAGAGATGTTAGCATGGTGTACAAATTTATAATCCTGGGTTTTCCCTTCCCAGCATAATATTCTCTCAATATTTTCAGAGATTTTCTTCCGTCATTTGGCGCATCTCTCATTATTAACGAGAGGCTTTTATCATCAAGAAGTTGTATCATTTCAGCATACGCGTCCGCATTTTTCATTTCATCATTTTCTCTCTTGGCTTCTGTGGTTGGTCCTACCAGCACTGTGTCCTTTAGCCCGATTAGATGAAAATGTCCCAACATTTTAGTTTCCCAGAGTTCATATTTAGCTTCATCTCTGTCAAATGCCAGTCGAGTCAACCTACTTGTTCCTCGTGGATCCATGTTGCTTGTTAGCTTTTTCCGCTAATCAGCAGTCCGTGAGCACGCTGTCCTTCGCGACCTTCTACACGTTGGAAACTGACTTTACCTTCGAATGACTCCTGGGCCCACAACCTGTTGAGGTGGTTGCAGCTCAACGTTGCATTCGTAGGAAGAATTGACGGAGAATAAGTTGTCTTTTAGCCAAAGCTTGGCGTGTTTAATTTCCACTGACATGCGGATACATCCTCTCTCATTGCTGTCTTCACAGGCAATCCCACAAATCAAAGTCATCAAAGTCAAACAAGAAGAAGTAATAAAAGTAGCACTTTAGACAATTAAGTCCCATCCTGCCATCTTGTGGCGAAAAGTTAATATGTCAATAATAACAAGCAATAGGAACATTATTTCAACATCAACTGAGGACACATTTATGAATACAAAACATTTCTCTCAACACACATTTTTTATTCCTCATCACTGTCTATATCTTTTTTGATGGGCAGATTTTTCTTGAGGAAGATCAACTGATCCACATATTCATGTTTAAGTAGACTGCGTTTCGTGGAAACAATATGCCGCCCTTTCCACCATTGTAGTGGGTTATTTTTCAGCGTTAAAAACTCACGATCTCTGTAGCCCTTCACACTTCACACTAGCTTTGTCCCATGCGAACAGATCTGTCTGCCTTCGTCACTTCAAAGTCAGACTTTTGTTTTCCGGGGTGCGTTGAAAAACAATCGCTGCACGTCGCTGGCGTGGTGCGCAAACTGTCCATTGTTTTAGCATGTTGCTTCATTGCCACTACTAGTTTCGTTTTGGGCTGTGAAGAAAGCGTGCGTTACAATGGTTTTGTTAGCTCTCACGTTGTTATGACACGCCCGTGATGATCGGGGAATGACGACGACTACTAGCGGTTCTGCCGAAATGAATGGGAAGTTGAGGCAACCACGATGGCGGTCACAATCTAAGTAACACAAGCGCAGCATGTGAGGTAAACGCTAAATTATTATCATATTAAGCAATGCATTGAACTAGCCATTAGAAGCCAATTCTTGTGCTCGCGATAGCCGAATTCTATCTCTACTATCGGTTCATTGAATATTTAATGGCTAATTACTGTCGAATGGTAACTTTACTATCGATACAGCTGTATCTCTCACCTGTAAAACCGGATATCCGGTCGTATCGGTTTATCATTCTCAAGCTTACTTTTTACCTCGACTATGATTAATGTACGATTATCTGAAAAAATATGTGCATAAGCTGCAAATAAAAATATTTTAAAATAAATAATGTAGAAAATAAATAAATACATTTTAAATAAATGCAAGTCATCAGCCAATCAAATGTGCATTTGAGGGGAAAAAATGGACCGGCACATTCAGCAAATGAAAAAAGGTAAATGTAAGTCTTAACATAACAAAAATAATTCACATAATACAGTAATGGTAGGGTCAATTCTATCCATACAGCATTTGGTAAGACAAAATTACACAAAATTACCTATACAACTGAACTAATTGTTATATGCAAAAAGGTTTGCTTAAAAGTTGGTGGGGACAATTTGATCATCCTGAAAGGTTGGTAGTGTTATGTCCCTACCATCCCTATGCAAACCTTCGCCCTCTTGTTTTTTTTTTTTTTTTTAATTTTAAAAATTTTATTAATTTATTTATTTGTTTATTTTTTTAACCTACGCCCTTTACTTAACCATTTTCGTTTGAAACAGCCATTCCTGGATGAATTAATTTCTGACTTGGAAATTCTTCCGAGTTTTTTTTTGCAAATACTAGTACCGTCTAAAATTTCACAGGATCCCCTTTAGATTGAGTTTTCATCTTGAGCCAATAGATGGCAGCAGAAGCGAAAGTGGATCAATAGCTCCACACTACAAATACAGTGCATGTGTTGTTTTATCAAGTGTATGAGCGTGTATAACTACTGCAGCACTTAGATGTACAATTTCCTGAATCTTTCGGTGGTTCTATGAATTTTTGAAGATCATTGTATCGTTGAAGCTTGGGAACAGTTTTCTGTATTAAATTCAGGGCTTGTTCATGGCAATAGAAATCCTGCGTAGACGAAATAAGGGGTTGTCTTGGGCAGCATCTAGTGGAGGGGGCGACAAATTGCTTTGGTGGGGATACAGTGATCCCTCGTTTTTCGCGGTTAATGGGGACCAGAACCCACCGTGATAAGTGAAAAACCACGAAGTAATAGATTTTTTTTTTTTTTTTAAACCTGTCCTGTTCAGCTGCTTGGATACAGGAGAATTTTATTTTATGTATATTACAGTCTTTATATATTTTTTGTCTATACAGTATACTAGTTAGAAAAGTAAATGCAATATTTATATACAATAACATGCATAAGATGAATAAAATGTACTCACCACACTGATGATCTTGATAAATGAAGAAAAAACTCCAGAACAATGGATATGAAGGTAAAGATGATTTATTGAGAAGCTTGAGAGACACGCGATCTTTGTGGGCCTTAAAGCCTTGCCTCCTTACTTTTTCCTTGAAAATGAACGTCCTGGATGGCATCCTCTTCCAAAAAAGGCCAGTCTCGTCCATGTTAAACACCTGCTCCTGGAGATAGCCACCCTCTTCAATTAATTTGGGAAATTGGTCCTCATGCATGCGTCATGGTCCGCCGAGGAGGCCTCCCCATGCAATGTAACGCTGCGAAGTCCAAACCTCTTTTTGAATTTTTCGAACCAGCCCTTGCTGGCAACAAAACCACAATTTTCTTCACTTGACGCACTGGTACTAGGCTGTAATTCATCTTCATCATAGTCGGCATCACCGCCACCTTCATTCAACTCTCCTTCAGAAATGAGGCTATCATACAGCGCTTTGGCTTTTGCCCGAATCATGTTTGTGTCGAGACTCACCTTCTTTTCCCGACAGTCCGATACCCACACTGGTAGTGCATTTTCCATTTTTACAATCGTCTTGTTGCGAGGAGTCACGACTCGCTTAGTGTCCCTGGAAAACGACACTGAGGCGGTCTTTCGGATTTTCGCCTCGTCTTTTTTTATGTAAGGAACGGTTGATTCGTTTAGTCCGTAATGGCGTGCAACAGACATATAGCTGTGGCCAACTTCAAGCATGTCCAGTAATTGAACTTTCTCGTGCATGGTCATCATTTTTCTTTTCTTCTTGGGTTTGCTAGAGGATTGAGCAGGCGGAGGACACTTTGGAGCCATTTTCCTTCGATAGCAGCAAGGTTACACATCCCGGCCAATCAGCTTGCGATATTCTCGAGTGATGCTGGCCAGCGAATCAGAGCGGTGGAATATGAGTTGGGCGGGCTCTCCTTGCCTTCTGTTAGGGAACGGGCAGATTTTACACCATTTTTTCTCCATTATTTTAATTTTTTATGCATGTATATATATTTTTTTGACTGAAAAAAAAATCCGTGATAGACTGAAACCGCGAAATTCGAAGCGCAAAGTAGCGAGGGATCACTGTACTCAGGGGGTTGGGGGTGGGCGGACATATTCATGCTATGCTTCCTGAACAGGAATTTTGAAAGGAAATTTCAACGTGCTTCATATAAAAAAGATATTACTGTATTCTCAAAATGACTTCTGGTTCGAATCCGTGACCTGATCGTCTGAACCTGTTGATGCTCTTGTTTTGTTTCTCTTGCACACTTGTTGACTGTGAGAGGGAGGTGTTTCGCATCATTTCACTGTGTTAGCGGCTAGCGCTATTGGTAAATGAATGACTCACTTCTGTTGCTGTCAATATGACATATAGTTTTAATATGAAAGGGTCAAAACGAGAAAAGGAGCTGGAGGAAAAACGGGCCTAGGGTAGAGGTATGTGCATCAATGTATTAAATAAAAGTTAAACGAACAAAGTGTATTTTAAAAAGGGAATGCACAGAGTGTAACTTTAATCACTAATTTCAGGTAAACTATAGACAAGTTTCCTAAGCGAAATATGGGCGGCGCCATCTTTGACGTCTGCTTCAAACTTCCCGTTTAGAAAAAAACCTAATGAGTTGCGGTTGAAGTTGGCAGTGTGTTGACGATGTTAAAACCGCGAAATCAAGTTAGAGGAACCCACGGAATCTCCAAAAATGGATTCAGGACGACGAAGATCAGACGTAGATGATATTGTATGATTGTTCTTATCACTTTGTTGATCATTCAACCTGTCAGCCAGTATTGAGGTGCGGTGTAGATTGATACGTCAGCCACTAGATTAACCAAAATTAGGTGAAATTACAAATTATATTACATTTGCCGAATATAGAAAGGCTGTCACGGATTTTGTTGTTACAAGGAAATACTACAAGGTATGTAGTTGTACATATCAACAAAAATAGTATGTTATTCTTTTTTTATTGTAGATATTGATCACAATGAAACATTTGGACAACATGATTCCATTTCTTGTTTTATTTAAACGATTGGTGCATGTGCAAAACAGGTCAACAAATCACAATCAATAAAATTATTGGAAAAATAGCAGACGAGAATGTGATATCAGACAGCAGAGCTTCGGACGGCCTCCAGACTGGCTTTCTCCCGCTGTCCTCGGTAATTCCAGCTCCAATAGCGTATCTTAAATTTGCTGCAAATAAAAAGCTCGTAGTTGGATCTCGACATCGAGCTGACGGTCCGCCGCGAGCCACCGCCTCCAGCCCCAGCCTCTCGGCCGCCCCCTGGTAGAATGATGTAGTCTCGATATATGTCCACCAACGTACATTAAGTGTTGCTGTGAGGCATATCAACTTATCTTCCCTTGCCTAACAGCGTTTTCCACCTGTAAACAAACAAACAAACAAACAAACAAACAAACAAACAAACAAACAAACAAACAAACAAAAAACTTGTTACACTCGCATTTATGCGGTGCCATCTAACACATATTGATTAGCAACAAGCTAGCAGCAGCAGCAGCAGCAGCAGTTGTAGTAAAAATTATTAAACTTCATAATTACAATCATCATCATCATATCAATTGCAAAGGCAACAAGTCGTTTAATGTGCCAGATTTTAGGTTACGTAGTTTTGGAGCACATACCTTCCATAATACATCGGCAGCATGGCCGTGCATGAACTGGAATGCCTTGGAGCTTCATGATGGCGTGTGCAGTGTTTCCAAATTGTGTTTTTTCAAGCGTCATTGAAGACAATGGTAAAAAAAATTGAAAACAGAATTTGCGGGCAGACATAAGGAATTAAAGCGGAAGTACCTCGGAAACTTGTCAATAAAAAGTGACGGACGTGCACCCTGTGTACACCCGTTGTGAAAATACAATATAAAACAACACAGGCCTACTATCATTTTTTTTTTGTGGTGGCTCCTAGCTACACTTTCGCCTAGGGCACCTGCTGAGGGCACTTTACTTTTGATAGGTCCAGGAACCCTCCTTTGGGCAGCAATGAACATATCTTAGACAATATTAAATTTATTCTGTGGAATGTAAATCAGTAGCGCGCAGACCTCCGCCAAAGCCTAGCACTCGGCAGACTTCAGTGTAAGCTGACCTCGGTGTTAGCGGAACGAGTGAGTGTAGCGTGACGAGCAGCTGCGCTAACAGTTGACGGCGGCGCGGCTGTTAGATTCTGTCGTCTGCGGTCCAACGTCAACAAAGAGAAAGCCATCATGTGTTCATGCTTGGAAATCTTTATTTTTTCAAACATAGCAAATTATGGAAATAATAAATCAGATGTCACACAAACAAGTTTTTTATTCACCGTGTAAGCAATGTTTTAAGTCACATGTGTAAAAATAAGTTAATTACTAAAATCGCAAGTACAGTACAATTAAACACATCAACACTCAGTTTTGTACATGTAAAAGGTCTATGGCAGGGTTCACTAAATCCGGACTTCGGTGCCACTTTTCCTGTCGTGTTTTCCACGTCTCTCTCCCCTAACACACCTGAATCAAATGATTATGTCATCAGCAACCTCTCCAGAAGCCTGATAATGATCCTGATTATTTTGATTCAGGTGTGTTGGAAGAGGGAGACATGGAAAACACGACAGGAAAAGTGGCACCGAGGTCCGGATTTAGTGAACCCTGGTCTATGGGGTGTGTGTAGATGTGTAGGTCTGTGAAAGAGTTAATCAGGAGACTATTGGACTCAAGTGATATGGACTCGAAGTCGACTTGAGTCGCAAAATTGATGACTATTTTGAGCGGGTGTTTTGCAAAGCTGTTTTGCAAACTTTAAACGAGCTTCAACAGCTTGTTAGGAAGGGAGTCTTGCGGGTTGTTTTCTCTGTAACAAGTGTACCTGTTGCTTCCAAGTCTTTCTGGAGCACCTACAAGGTGGTCCTTGGCTCGTTGAGTACTCTTCTGACCATTTTTCGTACTCGCTGGTCAGAAATCTTGCGAGGAGCTCCTGAGCGTGGCCTGTCAGTGGTGAGGTGGTGCTTCTTCCACTTGTGGAAAATGGTCCCAACAGTGCTGACTGGAATATTCAGGCGCTTTAATGTAAGTTTGTAAGCAGCAGTGTTGTTAATCTTACTGAAAAAAAGTATTTAATTATAGTTACAAATTACTTCTCCCAAAAAGTAATTGCGTTAGTAACTCAATTACCTGAATGTAAGAGTAGTAATTAGTTACTTGGCAAAGTAATTGGTGATAATTACTTTTTTTTTTTCCCTCAAAAAAAAAAAAAAAAAACATTGGCCACACTATGTGAAGTTTTTTGTGGAGGTTTTTGGTACAATTGGCCCGAGCCCAATTCTTTACCATAATTTACCCTTTACCCTGAGTCACCTGTTAAAAGTTGTTAAAATTGCTCCTATTATTGCATTAGTTCCCTTCTCTCTACTTTCAACATATGAAAGTTTTAAAACTGTTTCATCATTTAAAGATAGATTCAAGTCAAGATTTTGCCGATTTAGAAGTATTTTAGATAAAAAGTTACTTAGGTTCGCTAGGAAGGTTCTCTACAACAGAGCCGTCCTAAAAAGCCTACTGCTTTAAGATGGCGGCTGTCTACTAACGCATTTAGAGCCATGTCCGTCATTTTGCATCTAGTTATATCTATATACAGTACATGTGCTATCTACCATGTCTACCATATCTACCATAACAAGCGGGCGTAGTTTGTCGGCTATCGGCTACAACATGTATTATTGGAGCTACCTAGCATCGCGTTTGCTTGGCGTCACAACTTTCTTGCCTCGTCCCCGCTCCTGCGCTGCTCTGTCGTCTCGGTGAGTCCGTCTCCCTCAGACTTTTCGACCAATATAGTAACGCATAGTAACGCATGCCTTTCCGTCCTCAGTAACGGTAACAGCGTTGCCAAGATGAGAAAAGTAATTAATTAGATTACCCACTACTGAAAAAAATAACGCCGTTAGTAACGCCGTTATATTGTAACGCCGTTATTAACAACACTGGTAAGCAGTTCCATTTTGATGCTGAGCAACAATAAGGTTGCAAATGTCTTCAGAGAGCTCCTTTCCTTTACCCGTCATGAGATCTGTCGTTTGCCTCTTAGTGACAAGACCACCTGTTTATAGGAGCATCAATTTGCTCCAAGGCAGCTTATTTTGGTTTGCACTGACTGGATGTACAAGTAATAATTATTGACAGATTTAAGGGTGTATGGTGCATTTCCTTGCCAAAGTATAAAGCCTTTCCATGGTGTGTTCAATACTTTTTTCCCGTGTTATTGCACTTAATTCCATAAAATCCTAATGCACTCATATTTTATGATTTCTTTTCATCTGTGAATTATTTGAGTCAATACCAATGTCTGGTAGGAATGTTATTTGAATTGCAGCTTTGGAAATAACTGTAATGGGAAAACAGTTGAAGTGTTCAACACATGGTACATAGTCACTTATTGCTGTTAATGGGGACCAGAACTAAATGCGTAAAGTGAAAAACCGCGAAGGAGCGTCACCCCTCCCCCCATTTGTAACATGCTTTTTTTTTGTGTATGTATGATATCAATGTGTATATAATACCCTATAAATGCATGTCATCATTAGAACATTAAAGAATACTGTAGTTTTAAACATGTAAATAAATACTGTATAATACATAAAATAATGTATAACTAATTAATTAATTATACTTACTGCACATTCATTCTCTCACTCTCTCATATTATATGTGTTTGTAAGTGTGATCACTGTATATTTATATATATATATATATATATATATATATTAATTGATCCACTTTCCTTGCCCCCTTTTTCTCACCAGAGTCGCGGGGGTGCTGGAGCCTATCCCAGCTAACTCCGAGCAGTAGGCAGGGTACACCCTGAATTGGTTGCAGAGAACATTAAGACGTAGGACCATTCCTGCACACACTCATGCCTATGGACAATTTAGATTGTTCAAGCAGCCTACCATGCATGTTTTTGGGATGTGGGAGGAAACCGGAGTGCCCGGAGAAAAATGTCAAGGCACCACTGTGTGTGTGTGTGTGCGTGTGTGTGTGCAATGGGTTACTTGTTCTCCCCACTGTGTGTATATATATTATATATATATATATTATATGTACACCATTTTTTTCTGACAATAATTCGCACCAGCCCAAAAACGCGCAATGAAGAGGAAAAAAAAAACATAAAAGTCGCATTTCTGGGGGAAATTTACTTGATGAAATCCAACACATAGAACAGATATGTCACCTTGAAAGGCAATTTAAAATAAAAATAAAATGGAGAACAACATGCTGAATAAGTGTACAGTATGGTAATGTTGCATGATGCATGAACAACAAAATGCAAACTGGCCGGTATGTTCACGTAACATAGCTATTAGGAATTCTTCAGATAACTATAGCATATAGCATAAAGAACACACCAACAAGTTTACCAAACCATCAGTGTCACTCCAAAACAACAAAATAACACGTGAAATTATATAATAATGTGTTAATAATTTCACATATAAGTCGCTCCAGAGTAACAGTAGCACCCCCCGACAAACTATGAAAAAAAACTCGACTCATAGTCCGAAAAATATAGTGCATATAGGGGGTATATTAAACACATATATGTAGGATATAAACGATGTATACGATCGATTGATCGATCAATCTATCGATATATATCGATCTATTGATATATTTGCTCCTTCTATCTATCTATCCATCCATCCCTCCCTCCCTCCCTCTCTCTCTCTCTCTCTCTCTCTCTCTCTCTCTACCGTGCCACGTTCAAAGTCACTCAAATCACCTTTCTTCCCCATACTGATGCTCGGTTTGAACTGCAAGAGATTTCTTAACCCATGTCTAGATGCCTAAATGCACTGAGTTGCCGCCATGTGAATAGCTGATTAGAAATGAAGTGTTAACGAGCAGTTGGACAGGTGTACCTAATAAAGTGGCCGGTGAGTGTATATTTATTGTATATTCCAATGGATTGGAATGTCTATCGCCGTCAATGGCAGTGAATAAATTAAGCTCACATCCATAATCTCGCACAGACACACACACACATGCACACCAGTAAAAGTGACTGGCAAAGCAAGAAGGTGAATAAACATATCCAAAATGTATAAATTGTCTGCAGTGAAACGTTCCTCCAGAGAACCGGACAGACAGCCAAACATTAGCCCACACGCCTATTCGTACGTCTTTCTGATGGGTGGACTTCCTCTCGAGGAAAGGAAGTGGGCGGTGGTGTCTGCGGCACACGCGCCAAGACTCTTGATGAGTTTTGGATGCCGACCATCTCGTCTGCCTGGACCAGCAGCAGCGTGTGCGTGTGTTTTTTTGTTTTAGCACTCTGTTAAAGGTTACATTTCTACTTGTTTTATGCATCTTGAGGGACCTTATGGAATTTTTACCGTCTTGGAGCACTAATGAAAAGGCGGTGACTAGGCCTGTCACGATAGCAATTTTTCATGGATGAAATATTTACCCAAAAGCTATCGTGCTAAACGATCGTATTGTTGATTTTTTTCCCCCCGCTGACATCATATTACAACCTATTAAATAATTACAGAAACAACTGAAGGGTCACGAAAAATGAGAATTAGAGAGTTGATGAGCCGTCTACCTTAAATATGAAATAGTATATGTATGGGCAATATTCACCGTCGACACTTGGAGCTGACTGATGCCTGACTAAAAGCACCACACATTCTCCACACCATCTGTGTCTAGGTGCGTAGTGTGTTTGGTTTACAGAGTGAGTGAGAACAAAGCAGTGCAAATGAATTTTGAGGAAAAATGTGACATTTTGTTTTATATTTTATATATCCTTCAACACATCCATGTAGTAATTATCCTGATCGCCCCAGTGTTGGTGTTCCTGCAGCGGCTGCACATCAATTGCCCACGGAACAAACAGTAAGGCATGTTCCTCTTGAATAGTGAGCCTCCTCTTGAATAGTGAGCCTGCACTTTTGTATGTGCATGTGAGTCTTTATAAGTTTGTGTGTATAAAGGTTTGCATGTGACTGTGTGTGTGTGTGTGTGTGTGCCATCCACAATTTCATGTGTGTGTTTGGTGGGTAGAGTAGCCAAAAATATTCAAGTAAGAGTAGCGTTCCTTCCAAATAATATTACTCAAGTAAAAGTAATCATCCAAAACAATTACTCAAGAACAAGTAAAAAGGTTTTCGGTGAAAAGAATACTCAATGAGTAACACTGTGAGTAACTGCTTACAATTTCTGATTTTTTTTTTTTAAACAATGGTATATCGTTTCTCAGCACAAAATAATCTATATGGACTGTTATTATTATACTGTATACTGTTAACCTAATACATGACCATAATAGGCCAAAAGAATATACAAAAATAATTTAGGTCTGACTAGGAAAAATCTACAGAAATACATCACCCATCCAAAGAACAAGCATGGCCTCGAGTGAAGAAAACATATTTCCCGCAATGGAATTAAAACTATCATATCTGTGGTTCTCTGCCGTCTCTCAGTGCCGGATAAAAATTGGGAGAGAAGTTGAAATCTGTGTTTTCCAGTAATGTTGACGGCATGTGAAATATATATGTGAAATAGTTCATTTTTTGAAGATGTTATGTGATTAAATGGGCTGGCATGATCAAAGGACTTCCAACTGCAATTTGTGATCATGTGATTGTGTTATTACTAGGGCTGTCAAACAATTTAAATTTTTAATCGAGTTAATTACAGCTTAAAAATTAATTAATTGTAATTAATCGTAATTAATCGCAATTCAAACCATCTATAAAATATGCCATATTCTTCTGTAAATTATGTTGGAATGGAAAGTTAAGACACAAGATGGATATATACATTCAACATACGGTACATAAGTACTGTATTTGTTTATTATAACAATAAATCAACAAGATGGCATTAACATTATTAACATTGTGTTAAAGCGATCCATGGATAGAAAGATTTGTAGTTTTTAAAAGATAAATGTTAGTACAAGTTATAGAAACTTTATATTAAAACCACTCTTAATGTTTTCGTTTCAATAAAATTTGTAAAATTTTCAATCAAAAAATAAATTAGTAGCCCGCTTGCCTGGTATACCAGACTCACCGCTGTTCCAGCGATTGAGTCTGGCGACCGTCCGGGCGGATCAAATTCCGAGGGCGGCGCAAGCCACAGCAAAGAGACAGTGGAGTGGACCAAGCGACGGACAGACGTGATGTTGCTAAAGCGACAAGTAATTAGAGTGAGCGAGGAATGGAGAAGTTTATTCAACATGTCTAGCGCGAGCCATGTTGACTGTTGTCGATGACTTGTTTCGATGTGTTTTTGGTAATTTAAAACTGGTTTTACCGCAGATTGGAACATATTCTCGGCTCTCCCGTCGCCATCTGTGTTGTTGTGGACACGACTTTCGGCCCGCAAGAGTGACGTTACTCGTTAAAAACACCTCACGCAAATAAAGGAATCTGATTGGACGATTGATTTTGTACCTTGCTCGAGAGGCCGTTAATGAGCTGGGTCCCAGACTATTTCTTACAGTGTTTGAAAAATACAGGGAGAATAGTCTGGCTGTGCCAGGCAAGTAGCCCGCCATTGTTGATGTCAATAATTACACAATACTCATGGGTGCTTAAGCCCATAAAATCAGTCGCAACCAAGCGCCAGCAGAGGGCGACAAAACTCCAAAAAACACAAGTAACAAGTTGGCATTGCACTGTGCTGTCATTTTAATCTGTTTGAGCGGGGCATGTGCGTTAATTGCGTCAAATATTTTAATGTGATTAATTAAAAAAATTAATTACCGCCCGTTAATGCGATAATTTTGACAGCCCTAGTTATTACATCTTATTGGTATATTAGAGTCATGTGATTATTGTTGCGATGTCCCATTGGTGAAACTGGTAGAGGCACTACGGGCATATCTTGCAAAAATCAAATCAAATCTAATATGTCGAATAAAGAGAAAAAAATATAACGACTCGAATGTAGCCCAAAGTAGTGGCGTAAGAGTAGCGTTTCTTCTTCACAAATCTACTCAAGGAAAACTAACTTATAGCGGGATGAAGCTATTCTTAGAAGTACATTTTTCTCCAGAAGTTACTAATGTAAATGTAACAAAGTAAATGTAACTCGTTACTCCCTACCTTTGCGTGCTTGTACTTTTGCCTGTCTTTGTTCTAAGATATTATCTTTAGGGCTGTCAAAATTATCGCGTTAACGGGTGGTAATTAATTTTTGTAATTAATCACGTCAAAACATTTGACGCAATTGACGCACATGCCCCGCGCAAACAGATTAAAATGACAGCACAGTGTAATGTCCACTTGTTACTTGTGTTTTTTGGAGTTTTGTTGCCCTCTGCTGGCGCTTGTGTGCACCTGATTTTATGGGTTTCAGCACCCATGAGCATTGTGTAATTATTGATGTCAACAATGGCGGGCTACTAGTTTATTTTTTGACTGAAAATTTTACAAATTTTATTAAAACGAAAACATTAAGAGGGGTTTTAATATAAAATTTCTATAACTTGTACTAACATTTATCTTTTAAGAACTACAAGTCTTTCTATTCATGGATCGCTTTAACAGAATGTTAATAGTGTTAATGCCATCTTGTTGATTTATTGTTATAATAAACAAGTACAGTACTTATGTACGCTATGTTGAATGTATATATCCGTCTTGTGTCTTATCTTTCCATTCCAACAATAATTTACAGAAAAATATGGCATATTTTATAGATGGTTTGAATTGTGATTAATTACGATTAACTAATTTTTAAGCTGTAATTAACTCGATTAAAAATTCTAATCGTTTGACAGCCCCAATTATTTTGAGATCCTGGACCTTAAATGTTCCAATATGTAGTGGACCAAACATGCACAAGGACACTACTGTTTCAATTTAGGACAGAAATAAAATTTAATAAAGTCACAAAAGTCAAACAAAGGTTTTTGGGCCCAACTTTACAATACATTGACACCAAATAATGAGTAAACTAATGTGCATTTAAAAAAACAATGAAAAAAACAAACAAACAAAAACTTAAATCAACTACTTAAATATTCCCACTCTAGATGGTACGTGCCAGGTCTTCCTTAGCTTGGTTGCAGTTCTCAAAACAAATAAATATTCAAACATGTATTAACTAAAGTGTGCACCCTTAGAAAATACATGTAAACTAATGCCGTAAAATTAACTCAAAATATTACATCTTAAAATGATTGATTTAATGTGAATTAAAACACTGAATGGTGGTGGCAGAGGTATCCACAACACACTCCCCCTCCTCTGAAGGCCTGTTTACACAGAGAGATACATAGCAGTACCATTCCGCTTGCCAGGTATATAATGCACATCAAACTTATAGGGCCGCATGGCCATATACCAGCAGATTATTCTGCTGTTTGTGTCCCTCGTCCTCTTCAGCCACTTGAGTGCTTTGTGGTCCGTCCATCACACAAAAGCTAAATACAAAATGCGCAGTCCTTGTTCTGTCTTCCTGCTTCACTTCCACCCGTTCATCTCCTTCAGCTTGCTGATGCTGGTGCCTATGACAGGTGAAGAGGGAGGAGGGGAGAAAAGGGGCAACGTGGAAGTCTTTTTGGACACGGAGAAGGCATTCAAAAGTGAGCGGCACACCGAGGGCTTCTTCTCCTTCTCAGTCATGTCTTTCTTTTCCAGAGTAGTTTTCTTCTCCGGTGTACCTTTCCTCTCAGATGTATCTTTCTTTTCTGGTGTATCTTTCTTCTCCTTGTAGGAGGCCGGTGACATGCTCTGCGGATATTAGTTGAGACACAGACAGTATTTTAAGGGTTATCAAAGTGATGTGAGACGAGAATAAAAGATGAAAGGGGTTAGGAGGAAGATCATGCAGGTCAAGAGCAAGTGCAGTCTTTGAGGAAGAAGAGGAGGGGACTAGGAAAAGTAAAGGAGGAGAAAGTGAGGATGAAGAGGGAACACCAGGCTGGCTAAGAGAAAGCATGTGATTCCAGTAAGTGCAAAAATTAGAGGTGAAGAAAGTGATAGATAGGTGGAAACACAAGGAAGATGAGAAGAAAGTGTATATCACGAGGAAATAGGAAGAAGGCAAAAAAGTACAGCTGGAAAAGGTGAAGGAAGGAGAGAGGAGGTGAGAACAAAATGGTGAGAGAAGGAAGAGAAGGGAGATGAAAAAGTACAGGGGTTGAGGAAGATGAGACACCAAGGAGTGAAGGCAGTTGACAAACACATTCATTGTTTATTGGATGAGAAGACCGCAGCTTCCAAAGAAGCGTTTCTGATGTGTGTGAGTCAACTTTGTAAAGTCATGTTTTCTACTTGCAAGGTGTACAAGTCTCTGTGACTGTCAATGGCGCAAAGACTTGTGGGTACATCTTCTGAGTGGCAACCGTTACTTTACATAGTTGGTTAATTGATGATGTGCGTGAGTTTTCTGCCAACAAACACACAAAACAGTAAGCCTGACTTGATCCAACTACTAAAGGGAGGAGCAACTTCTTTATTCATTCACTCGAGCGCCGGAATAAAATTTAATCAAATGTTGAATTATTTATTATAAAATTGAACCGCATCAGAGGGTTCAAAAAGCTCTGGTTGGAAACACGGTAGGGATGGGCGATACCAGTGATTTTGGATTCGATCCGATACCAAGTAATACCAAGGCCAAATGTTGCGATCCCGATCCGATATCGATACCGGAAGTTCATATTTTATACATATTATATATACACACAACCCTGCAGAGTTCTCAGCCATTCTGATGATATCTAATGTACAACTACAGAAAGCACTCAAAAACTATTAAAAGTCTCTTTGTGTCAAATATCCATTACAATGAAAAAACTGCTGCTTTTAATAACTAGCAAAGCAGTTTCCCTACAAACTCACAAACCAATCCATTATCAACAAAATCTGATTAGTCAGTCTCACTCTTTAACCCTTGAGAGTCGAAGGACGCGCCGGCGCGTCCTCAGCGCACGTCGTCTTTGAAGCGCCCTCACGTTTTAATTACGTCACTCACATGCCGTTGGTTGGTCTCGTTTTAAAGTGCGGAAGTTGCGGTTTACTCTCGTTATTATTTGAAGCCAATCGACCAACTAAAACGTGAGATATTGTCATTTAAGTTTTATAGTTTTATTGTCCTCTCAAAAAAACATTAAAACGCTGCATGGATCATTTGTTTATGTCTATATTTCCATCATTTCTTGTCCTTTTTCAAAACGGAAGCTCCATGAAAATAAACACAAATCAAACGAACCCTTTCGAAGTCACAGTGGAAGCACAAAATGCGTTTTTTTATAAATATAACTGCCGTGCGAGGTTCCACCGAACGAGAGGGAGGAGTGTTCTGAAGCAGCGAGGTGGCGAGCGACGGCCGTTTGATTCGACCGAGCGACTTTGTGTGACTTTGAGAATGAACGGAAAACTAAATTTAGCGCAAGCAATTGTGCTTTTTGATCAACTTGAGGAAGAGGATGGTCCAAATTCGTCATCATTGTCTTCTTCGGAAGAGTCCGTGAGTGAAGATAGTGACGGTTTTGAACACGTGGGTGACGCCATCGACGAGCAGAGGTAAGCCAACTCACTTTTTTTTTTTTTTTTTTATGCTGAAAACGTTTCTTTTGAAAGTTTCTTTTTATATTGCAAGACAAAGTTAATTTTGATGCAATATAAGTGTGTGTTTGTGTATATAATAATAAAATGTGCATATCAGATCAAAGTCGTACGTGCACGGTGTGTATCCCAGGCAGGAATTCATAATTTGTGGTGTTCTTCTTTCTCTATGAAGATTAGGGATGTAGCACATATTCAGCTATGGTATTCTATTCGAGGCCTCAACTAAGCCAAAGCAGCAATGCACAATCCATGTGCCAGTCACCATCTGTGACGGGGCAGAAAGGAGAAGCAAAGCAACTCAAGGCCGGAGGAAATGCCAGCAGTGCGCAAAGGGTGGAAAGAGGACCGACACCCCATGGAAGTGTGGACTGTGGGATGTAGCCCTGTGTCTAATTCCAGGACAAAACTGCTTTTCGGAGTGGCATGCCTGAAAAAAAATTAACTTCTTTATTGTAAATATTTTTGAAAATACTTTTTTCCCCCCAATGTTATATATATATTTTTTCCCACAACCAGTCTTCTCAATTTGTGTATATAAATGTGTGTTCAAGAAGCTTGATTGTGTGTACATAGTTTTCATCAGGTGATGGGCCGCAATACCTAAACTCATAAAGAGATGGCCTCTAAACACTTTTTATGTTAGATGGTATATATTTTTTCACTGTTCTTCATTGTTTGGTCTGCTGTATATAACCTGTTTTGTCTAGAGCATGTATAAAGGCAAGAAACGCCTATGGCTATACCTGTCCTTTATGTTGAATTGTCAAATATAAGACTATTTATTCTAAATTTTTTTGGTTGAATGTTCATCCTAACATGCTGAATAAATATTATAAAGTTTCAAAACGGTTTGTTATGCATGTTTGGTTGTCAATTGGACATCAATATTAAAACTTTTGACAAAACGATTTTGGAATTTTTGGTCTTTTTGGGCCCAAAATGATGATTTATAATTGCTCAGTGAAGGAAACAACAGTTTGGACATGAAGTTCAAGGTGTCACAAAAAAAGGGACCAAACCAGGCCATCGTAAACAATTCTTTCTTTGAAATATAAAGGCAACTTCAAAGGCATGCAAAATCAGACAAAATAGGCCCAGACCTTAAAGGGTTAACCATGACCCTTAAATTCATATGCACAGAACATTTCCCTGCTACACGTTGTATTTGATCAAATTTTAATCTACCCAAGTTAAATATTTTTGATCTAATTAAAGAACGAATTAATAGTAGCATGTTACCGCCCTCTAATGGTTGATCATTAAAAACAAATCCAATAAACAATAGTCACTTGCCGTTTTTGAATTTTATTCTACTAACACAAATTTCAAACAGATTTTGAAATAATTGAAACAGACCTTTAACAAAATAAAAATAAATAGGAATAAAACATAAGAAATCAAGCATTTAATTGTTTGAAACAAAACAATATGGAAAAATATGTTTCACAAAAAAATAAATAAAATATTAAACAAAATAAATACTAAACATAAATTATCAAGAAATAATAAATGAATAAGAAATAATAATAAGGTCAAGTAAAGCATTAGGTCAGTAAGTTTCCTTGAGAATCTTGAAGTCTGCAGCAGGATAGTTTAAATCTCTAAATATTTAACAAACCATTCACTTAATACTTTTATCAAAGTCCCTATACCTGATTTTTTTTGTGGAATAAGATAAAATATGTATTTTGTATTTTTGAGTTTGAACAGGAAATAATTCGTAATTTGTATGAGCCAGAGGGAAAAGTAGGATAAAAAGTGTGCACAAAAATATACCTAAAAAATAGACAAAGAAAATATAATACTGTATATTAATTCCAAATATCGATACTTTTGCTTGGGGATCGATACCTAAAACTCAACGCGCTGGATCGAAATATCGATATTTTGGTATCGATCCGCCCATCCCGAAAACGCGGGTTGTCGACCCCTGGTCCAAACAAAGACTCTAAGAAAAAATTTGTAAACCAAGAACCAGGAACACTGTGGTGCATCTTAGGTTCCTCCGGATATGGAACTTCAAAGCCCAAATACTATCCCTAACTTTTTGTGAGGAGAGAAAACAAAAAAGGTCACCACGTACGCAGCAGCATAGTGTCCAGCAGCTGAGCTTAGCGGCATTGCGTCCCGAGCCGGCGTAGCGGTTCTTCTTGGGTAACAGCAAAACAAAGGACACGGACAGTGACAGGTGGTAAAAGCTGTGAACGTAGGCATAGTCCCACTCCTGAAACGCACAGAGTGGTTAAATGCACTAACGCATCTTCAGGGGAAGACACAAGCTGGCTGGTGGCGTGCTGATAACAAACCTCGAAGTAGAAGCGCAGCATGAGCGCCAAGGCACCAAAACAGCAGCCAGGACCAACCTGCTGAGTGTAGATGTGCTTGTCAGGGTACACTGCTCGCAGCTCTTTCATCTTCTGGAGCTGAGAATAGGAAGAGGAGAGATTAGGTGAGAGGAAGCGTGAGGAGACGAAACATGTTAAAGGAAAAGGAGGACGTGGAATAGAAGTGTTGATGAAAGATTGATAAATGAGAGGAGTCGAAGACAAAGTGGAGGGAAAAAATAAGGACTGAGAATGTGACGAGGAAGAGTAGTGTAAGGTGTGCAGTGGGTGGAAGATAAAGGGGATGATGGTTAGAAGTTGGTAATGAACGAAGAAGGTGGGGAGGGCATGATGAAGACTGTCAAGAGGAGTAGGCGTAGAAATGGGATAGATAGTATTCGAACCACGAGTGAAAGACAAGGAACAAGTGGTAGTAGGCTAGAAGCTAAGGGAAGGGTACTACAGGAAAAGAATCAAGAGACATGAAAATGGTGGAAATAATAGAGAGCAGATTCATCTCGTACCAAAGGTTCTACTGGTGATATTGTGGTAAAGTCACTCACCCATTTCACAGTGATGATAAAGACTGCTGAGCCGATAGGACCTGAGTAGATCCCGTATCCCCAGCGGTCCTGGTAAATCCGTACTGCAATGCTCAGAACTCCAAACATGGTGAGGCTGGAACGCTGAGGCTCCTCGAAGTCACCCAGAGCTGAGCACACAAACCCACTTACAGCCTAATTAGAAGCCATCCTACTAAAAAATACGCGTTACATTTACTCCGTTACTTGAGTAAGTTCTGGAGAAAAATTTACTTCCAAAAGTAATTCACGCCATACTTTTTACATTTTTTTGAGTAGATTTGTGAAGAAGAAACGCTTCTCTTACTCCAGTTACTTTCTTCATTTTATATAGTATTAAATTTTACTTGATCACTTTTTCACCAATGAGACGTTGTAAGAATTATCACATGACTCCATTACACCAATTAAACGTAACAGTACAGTCACATTGCCACATGCAAGTTTCCAGTAGAAGTCATACAATCATGGCGGCTTGTTCAATAATGTGGCGTTCTTAAAGTTCTGTAAAAAATAAACTAGTTGACATAGAGTGCTGTTGTCAACATTATTCGAAAGCGCGGATTTCACCCTCTCTCCCAGTTTTTATTTGTCACTGGTACATACCTGTCAACCCGAGGCCGTTGTTAATCTTACAAATAGTGACATATGCCCTTACAAATTGGTGATGAGTCTTACAACATGCAATATGAAACAAAAATAAAATTCAATTTTTAAAATAATATGAACTTATTTGTAATATTGTAACATATAACCTGGTGCAATCAAAGAACAATCAATATCTTAAGCTACATCATGATTACTAAAATTTAACAGTGTATGTAGCACTTTTGGCAATTTCTATAATGTCTTGATAGCGGCACTTCATGGCATTTCAGCTCGCAATTCAGTTCACTTGAAGGTAGTTCGTTAGTGTGTCCAATTATAAATTAAAAAGGTCAATTGATAGAATGAACTTACCGATGCAATCTTTGAGTCAGGGAACATTTCTTTTGCTAATTCTGATACGTGATCAGCAATAGTTGCGGGCAAATTGTGTTCGGCAACAAATTGGCAGAATAAAATACCCGCTTTCATCACTTTTCATTCTGCAGACTTCATCTTTATGACCAGTGTTGTTAATCTTACTTTTAAAAAGTAATTCATTACAGTTACAAATTACTTCTCCCAAAAAGTTATTGAGTTAGTAACTCAGGTACCTGAATGTAAGAGTAATTAGTTACATGGCAAAGTAACTGGTGTTAGCATTCATGATTTGTTTTCATTTTTTCAAAAAACAAACAAAAAAAACCCATAGTAACCTTTGCTATGTTTGGAAGTCATTTAATGTTGTGAATCACCCGTTAAAGTTGTTAAAATTGCTCCCGTTTTTGCATTACTTCCCTTCTGTTGACTTTCAACATGTGAAAGTTTTAAAACTGTTTTATCATTTAAAGATAGATTGAAGTCAAGATTTTGCCGATTTAGGAGTGTTTTAGATAAAAAGTTACCTAGGTTCGCTAGGAAGGTTCACTACAACACAGCCTTTCTGAGAAGTCTACTGCTTTAAGATGGCGGCTGTTTACTAACGCTGCTGAGTCTGTCATTTCGCATGTAGTTCTATATGCACGTCATATCTAGGTGGTTTTTGGCTGTTGGCTACAGTCAGGAAATATTGGAGCCATCTAGCCTAGCATCGCATTTGCTACAGTGTCACAACAAACACTCTTCTCTCTTCGTGTCTCTGACTTTTCTCGTGTCATTCAACCAACGCACAGAGTAACGCACATTGTCTCGTTGCCGAAACGGTGACAAAATCCGGAGAAAAAAAAACCTTAATGCACAAAAAACGTACAGATTTTGAACGTACGGTGTACACATTTTAAAAATCAGTGTTCACTTGTACAAATTACGGGGAAACTGTACAACTTGACAGGTATGCTGGTAGACCACAGAATACAGGGATATGATTGTTTTCATTCCATAGTAGGAAATGTTTTCTCCACTAGAGGACACTCATGCTCTTTGGATGGGTGATGTTTCATTTCTGTGAATTTTTGTAGACTGAATTTGATAGTTTTTGTTTGTTTATTTTTTTGGGGCCAAATATGGTCATGTAATAGGTTATAATACATTATAATAATAACAGTACACATAGATAACATTGTGCTTAGAAAAAAAGATATACTTTTGTTTAAAATAAATTAGACATTTTAAGCAGATAAACATTACTATAATATTCTTTTCACCAAATACTTTTTTACTTGTTTCTGAGTAATCATTTTGGGATGACTACTTTTACTTTGGTACTATTATTTTGAAGTAACTCCACTGTTACTTGGGTGAAAATTTTTGGCTACTCTACACACCTCTGCCTGCATGTCTAATGAAAAATCCAATTACAAGTACACCTCAGAGGCTGCCATGGCAACAACTCATGATTGTGGATTTGAACTTGTTCCCCATCCACCTCATTGGCCAGACCTGGCCTCTTCTGATTACCATCTGTCACCCCCCCCCCCCCCCCCCCGCAAAAAAACCCCCTTAGCTTGTTATAATTTGGACAGTGATGATGGTGTAATATCTGTAATTGAGGGGTTTCTTGAGTCCCAAACAAAACAGTTCCTGTACATTAAGATAAAAGCATTTCAGCTTCATTAGAGCAAGTGTTTCGCCCTTGAGTTAAAAAAAAAGGATCAAAAATCCATTTTCCCTTTTAGTTTTTTCTGATGCGCAAAACATTTCATACACACCTCGTATGAAAATAAACTCATTAATTTATGGTGCACCTTATAAGCTGATGTGCTTTATAGTACTCTTCTAGAAAGTAGTTTAATTATATCATAGTGACAACAACATTTCCTTCAGTATATTCAGATTCTCTTATCAGTCTAACTGTCGCAGACAACCAAACATATCCTCGTAATCCTCTCACCAATCACTTCAAAAAACGTTAGGTGTATGTCAGGTGACTGAGAAGATAGCTAAACTCACCAATTAGTGTAACCCACATTGACAACGCTGTGCCATACACGCTGAAGTACTCCAGAATGTCATATTTCATGAAGCATAGGATGGCCAAACCCGGCCCTTCACAGGCATGAAAGATCTACACGCAACAAACAAGAGTCTCCATCAGATTCATAAATGAGTATTTTGTGAACACAAAGTAGTACAGTATAGTATTTTCATTTTGTATGCAGGCTTTACCTTATAACATTTTATATAGGCACATTATAGGTATCTACTATTGAGTAGCCAAAAGTAAGTTCCTGGAGGCCGCAGAAGAGCATTTTGAGCAAAAGTTGTAACTGTATTTTGACCTGAAGTGAATAATATGGATTTAAGGGTAAACAGAATCAGAAAAAGTAAACCAGTATGAGATCAAGTTCTCACCGCGCTGAAGAACATGGTGAAGAAGTAGACCATGGCCTCCATGTGGAAGCCTCGCTTGGCTGCTATGCTGGCAGTGGGCAGGAATACCACGCTACTGATGGTGGGCAGCAACATCTTTGCAATGTAGGCACCCATCTTGGAGAAGAAGACGATGGAAATGCGTGTATTCCACGAGAGAAATTGTGTGGAGAATGAGCCAGCTGTCGCGATGGAGCTTTAAACACCTTAAATGCCCGCTGGGCGCGTGTGGTGTCCGCGTGTGTAGAGTCATCAGATGGCAGCTGTTTGTGCAGCAGCTGTAAGTAGTAGGATGTCACCCATCACACATTTGCTGATACACTTGGGGTGCTGGTGTTAATTTTGGCTGTAATATTTTAGTTGAAAAAAGAACAACGTTAATGTGAACAATGACAGTAATGTAATTTAACTACTACAAATAATAAGAACATTATTAATAGAAATATCATTTTTTAAGTTGGTCCTTTTTGGACTGTTGCAGAATTGCAGATTTTTATTACTCTGCACCTGGCTGGAGCTAATTTGCATACTCTATGCTGTGATTGGCTGTCGTTGGTGGAGAGGGTGTGCCGGTCGGAAGCTCGTGGATGTTGGCAATGCATGTAGTCTGTGTCTGCTCAACAGTGCTCCGTTTGGAACAACGCAACAAATCAGTTTCTATGTTAGTCAATACAATGTCGTCCACATAATCTGCTCAACTTCGATCCAAATCCGATTCAGTCAGCCCTTTTTAGTCAGTTAGACTAAAAATACAGACGAGGTATATATTCTGGTCCATCAACCTGCGGCCGTATCAAGTTTTGCTCTTTAGCACGCACCAAACAGGAAATAGAATGGCAGCAATAAAGTAAATAATGTTTTTAGAAATATTATGCATCTGATTATTTACTATATCATTGTAGAATCTTCACGCAATGGGTCTTTCTGAGGCAATTGCAAAGTCTGTTTAGTCTTCTGGCTTTTATTCCCACATCTGATCGTGTGCCCTCCTCCGTTTTGCGCGTGCCCGCCTAGAGTTCGCGGGTGTACGGAACGGATGAGAGATGTATGCAGTGGGCGTGGGGAAGCGCCCTCACACAGGCAGTCCGCAACAGATCTGAGTGGAGCTGTGATGGATTCTGTGGGATACACATCACGGAGAAAAGGACTACAATATTCTCAAATATGATATTGAGCTTTGCAATTTCACAATGATATTGTACAAAAATGAAATAATCACTCACTTTACACTTCTATGAACTGGGCAGGAGAAGGATGACTTCATTTGAATGGAAACAGCCAATCGGTGTACTTCCACCAGCTCTCTGATTGGTTTGCTTCGTTGCACATTTGTAACGTGTGTGCCAAACTGAGTGCGCAAAGAAAACCAAATGGTGAGCGCAGGGTTCAAGAGATTAAGCAAGAGCGGGAAGGAGAATTGAGCGGACAAAACCACAATTATGGAGCCTAGAGTAGATTTTTTTTTTTTTTTTTTTTTTGCTCAATATTATTTTATGTGCTCAAAATCTATTATTGTTTGCTTCAAATCTTTAATTGCTCGCTCAATATATTTTTCTGCTCTGAAAATCTATTATTGCTCATTCAGAATGGGGGCACAAATAGAAAGCCATACACTCCTGGCCTCAACTGGGTTCTTGTGTGTGTAAAGAGGTGTATTTCAGTCAGGAGGCAAGTTTTTGCTATGACTTCCTGGTTACAAATTCCTTATTTCTAATTAAAAGAAACATTCACTCGATACCAACACACGTCTTGCAAGTGTTGGGAGGCAACAAAGGAGATGGGAGATCATAGTCGGTCAGATGAGGACGGTGACTTTGGTGGCGAACAAGACGTCGAAGTGCCTCTTGGCCGCCTTGTCGGCGAGGAGCGTGGCGGAGGAAAAACTGTCGAGCGAGAACCATATGAGCAGGCGACTTTTGGTGGTGAATCAGCCGACAAAGTGCCTCTTGGCCGGCTCGATGGCACAGTGCTTTTGATAATAGTTGGTGTGAAAGATGAACAAAGACGGCGGGTACTTACATATTTGTGCAAAAATCCTAGTGTCTGCAGGAGTATTTAACTTTCAAACACGATTGCAATCAAATAAAATATCACTCGGAGAACACACTTTTTTTTCTATGCTACCTGACTGGTAACCCCGGCATTGACAATCTCATTTACCTGAATGTGCCTAATATATGTAGTTGCACCTAGTCATGCGACTATGATGACATGACTAATGGAAATGCTGTGGGTGTGCCCCGGCACTGCCCACGCCAACAGAGGGAGCGCCACCCTGCAGCTCAGGCAAATGGGCCGCAAATGAGCCGCAAATGAGCCCCAACCCCCCCTCCCTTCCTCAACCAACTGCCCAGACAGAGAGGAGGCCCCACCCCAGGAGCCCAGCCATAGAGAAAAGTGTGGGACCCACCTGCTACCCTATTACTGTGACTGCCTGGATAACACACTTCAACCATAGACTTCATAATTTATTGACATGACACGGGAAATGGGCCCGATCCGTAGGGGGCCTATTTTCAAGTCGTTCCCTTATAAAATCCCGATTTATTATGTTTTTCTATAACTATAACAAAACTTAAAATGGCTATAAATTTCTCAGATTTTACACTAGATGCACAAAAATCCCCACATGCAGAGATAATGACCTATATTTTCAGGATCAATAGCAATATTTAACATATCATACTAGTCCTAAAAAATTAGCATATTGTGATAAAGTTCATTATTTTCTGTAATGTATTGATAAAGATTAGACTTTCATATATTTTAGATTTATTACACACAACTGAAGTAGTTCAAGCATTTTATTGTTTTAATATAATGATGTTGGCAAAAATGTCAAGAAAAAACAAAAATCCTTATCTCAAAAAATTAGCATTTCATGAAAAGGTACTCTAAAGAAGCTACTAACCTAATCATCTGAATCAACGAATTAACTCAAAACACCCGCAAAAGTTTCCCGAGGTGTTTAAAAACTCCCAGCCTAGTTCATTACTCAAAACCGCAATCATGGGCAAGACTGCCGACCTGACTGCTGTCCAGAAGGCCATCATTGACGCCCTCAAGCAAGAGGCGAAGACACAGAAAGAAATTTATGAGCGAATAGGCTGTTCACAGAGTGCTGTATCAAGGCCCCTCGGTGGGAAGTCTGTGGGAAGGAAAAAGTGTGGCAGGAAACGGTGCACAACCAGAAGAGGTGACCGTACCCTGAGAAAGATTGTGAAGAAGGGCCGATTCCAGACCTTAGGGGACCTGCAGAAACAGTGGACTGAGTCTGGAGTAGAAACAGCCAGAGCCACCGTGCACAGGCCTGTGCTTGAAATGAGCTACAGGTGCTGCTTTCCCCAGGTCAAGCGACTTTTGAACCTGAAACAGCAGGAGAAGCGTGGGCTACAGAGAAGCGGTAGGTTCAGTGGTCCAAAGTACTTTTTTCAGATGAAAGCAAATTTTGCATGTCATTCGGAAATCAAGGTGCCAGATTTTGGAGGAAGACTGGGGAGAAGGAAATGCCAAAATGCCTGAAGTCCTCAAGTACCCACAGTCAGTGATGGTCTGGAGTGCCATGTCAGCTGCTGGTGTTGGTGTACTGTGTTTTATCAAGGGCAGGGTCAATGTAGCTAGCTATCAGGAGATTTTGGAGCACTTCATGCTTCCATCTGCTGAAAAGCTTTATGGAGATGAAGATTTCATTTTTCAGCACGACCTGGCACCTGCTCACAGTGCCAAAACCACTGGTTTACTGACGATGGCATTACTGTGCTCAATTGGCCTTCCAACTCTCCTGATCCGAACCCCATAGAGAATCAGTGGGATATTGTGAAGAGGAAGTTGAGTGACACCAGACCGAACACTGTGGATGAGCTTAAGGCCGCTATCGAAGCATCCTGGGCCTCCATAACACCTCAGCAGTGGCACAGGCTGATTGCCTCCATGCCACGCCGTATTGAAGCAGTCATTTCTGCAAAAGGATTCCAGACCAAGTATTGAGTGCATAGCTGAAATAATTAATTGAAGGTTGACTTTTTGTATTAAAAAACACTTTTTTGTATTGGTCGAATGAAATATGATAATTTTCTGAAATAGGGATTTTTGTTTTTTCGTTTTTGCCAAAATCATCAATATTAAAACAATAAAAGGCTTGAACTACTTCAGTTGTGTGTAATGAACCTAAAATATATGAAAGTATAATGTTTATCAGTACATTACAGAAAATAATGAACTGTTGCACAATATGCAAATTTTTTTAGAAGGACAGTATATGCTTTTGACCAAAATAGCAGCTTAATTTTTTTTTTTTTAAAGCTAATAAATCACTCAGTTTAACATCAGAAACTTAATACTTGAGGAAAACATGCAGAATCAATTATAAATAATATGTAAATAGATTATTAATACATTCTGTATACAATCACAACTTATAGAATAGAATAGCTCTTTAATATCATTATACAGTTATGCAATGAAATTGTGGAGCATCTGCAGGATAAGTTAAAATAAGTTAAAAAGAGCGCGGAAGCACCTTCTTGGTCAACTTGCCTTGACAGACTTGTAGTTCTCCCACCTGGCAAGCACCTTCCGGCTCGACAATCGGGCCATCCTCATCCTCTCAGGCTCCTAAAAAACATGGTTGTTTTAGAAAGATACAGTGCTGCTCAAAAGTTTGTGAACCCCCTCAACATTTTGGAATTTTCTATTATTTCAACCTGATTTTCTAATCAATCAATTCAGTAGTTTTTTTTTTTTGTTTTTTTAACAGTTGTGTTGTCGAGACTAAATTAAAAAGAGTTTTCATCAACTGATGTAGGTGCAAAATTGAACTGTTTGGTCACAACCAAAACCGCCATGTCTGGCGAAAAGTCAACACTGCATACCACCAAAAGAACCTTCTCCCAACAGTGAAGCATGGAGGTGGGAATGTCAAGATCTGGGCTTGCTTTTCATCCTCAGGACCTGGACAACTCCACATAGTCCAGGGAATCATGAATTCTGAGGAATATTGTCAAATCCTAGAACATAACCTGACGCCATCTGTTTTGAAGTTAAAGCTTGGCAGAAGGTGGATCATGCAACATGATAATGATCCAAAGCATTCCAGCAATACAACCAAGGAATGGCTGAAAAAGAAGAAGATTCTTGTTCTGGACTGGCCCAGTCAAAGTCCTGACCTAAATCCCATTGAAATGCTGTGGCGGGACCTGAAGCGAGCAGTTCATGCCAGACGCCCATCAAACCTCTCTCAACTGACTGCGTTCTGCAAGGAAGAATGGGCAAAAATCCCCCAAAGTAGATGTGAGAGGCTGATTAGTCACTACAGAAACCGTTTGGTTGAGGTAATCTCTGCAAAAGGAGGCGCAATATCCTATTAACTGAAGGGGTTCACATACTTTTGCACACATGATATCTGAGTTTTTCTTAAATCAACCACTTTTGTTAAATAAAGAATGACAATATAACTATTTCTTTTGTTTCAGTCCATTATTTGGAATGTCAGTATTGTGGATTTGGGTATAACTTAACATTTAATAAGGTTATTTTAGTTTTTTTTACAAAAAATCTGACCATCGCTGTGGGGTTCACAAACTTTCGAGCAGCACTGTAGGTGTTTTGATTCATCTTTTTTATAAAGTGAATAATGCTGGCCACTTACTTTAGCCCCAGGACACCTGGGCAGCACCATACAGCCGTTGTTGTGGAAGCTGCTCTAGATGTTCTTCCAAACGGGGTCAAAGTAGACGAAGATCTACTTGTTGCCGTCGGCGTAGGGGTTGGTGTAGGACCATGGTGTTTCACTGAAAGTTATTAGATTTGAAATATTACGTAAAATAAAACACGTAAAAGCTAAATTGTTTTTTTATTATGAATGCAGAAATGCCTAATAAAATCTAGAGATACAAAATCCATCATGACCGCCATAGCAAGACAATGAGGTTTTTACAAATAAATACTTCAATCTCTGAATTCTTTATAGATATGGACGTAAAAAAGTCCACAACAAAGAGGTTTTTACGTTGAAATTGTTGTGAATAAATGCTTAAATCACTGAATTCTTTATAGATATGGATGTAAAACAGTCTCAATCCTTGGTTAAAAGCAAAAAAAAAAACAAAAAACGTGCAGGTAGCATTTATTTTGCGTAAATATTGCGAACAATGAGCCTAGTCAGTATGAAAATTAGCCGCCTCCCTATGTAAACAAAAAAGAAAATTCTTGCGAATAAATGCTTCTATCACTGAATTCTTTATAGATATGGATGTAAAATTGTCTCGATTTTTTGTTTAAAGAGCTAAAAATCACATCTATTTTACGTATATACGTCGAAGAATGACTCCAATGTCGTAGTGGTTCCAATTCTCCATTGATTTTTTCACAACGTTGCAAAATGCATGCGTGGTACGAGAAATATAATATTTACCTTGAATCCTCGGACAAATCACTTCTGAGACAATCCTTCTTGTTTGTATCCAGTACAGCTTTCATAGTTCTTCAAAAATCCAAGCTTAAATCCTTTGGACATGAGCGTGTGCCATCTTCGGCTGTCTATTACTAAATGAAGCTCGGCCCCCTATGGTAAGGCGTGACGCAAAGAATGACAAAGTGTCTGGTCAATAGATTATGAAGTCTATGCTTCAACCAAAGGGCACATTTCTAATTTGAACTCTTTTAGGCATAGATGATACTGTTCAAAACATTGGAAACTGAGTAAAGTGCCTCTTTAAAGTGAAAGTCCGACTATTGCCCCAAGTAAGATGGAATAAGCTCCAGCAACCCGCAACCCTGACAAGGATAAGCAATGTTGAAAATGGATGTATGGATGGTAGAAATAGTACTTTTCATTAATCAAAATCAAGGTAATCCTGCCGATCTGGCATCTTGGAGGCCTCACGACCTCGTTGTAGGAAGTTTGGCGTGTCAGAATTTCTGCTTGTCATGCCACGTAGTGTGGCACCTCCAACATGTGCCTACTATTTGTTGATAAATATTGCCTAATTTTTTAACTTTCATGACCAGTGTGTGCTTTCTCTTGTGCATTATCTTTGTCTCTCTTGCTTTTCACCGGCAGCGTGTGAGTGTGACACCTACACGTTCCCTGCGGACCGGGACACGCAGTTGTGTTCCTCCGCCCCACACAGAAAAATGTGCTGATCTGAGCAAAGCAGACGACACACCTTGAAGATGTTCAAAAGCCTCCAAAATTATTGACGAAGCGGGGAAAGAAATCATATAAAAGCTTTCAATACTAGGAAAAAAAAGAATAAAATGAATACATTTGTTTGTTTTTTTTTTTAAACTGAAAGAGAAAATCAGCAAACAAGTGAATCACATGAGATAGCAGGGATCCTCTGCAAATAATTAACAAAAAATATCTGTAAAAATATATTTTATTTACAAGTATATTTGAATCAGTCACACATCACTGGCAGGTGGTATGCTTAAGTAAAACTTAAGCATAGAGCTTTGAATACTCCACATCTAAAAAAATTTTTTTTTTTTGGTAATGATTTCAAACTTGGTCGCGTGGAAGGATCCCCCCAAAAAATGATGCCCGGATGTGATCTGTTCCAGCATGTTTTATAGCGTCTTTCCCCCAGCGGCCAACACGCGTCCCTGGAAAAAGCGTCTGCATCCACATCGTCTGTCTTTTTGACGTTCGTTCCGCTGACAGACAGACAAGCGAAGGGCTGCGATGATGATGATGAATGACGGTGTGTCGCCCAGTGGAAGCTTTATGGACTCGCCGGGATTTTTTTTATGTCAAGAGGGACGAGACGGGTGTAATACAGGGCCAAGTGTCTACAGACCTAGACCAAGACCCTTTTTTTAATTTCTCACTTCCTCTGCGGGGGCAGATTTATAGCAGAGGCCTTGGAAAAAAAATTAAAACATCAAAACTCATGTTGCATCCAATAGAGCAAATACACTGTCTGGACACTTCATTAGGTACACTTGCACACTTAAAGTAGGAATGGAGCTCTAATAGTGAAGCTAAATAAGATAACCAAATACCAACATGCTCTATGAGAGGTTCCACCAGTTTTTTTCTTTTTTTGAAGTTCTTTTTAGTCATTAGAATCGCTTTAAAGCGGCTTCGTCTACGTTATTTTCCCATTACTTTTCATGCTGTTTTACCAGGTTTGCACTAATACTGGGTTACCAAAAAAAAAAAAAAAATGCCGCAATATGAAGCAATTGTCAGAGAATCACAAAATTTGAAAAATGAGGTCTAAATGAAACCTTTTTTTCAAATTTGTAAAAAAGAAAAAAATATGTGTAATAAGCACTCTAATATCTATAACCCTTGCTAAATCCAGTTTTGTTTTGTTTTTGTCATGGAACTTGCAGATGCATGAGTTGACTTTGGTCCATTATTATTATTATTATTTTTAGGACAGATATTTCAAAATTCTGAATTAGTCTCAAAATCATGAAATTGTAAGTGTATCAAATGTAATACATTTGGCAAGAAGGGGTTAACTGTTTAAAAATCCAATAAAAACAAAAGTGATGGAAGAAAAATATTTTATTCATAGTAATTGAAACCTTAAAACATGCCATTAAGAAACAATTATGGAATTTTCATTTAAAATGATGCCCTTTCATTAACCATTGAGATCAGTGCTAGAACTTTTTCCAAAAATCATGTTTCTTTAGTGTTTATTGAAATATTCATGTTATTGCAGTGCCACTCTTACATATTGCTCCTTTAAATAATGCTGTATATATGTATACTGTATGCTGTATGTTCTGTTCGTATGCTGGCAACGTAGCCCAAATTTCCACATAACTCGGAATTAACCCTTTAGGTACTCCTAAATACCCCCTAAATCTCAAAATAACAATCCAAAAACATGTATTATACGTCATTGTACGGTCCTAACCATGGCGGTGAAGCTAAGTCCTAGCTCAACAGCGAGCTAAGCTCTTAAATGACGATGTCAGACTTCTGTGTGGTTTGCTGTCTTTATTCAGCTGCTCATGACATCAAAACTTGCAGAATGAAACTAAAATAAAAATGAAATTATAGTAAATCAGTTTCATCTTCAATAACAGCAATTCAAATTTGTGTTTATAACTAGCTGCTGATACAGCTATAACAATCCACACAAACGATTAGCATGTATCAATTAGCATCTGAATACCATCAAAACAATCACTTAAACTCGCCCGAAGTGTTCGATCACAATCAAAAATGCACAATAAACAGCACAAAACGTGTTATATACTAGTACAGGTGTTGCTTCTGTGGATGCTTCACAAGGAACAAATGTGCGGGCAGGAGCGCAGCTGTAAACTTTCCCCTCTCTGTCTCTAAACTCGGCTGCGCAACATCGTCGTGGGAGCTAATGTGCTCTTCCTCATGTGTGTGTATGTGTGCGTGCGCTCTTTGTGTGCGCAAATTTGTTCTTCTTCGTGTGTACATGCGCTCTTACTCGCATGAGGAAGTAAATAAGTGTGCCAAAATAAAAACATGAATCACAAAACAAAAGCCAACATTATTAAAATAAAAAAAAATAAAAAAAATAAAAATAAAAAAACAACAGGAGACGAAATGGCGGATGAGACTTGTCGTAAAGTTGAAATCATGTAATTCGGGTACGTACGTTGTAACCCATGGACTACCTATATAGCACATATGCGGTTCATGTAAAACCAGGATATGGTGAGATATTAGTGTACTGCTTACAGTCTTTTTTTTAAGCAATATTATGTTTTTTCTCTCAGCACAACGTCGTCTATATAAACTGATATTATTCTGTACTATAACTTATTACAGGATCATATCAGGCCCCCAAAAAATACACAAAAATCATCGAATTCCGACGAAAACTTTCACATGTCGAAAGTAGACAAAAGGGAAATTATGGAATAACGGGAGCAATTTTAACAACTTTAACGGTTGATTCACAACATTAAATTAATTGAATGTAGTTTAAAGCTGCTGATACAGAATGGGGATTTGAATATTTTATTTATTGTTTTTAACTGTTAACTTGATACTAAAATAATCGTTTATTTAAGCCTGTGAGGCTTTTAAAAAAATTTTTTTTACAGTTTTTGTAACTAATGTACAAAACATTAAAAGCAGCTAATGGGGGGGGGGGGGTCATCAATAATCGAGTTATAATCGAATCGTAGCCTCTGAATCGTAATCGTAATTGAATCGTTAGGTAACCAAAGATTCCCACCTCTAGTAACCATGTGACGTCACTGACCTGCGACATCAACAACAATCAAGACCAACTAGTTAAACTAACTTTACAATTGTGTAAAAAGGAAAAACATCAAGAGAGGTTTCAATATCAAATTATTTAACTGATAATTACGTTGATCTTTTAAGAACTACAAGTCTTTCTATCCGTGGATCCCATTCTCAAATCTACTCACGTTAAAGTAAAAACTATGGCTGGTAAAACTATTCTCAGTACATTTTCCTCAAAAGTTACTCAAGTAAATTTAACGGAGTAAATGTAACGCAATACAACCCACCTCTGAAAGTTAACCTGTGAATGTACAGTATTTGTATATTTTTTTGTCTCTCCCTTGGTTCCATTTTAAGTATGTTTTCTTTTTCGTAGGTCTTCCCATTAGACCCCTCAAGTGTTCTGCCAGAACTTCGACTACATGACATTGTATTTCAGGTTAGCAATGCTGACGGTTCGATTGTAAATTCCGTTTAAGGTGTTATAGGTGTTACTAAAGCGTTGTTTGGAGCGTGTTTGTGTGTAATTAGTGTGAGTATATGTGAGACTTGTTTTTATGTTATTTGTGTGTGTGTGCATGGGTTATTTTTTGCATGCGTTTGTTCCTGTGACAGTTGGCATCCTTCTTCAGCTGTCACACCTGCTTGAACATTCTTTGAGAAGTGAGACCTTCCTCAAAGCCCAAACCTTAACCAGGAACCTTCTACCCACGTCACAGTGTTGCTGTCATGTCACCAGCTGCAAACACCCAGTGCTTGCCACTGAATGGATATACACAATACACATTTGGCCGACAAAACAACATTGTAAGTAAATTTGTGTGTGTCCGTCTACACAGGTATGTGTGTGCGAGAAAGTGGTGCATGCAGAAGATGGAGCATTTTCAACAACGCAAACAGCTTCTTAGATGTTTTTTGGTATCTTCCACAGATTAATTTACAGTTAGGATATGTAGTCATAGATTCGCTCAATGGTCATACATTGTGTTCGGTCAGAGGTTTTCACATGAGTCCCGTTACCTCTAAAGTTCCACCATGTTTTAAGTTCTTTCTACTCGTCTGCAGTAGGTTCCATCAGAAATTTTACCAGAGTATTATATCAAAGGTTCTCTCGTCAGTTTTATAGTAGGTTCTGCAACATTTTATTTAATAAATTTTATTCATTACAGGTTCTACCAGATATTTTATTAGAGGTTCTTTCAATCAAATGTTCTATTGGAGGTTCATTGCAGGTCTCTTTAGCATCCCCCCCATACATATCTTTAGAGCATTGGTTCTTAACCTGGGTCATAGACTTCACTATCAGTGACAGGAAACGCTCCGTAGGGGGCCTATTTTCAAAAACTTAAAATTCAAATATTTTTGAAACCAAAGTCACTACTGACCTAAAACTAAAACAGGTACTTCCCTTAGGCATATATGAGTCTCCATGAGCAGGCGCATCAAAAAATTCAAAGTCGTTCCCCAATAAAATCCCGATTATTTTTCTATATCGGTATAACAAAACTTAAAATTCTCAGATTTTACGCTAGATGCACAAAAAACACAAAATACAGAGATAATCACCTATATTTTCAGGATCAATAGCAATATTCAACTTATCATATACATTTTTGCCTGAAGTAGGGACTTTGTTTTTTCAATTTGGTGCAATTGTGACATGTTTTTAACAGCTAATAAATCACTCAATTTTCACATCAGAAACTTACTTGAGGAAAGCATGCAGACTCATCTTAATTTTACTCCGCAAATGCCAATTTTGCATTTCTCTATAAACAATCACAACTTACCGTATTTTTCGGACTATAAGTCGCAGTGTTTTTCATAGTTTGACTGGGGGTGCGACTTGAGCGACTTATGTGTGAAATTATTAACACATTACTGTATTATATAATTTCACATGTTATTTTGGTGTTTTGGAGGGACACTGCTGGTTTGGTAAACTTGTTAGCATGTTCTTTATGCTAAAGTTATCTGAATAACTCTTAAAAGCTATGTTACGTTAACATATCGGCCACGTTTGCATTTCGTTGTTCATACATCATGTAACATTATCATACTGTACACTTATTCAGCATGTTGTTCTCTACTGTATTTGTATTTTAAAATTGCCTTTCAAGATGACATATCTGTTCTATGTGTTGGATTTTCTCAAGTAAATTTCCCCCCAAAATGCGACTTATATTCCAGTGCGACTTATGTAAGTTTTTTTCCTCTTCGTTTGGGATTTAATGGCTGGTGCGACTTATACTCAGGTGTGACTTATAGTCCGAAAAATACGGTATTTAGGTTGAATTCCAATGTCATTATTGCCTCAGCACGTCTTGCCTGTTACCTGGCTCTCGTCGCTTTTAGATTGAAATGTAACATAAAATAAAAGACGTAAAAGCAGAATTTCATTTTTGTATGGACGCAAAAATGTCTAAAATACTAGTTTTTTTGCCCCCAAAAAACGGTCAGTTGGCCGAAAATTACCTGATTATTTTAATGTAAAGTTAAGGTATTGTGTAGGGATACAAAATCACAAAACATCACAACATCACAAAACAGAGCTTTTGAAGTTGAAAATTATTGTAAATAAATGTGTGAATCCCGGAATTGCTATAGTTATGAACGCAAAACAGTCTACATTCTTGGTTAAAAGCAAAAAACGTGCAGGTATCATTCATTTTACGTAAATATTTCAAGCTAAACTTTATGCTAATTTTCCCATTCATCTAATTTTTTTCACAAAGTTTCAAATTGCATGCATGGTGCAATTTATATAATAAATTTTATAGATTTTATACATTTTATAAGGTTGTTCTGCCTTACAGGCACGTTGAAGCTCATTCATGTTATACTGTACACACAAAAACACGTACCTTTATTTTGACATTGGCGCAATAAATCGTAGATTTGTGATTTTTGTGATCGAGTGCGCACTACTTCACTAGGCTCACTTTCGTATCTGCGGTTACATTCGTCCATTCTCCTCTCCCAGTCAAAATGGACTAGACTTCTAGCACCATCAGTGACAGCCAATGAGGTAACAAGGAAGTGACCCGAAATGCCCCAAAACCAACAGGAAGTGACACCAAGTCAACAGGAAGTCTCCTGTAAATGCCCGAAAAATCAACAGAAATGATCCAAAATTTGCAGGAAGTCACCTCTAAGTATCTTAAAATAACATGTAAGTGACACAAAATGAACTCATCGCCTGCCATTGTGTTAACTTATTTGGTTAAAAATAAACAAGTCTGGCCTACATGAGATATAATTGCCATAAATGGGGCCTGCAAACCCAAATGAGTTTGACTCAGCAGGGGTGCTCTTTGTGAAGGGAAGAGAAACTGGTTTGCTCAGTGGAAAGTTGACCCGCATTTGATATGAGGAAGTAAAATGGATCAGAGGCAATTGCTACAAGACTGCAAGGGAAGCTCTGCTTCCCATAAAATGTCAAAAAAATAAGTGATCAAATGCATACTGTTGTGTGTACATATAATTGACGAAATATGTGCTACAACGCGCTGAACTTTTGCTCAGAATCAGCTTCTTTATCACTGGTTATGACGCAGCTTACATTTCATTCATTCACGCAGGTTCACAGTTCTTTAAAGGGAAGCACTGATAGAAAGACATGTAGTTCTTAAAAGATAAATGTTAGGACGAGTTATAATAATTTGATAATAAAACCCCTCTTAATGTTTTGATAAAATTTATGAAATTAGTTTAACTAGTACGTTACCATTGTTGTTGACGACGCAATGCACTCTGGGCGATGACGTCACTGGGCTACACTGGCGGACTTCCACAGTGTCACTCTTTGACTACATAAACATGTCGTTGGTTCTGCCCTTCCAATTTGAACTCAAGAGGAACATTAATGAACATACCCCCCCCCCCCAAAAAAAAACAACAACAACAAAAAACCAACGATGGATTCAAATACCTGCACATGATAGAGGATTCCAAAAACCAGGGCGGCAGACAAATGAAAAAACCAAGGCAAAAATGCAACAAAGGGGTCAAGACTACAAACTGTCAAATGACAGCAAGTCAATATCTCGGCAAGCCACCTAGCATCGCTCTAAGGACATTGAGAAATCATCCCACTGCTCTGTAACAAAACAATCTGACCAGCAACAGTATGTGACAAAATCATGCCAGTCGTCATACCAGCTTCGCATGCTAGCTAGCACAGCTATTCTCCCAGTCCATCACAACTGCGTCATCACCCCCAGCATGCGTTGCGGGCATAAAACATAGCGCCCTCCGGAGGGCAAAACATCCACTGAATATTATAGATTTTAAATCAATTGCAATAATATATATATTATATTATTATTATAATATTATATTATTATATATAATATAATATAAAATACTAAAAACTTTTTTAGTAAAAGACAACAATTGTGGCTTATTAGAGGCTAGAAGTCTTTAAGACCGAGGTTCCCTTAAAAATGTGTGGACGCTCTGCATCTCCAGAGTTGAGATTGCATTGTTCCACTACTGCGAAACAAGACAAGTCATTGGCTAAAGGCTGGGTTTGTCCTGCCCATCGGATGCGCTGCTTCTGTAGAAGTCAATGGGCAGCGGGCAGGGATTTGCTGGCCCGGATGCTTTGCGTTTTTGCATGATGATTGGATGATCTGTGTGAGGCTGAATTCCTTTTTGATTGACAACAAAATGAGCAAATCAATGATCTTGACGTTTAACATCCACGGGAAGATTTTTTCAATTTTCATTCCATTTTTCTGAGTTGAACTGGGGACTTTTGTAATCATCCTTTCCTTTCTTTGTTAAAATGTGATTTCTGTCACTTTATTTTGTTTCCCTACCAAGTAGCGGGTGCCAGTGAGCCCCTCCTGTCATGCCTTGAGTTGTGTTAGGTTTGTGGCCTAGTGTGTCTTGTCATGTGATTACCCATTGATTTCACCTATTGTGGGCTGCTCCTTGTGTCTTGACCAATCCGCTGCCTCTTGTATCAACAACCTGTGTCTCATTGTCTCGTTACCCCATTTCTGTATTTAAGATCCCCATGTGCTGTCTGTTCTTCTTCGGTCATTGTCTATCCCAAGATCTATTCATGTTCATTTCGCCATCCATAGCACTTGTGTTCCTGTATCCTCTGTATAAGTAGGTTTTTGATGCCTTTTGTTTGTACTTTTTGGTTTTTTGAGTTACCATGAAAGCATTTTGAGTCTACCAACACCTTGCATGGCCTCCCCGGTCCCCTGCATTTGGGTCCAGCATGTCCACGCACTGTGACACCTCAATAATCACAAAGCATTCAAAGGCATAAACACTTTGAGCTTCCCCTCCTTGAAATACCACCATATGCCACTGCAATGGACCTACGAGCAACGTGGTCTGCGCTGGCATAAAAAAAAAAAAAAAAAAAAAAAAAAAACAACGTTGCCTCACATTTTATGCCATGAAAATAGTATGCGATGCATGGATGTGACAACAGTATGAGAATGTAGAGATGAAAACAAAAAAAGGAAGATTTAACATTTAATTTTCCAATGTGAAAAGCAACACCAAAAGGCAAAATTTTTTGCTGAAAATTTTTGTGTCACTCTGTAGTATTGTTTTGTGTGAACAGCTGTGGTCAATCATTTTGTGCACTCATAAAATACTTGGCATTTCATTGAATTTGATATGAGATGTAAACATGACAAAAACTACATAGTCAAGGTTAATGCAGTTAAACATCTTAATGTTAAACAATATAAGATTTATTCGTCCAAATTTGAATGGAAAAAGTCAAAGATATGCGAATTGAGCCAGTCTTATCCACGCGTGATGATGAAATGGCCAACTACATGCCAATTGTAAATTTCAGTCATATATATACATATATCTGTAAAGATAAAAACAATCAAACTCTGACTTGTTTAATATGCAGTCAAAATGAGAGGAAATTTGAACAGGAATTGGCTTTGATATTAGCTAGCTATTGTAAATAAAAATTGCTTCATTATCTAATTCAGAAGCGTTCTGTAAATGGAAAAGTGAAACTCATGGGATTCGGTACCTTTAGCAAGGTAAAGAACTACTACTGTTCTATAGCAAATTAGACAAAAGCTTCTACTGGCATTCAATTGGAGGATCTACTGTTGGTTTCATACTATATTGCAAAAGTGTCACCTAAAAGCTGCACCAAAATATAACTGCATCCTCCTGAAATATTGAATGTGAAGAAAATGGATCAAAATGAATCCGCAGATCCCCACATGATCCCAACCCACCCCCCTTAACCTTGGATGAACCCTCCCTTCTTGAGGTGACTCGCCAAGGCGGTCAAGACGTTCTGGAATGTGAAAGTGGCCCCACCATCTTGGTGCACAGTCATTCTACTACTTCATACAGTATTTTGTTCAGCTGGACCTGGATGACGTCGTCTTCTGGGAAAGAGGGAGCCTGTGAGCAGGTCCCACTTAGGAGGAGCTGGCCCATCCTCTTTCACGGTAATTCCGTGTTTTTGGCAGAGAAATAAAAAGAAGTACTCAGGTCTGCGTAGAGGCGTTGAAATGTGAGCAGACTCCTCTCGTCACCCCGGACCAGGCAGTCTAAACACGCTGTGGGAACGGAACGTAGCGCAGACTTCCTGGACGCATCTGAGAAAACACTGAGTTTCCTCTTCATTCCCTAACGCGCAGCAGACACCTTTCAACCCCCACTGGGCCATCTTCCTATAACAGGTCCACAAAACTTCTGTTTCATCCGTGTTTTATGTCAGAAGTTTAACCAGCTCTTACAAAATGTGTTCAATCTGAATTTCTGCCAGTTGTTTACTAAAAAAGAGGTTCGAAAAGAATAATTTCTAAGGGCAATTTCAAACAATGTTCAACTAGTTTAACTTAAGTCAAGAAGTCCTACCAGAGATTTGTTCTGAAGTTCCAGAAATTATACCGATAGTTTCGTAAATCAGTAGCCTTGCAAGCAAGGTACTTCCTGATTCAGTGATTCATCATGCAGTACAGTTTTACAAACTTCAACTATCCAACCACTTCCCTAGTCATATGATGTTTGCGCCAGTCAGGAGAAAGAGGCGAGAGATATGCTACAGATGTGGCCAGGAAGCAACTATTTGCTTGAATTCAATGTCTGAGCACAAAGCAGTTCTTGTAGATCTTGTAGTTAATTTTCTGTCGGAAATACATTTGATTTCCTCAATAAAAGAAGATGAAAGAACGTCACTTAAAGCTTTTCTAGATGAAAAATTATGTTTTTGCTCTTCCAATACATCATACTGTGGTTTAATGTGGATTGGTCACCTTCTGATGGCGAGCCAATCAGCGGAAACGGGTGGGAGCTGCAGATGTGACCCAAAAGTGTCTATGGATACTATGGTATATTACAAAGCGGTTACGTACAGTAGATGGGTCCATTTCCCAAGTTTTGTTTGAAATACACTTCATTTCCTTGTTAAAGGAGGAGCAAAGAACCACTAAAAGCTTTTTTGATGAGAATGTTTTCGAGAGTGTGACAAGAAGAGCCATCATCCAATCAGCAGGCACGTATTTTTTTGATGATTCCTTCCATGAAGCAGGTCTCGATTGGATCTTTCCCATATTGATACGTTGAATACATTTGTAGTGGACATATAAAACATCATTTTGGTGCGACAGGTTAGGTCCTTTCATAGATCCGTAGGAACACGATTACTTTGGTGCTTTGGTAATTTGCTGAAATCCGAACCTACGATCGTTGTCATATTTGGAGGTCACGGGGAGCCACCATATCTAAAAAAAAAACAACAACCGGTCTTTCAAGGAGGGGAAGCTCAATTTTGACCTACATAATAAAACGTGTCAGTTTATTTATATGTAAATTCTACCCTCGCGTTCCTTTTCAAGAAAATGATCAATTACTCTGTCGTGCCAACAAGGTGTCTTTTCCAGGGACTTAACTGGTGTCCTTTCCATGGCTGGCAGAGCTAGGCTGCTTAAAACGGTCTTGGCTGATTGTGTTGCGGGTGTAAAGGCAGTTTCAAGCTAGCAGTAGCGTGTATGTAGAAGGGGACTTCTTGCCAAAAGTGAGAGGTAGCAGGCTGTTTTGTGTGCGGAACAGCAAGTTTGAATTAATTTGCGCCGAGAGGCGGGCCCAAAATAGTACCATGCTTTTTTTTTTAGAGCGCAGCCACGCTGACGTTAACAACGCATCCAATAGCAGAGTGGCAGGCGTTCTAATATCTGTGCTATCAGGCTGTTTCGGTGGACGAATATACGCAAGCCACGGCCGACGAAACCTTTATAAATGCACTTTGTTAAAGTTTCGCGAGCTCTGGGACACTCGACAAATAACTCATACCTGTCCATGCTAAGCTAAATGGTACCTCGATGTGCGTTTGTGTGGAAATGTACTTCACGGACAAAAAAAAAAAACTATTCACCTTCTTACCGAAACTAGTAAAACTCTTTACACCGCTGTTATAATGCCCCCTACTCCTTGAAATAGGAAAACTCGCTGTTTTCTTGTGCAAAAATAAAAAATATACGCATTGGTGCTTGGGACGATCGTAAATAGTATGCTTGCCGCTTTTCACTTCCTGACAGCGTCTACATCAGGCTATGTGGCTCCTGCCATTTTGCGCCTGCTGTGGACCTCTCTTCATACTGGGTTGAAGCTAGTGTGAGAAGGCCTTAAGACTTGAGCCTTTTAAAACAGGAGACGCTCCTTTCTACCTGAAAACGCTTCCACGGATGTTTTCACCACAAGATCACTGATTCGCTCATTTCGCTGTCAATCAAAAAGGGATTCAGTCTTAGACAGATCATCCAATCACCATGCAGAGAAGCTGAGCCTCTGGGCCAGTCAAGCCCTGCCCAATGCCCCATAGACCCCCTGAGACACTGGGCATCCAATAGGCGGGACAAGCCCAGCATTTATCCAATGACTCGTCTCGTTTCACTACAGTGGAACTAGTGACGGGATCTGTCGTTCACTTGAGTAAACGAATCCATTCCGGCTCGTTCAGTAAAAAGATTCGTTCAAAATCGTTCAACGAATCGTTCGCCCCCCTCATCTCCCTTCCCGCCCAAATGAATCGTTTGGTTAGTGAACGGGAAGTGACGTTGCCGAACGAATCACCAAAGACCGCTTCGCAGTATACAGTGCCTTGCAAAAGTATTCGGCCCCCTTGAATCTTGCAACCTTTCGCCACATTTCAGGCTTCAAACATAAAGATATGAAATTTAATTTTTTTTGTCAAGAATCAACAACAAGTGGGACACAATCGTGAAGTGGAACAACATTTATTGGATAATTTAAACTTTTTTAACAAATAAAAAACTGAAAAGTGGGGCGTGCAATATTATTCGGCCCCTTTACTTTCAGTGCAGCAAACTCACTCCAGAAGTTCAGTGAGGATCTCTGAATGATCCAATGTTGTCCTAAATGACCGATGATGATAAATAGAATCCACCTGTGTGTAATCAAGTCTCCGTATAAATGCACCTGCTCTATGATAGTCTCAGGGTTCTGTTTAAAGTGCAGAGAGCATTATGAAAACCAAGGAACACACCAGGCAGGTCCGAGATACTGTTGTGGAGAAGTTTAAAGCCGGATTTGGATACAAAAAGATTTCCCAAGCTTTAAACATCTCAAGGAGCACTGTGCAAGCCATCATATTGAAATGGAAGGAGCATCAGACCATTGCAAATCTACCAAGACCCGGCCGTCCTTCCAAACTTTCTTCTCAAACAAGGTGAAAACTGATCAGAGATGCAGCCAAGAGGCCCATGATCACTCTGGATGAACTGCAGAGATCTACAGCTGAGGTGGGAGAGTCTGTCCATAGGACAACAATCAGTCATACACTGCACAAATCTGGCCTTTATGGAAGAGTGGCAAGAAGAAAGCCATTTCTCAAAGATAGCCATAAAAAGTCTTGTTTAAAGTTTGCCACAAGCCACCTGGGAGACACACCAAACATTTGGAAAAAGGTGCTCTGGTCAGATGAAACCAAAATGGAACTTTTTGGCCACAATGCAAAACAATATGTTTGGCGTAAAAGCAACACAGCTCATCACCCTGAACACACCATTCCCACTGTCAAACATGGTGGTGGCAGCATCATGGTTTGGGCCTGCTTTTCTTCAGCAGGGATAGGGAAGATGGTTAAAATTGACGGGAAGATGGATGCAGCCAAATACAGGAACATTCTGGAAGAAAACCTGTTGGTATCTGCACAAGACCTGAGACTGGGACGGAGATTTATCTTCCAACAGGACAATGATCCAAAACATAAAGCCAAATCTACAATGGAATGGTTAAAAAATAAACGTATCCAGGTGTTAGAATGGCCAAGTCAAAGTCCAGACCTGAATCCAATCGAGAATCTGTGGAAAGAGCTGAAGACTGCTGTTCACACTCTCCATCCAACCTCACTGAGCTCGAGCTGTTTTGCAAGGAAGAATGGGCAAGAATGTCAGTCTCTCGATGTGCAAAACTGATAGAAACATACCCCAAGCGACTTGCAGCTGTAATTGGAGCAAAAGGTGGCGCTACAAAGTATTAACGCAAGGGGGCCGAATAATATTGCACGCCCCACTTTTCAGTTTTTTATTTGTTAAAAAAGTTTAAATTATCCAATAAATTTTGTTCCACTTCACGATTGTGTCCCACTAGTTGTTGATTCTTGACAAAAAATTAAAATTTTATATCTTTATGTTTGAAGCCTGAAATGTGGCGAAAGGTTGCAAGGTTCAAGGGGGCCGAATACTTTTGCAAGGCACTGTAACTGAACGGGAAGTGACATTGCTTGGTCCCTCCCTCTCTTGCACACAGGCTCCTCATTGACCGCTCGTCGTAGTTTCAGAAATGAGTGACAGGCGATATCATTCTGCTTTCACAGACAGCCTCGTCTCCCTCCCGCTGCTGCAAAAGCGAGGGAGAACTTAAGCGTCGTCTGTCCTAGTTCTATGGGCTCAAAGTCATGACTCGTGCTTGCATTTCGATTTAGGACATGGTTAAACATTTTCCTTTTGTGGGGGCTTGGGGTCAGGGGCGCACGGACTTTCTTTAGCATGTTCTTGATCACATATACAATGCTGTTGCTACCAGCCAACACAGCATGCTTGCTGTCACGAAAATAAAAATAAATCTAAAGTTTAATTTCTAAATATGGAACGACCAGCACATCATATTTACCTCTCGCTCTGTTGTATTTTTGTTTTCATGCTCATCACTACAATACTACATTTTGATATTTGCCAGTTTAATTGCAAATCAGTATTAAGATGATCGTATTGAATTTTTGCACTGGTATCAATAAATAAAATAATCCGGTCAGCTCCCCTGTCGTCCCCGCATCTCAGATCGTCAAATGCTGTCGAGAAATAATTGTTTGCTCTTTACGATGTCGCCTTTCTGCTCTCATTAGTCTGTTAAGAAAAATGTAGACATATTGCGACATCTCCTGTGTCCGCGTGCGTTGTTTTTGGGCGCTTGAGTAGCACATGATGGACGGATTGACATAATTTGTCAAACCAACCAACACCCGACACGAAAAAAAAAAACCACTCGGAAAAAATTGACATGTATATACAGTTTCATTGCAAATCAGTAAGGTGATCATACGACATATTCTTTTTTTCTGTGCACATATGAGGTAAATATCGCTGCCATTAAGCCTCCAGTGACAGTTCTCTGCCCCCTTCACTGCCGCCACGCGACCGCCGCTCAGCTTTTGCTTGCCTAGTAGCTACCAGTGTTTTAAATTACTGTAAATTTGATAGTATGTCGTCATAGGTAGACCCGAGTCTGTTGAGAAAAGTAGTACACTAAACCATGCTCGTTAGATTTGTGTGGTGTTTTTGTCTGTTTGAGCAGCATTTGATAGGCTCCACGTTAACAAATATGTGACAAAGTCATTTCCTTTCATTTTTTGACTCGTTCACCGCATAGTCATTACTGGAAAGTTAAGTTAGCAGCAAGCTAGGTCAGGAACCGGAGGACCGAGTCACTGAACGGGAAGTGAAATAACTCAGTCTTGCCCCCTGCCTGCATGCTGGCTGCTTATTGGCCACACGTGGAAGTGAGTGACAGACGCCCTGATTCTATTTCCGCTCCCTCCCCTGCCCGCGATGAGGCTGGCGTCTGATTGGTCGTGTGCGATGTCAGAAGACGCTGCCGCTTGCTCAACGCCCTCCCACGCAGCGAACAAGCACCAACTTCATAGAACGAATCAGTGCAGATAGTTATTAGTTCGGTCTCGTTCACCCAAACAATTCGTTCAAAAAGAACGAATCGTTCGCGACCGATACAACACTAAGTGGAACAGCGCACTTTCAACTGTAGACGGTCAGCGTCCACACTGTTTAAAGCACCGTGAAGCTACGTGAATGAATTAAGAAAAAGCCAAGTTTTAACTAGTGATAAGAAGCTGTTTCCGAACAAAAGTTGAGCGCGTTGTAGCGCATATTCAGGCAACGACATATACACACAACCGTACACATTCAATCACTTATTTTTATGACATTTCAGGGGAAGCTGAGCTTCCCTTGCAGTTTTAGAGCAATTGCCTCTGATATATGGTAAACACATTTAATGTATTACATTTACACGTCGCCTACTTAAGTTTTTTTTATAGTTACAGATTTTTTAGTTATTTTTCCTATAGGGGATCCTATGTATGTACTTTCAGTTTTATTAGGTCCTTTTATAGATTCTTCTTTTCTCTCTATCATTGTCATGTTAAGGGTTATCTGCACTTTTGTTTAATCAATGTACATGCTGTGAAATGCCGCCTCCTAGCACAGGAGCCCGAATGCCATTTCGGGCCTTTAAGAGCCAGGCGGCGGCCACGCTCGCTCTTGTTGTTCTTGGCCGTCGGCCCATTTCAGCTCCGTCTGGGCCGGGGGCGTAGAGGAGCATTGTGGGAAGTCTGGGACTCGTCGAGGGAGGAAGCGGCGAGGTGTGAAGTGCACGTCCATGGCCAGCCGCAGACTTAGAGTCCCGTTTAGAAGTTCCAGCCACCACCTAGCCCCCAAATCCCCCACCCCTCCAAAACCCTACAAAACAGCCTGCTGACTCAGGAGGTAGAGGAGGAGAAAGAGGGATGCGGGGAGCGAACACCTTACCTCCCTCCCTTCCACGCTTTCTTGCTCCCTTGCTTGCGTCTCCTCACTCGGCAGCAGACACGCACAACACAACACCGTCGGCATACACACACCCACATGCGCGCACACACAACACACACGCATTCTAAGCGGCATCCTCAACACAAAATCAGACGCCCTTGGACTGCAGTGGGGGAGGTGAGTGTGAGTCAATATGTGAAACCTGCTGTGTGAGTGTGCGTTTGTGCTTATTGATCTGTGTGTTTATGAGGCACACCACAACCAGTGTGTGTGCATGCATGTTTCATGCGCAGGGAATCGGCATTCCTGTTTTTATTAGTTCTTCCAAAGATTACATCAGAGCTTCTACCATAGATTCAAATTAATTCTGTTTGTGTTTACACCAGACATTTTTTAAAAGTTTATTTCATTAGTTCTCCAGCTTCATCAGTATTTGCAAAAAAAGTTTTACCCATGAGCTATTTTAAAGAATGAGTTTAACATTTGTTCTTTCATTGGTTCTTCTGTTGAGGCCATCAAAACCATTACCATAAATAGAACTTTGTGGTACAGTCCTGTAGCATGTTTGACATGCATTTTTGAGGGAAAAATGATTTATTGGAACTATTTTATTAGTTGCAACTTACATCACAAATTCTACCAATTGATCTACTAGCTTGTATTAGTTTCCACCAGACAAGTGTATCTTTCGTTGCTATTATGTACGTACAGTATATTATGATATTATAAGGATAATTAAAAGAGGTTTTATTTTGTTTAGCGACTCCACCATAGTGTGCTGTGTGTTTTGTTTACAGGTTCCTTCATGGGTTGGCCCATGGATTATATCAGAACTTTTCACATAAGATATACTGTATAGAGCTGAATGCTTGACATAAAAGTTCTAGATTTTCCACCAACAGTTTTGTTACCCTTTCTTTCATAGGTTTCACCCTTGGTCCCATTAGAGTTTCCACCATAAGCTGGTTATAGGTTTCGATTCTGATAGAGCTTTCATTAGGCAAAGAAAGGCAAATTTATTTGTAGAGCACAATTCAACACAAGATAATTCAAAATGCTTCACATCACATTAATATCCAAGAACACAAATGAAATGATATATAAGTCACATGAAATCATCAAGACAGTTAAAAAAAAAATTGAAACAGGAACAGGAAAAAAACCCAAATACTATAAATAAAAAAAAAAACTAAGTCATTTATGGGCATTTATGAATACGCTGTGGTAAACAATTGTGCTTTTAGCCCTGACTTCAAGGAGGTAAGGGTTTTAGCACTTTTCAGACCTTCAGTTCATTTTCTCCAGAGTTGAGGAGCATAACTGAATGCTGCCTCACCCTGCTTGCTTCTCGTTCTTGGAACACACAGCAGACTGCTTCTAGACGACCCTAGGGTTCTAGATACTTCAAAGAAATCAAGCATGTAATTCAGTCCAAGGCCATAAGTGTTTTGTAGACCAGCAATAGTATTTTATAGTCTATCCTTTGACTCATAGGGAGGCATTGTAACGATTTCATAACCGGTATAATATCGTCCAGTTTCCTTGTATTTGTAAGGACTCGGGCTGCAGCTTCCTTACTGATTTTTTAAATCAAGACCTGCAAATCTAGCATTACAATAGTCCAATCTACTAAAAATGAATGCATATATCAGGGTTTCCATTTCTTGTTTGGACAAAAGCTGCTTAATTCTGGCTATATTTATAGGTGTCAATAGGCAAATTTAATGGCAAACTTTAGATAGCTGTTGAAGTTTAGGTCTGAATCAAAAATTCTGCCAAGATTTCTGGCTTGATTTGTGGCTGTAAGTGCCGTTGTGCCAAGGTGACTGCTGTTTACTGCGTGTTGGGCCAAAAATGGTCACATTGGCCTTTCCTACATTTAGCTGGAGAAAATTCTGGCAACATCTACTCAGTGAGACTAAGTTTCAAGGGGACTATAGTCATGTGGGGACACTGAAATATAGAGTTGTATGTCATTTGCATAGGTGTGATAGTGGATGTTGTAGTGTTCCATACTCTTAGCTAAAGGAAGCACATACAGTAGATATAAAATAAAAGCTGTCCATGAATGAACCCTTGAGGGGTCCCAATTTGGTTCGTTCGGACTCCTGAACATCTTTCACACATACCTGAACTCCGGTTAATTCCAGGGATTTAAATGGGTTGCCCTTATGTGTGAAAGCAATTTCCCGGATCGACTGACAAGGAGATGACGCGGACATTAACCGTGTCATGTCCTAGTATAATGTCCGGGACTTGCTCGGGATACATGTGTGCAAGCAGCCGTTGAATTCCCGGGTCACAGCGCGAAGGCTGATGACGTAAATATCATTGCGGGTCGATCGTCATTTCCTCTTTATCCGCAGTAAAATGAAACACAGACATCGCAATTATCAACCTGGCAAACTTCAAATAGCAGATCGTAGGACGGGACAGTCCATCGTCCATCTTTGGAAATGTGTGGTTTATTTTGTTGCCGATGCTGACCAAAAATGACATAATGTCTGGGTTCTAAAATCATGCCAGCTGCCCTCCCTACACAGATTGCCACAGAGAGCGTTGAGTTGCCAACACAGGATAAATCAGAAGCTCCTTTCAGAAATACATACCGGGTTATTCTTGGGACATCTCTGTCTGAAAGCCATGACATGCGTAAATCCCGCATCACCTTACATGGGAAATTACCAGGATATAAGTCTGGAAGGGGCTTCTGGTTTCTGTTTGACACAAAGAAATTCCTATCTTGCAAAAAAGATTTGAACCACTGAAGCACAGTGTCAGTGAGCCCTACCCACTGTTCCAGTCTGCTGAGTCGTATGTTGTGATCAACTGTGCCGAATGTGGCACAGATATCCAGTTAGTCTTATTAGGTGTGCATTCATTGACTTTCCCAATGGATCAATTAGATGTTCCATACATGTTTTGCAATGTATTTGAGGTTGTTTCATGGGCTCTCACCTATGGCCCATCCGGAGTTGTAGGCTTACCAAAGGTTTTATTGTAAGTGACTCCGTAAGCTATACTTGTGATTCTGCTTGAGGATACGATATATTGGAGGCCCTTTCTTAGGTTGTCCCATAAGAGCCATCAGATATTTATATCAAAGGTGTTTTGAAAGGTTTAACCCGACATCTGATTAGAAGTTCTTTTATCCCTTTGACACTGGATTCAATTGGAAGTTCTACACGAGGCTATGTAAGATTTTCTTTAATAGGTTCCACTCTGGGTTGCATTAGAAGTTTACTAGAGCTTTCATAAGGGGATCAGCCTGAGGTTCTTCAATGTTCTGAATCTTTTATTGTAAGTACGTTCTTAGGTTTCTCTGATGGTCCTCCAGTAGTTTCACGATAGGTTCAATTAGAGCAGTGGTACTTAACCGTGCTAAGGGTACCGAACCCCAAAAGCTTCACACGTGGATTCACCGAACCCTTCGGAATTACAGTGTATCACAAAACTGAGTACACCCCTAGCATTTCTGCAGATATTTTAGTATATCTTTTCATGGGACAACACTGACAAAATGACACTTTGACACATGTGACACAATGAAAAGTAGTCTGTGTGCAGCTTATATAATAGAGTTAATTTATTTTCCCCTCAAAATAACTCAAAATTTAGCCATTAATATCTAAACCCCTGGCAACAAGAGTGAGTACACCGCATAGGAACTACATACATCCCTAAATGTCCAAATTAAGTACCGCTTGTTATTTTCCCTCCAAGATGTCATGTGACTCGTTACGGGAGTGCTGTCAGCATTACTGCAGAGATTAAAGAGGTGGTGGGGTGGGTCATTCCCACCATCAGGCTGGACTGTAGGCATGACACACTTATCTTTGTACTCCTGGTCACCGCCACACATGCTTGAGACCATCGGAACCAAACAAATTAATCTTCGTCTCATCAGACCATAGGACATGGTTCCAGTAATCCACGTGCTTTGTTGACATGTCTTCAGCAAACTGTTTGCGGACTTTCCTGTGTACTGTCTTCAGAAGGGGCTTCCTCCTAGGTGACAGCCATGTGCACCAATTTGATGTTGAGTACGGCGTATGGTCTGAGCACTAACAGACTGACCCCCCATCTCCTCAATCTCTGCAGCAATGCTGACAGCACTCCTGTAATGAGTAGTATGACATTTTGGAGTGAAAATGACAAGCAGTACTCAATTTGGACATTTAGGGATATTTGTAGTTCCCATGCGGTGTACTCACTTTTGTTGCCAGGGGTTTAGATATTAATGGCTATATTTTGAGTTATTCTGAGGGGAGAATAAATTAACTCCATTACTAATATATAAGCTGCACCCAGACTACTTTTCATTGTGTCAAAGTGTCATTTTGTCAGTGTTGTCCTACGAAAAGATATACTTAAATATCTGCAGAAATGTGATGGCTCTACTCACTTTTGTGATACATTGTAGATAATAAAGCTAATTTCTTCAAATTCAAAACCAATACAGTATATCTAAGCTAGCAAGCTAATAATTCAGCAAATTCCCGTTCGAAATTCTTCTCATTTTGACTGCATGTTTTATAAACAGTTCAAAATTTGAGACCACTCTTGTCTATTGTGTTCCCTCATACCAAGTGCGGGTCAACCTTCCACTGAGCAAACCAGTTTCCCTCCAATCAGTTTGAGGACGAGCAGTTAAAATAAATATAAATTGAGTGCAAAGCAGTTCAAAACCTGGTCTAAAAAGCCACTTTGCCTGGATTTAATCAGCGTACGGAAATAGGACTCTGTGTTTCTTTTCCTTGGCCGAACTCCTTAGACTTTCTTACTGAACCCCTGGGGTTCGATTGAACCCAGGTTAAGAACCACTGAATTAGAGGTTTCACCAGACTTAGTTTTTAGGTTGGTTCATATGTTATTCACTAAGCCAGGGGTGTCAAACCGGTCCTCAAAGGGCCGCCTTGGGTGCAGGTTTTTCTTCAAACTTATCATAAGGACAGCCTTTCACGAATCTGGTGTCATACAAGTGTAATCAATTGATTACAATCAGTTGATGCTTGTTTTAGCAGAAACCTCATCGGTTTAACTGTCTGTGCTGGATCTGTTGGAACAAAGACCAGGACCCACTGTGGCCTTTTGTGGAATACGTTTGACACCCCTGCCCTAGGCTCTATCAGAAGTATTGCATAAGATTGTTAGGGTCCAGAATTGTTTTTAATGAGATGTTCCTTCATTTATTCTACTTTATGGATTCATCAGAAGTTCTACTAGAGGTTTTATAACTAGTTAAAGGTCATTAACTATCTGCTAACCTCTAGCCACTCTTCTTTTTTCTCTGTTTTACTATAGTTTTAAGCATTGCACAAGCCCAAACACAAACATGATACACAAAATCCCTTTCGATATTTTGTTAGCCTACGGGCTAAACATCAACCAGCGACTTGCTTGTTGTTATACCTTATAAAATGTCAATGTCCTCTTTATCATTGTTGGCTCTTGATGTGACAACACTAACATTGCCCCAATATCCCAAACCTTCAGACTGGTCTTCAGGTCTGAGTTGATGTTTGACTGCCACTGAAACTCTGTTCCAGTTCCAGTTAGTCTGTTAGCTGGTGCAACATGTTAATGTGCGTGTAGGTGCAGTTGTGGCTTTTGTGTGTGCGTATGTGTGTGTGTTTCTGTGCGCACGCTGAGACTGCTGGTGTTACAATAACAAGACAGTCAGGGGGCCCCTGGGGGCCGTCAAGACTGTTTACTTTAGTCTGTGTGTGTGTGTGCGTGCGTGTGCATGACTGTGTGTGTGAGACAAAGATGAGGCAGGATGACTAAGAATCTTCACAGGCTAACTTAAATGAGTCAGTATAAGTTTGTGTTTACATGTGAATGTTTGTGTGTCTGACAGATAATGTTTGTATGCATGTCTAGAGGCCTACAGGTATGTAAGAGAGAGTGTGACGACGAAGTCATGTTATCTACTTGAGCTTGAATTGACGTCAGGCTAACAATAACATTAGCTGACATTGACGTCACGCTTACAATAACATAAGTTCATGCTTGCAAGTATTATTGCTACTCTACATTTACAACATTTGCTTGAATTCTCACAACTTTTCATATTTTGTTCCCTAGGATGCGTGTGTGCTCCTGGGAGGCGTTTGCTGAGACGGGTGTGGTCTTGCTAGCCGTCCTCATGCTGATGATGTCCATGGGACGCCTCACCACCACAGCTAATACGCCACTGCAGGTAAAATAACAGCCACACAAACCTGCTTTTAGGTTTCTTTTTCGTATCCTTCCTGCCCTATGTGCTCCATAGTGTCTCTTTTTGCTTGGTTGTGTTCTTGTTGGCTATTTTTTGTGTGCAATTGTGTTTGCAGGTAAATAAACACACACAAAATTAGCTGATACCCTCCACCCGCTACCAGGATGTCCCCTAAACTGACACTCCACACATTCCAGCAGTGTGCTTGGGTTTGATTGCTGCTGCTGCTGCACATGGGGAATGTCTGGCAAGTGCAGCGTCAGCACTATGGGAATGTTCACAACACTCGGTTGTTGACATCTGATTGGCTAACATGTTAACACATGCAGGAGGATCTTTTCATTAATTAGCCTAGCATCCAAATGTAGACAATAATTCTCGAGGTCCAAACATGTAATGGTCCTTTAAAAATGCCTCCTTCCACCAATTTCCAGGAACTCATCGTCCATGACATTTGTAGTTCCTCAAACTGTAAAGCTTCTAATCAATTATCTTTAGAGTCCAGAAGGTTCATCGACCTCTCACATGGTGTACCAGACCAAAAATGTTGACTACCCATACTCCCCGACTGACAATTTTCACTGTTTTTTGTTGGGTAATTAAATCTGAGTGTGTTGTGCATTGTAGATTTGGGACAAATATTGTTTGGTGATATATAGTGATTCAAGACCTGATTGAGTTCTACAAAGATGGAATGCATCTTGATTACGTATATTGTCAAGATACATTGCCACATGATGTGAGCTAAATAGCCCATCAATAGTGTAGTCAAATCGCTTTACTCATCCAGCAACTTTACTATGAGTATCCACCACCCATTTTCTGGTGCTCACGCTTAGAATCTACTTGGCAAGTATTAGCAGGTCCAAAAATCAAGGGTCCTTCCAACTCAGTTTCAAAACAAAATTAATTTATCACAAAACAACTAACTAAATAATATAACTTGCAATTGATGAAACAACTGGAACAGTAGCTAAATAAATATTCAGCACAGAACATGAAGTTTGAATTTTATTTACATCTGTAGTTCTGCAATGCACACTAGGATGCTTGACGCATGTTGGACTACAAGTATTGACAGCAGATGGCATCAGAGGTTGTCCATCTCTCCGAAGGGAGCAGTGATGGCCAAATGAAGCTTGTTGAAGCAATGACGCTTTACAGCCAATGGGTTCAAAGCATCATAGTGGTTCATTTGCTCGATGGAGCTATCACGTGGTCTTAAAGCCCTAGAGGCCAACAGTGTTGATAATTTTATGGCTATTTGTCTACAAAAATGATATGAGTGTGCTTGTGTTACTACATGTACAAAATGCAACAAGCGCTATAAGGGAAAATGTGTTTTTCCATTTTTATCTAGAAATAATAGCTTTCCCACAGTGTTTGGCTTTAAACGTTTTTTTTTTTTTTGTAAAGTATTTCACTGGCTCTAGATTACATTGTTTCACAGCCCGAAATCCACAAAATGTAAATTGACAGGCGATCGCCATTGCATTTTGCGCCCGCTTTATACTGTAATATGTACTGCATTTGCATGTGCTACTGAAACAAACAAAAAAGTTAATTACATCGGAATTTTTTTCTTTACATTTTTGGATATCGTATCATGATGTATCGTATTAAGATCCTGCCATCGAGGCGCATCGTATTGTGCATTCCAGGTGTATCACCCCGTAACTAGTGTATTGTATGTTTTAGGTAGTACTTTAATCTGTTGTCTTTGTGTGTATGAGTGTGTGCATGACTGTTCGCGTGCATGGGTGTGACCATTTACGGTACATGCGTGTGTGTATGTGCCTGTGCAGGAGGAAGGCAGCGTGGCCTCCAACAGTCTGGAGGAACTCCAGGTGATGGCGTTCTGGTGGGGCGAGTGGGCCAAGTGGACAGCATGCACACGCACTTGCGGTGGAGGTGTAAAGTCACAAGAGAGACACTGCCTAAAGCAGAGGTCACTACACTCATGTTTGTCTGACACTGTGCCTGTGGTTTCTTGTGATTCTCCATGTGTGTGTTTTTTGTCTAAAGAAAGAAAATTGCTGCTTTCAAGGACAATATGACGTGTTCGGGAACCTCCAAAAGATACCACCTATGCAATGCACAAGTGAGTTGCACACGCACAACGACACGCAAGGACTCTAAAACACAAACACACATAAACATGACAGTTTTTTGCAAAATAAAAGCAACATTTAAAAAAATTTACTGTAAGTGTACTTCCACGCTCACCTAAAAAAAGACAGCATGCCCTCACCAGGTCAGGGATGAGGTCCTTCCCCAAGTGGAGGGGTTTAAGTATCTTGGCCTCCAGATCATTGTTTTTCAACCGGTGTGCCGTGGCACACTAGTGTACCATAAGAGATTGTCAGGTGTGCTGCGAGAAATCATACAATGTCGCTTTTTTTTTTTTTCATCATTGGGCGGAGTCGCAATAGGAAGGACTGAGTAGGTAGAAAGTTCTCAGTCTTGTGCAGATGAACGAGGTATTACTCGACATTGTGGACCCCAGAACTTAACTTAACTTAACGTACATTGTTTGATTAAACTCGTCAAGTGTCGATATACATGAAAGTGTCCTTTCCATTTTATCCAAATAAGACGACCGTGAACCCCGCCCCCCCGTATTTTATTCCAACACATTGTCGAGGACAGCAAGATGGCTGATGGTTAGAAATCTGAGCAGTTCTTGAACGCTATCCAACAGTGCCATGGTTCCAAGCAAGCTTGAACATCATCTCCAAATGAAACATCCGTCGCTTCAAAACAAGTCGATGGACTATTTTATTTACCCTCGTGAAAACACAGTGAAACAGGCAACTTTTTTTGGGGGGGAAAAACTACAACGGTAAATGAGAAAGCCCTCAAAGCCAGTTACCTTATTGCTGAACTTGTTGCTAAACCCAAAAAGTCCAACACTGTGGCAGATTAATTAATACTACCTGCCTGCAAAGCCATTGTCAGCGAAATGCTCGGCCCTGATGCAGTTAAAGACATAGCTTAAGTCCCTCTGTCTGATAATTCTGAGCTTTTCAAGCCTAACTGCTATAAAAAAAAAATAAAAACAGAGACTAAGAGCTGTTGAAGAAGTGTCTCGGGTTTGTCTTTCTTTAATTCCTGCCAGGATATTGGCTTTGTGTTCATCTAAACAGGCTCAAGTTTCACACTAAGTAACTATAAATATTGAGAAATTATTTTATATTCTGTACATAAAGTAATTTTGAAACATTTTTGGTTTGTGGTGTGCTGTGAGATTTTTTCTCCAATGTAAAAACGTGCTGTGATTGGGGGGGGGGGGGGGGTGCGGGACATTGGCTACTTTGAGTGTTAATTTGTACTGTGCTTTTCCACTGTCAAGGCACTCTTTGCGCTGTGACACTATATCCTCATTTAGCTACTGATGACGCAGCATCAGGGTATGTGGGGTTCAGTACCTTGCTCAAGGATACTTAGACAAGGTCGCTAGGATGGGGAATTGAACCCACAATCTCAGGGTTTGGGAATGACTATTGAGCCAGGTCGCCACCTTTACATGGGAAAAAATTCTTAAATCTGATCAGAGTTTGGATTAAAATTATGACTAAATACACTTTTTTCATGGGCACTTAAAATATTTATCCAATTAGGATTTGTTCATGCATCACACTTTTGGTCAGATCAAATTATTTTGACATCCGAAGATTGACCAAATATACTGGAAATAGTAGTATAATAAGAAGCCGTAGCAAACTCCATGTCAACAAAACAATTTCCAGCCTTCGTACCACCGTTGTTTTGGCGGCCCTTTTAATTTTCGTCTTCTGGACGAAAATACGTTCGTCTAAGTCATATTTTAGTTGTTTCAAAATGTGTTTTCGTCTAGTTTTAGTCAATGAAAATTCCTCCAGTTTTTGTCTGAATTTTTTTGCACGTTTTAGTATGTAAAAAAAAAAATCAGTGGTTTTAGTTGGGATATAAAAGGTTTCCAACTATTTCGAATGAACATTGACAGACAAGTAGTAGACACTTATTTTAGAAGTAGGGGTTTTATCTCTGGGAATTTGCATACTAAAGTAAATGCAAAAATGAAATTCCTGCTATGCCGGGAAGTAGCGAGTCACAAAATGTTACTCCTACCAGTGGAACATAATAATCAATGGAAAATTAACACCGGTTACAGTTTTTAAATCAGGGCACAAGACATACAATCAATGTCTACAATGCAATGTACGCCGCATACGCCGCACTCTACATCAAATTGGTGTGCATGGCTGTCACCCCAGGAGGAAGCCTCTTCTGAAGACAGTACACAAGAAAGCCCGCAAACAGTTTGCAGAAGACATGTCAACAAAGCATATGGATTACTTGAACCATCTCCTATGGTCCGACGAGACGGGCGGGCTTTCTTGTGTACCGTCAGCAGAAGAGGCTTCCTCCTGGGGTGACAGCCATGCACACCAATTTGATGTAGAGTGCGGCGTATGGTCTGAGCACTAACAGGCTGACCCGCCACCTCTTCAATCTCTGCAGCAATGCTGACAAATGATTCACTGTATATGTCGAATTTCATCTCAACAGACAAAAACTGGCACTCGTTTCGTTATGTTTAAGTCTCTCAAGATGCATTTCGAGCTCGTTATTATCTCCTCATCGTCATGACAAAAATGTTCATTAATGAAATATTTCAGTTATCGTCATCGTTGACAAAAACAACAATCCTTCCTACTGTCATGTATTTCAACAATTTTAAGACCTTTTAATATCTCCAGCAACGTGTTCATCTCGGATACAGACCAGTTTAGTCTTGCGCTGATTCGCTGATGCGCTTTGGTTCTACTAGCTTCCGGGAATAAAAGACACGTATATATTGACGTTAAAGACGAGCACGCTAAAGACTGTTTGTTCCCAAATTTTGGAATACATGGCTACGTTGACATGGACACTTTTATTCGAATTAAAAGCCTGATCGGAATAGGAATGCTTTTTGTACATTCCCATTCAGAATATTCCAACTTGATCCAGACCATTTCGATCAAGAGTCTATTACGAAGAGAGGGGTGGTTTATGTTGATTGATAATCTTATATTTATTTTTATTTGTTTATATTGAAAAGAATCCATGCATTTTTGAATATGTGGGTCCTGGCCCACAAATGCGTAAGGTCTTATTGAACATCTACAACACACAAACTGTCAGATTTATTGTTTGCATTACACAGGACTGTCCAGCCAGTGGTCGAAGCTTCCGGGAGGAGCAGTGCTGGTCTTTCAACTCGCAACTTTACAATGGCCACAGCTACCAGTGGAAACCTCTGTATCCGGGTACTACACACATTTGGGTTTCACACGAGTTTAAATCGCAACTTTGCAATGGCCACAGCTACTAGTGGAAACCTCTCTATCCTGGTACTACACACAGTTGGGTTTCACACGGCTTTAAATGGTTTAATATAAAGATTTTTTGATTAATTCTTGACTTGCATGAAAAAAAATCAATTTATGTATCCATGAAATGACGGCTTATAATTCTGTCTAACATCTCTTTTGCAATTACTATTACAATATGCAGTATCCCATGTTAACACAAATAGCAATCTATGGTATTTAAACTTTTGAAATTTAACTTGGTAAAATAATACAATTTAATACAGTGGTACCTCTACATACGATCGCATCAACACACAATCCTTTCGACATCAAACATAAAATTTGACTCGTCATTTGTCTCGGTGTATGACGGACATGCTCAAAATACGACGATTTATGACGGCGTCGCAATCTCAGTGTTTTCCCGAAAGACAGATGCACAACGGATATTCTTCTGAGAGAAATCAACATGGGTCCCCATAAGGTTAGTGCAGATGGTGAAAAAAGGAAAAGGGTAACGCTCATGGAATTGAAATGATAGAAAAATATGAGCGTGCTGTGCGCGTCAGTTTGCCAGTGACAATTATTATTATTGTAACAAGGTAGGAAGTCGCCAGATTCATCAGGTTTTAAGCATTTATTTTAGAACTTGGGCAACACAACACGGCCACTGTCCGCCGTAGCCGACGCCAACAACAATATTAAAATACAAAGTAAAAAGGTCCCACTCTTCAGCACCTGTTTCACTCTGTCGTCGGTCACACGGTGCATACAGGAACAGCATGCAAAACACAACCCGATTCGTTACATTATTATTAGTACTAGTATTATTATTACCATTTGTTAATTATCATTTGTTTGTTTTCCTGTGTGTAATTGCTATTTGTACTTGTACCAGCAGTGTTTGTGAAGGATTTAGCCTAGGTTTTTGGGCTGTGGAACGAATTAATCGAATTATAATGTATTCTTATGGGAAAAGCCAGCTCGACATACGGCCATTTCGACTTACAAATCAGGTCCTAGAGCGAATTAAATTTGTTGTTAATAAGGAGCATATGAGCTGTTACAGTATTTATCAATAATATGTTCAGTGAAAATTCATGTAAATGTGAATATTTATTTTTGGTTTGAAATTCAATTTAAATTATGAGCCACAAATTTTTTCTGTAGACGACTATGTGCACATCTCCAGTAACCCTTGTGACCTCCATTGCACTACCGCTGATGGCCAGCGGCAGCTGATGGTGGCGGCTCGCGATGGCACGTCCTGCAAGTACAGCAGCTACCGTGGTGTCTGCGTGGACGGTAAGTGTGAGGTGAGTCCACACTCGGCCACAATTGCAAAGTAGCAGTGTTTGAACTGAGGCAAATTTTTATATTTATAAATCATTTGCCTGTGTTAAAAACAGCTGACGTTAGTTTTCTTTAACCTCTCGCAGCCAATAGGATGTGATGGCGTTCTCTTCTCATCGAACACACTGGACAAATGCGGAGTCTGCCAGGGCGACGGCAGCAGCTGCAGCAGAGTGACTGGAAACTTCCGCCGAGGGGCCACTACGCTTGGTGAGTGACACCAAACCTTTTATCCACCACATCCGCCCGCTAGCTTACCATATTAAACTGCTTTCTGCAGTGGTTCTTACCCTGAGTTCGATCAAACCCCCGTGGTTCGGTGAGTAAGTCTGGGGCAGTGGTTCTTAACCTTGTTAAAGCTACTTAACCCCACGAGTTTCACATGTTCATTCACCGAACGCGTCGGAATTAGATAATTCCTGTTCAAATTCCTTCACATTTTGAAAGCGTGTTTTAAATGGGTCAAAATTTGAGTCCACGCTGGCAGAAGGTCTCTTGTACTACCTCATACACAGTGCGGGTCAACCTTCCACTGAGCAAACCAGTTTCTCCTCCTATCAAATGGAGGACTAGCAGTTGGAAGAAAATGAATAAAACCTGTATGGTGAGGGCAAACCAGTCCACAACCTAGTCTAAAATGACACTTTGCCTTTAGACAGCGTACGAAATTGGGGACCTATGCGTCTTAACCTTTGTGGAACCCTTTAAACATACTTACCGAACCCCTGGGATTCAGTCGAACCATAGTTAAGAACCACTGGTCTAAGTCTTTCGGCGAAGGTTAAGACACGCAGGGCTAAGGCCTCAGCAAAAAATGGAAATCCTAAACCTGGCTTGAACGTGATTTAAAACCTGCTTTTTGTTTAAAACCCAGATTCCACATTAAGAACCCTAAAATTGAAAGACTAGCCCTATCTAGTAAACCTAAAACTCTATTATTCCATGCGGATTTCACTTTTGGAGCTTTGAATCTATGCCTGTGCTAATTTCCTGTTAAAACACAGATAGGGTGGTTTTCTGAACCATTCACCTATGTTTGAGAAATTATCAAATGTCTCCTGCCTGCTGGTCGGGGCTGCTGAAACGCCCAGTGATACCTACTTCTGCCTTTCCCCCGAGCTTCTCCTCTGCTCTGACGTGTGCCGCACTGCTACCTTACCACGCGCATTTCTCAATCAAATAATCATCCAAAGTGTCGATAAGAAAATGTATTTTTGGATTCAAAGGAGTGTTTCTTCTGTTTACACTTAGTGGCTGGACCATAAAAACGAAAGCCTTGTATAGTTTTTTTTTTTTTTTTTTTTTTAAGAGACATATCTGTGTGTGAATATAGCATTCAAAAATCAACTCAAGGTAAAATTGTTTCTTAAAAGTGATACCTTATGCCTGAAAAATAGATGATCCCCCCATTAAGAAAGTCTACTTTGGGCTTCATACTCAAGAACCCTGAAACCCCATTTTTATACCCTAAAGGTACTTTGAATCCGTAGCTATTGTTTGAAAGCCTAACCCGTGTTTTCCTGTGTTATCTTTAATCCAAAACCATGTTTGAAAGTCTTAATTTGTCATTTGAAATCCCTTTCCATTAGTCAGTCACTGTGCCACTTCAGTTCCCAGCACTGCCAACCAATTCCACCACTGTCTGGTTCCTACACCCACCAACTCCAAGCAACCACCCAGTGCCCAGTCCTCACAGCCACCACACAGTCTACAAAACTTAGTTTCCTTTGTCCCGATTTCCAGGCTACGCCTTCATCACGCAAATCCCTGAAGGATCATGGGACATCCAGGTCATTGAGAGGAAAAAGTCAGCTGATGTTCTCGGTCAGTGTTTGGCCATCTTGAGATTTTTTTCCCTGACAATAAAGACAAACAGAATCAAATTTGCTTCCTCCTTGCAGCCGTAACTGACCAGGCGGGAAACTTCTTTTTCAACGGCGCCTACAAGGTGGACAGCCCTCAGAACTTCCACGTGGCGGGCACCGTCTTCAAGTACCGCCGCCCCATGGATGTCTACGAGACGGGCATTGAGTACATCGTTGCTAAAGGGCCACTGGACCAGCCTGTCAACATCCTGGTACTCAAAGCTAAGTGTTTCAAAGGAGAGTTTGGGTTTCAAGACAGGGTTTTAATTTAGCATCATATTGTTTGAGTTCATCTTTCAAAGTTGGGTCCTTTCAATTGTTTTGGGTTTCAATTTAAGGATTCAAGATAGGATTTGGCTATCAAAATCAAGCTTTTACTACAAAGTTTGTGTTTGAAGCAGAAGATAAGGTTAAGAGTAAGTTTTTTTTAAAAGAGGTTTAGGGTTTCAAAATATACTTTCAACCATGGGTTGGTATTTCAAACAAGGTTTCACGGTAAGGTTTTGAAAATAGATGGATGTTTTCAAGCGCCGATGTGTCCTTTCAGGTGTTGAATCAGAATGGTCGCACACCATACATCACATATGAGTACACGGTTCTGAGAGACTCCCTACCGCCTGTGCCGCCGCCTCCTGTCTACACGGGCGCCGACAGCTCAGTGGAGGCCGGGCCACTGCCCGCGCCCAATGCTAGCCGCTACCAGCAGAATCCTATAGGGGGGCCTATGGAGGGGCCGGGGGATGCCGTTCAGCAGGAGACCAACGAGGTCTACGAGGAGACTGCACACATACACTGTGATACGAACACACACTACACAGGTAAGCATCTCCATCATTTGTATTTTTGTGTGTCGCTCTCCTTTGTGAGTCTTTTTTTTTTTTTTTTTTTTTTATCAAAAAGGAGCAAAAAAGTTGTTGTGTCTAAAAGGACAAAAGGGGACATGTCCTGTTTCAAAATAGCTGCAATGCACTATATACGTGTGTGTCTGTTTGTCTTTTTGCGTGTGTGTGTGTGTCAGTGTGTGTGATGATAGTGTTCGTGCAACATTGCATTATTAATGTTATGCACGTACATAGTGTATCAGCAGCAGATAAAAAATTCACACTGCTCCATTACACCGCACCACCCCATTAGAAGGGGCAGATGTTTAGATGGGGTCTTTAACTCTTTCTATTCTGGTTTACTAGAGGGCAACAGTAGCCATACAGTAAGCACGGTTAACCCAATCCCCGCCGGCATGCCCTTGGACCCTGAGGCAGATGCCCCCAACCTCATTTGGAGGGTTTTACTGGAAGGACGCGTGGGCACAGATGAGCTGCTCATCAACATTTCAACCAATCAACTCCTGGAGATGGAAGAAGACAGTTTATTTTTGGCAGAGGAGGAACCTGGCGGCCCTGAGGCCGACCGACCCCCCGGACTTAACCAGACCCTGGAGTTTACGCTTGGACGCAAACGAAACAGCAGCAGCGCAGACGTTTTCTACCACAACAAGACGCTGTATGCAACAGGCAGGGCAAGCAACCGCTCGAACAAAACCAGGTAATGTGACAGAGCCAAGTGAACTACACAACACAACTACATTAGCCATTGAATCGGAATCAAACAGAACAATGAAATACAACCAAACAACCAGGAACAACAACAAAACTGCAACAACAGCACAACTAAATCAGGACCAAAACACAGCCAACAGAACAAAGTAGTACTACACAGCCAACAGCAGACACAGAGCAGAACCAGTCAGAACCAAACATCCAACAGAATGAAGTATTACAATTGAACTAGATAACACAGCAGAACTAGCTATCATGACACAACCACCAGAACCAGGTACAAAACCAAACCAACATGTAGTTTCTAAAACCAAAACAACACAACTAGTTTCTAACCAAACTAAAGAACATAACAGAACCTGTAAACACACAACCTCTCAACTAACAGAACAAACTAGGACTGCAGAAGAGATGCATATAACACAGCACAACAGACAGTACCAGGTTTTACTAAAAGCTGAGAAATCCAATTAACCCTGCATAATCGGCAAAACAGGTTACACAACATGTTTACTCTTTATATATGGGTGTCATGTTGCACAGAGGGGGTTCAAGGCTCTACCAGAAAAACCTGAAGTTGAGTCCAGCCGACATGTACCGCTGGAAGCTTTCCTCGCAGGAACCCTGCAGCATGACCTGTTCCATTGGTACTGTCCCACACCAGGCTGCTACTTTCTAGTCAGTCCAGAGCAGTTTGGCCTCGATATGCTTTCAGCTTTGCTGGCGATTTCTTCCAGGCGTGTCCAAATCCTTTGTCACATGCATCCGCTATGATGGCGTGGAAGTGCACGATATGTACTGCGATGCTTTGACCCGACCGGAACCAGTTCATGACTTCTGCATCGGACGGGAGTGTCAGCCCAGGTAGAGCAGTCACAAAAAATGTCTGCCATCAGACTTTTGGATAAAATTTCAGGAAGAGCCTAAAATGCATTTTGACCATTACTGGTGTAATTAATTTGAACCTTTCTTGACTTATGAATGCAAATATCCAATTGTTTATTATTTGATTTTTTTCAAACGGGTTGCTAAATGTCAGAGTAGTGGACCAAAGATTTCCACAACAGAACACAATACTGGAACTGAACAAATTTAAAATGTATAAAAAAGAACAAGGTAAAAAGCAGAACAATGTAACATAACCTAACAAATGACCAACAGTCAGTCACTCATCATTGCTAGGCTCCAAATCGGAAGTGGTCAATGACTTTAGCTATAGAATAACAGAGACATTGAGACTCAAAGAAATTCATGAAAGTGGGCTCCTTCGCAAATGTTAACTGATTAAAGACCACTGGAGTAGTGTTTGTTAACTAACTAAAACAGCACTGGTCGTACTGTGAGCAAAGGATGTTTGTGTTCCCTATCAGGTGGGAGGCCAGCAGCTGGAGTGAATGCTCCCAGACCTGTGGCGAGGGTTTCCAGTTCCGGCAGGTCCGATGCTGGAAGATGCTCTCGCCTGGCCTAGATAGCTCTGTCTACAGTGACCTGTGCACCATGGCTGACCTGGAGAGACCAATGGAGAGGCGGGCCTGCAAAAGCCCCGCATGCGGTCCCCAGTGGGAGGTGGCTGAGTGGACAGAGGTATAATGCCTTCTACTATGTGTCATGTACTCTTTGATGATGATTCTCAGTTTTAGAGTTTTGAAGCTATGCCAATATGTTAGGTGTCATATTCTACCACAACTCAAATAGGCACCACAACACAGGTACTAGAACGGAACAAGGTACAACAGAACAGGATGACAGTGTACGAAAGCCGCTAGAAATTACAGCAGGTACTCTCAGTATCAGGACTTGAAACAGTCAGGTAGGACAGCAGAGCCACATACTACTATAGAAAACATGTATTAAAACAAAATCTGAAAACAGATTACGAGACTACAACAGACCAAAACAGGTGTTAAAAGAGAGACGTAGTACAGCAGAACCAAGTATTCTGACAAAACCAGGTGCTCCAATTGAAAAGAGTAATAAAATAGAATCTTGTACTACATCAGAACTAGGTAGACAAAGGTCTTAAAGCACAGTCAGGAAACTCAAAGGGCCACACATCGAATACAACCTGGCACTAACACAACCAGGTAATACAACAGAAACACATATCACAAAAAAGCCAAGTACAACAACGTAGCCAGGTATACAATAAACCATAAAATGAACTACGCGCTCCAACAGAATTAGGGATCATAACAGAATCATGATATGTTGAAACAGCACCAGGCAATGTAAAAGTGCCAGGCAATACTGTACAATACAAAGACGTATTGAAAAAAATCACACACCAAAACAAAACCAGAGATGACTGAAACTGAACCACTGAAGCATTTCCTGAAAAATTACTGAAACTGAACTGTTAACAAGATGTTAACCAGGCTAGTTATGTTAACATGTGCTAACATAGTGTACTGCTAAGTGCGGCCGAAGAGATCAGGTGACCCGTGACGTCCGCTGCTCTGACGAAAGTCGCCCATGTGATCCCATGACCGAACCGGCCGGTGTCAAGAACTGCACAGGCCCGCCTTGTGAACGCCATTGGACCGTGTCCGAGTGGGGGCCTGTGAGTAGACGTCATGACACGAAATTCTGAACTGACAATCACGTGACATGACATGATGTATGACTTTTGGTATTTGGCCTTCTCGCGCGACAGTGCTCGGGCCCATGCCCACATGGGAGGATGGTGCGTCATGTGTACTGCAAAGCTCCGGAGGGCCGCGTGGTGGCTGAGGACCAATGCCCCGAGGAAGAAAAGCCGCTCTCTGTACAGCCTTGTGGGGAGAGGGACTGCCCTGCCCACTGGCTGAGTCAAGACTGGGAAAAGGTGTGCCTGTTTGAGAGTTAAATCTGTGTAAAATCTGGATGTAAATTTTGCATTTGCATTCTTTTTTGTCTTAATTTTCAATTTTCATTTTGATTTGCATCCTGCATCTATCACTGTGTGATACCCGACTACAGTGCAACACCACATGCGGCCGCGGCATCAAGCGAAGGTTTGTCCAGTGCGTGGGCATCAGTGGTGGCAAGTTCCTGATTTTAGACGAAGAAGCATGCAGTGCTGATGAGAGGCCTGAAGACGAGAGCACCTGTTTCGAGCGGCCGTGCTTTAAGTGGTACACAACACCGTGGTCCGAGGTATACCGATCTGCACTAGAGGTAGTGTTTGATGTTAGATTATGGTAATGTGTGTGTGATATGAAGCAGGTGGAGCGTCACATGCAGAGGTGAGGTTAGCCCAAAATTTTACTCAAAAGTAGTGTTACTTAAAAATAATAATACTGAAGTTAAAGTAGTCGTCCAAAAAGTTTACTGAAGTACAAGGAAAAAATTGCATTTGGTGAAAAAGTAATGAGTGAAGGCTTAAGATGTCTGATTTGTTGTAGCAAATGTTTTTTTTTTTTTTCTCAGCACAATGTCATCTCTATGAACTGTTATTATTATACTGTACTGTATTACATGAGAAATACACAAAAATCATCTAATACAGACGAGAAAAATCTCCAGAAATGAAACCTCACCTGTATGCAGAGCATGAGTTCCCTCTAATGGACAAAAAAATTTGCTACCATGAAATTAAACCGATCATATCTCTGGTTTTCCGTAGTCTATGGGTGCCAAATACAAACTGGAGGAGAGGTTGAAATATGCGCGTTTAAGTAACGTGGACGGCAGTTTATTTTATATGGCTTTTCAAAGATGCTACGTGTCAGTGTGATCACAGGACCTCCGACTGCAAACTTGTATGTGGTTATGTGACTATTGTTATGCCTGATTGGTATAATGCAATCATGTGATTAGTGTTGCGACATCCCATTGGTGAAACTGCTAGAGCCACTGGCAAAAAGCTAATATATAGAATGAGGAGGCAACAACTTTAGTGTAGCACAAAAGTAGCAAAGTAATTTTAGCGTTTCTTCTTCACAAATCTACAGCGATCCCCCATTTTCCACGATTAGTGAAAAACTGCGAAGTAGCACACCTCCACCCATAAAAAAACATTTGCACATTTTTTTGTCTGTGTTCAATGTATTTATTCAGATTTAGCATTAGAAAGAGATACATATAAGACATGTTTTATCACTTTTCCCCCTAAAGTATAATTTAAAACTTTTATGTATATGTATATTTTAATAAATGTTTTTTAAGCACTTCAAATGTAAAAATTATAAGTTTTAAACATGTTACTGTCACACCAAATTATTTTCAAACAAGAATAAAATATACAAATGCTTGTCTTTATTAAATGCTTCATTGAGTGAGTGCACTCAAATTCGCTCCATCTCCTCGGTTACACACAATGAGTTGCCACAGCAACTGTTTAACAAGTTAAATGATGATTGACACATGCGGCGCTTTGAGGCTGAGGCTTCCTGGCCAAATCAAACAGAAGACTTCTATCAATCATCGTTAACTTTAATAAGCAACTCCAGTGTATTGCCTGGACAACAAAGAGCAGGGTTTTGGGGGAGTGAGTGAGACGCGATTGGCTCGGAACAGCTCATCTGTATTTATTTATTTATTTTCTTTTTAATTGACAAAAAATCCATGATGGAGTGAGGGCACAAAGTTGGAAGTGTGAAGTAGCGAGAGATCACTGTACTCAAGTAAAAGTAAAAAGTATGGCATGGTAAAACTACTCTTAGAAGTAAATTTTAATCCAAACGTTACTCAAGAAAATGTAAAAGATTAAATGTAACGCATTACGACCCACCTCGGTTTAAAAGTGGCTGTAACATTTGTCTTTTTTTTTATGTGCATAGCGCCCCTGCAACCTGATTTTAATTTGCAACCTGTTTGTTCCCAGTGCACCAAGACTTGTGGCGTAGGCGTGAGGATGCGCGATGTCAAGTGCTACCAGGACCGCGAGCTGGTGAGAGGCTGTGACCCTCTCACCAAGCCCGTGTCCAAGCAGACATGCAGTCTACAGCCATGTCCCACTGAGCCACCAGGTCGGTGTTTGTTATCCAAGGATTTTCAAAATGAAGCATGCAATAACCCTTTCAGAATCAAATTTCTGGCAAATTTCTTACTTTCAAAAACCCAAATACTGTATGTTAATTTTCCCAGCCACTATCAATTTCAGGGAAACTCCCAGAACGTCTGGGAGACTTGGGATGTGTGGTCTTTAATTGGTGGTACAAAGTACTAGTTTATCAGGATTTACAAGACGAGAAAAATGCAGTAGTTTGCAGTGTTCTTTGGAAAGCAGAAATGTAATACTTACGTCATCTGGTTCTGTGTGCATGATGACATTGCCCCGCGAAAGGAATATGCCGATTAATTTACAACCCTTTTCACGCATATGAACGGATAATGCCGAATGTAAAAAAAAAAAAAAGGAATATCAACCTTAACATGGATATTGGCTGCATGTCATTATGGCCTTTGTCTATTTTTGGTACAATCTACCAAACATCTGCTTGTTGTGACGTGAGTTGAATTCACTGTCACCATACAACACTCTTATCTCCAATTTTTAACCGTCTGTTGGTGTTCAGATGAGAGCTGCCAAGACCGGCCCACCACCAACTGTCTCCTTGCTCTTAAAGTCAACCTGTGCAGTCACTGGTACTACAGCAAGGCCTGCTGCCACTCCTGCCGGGCTGTGCGAGCCACCGCATCCTAAAGCTCCCCATCCCCTCACCTTGCCTCCCCCAAAATTGTGCACATGGATTTTGTTCATCAGGTAGCCTGAGTGCAACGTTTACATTCACAAAAGACAAGTCAACAGACAAGAAAAGGTTACACGCGCTTGCTGACTGTCGAGCTTCCTCATGCCGGTCTCCAACATTTTCCTCTTTTCGCATCAGTTGCTCTTCCCCCACACCATTCTTATTCTCTCCCTTCCATCGACTTTCACTCTCACTTACTTGTCATCAGTCTTGCTCTTTTTAAACATTCACATGTATCTTCTTTCTTTCTTCTCATTTATTGTCCACTTTTCCCATGTCCTTCTCACTCTCTCTCCCTTTCTCTCGCTCTTTTTTCCATCCTTAACTCTTAAATTGTATTTTCTGCCATCCTTCACTCTTTGTACAGGATGACTGAAAAGTCACTATACTTTAAAAAAATAAATCTTTAAAATTACACAGGATACAGAGTTTATTCATACTTGTAGCATCATCAAATCAGCCACTTATGGACTCAAGCTTCCCTTACATTTTGCAGAATCTTTTCCCCAATTTCGCGGAACTCATTCAATTCCCCTCAAAGGAGCGAGGCCAGGGGTCAGCAACCTTTAACACTCAGAGCCATTTTGGCCACCGAAAAGACAACACAGGAAGCCCCACACACGTTTTTTCTATCTGAAATGAAGATGTTATACCAGGGGTCGGGAACCTTTTTGAATGGGAGAGAGGAAAAAAAGTCAGATAATTTCTATATACAGGTAGTCCCTGGGTTATGAACTCGTTCTGTTCCTACGCTGGCGACGTAACCCGAATTTCCATGTAAATTGGAATTAACCCTTTAAGTACCAGTGTTGGGAATAACGCCGTTATATTATACTATATACTATATATTTTTCAGTAACAGAGTAATCTAATTAATTACTTTTCTCATCTTGGCAATGCTGTTACCGCCACTGAGGCGGGAAAGGCGTGCGTCACTATGCGTTACTATGTTGGTTGACTGACGCGAGAAAAGTCTGAGAGAGACGGACTCACAGAGACGAGAGAGCAGAGCAGGAGTGGGGAGGAGGCAAGGGAGTTGGGACGCCGTTGCAAACGCGACGCTACTATGCTAGGTGGCTCCAATAATACCTGACTGTAGCCGATAGCCTACAAACTACGTCCACATGATGCTACGGTAGATATCAACTATATACAGAACTAGATGCAAATGACAGACACGGCGGCATTAGCAACATATACAGTATAATAAAGAACTAGATGCATTAGTAAACAGCCGCCATCTTAAAGCAGTAGACTTCTCATGAAGGCTCTGTTGTAGAGAACCTTCCTAGCGAACCTAAGTCACTTTTATCTAAAATGCTACTAAATCGGAAAAATTAAACTTAAATCTATCTTTAAATGATGAAACAGTTTTAAAACTTACACATGTCGAAAATAGACAGAAGGGAACTAATGCAATATGGGAGCAATTTTAACAACTTTAACAGTTGATTCCCAACATTAAATGACTTCCACTCATAGCAAAGGCTATTATCTAGTTATCGCAACATCTGCAATACCCTTGTGTATAGTTAAGTTTAGGGTAAAGAATGTAAAGAAAAGTAATTTGTAAATGTGATTAATTACATTTTTATAGTAGGATTCCCAGCACTGTTAATACCCACAAATACCCCCTAAATCTCAAAATAACTATTCAAAAACATGTATTTGGTCATTTTAATAAAATAAAGTAAAACATAAGATACTGTGCTTAGACACAGTGAATGTGAATATGACTGTCTTTATAGGCTGAATAGTTTTAATGTGCCACATGGGAGTTTGGTATACTCCCACGGTGGTTGTTTACATGGTTTTGTTTATTAGTCCTTGTGACTTTTTCCTGTGGGGCTATAGCAGGGGTCGGCAACCCGTGGCTCCGGAGCTGCATGTGGCTCTGTTCAATATTAAATAAATGAATATTGTAGCACCTGCGAGATTCATCAATAAAGTTTAACCTTCCTTTAGTAAGCAGAATAAATCAGGCTTACTTTCTTTGTATCCTAGTAAACAGAACAGTTACGCAGGTCATGAATTCACCAACTATTTATAGTCATGATTACAACTCGTAAGGTGTGCCCTCAAATTGTTATGCCATTCACAAGCGCTAAGACTTGAGGATAAACCTTCTGAGTTGCAACTGTCACTTTACATAGTTGGTGAATTAATGACTTGTGTGAGTGTTCTGTGAATAGAAGTGTGTAAAAGTGAGCGTTTATTTTGCTTACTAAAAGGAGACTTATCTCCTTTACTCAGTACAGAATATATATAATATGTGTGTGTGTCAAAATGGCTCCTTAAGCATTTAAGGTTGCCGACACCTGGTCTATACCAAAAACTATGCTAATAAGCCCAGTGACCTGCCATAGCTTGCTGAAAGAATCTGCACTGCTCACAGTGAAATCACTGCTGAAAAAATGTCAGGGCACCCTGCGTCCATACGAAGACTAAAAAATGGAGGCATATATGGAATGTGGAGGTATACAGCTGGTCAGCAAGACTTTGATACATGATAGCAAATTAAGCAAGTAAAACTGCAATAACTTCTTTGTTGATTCTTAGAATATGAGAAAATCAGTTTCCTGTGGAATACTTTTAAAAGTGTATGGTGACTTTTCAGACAGCCTATCACTTTTTTTTTTACCCACAATCTTAAACAAACCTTTAGTTTTGAACCAGAACAATAATGAAGGTGTGACTCCTGCTGTCTGGCAGTCAACTTTGTGTGTTTCTCTAGACAAGACCTTCATCCATTCAATTATTAACTATTATTTAACGTTGACAGCAAATGAAATATGCCCGCCAGCGTATTTATTTGTCATCACACATTTAAAAATAATACTTTTAGTTGTTTTTTTCCCGCCACATCAGCGTGACTGCCTAATGTTTCTCCATTGGGTACTAAAGAGACAAAAAACAAACAAACAAACAAACAAAAAAAACAAAGAATATGATGGTGGACAGAGGAGCCGAGATTCCTGACACTTGAAAATGTATTCAGCTGTGTTTAACTTACTGTCTTTGCTATAAATATTAAGAATACCTCTTTGTACGATGCGCCACGACGCACAGAAGAAAGTTGTTGATAATAAACACATCAAAATATACACTTTGCTTCTAGCTGGACTTTTTCATTTTCACACTTACGTTTGCAGAGAGCAGAACAGTTTAGTGCCTGTAACACCAGCTTTACAATATAAGTGATGATATGTTATACAGTGTCAGCAGTGTTGTTTTTGGCAGCCCGTTTAACTTTCGTCTTTGTCTTTTGGTAATATATGGTAATGAATAATTTGTTAACAACCGCAATCTGGCCTGTGCCTCCTGACACATCAATATACCTGTCTACTGTATTGACTAATCCGAGTAGAGATTTGTGTACGTCGCCCTCTAGTGGTGGGTGGCTGCCATTACTGAGGTGTTTGTAAACCTATAGCAGCTCCGTGTCAGTCAATGTAAACAGCGTTAGCTGCTGTTGCCTGTGCTGCGGGGAGTGATGTCTTTGGACAGCTTTTTTTTTACAAGCAAAAGGCCACCTGTTGAGCCAGAAGAGGAGCCTATAAGGAAGTCCATTCTGCATAACATGTGGCTAAAAGCTAGCAAACGAGGGAACAAAAGCAAATGCACTCAGAGCATCATACTTTGTGGCGAGCTGTATTGCTTAAGACAATAATACTTTCATGATTTGAGAAGAAGTCATTATGCCTGCGACCAAGGATAATTGCTGCTGTTAAAAAAGACTGTTTCAGCATATGGTGAGTTACATTTTTCCTGCACTTGATTTTCAATTTTAGCCTGGTCGTGTTATTTTATGTTTACTGTGTAATTTTCTGCCACACATTGCCGGTCCGTGAACAAAAGGCCCACATAGCACCGATCCTTGGTGCAAAAAACGGTTGGCCACCACTGGTTTAGACAGTCCAAATACGGGTTAAAGCGCCTGTTGCATGCAGTGATGGGTCTTGGACTTTTCTGAAACAGGGGCCAAGAACGGGCCACATGTCACCCTCAGGGGCCAAGTGTTGCTGCCATTTTTTTTTTGGTCTACAAGGCAATACAAAGATCCTGCATGTGGCTGTAAAAACATATTTGCTTGACTGTCAATCAGATATGAACCAGTAAAGTTGGGGCTAAAATGGGAACAGAGGTACTTCAGCGGCCATTCAAACTAGAGGTGGGGCCAGTGCCCAGGTGGCCCTAATCCTAAAACCGCCACTGGCTGCGTGATCAAAACATGCCCAAATGTGTTTCTAAAGGCCAGTACTTCTCAAATAGTGGGGGCGGGCCCCTCCAGGGGAGCGCAGAGCGATGCTGGGGGTGGCGCATGTGACCTTGGGGAACATACATTTTTGTCATACTAGAATTAAGTGTAATTGCACATCCACTCAGTGGGTGGCAGTGCCGCTCTCATTTTCAGCGTGTGCACAGTATTCTTGAACAAAACAAGAGCACACAGCAAAGAGCTTTGGAGATATGAAAAGCTTAGACAAGGAAATATGACGAAGCATATGTAGCATTTAGCTTTTGGCTTTGACTTTTAGTACAATGGGAGACGAGGAAAGACCAGACTGTTTACTTTCGCAGCGGACAGCAGGAATTATTTTTTTTCAGCGAGTGCCAAATATTGCCAACAATCCTCCCGCTTTGTTAGTGTTACATCAGTAAACCAGCGAGCACTGTCGGCATCATATAAGGTGGCATTCCAAGTTTCTCAGTGCAAAATAACCCCACACCATAGCAAAGGAGCTGATACTGCCTGCAGCAAAAATAAAAAACTGTCCCTCTGTCCAATGACACTGTCCTCTATTTGTATTAATTTTTGGTTTTTTGGTCTAATTGTTCGACATATTGTCCTAATTAGTTAATGTTGCTAATCAATTTGAATTTAGTATTATTTATTGATTTTATTAAATTTAATTTTTCAGAATCAAATGGTAAAAAAAATGTATCTTGAGTGTATTTTTACAGAATGGATGTGCTTTTTTTTTTTTTAACACTTTATTGTAAGTTGATCTATATTACTTTCTTCTTTAATATTAAAAACAACAATGTTATGCAGAGTTGTAATAATAATAATAATAAGAATTTTATATTCAAATGATACTACAGTACAGTGGGGCAAATAAGTATTTAGCCAACCACCAATTCTGCAAGTTCTCCTACTTGAAAAGATTAGAAAGGCCTGTAATTGTCATCATGGGTAAACCTCAACCATGAGAGACAGAATGTGGAGAAAAAAAAAACAGAATATCACATTGTTTGATTTTTAAAGAATTTATTTGAAAATCATGGTGGAAAATAAGTATTTGGTCAATACCAAAAGTTCATCTCAATACTTTGTTATGTACCCTTTGTTGGCAATAACAGAGGCCAAACGTTTTCTGTAACTCTTCACTCTTTGCTTGGTGTAAAGAAATCAACTGTGGGAGCAATAATTAGAAAATGGAAGACATACAAGACCACTGATAATCTCCCTCGATCTGGGGCTCCATGCAAGATCTCACCCCGTGGCGTCAAAATGATAACAAGAAAAGTGAGCAAAAATCCCAGAACCACACGCGGGGACCTAGTGAATGACCTACAGCGAGCTGGGACCACAGTAACAAAGGCTACTAACAGTAACACAATGCGCCGCCAGGGACTCAAATCCTGGACTGCCAGACGTGTCCCCCTGCTGAAGCCAGTACACGTCCAGGCCCGTCTGCGGTTCACTAGAGAGCATTTGGATGATCCAGAAGAGGACTGGGAGAATGTGTTATGGTCAGATGAAACCATAATAGAACTTTTTGGCAGAAACACAGGTTCTCGTGTTTGGAGGAGACAGAATGAATTGCATCCGAAGAACATCATACCCACTGTGAAGCATGGGGATGGAAACATCATGCTTTGGGACTGTTTTTCTGCTAAGGGACCAGGACGACTGATCTGTGTAAAGGAAAGAATGAATGGGCCCATGTATCGAGAGATTTTGAGTGAAAATCTCCTTCCATCAGCAAGGGCATTGAAGATGAGACGTGGCTGGGTCTTTCAGCATGACAATGATCCCAAACACACAGCCAGGGCAACAAAGGAGTGGCTTCGTAAGAAGCATTTCAAGGTCCTGGAGTGGCCTAGCCAGTCTCCAGATCTTAACCCCATAGAAAATCTGCGGAGGGAGTTGAAAGTCTGTGTTGCCCTACGACAGCACCAAAACATCACTGCTCTAGAGGAGATCTGCATGGAGGAATGGGCCAAAATACCAGCAACAGTATGTGAAAAGCTTGCGACGAGTTACAGAGAACGTTTGGCCTCCGTTATTGCCAACAAAGGGTACATAACAAAGTATTGAGATGAACTTTTGGTATTGACCAAATACTTATTTTCCACCATGATTTGCAAATAAATTCTTTAAAAATCAAACAATGTGATTTTCTGTTTTTTTTTTTCCCACATTCTCTCTCTCACGGTTGAGGTTTACCCATGTTGACAATTACAGGCCTCTCTAATATTTTCAAGTGGGAGAACTTGCACAAATAGTAGTTGACTAAATACTTATTTGCCCCACTGTATATTTACAGTGGTGGCAGAGAGTTGGGGCGGGGCGCGTAACGTTTATGTATTCCTGGGGGGGGGGGGGGGGGGGTTAACAGAAAATAATTGAGAAGCACTGCTATAGGCTAACATGCTGAAGTCAGCAGCACAAATAAGCCATAATATTTTCGTGAACTTGCGCTCAATTAAATAAAATCAAGAAAATAAATATAAAATTATAGAGACATATATGCTGAAAAAAAATTATGTCTATGATATCTTAAAATGACTTGTTACAACTTACCTTTCACTAAATACCAGTGTGGCGAACCTTCAGGTGCTGTTTCAGATTAGTGGTAGGCTATTGTTGCTGCCAAGTTGTATGTCCGTAGTTTGACCATATATCCTTGCGACAACTAAGCCTCACTGCTGCCATTATTATTCAACAGGACAAACATGACAGTCATGTTACATGTCACATGAGTGACACAACCAAACATGGTGAGGATGCAGGCTAACTAACTGCACGAGCAATAAGCAAAAATCACACATTGTGAAAACATGACATAAACTCGCATTTTCATCTCTTTTTTTTTCAGAAGAAAACGTGCAATCGTCTCGCTATGTTAGTCATCTAAGACACATTTTTAGCTCGTCATCATGACGTAATTTTCATGAAAAAAAATGTTGGACAATGAAATATTTCCGTTATCGTCATCGTGACAAAAACAACACTGAGTGTCAGTTCAATGTATATTGTTAAAGGGTGGGGGACAGTGTCTTACAATACAGTGGTACCTGGAGATACGAAAGCTTCAGTACACACAAAAAAAATATTTTACAATTTTTGGAAGCTTTTTTTCACTTCATATTACAAAAAAATATTTAGCATATAAAAAGATAATGTGACCTGTAATATATAATACGTTGGCAGAAAAGTTTTAATACTTGATAGTGATACTAATACCAATAATAATGGCTGTATTTTGAGTTATTTTGAGGGAACAATAAATTTATGCTGCTATATAAGCTGTACACTTACTACTTTTACTTGTGTAAGAGTCATATCTTCAGTGTTGTCCCATGAAAAGATACAATCAAATACCTGCAGAAATGTAAGGGGTTTCCTCACTTTTATATATTATTCGAAAATGTGTTCAGAATCTCAATTTAATAGCAGTTCAATACAATTTTGCTTATGCTTCTGGTTCAACACTTTGTTACTGTACGCATGCCCGACTCACATCAGTCGCCTGCCGTAAACAGTGCACATGCGCGTGTACGTGTGCATGTACTGCACATGTGACACTCACATCCTGCCGGTACTCACATTTTGGTTGTGACAGGTGGTGGTGGTGGTGGTGGGGGGGGGGGGTGAAGTATGATGACGTACACAGTAAGATAAGGACGTGATGTTGAACGTTGCTTTAGTTGTGGCGGCAGGAAATAAAGAGAGTTGACGTGTTCGCCAAAAGTGCATATTTCTCCTCTTTTTTTCTCATGAGAGTGTTTTAACGCCCAAACCCAATCCAATTCTTTAGTTTCACTTTCGGTCATCACCTCGCTCAAAAAGTAAGGTTCCACATTTTTTAGTTTTTTCGAAATGTTCTATCATCGACTTCATAACAAATTTTAATGGTTAGTTTATGTATTTTGAATAAATTAAATGTATTTGGCTCTTATTTCACTATGGTTTTACTCTTATTATAAAATTTAATGTGGCGTTTATAGGACGTTTACAGGACGAACAAAATGATAATACGAGAGCCACTCCAGAACAAATTAATTTCGTATCTTGAGGTACCACTGTATACTGTAAGTATAGGTGTGTTCCAGTATTTTGACATGTACATTGTTTGAAAATAAAGCTGATTTCACTATCCTAAATTGTAAATCTTCTTTTTCTTTCGGCTTTTCAACAGTGTTAAATTACAGTGTGTTATGCCGAGTAACATAGCAGGTAAAATTGAAACATAACACAGCATAAATTGGAAAACTCTCTTAGGTATCATAAAATATTTATTAAAACATCAAACAATGTTTCAGCAAGGGCTAATTTCAAGATGAACTTCATTGTCTGTGAATTTTAAATACAGGTTTGAATTGATGCCTCAACTTCTCAGAATAATAAATTTTGCGCTCACGTAAGCATTTTGTGCTCTTAAAATTGAAAAAAAGTGTAATTAATGTGTAAAATGTTGGCATTTCTCACAAATTCCATCAAAGTGATGTGAAGTGATATGACAGAGTACATTTACACGTAAGATACACACATAGCTATGCCATAAAGAAAACAGCTACTCGTATAGTGTTTTATATAAGAGTACACATAATAAATATAGTTGATGATAAACATCAGGCAAGTTTAGGCCTTTGCAAAAGAACAAATTGAAAGCAGAGAGAAAGATTTAACCCTCTTTTTATGCAAACTGTCCCGGTGAATGTTTGTTAAAGTCAAGTTGGCAAAACAAACAAACAAACAAACAAAAAACGATTAAACTTGGTCCATCATTCATCTTTTATATAATGCAATGTGTTATTTTTAGCAATAAAAGGTCATGAAGTTGAATTTTCTTTGAAATTGGTCTTGAACTTGCTTATTCATTTCCATTGTCTTTTCATAATAATGTTTTGTACTTGAAGTCGCATGGTGGTATTTTTGTTGACAAACGCACAGCAGGTCATATTGACCCATCAATGATGTTGCCAAGAAAGCGACATAAAAGGAGGGTTAAATGATAATAAGGTCAGCCCCTTGTATCAAACTGTGATGGCAATAAGGTATTGATGAAGTCCAAGTCGGACAGCAGTCGACTGACATCCAGCATAGCGGCGTGGAAAGGTACGAGGAGACATCAGGGACATACTACTGGATTACCTCTAACACACAGTGCTGAAACACTCACGGACTTCAGAAATGCGCTCACTTTAAAAGCCTAAATGCTTTTGTATGCTCTGGAGAATGAAAGCATCCTGTACAGTATGTGAAAGAATTTTAGTATATTAAATGAGAGCATTTCTGCATGATGTGTGAGGATTTTCCCATGATGTTTGTTAAAAATATAGCAGTAGTAACATTTCAATTCTGGTTGAGAGTGGGGAAAAAATTCAGTTGTGCGTAAGAGAATGTTTTTTGTTGTGTATGTTGTGCGAAAAAAACAAAAGCAAAATAAAAAACAGTAGTGTGTAAGAGAGAGCTTCAGGTTCGTATGTCAATTAAGACAGATTTGGTTTGGCACGGTTAATGAAAAAAATCAATAGTTAGTACAAGAGTGTTTCAGTCGTATAGGGGAGAAGAAAATCCAGTGGTTTTGAGCATATTTCACATTTGTTTATAAGAGCAAGACAAATTCAGTGGTGGGGTGAGCATGTTTACGTTGTGTGAGTATGTTGCAGTATTTTGACGGAGCATTGTTTCAATAGAGTGTGTGTGAGAGCATTTTACTTGTGCTTGTGACTGTGTTTCACAGACGTGTGTGAGAGGTTATCCTGAATGATGAACCTGCTGGCCCTCGCCGAAAAGCCCTCAATGTTGTTCCTTCGCGCCATTGTGTTTATGGGCCCCTTTGGCGCCATCTACACATCTGTGCTGACGCTGCGCGTAACCACCTCTCGCGTGGCCACGGAGCGGATGAGGTCCAGCTTGCGGTAGAACCCGGCCAGGTCGGCAGGCATCTCCAGGTCTTGGTGCACGCTCCGGTACCCGCCTCCACCTCGCCCTCCGTTGCAGAGCCGCTCAGGGTGATGCAGGTAGAAGGGCAGTGTGCAGCGGGCGCATGCTGGGCAGAAGCCGTGCGCCCGCTGGCATCGACGCGGGGGTGGCGGGGGCGTGAAGCTGGCAGGCCCGTTGGCTTCGGTCAGGAAGGTGGGCGGGTACGTCTGCGGTTCGTCGTTGTAACGCTCCGGGGTGGGCGGCGTCGGGGGGGCCGACAGAGCCAGGGGGTGCGAAGGCGACATGGTGGACAGCTCCGGTTCCTCCTCCTCCCCCTTCGCGGACTCTTCCTTCTTACAGCAGTAATACTGAAAGAGGCGATTACACTTAGGTTAGGTGAATACCGCAGGTCTTAATGCACAAATCCGATTTTTTCGTGTTTTCCCGATTCGAGTGAGGCATTAACTTGACGGTCTGAATGGGAAAAGTCGCATAAAAGTGGAACACTTCAAATCTGATCTAGGTCACTTTCGTATGTGGTTAAAATCTGATCTGGGCCACATTTTTCCAGAATGTGGCTGCGGTCTGAACTGTCAAGTCCCCCAATTTGGAATTCATGCAGCAATTACGTCAGCAAAGAGCGAGAGAGACAGGGCGTTACGGTAGCGGTGCAGCTGTGCATTAGCGCCTAGCTTGAACGCGGCTTTTGGGGAAGGGGCGGGCTTGACAAAAGTCATTAAAAAAATGGGTTGAGGATAAGTCTGAGAATGCTAAGTTTTCTCTCTGCTCCAAATGAGCAGTTGTGTGTTGTGTGTGTGTGTGTGTGTGTGTGTGCGTGTGTGTGTGTGTGTGTGCGCATGCGAGTCAGTTTGATCAGCGCATCTCAGACTGCGAATTAGTGCCCATGCGTGGTACTTGCACAGGCTCAATAGACAAAGGCAGTCTGACAAGCATGCCAAAAAAAAACAAAAAAAACAGACATGACAAAAAAATCGGGATTGTGCATTAAGACCTGCGGTATCAATCTAGCTTCAATTCCGTTTACAATCCATTTCCAGCAGGGTTACAGTGTTATGGCATGTAATGATTGTAAAAATGAGTTTGTTCAAATTTTCTGTACATGTGACAGCTTCCGTGAGTCATCACCTTATCATGGTGAAGGGGTTTGCGTGTCCCAATGATCCTACGAGCTATGTTGTCTGGGGCTTTAAGCCCCTAGTAGGGTCACCCATAGCAAACAGGTCCTAGGTGAGAGGCCAGACAAAGCATGGCTAAAAATGACCCCTTATGATGAGTAAAATAAATGGACTCAAGTTTCCCTTGCCCGGACGCGGGTTACCGGGGCCCCCTTCTAGAGCCAGGCCTCGAGGTGGGGCTTGAAGGCAAGCGTCTGGTGGCCGGGCCTGTCCCCATTGGGCCCGGCTGGGCACAGCCCGAAAAGGCAACGTGGGTTCCCCTTCTCATGGGCTCACCACCTGTGGGATGGTCCAAAGGGGTCGGGTACATAGGGAGTTGGGCAGCAGCCAAAGGTGGGGGCCTTGGCGGTCCAACCCCCAGCTGCAGAAGCTAACTCTTGGGACATGGAATGTCAGCTCTCTGGCAGGGAAGGAGCCCGAGCTGTTGTGTGAGGCAGAGAAGTTCCGACTAGATATAGTCGGACTCTTCTCCACACACAGCTTGGGTTCTGGTACCAATCCTCTCAAGAGGGGTTGGGGCTCTCTTCCGCTCTGGAGTTGCCCACGGTGAGAGGCACCGAGCAGGTGGGGGCATACTTATTGCCCCCCCCGGCTTGACGCCTCTACATTAGGGTTTACCCCGGTAGAAGAGAGGGTAGCCTCCCTCTGCCTTTGAGTGGGGGGACGGGTTCTGACTGTTGTTTGTGCCTATGCACTGAACAGCAGTTCAGAGTACCCATCCTTTTTGGAGTCCCCGGCGGGTCTGCTGGAGAGCGCCACCTCTGGGGACTCCCTTGTTCTCCTAAGGGAATTCAACGCTCACATAGGCAATGACAGTGAAGCCTGGAGGGGCGTGATTGGGAGGAATGCCCCCCTCCCCGATCAGAACCCAAGTGGTGTTCTGTTATTGGACTTCTGTGCTCGTCACGGTTTGTTCATAATGAACACAATGTTCAAACATAGGGGTGTACATATGTGCACTTGGCACCAGGATACCCTAGGCTGCAGTTCGATGATCGACTTTGTAATCGTGTCATCGGACTTGCGGCTGCATGTTTTGGACACTCGGGTGAAGAGAGGGGCACAGCTGTCAACTGATCACCACCTGGTGGTGTGTCTGCTCCGTTGGCGGGGGAAGATGCTAGCCAGACCTGGCAGGCCCAAACATATTATGAGGGTCTGCTGGGAACGTCTGGCAGAATTCCTTGTCAGAAAAAGCTTCAGCACCCACCTCCAGCAGAACTTCTCCCTTGTCCCGGGGGAGGTGGGGGACATTGAGTCCGAGTGGGCCATGTTCCCCATCTCCATTGTTGAGGCGGCTGATCGGAGCTGTGGCCGTAAGGTAGTTGGTGCCTGTCGTTGCGGCAATCCACGAACCCGCTGGTGGACACCAGCGGTAAGGGATGCCGTACAGGCTGAAGGAGGCCTATCGTGCCTTTTTGGCCCGTGGGACTCCGGAGGCAGCTGACAGGTACCGGCTGGCCAAGGGGACTACGGATTTTGCGGTCATAGAGGCAAAAATTCGGACATGGGAGGAATTTGGTGAGGCCATTGACAACTTACGGACGGCTTCAATGAAATTCTGGTCCACCATCCGGCGTCTGAGCAGTGCACCATTGTGCAACACTGTGTATAGTTAAGATGGGGTACTGCTGACCTTGACTCGGGACGTTGTGAGTCGGTAGGGAGAATAAGACCTCCTCAATTCCACCGACATGCCTTCCTTGGAGGGAGCAGAGTCTGGGGACTCCGAGGTGGGCTCTCCGATCTCAGGGGGTTGAAGTCACTGAGGTGGTTGGAAATCTCTTTGGTGGTAAGGCCCCGGGGCTTGATGAGGTCCGCCCGGAGTTCCTAAAGGCCCTGGATGTTGTGGGGCTGTCGTGACTGACACGCATCTACAACATCACTTGGACATCGGGGACATTGCCTCTGTATTGGCAGACCGGGGTGGTGGTCCCCCTTTTTAAAAAGGGGACCGGAGGGTGTGTTCCAATAATAGAGGGATCACACTCCTCAGCCTTCCCGGTAAAGTCTATTCAGAGGTGCTGGAGCGGAGGGTCCGTCGGGAAGTTGAATCTCGGATTCAGGAGGAGCAGTGTGGATTTCGTCCCGGACGTGGAACAGTGGGCCAGCTCTAAACCCTTGGCAGGGTCCTTGAGGATGCATGGAAGTTCGCCCAAGCAACATGTGTTTTGTGGATCTGGAGAATGCGTTCGACCGGGTGCCTCAGGGAGGGGAGTAGGAGGGGAGTGCTCCTGGAGTACGGGGTACCGAGCCCCTTGGTAAGGGCTGTACGACTTGGTGTCAGAGTTTGGTCCGCATTACCGGCAGTAAGTCGAATTTGTTCCCAGAGAGGGTTGGAGTCTGCCAAAGCTTTGTCACCAATTCTGTTCATAATTTTTATGGACAGAATTTATAGGCGTAGCCGAAGTGTTGAAGGGGACTGGTTCGGTGACCTCAGCATTGCATCTCTTTTTGCAGATGATGTGGTACTGTTGGCTTCATCAGGCCAAGACCTCCAGCTCTTACTGGAGCGGTTCGCAGCCGAGTGTGAAGCGGTTGGGATGAATATCATCACCTCCAAATCCGAGATGCTGCCCCAAGTGGAGGAGTATCTTGAGGTCTTGTTCACGAGCGAGGGTAGGAGTGAAGGGGAGATCGACAGGCGGATCGGTGCAGCGTCTGCAGTAATGCGGACTCTGCACCCGTCTGTAGTGGTGAAGAAGGAGCTGAGCCGAAAGGCGAAGCTCTCGATTTTCCAGTCGATCTACGTTCCTACCCTCACCTATGGTCACGAGTTGTGGGTCGTGACCGAAAGAACAAGATCCCGGATACAAGCGGCTGAAATGAATATTCTCCGCAGGGTGTCTAGGCTCTCCCTTAGAGACAGGGTATGAAGCTCGGTCATCCGGGAGGGACTCAGCGTCGAGCCGCTGCTCCTCCTCGTTTAGAGGAGCCAGCTGAGGTGGCTCGGGTATCTGGTTCGGATGTGTCCTGGACGCCTCCCCGCTGGGGTGTTCCGGGCAGGTCCCACCGGCGGGAGGCCCCGGGGACGACCCAGGACACGCTGGAGAGACTATGTCTCTCGGCTGGCCTGGGAACGCCTTGGGATCCTGCCGGAGGAGCTGGTTGAAGTGGCTGGGGAGAGGGAAGTTTGGGCTTCCTTGTTCAAGCTGCTCCCCCCGTGACCCGCCCTTGGAGCAAGCGGAAGATGATGGTATGGTATGGTATGGTATGGTATGGTATGGTATGGTATGGTATGGTATGGTATGGTATGGTATGGTATGGTATGGTATGGTATGGTATGGTATGGTATGGTATGGTATGGTATGGTATGGTATGTGACAATGTATTGCATATTATTATACTGTCGTGTACGTGACAGCGTGTTACACTGTTATAGTGTGCCAGCATGTTTCCCTGGCTAACTCGCAACCTTAAACCATGAAAACCATATGACACTCTGTTAAAATAAGGTGACAGCAATAAAAGTGAGTGTCACAGTTTACACACTGTTAGTGTCGTGTGTGGTGTGATACCTTAACTGCTTTCTGTTATAATACAAGTAGTCCCCGGGTTACGGGCGAGTTCCGTTCCTACGCTGGCAACGTAACCTAAATTTCCATATAAATCAGAATCAACCCTTTAAGTACCCCTAAATCTCAAAATAACTATTCATAAACATGTATTATAAGTCATTGCACTGTCCTCGCCAAGACGGTGAAGTCCTACCTACACAGCGAGCTAAGTTCCGAAATAACGCTGTCAGACGTCCGTGTGTTTTGCTGACTTTATTCAGCTGCTCGTGATATCGACACTTGCAGAATGAAACTAAAATAATTAAATTTAACCAAATCTGTTTAATCTTCAATAAAAGCAATTCAAATTTGCGTTTATAACTAGCTGATTTTACAGCAATAACCATCCACACACTTACCAATATGAATTATTTGAATGTTATGGAGAGTGATTTAAAGTATGGCATTAAAGGTGATGAAATTAAAAATCTGGGTACACCTACTACACCAAAAAAAGTTAGGTGCACCAGCGCAACCAATTCAAAAAGTAAGTGTGGAGCCCTGGCAATATACTGTATATCGCAATGTTTATTTTTTCCAGTATCGTCCGTTAATTTATATATAGTTTACTTTTCAAGGGCTAAAAAGTAACAAAATAAGAGAGTAGATGTACCTGCAATCTACATAAACACAACACAGCGACGATGGTGAGTAAGATGACGGCAGCCAGAATTCCCCCTGCGATAACCACTGTCCCGGCTGACATTCGAAATGCTCTCCATCAACAGCCTGCAGGGGACAAAGCAGAGCAGGGTGACCAACCGGACAGAAACAACAGATTTTTTTCTTTACACGTTCTTGGAATGGATTTTGGAGGGTTAACAGCATGTTTTACACAACATGTCCACATAAAAAAAAAAAAAAATCTGAAACAAAAAGACTCTATCGTAATACACGCTATATTCATTCATATCATTTAATGAATTCTTTCATTCATTCATCTTTCTTTTCGTTTATCCCTTTGAGAGTCATGGGGTGCTGAAGCCGATTCCAGTAAAGTATTGGCAGTTGGCAGGGTATACCCTGAACTGGTTCCCAGCCAATCGCAGGGCTCATATAAACATACAACCATTCACGCTCACAGTCAAACATATAGAGAGTTTAGAGTGTTCAATCGGCCTACATGTACGTTTTGGTACGCTGGAGGAAACCAAAACCCAAGCAGGCACAGGGAGAACATTCAAACTCCACACAGGAAGGCCTTGGATTGAACCCTTGTTCTCAGAACTGTGTGGGGACATACTAGACGCACTCACCCACTGGACTTGCACCCATGGGAAGGAAAACAAAAAGGCAAAAAGAGGGTAGCTGGTGCGAACTTTAAAAATATTTATTTAAAAAACATGTTCTCATTCAAAAATAATTGCGCAAAACAGAATACAAAGTAATATAATAAACCATAGGCGGAGTTTGACTTTTGGGGCAGGGGGGCACAACATGTTGATGACCCAAAAACGTAGTGTCAGCAATAAAATTAACTTACAAGAATATTTATAATAATAAGTTGACAATGAGCGTTTTTTTGGTTCCCGTCGTTCTTGAGGGGAATTCTAAATCAGGCTGCTTAGGCAATACTTTTCGCCAAGATCGTCGTCCACTGAATTTGGTACGCCTGCCGTTGTTGTGCCAATGTAGTTACCCCAGTCAAAAATTGTATCCCCTGGGCGGAGCAATATGGAGGTAGATTTGTGTCTTTATTATTCAATCAAAAAAATGTGCTTGAATGCAAAAATAAATTTGAAACAAAGAAAAAATGCAAGTGAAAGCTATTTTTCTTTGATGAATTTTTAATTTAATTTTTTTTTTTTTTTTTTTTTGATTGCGGCAACTTTTTGATTGAATTAATGTTGATTTGTGCATGGGTCACATTTTGGCTGGGACATTTTTCTCTATTATTCAATCAAAAATTAGTCGCTTCAAAAAATATATAGATTTTCAAAAAGAAAACTCACTTCAATCAAAAGAATACAAATTTCAGTCATAGAAAAAAGTTTTTGTATGCAAAAAAATATTTGAGATTGAAAAATTAGTATTTGAACACTTAATTTTTCATTGAAAAAGTTTTCTTTGATTGAAGCAAACGTTTTTGTGTTTGGGCCATATTATGATTAGGACATTTGTGTCTAAATCATTCAATCCCCCAAAAAGTTGCTTCAATCAAAAAAAAAAAAAAATTCAATCAAAGAAATCATTTTTAAAAATATTTTTTTTTTCTAATATATATATACAGTGCCTTGCAAAAATATTCGGCCTCCTTGAACCTTGCGAGCTTTCGCCACATTTCAGGCTTCAAACATAAAGATATAAAATTTAATTTTTTTTGTCAAGAATCAACAACAAGTGGGACACAATCGTGAAGTGGAACAAAATTTATTGGATAATTTAAACTTTTTTAACAAATAAAAAACTGAAAAGTGGGGCGTGCAATATTATTCGGCCCCCTTGCGTTAATACTTTGTAGCGCCACCTTTTGCTCCAGTTACAGCTGCAAGTCGCTTGGGGTATGTTTCTATCAGTTTTGCACATCGAGAGACTGACATTCTTGCCCATTCTTCCTTGCAAAACAGCTCGAGCTCAGTGAGGTTGGATGGAGAGTGTTTGTGAACAGCACTCTTCAGCTCTTTCCACAGATTCTCGATTGGATTCAGGTCTGGACTTTGACTTGGCCATTCTAACACCTGGATACGTTTATTTTTGAACCATTCCATTGTAGATTTGGCTTTATGTTTTGGATCATTGTCCTGTTGGAAGATAAATCTCCGTCCCAGTCTCAGGTCTTGTGCAGATACCAACAGGTTTTCTTCCAGAATGTTCCTGTATTTGGCTGCATCCATCTTCCCGTCAATTTTAACCATCTTCCCTGTCCCTGCTGAAGAAAAGCAGGCCCAAACCATGATGCTGCCACCACCATGTTTGACAGTGGGGATGGTGTGTTCAGGGTGATGAGCTGCGTTGCTTTTACGCCAAACATATCGTTTTGCATTATGGGCAAAAAGTTCAATTTTGGTTTCATCTGACCGGAGCACCTTCTTCCACATGTTTGGTGTGTCTCTCAGGTGGCTTGTGGCAAACTTTAAACGAGACTTTTTATGGATATCTTTGAGAAATGGCTTTCTTCTTGCCACTCTTCCATAAAGGCCAGATTTGTGCATCGTACGACTGATTGTTGTCCTATGGACAGACTCTCCCACCTCAGCTGTGATCACTGCAGTTGATCCAGAGTGATCATGGGCCTCTTGGCTGCATCTCTGATCAGTTTTCTCCTTGTTTGAGAAGAAAGTTTGGAAGGACGGCCGGGTCTTGGTAGATTTGCAATGGTCTGATGCTCCTTCCATTTCAATATGATGGCTTGCACAGTGCTCCTTGAGATGTTTAAAGCTTGGGAAATCTTTTTGTATCCAAATCCGGCTTTAAACTTCTCTACAACAGTATCTCGGACCTGCCTGGTGTGTTCCTTTGTTTTCATAATGCTCTCTGCACTTTAAACAGAACCCTGAGACTATCACAGAGCAGGTGCATTTATACGGAGACTTGATTACACACAGGTGGATTCTATTTATCATCATCGGTCATTTAGGACAACATTGGATCATTCAGAGATCCTCACTGAACTTCTGGAGTGAGTTTGCTGCACTGAAAGTAAAGGGGCCGAATAATATTGCACGCCCCGCTTTTCAGTTTTTTATTTGTTAAAAAAGTTTAAATTATCCAATAAATGTTGTTCCACTTCACGATTGTGTCCCACTTGTTGTTGATTCTTGACAAAAAAATTAAATTTCATATCTTTATGTTTGAAGCCTGAAATGTGGCGAAAGGTTGCAAGATTCAAGGGGGCCGAATACTTTTGCAAGGCACTGTAAATATATATTAATTATATACAAGGCAAATGACTGTCTAAGGTGCTTGAAGAATAATTTCGACCCATTATAAAAATGTTTTTTTGTTCATTTCATTCACTTTTGTTGCAGTTTTATTGCTTTAAAACTTTTATACATATATAGGAAAGTCAATACATGCAATGAAACTTCTCGGCACCAGGGGGGGGGCCTGGCCCCCCTGGCCCCCCTTAAAATCCGCTTATTATCTAAACTGCCATCAAAAGGAAGTTTCTAAGGCAGGGAAACATGACAGGACCGAGCACAGAGGATGATACATAACATAGGCTAGGTTCATACCGCAGGGCCTAATGCACAAATCCAATATTTTTCTGTTTTTCCGACTTGAGTCAGGCATTAACTTGACGATCTTAATGGGACAGTTTGCATAAAAGTGGACCATTTCAAATCCAATCTAGATCACTAACATATGTGGTTAAAATCCGATCTGGGCCACATTTGTAAAGAATGTGGCTGCGGTCTGAACTGTCAAGTCTCCCAAATCCATACAGCAATTACGTCAGCAAAGAACACGAGGCACGGAGGACGGCAGCAAGAGCGCCTATCTTGAACTCATCTTTTAGGAAAGAGGCGGGCTTGACAACAGCCATAAAAAAAATTAAATTGGGGGGAGATAAGCCTGAGAATGCTTAGCTCTCTTTCTGTGCACCAAATGAGCTGTGCTGTATTTCAATATTGCTCACATGGCCGAGAGTCAGGGCAAACTGAGCGTATGTGTGTGCGTCATGCACGCGCAGTGCGTGCAAGCGTTCAATCAATCCAAATGAACTTGAATATGAGACTAAAAGGGGATTATTTATGTCTGTTATTTGGGTCCTCTTTTTGGAAATCAGAATATGATCTCCCTATAATGACATGAAGCCCTAGAATGACAAAGCCAGCATGTGTAGTCAGTTTTCTCGGTATATGTCGAACAGGCTCAATGGAAAAAGGCAGTCTGAACGGGCACACCAAAATCGGATTTTTGGCATTAAGACCTGCGGTATGAACCTAGGCATAGATGACCTGACATAGATGGAACTGAAATAGGCCACTTGAATATGCAAACAGGGGTAACGAGCCAACAACACGCAACTGGGGAAACGAGACAAGGAAGTGGAATGTGGACAGGGTAGGTGGGCAGACACAGGTCAAATCGGTAGGATGATGACAAAGACGAGACAAACCAAGGAACTACATTTTTTTAGCATGGAAAAAGACAAAACTCAAACCAACCCAAGACACAAATCTTGGGATCAGTAAGAAATTCACAATGAAAGGAACGTATAAATATAATAGCTCACTAATAACTCACAAATAAGGTTCTTTTGGGAGGTATACTCCATAAATTCAAAATATATATATTAGTGGTTCTTGGCCTGGCCCTTATTGTGTGTGGATCTTGGCCACAGGGATGCAATGTGGTGCTTCACAGAGCAATACTGTATATGCTGACAGTAAGATAGAGTAGTCAAAGAACAATTTGTATTGAATTCCTAAAACTTGATGTAAGGTGATGCTGTTTTTTTGTTGTTGTTGTTGTCTAATTAGCCAATTAACGGATTTTCTGTTGTATATTAGCATTAGGCTAACAGGTTTTCAGTAACAGAGAAAAGTGAAATGTGTTTGGTCTTTTAACCTCCTGAGTCCGTGCGTACTTATTGAAAACCATCAATATTCAACGCTTTTCTTAGACTGTTGGCTATCTGCCAAAGTATAACCTTTTTCCATCCCAACTACGTAGGGTCAATTCAGTTTTGTCATGGCTGATCCCCGAAGAGAAAAGTCAAGGCAGAGATCACATGAGTCGACTTTCTCTATTTACAGGTTTTTAAATTCTCTTAAATTGAACAGAATATGACGACACACAATTCAGGAGCATTAATAAAGCAACAAACACCTCAGCAAAATACATTTAGTTATAAAAGAACAGTGAAAAGCAGGCTGTTCTCGAGTGCACCATGATGCCATCAAGAAGAATCAATCTTGACCTCCTTCAATTATACACTTTTTTTATGCGTATCCAAACAGGCAAGCTTGGGTCAGCTCACAACTTAACCCCGTAAAGAAACCCTGTCAGACTTACTAGTGGAAATTCACTGCCCATCTGCACACATTAGACAGTGTAATCTGATTACTTTCTTTCAGTAACAATCTAACGCATTCATTTTTCCAAAAAAGTAATCTGATTAAAGTTAGTTTCCTAACTGTCTGTGCCTTACTTTTTTGTTATTGCCTCATAATGTATGTAGAATGAAGATTATTATTACACTCACAAGGTACTGTTTTGGTCTTGAGTCACACGCGCTAAGTGTTTTGGGACTGAGAAAGGTGTGTGCCAGGCTGCCAGTGCTTGTGCACATTCAAGCCGAGTGCAGTACCTGTTGAGATGCATGAGGGAATGTTGATCTGTGTAAGTCCATGAATGAACGTGTGTATTTTTCCTTCATTCTGGAAAGTTCCAGCGATTGGACCCCCCACATGCGCGGCTGTTTCGTAGCTTTGCCGTTGCAACGAAAGGTAGTCATTGCTCCAAGTTTGCAAGCATTGTAATAATAATAATAATAAAAAATAATAATACATTTTATTTCTAGAGCGTTTTTCAAAACACACAAAGACGCTTCACAAGAGACATGGAATCACAGTATGATAAAAAGGTATTAAACGGATAAAAAATTAAAAGCACACTAAAAAGAAGTAAAAATATAACAGAGCGAGGGGTTATGGTGGGTAGGAAAGAGTGAACAGGTGTGTTTTCAATCTAGATTTGAAAAGTGATAGGGTAGATTAGGGATGGGAATCGAAATCCGATTTCAATTCGGAACCGGTTTATAGTGTTTCGAGGCCTCGACATCACAATGAAAAAGCCTTAACGATCCCTTTAACGAGTCCTGAAGACGCATATTGCGTCGTGACTGTCTTGTTGTCCAAACGCATCAAACTAGCATGGCGCTAAGAACCACCCGCTCCAAAGTTTGGCTACACTTCACCAGGAAAGAGGGTGAAAATGAAAGGTTACGATGGTTTAGCACGAAGCACGAGCATTGCAGCCGTAAACATAACAATGACAGCACGTAGGTTCAAATGCTCGAAAGTGTGTCTTCACTTCACGAGGAAAAATTACAACAAAACGACTTGCAATCATTGCAAGGTGGAGATAACTGCATCGGAAGGGAAGGTGGAGATAACTGCATCGGGAGGGAATAGACTGCACTGTCCTCACTGAAACAGCTATACAGCTAGCTAAACTCCGAAATGACGAAACAGAAGACGTTGGTATAATTTGCTGACTTTATTCAACCATCACTTGAAGAGTGAAACTAAAAATAGAAATTAAACAAATCAATTTCGTCCCCAATAACAAACAGGTTTGCATCAACGTAAATCAGCGATGATTAGCTGCTAATTGAGTAATAACAAAACAGCATGTGTTCGCTAGCATTAGCACATCGTTCAAACCACTACACAACTGGATTTAAGTGTCTGATCGCGAGTGGAAACACACAACAACACAAAAGATGATACATACAGGCGTTGGCTCTGTAGATATTTTACAAGCATTAACAAAGAACTTAGGGCCGTAACAGTGCTTCCCTCTCTCACTAACTCGCTCACTCGCTTGGATGCGGCATTTCTTCTTCTTCGCTTGTAAGCGCGCTCTTCTTCACGTGAGCGCATTCTTCTTCGCGTGAAGAAGCTCAAGGGCGCCCCCACTTGAGCGTGAAAGCACCATAAAAACTAAAAGGCATGCATTTCAATATACTGGTAAATAATACACTTTAACAGGGGTCCCCAAACGACGGCCCGCCCCGACATTTGGCCCGGCCCCCTGAACAATACCAGAGAGCATTTTGATTTTTTTTTTTTTTCCCCTCAATAGTGTTATTTATTTTCTGGCCTTTTTCTGTGAAGAACTCAGAGAGGGTTATTTGGTTATTATCTATTTGATTAATAGTGTTATTATTATTAATTAATTTTATATTATATTATTATTTTTATTTTATTTACTATTGTACCGTGAAATATCCAGAAAGGGTTATTTGATTGTGGCTTTCTGAAAAACAATAATTTTTTACATTTAGGCACTCCTGCAATCGTCACACTTTTTCTGTTACAAACTGACCCCGGCCCCTCATCAGAGAAGGGAAAAGTTATGCGGCGCTCACTGGAAAAAGTTTGGGGACCCCTGCATGTTTAACACATATTGCTAACGGCAGACCAACGACCTACATGCCAATATATACCAATATTTTTTATTTCTATTAGAAAAATGTTTCAGTAAAATGTTAAACATTCTTGTGCATTTGCCACTTATTGCCACAGTTAATATTGAGGCTTTGGGCCTCTTTTGACCTTGTTGTGAGTTTGTAAGGTTGTGACTTCTGATTAAACAAACTCGATGCCAATCAAAACGTTTGTTCTTCTTTCCCCCAAATTAGAATCGATAAGAGAATCGATAAAGAATCGAATCGTTAAGCAATATCAATAATGGAATCGGAATCGTAAAAATCCTATCAATTCGCATCCCTAGGGTAGATATGCTGCGAAGATCAGGGGGTAGGGAGTCCCAGAGCTGGGGGCGCAATGGCTAAAAGCTCAGGAACCAAAGATGGAGAGGCAGACACGGGGGACGGAGAGAGGAAGAATAGCGGTAGAGCGAAGTGAAAGGGTTGGATTGTTAAGACGGAGAAGATCGGGGCCAGGGCATGGAATATTTTGAAGATGATGATGAGGATCTTGTAGTTGATTCTTTGTTTGACGGGAAGCCAGTGAAGTTGACGGAGGATGGGGGTGATGTGGTGTGTTGCGGGGGTTCGAGTGATGAGGCGTGCTGCTGAGTTCTGGAGGAGCTGCAGTTTCTGGAGGGACTTCTTAGGGAGACCGAAGAGCAGTGAGTTGCAATAATCGAGGCGGGGGGTTATTAGATTACAGACCAGGGTTGAAGCGGTATGGCGGTTGAGAGAAGGGAGGAGGCGAGAAATGTTGCGAAAGTGAAAATAGGCTGATCTGGTGATGCTGTTGATATGTGACCGGAAGGAAAGTGTGCTGTCGAGGATGACACCCAGACTCTTAACCTGAGACGGAGAGATCGGTAAATTGTTAATGGTAATACAGAACTTATGGACATTCAGAGCGTTGCGGTCGTTCCAACTAAGAGGACTTCTGTTTTGGAACTGTTAAGTAGGAGGAAGTTGGAGGAGAACCAGTAGTTAATGTCATCTAAGCAGAGGGTGAGGGAGGAAGGTGGGAGGGAGTTTACATCATATTCATGTTGCACATTTACGCTGTGTGGTGACGTGTTCGTTTAGTATCTTGGGGATGTGTTGTAAGTCTGATTGAGTGTAAAGTGCTTAGTTGGCGCTATGTTTTTGTGGCCAAATTCACCACTTGTGAAGCCACCGTGTGTGTACAGCGTACTTCCGGGTTGTGAGCGCGCATCCTTGGTGTGCGCCCGCCCCCACCTCTTTGTTTACTGCACTGTGCAATTCATTTATGTGTTGTTGATTTTTGGGCAGTCAATTTGCATTGTTTTACATTGGCACTGATATGCTGTTAACCCTAACCCCTAAACCGAAATTCAGAATTTTTGACATTAGGCTTAATCTTCAAGTTAGTGGGGTAATTAGTCGGTGGAGTTGATTTCAACAAATTCTAAGCAGTTTGTCAGTTTGTTAGTTTCAGGGCTCCGGAGTGGCTAAACTAGTGCAGGTCAATAGTGGTTGAAATCAACTCCATCGACCAATTAAACCTCCGCTAACTCAAAAATTAAGCCTTATGTGAAAAATTCTGATCTTCCCATTTAAATTAAATTATCGGAAAGTCAATTACATGTGATGACACTTTTCTGTTGCCATTCTTATGTTGAGGCAGCAAAGGGAGAAAAATTAGTAAAAAGTAACTGATAAATTACTTTTAAAGTAAGTTAGTTATTTTGATAATAAATAATCAGTTAAGTAAATGCATTACTTTTTTTAAGGCGTAATCAATAATTAAATTACTTTTTCAAGTAATCTGTGACAGCAGCACGGTGGCTAAGTGGTTAGCACCACACAGTTCTGAGATCAAGGGTTCAATCCCGGGGTCCAGTCTTCCTGAATGGAGTTTGCATGTTTTCCCCTGCGTGGGTTTTCTCCGGGGACTGCGGTTTCCTCCCACATCCCCAAAAACATGCGTGGCAGGCTGATTGAATGCTCTAAATTGTCCATCGGTATAAGTGTGTACGTGAATAGTTTTGTCTCATTGTTCCCAGTGATTGGCTGGCAACCAATTCAGGGTGTACCCTGCCTACTGCCCATAGTTGGCTGGGATAGGCACCATCACCTCCGCGACCCTCGTGAGGATAAGCGGCATGGAAAATGAACGAAATAATTCGTTACAACACTGACGGTAGAAAAATACAAAGTATAAACAATAAATTCCTATCCACATATCATACCCTAGAGGAGAGTTCATTTTGTTTACAAAAAGGGGACAGTGATTTATTATGCATAAGTTGAACCGCAATGAACAAACACTGTATAAGTAATTATATTAAATGCATTCCTTCTTGACTCACATTGAGCAGTTTTTTTCTTTTTCAACAATCACAATAACATAATCTTGGATTACTTTCCAGTAGTGAAACAATATCTCATGGACAGCTCATTGCTATCTCCCAATTTGCTAAATAGTACATAAAAATATGACTACACTGTTATCTCACTACAAATGCCTTGATATTGTAGTAATTAATCATTAATATTTTGGCTATGTAACCCCAGTAGAAAATTGGGTAAACATATTTTAGTTGCTGGATAATAACATGGGATTTACTATTATAGTTTTGGATTTCTGTTATCTTATTCACGGATTATTGAATTCACTGAATGTGAGTTATGGATGAAATGAGTCTCATTCCTCTATTGTAGCCCCTATATGATAGAAATTTACCAATAACGCAATGACACCAATCCCTCCACAATGGTGCACCGCAAGCAACAGGTCACTTCTGCTCATTAATATTCATGACATTAGCTACGGTTGCTAAGGGGGGACACGCCCCCATTTGTTCCCAATCGGAAATGAATGGAAATCGTGTACGAAGGAGATGTTTACAGAGCTAAACCTACCAATTCTCTCCGAAAATGATGTCTCTGGTGCCAAATTCACTAATTAATTCTATAATTTATTTACACTTTCCCCTGAGTATTTTTTTTTTTTACAATAGAAAAGGTAAGTGGAAGTCAGATACCATTTTAATTCTTTTCAGGTCATTCATTGGCAGACAGAAGCAGCACGGCACAATGTCACACTAAAGAATAAGTTAAAAATATCAAAATGGCTTACCTGTTTGTCTTTTCAAAGACCATGCCAACCCAACAAAATGTTTACTGCATATGAAATGTGAATGAATTCAACGAGCTGCCATTCAGTCTTCACATTTTTCGTCCGAGTTTTTGGTTTTGGGAAACGTTTGAAGAAAACATCCTTCATATGTCGTAATGTCTAGAGTCATTTCTACAACTTCCAAAAAAGCAATGTGTGATCGGCAAGTTCGTTTTTGAAAGATTACCGGAGAAACGTAGCAGAATTAACATACCGGTAGTTTCTATGCGAGGGCGCGGTCTATAATGTCCCACTTCTACTTTACTTCCGCTTTACGATGCGACGTCACGGTCTAAAAATAGCATGCGTGCAGTACGCCATTGACCTCCATTATCAGCTGCTCCAGTAGAGAGAGAGCCATTGAGCGAAATTATCAAACATTCTGCAGTAAATACCGCTCAAAAGCGCGAGTTAACCATTCGTGAACACTTCCACCAGCATGGGCTGAGTTGGTGTGTGTAGGAGGTACATTTGTGGTTTACTCGACTTGGTGAGTTCGGCCTATTGAGCTACTCGGCGCTAACATTAGCATCGACTGGCCTTTAAGGCTTTTAATAAGAAATTGTTGAATACAACAAGTAAAATAACTGTCATCCTGTATGTTGGCGTATTGAGACGTCAGGGGAACCGGAGTTCCTAGAGCTTGTGGAAGCTTTTAGGAACATCTTGGTGAGGTAAACTATGAATGGAGTGTAAAAATGTAGTGCTGCAGTTGAGCGTATGCACTCACAAGGCCTATAGTCTCTGATACTGAATTGTTATGTGACAACTGCAAGGTTAATGTATTTTGTTCTTTAAGTGTTTTACATGTATAAATGTCTTATGAGTAAAATAAGAGCAGATCACTCATTTGGTGAATTGAGTTACATTGCAATAATTGTTTAAAAGTATATAAATTAGTAGGGCAAGACTAGTAGTAGCCTTGTTTTGTACAGGCTAGGTTTTTGATGACCCTTGAGTTAGCCTGGATTTGGTTTCTCCCTGACGAGCGAGATGTCGAGCCACTCTTTATTGACAAACCCTGAATGCTTCCTTACTTCAAGAAGCAGAATCTTCATTACTCCTACCTGTCCAGTGTGGTGGGCTTGCGTACTGCATCCGCAGTGGATTTAGTTAACCAAACAGTCCACTTTGATTTTCATATCAACTTTGGATCAGGATTCTTCTATTATTTTGAAGGGACACTTCAATTTCTTGTTTTTGGTACCAACTTTAAGCATGTTGTGTGTTTGAGAGCCGAATCAAATAGACACCCACTGTAAATATTTTGTACAGTGGGGAGAACAAGTATTTGATACACAGTCAATGGGAAAACCCATTGGCAGTGTATGAAATACTTGTTCTCCCCACTGTACATATTATCAATTGCAATTACATTTCTTCATTTTAACACTTTTGTGGCATCAGTTATTTTTAGTGTGGTAAATTAATTGTCAATTCACCAACTTATTCCACGGACATTCAAGTCTTATTGGATTCACAGGGGTTTTACACTAATATGTCAGTAAAGTCCTAATACAGTAATATGTACTTGTTATCTCAATATACCGAGTAAACTACTAATACATTGATCATAGACTCCACCATCAGTTGACAAGACAGCTCCCACAGACATTGCGCCACGCTTCTCCGGAGGGGACCGACCCAGGCAGAACGTTGAGTTGGCTTTCATTGTAATAAACTCAAACGTACTCAGTGTTCTAATGCCGGATTTAGGTGGAAACAGGACGAAGGTTTTACTGCATACAAGCAGGCAGGAGTGTTTCAAGAGTGATTTGGTCGAGGATTCAAGGTAACTATTATATTAAATAGCACCATGCAGCACTTTGAAACGTGAAAAAAAGAAATCATTGGATAAAATGAGTGTAACTTTGGCTTAAAATATTTAAGTAAAATGAACGATAACTACCCGTTTTTTTGCTTTTAACCAAGAATCTAGACTGTTTAACGTTTATATCTATAGAAACGCCGCGGTTTAAGCATTTATTTACAAGAAGTTTCAACTTAAAAAGCTTTTTGTTTTGTGACGGCCGCCATGTTGGATTACACAATACTGTAACTTTTGCTTGCAATATTTACGTAAAATGAACGATAGATGCCCGTTTTTTGCTTTTAACCAAGAATTTAGACTGTTTTACGTTCATACTGTATCTATAGAAATTCTGCTATTTAAACATTTATTTACAAGAATTTTCAACTTTAAAGGCTCTGTGTTGGTGACGGCCGCCATGTTGGATTACACAATACTGTAACTTTTGCTTGCAATATTTACGTAAAATGAACGATAGATGCCCGTTTTTTGCTTTTAACCAAGAATTTAGACTGTTTTACGTTCATACTGTATCTATAGAAATTCTGCTATTTAAACATTTATTTACAAGAATTTTCAACTTTAAAGGCTCTGTGTTGGTGACGGCCGCCATGTTGGATTACACAGTATCGTAACTTTTGCTTCGCCATGTTGGATTATACAATATCGTAACTTTTGCTTGAAATATTTACGTAAAATCAAAGATAACTGCCCATTTTTTGCTTTTAACCAAGAATGTAGACTGTTTTACGTTCATATCTATAGAAATTCCGCGATTTAAGCATTTGTTTACAAGAATTTTCAATTTAAAAAGCTTGGTTTCGCCATGTTGGAGTTGGTATCCCTAAACATGAAATTGCTATCTCTGGCAAAAACCTAAAAATTGCTATTGATCCTGAAAATATAGGTGATTATCTCTGCATTTGTTGATTTTTGTGCATCTAGCATAAAATCTGAGAATTTTATAGGAATTTTAGGTTTTGTTGTACTTATATAAAAAATTATTAATCAGTATTTTATTATGGAACGACTTTGAATTTTTTGATGCAGCTGCTCATTGAGACTCATATATGCCTGTTTGGGGTTAAGGTCGTTAGTGGCTTTGGTATTGAAAATATTTGAATTGTAAGTTTTTTAAAATAGGCCCCCCACGGATCGGCCCCAAGACCAGTCAACTGATAGTGAAGTCAATGCATTGATCTTATCAAATTTGATCATGCATCCATTTATCCATCTTCTTCTTCACTTTCTCATCATCATCATAACCAATTAATCGTCATCTTACCATCCTATGGTCTTTCATTCAGCTTCATCTTGCCATCCATCATCCATGCATTACACCTCCTCACCTTGAATTCATCTTGTCATCTATCAATCTTACCACACACAAATCTGCTATCGCCATCACTCATTCATATACTGTATCCATGAAACTCAAACTACTTTTTCTTTTAATTATGACAAGTATGTCACATCAAACGACAAAGTGTCTCTAAAGTGTGACGTCAACTCAAGATTCTTAATCAACAACATATCCACACACACAGATATCTTACCCATTACTTCAGTGCTTGCTGGTTCCACTTGCAAATGAACACGCAATCACACCAGGAGTGGTAAAAGTGACACCCAATACAAAAAAAGTCACCGAACTTGTTTGATTCCCTTCGAGAACATTCTCCACACACGGTTGAGAACCTCCTGCAGGGCGAAAAGAGCTTCCAGTGACGCCGCGCACAGCCACTCTGCTCTACTCTACTGTCCAGCATTAAGCCGCCTGGATGTGAGCGCGCCACCGCTGCACGTCACATTTGAGCGTCTGCGCGCACCTGCAGAAAGAAGGATGCAAAGATTCATTCGCATCAAGTTCTCATTTATATCTCATTAGATTCACACCACAAGCGCACAAATAACTTATAGTAGCTCACAATTATCTCACTGATATCTCTTAAATTCCTCATGAGTACACAAGATATCTCATTAAAATCTCAATATTATATTGACAATATATTACTAATAGCTCTGTAATCTCTAAAACTTCATTTTACTATCTTCTGGATAGAATCTTATTAATATCTTAATAATAACTCGCTGATATTAACGAGTGTTCTCCCGATCCGATACTCGGTATCGCTATGGGCACCCAATACAGCTATTTTTGGAGTAATGGATTTGGGAACAAGATCGGATGCGATCCTGTAGTAGCATGTTTTCAATACCATCATGCTTTTCAGCTCCTGTAAATCAAACCGCTAAGCAAATATGTTTGCTGAGTGAGAGTACTGCTCTTTAGAAAGATAATGATATCAATGATATCAATATCATGTAATATTTGTAATCAGAACTTTTCTTAAGGAGGTACCAGCAGGGATCAATTTAATACGAAAAAGATGATTCGTCATGTGATGGTTGAAATTTTTTAGCTTTTTTTTTTTACTGGTCTAAATAGGTAGGTATCAGATCGATATCGGCAAATCATATCTAGAAAAAAATCTGATCGGATTGGAAGTAAAAAAAAAATAAAAAATAAAAAAAGTCACCATCGGGACATCCCTAATACGGTATTAACTGAATTAAATTTTTATAAATCACAATATCTTATAAATATCCCAATTATATCAGGCTAATAGCTCATTTCCCCCTAAATCAGATCAATAACATATACAATATCATCTCACTAAACGCAAATAATATATTTTCTCATTGATATCACCATAAAATCTTAGCAATCAATAACCAACATCTCACTACCAAATTGCTAATGTCTCACTAATGTCTTGTTAAACTATCACAGGACAATTCCTCTAATAATGTGCTATTTTTTGATGAAGAGCTAACTAATATTGTGCTAATATCTGACAAATCTTTCAGTGATATCTCATTACCATCTCATTAATACCCATTTGGCACTCCTTTCCCATCTCTTTGACCTATTACCAATGTTGCTGTTAAGGAGAACAATAACTCACTAATACCGTTCGTAACACATTTTCTCATCACCATCTCACAGGTATATTCTCATTGTACCAATGTCTTCCTAATATGTCTCACCACCAACTCACAAATATTCTCTAATATTATGGTAATATCTTACTAATATACTGTATGGGAAGAAAAAAGGCAGAACAAGAAGAAGAAGAAGATGTTTCAGGTAGTGAATAATTCAGAGGTGGGAGCAGGCTGAGATTTCAGTGTCTTGTGCAGACAAGAGTGTGTAATATTCATGAGACCTTACTTTTACTCCTTTACCCCTACGCTCACACGCACACACATTCAACACTCCAGCCACACAACATTCACCAGTGTCACAACTGCATTGATGCACTGTCCATCATCTAAAAAAAAGGATATATAGAGAGAAACACAAACAAACACAAGTCTTTAAAACCTGTGTGCTGCCTTTTGGACGCGTGGTCCAGCGAGGATCTATTCTAGCCATACTGAAGGTTGTAGTGTTGGAGATGTGGCGTCTTTAAAGCACCGTAAAAATAACTATTTCACATTGAGTACTGCCGTTAACATTGAAGTAATCTTTATTTGACACCAATAGATCACGGAAAATATGCAACATAATTTTCTCTCAGTTCCCTCAATGGTGAGCACAACGTCATGACCATATTAGGCCAAAAAACACAAAAATCATCTAATTCTGACTAGAAAAATCTACAGATATGAAACATCACCCTGTCCAAAGAGCATGAGTGCCCTTAAAAACCATATTTAATACCATAATTTCAAAACAATCATATATTTGGGTTTCCGTGGTCTATTGGTTTCAAATAAAAACTGAGAGGTTAAAATCGCCGCTTTCGAGAGTTTATGTGAAATAGTTTATTTTTTATGGCGCTTTAAAGACGTTATGAAATTGAACAGGCCAGCATAATCATAGGATTTGCAACTTCAAGCTTGTGTCTGGTCATGTGACTGTGTTGTTACATCTGATCGGCAGAATGGAGTTGCGATTATAGTTGCGACGTCTCATTGGTGAAACTGGTACAGCCACTGTGGGCATCTCTGACGAACATAAATTCAAATTTAATACAGGTATGTAGAATAAAGAGGAAAAATGCAACGACTGTAGTATAGCCCAAAGTAGCGGAGTAATAGTACGGTGTATTTCTTCTTCACAAATCTAATCAAGTAAAAGTAAAAAATATCATGTTGTAAAACTAATCTTTGAAGTACATTTTTCTCAAAAAGTTACTCAAGTAAACATAACACGAAATGTAACCCATTCCTACCCACCTCTGGGTTTTTTCTGAGATTCTTTCTGCAGTGAGCTCCAGTCAGTCAACCTCGAACTTAAAGATTTAAAGGCTCTAATAAGCCACAATTGTTCTCTTTCACTAAAATACGTTATTAGAAAAACATAAAATATTGCCATTAATTTCTAATCTATAATATTAAGTACTTGTTTTGACCTACGGAGATTGTCACTGTCACTAGACGAACACTACCGGATTATTCCAATTCCTTCTACGCGGCGAGACGTCCGCAATGTCGGCCACAAAATGCAAGCCACCTCTGTATTAAAATGTGTGCCATGATCCCAGTATTGGACATGATACAAAACATGATTTACTCACTTCCCCGTAAGCCGATGGTCCCACAGTTGTCGGACTTGTTTTGGCCATCTCGGGGTCAACGGGAACTTTTTGAAACCCAAAGGGTCTCACACGCCTCTCCCTGGTGCAGCAACAGCACCCTGCAGCACATTTGGCTGGCGTGACGCGAAAAATAAAACAAATTAATCCACAAAATAAACTCAATCCGCAATCCAGCTGCATGCTATAAAGCAATGCTGTATAATGAGATGCTTTGCAGTCCATCTGCATGCTATAAAGCTATGCTGTATTATAAGATGCTGACCCAGGTGACGTCAAATTTGCATTCGTCCTCAACCCGACATATAAAAGCCGTGAGAACTTACTATTTATGTTTTTATTGAGTCTTTTATTACCTTTTCTTTGCCTCAAAATACTTTTCGCATGTCTTTCCCGCTTATACTTTTAAGCATTGTGTTTTCTTATGGTAGCTTTAAAGCAGATTGTTGATCTGTTGACCACATTAGTCATGTACTGTAGCATATTTAAACCACCCTTATTTGATTTTACTGCGTTCAAGTATTTTCTTAAGGCATCTTTAGTATGTTCTATCTGTATGCATCTAAACAAAATACTCAGTACTTTGGGTGTCAAATTCGCTTCTTGTAGATGTTTTGCCGGTGGAGCACATTTTGACCGAACAACGTTTTTTTTCCCTACTCTCGTCTCGTCTCATCCCGTCTTTCCTTTTCATTTTGCTTTGCTGCTCGTTTTGTGAAATATTGACAGTATTGTCATTCTCATTAATGTTCGTATCCGGTTCAAATTGAAAGGGTTGAACAGATTACATGTTTATGTCGCTTCAGTCATACTCTGGAAGCCCGGCAGCGTAACCATGTGACTAGTTAAACTAATTTTACAAATTGTATTAAAATGAAAACATCAAGAGCGGTTTCAATATCAAATTATTTTAACTCATAATAACGTGTGTCTTTTAAGAACTACAAGTCTTTCTATCCGTGGATCCCTTTAAGGTTCTGTCGATGATCAAATGTAGATGATAAAGTCATGTTCTACAAGTTAGTCTGTTGCGCTTCCAATGTGGCACTTTTATCGGGTTAACAAGCTGGTGACTGTGAGTTTATGGGTTCTAAAGTGGACATCACAAAACCGCAAATACATTATTTGGGGACTAGATCTGAAAAGTTGTCAGTGATGACCCAAGAAGTTGAGAAGATTATTAAACTGTGAACACACGTGTTGACTGATGATTTACAAGCTTGTCAGACAAGAACACGTCATGTTTGGCTCAATGAGGCAGAGAAAAACTCCCAAAGAACGTTTGTTCATCTTGTTGTAGACGAGCAGCTTTGTCGACTCAGATTTGTTCTACTCCACTTGAAGCTTAACTAGGATATACACACAGTAACAACACGCACACACACTGACTGACAGCAACTGTTCTGCTCAGGACTACAACAAAATGCAGTGGACAGGATTTTCCTTATGCTTAACAGCAGATGCTGAGAATTAAATCAAAGTAGAAATTACACAAAAATTCTTTAGCTTCTGACATCAAGTTTCTAGAGCTTCACAGTGTAACTACACACATAACTTCATTCTACATTATGTGGTTGGAGAGACTTTGTTCCAGAGAAAGTAAAAGAACAGAGGTTCTAAATCTGACCCCTGTTTAATCCCAGAAAATTTGCAGGGCATCGGCAATGCATCTACGCCAGCGCACTGCAGACACCCACCACCCTCTCACACGGGTTGCGTTTTACGGACAGAAGGTCCAAGGAGCTGCTCGGTTCACACGAGGATTGGAAGATCGCACAAGAGTCCGAGAGTAGCAGGAATTAAAAGAGAACAAGCTGAAATTAAAAGGGGGAAAAAACAGTAGAACAACAGCTATTTTCCTTTCAGAATTGCTCAGAATTTGCTCTGGTTTTCCTGTGGATTTTGATTTTTCGATTAACAATGCGGGATTGAAAAATAGATTTTTGGACGCCTCTGAAATGCAGTTGCTCTACAACTGGTGTGCACTCACTGCTTGACCTTAACTGCCGCGTTTTACTTGCCTGGCACGGCCAGACGGTTCTCCCTGTATTTTTCAAACACTGTGAGAATAGTCTGGGACCCAGCCCATTAACGGCCTCTCGAGCAAGAACACAATCAACCGTCCAATCAGATTCGTTTATTTGCGTGACGTGTTCATAACGAGCAACGTCACTCTTACGCGTCGGACGTCGTCTCCACAACAACTAACAGGAGAGCCGAGAATATGTTCCAATCCACGGTAATATCGGTTTTAAATTTCCAAAAACACATCGACACAAGTAAATGAAAATAGTCTGTCTCGCGCTAGCCATGTTGAATAAACTCCGTTTTCCTCGTAAAGTGGGGCGTGCAATATTATTCGGCCCCCTTGCGTTAATACTTTGTAGCGCCACCTTTTGCTCCAATTACAGCTGCAAGTCGCTTGGGGTATGTTTCTATCAGTTTTGCACATCGAGAGACTGACATTCTTGCCCATTCTTCCTTGCAAAACAGCTCGAGCTTAGTGAGGTTGGATGGAGAGTGTTTGTGAACAGCAGTCTTCAGCTCTTTCCGCAGATTCTCGATTGGATTCAGGTCTGGACTTTGACTTGGCCATTCTAACACCTGGATACGTTTATTTTTGAACCATTCCATTGCAGATTTGGCTTTATGTTTTGGATCATTGTCCTATTGGAAGATAAATCTCCGTCCCAGTCTCAGGTCTTGTGCAGATACCAACAGGTTTTCTTCCAGAATGTTCCTGTATTTGGCTGCATCCATCTTCCCGTCAATTTTAACCATCTTCCCTGTCCCTGCTGAAGAAAAGCAGGCCCAAACCATGATGCTGCCACCACCATGTTTGACAGTGGGGATGGTGTGTTCAGGGTGATGAGCTGTGTTGCTTTTACGCCAAACATATCGTTTTGCATTGTGGCCAAAAAGTTCAATTTTGGTTTCATCTGACCAGAGCACCTTCTTCCACATGTTTGGTGTGTCTCCCAGGTGGCTTGTGGCAAACTTTAAACAAGACTTTTTATGGATGTCTTTGAGAAATGGCTTTCTTCTTGCCACTCTTCCATAAAGCCCAGATTTCTGCAGTGTACGACTGATTGTTGTCCTATGGAAAGACTCTCCCACCTCAGCTGTAGATCTCCACAACAGTATCTCGGACCTGCCTGGTGTGTTCCTTGGTTTTCATAATGCTCTCTGCACTTTAAACAGAACCCTGAGACTATCACAGAGCAGGTGCATTTATACGGAGACTTGATTACACACAGGTGGATTCTATTTATCATCATCGGTCATTTAGGACAACATTGGATCATTCAGAGATCCTCACTGAACTTCTGGAGTGAGTTTGCTGCACTGAAAGTAAAGGGCCGAATAATATTGCACGCCCCACTTTTAAGTTTTTTATTTGTTGAAAAAGTTTAAATTATCCAATAAATGTTGTTCCACTTCACGATTGTGTCCCACTTGTTGTTGATTCTTGACAAAAAAATTAAATTTCATATCTTTATGTTTGAAGCCTGAAATGTGGCGAAAGGTTGCAAGATTCAAGGGGGCCGAATACTTTTGCAAGGCACTGTATGTTTACTTCCAAGCGCAAGTCCCTCGTCGCTTCACTTAACGTCACGTCCGTCTGTCGCTGATTGGTCCACTCCGCTGTCTGTTTGCTGTGGTTTGCTCTGCCCTGGAAATTTTTATCCGCTGAATGGTGGCAAGACTCAATAGGTGGAACTGCGGTGAGTCTGGTGTACCAGGCTAGCGTTTTACTGGGTTGATGCAACCACACTTCAGACGCACTGCAAACGTTTCTGGTATAAAACAGGGGTGAGTGTTGTACACTCCAAACCAGTTCTAGACAAATTTTGGGAAGGTTTTGGTCTGGTGTAGGACTCGATTCCTAAAAGTCTGAAATAACGCTATGAATACTATCAACAATGATGAATCAGAAACTAACCTCACACAAAGTTCTAGGATAGACAACCCGCGGCCCTGGGTGCAGTTCATTTAGTTTGATATTAAATAAATGAATATTTGATTTAAATTTATTCTGGCACTTGCAAGATTTAACAAAGAAGTTTATATTTCCTTTTGTAGGCAAATATAGTCAGGCTCATTGACTTGTGTGTTTATTAACAGAACCCTTATGGAAGTCATGGATTCGCCAACTATGTAAAGTCACGATTGCCACTCATAAATTGTTCCCACAAGTCCTTACGCCATTTACAACATTTACTTGTGAGTAAACCTTCTGAGTAGCAACCATGACTTTACAAAGTTCCTCACGCAGGTCATTAAATCACCAACTATGTAAAGTCATGGTTGCAACTCAGAAGGTATATCCACAAGTCTTTGCGCCATTCATTAAGCTGCATTCTCCTTGAGTTTTAGTGCTAAGCTTGAAAACACAATGATACTTGAACTGGAGGACAACTACTTGTTTTATTGATTAGTACTGTAATATATCATTATTATTGATGAAATAATACTAATAAAATTTATTTGCAAGCGCCTTTCGAAGCTTCCAAGGTAAAGGGAAGAGCTTGATAACAAGATTATGATGATGATGATGATTCCCCCCGAGTGACTGTGATGGTGACTCCGACAAAGGCGGCCCGAAGCCAATGCGTAGCTTTACGCCAGGGAACGCGGGCGAGCATCTCCGTGAATCTTCTGAATAATGGAAACATCTCCATTTGAAGACTCTCCAACACTCTGACCCCACTTTTGGAAAAAAGCATCTTTTTTTTCCTCTCCAGGCAGAATATTCCGTCTTATCTCCAGTGAAGCGCACAGGAGAAGAGCGTCGCCGCATGAGGAGGCTTTTATGTGTGCGAGCATTTCGTAGGATGGGGAAGGGCGGCCTTGAAAGCTCACCATTTCTCGCAGCCATCTTCCCGTAGCGGCCCCTAATCCCGCTGAGGATGTCCGACGTCCGAGTGGGTGCAAAGTCATGCTGGGTCAAAAAGTTTAGCGGTGCCTTTCGTTGTCAATCAAGGTAATTGTGCCTCGTGAATATTCAGCACCGGCTGTTAGCAGGTCACACGAGGGAACATGTGAGATCTTCTCGGTAAAAGTTAATGGAGCATTTCTTAAGCAAAGTCTGGTATGAGAAATATTAGATGTCAGAGATGACTTTTGTACATCTTCTCTCAAAAATTTCCTTACAAAACTTCCACTGATTGGGACTTCTTTTTGAGACATTTCAGATCTCAGATCTCGGGTATGCTGGAGCCAGAGGTTGCGCTAGACTTTTTCGTTGTCTGTCATTTTGACTGACAGGGTCATAAAAATCCGGTCATAATCTATTTTTACCCGTCACTTAAATTTTTAAAATGATGATAATGACATTGTAGTGACCCTTTGTTTGGCATAATTCACCTTCCGTACTTGTGTGTCCATTTGGCCGAGCGCGTTACCGGCTACGACTGTCACGTGACAGAGACACTTAAGAGCCGCGCGCGGTCCCCTCACTATCCACTCGCTCTCGCTATATGATTGGCCGAAGAGTCGAAATGCTGTCCCGTGAAATGCCTGTTTAAAAATGTTCCCGTTGTTACTTCTTGCGTTCGGTTATAAGTGCCCATTTAAAAAGGAAAAGCGATGGATGATACTACACACAGAGCGTATTATTAACAAATGTTAAAGTTGTATAATCATATAGCGAGAATAAGGAACGTCACTGACAAGCGCAGGCCCCCGCGAGTGGATAGTGAGGGGTCTAGGATAGTGCGCCTACAGCTAACAAGACTCTTAACATTGCATACCGCTTCAACATATTCAATAGTGTTTAGTTTTCATTCATTTTAATTTGATATTCTGTCCGAACAAGCTTAACAGAGAATCCACACCGTGCCATCACACATCAAGTAGATGAATATGTAACTTTTTCTCCGCAGTGACAAAAACAGCTGACTGTGGCCCCAGTAGTTAGGTAGCCTACCATATGTAACATATGGAACAATGAAATTAACAGTTCACCTGCTGTGGCCTGAACGTAGTCTCACACTTTCCTCCTGGTGCGCATGGACTTGAATTGCGTGCCCGCTTGTGCAGTCCCTGTCTTTTTCACCTCTTTTATCAACACCATCGTTGTTTTGGGGCTTTTTGAAGAAACTTCGGACACTCAGTTTCCTTGACATTTTTCAGAGTAAGGCCAACGACGTCATGCATCAAGAGAGACAATAGCTAATTAATATGCTCACTCGCCACCCTGTGGTCTGGGGTGTGAATTGCAACCGGTCAAAATGACGGATGGACTTCAGTTTTTTCCGTCGCCGTTTTAAAAAATCGGTCAACGACGGAAAATCTTCGGTTAACGCGACCCCTGGCTGGAGCCGATCACAGCTAAAGGTGAGTAGAGTAGTCAAAAATTTTACTCAAAGAAGAGTAGCGTTACTTCAAAATAATATTAGTCAAGTAAAATTAAAAGTAGAAAAAAAGTGAGTCAAGTGCAAATGAAAAAGTATTTAATGAAAAAAATACTCAAGTTATGACGAACCAGAGGCTTCATAATGTATTGACGGGACACGGGGCGTGGGGCCGATAAATAGGGGGCCTGCGTTGTTGGCGAGGCCGTCAAAGCTGACCGAGTGGAATCACAGACAAAGAGCTTTTTTCGTCGAAAATTCCTCGTAATAAATCCTTAATCCCTGAATTCTTTATACAGTAGATATGGACGTAAAACAGTCTCGATTCTTGGTTAAAAGCAAAAAAAAAAAAAAAACGTGCAGTTAGCATTTATTTTATGTATAGGCCTATATGTTGAAGTACAATGCTAGTCTGTTGGTAAATGAAACTAGCGGCCGCCTTATGTAAACTGAGCTTTTCCGGTGAAATTTTCTTGTGAATAAATGCTCAAATCCCCATATTCTTTATAGATATGGACGTAAAACAGTCTCGATTCTTGGTTAAAAGCAAAAAAAATGTGCAGTTAGCATTTTTTTACACAAATATTGCGAACAATGAAGCCAATGCAGTAGCGGAAAAATGTTCCCATTAATTTTTCTTACAGTGTTTCATAATGCATGCATAGTACGAAATAATCACCTTGAATCCTCGAAAAAAATCACTCCTGAGACAATCCTTCCTGTTTGTCTGCAGTACAGCTTTCATACTTTTTCAAAAGAAATCTGACATTCGATCGCTGCATGCCTGTGTGTTTGTGAATAGCTCCTCTTGATGTGGGCGGCCCCCAACTTGAAGGTGAGGCGCAGTGCATGACCGATCTGACCCGTCAATACCGTTAGGAAATCTATGGACTAACATTGTGGATACCCCTGCGACCATCATGAGGATAAGCAGTTGAGAAGATGAATGAATGAATGAATTGTAGGAATGTTATGGAGAGTCATTAAAAGAACGGCGTTAAAGGTGATGCAATGAAAAATGTGTGTGTGCCTACATTTTGTGCTGGTGCACTTTAAGAAAAAAGTTAGGCGGACCAGTGCAGCCAATGCAAAATGTGTGGAGCTTTTGCTATATACAGTATATCGCAATATTTAATTTTTTCCAATATCGGTTAGGCCTATCCTAAACAGAGCGATTCAAGTTTTCTGGTGAAAACTCTTCAAGTTTTAATATCGCAAAATAATATCACAATACAGCGGTACCTCAACATACGATCGCTTCCACACACGATCTCTTCAACACCCGATGTAAAATATTACTCGCCATTTGTTTCTACATCCGACAACATGCTTAGAAATACGACGAGTTATGACAGCGCCACAGTTTCTTTGTTTTCCCGCAAGACGGATGCACGGTGGATTTTCTTGTGATAGAAATCAACATGAGTTTCAAGAATGTTAGTGGAGGTCGGGAAAAAAGGAAAAGGTGACGCTTGAAATGAAGATAGAAATTATAGAAAAATATGAGCGTGGTGTGCCGCCCGTGAACTGGCTCGACAATATGGTCGTAGAAAGTCTACGATCTCAACGGTCCTCCTCCGACCCCATTCGCCAGTCTTTATAAGTTAAGCTGACAATCATTATAGTGGTAACATCGCCAAAAAAATCGCCAGCTTCGTCAGTATTTGAATCATTTATTTCAGAACTTATGCAACACAACATGCCTACTGTCCGCTGCAGCTGAACAAAGTGAGTGTAAAATGTCCTCTCTAACGCTGTCAAGTCAGCCACGCGGTGCATTCAGGTACACTACGCAAACCACATCCGCCACATTAGAACCCAATCTGGTGTATTATTACAGGTATTATTATTATTACTATTATTATATCATTACTATTCCGATTTTTATTCATAATTTATTTGTTTTGCTCTGTGTACCGTATTTTTCGGACTATAAGTAGCAGTTTTTTTCATAGTTTGGCAGAGGGTGCGTCTTACACTCTGGAGCGGTCGGGTCGGGGCGACTTCTCTCTCGCTAACTTTTCATATGTTTATAGTAAAACGATGTATGGATGTTAAATAAAATAAATAATTTGGATAAAACAGAGAAGCCGCTGTGAATGCCTGCGCACGTGAACTCTTTTCAATCTTTCCTTCCTGGCACTCTCCGCGAGCATCCTGGTATTTCCTTTTCGATATGGAGCAGCTAGGTGTAAAAAACAAACTAAAGACAGGGGAATTGAAAAGCAAACAACTGTGGTAGGAGTGGGGTATGGAAATGATTTAAATTGATTGTTGAAGATGCTATACAGAAGCCTGTGTCGGCTTTGCTGAATGTAAACGAATGTGGAGCTTTGGTCTCATATGAGAAATATGTATATTTAACAAACTTTTCCAGCATTATTTCGTTGTGTAAATGCATTTATAATAATCATAAAAATATGTAGACTATTTAAACATTGAGAAAACTTGCATTCTTTTTTTGCCAATTCGGAGAGGAGATTAAAATAAATGTCAAATCCACTATCCGCCTGTTAGAACAGACGCTCAAATATAAAAGATATAAATGTTTATTGAATATCCATCCTACAATCTTGTTTAACTGGGAGAATTTGTTACAAAAGACAGGCTTTAATTTGTTATTATTATGCATACATGCACCGGCATCGTCACAAACGTGATCACACAAAACTAGGGATGTCAAAATTATCACGTTAACGGGCGGTAATTAATTTTTTAAATTAATCACGTTAAAATATTTGACGCAATTAACGCACATGCCCCGCTCAAACAGATTAAAATGACAGCAGAGTGTAATGTCCGCTTGTTACTTGTTTTATGGTGTTTGGCGCCATCTGCTGGCGCTTGTTGTCCAACTGATTTTATGGCTTTCAGCACCATGAATGAGCATGGTGTAATTATTGACATCAACAATGGCGAGTTATTAGTTTATTTTTTGATTGAAAATGTTTACAAATTTTAATAAAACGAAAACATTAAGAGGGGTTTTAATATAAAATTTCTATAACTTGTACTAACATTTATCTTTTAAGAGCTACAAGTATTTCTATCCATGGATCGCTTTAAGAGAATGTTAATAATGTTAATGCCATCTTGTTGATTTATTGTTATAATAAACTAATACAGTACTTATGTACTGTATTTTGAATGTATATATCCGTCTTGTGTCTTATCTTTCCTTTCCAACTATAATTTACAGAAAAATATGGCATATTTTATATTTGGTTTGAATTGCGATTGATTACGATTAATTAATTTTTAAGCTGTAATTAACTCGATTAAAAATTTTAATCGTTTGACAGCCCTACACAAAACGCAACCACGCATTCTTCTCGTGAGTCCTCACAAATAAAACATAAAATTTCGGGGGGGGGGTTTCGGGCTCGCGCCAACAAATGAAACTTAAAATTTTGGGTTTTTCCAGGCTCGGGCAAGCAAATCAAGTTAATTGATCGGGCTCGGGCCGGGTCGGGCTTTAATACCCGCGGGCCGGTTGGGTCGGACTGGATTTTTTAGGCCCGATCTAACTTCTAGCATCATGTAATGTTAGCATACCGTACACGTATTCAGCCTTTTGTTCTCTATTGTATTTTAAAATTGCCTTTCAAGATGACATGTCTGGTCTTGGTCCCAAAAATGCGAGTTATACTCCGGTGCGACTTACAGTGGGGAGAACAAGTATTTGATACACTGCCGATTTTGCTGGTTTTTCCACTTGCAAGCCATGTAGAGGTCTGTAATTTGTATCATAAGTTCTCTTCAACTGTGAGGGACGGAATCTAATACAAAAATCCAGAAAATCACATTGTATAATTTTTAAATAATAAATTTGTATTTAACTGCATGAAATAAGTATTTGATACATTACCAACTAGTAAATATTTCGGCTCTTAGTTCTTTTTTAAGAACCTCTCCTGTTCTCCACTCATTACCGGAAGTAACTGCACCTGTTTGAACTTGTTACCTGTATAAAAGACACCTGTTCACATGCTCAAACGAACAAACAAACTCCAACCCCTCCACAATGGCCAAGACCAAAGAGCTGTGTAAGGACATCAGGGATAAAATAATAGACCTACACAAGGCTGGGATGGGCTACAGGAAAATAAGCAAGCAGCTTGGTGAGAAGGTAACAACTGTTGGAGCGATTACTAGAAAATGGAAGAAGTTCAAGTTGACGGTCAATCTGCCTTGTTCTGGGCTCCATGCAAGATCTCACCTCGTGGGGCATCACTGATCATGAGGAAAGTGAGGGATCAGCCCAGAACTACACGGCAGGACCTGGTCATTGACCTGATGAGAGCTGGAACCACAGTCTCGAAGAAAACCATCGGAAACACATTACGCCGTCATGGATTAAAATCCTACAGCGCACGCAAGGTCCCGCTGCTGAAGCCAGTGCATGTCCAGACACGTCTGAAGTTTGCCACTGACCATCTGGATGATACAGAGGAGCAATGGGAGAAGGTCATGTGGTCGGATGAGACCAAAATTGAACTTTTTGGTCTAAACTCGGCTCGTCGTGTTTGGAGGAAAAAGAGGGATGAGTATAACCCCAAGAACACCATCCCAACCGTGGAACATGGAGGAGGAAACATCATTTTTGGGGGCTGCTTCTCTGCCAAGGGTACAGGACGACTGCACCGTATTGAGGGGAGGATGGATGGGGCTATGTATCACCGGATCTTGGCTGACAACCTCCTTCCTTCAGTGAGAGTCCTGAAGATGGGTCGTGGCTGGGTCTTCCAGCATGACAACGGCCCAAAGCACACAGCCAAGGCAACTAAAGAGTGGCTCCGTAAGAAGCATCTTAAGGTCCTGGAGTGGCCTAGCCAGTCACCAGATCTGAACCCGATAGAAAATCTATGGAGGGAGCTGAAAGTCCGTGTTGCCCGGCAGCAGCCCCGAAACTTGAAGGCTCTGGAGAAGATCTGTATGGAGGAGTGGGCCAAAATCCCTGCTGCAGTGTGTGTGCAAACCTTGTCAAGGACTACAGGAAACGTTTGGTATCTGTAATAGCAAACAAAGGTTTCTGTACCAAATATTAAGTTCGATTTTTGTGATGTATCAAATACTTGTTTCATGCAATTAAATGCAAATTTATTATTTAAAAATCATATAATGTGATTTTCTGTTTTTTTGTATAAGATTCCATCCCTCATAGTTGAAGAGAACTTATGATACAAATTACAGACCTCTACATGCTTTGCAAGTGGGAAAACCAGCAAAATCGGCAGTGTATCAAATACTTGTTCTCCCCACTGTATATGTTTTTTTCCTTTTCATTGCACATTTTTTGGCTGGTGTGACTTATACTCAGGTGGAACTTATAGTCCCACAAATACAGTAATTGCTATTTGCAATAGTACTAGCAGCATTTATTAAGGATTTAGTGTAGGTTTTGGGGCTGTGGAACAAATTAATGAAATTATAATGTATTCTTATTAGAAAATCCTGCTCGACATACGACCACTTTGACTTACAAACAAGGTCCTAGAATGAATTAACTTCGTATGTAGAGGTACCACTGTATATTGCAAACTTCCCAAAAAATCACAATGATAGTTTTTCCCAATGTCGTTCAGGCCTAATTTATATAATATTTTTACTTTATCAGGGCTAAAAAGTAACAAAATAATCCAGAAAAACAATGGCTTTGCCAAAAGATACAAAAATATAGTATATGTTTTATACGCCGCAACACTCGCAGGAAAAGCGGAAGGGGAAGTACTGTAAAAAGTATAGTACTGTAACATTGTTGAAACTTTTGTCAAAAAAACAAAAAAAAACAATCGGTATCAGATCTGGACTCTGTATCGGCAGATTCTCAGAATTAGATGACTCGAACTCGGGTGCAAAAATATGCTATCGGGACATCCCTAGTTGCGATGTCTCATTGATGAAACTGGTGGAGTCAATGTCGGCATCCCTGGCAAAAATAAAGTAAAATTTAACATCTATATTTATACTTAAATATAAATTGAACTTTGTGTTTGTCTCTGTGCGTGTGTGCGTCTATGTGTGTGTGTTCGTTCCCTATGGACTCTGAAACGTCTGGGTGGATTTTAACAAAATTTTACACAGTTGTACTTTATGTGTCTGGGAGTGTTCTTAGATCGGTTTGATCTCTGCAGGCCTCCATTTAGTGTGGAAAATTAATTTTAAACTCCAAAAATTAGCATAGAAAATGTGATGTGATTGTGGAGGCAACAGTGCTATCTTTGGGCAAAAGATGTGTCTCTTGCGTTTGCAATGTCGCAGTTGATGTACAAATTTATATGTGCTGTGATGACACTTTGTGGCTTTGAATACTCCACAACAAGACGCTGGATTTCAATTATTTTTACAATTTTCCCAAATATTAATAAGAGATTCATTTTGGCTGGATATCTTAATCTCTATAAAGGCGAGTTTGTCTGTGTGGCTGTCTGTGTGCTCGTGCTTTATGTATGCTGAAACAGTTTGGCGGATTTTGACGAAATATTACACAGTTGTTCTTTATGTGTCTGAAAGTGTTCTTAGGTGGGTTTGATCACCGTAGGCCTCCATTTAGTGTGGAAAATGAATCCTAAACTTAATAAATTAGCATAGAAAATGGCAAATTTTCACTTCTTCACCCAAGCAACGCCAGGCTACTGTATACTGCTCGATAAATTCATCCAGCATGCATAAATCAAATCAAATCATGAGGATGCCCTGATTCAAGGTTTCTTATGTGTCGCTTTAACAAACCTTAGCCCCAACAAGCTAGCAAAAGTAGTCTGCCTGGTAACTAGAGTTGTTAATAACGGCGTTAGAATGTAACAGCTTTATTTTCTTCAGTAGTGAGAAATCTAATTAATTACTTTTCTCATCTTGGTAACGCCATTACCGTTACTGAGGCAGGAAAGGCGTGCGATACTATGCATTACGATGTTGGTTGACTGACGCGAGAGACGTCTGAAAAAGATGGACTCACTGACACGAGATAGCAGAGCAGGAGTGGGGAGGAGGCAAGGGAGTGTGATGCCGTTGCAAACCGATGCTACTATGCTAGGTGGCTCCAATAATACCTGACTGTAGCCGAAAGCCTACAAACTACATCCATATGATGCTTCGGTAGATATCACAGATATAAAGAATTAGATGCAAATGACAGACATGGCAGCATTAGCAAAATGCATAATAAAGAACTAGATGTGTTAGTTAGGAACGCTCTGTTGTAGAGAGATCCTTCCTAGCGAACCTAAGTAACTTTTTATCTAAAATGCTCCTAAATCGGCAAAACTTAACTTAAATCTATCTTTAAATGATATAAGTTTTAAAACTTACACATGTCAAAAATAGACAGAAGGGAACTAATGCAATAACAGGAGCAATTTTAACAACTTTAACGTTTAATTCACAACATTAAATGACTTCCACACATAGCAAAGGTTCCTATCTAGTTATCGCAATATCCGCAATACCCATGTGTCTAGTTAAGTTTAGGGTAAAGAATTGCACTAGGGCCAATTGTCGCAAAAACCCTTTAAACTTCACTTTGTGTGACCTGTGTTTTTTTTTTGTTTTTTGTTTTTTTTTTGAGAAAAAAAACCTGATTTTTTTAAAGAAAAAAAAAACATGAAAATTATCACCGATTACTTTGCCAAATAACTAATTACTCTTACATTCAGGTAATTCAGTTACTAAGGCAATTACTTTTTGGGAGAAGTATTTGTAACTGTAATTAATTACTTTTTTGAAGTAAGATTAACATCACCGCCGGTAACGCCGCCAGACTACTATGGGGCGCCCCATACACTACACCCTAAAATGGTCACCAGTTAATCATCGGTGACCATTAAATGGTCACCAGTTAATCATCGGGCACACACAGACAACCATTCACACTCACAATCACATCGCCAATGAGTATGAATCAATCCTTGCTGCTCCGCAGTCAGGCGAATGTAGCACTACGCCTTTAGCGACTGTATAGGACATCTTATTCTGGTAAACTCATTATGAACATCTCATGGGATGGCTCCTTCTAAAAGACTCAATGATAGTATCTCATACAGGTTGCCTTGTTAGGGCCATCTTAAAGGGGATATATTCCTAAGGATCGTCTTATCTTTGACATTGTATGCTAATTTTACCTTATGAATATTCAGAACTTGCTATTAGCATCTGTGGACATTAACATTTGGGTGGTAATGACCAAAGCATTTGATACTCAACGGAAGGGAGGCTGGCATGTCAGATAAGAGGGAGACATCTCACCCCAACCGACGGCCACCCCCGCTGCTGCTCAGGCCAAAGGCAGACAAGGACCAAAATGACACTCAACCTTAGCTCCTTTTGCATATGCTGACACCCAATTGTGGCAAAACAAAGATGCGTTGATAGCCTTAGCACCGGGAAAGCTACCTCCACTAGCGGGACCATGTGGGACACACTGCCATGCGATGACAGGTGACATAAAGATCAGCGTGTGCAACCAAACGCACTCGTGCATTTTTAATGCGATGGGCGCCAGCTTCTTCTTGCTGCGATCCACTCGCCTGGCGGGAAATGTTTGGAATATCAAGAGGATGATTCACTACATCTTGGAATGCCAGCCGCCATCCACATCATGCTCATAGCATTTGACACAACATGTAGGGGCATCTGCAGCTCATGTGAGACGTCTCTCAGTGAACATCTTCTGAGGGACGTATCATGCAAGCCAGGGGTAGGGGTAGGAATCTCTGGGTAGCTCCTGATATGATACGATTTACGATACAAGAGTGATATAACAGTTATCGATACATGGGTCAGGAAATAATTCTTTGACATTCTACAACAAAACTAATAAACAGAAAAACAAGCTCACTTCATCTTTCTACTGTGAATTTCAATGAGTTTATCACTAGTAGATGTCTAATCCATATGAACTGGGAGGTAGGCAGTGTAGGACTGCCATCCCTCCCAATTCAAACGGATTGGAAATCTATGCCCGTCAACAGCAGCCAATGAGGTAATTTTGATGTACCGTATTGGCCAGGATATAAGACGGCCCTGATTATATGACGACCCCCTCTTTTTTAAGACTCAAGTTTGAAAAAAAGACTTCTTGAACACCAAATTAATTTTTATACAGAAAATAATTACAGTACATCTGAAACAAATGATTATAACAATACATTTGAGAGAAAAAGCATGTTATTTTGCCTCATTCAAATCTTAATTTCTAAACATGTAAATATGTAAACTAAAGTGCAATTACATTCGTAAATGAATTGCTTGTGGTTTTTGAAATTTAAATAAATCAATCTATTGTGATAAAACAAGAAAATTGCAATAATTGCATTAACCATCAAAGTGAAGTCTAACTGTAACTGTTTTATTGAAACAAATCTGAATAAGGAAAAACATTGCAATGAAATAATGCAAACTGGTTAAACTAAAAAGAGTAGCTGAGATCTGTCATGACAGAACATCGTTTCAATGATATCTGGCGCCATCTAGCGTTGTGAATGGGTATAATGTCTAAACCGCGAATATAAGACGACCCCCTCTTTTTCAGTGTTATTTCAATGCAAAAAACACTGTCTTATATTCGGGCCAATACGGTATTTTAGGTTGTTTCTGGTCTACTGATTTTCGGTGACTTCCTGTTAATTTTGGGGCATTTTTGGGTCACTTCCTGTTGATTTCGAGGCATTTACAGGTAATATCCTGTTTATTTTGGGTTACTAAACAGGAAGTGACCCAGGATTGTTCCAAAATGAATAAGAAGTGACTCAAAATCAACAGGAAGTGTCCAACAAATGCCCTGGCAAATTAAACATAAATTCACCCCCTCTCAGTCAAAATGAATTGGATATCTAGCAAAGGCGATGGCCAGAGTTATCTTCTTACTTTAAAAAAGTAATTACTTACTGTTACATATTACTTCTCCCAATAACTAATTGAGTTAGTAACTCACTTACCTCATTGTAAGAGTATTTAGTTACTTAGCAAAGTAACTGACATTGCTTTTCAGGTTCTACACGTTATTATACATTGTAGATTCTAAAACAAATCTTTCACATCAGATATGTTTATATCAACTGATTGAACTGACCTGATTTTTTCATTAAATAAACACGTAGGTCACACTTTTTGCATTTTTTTTTTACCTATATAAGAGTGTAATGGTATACAAACAAGGGTTAATTTGTGCCGGAACACGACAGAACAGGATCCGCCACCTCTTGATTTTGGCGCCCTGTGTTCCGGGACTTATTTGGGCTGTTCCGACACCTCTCATGTGTAGAAAATAATAATAGTATAAAAACTTTTTTAAAAATTGTATTGTATTGTATTGTAACGTTGACAAAGAATCAAACGCTTAGCTACAGCCCCTTACACATACTCCGAAACACCGGGAATATCGCAGGATTAACCCATGTAGCAGTTGTGTGTGAAAACAATTTCCCATGTCGACTGACATGGAGATTACGCGGACATTTCACGGGTCGCGTCCTAGTGTCATGTCCGGGACTTACCCGGGAAGCGGTGTGCATGAAAGCAGGTGTTAAATTCCAGGGAGCACGATGGCTGATAAAGGTAAATATCATAGCGGGCCGATCGTCACTTCCTCCTTCTTTGCAGTTTAACGCAAAGCGGTAAACAAACATGGCAATTATAAACATAGCAAGCGGGAAATTGCTACATTAAACTGAAAACATAACAAAATTAAAATGTCCAAATATTACGTTCGTGTCAGGCCGGGCCGGGATTCTAACTCGCTAACTTCTTAAAATAAATATATATTCATATATGTATACTCAAACGATTTATGGATGTTAAACTAAGAAATACTTGTTATAAGTAAATAATTTGAATAAAAAAGCAAAGGCGCTGCATATGGTCATTGCAAACAGTATAAGTACGGAGCCAGAGTGTGCCATGCCCCCTTTTTAATCTTCCCCTCTGTGTGTCCGCAAAACCGCATCTGTTCATTTATATTTAACAGACTTTTCCAGCCTTATTTCGTTGCGTAAATGCATTTAAAATGATCATAAAAATATGTAGACTATTTAAAAATTGAGAAAAGTTTTTTTCTACCAACTGAGAATTCGTTACAAAAGACACAGGCATCGTCACAATTTTGGGGGGTTTTCGGGCTCGGGCCTGCAAATCAAGTTAAATGACCGGGCTCGGGCCGGGTCGAGCTTTAATGCCCACGGAACGGCTCGGGTCGGGCTGGATTTTTTAGGCCCCATTTTACCACTTGCCACCACTTACAGTCTTGATGAGCTTAAATTGGCTGGAGTTACGACAAAAATTACGTATATGTCCGGTTTATAAAATCACGCTAGCAGCCCTCCCCCCAGTGGGCAACATGGGACAAGTCTGTGAAAGCGTCCAACCCGCTTCATTCTTGGGAGATCTTTTCATGCATGAAAGCAATGACCGGAGCAAATCCCGCGTCACCTTACATGGGAATTTCCCTGGATATGTGTATGAAAAGGGCTGTCGTGATACATTTGGTGATGAGTCCCTAGCCATGGATTAATCATCTGTAGCCATGTTATATCGCTGACTGTTTACTGTAACCTTACTTTACTTTACCTTTGTTTATATGGGCAATTACCCGTGCTGTGCAGAGTATATCCTAAATAATTGTAAATTGTTGTCATAACATTTATACCATAGATATTATCTGAAATTGGGGCTTTTAAGTCCCACAGCATGGCAATTGGGCATTTGCGTGTTGTTTTCGACACCAGTTTTTGCCTGTGTTCCAGGACCTGTGCGTGTCTAGTCATCCCTGTGCTGTCATATGTACTTTGCGTTCCGACACCATATGATTTACAAATTAAGCACTATATACAAACTTTGACTTTCAAATGCTGTGAGAAAAAAAGCCTTTTTGTTTTTCCTGTTGTACTGAACTCGCACCGAACCGTGATTTCCGTACCAAGGTACATACTTAACTGTGACTTGTGTGTATCGTCACACCCTCAATATGTAGAGATATTTTTGAATATGCAGGTGAGGCTCTGAATCTCCTGCCTATTCTGTCTTTGCTTTAGCTGTTTTGATTAAAAAACATCACACAAAGTTCATGGATATGTCATTCAAGAAAGGTTTAGGGCAAGTGACTATTTTTGGTAATAATAATAAATAAATAAAAAACCAAACATTATTATTATATTGTAGCGTCTACAAGGACAACAGCAACTTGGTGATGATGATGCACACTCAGCAGGCAACCTGTACATTATTTTCAATTAATTGTACCCACTTGGACCACTAGGAACTGTCTGCAAAAAAAAAAAAAAAAAAGTCGCCCAAGGGTTTAATATAACGCTCTAATGCTAACGAGGATGCGAAAGCTACGCTAAAGCTCTGAGCCACCTATTCTATCATCATCACGTTTGCATTGGAGTCACCACCCCCTTCCTTCCTCCCTCCCTCTCTGCACACTCCAGGACAGGCAGGAAGATGTGTGACAAAATCAGACAACTTGCCCTTCATTCAATCAAATTGTAGTAACGTGCCCCTTCATATCGTCAGTAACTGTAACGGCGTTGCAAAGATGGGGAAAGTAATTAATTATATTACTCGCTACTGAAAAAAAATAACGCCATTAGAAACACCGTTATACTTTAACGCCGTTATTTACAACACTACCAATGGCACTCAGTGACTTAACATAGACACACTACACTAGTGGAAATTTTTGTAAGCAACCTGTTGGTCCACCCCCCTTCTTTTTTTTTTTTTTTTTTTTTTGTAACAGTGGCCCCTTTTTAAAATCATAAATGGGTTCTTGGCAGGAGCACATTGATAACCTTTTTGAATACAAAGTTTTGCAATGTTTGTCAGTCTACTATGGTATTGGTTTTATCAAGTTAACTCTAGTAATTTGTCTAGTCAGGCTAGTATATCTTCAAATACAGTAGATCTGTTATCTATACAGGGTGACCCAAAAAAAAAGTTTACACTCAGTTGACTGCTTGTTTAAAAGCCATTGAAACATATCTAAATAGGTTGTCATGCTTAAGTGATTCATTAAGGTCACTCAATGCAGCTGGTAATCTCTCGTCTCTACAATTCCTGTGCTTCTGCTGAAAATGAAGAAAACTTTAGCTGTACCTGAATTGCTGCGTGCTGGTCTGACACCTACTGAGATTGCAGCAAATCTGAGAATATCCAGATGTGCAGTCTACAAAGTTAAAAAGAAGCTGAAAGATACTGGAACAGCCTCACGAAAACATGGGTCTGGAAGTGCCGATCTGTGCGGACCAAAAAGTTGATTGACAAGGTGATATGTGGCCACCCCAGAGTCCAGATCTCAATCCCCTGGATTATAGCATATGGGCAACTGTGGAGGACAGTGCCTGTAAGAAGCCACAAACTTCTGTGGCAGCCTTGGAGAGGTCCATTGTTAGATCTTGGGAAAAGATGACAGCATCCTACATAAAGAAGACCTGTCAAGCGTTCCGCAGGCGCCTGGAGGCTGTTGTGACACTTAAGGGAGGACACATTGAAAAATAGAGTGTACTGTACATGTTCTTTACAATAATGTATAATTTGTGATTAAATTCTAATTCTAAGATGAATAAACATGGCATTTAAGTTGTATTATGGCAGTGTAAACTTTTTTTGGGGTCACCCTGTAACCACATGACTTTGCGTTGAGAGACATCGCAGTTGGCAGCCAGTGGCGTCATAGGGCTTCACTGCAGGGGGACTGCCAACCTAGGGTGTGGGTCCACCCTACCTTCCATTGGCCAGGTTGAGAGAACAAAGAAACAGGAAGGTACTTCTTCTTTGGTAATATAAGCAAAGTTGGGTGAGGGTACGCACTGTAAAACAGGTGTTTTATGAAGAGACATGAGATTTCTGTGTGAATTAAACTTCCATTTTTTCAGCCATTTCATTTATGCATCCCCTCCACCAGGGGTCGGGAACCTTTTTGGCTGGAGAGCCATGAACACCGCATTATTAAAAATGTTAGTCCGTGAGAGCCATACAATATATTTAAAACTAAAAATACAAGTAATGTGTGCATTTTATTTAATTTCAACACCTTTAAAGTTCAATAAGTCTCTGAATTCTTTTTAAAAACATTGTTGTGCTGTTGCTAATCAGTGATGAGTATTTCTTACCATTATGCGACTTCTGGTTCTGCATGGTGTTGCTGATGGCTTTGTAGTCTGGTTGATACTTGGTGAGGTTAAGCTTCATGCAGTCGTTGAGACTTCCATCAGTTAAACGTGATTGTAGGTTGGTCTTAATGTTCTTTAGATGTGAGAAAGACTGCTCACATGGATACGTAGAGCCAAACATTGTCAGTATACCAATACTCACATGCTGCAGTGTGTGGTATGTGACGGGGAGTGCGTTCCAAGTCTGCTGGTTGAGGTTTTTTCATTTCTGCCCACTTGTGTTGGCTCGCCAACTCTGCTTGCTGTTGTGCAAGTCTTTCCGAATCTTCATTCAGTAACTTCAACTTATTCACCCACATGTCTGAGGCCTTCAGGTCAGCAGTTTGTAGCTCAAAATCTCTGCAAGAGACATCAGGGATGTAACTTAGGTCAGTGCTGTCCACTGTACACTCGTGCAGATGGGTGATGAACTTAAAAAGACGACTGCACTCGCGAAATTCTCCAAAGCGCAGGAGATTAGATGTGAAGCCTGCTAGCTGCTGAAGATCAAGATGCTGAGCAGGGTCACTTGATGTGCATGCATCTTTAAACTCTCCTTGTTTTTCAAAGTGTAGCAAACAACCTGCTTCAATGTCAGAGATGAAGAGTTGTAGCTAGGGTTGCCACCTTTCAGAAATAGAAATAAGGGACGCCCCCGTCGCGCCCAAAGCCTTATGGGCGAAAAATATGTTCATTCCCAAAACTCCTAAAATGCATAGAAATGTATGTATTTTTAGATGCGAAAACTGTATTGTGCACTATGTGGGCATGGCAGTTTCCTTGCAGCAGACTGTTTTCTTTTTTTCTGCAGGTTAGTGAAAACAAAGTTATGGATATCGTAATTAACATTTGTGTTGTTGGCACTGAATCTGGTCTCGTGATCCATTGACAAGCCAAATTTTTTAAGGGAATGTTGCAGGAGAGCTACAATTCCAGCAGCTGACTCGTCTGAATTCTCTATGAAGTCCAGCACTTTTTTGGTGACCCCAGACTCTGGACTGAAGTACTGGACAGCAAGGGGAAACATCTTCCTGCTCAATTTATTTGAGGCACCGGTCTGTATGGAGATTGGGATGGGTGACGTTAAGATCTTGAGCACATCACCCACTGCCTTTGAACCCAGGACTTGTTTCAACAATGCCTCTTGCTTTGTTCTCCCCAAAGTCATTTTCTTCACCATTTTGGAATCACATAAAAATCTTCTGATTGAGCCTGTGTCCACAGTCAACACTATTGTAGCTCTGGCCATGTTTTACTGTGTGGTATACCTGTGTCACCTCAGCTGCAGTAATTTAGAAGGTAGGCGTGCAATGATGTCAAATTATTGCTTTAATTTTGGTATCACAATCAATCAATAAATAGTATATATTCGCAGTAGGACTATTTATTCTGTGTTTATTTGCTGTTAGTCTATTAGGAATAATTCCAAATGACGAGCATTAGTTAGCATAACAAAATAAAATGTTCTTTATGGGTACATAAATCCATTCCATATTGATTGATAATAAATGCATGTTTAAAAAAAAAAAAAATCAACATTCCTGAAAATAATCAACCCTAGTAGCAACTGAAATAGCCTAGCTATGCTCCATTCAATGCAAGATGTGTGAAGGTAAATATAAATATAGCCTATATGTTATCCATATACAAGAGCATAATAACATACCAAATCAAGCTCAGGGGATGTTTCAGGTACAAAGAATTGTGACGAAAGCGCTTCTGGGATCTTATATTCCGTTTGTGGAGGTCCCCTGCAGCATGCTGTTTTACACCTCCGTGAGACACTGCAAAAACTTTCCTGCCTGCCTTGCAGTTCACTTTATAATCATCATCAGTGACTCTATCGAGCCACTCCATTTTTCGGAGACGTTTCCTCTTTTGAGGATGAGGTGGGGTGTCCTGAGTCCTGAGCGTCTGCTTTTGGAGACATCTTTGTTTTGAAAACGCGCGGAGCGGTGCATTGAGCAGAGCGAGCGAGGTAACTAGGCAACGAACCCGGCGCGGTGCTGGGCAGACAGCTGCGGGCAGGCAGATAACCATCTTGCAGTCTTTCAAATCGCCTGCCCTTTTTGTTGGCTCAGTGTTCACTCATGAGCGCAGGTACGTGTTTGTGTGTGACAAACGTGCATAGGCTGGGCGCACCGCCGGCCAACCCCTCCCCGACGCCGGAGCCGGAGCCGCGGGTCGCGCGGGGTCGCCCCATGGGACAATTGTGAAATACGGAATAAACTGCGTTCCGTATTGGTTCGATATGGAGCGCAACTTTTAATTCCCAATTACGGGACGATTCCGTATTTCAAGGGACGAGCGGCAAGCCTAGTTGTAGCTTGTTTTCAAATGCAAATACTGCTTGTTGCAGGGATAAGATTGTATTTCCAACGTTTTGCATTTTCACATTGAGCTGGTGTAGACATTCAGTCATGTCCACTCAGTATGAGCTAACTCGGGATGCACAACATTTTTCATTTCAAGTAAAGTCCGGATTTCGCTCAGACAAGCTGCAAAACGGCTGAGTACCTTCTCCCTTGACAACCAACGCACGTTGCTGTGCAGAAGCAGACCAGGATAATTATTCCCAACTTCATCCAGCAGTGTTTTAAACTGGCGATCATTCTAAAGCTCGGGCAACAATAAAGTTGACCACCCGAACAACCAGCGACATCACCTCACCAAGCTGCTCGTCACACATCTGAGTACAAAGCGCCTCCTGATGTAGGATGCTGTAAAAACTTAGGATGCGTCTCTTTTCATGTTCCCGAAGCGCGACGAATCCTGTTTTTTTTTCCAACCATACTCGGAGCACCATCAGTGCACACCGAAACAAGTTTATCCATTGGTAGATTGTTTTCTTTAGCGAACTCAGTGAAGGACTTGAATAAATCCTCCCCTGTTGTTGTCCATTGCATAGCCAAAACGACAAGACCTTCCTCATGTAGTGTGTCACCGACAACATATCTTGCGATTACGCTGAACTGGGATAAATTGCTTACGTCTGTTGACACATCCAAAGCGAACAAAAAACACAGAGCTGAATTTATGTCCTTCACTTGCGTTGCCTCAATTTGATTTGACATTATGATGGTACGATCGTAAACAGTTCTTGCCGACAGGGGCATGTCTTTTATCCGTTTAATAATCTTGTCTTTATTCGAAAAGTCGTCAAAAAGTTCAATGGCAATATCAAGCATGAATGCTTTGGCTTACTCCCCATCTGTGAATGGCTTTGCGTTTCTCACAATTGCTAAAGCGCCACCAAAGCTAGCCAAATTCCAGTCACCCTGTTTGGTCCAAACACAGAGTTGTTGCTGACTAGCTTGCACTCTTGATAGAAGCTCTTGAATGCTTTCTTCCTGTTGTCCCCTGCAGGATATTTTGATGCAAATGTAGTATGGTGGGTGTCGAAGTGCCGCTTTATACTTGACATTTTCATAGATGCAATTTTATCATTGCATATTAGACACACCGCAGAACCTGCTCGCTCCACAAAGGCAAGTTCCTCTGTACATTCCTGCTGGAAAGTACGATACTCCTCGAATTTTTTTATTTTTGCCATGTTCTAAACAGGTTTTCTAAAATTAGTGGGGAAAGCGAAACTAAAACAGTGGGAAAATTACTATGCAATTGCGCACATCGGTCGCTATTTTCGACAACAAAATACGGGGATCCCACTCAATCAGTGTCTCTGCCTCATCTGCGATGCCAATGCGATTGATAAACAGATAAATAGATTGATAGACACAACGACATCTATGGTTGCCACTTTCCCACTTAAATTTCTGCGAACCGGCTTTCTAGTCGCTGGTGACTGTCGCCATTTCGCGCAATGCGCAAAGGAGTATAATGAAGCTTTTGTTTTGTTTTGTTTTTTAATAATCAAAGATTTGTTTGCAAACCTCCCAACCCCTCCCCAACACCCTTGCGGACTGGACGGCGAGTCTTCAAGGAAATCCAACATTGCTCCAGAAAATACTCTAAGATACCTCTAATGGGACATTTGCTACTGAACATCTTGTTTGGAACGTCGCATGAGAACTGCCTGGTTTGGAAATCTCATAGACTTCCAGAGATCCCAAGGCATTCCCAGGCCACCATAAGAGACAAGTCTTCCCAACGTGTCCTTGGTCAACCCTCGCCCGGGAGACATCCAGGGAGCATCCTAATTGATTGCACGAGCAACCTTATCTTAACCGTTTCGATGTGGAGGAGCAGCAGCTCTACTCCGAGCCCATCCCTGGTGACTGAGCTTGGGTCTGTAGTTTGCAATGTGCTGGAATCCCTGCCACACCTCCCGGGTGTTGTTGCTCTGGAAGCAGTGCTCGATCCGCCCCCTGCAGATAAATTTGGCCCCTTTGATGCCTCTCTTCAGCTGCCAGAGGAAACTCATCTTGGCCGTTTGTATCCGGGATTTCTTTCTTATATTCGTGATCCACAGCAGACCATAGGTGAAGGTAAGAACATCATATATCAATGGAAAAATATAGAGCTTTGTTTTTTTGACTTAGCCCTTTTTTTAAAAACATTTATTTATTCATTTATTTATTTTTTCCACAAACGATATATACACAGCCTGCATCACTTCAGATGCTGCATCGATCAGCCTGTCGATCTCTATATCAATAGAGGCTTCTCATACTGGACCTCTCGTTCTGGGCATATCGGTTGAAGGGCCATCTTTTTCGGTGTTCTCATATCGTGTGTGTGACATCTCCTACCCGAGAAGGTGAGTGCTGACTCAGATTCCTAATTTTTACTGTCGTATTTGAATTAAGTTGAAAAAACAAACTACAGAGTCACAATTAGCAATGGGAAGGAAAAATAAGTTTTGGGATTGTCTCCAGGATTTGTTTGCATTGGTAAATGTTTTATACAGAGGAGTCAAAGTGCAGATGTCTCTCAAAGTACAAATTTGTGTATGCTGCTACCCATTACCTTCACCACACACACTTGGACTCGCGGTGAGTGCATCTCTTCATCACCCTCATTATTTCCCTCTGCATTGTTTGAGGCCCCTCTCATCAAAATTGGTTTCATTCTTTGGGGAAACATAATACTGGGAGTTATCTAATTCATATGATTCCATTCAGAAATATTCATTTTTTTAGTTGAAGTTCACCATTATTGTGCCTTGACATATTTTGATGATCTTTTTTTCCATTCTTGTCTTGTTCCTTCATGTCATTTAAGAGCCTCCTTATCAGCCTTCGCTTGTGTGGTTTCACAATCTTATCTTGATGGGCTCTCATCCAGTGTAGGACTAGGACCAAAACAAGATGATGTGGGTTCCTCTTTTCCTGTTGGCTCTTGTGCATCTGATCTGCGCCAGGCCAAATGAGTGCAGTCAACAGATAAGTTCAGGTACCATTACATGGTACCCGATCCTGGAAGAATGATTCCTTATACCAGACTAGAGGTCCCAATAGGGATCTGCGAGATGTACCCTTTGCGTAAGAAGGGATGACTCTGATATGTGTGTTTGACTCCAAGGTTTGAACATCATAGATTATTCCTATTGCACCATGTCAAGGCTGTCCCAGTGGCTGGATCAAAAGTTGGCAGAGCATGCTGACACTGGTTAGTTGAGACTTCAGTCACATAACTTACTCGAACTTATAAGTCACATTTTTTTAGACTCAGCTAAAAATGACGAAATACTTGACTCATCTTGCCTGTTAGAATATCAAGTTACTCCTTGGCATTCTGCTTGTTTCCTGTTCTCCAGTGCCAGATCCCGTTGCAGATCCTGCTTTAGAGAATAAGCGTCCGGAGCAACCACCCATCAAGAAAGCTCTGAAGTCATCAGTGCGCTTCCTCAGAATCACAAACGCCACCCCATCCTCCGACTTTAGGAATACAAATCTGGAATGGAAGGCATGGAACGGCTGGCTGCCGGATGAAGCTGTGTCCATCTACAACTCGTATTCCAAACGCGTCGACTACATCTGCAAAGTGAAATGCCACTCAGGTTACTACGACTCCACGAGCGGAGACGAAGCCTGTGCCTACACGGCCGATGGATACGGATACACCTCCACGCAGTTTGATGTGCTAGTCAACAAAGACAACTTTGAGATTCTGGATTGGAAAGAGGGAGCCGACGGTTCAGTGACACCCGATTCTATCAAGACCTGCGATAACGACGATATTTACGTCGGGAAGAATGAGTATGGACTGGGGGAAGTGAAGGTTAGCGAAAAGGTGTTCAACCTTCCCTGGGGTGGAAGCCGCTACTGGTACCGTACCTACATGGTTCTGGAGTTACACAAAGACGTCAAGAAAGAGCACTTGATGGATGTAAAGTACCAAACATCGGGGATCACCCCGATTGAGTATCCGCCTGAGGTCTTGAACAAGGGTACAGTGTTCAACTATAATTGCCAACCCATGAAGGTAACACGCACCCTCTCCAAGACCATCACTTCGGCCAAAAAGTGGGAGATCAACTTTTCCGTCACAGCGGGAGTCGGCACCACTATCGAGACGGGAATCCCCTTTATAGTAAACGGGCAGATTTCATTCAGGGCTGCCTTCACCTACAAGTTGACCAAAAGTAACACGTATACTGAGAGCAGCACCTACTCTCTGACACTAGACACCGAGGTGCCCATCGGCCACTCGTGCACTATCGAAATGCGGGGGAAGAAGTACGCATTGAACATCCCTTACACTGCACGCCTCAAACGCTCTTACAGTAATGGGGAGACCACGTGGACAACAGTCACTGGGACTTACAACAGCGTCCAGATCTCAGAGGTGGAAGCTGACATGGAACGTTGTGAACCTCTGCCTGATGCTAAGCCTTGTTAAAATTCACTTAGATCTCAAAGTACAGATAAAACAACCTCCACTGTAAAGTTGGGTCACATTTTATCAAAGGGATGGACACAACCATCCTGTCTTTCATCCACCATCCATCAAACCATTCACCAATCACCCATCTTTATTCTCGATCAATCCCTTGATCTGTCAATTAATCCATATATCCATCCGTTCCGTTGGCCATTCATCTTTCCTTCTACCAATTGTTCATTCAGTTATATCAATCCTTTCTTCTGTCCACATGTTTATGAATCTATGAACTCACCTATTTCCCACCATTGCAACATAAAAAGCAATGGCGACTTATGTCGAAATAAAGTTTTTAATATCTTTATTAACACATTCACTCCTAGCCATTTTCACTGGTGCAACCCCCTTCGCTCCCTGCCATTTTACTGGACTTTGCAAGGCGCACAGAAAATTCTGTTCTATTGCTATATAAACATGGAAACCACCAAAAGAAAGATTAGACTCTCCTCTCTCAGCAGGAAAAAAAGTTAGTTCATATCTTTTTCCATTCTTTATAAATCAGCATTAGAAAATAGCTTAGTTTGAGCAATTTTCCAATTTCTGATGAAAAAACAGAGAAATTGAGCCTTCTGTAAAAGCATACATTTCAAACATAACTCTGACTTTTAACACAGCTATTTTTTTTTCTTTTGTGACATCCCAAACATCTGACTAATGTTTTCCTTCTAAAAAATGACATAAACAACAAGACAAATAGAGTTTTTGATAGCAAGGTAACAATTTATTTACACATAACTAAACTATTGAACTGAGAGATGACGCTGTTGTGGCCGCGACAGCTGGGGTAAACTTTTCCCTCACTGCCGCCTGTCTCATCAAGATGGATTTTTTTTTTTTTGTGTTTCTTTTGTGGTGACCACTGCTTCGTGGCGGAGTTCGCCTGGGGAATTGTGTGGGGCATGTTGTGTTCCTGGGGGGGAACTGGTTTGGCTGTGCGCGTTTCCGGCTGAGTCGCGGGACACTGGAGGGTAGCGGGGGACGTGAGCGGCCGAACATGGCGGCGCAAGCTCTGCTCAGCGAGCAGCACGGACTCAATGGCATCATCCACTGCACTGGTGGTCCTGGTCGTTGTGCTCGGTCATCCAGCGCCTGGCATCCCGGTCGTCCTCCCGGTTGTTCTGCTCGGTTGTCCGCCGCCTGGCCTCCTGGTCGTCCATTCGGTCGTCTTCCGTCGGCGCCCCGGCCCGGCCATTTGTTCCGTTGAATCGGGTTGCAGGTCTTACCAAATGCGCTACTGCCCTCCAGTGGCCAGTTTTATTGCTTTAAAATGGATTTTCAGCATTGTGCTTTGAAGCTAAGTTGCATCAGAACCTAGAGATGTCGCTTGTGAAAAAAAAAAACGTAAAAGACGTATAAATACGTATTTGGGACACTGAAAAAAATTAAAAAATGATCGTATATGTACGTTTTTGAGAGCAAATGAGTTAAGCTGTAAAGTATTTTCAAATGTGTGTATTATGGATGAGTTACTAACATTAAGCATCCGGAACCAACATGTTATTTTAATCAGCATTCCCGTCAAAAGGTCTTAAGTGTTAACTTTTGAATAGCTGTTGAAGGAGAAAAAAGTCGATTTTCTATTTCTACAGATTCTTTAATTCTCTTTATGATAAGGAGATCACGACACAAAATTCAGGAACAAAAGCAAGCAATGATCATCTATGATAAATACAATTGGTAAGAAACGAATAATTAAAAGCTGGACGGCCAGGACAAACATCCCTGAGAGCCCCCCGCAGTTGCTCCCAAGTAGATCTGTCCTGACCCACGAGATTATACAGTTTATATTTGTTGTCATACTAGGCAGCCGGCTGGCACCCACCTCTTCAAGGACAAACACTAGGCAACTGTCTTATCTAATGACCTTGCGTCAGAGAAGACACTGAGAGCTGTGAAACTTATCTGGTACAAAATTATATAGAAATGAATGTACCAAGTACAATGAACAAACATATGGGAACAAATATCTCTACACTGTCCATTGTAGTGACCACTGTCAGAGGTAAATTGTATTAAAGAGTAATGATGCATTTTTGACTCATCATGCTTTCTAATTCACAGATGCCAATGAATTTTGTTACTTACACATTAAATATGGCCCTTCCAACTTAAATTCTCATCAATGAACGCCAAGGTAGCTAATATATATATATATATATATATATACATATATATACACATATATATATATATATATATATATATATATATATATATATATATATATATATATATATATATATATATATATATATATATATATATATAATAAAATGAAATTGGGATTTTTTTTTTTTTTTTTACACTGAGTGAACAACCCTCTGGAACTCCACACGTGAGTTTAGCATGACTTGATGGCCATCCAATAATTCTAACAAACTGCTGCCTATTATGTTCCATCCATTTGTCATCTGTTCTTCATCCGCTATCCATTCACACCTATCCATTCTTTCATCGTATACTCTATGTATAGTATCATCAGCAAATGATAGGGAACAAAGAGTAAATGGTTGCTGTCACATAATTGGTATGTGTAAGAAAGAGAAAATGACCCAAAGTAGAACCCTGTGGAACTCCACACTGAGTTTGCCATGACTTGATGTCCATCCATTAATTCTAACAAACTGTTGATATTTTCCTTCCATCCATTTGTCCTGTTTTTCATTCATCATATATCTATACACCACACATCCTCCTATTTATCATCAAATATGTAATTCAGCACCTATTCACAACTATTCTTTATCTTGCATCCATAATGCAACATTTTACCCATTTATCATGTATTTTCTATCCCTTCACTATTCCATCCATCAATTCTTCTTTTTCATCCACCCACATCTATTCAACCAGCCATTACTTAATCATCCACACATTCACCCATTGATTGTCCAGTTCTCAATCATCATCCATCCATTTTTCTTTCATCAATTCTCTGACACGTGGAAGCAAGCACTCAACAGTCCTCATCAGTTTATGACTTTGTCCACTGAAGCTAAGTCCCTTCTCATACCTTCTTGATTTCTTCCGAGGCAATGCTGCCACAAACAGGCTCTCTGTGTGTACTGCGTCTACCAAACTTTATTTCCAAGAGGGTTTGTTTATTTATTTATGTTAAATAATAAATAATAATTGATGAAAAAGAATAAATGGTCTGCATGCAAAATGGCACTTTTCATCCAGGACAAAAGGGCCAATGCATAAGCGCCAATATTTCTGCACATGCCTGTAGGTGTTTAATGTGTTATTCCCTTTTTGCCGGCATTATGTATTTTGTAAAATATTTTAAGCTGAATTGTACTTCAGTTTAAGTAAAGATATAACAAATTCCTTCAGGTAAGGATCGAACCCGGGCCGCTACAGTGGCATAGCAGACAACTGAGCTAACCACACTGGCCAACTGCCAAGCTGCCAGCCTGCTTCATTTTCTTTTTTCTTTTTTTTTTTAAAAATACATCTTTTTATTCGAGCTGTTAGATGCATGAACACGATCCAGTATTTCACAGCCAAACCAAGGGTAAAAATTAATCCCCATTTCCATGATCAATACTGTATCAGAGAAGAAAAAATGGAACACATCAGCAATAATACTTTAATGGTATTTGCCAAAATTCCAGAGGAAACCAAAATTGTGTTTGGCTGTATCATGACCAGGACCTCCATCTAATATACACAAAAACCATAAATACATCACGCTAACAAAAAACCCCAAAGCAAAACAACCAACAAACAGCTTGCTCTTTTGAAGGTATTGGGAGTGAGGCTAAGAAAGTCACAAAATTCACCATTTCAATTTACCCATAAATTTAAGTATGGCCTACAAACCTGGCCAACACATTTATTAGGTTAGCATTGTAGACTTGATAAAGTGAGGTAAGAATACTCAAAACAACAAGTTACTGAAGAGAACTTTTATTCATTCATCTTCTGTACTGCATATTCTCACGAGTGTCACTGGAGCTTATCCCAGTTTATAATGGACAGGAGGTGGTGGACAGACAGAGGTCTCCAACCCAGTCCTCAAGGCCCGCTGTGGATCCTGGTTTTGGTTCCAGCCAATCCAGCACAGACAGTTGAACCAACAAGTTTTCTGTTAAGACAAGCAGCACCTGACTGCAATCGATTGCTTGCACTTGTAAAACACCAGATTGGCGAAGAGGTGTCGTCATCTTGTTTGGTTGGAATAAAATCCTACACCCACAGTGGGCCTTTGTTGAATAGGTTGGAGACCCCTGGTGTACACCTTGAACAGCCAATCACATGGCACACATAGACAAACAACCACTCAAATTAACAATCACACCCATGGAGAATTTAGACTACAGCAGGGGTGTCCAAGTCTGGTCCTCGAGAGCCCCTATCCAGCTAGTTTTCCATGTCTCCCTCCTCCAACGCACCTTAATCAAATAATCAGGATTGTTATCAGGCTCCTGCAGAGCTTGCTGATGAGCTCATTATTTGATTCAGTTGTGAAATAGAAAACAAGCTCGATAGGGGCTATCGAGAACCAGACTAGGACACCCCTGGACTAGAGTGTTCAATTAGCCTAGCATGCATGTTTTTAGGATGTGGGACTAATCTGGATCACCTGAAGAAAACCCATGCAGGCACAGGGAGAACATGTAAAATTCCCAAAGGAAGGCCAGAGCCCTGGACTGAACCCTTGATCTCAGAACTGTGAGGCAGACATGCTAACCACTCTGTCACTGTGCCGCCCTTAAAAGAACTTAAGAATTTAAATTCTGCCTACTTAAACTCTTTAGTTAGGGTGACTTTTAGGAAGTTTTATTTTTTTACAGTGTACCCTTTGGACACACTAATGCTGAAACCCATCCAGGATGTGTCTTTCTTCTTTGTTTGTACTAGTGAATGTTTGTTGGAAGGACAGTATGAAGTCAAAGTGCAGATGAAGGACAGAGTATTTATTTGCATCTGTTCATTACAGCCTCAAAGCAGACTCGCTCAGACTGGGCTTGGAGGTCTGTGTCTAATGTTCTGTGTGTTTTCTCTGGGCCGTGATGAACCTGTCTGTGGTACTGCTGCTTCTAGTCCTGCCGGCTCTGGTCTTGGCCCAAGGCTGCGGCCATATCCGTAAGAGACAATGACTTCATGCTTGCTTTTCTTAGACTGAAATCTTTTTGCTGGTCAGAAGTGCAGTTAGGAGGGACGGTTAAAGGTTTAATTCAGTCATTCTTTACCTTTCACTAGAGGGAGCGTATAAACCCCACTTTAGGAACTACTGGATTTGTGGACACTGAAGAATGGCTGGATCAGTGTTAAGGCTGATTTATGGTTCTGCGTTGTGGTGACGGCAGACCTACGTCATTAACGCAGACCTAATTTGGACCTTACGCCGTAGCCTAACGTGTGCCTAAAAAAAAATCCTGACTATGATTCATGCCAACGCGTTGTGAACGTGAAAGGACTGAGATTTGTCAGCTCAGAACATTTTTTCTGGTTCAGCACAACAACAATGCCATTTTAAACCATTCAAACACCTCCACAAATGCCGTCTGTGTCGCCTATGCCTCAACATTTGTTGTTCAATGTTGATTAGCTGCAGCTCCAAATACATGCTTTCCATCTCCGTTGCCATGGCTGTCTATGACCAGAGGATAACTAAAGGAATTCGACAAGAGGCCCCTAAAGCTGTACACAGACAAAGCCACACCTCACTAGTGGCTTGGCATTTAATTACAGAGAAACGTGTTCCCTAACCCTTGACGCAAAACTTCAAATGTTAAATGACGACGTACTTTCTACACCGTTGCGCCACTGTCAACGGAATGCAGAAGCATAAATCAGTCCTTAGGGTTAAGTGTTTTGTTTAACCCTCATCTTTTTGCATGGCTGTTTGGGTTTTTTTCTAATTGTGCTCTGTTTCGCAACAGAACCGTTGCTGGATCCAGCTCTGATGAATGTAGTTCCTAAACTGTCAGATCTACGGTCACCGCTCCCTCTGACTGGAGGTTCTATGATGAGCATGTCTTCGTCATTTGATTTCAATGGAACCAATCTGGAGTGGCAGGCGTGGACGGGTCAGCTCCCCGACGGAGCTGTGTCCATTTACAACACTTACACTAAACGTTTCGACTACATTTGCAAGCACGGCTGTGATTCAGGCTACTATAATGCCAAGGAAGGAGATTTCTGCGTCTATTCCTACGCTGGCCGAGCTCTTCATGCCATAGACTTTTCCTTGCTGGTCAACAAAGACAAATTTGAGATCTTGCAGTGGAAGGAGGGTTCCTATGGTTCAGTGGCTTGGAATGCAGTCAAAAACTGTAAGGACGAGGACAAATATGTTGGTAAGAACGAGTACGGACTAGGCAAGGTGCATGTCACCCACAGAGTCTTTTACTTACCCTGGGGATACTGGGAGTACATCTACCCAAAAAACTACATGTTCTTAACTATTAACGAGGACGTGGCGGACGATCAACTAATGGACGTGGTGTACAAAATCGATGGCGTCAACGTGGTGGAGTATCCTCCAGAAATGATGAAAAATGACACCATCAAGAACAAAGACTGCCTGGAGGGCAGGGTTACAGACACTATCAGTAAGAGCAGTAAGGTAGAGCACAGGTGGGACCACACCTTCAGCCTCTCTCTCTCAGCCAGCACCACCATCAGCACTGGGATACCCCTTCTGGCCAAGGGAGAAATCAGATTTAGCCTTGAGACAAATGTTGCGCTTACCATGGGGACCACTTACACCGAGAACAATGAGCACAGCATTAAGTTGGCTTTTGTGGTCCCGCCCAACAGCGTATGCAAAATCCACATGGAGGGCAAAAAGTATGGGGCAGATATCCCATACACCGCTCGCCTAAAACGCACTTATGCCAACGGTGAGACCAGGTGGACCACTGTCAGTGGAACCTACAGAAGCGTCCAGATCTCTGAAGTCAATGGCAAGCTGGACCGCTGTGAACCGTTGCCAGACACCAAGGCTTGCTGAAACACACTTTGAAGATCTGTGTTATTCAAATCATTAAAAAAATCTGAAAAAATCAAACAACATCACTTGACTGACTTGCTAATACCCCCATTGTTGGAGAAAGGTGTGATGACCGGTAAGTGTCAGGCAGTTTACAAATTCCAAACGCTTTGCAAATTAAAATAACCAAATAAATAGATAAAAAAAAGAACCACAAAAACAAATGCCAAAAGCTGCAACACAAATACAAAATGACCAGAACGGAAGAAGACTTGCATGAGTACATGAATGAATGCCTTTATTGTTACTGCACATTTAAGCAATGAAATTGAGAGAGACAGCGAGAACCAAAAGTGGTATTTGCCATGTGGCAAAAATGTTTTGCCATGTGGCTTTTTTTTTTGCCATGTGGCAATTTTTTTTGCCATGTGGCAAAATGTTTTTGCCATGTGGCAATTTTTTTTGCCATGTGGCAAAATGTTTTTGCCATGTGGCAAATTTTTTTGCCATGTGGCAAAATGTTTTTGCCATGTGGCAAATTTTTTTGCCATGTGGCAATTTTTTTTTGCCATGTGGCATTTTTTTTTGCCATGTGGCAAAATGTTTTTGCCACGTGGCAATTTTTTTTGCCATGTGGCAAAATGTTTTTGTCATGTGGCAATTTTTTTTGCCATGTGGCAATGTTTTTTGCCATGTGGCAAAATGTTTTTGCCATGTGGCATTTTTTTTTGCCATGTTGCAATTTTTTTTTTGCCATGTGGCAAAATGGATTTTGCCATGTGGCATTTATTTGGGGTATGTGGCAAAATGCATTTCGGTTTGTGGGGGGGTATATGGCTGTTTTGCAGGCCATACAAGTCCATGCCATTGACGGCTATGCACGTCCAAATTGTATTTTCATTTTAAATGACAGAAAAGCATCTGTGGCTGTGTTTTTTGATCGTACACTTTACATTAGAGCATATCGGCATTCAACTGGAACCCCAAGTAAGGCTGTGCCATTGACGGCTATGCACGTCCAAATTGTTTTTTCATTTTAAATGGCAGAAAAACATCTGTGGCTGTGTTTTTTGACCGTACACTTTACATTAGAGCTTATCGGCATTCATCTGGAACCCCAAGTAAGGCTCTGCCATTGACGGCTATGCACGTCCAAATTGTTTTTTCATTTTAAATGGCAGAAAAAAATCTGTGGCTGTGTTTTTTGACCGTATACTTTACATTAGAGCATATCGGCATTCAACTGGAACCCCAAGTAAGGCTCTGCCATTGACGGCTATGCACGTCCAAATTGTTTTTTCATTTTAAATGGCAGAAAAACATTTGTGGCTGTGTTTTTTGACCGTACACTTTACATTAGAGCTTATCGGCATTCATCTGGAACCCCAAGTAAGGCTCTGCCATTGACGGCTACGCACGGCCAAATTTCGGTGTCAGCTGTCTTTCTGCACTGATGAATCTTGGGTATACGGTCACTACGCTCGCGGTTTGACTACCAGGATATTTCAGTAGCCACGTCAACAATTACAGGTAAGTCTTAATAATAATACTGCTTATGTGTTTATATGATTGTTTTGTATGTTTAAAAATAAAATAATTTGTACGTCTCAGTTTTCTTTTATTCTCCTTTCACACAGATACTGAAACACTGTTACGCAATGTATTGATTCTAGTTTTCCGTCTGTCCAAACAACTGTAAGGCTGCCACTCCAATTTCGCTGCTAATAATAAAAAACAATGTATGTGGCAACTATAGCTGAGGATGACATCAGGGCTATTTTCAAGTTGAGGGCTAGAAGTGTGTATGAGCTTGTTAAGTGCAGTGCTTGGAGTGCTAATATTTACTACTTGTCTGTAATGCAATGTGATAGCAATAGTTTTTAATATAAGTAAAGAAGTGAGACCATTTGTGTTTTTGTCCCACAGAGAAGTTTGTGGTAGCCTGCTTCTGTGGGGATAAATCAGCAGATACCAAAAGAGCACATTACCACTGCCCCTCCTGCAACTTTCAACCATTATCAAGGGACACAATTTTTATACAGCATCTCAAAAAAGTTCATGGTGAGATACTAATGTCCTATGATGGATTGTTACTTTGCCTTTCATGATTGTAAAATTGTTCTGCAAAACAGCCATATACCCCCCAAAATACTATATACCCCCCCACAAACCGAAATGCATTTTGCCACATACCCCAAATAAATGCCACATGGCAAAATCCATTTTGCCACATGGCAAACAAAAAAATGCCACATGGCAAAAAAAATTGCCACATGGCAAAAAAAAAAATGCCACATGGCAAAAACATTTTGCCACATGGCAAAAAAAAAAAATGCCACATGGCAAAAAAAAATTGCCATATGGCAAATAAATTTGCCACATGGCAAAAAAAATTGCCACATGGCAAAAACATTTTGCCACATGGCAAAAACATTTTGCCACATGGCAAAAACGTTTTGCCACATGGCAAAAACGTTTTGCCACATGGCAAAAACATTTTGCCACATGGCAAAAAAAAATGCCACATGGCAAAAAAAATTGCCACATGGCAAAAACATTTTGCCACATGGCAAAAACCACTTTTGGTTTTCGGCCCTGCTGGAAATTGAGGCGCTCTTCACAGTGCAAATAGTAATAGTACAAATTCAAAAGTGCAAGTAGTAATGTAAAAATCTTGAAATATTTCCCAAAAAGAGAGAAAAAATACATGGAAGTATTGCACAGAGATATGTTACGATACGGCATACAGTAATTAATTAAATGGGAAAACACCAAAGTTAAACTAAACCTATATATTGTAGCATTTATAGGGGCAACGCCAACTTCATTAGGGTGTTCAATGTTTTTTTGCAACAGAGAGCACGAATACAACTACAGTAAGTCTTAGCCGACGCCAACAAAGCAACAGCCTTCGCAGAAACTCGTCCACCCCCCACTTTCTCTCCAGTCTGTCACGCAGTGCGTTTAGGGACGGCATTTAAAACAACACTTCGCACATCGACTATGTTTCCAGACTCAACAAATGCAACGTTATGAATCTTTTTGTTTTCCAATTTATTTTTTTGTAGTAAGTAGAGATTATTATTATTATTATTATTATTTCATAGATACAGTGGGGCAAATAAGTATTTAGTCAACCACCAATTGTGCAAGTTCTCCCACTTGAAAAGATTAGAGAGGCCTGTAATTGTCATTGAAATTCACAGTAGAAAGATGAAGTGAGCCATTTTTCTCTTTATTAGTTTTGTTGTAGAATGTCAAAGAATTATTTCCTGACCCATGTACAGTGGGGCTAATGAGTATTTAGCCAACCACCAACTGTGCAAGTTCTCCTACTTGAAAAGATTAGAAAGGCCTCCAATTGTTAACATGACTAAACCTCAACCATGAGAGACAGAATGTGGAAAAAAAACAGAACATCACATTGTTTGATTTTTAAAGATTTTTTTTTTCCAAATTAGAGTGGAAAGTAAGTATTTGGTCACCTACAAACAAGCAAGATTTCTGGCTATCCAAGAGGTCTAACTTCTTCTAACGAGGTCTAACGAGGCTCCACTCGTTACATGTATTAATGGCACCTGTTTTAACTCATTATCTGTATAAAAGACACCTGTTCACAGCCTCAGTCAGTCACACTCCAAACTCCACTATGGCCAAGACCAAAGAGCTGTTGAAGGACACCAGAGACAAAATTGTAGACCTGCACCAGGCTGGGAAGACTGAATATGGAATAGGTAAAACGCTTGGTGTAAAGAAATCAATTATGGGAACAATTATTAGAAAATGGAAGTCATGCAAGACCACTGATAATCTCTCTCGATCTGGGGCTCCATGCAAGATCTCACCCCGTGGCGTCAAAATGATAACAAGAACGGTGAGCAAAAATCACAGAACCACACTGGGGGACCTAGTGAATGACCTACAGAGAGCTGGGACCTCAGTAACAAAGACTAAAATCAGTAACACAATGCAATGCCAGGGACTCAAATCCTGCACTGCCAGACGTGTCCCCCTGCTGAAGAAAGTACACGTCCAGGCCACTCTGCAGTTCGCTAGAGAGCATTTGGATGATCCAGAAGAGGACTGGGAGAATGTGTTATGGTCAGATGAAACCAAAATAGAACTTTTTGGTAGAAACACAGGTTCTCGTGTTTGGAGGAGAAAGAATACTGAATTGCATTCGAAGAACACCATACCCACTGTGAAGCATGGGGGTGGAAACATCATGCTTTGGGGCTGTTTTTCTCTGCAAAGGGACCAGGGCGACTGATCTGTGTAAAGTAAAGAATTAATGGGGCCATGTATCGAGAGATTTTGAGTGAAAATCTCCTTCCATTAGCAAGGGCATTGAAGATGAGACGTGGCTGGGTCTTTCAGCATGACAATGATCCCAAACACACAGCCAGGGCAACAAAGGAGTGGCTTCGTAAGAAGCATTTCAAGGTCCTGGAGTGGCCTAGCCAGTCTCCAGATCTCAACCCCATAGAAAATCTGTGGAGGGAGTTGAAAGTCCGTGTTGCCCAACGACAGCCCCAAAACATCACTGTTCTAGAGCAGATCTGCATGGAGGAACGGGCCAATATACCAGCAACAGTGTGTGAAAAGCTTGTGAAGAGTTACAGAAAACGTTTGGCCTCCGTTATTGCCAACAAATGGTACATAACAAAGTATTGAGAAGAACTTTTGGTATTGACCAAATACTTATTTTCCACCATGATTTGCAAATAAATTCTTTAAAAATCAAACAATGTGATTTTCTGTTTTTTTTTCTCCCCACATTCTGTCTCTCATGGTTGAGGTTTACCCATGTTGACAATTACAGGCCTCTCTCATATTTTCAAGTGGGAGAACTCGCACAATTAGTGGTTGACTAAATACTTATTTGATCCACTGTACATATAAAATCAAATTAAACTTTATTTCACAATATTACAAACACTATGTTCTAAATACATTTAATATTGTTAAAATTTAACTTTAAAAATTATAAATTGTTAAAGTCACGTTAATCTGTATTACACACAGACACACACACTTCAATTTTAGAAGTATTTCAGAAGTATTAAAGCAGTAATGTGAAGTAATTTCATAACATTTCAAATAGGGTCACAAGTAAAGTAATTAAACATTGGCCAACAAATAAAGCATGAAAAAATAATTTATATGTTGTATATTTGACAAAATAATCGCGTTTCCGAAGCTCGAGCCTGAAAGGGGACAAACCCGGAAGTGATACGTCACACCGGTAACAGCGATGGCAGCTCCATACATACGGCCGCCATACAAAGCCCTTCAAACAATGATTCAAACAGCGATATAAGCGATAGATCGAGCGCAAGGGAGGAGATCCAAGTTTTTGAAGAGTTGGAGGAAGAAGAGGAGGTTGGCATTTTATGTTGGACCTAACATGTATTAGCTAGACGCTAATCAGGATGCAAACAATGTGCCTAGACTACCTGACATGGAATGGATACAAGACCCATCGAGATTACAAGATTGGTCAAATATAGGCTGTTATTATTTTCATGATTTGAAGATGCAGGCATTTGCACATAATTTTATGTTTTTGTCTATCTGATGACATTGTTTAAAAAAATAATAATCAGACTTCATGTTCATTTTGGCAGATCCGGCAGCTCTCGTGCATATAAAATAATATAAAAACGTTGAGGGGAACGAAGGAGATGAGTCGATGGCTTTCTCCACTTTATTGTGGCAACAATAAGAAAACAAAATAATAGCCGACTGCCGCCACATTCGACCGCGAAGTTTTGCTTCTCGCTGATCTCCTCCTCGCCTCTTACTACTCCAGTGTCTCTTAAACAGATCGTGCATAGTGTCTTGTTATGAGCTTTTTGTTTACAAACGTATCGAACACACGACGTGCTGACAACTTTGTTTCTTTATTAACACATGGAGCTAACAGTACAACACAGCTCGGGGCTCTCGGGAGGAAGTGGCGTCTAATGGCGTGAGGAAATGTAGTTTCTTCACAGAAGCGAACAGATTACAAAGCACCACTTCAGTGTTGTCCCGAGACTACATTTCCGATGATTCACTGCGTGACCTGATTCGCTGCCAGACATTAAAAGCAACACGCATGTTGTTGTCACCTGTCAGCGGCTCTTGTACGCAAAACACAAACTAGAACGCTATCAAGCGATCACCGTGAAAGAAACACAGAACCGTACAAACGCAATGCAATGCTTGAAGCATGAAGGTGGAAATACATAATACAAATACAAATAAATGTGCACAAACTCACCGGCGGTGTGTATCTCTTACTGCAACGTGACCGTGAATTACCGCGACGCCGACCTGCTTATATGCACATCCACACCCCTTTCCCGATTGACAGTGGATTAACCCTTTCGGACAAGATCGTAGATGACGCACAATTTAAACACGCTTAACCTAGCGAAAGCAACAACAACTATGATCGGGGATTGCCACGAGTTAACTTTCGGCTAACGTCGCTATCTTAAACTGTTCATTCCACAACAGTTGGCAGCTCTGCTTTGACAAAGTCACCAGTCGTCTATCCAAAAATCACACTTACTTTTTGGCAAATCCTTGATCATAAGAAGACCGGTTAAGGAAGCAGGCATCTTCGAAGTGTTTGCAGCAGAGAACACTACTCGATGATGGCCTGAAAATCATTCGCTTCTTGCGAACGAAAGATGTCCATTTACGTGCCCTGCTATCCTTTGGCCACTCATACAACTTTTCGTTTGAGTAAGAACAAAACATCGCCACACACCGCCGTGGCATCTTACCGAAAAGCAATGCAACAAACAATACTGTTCTATGGCGGACTTCCCTCGCACTTCCCGGTGTGACTTAATTTCCGAAGATTTCCGAAGATTGCCGGAGAAAAGCATTTTCGTTGTCAAGGGCGTTGCTATGGGTTAAACAAAGAATCTGGAATGGTTGCGTTAAAAAAAATAAAGAAAATATGCTTATAACTGTTTAGCCATTGATATTATTCAAAAACATGGTTGGCCAACTTTACTTCACATTACTGCTTTAAGGTAATTAGAGATATTTCATTAGGGAAACCTTGGGCCAAGGTTGTCAGATATGTAAGTACTCATCCAGTAGAGGTGGTTGTATGACATTAGCTGCAAACGGAAGTGTGAGGGGTAGACGCTAGATATCACAGAAGTACAATAGAAAAAGCACCCACTTACTGTGCGTCTGATTTACGTTATTGGCTAACATGAAACAAAGTTGTCCACTGGATGATACCGTGCCTACTTCTGAAAACCTTTAGCCAGAGATGGACACAAAGCGATATCTACCAAAGTGTATCTACCGTTGTCCCTTGTAAGTCTACTTCCGTTGTGAATCTATTTCCGTTGTGGTCATTTTGTATTCCTGTTTTGGCTACCGTCAGCGCTGTGATTAAATAGATAAATAACTTTCCTATGCCATTTTCAACAGTTGTCTTCAATAAAATTATAATCCAAATTACAATCCATTACTGTTAACATCAATATCATTTTAAGCACAATTTCATTATTCTTAAAATAAAAGCCGAATTGCGACTTAATACGTTACGTCCTGTGGCGTAGTACATTAAAAAAGAAAAAGTTTCCATTGTGCTCTTAATCCATATTTTAAGATTGAAACTTTTGAAAGACCTCCTGCAGGAACCATAAAAAAATATTGCAAAGTGTAAGTGATTTCTTGAAAATCAGGCATTTCCATTCCCAGTTATTCATTACAAAATGTTGGTTTTGCGATTTACTCGGGTTAATAGAAACACAGTTGATGAACCTAATATCAAAGAAAATTTCATTTTCCAATAAAACTACTGAATGGAATTTTGGTACACAAAGACAATTTAGCACATAAATCAAAAAATACAGTACATATTTTCAAAGATGATAAACATCTTTAGAAATCTGTATTTTTTGTGATGCTATGTAATATCTGAAAAATGAATTTGAAAAGAGACAAAAAAAAAAAAAAAAAAACGATGATCTGATCAAACCCTGATGAAGAGATGGTGAGCTGACGTCTCAGAAGACTGACAAGTGCAGGCTGTTTGCACTTTGTCCTGATGACTCTCATTTCCTATCTTGTTCCCTTTTCAGATGGATGATCCTCCATCTAATCTCATGCGTGTTAGTGATAAAATGTTAAAGTTGCATGGAAGCTGCATGCAACATGGTGTTAGTGTTCACTCTCGTCACAGGCAACAGTAATGGGGTTCCAGATAGTGTACCTAGCAGGGGTGTCTTGAGTAGCCAAAAATTTGACTCAAGTAAGGGTAGTGTTACTTAAAAACAATATTACTCATGTAAAAGTAGTCTTATAAAAATACTCAAGTACAAGTAAAAAAAAAGTATATGGTGAAGAGAATACTAAAGTAGTGAGTAAGTACTTACAATGTCTGATTAAAAAAAAAAATTTTTTTTTAATAATTGTATTTTTTCTCCGCACGTCATCTATATGAACTGTTATTATTAGGTATATTGTACTAATGCCTATTACATGACCGTATTAGGCACAAAAAAAAAAAAAAAATCAAATTCCAACTTGAAAAATCTACAGAAATGAAATAAACCCAGTCTAAAGAGCATGAATGCCCTCTAGTGGGGAAAGAATTCCTACTATGAAATTAAATTTCGGGTTTCAGTGGTCTACCGGAGCCAAATAAAAACTGAGAGAGTTTGAAATCCGCGCTCTTGAGTAATGTTGATGCTCTCTGTGAAATAGTTTTTGATTGTTATTGAAGAGGTCTGTGTGATCATAGGACTTCTGATGGCAAGCTTGTGTGTGGTCAAGTGACTTTGTGACTTGTTATGTCTGATTGGTTTAAAGTGCATACGACAGGTTAAAAAAAAGTGTTGAATAGCATTATTATGTGAATTAGAATCATATTTTGAGACAATTCGACTATATAACACAATTTGGCAAAGCGCTGATGACAAGAAATTAGTCTTTTAATCCACCGTTTAGCCACGCCTACCATTATCGGGCTCTAGCGTCCCCAACAGGAGGATGACGTCGGCAGGGTAATGGTTTCATCTGATTTAGAATTCAGCCCATTGAGGGGGAATTACCCAGAACGAGGAAAATGCGATGAAGAGAGCCTCAAAATGTCATTGTTTTAGTCTCGCTACTCCAATATTTTTACAGGATATTCTTTTTATCAAAGTATTTTTTTCCCAATTGCTAAATTAATGGTATGGTCATGACAAATAACAGTCTTGTGCGAAATGGAATATGAAATAATAAAAATGCATTTATTCACTACGACATTGCAAAATTACTCCATAATGGTCAAAACTGTCGACTTCACCTTTACTGTCGCACCTCCCGAACGATATTTTATGCCACAGTAGTTAGTCAGACTTTTGTCATTTCCCTGCCCTGGCTTTGGAGAATGTAAACAAACCAAGAGGCATGACAGCTAGCCGACATCTTAACACGAACCGAGTGACTTCTCAAAGTCTTATTTTCGCTTTTCGAAGAGAAAGATCACACAAAACTAACCCGGATCATATCACATGGCGGCGGGGTTGTCGATTGTCTTCGCCGATCGGCAACCCGCCCGGCGACGAAAAAGTTACAGCTCGTTCCCCTGCTACGGACAGGAGAGCTCGCCGGGGAAGCAGCTGGAGAGTACCACCGGACAAACCAGCCGACGTCAGAGGAGTGCGTAGCTGCTACATGGTCAACACGAATATGGCGTAAAATAATGCCTTTTTACACGGTGAAGATGTAAGCAGAGAGTGGCGTGCAGTTATTGTGCAGCTAACATGGCAGGATGTGTCTGAGGAGAACTTTTCTACATGTCCGTCCATGATCAAACGTAAGTAAATAGTCCTTTATTTAAATAAAGTTTGTAGTGTTTACTTTGTAATCGCTGTATCCGCGGCCATTTTAACACAAAGTTGCAATTTCTGATAGGGTTGAAAATTTGACAGAACACCGGGCACACGAAGAGGGCAATAAACCGAGTATGGGGGGAGGTGCAAACAAGCCGCAGGTCGTCAATCGAGTGGCATCTCGGTGGACAAGGAGTATGTCAGCCACGAAATGCAAGCCACCTCTATTTTAAAACTTGTGCCTTGATCCCAGTATTTGACATAATACAAAATACGATGTTTACTCACTTCCTCGTAAATCCAATGGTTCCACAGCAGTAGGGCTTGCTTTGGCCAATATCCGCAGTGAACGGGAACCTTTTGAAACCCAAAAAGACTCACACGCCTCTCCTGGTGCAGCAACAATTTTCTGCAGCCGTTTGGCTGGCGTGATGCGAAAAATGAATAAATTAATCTGCAAAATCAGGTGAATCCGGAGTCCATCTGCATGCTATAAAGCAATGCTGTATTGTGAGATGCTGACCCGGCTGACGTCACATTCACATTCGTCCTAAACCCGAGACTGAAGCCGGAAGTCAGTCATTTTCATGGCGCAGGATTCACAAATTGAATATATAAAACGATCTCTTCCACAAACATCCAAGCAGTCCATTTCATTCAGGAGCATAAAACACTGCGTGAAATATGAAATAAACATGCTTTTTGGTGTCATACGCACTTTAATGGAGTCATGTGATTACTATTGCAACGTCTAATTGGTGAAACTAGTAGTGTCTGTCACCATCTACTGCAAAAATAAAAAATACAAATATATATATACCCCTGCTGCTCTGCATAGGGCTAAACCCCCTCAGCCAGATCATCACCAAGAGTGGTTTCAGGTACCAGTTCCGAAGTGGAACAATATTCATTCAGACGCCGATTTTTAAAAATTTTTTATACAGTATATACACATATACATATATACAGTGCCTTGCAAAAGTATTCGGCCCCCTTGAACCTTGCAACCTTTCGCCACATTTCAGGCTTCAAACATAAAGATATAAAATTTTAATTTTTTGTCAAGTATCAACAACAAGTGGGACACAATCGTGAAGTGGAACAACATTTATTGGATAATTTAAACTTTTTTAACAAATAAAAAACTGAAAAGTGGGGCGCGCAATATTATTCGGCCCCCTTGCATTAATACTTTGTAGCGCCATCTTTTGCTTGGGGTATGTTTCTATCACTTTTGCATATCGAGCGACTGACATTCTTGCCCATTCTTCCTTGCAAAACAGCTCGAGCTCAGTGAGGTTGGATGGAGAGTGTTTGTGAATAGCAGTCTTCAGCTCTTTCCACAGATTCTCGATTGGATTCAGGTCTGGACTTTGACTTGGCCATTCTAACACCTGGATACGTTTATTTTTTAACCATTCCATTGTAGATTTGGCTTTATGTTTTGGATCATTGTCCTGTTGGAAGATAAATCTCCGTCCCAGTCTCAGGTCTTGTGCAGATACCAACAGGTTTTCTTCCAGAATGTTCCTGTATTTGGCTGCATCCATCTTCCCGTCAATTTTAACCATCTTCCCTGTCCCTGCTGAAGAAAAGCAGGCCCAAAACATGATGCTGCCACCACCATGTTTGACAGTGGGGATGGTGTGTTCAGGGTTACGCCAAACATATCGTTTTGCATTGTGGCCAAAAAGTTCAATTTTGGTTTCATCTGACCAGAGCACCTTCTTCCACATGTTTGGTGTGTCTCCCAGGTGGCTTGTGGCAAACTTTAAACGGGACTTTTTATGGATATCTTTGAGAAATGGCTTTCTTCTTGCCACTCTTCCATAAAGGCCAGATTTGTGCAGTGTACGACTGATTGTTGTCCTATGGACAGACTCTCCCACCTCAGCTGTAGATCTCTGCAGTTCATCCAGAGTGATCATGGGCCTCTTGGCTGCATCTCTGATCAGTTTTCTCCTTGTTTGAGAAGAAAGTTTGGAAGGACGGCCAGGTCTTGGTAGATTTGCAGTGGTCTGATGCTCCTTCCATTTCAATATGATGGCTTGCACAGTGCTCCTTGAGATGTTTAAAGCTTGGGAAATCTTTTTGTATCCAAATCCGGCTTTAAACTTCTCCACAACAGTATCTCGGACCTGCCTGGTGTGTTCCTTGGTTTTCACAATGCTCTCTGCACTTTAAACAGAACCCTGAGACGATCACAGAGCAGGTGCATTTATACGGAGACTTGATTACACACAGGTGGATTCTATTTATCATCATCGGTCATTTAGGACAACATTGGATCATTCAGAGATCCTCACTGAACTTCTGGAGTGAGTTTGCTGCACTGAAAGTAAAGGGGCCGAATAATATTGCACGCCCCACTTTTCAGTTTTTTATTTGTTAAAAAAGTTTAAATTATCCAATAAATGTTGTTCCACTTCACGATTGTGTCCCACTTCTTGTTGATTCTTGACAAAAAATTAAAATTTTATATCTTTATGTTTGAAGCCTGAAATGTGGCGAAAGGTTGCAAGATTCAAGGGGGCCGAATACTTTTGCAAGGCACTGTATCTATAAAGTCTAATACGTAGAAAAAAGTGGAAAAATGTAACGATTCTAGCGTAGGCCAAAGTAGCAGAGCAAGAGTAGCGTTTTTTTCTTCACAAATCTATTTAAGTAAAAGTAAAAGGTATGGCGTGGTAAAACTACACTTACAAGTACATTTTACTCAAAAAGTTACTGAAGTAAATGTAACATGTTACCATCCAACTCTGGTACCTAATAAAGTGCGTGTATGTTTTAAGTGTGCTGTCTTAACTTATTGGCTGCCGGCTACAGACGTCCAATCCATTTTGGCTGGGAGGGTTGCCAGCAGTCTGATAGGGTGCTGCCACCCCTTCCATTTAAAATGGATTGGACGTCTATCGTTGTCAAAGGAATTCAACTACCTTTATTTCATTTTGGGCTGCGTGTGGCATTGTGTCTATCACATGTTAGAAGACATTAGCGTTACATTTGAGCGGTTAACAGGCGTGTTTATGGCTCTGGTGCAGAGCGGCGTATAAAAATCCGCCTCGGATGGAAGGAGGACACACTGGAGAGGCGCACTCAGTCAGGGTGAGTCCTGTTTATTCAATCTGAACCAGAAACATCATTCATATACAATAATAACATTAACAGAATCATAATGACTGAGATTTATGAATTTTCATGATGATAAATATTTAAATTGTTAAATTATGCTTCGAATTCATAAAGCAGTGTCTTCTTGTTTAGTTTTTTCACCACCTTTTTGAGTGAAAACGTACATTTATAGGCATATATTGTACTGTATTTGTGTGTTTGACTTTGCTATTATATGCCTTGTTGTTTGACGGCCAGATGAGGGCGTTATTGTTGCTGTGCGTGCTCATGAGTGGCGTCTGTGGCGACGTCGTGAAGAGCTCCCGGCGCAGGAAAGGTGAACGTTTGAATAATTGTGGGGCACGGGGGCACCTAGATCCTTTTTGCAAAGTATACCGGCATCAAGTTCCTTTCCTGGATGCCAAACTTATCCGTCACTTCTTCGTTATGTCATCCCCTGATCCTGTGCATTACAATCTGCACCAATCACAAATCTCTCTGTCCGTGGAATGCTTCAAGTCAACTAATCTTTTCTCCTCAAGTTTACATCCTTTATTTGGGACATAACCACTAATATTGTTGTACACAACATCCTTACTTTCAAGTTTTATACTTATCAATCGATTCAACACTTTTCTCCTCAGCACTCTTACAGTTAGTCTTTGAGTATAAATAACCTTCATATGCAAGATGGTTGTTCAAAGAATCTAAATACGCAAATGACAAATTTCTTAGAACTAAGATAATGTAGAAAATAATGTTTAAACACTGAAAATAGGTCTTGTCATTTTGGAATGAATGTGTGAAGCCAGAGTGCGTAAGTTCTTTTGTACCAGAGATAACTTACAGACTGTGCAGAACGACAGAGAAGGCTTCAGTCTTATAAATTGCGGGCCGCAGGGCAAATTAAAATTAAATAAAGTTCCCCAGTTCGAGCAATAAGTCTTGTATCAAATGATGTATTGCGAGAGTGGCCAAACAGTTTGAGTACAAGCGAGCCGAGACGACTGGAGTTGTCCGATATTATCTGGTAGCCAATAATATTGGCCGATACAGCATTTTTAAATGATATCGGATAATATCGACATCGATTTTTCATGATCGGTTTCGGGCCAATATGAATGTTGCCTTCAAAGTGAAGTAGAAGCCTTCAGCCTTTGTACAAGTGCTGGTCACAGTTTAGCACAGAAGTTATACTTATTGATCATTAGATGTTTCCAACTCAAGATGCTTAGTATTTGTTATGTGAGCAGACCATTTGCATTCAGAGAGCAAAAATTAAATGAACAATAAATGAGTGGGGGAAAAAATGAATTTTAAACTCATTATATTTATGTAACTACTGTACTACCAGAAAGAAATAGTCGCTAAGAAGAGGAACAAAATACAAAAATCTGTGCGAAAGCACCTTGGGAATAACTCATTGACAAAACATTGTCTGGATGAGTCTCCGCTTTTCGACTGCCTGTATTAGTAATGCTTTGTCATCATCTAGCGGCTTGTCAGGGTTTATATGATTAAAACTGGTGTTTGCACAATTTTGATTTCAACAATAAATATAGGGGTGCAATATAGACACTTTTCCAAAACTTCAGTTGAAGTTATTGTCTTATTTTTCACAGAATGTTTATTTGGAAAACCTTAAAAGTTGTTACATTTATCCTTATTAAAGCATCCAGTGGGACATCACACTACAATTAGTCATAATATGTTAAGACCACGACAGCATATATCAGTATCGGTTTGATATCGGTATCAGATTTATGGAGACAATGTCGGGATATCTATTATCGGTTAAAAATTCATTATCGAACAACCTTAGAGATGACCATTAGATCCAACGTCTTCATTGAGACGTTATCATTTCTCATATTTATTGTCTTGTATTACACGCCGTTACATATCAATGACAAATGAAGGCACTGTTAGCGCACAGCTGGTAAACGATGATTGACTCGAATATAGATATAAAGAAAAATTAAACATGCACTCTGTGTCATGTTACGAAACCTCTTCGGTTGTCTCTTCTATCATAGTCATGCATATTGCACACTGTTCCATATGCGTGACAAATGTTTTGATGTTTGTGCATTCTCCGCGATAGGCTACAACTTTAACAAGCACAGTTAGCACACAGCAAGTAAATACTGATAGACTCGAACGCAGTTATAAAGAAGCACACATTGAATAGGAGCAGGCTCTTTAGAGTTACTCATTCTAGAGTTGCGTTCTTTCTGTTTTCTATCTTGCACGCAGACGAAGGCTGTTTCACATTTGGGCTTGCCGTCCATAAACAAGGTGCCTTTTCTCCCCAGCGTTGCCTTTCTTTGGATATTTGGTGTTCAACTTGTCCAGTTCAACAATGAATCAGTTAGGCAGAAAACAGTTTTTTCCAGTCGTGTGCTACCACTCTGTCATATAGTGTATACTCGTTTCATGTAAGGATTATATTTGGGGAAAAAAGGATGAGAAGGAGAAGACCATGCCAGTATGCTGCGGTTTTTGGCTTTTGGCTGTACGAATACGACACAGGGTAAATACAATACAGGTAGTCCCCGGGTTATGAATGAGTTCCGTTCCTACGCTGGCGATGTAACCTTAATTTCCGCGTAAGTGCGCTCTTCTTTGTATATGCAAATACATTCTTCTCTTACTCGCGTTCCATGAGTACTATATGCGCTATGCTTCCAGCGAAAAGTTAAATGAATGCATCACAAAACAAAAGTCAACATAAAAAAAAAAAAAAAATTTAAACGACACTCCGGCGTCGTAAAGTCGAAATAACATAAGTCGGGTACGTCGTAACGTGAATAAAACAGTTCTGACACTTGAAAATGTCTGCGAACAGGAATTTCGTCTACTTCATAGAAATATTAGGTTTTATTGGTGTTTTTCTCCATCATTTCACAACAAAATATTAAAATTCTTTTATTTTGGGGAAATTTTACAACCTGATTCTTCCTGATGCGCTTGATCATAACTTTGTCCTACGCTTTAACAATCCTGTCGCTTTCTTCTACAGTGTCCCTCCTCAACCCACAGTTAGAGGGTGTTGTGCCGGACCGGGCTCTGGCTGCGTCACCATCCCCGGTCGCTCCCGCTGACCTGGAGGGACGCGAAGCGCTACCGTCTGATTTCCTGTTCGGTGATAACGTCAACCTGGAGTGGCACCCGTGGAACGGCTCGCTGCCCAATGGGGCGGTTGCCATCTACAACGGATACACCGAACGCACCGACTATGTGTGCATGTACAAGTGTGAGGCAGGCTTCTACAATGACGACCTAGGGCCCTACTGTCGCTACCCGTACGGGGACGCCGAGTACTACGCCCCCGACTTCCATGTCCTGGCTAACAAGGACAACTTTGAGTTCCTGGAGTGGAAGGAAGGTTCCTACGGTTCAGTGCCACCAAACTCGGTTCGGACCTGCGTCGGTGCGGGCATCTACGTGGGCAGGAACAAGTATGGCCTGGGCAAGGTGGTGCCACAGTTTGAGGCTTTCTTCCTGCCTTGGGAGGGCGACGAATACTGGTACAAGAAATATCAGGTTCTGACGGTCAACCGCGACGCGTACACGCAGCATATCTCTCATGTTCGCTACGACCTGGACCGGGTGGCCATATTTCAGTACCCACCTGAGACCATGCGGATCTCCAGCGTCACCAACAATGAGTGCCAGGTAGAGTGGCTAAAATGAATTTAAAATATTCCATGGATATAGATGGGAATTATTTGGAATTTACTCAAAGGTTGGTTTGGGGAATTGCTGAAAATGCAATATTGTCCAGGGAGTCTTTGTGTTACGATGCCCTAGACCAGGGTTAACTAAATCCGGACCTTGGTGCCACTTATCCTGTCGTGTTTTCCATGTCTCCCTCCTCCAACACACCTGAATCAAAATAATCAGGATCATTATCAGGCTTCTAAAGAGGTGCTGATGACATAATCATTTGATTCAGGTGTGTTAGGGGAGAGAGACGTGGAAAACACGACAGGAAAAGTGGCACCAAGGTCCGGATTTATTGAACCCTGCCCTAGACCTACGACATTTCGACTTTACGACGCCCGTGCCTTGCCTGCCATTAAGTCCCCAGCACCATAGTTTCTGCTCAGCTAACGCACATAATGCCGTATTGAGTATCTTTGTTTTTTTGCGGCCTCCTTTATTCACATTATGGCCCCAAAGAAGAAAGCCTGGTCTTCTAGATTAAACCAAAAGAATTGCAATTACCATGGAAACAAAATTTAACATAACAGCACAGAGAAAGAAGAGAAACACCGATGCACATTGGTCAAGATATGCCACGTTCAGACACAAGGTTAAACCGGTGGACAAAAACGACTTGCTCATCGCCAAATGCAGTTTTAAGTTCACATACACCTTACGTCACTGAAAGTCAAACAACTTCTGGTTCACGTGACCTAAAAATAAGGACAGTGATTTAATAAATTGGGTTGCATGTAAACTTCAAGTTTCAATGTGCACCATGTGTCCGACTGGCGTGAGTAAGAAAGGAATGGAGGAGTTGGTGAGTTGGTTTTGTTGGCGTCAGCTACGGCCTACAATGGTCATGGTCCGTGCTTTCATTTGCAAATTAACCAGTGAAAACTCTTAATCCACCTCTCAGCAATAATGATAACTAAATATTATTTTAACGTATGTTACCTTCTTTATAGAACGTTTTTTTGGCGTAATTTTTTACTGTAACAGTAAAATCCAATTTACGCGTAAATTCGGATTACGTCGCCAGCGTAGGAATGGGACTCATCGTAACCCAAGGACTCTCCGTACGAGAGCAACAAAAAAGTTAGCAACACACGCAAAAAAAAACAACAACATCAAATTGAAAAAAATATATATATTAGGGTCCACTGTATTTCCATAATTTCCCCTCTGAAAGTGAGCTTTAAGTCCCTCCTATACTCCTTCAGGCAGTGACGAAGATGGTGACGATCTCCAAGACCAGTGAGAAGGAAACCACCTGGGACATCGGGCGGGCCACCATGCTGGGCATCGCTGGTAGCATCACGGCCAAGATCCCGTTGATTGGCTCAGGGGGCCTGGAGCTTAGCGGCGAAAAGACCCTGAGCTTTTCCCGCGGGACCACCCTGGTGGAGTCCATGAGTCACTCAGTGTCCGTGGAGCTGACGGTACCACCGAATCACGAGTGCAGCGTGCGGATGGAGGGCCGCAAGGTCAAGGCCGACATCCCGTACACGGCCCGCCTCAGTCGCACGTACCGGAACGGCGAGACCCAGTGGACGTCTGTATCGGGCACCTATGACGGCGTGCAAATCGGAGAAGTCCGCGCTGTGGTGGACCGCTGCCGGCCCGTAGAGGACGCGCAGCCCTGCCCGTCTCCGTGAAGCGACATTGCATGGCAACACAATAGTCTACAATAAAGATTTCTAAACACTGCTTGCTTCGTTGGCTATGGCATCGCAAATTAGGCAGAAGCCGGTTTCTTGATTTTTGTGTCTTTTGAATGATTATCACACACAAAGGTTTCAGTTCATCAAAACCAATTAAGAACTAAGGAAATATATATTACAGTTTCTAAATGATAATTTTATTTGCCAAGTGGGGCTGCAGGTGTAACTGTAACTGGTTGTAACTGTTACTAACCTAGGGTGAACATATTTTGATTTCCAAAAAAGAGGACACTCGGCCTGGCCTCAAGATACTTAAATTTTACTTGAAGCTCTATCAAAGAAGCCTTATCACTTTAATTTAAAATGTGCCTCCTCAAGCTGGATAGAAAATTCAGTTTTATCATAAAATAATAGCTATATAAGCAAAGACACAGGTTCAAATTCTCAGAGTGTTACGATCCGCGAGTGTGGAATACAAGATTGGACCCAAGAGCAGACAACAATTGATGGAATGCTTACAAGGGTTTACAAATACAAAAAACAAACAAACACGCAATCACGGAAAAGGGGGGAATGGCAAATTCGGTCCGTGACAAGAGGTCGGCAGGGATCAAACACTAAACTAAACGATGGGCAGCGAGCCAGTAAGAAAACAAAAATAACCACACTCAATACCTGCACAAGGTAGAGGAATCACAAAACAAAAAACGGTTGACAAACAAGCTAGCAAATCCAAGGAGCCTCGAAAACACAAGTGTCAAATGGCGATCAGCAAGTTAATATCTCAGCCAGCGTTATATTCTAATGGTGATTAGCTGGAATTAGCTGCAGGTGCGATGTCGGGAACGCCCACACAACCGGCTCTGTAACAAAACAAAATCTAACCAGCAGCAGAATGTGACACAAAGGTTACTCAACAGGCTTTATTATTCTTAAAATAATAGAACGATAATAACGTTTTTAAAACAATGGAATTGAAAAATAATTTTTTAAGAAAAATAATGCCTCTTCTGTGTTAGTGACTCATACTTGAACTAAATAATAGCTGTATTTTCAAATCTTACTATGCTAATAAACAATGGCGTAGGTTTACATAGGGACGGTAGGGACATAACACTACCAATTTTCAGGATGCTGAAATTGTCCCTACCAACTTTTAAGCAACCCTATTTGCATTATATAATGGCTTCAGGTATATTGGTCATTTAGATTGTCTTCCCATATGTTGTAAGAAGAACTGACCCGACCATTATTAAGTGAATTACAGTACTGTCATAATGTTCAGACTTACATTGACCCCTTTTCACTTGTTGAATGTGCCAGTCCATTTTTTCCCCCTCAAACGCACGTTTGATTAGCTGATTACTTGACACCCCCCCCCCCACACACACACACGCATTCACAGCCCAACAGAAATACAACATGCCGCCTCCTCCGCCCCCTTTGAAGAGGAGGGATATTAGAAGTTTTTTTCCCGTCAGCAGAAGCCACTGTAAGTAATGTAAAAAGATGTTAATGTTGTGGAGGTGGGGAACACACCACCAATTTTGTTACTGAAAGTCCGCCCTGCATCGGAGTTAGCATAACATTAATCTGTGTGAATTTCTCGAACTCAAGGAGGTAGCTGTGTTGAGAGAAATATCCTCCTGTATGTTTTCTACTGTTAACGTTAATCAACCTGGAAGAAATGTGAACCAAGGATTCCCCTTTTATATATGGATTATAGAATTGATGATTAAAAAGTTTGTATTTCTTATGTATATTAATATAATTTGTGTTCAGACATTGCAATTTAAATTTGCTAATAAAATCCAGACATTTATTCTGGAAGTTTTCAAAATGTTTCTTTAGTAATTTTTAAAACAAAGGTTTGCATCGAACGGTGCATCACCTGAACCAATACACAGGAAAGTTAGTTGCAGTCGATACAGATTTATTTTGCCTTGATCATTTAGCCTATCAATTAATTAAGTTCATATTGGTGAGAAATATAGCCCTGACGCCCGTTCACCCAGGCTGTTTGGTCTTATAAATGTCCCGTCCCCAGCAAAAAAAAAGTGTATATGCAGGTTATGCTGTTATATCGTCCCTACCAATGTTGAGACCAAACCTACGCCCTTGCTAATAAATAATCTGAAATAATGTTCTACATAATACCTTTTCTCTAGAAAATCCAGCTTCAATAAAAAGCTCTTTTCTCTTTCCAGTGAAATAATGTAAATCAAACCGTAGCCTCACAGTAACACTAATTTAACCCCCCCACCCCCACACACACAAAACATCACTTTAGTCTTTAGGTTTTTTTGTGTCAGTCAATTTCAACTCGCGTTAATTGGTCACGTGAAAAATGCTGAAAACAACACACTTTCATGAATTTATAAAACCCCGCCGGACACCCCGGATATGATGTAAAAAGTGGCCATGTCTGGGCAAAAAGGACATTTGTTCACCCTACAATAACCACAATTTTGGCAAAACCAAGTTAAATTTCACAGGCATTTATATTATTTTATCTGAAGTCAAAGGTTAACATCACACATTTCCGTAGTATGGAGTAGCATTTCTGCATGACTTGGTTCAAACGTTTTTGGGCATTCTTCCACAAGCTTTTAACAGTACTCTGCTGGAATCCTGGCCCATTCCTCCTGACAGAACTGGTGCAACTGAGTCAGGCTTGAAGCCACCTTGCTTGCACACTTCAGATCTGCCTACAAATTTTCGATGGAATTCAGATCAGAGGTGTTGTGTTGGCCACCCCACGACATTGACTATGTAAAATTGGTGGCCATAAATGGTACAGCAACCAGGATCAACTCTCAAAACCTCAACTTCCCCTTTGGGTTTTCAGATAACCTTCACCTTCTTCATTCTACGTATTAGATTTGAATTAATTTTAGGCCACAGTGACTCTTGCAGTTTTACCATACGTCACAAAAATAATCACATAACCCCATTATACCAATCACACGTAACAATACAGTCACACAGCCACACACAAGCTTGCAGTCATAAATCCTATCATCACACAGGCATGTTGAATCACGTGGCGTCTTTGAAGCACCGTAAAAAATAAACTATTTGACATAGAATCAACGTTAATCGAAAGCGCTGAATTCAACTGTTATCCCAGTTTTTATTTTGCAAGATAGACCACTGAAAACTGAAGATATGATCATTTTAATTTAATGGTAAGATATATGTATTCTCCACTAAAGGGCACTCATGTGCTTTGGATGGGCGATGTTTCATTTATGTAGATTTTGCTAGTCGGGATTTGATTTGTGTATTCTTATAGCCTAATATGGTCATGTATTAGGTTATAGTACAGTATAATAAAAACAGTTCATATAGATGACGTACTGGGGAAAAAAAACACCATTGTTTAAAAAAATATATATCAAACTGTAAGGTTACCCACGTTACTCATTACTTAAGTATTCTTTTTACCGAATACTTTCTACTTGTATTTTTCAAATGTTTAATTTTTTGGATGACTACTTTTACTTTTGCCTGAGTAATATTATTTTTGAAGTACGGTACATCAACTTGAGAAAATGTTTTGGCTACTCTAATTAAAAAAAAAAAAAAAAACCTAATAATAATCAAAATCAGAAATGGAAATAAAGTACAAAATAAATAAAAAGCAAATAGCTTGAAATTTGAAATATTTAGACAGATATGGATATGCTGTGATAAACAAAAGCATTTTTAGCCCTGATTTAAAGGAGCTAACAGTTTGAGCACACTTCAGACCTTCAGGTAAATTGTTCCAGAGGTGAGGAGAATAATAACTAAATGCTGCCTCACCCTGCTTGGTTCTTGTTCTTCGAACATACAGGAGACCGGTTCCAGATTACTTTAGGGGTCTAGATGTTTCATAGGAATCTAACAAATCAAGCATGTATTTTGGTTCAAGGCGATTAGGTGTTTTGTAGACGAGCAGTAGTAATTTATGGTCTATAGAAGTACTGTCCATTTACCATCTCCTTTGACTCACTGGAAGGCAGTGTAACGATTTCAAAACTGGTGTAATGTGGTCCAGTTTCCTTGTATTTGTCAGGATTCCAGCAGCAGCATTCTGTATATGCTGCGGCTTCCTGATTTTTTTTTTTTTTTTTTTTTTTTTTTTTTTTTTATCAACACCTGTAAATATACTGTTGCAATAGTCCAATCCATTGAAAAAAAATGCGTGCATAAGTTTTTCGATGTCTTGTTTAGTCAGAAGCCCCTTAATTCTGGCTATATTTTTAGTTGGTAATAAGCAGATTTAGTGACGGACTTTAGATGGCTATCAGATTTTAGGACTGAGTCAATAATTAAGATTTCTATCTTGATTTGTAGCTGTAAGTGACATTGTGGTGCGTGCTTATCTTTGACCTTTCCTTTTTTGGCCCCAAAATGATCACTTGTGTCTCTCCACATTTAACTGGAGAAAGTTCTGGCACATTCATTCATTGATTTGATGCTTTTACTCAGGGAGACTAAGGGACTTTAATTATGCGGGGACACAGAAATTTAGAGTGTTGTGTCATCGGCATAGGTGTAATAGGAGATGTCATACTCTTCCATGATCTGAACTAGGGGAAGCATATTGATATTAAATAAAAGCAGTCCAAGGAAGGACTCTTGAGGAACCCCACACGTGAATTTGGTTCATTCTGACTGATGGTTTCCGATTGACACAAAGAAATCCCTATCATGTAAATAAGATGTGAACCACTGAAGAACAGTGTCAGTGAGCCCTACCTACTGTTCCAATCTGCTGAGTAGTATATTGTGATCAACCGTGTCGAATGCGACACTGAGATCCAATAGTAGCAGAACAGATGGTTTGCCTGCATCAGTTTTCCGACGAATATGATTCAGGACTTTGATAAGCACGGTCTCGGTGCTGTGTTGTGGCCAAAATCCTGACTGAAATGAGTTAAAAAGATTGTTTTGCATCATAAAAACCTGGATCTGTTCAATACCAACCCTCTCGATAATTTTCCCCAGGAATGTCAGATTTGATATTGGCCTATAATTACTGATGGTTGTGGCATCCAGATAAGGTTTTTTTTTATAAGAGATTTTATTACTGCAGTTTTTAAAGTCTTTGGGAACTCTCCTGTTTGGAGAGAAGTATTTATAATCTGAAGTATGCCTAGGGCTATGCAATGAAAAACAGTTTTGAAAAAGTTTGAAGGAAGGATGTCAAGGCAGCAAGGTGTGGCTTTAATTTTGACACAATATCTGTTAGAGTGGCATAGTCCAAGAGGCTAAACCAGACATGTCCAAAGTCCGGCCCGGGGGCCAAATGCGGCCTGTGGACAAATTTCATCCGGCCCCCAGCCTCTGTCATAAAATCAATAACGTCTGGCCCACACATAGACTTAATAAATTGGTCAGCAGTACTGCTACCAGCATATGAAATAGCTTACACACTAAATGCTGCTCCTCATTTACCCACTAAACAACATTACCCCATGTGACCCTTTACTCCCAATTTTTTTAAATGGCGACAATCAACAAAAAAAAGAAAGTTGACTGCGACTGCCGACGCTTCAAGGATAGATGGAAATCGGACTATTTCTTCACTAAAATACGCAACAACTGTGTCTGCCTCATTTGCAAAGAGACAGTCGCTGCTTTTAAAGAGTTCAATGTGAGGCGATATTATCAAAAAAGACACGCTGACATGTACAACAAGATTAGAGGGAAGATACGTAGCGATAAATTGAAGCAACTTGAAGCCAGTTTAATTTTACAGCAGCAGTATTTCGCAAGAGCCCGAGATTTGAAAGAGTACGCCACAAAGGCTAGTTGCGAGATTGTTGAAATTATTAATTTGAAAAAATAATAAAGCAAATGTGACACACAGAATGGCTTGCTAAAATTTGCTTAAATATATTGTTCTACGTAAATGACGTCAGCCATAAATCTGGCCCCCTTTGCAAAAAGTTTCGACACCCCTGGGCTAAACTGTCTAAAATTGACGTGGAGGACAGTTTGTAAAGCATTTAGTGTAGCAATTGTTAATCTGGAGTTGCACACAGTCTGTCTAATCTGTATTACTTTGTTTGTAAAGAATGCTGCGAAATCCTTACAGGACACCTCAGATGCCAATTCCTGAGGTACTGATGCTTGTGGATTTGTCAGATTGTCAACAACAGAAAATACTGTGCGGGTATTATTGATGTTTCTACTATTGATCTCTGAAAAATATGACTGTCTTGCATTCTTCAGTTCCTGGTTGTATGTTCGTGCATTGAAAACTGTCCCTGATCAAACTGGAAACCTCACCTCCTCTCTTAGCACACTAAAGGAATCAAAGTTTTTGGGGGCTGACTCAATCAGAACTCCCGTGCTATTATCTTGACCTAACCAATTATCTTTTAAGAACATCATGTCAAGGTTATGTGTGCTGATAAAATCATTGATTAAGAAAGATTTGCCAGCTAAAGATCTAATATTTAGCAGAGCTAATTGTAAATCCCAGACTGGATTCGCTTGTGAGTCTTGGGGATGACATACTATGCTTAACAGGTTGGCAGCGTTGATTGTTTTTTTTTTTTTTTTTTTTTAAATTTCTCACCAATCTGGTCCTTTTTTGTTATTTATCACCACTGGGATTGTTGAGCATACTGACTGTACTCCATAGGGGCCCGGCTTTTGCTGGGACAGAACAGTCTTTGTAACGATGTCACAGCCTTGACCCGGCACGTATTATATTGATGTCGCCAACTTGGCTTCCTCGATAGTTTGGTAATACTCTTTAGGTCCTGAGTTGTAGCTTTGACTTTGCACTGATAGAATTCCAGGGAGGGCTGGTTGGTTTGTAGCCATTTACCCCTAGAACCCATGGGATTTCTGGTGTTGAAAGTAATGCAAGCAGAGCATGACCTTGAACCAAGGTCAGTCCGTTCATCATCGTTTGATCTGGAAGATCACACTGTGTCTTATCTCATGCTGTAAAACCACAAAGTCCAGCCAAGACAAACTTTTGCGCATTGTCAACATTATGTTGTGATAACGGGAGCAAATGTTATCGCTTTATCAGACCTCATCTCCGTCGCGACAACTTCACTTTAGAATGACGTGCTGTTGGTAGGATTTCCAAGGGTTTCGAATCAATCTTTCGAGTCAAGGTTCAGATTCCAAAACTAGGGTTATCGTTAGTGTTGCCAATTGGGCGTGTTTCTGCCCTATTTGGCTATTTTCAAAGACTTGGGACAGGAGAGAAATGCACTGGGCGGGTTGTTCAAATTTGGGCTACTTTTGACAAACTTTGGCGTTTTTATAAGGAAGCATATTGGTTGGTTTTAACAGTTAAACTCGATTGTCTAACACCCTCAAGTTCAGCTACACTGCGTTCTGACAGCAGCAGAGCAGCATCTTTGCTCGAATTATAGCTCGCAATTTAGCGCCTCACAGCGCGTGGAGCGTTGAACTGCATGTCATTTGTCCTATGGAAGTACAATCCAACAAAAATAATTCTTAAAATGGCATAACATTCAAATACGTTAGATGCATTGTATTTAAAAAATGATTTTAAAAATTCATCTAAAAATGACATTAAAATGCGTTAGATGCATGGTAAAAAAAATAAATAAAAATAATAATAATAATAATGATACAAAAACAATAATTCTAAAATTGAGAAAGCATTCAAATGTGTTAGATGCGCTGCAATTATTTTTTTTTTAAGTATTTTATTTAGAACTACCTACATCTCATACTATGCATGACTATTTTTATGTTTTTTTTAATTCTTTTTATTTTAAATTACTGATAAATTGTTTTATTGCTCATTGCAAAATGCATACAGACGACACTGATTCAACAATTGGATGTCAAATGAGGGACACAAAATATTGTCCTCCAGGCTGCAACTGGTCCTATTAAAAAATAAAAAATAAAAAATAATTTGTGCATAAAAGAGTTATTGTTTATTGAAATGAAAATAATGCAATCATTGTAATATTTTCTCAGGAGAACTAAATCTCCCATCATGCTTATCGGCGAAACAGTAATGATTCCTCTGCAATGTGTCTCCCACTGTTGTTTGTTTTTTTTTGTCATTGTAATATCAAAATATAGATTTGAGTTGTATGACTGAAACATCTTATCTTGAACAGGAGGTTGTCACTTGTTCTGCTTTTTATTGAATTGTGCAGGTTTTACGTTCTGATTGAGCTGGAAACTGTCTTTTCCATCTGGCAACCATGGTTACAGTTTCAAATATAGATTCAAATTCCATCAAGCCATTGAATTCAGTTTTTGTTGGATTCAAAAGAGGGATTTGTACATATATTTACTTTTTTCACATAAACATATATCAGTTCATTTCACATAGTCACACATAATTACTCATTGTTCTCATACCATTGTGTTTTTTTCTACTTTGTGAACACCAGAGGAGAGTACTGTTTCGCTTACAAGGAGTCCTTTTTGGATAATGATACCAATGTACAGTGAGTTCACTTCCCTGATGTTCACAGTATTTTCACTCTAATGCTTTTCCACAGTTTTTCATGTAGGGGCACTAGTCTCCCTTCTGGTATGAAGACAAATATATACTGTACAATCTCGAAAGTCTGGGCAGATCGACTTGGGGCAACTGCGTGCTGTTCTCACGGACGTTTGTCCTGGTTGGCTAGCTTTTAAATACTGTATTCTTTCCTTAATAAATGTATTTGTCATAGGCAGTCTTGTTGATAACGGCATTAGAGTATAACGGCGTTAATAACGGCATTGTTTTTGTCAGTAGTGAGTAATCTAATTAATTACTTTTCCCATCTTTGCAACGCCGTTACCGCTACTGAGGACGTGAATGCGCGCAGTACTACAATTTGGTTGAATGACGAGAGATGTCTGAGAGACACGGAGAGAGCAGAGCGGGAGAGGGGACGAGAGGGGAAGGGGGATGTGACGCCATTGCAAACGCAAGGCTTGGCGGCTCGGAACGTTAGCATAGAATTCGAGTTCTCGCTAGCATTAGCATTTAGCTTGGTGTGGGTCATGTTAAACGCTCGGGAAACTTTTTACATACAGTTCGTGGCATTCAAGTGGGTACAATTACTTGAAAACAACGGACTGTTTTTCTGTTCAGTAGTCATTATCATCACCAAGTGGGCTTTGTCCTTGTAGATGCTACAGTATAATAGTAATTTGTTTTTGTTTTATATGACCAAATATAGTCACTTAGTGACGTATCCATAAATCATGTGGGATTTTTTTTTTTCAATCAAAACAACTAGCGCAAAGATAGAGGACGGAAGAGATTCAACCTTACCTGCTTATTGAAAAATATATCTATATACTGTATGAGGGATGTGACGGTACACACAAGTCATGGTTCAATACAACAGGAAAAAGGCTTTTTTTCTCACAGCATAGATGAATTTTTTTTTTAAAAAATGTAAAAAGGGTGACCTATATTTGTTTTTTTTAATGAAAAAATGAGTTCAATTCGATCAGTTAATATAAACATATTTGATCTAAAAGACATTATAGAATGGATCATGTGATAACGTGTAGGACAGGGGTCCCCAAACTCTGGCCCGCGGGCCGGATACGGCCCACTTCTACATTTGGTCCGGCCCCCTGAACAATACCAGAGAGCATTTTGATGTATTTTTTTTCCCCAATAGTGTTATTTATTTCCTGGCTTTTTTCTGTGAAGAACCCGGAGAGGGTTATTTGGTTATTATCTATTTAATTAATAGTGTTATTGTTATTATTAATATTTATTATTATTATATTGTATTATATTGCATTATTATTTTTATTTTATTAACTTTTGTTCCGTGAAGAATCCAGAAAGGGTTATTTGATTGTGGCTCTCTGGAAAAAAAATAATTTTTACATTTAGGCATTCATGTAATTGTCACATTTTTTCTGTTAAAAACTGACCCCGGCCCTTCATCAGAGAAGGGAAAAGTTATGTGGCCCTCACAGGAAAAAGTTTGGGGACCCCTGGTGTAGAACATGAAAAGTAACGTCAATTGCTTTGCCGAGTAATTAATTACCCTTACGTTGAGGTAACTGAGTCACTAACTCAATTGCTTTTTGGGAAAAGTAATTTGTAACTGTAACTAATTACTTTTTTAAACTAAGACTAACAACATTGATCATTGGTTATCATTGCTTTATTTGTTCCTGAATTCTGTGTCGTCATTTTTTCCCCCTCTTCATCAGGTTTCGGTTTTGAAAAAAGTATCAAACTAGCTTGGAGGTTTTAAACTGGGATTTCAAGCAAGAGTATACCAAGAGTTCACCATGATTGGTAACCCTTCCATTTTTAGCATAATCTCCACAGAATCATCAGAAATACAGTCAATGAACTTGATACATTTACAGTAACAAGGTTAATTGGTGGTCCAAAGTATTTTAAGCAAGGAAATAGAATTGTTTTTTCACTAGCTGAATTTTGCTCAGAAGATATTCCAAATCATGTACTTCTTGGCCACCTATAATGGTGAGCAGCACTGTAGTCCCCATATCAAAGTGCCGGGTTTGCATTTATAACTTGTTAGGGTCCAAAAGTCAAGTCGGCTGGTGGTGTTAAAACGGCGCTCACTTGTGCAGACAACGATGGCGAACGTCAAGAGCGAGAGGCGACCCATCAAAGCGCAGATTGCCAACAAGGTAAAACTGCACGGACAACACTCGCTGCAAAACCAAACCAAAAAAGGGCTCAAATGTGCTGCCCCCTGTAGACCAACAGGAGCACTGCAAGAGAAGAAAAGGGGGACGTAGTAACATTTGAATTCACTTTATTCCTCAAATTTACACTTTATTAATTTCTTACAGGAAAATATTTTTCTGATGGAAGAGTGTTTTTGTCTTAACATTATGCAACTTTTAGTTAATGAATTTAGTTAGATACACTTGACTTTAAATGTTTTACATTATTTTTCATAACCTTGAATGTTATTTTACCAGGTTGTTGTGACAATTTGCGTTGAAAGTGCGCAGGGTGCCATTCTTAAGCCGTTTTAGTTGGTCCTTTTCTTATGTTCTTATGTCTTATTGGCGGAGAGCGTTGTGGGATGGACATCGGGGTTGGGGAGTGACAAAGATAGGAACTTGTCGTGCGAAGAAAATATTGCACTGAACCATGGTAATTGCACATGTATCGATTTCATAGGCGGAGTTTTACTTTTGGGGCGGGGGTGGGGGGCACAATATTTTGATGACCCCGAAACGCAGTGTCAGCAATAAAATTAACTTACAGGAATATTTATGATAATAAGTTGAAAATGAGTGTTTTTTCTGTTTTCCATCATTCTTGAGGGGAATTCTAAAATCAGGCTGCTTGGGCTATACTTCTCGCCAAGATTGTCATCCATTAAATATAGTACGCCCACCGGTGTCGTGCCATTGTAGTTACCCCAGTCTGGGCGGAGCCACTGCACTGCACTGATTTACTTGATTTCCGTGTTTTGGTGATGTAGTTATCTATGAGGTTTTAAAACATGGAACATCGGTCAAAAAAAAACAACATTTTTTTGTCGTATACTGTAACATACTGTACGTACTGAACGTAAAAAAGGCAATGTTTCACTGTTTTACTCGTAGGATGACCTATAACTATTCTTACTGTAATTCAAGCCCTGTATGGAGTTTTTCCAGTTTAGTAAACGTCGATGTCCAAAATATATAACTGGGGTTCTTTTCTGGCTTCAATTAATTGTTTAAGTCGACAACCCTCATAACTAATGTGTATGTGGGCGCTCCCGCAGCCAGGGGACGCAATTTTTGATGGGCTGACTACATTGGCAAGACACCGGTGGTGGCTCTGTTGTACAATTAGCGTCTTTGGTGGGGCTCACCATTTTGATGATGGTCTCTAGCGTTTCATGGTCAACATTTTCAATCCTTGGTTCATGCTCAATAGTTGCTGTCACTTTTGAAAGCTTAGGCTTGAAAAAAAATTCCGTATATCCATCTTGCCTTTTCGGTCCTCGGGTGGTTTTGGCTAAGCAAAGCAAATGACCGTCTAAGGTGCGAGTCACATAATCTTTTCGAAAAATAATTTTGACCCATTATAAAAATACCTTTTTTTTTTGGTCATTTCATTCATTTTTGCTTTTTGTTTTCTTGCTTTACAACTTTTATAGACAATATTTTACCGGAAAATTCTTAATTTTAAAATCATATACTGTATAGCAGAGTTCACTAAATCCGGACCTCGGTGCCACTTTTCCTGTCGTGTTTTCCATGTCTCTCTCCCCTAACACACTTGAATCAAATGATTATGTCATCAGCAACCTCTCCAGAAGCCTGATAATGACCCTGATTATTTTGATTCAGGTGTGTTGGAGGAGGGCGACATGTAAAACACGACAGGAAAAGGGGCACCGACGTCCGGAAAGTCAATTACATGCAATGACACTTTTCAGCCACGGGGGGATGGGGCTGGCCCCTTTGACACCTCCGAAAATCAGCTTATGATAGATTTATATAATGTATTATTTATATACCGTATGAAGGAAGTGGGAACCTCCAGATGGCTCACTGCCCCTGACAACAGTGGGTGTGAAAGAGGAAAGAAGAGGGCGGGTACTTACATATTTTTGTTAAGTGTGACATCACACTGTGCACAATTTCAAATCCTGGCTTCTGCAGGAAGATTTAACTTCCAAAAGTTGCACAGCAACCAAGGGCACACTTCCATTTCAACCTATCATATTCATGGAACAGTTCATGGAATCAATAGCTACTGTAATCGTATTTTAATCCTGGGGAAAAAAATACTGTATTTACAAAAACACCTTTCTCAGAGAAATGAAGCTGGCTACTTGTAAAGTTTATTATAATAAAGAATCCCCAGCTCTTAAAGGATTGCAACTTGGTTATGGTTATTTAAGTGTTGCTTGTTATTTTGATTTCAGTGTTGTCTCTTTATATTTGCTGAATTCACCGTTCACTTTGCAGATGTGGCGTTTTATGGTGTCGGCGCTCCTCTTGGAGCTCTGCAATCCAACGCTGCAGTTGGAAACGCTGGATGTCACACGACATTCTAGTAAGTCACACAAAACAACAGACATTTGTTCAACTTTATGTGTACTTAGAAATTATAGCGATGACTTCCTGGTGAGATATAATATTCGATAAGAGCTACTACAATTTTGGTACCCCATTTTGTGAATGTTCTTGCCTCTACTGAAGCAAGTCAAGCAAGACAGCTCGCTAGTTAGCTTGATCTGACCTCAAGAAAATCACATACTGTATTTGTGCTTGTTTATTCGGGAGATATTTAGGTGGGAATGACGCCGTACACCATTCCAACATTTGAAGATTGGAATCCAGTTGTTTTTTCGGCTTTGGGAAGGAAAAGAACCACATTCATACTAGTAAACCTCTGGAGTACATCATGAAAGAATTAGATATTCCAGGCACATGACTTCAACATTTTGGACGTATGCAACTTGTTTATCGTTTTTGCCTTCTTCCGTAAATTTTTGATAGCAGTTAGCAATCTCAAAACCATCTAATCAATCAGACAATGGGGCATCGAAGAGTTTGACGGATCATGCTCACTCAGCGACGTTGCGAGTACGTATGACTGGTCATTTGCTGTTTTGGAGGCAGTGTTTGCGGTCAAACACTGTTTTCGAAAGAGTGCATTTGTTTTTATGTTTTTCTTTTGTTTGTTTTTTTTAATGGAAAAAATACAGCAGTATTCTTGGCCAAATAAATTTATTTTGGGGATGATTTACAGTTTTTCTCATTTACTTTGGTACATTTCTCAGATCAGACTTGCAATTCTCAAAACTACTTGTTCAATCCTCACAACATTGCATCACTAGTGCACATCAAAAAAGTAGTTTCTCATTCCTTTGAGCAAGTTGCAGATGTTTTTGTGCATCCATGCAAATGATTTCGTACAATTCTCTGATTTTTTTCCTACGTTATCAGTTGCATCTGCCATGATGGTCAAAATGGATTATCATGCGTCTCTATTGAATAGTTTTACCACCCACAGCATCTAGTCATTACCGGTACTTTTATTCCTTCATTACTTCAAGCCTTTACATGCAAAATGGACGAGGAATATGTCAACATGTGTGTGCTTATTTTGAGCATTTTCATTACTTATTGTGACATTTGTTGACAGACAATGTCATTGCGATACAGAAATGAAAATGACAGCACTATGCGGCGCAAAGAAAAATATCTTTAAAAAATTAATAAAGTAGAATTGTGATTAAAATTGTTCTCCTAACATTTGGCTGCACTACCAGATTCAGCCAATGTACGGCCATGATTAAGAATATGGTCTACAAGTGTTGCTCTTATCTCATTATGAACACACATACAGTGGGGCCAATAAGTATTTAGTCAACCCCCAATTGTGTAAGTTCTCCTACTTGAAAAGATTAGAGAGGCCTGTAATTGTCACCATGGGTAAACCTCAACCATGAGAGACAGAATGTGAAAAAAGAACAGAAAATCACACTGTTTGATTTTTAAAGAATTTATTTCCAAATTACAGTGGAAAATAAGTATTTGGTCACCTACAAACAAGCAAGATTTCTGGCTGTCAAAGAGATCTAACTTCTTCTAACGAGGTCTAACGAGGCTCCACTCGTTACCTGTATTAATGGGACCTGTTTAACTCATTATCGGTATAAAAGACAGCTGTCCACAACTTCAGTCAGTCACACTCCAAACTCCACTATGGCCAAGACCAAAGAGCTGTCAAAGGACACCAGAGATGAAAATTGTAAACCTGCACCAGGCTGGGAAGACTGAATCTATAATAGGTAAAACGATTGGTGTAAAGAAATCAACTGTGGGAGCAATTATTAGAAAATGGAAGACATACGAGACTACTGATAATCTCCCTCGATCTGGGGTTCCATGCAAGATCTCACCACGTGGCGTCAAAATGATAACAATAACGGTGAGCAAAAATCCCAGAACCACACGGGAGGACCTAGTGAATGACCTACAGAGAGCTGGAACCACAGTAACAAAGGCTACTGTTAGTAACACAATGCGCCGTCAGGGACTCAAATCCTGCACTGCCAGACGTGTCCCCCTGCTGAAGGCAGTACACGTCCAGGCCCGTCTGCGGTACGCTAGAGAGCATTTGGATGATCCAGAAGAGGACTGGGAGAATGTGTTATGGTCAGATGAAACCAAAATAGAACTTTTTGGTAGAAACACAGGTTATCGTGTTTGGAGGAGAAAGAATACTGAATTGCATCCGAAGAACACCATACCCACTGTGAAACATGGGGGTGGAAACATCATGCTTTGGGGCTGTTTTTCTGCAAAGGGACCAGGACGACTGATCTGTGTAAAGGAAAGAATGAATCGGGCCATGTATCCAGAGATTTTGAGTGAAAATCTCCTTCCATCAGAGAGGCCATTGAAGATGAGACGTGGCTGGGTCTTTCAGCATGACAATGATCCCAAACACACAGCCAGGCAACAAAGGAGTGGCTTCGTAAGAAGGATTTCAAGGTCCTGGAGTGGCCTAGCCAGTCTCCAGATCTCAACCCCATTGAAAATCTGAGGAGGGAGTTGAAAGTCCGTGTTGCCCAACAACAGCCCCAAAACATCACTGCTCTAGAGGAGATCTGCATGAAGGAATAGGCCAAAATACCAGCAACAGTGTGTGAAAATCTTGTGAAGACGACAGAAAACGTTTGGCTTCATTTGGACGTTATTGCCAACAAAGTGTACATAACAAAGTATTGAGATGAACTTTTGGTATAGACCAAATATTTATTTTCCACCATGATTTGCAAATAAATTCTTTAAAAATCAAACAATGTGATTTTCTGGGTTTTTTTCCACATTCTGTCTCTCATGGTTGAGGTTTACCCATGTTGACAATTACAGGTCTCTAATATTTTCAAGTGGGAGAACTTGCACAATTAGTGGTTGACTAAATACTTAATTTGCCCCACTGTATTTCCTCTTCCTCCTCTGCCTCACCACTCAAATCCGCCACCATGCACCTCCTCTTCCTATTCTCTCTGTATGTTGAACCTGTCCAAATTCTTGTCCATCCATTGTCAAACATTGTAAGGTTGTGTTCTTCTCTAGCCATACAACTTCAGGACAGATTTTAAAAAACAGTAATGAAAATGTCAAGAAATGTGCGTGACATAATGTTCAGCCATTTTGCATGTAAAGACTTATGCAATGAACTAAGGCCTAAATGTCGTGGGCAGTGAGACTATTATATAAAGACCCGTGATAATAGATTTTGAGCAAGGTGACAATAAGAGACAGATAATGTAGGAAACATCAGAGAATTGTACAAAGTATTTGCATGGATCTACCAATGCATTTGCAACTTGTTCAAAGAAACCAGAAACTGCCTTTTTGAAGTGCACGAGTGACATACGATAAATGTTATGAACATTGAACGAGTAGTTTTGAGGATTTCAATTTTGATCTGAGAAATGTACCAGAGCGACTGAGAAAAACTAACGGAAAATTATTTTTTGGAAAAAAAAAAATTCTACTTGAAAAGATGTTTTTTTTCAATTTGTGAAAAATGTTCAAGATTTGTGCAAAGTTACAAACCAATATGGTGCGTGATGCTTGTGTGTGTAGAAATGTGGCTGAACACGGCCCTGGGGGAGACGGTCCCTCCCTTGGACGCCACCAAGGAGCCCGCTTCACGAGGACCCGGTTCAGGTTCCTCGGGCTCGTCAGCGGACTTCGGCGAGCATGCCAACCTGAAGTGGGTCCCTTGGAATGGCTCACTGCCCGACGGCGCGGTGGCCATCTTCAACGGCTACGTACAGCGTACCGACTACGTGTGCAAGGTGAAGTGTGAGGCGGGCTTCTTGACACATGACGCCTGCCGCTACCCGTATGCCGATGAGGAATTCCAGTCAACCTCCTTTGACGTGCTAGTCAACGTGGACCACTTTGAGTTCCTTGAGTGGGTAGAGGACTCATATGGCTCGGTCCCACCGCATGCAGTCGAAACGTGCGACGGCGTTGACATATTCGTGGGCAAAAACAAGTATGGACTTGGCAAGGTGAGATATATATGTACTGTACTTTGTACATACTGTACATACATTATGTCATACGATAGATTGGGATCCAGATACTGTACACAGAAATGTCAAGTTCTCTGACCTTGCCAACTTGCTTGTGTGTAGGTGGTGAGCCAGCATGAAGCCTTCTTTCTTCCATGGGAGGGTGAAGAGTACTGGTACAAGAACTACCAAGTTCTGCGGGTCAACCCTGACGTATACAGCCAGCACATCTCACACGTGGAGTATGCCGTGGACCAGATGGAGCTCTTCTACCACCCGCCCGAAACTCTGCAGCTCGCCAAAGTCACCAACCTGGAGTGCCACGCTGTGCAAAAGACGGTGACGCTGGAGAAAACCAGCGCCAGCGAGAAGACTTGGGACACTGGACGCCAGCTCCGCAATGGCACCGTGTCCACCATGAAGGCCAAGGTGCCCATCCTGGGGCCCGGCAACGTGGACTTCACCGAGGAGCGCATGGTCACTTTCTCCGAAGGGACCGGCCTCCTGGAGTCGATCAGCCACTCAGTCTCCGTGGAGCTCCTGGTGCCGCCTGGCTTCTCGTGCGCCGTCAGAATGGACGGACGCAAAATGAGCGCCGATATCCCCTTCAAGGCCCGGCTGAGTCGCACAAACCACGACGGAGATACTCACTGGACCTACATCACAGGAACCTACGACGGTGTTGGCGTGGGTGAGATCAACGCCGTGGTGGAGCGATGCCAGCCAGTTGAAGATGTTGTGCCGTGCCAGGCCAATTGGAACTGAAATGATACCAGCTTGAGAAATATGAAGAAATAAATGTTTTCATGAAAAGAAAAAAAAATGTTCCGTTATCGTCATTGTTCGTGATAAGCATTACAAGTTGAATGTTTGATTCATAAGGTGCTACAAGCATCAGTAGTCGTCCCTAAGTATAACTGTCCAAATACACTGTAATTGTGTTACTTTTATTGTTTTTAAGCTTTACATTATATATTATTTATTAATAATGACTTCATATATTTTTAATGCACAAATACAAATAAAATTAAAAACCAATACATTCTTAATTAACTAAAATTAAAATGAACACAAACAGAGATACAATGGTTATGGCCTCCAATTACACTCTAAAGCTTACAAATGATAAATAGCATTAAGAAGATAACATTATTAAACATTGCTTTTTTTATATAAGGACTACCTTTTTAATGAACAAAGAATAATTGCTTTTTTTTTCATTTCAAGCCATTTTTAAAAATAAAATAAAACAATTAAATCAGAATAGCAACTCTTGTTACCCTTTTTGTTTTTATTTAAACAAAAAAAGTAATTCAAAAAAATGCAGATATTTTATTTTTTAATAGATTAATGAGGGAACATTTACCACTAACTAATTTCTTACCATTGACAATGATACACGTCCTATTCATTTAAAATGCGAGGACTGACTGTGAATTATCTTTCAGTGCCTTTGAAGGGTATTGACGTCCAGTCCATTTTGACTGGGAGAGATGGCAGCGATCATTCACTGTCAGTATCCCCCAGTCAAAATGGATTGGACGTCGGCTATGCGGCTACAAAGGCAGAAATGTTACAGTACCAATGTATTATTTCTATTTTGTTGTAAAGGATGGTTGTAGTTCTCAAGTCACCACGCCAGGTGTCAATGTGTGCTAGTAGAGAGTCGCCTTTCTTGGCGAAGAAGACCAGAGAGCCCCACAAACAAATCTTGTCGCGAATGCAACATATATTTATTGTCTCAATATAATATTTTGAGCAAGTGATACATTCCCTTCGGTTTCCCTTTCTTCGTCGTTCGATGCGAAAAATGATTACAAAATCAGCTAGTAAGTTAGTGCTTTCTAACCGAATTAGCATTCACAGCTGCCACACAGGTCATAACAAATTCATGTTTCCACCAACGTTCGCCGTCTTTTATACCACTTTGTCATCAGCCGAATGATAAGTCGATTGTTTGTTAGTGTTCTTACGTGCCTTTGTTGCATTGTGCGAGCGCCACGACGCTACTTTTTGACCATGCATCGTGTTTTGACGAGAATTGTCAGCCGGTTTTGGCTGAGCGAGTCGGTCATGAGCACCGATACACAACTGCATGTACAAGGTCGACGAAGGATGGTAAGTTTTAGTATTGTCACGTGAGTGTTGCATGCACCTACCGTACAAGTCACCAAGCTCTTCTTAGGGTATAGACAATTTGAGGAGAGCTGCTTTTAAATTCGGCTTTAACTAGATAATCACCCTTACATTATTAGCATTTTGTACTCTTCTCAGAACGTGAACTCAGGGCCCCCTGACCAATTTGGTATTCTAGGGCCCAGGCAGAGGCGTCGCGTCCCATTAAGTAAACCAGGCAATTGCCTAGGGCTCCCAGCCAGCAGGGGCCCCCAGAGGGCCAACAGATTTAGCACACACAGTTTTACTGCACTGTCGCAGCGACAGTGCCAGTGAAAGCCTTGTGTCTGAGTTCCCTTAAGGGGCCCCTTCACTCGCTCTACACCCCCCCTCACATGACTCAGTAAGAATGAGCGGCGATTTGGCTTTTTTTAATTGGCGTATATCCAAAATGAAGAGAAGTTATCCTACTGGAAGCGACAAAAGAAAGGGGAAAAAAGCAGAAGAGGAGAAAAGGAAGCAAGACAGCAGTGAGTGTACTATGTTACTGTAGTTTTATGTCCTGATGTAGTAGAAGCCGGGCACTTTGAGTGTCCTAAAAAGCGCTCTATGAGACTGAGGTGTTATTATACTTTTAGTAAATATGCTATTGCTCCAAGTCCAACTGTCCTCCTTACTTGCACACGCTCGAAGGGCCCCATGTTGCCTGGGGCCCCCGGGGACCCTTGCTTCGCCTCTGGGCCTAGGCAACAAATTTGTTGCCCCCCCCCCCCCCCCCCCCCCCCACACACACACACAATAGCTATTTTCACCACAGATATTTAAACACTCGCACTGAAAAAGCACATTATGGCTTTGTAATTTAGTATATAAGAAAGACAACAACGAAGAAATGCAATACAATTGTTTTTACAATATGATTAACATCCACCCGCACAAACCTAAGACACACAGAACACTTTAAAATGCAACTTTTTTTTTTACCCTAGACCTATACCCTTACTCGCCGTGTCTTCACTGATGCAAAAGCATCTATTGCCCTATCATATGACAGCTGTTTTGGAAGGTGCACTTCTTTCTCCACTAGCAGTTTGTGTGTGGGAAGGTACTGGACTTGGTGGGCTTGGACTTGGTGTTGATGTGGATAAGTTGGCTGTAAAAAATGTCCCGGGATATACAGAGGTGGAAGGAAAATATTTCAGAAGAGCATCTACAAAGAGAAGAAAGTGAAAGTATATTAGTCAAATAGCTGTTGATTTTTAAATCAGCAAGACACAACCTAAATTCTTGTAGCCTACTGTACCTGTCTACTGGATCCGGCCACCATCTTTGCCGGGCATAGTTAAAAGAAAATAAATTCTTGAAGCACTGCAATTACACAGGACTATCCAATAATAATTAATTAAATAATATATGATAACAATTTTTTTTTTAATTTCAAAAAAATTTTTTTTTTACATGAACAGCATTGCCATTGTAATGAATTAATGACACATTTAATAACAAATGTTTTAATTTAAATCCATGGCACCTTTAGTCCCCCATACCACAGAACTGTGAAATTATTAATTGCATATTTAATGGTGTATTTATTTAATTAACCTTGGCACTTTTAGGCAAGGCAAATTTATTTGGAAAGCAAAATTTAACACAAGTTAAAAGTGGTTCACATCACATGAAAATCAGCAAGACAATTTTAGTCCCCCATACACTTTGTCCAACTTCCTCTAAAATGGGAGGGGGAGTAAATTTAACTGAAACTAATCCACAGCTGGCTAAATATTGAAAATACTTCTAAAACAACAGTTTGGCTAATGATACAGTATAATTTAGCTTTAGCAGTATGTCATATAAACTATGTAGTTGCGCTAAGTATACGTGTTTATCCCTTTGAAATCATCTCAACAAACCTCTGTCTTTTTTCACATTTATGCTCCTCTTCTTCCTTTTCTTTCTAAAATGCGACCCGGTGTTTTGTTGGCTTTTGTCTTTCCATGACGTCGACTCGTCACCGTTACGTCGCTCAATTGCGGAGGCTAAAAATAGCACCTTCAGGTAGCTCGCTGGTCTGCAGTAGGGAGAGGGGGGCGAAGACTAAAGTGTGTGGTGAAATTATCGCATCACAGGAAACTGTGAAATGAGCAGAAGGCACACTAGAAAATTGATTTCATTATTATTTAAATACCTATTACGATATGTTTTGTTGTTCTTTTGTTTTATTGTCTAATATAATTTGTTGAATACTGCAGTCATCAAATATTATTTGAACATTTTTCTTGATGCCCTTTTGGACGCTGCGGCGCCCCGAGGCATTTGCCTAGCTCGCCTTATGGACGGCACGGGTCTGTGGGAACTCTTGATGACGATGGACGACCAATCCATTTTGACTTGGAAGGTTGTCAGCCAATAGATAGCTTAATTGGACGTCCATCGCCGTCGCTAGCTGTGAATGAGATCAAATGAGACAAAGGAAAATAAAACGTTGCCCAGCTCTAATAAAATTATAAAATAAAAATGAAATATTCACATACTGTTTATGTGCTATCATAAAATTACAAGAGTTCGTTTTTATCTCTTGCTCACTCAAGCGCACACAAGTACACAAAGAAGCATACAAGATTGTACAATAAACACAATGGGTGCCAGGAGCAAAGCTCTCCCATTATTTGTGGAAAGATGCATCATCTCATTGGTGGCTAAAATAACGCACTCAATCTGTGCAAGTCATTTTTTTGTTCTGTCCACTTCAGGTGGTTGGTCTGGGTAACCCTGGCATGGAAGGAACACGGCATAGTGTGGGGATGGCAGTGGTTGGTGCCCTGGCAACTCATCTGGGCCTGGCCGAGCGTTGGCGCAGCGACAGGCAGCTGTGCGGCGAGGTGGTCGTGGCGGACGCACGACGCTTGGTGCTTCTACGCCCCCGATTGCTGATGAATGTCAACGGCGTGGCGGTGGCCAAAGCAGGTAAAAAGCTGCAGTGGTGGACCCTGTTGCCAAACAGACTAAGGATGTGACGATACACTTAAATTCACGATACAATGCACCTTGATATGGCCGGTTGACATTACGATATTAAAAAATTTTTTTTTTTTTTTACAATTGCACATGCAAATGCAGCAAAGAGTACAGTCACGGGCGTAGGTTTGGTCTCAACATTGGTAGGGAGGATATAATAGCATAACGTGCATCTACAGTTTTTGCTGGGGACGGGACATTAATAAGACCAAACAGATTGGATGAACGGGGCAAAGGGCCACATTTCTCATGAATATGAACCTAATTGATAGACTAAATGATCAATGCAAAATAAATCTGTATCGACTGATCATAACTTTTACGTGCATTGGTTCAGGTGATAAACTGTTCGATCCAAGCCTTTGTTTTCAAAAACTACTAAAACATTTTGAAAACTTCCAGAATAAATGTCTTTTATCCGTTTCCTATATATATAAACAAAATGAAAATAATTCTTTTAATAATGGTAGGGTCAATTCTATCCTTACAACATATGGGAAGACAATCCAAATTCCCGATATAACTGAACTCATTATGTAATGCAAATAAGGTTGCGCAAAAGTTGGTGGGGACAATTTTAGCATCCTGAAAAGTTGGTAGTGTTGTGTCCCTGCCGTCCCTATGTAAACCTAAGCCCTTGATTACAGTATAAGGCGGCCGCAAAACACAATGGCGATCGTCTGTCCTCTCACATTTTGTAGATTTCAGACTGTGAAACAATATCATCTAAAGCTAGAGAAATACCCCCCCCCCCCCCAAAGAAGCTGTTCCAAGCCAAACACTGTGAGAAAGCTATTATTTTTAAATAAAACTGGATAACAAATTATCTTTATAGTACTTGTTGCATTTTGTTCATATAGTAAGACGAGCACATTCATATCATTTTATTAAATAGCCATAGAATTATCAACACTGTTGGCTTCTTGGGCTTAAAGACCATCTGATAGCGCTAAAGAGCAAATGAACCACCATGCTTCGTGGCTTCAACAAGCTTCATCTGGCTATCGCTGCCCCCTTGACAACCTCTGCTGCCACCTGTTGTCGTCCAACATGCTTCATGCCTCCCAGTATGCATTGCAGAACTACAGATGTAAATAATATTCAACCTCATGTTCTGTGCAAAATATTTTTTCAGTTACTGTTCCAGTTTCGTTAATTGCTAGTTATGTTTAATTTGTTGTTATGTGATAGGTTTTGTTTCGTTTTGAAATTGTGAGTTTGAATGACCTATTTCTTATTGTTCGTGAAGTGGGTGGAAGCCAGTTCTTCTGCATAAACATTGTAGATCGGAATTGAGCTTTGCCTCATCAGTGCCACAAAATGCATCTAGTCGATATAGTGTTATACATTTTCTTCAAACTTGATGCATATCGTGACGTCTTGTATGGCGACATATCGCCAAATGATATTCTGTTCCAAATCTACAACACTGTAATGTGATCCATTTCCCCTTTAGCACGCAAGTATGGCGTGCAGCCTGAGGATATCCTGTTGGTCCACGATGAGATGGACAAGCCTCTTGGAAAGGTTGGCATCAAACATGGAGGAAGCGCCAGGTTGGTCCCTTTCACATAGTTTGGAGTGAAAAGGATTTATATGGAGGTAGATTTGTGTCTTTATTATTCAATCAAAAAAAAAGTTGCTTCAATCAAATAAAAAGTTGCTTCAATCAAAATATATACTTTCAATCGAAGAAAACGTCACTTCAATCAAAAAAAAATGTGTTTGAATGCAAAAATAAATTTGAAACTCAAAAAAATATAATTGAAAACTATTTTTCTTTGATTGAATTTTATTTTTTTGATCAAAGTCAAGTTTTTTTTAATTGAAACACCATTTTTGATTGAAGTCATGTAATTTTCCGTTTGGACCACATTTTGGCTAGGACATTTGTGTCTTTATTATTCAATCAAAAAATAAATTGCTTCAAACAAAAAAATATATATTTTCAAAAGACAAATCACTTCAATCAAATTTTGTTTTAAATCAATCGTAGAAAAAAAGGTTTGAATGTGAAAAAATATTTGAGACTCAGAAATTCGCATTTGAACACTTTATTTTTCATTCAAACTGTTTTCTTTGATTGAAGCAATCCTTTTTGTGTTTGAGCCATATTAGGGGTAGGACATTTGTGTCAAAATTATTCAATCGCAATAAAAGTTGCTTTAATCAAAAAACTATTTTTAATCAAAGAAAAAAATCATTTGCAAAAACTTTTTTTTTTTTTAATATATTTTTTATTTGAAATATATATTTTTTTTTTATTGAAGTGTCACTTTTTTTGAAAAGCAAAAAGTTTTAAACTTATTTTTTTCAAAGTGGAAAAAGTTTTGAACACTTTTTTTTTTTGAAGTGGAAAAAGTTTTGAAGGCACTTTTTTTTCGATTGAATCATTTTGACACAAAGATTCTCCTTCAACGCTAGTTCCGGTGTGTTTGATTGGCAGGTAGCTGAGCCAATGACATAAAAGTATGAAGCAAGCATAATGGCCACCAGGGCTCCATCCAGCCATCGGAGTCTGTTGGAGTCTAAGCAGAATATAGGGCACCGGTACGGGCGTGTGACATCGGCATTTCACCGGAGTACCCGCAACGGTACGGTGCCCTGTCTGGCACACTGGTCGGACCCCGATATCACCCCCCAGGCGCGGAGGTCGGCTGTCGAGTGGACGCCCCGCGAATGACACGGCACTCATTCAAAGCTGAAGCGATGGGGCTGCCGGCGTGGACGCCGGCGACTCGCCGGTAGTCCACTCGCTTACTGGGCAGGCTAGTGTCGGGCCACTCGCCGACCACTCCCGTACCGGCGCGTCGCGGACACTCCGGTTGGAACCAATTGCCAACCGTCACGTCAGGGCAGCGGGTGAAGTTCGCCGTGTTAAATCACATTAAGCAACAGGGCACCGTACTCCGGTGAAATGCCGATGTCACACGCCCGTACCGGTGCCCTATATTCGGCTTAGACTCCAACAGACTCCGATGGCTGGATGGAGCCCTGGTGGCCATTATGCTTGCTTCATACTTTTATGTCATTGGCTCAGCTACCTGCCAATCAAACACACCGGAACTAGCGTTGAAGGAGAATCTTTGTGTCAAAATGATTCAATCGAAAAAAAGTGCCTTCAAAACTTTTTCCACTTCAAAAAAAAAAAGTGTGTTCAAAACTTTTTCCACTTTGAAAAAAATAAGTTTAAAACTTTTTGCTTTTCAAAAAAGTGACACTTCAATAAAAAAAAAAAAATCAAATAAAAAATATATTTAAAAAAAAAAACGTTTTTGCAAATGATTTTTTCTTTGATTAAAAATAGTTTTTTGATTAAAGCAACTTTTATTGCGATTGAATGATTTTGACACAAATGTCCTACCCCTAATATGGCTCAAACACAAAAAGGATTGCTTCAATCAAAGAAAACAGTTTGAATGAAAAACAAAGTGTTCAAATGCGAATTTCTGAGTCTCAAATATTTTTTCACATTCAAACCTTTTTTTCTACGATTGATTTAAAAAAAAATTTTTTGATTGAAGTGATTTTTCTTTTGAAAACATATTTTTTTTTGTTTGAAGCAATTTATTTTTTGATTGAATAATAAAGACACAAATGTCCTAGCCAAAATGTGGTCCAAACGGAAAATTACATGACTTCAATCAAAAATGGTGTTTCAATTAAAAAAAACTTGACTTTGATCAAAAAAATAAAATTCAATCAAAGAAAAATAGTTTTCAAATATATTTTTTTGAGTTTCAAATTTATTTTTGCATTCAAACACATTTTTTTTGATTGAATTGACGTTTTCTTCGATTGAAAGTATATATTTTGATTGAAGCAACTTTTTATTTGATCGAAGCAACTTTTTTTTGATTGAATAATAAAGACACAAATCTACCTCCATAGATTTATCCAATAACTGCAATAACTTGATCATACCGTCAGTTGGTCTACCTTTAAGCCATACACACACTTAAAGTCAGTAACTAAATGGTAGAACATGACAGTGACTCCAAAATGGTACCAGCACCCAACTAACAGGTTTTGAATTGGTCAAATAAATTTTCCAATCACATGAATTTTTAATGGAATAATACCAGACTCGATTGTCGACTAACAAATCTGCAAACAATACTGAAAGAGTGTTGTCATCTTGTTTGACAGTATGCACCCCTTAAAACACAGGTGTCAAACCGATTCCAGAAAGGGCCAAGTGGGTGCTGGATTTTGTTCCAACCGATAACGCGCAGAGAGTTTAACCAATGAATTTCCTGCTGAAACAAGCAGCACCTGACAAAGTTTAACTGATTACACATGTAAAAGATCTAATTGGTGAAAAGGTGTCCTCTTCATTGGTTGGAAAGCAAACCTGCACCCACTTGGCCCTTTCTGGAATCGGTTTGCCACCTGTGCCTTAAAAGAACTGCACTTGTGATCATTTATGTGTAAACTACTGTTAAGAAAAGCTCATCTAAAACGATATTCAATAATTGCCAACACTTTCCTGTTGTGTCAAAAACAACAGACAACAATTTCATGTTGCATCATTCCTGTTATTGCTACAACACATCTATTTCTGCGGTGTCTATTAGTGAAAAGCTGGTTTTTTCCCTTTGCAGAGGCCACAATGGTGTCCGGTCCTGCATGGACTGCCTTCGAACTGACGTGAGTACCTATTTTTTGAGTGGTCGCGCTGAACTACCCCTTCACTCCATTCTCTTCTAACCTCAGCAGTGGGTAGAGTATCCCCAAAAAAAATTTATTCGAGTAGCGTTACTCAAACTCGTATTATTCATGTAAAAGTCAAAAAGTAAAAAGAATATTACAGTAATGAGTAACGTTGTAACTACTTATGCTTTTTTTGAACAATGATTGTTTTTTCTCAGTACAACGCCATATATATGGTTTTATTATACTGTGCTTTAGCCTATTACATGACCATTTAGGCAAAAAAAAAATACACAAAAATCATCAAAGTCAGCTTAGAAAAATCTACTGAAATGAAACCACCTGTCCAAAGAGCATGAGTCCCCTCTAGTGGAGAAAACATTTCCTACCATGAAATGGAAACTATAATATCCCGTTTTCCTTGGTCTATCGGTGCCAAAGAAAAACTAGAGGAGAGGTTGAAATCAGTAGAGATGTCCCCGATCACATCACCGGAAATCGGGCCATATCACATTTTTGGAAGAGGGGATGGCATTTAATATTTTTTAAAATGGCTACAAAGCAACAACATAATGGGATCATGTCAAAAGGGAACAACAGTCCAGCGTAATTATCGGACGTCTTCGACTGCGAGCTTGTGCGGTCATGTGACTGCATCGTTCAATCTAATTGGTATGATAGAGCCATTATTAGGCATCTATGGCAAAAATCATTCTACATATTAGATTTGACTTTATGAGGGAAACATGTAATGCCTAGTGTAGCCCAAAGTAGTGGAGTAAGTAGCGTTTCTTCACAAATCTACTCTAGTAAAAAGTATGTTGTGGTAAAACTAGAAGTAGTTAAATGTACTCCGTTACATTTACTTGAGTAACCCGTTACTACCCGCCTCTGCCTAACCTTTCCCCTCCCCTTCCTCAGGTGATGCCCAGGTTGCGGGTGGGCATCGGGCGTCCAGCGGGTGAGGCTTCGGTGGAGCGTCACGTCCTGGGCCGCTTCCGTGCCGAGGAGCGTAAAGTTCTGGACTCTGTTCTGGTTCAGTGTGTCGACATTCTGATGTCTCAGCTAGCAGAGTGGCAAGAAAATGGACGGTCCTCATCCTCCTCAACAGCATGAGACAAACATACAGAACAGTTGCGCACATAAAATGCACTTGATGACTGTTTGTTCAGGATGGTAGCTAGCTATTTAGCATGTAAAGCTAATGCAGCAGCCTACCTTTTCACTCAGGGCTACTTCCTGTTGAGGAATCAAAAATAGGATGGGCTAAAATATTCCAACAAGCAGAGAGGAAGTTGGTGATGAAGCTAGTGATGACTCAACATCTTTGACCATCAGCGTTTTATTCTTGTGCTCACAGGAATATTTGAATAGCACTCAAATGCTCTTCTCTCCCTGCTGTAAACAGGTGACAAGCATTTTCTGGCTAAAAGTATGAAATTCATGCCATTGCAGCAGTCTACAGGTTGACTCGGTGCCACTTTCTGCAAAACTGCACAGGAGGCAGTCACAAAAAGAACAAAACTTGGCCGAAGTTCTATCCTATTTTCAATTAAATCAAAAAGTATCTTCCTGTCTTTTGTCTCCTTTGACTGAAAGCATCTCCAATGAATATCCTTGTCTTATTTCTGATTCTGTTATGACTCATTTGAGATTTGTAACTTTTTTTTCTGCCCTAGTTGTTTGTAAACGTTGTAGCAGCCTTAGTTTAAGTTGCCTCCAGAGTACTGATCTCTGACAATTAGGATGCAGACAGTACTGATTTCGTAATTGGCTGATTGGTGAAGGTTGGGTGGGACATTCTTTGTCAACAGAGAACTAAATCTAAAATGTGCCAAGTATCAACTTTTAAAATGGGAACATCTCGGCTTAACTTTTTTTCTTCTTAGGTATTCTTAACTTTACAATGAATTACTATTTTTACAAGTTACAGACTTGGCACGTTTGCGTGAGATGAGGATTTCAAACATCCTCCGAAATTAATACAAATAACTAGAGGGCAGTGGCGTTGCCAGGGTCTCTTAGGACTCCAAGCAAGGAATCCCTGGGGCCTTCAACCCACCAGTACACACCACAAAAATGTGGTTTCTGCACACATAAATGCATAATAAGTCAACAATGTATAAGGCCGCATCAAAAGAGAACTAATTGTTGGCAGACGCATATGAAGACATAATAATAGAAAATAGAACATTTATAGAAAATCAAACTGCAATTTCTGGAGAAATCATGATGGGGCTTTGCTGTGGTATATAGATATATCACGTCACCACTTCCTGTTGATTTGTGGACATTTTGGGGCCCCTCCTGTTGCATGGCTGTCAATGGGATCAACCTCTATGGGTGCCAGCTGAATGTCAATGGGCTGTCATGTTAAGTTTTTGGTCAAAAATCACAGCCGCACAGGTTTTTCTGCCATTGAAAATGAATGGGAAATTTGGACTTTGGTGGCTGTCAATGGCATGGACGTGCATGGCTGTCAGTAGCATGGACTTACTTGAATGCCAGTAGAATGCCAATGGGCTGTCATGGTAAATGGTCAAAAATCACAAGGACCAACGTATGTTTCCCTCCCATTTAAAGTGAATGGCAAATTTGGACGTACATGGCTGTCAATGGCATCCCATTAGAAATAAATGAGTTTTTGGCGAACTTTGGGGAAACCATATGTTTTTGCCAAATTCTGTATACAACTTTTATGCAACTTGCCATCCTGGAAGTTTTGATGTGTAAATTATGTGATTTGGTCAAAATTTGTAGGATAAGTCGTGTTTTGAGAAGAAAAAAAAAACGCTACTTGTCTTTTTTTTTCCCCAAAAAAACCTTGCTTTTATGGGTGAATGTAAAATTTTAAGGGGTCATTTGTGTTGCACAAAAATTCTGGTCATTTCAATATTAGAATGGGCGAAAGGAAAATTTTAAGGGGTCATTTGTGTTACACAAAAATTCTGGTCATTTCAATATTAGAATGGTGACGGTCAGTCAAAAGGGTTGGGCTGTGCGTCACACCGAAGAAACGCCATAAAAAAATAAAAATAAGGAATTTTACAATATGGGTCTTTTCCTTGCAAAGTTCCATCTAATTATTTACTATTGTAAATAATGTCAAATAAAGTTAAATGCTTGTTACTTTCCAAAATACGCAGGGTCCATTGACAGTGTCAAGTGCTTTGTTACTGTGGTGTCATTTCAAATGGTCAATTCTTGTCGTTTCAGTGGATTTTTGCATTCCTCAGGGGCCCCTTTATTAGCAGGGCCCCGAGCAACTGCCTGGCTTGCCCCTCCGGTAGCCAGAGGACCACTGGTAATACCAATTTTGAATTAAAATCCTTTTAGCAGTGGCACCTCCAGAAATTTTTCATAGGGGTGGCCAGATGGGACCACTTAAAATCTTGGGGTGGGACACCAAAACTAAAAGCCATAATTTCAGGTTTTCATTATATCATTGCAGTAAAAAGGTCAGGGGAAAGCTATCAGAAAGACGTAAGGACACGGCTACTGATATACTTTGGTGTCTTGTGTAATATTTGATGTTACTAATGATTTAATGTGCATAGTCCATAGTCCTGGCTGTACATTTGGGATGAAATGCTTAACTGATGCTACAACAATCTAACTTAACTGGTTAGCGGGGTGGCCAACAAATTTTTAGGGGGGGCCGTGGCCACCCCCTGGTGGCGCCACTGCCTTTTAGATGTTGTAATGCAACTAAAATGAAACTGCACTTTTTCCAAAGGAACTATACATCCATTCAGTTGAGATGTCACAGTGAGGGAGGAATGGTCCATCCAGCGTTGTGTCTTTAAGAGGGTCGACCCCTTTAGCCCCCACTTGACGATCAGATTCATTACTTCTGCCCTCACATCACAATGACCATTTGTCACCCCTCCCGTGTGTGCGTGAAATAGAAGCGCCAGTACCATGCGCGCATCGGCACTTATTCACGAGCCAATGTGAGCACAGTCGACCGTCTGGATGGCCAGCAGGAGGAGAAGGTGCATCCCGTCAGCAAGGTCCGCAACTTTTTTTGTTTGGTTCCGACTGGACAGTCTGCATGTTCTTATCGTCCTGTGGGCTCTCGCAGCTGATTGTCCAAACGCAATTCTCGTGGAAATGTTCCAAAAGCCAACGCGAGACTTGTGCGTGGACATCTGTTGCTGGCCGCTCGTGCGCGACACCCCGGCAAGCTTGAATGGCAATGTTATTCTTATTCTTCTTAAAATTACTTTTGATATGTTTGAGGTTGAAAACAAACAATAATAAAACATTCATTTTACTTTGTTGTCGGACCAAATAAAGCAAAGCTAGATTTTAAAAAAGTGATGAGCAAGTAATTTTGTTGTAGCCCCTGATCTCTTTTCCAGGGGATTAAAAATTTGCATAATTCTTGAGGAATGTATCATTTTCATCCCTTTGAGAAAGTCCTTGGGGGAGGAGGGGACATGTTTGTATTACAACAGAACTAAGAATAAATTACCGGCTAAACAAGCTGGCCATGTTTGAGTGACATTGAACGAGTCATCTAAAACACTTGCTCTACTTTCAAATAATTTCTGTAGCATTTGTTTTTGTATAAGTACAATTGCAAAACCATTACCAATGGTGGGGAGAGTAGCCAAAAATTTTATTCAAGTAAGAGAAATGTTACTTCAAATTAATATTACTCAATGAAAGTAGTCCTCCAAAAAAAAAAAAAAAAAAAGTACTCAAGTAAAAAAAAGTATCCAGTGAAATGAATATTCAAGTAATGAGTAACATAAAAAAAAAACAAAAATAAGCAATTACAAACATTTTTTCTAGCATAAACCTATCAATATGAACTGTTGTTCTAATGATACTGTGCAATACCCCGTTATATAACCACATTTAGCCAAATACAAAAAAAAACAAAAAAAACATTGCATTCCAGAAAAAGGGGAAAATGAAGCTTGCAATTTTTCATCCAAAGACAAGTGGAGAAAATAGTTCCTAGTTTGATAGTGAATACTGTAGTTCCTTCATAGTTACTATTATGAAATTAAACGGCTCATATCTCCGGTTCTCCCTGGTCAATCAGTACAAATATAACCTGGGAGAGAGGTTTAAATCTGGGCTTTCGAGTCATGTTGAGGCCAGCGCTCTATGTGAAATACTTCATTTTTTACGGTGTTTTAAAGAAACTACGTGACTGAAATCACGCGTGATTATAGAACACCAAGCTTGCGTCTGATTGGTGTAATGGAGTCATGTGATTATTGTTGCGACGTCTCATTGGTGAAATTAGTAGCGATACTCTTGGCATCGCTGGCAAAAAAAAAAAAAAAAAAAAAAATCTAACATGTAGAATAAAGAGGAATAAAGGAACGACTTGTGTAGCCCAAAGTAGCGGAGTAAGAGTTGCGTTTTTTCTTCACAAATCTACTCAAGTAAAAAGTATGGCTTAGTAAAACAACTCTTAGAAGTACATTTTTTTGAAAAAGTTACTCAAGTAAATGTAACAGAGTACATGTAACATGTTACAACCCACCTCTGACCATTACTCAATACATCTGCACCATCACTACCAATTAGCTACCACACAACAACAAATCTGCACCAAACAATATCAACAACAAAAATATTAAGTTTCTAACCAGATCAGTGCAGTTTCGATTGAAGCCATACTGTGTGATGAACAGTATTAGCACACGGAGTAGCGCAGAAAAAAATTGCGTGATTAGCATCAGATACAGTGGGAACTGAACAGTTCATCAATCAAAAATGTTGGGTCACGTCAAGAGCCTTTGTCCTAACGCAGTCCCAGACGGTGGTCTTCGCCACCCATCTGACCACCGCAAAGAAGACAGAGTCAAAATGACCTTGCCCCATAGAGTCACCTGCTTCCCCCCCCCCCCCCCCACACACACACACACACACAAGACAAATCCCCCAATGACAACCTCATTGTTCAGCTGTTGTCATAGAGAACAAAGTAATCCCATGAAGCCCCAGAAAGTAAAAAGGCTAACCAACAGAGGTGTGTAGTAACGGCTTACATTTACTTAAACTTTTTGACAAAAACGCACTTCTAAGAGTAGTTTTACTAGGCTATAACCTTTTACTCTTACTTGAGTGGATTTGTCAAGAAACGCTACTCCTACTCTGCTACTTTGGGCTACGCTACAGTCGTGACGTTTCTTCATTTTACATATTAGATCCGACTATATTTTTGCTAAAGATGCCCACAGTGGCTCTACCACTTTCACCCATGCCATGAGACTTCACAACAATCACATGATTTCATTATATCAAAGTAACAAAACAGTCACATGACCACACAAAAGCTTGCAGTCTGGAGTCCTACGACAACACCGGCCTGTTCAATCACATCGCGACTTTAAAGCATCATTTTTTAAAAAAATTCACTCGAAAGCACATATGTCAAGATCTCCCTGACGTTGTATTTGGCACCGATACGACTACGGAAAACTGGAGATATGGTTTACTATGAAAAGAAAACAATCCTTTTCTTCACGAGAGGGCACTCACGCTCTTTGGACAGGTAAGGTTTCATTTCTGTAGATTTTTCTAGTAACACTTGTGAAGTAACGCTTCTCGAGTAAATTTTTTACTCTACCTACCTCTGCTGACCAAATATCTTTTTGTGACTGGCTTCTTGAGACATTTTTTGTGGAGTCAGGCTACTCATTTTAAACATGCCAACCAAATTTTATGTTGCCTTGTCAAACTCTCTTCAGGGGCTCAAGTTTCAAAAGAAATCCCAGAAGGCAGCGATCCATGGAAATGACCCTCACAAGGGTCACTTCAAACCACAATGACTTTTTCGGTTGTCTTTTTAAACGTTTTTAGTGGGTCTACTAAAAACAGTCGTACCACATTTCATGTCACAAAATTATGATGAATTATTAGGACCAAAGAAATAAATAAAATAGGAGTATGAAATTAAAGTCATACTATGTATTAGTACAACAAAAAAGTTGCATGATTAGTAAAAGAATAAAGTATTATCACCTAAGGCTAATGTAGCTGAATTAACTGCTACTTTACGTAGGACTTCACCACCTCTGTTAAAATCATCAATATTAGCATCTCAAGAGGTTGAGCTTTTAGAATCGCTTTTACTAATGGATGTACATCATTTGGCTCATCAATATCAAATTATAGTCAGTAAAAGGATTTATGCAAATACCTTGTCATTGCTCCCAGCTAAGGTAAGCTAATTTATGTAAAGTAAGTAGCAGCTAGTCCAGCTAAATTAGCCGTACATAACTTTTTATTCTCGTACCAATAGTACGACTTTAATCTCGTAGTTGTATTTTTTTTCCGTCTCTCTTTGAAATATTGGTTAGCCCTCCAAGTGACCAAAATGAATTTGACACTCCTGACCCTGCTATCTTTTGGCCTAATTTAAGCATAGGTTCTTCAAATATTTTTTTATTCCTGTACTATTTAAAGGCCCTTGGAAATGGCCATCATGCTTTGAAGCAAAATGGCAGAAACCTATATGACAAATTAGGGACCGTTTACATGAAGCTCCGAAAATGACACATTTTTTTCCATTTACATGGTTCAGTCTCCATTCAAACGAAGTAGCAATTCCGTCTGATAAGAATGCCGTATTCATGCAAGGCCCTAGGAGGCCGTGCAGTTTTAAAAGGCAACAGCCAATGACGCACTTCCTTGACAACAACCTCCTCAGCCCGGAAGACACACACACCCGCCCACTCGAAGCAATGGCGCCCCCCTTGGTTTTTTCTTTTGCTTCAAAAGGCACATAAATGCGAACATTAAATATATTTTAATTAAAATTTTATAAAACAGTAAATTAAAGCCGATGTTCCGCCATGTTTGCTGTGCGAGTGGCGATGTAATCGGAGCGAGAGCGTTCCATTTAAATGGTTGCGGAGTAAGCCCCGCGATCTAATCGTTCCGCTTCAGAGGCCGGAATCAAAAGGTTGCGCCTTCCGTTTTTGCTGTCACCATGTAAAAGCGAGGCCATTCCGCAACACAATCGTTGCGTTATGGTGTCCAGCGTCACCATGTAAAAGGAGAATTTATTCAAAAATGGCCGCTTTGAACCAAAATAACAGCTCTTGTATGCATTTTGGGGCATAATTTAGTGACTTCTTTGTGGCCACCTCCCATGAAAGAGATTTAAACTGGTGCTGGGGGTTGAAAAAAAAAAAAAAAAAAAAAAAAGTGATCATGCAGGACCCTCCTAAAATTATCATAACATGGCCACTTAAATGGAACCAATATGTGTCTTTTTGGGAATAGTTTATTGAGACTTTTTTGTGGGTTAAATTATGATAGATTCCATCATTGCTCAGTGTTCGTGGGCTTCCTTTCCCAAAATGCCACCACACAAAGGATTGGACTCCTTGTCCAGTGTTCCCTCGATACCCCCCCCCCCCCCCACTCCATCCGTGACCCCTGCCATGCCATCACAAACATCAGTGGTGAATTTGCACATGAAAGAAGCAACGCCACATGAATGAAAAGTGTATGCATGTGTGTGTGTTAGCGGGGGTTAGAGGGGTTGGAAAAGCAGGTGGTCTCTTACTCATAGATGTGGATGAGGAATAGGTTCACAACCAAGAGGCAACCTCTGGGTCAGGGAAATGAATTCCTGAAGGGTTAACAAACGTTGCTGTACCAGAAATAACCACTGGGGGTTGATTTTACACATACAATTTTTTTTCTCAAGTTGTTAAACAAGATTATTTTTTTGCTGGGATGCACGTGATCTAAAAAAAAAAAAAAAAAAAAAGGCTTTCCATTTACCATTATAGTGATTGCAAAGGCACTCTTTGTCTCGTTTTGGGCTGGGGTTCATTGCATGGTGTACCCAGTGAAGTTTCAACATCTTTATTCAAATGAAGTCTACTATCTACAAAATACTGGGAATTATAGTTTAGAATAACAGGCTCTTTGTACAAAAACCCCCATCCATAAACTACTCGTTCTCTTCCAGTTGCCAAAAAATGGCATATTCCTCATGCAGTTTTTAAAGGACTTGTCCAGTCATACGTATAAGGGTATATAAGGAAAAAGGCAAAGATTCAAACAAAACCTCTGAAGTTGCAACCAAAAATTAAGACTTTAAGCAAAATACTATAAAGCAAACAGTCATCTGAAAAGTAAAACAACACTTTGACAATTATTTTTCCTATTCTTGCTGCCCATGCTTTCTAACCCTCTAGGATGGTGGTGGCGAAAGGCTTGTCCGATGGCTCCCGCTTAGTAGTTTTATCCTCCGTGTGACTAACACACACGATAGCATGTCACTCTAGCTGCCATTAGACACATACTGGTACAGTATATAAAACTGTTGGTGCCAGAGTTAGCAATCGCATTGCAAAAAGTAGGATGTCCCGTCAATACTCAAAGGTGATTAGTCCTAATACAGTGGTACCTTGAGATATGAAAGCTTCGGTACATGAAAAATTCATTTTACGGATAGTTTTTTTCCCGCTTCGTATTACAAAAAATTCATACAAAAGATAATATGTACTGTAATCGATAATTCCCGCTCGCCACAATGCGATAATTTAATTACATTTGTCTATAAATGTAAACACCACATTGTGCTACACAATTCTTATTTATATAAAACAAAATAATATAACTTACAAGTAGGGATGGGAATCGAAATCCGATTCCAATTCGGAACCGGTTCCGAGTGTTTCGAGGCCTCGACATCACAATAATAAAGCCTGAACGATCCCTTTAACCATTCCTAAAGACGCGTATTGCGTCGTGACGTGTCTTGTTGTCCAGACGCATCAAACTAGTATGGCGCCAAGAACCACTCGCATCAAAGTTTGACTACACTTCACCAGGAAAGAGTGTGAAAATGAAAGGTTACGACGGGTAAGCACGAGCATTGCAGCCATAAACATAACAATGACAGCACGTAGGTTCAAACGCTCGAAAGTGTGTCTTCACTTCACGAGGAAAAATTACAACAAAGCGACTTGCAGTCATTGCAAGGTGGAGATAACTGCATCGGGAGGGAATACAACTGCGCTGTCCTCACAGAGAGGCTAAGGCTCAGTCCTGGCTATACAGCTAGCTAAGCTCCCAAATGACGATGCAGAAGACGTTGGTATAATTTGCTGACTTTATTCAACCATCACTTGAAGAGTGAAACTAAGAATAGAAATGAAACAAATCAATTTCGTCCCCAATAACAAACAGGTTTGCATCAACGTAAATCAGCGATGATTAGCTGCTAATAACAGTAATAACAAATGGTTAGCATTCGTTTGCTAGCATTTACACATCGTTCAAACCACTACACAACTGGATTTAAGTGTCCGATCGCGAGTGGAAACACAACAACAACAACAAAAAAGATGATACATACAGGCGTTGCCTCTGTAGATATTAACATTAACAAAGAACGTAGGCTCGAAGAAGTGTTTCCCTCTCTCACTAACTCGCTCACTCGCTTGGATGCGGCATTTCTTCTTCGGGTGTAAGCGCGCTCTTCTTCACGTGAGCGCGTTCTTCTTCGCGTGAGGAAGCGCAAGGGCGCCCCCACTTGAGGGTGTAAGCGCCACAAAAACTAAAAGGCATGCATTTCAATGTAATGGTAAATAATACACGTTAACCCAGCAGTCCCCAAACTGCGGCCCGCGGCCCAAATACGGCCCGCCTCCATATTTGGTCCGGCCATTTTGATTTTTTTTTTTTTCTCAATCGTGTTATTTCCTGGCCTTTTCCTTGAAGAATTCAGAGAGGGTTATTTGGTTATTATCTATTTAATTAATAGTGTTTTTATTATTATTATTATTATTATTACATTATTATTTTTATTTTATTTACTTTCATTCCGTGAAGAATCCAGAAAGGGTTATTTGATTGTGGCTTTCTGAAAAACAATTTTTTACATTTATGCACTTTTGCAATCGTCACACTTTTTCTGTTACAAACTGACCCCGGCCCCTCATCAGAGAAGGGAAAAGTTATGTGACCCTCACATGAAAAAGTTCGGGGACCCCTGCTTTAACACATATTGCCAAAGGCAGAACAACAACCTATGTGCCAATATATACCAATATTTTTTATTTCTATTAGATAAATGTTTCAGTAAAATGTAACACATTCTTGTGTATTTGCCACTTATTGCCACAGTTAACATTGAGGCTTTGGGCCTCTTTTGATCTCGTTGTGAGTTTGTAAGGTTGTGACTTTTGATTAAACAAACTCGATGCCAATCAAAATGTTTGTTCTTCTTTTTCCCCAAATTGGAATCGATAAGAGAATCGATAAAGAATCGAATCGTGAAGCAATATCGATAATGGAATCGGAATCGTAAAAATCCTATCAATTCCCATCCCTAATTACAAGTGGTTTTTTAAGGCATAAACAGCAAGACGAAAGAGTAAACAATGGCTCCCTAAGTTAGCTCATCTTTTAATACTGTGTTTTCTGTGAGCGTGAATAGTCATGCGATAACGTCTGTGAGCTTGAACCTAACTAGTTACACTTAAGTGCCACTCGGGTGCGATAACTCATACAAATAGAGAGGCAATTAAAAGACATGAAAGTGCCATAAGGCCCTGCTTCCCTATTGCTGGTATCTCTTGCTTTCCGACATCGCCTCACTCGAAGGGTAAGGTCCCACATTTTTGTATTTTTTTGCATCATATTCTATTATGTACTTCATCACAGGTATTAACAGTTAAGTGTATTGTATGATTCAAAAGTTTTTGGCTCTTATTTCAATCTGGTTTAACGCAATTTATAGAATTTCATGTGTTTAAGTAGAGCTAGGAAGAAATTAGGCAATTTACATATAAAACACAGTTCATTATACGGACAAAAATCATGATTTAAAAGTCACCCTGGAACTAATTTCGTATATTGAGGTGCCCCTGTCTATACAAACACAAATGGAGTACACAAACAACTCCTATCTGGCACATTAAAAGTTTCAGCCTTTAAAGACACTCAGGTTTACCACTCTTTGTCTAAGCAGCTGAACAGGACAGGAGACGGGTTTGAATTTAACTGAAGGAAATACCAATGACATTTGTTGGAGGAAAAAAGCAAACTGGAAAAAAGTGAGCAGTCACAGCCAATGTGACTTTATGGCATTCTGTGAAAGCATTTTTAACAAAACTTGTTGACATACTACATTATATGCAACTGTAAATATTATTCATAAAAAGAATTTCTCCATTCATTCATGGAAAAAAATGTTATTTGCTTTTTAAAAAGATTAGGCTATACATAAAAGATCCCGGACTTCCTGCGTCCTGACAAATTGTCTCAAATATGTTACTCTCCATTTTAGGAGTCCTGTTTGCTTGTGAGGTTTGATGTTGACGTTATTTAAAAAATAATATGTGAATCGCTTGGAGGACATGGTGCTCCAAACTGTTGTGGTACCTTCTGGCACGTCACAAGAACAGGTCAATCTTGGCGGAAACACTTTTGCAGCCGCTAATTGAAAAGTAGTGTCCGGGTGCTGGCGCGTACGTCAAGTCAGCCGCCACGGCCCGCACCACGTCGTTACGCCAGCAGGCGCCCCGCCCACAGAGCTGCGCTTTTACGCACTGCTCTACATGGCGGCGGCACAGTGGCAGGAAGGGAACGAAAGCAGTCACCAGGTTTTGACGGATGATGGACGAGCTATAGAGGCCATCTGCGATAGGAGAAAAGTCATGCCGATCAGTGATATATTGATGGATTTAAAAATCTTTTTTGATCATTGTGTCATCATATAGGTGCATATTGACAAAGTAAGTATCCAATTGGAGCCCTTTAATTGGTGATGTGACGATTAATCAATTTTGATTAGAAAAAAGCTTCAAATCTTAGAATAGAAAGTCATATTGTCATTGTACACAGTACAACGAGATTTATTTGCTAGAATATGCACCAGATAGAACAAAAGCTAAAGTACAATGAGGCTAATATAAAAACACAGGTTACAGTGTACACAGCCCGTGGACGTGCACAGGTGTGTGTTCGCACAGTGTTCGACCCGAACCACACTGTATTGAAAGGGAAGAAAAATACTTTTTGGGGCAGTCTCAGTTAAATTGTTAGGGCTCTGTGTAGTCATCAGGGCATTGGTGGAGCATGCATGGATTAGAAAAGTATTTTATGATATTAAATGCCAAAAAATATGGATAGTACCTTTAAAAATTATACATTTTGATCAAGTAACCAATCAAATTTGCTTTCAAACTCCAAAAAGTGGGACAGGTTTCATTTTTGTTCGATAAATTCTGAAGACAATTTCCAGAACATTTCCCTACCGTTAAAAAAACCCAAAAAACATGCAACTGAACTGCGCCGTATGGTCGCAAAAACACAGTAATTTGACAGGTGACTCTGACATGTAAAAGTTAAAAAGATGGCGTCTCTCACTGGATGGGTTGTCGTACACTGCCTTTGCGATGGCATCTTGAAGCTCTGTCAACGTTATCTCCTCTCTGTCCTGCCCAGCCTCACGCTGTTCCAGGGCAGCCTTGTTGATTACTTCCTCGCCCGCCGTACTAAATGAACACAAATAAACCACAAATGGTTCTGTGGCCAACAAAAAACATTTCAATAGCGCGCTCACCTGACAAAGATGTAGATGGCCTTTCGGTAGTTGGTGCGGAAAACCACGTGGGAGGAGCCCAGGAAAGGCTCAAGAACGTCCAGCAGCCCCGGCGCCATTTTGTCCATCTCATCAAAAATGAAGACCGAGCGAGCGCACACAGTCACGTTGCCCTGGACCCAAGATTTCAACTGCTCCTGGAAAGTAAGGAACAGCACTTTGATGGTAGTTTGTTCTTTGGCCTGGTTTGTTCAATGTTTTGTTTGTTGTATAATCAGATGTTTTTATTCAAATCAAACCATTACATTTTTTGAGTCAACTTTTTTCATAAACAACATTTCATTTTCCATTTTGTGTTTAAATTCACTAGTATATTAATTCAATAACATTCTTGGCGCCTGTACGTTGGGGTTTACCCCGGTAGACGAGAGGGTAGCCTCCCTCCGCCTTCGGGTGGGGGGACGGGTTCTAACTGTTGTTTGCGCTTATGCACCGAACAGCAGTTCAGAATACCCACCCTTTTTGGAGTCCTTGGAGGGTGTGCTAGAGAGCGCCCCCTATGGGGACTCCCTCGTTCTACTGGGGGACTTCAACGCTCACGTGGGCAATGACAGTGAGACCTGGAGGGGCGTGATTGGGAGGAACGGCCCCCCCGATCAGAACCCGAGTGGTGTTCTGTTATTGGACTTCTGTGCTCGTCACGGTTTGTCTATAACGAACGCCATGTTCAAACATAGGGGTGTCCATATGTGCACTTGGCACCAGGACACCCTAGGCCGCAGTTCGATGATCGACTTCGTAATCGTGTCATCGGACTTGCGGCCGCATGTTTTGGACACTCGGGTGAAGAGAGGGGCGGAGCTGTCAACTGATCACCACCTGGTGGTGTGTTGGCTCCGATGGCGGGGGAAGATGCTGGCCAGACCTGGCAGGCCCAAACGTATTGTGAGGGTCTGCTGGGAACGTCTGGCAGAATCCCCTGTCAGAAAGAGTTTCAACACCCACCTCCGGCAGAACTTCTCCCTTGTCCCGGGGGAGGTGGGGGACATTGAGTCCGAGTGGGCCATGTTCCGCACCTCCATTGTTGAGGCGGCCGATCAGAGCTGTGGCCGTAAGGTGGTTGGTGCCTGTCGTGGCGGCAATCCCCGAACCCGATGGTGGACACCAGCGGTAAGGGATGCCGTCAAGCTGAAGAAGGAGGCCTATCGGGCCTTTTTGGCCTGTGGGACTCCGGAGGCAGCTGACAGGTACCGGCTGGCCAAGCGGACTGCGGCCTCGGTGGTCGCCGAGGCAAAAACTCGGACATGGGAGGAGTTCGGTGAGGCCATGGAAAACGACTTCCGGACGGCTTCGAGGAAATTCTGGTCCACCATCCGGCGTCTGAGGAGAGGAAAGCAGTGCACTATTAACACTGTGTATAGTGAAGATGGTGTACTGCTGACCTCGACTCGAGACGTCGTGAGTCGGTGGAGAGAATACTTCGAAGCCCTCCTCAATTCCACCGACACGCCTTCCTTTGAGGAAGCAGAGTCTGGGGACTCTGAGGTGGGCTCTTCGATCTCTGGGGTTGAAGTCACTGAGGCGGTTGGTAAGCTCCTCGGTGGCAAGGCCCCGGGGGTGGATGAGATCCGCCCGGAGTTCCTAAAGGCTCTGGATGTTGTAGGGCTGTCATGGCTGACACGCCTCTACAACATCGCGTGGACATTGGGGACAGTGCCTCTGGATTGGCAGACTGGGGTGGTGGTCCCCCTTTTTAAAAAGGGGGACCGGAGGGTGTGTTCCAATTATAGAGGAATCACACTCCTCAGCCTCCCCGGTAAAGTCTATTCAGGGGTACTGGAGAGGAGGGTCCGTCGGGAAGTCGAATCTCCGATTCAGGAGGAGCAGTGTGGTTTTCGTCCCGGCCGTGGAACAGTGGACCAGCTCTACACCCTCAGCAGGGTCCTCGAGGGTGCATGGGAGTTCGCCCAACCAGTCTACATGTGTTTTGTGGATTTGGAGAAGGCGTTCGACCGTGTGCCTAGGGGAATCCTGTGGAGGGTGCTCCGGGAGTACGGGGTACCGAGCCCCTTGGTAAGGGCTGTTCGGTCCCTGTACGACCGGTGTCAGAGTCTGGTCCGCATTGCCGGCAGTAAGTCGAATTCGTTCCCAGTGAGGGTTGGACTCCGCCAAGGCTGCCCTTTGTCACCGATTTTGTTCATAATTTTTATGGACAGAATTTCTAGGCGCAGCCGAAGCGTTGAGGGGGTCCGGTTTGGTGACCTCAGCATTGAATATCTGCTTTTTGCAGATGATTTAGTGCTGTTGGCTTCATCAAGCCGTGACCTCCAACTCTCACTGGAGCGGTTCGCAGCTGAGTGTGAAGCGGTTGGGATGAAGATCAGCACCTCCAAATCCGAGACCATGGTCCTCAGTCGGAAAAGGGTGGAGTGCCCTCTCCGGGTCGGGAATGAGATCCTGCCCCAAGTGGAGGAGTTCAAGTATCTTGGGGTCTTGTTCACGAGTGACGGTAGGAGGGAGCGGGAGATCGACAGGCGAATCGGTGCGGCGTCTGCAGTAATGCGGACTCTGCACCGGTCCGTAGTGGTGAAGAAGGAGCTGAGCCGAAAGGCAAAGCTCTCGATTTACCAGTCGATCTACGTTCCTACCCTCACCTATGGTCACGAGCTTTGGGTCGTGACCGAAAGAACAAGATCCCGGATACAAGCGGCCGAAATGAGTTTCCTCCGCAGGGTGTCCGGGCTCTCCCTTAGAGATAGGGTGAGAAGCTCGGTCATCCGGGAGGGACTCGGCGTCGAGCCGCTACTCCTCCGCGTAGAGAGGAGCCAGCTGAGGTGGCTCGGGCATCTGGTTCGGATGCCTCCCGGACGCCTCCCTGGAGAGGTGTTCCGGGCATGTCCCACCGGCGGGAGGCCCCGGGGACGACCCAGGACACGCTGGAGAGACTGTCTCTCGGCTGGCCTGGGAACGCCTTGGGATCCCGCCGGAGGAGCTGGTTGAAGTGGCTGGGGAGAGGGAAGTCTGGGCTTCCCTGTTAAAGCTGCTGCCCCCGCGACCCGACCCCGGAACAAGCGGAAGATAATGGATGGATGGATGGATAGTCTTTGCATTTTTAAATGTAAATTTAAATAAATTAATCATTTTATTTTGATAAATTTAAACTAGTGGAACCACCACAAATAAGGCTGGTTAAAAATCCTGAATGCAAATAATAGCATCTGATACTCACCATTAATCATACTCTCTTACATCCAAAAAGATAACAAATTCAAATGTAGTGTATAGAGTTGGGTAAGATTACTGGTATTGAGGGATGTCCAATATAACAATATATATTGTCAAAACAATATAAAATAACATTGTCATCAAGATTTTATATCGTCAATACGGTGATATGCTGGGCAGAAATTAAATGTCTGGTCACAGTTTAGAACATCAGCTATGCTTAAAAGTGACCTGTAGGTGTCTCGAAACAAATATGCTTTGGAGAAGTGTAATGATATATCAATTTGAATCAGTTGTGCGTCTGTGTTCTGTCTTGTGAAGACCTGGATCGGTAAACTGCCACTGATACTGATTAAATTGCTCTTCCATTCCGTATGCAAATTCTTAAGCTTAAATTCACCTCATTACATTGAGAAATAATAGCAAGTCATTGAACCAAATTCATTGAAACTCCATTGCCATTTGTCAGGCTACTGAGATCCGCAAGCGGGGCCCGAGGACCATCAACAGGGATGAAGGGTCGTACATGCTCTCTACGACCTCGACCAGCATCCTGGAAGAGTGAATGGTCAGCAGAGGGCGTGACTCGCCTGTCAATCTGACAGGTGAGTCACGCCTTCGTCCATCAGCTGATAAAGACACGTCACACCAACACCAGTGACCCTCTGACAAAGGCGGAAGTGTTAGCCGAAACATGTCAGGTAATTAAATCACCTACTATAGTCTGGGATAAAAGAAAAATTCGACTAATCCATAAGTGTAGGCAAAATGAACTCAATACAACTATTCATTCAACTATTCATTCAAACTCACCAATATTGGAAAACAACACGTATAAAATCCACAACGTTCCTCACCTTAAAATAAATCGAAGGCTTGGAAATCATTTGGGTTTTTTAAGGAGCATTGAAAGCTAAACAAAAGTAGTAATGAAGCCAATTGATTTGCACATGGCTCAAAGCTTCATAGTGGTGAATTTGCTGTAAAGCGCCATCAAGTGGTCTTGGTCAAATCTAGCCTGTCTTGCAAACTTGTGGCCCTGGGAAAACTTTTTTTTTTTTTGCCACACTGTAATATACCCTACCCACCGACGTCACAAAACCACGTGCTCGCTGTGTGGTTCCGCCCACTTGTCCGTCATTTTGTCTCTGTATTAGCATTGTTTTCAATTGATCGAGGAATTTAAAATGCATTTCATGGAAGACCCGGTGCTTTCTGATGCCGTAAACTCACTGGATGTGTTGCATAAAAGGCGTTATGTGGAAAAGCTTCGTTCTATACAGTCGCCAGATCCATATTTGATGCCCAAATCGATGTTTTTCGACCCACTGTCTTCGCCCTGTCTGCCTGACATCTGCTACGCTGATATTTACAATTATCTTGTCCACACAAAATCAGCCTATTCTCACGAAAATTTGAAAAACTTCAAGAGCTTGGAGGCTTATAAATACTTCGTTGCTGGTTGGGTGAAACAGGTCCTCGTCCACGAAAATTCGGCAGGAATCTATCTTGTGCTTGGAAAGGTGAGTTACGAAATTTTCAATTCAAAATCTTTTGTTATTGCTAACATCCACTGTCAAGTCTAATGTATTTCATGTCATTTGTCAATGGAGTTAAGGCTTTTAATGTTTATATGGTTTAGCGATAGCACTCTCACTACATACATACGTGTATGTTGTCGGCGATTAGCCTAGCAATGATCTTAATTGTGGTTATTTGTCAGCCCCGTAGACGAGGCCAGTTTCTTTCACTTGGTACCAGCTAAATATTATTCAAAAAATAACGATGGTGGAAGAAAGGGAAGTCACAAACATCTTGAATTTGAAACTATGTCCTACTACGTCGTATGTTGTCGGCGATTAGCCTCGCAATGATCTTAATTGTGGTTATTTGTCAGCCCAAAACCCTCTAAGTATATCTTAAATGCATCTTACCGGATATAAAATGACTACTACAAAGTCTGTGGTGATTTTTTGGTGCCCAGTTTTCACGTCGAATTGCAGCCGTCCATTTCGCTCTCCTCTTTGGATCCCTCGGAATACGGTAAAACTTCAAGTCTCTCCTTCCATCTTCTCTGTTAGTGCAACCAACAGCCACAAACGCCTTCACCATTTTGATTATTAATGTTAAGGAGCAGAAAAACACGCCGTAAATAGGAGAAATGTACGTAGCCGTAACAGGTTAACACTATGTTTTGACGGACAAGTGGGCGGTACCATTCAGGAGAGCGGAGTTGTGACGTCACGTGGGTAGGGTCTATAGAGAAGGCAGAGACATCAAAAGGCCAATTATGGCATCTCGTAAAGATATTACAGGCCAGTCTCGCTCAAAGGAGTTTTTTCGTGCGAGAACATGCCGACTATTGCCAACAATCTTACTTAACTTAGAATAATAATTTTATAACGACTCTTCAATTACGTAGCTCATGTATTAATGTATGAAAGTGGAAAAAAATAATTAGTAACTTTTTCCGTTTTTTCCACAACCTAACATTGGTGGGGTATTGTCGAGGTAGTATTAAAAGTGCTTCATTCAATTAGGTAAATCAACTTATTTTCATTCATTTGACAATTGTAATTAAATTTCCATTGTGAATGTATTTCAATAACAATGCAATACTTGAATAGGTTATGCAGTAATAAGAAAATGTTCCTTGCAGACCAGGTGCATCACTCAAATGCTCGCATTCAGCCTCATTGGAACTTGGAACAGTTTCCAGGCTAGTTGAGGTACACCAGAACCTCCCCGATACAGGTTTTCTTGATGCTTGGTCTTTTCGGGGGGGTGAGGTCAGTACATCCCCCGGAATTTTTTTTTTTTTTTTTTTTAAATCAGTGAAAATGGGTAGCCCAAAAGGAATTTATATTCTAGCCACAATCTAGCACAGGAAGTGAAAAGCTCAAATCCTGCAAAGGGCTGTAAGGTCACAACAAATCGAATATACTAAAAACATGACAAGACAGAATTAAAAAAAACAATTGTAAATCACTAATGCTTACATTTATTCCAACATTCAATAATCTGAGTAATTTCCCAATTCCATAATCACTTTAAATCCTTAATACACTACTATTCGACATCAACAAGTAAAAGAACTCCAGTAGTTATCTTTTTAGATTGGTCAGTCGTACTCCAAATTGGAAAGAGGCAAAAATGTCATTCCCTACCCGCTGCAGTTGAACATCTCCATCGGCTGGGAAGTGCAGTGTGGGGATGAACCGATGGACGAAGGGGCTGCTTGTAGCAGAGCCATACAGGTGACGCACCAGCATGTCGCTGACCAGCGTCTTTCCTGTGCCAGACGAGCCATGTAGGGAAAGCACCAGAGGCCTCTCCGGCGTCCTGTCGGCAAGGAAGCGCACCACCTCCTCGGAGATGATGTCCTGGGCGAGGTGCTGGCCGTAGACATTTTTGTAAAGATCCCACTCCAACTCTGACTCACAAATCACAACATTTAACATTATTTAAAATTGACGGTTCAGAATATTGTGTTGTTCCGATACTAGTAGTGATGTCCCGATCATACATTTTTGCACCTGAGTCAAAGTCACCTAATTTTCAAGATGTGTTAAAACCAAGTCCCGATACCTTGCGCATGTATTAATGTATGGATAACCAAAGCTGCCAAAATTAAAAATACCGTATTGGCCCGAATATAAGACGGTGGTTTTTTGCATTGAAATAAGACTGAAAAAGTGGGGGTCGTCTTATATTCGCGGTCTAGACATTATACCCATTCACGACGCTAGATGGCGCCATATATCATTGAAGCCATGTTCTGTCATGACAGATCTCAGCTCCTCTCAAGTTTAACCAGTTTGCATTATGTTATTGCAATGTTTTTCCTTATTCAGATTTGTTTCAAGACTACAGTTACAGTTAGACTTCACTTTGATGGTTAATGCAGTTATTGCAATTTTGTTGTTTTATCACAATAGATTGGTTTATTTACATTTCAAAAACCAGAAGCCATTCATTTACGAATGTGATTGAACTTTAGTTTACATATTATTTAAATGTTCAGATATTAAGATTTGAATGAGGCAAAATAACATGCTTTTTCCTCTCAAATATATTGTTATAATCAAGTTTCAGATGTACTGTAATTATTTTCATTATAAAAATTAATTTGTTCAAAAAGTCCTTTTTCAAACTTGAGTCTTGAAAATGGGGGTCGTTTTATAATCAGGGCCGTCTTATAATCGGGCCAATACGGTAAATGAATAAATACAAAAATAATAAGATTCAAAGATTTAAAATAAATATTAGAACAGATGGAGTCAACTGATTCGCTGTGGCGACGCCTGAAGGGAAAACCCAAAACATGGAAAAATACATAAATAAAAATACAAAAATTAAAAATGAATATAAACCCAAAAATAAGACTTAAAAAAAATTACAATTACAAAACAATATAAATTGAATGAAATATCAATCTATAAATGAAAGGGCTTTGCTCTATTGATTTATCTGTTCTATCGATTTATTTCATTGTCAGCATACAACATACAGGATGGAATACTATTCAAATGAGGGGACGGTCTTACGTGATAATAGGTTTGAATTCTTCGTCTATTGGTTGTTATAGATACTACTGCTACATAGATGCCAACGGCTATCGGGAAAAATGCTAAGCTAACGTGGACGCTATGCACACACACTTCTGACACGAAACAAACACTTAAGGATTGAGAACCACAACTGACACAAAATACACACATTTTCATCAATTGTTTGTGTGAATTTTCTTACTTGCATTGAAAATGCGCTTTTAAATCTGAAATCCACACTCACATGTCTGTGGATCTTTTTGAGACTCATTACACGCAGGGAGAAACATACATGCATTTTTTTTCCTAATAGGACTCCGTCTGAAGCCAGTCAGATGTCTCCCTCCTTAACAGCCGATCAGATCACCCTAGAGGACCAACGTGTCCATTTTTGTAGTTTTATTCTCGTGGGTCAAAACAATTTCAAAATTGCGTTGGCTCTTGGTCACATCAAAAGAACTAAACATTCCAATATCCCTAGTTTCCAATGCTTCAATTTCTGGCTACCATATTTGAGCAGACTCAACAAACTGGTGAAGCTTTTGGGAAGAAGGTCCAAGTTATTAGAAAACTTCTTGACAGTGGAACGCGGCGGTGCCACTACAAAATACATTTTTAATATAGATTATGGCAACATACAAACAAGAGTCATTCTACAGGAGTGAGACGGGATGGTATTTACTTTTTGACTCAGCCCCGGGATTGGGATGTAATGGGAATTTTCTTTGGACGCGGGAGGGAACGGGAGTGAAAATCCACTCCCAATTCATGCTCTAGTGTGTACATCGAAAATGTGTGTTTTCATTATAAGACAGTTCTAGCTCCATAGTATTTCAAGTTTTTTGTTGATGGCCATGTATCTATGAAACGTGTGTAAATAATGTAAAAAATATAAATACTGCATGTTACTCCACTCCTCCATACATTCATTTTATTATATTTCATATTTATGTACTACCTGACGAAAGCAGCTGTGAAAGTGAGGCTAACAGGACGATGACGTACAAATTCCTCTGCTAGAGCAAAAACGAGGACTTGTTTGCTGCAACAAATTCTCTGAATTACATACCAATGATGGAAAAATGTTTATTTATCACTAACATTGCTCTTCTCAAATGCCTGTTGTCCTTAATTTGTACCATACCAAATTATCTAGTTTATGTGCTAGATATAAACACATTTCCACTTCAATTAGCATCAGACTGTAGGCAAAAACACAACGTATTTATTTATCAAAATATAATTGTATGTCAGTTCGGGCATCAGGAGGTCAAACTTTAATTTATAAAATGAAATTTGTATTTCCTAAAATTGGTCTACGACTCACAGCTGTTGAAGCTACAATTAGCCGTCGAGATAGCGGACTAAGCTAAACCCGGAAGCACTTACCGCTAATGTTGGGCCGAAAGTCGCAGTCACAGCTGTCAGCGAAGGTGCAGTATAATGTTTGGAACATGCAGTGGGCCGGCGCGAAAATACTTAGAAGCAGCACAATCAAAAGAGTTAGCATTTTCTTTTGTTTGGGGGATTTTGTTTAAGCTTAAAGCCCTCGCCATTTGACTCCCCAACCACTAACCAGCTATCTTAAACCTGGCCAGTTGTTTATTGGATGACGACTGATCACGTGGTGAGTACGCGAACTACTGACGCGCTTTTGTCGTCGTTGGCAGACTGACTTGTTTGATTTAAAGGTGAATCTACGGAGGTAGATTTGTGTTTTTATTATTCAATAAAAAAATAAAAAATAGCTGCTTCAATAAAAAAAAAAAGTCGCTTCAATCAAAAGGTATTTTTTCAATCCCTCCCAAAAACACTTCAACATGAAGTGTTTGAATGCAAGAATAAATTTGAAACTCAAAAAAATGCATTTGAAAATTATTTTTCTTTGATTTAATTTTTTTATTTTTTTATTGAAGTAATGTAGTTTTGCGTTTGGGCCACATTTTGGCTCGGACATTTGTGTCTTTATTATTCAATCAAAAATAAGTTGCTTTCATCAAAAAAAAAAATATTTTCAAAAGAAAAATCACTTCAATCAAAAATTTAAAAAATTCAATCATAGAAAAAAGTTTATGAATGCGAAAAAATATTTGAGACTCAGAAATTTACATTTGAACACTTAATTTTCATTGAAACTGTTTTCTTTGATTGAAGCCCAAATCCTATCATAGCCAAAGATGCCCCAAAAGCAAAACTGCATTACTTCGATCAAAAAAGTTGTTTCAATAAAAAAAAAAAAAACAACAACAACTTGACTTTAATTTAAAAAAAAAAGAAAAAGTTTTCAAATGCATTTTTTTGACTTTCAAATTTATTTTTGCATTCAAACACATTTTTTTAATTGAAGTGATTTTTTTTGTTGAAAATATTTATTTTGATTGAAGCGACTTTTTTTTATTGAAGCAACTTTTTTTTTTAATTGAATAATAAAGACACAAATCTACCTCCATATGAATCAGGATTGAAGAAAATCTACCTACTGCATCACATAAACTGCAATAAAACTGTTCGATCATTATCCTGAAATCAGTTTAGGTTAAATAATTTTGCAATCAATTTGTTGCAGGTATTAAAATTTCTATTAGTAAAGCTAACCACTTTATAAAAAATATAAAAAGATATATTTAGACAAACTGTTCATTCTGTAAGATCCACTAGAAACAATTCAACACCTCTTTTGGACCTGCTCTTTCTCCTATATATAGATTTCTCTTTTTAAATTCAAACTTACATGTTTACAAACATCTGCTTCATAAAACAATTGACAATTACTGACATATACAAATGTAGGCACTTCTAGGTACATCATCAATACAAAATAAAAGACAGTAATCAAAATAATAATATACACAGTATAACATGTAAATTTGTTATGGGATTTTTTTTCAACCAGAAGGGGAAAAAACATTCAGTTTACTAGTTTTTTAAATTGCTAATAACTTTTATTGATTTCGGTGTATAATCCAATTTGGATTGAAAAAGTGCAAGAATAGCGGTTTTAATGAACATTTATGTGTGAATTTAAAAAAACAAACATTTGATTGAAGGGTATGGCGTTATATTTGTGCCACTATTCTGAGCGAGCAATGATAAATTTTGAGCACAGAAAATAATATTTAGAAAAGAATCTACTCTGGGCTCCATAATTGTGGTTTTATCCTCTTAATTCTTCCATCCCGCTCTCGCTCAATCACTCGAACCCTGCACTCGGCGGTTTGTTTTCTCTGCGCGCTCAGTTTGGCACACACATTTGAAAGTGCAATAGTAAAGAAATGTGGAAATTTTAAAGTCAGGACCACAAACCCAAACTTTTTGGGAAACAAAAGTGTTTTTATATTTAAATGTGTCGAAACTAACTACGAAATACCACTTTGAAACTGGGAACAAAATATGTGTACAATAGTGTAATCAGCCTTTCTTTTGTGAATGCAGAAATGGCTGAATATTTACAGCTAAAATGCCCAAAGTAGAGGGTTTTAATAATGGTTAACAATGTCTCTAAATGATGAATTGATTCTCAAACTTGTGTCAGGGTGTCGAGACTGAGCCGGCGAGAACAAAGAATGGACCCAAATACACAGAAATAGAAGGCAAGGCAGACAGGGATCAGTGCAAAAATGTTTAATTTAGGAGACCCAAAATAAGGTACAAGCAATAGGCAGGATCCAAACAGACGAAGGTAAACCAAAAAATCAGACTACCAAACTAACTTACCCTTAACAAGGCAAGACGGGGCACAAGAACACTTAAGGCACGGATGTTGAAATTGACAATGACGCAACAAGAAATTGCTAAACATGGCGAGCTTAGGTACACAGATATGGGAGACAATGAGGAACAGGTGGGTGCCACCAGAGGCAGCGGATTGATCGACACTCAATGACAGGTAAAATAAATGGGCAATCATAAAGACAAGAAACACTAGTGTACAAACTTGACAGAACCTAACTCAAACCATGACGATTTGTTGTTGATTTGATAACCAATTAGCTGCCAAGTAGATGATAAATTGTGGAGTCTGATTAGGAACATTAACATCACAGTAATATCTATAGTTTAAAAATAATAATTAAAAAAAAAAAAAAAAACGCTCAAAAATTCAACATTTTTTAACAGTGTCGGCAGTGTAATCCAGCAGGTTTATGCAGGTCCCGCCCGACCATTTTTATACCATAAATTCATAAAAACATAAATTCTACTTGCTAAAGTTCTATAAGTTCTGAATGTGAGGAGTGAAGGTGTCTAGGACAGTGGACGGATGGAAGTTGGATGAAGAGCGTGTCCGTGAAAAGGACTCCTGAGCCAAAAACTTCATGGATAATTATTGGATTATGTCAGAAGAAGTCCCTGGTTACAGCCAACCTCGATCATTCATTTTTTAGGCGTTATTTCCTTTTTCCATATTAGGGGCAGATACACTGGACGCGTTACTTTCAGACAACATAATTGACTGAATTGAATATTTGAAAGAAATTATTAATTTTGACACGCATCTTGCCATTGTCTAAAAAGCTCAACTGTTTTATATTAAAGTTTTACATTAAGAATTGATTATTTTTAAACTTGTTCAAATTGTTTTAATCTTAAATTAATACATCAATTTAATTTTTATTTCTATAATCGCCCCCATGCCAACTGGTCTTAAAATAATATTATTGATAATAATAAATAAAACTAAAACAAACAAAAATCAAATAAATATTTTTGAATTTTTTTATTAAATCAATTAACACTTAAAACGGAGGAAAATCTAAATGAAAATAATAAATAAACCAAAAAATAAAATGAAACATTACATAAAATATGAGAAATATTCCATCTTAAATGCATTCTGAATAGAAATGGTTTTTGACAAATTATAAATGTGCCAAGTATATAGTATATTAAGACACTGTAAAAGTAAAATGTGCAATATAATTGTAAATATCTATTTTTATTATTTACATGAAGGTCGGTGGAATGAGAGCAGAGGATACAGAGGACAGGGTTAAGGCCGAGTTGTGCTTCTGCTGCAGACCTCCGTCGTCAAGGCAGACCCAATTTATGACCCTCCGCCGTAGACTGACGTGTACTTAATTAGAATCCTGACTGCGTTGACGTGACGCAAATGGACTGTGATTGGTCCGCTCAGACTGTTGTTTCCAGTTCAGCGCGAAATCACCGCCATTTCCAAACATTGTTGTGCTACACACAAAAATGGACCAAGCAGACGAGAGGATCATTAGAGAGGTCCGCAAGTAAGACAACCATGAATGTCTCGTCGAGACATTACAATTGCCACGTTTACACGCTCAAATGTCTCGTCGAGACATTACAATTGCCACGTTTACATGGAGCCAAATATTCCAATTACAATCGGAATATTTGTTCAAACCGAATAAATGTGTTCCATATAAACACCTCATTCGGAATGAACAGGCCCAAACCGAATGGAATTTCATTCCGATTCACAGGGGTGGAATATTCCTTTTCCCAAACCGATTAGAAGTAAATTTATATCATGTAAACAGGGAAGCGGAATGGTGTCTGGTTGCGTTCTTTCTGCACATGCTCCGTACTGACGTGGTGACGTCACTTTGTGACGTAAGTAACGTCACTTGCAACATGGCTTCCATGGCACAGCGCACCTAATTGGAGTCCGGCGGAAAGATTGTATTTAATTCAAACTTTAAAAGAATTGAATATAATCGCTCGCTTAGACGGGCGTAAAACGAGGAACAGTGAACTATTTAAAAAAGTTCACGAGAGGTTACATGAAGCCGGAATAGACCGGATCGTTGACCAGATTATAAACCGGTGGATAACCGGCTACTACAAGGCAAAAGAGCAAAACAGCAGAAGCGGATACGACCCCACAAACACAACAAGTGGGTTGAAGTTAAAACAGCAGCACTCCGACGATCAATCTCCATGTTTTGCAACGTGACGCTTTGTTTTGATTAATCTGCGCATGTCAGACGGCAGTTGTCAAACGTCCTTTCGGAATAAAGGCAGTCACATGTAAACGCTGGATCGGAATAGATGAAGTGACATGTAAACAGCTGATCTGAAATTTCCATTCGGAATGATTTGAATCGGTATGAATAAAAGTCAGCATGTAAACGTGGCTACTGATTGACAAATGCCATTTGGCAAATGGTAAGCAATTCGTGGAAGGAGATTGCTGAAAATACGGGGCTGGAGGTCAGCGATTGCATAAAAAAATGGAGGAACCTCCGAGACAAGTATGTATGTATTTGGAAACGAATAGCCACACGAAGCGGTGACACAGTCGGCCAAAAACTGCCAGCTTTTTATCACTTTATGTCGTAATTTTGTTTGGTGCACTTTATCATTTATTGTGTACATGTGTTTGCTGTGAGTCTGTGACTTATTTACATTTCACATTTCAAGTATATGAAGAATAAAACACAGGTTTGGTGTAAAAAGATTTGTTTTGATGTTAAATTTTCAATAAAAGACAGTTCACACACTTCATACATCATCACTGATTGAGAGTGCCTCAGGGCTTTTATGATAACGTGTTTACCATCAAACCTTCCAACGCAGTTTGGGAAGTTCCATAGCAGCCAGATCTGCTATGGCTTCCCACTGGCTGGTTGTGGGACACTGCAAAGAAATCGGACAAAACGCTGGACAACGCAGCTTGCTGGCTTCCACCGATGCTAGAATTTGTAATGTGACTGCCAGTGTCTGTGCAACATCAACAGTCAGACAGACCACCTCCGCAATAGTCTTCTGCGTCGTCTGTGCCTCAACATTTATATGATCAACATTTGTTGTTCAATGTTGATGAACTGACGATCCACATTCAAGAGTCCCATCTCCATTGGCATTGTTGTGTAATCAGGAAAACTACAGGAAGTCGACAATAGTCCCTCAAAATCATACAAACACAACGCCACACCCCTCTAGTGGCTTGGTGGTGAATTACAGAGAAACGCGTTCCTTTGCCGCAGAACTATCGAATGCTCACTGACGCCGTAGTCGCTACGCCATCACCGCAACGCAGAAGCAAAACTCAGGCTTTAGATGGAGACAACCGATTCGCTCTGGCGATCCCTGACGGGAAAAGCCGAAAGGAAAAGAATAAAATTCAATTAACGTTTTTTAATTTAAAAAAGGGTATGTAATTTATTCTACCACTATCTTTTAAACCTCTGTAATTTTCAAATAATGAGCCGCTACTTTGAACTCTTTACCTTATTATTACTCCTATCGTTTCTCCATAAGTATTAATAAAATTTCAGTGAATGTGTGCAGCACTTTCTATGTTTCCTCTAAATAATAATTCAAGGCATTTTTAGGGCTAAATAATTTAAAAAAGAAATTCGAAGTATAAAAACAATGTTATTTATATACAAGCACTTACTAGATTGTAGAACTTGAACACTTATACTCTTTAGTAAGATCAGTAACTCGCACTCTTTTCAGGTTTTCCTACTATTTTTTGCTTTGTTTCAATTCTGAGCATTAATTTCTTTCTCTCACCACTGTCTTGGCTCGCCATTTTCCTGGAGGACACGGTTATTGTTCACGTGTAAGCACAAATGATTTAGATGCACTTCGATACAAAATTAGACAATATGGATGAGGCAAGATGAGGGCAGATGGATGGATTCTGTTGATGCGAACTGCTCATAACCCTCCTAGCGGGACACCAAGACACTTAAACACTCCATGCCAGGGAAAGGCTTTTTTTGGCGCTCGTATGGTGAACATTGCTCGCATAATGAGACTCATTTTCTCTTGTGAAGATGCTCGTATCGTGAAAAACCGTATTGTGAGGTGCTCGTTTCATGAGTGTCCACTCCATACATAGATAACATCAATAAGAAATTTTTTTTAAACTAATGGATACATTTTAAAAATCGCATCAGAGATATTGAATCTTGATAATAAGTAGTCATTTCTATCTATGTAAGAAATACAGTTATTCGGAGAATCCTATCCCACGACCTTTCACAAGCTACGCGAATCCCATTTGAGCTAATTTCCCGTGTTGCGTTCCATTATCTGAAAAGCATTTTCCCGACCTTGTCTTAAAGTCAGCATGATGGAGGCTCCAGCCTGTTAGACAGGGCAGTCAGCACTTGGTTGAATTTCGCATAACGCCGCACCTGGCTCTCCACCGCTCCCCTGCTACCCCAAAGCAGCCGCATCTGGAAGTCCGTGCAGAAGACCTCTGAGATGTCCGCCTGTTCCTGGAAATCTGCAACAAGGAACTTCTTGAAGAATGCTTGTTGGCATGCAACAAGTATATTGGTGTTTAGAACGAATATCTGGGAGAAAATTTTGCCATGTCAGAATGGCTGAGAGGTCTCCAGTAAGGTGCTTGAAAGAGAGGTGAGTCGAGTAGCCAAAATTTTTTATTCAAGTAAGAGTATCGTTACTTCAAAATGATATTACTCAAGTAAAAAAAAAGTAGTCAAGAATTTTACTCAAGTACATGTAAAAAAAAAACTGTGAAAAGAATACTCAAGCAATGAGTAACATTGTGAGTAACTGCTTAAAATGTACGTTTTTTTTGTTTTTAAACAACGGTGTACTATTTTTCAGCCCAACGTCATTAATATGAACTGTCATTATAAGATTGTAACCCATTACATGACCATATGAGGCCACAAATACACACAAGTAATCGAATTCGGGCTAGAAAACCCTACAAAATGAAGCATCACCTGTCCATAAAACTTGAATGCCCTCCAGTGTAAAAAAAATCTTACCATGAAGTTAAAACGATCATATCTCCGATTTTCTGTGGTCTATCGGTGCCAATAAAAACTGGGAGAAAAGTTGAAATCCGAGCTTCGGAGTAATGTTAATGGCAATGCTCTATGTATGATAGTTTATTTTTTACAGCGCTTTAAATAGCCACGTGATTGAACAGGCCAGCGTGTTCAAAGGACTTCTGACTACAAGCTTGTGTGTGGTCATCTAATGATATTGTTACGTCTAATTGGTATTATGGAATCATGTGATTATTGTTGCGACGTTTCATTGGTGAAACTGGTAGAGCCACAATGGGCATCTCTAGCAAAAATAAAGCCAAATCTAATTTTCTATGTAGAAAAAAGGAAAAATATAATGACTCTAGTGTAGCCCAAAGTAACAGAGTAAGAGTACCATTTCCTCTTCATAAATCTGCTCAAGTAAAAATTATGGTTTGGTAAAACTACTGTGAGAAATACATTTTTTCAAAGTTACTCAAGTAAATGTAATGAAGTAAATGCATTGTATTACTGCCTGACTATGCATTTTGTGTATAAACATTAGACATTGAAGGCACATTTGGAAATTTAATCCAACTTTACAATGAGATTGGGACATACAGTGAGGCAAATAAGTATTTAGTCAACCACTAATTGTGCAAGTTCTCCCACTTGAAAATATTAGAGAGGCCTGTAATTGTCAACATGGCTAAACCTCAACCATGAGAGACAGAATGTGGAAAAAAAGAAAAAAAAAGAAAATCACATTGTTTGATTTTTAAAGAATTTATTTGCAAATCATGGTGGAAAATAAGTGTTTGGTCAATACCAAAAGTTCATCTCAATACTTTGTATTATGTACCCTTTGTTGACAATAACCGAGGCCAAACATTTTCTGTAACTCTTCACAAGCTTTTCACACACTGTTGAGAGATCTGGAGACTGGCTAGGCCACTCCAGGACCTTGAAATGCTTCTTACGAAGCCACTCCTTTGTTGCCCTGGCTGTGTGTTTGGGATCATTGTCATGGTGAAAGACCCAGCCTGGTCTCATCTTCAATGCCGTTACTGATGGAAGGAGATTTTCACTCAAAATCTCTCGATACATGGCCCCATTCATTCTTTCCTTACACAGATCAGTCGTCCTGGTCCCTTTGCAGAAACAGCCCCAAAGCACGATGTTTCCACCCCCATGATCCACAGAGGGTATGGTGTTCTTCGGATGCTATTCAGTATTCTTTCTCCTCCAAACACGAGAACCTGTGTTTCTACCAAAAAGTTCTATTTTGGTTTCATCTGACTATAACACATTCTCCCAGTCCTCTTCTGGATCATCCAAATGCTCTCAAGCGAACCGCAGACGGGCCTGGACATGTACTGGCTTCAGCAGGGGGACACGTCTGGCAGTGCAGGATTTGAGTCCCTGGCGGCGCATTGTGTTACTGATAGCCTTTGTCACTGTGGTCCCAGCTCTCTGTAGGTCATTCACTAGGTCCCCCCGTGTGGTTCTGGGATTTTTGCTCACCGTTCTTGATATCATTTTGACGCCACAGGGATGAGATCTTGCATGGAGCCCTGGATCGAGGGAGATTATCAGTGGTCTTGTATGTCTTCTATTTTCTAATAATTGCTCCCACAGTTGATTTCTTTACACCAGACATGTCCAAAGTGCGGCCCGGGGGCCAAATGTGGCCCATGGTCAAATTTCATCCAGCCCCCAGCCTCTGTCATAAGATTAATAACGTCTGGCCCGCACACAGACTTAATAAATTGGTCAGCAGTACTGCTACCAGCATATGAAGTAGCTCACACATTAAATGCTGCTCCTCATTTACCCACTAAAAGGAAGCAGCACTCTAAGCAACGTTACCCCGTGTGACGCTTGACTTCCAATTTTCTAAAATGGCAACAATCAACAACAAAAAAAGTTGACTGCGACGACCGACGCTTCAAGGATAGGTGGAAATTGGACTATTTCTTCACTAATATACACAACAACTGTGTCTGCCTCATTTGCAAAGAGACAGTCGCTGTTTTTAAAGAGTTCAATGTGAGGCGATATTACCAAACAAGACACGCTCACATGTACGACAAGATTACAGGGAAGATACGCAGCGAGAAACTGAAGCAACTTGAAGCTAGTTTAAATTTCACAGCAGCAATATCCTGAGAGTCGAACGCCACAAAGGCTAGTTGTGAGATTCTTGAAATTATTAAATAAAAAAAATAATAATAATAAAGCAAATGTGACACACAGAATGGCTTGCTAAAATTTGCTTAAATATATTGTTCTACAAAAAGGACGTCAGCCAAGGTCGGCCCCCCCACATTCTTACCACACCAAATCTGGCCCCCTTTGCAAAAAGTTTGGACACCCCTGCTTTACACCAAGCGTTTTACCTATTGCAGATTCAGTCTTCCCAGCCTGGTGCAGGTCAACTATTTTGTCTCTGGTGTCCTTCGACAGCTCTTTGGTCTTGGCCATAGTGGAGTTTGGAGTGTGACTGACTGAGGTTGTGGACGGGTGTCTTTTATACAAATAATGTTGACAATTACAGGCCTCTCTAATCTTTTCAAGTAGGATAACTTGCACAATTGGTGGTTGACCAAATACTTATTTGCCCCACTGTATACTATATGTCCCATTATATTCTAAAAACATGTAAATGTCAATAATATGTATGATACGCACACTTAATTCATTGACCGTCATTGACGGTAAGACTGCGATGGCTGTAAGCGATCATACTGTATGCTAAATCTGATCGTTCACCGACAATGCTCCCTGTTCAACAAGCTGTATTTGTTACGATATATTTGAATGATCTTGTCATACCTTGGAGTTTGCTGCGGGCATTGGCAGCGTAGACCGCCCCGAGCTGGGCGGTGTTCCTGGCAGCCTCCAGTTGAAACATGAGCACGTCTAAGTCCACGTCCAGGCTGGCCTCAGGAGCATCCAAAGTCTTGGCGCCCTGGAACCCCTCAACCACAGCTGCACTCTTCTCCAGAAGCCACAACAGTGGCAGGACATGAGGGAAGGTGGTCCCTGATGTGGGCCAGCTTTCTGCATCACACACATAATATAGACTACTGTCAACAAACAGTGTTTCATTAGATTTTTATTTCCTAAAGCAGTGGCCCGCCTCTGCTTCTTATATTATATTATTGTTTTTATTTTATTTACTTTTGTTCCGTGAAGATTCCAGAAAGGGTTATTTGATTGTGGCTTTCTGAAAAACAATAATTTTTTACATTTAGGCACTCCTGCAATCGTCACACTTTTTCTGTTACAAACTGACCCCGGCCCCTCATCAGAGGAGGGAAAAGTTATGTGGCCCTCACAGGAAAAAGGTTGGGGACCCCTGACCTAAAATATCCTTTTGATGGCCAAATGGTGTGATTTATTGGGGAAATTTCATTTTCTATGGCCTATTATAGTCTTCTTGCAAACACTTTAATGCAAAACAAAATATAAGGCAGACTATTTTTTGTTATCAAATCCCTTTTTTGGATATAAATCATAAAATTTTCATGACGAAGGTTGTCTTTTTGTTCAAAAATAGAGAGTCGTGTACTGTGCTAATTAGTTCTTCAGTTACTGCTCCAGTTGTTTCATTAATTGCTAGTTATGCTATTTGGTTTGTTGTTATGTGATCATTGTAGTTTTGTTTTGAAACCGTGAGTTTAAATGACTTTTGTTCTATTGATGTGCTATTACTTGTCAATGCTCGTGAAGCTTATTCTTGTGGTTTATAAGCAAAAATTGTTCCTCCATGTATCATGAGCACCATAAATGGTCGGTGGCTACTTCTGGCTATTTGCTGGGTTAGCAGATCCATTTGACTCAAATATTTTCAGGCCATAAAGCTCAAATCATATGACAGTGCATTCTAGTGATATTTCAAAATCCATATCTTCAAACTCAATATTTGGTCCAAATCTAGTGCACGCGTAGAATTACTTGCACTCCACATGATAACGCCCTCGCAGGGGGCAGGTCTTCACCCCCAACCACTTTGGCGCCCCGTGCAAACGCCCAACCCGCCAGTACCAGGAACCGCCAATGGTGTTTTACCTTGGCCCTCATTCAGGTTCTTCATAAAGGGCCTAAGAGTTTTCTCATAGAGAACAGCGCCCTCTGTATGCCGCTGCCGTAACGCCGTCCATGTCTGTCCCAGACGAGCCACCTAACCGGTAAATAAATAACAAATGTATTGAGTTAAAATGTAATGATTGAAAAGACAAACCTTTCTTACTGACAGTCTCTGGTGATCTAGTGCAGTTATTGGGAAGAAGTCCCTTACTTTCCAAAGTCGTGATTATTACACAGATAAGCGACACAGGACTTTGACTGTGTAAAAGGAACTTTACTGAATGCAGTTGACCTGTGGCAGCTCAAGCGCTCTCATGACGGCAGAGAATCCAAACATGTTGCCCATGTTGTTCTTGAGCTCAGCGGCTATGCTGATCATTCTATGCAGCACGCAGGCTCGCTCTTCAGTGGTGCCGGTGCATCCCAAAACATTGACAGCCAACATGGTCGCCATAGTGTGCAGCCTACGTGAGATATAGTATTTATCTTAACAGCAGGGGGGGTAGAGTAACCAAACATTTCACTCCATTAAAAGTAGCGTTTCTCAGTGGCACGGAAAGTAGGGTGCTGAGGGTGCTGCAGCACCCCATGGTGTTGGTGGATTTTTGGAGGGGGTAAAAACAAATTAATGAAACCTATTGAAACAATAGCGTATTTAACTTTGGAGATTAAATATATATGCTGAAAACGTCTTTTTTTATTTTTTATTTTTTTATAACATGGTCACCACCTGACACCTTGCATGCTACTGGGTCTTGTTGGATTAGGCCCTATTTGTGAAAAGGTGGCTTTAATCCGAGACTTACTGGACCTCTTAGTTTTCAAATGTGTTTGAGTGCCATTGCACCATCTAGCTGCGGGGAATTGCATTATAGTACACGGGCGCTTTTACCTCCAATACAAAAACTCCAACACTCACTGTAGGTGAAATAGAATTCTGTCTTTGTAGTAGCCTAGTAGTAGTACGCAAACTATCCAGCATCCGTGTGTACTGCTACTGTGCACGCCTTGGAGAAAACGCGCGAGCATTACAAATTTGGCCCGGAACAGCTGTTTTGGGATAGGAAAAACTTCCTTAGCACCTCCTGCTGTGAGTGACTCTGGTGTCCTTCGACAGCTCTTTGGTCTTTGCCATAGTGGAGTGGCGTGTGACTGACTGAGGTTGTGGGCAGGTGTCTTTTATACCGATAATAAGTTAAAACAGGTGCAATTAATACAGGTAATGAGTGGAGCCTCGTTAGACCTCGTTAGACCTTGTTAGAAGAAGTTAGACCTCTTGACAGCCAGAAATCTTGGTTGTTTGTAGGTGACCAAATACTTATTTTCCACTCTAATTTGGAAATAAATTCTTTAAAAATCAAACAATGTGATTTTCTTTTTGTTTTTTTGCACATTCTGTCTCTCATGGTTGAGGTTTACCCATGTTGACAATTACAGGCCTCTCTAATCTTTTCAAGTAAGAGAACTTGCACAATTGGTGGTTGACTAAATACTTATTTGCCCCACTTTACATGTCCACATTAAGCCAAAGAAATACACAGAAATCCTCAAAATCTTCAAAACACTAGAAAAATGAAGCATCACATCTCCAAAGAGCATGAGTGACCAATAGTGGAGAAAAATATTTCCTACCGTAAAACAAACAATCATATCTTGGTTTTTCCGTGGTCTGCCAGTGCCAAATAAAAACTGGGAGGAAAGTTGAAATGAAGTTGAAACTATTGTTGACTTTATGTCAAATATTTTCATTTTTATGGTGGTTTAAAGACACCACGTAATAGTGGCCGATGTAATCATAGATCTTCCGACTGCAAGCTTGTGTGTGGACATATGACAATTGTTACGTCTGATTGGTATAATAGAGTCATGTGGTTGTTGTTATTGCGACATCTTATTGGCAAGACTGGTTGAGGCGCTGTCGGCATCTCTGGCAAAAATTAATCAAATCTAAAATGTAGAATAGAGAGGACAAATGTAACAACTCTAGTGTAGCCCAAAGTAGTGGAGCAAGAGTTGTGTTTCTTCTTCACAAATCTCCTCAAGTCAAAGTAAAAAGTATGGCATGGTAAAAATACTATGGTAAATACATTTTTCTTAAAAGTTCAACAGTTACTCGAGTAAATGTAACGTGTACCAACATTGACTCTAGGACTATGTTTTTCATTTAAGGACTTCAGGAAATGGCCAAAGTGACCTGGTAATGGTCGGTTAGACTTCTGTGCCTTTTTGAGTATGATGTTTTGTGGCTTTTCGGGTGGATTTGGTAAAACGACCTTCATGCTTCTAATTGAAACTGTCTTTGAGGAAATGTATGCTTCAAGCCAAAATAGCCCAATTCTGATTTTGTAGAGCTACTCATTATCGACCCACCTGCCAAATTACATGTCGTAATAAGTACATCTGGCTTCTCTACCAAGCCACAATCATTGGTGAGCTTTCGAAAGCCTTAAGAATAGGGGCGGGAACCTCTGGGTTGTTCACGATATAATGTGTCTTGCGATACAAGGCTCCCACTAACGCTTATCTCACGATATGGCGATACAACTATGTATTATTAATACGTTAAATCCCTGTACTATATTCTACAATACAACTAATAAACAGAGAACAAGCTCTTTTCATCCTTTTGCTGTAAGTTTCAATGAGGTCATCACTTGTAGATGTCCAATCAGTTTGAAGTGCGAAGATGTCAGCGAATGAACATTCATTCATTTGCTGGCATCCCTGGACGCCTATGGACGTCAGTGGCAGCCAATGAGTTCATTTCAGGGCATTTTTGGTTATTTCCTGGTTATTTTCGGTCACTTTCTTTTGATTTTGGGGAATTTCTAGGTCACTTCTTGTTGATTTTGAGGCATTTACAAGTGTTTAGTGTTGATTTTGGATTACTGAACTGGAAGTGACGCAGGAATGTCCCAAAATGAAAAGAAAGGGAGTCAAAATCAACAGGAAGTGACTTGTAAATGCCCTAAAATAAACAGGAAGTGACCTATATATATCCCCAAAACCGGGAAGATTAGTTGCAAATGCCCTGGTTTCAGTGCCATTGATAGCGCTAGATGTCCAATCCATTTTGACTGAGAGGGGTGAATTAATATATTGATTTTTGGCAGGAGCATATCGATAACCTTTTGGGATACGTACGTAGTATCGCAGTTTATCACCATTCATATTTTGTCACACCCCTACTTAAGAATGTGGTCAGGTGAAGTGATAGAGATGTCGAGTGCAACTTGCCTCTCCAGCAGGTCCAATCGGAGTTGCTGTCCATGCGGAAGCGTGAGCAGCTCCACCCCTGAGCTGGCTCCCATCATCATTTCCATTTCTGGGCACATCTCCAAGATGTGAGCGATCTATCAGAGATAGATTAGATTGATGTATTTTAATCCTTCTTCAATGTCAGACTGTCTTTGTTTCTACTTAGCTACTGGCCAACCTATCAACATTTCCCCCTACCTACTTACATTATCTTTACTACCCAACCTTTAGTAAGTGTCAGGAAGGTCAGTACCGTGCAGTCCCACTTTGTGATGTGTTGAGCCGCCGTCTGAGGGTCCACCCTGGCTAGGAGCTCTTTCACCTGGTGCAGGATCCCCACCTCCAGGGGCTTGTTCTCCACGGGCATGAGTGGTGAGCAGTATTTGGTGGGTGAGAAGGATGACACAGTCTCTACTATAGGACGGAGGCAAAGGTCCACCGCCCTTGGTGCCTCCTCATTACGGAGCCGCTCTACGAAGCTCTGAGGGCCCGGAAATAGCTCTGTGTAGCCGCTGTCATCCGAATCTGGCCTCTGGATATCATGGTTGAGTTCAGGAAGCACAGAATCCAAGCTTTTGGAGAAAGATTGTGATTGGTTGGTGCTGGTAGACTGAAGAGCTGCAGAAAAAAAGGTGCAAAGCAGTTGTGAAACACTTTTCAGAATCAACTGGCCTTTCCACACCTAGCTGTCAACAAATCCTTTAATAAGGGAATATGATGATTCACAAGAACATGAAGCACTTTTGGTAGCAACTGCTTCATCCCTGTGTCGAATGGAGTACTCCAGTATTCTTTTCACCGAATACTTTTTTACTTGTACTTGAGTACATTTTTTGGAAGACGACTTTACTTGTACTTGTGTAACATTATTTTGAAATAACGCTACTCTTATTTGACTACAATTTTTGGCTACTCTACCCACCTCTGCTTGTAGCCACCAATTTCTTCTCTGCCCAATATACTGCGTGCCTTAAAGGGGTGTGTGCACAGGTTAACGACCCGTGGAAGAGACCTTCAACTTACACCATACAAACACACACGCCCCCTGGTAACCTTTAAGTGTTACTAGGTTCAAAATTACTCTTATTTTATTCTCAGTTTACTTTGAAATTACATGACGTAATTGATTTGTTTATCCCTAGTCGCAATTCGATTCTGGAGCAATATTTGTCTCAAAACAGTATCATACAGAGCAAAATAGCACTGAATCTTTCTTATTGTGCGGAATCTTATTCATATATACTAAATCATATGGTACCAAACTCTATTTAGAGTTAAAAGATACAAATTGTAATTAGGCTTATGATGGAAAAAGCACATGCCAGGTAGTCGGAAATTACACAAAGCTTTATCTACAACAGCCACTTATGTAATCCACATCATGTGGCCAGTACAAAAGTGGAGTCCACTTCCTACTGGCAACATTCAGTCGATCCGCAGTGATTGTTGTGTGCATATTCGTTCGCTCGCGGTAAGTCAAAGCATGTTTTCGCCGAATGGCATTTGATTGTGGAATGAACAGTATTGCTTCCAGATGTTTCCTCAATTTAGCTTGAAGGATTTTACATGTTATTTGTGTGATAGAAAATTGATATTTTTGTCAGAACAACAGTCCTGCATATACAGTATTTAGTTACAGTCAGCGATGACAAGCATATATGTTGTTTTCCAGGCTTAAAACGTTCTTGTGCAACCTTGAAAACATGTGCTAAAACTTTATTTTCTAATGTTTTAAATTTTTTATATTGTATAATTAAATATATGTATATTTTCTGAATCTAAATAGAAAATTTCACCTGTATAATCCATTTCATCTTCATTAGTGATGTATGCATTTCTAAAGTGCTCATTCTTCTTCTTTTTTTTTTTTTATGGCTATCAAATATTTGATATATTTTTACATGTGTTCACATATTCTTCATTTTTTTATGTGATATAATTCAATTAAAATTAAATGAATGTTTTTATTAATTATTAATTTAATAATTTATGTAATTTATATAAAATATGATTTAATTCTATTTTGCAGTACTTAAATATTTCTTATATTTTTTCATTTAATTTATTTAATTATAATTCCATGATGTATTATTCCCAGTTTTGGATTAAAAATGTATTATTTGATTATATTTGATTTTTTGTGTATATTAATTCATTTGTACAATAATATACACATTAGATCCCCAGGCTCTGGCCTTCCTGCATCGAGTTTGCATGTTTTCATGTCCATAGTCTTCTTGGATACATATTCAAATATATCTTAATTTTGTATTAATGAGTGAATGAATTACAATATATATTTCCTTATACATATATATTTCCTTTACAATACTATGTGTACACACACACACATATATATATTAGGGCTGTCAAAATTATCGCGTTAACGGGCATTAATTAATTTCTTAAATTAATCACGTAAAAATATTTGACGCAATTAACACATGCACTGAATGAGCCGCTCTCGCATTGCCTCAAACAGATTTCAATGACGTCGTTTATGGACATTAAGAGTGAAGAGAATGCCACCGGAATTGTGCCGAAAAATAGCCGCCCCGCGTGAAATGTCCCCCCTGACGGGAACGCTTATTTATAACGCTTTATTGAGCGTTTATTTGATTTATTTGTTTATTTCTTTTATTATTGAGCGCCCACACGTCACTCGTACAGCTTTTTCTTACCAATCGATGGACATGGAAACGATTTTCTTGTACCGTGAATATATGTATTATTTTACTCTGCTTGAACTAATAAATGTCATACCTGTGTGATTGTCATTGAGATATGGTCGTGAAAACCTGTAGACTAATACATTTCTGTTCAAAGATTGTTATGTGGCCCAGTCCACGATTTGTTACTAAAATAAAGTACTAGTATTTTGTCTAATTTATTTATTTAAAACTGATTTTACAGTCGTAAATCCATTACTGTAATGTGTCCATGAAAACATTTGATGTTTTCACCTCAATAATGCATTATAAATAAGCGTTCCCGTCAGGGGGGACATTTCACGCGGGGCGGCTATTTTTCGGCACAGCACCGGCCGCTTGGGGGCAGCGCAGCGCCGTTCCATACTAATGTTATTCCTTTTAATAGTGGGAGAATTAGTAGTTGTGAGACGTTTATGCTGTTGCTTTGTGCTCCACACATATTTCGGTAAGTTTGCTTTCTTTTAGTGGCAATTATGTGTCTCTTGTTGTATTTTGGGTAAGATATGCACAGAGATATATCTGTTATAAAGGCGAGTGGACACAGGCATTCTTTGGGCTGCGCCGTTTATTGGCATAAGCTTCTGCAACTCCTTCACAACAAACAGAAGTATCATTTAGTGAAAGCACAACAAAAATAATATTGCTATCTCTCAAAAAAAAAAAAAATGTTCACAAAAAGAAAAGCACTTCAGTCTGTAGTAATGAGGCCCTATTCTCACCCAGCTAAACAGCAATGCAAAGTGAACTGGCATTACTCAGAGTTTGGTCACTCAATTCTTATTATTGTTATTTTTATTCTTATTATTATTATATAAACTCTACTTTTGATTGAAAATTGTACAAATTTTATTAAAACGAAAATATGAAGAGGGGTTTTAATATAAAATTACTATAACTTGTAACTATAACATTTATCTTTTATGAACTACAAGTCTTACTATCCGTGGCGTGGATGACTTAAACAGAAAGAATGTTAATAATGCCATTTGTGGATTTATTGTTATAATAAACAAATACAGCACTTATGTACAGTATGTTGTATGTATATATCCGTCTTGTGTCTTATCTTTCCATTCCAACAATAATTTACAGAAAAATATGGCATATTTTAGAGATGGTTTGAATTGCGATTAATTGCGATGAATTACGATTAATTAATTTTTAAGCTTAAAAATTAATTAATCGTAATTGATCGCAATTCAAACCATCTCTAAAATATGCCATATTTTTCTGTAAATTATTGTTAGAATGGAAAGATAAGACACAAGACGGATATATACATTCAACATACGGTACATAAGTACTGTATTTGTTTACTATAACAATAAATCAAAAAGATGGCATTAACATTATTAACATTCTGTTAAAGCGATCCATGGATAGAATGGCTTGTAGTACTTGAAAGATAAATGTTAGTACAAGTTATAGAAATTTTATATTAAAACCCCTCTTAATGTTTTCGTTTTATTTAAATTTGTCAAATTTTCAATTAAAAAAAATTAACTAGTAGATCACCATTGTTGATGTCAATAATTACACCATTCTCACTCATGGTACTAACCCATAAAATCAGTTGGACCCAAGCGCCAGCAGAGGGTGCCAAACACAACAAAACAAGTAACAAGCTGACATTACACTGTACTGTCATTTTATTCTGTTTGAGCGGGGCATGTGCGTTAATTGCGTCAAATATTTTAACGTGATTAATTTAAAAAATTAATTACCGCCCGTTAACGCGATATTTTTGACAGCCCGACGGTCCGATAATAGGAATTATGACGTCATCCCAATAAATCTGATAACAATATATATTATCGGGCCTAATCATAACATTTTTGGCACTGTGTTGGATTGGGATGTGTGCGTTTGTTTCAACTCCTGTTTTGCCAATATGCAAAGTTTTGTTAGTTTTAGAGGCCGTATTTTTCCTTCACTAAGTTAGAAACCTTACTATGCCAATTAGCAAATGTTTGCATTTTACAGTGTTATGTTTGCAAGTTCTTGAGAGGTCTTTTGGTTATTGATAGGCTTGCTGTTCTATAATTTCCATGTTAAGAAAGTTGTCTCATGGACCAAGACGACAAAAGTCTCCTCTCCTTTTTGCACCAAATGTTTTATCTGCTGACAAAGCACAATAGCTGTTGGGTTTATGTTTGTTTTAGATCTGTGCTCATTGTTCAAGGGAACACATCGTCAATAATATTGACTGATTGATTGTGATTAACTCAAATTATATTTATTTGAAAAAAATAATATGGGCACTTTATTTGAACTGAAAACTGTTCTTGTTTTTGTTTTGGTTATTATAATAATGTTCATGTCATCATGAAATTCTGGTTCGGTCAAAGGCAAGTCTATGCTGAATCAACCATTAGTATTTTTGACCTACAGGTGTTAAAAAACGCAGGTGAATATACATTGAAAAATTATATGTATATATTATCGGTTATCGTATCGGTATCGGCCTTGAGGAGCAGGAAGTTATCGATATCGGTATCGGTTTCAAAAAATTGATATCGTGAACCCCTACATTCTTCCCACATTCTCTGCATGTATCCCCTTTCGCTGGGGTTGCTGCTGTAGTAGCACTCCATTAACACGCTGTTCTCCATCCTGCTCCATCTGTGTCTTGTTCCAGTAGCCCACTTGACATCAGGTTGTCCTGGTCCCCTAACACCTGACGCGAACCTTGTTAACCCGGGCGACGTTCGAGCTGGTATGACTCTATCACTGATTGTTCCGCTCATTCTGAGGTATAGGCATATAAGCATGAAGGGTCTGTCTGTGGTCCTTTGTGCGTATTCACATGAAAGACTACCAAGATGCCAAAAAAATAAACGAAAGGTGGCAAAAGAGCCAAATCAAAGGTGTCAAAATAGCCATGAAAAGGAAGTCTGAGAAAAGTGCATTAAGACACACAAAGACTCTCACCACTCCTTGATGTTTAAGCAGAAGGCGCACATGTTGTGTAATTCGATTATTGTTGATCTGGATGTGTATTTTATTTCTAAATATATTGTCTGCATTCTCTGGATTGCTGAACAAAACAAAACCTGGCAAACTATCAGTTGGAGCATAGTTCTATCTGTCTCAAATGAAAGAGCAGTTACAAAACTCAAACAAAAAAAGATCCACCCTTAATGTTTTAGAACTGTTTCTTCTCAAATATTTAGGAACAGCTTCATCTAGGCCTACAACACTTTTATAAGTTGGCCATGATAGTGGTACTCTGAGAGCTGAGTGCGTATTGAGGTGGAACTAGATGTGAAATGCTTGAGAACCACTGACATGGACTCAATGTTAGGCATGGTGCCATGACAAATATTAAAGTGTTAGGCTTGGATCTATGCTGTATTGTGGGTGGAGTGTGAAACGGAAAGCAACTTGGAAAAGCCTTGTGGAACCTCATGCGAAACAACTCTCGCCAAGTGTTGTTATTGTGCAATCAGGAAGCATGTTATGCAAGTAGAAATATTAGGAATTAGAGTGGAGCTTGCATGTATGTGTATGTGTGTGTATTTAGTTTGATCCAGGATGGCATGTGCAGCATCACAATATATCAGCAGAATTACCACTAACTCGTTGGCTGCCATTGGTGGCGATAGACATCTAATCCATTTGAAGTAGGAGGTCTGGCAGCAAGTTCAAAAGGACTGGATATCTACCACTGACAAACTCATCTACAGTGAGGCAAATAAGTATCTAGTCAACCACCAATTGTGCAAGTTCTCCTACTTGAAAAGATTAGAGAGGCCTGTAATTGTCAACATGGGTAAACCTCAACCATGAGAGACAGAATGTGGAGAAAAAAAACAGAAAATCACATTGTTTGATTTTTAAAGAATTTATTTGCAAATCATGGTGGAAAATAAGTATTTGGTCAACACCAAGAGTTCATCTCAATACTTTGTTATATACCCTTTGTTGGCAATAACGGAGGCCAAACGTTTTCTGTAACTCTTCACTCTTCGCTTGGTGTAAAGAAATCAACTGTGGGAGCAATTATTAGAAAATGGAAGACATACAAGACCACTGATAATCTCCCTCAATCAGGGGCTCCATGCAAGATCTCACCCCGTGGCATCAAAATGATAACAAGAACGGTGAGCAAAAATCCCAGAACCACACGGGGGGACCTAGTGAATGACCTACAGAGAGCTGGGACCACAGTAACAAAGATTACAATCAGTAACAAAATGCGCCGCCAGGGACTTAAATCCTGCACTGCCAGACGTGTCCCCCTGCTGAAGCCAGTACACATCCAGACCCATCTGCGGTTCGCTAGAGAACATTTGGATGATCCAGAAGAGGATTGGGAGAATGTGTTATGGTCAGATAAAACCAAAACAGAACTTTTTGGTAGAAACACAGGTTCTCGTGTTTGGAGGAGAAAGAATACTGAATTGCATCCGAAGAACACCATACACACTGTCAAGCATGGAGGTGGAAACATCATGCTTTGGGGCTGTTTTTCTGCAAAGGGACCAGGATGACCGATCTGTGTAAAGGAAAGAATGAATGGGGCCATGTATCGAGAGATTTTGAGTGAAAATCTCCTTCCATCAGAGAGGCCATTGAAGATGAGACGTGGCTGGGTCTTTCAGCATGACAATGATCCCAAACACACAGCCAGGGCAACAAAGGAGTGGCTTCGTAAGAAGCATTACAAGGTCCTGGAGTGCCCTAGCCAGTCTCCAGATCTCAACCCATAGAAAATCTGTGGCGGGAGTTGAAAGGCCGTGTGGCCCAACGACAGCCCCAAAATATCACTACTCTAGAGGAGATCCGCATGGAGGAATGGGCCAAAATACCAGCAACAGTGTGTGAAAAGCTTGTGAGTTACAGAAAACGTTTGGCCTCCGTTATTGCCAACAAAGGGTAATTCTTTAAAAATCAAACAATGTGATTTACTGGGTTGTTTTTCCACATTCTGTCTCTCATGGTTGAGGTTTACCCATGTTGACAATTACAGGCCTCTCTAATATTTTCAAGTGGGAGAACTTGCACAATTAATGGTTGACTAAATACCTATTAGCGCCACTGTAAATAGCGTACCGCACGTAACACGTCGCCTTTGCTCATTAATATTCATGACGTTAGCAACTGTTGCTGGGGGGGTCAAACTTGCGTTCGTCCCTCATGCTAGATGCATGTAAAATAGTGTACGAACGAGATGTTTACTGAGCTAAACCAACCAATTCTGTCCAAAAATGATGTCCCTGGTGCCAAGTTCACTGCTAAAGTTGTGGAAGAACATACAAATGTTCAGTGAAAGAGATGGCTTGAGTGTCGAGGGCTGAAAAAGACGGGAAAAAGAGCCGACCTGATCCATAGGTAGCTTTTTTATCGACACCTTTTTCTTGTGGGCATTGACTTACGCCACTGACAATGACATTGTCCTGTTTCAACAAGCTATTGGATGCAATCTTGTGACTACATCTGATTATGTCTGTTGACCGAAAAATCATCATCATCATCATCAACATCTGCCAAATCTTACAAAAACTGTACAAGGCAGAATCTTGGCTATCTGCAACTTCAGTAAAAATACAATTACCGCATAACATCACCGAATGGTACTGAATGGTACTTAAACCTCCTCGGACATGCTATTGATGCTGGCAGCACTGCTCTGCACTTGCAGCAGTGGCGTCATAGGGGGGCAAGATCTTGGTCATCCCCATGCAGAGGAACATATTAAAACATCAAAGGCTAACTAAGTTGTGGTTATTTGATTGTTGAAAATAATTAAGTATTCATAATTTTGGTGGGAGGGTAAATAACCGAATCCTATTTTTTCTGTTAATATGAATGTATTTTATTTTGTAATTCACCAGCACTTATGGTCATGCTTTTGTTTTGGTATATTTTCTGTTTGAAGTTGTGTGTGTGAAGTTTGTAGCTTGGAGGCTGGTAGAAAGTAGTTGGAGTGAATGTACATGTTTTACATAATTTCTAGCGGCCACTCTGGAAGAGGCAAAGCTCTTACCGTGATCGTAGTGATTGTTTTTTATTTTCTATGGTGATCGTGGTGAACGTTTTTATTTTCTTAGTTATTTGTCGACATGATGCATGGTTTAACAATAAAAGACACCAAATCATCAGTCAAGTCTCACCCTTATTCAGAGAGGCCCGCTGCAGTAATAGAACTTTATTTAATCAAAACAAACCATACCAAGCTGTACAAAATCTTACCAAACTGCACCAAACTCTACAAGATCGTCTAGAATCATATACCAAACTAAATCTTACTTCACTGAACCACACCACATCAGATAAATTGCATTGTCTTTTGAGTCTGTCCCCAGAGCACTGCTTAGTGATTAATTCAATTCAATTGAATCCTGACATCCTCTTCACAGGTTGCCTCCTCGGACATGTCACGGCCAATTCTGTTGACGCTGGCAGCACTATTCTGCACTTGCAGCAGTGGGGTCACGGGGGGCAAGATCTTGGTCTTCCCCATCGACGGCAGCCACTGGATCAACATGAAAGTTTTGATCGAGGAACTACACACCCGAGGCCATGACATTACTGTAGTGCGACCATCTGACAGCTGGTACATCCAACCAGAGTCAGACCTCTATAAGACCATCACACTACACTCCCAGGGTGGCTTTGACGAACTCAGTTTCGGCTCCTTCGCCAACCGGCTGCTCACTATGCGGCGGGACGGTGCGTCCCTGTGGAAGCGGCTGGCACTGGAATATGAGCTGGTCAACCAGTTCTACATCCTTAACCAGCAAACAGTGAACATGATTTCCAAGGTGTTCGAGGACCAAGAGATGATGAGGAACCTACAGGAAGCCAATTACGAGGTGGTTCTCACCGATCCAGCGATTGGGGGTGGTGTCCTTCTTGCTCGCCGTCTGGGTCTCCCTCTGGTATTGAACGTCCGTTGGACTGTTCAGGGTGAGGCGCATATGGCCATTGCGCCCTCACCCTTGTCTTATGTCCCCGTCCCGGGAGCCAATCTGACAGATAAGATGACGTTCTGGGAGCGTTTCAAAAATGTCTTGTATTTCTTGTTTACACGTTGGCAGGTTTGGTATGTTTCAGACTCAACTTACAAATCTTTTGTCCACCGCTATTTTGGCCCGGACATTTACTACATGGAGCTTTTCCAGTCGGCCGACATCTGGCTGATGAGAAATGACTTCACCTTTGAGTTCCCGCGGCCCACCATGCCCAATGTGGTCTACATGTCCGGGTTCCAGTGCAAGCCGGCCCGGCCACTCCCTGCTGACCTGGAGGACTTTGTGCAGAGTTCTGGGGAGCACGGCGTGATTGTGATGACTCTGGGAACCCTTGTGGCAGACCTCCCCGAGGATATCACCGATGGAATTGCCGCTGCCTTCGCCCAGCTACCCCAAAAGGTGATCTGGAGGCACCGGGGTAAGCGTCCGTCTACCCTGGGAAACAACACGCTTCTCCTTGAATGGGTTCCACAGAATGATCTACTAGGTCACGCTAAAACCAGACTCTTTGTCGCGCACGGCGGCACCAACGGTCTGCAGGAGGCTATTTACCATGGCGTCCCACTGGTAGGCCTCCCACTGATGTTCGACCAGCACGACAACTTCTTCCGGATGAAGGCCAGGGGGGTTGCCAAGGTGCTCGACATAGCCACAGTGAACCAGGAGAATTTTCTGGAAGCCTTACTGGCGGTTCTGCACGAGCCGTCGTATGCCGACAAGATGCGGAAGTTGTCAGCGTTGCACCGTGACCAACCGATCCCACCTCTGCGCCGCGCTGTCTTCTGGATCGAATTTGTCATGAGACACAAGGGGGCCCCGCACCTGAGGACCGAATCCTACAAGATGTCAACTGTACAGTACTACAGTCTGGACGTAGCGGCCTTCCTGATGGCTGTGGCAGTAACAATTGCTGCTATCTGCATTATGCTGCTAAAGCTTTTGTGGCGATGTTTGTTTTATAGATTCAAGATGAAGAAAGAATGATTGCCCCACTCTACTGTATAGTTTTACTATATATTTTCTGTTAAAGTCACTGTTCATACATAATTTATAGTTGTACCTCGAGATACGAAAGCTTTGGTACATGAAAAATTCATTTCACGAAAAGTTTTTCAAAGCTTTTTCCACTTCATATTACAAAAAAATATCGTCATACGAAAGATAATACGAACTGTAATAGATAATTCCCGCTTGCAGCAATGCAATAATGTAACTACGTTCAACTATAAATGTAAACAAACAAGGTATGCACACCACAATGTGCTACTCAATGCTCATGTATATGAAACAAAAGAAGAATATAAGTTATGAGTGATGTTTTGACAAGGCACAAACAGCGAGATGAAATAGCAAGCAATGGCTGTCGAAGTTAGTTTGCCTTTTACCACTCCATGTTTGCTATGAACTCCAATAGTCATATGATCGTCTATAGAATGTGCTGAAACCTAACAAACTACAGTAGTTACCACTAAGGGGGCAACAAAGCTTTACAAAAAAAGACAGGCAATCAGAGGACATCACAACAAATTTAACGTGTTGTTTTAGGAAAATTTGAAATGAATTAGGCAATTTACATGGAAAACTATTCATTTTATATCTTGAGGTACCAATGAACGTATATATCCACATACACATACAGTATATACAGATACATATGTATACACATGTATATACAGTCTACTGTATATGAGATATACAGTATATACACATCATATTTATTGTAGCTTTTCTTGGGGAAAAAATGGGAATAGATCATACAAAAGTTCAAATGTCAAAGTTTAAAAATTAGACAAGTTTTATAACTTTTTTCTTATTAATTAAAAAACAAATCATTGAATATGTTTCCTCATTTCAACATTGATAAAACATGCATCCTGTTATGTCGAGCTGTTTCTTAAGTTAAAATAAATTGAAGTAACATCCTTTAAAAAGCAGGAAAACATTATTTCCAAGGCCCTATTATGTTTTCTTGTGATGGTATAAATATTTTACAATTTTTTAAAAAGAGTTTTATAAAATCAGAATGATGCGCAATGTGTCCTATTGATCTGTGACTTTTAGAAATGTGATAAGACAAGATCATTTTTGTCATTTCAAAATGAAATACAATCCTTTTTTGTTATTTTTTCTCTCCTCTGTATTATGCAGTAATTACTATATACTATAATTATTTTACATTTATTTTCTTTTTTTACATGTTGCTGGTCACAATGATCATTAGCATATTTGGTGTGCCAAAAATAGAAACACAACAGGAGACTCAACTAAATAAAAATATAATTTTAAAAATCTTATTCATGGATTAATTGACAGATAAGTCTCATGATACGGTGACATGCAAGAAACTCACTCATGTTGTCAGTGGAGGAAGAGAGCGCAGGCTGTTGTTGGTCTCGATGCAACAATGAGGGGCTGCATACAGAAAAAAGAGGTTGTATGTCTACTGTTTTACATTTCTACGATCCCTTAACTGCCATTGACATTTTCAAACGAGAAAAAATTGGTGTTGTACAAACACTAACACATAAAAGGTGCACTATGTAAGATTTGCACTTCACTCATTCATTAAATGGCCCTAACAGTATTTCAATAAACGTTAAAGAAATGCTTTTTGAAAGTGCTTCTATGGTAAATGGAGTTACACTTGGAGAGCGCCTTTCCACCTCTTAGGCACTCAAAGCCCTTTGACATTATATCCTCATTCACATATTGATGACGCAGCACCAGCAGCAACGTCGGGTTCAGTATCGTGCCCAAGGAAACTTAGACGTGGTTACCAGGGTGGAGAATCCCGCAACCTCTGGGTTGGGGAACAACACCACTGAGCCATCCCAAAAAGTACAAGTAAAAAGGTATTTGGTGAAAAAAATAGTTAAGTAATGGGTAACACTGTCAATAACTGCTTACAATCTGATTCTTTTTTGAACAATGTTATATATTTTTTTCTAGTACAGTATCATCTATAAAAAAGTATATATCTGTTTTCTCGTGGTCTACCGGTGCAAAATAAAAACTGGGAGAGAGGTTGAAACCCTCGCTTTCGAGTAATGTTGACTCTATGTCAATGGCTTAAATTTTTATGGCGCTTTAAAGACACCACGTGATTTAACAGGCCAGCGTAATCATGGGACTTTGGACTGCAAACTTGTGCGTGGTCATGTGACTGCATTGTTTTGTCATATTCACTGTTGCCACTAGAGGGCAGTGTATCCTCCCAAATCAATAAGACTAAATTCAACACTTTCAAAAGCCATTCTAATTAAACAAACCATTGAAGCAACAAAATTGAATTTGAAGCTTATTTCTAATAGAATTACTTGATTTAAAAAATGAGTCGTTGCACAACTAGTATGACTCCTAGATACTTTTTTGTGGCTCTATTCATGATAGGCATTCCTATCAAATGACGCTGCTCAGTTAACTGGATTTAAGGGTCAAATTTCCATTTTTTTTTTTTTTTTTTTTTTTTTTTTTTTTTAATATCAAGTAATTCTGCAATTGAGCGAATTACAAACCTTCTTGGGCAAGGCTCTTCTGCTTGGCTTGGGGGCCACTGGTATGGTGGGGGACCAAAGACGGTCTCCAGGTAGCTTAGCGGCAGTGTCCTGTTGACCGGTTGATGGAACTTGGCGGTACAGCGGCGGGTCAGCGGCGCCCTACTGCCCGCATAAAAGCGCACCAGAGCGGGAAGTGAGTCGAATACCTCCTGGTCTAGGCTGTAGTGAACCCCACATCGGACTGCTGTGGTCTGGACTGGGAGGTGAATTGTTTTCTGGTCCCAGTGGACAGTCAAGACATACTCGCCCAGGCAGAGTTCTGAGTCTCGAATGAGGAAATCACCCTGGTTCAGCACCAGGTTCTCGGACACCTAAAGAGAGTGGCCTAAGTTTAGTTCTTGAAACGTGGTTGCTGGAAAGGAGATATTTTTTACCATTGAAGGGGAGACTAAGGGCATAAAAAATGGAGACAGTGGTGCTTCACATTCTAGCTTCCAAGACTGAAGCGAAGAAATTGATCACTAGTCAAATCAGTATAATTCATATTGTATTTCAAGTAGAGGTCGACCAATAATGGGATTTTCAAAGGGCAATGCGATATAGATTTAAAAAAAATAATAATAATAAATGCAGACGACTGCTGATGTCTCAAACCAATTTAGTAAGATGATATTTGAGGCGATATGTTTTTTTTTAAGCAGGCTGATTATGAAAGGTAATTGAAACACCCATTACTAGTATATAAATGTCTATATTAGAGGTTATATTTTTCTTCTGTAACACTGGCCACTAGATGGTGCAAAGTCACAGTTAACAAAGACAACAGTGAACACTACAGTATCATATTGGCTATATATCAGCTGACATTGGCCGATCTTGAAAAAAGTCCATATATCAGCCGATATATCGGCTGATCGGTTGATTTTTAATTTCAAGAGTAACCGCAGCAACAAAGGTCTTATATTTTATAATATTATTCGAGAAGAGATGCTGCAAACTGAACACTGCAGCGTATAACACTAATCATGACAGCAACGTTTAGCAAATGGCTGTTTTATCTGCTTTTTGACCACAGCAAAGGAGGGATATTTTTTCAGACACAACAACAGACTAGGCGACAAACAAGTGTCTGCACTTAATTGTTCTTGACCAGAGTGAAGAGCAGATCCTATGGATAGCTTAAAAATGAAGCTCTGCGGCCAAGTAGACACTGTGGGGTTGGTTGTCTTACCTCTTTAGTGATGGGTCCGTGGTACCAGGCGTGGCTCTTCAGGTAGGCTGTGCTCAGCTTCAGTTCCTCCTGCAGCTGTTTCTCCAGCCCGAACTTCTTGTCCTTGGAGAACTTGAAGGGCATCACAAGAGTGAGCAGCATAGATGCAGAAGCACAAAAAGCAGATGAGCTGTCTACTGGACCCTCACTTGGCATCCACACTGCTGGTATGCTTGGATGCCAATGGGGGCCACGTTAGGCAGAGCCTCCACACTGGAGTCTTGGCCTGGTCTCCGGGGCAACGTGATTGACGAAGGGGCATACTGCTCAGGGAGGCTTTTGTGTCCTTACACACTCACATGCACACAAACATGCACGGGCATACAAGTTGTTGTTCTCACGCCCAATACCCTGCATAGGTGGGTAGTAACGTGTTACATTTACGCCTTTACATTTACTTGAGTAACATTTTGAGAAAAATGTATTTCTAAGAGTAGTTTTCCCACGCCATATTTTTTTTACTTAAGTAGATTTGTGAAAAAGAAACACTACTCTTGCTCATCTACTTTGGGCTACACAAGTCATTATGTTTTTCCTCATTATTCTGTATATAAGATTCGACTGTATTTTTGCCAGCACAGTAGCACTACCGTTTTCACCAATTAGACATCACAACGATAATATCGTGACTCCATTGTACCAATCAGGCGTAACAATACAGTCACATGACCGCGCACAAGCTTGCATTTGGAAGTCCTATAATCACAACGCCAGTTCAATCTTGTGTCGTCTTTAAAGCGCCAAAAGGAGGAAAAAAAAGCTTTTTCACATTACGTCAACATTACTCCAAAGCGCGGCTGTTTTGTCTCCCAGTTTTTATTTGGCACCGATAGTGCATGGGAAACCAGAGATATAACAGTTTTCATTTAATGGTAAGAAATAGTTTGCATTCATGCTCTTTGGACGGGTGATGGTTCATTTCTAAAGGTTTTTTCTAGTTGAAATTCGATGATTTTTATGTGGGTTTTTTCTTGGCTTAATATGGTTATGCAATAGTTTATAGTACAGTATGATGATAACACTTCATATAAAAAACTAGGGCTGTCAAAATTAACGCTTTAACGGGCGGTAATTAATTTTTTAAATTAATCACAATAAAATATTTAACGCATTTAACGCATGCGCGGAACGACCCACTCAAGCTTTGCCGTGAACAGACTACAATGGCGCCGTTTGAAGTATATTGAGAGTTAAGGGCAGAGACAAGCAAGTGGAGTGGACGCAGGTGTTACCGGCACCCGCCAAGGGGGCCGCTGTTATTTTCAATGTGACCGGCATTGTCAGATTGAGCAGTGAGGAAGAAAGTGATCGAGCGAGAGAGGGAGCGAGAGAGTAGAGAAAGTTCGCAGTTAGCGCAGGCTCAAGTGCTGCGTCCCCCACATGCTTTTGTTTTGTTAATAAAAGTACCCACAAAAAGTCATCCAATGCCTCTCGGTGGTTATATGTACGCCGTCTTCCTCAGGAGGAAATCGGACCAACCAAGCCAACCAACGACAACGAGCCAACATGAATTGCCGGTTCATAGCACCGCCAATTACCAGAAGGGCGAATTGGTAACGCAGGCATTGATTGGAGCTGCACTATTTAATGGAATAAGCGGTGGCATTTCTTCTACAACTGTTATAACTATTGTGGCAAGCAACATGGGAAAGAATAACATGAGATGATCTTTTTCTTAACACAATGTATTGTACTCAACGCAGAGAAGATATACAATTTGCAGCAACCACTGTGACTCATGGTTGCTCAAATTCCCATCATGCACTTGGGCAGTTAAGAACATTTAAGTCGCTACAGTATCATTTAGTGAAAGGACAACAAAAGTAATATTCCTATCTCTCAAAAATAAAATAATGTTCACAAAAAGAATCTCAATGCAAAGAGATCTGGCATTCCCAATCAAAATAGCTATGCTAAATAATACTCTATTCAAACATTAAGTTTAGCTCAACAAATACACTAGATGGCAATATTTAGTCACAATATACAAACTATCAACTATAACTTGTACTCACATTTATCTTTTAAGAATTACAAGTCTTTCTATCCGTGGATCCCTTACACAGAAAGAATGTTAAGTTAATGCCGTCTTGTGGATTTATTGTTATAATAAAACAAAAACAGTACTTATGTACAGTATGTTGAATGTATATATCCGTCTTGTCTTATCTTTCCATTCCAACAACAATTTACAGAAAAATATGGCATATTTTAGAGATGGTTTGAATAGCGATTAATTACGATTAATTAATTTTTAAGCTGTGATTAACTCGATTAAAAATTTTAATCGTTTGACAGCCCTAAAAAAAAAGTCTTAAAAAATACCAGTTTCGAAAAAAAATCAGCTAACTAAAATCAGTCAAGCAGGTACTCATTACGTGAATATTCTTTTCTTCGTTTTTTTTTTTTTTTTCTTGTACCCGAGTACATTTTTTGCATGAGTACTCTTACATGAGTAATAGTATTTTGAAGTAACACTACGGTCATTTGACTAAAATTTCTGGTTACTCTACCCACCTCTGCCCATGTCCCACTCAGAATGATAGCTAGTGTGTGTGCAGTCCCAGGGGTCTGTGTGGTTGTGTTACTGCACCCACCATAGCAGTAAAAATGAATAAAGAGAGGAAGTGAGATGACTCACCCTTACGTATTCGCCGCCTCTGTCCTTCAAATCACATGGACTGGGGAAAAATAAGAATAAAATCAATAATATGATGCCACTAATGTGATAAAAAAGAAAACAGCATGTACTTTGTGTACAGACAAACAATGAGGAACAGGTAGGCGACACAAGAGGCAGCTGATTGGTAAAAACACAATAAGCAGGCAACAACAGGTGAAATCAGAAGGTGGTCAGAGGGGTATTCCAAAAAGCGGGTTATGTGAAAACTCTGAGTAAGTAAACTGTGAGATGAGGGAAACTACATTTCATTTAGAGAGGTTACCGAAACACAGAGTCATTCACCATGGTAACAGTCTCTGTGAACGTAACCTGTTTGCTGGCAGGTTCTCTTGAAATACCCTAGAGTTTCTGCACTCCTCCCACATGGAAATTGCTGTGTGACATGGTTTAACCATTCCTTACTGATCAATTTTTTATATTAGCCATGAATATGCTGCTACCTCAGCATGAGATAAATAGCTTAATTAGTTGTCATTTTGCAGGCTTCCAAATGTCATTGAGTGGAGGATGGAACAGAAATTCATATTTCTGCATAATCTGTCAATGAAAGGGATTATGTGAACGGAAAACCTTTTCACAGCATCAATTTCCAGGACTCCAATGTTAATTTTGGCCTATTTTATGCAATTTACGAAGTGGGAGGGCATATAAAGCATCATTTTGTTACATTACTATTTGAAGTAGTCACAGTTTAAAAAATTATATCGTTCATCATCTTAAAGTGATTTAAAACATTAAAATAAAATTTTAAAAAAAAAAACAAAAAAACATGAGTGAATTAAAAGCAAAATGGTGCAATTGCCGAGAAAAATATCATAGTACTTGGAATTATATATTTTGATATTTCATTTTTAGCTGTTTCCAATTCATTTTCTTCTCAGTTGGATTGGACCTATATAAAAATCAGATTTTTTTCCTTGGCTGGAAATATGTGATGATCTTGAATCCTAAATGTTTAAATTGAATAGCAAAAGTGTTGGATGTTCATGCTTCCTGTATAATATTTCCAGCTCAATGGGGCTTAAATAACCTGCCCTTTTTTCCACTGCCATGGTAACGATCATGGTATCGGTCAGTGGTGTTACCAGGATGCCAGGTGTGGGTGGGTATTAGTCTTACCTGGGGGGGCAAAACTAAAACAAACAAAAAAAAAGCTACAAAGCTCAAGTATGTCGAAATCCAGCGTAGGGCTACTGCATATTAAAACATGTTTTGTTTTCTCCTCGAGATAACTGTTGTTGCGATTTGGCCTAAACAAATATAAGTTGATTTGATTTTATTTGACTTAGAACACATTCATAACCGAACAGTATGGAAATGCAGGTGACAATGTTTTTTTTAGGTAACCTATTGTGGTTCCTCGGTTTTATTATTATCGTTATTCTTTGTTCCGCAGCCCCTTTGAGCTCAATTTGACGCCCTTAGAATGCTTCAAAATGCACCAAAATCGTCAGGCAGGTCAAGACAGAGGTGCAATCTTTGATACCGTGTAAAGGCAAATTCCAAATACACTATGTAGCGCCCCCTAGCAGTCATTCTTTGTCCCGCCGACGCTTTGAGCCCTACTTTGACCCTCTCAGAATGCTTCAAAACTCACCAAACTCAACATCCAGGTGAACACTGGTGAAAACTTTAAAATACATTAAAAAAATAAATAAATAAAAAGAATTTAAAAAATGCATAAAACCAAAATTTCATTTCATTACATTCTTTTTTAAGGTGAAAGAAGAGGTAACAACACAAAGGTTAAAACTTATAACACATTAGTACTATATAAATGGGATACCATACGCTGTGTCCAGACTGCCGTTAGTACTAAATCCAGCTTTCTTTGGGTGGGCAGAGCATGTCCATGGGTGGGCACTACCCACCCCTGCCCCCCCGGTAACGCCCTTGGTATCGGTGCTTTGTTGATTATGGCTTCTTACGGCGGTTGCGCATGCTCACTCTAGGTGAATCTACTCAGAGTTGATCTAAGAGTTTAACTAATTGAGATGAACTAATTAGGAAACAGGTAATTAGTGCTTCCCATCTCATTGTGAGTCAACTCAGAGTTGACTGAGGCTACGGCTACACTAGGACAGATAATGGCCTCAAACGTGTAATTAGTTACACTAAACAGCATGTCGGCTACACTAATGCACCTTTTGTCTGGAGATTTTATTACAAGGGGCATGTGGCTGTGTAATTTCATAAACTTCTGACATGCCGCCTAGTATAGCCGGGGTATCCGTATAATAATCAGAACCAAGGGAAGTGACGTCACGGAGCGCACCATCACCATTTTTTGTGTGGCATTACGGCATTGTAATAAATAAGGATGCAACGACTAATTGATGAAATCGATTAATAAATTAGTTGCCAACTGGAATTAAAATTAAATTAGTTGTCTGGAGATTTTATTACAAGGGGCATGTGGCTGTGTAATTTCATAAACTTCTGACCTGCTGCCTAGAATAGCCGGGGTATCCCTATAATAATCAGAACCAAGAGAAGTGACGTCACGGAGCGCGCCATCACCATTTTTGTGGCTTTCCTGCTCCTCTTTATAAAACTGAAAGAGATTACGCTTGAATACGTCCGAAACGCCGAAAAATGATAAGCCTCCGGTTCAGAGGTGACCGCGAGGACGATGACGTCACACATGTGGCTGCTCCTTTCTGCGCCTGCATAGTCTGCGCAAATGCAGGCGTCCCGTGCAGGAGCTAGGCGTTTATACAGTGCCTTGCAAAAGTATTTGGCCCCCTTGAATCTTGCAACCTTTCGCCACATTTCAGGCTTCAAACATAAAGATATGAAATTTAATTTTTTTGTCAAGAATCAACAACAAGTGGGACACAATCGTGAAGTGGAACAACATTTATTGGATAATTTAAACTTTTTTAACAAATAAAAAACTGAAAAGTGGGGCGTGCAATATTATTCGGCCCCCTTGCGTTAATACTTTGTAGCGCCACCTTTTGCTCCAATTACAGCTGCAAGTCGCTTGGGGTATGTTTCTATCAGTTTTGCACATCGAGAGACTGACATTCTTGCCCATTCTTCCTTGCAAAACAGCTCGAGCTCAGTGAGGTTGGATGGAGAGTGTTTGTGAACAGCAGTCTTCAGCTCTTTCCACAGATTCTCGATTGGATTCAGGTCTGGACTTTGACTTGGCCATTCTAACACCTGGATACGTTTATTTTTGAACCATTCCATTGTAGATTTGGCTTTATGTTTTGGATCATTGTCCTGTTGGAAGATAAATCTCCGTCCCAGTCTCAGGTCTTGTGCAGATACCAACAGGTTTTCTTCCAGAATGTTCCTGTATTTGGCTGCATCCATCTTCCCGTCAATTTTAACCATCTTCCCTGTCCCTGCTGAAGAAAAGCAGGCCCAAACCATGATGCTGCCACCACCATGTTTGACAGTGGGGATGGTGTGTTCAGGGTGATGAGCTGTGTTGCTTTTACGCCAAACATATCGTTTTGCATTGTGGCCAAAAAGTTCAATTTTGGTTTCATCTGACCAGAGCACCTTCTTCTACATGTTTGGTGTGTCTCCCAGGTGGCTTGTGGCAAATTTTAAACGAGACTTTTTATGGATATCTTTGAGAAATGGCTTTCTTCTTGCCACTCTTCCATAAAGGCCAGATTTGTGCAGTGTACGACTGATTGTTGTCCTATGGACAGACTCTCCCACCTCAGCTGTAGATCTCTGCAGTTCATTCAGAGTGATCATGGGCCTCTTGGCTGCATCTCTGATCAGTTTTCTCCTTGTTTGAGAAGAAAGTTTGGAAGGACGGCCGGGTCTTGGTAGATTTGCAGTGGTCTGATGCTCCTTCCATTTCAATATGATGGCTTGCACAGTGCTCCTTGAGATGTTTAAAGCTTGGGAAATCTTTTTGTATCCAAATCCGGCTTTAAACTTCTCCACAACAGTATCTCGGACCTGCCTGGTGTGTTCCTTGGTTTTCATAATGCTCTCTGCACTTTAAACAGAACCCTGAGACTATCACAGAGCAGGTGCATTTATACGGAGACTTGATTACACACAGGTGGATTCTATTTATCATCATCGGTCATTTAGGACAACATTGGATCATTCAGAGATCCTCACTGAACTTCTGGAGTGAGTTTGCTGCACTGAAAGTAAAGGGGCCGAATAATATTGCATGCCCAACTTTTCAGTTTTTTATTTGTTAAAAAAGTTTAAATTATCCAATAAATGTTGTTCCACTTCACGATTGTGTCCCACTTGTTGTTGATTCTTGACAAAAAAATTAAATTTCATATCTTTATGTTTGAAGCCTGAAATGTGGCGAAAGGTTGCAAGATTCAAGGGGGCCGAATACTTTTGCAAGGCACTGTATACGCACCTTAAACATAGTGCAGACAGGTCTAAAATATTGTCCAAAAATACAGGGCAAAAAAGTATCCGTCCTAATGTCAACGTAGCCTGATGAACGCAGATTTTGGTGATCCTCCTCTTTGGAATATCCGTCAGGACAAGACACCCAGGCACAAACATGAAATGAACCAAAACACTAAATAAACACAAACTCTGACAAGAGAAAACTTGGGACTTTTAGTTATTTTTTGTATGAATTCAAAAGTAGTAGGCTTTTTCAACCACACTCTTTTCATTGGCCTAATCAAATAGTTTACTGATTTTGAATTCCATTTTATAGTACCTTTAATTACCTTCTCAGGGTATCAACCAACACATGAAGTCCCTCAAGTAGCATCCATTTTACAATACTTCCTTTTTCTTCTCTCACACACACACACACACACACGAGCATGTACGCAAACACACACACCCGGCATGTATGAATGTACACACACAGCTGTGCTCTCATGGTAGCAACAACAGATGTGAATTCTATGAGAAAAGTTTCATTTTGTGAGTCAGTTAGTGAACAAATAGGAGAAGATAGTTCAAATAGTAAGTGTGTATAATTTATAAAAAATATTGTGGAAAAGTTATGAGTTTATTCGTTATTTAGATAGAAGTCTGTTAGCTATATGGTTCGGAGTTACTTGTGAGTTAGTTACTGAATAGTGAGTTAACTCACTAATTTAATGAAGTATAGTATACAGTTAGTTAGCTGGAAAGTGTTTAGTGATTGTGAGTGTTGTGTGAGCTAGGTAGTGAATAGTAGTTAATAGGAGTGCAACGGTTTGCGGTTCAAAGCCAAACCGTACGGTTCGCCCTGTACGGTTCAATACGCCTTTATGAACCGCGCCTTTTCGGTTTTGCAATTAAATTATTCCGAACGCTTGTGGAATGAATTGGTCGAGCTCTGTGTGCGACGTGAATCACAGCTGTGGAGAAATTCCCGCCCCGCCGCAAGTAAATGTCGGATCGCTGTCAAGCACCTGTGTAATAGAAGCCGAGTAACGCCCTCTCTCGCTTACGAGCGAATTGAAAGTGAAACAAGAAAGAAAACAAAAAGCTATGGCGACGGAGGAGTGGAGAGACCGAATTTTGAGGAAGCACTGGCTTCTTTCAAATCTGCGGTGTGGCAACATTTCGGTTTCCTCGTGGACTACAATGCGGTGGGAGAGAAAATAGGAGGGAGAGAAAATATTGGGAAAAAAAACTATTTGCAAGCATTGCTCAGCGCTTGTTCCTTATGCTAATGGCAACACTTATAACATGACTCCGGCACCTCAGCAGGCATCACCCACAGATATCACTTTCTCAGAGCAGGACAACCCCGGAGATGACACCAGTGAAAACACACGGCGGGCTTCGTTAATTTTTTTGCAACGCTTGACCCGCGATACATTGTTCCCTCGCGGACATATTTCTCCAACAACGTATTCCCCAACCAGGTGTCGCGTTAACCGAATATTTTCCGTCATTGACCGATTTTTTAAAACGGTGACGGAAAAAACTGAAGTCCATCCGTCATTTTGACCGGTTGCAATTCACACCCCAGACCACAGGGTGGTGAGTGAGCATATTAATTAGCTATTGTCTCTCTTGATGCATGACGTCGTTGGCCTTACTCTGAAAAATGTCAAGGCAACTGAGTGTCCGAAGTTTCTTCAAAAAGCCCCAAAACGACGATGGTGTTGATAAAAGAGGTGAAAAAACAGGGACTGCACAAGCGGGCACGCAATTCAAGTCCATGTGCACCAGGAGGAAAGTGTAAGACGACGTTCAGGCCACAGCAGGTGAACTGTTAATTTCATTGCTCCATATGCTACATATGGTAGGCTACCTACATACTGGGGCCACAGTCAGCTGTTTTTGTCACTGCGGAGAAAAAGTTACATATTCATCTGCTTGATGTGTGATGGCACGGTGTGGATTCTTTGTTAAGCTTGTTCAGACAGAATATTAATTTAAAATGAATGAAAACTAAATACTATTGAATATGTTGAAGCGGTATGCAATGTTAAGAGTCTTGTTAGCTGTAGGCGCACTATCCTATTCCCCTCACTATCCACTCGCGGGGGCCTGCGCTTGTCAGTGACGTTCCTTATTCTCGCTATATGATTATACAACTTTAACATTTGTTAATAATACGCTCTTTGTGTAGTATCATCCATCGCTTTTCCTTTTTAAATGGGCACTTATAAGCTAACGCAAGAAGTAACAACGGGAACATTTTTAAACAGGCATTTCACGGGAGAGCATTTCGACTCTTCGGCCAATCATATAGCGAGAGCGAGTGGATAGTGAGGGGACCGCGCGCGGCTCTTAAGTGTCTCTGTCACGTGACTGTCGTAGCCGGTAATGCGTTCGGCCAAATGGACACACAAGTACGGAAGGTGAATTATGCCAAACAAAGGGTCACCACAATGTCATTATCATCATTTTTAAAATTTAAGTGACGGGTAAAAATAGATTATGACCGGATTTTTATGACCCTGTCAGTCAAAATGACGGACAACAAAAAAGTCTAGCGCAACCTCTGCAACATTTATGAAATGGCACGCAAAGCCATCGAAGATGACTTCGCTAAAGCACACAGTTTCGCCGTGACCACTGATAGTTGGACGTCCCGTGCTACAGAATGCTACTACCTAACTGTGACGGTCCACTATAATTCATACCTGTCAAGTTGTACGTTCTCGGCGTAATTTGTACAAGTGATCACTGATTTTTAAATGTGTACGCCGTACGTTACGTTCAAATTATGTACGTTTTTCGTGCATTACGTTTTTTTTCCTCCGTTCATTAATACGTTGGTTGAATGACGCGAGAAAAGTCAGACGCACGGAGAAGGAAGAGTGTTTGTTGTGACGCTGTAGCAAACGCGATGGTAGGCTAGGTGGCTCCAATATTTCCTGACTGTAGCCGACAGCCTACACCCTATGCCTAGATATCTCATGCATATAGAACTACATCCGAAATGACAGACTCGGTAGCGTTAGTAAATGGCCGCCATTTTAGAGCAGTAAACTTCTCAGAAAGGCTCTGTTGTAGTGAACCTTCCTAGTGAACCTAAGTAACTTTTTATTTAAAATACTCCTAAATCGGCAAAATCTTGACTTGAGTTTATCTTTAAATGATGAAACAGCTTTAAAATTTCACATGTCAAAAGTAGACAGAAGGGAACTAATGCAAACACGGGAGCAATTTTATCAACTTTAACGGTTGATTTCGAACAGTAAATGCAAACATAGCAAAGGTTACTATGTTTTTTGTTTTTGGTTTTTTTTTGGGGGGGGGGGGGACATGAAAGGTAACACCAGTTACTTTGCCAAGTAACTTTTTTACTACTGTGTGTGTATTTCAGTAGTCAGTCACTAAACTAGCCAAAGAGCTAAGAGGCATTTTAACAGTCGAACATGTTTACATTTTAAGTGTTTATTTCATTTTCTTAAAAGCAAAATAAAGGCAGTTTAAAAAAAAAAAAAAAATGCAAAAAGCAAACCGAAACCAAACCATAACCGTGATCCCAAAACCGAGGTTCAAACTGAACCGTGGGCTAACTGAACCGTTGCACCCCTAGTAGTTATTTATTTGGCTTGTACATTACATTTGAGTGAGTGAGTGAGTGAGTGAGTGAGTGAGTGAGTGAGTGAGTGAGTGAGTGAGTGAGTGAGTGAGTGAGTGAGTGAGTGAGTGAGTGAGTGAGTGAGTGAGTGAGTGAGTGAGTGAGTGAGTGAGTGAGTGAGTGAACTACTTTATTATGTTTTACCGTATTTATTTGTTGAGTCAGTCATTCAGTCAGTAAATGTTATGATAGAGTGACTAAACTTGTTTCTGAATTAGCTAATAAACTTTTTACTTACAGTATTTAATGACTGAGTGAGTTATAGTTACAGGGTGACCCAAAAAAAAGTTTACACTCAGTTGACTGCTTGTTTAAAAGCCATTGAAACATATCTAAATAGGTTGTCATGCTTAAGTGATTCATTAAGCTCACTCAATGCAGCTGGTAATCTCTCGTCTCTACAATTCCTGTGCTTCTGCTGAAAATGAAGAAAACTTTAGCTGTACCTGAATTGCTGCGTGCCGGTCTGACACCTACTGAGATTGCAGCAAATCTGAGAATATCCAGATGTGCAGTCTACAAAGTTAAAAAGAAGCTGAAAGATACTGGAACAGCCTCACGAAAACCTGGGTCTGGAAGTGCCGATCTGTGCGGACCAAAAAGTTGATTGACAAGGTGATATGTGGCCACCCCAGAGTCCAGATCTCAATCCCCTGGATTATAGCATATGGGCAACTGTGGAGGACAGTGCCTGTAAGAAGCCACAAACGTCTGTGGCAGCCTTGGAGAGGTACATTGTTAGATCTTGGGAAAAGATGACAGCATCCTACATAAAGAAGACCTGTCAAGCGTTCCGCAGGCGCCTGGAGGCTGTTGTGACACTTAAGGGAGGACACATTGAAAAATAGAGTGTACTGTACATGTTCTTTACAATAATGTATAATTTGTGATTAAATTCTAATTCTAAGATGAATAAACATGGCATTTAAGTTGTATTATGGCAGTGTAAACTTTTTTTTGGGTCACCCTGTATGTATTTGTTCAGCGAGTTAATTTGTTCGTGTTTTTTTTTTTTTTAGTCAACAAATTTATTTCTCAGTTATTGAATGAGTGAGTATATTTAGTGAGTACATGAGCTTGTTTACGCAAAAGAATGAATTCTGATACGTTTTGTTATTTCTATGCATCAAAAACAGGTTTTCATGTTTATGGAAATAATAACAAATGTTCACCTGTGCAAGTGTTCCTCTTGCTGTGGGTAATTTGTGATTTCCCGCCGGCGAACAACATCACTTATGGCATCCATGTGCACGTACACATCCTGCGGAGCTGTACTACTTTTGGAAACATCCAATCCTGCCAGAGCACCTTTGTACACCTCCTGCAGAACCGGGTCACCTCGGTATGTGTCCAGTGTAGCCTGAGCACCTTGGGACACGTCCTGTGTGGCTGAAGCAACTTGGTCCGCGTCCGGTGTGGCCGGAGAACAGCTGGGCTGATCCAGAGCGTTGAGACTGAGGCTGGACAGAGCACTGAGCAGTGGGGAGTCCTGCACATGATCTCTGACTACCCTCCCTTCCTCCTCCTCTTCTATGTTCATCCTGTTTTGCTGCCTATCTGTGCGAGGCACTGTTCCCACGTGGGTGTACATGGCACTAGAGCGGGCGTAGCCCCACAGTTGGGGGCTGGTTGCCGTGTCGTCACTGGGCCAGGTCCTGCTCCCTTCCAGTGGCGGGGCGGAGACCTTACGTCGGGAGAACGGGCGTCGGAGGGAGAGGTTGGCCAGGCTCCCCAACCAACCAGAGGCTGCTGCAGTGCAAGAAAATGAGAATGATGGCAGATTAGTTAGTTACAGACAATTTCAGTTATTTTTACGAGGAATATCCCGATCCGATCACGTGATCAGAAATTGGGCGCATTTATAGAAGATCAGAATCGGGAGAATCAGGGTTTTTAAAATGTATGTTTAAGTATTAACTCATTGACTGTCATTGACAGTGATAGACGTCCAATCCAATGTGACTGTGCGAGCTGGCAGAGATCCATACGCGGGGGTGCCTTTGGGGGGGGCGGGGTGTAGCCTCCTGGTGGCCGAAAATGTCATTGCATGTAATTGACTTTCCAATATATGAATTTAAAATTAAGACTTTGCAGGTAAAATGTCTATAAAAGTTGTAAAGCAATAACAAACAAACAAAAAAAATTAATGAAATGAAAAAAAAAAAAAAATTATAATGGGTCAAAATTAATTTTCGAACAGATAATATGACTAGCACCTTAGAGACGGTCATTTGCTTTGCTTAGCCAAAACCACCTGAGAACAGAAGAAACAAGATGGATATACGTAATTCTTTTCAAACCTAAGCAACAATAACTACTGAGCGAGAACCACGGATTGAGGATGTGGACCATAAAACGCCGGAGAGCACCGCCAAAATGGTGAGCGGAGTTTCAGTTTGTGCCACTAAAGATGCTAATTGTACAACAGAGCCACAACCGAGCGTACAATATTCAATGGACAACATCCTTGGCCCAAAGCATAGCTGTCCTAAACAGCCTGATTGAGAATTTCCCTAAAAAATGATGAGATGCAAAAAAAAAAAAGAAAAAAAAAAGATCATTTTCATTGCATGATTATAAGTATTCCTGGCTGTAATATTAAGTCAAAAATGATGGCGTCTGCTGTTTTGCCTGCTGCCATGCTCAAACTCACCACGGTGAGGATTCGTTTCGCAAGGGTGTGTGTGACTGGAAAAACTTGGCATTAAACTGGATATCTCCGCGGAACACAAAAATCGGCGCTTCTCCACAGAAAAATGCACGCGCTCACACACGCACGCACTCCCACACACACATAGCTGGGATGCCTGTATTTACGAGCATGGGCTAAGCTACTAACCGAGAATATATATTGTGAGTTAATTTTTATTGCTGACACCGCATTTCGGGGTCATCAACATGTTTTGCCCCCACTGCTACAAAAGTCAAACTCAGCCTATGCAGAGATAATGCTACAAAGCAACAAAATATGATGGATTAAAAAAATAGTCAATAAATTGCTGAAGTATCAGATCAGTACTCAATATCGGCAGATCCTCAAAATCAGGTGACTCGAATTTAGGTGCAAAAATATATTAATCAGGACAACTCTACTATAAATTAATACAAAAAGAGGAAATAATCCTGGTCAAGAACCAGCAATTCAGGTATCCTGTAACTGAGTGATCATGTTTCACTGCCACTGACAGCACAAGATGTCCAATCCAATTTGAATGGTCTGATTTGACTCCCAGACAAAACAGATTTGACCTTAATTGCTGTCAATGGCAGCCAATCAGTTAATACTTACAAATAAAAATAGATTAATACATCAATTTTAAAAACCTGTATCTTTTCCAACCTATTCCGATCTTCGAAAAATGACATGTTTGGGCCCAATTTCTGACCACATGATCAGATCGGGCCCATCCCAAATTTGTAGTGTAGTAGTTATGTGCACAAACAGACACTTAAAAGTACAGTGGGGCAAATAAGTATTTAGTCAATCACTAATTGTACAAGTTCTCCCACTTGAAAATGTTAGAGAGTCCTTTAATTGTCAACATGGGTAAACCTCAACCATGAGCGACAGAATGTGGGGAAAAAAAAGGAAAATCACATTGTTTAATTTTTAAATAATTTATTTGTAAATCCTGGTGGAAAATAAGTATTTAGTCAATACCAAAAGTTCATCTCAATACTTTGTTATGTACCCTTTGTTGGCAATAACGGAGGCCAAACGTTTTCTGTAACTCTTCACATGCCTTTCACACACTGTTGCTGGTATTTTGGCCCATTCCTCCATGCAGATATCCTCTAGAGCAGTGATGTTTTGGGGCTGTCATTGGGCAACATGGACTTTCAACTTTCACAGATTTTCTATGGGGTTGAGATCTGGAGACTGGCTAGGCCACTCCAGGACCTTGTAATGCTTCTTACGAAGCCCCTACTTTGTTGCCCTGGCTGTGTGTTTGGGATCATTGTAATGCTGAAAGACCCAGCCACGTCTCACCTTCAATGCCCTTGCTGATGGAAGGAGATTTTCACTCAAAATCTCTCGATACATGGCCCTATTCATTCTTTCCTTTACACAGATCGGTCATCCTGGTCCCTTTACAGAAAAACAGCCCCACAGCATAATGTTTCCACCCCAATGCTTCACAGTGGGTATGGTGTTCTTCGGATGCAATTCAGTATTCTTTCTCCTCCCAACACGAGAACCTGTGTTTCTTCCAAAAAGTTCTATTTTGGTTTTATCTGACCATAACACATTCTCCCAGTCCTCTTCTGGATCATCCAAATGCTCTCTAGCGAACCGCAGACGGGCCTGGACGTCTACTTTCTTCAACAGGGGGACACGTCTGGCAGTGCAGGATTTGAGTCCCTGGCGGCGCATTGTTTTACTGATAGTAGCCTTTGTTACTGTGGTCCCAGCTCTCTGTAGGTCATTCACCAGGTCCCCCCGTGTGGTTCTGGGATTTTTGCTCTCCGTTCTTGTTATCATTTTGACGCCACGGGGTGAGATCTTGCATGGATCCCCAGATCGAGGGAGATTATCAGTGGTCTTGTATGTCTTCCATTTTCTAATAATTGCTCCCACAGTTGATTTCTTTACACCAAGCGTTTTACCTATTCCAGATTCAGTCTTCCCAGCCTGGTGCGGGTCTACAATTTTGTCTCTGGTGTCCTTCGACAGCTCTTCGGTCTTGGCCATAGTGGAGTTTGGAGTGTGACTGACTGAGGTTGTGGGCAGATGTCTTTTATACCAATAATGAGATAAAACAGGTGCCATTAATTCAGGTAACGAGTGGAGCCTCGTTAGACCTCGTTAGAAGAAGTTAGACCTCTTTGACAGCCAGAAATCTTGCTTATTTGTAGGTGACCAAATACTTATTTTCCACTCTAATTTGGAAATAAATTCTTTAAAAATCAAACAATGTGATTTTCTGTTTTTTTCCACATTCTGTCTCTCATGGTTGAGGGTTAACAATGTTGACAATTACAGGCCTCCCTAATCTTTTCAAGTAGGAGAACTTGCGCAATTGGTGGTTGACTAAATACTTATTTGCCCCACTGTAAGGGTTGGAACCTCTTGGTATCTTATAATACGATACAATTTGCAATACAAAGCTCACAATAATGATGATCTCATGATATGAAGATATTTGTCAGGAAATCATTCTAGGATATTCTACAAAACGACTAACAAACAGAAAAACAAGCGGGTTTTTTATCATTCTGCTGTAAGTTTATCACTAGTAGAAGTCCATTCCATTTCAACCGGGATGGTGGCAAGGAATGAACCCCTCCCACTTCAAACAGCTCCTCCCACTTAAGACGGGCCACTCCCGCTTCTTTGGCCGTCAGTGGCAACCAATAGCAGGCAACAGGTTATTTTTGGGCCGTTTCAGGTCATTACCTGTTGATTTTGGGTGACAGAACAGGAAGTGACCCAGTAATGAATAGGCAATGACTCAAACTCAACAGGAGGTAACCTGTAAATCCTCTAAATGAACAGAAAGTGACCTTTAAATGCCCCGAAAATCGGAAAGAGTGACTGTGAATGCTCTGGTTTCGAATGAACGAATGTTCATTCGCCCTCCCCAGTCTTAATGGATTGGGCATCGAGCAGCGTCAATGGCAGCAATAGAGTTAACAGAGACATTATTTTGGTGTAAGATTTTGTTAGCAACTTTTTATCTTATCTCGATTCTTGGCATGAGAATATTGATAACCTTCGGGATGCAAAGTATCACGATATATCACGATTTCGATATTTTGTCACACACTAACACACAACTTGTATGTGGGAGACATCCCAGTGATGTTGTCGTTCTCCTCATTCTTCATACAAAAATTCTCATGGATTCCGTTCCCAAACTGCTGACCCCCCTGAGATCACTTATGTTGGGAAAACATGTAGGGATATTTTGGGCCTCGCTTAAATTTAGATTTTAAAAACATTGAAAGAAGGAAACTCATAAATAGAATATACTTTATTGTCTTTACAAACAAAACAAGAGCAGATTAGTAGTCTTTGATTAGCAACATGTCTGAACTGTATTTTCAGGGGGAGGAGAGGGAGGTATAGTATGTATGTGTGTAGCGTTGAAGGAGACGACATGACTTTTAAAGAGGCGCCAAGCCGGCAGAGGTGCATCTCAGCCAGGTAAATGGCAGAGAGCGTTGCGGGATGGAGGTTGTGGGGGAGAAAAAGTGAAAATGATATGAACTGGTTGTGCGACAAAAGTATTGCACTAAACCACAGCAGTGGCGTACCGCACGCATGCTATTTTTAGACTGTGATGTCGCATTGTAAAGCGGAAGTAAATCAAGAGTGGGACATTATAGACCCGCCCTTGCATAGAAACAATGTTAATTCTGCTACTTTTCTCTGGTAATCTTTCAAAAACAAACATGCCGATCACACATAGAAACGACTCTAGACATTACGACATATAAAGGATGTTTTCATTTTACGTTTCCCGAAACCAAAAACTAGGAGGAAAAAATGTGAAGAACGAATCAACTTGCGCGGACTTTTGACGGTAGGCCGGTGAATCCATTCACATTTCATATGCAGTAAACATTTTGTTGGGTTGGCATGGTCTTTCAGAGGACAAAGAGGTAAGCCATTTTGATATTTTTAACTTTTTTATCGTGACATTGTGCCGTACTGCTTCTGTCCGACAATGAATGACCTGAAAAGAATTAAAATGGTATCTGACGGCCAGTTACCTTTTCTGTTGTAAAAAAAAAAAAAAAAAAACTTTAGTAAGGGCAAGGCAAGGCAAGGCAAATTTATTTATATAGCACAATTCAACACAAGGCAATTCAAAGTGCTTTACATCACATGAAAACCATAAAAATCACATTTAAATCAACACAACGTAAAAACCAAGACAAAAGATCGCATTTAATCACAGAATAAAAATAAATAAATAAAAATAAAACAAAAATAGAAATAAAGCAAAAACTACTACTAATAATAATCATTGAAATCAGCAATGGAGATAAGCACAAGAGGAATAGAAGGCAGGTAGATTGAAATATATAGACAGTTATGGATATGCAGTGCTAAACAAAAGCGTTTTTAGCCCTGATTTAAATGAGCTAACGGTTTGAGCATACTTCAGACCTTCGGGTAACTTGTTCCAGAGGTGAGGAGCATAATAACTAAATGCTGCCTCACCCTGCTTGGTTCTTGTTCTTGGAACATGCAGAAGACCCGTTCCAGACGACCTTAAGGGTCTAGATGTCTCATAGGAATCTAACAAGTCAAGCATGTATTTTGGTCCAAGGCCATTAAGTGTTTTGTAGACGAGCAGTAGTATTTTATAGTCTATCCTTTGACTCACTGGAAGCCAGTGTAGCGATTTCAAAACCGGTGTAATGTGGTCCAGCTTCCTTGTATTTGTGAGGACTCTGGCTGCAGCATTCTGTACTAGCTGCAGCTTCCTGACTGATTTTTTATCAAGACCTGTAAATATACCGTTGCAGTAGTCCAATCTGCTGAAAACGAATGCATGCATAAGTTTTTCCATGTCTTGTTGAGTCAGAAGCCCCTTAATTCTGGTTATATTTTTTAGGTGGTAATAAGCGGATTTAGTGACGGACTTTAGATGGCTATCAAATTTTAGGTCTGAGTCAATAATTACGCCAAGGTTTCTGACTTGATTTGTAGCTGTAAGTGACATTGTGCTAAGTTGGCTGCTTATCTTTGACCTTTCCTTTTTTGGCCCAAAAATGATCACCTCTGTTTTCTCCACATTTAACTGGAGAAAATTCTGGCACATCCATTCATTGATTTGATGAATGCATTTACTCAGGGAGACTAAGGGACTATAATCATGTGGGGACACAGAAATGTACAGTTGTGTGTCATCTGCATAGGCGTGATAGGAGATGTCATACTGTTCCATTATCTGAGCTAACGGAAGCATATAGATGTTAAATAAGAGTGGTCCAAGAATTGACCCTTGAGGGACTCCACACGTGAATTTGGTTCGTTCTGACTGATAATTTCCGATTGACACAAAGAAATCCCTATCATGTAAATAGGATGTGAACCACTGAAGAATAGTGTCAGTAAGCCCTACCCACTGTTCCAATCTGCTGAGTAGTATGTTGTGATCAACCGTGTCAAATGCGGCGCTGAGATCCAATAGTAGCAGAACAGATGATTTGCCTGCATCGGTATTCCGACGAATATCATTTAGGACTTTGATAAGCACGGTCTCGGTGCTGTGTTGTGGCCGAAATCCAGACTGAAATGAGTCAAAAAGATTGTTTTGGATCATAAAAGTCTGGATCTGTTCAAACACGACCCTTTCGATAATTTTCCCCAGGAATGTCAGATTTGATATTGGCCTGTAATTACTAATGGTTGAGGCATCCAGATTAGGTTTTTTTAGGAGAGGTTTTATTACTGCAGTTTTTAAAGTCTGAGGAAACTCTCCTGTTTGGAGGGAAGTATTTATAATCTGAAGTATGTCTGGGGCTATGCAATGAAAAACAGTTTTGAAAAAGTTTGAAGGAAGGATGTCAAGGCAGCATGTTGTGGGCTTTAGTTTCGACACAATTTCTGTTAAAGTGGCATAGTCCAAGAGGCTAAACTGTCTAAGATTGACGTGGGGGACATGTTGGGAGGCATTTAGTGTAACATTTGTTAATCCGGAGTTGCACACAGTCTGTCTAATCATTAGTACTTTGTGTGTAAAAAATGCTGCGAAATTATTACAGGACACCTCAGATGCCAATTCCTGAGGTATTGATGCTTGTGGGTTTGTCAGTTTGTCAACAACAGAAAATAGTGTGCGAGTATTGTGGGTGTTTCTACTAATGATCTCTGAAAAATATGATTGTCTAGCATTTTTCAGTTCCTGGTTGTATTTGCGAAGACTCTCTTTGTAGATATCATAAAAAACTAGGAGTTTGTTTTTTCGCCATCTGCGTTCTGCTCGTCTACAAACTTGCTTTTGTTTTATAGCTAGTATGGCATTTCTCCAGGGTGACCTCTTCTTTCTTGACAAGGTTTTTGTCTTAATCGGGGCAATAGTGTCCATTACAGTCATCACACCGGAACTGAAACTGTTTACAAGTTCTTCCACTGGAGCTATTGTAGGGGTTAATAATGAGGCATAGGCCTGTGTGAATAACGCACATGTGTTATCACGAATGTAACGCTTCCTAATAAACTCTGTTTCCCTTTTCAGAGGATGGACAGGGGTGGTCATTTTAAACATAATGCAGTAGTGATCAGACGGGGTAAATAAATTATAAAGATTTGTTATCAATGAAAAAATTTAAAGTGTTCATTGGCTGTCACTGAGTAGCATTTGCGATCGCTACACAAAACTAACTAAATTACCCCCAAGAACAGTCAGAGACGTAGGACAACCAGAGGATATAATATATAAGAAAGACAGGGCTAGTGGTAAAGGATAGCTTGTTGAAACAGGAGAATGTCATTGTCAGTTGCGTAAGAAAAAGGTGTCGCTAAAAAAGCTAAGACTATGCTTAGGTCGGATTTTTTTCGTCTTTTTCAGCCCTCGACCCTCAAACTATCTCTTTAACTGAACATTTTTATGTTCTTCCACATCTTTGCCAGTGAATTTGGCCCCAGGGACATCATTTTCGGAGAGAATTGGTAGATTTAGCTCTGTAAACATCTTCTTAGTACACAATTTCCATTCATTTCCTATTAGAGACAAACAGTGGCGTGTCCCCCCTTAGCAACAGTAGCTAACGTCATGAATATTAATGAGCGGAAGTGACGTGTTGCTTGCGGTACGCCATTGCACATGTATAGATTTAAATAATGTATTATTTGTATATGCAGGAAGTGGCAACTTCCAGACGGATCAATGCTTCTGATAATTCTGGGCGTGAAAGATGAAGAAGAGGCTGGGTATTTGCATTTTTGTGCACAGTGTGACGCATGGGCATAGGTTTGCATAGGGACAGTAGGGACAAAACACTACCAACTTTTCAGGATGCTCAAATTGTGCCCACCAACTTTTAAGCAACCTTATTTGCGTTATATAATGACTTCAGTTATATAGGCCATTTAGGCTAGGTTCATACTACAGGTCTTAATGCACAAATCCGATTTTTTGCCATACGTGTTTTTTTGGCATGCCTGTTCAGACTGCCTTTGTCCATTGAGACCGTTCAAGTATCACGCATGCGCACTAATTCGCAGTCCGAGTTGCGCTCAGGAAAGAGACCCGCATGCGCAGAAGCATCAAAACATATTACACATGCTAGCTTTATGTCATTCCAGAGTGATCATATTTTGATTTCCAAAAAGAGGACACAAATAACAGACATTAATAATCCCCGTTTAGCCTTATATTCAAAGTCTATATGGATCGATAGAACACATACATGCACACACATGAGCCGTGAAATGACGTGGGTGCATCAGTTTGCCCCGACTCGGCCATGTGTGCAATAATGAAATATTGCACATTCGGCGCACAGAATGAAAATCGAAAATTGTCAGGCTTATTCTTTTCCTCATTTTATTTTTTTATGACTGTGGTCAAGCCCGCTTCGTGCTTAAAAGCAGATTTCAAGCTAGGCGACAATGCCTACATGGCTGCCGTCCTCCGTGCATCTTGCTCTTTGGTGACGTAAATGCTGCATGAATTCCGATTTGGGACTCTTGACAGTTCAGACCGCCAGTCACGTTCTGAAAAAATGTGGCCCAGATCGGATTTGAACCACATACGAAAGTGACTCAGATCCGATTTTAAATGGTCCACTTCTATGCAACTTGTCCCGTTCAGACCGTCAAGTTAATGTTTGACTCGAGCCGGAAAAACACGAAAAAATCGGATTCGTGCATTAAGACCTGTAGCATGAACCTAGCCTTAGATTGTCTCCCCACATGTTTTAAATGTTGTAACTGACCCCAGCTTTAAATTATTTTTTATTATTAGAAGTTTTTTTCAGCCAGCAGCAGCCACTGTAAGAAATGTAAAAAGACTTCAATGTTGTGGAAGTGGGGAACACACCACTAATTTTGCAACTGAAAGTCCAACCTGCATCAGAGTTAGCATAACATTAAACGTGTGAATTTGCTAACCTGCAAAACTCTGTGTGTCCTTCTTTATGTGTTTTCTACTGCTGACGTGAAATAAACTGTGAGAAATGTATGTGGTCTTAAAGCAGCCCACAGGAGCGTTCATGTTTTTGTTGAGTTTGGCTGTGCTTGTCGACAAAAGCAGTAGTGTTTTACCTGACGGACAGCTCCATTTTTATTAAATTTTTGTTATTCCCTGACAAAGAAATTTTATTATTTTATTATATTTAATTTCTTTAATTAGACAATGTTGATCGGTCTTAAGACGAATGTTTTTTTTTTTGCATCCTGGATAGTGAAGAGATGATTAACAAGCTTTTATTTATTGTGTATGTTGATATTATTTTAGTGAAGTTCAAATAATGCAATTTAAATTTGCTCATAAATTCCGGACATTTTTTCTGGCAGTTTTCAAAATGTTTTTTATTTTTTTGTCAAGTCAGTACAGATTTTTTTTGCATTGATAATTACGAATGTGCCGTCCCCAGCAAAAAGTCTCCGTGCAGGTTACGCAATATCGTCCCCACCAATGTTGAGCCCAAACCTACACCCTTGGTGTGACGTCACACTGCATAATTTCAAATCATAGCATCTGCAAGATGATTTAACTTCCAAATGCGATTACAATCAGATAAAAAAATAAAATAAAATAAAAACATTTGGATAACTTCCAATTTCACTGCATGAAATAGTTCAAAATTTTGGAAACTGAGAAGAGTGCCTCTTTAAGCTGACTTTAATTATTGCATTCGAAAATAATCATCATACTCAATCCTGATTAAAGTATTGCTGAGCTTTTCAAGATGGAAATGAATGACTTCAGTGATGCCTGGTGGCTGAAAATTCAGCAGAGGACAAGGACACATACACTGACTGTGAATTCAGAGAACACAACACCACCACTGTACGATTCTTACAATAACCCACAAATGTTTGTACACTAGCAGACACACACCAACACTTCTAATCGTGTGTGACATCATTTAACACAACACATCTTTTAGTGTCGACAGAGGCAAGTCATGCCAGCTGCTTCTTCCAACGCACACACCCACACACACAATTTACATTATGTAGGTTGTATGTCTATGTCAGCATATAAACATAAGTATAATTATGATTAAAGAAAAATAAGAATATAGATGTGATCTTTAGATGAACTTACAGTGTTTGTGTGCCTTCATGCCGGTTTCTTAATGAGACACTAGAAAAAAAGCACACACAGAATGAATCTACTTCCTGTCACACACACGCCCTAAAGTTGGATTTGGTGGTGCAATCAGGTGACGGGTGTTACCAACGCTTCACTTTCCGATCACACTGACACCAACACATACACAAGCACACACGCAAACAAGGGGGAGGGAGGATGTCAGTCTTACAACACTTCCTGTCAACATTTGAAAGAACGTGAACATTTGTAGTTATAGTATGTACGATATGTGTTGTATGACTCACTATATGGGTCATTTTCGTGTAACTTGATCAATAAAGTCAATGACATACCCCACTGCATTGCATTTTGAAAATGAATGGCTCTGGCTGATTTAATATTTGAAAGGACAGCAGTTGCTATTTCAGTTTTTTTAACAAGCTAATAATTGTGTCTAGCAAAAAATGTCAAGTAAAAAAGGGCAATGCATGCAAGTTGAGTATCTCACATTGAAGCTGTTTTTTTTTTCGCGCAACGATTTTTCCTCCGTAACGCTCCTTGCTGTTTAATCAGACAAGTGGCACTTCAGCCAACAAAAATTGCTGTCCTCGTCTGTTCGACTTTAACCCCCCCTATCTGCTGCGCGCTGTCCCAATACTTGCAAGACCATGATGAAAATGGTGCTGGTAAAATGGCATCCAATATTATGAAAAATGTAAAAAAAAAAATCATAATAAATAATAATAATAAATCATGTGCACCTTTGAAATTTTTTTTTATAAATGAATGTGTGAAGTTGAAAGGAGACTATTAAACGACATAATCTTTTAAAATATCTTTTGCGGCATTTTCCCGTACTCTGATAACATCAGCACATCATGCTCTTTTTGCAGTTCAGACAACAACACACCACAACTCTGTTTCGGCCCAGCTGTAAACCGTGACTGACAACCTCTGTGTGTATAACACAAAAGCTGTGATGTGAAGACACTACATGACGACAAATGGGATGATACAATACAGAAAGTGTTACTGTTTTACTCAAGTGTTCTGAACTCACAATTAAGTCTTACATTTAATCAAACTTGTTTTGGGGTGGGGGGCACAGGGGCCCTGGACTCTCTTCTTGGGTTATTCTGAGGTCAAGCAAAACACATCAGAGCGTTGAGAGGTTGGAAAGGCAAAGAGTGCACGCTGAAACTTCTGTTTGCTGTGCTCTTACAAACATGAGCCCAAGTGTTGTGAAAAGTCAATAAAATGTGAATACAAAAACATGACTTGAACAAGTTCTTGACAAACTGTTAACTGCTTGTTGTTTACTTCAGCTCTTCATAATAAACAGGTGTAATAATTACAAAGTCAGGTGATTTAATTTTGTTATTCGATATATAATATGCATTGACAATGTTTGGACAGTGTTGTAGACAAGAACTGGGACTGATAAGTTGCAATAGATTTATTTCAAGTGATGCAATTTCTCCAATACAATATTTGAACTGACAGTTTAAAATCTTTAAATTAAGGCAAACAAGGCCCACACTCTGACGGGGGCAGCAAACATTATATAATAAATTATAAGTAATATACAAATACAAGATTACAATAAACGTGTCTTTGTCAAAGCAGTTTAAAAAAAACTATTTACTGGCCATGGGTAAATTGCCAGACAGAATAAATATGTCCTTTAAAGTTCTTGCATTTCCATTTTAAGTATTGCAAGTTCTCCAACACAATATTTGAACTGACGGTTTAAAATCCTTTTAGTGCAAAATGGCCCACACTCTGACAGGGGGCAGCAAATATTATAATACATAATACATTATAAAAAGCTATATACTATATAAATACAAGATCACAACAAAACCTGTCTTTTTCAAAGCAGTTAAAAAAATTCAGTGGCCTTAGGTAAATAAAGGTGTATAGACCCTACCCACCGACGTCACAAAATCACGTGCTCGCTGTATGGTTCCGCCCACTTGTCCGTCATTTTGTGTCTGTATTATCAATGGTCTCAATTGATCGAGCAATTTATTATGCATTTCATGGAAGACCCAGTGCTTTCGGATGCCGTAAACTCACTTGATGCGTTGCATAAAAGGCGTTATGTGGAAAAGCTTCAGTTTATCCATTCGCCAGATCCATATTTGATGCCTAAATCGATGTTTTTCGACCCGCTGTCTCCGCCGTAATTGCCTGACATCTGCTAGCTACCCTGAACTGTACAACTATCTTGTCCACACAAAATCAGCCTATTCTCACGAAAGTTTGAAAAACTTTAAGAGCTTGGAGGCTTATAAATACTTCGTTGCTGGTTGGGTGAAACAGTTCCTCGTCCACGAAAATTCGGCAGAAATCTATCTTGTGCTTGGAAAGGTGAGTTACGAAATTTTCAATTCAAAATCTTTTGTTATTCCTAACATCCACTGTCAAGTCTAATGTATTTCATGTCGTTTATCAATGGAGTTAGGGCTTTTAATGTTTATATGGTTTAGCGATAGCACTCTCACTACATACATACGTGTATGTTGTCGGTGATTAGCCTAGCAATGATCTTAATTGTGGTTGTTAGCCCAAAACCCTCTAAATATATATTAAATGCATCTTACCAGATATAAAATGACTACTACATAATCTGTGGTAATCGTTTGGAGCCCAGTTTTCTCGTCGAATTGCAGCAGCCCATCTCGCTCTCTTCTCTCCGGGTCTCTCGGAATCCGGTAGAACTTCAAGTCTCTCCGTCTTCTCCGTCTATCTTCTCTGTTATTGCAACCGACCGCCACACACGCCTTCACCATTTTGATTATTAATGTTAACGAGCAGAAAAACATGTCGTAAATAGGAGGAATGTACGTAGCTGTAACAGGGAAACATGATGTATTGACGGACAATTGGGCGGCACCAGTCAGGAGGAAGGAGTTGTGACGTCACGTGGGTAGGGTCTATAAATATGTACATTACAGTTCTTGCATTTCTATTTTAGGTATTGCAACTTTTCCAACACTATTTGAATTGACAGTCTAAAGTCTACATCAGTGCAAACAAGATTATAAATAATAATAGAATACATACAATATTACAATGAAATGTGTCTTTGTCTAAGTGGTTAAAAAACAATACAAAACAAAAAACAAAACGAATTCACTGGCCTTAGTTAAATAGCCAGGCAGAATAAATATGTGCATTAAAGTTCTTGCATTTTCACAAGTTAAAAGCCCGCAGTCCATTGACAAGAAGGGCAGACCCAGATGGCGTCTGCTGCAGGGGCTTTTTTGAGTCCGACACAAGACAAATGGAACAAATTTCTTTGTCAAATAATCCAAGAAGAGAGACGGTGACCAATCGGGATGTGTTGTCAGCATTTCATATGCAGGTTTACCTAGGAACACAACAGGTAGGGAGGAGAGTAGTAGTGAGCATTGCTACCGAGGCAGATTTACACAACGGGAAAAAAAACGTATTGAAACCAAAACAGTGGATAAATCGTTCCGTTTACAAGAGTAGAGATGACAGGAACACACTCTCATTCCAGCAGAAATATGATCAAAAGAAATGCTTTTCCGACGAACCGCTGCGACCCAAGCCGTCCGTCGTGCCTTCGTGATCTGATATTTGGTCCTCCATGCAGGAAAACGGTGAAAAGTGAGTCCAGTTTTCCTTGCCTTTTTTTGTCGTGGGTGGGAGACGCTGTTGCACCCGGTAACACAACAATACACACCAGGGGTCACGTTAACCGAAAATTTTCCGTCGTTGACCGGTTATTTAAAACGGTGACGGAAAAAACTGAAGTCCATCTGTCATTTTGACAAGTTGCAATTCACACCCCAGACCACAGGGTGGCGAGTGAGCATATTAATTAGCTATTGTCTCTCTTGATGCATGACGTGGTTGGCCTTACTCGGAAAAATGTCAAAGCAACTGAGTGTCCGAAGTTTCTTCAAAAAACCCCAAAACGACGATGGTGTTGATAAAAGAGGTGAAAAAAGAGGGACTGATGCAGTGGAGGATGAAGGACAAACAAGCAATCAGCCCTCAGCAACTACTGAGCGAGCAAGCGGCAGCAAGGAGGAAGGTGTGAGACTGCGTTCAGGCCACAGCAGGTGAACTGTTAATTTATTGTTCCATACAGTGCTGCTCGAAAGTTTGTGAACCCAACAGCGATGGTCAGATTTTTTGTAAAAAAAACTAAAATAACCTTATTAAATGTTAAGTTATACCCAAATCCACAATACTGACATTCCAAATAATGGACTGAAACAAAAGAAATAGTTATTTTGTCATTCTTTATTTAACAAAAGTGGTTGATTTAAGAAAAACTCAGATATCATGTGTGCAAAAGTATGTGAACCCCTTCAGTTAATAGGATATTGCGCCTCCTTTTGCAGAGATTACCTCAACCAAACGGTTTCTGTAGTGACTAATCAGCCTCTCACATCTACTTTGGGGGATTTTTGCCCATTCTTCCTTGCAGAACGCAGTCAGTTGAGAGAGGTTTGATGGGCGTCTGGCATGAACTGCTCGCTTCAGGTCCCGCCACAGCATTTCAATGGGATTTAGGTCAGGACTTTGACTGGGCCAGTCCAGAACACGAATCTTCTTCTTTTTCAGCCATTCCTTGGTTGTATTGCTGGAATGCTTTGGATCATTATCATGTTGCATGATCCACCTTCTGCCAAGCTTTAACTTCAAAACAGATGGCGTCAGGTTATGTTCTAGGATTTGACAATATTCCTCAGAATTCATGATTCCCTGGACTATGTGGAGTTGTCCAGGTCCTGAGGATGAAAAGCAAGCCCAGATCTTGACATTCCCACCTCCATGCTTCACTGTTGGGAGAAGGTTCTTTTGGTGGTATGCAGTGTTGACTTTTCACCAGACATGGCGGTTTTGGTTGTGACCAAACAGTTCAATTTTGCACCTACATCAGTTGATGAAAACTCTTTTTAATTTAGTCTCGACAACACAACTGTTAAAAAAACAAAAAAAAACTACTGAATTGATTGATTAGGAAATCAGGTTGAAATAATAGAAAATTCCAAAATGTTGAGGGGGTTCACAAAGTTTTGAGCAGCACTGTATGTAGCCTACCTACTGGGGCCACAGTCAGCTGTTTTTGTCACTGCGGAGAAAAAGTTACATATTCATCTGCTTGATGTGTGATGGCACGGTGTGCATTCTCTGTTAAGCTTGTTCGGACAGAATATTAATTAAAAATGAATGAAAACTAAATACTATTGAATATGTCATTATTATCATTTTTAAAATTTAAGCGACGGGTAAAAATAGATTATGAACGGATTTTTATGACCCTGTCAGTCAATATGACAGACAACGAAAAAGTCTAGCACAACCTCTGATACACACCCATAATTTCTTTCTAATACACCGAAGGAATTAGCTAAGCACTACCACACGTTGCAATCCCCGTTGAGTAAAGGATATTACCAGCATGGGGGCGTATCCAAACAATGACGTAGTACGTCCCATTCCCTATTCCAAATGCACTATGTAGCGCCCCCTGGCAGTCATTCTTTGTCCCGCCGACGCTTTAAGCCCTACTTTGACCCCCTCAGAATGCTTCAAAACTCACCAAACTCAACAGCCAGGTGAACACTGGTGAAAACTTTGATAAAATGTAAAAAAAAAAAAATTTTTTTTAAATCAAAATATGCGTAAATGTGTGTAGCGCCCCCTAGGAACAAAACCAACATTTCATTTCATTTTTTTTTTTTTTAAGGTGAAAGAGGAGGTAACAACGCAAAGGTTAAAACTTAGAACATATCAGCACTATATGAATGGGATACCATACACGGTGCCCAGACTGCCGTTAGTACTACATCCAGTTTTCTTAGGGTGGGCAGAGAGTGTCGTGGGTGGGCACTGCCCACCCCTGCCCCCTGATCGGCATCCTTCTTTTCTGAAGTAAGAGAGAATGAGATAATGCTGTTTCTATACTACGCTAAATAATAATGCTTTGTTTAAAATTGATTTTCAGAAAAGTGAATAAAATTGTTTCATGTATTGCATCCTTACTTGCACAGAGTATGATAAAATACAAAATATTACAAACTTTACTGTTTTTATTGCAACATGCAGGATAATCTGCATCAGGCCCGGAGTGGGAGGGAGGACGGAGACAAATCCCGGTGGGCCGGTCTGATCACGTTTGGTCCAGGAGGGCCGATCTTAATATACATTTTTGATAAAGCTGTCCGTTAAACGCTTTAATCACGGCATTAATAACGGTGTTGACACAAACCTCATTTTATTATTTATTTTTTCCCCGCACTCCGTAGTTTGGAATTCATGAAAACATGCAGCGCGCTCCTATGGGCGCCAGCTCGGGACGATAGCATCATCCTGCTGACTTGATTCTGGTAAAACCTAATTTTGGGTTTTAATGGCCAAAATGGGGCACTTTGAGGTAGCGTGATAAGCCGTGTCATTAATCTTACTTTTAAAAAGTAATTAGTTACAGTTACAAATTACTTCTCCCAAAAAGTAATTGAGTTAGTAACTCAAGTATTTACCTCAACGTAAGAGTAATTAGTTACTCGGTAAAGTAACTGTTACTTTTCATGTTCTACACGTCATTGCATGATCCATTCTATAACGTCTTTTAGATCAAATATTATTCCACCCCCACAGTGTTTTTGCAAGTTTGACATTCATTTTTTATCTTGTTTATATAATATTTGCGTTTAGAAAAAAAATGCGAGTTAACTCACGATTAATCACATGCTGTCCGCAGTTAACCATGAACAGCATATGACTAATCACGATTAAAATTTTAATCACTTGACAGCCCCAAATAAGAACATTATTTCAATATCATTGTCATGATATAAGGTGGGCAATCAGGCTTTTTAAAATGGCGGATTGCAAACAAGAAGTTGCAAATGGTTCAAAACTGAATTTTTAAGATGTGTCAATTTGCATGTTTCTTTTTGACGCCAGCATATTTACATGATGTACACATTTGTAAAAGTCATAATTTAACGAAGTATTTGCTAAAATGTTCAGTAACAAAAACTTACCATTTGCATTTGTTGCATTCTCTTCTTGTAGATGAATTAAATGGTCTATAAAGGTTTTGCCCACGCGACAAACCAAAATGAAGTGAGTGTCTGCAGTTTTTTTTTTTTTTTTTTTGCTACAACAACAAAAGCACATGTACAGGACGCACTCGAAATTATCAAGCAAGTGGTAAGGATAATCTTTCCCAGAGCATGTGAAGGCAGCATTAGAGTTGAAAAACATTTTTATCAACGGCAGGACTATATTAGCACATCAAAATTCCTTGTGACATCATTAATACTCATTACATGCGCCTGTGCTCAATTCATAAGTTTGTGGGAGGGAAATCTGATGCGGTGCCATTTTTTGGGTTTGATTTTCTCCATTATAGAGGTCCAAGAAATTCTTGATTTCCATACTTGAAAATTTTGAGCAAATATTTTCCACATGAAGTTCATTTATACCAACATTAGGTTCAGCTAGGCAGTTGCTCGAGGCCCCAGCCAATAAAGGGGCCCCTTATGGTTGCCAACATGTACTCGACAGAAACAAGAATTGGCCATTTGAAACGATACCACAGTAGCAAACCACTTTTTGGGTCTCCACCCCATTTGCCATAGCAACTTGCACTTGATGCTATCATTGGACCCTGTGTATTCTGTGAAAAGTCAAACATAAGCTTACTTAAACGTAATACTATAATAATGTATATATATATATATATATACAGTGCCTTGCAAAAGTATTCGGCCCCCTTGAACCTTGCAACCTTTCGCCACATTTCAGGCTTCAAACATAAAGATATAAAATTTTAATTTTTTTGTCAAGAATCAACAACAAGTGGGACACAATCGTGAAGTGGAACAAAATTCATTGGATAATTTAAACTTTTTCAACAAATAAAAAACTGAAAAGTGGGGCGTGCAATATTATTCGGCCCCCTTGCGTTAATACTTTGTAGCGCCACCTTTTGCTCCAATTACAGCTGCAAGTCGCTTGGGGTATGTTTCTATCAGTTTTGCACATCGAGAGACTGACATTCTTGCCCATTCTTCCTTGCAAAACAGCTCGAGCTCAGTGAGGTTGGATGGAGAGTGTTTGTGAACAGCATTCTTCAGCTCTTTCCACAGATTCTCGATTGGATTCAGGTCTGGACTTTGACTTGACCATTCTAACACCTGGATACATTTATTTTTGAACTATTCCATTGTAGATTTGGCTTTATGTTTTGGATCATTGTCCTGTTGGAAGATAAATCTCCATCCCAGTCTCAGGTCTTGTGCAGATACCAACAGGTTTTCTTCCAGAATGTTCCTGTATTTGGCTGCATCCATCTTCCCGTCAATTTTAACCATCTTCCCTGTACCTGTTGAAGAAAAGCAGGCCCAAACCATGATGCTGCCACCACCATGTTTGACAGTGGGGATGGTGTGTTCAGGGTGATGAGCTGTGTTGCTTTTACGCCAAACATATCGTTTTGCATTGTGGCCAAAAAGTTCAATTTTGGTTTCATCTGACCAGAGCACCTTCTTCCACATGTTTGGTGTGTCCCCCAGGTGGCTTGTGGCAAACTTTAAACGAGACTTTTTATGGATATCTTTGAGAAGTGGCTTTCTTCCTGCCACTCTTCCATAAAGGCCAGATTTGTGCAGTGTACGACTGATTGTTGTCCTATGGACAGACTCTCCCACCTCAGCTGTAGATCTCTGCAGTTCATCCAGAGTGATCATGGGCCTCTTGGCTGCATCTCTGATCAGTTTTCTCCTTGTTTGAGAAGAAAGTTTGGAAGGACGGCCGGGTCTTGGTAGATTTGCAGTGGTCTGATGCTCCTTCCATTTCAATATGATGGCTTGCACAGTGCTCCTTGAGATGTTTAAAGCTTGGGAAATCTTTTTGTATCCAAATCCGGCTTTAAACTTCTCCACAACAGTATCTCGGGCCTGCCTGGTGTGTTCCTTGGTTTTCATAATGCTCTCTGGACTTTAAACAGAACCCTGAGACTATCACAGAGCAGGTGCATTTATACGGAGACTTGATTACACACAGGTGGATTCTATTTATCATCATCGGTCATTTAGGACAACATTGGATCATTCAGAGATCCTCACTGAACTTCTGGAGTGAGTTTGCTGCACTGAAAGTAAAGGGGCCGAATAATATTGCACTCCCCACTTTTCAGTTTTTAATTTGTTAAAAAAGTTTAAATTATCCAATAAATGTTGTTCCACTTCACGATTGTGTCCCACTTGTTGTTGATTCTTGACAAAAAAAATTAAATTTCATATCTTTATGTTTGAAGCCTGAAATGTGGCGAAAGGTTGCAAGATTCAAGGGGGCCGAATACTTTTGCAAGGCATTGTATATGTATTGTATTGTATGTCCTGATCGATTGGGATGCCGATCGATCGGGTCCAATCACGTCATTTTCAAATACCAGAATCGGCCAAAAAATATCGGCCATGCCTTTGTAAATTTTTTTTTTTTTTTTTTAAATTAAATCGTTTTCTAATTGTGTTTAACGTTACAGACATATTATGTTACACTCATCCAGAGTCTTTAGTTTAGGCTTAAGGTAGGGTTATCAAATTTATCCCGAAAACGGCGGTAATTCATTTTTTTAAAATGTATCACGTTTTAACGCAATTAATGCATGCGTTGCACGACTCACTCACGCATTGTCGCGCTCAATCTGTAATGGCGCCGTTTTACCCATTTACAGAGATAAAAGGCAGTGTAAAATGAGTAGAGTGAATTTTGGCAGCCTTTGGAGCCTTTTTTTAACAGGCTAAAGCCTTACAATCCCTCTCCCTACAATTAGAAATATCATGGGAAGCAATGTGGGGAAGCAAGGTAGCAATTGATCTTGTTCTTAATACCTTATGTTATTTCCCAACGCAGAGAAGATATATCAATTGATAGCACTACGCACAGTCATGGTACCACTTCCCATCATGCATTTGGGTTGAATGGCTGCAGTATCATTTACTGAAAGCTCAACAAATACACTTGATGACAATATTTAGTCACAATATATAAAGTCACAAGTCTTTCTATCCGTGGATCCCTCTCACAGAATGTTAATAATGTAAATGCCATCTTGAGGATTTATTGTCATAATAAACAAATATAGTACTTATGTACTGTATGTTGAATGTATATATTCATCCGAGTTTTATTCATATTTTTCTTAATGCATTGCCAAAATGTATATGATCGGGAAAAATTATCCGGAATGATTGGAATTGAATCGGGAGCAAAAAAAGGCAATCGGATCGGGAAATATCGGGGTCGGCAGATACTCAAACTAAAACGATCGGGATCGGAAGGAAAAAATCATGATCGGAACAACCCTAGTATATATATATATATATATATATATATATATATATATATATATATAACGGCTGTCAAACGATTAAAATTTTTAATCGAGTTAATTACAGCTTAAAAATTAATTAATCGTAATTAATCGCAATTAATCGCAATTCAAACCATCCATAAAATATGCCATATTTTTCTGTAAATTATATATATATTCTGTAAAATAATTTGTTGGAATGGAAAGATAAGACACAAGATGGAGATATACATTCAACATACGGTACATAAGGACTGTAGTGGGCATTTCACTCTACTGTCATTTAAATCTGTCTATGCTGCCCTCACTCTGAAGCGTCTACTTTTTCCAAAGCTAGACAGCTAGTGAACGACGCCTTAATAATCAGACTTCTTCCTTTTTCATCTGATTTATTAATAAAATGGCCTCAAACCACTGTCCTCTTTAGACCGTAGTGAAACTACAAAAAAAAAGTACACAAGCATTGCATTAGCAACAACGTTAGCTTAGCACGCTATACAGGTTCACTAAACATAAACAAAAAACGTCTCATACAAAAAATATATAACATTTTGCTTACTAACATAATATGTACATTCTTTACAACAACCATACTTACGGACAAATCTTGTCCAAGAATCATATAAACACAACATTACAACGTAGGCGTCAGCCCGAGACGTCGTGCAGCCATATTGAACTGGCAAGAAAGCAATAAACCATGTCGCAAAGCGACCACAAGAGTTCGCTGTTAGACAGCACAAAAAACCTTGCTGTAAAACTTACCAAAAGGCAGAATACTGTCTGAGCGGGACATGTGCGTTAATTGCATCAAATATTTTAACGTGATTAATTTAAAAAATTAATTACCGCGCGTTAACGCGATAATTTTGACAGCCCTAATATATATATATATATATAATATATATATATATATACAGGGTGACCCAAAAAAAAGTTTACACTGCCATAATACAATTTAAATGCCATATTTATTCATCTTAGAATTACAATTTAATCACAAATTATACATTATTGTAAAGAACATGTACCGTACACTCTATTTTTCAATGTGTCCTCCCTTAAGTGTCACAACAGCCTCCAGGCGCCTGCGGAACGCTTGACAGGTCTTCTTTATGTAGGATGCTGTCATCTTTTCCCAAGATCTGACAATGGACCTCTCCAAGGCTGCCACAGACGTTTGTGGTTTCTTACAGGCACTGTCCTCCACAGTTGCCCATATGCTATAATCCAGGGGATTGAGATCTGGACTCTGGGGTGGCCACACATCACCTTGTCAATCAACTTTTTGGTCCGCACAGATCGGCACTTCCAGACCCATGTTTTCGTGAGGCTGTTCCAGTATCTTTCAGCTTCTTTTTAACTTTGTAGACTGCACATCTGGATATTCTCAGATTTGCTGCAATCTCAGTAGGTGTCAGACCGGCACGCAGCAATTCAGGTACAGCTAAGGTTTTCTTCATTTTCAGCAGAAGCACAGGAATTGTAGAGACAAAAGATTACCAGCTGCATTGAGTGACCTTAATGAATCACTTAAGCATGACAACCTATTTAGATATGTTTCAATGGCTTTTAAACAAGCAGTCAACTGAATGTAAACTTTTTTTGGGGTCACCCTGTATATATATACATATATATGTATATATATATATACATATATATATATACATACATATATATATAAATTATATAATAATATAATAAAACCAATAAAATTTGTTATATATATATATATATATACAGTGGGGAGAACAAGTATTTGATACACTGCCAATAGGAAAACCCATTGGCAGTGTATCAAATACTTGTTCTCCCCACTGTATATATATATTGTCCGCCAACTTTTTCTTCTGGTGTGGCCTTATACATTATTTACTTATTGTGCATTTATGTGTGGATAAATCTAATTTTTGCATTGTGCATAGATGGAGAGGGGGCCTCAGGGATTTCTTGCTTGGTTGCCCAAGAAACCCTAGCAACACCACTGCCCTTAGAGAACACAATATACATACACTATTTATTTTACTTTTATTGGGACTCGAGTGTTCTGTATTATTTTTATTGGCGAATTATTTTATCTTTGCCTCTTTCATTTCCACCTTCTGTAGTCACCACTCCGAGACATATGGAGGATGTGGTAACATCTTTAGTAGTGCAGATTATTTGAAGACAAACAGTTTGTTCCACATAAATGTGATTAGATATAATCAGAGAAAGATGTATTTTGTCCCTTCCATGCATACATCTGGAATACCTTTACAAACAAATAATGAACGTCCGCTATACAAAAATGTGCTTTTTGATAAGAGTAACAAAGTCTTGACAGCATCTTTTTCAGTCATATTTCTGCTTCATTACTGCTGTATCGCCCATCCAGGCTAGGGAATGCCTCTCTGATTTTGGTCACACAGCAGCGTGGGATGGCAGGACGGGTGTCCGGTGGTGGGACGCCAAACCTCCAGGCCACATACTGGCGGTAGGCGCAGCGCCGTAAAGCGGCTGCGCTGGGCGGTGTCTGAGTGAGGGGGTCTCGGTAGAGGAGCAGTTCCTCCAGGAGGGGGCGTTGAAGTGCAAACTTGTGGAATAACACCGAGGTGGACACGCAGGCGCCTTCATTGCTGCGCCGGCAGCACAACTCCTCCTGCGGGAGGGCGGAGGCGCTGCAGCAACCACACTTGCACCAATTTGGAGGATGGCCTTGGGATTTGGAGAAGGAAGCTGTGAAGGACTGAGGGTCCCGAAGGAGACAGAGAGTGGCCATCATGTGTCCTATGTCCTCCTGGCAAAAAAAAAAAACATTTTACGGGCCAATATCTTGATTTCACTAAGTAACTGGTCTGCAATGAAGATCAGGTGTAATCGTTGACACGATATTTGCTGCAGTTACATGATACCAGGGTCAAAGCGATAAATGCAAGAACCACATTAAAAAGGTGACATGACGTGATAGAGTGTATATACTAGTTGTTACTGAAAAAAGGTTGCAAAAGAGGGTGGGGGGCGCAGCATAATCACAAGTGTTGTCAGTAACGGTTACTGTAATCTGCTTACTTTCGTTCAGTAACAAGCAATCTAACGAATTCATTTTTCCAACGCAGTAATCTGATTAAAGTTAGTTTCCTTAGTGCCTGTCCGTTACTATTTTGTTGTTGCCTCATAATGTATGTAGAATGAAGAATACTGTGGTCATGTACGAAGAGCATTTTGAATAAAAAACGATTCCTTTGAGTTTGGGACTGACATCACATCTCACGTTTTCTCATCGGGAAAAGAAAAAAAACGTGTCACGTGTATTACCATCCTGTGAGCACTGTCTGCGGCGAGGCCAAGGGCTACTCGTCAGGATGCCAACAGTTAAAGGCAGGAGTTATACCACAAACGGCTGCATTTGCACACTGGAAATACAGCCATTACTTCACATTTCTGCCCAGTAAAGATGACAAAATATCTCCGTGCGCTGCAAACTTTGCGCTGGCTCAAAAAGACTCAACCGCTAAAAACTTGACATCCAATTCAAGAAACCACTTGGAATTACAGCACAACGCGACATAACTCGAAACAAAGCATACAGCTAACAAGACAGCCAACCAGCCTTTACGTACATTTTATCATTACAGTTTGTAACCATAGGCAGAGTTTTACCGTAATTTCACGAATATAACGCGCACTCTTTTCCCCAAAATCAACTTGTAAAATCATGGGTGCGCATTATACACGGGTACATGGATGGAGACAGAAATATATATATTTCATATATATATATATATATATATATCTAAAGACTTTTTTTTTTAATTGACACGGCCATGTTGTGTTGAAGAAAACGTATGCGGCGATCCGTTGCCGACCATTACGGTACATGACGTCACCATTTTGTTTCGGTAATACTTGTTTCAGTAATACCACGCTGATTGGTCGAATGATTTCGTCTGTGTTAAATTCTGCTTTTTTCACTCTTCATAAAGCACAGAATTTAGTTTCTTGAACTCATTTGAGTCAACGTTTATTGCAACTCGGCAACTCGGACCATAACAAACGTAACACAACACAGAGTTCCTGTGTCCGTCGACTATATCTGTCCCTCGGGAAACTCAAACCCAAATAACAATAGTTCCTCTTGTTACAGTCCACAGTGATGCGCTTTTTACGTTTTCCGACTTCGGACCCCACTTTTATTTTACCGTATCAATCCATGGAAGAAACATTCATTCATCATGATGAAACGAGCAAGTTATGCAGCAGTCTTTAAAAGATAAGTCACATCTGTTTCGTTTTCTCCTAGATTCTGGTAAGGTGGAGAAGTTGTCTAATCATATTATTACCGTAAATATTGTCAGTTCATGGTAATGTTTTGAACTACCAATGTGCTATGCTTGTGCTGTGTTTCACCAGTCAGTAAAATGACATTTCTGTATCTGTACACGAGCTCTTTTTTCTAATATTCTTCTATTTATTGGTGCTAAAATTAGGGTGCGCGTTATAAACGGGTACAATAATTTTGCCTAGATTTTACAAGTAAATTTGGGGTGCGCATTATACACGGGTGCGCCTTATATTCGGGAAATTACGGTAGTTTTGTGTGGGTGTGAGGGGGTGGGGGGCAAACCATGTTGATGACTCTGAAACAAAAGTTTGGATACACCTCATCATTTTTGCTTTTTATCTATTTTCACTACTATTGTAACTTCTCACTGAAGATATTAAAATTATGAACGAACATGGGGAATTATGTACTTGGCAAAAAAAAAAAAAAGTGAAATAACTGAAAACAGGGTTTATATTCTACATTCCTCAAAGTATCCACCCTTGAGGCGTCTCCAAACTTTTGGCCTATACTGTACATATACACATCTTGACACTGTTCGTGTTCAATCCTCAGTTCAAGCTCAGTTGTTGTTGGTAGCTTTTGAAAGCTTAGGTTTAAAGAAATTCTAAATATCCATCTTGCCTCCTCAGGTGTTACAAGCCGCCGTCAGCGGCATTGATTTAGTCTTTCCATATCCTGTTTTATTTTGGTAGGTTACTTTGTGTTCACTTAAGTCAGCTTTGTCTTCCTCCCCTAATCACCTGAGTGCCAACACCTGTTCTCCATTAGCTGTACTCCTTAAATACTCCTCTTGTTTGTTGCCATTTGCCAGTGCGTTTTCAATGTTTTGGACATCAGTAGGCCATCACGTCACCACCGTCATTCAAGATAAGTTTTTGCCATTGCCTGTTTTGTGTTGTACTTTGAAGCCTGTTTTACATTTCCTTTTGTGAATTAAATACTTTTTGGACATTGCAATCCTCTCTGCTCGTGCATTTGAGTTCAGCCGTGTGTGCCCCGCCGTGACAGAACGCACTGGCCAACATGGACTCAGCTGAGAACGAGAGGCTAAGGGCCGCTCTGGGCGCCCAAGGAGTCAGACTCAAAAAGCAAGAAGAACACCTTCATGCACTCAGTCAGGCGGTTGAGCAGCTTTCCCGGGAACAGCGCGGAGGGCAAGAAAACGTGGCTCTTCAGATCCAGCAGCTGGCTCAATCCCTGCAGCTGACACTGAGTCGCCTTGAACCAGCATCGGCCAACACCACGTCTGCCGCTGCTTCACCACCTGCCCCTCCTGTACCTCCTTTGCTGGATCCTGGGAACAGTCACGCTTCGCTCCCCCACCTAGCAGCTCCTGACAAGTTCTCGGGGGAAAAGGGTGACTGCCGCACCTTTCTTTTTCAATGTGACCTTCACTTTAGACTCATGCCTCATGTTTATGAAACTGACGCTGCCAAGTTAGCTTTTATGTTCTCTCATCTATCGGGCCAAGCAGCTGAATGGGCGACCACGGAGTGGGACAGACATTCACCAGCATGCTCCTCGGTAGAGAACTTCACTTTGGCACTCCGAAGAGTGTTCGATCGGGCAGCCCCAACAAGGGAGGCAGTGTGGGCTCTGGAGAATCTGCAGCAGGGTAGGCTCAGCGTGGCTGATTACGCCATCAAGTTTCGGGCTGCCGCGGCAGGTAGTGATTGGAACGACGCAGCTTTGCGTGACTCGTTCCGTCGAGGCCTTTCTGAGACCATAAAGGACCATCTGGCACCGTATGAGAACCCAGCAGACCTAGATTCCATGGTGGATTTGGCCTCAAGAATGGACTTTCGTCTTCGAGAACGAGAGAAGGAGAGGCGTCACACAACGCTCACACGCCAGGACCCATGCCCCCAAACGCTAGAGGCCAAACCAGCCTCTACTGCAGCCGAGGAGCCCATGCAGATTGGCCGCACCAGACTCACCCAGGAGGAGAGACAGCGGCGCCTGCGAGCGAGGCTTTGTTTTTATTGTGGACAGGAGGGACATCAGCGTCCGTCATGCCCGGTAATAATGTCACGTTTGTTTAGGTCTCCTCCAATCAGAGTCCTAACCCACAACACAACTAATTATCCGCAGCGAACCCCCACAGTCGTCACATTAACGTTTCGAGCATACAGACACGAATTCAACGCACTCATAGATTCGGGCGCAGATGAGAACTTGATAGACCGTTCGCTAGTCAACACCTTACACCTGACAACGGTCCCCCTTGCCACCCCAGTCATGACGCGCGCCCTGACAGGGAGGGACCTGGTACGAATCACCCATAGAACAGAGACCATAACCATGATCATAGGCAACCATGTGGAAAGGTTGGCGTTTCATGTAATCAGTTCACCAATGCACCCATTAGTCCTCGGCTTCCCCTGGTTAAGAAGACACAGCCCAACTGTGAACTGGTCTACGGGGCAGGTTACTGCATGGGGAAGGGAGTGTAATAAGGGGTGTCTGATCAATGCGGTTCGTCCTGAATCCGGTTCTGAGACACTGGACGGCCGAAGTAAAGGTGAAAGCTTGCACAATGTTCCCTCGTGCTACCATCACTTGCGTGAAGTATTTAGTAAGGCTAAAGCTATGTCGCTTCCGCCTCACCGTGAGTTCGACTGCCCGATTGACCTTGTCCCTGGGTCACCCATACCAAGGGGGCGTATGCATTCACTTTCCCACAAAGAAACAACAGACATGGACACTTACATTAAAGACTCGTTAAAATCCGGGATAATTAGGCCGTCATCTTCGCCAGCAGGTGCGGGGTTTTTCTTTGTTGACAAGAAAGATGGTTCTCTGCGTCCATGTATCGACTACAGTCCACTGAATGCTATAACAATTAAGAACCGCTACCCTCTCCCTTTAATGTCAACTGCGTTTGAACACCTCCAGGGGGCGCGAATTTTCACAAAGCTCGACCTGCGAAACTCATACCATCTGGTCAGAATCCGAGAGGCCGACGAGTGGAAGACAGGGTTCAACACACCATCCGGTCATTTCGAATACCTTGTAATGCCATTCGGGCTTGCTAATGCTCCAGCGGTTTTTCAGAACATGATAAACACTGTATTACGAGATTACCTAAACCGCTTTGTTTTCGTATATTTGGATGACATCTTGATATATTCCCAGTCTCTCGACGAACACATTCACCATGTCGCGCAAGTTCTCCAAACCCTGTTAGAAAACAAGCTGTATGTGAAGGCAGAAAAGAGCGAGTTCCATGTGCACACAGTCAGTTTTCTTGGTCACATAATATCACCTGGCAAGATGGAAATGGACCCCTCTAAAGTGAGCGCAGTTCAGGATTGGCCCGTGCCCACCAATAGGAGGAAGGTGCAGCAATTCCTGGGTTTTGCTAATTTTTATAGAAAGTTTATCCGTAATTTCAGCACCGTAGCAGCCCCGCTGCATGCGCTCACGTCGCTAACTACGCCATTCAGATGGATGCCCCCGGCCGCCGAGGCCTTCCGCCGTCTGAAAGAGGCATTCGTCTCAGCGCCAGTGCTCACCATACCAGACCCGCAACGACAATTCGTGGTGGAGGTTGATGCCTCAAACGTGGGTCTTGGTGCAATCCTCTCGCAGCGGTCCGGGAAGGACAACCGCCTCCACCCGTGTGCCTTCCTATCCCGGAAAATGACACCAGCTGAGCAAAACTACAATGTCGGTGACAAGGAGTTGCTTGCGGTCATAGTGGCACTGGAGGAATGGAGGCACTGGCTCGAGGGGGCTCCTGTTCCCTTCATCGTGTGGACTGACCACAAGAACCTGGAGTACATCCGTACAGCCAAAAGACTCAATCCCAGGCAGGCCAGGTGGTCATTGTTTTTTTAGTCGTTTCAACTTTGTTCTGTCTTACAGGCCCGGCTCTAAGAATGGGAAGCCGGATGCCCTCTCACGCCTCCATGACCCGACACCTATGGCCAAAGACCCCGAACCCATCCTTCCACCTTCCCGTGTGGTCGGAGCGGTGTCTTGGCCTATAGAAGACCAGGTAAAACGCGAACTCGGTGCGAGCCCGGTACCCAGGGGTTGCCCCCCTGGACGACTGTATGTACCCAATGGTATGAGGTCGCAGGTCATTCATTGGGCTCACACCTCGCTGCTTACTTGTCATCCTGGTTCCCAAAGAACTGCTTATTTTCTGGAGCAGCGTTTTTGGTGGCCTGGCCTGCGGCGTGATGTCAAGGAGTATGTTGCAGCCTGCACAGTGTGTGCTCGCAACAAAACATCGACAAAGCGAGCCTACGGACTACTCCAACCTCTTCCAGTTCCCAGCAGGCCATGGTCACACATCTCTGTTGACTTTGTCACAGGTTTGCCCCCTTCCAAGGGGAATACCGTAATCATGACTATCGTAGACCGGTTTTCAAAAATGGTCCATTTTGTCCCCCTGTCTAAGTTACCTTCGGCCAAAGAGACAGCTCAGTCATGTGGTGCGGATCCATGGAATACCAACGGACATCGTCTCGGACAGAGGCCCCCAATTCACATCCAAGTTCTGGAAGGAGTTCTGTTCCCTCCTGGGGGCCTCGGTCAGCCTAACATCTGGCTACCACCCGGAGTCGAACGGTCAGACAGAGCGTATCAACCAGGACCTGGAAACCAGCCTCCGCTGCCTGGTGTCACAGAACCCCACCTCATGGAGTGAACACTTGTTGTGGGTGGAGTACGCCCACAATTCTCTGCCTACAGCTGCCACTGGTCTTTCCCCTTTCCATTGCGTCCTGGGCTTCCAGCCTCCCACGCTCCCCAGCTGCGAGAGGGAGGTGCGGGTGCCATCTGCGCATGCTATGGTCAGGAGATGCCGGCGGGTGTGGGCGGCTGCTTCCAAGGTCTTGATGCAGGGGGTCGCCCGCATGAAGGCTGCAGCGGATCGCCGGCGACGTCTGGCACCGGGATACAAACCAGGGCAGCGTGTATGGCTCTCCACCAAGGATCTACCTTTGCGAGTAGATTCCAAAAAGCTTGCGCCGAGGTTTGTGGGACCCTTCCCCATTTCAAAGGTCATTAAACCTGTCTCTGTCCGCCTTCGCCTGCCCAGGTCTCTCTGCGTTCACCCAACTTTCCACGTTAGCCGACTCAAGCCCGTGTGTGAGAGCTCCTTGGTGCCGCCTGTCGCGCCCCCTCCACCGCCGAGGATGGTGGACGGCGGCCCGGTCTACACCGTCCGAAAGCTCTTGGCTGCCCGCAACCGCGGCAGGGGCCGTCAGTTCTTGGTCGACTGGGAGGGATATGGGCCTGAGGAGAGGTCGTGGGTACCGGCCAGCTACATCGTGGACAAGACCCTCATCAAGGATTTTGACCGTGCTGCCTCTTCTCGGCATGGTCCGTCAGGAGCCGGACCTGGTGGGGGGGGTACTGTTACAAGCCGCCGTCAGCGGCATTGATTTAGTCTTTCCATATCCTGTTTTATTTTGGTAGGTTACTTTGTGTTCACTTAAGTCAGCTTTGTCTTCCTCCCCTAATCACCTGAGTGCCAACACCTGTTCTCCATTAGCTGTACTCCTTAAATACTCCTCTTGTTTGTTGCCATTTGCCAGTGCGTTTTCAATGTTTTGGAGATCAGTAGGCCATCACGTCACCACCGTCATTCAAGATAAGTTTTTGCCATTGCCTGTTTTGTGTTGTACTTTGAAGCCTGTTTTACATTTCCTTTTGTGAATTAAATACTTTTTAGACATTGCAATCCTCTCTGCTCGTGCATTTGAGTTCAGCCGTGTGTGCCCCGCCGTGACATCAGGTGTAGTTTTGGCTCAAAGGACAGTCTCTAAGGTGCTAGTCAAATGACCTGTTCGAAAATTTTGACCCATTATGAAATACTTTGTAGGAGTCTTCTTCATTTCATTCATTTTTGTTGTTTTATTGTTTTACAACTTTTATAGACAAAATTTTAACGACTAGGTCTTTATTTTAAAGGGGAAGTTCACAATTTTTGACATTAGGCTTAATCTTCGAGTTAGCGGGGGTATTAGTCGTTGGAGTTGATTTGTTAGTTTCATGGCTCCGGATTGGCTAAGCTAAAGCGAGTCAATGGTGGTTGAAATCAACTCCCCCGAGTAATTAAGCCACCGCTAACTAGAAGATTAAGCCTTATGTGAAAAATTCAATTACATGCGATGACATTTTTCTGTTTTCATTTTTATGTTGAGGCAGCGTAAGGAGAAAAATTGGTAAAAAGTAACTGATAAGTTACTTTTAAAGTAACTTAGTTACTTTGATGATAAAGTAATCAGTAAAGTAACTAGATTACTTTTTTAAGGTGTAATCAGTAATCAGTAATTAAATTACTTTTACAAGTAATTTGTGACAACACTGATAATCACAACTCGTATCTCGAATAAATTCAAAGATGGGTTGTATTCCAAGACATTTGTTTTGTCTTTCCCTTCTTTTTACATCTCTAATTCAACCCTTACCCTTTGTGTCTGAACACGAATGGTCTTGGCGTCCTGCAAGCGTTTCTTGCGAGACATTTTCACCAAACGGATGTTGTCCTCGTCCATATAGGATACGCACAGAACACGCTGAAACATTGAAAAACACAAAAAGACAAACGCCTCGTGAAAATGGATGAATAAATACAGTATGTTCCATGTCAAACATATCAAACCTCATTTTTGTCTGGGATGGACTCCACTTTCTTCTCGGAGTAGGTCTGTCCCGGTTCGGCCGCGTAGGAGCTTGTCCCGATCAGCCAGTCCATCAGAATAGTTGTCTGTGAGTACAGGTGAGGAGTTGAAACAGTTGGCCACCATTAGCACTTGAAACTCCCTAGTATAACAGGAAGTCTTACGGCCAAATGAAGCCTCCTGAACAGTTGAAGTTTTCTAGCAAATTGGTTTGGCAAAGGGTTAATTATTTAAGGCTTCATGTGTACAAGACGCCCCCTGCTGGCCCAAACTTTTTTTGTCATTTAAACTCTCAGATGTGATGAGCTCTTCTCTTTAAATTCTATTCATGTTTATAAAATACCCAGCCTATTTCTCTTTTTGGATATAACTTCACCAGCCTCGGAAAACACTCTCTCATGTTGAACAGGGCGGAGCTTAGGGGGGCCCAGTAAGCGGGCGTGTTTGGGCGAGGGTCAAACACTAAGGTAAGATGCGCAGACAGAGAATATAGTGTATGTGTTTCAATATCTCAGCCTCCCTCAAACCCCTACTCAGCCGATCATTTTGAGGGACCCACGAAAGTGTGGAGGGGCCTGTGAATAATTATCCACTAGCAACTCCAATGCCCCCGGTCAGACTGTCCACTCGGGGACCCCATTTATACTCATCACACCTGGGCCCTGTTCACATTTGGTCCGCCACTGGTGGTATCTTAAAGCAAGCTTATACAGTGGGGAGAATAAGTATTTGATACACTGCCAATGGGAAAACCCATTGTATCAAATACTTGTTCTCCCAACTGTAAATGTTAATCATATACACTCAATAGTTTTGAGTCACTTTCTCATAGTCTTGAATGGTGAAGTGTCTCCTAACTTTTGACCGAGGATTTAGTTGTTCCAAAACCCTACGCAAAACCACTTCCCAAACCACAACGTAATTCATGACATTACCCGCCCTTAAAGATTCAAATTCCACTGCATGAAAGGCTTCCTGGATTTCTCAGTACACGCTCCGGAGCTTCGGTGAATTTCACCCCATCACTTTTGCTTACTTTACTTAGTAACATACCATATACAAGAAGCCAATTAAAACACTTATTAAAATATGTGTAAAGTCCGACAACCATGATATCAAATAAGTTCAGTTGTGCGCATGTTGAAACCAGGCACAAATGATACCTCCTCCAAACATTAAAGTATCAAATACCAAGTCATACTAGTGGTAACCTGTTTGATGGCAGGAGTTAATGTCAATCATAAGTCAGAAAACGAGACACTAACACTTCAACATTAAGTAAAAGTGGATATCCGGGGTGTCAGTTTATGAATTGTGGTGTGAAAATGTCAATAGCGTGATCTGATGTGTGAGTAGATCTTACCAGAGCATAGTAGGATAACGTTGAGCCGATGTAGACAATGAGTTGAATAAAGCTGAACTTTCCCGCCTAGAAGAAAAATATACAAGAGCTACCTAATCAAAAATAATTTCAGTAAAAGTATTATATATAATAGTTAAGACCTGCCCAAAGACCATGATGTCAAAGCGGATGCCAAAAACTTTGTAGAGAGTCCTCTTCTCCACACCATCCACCATCTTGTACTTTGAAAATCTGACATTCATTTTACATATAAACAGGGGTGAAAGTGGGCCAGAATGATCAGAAACGCAGTTTCAGTATAAGATTCAGGGCCAGAACGCAGTTCCGGTATAAGATTCGGGGCCGGAATGGTGTTCCAGTACACAATGCTTTGCCTCCGAAAATATGACGGCAACTGTCAAAACGCTATGTAAAAAAAAAAAAAAAAAATGATAATGCTAAGGTGCCACACATGCATTTCATCTCCAAGAACAAAACAATCTACCAACATTTACATACACAAGTGTTAACAACAAGCATAATGAAGTGCTTGTGTAGCGTAATCCGTTTCCACCAATATTTATTATTTTATTCCACGGACGGCATGGAGGTTTCTGCAGCTGCTGCACTTATCAGAGTCTGACGATGATGAGTCACATCAATGTGCGAATGCACACAGCAAAGCAAAATGCCTGGGCTAATTTAACTGTTCAATTGGGTAACATACTGACATGTGATTAGCAGAGGTACTTAGCTCTGATTGGTTCAAATGTGCATGTTTTGTGGAACAGCAAAAAAAAAAAAAAAAGATTTGTTGAATTGATGCGACAAAACAAGGGCAAAATATAAAATGGATCAAATTTTTAAGAGCAACGAAAGAGTTGAGGAGGCTTATTTATCATATTTAGTTTTATTTGCTCTGAGGGGGAGGTTCAGAACATCTTAGCTGTCAATGTGCACTTTGGACTTATATTTGTTCATTTATGTTAGGCTACTTTTTCATTTCCTTATGATTTGAAAAAGTCATCATTTGCGCGATCTTAAAAATATATTCCATTTCACTCTGCATAATATGTCATTTGTACTTATTTATCTGAATGTATGTTACTTACATCTTTATTATTAAAAAAAAAAAAAAAAAAAAGTAAATGTTTACATTAACTTATCTTCTTCAGTAGTTAAAATTGAGATTTGGCATTTAGTATGTGAGGAAATGAGGGAAAATAAAAATTAGAAGATGGAGGTTGGGGTTCTTGCTTTATTGGTTTTATTTGGCAAATCATTGAAAAAAAATAAAAATTTTGAATGAAAAATAAATATATCAAATTTCTGGCTCCGTGGCGACCTTCACGTCGGGGAGTTCCGAAATGAAATTCTAGCCACTTTCACCCCTGCATATAAACAATACTGTTCTGGAAAATTTTGATTGAAGAATGGTACCTGAAGTTGAACCCGGGGGAGAGGGTCTTGTTGCTCTCCTTCTGATCCAGACGTCTGAAAGAGTAGGCAGGCAGGCAGCGTCTTGTCAGATGGTCTAGGTTGCAATCCCATTTGATCTGGATGCCTATTACGCCTCCCTGTGGGAGACAGTTGCAGGTTACTTGTTATTGTAGCATCTAGTGTTTGCACTATGTAGCTACAGGATGATACCAGTGGTGCTGTTTCATACCTCCACAGCCATTGTTGAGAAGTTCTCCCCAGCCAACTTGACAACATCTCCCAGCATGAAGATTGGACACAAAGAGTCATTCGCATGCTGACATCTGCTCAGGTAGGCCTCCGTCATCTCCGGTAAGATGTTCCTCCTAACAGACAGGCCTCAACATGGGTGCTAGTACACCAACATTGCATGTTTGACGGAAAAAGTCAGGTAAGTACAAGAGTACGTGTAGGAAATATTACTTGATAAAGTTGAAGGCAGGAAAGCGGATGTTGTTCTTGATGAGAACCGTGTACTTCTCAGCAGATGCCAGCAAAGCAGGCCTGCATACACACAAACACACACACGGCTGTTAGCGTAACAGGCAAAAAGTACACAGTCTTTTCAGGAAGTAGAAGCTGTCCACAAGTACCTAGGTGGCTTGTGCTTATCTTCTATAGGACACCAGGCCGCTACTTCGCATGTTCTTGTCAATGCATCGAATCTTACGCACAAGCCTGTCTGGATACCTGGGGGAGGTCAGAAATATTAATGATGTCACAAAAACAAGTCATGTCACAGTACCGTGGCTGTGAGGGTCCCAGGCGCCTCGCTCGCAGTCCTCGTGATGTTGACACCGACGACCACTGGAGGGAGGCTAAGAGACAAAATGTCAGTTTTGTTACCGTGACAACACTGATAATCCAGAGGGCTCGCTATGATGATGATGAGTACCTCTGGGCATCGTCCTTGCGTTTGGTTCTTAGTAACAATGAGGTTGGTTATCACAAAGAAAGAGTTCTTGTCCTGGAGAGGAGAACAACAAATGTGTCACCATGGTGATCACACATGCGGAACAATACAAACAATGAGGGCTATGTCCGAAAAGGTTGCGCAGAGGAGGCACCAAGAATATTTGGAAAATTGAGCTACTGAAGCAACATGAACATTAGTAGCTGTGTCTATCTGTCGTTAACAGCCTCAAGAAGCCACAACCTCAAATGGAAAATGAGTCTCCTATTTTGGTTCAAAGCAGCCATTTTAGTAGTTATTGCCAAATATTCAAAATCCCTGGAATTTCCAGGAAATTCAGCAGCTGAAGTAGATTCTACACGGCAGAAAAAACTACTAGAAAAATCTACAGAAATGAAACAATACCCGTCAAAACAGCATGAGTGACCTCTCGTGGAGAAAACATTTACTTACCATTAAATTAAAACTAGCGTATCTCGGGTCTTCCGTGGTCTATCGGTGCCAAATAAAAACTGTTAAAACATGCGTGTGAGTAATATTGATGGCAGCACTCTAAGTGAAATAGTTAATTTTTGTGGTGATTTAAAGAGCATACGAAAGGAGAAAAAAGTCTTAAATAGCATTATTATGTGAATTAGAATCATATTTTGAGACAATTCGACTATATACAACAATTTAGCAAAGCGCAGATGACGAGAAATTAGTCTTTTAATCTGCCGGTTAGTCACGCCTACCGTTATAGGGCTCGAGCGTCCCCAGCAGGTGGATGACATCAGCGGGAGACTGGGCTCATCGGTTTTACTATTCAGCCCATTGAGGCGGAATTATTCAGAACGAGGAAAACGCGATGAAGAGAGCCGCAAAATGTCATTGTTTCAGTCTCTCTACTCCAATATTTTTACAGGATATTCTTTTTATCCAAGTATTTTCCCCAATAGCTAAATAAATGGCTTGAGAAGGACCAGTCAGCCCGTCGTGGGGGAACTATTCACAACGAGGAAAACGCGACAAAGAGAGCTGCATAATGGCATTGTTTCTGTCTCTTTACTTCAATATTTTTACAGGATATTCTTTTTATCCAAGTATTTTCCCCAATTGCTAAATAAATGGCATGGTCATGACAAATAACAGTCTTGTGCTAAATGGAATATGAAATAATAAAAATGCACTTATTCAGGACGACATGGCAAAATTACTCCATAATGGTCAAAACTGTCCACTTCACCTTTACTGTCGCACCTCCGAAACGATATTTTATGACACCTAAATCAGACATATGTCATTTCCCTTCCCCGGCTTCGGAGAATGGTAAACAAACCAAGAGGCGTGACAGCTAGCCGACATGCTAACCCGAACCGAGTGATGTTTCAAAGTCTTCAAAGCGGAAAATCACACATAACTAGCCCGGATTATTTGACATGACGACTGGGTTGTCGATTGTCTTCGCGGATCGGCAAACCGCCCAGCGGAGAGCAATTTACCGTTCGTTCCCCGGAGGAGGGCGGCTGCCGCTAACGTGCAGGAAATGTGCACGAGGAGAGCGTTTTACATGCCTATCAATAATCAAACGTAAGTAGTCTTTTATTTAAAGAAAGTTTGTAGTGTTTACTTTGTAATCGCTGTATTAATATTTGACATAATACAAAACAAGATGTTTACTCACTTCCTCCTAAGTCCAATGGTCACACAGTAGTAGGGCTTGGCCAATATCCACGGTGAATGGGAACCTTTTGAAACTCCAAAAAGGCGCACACTCCTCTCCCTCATAAAGCAAGATTTTTCCGCAGCCGTTTGGCTGGCGTGATGCGAAAAATAAACGTATTAATCCGCAAAATCAGCTGAATCCTTAGTCCTCATACACAACAGTAGGCTGTATAGTGAAGAGGAGTCCTTCTCCCGTACACGTCACAGCGCCCTCCTCCTCAATGCAAGACCGAAGCCGGAAGTCACTCATTTTCATGGCGCGGGATTCAAAAAACTAAATAAATATAGCGATCGCTTCCACACACATCCAAGCGGTCTATATCATTCAGGAGCATAAAATACTGCGTGTATTATGAAATAAACATGCTTTTTCGTGTCACATGCACTTTAAACACACCACTTAATTGAATAGGCTGGCATGATCATGAGACTTCCAACTGCAAGCTTGTCTATAGTCATGTAATTGTATTTTTACGTCCGATTAGTAGAATGACGTCATGTGATTATTGTTGCGACGGCTCATTGTTGAAACTAGTAGAGCCACTGAGCTGGCAAAAAAGTAAAACATGAACAATAAAGAGATATTTCACGACTCTAGTGTAGCCCAAGTAGTGGAGTAAGAGTAGCATTTCTTCTTCACTAATCTACTCATGTAGAAGTAAAAAGTATGGCGTGTTAAAACTACTCTTAGATGTACGTATTTCTAAAAAAGTTACTCAAGTAAATGTAACACAGTAAATGTAAAACGTTAACCTACTACCCAACTCTGGTCATGAGTAGATCTACAAAATATTCTCAAGAAGCCATACTGGAAAAGACAGGAAGCCATCTATTTTGCATTGAAGTGCTAATTTTAGGCTCTGCTTGGTCTCAGCTCAACTACAAGACAATCTGAAATTCAGTTGCCATGTCTGTTACAAGACCAGAGAAAGAGTTTAAATGGTGAAAGGCATCAAAAACCCTGAAGATGACCACCTTGAGAAGTTTCATCATACCCTGACCTGCGAAAGTCCGCTGTAGTCAGCCTCATCCCAGATGGTCACCCCCTCGCCGGGGAGCTGCATGGAGGCCACGCCTTTCACCTTGGCAGTCACAGAGCTGACCACCCCATCAAATTGTTGGTACTTCCTGTTCCACAACATCAGCCCACTAACAAACAACAACAGATGTTATGTTGGCACCTCAGCCACAATTTAGCATGCCATGTTTTAACTGTCCATCTTATACTTTTGTCCATTTAGCACATCTGTAAATTTATTGTTTAAGGATATCATATCTTAAAGCGGCACTCTACTCAGTTTCCAATATTTTGAACCATTTCATGCATTAGTCGAAATGGAAGTGTGTCCTTGGTTGAAGCGTGTTAGCCAAGTGTTTTTATTTTTATTTTATTTTTTTAATGTGATTGCGATCGCGTTTGGAAGTTATATCCCTCTGCAGACGTAAAGGTGCACTCAGTGATGTCACACTTTACACATTTATTTATTTATTTTCAATCAGGCTTCGGGGCCCGACACAGCACTGAGTCAGCACTGTTAAAAGTGCACAATGACATTGCACTTTCTGTGGATAAAGGAAACTCAGCTATCCTTGTTTTGCTAGACCTCACAGCACCATTCGATACAGGCGACCATACAGTTCTTGTATCTTGTTTAGAGCACTTCATAGGTATCCGTAGTAACATTCTTCAATTGTTCAAATCGTACTTAGAACATAGGACCTTCACGGTAATGATTTGGGAATTTTGCTCCTCACAAACTTCTCTGTCTTGCGGGGTGCCACAAGGCTCTATTTTAGGGCCTGTTCTGTTTGCACTTTATCTCCTACCTTTTGGATCAATTATAAAAATAATTATAATAATTGTACTATATTATAAAATTATAATATCTTTTTTCATCTTTATGCTGATGACCTGCAGCTGTTCCCCCGGACACCCAACAAAAAAACTGCTATCACTAATTTGAAGGAGTGCATTTCCAATGAGAAGCAGTGGCTAGCACATACTTTTTACACCTTAAGGAGAGCAAAACTGAATATATAACTTTTGGCACACCTTCCATGATGAATGCCCTTGAGCCCAACTCTGGCGCTCTGGCTCCCTTTTTTGAGATACACATTAAGAATCTCAATGATATTCGATAGCAGGCTCAACTTTGAAAAACAGATTAGTTCTGTTGTTTTTTTCCAGCTCTGTCTCTTGGCCAAAGTGAAGCCTTTTCGCCACGACCTTGAAAAAGCAATTTACGCTTTTATAAGCTCAAGGCTGGACTACAGCAATGCACTTTTTGTTGGTCTTCCCAAGTCCTCTATTTCTCGTGTGCAACTTGTTTAAAATGCTGCTGCTCAATTTTTAACCCAGACGTGAACGTATTATCCGTGTGTTATCATCACTCCACTGGCTTCCACTTCATTTTAGAATTGATTTCAAGCTTTTACTGTTTGTTTTTAATTCTATTAATAGCCAGGCGGTTTCTTATTTATCTGAGATTTTAACCCTCCGTAACTCTGGCAGTGCTTTTCATTCTACAGGCCAGCTTCTTTTGCAAGAAAGTCGAGAATCGAGTCTTTTGCAGTTGCTGCCCCCAGGTTGTGGAATAGCCTGCCCCCTGAAATCTGCACCACAACGACTCCAGGCCTTTTTAACTCAAGGTTAAAGACCCACTTTTTTAGACTCTTTTTCTCCAGACTAGGGTAGCCTGTTTAAGGATTTTAATGTTTTCGGATTTTATGTTTTATTGTTTTATTTGCTGTTTGACTTTTATCGGGATGTGTTGTTTTTGGTTTTCAGTATTATTGTATAATACTTTCCTTCCTTTTATTTACAGTGGGGCAAATAAGTATTTAGTCAACCACTAATTGTGCAAGTTTTCCCACTTGAAAATATTAGAGAGGCCTGTAATTGTCAACATGGGTAAACCTCAACCATGAGAGAATGTGGGGGAAAAAAACTGAAAATCGCATTGTTTGATTTTTAAAGAATTTATTTCCGAATCATGGTGGAAAATAAGTATTTGGTCTATACCAAAAGTTCATCTCAATACTTTGTTATGTACCCTTTGTTGGCAATAACGGAGGCCAAACGTTTCCTGTAACTCTTCACAAGCTTTTCACACACTGTTGCTGGTATTTTGGCCCATTCCTCCATTCGGATCACATCTACAGCAGTGATGTTTTGGGGCTGTCTCTGGGCAACACGGACTTTCAACTCCCTCCTCACCCCGTGGCGTCAAAATGATAACAAGAACGGGGAGCAAAAATCCCAGAACCACATGGGGGGACCTCGTGAATTACCTACAGAGAGCTGGGACCACAGTAATAAAGGCTACTATCAGTAATACAATGCGCCACCAGGGACTCAAATCCTGCACTGCCAGACATTTCCCCCTGCTGAAGAAAGTACACGTCCAGGCCCGTCTGCGGTTCGCTAGAGAGCATTTGGATGATCCAGAAGAGGACTGGGAGAATGTGTTATGGTCAGATGGAACCAAAATAGAACTTTTTGGTAGAAACACAGGTTCTCTTGTTTGGAGGAAAAAGAATACTGAATTGCACCATACCCACTGTGAAGCATGGGGGTGGAAACATCATGCTTTGGGGCTGTTTTTCTGCAAAAGGACCAGGACGACTGATCTGTGTAAAGGAAAGAATGAATGGGGCCATGTATCGAGAGATTTTGAGTGAAAATCCCCTTCCATCAGCAAGGGCATTGAAGATGAGACGTGGCTGGGTCTTTCAGCATGACAATGATCCCAAACACACAGCCAGGGCAACAAAGGAGTGGCTTCGTAAGAAGCATTTCAAGGTCCAGGAGTGGCCTAGCCAGTCTCCAGGTCTCAACCCCATAGAAAGTCTGCGGAGGGAGTTGAAAGTCCGTGTTGCCCAATGACAGCCCCAAAACATCACTGCTTTAGAGGAGATCTGCATGGAGGAATGGGACAAATTACCAGCAACAGTGTGTGAAAAGCTTGTGAAGACTTACAGAAAACGTTTGGCCTCCGTTATTACCAACAAAGAATACATAACAAAGTACTGAGAGGAACTTTTGGTATTGACCAAATACTTATTTTCCACCATGATTTGCAAATGAATTATTTAAAAATCAAACAATGTGATTTTCTGGGTTTTTTTCCACATTCTGTCTCTCATGGTTGAGGTTTAACCATGTTGACAATCACAGGCCTCTCTAATATCTTCAAGTGGGAGAACTTGCACAATTAGTGGTTGACTAAATACTTATTTGCCCCACTGTATCATGAATTATGTTTGTCGTTGTTGGTAAGCACTTAGACGAAATTTTGGGTTTTTGTAGCGGGCTATAGAAAAAAAAATGGATTTGATTCATGCAAGTACACCACGCCCTTTACGTTTATCTTTGACACCCACGCACTGAGCCGTCTAGCCAGCCAAGAGGCACAACACCAGCTCGTTTGCCACCAAAAGTCACTGTCCTGGTCTGATCGACTTGAGCCGCCCCAACTCCAATGCATTAGCTCCAGCCCCCTGCACAATAATGATAATCAGAAATCTTCAAAAGGGCTAAGAAAATGACCGACTAAAATGGCTTAAATAATGACATTCTGAGCACTTTCGATGCAAATTGTCATACAAAATCTGGTAAAATGCCATACAAGGTTATGAAAAATAATGTAAAAAAAAAAAAAAATTCAAAGTCAAGAGCATCTTTAAGGTTCATGTTCAAACAAAAAATATATTGCATACACTTAAATTTAACAAATAATGAGTAAAGAGGGATTTTTTTCCCCTTTACTTCCAATAAAATATAATCTTTTATGGATCATAAAAGTGAGATGTCAGGGGTTGCAACAGCGAGTCAAACATGTAATTTGACGTTTTAACCTGTAGTTAGTACACGTGCGACTCACTCAAAAAGCTGGCAATCATATTGTCCAGCCCAAAATAAAAATAAAAATAAAAAAGTTGCTTCCAAATATGAGGACTACATTATAACGACGTCCCTTCTGCCCACAGTTAGCCAGGATGGTCTAAACAGCAACCCCGTGACCCTCGTGAGGATGCGCGGTACGGAAATTGAAGGAATTAATGATGTGACGTCACCATATAACGAGGAGCACCGTTGCGTTCAAAGTCCATTTAAGCGAACCCAGCCGGACGCTGTGGATGCGGACCAGCTTCGTGGTCTCGTAGCTGCACAGCGCGACCATCTTGCTGCTGATCCCCATCGTTCTTCTTCGACCAGAATTAGAAACAGGACCAGGAGGTCCAGAGACGACTTCGATGAGACTGGAAAGAGGTCACGTGACCCCATTTGATCGACAAGCTGCAGCCGTCGGCGTTGGTATCCTCTCAAAAATGTTTTCCTTTGTTTGAATTGATATTTTAAAAAAACAGAATTTTTATTTTAGTTTTTGATTTTTCAGAAAATGAGTTTCCGCTCTCTTGAAAATATTTATTAAAACAGAGAATTCTGAAAAGGGAGAAAAGTCGTAAACTGAGAAACGGTGTCATCTAACGGATTTTGAATGTAATTACAGCAAAAACCCTCTAATATTGTTACAGAATTTAGTTAATACAAAATTAGTGTTTTCATTACTTTAAAAAAGTGCATGTCAAACATAAGCATACGTTGGGGAATGTATTGAAAATGCATAAAATAGATGTTCTTGATCAAGCCCACGTTTTGAATTCAATATCGTTAATAGCTCTCTAAATTTCTTATATTGAAACCGATAGATCTACACTCCAACTTGCAAGGTTTTATTTTGTTCCCTTCAGATATTTTTAGAAAAAAAGACAAAAGATCCTTATCCACAATGATTCTACTTAAACATTCAGAGGTTAGAGTAAAATTAAAACCATTTCACAGCGACAGCTGCGATAATAAAGACATAATTATAAATTTAAAAAATCAAGAATAACAAGGGATTATTTTTAAAGAAAAATTTACAAGAAAAAGTGAATGTATTTGGCAGCGCCAAAGCTTGCTGCGCATTTTGGGAATTTGGCTGGCCGTTCTACGCCAAGAGAAATATTTTTTAATTTTGCGTTATTTTGTTCGCCCAATTATGGAGCCCCTAAAGAGACATCGACAGAAATAACATAAATTTAAACCATCTTGTGCGCACCAGAAAAATATCTGGTGCGCAATTTTTTTGTGTTTGTGTGTGAGTGTGGTTGTGTTCAATGTATTTATTCAGATTTAGCATTGGAAAGAGATACATATAAGACATTTTTTCACGATACATACAAGACATTTTTTCACTTTATTTCCCTAAGTATAATTTTTTTAAAAAATCTTTTATACAGTATGTATATATATTTTTATATTTATTAATAAATTGTTTTTAAGCACTTCAAATATAATAATTATGGTAAGATTTGAACATGTTACTGAATTATTTTTAAACAAGAATAAAGTAGAAAAATGCTTGGCTTTATTAAATGCTTCATTGAGTGAGTCCACCCAAATCCGCTCAAGCTGCTGACTTACACACAATGACAGCAACGGTTTAACAAGTTAAACGATGATTGACGCATATTCACACATGAAACAGCGTCACCTTGTGTTTGCATGATTTACATGCTTCTTTAAATTAAAAAAAAAAAAGTAGGCTACCTTTTTATGCTTTTATTGACATTTCACATGAACAGTTTCTTGTATCTGTCCTTCAAGGAATCCGGCAGTGCTACTTCGCGAAGCGCCTGCGCCGTACCGCCAGGGATCATGATAGCTGCGTTGGCCTCGTCAAACAGCGCAGCGCCAACCACCTCTTTCACGCGGTCGCGCCACGCTGACAGCTTGGGACGCCCCGAAAACACGTCCACGCCGCTGCTCACCGGCTAAGCACAAAAAACAACATATATAATTGGCCACATCCAGCAGATAGAACTGTTGTTAGCTGTTTTGTATAACATCAGTCACCTGCATGATCTCAGCCACGGCCACCAGGTCAGCCAGAGAGATTGAGGGGCCACACAGGAACAAACGTTCACCGAGGAAATGCTTCTCCAAGGTGTCCACAGACTGGGTCAGCTCTCCAACGGCCGATGACATCTTGTCCCCAGGGACTTCCTGTCCCATTACCACCGGGTACATGTTCTGACACACATACACATTTGGCAGGCTTTAACAGATGGCTGGCTTTTACATTCATTTCAGTGGGTAAAATTGTGAAATTCTCAATAAGCACACATGTAATTCCGTTAGGCTTCTTTTTGGTCTTCTCATGCACACCAACACTATTATACAGACAGTACATCCTCCTATCAGCAACTTGTTACTCACTCTTATTTTGAGAAGTTTGATTTGAGCAGAGGTGGGTAATAAGTAACATGTTTCATTTACTCCGTTACATTTACTTAGTTTAATAGTAACTTTTTGAGAAAGATGTATTTCTAAAAGTAGTTTTACCACGCAATACTTTTTACTTGAGCTAATTTGTGAAGGAGAAATGCTACTCTAACTCCACTACTTAGTCGTTACATTTTCCCTCTTCCTATTTTTCATATTAGATTTGACTTTAGTTTTGTCAGCACAGTGGCTCTACCAGTTTCACAAATGAGACGTCGCATCAATAATCACTTGACTCCATTATACCAATGAGATGGAAAAATACAGCCACAGACCACACGTGAGCTTGCAGTCGGAAGTTGTACAACTACGCCGGCCTGTTCAATCACATGCTATTTTTAAAGCACAATAAAAAATAAACACCATTACTCGAAAGCACGGATTTCAACCTCTGTTTTTATTTCGACCACGGAATATTGGACATATGATTGTTTTCATTTCATGGTAGGAAATATGTTTTCTCCACTAGAGGGCACTCATGCTCTTGGGACGGGTTGTGTTTCATTTCTGTAGCTTTTTGTAGTCTGAGTTTGATCATTTTTGTGTATTTCTGGGCCTAATATGGTCATGTAATAAGTTATAGTACATTATAGCCCCTTTCAGACCTATATCCCACTAAATTCCCATGTAAGGTGACGCGTGACTTAACTGTGTCTGGCTTACAGACATGGGAAGATGTACCGGAAATTACATGCGTTGGACACTTTCAGATTCGTCCCGTGTTGGCGACTCATGCTCTCTGGGGGCAGGAATTTATAACCCGGACATTACGTCATTTTTAGTTGGCATCGGCAAAAAAATAAACCACACATTTCCAAAGATGGACGATGGACCATCTCTTGCTCGGCTCTCAGATCCAGTAGCAATTTAGTTTCGTTATGTTTCCAGTTTAATTTTGACATTTTTCCAGGTTGCCATGGTGATAGTTGCAATGTTTTTTTTACCGCTTTTTGTCTTGCTGCGAAGAAAGAGGAAATAACGATCGGCCCGCCATGATATTTACTACGTCATCAGCCTTCACGCTGTGACCTGGGAATCAAACGGCTGTTTTCACACATGCCGTGTCCCGGGTAAGTCGACTCTGGAAATTGCTTTCAGACATAAGGGTTACCTGTGTGAATCACGGGATTTAACTGGAGTTCAATGTATGTCTGAAAGGGGCTGAAGATATTAACAGTTTATATAAGTGACGTGTTGAGGTTTTATTTTACCGTTGTTAAAAAATAAAAAAATAATAAAATTAAAAAAAAAAAACGAGATTGTAGCAACTCCCTGGAGTCACCACGAGACGTGAGATGAACTGATGAGCAAGATTTCTGTATTCTTTCAATCTCTCCTTACATCACCATGAAACTGTTAACCCTTAAAGACCTGCAACATGAAGCAATTATCAGAGAATCCCAAAATTTGAAAAATAAGGTCCTGATGAAACCAAAATAAGGTCCTGATGAAACCTTTTTTTCAAATTTGTAAAAAGAAATGTCAAAATGAATATGTGTAATAAGCGCTCTAATATCTATAACCCTAGCTAAATCCTGTTTTTTTTTCTCATGTAACCTGCAGATGCAAATGTTGACTTGCATCCATCATTTTTTTTCTAAAAAGATGTCAAAATTCTGAATTAATCTCAAAATCATGAAATTTTAGGTGCATCAAATGTGTTACATTTGGCAATAAAGGGTTAAATAATTACACAAACAATTAATACTTCAGTGCTTCAAATTTTAAACTTTTACAAAACACCTTTCAATGGCCTACCTTGCTGTGCTCTCCAGCTCATGCAAACTAAACTCATGAATAAATGAGGCTGTCCAAAAGTAAGTAAAATGAGCCAACATCAACTGGACACAAATCACATGATAAAAATTCATATTTTTTGCGTGTTAAGGAAATGAAAAAACAGGGAAACTTTCTTAAATACATGCAGCGCAGGTCAAATACTTTACATAAAAATAAATCATAAATAGAAAATTTCATTAAGTTATCCATACTTGAATCCGACTACATTACAAAATTACCTATTGTCATTTTACACAGACATTGTAAGAAGTAATCACAATGTTACTCATTACTTGAGTATTTTTTTCACCAATACTTTACTTGAGTAATATTATTTTGAAATAACACTACTCTTATGTGAGTAAAATGATTGGCTACTCTAACCACCTCTGGATTCGAGATATGAGTGTTTAGCGTTGTAAGTGCAAAGGGGTGCAAATTTGGGTCCTACCTTGAGCAGGAAGACCTTTGACCCATGGGCTCGCAGGTTCATCTGCTGCCAGGATAGATACTCATTGACTCGCGCGCGCTGCCGTAGGTCAGCCGGGTACCAGTGGTCAGGGAGACGGGATGCATGCTTCTCAGCCAGGTACTGAAGGATGGCCACACTGAAAACGGCAAACATAGCCGCTACGTTTTAAGACTATCATGCACTCATTTCATTTTTGGTATGTAATATACAGTGTTGTCAGTAACGCATTACTGTAATATGATTACTTTCTTTCAGTAACAAGAAATCTAACGCGTTAATTTTTCCAAACCGGTAGATTAAAGTTTCCTTAGTGTTGGTGCGTTGTTATTGCCTCATAATATATGTAGAATGAAGACTATTGTATTCATATACAGAGAGTATTTTGAATATAAATTGTTAGATAGGTTCCCATCTGCTCACTACAGGTTCGTTTCCATGGTAACCGCTCACCATTACTCACTGTTTTGGTCTCGAGTCACATGCGCTAAGTGTTTTGGGACTGAGAAAGGCGAGTCGAACACGGAGAGCACATTCGAGCCGAGTTCAACCACCTGTTGAGATGTGCGAGGGAATGTTGATCTGTGTGCGTCCATGGATGAACGTGAGTAATTTCCCTTCATTCTGGAGGGTTCCAGCGATAGGTTGAAGCCGCTATATGAGCTGCCATTTCGTAGATTTGCCGTTGCAACGGCGGGTAGTCATCGCTCCGAGTCAGCAGCCATTGTTTACATCATTGTCGTGGTGCACATTTATGCCGTGAGGTGACGTGTTCATTTAACATCTTTGGGATGTGTTGTAAGTCCGACTGAGTATAAAGTGCTTAGTTGCCGCCACGTTTTGTGGCCAAATTGACCGCGTGTGTGTACGGCGTATTTCCGGGTTGTGCGCGCGCATTCGCACCTGCCCCCACGTTTGTTTTTATTGCACAATTCATTTGTGTTTCGTTGATTATTTTGCAGTCAATTTGCATTGTTTTACTTTGGCACTGAGATGTTGTTAACCCTAACCCCTAAACCCAAACCCGAAGTTCAGAATTTTTGACATTAGGCTTAATCTTTGAGTTAGTGGGGGTTTAATTAGTTGGTGGAATTGATTTCAACAAAGTCCATGCAGTTTGTCAGTTATTTATTAGTTTCAGGGCTCCTGAATGGTTAAGCTCGCGTGAGTCAATGGTGGTTAAAATCAACTCCATCGACTAATTGAACCCCCGCTAACTCGAAGATTAAGCCATATGTGAAAAGTCTGTTCTTCCTCTTTAAATTCAGTTATCGGAAAGTCGATTACATGTTATGACATTTTTCTGTTGTCATTCTTATTTTGAGGCAGCAAAGGGAGAAAATTTGGTAAAAAGTAACCGAATAATTACTTTTGAAGTAACTTAGTTACTTTGATAATAAAGTAATCAGTAAAGAAACTACGTTACTTTTTTGAGGCGTAATCAGTAGTCAGTATGTAAATTACTTTTTCAAGTAGTCTGTGACAACACTGGTAATAGACATAAATCATAGACTACATGTGTTGTATGTTCACATGATCATTGCTAATGTTAGTGTGGAGTTTTTTTAGCCTTTGTCTTTTCTGATTGGAATGCAATGATGGTGTGATAGAGAACAAAGACCAGGCGCAAATTCACACAAAAGTAGACTGTGAAACCTTATCTAGCAGCCCAAAGGTTGAATGGTCTTCAATATATTAATCATGGCTGCACCGCTGCAGTACCATTTTTGGCCACCAATCTTACATTACATTAAATTGTAATCTTTCTCTAAGAACAAATGACAAGTTCTGGGTTATTAGAAATTTTAGTATACAGTAAGTTGTCTTTCACATCTAAAAAAAAAAAAAAAAAGCCGTTGTGTGTCACATTTTTATTTCAAACTTGAATAAACAGTTAAACTTTGAACACCCTTCGCAAGGAAGTGACCGAAGGAATATACAGTACCCACCCAAAGTCCCCTTCGCCAACATTGCTGCACCCATAACAATTGGAAGTGGGGAGCAAATGGTTCTATACTGGGGTCAGCAGCAGTTGGCTCCGGAGCCATATGCAGCTCATTTTTACATTAAATAAATGAATCTTTGATTAAAATTTATTCTGGCATTTATGAGATTTAACAAAGAAGTTTAACTTTCCTTTAGTAAGAAGATAAAGTCAGGCTCAATGTTTTGTATGTTTATTGACAGAACCACTCACGCAGGTCATGAAGTCACCAACTAAAGTCACGGTTACAATTCAGAAAGTGCACCCACAAATCCATGCATTATTCTCATGATCTTGACATCCCCTGTTACAGTTTTCCACTATTCCACTTCACATTTTCAATTTTATGACCATACAACTAGTTTCAAATCTTCGCTCATTCTGTATATTTAACACAGAGTGTGTGCTAAATTCAAAAGGTTGTTTTACCTTTCTGTCAGAACAAAGTCCCCATCCTTCATTACTGGAACTTTTCTTACGGGGCTGATCTTACTGAACTCCTCGCTGTACTGCTCCCCTGACAAGTACATAAACATACACTCACATTATTTTATGGACATTTACTTTGCGACACAAACCCTAAGAAGGGTAAAAGTCAATATGTGTGTGTACCTTTTGCCAGGTCCACCAGCTTGAATTCAAAGGGAATGGCATTGACCCTGGCAAACATGAAGACGGAGCGGCAGGGCTGAGAGCGAAGATCCAGATAAAGCTCCATTTTGACTGACTGACAACACGAGAGTTGCCCAAGGCCGTTTTTGTGGCGCCAGGAGGAAACGCCCCCTTTATGGCCCTCCTTTTTGGAGGCGGGTAATGGGGGAAAGGTTCAATTAGGGTCACGTCTGTGTGGTCCTGAAAACTTTTTTACACTACTCCAAAAAAGTTAGAGTTATTGGGTTTCTGTGTGAATTTTCTACGTGAACAAAATGCTCTTTAACCTTTTAGGGGGAACTTCATTTCTGTTGTTTCACTGTTAGAGTATTCGCTGTCCACCAATCAGGAACTGAACTGCACTGAAGTCCACTGTATGCTTATCATGATTTGAAACCTATTATCAGTTGAAAACACCACAAGATATTATATGATCAGACTGTATTGTTCTTTTTGAAAAATATTCTCTCGCAGCACGATGAATGAGCGGTTACATGAGTTATAAGATCATGGGCTCAGTCTCTGTCCTTCCTGTGTGACGTTTGCATGTTCTTCCTGTGCCTGTGTGGATTTTTGTCTTGGTACTTGGGTTTCCTCCCACATCCCAATAACAGGGTAGGCTGATTGAACATTAAATTGTCCTTAGTTGTGATTTTGTGTATGAGAGGTTTATATCTAGTTGCCATGCAATTGTCTGTACTCCGCCTCCTACTCATAGTTAGCTGGGCGAGACTCCACCACCCCATTATATTCCACTGGTGAGTATCAATAATGGTTGTTCACAAGCAAGGATGGGCCGAGGTTCACCACTTTGTGAACAACTACATGGGAGAAAAAAAGTTGTAGATTAAGTGGTGACGTCACTCGTAGTTTTTCCTTAGCTTAGCTCCCGTGGCTAATAGAGCATACCAACTCTCTCAATAACAGAGGTGTGTCCTAACAACTAACACGAACGTAGCACAAACGAATGGCAGCACTTCAGGACCATTTTGCAGTAAATGAGGGGCTTAGAGTGACGTCATCACTCAAAATTAATACCTAAAGCCCCCCCCAATTTACTGCGAAACGGACCCGAATTTGTTTGTGTTATGATCGTGCTTGTTAGGTAGCTAGCTAGGACACCCCTCTGTTATTGAGAGGTGGTATGCTGCATTAGCCGCGGGAGCTAAGCTAAGGAAAAGCTACGAGTGACGTAACAACTCAAAATTAATATCTGAATAAAAGCATAATACTGATCTACAAAACCATTGCAGCACAAACGATTGACACAATTGTTAATTGAAATGGGGGGCTAGCTGACCTCAGATTTACCTATATAAGAATTGTAAGTATCTCTACAACGAAAGCAGCTCAAACAAAACTTTTACAGCACAAACGATTGACATCATTTCTATATAAATTTGCGTCTGATGGGGGGGGGGGGGGGGGGGCAACTTCACAGAGGTCCGTACAGATAGTCACAAAGGACATATAGCAATATAAAAAGTGTCGTCCCTTTTTTTTTTTTTTTTTTTTTTAACTTCCGGTCATCCTTTTGCCGTCGTCTTGTGGGATTTTGCTGTTGAGCTGCGAGCCTTTTGCATTCGGGCTGCGAGCCTTTTGCTGTCGTTCTGCGAGCCTTTTGCTGTCGTGTTGTGGCAATTGGGGTTCGTGCTTTTGCCAATTTGCAATCGCGTTTTAGGAATTGGGGATCCTGTTGTGGCAGTTTGCATTCATGCTGTTTTTTTCTTGTGCCCTGACACTGACAAGAGGAATATTCTGACCAGTATATTTCAACACTATCTCGAATCCATTTTCAGTTGGTAAATAATGTAGACTCCAAGGCCTAAAGCAATATAGGATAACAATGACAAAACAACCCAAATTTAATTTCTGAAAGATTTATTTGTTCCCATGACACACAGTCCACCAGCAAAAACGAGGCGCTGCCAAATAAAGAAGTGTACGGGGGGAAAAAATGTCTCATGTCTGTCAGAAATGTGGCCGATTGACTTGTGGCTCATGCTGTACGCCTTACCCAGTGATGTGTCAGGATTGTATACAGTACACTGTAGAGTTTTTTGTTTTGCTCTAAATAAATCTTTCAGAGATTGAAATTCGGTTATTTTGTCTTTGTTATCCTACATTGGTTTAGGCTTAGAGTCTACATTATAAGCCTGCTGGAAATGGATTCAAGATGAAAAAAAAAACAAAAAAAAAGATTGCTAAAATATAGTTCAATATACTATGAAAGTCAACCTGTTATGCTACACATCCACATTAGGTCTGTGGCATATTTACTGTAGCTAAATGCTTCATTCCCACATACATACACATTTGCGTTTTTTTTTTTCTTTCTTTATGTAGGGATAGAAAAACACTCCGGTTTCCTCCCACATTCCTAAGACGTGCATGCTAGGCTGATTGATCATTCCAAATTGTCCGTAGGCGTGAGTACCAACGACCACCATCAACGACCACAATAGATGTGCAAATTAGGATCAGATGATCCCTCTCTGGGCACAAAAAGGTGTATTCATCAACTGATCCCTCCTTGGGTTTTCTAGTGTTAACACACCCCAACTCAACTGGAACAGGATCTCTTAATTGTAAGTCATACTACACAAGAAATGTGGTGTATGGAAATCATGACATGCAGTTTATTTCATTTTCGTTTGTGATGTACACAATCTGTGCGCCATATGTAAGGTTTGATCGTAAAGTTGCATTCAGAAGTCAAGCGATATATGCCAGTCATTTGACATTAATCTTGTGATGTACGCAAGAACCATATTGGCCCAAGTATAAGACGGCCCTGATTATAAGATGACCCCCTCTTTTTCAAGACTCAAGTTTGAAAAAAAGACTTACTGAACACCAAATTAATTTTTATACAGAAAATAATTACAGTACATCCGAAACAAATAATTATAACAATATATTTGAGGGAAAAAAGCATGTTATTTTGCCTCAGTCAAATCTTAATAGCTGAACATTTAGAGCAATCACATTCGTAAATGAATGGCTTCTGGTTTTTGAAATGTAAATAAACCAATCTATTATGATAAAACAACAAAATTGCAATAACTGCATTAACCATCAAAGTGAGGTCTAACTGTAACTGTAGTCTTGAAAAAGATCTGAATAAGGAAAAACATTGCAACTAAATAATGCAAACTGGTTAAACTTGAGAGGAGCTGAGATCTGTCATGACAGAACATCACTTCAATGATATCTGGCGCCATCTAGCGTCGTGAATGGGGAGAGTAGCTGAGATCTGTCATGAGAGAACATCGCTTCAATGATATCTGGCGTCATGTAGCGTCGTGAATGGGTATAATGTCTGGACCGCGAATATAAGACGACTCCCTCTTTTTCAGTCTTATTTCAATGCAAAAAACACAGTCTTATATTTGGGCCTCTAAGGTAATGTGACCCACATATGTTTTAGGTACGTCATGTCATGCACTAAAATGTTAAAGACAATAAACCTATGTAAGTTATGTCATGTGTTTAAGTCATACAACACAATATGAAATATAGTGTACAGGAATCATGTCATACAGCATGTCATTCGATGCAGTCTTGCGACAAGCATACTGGGTGTCAAGTGGCAAATATACACAAGTAACTTATAAGTTATGTATTAACACGGCATGATGTGTACAGCACACTCTGACGTCTTCGAGACACAACGGTACCAATGGCTATAATGATCCACTGGGTTGTTTAGCAAGTTACATAACACGCATATTTCTCTTTACAAACACTTCTTTCATAAACCATAAACCATTTCTTTTATAAAATTCACTTTCCACTTTTGGACAAGTATTTCACATTTTGGGACTTTTTGTCTGCATGGGAGGCTAAACATGTGTTTTCAGTTTAATAGGACTGTTGCAAAAAACACTCTGGAGGCATTGACTGTGCACACACACACCTACACATACAGTTTGTTGCGAGGAAAAGGAGGGAAGGACAGGCTGTTCTTGAAGAGGAAATAGTTCTGATACTCCAGGGACTCAAACACGCATAAGTCCCAACATTGAGTTTCAGGGGGCAGAACCTCAAGTCAGCTGCCGATTTGTGCTTCCTGTGATCCATCATGTCCCTCTACGTCCTACAAATCATGCTATTGGTTGCCCTTCCTTTTAGGTGTGGTGGTCTTTGATTACACACCAAGACGTTATTTGACATGATGAATGTGTGGATTTAAGTCAATATCAGCAGCACGTAAGATGTGTGTAGAAGCTGTTTTTATGTGCTACAATAAACAGCTAGGCCTCAGCCCTTGACTTGCAATTTCTTTTAATTCTCTCAATTAGAAAGAAGGTAAACATTTGAAAACAAGATGACAAAATGTAACAAAACAGAACATAGAACAGTAACACATACTGAAACTACGCTTAGGCAAGGTTCATACTGCAGGTCTTAATTCACAATTCCGATTTTTTTGTCATATCGTTTTTTTTTGGTTTTTTTTGGCGTGCCTGTTCAGACTGCCATTGTCCATTGAGCCCTTTCAAGTATTACACATGCACACTAATTCGCAGTCCTAGATGCGCAAAGCAAACTGACCCCCATGAGCAGAAGCATCGAAAAAAATTAACTACGCACTGCGCGTGCATGACGCGCAGTGCTGTTATTGTTATATTATTTCCAGTTTGCGGCGACTCGGCCATGTAAGCACTACTGAAATATTGCTCATTTGGCGCACAGTAAGAAACTGAGCATTATCAGGCTTATCCTTTTCTTCATTGCAATGTTTTATGACTACAGTCAAGCCCGTCTGCTGCGTAGTAAAAGCCGAGTTCACGCTAGGCGCTAATGAACAGCTACATTGCTGAAGTCTCGCGTGCTGCTCTCGTTCTTTGCTGACGTAATTGCTGCATAAATACCGATTTGGGAGACTTGACAGTTCATACCGCCACCACAGATCGGATTTAAACCACATATAAAAGTGACCAAGATTGGATTTGAAAGATTATCCTTCTGTGCGACTTGTCCCGTTCAGACCCTCAAGTTAATGCCTCACTCGGGTCGGAATGACACGAAAAAATCAGATTCGTGCACAGATCTAATCCATGCCTTAAGGTAAATTATTTCCTGTTCTCACTCCCCCACCACTCGGGGGTCATAAACCACACAGGCCTATTGGCCACAAACTAAATGATACCGTTGGTTAGTGACTTACACAGAAATGCACAATGATTTAAAGAACTGAAAGAATACATTCAAAATATATGAAATATTTCTTTTCAGTGTCGCATTGTGCAGCATGGTCATGAGGCGTCCATGACGCCAGATCAGCAGTTGATGGATATACAGTTGTGGTCAAAAGTTTACATACACTTGTGAAGAACATAATGTCATGGCTCTCTTGAGTTAGCAGTTATTTCTACAACTCTGATTTTTCTCTGATAGAGTGATTGGAACAGATACTTCTTTGTCACAAAAAACATTCATGAAGTTTGGTTCTTTTATGACTTTATTTTGGGTTAACAGAAAAAGAGATCAAATCTGCTGGGTCAAAAATATACATACATACAGCAACACCAATTAGTAATTTCTTGTGAGTGATTATTGACTTGAACAATCATTGACTTGAACAAGTCAGGAAAGTCACTTGGAGCCATTTCAAAGCAGCTGCAGGTCCCAATAGCAACAGTGCAAACAATTGTTTGTAAGTATAAAGTGCATGGCACTGTTTTGTCACTGCCACGATCAGGAAGAAAACGCAAGCCATCACCTGCTGCTGAGAGAAAATTGGTCAGGAGGGTGAAGATTCAACCGAGAATCACCAAAAAGCAGATCTGCCAAGAATTAGAAGCTGCTGGAACACCGGTGTCAGTCTCCACAGTCAAGCGTGTTTTGTATCTCCATAGAATGAGAGGCTGCCGTGCAAGAAGGAAGCCCTTGCTCCAAAAGCGGCACCTTAAGGCTCAACTGAAGTTTGCTGCTGATCACATGGACAACGATAAGACCTTCTGGAGGAAAGTTCTGTGGTCAGACGAAACAAAAATCGAGCTGTTTGGCCACAATGCCCAGCAATATGTTTGGAGGAGAAAAGGTGAGGCCTTCAACCCCAAGTACACCATGCCTACCGTCAAGCACGGTGGTGGTAGTATTATGCTGTGGGGCTGTTTTGCTGCCAATGGAGCTGGTGCTTTACAGAGAGTAAATGGGATAGTGAAGAAGGAGGATTACCTTCAAATTCTTCAAGATAACCTAACGTCATCAGCCCGAAGATTGGGCCTTGGGCGCAGTTGGGTGTTCCAACAGGGCAATGACCCCAAACACACATCAAAAGTGGTAATGGAATGGCTAAATCAGGCTAGAATTAAGGTTTTCGAATGGCCTTCCCAAAGTCCCATTGAGAACTTGTGGACAATGCTGAAGAAAGAAGTCCATGTCAGAAAGCCATCAAATTTAACTGAACTGCACCAATTCTGTCAAGAGGAGTGGTCAAAGATTCAACCAGAAGCTTGCCAGAAGCTTGTGGGTGGCTACTAAAAGCGCCTAATTGAAGTGAAAATGGCCGGCCAAGGGACATGTTACCAAATATTAGCGCTGCTGTATGTATATTTTTGACCCAGCAGTTTAGATCACTTTTTTCTGTTCACCCATAATAAAGTCATAAAAGAACCAAACTTCATGTTTCTTGTGACAAAGAAGTATCTGTTCCAATCACTCTATCAGAGAAAAATCAGAGTTGTAGAAATAACTGGAAACTCAAGAGAGCCATGACATTATGTTCTTCACAAGTGTATGTAAACTTTTGATCACAACTGTATCTCACTACACAAGACGTCGTGACGCCCACTATTGCAAAATGTCGGCCACAAGTCAACAATTCCCAATGACGTGTCTAAATTGGGCTGAAATTGTGTAGTCAAATGTAAATTGAGGCTTTAAGATCAAATTTACCTCGGGGTTTTAACAAATGGTGGCTCCTTTAAAATAGTGTCAAGACAATTGTTGCAGTCACAAAACAGTGCAATTCAAAACAGGATGAGCACTGCTAGAGCCCTACAAAAGTAAATGTTTCTGACCAATCAATCAGAAACAGAATCCCTGAGGGTGGTCTGTGGGCCTGACGTCCTGCAGGGGGCCTGTGCTCACTGCCCAGCAGAGTAAAGCTCAATTAGCATTTGCCATAAACCACCAGAATTGGCGCCCTGTGCTCTTCAACAAAAATAGGTCAACCTGAGCACATGTGACAGATTTGAAAGGTTACGGAGATGCCGTGGAGAACATTATGCTTCCTTCAATATCATTCCGCATGACTGGTTCGGTGGTGGGTCAGTAATGGTCTGGGAGGCATATCCCCGAAAGGATGCATAGATCGGTATCGGGATGAAATCCTTGGACCTATTGTAAGAACCCACACTGGTGCAGTGCGACCTGGATTCCTTCTGGTCCACAACAAGGCCTGACCTCATGTGGCTCAAGTATGCAGGATCTTCAAGGATGAAGGAAATGATACCGTTGACTGGCGCCCACGTTCACCTGACCTAAGCCCAGTAGAACACCTCTGGGATGTTTAGGTCCATCCGGTGCCGTCAAGTTGCTAATCAGACTGTCCAGGAACTCTGTGAGTCCCTGATCCAGATCTGGGAGGAGATCCACCAGGATGCCATACGTCATCTCATTAGGAGCATGCCGCGCCCACACAAACTACTGAGAATCATTTTGAGTTTCTTCAATAAATTCTGGCAAAATGGACCACTCTGCTGCATCATTTTTTCACTTTCATTTTTACAGTGTCATTGATTTCTCCTCTATCGGGTTTTCAATTTCATTTCTATCAAATTATGTGGCATAATTTTGTTACGAACAGATCTCCTAGTTATTATCAGGAAAGATATTTAAGATAACAGAACAGTGGATATATTTTGACTCATTCACTACCAAGCATCATTCTCAAAACATCCACTTCATTCAAGCGCCACACAATATTGTGTTCTATTTGTATATTAACACAGAACTTACAAAAAGAAAGATTAGATGCCCAGCTTTCATCATTAAAAAGTTTGTTTCTACTCTTTTTCGTTTTTTTAGTTATGAGCTGATGAACATCATAAACATTGTTATACGTCTTTGGTAGTGAATGAGTTAATTGTCTGGTGGTGGAGGGCGGGACATACGGTGTAAACACAGAAAACAATAACAACTTTTACCATCTGACAATTGACTTTTAAAATGGAAAAATCTCATCTTAACCATTAAGAACCGTGTTAGAAGTGTTTCCAAAAAATGTTTCTAAATGTCTATTGAAATATTAGGTCAATTTAATTAATAGTTGATGTGCAAATCTTACATATTGGTCATTTAAAAGACAGTATGCAGTATTTCATCATATGTATATATTAAAGCCTGGTGTGATTGGTTGTTTGTCGATATGTGCCCGGGCAACAAGTTTAGAGTGTACCCAGCCTCTTACCCATTGTTAGCTGGGATAGGCTATAGCACCCCTGCGACCTTCGTGAGGATAAGCGGTACAGAAGATGAATTAATATATTGTTAAAGTGTGTAAGCTGTAGTTTGTGTTAGTTTATGTTGCAGAGTGTACATTTTGTGGTACTTTGTATGAGACTTTCAATATAACAGTTTCTAATAGTTACTAGTCATTGTCCTCTGTATGACATTCTGATCTATCACTGATTATTTAATTTTTACAAAGGATTCTGTATTTTGGAAACAGTCTTTTCTAGTTTCTGAAGTCGGTTCATGACTTTTGTAGTATGTCAGGGATAATGACATCGAGCAATTTGAAGTCAGTGAGAAAACTCGTGTGAGTGTCTGCTCCTCTTTCACAACTTTGTCTCGATGGCGGCCACTATGAACTGAACACTTCATTGCACTTCCTGGTCCTGCGGTCTTTGTGGCATTCCAGCAGGTTGTGAGGTCCGTTTAGAAATTTGTAAGGACAGCATCTAAGATGATCGGTCACTGCGAACAAGAAAATAGAAATACACAATTTATTCATATAGGCAAATATTGAACCAATAACAGACAGTTTTAGTCCCGAGAAGGTTCAAGTCAGGAAAGACCTGACCAGAGAGGTTTTACGCCTAAGAGAAGGTATTAGTCACAACCAAATGCTGTAGTCTAGTTCCAAGTGAAAGGTCTACTGTCAAAGAAGTTTCTCATCTCAAGAAAGGTTTTTGTCCTAAGAGAATAGTCTTGTCTAGTCTCAAGAAACCCGAGAAATGTTTCTTTTAGTTCCATGAGAAGGGACTAGTCTCTAAAAGAATGTCGTCTCAAAAGAAGTACCGGTACATAATCCCTTGATAATGTTGTCATCAGAAGACAAAGTTTTGGTTTCAAGGGAAGTTACTATTCTGGAGATGTTTTCATTTGAATAGAAGCTTCTAATCCCATGTGAAAGTCTAGGGAACAATCAGGTTAATCTGAAACACGAATACAGTTCCAAAATGAGATTAGTCCCAAGAGGTTGTACTTGAGAGAAGGCCCTAGTCCAAAGATTAGGTGCTTGTTCCAAGCAAATGTTCTACTCCTGAAGTTTTTGTGCCTTAATGCTATGTTCTTAATTGAAGGTTCTCTTCTAGTTTTTACTGGGTCTGGTTCTAAGAGAAATCCATAGCCCCAGGGTGAATAGTTTTTTGTTTTGTCGTTAGGAACTGTTTTCATCTCAAGGCCAATTTCAGAGCCATGGTTCTCATCCAACAGTTAAATTCTTGTTTCTGGGGAAGGTTCAAATTCTGAGAAAAAGGATTTCATTTTAAAGTTGAAATTCCGTGAGGAGGTTTTTGTCTTGGGAAAAGGATGGACTCCAGGTGAAGCTTCCAATCAGGAAGAATTCTGGTTTGGGCTCGCGAGTCTAAATCCTCATCCCGAGAGAAGCTCTTAGACATGACAAAAGGTTTCACTTCCAAAAGAAGCTTCTATTCAATGAGCAGTGGCAGACTTGGCAATTTTGGGGCCTAAGGCGAACATATCCAGGGGCCCCCATCATGGGTCAGGGGTTAAAAAGGTGAGAAGGATGTGGAGGAAATATGGTCCGGTACACTAGGGCTGTCCTAAACGACAAATTTTCTCCTGATTAGTCAGCCTAGACTAGTTTTACGATTACTCGACTAATCTAATATTTTTCTTTTTTTTTTTTTTTTTTTTACTAATTTAGCAATGAAATTTTTGTTGACGCTTATTAATTCACAAAACCATTTTGGAACACTTAAATTCTTTATTAAAGTACAAATAATCATGCAAATAACAATAATTCATCACAAATAAACAATGAGGTTAAATGCTGAAAGAATGGAGAGTAAACAGATTCAGAACACTGACTTTGCCTTTCCAACATTATTCAAAATAATTGTGCAAAAGAATGGAAAGTAAACAGATTCAGAACACTGACTTTGCCTTAAAAAAAAATTCTAGCATTATTATGATAGTATACGATCTACTACTACTACTACTACTACTACTCGTACTACTATCTACTATAGTATAATAATTATTCATTGCCAATCATATTTGTCCTAAAGAGTGTCATTTGAAAGCTATTCTTAGGGTAGAATCTGTATTCTGTAGTATTTACTCTACATATTATAATACTAATTCAGAAGTATGTGGTATGTAACTCCAGAAATCGCTATTTATACGACGAACATGTCATGCTTTTACTTTGAAATATTCACCGGAGGTACGTTCGCTAAACCACTAACCGAAAGCTTTAAACTCCGTAAAAAAACATTCTTCGTCATTGGTTGTGGTGTCACTAATAGATTCAATTTTTTTTTTTTCGTTGGCAGCTGTTGAGTGTTACTGTATGACTGATTGGAACTGTACTGCATTTTTTTGCCACAGGGTATGCTGTCATGTATTTTATGTTCGGTGTGAAGAAGAACAAAGTTAAAAGAAGCATTAGCGGCCTGCTCTCAACTTCTCCCTCACTGCACTTTGGCTCTCATGGAGAGCACGTTTGCTCATGTGTTCGAAATAAACGATAGCTGACGTGCAAAGTAGCAGTGAGCTGTAAAAATAGCGAGCTTAGTGGCGTGAAAAACGCAGGAGAGCTAAGTGAAGCTAACGAACAGCTAAGCGGAACTAAGCGAAGCTAAACGGAGCTAAGCGAAGCTAAACGGCGCTAAATGAAGCTAAGCGACTGACACTCAGTCCGTCGTCGTGGAACAGTCCATTGTAGTGCGTGTGTGTGGGGGAGAGATAATATAAATGCAGCATTCAAATGGCTTTCTTTTTTGTTTTGTTATTTGTTTGTTTGATATGCTGACATAATCATACATGACGAATAGTTGGAGGTGCTGCTGGCTCCGGTGGCCCCAGCCCTCGCTTGTTGGGGCAAGGGTAGCTGGTTGGGGGCCCTTTACAGGTTGGGGGCCTAAGGCGATCGCCTACTTCGCCTGAATAGTAGATCCACCTATGGCAATGAGAACATCTAGAGAGGGTATAATTCATTTTGAGGCTCTTCAAAAAGAAGCTTCTTATCCAGAGCAAAGTTTTTGAGTCATGAAAGGTTTTTAATCCCTAGAGAAGGTCCCAGTCCTAAAAGGTTCTCATCATGAGAAAAAGTTCCCATCCCAAGTCCTTATAGGTCTTTGTATGCATGTGTATTTGCTTACCTTCCTGCGGCAGAGCTTGCGCCTGGGTTTCTTGACGAGCTCTTCCTGGAGGCGGCTGACCTCACAGAAAAGCTCTAGCTCCCTCTTCTGCATCACATCCTTCTCCTGCCACAAGGTCATATTTTCCCCTAACATTTTTTGCAGCTGAAGCAACTTCTCGCTGTTCTGCTCGCGCTCCTGCTCTAGCATCTTGGCCATCCTGTCCTCAAACAGCACCTCCATGTTCCTCATGGTCTCGGCGATCATGCTGCGGAGACAACAACGTTCACACTTCATGCAAAAAAGTGAGGGAGGAAGAAGAAAGAGGTATTACTTGGTTTTGTCGCGCTCTGCTTCCTCCTTGAGGCGGCGGACAATGGCCTCCTGGTCCCGCTTCTGCTTCACCAACTTTTCCTCAAGACCCACGAGCTGCCCAGACTGAGCCTCCAGGTTTTCCGCTGAGGACAAAAAATTAGAACAATAGGTTGGCACTTTTTACAATAGGTTGTCATTTGTGTGCATCCTTCTGCAAGTTGTTTGCTAATTCTAAATACAGGTTCAGCACTCTCTCTTACTTTGATCATGACTGTGATAGTGACATTCTATTTTTAATCAATGGCAAAAAATTCTGTTTCCTTTTTTCCTGGTTGTTTTTCCACAACATGACTCCAGCTAGCAATTTAACAAGCGCCTGATTAAGCTATAAATATACCTAGACTCAAAACAAGCACAGATAATGACAAAAAAAAAACTTCTAATTACAACTCTCCTGAAATTAGATGATTTCCAACTACTAATGAAAATGATTAATTTTCTGCACATCATTAAAGAATGTGAATGAACATACAATACGAGCAAGTAAAGACTACTGGAGTCTACATTTTTTTAATATTTAGTTTATGTAGTTTAATATTCATGGTCGTTTTGATCATTTTTATGACGCTTATGTAACTGGTTTGATCCGCGCCAGCAATGTGACCAGATAAGGAATAGAACTCAAGCCACAAGCGCAGCAAGCAAGGTGGTACAGCAGGATAACCACCAGGCTAATAGCACTGGGCGCTAGTGGGCATCAGGCGGGAGGTTTCCTCGGCATTCAACGCAATTGCTTCCACCCATTACACTTAAATAATTTGATTGGTACTATAACTTTTTTATGACCTGTTTATGTAGCTTGTATGTTGTTTCTATTCGTTTGCATGATTGCTCATATGGTTTGTAAGATTTTCTCATTTCAGTTAATGTATGTAGTTTGTAGGAAGCGTTTTTGCAGTTTGTTTTGTAGTTGTTTTGTGTTGTGTGGCTAACCTTGCGTGCTGATCACTGTGTTGAGCTCTTTTATCCGTGCCTCCAGCTGCTCTACTGTTACTTCCAGTTGCTTTATGATCTCCTTTTGGTGCTCTGCCTCCTCCTGCTGACTTTCCACCTGCTCCATCAGCATTTCCACCTTTTTGTCTTTGTTATCCAGCATGCGTTTCTGGGAGCGAGTGATGTCCGCCTTGTCCTTGCGCAGCACCCGCTGCTCGTAGAGCAGGTCCTTGACCTGCTTTTCCAGCTCCTCGCATTTGCTCTGGCATCTTGAAGAAAATAACATAACACCATTAAATATAACTTGATACAGAGGTTAGTGACACTTGACTTGAACACAGGTCGGGAGTTCAAATCCCGATCAGAGCAACATCACACTCCAGTGGAGGTTCTTAGGCAAGACCCTTAATTCTATCGGGCCTACCTAAGTACATGGAAGAACACAATATAGTCACACCGGCTCAGACATCGCCCAGGTTAACAAGGTCAATGTCAGTTACAAGAGAACCAAGACAACCTGATGTGCAATGGGCTACTGTAACAAGTCATAGCTGGACAAGGGCAGAGAATGTGAAGCTTTTGAAATGCTACTACACCAGCAATCCTAGACAGAGGGGATACATGCAGCGAACGGGGGGCCAATGGATACTTTGCACCCTAAAATCATGGTTAGTAAGAAGCAACTGTTGGACCAGTGTTCCCATTTCCGTAACTGGAAACTCAGATCAAAGCTACAGTACAGGCTGATGAGACACTAGGCAAGGCAAGGCAAGGCAAATTTATTTATATAGCACAATTCAACACAAGGCAATTCAAAGTGCTTTACATCACATGAAGATCATAAAAACCACATTTAAATCAATACAACGTAAAAACCAAGACAAAAGATCGCATTTAATCACAAATAGAATAAAAATAAATAAATAAAAATAAAACAGAAATAAAAATAAAACAAACTACTACTAATAATAATAATTGAAATCAGCAATGGAGATAAGCACAACAGGAATAGAAAGCAGGTAGATTGAAATATATAGCCAGTTATGGATATGCAGTGCTAAACAAAAGCATTTTTAGCCCTGATTTAAAAGAGCTAACAGTTTGAGCATACTTCAGACGTTCAGGTAACTTGTTCCAGAGGTGAGGCGCATAACTAAATGCTGCCTCACCCTGCTTGGTTCTTGTTCTTGGAACATGCAGAAGACCGGTTCCAGACGACCTTAGGGGTCTAGATGTCTCATAGGAATCCAACAAGTCAAGCTTGTATTTTGGTCCAAGGCCATTAAGTGTTTTGTAGACGAGCAGTAGTATTTTATATTCTATCCTTTGATTCACTGGAAGCCAGTGTAGCGATTTCAAAACCGTTGTAATGTGGTCCAGCTTCCTTGTATTTGTGAGGACTCTGGCTGCAGCATTATGTACTAGCTGCAGCTTCCTGACTGATTTTTTATCAAGACCTGTAAATATACCGTTGCAATAGTCCAATCTGCTGAAAATGAATGCATGCAAAAGTTTTTCCATGTCTTGTTGAGTCAGAAGCCCCTTAATTCTGGTTATATTTTTTAGGTGGTAATAAGCGGATTTAGTGACGGACTTTAGATGGCTATCAAATTTTAGGTCTGAATCAATAATTACGCCAAAGGTTCTGACTTGATTTGTAGCTGTAAGTGACATTGTGCCAAGTTGCCTGCTTACCTTTCCTTTTTTGGCCCCAAAAATGATCACCTGTCTTCTCCACATTTAACTGGAGAAAATTCTGGCACATCCATTCATTGATTTGATGAATGCATTTACTCAGGGAGACTAAGGGACTATAATCATGTGGGGACACAGAAATGTACAGTTGTGTGTCATCTGCATAGGCGTGATAGGAGATGCCATACTGTTCCATTATCTGAGCTAACGGAAGCATATAGATGTTAAATAAGAGTGGTCCAAGAATTGACCCGTGAGGGACTCCACACGTGAATTTGGTTCGTTCTGACTGATAGTTTCCGGTTGACACAAAGAAATCCCTATCATGTAAATAGGATGTAAACCACTGAAGAATAGTGTCAGTACAGTACAGTACAGTACTACAGCAATGCTACAGCAAAGGGAGCCAGGAAATGAGCTCAATGAGTGGATGCGATCATCACTTACACAGGGTTGGGGACCAAGTCCTAACAGATACAAACAGTATGAATACAGGAACTGCTGAACTACAAAGGAAGATCATGACCCAGATAAAAACCAAGGGCTCTTGGTCGATACCAAAGCTATGCTGGCAAATGCCTATAGAAGATCTGCTAGTAGATTTGAACGATGCTCTGAAGTTGATCACTATGCTCAAGTTACAGCAGCACCAATGCACTCCCGTCTATGTATCTGCCAGAGAGTTGACTCGAGCCCAACGAGGTACGGGCAGCCGAGCTCCTGGCAACCAAGCCCAGCCACCCGGAAGGACGAATCAACGAGGAGAGTGGAAGGAGCACCAGGGAAGGCACAACAAGCCATATCCTCCCAGGCCCGGCAGGAGAAGGTCTGGAAGTCACGCCAACAAACCTACTGTGAGCGAACCCTGTTACTGAGTTCGCCAGCTCACAGACAGGCGAACACGAACATTGCACCGTGAGTGTGATCTGCTTATGTGTACTATATACAAGTGTAAATTGGGAGTAGGTGAGACAGAGCAGCTGTAATTGGTACGAGCCACTCAGGTCCCGCAAATGTGAATGTGGTTATAGTGCATTAAAATTGGGGGAAGTAGTGGTGGGGTGGGGACATAAATGTGGGTCCACAGCACAACATGGCACTGGGGTCTACCTCATCTAATGACTCCCCATCCCACGCCAACCCGTTTCCCAGGTTGTGTGGCGTTAGGATTGGATAGGAGTTGTGGAGCAAGAATATGATGTGTGCCCCAAGTGCCTATTTACTAAGTGTATTGTGCGAAACTAGTTAAGTGAGTTAAGAAGGGCAACCAAGCGGGTCCTATCCTACCAGGTGGATGGAGGTGTGCACCCACTCCCAGCCCCACCACCCTACATACGACAAGGTGCAGATGTGGAAGATGACGTTCCAGCAGCGATTTTGATTTGTCGATTGATCGAATACAGAGGATGGATGGATGGATGGATGGATGGATGGATGGATGGATGGATGGATGGATGGATGGATGGATGGATGGATGGATGGATGGATGGATGGATGGATGGATGGATGGATGGATGGATGGATAGAGAGAGAGAGAAAGAGAGAGAGAGAGAGAGAGAGAGAGAGAGTAAAAGAAATACTTTTTAAAAAATTGAAATTGTAAACACTGCTCACGCGCTCGCGTAGACGCACGCAGTTGACCGCTCTGATAAATACTGTGGTAGGCTAGTAATAAAAATAATAACTTACTTTTCCAGTTGCTCCTCCAAATATCGTATTTGTGTGAGATACAACTTTTCTGTGTCCAAAACTTCAATTATTTCATCAGCCATGGTGAACTCTTTAATTTTCAGTTGATTTTCGTTTCTTTAAATTTGATTGTTTTCTTTTTAAAAAAAAAAAAAAAAAAAAAAAACTCAAGACGTAAGAGGCAGCAGGTGGCAGGGAGCTGGTCGGTGCCACATGCCGCTACCTCTTGTAACATTTACCATTTACGTTGTCCCAGATAGGTTTGCTCAATTGAATTTCAGTTCCACTTCATCCCCTCACGTCAAATCAGGATATGATTTAACAGCTTTGACCAAGAGACATGACGTCGTCACAATCACAAGTCCTACTTTGTCAACGTGCTTGGGCTGCATTGCTGCAAACGGCCACCAGAGGACGGCCTCGTTCTTCATTACTTCATGAGCGATGTTTAAAGGCAAGAAGAAACTCCATGACTTTATTTTTGTCAGCCAATGTTTCCTATCCATAATGCGAGGATTTGGCGTTTGAGCGCAGACCACATGAAGAAAAAAATCAATTAATTGGCTATAATCACCAACCTTTGACATACATTGCAGCTTGTTACAGAGCATAAATAAACTTGAGTTTTTAAAAGTACATTTTAAGGTTACTTTCATTTTTATCACCTATTTATTTCTCCCATAACATGTATTTATTACTTCATTAGAAATGTATTTAAGATTGTTGGATTTGTTTTAATTTATGCTTGTACACCTGCGGTCAAGTCAGCTTGTCTAATGTTATACCATTCCAAATCAGGCTCATCTTGCAGGGGTGTCAAACATACGGCACACGGACCGGAAGCAACATACCAGGGTGTAAACTGGCCCAAGGCGTTGTTCTGCCTGACAGGCACGTTGTCGCTCATTCATACTGTATATACAAAATCACATGCTTTTATTTTGACATCGGCGCTGTAAAAACATAGATTTGTCATTTGTGTGATCGAGATCATGCATTACTGCACGTGAATCACTCTCGTGTCCACAGTTACGTTTGTTCATTCACCCCGCCTCAGTAAATATAGATTGGAGATCTAGCACCGTCAATGGCAGCCAATGAGTTAACAAGGAAGTGACCCAAAAAATGCCTCTTTACCAACAGGAGGTGACCTGGACATGTCCTAAAATCAACAGGAAGCAGCCCGGAGATGCCCAGAAAATCAACATGAACCTATCCAAAATTTACAGGAAGTTGTTTACATGTTTATTTAGAATATTCAATACATAGGTACCAATAATCGGTGACAATAATCACCTGTGAGTAAATTAAAATTACATCGAAGTAACGCAAAATTAACTCATTGCCTGCTTTTCACAACAATAGATGTCCAATTCACTTAACACTGGAAGAACTGGCTGTGAAAGCTCATCTTTCAGTGCCATTGACAGGGCTCAACGTCCAATCCATTATAACTGGGAGGGGGCGAATGAACATTCGTTCCAATGGCAGCCAGTGAGCCAAAAATAAACTAGTGTGGCCCATATGAGAGCTAACCACATGACTTAAAATGAGTTTGACACCTGTAAGTTATAGCATTTTGTTCACAAGACAGTCTATAGCGGGTAAAATGTGAATAAAGGACCAATTGCATTCTCATTGGTCAAGAATTTCTTTTGACGGTGCACTTTATTTTTGAGGAATTACACTGCTGGCCAAAGGTATTGGCACTCCTGGAATTCTGTGATAAGATAATGCTCAATTTCTCTCAGAAAATAATTGCAATTACAAATGCTGTGATAGTAATATCTTTATTTGTTTTATTTGCAATGAAAAACACAAAAGAGAATGGGGAAAAAAATTAAATCATTATCATCTTACACAAATATCCAAAAATCACGAATCTCCTTTAAAAAATCATGTGATGCTTCTCTAATTTGTGTAATTAACGACACCTGTTACTTACCTGTGGCACATAACAGGTGGTGGCAATAACTAAATCACACTTGCAGCCAGTTAAAATGGATTAAAGTTGACCCAACCTCTGTCCTGTGTCCTTGTGTGTACCACATTGAGCATGGAGAAAAGAAAAAAGACCAAAGAACTGTCTGAGGACTTGAGAAGCAAAATTGTGAGGAAGTATGGGCAATCTCAAGGCTACAAGTCCATCTAAAAAGACCTGAATGTTCCTTTGTCTACCGTGCGCAGTTTCATCAATTAGTGTAAAGCCCATGGCACTGTGATGTGGACGGAAAAGAAAAATTGACGAGAGGTTTTAATGAAAGATTGTGCGGATGGTGGATAAAGAACCTCGACTAACATCAAAACAAGTTTAAGCTGTCCTGCAGTCCGAGGGTACAGCAGTGTCGACCCGTACTATCCGTCGGCGTTTGAATGAAAAGGGACTCTATGGTAGGATACCCAGGAAGACCGCACTTCTGACCCAGAGACATAAAAAGCCCAGCTGGAGTTTGCCAAAACTTACCTGAGAAAGCCAAAAACGTTTTGGAAGAATGTTCTCTGGTCAGATGAAACAAAAGTAGAGCTTTTTGAGAAAAGGCATCAACATAGAGTTTACAGGAAAAAACAGGCCTTCAATGTAATAAACACGGTCCACACAGTCAAACATAGCGGAGGTTCCCTGATGTTTTGGGGTTGCTTTGCTACCTCTGGCACTGGACTGCTTGACCGTGTGCTTAGCATTATAAAGTCTGAAGACTTCCAAAAAAATTGCAGCATAATGTAGAGCCCAGTGTGAGAAAGCTGGGTCTCCCTCAGAGGTCATGGGTCTTCCAGCTGGACAATGACCCATAACACACTTAAAAAAGCACTAGAAAATGGTTTGAGAGAAAGCACTGGAGACTTATAAAGTGGTCACCAATGAGTCCAGACCTGAATCCCATAGAACACCTGTGGGGAGATCTGAAAATGGCAGTTTGGAGAAGGCACCCTTCAAATCTCTGAGACCTGGAGCAGTTGACCAAAGAAGGATGATCTAAAATTCCAGCAGAACATTGTAAGAAACTCATTGATGGATACCGGAAGCGGTTGTTCGCAGTTATTTTGTCTAAAGGTTGTGCTACCAAGTATTAGGCTGAGGGTGCCAGTACTTTTGTCCGGCCCATTTTTGGAGTTTTGTGCAAAACGATGATGATTTTTTTTTTTTTTCTTTTATGTTTTTTCATTGCAAGCAAAATAAATGAAGATATAACTACCAGAGCATTTGTAATTGCAATCATTTTCTAGGAGAAATGGAGCATTATCTGACAGAATTGCAGGGTGCCAATACTTTTGGCCAGCAGTGTACTCCAGTAGGTGCACATGTATGCTGCATCAAAGCTGCATTTGCAACTATATCACAATTTTTGTGCAATTACAGAAACTTTTGTTTGTTCGTCCATGAGTTAATAATTCCTTAGATATCTCCAACTTCCCCAAATGACTGATAAATTTGGTGAAAATTCGAGTTGTGAGGAGGAGACATATGTATGTGGTACCAAAAATGGTACTACAACCACGATCAAACTATAGGATAGCACAAAATCCCTTCCATTTTGGATTGCAACATAAGAGCTTAGGAGTGGAATCAAGCTGCAACCTATGTCTATTATAAACCAAAAAATACGAGTACTGTACATGCTACAGTCTTCAAATAGCATTGCGAACAACACGGTACTTCTGGTTTCAGTGGTTCATCATACAGTACTGTCTTGCAAACCTCAACTGTCCAACCACTTCCCCGGTCCTCTGATGTTAGAGACAGGAGAAAGAGGGGGGAGTTGCAGATGTGACCAGGATGCAATTATCTGCTTGAATACAGTGTGAGAATGTAAAGCAGTTCTTGTAGGTACATTTCGGAAGTTTGTTTGGAAATACATTCATTTCCTCATTGAAAGAAGAGAAAAGAATGTCACAAAAAGCTTCTTTTGATGAGAAACAATGTTTTTGTTCTTCAGCGAACCAATACATCATACTGTGGTTTAATGTGGATTGCTCGGTTTCTGGTGACGAACCAATCGTGAAAAAGGCGGGAACTTCAGATGTGACCAGGAAGCAACTCTCTGCTTGAATATTATGGTGGAATGCAAGGTTGTTCTTGTACAGGGTGACCCAAAAAAAAGTTTACGCTCAGTTGACTGCTTGTTTAAAAGCCATTGAAACATATCTAAATAGGTTGTCATGCTTAAGTGATTCATTAAGGTCACTCAATGCAGCTGGTAATCTCTCGTCTCTACAATTCCTGTGCTTCTGCTGAAAATGAAGAAAACTTTAGCTGTACCTGAATTGTTGCGTGCCGGTCTGACACCTACTGAGATTGCAGCAAATCTGAGAATATCCAGATGTGCAGTCTACAAAGTTAAAAAGAAGCTGAAAGATACTGGAACAGCCTCACGAAAACCTGGGTCTGGAAGTGCCGATCTGTGCGGACCAAAAAGTTGATTGACAAGGTGATATGTGGCCACCCCAGAGTCCAGATCTCAATCCCCTGGATTATAGCATATGGGCAACTGTGGAGGACAGTGCCTGTAAGAAGCCACAAACTTCTGTGGCAGCCTTGGAGAGGTCCATTGTTAGATCTTGGGAAAAGATGACAGCATCTTACATAAAGAAGACCTGTCAAGTGTTCCGCAGGCGCCTGGAGGCTGTTGTGACACTTAAGGGAGGACACATTGAAAAATAGAGTGTACGGTACATGTTCTTTACAATAATGTATAATTTGTGATTAAATTCTAATTCTAAGATGAATAAACATGGCATTTAAGTTGTATTATGGCAGTGTAAACTTTTTTTGGGTCACCCTGTAGATATGTCAATTTCCCAAGATTCGTCTGAAATACACTTCATTTCATCATTAAAAGAGGAGGAAAGAACATCACTGAAAGCTTTTTTTGACGAGATACGATGTTTTCCCAAATGTGACGAGAATAGGGTGACCCTATTTTGATTTCCGATAAAGAGGACACTCGGCCCAGCCTCAAGATACTTGACTTTTACTCAAAGTTCACTCAAAGATGCCTATATCACTTTAATATATTTAAACAAAACAAAACAAAAAAAATGAATAAAATAATAATTAAAAAAATAATATAATGCAGACCCATTGAAATGTAGTCCAGTCAATAAACACACACAGAAGGCTATGTGCCAACTAAACATTTTTATAAATTACTATCACGACAATTGTCGTTGACAAATTGTTATTCTCATTCAATGCTCTAGATTGCACCCAAACAATAACCAAAATTGACAAACTGACAAACAATTCGACCAGCATGTTTCCAAACACAGCAGTTCAAAACTACATTTCTCATAATGCCTAGCGCGGCTTAGCTCACTGACAGCTACCCTATGGGCGAGCATCGGTAGCCAAGGCAAAATCACAACTTTGCTATAAAACTTGACAGTCAACGGCAGCACAACGATGTGACACCAAACGGGGATTTCCAGATCACACCAGTACAACGCTCCGACAGAAGTCAAGTTTCCGAAAGCCAGTGAATTCCTGTTGGGACAAAGGTTTGTTTGTAAATGAAAATTTACAGTTAACGCCATGATAAAGCCAGTCTGACTGCACATGCATTAGAAAATTTGTATCCAAAGTAGAATAAAGGTAAATTACTCTTTTGGGTACATGAGCATTTATTATATACACATTGATTGTAATAAAAGTCTTAACAACTGGGTAGGCTCTCCGGGAACAGCTCACAGGCAGCACAGTACTGTAGTATTCTGTGCAAAGTGTCAGTCAATTTCAACACATGCTAATTGGTCCCGTGAAAAATAATGAAAACTGGACAGTTTCATGAACTTATAAAATCTCGCCGGACGCCCCGGACAGGATGTGAAAAGTGGACATGTCAGGGCAAAAGAGGACGTTTGGTCACCCTAGACGAGGAGCCATCGTCCAATTAGCAGTTGTATATTTTTTTAACTTTCCTCCGATGAAAAGGTCTCAATTGGATCTTACCCAGATTATATGTGGAATATATATGTAGCAGCTATATGGAACAATCAGACTCGAAACAGGAAATATTTGAAAGCGCCGAGTATGTGCCAGATCTGCAACACATGGGGAGCAACAAAACAAGAAGAACATACAGCAATACTCACAGGACTGTATATTCTCTGCTTTGTGAGGAAAAAAATGACTCCTACAGTTGCGTATTTGGAGATCTTTACCTATGTTCTTTAACTGCCTTCCATAGAGCTAAGTGCTCTATTCTTCTATTAAACTAACGCTAAATTCACATTTCCCTCCATTCATTCATTCATTCATTCATTCATCCATTCATTCATTCATTTTCCATGCCGCTTTTTCCTCACGAGGGTCGCGGAGGTGCTGGAGCCTATCCCAGCTAACTACGGGCAGAAGGCAGGGTACACCCTGAACTGGTTGCCAGCCAGTCGCAGGGCACAATGAGGCATACAACCATTCACGCACACATTTCATACCTATATTGTAAAAATATGTTCACATCAACCGTTCTTCCACAATGAATGACGATCATGTTTAATGACTCTATTTTCCTGTTGTTAAAGATCTTGGCTAATAAAGGCTACAACTCAGATGTTCTGGATAGTCTAGAGAAAAGCGAACTAACAAATTGTCGTCAGTGACCGCACAGTAACCATCAGAGGTAAACCAAAGTCACTTTGATGTCCTGAATTTAACACCGTCACTTCATCAGTTCGCATGCAGTGCTGAGCGGTCAAGCGAGGTCCTGTCAGGAACCCATGATGCCGTTTGATCCCTACACACAGACACACAAAAGCACAGGCATCTGCTTCTCATTTAGACACACACACATGCTCTTTGTAAAAAAAAAAAAAAAAAAAAAAAATCGACACTGACATCAACTACAAAAAAAAATTCTGCAGCTTGCTAAAAAATGTTTGATTCAGCTGCAGTTGTGCTCATTTGTTATGAAAAGATTTCCGCCATGTATCAAGAGACATGATGGACAGTTAAGCGGAACCTCAGAGTCACCCTACTCCAGCAAACAGTCGATTAATGTTTTGTTTCATTGTAATGATGAACTCTAAAAACGCATCATAAGTGGTCGAAATGGTGGACTTTAGGATTGTGTCCTGATTATTGAGACTTCGTGGATCTACTCAGATGTACATCAAATTACAATGTTGCAAAGTGAAACCGACTGCATTTCAAAACTACACGTTTACTATACATTACAAAAAGAGCTGGCATCCAGTCAACGAGATGTAGATGACTGAGTTCCAGAAATCTTCAGTTCAGTTAGCATTATTGAACCCCAAGAGGCAATTCAGTTAGCAGTATGTGGTTCTAGGCATGTGCCGGTATACACGGTAACATTCGTTCATTCGCTGCCATCCCTCCCACTTCAAACGGATTGGACGTCTACTAGTGATAAACTCATTCCAATTCACAGCAGAAGCTTGTTTTTCTGTTTATTAGTTGTTTGTAGAATATTCCAGAATGATTTTCTGACCAATGCATCGATAATCGTTGTATTGCCATATCGTCAGATCATCGTTATCGTGAGCTTTGTATCGCAAATCGTATCGTATCGTAAGGTACCAAGAGGTTCCCACTCCTACTAAACAACCAACTGCACAAAAGCTGATTGTTTTGGTCATCAGTCTATCAGAATTCTCGACGTCATCTATCAATATTTGTTTGTTTCTGATTCGCCAGCTGGCTTCCACACAATAACACTCTTGTCAGCATTTGCTTCCCTCATTTCCTGCTTCAAAGTTTTCCAACTTCCCCGCAATGATATGAATCTGATAGATAATGTAGATGTTAGAAATAACAGCAGTCGAAATGACTTTCGTCCGACGTTGTCACTGACATCGTCGTCTACTTTATCGTCACCGACGTTATCGTCGTCACCATCTTTTAGCGGATGTGGGTCGGTTCAATACCATGAAGCATTCATGGGGGCCTCTGATGGAAGATAAGTTTCTCTTTTATTCAGCCAACAATGGAAACATTAACAAAATATGTAGGTTGCCTTTTCAACACTGTGTCCATAGCTCTACTCCTAAAAATCAGATCAAAGAAAAATGGAAAATTGAGCATTAGCCATTTGGCATCATTCCTAGTCGTGCTCAAAGTGAATGTAGCATAGAATCGCTTTACTTTTTATGACATTTACTGGAGTCATAAATGCAGCAAAGGTGGTGTTCATAGCATTGAAAACAACTGTGTCTTGTGATCTAACCATTATTTTATTGGTGTTGTATTGCCTCCTTTAGGTAAAGTAGGTCATGGAGATATCACAATGTCTTTTTTAATGATTTATTTAAATACAAAAGAGAGCATATGAGCTTTGAACAGATGCAGTATTGATATGTGTACAGAGTTAAACTAGTGGACTTTGTGTGTTAAAGATTGTTTGTTCAAGTGTGAGTGTAAAATATTAACATTTGAAATTAATCCACCTTCCCAGAAGGGATACAAAGGAACCCTGGAAATGCCCAAAAAATCACCCAAAAATGGCCACTTCAAATCAAATTGGAAGACTTTCTGCTTCTGAAGACATTTTGTGACTCTACTGAATAAATAAATAAAAAATAAAGTAAATAAAAATCCTGGCCAGTTGACTTGGTGTTGGTGTTTTATGTTGAAATAATGGCATCATACTAAAATGCCAGCCGAAGTTGGCGAGTCTGCTTGCTAAATGAAAGAGTTTTTGAGGGCTAAATTTAACACATATATATATATATATATACATATATGTATATATATATACCTGTCCAACTGCTCGTTAACACTTAATTTCTAATCAGCCAATCACATGGCGGCAACTCAGTGCATTTAGGCATGTAGACATGGTTTAAGACAATCTCCTGCAGCTCAAACAGAGCATCAGTATGGGGAAGAAAGGTGATTTGAGTGACTTTGAACGTGGCATGGTTGTTGGTGCCAGAAGGGCTGGTCTGAATATTTCAGAAACTGCTGATCTCCTGGGATTTTCACGCACAATCATCGCTAGGGTTTACAGAGAATGGTCCGAAAAAGAAAAAATATCCAGTGGGCGGCAGTTCTGTGGGCGGAAATGCCTTGTTGATGCCAGAGGTCAGAGGAGAATGGCCAGATTGGTTCGAGCTGATAGAAAGGCAACAGTAGCCATGTTTACATGCTGACTTTTATTCATACCGATTCAAATCATTCCGAATGGAAATTTCAGATCAGCTGTTTACATGTCACTTCATCTACTCCGATCCAGCGTTTACATACAGCGTTTACTTTATTCCGAAAGGACGTTTGACAACTGCCGTCTGACATGCGCAGATTAATCAAAACAAAGCGTCACGTTGCAAAACATGGAGATCGATCGTCGGAGTGCTGCTGTTTTAACTTTAACCCACTTGTTGTGTTTGTGGGGTCGTATCCGCTTCTGTTTTGCTCTTTTGCCTTGTAGTAGCCGGTTTTCCACCGGTTTCTAATCTGGTCAACGCTCCGGTCTATTCCTGCTTCGTGTAACCTCTCGTGAACTTTTTTTAAATAGTTCACTGTTCCTCGTTTTACGCCCGTCTAAGCGAGCAATTATATTCAATTCTTTTAATGTTTGAATTAAATACAATCTTTCCGCCGGACTCCAATTAGGTGCGCTGTGCTTGGAAGCCATGTTGCAAGTGACGTTACTTACGTCACAAAGTGACGTCACCACGTCAGTACGGAGCATGTGCAGAAAGAACGCAACCAGACACCATTCCGCTTCCCTGTTTACATGATATAATTTTACTTCTAATCGGTTTGGGAAAAGGAATATTCCACCCCTGTGAATCGGAATGAAATTCCATTCGGTTTGGGCCTGTTCTGTCACGGACCCGACAGAGGAGGACCACAAATGCGTCACGTTTTCAACAATTTATTGACAGGACCAGCAGGGCAGGTGAAAAGATGGCAGCAGTACAGAGTAGGGCTAGGCAGAAGTCAGGTTTCCAAAAGCAAAAGGCAGGTCGAGTTACCAGGGCAGGAGAGAAGGCAGCAGTCAGGCAGGTTCAGATTCGGCAACGAGAGTCAGATTCAGAGAGCTAGGCAGGCAGGTAACAGGCAGGCTTCGCAGACGGTCTGACAGAGTGGAACTGAGAAGCAAGGCTTTAAATACACAGGTTGATTGATGAATGAGGCAGTGCTATTGGCTGGGCTGTGAGTAGGTGAATTGAGGACAGGTGGGGATAATTGAAGGCAATTAGGCCATGCTGCAGGAGGGAATCAGGTCATGACATGTTCATTCCGAATGAGGTGTTTATATGGAACACATTTATTCGGTTTGAACAAATATTCCGATTGTAATTGGAATATTTGGCTCCATGTAAACGTGGCAAGTGACTCAAATAACCACCCGTTACAACCAAGGTAGGCAGAAGAGCATCTCTGAACGCACAGTACATCGAACTTTGAGGCAGATGGGCTACAGCAGCAGAAGACCACACCAGGTGCCACTCCTTTCAGCTAAGAACAGGAAACTGAGGCTACAATTTGCACAAGCTCATCGAAATTAGACGATAGGAGATTGGAAAAACGGTGCCTGGTCTGATGAGTCTCGATTTCTGCTGCGACATTCGGATGGTAGGGTCAGAATTTGGCGTCAATAACATGAAACCATGGATCCATCCTGCCTTGTATCAATGGTTCAGGCTTGTGGTGATGGTGTAATAGTGTGGGGAATATTTTCTTGGCACTCTTTGGGCCCCTTGGTACCAATTGAGCATCGTTGGAACGCCACAGCCTACCTAAGTATTGTTGCTGACTGTGTCCATCCCTTTATGACCACAATGTACCCAACTTCTGATGGCTACTTTCAGCAGGATAATGCGCCATATCATAAAGCTGGAATCATCTCAGACTGGTCTCTTGAACATGACAATGAGTTCACTGTACTCAAATGGCCTCCACAGTCACCAGATCTCAATCCAATAGAGCATTTTTGGGATGTGGTGGAACGGGAGATTCGCATCATGGATGTGCAGCCGACAAATCTGCACCAGCTGTGTGATGCCATCATGTCAATATGGACCAAACTCTCTGAGGAATGCTTCCAGCACCTTGTTGAATCTATGCCACGAAGAATTGAGGCAGTTCTAAAGGCAAAAAGGGGTCCAACCCGTTACTAGCATGGTGTACCTAATAAAGTGGCCGGTGAGTGTGTGTGTGTGTGTGTGTGTGTGTATATATATATATATATATATTAGGGCTGTTAAAATTATCGCGTTAACGTGCGGTAATTAATTTTTTAAATTAATCACGTTAAAATATTTGACGCAATTAACGCACATGTCCCACTCAGACAGTATTCTGCCTTTTGGTAAGTTTTACAGCAAGGCTTATTGTGCTGTCTAACAGCGAACTCTTGTGGTCGCTTTGCGACATGGTTTATTTTTTTCTTGCCAGTTCAATATGGCTGCACGACGTCTCAAGCTGACGCCCACGTTGTAATGTTGTGCTTATATGATCCTTGGACAAGATTTGTCCGTAAGTATGGTTGTTGTAAAGAATGTACATATTATGTTAGTCAGCGAAATGTTATATTTTTTGTATGAGACGCTTTTTGTTTGGTGAACCTGTATAGTGTGCTAAGCTAACGTTGTTGCTAATGCAATGCTTGTGTACTTTTTTTTTGTAGTTTTACGACGGTCTATAGAGGACAATGGTTTGAGGCCATTTCATTAATAAATCAGATGAAAAAGGTAGAAGTCTAATTATTAAGGCGTCGTTCACTAGCTGTCTAGCTTTGGAAAAAGTAGACGCTTCGGAGTGAGGACAGCATAGACAGATTTAAATGACAGTAGAGTGAAATGCCCACTACAGTCCTTATGTACTTATGTACTTATGTTGAAAGTATATATCCATCTTGTGTCTTATCTTTCCATTCCAACAGTTTATTTTACAGAATATATATATAATTTACAGAAAAATATGGCATATTCTATAGATGGTTTGAATTGCGATTAATTGCGATTAATTACAATTAATTTTTAAGCTGTAATTAACTCGATAAAAAATTTTAATCGTTTGACAGCCCTAATATATATATATATATATATATATATATATATATATATATATATATATATATATATATATATTAGGGCTGTCAAACGATTAAAAAATTTAATCTAGTTAATCATCTGTCAACTGTGTGATTAATAATGATTAATCGCATTTCCCTTGGGATAAAAAAAAGTTGCTCTTCAGGAAAAAAAAAAATCTAGGAAAATACTATAATTGACTTAAAATTTGTTTTAAGATGAAATGTATGATGTGTGAATGAATTAATACTTAACCAAATAGAGTTTAAAATTTTTATTTAACAACTCAGCTCGTATAAAATTATAAATAAAATAAATTGTCTGTATTATACAACAAAGCGCTTTAACAGATTACAGTGCCTCAGACTAACAATGTGGCTCAAGTACCATTTGTTATACTACCCAAAATTAACTGCCAAATTAAAGAGCAGTCAAGCACAATACAGTAACAATAGCTAGTGTTTCAATAAATGTGTAAACAACTTGTCTGTTAAATAGAACATTTCACACAAAAAATGCTGCATTTGCAGTTTTACACTAAATGGCCTGAAAGCTGTGTGAGATATAAAAAAAAAATAAATTGTCAATTTTCACACACTTAACTGAAAAACATTACACTAAACTGTGTGTAAAGGTGTTTAGAAACACTGCTTAAGTTAACCAGTCATACTCTACGTTTTTTTTTTAACCAATTGCTCAGGCAAACTAGCTTGTTGACATTTTCAGATAACAGAGCAGACCTTTTCTTTTGAACAATGTGCCCTGTCAAAGAAAACAGTCTCTCGCAAGGAACGGTTGTGGCAGGTGTGACCAGATACTTTTTTTTGTATGGGCCAGCTTACTGTGGGCACCACTGTGCGCAGACCACCACTGTAGTGGACACGAGTCCATGCTGGCACTGCCTTGTACCTGTCTAGTGGTTTGTCGTTGTTGTTTGTTGTCATTGGATTTTCAACGCCCTGGTCTTCGACTATGTTAATGGGTCTACACTCTACAGTCTCTGTCTACCCATGTAGCGATAGCAGTAGTCAACCTACTTGTTGTCTTTTGTTGACAAGTCCGAGTCCGCACTGTGCCAGTGAAGCTTGATGAGTGCGGCTTGTTTTCCGCAGTGTTAGCGTCATTGCTAACACTAGGTGTGCCCGGAGGTGGTACTTTAGGCTGGTTGAGCTTCAATCGAACGACAGTTCATTACATCATTATGTGCACACAACTTTGGTTTTATCCAGATTTCCATTAGGCAGTTTTTTAAAACGGAATTTGGTCATCATCCTCACTCATCGTGGGTGGTTGCATTTTGTCCTGCATTGCCACGCGGAGAATGTAAACATCAGCATGTGGGACTACAGGAGGCAGTTGTGGCCAAACAGTGTGAGCGGTAAATTGCGTTATTTTTTTTTAATGCGTTAATATTTCCAGATTAATCATGGTCGTTAACGCGTTATTGTTGACAGGTCTAATATTTATATATGGCGGAAAACTTGAAGTTCCACTCTGAGACCCCCAACTTGACCAAATTTCAAAATTGTCCAATATGCACGTGTGATACATCATTGGAAAGCTTAAAATCTCAATTTTCTACGGGAAGAAACATTTTGAACAGGAGGGCATTCAAAAAATTTTAAAAAATAAACCCTAAACCCTAACTCACGGTGAGAGCATGAGCGAGCATAATTAAAAACACCATGATTTTAACGAGACATTATCGCGTACTTACCTTCTTTCTGTCCAAAAACTTCGTGTAGCATGTCTCACCGTGTGTCAAGACATAGCTGTGAATGGCCCCAGCCGGACTTTTTGGGGATTTAGGTAAAACACGGAACTATAACTAGAGTCACAATGCAAAAATCGCAGACATCAAGGAGTGGTCAAGATATTCTTTTTTTAATTTTAACCTTTTAAACTTTTTTTTCTTTGTTTGGCTCGATTATCATCTAAAATATTGGGGAAAATGTGACAGTAACAAAAAATATATAATTAAGCGATAGTTATGAGATAGAGATCCATGACTTATTTACAGGCACAATTTATTTCATTGTGACTTAGGTTGTTTAAAAGTTTTAATTTTATAAAGTCGTTTTTTTTAAGTAAATATTAGACATCAATTAATGATTTGTAGTCTAAAAATGATAGACATTTACCTCCTTTTTATGGCTGGGTTGAAACAAAAGCTGTTGCGAAGGTGTCTGTAAACTGGGGTCTCCAGGGTAAAACGGACAAATTGAAAATAGCTCGGGGGCTTAATGCACTATGAAACTGCTATGGCAGCATATAGACATATTCTTCTATCAAACACAACTGTTCTTTTGGCTTAAAATACAGCAGTTTATTTTAAAGAGGGGTGCAAGAGCGGAAACTGCTTTTTCAGCCTTGTCTGTGTTTTCCTGTATGTATATATATACTCGTCCCTCACAACCCCCCCCCCCACACACACACACACACACACACACTTCCCCGTGGTAGGGTGGGTGGCCGTTCATCTGAAACTCGAGTCCTCTACCTGAGGCCTGGGAGCTTGAGGATCTTTGCGATTCCTAAGACTGAGTTCTTCTGGACGGAGATGTCTGATGTTTCCCCAGGCATCTGCTGAAACCACTTCTCCTGTGTGGGGGACACGGCCCCCAGTGCTCCTATGACCAAGGGCATCACCGTTCTTCCTTGAGCCCTTGGTATTTCTCTAGTTTCTCATGTTCCTTTTTTTTTTATATTGCCATCGTTGGGGATTGTCATGCCTTGAGTTGTGTTAGGTTTGTGCCCTAATGTGTCTTGTCATGTGATTCTCTATTGATTTCACCTGTTGTGGCCAGCTCCTTGTGTGTTGACCAATCTACTGCCTCTTGCGTCACCCACCTATGCCTCATTGTCTCATTACCCCATGTCTGTATTTAAGTTCCCCATATGCTGTCTGTTCCTGTTTGGTCATTGTTTTCCGAGTGTTGATTCCATGTCAATCCCAGTTTCTATTTCTCCGTCCAAGCCCTCGTTCCTGTTTGGGTAGATTTTGATGCCTTTGTTAGTACTCTGAGTTCTGTTTGCTTAGCTATTTTGGAACCCCTGGACTTTTGTTTGAACTTTGTGTTTTTTGTTATTTTTTTCTACAACTATTTTAGAATTTTCCACCACCCTGCCTTTGCGTTCTTGCCGCCTTTTGTTTTCCTGCGTTTGGGTACTCCATGCACCCCCCCCCCCCCCCCCCAACGTGACAGGGATGGCTAGATCAATCACAACGGCTGTCCTCTGCTGCTTATCCATGATCACGATGTACGGTTGGTTGGCCAAGACCATCTTATCAGTCTGTATTCGGATAAAATGGAACTTTGTCTATGTGTGTGTTTGTTCCCTACAGACTCCGAAATGGCTGGGCAGATTTTGAGGAAATTGATATCCATGTAGTGCGGAAAATTAATTCGAAACTTAAAAAATTAGCATAGAAAATCCCGGATTGTGGAGGCGACAGCGCCATCTTTTGGGCAAAACACGCATCTCTTACGATTGCAATGTCCCAGGTGGCTTTCTACGGAGCCGCTAAGGGGCCAAGGAATAAAAAAAGACAGAGAAGAAAAAAAAAAGTTGACCTGGGGAAAAAAAAGTGCCCGGAAAAATAAAAATTACACGCAAGTAAAAAAAAAAAAAAGTTGAGGGCAAAGCGAAAAAAAAAAAAAAAAAAAAATGGAAGCAAAACATGTTTTTTTTTTTGCATCGAAGCAAAAAATTCCGCTAATTTTAAACGTGCGTTGTGTGGCTCAATTTCCAGGTAAGCAATGGCAACAATGGAGCTTTTTCACCCTTGGGGCAGGTTAATTGAGTTTTACTTTGAAATAGGCCTAAAATATGATCACATAAGATCATTTCTTGATATTAAGCACGTTTCCAAATAAGCAGAAGACATTTGAAGCGAATTCTAAACTCAATCGGACATTTTTGTCAGAAAACGTTCTGTGATTTTGTGGTCCTTGTAGACTTCATATTGCCTGGTACACCAGACTCAACGCTGTTCCAGCTATTGAGTCTGGCCACCATTCCCACGGATACAATTTCCAGCGCGGAGCAAGCCACAGCAAACAGACAGCGGAGTGGACCAATCAGCGACGGGCAGACGTGACGTTATTAACTGACGACGGAAGGACGAGGGACTTGCGCACAGAAGTAAACATACGAATAGAGCGGAGTTTATTCAACATGGCTAGCGCGAGACAGACTATTGTCAATGACTCGTGTCGCTGTGTTTTTGGTAATTTAAAACAGAATTTACCGCGGATTGGAACATGTTCTCGGTTATCCCGTTGACCATCTGTGTTGTAGAGACGACTTTCGGCGCGCAAGAGTGACGTTGCTCGTGAAGAACACGTCACGCAAATAAACGAATTTGATTTGTCGATTGATTTTGTACCTGCTCGAAAAGGCCGTTAATGGGATGGTTCCCAGACTATTTCTCTCAGTGTTTGAAAAATACAGGGAGAATAGTCTGGCAGAGCCAGGCAAGACTTCATAGGCAGTGTTGGGAATAACGCCGTTATAAATAACGCCGTTACATAACAGCGTTTTTTCAGTAACGGGGTCATCTAACTAATTATTTTTTCTGCCATTACAACGTCGTTACCGACGGTCAAAAGCGGTGCGTTACTTACTCTGAATAAACTGAAGAAACTACCAGCCGTAGCGAGTCTACTCTGCTCTGTTTGTTTGTCATCCAAGACTTGGGGTGTGTTCAGGTTCGAGAATAGCGCGCGTGTTTTTTTTTTGTGCTTTTTCTTAGCAAAGATATACAACACAGGACGTGCTGGCACTCTGTTTCTTTAATAGCACATGTAACTTCAACATTAACACAAACGTACGGCTCTCGGCAGGCCGTGTCTCTAACTCACTCCCGCATCATGTGAGCAAAACAATATTGCCGCCGTGTGCACTTTAGGGCGCCTCGGATAATTCTGTATCAGAATATTACAGCACGTACTTCTTATGACTCCAGGCTGTTTGTCCCTGCTCATTCAATTAAACAATGCTTTCCAAAGCTTGCTAACGTTTCTGTTTTTGCTACACCTGAATGCTAGCCTCGTTCCCATCCCCCACTGTCAGCCAGCAAGAATGCTGCTTCCATCTTGAGGATGGCAGACGCTTTGAGGGTGACAGGAAGAGTAGGGAGACGAGGCTACCTTAATGCACCACCTGGATAGATGCGAATTGATTTTGATTGGCTGAGGGTTAGAGTCATGTGTCATGGTAAGCCAATCAGAGCTGGTGTTTTCACACACAAACCGGAACAGCGCGTGCGGCAAACAAACACGCAAAACAGATGCAGAGGGATATGATGGCAGAGCATTCAGAGGAAAATTAGTCATTTACAAGGTGGAGATATAAACACTATTTCAAGTCAAAAAACTTGAAGTACAGTAGGCTATGTCTACCTGACCAGTTGTCTCAGGTTGTGAGAGTTAGATTTAATTGATTAAAATCACTTTATATTGTTTACTACTTATTGTTATTTTATTATATTGTTTACTGTTTATTTTTGTTGCATTTCAAGTGTAGGATAAATCTGTTGCTGGGCGAGGTGCAATAAATACTACAAGGTTCTATAACACAACTACCTGTCTGTTCTTCTCTATTCAACTGACTCGAATACTGCTCAGAAAATTTCAAATTCTTTGGCATACAATAACTTCTTTTTAAAGTAACGGAAATCATTACTTTCCCTGGTAACTAGTTACTTTTACTATAGAGTAATTCAGTTACTAACTCAGTTACTTTTTGGAAGAAGTAGTGAGTAACTATAACTAATTACTTTTTTAAAGTAACGTGCCCAACACTGTTCATAGGTAACCAATTGCTATACTGCAGACAGCTACATGGTTATCGATGAATGTACAGCAAATGCAGAGAACACAGGCTCCGTTTTTTGTTTTGTTTTTTGTTGCCACGATGTGATTATTTTTTTCTGCGATGTAAAAATATTTATTTTTTTGCTTCGACCTCTATTTTTTTCTGCTTTGACAGAAAAAAATTCTTCCGTGTCCCTTTAAGGGCACTTTTTTTTTTTTTATGTCAACTTTTTTTTCCTCCTGTTTTTTTTCTTCTTCCATGTCAACTTTATATATGTATATATATATATATATATATATATATATATATATATATATATATATATATATATATATATATATATATATATATATTAGGGTTGTCAAAATTAACGCGTTAACGGGCGGTAATTAATTTTTTAAATTAATCACGTTAAAATATTTAACGCAATTAACGCATGTGCGGAACGACCCACTCAAGCATCGCCGCAAATAGACTACAGTGGCGCCGTTTGAAGTATATTGAGAGCTAAGGGCAGAGACAAGCAAGTGGAGTGGACGCAGGTGTAACCGGCACCCGCCAAGGGGGCCGCTGTTATTTTCAATGTGACCAGCATTGTCAGATTGAGCAGTGAGGAAGAAAGTGGTCGAGCGAGAGAGGGAGCGAGAGAGTAGAGAAAGTGCGCAGTTAGAGCAGGCCCGAGTGCTGCGTTCCCCACACGCTTTTGTTTTGTTAATTAAAGTATTCACAAAAAGCCATCTAACGCCTCTCGGTGTTTATATGTTTGCCGCCGTCTTCCTCAGGAGGTAATCGGACGAATCGAGCCATCTGACGTCAATGCTCCAACGTGATTCAATGGGGTCCATAGCTCTACCAATTTTCTAGCAGGATGATGTGGTAACGCAGACATTTATTGGAGCCGCACTATTTAATGGGGTATGCAGTAGCATCTCTTCCACAATTGCTATAACTATTGTGACAAGCAACATGGGGAAGTATAACTAGAGATGGTCTTTTACTTAACACCATGTATTGTACTGCACGCAGAGAAGATATATCCTTTGCAGCAACCACTGTGACTCATGGTTGCTCAAATTCCCATCATGCATTTGGGCAGTTAAGAACATTTAAATCGCTGCAGTATCATTTAGTGAAAGCACAACAAAAATAATATTCCTATCTCTCAAAAATAAAATAATGTTCACAAAAAGAAAAGCGCTCAATGCAAAGAGATCTGGCATTCCCATTTAAAATAGCTATGCAAAATAATACGCTATTCAAACATTAAGTTTAGCAAAAAAAAAATACACTAGATGGCAATATTTAGTCACAATATACAAACTATCAAAATTACTAAAACTTGTACTCATATTTATCTTTTATGAATTAAGTCTTTCTATCCGTGGATCCCTTTCACAGAAAGAATGTTAATGTTAAAGCCGTCTTGTGGATTTATTGTTATAATAAACAAACACAGTACTTATGTACAGTATGTTGAATGTATATATCCGTCTTTCCATTCCAACAATAATTTACAGAAAAATATGGCATATTTTAGAGATGGTTTGAATTGCGATTGATTGCGTTTAATTACAATTAATTAATTTTTAAACTGTAATTAACTCGATTAAAAATTTTAATCGTTTTACAGCCCTATACTTAATGAAATAAAGATTTCAATTGAATAATTGAATTATATAGAGTTGCCTATTAAACTAACTGTTTAAGGGACTGGATTTTGAAGCAATCCTGGGGGGTTCACTTATTAAATGTGTTTTATGCTAAAATAGCTGCTTCGAGCCCAATGGTCGACTTCTTCTATTATTTTGAGCCTTTATGATCCGTATTGCATGATACGGAGTGAAACTGGCTTCACAGGCAGAAATTGTGTTCTACTTCTTAAACCTTATTATTTTTTTATGAATGTCATGTTATCCCAAAGCTAGTGGCCATTTTAGGTAATCCATCCTTTCTACAAGGCTACAAAAGCTGTTAGCATTTACCTCCTAAATTAAATCTCTGTTGTGTTGTCTCGGCTTCTGCTTTGTCTCTCATCCCAGGCTTCCTTGTTGTCAGCAAGTCCGAGTCACGTCATTCCAGATTTACCGTACTTGGCAGCCGCTCGCAACCCGACGCTGAGGCTCTCTTCTCTCTTAATTGAGATCTTCTGTCGCGTGTTGGAACGCTTCCATGGCCTCGTAAAAACAAAAGTAGTGGAAGCATGTGTGTTTACATGGTTACATTGTGTACGGCGAAGCTACATGAATCATTTTAAATTTTTAGTTTGAAACATAAATGTTCTGTTGTGGCTGGTAATGTGATGCCAGCCGCCGGCTGGAGTCATCGTAAAGGACTTTACGACTAACTGCAGTCTGCACTCTCTACACAAGTTCCCATGTATCATTTACTCATATACACACTTGTGGCAGCAGTGATCATAGTCCTTTCATTCTCTGTTGCTTTAATAGTGACAGTTTATTGATGAGTAAAACACACAAATTGAAAACCCTCACATGCAGACGAAATGGCCATGTTCCAGGTGTCAATCACTAAGCCACACTCCTTAAAGGCACACGCATTGCTTGCCACCATCCATTTAAAAAAACTGTTCAACTCCTTGTCTTTTAGAGGATGGTTGAACTTTGGGAAATATTGCTGCTTTTGAGGTATTAAAATTTGCTGTATTGACAAGTTTCCTGAGCAAAATATGGGCAGCGCCATCTTGGAAAATGTCTGCTCTTAACTTCCAGTGTTCGGCAATTCCATCCTACGCGGCGAAACGTCTACACAATTCTCAGCGCGCTTGGGCCAGCATCCGCACGCATGCACACATCAGTTAAAAGCGGCGAGTACTCACTATTTTTGTTTTTATTGAGTTTTTTTTATTACCTTTTCATTGCCTTAAAAATACTTTTTGCATGTATTTCCCTCTCATACTATTAATCACTGTGTTTTTATGTGGTAGCTTTAAAGCAGTTGACCACATTAGTCAGGTAGCGTATTTAAACCGTACATTTAAGTATTTTCTTAAGGCATTTTTAGTACGTTCTGCCTGCATACATCTAAACAAAACAAGTTGAGAGCGCACAATAGTACATTGGGCGTCAAAATCCCCTAACGTAGATGTTTCGCCGATGTCAGACATTTTGGCAGAACACCGGTTAAAGAACAACATGAATTGCAGTTGAAGTAAGCAGCGTGTTGACGAAGTAAAAACCACAAAATCAAGCCAGAGGAATCCACGGAATCTCCTCAAATGGATTCAGCACGACGTAGGTGAGACGTTGATGAGATTGTATGATTGTATTTATCACTTCGTTGATCATTCATGGACAAAATTATAACAACCTGTCAGCCTGTGTTGACGTGAGGTATAGATTGATACACATGCAACTTAAGTGACCCAAATGATATGAAATTACAAATTATATTACATTTGTTGAATGCAGAAGAGCTGACACGGATTTTGTTGTTACAAGGAAATACAACATGTACGTATATGTATATGTATGTAGGTATATAGGTATGCACAGTATATGGCGGAAAACACAGACAAGTCTGAAAAAGCAGTTTCTGCTCTTGCACCCCTCTTTAAAAGAAACTGCTGTATTTTAAGCCAAAACAACTGTTGTGTTTGATAGAACAATATGTCTTTATGCTGCAATAGCAGACTCATCGCGCATTTGTCCGTTTTACCCTGAAAACCCACGTTTACAGACGTCGCGCAACCGCTTTTTTTCCCCAACCCAGCCATAAAACCAGGGTCATTAATTATATTTATTATTCAAAATGTCTGCCATTTTTAGCTTAGAATCATTAATTGATGTCCAATATTTCTTTGAAAACAAAAACGACTTTAAAAAATGATTTACTCGTATATTTTAAACTTTTTAAAAAATTATGTCACGATGAAAAAAATGGTGTCCGTAAAAAAGTCACGGATATCTACCTCATACTGTAACTATCGCTTAATTGTATTTTTTTTTTTGGTTACTGTCGCATTTTGTCCGATATTTTAGGTGATAAATAATCGATCCAAACAAAGAAAAAGAAAAAAAAAAAAACGTTTAAGAGGGTAAATATATGAAAAAGAAAATCTCAATCACTCCTTGATGTCTGCGATTTCTGCACCGCAACCCTTGTTATATTACCATGTTTCACCCATAAAATTCCCCCCAAAATCCAGCTGTGGCCATTCACAGCTGTGTTTTGACAGTCAGTGATACATGCAACATGGAGTTTTTGGATCGAAACAAGGTAAGTACGTGATAATATCTCATTAAAGTCATGGCATCTGTAATTCTGCGCTCGCGTGCTCTCACCTCCCCCCCCAAATTTTTTTTTTAAATGCCCTCCTGCTCAAGTTTTTTCTTCAGCCACAGCCTGCAGCCCCAGCCTCTAGACCACCCCCGGGTAGAACGACGTCTCGATATGTATCCATCAACGTAAAGTAAGTGTTGCTGTGAGGCACATTAACTTATCTTCCCTTGCCTAACAGCGTTTTCCAACTGTAAATTAACAAACAAAAAACTTGAAACACTTTCATTTAACGTTGACAAAATTGTGCTTTCTGCACACACTGATTAGTAACAGGCTACACAGCAGATACAGTAGTAGTAAAAAATATTAACTCATTTGCTCCCAAAAACGTATAAATACGTTCTATTTTTAGTTGTTTCACTGTCCCAAAGACATATTTATATGTCTTTTACGTTTTTTTTTTTTTTTACAAGGGTTCTGATCCAATTTAGTTCCAAAGCACAAAGCTGAAAATCCATTTTAAAGCAATAAAACTGGCCACTGGAGGGCAGTAGCACATTTGGCAAGACCCGCAACCCGATTCAACGGCAACGAACGGCCGGGGCGCCGGCGTAAGACGACTGAATAGAGAACAACCTAGAGTACGCCCGGGATGCCAGGCACTTGACGACCGAGCAGAACGACCGGGACCACCAGTGCAGCGGATGATGCCATTGAATCCGTGCTGCTCGCCGAGCAGACCCCGCAGAGACTCCAAAAAATCCATCTTTATGAGACAGACAGCGATGAGGGAAAAGTTTACCCGGCTGTCACGGTCACAACAGCGTCATCTCTCAGTTATGTGTAAATAAATTGTTACTTTGCTAACAAAAGCTCTATTTTTTCTTGTTGCTTGTGTTGTTTTGCAAAAGGAAAACATTATTCAGATGTTTGGGATGTAACTAAAGCAAAAAATAGCTGTGTTAAAGTCAAAGTTATGTTTGATGAAATGTATGCTTCAATTTCTCTGTTTTTTCACCAGAAATTGGAAAATTGCTCAAACTAAGCTATTTTCTAAAGCTATTTCTAAACAATGGAAAAAGATATTAACTTACTTTTTTTCCTGTTGAAAGAAAAGATTCTAATCTTTCTTTTGGTGGCTTCCATGTTTATATAGCAAAAGAACAGATTTTTCTGTGGGTCTTGCAAAATCAGTCAAAATGCAGTAAAACGGCCAGGAGCGAAGGAGGTTGCACCGGTGAAAATGGCTGGAAGTGAATGAGTTCAAGATCATCATAATTACAACTATCATTGTAATTATAATATCAAAGACAACAAGTCGTTTCATGCGCAAGATTTTAGCTTTAGTATTTTTTTAACACCGGAGACAAGAAACTGCAGACATGGTGGAACATTGGCAACATGGGTACAAAAACACCTGGTCTTTGTAGAGGCACGAGCTTGGTTCCACATCTGCCTTTATGAACATGTTTTCCTCCCCTGTCGTGATGATGGCAGATGGATGCGGTATATCCAAATAGTCATTTTTTAAGAGATTTTGATGAGTAATGTTATTCCAGCTCAACTGTTGTTTTGAATGGAGAAATTCTAAAACAGAAGTTGCTTGCAGACATAAGGAATTAAAGAGGAAGTCCCCCAGAAACTTGTCTATTAAACATATTGATGATGAACTTCTTGTAATTTTATGGCTTCATTCTTGCCCATAATTTTTCATTTTACATGAGAAGATTTGTGAAGAGGAAACGTAACATTAACTCTGCTACTTTGGGCTACACTAGTCGTTACATTTTTCGTCTTTATTTTACATACTAGATTTTACTTATTTTTTTTCCAGAGGTGCCCAAAGTGGCTCATCCACTTTCACCAATGAGACATCACAACAATAATCACATGACTCCATTATACCAATCAGATGCAACAATACAGTCCACTCACAAGCTTTCAGTCAGAAGTCTATGGCTGCGTTCCAATCACGGTTTGAGTTGCCCTCGCTCACTTGCCCTAAGCACTTGCTATGACGTCACACGGAGGCCACTTGGAGGGCGGAGGGAAAGTGGGCGGAGGGGGAGCGAAAGACTTAAATGGAACACACCTGCCCTCGTTCGCTCACAGGCAAGAAAATCATGAAACAACCACAAGGTTTTGGAGTAGCGCTATACTGCCAATTCCAAATCAGTGGCGCCTCCAGAAATTCTTCATCGGGGTGGCCAAATGGGGCCACTTAAAACCTTGAGGTGGCACACCAAAAAATAAAAGCCATAATTTCAGGTTTTTACTATGTTGTAGTAGTAAACAGGCCAGTAGAAAACTGTCAGATTGACTTAAGGACACACCTACTGATATACTTTTGTTGATTGTGTTATATTGTATTTTGTACACTATTATATTGTGTTAATGTGCATAGTCCATAATAGTCTAGTCAACATTTTGAGTTCCGCAGCTACTACAATCTAACATTACACTAGCGCTTGGTTGGCCAACAGATTTATTGGGGGGAGCCGTGGCCAGGCCTGGCCACCCCCTGGTGGCACCATTATTCTACATCGCACAAAATGCACGGCGACTCATGTCAATAAGCCGGAGACGTATTCCGCGCTTGATGGCAACACGTCTGTACCTGGGAATTATCAAATTATTAGTTTTGTATCAAATTTTATTTGGGCAATTCTTTATTTACGGTATTTGTCGATACCTTATAATTTGTAGACAAATTTGTTGTTTAAATGCATTTAACCTATTTGAAGTTTAGTTTAAGTCCCTCCCAATGCCATTTGATTGACAGACCATTCCTTTCATCAAAAGCAAAATAGAAAAGATAAGCGAAATAGAAACAATAAAAAAAAATTGTTCCCACTTTTTTTATGGCAAAAGTGAAAGTCAATAAAAAAGTTACTTTATTATTATTTATTCATGTATTTCTCTTTATATTTATCATTCATGTGTTTTTTTAATTTAGGCACTATTGTGATTCCATACATTTTGCCATAACTGCCACATACAGTCTAATTTTTTTATTTTTATTTTTTAACAGCAATGATGATTTTTACAATTCGAAAAGGAATTTGGTATAGCATTCAAACACCGTGCTGGCCGCTTAATTCATTTTCTTCTTCTTTGGTGGTATATATACAGCAGCCAACGGTGTTTGAGCTTCATTATCACCACCGCATGGACATATTTTCCATGCACCATTGCAATGTATTGTGGGATACAGGGAGCTCCGGAGTGACCATCGTTTTTCACTCGATCACTGAGCCCTCTGAGGGCCCATCTCACCAAGTTCACTTCGCTGTTTTGGGAACTGGAACGGCCCTTAATATGGCGGCAGGGATTCCCCGGGGGGTGGTGGCTAGGGCAAGTGAGCGAGGGCTAACTTAAACCGCGATTGAAACGCAGCCTGTGTTTACACCGGCCTGTTCAATCACGTAGACTCGTAGGGTCTTTAAGTAACCGGACAAATTAAACCATTTGACATAGAGTCAACATTATTAGAAAGTGGGGGTTTTCAACCTCACTCCCAGTTTGTATTTGTTAAATGAAGAGTACTTATATAGCCCAAAGCGCTTTACAGTAGCACACATTTACCCGTTTACGCACACATTCACACACCAATGGCACTGCTGCCATGCAAGGCGCTGCCAACCCATTGGGGGCAAATTAGGGTTCAGTGCCTTGCCCAGGGGAACTTTGACATTGGGCAGTCGTAGCTGGGAATCGAACCGCTAACCCTTCGGTCCCAGGACAACTCGAGCTACCAACTGCGCCACGGCACCGTCAAACCATGGAAAACTGGAGATATGATCGTTTTAATTTCATGGCAGGAAATATGTTTTATCTCCATTAGAAGGGACTCATGTTCTTCAGATGGGTGATGTTTAATTTTTCTATTCTGAATTTAGGGATTTTTGTGTATTTTTGGCCTAATATGGTCATCTAATAACAGTTCATATAGATGACGTTATGCTGAAAAAAAAATATAGCATTGTTTAAAAAATATCACACTGTAAGCAGTTACAATGTTACTCATGACTTGAGTATTCTTTTTACCGAATTCTTTTTAATTTAATTTTTGGGATGACTACTTTTACTTATACTTGAGTAGTATTATTTTGAAGTCACGCTACTCTTTCTTGAGTAAAATTGTTGGCTACTCTACCCACTTCTGGCTACAAGTTTGGTCCTTGAATTCATTAAGATCAGATCAGTACAGTACTTTTGATTATTTCTGTCCATTTAGAAAATACGCTGCTGATGACAATCCTTGCTGCTGCTCTGTAGTGAAAAGAAAATTGTACCCATTGAGAGGCTAATGAAGGCTTATTGTATTCTGTTATAAGTTTTGGTTTAATTTCTTGCTACGGTTCACGGGTCTTGCCAGATTTTATTGGGGGCCCACTTTCAAGTGTGCTCATGAAAGCCGGGCGTCTGTGTGCTATTATTAGCACTGTAATTACGCAAATGATCTCAATGTGATTCACAGAAGATATTTTTCCTTTTTTCCTGCTCGAGGTGGTCACAAATCCCCCTTCGGACTCACCCGACTCCTTCCTCGGACCCCCCCATAGCAGGTCTTTTATCTTCCAGCTGCGAAAATAAAAGTTCCCCTTATGGAAACGTGATCATGCCGCTTACTCATGTCAAGAGCTGATTCACGTCTGCTTTTCTTTAAAGACATCTTGTCTTATTATGTATTACTTTGTGTGTTTGGACCTATGTCTTCATTTTCTCCTATTTCTGGGTTTTTGTTTTTGGAGTTCTAATTTTACGTCCCTATCAGGTGTGCAATCAAGAACAGTCTGAGATCAAAACTTGATATTGCCAACAGATGCATATTGTCCTTAATCTAGCAGCAATCTGAGAAAATTTATCAGCGTGCAAAAATGTTCAAAGGCTAAAATAAAAATTTAGAAAATTGGATTTCGAAATTTCTGCACATTTGAAAGATTCTTTTTTTTCATGAAAAGCCTTGGTTGGAGCTGGGAACTACAAAATCTAGACGGCTCAAGCCAACAGCAATCCAACAAAAAAGAGGACTTTCAAGGAGAGCAAGCCTAAAAGGGAAGACTCAAACTCAGGATTTTGACTTACATTTGAATCCTGATGACTTGGGCTTCTTTAACTTTGTCGTTATTAGAATCAGAAAAGTCGTGAAGTCAGAACTTAAATTGGAGCGGTTGTCTTCAAAGAAGACATGGTTGTAAGCATGGGTCGAAACTTAAGAGGACCGTAGAAAAAAATCTACTCACGCACTATAAAAGTACTGCTGCCTTGATGAAATTTTACTTTTAGTACTAGATAATGCAATTCCTGTAGAATCTTTGCTGGTAGCTTTGCTGCGATTGTTGGTATGTTGAGTTGCTTTTGAGGCATTTCAGGGTCACTTCCTTTTGATTACGGGGCATTTTGGGGTCACTTGCTGTTGATAATTGGTCACTTCCTGTAAATGGAATTGGCGTACATGGGCGTCAATGGCATGGACGTGCATAGGCGTCATTGGCGTGGAAGTACATGGCCGTCAGCAACACAAGAGCAGTACTGAAAGCTAGAAAAGCGCTATATAAGTGTAACACCATTTACCATTTAATGAGCAGCACTATGGGCAACACTAATACTACAATGGCGTACCACACGCAACACGTCACTTTTGCTCATGAATATTGATGACGTTTGCAATTGTGGCTAGTCAAGCTAATGCTAAATGCAGGGAAATAGTGTACGAACGAGATATTTACTGAGCTAAACCTACCAATTCTGTCCAAAAATGATAGCCCTGGTGCCAAATTCACTGCCAAAGATATGGAAGAACATACAAATGTTCAATTGAGAGAGATGGCTTGAGTGTCGAGGGCTGAAAAAGACTAGGAAAAGAGCCTACCTGATCCAGAGGTAGCTTTTTATCGACACCTTTTTCTTGTCTGCATTGCCTTATGCCACTGACAATGACATTCTCCTGTTTCAACAATCTATCCTTTACCACCATATGCCCTGTCTTTCTTATATATTATATCCTCTGGTTGTCTTACGTCTCTGACCTTTCTGGGGGGTAATTTACATTGCTATTTTTGTGTAGCGATCGCAAATGCTACTCAGTGACAGGTAACGAACACTTTTAATTTTTTCATTAATAACAATTCTTAATTATAAAATTTATTTACACTTCCTCCTTACTAAAGTTGTTTTTTTTACAACAGAAAAGGTAACAACAGTGGCAGTCAGATACCATTTTGTTTTATTTTCATTGTCAGACAGAAGCAGCATGGCAAAACGCCACGCTAAAAAATAAGTAAAAATATCAAAATGGCTTACCACTTTGCCTTCTGTAGGACCATGGCCCCCAACAAAATGCTTACTGCATATGAAGATGAATGGCTTCACCTTGCTGGCGTTAAACTGGTCTTTTGACGTCTGTACAAGTTGATCCATTCTTCACATTTTTTTTCCAGTTTTTGGCTTCGGGAAACGTATTAAGAAAAAATCCTTCATATGTCTAGAGTAGAGCTGTCAAAATTAACGCGTTAACGGGCGGTAATTTTTTTTAAAAAAATTAATCACGTTAAAATATTTGACGCAATTAACACACATGCCCCGCTCAAACAGATTAAAATGACAGCACAGTGACAGGTCCACTTGTTATGTGTTTTTTTGTGTTTTGTCGCCCTCTGCTGGCGCTTGGTTGCGACTGATTTTGTAATTATGGACATCAACAATGGCGAGTTACTATTATTTTTTGATTGAAAATTTTACAAATTTTATTAAAACGAAAAAATTAAGAGGGGCTTTAATATAAAATTTCTATAACTTGTACTAACATTTATCTTTTAAGAACTACAAGTCTTTCTATCCATGGATCACTTTAACAGAATGTTAATAATGTTAATGCCATCTTGTTAATTTATTGTTATAATAAACAAATACAGTACTTATGTACAGTATGTTGAATGTATATATATATCCATCTTGTGTCTTTCCATTCCAACAATAATTTACAGAAAAATATGGCATATCTTATAGATGGTTTGAATTGTGATTAATCACGATTAATTAATTTTTAAGCTGTGATTAACTCAATTAAAAATTTTAATCGTTTGACAGCCCTAGTCTTGAGTCATTTCTACAAGTTCTATAGCAGCAGTGTTTACCCGGCATGTTCTTTTTTTGAAAGATTAGAAAACAAGCAGTAATAAATTGGACTAAATGCGAGGACTTGTCTATGTTCACCCACTTCCGGGTTAAGATGGCGACGTCACGGTCAAAAAATAGCATTCGTGCGGTACGCTATTGGTCGTCAAATATGGGCCACAAAATATTCCCTCACTGTTCCAATTGGCCCCTGGGCCGCAAGTTTGAGACCTTTGGCCCTTGCCATATAATATGAATGTAATAAACACATTAAAAAAATTTTTTTTAAATCATAATTCGTGCATGAAAGGGTTAAAGTTGCTGACCCTGAGCTAATGTCACGTGTTGCCTTCAGGAAAAGTTGGACAGCGTAACTTTACACATGTAGTGGTCGTTTAGTTTAATTAAACCAGGTGTTTCTTCAACGGACATTCTAAAACCATAGTATTACCCACAAAAAAGGGGCCGGCTACTATTTCCCAGATTGCGGCAGTTAAGTAAAAGTGCAAGTGTGCGTGTGGTACGCAGAGGGTTAACAGTCACGTGATGTCGACTAAGCAACACGTGTGTTGGTAGGCGCGTGCATTTGTGTGTGTACGGTGGCTCGCGGAGAACAAAGAAGCATCGAAGGCGTATTTAAAGCGGAGGAAGTACCGAAGGGACGACTTGAAGCGGCGGGCTCGCGTCACGACATGCGGGCGAGCGTGCACGCGTCCGGCGGTCTCCTCATCCTCACGCTCGCCGCCGTGCTCGAGCCCGAGTGCGCACGCTCCGCCGCCGCCGTTGGCCACCGCCACCACCAAGCGACACCGGTGAGTTGTTCTTGTTATTTGAACTGGACTTACGTTCCATTATTTGTATGCGCCGCCTTTGTAAATGTGTTGGGTGTTTGTGTTCTGAAATTGTCATGATGATTTCAGTTGAGTCCAACTTTTTTATTGTCAGCTGCCTTCCACACCCGGCAAACGCTCTGTTGACACCTCACACTAGTAGTAATCTCATTTCAGCACATGCTGCTAAGATAATAGGCATTTTGCATCAAGTGTACCTCCAATAATTCACTTTTGCTTGGTTCAGTTTAGTGCCCTTGAGTTACGAGTGAGTCGACCTACGAGTTTTTCAACATACGGGGGGTGGACTTTTCGTTCCTTGACTTGACTTGACGACAAAAACATGCAAGTTAACTCATTCGGTGCCCATCCTAGCAAACTATGGACAAGAGGCATGATACACCCTGAACTGGTTGCCAGCCAAATACAGGGCAGAATGAGACAAACAACCATTTACACTTAGTCACACCTATGGGCAATTTAAAGCAGTGATCTCCAACCACCGGTCCGTGGCGCATTTGCTACCGGGCCGCAGAGAAATAATAAATATATTGTTAACGACCGCAATCTGGCCTGTTCCTCTGGACACATCAAGATGCCTGTCTCCTCTATTGACTAATCCGAGTACAGACTTGTGTAGTCCATTACTGGGTTTTTTGCACACCTATAGCAGCCTAGCGTCAGTCAATGTAAACAGTAACGGTAGCTGCTGTTGGCTGTGTGCTGCAGGTAGCAATGCCTATGGACAGCTTTTTTATAAGAAAAGGCCACTGCTGAGCCAGAAGAGGAGCCTACAACCAAGTCCATTCTTCATATTATGTGGCTAAAAGCTAGCAAATGAGGCAACAAAACTGAATGCACTGAGGGCATCATACCTTGTGGTGAACTGTATTGCTTAAGTCAAGAAACCTTTCACAATTGAAGAAGAACTCATTATGCCTGCAATCAAGGATATTTGCTTTCAAGCTTTAGGAGATTGCGCTGTTTAACTCATTTGCTCCCAAAAACGTATAAATACGTTCTATTTTTAATTGTTTCAGTGTCCCAAAAACATATTTATACGTATTTTACTTTTTTTTTTTTTTTTACAAAAGGCATCTCTAGGTTCTGTTGCACCTAAACTGCAATGTACAATGCTCAAAACTCATTTTAAAGCAATAAAACTGGCCACTGTCGGGCAGTAGCACATTTCATAAGAACTTCTCTCGGGCCAAGAAAGGAAGTGAAGAAAAATAGTCAGGAAACGGAAGTTGGAGGGATCTTGTGAAGACTTGTCAGAATTTGGGAAAAATGTGGAGAACGATCGGTAAACAATAGGCAAACGACACTGGAGGAGTGTTTCAAAAAGAAAACAAAACTAAACCATTGTCAAAGAAGGATTCAAAAACTATTTTGATGAGACAGACGGTGACGGCCACAACAGCGTCAGGTTCGACACGCGTTCTGCGGCGCTCACGTTGCATTACTCCTGAGCCAGAGGTTGAAACCAACGATGAAGATGATGAAGATGATGAAAAAAAGTGAGACTGATCTTGATCCGGACTCATCAGATTACTGGGAGTCACCTCATTCAACCGGGAGCAGCCGAGAGCCTTCCCCGTTGTTATGTGTGCAAATAGTTCAACAGTTCAATAGTTTAGTTATGTGTAAATAAATTGTTACTTTGCGATCAAAAGCTCTATTTGTCTTGTTGTTTATGTTATTTTGTAGAACGAAAACATTATTCAGATGTTTGGCATGTCACACAAGCGAAAATTAGCTGTGTTAAAGTCAAAGTTATGTTTGAATTGTATGCTTTTACAATACGTTCGATTTCTCTGTTTTTTCATCAGAAATTGAAAAATTGCTCAAATTAAGCTATTTCCTAATGCTGATTTCTAAAGAATGGAAAATGATATGAACTGTTTTTCTGCTGAAAGAACAGAGTCTAATCTTTCCTTTTGTGTGTTCCTTTTTTATATAGCAATAGAACAGAATTTTCTGTGAGCCTTGCACAAACAGTCAAAATCCAGTAAAACGGCCTTGAGCGAAGAGCCTTGCTCCGGTGAAAATGGCTGGGAGTGAATGAGATAAAAAGGTTGATTCAGCGTATGGGGAGTTACATTTTCCTTCCACTTAAAGTTTGTAGTTTATGTTCACTCCCTCGTGTGATTTTATATTTACTGTAATTTTCTGCCATTCATTGCCGGTCCGTGAAAAAAGGCCTATATCACATCGGTCCGTGGTGCAAAAAAAGGTTGAGGACCACTGATTAGAAGGTTTCATTAGCCTACCATTCATGTTTTTGGGGAGTACCCACAGACAACATGCGAACACCACACAACATTGAACCCTTAATTTCAGAAGTGTGAGGTGGACATGCTAAACACTCTCCCACCCTGCTTTCTCTGAATTCAACCTCTAAAATTGTCGGTCACATCTTTCTAGGACCGACATCAGTAATAAATCATGGCAATAGTTCCTGCTGTCCAAACCCTCCCAAAAACGTGTAGTTATTGGTACTGCATAGCAATTTGTACAGTCTTTTAGTTCTAGGCTCTTGTTGTTCCTGTCGCTGAAAAGTTGCAATTATTTTCTAGAAGTTTTATTGAGACATGTTCACAGCTCAGAAGAAGAAGGCTTCACCCCAGAACTCTGAACCTTTTTAGGGATCACAGGTCGTTTGGTGAAAAGATGTGTCTAGAACTTTTGACGGGCTCATCTCAACTACTGAATCAGATTAGAGATTTTTAACTCCAGGGGCTGCAAGATCCTACAACTTCAGTGGAAGCGATGAACTTTTAGGTGGACATGGTGTGTTTTGACTGCAGGAATTGTTTACAAAATTGAGTTCTAAGGTCTTTCTTCAGGTCAACAGAGGAAGTGTTTAATTCAACCTTTTAGTTTCAGGAAAAATGGCATTTTTACCAAGAGCGTTCCTTAAGCATGTACTTTTGGGGACTTGTAGTTCCTGAGACAAAAAGTATCTGATGTAAGCTTTTGAGGTCCAGCATTTTGTGATGACATCAGTGTTTATGTTATGCTGAGAAGCCAAGTTGCTGACTTGTGTGGCATGTGCATCGACAGGAAGTAGTAATCAGATGCCTTGAAGACATTTAGTCAACAACATCATAAAAAACGTACAGAGTGACTGAGGTCTGTGTTACACTTTGTCCTAGATTTATTGTACAGTACTTGATGTTTACTTATTTTACAACTTGCTCTGACTGCATATGCATAATTGGAGCGTGACAACTTAATAGAGCAAAACTTTGTATTGACATTTAACCCAAGTGGAACTCCTTGACCAATAATTGAACACAGGCTTCAGTGGTGAGAGTGCCAGAGCCTAACCATAAGACCAGGGGTCAGCAACCTTTAGCACTCAAAGAGCCAATTTGACCCAATTTCCACAAGAAAAGACAAGACATATGCTGTATGTGTGTATATATTCTGTTGGGCATGTTATACTTAAGAAAATGAGGTAAGACTCCTGTAAAATACATTTTTGCACACTTTTTTCGCCATTCACTGGCACAAAGGGTTGTAGGTACACCTTCCAAGTGGCAACCATGCCTTAATATAGTTGGTGAATTCATGACCTGCGGGGGTGTCCTTCAAAATTCTTTGTTATATCTCGTAAGCACCAGAATAAATTGTAATTTAATATTCATTTAATGTATAACAGCTGAATCAGAGAGTTCAAAGAACTATATGCAGCCCCGGAGCAGCAAGTTGTAGCCCCCTGCACTAGACCATCAGGGATTGTATTAATTTCTTGTTGCCACTGATAGGGATTGACATCCAGTCCTTATTGACAGGTGGGTTGGGAATGATTATTTACTGCCATGCTTCCCAGTCAAAATGAATTGAACATTGATTGCCGTCTAATGGAGGCAGTGAATTTACACATAAAATAAATAGAAAATAAATCCTGTAAGGTATGTACACAATAATGGATGTTTTTCAGAAAATACAAAAATCACGAAAAACATTCACGAGTCCAGTTGCCTCAATTGAACCTTTGCGGATAAAAACGCACATTGATATTTTTTTTCAAATCGATGCTGTGACAGTTAGCTAAAAATGAGTCAGACAGTTGAACAATAAGGCTAACGAATCATTTCAATGTAAGTGTTAATGCAAATCTGAGTCTTGAGGTTATGTTTATGAACTGGTGATCTAGTTAACAAATGTTGTGACAGGTTGTATCTTTCGAGGCCTCGTGTACCTGCCAGGACCACTTTGTTATGTCTGGAGTGTATTGACAGGCCTGTGCACGCCTTGCACAGAAGAGTTACACGCCGTGTCCGATTGCACACCATGTGCCTGCTTTCCTTTCAGACACCCAATGTGGGCGTAATCGGCAAGCCGGGTACCAAGTGATGTGAAGGGGAATTAGCTCAGATGGTAGAGCGCTCGCTTAGCGTGCGAGAGGTAGCGGGATCGATGCCTGCATTCTCCAAATGCTATTTTACCTTGTTACTTGAATTCCAGCAAGTCATGCCGATAATATTAAAATGAAGACAGTCATCTAGGGCTGCAACTAACGATTATTTTCATAGTCGATTAATTAAACGATTAATGGGGTACGTTTTCCAATTACCATCACAATTTATCTTGAAGTTGTTTTAGGCAAGTTGTAAGGAACAATGAAGACAAAATTGAAGGAATCAGTCCTTCTAGCCAGACTGCCGGAATCGCCCCAGCCGAACCGCCGGACCCGCGTTGGCGCAGCTCCAACAACCCGGGCCAGCGAGACCCCGACAATCTGGCCAGAAGGCCAAACTCCGCGTATTCACCTTAAGCCTGAGTTATGCTCCTGCGTTGCGGTGCCGGAGAAGTGATTACAGCGTCAATGAGCATTCGATAGTTATGCGGTGAAGGAACGCGTTGCTCTTTAATTCACCGCCAAGCCACTAGAGGGGTGTGGCGTTATGTTTGTACGGTTTTGGGGCATGCTTGTTGACTTCCGCTACTCTTGTTTAACGGAGAAAAAATAAACAATGCAAGATGGAACGCTTGAATGTAAATCTACTGCTCATCAACATTGAATAAATGTTGATCATACAAATGTATAGGGGCAGCCGATGCAGAAGACGGTTTCAAGGCGGTCTGGCCGACTTTTGATGCCGCACAGAGAGTTCTAGACTCAGGTGGAGACAGCTAGCTGTGTCGGCTAGCTTCAAACTGGCATCGAGCAGTGCGTCCAAGGTCTGCAAAGCCCTCCAGCCAGATTTGTTTGCCATGTCCTACAACCAGCCAGTGAGAAGCCATTGCAGATTTCTGGCGTCTATGGAAATCCCCAAACTGCGTTGGGAGCCTTGATTTTAACGTTAGCATAAAAAGCACCGAGGCACTCTCAATCAGTGATGATGTATCGTGTGTGAACTGTCTGTTATTGAAAATTAAAGATCAAAACAACTGTTTTGACACCAAACCTGTGCTTTATTCTTCATATACTTGAAGTGTGACACGTAAATAAGTCACAGACTCACAGCAAACGTATGTACACAATAAATGATGAAGTGCACCAACCAAAAATACAACATAAAGTGATAAAAAGTTGCCAGTTTTTGGCCTACTGGGTCACCGCTTCGTGTGGCCACTCGATTCCAAACACACATGTCTCGGTGGTTCTTCCATTTTTTTTTTTTTTTCAATCGCCGACCTCGCCATTTGGCAATCGTAATAATGTCTTAACGAGACTTGCTCTTCGATGATACTCCCGTCGGCTTGGTCCATTTTTGCGTGTAGAAAAATAATGTTTTACAATGGTGTTGATTTCGCGCTGAACCGGAAACAACAGTCTGAGCGAACCAATCACAGTCCATTTCCCCCACGTCGTTTAGATATATGCGTTGACGTGACGCTAGGCTGACGCTAGGGTTTGAAAAATCAATTGGACCGCGTCAGGCTATGGCGCAGGATCGTAAATCGGGTCTTACTTGACGGCGCAGGTCTGACGCGGATATATAACTCGGCCTTTAGTCTTAACCTTTTGTACTGACTCAATTTTGAAAGTTTTAAAGAAGACTCACTGAGAACAAGTTGACAATTTATTCTGGTCGACAGCGATCAAACAGAAAGGTGAAACAGACTCAGGCAAGGAGGCTAAGTCGTTCCAAGGTCACACAATATCAGAAGTCAACAAAAGGTTCCCGAGAAAAATGACAATCTTAGTGAAACATTCAGTCTTTTGAAGGCTCTCGCGGGGCGGGCCGTGGGCAGGAAGAAGGGTGTGTTTGGGGTTGTTGTCTGTTTGTGGATTGGGCAGGAGGATTCAGGAGTTACTGTTTTCCGGGCAACGAGGGTTGTGGATTTTGCCACCTCAGAGTCAAAGGGGCTCTTGGAGTCTTATCAGTCGTGTTATCCATCGGATATCGTGCGTACTCCGACGTCCCTTGTGTTGGAACAGGGTGTCCCGCCATTTGTTCTGGACTCTCCGGGAGAACTGATTGCGAGAGTTGTTGGTGCAGACGTGGGCTTGTCAGCGTCAATCTTGCTCATGACACAGACTTTGGGCTTTGTGATAAGAAGGCATCGTCTATCTTTTATGCCCTACATTCTGCTTGTTTTCCTTAAACTGTGGTTATAAGTGCCATTTATTTTATATTGGGTGTGTTAGAGCGCTGTTTTTCAACCTTTTCTGAGTCACGGCACGTTTTTTACATTGGAAAAAATCTCGCAGCACACCACAAACCAAAAATGTTCCAAAATTACTTTCTGTACAGTATATTTAATTTTTTAATAATTTCTCAATATTTATACTTACTCAGTGTGAAACTTAAGCCTGTTTAGATGAACACTAAGCCGATATCCTAGCAGGGATCATCATCAACAGCTCTCAGTCTTTCTCTGTTATTTTTTTTTATTGCAGTTAGGCTTGAAAAGCTCAGAATGATCAGACAGGGGGACTTTAGCTATGTCTTTAACCGCATCAGGGCCGAGCATCTCGCTGACAATAGCTTCGCAGGCAGGTAGTATTAAGGTCTCTGCCACAGTATGGAACTTTTTTTATTTAGCAACATAGGGTTGCTGGCTTTGAGGGCTTTCTCATTTTTTACCTGTCTAGTTTTTCTCAAAAAAGTTGCCTGTTTCTCTTTGTTTTCACGGAGGCAATAAAAATAGTCCATCGACTAGTTTTGAAGTGACGGGTGTTTCGTTTGGAGATGACGTTTAGGATAGCTGCTCGTGTCGCGTTCAAGAACTCCTCGGATTTCTAGCCGTCAACCATTTTGCTGTCCTCGACAATGTGTTGGAATAAAACACGGGGAGGATTGACGGTCATCATGTATGGATAAAATGGAAAGGACACTTTCAGGTATATTGACTCTTGACGAGTCTAATCAAATTATGTACAGTAGACGTGCTGTGGTCCACATTGTGGCGGACAGCAAGGTTGTTGAAGGCTAGAAATCTGAGCAGTTATTGAACGCGTCACGAGCAGTACTTCGCTCATCTAGACACGACTGCAACTTTCTATCTAATCCTTCCTTCCTACTGTAACTCGGCCCGTTGAATTAAAAAAAAAAAAACTAATCTAAAAGAGCGATAGGCTATAGGATAATTTCTCGCAGCACACCTGACGATCTCTCACGGCGCACTAGTGTGCCGCGGCACACTGGTTGAAAAAGACTGTGTTGGAGTAATACTAACAGTCAAACAGTAAATACGAGAAACGATACTATTCCCTGATTGATTATATTAAGTGTGTTAGAATAATGCAAACAGTTAGACGGTACCTACGAGAAAAGGTACTCTCTCTTTCATTCCCCCTCAACGATCCCCCGGATCGTAAAAAAATAATAATAATAAATGACAGCGGTCTTGGAACTTAGCCTTAGCAAGTTGTGAAAAAATCAGCAAGTCATCCTCAGGGTTCCTGTTAAAAGGTTCTTTAAGACAACTAGATACCACTTAAAGGAGGTATTCGCGGGGTCAAAACCTTGGTGGTGTCTGGTCCTGTAGCTATAGGTATCAGCTCACTGCGCTCTCCTTTGTATCTTGCCTAATCCCATCCAATACAGGTGTATTGAGAACGATTTGCGCATGATCAATTAGACAGGCTACCAATCAAGTGAGTCCTTATCTTATGAAAAAATGGGAAATGAAGTGAGTAAAACTTGGCCCAGTAAATAAATTTTGGTCTCCCCTTCACACCTGTAAGAGAGAAGTGTGAGCAACCCTAAACAAAAAGAGATGTAACAGATGACAGTGAGTCAAAAACCTCCGATTAGCTTTTTAAAGGAGGAAAAAAACTCACTGGCAAACTGCTACACCCATAGTACAGCAAAAAATCCATTCCCCAATTGACTAGAGAATGGTAAAAAGGCTGTACCGTACAAAAGTGAAATACAGAAAACTTGAATAAAAAGAAACTCGAAACATGAAAGAAACATCTTCACCCCCGACCAGTTGTTTGAAAAAATGATGGGCACAGACGGCTGAAGGAAAACTTTAATCCACCCCAGTTAAAGAAGACTTTATTCCACCCCATTAACCAAAAAACACCCCAGATAAACGACAGAAAATGGAGGCTAAAAAATAAAAAATAACAATGGGGTGAAGCAAGGGGAACAAAAAATGGCAAAAATGTACCGTTACTGCGATTAAGAACCGAACAAAAAGTGCTAGTCTTAGAAAAAAAAATCCTGATCAGGTTAAAGAATTTACAAAAATTAATCTACCGTGATTGTGGAACTATCCAGAAAAAATATCCGACCTGAGCCGAAGAATTACAAAACTTAAGTGTGAATACAAAAAAAATATCGAAAAACGTGACGGAAAACTAAAATAAAAAACCCACTACATAAACAAAACATTCCCAACACTCACCAACAATGTCAGGGGCACTGCTCATAGCAACATCCGCAAGTAAAATAAATAAATAAACAATAAAAACACTATCGCAACAGAGACCATGACGGAGGACACTAAACCCATGTATTTCCCAAACCACGAAATGCACCACGAGTTCCTTGGATAAGGGGTCAAATGATACTGAAACAAAAATATTAAAAGGATTAGAATCATCTAATCCATTTAGTGGAACTACGGCAATTCATTAAATATATTAAAATCAATTCATCATTCATATTATTAGTTCAAATCAGCTAAAAAGAGTAAGAAGTAATGGTAAAATTAAACTTAACAGGTCCAATGGGGCAAATAAGTATTTAGTCAACCACTAATTGTGCAAGTTCTCCCACTTGAAAATATTAGAGAGTTATTACATTACAGAATTGTCAACATGGGTAAACCTCAACCATGAGAGACAGAATGTGGGAAAAAAAACAGAAAATCACATTGTTTGATTTTTAAAGAATTTATTTGCAAATCATGGTGGAAAATAAGTATTTGGTCAATACCAAAAGTTCATCTCAATACTTTGTTATGTACCCTTTGTTGACAATAACGGAGGCCAAAGGTTTTTTGTAACTCTTCACAAAGCTTTTCACGCACGGTTGCTAGTATTTTGGCCCATTCCTCCATGCAGATCTCCTCTAGACCAGCGATGTTTTGGGGCTGTCGTTGGGCAACACGGACTTTCAACTCCCTCCACAGATTTTCTATGGGGTTGAGATCTGGAGACTGGCTAACCCACACCAGGACCTTGAAATGCTTCTTACGAAGCTCGCCGTTGTTGCCCTGGCTGTATGTTTACAAAAACCTTGCTGAAATTCCCCTGCGAGGTGTGGGAGGTTTGTAGTGGGTTTTGGCTGCTCTCAAAAGCGGGTAAAAAGAACCACTGGAGTACCTGGAGGTGTTTGGTTGGATAGAGTTGATGAGATAATTATTAAGAGGTTTATTATATATTTGCTTTAATCAAAGAGATGAAGAGATGTTTTTGCTTATTACTGCTGAAGGAATGCATTGCCTTGAAGAAGCCTTAAAGACTCTCCCCTGATCAAGGACTGAGACAGCCTTGCTTTGCTGGAATGTGCTGACACACATGTATTATTATTATTAATTCCACTTACATGCATACACGTAGCCAAACAAATTCATAGAGGCGTTGCCCACTTGGCTCCCTATCCTTTTAAGGTTGACACTCTCTCTTGTTGCTAGGGCGAACCCAAATAAAAAGAAAGGTGAAGGAGGGCATAGTTTCAGAATAATAGTGGAAGCTGTATTTTGTAGTCTAGTATTCTCCTTGCAAGAGTGCCTTCTCTCCTCATTTTTGTTAATGTTTATAAATGTCCTCCTAAGGATTTGTATTTGAACTTGACATTTGAATGGTCCTTCGAGCCGGATTCGAAACAACGACCTAAGGATTTGTATTTGAACTTGACAAGAGTGCCAAATTTTCTGGTTAAAATTCCCCCGGAAGTTGTCGAGGTTTGTGGTGGTCAAAGTGTGTAAAAATACTGAAAAGTTCAGCTAAAATGAGCCTGAGGTATTAGGTTTGCTGCGATCTGTATCGCTAATCAACTTACGGGATAAAGCCACTATTATTGGCGGTCTCGTTTGGGTGCAAAAATATGCGATCGGGACATCCCTAATATGTATATATGTATGTTAAGAAAGCTGTAAAATACACAAATATTAGTAGTTGTAAAGCATGTAACAATAAAACTAATAAAATGTTAAATATTGGAAAAAAATATTATACGAAGAATACAATAATAGAATGATTTTTTTTGTTAAGATTTCTATATTTTACTACTTGCACTTTTACAACAAGCACTGTAAAGAGCATCTCAATTTTGTTGCACAATTTTTCTTTTTCCTGTTGTATCAAACCATGATACCTGTACCAAAGTACGTAACGAACAGTGACTTGTGTGTCCAATTACACCCCTATTTAAAAGAAATAAAAATAAAAATGTACCTCAGGCTCTATGAGATATGAGTTGCACTCATAGCAATAACTCCAATTTGCCTCAGCTCCTTAAGTGCTTTATCTTGTGTTGACTTGAGAAAAGTATTTTTCACACTCAATGTTTTTGCTGTCATCCAAGTGCCGTGTCAGCAACTTGTGTGAAAATAATCAGCAACTCTCTGTGCCAAAACAGCAACGTGGAGAAATTCCTTTCACCCCTCCACCTACATACGTTCTTCTACTAAAAGACAAAATTGTCCAAACAGACTTTTGGAGTCTGAAAGTTTTGAAGCTGCAAAAAGTATATTTTGGGGTTTTCCGTCGTTGTTGTTGTTTCCGCTGCATCCAAGCAGTAATGCTATCGCAATTGGTTCAAATACACCAGGAGACTCGCGTACCTGTGCTGACTTGTCGTGTCTACACTGACTGGGTGTTTTGCAACTCACGTGCCGAAACACGATTAAAAAAAAAACAACCATGCCGACGCATCATCGCTGTGGCCGACGTGTTTGCTCGCTCAGCAGAAAGCAGCTCGATAATTGTCTCCCGGTACTAACAATGTGAGTGCCTCTGCAACAGGGATAAGAGAACTTTAAAAAGGCACACTACTGTTTCCAATGCAGTAGTACCTCGAGATACGAAAAATTCATTTTACCCAAAATTTTTACTAATCATTTTTCATTTCATATTACGAAACATCATATAAAAGATAATACTGTGTTAGATAATTCCCGCTTGCAGCAATTTATTAATGGAACTACATAGTTTGACTATAAATGTAAACAAATGTAATATACACACCACAATTTGGTACACGATATTCATATACAGTGGTACTTTGACATACGATTGCTTTGACACACGATCTTTTCGACATCCGATGTAAAATTTGACTCGTCATTTGTTTCTATATCCGATGACACGCTCGAAATACGCCGATTTATGACAGCGCCGCAGTTTCTTTGTTTTGCCGCAAGACAGACGCACGTCGGATTTTCTCCGTGCCGGAGAAATCAACACGGGATACAAGAAAGTTTGTGCAGGTGGTGAAAAAAGGAAAAAGGTGATGCTTACCATTGAATTGAAGATAGAAATGTGTAGGCATCCATGAACTGGCTCGACAATACGGATGAAGAATGGCTACAATCTCGATGGTCCTCCTCCATTCGCCAGTCTTTATAAGATGTCGATTGTTATTGTGGTAACATCTCCAAAGAAATTCCCAGCTTCGTCAGGTTTTTAATCATTTATTTCAGAACTTGTGCATCACAACACGCCTACTGTCCGCCGCAGTTGACATCAACAACAAAACATTAAAAGAGAAAGTAAAATCTCTACCCCACCTTTCTGTCTGTCATGTTAGCCACGCGGTGCGTTCAGGTACACCACGCATAATACGTCCGCTTCATTACGACCCGATTCCTTACATTATTACAGGAATTATTATATTATTATTCCTATTTTTATTTATGATTTATTTGTTTGGCTATGTGTAATTGCCATTTGTAATAGCACCAGCTGTATTTATTAAGGATTGAGTGTAGGTTTTTGGGCTGTGCAACAAATAAATTTTTATGTATTCTCATATGAAAATCCTGCTCGATTTACAACCGAAATTTACAAATTTCGACTCCCAAACAATGTCCTGGTACGAATTAACTTCGTATGTAAATGTACCACTGCATATGAAACAAAAGAAGAGTAGGACTTACAAGCAATGCTTTGTCAAGGCACAAACAGCGAGATGAAATAGCAAAAAATGGCTGCCGAAGTTAGCTTGTCTTTTAGCAGCTGTGACCTTGAGTAGTCATGTGATAATGTCTGTAGAATGAGCTAGAACCTAACAAAGTAGTTACACTTTAGCCCCACTAGGGAGGTGACAAAGAATTGCAAATAAAGGCAGCCAAGTAGAGGACATTACACCGCTTTTAGAACCTGCTCTTATGAGCCTACTGTTGGTATTACTTTCGCGATTGGACATAGCCTCACTTTTTTTAGGTTAGGTATATTGAATGATTCCAATGTATTTGGCTCTTTTCTCAATCCTTATAATATTTAACTTGGTGTTTTAGTAGAGCTTGGAATGAATTAGGCAATTTAGATATAAAATGTGATTCATTACACGAAAAAATCATGATACAAAAGCCACTCTGTAATGAATTTCCTATCTTGAGGTACCACTGTATTTTGAACTGTTTCATGCATAAGATAGATTCGATGTAGGTCGAAATGGAAATGCGCCCTTGGTTGATTGAAGTGTGTTATCCAAGTGTTTTTGTATTTGATTGCAATCGCGTTTAAATCCTGCAGATGCTAGGATTTTTATTTATTAGATTTGTATTAGTATGCAAATTAGCTCCAGTCAGCTGCATATTGATGATAAGCAGAATTTTTGCAGAGGAGCCTGAAAATAACCATCTAAAATGGTTTAGAAAATGACATTCTGGGCCCTTTTAACACAAATTTTTGAACAAACATGGTAAAATGGCATCAAATGTTGTTAAAAAAATGTAGAACATTTAAAGTCACGTGCATCTTTAAGTCATTGGCCGTGATTGACAGTCATGCTAGCAAATGAGTTATAAACAAAAAACAATTGCTTCTCGGGAAACAAAGTCAATTATTCAAGTGGGAATGGAATGTTTATGAACAGAAAAAGAAAATTTATTGTGGAGCCATCATCAACTCGACATGCAAAGCCATACCAGGTGCTGAGAGATGCAGGACGGAAATGAGTCTTTTTCGACCATCTGGGTTTGATTTGTGGATGTTAATTCTTCCTCTTTGGGCCTCCAGTCTCTGCCAGCACGACAGCAACAAAGAAAAAACACCCAAAGAGGTTCTGAAGGGCTGGGCAATGCTGTATTTTGGTGCTTTGTTCTTTTTTGAACTGAGACGAGAACCAACAAATTTCAGTAATCACAGCCTTGCAAGCAAGACGATACTTCCTGATTCATTGATTCATCATGCAGTACCATCTTGGAAAACCTCAACTGTCCAACCACTTCGCTGGTAATCTCATGTTCGAGCCAATTTGGAGAAAGAGGCGGGAGCTTAAGATCAGACTTAGGAACAATGCAACATCGGTGTGCAAAGCGGTTCTTGTAGATAGTTCCATTTCTGAAGTTTTGTCTGAAATCCAGTTAATTTCCTCATTAAAAGAAGAGGGAAAAAAAGCTTTCCTTGATTGGAAACAATGTTTTTGCTCTTCCGCGAGCCAATGCGTCACCCTGCGGCTTCATGTGGATTGGTCACCTTCTGATGGCAAGTCAAACGGTAAAGTGACTATCTGCTTAAATACTATGGCGGAATGTAAAGTATTTTTTGTAGTTAGGTCAATTTACCAAGTTTTGTCTGAAATACACCTTATTTTCATCACTAAAAGAGGAGGAACAAAGAATGTCAATTTTTTTTTTTTTTTTTTAAGGGAAACTTTCGCGAGTGTGACGAGAAGATCCATCATCCAGTCAGCAGCCATATTATGAAACTGGTCTCGATTAGATCTTTCCCAGGTCCAGATTGATATGGGGCATATAGTCGTACACTTAAGTATGTATAAATATGTGTACTGCTATATAAGATATGTATGGCCTGATGAAACATGCCTATGACTAATCTTTCAGCGTTGAAATATTTTTTGCTTGTGTCTCTGGGCCACCTGTGAATGATTGCCATGTTCCGATGATTGACAGGCTGTTTGCGTGAAAGATGTATTGTTTCATTACCAAATGCTCTCCTCGTGTGAACTTTGACTTGTAAATCCGCCAGGATAATTCTTTAACACCGCCTCCCTGCTTCGAAAACACATGAAAAGCAGTTTGAACATGTCCTCGCAGGTGTCTGTGAAAGCAGTCAGACTTCCTCACGCCCACAATCTCCTCAAAGATGTCGCTCTGTCCAATGGTATCCGGAGGCCGGGCAGGCGTCCACGCTGCGGAGTTCCCGACTTCCCCGACGGCCGGCAGCAACGTCTTCTCCCGCTGGGACACCGGCGCAGGCGCTTTGTCCTCTATGGCGGACGCCTGGACAAGAATGAGCTCACCTACAGGTTGGCTGTTGTCATTATAATTATATTTTAGCTTAATTCATAAATGCTGTATTTTTTCCTCCTATTATTCCAATTTTCATTTAATACAGTAAATGTATCTTGTTTTCTGATACTTAGAAATTGTTTGAGTCGAAGCTGCGTTATTTTTGTCAGGATTGTACGCTTCCCCTGGCAGCTGGGCGAGGAGAAGGTGCGGCGCGTGTTTCGGGAAGCTCTGAAGATTTGGAGCGACGTGACGCCACTCACCTTCACAGAGGTCCGTGCGGGCAAAGCCGACATCCGCATCGACTTCACCAGGTACGGGAAATGTCGTCCTCTATCAGGTAACGGGCAGGCAGGTGGTGTGTGGACTAAGCCTGAACGATATATCGTTTAAACACCGCCATCGCGATGTGCGCGTGCGCGGTAGTCCCATCGCAAGGACGTGCGATAGTTTTTATTTTTTTTAATCCACATACGCCTTGCTTTCTACTCTGAGCACAGCCTCACACCCTCCCTCTCCCAGCTTTTTGAACCTCATAGTCACTGCAGCACTTGCTTATTAAAGTTAACGATGCTGGTTGTCTTTGATCTTGCCAAAGCAGCAGACATCACAGCGCAGCAAGTGTCAATCATCGTTTAACTTGTTAAACAGTTTCTGCAAGGAAGCCGCTTTGGAATGAATGTGTGTGTGGAGACGTTGGAGACATAAAATAAATGCCAGAAGTGATCATGAGGAGTTTGTAATTTCTACATGTCACTGGTAGATAAACAGAAGTATTTGATAAAGCCAAGCATTTTTCTACTACAGTACTTTATTCTTGTTCAAAAATGATTTGGTTGGACAGTTATGTTTAAAACTGATCATAATTATTACATTTGAAGTGCTTAAAACCATTTATTAATATATATATGTATATACACACATTTTTTAAAATCATACTTTGGGGAAAAAGTGAGAAAAAAACATGTCTTATATGTATCTCTTTCCAATGCTATATCTGAATAAATACATTTAGCACACACACCAAAAAAATTAAAATTTGTGGGGCGGGGTGCGCGACTTCGCGGTTTTTCACTTATCGCGGCGGGTTCTGGTCCCCATTAACCGCGAAAAACGGTGGTCATGGTGAGTCATCCATAGTCTTTCCAAACAGCTATTCAAGTCATCTAGTGAAAATTTCTTTAAAAAATATATATACATATTTTTTTAATATCGCAATATAATATTGCAAACCCCCCAAAAAATCGCAGCAAGTTTTTTCCATTATCGTTCAGGCCTAGTGTGGACCCAAATGCAGGGAAAGGAGGCGAGGCAGATTGACGGTGCGAAAATGATTTAATTATGGCAAGTAAAAAACAAAGTGCCAACAAATAATGATGAGATCCCAAAAAAAACACAGCAGCAAACAAAACTCAGGTTACTAACAAAAGGATGGGTATCAAAAACATACTGAGGGGAACACGAGGGCTTGGAGAAAACTGGCGAGAACAGGACATGGACATTAGCCACGTTTACATGGAGCCAAATATTCCAATTGCAATCGGTTTAGATGTTCAAACCGAATAAATGTGTTCCATATAAACACCTCATTCGGAATGAACAGGCCCAAACCGAATGGAATTTCATTCCGTTTCACAGGGGTGGAATATTCCTTTTCCCAAACCGATTAGAAGTAAAATTATATCATGTAAACAGGGAAGCGGAATGGAGTCTGGTTGCGTTCTTTCTGCACATGCTCCGTACTGACGTGGTGACATCACTTGGTGACGTAAGTAACGTCACTTGCAACATGGCTTCCAAGCACACGCACAGCGCACCTAATTGGAGTCCGACGGAATGTTTATATCCATGAATCCCTCCACCAGCCCACACAACTTTTTAAATGAATGGTGTGTCATTCTGAAGTTTTGTTTCCACTCGAAAAGTTAAAACAGCAGCTGATCTGACGATCGATCTCCATGTTTTGCAACGTGACGCTTTGTTTTGATTAATCTGCGCATGTCAGACGGCAGTTGTCAAACGTCCTTTCGGAATAAAGGCAGACACATGTAAACGCTGGATCGGAATAGATGAAGTGACATGTAAACAGCTGATCTGAAATTTCCATTCGGAATTATTTGAATCGGTATGAATAAAAGTCAGCATGTAAACGTGGCTACTGACAATGACGCAACAAAGAGTGAAAAGAAACTGGGAGCTGATATACACACACAGACAAGGGGTAACGACACAACGAGGAACAGGTGAGCACAGGAGGATGCAATTTTGAGGATACACTTGGAGCATGAACAACAGGTGAAATCAATGGGCAATCACAGGGACAAGTCACACTAGGAGAAAACAACACAAAACCTAACAGTCCTCCTGACCGTTTTGTCGTGGACCTTAGAAGTCATACGCCCAAAACTATACTACCTGAGACAAGACTTTTTGGGACACTTTTGGGGAGTCGAGACCGTGATGAGGGTTAGACAAGCTAAGACCATAAATATCGCTTTTAAAATCTAGTTTTGCACAGATACCGATAATAATTATAGAGGGGGATCCAATACGACACTAAAATGCAGGCATAGGTATCGACGAGTACTATGAAGTAATGCACTGATGCTGCACAACATGTACTCTGAAAAATTTAGTTTCCAACTGTTGTCGCCCTTCTCAAGACGGCCATCGATTACAAACGCCACCAAAAAAGAGCTTTTTTTTATTCTGTTAAGTGTTGTTGATTGTGTTCATTTAGTAGGTATATTTTCAATGTATGTGCTGAAACTTCAAATGGTGGATAAACGGTAGTACCAGCAAGGATTTGAAGTTTTATCAACACTGACATTAACATGGGCATCTGGAATGATATTAACTTTGTTAGACGGAGGGAAAATGGGAAACAGTAGGCTCGCGAACTTCTCCTCTGCTAGCATAAATGATTATTACAAGAGCTCAATAATGTACTAAAGTGATAACATTTGAACAAACACTAAAAATAATAGTAATAAAGTTTTCCCCTTTAAGAGCATTTTAAGTGTTTTTAAGTTCATTCATTTATTGTTACTGATACCAGCTAGGCACAAAGGTTGTTGGGCTGATCGAGCCTGATAGCAACCATTTAACATTCAAGTAGGTATGTAGTGATTTTGTACTATAAGGGGAAAAAAAGGGGGAAAAAATGTTTTCATATATATATTTTTTTTTTTAAACATATTGGTCAATACCACACAGCTGGGTAATGGAAACAGTATTGGTGCAACACTACTTAAAAACACTTTTTGTTTTTTAACCCAAAGGTGGGTAGAGTAGCCAAAACTTTTACTCAAGTAAGAGTAACGTTACTTCAAAATAATATTACGAGGGATCAGGGCTGGGCAATATGGCCTCACCTTTTTCCATTTTTCGCCACCTGGTCTAACATTCTTGGAAACCATGTTGATTTCTCTCACAAGAAAATCCACTGTGCTTCATAAATCGTCGTATTTCGGGTCGTCGGATGTAGAAACAAATGGCGAGTCAAATTTTACGTAGAATGTCGAAAAGATTGTGTGTCGAAGCGATCATATGTCGAGATACTACTGTATTTTGTGTATGTATTTGTATTGCATTCATGCTATCGAGTAATGTTGACGCCAGCATTCTATGTCAAATAGTTATTTTTTATGGTGCTATATAGACGATCAAAGGACTGATGACTGCGAGCATGTACGTGGTCGTCTGACAAAGACATTGTTTTCCAGAATACTTGGGCTTTTTTCTTGTAATCTTTTTTCTTGCATTTGTTTCATTTTGTTTTGCCAACCCGCAGGTACTGGCACGGAGACAGCCTCCCGTTCGACGGCCCAGGCGGGATCCTGGCTCACGCTTTCTTCCCCAAGACTCATCGCCAAGGAGATGTTCACTTTGACTACGACGAGGCCTGGACACTCGGGAACCACATGGGTCAGGCCGACAAGCATGCTAAAAAATAAGCTGTAGCCAAGCGTAGACATACTGCGTTTGTCACTTTGTTAAGAAATATTTGTAAACTTGGCTGCCTTATGAAGACCAGAAACAATACAGCTGAAAAATAGAACAACAAGCTAATTTCATCCTTCTGGTGTAAATTGAAATGAGTTTATCACTAATAGACGGCCAATCCTGCTGAAGTGGGAGGGATGGCAGCAAACGAACATTCGTTCATTCTCTGCCACCCTTTGCCATTGATGCCACCCTATGACCATCCATAGCAGCCAGTTGGTTAATTTATGGACATTTTAGCTAATTTCCTGTTGACTTTGGGTCACTTCATATTGAATTTGTGGCATTTGGGTCACTTTAGGGGATTTCTAAGTCACCATGTTGATTTTGGGTACTGAACAGGAAGTGACCTGGGATCCATTTTGACTGGGAGGAGCGAATTTTGTTTTTATTAACATTTTAATTCATACATGTATTTAGCTCCACAGTTCTTTTATGAAATATGAAACTCCCACCCCCATCACTTAGGCACGGACCTTCTCCAGGTGGCGGCTCATGAGTTCGGCCACGTCCTGGGCCTGCTTCACTCGGATGAACCCGGGGCAATCATGTCCGCCTACTACTCCTTCTCGTACCCGCTTGAGCTGAGTCACGACGACCGACGTGGGATCCAGTTCCTGTACGGGCGGCGTCCCGAGCCGCCATCTCCCACACCCCCTCCGCTGCCTCCCCGTAAAGAGACCAATGAGATTCTCTTGCATGTAAGCATGACGCAGATAATTGTGCTAAGAAACCGACTGATGCTTTGTCTCATCTCGTTCAGCCCGATGCGTGCCTGACGGACTTTGATGCGGCGTCTGTCATCCGCGGCGAGCTTTTCTTTTTCAAATCGGGGTATGTGTGGCGCATCCGCGACGGGCGTCTGGAGAGCGGCTATCCGGCGTTGGCCTCGCGCCACTGGCGAGGGATCCCCGACAACGTGGATGCCGCATTTGAAGACGAGGCCGGCAACATTTGCTTCTTTCAAGGTCTATCCGACATGCAGACTACCCCAATCTCCGACATGCAGACCACCCCAATCCCACTGGACCTTACGTTAAAGTTACCGTTAAAGTCGAAATTTATGTCAACACACTCTGTATGAAAAACTAAAATATGTTAAAACTTTTTAAAATGTAAGATGCTTTTACTGACCATATTTGCTTAGAGGTGGATGGAGAGAGAGAGAGGTTTTTCAGTATTTTTATTTGCAACGAAAGCACAGAACGCAACTACTGTGAACAGCGTTTGCGGACAGCCCAGGCAACACAGCATTTTACATCAACATTCCAACAATAACCATATTGCAACCTGATTCGTTACATTACTGTCCTTATTTTTAGGTTACGTGACCTGGAAATTTTTTAAGATGGGGGACCGGAGGGTGTGTTCTAACTATAGAGGGGTCACACTCCTGAGCCTCCCCAGTAAAGTCTATTCAGGAGTGCTGGAGAGGAGGGTCTGTCGGGAAGTCGAATCTCGGATTCAGGAGGAGCAGTGTGGTTTCACATCCCGGCCGTGGAACAGTGGACCAGCTCTACAATCTCGGCAGGGTCCTCAAGGGTGCATGGGAGATCGCCCAACCAATCTACATGTGTTTTGTGGATTTGGAGAAGGTTAGGTTAGAAGGTTAGACTGTGTCCCTTTGGGATTCCTGTGGGGGGGTGCTTAGGGAGTACGGGGTACCGAGCCCCTTGTTAATGGCTTTTCGGTCCCTGTACGAGGGGTGTCAGAGTTTGGTCCGTAGTAAGTAAGTCCAATTTGTTCCCAGCGAGGGTTGTACTCCGCCAAGGTTGCTCTTTGTCGCCAATTTTGTTCATAACTTTTATGGACAGAATTTAGGTTCAGCCGAAGCGTTGAGGGAGTCCAGTTTGGTGGCCTCAGCATTGCATCTCTGCTTTTTGCAGATGATGTGGTGCTATTGACTTCCAGCTGTGATCGCCAACTCCCACTGGAGCGGTTCACAGCCGAGTGTGAAGCGGTTGGGATAAAGATCAGCACCTCCAAATCCGAGACCATTAGGGTAAGTATCTAGGGGGGTCTTGTTCAAGAGTGAGAGCAGAAGGGAGAGGGATATCAACAGGCAGATTGGTGTAGTGTCTGCAGTGATGCGGACCTGCACCAGTCCGTTGTGGTGAAGAAGGAGCTGAGCCAAAAGGGGAAGCTCTCAATCTACCAGTCAATCTGTTCCTACCCTCATCTTTGGTCACTTCGGGTCGTGACCGAAAGAACAAGATCCCGAATACAAGCGACCGAAATGAGTTTTCTCCGCAGGATGTCCGGGCTCTCTCTACCTTAGAGATAAGATGAGAAGCTCGGTCATCCGGGAGGGACTCGGTCTCGAGCCGCTTCTCCGCTGTGTTGAGAGGAGCCAGCTGAGGTGGCTTGGGTATCTGGTTCGGATGCCACCTGGACCCCTCCCTGGAGAGGTTTTCCATGCATATCCTCCTGGCGGGAGGCCCACAGGGAAGACCCAGGACACGCTGGAAAGACTGTCTCTCGGCTGGCCTGGGAACGCCTGGGGATCCACCGGAGCAGTTGGTTGAAGTAGCTGGTGAGAGGGAAGTCTGCGCTTCCCTGCTAATGCTGCTGCCCCAGCAACCCAACCCTGGATCAAGCGGTAGTTAATAGATGGATGGTGAACTGGAAGTTGTCTTTGATTGTTGGCAACTTAAAGCCTGTGTGAACATAAAACTTTGTTTGTTTTCGCGCAGACGGTTTAACTTCGGTCAATGCAGCATATCCTTAATGATGGGCGTTGGTGTCTCTCTGATTTTATAATGTTAAGCTTCGTTTCCATGGGAATTGCTATTCTTTTGGCTGAACCTAGAAGACCCAGCTTTGTTCTTTGGGGCCATCATGTGAAAAATAGGGGGGCGACAAAGGCAAAGTTACTCCCAGAGCACAAACACAGACAAGCACTATGCATGGCAGATGAGAAACTAGCGTCGTAAAGCCCAAACGTCAAACGTAGAGGACATCGTAAACCAAAGACCCAAAGTATTTGCATTTTTATACTGCTTTTAACATATTCTCAATGACACATATTGAAATCATTAACAGTATCTGTTAGCATAGCGATTAGCCATTCGCGACTAGCACTAGCCTCGTGTTAATCGCTAATTAGCATATTTCCACCAGAATGATAGTATAACTCCTACAATAATATTTAACAATTCTAAAACCTTGATTGTTTTTTATAAATTCTCAAACAAGACATTTTTGCAAAATAACATATTAGAGCACAAATAAGCATTGAGGCTTAATCTATAAAATGCCTTGCTTACGGCAGCTCAGCATGAGGAACCTCAGCTCTTCACATCAACATAAGCGCACAGTTCTTTGTCCTAACAAGTAAGCAACTCATTAGCCATCAATATAAATGACTATTTTATATGATTTTTGCATTATATTTCATACCCAATTTGGTCATGAGTTTTGTCATATTCACTGTTGCCACCAGAGGCAGTGTAAGTGCTGATGTTACATGCATCAAAATAAGACAATTTCAGAAAATTAACAAATAAAAAAGGTCAAACCAAAAAAGAATGCCAGTACAAAAAAATAAATTCAGCCACAAAAACAGGACTCAAGCCAAAATTGTTGTTAATAAGTTGGCTTCTACATGATCAAGCTGTTCCTAAAATTGTGTTAACTTTGGCCGTCAGGTAACAGTTACTGGGTGTTCGACACCGAGATGCGGGTGCGAGGGCCCGAGTCTGTCCAGGCGCTGGGCCTGCCGGCAACGGGCGTGAAGGCGGCGCTGCGCTGGGGTCGCGACCCGGACTTCAACACCTACTTGTTCGGCTCGGGCGGATACTGGCGCTATAGCCCGCGACGCAACCGCCTTGAGTCTCCGTACCCGAGAGCAATGAGCGACTGGGGTGGGATTCCCGCCGATGTGGATGCTACCTTCCGAGACGCTTACGGTAGGCTAAGGACTCTAGTCCTTTTAATCTTTTTGACCAAATGACATGCTCTGATCATTGTTAGAGCTGAGAAAAACACATTTTAGAAGACGACAAGCACATTTCCTCTTTCATTTGATTATAATTGGTTTCGAAAAACTCTTCGATGGCGTTTTATATCTGCCAAGTTCGGGGCGACGCCATCACATCCTGTTTTCATCTTTAATGAATGACGTCCGATAATTGATACAAAATAATACTGCAGTTAAAGTGCCTGTGACATCACAAAAAAATGTTAAATAGCATTATGATGTGAATTAAAATCATATTTTGAGACGATTCGACTACATACAAAAATTTAGCAAAGCGCAGATGACGAGAAATACGTTTTTTTAATCTGCCGTTTAGCTACTCCTGTCATTATGGCGCTCTGGCGCCGCCATCTGGGTGCTGACATCGGCAAAGTAACGATTTCAGCTGATTTAGAATTCAGCCCAATGGAGGAGGAAGAAACAGAATGAAGAAAATGCGACGGAGCAGCAAAATGTCATCATTGTTTTTATCTTTCTACTCCAATATTTTTACAGGCTATATTTTTTATCTAAGTATTTTTCCCCAATTGCTAAATAAATTGTAGGGTCATGACAAATAACAGTCTTGTTCTAAATGGAATATGAAATATTAAAAATGAATTTATTCAGTACGACAGGGCGTAAATTACTGCATAATGGTCAAAACTGCCGACTTCTTAAACCTGTCGAACGCTATTTTATGCCACCGGAGTTAGTCTGGCTTTTGTCATTTCCCTGCACCGGCTTCGAAGACGGAGGAAAGAGAATAGGAGGCATGAGAGCTAGGCAACATGTTTTATTTTATTTATTCAGGACGACATGGCAAAATTACTCCATAATGGTCAAAACTGTCGACTTCACCTTTACTGTCGCACCTCCCGAACAATATTTTATGACACCTAAATCGGACATTTGTCATTTCCCTTCCCCGGCTTCGGAGAATGTAAACAAACCAGAAGGCGTGACAGCTAGCCGACATGCTAACCCGAACCGAGTGATGTTTCAAAGTCTTCGAAGCGGAAAATCACACATAACTATCCTGGATTATTTGACATGACGACCCGGTTGTCGATTGTCATCGCGGATCGGCAAACCGCCTGGCGGAGAGCAATTTACAGTTTGTTCCCCGGAAGAGGGTGGCTGGAGTTGTTGTGCAGTTAACGTGCTGCTGCTAATGAGCATTAGGAGAGCTTTTTACATGCCTATCAATGATCAAACGTAAGTAGTCCTTCATTTAAAGAAAGTTTGTAGTGTTTACTTTGTATCGCTGTATTCGTATTTGACATAATACAAAACAAGATGTTTACTCACTTCCTCGTAAGTCCAATGGTCCCACAGTAAATATCCACGGTGAATGGGAACCTTTTGAAACTCCAAAAAGGCGCATACGCCTCTCCCTCATACAGAATGATTTTTCTGCAGCCGTTTGGCTGGCGTGATGCGAAAAATAAACGTATTAATCCGCAAAATCAGCTAAATCCTTCTTCCTCATGCACAACAGTACACTGTAGCGTGAAGAGGACGTCTTCTACCGTACACGTTAGAGCCTAGTTCGGGCCTAAAAAATTCAGCCCGACCCGACACGGCCCGCTGGTATTGAGGCCCGACCCGGCCCGAGCTCGATCACTTAACTAGATTTGCAGGCCCGAGCCCGAAAAACCCGATTTTTTTTTTTTTTTTTTTTTTTTGAGTGACGCGGAAAAAACGCAGCAGCAGCAATTTATTTTCATTTCTTCGAGTTGGCAGAAAAAAACGCAAGTTTTCTTAATGTTTAAATAATCTACATATTTTTTTTAGAATTATCAAAGCATTCACACAACGAAATAACGCTGGGAAAGTTTGTTAAACATATTTCTGAGTGTGTGGGATATTGTTCTCACATGGACGCGCCTCTCTGACAAGGAGAGGGAACAGGAGAGGGCGGCGCCTCGGCCGTGCAGCGGGAGGACAAGAAGAAAAAGCGGCCGGCGCCACGGCGTTCGTGCACACGCACAAGCAAAAGCGCAATACAGAGAGCATGCTCTCCATTTTATTTATTTATTTATTTATTTTTTGAGTGACGCGGAAAAAACGCAGCAGCAGCAATTTATTTTCATTTCTTCGAGTTGGCAGAAAAAAACGCAAGTTTTCTTAATGTTTAAATAATCTACATTTTTTTTTTTAGAATTATCAAAGCATTCACACAACGAAATAACGCTGGGAAAGTTTGTTAAACATATTTCTGAGTGTGTGGGATATTGTTCTCACATGGACGCGCCTCTCTGACAAGGAGAGGGCGGCGCCTCGGCCGTGCAGCGGGAGGACAAGAAGAAAAAGCGGCCGGCGCCACGGCGTTCGTGCACACGCACAAGCAAAAGCACAATACAGAGAGCATGCTCTCCATTTTTTTTTTTTTTTTTTTTAAAATAATTTATTAGTCCGGCATGGCGGCCCGACCCGACCTGACCCGAACGTGAATGCTTAAATTGTGGGCCGGGTCGGGTTCGGGCACAAAATCTAACCTCTAGTACACGTCACAGCGCCCTCCTCCTCAATGCAAGACCGCAGCCGGAAGTCACTCATTTTCATGGCGCGGGATTAAAAAAACTAAATAAAAATAGCGATCGCTTCCACACACATCCAAGCGGCCCATATCATTCAGGGGCATAAAATACCGCGTGTATTATGAAATAAACATGCTTTTTCGTGTCACAGGCACTTTAAGAGAACACCTATGTTTGCCTGCTTATTTTGAAAACCTTTAGCTGGGAGTTATTTAGACTGTGCAATCCATTGAAATCCAGTTTATTTTTGGCTTTGGGGAAGGAAAGAACCGCATTACTCCTGGGGTACCTCTTGTCCGATATACATACCTGTCAAGTACCTGTAAAGTGAGCAGTGATTTTTAAATGTGTACGCCATACGTTCAAAATATTTTGTGCATTACGTTTTTATTCTCCGTTCGGAATTTGCCACCATTTCGGCAAGGAGACAATGTGCGTTACTATTATAGGTGGGAATCTTTGGCCACCTAACGATTACGATTACGATTCAGAGGCTACGATTCGAATATAAATCGATTATTGATGACACTCAACCCCACCACCCCCCACCCCGCTATTTGCTGCTTTTAAGGTTTTGTACATTAGTTACAAAAACTGTAATTTTTTTTTTTTTTTAAAAAGCCTCGCAGGCTTAAATAAAAGACTATTATATATATTATTACAGTATCAAGTTAACAGTTAAAAACAATAAATAATCAGCAGCAGCTTTAAACTACATTCAATTAATTTAATGTTGTGAATCAACCGTTAAAGTTGTTAAAATTGCCCCCGTTATTCCATAATTTCCCTTTTGTCTACTTTCGACATGTGAAAGTTTTAAAACTATTTTAAAGATAGATTCAAGTCAATATTTTACCCTAACTTAACCCTATTTTAGATAAAAAGTTAATTAGGTTCGCTTGGGAGGTTCACTACAACAGCCTTGCAGGGAAGTCTACTGCTTTAAGATGGCGGCCGTTTACTAACGCCCGCATCTAGCTTTCTGTACATGTGCTGCTAACGCCACCGAGTCTATTTTGCATCTAGTCCTATATAAATATATCTACGGTACCATTATGTGGACGTACTTTGTAGCAGCTGTCGGCAGCAGTCAGGTATGTTGTTGTTTTTTTATCTCGCGGCATGAGTTGAGCATTGGCATTACCCAAGGGGCTGGGTAATGACAAGCATAATGTTTAGCTACTCTCGCTCCGTTCCTTATTGTGTCCCGAAGACCGCGCGGCGCGCTGAGTGTGTTTTACTTCCGCTTTACTTGACATATTTCAATAATCGGAATTTGGATGTTTGTGAATCGTTCTCGAATCTTCCACAGCCGAATCGCAAATAATCTAAGAATCGGAAATTTCGCACCCCTCTAGTTACTATGCGTTACTACGTTGGTTGAATGACGCGAGAAAAGTCAGAGACACGGAGAAAGAAGAGCGGGAGTGGGAAGGAAGGAAGAGTGTTGTGACGCTGTTGCAAACGCGATGCTAGGCTAGGTGGCTCAAATATTTCCTGACTGCAGCCGACAGCCTACAATCTACGCCCACTTGATGCTACACTAGATATCATATGCATATAGAACTAGATGCGAAATGACAGACTCGGCGGGGTTAGTAAACAACCGCCATCTTAAAGCAGTAGACTTCTCAGAAAGGCTCTGTTGTAGTGAACCTTCCTAGCGAACCTAAGTAACTTTTGATCTAAAATACTCCTAAATCGGCGAAATCTTGACTTGAATCTGTCTTTAAATGATGAAACAGTTTTAAAACTTTCACATGTCAAAAGTAGACAGAAGGGAACTAATGCAAAAACAGGTGGCAATTTTAACAGCTTTAACAGTTGATTCACAACATTAAATGACTTCCAAACATGGCAAAGGCTACTAGGTTTTTTCTTTCTTTTTTTTTAAAAATGCACAAAAAACATGAAAGGTAACACCAGTTACTTTGCCAAGTAATTAATTACGCTTACATTCAGGTAACTGAGTTACTAACTCAATTACTTTGTGTGAGAAGTAATTTGTAACTGTAATTAATTACTTTTTTAAAGTAAGATTAACAACACTGGTCATAAAGATGCAGTCTGCAGAATCAAAAGTGACGAAAGTGGAGATTTTATTCTGCCAATTTGTTGCCGAACACAATTTGCCTGCAACTATTGCTGATCACTTCTCGGAATTAGCAAAGTAATTGTTCCATGACTCAAAGATTGCATCGGTAAGTTCATTTTATCAACTGACGTTTTTTTAATTTATAATTGGAGACACTAACGAACTACCTTCAAGTGCAACTGAATTTGCGAGCTGAAGTGCCATGAAGTGCAGCCATCAAAAGACATGATAGAAATAGCCAAAAATGCTATATACAATTATTACAAAAGTCACTGTTAATTTTTAGTAATCATAATGTAGCTGAAAATATTGTTCTTTGATTGCACCAGGTTATAGTGCCCTCCATAATTATTGGCACCCCTGAAAAAGATGTGTTTTTTAGCTTCTAATATTTTTTTTTATTCAAACAATATGGGACCTTTATGGAAAAAAAGAGAAAAATCCAACCTTCAATCCAAGTGCATTCATTCAGTGGGGAAAAAATCCCACATAAACAAAAAATTATTTGACATCAAATAATGTGTCCCACAATTATTAGCACCCCTGGTGTTAATACTTTGTACAACCCCTTTTTGCCAACAAAACAAGGTCTGGGGACTGAAATGGCCATGGGAGGAGCTTGATTTTGTGTCTGGTGAACCATTTCTGTGTAGATTTGGCCATATGTTTAGGGTCATCGTCTTGCTGAAAGACCCAGTGACGACCCATCTTCAGCTTTCGGGCAGAGGGCAACAGATTTAGATTTAAAATGTCCTGGTATTTGAAAGCATTCATGATGCCATGCACCCTAACAAGTTTCCCAGTGGGTATGAGGTGCTTTTCAGCATGCGCATCTTTCGTGGCACGTCAGACCCGCTTAGAGTGTTTGTTGCCAAAAAGCTTAATCTTGGTCTCAGTTGAAGCCTGGGACCGTGTGTATTTTTTTCCATTAAGGTCCCATATTATTTGAATAAATCAAATATATATTAGAAGCTAAAAAACACATCTTTTTCAGGGGTGCCAATAATTAAGGAGGGAACTGTATATGTGACAATATTACCAATAAATTCAGCATATTATTTTTAAAAATTGAGTTTTATTTTTGTTTCATATTGCACGCTATATAAAACGTTGTAAAATAAGACATCAATTTGTAAGGGCATACGTCACTATTTGTAAGATTGCCAACGGCCTAGAGTTGACAGGTATAGATATAGATACTATATTGGTACATTGCGTCACCATTTTGGACCGCCACAGCTTCTTGATCTTTTTTGTCTTCTGGTAAGTTTTATGCCAGTTGGTGATTTAAAAACAACCAAATGAATCAATTAGACAATGGGGCATCTCAACATTTGTCAGAATATGCATGCTTAACAACAGTCTCTAGGACGTATGATTGGTTGATGGCCTTTTAGGAGGTGAAGTTTGCGAAAGGTCAGTTGAGACGGTCATTTTATCCTTTGAATGCATTCAAATCAGTTATGAAGTGGTAACACTATTTGGTGCCGTTAACTCACTTTGATTTTTTTGCCAAATTAGTTTGGATCTGATTAGATGTATATTCTGTGCTTTTTTTGTCTTTCCAATTGTTAAAAAATGGTGCTACTTAGCCACATTGACTGCATTGATAACAATGAACAAATTCATGAATGACCACTTTCCGACACCTTCAAATTATAATGGATCGGAGGTCTAATGCTGTCAGTGGCAGCCAAAGAGATGAACTGGATTTTTAATAAGTGAGTTCTGATCATTGTTACATAATTGTTCCAAAGTAGATAGACGTGTTTTTGTGTTAAAACTCATTTCCAAATGACTATGCCATTTGTTAGCATTTGAATGTAAAAGTGCTAAAAATGTAGCAAAATGTTCCTGTGCAAAATGTGGGCGTCTTTCCGCAGGCTACGCCCATATCATCCGTGGACGCCAGTATTGGAAATTGGACCCTGTGAGTATGAACTCCCTGGAGGGTTACCCTCGCTACGTGGGCGTCGACTTCTTCGGCTGCGGAAACGTGTGACCCATGTGAAGACACCGCCGCTTGGGAATGGATTTGTCGGACCTCACGCACTCCCCAGTGACGTCTACCCAAGCCTGTTTTTGGCGCCAAATGCCAGAGGTCTATGCCCATGCCCAATGCCCATGGCATGTTCCAGGACCGGCGTGTTTGTCGGTGCGGGTCACTGACGTGTAGCTCAGTTGTCACGGCGACATTCGCAAGTTATTCATTATCCAATTAACAATTACAATTTGGGATCATTGTCCTAATGAAATTGCATATTTAGAACCCAAAACATTTTTGTACATATTTTGTGTGATGTTTTCTTACTCAGTTGTAGTGTTCAGGAAGTCTAACTCATTGGGGGAATTTTTTTTTTTTTTTTTAATAAAACAATATTTAACCCTTGCTGGACAGTGGTCACTTCAGTGGACATTTATTAAAAAGTTATCAGTCATCTAACTCATTCACTGCCAGACCAGCAGAGGTGTATTCCAAAAAAACGGGTTAAAACTTTTGAGTAAATAAACTCTTGAGATGATGAATGCTAATGAGTCTTCCATTCCAGTTAGTGAGGTAATTGAAACAAGGAGTCACTCACCATGGCAAGTCTCTGACCATAACATGTTCGCTGAAGAGTTCTGTTGAAGTAACCATGAGTTTCCGTGCTCTTTGAACGTGGAAATTGCTGTGTCATGGCTTGTCTGCGTGCAGTTCTACATAGTTTTAGCACTGTATTAACCATAAGAAGTGTTAAGCATATAATCTCACAGTATCAAGATGTGCAGTTGATGGACCTTGCTCATGATGCTCAGCCATGTTCTGTTGAAAGACAAAATGTTATCGTTTTTCTATTCTAATTACTCAACAGTGTAAAAGAAGGTGAATGGGTAAGGCACTGCCTGTCAGTTGCTATACATAGCTTATATTAAGACACACTTCAGTAGTCCCCTCTGGATCCCTGACTGTTGCTGCAGACAGGGTTTCTTCATCATCGCCGTCATCAACTACAATCTGAGGCAAGATCTGAGTATAGTCTACGGTACAGTATATAGTATAGTATATAGTATATACAGTGGGGCAAATAAGTATTAATTGTGCAAGTTCTCCCACTTGAAAATATTAGAGAGGCCTGTAATTGTCAACATGGGTAAACCTCAACCATGAGAGACAGAATGGGGGGGGGGGGGGGGGGGGGGGTACACAGAAAATCACATTGTTTGATTTTTAAAGAATTTATTTGCAAATCATGGTGGAAAATAAGTATTTGGTCAATACCAAAAGTTCATCTCAGTACTTTGTTTTGTACCCTTTGTTGGCAATAACGGAGGCCAAACGTTTTCTGTAACTCTTCACAAGCTTTTCACACACTGTTGCTGGTATTTTGGCCCATTCCTCCATGCAGATCTCCTCTAGAGCAGTAATGTTTTGGGGCTGTCGTTGGGCAACACGGACTTTCAACTCCCTCCACAGATTTTCTATGGGGTTGAGATCTGGAGACTGGCTAGGCCACTCCAAGACCTTGAAATGCTTCATACGAAGCCACTCCTTTGTTGCCCTGGCAGTGTGTTTTGGGATCATTGTCATGCTGAAAGACCCAGCCACGTCTCATCTTCAATGCCCTTGCTGATGGAAGGAGATTTTCACTCAAAATCTCTCGATACATGGCCCCATTCATTCTTTTCTTTACACAGATCAGTCGTCCTCGTCCCTTTGCAGAAAAACAGCCCCAAAGCATGATGTTTCCACCCCCATGATTTTCAGTCCCCCCCCCCATTCTGTCTCTCATGGTTGAGGTTTACCCATGTTGACAATTACAGGCCTCTCTAATCTTTTCAAGTAGGAGAACTGGGACATATGGTGGTTGACTAAATACTTATTTGCCCCACTGTATATATAGTCTATAGTATATCTGCCTATACTCAGATCTACATAGTTCAAACTTACACATTTACTCTGGCTGCAATTTCCTCCCACGCCGCTTCTCCTTCACTGCTGGAGCTGTGTTGGACTTTCAGCAAATAATATTTTCGTGTTCCCTGTATGCCTGCATAAGTATCTCCAGCTCAATGAGGCTAAAGTAACTCAGATTTTTATTTCCCGCTGGCATGGTGACAATCATGGTATCGGTGCTCCATTGACAATGCCTTATCATGGTGGCTGTGCAAGCGTGAATCTACCAAGAGTTGATTTAACTAAGATGACCTAACTTAGAACCAGATGCTTGTGTTTCCCATCTCTGAGTAAGTCAATTCAAAGGTGACTGATGAACTCGAGTTTGGTGAACCTCCTTTTGAGAATATTCATCAGGTTACAGTATGTCTTGTGGTAGTTAAGTTTTGCTAAGTTTTTGAGTCAGTCACCTGATTTTGAGGAAATGGTACCGCGTAACAAACCGATACTTCGGCAATTTGTTAGTAATTCATCACAAAACATTTTTGACAATATCCTTGTCCATCTTGATAATTTTGTTGCTTCATAAGTTCATAGCGATTAAAACATCTTTTTTCACCTGTTTCCAATCTTCTAAATATGTGAAGCACGATCTACGAATGATATGCTTACGCCCGATTTTTCAACACATGATCTGATCAAGGACATCCCTAATCGTGATACCTTTATTTTCTTGCTTGTTTTAGCCCTTAAAACATTCACGTCCATTGACAGTGTCAGTAACAGACATTCAATTTATTGGAACTGGACTGTTTGTCATTGAGCATTCATGTTTCACTGCCATTAACATGTTTCGCTGCTAGCCCTCCCAGTCAAAATAGATTGGATGTCTATCGCCGTCAGTGGCAGCCAATAAGTTGATACTTAAAAATAAAATACTTTTGAAAAACCCTTGTTAAAAGCCTCCAAGTCATTGGCTGCCTTTGACAGCGTTAAGCATCCAATCCATCTGAACTCCCAGTTCAGATCACATTAGGATTAAAAGAGCCACATGATTGGAAGCCTATAGTCGTCAATGGCACTGAAAGGGTCAGGACATTACAAGTGAAGTGTTTAGAAACGAGAATGACAAAACCATCCAAAGAATTTTTTTCATTTATTTTGTAAGAATTATTAAATGTATAAAAAGACAACATAACCAATATATTATCTGAGTTCTGGTCCTGTGGGTGCATGAAAAGGGTCAAAAGTGTGAGTGGGGAGGCCCATGTCAGACAGGTGTGCTTCCAGTAGGTGGCGGTCATGATGATATAACTTATAGTTGTGCTACCACGCTGGTGCAGTGTTAGCTAGTCGTCGCATTCGCCTGAAAGGGAAAAAAATGGTATAGCTCTTACATCTATGGTCTCTCGCAGTGTGTTGTGTGTTGAAGCCCACCTCGTGTTTCGGTCCTGGTCTCTGATCTTCTTCTCCATTTCTGCATCTGTCAGCGTCTCCAGCAGGGGGCACCACTGGTCGGCATCCCCCGTGTTCCGGATGGCGATCTCCACCGTTGGCAGAGGGTTTTCGCTACAAGGAAAGTTGCATAAAGGCGCAGCCCCAACAAAGACAGTGGCAGCGACTAACGGGCTCACCTAAAGGCATACGTCCTTTGGTGCCAGCTGAGCTGGCCCCTGATACTGTACGCGATCGTGGTGACGAACTCGCCTCCCAGACCGAGCTCTGAGCATAGCTTAAGCGCAAATTTTTCTGGGGAGTTGTCCCTCTCAGACATGTCCCACTCAAACTGGTCCACCAGGGAGATGTTGCCGACGTGGATGTTGAGCTGAAGAAGACGACGAGGAAGGCATCCATCCATTTATTACTGAAGCTATAGAAGATGGACGGCGGTAGGCGATGTACCTTGATGATCACCCTCTGGTCAGTCTGCTCGTCCAGGATGCTGTCGGTGGGGTACGACTCCATCTGTTGGCGGATGGCGGAAGCGATAGCGGGGACAAAAGCTAAAGGGTTGAGGTCCAGGTCATCGCACAGAATCTCCGAAAACATCTCCGGAGTCATCAGCTTCTCTAGAAAAAGCGGCGACATATTCCAATTTTAGCCTCCTAAAATTGAGAAAATGCGGCTCCAAAGAAAATCTAGAGGACCGCAAGTGGTGCGACAACAGTGGCATCAAGTACCATTCATGTTCCACGTGAAAGCGTCTCTCAGCTTTTGTCCCTCGATCTCCATGTCCAGACGGATCGGCACCAGCACTTCTGACTGGGTGGCGTTTTCATGGATCACCGCCGGGTCGTGGTCATCAAAGCTGAACGAAGCACACACACATATAAAGCATAAAGGTGCCTGTAGACCGGTGGTGTCGGAATTGCGACCCCAGTTTTTCTTGGTCCGCAGCAATGAAGAAAATGTCATTGAATATAGTCTGCACAAGAAGCTTAAAATCAGCATACATTGTTGCACTTCTTAGTTTTAACACTAGATAGAGCTAGTCACTTAGAGTGCCTCTCTGTGAGCTCAGGGGTCAAAACCTGACATGTTGAAATCTGTAAGAAACTGTAGGATTTCGGTATTTTAGATTATACGAAAAACAATCACCTCCGTGAAGTTGGCTGCCCACCAGACGCAAATTTATATAAAAACGATATCCATCGTTTATGCAAACAAGGACAAACTATCATCTTTTATATTTACTATCCTTTTATAGGTCAATCTGAGGTCAACCAGCCCCCCCATTTTGATTAAAATAGGCTAAAAATGGTGTCAATCGTTTGTGCTGTAAAAATTTGCATTTGTGCTGCTATCGATTTTTAGATGTTAAGATATTAATTTTGAGTGATGAATGGACCATTCGTTTGTGCTACATTTGCGCAGGCTTACTGGGACACCCATCTGTTATTGAGAGAGTGTACACTCCGTCAGCCACGGAAGTTAGAATATGGAAGGGCTGCGAGTGACGTTTATATTTACAGCACAAAAGAATGGCACCATTTTGGTTCCATTTTGCAATAAATGGGGGGAGGCTGCGTGATGTCATGATTTGAAATATCTCGATATCTCAAAAACAATAGCAGCACAAACGATTGAAAACATTTTTAGTCAAAGTACTGGGCTGGTTGCCCTCAGATTTACCTACAAAATAATTGTAAATATCTCAAAAACGATAGAATCACAAACAAAACCTTTTACAGCACAAACGAAGCACAAACGACTGACATCATTTTTATATAAATTTGCATCTGATAGGGGATCAACTTCACTAACCCTATACAGTATACATATACACTGTATATATGGTGGAAAACAGTCAGGTGACTTGAAGTTCCGCTCTGAGACACCGATACGCCTTTGTGATACATCATTGGAAAGCTTAAAATCTCAATTTTCTGGGGGACGAAAAATTTTGAACAGGAGGGCATTTAAAAAAAAAAAAAAAAAAATTTACCGCAAAACCCTATCTGGAGGCGATTTCCCAATTTTTCTTTGTTTGGATCAATTAGTTAACTAATATATCGGAGAAAACGCGAAAGTAACAATAAAAATACAATTAAGCGATACATATGAGGTAGATTTCCGCGACTTTTTTACAGTTTTACACTTTTTTAGTTTAAAATATGTGAGTGAATAATTGTTTAGTCTTTTTTTTTTTAAACAAAATATGAGACATCAATTAATGATTGTAGCAAAAAACGACAGACATTTTGAATAAAAAATATAATTAATTACCTTCGTTTTATGGCTAGGTTGAAACAAAAGCGGTTGCGTGACGTCCGTAAACAGGTGTGAAGAGCAGAAACTGCTTTTTCAGTCTTGTCTGTTTTCCGCCATATATATACAGTGCCTTGCAAAAGTATTCGGCCCCCTTGAATCTTGCAACCTTTCGCCACATTTCAGGCGTCAAACATAAAGATATGAAATTCAATTTTTTTGTCAAGAATCAACAATAAGTGGGACACAATCGTGAAGTGGAACAACATTTATTGGATAATTTAAACTTTTTTAACAAATAAAAAACTGAAAAGTGGGGCGTGCAATATTATTCGGCCCCTTTTACTTTCAGTGCAGCAAACTCACCCCAGAAGTTCAGTGAGGATCTCTGAATGATCCAATGTTGTCCTAAATGACCGATGATGATAAATAGAATCCACCTGTGTGTAATCAAGTCTCCGTATAAATGCACCTGCTCTGTGATAGTTTCAGGGTTCTGTTTAAAGTGCAGAGAGCATTATGAAAACCAAGGAACACACCAGGCAGGTCCGAGATACTGTTGTGGAGAAGTTTAAAGCCGGATTTGGATACAAAAAGATTTCCAAAGCTTTAAACATCTCAAGGAGCACTGTGCAAGCCATCATATTGAAATGGAAGGCGCATCAGACCACTGCAAATCTACCAAGACCCGGCCGTCCTTCCAAACTTTCTTCTCAAACAAGGAGAAAACTGATCAGAGATGCAGCCAAGACGCCCATGATCACTCTGGATGAACTGCAGAGATCTACAGCTGAGGTGGGAGAGTCTGTCCATAGGACAACAATCAGTCGTATACTGCACAAATCTGGCCTTTATGGAAGAGTGGCAAGAAGAAAGCCATTTCTCAAAGATATCCATAAAAAGTCTCGTTTAAAGTTTGCCACAAGCCACCTGGGAGACACACCAAACATGTGGAAGAAGGTGCTCTGGTCAGATGAAACAAAAATTGAACTTTTTGGCCACAATGCAAAACGATATGTTTGGCGTAAAAGCAACACAGCTCATCACCCTGAACACACCATCCCCACTGTCAAACATGGTGGTGGCAGCATCATGGTTTGGGCCTGCTTTTCTTCAGCAGGGACAGGGAAGATGATTAAAATTGACGGGAAGATGGATGCAGCCAAATACAGGAACATTCTGGAAGAAAACCTGTTGGTATCTGCACAAGACCTGAGACTGGGACGGAGATTTATCTTCCAACAGGACAATGATCCAAAACATAAAGCCAAATCTACAATGGAATGGTTAAAAAATAAACGTATCCAGGTGTTAGAATGGCCAAGTCAAAGTCCAGACCTGAATCCAATCGAGAATCTTTGGATAGAGCTGAAGACTGCTGTTCAAAAACACTCTCCATCCAACCTCACTGAGCTCAAGCTGTTTTGCAAGGAAGAATGGGCAAGAATGTCAGTCTCTCGATGTGCAAAACTGAAAGAAACATACCCCAAGCGACTTGCAGCTGTAATTGGAGCAAAAGGTGGCGCTACAAAGTATTAACGCAAGGGGGCCGAATAATATTGCACGCCCCACTTTTCAGTTTTTTATTTGTTAAAAAAGTTTAAATTATCCAATAAATTTTGTTCCACTTCACGATTGTGTCCCACTTGTTGTTGATTCTTGACAAAAAATTAAAATTTTATATCTTTATGTTTGAAGCCTGAAATGTGGCGAAAGGTTGCAAGGTTCAAGGGGGCTGAATACTTTTGCAAGGCACTGTATTCAAAGGCCGATGCCAATTTATCAAAAACAAAAATTCATCTGATTGCAGATGCCTGGAGCCGATTTTGTAAGCTGATATTTGAGGTGGATATACTTTTGACAATTGAAACACATGTGGAACGAAAGTGGAAGGATTTCAAGTTGGTCCATGCGACCTTTAACTTTTCTAAAAGTTTAGACACCCCTGCTGTAGACAAACACGTGCTCTTATAAATACACACACACACGGACCAGAGAGGGAAAGTCCGCTTCTTGTCACGGCCCAGACGGCTTCGGTTGATGGTGGTGGAGCAGGGTACGGCGTCGAGGTGGTGAGAGCTGTTGGGCAACGTAGGGACCCACTGACTGTTCCTCTTGGCCTTCTGTTCCCTGTACATCCAAGGTAGTGCAATCATCAGCAACATGCACTCGCACAAAGAAGCGCTCAGTATTCAGTACCTGAGGTAGGCGGGTGGCTCCGTGCTGATGGAGACGGCCTTGTACTTGTCATCGTTGCCGTCCAGGATCTCGTCGACCTCGCTGGCTTTGAGCAGCGTCACGCTGGTAGCCAGCTGAGTGTAGCCGTGATCTGTATCAACAGCGGTGGACCCGCATCAATGCCGCGCCGGACAACCACGAAGACTCGCCCACCCCCCACCCCGCCCAATACCGCATTGGCTGCCATTAATGGTGACAAACGTCCAACCGATTTGAAGTGGGAGGGCTAATAAATTTATTTGCTACCAGCTCCCCAAGTTCAAATGGATTGGACATCTACTAGTGTCAAACTACTATAAGGTAGGGATGTCCCAATCACATATGTTTGCATGTGAGTCCGAGTTTGAACATTGCTATTGCAACATTATAATCATATAAAAGGTGGAACGAGAGCTGTCAGCCCTGGCTCCTACTAGTCAAAATGGCTTGGATGTCTCTCTCCATCAATGGCAGCTAATAAGTTTATACATAAAAATGAAAACAAACACATTTCAAAAACCCCATGTTTTCATGACCCAATTCCAATCTTCTGAAAATGACGTGATCGGGCCAAATTTCTGAACACGTGATCGGATTGGGAACATCCTGACATGAAAGTGTTTAATTTGGGACTGAAAGAGAAACCAACCGTGTGACGACTCCACGATCTTCTTGCGCTCCTCCACCGATGCCAACTTCCTCCATAGGGACGGGTAACGTTTGTACAGGGACCCCCGGAACATGCGCAGGTAGTTGCCCACCTGTACATATCCGATTAGCAACACACTGTTGCGTTTGCCTTTGCTCAAAAACACTCAACCTCAAACTAAAAGAAAATAAAATCTTTGTCGTTATCATGTTTCATGTGAAAGCGTCCCTTAGCTTCTGACCAGCATTTGGTACCAAAAAGCGTAGATATCACGTTTATAGAACTAGATGTGAAAGGCGCGCCGTGAGCCAATAAGACGACTGCTATCATTTGTCAGCCATTTTGCATCAGTGCCATTCCATAAACATTACATTCTCGTCAATGTAGCGTGCACTGTCGTTTGAAGTAGCTATGAATTGCTCAATTTTTAAATGGTTAAGACAATTCTCATTTATTTACTGTTACGCCCCCCCACCCAGGAAGATGCCCCCCAACCGCCGCCACTGTAAATAGTATCATTTGTCTATAAAAATTATTTTCTTTATAATTACAGCTCTGCATAACATTGTCTTTTTTATATTAAAGAAAAAAAAGTCAAATAGATCAACTTACAATAAAGTATAACTATATTAACATTGTTTTGCTTGTAATGGAAAACACTTGCAGGGCATCAATTTGCCTGAATTAATTTTAAAAGATATCACATCCAAACTGTAAAAATCCACTCAAGGAACATTTTTAACCGTTTGATACTGGAAAAATAAAACTTAATAAAATGAATATATATTTATATAATAACAACATCAAATTGATTAGCAACATTTACTCATGAGGACAATTTTGCAAACAATTAGACCCCCCCAAAAAAAACAAAAATTAATAGAACAAAAACGACAGTATCATTGGACAGAGGGACAGTTTTTTTTTTTTTTTTTTTTGCTGCAGGCATTATCAGCGCCTTTGTTATGGTGTATTTTGCACTGAGCAACTTGGTATGCTACCTTATATGATGCTAACCGTGCTCGCTGGTTTACTCACGTAACACTGCGAAACAAAGCGGGACGTTTGATGGCAATATTCAGCACGTTTTCGCTGTATAACACTCAAGTGGCGTATCAATGTGATTGGGGTCTAATGTTTTTAAGTGACGTCTTAATTGATTTGGCTTCCTGCTGTCCGCTGCATTTTTAGACACAGTAAACACTGTTTTTCCTGGTCCCCCACTGTATTAAAATCAAAGCCAAAAGCTACATACACTTCATCATATTTCCTCGTCTTAGCTCTTCATATCTCCAGTTCTCTTTGCTGTGTGCTTTTGTTTGGTTCAAAAATACCGTACGCACTCTGAAAATAAGAGCGCCACTACCACCCACTGAGTGGATGTGCAATTACACTTATTCTAGAACAGAAAAAAAGTATGTTCCCCGAGGCCACATGCGCCACCCCCGGCATCACTCTTCGCCCTCCTTAGGCCCCACTATTTGAGAAGTACTGGTTTAAGAGATGCAGTAAATTGACTGCAAACTTTTTTTAACATCAAGCCTGAATCATAACCACATTCATATGGTTAAATATAAACCAAACTGTGAAAATTCATCAAGATTCCACTGAGTTTAGAGTATTTTAATGGAGAAAATCACTCACCTTCGGTTTACTGTAGCAGAGCACGCCTAAGAACACTGCTTTAAGATGGCCGCCTGTTACTAAAGCCGCTGAGCCTCACTTTTTGCATCTAGTTCTATATACATGTTAGCCTTGCAGAGCAAGACTGCCCTGCCTATTTTATCGTGAAGGTACGTCTTGACAACTTCAGCTCATCCAAGCAGCTCTCGGCTGACCAAGCCAATCAGGGGAAAGAGGCGGGAGTTGCAGACGTGACATACCCAGGATGTGACTATCTGGTTAGTTTTGTAAGAGATACACTCAATTAACTCATTTAAAAAGCAAAGAACGTCACTTATAGCTTTTTCGGACAGGAAACTATGTTTTTGCTCTTCTCCCAACTAATATTGTGGCTTAATTTGGATTGTTTGGTCATGAGTGTGACAAGAAGAGCCATCATCCAATTAGCAGCCATATTATTTTTGAGGGATTATCCCATGAAATTGGTCTCAATTGGATCTTTTCCAGAAGGACTTGTGAAATATTTCCTGGGCAGATATACGGAACAGTCTGTCATGCGCGTCAGATTATACAGGATCTTTTCCAGAAGGACTTGTGAAATATGTCCTGGGCAGATATACGGAACAGTCTGTCATGCGCGTCAGATTATACACATGCGATATCTATGACAAAAAGCCTACCTGTTGCTTTCAACTTGGACTGAAAGCTCTCATTTTGTTTCGATAACCTGCTCTGAAACTCTGCATGCCCACATGGCGCTGCCTATTTTAACTCATTGGCTGCCATTGACACGGGTAAACAGCAGAACTGCTCTAATAATGGACTGTTTTCACTTTTAACATGAAGCATGAAGTATCTTTGGCATATGAACACAACACTAAAACTAAGGAAACATCAACAATGTTCCAGCTTTCGAAATGGCTTGAATGTTATTTCATAATTTAGCTAATGGGCTGATCTATTTTAACTGGGATGCCTATATGGATTAGAAGTCTATAGCTCAGGAAGGTGTACATTCAATGTCAGTGATCCCAGTTCAAATAGATGAAACATATGTCGCTGTCAATGGCAGTGAATGAGTTACATGGCTCGACTCATCTCGACCTGAAGGCTCAAAAGCTCCATCCTACTCAAATCGACAGATTGTAGTCGATTAAACACGATGTGAAAACAGTGCATATGACATCAGTGACTTTAAAGCCTTTAATTTGTGTACCTATATGGACAAATGAAGGTCAACGGGTTTTATTCTTTTCTTGCCCTCAACTTCACTTAGCAACGTTAGCATACGAGCTAACCAGCAGCAAGAAGGCGAATAAGACACAAATATTGCCGTCACGAGTGAACGCTGTGTTTGGAAATGAAGAACACTGACCTCGGAGCCGATCATGTAAAAATCTCCATCTTCTTCAAGCTGGAATTTGACCGGCTTTTGCCCAAACGTCTTGCTGAGAGCCATACTGGAATTGAATGGAACAACAAAGCGGATTGAATGCGCACGCGCAGAACAGACATCCGGTCGCGTGGGAATGACGACATCACATAAGAGCGAACGGCAGCTCCAATGATAGACAACTTTAAATGAATACAAGTTGAGAGCTTGGATTCAGACTAAAAAGGCTACCAAAAATCCAAATTGAATCGTAATCATGTGTATAGTGTAGCGCCATATTTGAATGAAATAATTAACTAAGGAGGGCTGAATGCGCATGCGCAAACCATACAACCAACCTGTCGCGTGATGGTGACGACTTTACAAAACTCAAGCACATTTCTGAATAAACACAAACCTTTCGGAGTCGGAGCACTTAGTGAAACTCAAATTATAGGTAATTCTGATATACATACATTGTAAGGATATTTATTTTCATAAATGTGTTCATTTTTCTTGATCTTTTTATTTCTATCTTGTTTGTCATCGTTTGTCGTGTTTTTTCAGTCATTTCAGCCTGGCTTCCATCACGCCTCAACAGTGCCACAAATTGATTGCTTTCCATGCATGCCATGGCACATTGATTCAGACAAGGGGGATTAAAAAAAAAAAAATCTTAGGTGATCGCCTAATTTTCAGAGAATTACATTTTAGGTTTACAGGAGCTGTAAGCCAAGACCATCACAAATAAAAGAAACAAAAGCCTAAAATAGTATTGTAAGAAATCCATAAAACAAGAGATTTTCTGAAATGTCTAATAAAAAATATACTGTAATTTTCGGACTATAGGCCGCCACCCACCAAATTTGGCACGAAAACAGCATTTGGTCATAGTTAAGCCACAACGGACTATAAACCGCAGCTGTCCTCACTGTATTATGAGATATTTACACCAAAAGATATTAACCGGTAACACTTTATTTGACTGCGGCGTCATAAGACCTTCATAACTATGACATGACACTGTCATGAGCATTAATGAATGCTTATGACATGTCATTTAGTGTCTTCCAGCAAATGATCTCCCTTTTGAATGGATATAAAAGATCCGAGATGGACATAAATTGAGTTGGGGACAAAATTTGCTCCTTTAATGTCTCTGATGAGATAAATAGAGGTGAGCCAGACGGTCATAGTTCATTTGAACCTTTTTAAAACAGATTTTATTTATTGATTGAATAAAGTAGTATAGTTTGAATCCAAAGGACAAAGAGAACCAGAGCTGGACTGGCCATCGGGTGTAACGGGCACTTCCCGGTGGGCCGACACACATTTGGGGGGTCGCTGTTTAATTAAAATAAAAGGTTTCTCGGCCGTGGCAAGCGACCCATTGTTGATCCAATTTTTGTTAGTCCTTTGAAATATCTCAGTGCTCTGATCACGCCGCCCCAGAAATGAATGAGAGGGAGGTGCTCGTACGTAGCTGAAAAGCCTACAGGTTGATGAGGTGAAATTTGGAAGAATAACGGACATGTTTATTCACACAAAACCCTGTACAGCATCAGCAAAAGCGGGTATGTCGACATGCGCAGTCGCCATGTTCCGTTTGTGTGCGCGCACATGTGTGTGTACAGAGAGAGTGATAAACATAAAATGTGAAATTAATGAGTTGACTGGACTCTTAATTTACAGTGTTTTAGTTTTCTAGAAAGTCAGTTTGCATGTGCTACAATTTAGAGCTACTATTTCCACAATGTTAAGAATTTATAGCAAAACTAAAAAGTCAGTTTGCATGTGCTACAATTTATAGCTACTATTTCCACAATGTTAAGAATTTATAGCTATATATATTTGCAATTGTACATCTCCCAACGGTGGGACCAGTAATGGTTTATCACATTTTATCTTATGCTAAACTGTAAAGCAGGTTTTCAAAATCATCGCAGCAAAACACAACACTTATTAATTAATAACTAATAAAATAAATTGAAATCCATTAATAAAATTAATTATTAATAAATTAACAAATATCCTGTGCCCCCCTCAATTACTTAAGTTAGACCGGGGGTCAGCTACCCACGGCTCTAGAGCCGCATGCGGCTCTTTAGCGCTGCCCTTGTGCCTCCGTGGAGCTTTTTCAAAAATGTTTTAAAATGGAAAAAGATGGGGGAGAAAAATATATTTTCATTTATAATATGGTTTATGTAGGAGAAAAAACAACGCAAATTCTTCTAATTCGTTACTATTGTAATGACGTTAAAAGAGGCGGCATCATACAACAGAGTAGTCACGAAGTGCATCATTCTCTATAGGATGCACTGCAGGGAAGATAAACATATACCGTATTTTCCGCACTATAATGCGCATCGTAGTATATAGACCATCTTCAATGAATGGCCCATTTTAAAACTTTTTAGGGTGAACCACATTATAAGGCGCAGTAGTAGTGGTAATACTAGTGGTTGGGGTTGTGTTACGCATCCACTAGATGGAACTACGTAAGGTAATGTTGATCCATATATAAGGCGCATTGGATTATAAGGCGCATATTCGGCTTCTGAGAAAATTAAAGGCTTTTAGGTGCGCCTTATAGTGCGGAAAATACGGTAATTATGAAGGCTCATTATGTATTTGTAGCCAACCTAGTCATTTTGATAGTAGACTAATATAACTAACATAGATACTTACACCATGTGCTGACTTCATTATTAGGCTTATAGAAGGCTTTAATTTTTTGCGGCTCAAGACATTTGTTTGTTGTTTTTTTGGTCCAATATAGCTCTTTCAATATTTTGGGTTGCCGACCCCTGAGCTAGACTGATGAAAAAGGAATGGTGGAGTCACGGGGAGAACAGGCTGATGATTATTTCTGAAAACATTACTGTGTATACATATTATATAATTTTTAATATATATATATATATATATATATATATATATATGTATATATATATTTTTTTAAATATTTTTTTATATATATATTTTTTGTAATTAGTCGATTTAATCGCATTTTAATGTCATATCTGCTAAAAGTGCCCTAATAAAGACTTCTAGTACATTAAAATCTGTAGTGCATTGCTAATCATTTGAATGCAATAAAGCCCCTTTCAGACACATATAGACCCCACTCACCAACATCACACAATGACGTGTCGCTGTATCCGGCCACCATATTGTCCGTCATTGTTTATCCGTATTCTCAATGGTTTCAATTTGTCGTGCAATTTATAGTGCAATTCATTGAAGCCCCGGTGCTTTCAGACGCTGTAAACTCCTTGGATGCGTTGCATAAAAGGCGTTATGTGGAAAAGCTTCAGTCTATCCATTCGCCAGATCCATATTTGATGCCTAAATCGATATTTTTCGACCCGCTGTCTTCCCCGTCTCTGCCTGACATCTGCTACCCTGATATCTACAACTATCTTGTCCACACAGAATCAGCCTATTATCACGAAACTTTGAAAAACTTTAACAGCAGCACTCTAAGCAACATTACCCCGTGTGACCCTTCCAATTTTCTAAAATGGCAACAATCAATTAAAAAAAAAAAGTTGACTGCGATGGCCGACGCTTCAAGGATAGGTGGATATTTCTTCAATAAAATACGCAACAACGGTGCCTGCCTCATTTGCACAGACAGTCGCTGTTTTCAAAGAGTTCGATGTGTCACGATATGACCAAACAAGACACGCTGACATGTACGACAACATTACAGGGAAGATACGCAGCGAGAAATTATAGCAACTTGAAGCTAGTTTCATTTCACAGCAGCAGTATTTCACAAGAGCCCGAGAATCGAAAGAGAACGCCACAAAGGCGAGATTGTTGAAATTATGAACTAAAAAAAATAATAGTAAAGCAAATGTGACACACAGAAGGGCTTGCTAAAATTTGTTTAAATATATTGTTCTACGTAAATCAGCCAAGGTAGCCCCCCACATTTTTACCACGCCAAATCTGGCCCCCTTTGCAAAAAGTTTGGACACCCCTGTTTAAATGATGATCCGTAGATGAGGCCAGTTTCTTTCACTTGTTACCAGCTAAATATTATTCAAAAAATAATGATGGTGGAAGAAAAGAGCATCTTGAATTTGAAACTGTATGTTGTCGGCAATTAGACTCGCAATGATCTTAATTGTGGTTGTCAGCCCAAAACCCTCAAAATATATATTAAAAGCATCTTACCAGATATAAAATGACTACTACATAATCTGTGGTGATCGTTTGGTGCCCAGTTTTCTCGTCGAATTGCAGCAGTCCATCTCGCTCTCCTCTCCGGGTCTCTCGGAATACGGTAGAACTTCAAGTCTCTCCGTCTATCTTCTCTGTTACTGCAACCAACCGCCACACACGCCTTCACCATTTTGATTATTAATGTTAACGAGCAGAAAAACACGCCATAATAGGAGAAATTTATGTAGCGGTAATGCGTAAACACGACGAGCTGACGGACAATATGGCGCGGAGGCGTGGTTGTGACGTCATGTGAGTGGGGTCTATACCGGTAAATTTCCGTGTTAGATGACACGGGATTTACCCATGTCGTGACGTTCAGACATGGGGCGATATCCCCGGAATAAACCGGGTTGGACACTTTCAGACTTGTCCCATGTTGGCGACTCTGCTCTCTCTGTGTGAGGATAGCAGGGGACAGGATTTTATAACCCGAACATGGTGTCATATTTGGTCGGCAACAAAATAAACCAAACATTTCCAAAAATGGACGATCAACTGTCTCATCCTCAGCTTAACGATCCAGTAGCAATTTAATTTTGTCATGTTTCCAGTTTAATTTTGCTACGTTCATTTTGCCATGTTGAAAATTGGGATGTTTGTTTACCACTTTTCGTCTCCTGCAAAGAAAGAGGAAATGACGATCGACCCGCCGTGATATTTACGTTATCAGCCTTCGCGCTGTGACCCGGGAATTCAACGCCTGCTTTTACACATGGGGCGTCCCGGGTAAGTCCTGGACATCATACAAGGACGCGACCCGGTAAATGTCCGCGTAATCTCAGTGTCAGTCGACCCGGGAAATTGCTTTCACACATACAATAAGGGCTACCCGTTTAAATGCCGGCATTTATACAGTGTTCAGCTATTTGTGAAAAGGGTTTTAGAAGAAAAGATTTGTTATCCAATTTATTATTGCACTATGACTATAGTCGCCTTTTTTTTTCCACCAGCCCATATTTTGTACAGAATTTTCACAATCATTTTAACGGATACGGCGTATAGTAAATATCATACGGAAAACGCTCTACAAGCTATGCTATGCTAGCGCCACCCCCACTCGGGTTTTAAGTTTTACGGGAAAAAACAATGTTTCATAAGGGCTACAATGGGCCAATGTTGACAGTTACAATAATTTTTTTTTCTTTTTAAAAGGTACAAATCACCACGCTCCTTTTTATTGTCCCGCCAGTAACACAAGGTGGGCCGCCCAGAAATGCTTGGGCCATTTTTTGTTTCCAGACCACCCCTGAAGAGAGGACACTATCTTTGTTTTACAAACAGTATGTTTATTCATATATACATTAATATATTAATCTATAACCAAGAAAAGGGAATGTACAATGCCTCCCGCCCCCCCAAAAAACTGTACATACAAATCAATAAATAAACATCAGCGAAGTAAATTTTTGTATCCTCTGTGTTGCTAGAAGGACAAAAGTAGTAAAAGAAGAGACTTAGAAAATGTCAGTTTGTCAGTCTTTTAGTTCAAAGTGGAAAAATGGCATCTGACCACAGCGGATGGCAACGAAAACACACACACGGGCTCAAAGCACCACAGTAAACTCATGTCAACATGACTACAAACAACACACACACACACCACAAAATGAGCAGCTGCACAGAGAAAAACAATTAGCCTTTTCTTCTCATAACACACAAACACGCAGTTTTGCATCAGGAATTGACAGATAACTAATGCATGGAAATCCTGCATTGCGGCTAAAGCAAAATGTGCTTTATCCCGCTGCACATGTGGGGAAAAATGGCAGCTATTTGTTCAGGTGTAAAAACTAAAATAGAAAGAAATCACTAGAATAAGTTTGTTCAATCTCGACCTCAAAAAAATGAAATAAAATTAAGTGACACTTGATGTGAAGTGTGACTCGGATGTCATATTTATAATGAAGTTTTCAGTGAAAATGTATTTCAATAACTAGAATATGCTATTTCTGGATAAATTGCCTGGGGATGCTTTGCTCAACCTTGGTTCCTAGAAATTTGGCAGCATCACGTCCTTGCCAAGTCACTCGCTGCCATTGACGGCACTAGACGTTTAATCCATGACAACTGGTCGGGGCGAATCAACGCCCGCGTTCATTCGCCCCTTCCAGTCAACATGAACTGGACGTCTAATGCCTTCAATGGCAGCTAATGAGTGCCCTATGATGACTAAAACTCAAATATCAAATAGATTATCAATTTATTGGTAAATTTTTTTTGTTTTATTTTGGGGGTTACTATTATACGTATTTTTTAATTTGCATTATTTTACAAGGTTTTTTTTGCCAACTTTGGGGTTTGTTTTAGGAGTTTATTCCTACCGTTTTGGGGGATTGTTGGGATACATGGAAAAAATTGCGGTTTTGCCAAATTTTGGAGGGGTTTTGTGGGGTTTTTTTTGCAGTTTTTTGTAGTTATGACAATTTCTTTCCCCACAGTTTTGTGTTTTGGCTGTTTTTTGTTGTTGTTTTTGCAGTTTTTTGCCATTTGGTGCAGCTTTTCATTTTTCTTTAAATGTGCCATGATTATTGAGGATTTTTGTGGGTTTTTTTCTGGTTTTGTAGGGGGTTTTGTGTGCGCATTTTTGTTTTTCGGCTTTGTGGGGATGCATACAAGAAATTCACAGTTGTGCCAAATTGGGGGGGGGGGTTGTTAGTTTTTTCTAGGTTTGTTGTGGATGCGGTTTTCTGCAGTTTTGGGTTTTTTCTGTTTTTTTGCAAGAGGGGTAGCCGTTTTCACTGGTTTTATTGCATTTAGTGCTGTTTTGGATTTTTGGGGGGGGGTTGCATTTTTGCGATTTTTTCTGGTTTTGGTGGGGATTTTTTTTTTCTTCACAAATTTGGTTTTAACACAACAAACCTTATACAAAAATACGACAAGACAGGATTTAATGACAACTGTAACAATCAATAATGCATGTGAAATGCATTTCCCCGTTTGCCCCACTTATCTGCGTCAATCTTGCAATGATCTCTAGCGCCCACAACTGAAGGATTTCTGCAATTACGAAAAAGGACTTCCCTTGTATGAGCAGATGTAACATGTCAAATGACGCGTCACGTGTGGCGGAGGAACACTGTGACTAAATTCGCATCATGTAAAGCAAGATGTCGGGTGCCACGTCATGAGCTATCATAATGGTTTGTTTTCAAAGTGTTGTATTATTATAATGATTTAGGAGGATACATTGCCCTCTGTTGGCAAGTGAATATGACGCAACTCTCATCTGACATGGCTGACTCAAGCTGCTCCCCGTTATGGCCAACATACGTCTTTGTTTGTGCATTCGTAATTTTTAGTTTAGAGGTATATTTAGCAGTTTTTGTGGATGTGTTTGAATGATTTGTTAAAAGAATTAATGCTTCGTCCTACTCCTTTTTGGACATATATGATAACGGCTATTATGTTTGCTGTCAAGCTGAAGACTGTCACATTCATAGTGAGGAATGAACAGGCATATTAAAATAATTTATGATCTGTGGCTGCCTGAGGGTTTTTTTTTTGTTTTGTTTTTTGGGCAAAAGACAGCAGACATAAACAGTAGCAAATCAATAACTGGTTTTTGTATGATAAATTCAGAAAATATTCTTTTGTTCAACTTAAGATTTACTTAAGCTATTACTTGTTTCCTAAAATGATTCTGCAGTGCATTAAATGTTTGTCATCCGATGACTCAATTAATAGACCTACTTAATCAACAGATTGATTCCTTACTCAATAACTGCAGCCCTAGTTACATGTTAAGTGTCATGTTAAATGGTTGTGATGTCATTTCTAGAGTTGTGTACAAGTAAAATGTCAATATCTCAAAAATGTCTTGTGAAGCTTCTCAATGCTTCAAGAGCTGTATTTTAAGGTTACCATTGGTTTGTCTAAGAGATACAAGTTAGTACTGTGTGTCAAGTCACAATTTTTTCTTTAAAAAAACAAAAAAACTAGTTTGTTCTCAGCACAAAAGGCAAATCACTTGTTTGGCAACTTGTCTCTGCTCAACACATCTACCAAGACACATTGTTCACAGTGCTCGACACGAAGCTCACAGTGACTCCATCGCCATTTGGATTTCATGTGTGTTGCAAGAAAAAAAAAGGGAAACAAGGCAAAATGTCGGCAGTGGTATCAGGCAAACATTTTCTTTAGTGGCAGTGTCGACAAACAAAACAACCTTGTGTTGCTCAGGCCATTTTACGGACGAGCGCCACTGAAGAAAAACAAAAAGTAGGCAAAATTCTAACGTTATTCTCAGGATTTTAAAGAAAGATTATTGTCAACATTTTGTCTTCTTCAGTGGTCCTAATCCTCTTATGTAGAATTCTGAGAATAAAGTCCCAATCCTCTTTCGATTTCTGACTTTATTCTCAGAATGAGAGTAAAGTCGGATTTCCGAGGATCGAGTCAGAATTCTGAGATTCAAGTTCTGGCATTTTTTCCAAAGATTCCTCATTCAGAATTCAGAGAATAAAGTCAAATTCTTGCTCACATTGTTTTTGGTTCAGCTGCCCTAATCCTCTTCCGTAGAATTCTGGGGATAAAGTCAGATTCCCGAGAAAAAAGTCAGAAAGTCTGAATTGTTACTTCAAAGCCAGAATTCGGAGAAAAAAGTCAGAATCTTGTAATCCTCTTATTCACTCCAGTAGTGCTGACTCCAATCCTCCCTTCATGTTTTGAAGCCAATCTTAAGACGCAAGTATATTTCCATAGTGTTTCTTTTTTGGAAGAATTCAACCACGTCGCTTTCATCATTGATTAACCCAATCTCATTCATTTCAAAAGGTAAACCTTTACTAACATTGCTCAGCATAAATGACGACACGCCAACAGATGAAAAAGTCTTGTCCCCTGTGAAAAATATTGTAATACAACGAAAATCACTGCAAACTGCAAATATGGTACCTCATGTAGTTAGTACTTTGCATAAAAAGATGGCAGACATCTGCCATGATACAAATTATAATTTTGTAAACAGAAAATGTGTTGTATTGATGCAAACACTGTTCTTACGTTTTCTGCCATCTTTTGGTGCAAAGTGGTAGCCAACAAGCTCTGGCTTGTTAAATTTAGTCAGCAATGTTGCTTGCCGCAATTACAGACTTTGGCGCTTCAAGGGTTAAGACATTTTATGATTAGAAAAAAGTGGTTCGAGAGTTTCTCAAAGAAAAAAAATGAATGGCATTATTTTTAAAGAACAAAATCTTAACGGGACATTAAAGTATTTTCTTTGCTGAAAAGAAAAATAATATAAGGTTATAAATTCCATAAATAAAATGACCAGTGTTTTTTTTTTTGTGTGTGTTTTTAGGGAAAACAATTTCGTAATTGTAGGTGGAAAAAAGTCTTAAATTTATGAGACTTAGGTTATATTTATGAAGAAAACAAAATCTTAAAATAGTTGCCTTTTTTCACCTCACATTTTAAAGCAAAACTTGATATAAATGAAAGGATTATTCATATCTTTTCTAGAGTTTTTTTTTTCTCTCAAGAAAAAAAATTGTAGTCTTGTCATTCTATCTGTGAGAGAAATATGTCACCAACTTGCATATAAATGTTTTGATATTATAAGTCATCTTTTAAGGCCAAAAGTACTTTTCCAAGTGTGATCATCATCCATATTAAGGATAACATTTTGAGATTGACAAAGCGACATATGAATTGTTGCTCGTCATCATTTATGCTGAGCACTGGTGCTTTTCTCCAAAAGTGCAGTCATGAGTAGAAAAAAACAACAACAACAAAAAAGACACGTTTTCGCAACTACAATTGAAGGCTGAAGTCTGCGTCAAAAATTCCCGTTCAAAAACCGTCCGAGTGGTCTTTAAATTGTTCATAGAGTTTTCGTGTGAAATGAAATCATAGGACCTCCTGAATGAGATAATAAGCAGCACCAATCATCAAAGCAAAAAAAAAAAGAAATATATATATATGTATATATATACAAAGCAAAAAAATACACACACTATAGAGCTGATGTATATACATGTTGGATCATCCCATTAAGTGCCATTTGAGTAAGTATCTGCCAGGAACACAGGGATCCTATGCACAGCGCATCTGTTGGACTGTTTGCCAACACGATGAGCTTCCACAACATTTCCAGGACACAGTAAGAAAAAAAAAATCCATCCAGCACATCTGGATCTTGCCCACAGACAACTTCTGTTTTGACCATGTGTCAACACAATGATCATTAGGAACATCCAGAGCATACCCATGGAACAACGTCTGTTTGACCATGTGTCAACACAATGGGCATCCAGATGGTCCCCTGGATTCTGTAAAAAAGCAAACAAAAAAATCCAATCCTGCCCACGGCACGACGTCCGTTTGACTGCGTGTCAAAACTATGGGCTGGGACGCTTACAAAAATCCCAAAGTGCGACAACTTTGCTGGTTGCCTTTTGTAAACACGGAGGTGACTTGGTCCCGAGCTTCTCGAGGCCAAACTAAGTGCTAAGGTGCTCCAGGTGACGTTATCAGTTCCAGCCGCCCTCAGAAAATCCCTTTGGCTATCTTCAGTCCTTTCTGTTTCATGCGGGGCAGCGTGGAGCTGGCCACAGCCTTGGTGCGCACGGGCCGAGCCGGGCCGCGCTTCTTAAGTACAAAGTCGTAGTTGGCGCTGGAGTTCATGGCATAGAAAACATTGGCGTTGTCGGGGATGCGAAGCTCTGAACAAAGAAAGATGGTAAAACGTCACAGAATTGTGACCAGAGAGAGCTGTTAAATTGTCTGACATTGATAGAGATAGATGTCCAATCTATTCGAACTAGTGAGGGCGGGTCGAGAGATCATTTACCACCAGCCCTCCCAGTCAAAATACAGTAGATTTGGATGTCAATTGTATCATGGAAACCAACATTTTAGACATAAATCCATTTTTTAAAAAAGTGACGGAGAGGCTTAATAATGAAATTAGTTTAGTTAATTAGTCTTCCTTTCTGAGCTGCCTTGGTCCGCCCACTAAAAAAATCTAACAGAAGATGCTGCCACACCCAGAATGAGCTGCAGATTTTTGCAGATTGTTAGCATGCTATCCATAGGGTTTCTATTCTCTTGCTGTAGTGTGAGTGTTTTGTCATTCTGTCAACATGTACTAGCTAGTGCAGTGCTAGAAAGCTAGGCATGAACAACAATTCTGGTTGTGATGTCACCACCAGAATTGCTAAAAGAAACTGGGGGTTCCCTGATGCACTGTTTTGGGTGGAAAAACTAGGAAATGGTAAAAAAAAAAAAAACAGCCAGGTTCAAATACCAGAAATTCATTTTATACATGTAAAATTACATAGGTGCAGTTGTTGTCATTTTTTGACATCGTTACCATTTCACAGCACCTTTAATTAAAGAGCATATGACACGAGAAAAAAAGTCTTAAATGGCATTATTATGTGAATTAGAATCATATTTTGAGACGATTCGACTATATACAACAATTTAGCATTTTACAGGATATTCTTTTTATCCAAGTATTTTCCCCAATAGCTATATAAATGGCTTGAGAAGGACCAGTCAGCCCGTCGAGGGGGAACTATTCACAACGAGAAAAACGCGACGAAGAGAGCGGCAAAATGTCATTGTTTCTGTCTCTTCATTATTTTTACAGGATATTCTTTTTATCCAAGTATTTTCCCCAATTGCTAAATAAATGGCATGGTCATGACAAATAACAGTCTTGTGCTGAATGGAATATGAAAAAATAAAAATGCATTTATTCAGGACGACATGGCAAAATTACTCCATAATGGTCAAAACTGTCGACTTCACCTTTACTGTCTCACCTCCCGAACGATATTTTATGACACCTAAATCGGACATATGTCATTTCCATTCCCCGGCTTCGGAGAATGTAAACAAACCAGAAGCCATGACAGCTAGCCGACATGCTAACCCGAACCGAGTGATGTTTCAAAGTCTTCGAAGCGGAAAATCACACATAACTATCCTGGATTATTTGACATGACGACCCGGTTGTCGATTGTCATCGCGGATCGGCAAACCGCCTGGCGGAGAGCAATTTACAGTTTGTTCCCCGGAAGAGGGTGGCTGGAGTTGTTGTGCAGTTAACGTGCTGCTGCTAATGAGCATTAGGAGAGCTTTTTACATGCCTATCAATGATCAAACGTAAGTAGTCCTTCATTTAAAGGAAGCTTGTAGTGTTTACTTTGTAATCGCTGTATTCGTATTTGACATAATACAAAACAAGATGTTTACTCACTTCCTCGTAAGTCCAATGGTCCCACAGTAAATATCCACGGTGAATGGGAACCTTTTGAAACTCCAAAAAGGCGCATACGCCTCTCCATCATACAGAATGATTTTTCTGCAGCCGTTTGGCTGGCATGATGCGAAAAATAAACGTATTAATCCGCAAAATCAGCTGAATCCTTCGTCCTCATACACAACAGTACACTGTAGCGTGAAGAGGACGTCTTCTACCGTACACGTCACAGCGCCCTCCTCCTCAATGCAAGACCGAAGCCAGAAGTCACTCATTTTCATGGCGCGGGATTAAAAAAACTAAATAAAAATAGCGATCGCTTCCACACACATCCAAGCGGCCCATATCATTCAGGGGCATAAAATACCGCGTGTATTATGAAATAAACATGCTTTTTCGTGTCACAGGCACTTTAAACGAGCATTTTGTAACACTGGTGGCCAAAAATGGTACTGCAATCAGGATGAAAATATTGTTGCGCACAACATCCCTGCCTCTTAGGGTTGCCAATAGGAGCGTCGCGTTGCCTTATTGAATGCACCAATAGGAGTATTGCGCCAAAACATCAATGCTGCGCTGACAATAATCCTAGTGACGCTACAATAAGTTTCTGTTGAATTTTATTTTGTGCGCTGCATATATTTTCTTATGCACAGAGTATGTGCAAGCAGTGCGGGATTGCACACACACGCAACTTAGATGGAACATTGGTTGCAAGGTTTGTCAAGATAATTGTAAGGATAATTGTTAATACCTTTATCCTCCGAGATTTTCTGGACCAGCTCATAATCTTCTGTCTTCTCCCGTTCCAGATTGTGTTTAATCATCGCCTTGCGGATGACGGCCGGCGTCTTGTCCTGACTGGTCACCTGCGCAAACGTGGTCTTCAAAATAAGTACACTAGCCATCATAAATAACAAATGGCATGTAAATATGGAATATAGATATGAAATGTGTCTGTATTTACCAGTATGCTCTTGTACATGTTTCCGTTCTCAACATCAAGGCTGACACGTATGATGCAGCAGTCATCCACCTGCTGGTTGTAGAGGGGCAGCGACAGCGTGGAGTAATTTGAAACGGCCGACACTGAACGCTTGTGCGAGCGTGACGCCGACAGGGACAGTGACAGCGCCGCAGATGACGATACTGAAGAGGACGACGCCGTGCTGGAACCCGACGCCGAGCCAGAGCTGGAGCCCATGCCCGATGTGTCCAGAGATGACAGCGACGTGCACTCCCAGAACTGTAACGCACCAATATGTTGCAAAGAAATAGAAATCGGTCAATATAAGTTTCAATACTGCACGTTTTACGTTTTATATTTTGTTATTAATAAAAGTGAAAGTAAAATATTTATTAAAGAAGGACCTGAATCTTATGAATTACATATTCGCTGGCATTCCATTTAGTAGTAGAGTTCATGGTTTATTGGTCAAGTGTCCATAAATGACATTTCTGCGGGCAGGAATAATCTATTACAGTACGTATTAACTATTGTATGTTAGAAATCTTGCGTAAAATGAAGTGAACGATGCTTCAAAAAACTTTTTGTAAAATTAATTTTCCATGTACCAAAGCTTTCGCGACTTGAGGTACCACTTTAGTGTAATAGTTTTTTTTTTCAAGGTGTAAGCAAGCACAAATGGTGCCATGGAGATTAAATTAAAGGTCAAATGTTTGAGGGAGAAAGTGAAGGTCAACTCTACTGTGGAGTTGGTGTCATCTTTTAAGGTGGAAATGAAAGTGAACGGTACCGTCGATGTTGCATCCGCAGCCGGCACTTCTCTCCCCAGCGCCGAAACAGACAGTTTCACCGTAGGCGTCGACGTCTAAACCCAAACAGAAACAATAGTGATCGGTCAAATTAATGAAAGAAATAAAACTAACTAAAGCCATCAATGACACTATTGCGTCATCCATCATAATGACTGACAGCCAAAGAAGGTTTTAGAACCCTTCCTTGCGCTCACCTTCCTCTCATGACCCTCGGGCGAGTCCGACAAGAAGCTGGTGTTGACGTCCTCCAGGTCGGAGCCGCTGGAGCTGACAGAGGTGACGCTGAGGGCGTCGCCACTGTCACCGCCACCTTGGTATGGTCGGAAGTGGGCGTGATCGAAGGACTTTGAGTGGGAACCTACGGCCCCGCCGCTTCCAGTTGCCACACAACCAGATGAGCCCTCTGCCAGCTGACGGCTGGACACAAAAGAGATGCAAAATTATGCTTCCAAATCACTTCCAATCCACTTTTGAAATCCCAACTTTGACATCCCAAACTACAAGTGCAGTTTTTCTAATTAACAAATGGCTTTTTGCCTCTCCGTGTGTGCACAAACTCACTCGCTCCATCGTTTCATGATGCCTCCGTTCTTCTTGGCTCGCAACGTATTGCTGGCCGACTCGGAGAGCGGCTCGATGTCGCACGACAGCTGGTAGCTGTGGGAAAATGGAGGAGTTAGATCACTCGACACTCTGATGGCTGTTAGGATGCAACGCGAACCACCTCTCGGCTTCGCTGAGCTTCTCCGTGGAAGTGAACCACTCGCGAAAGTGTGCGTCCTGCGTGAAACTGTAGTTGTTGGATGCCAACTGCAGCAGTTTGATCTGTGCGATCACCTCAAACTCCTGAACAGAGGGGAAAAAACAAATTAGAAAAACAACTTCAAAATTAAAAATTAAAAAACAACAACATACATCAACACCATACAAAAGCATTACAAACACATCAACAAGGTATAAAATATCATGACCAAATGAATACCTCATAAAAACAGTATAAAGTGGCTGCAAATTGTAATAGCGATTGCCTGTCATCTTACATTTTGTGGATTTCGGGCTGTGAAAGAATTCATCTAGAGATACTGAAATACTTTCCAAAAAAACTGTTCAAAGGCAAAACAGTGTGGAAAAGCTATTATTTCTAAATAAAAATCTATAGCAAATTAGCCTAATAGCACTTGTTGCATTTTGTTCATATAGTAACACAGGCACATTCAGATTTTCTTAAATAGCCACAGATTTCTCAACACTGGCCTCTTGGGCTTCAAGAATACTTGATAGCGCCATAGAGAAAAAGAACCACCATGAAGCTTTGAACCTACTGCTTCAAGAAGCGACATTTGGCCATCACTGCTCAATCTCTCACTTAATTGCTAGTTACGCTATTTAGTTTGGTGTAATTTTAGTTTCATTTTGAAATCGTGAGTTTGAATGACCCTTGATTTAAATAACTGCTATTACTTGTTTAGGCATTTGAAGTGAGTAAAAGCCTGTACTTCTGAGCTGTTCTCATAGGCACCACAAAAGTCGATTTGATTGAACTATTTGTGGATTATACTGCCGAAGTCATGTGTCAATGCGAATAGTGTAGTTTCATATCATACCTAGAAAAATATCTATATATTAAAACCACGTGGGAAAAAAAATCCAAGTCAACAACATATGAAAAATTGGCAATATCATGTTAAAATACAAAGAACACCTTATAAAAACAAAAAACACATTAACCCATGTAAATACCTTAAAACTGTATAAAAATCACAATAAGCTTTCCTACCTTTCGCCTCTTCTCAAAATTGATCAGACCACCCTAAAAGACAAAAGCAACAATGTTTTCTAAATGGTGATCAATAAAAAAACAATGACATAAGATGATTGTCAATGTCAGTTTTATGTCGTGAATGCGTGAACTTCAGACCTCTGTGTAGTCCTTCATAGCCGTGTCCATCATGACCAGGTCTGTAAGGAAAGTCCCCAAGTACGGAATGGTGCCCTGCATCACTCCCTAAACGCACACGATTATTTTGTATTGAAGTGTGAGTCTATAGGTGTACCACTAGGCGGTGCTCCTGTGTACTGACCAGGTCTCTCTGCTGCTGGTGTCTCCTCTGAGCTCGTTTGGGATTCATCTCCAGAGTGGCAAACTTAGACGTTCCCTCCTGACAAACAGATTGATGTTTTTATCAAGCATGATACAATCTAAACTCTGGGTTTTTTTCCCCTTTAGAGAAGTTCGGTAATTCATCATATACAGGGAGGTTATCTAAGCACCATATGCACACCATCATCATTCTACACCATGATGTACAATGAATTGCACATTATATTGGACTATCATTCTAGATACTGTTGTAACTGTGCCTTGAAGAAACCATTGAATGATTTCAACATTGGCACTTGTGTTTTAGGTGTGAATGTATGATGGTCAGCACAGATATTATTAAGAGGGGTCGAGACAACTTTTAGAACATTCAATAACTCCCTGTTTTTTATGAACAGTTACTGCTTTTTGAATATAAAATCAAATTGGGTTCACTTTCAAGTTGTTTTTAGGTACAAACAAGATTTTTTATACCATTTTCATTTAACTTTTAAGCTTTAAAATTTTAATTGAATATACATTATACACTGCTGAACAGGGTGTGTACAAGTTCCTTTAAAGTTGGAAGACTAAAACCTATGATGTTCAACCCCTAAACTGACAATTACATTCAGCTTTCTTTTGTATTTTCCAAATTTTTTTTTTATTTTAAAATGATGTCAGTTTTTTGGGGGCACCGTGTAGTTTAGCCTTGGTCTTGATGTTGCCGTGATAATTGGTGTAAAACGTTTTAAAAGCACGTTTTTTTTAATTATTCTACACATGCCATCCTACTATAAGGTACTGCATCATACATAGTAATGCAACAGTCATAGCCCACAATGCATCGGGAGGCCAGTGTGGCCTGGTGGTGGCTGATAGAGCAAGGCGACACCACAGAGTGGTTCCCTGACACTCAGGATCTTATCTAAGCCTGTCAGAGGGGTCCTCTGACGTGTCACATTCTCGTCAGAGGGGTTTCCCCATCATACACAAACTGAGTGATAAGATTTTTGTTAACAAATGTGAGCACGGGTATGATGCTGACCTTTACTAGCAGCTCCCGGCTGAGTGAATAGTTGTTGTCGTCTGAGAAGATCTCGGAAAGCTCGCGGAAGGTGCGGAAACTCTCCCTGTGGATGAACAAGGGGTTTAAAAGTCTGAACCATTATTCAGAGGCAAGGGGGGATGTGGGTCATGTACAGACCGAGACACTTCCTCCCAGGCTCGTTTCAGGCGGTGGACGGCGTTGCACTGCAATGCAGAGAGGATGGCTCGCAGGGATGAGAAATTCTTCAGGATACGACACTCCTGAAGGCAAATCAGAGGTTCATTGAAAAAAATCACACTGTCAAAACACTTCAAATAAGGCTTAAGGTTTCAAGGAGTCAAACAAGGGTTAGGGTTTCAAACAAAGTTGAAGGATATAAATTAGGATTTTAAATGAGAAGTGCAGTAATCTCTCGCTACGTCACGGTTTTTCACTTTTCGCGGGGGTTCTACCCCCCATTACCCACAAAAAACGAGGGATTACTGTACACTGTGTTCTCAAAATGATAAAGTTTGAAGTTATGGTTACAAATGAAGGTGATGTTTTCAAACCCGGTTTGGATTTTCAAACAAGTGTTAATGCTTTGGGGAACGCTTAGTGCAGGGGTGTCCAAACTGGTCCTCAGGGGCCGCTGTATGTCCTGGTTTTTATTCCTACCAATCAAGCATAGACTGTTTCACCAACAAGGTTTCTACTAAAACAAGCAGCACCTGACTACGATCAACAGATTATACTTGTACGACACCAGATTGGTGCAAAGGTGTCGTCCTGTTTTGTTGGAAAGAAATCCAGCATCCACTACGGCCAGATGTGGAATAGTTTGGGAACCCCTGGCTTATTGCTTCAAAGTAGAGGTTGCAAGACTGAGTTAGCCCTTTAAAGGAGTTTATTAGTGTCGGATGGTGTCCTGACCCGAGCCACGTCGATCCAGCGCTCTAGGAGTCTGGCCCTCTGGTTGTGTTTAAGCGCAGTGTTGCTGAGGCTGGTGCTAATAACGCAGTTGGTGACTGAGTTGAACTGGGCCACTGTGGCACGTATGGTGGGCGCCAGGTGCTCTTTGCCCTTCTTGTCGCGCTGGGACCAGATGCCCCCCAGGCAGTGGTATGGGACCACCTTCTTGAACAGGTCCTGCACATGCATGCACACACAGTACATCAATGGGGCAACAAAACAAACATATTCAACCAATGACTGCTCTCCCACATAGCAGATTCAAAGCTATGATGTATCATCATATAATTCTAACATCATGAATAAAGCGAATAAAAGTATTTTTTTTTCAAGAACATGTTATTTTCTGAGTGAACTAAGATGTCTATTGCATAATAAAAGTTGCATTTCTGAAATTCAATCACTTTGTGTCACTCCCGTTTAACTCAACAACTTTTGACTTGTCAAAACATGACCTTTTTTTTCCACCTCTAACTACGAGGGGCATTCAAAAAGTAATGCACTCAAGTGCATTGCTCGTACAGGATTTTACCAATCTTGTTTATATTTGGCACAAACATGATAGGACACACCTTTTTGCGATTGTTATATGTGTTTTTCTTATTTTCGGATTTTTTAAGCTTAAACTAGCTTCCAAAATGGCTGCCCCTCTTGAAGCTTGTCAGAAACAGAGAGCTGTAATCGAATTCCTTGTTGCAGAGGGAGAAACCCCTCTGAGGATTCACAACCGGCTGGAAAATCCTTGTGGAATTTTTGCCGAAGGGGGAAACCATTAACTCTGAGGTATACATTGAGACTCTTAGGAAGCTCGAAGCAAGAATTCGACGTGTTCGGCCCAACTTGGACATGGCAAATGTGCTCCTCCAGCATGACAATGCACGTCCTCACACAGGCATGAGGATCATGGAGGTCATCACTTCATTTGGATGGACTGTGATACCACATTCGCCATATTCTCCTGATTTGGCACCGCAACTGATACGGCAATGACGATGAAGTGAAAACTGCTGTCAAGAATTGGCTTAGAGATCAACCGGCTGAGTTCAACAACACTGGTATACATGCCCTCGTTCACAGGTGGACCGTAGCTCTTGAGAGAGGTGGAGACTATGTGGAGAAGTACAAATGTAATCCTCATACTTGTACCTTTCTCTTGATGCATAATACATGTTATTATTATAATTTGTTTGTACATAATAAAGTTTCGGTGCATTACTTTTTGAATACCCCTCATACAATATATTAGTAGATTGCTTTAAGTTTTATCCCAACTAATTTACTGTACTTCTCTGTTCTTACAGTAATTCAGACTGTATTTCGGGTGAAAAAAACATGTACATTGTTGTTCTTCATACAATTTATTGTCATTGTTATTTTAAACCTGTTTTTCTTTTTTTAAACTCTCTTATGCATGATGAAATCCTTGGTTTTTCTGATGTGTTTCTATTCTTCTTAGCACATGAAAATAATGTTCAATTTCTTCTTTTTCAAAAATATGACTTTTTTTCCATGAAGTTACAGACATATACAATCCAGCGGACTCAACATAATCGACACGGGTGGCAGATTGTTAACTATATTGGATTTAGTACTTGCACTTACACCAACTGATCACTACGTTGAACTCAAAACAGAATGGCATCAGAAAGCACTCTTGATGTTGCTATGCAGTTAAACCATAGAACCCAATGCACTGAACAGAAAGGTACTTTTCGTTGCTTTCCACTGTAGTACCACTATGCACCAGAGGGTTGAAAAAAGGCTTTATTCTTTAAATAATACAACTTTTTATCCCGACAAAATACATCTTTGGTCTTATAAAGATTAAACTTTTTTTCCTAATACATCTTTGTCTTAATTTGTTTTTCGTAAAATAATAACTTACTTGTTGTGAGAATGTAACTTTTAATCTCAACAAATGCATCTTTGCTCTTGTCAAGATTTTATTTTACTTCATGAAAAAACAGTCTTCATCCTGGTAGATTACAAATTTTTACTCTGACAAAATACTTTTTTGTTATTGGTAAAAAACACACTTTCTTGAAAAATATGCCTATTCTTTAACAGTATTTTGCGACTTTTTAGCATATATATTCTTTAACAGTATATTGCAACTTTTTAGCATATATATTCTTTCAAAGATTACTACTTTTAAAATTGGACTATATTTTGGAGATTTAGCGCTTGAGAAATAAGATTTATTCTTTCAAGACTTAATTTTTAAATCCTTGAAAACACATTTCTCATTTAAACGGTTTTATTTAGAAGTTAATTCACTTAATTTTTAGAAGATTTCAACCTTTTTACAACCTTCCCAACTCCATACAAAAAAACAAAAAAAAAAAGAAAATTCATATAGTTATTCTTCTTCATTATGCTATCACACTCACCGCGTCCATTAGTGTGAACTGTTCGGCCACCATGATAGGGTCGAAGGACAGAAAGCTGAAGGTGGGCAGCTCATCCTCAAAGCCGCTCTCCTCCTGCGTGGCGAAAGGGCAGCCCAAGTGTTCGCCTAACAACACAAGATGAAGTCACATTTGAGGCAAGTGTTAAAGCTCATGTTAGGATTTCTATTGAGAGGAGTTTCTCTATGCTTGTTTAAGTTTCAATATCATGAAGCCTCCACACCCATGAAACAACAACATTTAGTTACAAGACAAGCATTTCTATCACCTGCATTAACACCAGAGGTGGTTAGAGGAGCCAGATTTTACTCAAGTCAGAGTAACGTTTACTTCAAAATAATATTATCCTCGTAAACGTAGTCATACCAAACAATTACTCAAGTACAATTGAAAAGTATGTAGTGAAAAGAATACTCAAGTAATGGGTAACATTGAGGGCGCTTTCATATTAGACTAAGAGGACCTGGGTCCTGTTGGAGAGCAACCTTGCAACAACACTTGCAAATGACTTGTTAAAAAGGTTCAGCATTCACACTGCACCAACCGAACTTTCCAAGTACCATCTCGTGGACTAAAGGCACACTCGTTGATTCGCCTGATTGGGAGTGAGCGTGCAGTGTCACAGTAAGACGCTGTGATGCTCCACGTAATGTAGCATAAATTAGGTCGCCGCTCGGCAAGCAGTGGAATTTCTCCCTCCCGAATCTATGCCAAGTGAACTGGAGTATTTAAAAAAAAAAAAAAAAAAAATGCATATGGGAAAATTAAACCACGAAAGGTAACCAAGTGGTACCCCAAGTCACACAGGCGCCCCATCGCTCTGATTTTCGTGACTTTTTGGACTGTCAAATTGTTGCCATTTCCAGGAGTGCGAGACACACAAAACCGCCACCCCGAGAGGTTCCGCCTGTCTCGACCACTGTCCCTCTCACGCGGTCCATTAAGGAACAGCATGCAAACCAAAACCGCCACATTAGAACCCGATTCTGTGTATCAAATGCAACTGCTTAACGCAGCACAACAACAATTGGCCATGGTTAATCGTATGTCATCTTGCAATTGTTTATTTTGAATAGCGTGCGTGCTGTACTTCCGCTTCCAAGGATGCCCTGCGTGTAGCATCACAGCCTAGAGCATCACAGCTCCAGGCTGTGACGCTGCACATAAAGTAGCAAAAGCGCACCGTGCTCTGGTTGCATTCACAACAAAGCAGGGTGCGCTCCAAGCAGACCAGATTTCGTTTGTTTGGTCCGAACTACAGTTCAGATGCGCGTTCACATTTACGAAACAAAGCGGACTATCTAAGAAATAGAACTCAGGTCCGTTTAAAATGGACCAAACAGTGCTAGTGTGAAAGCACCCTGACTGCTTAAAATGTCAGATTTTTTTTATATTTTTTTTAATACCAATGGTATATTTTTTTCTCAGCACGTCATCTGTATGAACTCTTATTATTATACTGTACTATAACATCACATAACCTTATTAAGCCAAAAAAAAGTTGCATAAAAATAATCAAATTCCAACTAGAAAAATTTACCAGAGTGAAACATCACCTGTCCAAAGAGCTTGAGTGCCCTCTAGTGGAAAAATATTTTTCCTACCATAAAATTTAAACCATCATATCTGTTTTTTTTTTTGTCTATTGGTGCCAAATAAAAACTGTCATAGAGCTTGAAATCCGTATTTTTGAGTAATAATGGCTTAATGAGAAATAGTTTATTTCTTACGGCACTTTAAAGATGCCATGTGATTGAACAGGCCGCCGTGAGCTTTGCACTTCCGACAGCAAACTTGTGTGTGGTCATATGACTGTATTGCTACTTCTGGTTGGTATCATAGAGTCATGTGATAATTTATGCAACTTTTCATTGGTGAACCTGTTAGAGCCACTGTGGGCATCTCTGGCAAAAATGAAGTCAAATCTAATATGTGGAATAAAGAGGAAAAATGTAATGACTCTAGCTTGGCCCAGAGTAGTCAAGAAAGAAAAGCGAAATCTACTCAAGTAAGTACAGTGTGGTAAAACTAGTCTTAGACTTACATTTTTCTCAAAAAGTTACTCAAGTATATGTAACAGAGTAGGCGTAACGCGTTACTACCCACCACCGGTAAACACCCACCCCACCCCTTTCGGCGTTCCCATTTTCCTACCGTCTGTTTCAGGTTCACATTGCTGCCGCCTGTGAAAATGCGCCAACAGGTTGCGGGCGCGACGTTCCAGGTCAGAACCGGGGAAATGAAGATGAAGGTAAGACAAAAGCTGGTGAAGGCAGTCGTAGCCCGGAGGAGTCCAGAAGTCCTCTGAATACTGGTCCAGCCATGCACCCAAGATGGATGACACCGTGCTACGCGACACACACGCTAACCTGTTAGCATCTCTTGAATGTACAAACCAGATTCCATAGTACAAATTGTGTATAATAACTTAATGTCATGATATGATATGTAAAACCTGTCTCTATTTACGAAATTTTCATGTTTTGAGATTACTTAATGTCGTAAGTAGAGGTACCACTGTATTCTATTCAGAATAGAACATCTATGACATGTCAAAAGTAAACTTAGACAATATAATGTTAAGAGAAAATTATATTGATCTTAAATTACATGGTGTCAACAAATACGTCTTTACGTAACGAATGTTAGTGTTCCAAAAAAACATTTGAATATATCTTCGGTAGTGAATGAGTTAAAAACAACAAGTCATCTCACTTTCTGAGCTCAGTGCTGTCATCTGGGCAGACACGATGCGCAGTTGCTGCCGGGACATTCTGGAGCCTTGCATACCTGACAGGGAATACAAGTCACATTTTAATACACGGAAAACGGCAAAAAAAAGTCTTGAGAAGGGTTTTAAGCAAAAAAAATTATAAGACTTTGAAAGGGGATTGAGGGATTGAAGCATTGAGGTTTCAAAGAAGGGCAGCAATTAGAGGCCAGTGTTAAATTCTCAAGAGTTTCAAATTGTGATTAAAGTGATTGTTAGAGCTTTGATATTAGGTTTTCTATAAAATATTAGTGGTGTAAGTTTATAAATAAATAAATAAATCTGGGTGCGTTTGGATTTCAACTATATGTTCAACACCAAATTTAGGGGTATTTTAACTTCAACAATCTTTCAATTCATTCATTTGGTTTCAGCCAAGTTATGTTGAGTATTAATAAAGATTGCTAAAGTAGCCCCGCCTCCTTTAACTTTAATTACAGTTCCTATGGAGTACATTTTATTATTTTACGGTACATGTTTGGGCTACTTCCGCATTAAAACAGTCCGTATCGTATGTCAGGATTTCTTTTTGTCCTTTTCATTTTAGCAGCACTTGTGCTTGCTTTTTGGCCAATACTGGCTTTTAGTCCTAATTTTGTTGAAGAGGCAGGTCTTGCTCCATAGGAGTAAATGAATACGTGCAAGCGATGTCAATTGTTCCAGCGGTGATTTTGTGATCGATTTAGTGGACTTGTTGAGAAGGCTGTGCCCGCATGTTTATCCTAAATTTCTACACCTGTCTTTAATTAACTGCGTCTCTTCATCCTGGCACAACAAAACAATTCATCCAAGATAGAACAGATCAGGCTTAATCAAGCCGCGGCTATCAGATTATCCTTTATGTATTTATCCTTCTTTTGTGTAATACCTCTAAGGTCTCAAATCAGGTTTTCTACTAAGTGTTAGGGTTTAAAATTGAGGTTTCAAACCAACGTTAGGGCTTCAAAAAGTTCATGGGAAGGTTCCAACACATGATTACTGTTTGAAACTGGCACTTAACACAAGGACTAGAGTTAAGAAATGAGGATTTGAAGACAATGTAAGTGTTTGCATCATCACCTGTTTAGCAGCAGGTCAAGCACCTGCTTGGCTGTGGCGAAGGATCGGTAAGTGCAGAGGAAGATGGTGACGTAGGTGGAGTCTTTGCCCTTGAAGGCTGTGACCATATACTCCACCAGCCTCTCCAGGGTCCCTGCCTTGATGGTGCGCACCTTACACGTCTCGTACAGGCTGAGGGCGGCATCCGTCTCCACGCCCAGCCAACGCTGCCCTTTGCTGGACGAGTGGTGCAGTTGCACTTTACGCAGCGTGATTGTGAAGATGGCGTCATCTTCTACCTCCTCGCCAATCTCCTGCGTCGAGCTCTGAAGTGAAAGGGTCATGATTGCGTAAAAAGGCACCGACATGGGGGAAAAAGTCAAAGGCAACTTGTAATTCTCCTCCAGACGGAACAGAGGTATCTATCTGATGTGCCAACTTTGCTAGATTTTAATGCTGCAACGATTATTCAATTAAATCGAATAATCCGATTAGGAAAAAAACTTCAGATTAAATTTTGCTGCTTTGGTGATTCGTTTAATTAAGAGTGGTGTTGTTATGGTTTGTTTTGAAAGTGTTTAATTTAATTTAGCTAAATTTGTTTTGTGGGGTAAAAATAAAACATTTTCACATATGATTCTCATTATAGTCATTTTTGCAGGACTCAATTTCCTATGAAATTCATCTAAAAAAGTGACACCTTTTTTCTTATAATACACAGTGTAGGTGGATGGTCAGACAAAAATGCTGATGTGAGAATTTGAATGACAGAGACCTATTTTAATTGTGTAACTAAAAGCTGAATACATGCTTTTTGCTTTTAGTGTAAGGACCAGTAATATGTCTGGTGGGTCATGTGATCTTCCCATCCCCCCACCATCAGTGCAACTCCTCCCACTTAGTGTCATATGACGGTCCCCTGGGACGCCAAGAAAAAAAGAATGGCGACCAGGGAAGAGGAAAACCCTCCACCTCACCGGCTTAACGCTTACGTAATATTCTGTGTGTGTCAGGACCGGGCGGGATTAATAAAGGTGATGAGGTCAACCAGAGTGAAGATGATCACTTGATATGAGAATGAAAAGACATTACATATTTATGTGGTTGGATAGTAGGGGTGTGACAAAATATCGAAATGGTGATATATTGTGATACTTCGTATCCCAACAGGTTATCGATATGCTCCTGCCAAGAATCAAGATACAGTTTTAAAAAGGTGTCAATGTCTAAAAAAAAAAAGGAACCAACAAGTTGCTACCAAAATCTTCCACCATAATAGTCTCTCAGTTAACTCTAAGGCTGCATTGATGATGCTCGACTCCCAATCCATTTCGACTGGGAACATTCGTTCTTTCAAAATCAGAGCATTCAGTCATTCTGTCCGATTTTCAGGGCATTTACAGGTCACTTGCTGTTCATTTTAGGGTATTTACAGGTCATTTCCTGTTGAGTTTGAGTCACTGCCTATTCATTTGGGTGATTCCCAGGTCACTTCCTGTTTATTTTGAGTTACAGAACAGGAAGTGATCCATAAAATACCCCCAAATCAACTGGAAGTAACTGAAAATCAACAGGTAAATGACCTTAAAGGAATTGAATTAAATTGCCCAAAATTACCTCATTGCTAGCACTAGCTGCCACTGACGGCCATAGATGTTCAATCCGTTTGAAGTGGGAGGGATGGCAACGAATAAACGAATGTTCATTCGCTGCCACCCTCCCAGTTCAAATGGATTTGACGTCTACTTGTGATACTCATTCCAATTCACAACAGCTTTTTTTTCTGTTTATTAGTTGTTTGTACAATATCCTAGAATGATTCCCTGACCAATATATCGGTAATCGTTGTATCGCCATATCGCCTTATTGTGAGCTATGTATCGCAAATTGTATCGTATCGTGAGGTACCTAGAGGTTCCCACTCCTATTGGATAGGCAGGACATCATGTGTTCATGTGAATGCAGAGGTCGACAATATAAATGGCCCGGACATACTTCAAAAACCGTCAGGGCCACCAGAATGTTCCAACCACTGGGTCCAGTGAAAATAATGATCAGATTAAAAAAAAAAAAAAATCACATTAATTCCAAGTGGTTCTGTGTTTGGATAATGTTACGCTATCCCGATTTCTGAAACCCCCAGCACCAGGCCAAGCACCAGGGAAAAGATGTGGAGTGATGCTACTGGTAGGTTTTGTTTATCACATTTCATAAGTATGTTATAAAGGGTCTTTTTTTTGTTTATGTTGTTATTCCTCATTTCTATTGCTTCCATTCAACAGAATAAATCCATTTTTCATGACTTGACAATGCTGCCCCACAAAGCTCAAAGTTGCTTCGATGGCTATGACTATGGCAAAGGGGAGAGTGATGGAGCGACTGGCTTTCTCTCCCAGGCCCTCAGAACAGCTGTGCACTCTGGAAAAAAACGCCAAGGACATCTCTCCAAGAAGCATGGCTCTTTTAAATACAAGTCGATGTGTCCTTTCACCCAACAACTGTGAAATGACAAGGGGTGGGGAAAGAAATGTATAAAATACAGTTTCTTTTAAAACACGTTACTTGAAGTGTTTATTTATTATGTACCAGGATGGGTGTCCAAAACCTTTTTTTTTAATGAGAAACTTAAATTTTCAAGTCTCAAATATGTCTATTTTTAACACACCTGATTTGACCTACTTTTCAGGTGTCAAAATTGCCCTCCTGTTCAAAATTTTTCTTCCATCAAAAAGAGATTTTAAGCTTTTCAATGATGTATCACAAATGCATTTCGGACAATTTTGAAATTTGGCCAAATTGGGGGTCTCAGAGCGTAACTTCAAGCCGCATGAGTGTTTTCCGCCATGTGTTGGTGTGGTTTAGTACAATACATTTATGACAAGACTACTTCTAAGAAAGCGCATTCATCAAGGTTTCATCAGACAGGACATGTATCACCATCCACAATGCTATGACAACGCCAGCACCTACGCTTTCAGAGTTTGCCACAAAATGCTCACTGCCGCCGAGAACGCACCCTCCCACGGGGTTTCAGAATCGGCAGCTTTCAAACTAAATTTCAAGCCTCTGGGGTCAACTAATGCCAAGGCAAAGAGTATTAATCGGAAAATAATGAAATAAAAAACATTTTTTAAATGAATTAAAAATTTGTATACATGTGTATTTTTCGGCCAAGTCTTTCCAATATTCAGTTTTTTGTTTCGGCCAAGAATTTTGCTTTCGGTACATTCCTAACACACTTGCATGTGAATGGACAGACACACATTTGAATTACGTACACACGTGAAAGGGCAAGCCGGTTTTTAAAAGCATGAATATTAATGGCCAGAGATATGTGCTTTTTTATTGAGCGTGCTCATGACTGGTTTACATTTTAGTTTGTATGTGAATGGACTAAACTGTGGCCGTCAGTACATCATAATCATCACAACAGGCGATTTTAGAAACGGTGAACCCACTGTATGGCTTTTAAAATTTTGCAGAAATTCTGGCTATGTCTACACTAGGACAGATAATTTTCTCCAGGGTATTTTGCCGACTATTTTTTATACCTGTCCACACTTACATTTAAGGTGTGTTTCAGGCCCTGTCGGTTCTGCAAGGTACGCCTGCATTTACGCAAACTACGCATGCGTAGAAAGGAGCGGCCTCATAAGTTACGTCATTGCCCGCGCGGTTTACCTCTGAATCGGAAACTCATTACTCGCCGACGGAAAATTACTCGCCGGCAATCGAAATTACTACACCTTCTAGATTGTCATTATTTTGTGATCACTGTTTTTTTTCGTAAACGCAACTGAACGCATCACGCAGGAGCGAGAGTGAAGGGAGAGCTCGCTCGGCTTTTAGGAGCAGGCGCCGAGTTGTGATTGAAATAAGCCTGACATTGATACTTGGGATGTTACTTTTAGTTGTGCTCTCACCACTTGAAAAATAACAAATAGAACATATGGTGTCACGCTGCGTATATTTCCTGGAAGCCACAACCAGGAGTGCTCGTGCATAACAGTGGCGATCCTGATGGCGACAGTTTTGACAGGCAGAAATGTCATGGAAAAAAACTGATCGCGCGCCTCTTTGACTGGGGGTACCACGCAAGTCACTTTTCGGGGTTTACTTTTCCTCTACGCATTTTTATATACTAATGTTCGGTGAGGCATTGAGCCCCGCAGCTGGCTTATCGCAGACAACGCGGAAGGCAAGCTCTGTAAAAAACTTTCATCTCCGCGATGGGAGGACCACAAATGGGCACTGAATTAAAGCATATTATTGCGACGTAGTTCAAAGGCTAAAAAAAAAATGTGTGGAAAATAAAAGAGGGGCAGGAATGCCACGTCGTGACCGTCCGCCTCATTGTTAATGATGCCGTCATGCCACATTAAAAATGGCAACGGCATGACGTCACTTCCTTAGTATCCGATTGTTGTACGGAGACAGCAGTCCAGACTCCATATTATTCAGCTTTTAATATTACCCGCCTACATTATCCGCCTAACAACTAATCTGAATAATAAGCATACTAGTGTAGCCGACATGCCGTATAGTCCAACTAATTACACGTTTTAGGCCATTATCCGTCCTAGTGTAGACGTAGCCTCGGACAAGATGCTACTGAATCCCTCAGGACCAGATTCATTGTCTTCACTCATTCAGTGCAATTTGATGAAGTGGAATTAGTCATCTATGGCTGCCAATGGAGACCATTGACTTAAACTGAGCAACTACGTGTGCACGTTGCACAAAATCAAGCAAAATATTTAGGGCAACATTGGGCGGAAGAAAGACAAGTCATCATCAGTCACACTGCTTAATGGTGAGTAAATTGAAGTTAAGGTTGGTATACTAATTACAATTAGTTTTGATGCATTTATTTAATTCTTTGTCCCAAATTTATTGTGTAAACAAACAACAGGTCACTAGCATTATCCAGGCATGTGTTTCTTATTCATTATTCTGAAATACTTTTACAGTATTATAGAAGAGCAGCTTAGTTTGAACGCTAAGTAATGTCTAAAGGCCAACTTATCACATTTTAAAACAGGATCACGTTATAACGGGATATTAAATTTTGTTTTTCCGGTGTGGCAGCAATGTTTCTGGTAGTAATCTAGACTTGCGGGGTTGGCATCTTACGTTTAGCTTTTTTTTTTTTTAACACTACTGTACTGTAGACTCCGAGTCTGTTTAATATTAAAATATATTCATTTTAAATCTAAGAATTTGCTTCAATATATTGTCGTGCTATGGTTACATTTCTTTTTACGCTCGATGCAGTGGCTCAGAAAGGCATTTACAATAATTATCATTGTTTAGAACAGTATGAAATACTTTTTGCGTGTTGACGTTGGAGCAGTTTTGTTTGAAAGGATCTACTCGCTCATCGTTACAATGTGTTCTTAATAAAGTAACCATTTGGGGGTAGACTCACAATATCAGAGACGTAGCAGCCCACCACCATGGAAAGGCACCACCCATAAACTTAAAACTCAGCAACGGCCCTCACCTCCGGTAGAGGCAGATCCGGATCCAGCTGCGTAAAGCTGTGCAGCACTACCGCACCGCGGTCGTCGGACATCTCTAGCCTCACTTCGTCCCACACGTTCCGCGTCCGCCACGACGACTCGAACATCTCGGCCGGCCCAAGCTTGAGGCCGCCGCCGAAGACAACCATGGGAGCCCCCACACCGATACAGAGGGGTCTGCCGTCACCGCGGAAAAAGTGACATTTCAGCGGCTTTGTTTGCTCGGTGATGTTCGCATGGAGCTCCCGACAAGCGGACGGTATCCTCCCAAGATAACGGGTTGCGGTGGTAATGATGCGTTTCGTGACTCAGAAAATGGGGTTTACTAAACCCCGCCCACAGTGGTGCGATGCCTTCGTGACCAACGGAAATATTAAAAATTAATGCCTATTATGCTGAACATCAGGTAACAACAACTCTTGTTTGTAGTATTTGTGGGGAGGCTTTGCAAAGATAAGCTCTTCAGATATAATATTCATATTTTTCCCCTGTCCTCTTTTTTTCACGGCGCGCCGCACAGCACACGCACTCCGTTCCTACTTCGACAGTTAGATTTTTTTTTAAATCACGTGACCCAACATCAAAGGATAAAAGACAATTGGAAATTGCGAATGCGTTGAAATTTCCTACATTTTTAAAAAATCCAGTTCAGATCATTTATACATAAAAAAAATTTCAAAAAATGAAGGCGCACTTAATTGTAGAGCTATTGCGATAAACGAAGTGTTCCACCCCTAATTTTTTTTTTTTTTTTACAAAAACATCCTCATTCAATTCCAGTGGCCCCGATCATTTTCAATGGAAAAAAAAAAGATCCATATCAAGAGAAGATGGCCTGAAAAAGCCGACAATTTTACAGTAAGTGACCCAGATGTGTCCTAAAATCAACAGGAAATCATCCAATATGTACAGAAAGTGACACTGGAATGTCCTGGAATGTGTAGGAAGTCACCCAATATCAAAAGGACGTGATTTGTACCCTAAAATTAACAAGGAAGTGACCCAAAATTAACTCGTTGCCCACCATTGACAACAATAGACATCCAATTCATTTAAACTGGGAGGACTGACTTTGAATGTTCATCTTTCAGTGCCACTGACAGCAAAAGATCCATTTTGACTGGGAGGTGCAAATGAAGTAACATATGAAGTAAATTATACAAATTTTGTTGGATCAGGTTTAACGATACCTGGTTTAAATTAGTCAAACAGAGTTATTGAAAACCGGTGAATTTATTCTAAATTGTACAACCAGATTTTGACTGGCGTTGATCAGGTTTCATTGATAAATTGAGCATGAATGTGTCATTTTTAGACAATATTCCGAAATAAAAGCTGCATTAGGCATTATCATGTCAAACAAGTGAATGTAAAAAAAGAAAGGCAAATAGTAATGTAGTTTGCCTGGACAAATTTGTGACTAGTGGTATTTCAACTCTAAAAGTCATTTTAATCAATTCACACACTTTTTTTTTTTTAAGTTACACACCAACCAGTTTCAACAATGGGCGCGACGTGACACACGAACGCCAGCAAATAGTACAAAGCACAAGTTTCCAGAGTATCCTTGAAGGCAGCAGCGTTCTGTAGTGCCTAGGGAAAAGGTAGCTGTTTTTGTTGTTGGGGTTCACTATGGCAGCGTCCGCTAACACACACGCAGCACTTTATGACTGTAATTTTGTGCAACACTGCCCCCAAGTGGCCACTGTGTTATTGTTCAAAAACATTTGTGTGTGTGTGTGTGGGGGGGGGGGGGGGGGGGCAGCAATTTATCGTATTTCTTCCCACAACATCTGGACAATCAAGATGCGTTTAAGTGCTTAAGAAAATCGGGGAAAACATCTGGAACTGCATAGATAGGTAAAGAAAAGACAACACAGGAGGAAGTACAACAACAACAAAAAAACATTAAGATGACCAGAGATCAGAAAATGACCAACCACCGACTGCTAAGTACAAAAGCAGTACATAGTACCCAGTATAAGATGCCTAAAACTAATCCAATACTTATAGAAGACTCTCACCTCTTAACCACATATGGAAGGTGTAATACACAACAAATTCTGCTTTCACATAAATGAAATTTTTACATGTATCTGGATGAAGTAGTACGGAGAAAACAAATAATTAGACATAAAAAAAAAAAGTTTAAAAATAAGTTTTTTTTCTAAAAATGGAAGTCCAAATTTTATATGGTCCTTTTGTTTTATAATTTTAATTTAATGAGAAAAAATGAAAAAGAAAATAATTATATATTTGCGATTAAAAACGATTTCACCAGAATCAAGTTTCATTTTATCCATATAAAGTTGCCTATAATTGAAGGAAAGTCCACATGTAACAAAGACTTAAGTCTAATTTGTTTGAAGAAAAAATGTTATAAACTTTACAAAAATTCAGGTTTTATTCTCAAAAGAACACAACTTTATTCTTGGAGTTACATGCCTTGCATTTTCTATAATTCCAATATGCTTTCAAAAAGTACATAACAGGATTATCAAGCGCTATTTAACTCATTAAAAATTACATCATAAACATGTTTTCTGTATGTGGGAAGGTTGGTACAGATTCCATTTATTTTCCATTTAGTTTTTTTTCTTTGCAAGCAAGGTCATGGAAGGTATTCACCTTGTATCTCAAGGCAATATAAACTGTTGCTACAGCCATTGCAACACCGTTTTATGCCACCAGACTGCGGCTCAAACAGCAACGGTGACTTAGAAATAACATTTTTAATTATATATTAAACTGCAAGTTATTTTCAAGGGTTGTATATAATAGATGAGGTACTAATAATAAAAACCAACATGTCATTTTACTCTGAGTTCCCTTTAACCACAACATGTTTGTGTACCAAGTGAGATTATGAAAAACAAACTGAAAAAGATCAATAGGACTTCAGAGAACCCACGCACACCACCACCCTTTTGCTCTCCTTGTGCTGTGTAACGAGTAACTTGTTTTTTCACCTGCGTGACATCTAACAATGAAATGTGTACCCCCATTGTTTCTTGTAAACTAGCAAGTGGACGTCTCCCCGAGTTTCCAAAAGTGAGCCCGACCTGTGTTCCGGTACCGTCAAAGTCCCCCGCCTCCCAGCAGACTCCCGATCGGACAAGCAGTCCACAAGTCCAGCGGCTCCAGCTCCCCATCTCCAAACCCCGAAAGTTTCACCGACACATCCGTTGTCGTTAATGTGCCCCTTCATAAGTGGGGCTAACCTCTTCGCCGACGTCCTCGCTCTCGCCACATGTTTGCTTTTCCAACTGTGTCAACAAGCGCAGGAACAACACTGGCAAAAAATTAACTTGTAGAGACTTGAGTAGAAAGAAACCCGGCATAGGCGAGGCATACTGTATTAGCCAGGGAGCTAAAAACAAGGTGGACAAAACGCTGTGTATACAGTAACATACAGTGGGGCAAATAAGTATTCAGTCAACCACTAATTGTGCAAGTTCTCCCACTTGAAAATATTAGAGAGGCCTGTAATTGTCAACATGGGTAAACCTCAACCATGAGAGACAGAATGTGGGAAAAAAAAAAACTGAAAATCACATTGTTTGATTTTTAAATAATTTATTTGCAAATCATGGTGGAAAATAAGTATTTGGTCAATACCAAAAGTTCATCTCTATACTTTGTACCCTTGTTGGCATTAACGGTGGCCAAACGTTTTCTGTAACTCTTCACAAGCTTTTCACACACTGTTGCTGGTATTTTGGCCCATTCCTCCATGCAGATCTCCTCTGGAGCAGAGATGTTTTGGGGATGTCGTTGGGAAACACGGACTTTCAACTCCCGCTGCAGATTTTCTATGGGGTTGAGACCTGGAGACTGGCTAGGCCACTCCAGGACCTTGAAATGCTTCTTACGAAGCCACTCCTTTGTTGCCCTGGCTGTGTGTTTGGGATCATTGTCATGCTGAAAGACCCAGCCACATCTCATCTTCAATGCCCTTGCTGATTGAAGGAGATTTTCACTCAAAAGCTCTCGATACATGGCCCCATCCATTCTTTCCTTTACACAGATCAGTCATCCAGGTCCCTTTGCAGAAAAACAGCCCCAAAGCATGATGTTTCCACCCCCATGCTTCACAGTGGGTATGGTGCAATTCAGTATTCTTTTTCCTCCAAACAAGAGAACCTGTGTTTCAACCCAAAAAGTTCTGTTTTGGTTTCATCTGACCCTAACACCTTCTCCCAGTCCTCTTCTGGATCATCCAAATGCTCTCAAGCGAACTGCAGACGGGCCTGGACGTGTACTTTCTTCAGCAGGGGGACACGTCTGGCAGTGCAGGATTTGAGTCCCTGGCGGCGCGTTGTGTTACTGATAGGAGCCTTTGTTACTGTGGTCCCAGCTCTCTGTAGGTCATTCACTAGCCCCCCCCGTGTGGTTCTGGGATTTTTGCTCCCCGTTCTTGTTATCATTTTGACACTACGGGGTGAGGAGGGAGTTGAAAGTCCGTGTTGCCCAACAACAACCCCAAAACATCACTGCTCTAGAGGAGATCTGCATGGAGGAATGGGTCAAAATACCAGCATCAGTGTCTGAAAAGCTTGTGAAGAGTTACAGAAAACGTTTGGCCTCCGCTATTGCCAACAAAGGGTACATAACAAAGTATTGAAATGAACTTTTGGTATAGACCCTACCCACGTGACGTCACAACTCCTTCCTCCTGACTGGTGCCGCCCAATTGTCCGTCAACACATCATGTTTCCCTGTTACGGCTACGTACATTCCTCCTATTTACGACGTGTTTTTCTGCTCGTTAACATTAATAATCAAAATGGTGAAGGCGTGTGTGGCGGTCGGTTGCAATAACAGAGAAGCTAGACGGAGAGACTTGAAGTTCTACCGGATTCCGAGAGACCCGGAGAGAAGAGAGAGAGATGGGCTGCTGCAATTCGACGAGAAAACTGGGCTCCAAACGATTACCACAGATTATGTAGTAGTCATTTTATATCTGGTAAGATGCATTTAATATATATTTAGAGGGTTGTGGGCTGACAACCACAATTAAGATCATTGCTAGGCTAATCGCCGACAACATACACGTATGTATGTAGTGAGAGTGCAATCGCTAAACCATATAAACATTAAAAGCCCTAACTCCATTGACAAACGACATGAAATACATTAGACTTGACAGTGGATGTTAGCAATAACAAAAGATTTAGAATTGAAAATTTCGTAACTCACCTTTCCAAGCACAAGATAGATTCCTGCCGAATTTTCGTGGACGAGGACCTGTTTCACCCAACCAGCAACGAAGTATTTATAAGCCTCCAAGCTCTTAAAGTTTTTCAAACTTTCGTGAGAATAGGCTGATTTTGTGTGGACAAGATAGTTGTACAGTTCAGGGTAGCTAGCAGATGTCAGGCAAATACGGCGGAGACAGCGGGTCGAAAAACATCGATTTAGGCATCAAATATGGATCTGGCGAATGGATAAACTGAAGCTTTTCCACATAACGCCTTTTATGCAACGCATCAAGTGAGTTTACGGCATCCGAAAGCACCGGGTCTTCCATGAAATGCATTATAAATTGCTCGATCAATTGAGACCATTGATAATACAGACACAAAATGACGGACAAGTGGGCGGAACCATACAGCGAGCACGTGATTTTGTGACGTCGGTGGGTAGGGTCTATAGACCAAATACTTATTTTCCACGATGATTTGCAAATAAATTCTTTTTTAAAAAAAAATCAAACAATGTGATTTTCTGGGGGGGTTTTTCCACATTGTGTCTCTCATGGTTGAGATTTACCCATGTTGACAATTACAGGCCTCTCTAATATTTTCAAGTGGGAGAATTTGCACAATTAGTGGTTGACTAAATACTTATTTGCCACACTGTAAATGCCCAAGTGCATGCACACACCAATGATGAAGCTACCAAAATCAAAAGTAGATTGTGTCAGTTTCACCAAAATACAACTTAAAAAAAAAAACACGCAAAACAGTGACAGTGAAAACGCTGAAAATCTGTGTTTTTTGATGATATACGCATTTTTTTATGATGATGACACTCACTTTCTAGAAATTACCACGACACATACTGTTGTTATACATTCATATACCAAAAGTTGCTCGACATCCAACGTGTTGGAGTTTGTCTCCCAAACTGCATCTTCTACTCAGAATTGGTGATCTCAAATGCAGAGCAATGCATCACCAACATCTACTATCTGTTAGTCATTACTGTGGCTTACAAACTGGAATTTCATAGGCATGATTGATAAGACCTTCTTCAGCACCTGCCTCCTAAAAAATGTAAGATTAACTAGACATCAAATCAGAGGTTGCGCTAGACTTTTTCGGTGTCTGTCATTTTGACTGACAGGGTCATAAAAATCCGGTCATAATCTATTTTTACCCGTCACTTAAATTTTTAAAATGATGATAATGACATTGTGGTGACCCTTTGTTTGGCATAATTCACCTTCCGTACTTGTGTGTCCATTTGGCCGAGCGCGTTACCGGCTACGACACAGTCACGTGACAGAGACACTTAAGAGCCGCGCGCGTTCCGGCTTGAATAGAGAGTTCACAGAGAGCAGCAGAGCTACAGCGGCTGGACACAGCAATTCGAGCTAACAAGACTCTTAACATTGCATACCGCTTCAACATATTCAATAGTATTTAGTTTTCATTCATTTTAAATTAATATTCTGTCTGAACAAGCTTAACAGAGAATCCACACCGTGCCATCATCACACATCAAGCAGATGAAGTTACATATGGAACAATGAAATTAGCAGTTCCCCTGCTGTGGCCTGAACCCAGTCTCACACTTTCCTCCTGGTGCTCATGGACTTGAATTGCGTGCCCGCTTGTGCAGTCCCTCTTTTTTCACCTCTTTTATCAACACCATCGTCGTTTTGGGGCTTTTTGAAGAAACTTCGGACACTCAGTTGCCTTGACATTTTTCAGAGTAAGGCCAACGACGTCATGCATCAAGAGAGACAATAGCTAATTAATATGCTCACTCGCCACCCTGTGGTCTGGGTTGTGAATTGCAACCTGTCAAAATGACAGATGGACTTCAGTTTTTTCCGTCACCGTTTTAAAAAATCGGTCAACGACGGAAAATATTCAGTTAACGCGACCCCTGCATCCAATCTATTTTTACTATAAATTCTATTTTTCCCTCCCAGTCATAACGGATTGAATATCTATTGCCCTCCAATAAATTAATGCAAAGGCTCTTCCTGACAAATTATGATAATAGCCACTCAAGTGACATGAAATAATCCACAGTTTCCAATTAACACATGAAACCATTCTCACTTTGTGAAAAAGCAGACAAAACAGCAGTATCGGCTGAGAGCGGCGGTTCAACACACTTGACCAGGAGTGGCAGTTCCTAGCACGAGTGGGATAGGCGGTCGCCCGGGGCGTGAAGTTGTTCAGGGCACACAAGGGGCGCGCGACTGAGTAATTTTATTGCCTGGAGCGTGAGTTATTCTACACACGAATAACCATTATAATGCACTGCAGCATGATTTGGGCAATTTAACCAATTTAATTTACTGACCCAGCAACTTTACCACAATTAACCATTTATTGCATTAATGAGACTTCCATCCTCTGTATGAGGATTGCCTAGTTATAGTCTGTAATAGCAGGTTATCAAATCACAGGTCATTCAAACTCTCAACATACTAAATAGTATAACTCGCAATAAATGAAATAACTGGAACAGTAACGCAAGAAAAAATAGCACAGAACATGGACGTTTGAATGTTATTTACATCTGTAGCACAGCAATGCATGCTGCAGCAGGTGGCAGCAGAGGCTTTCTTTCCCAATGGCCAAATGAAGCTTCTTGAAGCAATTAAGCTCAGCATACAATTGATTCAAAGATTCACGGACGTTCATCTGCTCCATGGAGCTATTAAGTGGTCTTGAAGTCCATGAGATCAATAGTGTTAGGAATTCTTGGCTTTTTGTTTAAGAAAATGATATGAATGTGCTTGAACAAAAGGCAACAAGTGCTATCGGGATAATTTGTTTTTCATTTTTATTCAGAGATAATAGCTTTCACACAGTGTTTGGCTTTAAACAGGTTCTTTTTTTTTTTCCTAAGTATTTCAGTAGCTTTAGATAATATACTTTCACAGCCGCAAATCCACAAAATGTGAGATGACTGATAGGCCTTGTGTTTCTCTATGTGCAACTGAAACAAAAATAAACATGTTTTAATTACTTTTTTTTTTTTTACCTGGCATACCAGGCTGCATCGTATTGTGCGTTTAAGTGTATCGTATCATCCCATCTTTAGCTATCACACCCTCCCGCTCAACCGATTATCTCAACGAGAACGTGAGTGATTTTCCGCTAGCACGCCTCGCCGTTCCTCTCGAAGGACGCTCACTCTAACAAAAACCTCTGTTCGCCCAGGACACCATTTAGGCCAGGACCGCCTCTGTTGACCAGACATGTACAAATTTCACACACAAGTTATCCTAACCTTAGGCCTGAATTGTAACATTTGACCCGGACTGAAGCCTTATTTTAAAAACCCTAACCCAGGCTTGAAGCCAAATTTAAAATCCCAACTTGAATGATAGCCACCACCTCTCCTCATCAAAATGTATTTGACGTTTTTAGTCATCAATGACAGCCCATAAGTCCACTGACACTTACCCTGACATTTCATCACATGTCTAACATGCATAAAGAGTGGTGGTGGCGCCCTCACCAGGTGGTCCAAAAGGTATATGGGCAGGTCTAAGGTGCCCATCATGGTGGCGGGCTGTTGCGCCAATGCTCGCAGCACATTGAAGCTCTCCTCCATGTTGTTTTTGCGTCAACCCCACCCTAGTCCTGGCCCACTGGTCCCGCTCGTCCAAGTGTTGCCTTCATCCTGCACTAGCGCAATCCACTTTTACGTCCACGCTGTCTCAGACGGTCAATGATAGATTGTTGGCGGCGGGCTTGGGGGTGAGGGGCTTTGCAGATCTGCGACTCCCCTCTTCCTCTCAGTCTACTTCCCTCTCATTCTCATCCTTCCTCTTCTTCCCACTCTCCTCTATTTCCTGCCTTCAAGCTCCTTTTTACAACCCTTTTTCACTTCCCTCTTCTCTCGTCATCCTCTTCTCATTCCATCAATCACGTTCCCTCCTCTCTTTATTCCATCCCTCTCTCCCTTACTTTTTCCCTCTCTCACCTCTTCCTCCCTCTTCCGTTAGCTTTCCCCAGTCATTTTCTCCCGTCACCCTCTTTTTTGCTCTCTCCCCCATCTATGTAGTTGCTTTCTACTCACCTTATCCCTTTTCACCACTCCCTTTTATATATCTCACCCTTTCTCATCGCACTGTTTTACTCTTTCTCAATCCCTCCCGATTACTCTTTTCTCCCTTCCTCCTTCTATTTTGCACTCTCTACTGTCCACTCTTTTCATTTCTCCCTTTCTCACGCTCTTCCCTTTCCCCTCTCGCTCCCTTTGTCTCTCAGTATCTTTCTCTCTTTCCTTGTATCTCACTCTTTGTTTTGTTCTTTCACACTCCCTTCAAGAGGTGGGTAGTAACGCGTTACATTTACTCTGTTAAATTTACTTAAGTAACTTTTGGACAAAAACGTACTCCTCACAGTACTTCTGCCACACCATACATTTTACCTTTACTTTAGTATATTTGTAAAGAAGAAACGGTACTCTTGATCCGCTACTTTGTGCTAAACTAAAGTCATTATATTTTTCCTCTTAACGCTACATCAGGGGTCCCCAACCGCCGGGCCGCGGACCGGCACCGGTCCATGGCGCATTTGCTACCGGGCCGCACAGAAATATCAAAATAATTGATTAACGACTGCATTCTGACCGAATTAACTTCGGCCTGTGCCCCTTAACACACCAAAATCCCTGTCTACTCTAGATATAATATGACAACTGGATAGAATGTCATCATCGAAATCCATGGGACTGCTAGCAGTACATCTTGTTTTTTATATCTATGTGTGCTCGTCCACGATAATAACGTATGATGTAGGCCGTAGGTCGGGGGCATCACATTTGTTCCCGGAAATAATTAGCCCCCACTCTAGCGAAGACGACTTAAAAACAGACGTCTTTGGACAAATTTTTTACGGGGAAAAGGGCATCTGAAGAGCCAGAAGATGAGCCTACATCCTCGAAGAAAACAAAATCATCTTTTAACAGACAATACCAAGAATCTTACCTAAAATATAGGTTTGTCGCAACAGGTGACTGTCAGGCGCCAAGTCCGCTCTGCATAATATGTAGCCCACGAACTGCGAAGGAGTGGATTCGTGACCCGTTTGTGAATAAACCGAGTGATTCGAGCATGTCTGTGCAACAGGAGGATCAGCTTGTAGAGATCGCAAATGACGGCGGCCATAAACATACATTTGACACAACAACTCTACCGAGGTTCTGGATTAATGTCATTCCGGAATATCCTGACATCGCTACGAGAGTACTGAAAACCTTGCTACAATTTCCAGCATCATATCTTTGTGAAGCGGGCTTCTCTGCAATGACAGCAACCAAGACAAAGTTACGGAGCAGACTAGACGTAAGGAACACTGTCTCACGGTCTCCAATCACACCAATATGGGACCATCTTGTCTCAACGAAACAAGCTCAGGCCTCCCACTGATTCAGCGGGTGAGTTATATTTTCCCTGCACTTAACTTTTGTTTTTAGCCCCGTCGTGTTATTTTATATTTGCTGTATTTTTCTGCCGCACATTGCCAGCCCGTGAAAAAAAGGCCCAAATCACACCGGTCCGTGGTGCAAAAAAGGTTGGGGACCCCTGCACTACAGATTAAATTTGACTTTATTTTTGCCAGCGCAGTGGCTCTATAAGTTTCCCCAATTAGACGTTGCAACAATAATCACGACTCCTTCTACCATTTCATTATTACGCTATCTTATTAGATGTAAAATAAGTCACATGACCACACACAAGATTTTTTCTTTAAAGCACCGTAAAAAATAACTTTCAAACTGCCGTCAACATGACTCAAAAGCACGGGTTCCAAGCTCTCTCTACGTTTTATTTAGCACGGATAGATCCCGAAAAAAACTGAGATATTATCATTTTCATTTCATGGTAGGAAATGTTTTCTTCACTAGAGGGCAGTCATGCTTTTTGGATGGGTGATGTTTCATTTCTGTAGATTTTCTAGAAGGAATTCGAGGATTTGTGTGTATTTTTGGTCTAGTGTGATCAAGTAACAGGTTATACCAGTGTTTTTCAACCTTTTTTGAGTCAAGGCACGTTTTTACATTGGAAAAAATCTCGGGGCACACCACAAACCAAAAATATACCAAAATTATTTTCTGTACAGTATATTTAATTATATAATAATTTCTCAGTATGTATACTTACTCAGTGTGAAACTTGAGCCTGTTTAGACGAACACAAAGATGATATCCTTATTCTTCAAAAGCTATTAGTCTTTCTCTGTTTTTATTTATTTTTTTTTTTTTATTTTTATAGCAGTTAGGCTTGAGAAAGCTCAGAATTATCAGACAGCAGGACTTGAGCAATGTCTTTAACCGCATCAGGGCTGAGCATCTCACAGACAATGGTTTTGCAGACAGGTAGTATTAATGTCTCTGTTACAGTGTGGGACTTTTTGGATTTAGCAACAAGGTAACTGTCTTTGAGGGCTTTCTCATTTACCTTTGTAGTTATTCTGAAAAACGTCTGTGTTTTCACAAACGCGAACAAAATAGTCCATCGAATTGTTTTAAAGCAACAGGTTTTTCGTTTGAAGATGACGTTTAAGCTTGCTTGACACCATGGCGCGATTGGATAGCTGCTTGAGTCGCATTCAAGAACTGTTCGGATTTCTAGCTATTAGCCACCTTGCAGTCCTCAACAATGTGTTGGAATAAAACACAGGGGGAGGATTGACGGTCGTCACATACGGATAAAATACGAAGGACACTTTCGAGTATATTGACACATGACGTGTCTAACCAAATGATGTGCAGCAGACATGCTAGGCTCCACATTGTCGCGGACAGCAAGGTCGCTGATGGCTAGAAATCCGAGCAGTTCTTGAACGCAACATGAGCAATACCTCACTCATCTGCACACGACCGAGAACTTTCTACCTACTCCTTTCTTCCTTCCGTCCTACTGCAACTCTGCTCGAAGACGTAAAAAAAAAAAAACAACAACAACAACAACAAAAAACACATTGGATAATTTCTCGCGGCACACCTGACAATCTCTCGCGGCACACCGGTTGAAAAACGCTGGGTTATACAACAGTATAATAATAACAGTTCATAGAGATGATGTTGTGCTTAAAAAAGATAAAAACAATAGTTTAAAACAATATCAAACATTGTAAGTAGTTACAATATTACTCATTACGTGAGTGTACTTTTCAAAAAATACTTTATTTGAGAAAATTTTATGGATGATCACTTTTACATGAATAATATTATTTTGAAGTAATGCTTCTCTTATTTAAATAATATTTTTGGATATTCTACCCACTTCTGCACCCTGCCCTCCTTCTTTCTTGCTCTCCTTTTCTATTCCTCAATCCCCATTTCTTATTTTCTTTTCCTCTGCCTCCCTTTCACACTGTCAGACACCTGCTGGAATGTTGTGCTCTCACAAAAGTGTCTTCGGTGTTGCCATGGCACCAAAGCAGTGATAGTGGAGTGGTCTGCTTCCTGTTTACATGCAGCACCATGGAAGTAATAGACGTAACGTCACGGCTATTTTTAACCCATCATGAAAATTGGGATTATTTTTACATTTTAAAGCATCGTCCAAGTGTAAAAATGAGTTTAAAACAATGTAGTTACTAAATTTAGTTTATTTTTCACCTTGCTGTAGTGTGGGAAGTAGTAGTAAAAGCAGGCCTTTGTGCACCTAAATAATCAAAATGACTGACACCCTATTTTACACCTAAATTACTTTCCCGATGCCTGGGTTTCAACAATCAGTTTTGAGTTAACGTTTCAAAGTAACAATTAAGGTAATGTTTCAAACTCTGATATGCAAGTTTTTTTTACACCCACTGATCTGATGGATGCGATTGGTCGCCAGCCATCCCACCCTTTGCTTTCACTTGGCAGCGAATGCCGGCGGTGGGCGGCCATGTTTGACGCCAGCGCGCAGTGAACAAAGCGGCCATTGAACTACCATTCATGTGCTAATGATGATAGCCACATAGCCGAGGATGTCCCGCACATGAATGCTGTCGTCATGGCAACAAGGAGCCGCAGGAACCACATCCTGTGCGCTCACTGACAGGCCAATGGCGACAGTGCAAATGCCATCGCAACTTTTTACACCAATGCAGCCAATCACAAAGGCTGAATATAGTGCAAGTCAAGTCGGCCCAGGTACCAATGAATTGTCTTAATTTTAGTTTTATTTAAATGTTTTTATGTTGATCTACCTTATTGTTTATTACAGCAAACCTTTTACATTTTTTATATAGATAGATAGATAGATAGATAGATAGATAGATAGATAGATAGATAGATAGATAGATAGATAGATAGATAGATAGATAGATAGATAGATAGATAGATAGATAGATAGATAGATAGATAGATAGATAGATAGATAGATAGATAGATAGATAGATAGATAGATAGATATACATAAACATATGAAAATGTGACTCATGAGGACTACTCTGCTATTACTGGTCTCATTCACTAACTCAAATTTTATAGTCTCCTAGCTTTATTGCAACATGTTTCTAGGGTCTGACCCCTGAGCTAACGAAGGGACAATGCTTAAGTGACTAGCTCCATCTAGTGTTTAAAATGAGAAGTGCAACTGAATGCTGGCTGAACTTAAGCTTCTTGTGATAGGTCATATTCAATATTTTCATAATTTGCTAAAGGCCAATAAAAAACTGAGCCATTGGGCAACCGCTGGTTGGCCGGCTATAGTTTGACCTAGGATGATGCCAAACAGAACATATTTTCATTGACTATCGTAACCACTAAATAGGAGGAGACGACCTACAAATCACGCCACCATGTTGGGGTCTCTGACTCTCTTTGCGAGCGGCCAGCTCCCAAAGCCTTTTTGTTACTTTTTTTTTTTTTTTTTTTTTTACAGGCTGAACACCCGTCAAGGCAAAGCTCATGTTGTTGTTGATGTATACACTTTGATTTTTTAAAAATTATTTGTGGATGGATCACAATTCATTTTGGTAGGTATATTCTGATGATTTATATGCATATATCCTTGAAGCCTGAATTTTTGGATCAGAGCTGATTAATTATTTGCAGACCCATTGTTGCCTGTTGTTTAGGAGTTAGCTAGTAGAAGGCATGCGCTCTCTTCATCCCAGCCTTCAGCCTGTAGTGGCCACAAGTGTTTGTTTATTCGCAGAAAACTTTCATCAAACCTTTTTTCTATTGCTATTGATCAAGTGGCTATTTACACGCAACTTGGATGATACAGGAGGATTTTAATGAGTACTGCTACTAGATATGTGCCGATTACCGGTTTCAAGGTAGTGTATACTGTGGTCAAGGGTTCAACACCGCAAAAATTTTCTGTCATACCATCCCTAAGGTATTAGCTATTTTTTAATGTCCCAAAACTGCATGGAGAAATCCCTCGCTTGCAGCAGTAAGGCTCAACCCTCCCCCACCAGTTGTTACTCAGTGTCATTAAGTCTAGTTAGGGCTACACGGTGGCTGAAGGAGGTGAAACTCCTGAACTTTTTCCCACCATGAAAGAAAATGAAATCGTTGGTATGGGAATACTTCGGCTACAGAAAAGTTACAGACGGCCGCGGCTTGGAGGAGGAGGGGCCAACCGACATGTAAAACATGTTTGCGGTGGGTGACTGCCGAGGAGGCAATACCTCCAATATGATTTCGCATTTATTCAAAATTAAAGGTTAGTAAACACTGCCATGAACGTTTCCCACCAGTTACGAGAGTTAACTCCAGCGTGTATAGTGTGTCTAGTGGTGGTGAAACGCTTTTTCCCCTCTGGCAAGTGTCTGTGTTGAGAAAGAGTGTGTATAATGTAGACATGATGCGAGTCATACATACTTGCTTTTTAAGGAAAATAATTCAGTTATTTTGTTCTGATGGTAATAATCTTGAGCTGTGGCTGTGGGTTTGGGCTGACCTAAATGAATGCATTTATTTTAATTTTAGTTTGAATATATTGTTATTTTTTTAATTTATTTTAACTTAATTTTATACTTATGTTCCAATTTGCTAATGTTTTGAATAATAAAAATCCTGTTTAATGGGAAAAAACAAGTTTTTTTTCTTCTTTTAAACCCAGATATCCCAAGTGAACCATTTTAGAGCCGTAATTGCAATACCGTGATACCGTGATATTTTGGCTTAAGGTTATCATACCATCAAAATATCATACGGGCACATGCCTAATTGCTACGCGTCACTCCTGAATGTGGAAAGAACATGCTGCTTTCACGTGAGCACCCACCAGGTTTTTTTTTTTTTTTTTTTTTTACAGAACAACCCGACAATTCGCTAACCACATGCATGCTGAACTATGGAAAGATAGCCCAACGGATCATGACTCAAAGATGACCATTTAAACCATAAATTATTGTCACCAATTGCTGGCTCCTTGTGGAAATATTACATACAAAAATCCAGATCAGCTTTGATGGTCTGAAAAAGATTTATGACTGGTGTCACCATGTTTCATTATGGTGATGTAGTGTAAACCGCTTTGAGAGCCTTGAAAGGTGGAAAAGCGCTATACAAGTATAACACCATTTACCATATACTGTACATTTCCCAATTCTGTAAGAAAAACAAAAGACCAACAAATTCCATATCCACAGTTTAAGGACTAAAAATTGAAAATTTCTCAACATATTTCCTCATTCTTTTCTGTTTCATCCATTTCTCAGGAAATCCCTTCTCTATTTTGTTTCAGTTGAATACACTGTGTCCACCAATAAACTCACACTGAAATTCCAGGGATTATCCAAGTAAATGCCTCAAATTCAAAACGAGAAATTACCCGAACCATTTGTCATAGTTTATTGCAAAATTATATCAACATGTTTTCCACGTTTGGTCACGTGACGTCTATAATCTTCCACAGAGATTGATGTATTATTCTGTTTGTTATACCATTAAATAAATATTACGCAATTTCACTGTAATATTAAACTATATTACCCACAATTACAAAACAGCTTTTGATAAAACATTTTAGGGGTCTAATCCACGAATGGGAAATATAAACGAGAAGAAATCAAAGTACCGTGTTTGGATTAGTGGGACACATATAACGTATTGTTTATTTATGTATTAACAACCAACAACCCCTTCAATTGGATATTACTGCGTTATTTTTTTTGCAATGTAGAAGACTCAATCCACACAACACATTAGTTTAGGTGAAAAACGTTGCACAAAATTCGTTTGGACAACAAATTTGGACAACGATAACGTAATTTGAAATATAATCTATAAATGGACCATCTCAGCGGTCACAGGTTATGCTAATTAGCCCAATTAGCAGCATGCAAATGAGCGCTCGGTGCAGGTGTGCTTCTAAGGACAGAATGTCCCACTTTACCTGTTTTTCCAGCATGATCATTCTCTCGCTGTCATGACCTTCATGAGCGTGATGAGGTGCACCGAAGTCGACCAGTCGTCAGTCGCTCCCCTCGGTTAGCATCCTCTTCGAGAGAATAAGGAAAAAAAGACGAAGAGGGGGTTTCAAAAGAGAAAACGAGCTTGTTAACTTAGCCGTGCTGCTAATCGACAGCTACGGTCTAGAAATGTTCTCGTCGCCGCCAGCATGTCTCCACATGGCGGGGGGAGAAAAGCACCGAAACGGGGCGGATGGTGGGGGTGACAGAGGCAGCCGTGGAGCTAAAGAGATAGCTTGACGTTAGCTGGCTAGGCGGCTAAATGCGAGCGATATTGTTTATTTGTCTCCTCACGATGTCATCCGAAAACAACGCGACGTCGTCGGCTGGGATGAGAAGAAATTGTCCGTTTCTCCACACCAGACTTCCATCACGACCGTCGTTGTCATCATCCCCCGCTCGAGCAGTCGCCCCGACTGGATGCGGCGGTGCCACCGCGACCGTGGATGCTTTAATGGATGCTGGGGAGGGCGGAGGCGAATCTCTGCTTTCGCGACCGGGGGTCCGCCCTTTACGATGTTCGTGAACATCGCACACTTGAAACGAAAACAGACCATTTGGAAAGTTGTGGAAAATCCCGGGGGCCTTGAACGAACCGCGGTTATTCTAGCGACTGTAGTTCTTTGTCGCGTGCCTATCTATTGCTCTCACAATAGTGATGGGCAAAATTATACAACAGGCTTCAAAGCTTGTGTCGAGCAAAAGTGGAGTGTAAAATGAAGTTTCGTGGCGAGGCCTGTATTGGTGAGGAAGATCTCACACGATATCAACTTGTGCTGGTCAGCTAGAACCAGTCTTCACTGACATCTTCAACCTTTCAGTGTACAAGCCATCATCCCAGCCAGTGGCGGTTCTAGGATTTCTCTGAAACAGGGGCCACATGCAACCCATAGGGGCCAAGTGTCGCTGCAATCTTTGTTCAGTGTTTGTTTTGGTCAACAAGGCAATATGCAAATTATTCTGCATGTGGCTGTGAAAACATCTTATGAACCAGTAAAGCAGGGTTCTCTAAATCCGGACCTCGGTGCCAATTTTCCTGTCGTGTTTTCCATGTCTCCCTCCTCCAACACACCTGAATCAAAATAATCAGGATCATTATCAGGCTTCTGGAGAGGTTGCTGATGAAATAATCATTTGATTCAGGTGCGTTAGGGGAGAGAGACGTGGAAAATACGAAAGGAAAAGTGGCACCGAGGTCCGGATTTAGTGAACCCTGCATTAAAGTTTGTAATTGTAACAATTTGTATTCATACTGTGTGCAAGTAAGGGTCAAAACACACGGGAGGCGACATCACTCGCATTCAATGCATTTTCTATGGAATGAGTGTGACGAGGTGTGAAATGTATAGCCCATGAGTAATGACTCACAGCCAGAGAGCGATGTGTGTCGCTTGCCGCTGCAATCGCATCGCACCACATGTGTTGGCTTTCAGCTCAACGGCGATGACTTTCACATTTCGCCATCACCTATTGCCTGCCTCCCATGTTTTACCCCTAAGGATACAATACATGGAAAAATAATTTCCATCACTTTTTTGAAAAGCAATTTTAAACACAAAAAGCTGCATTAATATTTAATGTACTCTAGAATAGACCTTAATGATATTGGAAAAAACCATCATTGCGATTTTTTTTTCTTTGGGGTTGTAATACATTGAGATATTAAAATTGGAAGAATTTTCACCAGATAACTTGAATAGCTTTTTGGGTTAGGCCTGAATGATATTATATTTTGGAAAAAATTGACATTGCTCCACACTTTTTGCATTGGTTGCACTGTTGCATCTAACTTTTTTCTTAACCCTTTACTGACGGATGTGTCAGCGGCGACACATTCACGCATGCGTACTTTGAACTACTGTAACTCCTACATCACAGGTGTCAAACCGATTCCAGAAAGGGCCTAGTGGGTGCTGGATTTTGTTCCAACCGATAACGCGCAAAGAGTTTAACCAAAGAACTTCCTGCTGAAACAAGCAGCACCTGACAAAGTTTAACTGATTACACATGTAAAATATCTAATTGGTGAAAAGGTGTCCTCTTCATTGGTTGGAAAGCAAACCTGCACCCACTAGGCCCTTTCTGGAACCGGTTTGACACCTGTGTCCTACATGGTTTGTGCTTTCAAAAAAATTTCAATGGTTCCTGAAAGCTGAGAGGTTTTTTATCGACACCTTTATGTTGTGTGAATTGCCTTACACCACTGACAATAATATTGTTCTGTTTCAACAATCTATGCTTTACCACCTTATGCCCTGTCTTTCTTATATATTATATCCTCTGGTTGTCTTCCAGGGCGGCACGGTGGCTGAGTGGTTAGCACGTCTGCCTCACAGTTCTAAGATCAAGGGTTCAATCCTGGGCTTCGGCCTTCCTGTGTGGAGTTTGCATGTTCTCCCCGTGCCTGCGTGGGTTTCCTCCGGGAACTCCGGTTTCCTCCCACATCCCAGAAACATGCATGGTAGGCTGATTGAACACTCTAAATTGTCCGTAGGTATGAGTGTGCGCGTGAATGGTTGTATGTCTCCTTGTGCCCTGCAATTGGCTGGCAACCAGTTCAGGGTGTCCCCTGCCTACTGCCCCGAGTTAGCTGGGATAGGCTCCAGCACCTCCGCGACCCTCGTGAGGAAAAGCGGCATGGAAAATGAATGAATGAATGAATGGTTGTCTTCCGTCTCTGACAGTTCTTGGGCAATTTACATAACTATTTCTGGGTATCCCAAATGCTACTCAGTGACAGCCAATGAACACTTTTAATTTTTTTCATTAATAATAAATCTTAATTCTGTAATTTATTTACACTTCCCCCTCACTAAAGTTGTTTTTTTTTTCACAACAGAAAAGGTAACAACAGTGGCAGTCAGATACCATTTTAATTTATTTCAGGTCATTCATTGTCAGACAGATAGCACGACAAAAAGCAAAGCTAAAAATTAAGTAAAAATATCAAAATGGCTTACCTCTTCGTCCTCTGTAGGACCATGGCCTCCAACAAATTGTTTACTACATATGAAATGTGAATGACTTCACCTTGCTGGTGTTAATCTGGTCTTTTGGATGTCCGCGCAAGTTAAGCCATTCTTCACATTTTTTGGCTTTGGGAAACATATGATGAAAACATCCTTCATATCGTGTAATGTCCAGAGTCGTTTCTACAAGATCCATAGCACCAGTGTTTACTCGGCATGTTTTTTTTGAAAGATTACCGGCAGAACACAAGCAGTAATAACCTGGATTGTATGCTTGGGGGTGTCTATGTTGACCCACTTCCGGGTTACGATGGTGACGTCACGGTCTACAAATAGCATTTGTGCGGTACGCTATTCAAACCACTTGCAAAAATGTGGCAGATTTTAACAGAACACAAGGGTTAATATTACTTTTTCAATTATGTATTATTAATTTGTGTGCTTAGTACATTTCATGGGAATTCATTCAACTAGTTAAGAATAATTACTTAATCATCTGCCTAAATATCCCTGAACTTTAGTTTAAAAATTCGTAAATGTACTTATAACGTTAAAAGTAGCAGTGCCTCGCCTGGCAGACTAGACCCTGGGAAAAGTGAAACCCAGTGAAAAGATTGCTGACACTATGCATTGTGGGACTTTACGTAAACCCAACATGGCGGCCGCCTGCGCCAGATCGTTGGTAAAGGTCGGTTGCGCGATTATGGAGAGTACGGCACTACGGCGACCCGGCAACGGCGCTCGCCTGCCTGGGAACGCCGACTCCCAAGTGTCCCGGAGGTTCTACTACGGAGGCGGGACGGGATCCCGCGCCGGATTACTGTGGTCTGTGCGGGCAGGAGGAAGCCGAGCACTGGGCTGCGCCTTCCTGTTCGGCGCTGGTGTGGGGCTCTACCACACCGTTAAATTCTACTGGGCTAAGCAGCAACACTTGGCACAGGAGCAAACTCAGGTGAGAGGCTTGGTTCCAGGCGAAATGAAGGCGTATTCCACCTCCACTGGATAACATTAACTTAGTTTATAAACTTGATTTCTTAGTCACCAAAAGTCTGATACAAAGAAGCAATTGACCGACAACATAACTCCTGAATGTCATTTCGTGATTTTATTTGCAGCAAATGAAAATTACCCCAAAAGGTGCGATAGCTTTTATATTAATGATGCCACCTTGATATTGTAATAGCAAATGCTTTCTTTGTGTCACGTTCCGCTGCTTGGACACGGAGAATAATAAATCTGAGTGTTTTTAAAGGCTGAAACGGTTTTAATCTGCCACTTGGTTGTTCGGCTTACTCAGAGAATGAGGCTGGACAGCAAAAGGTGGGACAAAGAGAATAAAGGGAATAGTAATACAAAATATCATTACAGTGCCTTGCAAAAGTATTCGGCCCCCTTGAATCTTGCAACCTTTCGCGACATTTCAGGCTTCAAACATAAAGATATGAAATTTAATTTTTTTGTCAAGAATCAACAACAAGTGGGACACAATCGTGAAGTGGAACAACATTTATTGGATAATTTAAACGTTTTTAACAAATAAAAAACTGAAAAGTGGGGCGTGCAATATTATTCGGCCCCTTTACTTTCAGTGCAGCAAACTCACTTCAGAAGTTCAGTGAGGATCTCTAAATGATCCAATGTTGTCCTAAATGACCGATGATGATAAATAGAATCCACCTGTGTGTAATCAAGTCTCCGTATAAATGCACCTGCTCTGTGATAGTCTCAGGGTTCTGTTTAAAGTGCAGAGAGCATTATGAAAACCAAGGAACACACCAGGCAGGTCCGAGATACTGTAGTGGAGAAGTTTAAAGCTGGATTTGGATACAAAAAGATTTCCCAAGCATTAAACATCTCAAGGAGCACTGTGCAAGCCATCATATTGAAATGGAAGGAGCATCAGACCACTGCAAATCTACCAAGACCCGGCCGTCCTTCCAAACTTTCTTCTCAAACAAGGAGAAAACTGATCAGAGATGCAGCCAAGAGGCCCATGATCACTCTGGATGAACTGCAGAGATCTACAGCTGAGGTGGGAGAGTCTGTCCGTAGGACAACAATCAGTCGTACACTGCACAAATCTGGCCTTTATGGAAGAGTGGCAAGAAGAAAGCCATTTCTCAAAGATATCCATAAAAAGTCTCGTTTAAAGTTTGCCACAAGCCACCTGGGAGACACACCAAACATGTGGAAGAAGGTGCTCTGGTCAGATGAAACCAAAATTGAACTTTTTGGCCACAATGCAAAATGATATGTTTGGCGTAAAAGCAACACAGCTCATCACCCTGAACACACCATCCCCACTGTCAAACATGGTGGTGGCAGCATCATGGTTTGGGCCTGCTTTTCTTCAGCAGGGACAGGGAAGATGGTTAAAATTGACGGGAAGATGGATGCAGCCAAATACAGGAACATTCTGGAAGAAAACCTGTTGGTATCTGCACAAGACCTGAGACTGGGACGGAGATTTATCTTCCAACAGGACAATGATCCAAAACATAAAGCCAAATCTACAATGGAATGGTTCAAAAATAAACGTATCCAGGTGTTAGAATGGCCAAGTCAAAGTCCAGACCTGAATCCAATCGAGAATCAGTGGAAAGAGCTGAAGACTGCTGTTCACAAACACTCTCCATCCAACCTCACTGAGCTCGAGCTGTTTTGCAAGGAAGAATGGGCAAGAATGTCAGTCTCTCGATGTGCAAAACTGATAGAAACATACCCCAAGCGACTTGCAGCTGTAATTGGAGCAAAAGGTGGCGCTACCTTATGTAAGTAGCATTGTTGTCTCGATATGACCACTCTTACCAAGGGGCACCATTTGAGGAAGGGAGACTGTAAATGAAGGATAAGAAAAAGGAAGATAGGTCGGATAAGAATGTGATCGTGGAAGGTGAGCACGCAAGCAATGTCATTAATGTGTTGTGGAGAACCCAGTATTCAGACATATCACCCATGATGAGTCCAGTATGAATGAGTCCACTTATCCTAGCACAACCAGTTTTGTATATCAGTATGTGTCTAGTTGCATTCAGTCATTCGTGTGCCCACACTAATGTGTGTGTTAGTCGTGCGGAGAGTGAAACTGTTGCGTCGGAGCCTTCAAACAGGCCTGACACTGCCCCTGCTATCTCAGGGGAACAAGCACATCGCCTCCCATTTAACACGCCCCACAACCATAGTTAGGTCGATGCTTTCAACAAAGCTAGTAGAAGAAGAAGGAGCCAATAGCATGTCCCAGCATTGGAAAGATGATGAGACCTGCCAGCTCCTTTCCATCCGTGGAGAAAGGAGGCTTCCATGTTGCTCTGCATTGTTTACTTCCTTGAACTGAATGAATTCGGTCGTACTTGTCGACGGGCATCTTAGCGTGGTGATGTCACATAACCTTATGCACAGCTGAGGAGGGGTTGGGGGTTTGACGGGTGGGGGGAAAAAAAAAAAAAAAAAGGCACGGCTTTTTTTTGTCAATGGGAAAGGTGCCAAATGCCAATTGCTAGTGGGTTGCATCGGCTTAGAAAAAACGCGCGTTGACCCACTAGTTTCAGTGGGAAAGGGGCAATAGTGGATAAAGCACCATAGGACCCAGTGCAGTCCCCCAGCCTCCATCCAGCCTTCTGGACTATATATTTTTGGAATTGTGTATTGTAATTAGGGGTATGACAAAATATCGATATGGTGATATATCGTGATACTTTGTATCCCAAAAGGTTATCAATGCACAACGCCCAATCCATTTAGACTGGGGGTTTTCAGGGCATTTACAGGCCACTTGCAGTTCATTTTAGGGCATTTATAGGTAATTTCCTGTTGAGAGTGAATCACTGCCTATTCAGAAGCTTGTTTTTCTGTTTATTAGTTGCCGGTCGGAAAATCATTCTAGGATATTCTACAAATGTATCAATAATCGTTGTATCGCCATTAGGGATGTCCCGATCCAGGTTTTTGCACTTCCGATCCAATACCGATATTGTTTTGCACTTTGGATCCGATAACGATATTGGCCGATACCGATACAGGCCTATCTGAGCATGTATTAAAGTTATTTTGCCTCCTTACTTAGTTGTCAGACTCATGTTGAAAAGGGTTTTAGTACTCTTGATAACAACTAGCCAGCTGAAATAGGTGAGTTTGAATAACACACAATGGTTGGTAACAAGAAACTGACATGTTTATTCAGTGACAAACACAAAACATTATAAATAACAAACAGAAATGGCATAGTCAGTCAGTAAAACATGCAAATAATATTGTAAACTGTCTTAAAAAAGCAAAAAACACAAACAACCTCAGTGGAAAATCCCACAAACCCCCCAAGCTATTAGATGCTTTTAACATTTTAAAACAGTAAATAAAATACTCAAGTCCACATTCTGTATCAGCAGCTTTAAACTACATTCAATTCATTTACTTTTGCGAATCAACTGTCAAAGTTATTAAAATTGCTCCCGTAATTCCATAATTTCCCTTCTGTCTACTTTCGACATGTGGAAGTTTTAAAACTGTTTTGAAGATACATTCAAGTCAAGCTTTTGCCAATTTAGGAGTATTTTAGATAAAAAGTTAATTAGGTTCACTTGGAAGGTTCACAACAGCCTACTAGGGAGGTCTTCTCTTTTAAGATGGCAGCTGTTTTTTAACGCATCTAGTTTTCCATACTTCAGTGTTGGTAACGCAGTCGAGTCTGTCGTTTTGCATCTAGTTCTATATACATATGATATCTATCATCTCCAGTAAAACGACGATGACGTAGTTTGTAGTGGCTGTCAGCAGCAGTCAGGTATTCTTGTGTTTTTTATCCAGCGGCATGAGTTGAGCTAAAGCCGTGAGTTGAGCATTGGCATTACCCGGGTCTATGACAAGCATGATGTTTACTTTCGGGACGCAATGCGGTCAGTTTGTCATTGCGTCCCGAAGACCGCGCTGTGTATTAGTTCCGCTTTACTTGACATATTTCAATAATCGGAATTTGTATGTTTGTGAATCGTTCTCGAATCTTCCACGGCCGAATCGCTCAAGGATGTAATGACGGCTGGGCATGTTGTACCTTGGTTCTAAGTGTTGCATGGTGCGTCTTTATTCACGAGAGATAATGGCTCGTCATCCAGAATGAATTCTTCAGCAATGACTTGTTATTCCCTGGGCTTTGGGATTGTCGAGTGCCAGTTTGTCACGCATAGCAAAAGTTTCTGCCAGTGTTAGTTGCGTATGACCTTTCTTTTTGTCTTCCGTTTTCTTAACATACTCCTTATATTGTTTGTCGTGGTATTTCGCTAAATGCTTGATTAGGTTGGTTGTATTAAAACTTCTTACAGCTTTACCACCACGCTTGACTTTATTGTGGCATATGTTGCACTCTGCTTCTTCGTCTTTATCGTCCTTTAAGGTGAAATGATCCCACACAGCTGACATTTTTACCGATAAGTCTCTCGGTAAATTGGCAGACGGTAATGTAGTTTGTTGAAGATGTGCCGTAAAATGCGGACCGGATTTCAGGGAAACTGAAGCAAAAACTGGAATGGATTATGTAAATCGGTGCGCTGGGAAACCCAGACTGGAATTTCAAAAAAAAAAAAAAAAAAAAACTGGATCGTAAGTCTGGATCGGAATTTTTTTGTGTCGGCCGATCCGATACCAATGTGCATTTTTTTGCCCATATCGGCGTTCGATCCGATCCAAATATCGGATCGGGACATCTCTAATCGCCATATCGTCAGATCATCGTTATCGTGAGCTTTGTATCGCGTATCGTATCGTGAGGTACCAAGAGGTTCCCACTCCTAATTTTAATATTGTAATTAATCATTCTTACAATTAATTGATATTTTTCAATACAAGCGCATGGGATGTACCAAAAGTGATGGCTCCTAATGTCCCAGTGTCATCTTCTTGTCAAATAGAAATAATGCGTGCTGTCTTCTTTGCCTCAGGCGCCCACTAAGGGAGGTCCTTCGCCGTCAGCATTCCCATCCCTGACCCTGTACCAGTATCAAACATGCCCGTTCTGCAGCAAAGTCCGAGCCTTTCTAGACTACCATGGCCTGGACTACCAAGTGGTGGAGGTGAACCCAGTCATGCGAGGCGAGATCAAATGGTCAACTTATAGAAAGGTTCCTATCTTAATGGTGGATGAGAACATGGTACGCTAACGCTGACCGGCACACATCTTCACTGAGGGCTCTGTGTGGATATGTGACGTCCTCTTTTTTTGTTGTTGCAGCAACTAAACGACTCCTCTGTCATCATAAGTTCACTGAAAACCTACTTAGTCAGCAAGTAAGCACTGTTAGGTGAAGAACTACCGTGAAACCACGTTGATAATCATTAGGATTAAAAGAGGGGGGAAAAAAGTGGTTTATCATCTGAAAAATACAGTACTTGAATAATATATGGAACTACATTAAAAATCTTTGCTAGGGGTTCCAGTTTGTCTGACATTTTGCGCTGCTACCCTGAGATGAAGTCTGTCAACGAAAGGGGCAAGGAGGTGACGGAATACAACAACAAGTATTGGCTCATGCTCAGTGAGGGTGACACGGCCGCGGTCTACCCCGACAAAGGCATGCAGAAGTAAGCAGTGTGTGTCTATTACCTATTTTGACCATTCTTCATCACCCCTAGTTGAAATGGATTGGAGGTCTATCACTGTCAATGGCAGCCAATATTAAATGCATGATGGTGTGTATTTGGCTTTTAGGGAGGAGATGAAGTGGCGACAGTGGGCGGATGACTGGCTCGTGCATCTCATCTCGCCTAACGTGTACCGCAGCACCGGAGAGGCCTTGGCGTCCTTCGATTACATTGTGCGCGAGGGCAAGTTCGGCACCCTGGAGGGCTTCTTCGCCAAGTACGTCGGCGCCGCTGCCATGTTTATCATCGCCAAGCGTCTCAAAAGCAGGTAAGTACTTCACTCGGGACCACGGGAACCGTCACTTACTTCTCGCGCTTGTGCTCCTTTTTTTTTTTCCAGGCACAATCTTCAGGACGACGTGCGTCAGGACCTGTACAAGGCCGTCAATGACTGGGTGGCGGCCATTGGCAAGAAGCGCAAGTTCATGGGCGGAGAGCGGCCCAACTTGGCAGACCTGGTGAGGAAACACGGTAAAAATCTGCGATGTAGACACCATATTGACACCATATTTGCCGCTCGCTGGATCAAATCAGGCGGTGTTTGGCGTCCTGCGTGTGATGGAGGGCCTGGAGGCCTTCGATGACATGATGGCCAACACCAAAGTAAAGTCGTGGTACCGCCGCATGGAGATGGCCACGCGCAACCATCAGGGACGCTCACAGTTGTCACGGTAACCACATTGTTCACCAAATGGAAGCTGCTTTGCAGAGGACATGGGGGAGCTAACGGAGCAAATTGTCTTTCTCCGGAAAATTGCATGGTCAACATTCAATGCAGTTGAAGGTGGATTTTTACACATTATGTCAAAGTTTCATTTGAGTTCCTTAATGAGTCCCCAAATACATTAAAAAAAAAAGGACAATTTATCTTTGTGTTGCGCTTCCACGATGCAGGAAGGTGATGCTGCCGTTAGAAGGCGCTCTTGAGGTGACGTGCGTCTGAAATTGAAAATATGTTGAAACGGTTATTACTAACTAAAATGGACTTGAAATGTAGATGTGCGTACTGGTAAAAAGCATCAATAAATAAAAGAATGTGATTTCCTGCGTTCTTATTTAATATCATCAATATGTAAACTTGAGCTGTCATAACTGAACTGTTATACGTAAATCTATTGATAATCGATTTCAAATGCACCATATACTGTAACTGTTTGCACCGTGGTTCAATGACAACTATTCTAAGCTTGTCAGACTTACAAAAAGATGTTTTTTAATAACTTTGTCCATTTAATACAATGTACTGTACAGTAGTTGTTTGGCCTTTACGGCCTTGGGATTCTGTATGTACATGTGCGTAGTTTTATTTCACTCTGGAAGCAAGCCTTCTCTATGACTTCCTACCTACAAATTACTTAAGATATTCACTCATTTGACGCCAACACTCAGCCTGTCCGTGGAATTCATCGTCTTACATGTGTCAGGAGACCACACAGGAGATGCGTGGGGGGTGCTAAAGTCGATCAGACGCCGCCGCCAACGTTTGGCGACAAACAAGCCGGCGGAAGTGCCTCTCAACCAGGTAAATGGAGGAAAGCGTTCCGGGATGGAGATCGGGGGACTGAAAAAGACAGGAACTGGTTGTGTGGCAAACGTTTTGCACATGTGATGTCACACAATGCACAATTTCAAATCCTAGCGTCTGCAGGTGGATGTAACTTCCAAATGCAATGATTAAATAAAAACGCTTGGATGAGTGCATGAGACAGTTCAAAATATTGGAAACTGAGTAAAGTGCCTCTAATCCCTTTTTCAAATTTCAGATTTTTCCAACCCTGCCTAGCCAATGTTAGCTGTCTTGTCCATGTCTTAAGAAAGTTCAATGTTTTGTCATGACACAAGTGTAACGTAACAAAAGCAGTTGATTTTTTGCATAACAAAATGCATTTTTCCCCCTAACAACTTCACGTAAAATAAGTCAAATTGAGCAAAATAAATGACAAAAAATCAAACACCTCAGATTAGTCCAGTGACTCAGTTTTTGTGTATTAACTACAAATGTGAAATAATATCAAAATAAAGTGGCACATGAACATATTTATTTGTAACAGGAAAGAAAAAATTTGAACATTAGTTGGGAATCAAAGGTTCGCTAAAGACATTCCCGTATGAGGTCTTGAGAAAGCGGACATAATTCTGCAGGCTGCGGTTGGTCTGGTCCGACTGATCTAGACGCTCCTTCAGGTTTTTCAGTTGGTTCTGGAAGCGCCGCTCCATCTGCGGGAAATGAACGCATTACAAGTAGTCTTTGACAGGTCGGGAGGTCGCGGCGGTCGGCAGGTCACCTCGTCCTTACTGCGTTGCAGCTGACAGAGCTGAGACTCAGCCCGGCTCAGCTGTTCCTGCAAGTCCAGCGCTTTGGACTGTGACCTGCGCTCTTTGTCCAGGACTCTCTCTACGCTGTGTCGTGCCTGCCGCTGAGCATCGTCTAGGGTTTGCTGCAGCTGCTGGGCCAGTACGGCGTTCTCGCGGCTCTTCTGGTCCAGCTGCTGCTCGGCGCTGAGCACGCTGACCTCCTTCAGAGTGAGTGCTGAGCACATCTCCTTGTTCTCCACTTGCATGGACTCCAGCTTTCTGCAGGGAGACGTAACTTTTATTATTTTTTTTTTAAATATGTTTTTAATCCCACGAGCACAAATTTGCTATCATTATTTTTAACCTTCTCCAGCGAACAATGCCATCCATTATCTACCGCTTAATCCGGGGTCGGGTCGCTGGGGCAGCAGCTTTAGCAGGGAAGGCCAGACTTCCCTATCACCAGCGACTTCAACCAGCTCCTCGGGGGATCCCAAGGCAGCTGAGAGACAGTCTTTTCAGCGTGTCCTGTGTCGTCCCCGGAGCCTCCCGCCGGTGGGACATGCCCGGAACACCTCTCCAGGGAGGCGTCCAGGAGGCATCCGAACCGGATGCCCGAGCCACCTCAGCTGGCTCCTCTCAACACAGAGGAGTAGCGGCTAGACCCGGAGTCCTTCCTGGATGACCGAGCTTCTCACACTTTGTCAGACAGCCTGTACACCCTAAAGAGGAAATTTCGGCCACTTGTATCCAGGATCTTGTTCTTTCGGTCACGACCCAAAATTTGTGACCATAGATGAGGTTAAGAACGTAGATCGGCTGGTAGAGCGAGAGCTTCGCATTTTGGCTCAGCTTCTTTTTCGCCACAACAGACCGGTGCAGAGTCCGCATCACTGCAAACGCTACACCATCCTCTTGTCAATCTCCCACTTCCTCCTGCCCTCACTCGTGAACAAGATCCCCAGATACTTAAACTCCCCCACTTGGGGCAGGATCTCATCCTCGACCCAGAGCGAGCACGCCACGGTTTTTCGACTGAGGACCATGGTCTCAGATTTGTAAGTGCTAATCTTCATCTCAATCGTTCACACTCTGCTGCGAACCGCTCCAGTGAGAGTTTGAGATCATGGCTTGATGGAGCCAACAGCATCCCATCATTTGCAAAAAGCAGAGATGCAATGCTGAGGCCACCAAACCGGACCCCTCAACGACTCGGTTGCGCCTAGAAATTCTGTCCATTAAAGTTATGAACAGAGTCTGTGACAAAGGGCAACCTTGGTTGATTCCAACCCTCACTGAGAACGAATTTGACTTACTGCAGCTAATACAGACCAAACTCTGACACCGACCGTACAGGGACCAAACAGCCCTTACCAGGGTGCTCGGTACCCCACAGGACACCCCGTGGGACACAGTCGAATGGCTTCTCCAAATCCACAAAACACATGTAGACTGGTTAGGCGAACTCCCATGCACCCTTAAGGACACTGCCGAGGGTGTAGAGGTGGTCCACTGTCCCACGGCTGGGACGAAAACTGCACCATTCTTCCTGAATCTAAGATTTGACCTCCTGACGGACCCTCCAATCCAGCACCACTGAATAGACTTTACCAGGGAGGCTGAGGAGTGTGATCCCTCTATAGATGGAACACACCCTCCGGTCCCCCTTCTTAAAAGGGGTACCACCACCCCGGTCTACCAATCCAGAGGGACTGTCCTCGATGTCCACGCGATTTTGTAGCGACGCGTCCATGCCATGCATGATTTTGCGATGTGGGAGGAAACTCCTGCAGGCACCCTGAAAACATGCCAACTCCACAAAGGAAGGCCCGAACCCAGGACTGAACCCTTGATCCCAGAACTGGGAGGCAGATGTGCTAACTACTCAGTCACTGTGCCGCCTAAATTGTTTTTTTCTTTTACTTTTTGTTTGTCTTATTCTGTCCAGCTAAACGTGTCATTTTGTTTTGTAATTTCAGCTAGCTAGTTAGCTAGCCGGCTACCAAACCTATTTAAAACAGTTATTGACTTTGATAGCTGCTATAGATTTTTTTATACCCAATTTGACTAAATCCTATCAATTTAGTCAATTCATTGGCTGGCATTGATATGCGTCCAATCTATTTGAACTGGGAGGTCAGTTCAAATAGATCAATTGTATTCAAACATTTTAAAATGCATTTCACTGCCAGACTTCCCATTCCAATGGATTGGACCCAGAAATGACCTTAGAGTAAGTCTGTGTATTACCTTTCCAGGTTGTGTATTTTCTCTTTGAGGACATTATTCTCCTCCTGTAGCAGCATGTTCCTACGCTGGGATGCCTCGAGCTGAGAGCCTTGTTGTTCCACCTGAAGGACAACAATGCATGTTCAGTGATAAGGACCATCTCAAGATCTCGTCCAACCAAAGATCTAGAGCAGCCAAAGAACTGGAAAATCCAAAATTTGATAGCATCTAAAAGACGGGAAGAGAAAGTCGATAACCCAAGAAAGAAAGAAAAATCAAACTGTAGCTCTGGGACATCCAAAGACAGTTTTGGCACATCAAGTCAATATTTTGAAGCATCTGAAGAAGTCAGAAGTTCAAACTCAAAAGATGAGAACATTGACAGAGAAATTCAGGACATCTTTGTACCTTGTGTCTAACTTCAGCTAGGGCAGCATGATGTTCCAGATTCCTTCTCTGGTGGGCATCAGCTTCCTGCTGCACCTGCGCCAGCTGCTGCTCGCTCCTGCGCAGGCGCTCAGGAAGTGTCTCCAACTGGCGGAGACGCACCAGCTCCTTCCTAAGATGCTCCTGTTCCCGTTCCCTCGCTGCCACAGTCTCTCGGACCTCCAGCTGGGACTCATTCAGCTTCAGACGCTGCTCCTCACACTGGAGTTCTGCCTGCTGAGCCTGAAAAACTGTTTTAGTCCGAACGCGCTCCAGTTCTACAGTGCTCCACAACATACCTTCCTCTTGTATTTATCCACCATGGCTTCCTGTTTTTTGTACGACGTCCTGAGCTGCCGCATTTCCTCCTGAACAACTCGCAGCTTCTCCTCACTGGACGTCACCTGAGCCTATACCGAAAGCCGATACTAAATGCTAAGCCGTGGCTGTAATACGCCTCCACGCCGCTTACATGCAGAGACTGCTTGTCCAGTTCCACAGCAGTGTTCTGAGCACTCAAACGGTGGAGCTGGTCTCGGAGCTCCTCCCTCTCAGCTCGACTTCGTTCTTCCGCCACATGATGTTGAGCGTTCCACTCGCCAACCTGTCTGTGAGATTGGGAAAGACAGTCTTGTTCACTATCTGGTGTGGTGCGGAACTGAATGTCCTCACAATTTAAGCGCTGCGATGTTGTCCTCAAGCTGACTTCTGGCCGTGGCTTCCTTGGAGATGCGCAGACGCAGTTCGCTACATGTTGACAACGCCTGGGACAGCTGGGACTCCTTAAATCACAACAGGTGAATGTTTCCTTGAACGACAAGCAATAATCCTCACATTTCTTTAATTAACTTTTATTTCAGCCATTAGCATTCCTTGAGAGTGCTAACATTTCAGTGCCACAGACAGGGGTAGAATTCCAATCCATTTGAACAGGCGGAGACTGACAGTTATAGATTAACCTACTTTGCATCAATACTGTTTTTACCGCTGCAATTATCTAACCACATGAAGTTTTTATTTGTGTTTAAAAGTTTTTTTTTTAATATGATTTTCCCACACTCGTGTTTGAATGACTTGAGTGACAGACCTATTCGCCAATCAGCGTCGAGCCCTGCGTTTCTTGGCTTTGATGGTCAATCAGAGAAGGTAAAGGTAAGCAAGTTTGTCTGCAATGCACTGGGATGCTAAAAACAACAACTACAGCCAATCAGCATCTTCCTCGCTGTAATTTCTAAAGTTGCTGAGAGAGAGGTAGCATAAATTATAACTGAACATTTAAATACAGACCACTCTCTTTTGCATCCAATGCAATTTGGTTTCCGATAAAATCATTCCAGAGTTTGCAAACTGTCTGTTTATAGAAAAGATCAAACACATGTTGGACGCCAAACCTTGCGTTGCTGCAGTAATTCTAGATCTGAGAAAAGCATTTGACACCGTAAATCATGAAATTCTTCTGTCGAAATTAACCCATTTTATTTTTCCTTGAATTCAATTCAGTGAATAAAATCATATTTAGAATTCAGGAAACAGTGTGTCTGCATTAACAGTGTCAAATCAACATTTCTGAATGTTCCTGTTGGCCTGCCTCAGAGGTCAATACTTGGCCCACTGTTATTTTCTATGTATGTATGTTAATGACTTGCCAAATTCTTGTGTAAATGATGAATTTTAAATGTATGCTGATGATGCTGTCATCTTCACTAGTGCAAAAAATATTCAAGATGCAGCTTCTGCTCTCAAATTAGCTATGGTTCCTATAAATGAATGGCTTTACAAATCTTGCCTACCACAACTAAAACTCTATAGTATTCCCAAAACAACCATTGGAGGAGGACAGGAACTTCAAATTGTCTCTGAATTCAAGCACCTTGGAGAGACACTTGATTCCACACTATCTCTTCAGGGCCACATTAAAAGAATATGTAATAGAGTGAAATTCCACCTGTACAATTTTAAACAAATACGACCTTTCATAACACTGGAGGCTGCTAGAATGTTTCTGCTTTCAATGATTTTATCACATATTGAATATTGCATTACATGAAGGCAACTGTAAGCAGGTGTAAATACATGCAATGCCATTAAATCACTCTATAAAAAATAGTCAAAGGTCTTTGCCAGAAAACTAATGTCATTCCATGTTTGTAACAGTTTTTTGAAAGTTAAAAAAAAAATTAAATTAAAAATTGAGTTAGTAACTCAGTTACCTCATTGTTAGAGTAATTAGTTACTGTATGTTTATATTAACTGACTGAATTGAACTGATTTTTTTTCATCCCCCCGCCTCAAAAAAAACATAGGTCACAAATTTTACTTTTTTTTTTTTGTAATTTCACCATTATAAGTGTAATTTTATACAAACTTTAACTTTCAAATGCTGTGAGAAAAAAGCCTTTTTGCTTTTCTTGTTGTACTGAACCTGCACTTGAGAGTATCATCACACCCCAATAATTCCCCAAATATATATATTTATACATACATATAAATATATATATATATATATATATATATATATATATATTAGGGTTGTCAAAATTATCGCGTTAACGCGTGGTAATTAATTTTTTAAATTAATCACGTTAAAATATTTGACACAATTAACGCACATGTCCCGCTCAGACAGTATTATGCCTTTTGGTAAGTTTTACAGCAAGGCTTTTTGTGCTGTCTAACAGCGAACTCTTGTGGTCGCTTTGCGACATGGTTTATTGTTGTCTTGCCAGTTCAATATGGCTACACGACGTCTCGGGCTGACGCCTACGTTGTAATGTTGTGCTTATATGATCCTTGGACAAGATTTGTCCGTAAGTATGGTTGTTGTAAATAATGTACATATTATGTTACCAAGCGAAATGTTATGTTTTTTTGTATGAGACGCTTTTTGTTTATGTTTAGTGAACCTGTATAACGTGCTAAGCTAACGTTGTTGCTAATGCGGTCTAAAGAGGACAATGGTTTGAGGCCATTTTATTAATAAATCAGATGAAAAAGGAAGAAGTCTGATTATTATGGCGTCGTTCCCTAGCTGTCTAGCTTTGGAAAAAGTAGACGCTTCGGAGTGAGGACAGCATAGACAGATTTAAGTGACAGTAGAGTGAAATGTCCACTACAGTCCTTATGTACCGTATGTTGAATGTACATCTATATCCATCTTGTCTTATCTTTCCATTCCAACAATTTATTTTACAGAATATATATATAATTTACAGAAAAATATGGCATATTTTATAGATGGTTTGAATTGCGATTAATTGCGATTAATTACGATTAATTAATTTTTAAGCTGTAATTAACTCGATTAAAAATTTTAATCGTTTGGCAGCCCTAATATATATATATATATATATATATATATATATATATAATATATATGTATGTATGTATTTCAATATGCAGGTGAGGCTCTCAATATCCTGCCTTTGCTCTAGTTATTTTGATTGAAAAACACACAAGGTTCATGGATACGTCATTCAAGAAACGTTTAGGGCAAATGACTATATTTTGTAATAAATAATAAATACATTATAATGTAGCATCTACAAGGACAACACCAACTTGGTGCTGATAATGCATACTCAACAGGAAAACAGTACCTTATTTTAAATTAATTGTACCTACCTGGACGCCACGTACTGTATGCAAGAAATAGCTGCCCGAGAGTTTAAGATGAAGCGCACCACGCTAAATGCTAATGGGAACATGATGCTATGGTAATACTACGAGCCACCTAGCATCCCGTTTGCAATGGCCTCACCACTCATTTCCCTCCTCCTCCCTCCCACTCTGCTAAGGCAGCTGTGACAAAATCACACAACAACTGGTTCATTCAACCAAATTGTAGTAATGACATTAATGCGCCCCTTCACATCCTCAGTAGCGGCGTTGCAAAGATGTGAAAAGTAATTAATTACTCACTACTGAAAAAATAAGGCGGTTAGTAACGACGTTATTAACAACACGGCTAGAGGGGACTGTGAGGTTCCACTCAGAAAAACAGCCTTTGGTTAAAATTCTCTCTCTGTAAAAGCCAGTAAAATCTGGAACAGTCTACCACCCGCCATCAGAGTGTCCTACATTACAAACTTTCAAAACTCAACTGAAGCAGAGGTTGAAAGTAAACCAGTCCTGTAATTACTAACTTTTAAATTCTTAGTAATGTACTGTGCTGTTTTATTTTAACTTCTTGTTATTTCGTTGCCTGCTTCGGGACTGCAGATGTAAATAAGCACTTTTTGCTACTATCTGGTATATTTACGTCTTTTAGATGTGTTTAAATGGATATTTATTCATGTGCACTGTCCCTATCAAATAAATAAACAAGACAGCGGGGTATGGATCACTCACCACCAGAAGTCGGTAGTAACGAGTTACATTTACTCCTTTACATTTACCAGAGTAACTTTGAAGAAAAATGTACTTCTAAGAGTGGTTTTACCACTTTTTTTACTTTTACTTGCGTTAAGAAGAAACGCTACTCTAACTCCACTACATTGGGCTACAAAGTGGCTCTACCAGTTTCAGCAACGAGACGTCGCACCCATGATCACATAAGTCCATTACACCAATCAGACATGACAATACAGTCAAATAAGTTAACGACACACAAGCTTGCATCCAGAAGTCCTATGATCACGTAGGCCGGTTCATTGTACATTCACATGGCGTCCTTAATGCGCCGTTAAAATGAAACTATTTGACATAGAGTCAGCATGATTCAAAAGCATGAATTTCAAGCTTTCTCCCAGTTTTTATTTGGCATCGATAGGACCACTGAAAACTAGAAGCACTTTTTGTTTCATGGCAAGATTTTCCTCCACTAGACCACTCATGCTCTTTGGACAGGGGATATTTCTTCCCTGTAGATTTTTCTAGTCTGAATTCAATGGGTTTTATGAGTTTTTTTTTTTTTTGTGCCTAATATGGTCATGTAATAGGTTGTAGTACCGTACTGTATAATAATAACGTACCGAGAAAAAAATACCATTGTTTAAAAAAAGATATCTGTCATTGTAAGCAGTTACTCATACTTATGGATTCTTTTCACCGAATACTTTTTTACTAGTACTTGAGTAATTTTTTTTTATGACTACTTTCACTTTTGTAATATTATTTTGAAGTAACGCTACTCATAGTCCTACTTGAGTAAAATTTTTGGCTATTCTATCCACCTCTGGAAAGAGAAGCCTTTTTATCATACAAATTTCGATTGGAGAACTATGCTCACAACCGATTACTTAAATCAACCCAGCCGTAGTTGTTTGCATACCTTCTCCTGCAGCTTGGCTCCCATCTGCCTGGATGCCTCCTCAGCCCGCTCGGCATGCTGAGTAAGTAACGCCAAGGCTGCCTCGTCGTCGTTTTCCCGCCGCTTCTCATAGGCTTGCTGCAAGCGCTGGTTTTGAAGTAGGGTTTTGCATTTAGTATACGTTGATAAATGAATCGGGCACAATCTCAATTTAGTCTAGGACAGGGTAAAATACTCAAGTGGACCTGCAGCTGAGCGGCCATTGTGACTTTTTCCGCTTGTACTCGACTGAGCTGAGACTCCAAATGGTCTCGAGTGGATGCCAGGATCCTGGACAGCTCGTCCGTGGTCTTAGCGTGGTCCTGACATGGAAAACAGCCAATCATGAAAGGCTCAATACCTTTACATGTTCCTATTGTGTTTGGAACATGTTCAGTATCAGTATAATCTAGTATACAGTGATCCCTGAGAGAGAGAGAGAGAGAGAGAGAGAGAGAGAGAAAACAATGATTTGCAGATTTACATTAATTTATCTTAACAATTTTAAATAAAGTACTGTATTATATATTTTTTTAATTGAAAAAATCTGTGATGGACTGAGGGCGCGAAGTACAAGGTACAGTTTGTACAGGGTGGGGCAGAGCAACTTGCTTATCTAAATTTGCCGCTCTGAAGCGATGGTTGCTCTGAGGATGGTAGGGACGGACTTATTTAAGAGGGTGGAGCTTAAAGTTTGGTTCTTAACGTGCACATTTTTTTAAGCGAGCAATAAAATCGCATGGATTAAGTTCCTGCACCATAGCTAATTTGTAGGGATGACATTTCAATTCTTCGTTGAGGATTCGTCTCAGAACGAGCAGACAACCAAACAGCAGATGCCTGTTTGCAGGCAGACAGTCAGTCAAAACAGATTGTCTCACCGCGGCAATGTTTTGAGGTGACCTTGCTGTTCATGGGAGGCCAGGTTTCCTTTTCTTTACATCACCCGTTTCCCTAAGGTTGTTTACCAATGAAACAATTAACTGCCAGCCAGGAACACGACCACGGGGGGCAATATTGAAATGTCTACAGAATACACATTGCGTTGAGACGATTGAGCGACTGCTTGAAAAAAATGCCTCAACAGCAAAAGCGCATTCCAACTTTGTCCATTCCATGATGCTCACTGGGGTTCCTGAAAAATAAACACAAAATACATAACGCACGGTAAGAACCAAACTTTAAGCCCCACCCTCTCAAATAAGTCCATCCCTACCATCCGCATAGCAACCATCGCTTCAGGGCGCCAAATTTAAATAAGCAAGTTGCTCTGCCCAACCCTGTATTAAACTTTCGCATGTAATATACCCACGGTCATGACTTTTCATTATTCAGTTGAATGAGAAAGTCTTGAAACCTTTGGATAAGGGTGTACAATGTATTTGGATCCTTGTTGTATACATTCAAACAAGAACTTTTATTAACCTCCAAAATTCCTGAATTACCACCAATCAAGCAGTGTTAGCCTGTCTACGCCTTTTTACATTATGTTAGTATTAAGATCGCTATTCAAGTAAACCTGTTTTGTATTTAAATGTACAATGTTTTTAATCTTTTTGTTGTGTTTAATCTTAACAATCCAGTACATAGTGCAGTACATTATTAACTTTACTCTATGTGCCCATCCCCTTCCTTGTTGGGCTTGCATTAGAGAAATGTGTTACAGCCCTAATGTAGCTCTTAGAAAGGTGTTTTTAGAGCTGATGTAGACCTTCTCAAAGTCCAAAGACTGTGCGAGCTGGGAGGCTTCTTTCTCTTTGTCGGACAATTCAGACACAAGTCTCTGAGGGAGGACATAAAAATCCATAAGAACATGCGAAGGTGATGATTTCCTATGGTACTGCAGCTGATGATCATGCATGCAGTCATAGCTAGGTTTATGATTGACACGATTTGATCCTCACAATGTTCTCAGCCTCAACATCAGCCAGCCTCATCTTGATTGCTTCATTTTCCTCAGCGTGTTTATCTGCTTCCCTCTGCTGGAAAGAGAAAGAAATCTATTGGAATACTCACTATAGTTGAACAAAGTCTAGTTATTACTGTTCAAGTGTCTCACGCAGAAATAGTCTGAGGTGGGTAGAGTAGCCAAACATTTAATTGAAGTAAGAGTAGCCTTACTTCCAAATAATATTATCTAGATAAAAGTAGTCATCCAAAAAATTTACTGAAGTAAAGGTAAAAAAGTATTCACTGAAAAGAATACTCAAGTAATGAGTAACTATTTACAATCTCACACTTTTTTAACAATGGTATCTTGTTTCTCAGCACAATATCATCTATATATGAACTGCTGTTATTATATTGTACTTTAACATATTACATGACCATATTAAGCCAAAAACAAATACAAAATCCATCGAAATCCGACAAGAAAAATCTACAGAAATGAAATATCTCTCATGGAGAAAACATTTTCTACCATAGAATGAAAAACGATCATATCTCCGGTTTTCCATGGTATATCGGTGCCAAATATTAAGTTGGAGTTAACGGCAGCGCTCTATGTCGAATTGTTATTTTTTTACGCTGCTTTAAAGAAAAAAGCTTGTTTCGTCATGTGACTTTTGTTTCGTCTGATTGTTGCGACGTCTCATTGGTGAAACTGGTAGTGCCACTGTGCACATCTCGGGCAAAAAATAAAATAAAATCTAATGTGTAGGATAAAGAGGAAAAACGTAAGGACTCTAATGTAGCTCAAAGTAGCAAAGTAAGATTAGTGTTTGTTCTTCACAAATCTACTCAAGTAAAACATATGGCGTGGTAAAACCACTCTTAGAAATACATTATACAATGTATAATTAGGAAGCTGATCAATATCAAAACGCAACACTTTAATTCATCAATCACAGCCAATTTCTACATTTTCAAATTATCAGTTGTAAAACATTCCGAGGAAATCGCATTGTCCCATCATCGGCGGGCTAGCACCTTTTGCTTTGAAGGGGTTTTTGTACCTGCTGATGACTCCAGTCTCTGAGGAGGTCCCTGAGGCTGTGGTTGGTGTTGTCAAAGATCTCCATCTTCTCCACCAATAGATGCCGCTGCCTTGTGAGTGCAGACGCCTGAAGCTTGGACGGACGCTTGTCCTGCAGAGTTTACCATCTTGTTAGTTTACACTATCATGGACTATGTATAGACAATTTCACAATGTTGGTAAATAATTGACTAGGCCTACTTCGGTTTTACTTCCGGTATCACGAAAGTGGGCACGCAGAGTTCCGGCTTGCTGAAAATGTTATTTTTCTCAAGATGTATGCAACACCTTCAGACGTCAACCGACTGATTAGAAAGGAATGCGTTTATGGAGTAAACGGGAAAAAGAGCACAAAATGTAACTGTCAAGTTTTATTGATAATGATGCCATAATTAGAATGCCATATCCATATCCTTCCCTCCATATTTTATGGAGGTAGGTTTGGTCTTTATATCACATATACATTTTATACTGTGTGTATATATACTGTATGTATATTAGGGCTGTCAAACGATTAAAAATTTTAATCGAGTTTATCACAGCTTAAAAATTAATTAATCATAATTAATCGCAATTCAAACCATCTCTAAAATATGCCATATTTTTCTGTAAATTATTGTTGGAATGGAAAGATAAGACAAGACGCATATATACATTCAACATGCTGTACATAAGTACTGTATTTGTTTATTATAACAATAAATCCACAAGATGGCATTAACATTATTAACATTCTTTCTGTCAAAGGGATCCACGGATAGAAAGAAAGAAGAAGAAGACAGAAAGAGAAGAAGAAACTTGTAATTCTTAAAGGATAAATGTGAGTTTGTATATTGTGACTAAATATTGCCATCTAGTGTATTTGTTGAGCTTTCAGAAAATGATACTGTAGTGCCTTAACTGCTCTGCCCAAATGCATGATGCGAAGTGGTGCAACCGTGACTCTGTGTGGTCTTCTCTGTGTTGGGTGCAATATATGGTGTTAAGAAAAAGATCAACTCCTGTCAACCCGCGTTGCTTGGCCACAATATTTATAGTAGTTGTGGGGGAAATGTTGAAGCTTTTTCCAATTAGCTTAGCTCTGTTAATAAGTAGAACGGGGCCATTGTAGGCGGCAACGCGTAAGTGGGTCGTGCCGCGCATGCGTTAATTGCGTTAAATATTGTAACGTGATTAATTAAAATAAATTAATTACCGCCCGTTAACGCGATAAATTTGACAGCCCTGATATATATATAAATATACATACAGTGCCCTCCATAATTATTGGCACCCCTGGTTAAGATGTGTTTTTTAGCTTCTAATATTTTTTTTAATTCAAATGGGACCTTAATGGAAAAAAGGACAAGCGACAAGGACAAGCAATTATTGGCACCCCTGGTGTTAATACTTTGTACAACCCCCTTTTGCCAACAAAACAAGGTCTGGGGACTGAGATGGCCAAGGGAGGAGCTTGATTTTGTGCCTGGTGAACCATTTCTGTGTAGATTTGGCCATATGTTTAGGGTCATTGTCTTGCTGAAAGACCCAGTGACGACCCATCTTCAGCTTTAGGGCAGAGGGCAACAGATTTAGAATTAAAATGTCCTGGTATTTCAAGGCATTCATGATGCCATGCACCCTAACAAGGTTCCCAGGGCCTTTGGAAGCGAAACAGCCCCACAGCATCACTGACCCACCCCCATACTTCACAGTTGGTATGAGGTGCTTTTCAGCATGCGCATCTTTCGTGGCACGCCAGACCCACTTAGAGTGTTTGTTGCCAAAAAGCTCAATCATGGTCTCATCTGACTAAAGCACACGCTCCCAGGTGAAGCCTGGGAGCATGACATCATGAATGCTTTGAAATACTAGGACATGTTAAATCAAACTCTGTCCGGAAGCTGAAGATGGGTCGTCACTGGGTCTTTCAGCAAGACAATGACCCTAAACATATGGCCAAATCTACACAGAAATGGTTCACTGGACACAAGATCCAGCTCCTCCCATGGCCATCTCAGTCCCCAGACCTTGTTTTGTTGGCAAAGGGGGTTGTACAAAGTATTAACACAAGGGGTGCTGATAATTGTGACGCACATTATTTGATGTCAAATAATTATTTCTTTATGTGACATTTTTTCCCCACTGAATAAATGCACTTGTATTGAAGGTTGGATTTTTCTCTTTTTTTCCATTAAGGTCCCATATTATTTGAATTAAAAAAATATATATTAGAAGCTAAAAAAACACATCTTAACCAGGGGTGCCAATAATTATGGAGGGCACTGTATATATAAGTGGTAGTAGTGTATCCTATTCCCGAAAGCAACTATCATGTTGTTTAAAAGTCTGATGTACCACAATCTGACCGTGAGCCTATTACCTTTAGACATAACAAAAACCAGAATTGATAAACTTATTTTCTCTTCGAGACGCTGCAAAAACAGTCGTCTGGTGCGTAAAGTATATCGAACAGTAATTGTGTCATGTCCATATGTGTTTTAGTGCATTAAAAAAAGGGCTCATCATGAATGGACAAAGATTTGGAAATCACCTGCCAAGTAAGTATTTGGTTACATAAACAATAAATAAAAAGTGATTTTCAACATTATTCATTGGATCTATTCATGCAGAGCATATTTGAAAAATCTCAAAAGGATATTGATATGTTTTGGGAAGGTGTTGCTGAGGATGCGCTTGTTTTAAGATGATCCTTTTTCAACAGAACTATGGAACTGTATCTATGATGTACCAGGTATTTTTTGTTGCCTAGTACCCAACCTACTCTGCTGGAATGCAGTCTGATAGGTCTTGTCCAATATGATGTTGAATTTTTCTAGTATCAAATTTATCAGACCCTACAGAGTGTGACCGCTAGGTCATTAGTACACTTCCTTTTTTAAAGTTTCCTCAGCCCCCCCTATCTGTCACATGAGAATCTGTTTTCTTAAAATGTCGGCTAAAGAGCCTTGTGGGGTATAAGATGGGTTTAAGTTTTTCCTCCGGATTTTCTGCATCTACTCAAGACACCAGACTGTAATGTTGTCAGGGAATGCGTGGAAGTGGATTTCTTTACTGTAGCGTGGCGAACCCACACAAAGAAGTTTAGGCACTCTCTGAAAGGAAACTCGTTTCTTCTTAATGTTTAAGGACTAACCCTTCCAAATGTTCTCCCTAGTTGCTGTCGTGTAACTTATGTTTCGCTCTAATATATCTTCCGCCCTCTGCTATCAAAGCACCGGAAGTCTGAGCGCTAATTTCCGTCAACGGTCGTCATCTTTGTGCACCTTGCTAAAATAAAGCGCTTTGGGCATGGTAACCATGCAGATAAATGCGCTATATAAGTACTGTCCATTTACCATTACTCAATAGTAAAGATACACGATAATATCGGTCACCGATAATTATCGGCTGATAATTATGACGTCACACAGATAATCCAGATAATAAAAAAATTTAACCGATAATGCAATCCGATAATTATATACTTGATTTAGCCTCCAAATGTGCGCAACCGAAGAATTCAGCACGCCGCCTCCTCAACCCCTCCCCTCTCTGAAGCCCCTGAGGGAGGAGGGGTTGAGAAGGCGGAGTTACACGACAAGAAGTAGTTGAATATTATGGCGGCTGTTACTAAAAAAAACGACGCTCCCACCATCTGCGAAACATGTACCGTAGAAGTTCCACGAGGCAGAAAGAAAGCGTCCTCATTCAAAACCACTAACCCAGCAGCCATTTAAAACTGCATCACAAAGATTTTTGGAACGAATACGAGGCTGCTGCTAGCGGGAATGCTAAAGCTATTGTAAACACTAACAAAGTTAAACTTCAGGGCTTGTGACAATACAGAGTTGGGCTGTTTGGGAATGCAGCCTAAGGCGGGTAGTAAATTCGCATCTAAGGCTAAACACCGGCAAGACTGGAGACCGATAGTCGGCAAGTAGCCGTCTTCCGACGGAGTCCACCGCTCTGGCCGAACAGGTGTCGGCACAACACCGGCAGGCCGCCGCCGCCTTGCCGTAGGCGGGCCGAGCCGAGCCGAGCGGTTCCCCGGCTTCGGGACCTCCGGCGAACACCCCGGTTTCTCGAGCGTTCCCCCACGGCGTGCGAACAGAGCCAGGACCCGAATACACCGCGGCGAACCGGCTGGGGCGGGCGGATTATCCAGTACGAACGTAGCTGCCGCCGCCGCCAAGATAAGTCATGGTTGTTGTTTTTTTTACCTAAATGACCCGAGAACCAAAGCCCTGGATAAAAAAATAATGCAGTTTATACGACCACCATTCTTCATGGAAAAATGATGTCCAGTAAGCAAGCTTATCATGACGGCACAGCGGTTAGATGATAATTTAAACATGGAGAAAACGAAGTCAGCCAGTCAATAATGCATTCAGTATGTAAAATGACGAGCGGTCAGATGACTTTGTAACGCTGCCTTTATTTTCGGCTTAACAAAACTCAGGCACAAAACAACACGCACGCGGATGCGAGCTCCAACTCCGTCCAAATAGTACTGCCGTGTATCAGTTTAGCTGCTGTAAAACAAATGTCGTGAAAGCCGCAAATGTAAACAAAGCGCTGCAGAATGGATACATGACATCTCGCTCTTTTGAGTTAATCATTTTCACAGTGTGCAACAAAGCATATAACATTAGCAATCACTTTTCAAATTATTTAACTTATTTCTCTGATCAATTACAGTCATAGTAGATAATCAAATTCTTAAATCAATATTCTGTAGCCACAAATATTATTCAAAATCTTCTTCCAAGTTTTTTTTTTTTTTTTTTTTTTTAGGATTAAGTATAATAATGTATTGCTTAAAACAAGGCTGTTAAGATTATTTTCAGCTAGCTATTTTTATTCCAAGAAATCTGAGAGAAATACACTTGAAAGCGATGGCAGATAATTTCACTTATTGCCAATAGATTTACATTTAAAACTGACTAGTTTTAAGGTGTGTTTTGCAGTGTATTAATGTTATATATGTTAGGAATGGCTTACTTTTAAAGGCATTTTTGTGCAACTTAGGTATTTACTCTTTAAGTAATTGTTGCCGAAAGTTTACCATTACACAATGTCAGACAATCTGTCATTATTAAGATGTTTGAATTGACGACTTGTTCATATTTTATATTGAAAAAAAGAGCAATAAATTATATTTTTGCACAGTAACATTTTCTTTTTTGTATACTTTAAAATTTTACATAAATCTTTTAATAGAATTATCGGCTTGACATTATCGGTTATCGGTTGGAATGAGGAGGAAATTATCGGTTATCGGTATCGGTTGAAAAATGTATTATCGTGCATCATTACTCAATAGGCACAGGATTACCTCCAGATGACGTTAAGCTCTGTTTTGATTAAATGATTTTTTGTTTTGTTTTCTAAGGGGCCCTAGTGGAGTTTTAGCCATCTGGAAATACAGTAAGTGTGGCATCTTGGTGAAAAGGTCGACAACCAAGGATGAGATGGATGACGATTTACCTTAGCCAGACTGTCCAGGGTTTCTTTGAAGGAGGTCAGTTGGTTGGCCACTGCCACACTATCCACCTCCGCCTCCACCAGTGACCGCAGCAAGAGCTCCGTCTCTGAGGACGTTCTAGTATTGTAATAGTCTGGTGTTAATGGTCTGGGATTGTCAAGTGTGGTATAGTATAGTCTAGTCCTGCGTGTTCCTAACCTGGGTTCGATAGAACTTCAGGGTTCGGTGAGTAAGTTTAAAGGTTTCAGCGAAGGTTAAGAAATGCAGAGTCCTATTTTTGTACGCCGACTAAATCTAGGCAAAGTGGTGATTTAGACCGGGTTTTGGACTGGTTTGCCCACAATTTTTAGGCTTTATTTCATTTCGTGCTACTGCTCGTCCTCGATCTAATAGGAGGAAAAACTGGCTTGCTCAGTGGAAGGTTGACTCGCATGCATTTAAATTTTGACCTGTTTAAAATTACAGTTTCAAAATGTGAAGAAATTTAAATAAGAATTTGCTTGGATATGAGCTTGTTAGCTTAGATATGACAGCTTTGAATTTGAAAAAAAAATGCTTTAGTATAAAATTCAGAAGTGTTTGTAGAGAAACTTGTGGAGTTCCGTGTGTAGTACAGTAAAGGTTTATTAAGAGCATAGCATAATCTAGTCAAGTAATGGCCTCCACTCAAAAAATAATTGTCAAGCATAGTCTTGTCTAGTGTCATCATTAACTAGTCGGCAGTGTTGTTTTCGTCAACAATAACGATAACAAAATATTTTGGTGATAAACAATTTTTTCATGACAGTGACGAGCTAAAAACGTGTCTTGGGAGACTAAAACATAACGAGACGAGAACTAGAAGAATATTTGCCATAGTTTCCACCAGAGTTCATAATGTGCGACATTTTCTTATCGGATTTGTAATTAGCACCGTAGCAGTGTTTGCTTGTGTCACTTATGTGAATTGCTTCGCCGCCCCACCGCCGCCCCACACATACGCTGGTGTCCTCTCCAGGCTCCAGACTCCACACTTTGTGCAACACGTGTCAGGAGCTGCTTGATAAGTTTTGTTTTCTTATACTGGCTAGATATGCCATGTTGCTTTAGCCTTCAAAGGGCTGTGCTGAGTGATCATCACACAGTAAATGTAACTTGTAGCGTTAGCATAGCATTCGCATTAGCATTTAGCATGATGAGTATCTTTGTAAACTCTTGGAAAACTTTTTACATACAGTTCGTGGTGTCCAGGTGAGTTTAATTAATTGAAAATAATGTACTGTTTTCCTGCTGAGTGTGTATTATCATCACGAAAATGGTGATGTTCTTGTAGACTCTACAATTATGTGCTCGTCTGTCAATGTTCATTAGAAATTGTTGGAAACCTTTTATTTATTTACTTATTCATGGACTTTTGAAGTTTACCGAGGAAAATATTTTGAGTAATTGTCAACTAAAAATTTTAAATTAAATTAAAGAGTTTTCGTTGACTAAAACTAGAGGAAGACGAACAAATTTTGAAATTATTAAAATATAATCAAGACTAATAAGTTTTTTTTTGTCCAAAAGACTAGGACGAAAATTAAAAGGGTGTCAAAAACAACACTGCTAGTCGGGTATAGTGTCCGATTGACTATTCATTAACTCATCTTCCGTGCTGCTTATCCTTAACAGGGTCGTGGAGGTACTGCAGCCTATCCCAGCTGACTGTAGGGCAGGAGGTGAGGACACCCTGAACTGGTTGCCAGCCAATCACATGTAAATAAATACAAACAACCCTTCACACTCACAATCGCACCTGTGGAGAATTGGGAGCGTTCAATCAACCTTGCAAGCATGTTTTTTGGGAAGGGGAAGGAAACTGGAGTAACTGGAGGGAGTAATTGTCTTGTCCAGCTTAATGTAACAGTCTAGCATAGTATGTGGACATAATTGTGTATTCTAGCATAGTCTAGCGTCTTATCTATCAAGTATTACTTATTTGAACACTGTCTGTTTTCTTGCTCTTTGAGTAGAAGACTCAGGTTCTTCCTCAGCGTTGCGGTGTCATCGTCCTGGTTGTCACTTTCCCGCCGGACATTCTCTGACTGCACTCGGGTTTTCTGAACACAAGACACATAAGACACAAGACAAATAAGACATATACACTACACTAATGGTTGAACAGCAGAAACAAAATAGACCTGATCTCGTCTGCAGGACGAGATACCAGGAGGGATCCAAGGGGCTCGTGCTGTGGATCTCCCACGATCCCCTCTCGTCTGAGCATCTCTGCCTCTCTCCTGCACAACAACAAATACAATGTTAGTTTATGACAGTAATTGTTGAGTCTGAGATAGTACCCGAGGATGTGTATGATGATGCAAGGCATACATATCATATATATTGATATTGGCACAAATTGTGTTGTCTGTGTTTTGTTTGGCTTATGTGTTGCTCTTTTCAATTGTCTTGCTTGCATTACTCACGCATGGTTGACATGGGGGAGTGAATTAGCAAAGTATTTTGTGAGGATAGAGATAGCTTGAGGCCGATTGGTGGCCTTACTATTACATATGGAATCCCATCAATGTAGCAAGCCAGCACAAATTGGACGCCCTCTGCTGTCCAAAATGTGCATTGCATCAACAGGTCTATTCATGGTGATAATGATGACAGACATGTAAAACTTCACATTGCTTATATGATTTGAATAGGGATCTCCCAATCACATATTTTTCCACCCAAGTCACCTGATTTGGAAAATCTACTGATACCGAGTCCTGATTCAATACTACTAATAATATGAAATGTTTTGTGCAACAGTGATTTAAACCAAGTAAAAAAAAACTATTCACATGTTTTGGATCCTTTAAAAATACTTTTTCAATAGATACCAATCCTCTGAAAGTTATGTGATCGGCCTCGTTTTCCGATTACGTTATCGGATCAGGTATATCTTTAGACATCAAAATAAATATGATTATTTAGCACCTCCAAAAAGAACATTTTAATTGAATCGTTACTGATGAATTAATCAGTTAGGCCAATAGGCCACGGATATAATGATTGGTCCCACTCCAGATCGAATTGTAAATGTGGCCCCTGAACTCAAACGACTGATACTGCTGGTTTAGTCTACGGTAGTCTAGTTACTCAGGGCGTAACGGTAAATGTATTTGTATTGAACCGTTTCGGTATGTGGTGCTCTGTTCGGAACAGAGGCGTACCGAACGAGTTTCTGACATAATGTACTTTTCGAGGCTGTGAGTCGATCGGGTTAGTTTCTTTGTGTAGATTATATTTACTCCATCTTCTCTACTATAATGAGGACCAACACAGTAGGACAGTATAATCCAGAAACGTCAACGGCGCGACAATGTGGCTGCCGCGAGAACACAGTGAAACGCGGGCGTTAAAGTCAATCAGCCAATGCACACCAGTCGCAGTGCGGCCGCGTGTTAGACGCGTCCCAGAAGCGGCTCACCACGACGCACGCGAAAAGAATGGCAGAGTTTATTATTTGACGCGAGACACGACCCTCCTGTGTCAATACTACTACCGGTAGCTAGGAACGGGCAGACTGGAAGTCACTCGTGTAAAAATACGGTGGATCCGGTCGATTTTCAAACCAATATGCAATCATAACCCACTTTTTGAGTCCATCAGATCTCTTGAGTGGTAGATCGGGGCACAGTTGACTTGTCTTTGTTGATTTACTGCTGTCTTCTCTGCTATAATAATAACCAACACGGCCCCGTTTTCAATACAAAACCCTCCTACCACAACAAAACAAGTAGGAACTAATATTCACATAGGTACTAAGGTTATACAACATAAAATATACAATATGAATGAATACTACATCACATTTGTAAAATATAAACACATAATAAAATAAATAATAGCCCATTTAAATAAAGTGAAATGAGCTAAAACACCTGTAATTAAATAATAAGAATGATACACAGATCCTGCTTACACAATTAAATTTATTAATTTCTGTGTGGCGTTTTAACTTGAGAAAATCAACCAACAAAGGTTTTGAAAACCGTTCATAAGAAAAGAAAATGATTCATTGAGGCATTTCATTTGTAAAATACATGTTAAAATGTTTGTCATTGGGATTGCTTTTCTCTTTAGCACAGGACGTCTTTTTTCGTCTTTCTTTCAGAAAGAAACCTGACCAATACACGGGGTCTGAAAGGTAAATTGTTGTTGCATTATCTTTAAATACCTGTTACTTTTTTTAGCAGAATTCTAGCTTTGTATAGGCTAATGTTCCTATTGTTGAAAGCACAAACGTGTGTAATAAACAACTAGCACATTTATATTTTGCATTTTGTTTTCTTACTGTACCGAAAATGAACCGAACCGTGACCTAAAAACCGAGGTACGTACCGAACCGAGATTTTTGTGTACCGTTACACCCCTACTAGTTACAGCATGTTCATGGACAGTTTACTTAGTCTAGTAGAGTAATACCATAGTCTAGCACAAAATCTAACATTCTTTTAGAAGTAGTGTAGTGCTGTGAAGGGGTTTGTCATAACATTTGTCTATCTTGAGTAGTTACCGTAATAGTTTCTCTAGAAAAGAGTAGAGTAGCCACTCAGCCAACCAGAAAATAAATATCTTTGCAACTTCCTCTGGATGTACACTTTGATTTATAGTAATTTTTCGAAGTAAAAACAAAACTAACAAAAAAATACATGCAATTTCTACTTACTTGCGGGGTCCTGCTGGGGCTCCTTCTCATGTGAACATGCACTGGCGTGCTTTCCACTACGTGGACGTGAACAGGAGGAGGAGAATGTCTCGTTCTCATTCTGTTGCAGTGTCCAGCTCAAGCTCATTACGAGTTTAACACAAAAAAAACAAAAAAACTTTCAGTTGATTTTTTTACCCAAATTTTAAAAACCCCCATCAATATTCGACTAGTTAAGACATATTGTCAAGCGTAAAAGTAGGAACAAACTCCTCCATCGAAATGAACGGGTGTTTGGAACGACAAATGTTGCTTGACTGGTGGTACGGAATAACACAAGCGCACTCTGATTGGTCAATTTCAAGAGCCGGGCTCTGTGATTGGCGGAATTGCATTTTAACCAGCGTTGCCCGTAGTGACTCCTACACTCAAGGGAAGATAAGGTTTTAAGACGCAGCCAGAAGAAAACCAAACTTAAGACGAGTTGTGCTTTCTGCCATTTTATCAAATAGTAGATTGCTGTTTTTTGTTAAAAGTCGGTTCAAATAAAGCGCGCTTGCTTTTCCGGAAGTTGTGTACCAAATTATGTCATCTTTCACATATGCAGTTCACAAAAGGGAAATGAAGGGTTAAACGGAAAAAGAGGGCAACGGTGTCGCACTTCCGGGTATGACCTCGCATTAAAAAATAGAGAAAAGATCCCTGACTGACATACAAGTCCCATCGTTAATCGGTGGATGTGTTTTTAAGGGTGTACAACACGCAGTGTTCAAATACACCGTTTGATTTTGACAAGCTCATTTTTTTTTGCGGTTGGTGACATGCTTTGGAATGACTGTTGTTCTCAATGCTAAAAACAAAAGGTGCTAACGGCTAGTGCTAGCTCGTTGGCGTTGAGAGTATCCATGCGCGAATGTCTATGACGCACTGAGGCCTCCGCGTTTCAAGACTATACATAAAAAATGGAAAAAATCTCGTGTTTGTTTCTACTTATGTCCGCCCTTTACCGACCCACTGCGGCGTGTGCTGCCAATGCGGCAGGGAAGACAACCAGCACCGACACGCTGATTCTGTGCCGTGCGTGCGGACACGAGCTGGCCTCCGGCGCGGACACCATCCCCACCGTGCACAGCCGCATGGCGCTGGCCGGCCGTAATGACACGTTGCCGGGCGGCCGGAGGGTGCACGTTCAGATGTTTGAGAACCCACAAGGTCTTCAATTCGAGGTGGTCACCTTCCGCAGAGCGGACGTGGACAAACGGTGGCCGGCGGAGAAGCACTTCTCTTGGTTCCCGGGATTTTCGTGGACCGTGGCAACATGCCCGCGATGTAGGGCTCACTTAGGTGAGTCGAAAGTATTAACTGTTTCATACTATCATTTAGACTGTGTGGACCTCCCCATCCATACTAGTATTACAAGTATGTACTCCTGAAAGTGTAAATATTTAAGTTAAACTCTGGTCAGCAAACATTTGACCCATTAGAGCCCGCGAAAAACAAAATTGGGGCTCAATATTTGGTATATATATTATAAAGTATGGCCTAAATGGCCCGAAATGTGATGCCCATACATGTGGGGACCAGGTCTCAATATATTTAACATTTTTATATAAAATGCTAAAAAAATATATTTTTTCACGAAACCCCATTAACTTTAATGGCTGTGAATGCAATTGACTAGGCGTCAACCCATTTTGACTGATCGCTTACTATCAAAATGGATTGGACATCTCAGGTTAATTTTAATTGCATGACCTTTTAATACTCATTACATGAAGCAGTGAGGAGTTTGTCGTTGTCATTGAAGGTTGGGCCTTCCAGCCAAGCTCATGGCCCACCACCATCTCATCGTCGCTGTTCCGAGTCTTCGGAGCAGACCTTCCTGGCTCTGATTGTCGACCGCCTGCTGAGAGAAGATTTTGCCTCCAGCCTGCTCATCACCCCCAAATCCTTCATCAGCTGACCTATTGTGCCAGAACACTCCCACACACGTGTATATACACATTAACATTTTATTATTGAAACAAAAGTTTACACCTCATGCAATTTCTTTCCCTACCGCCTAGCGGAAAAAGGAAGCTGGGATGTTCAATAGATCCATGAAGTGAGCATTTGGGGGGGCGGGGGGCAAAATTTACAAGCTTTTTTTCCCATTTTGTTCTTTATTAAAAATGTCATTTCAAATTCCATGGATATCTGTAAAACAATACAATGAAAAAAAAAGTCCCATAGAAATGGTGTCAAAATAACCACTCTTGCACCACCCAGTCCACTTGACCCCCCCTCCCTCCCCTACTAGTATCCAACATGCCTCCCCCCTCTTAACATGACAGGAATGAGCTGCTGAGGGGAAGAAAAAAAAAACTTTCAAAAAATAAACAAGATTGATGAGGTCTGCTAGTCCTAAGGTGACTACACCAAGGCTTCTCACCACACCTGGAAACAGGAGCATGTCTGTGGGAAGTGTCTTCAAATTCTACAAGATTCTATTTTTATTTAACTTTTTATTTTTATGTATCTTCAACAAGAGATGAATCCCGGGGGTTGTGTACGACGTACGTATACTCACAACTGTGGAGAAAAAAAGTGCCGTCGGCCTTTTCTTAAGAGAGAAACGGAACCCGCGGGTGAAGGAGAAGGCTTCAGAATGTCAAAAATGAAGCACACGCATGGACTTAATAAAACAACGACAAAAACAAAAACGGAACAGCAAAAATAAACCTTTGCTCCCGAACATGAGTTGATAAAGCAAATGGGGAATAGAAACAGTGAGGATGAGGAGGGCACAGCCCGGCGGGCTTCTCAGTCGTCTTCTCCCTCGTCATCCTGGGTGTGAAAATCCAATTAGTCAACGACAACGTGCCAACTTAAAAAATTCATACCTCTCCGTCTTCTCCATCATCATCCTCATCATCTTCTCCATCCTCATCACCCTCCTCGTCGATGTCCTCCAGGCCTTCCTCGTCTTCATCCTCCTCTTCGTTTTCACCTTCCTCATCATCCATGTCAGGGACCTACCGACGACACCGTTTTAACACAGGGGTACTTAACCTGGGTTCAAGTGATCCCAGAGGTTTAGCGACTGTTAAGGTCTTTCATATCTTCATACGCTAAATAAATCTAGGCAAAGGGATGTTTTAGACTGGTTTGCCTACAATTTCCAGGTTTGATTCCATCTCTTTCGACTGCTAGTCCTCTATCTGATGGGAGGAGTTGATATGAGGTCGTAATATGAGGAAGTGCAGCAGACCTATGTTTAGCACACTCAAATTTTGAATCGCTTAAAAACATTAAAAAAAGAAGAGATTTGAACAGGAATTAACCTCGATATTAACTTGCTAGGTTAGATATATCAGGAGTTAGATAACTTATTCAATTCCGAAGCATTCAGTTAATGCAAATGGGTTTAGTACCTTTAGGTTAAGAACCATTGGTTTAACACCAACATCTCATTTTTGGCAACAATTTTTAAATTCAAGTTACCAGGTAGTACTGCAGCGGGTTGGGCCATATGTCGTCCTTGATGACTTCGCCCAGCTCATCGGCGCCAGCGTCGGCATGGTCTGTGAACCAAGTGAAGAAGCTCTCAGGCTCTTCGTGTTGCCTCTTGCGGCCTGCTTTGTTCTGCGTCTGGCTGGAGCGCTTGGTCAAGTCCTTGGAATGAAAGCAAACCATGAAAATGAGAATCACAGGCCAGCAAATCTTAAAAATCAATTACAAATATTTTTTGCTCCTCTTTACAACTCTTTACCTTTCCTGATTTCCATTTGATTTCTGTCGACTTTGAAGACGGGTCGCCGCTCTCGTTCAGGTGGAATTCTTTGGAAAGGACTTTGTTTTCAAAGTACGGGTTGTCATCAAAATACTAAGAGAAAAGAGCCCGACGTTAAGGGCGCCTCCGCTTCGTGCACACACGTACGATGGAAAGTACTTACAAAATCTATTCTGTAACCTGACTTTATGTCTTCGAACTCTGTCACCTCCACTCGGCTCAGGTAGTGAAGCGCCTCCTCATCCTCCTCCCCCAGTAGAGCAGATACTACAGAAAACAGAAAAGCAGCGTTAAAAAACACGAAACAGCATTTTGATCAAGTGACTCTGTGGGTCCGGACCTTGTGGATGGTTGACAAATGTGGTGACCCAAAAGTTGGGGATTTTGGCGATCAGTTCCGATCTCTTCTGAAAGAACGGCTGGCGGAGTTTGTTGTATTTCTGTTCTACTTTCAGGATCTCCTCGCTGGCCTGCTCGTTCAACCTGCTCAAAAATTAATTTCCGTTGTCAGAAAAGCATGCTCAGCACAAGAAAAATGTGTACATTCATCCAAGTTTTAAAAGGTTTTCATTTTTCCCGTAATTATTCAACTTATTTTGTTTCAAATCTCAACAAAACTTATTAGTAATTTCCCGATCTTCATAAGACTGGTTCTTCAATTAACGGATACTATATTTAAGTCAGAATTGCTCGTCACATCTCATCCACGAGGCCATAAAGTAAAGCACACCATTGAAGTAGTATACAGGATAAATCATCAGTTGTGACCAGAGTCACGTTTATAGCTTTCACTTTTTATTGAATGGTTCAACGATTAGACATGTACTTACAACAGTAGTTTTTACATGTTAAATTCTAGCTTTGCTCTTTCAATTGGTGTCAAATAAGCCGAAATCTACAGTTTTATCACATATTTAAAGCATTATTCAGTGGAACATTTGATCTTAAAAAATATATATCTGAAGACCCCAACATGCTTGAAATTAATGTAATCTTTTTTATATTTTGATGCTCATTTTGACAACATTAAATGATAAAAATATTGCTAAAATGTTATTAGAAAAAAACATTTACATTTCAAGGGCTGACTTCTGATACAATTTGCTCAACTCATTCAGTGCCATAAGACGTCCAATCCTTTAAGACTGGGAGAGGCTGGCGGCGGACAATCAATGCCAGCACTCCAAGTCAAAATGGATTGGGCGTCTATTGCCATGAGTGGCGGTAAAAAAGCTTTATAAAACTTTCTAGAGTGGGTTTGTTCACAAAGCGCTTAGCAAGTCAGGTCTCCCCTCGTCAATGTATCAATCGCAGCAATTATACTATAGCACAGTACAAATATTTTAATTTTCCAGTGGCTAATAGAGTCTTGACTACCTGCACTTTGTAGAACTTTTGACACGTTTTATGGCATTAAATAACGATTTTGCACTGAGCACAAACTTAAATATTCAATAATGTGCTCATTTATGTTCATCATGACAAAAAGAGTGCTAGCTAATATTACCTGTCTATTTCATTTTGAACTTCATCAATGTGTTCAATAGCTTCTTGCTGCTCTTTCTCTGTTGGAGGGAAAAGAAGACAACGTTAGAAAAGCTCAAAAGCCTTTGAACGGGTGAAAGAAAGGAGGGGTGTCTTTTCTTGGCTAAAAACTTAAAAGTCGGTTGAGGAAATGTTAGCATGGAGTTTCGATCTGCATTCGGGTTACTCGCGGGATTTGTGACTCAATCGCGGGATTTGTAGCTCTATCGCGGCATGTGTAGCTCGTTGTTGGCTCGTTGTTTTCTGCCGGCTGCCTCCGAGGCCGCGTGGTTTAAATGTGGGAGACACGACACGAATGATGTAGCGCATCGCAGCTTTACGAATGAGCCTTGTTTAGCACCCAGTTCGCCTCCCCGTTGTTAAGCGGGAAAACGTCACAGTACAACTTGCTTTGAAACGCAACAAAACGGGTCGTCGGACTCGCGTTAGGTAACCGCTACAACAACAACACGCGGGCACACGCTCGCGACTCGAAAAATCAAACATATCTTTCATCTCGGGGCACGCCGAACGTCACAATGAGTTAGAATCCCAATGACCATGAAAGCAACCGCGCGCAAACACAACTCGTGAGGCTAAATGGCCAGCTAACGATGCTAAATGGAGGAGGAAGCGGCGCGGTGGGAAGCGAACATGGCTTCCCCCGTGCACGACAACAGCACGCTAAGCTAACAAAACGAGCTACGGTGTAAGCGAGCGGACACCATAAGGTCGAATTCAAACAAAACGGCGAGGCATTGTCGATAGAAGACGAGCCACGTTCCGAAAACTACCACGAGGACACGCGTCGAAAATGCGTTGCGGGGAAGAAGAAAGTGAGGGGGAAAATGGCGGTGAAACAAGGAGGCCGCCATGGCGCTTACCGGAGGTCTCGTCCGCTCCGTCGTGGTTCGAGTTGAGCTCCTTTTTACTCACTTTTGCCGCGGAGGCCGACATGTTTGGTCGCGAGGGGAGCAAATAATAAGAAGCCGGGTCGGGGTCGCGGGGGGTTTTGTTCTCGAAGGAGACAGAGAGCGCGGCTCAATGGGCGTAAAGTTGAGGAGAGACGAGGGAAAAAAGCCACCAACGTGCTGCTGGCGTGCGCGCACACACAATGTGAGGGAGCGAGCCCGCACAAAGTAAGCGAGGAGGCGCTGCTGGCTGGGTGGGCGGGCTGGAGAACCCGATGGGCGGATCGATCCACAACGTCGATAACGACGAAGCGCCTTATGATCGAGAGCCTACATTTTGTCCTATGCACAGTAAGGAAATTAGGATTTTTCTACCCCTTTATACAAAGGATGTCAACAGTTCAAAGACAATTTGTAAATCAAGACGGATAAATACAGCCATGTGCCAGTATGATATTCTGATAGTATGATAACTATCAAATTTTCACGGTATCACAGTATTGCATTTACAGCTCTAAAATGTGATACTTTGAGATATCTGGGTTTAAAAAAAAAAAAAAAAAAAAAAAACGTTGTTTTTTCATAGAACATGATTTTTAATTTTCAAAACATATTAGCAAATTGGTATATATATATATATATTTTTTTTAAATAATTTTTTTTGAAAAAGTTTGAAAAAGACTTTTAAACACCATATTAATTTTTATACAGAAAATAATTACAGTACAACTGAAACAAATTATTATAATATATTTGACAGAAAAAGCATGTTATTTTGCCTCATTCAAATCTTAATATCTGAACATTTAAATATGTAAACTAAAGTGCAATCACATTCGTAAATGAATGGTTTCTGGTTTTTGAAATGTAAATAAACCAATTTATTGTGATAAAACAACAAAATTGCAATAACTGTATTAACCATCAAAGTGAGGTCTAACTGTAACGGTAGTCTTGAAACAAATATGAATGAGGAAAAACATTGCAATAAAATAATGCAAACTGGTAAAAATTGAGAGTAGTTGAGATCTGTCATGACAGAACATTACTCCTCAAGTTCAGCATTCGCTTCAATCATATCTGACGCCATCTAGCGTCGTGAATGGGTATAATGTCTAGACCCCAAATATAAGACGACTCCCACTTTTTCAGTTTTATTTCAATGCAAAAAAACACCGTCTTATATTTGGGCAAATACTATATATATATATATATATATATATATATATATATATATATATATATATATATATATATATATATATATATATATATATATATACATACATACATACATACATATATATATATATATATATATATATATATATATATATATATATATATATATATATATATATATACATACATATTAGGGCTGTCAACATTATAATAATATAATTTTTTTAATTAATCACGTTAAAATATTTGACGCATTTAACGCACATGCCCCGTTCAAACAGATTAAAATGACAGCAAAGTGTCATTTCCACTTGTTACTTGTGTTTTTTGGTGTTTTTCCGCCCTTTGCTGGCGCTTGGGTGCGACTGATTTTGTGGGTTTCAGGCTTCAGCACCATAATTATTGTTGACATCAACAATGGCGATCTACTAGTTTATTTTCAGATTCAAAATTTTACAAACTTTATTAAAACGAAAACATTAAGAGGGGTTTTGATATAAAATTTCTATAACTTGTACTAACATTTATCTTTTAAGAAATACCTGTCTTTCTATCCATGGATCGCTTTAACAGAATGTTAATAATGTTAATGCCATCTTGTTGATTTATTGTTATAATAAACAAATACAGTACTTATGTGCGCTATGTTGAATGTATATATATCCGTCTTGTGTCTTATCTATCCATTCCAACAATAATTTACAGAAAAATATGGCATATTTTATAGATGGTTTGAATTGCGTTTAATTACGATTAATTAGTTTTTAAGCTATGATTAACGCGATTAAAAATTTTAATCGTTTGACAGCCCTAATATAGATATATATATTCAAAATAAAATTTAAATAAATGCAGCCCTTTAGGTGAGCCTAAAAATCCACAGCCACAGCTCAACATTATTACCATCAGAACAAAAATAATTGAATTATTTTCCATAAAAAGCACATGTATATGACTTGCATCATATTTACATTATACACACACTCGCTTTCTCAACACAGTTTCCAGAAAGGAAAAAAAACACCATGTTTTACCACCGCTAGACACACTGAACGCGCTGGAGTTAATTCTCGTAGCTGGTGGGGAACGTTCATGACAGTGTTTACTCACCTTTAATTTTGTAGAAATGCGAAATCATATTGGAGGTATTGCCTCCTCGGCAGTCACCCTCCGCAAACATGTTTTACATGTCGGTTGGCCCTCCTCCTCTAAGCCGTGGCCGTCTATAACTTTTCTGTGGCCGAAGTATTCCCATACCAGCGATTTTGTTTTCTTCGATAGCGGAAAAAAGTTAAGGAGTTTCACCTCCTCCAGCCATCGTGTAGCATAGCTGACTCACTGACACTGAGCAGCAACCGGTGGGGAAGGGTTGAGCCTTGCAGCTGCAACCGAGGGATTGCTTTATGCATTTTTGGGTCATAAAAAATATCTCATACCTTAGGGTTGGTATGACAAAAAAATTTTGCGGTTTTGAAACCATGACGTTTTCATACCAAGGTATACCTTGAAACCGGTAACCGGCACATGTCTATACATCCATAATAAAGGCCATCATGTACAGAAGTAAGATATAATCAGTGACGCAAAAAGACAGCGTTCTGGCATTCCCAGGGTGCCAGGTTAGAAAAAATGTTTCATAGCTAATCTGTACCCACATATTCCTAAATTGTGGGTACAGACTACAGAATAATCTGTCAAGGGACCCCCGTGGGGGTGGGGTGGGGGTGCATTGGGGATCGTTTAGTTTCGGTCCTTGAGTTTTAAACTGGTATACTGGACAAAGTTTAGAGTCAGTTTAGATTTGAAAAAAAAAAGAAAATGGGGTTTTTTTTTTCTTTAAAACATTGCTTACTTTATGCACGCTAGAAGAATAATGACAATGCAATGGAAAAGAACGTTTATTAAGAATAAGTATTTTCAATTTGTCTTAGAAATCTACAAAATATAAAGTAAGAACAACAAACAGTCATCAGGTAACAACAGGAGGTCGGTAGTAATGTGTTACAGTTACGCCCTTACATTTTGAGTAAGTTTTTGAGGAAAAACTCCAAAGAGTAGTTTTACCACGCCATACTATGTACGTTTACTCAAGTAGATTTGGGAAGAAGAGACGCTTCTCATACGCCGCTACTTTGGCCTACACTATAGAGTCGTTAGTTTTCCTCCTTATTCCGTATATTAGAATTTTACTTTAGTTTTGCCAGAGATGCCGACAGTGGCTCTGCCAGTTTAACCAATGATAAGTTGCAATAATAATCAAACAATTCCATTATACCAATCAGACGTAATAATAGGGTCACATGATCACACACAAGCTTGCAGTCGGAAGTCCTATGATTACACCGGCCTATTCAATCACGTGGTGTCTTTAAAGCGCATTAAAAAGTAATATTATTTTACAGCGATAGACCGTGGAAAACCGGAGATACTACTCGAGGGCACTCATGCTCTTTGGCGGGGTGATGTTTCATTTTTCTAGTTGGAATCAGATGATTTTTGTGTATTTGTTTGGCCTAATATGGTCATGTAATCGGTTATAGTACAGTATAATAATAACAGTTCATATAGATGATGTGATGCTGAGGAAAAAAATGCCATTGTTTAAAAAAAAAAAATACTGTAAGCAGTTACTCACAATGTAATGTGACTCATTACTTGAGTATTCTTTCCACCGAATACTTTACTTGTACTTGAGAACATATTTTTGATTACTACTTTTACTTGAGTAATATTATTTTGAAGTAACCTTAATCTTATTAGAGTACTTTTTGGGCTACTGTAAACACCTCTGGTAAACTTGGCATTAACACAAATTTATATTGTTATCAGCGATATTGGGCCACATTGATTTAAAGTTGGATCGATACGGGATTTTGCCGTATCGTACTTTACTATCAGGAGCAGGAGCCCCGCTGTCCCGCCTCCAATACTCGCCTCCCTCCCCGGTTGGTGCTGTGCCGCTTCCCCACTAACCAGCCCAGTAGTCCGCCGAGCTCCGCCTCTTAAAATAGGGCTCCGTCCAAGCATCTCTCAACCCTACTTATATCAACCCTGACGCCGATGGGTTCAAAGATACAAATGTAATAAAAATGGACAATTTAGAACTTGTTTATGTTATTAACCTCGTGGAATGGCGTTCCCTTTATTCCGTTAGTAAAGTACTCAACGCAGGTTTGTTGGACAAACGTGTCTTTCATCGACTTGATCCTCGCTGCTTCCTTTAAGCTTCTTAATGGCGTTTGTCGTTCTACGGCTAATTGCGACAAGGATTTGTGGTTTGAAGTAGCCACTTGAAAGTTAATCACATTGGTCAGTCATTCACATGTAACGTGACACGGACATCGTTTCCTCTCTTGATTTAATGCTCAAACCGCTCCCCAGTTCAATTCGAATGTGGTCAATATATAGCATAATACGTTTCAGGTTCATAGAAAGCTATGGTTTCTGGCTGTTCGTGAAGGCAACATCAGAGGAGCCATTTTAAAAGAGCCTTGGACGACTTTAGTTATTCGAAACATCATACCTTGATTATCGCCCTATATATATATTTTTTTATTAAGAAGCTGCAGAAATGTGCTAAACTATTCTCTAGTAATGCGGTTTTAGGGTGGCCCTAATGCTAACACAAAACCAGCGAGTGGCAAACGTTTGTCACTTATTGTATGAAAACGACACGTTATGCTTCCTCTTTTGTCTATTCATTTCCACTCACATATACTAGTATTTCATAGAACTAGTGATGGCCCCTATCCGATCACGTGATCGGAAAACGGTCACCATTATCCCGTCAATTTCAAAGGATCGGAATAGGGGTAAAATATTTTAAAATTTTTGTATTGAGTTCATTTTGTCTACACTTATAGATTTTTTTTTTTTTTTCTTTCATTACAGACATCTCTCTGATGGAGGCCAAAGTGCTCGCTGAAACATGTCAGGTAATTAAAACAACCAAAAATAATTGTCTGTAATAAAAGAATTCAACTGATTTTAAAATGTGTTGATTTATTTTGATGTACTAACTCAGTGGCTGCCACTGACAGTGATAGGCGTCAATTGAATTTTGACTGGGAGGGCTAGCAGCGATCGCTTGATTGCTGCCAGCCCCCCAGACAAATTACATTGGACGTCTGTTGCCGCTGATAGCTGTGAAAAATGATCACTCAATGCCAGCCTTCCCAGAAGAGATGGATTTGATAACTTAAACTGGAAGAGAACGAATTAAGGGGTACAAACAAAAAAATAATCCAGAGGTGTAAGAATTAGAGAGGTCGCCGAGCCGGTCATGTAATCGGAAATCGGGCCTGATCACGTTATTTTTAGACGATCGGAAACGGGTGAAAAAGATCCGGTTTTTGAATTAGTTCTTTTAAGGGTTACAAACCACAAATAATCTAGAATTATAAGAATTAGAGAGTTCTCCAATCCGATCATGCCATCGAAAATCGGGCCTGATCAGAAGATCGGAATTGCGTGGAAAAGAAAGGATTTTTAAGATATTTTGGGGGAGGCAACAAAAATGATCATGTGTGTACAGCATATTGTCAAAAGCAAAAAAGTTTCATAATATAAATATGTAATTTTTCTTTCAATTGTTTTGTAATATGGGATCAGGACAATCAGTGAGCTGAGCTTCAATACCAGTCCAGTTACTCTGGATATTCCCCTTTCCCAGGATGATCCACCCCATGTCCTTTTATGAATGTTAACAAATAATTTTGCCAGAACTCCCTTTCAAAGTGTTTTGATATCATTATGAGGTCATTTGTGCAGTGTGGCCATTTGCAGTCAGGTGTGCGTAGAATTATTTCCTCTGAATAGTTTTCCTTCAGTTTTGAAATTTGTTGATAATTCCGTTAACATAAACACGTTTATTAAAAATGTGAATTTAAAAAAAAAAAAAAAAAGGTTTAAGAAATTGTAACATTGTGCTCCTTTAATTCAGTGATCCTTTGACACCCAGTGTTGTTCTGCCTGACAGGCACCTTGTAGCTCATTCATACTGTACATACAAAATGGCATGCTTTTATTTTTACATAAGCACCATAAAGCCAGAAATTTAAGATTTATGTGATGGACTGCATGCACTACTGCACATCAAGTTCGCAGTCATATCCATTCATTCATCCCATCTCAGTCAAAATGGCGTCGTCAATAGCAGCCAATGAGTTAACAAGGAAGTGACCTAAAAATGCCTGAAAACCAACAGGAAGTGAAACAAAATCAACAAGAAGTAACCTGGAAATGCCCCAGAATAAACAGTGGACATGAAGCAGGAAGGAAATACCCCCAAATCAATAAGAAATGATTCACAATTTGCAGGAAGTGACCCATAAGTACCCTAAAATTACAAGGAAGTGATGCAAAACTAACCCATAGCCTGCCGTTGACAACGATAGATGTCCAATTCACTTTAACTGGACGAATTGACTGTGGATGCTTATCTTTCAATGCCATTGAGTTAACTTCTTTCGCCAAAAATAAACTGGTCCGACTCACATAAATGTGGCCCGCGAACCAAGCAGTTTGACACCTCTGCTTTATAGGCCACAGTCTATTTTAAATACATCCACAAGATGGCGCCATTTCCTCCCATATAAAACATGCAACATTACACTCATTTAAATGTGCTATGTAATAACTACAGCAAGTGACTTTAAAATGACAGCAGACCATACTTTGGACACAAGTATATATTATACAAGAACATTTGTAACCAGTATGGAATAGAAGTGACAACAAGGCCAAGGTTCTGTGGGACAAACAGCAAATGGACAGAACCAAAAAGAGGAATTATTCCGTTTTGGGAGTTTTTTGACCTCATCAGTGACAACAAGATTTGTCTTAAAACATCAAGCATATTAATTAGATAGATCCGATTTATTTCACAATTAAGAAATTCACTATTGCACAGCTCGTATAGACAAACAAGGGGTGCAAAATGACACACCTACCGCTGACGTATTTACTACTTTAGCAGGGACACTATTACTTCCAATACTTTATTTCACGGTGGTCGCTATTTCCTTGAGTGTTTGCGCCAAGGGAGTCAAATTCATAAATTACAATATGGCAATCAAGATCTTGATTTTTCGCCAAATAACCAGAGGCGGGTACAGTAGCCAAAATTTTTACTCCAGTAATAGTAGCGTTACTTCTAAATAATATTACTCAACTAAAAGGAAAAGTAGCCATCCAAAATTGTACTCAAGTACAAGTAAAAAAGCATAGACTTCATCAAATACCATCATATATCATTATTTACTATAACCAATTACATGAACATATCAGACAAAAAAGATCATCAAATTTCAACCCGAACAACACTTGAAACATCACCCGTCCAAAGAGCATGAGCGCCCTTTAGTGAAGAAAAACATTGTTACCTCTGATTGGTACAATGAAGTTATGTGGTTATTGTTGCGATGTCTCATTGGTGAAAGTGAGAAAACCATTGTCGGCATCTGGAATAAATAAAGCCAAGATGTAGAATAAAGAGGAAAAATGTAACCACTGTTGTGTAGCCCAATGTAGCGTAGTAAAAGTAATGTTTCTTTTTGTTCTTCACAAATCTACTCAAGTGAAAGTAAAATATATTGCATGACAAAACTACTCTAAGAAGTAAGTTTTTCTCAAAAAGTTACTCAATTAAATGTAACGGAGTAAATGTAACGCGTTACTCCCCACCTCTGCAAATAAGTTAACTCACTGGCTTCCATTGACAGCGCTAAACATCCACTCCATTTTGATCGGGAGGGGACAAGTTCATTCGCCCCTCCCAGTTAAAATGAATTGGATGTCACTAGCCCTGAAATATGAGCATTCACAGCCAGTTCTCCCAGTTTTAGTGAATTGGGTTAGGCAGGGGTGTCCAAACTGGTCCTCAAGGGCCACTGTGGCTCCTGGTTTTTGATCATACCAATTGAGCACAGACAGTTTAACCAATGAAGTTTCTGCAGGAGCACCTGACTGCAATCAACTGATTACAATTGTAAGACACCAGATTGGTGAAAAGTTGTCGTCTTGTTTTGTTGGAATGAGTGTGGAATAGTTTGGACACCCCTGGGTTAGGGTCTCTCGTTGTTGATGGAAGTCGTAGAGTTAATTTTCGTTAATTTCCTTATAATCTTAGGGTACTTAGTGATGGTGAAATGAAGCCTCATTAGGCATTGCACCACTTGAGCCAATTGGTTCGAGAAAGGGTTCATTTCTCGCAGCTCCATTTGTCCAAGGAACCACCTACTGGCTAAGTGTATAATCACAGTCATTTGTCTCCCAACCACATGAGTTATTCATCAATTTTTGTGTGTGTGTCTGTTGGAAAGGTTTTATTTAGCAAAAGAATGTCTCACCAAATCCTCGATGTACATAGATTATCACATAAGTATATTTTTTCTTCAACTTTCTTTTCATTGTTTTTCTGTCACAAAAGTTAAATTTGACATACATCTTCAGCAATGGGATCAAACTCATAACCTGAGTGACCATAATGTATGGGGGGCAGTACCCCCTGAATCAAAAAGAAAAAAAAACCCATAAAGGACGTATACATATGACACAAAAACGCACACATAAACAGTACCTCACAGTCATAAAAATATATGATATGGCGATGTCTCCTGTAGGTCAGCAGTGCCAAGCAGCTCCCCAAATATCAACATACAACAAATTTTACATATAAATGTATGAACTTTTGGGTCCAGTAAGAGGAAAGGCCACATACAGTCACAGTCATACGTCACTCATGAAGTAAATCTTAGAATATATATATATTTTATATGTAGTAGGTAGGTAGGTATGTAGCCGGTGTTGCATGGCTCCACCCCGCGTGACACAATTCGCCCAATTTGCCTAGGACCAGGGGTGAAAGTGAGCGGGAACGGTCAGAATGCAGTTCCGGTATAAGATTCAGGGCTGGAACGCAGTTCCGGTATAAGTTTCAGGGCCGGAATGCTGTTCCGGTATACGGTGCTTTGATTCCGAAAATATGACGGCAACTGTCAAAACACTATGTAAAAAAAAAAAAAAAAGTATATATATATATATATATATATATATATATATTTTTTTTTTTTTTATTATTAAATTTATTAGGATCATGGAAGCTTCCACTTGGGGAAAATATATACATACAGTATATCCTGTATATACGTAATATAATAGAAATATACAGTACTGTGCAAAAGTTTTCGGCAGGTGTCCTGCCTAAAACTTTTGCACAGTACTGTATATATATATATATATATATCTATACAAAGCTGCCACACATACATTTCATCTCAGAGAAGAAAACAATCTACCAACATCAGATTTACATACTCAAGTGTTAACAACAAATATAATAAAGTGCTTGTTTAGCATAATCCGTTTCCGCCGATATTTATTATTTATTTTTTTCCACGGACGGCATGGAGGTTTCCCCAGCTGCTGCAGTTATCTGAGTACTGACATGTGATCACCAGAGATAGTTAGCTCTGATTGGTTTAAATGTGCATGTTTTCTGAAACAGCAAAAAAATAAAAAAGGGGGGGAGGGCAATGCAACAGAAAATGGATCAAATCTTTTAAGACCAAGGAGAGAGTTAAGGTGGCTTATTTATCATATTTAGTTTTATTTGCTCTGATGAGGAGGTTCAGAACATCTTAGAAGTCAATGTGCACGTCGGGCTTATATTTATTCATTTATGTTAGGCTACTTATTCATTTCCTTATGATTTAAAATTAAAAAAAGTCAATGCACGATCTTCATATTCCATTTTATTCTGCATAATATAAGTCATTTGTAGTTATTTTTCTGAATGTGTTTATTATTAAAACACAACAAAAAATAAATGTTTACATTATCTTCAATTTTAATATCCTACATCCTATCTTCTTAAGTAGTTAAAATTGAGATTTGGCATTTAGTATGTGACGAAATGAGGGAAAATAAAAATAAGGAGATGGAGGTTGGGGTTATAGCTGTTTTTATTAAGTTTTATTTTGCAAATCATTGAAAAAATACAATTTTGAATGAAAATCATTTTTTGTATGTGTTATAGAAATAACTGACCAAAACATTTTTCTTTGCATTTCAGTTGTTTTGACCCCCCCCCCCCCCCCCAAAATAAACAAATGAATAAAATTTCTGGCTCCGTGGCGACCTTCACGTTGGGGAGTTCCGGCAAGAAATTCTAACCACTTTCACCCCTGCCTAGGACACTACTCGATCCCACGCGTACGATGCATCCAGCACGGCAGACGGACTCTCTGACCACCAAGCCAGAAACCAACAAACCTCCGTGCAGGGCCGGCCCAGCCTATACGCAGACTATGCAGCTGCCTAGGGCCCCTAGGGGGCCCCCAATCTGCCAGTCGTTTAATTTATATTCTATTTTGTTTACTACAGTTTGCTTTATTCGACTTTTGTGAGTTTTGATACTTGATTACAAGCTTAAAAAATATAAGTTCTTCCTTAACTTCTTTCTTTCCTCTTTTAGAAAAATGTTTGGCGCTATCTACTGTAAGTACTGACAATCATTTGGGGTGAGAAGTGGGGTGCAGTGCAACACAATCTGATTAATTTACAAAATGTGGACGTATGGCTTGGATTGCATGTATGGGTTTCACAGTACACTGTGACGAAATGGTGGGCCAAAAATATGGGCCCTTTTGCATTATTTTGCTAAAGGGCCCCCAAATGGCCTGGGCCGGCCCTGCCTCCGTGTACCCGTTACACGTACGTAATCAGAGAAAGAACAGTAAACGTGTTTATAACATGAAAAAGGGTACTAATTATGCTTGTGTAATTAGGACATTGATGTAGCTACAGGATGGTGGGGATTTTCATTCTGTTATATTAAAAAAAAAAAAATCCACAGAGAGGAAGTCCTCTTTCTTGCTGGTTCCATTCAAGTATGAACTACCGTACCCTTCTCTCAACTCAAACTTTTCACTCTCCAAACCACCTCCAAACTGGCCAAACTCTCACCTGATCGCAACTCTCCTTCAAACACCCACATTTTGAATGCAGCCAGAGGTGTTGATAGACTGTAGCGAGCTGTCAAACCACGCTGCAAATCTAAAGCAATCCCTGAAGCAGTCACGTGGTACAGCTGGGCAGCGAGGCTTCGGACGTCATCATTTTCGGAACTTCGCCTAAATGAAGCGAGCCTTGGTACGCGCTTCGCGGAAAAGTCCCTTCATTACTCGACACACGCTTCGAAGGCTCGGCGCACCTCGTGACATCACTAGTACTTACAAATCACTTCCTGTACATTTTGTGGTATCTCAGGGCCAGTTCATGCACATTTTGGATAATTTCCTGTTGATTTTAGGTAATTTCCGGGCCACTTTGTCATCATTAGCACTTCCTGTGGATTTTAGGGCATTTCCAGATATGTCCTGTTGATTTTAGGTCACTTCCTGTTGGTTTTGGGGGATTTCAAAGTCACTTTTTTGTTTATTCATATGCTCCCATTGATAGCACTAGACATCAATTTCAATTTGCCTGCGTGGGTGCGAATGAACGAATGTGACTGTGGACACGCCAAGCTCAGAAGTGCTAAAATCTCCGGTTTTACGGCGCCAATGTCTAAATACTTGCATGTGATTCTGTATGTACAGTATGAATGAGTCATATCCTGCCTGTCGGGCAGAACAACCCTGCGGGCCAAATTGGACGCTCTGGCGGGTCGCTTCTGGCCCACGGGCAATACGTTTGACACCCTGGTTTAGGTGATGGTGCTGTGGTGGAAAATAAGCAATTCTACATTTTGACCTCTAGATGGCGTCATAGAGTAAATTAATCGTTACGAAGTACCGGCACAGTTGGCTAAAAGTGTTAATGCTTCGTAGGGGTTCATCTAAATACACCACTAGGATTTGGTAGTGATTTGGACAGAGATCAAAAGTTTGATAAACAACAACTTTTGTTTTTTTCCCTATTCATCGTACATTTCTTGGCTGGTGTGACCTTTTAAAAAAAATGCTGTTGGCATAATATAAACACAATGCAATGTTATTTTTCTGACTAAAAACACCCTCCCCATTGAATGTGTTTTGATGTGCTGCAGCTAATTAATTGGCATTTGCAGTCATTTCAATCGAAAAATGATTTGAGATATAAATGTTTTGCAGTAGGAGTGTGGGTAAAATACTTTAAAAAAAAAAGTGTAAAGGCATCCGTGTATTTGTCATTAGTGGGTGTCCCTAATGAAAAGCCCTGTATATGTCTCTCTTTTCTGCATGTGAACACGCGGCCCAAGCTGAGCCCAGAGCAACCGATCAGTGCTGGCACCCCTGCATAAAATCCTACCCCACCCTATCCATCCGCCTCCTCCTCTTCCTCAAGGAGAGCAGATTAGCTTTGGCAGTGTTGTCGGATGCAGCAGGAAGCGGATGCGGCGGGACGAGAGGAGGCAGACGGGATGGAGGAGGAAGAGGAGGAGGAAGAGGAGGCTTTCAAGGAGAGTGAAGGTGGAGAGGCAGTTCTCTTCCCTCGGAGGATGACAACACATTCTTAGTCCTAGTGGAGAAACAACAAGACTGAAAGGTAGGACATCAGCACTTACATTCTTCTTTTTCATGTACTTTTGTCCGGGTGTGTATCATTGTTGTTCGTTTGAGGACATTTAGTTGTAGCAAGGGGACAACAATGATTTCGGACAGTCCTTCAAGGCGACACAAGTACTGATTGAGAGATGAAATGGAGGCAATGTTGGGTGAGCAAAGTTAAGATTTAATTTCCCTGAATGCAGCACGACAGATATCGATGGATTGATAGACATTTCATTGTGCAAGGAAAGTTATGATTTCCCTCTTTGCCTCAAGGCAAGCTCAGACTTGTATGCATGTACAGTATGTAATGATAGATGTGACAGGAAAGGAAATTAACAACTAATGTGTGACAAAAACGATAATTTGACTTAAAGAAACAAAAAGACCTGATCAACCGATACTCAATTGCAACTAAACATTCAACTAATTGACTGCCGTTTAAGATGTCCAATCCATTTGAACTGGGGAGGAGTTTATGAAAATGAGTTATGACAAAAATGTGATTTCAGACAGTAATTGAAAGCATCCCCAGAATAGATAATATCCCATTATTTGATACACTAACCTGAAGTTGTCCAGATCACATATTTTTGGACTGAGTTTGATTCCGAGTCATCTGATTTTAGGGATCCGCCGCTACCGAGTACCTTATCTGATACCCCGTCAATTAATTAATTTAATAATATATCACATACATAATTAAAACATACCTTTTTTTCTTTTGAAGATATATACTTGTCCATCTTCATTATTTTGTAGCTTTATAGCCATTACAAACACGATCTTTTCCCACCCGATTCCATTCCGATATTCTAAAAAATGCGTGTACAAAACATCTGGTTTTTTTTTTCTTTTGATAACTTTGTGCATTTTGATTAATGTTTTTTGCTTTGTAGATCTTAAATAATGAAAAAAAAAATCTTAAATCTTGCACGCTATTCTGATCTAAAAATTACATGCTTGGGCCCAATGTCCAAACACGTGATCCAATTGGCGACATCCCTAATTTTTATTTATTTTAACTGGGAAGCATGGCATTGAAGGAATTATCTTGTTTCACTGCCATCAGTGTCAGCCAATCATTTCATAGTTTGTAATAAAAATAAACACATTTTTAAAAAAAACAATGTTTCACCCGATTCCGATCTTCTAAAAATGGCGTGATCGGGCCCGATTTCTGATCATGTGATTGGATTGGGGACATGCCTACTAACCTGTGCGATTGTCCACGTGTTTCTAGACCTGCCTGTCCACAGTATTGTCCCCATGTTGTCCACGGCGCAGCAGATGCTGCAGGACAGCCGCTCCAAGATGAAGCTCCTCCGCCTGCAAATCATCAAAGCAGCGCAGGCCCGAAGCGACCGAGAAGCAGACATCACAACGCACCAAGGTCTGCTTCAAAATACTGCAAACATCTGGGTATTGCAGTTTTAGAGTTTCAGGTTTGGGCCCAGTTCACTGTTAACTTTCCGCTTAATTCCAGGTGTACGTTCTCAGACGTGTATGTGTTGTAAAGTTTGCCAACAGTTGTATAAAGCGTTAACCTGGCATTCCAGATTGACATACCTGTTAAGTTGTAGAAATTGCAAATAGGGAGATTTCTGTTTGCCAACCCCGATGACGCGCACGCGCGACAATCGCTAAGACAAAATGCAACCATTTTTTTTCAAGTTTTATTTTGTACTGCAAATTTCTTTTATAAAGTTATTAATCCTTCGTGTTCTGTTTATAGTTAAATAGCATTCTGTTGATGTTCTGAGTTAATCATTCAATGACATTGTCATTTAAAGTTTTTATCATACTGATTAATTATACGAAAATTTTTTTTCGAGCGTCGCATAAAATGACGGCGATTGAGGCTATTCGTTGTTGGTCACTTTCCGAATCGGGCCGAATGGTATCGTTACAAAACGGTGACAAACAAAAACGTAAAAAAAATAAAAATAAAAAAATTGACATTTTTGGAAAATCGGGAGATTTGGCTTTCTAATCGTGAGGCGTGAGCATTGGGGTCAAAATCGGGAGTCTCCCGACCAAATCATGAAACTTAACAGGTCTGGATTGATTGTTCCATATATCCGTTACAAATATATTCTACATATCAATATGGGAAAAAGCCAAACGAGATCCGTTTCATGGGAGGAACTTTAAAAAAATATGCAGCTGCTGATTGGACGATGGCTCTTCTTGTCTCACTTGCGAAAACATCGTTTCCCGTCCAAAAAAGCTTTTAGTGACGTTCTTTGCCCACTTTTAATGAGGAAATTAAATGTATTTCAGACAAAGCTTTAGAAATTCAACTATCTACAAGAACTGCTTTGCAGTTCAACATTGTATTCAACATGATAGTTTATGGTTGCGTGGTCACTTCTGCAGCTCCCGCCTTGTTCTCCTGACTGGCTGGTTGGATGGTTGAGAATTGCAAGATGGTACTGCAGGATGAATCAATAAATCAAGAAGTATTGTGACTATTGTCTTGCTTGCAAGGATAATAAAGAGTAGTGATGGGCAAAAAAAAAACCTGAAGCTCCGAAGCTTGTGTCACTCAAATGAACCCCCGTGTTTTAAATGAAAGTGTCGGAGTTTGTATCCAATGACAGCTGTCATGTGACTGATGATGTCTGAAGCTTCGTTTGTCCCGAAAATGTAATCACGTAACGTTTTTTTCTTGATGATGATACCTACGCCAGTTGAGAGTCGACACATAGCGGTTCCCTTAAATATTAAAATTAAGTCGCTGGTATTGTTTGCCCATCTCTCTACAAACATGGCACTAAAAAAATAACTATGTATGTATGTGAATGTATGTGAGAATAATCCCTATAAAAATGTATGTGAATCGTGCTGGTATAGCGACAGAGACAGAAGCAACCTCACGATTTATTGAGTACAGGCACATCTATTTACAAACATGCATCCAAAAAACTTGAAGAATTTGCATCGATATTAGCCTGCTGGCTTTGATAGATGTATCACTGTTGAAATAAAAAAAAAAGCTTTATTATTCGATTCCGAAGTGTTCGGTCAATGCGCACGTGAAACTCGTGGTGTTTGTAAGGTTAAAAACAACTGCTCGAAAGTGTATGGTTAGCGCTGAGCAACAATTCTGTAACTGCTTTTAGCAATACATCGTGATTGAACACATTGTTTTTGCACAAAATCCAATGATGAATTCAGAAGTTGTTAAATACTGTACCACAGTTTGGCACATACACTTTCAGTAACTCCTCCGGACTTAGCCAGGTGTTAAGACATAAAAGATGATCAGCATTTTCAGATGAGAAAAAGAAAATCAGCCTTTCACAGGGAAATGATCATGCAAGTGTGGTTAAGTACTTGTGTGCATATTTGCAGATTTCGACACAGTGTGATTCAAAAAGTCCCAGAACTGTGTTAAAGTACTTGTAAGCAAAACTGATTACTCTGGATAGCTCTGATTACGATCTTCATTTGGGAAATGAAGCCATTTCCTGAGGAATGTGAGCATTGTCCCTGATAAGGGAGGGTGCGCAACCGAGGGGGGTATTGCCCCAACTTCAGAGCCTTTTTGCAAAATGGAAAGGAGGAGGGAAGAAGATGCTCTCCTCCTTCTCTGCAAATTAGCACCTCGTTGTCATAACAAAGGCGTCTGTGAACAAGCGATTAGTGTCATATGCCTTGTCTCTGGACACTCTAATTGTCCAAAATAACAAAATGGCATAGTATCATAAAAATGATGATGTTGATCAATGTTATGCGTTACTATCAAATTCATCCAACTGAGGTCAATGTATCGTTACACTCCTAGTAAATTATACATGGGTTTTTTTTGTTTGTTTTTGTAAACGGCTGGAGTTTGAATGGCATTCGCCCACAACATTTCTCGATCTCTTCAGGGATGACTGAGGCGGACTCCCGACTGGCAGAGTTGCGTCACTACACGCAGCGCGAACACGATGCCCTACGGCTGGCTGAGGACACGCTGGCTCAAACAGACGCTGTCTCCTCGCCGAACCCCGAGGCTCACTCGGTGGTACGTTTCAGTTCCTCGGACACTGTCAAGGGTCAGGAGGCCAAGATGAGAAGTCAGCAACTGTCTCTTTTCTTTTCACGTCAGGGGGAGACACTGCGCGAGCATTCGTGCCAGCGTTTGCGTCTCCTGCGGGTGTCCTTAGAGGCGTGTCTAAGGGATAGTGGAAGGGCCACGCCCGAGCGGACCGGCGCCCATTCGGATGCAGTACTCTGCTCGGCAGCCATCTTGTCCAACAGACCAACCTCACTGACAGGTATGAAATTTTATTAAAAATGCATGAAAGTATGAAAAATTATAGATTTTAAAAGTATAAATTGGAAAAAAGAAACCATTTTATAGAATATGAAATAATATAAAGAATGATAATGATGAACAGGAATGACTGATGAATGAATGAATGAATGAATGATAAAGCCTTTTTAACGTTCTAAGTATACAAAAAAAAAAAAAAAAATGATAAAATATGAAATAAATAGTGTTATAAAAATAGAAATTAACATATTGATACAATGATAAAAGCAGAGCAATAACATTAGTATACAAAATAATAAGACATTTACATTACGCAAAAATAACATGATAAATTATAAAAAAAAAAAAATTAAATACAGCATAAATGTAATAACCCTATCTAAAATGCAAATAGTAATAACAAACTTAAGTAAAATACAAAAAAACTGCTCCAAAATGTAACATTTTTTTGTTTATGGAAAAAACATTGCATTTTTGAAAAAAATGTACTATTTTTTCCCCTTTGTTTTAGATCTATACAAAAGTCTACAGTGGGTTACTTTTAATAAGGTTCCCAAAAATATTTAATGTTAATATTTATTCAATTTTCTATAAACTATGAAGAAAAGCTGCTGTTGTATGTATTCAATATGCACAAATTTGGTGAATTGGAGTAATCTGTTTCTTTGACCAATCAGACGGCAGCTGACGATGATGTAACTAGGACACAAATCCTTGTTCTTGGCATCCTGCAATGAGCGCAGCCGCTCTCAACATCTCTCTACTTTGATGATGATTATTAAAGCTTTTACTTTGAAAGCCATTACTGTTTTAGAATTTCATTTGATGCTTATTTCCTGTTTATGGTTTACTTTCCCAGGAAAGCTGCAGGTGCGATTGCTCGGATGCGAAGATTTGTTTTCTCCCGCTGACAACACAACTTCTGGTGAGACGATTTCCAAATATTCAAACAATGAATAAAAGTTGGGACTTGCCTGTACACCCTAGAAACCCATGAAAGATACTTGTTTACATGGTGCACTTGTTGTTATTGAAAACTGACACTTCTACTGGCAGAGATGAGCGCAACCTTGAGGCTGGATGGAAGGGAGGTGGGCAGAACGCGCTGGGCGGCGGTGGGCAAGCTGACCTGGGATCAAACCTTTAGCCTCGCGCTGGAGTGGGTGAGTAGACCTTAGCTCGTTCTGTCCACTCACACTGTACACGACATGGATTTTCTCATTCATTTTGACATTTATAATATTGTATCTATGCATATACTGTATTTACTGTGGATATAAAAATCCTATATTCCCTAACTAGAACATCTAGACAATTGGACTGGAGTCGCAAATTTGATGACTTTCAACTCAACTCAGATTTGAAGAAAAAAAAACACAGACTTGGACTTGACCCACTTAGTACAGGAGGATCCGAGACTCGGCTCGTGAGACAATGACTCGAGACCTATCTTGACTCAAGCTGGGAGGCAATGACTCGAGACTCGCTTAACTGACTCAAAAAATTTGAAGCAGACATACTGTGTCGCATTGAAGTTACCACTTTCTGCTGGAGCTCTTTGAGGACCGCTTACTTAACTAGGGTCCATTAAAAAAAAATCAAGGTCTTCACTATTATTTTTATGGGCTGTTACACAATAGGTTTTGCCATCATAAAGTATATGGACAAGGCTACAGTTTTGATTGACATTCTCTAGCTCAGGGGAGTCAAAATCATTTTTTTTCACAAGCCACATTCTAGGCAATTAGATTTCACGTGAGTCCGACTGGTGTATTTTTGGCCAAATAAGATAACTCCCAGGCTGGTATTGACCAATCCGTTTTGACCGGTCAAAATGGGTTAGCAATTACACTCAAAGATGAGTATTCACAGCCAGTTTTTCCAGTTTAAGTAAACGGGACATCTATCGTTGTCAATAACAGTCAATGAGTTAATTTTACGTCACGCTTTTGTAATTTTAAGATACTTACGTCCGTACATTCCAAATTGCTGCTCTAGCTAGCCAATTGCTCGTTAGCTATTACTTTAGGTTTTCACCAAAAACACGAGTTGGGTTGGTTTTCAGTTGACAATCTCGTGACTCGGCTAGACGAGACTCGACAACCTTGTCACTTGACCTGACTCAACTTAACCTTTTGACTTGTCTCGACTTCATGCCCACAACAGAAAAAATTTTGGAACTTGCTTGAGACTTGGACCAAATGACTTGAATTGACTCGGATCAGAGGGACTGGTGCAGTTTTCTGAGAATATCTGAAATTAATTTGGAGTCGACCAGAGTCACAGGAAAGTGGAAGGTGTGTGCTGACTGAATGTGAATAGTTCATTCAATCACATTTATTCATTTATGAATGTTTGAACTCTGCGTGTTTCTGCAGAGTCGTGAGTTAGAGGTTGATGTGTTTTGGAGGGACAGCGGCAACATGTGCGCGCTAGGGTTCCTGCGTCTCGACTGGCTCCTGGCCCGGCAGAACCAGAACCAGAACCAACAAGGCCAAGACAAGCGTGGTGTCTGCTCACACGTGTGGCGACTGGAACCCAGAGGCCTCCTCCACATTCAGGTAAACTCTTCTTTCTTGGTTAATCTGAAATCTCCTTGGTTAAAGTAACAGTGCCATCGCTAAATGCATCTATACCTGTGTGGCCCAACTCTACAATTTGGAGTGACAAACACTAGATCTTTGTAAGCACCGTGAGTAGAAGCAGGAGTTTGGTCTCCTTCAAGTGGTTTGTTGCCACTACGAGCTGCAGTACACCTATACACCTGAACTGTTATTATTATACTGTACTATAGGCTATTACATGACTATATTAGGCGAGAAAAATACACAAAAATTATTGAATTCCAAATACAAAACGCTACAGAAATGAAACATCACCCGGCCAAAGAGCATGAATGCCCTCTAGTGGAATTTTTTTTTTACTACCATCAAATGAAAACGATCACATCTCCGGTTTTCTGTGGTCTATCGGTGCCAAATAGAAGATGGGAGAGAGGTTGAAATCCGTGCTTTCAAGTCATGTTGACAGCAGCGCTTAGGTGCTTTAACCCTTGAGAGTCGAAGGACGCGCCGGCGCGCCCTCAGCGCACGCAGTCTTTGAAGCGCCCTCACGTTTTAATTACGTCACCCACATGCCGTTGGTTGGTCTCGTTTTAAAGTGCGAAAGTTGCGGTTTACTCTTGTTATTATTTGAAGTCAATCGACCAACTAAAACGTGAGATATTGTCATTTAAGTTTTATAGTTTTATTGTCCTCTCAAAAAAAAATTAAAACGCTGCATGGATCATTTGTTTATGTCTATATTTCCATCATTTCTTGTCCTTTTTCAAAATGGAAGCTCCATGAAAAAAACACAAATCAAACGAACCCTTTCGAAGTCACAGTGGAAGCACAAAATGCGTTTTTTTTTTTTTATAAATATAACTGCCGTGCAAGGTTCCACCGAACGAGAGGGAGGAGTGTTCTGAAGCAGCGAGGTGGCAAGCGACTTTGTGTGACTTTGAGAATGAACGGAAAACTAAATTTAGCGCAAGCAATTGTGCTTTTTGATCAACTTGAGGAAGAGGATGGTCCAAATTCGTCATCATCGTCTTCTCCGGAAGAGTCCTCGAGTGAAGATAGTGACGGATTTGAACACGTGGGTGACGCCATCGACGAGCAGAGGTAAGCCAACTCACTTTTTTTTTTTTTTATGCTGAAAAAGTTACTTTTGAAAGTTTCTTTTGATATTGCATGACAACGTTAATTTTGATGCAATATAAGTGTGTTTGTGTATATAATAATAAAATGTGCATATTAGATCAAAGTCGTACGTGCACTGTGTGTATCCCAGGCAGGAATTTATCATTTGTGGTGTTCTTCTTTCTATATGAAGATTAGGGATGTAGCACATATTCAGCTATGGTATTCTTTCTATTGTCATACATATTAATTTCCATTATTATTTATTGCTGTATATATTTTTATTTTATACTTTATTATTTTCATAAATACTGACTTTTTTTCATGTACATTTATAGTGACAATGAAAGTAAAGTGAAATGAAAATGGAAGGGTGGAAAGAGGACCGACACCCCATGGAAGTGTGCGCTGTATGATGTAGCCCTGTGTATAATTCCAGAACGAAACTTGTTTTTTGGAGTGGCATGCCTGAAAAAAATTTAACTTGTTTATTGTAAATATTTTTGAAAATACTTTTTTTCCCAATGTTTTATATATATATATATATATATATATATATATATATATATATATATATATATATATATATATATATATATTTTTTTTTTTTTTTTTTTCCCCCACAATCAGTCTTCTCAACTTGTGTATATAAATGTGTGTTCAAGAAGCTGGATTGTGTGTACATAGTTTTCATCAGGTGATGGGCCGCAATACCTAAACTCATAAAGAGATGGCCTCTAAACATTTTTTGTGTTAGATGGTATATATTTTTTCACTGTTCTTCACTGTTTGGTCTGCTGTATTATAACCTGTTTTGACTAGAGCATGTATAAAGGCAAAAAACGCCTATGGCTATACCTGTTGTTTATGTTGAATTGTCAAATATAAGACTATTTATTCTAAATTTTTTTGGTTGAATGTTCATCCTAACATGTTGAATAAATATTACAAAGTTTCAAAACGGTTCGTTACGCATGTTTGGTTGTCAATTGGACATCAATATTAAAAATTTTGACAAAACCATTTTGGAATTTTTGGTCTTTTTGGGCCCAAAATGATGATTTATAATTGGTCAGTGAAGGAAACAACAGTTTGGACATGAAGTTCAAGGTGTCACAAAAAAAGGGACCAAACCAGGACATTGTAAACAATTCTTTCTTTGAAATATAAAGGCAACTTCAAAGGCATGCAAAATCAGACAAAATAGGCCCAGACCTTAAAGGGTTAAAGAAAAAAAATGTGTAGCCATGTGAATGTATTTTTACGTCTAATTGGGATTATGGAGTAATGTGATTACACCATGTTACAGACAAAAGAATAAAATTTTGTTCCTGGCTTTTAATCATTTTATCTGTGTTGCTATGGTCCAAACTAAATAAAAAAGTGCGGAGTAAGATTCACGTTTCTTCACAAATCTACTGAAGTAAAATTAAAAAGTGTGGTGGGCTAAAACCACTCTGAGAAGTACTTTTTTTCTCAAATAGTTACTGAAGTAAATGTAATGTAACGGAGTAAATTTAACGTGTAACTAGTACCCACCTCTCCGTTTAATTAACTAAGCATACACTAAATACTAAGCATGACATTTGTTATGTTTTACAACAATAACTACCTATGTTAATATAGAAACGTGACCGTTGAGTATATGAGGAAGAGTGTGTTCACTGATGTAAAAATAAGCATGAGAGATCACCACCCGCCACTTATGATGATGGTAAGTGAGTGGGACCCGTTTCTAAAAATATCCTCCTCTTTTACAGAATACAGAATAGGTACAGAATAGTCTACGAACAAGTCAATGCATGCTAAACTCAGTTTCACAATGTCAACAATAGGAAGACATCAAATGATCAAAATTCGAGGTCACTATAAACACTTGGCTGTGATATTGCCTACAGCCAACGGGAGCGAAGCGGTTAAAAGTACAAATAAAAAGAAATATGAATCAGACAATGATTCTTTTGAATGATTTTGTAGAAATTAGGAAATTTCTTTCTGTAAAATAAAACATAGCAAAATAGTCTAATCTCTTTATTGTTGTAAGTGAATTATTTTATTCTTACATATCGTTTTAAATAATCGGCAGATTAATTAGTTGTCAGAATTTTTAATGCGAACTCTTGTAATTGACATTTTTGTAAAAATAATCCAAATTTATTGGCCCATACAAAATTTGTACAGTCATGTAAAAAAAAAAAAATTAGGACACCGCATTAAATATTCAGTTCTTTATGAAGTAATGTTCACATATCAATGTCTGATCTTGTTTTTCTCTATCTCTGAAAAAGAAAGTGATTTAATTGTAGGTGAACAAAAAAATAACATTGTTTTACTCATTAAACCAAATATAAGAACAAAAATGCATATTCTCACTGAGGAAAAAGTTTGGACACCCTACCACCTAATAGCTAGTGTTACTCCCTTTGGCTGAAATAACTTCAGTGAAACGCTTTTTGTAGCCATATATCAGTCTTTGACATCGGTCTAAAGAAAGTTTGCCCTAGAATACTTTCAGCTTTGAGATTTTTGAGGCGTTTCTTGCATGTACAGCCCGTTTCAAGTCACCCCACAACATCTCAATGGGATTAAGATCTGGGCTTTGACTCGGCCATTCCAGGACTCTCCATTTCTTCCTTTTCAGTCAGTCTTTGGTGGAGTTACTGGTATGTCTTGGGTCATTGTCATGTTGCAGAGTCCAATTTCGCTTCAGCTTTATTTTTTCATAGATGATCTCACATGTTCCTCAAGCACCCTCTGATACACGATAGAATTAATGGTGAATGATGGTGAGCTGGCCAGGTCCTGCTGTAGCAAAGCATCCCCAAACCATGAAACCTTCCACCTCCATGCTTCAGAGTTGGTATAAGGTTCTTTTCCTGGAATGCTGTACTGGGCTTACACCAAACATGTCCTCTGTTCTGGTGTCCAAATAATAAAATTACATAGCCCTTTCCTACTGGCCAAAAACCCCATGTCAACCCACTAACAATCGGCTTTTGGTGGCAGTGGGAAAGGTGCAGTGACCCGCCTCGACAGGGCCGGCCCAGGCCATTTTGGGGCCCTGAGCAAAATAATGCAAAGGAGCCCATAATTTTGGCCCATCATTTCGTCACAGTATACTGTGAAACCCATACATGCAAGCCAACCCATACCTCCATTAATCAGGTTTTGTTAAACTGCATACTTCAAACTTCTCACCCCAAATGATTGTCAGTACTTACAGTAGATAGCGCCAAACCTTTTTCTAAAACAGGAAAGAAAGAACTTAAGGAAGAACTTTTATTTTTTTCAAGCTTGTAATCAAGTATCAAAACTCACAAACGTCATTAAAAGCAAACAGTAGTAAACAAAATAGAATATAAATTAAACAATTGCCAGATTGGGGGCCCCCTAGTGGTCAGGGGCCCTAAGCAGCTGCATAGTCTGCGTATAGGCTGGACCGGCCCTGCGCCTCGACCCTTGTCAATCAACCCGCCAAGCGACCCGCATTAAAATCACCACGGCTCTGATCGTCATGCAGTGTGAAAGCAAAACCCCGGGTCAACAGTCAACACCCTAATCTACGTGGTGACATAGGCTCTTCCGTGATGCATCATAACAACGTGCCACGCGCCTCCCATTTAACACGCCCCACAACCGTAGTTACGTCGATGCTCATAACAAAGCTAGTAGAAGAATTCACGTCGCCTACGTTGCCTCAGCACAAGCAGAGTGTTGATCCTTTGCTGAATTTCGATCATTTTGAGGGCAGTAAAAAGCATGAAAACAGAGAACACGAACGGAAAGGAGGCTTCCATGTTGCTGTGCATTGTTTACTTCCTTGAACTGAATGAATTCGGTCGCACTTGTCGAAGTGCATTTTAGCGTGGTGATGTCACGTAACCTTATGCACGGCTGAGGAGGGGTGGGGGGTTAGACAGGTGAAAAAAAAAAAAAGACATTTGGCTTTTTTTGGTCAATGGGAAAGGTGCCAAATGCCAATTGCTAGTAGGTTGCATCCCCTTGGAAAAAACGCGTGTTGACCCACTAGTTTCAGTGGGAAAGGGGCATTAGATTTATCTGTCTAAAGAACATTATTCCATAAGTCCTGGTCTTTGTCTAGCAAACTTCAGTCTGGCCTTCATGGTCTTCTTTGAGAGCAAAGGTTTTCTCCTTCACACCTCCCATGAAGGTTAAACTTGTGAAGTCTCTTTCTCATTGTAGAGGCATGCACTTTCACATCAAAGGTAGCAAGAGCCTGCTGTTGGTCCCGTGATGACATTTTAGGGTTTTTGGAGACTTCTTTTAGCATCTTGCAGTCAGCTCTTGGAGTGAACGCGCTTGGACGGCCAGACCTGGGTATGTTGACAGTTGTTTTGAATTTAGACTATTTTGCGGACAGTGGAATGGCTGATTTCATAATCTTTTGAGATCTTTTGAAATCCCTTACCAGACTCATAAGTGTCTACAATCTTCTTTCTGAAGGCCTCAGACAGCTCCTTTGATCTCACTATGGTGTTTTCGCTCACTTCCACAGTCAGGGGCACACCAAACTAAATGTGAGGTTTAAGTAAGGCAAGCCTCTTTCAAAACACTGGGTGAGGATGTTCTAATTATGTGCGCCTGATGTGATACCCCTGTGTGTGATTTTAGCCATTTTAAGTAGGATTGAATGTGGGGGTGTGCTAATTTATTCCTCAACAGAAATTGCATTTATTTAAATTTACGTTTTACAGAAAGTTATAAAAGATCTTTTTTTTTTTTTTAGTTTTAATTGTTTAGTTCTATTACTTGAATCTCTCAAGATTGTTAAAATTGATATTAAATATCCATATGACCAAATATGTTAGAAAACACAAAGGCTCCCATAGGGTGTCCTAACTTTTTCACATGACTGTACATAACGACAGCCATAATCACAACAAAATGTTATTGCTCTTGACACATTTTAATATCAATTTGTTTGGCAGCCTGAATTGAACATGAAAGTTTGTAATAATTGTCTTATAATATTTCTACTTGAAGTTTGACTTTACGAACACGGTGGTGGAGCGACAAAACAAACTACGACGCCAGCAATGCATCTTCACCAAAGAGAGAGGTACACACACGCACACATATGTGCACACATAAAATATGTATTTTCTTATTTATTCATGAATTTATCTTTTGAGACACTTACCCTCACGAGGGGGTGCTGGAGCCTATCCCAGCTAACTTTGAACTGTAGGCAGGCTACACTCTGAATTGGTTGCCAGCTAATTGCAGGGCACAGGGAGACAAACAACCATTCACGCACACAATCATATGTAAGGATATTTTGGTTGTTTCAATCATTTTTTTGGCATGTGGGAGGAAACCGAAGTTTCTGGAGAAACCCACACAGGCATGGGGTGAACATGCAAATTCCACATAGGAAGGCCGCAGCCCGGGATTGTACCCTTGATCTCAGAACTGTGAAGCAGACATGCTAAGCATTCACCCACCATGCGTTTAGTGCAGCTACAGGGAGTTGTACCTTGTCTGTCATTGAAATGTTTGACGTAATGTCTGTGTGTAAGGTAAGAACTTCCTGCGTGCAGCTCAGCTGAATGTGAACTTTTCCACATGGGCTCACATGATGCTGAGCGTTCTTCCTGGTTACGCCTCCTTTGCTGCTGACTCCACCTCTATCCCCTCCCCTGAGGCCTGCACATCACCACTGTCAAGGTGACGAGGACCTCTGCTCGACAACTTTCATGATAATGTCACAATCTTTTGCGATTTTGTTTGTTGTTGTTCATGTACAGTGAGGAACTGGTGGCCAGCGGAAGTCCTCCCAACCACCAGGAGGTAACGCAGGACGATTGTGACATGTCGGATGTTGATGACACCTCAGAAACAAGTCAACAGCAGATGGTGAGAAACTAAACACACAAAATTTATCCCATTCTAAACCGCCCAATTTTACCATCAAAATAAAGCTGTTTAAAGCTTGGTACAAACTTTGAATTTGAACTGAATGGTAACACATCATTTTAAGACAATTTAATGGGGCGGGGGGTGATTTTTTTTTTTGTACCCTAGTCGTAATCTCGCTTTAAAATATGTTGGTGTGCTTTATGTAAATATTTGTGTTACGGTTTCTGAAATACAAATGAACAGAAAAGTAATGAGTCTTACATCGCGCTAACAGTCTAGTTGCGCGGATATGCAGAAAGTGACAAATATTGATGTAAGCGCTCATTTCTCTGCACTCTATCAATCCAATCACATATTAATATAAATACTTGCGAATGCAAGCAGATACATTTCAATGAGAAGAAGCTTAAACATGTCTTATTTGGCCTCAGAGAGAACGTTGGCCAGTCTTAGCTTGGGTAGCCATTGGCCAAAGATATGCCTAATTACAGTGGTACCTCAACATAAGATCGCTTCGACACACGATCTTTTCGACATCCGAGGTAAAATTTGACTCGCCATTTGTTTCTACATCTGATGACATGCTCAAAATACGACGATTTATGACAGCGCCGCAGTTTCTTTTTTATCCCGCAAGACAGACGCACGACTGATCTTCTTGTGAGAGAAATCAACATCGGTGATTTTAGCGAACCCGCTCCGAATAAGGGTGAGACTTGATTGATGATTTGGTGTCTTTTTAGTCCAGGTGGTGGAAAAAAGGAAAAGGTGACGCTTACCATTAAAATGAAAATGATAGAAAAATATGAGCGTGGTGTGCGCGTCCGTGACCTGGCTCGACAATACGGCCGTAGAATGTCTACGATCTGGACTGTCCTCCTCCGACCTCCGTTCGCCATTCTTTATTAGTTAATGTGACAATTATTATTATTAGAGCTGGAACGAATACTCGAGCAACTCGAGTAACTTGAGTTTAAAAACTGATCAGAGTAATTTTATTCACCTCGAGTTATCGTTTAATTTTGACAGCTCTAAGCATCAAGTTTTGCCCGGACTACTTTTAACGCGGTACAACGCGCTGATGTCACGCGCGTAGAGGAAGTAGCAAAAAAAAAAAAAAAAAAAAACTTACTGCAGCTGACAGCCGCTACAAACGACACCGACGTTGCTAAAAATTAGCCCTCATGATGCTACGGTGGTAGCAGGTAGCGTCTGATGCGTCTTATAGAGATCACATGTATGTTGAACTAGATGCGAAATGAGAGAGTCAGCGGCGTTAGTAAACAGCCGCCATCTTAAAGCAGTAGAGATCCAAGCACTAATAAACGTTAGCCCTGCGGAGGGCGAGGTTTCTATTTATTATGACCACTGTCGATGCGTGGCTAACGTGTCTTACATACAGGCTTTATTTAATCTGTGAAAACATATTGCTATAGAGTGATAAGGGTGTAAAATAAAAACTTAATAATGCTAACTGTCAACTTTAGCTCAGTAGTCTTTGCTGGATAAAACACCAAGTAGCACTGGTCCCTAATGTGCTCCAATACAGCAGGTACTGTATCATACATTTACTTTGAACACTGCAAAAACTCAAAATCTTATCAGGACTTACAGTTTAGACTTATTTAAAACTTGAATAGAACTTAAAAGTAGCTTGACACAAATAGAAATTCAATTGAAACACATGGGGAAAACACCGAACTTTTAAGTGATGTGTGCAAACGTAATGGCATTTTTAGGTAATATATATATTAGGGCTGTCAAACGATTAAAATTTTTATTTGAGTTAAATTACAGCTTAAAAATTAATTAATCGTAATTAATCGCAATTAATCGCAATTCAAACCATCTATAAAATATGCCATATATTTCTGTAAATTATTGTTGGAATGGAAAGATAAGACACAAGATGGATATATACATTCAACATACGGTACATAAGGACTGTATTTGTTTATTATAACGATAAATCAACAAGATGGCATTAACATTAACATTCTGTTAAAGCGATCCATGGATAGAAAGACTTGTAGTTCTTAAAAGAAAAATGTTAGTAAAAGTTATAGAAATTTTATATTAAAACCCCTCTTAATGTTTTCGTTTTAATAAAATTTGTAAAATTTTCAATCAAAAAATAAACTAGTAGCCCGCCATTGTTGATGTCAATAATTACTTACAAAATGCTCATGGGTGCTGAAGCCTATAAAATTAGTCGCACCCAAGCGCCAGCAGAGGGCGGCAAAACTCCATAAAACACAATTAACAAGTGAGCGTTTCACTGTACCATCATTTAAATCTGTCTGAGCGGGACATCTGCGTTAATTGCGTCAAATATTTTAACGTGATTAGTTTAAAAAATTGATTAACGCCCGTTAACGCAATAATTTTGACAGCCCTCCTAATATATATAAATATATAAATTTTTATAAGATCTAAAAAACAATGTGTATTGAAAATAAAGACATTAATTGACTGAAAATGGTTGAATATTAGATGAAATGTCTTGTTTTCTCATGTATATTTATAATTGCTCTTCACCTAAAAATGTTTTATCCGACTACTCGATTAATCGATAGAATTTTCAGTGGATTACTCGATTACTAAAATATTGGATAGCTGCAGCCCTAATTATTATGTAACATCGACAAAGAAATCGCCAGCTTTGTCAGGTTTTTAATCATTTCAGAACTTGTGCAAGACAACAAGCCTAATGTCAACTGCAGCTGACACCCAACAACAGAACAAGAAAAGTGAACGTAAAAACGCTAATGCACTCTCTCAATCTGTCAGCCACGCGGTTCGTTCAGGTACACCACGCAAAACACATCCGCCACATTGGAACCCAATTCGTTACACTATGACAGGTATTATTATTATTATTATTATTGCCATTATTATGGTATTATTTTGATTTTTATTTATAATTTTTATTTGTTTTGATCTGCGTAGTTGCTATTTGCAATAGTACCAGCAGAATTAAGGATTGAGTGTAGGTTTTCGGGCTGTGGAACTAATTAATGGAAATATAATGTATTCCTATGGGAAAATCCTGCTCGAAATACAACCATTTCGACTTACAAACAAGGTCCTGAAACGAATTAACTTCGTGTGTAGAGGTACCACTGTAAAACGAAATAACAGAATATAACTTGCCACTAGGGGGCTCTAAAACCACGCAACAGAAATGGATGGATGCTGGCTATCACAGTGGGTGACCTTGTCAAGTTTCTGTCGATTTTAAAAAGATGATAATGTAATGTATTCGGAAGATTCTTTGGAAGAGATTGCCAGTTATATTGTTACATTATGTTTTGTGTGTGCAGTCGTCCTCCCGCAGGAGAAATGAATGTGAAGACCACTCAGCCTCTCCTCGCAAGTACATCCTAAAAGCCCAAAACGCACACATATTAGAACATACACTACAAGCAACACACACATTTGAAAAAAATACAGAATAAGAAACATAAGAACTACTTGAGAACACCCCAGCGAGAAAGAGAGGTGGGTAGTTTGGCCAAAATTTTTACTCGAGTAGCATTTCTTTAAAATATTACTCAAGTAAAAGTAAAAGTAGTCATCCAAAAATAGTAAAAGTTAAAATCATTTGGTGACAAGAATGCTCAATTTAAGAGTAACTATTTACAATGTTGGATTTTTTTTTAAACAGTGGTATCTATTTTCTCTCATTCAGGAGCAGCATGCAAACACAACCTCCACATTAGAACCTGAATTGTTACACTGCTCTTGTAATTTTTTCTCAAAAAGTTACAATTGTAAATGTAACGGAGGAAATGTAACGTGTTACTACTACCCACCTCTGGCCAGAACATACTTGACACAGTTGAGCACAAACAAAACACATATTAGAACACACGAGTTAACACAAGATGTGTGAACGCACAAACGTCAGAAGACAAATGTATTAAAACGAAAGGATACATATTACACACAGCAGCACTAGTATGAACTAGAGATGTCCCGATCCCATATTTGGATCGGATCAGACGCCGATATGGGCAAAAAAATGCGCATCAGATCGGAACACGGGAAAAATTCCGATCCAGACTTCCGATCCAGGTTTTTAAAAATTCGGTCCGGGTTTTCCAGCGCACCAATTTACATAATCCATTCCAGTTTTTGCTTCGGTTTCCCTAAAATCCGGTCCGCATTTTACGGCACACCTTCAACACACTACATTTACATTACCGTCTCCCAATTTACCGAGAGACTTTATCGGTAAAAATGTCAGCTGTGTGGGATCATTTCACCTTAAAGGACGACAAAGACGAAGAGGCAGAGAGCAACATATGCCACAATGAAGTCAAGCGTAGTGGTAAAGCTGTAAGTTTTAATGCAACCAACCTAATCAAGCATTTAGCGAAATACCACCACAAACAATATGAGGAGTATGTTAAGAAAACCGAAGACAAAAAGAAAGGTCCTACGCAACTAACACTGACAGAAACTTTTGCTATGCGTGACAAACTGGCACTCGAATAACAAGGGAATAACAAGAGTCATTGCCGAAGAATTCATTCTGGATGACGAGCCATGATCTCACGTGAGTAAAGACGCACCATCCAACACGCAATTCGGCCGCTGAAGATTCGAGAACGATTCACAAACATCCAAATTCCGATTATTGAAATATGTCAAGTAAAGCGGAACTAATACACAGCGCGGTCTTCGGGTCGCAATGAGAAACTGACTGCATTGCGTCCCGAAAGTAAGCATAACTTGTCTTAGACCCGGGTAATGCCAATGCTCAACTCACGGCTTTAGCTCAACTCATGCCGCTGGATAAAAAAACACAAGAATACCTGACTTCTGCTAACAGCCGCAACAAACTACATCAACGTTGTTTTACTGGAGATAATAGATATCATATGTATATAGAACCAGATGCTACACGACAGACTCGACTGTGTTAGCAACATTGAAGTATTGAAAACCAGATGCGATAGTAAACAGCCGCCATCTTAAAGCAGAAGACTTCCCTAGTAGGCTGTTGTGAACCTTCCAAGCGAACCTAATTTTTTTTTTTTTTTTTTTAAAATACTCCTAAATCGGCAAAATCTTGACTTGAATCTATCTTCAAAACAGTTTTAAAACTTTCACATGTCGAAAGTAGACAGAAGGGAAATTATGGAATAACTGGAGCAATTTTAACAACTTTAACAGTTGATTCGCAAAATTAAATGAATTGAATGTAGTTTAAAGCTGCTGATACAGAATGGGGACTTGAGTATTTTATTTACTGTTTTAAAATGTTAACTTGATACTGAAATAGTCGTTTATTTAAACCTGAGAGGCTTTTTATACAATTTTTGTAACTAATGCACGAAACATTAAAAGCATCTAATAGCTTGGGGGATTTATGGGATTTTCCACTGAGGTTGTTGGTGTGTTTTGCTTTTTTAAGACAGTTAACAATATTATTTGCACGTTTTACTGACTGACTATGCCATTTCTGTTTGTTATTTATAATGTTTTGTGTTTGTCACTGAATAAACAGGTCAGTTTCTTGTTACTAACCGTTGTGTGTTATTCAAACTCACCTAATTCAGCTGGCTAGTTGTTATCAAGGGTACTAAAACCTTTTTCAACATGAGTCTGACAACTAAGTAAGGAGGCTAAATAACTTTAAACTTCAACACATGCTCAGATAGGTCGGTATCGGTATTGGCCAGTATCGGTATCGGATCGGAAGTGCAAAACAATATCGGTATCGGATCGGAAGTGCAAAAACCTGGATCGGGACATCCCTAGTATGAACATGCAAAAAATGGAACAAACACCCTAAGACATAGAAGCAGATATACAAGAGACAAATCACATCAGAACACACAAAATACTCACAGGAACACATGAAGAAACAAGGACAACACAACCTGTTTTATGTTTCAGGTTGCACATGTCAGACCTGCACTACATTTCTGTGCTTGGTAGAGGTCACTTTGGCAAGGTAATACTTTCTCATCATTAGCGCTTCAGTGACTGCGAGAGAAGTCCAATCCATTTAACATGGGAGGGCGGGCAGCTTGTTCTCAATAAAATGGTGGTTCTTGTATTTATTATTATTTTTTAGTTGTGGTTGTATTTTTGGAACTGTTGTAATTTGTAGTAGTAGTTTGTAGTAACTGTGTTGCATTCAGGTGCTGCTGGCTGAAATGAAGCCCACAGGCTGCCTTTACGCAGTCAAGGCCTTGAAGAAAACTGAGGTGGTATCGCGTGACGAGGTGGACAGGTAGGTGAAGGTGGACACAAATGTACCTCACACATATGGTACAGAGGTGTTGTGGTATGTGTAGCCTGATGAGCGAGAAGAGGATCCTGGAGCTGATCAGGATGCAGCGCCATCCTTTCCTGGTCCAGCTGCACGCTTGTTTTCAGACCAGGGAACACGTCTGCTTCCTGCTAGACTTTCTACCTGGAGGAGATCTCATGATTCACATACACAACAGAGCCTTCACTCCACAGCAGACCAGGTAAATTCACTTACCACTTACTTATTTTTAGGGCTGTCAAAATTATCGCGTTAACGGGCGGTAATTAATTTTTTAATCACGTTAAAATATTTGACGCATTTAACGCACATGCCCCGCTCAAACAGATTAAAATGACAGCACAGTGTCATGTCCACTTTTTACTTGTTTTTGGTGTTTTGTCGCCATCTATTGGCGCTTGGGTGCGACTGATTTTATGGGTTTCAGCACCATGAGCATTGTGTAATTATTGACATCAACAATGGCGAGCTACTAGTTTTTGATTGAACATTTTACAAATTTTATTAAAACAAAAACATTAAGAGGGGTTTTAATATAAAATGTCTATAACTTGTACTAACATTTATCTTTTAAGAACTACAAGTCTTTCTATCCATAGTCTATCTATCCATAGACTAATATGTTTGATTCAAATAAATAGCAAATGTTGTAAAATTCTGTATATAGTGTTTTTATTCTTTAATCAGTTAATATAAACATTGTTAATGTGAAAGATGTTATATGTATAATGTAATAACATGTAGAACATGAAAAGTAACGTCAGCAACTAATTACTCTTACCGTGGGATAACTGAGTTACTAACTCAATTACTTTTTGGGAGAAGTAACTGTAACTAATTACTTTTTACAGTAAGAGTAACAACATTGTTCCGGGCAGATCCTCTTGGGGGCACATGCGTGGGGTTCTCGGGGACGTTTGTCCTAGCTGGCCAGCTTTTAATTATTCTTTCCCTAACAAATGTATTTATCATAGGCGATCATTGCTTTTTTTTTGTTCTTGAATTGTGTGTCGCCATCTCCTGTTCATTAAGAGAATAGAAGAATCTGTATATAGAGAAAATCAACTTTTTTCTTCACAACCGATGAGTTACAATGGTATGAAAAAGACCGTGAACCTTTTGGAATTTCTCACATTTCTGCATAAAATCCCCATCAAGTGTGATGTGATCTTTGTCAAAAACACACAGATGCAAAAACAGTGTCTGCTTTAACTAAAACCACCCAAACATTTAAAGGTTTTCATATTTTAATGAGGATAGCATGCAAACAGTGACAGAGGGGGGAAAATAAGTAAGTGAACCCTCTGCCTAAGAAGACTTAAAGAGCAATAAAACCAATTTTTACCAAACAATTTAAGTCAGGTGTGTGTCCAATCACTGATGAGTGGTTTAAAGCTGCCCTACCCACTATAAAACACGCACCTGGTAAGAATTGTCTTGATGAGAAGCATTATCTGATGTGCATCATGGCTCGGTCAAAAGAGCTGTCTGAAGACCAGCGATAAAGGATTGTTGATTTGTATAAAGCTGGGAAAGTATACAAAACCATCTCTAAAAGTCTGGATGTTCATCAATCGACAGTCAGAGACATTGTCTACAAATGGAAAGAGTTTTGCACTGTTGGTTCTCTCCCAAGGAGTGGCCATCCACCAAATATGACGCCAAGAGTTCAGCGCAGAATACTCAGAGAGGTAATAAAGAACCCTAGGGTGTCTGCTAAAGACTTACAGAAATCACCGGCACAGTCCAATATCTCTGTGCATGCATCAACTATTTGTAAAACTATGGCCAAAAGGTTCGCAAAAGGCACTTGGGCACTCCACAGAAGTTTTGGCCAAATTTTTTTATGGACTGACGAAACCCAAGTTGAATTGTTTGGGAATAACACACAACGTCATGTGTGGATGAAAAAATGGAACAGCTCACCAACTTCAACATCTCATCCCCACCGTGAAGCATGGTGGAGGGAGTATCATGATTTGAGGCTGTTTTGCTACCTCAGGGCCTGGACAACTTGCAGTCATTAATGGAAGAATAAATTCAAAAGTTTATCAGGATGTTTTGCAGGAAAACCTGGGGCCGTCTGTCAGACAATTGAAGCTAAAAAGAGGATGGATGCTGCAACAAGCCAATGATCCAAAACACAGAAGTAAATCAACTTCAGAATGGTTTCAGAAGAACAAAATACACATTCTGGAGTGGCCAAGTCAAAGTCCAGACTTGAACCCCATTGAGATACTGTGGCATAACCTAAATACAGCGATTCATGTCAGAAATCCCAGGAATCTGACTGAATTACAGTAGTTTTGTAGAGAAGAATGGGCCAAGATTAGTCCTGATCGATGTGCCAGACTGATCTGCAGCTACAGGAAGCGTCTGGTTGAAGTTGCACTATTGCTACCAAAAGGGGGGGGGGGGGCACAACATATTAAATGTGATGGTTCACTTACTTATTTTTCCCCCTTCTGTCATTGTTTGCATACTATCCTCATTAAAAACTGAAAACCTATAAATGTTTGGGTGGTTTTAGGTAAAGCAGACACTGTTTTTCATCCGTGTGATTTTGACAAAGCCCACATCACATTTGATGGTGATTGTATGCAAAAATGTGAGCAATTCCAAGTTTCAGATACTTTTTCATACCACTGTAAATGACTGGGTTCCCCCCCAAAAATGTATATTTTTAAAATGTGGATGAAATTATTGTCTTACTTTTGTTATATCATTTATTTTTTTGGCATTTATTTAATCTGCTCATTCTCTCACCATCTCACGCAGGTTCTACTCAGCCTGCGTTCTGCTGGCATTGGAGTTTCTGCACGTCAACAAGATCATCTATCGGTAAGCCATCACTTACCTCACTCTTTCTCGCAACCTGACCGACTGACTGAATCGTGCTCATGCAGAGACCTCAAGCTGGACAACCTGTTGATGGATGCCGACGGCTTTGTCAAAATGACTGACTTTGGACTATGTAAAGAAGGTGGGAGGATTCTCTAGTTTATCCTCAGCCCACTTTCATTTTGCCCCAATTCATTTTTTGTTTGTCAGGGATCGGTCACGGAGATCGCACCTCCACCTTCTGCGGAACGCCTGAGTTCCTGGCGCCGGAGGTTCTGACGGACGACGACTACACACGGGCTGTCGACTGGTGGGGGATGGGTGTTCTCATTTATGAGATGCTAGTGGGTGAGGTCAGTTCCGGCCACCGAGAAGCCAATAACAGTTCTTCGAGTTCATCTTTACGTTGTTCTTACATAAATAACGAGGCTAGCAGTGTTGGACGCTGTTCAGTGAAAGTTCATGACCTGAACGTGGCGTGTTTTGGTATTGTGAACATTGTGGATTATGGTTGGCAATTCATTTTTATTGTGCCAGTGCCAGGTTCCATTAACTCGGGGTTGGCAACATTTAACTCTCAAAGAGCCATTTCGACCCAGTTTGCATGGAATAGCCAAAACTCTGAGCCGCATGCACATATTGAAGGATCGAGTCAGCTTGACATGTTTATATACGGTATATATACAGTGGGGAGAACAAGTATTTGATACACTGGCGATTTTGCTGGTTTTCCCACTTGCAAGCCATTTAGAGGTCTGTAATTTGTATCATAAGTTCTCTTCAACTGTGAGTGACGGAATCTAATACAAAAATCCAGAAAATCACATTGTATAATTTTTAAATAATAAATTTGTATTTAACTGCATGAAATAAGTATTTGATACATTACCAACTAGTAAATATTTCGGCTCTTAGTTTTTTTTTAAGAACCCTCCTGTTCTCCACTCCTTACCGGAAGTAACTGCACCTGTTCGAACTTGTTACCTGTATAAAAGACACATGCTCAAACAAATAAACAAACTCCAACCTCTCCACAATGGCCAAGACCAAAGAGCTGTGTAAGGACATCAGGGATAAAATAATAGACCTGCACAAGGCTGGGATGGGCTACAGGAAAATAAGCAAGCAGCTTGGTGAGAAGGTAACAACTGTTGGAGCGATTATTAGAAAATGGAAGAAGTTCAAGTTGACGGTCAAACTGCCTCGTTCTGGGGCTCCATGCAAGATCTCACCTCGTGGGGCATCACTGTTCATGAGGAAGATGAGGGATCAGCCCAGAACTACATGGCAGGACCTGGTCAATGACCTGAAGAGAGCTGGAACCACAGTCTCGAAGAAAACCATCGGAAACACATTACGCCGTCATGGATTAAAATCCTACAGCGCACGCAAGGTCCCGCTGCTGAAGCCAGTGCATGTCCAGACACGTCTGAAGTTTGCCACTGACCATCTGGATGATCCAGAGGAGCAATGGGAGAAGGTCATGTGGTCGGATGAGACCAAAATTTAACTTTTTGGTCTAAACTCGGCTCGTCGTGTTTGGAGGAAAAAGAAGGATGAGTACAACCCCAAGAACACCATCCCAACCGTGAAACATGGAGGAGGAAACATCATTTTTTGGGGCTGCTTCTCTGCCAAGAGTACAGGACGACTGCACTGTATTGAGGGGAGGATGGATGGGGCTATGTATCGCCAGATCTTGGATGACAACCTCCTTCCTTCAGTGAGAGCCCTGAAGATGGGTCGTGGCTGGGTCTTCCAGCATGACAACGACCCAAAGTACACAGCCAAGGCAACTAAAGAAGCATCTTAAAGTCCTGGAGGGGCCTAGCCAGTCACCAGATCTGAACCCGATAGAAAATCTATGGAGGGAGCTGAAAGTCCGTGTTGCCCGGCAGCAGCCCCGAAACCTGAAGGCTCTGGAGAAGATCTGCATGGAGGTGTGTGCAAACCTTGTCAAGGACTACAGGAAACGTTTGGTATCTGTAATAGCAAACAAAGTTTTCTGTACCAAATATTAAGTTCGATTTTTGTGATGTATCAAATACTTATTTCATGCAATTTAATGCAAATTTATTATTTAAAAATCATACAGGATTTTCTGTTTTTTTTGTATTAGATTCCGTCCCTCACAGTTGGAGGGAACTTATGATACAAATTACAGACCTCTAAATGCTTTGCAAGTAGGAAAACCAGCAACATCGGCAGTGTATCAAATACTTGTTCTCCCCACTGTATTGTACATATCTAATTTAAAATTGAGTTTAATCTTAAACAGAATATGTGTTTGAACAGAATTAAGTGCTCACTATTTGAACATTTTAATTCACAGAATACTCACGCAGCTCATTAATTTACCAACTATGTCAAATCATGGTTGCCGATTGCAAGGTGTACACACAAACCTTTGCACCCAGCTACCAGTATATAAAGTTACGGTTGCCACTTGAGTACATATTCTGACAGTTCAGAATATTTCACTCTATGACGCCATCTACAAGTGAAAATATAGAATTTGCTATTTTCCACCACAGCACTAGCACGAAGACAAATACAGACCCAAGAGAATAGCCACCAACGTGAAACATGGTATTAGAAATAGGAATGCGCCTGTGTTACTTTGTAATAGTGTTTGTAAATAAATAAGGAAAATAAAAACTGCAAATGTCTATTGTACACTACCGTTAAAAAGTTTGGGGTCAACACCAAACTTTTGAACAGTAGTGTACGTGAGCAGATGATGTGTAATTTTGCACCCCTTGCATTTCTATACAAGCTGTGCAAATTGCAAACTTGGGAAAATCCAGACAACAAAAAATTTCTGGCTATAACTCAGATTCAGCACTCAGTTGCTCTTAGCTTGTCCCCGTGTTCTCAGCACTTACCTTCACACATATTTAATGTATAAGCAAATCATCAAAATGTAGACAGTGCCTTCAAATGAAATTGCCTATCCATACAACCAATGATTTATAAAGGGAAATCTGGAAAATGATCATACTACTAGATTTCATGTTGTAATCCGGGAACAGAACTTTGAAGTATTTGATATTGATTCCCCCCAACAACAAACACTAGCTCATTTGTTTGCCATGGTTTGTTTCCGCAAGTCACCATTTCTGGGTGAGGACGAGGAAGAAGTTTTTGACAGCATCGTTAATGACGACGTTACGTACCCGCCGTCCCTTCCTCCAGACGCCGTGACAATAATCCAGAAGGTAAATACAAAATATGAATATGATAAATGAGAGTCTGATCTTCACCTCAGATTGTTTTTTTAGCTGCTGAAGAAGAATCCATTGAAGAGGCTTGGCGGCGGGGAGAGAGACGCTAACGAGTTGAAAGGGGAGATATTCTTTGAGGTACAAAAAATTGTCTGAAAATGGTCATAATTGATGGGGACTAGTTACTGATGGTAACTATTAGAATACACAATATTCAAATTTCCTGAGACAGTCAGGAAATTAGAATATTGTGTATTCTAATTTCCTGAGACAGTCCTGTATATATACACAGGACTGTCTCAAAAAATTAGAATATTGTGTATTCTAATTTTCTGAGACAGTCCAGTATATATATATATATATATATATATATATATATATATATATATATATATATATATATATATATATATATATATATATATATATATATATTTTTTTTTTTTTAAATAAGCCATGAGTATTATAAAAATTGAAATGTAAAAAGTTTATTAAAACTTGAAAACTTAAAAAAAATAAAATTGACAAATTGTAAATTGAAAAAAAAAAAGAATTAAGACATTCAAATAAGTGTGGCTTGTGTGTATTTTGCACTGGAAATTTAATTTTTGTTTGTTTTCAAAATCTCTTGTGATCTCGCAAAGCTTAACTCTTTGGATGCCACTGACAGCAATAAATGTCCAATCCATTGTAACTGGAGATTGGACATCTTTTGCCATCAATAGTTGTTTCCAATATCAATTTCCCTCTTTTACAGTCTACCCCAACACATACTTTGTGACTTGGGCTGGCAGTGGATGAGTTATATTAATGATAACATCTGAATAGATGACCCTGAAAGGGTTAACATAAGAGTTCAGAGTCCTGAACAAAACAGAAGATGCTGTTCAGTCTTGAGCATGTTACATAATTTATATCTCCAAAGTTAATGACTACAGGAAAATGCATGTCGGCGCCTGTTACACATACAGTAAGCTAGCTTCATTGGGTGCCTTTTAGAACTATGTAACATGATATCACCAGTTAGTGGCCAGACATGCACACTACAGCGTGTTGTTCTGATCTCAACTATGATGCGACTTCCAGGAGGTGGACTGGGATGCCCTCTTGTCTAAGCAAGTGTCGCCGCCCTTCCTGCCATCCCTAAAGACGTCGACGGACGTCAGCAACTTTGACAGCGACTTCACACGCCTTCAACCCATCCTGTCTCCGCCTACCACGCCAGGCGGACTCTCGGCCCAGCAGCAGGAGGCCTTCGCCGACTTCGATTTCTGCGCCCTGCACAGCTGACCACTCAATTGTCGGCGACCAATTGATCCGCAAACCACTTCCAGATCTGCTTTACTGTGATTAGCTCCGCCCACTGCCGTGACCACAAAGGTGGTCACATGACTTATGCATGGCGCCTGATGTAGTGTTATTCTAAAATAATAATAAAGCCATAGACTGGTCATTCCATCCATTTTATCCCGCTTCTCCGAGGTCTGGTCACAAGGCAGCACTACATCCAGCTCTTCCGGGAAGATCCCAAGCCATGCCCAGGCCAGCCGGGGGACAGTGTCACTAGCATGTCCTGTGTCGGCCCCACGGCCTCCCAGTGGGACATGGCCAGAACACCTCACCAGATGCCCAAGCTACCTCATCTGGCTCCTCGATCTGGAGGAGCAGTGGCTCTACTCCTAGCCCTAACTAGATGACCGAGGTTCCCACCCATCTCTAAGGGATAGCCCGAACACCCTGCGGAGAAAGCTTATTTTGGCTTCTTGAGCTTGTTCTTTCAGTCACGACCCATAGCTTCTGACCATAGATGATTGTAGGAATGTAGACCAACCGGTAAATAGAGAGCTTTGCCTTTTGACTCAGCTCCTTCTTTACCACGACAGACTGATGCAGTCCGCATCACTGCAGACGGCGCACCGGTCCGCCTGGCGATACCCCCAAGATACATAAATTAGTCCATTTGGGGAAGGACCTCATCCATGACCCAGACAGGACCATGGTCTGAGATTTGGAAGTGCTGATTCTCATCCAGAAACTTCGCACACAGTTGCTAACCGATTGTGTGAGAGTAGAAGATTGTTGCCTGATAAAGTTGGCAGAGCTACATCATCTGCAAAAAGCGGATATGCAATACTACAGCCACCAAAATCGAAACCCCACCTCCACCTCAGTTGCGCCTATACATTCTTATCATAAAAGCTGTGAACAGATTTGGTCTTAAAGGGCAGCCTTGGCGGAGTCCAACTCTCACTGGAAACTGATCCGACCAAACTATGACATCTGTTCTATCAGGGGTTCTGGAAGGTCATACACCCGGAGCACCCCCCCCACCCCCCCACCCACCCACCCAACAGGACTCCCCAAGGAATGGGGTGGAACGCCTTTTCCAAGTCCACAAAACACACGGAAACTGGTTGGGCTAACTCCCATTATTCCCCAAGAACCCTGCTCATAGTATAGAGCTCATCCACTGTTCCGCGGACAAGATGAAAACCACACTGTTCCTTCTGAATGAGAGGTCAGACTTCCCAATGGACCCATTTCCCCAGTACATCTGAATAGACATTCCCAGGAGGCTGAGGAGTGTGATTTCCCCTACAGATGGAACACACCCCTCAGGTGAACTGAGATGGAATGACCGAGAGAAGCTAATATAGAGCCATACATGTACAGTAGTTCAGGGCTGCAAACTAAAAAAGTAGTTTATTCATCACAGTTCACACCAGACATGTTTAAATATGTCAATGTCAAGACATTATTCATGATTGTGTCAGCACACCAAACAAAGAGGAAAAACTCGACAGGACTGTTTTTAAATGATTATAATGCTATGTGTAAGAATGGATGAATGTGCACAAACATCCTCAAAAAATAGCTACCACTTACTCCCTCTCGTCTGTGTATCCACTCTTGTTCGCATACTTCCTGTCTGGTTTGTATGTCCTATATAGTTTATTTGCATTGTGGTGGGTTTAGCTGGATGTTGATTTGCAAAATGTGTTGATCTACTTTCAACTCTGGTTCAGTCATAGTGATTGGTTGATTAGCTTCCTGATTACGCCCTGCACAGCTGATCACTCAAACATAAGCAGCCTACTTCCAGTTGTATTTGATTTGGTTTTGTTTTTTCGAAAGAAACTTCTCTCACTTTATTCTGACAGTTGCATCTCTGCGCTGTTTGTTCGTTCTTCTATATGCCGTCTCGTCTGTTTGTATCATGGCTAGTTCTGGCTCCTACTTGAGGAATGGACCTACTGTAACTCTTAAGTTGGCAGCCGCATGTACAGAACCACAAAGAGTTATGCCTTCCCCAGACGCCACGATTTTTGTTTTGTTTTGCCCGACAATCGCAGTGTAGTATTACACGACATTGTGTCATGATGTCGCAGGGTCTTGGAACGGACGAGTTGTCACACTACAAGAGCAGAGCTTACCTGATTGCGTATTGCCGCCAAGAGCATGGGGACGGGACAAGCTGTTGTGAATCAGTAATGGACACGGAAGCACTTTGTATCATTTAGTGACGGTCGACTGGTGGGCGTGAGGTGTCCGAGACGGTCGGAGGGTATGCCTACTTAATATCAGGCACGAAAGTCGCCAATTCTCCAACAAGTGTCTGTAATGCTAAAATCGGGCTGTGATCATGTAGTTTGAGTCAGGCATTAGCGATAGCTTCCTTTCCAATTCATCAACTTGCTTTCTGGTTGCTCTACTTACAGTTTAAGTGTATCATGATGAGCTGGTAAATGAACCTCGAGGATTCTGACTCCATCAAACCTACTTGCTTTGTAGATCTACTTCTGTCTGGTTCATTTACCTTCTGTTTGGTCCATTGAAATGCTGTCTGATCTGAGTGATCTTCGGTCTTTGGGTAGTGCTGGATTTACAAATCTGGCAAAGGCTAAAAGGAGGAAACAATTCTTATTCAGTCCTGCTTGCATAATTGCTTCCTTCCTATTTCCCGTCTGGTTCCTTTCCTTTTTGTCCATTTACTTCCTATAATCCTTTATCTGATTGATCAGCTGCCATCCTTAATGGGTTTAAAACGCAGGTCAGAGTAACAAGGAAAATGTCTGTGAAAAACCTTTAGTCTCAGATCTGAACTTGATGCCGCTCAGACGGGATTTTGCGGGTTCCTGCGGTAGACCTGCTCCCAGGCCACGGCGCCACACACACAGAAGAAGTCCCAAAGGTTGCAGAGGACACCACGGTCGAAGGGACTGTCTTCGTCGCTGCATTCCCTGAGGTATGCAATGCGGTGGCGGGACATAAACTCCCAGGTGGTACAGTTGATGGCCACCAGGTAGATGTGGCAGCCCAGCAGGACGGACACCACCATAGAGAACACAGCCACTACGCACAGTGCCGCCAATAGGAAAGCATTGATGCTGAACCATGACTCCCATGTGGCGCTGGGAGATATGCCTGAACTGAAACAGACACCGAGATGCATTACTGGGCTGTCCGCTTTGAAGCACACGTCAGATTTGTATGTCACATCTAGGGCCAAATAACATACTTAGGTTATTTGCAGTTACATGAGTCATTCAAGAATAGGAAGACATTTTGGTTTCAAAATTCTTGAAAACCTAGGCTTCACTTCTCTGGTTTTCTGCTACATATTCTACATTTGCTACATATACAAACTTTCCTGTGAGAATAAGGGAAAAAAAAAAAAAAAAAGTCTTAGATTGATCATATACGTAACATATCATAATATGTTGTGCATCGTGGTTTGTGTTTTGTATTTGTGCCCGTGTGTTTGCATTGTGTGTGCGTGTGTCGTACATAGCGACCCGCAACGCCCAGAGCAGGGTGAGGAGCTGCACCATCAGGTAAAGCACGAACCAGCGATGGTTACGCTCGCCAACGCAGTTCTCGATCCACGGGCAGTGGTGGTCAAAGCGACGCACGCAACGAGAGCATGTCGGGCAGTGCTTGGCTCTCATAGGCTGCTGTTCACAACGGACACACAGAAAGAGAACAGTTTTAAAATGAAATACTGCTTTCAAAATGGGAGACAAAGTTAAGATTCAATTGAACAATCGGGAATTTGGGAGTGAGTAAGGGAAACAAAACACTACATTAAAATAAAATGCGAGTGACCTAACTGATGAGGTTTGTGAGATATGAACAAACACCTGACTATTCTTTTTTCCTTGTCTTGTGAACCCAAAATGGATAGGAGTGCGGTATGGTGAAGCCCTTTGGCAAGCGACTGATCAAAAAAACAGGCTTTACATACATGTTAGCACGAGCATGCCAACTTGAGTCATATACCAAATGTCAGTTTACCATATTGGAAAGTAATATAGGAAAACTAAAAATACATCACCCGTCGAGGAGAAATAGTGCAACTTTGGCATCTGTCATCAATGTTTTCAGACGTCTCCATTGATTGAAGGCATCTCCAACGCATATTCTTGTCTTATCTCTTTCTGTCATGACTCATTTGAAATTCGTAACAAGTTTTTTCCCTCTAGCTGCAGACAACATCGTTAATTCAGACTGTTTGTAAAAGTGGAAGCAGCCTTTGTTTAAGTAGCCTACAGATTACGGAGCTCTAGCATCTTGAATGCAGACTCAGGCTAGGTCTACACTAAGATAGATAATGGCCTTAAACATTTAATTTATTATACTATACAGCATGTCGGCAACACTTATGTACCTCTTGTCTGGATATTTTATTACAAGGGCTAGAGACCCAGGTAATTTCTTAAATGCCGGACCCGTGTAAAAATCAACTTTTGTCTCATCTGACCAAAGAAAACATTCTTTCAAAACGTTTTTGGCTTTCTCAGGTAAGTTTTGGCAAACTCCAGCCTGGCCTTTTTATGTCTCTGTGTCAGAAGTGTTTTTTTTTGGGTAGCCTACCATAGAGTCCCTTTTGATTCAGACGCCGACGAATAGTAAGGGTCGACACTGTTGTACCCTCGGACTGAAGGACAGCTCGAACATGTTTGGATGTTAGTCGAGGTTCTTTATCCACTATCTGCACAATCTTTCGTTGAAATCTCTTGTCAATAATTTCTTTTCCGTCCACATCTAGGGAGGTTAGCCACACTGACATGGGCTTCACAATTATTGATGACACTGCGCATGGTAGACACAGGAACCTTCAAGTCTTTGGAGATGGACTAGTAGCCTTGAGATTGCCCAAGCTTCCTCACAATTTTGCTTTTCAATTTCTCAGACAGTTCTTTGGTCTTCTTTCTTTTCTCCATGCTCACACAATTTTGCTTTTCAATTTCTCAGACAGTTCTTTGGTCTTCTTTCTTTTCTCCATGCTCAATGTGGTACACACAAGGACAAAGGTTGAGTCAACTTTAATCCATTTTAACTGGCTGCAAGTGTGATTTAGTTATTACCACTACCTGTTATGTGCCACAGGTAAGTAACAGGTGATGTTAATTACACAAATTAGAGAAGCATCACATGATTTTTCAACGGGTGCCAATACTTTTATCCGACCCATTTTTGGAGTTTTGTGTAAAATGATAACGATTTATTTTATTTATTTTTTTTTCCATTCTCTTTTGTGTTTTTTCATTGCAAGCAAAATTCATGAAGATATTACTACCAAAGCATTTGTAATTCCAATCATTTTCATTCAAAAATTGAGCATTATCTGACTGAGTTGCAGGGGTGCCAATACTTTTGGCCAGCAGTGTATATATTGCACGTCCTTTCGATGCGAGAATTGCCCATCCACACATCACAATGGCGATTTTCAAACGATATATTGTTCAGGCCTAATGACAATGCTTTTTTTTTTTTTTTTTTTTGAAGTACTGCACTATAGCATTATGAGTAGTGTGTTTCTCTAAATGACTTGCTCTTTACGTTTAATCCGGTTGTATAAAACGTCCTTGATGTTACGTTAGCAATTTGTGATTATGCCTGATAGGATATCGTCCATGTGAAATGTCTCAATGTTCATTACCTGCAGAAGGCAGAAGCCGCAACGCCGCAGACGACATGTGGATGACTGAGGCACCATGGACTCGGTTTCCAAATCTGAAGGCTGAAGGGGGAACACTATAGATCACAAAAACTGAATTCCTAAACTGATACATAAACCTCAGTCATTAAACTGGTCTCAATACGAGTATCACTAAGATTGTATTACTACTTGGATCAATAAACTCAGCACTGTTTCATGTTGTTTTTCATCACGTGTCACATCTGAGATTTTTTTTTTCGTATAAATACAACATCAATGGCGTGTTTTAGCTGATGGCAAGTTGCCAGGACGGCGTTATACCTCACCTTAACAGTGTCGGAGAGGACGAAACCCGGGTCCATGAGAGAAACCGCAAAGTACAACAACACCGACAGCACCACCAGCAGGAAGAACAGCACAGGAAGCGTCAGCTCGCCGCGCTCCTCACATTGACGCAACTCTTAACACAAGCGCACAATATTTGATTGAAATAAGATCAGCAGTGAAACCAGACAAAATATGTGAGGGGTGGAATCATTAAACAGGGCTAACAAAGGGGGAATGATGTGCACACAAACTACAAATGAATGATAATGTGGTGCCTTGAGATATGAGTATAACAGGCATGGGCATAATTTACAGTGTTGATTAGTCCTAGTTATTTATTTACATACTACTTACTGGTAACTTGTTAGCGGAATGCCTGCTACTTGAAAACGGTCATAAAAATAAGAAGGCAAACAGCAATTTTGAATTTCAATTAATGTAAATAAAGGAATAGAGAATAAACTCTTCCCTGAAGGAGGTAACTATACATATTGTTAAGTTAGGGCAGGGTTTTCCAAACTATGGCCCGCAGCAAATTTTGAAAATATCATTGAATAGCACAAGAAGCTTAAATTCAGCCTACATTCTGTTTGCAAGTCTCATTTCTAACACTAGATGGCCTTAGTCACTTGAACAGTGCCTCTCCATTAGTGTCAAAGCCCATCAACGTGTTGAATCAATGTAGGAAACTAGAATTTGAGTATTTTGCTTTACATAAAACAATTTATATTAAAATAAAATAATAATCCAACGTGATAAACTTGGTTGTGATTTTCTTGACATTTTTTTCATGGTTTTCCAAAGTTTGATTCAGGAGTGTAAATATACAGTACAGTATATTGGAATATCATTACACTTCTGGATTACAGTGGTACCTCGACATACGATCGCGTCGACCCACGATCGCTTCGACATCAGACGTAAAATTTGACTCGCCATTTGTTTCTACATCTGACGACATGCTGTAAATACAACAATCCATGACAGCGCTGCAGTTTCTTCGTTTTCCAGGCAAGAAGGACGCATGGCGGATTTTCTTGTGAGAGAAATCAACATGGGGTTCCAACAATGTTAGTGCAGGTGGTGGAAAAAATGAAAAAGGTCCCAATGGTGTACCGCACGCACCGTAAAGCATCGTAAAGCGGAAGTAAAATAGAAGTGGGACATTATAGACCCGCCCTCGCATAGAAGCAATGATAATTCTGCTACTTTTCTCCGGTAATCTTTCAAAAACGAACATGCTGATCACGCATTGCTTTTTTGGAACTTGTAGAAACGACTCTAGACATTAAGGATGTTTTCTTCATACGTTTCCCGAAACCAAAAACTTGAAAAAATGTGACGAATGAATCAACTTGCGCGGACGTTTTAACGCCAGCCACGTGAAGCCATTCACATTTCATATGCAGTAAACATTTTATTGGATTGGCATGCTCCTTCAGAGGACAAAGCGGTAAGCCATTTTTATATTTTTAACCTATTTTTTAGCGTGACGTTGACCCATGCCGCTTTTGTCTGGCAATGAATGACCTGAAAAGAATTAAAATGGTATTTGACTGACAGTTACCTTTTCTGTTGTAAAAAAAAAACAACTTTAGTAAGGGGGAAGGGGTAAAATTATAGAATTAAGATTTGTTATCAATGAAAAAATTAAAAGTATTCGTTGGCTGTCACTGAGTAGCATTTGCGATCGCTACACAAAACTAACTAAATTACCCCCAAGAATGATCAGAGACGTAGGACAACCATAGGATATAATATATAAGAAAGACGGGGCTGGTAGAAAAGGATAGCTTGTTGAAACAGGAGAATGTCATTGTCAGTCGCGTCGATAAAAAAGCTAAGGGTATGCTTAGGTCGGCTCGTTTTTTTCGTCTTTTTCAGCCTTCGACACTCAAGCTATCTCTTTAACTGAACATTTTTATGTTCTTCTACATCTTTGCCAGTGAATTTGACACCAGGGACATCATTTTCGGAGAGAATTGGTAGGTTTAGCTCTGTAAACAACTCCTTCGTACACGATTTCCATTCATTTCCTATTAGGGACAAACGGTGGCGTGTCCCCCCTTAGCAACAGTAGCTAATGTCTTGAATATTAATGAGCGGAAGTGACGTATTGCTTGCGGTACGCCATTCACTCTGTCAAGTCAGCCACGCGATGCGTTCAGGTACACCACGCAAACACAATCGCCCGTTAGAACCCGATTCATTACATTATTACAGGAATTATTATCATTATTATTCCAATTTTTATTCATAATTTGTTTTGCTCTGTGTAATTGCTATTTGCGATAGTAACCGCTGTATTTTTTAAGGATTTCATACAGCTTTTCGGGCTGTGGAACGAATTAAAGGAATTATAATGTATTCTTATGGGAAAATCCTGCTCGACATACGACCATTTCGACTTACAAACAAGGTCCTGGAACGAATGAACTTCATATGTCGAGGTACCACTGTATTTTGTTTTCTGTAACCCTCAACTCATTCACTGCCATTGACAGTTATAGATATTAAAAATCCGTTCCAACGATGAAGGCTGTCATTTAGTGATCGTGTATCACTGCCATTGACGGTGATAGACATCCAAACCAATTTGTATCTGTACTCATTCTGTAATTACAAAATGAAGAATACTAACCAGTGTTGTGCACGAAGAGAATCAGCGTTATGACCCAGGTAAGCACAGTATGAGTGGCCCGAACCAGGAACCCGGTCCGGAACATGTTTTTCATTTTATACCCTAAAAAAATGACCAATGAATCTTGAACGGGCTACTCAATCATTTGCCTAGCAGCTTGCTAACACATGCCTCGCTAGCGACCACAACGTCGAACGTCAAGCGAATTCATTTAAAACCTACATTGTTATATTAGCTTTGTTTTCTGTATGGTATGCGCTTGAATTACAACGCGTCTATAAAATAAACATTGTTAAAATAACTATGAATAGTTCCTTCCGTGATCACTTCCGTGTTGTTGTACGGAAAACCGCGCAGGACAAAAGTAAATGGTCACCCCGTTATGGAATTGTCGATATGTTTTGTTAAAAAATAAATCACTGCTTTATCAAATTTGGCTAGAGGGAGGAATTTGGTCGGTGATGCACCTCTTAGATGATTCTGGACATATTGCGTCTTTTGACAGATGTCTTATAATTTGTTTCAAATGAAGCTAGAGTCGACACTTCCTTTACTGTTGGTAAATGGATTCAATATCCATGATTCAAAATTACCCAATGTCAAAATTCGAAAAAAATTTGTGAACGAAATGTACCCATTTTCGTCGAACAGAACTTCAATTTTGCATTTTTTTCAAAGAAAGATGTTGAAATTATGAGATCCAAATTATTTAAATTTCCAATTTTACCAAAGGCAAAGGAAGTTCACTGTAAAGGTATTAACAAAGTGTACCCAGCAGCATCATTTTTAAGGCTCCGTTTTAATTTGGACCACAACAACTGTGTTTTTTGTAATGAAGACATCAAAACGACTGACCTTTTTTTTTTTGTTTTTTGTAAATATGTTATTCAGGGGTGAAAGTGGCTAGAATTTCTTGCCGGAACGGAACTCCCCGACGTGAAGGTTGCCACGGAGCCAGAAATGTTTGTTTGTTTATTTATTTATTTTCATTTTGGGGTGGGGGGGTCAAACCTCCTAAAACTACTGAAATGCAAAGAAAACTGTTTTGGCACAGTTATTTCTATAACATATACAAAAACAGATTTTCATTCAAAATGCTATTTTTTCAATGATATGCAAAATAAAAGTTAACAAAAACAGCAATAACCCCAACCTCCATCTCCTCATTTTTATTTTCCCTCATTTCCTCATACTAAATGCCAATCTCAATTTTAACTAATTAAGAGCATAGGATATATATTTAAATTGGAGTTAGTGTAAACATTTACTTTTTGTTTTGTTGTTTTTGATAATAAAGACATAAGTAACATACATTCAGAAAAATACAAATTACTTACATTATGCAGAGTGAAATGGAATATATTTTGAAGATCGCGCATTGACTTTTTTAAATCATAAGGAAATGAATAAGTAGCCTAACATAAATGAACAAATATAAGTCCAAAGTGCACATTGACAGCTAAGATGTTCTGAACCTCCACATCAGAGCAAATAAAACTACATATGTTAAATAAGCCTCCTTAACTCTTGCCTCGCTCTTAAAGATTTGATCCATTTTCTGTTGCATTGCCCTTTTTTTGTCGCATCAATTCAACTTTTTTATTATTTTTTTGCTGTTCCAGAAAACATGCACATTTGAACCAATCAGAGCTAACTATTTCTGCTGATCACATGTCAGTATGTCAGCCAATTGAACGGATAAATGAGTCCATGCTTTTTGCTTTGCTACGTGCATTTGCACATTGACGTGACTCATCATCGTCAGACTCGGACAACTCAAGCAGCTGGGGAAACCTCCATGCCGTCCGTGGAATAAAATAAATAATAAATATCGGTGGAAACGGATTGCGCTATACAAGCACTTTATTATGCTTGTTGTTAACACTTGTGTATGCAAATCTGATGTTGGCAGATTGTTTTCTTCTTGGAGATTAAATGCATGTGTGGCAGTTTTTTTTTTTTTTTTTTACATAGCGTTTTGGCTGTTGCCGTCATATTTTCGGGATCAAAGCACCGTGTACAAGAACAGCATTCCGGCCCTGAATCTTATACCGGAACTGCGTTCTGGCCCGGAATCATACACCGGAACTGCGTTCCTGACCTCTCTGGTCCACTTTCACCCCTGATGTTACTGCATTCTGGGAAGATTTGTATGACTGGTTATTTCCTAAATTGGCAAATTTGTCTAGTTTCACAAAAGAAAATGTTTTATATGGTATCTCTGTGTCAGAGTCATTGCATGACCGGGTTATCAATATAAGTATAATTCTTGGGAAATTTTTCATACATAAGAATAAATATTTCAAATCTATTCCTACTTTCAATATTTTTCACAAAGAATCATGTCACTATTTTTCTTCTTTGAAATATATGAAGGGGAAAAATGCTTTAAAACTGTGTGAAATTGTTGAGGAGCTGGACTTGGCTAATAGACCCTAGTCTTTTTCTTTTACTATTATTTATTATTACTGTGTGTATATATATATATATATATATATATATATATATATATATATATACTTTAGCATTCGTATTCATATATACATATACGTATATAATTTTTCTTTCCTCCATTTCTTTTTTTTTAATGTGATTGTAATTTTTGATATTATGTTTATGATTATGCTCTAGGCTTGTCTGTTACTTTTAAAGTTGTTTGACATTGTACCATGCCACTTATGTTGTAATGTTTTTTTGTTGTTTGTCCGAAAAAAATAAATAAATACATAAAATAAAGTAAATGGTCACTCTACTTCAGCGTTGACTAGGGGAAGTAACGCAGGTCAAAATAAAAAAGCTTACTAAAGCAAAAAATAATATTGTTGTTAGTCTGACATATTTTCTTACACAGCAAAGTTAATGCCAAGCGAAAAAACTCCATTAAAACACAATAAGTTACATTTAGGAAGAAGAAAGAAAAAAACGCTTTCTAGCAAAGATTGTTAGGTTTAGGAATCTTGTGGTCAATTGAATTTAGCTGTACGCAGGGGTGAAAGTGGCTAGAATTTCTTGCCGGAACTCCCTGACGTGAAAGTCGCCACAGAGCCAGAAATTTTATTAAATTTTTTCCTTCATTTTTTTTTTTTTTTTTATGGGGGGGTGGTCAAACATCTTAAACTACTGAATGCAAAGAAAACTGTTTTAGAACAATTATTTCTATAACACATACAAAAACTGATTTTCATTCAAACTTGTATTTTTTTCAATGATTTGCAAAATAAGTTAACAAAAACAGCAATAACCCCAACCTCCATCTCCTAATTTTTATTTTCCCTCATTTCGTCACATACTAAATGCAATATTTCAATTTTAACTACTTAAGAACATGGGATGTATATTAAAATTGAAGTTAATGTAAACATTTACTTTTTTTTTTTTTAAATAAAGATATAAGTTACATACATTCAGGAAAATAAGTACAAATGGCTTATTTGTGACTTATTGCCCTTTTTTGTCACATCAATTCAACCTTTTCTGTGTTTTTGCTGTTCCAGAAAACATGCACATTTGAACCAATCAGAGCTAACTATCTCTGCTGATCACATGTCAGTATGTCAGCCAATTGAACGGATAAATGAGTCCAGGCGTTTTGCTTTGCTGCGTGCATTCGCCCATTGATGTGACTCGTCATCGTCAGACTCAGATAACTGCAGCAGCTGGGGAAACCTCCATGCCGTCCGTGGAATAAAATAAATAATAAATATTGGTGGAAACGGATTACGCTACACAAGCACTTTATTATGCTTGTTTTTAACACTTGGTTATGTAAATTTGATGTTGTTAGATAGTTTTGTTCTTGGAGATGAAATGCATGTGTGGCAGCTTAGCATAATTATTTTTTTAAATATCGTTTTGACCGTTCACCATGTACCGGAACAGCATTCCGGCCCTGAATCTTATACCAGAACTGCGTTCCTGACCGTTCTGGCCCACTTTCACCCCTGGCTGTACCTCACTGTAACTGTTTGATTTAATGTCAACAAATTGAATTTAGATGATTGCTATCATCAAATGATTTTTGTTGCTATTCATTTCTGAAGGTTGGCAAATCAATTTCCAGAATATCTTATGGACAGAAGTGAGTCTCTCTTGACTGGCAAATTCTGGAAAGAAATTTGCTGTTTGAGTTGGTGGGTGCAGTACAATAGTATCATTGACAGTTACAGAAATCACACAATGGTCGTGATCAGGGGTGAAAGTGTCTAGAATTTCTTGCCAGAACTCCCTGAGAAAAAGGTCGCTACGGAGCCAGATGTCTTTTTATTTATTTATTTGGGAAGTGGGGTGTTCAAACCTCCCACAGGAATGCAAAAAAATGAAAATAAAATAAAAAATAAATAAATAAAACAGGTTTTACGCATGAATTGGGCTTCTGCATCACCCTTACTGTAACAAGGCATACGTGAGAAACTGATTTTCATTCAAAATTGTATTTTAAAATAACATACATGAACAAAATAAGTACAAATGGCTTACATTGTGCACAGTGAAATGAAATATCTTGAAGATAACACAAACATTGACTTTTTTATTATTATAAGGAAATAAGTAGCCTAACATAGGTAAATGAACAAAAATAAGAACAAAAAAACCAATTGTGCACATAAACTATACTGCCAAATGTATCTCATTTTAGACAAGCATTTCTGGACCTCATTGCAGTGAAATAAAAACCAGACTCTGGTCACAAAAAACTACAATGGTTAGAAGTATGACAGTATGACAGAAGTATGACATGCAAAAGTATTTTTGAGGCAATGAAAAGGTGATAATTTTTTTTTTAACTAAAATAGTGAGTACTCACCGCTTTTAACCGATATGCGCATGCGTGCAGATGCTTGGGCAAGCGCAACACAAGCACTTTATTATACTTGTTGTTAACACTTATGTTAATCTGACGTTAGATTGTTTTCCTCTTGGAGATGCCTGTGTGACAGCCAGGCAGGTTGTTTTTATCATGGGGTTTTGACAGTTCCTTCATATTTTTGGGATTCCTTGAGTCAAGAATCTGCATTGGACAAGGTGATGATGCTGGAACTTTGGTTTGGTGCTGTTCCAGTGAGATTTACAAAGATGACTGCCTGAAGAAGACATCAAAATTCCCTCAGTCCTTGATGATATGGGGCTGCATGTCAAAGGCACTGGGGAGATGGCAGTGGTTAAATCTTCAATAAATGCATACGTTTTCATTGAAATTTTAGACTGCTGTCTTATCACTTCAATTGAAAATATGTTTGTCATTTTCCAAGATGAAAATGGATCATGCCACAGAGCTAAAACTGTTAAAGTATTCCTTGGAGAAAGACTCATCCATTCAGTGTCATGGCCTGCAAATAGCACAGATCTCAACCCTATTGATAACCTGTGGTGGAAATTGAAAAAAAAAAAAAAAAAAAGGTCCACAGCAAGGCTCCGACCTGCAAGGATGATCTGGCAACTGCAATCAAAGAGAGTTGGCACCAAATTGATAAAGAATCATAACAGCCAGAGGTGGTGCTACTAGAGATGTGTTTTGTTATTTGTTTCTCATGATTCCATGTACATTTCCCTGCACTTGCTCTATAAAATTAACATTTACCAACCATCACAATGTTATATTCATTTCTTTCTGTTTCTGAATGCTAAAGAGTTGCACTTTTGAACTAATTCATTATTTTTTCAAGCCTTTTATCTGAGTTTGTTCTACATGATAAAATGTCTGAGTGAGTGCTCGTCCGAGATTGGTGATTCCATACTTTTTGCTATGGGTGTATTACAGCGACAGAAAATACCTTTATGATGTGCATCCCAACGTAAAAATAACTTTGTTTCATGAATAGAAAAGTAATGATTTAGTTTTTCTGATCTGTAAAAGCGGAATAGATAAATAAATAAATTTGATCAATGCTGGTAAAAGTTGAGCCAAGCCAATGCCAGAATCTCATTTGCCTCGTGATGTCAGCAGTATCCATCATCCCATGAGCCTGTGTTGGGAGGCCATCAGTGATTATGTGTTGGCGTGGTCGCTTGACCTTGTACCCTATGGAGGTAGATTTGTGTCTTTATTATTCAATCCAAAAAAAAGTTGCTTCAATCAAAAAAAAAGTTGCTTCAATCAAAATATATATTTTCAATTAAAAAAAAAAGTCACTTCAATCAAAAAAAGTGAATGCAAAAATAATTTTGAAACAAAAAAAAAGTGAATTTGAAGTGTCACTTTTTTTAAGCGCAAAAAGTTAGAACTTTTCTAGTGCAATAAGTTTTGAAGGCACTTTTTTTTTGATTGAATCATTTTGACACAAATGTGGCACTTCACCTATTGGTCAAACATGTGAGTGACAAGTGGCTACATGAATGATGTAAGCCTTAAAATTCTGAAGAAGATTCATGGCCACCACTCCTCGGGCCGGTGTAGGTATGAGCTGTCAGCTCGACCCCCAGCTGGGGCCGACCCAACAAATGGTGGCGGCCATGATTCTTGTTTCAGCAAGCTTTTAAGGCTTATGCCATTGGTGTAGCAACATGGCACTCAAACATGTCTGGCCAATAGGCAAAGAGCCACATCTGTGTAAAATGATTCAATCCAAAAAAAAAAAAAAAAAAAAAGTGCCTTCAAAAATTTTTCAACTTAAAAAAAAGTGCAATCAAAACTTTTTGTACTAAAAAAAAAATGAGTTTAAAACTGCTCTTCAATAAAAAATAAATAAATAAAATAGGAGAGGGCAATTTTATTTTTGCAAATGAATTTTTTCATTGATCGAAAATATTTTGATTGGAGCTAATTTTTCTGGGATGGAATGATTTAAACACAAATGTTTTATCCATAATATGACCCAAACACAAAAAGGATTGCTTCAATCACAGAAAACATTTTCAATGAAAAATTAAGTGTTCAATTGCAATTTCTTGAGTCTCAAATATTTTTTGTCATTCAAAAACTTTTTTCTATGCTTTTTTAAAAATTTTCTTTTGTTTGAAGTAACTTATTTTTTGATTGAATAATAAAGACACAAATGTCCAAGCCAAAATCTGGCCCAAATGCAAAACTACATTACTTCATTCAAAAAAGTTTTTAATCAAAACAAATTCTAAAAAAAATAGTTTTCAAATGCAATTTTTTGAGTATATTATAGAGAATATTTTATATAACAAAAAAACTGTTTCAAATTTATGTTTGCATTCACTTTTTTTTATTTAAGCGACTTTTTTGATTGAAGAAACCTTTTTTTTTTTTAATCGAATAATAAAGACACAAATCTACCTTCATAGTACCTACAACGCTGCGCCGCTTTAAGAAAAAAGTCGAAAACACTAAAAATGAGCGTCTCAGGGTGCGCTCAATCAATCAGTAAAAGCTTTATTAAATGAAGCACACACATCTCAGAATCTAACTCCAATATACTGTATATAAATGGTAAATAACATTTTACAATCAAGTGGGCGTTCAACCATTCAAGCTATTGATCAAAGAGAAACAATTTAATTGGGGTTGTCTATGACCAGCTAATTTGCTTATTAAAGGCTTGGCGGGGGGGCTCAGGGGGCTGTTACACATTTGTGTTGCTCAAAGGACTGAGATATTGGGGTTACTTTTATGACATATAAAACTAACCATGCATGTGAATGCATGATTGCTTTGAATTATAATACATAAAAGGCTACCTAGTGCATACAAGTGAACATATGACTTTGAGTACATAACCATGAATGGGTCTAAATGATCTCACAAAATACCTGCGCTTGTAGACAGGTGTCCTTTTTTTATGTAAACATGTTCTCCATATTTACAGGTTTTATAAATTCAGTATTTGCATACTTTACTACTTTGACAATTCAAATATATATTTGTTTATTTATACTAGATGTTGTCTGTCCCTTTTTGCGGGTTTATATTCTTCAGGCCCGTGTCATTTGTTTATCTCTTCAAATCATTGTTAAATGACGATTCCATGTCAGATTTTTTCCATTCTTACTTAATGTCAGCCTCAAAACAATTACCTAAATCACTTTACACACCTTTCAATTCTGCATAATCCCGCCTTTCTGCTTTTATCCTTGGCCAATCACAACTTTTTAGAAACCAAACCAATATCAATCAAAAAGGCCAATTTGTTGTTGATGCATGTCTTTTCTTTTTTCCCCCAAAACCAGTGAAATATGATTTGGGCAATTCTGCTATGAGGCAGACGATTTGTATCATTTTTAAAATACTTTCATTTAGTTATTCAGTGACCGTCAGGGGTGATTCCTTTATTAACAGTAGATAACCAACAATTTTGCCATGCAACAACAACAACAGTTGCAAAATTGAACTTTAAGCTTTCCTTTTACAAGCTGTTATTCGATTTTTAATGTAGAACTTAATAGATTTCCAGTCTCTACTTCTCAAAGCCATTTTCTCCTTCTTAAGGCACTTTTGGCAGTCTATTTTTCTTGGAAGTTGACATGAGCTAATGAATGACATTAGGTGCCTTTCCACAGCAGCAACTTCCTCATCATCCCATTTCTTTCTCTTGCGGCCTTCTTGCTCTATAGACAGACAAAAAAAAATTCTCTTTACATGGCTTTATATTTTCAGTATACAAACTTATTTTTTAAAAATATATACGGTATTTACTGCACCTTTTGACTTCAGAGCTTTGTCATGATTCGTGGACTGTGTTACGGAGTCCTGCTGCACATCTGGCTCTGTTGTGTGACTCCTCTCTGCTGTGACCTCATCATCTATTAAAAAAATCCAAAATTTATGTTCAATGATTCAGGAAAAAAAAACTATCCCTACTGTGAAACAGTTCTGATATGTTTCATGGTTGCTGGACTGCATCTGGCAAAATGTTTTTTGAATCTGTGGAGGGTACCGGTACATAAAATCTAAAGGCTAATAAGCCCCTTTCACACACGCCGAAAAACCAGGGACATCCAGGGATTTAAACAGCCACCCCATGTATGTGAACGCAATTTCCCGGGTCGACTGACACCGAGATTAGATTACGCGGACATTTCAGAGGTCGCGTCATAGTATAATTCCTGGGAAAGTCCCGGGACGAGGCTTCTGTGAAAGCAAGCGTTAAATTCCCGGGTCACAGGGTGATGGCTGATGGCATAAATATCATGGCGGGCCGATCGTCACTTCCTCTTTCGTCGCAGTAAGACGAAAAGGGGCAAACAAACATCGCAATTATCAACATAGCAAGCTGAAAATGGCTAAATAAAACTGAAAACATAACAAAATGAAATTGCTAACTGGATCGTAGAGCTGAGGAAGAGAGTCCATCGTCCAGCTTTGTTAGAGCCCGCTACTGTGGAAACAAGGTTGTACCTCAAGCGGAAAACAATGGAGGGAAGCGTTCAAGGGTTTATTAAATACAAACAAAAATACACGCAATCGCAGGAAAGGGGGAAAAACACAATGGGTCCGTGACAGTAGGTCGACGGGGATCAATAATACTAACCTAAGCGGTAGGCAGAGAGCCGGTAAGACATCAAAACAAATACACTCAAAAAGCAGCACGACGTAGGGGATTTCAAAACAAGGGCAGCAGAGGTGTCGAATGGTGACCAGCAAGTTAGTATCTCGCCACCTTTCTCTTGCACCGCCTAGGCTTAAATAGTCTTGATGAGCTTTAATTGGCTGCACTTACAACGTCGGGAACGCTCCCACAAACAGCCCTGTAAAAAAACACGATTTGATCAACATTGTGACAGCCGATGCCGACCAAAAATGGGGGTTATAAAATGTCCCCACACCACCTCCAGTCACTTCCGCTCATCTAATGGAAACATTCTCGCACTGCCCCCACAAATAACACACCGTACTTGGGGGGACAGAGCCTTCTCTGTTGCTGCCCCTTCACTTTGGAACTCACTCCCTAAACCAATACGCACCTGTTCTGATCTTCACAATTCCAAAAAATGTTAAAAACTCACCTATTTAAACTGGTTTTTAATTTATAATTCTTTTTTTTTCTCTATTGTTTTGTACTGCGCACATTGAGTTAGCCTTTTCTATGTTTCAACTGTAAAGCGTCTTTGAGCATCGGTAAAAGTGCTCTATAAATAAACATCGGCGAAACAGCCTATATGAGGCGAATTTGACATCCAAAGTACTACCGTACGCTCTGAACTTTTTTTTTTTTTTTTTTTGATGCATAAAGGCAGAACGTACTAAAAAATGCCTTTAGAAAAGACTCGTATGTAGTTATATCAAATAAGGACTGTTTAAATAGGCTACATGACTAATGTGGTCAACTGCTTTAAAACTACCACAAAAAAAACACAATGGTTAAAAGTATGAGATGGTAATACATGCAAAAAATATTTTTGAGGGAATGATAAGGTAATAAAAACTCAATAAAAACAAAAATAGTGAGTACTCGCCGCTTTTAACCGATGTGCGCATGCGTGCGAATGTTTGCGCAAGCGCGCTGAGCATTGTGTAGACGTTTCGCCGCGTAGACAAGAATTGCCGAACACCGGTACACTGAACAACCCAACAAAATATTGAGCTTAGTCGACATACACTGTGTTTCAGTAATTTGCAGGAGGCACCACAGAAACATATATACAGTTGTGGTCAAAAGTTTACATACACTTGTGAAGAACATAATGTCATGGCTCTCTTGAGTTTCCAGTTATTTCTACAACTCTGATTTTTCTCCGATGGAGTGATTGGAACAGATACTTCTTTGACACAAAAACATTCATGAAGTTTGGTTCTTTTATGTCTTTATTATGGGTTAACAGAAAAAGTGATCAAATCTGCTGGGTCAAAAAATTGACATACATGGATCTGAAAAAGCGAATCATTGACTTGAACAAGTCATGAAAGTCACTTGGAGCCATTTCAAAGCAGCTGCAGGTCCCAAGAACAACAGTGCAAACAATTGTTTGTAAGTATAAAGTGCATGGCACTGTTTTGTCACTGCCACGATCAGGAAGAAAACGCAAGCTATCACCTGCTGCTGAGAGAAAATTGGTCAGGAGGGTGAAGATTCAACCGAGAATCACCAAAAAGCAGATCTGCCAAGAATTAGAAGCTGCTGGAACACAGGTGTCAGTGTCCACAGTCAAGCGTGTTTTGCATCTCCATGGACTGAGAGGCTGCCGTGCAAGAAGGAAGCCTTTGCTCCAAAAGCGGCACCTTAAGGCTCGACTGAAGTTTGCTGCTGATCACATGGACAAAGATAAGACCTTCTGGAGGAAAGTTCTGTGGTCAGACGAAACAAAAATCGAGCTGTTTGGCCATAATGCCCAGCAATATGTTTGGAGGAGAAAAGATGAGGCCTTTAACCCCAAGTACACCATGCCTACCGTCAAGCATAGTGGTGGTAGTATTATGCTGTGGGGCTGTTTTGCTGCCAATGGAACTGGTGCTTTACAGAGAGTAAATGGGATAATGAAGGAAGATTACCTTCAAATTCTTCAAGATAACCTAACGTCATCAGCCCGAAGATTGGGTCTTGGGCGCAGTTGGGTCTTCCTACAGGACAATGACCCCAAACACACATCAAAAGTGGTAATGGAATGGCTAAATCAGGCTAGAATTAAGGTTTTTGAATGGCCTTCCCAAAGTCCTGACTTAAACCCTATTGAGAAATTGTGGACAATGCTGAAGAAACAAGTCCATGTCAGAAAGCCATCAAATTTAACTGAACTGCACCAATTCTGTCAAGAGGAGTGGTCAAAGATTCAACCAGAAGCTTGCCAGAAGCTTGTGGATGGCTACCAAAAGCGCCTAATTGAAGTGAAAATGGCCAAGGGACATGTTACCAAATATTAGCGCTGCTGTATGTATATTTTTGACCCAGCAGATTTGATCACTTTTTTCTGTTCACCCATAATAAAGTCATAAAAGAACCAAACTTCATGAATGTTTTTTGTGACAAAGAAATATCTGTTCCAATCACTCTATCAGAGAAAAATCAGAGTTGTAGAAATAACTGGAAACTCAAGAGAGCCATGACATTATGTTCTTCACAAGTGTATGTAAACTTTTGACCACAACTGTACCTTGTACTGGCCATGTTTTATTTAGAAACAAAGTTTACTTTGAAGCTAAAGAGTTAGGTGTTCAAACTCAGTACACAAATGTCGCACTGAAAAAAAAGGCGCTACACGTCCTTGAAATACCAATTAAAGTGATATTAGAAAGAAGCTTGCGTCTCTTCTTTTATATTACCATTAAATATGTATATAAGCTTGACGCTAACTTAATGGGAGCTATTTTTTCACCGGAGATTTGGCTAGCTTTGGCAGCGCTCAACGCAAGCTGCAGCTAACAGCAGTAACATTGTTATGCCGCAAAATATGAAAAGGCTTAAACTAGAGATGTCCCGATCGATCAGGATGCCGATCACATCATTTTCAAAGTATCGGAATCGGCAAAAAAATATCGGCCATGCCTTGTTTTAATATATATATATATATATATATATATATATACATATACAGTGCCTTGCAAAAGTATTCGGCCCCCTTGAACCTTGCAACCTTTCGCCACATTTCAGGCTTCAAACATAAAGATATAAAATTTAAATTTTTTGTCAAGAATCAACAACAAGTGGGACACAATCGTGAAGTGGGACAAAATTTATTGGATAATTTAAACTTTTTTTAACAAATAAAAAAACTGAAAAGTGGGGCGTGCAATATTATTCGGCCCCCTTGCGTTAATACTTTGTAGCGCCACCTTTTGCTCCAATTATAGCTGCAAGTCGCTTGGGGTATGTTTCTATCAGTTTTGCACATCGAGAGACTGACATTCTTGCCCATTCTTCCTTGCAAAACAGCTCGAGCTCAGTGAGGTTGGATGGAGAGTGTTTGTGAACAGCAGTCTTCAGCTCTTTCCACAGATTCTCGATTGGATTCAGGTCTGGACTTTGACTTGGCCATTCTAACACCTGGATACATTTATTTTTTAACCATTCCATTGTAGATTTGGCTCTATGTTTTGGATCATTGTCCTGTTGGAAGATAAATCTCCGTCTCAGTCTCAGGTCTTGTGCAGATACCAACAGGTTTTCTTCCAGAATGTTCCTGTATTTGGCTGCATCCATCTTCCCGTCAATTTTAACCATCTTCCCTGTCCCTGCTGAAGAAAAGCAGGCCCAAACCATGATGCTGCCACCACCATGTTTGACAGTGGGGATGGTGTGTTCAGGGTGATGAGCTGTGTTGCTTTTACGCCAAACATATCATTTTGCATTGTGGCCAAAAAGTTCAATTTTGGTTTCATCTGACCAGAGCACCTTCTTCCACATGTTTGGTGTGTCTCCCAGGTGGCTTGTGGCAAACTTTAAACGAGACTTTTTATGGATATCTTTGAGAAATGGCTTTCTTCTTGCAACTCTTCCATAAAGGCCAGATTTGTGCAGTGTACGACTGATTGTTGTCCTATGGACAGACTCTCCCACCTCAGCTGTAGATTTCTGCAGTTCATCCAGAGTGATCATGGGCCTCTTGGCTGCATCTCTGATCAGTTTTCTCCTTGTTTGAGAAGAAAGTTTGGAAGGACGGCCGGGTCTTGGTAGATTTGCAGTGGTCTGATGCTCCTTCCATTTCAATATGATGGCTTGCACAGTGCTCCTTGAGATGTTTAAAGCTTGGGAAATCTTTTTGTATCCAAATCCAGCTTTAAAGTTCTCCACAACAGTATCTCGGACCTGCCTGGTGTGTTCCTTGGTTTTCATAATGCTCTCTGCACTTTAAACAGAACCCTGAGACTATCACAGAGCAGGTGCATTTATACGGAGACTTGACGGAGACATTCTATTTATCATCATCGGTCATTTAGGACAACACTGGATCATTCAGAGATCCTCACTGAACTTCTGGAGTGAGTTTGCTGCACTGAAAGTAAAGGGGCCGAATAATATTGCACGCCCCACTTTTCAGTTTTTTATTTGTTAAAAAAGTTTAAATTATCCAATTAATGTTGTTCCACTTCACGATTGTGTCCCACTTGTTGTTGATTCTTGACAAAAAAATTAAATTTCATATCTTTATGTTTGAAGCCTGAAATGTGGCGAAAGGTTGCAAGATTCAAGGGGGCCGAATACTTTTGCAAGGCACTGTATATTTTTTTAATTAAATCGTTTTCTAATTGTATTTAACGTTACAGACATAATATGTTACACTTATCCAGAGTCTTTAGTTTAGGCTTAAGGTAGGGTTATCAAATTTATCCCAATAACGGCGGTAATTAATTTTTCAAAAAATGTATCACGTTAAAATATTTAACGCAATTAATGCATGCGCTGCACGACCCACTCACGCATTGTCGCGCTCCATCTGTAATGGCGCCGTTGTGCCTATATAGAGCGCTAAAAGGCAGCGTAAAATGAGTAGAGTGAATTTTGGCAGCCTTTGGAGCCTTATTTTAATTGACTAAAGCCTTACAATCCCTCTACCTACGATTAGAAATATCATGGGAAGCAATGTGGGGAAGCAAGGTAGCAATTGATCTTTTTCTTAACACCTTATGTTATATCCCATCGCAGAGAAGATATATGAATTGGTAGCACTACGCACAGTCTTGGTTCCACTTGTCATGGTTCCACTTCCCATCATGCATTTGGGCATGGCCTTCAGTATCATTTACTGAAAGCTCAACAAATACACTAGATGGCAATATTTAGTCACAACATACAAAGTCACAAGTGTTTTCTATCCGTGGATCCCTCTCACAGAAAGAATGTTAATAATGTAAATGCCATCTTGAGGATTTATTGTCATAATAAACAAATACAGTACTTATGTACTGTATGTTGAATGTATATATTCGTCCGAGTTTTATTCATTTTTTTCTTAATGCATTGCCAAAATGCATATGATCGGGAAAAATTATCGGGAATGATTGGAATTGAATCGGGAGCAAAAAAAAGCAATCGGATCGGGAAATATCGGGATCGGCAGATACTCAAACTAAAACGATCGGGATCGGATCGGGAGCAAAAAAACATGATCGGAAAAACCCCAATTAAAACCATTACTCACCAAATTCAATATGCTGGCAAATGCATTCATCTAAAAAAATACTGACAGTGAGACCTCTCCTCGTTCAGCGAACGTGAATTGGTTCTTAGGGCAAGATCATCTCTCGCTATTAGCCATCTTTGACGCTATCCTTTTTTTCCACTTCAAACTTGTTTCTCACTCAGCGGCTGTGATTATAACCTCAACGAAGTTGCTCTCCCAGCTAAGCCTAGGCTAACATTCGTCTCTAAGTTTTTAGTAGGTTGTATATTGAATTTAAAAGGAAAATGTGTGTTTTGTTTTTGGCGAACTTTTTCATGGTGCTAATCTATTGAAGCTACTCACACATGGAAAAATACTCTTGTACAACGTTTTAAATGTATTCATTTTGCATATTTCAGTTACCATGATTTGAGAGCTCAATATATTGAAGAAAAGTATGCCTTGTGTTTCGAGTGTTTGTTTTTGGGTTCGTTGGAATAACGGCACAGACACACACAGCAACAAACGAGAAGGGGTGAGCGCTGCCGCGCAAAGCCACTTCTGGCTGCATTTTTGACACATGAAAAATGGCGAATACCGTACTACAGGATAACGGGATTTTTCAGTGGTTTTGAAACCGCAATGTTTTCATACCATGGGAAACCGGTAACCAGCACATACCTACTTCCGACTAACCCCCCCCCCCCTTAAAAATGTGCTCCTCAGATCTATACAATTCACGTAGGTCACCCTTTTTGACTTCAAAACAGCGAATTTCGCCGAAAGGTGAGAGATTTTCATGCCTGATTATAAAATCACACCAGCAGCCCTCCCCGCACTGAGAGTGCCAGTGGGCAACATGGGACAAATCTGTGAAAGTGTCCAACCCGCGTCATTCCTGGCTATGCCTCCATGCGTGAAAGCAATGACACAAGTAAATCCCGCATCACTTTACACGGGAATTTACCGGGACACGTGTGTGAAAGGGGCTTTATTCTAGAGCAGGGGTCAGTAACCCGCGGCTCCGGAGCCTATTTGATCCCTATGATCTGGCTCGGTTTTATAATACGTAAAGGAATGTTTGATTAAAATATTCTTCCGCTTGTGAGAGTTAAAGTAGTTTAACTTTCCTTGAGTAGGCAGATCAAGTCAGACTCACTGTTTTGTGTGTTTGTTAACAGGACACTCACACAGGTCATGAATTCAGCAACTATGTACAGTCACAGTAGCCAATCAGAAGGTGTATCAACTTGTTTTTGCACTATTCATAGGCGCAAAGACTTGTGGGTACACTTTCTGAGTAGCAACTGTGACTTACGATAGTTTACTCACGCAAGTCATGAATTGACTGACGGAATTGACGGTTGCCACTTGAAAGGTGTACCCACAAGTCTGTGCTGAGTGGCAACCTCAATTTTTTAGTTTGGAAATTCATGACCTGCGTGTTCTGTGAATATTAGTATGTACAAAGTCAGCACTTATTCTGCTGACTAAAAGTCAAATATGCACAACACAATTTATGTATATGTGTGGATAGTCGAGCTAATGCAATCATTTAAAATGTCAATATGTGTGGGTCAAAATTAGGGTTGCCAACAGTCCCGGATTGGGCGGGACATCATGGAATTTAGGAAGTTCTGATTGGTACCGCCGCAGTACCAGTTAGAACTTCCTAAATTCCAGGTTGTCCCGCCCAATCCGGGACTGTTGGCAACCCTAGTCAAAATGGGTCTTTGAGTGTTAAAGGTTGCCAACCTCTGTTCTAGAGAGAATGCCTGAAAACTTGGCCTCACTTGCAGGTCTTGCAATAGGACAAAACACAGCGAAGCACAGCCAAGAATGGCTCAGAGCGAAACTCATATTCATATTCTGGAATACTTACCCTGTGTGTCTGATTCATCAGTTTCATCAAGACTTCTAAACCGTTTGCGGTCTAATTGAACATTTTCTGTGGAGGGTGAGAAATTGCATTACATTTACTAGGAAAGTCAACTCAAATTAGCCCAAATACACATAGTGATTAAGGGAGTCCTAGAGTTACGGCTGTGTTCCATTCATACACTGGCGACGTGACCCAAATTTCCTTGCAAGTCAAATTTCACCGTTAAAGTAGAAATTTACATCATAATACTTTTTAAAAAAACAAAACAGATTCAAGTAAAAATTAGATAATGTACTCACCATTACTTTTGAGAAGTGGGTAGAGAGCTGGGGTTATCTATTATTTGCAACCGAAAGCACAGAACACAACTACTGACACCAACAAAACGTAACCATTCGCGCCCACCTGTCCACCCTTCCCCCCCTTACTCCAAGTGCGGTGCGTTTCGGGACAGCCCAGAAAACACAACACGTCAACATTACAACCGGAAGCAAACATGCAACCCGATTTGTTACTTTATTGTTTTTTTTTTTTTTTTGTGACATGAACCAGAAGGTGTTTGGTTTCGCTAACTTCAACTGTGAACACAAAACAACTTTTGGTGGCGAGCAAGTTGTTATTGCGCGACGGTTTAACTTTGATCTGAACGCAGCATATCTTTACCAATGTTCATCTCAGTTCTCTGATCGTTTTATGATGTATAAGTTTCATCATGTGATCAAAACAGGACTAAAAAGGCAAAGATACTCCCGGTGCACAAATACATATAAGCACTATGCACTAGCTAAACAGATTAAACGGTGGACAAGGCATAGGTGTCATCAAGACATCGAAGGTCAAGGACATCGTAACCCGAGGACTCCCTGTATACGTATTTTTAAGTGAAACAATGAACATTTTCGTACCTTCAGGATCAATGTGCAAGTCATCCACGGATTTGCCCTTCATTTCAGTCAGATGTCCATCTTCCAGAGCCATCAGTACTTTGCCAATTTTAGCTAGCTGGAGCGTGCCCTCTGGAAGTTGGTACATCTGTTGTTGCAAGCTGATATCATACCCCAGAAAATCAGAAAGTTGATCCATCTCTGTTTTGGTGAAGTCAAGCACTCGTGACAAGGCTCTTATTTGTCTCTGCAAATATTTGGAAGTCAGACTCTCAGGGCTCTTTGCCCCACAGTCCTTGGTGAAGTAGTGAAGAATGAGAGATCCACTATAGCATGCCTTAGTGAATGGTTTCGCAAAAAGGTAAGTGTTCCCTGGAGGAACGCCGCAGTCCTGCCTTTTTCTGACAAGAAGGTCCAATGCCTGCTGCATTGCTTGAGTCAAAAGTATGGGAGCTTTCCTGTCACTGCTACCTTTTACTTCTATTCTTTTGAAATTCTGATAAAATGTATTTTCTAGACCTGATAGCGCAAAGTTCACATCTTCTGTTTTGTGTGACAAATTGGAGGATTTATAGGCAGAAAGTGGAATTTTGGAGACTTCAACAGCTCTTGGTCTGTTAAACAAAATGACTTTGGTCAAAATGACTTTTGTCAGTTTTGTGTATGTCATTGCTGATGAGTCTGAGGACAGTTTTTGGAAAAGGTCTTGTCGCTGATCATCTAAATATGAATGGAGAGCTTGAACATCTTTAGTGAAGGGGAGTAACTGAGGGACAGTACATTTAGACCTCAGTGTTACAGGTAATGTTACTAGTTCGTGCCACTTGCTTTGATACTCTCTGCGAAACGCTCTCACGTCATTTAAAACGCTACTGTCGCATTGTACGTTTGCCCCTCTTATAACCATCTTTGAAATCCTGTCCAATATGCGTCCAATTCTGAGCGCCAGACTCGGGCTTTTGTATGTATGTGTTTCACAGCTGTATCCTGCTGTTTCTTTCACAGACTGGACCAGATGCATGAAATTTGAGGGTCGGATGTGATCTTTCATCGTTTTCATGGCACTGTTTTTTCTGGAACATATGAGCAACCTTCCCAGCCCTCTCATTTCCTGACGGATGTACTCGTGTTTGGAGATATCATCTCCGAGCCTGTTATACAAGTTTTGGCCATACGCCATGATCCAGGGATCCGATTTCACAACTACTTGAACGTCATCCTGATGCATGCCGTTAATCAATTTCCAAAGCGGTTCCTGGACTCCGGGTGGTGGAGTTGTATATTGTATACGAGCTTGAGTACGTGTTCTGCCAGGTTTTGGCAGATTCTTTGGGAGGAATTTACAAATCTTCACATGTTTCCAAAGGAACTTTCTTGGAAAGAAGCCTTGGCAGTATGTGCAATGCTTATAATTATGTGCTTGGGCTTTGTTTTTTGGCCGGTAGCACGGCACAGGAGTTCCAATGCCAGAATTTAAAACGTTTACATTATGGGCAAAGTTCCCCATATTTCTCAAATGGTCTAGACACCTGCGTCTTTCCTTAGAGCCTTTAGAAAAGGACAGTGCCCTTGCCACCTCTTGCTTGTCTTTATGTGCATGCAGCAGGTGTCTTCCAATTTTTATGACCCCTGCTTTGCAGTAGAAACAATATTGCCTTTTGTTATAAATTCTTGATCCATCCTCTCTTCTACTAATACCAGGGACAGAAAGTGAATCAAGAGAAAATCCATCCAGGGAACAAGCTAAGTCAGGTCCATCTTTCTCCATGTCAGGTGCAAGGTTTTCCGACAGGGCTCCAGTCTCCCTCGCCTTACTTGGTTCACAAACGCTTGTATTTGTTGATGAATTAGATTCACTACTGGAATATCTTCTTTGTCTCTTACTAGAGGGTTTTTTATTTTCCAGGGGAGAATGCTTTCTCTTTGATGTGGCATATCCATCTTGGTCATCAGTCATGTTCTCTGCATTTGGAGAGCTCTGCAATCTTTGTTTCTGGTCACCTGAGAGACGCATGTTGTTTGCGTCATTAGCAGATGACGCTATATCACTTTGAGAAAGAGATTCTTCACTTTTGTCGTTCAAATTGGAATAAAAGTGCTCATCTGAATCCAGAGGTGTCTGCAGTTTTTTCTTTCAGAAGAGAAAACAGGTCTAAATTCAGAAAAGATCTTCAATGTCTACGAAAGCCCCAATGTAGAAAATGTAACATGCACCAAGTACCTGATTGCTGCCTTTTAGGTTCTGCAATTTATCCGAAACTGAGGAGTCTATACGATGAGTGATAATTCTAACTTTTACTTGTGAAAGAAGCTTGGGGTCATCCCAGACCTAAAGAAATTAAGAGATAAAACATGTTTGTTATGCGAACAATGAACTGTCCAGCAAGTTATCGGTTCATACTGACCACCATTATTCCAAACCTGTTTTATGCATGGCAGATACTGTTCCCCAAAGTCATATGTTATTTGGTCCCCTGGCTCAATGTCCCTCGAAGCAAATAAACAAAGGTGCGGTTTGCCCTTTGCCATCACCCTCTTCATTTTGCAATTTGGATTCCTCTGGTCAGGACTAACCAGTCGTCCAAGGCTGCCGTCGTCTTTGGCTGCATCAATACTTGCGGAGAGAAAAAAAAATACTCGCGTTTGAGTGAGACAAGGGGGGTCGACTTTTTGCATCGAGCAACACGGCAGAAGTGCCACTCAAGCGAATTGCAGCAGACCTGGTGCGGCGCAAAGATGGAAACTGGTCGTGTGATGGAAGTATTGAACTAAACCACAGCAAATACAAATGTATAGATTCAAATAATGATTTACTTTTCATCTACTGAATGCTTCACGCGGCACAGTTTAGCATCAGGAAGTAGCAATTTCCAGGCAGCTTTTCTAAGTGCTCAGCACTCCCGTTATTAGTGGACATAAAGAAAGAACAAAGAGGTCAAGTACAGTACTTGTGTGACATTACACTGTGACCAATTTAAAACTCCCATCTACAGAACGATTTAGATTGTAAATAGAAAACTACACAGATAACACACCTCAACCTGGGCACTTGCCTTTCGACCTATCTAAGGCACGAAAATATTCACAATATCGGAAAAGTAAGTAAAATGGGAACGTAGAGTTTAAAAAAAATGATGTGAAACAGAAAAACAGACCAGTTTTTGATTCTGTACCCAGAAGATACTTAAAAACTTCTGTCAGACTTTAAACAATGTGTTCAGCCCTTGCCTATGCTACTGAAAAAAAATGGACAAAAGTGACATAATCCACATCTTACCACCAGGTACTTTCTTTCCAGAGGAAGTCACACATGAAGAGAGCACATGCCTTGCGATTTGTCGTCCTTCTTCTCTTGGATTCTTCAGAATTTATTAACTCCCCTCTGTATTCAACCACAAAGTCCCCTTTTTGGAATTGGACTTTGGCAAACACTCCTCGACCTAGACAAATAGTCACAAATGAAATGTATTAATCACCTATACGCAAAAGCTAATTTTTCACAGATTATTTTGTTTTTTCTTTTAAACATGTCCTGTTCAGCTGCTTGGACACTGAGAATGAGAATCTGAGTGTCCTATTAGACTGAACAGTTTTAATATGCAACGTGGGAGTTTGATGTACTCCTATTGTGGTTGTTCATACCATTGTATTCATCAGGAGAAAGCAGCGCCAGAAAGGGTTTTTGGGGGAGGAAGCATTACCTAATTATGCCTCAAGGCATCTAGTCATGCGTGAACCCACTTCGACGTGTGATAGGCATGCAGAAAACTACCCACCCAGCTGTGGCAGATGGGCGTCCGCTAGACCCAGTCCCCATTAATCAGCCCCCAGGGAAAAGACGAAGAGTTGTGCCATTATCCGCCCGCCCCCACTGCTACCCACACATCTGTACTCCCAGCCACCATCGCAACCCCTCACCGAAGGGTGTGAATAGCAGGACCCCCACAGCCCACAAGGCCTGGGGCAGGACAGGACCCCCACCCAAAGGGGGCGACACCCTGCTGTTCTACCGGCAAGCATGGCCAGGGCCCAAGGAGGACACCCGGGCAGAAAGAAAGGTTGGAGCGGGAAAACGCCGAGAGGTCACTGCGGGGTAGAGCGGGACCTGAGCCCCGAACCCCTGTGCAACAGACAGCCCAGACGAAGAAGAGGCCCCGCCACAAAAAAAGTATGGGACCCACCTACTGCCCAATTAATGTGGCTGCCAGCACCGTGATGGGGTTGTGTGGGGAGGGTAGTGCAGTGTATGCAATAAATAGGAGAGCCCGGCTGAGAAGGGAACTCAAACTTTTGTGGCCATTTCTATCCACTAATCTACTGGAAGCCAGTCATAAACCTCTGCTGTTTTTGTCAAATTTGCTTTTCAACAGAGAAACTTTCAAGAGGGTCTCAACATGCTTGACTGCGAATGTAGCTTTGTAAAACACCACGATCTACAGATCCCTGTAGACGCAGCTGACAATATTTTCCCCAAATAATTTATGCTGTTTACAAGAACATTTTGCATAGACGCTAGAGCTGAACGATATTGGAAAAAACTACTGCTGCGATATTTTTGGGGTTTGCGATATATTGCGATATTTAAAAAATTACTAGATGACTTGAATAGCTGTTTGGAAAGACTTTGGATGACTCATCATGACCACAATGTACAGTATTCCATCGTTTTTCGCGGTGAATAGGGACCAGAACCCGCCGCGATAAGTGAAAAACCGCGAAGTACCGCATACCCCCCGCCCTCATTTTTTTTTTGTGTGTGTGTGTGCGTGTGATGGTACATGCAGGTCCGCGTGTGTGAGGCGGAGCGTGGAAAACCTTCCCTCCGATCCCTTCAAGTAAGGACGCTGACGGCTGTGCCGTAGGCTAGAGCTTTATTGGCGCAGTGGTTAGCGTCCCTGCACTGTTGATATAGAGAGCGGCGTGGGTTTGGGTCCCAGCCTGGTCAGAGAGGTGGGAGCAGATCCCATCGGGGTACGGCGCGTTTCAAACTGGTTACATTGGTGCGGTGACCCGGATCGGCAGCGAAGGGTTTCGGGGGGTGAGGGTAACGGGTACGCAAAGGTCCGCTTGTGTGAGGCGGTACATGGAAAATCTTCCCTCCGATGCAATCAACTAGGGACGCTGACGGCTGTGCCGTTGGCTCGAGCTTTATTGGAGCAGTGGTTAGCGTCCCTACACTGTTGATATGGAGCGTGTCTTGCAGCGCGGCGTGAGTTCGTGTCCCAGCCTGGTCAGAGAGGTGGGAGCGGATCGCGTCGGGGCGCAGTGCGTTTCAAACCGCTTACATGTGCTCAACGTATGATCTAGCAGTGGAAAGAGATACATATAAGACATGTTTTTTTTCTCACTTTTTTTCCCCAAAGTATGATTTTAAAAAATGTATATATATATGTATATATTTTAATAAATGCTTTTTAAGCACTTCAACTGTAATAATTATGATCATTTTTAAACATAACTGTCCCACCGAATCATTTTTAAACAAGAATGAAGGACTGTAGTAAAAAAATGCTTGGCTTTACTAAATGCTTATGTTTATCTAACATGGCTGTGACTCTTGGAGTGACATGTAGAAATTACAAACTCCTCATGATCACTTCTGGCGTTTATTTTATATGTCTCGAACGTCTCCACCCCCCCCCCCCCCACACACACACACACACACACATTCATTCCAGCCCGCGCTTCCTTGCAGAAACAGTTTAACAAGTCAAACGATGATTGACACATTGCTGCCTTGTAAAGTCGGCTTCTTTGGCCAGATCAAAGCCATCGTTAACCTTAATAAGCGAGTGCCCAGTGACAGAGCTTCGAGAGGCGGTGTGGGAGGCTGTGTGAGCAAATGAAGCAGAACAAAGGTTTGTGGATTGGGAAAAAAATTGACTATCGCACGTCCTCGCAATGGGACTATCGCGCATGCTCCCATCGCGATGGCGATGTTTAAACGAAATATCGTTCAGGCTTAATAGACTATTTATCACACCATATGAAGCATCCCCGTGACTCATACATTTAGTGTATTTTCGTGACCATAAACTGTACAGTATAAAAGGTGCAGTCTCAGTTGCGGGTCCAATTTCTGTATTTAACACATACACAAGGCGCCCATTAATATTGAGCGCAACGTATGGTAGCATGCATGCACGCTAGAACATGATACGCTAGCTCGTAACATTGCTAGAATATGTTTTTAAAAAGGCAGTAGAAGCAAAACCAAGTTTGGGTGTGCTTTATTGAAGTCATGTACTGTCTAGTAACAGTGCACTCACATTACGTTTTAATCAATCCACAAAACCATCAGAGTCCTCATCTTCTGTATCCAACATGAAGCATTGGGCCAAGAGGGCAAGTTCCCCATCCAACATGCCAGGTTCCCTCTCATTGTTAGAGTGACTCGTCACCGTGAGGCTCAGTATTATTGATGCCGGCTTTCGCACAAAAGTTTTAGCAGGCACGTTAGCCAGAGTATCCACAATCCATCCACAAGTTGTGTTGTAACTCGCACAACACTGGCTGCCAGTCGTTTAAAGCTGTGTTCGCCATCGGACATCCATCGCTTCCAGGCCGCTCGCAACTTCAATTTGAACGCCCTGTTTACGCTGATGTCCAGCAGCCGGAGTTCTTTCGCCGACTCTCTCGAAATGATGGTAAGCTCAGAGTTAAATTGCCGCATTGCTCTTCACTCAGACTGTGAGATGGGCGCGCACGGAGTCGCAGATCAGCAGGGATGGTGACACGTTGGAAAAAAAACACATTCGGGCTCCTCTGGTGTGCACCTCGCTCAGCCACTCCCTCATTTCCTCTTGTCCATCCACTCCTTCTGATTGGCCTTGACAATGACTTTGGCTGGAAAGTTCTCTTCAGGCAGTGTTATCCGTTTAAAAATAGGGAGCAGTTTCTGTCCATTACCGTGCCAACTGGCACAGGAGTGAAAGTTGACTTCTCGTGCCCCATTGCGCGTATCGTCACTGTGGTGGTTTCCTTCTTCTCGACAGTGTGGCTCACTGGGATGTCAAAAGTGAGTAGCACCTCCTTGTCCATGTTGGTGATGTTGTTGTGTTGGATTTGCTTGTTGGCAATAATTTTCCTGCAGTAGGAGCGGAAGATAGTTATCTTTTCCTTGTAATCTGCTCGAAGCTGCGGCCCCACGGATAGATAAATGGCTTCGTTTCATAAAACGAATGCACCAAGACGGACCTCCTTTAAAATGTTCGATTTTCATTTCTTCTGCCAGCTTTTTTGCTCTTATTCGAATGGCGACTGCAGAGACACATCTCCCGGCTGTTCTTTGACCTTCAATCCATAGCTTGAGTTGGTTTTCCAACTCGGGCCACCTTGCCTTATTTCCGCGGAAACTCAGCTTTGTCTTCTTTACTTGGAGAAGCTTGGTTTCCAGCTGCCTCCACCTGCGAACCATGGATTCGTTTATGCTGAATTGTCTCGCAGCTGCTCGATTTCCATGTTCCATCGCGTAGCTGATTGCTTGCAGTTTAAACTGTGCTTCGTAAGCGTGTCTCTTCGCAGGTGCCATATTCAGGGGTCCTTAGTGAAGAACAAAAAAGTGGATTTTCTCTTTTAACAGGTTCTTTAAATTCTCTTAAATGAACAGGAGATACGATACACAATTCAGGAGGAAAAAGAAAGTAAAAATGATCTAAGCTAAATACATTTAGTTATGACAGACTTTGTCTTATTAATTTTCATCAGATAGAAATTACGATGCAATGGCTCAGATGTTAATGACATTTTAAAAACACTAATAAAATATACATGTTAAAAATGTATACAAAAAAGATACATAAAAAACTTTTAAATATATTTAAATATAAAATATACATGTATTGCAGATTTAAATCTAAGCCTAGCCAGGACCTTGCGGCAGTAATGAATGAACGAACAATTAAAAGCAGGCTTTGACCTCGTTTCTCGAGCGCACCACGTATGATACTCTCGAGAAGATTCCGTCTTGGTTCTGAATCATACACTTTTTATTACTGTATTCTATCAGCAAATAGGCAGGCTTATGCCAGCCCACAAGTTAACCCTGTGAGGACACCCTATTTGTATAAGCATATTTAACTTAGGGGATTAAATATATATGTTGAAAAAGATTATTTTTTTTGTTAATAACATGTTCACCACCTGACACCTTGCTTGCTACCAGGTCACGTTGGATAAAGCACAATTGGAACGGAAGAGTTAACTGCTAACAGAGGAGGCGTTAACATGGAGCAAAAACGAATTAGTAATTCTTTTTGATACAAAACCAGCTACATTTTCTGAAATTCAATTCGAGGTAAAAAATGAAGGTTATTATGATAGTTTATAATACTGCCCAGCGAAGAAAGGTGAGCTGCAGATTTAGACCGTGGAGACCTTCAAATAGCTTGCATTGTAACTATATTATTGTGTTGTTGATGTTGAGCGGTGGCAGTAAGGAGCGTTGTTGGCTATTCGTGTGCAATTTGAGTTTTGTGAAAAGTGGGTGTTAAACCGAGACTTATTAAACCTTTTAAGATTTCAAATGTGTTTGTGTGTGGATTTGCATTGTAATACACTGCCACTTTTATTTCCAATACAAAAACTAAACAAACACTGTAGGTGTTTGTAAGCTATCCAGCATGCGTTTGTACTGCCATTGTGCATGCCTTGTATGGAGAAAAAGCACGAGCATGACAAATTTGGACCGAAACTGCAGTTTTTGGATGGGAAAAAATAAGATCCTCAGCACTCACTGCTATGAGTGACTTCCAGCGCCCCTGAGATCAAGGGTTAAGTACCAGGCTCCGGCCTTACTGTGTGGAGTTGCCATGTTTGTTTTTGGTACTGTAGATTATTTGAGAAATTCAAGATATTCGATTTGTATGCCTATTTGTATACAGTCTTATCTATCACTATACAATCACATTGTTGTTTTACTGCTGCAGAAGTTATGACTGAAGCAAGAGGAATGCGAAAGGACAAAGCCCGAGACCAAGTACAATTTCACCATTCATCCTCTTGCACTGTGTTGCAGGTAGGCCTGTCGCGATGACAAATTTTAGTGTCATAAATTATTGTGATATGCGATATTATTGCGCCCCCCCCAATTTTTAAAAACCAATTTACAATAACACAGTGAGAATACAGTATTAATAGATCAAGTACACCCATTTAAACGCAATAAGAAATCACAACTAAAAACAATGGACCATGCCTCTTAAGTAAAAGACAATATTAATACCTCACAGAAACACAGAATAAATGTGTTTTTCAAGGGGAAAAAAAATACAATTGCAGTTAATAACTTAATCATTTAGGCAAATGAAAACTTTTCCCCTCGAAGCTTCTGGAATGGTGTTCCATAGGGATGCAACGATACAGTTAAGTCACGGTTCGGTGTGATTTTCGATACGGGGGACATGATTTCCGATCAGATTCAATACATTTAATGCTCTGAATAAAAAAATAACTTTTTTCTTTTCAAACGAGCAAATATTAAATTGCCATCATATAAAAATGCATTTTAGTGCATAATATCTATGTCCTTACTTCTTACTGATCTGAAGAAATTTAGTATAAAAGTGCTGAGAACAATCTTTACTGTTTGTAAAGTGAGGCGGGGCACACTTGATTGCTACAGCTCTCTCAGCAGCTAGGTTTACTACATGAGCAAGACATCCTATTTGTGGTCACAATCCATCTGTGTCACGTACTGAATTACCCATATTTGCAGCATTATCTACATTCACTGGTATGGATTGATTTGGCCTTCTTAACTTCCATTCAGTCATGTCGGTTTATAATTCATCGAAGTAGTATATGGACTACGTGTCCCATAATCACTCTGGGCTCACGTAGCCAATAGCATGGGACGTAATACATCTAGTTCGCTATTTCAAGATACAGTGGGGAGAACAAGTATTTGATACACTGCCAATCCCATTGGCAGTGTATCAAATACTTGTTCTCCCCACTGTATCTAGTGTGCGCGCGCATTTAAAAAGTTAGCAAACGCCACAAAAGTCACATCTGCTCATTACTGCACAACACCAACATATGACAATCGACTTTCATAAACAGGACGAGTTTAAATCACAGCGCTCTTAATTTTTCCGCCCAGATATCCCGTGTTGTGCCGAAAAATAGCCGCCCCGCGTGAAATGTCACCCCTGACGGGAGCGCCCACATGTCAACAACACCGGCACGCCGGAGATGGTCCGCAGTCAATCGGGAGCACTGACGCAGCCGGTATACATTGAACAATAGGATATAATGGGAACGATTGGCTCCGCCGCTATTTTTTGCCGGACCTGGAATGAAGATGCATTTTGCGCAGTTGATAACAAGGACTCACAGCATGTCTGCCGCACGCGCACGCAAGGCGATAAATCGCGGCTGAAAAATTACCGCCTTCATTTTTATTTATAGTGCGATAAATGGAATTATTGCATATTGCGACAGGCTTAGTTGCAGGCCTGTAAAGAAAACAGTGTAACAAAAGTTACCCTTGTCATACACCACAGCGTCTGTATTGCTTTGAAGCATCAGCGGAAGAGAGCTGCGGTATGCCAAATGCCAAAGTCTGTGCCTGTAACAGTGGAGCCTTAACCCTCCACAAATTTGCATGTTTGAGCATGTCTGTATTAAAAGTAATGTCTTTCTTTCTTTTTTAAATCAAGAATCCTGGTTTTATGCATTTTAAAGTTTAAACTGTAAAAATCACATCGCAATATTTGTCAGAAAATCGCAATTAGTTTTTGTTTTGTTTTTTTCAAATTGGTGCAGCCTTAACTAGTCAGGATTTTTTGGGAATGTATTAAACATAAAACAACTCAAAACACATCAAATTTATTTATGCAGCCCTTTACAAAAACCAGAAAGGTATTCAAAGTGTTTTACAACGATATAGCTCATGATAAATAAAAGGCAGGAAAGTATTATACAATAAAAGCAGGAAAAAAAACACATCGCGCTAAAAGTCAAATCAGCAAATAAAACAGATAAAATCCTAAAACATTATAACCGTTAAAAAATATGACCAGCCTACCCTAGTTCAACAACAACAACAAGTTCTAAAAGTGTTGAGTAGTCCCGGCTAAAAATGCCCATATTTTTTTGTTTTGTTTTTTAAAAACATTACTTTTGTATGCCAGTTACATTTTATTTTGATCTATAGGTCCTTTTCATTAACCACTTCAGACCCGCATTTTTTTCTACTGGGCAAAAAAAAAAAAAAATCTTTGCTTTGCTAGGGGGTATTTCATGCTTTTATTGTTTATTTTCTAAATTTGCTCACCAGAAGACGCCAAGATAATGTGGCCATAACTTTTCTTAACAAAGCTTACATAGAATAAATTCAAACATGAACATTATGTAATTGAACTTGCTGCTCAGAAAATGACACAATAACAGGAAAAAGCCAAGGTCATCAACAGTTACGGTAATCGCTGAAGGAGCAAAATGAAAGGTGACAATCAGAACAAGCACATGATTGAAGACAATTGTAGTTTTGCTTTAAATTATTAAACTTCCAGGGTACGTTGATGAAATGATATTGACAATTACACTTGGTACTGCTTGATGAGCAGCCAGGAAGCAGTTGCAGTGTGGCACAAAGCACAGGTTGATGTTGCACTTGTCGCAAAAGACGTTTTTCCTTTGCAGTTTGCATCTTGTCTGCCCTTTCTTTGCATCAAAATTTGGCAGATGGTCAACAAGGGCATGCTGCACATCAGAAGGGGGCCAAACTTCATAATCTCGTAATGCTGGTCTTTTGTTATCTTCTGTTCTTTCTTTTGATTGTGGAGATGGGCTGGATCTTGCACGTTTTTTGGCCACCATTTATTGACTCTCAGCAAACATTTGGCCACATCCAACTTGAAATGAACTAGATCCATGTATTTTTCTTTTGACTTTTTGGTTTCCAGCTGTTGACCACAGCAATGTCAAAAGCGTGGGTGATCATTCTCAAGGTCCATTTTTTTCATCGAATATCTGTACGATAAAAAATGACGAGTTGATCTAACAAGTCAACACCACCCATTGCTTCGTTGTAAAGCTTCCCCACTTCTGGACGTGGCACAGTAACATATAGAGGACAACTTTTTGTCCCACCGCCGAACTTCATCCATTCTACCGACACCAACAAAGTTGGAGGCCATGACAACAAGTCTGTTATCATGCTACTTGACCACTGCCACCTTAACATCATGGCTTGTGACTTCATCATGGCTTCTCCGAGGCCTTTTACCAATTTCTTTGTCAGACTGCAGAGGAGGCCTGGCAAAGTGAGACATCCAAGCTGTTCTGGCGGCATGAATTTTCCTCTCAGCTAACAGCTCCAGAACATTGTATGTTGTAAAGTAATTGCCAAAGTACAACTTGTGGTTGGCCTCTGTGATTCGCCGGCTAAGATGGTACACTACTGCACCTCCAAGCCCAAGTTGCTTTTTTTGCTGAGGCGGTAGCTCCGTTGTAAACCCTTGATGCAGCAAGAAATCATAGGCGATGCCACTTTTTCCCACACAGGAAATACATCTTCACACCGCACGGATGTGGTTTGCCTTTGATATATTGCTTGACAGACAGCGTTCCGTGAAATGGCACTATTAGCTCATCAACGCAAAGGTCCTCTTCAAGTGGGATCTCCAAGCATCTATTGCGAATGGCATTATTTGCCACGTTTACATGGAGCCAAATATTCCAATTACAATCGGTTTAGATGTTCAAACCGAATAAATGTGTTCCATATAAACACCTCATTCGGAATGAACAGGCCCAAACCGAATGGAATTTCATTCCAATTCACAGGGGTGGAATATTCCTTTTCCCAAACCGATTAGAAGTAAAATTATATCATGTAAACAGGGAAGCGGAATGGTGTCTGGTTGCATTCTTTCTGCACATGCTCCGTACTGACGTCACTTGGTGACGTAAGTAACGTCACTTGCAACATGGCTTCCAAGCACATGCACAGCGCACCTAATTGGAGTCCGGCGGAAAGTTTATATCCATGAATCCCTCCACCAGCCCACACAACTTTTTAAATGAACGGCGTGTCATTCTGAAGCTTTGTTTCCACTCGAAAAGTTAAAACAGCAGCTGATCTGACGATAGATCTCCATGTTTTGCAACGTGACGCTTTGTTTTGATTAATCTGCGCATGTCAGACGGCAGTTGTCAAACGTCCTTTCGGAATAAAGGCAGACACATGTAAATGCTTGATCGGAATAGATGAAGTGACATGTAAACAGCTGATCTGAAATTTCCATTCGGAATGATTTGAATCGGTATGAATAAAAGTCAGCATGTAAACGTGGCTACTGAGAGGGCTTACTTTTTAAAAACATCATTGTGCTCAGCTGGCTTCTCTAAATTGTTCACCAAATGCAAATTTGACCGGAGCTGGACAAAATCTGTCACGGGGCATGGTATTTCTGAAAATACCAATGTCCATCGCAGCTTCCCAGTACATGGAGATATTTGGCATCTTCATCACTCCCATGACAAGGTGAAGACCCATTAGGGTTCTGATCTCACTGAACTTGTGGGTTTGAAGTTTAATGAGCCACTTTGTAATGAATAAATATTAGTGTGATCAGCCATCAAATCAAAGATTTCATTTGGTATAGGGCGGAAAACAATCAGGTGACTTGAAGTTCCGCTCTGACACCCCCAATTTAGCCAAAATTTCAAAATTGTCCGATATGCATGTCTGATACATCATTGGAAAGCTTAAAATCTCAATTTTCTGGGGGAAGAAAATTTTTGAACAGGAGAGCATTTAAAAAAAAAAAAAAAAAAAAAGTTTTTTAAACAGCAAAACCCTATCTGGAGGTGAGAGCACACCAGAACAGAATTACAGACGCCATGACTTTAACGAGATATTATCCTGTACTTACCTTGTTTCGATTCAATAACTCCATGTTGCATGTATCACCGAGTGTCAAGACACAGCTGTGAATGGCCACAGCTGGATTTTTTGGGGATTTTATGGGCGAAACATCGTAATATAACAAAGGGTCGCAATGCAGAAATCGCAGACATCAAGGAGTGGTTGAGATTTTCTTTTTCATATATTTACCCTTTTAAACATGTTTTCAATTTTTTTTGCTTGGATAGATTATTTATCATCTAACATATCGGAGAAAATGCGACAGTAACAAAAAAAATACAATTAAGCGATAGTTATGAGGTAGAGATCCATGACTTTTAATTAATAATTTTTTAAAGTCATTTTTTTAAACGAAATATAAGAAAGACATCAATTAATGATTCAAAGCTAAAAACGACATTCTTAATAATATATATAATTAATTACCTTCGCTTTATGGCTGGGTTGAAACAAAAGCGGTTGCGCGACGTCTGTAAATGGGGGATTTCAGGGTAAAATGGACCAGTTAAAAATAGCTCGGGGGCTTACTGCGTCATGAATCTGCTATGGCAGCATATAGACATATTGTTCTATCAAACACAACAGTTGTTTTGGCTTAAAATACAGCAGTTTCTTTTAAAGAGGAGTGCAAGAGCAGAAACTGCTTTTTCAGTCAGTCTTGTCTGTGTTTTCCGCCATTTACTTTTAGAAATAATGAAATGGACTCATGGGCTGTTTTTCATCAGTTGGAAGACATAAAAAGGAAGTGTCAAAGAATGGAGTGAAAGCTCTGTGATGCCATCTGATTGCGTCCTTTTTGATCACTTGCATCTTCTCTCATCCTCCAATGTCTGCACTTGCCACAATATTTTCCTCTTCTGCCTCCTCATTGTCAACAGCGACATCGTTTTCTGTCTTATCATTATCATCATTATCTCTCTCATATTCTAGAAAAGAAACACTCACTTCCTCACTCATATAAAACATGAAATTGCTGAACGCCTTTGGAAAGCTTACCACCAATTTCACACTGTTCTTCATTTTCTGAACCTAAGGAATTTTCTGAACCTAAGGAGTCGAGTTCAGATAAATCTCCACCTAAGAGATGTTCAAGGAATTCTTTAACTTTATACACGAGAACATCATGCACAATTAGAATGCAAATATCAATGAATACATACACAGTGACATAACACTTTGTCTTGGAAAAATGAACACTTGAGTCATTTCTTTATAAGGTATCATTAGTCATATACTGTAATTGACAACTACACCGCATTATCGGTGTTCACTGCGAGGTACACTCGACTTAAATAACGTGAAACATTTTCAAAATAACTTGTAACCCTTAAGATAACATAGAAAGTAAGTTTGTTTGATTAGCATGAGCATAAATATGGCGGAAAACACTCAGGTGGCTTGAAATACTGCTCTGAGACCCCCAATTTTGCCAAATGTGTGGTACATCATTGGAAAGCTTAAAATCTCTTATTTTCTGGTGCGTTTAAAATTTTTGAACAGGAGGACATTTTTTGACACCTTAGAAATAGATCAAATCAAGAGAGTTAAAAATAGACATTTTAAGACATTTAAAAATGTAAGATTCTAATTTAAAAAAACAACTTTTGGACACCCATCCTGGTAAACAATCAATAACAAACACTTCAAGTAATATTTTGTAACAAAACTTTATTTTTCATATTTTTTAAAGGTGAATTCCTCCCGCTTTGTCATTTCATAGTCGTTCGGGTGAAAGGACTACCCATCTGTAAAAGTCAGGTGTTTACCGAGTCCATAACGTTGTTCGCAAACTGTTGTGAAGACATGTCTAGAGCCTTGTATGCAGAGTTGAGGTAATAGAAGGCATTCATCATCGCTGGGCTTGCTTTTGTCAGCTATAGGTGCCAACTCTGCCAACCTTTTGGCTCGCTTTAGGGCATAATTCCTGTTCTTCATCTGCCTAATAGCTGCAGATTTTTGAGGTGTTCTCTGGCTCCTGGAGTATGCACGCAGAGCATTGCAGTGGACCCTTTTCTCCTCTGGTGTCATCATCCTAGATACGATAGGATATATAATTGGATTCATCTGTTTGAATTGGAAATTTACACACTGTTCTTGTAAAAATCTAATGTAAATCAAAGAAAATCAAGCAATATACAGTAGTCCCCGGGTTGTGACTAAGGATGCAACAGTTCTCGGTATTATACCGAACCTTTCGGTCCGCCCTGCACAGGACAATACGCTGTTATAGACCGCGGGTTTTTAGTTCTGCAGCAAATTTTGTTCTGTGACAAATTTCGCCAATGTGTGTGTGCGTGCTTGTCAAGTGTCCTCAAGCGGAGGCAGCCTGCTGCAGAAAAGTCCTCCCTGCGAGCTAATGTCCAGTCACTGTTGCGGTTCCACCCACTCATCGCCTTACACAGAACAGAAGCAGAAAAACAAAAGAGCTAGCATAGTTTCAAGAAGCGCCGGCTTCATACAAATCCTCAGTGTGGAATAATTAATCATTCGTTGTCGGATACAATGACCAAGTAGTGAAAACAGTGAACAAGAATTATACTGTCAGTGAAGAGGCTACGATTCGATTATAAATCGATTATTGATGCACCCCCCGGGTTATAATGTTGCGTGCATTAGTTCTAAAATTGTTCAAAAATCCACTCAGGTTAAACCAAACAGCTATTTCAGTATCAAGTTAACAGTTAAAAACAGTAAATAAAACACTTAAATCCCCATTCTGTATCAGCAGCTTTAAACTACATTAATGTAATGTTGTGACTCAACCGTTAAAGTTGTTAAAATTGCTCCCGTTATTCCATAATTTCCCTTCTGTCTACTTTCGACATGTGAAAGTTTTAAAACTGTTTCATCATTTAAAGATAGGCTGTTTACCAACACCGGCAGTGTTCTATACATGTTCTAACACCGCCGTCGTTTGTCCTTTCGCATCGAGTTCTATACTAGAGGCGTGCGAAATTTCCGATTCTTAGATTATTCGCGATTCGGCCTTGAAAGATTCGAGAACGATTCACAAATATCCAAATTCCGATTATTGAATTATACCAGGTAAAGCAGAGATAAAACACAGTCAGCGCAGTCTTTGGGACTCAATGAGGAATGGACCGAGAGTAAATATCATGTTCAACTCATGCCGCTAGATAAAAAAAAACAAAAAACAATCATACCTGACCGCGGCTGACAGCCGCTACAAACAACGCCCAGTTGCTAGTTGCTACAAACATACGGCTACAGTAGATGTCATATATATGTAGAACTAGATGCAGAATGACAGACGACGTCGGTGTTAAAACTTGTTATTGAACAGAGATGCAAAATGACAGACTTTCCGGTGTAAGTAAACAGACGCCATCTTAAAGCAGTAGACCTCTCAAGAAGGCTCTGTTGTAGCGAACCTAATTAACTTTTTATCTAAAATACTCTTAAATCGGCAGAATCTTGTCTTGAACATATCTTTAATTGATGAAATTGTTTTAAAACTTTGACAAAAGTAGACAGAAGGGAAATTATGGAATAACGGGAGCAATTTTAACAACTGTAACAGTTGATTCACAACATTAAATTGAATGTAGTTTAAAGCTGCTGATACAGAATGGGGACTGGAGTTTTTTATTTACTGTTATTTTCGTATATTTGTTTACTGTTATATGTTAACTTGATACTGAAATAGTAGTTTAGTTTAGCCTGAGAGGATTTTTGAACAATTCTGGAACTAATGTACAAAACATTAAAAAAAAAAAAAAAAAAAAAAAAAAAAAAAGAGGGGGGGTGCATCAATAATCATTTTATAATCGAATTGGAGCCTCTGAATCGTAATCGTAATCAAATCGTTAGGTGCCCAAAGATTCCGAGCGCTATTCTAAACATGTGATATCTACTATAGCATTATGTGGCCGTATGTTTGTAACAATTAGCAACTGGGCGTTGTTTGTAGCGGCTGTCGGCCGCAGTCAGGTATTATTGTTTTTTTATCTAGCGGCATGAGTTGAACATGATATTTACTCTCAGTCCGTTCCTCATTGCGTCCCGAAGACCGCGCTGACTGTGTTTTAGTTCTGCTTTACCTGGTATCATTAAATAATTGGAATTTGGATGTTTGCGAATCGTTCTCGAATCTTCCACGGCCGACTCGCGAATAATCTAAAAATTGGACATTTTGTACGCCTCTCATGTCCACTATGTTAATGAACAAGCATCTCCAGCGTCATCCACTGGATGTATCACTTTCTGAACAGAGAACAGCCGAGCGACTCAAGGTAACACCAGTGAAAAAAACTATCGAGAATGTTTTTCGACAGACCTATAATGCCACTTCAGATAGACACAAGAATATAACACGTGCTGTATGAGTGTTCGTTGCTAAAGATTTGCAGCCCCTTTCACCTGTCACAGATGTGGGTTTCGTCAGCCACTGAAAACGCTCGATCCGCGTTATGTTGTGCCCTCCCGCACACATTTCAGCAAAGTTGTAATTATAAAAAATATTTTAAAAAATAGGCAAAGCACTACTTAACGTTTTCTGAATTTGTTTCCCCAGATTGTATATGGCAGTCATTTGTCAAGGATACATTGCACTTAACCTCTTTTTTTGTTTGACTGTATAGTGTACACTCAAGGGTTTAAGGTACTTACACTTTGGAAAGTTTTTTTTTTCTTTTTTAATTTTTGTATACGAATGTTTCTACTTTATAATGTTAAAACCTGTGTTGCACAATGCAATTTTTACTGACAAGCAAAATAAAGAGAATTCCAGGGGGAAAAAATGTTCTCCTTCTGCACAAATTACATACCGAAACCGAAATGAAACCGTGGCCCAAAAACCGAGGTAGGGACCGTACCGTGGGCTACCTGTAGCGTTGCACCCAGAGTTACGATGTACTCGGCTTACGTAATTTCGACTTCATAAAGCCGGAGTCTCGTCCACCATTTTCTATCCAGTCTTTTATTTAATTTTTTTTAAATAATGTTGAATTTTGTTTAGTGATGCATGCTTTCTGCATGTGAGGAAGAGCGCATGTACACACGAGGGAGAGTGCATAAGTTATTGGGGGCGTGAGTGAGAGCCAGAAAATGAGAGAGCGAGCATGCGAGGTTAAACAGCTGCAAGCCTGCGCACACATTTGTTGCTCCAGATGCATCCACAGAGGCAGCACCTGTATTTAGCACCTTTTGTGCTGTGTATGGTGCATTTTCAATTGTGGTCCAATACTTTGGGCAAGTTATTTGATTATTTTTTTATGTTTTGCAGACCACACGGAAATCTGACATCGTCATTTCGGAGATTAGCTCACTGGCTAGCTGAGACTTAGCTCCAACGTGTTGGCGAGGGCAATACAACGACATACTGTATATATGTGTGTGTGTATATACATATATATTATATATAAATATATATATAAATACATGTTTTTTGTTTTTTGTGATTTTGCAATTTGGGGGTATTCATTAGTCAGTTCAGTTTATTCACACATCAAGATATACAGTACTTAGTCATATGCAAACGATTCATATAAAATGCGTGAAAAGGACACTCCAAAGAAGCTTTTTAAAGCTTTTAATAAGTACTTAAAGGGATCATTCAGACTCGCGCAGAAATTTGGGTTATGTCGCCAGCGTAGGAACAGAACTCGCTCGTAACCTGGGGACTACCTGTACAGGCATAACACATAGATACCTTGGCTTCTTGCCTTGTGAGCATGCATTGCAGCACTTCCTTGGCGGAGGTGGTGTTGCCGCCAAAAGGCTTGCCATGGTGAGGAATATGCCGTTGGATTCTGCGTGTTGCAATTTTCTCTTCATGGCATACCTCTGCCTTTGCTTTTCAGCTCTCTCCTTACGTTTTCTTTCTAATTCCAAAAGTTCGTCCTGCGTCAGTGCCCCTGCCGCTATCTTTCTTTTCTTCTCTGCATTTCTTGCATTGTCCCTTTTTCGAGCTGCTTCCCTCATCATCTCATATTTAACTGGGTCTTTCAGTCTCATTTCACTCCTCCGCTGTGTAGATTTATGTGGCATAATGACTTCTGAAAAGTAATACAGGCAATAATGTGAATGTGAATGGAGAATCCCCAATAAAAATATCTATCTATAGTGTTTAACCTTGAAGCCCAGGATCTAGGCCTGGTTCGTTTGAAGAGAAACCAGGCTAAAATATATATATATATATCGCCTTAATTTTGTAAGAAAATAATTTAAGCATGTATGTACAGTATATATGTACATAATACATCGATATCATCCCACAATAAGCAATACAAACGTTATCACAGTTCGAAAAGATAATGGATAGCACGGTAGTTGGTAAGCCTACTTTGCCCGTACTTCTCACGCTACCTTTCGCCTGCAACGTATGTCTTTTTTCTGGCATGCGCTACATTTCCGATCAAACGCGCGCATAATTAAACGCACACCGATTTTAAGTCGCACATTTCCGATAACTTGTTGGACGATCAAACGCACGCATAATTAAAAAGGATCCACGGATAGAAAGGCCTGTAGTTCTTGATGTTTTCGTTTTTATAAAATACGTATAATTTAGTTTAACTAGGACGTTGCCATTGTTGTTGACGTTGAAGGGCGGTGATGTCACATGGTTATGCTGCCGGGCACTAGCGACATAAACATGTCATTTGTCTTGTGTTCATGTCTTCCAATTTAAACCCGAGAGGAACATTATTGACTGAGCATGACAGCACTGCCGATAGTTCACAAAACGAGCAGCAAAAGCAAAATGACCAGGAAAGACTGGATGAGACGAGAGTGGGACAAAAAACTGTTCTGCCAAAATGTGCAACATCAGCAAAATGTCCTACAACAAGAGGCGAATTTGACACCCAAAGTACTACCGTGTGCTCTTAGCTTGTTTTGTTTGGATGCATACAGACAGAACATACTAAAGATGCCTTAAGAAAATACTTAAATGTAGTAATATCAAATAAGGGTGGTTTAAATATGCTACGTTACTATTGTGGTCAAAAGATAAAATCAGTTCTAAAGCTACCACAAGAAAACACAATACTTTAAGACAGTACTTCTCAAATGGTGGGGCGCAGAGCGATGCCAGGGGTGGCGCGAGTGACCTCGGGGAACATGTTTTTTTTTTTTTTTTGTTGGGCCGTACTAGAATAAAGTGTACTTGCACATCCACTCCGTGGGTGGCAGTGGCGCTCTCATTTTCAAAGTGCGTGCAGTATTTTTGAAGGTAAGCAAGAGCACACGGAAGAGACTCATGTAGAGCTGGACTCACGCAGCGACCCACTGTCTTCTGCGGTTCTCACTTGTCCGGCCGAGAAGTGCCGTTTTCGGCTTGGGATCGTCACGACCACCGCCCTCACCTACGGTTCTCCCTCGGCCGCCGAGAATGCGCTTTTTTCGGGCCGTTTGCCTTTTGGCTTTGACTTTTAATATAGTGGAAAATGAGGAAAGACCACTGTTTGCTGAGTCTAAAAATGATTATAGCGGAGAGTCTGAAGCCAAATCAGTTGACGCCACTTAAAAACATTAGACCTCAATCTCATTGATAAGCCGCTTGATTATTTTTCAGTGAAAATGTGCCGAATATTGCCAATTGTCACAATCATCCCGCTTTGTCAGTGTTATATCAGTAAACCAGTGAGCACTGTGGTGAATCAGCGAAAATAAAAACTTTCCTTCTGTCCAAAGACACCCCCCCCCCCCCCCAATTCAGTTTTGTTTTTTTCGGTCAAATTTTTTGGGCATGTTGTCTTGAAGAGTAAATGTTTCTAATCAATTTGAATTTGTTATTATTTACTAATTTTATTACATTTTATTTTTTAGTATCAAATGGTCAAAAATGTACATTGAGTGTATTTTTACAGTTTGGATGTGACTTTTTTTTTTTACTTCAGGCAAATTGATACGCGTTAAGTCTTTTCTGTTACAAGCAAAACAATGTTAATAAAGTTATACTTTATTATAAGTTGATCTATGTTACTTTTTTTCTTTAATAGAAAAAAAGGGCACAATGTTAGGCTGAGGCGTACTTAAAATAGTAATATTGTAGACAAATGATACTATTTACAGTGGCGGCAGAGAGTTGGGGGGGGCGCGAAACATTTACGTCTTCCTTGGGGGGGCGTAACAGAAAATAATTGAGAAGCACTGCTTTAAGACAAAATAACTGAGAAGCACTGGTCTAGTGACAGTGACAGTCTACATCAGGGGTCTCCAAACCGGTCCTCGAGGGCAGCGGTGGATCCTGGTTTTTGTTCATACCGATCAAGCACAGACCTTTTAACCAATGTGGTTTCTACTAAAACAAGCCGCATCTGACTGCAATCAACTGATTACACTTATAAAACACCAAATCAGTGAAAAGGTGCGGTCTTGTTTTGTTGGAGTGAAATCCTGCACCCAGTGCAGGCCTATGTGGAATAGTTTGGAGACCACTGGTCTGCATCATCACCCAGAACCTCCTTTGCACGCGTAAAACACGGTGCCCTCCGTAGGTCAAAACATGTACTAAATATCATAGCTCTTTACATCAATGGCAATATTTTATGTGCTTCTAATTAGAGCTGTCCCGACTAGTCGACGTCATCGATGACGTAAATCCGTCGACGAGCACAACATCCCGTCGACGGTTAATGAAGGGTTAAAAAAATATATGCGTGGAAAGTTCAGAATGTCTGATGCTCTGTATGCAAGCGGGGAAAGTGGCACAAAGCCAAAAAAGCGCACCAGAGTGTCCAAAACATTGACTTATTTCAAAGAAACAAAGGAGGGTACACTCTTGTCCTGTCTCTTCAATGCCAAGCTTGGCTGCACGTCGGCCGTGAATAAACACCTAAAGCGCCGTCACCCAGTTTGTAAGTCCATCAAACTAACAAACGACATGTTTTATTGAAGTTGCTAAGCCTGTCGCGATATGCAATGAGTCCATTTATCTCACGGCAAATAAAAATGAGGGCGGTAATTTTCACGGCTGCCTTTTGTCGCTGCGTTCGTGCATGCATGCGTGCTGATGGCATATGAGACTCCAGTTCCTTTCTCTTATCAACACGCTGTAGTTCAGACATCCAAATTAAGAAAACACATCTATATTAAACACTGTAACGTTAGCACTGCTACACTGAGGTGAATGGGGGAGGGGGGCAACTTACTTTAGCCTGCTATAAAACATTGGCAGTCATCTCGTGAAAGCAAACTTGCGGTTAAAAGGTCACACTTCAAACATAAAAAAATCGCTGGTTAACAGCATTTGCAAATGAAAAAAATGACCAAAAAAAATCTATTACTGACAAACTACATGCAATGACAAAAAGTGCTTGTTTTGCGGAGTGTAAAGCTGAAGTTAGCTGTTGAGCGAACGTACTTCTGGTGAACATTTCAAAATAAAAGCATGTCATGTTTGTCATATAAAATGCGATTTCTGGAGTTAATCCCACATACTTCAGAATTCAGATTCTACACTAAGAATACCTTTAAAACGACAACCTTTATGAAAAAATCTGATTGGCAATGAATAATTATTATAATACTATTATATATAGTACTATAATATAAATGCTAGGTGTTTTTTTAAGAATTGTTTTGAATCATGTTGGAAAGGCGAAGTCAGTATTCTGAATCTGTTTACATTCCATTCTTTTGCACTAGTTAATTCTATCAGCATTTGAACTCATTGTTTATTTGTGATTTATTATTGTTAGTTACGTGTTTATTTGTACTTTAATAAATAATTTAATTGTTCCAATGTTTTTGTGAATTGATAAGCGTCAACTTAAAATTTCATTGCTAAATTAGTAAAAAAAAAAAAAATATATATATATATATATATATATATATATAGAATTTTTTTAAAAATTATTAGATTAGTCGACTAATCGTAAAAATAGTCGCCTGACTGATCAGGAGAAAATTAGTCATTTGGGACAGCCCTACTTCTAATAATATATTTTAGTAATAGAGAACAGTTGTGGCTTTTTAGAGCCTATAAGTCTTTATGTCCGAGGTTCCCTTGAAAGGCACACCAATTTTAAGTTATTGATCAAACGCGCGCATCATTAGAGGCACACCGATTTGAACTAGATACTAACGTGTATTAAATTGTTTCGTTCCAAAAGCTCCACGTAGCATGTATCACCCGGTGTGAAGATGCAGCCGTGAATGGGCACTACCGGGCTTTGTTTGGCTTTTATATATTAAACAGTCATTTTGCATGTATCGCAAGACGAACATCGCAGACAAAAAGAGTGGTCAAGATTTTCTTTTTCAAATATATTCGGAATTGTGGAAGAGTGGTTAGCACGTCCGCTTCACAGTTCTGAGATTGCTGGTTGAATTCCAGCTCCGCCCACTTTGTGTGGAGTTTGCATGTTCTCCCCGTGCCTGCATAGGTTCTTTCTGGGTACTTAGACTACCTCTCACATCACGAAAGCATGCATATTGGGTTGATTTACCGCACCAAATTGTCCGTAGGAGTGAGTGTGTGCGAGGATGGTTGTCTGTCTCTATGTGTCCTGTGACTGGCTGGCAACCTGTTCAGGGTGTACCCTGCCACCTGCCCATTACTAGCTGAGATAGGCTCCACCAGCCCCGTGACTCTCGTGAGGATTAGCGTTTCAAAAGATGAATGAATGAAATGTTTCCTTTTTTAAACTTATTTTCTAATTTTTCATTGCTTGGATCGATTACCATCTAAAATATAGGAAAAATGCGACAGTAGCAAAAAAAAATACAATTAAGCGATAGATTTGAGGTAGGTATCTGAACTATTTACTGACACATTTTGTTCATTGTGAGGTAATTTGCCTAAAGGTTGAAAACACGCGAGTGAATAATATTTTAAAGTCATTTTTAAACTAAATAATAGACATCAACTAATGATTCAAAGCTATAAATGCTAGATAATTCAAATAAAAAAATAATTACTTACCTTCTTTTTATGGCTTGGGTGAAACAAAAGCAGTTGCGATGTGTCCGTAAACCGAAGTCCCAGGAGTAAAACGGAAATATTAAAAATAGTCCTGGGCATATTAATGAAACCGCTATGGCAGCATCTAGACATATTGTTCTATCAAACACAAAAAATATTTTGCCTTAAATACAGTGGTGTATTTAAAAGTCGTTTGCAAGGACAATAACAGCTTTTTTTCAGCCACGTGTGTGTTTTCCGCCATTAGCATAAATATGTGTTTTTGATAAGAAATGAGCCCTTACGTTTGTTTGCCTTTCTGAAGTCACGTTTTGACATCCATTTTAAAAGAGCCAGAAATTGCAAAGAGGGCGTGCTAAACCTCACGACTTGATTTCGATGGGAAATCCAATCATCACCCTGAAGTGGCGATAGCAACTTAATTCAGCGTATTTATTTGTTTGAAGACGGGAATGTGTCATGCCCATCTGCAGGATGCTTACTGGTAATTAAATAAATTTGAAATATTTCTCTACAATTTTTGATATATTTTTAATTTTTTTTTTTTTTTTTTCAGGTTCTGTAAGTAATTCTTTTAATCCAGAGGTATAGTTTTTGCAAACATGCATAATGTAGAGATTTACAATTATTAATACAGTATATAGTTTAAGAATAAAAACCAATGCCCTTTTTTTTAATGAACATTTGTACGTGAACTGTATTTTTATGGCCAGGCAGCTTAATTCTTAATAGCACAAGATATAGGTAAGTATCAACATATCAATCAAAATATCAAGGTGCATAACACGATGACAAGTTCCGCATTTAAAATTTCATGTCATTTAAAAAATATTTATATAAAAATACCACACAGTACCTTTTAGTGACTCATTGAATCGTGCTTCCAATTCTGCTGTCTTGTCCAGTGCCTTGACTGCATGCTCTTTTGCATCCTGCAACGGCGGTTTCTTCCTGCTTCTCCTTCTGGACATGATTCCTATCAGAAATTCACAAGCATTGATTAAAAAAATCATTAATTATCCTCACACTCCGGTATGAAGCGAAAAACAGGCTTTTGCAAAAGTTTACAACTGAGCAGTTGCACCTTTTCCACGAGTTTGATAATTTTTCTTGATGCCGAGAGTAGTTTCCTTTGCAAAGCTTTCCAGCTGCTCGTCATCTGTACAGTTTTTATGCCTTCTTAAAGGTACTTTGTCACTCTCCGAGAGTGGAGGGAAGGTGCTGGCTAGTGATGGTCCTGTATTGTGCTCTCCACTCGGATAATGCTGATTAAACATGGACTTTCTGGGAGGGCTGTCTTCTTTTTCTTTACTCTTTACAGAACCATCAGTCAGTGGGAAGTTACTGACAGCTTGTTGAATGTCAGTGTGTTGTGACTCCTCCATTTCCTCCTCATCCTCCCAAAAATCGAGGGGCTGGGGCTCCTCCTCCTCTTCTTCAACATGTGGTATCTGCGGATCCATCTCTTCCTCAATGTATGAGTGCTGTACATCCTTCTCTTCGTTATAAATGTGAAAGGCCTGTGGCCCCTCCTCTCCCTCTCTAACATGCAGGGCCTGAGATTTCACCTCTTCAACACGGGGCAGCTCTAGATACATCTCTTCCTCCTTGATGTGTTGGTGTTGTAGATTATCATCTTCCTCTTTAATGTGAGGACATTCTAGCTCCACATCTTCCCTCCTAACCGGCAGGGGCTGTGGAACCCCCCCTTCCATCTCATGTGGGAGCTGTGTATCTATACTTTCCTCCTCAATGTGTATAACACCGAGGGTCTGTAGACCCAAATCTTCCTCTCTAATGTGGGGCCGCTGTATATATACATCTTCCTCTTTAACATGGAGAGGCTGTGGATGCTTCTGTTGCTGGATGTTGGGGGAAAGTGGATCCTTATGCTCCAAAATGGAGCTCCCCTCTTGCAACTGAAGATGCACTTGCTGATGACTAATCAGCTGCTGAATGTCTGCAAAACAGAAGCAAGTCAATTATGTTAACGTTTTTGTTTGGGTGAGAATGGCAGTAAAAAAAATGGAATTTTTGGATCGCCAAGCACTGCACAACCATGGACAGAATATGCCCCTGCTGTCCATGCAAGCAGTCCCCAACTCGCACAGCCATTTACATTGACACAAGTCTGTTGAAACCTCTTTGGTGCCCTAAAAAGATGGTGCCAACCACCCCTCCCAAATACTATTCTACAAAGTCACAAAAAAAATTTTGTGCTGTTTTTATGACTTATCACTAGACACAAAACTGTATTATTATTTTGAATAAAGTCAATTCACATTCCCCCAACCTCAAATATCAATATTTGCAAAGATTTGATAACAGGGACTAGTATTTATAAGCCTAATTTTCTGACGAGTAGTGTTTTAATTAAAAAAATATATATTTGGGATTTTTTATATGCTCGTACAGCCTCTCAGCTATTTAAAGTTAACGATGATTGACAGGTTTGTAGCTTTGATATTGCTAGAAAAGCTTGATAGCTTTACCATCAAAGGTCCAAATGTGTCTTTCATCGTTTAGCTTGTTAAACACTAGTGGTAGTGTGCTGTGGCAACTCATTGCGTAAGTCAGAAGCTGTTCTCAGCAGCGTGAACATCAAAGCGTGAGTAGATTTGAGTGGACTTACTGAAAATGAAGCATTTAATAAAGACAAGCATTTCTTTATGTTATGGCGACCGCTGAAGTGAAAAGCCGAAAAGGAAAAGAAGGACAACATTCTTGTTTAAAAATAATTCCCATTATGAAGGCGACACGGTGGGAAAGGAGCATGGTTGAAAAAAAAATTTTAACAAGGTGAAATATGGGACATTATCGCCACAACCAGAGCTCAACATTCATGGTGGAGTAGGCATGTGCCGATAACCGGTTTCAAGGTATACCATGGTATAAAAACGTCACGGTTTCAAAACCGCAAAAATTTTCCGTCATACCGTCCCTAAGGTATTACCCATTTTTTTATGTACCATAAATGCAGGGAGAAATCCCTCGCTTGCAACTCCAAGACTCAACCCTCCCCCACTAGTTGTTGTTCAGTAAGTTGGCTGTGCTACTTGGTGGCTGAAGGAGGTGAAACTCCTGAACTTTTTTCCACCATGAAAGAAAACGAAATCGCTGGTATGGGAATACTTCAGCTACAGAAAAGTTACAGATGGCCGCGGCTTAGAGGGTCAACCGCATTGTAAAACATATTTGCGGAAGGTGGCTGCCAAGGAGGAAATACCTCCGATATGATTTCCGATTGATATAAAAAGGTTAGTAAACAGTAGTTGTATTGAGTTCATTTTGCCTACACTTATAGGTTAGTCCATTCTTTTTTAAAATCCCAGACAATAGTAGGTGATTTAATTACCTGACATGTTTCGGCGAACTAAGAGTGTGACAATATCTCGATACAGTGATATCGCGATATTTTGCAACCTGATCGGTTATCGATATGCTCCCGCCAAGTATCAATATTTTTATTTGACATACAGACCCTACTCACCAACGTCACAGAATGACGTGTCGCTGTATCCGGCAGCCATATTGTCCGTCATTGTTTATCCGTATTCTCAATGGTTTCAATTTGTCATGCAATTTATAGTGCAATTCATGGAAGCCCTGGTGCTTTCAGACGCTGTAAACTCATTGGATGCGTTGCATAAAAGGCGTTATGTGGAAAAGCTTCAGTCTATCCATTCGCCAGATCCATATTTGATGCCTAAATCGATATTTTTCGACCCGCTGTCTTCGCCGTCTCTGCCTGACATCTGCTACCCTGAAATCTACAACTATCTTGTCCACACAAAATCAGCCTATTCTCACGAAAGTTTGAAAAATTTTAAGAGCAGCACTCTAAGCAACATTACCCCGTGTGACCCTTTACTTCCAATTTTCTAAAATGGCGACAATCAATAAAAAAAAATAGTTGACTGCGATGGCCGACGCTTCAAGGATAGGTGGAGATTGGACTATTTCTTCAATAAAACATGCAACAACTGTGTCTGCCTCATTTGCAAAGAGACAGTCGCTGTTTTCAAAGAGTTCGATGTGACACGATAATGATATTACCGAACAAGACACGCTGACATGTACGACAACATAACAGGGAAGATACACAGCGAGAAATTATAGCAACTTGAAGCTAGTTTAATTTCACAGCAGCAGTATTTCGCAAGAGCCCGAGTGTCGAAAGAGAACGCCACAAAGACGACACTGTTGAAATTATGAATTTAAAAAAAATTATAAAGCAAATGTGACACACAGAAGGGCTTGCTAAAATTTGTTTGAATATATTGTTCTACAGTGCCTTGCAGAAGTATTCCGCCCTCTTGAATCTTGCAACCTTTCGCCACATTTCAGGCTTCAAACATAAAGATATGAAATTTAATTTTTTTGTCAAGAATCAACAACGAGTGGGACACAATCGTGAAGTGGAACAACATTTATTGGATAATTTAAACTTTTTTAACAAATAAAAAACTGAAAAGTGGGGCGTGCAATATTATTCGGCCCCTTTACTTTCAGTGTAGCAAACTCACTCCAGAAGTTCAGTGAGGATCTCTGAATGATCCAATGTTGTCCTAAATGACCGATGATGATAAATAGAATCCACCTGTGTGTAATCAAGTCTCCGTATAAATGCACCTGCTCTGTGATAGTCTCAGGGTTCTGTTTAAAGTGCAGAGAGCATTATGAAAACCAAGGAACACGCCAGGCAGGTCCGAGATACTGTTGTGGAGAGGTTTAAAGCCGGATTTGGATAGAAAAAGATTTCCCAAGCTTTAAACATCTCAAGAAGCACTGTGCAAGCCATCATATTGAAATGGAAGGAGCATCAGACCACTGCAAATCTACCAAGACCCGGCCGTCCTTCCAAACTTTCTTCTCAAACAAGGAGAAAACTGATCAGAGATGCAGCCAAGAGGCCCATGATCACTCTGGATGAACTGCAGAGATCTACAGCTGAGGTGGGAGAGTCTGTCCATAGGACAACAATCAGTCGTACACTGCACAAATCTGGCCTTTATGGAAGAGTGGCAAGAAGAAAGCCATTTCTCAAAGATATCCATAAAAAGTCTCGTTTAAAGTTTGCCACAAGCCACCTGGGAAACACACCAAACATATGGAAGAAGGTGCTCTGGTCAGATGAAACCAAAATTGAACTTTTTGGCCACAATGCAAAACGATATGTTTGGCGTAAGAGCAACACAGCTCATCACCCTGAACACACCATCCCCACTGTCAAACATGGTGGTGGCAGCATCATGGTTTGGGCCTGCTTTTCTTCAGCAGGGACAGGGAATATGGTTAAAATTGACGGGAAGATGGATGCAGCCAAATACGGGAACATTCTGGAAGAAAACCTGTTGGTATCTGCACAAGACCTGAGACTGGGACGGAGATTTATCTTCCAACAGGACAATGATCCAAAACATAAAGCCAGATCTACAATGGAATGGTTCAAAAATAAACGTATCCACGTGTTAGAATGGCCAAGTCAAAGTCCAGACCTGAATCCAATCGAGAATCTGTGGAAAGAGCTGAAGACTGCTGTTCACAAACACTCTCCATCCAACCTCACTGAGCTCGAGCTGTTTTGCAAGGAAGAATGGGCAAGAATGTCAGTCTCTCGATGTGCAAAACTGATAGAAACATACCCCAAGCGACTTGCAGCTGTAATTGGAGCAAAAGGTAGCGCTACAAAGTATTAACGCAAGGGGGCCGAATAATATTGCACGCCCCACTTTTCAGTTTTTTGTTAAAAAAGTTTAAATTAGCCAATAAATTTTGTTCCACTTCACGATTGTGTCCCACTTGTTGTTGATTCTTGACAAAAAATTTAAATTTTATATCTTTATGTTTGAAGCCTGAAATGTGGCGAAAGGTTGCAAGGTTCAAGGGGGCCGAATACTTTTGCAAGGCACTGTATGTAAATCAACCAAGGTAGCCCCCCGGCATTTTTACCACACCAAATCTGGCCCCCTTTGCAAAAGGTTTGGAAACACCTGCTTAACTGATGATCCGTAGACGAGGCCAGCTTCTTTCACTTGGTACCAACTAAATATTCAAAATGTAATGATGGTGGAAGAAATAAGCATCTTGAATTTGAAACTGTATGTTGTCAGCGATTAGCCTCGCAATGATCTTAATTGTGGTTGTCAGCCCAAAACCCTCTAAATATATATTAAATGCATCTTACCAGATATAAAATGACTACTACATAATCTGTGGTAATCGTTTGGAGCCCAGTTTTGTCGTCGAATTGCAGCAGTCCATCTCTTTCTCCTCTCCGGGTCTCTCGGAATACAGTAGAACTTCAAGTCTCTCCGTCTATCTTCTCTGTTATTGCAACCAACCGCCACACACGCCTTCACCATTTTGATTATTAATGTTAACGAGCAGAAAAACACACCATAATAGGAGGAATTTACATAGCGGTAATGCGTCAACACGACGAGTTGACGGACAATATGGCGCGGAGGCGTGGTTGTGACGTCATGTGAGTAGGGTCTATTGGCCATACAATGGAGTATGGATGCTGTAAACTGCTCAATGTTTGTTGAGCAATTCCTGGGCGGTCCACTAGGGGCGCTCAAGAGTGGCGGTAAAGGTAAAGTGCGCACAAGTTGTCAAGAGAAGAAGAGAGGAAGCTCTGAGTGGGTTGAAAAAATAAAAAAGCTTCGTAAGAACGGCGGAGGAAAAAGTGAGAAAAATATTGCTACAAATCACACATGTGGACACACTTTGGATTTTACACTAACAAGAAAGGAAGTAAGGTGAACAAGGACTTTGCTGTATGCAAGAATTGCCTACCAAAAATATGGTTCACTGGCTGCTGGTGACAGATTCCTTCACTGCTTTGCTTTCATCACTTGAGGTAAGAAAGTTTTGCAATGTAATTGATTTTTTAATTTACATGTATTATTTTGATGACATTTGGTGTTGAATGATATAAAATAAACCTGGACCCTAAACTGGATGAAAATGAATAACGAACAAGCCTACATGAATTTACTGATTTTTTTTAATATTATTTGAGAACCACTTTCCATCTAGTTTACGACAAACTGTTATAACTGCCACTTTGACACAATAAGCTATAAAAATGGTTTTAATAGCTTCCGAGATACATAAGGTGTTGTGAATGATAATTAATGTAGCTTACATATTGAAAAGTAATTATTGCATTTTTCATGTCTATACATTCAATTCATTCATTTTTTAATTCACTCAATACTTCCAACATAAAAAAATCAGGATTTCAACTCAAAAGCTATTAAGTAGCTGATATTTTTTGTTTTATTTTTTTGTTTTTAAGGTGAGGAAGAATGTGACTGAGTCCGACATCTCAAATGCTGAAGCAGATGGTGGAAGTGCTCAAACCAATGCTTTTGGCAACAAAGGTCATACAGTGGTACCTCTACATACGAATTTAATTCGTTCCAGGACCTTGTTTGTAAGTCGAAATGGTCGTATGTCGAGCAGGATTTTCCCATAGGAATACATTATAATTCCATTAATTCGTTCCAAAGCCTAAAAACATACACTAAATTCTTAATAAATACTGCTGGCACTGTTACAAATGGCAATTAAACATAGAAAAACAAATAAGTTATAAATAAATAAGTCAGAATAATATAATAATAATAAGAAGAATTAATAATTATTCCTGTAAATAATGTAACGAATTGGATTCTAATATGGCGGACACTTTTTACTGTCCCTGAACGCACCGCGAAGCTGACGTCACGGTGAGATAGGTCGGTGCGGTAGAGATAATACTTTCGTTTTCTTGAGAGCAGTCAACTGCTTAAGACAATGGGCGTTTTGTGTTGGATAAGTTCTTAAATAAATGATAAAAACGTGACGAAGCTGGCGATTTCCTTGGCAATGTTACCACAATAATAATTGTCACCTTAACTTATAAATAGTGGCGAACGGTGGTCGGAAGAGGACCATGGAGCTGTATTGTTGAGCCAGTTCAGGGACGCGCACACCAAGCTCATATTTTTCTATAACTTGCATCTTCATTTCAAAGGTAAGCATCACTTTTTTCCTTGTTTCTCCAACTGTATCAACTTTTTTTGAAAACTGTGTTGATTTCTCACACAAGAAAAGCCACCGTGCGTTCGTTTGCAGTGCTGTCATGTATTTCGAGCAACTCGTCGGATGTAGAAACAAATGGCGGCTCAAATTTTACGTCGGATGTCGAAAAGATCGTGTGTCGAAGTGATCGTATGTAGAGGTACCACTGCATATGAAGAAAAGACCCACCAATTTTATCATTGCCCCACTCCAAGCTCAACTGCTGACTGACACCTACAGCACTGTTAATTTTTTAAAAAGATATAAAACTTTAAAGAAATTAAGGATGCGATTCTTCATGATCTCTCCAAGAGATATCAGTGGTTGTGGTTTGTTTCCTCTATCTGTGCAGGTACACAATTTGCAGTATTTATATTTTACAGCAACGTTGCACAGAACAGGTGCCATCGTTTAGTAAATGACTTAGTTTTTTTCCCCATTTTGAAATATATATATATATATAGATAGATAGATATTAGGGGTGTAAAGGTACACAAAAATCTTGGTTCGGTACGTACCTCGGTTTTGAGGTCACGGTTCGGTTCATTTTCGGTAGAGTTAGAAAACAAAATGTAAAATATAAATGTGCTAGTTGTTTATTACACACCTTTGTGCTTTCAACAATAGGAACATTAACCTATACAAAGCTAGAATTCTGCTCAAAAAGTAGCGGGTATTTAAAGATAATCCAACAACAATTTGCCTTTCAGACCCCGCGTATTGGTCAGCTTTCTTCCTGAAAGAAAGAAGAAAAAAGAAGTCCTGTGCTAAAGAGAAAAGCAATCCCAATGACAAAGATTTTAACATGTATTTTACAAATGAAATGCCTCAATGAATCATTTTCTTTTTCTTATCAACGGTTTTCAAAAGCTTAATTGGTGGATTTTCTCAAGTTAAAGCGCCACACAGAAATTAATAAATTTAATTGTGTAAGTAGGATCTGTGTATTATTATTATTTAATTACGGGTGTTTTAGCTGATTTCAATTTATTTTATTTAAATGGGCTATTATTTATTTTATTATGTGTTTATATTTTACAAATGTGATGTAGTATTCATTTATATTGTATATTTTATGTTGTATAACTTTAGTTCCTATGTGAATATTAGTTCCTACTTGTTTTGGGTTGGTAGGAGGGTTTTGTATTGAACACGGGGCCGTGTTGGTTATTATGATAGCAGAGAAGACAGCAGTAAATCATCAAAGACAAGTCAACTGTGCCCCATTCTACCACTCAAGAGGACTCAAAAAGCAGGTTACGATTGCATATTAGTTTGAAAATTGACCGGATCCACCACATTTTTACACGAGTGACTTCCGGTCTGCCCGATCCTAGCTACCGGTAGTAGTATTGATCCAGGAGGGGCGCGTCTTGCGTCAAATAATAAACTTTGCCGTTCTTTTCACGTACGTCGTGTTGGGCCACTTCTGGGACGCGTCTAACACGCGGCCGTACTGCGACTGCTGTGCATTGGCTGATTGACTTTGACGCCCGCGTTTCACTGCGTTCTCGCAGCGGCCACGTTGTCGCGCCGTTGACGTTTCTGGGTTTTACTGTCCTACCGTGTTGGTCCTCATAGTAGAGAAGTACGGAGTAAATATATTCTACACAAAGAAACTGTAATCCGATCGACTCACAGCCTCGAACAGCAAGGGTTACATTACGTCAGAAACTCGTTCGGTATGCCTCCGTTCTGAACAGAGCACCACGTACCGAAACCGTTCAATACAAATACATGTACCGTTACACCCTTACTATCTTGATTCCAGAGCCATGTAGCTTGACTTGCTCAACTCAATCCTTTCATTCTTCCATTTTTGGGGGGTTTGGGGAAACATCCTTCTTATGTCGTAATGTCTAGGGTCGTTTCTACAAGTTCCATAACAGCAGTGTTTGGTCGGCATGTTTATTTTTGAATGATTACCGGAGAAAACAAGCAGAAATATAATGGATTTTATGTGAGGGCGTATGTACAATGTCCCACTTGCGCGTTACGATGGCAACATCACGGTCTAAAAATAGCATTCGTGCAGTACATTATTCCTACAGCACAAATGCAAGGCTCGCAACACGACTGCAAATGGTTCTCAAGACGAATGCAAAAAAGCCACAGCACGACGGCAAGAGTACGACGGTTTAAATCGAGGACGAATACACCTACATTGTGAAGCGTGAAGAAAACGAGTGTTTAAACCACTGTGTAAAATGGTTAAATCGACATTCAACAAACCTTCGGCGCAGAGAACAACGTGACTCTTGTAAACAGTCTCGAGCTGTGGTCGTTGTGTTGCATTGTCTTCTCTCGCTCGACAAAGTTGTTCCTCGTACGACGCTATAGTTTGTTCAAACAGGGCAAAGATTTCGTCGGCGGCGGCACTTAGTCGCTGCTTTACCAAATCTTTCAACATTTTGAAGTTTTCATATCAACTTCGACGGCTTGCTGTTGTGCGATGGAAGCCTGACTTTCGTTCCGACTTCCTACCTCCTCTTCCTTTTCCCCTTCTTCTTCTCTTGATTAACGGCGGATTGTAAGCAACTTAAGTGTATACCGCCATCTACTGTACAAGATATATAGAACTGATGCACCCTTCAAAATCTGTTGCTTGTACACAGGGCCGGAGTGGGACTCATTTTCGGCCCTGGAATTTCATGCCTCAGACCGGCCCACTCATTTAAAATAATGTCATTATGCATACACGTGTTAAGTTCAGTGTTCTCTAAGGCCGTGCACTGTAATTCTGTGTATTCCAATTTAGTGCAGGTAATGGTTGTTTAACAAGGTGGCTTTATTTTAACAAGTGCAACATAACATATTTTGAACAAATTTAAAAATGGATTTAAAAAAAAAAACGATATTGATACATTTGAAAAATAAATTAGGGCTGTCAAACGATTAAAATTTTTAATCGAGTTAATTACAGCTTAAAAATTAATCGTAATTAATAAATAAATCAACAAGATGGCATTAACATTATTAACATTCTGTTAAAGCGATCCATGGACAGAAAGACTTGTAGTTCTTAAAAGATAAATGTTAGTACAAGTTATAGAAATTTTATATTAGAACCCCTCTTAATGTTTTCGTTTTAATAAAATTTGTAAAATGTTCAATCAAAAAATAAATGTCAATAATTACTTACACAATGCTCATGGGTGCTGAAGCCTATAAAATCAGTCGCACCCAAGCGCCAGCAGAGGGCGGCAAAACTCCATAAAACACAATTAACAAGTGGGCATGTCATTGTACTGTCATTTAAATCTGTCTGAGCAGGGCATGTGCGTTAATTGCGTCAAATATTTTAACGTGATTAATTTAAAAAATTCATCACCGCCCGTTAACGCGATCATTTTGACAGCCCTAAAATAAATTAATAAATAAGACCTTTTCTGCAACATCAAATATTAACAAAATGAGTGCTTACAGATAAAACAAACATAGCAACATAACAATATGAAAAATAAAGAATACGTATTGCACATTGTAACAACTTCTAATGATGCTATTATCCATTTTCCATTTCCACTTTAAAAACGCCACGTAATTGATTATATTAATTCTAATGTTCACTCGCTGAACGACATGGCAATCCTACCTTCCAGCTCTGCACCTGTGGTGTGTTCATTATGGCTAATGCTTGCTGCTACATATCCCTTGTGAGGTGCTAGAAGAAGCCAAAGTTTCCACAATTACATATTGTCGTATCACACGGTGCAAGTTGCATTCTATTCGTCATCTGGCCTTACCACTTTCGTTGTAATCCTCTGTAGTTTGAGGAGGCAAGGTCGTTGCATGAAAAAAATTAGCTATTTTCGCGCATTTTGCCGATTCTTTCACGAGTGCTTTTCTCTTTTTAATTCTTACTTTTCAGCGCCACCCTTGCTCTTTTTATCCATCCGAGCACCGAGATAGCAGCTAATTTGGCTCAATACAGACTACAATTAGGGGGCGGAGCTGCATGCTGTATTTTTCGTCTGCACACGTGAGGATGAGTCTGGAAAAAAAATAATACTGTAATATATATATATATATATGTTTGTTTGTTTTTTAAGACGGCCCACAGGGACAGCGGTAACAGAATGTAAGTTATACTCAGTGACGCTGTCATAAATAAATACCAAACAAAAAATTATAACAGTGTAATTTTTTTTTTTTTTTTTAATAAAACCCGGACCGGCCCATCTGGCCGACCGGCCCTTCTGGAATCGCCCAGAAGCTCCCGATTAGTCACTCCGGGCCTGCTTGTACATATCAGTTTAGTCCAGGGGTCCCCAAACTTTTTTCTGTGAGGGCAACATAACCTTTCCCTTCTCTGATGAGGGGCCAGGTTCAGTTTGTAACAGAAAAAGTGTGACGATTGCAGGAGTGTCTAAATGTAAAAATGTATTGTTTTCCAGAAAGCCACAATCAAATAACCCTTTCTGGATTCTTCACGGAACAAAAGTAAATAAAATAAAATAAAAATAATAATGTAATATAATATAATGATAATAATAAATAATAATAACACTAGGGCTGTCAAAATTATCGCGTTAACGGGCGGTAATTAATTTTAAAATTAATCACGTTAAAATATTTGACGCATTTAACGCACATGCCCTGCTCAAACAGATTAAAATGACAGCACACTGTCATGTCCACTTGTTACTTGTGTTTTTTGGTGTTTTGTCGCCCTCAACTGGTGTTTGGGTGCTACTGATTTTATTGGTTTCAGCACCATGAGCTTTTTGTAAGTATTGACATAAACAATGGCGAGCTACTAGTTTATTTTTTGATTGAAAATTTTACAAATTTTATTAAAACGAAAACATTAAGAGGGGTTTTAATATAAAATTTATATAACTTGTACTAACATTTATCTTTTAAGAACTACAAGTCTTTCTATCCATGGATCGCTTTAACAGAATGTTAATAATGTTAATGCCATCTTGTTGATTTATTGTTATAATAAACAAATACAGTACTTATGTACAGAATGTTGAATGTATAGATCCGTCTTGTGGCTTATCTTTCCATTTCAACAATAACTTACAGAAAAATATGGCATATTTTATAGATGGTTTGAATTGCAATTAATTACGATTAATTAATTTTTAAGCTGTGATTAACTCGATTAAAATTTTTAATCGTTTGACAGCCCTAAATAACACTATTAATTAAATAGATAATAACCAAATAACCCTGTCTGCGTTCTTCACAGAAAAAGGACAGGAAATAAATAACACTATTGAGAAAAAAAAATAATTCAAAATGCTCTCTGGTATTGTTCAGGGGGCCCGCGGGTCGTAGTTTGGGGACCCCTGGTTTACTCTGTAAAAAATCTAAAAAAGTGCTTTGCTTTCCATTGACTCCAAAGTCTTCCATCCGGCCAACTGCAGGATACCAAGTGGCAGTGGTGGGATTCGAACCCACGCCTCCTGAGAGACTGGAACCTTAATCCAGCGCCTTGGACCGCTCGGCCACACTACCCTGTTTCACACCTGCAATGCACAGACCTTGAGCAAACAATCCATGGTTTCTGTTACAAATCGTTGGTCAAAAGCAGTGAACAATTCAAGCTCAGCACATGTGGTGCAGCGGAAGCGTGCTGGGCCCATAACCCAGAGGTCGATGGATCGAAACCATCTTCTGCTACTTAGACCTGTGTCTTCTTTGGCACGGTGCTGCAGGCAAAATGGTTAGGGTTGGCTTCAGAATGTTATACTGGTTGTTTAAAGTCTTACCCTTCAGTCTTCTTGATCATAGGAAAATGACCTCTCCACAATTTGTGCTATTTAATTGAATGAAATTTGCCTATTTGATCATGAGAAATCCCCAACGTTCTGGTCTTTAAGTATCCATTACTGATTAGCATGACTAGTAAAGATAATTAAGATATAGGAAAAGAACCCCCACATGACCAGATTGTTGAAGAATGCGTGAGCGTACACAGAATCAGTTAAGGAAAGACTACAATCGTTTGTTCCTTGAAAGCCTTCCATCGCCTCTAACGCCTTCAATCCAGCCAACAACTGGATACCAAGTGGCAGTGGTGGGATTCGAACCCACGCCCCCAGAGAGACTGGAACCTGAATCCAGCGCCTTGGACCGCTCGGCCACACTACCCTGTTTCACACCTCTAATGCGCAAACCTTAAGCATTCAATCCATAGTTTCTGTTACGAATTGTCGGTAAAATCAGTGAAGAATTCAATTTTGATGCATAAAAAGCAGAGTGGCCCATAAGCCAGAGGTCGATGGATCGAAACCATCCTCTGCTACTTAGACCTGTATCTTCTTTGGCACTGTGTTGCAGGCAAAATGGTTAGGGTTGGCTTCAGAATGTTGTACTGGTTGTTTAAAGCCTTACCCTTCAGTCTACTTGATCACAGGAAAATGACCTCTCCTCAGTTCGTGCAATTAATCCGATGAAATTTGCCTTGCCTTTAGTATTTGATCATCAGAAATCGGCAATCTTTGTGGTCTTGATGTGTCCATTGCTTATTAGAATTACAGGTAAAGAAACTTAAATTTACTTATAGGAAAACAAGCCCCGCACGACCAGATTGTTGAAGAATGCACGAGTCTACATAGAATCAGATAAGCAAACAGTAAAATTGGTTGGTTCTTTGAAAGCCTTCCATTGACTCTAAAGTCTTCCATCCAGCCAACTGCAGGATACTGAAGGAAATTAGTCGATTTATCCTTGTTACAGGTTGTTTTATTCTTATAAAGAACAGGAGATGATGACATAGAATTCGGAAATGAAAAAGAACAAAGACTTTACATTGAAAGACACACAGACAGAATAAACGAGACATGGCCCGGACGAGACGCAAGACAAAAGTGTTTCTCTCTCTGGTTGGAGTCCTTTTCTCCCTAACTTGGGGGAGGGTGAAATTCCTTGGAATGCGCATTGTGAACCCCTAGCTAATATTTTCCAGATGTGTTGCTACTCGAAGGCATACACTGTCTTATGAGGGAGAATGCAATGTCCATATATAATTATTGTGAATAAATGGAAATATAATTCTTCAATTCCCTCTTTAGGATTCTAATTGAAAATTGAATCCACCCAACTAAAAAACAAAACAACAAATCAGCAAAAGAAAAACAACAACAAAACCCAAGTAGACTCAAAGAAAAATACATCACAAACCACGCGAGAGGTGACGGGACAAAAACGGTAAAACAAAGAAACGAAAAACTTACAATATAAACAATTAAAAAATAAACCATAATATCTGAGTCCAGAAAGCAAAACACATTTCCATTTCCCAAGGGTGAGCACACACGAATTCCCAGAGTCTGTCCCAAACAGGTGTGCAAAGTTAAAGTCAGCAACGCTGCAATCTCATGGCCTTGGTGTTATAAGGGATTGGGCCCATAACTTACTCCTCGGGAAAAGGGTTCGGTCCATGAAAAGGGTCAGTCACATGTTGATATTCCATGGCTCGGGTTGAAACTAATCCCTTTTGTCAATGTGTGTTGAAGAAAACAATAATCGCAATCCTTAACGCAGTGCCCAGTGGTCGAGAATGCAGTTCAGAAAACAAGATGAAATCATCAATATCTTATACTATATCAACACTGACACCACCCTCTTTTGTGCTGTAATCTGTTCAACTAAAAAACACAGAATGCAATAGAAAAACATCAAATCATAAACAATTAAACATAAAATGAGTCAGCCTATCTAAAAACAGCAATGCTGGTCGCTCTCAATAGTACTTGCTATTAGCCAAACAAAAGTACTTGAGCCTCAATTTATCAAAACCATTTGAACTTAAAAATGAAAAATAAAAACAAAAATGAAAAAATCAAAATCAAAAATGAAAAATAAAAATCAAAAATCAAAAATCAAAAAATGAAAAATCAAAATTGGCGTTATTCTGGGAAATTTGTTCTCTCCAATGTAAATTTGAAATCATCATAAGCCATACGAAAACGCAATTTTCCCAACTTTACAAACAAAATTCTTACATGATTACAAAATTAACAATTTTCCCAGAATAACGTCGTTTAGCGTAATACCAAATAAAGTTTATTTCTCTCTCAAATTTGTCTGCTCCCTCTTTAGTAATTTGTCAATTAAATTCGGCTGTGGCATCTCTCGACGAAACTGGCCACTTATTTCCCACTATAATTTCATTACAACAAAATTTACATATATTGGACTTCTCTTCACATCCCAGATTCCGAAATTAATAAAAACGTTAATCCCATTATTTTGGTCACAGCTGAATTCAAAAATAGCCAGATTATATCAGCATGTGATCCAAAAGATTACATTTTAGCAAAATTTGGCATTTTCAAGTCCTTAAAAATCAAAATTAGATTGCATATCGTCTAATATTTCGAACGTGACTCAAGACAGGTCCCCTCTCATTCTTTCGTGAATCAATAGTTGCTCTTTGTCAATTTTAAGATTTACTTCAGCTGCTTCCACTTCTCCTCTTGTAACAATTCATTAATGGCTAATCACTTTACCATATTAATCTACTTGCTTAGTTTTCACTAACTCAAACTCTGCGTCCTACTCTGCACATCTGACTCTCTACCTTCTCCTGTTCTGGCCCCTTTCCCAAGCAAGGTGAGGAGACCTCACACACCCAACAGCCTAATTTTAAGGATGAGGAGTAAGTCACACGCAAACTTCAAAATGGAACAATATATAAAAACAAGTATGAGTACACATATTTGTAAAATTATTCATACATTCCCGTTCCTCTATCCAAAAACTTAACATACTGCGCCAAACACTTCACTCTTTCAACTTACTTGTCCATCCAAACCACCAGCCGAATCGCGGAAAATCTTAAAAATATCGCACGCCTCCACCTCTCAGTGTCCAATCTACATTAAAATTAATTAGTACTTTGTCACTTCCACCTTTGAATTAAATCATCAACACTGGAGTTTCTTGAGCGTCTTTGTGATGCCCTTGGTTGCCTCCTGGTTACAGGGGTGCTAGGGCACATTAATAAAACCATTCAAAGCTACCTCAAATGTGATTGGATTCACCGTGATGCAGTCCAATGTCAGCAGGTCCCTCGGATCACAGTGACCTGTATACAAAAACATTCAGTACCTAAAGAACACATGTCAAGGGGTATTTGAACTCATGTCCAATCAGTTGCCAAACAGCATTGTCCCACCATGGGTCCCAATTCTTGAGCTTCGTGTCTTAGTCATCAATCTAAATACTTATGCATTAGTCGAGGTGAGATCTGGTAGGCATCACAGGTCAGAAGTCGGGGAGCTTTAGTGGTTGGTGTGGAAGATGGGAATCTGTCTCGGAAAACAGCAAACAATGGAGTGAAAGGAGACAAAATGTTCAAGTTCAACATATTTAAACCTAGGATAAGACAGAATGTCATCCAATTGGTGAAAAATAAACAAGTACATATCAGTCTCACTACAGCACCGCATGCCATAAATTATCTCCGTGCCTGGATCAAAACCTCTCTGTCGATAGCCAATTCGGACCTTGAGCAAACAATCCATGGTTTCTGTTACAAATCGTTGGTCAAAAGCAGTGAACAATTCAAACTCAGCACATAAAGAGCAGAGTGGCGCAGCGGAAGCGTGCTGGGCCCATAACCCAGAGGTCGATGGATCGAAACCATCCTCTGCTACTTAGACCTGTGTCTTCTTTGGCACTGTGCTGCAGGCAAAATGGTTAGGGTTGGCTTCAGAATGTTGTACTGGTTGTTTAAAGCCTTACCCTTCAGTCGTCTTGATCATAGGAAAATGACCTCTCCACAGTTTGTGCTATTTAATCGAATGAAATTTGCTTTTCTATTTGATCATGAGAAATCCCCAACGTTCTGGTCTTGAAATATCCATTACTGATTAGCATGACGAGTAAAGATAATTAAGATATAGGAAAAGAACCCCCACATGACCAGATTGTTGAAGAATGCGTGAGCATACATAGAATCAATTAAGGAAAGACTACAATCGTTTCTTCCTTGAAAGCCTTCCATCGCCTCTAACGCCTTCAATCCAGCCAACCACTGGATACCAAGTGGCAGTGGTGGGACTCGAACCCACGCCCCCTGAGAGACTGGAACCTGAATCCAGCGCCTTGGACCGCTCAGCCACACTACCCTGTTTCACACCTCCAATGCGCAAACCTTAAGCACTCAATCCATAGTTTCTGTTACGAATTGTCGGTAAAATCAGTGAAGAATTCAGTTTTGATGCATAAAAAGCAGAGTGGCCCATAACCCAGAGGTCGATGGATCGAAACCATCCTCTGCTACTTAGACCTGTATCTTCTTTGGCACTGTGCTGCAGGCAAAATGGTTAGGGTTGGCTCCAGAATGTTTTACTGGTTGTTTAAAGCCTTACCCTTCAGTCTACTTGATCACAGGAAAATGACCTCTCCTCAGTTCGTGCAATTAATCCGATGAAATTTGTCTTGCCTTTAGTATTTGATGATCAGAAATCGGCAATCTTTGTGGTCTTGAGGTGTCCATTGCTTATTAGAATTAGAGGTAAAGAAACTTAAATTTACTTGTAGGAAAACAAGCACCGCACGACCAGATTGTTGAAAAATGCATGAGTTTACATAGAATCAGATAAGCAAACAGTACAACTGGTTAGTTCTTTGAAAGCCTTCCATTGACTCTAAAGTCTTCCATCCAGCAAACTGCACGATACCAAGTGGCAGGATTCGAAACCACGCCTCCTGAGAGAGTGGAACCTTAATCCAGCGCCTTGGACCGCTCGGCCACACTACCCTGTTTCACACCTCCAATGCACAGACCTTGAGCAAACAATCCATGGTTTCTGTTACAAATCGTTGGTCAAAAGAAGTGAACAATTCAAGCTCAGCAGATAAAGAGCAGAGTGGCGCAGCGGAAGCGTGCTGGGCCCATAACCCAGATGTCGATGGGTCGAAACCATCCTCTGCTGCTTAGACCTGTGTCTTCTTTGGCACTGTGCTGCAGGCATTATGGTTAGGGTTGGCTTCAGAATGTTGTACGGGTTGTTTAAAGCCTTGCCCTTCAGTCTACTTGATCACAGGAAAATGACCTCTCCTCAGTTAGTGCAATTAATCGAATGAAATTTGCCTTGCCTTTAGTATTTGATGATCAGAAATCGGCAATCTTTGTGGTCTTGAGGTGTCCATTGCTTATTAGAATTACAGGTAAAGAAACATAAATTTACTTATCGGAAAACAAGCCCCGCACGACCAGATTGTTGAAGAATGCATGAGTCTACATAGAATCAGATAAGCAAACAGTACAATTGGTTGGTTCTTTGAAAGCCTTCCATTGACTCTAAAGTCTTCCATCCAGCCAACTGCAGGATACCAAGTGGCAGGATTCGAACCCACGCATCCTGAGAGAGTGGAACCTTAATCCAGCGCCTTGGACCGCTCGGCCACACTACCCTGTTTCACACCTCCAATGCACAGACCTTGAGCAAACAATCCATGGTTTCTGTTACAAATCGTTGGTCAAAAGCAGTGAAGATTTCAAGCTCAGCGCTCAAAAGAGCAGAGTGGCGCAGCGGAAGCGTGCTGGGCCCATAACCCAGAGGTCGATGGATCGAAACCATCCTCTGCTACTTTGACCTGTGTCTTCTTTGGCACTGTGCTGCAGGCAAAATGGTTAGGGTTGGCTTCAGAATGTTGTGCTGGTTGTTTAAAGCCTTACCCTTCAGTCTTCTTGATCATAGGAAAATGACCTCTCCACACTTTGTGCTATTTAATCGAATGAAATTTGCTTTCCTATTTGATCATGAGAAATTCCCAACGATCTGGTCTTGAAATATCCATTACTGATTAGCATGACTAGTAAAGATAATTAAGATATAGGAAAAGAACCCCCACATGACCAGATTGTTGAAGAATGCGTGAGCGTACATAGAATCAGTTAAGGAAAGACTACAATCGTTTGTTCCTTGAAAGCCTTCCATCGCCTCTAACGCCTTCAATCCAGCCAACCACTGGCAGTGGTGGGATTCGAACCCACGCCCCCTGAGAGACTGGAACCTGAATCCAGCGCCTTGGACCGCTCGGCCACACTACCCTGTCTCTCACCTCCAATGCGCAAACCTTAAGCATTCAATCCATAGTTTCTGTTACGAATTGTCGGTAAAATCAGTGAAGAATTCAGTTTTGATGCATAAAAAGCAGAGTGGCCCATAACCCAGAGGTCGATGGATCGAAACCATCCTCTGCTACTTAGACCTGTATCTTCTTTGGCACTGTGCTGCAGGCAAAATGGTTAGGGTTGGCTTCAGAATGTTGTACTGGTTGTTTAAAGCCTTGCCCTTCAGTCTACTTGATCACAGGAAAATGACCTCTCCTCAGTTCGTGCAATTAATCCGATGAAATTTGCCTTGCCTTTAGTATTTTATCATCAGAAATCGGCAATCTTTGTGGTCTTGAGGTGTCCATTGCTTATTAGAATTACAGGTAAAGAAACATAAATTTACTTATCGGAAAACAAGCCCCGCACGACCAGATTGTTGAAGAATGCATGAGTCTACATAGAATCAGATAAGCAAACAGTACAATTGGTTGGTTCTTTGAAAGCCTTCCATTGACTCTAAAGTCTTCCATCCAGCCAACTTCAGGATACCAAGTGGCAGTGGTGGGATTCGAACCCACGCCTCCTGAGAGACTGGAACCTTAATCCAGCGCCTTGGACCGCTCGGCCACACTACCCTGTTTCACACCTCCAATGCAAAGACCTTGAGCAAACAATCCATGGTTTCTGTTACAAATCGTTGGTCAAAAGCAGTGAACAATTCAAGCTCGGCGCTTAAAGAGCAGAGTGGCGCAGCGGAAGCGTGCTGGGCCCATAACCCAGAGGTCGATGGATCGAAACCATCCTCTGCTACTTAGACCTGTGTCTTCTTTGGCACTGTGCTGCAGGCAAAATGGTTAGGGTTGGCTTCAGAATGTTGTACTGGTTGTTTAAAGCCTTACCCTTCAGTCTTCTTGATCATAGGAAAATGACCTCTCCACACTTTGTGCTATTTAATCGAATGAAATTTGCTCTCCTATTTGATCATGAGAAATCCCCAACGTTCTGGTCTTGAAATATCCATTACTGATTAGCATGACTAGTAAAGATAATTAAGATATAGGAAAAGAACCCCCACATGACCAGATTGTTGAAGAATGCGTGAGCGTACATAGATTCAGTTAAGGAAAGACTACAATCGTTTGTTCCTTGAAAGCCTTCCATCGCCTCTAACGCCTTCAATCCAGCCAACCACTGGCAGTGGTGGGATTCAAACCCACGCCCCCTGAGAGACTGGAACCTGAATCCAGCGCCTTGGACCGCTCAGCCACACTAGCCTGTTTCTCACCTCCAATGCGCAAACCTTAAGCACTCAATCCATAGTTTCTGTTACGAATTGTCAGTAAAATCAGTGAAGAATTCAGTTTTGATGCATAAAAAGCAGAGTGGCCCATAACGCAGAGGTCGATGGATCGAAACCATCCTCTGCTACTTAGACCTGTATCTTCTTTGGCACTGTGCTGCAGGCAAAATGATTAGGGTTGGCTTCAGAATGTTGTACTGGTTGTTTGAAGCCTTACCCTTTAGTCTTCTTGATCATAGGAAAATGACCTCTCCACACTTTGTGCTATTTAATCGAATGAAATTTGCTTTCCTATTTGATCATGAGAAATTCCCAACGATCTGGTCTTGAAATATCCATTACTGATTAGCATGACTAGTAAAGATAATTAAGATATAGGAAAAGAACCCCCACATGACCAGATTGTTGAAGAATGCGTGAGCGTACATAGAATCAGTTAAGGAAAGACTACAATCGTTTGTTCCTTGAAAGCCTTCCATCGCCTCTAACGCCTTCTATCCAGCCAACCTCTGGACAACAAGTGGCAGTGGTGGGATTAGAACCCACGCCCCCTGAGAGACTGGAACCTGAATGCAGCGCCTTGGACCGCTCGGCCACACTACCCTGTTTCTCACCTCCAATGCGCAAACCTTAAGCATTCAATCCATAGTTTCTGTTACGAATTGTCGGTAAAATCAGTGAAGAATTCAGTTTTGATGCATAAAAAGCAGAGTGGCCCAATGCGCAAACCTTAAGCATTCAATCCATAGTTTCTGTTACGAATTGTCGGTAAAATCAGTGAAGAATTCAGTTTTGATGCATAAAAAGCAGAGTGGCCCATAACCCAGAGGTCGATGGATCGAAACCATCCTCTGCTACTTAGACCTGTATCTTCTTTGGCACTGTGCTGCAGGCAAAATGGTTAGGGTTGGCTTCAGAATGTTGTACTGGTTGTTTAAAGCCTTGCCCTTCAGTCTACTTGATCACAGGAAAATGACCTCTCCTCAGTTCGTGCAATTAATCCGATGAAATTTGCCTTGCCTTTAGTATTTTATCATCAGAAATCGGCAATCTTTGTGGTCTTGAGGTGTCCATTGCTTATTAGAATTACAGGTAAAGAAACATAAATTTACTTATCGGAAAACAAGCCCCGCACGACCAGATTGTTGAAGAATGCATGAGTCTACATAGAATCAGATAAGCAAACAGTGCAATTGGTTGGTTCTTTGAAAGCCTTCCATTGACTCTAAAGTCTTCCATCCAGCCAACTTCAGGATACCAAGTGGCAGTGGTGGGATTCAAACCCACGCCTCCTGAGAGACTGGAACCTTAATCCAGCGCCTTGGACCGCTCGGCCACACTACCCTGTTTCACACCTCCAATGCACAGTTTAGATCGACAGATAACATAGGTTTTTCATAGTATTTAGTTTAACTGTAGTTCCAAAAACCTATTTGATAATATTATTCAGGAAAAAATGGCAGAATAGACAAGCCTAGATAATTTGGATTGGAAGATTATGTAAATATGATATGGATGAAACAGTTCACACATGGTTTATGTGTGTGTGCGTATTTTTCAGAACTGAAACACCCTTCACTGACAGCTACAACTTCTTCTGTGGGACCATCGTCCATTAAAAGATTAGAGTTGACCAGGATCTGCTGCGAATGGACAAGCTTGTGGAAATATGGCTTTATTGGGACCATGGAAAAAGTGCTTAGAAAATGGATTTCATTCCACTATGCTGGATCTATGCGTTCAATGCATTTTTTCTAAGCCAATACCCTTCTAACTTAGTCACCAGCCAGAAATGTATCTTGATGTGAATACAGAAAAATACAGATCTAGTGTTGCTGTTTTTGCTTGTTTTAAGTGTTATATTAATTCTGGCAACACAAAATCTTTATCAAATGTCATAAACACATCTACCAAACATTTGAAACAAGTATTGGTGCCTTAGTATACACATAGGTGAATTCAGAATGAGAAATGTAGCTAATTTCTTGAAGGAAACACTTCAACATTAATGATTTGCACCCAGCACAATGAAATATATATTGAATTAAGCTAAAGGCTTATGTATCATATATTAAAAATATCACAACCTACTATGCAATGAAATATATAAAATAAAAAATGCACACCATGATCATAAATAGCTGAAAATCAACCGAATTGCTACCACACCCTCCTAAATGTGAATCATGGCAAAAATGGAATAAGACAAAAAATTATAGGGTGATCAAAAAATAATCTGCCAAAATCATAAGGTGATACTTAAAAAATAAAATACATCACAAAAGAAGTGATGGACACGTGTTGAAGATAACTTCCAAGTTTTATTTCATGTTTCACAAGTGCTCAAATGTGAGCACACCCAGCAGCACGGACAAAATCAAGCCACGATGAGAATTCCTCTCAAACTTGTGCATGTCGCAGTTATTGTCTTGATTGCAACTGTTGTTCGATATTTCACATCATCAGTACTTGCTGGACGTGTTGGTATGTTAAAGACAAAGTTCATTATCCATCTTTGTGGCACATAACGTATGTTATACACTAAGTGTATGTTCCACCACTTCCAGCAAATATTGATGACATGAAAGATCGAATAACAGACGCAATCAACGCGGGAGGAAGGAATTCTCATTTCAACTTGGATGTTGTCCATTCTGCTGGTGATGGCCATATTTGAATACTATGAAAACATGAAATTGAACATAGTTACTTCCTACATCTGTCCAAGGTAGTTTTTTTTTTTTTTTTAATGTTTTTTGTTTTTGACATGGCATTATGATTTTGGCACAGCCTTTTTAATCACACTGTATATACACAAAAGGTTGGAATCATTCAAGTATGGTACTGTTGGTACACAACATTTATTTAAACATGGAAGTGTCTCATACTATAAAAATACACATACAAATATTGAAAAACAAATTTAATATATATATACAGAGAAATAAAAAAATAGTAAAACTGTACATGACAACATTACTCCTCAAAATCGCTTTCATCAAAGTCATCAGCCCATCCAAGTGTCTTCTGTTTCTTTGGAAACATTCTCGCATGCTTGGCACCGATATAAATCAGTACAAGAAAGTTTTGCAGACATATAGGAACATCTTCCCGTGTCACAATTGGTTGCCTTTCCACTACAGTTGACTACTTGCAAAACAGTATCAGGGGCAGGATTTTTAGTCATCCATGTCACTGCCAACTGCCCATCCTCAATGTCCCACCCATTCCCAATGGGTGAAGGGGCACACATTTTACCTGTCAGACAATGTTTCATAATTGCTGCTTGATAGTTTGCTGTCCTGCAATGTTGGTACAGAGCAACAGTTTTTGGGGGAATAGAATGTTCTGGCAAGATTGACGAGGCCATACAGAAAGATCTGCATTTGGCATCATTTTTGGCATATAACTGGCCAAACAGGTGGCACACGCATTTCCACAACGTGTTAAATGTTTGTAGGTCAAGTTTAAAACTGCTGCCCAGCTTTGCAAACCCAGTCAGGTACTCTTTTTTTATGACGTGCAAAAGAATTTTTTTTCCCCCTTTGCCATGAAAGGCACAAGCAGAGTCACAACCTGTGAATGTATGGATGCCAATGAGTGCTAAACACACACTAGTGCCAGGAGCTGCAGAGACCTCAGAGACGTCAGTCCTCGTTCTGTTGCCTCCTCCTGTGAAAAAATGCAATTTACACTGTAAATCTATCTGCAGACTTACAGCAATCACTGCCACGTCAGTATCAGGGCTTTTATTGACTACAGCTTGATGTTCTTGAGCCAAAAGGTTTATTTAACCATTGTCACCCATAACAGGTATGCAATAAAAGGTTCTCCTGGATTCACTTTCTATACACTGTACATACATTTCATAACAAAGTTGTATTGATATCTGGGCTAAAAAAATGGCATCGTTACAACACTAGTTTAAATAAGATTTTTGTGAGCATAGGTTAATAACAATTAACCTTGTAGCAAAGGCGTGCGTGTGGCTTACCTGTAGTGAATGTCTTTAAAAATCCCAGTCGACGCATTTTCAGCAATATCCTTCGACGGAGCCTGGGGAGAAAGCCATTGTTTGACGCAACCACGCGGCTCTGCACGTTTTTTCCAAATTCCTGCCCTTTTTCGCCCTTGGACAGTTGAGAGATGCATATAGCATAGTTTCGATGCCTTTTGACTAAATTTCGAATGCGGTTTTCTTATCTTTTGTTCATCTTCGCTCGTGTCGTAGTTTGACACGGTCGCCGCCATGTTGTTTGTTTTCCAAACCATAGCAACAATCCTCGTCTCCTATTGGTGCACGTGACCTAAAATGACTTCACACACTGACGATACGACTCCGTCGTATCAATATCACTGCGCCACGGGGGAAAAAAAGACCGACACAAAAAAACTAATTACTAAAAAATGACTGGAAACCGTGAGTAGAACTTTTTTTTTGGCACTAATTAGCAACGTATGTAAATTACAATGCAGAGGTTATGTAGATCCACTTTAGTGGAACGAACCAACACAAATTTCGCTCAGCCAATACAGCCTACTTACCCTTCAGTCTTCTTGATCATAGGAAAATGACCTCTCCACACTTTGTGCTATTTAATCAAATGAAATTTGCTTTCCTATTTGATCATGAGAAATCCCCAACGTTCTGGTCTTGAAATATCCATTACTGATTAGCATGACTAGTAAAGATAATTAAGATATAGGAAAAGAACCCCCACATGACCAGATTGTTGTAGAATGCGTGAGCGTACATAGAATCAGTTAAGGAAAGACTACAATCGTTTGTTCCTTGAAAGCCTTCCATCGCCTCTAACGCCTTCAATCCAGCCAACCACTGGACAACAAGTGGCAGTGGTGGGATTCGAACCCACGCCCCCTGAGAGACTGGAACCTGAATCCAGTGCCTTGGACCGCTCGGCCACACTACCCTGTTTCTCACCTCCTATGCGCAAACCTTAAGCATTCAATCCATAGTTTCTGTTACGAATTGTCGGTAAAATCAGTCATCATAAAAAGCAGAGTGGCCCATAACGCAGAGGTCAATGGATCGAAACCATCCTCTGCTACTTAGACCTGTATCTTCTTTGGCACTGTGCTGCAGGCAAAATGGTTAGGGTTGGCTTCAGTATGTTGTACTGGTTGTTTAAAGCCTTGCCCTTCAGTCTACTTGATCACAGGAAAATGACCTCTCCACAGTTTGTGCTATTTAATCGAATGAAATTTGCCTTGCCTTTAGTATTTGATCATCAGAAATCGGCAGTCTTTGTGGTCTTGAGGTGTCCATTGCCTATTAGAATTACAGGTAAAGAAACTTAAATTTACTTACAGGAAAACAAGCACCGCACGACCAGATTGTTGAAGAATGCATGACTTTTCATAGAATCAGATAAGCAAACAGTACAATTGGTTGGTTCTTTGAAAGCCTTCCATTGACTCTAAAGTCTTCCATCCAGCCAACTGCAAGATACCAAGTGGCAGGATTCGAACCCACGCCTCCTGAGAGAGTGGAACCTTAATCCAGCGCCTTGGACCGCTCCGCCACTCTACCCTGTTTCACATCTCCAATGAACAGACCTTGAGCAAACAATCCATGGTTTCTGTTACAAATCGTTGGTTAAAAGAAGTGAACAATTCAAGCTCAGCAGATAAAGAGCAGAGTGGCGCAGCGGAAGCGTGCTGGGCCCATAACCCAGAGGCCGATGGATCGAAACCATCCTCTGCTACTTAGACCTGTATCTTCTTTGGCACTGTGCTGCAGGCAAAATGGTTAGGGTTGGCTTCAGAATGTTTTACTGGTTGTTTAAAGCCTTACCCTTCAGTCTACTTGATCACTGGAAAATGACCTCTCCTCAGTTCGTGCAATTAATCCGATGAAATTTGCCTTGCCTTTAGTATTTGATCATCAGAAATCGGCAATCTTTGTGGTCTTGAGGTGTCCATTGCTTATTAGAATTACAGGTAAAGAAACTTAAATTTACTTGTAGGAAAACAAGCACCGCACGACCAGATTGTTGAAGAATGCATGAGTTTACATAGAATCAGATAAGCAAACAGTACAATTGGTTAGTTCTTTGAAAGCCTTCCATTGACTCTAAAGTCATCCATCCAGCCAACTGCAGTACACCAAGTGGCAGTGGTGGGATTCAAACCCACGCCTCCTGAGAGAGTGGAACCTTAATCCAGCGCCTAGGACCGCTCGGCCACACTACCCTGTTTCACACCTCCAATGCACAGACCTTGAGCAAACAATCCATGGTTTCTGTTACAAATCGTTGGTCAAAAGCAGTGAACAATTCAAGCTCAGCAGATAAAGGGCAGAGTGGCGCAGCGGAAGCGTGCTGGGCCCATAACCCAGAGGCCGATGGGTCGAAACCATCCTCTGCTGCTTAGACCTGTGTCTTCTTTGGCACTGTGCTGCAGGCAAAATGGTTAGGGTTGGCTTCAGAATGTTGTACTGGTTGTTTAAAGCCTTACCCTTCAGTCTTCTTGATCATAGGAAAATGACCTCTCCACAGTTTGTGCTATTTAATCGAATGAAATTTGCCTTGCCTTTAGTATTTGATGATCAGAAATCGGCAATCTTTGTGGTCTTGAGGTGTCCATTGCTTATTAGAGTTACAGGTAAAGAAACATAAATTTACTTATCGGAAAACAAGCCCCGCACGACCAGATTGTTGAAGAATCCTTGAGTCTACATAGAATCAGATAAGCAAACAGTACAATTGGTTGGTTCTTTGAAAGCCTTCCATTGACTCTAAAGTCTTCCATCCAGCCAACTGCAGGATACCAAGTGGCAGTGGTGGGATTCGAACCCACGCCTCCTGAGAGACTGGAACCTTAATCCAGCGCCTTGGACCGCTCGGCCACACTACCCTGTTTCACACCTCCAATGCACAGACCTTGAGCAAACAATCCATGGTTTCTGTTACAAATCGTTGGTCAAAAGCAGTGAATAATTCAAGCTCAGCGCTTAAAGAGCAGAGTGGCGCAGCGGAAGCGTGCTGGGCCCATAACCCAGAGGTCGATGGATCGAAACCATCCTCTGCTACTTAGACCTGTGTCTTCTTTGGCACTGTGTTGCAGGCAAAATGGTTAGGGTTGGCTTCAGAATGTTGTACTGGTTGTTTAAAGCCTTACCCTTCAGTCTTCTTGATCATAGGAAAATGACCTCTCCACACTTTGTGCTATTTAATCGAATGAAATGTGCTTTCCTATTTGATCATGAGAAATTCCCAACGATCTGGTCTTGAAATATCCATTACTGATTAGCATGACTAGTAAAGATAATTAAGATATAGGAAAAGAACCCCCACATGACCAGATTGTTGAAGAATGCGTGAGCGTACATAGAATCAGTTAAGGAAAGACTACAATCGTTTGTTCCTTGAAAGCCTTCCATCGCCTCTAACGCCTTCTATCCAGCCAACCACTGGCAGTGGTGGGATTCGAACCCACGCCCCCTGAGAGACTGGAACCTGAATCCAGCGCCTTGGACCGCTCGGCCACACTACCCTGTTTCTCACCTCCAATGCGCAAACCTTAAGCATTCAATCCATAGTTTCTGTTACGAATTGTCTGTAAAATCAGTGAAGAATTCAGTTTTGATGCATAAAAAGCAGAGTGGCCCATAACCCAGAGGTCGATGGATCGAAACCATCCTCTGCTACTTAGACCTGTATCTTCTTTGGCACTGTGCTGCAGGCAAAATGGTTAGGGTTGGCTTCAGTATGTTGTACTGGTTGTTTAAAGCCTTGCCCTTCAGTCTACTTGATCACAGGAAAATGACCTCTCCTCAGTTCGTGCAATTAATCCAATGAAATTTGCCTTGCCTTTAGTATTTGATCATCAGAAATCGGCAGTCTTTGTGGTCTTGAGGTGTCCATTGCTTATTAGAATTACAGGTAAAGAAACTTAAATTTACTTATAGGAAAACAAGCACCGCACAACCAGATTGTTGAAGAATGCATGAGTCTACATAGAATCAGACAAGCAAACGGGAAAAAATTGGTTGGTTCTTTGAAAGCCTTCCATTGACTCTAAAGTCTTCCATCCAGCCAACTGCAGGATACCAAGTGGCAGTGGTGGGATTCGAACCCACGCCTCCTGAGAGACTGGAACCTTAATCCAGCGCCTTGGACCCCTCGGCCACACTACCCTGTTTCACACCTCCAATGCAAAGACCTTGAGCAAACAATCCATGGTTTCTGTTACAAATCGTTGGTCAAAAGCAGTGAACAATTCAAGCTCAGCGCTTAAAGAGCAGAGTGGCGCAGCGGAAGCGTGCTGGGCCCATAACCCAGAGGTCGATGGATCGAAACCATCCTCTGCTACTTAGACCTGTGTCTTCTTTGGCACTGTGCTGCAGGCAAAATGGTTAGGGTTGGCTTCAGAATGTTGTACTGGTTGTTTAAAGCCTGACCCTTCAGTCTTCTTGATCATAGGAAAATGACCTCTCCACACTTTGTGCTATTTAATCGAATGAAATTTGCTTTCCTATTTGATCATGAGAAATTCCCAACGATCTGGTCTTGAAATATCCATTACTGATTAGCATGACTAGTAAAGATAATTAAGATATAGGAAAAGAACCCCCACATGACCAGATTGTTGAAGAATGCGTGAGCGTACATAGAATCAGTTAAGGAAAGACTACAATCGTTTGTTCCTTGAAAGCCTTCCATCGCCTTCTATCTAGCCAACCTCTGGACAACAAGTGGCAGTGGTGGGATTCGAACCCACGCCCCCTGAGAGACTGGAACCTGAATCCAGCGCCTTGGACCGCTCGGCCACACTACCCTGTTTCTCACCTCCAATGCGCAAACCTTAAGCATTCAATCCATAGTTTCTGTTACGAATTGTCGGTAAAATCAGTGAAGAATTCAGTTTTGATGCATAAAAAGCAGAGTGGCCCATAACCCAGAGGTCGATGGATCGAAACCATACTCTGCTACGTAGACCTGTGTCTACTTTGGCACTGTGCTGCAGGCAAAATGGTTAGGGTTGGCTTCAGAATGTTGTACTGGTTGTTTAAAGCCTTACCCTTCAGTCTTCTTGATCATAGGAAAATGACCTCTCCACAATTTGTGCTATTTAATCGAATGAAATTTGCTTTCCTATTTGATCATGAGAAATTCCCAACGATCTGGTCTTGAAATATCCATTACTGATTAGCATGACTAGTAAAGATAATTAAGATATAGGAAAAGAACCCCCACATGACCAGATTGTTGAAGAATGCGTGAGCGTACATAGAATCAGTTAAGGAAAGACTACAATCGTTTGTTCCTTGAAAGCCTTCCATCGCCTCTAACGCCTTCTATCCAGCCAACCACTGGACAACAAGTGGCAGTGGTGGGATTCGAACCCACGCCCCTTGAGAGACTGGAACCTGAATCCAGCGCCTTGGACCGCTCGGCCACACTACCCTGTTTCTCACCTCCAATGCGCAAACCTTAAGCATTCAATCCATAGTTTCTGTTACGAATTGTCGGTAAAATCAGTGAAGAATTCAGTTTTGATGCATAAAAAGCAGAGTGGCCCATAACCCAGAGGTCGATGGATCGAAACCATCCTCTGCTACTTAGACCTGTATCTTCTTTGGCACTGTGCTGCAGGCAAAATGGTTAGGGTTGGCTTCAGAATGTTTTACTGGTTGTTTAAAGCCTTACCCTTCAGTCTACTTGATCACAGGAAAATGACCTCTCCTCAGTTCGTGCAATTAATCCGATGAAATTTGCTTTGCCTTTAGTATTTGATCATCAGAAATCGGCAATCTTTGTGGTCTTGAGGTGTCCATTGCTTATTAGAATTAGAGGTAAAGAAACTTAAATTTACTTGTAGGAAAACAAGCACCGCACGACCAGATTGTTGAAGAATGCATGAGTTTACATAGAATCAGATAAGCAAACAGTACAATTGGTTAGTTCTTTGAAAGCCTTCCATTGACTCCAAAGTCATCCATCCAGCCAACTGCAGTATACCAAGTGGCAGTGGTGGGATTCAAACCCACGCCTCCTGAGAGAGTGGAACCTTAATCCAGCGCCTTGGACCGCTCGGCCACACTACCCTGTTTCACACCTCCAATGCACAGACCTTGAGCAAACAATCCATGGTTTCTGTTACAAATCGTTGGTCAAAAGCAGTGAACAATTCAAGCTCAGCAGATAAAGGGCAGAGTGGCGCAGCGGAAGCGTGCTGGGCCCATAACCCAGAGGCCGATGGGTCGAAACCATCCTCTGCTGCTTAGACCTGTGTCTTCTTTGGCACTGTGCTGCAGGCAAAATGGTTAGGGTTGGCTTCAGAATGTTGTACTGGTTGTTTAAAGCCTTACCCTTCAGTCTTCTTGATCATAGGAAAATGACCTCTCCACAGTTTGTGCTATTTAATCGAATGAAATTTGCCTTGCCTTTAGTATTTGATGATCAGAAATCGGCAATCTTTGTGGTCTTGAGGTGTCCATTGCTTATTAGAGTTACAGGTAAAGAAACATAAATTTACTTATCGGAAAACAAGCCCCGCACGACCAGATTGTTGAAGAATCCTTGAGTCTACATAGAATCAGATAAGCAAACAGTACAATTGGTTGGTTCTTTGAAAGCCTTCCATTGACTCTAAAGTCTTCCATCCAGCCAACTGCAGGATACCAAGTGGCAGTGGTGGGATTCGAACCCACGCCTCCTGAGAGACTGGAACCTTAATCCAGCGCCTTGGACCGCTCGGCCACACTACCCTGTTTCACACCTCCAATGCACAGACCTTGAGCAAACAATCCATGGTTTCTGTTACAAATCGTTGGTCAAAAGCAGTGAATAATTCAAGCTCAGCGCTTAAAGAGCAGAGTGGCGCAGCGGAAGCTTGCTGGGCCCATAACCCAGAGGTCGATGGATCGAAACCATCCTCTGCTACTTAGACCTGTGTCTTCTTTGGCACTGTGTTGCAGGCAAAATGGTTAGGGTTGGCTTCAGAATGTTGTACTGGTTGTTTAAAACCTTACCCTTCAGTCTTCTTGATCATAGGAAAATGACCTCTCCACACTTTGTGCTATTTAATCGAATGAAATGTGCTTTCCTATTTGATCATGAGAAATTCCCAACGATCTGGTCTTGAAATATCCATTACTGATTAGCATGACTAGTAAAGATAATTAAGATATAGGAAAAGAACCCCCACATGACCAGATTGTTGAAGAATGCGTGAGCGTACATAGAATCAGTTAAGGAAAGACTACAATCGTTTGTTCCTTGAAAGCCTTCCATCGCCTCTAACGCCTTCTATCCAACCAACCACTGGCAGTGGTGGGATTCGAACCCACGCCCCCTGAGAGACTGGAACCTGAATCCAGCGCCTTGGACCGCTCGGCCACACTACCCTGTTTCTCACCTCCAATGCGCAAACCTTAAGCATTCAATCCATAGTTTCTGTTACGAATTGTCTGTAAAATCAGTGAAGAATTCAGTTTTGATGCATAAAAAGCAGAGTGGCCCATAACCCAGAGGTCGATGGATCGAAACCATCCTCTGCTACTTAGACCTGTATCTTCTTTGGCACTGTGCTGCAGGCAAAATGGTTAGGGTTGGCTTCAGTATGTTGTACTGGTTGTTTAAAGCCTTGCCCTTCAGTCTACTTGATCACAGGAAAATGACCTCTCCTCAGTTCGTGCAATTAATCCAATGAAATTTGCCTTGCCTTTAGTATTTGATCATCAGAAATCGGCAGTCTTTGTGGTCTTGAGGTGTCCATTGCTTATTAGAATTACAGGTAAAGAAACTTAAATTTACTTATAGGAAAACAAGCACCGCACAACCAGATTGTTGAAGAATGCATGAGTCTACATAGAATCAGACAAGCAAACGGGAAAAGATTGGTTGGTTCTTTGAAAGCCTTCCATTGACTCTAAAGTCTTCCATCCAGCCAACTGCAGGATACCAAGTGGCAGTGGTGGGATTCAAACCCACGCCTCCTGAGAGAATGGAACCTTAAACCAGCGCCTTGCACCGCTCAGCCACACTACCCTCTTTGACACCTCCAATGCACAGACCTTGAGCAAACAATCTATGGTTTCTGTTACAAATCGTTGGTCAAAAGCAGTGAACAATTCAAGCTCAGCGCTTAAAGAGCAGAGTGGCGCAGCGGAAGCGTGCTGGGCCCATAACCCAGAGGTCGATGGATCGAAACCATCCTCTGCTACTTAGACCTGTGTCTTCTTTGGCACTGTGTTGCAGGCAAAATGGTTAGGGTTGGCTTCAGAATGTTGTACTGGTTGTTTAAAGCCTTACCCTTCAGTCTTCTTGATCATAGGAAAATGACCTCTCCACACTTTGTGCTATTTAATCGAATGAAATGTGCTTTCCTATTTGATCATGAGAAATTCCCAACGATCTGGTCTTGAAATATCCATTACTGATTAGCATGACTAGTAAAGATAATTAAGATATAGGAAAAGAACCCCCACATGACCAGATTGTTGAAGAATGCGTGAGCGTACATAGAATCAGTTAAGGAAAGACTACAATCGTTTGTTCCTTGAAAGCCTTCCATCGCCTCTAACGCCTTCTATCCAGCCAACCACTGGCAGTGGTGGGATTCGAACCCACGCCCCCTGAGAGACTGGAACCTGAATCCAGCGCCTTGGACCGCTCGGCCACACTACCCTGTTTCTCACCTCCAATGCGCAAACCTTAAGCATTCAATCCATAGTTTCTGTTACGAATTGTCTGTAAAATCAGTGAAGAATTCAGTTTTGATGCATAAAAAGCAGAGTGGCCCATAACCCAGAGGTCGATGGATCGAAACCATCCTCTGCTACTTAGACCTGTATCTTCTTTGGCACTGTGCTGCAGGCAAAATGGTTAGGGTTGGCTTCAGTATGTTGTACTGGTTGTTTAAAGCCTTGCCCTTCAGTCTACTTGATCACAGGAAAATGACCTCTCCTCAGTTCGTGCAATTAATCCAATGAAATTTGCCTTGCCTTTAGTATTTGATCATCAGAAATCGGCAGTCTTTGTGGTCTTGAGGTGTCCATTGCTTATTAGAATTACAGGTAAAGAAACTTAAATTTACTTATAGGAAAACAAGCACCGCACAACCAGATTGTTGAAGAATGCATGAGTCTACATAGAATCAGACAAGCAAACGGGAAAAAATTGGTTGGTTCTTTGAAAGCCTTCCATTGACTCTAAAGTCTTCCATCCAGCCAACTGCAGGATACCAAGTGGCAGTGGTGGGATTCGAACCCACGCCTCCTGAGAGACTGGAACCTTAATCCAGCGCCTTGGACCCCTCGGCCACACTACCCTGTTTCACACCTCCAATGCAAAGACCTTGAGCAAACAATCCATGGTTTCTGTTACAAATCGTTGGTCAAAAGCAGTGAACAATTCAAGCTCAGCGCTTAAAGAGCAGAGTGGCGCAGCGGAAGCGTGCTGGGCCCATAACCCAGAGGTCGATGGATCGAAACCATCCTCTGCTACTTAGACCTGTGTCTTCTTTGGCACTGTGCTGCAGGCAAAATGGTTAGGGTTGGCTTCAGAATGTTGTACTGGTTGTTTAAAGCCTGACCCTTCAGTCTTCTTGATCATAGGAAAATGACCTCTCCACACTTTGTGCTATTTAATCGAATGAAATTTGCTTTCCTATTTGATCATGAGAAATTCCCAACGATCTGGTCTTGAAATATCCATTACTGATTAGCATGACTAGTAAAGATAATTAAGATATAGGAAAAGAACCCCCACATGACCAGATTGTTGAAGAATGCGTGAGCGTACATAGAATCAGTTAAGGAAAGACTACAATCGTTTGTTCCTTGAAAGCCTTCCATCGCCTTCTATCTAGCCAACCTCTGGACAACAAGTGGCAGTGGTGGGATTCGAACCCACGCCCCCTGAGAGACTGGAACCTGAATCCAGCGCCTTGGACCGCTCGGCCACACTACCCTGTTTCTCACCTCCAATGCGCAAACCTTAAGCATTCAATCCATAGTTTCTGTTACGAATTGTCGGTAAAATCAGTGAAGAATTCAGTTTTGATGCATAAAAAGCAGAGTGGCCCATAACCCAGAGGTCGATGGATCGAAACCATACTCTGCTACGTAGACCTGTGTCTACTTTGGCACTGTGCTGCAGGCAAAATGGTTAGGGTTGGCTTCAGAATGTTGTACTGGTTGTTTAAAGCCTTACCCTTCAGTCTTCTTGATCATAGGAAAATGACCTCTCCACAATTTGTGCTATTTAATCGAATGAAATGTGCTTTCCTATTTGATCATGAGAAATTCCCAACGATCTGGTCTTGAAATATCCATTACTGATTAGCATGACTAGTAAAGATAATTAAGATATAGGAAAAGAACCCCCACATGACCAGATTGTTGAAGAATGCGTGAGCGTACATAGAATCAGTTAAGGAAAGACTACAATCGTTTGTTCCTTGAAAGCCTTCCATCGCCTTCTATCTAGCCAACCTCTGGACAACAAGTGGCAGTGGTGGGATTCGAACCCACGCCCCCTGAGAGACTGGAACCTGAATCCAGCGCCTTGGACCGCTCGGCCACACTACCCTGTTTCTCACCTCCAATGCGCAAACCTTAAGCATTCAATCCATAGTTTCTGTTACGAATTGTCGGTAAAATCAGTGAAGAATTCAGTTTTGATGCATAAAAAGCAGAGTGGCCCATAACCCAGAGGTCGATGGATCGAAACCATACTCTGCTACGTAGACCTGTGTCTACTTTGGCACTGTGCTGCAGGCAAAATGGTTAGGGTTGGCTTCAGAATGTTGTACTGGTTGTTTAAAGCCTTACCCTTCAGTCTTCTTGATCATAGGAAAATGACCTCTCCACAATTTGTGCTATTTAATCGAATGAAATTTGCTTTCCTATTTGATCATGAGAAATTCCCAACGATCTGGTCTTGAAATATCCATTACTGATTAGCATGACTAGTAAAGATAATTAAGATATAGGAAAAGAACCCCCACATGACCAGATTGTTGAAGAATGCGTGAGCGTACATAGAATCAGTTAAGGAAAGACTACAATCGTTTGTTCCTTGAAAGCCTTCCATCGCCTCTAACGCCTTCTATCCAGCCAACCACTGGACAACAAGTGGCAGTGGTGGGATTCGAACCCACGCCCCTTGAGAGACTGGAACCTGAATCCAGCGCCTTGGACCGCTCGGCCACACTACCCTGTTTCTCACCTCCAATGCGCAAACCTTAAGCATTCAATCCATAGTTTCTGTTACGAATTGTCGGTAAAATCAGTGAAGAATTCAGTTTTGATGCATAAAAAGCAGAGTGGCCCATAACCCAGAGGTCGATGGATCGAAACCATCCTCTGCTACTTAGACCTGTATCTTCTTTGGCACTGTGCCGCAGGCAAAATGGTTAGGGTTGGCTTCAGAATGTTGTACTGGTTGTTTAAAGCCTTACCCTTCAGTCTACTTGATCACTGGAAAATGACCTCTCCTCAGTTCGTGCAATTAATCCGATGAAATTTGCCTTGCCTTTAGTATTTGATCATCAGAAATCGGCAATCTTTGTGGTCTTGAGGTGTCCATTGCTTATTAGAATTAGAGGTAAAGAAACTTAAATTTACTTGTAGGAAAACAAGCACCGCACGACCAGATTGTTGAAGAATGCATGAGTTTACATAGAATCAGATAAGCAAACAGTACAATTGGTTAGTTCTTTGAAAGCCTTCCATTGACTCTAAAGTCATCCATCCAGCCAACTGCAGTATACCAAGTGGCAGTGGTGGGATTCAAACCCACGCCTCCTGAGAGAGTGGAACCTTAATCCAGCGCCTTGGACCGCTCGGCCACACTACCCTGTTTCACACCTCCAATGCACAGACCTTGAGCAAACAATCCATGGTTTCTGTTACAAATCGTTGGTCAAAAGCAGTGAACAATTCAAGCTCAGCAGATAAAGGGCAGAGTGGCGCAGTGGAAGCGTGCTGGGCCCATAACCCAGAGGCCGATGGGTCGAAACCATCCTCTGCTGCTTAGACCTGTGTCTTCTTTGGCACTGTGCTGCAGGCAAAATGGTTAGGGTTGGCTTCAGAATGTTGTACTGGTTGTTTAAAGCCTTACCCTTCAGTCTTCTTGATCATAGGAAAATGACCTCTCCACAGTTTGTGCTATTTAATCGAATGAAATTTGCCTTGCCTTTAGTATTTGATGATCAGAAATCGGCAATCTTTGTGGTCTTGAGGTGTCCATTGCTTATTAGAGTTACAGGTAAAGAAACATAAATTTACTTATCGGAAAACAAGCCCCGCACGACCAGATTGTTGAAGAATCCTTGAGTCTACATAGAATCAGATAAGCAAACAGTACAATTGGTTGGTTCTTTGAAAGCCTTCCATTGACTCTAAAGTCTTCCATCCAGCCAACTGCAGGATACCAAGTGGCAGTGGTGGGATTCGAACCCACGCCTCCTGAGAGACTGGAACCTTAATCCAGCGCCTTGGACCGCTCGGCCACACTACCCTGTTTCACACCTCCAATGCACAGACCTTGAGCAAACAATCCATGGTTTCTGTTACAAATCGTTGGTCAAAAGCAGTGAATAATTCAAGCTCAGCGCTTAAAGAGCAGAGTGGCGCAGCGGAAGCGTGCTGGGCCCATAACCCAGAGGTCGATGGATCGAAACCATCCTCTGCTACTTAGACCTGTATCTTCTTTGGCACTGTGCCGCAGGCAAAATGGTTAGGGTTGGCTTCAGAATGTTGTACTGGTTGTTTAAAGCCTTACCCTTCAGTCTACTTGATCACTGGAAAATGACCTCTCCTCAGTTCGTGCAATTAATCCGATGAAATTTGCCTTGCCTTTAGTATTTGATCATCAGAAATCGGCAATCTTTGTGGTCTTGAGGTGTCCATTGCTTATTAGAATTAGAGGTAAAGAAACTTAAATTTACTTGTAGGAAAACAAGCACCGCACGACCAGATTGTTGAAGAATGCATGAGTTTACATAGAATCAGATAAGCAAACAGTACAATTGGTTAGTTCTTTGAAAGCCTTCCATTGACTCTAAAGTCATCCATCCAGCCAACTGCGGTATACCAAGTGGCAGTAGTGGGATTCAAACCCACGCCTCCTGAGAGAGTGGAACCTTAATCCAGCGCCTTGGACCGCTCGGCCACACTACCCTGTTTCACACCTCCAATGCACAGACCTTGAGCAAACAATCCATGGTTTCTGTTACAAATCGTTGGTCAAAAGCAGTGAACAATTCAAGCTAAGCAGGTAGAGGGCAGAGTGGCGCAGCGGAAGCATGCTGGGCCCATAACCCAGAGGCCGATGGGTCGAAACCATCCTCTGCTGCTTAGACCTGTATCTTCTTTGGCACTGTGCTGCAGGCAAAATGGTTAGGGTTGGCTTCAGAATGTTGTACTGGTTGTTTAAAGCCTTACCCTTCAGTCTTCTTGATCATAGGAAAATGACCTCTCCACAGTTTGTGCTATTTAATCGAATGAAATTTGCCTTGCCTTTAGTATTTGATGATCAGAAATCGGCAATCTTTGTGGTCTTGAGGTGTCCATTGCTTATTAGAGTTACAGGTAAAGAAACATAAATTTACTTATCGGAAAACAAGCCCCGCACGACCAGATTGTTGAAGAATCCTTGAGTCTACATAGAATCAGATAAGCAAACAGTACAATTGGTTGGTTCTTTGAAAGCCTTCCATTGACTCTAAAGTCTTCCATCCAGCCAACTGCAGGATACCAAGTGGCAGTGGTGGGATTCGAACCCACGCCTCCTGAGAGACTGGAACCTTAATCCAGCGCCTTGGACCGCTCGGCCACACTACCCTGTTTCACACCTCCAATGCACAGACCTTGAGCAAACAATCCATGGTTTCTGTTACAAATCGTTGGTCAAAAGCAGTGAATAATTCAAGCTCAGCGCTTAAAGAGCAGAGTGGCGCAGCGGAAGCTTGCTGGGCCCATAACCCAGAGGTCGATGGATCGAAACCATCCTCTGCTACTTAGACCTGTGTCTTCTTTGGCACTGTGTTGCAGGCAAAATGGTTAGGGTTGGCTTCAGAATGTTGTACTGGTTGTTTAAAACCTTACCCTTCAGTCTTCTTGATCATAGGAAAATGACCTCTCCACACTTTGTGCTATTTAATCGAATGAAATGTGCTTTCCTATTTGATCATGAGAAATTCCCAACGATCTGGTCTTGAAATATCCATTACTGATTAGCATGACTAGTAAAGATAATTAAGATATAGGAAAAGAACCCCCACATGACCAGATTGTTGAAGAATGCGTGAGCGTACATAGAATCAGTTAAGGAAAGACTACAATCGTTTGTTCCTTGAAAGCCTTCCATCGCCTCTAACGCCTTCTATCCAACCAACCACTGGCAGTGGTGGGATTCGAACCCACGCCCCCTGAGAGACTGGAACCTGAATCCAGCGCCTTGGACCGCTCGGCCACACTACCCTGTTTCTCACCTCCAATGCGCAAACCTTAAGCATTCAATCCATAGTTTCTGTTACGAATTGTCTGTAAAATCAGTGAAGAATTCAGTTTTGATGCATAAAAAGCAGAGTGGCCCATAACCCAGAGGTCGATGGATCGAAACCATCCTCTGCTACTTAGACCTGTATCTTCTTTGGCACTGTGCTGCAGGCAAAATGGTTAGGGTTGGCTTCAGTATGTTGTACTGGTTGTTTAAAGCCTTGCCCTTCAGTCTACTTGATCACAGGAAAATGACCTCTCCTCAGTTCGTGCAATTAATCCAATGAAATTTGCCTTGCCTTTAGTATTTGATCATCAGAAATCGGCAGTCTTTGTGGTCTTGAGGTGTCCATTGCTTATTAGAATTACAGGTAAAGAAACTTAAATTTACTTATAGGAAAACAAGCACCGCACAACCAGATTGTTGAAGAATGCATGAGTCTACATAGAATCAGACAAGCAAACGGGAAAAGATTGGTTGGTTCTTTGAAAGCCTTCCATTGACTCTAAAGTCTTCCATCCAGCCAACTGCAGGATACCAAGTGGCAGTGGTGGGATTCAAACCCACGCCTCCTGAGAGAATGGAACCTTAAACCAGCGCCTTGCACCGCTCAGCCACACTACCCTCTTTGACACCTCCAATGCACAGACCTTGAGCAAACAATCTATGGTTTCTGTTACAAATCGTTGGTCAAAAGCAGTGAACAATTCAAGCTCAGCGCTTAAAGAGCAGAGTGGCGCAGCGGAAGCGTGCTGGGCCCATAACCCAGAGGTCGATGGATCGAAACCATCCTCTGCTACTTAGACCTGTGTCTTCTTTGGCACTGTGTTGCAGGCAAAATGGTTAGGGTTGGCTTCAGAATGTTGTACTGGTTGTTTAAAGCCTTACCCTTCAGTCTTCTTGATCATAGGAAAATGACCTCTCCACACTTTGTGCTATTTAATCGAATGAAATGTGCTTTCCTATTTGATCATGAGAAATTCCCAACGATCTGGTCTTGAAATATCCATTACTGATTAGCATGACTAGTAAAGATAATTAAGATATAGGAAAAGAACCCCCACATGACCAGATTGTTGAAGAATGCGTGAGCGTACATAGAATCAGTTAAGGAAAGACTACAATCGTTTGTTCCTTGAAAGCCTTCCATCGCCTCTAACGCCTTCTATCCAGCCAACCACTGGCAGTGGTGGGATTCGAACCCACGCCCCCTGAGAGACTGGAACCTGAATCCAGCGCCTTGGACCGCTCGGCCACACTACCCTGTTTCTCACCTCCAATGCGCAAACCTTAAGCATTCAATCCATAGTTTCTGTTACGAATTGTCTGTAAAATCAGTGAAGAATTCAGTTTTGATGCATAAAAAGCAGAGTGGCCCATAACCCAGAGGTCGATGGATCGAAACCATCCTCTGCTACTTAGACCTGTATCTTCTTTGGCACTGTGCTGCAGGCAAAATGGTTAGGGTTGGCTTCAGTATGTTGTACTGGTTGTTTAAAGCCTTGCCCTTCAGTCTACTTGATCACAGGAAAATGACCTCTCCTCAGTTCGTGCAATTAATCCAATGAAATTTGCCTTGCCTTTAGTATTTGATCATCAGAAATCGGCAGTCTTTGTGGTCTTGAGGTGTCCATTGCTTATTAGAATTACAGGTAAAGAAACTTAAATTTACTTATAGGAAAACAAGCACCGCACAACCAGATTGTTGAAGAATGCATGAGTCTACATAGAATCAGACAAGCAAACGGGAAAAAATTGGTTGGTTCTTTGAAAGCCTTCCATTGACTCTAAAGTCTTCCATCCAGCCAACTGCAGGATACCAAGTGGCAGTGGTGGGATTCGAACCCACGCCTCCTGAGAGACTGGAACCTTAATCCAGCGCCTTGGACCCCTCGGCCACACTACCCTGTTTCACACCTCCAATGCAAAGACCTTGAGCAAACAATCCATGGTTTCTGTTACAAATCGTTGGTCAAAAGCAGTGAACAATTCAAGCTCAGCGCTTAAAGAGCAGAGTGGCGCAGCGGAAGCGTGCTGGGCCCATAACCCAGAGGTCGATGGATCGAAACCATCCTCTGCTACTTAGACCTGTGTCTTCTTTGGCACTGTGCTGCAGGCAAAATGGTTAGGGTTGGCTTCAGAATGTTGTACTGGTTGTTTAAAGCCTGACCCTTCAGTCTTCTTGATCATAGGAAAATGACCTCTCCACACTTTGTGCTATTTAATCGAATGAAATTTGCTTTCCTATTTGATCATGAGAAATTCCCAACGATCTGGTCTTGAAATATCCATTACTGATTAGCATGACTAGTAAAGATAATTAAGATATAGGAAAAGAACCCCCACATGACCAGATTGTTGAAGAATGCGTGAGCGTACATAGAATCAGTTAAGGAAAGACTACAATCGTTTGTTCCTTGAAAGCCTTCCATCGCCTTCTATCTAGCCAACCTCTGGACAACAAGTGGCAGTGGTGGGATTCGAACCCACGCCCCCTGAGAGACTGGAACCTGAATCCAGCGCCTTGGACCGCTCGGCCACACTACCCTGTTTCTCACCTCCAATGCGCAAACCTTAAGCATTCAATCCATAGTTTCTGTTACGAATTGTCGGTAAAATCAGTGAAGAATTCAGTTTTGATGCATAAAAAGCAGAGTGGCCCATAACCCAGAGGTCGATGGATCGAAACCATACTCTGCTACGTAGACCTGTGTCTACTTTGGCACTGTGCTGCAGGCAAAATGGTTAGGGTTGGCTTCAGAATGTTGTACTGGTTGTTTAAAGCCTTACCCTTCAGTCTTCTTGATCATAGGAAAATGACCTCTCCACAATTTGTGCTATTTAATCGAATGAAATGTGCTTTCCTATTTGATCATGAGAAATTCCCAACGATCTGGTCTTGAAATATCCATTACTGATTAGCATGACTAGTAAAGATAATTAAGATATAGGAAAAGAACCCCCACATGACCAGATTGTTGAAGAATGCGTGAGCGTACATAGAATCAGTTAAGGAAAGACTACAATCGTTTGTTCCTTGAAAGCCTTCCATCGCCTTCTATCTAGCCAACCTCTGGACAACAAGTGGCAGTGGTGGGATTCGAACCCACGCCCCCTGAGAGACTGGAACCTGAATCCAGCGCCTTGGACCGCTCGGCCACACTACCCTGTTTCTCACCTCCAATGCGCAAACCTTAAGCATTCAATCCATAGTTTCTGTTACGAATTGTCGGTAAAATCAGTGAAGAATTCAGTTTTGATGCATAAAAAGCAGAGTGGCCCATAACCCAGAGGTCGATGGATCGAAACCATACTCTGCTACGTAGACCTGTGTCTACTTTGGCACTGTGCTGCAGGCAAAATGGTTAGGGTTGGCTTCAGAATGTTGTACTGGTTGTTTAAAGCCTTACCCTTCAGTCTTCTTGATCATAGGAAAATGACCTCTCCACAATTTGTGCTATTTAATCGAATGAAATTTGCTTTCCTATTTGATCATGAGAAATTCCCAACGATCTGGTCTTGAAATATCCATTACTGATTAGCATGACTAGTAAAGATAATTAAGATATAGGAAAAGAACCCCCACATGACCAGATTGTTGAAGAATGCGTGAGCGTACATAGAATCAGTTAAGGAAAGACTACAATCGTTTGTTCCTTGAAAGCCTTCCATCGCCTCTAACGCCTTCTATCCAGCCAACCACTGGACAACAAGTGGCAGTGGTGGGATTCGAACCCACGCCCCTTGAGAGACTGGAACCTGAATCCAGCGCCTTGGACCGCTCGGCCACACTACCCTGTTTCTCACCTCCAATGCGCAAACCTTAAGCATTCAATCCATAGTTTCTGTTACGAATTGTCGGTAAAATCAGTGAAGAATTCAGTTTTGATGCATAAAAAGCAGAGTGGCCCATAACCCAGAGGTCGATGGATCGAAACCATCCTCTGCTACTTAGACCTGTATCTTCTTTGGCACTGTGCCGCAGGCAAAATGGTTAGGGTTGGCTTCAGAATGTTGTACTGGTTGTTTAAAGCCTTACCCTTCAGTCTACTTGATCACTGGAAAATGACCTCTCCTCAGTTCGTGCAATTAATCCGATGAAATTTGCCTTGCCTTTAGTATTTGATCATCAGAAATCGGCAATCTTTGTGGTCTTGAGGTGTCCATTGCTTATTAGAATTAGAGGTAAAGAAACTTAAATTTACTTGTAGGAAAACAAGCACCGCACGACCAGATTGTTGAAGAATGCATGAGTTTACATAGAATCAGATAAGCAAACAGTACAATTGGTTAGTTCTTTGAAAGCCTTCCATTGACTCTAAAGTCATCCATCCAGCCAACTGCAGTATACCAAGTGGCAGTGGTGGGATTCAAACCCACGCCTCCTGAGAGAGTGGAACCTTAATCCAGCGCCTTGGACCGCTCGGCCACACTACCCTGTTTCACACCTCCAATGCACAGACCTTGAGCAAACAATCCATGGTTTCTGTTACAAATCGTTGGTCAAAAGCAGTGAACAATTCAAGCTCAGCAGATAAAGGGCAGAGTGGCGCAGCGGAAGCGTGCTGGGCCCATAACCCAGAGGCCGATGGGTCGAAACCATCCTCTGCTGCTTAGACCTGTGTCTTCTTTGGCACTGTGCTGCAGGCAAAATGGTTAGGGTTGGCTTCAGAATGTTGTACTGGTTGTTTAAAGCCTTACCCTTCAGTCTTCTTGATCATAGGAAAATGACCTCTCCACAGTTTGTGCTATTTAATCGAATGAAATTTGCCTTGCCTTTAGTATTTGATGATCAGAAATCGGCAATCTTTGTGGTCTTGAGGTGTCCATTGCTTATTAGAGTTACAGGTAAAGAAACATAAATTTACTTATCGGAAAACAAGCCCCGCACGACCAGATTGTTGAAGAATCCTTGAGTCTACATAGAATCAGATAAGCAAACAGTACAATTGGTTGGTTCTTTGAAAGCCTTCCATTGACTCTAAAGTCTTCCATCCAGCCAACTGCAGGATACCAAGTGGCAGTGGTGGGATTCGAACCCACGCCTCCTGAGAGACTGGAACCTTAATCCAGCGCCTTGGACCGCTCGGCCACACTACCCTGTTTCACACCTCCAATGCACAGACCTTGAGCAAACAATCCATGGTTTCTGTTACAAATCGTTGGTCAAAAGCAGTGAATAATTCAAGCTCAGCGCTTAAAGAGCAGAGTGGCGCAGCGGAAGCGTGCTGGGCCCATAACCCAGAGGTCGATGGATCGAAACCATCCTCTGCTACTTAGACCTGTATCTTCTTTGGCACTGTGCCGCAGGCAAAATGGTTAGGGTTGGCTTCAGAATGTTGTACTGGTTGTTTAAAGCCTTACCCTTCAGTCTACTTGATCACTGGAAAATGACCTCTCCTCAGTTCGTGCAATTAATCCGATGAAATTTGCCTTGCCTTTAGTATTTGATCATCAGAAATCGGCAATCTTTGTGGTCTTGAGGTGTCCATTGCTTATTAGAATTAGAGGTAAAGAAACTTAAATTTACTTGTAGGAAAACAAGCACCGCACGACCAGATTGTTGAAGAATGCATGAGTTTACATAGAATCAGATAAGCAAACAGTACAATTGGTTAGTTCTTTGAAAGCCTTCCATTGACTCTAAAGTCATCCATCCAGCCAACTGCGGTATACCAAGTGGCAGTAGTGGGATTCAAACCCACGCCTCCTGAGAGAGTGAAACCTTAATCCAGCGCCTTGGACCGCTCGGCCACACTACCCTGTTTCACACCTCCAATGCACAGACCTTGAGCAAACAATCCATGGTTTCTGTTACAAATCGTTGGTCAAAAGCAGTGAACAATTCAAGCTAAGCAGGTAGAGGGCAGAGTGGCGCAGCGGAAGCATGCTGGGCCCATAACCCAGAGGCCGATGGGTCGAAACCATCCTCTGCTGCTTAGACCTGTATCTTCTTTGGCACTGTGCTGCAGGCAAAATGGTTAGGGTTGGCTTCAGAATGTTGTACTGGTTGTTTAAAGCCTTACCCTTCAGTCTTCTTGATCATAGGAAAATGACCTCTCCACAGTTTGTGCTATTTAATCGAATGAAATTTGCCTTGCCTTTAGTATTTGATGATCAGAAATCGGCAATCTTTGTGGTCTTGAGGTGTCCATTGCTTATTAGAGTTACAGGTAAAGAAACATAAATTTACTTATCGGAAAACAAGCCCCGCACGACCAGATTGTTGAAGAATCCTTGAGTCTACATAGAATCAGATAAGCAAACAGTACAATTGGTTGGTTCTTTGAAAGCCTTCCATTGACTCTAAAGTCTTCCATCCAGCCAACTGCAGGATACCAAGTGGCAGTGGTGGGATTCGAACCCACGCCTCCTGAGAGACTGGAACCTTAATCCAGCGCCTTGGACCGCTCGGCCACACTACCCTGTTTCACACCTCCAATGCACAGACCTTGAGCAAACAATCCATGGTTTCTGTTACAAATCGTTGGTCAAAAGCAGTGAATAATTCAAGCTCAGCGCTTAAAGAGCAGAGTGGGGCAGCGGAAGCGTGCTGGGCCCATAACCCAGAGGTCGATGGATCGAAACCATCCTCTGCTACTTAGACCTGTGTCTTCTTTGGCACTGTGTTGCAGGCAAAATGGTTAGGGTTGGCTTCAGAATGTTGTACTGGTTGTTTAAAGCCTTACCCTTCAGTCTTCTTGATCATAGGAAAATGACCTCTCCACACTTTGTGCTATTTAATCGAATGAAATGTGTTTTCCTATTTGATCATGAGAAATTCCCAACGATCTGGTCTTGAAATATCCATTACTGATTAGCATGACTAGTAAAGATAATTAAGATATAGGAAAAGAACCCCCACATGACCAGATTGTTGAAGAATGCGTGAGCGTACATAGAATCAGTTAAGGAAAGACTACAATCGTTTGTTCCTTGAAAGCCTTCCATCGCCTCTAACGCCTTCTATCCAGCCAACCACTGGCAGTGGTGGGATTCGAACCCACGCCCCCTGAGAGACTGGAACCTGAATCCAGCGCCTTGGACAGCTCGGCCACACTACCCTGTCTCTCACCTCCAATGCGCAAACCTTAAGCATTCAATCCATAGTTTCTGTTACGAATTGTCTGTAAAATCAGTGAAGAATTCAGTTTTGATGCATAAAAAGCAGAGTGGCCCATAACCCAGAGGTCGATGGATCGAAACCATCCTCTGCTACTTAGACCTGTATCTTCTTTGGCACTGTGCTGCAGGCAAAATGGTTAGGGTTGGCTTCAGTATGTTGTACTGGTTGTTTAAAGCCTTGCCCTTCAGTCTACTTGATCACAGGAAAATGACCTCTCCTCAGTTCGTGCAATTAATCCAATGAAATTTGCCTTGCCTTTAGTATTTGATCATCAGAAATCGGCAGTCTTTGTGGTCTTGAGGTGTCCATTGCTTATTAGAATTACAGGTAAAGAAACTTAAATTTACTTATAGGAAAACAAGCACCGCACAACCAGATTGTTGAAGAATGCATGAGTCTACATAGAATCAGACAAGCAAACGGGAAAAAATTGGTTGGTCCTTTGAAAGCCTTCCATTGACTCTAAAGTCTTCCATCCAGCCAACTGCAGGATACCAAGTGGCAGTGGTGGGATTCAAACCCACGCCTCCTGAGAGACTGGAACCTTAAACCAGCGCCTTGCACCGCTCAGCCACACTACCCTCTTTGACACCTCCAATGCACAGACCTTGAGCAAACAATCTATGGTTTCTGTTACAAATCGTTGGTCAAAAGCAGTGAACAATTCAAGCTCAGCGCTTAAAGAGCAGAGTGGCGCAGTGGAAGCGTGCTGGGCCCATAACCCAGAGGTCGATGGATCGAAACCATCCTCTGCTACTTAGACCTGTGTCTTCTTTGGCACCGTGCTGCAGGCAAAATGGTTAGGGTTGGCTTCAGAATGTTGTACTGGTTGTTTAAAACCTTACCCTTCAGTCTTCTTGATCATAGGAAAATGACCTCTCCACACTTTGTGCTATTTAATCGAATGAAATTTGCTTTCCTATTTGATCATGAGAAATTCCCAATGTTCTGGGCTTGAAATATCCATTACTGATTAGCATGACTAGTAAAGACAATTAAGATATAGGAAATGAACCCCCACATGACCAGATTGTTGAAGAATGCGTGAGCGTACATAGAATCAGTTAAGGAAAGACTACAATCGTTTGTTCCTTGAAAGCCTTCCATCGCCTCTAACGCCTTCAATCCAGCCAACCACTGGACAACAAATGGCAGTGGTGGGATTCGAACCCACGCCCCCTGAGAGACTGGAACCTGAATCCAGCGCCTTGGACCGCTCGGCCACACTACCCTGTTTATCACCTCCAATGCGCAAACCTTAAGCATTCAATCCATAGTTTCTGTTACGAATTGTCGGTAAAATCAGTGAAGAATTCAGTTTTGATGCATAAAAAGCAGAGTGGCCCATAACCCAGAGGTCGATGGATCGAAACCATCCTCTGCTACTTAGACCTGTATCTTCTTTGGCACTGTGCCGCAGGCAAAATGGTTAGGGTTGGCTTCAGAATGTTGTACTGGTTGTTTAAAGCCTTACCCCTCAGTTTACTTGATCACTGGAAAATGACCTCTCCTCAGTTCGTGCAATTAATCCGATGAAATTTGCCTTGCCTTTAGTATTTGATCATCAGAAATCGGCAATCTTTGTGGTCTTGAGGTGTCCATTGCTTATTAGAATTACAGGTAAAGAAACTTAAATTTACTTGTAGGAAAACAAGCACCGCACGACCAGATTGTTGAAGAATGCATGAGTTTACATAGAATCAGATAAGCAAACAGTACAATTGGTTAGTTCTTTGAAAGCCTTCCATTGACTCTAAAGTCATCCATCCTGCCAACTGCAGTATACCAAGTGGCAGTGGTGGGATTCAAACCCACGCCTCCTGAGAGAGTGGAACCTTAATCCAGCGCCTTGGACCGCTCGGCCACACTACCCTGTTTCACACCTCCAATGCACAGACCTTGAGCAAACAATCCATGGTTTCTGTTACAAATCGTTGGTCAAAAGCAGTGAACAATTCAAGCTCAGCAGAGTGGCGCAGCGGAAGCGTGCTGGGCCCATAACCCAGAGGCCGATGGGTCGAAACCATCCTCTGCTGCTTAGACCTGTGTCTTCTTTGGCACTGTGCTGCAGGCAAAATGGTTAGGGTTGGCTTCAGAATGTTGTACTAGTTGTTTAAAGCCTTACCCTTCAGTCTTCTTGATCATAGGAAAATGACCTCTCCACAGTTTGTGCTATTTAATCGAATGAAATTTGCCTTGCCTTTAGTATTTGATGATCAGAAATCGGCAATCTTTGTGGTCTTGAGGTGTCCATTGCTTATTAGAGTTACAGGTAAAGAAACATAAATTTACTTATCGGAAAACAAGCCCCGCACGACCAGATTGTTGAAGAATCCTTGAGTCTACATAGAATCAGATAAGCAAACAGTACAATTGGTTGGTTCTTTGAAAGCCTTCCATTGACTCTAAAGTCTTCCATCCAGCCAACTGCAGGATACCAAGTGGCAGTGGTGGGATTCGAACCCACGCCTCCTGAGAGACTGGAACCTTAATCCAGCGCCTTGGACCGCTCGGCCACACTACCCTGTTTCACACCTCCAATGCACAGACCTTGAGCAAACAATCCATGGTTTCTGTTACAAATCGTTGGTCAAAAGCAGTGAATAATTCAAGCTCAGCGCTTAAAGAGCAGAGTGGCGCAGCGGAAGCGTGCTGGGCCCATAACCCAGAGGTCGATGGATCGAAACCATCCTCTGCTACTTAGACCTGTATCTTCTTTGGCACTGTGCCGCAGGCAAAATGGTTAGGGTTGGCTTCAGAATGTTGTACTGGTTGTTTAAAGCCTTACCCTTCAGTCTACTTGATCACTGGAAAATGACCTCTCCTCAGTTCGTGCAATTAATCCGATGAAATTTCCCTTGCCTTTAGTATTTGATCATCAGAAATCGGCAATCTTTGTGGTCTTGAGGTGTCCATTGCTTATTAGAATTAGAGGTAAAGAAACTTAAATTTACTTGTAGGAAAACAAGCACCGCACGACCAGATTGTTGAAGAATGCATGAGTTTACATAGAATCAGATAAGCAAACAGTACAATTGGTTAGTTCTTTGAAAGCCTTCCATTGACTCTAAAGTCATCCATCCAGCCAACTGCAGTATACCAAGTGGCAGTAGTGGGATTCAAACCCACGCCTCCTGAGAGAGTGGAACCTTAATCCAGCGCCTTGGACCGCTCGGCCACACTACCCTGTTTCACACCTCCAATGCACAGACCTTGAGCAAACAATCCATGGTTTCTGTTACAAATCGTTGGTCAAAAGCAGTGAACAATTCAAGCTCAGCAGGTAAAGGGCAGAGTGGCGCAGCGGAAGCGTGCTGGGCCCATAACCCAGAGGCCGATGGGTCGAAACCATCCTCTGCTGCTTAGACCTGTGTCTTCTTTGGCACTGTGCTGCAGGCAAAATGGTTAGGGTTGGCTTCAGAATGTTGTACTGGTTGTTTAAAGCCTTACCCTTCAGTCTTCTTGATCATAGCAAAATGACCTCTCCACAGTTTGTGCTATTTAATCGAATGAAATTTGCCTTGCCTTTAGTATTTGATGATCAGAAATCGGCAATCTTTGTGGTCTTGAGGTGTCCATTGCTTATTAGAGTTACAGGTAAAGAAACATAAATTTACTTATCGGAAAACAAGCCCCGCACGACCAGATTGTTGAAGAATCCTTGAGTCTACATAGAATCAGATAAGCAAACAGTACAATTGGTTGGTTCTTTGAAAGCCTTCCATTGACTCTAAAGTCTTCCATCCAGCCAACTGCAGGATACCAAGTGGCAGTGGTGGGATTCGAACCCACGCCTCCTGAGAGACTGGAACCTTAATCCAGCGCCTTGGACCGCTCGGCCACACTACCCTGTTTCACACCTCCAATGCACAGACCTTGAGCAAACAATCCATGGTTTCTGTTACAAATCGTTGGTCAAAAGCAGTGAATAATTCAAGCTCAGCGCTTAAAGAGCAGAGTGGCGCAGCGGAAGCGTGCTGGGCCCATAACCCAGAGGTCGATGGATCGAAACCATCCTCTGCTACTTAGACCTGTATCTTCTTTGGCACTGTGCCGCAGGCAAAATGGTTAGGGTTGGCTTCAGAATGTTGTACTGGTTGTTTAAAGCCTTACCCTTCAGTCTACTTGATCACTGGAAAATGACCTCTCCTCAGTTCGTGCAATTAATCCGATGAAATTTGCCTTGCCTTTAGTATTTGATCATCAGAAATCGGCAATCTTTGTGGTCTTGAGGTGTCCATTGCTTATTAGAATTAGAGGTAAAGAAACTTAAATTTACTTGTAGGAAAACAAGCACCGCACGACCAGATTGTTGAAGAATGCATGAGTTTACATAGAATCAGATAAGCAAACAGTACAATTGGTTAGTTCTTTGAAAGCCTTCCATTGACTCTAAAGTCATCCATCCAGCCAACTGCGGTATACCAAGTGGCAGTAGTGGGATTCAAACCCACGCCTCCTGAGAGAGTGGAACCTTAATCCAGCGCCTTGGACCGCTCGGCCACACTACCCTGTTTCACACCTCCAATGCACAGACCTTGAGCAAACAATCCATGGTTTCTGTTACAAATCGTTGGTCAAAAGCAGTGAACAATTCAAGCTAAGCAGGTAGAGGGCAGAGTGGCGCAGCGGAAGCATGCTGGGCCCATAACCCAGAGGCCGATGGGTCGAAACCATCCTCTGCTGCTTAGACCTGTGTCTTCTTTGGCACTGTGCTGCAGGCAAAATGGTTAGGGTTGGCTTCAGAATGTTGTACTGGTTGTTTAAAGCCTTACCCTTCAGTCTTCTTGATCATAGGAAAATGACCTCTCCACAGTTTGTGCTATTTAATCGAATGAAATTTGCCTTGCCTTTAGTATTTGATGATCAGAAATCGGCAATCTTTGTGGTCTTGAGGTGTCCATTGCTTATTAGAGTTACAGGTAAAGAAACATAAATTTACTTATCGGAAAACAAGCCCCGCACGACCAGATTGTTGAAGAATCCTTGAGTCTACATAGAATCAGATAAGCAAACAGTACAATTGGTTGGTTCTTTGAAAGCCTTCCATTGACTCTAAAGTCTTCCATCCAGCCAACTGCAGGATACCAAGTGGCAGTGGTGGGATTCGAACCCACGCCTCCTGAGAGACTGGAACCTTAATCCAGCGCCTTGGACCGCTCGGCCACACTACCCTGTTTCACACCTCCAATGCACAGACCTTGAGCAAACAATCCATGGTTTCTGTTACAAATCGTTGGTCAAAAGCAGTGAATAATTCAAGCTCAGCGCTTAAAGAGCAGAGTGGGGCAGCGGAAGCGTGCTGGGCCCATAACCCAGAGGTCGATGGATCGAAACCATCCTCTGCTACTTAGACCTGTGTCTTCTTTGGCACTGTGTTGCAGGCAAAATGGTTAGGGTTGGCTTCAGAATGTTGTACTGGTTGTTTAAAGCCTTACCCTTCAGTCTTCTTGATCATAGGAAAATGACCTCTCCACACTTTGTGCTATTTAATCGAATGAAATGTGCTTTCCTATTTGATCATGAGAAATTCCCAACGATCTGGTCTTGAAATATCCATTACTGATTAGCATGACTAGTAAAGATAATTAAGATATAGGAAAAGAACCCCCACATGACCAGATTGTTGAAGAATGCGTGAGCGTACATAGAATCAGTTAAGGAAAGACTACAATCGTTTGTTCCTTGAAAGCCTTCCATCGCCTCTAACGCCTTCTATCCAGCCAACCACTGGCAGTGGTGGGATTCGAACCCACGCCCCCTGAGAGACTGGAACCTGAATCCAGCGCCTTGGACAGCTCGGCCACACTACCCTGTCTCTCACCTCCAATGCGCAAACCTTAAGCATTCAATCCATAGTTTCTGTTACGAATTGTCTGTAAAATCAGTGAAGAATTCAGTTTTGATGCATAAAAAGCAGAGTGGCCCATAACCCAGAGGTCGATGGATCGAAACCATCCTCTGCTACTTAGACCTGTATCTTCTTTGGCACTGTGCTGCAGGCAAAATGGTTAGGGTTGGCTTCAGTATGTTGTACTGGTTGTTTAAAGCCTTGCCCTTCAGTCTACTTGATCACAGGAAAATGACCTCTCCTCAGTTCGTGCAATTAATCCAATGAAATTTGCCTTGCCTTTAGTATTTGATCATCAGAAATCGGCAGTCTTTGTGGTCTTGAGGTGTCCATTGCTTATTAGAATTACAGGTAAAGAAACTTAAATTTACTTATAGGAAAACAAGCACCGCACAACCAGATTGTTGAAGAATGCATGAGTCTACATAGAATCAGACAAGCAAACGGGAAAAAATTGGTTGGTCCTTTGAAAGCCTTCCATTGACTCTAAAGTCTTCCATCCAGCCAACTGCAGGATACCAAGTGGCAGTGGTGGGATTCAAACCCACGCCTCCTGAGAGACTGGAACCTTAAACCAGCGCCTTGCACCGCTCAGCCACACTACCCTCTTTGACACCTCCAATGCACAGACCTTGAGCAAACAATCTATGGTTTCTGTTACAAATCGTTGGTCAAAAGCAGTGAACAATTCAAGCTCAGCGCTTAAAGAGCAGAGTGGCGCAGTGGAAGCGTGCTGGGCCCATAACCCAGAGGTCGATGGATCGAAACCATCCTCTGCTACTTAGACCTGTGTCTTCTTTGGCACCGTGCTGCAGGCAAAATGGTTAGGGTTGGCTTCAGAATGTTGTACTGGTTGTTTAAAACCTTACCCTTCAGTCTTCTTGATCATAGGAAAATGACCTCTCCACACTTTGTGCTATTTAATCGAATGAAATTTGCTTTCCTATTTGATCATGAGAAATTCCCAATGTTCTGGGCTTGAAATATCCATTACTGATTAGCATGACTAGTAAAGACAATTAAGATATAGGAAATGAACCCCCACATGACCAGATTGTTGAAGAATGCGTGAGCGTACATAGAATCAGTTAAGGAAAGACTACAATCGTTTGTTCCTTGAAAGCCTTCCATCGCCTCTAACGCCTTCAATCCAGCCAACCACTGGACAACAAATGGCAGTGGTGGGATTCGAACCCACGCCCCCTGAGAGACTGGAACCTGAATCCAGCGCCTTGGACCGCTCGGCCACACTACCCTGTTTATCACCTCCAATGCGCAAACCTTAAGCATTCAATCCATAGTTTCTGTTACGAATTGTCGGTAAAATCAGTGAAGAATTCAGTTTTGATGCATAAAAAGCAGAGTGGCCCATAACCCAGAGGTCGATGGATCGAAACCATCCTCTGCTACTTAGACCTGTATCTTCTTTGGCACTGTGCCGCAGGCAAAATGGTTAGGGTTGGCTTCAGAATGTTGTACTGGTTGTTTAAAGCCTTACCCCTCAGTTTACTTGATCACTGGAAAATGACCTCTCCTCAGTTCGTGCAATTAATCCGATGAAATTTGCCTTGCCTTTAGTATTTGATCATCAGAAATCGGCAATCTTTGTGGTCTTGAGGTGTCCATTGCTTATTAGAATTACAGGTAAAGAAACTTAAATTTACTTGTAGGAAAACAAGCACCGCACGACCAGATTGTTGAAGAATGCATGAGTTTACATAGAATCAGATAAGCAAACAGTACAATTGGTTAGTTCTTTGAAAGCCTTCCATTGACTCTAAAGTCATCCATCCTGCCAACTGCAGTATACCAAGTGGCAGTGGTGGGATTCAAACCCACGCCTCCTGAGAGAGTGGAACCTTAATCCAGCGCCTTGGACCGCTCGGCCACACTACCCTGTTTCACACCTCCAATGCACAGACCTTGAGCAAACAATCCATGGTTTCTGTTACAAATCGTTGGTCAAAAGCAGTGAACAATTCAAGCTCAGCAGAGTGGCGCAGCGGAAGCGTGCTGGGCCCATAACCCAGAGGCCGATGGGTCGAAACCATCCTCTGCTGCTTAGACCTGTGTCTTCTTTGGCACTGTGCTGCAGGCAAAATGGTTAGGGTTGGCTTCAGAATGTTGTACTAGTTGTTTAAAGCCTTACCCTTCAGTCTTCTTGATCATAGGAAAATGACCTCTCCACAGTTTGTGCTATTTAATCGAATGAAATTTGCCTTGCCTTTAGTATTTGATGATCAGAAATCGGCAATCTTTGTGGTCTTGAGGTGTCCATTGCTTATTAGAGTTACAGGTAAAGAAACATAAATTTACTTATCGGAAAACAAGCCCCGCACGACCAGATTGTTGAAGAATCCTTGAGTCTACATAGAATCAGATAAGCAAACAGTACAATTGGTTGGTTCTTTGAAAGCCTTCCATTGACTCTAAAGTCTTCCATCCAGCCAACTGCAGGATACCAAGTGGCAGTGGTGGGATTCGAACCCACGCCTCCTGAGAGACTGGAACCTTAATCCAGCGCCTTGGACCGCTCGGCCACACTACCCTGTTTCACACCTCCAATGCACAGACCTTGAGCAAACAATCCATGGTTTCTGTTACAAATCGTTGGTCAAAAGCAGTGAATAATTCAAGCTCAGCGCTTAAAGAGCAGAGTGGCGCAGCGGAAGCGTGCTGGGCCCATAACCCAGAGGTCGATGGATCGAAACCATCCTCTGCTACTTAGACCTGTATCTTCTTTGGCACTGTGCCGCAGGCAAAATGGTTAGGGTTGGCTTCAGAATGTTGTACTGGTTGTTTAAAGCCTTACCCTTCAGTCTACTTGATCACTGGAAAATGACCTCTCCTCAGTTCGTGCAATTAATCCGATGAAATTTCCCTTGCCTTTAGTATTTGATCATCAGAAATCGGCAATCTTTGTGGTCTTGAGGTGTCCATTGCTTATTAGAATTAGAGGTAAAGAAACTTAAATTTACTTGTAGGAAAACAAGCACCGCACGACCAGATTGTTGAAGAATCCTTGAGTCTACATAGAATCAGATAAGCAAACAGTACAATTGGTTGGTTCTTTGAAAGCCTTCCATTGACTCTAAAGTCTTCCATCCAGCCAACTGCAGGATACCAAGTGGCAGTGGTGGGATTCGAACCCACGCCTCCTGAGAGACTGGAACCTTAATCCAGCGCCTTGGACCGCTCGGCCACACTACCCTGTTTCACACCTCCAATGCACAGACCTTGAGCAAACAATCCATGGTTTCTGTTACAAATCGTTGGTCAAAAGCAGTGAATAATTCAAGCTCAGCGCTTAAAGAGCAGAGTGGCGCAGCGGAAGCGTGCTGGGCCCATAACCCAGAGGTCGATGGATCGAAACCATCCTCTGCTACTTAGACCTGTATCTTCTTTGGCACTGTGCCGCAGGCAAAATGGTTAGGGTTGGCTTCAGAATGTTGTACTGGTTGTTTAAAGCCTTACCCTTCAGTCTACTTGATCACTGGAAAATGACCTCTCCTCAGTTCGTGCAATTAATCCGATGAAATTTGCCTTGCCTTTAGTATTTGATCATCAGAAATCGGCAATCTTTGTGGTCTTGAGGTGTCCATTGCTTATTAGAATTAGAGGTAAAGAAACTTAAATTTACTTGTAGGAAAACAAGCACCGCACGACCAGATTGTTGAAGAATGCATGAGTTTACATAGAATCAGATAAGCAAACAGTACAATTGGTTAGTTCTTTGAAAGCCTTCCATTGACTCTAAAGTCATCCATCCAGCCAACTGCGGTATACCAAGTGGCAGTAGTGGGATTCAAACCCACGCCTCCTGAGAGAGTGGAACCTTAATCCAGCGCCTTGGACCGCTCGGCCACACTACCCTGTTTCACACCTCCAATGCACAGACCTTGAGCAAACAATCCATGGTTTCTGTTACAAATCGTTGGTCAAAAGCAGTGAACAATTCAAGCTAAGCAGGTAGAGGGCAGAGTGGCGCAGCGGAAGCATGCTGGGCCCATAACCCAGAGGCCGATGGGTCGAAACCATCCTCTGCTGCTTAGACCTGTATCTTCTTTGGCACTGTGCTGCAGGCAAAATGGTTAGGGTTGGCTTCAGAATGTTGTACTGGTTGTTTAAAGCCTTACCCTTCAGTCTTCTTGATCATAGGAAAATGACCTCTCCACAGTTTGTGCTATTTAATCGAATGAAATTTGCCTTGCCTTTAGTATTTGATGATCAGAAATCGGCAATCTTTGTGGTCTTGAGGTGTCCATTGCTTATTAGAGTTACAGGTAAAGAAACATAAATTTACTTATCGGAAAACAAGCCCCGCACGACCAGATTGTTGAAGAATCCTTGAGTCTACATAGAATCAGATAAGCAAACAGTACAATTGGTTGGTTCTTTGAAAGCCTTCCATTGACTCTAAAGTCTTCCATCCAGCCAACTGCAGGATACCAAGTGGCAGTGGTGGGATTCGAACCCACGCCTCCTGAGAGACTGGAACCTTAATCCAGCGCCTTGGACCGCTCGGCCACACTACCCTGTTTCACACCTCCAATGCACAGACCTTGAGCAAACAATCCATGGTTTCTGTTACAAATCGTTGGTCAAAAGCAGTGAATAATTCAAGCTCAGCGCTTAAAGAGCAGAGTGGGGCAGCGGAAGCGTGCTGGGCCCATAACCCAGAGGTCGATGGATCGAAACCATCCTCTGCTACTTAGACCTGTGTCTTCTTTGGCACTGTGTTGCAGGCAAAATGGTTAGGGTTGGCTTCAGAATGTTGTACTGGTTGTTTAAAGCCTTACCCTTCAGTCTTCTTGATCATAGGAAAATGACCTCTCCACACTTTGTGCTATTTAATCGAATGAAATGTGCTTTCCTATTTGATCATGAGAAATTCCCAACGATCTGGTCTTGAAATATCCATTACTGATTAGCATGACTAGTAAAGATAATTAAGATATAGGAAAAGAACCCCCACATGACCAGATTGTTGAAGAATGCGTGAGCGTACATAGAATCAGTTAAGGAAAGACTACAATCGTTTGTTCCTTGAAAGCCTTCCATCGCCTCTAACGCCTTCTATCCAGCCAACCACTGGCAGTGGTGGGATTCGAACCCACGCCCCCTGAGAGACTGGAACCTGAATCCAGCGCCTTGGACAGCTCGGCCACACTACCCTGTCTCTCACCTCCAATGCGCAAACCTTAAGCATTCAATCCATAGTTTCTGTTACGAATTGTCTGTAAAATCAGTGAAGAATTCAGTTTTGATGCATAAAAAGCAGAGTGGCCCATAACCCAGAGGTCGATGGATCGAAACCATCCTCTGCTACTTAGACCTGTATCTTCTTTGGCACTGTGCTGCAGGCAAAATGGTTAGGGTTGGCTTCAGTATGTTGTACTGGTTGTTTAAAGCCTTGCCCTTCAGTCTACTTGATCACAGGAAAATGACCTCTCCTCAGTTCGTGCAATTAATCCAATGAAATTTGCCTTGCCTTTAGTATTTGATCATCAGAAATCGGCAGTCTTTGTGGTCTTGAGGTGTCCATTGCTTATTAGAATTACAGGTAAAGAAACTTAAATTTACTTATAGGAAAACAAGCACCGCACAACCAGATTGTTGAAGAATGCATGAGTCTACATAGAATCAGACAAGCAAACGGGAAAAAATTGGTTGGTCCTTTGAAAGCCTTCCATTGACTCTAAAGTCTTCCATCCAGCCAACTGCAGGATACCAAGTGGCAGTGGTGGGATTCAAACCCACGCCTCCTGAGAGACTGGAACCTTAAACCAGCGCCTTGCACCGCTCAGCCACACTACCCTCTTTGACACCTCCAATGCACAGACCTTGAGCAAACAATCTATGGTTTCTGTTACAAATCGTTGGTCAAAAGCAGTGAACAATTCAAGCTCAGCGCTTAAAGAGCAGAGTGGCGCAGTGGAAGCGTGCTGGGCCCATAACCCAGAGGTCGATGGATCGAAACCATCCTCTGCTACTTAGACCTGTGTCTTCTTTGGCACCGTGCTGCAGGCAAAATGGTTAGGGTTGGCTTCAGAATGTTGTACTGGTTGTTTAAAACCTTACCCTTCAGTCTTCTTGATCATAGGAAAATGACCTCTCCACACTTTGTGCTATTTAATCGAATGAAATTTGCTTTCCTATTTGATCATGAGAAATTCCCAATGTTCTGGGCTTGAAATATCCATTACTGATTAGCATGACTAGTAAAGACAATTAAGATATAGGAAATGAACCCCCACATGACCAGATTGTTGAAGAATGCGTGAGCGTACATAGAATCAGTTAAGGAAAGACTACAATCGTTTGTTCCTTGAAAGCCTTCCATCGCCTCTAACGCCTTCAATCCAGCCAACCACTGGACAACAAATGGCAGTGGTGGGATTCGAACCCACGCCCCCTGAGAGACTGGAACCTGAATCCAGCGCCTTGGACCGCTCGGCCACACTACCCTGTTTATCACCTCCAATGCGCAAACCTTAAGCATTCAATCCATAGTTTCTGTTACGAATTGTCGGTAAAATCAGTGAAGAATTCAGTTTTGATGCATAAAAAGCAGAGTGGCCCATAACCCAGAGGTCGATGGATCGAAACCATCCTCTGCTACTTAGACCTGTATCTTCTTTGGCACTGTGCCGCAGGCAAAATGGTTAGGGTTGGCTTCAGAATGTTGTACTGGTTGTTTAAAGCCTTACCCCTCAGTTTACTTGATCACTGGAAAATGACCTCTCCTCAGTTCGTGCAATTAATCCGATGAAATTTGCCTTGCCTTTAGTATTTGATCATCAGAAATCGGCAATCTTTGTGGTCTTGAGGTGTCCATTGCTTATTAGAATTACAGGTAAAGAAACTTAAATTTACTTGTAGGAAAACAAGCACCGCACGACCAGATTGTTGAAGAATGCATGAGTTTACATAGAATCAGATAAGCAAACAGTACAATTGGTTAGTTCTTTGAAAGCCTTCCATTGACTCTAAAGTCATCCATCCTGCCAACTGCAGTATACCAAGTGGCAGTGGTGGGATTCAAACCCACGCCTCCTGAGAGAGTGGAACCTTAATCCAGCGCCTTGGACCGCTCGGCCACACTACCCTGTTTCACACCTCAAATGCACAGACCTTGAGCAAACAATCCATGGTTTCTGTTACAAATCGTTGGTCAAAAGCAGTGAACAATTCAAGCTCAGCAGAGTGGCGCAGCGGAAGCGTGCTGGGCCCATAACCCAGAGGCCGATGGGTCGAAACCATCCTCTGCTGCTTAGACCTGTGTCTTCTTTGGCACTGTGCTGCAGGCAAAATGGTTAGGGTTGGCTTCAGAATGTTGTACTAGTTGTTTAAAGCCTTACCCTTCAGTCTTCTTGATCATAGGAAAATGACCTCTCCACAGTTTGTGCTATTTAATCGAATGAAATTTGCCTTGCCTTTAGTATTTGATGATCAGAAATCGGCAATCTTTGTGGTCTTGAGGTGTCCATTGCTTATTAGAGTTACAGGTAAAGAAACATAAATTTACTTATCGGAAAACAAGCCCCGCACGACCAGATTGTTGAAGAATCCTTGAGTCTACATAGAATCAGATAAGCAAACAGTACAATTGGTTGGTTCTTTGAAAGCCTTCCATTGACTCTAAAGTCTTCCATCCAGCCAACTGCAGGATACCAAGTGGCAGTGGTGGGATTCGAACCCACGCCTCCTGAGAGACTGGAACCTTAATCCAGCGCCTTGGACCGCTCGGCCACACTACCCTGTTTCACACCTCCAATGCACAGACCTTGAGCAAACAATCCATGGTTTCTGTTACAAATCGTTGGTCAAAAGCAGTGAATAATTCAAGCTCAGCGCTTAAAGAGCAGAGTGGCGCAGCGGAAGCGTGCTGGGCCCATAACCCAGAGGTCGATGGATCGAAACCATCCTCTGCTACTTAGACCTGTATCTTCTTTGGCACTGTGCCGCAGGCAAAATGGTTAGGGTTGGCTTCAGAATGTTGTACTGGTTGTTTAAAGCCTTACCCTTCAGTCTACTTGATCACTGGAAAATGACCTCTCCTCAGTTCGTGCAATTAATCCGATGAAATTTGCCTTGCCTTTAGTATTTGATCATCAGAAATCGGCAATCTTTGTGGTCTTGAGGTGTCCATTGCTTATTAGAATTAGAGGTAAAGAAACTTAAATTTACTTGTAGGAAAACAAGCACCGCACGACCAGATTGTTGAAGAATGCATGAGTTTACATAGAATCAGATAAGCAAACAGTACAATTGGTTAGTTCTTTGAAAGCCTTCCATTGACTCTAAAGTCATCCATCCAGCCAACTGCGGTATACCAAGTGGCAGTAGTGGGATTCAAACCCACGCCTCCTGAGAGAGTGGAACCTTAATCCAGCGCCTTGGACCGCTCGGCCACACTACCCTGTTTCACACCTCCAATGCACAGACCTTGAGCAAACAATCCATGGTTTCTGTTACAAATCGTTGGTCAAAAGCAGTGAACAATTCAAGCTAAGCAGGTAGAGGGCAGAGTGGCGCAGCGGAAGCATGCTGGGCCCATAACCCAGAGGCCGATGGGTCGAAACCATCCTCTGCTGCTTAGACCTGTATCTTCTTTGGCACTGTGCTGCAGGCAAAATGGTTAGGGTTGGCTTCAGAATGTTGTACTGGTTGTTTAAAGCCTTACCCTTCAGTCTTCTTGATCATAGGAAAATGACCTCTCCACAGTTTGTGCTATTTAATCGAATGAAATTTGCCTTGCCTTTAGTATTTGATGATCAGAAATCGGCAATCTTTGTGGTCTTGAGGTGTCCATTGCTTATTAGAGTTACAGGTAAAGAAACATAAATTTACTTATCGGAAAACAAGCCCCGCACGACCAGATTGTTGAAGAATCCTTGAGTCTACATAGAATCAGATAAGCAAACAGTACAATTGGTTGGTTCTTTGAAAGCCTTCCATTGACTCTAAAGTCTTCCATCCAGCCAACTGCAGGATACCAAGTGGCAGTGGTGGGATTCGAACCCACGCCTCCTGAGAGACTGGAACCTTAATCCAGCGCCTTGGACCGCTCGGCCACACTACCCTGTTTCACACCTCCAATGCACAGACCTTGAGCAAACAATCCATGGTTTCTGTTACAAATCGTTGGTCAAAAGCAGTGAATAATTCAAGCTCAGCGCTTAAAGAGCAGAGTGGGGCAGCGGAAGCGTGCTGGGCCCATAACCCAGAGGTCGATGGATCGAAACCATCCTCTGCTACTTAGACCTGTGTCTTCTTTGGCACTGTGTTGCAGGCAAAATGGTTAGGGTTGGCTTCAGAATGTTGTACTGGTTGTTTAAAGCCTTACCCTTCAGTCTTCTTGATCATAGGAAAATGACCTCTCCACACTTTGTGCTATTTAATCGAATGAAATGTGCTTTCCTATTTGATCATGAGAAATTCCCAACGATCTGGTCTTGAAATATCCATTACTGATTAGCATGACTAGTAAAGATAATTAAGATATAGGAAAAGAACCCCCACATGACCAGATTGTTGAAGAATGCGTGAGCGTACATAGAATCAGTTAAGGAAAGACTACAATCGTTTGTTCCTTGAAAGCCTTCCATCGCCTCTAACGCCTTCTATCCAGCCAACCACTGGCAGTGGTGGGATTCGAACCCACGCCCCCTGAGAGACTGGAACCTGAATCCAGCGCCTTGGACAGCTCGGCCACACTACCCTGTCTCTCACCTCCAATGCGCAAACCTTAAGCATTCAATCCATAGTTTCTGTTACGAATTGTCTGTAAAATCAGTGAAGAATTCAGTTTTGATGCATAAAAAGCAGAGTGGCCCATAACCCAGAGGTCGATGGATCGAAACCATCCTCTGCTACTTAGACCTGTATCTTCTTTGGCACTGTGCTGCAGGCAAAATGGTTAGGGTTGGCTTCAGTATGTTGTACTGGTTGTTTAAAGCCTTGCCCTTCAGTCTACTTGATCACAGGAAAATGACCTCTCCTCAGTTCGTGCAATTAATCCAATGAAATTTGCCTTGCCTTTAGTATTTGATCATCAGAAATCGGCAGTCTTTGTGGTCTTGAGGTGTCCATTGCTTATTAGAATTACAGGTAAAGAAACTTAAATTTACTTATAGGAAAACAAGCACCGCACAACCAGATTGTTGAAGAATGCATGAGTCTACATAGAATCAGACAAGCAAACGGGAAAAAATTGGTTGGTCCTTTGAAAGCCTTCCATTGACTCTAAAGTCTTCCATCCAGCCAACTGCAGGATACCAAGTGGCAGTGGTGGGATTCAAACCCACGCCTCCTGAGAGACTGGAACCTTAAACCAGCGCCTTGCACCGCTCAGCCACACTACCCTCTTTGACACCTCCAATGCACAGACCTTGAGCAAACAATCTATGGTTTCTGTTACAAATCGTTGGTCAAAAGCAGTGAACAATTCAAGCTCAGCGCTTAAAGAGCAGAGTGGCGCAGTGGAAGCGTGCTGGGCCCATAACCCAGAGGTCGATGGATCGAAACCATCCTCTGCTACTTAGACCTGTGTCTTCTTTGGCACCGTGCTGCAGGCAAAATGGTTAGGGTTGGCTTCAGAATGTTGTACTGGTTGTTTAAAACCTTACCCTTCAGTCTTCTTGATCATAGGAAAATGACCTCTCCACACTTTGTGCTATTTAATCGAATGAAATTTGCTTTCCTATTTGATCATGAGAAATTCCCAATGTTCTGGGCTTGAAATATCCATTACTGATTAGCATGACTAGTAAAGACAATTAAGATATAGGAAATGAACCCCCACATGACCAGATTGTTGAAGAATGCGTGAGCGTACATAGAATCAGTTAAGGAAAGACTACAATCGTTTGTTCCTTGAAAGCCTTCCATCGCCTCTAACGCCTTCAATCCAGCCAACCACTGGACAACAAATGGCAGTGGTGGGATTCGAACCCACGCCCCCTGAGAGACTGGAACCTGAATCCAGCGCCTTGGACCGCTCGGCCACACTACCCTGTTTATCACCTCCAATGCGCAAACCTTAAGCATTCAATCCATAGTTTCTGTTACGAATTGTCGGTAAAATCAGTGAAGAATTCAGTTTTGATGCATAAAAAGCAGAGTGGCCCATAACCCAGAGGTCGATGGATCGAAACCATCCTCTGCTACTTAGACCTGTATCTTCTTTGGCACTGTGCCGCAGGCAAAATGGTTAGGGTTGGCTTCAGAATGTTGTACTGGTTGTTTAAAGCCTTACCCCTCAGTTTACTTGATCACTGGAAAATGACCTCTCCTCAGTTCGTGCAATTAATCCGATGAAATTTGCCTTGCCTTTAGTATTTGATCATCAGAAATCGGCAATCTTTGTGGTCTTGAGGTGTCCATTGCTTATTAGAATTACAGGTAAAGAAACTTAAATTTACTTGTAGGAAAACAAGCACCGCACGACCAGATTGTTGAAGAATGCATGAGTTTACATAGAATCAGATAAGCAAACAGTACAATTGGTTAGTTCTTTGAAAGCCTTCCATTGACTCTAAAGTCATCCATCCTGCCAACTGCAGTATACCAAGTGGCAGTGGTGGGATTCAAACCCACGCCTCCTGAGAGAGTGGAACCTTAATCCAGCGCCTTGGACCGCTCGGCCACACTACCCTGTTTCACACCTCCAATGCACAGACCTTGAGCAAACAATCCATGGTTTCTGTTACAAATCGTTGGTCAAAAGCAGTGAACAATTCAAGCTCAGCAGAGTGGCGCAGCGGAAGCGTGCTGGGCCCATAACCCAGAGGCCGATGGGTCGAAACCATCCTCTGCTGCTTAGACCTGTGTCTTCTTTGGCACTGTGCTGCAGGCAAAATGGTTAGGGTTGGCTTCAGAATGTTGTACTAGTTGTTTAAAGCCTTACCCTTCAGTCTTCTTGATCATAGGAAAATGACCTCTCCACAGTTTGTGCTATTTAATCGAATGAAATTTGCCTTGCCTTTAGTATTTGATGATCAGAAATCGGCAATCTTTGTGGTCTTGAGGTGTCCATTGCTTATTAGAGTTACAGGTAAAGAAACATAAATTTACTTATCGGAAAACAAGCCCCGCACGACCAGATTGTTGAAGAATCCTTGAGTCTACATAGAATCAGATAAGCAAACAGTACAATTGGTTGGTTCTTTGAAAGCCTTCCATTGACTCTAAAGTCTTCCATCCAGCCAACTGCAGGATACCAAGTGGCAGTGGTGGGATTCGAACCCACGCCTCCTGAGAGACTGGAACCTTAATCCAGCGCCTTGGACCGCTCGGCCACACTACCCTGTTTCACACCTCCAATGCACAGACCTTGAGCAAACAATCCATGGTTTCTGTTACAAATCGTTGGTCAAAAGCAGTGAATAATTCAAGCTCAGCGCTTAAAGAGCAGAGTGGCGCAGCGGAAGCGTGCTGGGCCCATAACCCAGAGGTCGATGGATCGAAACCATCCTCTGCTACTTAGACCTGTATCTTCTTTGGCACTGTGCCGCAGGCAAAATGGTTAGGGTTGGCTTCAGAATGTTGTACTGGTTGTTTAAAGCCTTACCCTTCAGTCTACTTGATCACTGGAAAATGACCTCTCCTCAGTTCGTGCAATTAATCCGATGAAATTTCCCTTGCCTTTAGTATTTGATCATCAGAAATCGGCAATCTTTGTGGTCTTGAGGTGTCCATTGCTTATTAGAATTAGAGGTAAAGAAACTTAAATTTACTTGTAGGAAAACAAGCACCGCACGACCAGATTGTTGAAGAATGCATGAGTTTACATAGAATCAGATAAGCAAACAGTACAATTGGTTAGTTCTTTGAAAGCCTTCCATTGACTCTAAAGTCATCCATCCAGCCAACTGCAGTATACCAAGTGGCAGTAGTGGGATTCAAACCCACGCCTCCTGAGAGAGTGGAACCTTAATCCAGCGCCTTGGACCGCTCGGCCACACTACCCTGTTTCACACCTCCAATGCACAGACCTTGAGCAAACAATCCATGGTTTCTGTTACAAATCGTTGGTCAAAAGCAGTGAACAATTCAAGCTCAGCAGGTAAAGGGCAGAGTGGCGCAGCGGAAGCGTGCTGGGCCCATAACCCAGAGGCCGATGGGTCGAAACCATCCTCTGCTGCTTAGACCTGTGTCTTCTTTGGCACTGTGCTGCAGGCAAAATGGTTAGGGTTGGCTTCAGAATGTTGTACTGGTTGTTTAAAGCCTTACCCTTCAGTCTTCTTGATCATAGCAAAATGACCTCTCCACAGTTTGTGCTATTTAATCGAATGAAATTTGCCTTGCCTTTAGTATTTGATGATCAGAAATCGGCAATCTTTGTGGTCTTGAGGTGTCCATTGCTTATTAGAGTTACAGGTAAAGAAACATAAATTTACTTATCGGAAAACAAGCCCCGCACGACCAGATTGTTGAAGAATCCTTGAGTCTACATAGAATCAGATAAGCAAACAGTACAATTGGTTGGTTCTTTGAAAGCCTTCCATTGACTCTAAAGTCTTCCATCCAGCCAACTGCAGGATACCAAGTGGCAGTGGTGGGATTCGAACCCACGCCTCCTGAGAGACTGGAACCTTAATCCAGCGCCTTGGACCGCTCGGCCACACTACCCTGTTTCACACCTCCAATGCACAGACCTTGAGCAAACAATCCATGGTTTCTGTTACAAATCGTTGGTCAAAAGCAGTGAATAATTCAAGCTCAGCGCTTAAAGAGCAGAGTGGCGCAGCGGAAGCGTGCTGGGCCCATAACCCAGAGGTCGATGGATCGAAACCATCCTCTGCTACTTAGACCTGTGTCTTCTTTGGCACTGTGTTGCAGGCAAAATGGTTAGGGTTGGCTTCAGAATGTTGTACTGGTTGTTTAAAGCCTTACCCTTCAGTCTTCTTGATCATAGGAAAATGACCTCTCCACACTTTGTGCTATTTAATCGAATGAAATGTGCTTTCCTATTTGATCATGAGAAATTCCCAACGATCTGGTCTTGAAATATCCATTACTGATTAGCATGACTAGTAAAGATAATTAAGATATAGGAAAAGAACCCCCACATGACCAGATTGTTGAAGAATGCGTGAGCGTACATAGAATCAGTTAAGGAAAGACTACAATCGTTTGTTCCTTGAAAGCCTTCCATCGCCTCTAACGCCTTCTATCCAGCCAACCACTGGCAGTGGTGGGATTCGAACCCACGCCCCCTGAGAGACTGGAACCTGAATCCAGCGCCTTGGACCGCTCGGCCACACTACCCTGTTTCTCACCTCCAATGCGCAAACCTTAAGCATTCAATCCATAGTTTCTGTTACGAATTGTCTGTAAAATCAGTGAAGAATTCAGTTTTGATGCATAAAAAGCAGAGTGGCCCATAACCCAGAGGTCGATGGATCGAAACCATCCTCTGCTACTTAGACCTGTATCTTCTTTGGCACTGTGCTGCAGGCAAAATGGTTAGGGTTGGCTTCAGTATGTTGTACTGGTTGTTTAAAGCCTTGCCCTTCAGTCTACTTGATCACAGGAAAATGACCTCTCCTCAGTTCGTGCAATTAATCCAATGAAATTTGCCTTGCCTTTAGTATTTGATCATCAGAAATCGGCAGTCTTTGTGGTCTTGAGGTGTCCATTGCTTATTAGAATTACAGGTAAAGAAACTTAAATTTACTTATAGGAAAACAAGCACCGCACAACCAGATTGTTGAAGAATGCATGAGTCTACATAGAATCAGACAAGCAAACGGGAAAAAATTGGTTGGTTCTTTGAAAGCCTTCCATTGACTCTAAAGTCTTCCATCCAGCCAACTGCAGGATACCAAGTGGCAGTGGTGGGATTCAAACCCACGCCTCCTGAGAGACTGGAACCTTAAACCAGCGCCTTGCACCGCTCAGCCACACTACCCTCTTTGACACCTCCAATGCACAGACCTTGAGCAAACAATCTATGGTTTCTGTTACAAATCGTTGGTCAAAAGCAGTGAACAATTCAAGCTCAGCGCTTAAAGAGCAGAGTGGCGCAGCGGAAGCGTGCTGGGCCCATAACCCAGAGGTCGATGGATCGAAACCATCCTCTGCTACTTAGACCTGTGTCTTCTTTGGCACCGTGCTGCAGGCAAAATGGTTAGGGTTGGCTTCAGAATGTTGTACTGGTTGTTTAAAGCCTTACCCTTCAGTCTTCTTGATCATAGGAAAATGACCTCTCCACACTTTGTGCTATTTAATCGAATGAAATTTGCTTTCCTATTTGATCATGAGAAATTCCCAATGTTCTGGGCTTGAAATATCCATTACTGATTAGCATGACTAGTAAAGACAATTAAGATATAGGAAATGAACCCCCACATGACCAGATTGTTGAAGAATGCGTGAGCGTACATAGAATCAGTTAAGGAAAGACTACAATCGTTTGTTCCTTGAAAGCCTTCCATCGCCTCTAACGCCTTCAACCCAGCCAACCACTGGACAACAAATGGCAGTGGTGGGATTCGAACCCACGCCCCCTGAGAGACTGGAACCTGAATCCAGCGCCTTGGACCGCTCGGCCACACTACCCTGTTTATCACCTCCAATGCGCAAACCTTAAGCATTCAATCCATAGTTTCTGTTACGAATTGTCGGTAAAATCAGTGAAGAATTCAGTTTTGATGCATAAAAAGCAGAGTGGCCCATAACCCAGAGGTCGATGGATCGAAACCATCCTCTGCTACTTAGACCTGTATCTTCTTTGGCACTGTGCCGCAGGCAAAATGGTTAGGGTTGGCTTCAGAATGTTGTACTGGTTGTTTAAAGCCTTACCCTTCAGTCTACTTGATCACTGGAAAATGACCTCTCCTCAGTTCGTGCAATTAAGCCGATGAAATTTGCCTTGCCTTTAGTATTTGATCATCAGAAATCGGCAATCTTTGTGGTCTTGAGGTGTCCATTGCTTATTAGAATTACAGGTAAAGAAACTTAAATTTACTTATAGGAAAACAAGCACCGCACGACCAGATTGTTGAATAATGCATGAGTCTACATAGAACCAGATAAGCAAACAGTACAATTGGTTGGTTCTTTGAAAGCCTTCCATTGACTCTAAAGTCTTCCATCCAGCCAACTGCAGGATACCAAGTAGCAGTGGTGGGATTCAAACCCACGCCTCCTGAGAGACTGGAACCTTAAACCAGCGCCTTGCACCGCTCAGCCACACTACCCTCTTTGACACCTCCAATGCACAGACCTTTAGCAAACAATCTATGGTTTCTGTTACAAATCGTTGGTCAAAAGCAATGAACAATTCAAGCTCAGCGCATAAAGAGCAGAGTGGCGCAGCGGAAGCGTGCTGGGCCCATAACCCAGAGGTCGATGGATCGAAACCATCCTCTGCTACTTATATCTGTTTCTTTTTTGGCACTGTGCTGCAGGCAAAATGGTTAGGGTTGGCTTCAGAATGTTGTACTAGTTGTTTAAAGCCTTACCCTTCAGTCTATTTGATCATAGGAAATGACCTCTCCACAATTTGTGCTATTTAATGGAATGAAATTTGCTTTCCTATTTGATCATGAGAAATCCCCAATGTTCTGGTATTGAAGTATCTATTACTGATTAGCATGACTAGTAAAGATCATTAAATTTAGATATAGGAAAATAACCCCCACATGACCAGATTGTTGAAGAATGCGTGAGCGTACATAGAATCAGTTAAGGAAAGAGTACAATCGTTTGTTCCTTGAAAGCCTTCCATCGACTCTAACGCCTTCAATACCAAGTGGTGGGATTCGAACCCACGCCCCCTGAGAGGCTGAACCTGAATCCAGCTTCTTGGACTGCTCGGCCACGCTCCAACGCACAAACCTTGAACAATCAATCCATGGTTTCTGTCACGAATTGTTGGTCAAAAGCAGTGAACAATTCAAATTTGAAACATCTAAAGCAGAGTGGTGCAGCGGCAAAATATAGTGAGACTAAATGGCTTTTTTGGGCTGTTTGTCTTTGACTTTTAATACAGTGGGAGATGAGGAAAGACCACTCTGTTTACTGTGTTTAAAAATGTTTGCAGCGGACAGCAGTAAGCCAAATCAATTAAGACATCACTTAAAGACATTAGACCCCAATCCCATTGATAAGAAGCTTGATTGTTTTTCATCGAAAACATGTCTAATATTGACAACAATTGTCCTGCTTTGTCAGTGTTACAAACCATTGAATACTGTTTAGCATTCTCAGTGCAAAATAACGGCCCTACAATATAGAAAAGGAGCTAATACTGCTTGCAGCAAAAATAAAATCTGTCCCTCTGTCCAATGACATTGTCGCTCTTGTACCATTAATTTCTGGGTTTTTTTCGGTTAGATTTTTGGCATGTTGTCCTCATAAGTTAATTTTACTAATAAATTTGAATATAATATTATTTATGGATTTTTAAAAATCTTATTTTTCAGTATGAAATGGTCAAAAAATGTACCTTGAGTGTATTTTTACAGTTTGGATGTGACTTTCTTTTTTCATTCAGGCAAATTGATGCACTTTAACATTGATGCACTTTAATTTTTTTCTGTTACAAACAAAACCATTTCAATAAATTTATACTTTATTGTAAATTGATCGATATTACTGCTCTTGCGCAACCCACCGGCCATCTTGAATTGCACACTAGACACTCCTGTAGTGCAAAATACATCACGTTGTCTTCTGGATTTCAAACGCAAAAATATAAAAATGACGAAATACACTTTTGTTGAGTAGGTCATATGGATTTTTAGTTGAATATCATAAGATAGTCTTGCAACATTTACTTGATGCCCCGACGCAAAATGGCCGACAAGTGCTGACTCCCGCCTCGTTGGATCGCAGCATGAAGCCTACATCCTGCCCTTTATAAGTGTGATCTATTGACTGTGAGTTGGTGGCCAAGAGACACGAAACAACGATGTTAATTAATAAATCCGTCATCATGTGTTCGTTCGAAGAAAAAACACACAAGTGTTAAATAGTGCTTCATCTTCGGATTGCCTGACAAAACAATGGCATCTTCGCTCGAAGAGCAACTTGCCCGAGTCAGAGAAAACGATGAAGGACAGCCACAACAAGAGGGTGCCATTTTCTCGGCCCCAGTTTCTGCCCAATGCCAAGGTTTGAATTCCTATCTCAAAAATCTATTATAAGATCAATACAATGACAACGAATAAAATGTCAACCAAACTGTAGCACTGTTTACATGTCCAAACAGGATAAAACATTAAAAATAATATTTTCCCTGTCATTTTTGCATTTTACAAGGCACAGAGATTTTTTTATATTGTTTTCAAATTTCATTCAAAAATTCCAGTTTTTAGGGAAATGTGAAATGCTGTTTGGCAAGGATAAAGCCCGTTATTTTTTGTGATCTCATGCTACCTTCGTGTGCTGCCGCAATTATGGTAAATATCACGTGTCGTGCGAAAATTGCATGTAAACGCCCCCTCAAAACGTATTTTCTATATACCCTACCCACGTGACGTCACAACTCCGCCCTCCTGACTGGTGCCGCCCAATTGTCCGTCAACACATCGTGTTTGCCTGTTACGGCTACGTACATTCCTCCTATTTACGCCGTGTTTTTCTGCTCGTTAACATTAATAATCAAAATGGTGAAGGCGTGTGTGGCGGTCGGTTGCAATAATAGAGAAGATAGACGGAGAGACTTGAAGTTCTACCGGATTCCGAGAGACCCGGAGAGGAGAGAGCGAGATGGGCTGCTGCAATTCGACGAGAAAACTGGGCTCCAAACGATTACCACAGATTATGTAGCAGTCATTTTATATCTGGTAAGATGCATTTAATATATATTTAGAGGGTTTTGGGCTGACAACCACAATTGAGATCATTGCTAGGCTAATCGCCGACAACATACACGTATGTATGTAGTGAGAGTGCTATCGCTAAACCATATAAACATTAAAAGCCCTAGCTCCATTGACAAATGACATGAAACACATTAGACTTGACAGTGGATATTAGCAAGAACAAAAGATTTTGAATTGAAAATTTCGTAACTGACCTTTCCAAGCACGAGATAGATTCCTGCCGAATTTTCGTGGACGAGGACCTGTTTCACCCAACCAGCAACGAAGTATTTATAAGCCTCCAAGCTCTTAAAGTTTTTCAAACTTTCGTGAGAATAGGCTGATTTTGTGTGGACAAGATAGTTGTACATATCAGGGTAGCTAGCAGATGTCAGGCAAATACGGCGGAGACAGCGGGTCGAAAAACATCGATTTAGGCATCAAATATGGATCTGGAGAATGGATAAACTGAAGCTTTTCCACATAACGCCTTTTATGCAACGCATCAAGTGAGTTTACGGCATCCGAAAGCACCGGGTCTTCCATGAAATGCATTATAAGTTGCTCGATCAATTGAGACCATTGACAATACAGACACAAAATGATGGACAAGGGGCGGAACAATACAGCGATCACGTGATTTTGTGACGTCGGTGGGTAGGGTCTATATACAACTGTTGAGTTGCTGGAATTAGCCGCAGGTGCGATGATGGGAACGCCCACACCGCCGGCTCTGTAATCGAAAACAAAATCTAACCAGCAGCAGAATGTGACACCAGTCAAATTGGATTGGACGTCTATCGTCGTCAATAGCAGAGAAACATCACTCAATGCCAGCTTTCCCAGTTCAAATTATTTTAACGTCTATCGCTGTCAGTGGCAGTGAACGTGTTAAGGGCTACAAGCAACAAAATAATCCAGAGGTATAACAATTAGGGATGTCTCAGATCCGATCACGTTATCGGAAATCGGGTCCGATCATGTCATTTTTAGAAGATTGGAACCGGGTGAAAAGATTGGGTTTTTATGATTTGTTTTTATTATTGAAAAGCAACAAAATAAGTTCAAGGATATCATTAAAAAAAAGAAAAACAGGATGTTCTTTTACTACGCAACATGTTAAGATCAGAATCTGATCGAGAGATTCTATTTTTTAAGTTTTTTTTTTTTTTAATAGCGACAAAGCAACAAAATAATCAAGAAGGACAAGTATACTGCCAAAAGAAACAAAAAAAGGTTCTGTATGTGTTATAATAACTTATGAAATAAATGAATAAATTGCCAAAGTATCGTTCTCTGTATCGGCAAATACTCAAAAATGAGGTGATTCGCACTCGGGTGGAAAAATATATGATTGGGACAACTCTAGTAATAAACACATGTATCCAATAGAAGTGCTAACAAATGAACTGTTTGAGAGGTTAAGTTTACAGGGTACACTGTGATGGTCATCTGTATTTCTTAAGAATTTTACTCTCGTGCAATGTAAGTAATTGATTTGTTTAACTTGTGTCCAGTAGATAGCCAGCTGCCGATCGAGTGTCGGGGAGCGCCGCTGCACACCGAAGAAGAAGAGGAGAAGCCCCAATTCCCTGTCATAAAAGAGGAAGAAGAGGAGGTCGACGTCAGCATGTTGTCCCTCAACATCATCGTGAAGAACGAAGACGATGAAGACAAAGCCCCTGAGCGGTCCCAGCTTCATCGGAGGGGTGTGAGCGAAGGAAGCGCGGAAGAACCCGCGAGGAGTGGCGCAGACTGCAAAGATGGCGACAAACAAACACGACAAGAGCATTTATTTGACTTGCTCGCTTTGTGGGAAACTCTTTTCTTGCAAATACAGCGTCAAGGAACACATGAGGACGCACACGGGAGAAAAAACCCTTCGGGTGCTCTGTTTGTACTAAATCATTTGCATGCAAGTCAAATATGGTGAGACACTTGAGAGGGCACACGGGAGAAAAAAACAACTTTCAAGTGCTCTGTTTGCGGCGACACGTTCTCACAGAAAAGCTCTTTGATTGTTTACATGGCGACGCACACGGATGAGAGACGATTCCCTAGCTCCGTTTGCAGAAAAGGGTTTGCAAAAATGAAAAACCTAAGCATGCACATGAGGACGCACACAGGGGAAAAACCTTATTCTTGCTCCATTTTCGGTGAGACATTTGCCAAAAAGATCTCGCTGATCGCGCCCAAGGCGACGCACACGGGAGTGAAGCCTTTCGCTTGCTCAGTTTGTGGCGAAAGCTATTCCTATAGACCCTACTCACCTACGTCACAAAATGGGCGTGTCGCTGTTTCCGGCCGCCGTATTGTACCTCTTTTTCAGACCTATTCTCATTGTTTTCTATTAGTCGAGCAAGTTATAGAGCAATTCATGGAAGCCCCGGTGTTATCTGACGCTGTAAACTCATTGGATCCGTTGCATAAAAGGCGTTACGTGGAAAAGCTTCAGTTTATCCATTCGCCAGATCCGTATTTGATGCCTAAATCGATGTTTTTCGACCCGCTGGCTTCGCCTGTCATCTGATATCCTGATATTTACAACTATCTTGTCCACACAAAATCAGCCTATTCTCACGAAAGTTTGAAAAACTTTAAGCGCTTGGAGGCTTATAAATGCTACGTTGCTGGTTGGGTGAAACAGGTCCTCGTACACGAAAATTCGGCAGGAATCTTGTGCTCGGAAGGTGAGTTACGAAATTTTCAATTCAAAATCTTTTGTTCTTGCTAACATCCACTGTCAAGTCTAATGTATTTCATGTCATTTGTCAATGGAGCTAGGGCTTTTAATGTTTATATGGTTTAGCGATAGCACTCACTACATACATACGTGTATGTTGTCGGCGATTAGACTAGCAATGATCTTAATTGTGGTTGTCAGCCCCAAACCCTCTAAATATATATTAAATGCATCTTACCAGATATAAAATGACTACTACATAATCTGTGGTAGTCGTTTGGAGCCCAGTTTTCTCGTCGAATTGCCGCAGTCAATCGCGGTCTCCTCTTCGGGTCTCTCGGAATACGGTAAAAATTCAAGTCTCTCCGTCTATCTTCTCTGTTTTTGCAACCGACCGCCACACACGACTTCACCATTTTGATTATTAATGTTAACGAGCAGAAAAACACGCCATAATAGGAGGAATTTACGAAGCGCTAATGCATTAACATGACTAGTATCCGGACAACATGACACGGGGGCGTGGCTGTGACGTCACGTGAGTAGGGTCTATAGACCCTACTCACCTACGTCACAAAATGGGCGTGTCGCTGTTTCCGGCCGCCATATTGTACCTCTTTTTCAGACCTATTCTCATTGTTTTCAATTAGTCGAGCAAGTTATAGAGCAATTCATGGAAGCCCCGGTGTTATCTGACGCTGTAAACTCATTGGATCCGTTGCATAAAAGGCGTTACGTGGAAAAGCTTCAGTTTATCCATTCGCCAGATCCGTATTTGATGCCTAAATCGATGTTTTTCGACCCGCTGGCTTCGCCTGACATCTGATATCCTGATATTTACAACTATCTTGTCCACACAAAATCAGCCTATTCTCACGAAAGTTTGAAAAACTTTAAGAGCTTGGAGGCTTATAAATGCTACGTTGCTGGTTGGGTGAAACAGGTCCTCGTACACGAAAATTCGGCAGGAATCTTGTGCTCGAAAGGTGAGTTACGAAATTTTCAATTCAAAATCTTTTGTTCTTGCTAACATCCACTGTCAAGTCTAATGTATTTCATGTCATTTGTCAATGGAGCTAGGGCTTTTAATGTTTATATGGTTTAGCGATAGCACTCTGACTACATACATACGTGTATGTTGTCGGCGATTAGCCTAGCAATGATCTTAATTGTGGTTGTCAGCCCAAAACCCTCTAAATATATATTAAATGCATCTTACCAGATATAAAATGACTACTACATAATCTGCGGTAGTCATTTGGAGCCCAGTTTTCTCGTCGAATTGCAGCAGTCAATGTCGGTCTCCTCTTCGGGTCTCTCGGAATACGGTAAAAATTCAAGTCTCTCCGTCTATCTTCTCTGTTTTTGCAACTGACCGCCACACACGACTTCGCCGTTTTGATTATTAATGTTAACGAGCAGAAAAACACGCCATAATAGGAGGAATTTACGAAGCGCTAATGCATTAACATGACTAGTATCCGGACATCATGGCGCGGGGGCGTGGCTGTGACGTCACGTGAGTAGGGTCTATAAGCGCAGCTTGAATATACACACCCGAACACACACGGGGGAAAGTGTTTACTTGCTCGATTTGCGGTGAACGGTTTTCCTACAAAAAGAGTTTGAAAGCGCATCTGCGGAAACACACGGGGGAAAAACCTTTCACATGCTCGGTTTGCAATGAGAGTTTTACGTACAGTATAAGCAGACTTTAAATGCACATGTCAAAAGACACAGCAGCGAAAAACCCTACGGTTGCTCAGTTTGCGGGGAAAGTTTTTCTTATAGGCCGACTTTCAACGCACTCATGAGAATACACACAGGAGAAAAGCCTTTCACTTGCGTGGTTTGCGGCAAGAGCCTTTCTTATAGGCACAGTTTGAGTGAACACATGTTAACGCACGAGGTAAAGCGCTTTAGTTGCTCAGTTTGCGGTCAACAATTTGCTCACAAGTCCTCTTTGAGTGCTCACTCAGCAGCACACACGGGAGAAAAAACGTTCTCGTGCTCCCTTTGTGGCGAAAACTTCTCTCAAAAACAATACATGTTAAAACACATAAAAAGACACAAGGGAGAAAAACGTTGCACTTACTCACTTTGCGGTAAAAGTTTTGCCTCCAAGCAACATTTGAAAGTACACATGTGGACACACAGAGGAGTAAAACCCTTCAGCTGCTCCCATTGTGACGAAAGCTTTACACAAAAACAATATTTGGTCCGACACGTGAGGAAGCACACTGGAGAACAGCCTTTTATTTGCTCGGTTTGTGGAAAAAGTGTAACCACCAAGCACAGTTTGATACACCATATGCAGGGACACGCTGAAGAAAAATCCTTCAGTTGCGCCGTTTGCGTTAAAAAATTCACCTGCAAGAGAAACTTGAACATCCACATGTGAACGCACACCAGAGAGAAACCCTTCAACTGCTCAGATTGTGGTAAAAATTTTACTTTCAAGCAAAACTTGAATGCACACATGCTGACACACAAAAAAAGAATAAAACAATTATCCGCTGGTTTTGTGTGAAAACTGGGTTGGGGCAGCCATTTTGAGTTTTTTTTAAAAAGTTTTTAAAATATTGCATTTATCGGTGAACTTAACATACTATAGTTATTGTTTGAAATAGTCGCATCATGTTAGAAAAGGGAAGTAATGAAGTACAAGTACTCAGTTAACAGAATTTGTAAGTATCTACTTGACTTGAGTATTTCTGATTGTTTCTTTACTTTTACTCCAAGCGTTTGTTATATCCTGTCTTTTTACTTGTTTACTTTCTCTCATTATTATTCAGAATGTGACTGCATTTTGTACTGAACTGTTTCCCTATTGATTCATGTATCTTTGGCTTTCTCAATAAATGACTCAGTTGTGTTTCATTACTGTCCTTTTTTTGCAATCAAAACGTTTCTGACCTTTCAGGTCCGTCTAACTCCCTCAGTTTGGTTTGACTTCTAGTGTGAAGCAATTTGAGCTTTTATTTTACATGTAGTTTTGCACTGCTACTTGTATCTTTTGGCAATGGCGGTTCCTGGAAGGGTCGGGTTTGCTAGGGGTGTGAACACCTGGATGAATACTGAAAATACTTAAACCCTAACCCTAAAACAACAGGCCTGGCTAATGATACAGTATAATTTAGCTTTAGCAGTATGTGATCTCAATTCTATGTAAATAACTGCTTGCAATTCCGCTAAGTATACGTGTTTATGCAATTAAAAAGTTTTTTTCATGAAAACAAACCTCTGTCTTTTTCATGTTTATGCTCCTCTTTTTTCTAAAATGTGACCGACACCCGGAGGGCTTTGTCTTTTAATGACGACGCTCAGTTGCAGATGGATTGCATGAACATAACACCTTTATATTGCTCTCTGGTCTGCGGGCTGAGTGAGATTAGAGACTGTGGTGAAATTACTGCATCACAGGAAATAATGAAACGGGCAGATGGCGCATTAGAAAAATTATTTCATTATTATTTAAAGACTTATTACTACAGTGGCACCTCGACGTACGATCGCTTCGACACACGATCTTTTCGACATCCAACGTAAAATTTGACTCGCCATTTGTTTCTACATCCAATAAAATGCTCGAAATATGACAATTTATGACAGCGTTGCAATTTCATTGTTTTCCCGCTAGACGGACGCACGGCGGATTTACTTGTAAGAGAAATCAACTTGGGTTCCAAGAACGTGAAAGCAGGTCGTGAAAAATAGAAAAAAAGGTGAGGCTTACCATTGAAATGAAGACGGAATGATGGAAAAATATGAGCGTGGGGTGCACGTCCATGAACTGCTTGACAATACCCCTCCGACCTCCGTTCGCCAGTCTTTATAAATTGAGGTGACAATTATTTTTGTGGTACCATCGCCAAAGAAATCGCCAGCTTCGTCAGGTTTTTATTCATTTATTTCAGAACTTGTGCTACACAAAAGCCAACTGCCAGCAACAACAGGACGTTAAAACAGAAAGTAATACCTCAACTGCACTCTATCACTCTGCCGTCACCCCCGCGGTGCGTTCAGGTATACCACGCAAAATACAACCGCCACATTAGCACCCGATTTGTTACATTATTACAGGCATAATTATGATTATTACTATTATTACATTATCATTCTGATTTTTATTCATAATGTATTTGTTCTGCTCTTTGTAATTGCTATTTGCAATAGTAACAGCAGTATTTATTATGAATTTAGTGAAGGTTTTTGGGCTGTGGAACGAATTAATGGAATTATAATGTATTCATATAGGAAAATCCTGCTCGATATACAACCATTTCAACTTACAAACAAGGTCTTGGAACGAATTAACTTTGTATGTGGAGGTACCATTGTATATGTATTTTTTCTTTTGTTTTATTGTCTTGTATAAGTTTTTGAATACTGATATCATCAAATATTATTTGAACACTTTTTTTCTTGACGCCCTTTTAGATGCTGCGACCCCCCATTACACGCTAGCATTTGCCTAGCTCGCCTGATGGACCGCTCGGGTCCGTAGCCGAAACACAGGGAAACCTCTGAGGAGCGCTGGTGACTGCGATGGTGTCAATCAAGGCTTAAAAAGCTCTGAAAAGGAGATCAACCATTTGAGACCAGACACCTGATGACCATATTCTACCTGCTCAGCTTGTGGTAAACGTTTTACCAAGGCATACAGGAAGAGACACATGAGAACACGAGAAACAACATTTCTGTGTCTGGTTTGAGAGGACACATTTGCGAAAACTGTCTATTTGATCATAGACAAGGTTACACACACGATAGATGATCCGTTCACCTGGTCGGGTTTGTGGCAAGGTTTATTAATAGGTAGTATTAATTGTTTATACAAAAGGGTATTTGAGGCGACACATGAGAACGCACACTGGGGAAAAAACCTTTCAGTTGCTCCCTTTGCGGTGAAAAATTTGCCCAGGAGGATCCACGGACCACCCAGGTTAAAGAAGAAGAGGAGGTTGATGTGAGCGACTTGCCCCTGACCGTCATCGTTGTCAAGGTCGAAGACAACAACGATCCATTAGAAAGGGCTTTTTGTTGCTCAGTTTGCGGTCAAGGGTTCATTAAAAAGTTTAACAGGAATCGACACATGCGGACAGCACACTGAGGAGAAAAGACCTTTGGTTGCTCAATTTGCTCCAAAACATTCACGTAACAGATTAATATGACCGAGCACCTGAGAACACACATGGTTGAAAAACCTTTCACTTGCTCCGTTTGTGGCAAAAGCTTTTCTATTAAGACTTACTTAAACAAGCACATGAGAACGCATACCGGAGAAAAACCTTTCAGATGCTCTGTTTGCGAGAAAAGCTTTTCGAATAAGTCTGATTTGAACAGACACACGAGATCGCGTGCAGGAGTCAAACCGTTTAGTTGTTCCATTTGTGGCGATGCGTTTACTGTTAGGGCCTCTTTGGTTGCACACACATTGGCACACACTGGACAGAAACATTTCACTTGCTCCGTTTGTGATAAAAGCTTTTCCATTCACACTTATTTGAAAAAACACATGAGAACACACACAGGAGGAAAACCCTTTAGTTGCTCCGATTGTGATAAAAGCTTTGCGAATAAATCTGATTTGAACCGACACTTGAGAACACACTCGGGAGAAAAACCGTTTGCCTGCTCAGTTTGTCGTAAAAGCTTTTGTTATAAGTACAGTTTGACTGCACATATGCTGACACATAACAGGCAATTAAATATTTTGCTACCTAGTTGTGCTAAAAAAAAACAATGGAGAGTTAGGGGCCATTTTCTGACATCTGAGGACTTTGACGTTATTCTGAAATGAATAAATTATACGAAAGTCAGGGGTCTTTCTTTCTTTTTACTGATAGTTCATTTGTGATGCCAAGTGATGAGTAAACTAATTGTGTATTTAAATAGGGTTGTCCCAAATCACATATTTTTACACCCGAGTTTGAGTCCCGAGTCACCTGATCTGCCGATACAGAGTACCGACCTGATACTTCAGCAATTTATTACATAGCTTATTACAAAACAGTTTTTCTTTTGCCTATTGCAATCTAAATATGTTGTGTAGTACAAAACCAATTTGCTGACGGTATCCCTGTATGTCATTACTTCGTAGCCCTTTTAAAAAATCTTTAAAACCCGATCTTTTTCACCCGATTCCGATCCTTTGAAAATGTTGCGTAGTACAAAACACATTTGGATTATTTGTTTTGACAGTATCTTTGTACATCTTATTCTGTTGATTTGTAGCCCTTAAAAATATCTTTAAAGCGTTTCTTTCACCCGATTCCAATCTTTTTCATATGACCTGGTCTAGCCCAATTTCAGATCACGTGATCGGACATCACGAGTACTTAGTGTAAAGCAGTTTGAGGGCCTTAAAGGTGGAAAGGCACTTGCTATACAAGTATAACTTCATTACCATTAATTTAAATGGATATGATTTTGCTTTGTAAGATATAGTAAATATAATGAATTAGTAATTAAATTGAATTGAAATTAGTGGGGACCGGAGGTTGATCCATTAATCTTGATGTATATTGACCTGCTTGATCTGTGTCTATTTTCATGTTGGAGATTATGGTGGTACTGGGTGAGAGACTGTTGTACACCATGGATTCTGAAAATTTACTCCTTGGTTCTACAGGTACCACAATATTATAGCTGTCACGTTGGAAACTGTAAATGATTTCATGTGCTTGAGCGAAGGTCACCAACTGGCCATTGAATTTGCATATTAACAAGTCAGGTTGTACTTTTTTCTGTGGGCATGTGGTGTCCTTTTGTTTCAATTTTCTGTACTACAACATTTAAAGTCGGTGGTACTTTAGCACTTCGATGCATTAAAGGTAAGTCCTTAGAGATGAGTCCAAGTGGGAAAGGAATGCTGTGCATTCTAGTAAATAGCTGAAACATGAGTTAAAATAGTCAAGAAATTGAGTCAGTTGCTATATTGTTACAGAAAGCAGTAGCTACTCTGTAGAATGAGTCATTTTAACTGAGAACAGCAGGACATCAACTGGAAAAGTAACTTTGAGCGAAATCAAATAATTTAAACACCCCCCACCCCCCATGAAGCAGAGCCGCCGCACCAAATGATGCTCAGAGCGTTGGACCCTTTAGTGGTTATATTTAATAACTACCGCAGTTTCTGTTTTTTTTTTTCTCTCTGTCTCTTTTGAAGAAGCCACCATGCCATGCTAGTACTCAGCAATAAAGTAAACAAGTAAAGCAAATAAATCATTTAACTTTCCTCGAGTGATCTAGCACATCGATATCACATGTAAGTTGCCTGACTGTAGGTACAATGAAATTGGACAGGCAATAAGTAATTTCATGACTGTTTTTATTTTCACAAATATGCCGTTAATATACATTACTTGAAATATGGGGTTTTCCATGATACCTTTTTTAATTTCTTTTAAAGTAGCTGTGCAGGGTGATTCAAAAAGAATGTGCCAAAACCAGTGTGGTATATATATAAAACAAACAAACAAAACAAAACAAAAAACAACTAGCTGGATATAAGTATTGAATATAACTTCAAAGTTTTTATTTCATGCTTTAAAACATCAAGCTAATATGACTTTTAATTTATTAATTATTTGTTAAAGACCTTTAATTCTTATTCAATTATTAACTAATAATTCAGTCTATTTCAATGACTTTAAAATGAATAAATGAGTCATGATTTTTTTTTGCACATTCTTTTTGACTCACCCTGTATTATAATTCTGATTTAAGTTCATTGCCACTTCAGTAAAGCATACTAGTCCCTATTAGCCTTTCTTTGCAATGCTAATAGTGCTTTCTGTATGCACAGTTACAACAGCTTTTCCCTACATGTAATATCAGGGTGGGGTGTGGGGCACCGTCTGACTTTTCGGTTTAGGACATCCAAATGGGTTGCAGCGGCCCTGCCATGAAGGATTTGCAACATAGGTTAAGGAAGGAATTGAATTATTCTTCTAAAGCAGGGATTGGGGAACTCGTTTTTCTAATGGATCAAATTTCACTCCTTAGAGGTCAACATAAAATATATGAAAAAAATAAAGACTTCATTTGTAATATAATATTTAGCATTGTATAATCATGAATTTGTGGTTGCAATGCTTTTAGAGCTACACAAGAAATGGGTCCCATGTTATAAAAATATAGTTTATCTTGTTATTCGCCTGACATGCATGCATGTCAAAATGACTAGGATCTGGTTTAAACTTGAAATGTAAACCGTTAGTAGATTTTAGTACATACGTAGTTGATTATTAAATTACAAAAATGAGCTGATGTGTTTTAGATATAAACTCATTCGCTGCAATTGACCGGTATTGATGCGCAATCTGTTTGAATTGGGAGGGTTGAAAGTTATTGATCAATTGTCAAAAACGGCAACAGGTGTCCATTTTATTTAGAACTGGGACTCTCAGCTGGAAATGGATTGGATGTCTATTGCCGTCAATGACAGCCAACGAGTTACAGTGGGGCAAATAAGTATTTAGTCAACCACTAATTATGCAAGTTCTCCCACTTGAAAATATTAGAGAGGCCTGTAATTGTCTACATGGGTAAACCTCAACCATGAGACAGAATGTAGAAAAAAAAGAAAAAAAGAAAATCACATTGTTTGATTTTTAAATAATTTATTTGCAAATCATGGTGGAAAATAAGTATTTGGTCAATACCAAAAGTTCATCTCAATACTTTGTTATGTACCCTGTGTTGGCAATAATGGAGGCCAAACTTTTTCTGTAACTCTTCACAAGCTTTTCACACACTATTGCTGGTATTTTGGCCCATTCCTCCATGCAGATCTCCTCTAGAGCAGTGATGTTTTGGGGCTGTCGTTGGGCAACACGGACTTTCAACTCCCACCACAGATTTTCTATGGGGTTGAGATCTGGAGACTGGCTAGGTCACTCCAGGACTTTGAAATGCTTCTTACGAAGCCACTCCTTTGTTGCCCTGGCTGTTTGGTATCATTGTCATGCTGAAAGACCCAGCCACGTCTCATCTTCAATGCCCTTGCTGATGGCAGGGGATTTTCACTCAAAATCTCTCGATACATTGCCCCATTCATTCTTTTCTTTACACAGAAAAACAGCCCCAAAGCATCATGTTTCCACCCCCATGCTTCACAGTGGGTATGGTGTTCTTCGGATGCAATTTAGTATTCTTTCCCCTCCAGAAACGAGAACCTGTTTCTACCAAAAAGTTCTATTTTGGTTTCATCTGACCATAACACATTCTCCCAGTCCTCTTCTGGATCATCCAAATGCTCTCTAGCAAACCGCAGACGGGCCTGGACGTGTACTGGCTTCAGCTGGGGGACACGTCTGGCAGTGCAGGATTTGAGTCCCTGGCAGCGCATTGTGTTACTGATAGTAGCCTTTGTTACTGGGGTCCCAGCTCTCTGTAGGTCACAGGTGTCAAACCGATTCCAGAAAGGGCCAAGTGGGTGCAGGTTTGCTTTCCAACCAATGAAGAGGACACCCTTTCACCAATCAGATCTTTTACATGCGTAATCAGTTAAACTTTGTCAGGTGCTGCTTGTTTCAGCAGGAAGTTGATTGGTTAAACTCTCTTCACGGAGACCAATTGGTTGGAACAAAATCCAGCACCCACTTGGCCCTTTCTGGAATCGGTTTGACACCTGTGCTGTAGGTCATTCACTAGGTCCCCCCGTGTGGTTCTGGGATTTCTGCTCACCATTCTTGTTATCATTTTGACGCCACGGGGTGCGATCTTGCATGGAGCCCTTAGATCGAGGGAAATTATTAGTGGTCTTGTATGTCTTCCCTTTTCTAATAATTGCTCCCACAGTTGATTTCTTTACACCAAGCGTTTTACCTATTGCAGATTCAGTCTTCCCAGCCTGGTGCAGGTCTACAATTTTGTCTCTGGTGTCCTTCGACAGCTCTTTGGTCTTGGCCATAGTGGAGTTTGGAGGGTGACTGACTGAAGTTGTGGACAGGTGTCTATTATACCGATAATGAGTTAAAACAGGTGCCATTACCGTAACAGAGGTAACGAGTGGAGCCTCGTTAGACCTCGTTAGAAGAAGTTAAACCACTTTGACAGCCAGAAATCTTACTTGTTTGTAGGTGACCAAATACTTATTTTCCACTCTAATTTGGAAATAAATTCTTTAAAAATCAAACAATGTGATTTTCAGTTTTTTTTTTTTTTTTTTTCAAATTCTGTCTCTCATGGTTGAGGTTTACCCATGTTGACAATTACAGGCCTCTCTAATCTTTTCAAGTAGGAGAACTTTGGTGGTTGACTAAATACTTATTTGCCCCACTGTATGTCCACAGGAACATTTGTCAACCACAAAACATTTATCTTCATTTCATACAAAGTTAATCAACAATGAAAGGTTTGCAAGGGCAACTAAAATCAACCAAAACTGTATGATTAATTTATTACAGTACACAAGATGGTCAACTTTGCATTACAATATTTTTTTATGAGAGCGCAAGACATTGGGACAGGTAGGTGGATCAGTCATACGGTTACACATTAAAAAAATAATGCATTTATGTAAATTGGTAGCTTAAATCTCTCTCAAATAGAATTTCTTTATAGATAGCATCAAGTATGTTCTCTTCAGCTTCATGAAACCCAAGCGTTACAGTGTTAAAATAGATTGAAGCATATTCTAATAAAATAAGGCATTTTATACTGCCTCAGTCTTGTCTGCGTGAAAGGAGTAAACTCTCTCTAACTGCATCAGTCTTTAAATAATAACTGCAAAATACCCCAACACAACCTTGTCAAGTTTATGGACAAAATACCAGAAGTGGACGGCTTCTGTGTTCATCACATGGGGGCAAATGGTTGGCAAAGAAATTTTTCACACTATGAGCTTGAATCGTTTCATGAGTTTGCATAGCAAACTGTACAAAGCCGCTGCAATAATCGATGACACAAATGACGATATGCACAATATATACACATATACAGGAGGAGTCCATGTGAAAAAGGGAGTCCTTGCGGTGGCAGAGGCCTTGCTGCGCAATGTGAGGTTTGAATTGTGTTTCTAGAACAAATTGAGTCCAATTTCAAGAAGGAGAGTTTCATGGAGTGCACAAGGTGGAATCCACAGCACCATCACTTCTTCTACAGTTATTAAGCGATGCCGCCTAAATAGCAGCTAGAGTGATGTAAACAAATTGTTAATTGAGCGCAGCGTTCTTGTTAATGACTGGGGGCTTCCTTCATTCACCTCTCCTTTTGAGTCCAGATGCTTGCACACAAATTTACACACCGTTGGCACTCATCTTGCTCTTCTGGGACACTTCTGTTGCTGCTTTAGCCTGCCAGAGCAAGAAAAAGATAAGCAATTGTACCAGTTGTATGTTTGCCTTGCTATTAATATTGATGGATTTTCATTAAACATTGACTGATATAGAAGCAAGTCGGCAGCTCCTTTCTTGTTGTGTTCCTTGTTCAAGCATAGTTTGTAAGTAAGCATAGCTGGACTGACCAACGGGCGCACCGAGCACTTCCTGATGGGCTGACATACATTTTTGGGCCGGTGACGCTATTTAATTTTTAATTATTAATTTTTTTTTTTTTTAAAAGCTTCTCGGCCGTGGTACGTGGCCCATTCGTTGGTCCAATTTTTGTCAGTCCAATGAAATATCCACTCACTCTGCCTACCGGACAATTGAGACGGAAATGGTTGCTCAAAAAATATTATGGATGGAAAACAACACAAAAGAAAGCGAGGTGCAGAGACATGGCTGAAAAGCCTACAGGTTAATGTTGCAAAATTTGGAAGAATAACTGATATGTTTATTCAGACAAAACCCTGTACAGGGTCAGCAGAAGTGGGAATGTCGACAGGCGCTGTCACTGAAGTGGCGGCAGCGCCATGCTTCACGTGCGTGCATGTGTGTGGACACACAACACACACCCAAGAAAGAGAGTGATACACACAAAGAGAACTTAATGATGTCAGGTAGACCAGACTAATTTAGTGTTGTTTTAGTTTTCTATAAAGTTCGTTTGCATGTGCTACAGTCGATAGCTATTATTTCCACAATGTTCAAAATCTATAACTGTATATATTTGGAGTTTGAATTTGAATATATGAGTTGAAATGAGTTTGAATTTCCCCACAGTGGGACTGATAATGGTTTGTGGCATTTTCTCTCTCTCTCTCTCTCTCTCTCTCTCTCTCTCTCTCTCTCTCCCTCTGATGACAAAGGAGTGGAGGAGTCAGAAGGAGAACAGGCAGGTTATGATTATTTCTAAAAACATATTAGTGCTGACAAGGCAATTAAAACTATACGATTTGTATTTAATTAATCAAATTAATCTCATTTTAATGGCTAATCAATTGAATACAGTAAGAAGAGAATATTTGAAATCTAATTTATTATTGCACTATGACCATAGTTGCTAATTTTTTTTCCACCATCCCGTATTTTGTACACAATTTTTCAACAATCTTTTTAACTGATACGACATCCAGTAAATATTGTACAAAAAACAACTTACAAGCGACGCTATGCTAGCACCACCCCCGCTCTGTTTTCTTTTAGTTTTATGGGAAAAAACAATGTTTCATAAGGGCTAACTTGGGCCAAGGATGAAAGGTATGTGATACATGAAGCTAGAGTTGCTTTAGTTACAAGTTTTCTTGTTTTGTTTTTTTAAACAAAAAGTACAAATCACCAGGCTCCTACTTATTGTCCCATCAATAGCGTGCTAAACTTACTGCACTAATTATATACACTAGTCCTTCTAAAAAAATTTGCATATTGTGATAAAGTTCATTATTTTCTGTAATGTACTGATAAACATTAGACTTTCATATATTTTAGATTCATTACACGCAACTGAAGTAGTTCAAGTAGTTCCTTTTATTGTTTTAATATTGATGATTTTGGCAAAAAAGTCAAGAAAAAACAAAAATCCCTTTCTCAAAAAATTAGCATATCATGAAAAGGTACTCTAAAGCTACTAACCTAATCTGAATCAACGAATTAACTCAAAACCCCTGCGAAAGATTCCTGAGGCTTTTAAAAACTCCCAGCCTGGTTCATTACTCAAAACCGCAATCATGGGCAAGACTGCCGACCTGACTGCTGCTCAGAAGGCCATCATTGACACCCTCAAGCAAGAGGCTAAGACACAGAAAGAAATTTCTGAGCGAAGGCTGTTCCCAGAGTGCTGTATCAAGGCACCTCAGTGGGAAGTCTGTGGGAAGGAAAAAGTGTGGCAGGAAACGCTGCACAACCAGAAGAGGTGACCGCACCCTGAGAAAGATTGTGGAGAAGTGCCGATTCCAGAACTTGGGGGACCTGCAGAAACAGTGGACTGAGTCTGGAGTAGAAACATCCAGAGCCACCGTGCACAGGCGTGTGCTGGAAATGGGCTACAGGTGCTGCATTCCTCAGGTCAAGTCACTTTTGAACCTGAATCAGCGACAGAAGCGCCTGACCTGGGCTACAGAGAAGCAGCACTGGACTCTTGCTCAGTGGTTCAAAATACTTTTTTCAGATGAAAGCAAAATTTGCATGTCATTCGAAAATCACGGTGCCAGAGTTTGGAGGAAGACTGGTGAGAAGGAAATGCCAAAATGCCTGAAGTCCAGTGTCAAGTACCCACAGTCAGTGATGGTCTGGGGTGCCATGTCAGCTGCTGGTGTTGGACTACTGTGTTTTATCAAGGCCAGGGTCAATGCAGCTAGCTATCAGGAGATTCTGGAGCACTTCATGCTTCCATCTGCTGAAAAGCTCTATGGAGGTGAAGATCTCATTTTTCAGCACAACCTGCCACCTGATCACAGTGCCAACACCACTTGTAAATGGTTTACTGGCCATGGCATTACTGTGCTCAATTGACCTGCCAACTCTCCTGACCTGAACCCCATAGAGAATCTGTGGGATATTGTGAAAAGGAAGTTGAGAGACACCAGACCCAACACTGTGGATGAGCTTAAAGCTTAAGGAAATTGAAGCATCCTGGGCCTCCATAACACCTCAGCAGTGCCACAGGCTGATTGCCTCCATGCCACGCCGCATTGAAGCAGTCATTTCTGAAGAAGGATTCCCGACGTATTGAGTGCATAGCTGATATAATTAATTGAAGGTTGACTTTCTTTGTATTAAAAAACACATTTTTGTATTGATCGGATGAAATATGCTAATTTTTTTAAATAGGGATTTTTGGTTTTTCTTGACTTTTTTGCCATAATCATCAATATTAAAACAATAAAATGCTTGAAGTACTTCAGATCTGTGTAATGAATCTAAAATATATGAAAATCTAATGTTTATCAGTACATTACAGAAAATAATCAACTTTATCACAATATGCTATTTTTTAAAAAAGAAGTAGTATATACAGTGCTGCTCGAAAGTTTGTGAACCCCACAGCGATGGTCAGATTTTTTGTAAAAAAAAACTAAAATAACCTTATTAAATGTTAAGTTATACCCAAATCCACAATACTGACATTCCAAATAATGGACTGAAACAAAAGAAATAGTTATATTGTCATTCTTTATTTAACAAAAGTGGTTGATTTAAGAAAAACTCAGATATCATGTGTGCAAAAGTATGTGAACCCCTTCAGTTAATAGGATATTGCGCCTCCTTTTGCAGAGATTACCTCAACCAAACGGTTTCTGTAGTGACTAATCAGCCTCTCACATCTACTTTGGGGGATTTTTGCCCATTCTTCCTTGCAGAACGCAGTCAGTTGAGAGAGGTTTGATGGGCGTCTGGCATGAACTGCTCGCTTCAGGTCCCGCCACAGCATTTCAATGGGATTTAGGTCAGGACTTTGACTGGGCCAGTCCAGAACACGAATCTTCTTCTTTTTCAGCCATTCCTTGGTTGTATTGCTGGAATGCTTTGGATCATTATCATGTTGCATGATCCACCTTCTGCCAAGCTTTAACTTCAAAACAGATGGCGTCAGGTTATGTTCTAGGATTTGACAATATTCCTCAGAATTCATGATTCCCTGGACTATGTGGAGTTGTCCAGGTCCTGAGGATGAAAAGCAAGCCCAGATCTTGACATTCCCACCTCCATGCTTCACTGTTGGGAGAAGGTTCTTTTGGTGGTATGCAGTGTTGACTTTTCGCCAGACATGGCGGTTTTGGTTGTGACCAAACAGTTCAATTTTGCACCTACATCAGTTGATGAAAACTCTTTTTAATTTAGTCTCGACAACACAACTGTTAAAAAAACAAAAAAAAACTACTGAATTGATTGATTAGGAAATCAGGTTGAAATAATAGAAAATTCCAAAATGTTGAGGGGGTTCACAAACTTTTGAGCAGCACTGTATATCACACACACAAGGTGGGCTGCCAAAAACAGAAATGCCAGAGCCATTTCTTGGTTCAGTCCACCCCTGTAAGTAAGCTCTTAGACACAAATGTTTCGGCCATCTATATGTGAGCTAATGTGATTGGTGTTGTCTATCTATATGATTGACAGTGCTATCAAGTAGAGGGGATGCCCCAGATTGACAGCTACAAATCAGTTTCCTGATCCAGCGGCATTATATGTCAGAGTGGTGATGTCAATCCTGTAGCTAGAAAGCATGAGGGAGCGCGGGTTGCCACCAGTAATATTGTGGCGCTCACGAGGAGGAACAATTTGCACTTATAATTTGTAAGCAGAACAACAATGACAAATAATAGCAGTTTATGAACCCAAAGGTCACCCAAACCCACATTATTTCCCAACCTCTATCCCCGCGAGGCCCTAGCGTGCATAATGATGGCTCGCTGCGCCCGCCTACATCCTCATGACGGACCATGATCCATCCCTGCTCTTGCCCTAAATGGTGTCAGTGTTTTTGCTTCATTGTGTTTCTGTGTATTAGGGCTGGGCGATATGGCCTTAAGTAAGTATCACGATAAATTGGGCAGATTTACCTCGATAACGATAAATGACGATAAATTCGCCCAAGCAGACTGTTATAAAATTTGAATATTTTAATCAATGCATGGAATACAAATTAACCATTTCTCATTAAATTTATTTAACCAGCTTTCAATCTAACAATTGCACATGCAGTCTAAACATTAAGTATTAAAAAAAATCTTGTAAACAATAAGAATTCTAGTGTGAACATTTATAACAGCTTGTATGACTTGGAAAATGTACAACATTATAAAAATCAATATGATGACTGTGCAAACATGTCATTCTAACACAAATGACTTGCAGCTTTAACTGTACACTTCAGACAATTTATTGGTCATGGCTGCTGTGACATAATTGTTCAACACAAGTGTTTACGTCAAGGTTTCAGTTTTTTTTTGTTTTCCCCGAAACATTTTTAATACATGCACCCCCCACACAGACACAACCAGATTAAAGCTGTATTGCTCTGATGCCAATGAAACATTTAAGGTTTTATGATGGCAGAATAAAGCAAACACATACAGAAAAATAGCTGTGGCCATTAAACTGTCATATTATATATAGGCTTCACTGTTGGATTAGGCTACTTTATGTTGAGTGCTTTACCATCATGAACGCTTCACACAGAGATGCCAAATAACACGACATGATGATTTCTACATGAAGTCCGTGCCCAGTCCACTCATTAATTTCAGCCGTTTCGACAAGGTTAGAGCCGCTGTCCGACTCTTTCACGTTCATTTGTAGCCGTTGTTAGCTGCTAGCGTTAGTATGTGGCTTGGCTACCAGAAGAACGCACTGAAAGCATCCTCTCCTAATATCGTGAGAACCAGGGAGGACAGCGGGTGAAAGCCCGTCTGGAACCCGCCAAGAGTTTACTTAATGCCGGGTGAAAGTTTGGCGAAGCTAATTTAGCTAACTTAAGCCCGACTTCATCCCAATTACTTTTAGCGTTAGCATTAGCATTAGCCTACCGGCCTTCTGTTTGATTGGCTGCCTGAAAACCACGTGACTCCATACGTCAGCACACTCTCTGCTTTCTTAAAGGGGAATGAACATAGCCGAACAACACAGCGTCAAAGCGGGATAAAAAGACTATATTTTCTTGTTTTATTAAATTACCGAATTTACCGACATGGTCAAAATTATGTCGGTCATCGTGAAGAATTTCGGTGACGGTAAATTTTCGGTTTACCGCCCTGCTCTACTGTGTATATGTACTTTCGATGTTGGGGCCTTTTTTTTTTTTTTTTTCTAAATTCCTTTTTAAAATTTAAAATTTAAATTTTAAATTCCTCATCTTTGGAAGGGGAGTGAGTCTCTTGTGGGGTGCCACAAGGTTCGATTTAAGGGCCTGTTTTTCCCCTTCGATTATAAAAAAAAAATTCTTTTCATTTTTATGCTAATGATTTGCAGCCATATTTGCCCTTGAGAACCAATGAGCGAACTGCTCTCACTGCATTTCTGATGTGAAGCAGTGGCTGCCACACTTTTTGCAGCTTAACGATAGCAAAACTGAATGTATAATTTTTGGCACGCCATCCATGATGAATGCTCTTACACCCATCTCTGGCGTCTGAGTAATATTTGATAAATGGCTCAACTTTGGAAAACAGATTAGTTCTGATACATTTTCCCCCCGTTTTATTGTATAGTACTTTCCTGCCTTTTATTTATCATGTGAATATTTTTTGTAAGCACTTTGAATACCTTTTAGATTTTGTAAATGACTATATAAATAAATTTGATTGTTGACTTGAAAGGTCAAAGTATTTTTAACACACACACACTTACCGCAACACATACACACGCTGTTTTTCATTTCACACTTTCCAGAGTGCTTTACAAAGCAATCTGGCAGGCAACTCAGCCTGTATTCCCCAATGTAATCTGTGATGTTAAAATTGTCTCGGCCAGGCTGAACCTAGAATGAAGTTCGCTACACTTGTTGTGATGAAAAATAAAGACTATGCTGTTGTAGTTTAAGAGATTTGAATATAAAGGCTGATAGTGCTGGATCATGAAAGAATAGTATACAAGTTGACATGTTTTTTTTTCCTTCAACACATAAGACCACATTCTTCCTGCTCACCTGGAGAACTTCAGCAGCAGTCAGTGGTTTGTTGGGCATGACAGGAGAATTCTTGTTTCTTATCTCCTCAGCCTGCAACACCAAGAGGCAAAGCAGTAGCACTCAATAAAAGTCAGTTATTTATACTTCATATCTTTAATGATAGACCATAAATGATCATAGACTAAAAGACTAATACTGCCTGTGATTTTCTGGCTAAAAATACTTATTTTTAATGCTTACAAATAATGCTTTAACTTTGCAATGAATAAGTATTCCCTTTTTTCAAACAGACAACTCTTTTTTTGTCTTTAACCCTTGAGAGTCGAAGGACGCGCCGGTGCGTCCTCAGCGCACGTCGTCTTTGAAGCACCCTCACGTTTTAATTACGTCACCCACATGCCGTTGGTTGGTCTCGTTTTAAAGTGCGGAAGTTGCGGTTTACTCTCGTTATTATTTGAAGTCAATCGACCAACTAAAACGAGAGATATTGTCATTTAAGTTTTATAGTTTTATTGTCCTCTCAACAAAACATTAAAACGCTGCATGGATCATTTGTTTATGTCTATATTTCCATCATTTCTTGTCCTTTTTCAAAACGGAAGCTCCATGAAAAAAACACAAATCAAACGAACCCTTTCGAAGTCACAGTGGAAGCACAAAATGCCTTTTTTTTTTATAAATATAACTGCCGTGCGAGGTTCCACCGAACGAGAGGGAGGAGTGCTCTGAAGCAGCGAGGTGGCGAGCGACGGCCGTTTGGATCGAGCAGCGACTTTGTGTGACTTTGAGAATTAACGGAAAACTAAATTTAGCACAAGCAATTGTGCTTTTTGATCAACTTGAGGAAGAGGATGGTCCAAATTCGTCATCATCGTCTTCTTCGGAAGAGTCCTCGAGTGAAGATAGTGACGGATTTGAACACGTGGGTGACGCCATCGACGAGCAGAGGTAAGCCAACTCACTTTTTTTTTTTTTAATGCTGAAAAAGTTTCTTTTGAAAGTTTCTTTTGATATTGCAAGACAAAGTTAATTTTGATGCAATATAAGTGTGTGTTTGTGTATATAATAATAAAATGTGCATATCAGATCAAAGTCGTACGTGCACTGTGTGTATGCCAGGCAGGAATTTATAATTTGTGGTGTTCTTCTTTCTATATGAAGATTAGGGATGTAGCACATATTCAGCTATGGTATTCTTTCTATTGTCATACATATAGATTTCCATTATTATTTATTGCTGTATATATTTTATACTTTATTATTTTCATAAATACTGACTTTTTCTTCATGTACATTTATAGTGACAATGAAAGTAAAGTGAAATGAAAATGGAAGGGTGGAAAGAGGACCGACACCCCATGGAAGTGTGGGCTGTCTGATTTAGCCCTGTGTCTAATTCCAGGACGAAACTGCTTTTCGGAGTGGCATGCCTGAAAAAAATTTAACTTGTTTATTGCAAATATTTTTGAAAATACTTTTTTTCCCCAATGTTATATATATATTTTTTCCCCCCACAATCAGTCTTCTCAATTTGTGTATATAAATGTGTGTTCAAGAAGCTTGATTGTGTGTACATAGTTTTCATCAAGTGATGGGCCGCAATACCTAAACTCATAAAGAGATGGCTCCTAAACACTTTTTGTGTTAGATGGTATATATTTTTTCACTGTTCTTCACTGTTTGGTCTGCTGTATATAACCTGTTTTGACTAGAGCATGTATAAAGGCAAAAAACGCCTATGGCTATACCTGTTGTTTATGTTGAATTGTCAAATATAAGACTATTTATTCTAAATTTTTTGGTTGAATGTTCATCCTAACATGTTGAATAAATATTACAAAGTTTCAAAACGGTTCGTTACGCATGTTTGGTTGTCAATTGGACATCAATATTAAAAATTTTGACAAAACGATTTTGGAATTTTTGGTCTTTTTGGGCCCAAAATGATGATTTATAATTGGTCAGTGAAGGAAACAACAGTTTGGACATGAAGTTCAAGGTGTCACAAAAAAAGGAACCAAACCAGGCCATCGTAAACAATTCTTTCTTTGAAATATAAAGGCAACTTCAAAGGCATGCAAAATCAGACAAAATAGGCCCAGACCTTAAGGGGTTAAAAAGGCTGAATATTTTGTTATAACTACATTTTATGTAGTGGATGACATCGCCAAGAATCCTCATACCCACAAAAATTGTATAATTAACAAGAGAGAGGACATGTGGTGACCAGGGGTCGCGTTAACCGAATATTTTCCGTCGTTGACCGTTTTTTACAACGGTGACGGAAAAAAATGAAGTCCATCCGTCATTTTGACAGGTTGCAATTCACACCCCAGACCACAGGGTGGCGAGTGAGTATATTAATTAGCTATTGTCTCTGTTGATGCATGACGTCATTGGCCTTACTCGGAAAAATGTCAAGGCAACTGAGTGTCCGAAGTTTCTTCAAAAAGCCCCAAAACGACGATGGTGTTGATAAAAGAAGTGAAAAAAGAGGGACTGATTATTTCAGGGAAAATATGGAGGGTGCCACCACTGTGTGTACTCTTTTTGCTAAGCTGAGCTCGCATACCACGGTAGCACGTCGGCTATCAACGAACACTTGACGCGCTGTCACCCAGGTGTATTTCGGAAGACAACAGGAACCAACAAGCTAGCGGATTGTAAGTCCATACAACTTTCTAACGATTTAAAAAAAAATTGGAAGTTGCCTTTATGTGCGTCGTATCAACGTGCATTTTTATTTAATAATAATAATAAATAAAAAAAAATTTAAAAAAAAAAAAAATATATATATATATATATATATATATATATATATATAGAAATATATCCTGTATATACATTATATAATAAAAATATATATGGAAACACAGTACTGGCCTGCTTACTGTAATCCATGACTGCACTAATGTTAGTTACTTTATATTATAAAGTATTATTGTATTATTGTGTATATACATATAGTGACTGCATCAAGATATAGTCATTTTAAAAATTCAAGTGACGGGTAAAAATAGATTATGACCGGATTTTTATGACCCTGTCAGTCAAAATGACAGACAACGAAAAAGTCTAGCGCAACCTCTGGTGGGGACAGTACAATAAAATATATAAAAAAATATTCAATTGATCACATTTAGGTAGCAAAGCTTCCAAAATAAACTACTGCAGATCCTCATTTTACGAGCAACTCACCTAAAGGGTTTCACACAATACGAGCATCTTCACGAAAGAAAATGAGTCCCATTATGTGAGTAAATTTTCAATATACAAGCGCCGGGAAAAGACACTCTCTCGCTTTGCGTGGCCGAGTGCCCCGCCATCCCGCCAGGTGGCATGCTAGTGCTTCATTTCGTATTGTCTCCCCGAGAGATTGTTTGGAATTGAAACAAAGCAGAAAAAAAATAAAGAAATAAAGAAACCATGAAAACAATGTGCGTTTTAGCGATCTTTGTAACGAGTATAAGCTTTCAAGTTCTACAATCTCATCAGTGATTGTATATAAATAACATTGTTTTTATATTTTTAATTTCCTTTTCGGATTATTTAGCCTTAAAAAAGGGAGGGGTTATGGAAAGTGTTGCACGCAGTAAATGGACTATTTCTTATGGAATAAAACATTTAAGATTAGATTAAAAACCTTCCTATTCGACAAAGCTTATGGTTAGGCTAGTTGAAGTCGGAGTAGACTCACAGTTTAGTCTAAGCTGCACTAGAAGCTATAATGCTGGGGGCAGTACAGCCGCTGAGTTCTATCTCCTTTTCTTACTCTACCTACCACTTGTCTTACTTTATTTCTATTTTCCAATGTTAATATCTAGTTGTCTAGTCTCTTCATCACTAGTCACCCGGTGTCCCCTTTCCCCCCTCCCCTCTGGGGAGGGGCTATTTTTCAGCTGCAGCCTCCTGACTGTCCGGACCCCTGGCTGGATAGACGTCCTCGCTGCTACCCCCGTCTCATCTGACTAGAGGGACCTCTTCTTGCTCCTTTACTCCACTGTATTTTTACGGACTATAACTTCGCTTGCTAATTCCCATTAGCAGTTCTGGGGTTCCTGTCTATCCGTCCTGGGAGTGGATCTCTCCTGACTGTGGTACTCCCCAAGGTTTCTCATTTTTCTCCCAATTGACTCTGGAGTTTTTGGAGTTTTTCCTTGCCGGCATGGAGGGTCTTAAGGATAGGGGATACCCAGGACTTGAACTGTATCTATTCATCTTTGTTGCTTCATTTCTAATTGTGTATCATATTGCCTCTGTAAAGCCCTTTGAGACTTCTGTTGTGATTGAGGGCTATACAAATAAAATTGAATTGAATTGAAAACACATTAATGATACGAGCACATTCATGTTACGAGCTTGTACAGCCAGTGTTTGTGCAATAACTGGTAACATTTTTCTCAGACCTTGAAGCAGCTAATCTTTTCTGATGTATGTGTTGGGAAGGTACAAACCGGTCGGTCTTTGATGACGAGTGCAGGGTCAGAAAGCACTTCGGAGCTGACCGGGGTCCTGTTTGTGCTGTTATTCTCCACTGGAGTGGTTTTCTGTGAAAATAACACCATGAACGTCCTCTTTCTCTAGCATCTATTTTGTATGCCACTTGCAACAAATAACCCCCATTGCTTTTCAACTACAATGTGTAAATAGCTCGTACCTCAAGTTTGGGCACAGGCGGGATGACCGGGGCCTTAGGCTTGAGGTCAGTCAGGTACATAGCTCTAGAGAGCAGCAGCAGGGATGGAGGAACATTTTCCTTTAGATGTAGGTCCAACCACTGAATTTAGGGAAGCGAGTAAGAGAGTCCTGTTTATTTCCAGTCTGACTAGACATCAACAAATGCAGTGGAGCCTTAACACACATGTAAAATCTGGGGTTTGCCTGACATTTTGTACAAGTCACGGAATTGGTGACATAGCTGTTGAATAAATCATTTCATCAGTATGACATCTTGATCTAGGACACCTATAGCTCATAAGAATGGATATTAATTCAATTCTGTGACAGTTTTCTTATGCAAATGAGGGCATGAATGAGATAATCAAAGGTAATATTTTTATGGACGTGGCATCAGTGTTTTTTTGGTTTATATCATTTAAATACTGGAATAGAATCTAGAATACTCATTGTGGTAGTAATTAGTTTCTAATAAAGCTGTCAATTTAACACATTAATAACAGCTCTAATTCCATTTGATGCCATTAGTTTTTTTGACGCCCAATTAATTATAGCCCTTCCACACCCCGTACTGTGATGAAAATACACCTTCGCACCTCCAGGCAACAAGAGCTGCTCTCGTGGCTTCCAGAGACACATTATTTTCATCTACGCTCAACTGAAGAGGTGAAATGATCCTAGTTGTCAGCCTTGAACTTATTTTTGGTTTAATTTGCCAAAATGTGGCAGGTTGCGACGGATGACAAGTGCAAAACTGCCTGGCTGATCAGCTCGACCCTTCACGGTTGTTTTGGAGGAAAATACACCGTGCACGTCCAGGCAATAACAATCGATGCATTTTTTGAGCCCCTGCAAATAGTTCGAATGAAATTCTGTTTGTCAGTTCATGCAACCACCCTTCGGGGCAATACTGTGACCCTAAAGGTTTTTTTCTCTGTCATGCACGTAAACAGCCAGATATCATTCATCTGCATAGAAACCTGTATTTTAAAAGCCCCCCCCCTCCAGGAAATATAAATTGTTTTTCAATCAGACAACCTGAATTTAACACAAATAAGTACCTAATGAACGCATCGCTCTATTTAGATCCATTTCCGCTTGCTTACTTGTTGTAGTTGAAGACGGAGTTGATCCGTGGTAAGACCGAGAGATCTCATTCCCCGGCTGCGACAAGCTGCTTGGAGCTCTGACACGCTCATCACAGCTACACCCTCAGCGGCAATCATCTGTAAAAACAAAATTTTATAATACAATTCAGGGTGAAAAGTGCATCACTCGAGCCCCTAACTAATTGTTTTCAAAATTACAATAAATTCGTAACAGGTTTTTGTGGTGTGGCATTTACCGTAATTTCCCGAATATAACGTGCACCCCCCCCCCCCCCCCCCCCCCCCCAAATTCAACGATCCGTTGCCGACCATTACGGTACGTGACGTCACCATTTTGTTTCGGTAATATTTCACTCTGATCGGCCGAATGACTTAGTCTGTGTTAAATTCTGCTTTTTTCACTCTTTATAAAGCACAGAATTTAGTTTCTTGAACTCATTTGAGTCAACGTTTATGGCAGCTCCGCAACTCGGACCATAACAAACGCAACTCGGACCATAACAAACGTAACAACACAGACTTCCTGTGTGTGTCCGTCAACTATATCTGTCCCTCGGGAAACTCAAACCCAAATAACAATAGTTCCTTGTGCTGTGTTTCACCAGTCAGTAAAATGACATTTCTGTATCTGTACAAGAGCCGTTTTCTTGTATTCCTCTATTTATTGGTGCTAAATTTGGGGTGCGCATTATACACGGGTGCGCCTTGTATTCGGGAAATTACGGTAATTAAGCTATCGACTGCACAGATAATAGGGCGTTGTAGATAATTGTGAGCTTGAATTTATCCCGCCTGAAGCAAAAAGAGCCTTTAGAGAGCGGCATATTGGGAAATATTCATCAGCTATTGTGTCACCTCATCATCTGACTTGATGGTCCTGAGTTGCAACATGAGTTGAAATCGCAACAAGTTGTTTGTGCCGATGGGCTGCAGCTCCAGCAGTTTGCACAGGGCCACCAGCTGGGGGCGCTCCAGGTGCTCAAGCGTCAGCTCGTCCTCAAACAGCTTTGAAAAGCGGACAATGTCCTTGGTTGTGGGCTGCTCGCCAGTGCCCCGCACCTGACGAGAATACATGGGCATTCATGTGAAATAAGACGAGCTAGAAAAATCATACCTGTTTACCGGCAAGAGGACTGTAGATATAAGACATTTTCGCAATCAAAGCAAAATGAACTCATTTCTTTACAACAAGACTAAACAGGGTGAGTTCAAACTCACATGTACAAGACAACTTTTATAATGTACCTGTTGAACATATGTAGAGAAGCGCTGCGTCTCATCCTCGCTCTGAGCCGATGCCTTGTTCCTACGAGCCATTTCTGCGATGGTCTCTTGGAGAAACTTGGCAAGTTCCAGCTTCGCAGCCAGGCCTTTCTTTTGCTTCTCCTCCTGCACAAAGACCCAGGTGATGATATTATACGCTGTTTATGGTTGAGAGAAAGATCATCTGAGAATTTTGGAATGAGTTCAAAATGGTTACACTTCTTAAAATCATTTCCTTGTTTCAACACATCATTTTTTTTTTTTTTAGGAAATCCTTTTCTCATCATCCAGACAAGATAATTTCTGCCTTTTTATGGCTTAACAAGCTGCCTCGTATTAATAAGACAGTACTGCGGCTGCCTTAGAACCAAGGAGGCCTGGCGTTTCCTAAGTTTTGTTCTTTATTACTGGCCATGTAATATTGACAAAGTCAATAACTGACTAATGGGAGACACCGACTCGTGTCCCTTATGGACGCGGGTTGAGTTAAGAACTTCAAAGTCTCTCCTTACCGCAAAACGTCCGCTAAAGATTCACTATCTCTCCCAGAACCGTGTCGTCATCAACTTAAAACATTTGGATTCAGTTTTTAATAAACTACGGCCTGGTGGGTCCTTCAATTCTTGCACCAGTAGCAAATAATCATTTATTTCTTCCATCCAACGTCGACCCTACTTTCACGAATTGACACGATAGAGGCCTCACCCGCATTTGAGATTTATACGACAGTGGCCATGTTATGGACTTCAAGGGGGCTACCAAAGAGATTAAACCTTCCTCAATCTCACTTTTACCGTTTTTTTTAAATTTTTTTTTTAAACCAAATAAGGCACTTCGTTCAAGCTACCTGTCCAGATTTTCAACTCAGTGCTCAACTTGGACCCTGCCCGTAATCATGCCATTTCATCAATTTCAAATTCCTTTGAATGTGAAGTGGGAGGAGGAGATTGATACCACAACATCAGACAGTCGATGGAGGCAAATTTTGGATTTGGTCCATTCTTCATCTAATTGCTTACTTGTTGTAGTTGAAGGCGGAGTTGATCCGTGTCATTGTGAACATTGTCTATTCCAGTGCAAAGTCATTTTCAGAGTACATTACAACAATGCTAATCTCGCAAAGATTCACCCACTGCTATCGATGATTGTAATAGAAGTAACTAATAACATGCTGACTATAAGCATATGTTTTGGCCGTGTCCTAGTCTTGTTGGCTTTTGGAGCCTGATTTTTGATATGCCGCAAACTGTTTGGCAAGAATTTGGGGAATGATCTTTGCATGACACTTTTTGGCTGCCCTCCTTTATCACTTGACTGGTCCGTTCAAAATTTTAGGCATGTGCCGGTATGATAACCTTAAGCCAAAATATCACGGTTTCACGGTATTGCTCTTACAGCTCTAAAATGTGTTACTTTGAGATATCTGGGTTTAAAAAAAAAAAAAAAAAACTTTTTTCCATTTAACAGGACTTTGGAACAGAAGTATAATGTGAAGTTAAAATAAATTTTAAAAAATAACAAATATTCTTAATGCAATTAAAATAAATGCAGTCCTTTAGGTGAGCCTAAACCTACAGCCACAGCTCAACATTATTACCATCAGAACAAAAATTATTGAATTATTTTCTATAACTCTCTTTCTCAACACAGACAGTTGCCAGAGAGGGGGAAAAAAAACGTCTTACCACCGCTAGACACACTAAACACGCTGGAGTTAACTCTCGTACCTGGTAGGAAACGTTTATGACTGTGTTTACTAAACTTTAATTTTGTACAAATGCGAAATCATATTGGATGTATTGCCTCCTCAGCAGCCACCCTCCGCAAACATGTTATACATGTCGGTTGGCCCTCCTCCTCCAAGTCGCGGCCATCTGTAACATTTCTGTAGCCGAAGTATTCCCATACCAGCGATTTCGTTTTCTTCGATGAGGGAAAAAGTTCAGGAGTTTCACATCCTCCAGCCATCATGTAGCACAGGTGACTCACTGACACTGAGCAACAACCGGTGGGGAAGGGTTGAGCCTTGCAGCTGCAGGCGAGGGATTTGTCCCTGCATTTTTGGGACATAAAAAATAGCTAATACCATAGGGACGGTATGAAGGAACATTTTTGCGGTTTTGAAACCGTTTTCATACCACAGTATACCTTGAAACCGGTAATCTGCACATGTCTAGTGCCAATACACCATGTCATCTCTTTTTTTTATGACCCTACTAGCAAGACGTCTTATACGGCTGAGGTGGAAACATGCACTGCTTCTGTCACAGTAGCTTAGAGAGGTGTTGACACATTTTAGGTTTGAGAAGATGAGACACTCATTTTCTGGTATGGGAAGTACGGTCTTTAAAACCTGGCAGCAATATTTGGATGGATTTATAATCTCCCCAGATAGCGATTAGATGCCCTGCCATCTCCTCAATTCCCCTTTTAAATTTGTTTTGAATTCATTTCATTGAATTTTGTTTATCACAATCTCAATGCTTAAATACTGTATTGTGTTACTGAATGTTCAAATCATGTTTTTTTTTTGTTGAAAATATATACTCCGTGGTACCTCGACATACAAACTCATCGACTTACGATCCTTTCGACATCCGACGTAAAATTTGACTCGTCATTTGTCTCAACATATGCATGCTCAAAATACAACAATTTATGACAGCGTCGCGATTTCATTGTTTTCTCGCAAAATGACAGCACGTTGGGTTTTTTTGTGAGAGAAATCAACATGGGTCCCAAGAAGGTTAGTGCAGGTGGTGAAAAAAAGAAAAGGTTTATGCATACTATTGAAATTAAGAAGGAGTGAGCTTGACAATATGACCGGAATATGTCTACGATCTCGACAGTCCTCAATCAGATGGAAGCCATCAAAATAGTCAAAGCATTCAAGGGGACGACTATTATCTCTACATGATTTAGCACTATTTCGGAGAGGTGGAACGCCTTTTGCTGATATGGATCAAGGAAAAAGACACCTCCACCTGCAGTCTCCTCCGACCTCCGTTCGCCAGTCTCTATAATTTAACTTTGTTGCGCGGAGCAAGTACGGGAGTCTCAAGCGGTGTGTCAAAATAAGTCGCCAAACAGCAATTTTTTATTGACATTTCAGCAGCAACGTTACACACAACTGCATCAACCTGCATTGACACAGGCAAAAACTAACAACCTGCGGCTTTTTCCTTAACCAAAAACGTTCCCCCCCGGAACATCATAACGGTAACTATCGTTCCATGGGTGAATTATGTAAATACCACTAAAAGGTGACAATAAAAATGCTTTTTTTATTTCCGATTTTTAAAATTTTATTGTTATTACGATTTATATTTATAATCTATTTGTTTCGCTATTTGTAATTGTACCTGATGTATTTATGAAGGATTTAGCATAGATTTTTGGGCGTATTCTTATGGGAAAATCTCGCTCGACATACGACCATTTCGACTAACAAAAAAGATTCTGGAACAAATTAAATTCGTATGTAGACATGTTTTTTCCCCTCTCTTTTGTTAGAGTGATGTAAGTATGAATGGCTTGTGTAAGTTCTGTTCCTCTTAGTCAAAAACATTTGTTTTCCCTTGAAATTTCTGTAAAGACCAATTACTATCATTATTATTATTATTTTACTTTTTTCTCTCATACCAAATGGACCAAGAAAAGATTATTCTTATGATAACTTTTGTTTGGGCTGTTAATTCTTGGACTGTGTTCTTTTGTCAAAAGGTTCAAATATAAAAATGTATTTAAAAAATGTAAAAGAATTCTGGAATGTGATATAGGCTGACAGGAAGGCAGTCTTATTGAGAACCTGTATAGACGCATCGAGCCACCTGATTATGAAATATTGTAGATTAGACACTAATGATACCATCATCTTAAAAAGTCACAGCCACTTGAAAACATTGTCATCACCCTTTCTAAACCTGTTTTTGAAACTTCACCAGCATCACATAAGCCGTCATAGCAAGCCGTGTCCATATAAGTCTGACGCCTTTAAGAGGGCAGTTGAATACCGGAGTCACTGAGGCAGGCTCAATAAACAACAACCACAGCGCTGCAAGTACCAGGAGATTAAAGGTAATTGTGGGACAGCACGTTGTGCCACAGCTTCCAAAGAAAATTGCTTTGATAAGACCAGTCAACTGGCTGTGAAGCCAGACACATACTTGCACCAGCAGGAATATGTGAAGTTACATAATCAGAGTGAACACGGCACTGGGGCCACGTGTGTGGGTGTTTGTGTGTGTGTGTGTCCACATACCTTTTTGGACTCTGTCTCGAAGGTGGAGGGCAACATGTCTGGGAAGAGCTTGAGGAAGACAGGAAGGAGGAACTCCATGAATGGGACAATGATGAATACCATGAAGGGCACCAAACGGAAGAGGTCAGCACACGTCCTCATCAGCTGTGAGCACAGGACGAAACAATATAGTTCTCTTTCTCTTTTTTTTTTTAGCGCACTGATCTTGCGGTACATCAGCATACAAGTCCTGAGATGTGCAATGGCCTAAATATAGTTTGAGTGTGGCACCTACAGCAAAGAGTCCAATGACTACATGTTCATATGTTGTCTACAGAGGCTACCCCCTGTTAAGGTCATGTTATTGAGCTGTACAACTTTGCCTTTAATTCAGTTGAAAACCAGAATGATATTTTTAAGGAGCAAAATAGAAAACATCAAACTGGAAAAACTTCTTCAATGTGTTTGGGCGATCCCCATTCTGTTTTACAAAATATGTTTTTTGCTATCCTGTGCAATATGTTGCTTTTTCTGTTATGTTCGAGTGGGAGTTTGTTGTTGTGAGAAAGTCAAACTTCAATTTTTGGTATGTAATATATATAGATATCGTCAACGATGTAGATAACGAAAATATTTTGTCAATGAAAATATTTTTTTATGACAATGATATGACGAGTTAAAAAGGTGTCTTGGGAGACTAAAACAGGATGGGACAAATGCCAGTTTTCATCTGACGAGACAAGAAATAGATAAAAATTTGCCACAGTTTCCATCATAAGTTCACAATGTGTTACATTTTCTTATCGAATGTGTAGTTCACAAGCATCGTAGCAGTGTTTGGTTGTATCGCTCATATGACGTGCTGCACAAACACCCCACACACACACACTTACTCACAGGTGACCTCTTTAGGCTCCAGACTTGCCTTTTGTGAAACACATATCAGGTGCTGCTTGGTAAGTTTTGTTTTCTTATATTTGCTAGATATGCTATGCTGCTTTAGCCTTTAAAGGTCTGTGCTGAGTGATCATCACACACTAAATGTAACTTGAAGCGTTAGCATAGGGTTCGCGTTAGCATTAACAATTAGCGTGGTGAGTGTCGTCTTAAACTCTTTGAAAACTTTACATACAGTTTGTGGCGTCCGGGTGAGTTTAAATAATTTAAAATAATGTACTGTTTTCCTGCTGAGTGTGTATTATCATCACCAAGAAGGTGATGACCTTGTAGATTCTACAATGATGTGCTTGTCTGTCAATGTTCATTCAAAATTGTTGGAACCCTTTTATTTATTTATTCATGGACTAAAATGTTTTAATTTTGCAAACGAAAACATTTTGAGTAATTGACGACAAAAACTAGACGAAATTTGTCTTGAGTTTTCATTGACTAAAAATAGACGAAGACGGACACATTTTGAAATTACTAAAATATGACTAAGATGTAAATTAAAAGGCCTACCAAAAACAACACGGTATGTAAATTGCACATGAAGTATGTTCACATGATCATTGCCCAAAGTTAAGAGTGTGGTTTGTTAGTCTGTCTTTTCTTATTGACATACAACATGATATGATGTGACCACAAATTATTATACAGAACATGAACCACAGGCAATTTAAACAAAATTAGATAGCGCAGCGCTTATCTGGCAAACCAAAGAGGATGGGGGATACTGTCCGCTTTAATATTTTGATCCTGCTTGCAGTATCATTTTTGGTCATCAACTTACATATGGTTTTAAGGTGGAGAAGGTATTGGACGTTAAACAATCAAAGAATTCTTACCCTTCTCCTTTCCCTGCGGGTAAGGATTTGTCCATGCAGCAGACTCCAAACCATCCTGCCAGCAACCGTTGTGTCGATGCCAAGCAACCGGAAACCATTGTAGTAATGCTTCAGCTCATCAACAATCCTGAGATACAGTGCCTTCTTCACCACTGCCCTCTCCTGCACCGTGGGTACAGTGGTAGCGGTGGGTGGCGGAAGCGGTGGCGATTGTGGTTGGACCACAGCAGCTTCAGTGTCATTTTTCTCATCTGATGGTGAATTCTGAGCTGGGGGTGATTTTTTACTTTCTTCATTTTTTATATCTTGTCGCCAAACAACCGAACTGTGCAGAGTGCGAGCAAGAAGGACAGAGCTGTGGCCGCAGCCCAGGTAGTTGTCTCTGTAACATCGGGGGTGGCCGTAGCGGGAGTGTCTGAGTGGATTCGCTGATGAGGAGATGTTACGTGGAGGTTCAATGTTGAGGTAGGCTCCTGAAGACAGTGAGCTGTGCCGCTTGGATAATAGATATGATCCCCTGGATATGACAAGAAGGAAAAACTGGTAAGATCCTAAACACACAGCAGAATCTACAAAGAGCATTTAGAGTTCAACCAAAGAAACAAAATATAAAGTTCAGACGACAAAAGATTGGACAATTTTACGAGACTTATCAGCTAGGTCTTATGTGTCAGGTGTTACTGAGTTCATGGAACAAATCCAAAACCTGCAGGAGTGCAGCTACTCAAATTTCTTGTTGCGTACATAAGACGGCAGACTTAACACTTGGCTTAGTCCCCTGACATTAACAGAATCAACTTTTGTCACTCACATGATCCACAAAGCGCAGTGTGCATTTAGTATTTGGAAAACTGATGGGTTCCTAAGGAAATACTATACATTTATCAACATATAAGCACACTGGCAAAGAAATATCACATTTGTTAATGCATTGTTTTCAGTCGTCTCTATTGATCAAAGGCATCTCTATTGATTAATTTCTGATTTTGTCATGACTCATTTGAGATTCGTAATGAGTTTTTTTGCTCTAGTGGTAGACAAAATCATTAATTCAGACTGTTTGTAAAAGTTTTAGCAGCCTTAGTTTAAGTAATCTACAGATAACTGAGCCTGGGCAATCTGGACGCAGAAACAGAACTGCTCTTGTTGCTGCTGATTGCTGGAGGGCGGGACATCCATAGTAAACACGGAATCAAAACAATAACTTTTATGGCAATAATTTATGAGACAACATATCACCCACTAAAATGTTATCGCAACAGACCTACCTGGAGAGATTCTTTAAATGCACCCCAAAACTAAATACTTAACGGAATATCATTATGTAATCACTAAAATGAGGTAATGCAGGAGGAAAATGTATAAAAATAAGGCAGAGGTATAATTCCAGAAAGGTTCATAATTATTTTAACACGCATCATGATGCAGTTTTAATTTTGAACAAAGGTTGACAGATATCTTGACCAGCCGATACATTGGGCCAATATATAGACTTTTTTCAAGATCGGCCTATATTAGTCGATATATAACCAACATAGTAGCATAACTGGTTTGCTCACTGTTTGGTGACGACCTTTCTAACAAAGGTCGACCGATATATTGGCTGACCAGTTGATCAGGCCGATATATGGAATTTTTTTTTCTAGATCGGCCAATATGAGCCGATATAATAGGATAACTGTCATATTCAATGTTTGGTTGATGATCTGCACCACCAAGTGACCAGTGTTACAAAAGGAAGTCGCAGAATACAAATATAACTTTGAATACATACCAGGGATGTCCCCAATCCGATCTTGTGATCAGAAATCAGGCCAATCGGAATCAGGTGAAAAGGATCGGGTTTTCAATTAATTAATTAATTAATCAATTTATTTTTTAAGAAACACTTGGTAGTTTTTTTAGTTTTGGTCGATTTTAGCGACGCCGGTGGTCAAAAGCGGTACTGTTTTCCTTAAGGACGAGCGTTTCCCATGAGGACCAGCGCACACCCGCAAAGTGTCATAAAATCACCAATCAATCAAAAATCAATCTCCTGGTCGCCTGCAGATGGATTAAACAACATTTCTGTTTCGAGCGGTTGTGTGAAGGATGAATAGTAATTAGGTAATGAATCCAGTTTTGGCTAAACAATAGCATATGACTGTTAGCAACTGTGTGGCTTACAGTGGCGCCCTCTCCCACCCTACCGGAGCTCGTCAGCGCTGATGAGTTCGGTTTGGGGGGGGGGGGGGGTGGCGTCACACCAGCGAGTGAAAGCCGGGCTTTTTTCCCCTCCTCAGACAAAACTTTTTGTCTCTTTTGTTGCTCTGCCATCTTTTCAAAATTTGCGCAAAAGGGTTCGCATCAACTTCCGTCTTTATAATGAATGGGGAAAGAAGGAAGTGACGTATGCCGTAAAGCAGTCAACACATTTTCTAGTTTTTTTTTTTTTTTGTGTGGCAGGGTTCTTGCCACCCTCCTCAAAGTTCATTAGTGCCGGAAAAAGGGATACAAATAAGATATAAAAGAGGTGTCATTCAACTAGTTGTCAGTTGACATTTTATCAAAAATGTTATGAAAATATTTTATAAAGGTTGAAAAATTACTTAGTGTTGCTTTAAGGGATACTTTTCATTCATTGTAATTATATTAATTTTGTTTTCATTAACAATTTATCGGTTTATTTTTTAAAAATTTATTCATAAAACTATATTTAAAATATGGATGAAAATAAAATGATAAGTAATTGTCAAATATAATTATAATTGACACCTGACATCCACATATGTGTACAACACATTTTGGGTCATGCTGTAGGACACGCTTGTATACCAAGTGTGAATATAATAGCAATGTAACAAATAAAATAATTATAATGTTTGAAAGTTTGCTGGCATAAATTCATCCCCGCGAGGTCTCCCCGGACACATAGAGGTGATTCTGTTTTTTTGGCTGCTATTTTTATTTGTTTGACTCGCCTGATGCATGGTGACATATTTTCTGATGTCATCGTTTAATTTTCGAAAAGTCAATATTCAGGTGCTGCATGACTTCACTTTAATTGCAGTCTTATGACTGTACAGTATTATTATGTATGAATGTTTTGTAACAACATTACAAATACGAACTTGCACTCAACCTTGTGATCTGACCAGTGATCATTTATTTAACCGAGCCGGTCGGTCCCCAACTCCTGAATATGAAAATCGAATTGAGATCATCATAAATATTGCAAAAGGCAAAAAAAGCTCTTACCTGGATCTTGTAACGGCAAAAAGCACCTGGTGGCTGAAGACTGCCATTGCATGGGTAGATCACTTTGGGGGCAGGAACATGAGAAGAAAGCACGCATATATCCAATTACAAATCACCTGTGAAACACTTTTACTGTTGAAGCATGCGTAATTTGCATACATCCAAGCGAGTTCCAAGTAGTTACTCAGCATTACATAATAATACACCTGAGTAATAAACCAGGGAGCCACGTTGCCAATTTTGCTGTCAGTCAGCTTTAAAACGAGCAATAAGGTACAATCAAATCTATGGTCACCGGTTTGAATTACACGTACTGTTGTAGAATAATAGTCTTTGTTGAGTAAGTCTTTGATACTCCGACGTGAATCAAGTCGGGCTCTGCGCTGCAATCAGCGGTCGAACTCGCAATATTTTGGTTATTTTCCACTCACGTGAGCAGAAGACAATAAACTGCTAAATCCACAACATTCATTCAAATGTCAGCCACAATCACAAAAGCATTTCCAGTCATCCACCAAAGCTTAACACTCACTGTATAGGTCGTGTTATGTTCGAAATCCACTTGTAAGTATCAGTTTCCAGCCTTAGCCGGTTAGCTCGTCATCTAGCTCGCTGGGCTAACGAGTGAAATGGCGAGCGAGCTCACCTCAACGTCAATGACCGAACTATCGCTGCTCACTGGGCGTTGTTCGGTGCGACGTCAGCAAAACAATCCATCCTCAACAAGAGGCCGTTATAAACAGAAAGGACGATGTTAGAAGAGGCCGGAGTGGTGAGAAATCCATTGAAGGAGCGACTTCGATATGAGTCGTTGACTGTCTTTCCTTCGCCTGACGCCTGTCTTGCTTTTTTTGGATCCCACTGTAACAGACCTTCTGCACTGACAGAACCCCTACTACGCATGCGTGGATGTGGCGCGAGTGGGCAACAAAGATCGTAAATGTTGCAAAAGACGCTCCACTTACGGTTTAAAACAAATAACTATACAGGGCATTTTTTGCCTGAAAAATCTGATGGCACACCATAGAACATACATCATTGTATGGGAGCCAACGGATACAGATGGGTTGAGTGGCCAAACATTTTACTCAAGTAAGACTAGGGTTACTTCAAAATAAGACAACTCAAGCAAAAGTAAAAACTTATTTGGTGAAAAGAATTCTCAATAAGTAACTGCTTTTAATGTCTGATTTTCTTTTAAACAACGGGATTTTTTTTCAGCATGTCACCTATATGACCTGTTATCATTATGCTGTACTAACATGTTGCATTCCCATGTACCCCAAAATATACAGGAATCATCCAATTCCGACTAGAAAAATCAACAGAAATGAAATATCACCCGTCCAAAGACATATTTCCTACTACGAAATTAAAGCGAATATATCCCCTGTTTTCTGTGGGCTACCGGTGCCAAATAAACACTGGGAGAGGTGTTAAAATCTGTGCTTTTGATTAATGTTGACTACCGTAGACTGTTTGTTTGTTTGTTTGTTTGTTTGTTTGTTTTACAGCGCTCTAAAAAGACCATGTGATTGAGCAGGCCGATGTGATCATAGGACCTCTGATTGCAAGCTTTTAGTTTAATTTATTTTTTTAGCTTTTATTCCACTGTCCTTACGTTCTCCTCAATATAACACCGCACAGTTTTGCTAATGCAGGAAACAAAATAAGTACACAACTGAAAATATCAAAATGTTTCAATTATGCCCAAATTAGACGTTTGAAACAAAGCATCCAATAACTGCTGTTTTATTGAGTGTATTTGTGCTTCCAGGGACCAATGCATCCATTTCGGCCTTTATTGGGAACACATTTTTGTTGTATTAGTTCTGACAGCTGTTTTTAGCAAATTTTTGGGTGCATAATCCTTAACTGATCTGTTTCTCTACGTCAAAGTTTTTTTGTTTTTTTTAAACTAAAGTATCCCTTTTTTGTAAAAAAAAAAAAAAAACACTACAGTACTTAACATAAATGCTCATTTCATTAAAAATGTTAAAATATTGACATACAATGAAATAAGAAATAGGCATGACTGTAGTTATTTAATATTAATGTCTTTACAGAGCATATGGCTAGTTTTGTGGACGTAATTACAACATACTAAGCAGGGAAGTTGTGTGAAAAAAATCTGACGTGATAGATGAAAACTGAGATCAGTTTTGGATTCCATATGCAAATAGAAGTCCATAGCAGCTATCAGTTTTTTTTAATATTGTCGCTGCTGTTGTTATTTTGAATCGCATAATATTCTATAATACTTCAGATAACACATTTTTTCCCCATATAACGTATGAAAATATCAAAATTAAAAAATTACCTAATAAGATATTTTAATCATTAAAAAAATGCAGTAACATCTGGTAGATGCAGCCCTCCACTGTTATTTGACATTTCCCCAGACATGGTATTATGTATACTTTGTATTTTGATATATCTTTTTGGTTTGTGAGACTCCAACTACACACAATGAATAACATGTTTTAAAATTAGCCAATAATGATGATTCTATAAATTACTGTGACAGCAAAGACACCCTGGCTGAGCAATATACAATATGAACAATACATATAAGTGCCTATTTTAATATATTTTAATATACAATATGAACAATACATATAAGTGCCTATTTTAATCTTATTTAACAGATGAAAATGTAAATACACAATTCCACCTAAAATATGTCTTCATAATTTCTGTAAATGTAACTTAGAATCATTATATTACACTTACATAATGTACATCTGTTTTACATCAATCAAAACAACAAAGTTTCCTTAAAGACACAGCTCAACAAATTTATTTCAAAAGCAAATGAATACTTGCGGACAACATTTCAAACTGAGCAGAACATACGTATTTGGCCATATAAAATTTGAAACAAAGTGGGAAAAAAGTGAAAACAATGCAACCCCCCCCCCCCCAAAAAAAAACAGTTAAAAAATGTAAAAAGCTTATAAACAGTGAATAGTTGAAAAGACGCAAAACTGGGACTTCTGGGAAAAGTCAAAAACGGCTAATAAATCGTGTAATCACAAAAACTGCAGCAAAAAAAGTGAATAAAAATACAAAAAAGGAGCAGCAAAAGAACCAATGTATGAATATGAATTTTTTTCCGATACATTTTTCAAGGAGATGACAAGAACAAAAAAAACTCAAAACAACTTTAAAGCTGTAGTGTGAACTAATTTCTTCACATGCCAAATAGGGTCACAAGTAAAGTAATTAAACATTGTCCACCAAATAAAGCATGAAAAAATAATTTATATGTTGTATATTTGACAAAATAATCGCGTTTCCGAAGTTCGAGCCTGAAAGGGGACGAACCCGGAAGTGATACGTCACACCGGGAACAGCGTTGGCAGCTCCATACATACGGCCGCCAAACAAAGCCCTTCAAACAATGATTCAAACAGCGATATAGACCCTACTCACCTACGTCACAAAATGGGCGTGTCGCTGTTTCCGGCCGCCATATTGTACCTATTTTTTAGACCTATTCTCATTGTTTTCAATTAGTCGAGCAAGTTATAGAGCAATTCATGGAAGCCCCGGTGTTATCTGACGCTGTAAACTCATTGGATGCGTTGCATAAAAGGCGTTACGTGGAAAAGCTTCAGTTTATCCATTCGCCAGATCCGTATTTGATGCCTAAATCGATGTTTTTCGACCCGCTGGCTTCGCCGTATTTGCCTGACATCTGCTATCCTGATATTTACTACTATCTTGTCCTCACAAAATCAGCCTATTCTCACGAAAGTTTGAAAAACTTTAAGAGCTTGGAGGCTTTTAAATGCTACGTTGCTGGTTGGGTGAAACAGGTCCTCGTACACGAAAATTCGGCAGGAATCTTGTGCTCGGAAGGAGAGTTACGAAATTTTCAATTCAAAATCTTTTGTTCTTGCTAACATCCACTGTCAAGTCTAATGTATTTCATGTCATTTGTCAATGGAGCTAGGGCTTTTAATGTTTATATGGTTTAGCGATAGCACTCACTACATACATATATGTAATAAATATGAAGTGCGATAGCACTACTCCAGATTGTCGCTAGTTGAATTTATTTTTTGGCTTTTAGCCTCAATAGTGAAATTGTAAATTAATTGTATGACACCTGTCTGATTATCCCCTTATAATTATATATTAGGTAGTTCATTCACAACGTCTGAGTGTATGTTGTCGACGATTAGCCTAGCAATGATCTTAATTGTGGTTGTCAGCCCAAAACCCAATAAATATATATTAAATGCATCTTACCAGATATAAAATGACTACTACATAATCTGTGGTAGTCGTTTGGAGCCCAGTTTTCTCGTCGAATTGCAGCAGTCAATCTCGGTCTCCTCTTCGGGTCTCTCGGAATACGGTAAAACTTCAAGTCTCTCCGTCTATCTTCTCTGTTTTTGCAACCGACCGCCACACACGACTTCACCATTTTGATTATTAATGTTAACAAGCAGAAAAACACGCCATAATAGGAGGAATTTACGAAGCGCTAATGTATTAACATGACGAGTATACGGACATGGCGCGGGGGTGTGGCTGTGACGTCACGTGAGTAGGGTCTATAAGCGATAGACCGAGCGCAAGGGAGGAGATCCAAGTTTTTGAAGAGTTGGAGGAAGAAGAGGAGCTTGGAATTTTTTGTTGGATCTAACATGTATTAGCCAGACGCTAATCAGAATGCAAACAATGTACCTAGACTACCTGACATGGAATGGATACAAGACCCATCGAGATTACAACATTGGTAAAATATAGGCTGTTATTATTTTTATGATTTGAAGATGCAGGCATTTACACATAATGTTATGTTTTTGTCTATCTGATGACATTGTTAAAAAAAATAATAATCAGACTTCATGTTCACTTTGGCAGATCCGGCAGCTCTCGTGCATATAAAATAATATAAAAACGTTGGGGGGAAAGAAGGAGATGAGTCGTCGATGGCTTTCTCCACTTTATTGTGGTAACAATAAGAAAACAAAATAATAGCGGACTGCCGCCACATTCGACCGCAAAGTTTTGCTTCTCGCCGATCTCCTCCTCGCCTCCTACTCCAGCGTCTCTTAAACGGATCGTGCATAGTGTCGTTATGAGCTTGTCGTTTACAAATGTATCGAACACACGACGTGCTGACAACCTTGTCTCTTTATTAACACATGGAGCAGTTCTTATGGAAAAGTTAGAACACAGCTCGGCACAGCTCTCGGCAGGAATTGGCGTCTAATGGCGTGAGGAAATGTAGTTTTTTCACACAAGCGAACAGATTACAAAGCACCACTTCAGTGTTGTCCCGAGACTACATTTCCCATGATTCACTGCGTGACCTGCGCGCTCGCTGATTCGCTGCGAGATTGACTCAATGGCTACGCTAAACCTACACGCTATTTTTCAGCTGTCACCTGTCAGCGGCTTTCATAGCTTATACTGTTCAATTCCACAACAGTAGGCAGCTATGGTTTGACAAAGTCATCAGTCATCTATCCAAAAATCACTTTTTGGCAAATCCTTGATCATAAGCAGACCGGTTAAGGAAGCAGGCATCTTCGAAGTGTTTGCAGCAGAGAACACTACTCGATGATGGCCTGAAATTCATTCGCTTCGTGCGAACGAAAGATGTTCATTTACGTGCCCTGCTATCCTTGGGCCACTCATACAACTTTTCGTTTGAGCGAGAACAAAACATCGCCACACACCGCCGTGGCATCTTACTGAGAAGCAATGCAACAAACAATACTGTTCTATGGTGGACTTCCCTCGCACGTCTAGGTGTGACGTAATTTCCGAAGATTTCCGAAGAAAAGCATTTTCGTTGTCAAGGGCGTTGCTATGGGTTAAACAAAGAATCTGGAAGGGTTGCGTTAAAAAAAATAATGAAAATATGCTTATAATTGTTTAGCCATTGATATTATTCAAAAACATGGTTGGCCAACCTTACTTCAAAGTTCCCCTTTAACCCTCTATAGAGTATTCCTTGGCTGCCACTGACGGGTCTAAACGTCCAATTCATTTTGACTGGGAGGGGCCAATGAAAAAAACAAACAACAAAACAAAACTAATGAGCATCAGAGACTAGAATAACCCATTCATTTGCCATATACATCACACTTACACCCCAAAAACTTGCTTTCAAATTTCGCTGTGTTCTGTAGAATGACAATAAATGCTTTCTATTGTATTGTTATTCACTTTTGGTAACTAATCTGATTGGCAAGTTTACCACAACACAGGTGGACATCACATATTGAAACAATGAATCACATCTAGCGCAGTCAATGGCCCTGAAACATGAGCCCTCAAATTCAGTCCTCCTAGTTTAAATGAATGGGACGTCTATCCTTGTCAACAGCAAGAAAGAGTTAAGTACTATGAAAGTTTAAAAAAAATAAAAATAAAAAACTTTTGATGGTACAACCACATTTTTTTGTTTTCATGTAATATTGTATTAACACTTTTATTAAAGCATGATTTTATTTGTTCATTAAAAATGACTAATAATAAAAAAATAATAATGTTTATAATTGTACCGTAATATGGCATTCACATATGTGGACATCAGTTTTTGGATCATATAAGTCAACATGAGCCAAAAAGGTCTTCATTGGATTAGTTCTTTTTAAAATGACCAAATGCCCTATGCAGGGTTTAAAAACAGGGCACCGTACTTAGCACATGCAACCAATTTTGTTTCATGGTATCCAAAATAATGTATTTGCCATGACCATTTTCAGGTTTAAATAATAACAGGACCTGTTTTTTTTTTTGCAGCATGTTCGACTTTTGGTTAGCCAAGTATTTATGAGGCTGAGTGTTTGAATCCAAGCTCCAACCTTCTCTGTGAAGTCTGTGTTCTCCTAATATTCCTCATTCCCATACGTGGAGATTATGGGGGGGCCGGGGAAGAGCATAGCCCCCCGGTGCCTGAAATTTTCATTGAATGTAATTGACCTTCCAATACATTAATCTAAAATTAAGATTTTGCCGGTAAAATGTTGTCCATAAAAGTTGTAAAGCAATAAAACAAACAATAAAAATGAATGGACAAAAAAAATATTTTTCTAATGGGTCAAAATTAATTTTCGAACAGATCATGTGACTATCACCTGAGGACAGAAGATGAATATACGTAGTTTTTTTTCTAAATTACGCTTTCAAAAGCGACAACTACTGAGAACTAATGATTGAAAATGTGGACCGTGAAACGCCGGAGAGCACCGCCAAAATGGTGAGCCAAGTTTCAGTTTGTCCACTAAAGATTATAATTGTACAACAGAGCCACAACCGGGGTATCGTATTCAAGCGTGTGAATGACTGGAAAACTTGGCATTAAATTGGATATGTCAGCGGAATGCAAAAATCGGCGTCTACTTTTCCACAGAAAAAATGTGAGTCCACATACACATCACTGGGATGCCTGTATTTACGAGCATGGTCTGAGCTACTAACCGAACATCTATCTTGGAAGTTAATTTTATTGCTGACACCGCGTTTCGGGGTGAGCAACATGTTCCCCCCCCCGCCACAAAAGTCAAACTCCGCCTATGCTCATTCCCAAAACATTGAAGATTCTAAATTTCTCGAGTGGGATTGAATGTGGTTGGTGTCCTGCATTTTGCTTGACCAGTCCAGGTAGGTTGAAACTCCAGGTCACCCGCGAGCCGAGAGATGATAAATGGTAGATCTAAAAAAATACAAAAATGCATGGATCTACACCAGCGATATTAGTACAGCACAAGGAAGAACGTCTTCAACTGCATTGGTTACATAACAACACTTTTGGATTCTCACTTTTTGAGACTACAGTATTTTTAATGTAAAATATGTGCATTACCTCAAAGGTTGGGACGCAATGCTGAGCTGAGTACACTAATGTAATACCAATGCAGAGGATTATATTTTCTTTTTCATTTGTAGGCGTGACCGTGAGTTTGAAGTCTTGGCCGCTGCATTGATCCAATTAACCAGTGAACTACACGTCCCGAGGTGCCGCATGCCGCTTTGAACGCCTCCTAACGCGCTCTTCTAGTTGGGAGCTCAAATGAGAAGAGCGCTCCGTGTCGAAAGCCTCTTGTTTTTAGCAGGGTGTCATTAAAATCTCCGGTTCCTCCGCTGAAGAAGAGCCCAGCTTTGGGATTGGGTAGCGAGCAGATAGCGTAACATCCCCCGCCTCCTCTTCGTGAAGAATTGCGTTAAAAGGAAAAAGGATAGGCCTGCCCTTTATCAATATAATAGAAGGCATTTGTTTTTTTTAATTTCCCTTACTTCTATATTAAACGAAGACCCGTTGCTGGCTGGTGTATGTGTTTAGAATGGGACACGCTGAAGGTATTGACATTTTTATTTGCCTGCATTTCGCGACTCCCCGTCAAAAATTCGTGCTTCTCTCAAGCAATTTCCTCTTCTTCATTCGGTGCATGTTTTTCTTTTAGCGCAGCTACCGATGCACGCTCGTGTGCATTCGTTGCCGGTGTAACCCTTTTTGCAACGACAGCTTGCTTCTTTTTCCCAACCACATTCTTCCTAAAGCGCCAGTGATGGAGGAATAATCACGCCAGACAGGCAGCCATATTGGCAAAGTACCGTTAGCCTAGCACGCGTTAGCCTCCCCCCTTTTCATCTTATTTCGTTTTGCAATGTCCTCAAACGCACACGTTACGAGCGTTAAACGCGTGTGTTGTTGCATTAAACATGTCAACATCATTTCTTGTCTGTGTTTTAAGCGCCCCTGAAGCCACGCAGAACACACAAGATGATCATTTTGCGGCTAGGTAGCTTCAGAGCTAACATCCCACAAGGCTATAAGATCATCCAGTGAGACGATTGTGTCTGCGCAGATGTTCCCCCCCGCTGAATCAAACCGAACATCTGTAATCAAGCATTTATGATTTAGACCCCTTACATCATTCAGAAATGTTTCCGTTACACGCTTTAGTCGTTTTTGTGACCGCTGGACGTCACCATACGGATGTTTACATCACCATTATCTACCTTTGCTTACAGGTTAAAACACTGGCAGCCCCCTCCTCACCTTTCCGAACACCTTAAACACAATAAAAGTGTCAACAAATTGGTGCTGAAAACTATGCTGGACACTGCTCTTTGTTTTGTTTGGCGATAACAAGTCGCTGTGTTTGTGTTGGTCGTCTAACCACGATGAGACGCGAATTAGGTCGTTAGAAACCTCGAACAGAAACTAATAGTAGCTGATAGGATTTGTTTTGATGTCTCGTTATAATTAAACTGCTGCTCTATAATTAACTTGCATGAAGTTTAACCTGTTTGCTATTAAATTCGAAGGATGGAACAACAGTAGTTTGACATTTCTTGTGGTGGGGCAAGTTGATTATTACTGTAAAATTTGGTGATTAATACATGTCAAAATACATTTTTTAATTAAACATAAAAAAAGGCCAATTTAAGTCTTCCTAATGGATGATTTTTCACATGAGCCTTGCCATGGTGTTATGTGTCTTATGAATCAGGCGATAATTTTTATTTACAATATTTGACATTTCAACAAGAAAAAAAAATCTAAATTATCACACAATCTTTGTGGAGTCTTTATCGTACATAGTCTGGTAAATATAATAGCAAACTCAAATTCAGTTAAACCACATGAAATATAGGCTGTTTTGTGCATATCAGCAACAGAGTCATGTGGTTTAGCAACACCGTCCTGTGGTACATCACCCCTCTTTAGAGTTCACATCAAAGACAAATACTTGGGTTTTTTTTTAGTTTTCCCTTGGTCTTTTGGGTGTTCTATCAGAGTATGTTGAAATTGTTTGTCAACTATTTGCCTGTGAAACCATTTGATCCATTTGTTGTGCTCAAGAGCTGCATAAATATACTAGTATTTGACTTAACAAGGACTCCCTGTTGTTTTTCCTCTCGATGTGGCGCATTTCCTACAACCTGAGTGTAAATGAAGACGGACCTGGGAAAACAAAGAATGACTCTTGGCTGCGATGAGTTGGCCAAAGAAAAATACATTCATATTCTCCATTTCTCAGGACAGTTTATATGAGGGCCCTTCATATTCTGACACATTGTCATTGCAACAGACACTTTGTGACACTTCAAAAATAAATGAACCCATTTTTTTCTGGGCATATCTTGAAATTCCACACAGCCAACTCACGTTTGTCTAAATTGTACTTAATCAGGTACCTCAAATCAAGGGAGTTAAAAAGAAAGCCCATCCAACACATGTAGTGCTCGCTTAACTTGATTTTCCTCGATGGCTTTGGAAAGGATGGTTTTTTTCGCCTTGAGAGTGAATTTTTGGCTATGTTGTGTCGAAAAAGAACAGTTTGTGGGACACTCTACTGCTTAGAAGCCGTGCTGTAGCTCTTTTCTATAGGACAGTGGTTCTTAACCTGGGTTCGATCGAACCCCAGGGGTTCAGTGAATAAGTCTAAGGGGTTTGACAAAGGACCTGCAGGGCCCTATTGTTGTGCGTTAACAAAATCTAAGCAAAGTGGCCTGTTAGACTACATTTTTGATTGGCTCCCGTGCAATTTACACGCTTTATTCCATTTCTTTTAACTGCTTGTCCTCTATCTGATGGGAGGAGAAAGTTTTGCTCTGTGGAAGGTTGACTCGCACTTGATATGAATAATTACAACGGACTGATGGGCAAGATGGACTCAAATTTAGACCTTTTTAAAAACATACTGTCAAAATGAGAAGAAAGCTGAATGGGAATCCGCTTCGCTATTGGGTGAGATATATTGTTAATTCCAAAGAGTACCACGAATGCATATGTAAAACTAGTGGGGTTAGGTACCTTTAGCACAGTTAAAAACCACTGCTCTTGAAGTAGCTTTCTTGAAGTAGTCTTGAAGTTTTCTTGGGCATAAAGTTTTGATGAAACCCACTTTTCCCGATATATCAGTGGCACCAAGGTTTGGTCGACCCCCAGCAGACTAAAAACTCTTCCACCTTTAATTGCAACACCAATATTAAGTTTAAGCTAAAATGAACATCCATAAAAGAAAATAGAGCATTTCCTATTCACCCCTGTATTCCTAATCACCTTGTTTTACGGTACCACAGTTCAGAATTCTGTCTTGAAATGTTGGCTTGAGATTACTGTTGTGAGTCTGTGTTGTGTGTCTGATTAGTATTAATAGAAATGTGTGCGTGTTCGCTGTCGTATCACTAGCATTTATAAATCACTGAACCATATTGTGGCTTATAGTGCAAAATATACCAAAACAAACCATACAGTGCTGTAATGTCCAATCAATAAATCATATATACCAGTGGCGGAACAAATGTGAACAGGGCCCAGTGGCGATGAGTATCGACGGGCCCTTTGAATATTACCGTAGTCTGCCGAATATTTCAATTACGAGGTGCTTTCCTCAGCGGCCAAATATTTGAACATACCTGTATAATAAATCTGTTATTATGCATTCCCTTTTTTCATTGCATTCATTTGTTTGTATTTGTTTATTGTTGTCACTTTATTTGAAAAATTCTGATAGATGTAAAGTAAGTTTCCATAATCATTTAAAGTGTTTTGCATGTACTCCTGGAATTGCATTCCTGCCAGTCATAATGAAGTACCCACCCAAAAGTGTCCACACTATGAGCAAACCAGTATAATTTGCATTTTGTTAACTTTTGTTTGGCCATTATGCATTTCTCCCTGCATAGTTTATATCATGTATGCAAAATTCAAAATCAAGTCTAAACTTTCTGGGCTAAAAAAGAGAAGTTTGAAAGTTGCTTCACTAATTTTGACTTATTTCCATTTCAACAGGTCCAGTCAAAGAAAAAGACAGTTAAGGATGCCGGAGCCCAACAATGGATTTCTCCTTCTCTTTCATGCAAGGGATCATGGGAAATACAATTCAGCAACCCCCTCAGCTTATTGACTCAGCCAACATCAGACAGGACGGCACCTGTGACACCGGCAGCGACCCGGGTGAGGATGGCGGTACCTCCTACGATGCGGCCCTGGATGCAGACTTCTACCCTCCCTCAGCGTCAGAGGACCTGCCACACGTCTCCAACGGCTACCCACCGGGTCTGGGCATGTACGAGCCACAATCCAAGTTCTCCATGTACTCGCAATTCCCCAACGGTTCGGCCAACGGCTATGGGCCCATTCGCAGCTACGCGGAGCACGGTCTCCTCATGCCTGGGGAGAGCACCGTGCTGAGGGGTCCCGGTCTGCAGGAACGACCCCGCTCCCCTGTATCACCACCGCTGTCCACGCACCACCCCCACCTGCACCACCACCATCATCACCATCACCTCCCCCATGCGCACCATTTCCTCTCAAACACATCCCACATCCAAAGCCACCCGCAGAGCCCCCCGCCGCTGCCCCTGCCCACCCAGCACCACCTTCCCCATACGCCTCACATCATGACCCACACTCTGCCTCCTCCTCCACCCCTGCATCTGCCCTCGTCCAGCCCTCCGCCTTCCCTTGTGGACAGTACCCCCACCTCCCAACCGGTCCACACCCCTGCAGAAGCACTGAAAAAAACCACCTCCCCTGAGATCAAGCTGAAGATAATAAAGACGTATCAGAATGGCAAAGAGTTGTTTGAAACGGCACTGTGTGGAGATTTGCTGCAAGAATTGCAGGTATCTCACTCAAACCAACTTTTTTTTTTCTTTTCAGGACACTCTTATAACCACAGGTGACACAAAGTGCTGTACATAAATACAATTTGATTATAAGACAATGTAACATGATTGTTTAGAAACGAAACAAAGTTTAACTGTATAATGAAATACACTAAGGTTGTCCCAGTCACATATTTTTGCACCCAATTTAGAATCCAAGCAATCTGATTTTAAGGATCTGCCGATACCGAGCACCGATCCGATACCTCGGCAATTTATTCATTGATTTAGAGCAAAATATACCTTTTTTTGTTTCTTTTGATAACATCTTTGTTGTTGTTGATAACATCCTAGATAACCTTGTTGCTTTGTAGCTCCCACGTAAAAAAAACTCTTAAAACACTTCACATGATGCCGATCTCTTAAAAACATTGGGTAGTACAAAATATTTTATTCTTTTGTTGTTCCTTGTACATCTTATTTTGTTGCCTTGTAGGGAAAAAAACAAATCTTTTTTACCAAATTCCGATCTTCTAAAAATGACGTAATCGGGCCTGATTTCTGATCATGTGATCTGATCAATGTTATCCCTAAAATAAACTAATGACTGGCTGAATGAATGAATTTCAAGGGGAAATGAGTCACAGATTAAATTTTGTTAACTAAGGTTACACACAGAAAACTGGTACTTTGTACATATTGCTGAATTGTTCTCTTTTAAGAATCTTCACTGAGCAAGATTTGATACTGCATGTACAGATGGACACATCTTAGTTTTTGTTGACTTGAAATAAACTTGTTATTTTCATTTCATTTTTACTGCATCTTTAGAAGGAATCTCAAAAGAATGAGGCAGCTCAAGTGCAGCGCCGACACGAGAGGAAGAAGGAGAAGAGGAAAAAGAGCACAAAGCTTCATCTCCACATCCAGGAGCAAAGTTTGGAGCCCATCCAAGGCCAAGCGGGTACCACGGGCCAAACAGTGGACACCCATATCCAGCTGCAGCCTAGAGAATCTACACCCGACCAGACGGACAACTCTCAGAAGACAGTTATCCAAATTGAACCAAAGGTAAATACTCTAAATTTTGTCTGATTAATAAAAGCTGGAGTAAAACATTGAATTTCAAGAAAAGATTTTTTCTCAGGTTCCCAAAGTCAATCAACCTTCAGTGATCCAAGAGACAGGATTCTGCAAAGAGTTTGTCATAGGAGATCTTGTGTGGTCTAAGGTGGGCACTTACCCATGGTGGCCTTGCATGGTATCATCTGACCCACAAATGAAGGTCCACACACGCATCAATACTAGAGGTAAGTGCTAGTAGCTTTTTAGACAATTTTTGAATGTGAAGTGAACAAGTGAACAATAAATTGTAATTTGTGATTCAGGTCACAGGGAATACCACGTCCAGTTTTTTGGCAGCGTTGCAGAGCGAGCCTGGATACACGAGAAGAGGATTGTCATATACCAGGGCAAGAAACAGTTTGATGAGCTCCAGGCAGACACACTGCGCAGGACCACAAACACTGTGGAAAAACACAAAGTATGTGAACTAGTTAATCTTTGTAATTTTTGGGGGGTATTTTCACATTTGAATGGCTCTCATACGTATAATCGTTAACTGGCTTTTTTATATGTTGTGATGCTACAGAAATGTTATTGACAGAGTTAGTAACCACAAAATTAGATGCAGCATTAATATACTCCTGTGTGTTTGTATATATATATATATATATATAATTCCTTGTGATTGTGATTGTTTCTGTAGATTTTCCTGGTCTTCATGCTATGATTTTTTTTTTTTTGGTTGGTAATATGGCCATGTAATAGGTAGTACAGTGTAATAATGTGTACGTATAGATGAGCTTATAGCATTTTTTGTTTAGCTGCTAAACAAAAAAATGGTTTAAAAATCACCAAATTCACACCAAAAACTACTATAAAAATACTTTTTACTACTTTTTTGGGATGACAAATTTTACTTTTTAATTAGTAAAATTATTTTGAAATAACGATACTCTTACTTGAATAACAGTTTTGGCTATTCTACCCACCTCTGTATATGAAAATATCACATCGTGTTAATAAATACTGTGATTTATACGGCTCCAGACTGTCCCAAAATGGTCATATTTTGCTCCTAAAATTTAGGTTGGTTCGATTAAATTTTCCATCCACTCGGATATGTATCACCAGTAAATTTGCCAATTTGTAAAAATATTATCAAATGTTTTTTTTATTGATGACCAATTTTCAGCTTAGGGGCTACTGTGCTCCTTGCATTCCATCATATTATCTTTATCCAATCTCACCCATGCCATCAGGACGTATTAAATTTGATCAGCGGGGTTTTTCAAAATAGGAGTTAAAAAGTCTCGTATTTGATGTCCTGTTAGCAGATTGAAATAAAAACACAATCATTGAGACATTTTCCTTTCCAGCTTCTGAAGCCTATCCCTCAGAGGGAGCGCGCTCAGTGGGAAGTAGGCGTCGGCCACGCAGAGGACGCCTTCTTGATGACGCGCCAGGAGCGTATCGACAACTACACCTTCATTTACGTCGACCCGGTCCCTAACGAGACGCCGATCGCCAAGAAACCTGTTGGCCGCCCTGAGAAACGTAACCGGCGCTCCAGTGACTCAATCAATAAGAAGGAAGACACAGGAGTGAAGTCGCCCGAGAGAGAGCAGCCGCAACGGAGACAGCTGCCACGCCGGCAGTGTAGCATTTCCAACGCAGATGACAGTAATGGCTCAAATGAGAAGAAGAACCTTAGGGGGGATCAGAGTAAGTCTGATTCCCCTAAACAGGATACTGGTACTGATGGGGGGGCCAAGCAAGATTCTCCAGCACCTGTCAGGGCGTGGAAAACTGCAGCAGCTAGAAAACTGCTGCCTCTCTCCATCACCATGAAAAGGCTGAATGTCGAGATTACAAAGTGTGACTGGCCTCTGCTGCAGAAAAAGATTGCTACCTTGCCTAAAAAAGAAGAGAAGGAAGATGAGGTGGAGCAGGAGAGAGTAACGGGAGAAGGCAGGCAACCTGACCTGGGCTACTGCTCGCCTGAGGTGAGTGAAGCATGTCTAAGTCTTCAGATATGTTGTACACTGAACCCGCCCATGTATCAGAGGGATATGATCCATGATATAGAGCTGGGTAGTAGTGGTTCCTGGCAAGGGCTGGTTGGACAGTTGCCTGGGCTGCCAAGTTGCTTGGGGTGCTCTAGGCCCCCCCCGCAATATAGCCTGTAAATATTTAGTCGAAACAATTTACTGACCAAGAATCTTTATCAAGCCGTTTTGTGGTGCTCACAAGACTGGGAGGAGCAATTCCCATATATGATGTATAAGCAGACGAATAGCCTGCCATCCATTTTGCGTGGCTTGAAAAGTAACAGTAGCTCATTAAATCAAAGGTCATTCAAACTCACGAGTTCAAAATGAAACTATAATGATCACATAACGACGAAGTAAATAGCATAACTAGCAATTAACGAAACATCTAAAATAGTAAGTGAAGAAATAATAGCACAGAACACGAACTTGGAATGTTTTCGATCTTTAGCGCTGCAGAGCATGCTGGGTGGCATGAGGCATGTTGTTAGACAACAGTGATGACAGAAGGTGGCAGCTAAAGTTGTCTGTCCCTCCCAAGGGAAGCGAGTGATTACAGTGAGCAGTGACTGCTAAATAATGCTTCTTGAAGATAGTGTTGTTCAACAGTGTTGAGAATTCTATGGCTATTTGTTAAAGAAAAATGATGTGAATATTCTTCTATTTATACTTTTACAGCCCAAAATCCACCACATTTGTGGTTACTGATAGGCCTTGCATCCACTGTGTGCAACTGAAATAAAAGTAAAAAAGTTTTAGTTTTTTTTTTAAAAAACGTTGTACACTATGTTGTTTTAAGCAGGACAGCAGAGCTAAGCCCGAGGCGAGTCCTGAGGAGGATGAAGATGTGGACGATATGGAGGAAGATGGGGAGGAGAGGAGGGAATCCCCTGCCAGTCGGAGCGAGGAGGGCGGAACCCAGCCCACCTCCTCACCCGGCTCTCCACACAGCAGTACACAAGGTTTTTAGAACACCTACCTTGATGCTTTAGGGCACAAAGGAACCAGATAGCTAAATGCTTTCATGGTTTTTCAGGTTCTCAGGAGAGGAAGCTGCAGCGACGGTCAGTCAGGAGCAGGTCGGAGTCTGAACGAGGCAATGACCCCATTCCAAAAAAGAAAACCAAAAAAGAACAGGTATCAAAACAGAGCACTGTTTACACTGTTATACATCAAAAGTCTTGGGCATTTATTTACATGACAAGTTGACACTTTAAAAGAGGTTCTCAAAGTAGAGGTTTTTGGAAATGATGCTTATGTCAGTTGTGTTTATTTAGCGATACTTCCATATCAAAGCTGGTAAAGTGGTATCAGTGTTGTTGTCCACTGTGAGTACAAAGTCAGATGAACATACTGGTTTTGGCAACGGTGTGGCCTAAAGATGTCATTTAGATTTTTAAAAATATATAATTTCAATGTCATTGTGTAAACGAGCAAAATAAATCTGCAACACAATGCTTTTGCCTTTTTAATGTTTTCCTCAACTAACCTCAGTTTCTCTGAAAAGTTTGTTTCCCCTTATAATTTCAGGCAGAGATGGCCCCTGAGGCTGCACCAAGGGCAGGTTCCCAGAAGGGTTTGTGTTCACACTTCTTTATACTTGACCTTTTTATACAAAAGCATTCTTTTATTGATTGCCCTTGTTGTCGTTGTTCAGGAGCCAGCGAGATATCTGACGCCTGCAAACCGCTAAAGAAGCGAAGTAGAGCATCCACCGACGTGGAGATGGCATCGTCTCAGTATAGAGACACGTCAGATTCTGACTCTAGAGGCCTCAATGATCCACAGGTAAGGTTGTAGACAAAGGCTAGGCTCAAAAACACAAATGAATATATCAAGTTTAGCTAGCTAGGTAGTTAGCTCAACAAGCAAGTCTTTTCACCTCTTTCAGGGTTTATTTGGAAAGAGTCTTGATAGTCCAGCAGCTGCAGATGCAGACGCCTCAGACACTCAGTCTGTGGACTCTGGCTTGTCTCGTCAGGATGGTAGCTCTGGGAAGAGTGACACAGTCTGTCAGGTCAGTGGTAATTCCCGTTGTATCCCATTCATGAAAACATTAAATACTTACTTCTGTGACATTTATGTACTGTATAGATTTGTGAGGTGTACGGTGAAAATTTGGTGGTGTGTGAAGGTGATTGCAACAGGCAGTTCCACCTCGACTGTCTAGGTCTGACGTCACTACCCGAAGGAAAGTTCACTTGCCTGGAATGTAGAAATGGTAAGTGGATAGTTTTACTTTGGCAATGACTACGTCCTTACGTTCTCCATTCTTGGTCTCTCTATTACCCTTTTTTAGGCAAACACGAGTGTTTCAGCTGTAAGAAAGCAGGCAAGGAGGTGACACGTTGCTCTGCGACTGGCTGCGGATGTTACTACCATAAGGATTGTGTTCAGAAGCTCCCAGGAACTACCAGCTTCACTGGCGGAGGCTTCAGTTGCCCTCAGCACAGCTGCGCCACCTGCTGTCTGGAGCGAGACCTGCAACGTGCCAGCAAAGGTGAACAAGTCGTTTCCCAGATTTTTTTGTGTGCTATGAGTAAAGTAGAGTGGCTAAGAAGTGTCAGTCAGTTTGCAAATTCCTAATGCTTTACGAGAGAAAAAATCACGAATGCCAAAGTGTGCAACAGAAACAGAAAATAACCACAACTGAACTAAACGTAGGCAACGTCACACTGGTAGATAGACTTTGAGTGACATTTCCTTGTGACGATCTCTGCTTTAGGCTTTATGATGTTAGCGATACCGTTAGTCAGTCCGACATGAGTGTGCATTTATGTACCCCAACTTATTTTGGCCATTTTTGATGTTATTGATAGTGCTGTCAAACGATTAAAATTTTTAATCGAGTTAATTAGAACTTAAAAATTATTCGTAATTAATCGCAATTCAAACCATCTATAAAATATGCCATATTTTTCTGTAAATTATTGTTGGAATGGGAAGATAAGATACAAGATGGATATATACATTCAACATACGGTACATAAGTACTGTATTTGTTTATTATAGCAATAAATCAAAAAGATGGCATTAACATTCTGTTAAAGCGATCCATAGATAGAAAGACTTGTAGTTCTTAAAAGAAATGTTAGTACAAGTTATAGAAAATTTATATTAAAACCCCTCTTAATGTTTTCGTTTTAATATAATGTGTAAAATTTTCAATCAAAAAATAAACTAGTAGCTCGCCATTGTTGATGTCAATAATTACACAATGCAGGATTTGGTGACAAAACACCAAAAACTACAAGTAATAAGTGGACATTACACTGTGCTGTCATTTTAATCTGTTTGAGCGGGGCATGTGCGTTAAATGCGTCAAATATTATAACGTGATTAATTAAAACTTAATTACTGCCCGTTAACGCGATAATTTTGACAGCCCTAGTTATGGACCATAACATTTTTTAACAAACATCTGTTATGTTGACAGTATATGTTAGTCGAAAAATTTATCAACAGATTAATAGATTATTTTTCAACAGCAGATTGGTACTAAACAGTTTTTACCTATGGACTGGTTTACTCCAAAGCCAAGACGGATTCATTGACTCTAGGGCTGCAGCTATCGATTATTTTAGTAATCGATTAATCAATCATCTAGTTAGCTCGAATAATCGAAAAATCTGTTTAGACTAGATTATTATTGCAGAATAAATTTTAGGAGATGTAAAACAAAGGCTTGCTAAGATCGCACTTTCAAAAGAGCATTAAACGCAAATAGAAAATAAAATTCCAGAGTGTTTCTTTAAACTGCAGGATTGCACTTTCATTTAAAAATAAAATAACTGAGTTTAGCCTCAAATGATATTAAAAAAAATAATAACTGAGGATCTAAGTACAAGAGAACAATTGTCTAACTTGCCTAGTAAAAGTCCGCAAGCTTAAATGCTATAAAATGCTAACGTTTTTTTTTCTACAATGCGCTTAACAAATCGTTCAAAAATATTCCCACAAAAAACTGCTAAATATTCCTATGTACAGAATTACGAGTGCATTAAAGAAATATCAGCTCATACAAAAACTTACCTTATGTTGGTCTTGACAAGGAACAGCTGGATTTAGTTTCATATTCACTGTTGCCACTAGAGGGCAGGGTATCCACCCAAATCAATATAACTACATATAAACACTTTCAAAACAAACCATTACAACACCACTCTAAACGAATCCTCGAAGCAGCCAAATTTGATTCGAAGATTTTTTTCTAATCGAACTACTCGACTTGATTAATCACTGCAGCACTAATCGACTCATCCGTTCACGCTCTGGTTCATATAGTATATGAAAGTAGAGTTGTCTGAATGTACTTCATGGTGTCAAGTGAATGTGTGCGTTTGGTGTTGGGGCTTTTTTTTGCTGCTTGCTTCACTACGAACAGTCTAAATGACTCATTTTGTCACACAATGCACTCCTTGTAATCTATACTTTCCTCTCTCCAGGTCGTCTGATGCGTTGTATACGCTGCCCGGTGGCGTATCACACTGGGGACAGCTGTGTGGCGGCGGGGAGCGCCGTCCTAACACATCATATCATGATCTGCAGCAACCACGGCAGTACCAAGAAGAATGGCCTCCTCACTTCTCCAGTCAACGTGGGCTGGTGTTTCCTGTGCGCCAGAGGTAAGCCCTGACCCCTGTCTTACACGTAGTTCACACTCAAACTAACACACAAACACATACTTTTGCGGCCACCCTGAAAAGGTGTTGTGGAGGAAGTTATCGTTGCTTTTTAAAAATCAACATTATCATTTGCACTACGACATGTAAAACAAAACTTTGTTGCCCTCCATTGTCGTAGTTTTTTTGTTCTGGACTCATTTTGGCAAGCTTTTTTTGTTTTGTTGTAAACCTCACGTACATATTTCAACCAGGTTTCCACCAAGTGGTACAGTTCAGTTGTTGTCACCTGTGCTATGGATTTCAATAGTAAATCCTGAACTTGTCTATCTTTACCTTGCAATTTTTAGTCACAATCACAGTAGTTTAAAATCAGACCCGAACGGTAAATTTAATACAAGGATAGATTGATTATTATTTAAAGACACTACCTGAGGATTATTCTCTTAACAACCATTTTCCACAGAGCTGGTGCTGGTTTTCATTCCGGGCTAGTGCTAGCGTTAGCATCGGTTATTTCTGTTTCTTTCAACCAAGTACTGGCCCAAGGGGCTGAAAATGGGTGCTTAGCAGGAACCAACTCGTTGCTGGGCTAGACAAGGGCCAACAAAGCATTAACTACATCAGGGGGCAGAGATATATTGACGACGCGGATTTTCCTGGGCTTAGCTCAGGTGAACTGCACACAGTATTGTCGTCATGACGTCTACGCATCGATGGCGTAACATAAGAAATGTCGTGCTTGGTGGTGATCTGGCAGCGATGGCTTCTTTTCTTAACTCACGGAGAACATTTCGAGACATTTACTCATTCAATGGGATGAGAAAGAGTCTCAAGACCTTTGACCGCGGGTGTACATGATCACGTTTGCCTGCAGCGACGCGCTGGAGTTTACCTGCAAACAAGGAGCCCCCCATGCCCTTGCTTAATGTGGAGACGGGCGTCAGGAACAAGACCTTTTATTCCCATGTGTGGTGCAGCACACATAAATCAGATGCATTTCTGGATTTTTCACTCAACACCCCATTAACGTTCAACTCTCGCTTACAGCTCATGTAATGATGTTTGGTCATTTTCTGATGACGCGGTGACGTGGCTCCAACTTGACTACTTGATGATCGAAAACAATACAGGGTCTTGGGAAGCACGTTAAAGCTCTGCACCAGCACCGAACATACGCGCTCATTCTTTTTGTGGCTAAGGCGCATTGCTGCCCTCTGTTACAACCTCATTGTAACAGAAGGCAATTACACCTTTTGGTACCATTCCCAGCTAAATAGTACACTGAACTGAACTCTACTGCACGGTGGAACTAGGACTTTTGATATTTGCATTGCCTGATTCCTATTTGGCTCCATTTTATATGACTATCAGGGCTGCTAGCTGTAATTTGTTGTTTGTTTTCTTCTACAAAGTGCCAAGCTTGTTACTTTGCACTTTTGCACAAAGATTCTTACATGTCCCAGATGTTGATTTTAAGAACTGTCAATGATTTTTTTTTTTTTTTTTTAAACAAAGAGTCCATTGTACTGTCCGGCCGCTTTGTGTTTGGCCAAACTGTTTTACATGTTTCTTACTTTTGTTGTGAGCCTGTGTGAGAGACTGTGTTTGTTCTTTTTTTTTTTTTTCTTTTTTCTTTTTTTTTTTGATTTACGTTTTTTCTTTTTTCCTTTTTTTTTTTTTTTTTTTTTTTTTGTTTGACTGCGGCTCACCCCCGTCTCTTCCTGTGTGTCTTGTGTAGGGCTGTTAGTGCAAGACCTTACTGACACCATATTAAGTTCATATGCCTATAAGTCCCACTACCTTCTGACTGAGTCAAATCGTGCTGAGTTGAAATTACCTATGATTCCCTCTCCTTCGTCAGCTACCAAAAAGAATGTTGGGAAAGGTAACTGAACAGTTTTTCTCTTTCTCCGTTGTCCCCACGGGTTTGTGTTTGTATTGTGCCTGCTCCCGTCCCGATCAGTTTTTCCCTTTTTGAATGCCACTTTCATTTCAGTGCCTTGCGGTACAACCTTAATTGACGAGTTCAATCGGCAATAATTGCTGTGCAGAATTGTGCATTGAATAAATAACCTCAGCCTGAACATCTTTTTAATTAACAGAACTCTATGAGAACTGCCAGTTGGATTCATCAAAGAAAACAAATCATTCCATTTTTCCATTATGATTACTCTCATTAATAATACAGTGACCATATTCGCTGAAATATACATTTAAAAAGTAAAAGCTCAGGATTCAGTGCCATTGACAGTGATAGGCATCCAATCCATTTGTGGGCTGGCAATACATTTAAATATTTATTACCATATTATACTCTAAATATACTGTATATTACAGTATTCCAGAATAAGTAAAAAATAAATCTGAAAATGAATTAATTTGTAAATCCAGAACCACAAATATGCGGGGGCCCACGGTTGTAAAAGGCAAAAACTTTCTTGGGGACCCACGGTTGTAAAAGGCAAAAACTTTCTTGGCATCCAAGGGGCAATGTGGTGCTTACATGCAAGTAACACATTAGATTAGATAAAGTTACAAAGAACATGGCAGCAAATCTGTAGTAACTTTTTTTTTGCACACAATATAGACTATATTAAGACGTGCAGCCCTTCTTTTGTAGGTTCTGTTGCAGAGGTGGGTAGAGTAAGTCAAGTAAGAGTAGTGTTACTTCAAATTAACATTTCTCAAGTAAAAGTAGACATAACATTTTTTTACTCGAGTGCAAGTAAAAACATATTCAGTGAAAAGAATACTCAAGTAATAAATAACATTGTGAGTAACTGCTTAAAATTTCAGATTTTTTTAAGCAATATATATTTTATTCTCAGGACAACGGCGTCTATATGAATTGTTGTAATACTGTACTATAACATAACCATATTAGACGCAGAAATACACAAAATCTAATTCCGATTAGTAAAATCTGCAGAAATGAAACCTTAGCCGCCAAAGAGCATGAGTACCCTCTAGTAGAGGAAAAATATTTCGTACAATGAAATGAAAACAATAAATTTCTAGTTTTCCGTGGTTTCCGTGCCAAAAAATAACTGGGAGAGAAGTTGAAATCCTCGAGTGAAATAGTTAGTTTTTATGGTGCCTTAAATACGCCACTTGATTGAACAGGCTGGTGTAATCATAGGAGTTCCGAGTGCAAGCTTGCGTGTAGTCATGTGAGTGTATTGTTACGGATGATTCATTGTTATAATGGAGTCCTGTGATTATTGTTGCGACGTCTCAATTGTGAAAGTGGTAGAGCCAATGTGAGCATTCACGTGAAAAATAAAGTCAAATCTACTATGTAGAATATACAGTAGAGGAAAAATGTCATGACTATAGTGTAACGGAGTACAAGTAACTTTTCTTCTTCACAAATCTACTCATGGTAAAGTAAAAAGTATGGTGTGGTAAAACTCTTATTAGTGCATTTTTTCTCAAAATGTTACTCAGGTAAATGTAGCGCATGACATTAAAATGTTAATACAATATAATACATTACTATATAAAGTATATATCTACTTCAAGTACAGTATCTTTATTTTATGTTCATCGAGGCCATGATTATTGAGAATTTTCTATGTCAAAAAACTCTACAAATATACTATGTAAAAAATGCTTTAAAAAAAAAACTACCTCCTTTAGTTGATCATTGCTTTCGATACAATTTGTTTTGATGAATAAATTACTACTATTATTACTTCTTGGTGAATGCAACATATTGTTCTCACTTGATCAAGCAACAATCAGTGCTTAAACAATGGTTTTTGCATGGGGCCTATTGTAAAACATGATGATGCCGGGTAATGAACTATGCTGTGAACCCCTAGCTAATACGCCCCTACAGACTCTAGTTGGTCTGTTTAAGAGCACTGATGGCGGCGTAGCCCCCTAGTGCTCAATGCCCTGCGTTGGTTCAAGCTGTTTGTGGTTTGTGGAGGTGCACTGCTTCTCTGGCTGAGCATTGTGGGCCTATTTTATTTATGCAAAAGGCCATGTGCAGCTTCCCCTTGCTTCAACCCTGACCCCAATTTATTTTTGAGTGAAATCAACAGATGAACTGACATTTCAGTCGCATATAGTACTACACCTTTGACCTGCCTTGGATGGAATTTAAACACAATTAGATCATGAGCAGAGTACAAGCTTGGAGCAGAAATACCAACATGCTGTAAATAATTTGCTGCAAATTCCATACAAGCTGGTCTATGCAAGGTGCGGTATGTGTGATGGGGACCAGTTTGCTTCATTGGCAGGAGTGCATGCCTGCTGCTTTTTTGTTTTGTTTTGTTTTGTTGCCAGTCTGTTTTTTTTTTTTTTTTTCTTAATGATTTTTATTTTAAACCCATGATCACTGGCTGATTGGAGTCCTGTGCTGCTTCTGCATGTGTGTCCAATTGACAGGACCTTTGTACCCTGCTCTGAATCTGATTGTCAGACATGCGAAACTGATGCAATTAAAAGTGGGAACCAAGCGGACGACCTCAAGCAGGGGTAGCCAACCATTTTTAGCTGCCGCTTTGCTACACGGTTGTCTTCTAGGAGCCTTAACTAGAGCCTTGACTAGATGTTGAAAAATGGTGCTCAGTTTGATCTGTGCGTGTGTACAGTGGAACCTCCTAAATGGAACATAATCTGATTAATAATGCTATGATTTCAATTCTCTTTTATTTTTTTAAATATTAAATGTAATACAATCAAATTTAACTCAAATAATGTAAGACTCTGTAACCTTTGAAGATGCCTGACAGAAGCGTAGTTCATCAATTTGATAACAAATTGTGCGTGCAATGGATAATTGTCACATTGTTGCCTTCCTATTATATTTTTTAAAACAATTCCCATCTAAAACAATAATTTGATATCTAAGTACAACCATCCAGACAAATATTTGGTGCCATTGATGGCAATAGACATACAATCCGTTTTGATTAGGAGGGGCTAGAAGTGATAGCCTGGCAAGCTAGCTTAACTTTCGCTATTTACATGATACATGGCAAGTCAAGTCTGGTGATACAAGCACTGGCTGAATCTGAAAGAACCAATCACTGAAACACCAATGTGATGTAAACGGAATGCAACTCACCCTGTCAGTTGTCATCCATATGTAGTTCTCAATCATGGCATGCAATCACAATAAATTCCATTTTTGTGTGAAAAATCTAGAAGTACGTGGTATATTGTCATGTACTGTACTTGTTTTTGAAAAGACAACAAACGTAAATTTTGGGAAAGATTTGCGGAGTTCGGTCTGCATTTGACTCTGACGGCTAGACGGAGAGTATTTTCAAAGGTTTGATGGTCTCTAAGCTTAATATGAGCCTTTAAACTCCCAGGAGTATAAAAAAAGATTCTCTCTTGCTTCTCTTTGTGACGCATCATAAAGTCCTGCATCGCGTGCTTTGATTCATCACTCGATATTGGACCAGAGTGGAAATCCTATTCAAACCACAAAAGACCAGACTGACTTTGCATGTACAGGGAGTCCTTGACAGCAAGTTCTGTTCCTATGCTGGCGGCGTAAGCCAAATTTCCGTGTAAATCGGATTTCACCGTTAAAGTTGAAATTCACGTTAAAATACTTTGTATATAGTATTAAAATACATGAAAATAAAAATATATGACTATGTACTTACCTTTACAGCTTAGAGGTGGATGGAGAGTTGAGGTTTTCAATGGTTTATGTGCAACTGAAAGCACGGAACACGACTACTAACGCCAACAAAACTAAACCAAAAGCCAGCCTTCGTGCCCACTCGTCCACCCTTTCCTCTCTTAAGGCCGAGGGACGGCCCAGAAAAAAACAGCCCTCAACATCTCAACAACCTGAAGCATACATGCAGTTCGATTCGTTACATTTCTGTGCTTATTTTTACGTTACATTACCAGAAGTCGTATGGTTTCGCGGACTTCAACTATGAACACAAAAATGCTTTTGGTGACGAGCAAGGGGTTTTTGCGCTACGGTTAACTTTTGTCTGAACCTAGAATATCTTTACCGATGTTTGTCGGTGTCTCTCCTTTTTCCGATCGTTTTATGATGTTAAGCTTCATTTTCATGGTAATTGCTTTTCTTTTTGTTCTTCTTTGGGAGCCTTCATAACATATGAAAAAAGGAGGGCGAAAAGGCAAAGATACTCCCAGCCGGCAAACAAACGCAGACAAGCACTAGCTAAGCAGAAACATAGGTGCTGGGGACTAAATGGCGGACGAGACGCGGGTGTCATAAAGTCGAAATGTTGAAGGTTTAGGTTAGGACATCGTAACCTGAGGACTCCATGTATCTTGTACATGGTGAAATTCATCCATCCATTTTCCATGCCGCTTTGAATTGCACGTCCGTCACCATCAATGGCGAGATTTGCTGATATCTCGTGTGACTTCGGAACTGTTAACTGTTGGAACTTTCAAGTTTTGTTTGACTATGAGACTTACTTTCCCCCAAAATATAGTCCAAAACCCAGATTTTTACCTCTATGGGGTGTTCAGCTTTGGAGATTCCACTGTACCTGCTACCTTGATGCATTGTTCACCTTTTGACTACTTTCAGAATGTTCTTATGCTTGTCTGCAAATGAGATTCAGAGGTTGTCCAGGTTTGAAGTTCTAAAAGCCTAATGATACCCTCCTCCTTTGTTTGCATACTCATTTCCCACATCAATCACATGCATACACGCTCATTCCCGTGTCCATAAATACACACAAATGTAGGAGGCAAGTTGCTGTGCTGCGACTCTTGCCCAGCTTCCTTCCACCCGGAGTGTTTGGAGATGGAGATGCCGGAGGGGCCGTGGTCCTGCAGCGACTGTAGGGCCGGCAAGAAGCCTCACTACAAACAAATTGTCTGGGTCAAACTGGGAAACTACAGGTATGCATGGATTAAGGACACACGAAATGACTTTGAAATCTGTTCTATTGAGTAGGGACAGAACAAATATATTTTTTAGCTGTCCATAATGTAATGAATGATGAGTCCATTAAACACAGTAAAGCACAGTATAGTGTTTCCTAAACTTTTGAACTATAAACTAGTTTCATGTAAAGTCATATACAATGGGCAGGCATAGAAACAAGAAAAACAAAATGACTGAATGGAACTCATCGAAGCTCAATTAGAGGGTGTTTATTAGATATGGGACGATGCATACGACATATACGTACATATTAGGGCTGTCAAACATTTAAAATTTTTAATCGAGTTAATTACAGCTTAAAAATTATTTAATCGTAATTAATCGCAATTAATCGCAATTCAAACCATCTATAAAATATGCCATATTTTTCTGTAAATTATATATATTCTGTAAAATAAATTGTTGGAATGGAAAGATAAGACACAAGATGGATATATACATTCAACATACGGTACATAAGGACTGTAGTGGGCATTTCACTCTACTGTAATTTAAATCTGTCTATGCTGTCCTCACTCCGAAGCGTCTACTTTTTCCAAAGCTAGGCAGCTCGTGAACGACGCCTTAATAATCAGACTTCTTCCTTTTTCATCTGATTTATTAATAGAATGGCCTCAAACCATTGTCCTCTTTAGACCGTAGTGAAACTACAAAAAAAAAAGTACACAAGCATTGCATTAGCAACAACGTTAGCTTAGCACGCTATACAGGTTCACTAAACATAAACAAAAAGTGTCTCATACAAAAAATATAACATTTCGCTTACTAACATAATATGCACATTCTTTACAACAACCATACTTACGGACAAATCTTGTCCAAGGATCATATAAGCACAACATTACAACGTAGGCGTCAGCCCGAGACGTCGTGCAGCCATATTGAACTGGCAAGAAAGCAATAAACCATGTCGCAAAGCGACCACAACAGTTCTCTGTTAGACAGCACAAAAAACCTTGCTGTAAAACTTACCAAAAGGCAGAATACTGTCTGAGCGGGACATGTGCGTCAATTGCGTCAAATATTTTAACGTGATTAATTTAAAAAATTAATTACCGCGCGTTAACGCGATAATTTTGACAGCCCTAGTACATATATAAAAGTACTATGTAATCAAAACATTTATTTTTGTTTCAGTTGCACATGCAAATACTGTACAGACTAAAGCGGGGGTGTCCAAGTCCGGTCCTCGAGAGCCCCTATCCAGCTTGTTTTCCATGTCTCTCGCCTTGAACACACCTGAATCAAATGATCAGCTCATCAGCAAGCTCTGCAGGAGCCTGATAATGATCCTGATTATTTGAGTCAGGTGTGTTGGAGGAGGGAGTAATGGAAAACGAGAGTTACTTCTGTAACTAAGGTTCTATGAATTCCGGATGACCGCCAGAGGGCGGTGCTTAGCACCTGGATATCTACGTGTGCGCAGCACAAAGGTCGAGAATAAAATACCAACAAAGTCACGCCATTGGACGTGACCTGGGTGACGTCAGAGGTCGATAAGAGCCCCGCTCACCCAGCACTAGTTCCTTTTCGGAATGTACTCGCAGGGAGTCTGAGTGACAGGCAGCTCTGGCGGTCATCCGGAATTCATAGAACCTTAGTTACAGAAGTAACTCTCGTTCTATTTCATTCCTTCTGACCGCCAGAGGGCGGTGCTTAGCACCTGGATGACTTTATACCAACAATGTCACGAAGACACCACACATACCGAGGATCAGTCACGGTGAGAGGAAGCCGACAGCACTACTGAAGCTACCGGGTGAGGAGCTGCCACATTCACTCTGTAGAAGCGGGCAAACGTACAAGACGATGCCCACGTTGCTGCGGAACAGATGTCATTCAGAGGAACACCTCTCAGTGCCGCCCAGGAAGTTGCCATCTTCCTTGTGGAATGGCACGTGACTTTAGGAGGCTGAAGACCTTTGGATTCATAGGCCTGAAGAATAGCTTCGACAACCCAATGTGACAAGCGTTGCTTCGAGACTGTGCAGCCTTTATTTTTGTCACCAAAACATACAAAAAGAGCATCTGTTTTACGAGTGCTTGCAGTCACGCTAATATAGTGCTTCAGCATACGAACAGGACATAGCAAACTTTGCAAATGTCCGTCAGGTTCACTCACATCGTTAAACACAGCCAGGGTAACTGGCTGGTTAATGTGAAAGGCTGAAAGTCTCTTCGGTAGAAAACTCGGATTGGGCCATAATGTAACCCCAGAACAGTCAGGATTCCACCTTAAACAGTTCGGAGAAATCGATAAAGCATGTAATTCACTCACTCGCTTCGCTGAAGTAATTGCGAGGAGGAACGCAGTTTTTATTGTGACCCACTTAAGGTCAGCCCCATCCAAAGGCTCAAAAGGGGTTGAACACAAACCCTCCAGGACTAACGGAAGGTCCCACGTGGGGACGCGTGGTAATCTTGGAGGCCGTCGACGAAGGGCACCCTTCAAAAACCGACACACCAGGGAATGAGAGCCCACTGATCGGCCATCCACCAAAACATGGTGGGTGGCTATCGCAGCCACGTACACTTTTAAGGTTGATACAGAAAGTCCCTTATCAAGAAGTTCTTGTAAATAGCTAAGTAATATTGGCACAGAGCAGCGCACAGGATCCACATCGTGATCCTTACACCATTTATTGAACAGTCTCCGCCTGTTACTGTAAAGCGCCCTCGTGGACGTAGCACGAGCATCAAGTACAGTTTGTACAACCGCCTCTGTACAGGACTCTAACAGAGAGTCCGGCCCTTCAGAGGCCACAGGTACAGGTGAAGACGCTCCGGGTGGGGGTGCCAGATGCTCCCCTCCAACTGGGACAACAGGTCCATTCTCTGGGGCAGAGGCCAAGGATCCCCATTGAGATGTTTGAGAATCAACGGAAACCACATTCTTCCTGGCCAGAACGGAGCGACCAACAACACCCTGTGATTGCTCTGGCTGATTCTGTGCAGAGTCACCATTAAGAGAGGAAGAGGCGGAAACGCATACAGGAGAGAGTCTGGCCATGAGTGTGCTAGGGCATCCTGACCTAGTGGACTGTTCGGTTCCGCAAGGGAAAACCACAGTTGACAATGAGTGGTTGCTTCTGAAGCGAAGAGGTCCACCTCTGCAACACCGAACCTCCCCCATATCTCCTGAACCACAGCAGGGTTCAACCTCCACTCCCCAGGCGGTGGTTTCTGCCTGGAGAGTAAGTCTGCTGCACAGTTCCGCACCCCCGGAAGATGGACTGCCCTGAGACTCAGAAGGTGCGGAAAAGCCCACAGGAGAAGTTTTTGAGCCTCCACCAGTGAGAGAGGAGATCTGGTCCCCCCTTGGTGGTTTATATGGTAGACAGTGGACGTATTGTCCGACCGAACCAGAACATGCTTTCCACTCAGCGCAGGGAGAAAATGCTTGAGACCAAGTCGAACAGCACGAAGCTCCAATACATTTATGTGACAAAGTCTCTCCAGTGGGGACCAAACACCCCTGATCGTCCTGTGGTTCCACACTGCACCCCAGCCTGAAAGCGACGCATCCGTTACAACCACTTCTCGGCGTGAGGGAAGAGAACCTAACGTGACCCCTTTGCATATGAACTGCCTGTCCATCCAGGGCCTTAGAAGTCGTTGACAACGCCCTGAGAGAGTCACAAGTCTGCGTTGATGTCGGGTGGGATCCAATCCCAAACCGTTCATCCAAATCTGTAACGGGCGCAAAAACAAAAGCCCCAATGGCACCACAACTGATAGTGCAGTCAGTTTCCCCAACAACTGGAGGACGGTCCCGTATGACAGACTCGCACTGTGTCTGACACGCGTGACCGTTCGGAGAACGTCGTCCACCCTTTGTGGCGACGGAGAGGCGGTCATAGTTAAGGAGCTCAAGCTCATGCCGATGAAAATCACATGTTGGCTGGGAATCAAATGACTTTTTGAAAGGTTTACCTTGAGACCTAGTTGCTTCACATGGTCCAACAGCAGCGTGGTGTGGCTGAGAGCTTGTTCCCGAGTCCGTGAACACACAAGCCAATCGTCCAAGTAAGGAAGAATTCTGAGGCCGCGGCTCTGCAGGGGGGCCAGCGCCGCAGCCATGCATCTTGTAAATGTCCGGGGAGCAAGAGAGAGGCCGAATGGCAGCACTCTGTATTGGTATGCTTTTCCTTCGAAGGCAAAGCGAAGGAAAGGCCTGTGGTGTGGTACCACTGGCACGTGAAAATAGGCGTCCTTTAAATCCACACTTGTAAACCAGTCTCCTTGAGTGATTGATTGGAGAACGTCCGTCGTGCGAAGCATGTGAAATTTTAGACGCTTGAGGTAACAATTTAGTGATCTCAGGTCGAGGATAGGGCGAAATCCGCCGTCCTTCTTCGGAACAAGAAAATAAATTGAATAAAACCCTTTCAACAGGTTTGAACTGGGAACCAACTCTATAGCATCCTTCTGTAAGAGTTCTACGATCTCTTTTCTGAGGGCCATACGTTTCCCTGGATCTGACACAACTGTTGTCTTCACCCCATTGAACTTTGGGGGACGACGCTTGAACTGAATAGTGTAACCTCTGAACAGAGTTGAAATGACCCATGGGTCTGGAACAAGGGCGACCCAGCGTCTGAGATGGAGTTCGGTAAAATGGCTGAGGCCCTGGCAATGGTAGTCAAACTCTACCGTTCCTGCCCCTACTAGCGGTAGAGTGCTTGGAGGGGCGAGTGTGTTGAAGTCTGTGAAATCGGTCGGCTCTTGGAGGTCTTCCTGTCGGCTCCCGAAAAACAGGCCGTAGAGAGGAATGTCCATCCGCAGAAACTGGACGTGCAGTTCTCGGCGCAGGTGGAGCCCTGGTAGCAGAGTGATAGGTAGGAGCACGTCCGTGGGGGGGCCTGGAAGCTCGTTGCAGGTCAACAAACTGTTGCCGGGACCTGTTGGCTTCCACAGCTCTCTCAAGGGTTTGTTGGGCTGCTGGGCCAAACACTTGACCCGGAACAACAGGTAGAGTGCGAAGCGCACCCCTACACGACTCAGTCAGAGGAGACTGTGCCAACCATACTTGGCGTCTGGTCACAGTAAGTGTCGACATGAGTCTGCCAAGTTCTCTGGACATATATGCAAATGTCTGGAGGGAAGCATCGCTCAGGTTCTGTAAACTTTCATTGACACCTGCAACCTTCAATGACTGTGAAAGGGCCAGGGCAAGGTGGGAAAACGTATTACCCAAGCGGCCAATCCGAGCCGCAACATCATAGGCCTTGGTAAGGAGATCATCAGTCACCCGGCACTGTGGGCGCGGGCATCGTGCCTCTGCGCGGGCAGCATCTGCTGGGTCCACTATCAGGCTCGCGACAATGCTGTCCACCGACGGCATCTTGTTTAACCCATATTGAGCAGCATCATGCATAGAGCTGAGTGCCCTACAGTCTTGGGACAAGTGGGTGGACGACTTAGGATCCGTCCAGCAAAGCTGAAGCTCATTGATATAGGGTTGTGATGCTGGCACACAGAATTGTGGTTTAAGAGCGGTCTTAAAGAAGGCATTAGAAACCGAATTCTCAGCTGGTAATGTCTCAATACCCAGTTGTGAAAGGGCTAATTGGACAGTTTGCTTTATGAAAGACAAACCAGGACTAGAGTCTGGGGGTAGGGACTCGGAAGTGTCAGAGTCCGCTACCGAGGGGCATGGAGAAGGCCCGATGTCAAGGTCACCACCATAGGTAACATCTCCGGTCCTAAACAGCGAGTCACTTGCTGCTATGGACACAACGTCCTCTTCCAGGTGGCCAACTACACTGCAGTGCTCCTGCTCAGGCACGCTATCAATGACACCTGTGTTTGCACACATATCCCCCCCTGGCTGTAAATTCAGGAGTAATGATTTAATCTGAGCGAACTCAGAGGCCAAAGTGTCAACCTTAGCAGATAGCATGTGGTCGGTATCACAAGCCTTCTTTGATGAGGTGGCCTCAACATGCTGCTTCTTATGGCGCTTGGTCGTCTTTTTTGGGCTCGACGCCAACGCGCCGTGAGAAATTTCATTTTCCACCAAAGCCAGTCTAGCGGACCTTTCCGACAACGGGATGCAGACACAATTAAGACACGCTTCCTCGGTGAGCGCCTTTCTTAAATGCCCAACACCTAAACACGACGGGCATAAAGTGTGTCCGTCTTCTGGGCTCAGGTGGGCTAAACAGCGAGCACACGCGTTCACGAGCGGTCCCGACATGCCTACACACAGTGCGAGCCCTACTCACGAACTCCGGAGTGAGTCAGCAAAGTACGAGGCTCCCCGAGCGAATAACACTCGAGGACCAGTCCACAGTATTGAGGCTCGAAGCAAACAAGCCACTCGGTTACAGCTGGAGGAGGCGCGGAGCGAAAATACACTCACACACTCCCGTTGTAGAAATGCAAAGAGTGAGCAAAAACACTCCCGTTGTATAAATGCAAAGAGCGAGGAAACACTCACTGCACACCAAACAAAAATGGCGCGGAGCGGGAAACACTCACAGCCTAATCAATAACCCGGTTCGGAAGAAACCGCCGCGGCGACACATTAGCCAGTGCGGGCCCGCATGATTGGTGGAAATAGCCGCGGTGCTACATTAGCGTATCAGAGCGAAATATACTCACAACAATACAATCAATAGAGTCCGGAGCGGAAAACACTCACAGAAAATATGCAACTGAAGATAATCCAGAACGTGAAGAAATCGATAGTCCAGCCGCAGCTCGCAGCCTCTGGAGGACGTAATCCACGTAGCTCCAACCAAGCCGGTTTCGAGGCTTCCGGCGAGCGCGGTAATACGACCTTCGCCGATGCGAGAATGTAGAAAAGGAACTAGTGCTGGGTGAGCGGGGCTCTTATCGACCTCTGACGTCACCCAGGTCACGTCCAATGGCGTGACTTTGTTGGTATTTTATTCTCGACCTTTGTGCTGCGCACACGTAGATATCCAGGTGCTAAGCACCGCCCTCTGGCGGTCAGAAGGAATGAAATAGAACAAGCTGGATAGGGGCTCTCGAGGACTGGACTTGGGCACCCCTGGACTGAAGTATAACGCGGCCGCAAAACGCAATGGTGATCACCTGCCATTTCACATTTTGTGGATTTCAAGCAGTGAAGAACATTATCTAGAGCTAGTGCAATACTCCCCCGACCCCCCCCCCCCCCCAAAAAAAAAAAAAGTTTAAAACCAAACCCTGTGGGGAAAGCAAATTAGTTCTAAATAAAAATGAATAACAAATTATCTTTGTATCATTTGTTTCATTCGGTTCATATAGTAACACAAACAAATTCATATCATTCTCTTAAAGCAATAGCAATAGAATTCTAAACACTGTTGGACTCTTGGGATTTAAGACAAATTGATAGCACCATAAAGCAAATGAACCACCATGAAGCGTTGAACCAATTGGCTGCAAAGCTTCGTAGCTTCAGCAAGCCTTATTTGGCCATTACTGCTTCCTTGTGAGAGACGCACAACCTTCGCTGCCACCTGTTGTGTTGTCGTCCAACATGCCTCATGCCTTTCAGCATTCATTGTGGCGCTACAGATGTTAAAAAAAGAAAAGAAAAAAAAAAACTAAGTTTGTTCTGTGCTGATTATTTCTTCAGTTACTGTTCGAGTTGTTTCGTTAATTGCTAGTTATGCCATTTAGTTAAAACCTTGCGTTTGAACAACCTTTGATTTAATAAACTGCTATTACTTGTCATTGTTCATGATGGGTGAAAGCCCGTTCCTCTGCTTATACCACAGGTGTCAAACAGATTCCACAAAGAAACTATATGGGTCATGGTTTTTGTTCAAACGGAAAATCCACAGTTTGACCAATAACTTTTTGGTTTTTGAAACAAGCCGCACCTGACTGCAATCAACTGATTAAAATAGAATATTCTTGACTTTATTTGTCATTACACAGGGTACAATGAGATTGAAAGGGCAACTCCGTTCCGGTGCATCGCACAATGAACTAACGTCATAAATAACATACAATCAAATTATCTAAAAAACAAAACAAAACAAAAAACGCAAGACATTATACAATTATAAAGGAGGTAGTGTTGATGTTGAAATAATAAATCAACAGATTGACAAACCAATTGAGAATCATCAATAGCAGCAGTCCGTGATCATAGTAGCACACTAAGGCTTACACCTTATTAGCAGGAATTGATTGTCCCTGCCTCATGAGCGCCACAAAATGGCTAATGATAAAGTTGCTGGGTCAATAATGCAATATGATTAGGCTATTCATGGGATATTTTTCTCAAATCATGTGGCGATGCATCTAGTCTTTTTTTTAGCGATCAATTTTCCCTCAAACTTGATGCGTATCGTGACGTCTTCTATCGCTGTATGTCGCCAAACAATATTTTGTCCCAAATCTAAAGACTATTATGTTCTCTCTCTGACATAATGATGCTCTTCTCCTGCAGGTGGTGGCCAGCAGAGATCTGCAACCCTCGTTTGGTCCCGTCGAACATCCAGAGCCTTCGCCATGATATTGGCGATTTCCCAGTCTTTTTCTTCGGTTCCCACGACTATTACTGGATCAATCAGGGGCGTGTCTTCCCTTACGTTGAGAACGACAAAAACTTTGTGACTGGTCAGATTAACATCAACAAGACTTTCAAGAAAGGTAATTAACTTGTGGGTGTGGGTCCCTTTACCTCAAAGGCAGACCACAGAATAGGATTCAAAAAAATCGTTGGGTCGTTTCAGCTCTAGAAGAAGCAGCCCGCAGGTTTCAGGAGCTCAAAGCACAGAGGGAGAGCAGGGAGGCTCTAGAGCAGGAACGAAAATCTCGCAAACCGCCACCCTACAAGTTCATCAAGGTAATTTAATGGACAAAATGATAACATGCAATGTTTTCTCAATGAGGTCTATTCTGGGCCTTTTTAGGAGACTGCTGCATTAAGGCACCGTATTTATAGTACTTTCTTAAATTTGTGTTGTGTTTCCTGTGTTAGTCCAATAAGCCTGTGGGGAAAGTGCACATGCATGTTGCTGACTTGTCTGAAATCCCACGCTGCAACTGCCGGCCCACAGACGAGCATCCGTGCAGCCTTGACTCGCAGTGTCTCAATCGCATGCTGCAGTATGAATGTCATCCTCAGGTTTGTTGCTCTGCTCATCTCTTGAAAAAGCTAAGAGAGTGTCAAGTGCTGCCTGTTGACATCTTGCCGACATGGAACAGGTATGTCCTGCGGGTGAAAATTGTGAAAACCAGTGTTTCTCCAAACGCCTGTATACGGGGACGGAGGTGATAAAGACAGAAGGCTGTGGATGGGGCCTTAGAACCAATCAGGCTTTGAGGAAGGTAGGTGTTAGTTTTTAGTCCTGTTTTTAAAATGATCTTTAAGTTAATGTAAGAATAAATTACAAGATTTATTATCTTTATTACTCAATCATTGAAAAATGTAATTGTTTTGAAACAGTGCACCTCCCCTTAGTCTAAATAGTACTGACACATTTCACACTTTGAGGGTCACTTATCACCTGCAAGATGCATAACCCACAGTTAATCTGTTTTCCATGGCAAACCATTATATTTTTATAGGTTTTGAGGCCTCTTCTTTCCGTAGCAATGGCTTATTGGTAGTTTTTCTAGACGTGCAAGAAAGCCAAGCCGGCGATGAGCATGGTTTTATGAGAGGTCCTGACTGCCAGCATGGTCAAAGACCCTCAGCCCACACCGACCACAAACTACGTTTATTAGCATCACATTCAAAAGACTGCAGATGGGCAGTCTTTAAGTCACAAAACACCCACAGGAGCAGAGGTGGGTAGAGTAGCCAAAGATTTTACTCAAGTAAGAGTAGCGTTACTTCAAAATATTATTACTCAAGTAAAAATAGTCATCTAAAAATTTTTCACAAGTACAAGTTAAAGAATGCTCAAGTAATGAGTAACATTGTGAGTAACTGCTTACAATGTCAGATTAAATTTTTTTTTTTTTTTTTTTAAACAACGGTATATGTTTTTTCTTGGCACAATGTCATTTATATGAACTGCTATTTTTATATTGTACTATAACCTATTACATGACAACATTAAGCCAAATATACAGAAATTAAAAATCACCCATCCTAAGAGAATGAGTACCCTATAGAGAAAACATATTTTCTACCATGAAAAAAACCCCAATCATATCTCCAGTTTTCCTTGGGCTATCGGTGCCCAAAAAACTGTGAGAGGGGTTGAAAACCACGATAATGTTGACTTTATATGAAATATTTTCTTTTTTATGGAGCTTTAAAGGCGCCACGTGATTGAACATGCCAGCGAAATCATAGGACTTCCGGCTGCAAACTTGTGCGGTCATTCATGTGACTTTTGTTGCGAGTTCTAATTGGTGGAACTGGCAGAGCCACTGTCGGCGTCTGGCAAAAATAAAGTGAAATCTAATATGTAGAATAAAGAGAAAAAATGTAATGACTAGTGTAGCCCAAAGTAGCGGAGTCAGAGCAGTGTTTCTTCTTCACAAATCTACTCAAGTAAAAATAAATATTACAGCATGGTAAAAGTACTCTTACAAGTACATTTTTCTCAAAAAGTTACTCAAGTAAATGTCGCGCGTTACTACCCACTTCTGCACAGGAGTCAGTTTACACTGGGGCGTACTGGCAGCCCGCAGCTCAGTAAGTTGTGACTTAAAACATAACCATAAATTCTTTAACTCGTTAAAACACAATTTCCCTAACACTTACCTCAAATATAAAGTCGTTCATCTAATCAATGATGATCATTTGGCTCTTTTTGGCAATAGTGACTCCTAATGGTTGAGACTGAAACAACTGTGTGTTATATCATATTTTACTTGCTTTGAGGTAATTTCTTGACCAATAACTTAAATATAAACTCGTTCTTCCTCTGACCAAGATGCATCATCTCAGCAAGTTTGACACCCCTGCGATTTTTAGTCTATGAATACAAACAGACAGATTCTGGTGAATTTCAATATGATTACCATCACGGAAAACTTGAGAGTACCTTTTTTTTTTTTTTTTTTTTTTTTGATAAACTATTTTTTTAGACGTACACTCAAGACTCATGTGTGTGCATATATGTACATCATGTTTCCTGCAGGGTGACTTTGTGACCGAGTATGTCGGCGAAGTCATTGACTCAGAGGAATGCCAGCAGCGAATTAAACGCGCTCATGAAAACCACGTCACCAACTTCTACATGTTAACTCTTACTAAGGTAACGGTATTGTGAAAAACACACATTATCCTCATCCTACCTTGTCGTCATGTCTCTCATCTCTCTCGCATTTCAGGACCGTGTGATTGACGCTGGTCCAAAAGGAAATTCTTCCAGGTTCATCAACCACAGCTGCAGCCCCAACTGTGAAACCCAAAAGTGGACAGTCAACGGCGATGTCCGCATTGGACTCTTTGCCCTTTGTGATATAGAAGCTGGTGAGATGACAACTTTATTGCGGTCAATGTTTTTCTGGCCATTGATATAGATGCCCAATCAAATTTACATTGTTAGGGCTGGAACTGATCATTTACTTCAAACAATGAGTTCAAGCAGCAGCAGTTACACTTGTGGGGGAAAAAAACTCTTTCACCCAACTTTAGATCAGATCAGTTTCGGTTCAGAAGCGTTTAAAGAGGTACACTACTCAGTTTCCAATATTTTGAACTTTTTCATGCATAAGATAACGCTAGGTTGAAATGGAAGTGTGCCCTTGGTCGAAGTGTGTTATCCAAGTGTCTTTTATATTTGAATGTAAATTTGCAATCGCGTTTAGAAGTTAAATCATCCTGCAGACGCTAGGATTTGAAATTGTCTGATGTCTTACATCACACTTCAGACATTTATACAAGTATCCCCGCTAGGGCTGCAGCTATCGAATATTTTAGTAATCGAGTAATCGACTGAAAATTCTATCGATTAATCGAGTAATCGGATAAAACAAATATATTTTTAGGTGAAGAGCAATTATAGATATACATGAGAAAACAAGACATTTTATCATTTTCAGTCAATCAATGTCTTTATTTTTGATGTATATTGTTGAAAACAGCCAACAATTGCATCTCAGATGTAACTAGAATTTTAAAAAATGACTAATTCACTGCTTTCACTCAAAAAACCTTTAGATCTTATTTTTATATATATATATATATATATTATATATATATATATATATATATATATATATATATATAAACACACCTAAAAATGCCTTTACGCTTGATAACACACATCACTTAAAAGTTAGGATTTTTTCCTACGTTTTCCAATTAAATTTCTATTTGTGTCAAGCCATTTTTAAGTTCTAGTTAAGTTTTAAGTTAGTCTAAACTGTAAGTCCTGATAGGATTTAAGTTTTTGCACTGTTCAGAATAAATGTATGATACAGGCTGTATTGGAGCACATCAGGGACTAGTGCTACTTGGTGTTTTATCCAGCAATGATTACTGAGCTAAAATTGATAGTTAGCATTGTTGAGTTTTTATTTGACATGCTCATCACTCCACAACGCTATGTTATGTTATAGCCTGTATGTAAGACACGTTAGCCACGCATCGAAAGCGCTCTTAATTAATTGAAACCTAGCCCTCCGCAGTGCTAACGTAAGGTGAGCTAGTAGTGACAGTAACGTTAATCTTAAACAGTATATTAGCGTTTAGCGCTCTTTATTAGCGCTTAGCGCTCTACTGCTTTAAGATGGCGGCTGTTTGCTAACGCTGCCCAGACGCGGCCTAGTCTGTCATTGCGCATCTAGTTCAACATACATGTGATCTCTATGAGACTCACTGGACGCCACCTGCAACTAACGTAGCATGAGCGGGCTAGTATTTAGCAACGTCGGCGTCGTTTGTAGCGGTTGTCGGCTGCAGTAAGTTTTTTTTTTTTGCTTCTTCCTCTACGCACGTGACATCAGCGCGTTGTCCCGCATTAAAAGTAGTCCGAGCAAAACGTGATGCTTAGAGCTGTCAAAATAAACGATTACTCGAGGTGAATAAAATTACTCGGATCAGTTTTTAAACTCGAGTTACTCGAGTTGCTCGAGTATTCGTTTCAGCTCTAATCCCCGCCCTCTTCATTCATCTTTCACGCCCACTATTATCAGGAGCACTGAGGCACCTGGAGGTTGCCACTTTCTGCATACTGTATATACATAATGCATTATTTAAATCTCTGCGTGTACACGATTGAATATTTTATTTTTGTATAAATGTGAAATGGTGATGTTTGGTGTCATTTTTCAGAAGATTGTAGTCCACGTCTCTGTGATGTGTAAATCACCATGGGCATTCCCAATGCTCATGAGCTTCTGACTGACACACCTTCTCCACTGGCGGTCAATCAGAGCAAGGCGTATGCTATTTAGCTCCAGTGCATATGAATGAGAAATGGCATTTTTGCAGAGGAGCCAGATAAGGACCACCTAAAATGGCTTAAAAATGACATTCTAGGCTCTTTCAACACAAATTGTCGTGCCACCTTGGTAAAATGGCATCCATTGTTATGAAAAATAATGTAAGACAATTTAAAGTCAAGTGCACCTTTTAAAGAAATGCTTTCTGTGTGTGCAGGGACCGAACTGACATTCAATTACAACTTGCACTGCGTGGGAAACAGAAGAACATCTTGCCACTGCGGATCAGACAACTGCTCAGGTTTCCTCGGAGTGCAGCCAACTGTATGTGTAGATTACTGTTCTTTATAAAGCACAAAATAATTATTAGCATCTTTTTACAGTGTCTTGACTGTTTTTCTGCCTCAGAGTGCCGTGGTGCTAGAGAAAGAGGAGAAGGCCAGGAATGCCAAACTGAGGCAGAAGAAGCGGAAGCTTCGGCTTGAGGGCAAACACACACACGAGTACTTCTGCTTTTGCTGTGGAGAGGGAGGAGAGCTAGTGATGTGCGACAGGAAGGACTGCCCCAAGGCGTACCACCTGCTGTGTCTCAACCTCACCAAACCGCCATATGGTGATGATGAAATCTATCATTTTAGCAATTCATTCCAAGTTAAAGTGTCTGCTTAGATCATCCAATAAGGTGCAAGGTTAACTGTACTTTCAGCCAACTAGTGGAAAAAAAGGAATCGCTGATGGTTTAAGGGTACATTCGGCGTGGGATCAATTCCCACTCTTTGGCGGTGTGATTGTGAGTGCAAATGGTTGTCTGTTTCTGTGTGTGCCTACGACTGACTGACGACCAGTTCAGGGCTTACCGGTAGTCCGCCTTATTATTAGTTTTTTAGGCCACGTTGCTCAGTGGGCAGCGGCTCCGGGTTCTTCTTCAGACTTTCTGGTTGTCGTGTCGATGGTGGTATTCCTGTAAGTGTTGTATGTTAAAGCCTCTTTCGACCCGCAGGTCGTTGGGAGTGTCCGTGGCACGACTGCAGCATCTGCGGGGCACCGGCCTCATCTTTTTGCGACTTCTGCCCTCGCTCTTTCTGCCCGGACCACGAGGCGGGAGCGCTGACTGCCTCTTCGTTAGAGGAGCGCCCCTGTTGTTCCAGCCACAACCCTCTCAGTCCACTGGGCTCCGTTCCCGGCTCGACTCAGCCGCCACCGACTTCCCCTCAGAGCCTCGTCGCAGTCAAAGAGGAACCGCAGAGAGACGTTGTGGCGCCCTCATTACCTCGTTCCCAGTAGAGTGCGCTCGTGGCGCTTCACCTACCTGTGCTTACTAAAGGGAATATACTTTTCTTATTCTTTTTTTTTTTGTCGGACCTCTTGAGCCGAGACACGTCGAAGAACTCCTTTTTGGCAAGCGCAGTGAGATTGGAGAGGCACCTGTCGGGGACCTACGCCATTCTCTGTTCATCTGGCTATGAAACACCACTTAACACACAAGAGCGCCGAGTTCCCGGACCATCGCTTGGTCTTGTTCTCCCTCGAGATATTCCCAAGTGTTGTCTTTGAAGGAAACGAAGTGGCGGGACGCCGCGCCGCTCCTCCTCTTGTTTACCTGCTGTACGCCGGGGCTGGCGTCTCCCACACACTTCCACTGCCCCGACGCTACTCCTCATCTGACCCTTCATCGTATCGAGCGCCTCCGCTTCCTCTTTGGCGAACAGGAGGGGCAACAGTTTTGTGCAATTTTTTTTAGGCCCTCACTACATTCCAACTTTGCTTTAATCATTTTTTGATAATACTTACAGCTATAGATGAATATAATTATATACGTATCTATGTTTGTTCATGTTTGCAAGCAGATTTTTCTCACTTCATCTCAGTGAGTGTTGTATTTCTTTGTTTAGGTGTTGCGCAGACCTCCTTGTGAAAATTGTCCTATTAAGGTGAAATACTGTATAATGGTATATAGCGTACTGGTATAACATTTCACAAGTACTTGTGACTTTTTGTTTGCTCATTCACGTGTACATAATTGGATCATAATATTGTAAAGTACTTACAGACAGGGAGGCACAGCGTCCAATCTCCACACCTGATTTTTCACACAACAGATTTTTTTCCTCTATTATTTTGAATATAAAAGTACATTTCGCATTTTCTCTGAGCCGTTGTCATGCTTGCGCGAAGCAGGGGCCCAGCCAGTGAGCACTGCTATTTGAGTATCTTTAATCAGCCTTAAGGGATAAATTCAGTTCTATTTTGGCTGTAGGAACTACTGCCCTGATGTGTTTCAGTAACATTTGTGTACTGTGACCTTTTTATTTGATATTTTCTGCCAAAACTTCTCTGAAAAGCACTTTTCACATGCCTTGTCACTACACTTGTTTTGTTAGGTCACATATATACAGAAATGTATATTAAAAGAACATAAGTGTTTTGAAAATGGATACCTCTTCTTCTGGTAGTACCATAAGAATTTCAACTGTGTTGTGACAAAAAAAAAAAAAAAAAAGGAAAAAAAAAATTGGAATAACTGCCAGCCTCTTATGTTGAGAATCAGTATCATTACACACAGTCCAGTATAGTGTACAAAATACAAACTGTACAGAGTTTTTAAATTGTTCATCTGTCAATTTTTTTGTATTTATTGCACATCATTTTATACCAATTGCTTTGTCGAACACCAGTGCAGTACTCCCTGTTATCACCATGTGACATTTAAAAAGAAAAAAGATCTGAGGAGTTCATGTATTATACCAGTAATCGGTGCATAATTTTTTTTTCTTTGAGTTGGTTGTCTACATCGTTGTAATGATTCCACATTTGCCGCTGTTACGCGTATTGACTCGTCACTGTACTTTTTGTTAAATGCAGTTCAGTATTGGAATGTTTATCATGCCTAGGCCTTTGTCATCATCCCCAGGAAATGTTTTTTTTTTTCATATATGTAATTATGTATATGTAACCTTACGTGAGGTGGGACAATTGAGTGAGTGCCAATGCAGAGCAATTTAAATAACATTTCATGGGAGCTGATTATTCACGTTTTAAAAATGGAAGAATTCTGGCTAAGTTGCATTAAGTTAAATGCTGAGGTGGGTAGTTATGCGTTACATTTACTTGAGTAACTTGTGGAGAATATACTTCTAAGGGTTGTTTTCCCATACTTTTCACTTTTACTGGAGTAGATTAGTTAAGAAGAAACACTACTCCTACTCCGCTACTTTAAGCTACCCTAGAGTCGTTACACTTTTTTCTCTTCATTCTATATGTTAGTTTTGACTTGCCACCAGTGAGATGTCGCAACAGTAATCATACGACTCCTTTGTATCAATAAGACATCACAAACCAGTCACATGACCACACACAAGCATGCAGTTGGAGTCGCAGTCCTATGATCACGCCGGCCTGTTCAATCACGTGTCTTTAAAGCACTGTAAAAATTAAAACTATTTGACAGCGTCAACATTACTTGAAAGGACAGATTTCAACCTCTCATAGTTTTTGTCACCGATAGACCATGGAAAAGCGGAAATTTGGCCATTTTAATTTCATAGTACCACTGGAGGGCACTCATGCTCTTGGTAATGTTTCATTATTCTAGTCTGAATTCTTTTTTTTTTTTTTTTTTTTTTTTTTTGCATGATATGGTTATTTTATGGCTATATTATAGTAAAACAGTTCATATAGATGGGGAGCTGGGAAAAAATATACCAATGTTTAAAAATTTCTTTAAAAAACACTGTAAGCAGTTACCCACAATGTTACTCATTACTTGCGTACTCTTTTCGCTGAACTTCTTTTTTAAACTTTTTTTTTTCTTTCTAAATTTGGATGACTTTTGAGCAATTTTATTTTGAAGTAATGTTACTCCTACTCGAGTAAATGTTTTGATTACCCACCTCTAGTTAAATGGAACATGCCTCCATCTTCTTTTTGCACTTACATATGTACCATTGTCTTATTTTGTTGGCATTTTTCCCTTCAATGATACACATTACATGACTTGTCTCCTCCCAGTACTTTCATCTTGGTCATCTGTCGTCAAGGCACTTTTACTTCAACACACGTTTCCAACAAAACTTGAATGTTATTATTTATTCATACGTTATTTGAAGTCTGGACTTTTTTTTTTTTTTTTTTTGTTAGTGAATCATAATGGCACAATTGGTCATTGTATTTTCAAGGTGAACGGTTCAGCTAAAATGCCTATGCTCAAGTCTTAAAAATGCCTGATCACGGTGCAGTTTCTGTTCCTTTATTATTTTTTCCATAATAAAGGCAGCGGCCTTTGCTTTATTTCGTCGCTCTGTGCCATTTTGCCAATTCCGCTGATACAGTTGCAGTATTAGAATGCTTAATTTGTGAGTTGCATCATTTTGTTTGCTTCAAAATTTCTTTATTTGTGCCATTCTCTTGTGGAAAAACACCCTAGCATGTTTGTTCCCTTGTAAGTGAACCTTAAAGCCCAAGTATGACTTTTCAAAGCATTATTGAATCTTTTTTTTAAAATCTGTTCTTAAAATTAGAACCATCCAATCCTCTAGTGCTTTGAAGTTTCCGTTCACTGTAACATCATTTTGTGCAATTTTGTTGTTGACTTTTTGATTGACAGGCAGTAAGAGACAGCGTGCAGCATAAAAACTCGTCTGCAAAGCAATCAGTTTTTTTTTTATATAGTAGGTTTTTTTTTTTAGTTACTAACTGGGGTCATATCTATCTAGGTGTTGCTTCAATGAAAAATGTGGATAAACACAACCACCATGTTAATTACTGTTCAACCTGTGTTACTGCATATTGTTGGCAAACCTGTAAATAGTCTTGCATTGTATTTGCATAGGATCATGTTACTGTGGCGTGCTTTCTTTTGTTGCTTGTACAATTACGCTTCTAAATGTGCGTGACTTGGAAAGACACTCTTTTTGTACATTTATTTGAAAATATGACTTCTGTCCTTTTTTCATTCAAAAGTTAAGTTGGAAGAGTTCAGACATGCCTGAAGTTTGACTTTAATAAAGCTGTACTCTGTCTCAGTGAAGCATTTGTATAATGTCACGTTTGGAAATTTGGTGCAAAAGATTCGTGTCCAACCTTACCTGGCACGCCAGGTACATCTGCAGCTCCCGACTCTTTCCCCTGATTGGTCACATTCTAATGGCGAGCCAATCCACATGAAACTACTGTATGGTGTATTTGTTACAGGAGAGCAAATACATCATTTCCCGAAAAGAAAAGCTTTTCGTGACGTTCTTTCCTCATCTTTTAATGTTGCATTTCCAACAAAATTTAAGAAATTGAAACGCTTTGCACTCCACCATAGTATTCAAGCAAATGCTGTAGTTGCTTACCGGTTACGTCTGTAGCTCCTGTCTCCTTTTGCTGATTGGCATGAACATCAGATGACCGGGTAAGTGGTTGGACAGCTGCAGTTTGGAAGACGGTACACCATGATGAATTAATTTCCATGGCTATGTCTTTTTTTTTTTTTTTGATTTAATTTAGCTTTGTGATACATGTACCTGATTCAATAGTTTACAGCCAAACCCAAAGTAACAATTAATTCAACTAGTCTTTTTCATGGCCCGTTTGGTGTAAGAAAAGGATAAACACTTTGTCTTTGCCATATTTCCAAGGGAAAACAGTTATGATTGGCTGTATCATGAGCAAGTCCTCCATCTATTTTACACAATCCACACATGCATCATTAACAAAGCAAGACACACACACACACAAAAAGCCAGCAAGAAACACAAAAAGCACACAGTTCAAGCATTCAATAGTACAGTAGATAGTATTGATATTGTATTGAACAAAACTCGATAAAAATAAACAAAATAAAAGGGGGAGGGGGGCAGGGCTTATAGTCGATTTCTTGGAAGATTGTGAATCCATCTAGGTAATCTTAAAAGGGCTGCCGGGTTTTGTGGAGAGTACTTCCTCGAGAGTGACAATCTCATCTTCTCAAGCCTAAAATGAGTCAGAACCTCTTTGAGACAACTATTATATGATGGGGGAAGTGCATGTTTCCACTTAAAAAGAATAAGACGTCTTGCTAGTAGGCAAAGGTGGGTAGCGTAGCCAAAATTTTACTGAACTAAGAAGCGTAGTGTTACTTCATAATAATATTACTCAAGTAAAAGTAAAGTAGTCATCCGAAAAATGTACTCAAGTCCAAGTAAAAAAGTATTTGGTGAAAAGAATACTCAGGTAATGAGTAACATTGTAACTGCTTACGATGTTTTATTTTTTTTTTTTTAAACAATTGTATTTTTTTTTTCTTTCTACAGTAATCTATATTCATTTTTATCATTATACTGAACTATAACCTATTTCATAACCCTATTAATCCAAAGAAATATATATATACATATATATATATATATATATATATATATATATATATATATATATATTTTTTTTTTAAATCATTGAATTCCAGCGCGAGAAAAAAATCTACAGAAATGAAGCATAATTCGTACAAATAACATGAGTGCCCTCTAGTGGAGAAAACATGTTTCCTATTACGAAAATAAAAGGATCATATCTCTTTTTCCGTGGTCAATCGGTGCCAAATAAAAACAGAGGTTAAATTCCGCGCTGTTGAGTCATACTGAAGGCGGCACTATTTGTCAAATACTTTTTTTTTTTTTTTTACGGTGCTTTAAAGATGCCACATGATTTGACAGGCTGGTGTGATCATAGAATGGTAGGCTTGAGTCTGGCATAATGGAGTCATGTGATTATTGTTGCGACATCTCATTGGTGAAACTAGAAGAGCCACTGTGGGCATCTCTGAAAGTAAAATCTAAACTGTATCATCAAAAAAATCAAGAGGAAAAAGGTAACAACTTGTGTAGCCCAAAGTAAAGGAGTAAGAGTAGTGTTTTTTTCTTCTCTAATCTACTCCAGTAAAAGTGAAAAGTATGGTAAAACTACTCTAGAAGTAAATTTTTCCCAAAAAGTTACTCAAGTAAATGTAACGCGTTATTACCCACCTCTGCTATAGGGTCGTGAAAGCCATTACATGGCGTATTGGTGCGGATAAAACAGGTGATAGAAGAGGGCAACTAAAAAGTGCTATGAATGGATCATTTCCCAAGTTTGTGCTGGACACGTTTTCCAGAATATCAAAAATCTGCTGCAAAAAAAACAGCTAGGTTCGGACATGGCTATGTCTCACCCTTTCGTGAATTATGATTTTTTTTTAACCCTTACAGAGCATTGTATTTACTGGCTGCCATTGAGGGTGCCAGACGTCCAATCCATTTCCCTGGCAAAGACGAATAAACATTTGCACAAAGATTTTTTGCCCAAAATATGCAGTTCCACCAAACCATGCCCATTTATTTTCAATGGCCCCATTCCTTTCCAATGGGAAAAAATGACATATCAACAGGAAGTGACTTGAAAAAGCCCTAACTTGTACAGGAAGTGACTGAGAAATTCACTAAAATCAACAGGAAGTGATACAAAATGTACAGGAAGCGATGCCAGAATGCCCCAAAATGTGCAGGAATTGACTCAAAAAGTCCAAATCAACAGGAAGCGACCCCTAAGTACCCTAAAATAATAAGCTGGTGACTCAAAATTAACTTATTGCCCGCTATTGACAATTATCTATTTAATATAGTAGGACTTTCAGTGCCATTGAAACTGTCAGACATCCAATCCATGTTCACTGAGACAGGCGAATGTCAATGGCGGCCAACGAGTTAACAATGAAGTGACCCAAAAAAGTGACCAAAAATCAAATCAGATTCAGATTCAGAATATTTATTGTCATTGTTGCAAAAAGCACAACAAAACTTTGTTTGGAGCATCCATACAACTAAGTTGGTAAAGTGCAAAACCCATATAATAAATACCCTTAAGTACCAAGTGTAAACACTGATACAGTATTAGACATAAGTACAAAAAAGATTCCACAGCAGCATAAAATCATCCCTATGCAAATTCCTTAGAAATTGCATCGTATAGTTCTTTATTTAGTTTTCGTTGGTTTTATCAGCCTGGAACCCCAAAACTATGTAAAACAAAAAAAGATCAAATATATACTTGAAATTGCTTAAATTGTTGGCCCTGTATCTATAATCTATAAAAGTTTGACTGAATGAAAGTATGGAAATGAACTTTTTCTTGTTATTCTAAATTTTAGAAATGTACAGTATATAATTTACTATAGAAGCGACCTCGTCTGGCGAGATGGAAATAAACTTTTTCTTGTTATTCTAAATTTTAGAATTGTACAGTATAAAACTTACTATAGAAGCGACCTCGTCTGGCGAGAATTCCACCAGCCGCTGCTGTTTTGACAGTAACAGCATCAGAAAACCTCTTCAGTCGTAGCGTGACGTGGCTAGTTGCATCCACGTGTCAAGTTTACAAATTAGGTAAATACAAATTTTGTATTTCAAAATAAAATCAATCTTCTGAGCGCCAATATCCGAATCAAAACCGTACACATAATAAAAAGATCGGTTATTCAATACCTTACCTTGTATAAATATAATTACATAAATTATATTAGTACAACAAGAAAATAAATTGCTAAAACGAATTCACACTATTTATTTTGTAAACTTCAAACGGATATACTTTCTGCAAGATGGGTTAGCCGCTTATCAACTGCGTTGGATGGAATGTCCCTCGAGTATCGAATGAGGAAAGAAGATGCGGCGGCCTATTTTGACATAAAACCCAGCGTTAACTCGAGCATTGCGAGATAAGAAGGCAACATTTTAAAGGTGGGACTTCACATTATCAATTATGATTTTAGTGAAAGCGAGACAGACATTAAATTCTAATCGGCTAGCTTAGCTTCGATTGCTTCCTGTTGTCATGAAAGGCGATGATGTGTTATCATATTTGGTGAGTGGTTACATATGTCCATATGTATGTTTCATACTTGCATGCATAGGATTAGGTGCGATAGCCACGAGGAGGTGTATTTTAGTACTTTGTTAATAGGTCTTGCCTTGTCCAAAACGATCAGTTTTCCCTCAAATATCTGACAGTGGTCAGTCACAAATATTTGACTACTTCTGTGTTGAAGTATTTAATCCATTGCAGAAAAGTCGCCTCAGAAAAAAAATCGTCTATGCGAATATGATGCTTAATGTATAGAATCTTGTGTAATCTGGTTTAACCTTTGACACTTGGCAAACTCCATTTTGTACATCTGATACTGATGAACTCATGTGCTTCACAGTATAACCTTACATTTTTTTAAACGATATAATAATCACAAAATTTTAGATAAACAAGTAGTCATTCGACCACTTTTTTGTCTTAAAGGACCTATAGCTGACAAACACACTTGTGTATTTTTTCCTCTGCAGAAAATGAACATGGGATTGATATTCAATGACATTAATCAATTTTGGAGCGATCTTTAAAATGATTGCCTCTGAAATGCTCCCTTCAAATCGCCAAAATGCTTTATTTTTATACTGAAGGTCCAGTAATGGTGCATTGAAAATGCTCCAGATAGCAGATGGAATAAACGTTGATTTTCCATCAAAATCACCAGTATGGTTGACATTGAAATTTTCGACGTTGAAACAATGTTGTTTTATGGTTTGTCAGGCGATGGTTGGGTTAACATTGTTTTATAGTTGATGAACTAATGTTAACAAATAGTTCATATATGATTGACCAGGAAATATGATTGAAAAGTTATTGAATTATGGATGAGCGGGCGTTTTGGTCGAAAACATAACATTGATTCAGTGTTGTTACAATATCATTAAAAATCGAAATGACGTTTGGGTTTTGTAAGGATTTCAATGGTGAAAAAACATTAAATAAGGGTGCACAAGTGACGTTGATTCAATGATATAAGATCGACAGCGGAATGTTGATTCAACATCTTTTCAACGTCTGTCTGTTATCTGGAAACTTCAAAGTGTTTTTGAAGTTTTTAAATTTGAAAGTGTATCTATATTTATTTAGTACCACATATTTGTTCATTTTGTTTGTATATTATTTTATATATATAAATATATATTGTTTGTCTTATTCACTTTGTGTCTGAAACCTGTAACTCTATTTGGATGAGATATGATAATATAAGCTTCTTTTCTGTAGCAAGTCCATCGTAGGCAGATAAAGTTGTGGCCATAGTGCATGGGAAAAAAAATAGATTTTGGTGTGAGCCAACGGGTGCCCTTACAGGTTTAACTTGTTGGCTGGCATCAGCCTGCCTTTTCACATATAGAATAATAAAAGAGGAAGATTTGAAAGGTAAGGGCCAAATCTTCTCGAAGACATCATGGCACACTTGGGGGCCAGGTTCCGGGCTGGCCAGGTTTTAGCTGTTCAACATGACTAAGTGTATTCAGCTCAGGTGTTTCTTTCTTTCTTTTCACTCCTGAATTGTCTCGTCATTTCCTGTTCATTGAAGAGAATTACCTGTTAACATAGAAAATCGTCCTTCAAAAGTTTTTAAATTCATATTTTTTTTGTATTCACATGTAGTGGCCAAGGAGGATAGAGACCAAGAGGTGATGTGTTTCATCGAGTGAAGTTGATTCTGACAGACAAAATGAAGAGGAGGCTGCTTCGAGGTTTTCTGGCGGAAATCTCCATCCGCTTAGCGCTCTTAGTAGTTTTCCTGTAAGTTTATACCATTCAATCCCATGCATCTATTCAGATTTGTTATTTAAAATGGTTTATTATCAGCAGTGATTCACATACTGTACTCAGATTTGTACCTGAGTAAATGCGCAGATAGATACAAAACTGAGATAAAAGTAATGATACAACTTCTTATACATCAGTAAAAGTAAAAAGTATGTAAAGATTTTTTAAATGTACTTTAGAGTGAAGGGTAAAATCTAATTTTTGGAATCGATGTATTTAAAACACAGGATCTTTTGCTTGTTTTGATCCAAAAAATGGATTAGTCTTTTCCAATAAACTTTTCACATAGCAATATGAATGTGTTTACTTGCTCAGGGTGACAGAGCAGCTTCCACCTTTCTACCGCAAGATTCAGCCGGAAGAGATGTGGTTGTATAAATACAGCCGTGTGGATCAAGATCACGTCCCGACACCACTTATGTTTGTAAGTGATATGATAATTGTCTTTTATTTGACATCTTTACAATATGTCCTATCATACCTATGCAGATGGCACACAACTCTACATTTTAGTGTCCCCACATGATTATAGTGTCTCATTGAATAAATGTATTCATCAAATCAACGAATGGAGGTGCCAGAAATTTCTCAAGCTAAATGCAGGAAAGACAGAGGTGACCTTTTCTGGGATAAAAAACACTGATCAGCTCTCACCTTGGCACAATGTCACTTAAAGCTTCAATATATAGGCTGAAATCTTGGCACAATTACCGTACTGACTCAGACCTAAACTTCAACAGCCATTGAAAGTTTGTCAATAACTCTGCCTATTAGCACCTTAAATATAGCCAGAATGAAGGGTTTCTTGTTCTAACAAGACATGGAAAAATTTATACATGCATTCATTTTAGGTAGTTTGGACTATTGCAATGGCTTATTTACAAGTGTCAACAAAAACATCTGTAATGCAAGCAAATTACACCATATTACAAGGGTATGAAATTGTTACACGTGCTTCCTCTCTGTCAAAAGATTGAGTATAAAATACTACTTCTGGTGTACAAAACACATGCTTGATTTGTTTGACCCCGGCGAAGCATCTAGACCACTAAGTTATGCTGTTTGTTTCAAGAACAAGAACAAAGGCAGCATTAATGTATGCTCCTCACCTCTGGAATAAGTTACCTGAAGGTCTGACGTGTACTCTAACGGTTAGCTCTTTTAAAAGAGGACTAAAAACAGTATGGTTTACCACAATGTATTCATAACTGCCCAAATAGTTTAAATTTTAAGTTATATCACTATTGTTTGTCATCCGTTTTTTTGGTTTTATTTCTGTTTCCCGTTTTAATTGTTTTTGTTTCTAAATGTCTTGATGACTTAATGTGACATTTGTATCCTTTTATTTGGGTTTATGTGGATTTTCATGAGATGTTAAAGCACTTTGAATTACCTTGTCTTGAATTGTGCTATACAAAAAAAATGCCTTGCCTATAGTTCCATCTTAAATCAGACTTTAACTTGAACAGTTATCTTTTTTTGCCTACATCAGAGCATTGCTCTCTTAACACCGCTGATTGTCATCATGATCTTCACCTTAATGACCAAGTCAGAGCGAGGTGACGCCAAGGAAGCATCACTGGGTGAGAACTAGACTGAGAATACAGTGGCACTGTGATTTATGAGCAGAGTTGGGTAGTAACGCATTATTTACTCAGTTACATTTACTTTAGTAACTTTTTCAGAAAAACTTAGTTCTAAGAAATGTTCTACTACGGCATACTTTTTACTTTTACTTGAGTAGATTTGCTACTCTTACTCCGCTACTTTGGGCTAGAATAGTCGTTACATTTTTTCCTCTACATTCTACATATTAGATTTTACTTTATTTTTGCCACAGTGGCCAAGTCAAAGTCATATGATTTCGCCAGCCCGTCCAATCACATGGCGTCTTTAATGCACCATTAAAAAATAAACTATTTGACATGGAGTCAACATCACTCGAAAGTATGGATTTCAGCGTGTTTCCCAGTTCCTATTTGGCACCGCTGGACCAGGGAAAACCGTAGATATGATTGTTTTCATTTCATGGGAGGAAATGTTTTCTCCACTAGAGGGCACTCATTCTCTTTGGACTGGTGAATATTAATTTTTTTTAGATTTCTGTGTATTTATTTGGTACAATATGGTCATTTAATAGGTTATAGTACAGTATAATAAAAACAAGTGTGTATATAGATATATATAGATGATGATGTGCTGAGAAAAAATATATACCATTGTTTAGAAAAATACCAAAAATTGTAAGCAATTACTCATGACATAAGTATTATTTTCACCGAATACTTTTTTAGGTTTTTGAGAAAATCCTGGGGATGGCTACTTAACTCTTTACTTGAGTAATATTCTTTTGAAGTAACGCTACTGTTACTTGAGTAAACTCTTTGGCTACTCTATCCACCTCTGCTTATGAGTAGAATTTGTTTCAAGGTACCACGGTGCTTGTTGTTGTTTTCCTCATTCTCTCCTTTTGTTTTCCAGCTGTGACTTTGACACTTGTGCTGAACGGCGTATTCACCAACGTCATCAAACTTGCAGTCGGCAGGTAAAACAGGTTAAATGATAATACTATTAGCAAACCAGAGCTGAAATCACAGTTGTCTCCGCATCAGGCCCAGGCCGGACTTCTTCTTCCGCTGTTTCCCTGACGGCCAGATGAACTTAGAGCTACGCTGCAGTGGTGATCCAGATGTGGTCATGGAGGGAAGAAAGAGTTTTCCTAGTGGACATTCTTCATGTATGTATGTTCAATTGAGACTCCCCTGGCTGGAGTCAGTCGATGAAACGCTTGCCTTACTTTGGTGCTGGCAGCTTAAATTCTGTTCCCACTTGGTGAAAAACACAAAGATAAATTAAGAAAAATTGCACTCAACAGTATCTTGCTTCATTAAAACACAGGCACTATAATACATATAATAATAAATAAAATAATAATATAAGCGGCACGGTGGCTGAGTGGTTAGCACGTCTGCCTCACACTTCTAAGATCAAGGGTTCAATCCCGGGCTTCGGCCTTCCTGTGTGGAGTTTGCATGTTCTCCCCGTGCCTGCGTGGGTTTCCTCCGGGAACTCCGGTTTCCTCCCACATCCCAAAAACATGCATGGTGGGCTGATTGAACACTCTAAATTGTCCGTAGGTATGAGTGTGTGCGTGAATGGTTGCATGTCTCCTTGTGCCCTGCGATTGGCTGGCAACCAGTTCAGGGTGTCCCCTGCCTACTGCCCCGAGTTAGCTGGGATAGGCTCCAGCACCTCCGCGACCCTCGTGAGGAAAAGCGGCATGGAAAATGAATGAATGAATGAATAATAATATAATGTATTAATATAGTAATGATTAATTAATATATTATTATAATTAAATGTAAAATAATGAATAGTTTCAGGGCATTTTGCGGCTCTGAATATGTTTAATGGCAACCGGGAGCTGCGTAATTAAAGGTCGACCGATATATCGGGTCAATATATGGACTTTTTTTTTCAAATCGGCCGATATATAACTTATATAAAAGAAAAAGTATATGTTCACCGATTGTATGATCTTTTTTTATAAAGGTCGACTTATATATTTGGCCGACTGATACATCAGGCCATTACAGTGGTACCTCTACATACGAAGTTAATTCGTTCCAGGACCTTGTTTGTAAGTTGAAATGATCGTATGTCGAGCAGGATTTTTCCATAAGTTTACATTATAATTCCATTAATTAGTTCCACAGCGGCGGCACGGTGGCTGAGTGGTTAGCACATCTGCCTCACAGTTCTGAGATCAACGGTTCAATCCCGGGCTTCGGCCTTCCTGTGTGGAGTTTGCATGTTCTCCCCGTGCCTGCGTGGGTTTCCTCCGGGAACTCCGGTTTCCTCCCACATCCCAAAAACATGCATGGTAGGCTGATTGAACACTCTAAATTGTCCGTAGGTATGAGTGTGTGCGTGAATGGTTGTGTGTCTCCTTGTGCCCTGCGATTGGCTGGCAACCAGTTCAGGGTGTCCCCTGCCTACTGCCCCGAGTTAGCTGGGATAGGCTCCAGCACCTCCGCGACCCTCGTGAGGAATAAGCGGCATGGAAAATGAATGAATGAATAGTTCCACAGCCTGAAAACACTTAAATACTGCTGGTACCATTACAAATGGCAATTTCACATCGCAAAACAAATAACTTATAAATAAAAATCGGAATAATATAATAATAATACCTATATACCTATATAATTAGGGCTGTCAAACGATTAAAATTTTTAATCGAGTTAATTACAGCTTAACAATTAATTAATCGTAATTAATCGCAATTCAAACCATCTAAAAAATACGCCATATTTTTCTGTAAATTATATATATATTCTGTAAAATAAATTGTTGGAATGGAAAGATAAGACACAAGATGGATATATACATTCAACATACGGTACATAAGGACTGTAGTGGGCATTTCACTCTACTGTCATTTAAATCTGTCTATGCTGTCCTCACTCCGAAGCGTCTACTTTTTCCAAAGCTAGACAGCTAGTGAACGACGCCTTAATAATCAGACTTCTTCCTTTTTCATCTGATTTATTAATAAAATGGCCTCAAACCACTGTCCTCTTTAGACCGTAGTGAAACAACAACAAAAAAGTACACAGCATTGCATTAGCAACAACGTTAGCTTAGCACGCTATACAGGTTCACTAAACATAAACAAAAAGCGTCTCATACAAAAAATAGAACATTTCGCTTACTAACATAATATGTACATTCTTTACAACAACCATACTTACGGACAAATCTTGTCCAAGGATCATATAAGCACAACATTATCAGCCCGAGACGTCGTGCAGCCATAATGAAGAAAAGAAGAAAATAATAAACCATGTCGCAAAGCGACCACAAGAGTTCGCTGTTGGACAGCGCAAAAAGCCTTGCTGTAAAACTTACCAAAAGGCAGAATACTTTCTGAGCGGGACATGTGCGTTAATTGCGTCAAATATTTTAACGTGATTAATTAAAAAAAATAACTACCGCGCGTTAACGCGATAATTTTGACAGCCCTAGTAATAATGTAACGAATCTGGTTCTAATGTGGTGGACGTTTTTTGCATGCTGTACCTGAACACACCGCGTGACTGTCGTGACAGTGAAATGGAGAGTGTGGTAGAGATTTTACTTTTCCTGTAATGTTTTGTTGCTGGCATCAACTGCGACGGACAGTAGGCGTGTTGTGTCGCACAAGTTGATTGAATAAATGATTAGAAACCTGACGAAGCTGGCAGTTTCTGTTGCGATGTTACAACTAACTTATGAAGACTGGCGAATGGAGTTCGTAGGGGGACCGTCGAGATCGTAGGCATACCACGACCGTATTGTCGAGCCAGCTCACGGATACACACACCACGCTCATATTTTTCTATCATTTCCATCTTCATTTCAATGGTAAGAGTCACATTTTTCGTTTTTTACCACCTGCACTAACCTTGGAACCCGTGTTTTCTCTCACAAGAAATTTCGCCGTGTGTCCATCTTCCGGCAAAACAAAGAAACTGCGGCTCTGTCATTAATCGTTGTATTTCGAGCATGTCGTCGGATGTTGAAACAAATGGCGAGTCAAATTGTACGTCGGATGTCGTAAAGATCGTGTGTCGAAGCGATCGTATATCTACGTACCACTGTATCTGGACCTTTTTCAATAAGGCCAATCCTTGTTCATTGTAATTTTGCAGGCCCCAGTGGCCAGTGTTACAAAAGGCGGTAGCCAAAGAAAAAAATCATTTCTAACATAAACATCTATATTATCAGTGTTTCAATTGCCTCTCTTAACGCGCTTTAAAAAAATGTATATCTGCTCTTACAAAATCGTTTCTTGACATCGGCAATTGGCTGGATTTAAAAAGAAAAAAAAAAAACTTTTTAAAATCTGCATCAGCCTTTGAAAATCCAATATTGGTCGACCGCTATGCATAAATGTACATAAGAAGCCGTGGAAACTTATTTGCAATAATATTGATAGCTGTTTGCAGAGGAGAGCCTTTGAATGCTGTTGTATTCTCTGTCTGCCTGAGTTTTGTGGTGTCCAAATACGGCTTATTTGATGGTTTATACCCGTTACATTAATGCTAGTTTTGTTAGCCTATCCGTCACATTTTACGTTTTGTGTTAAAATTAAGTTATCTGGCTTTGTAAAACACTTAACCCTTCAACTGCTAACTAACATGCTGCCAACAAACTGGTACAGGTTTGTATAATCTGATGCGCAACTACTCAATGTCACTCGCTGCCGACATACGTTTATCGAGTGGCCCATTTTACGTCACCCCTGACTGAATAATGAAAAATAATACTAGAGTTTGGAGAGAGTATATGATTATTTTGTTTTGATTCTAATAATTTGTTTGTATTGTGCTGTTGTATTCTAGACCTTGAGTCTGTTTAAAAAGCTCTTATCTATAGACGATAACCATCAAAAAGATAGATTGAAAGTAATGGTAATTTGTTGGTACTCTGGCATATTTTATTGAGATGGATAAATCGGCTCTATTTAACATATACAATCTTTTAATGTTTTTTTAATGGCTGGCCTGGGGATGCAAAAATTTTACAAGTGTCCAGCAGTGGAAGGGTTAATGTGGGTTTGTTTTCATTTACAACTCAAGATAATTCAGGTCGGGGGTAAATTCAGGCACTGTGTATCTATTGTTGATGCCATCCATGTTAACATGAGCGTGTATTTCATCTTGGTCCTTGTATATTTCTCTTCCCAGTTGCTTTTGCCGGGCTGGGATTCACCGCCCTTTACATCGGCGGGAAGCTGCGATGTTTCAATGCCGCTGGCCAAGGCAAAGCTTGGCGACTCTGCGCTTTTCTCACCCCTTTAATGGTCGCACTGACCATTGCCCTCTCCAGAACCTGTGACTACAAACACCACTGGCAAGGTCTGGGTCTTTTCTGAGTCGTACAACTAAACATACACTAATCGATCGTTCAACTGAAATCTGTGCCGATTTGATCAATGTTGAGGAATCGGTCGATCACTAAAATATAACCGATCTTGTTCGACAGATCGCGTTTAGAGTCAGTCAGCCACAATGGCCGATTAACATTTGACTGCTTATATTCGTGATCATTAATATGTGTAGATATGTGCACTGGTTGAGTAATTTCATAGTCACGAAACCCCAACATCATGATTACATTTGTAATGCGTGCTGCTCTTTGCTAAGTTAACCCTTTCACGCACGAATTATGATTTTTTTTTTTAGATTTTTTTACTGTACTGGTTTAACCCATTGGCTGCCATTGATGGCACTAATATTCCAATCCATTTTGACTGCGAGTTTGTTCATTCGCCCCTCCCAGTCAAAATGGACCAGACATCTAGTGCCATCAATGTCACTGAAAGATGAGCATTCACAGCCAGTCCTCGAAGTTTAAATGAATTGGACGTCTATCACTGTCAATGGCATATAGTGAATTAAATACTGTACAAGGAAAAATAATATTTTAGAGTTTTACTTGGGACCGTAACTAGAGTTTATTTCTCCTTGTAGTCATTTTAAAATCCTTAGTGTAGCTTTTATTAACACTGTTCATTTAGAAATTCATTTATAATTACAGAAAAATATATCAAAATACATTATTGATTAAAAATATATGTACAGTGCCTTGCAAAAGTATTCGGCCCCCTTGAATCTTGCAACCTTTCGCCACATTTCAGGCTTCAAACATAAAGATATTTAATTTAATTTTTTTGTCAAGAATCAACAACAAGTGGGACACAATCGTGAAGTGGAACAACATTTATTGGATAATTTAAACTTTTTTAACAAATAAAAAACTGAAAAGTGGGGCGTGCAATATTATTCGGCCCCTTTACTTTCAGTGCAGCAAACTCACTCCAGAAGTTCAGTGAGGATCTCTGAATGATCCAATGTTGTCCTAAATGACCGATGATGATGAATAGAATCCACCTGTGTGTAATCAAGTCTCCGTATAAATTCACCTGCTCTGAGATAGTCTCAGGGTTCTGTTTAAAGTGCAGAGAGCATTATGAAAACCAAGGAACACACCAGGCAGGTCCGAGATACTGTTGTGGAGAAGTTTAAAGCCGGATTTGGATACAAAAAGATTTCCCAAGCTTTAAACATCTCAAGGAGCACTGTGCAAGCCATCATATTGAAATGGAAGGAGCATCAGACCACTGCAAATCTACCAAGACCCGGCCGTCCTTCCAAACTTTCTTCTCAAACAAGGAGAAAACTGATCAGAGATGCAGCCAAGAGGCCCATGATCACTCTGGATGAACTGCAGAGATCTACAGCTCAGGTGGGAGAGTCTGTCCATAGGACAACAATCAGTCGTACACTGCACAAATCTGGCCTTTATGGAAGAGTGGCAAGAAGAAAGCCATTTCTCAAAGATATCCATAAAAAGTCTCGTTTAAAGTTTGCCACAAGCCACCTGGGAGACACACCAAACATGTGGAAGAAGGTGCTCTGGTCAGATGAAACCAAAATTGAACTTTTTGGCCACAATGCAAAACGATATGTTTGGCGTAAAAGCAACACAGCTCATCACCCTGAACACACCATCCCCACTGTCAAACATGGTGGTGGCAGCATCATGGTTTGGGCCTGCTTTTCTTCAGCAGGGACAGGGAAGATGGTTAAAATTGACGGGAAGATGGATGCAGCCAAATACAGGAACATTCTGGAAGAAAACCTGTTGGTATCTGCACAAGACCTGAGACTGGGACGGAGATTTATCTTCCAACAGGACAATGATCCAAAACATGAAGCCAAATCTACAATGGAATGGTTAAAAAATAAACGTATCCAGGTGTTAGAATGGCCAAGTCAAAGTCCAGACCTGAATCCAATCGAGAATCTGTGGAAAGAGCTGAAGACTGCTGTTCACAAACACTCTCCATCCAACCTCACTGAGCTTGAGCTGTTTTGCAAGGAAGAATGGGCAAGAATGTCAGTCTCTCGATGTGCAAAACTGATAGAAACATACCCCAAGCGACTTGCAGCTGTAATTGGAGCAAAAGGTGGCGCTACAAAGTATTAACGCAAGGGGGCCGAATAATATTGCACGCCCCACTTTTCAGTTTTTTGTTAAAAAAGTTTAAATTATCCAATAAATTTTGTTCCACTTCACGATTGTGTCCCACTTGTTGTTGATTCTTGACAAAAAATTTGAATTTTATCTTTATGTTTGAAGCCTGAAATGTGGCGAAAGGTTGCAAGGTTCAAGGGGGCCGAATACTTTTGCAAGGCACTGTACTGGACTGTCTCAGAAAATTAGAATACACAATATTCTAATTTTTTGAGACAGTCCTGTGTATATATACAGGACTGTCTCAGGAAATTAGAATACACAATATTCTAATTTCCTGACTGTCTCAGGAAATTAGAATATTGTGTATTCTAATCTTCCTGACTGTCTCAGGAAATTAGAATATTGTGTATTCTAATCTCCTGAGACAGTCCTGTATATATACACAGGACTGTCTCAAAAAATTAGAATATTGTGTATTCTAATTTCCTGAGACAGTCCAGTATGTATAATAACTGCAAGCATTTTATTTTTTTTAAGATGCACTCTACTCATTTATCCAGTATTTTGAACCATCTAATGTACAAGAAATGGACGTTTTCCCTTGATTAAAGTGTTATCCAAGTGTTTTTTTGTTTGTTTTTTAAATTTGATTGCAATCACGTTTGAACTTAAGATCCTCTTGCACACGCCAAGATTTTTTTTTTTTTTTTTTTTAAATATTTGCTATTGAACTCAGACTCATTCATGGTCAAGAGACTTTGGCTTTGTTAAGGAGAACAGTGAAGCATAACGATTGTCATAACTATTGTTTGTATCAGAGAAGTTATTGATTAATTTGTTGACTGACTATTTGGAGGTGGTAAAGAAATGCCAATTTATAACTTCATCATTGAAATACAGCCGATGTTTAATATCCTTAAAACGTGAATTGAAAATTGTCATTATTGTCCTACCTGCAGACGTGTTGGTGGGCTCTCTGCTAGGCTTGGGCTTTGCCTGGCTGTGCTACAGGCAGCACTACCCAGCGCTTCATGATGCCGACTGCTACCGCCCTCTAAGTCACAGAGAGGGCATTCCCGCTGCACAGGAACGCAAGTTGGCTAACTCCAACTACATCCTGCCCATGTAACAAACAGCCGGTTGCATTGGATCCTTTTTCGTGCTGTTTATCATGGCTCCCAGGGTTTATTATGGAAACTGCAGTTGCCTATAGTTGGACATTTTGAGGTGGAGAGGAAAAGCGCATGAGAAGGTCTCAATTTTTTTTCCTCTTTTATTTCCCAGAGTTCCACCAGAGACATTTATCACAGCCTTTTTCTACCCATGGTTCATACTTTCACACGACAGCTTGGCATCCCGCAATCCTGATTAGAAGCGTGATTTCAGTGATGATTGCTTTTAACGCTGGTGTCAAACATATCACTTTTCTGCTTGTTTTGGCTCAGAAACTACATCCAAAGGTTGAAAAGTGATCCCATTTTATTGGGGCCTTTTACACAGAACAGCTACGAGGGAAAAAGGAGGAATATGCTGGCTTGTACCGGCACCTTACGTAAATATTGCGTATCAGCCCATTGAGCTCCTTTGTGTTTCAGAAGTTTTTTTTTAGCAACAGGCCAAACGGTCAGGCCTTTATGAAGTTTGACTCAAACTTAAGTTCAGCGAGGAAGCAAGCAGAGTTAGGAAAGAGGTGAATTACATTTTTAATCTTAAATCACACTGTCATTCCATGTGTTTGATTACACAGGTGTTAATGGCTTGGTTGCTGGATGATAATTCTGCTGTTGTCCATCCAGCAAATTTTGAACTGCTTTGAGTATGTTGGGACGGCAGAAGACAGCAGTCCCTTTAAAAATCAGCTGTTCTATATCCTTTTTTTTCCTTTGGGAAATATCAACCAACTGTAGATGAGCATGCTTTCATATGCACTTATGACAGATGATGCCTCTTTTGAAATACTGTCATCGCGATGAGTGTTTTGTTTTTTTCCTGCCTAAATCGTGTTTACTTTCTTATTAGGGTTTTAAATGGAACCCCAACATAATTTTACCTGGCCAGCTATGAAATTAAAAAAAAAAAAAAAAAACACATTCACAAGCGTAAAGACTTGTAGGTACACCTTCTGAGTAGCAACAATGACTACACAGTTCACTCATGCAGGTCATGAATTCACCAACTATGTAAAGGATGTGGTTGCTACTCCGATGGTGTATCTCCAAGTATAAGACTTGAGGGTTAAAGGTTGCCGACCCTTAAACTAGACAGTCCAATAGAGACTTGACACAATTGTATGTATCATAAGAAGGAACATCCTCCTGTTGTTCAGGGTTTAGATCCTGTTCATATTTCTATGTCGGTAATGACAAAAAAGAATATGGCAAACCTATTTGTGTTTTTGTGTGAAATCAGCCAAAGTTTTGCAGGGTATAAGCACTTTTGCTGTGAATCCAGGTCAAATTTGCTGATCACAGCGGATTTTAGACCAAACTTGGCCGTGCCTTTTAATTTCCAAAATTTGCTAACGTATACTATACTGTTGTTTCCATTCCATTTTTGTTTGTGACTCATTTTCTCTCATTTTGACGTTAACTCTTAATTCCAATTCCAATATAATGATCATTCGTAATCTTAAACTTGGTGTTAGTTTTTAGTATTTTAAATAGGACTGGATGCAGAACTGGGGTAACGTCTTGATGAAAAGGTATTTATCATATAGCCTCCATTTGAATTCCACTTGATACTGTATGAAGAATTGTGCTTAAGTTTTGGTATGTAGGAGTTTGACTTGAATTTTCTGTGTGTGTTTTTTTTTTTTTTTTTTTTTTTTTTTTTTTTTTTGCTTGAAACTGGATCATTCTAAGGAGCACGGGTCTTTAGTATGTATACTTTTTTTAGTCTTTGTTTCCCTCTGATTTTGCTAGAAGGACGTAAAAGTCATTGCCTGCTAATACCAACAATAGATGTCCAATTCATTTAAACTGGACTGAATGCTTCACTGCCATTGACTGTGCTCGGCGAATGATTGCTGCTAGTCATCCTATTCAGACTATATTGGACGTCTAGCGCAGCCAATGAATTAACAATGTTTTTTTTTGTCTAGAAAATTTAGGGGTGTTGACAATCTCTAATGATAGTTTTTTTTTTTTTTTTTTTGGTCAGTCACATCTTTATTTTGGTTTCACTTGTAAAGACCATGTAGCAGCCAATTAATGCTGATACACGCTTGTGATTGTATTATGTTGTATTGTCATTTGGTCACACTAAATAATGTTCCTACATGAGCTCTATATAGTCTCGTTTTTCTTTGACAACGTAGACATTTTCTGCACATACTTTTTTGTATTAACAAACAATTGAAGTCAGGGGTTTACATACACTGTGCAAAAACACACATTTCATTTTTTGTCTCACCATCTGAAGTCAAGTCAGGCTCATTTTTGTTTGTGACTCATTTTCTCTCATTTTGACGTTAATTCTTAATTCCAATTCCAGTACAATGATCATTTGTAATCTTAAACTTGGTGTTAGTTTTTAGTATTTTAAATAGGACTGGATGCAAAACTGGGGTAACGTCTTGATGAATTTTCTTTGACATTTTCTGCACATACTTTTTTGTATTGACAAACAGCTGAAGTCGGGGGTTTACATACACTGTGCAAAAACACACATTTCATTTTTTGTCTCACCATCTGAAGTCAAGTCAGGCTCATTTTTGTGACTCATTTTCTCTCATTTTGACGTTAACTCTTAAGTCCAATTCCATTATAATGATCATTTGTAATCTTAAACTTGGTGTTAGTTTTTAGTATTTTAAATAGGACTGGATGCAGAACTGGGGTAACATCTTAATGAAAAGGTATTTATCATATAGCCTCTATTTGAATTCCACTTGATACTGTATGAAGAATTGTGCTTAAGTTATGGTATGATGACTTGAATTTTCTGGGTTTTTTTTTTTGTTTTTTGGTTTTTTGCTTGAAAGTGGATCATTCTAAGGAACCTTTCCTGTTTCACGTCAGTCAGGATTAGCGAAATGTTTTTTCTGCTTGAAGCTATCTATTTTATGAAGTCTTGAGGGGTTTAGTTCCTGCTGAAACAAAACTGCCCCACAACATGATTCTGCCACCACCATGGTCATTATGTTCAAACAGCTCCACTTTTAGTTTCATCAGACCACAGGACATGTCTCCAGAATTTAAGATCTTTGTCTTGATATCTTTTGCAAACTATAGTTTTTTTATGTTATGGCTTCATTCTTGGTGCGTAGCCCGTCAGCCCATGTCAGTGCAGGACTCGTTTCACTGCATGTGGAAAATTGACACTTTCTTACAGTGGTGTGATGGCTGGACATTTGTCCATGTTTACACTTGTGTATAATTGTTTGAACAGATGAACGTGGCACCTTCAAACATCTGGAAATTGCACCCAAGGATGAGCCAGACTCGTGGAGCTCAACGATTCACTCTCTGATTTCCTGGCTGATTTCCTTACTTACCCACGAACAAGGAAACAGAGTGTTTGAGGTGTGACCTGAAATACATCCCCACTAGGTATGCTTTCAACTCACATTTTGTCAGGAGCTTCTAAATACATGATCATCTGGACTTCCATTTTATTTAAAGAGAGTATTTTTTGTATATCAACATGGCACCGAATGAAATATAAAATTACACATCAAATTCTCTTAATATTGTGGCATTTAACAATAATTTCAGTAATCCTGACTGGGGGAGAAAGCGATTTTCAAATCGTATTTACGTGGTTATGATTCAGGCTGGATGTAAAAATATTTATACTATATATATAAAAAGCCGTTTGAAAACAGAGCAAATTTTAACCATTTCACAGAACAAGCTCCTTTGATATGTTTATCGAATGGCACTGACACAAAATGGCCGACAAGTGATAACGGTAGTTCCGCTTTTGGTGGACGTAGTGTCGCGTGCTTGACGTACGTACACTTCCCTTTTCTGATTGGTTGCGTTTGACGTAGCCATTTGGCGCCACATTTCCAGCACTGAAGCAGCTGTCCGTCGTTCGTCTCTTGACACAATACAGAAAATTTGCTTTTCATGTTGTTGTTTTTTCACCTGCACTCCACATTGGCCCACAATTTTGCTTTCTAGAACTCGACGATAGCGTTATTTGCCGCTGTTCAAGATGTTTGTCACGGATATTCGGAAAGAATTTTATGAAGTTGTTGCTAACCAGGTAGGTTACTGAACTGGAACTGGAAAATTAGTTGGTAAAGCTAAAGAGTTAAACGCTTCACCTCACTTTTCAGCTAGCCAATGAGTTCTAACATTTTCCAACTCTTCTCCAGAGAGTTGCGCTCCTGGTGGCGCCAGATATTGATGCTCTTTGTGCCTGTAAGATCCTTCAGGTAAGTTAGCATTGAGTATTTTGTTGTTGTGACTTAAAATTGGGGCAGAAGAACAACAACCAGCCATTTTAGAGCAAATAATACCAATGTTTACACTTTACTGCCACCGCCATACACTTGGTGAAATGGTAAATGGAAGTGATTATCTAGCGTTTGACAATTAATGTCGCTTGTCATGACAATGACTGAAGACAACAAAGCATTAACGAACCATAATATAATGCAGCACAGAATTTGTTATTTTATGTTTACATTTTTCTTACTGCATAAAATGTTCAGCTTTGTATATTAACGCTCACGAGTAGTGATCAATCACGTGTTTCTTGAAAGTGCCAAGACCCCCCCCCCCCCCCCCCCAACTTAAAGCACTCTCAAGTGAGGACTTCAAACTCTCCGAGTTTTTTTATTTAGCGCTGATAGACCACAGAAAACCGGGAGATTCGCTCGCTTTAATTTGATGATTGAAAATATCTTTATTTTTGCGTGTGGGCGCGTTGTACACTAGAGGGCACTCGTGCTCTAACACTTCCATATACAGTACCTATTTTCCAAGTCGGAATTTGAATATTTTCGTGTATTTATTGGCCTAAAAGGGGAATTTAATAGGTTATAGTGTAATGATAACAGTTCACATATATGGCGTTGTGCTGAGAAAAATTTTACCACGCGAGTGCCATATTAAATATTTTACAAGCTATAAAGAGACAGAAAAAAAAAGTCCAAAAACACACACAAAAAATTGTGTGGTTTTAAATTGAGAAGGACATATATTTTTATTCTAGGTTGTTTTTTGTGTGTGTGTTTTTTTTTAAAATGTATTAAAAATACATGGCTAATAAGTATTGTTTTTCCATATGTTTATATCTTTCAAATATACACCTAATGAGTTCATATTTGATTGTAATTGGAAAAAAAAGTTTTTCACACACAAAAAAAGAACTAAAAACGGGTCTACCAGTGAGGTGTCTCTTATATTTTTTTTCAAGGAGTTGGCAAGCTGAACTGCAAGTGCACTACCACCAAAAACACTTTGGTCTTCAAGTATCACACTATCATGACTTCAGATTCAGATATGTATTTGTCATTGACACCAGCTCTCACAAGATGACAACAGATGCAACGAAATTCCGTTCGATGAATGAGCATCGGGCCGCTGCAGACTTTATTCCGCGCCGCCACTTCTATCTTTTCTTCAGAAATTACAGAGCAAGTTACAAGTAGACACACATATATCATACAACATAGCATGGATATGACACGACGCACAGGTCATGTGCAGGACTTTTTTTGTATGAAAAAAGGGAGAACTACCAGTCATGGCTGGCGGAAGGGGGGGGATCAGTGATAGTAAGAAAAAGGCGGTGGCGGACTGGAGGGCGGGAGGTTGTGTGTGAGTGTGTATGTATAAGTGAATCAGTGTTTGTATGTGTCTGTGGACAAATTAAGAGTCTCAGGGCCCTGCGACCGGCCTTGGGAACAGATCAAGGGCAAGATCTCATGTGCGCAGCTCTCTCCAGGAGAAGGGAGGAGTGGGGGTAAGGGTGTTCGGGAAAGGGAAAGGAAAATTATAATCAACTTAAGCCGAATAAGAGTTTAGTATGTCCAAATACGGTTGGTCTTCAGTAAGCCTGTCGCAATATGCAATAATTTCATTTATCGCACGGTAAATAAAAATGAAGGCGATAATTTTTCCGCTGCGATTTATCGCCTTGCGTGCGCGTGCGTGCGGCTGGCGGGCTGTTAAAAGTTCGGCTTCCTTGTTACCAACTACGCAAAATGCATTTTAGTTCTGTTTTTAGTTTAGTGCAGTTTAAGTTTAGTGCAGGTGGAGGGAAAAAAAAAGAAAAGGTGACGCTTACCATTGAAATGAAGATGTGAATGATGGCAAAATATAAGCATGGTGTGTGCATCCATGAACGGGGTCGTAGAATGCCGAGCTCGGCCGGCGGTCCCCCTCCGTTCGCCAGTCTTTATAAGTTAAGGTGACAGTTCTTATTGTGGTAACATCGCCTAAGAAATCGCCAGCTTTGTCTGGTTTCAAATAATTTATTCCATCAACTCGCCGAGTGTCCACTGCTGTTGACGCCAGTATCGAAACAGAAAGTAAAATAGCGCTCTCCTGCTCACCGTCAGCCCTGCGGTGCGTTCAGGTACAGCAAAAAAAGTCTGCCACATTAGAAGCCGATTCGTTACATTATTACAGGTACTGTACTGTATTATTGTTATTATTATTGTAATTCTGATTTTTATTCATATTTTATTTGTTTTGCTCTTTGTAATTGCTATTTGCAATAGTAACAGCAGTATTTATTAAGGATGTAGTGTGGGTTTTTGGGCTGTGGAACGAATTATTTATTCATTCATTCATTTTCCATGCCGCTTTGTTCTCACGAGGGTCGCGGAGTATTCTTATGGGAAAATCCTGCTCGACATACGACCATTTCGACTTACAAACAAGCTCCTGGAACGAATTAACTTCGTATGTAGAGGTACCACTGCATTACACATGGAACGCCATAGCAGAAGCTATGAGGGGAAACGTTTTCATTTGCCTAGATGCTTAAATTATTAAGTGGAATTTTATTTTTCTTACAAACACATTTTATTTCTTCTATGTTTCTGTGCAGTATTAATATTGTGGTCTTTTACTAAAAAGAGGCATAGTCTATTGTTTTTAGTTGTGATTTCCTAAAAAGTATTTTTGAATTTAAGAGTAAACATTTATTGCGTTTAAATGGATGTACATGAGCTATTAATATATACTATATTCTCCCAGTGTTATTGTAATTTTTTTTAAAATTGGGGGGTGCAATAATATCGCATGTCACAATAATTTATGAAATAAATTATCGCACACTAAAATTTGTTATCGCGACAGGCCTAGTCTTCAGTCAAATCCGTGCTCCTCATGGCGTAGGCGAGACCTTCTGTCCCTTAAGTCATTGCCAATAGTTGCGGTCTGCCTCGACAGTTCAGTCACCTGCCCCGACAGTTCCGTCACCTGCCGCAAGGTAGCATCCACTTTTCTCCATCCTTCCTCGGACCGAACCGTGAGTCTACGGAGCTAGTTCTCGATCCGAGCCTCGAGGCAGTCTTCCAATGCCTTGAATCGCACAGTTTGATCCGTGGTCAAGTTGTTGATTTCCTTGAAAGCTGCCGTCTTGGAAACTTTCCGGTATAGAGCAGGGCACCTCCTAAGCCAAGCAGAACGAACCCCACAACCGTCACGCCAGACAGCCAAATAACCTCGATATCTTCCAAAGATAGGACAGTAAGACACGCTGGCTTCCAGTGATCTCATGAATCTCTCACATATCCAGCGGCGAAGGTCCCGTCTGGGCAAGACGGCTCTCCTGGTGCACCATGTCTTGTTGGAAAAAATCTTGTCAATTGCACTGAGAGACCAACTAATCAGATCCATTTTCGTTTCGTTTCGTATAAGAGACCAGCACAGTTGATCCACAGAGGAAATACAAAAAAAGCAGACAGACTAGACTGACGAAGATAACAGCAAGCAGCAGCAGGGAGGAAACACGTCCGCCCCCGTCGAAGACAGGAAGAAGAACATCTTAAAACAGAACATCTTAATACAGTAGCATCATATAGCAGGGGTCAGCAATCCTGGTCCTCGAGTGCCACTATCCAGCTTGTTTTCCATGTCTCCGTCCTTTAACACACCTGAATCAAATGACCAGCTCATCAGCAAGCTCTGCAGGAGCCTAATAACGATCATGATTATTTGAGTCAGGTGCGTTAAAGGAGGGAGCCATAGAAAACAAGCTGGATAGTGGCACTCGAGGACCAGGGTTGCTGACCCCTGTCATATAGTGTCAGTGTCAAAAAAGAGATCAAACAGAATATTTACTGTATACTCTGTCTTCTTTTCCTCAGGCCTTGTTCCACTGCGACCAGATTCAGTATACCCTAGTGCCAGTGACTGGATGGCAGGACCTTGGAACTGCCTTCTTCGAACACAAAAAACAAGTATGAAACTCGTAATGAATAATTTGAAAGCTTCCTGTTTTGAGTTTTAAGAAAATGTTGCTGCAGTTTAGGTATTTTGTCCTAATCAACTGCGGTGCCAACGTTGACCTCCTTGAGATGCTGCAACCAGACGATGACTCCATTTTATTTATTTGTGACACACACCGGCCTGTTGATGTGGTTAATGTCTACAATGACACTCAGGTGATGTATAATTCTCTCTTCGACCCTTTTTTCCGTTAAACTAAATGAAGCAAACACTGACAGACACATTATAGCTCACTCATTCTGTATATACAAAATCATTTTAATCTATTTTGACATTGGCGTTGTAAAACCGTAGATTTGTGTGATCGAGTGCGTGCACTAACGGCACTGGGCTTTTTTCCGTGTCTGCAGTTAGTCGTTCATTAGCCCCCTTCCCAATCGAATTGGATTGGGTGTCTAACACAGTCAATGGCACCAATAAGTTGTCACACAAGGAAATGACCCAAAAATGTCCCAGAACAGACAGGAAGTGACAGAAAATCAACAGGAAGTAAAATGGAAATGCCTCAAACTCAACAGGAAGCAGCCAGGAAATTCCCAAAAAATCAACAGGAAATGATCCAAAATTTTCAGGAAAGTGACCCATAACCGTAAATATCTTAAAATGACAAGCAAGTGGCGCAAAATTAACTCATTGCCTGTCATTGACAATGATAGACGTCCAGTTAACCAGACTAGAAGGACTGGCTGTAAATACTCCTCTTTCGGTGCCATTGACAGCGTTAGACGTCCAATCCATTTTGACTGGGAATTTGTTCATTCACTCCTCCCTGTCAAAATAGGTTGGTCATTGGTAGCCAATAAGTTAATATACTTGGCTAAAAATAATATAGTCCAGCCCACATGAGATCCAATTGCCAGAAAGGATTGTTATTAGCCTTTAATGGAACTTTCACATTAGACCAAGAGGACCAGGGTCCGTTTGGAGTGCAACCTTGGAACAACACTTGCAAATGACATGTTGAAAAGTTTCAGTATTCAAACTGCGACAACCGGACTTTCTGAGTAGCATGACATGGTCGAAAGGCGTGGTCATTGATTTGACAAACAGAAGAGAAAATACCTCCCCCGTGGGAGGGAAAGGAGCGTGGAGCGTCACACGCTCGGCCAGCGGCAGCGTCGACCCCTCCTGACTCTGCCGAGTGAACTGTAGTATGTAAAAAATGTACAGGATAAAAACGAACCACGAAATGGAACTGCATGGAATCCCAAGTCACACTGGCGCAATCGCTTTCACTTTTGTGACTTTTTGAACTGTCAAATTCTCATTACTTCCAGGAGAGTGAGACTCACGAAACGGCCACTCCGAGAGGCTCCGCCTGGCTCGGCCACTGTTATTAGTGCACCCTGCTCATCTTGCATTCACAAGAGGAATAGGGTGCACTTATAGTGGACCAAGACCCACGATTTTTGGGCAGACCAAAGCTTGTTTGTTTGGTCCAAACTAGAGTTCAGATGCGCGTTCACATTTACAAAACGAAGCGGATTATCTGAGAAAAAAACTGGTTAAAAAGGACCAAACAATGCTTTTGTAAAAGCACCCTAAGCAGTGTTAAAACCGTAAGGAAGAAATGATCGATAATTAATATTCTCCTGTTGGGTTGCAGATAAAACTGCTAATAAAACAAGATGATGACTTGGGCGTGCCCCTCTATGATGAAATATTTCGGGATGATGAAGATGAGGAGGAGGAAGAGGGAAACGACTCCGGAAACGAGAGCGATAACGGCTCCGAGCCATCTGGCAAACGGAGGAGATTTGACGAAGTAAGGCGTTTTTTTTGAAAAACAAAATAATAATAATTTCAAAGTAATTTAAAAAAACCTAAAAAAACTGATGTTGCTCTGCAGGGGGAAATTGAGAGGAGAATCGAGAGGCAACGTGAGAAGAGGGAGTGGGAAGCACGGCGGTAAACCGCTATTAAGTCATATTTATACGTTTGCGCCTTACTGCAGGGTGTTTATGTTCAGGTTTTTTTTTTAACCACAGGAAAGAAATCCTATTTGACTACGAGCAGTATGAATACCATGGCACATCTGTGAGTGGACAGAGAGTAAATTAGAAAAGAGGCCGCCTTAAATACTGTATTTTGAATGATCTTTTGTAAATTAGGCAGCCATTATGTTCTTTGAACTTGCCTGGGTGTTGACTAAAGACACTAAAGATATGCTCTGGTAAGTTCTCTATTTCTTCTTATACTCTTTTAAACGGCATCCAAACATCCTTTTTTAAAATTTTTTTAAACAGGTGGGCTGTCATCGGACTAACAGACCAGTGGGTTCATGATAAAATCACAAAGTGAGAAAATATCCTCATTCCACCATTAACATGGTTGCCACTGATTATGATAGACCTCCAATCCTCTTTGACAGTTGAGAGATCATGTTTCATTGCCATTGAAGGTGATATACAGTGATCCCTCGTTTTTCGCGATTAATGGAGAACAGAACTTGCCGTGATAAGTAAAAAACAGCGAAGTAGCGCACCTACCCCTGTGCATGTTCAATGTATTTATTCAGGTTTAGCATTGGAAAGAGATATATATGAGACATGTTTTTTCACTTTTTTGCCCCCAAAGTATTAATTTTTTAAAAATGCTTATGTATGTATATATATATGTTTTTAAGCACTTCAAATGTAATAATTATGATAAGTTTTAAACATGTAACCGTCCAACCGAATTATTTTTAAACAAGAATAATGTACTGTAGTAGGAAAATGCTTGGCTTTATTAAATGCTTAATAGTGAGTCTACTCAAATCCTCTCAAGCTGCTCACTGCTCACACAATGAGTTGCCACAGCAACTGTTTAACAAGTTGAAGGATGATTGACTCAAGCGGCCCTTTGAAGTCCGTGACTCTGGTAAGATCAAACACAAACATCTGTCAACATCGTTAACTTTAATAAGCAACTCCAGTGACGTGCCTGACAAACAAAGAGCAGGGAGAGGGAGGGAGGGAGGAAGCGAGTGTGAAACTATGTGATCGGCCCGGGACACCTCATCTGTATTTCTTTTTTTTTTTTAATTGAAAAAAAATCCGTGATGGACTGAGAGCGCAAAGTTTGAAGCGCAAAGTAGCGAGGGATCACTGTAATGTATTTCCAACCTATTTAACTGGGAGATGTTGGTAGTCAAAATGGATCAGACTTCTATCACGCTCAATAGCTCCAGTGAGTTGATGCATGCGTGTACTGGGTTCCCCTTCCTTAAGTAGAAATTGGCCAACTGTGAAAACGGCACAATTGAAAAGGGAGATGGCAGCAATTTGCTGCCAACCTTCCTACTCAAAATGGCGGTCAGTGGGTTGAGTTAACCAGCATCTGTAGCATCAGTGACATACAAAGCAATGGAAAGTATTTTAACAGAAATCAAGTAGGAATTGTGCTTCTAACTGTAGTCTCAATTCCAGCATGTATTTGTATGAGTTCCACTTTTATACTGAAATAAATTAAGCTCTACGGTCTACAATTTATACTGAAATACTTGCATGTGATAACAATTGGAACAAACATACACAGCAATTAACTGTCATTCTAGGTATTTGCAAGAAAAGAATACAAAAATGCAACACAAGCAAGTTTTAGTAATTACTTCGAAAGACCATAGCAGTAATTTATATAATTATTCATTTTAGGCTATATTACATTTATTCTCTTCGTTCTGTTCGTCAGTATGAAATATGTAACCGACATCGGCACAATGCAGCGGCACGTGTCCAGACATAACCATCGGAACGAAGATGAGGAGAACTCTCTTTCCATCGACTGCATGAGGATCTCCTTTGAGTACGAGTATCCTTCATTTATCTGGAGGCCAGTTTCATACTATTCCACTCTGTCTAAACTGTTATTATCTCTGTAGTATGTATGTTTGTTTTGTTGTAGCCCCGCCTTAACTGGGGATGGAACGATACACTTAAAGCAACACTAGGTAACTTTTCAGTTTTGGTCGATTTTAGCGGTGCAGGTGGACAAAAGCGGTAGTGTTTTGCCTGAAGAAAGACTGCATTTCCAATGAGGAACAGCGCGCAGTGTCGTAAAATGTTTTCCCGGTGGCCTGCAGATGGATTGAACAACATTGATGTTTGCAGCGGCTGTGTGAAGGATGAATAGCAATAAGTTAATGACTCCTGTTTGATTTTGTACCGTATTCCCTGGTGAGTTTCAATGACCTTTGATTTCATCGCGTGCTATTACTTGTCATTGTACTAATGTGGGTGGAAGCCAGTTCTTTAGCTTACACATTACAAGCGAAAATTGATTCTCCTTACCTCATGAGCCCCCACAATGGCTGTTGGCTACTAATGGTAAATTTACTGGCTCAGTAAAGCAAATGACTTAACTTGTTATGGACTATTTTACTCTAAATACGTGGCAATGCATCCTACTGTATATATCGCGAGACATTTTTTTCAAACTTAATGCGTTTTGTGATGCCTTGTATCGTGATATACGCATCGCCAAATGATATTTTGTCCCAAATCTAGCCTTAACGGTCTTCTTCAGCCTACGTCTGACGCTCTACCAGCACTGGTCACTATACGAGAGCATCAGTAATTCATGTTACACGTCCTGCCACTTTAAACTGTGGACTTTAAACGGCCAGAAGAAGCTGCAGGAGTTCCTGGCCGACATGGGGTAAAAGTACACAATGAAATGGCAAATCATGTGAAAAGTATTGATTTGTTGAAGGCTTTTTTTGTTTTGTGTTTTGGTACCAGTCTGCCTCTGAAGCAAGTGCGGCAAAAATTCACCTCAATGGACATGTCCATCAAAGAGAACCTGCGAGAAGTGATCGAGGAGTCTTCCAATAAATTTGGGTGTGAATTTGATTAAATAAAACTGCCCCCCCCCACACTCACACACTAGGGATGGCTTTACTGACATTTTCCTCTCTGATAGATTGAAAGATATACGTATACAGACATTTGGTGTCCACTTTGGCTTCAAGAACCGTTTTCTGGCCAGCGACATGGTGCATGCATCCACAGCTTTACTTGAGAGCACAGAGAAAGATAAGAGTGAGACAGACAACTTCATCAAAGCTCTAGACTCACTTTCAAGGTATGTTCTTTCAGTTCCACTGACAGTGATAGATGTTACGAGTATGTGACATTGTTGGTATGTAAAGCTGCTTCAATGACAGCCAGTGTTATGAGCATTCAAAATACACGTCTGCTTTCATAAACGAACACGATTTATGTTTTAAGACGAGCTCTTCTGTCTCTTTGTGATTTCCTCTGTTACTAATTTACAGATGGTGCTTCCTTTTCTGCATTAAAAAAAACAAAACTGCAATAGACTACACACCTGGGATACTCTCATTTGACCAGAGATTGGTAGTAACTAGGAGTGCAATGGTTTGCAGTTAAAAGCTGAACCGTACGGTTCGACCTGTACGGTTCAATACGCCTTTATGAACCGCACCTTTTTGGTTTTGCAATTAATTTATCCCGAACGCTTGTGGAATGAATTGGTCGAGCTCTGTGTGCGACGTGAAGCACAGCTGTGGAGAAATTCCCGCACCGCCGCAAGTAAATGTCCGATCGCTGTCAAGCACCTGTGTAATAGAAGCCGAGTAACGCCCTCTCTCGCTTACGAGCGTAGTGAAAGTGAAACAAGAAAGAAAACAAAAAGCTATGGAGGGCGGAGGAGTCGAGAGACCGAATTTTGAGGAAGCACTGGCTTCTTTCAAATCTGCGGTGTGGCAACATTTCGGTTTCCCTGTGGACTACAATGCGGTGGGAGAGAAAATCGGAGGGAGAGAAAATATTGAAGGAAAAAAACAACAATTTGCAAGCATTGCTCAACGCTTGTTTCCTATGCTAATGGCAACACTTATAGCATGACTCCGGTACCTCAGCCGGCATCACCCACAGATATCACTTTCTCAGAGCAGGACAACCCCAGAGATGACACCAGTGAAAACACATGACGTGCTTCGTTAATTTATTTGCAACGCTTGACCCGCGTTACATTGTTCCTTTGCGGACATATTTCTCCAACAACGTATTCCCTGACATTTATGAAATGGCACGCAAAGCCATCGAAGATGACTTCGCTAAAGCACATAGTTTCGCCGTGACCACTGATAGTTGAACGTCCCGTGCTAAGGAGTGCTACTACCTAACTGTGACGGTCCACTATAATTCATACCTGTCAAGTTGTACGGTCTCGGCGTAAATTGTACAAGTTTTTTTTTTTTTAAACAATATTTTTATTGATTATACGCATTTTATAGCAACATACAACACTGAACAAAAAATAAACAAAAACAAAACCATCCACAAGTCAAGTAGTTTCACAACTTATTATACCACAGGTAGTTGTACACCCCATTTGTCAATAAAGTCCAATAAAGGTTTCCATATTTGCTCAAAATCATCTGCCTTCCCTCTCACTACATAGGTTAGTTTTTCCAGCATAACAGAGTTTGTCATTTCCTTAATCCAGTGATTTATTGGAGGTGTGTCCATTTTCTTCCAAAATAACGCAACGAGCCTCCTGGCCTGTAGCAGTCCAAAATCAGTCAAAGTCTGTTTTTTTTTTGCAGATCACAGAGTCCCTTGGGTAAATGCCCAGTATAAACAATTTTGCATTATACGGTACGTCAATCCCAACAATATATGACATAATACGTGCCACTTCTGTCCAATATCTTTGCAATTTAGGGCAGTCCCGAACACAATGTAAAAGAGTTCCTCGTCCTTCTATACATTTAATGCAGGTGTCTGGAATATCAGGGGACCAGCTGTTTAACTTTACAGGTGTAATGTATACTCTCATCGACCATTTATATTGCAATAACCTCATTCTTGTGTTAATAGTTTGTTTTTGGGCTTTTAAACATGCCTTGTTCCATTCTTCCTCTGTTATTGCCTCCCCAAGTTCAGATTTCCATGCTTCCAGTCTATCAGTTGCGTTTTCATCATCACTCTTTACCAAAACCGAATAGAATAGGGAAAGTAAGCCCTTCTCATGATGTGAGAGTGTCATATTTTCTAAGATAGACAGTAATTTGTACAAGTTAGCACAGATTTTTAAATGTGTACGCTGTACGTTAAGTTCAAATTCTGTACGTTTTTCTTGCATTACATTTTTTTCCCTCCGTTCGTTAATACGTTGGTTGAATGACGCGAGAAAAGTCAGAGGCAAGGAGAGGGAAGAGTGTTTGTTGTGACGCTGTAGCAAACGCGATGCTAGGCTAGGTGGCTCCAATATTTCCTGACTGTAGCTGACAGCCTACAACCTACGCCTAGATATCTCATGCATATAGAACTAAATGCGAAATGACAGACTCTGTAGCGTTAGGAAACAGCCGCCATTTTAGAGCACTAAACTTCTCAGAAAGGCTCTGTTGTAGTGAACCTTCCTAGTGAACCTAAGTAACTTTTTATCTAAAATACTCCTAAATCGGCAAAATCTTGACTTGAGTCTATCTTTAAATGATGAAACAGTTTCAAGATTTTCACATGTCAAAAGTAGACAGAAGGGAACTAATGTAAAAACGGGAGCAATTATATCAACTTTAACGGTTGATTCAGAACATTAAATGACCTCCAAGCATAGCAAAGGTTACTATGTTTTTTTTTGTTTTGTTTTGTTTTTTTTTTAAACATGAAAGGTATCACCAGTTACTTTGCCAAGTAACTTTTTTACTACTGTGTGTGTATTTCAGTAGTCAGTCACTAAACTAGCCAAAGAGCTAAGAGGCATTTTAACAGTCGAACATGTTTACATTTTAAGTGTTTATTTCATTTTCTTAAAAGCAAATAAAGGCAGTTTAAAAAAAAAATGCAAAAAGCAAACCGAAACGAAACTGTGATCCCAAAACCGAGGTTCAAACCGAACCGTGAGCTAACTGAACCGTTGCACCCCTAGTAGTAACACATTAAATTTAATTTGTTACATTTACTGGAGTAACTTTTTGAGAAAAAGGGAATTCTAAGAGTAGTTTTACCAAGCCATACTTTTAACTTGAGTAAATTTGTGAAGAAGAAAGGCTACTCTTACTCAGCTACATTGGGCTCCACTACAGTTGTTATATTTTCCGTAGTTATTTTAGAGATTATATTTGACTTCATCTTTGCCAGGCGCCGACAGTGGCTCTACCAGTTTCACCAATGAGGTGTCACAATAATAATCACGGCTCCATTGTGCTAATCAGACATAACTATAGTCACATGACCACATGAGCTTGCAGTCGGAAGTCCTATGATCACGCCGGTCTGATCAATCAAGTGGTGTCTTTAAAACACTATAAAAAATACACTATTTAAACTATTTTTTTGCTGTCAACATTACTTGAAAACATGGATTTTAACCTCTTTCCCAGTTTTGTAGACCACGGAAACCCGGAAATATGATTGTTTAAATTTCATGGTAGGAAATATGTTTTTTCCACTAGAGTGCACTGATGGTCTTAATACGAGTGATGTTTCATTTCTGTAGATTTTTCTAGCTGTAATTCGCTGCTTTTTTTTGTATATTTTTTGGGCCTAATATAGTCTTGTAATCAATTGTAGTACAGTATATTAATAAAAGTTCATACAGTTGCAAAAAAATATATATATACTAGAGGTGTGCATCGACACCGCCCTCACGATTCGATTCGATTACGATTCGGCAATGCATTGCGATGCATTAAAGCCTGGGATGCATTAAAATTCTAAAGCAAAGCATATTTTTCGTGAATCATGAGCCAACACAAGCGGACAGACATTAAACAACTTTTTATTGGCTCTTGTGTCACTCCTGGTTGAAGTCAAATGAAAATAGTATACTTTCATATATATCTTAAAAAAAAAAAAAATCAGATCACAGCATTTAATTAGTGCTTTGAATGAGACCAGGGCTTTCTCTTTTTTTTTTTTTTTTTTTTTTTACACACAGTAGCAGCCTTTCACACAGTGCAGCATCTGAACTCCTGTGCAAAATCAGTAATAACAGTCACTGTATTTTAGTCACAACGACCCATCAATAAAAATATTCAAGTAAATATTAAAGAAAACGACAAAGAAAATATTGTAGTGCAGCAGCATCTTTATCGCAATATCAATCCAGGGATCAGTTCAGTTGCAAACAAAACATCAACTAAATTGCAATGTAGAACAAAAGTAAAATGTAGGCCTAACCTATCTTATATCTATAATATTTCTCGCTCCCTCTTTCTCTGTTTCAGCCATTGTTATGTTATGTCCTATCTCTCTGCTCTCTCGATTACAACTGCGCTTGTCTGTGACGTTACTCCGGTAAGGAAGCGGATTTGGGCTCCTCGTCCCACCTGCGTAGAGGTTAGATCTTGTGCCCGAACCCGACCCGACCCGAAATGTTAAGCATTCACGTTTCGGTGGGTCGGGTCGGGCTGCTGCGCCGGACTAATAAATTATTAAAAAAGAAAAAAAAAAATGCGCAGAGGGCTGTGGCGCAGCCCTCTTTTTCTTCTTCTCCTCCCGTTATTTCGTTGTGTGAATGCTTTTATAATTCTCATAAAAATATGTAGACTATTTAAATATTGAGTAAACTTGCGTTTTTTTCCTGCCAACTGAGAATTCGTTAAGAAAGACACTTTTATTTACGCACACAAAGGCAAATGTGATCCTTTTGAATCTTCTTCTCTGTGTGTCTGTAAAACCGTGTTTTTTGTTTTTTTTTTAATCAAACTTTCCCAGCGTTATTTCGTTGTGTAAATGCTTCTATAAATTTCACAAAAATATGTAGACTATTTAAATATTGAGTAAACTTGCGTTTTTTTTCCTGCCAACTGAGAATTCGTTACGAAAGACTTTTATTTATGCACACAAAGGCAAATGTGATCCTTTCGACTCTTCTCTGTGTGTCTGTAAAACCGTGTTTTTTTAAAAAATATTAAACTTTCCCAGCGTTATTTTGTTGAGTAAATGCTTTTATAAATCTCTTAGAAATATGTAGACTATTTAAATATTGAGTAAACTTGCGTTTTTTGTCTGCCAACTGAGAATTTGTTAGGAAAGACACTTTTATTTATGCACACAAAGGCAAATGTGATCCTTTCGAATCTTCTCTGTGTGTCTGCAAAACCGTGTTTTTTTTATGTTAAACTTTCCCAGCATTATTTCGTTGTGTAAAGGCTTTTATAACTCTTATAAAAATATGTAGACTATTTAAACAGTAAGAAAACTTGAAGAAATGAAAATAAATTGCTGCTGCTTTTTTTTTTTCTTTTTTTTTCGCATCACTCTGCTCGGGCATGCAAATCTATAGTTAATTGATCTGGCCGGTCGGGCTTCAATACCAACGGGCCGTGTCGGGTTGGGCTGGAATTTTTTTAGGCCCGATCTAACCTCTACGGGCTTGCTTTGAATGTAAAGTAGCTCTCTCTACAGGTAGACATGAGAATAACAATACAAATGGGGAAACCAAATCCATTGCATCACCGGAATTGCGCAGGGAAGATTTTTGAACGTACTTATATATTTTAAAATGCGCTGAATCGATTCAGCGTGTTGCCCGCATCGAATCGAATCGTCCCTGCCCCGCATCGGGATGCATCGCCGCATCGATTATTGTTGACACCCTTAATATATACTATTGTTTGAAAAAAAAAAAAAGTCAGGAATTATAAGCAATCACACAGTATTAAGTATTCTTTTAATCGAATACTTTTTACTTGTACTTGAGTGAATTTATTAGATGACTACATTTACTTTGAGTAATATTATTTGGAAGTTACGCTACTCTTATTTGAGTAGTTTTTGGCAACTCTACCCACTTCTGCCCTCTATTAAAGGAGCAATTTGGAGCGTCTCCACTTGGGCATTGACCTGGCTAAGAAGAAGCTGATAGCTATCCAACAGACCGTCGCCAGCTGCATCTGCACCAACCTTATCTTGTCGCAAGGACCATTCCTCTACTGTTACCTCACGGAGGTAACAGCTCACCATCATGCTTTTAACTAAACACTGTGCTCCATTGAATAATCTGGCTTTTCCCATAGGGCACCCCTGATGTCAAGCTATTTTCTAAACCCATGGCCTTGACACTACTCTGCAAGTACCTTCTTAAAGCATTCATCCAATCAGTGAGTAGCTCATTATTATCCAAAGCAAAGGTGCACTTGAACCACTGAATAGAAATAGTTGAGTTAGAATAAATCTCGAAGTTGGATAAATCCATTCCAGTGTTACTGTATATTGCCTCTTAACCCGAGGATGCATGACCTACCAATACCTTCAATCTCCCATGAGTGGGGTAGAAAATGACTCCATTAGAATCCATGAGTTTTTACAAAACACCCGCCGAAATTTCTTTTAACTTTGGTTAAGGATGATGATTTGTATTATATTTTGATCACCAAAAGAGTGGCATGTTCATTCATCACTTTTTGTTCGCATTTGGTAACAAAGCAATCAGGTATCAAAAATGGCCAAAACCTATTGAGTACTCGTCTTACTGTTTAAAGACGTGGACAGAGAATGAACATGCAGGAGGTCCGAGGACCATAGCAAAGTCCACACACTTGTACACACACAAACATCTTCTATATGGTTACATACTACCAGTGTTGTCAATCAAAGTGTTCAAGTATAACAGCATTTCTTACAGCGTTATTTTTTTTTCAGTAGTGAGTAATCTAATAACTTTTCCCATCTTTGCAACGTCATTACTGTTGCTGAAGATGTGAGGGTGCACGTTACTACAATTTGGTTGAATGAAGTGCGGGTTGTCTGATTTTGTCACACATAAGCTGTCTTCCTGGAAAGAGCAGAGCAGGAGGGGGGAGGAGGGAAGGGGGTTACAAATGCGATGACAATTGGCGAGGTGGGCGGATCATGCCCTGCTTCACTGCACACTCCGGCAAACACAACAAGACGGCGATAATGGCGACAGGCTAGGAATTATTTTTACTTGAATTATTTTCAATATTTAATATTGTTACTTTACAGAATATTTAAGGATAGTGTTCTGCTCATTGTGCAGTAGGCCTAACATCCAGTAAGTTTCAGAGATTCGCAAAGGAAAATGGTCAGTTTACATTTTTGTTTTCTCAACAGACTATAATAAATTTTATCCAAAAGAACACCAAATGTTCTAAAATATTGTAATATAGTGTTCTTATTCTTCCATCAGCTAATATAAACATCTTTGATCTGAAAGATGTTATAGAACACGGGTCATGAAATCCTCTGGGTCCGAAATTAAAAAGATTACAACAATCTCGGGTCCGGAAATATTTTTAATGCTTCTTTTTTTCCACAAAATACAAACATATTTTTACGTGGCCATGCTGATAATTACAACATTCAAAAATGTAAATAAAATATAAAAGGTGCATAAAACTAAAAAAAGTGCTTTAATTGAATCATTAAATAACAACATAAGAGCATGTTCGAGACTTCTTTTTTTTTTTTTTTTTAATTGTGGATGCTGACGGGGGACTTGCTTTATTTTTTGACAGACCTCTTCTTTTTGCTTTCCATCAACTAAGTTTCAGCAACTACACTCATACAATGTTTGGCAATCGGTGCGTCACTGAAAGACTTATTTTGACCCAATATCCACGCTATTCTGAGGGAGAATTCCTTTTCGCGTTGCTGTGCAGTGAATAAATGAACCATGAGCCTTGAGGTGCGATCATATTGAGCCCTTAATTCCGCTATTTTTTGAGAACGGATGGCAGAGTTCTTAGGGAAACTTTGCAAAAAAAAAAAAAAAAAAAGCTGCGTGCTTCGTCTCATAGTGCCTTTTCAAATTGCTGCTTTTTACAAGCGCTACTGTCTCTGAATGAGTCTCAGATGAGGAATAGCGGTCTTGTGCTTCCGCCAGGTAAAATGAACAAAAATTTGTTGGTCCACTCCTCCTTAAACACCATTTTCTGCATCAATCTTGCGTAGTTTTGAGCACGCCATTTGCCGTACCTTTTCGCCTCTTCCTCCAACTTCATTCGGCTCAGTTTTTGGCTGTCACTCCGCGGAGTCTGGAAAGTGAGTGTGAGACGTGCTGTTCTAAAAATAACTTTCAAATGCTTCACTCCCATTGGCTGGCTCACGCGCGTCACCGCTAAGGTTTTTGTTTGTTGCCCGCCTCCACTCTGCAAACCCGCAGAAAAAAAAGATTTTTGTTGTTGCAACGTGTATTAGTCCGGACAGCTTGAGATCCGGTCCAGACGGCTTGGGGGTCCGGAACCGGACAAAGGTCCGCGGTTCCGTGACCTCTGTTATAGGATGTATAATGAAATAAACGTGTAGAACATGAAAATTAACATAAGTTACTTTGCTGTGTAAACTAATTATTTGGTAAACTTTTTTTTTTTTTTTAATTAATGAGTTAACGGAGTTACTAACTGAATTTCATTTTGTGAGAGGTAATTTGTAACTAATTACTATTTTAAAGTAAGATTAACAACACTGCGTACTACCTACTTCTGGCTTTTATTTTTGTCCCCACTCATGCATCTAAGGGTTAATGCTGTGCCATATCATACCATCGCCAATATTACAGATGTATTTTGGGTTGGTAATATGAATTTTGAAATTCGTGGTAGTTAGGCTGTAGAATTATGATGCCAGGCATTGATGCTTCTCTTCTAATATTTACTTGATTTTTACACCGATTGCGAGAGAGATTGGGCTAGAAATGTCACTGGCTGCAGCTTTCTTTGAAATCTTTGCTAAAAACTAAATTCAAGTTTTAAACTGTTAGTTTGTATCCGTTATGTTACATTACACTACTTGGCCAATTGTTTCCATTTCCAGCTCTGTCTGTTATCCATTGCACTAAATTTGCAATATTTATGTTGCAATGTAATTGTGTAAAGCAATGGTTGTTTAAATATTGTGTACAATAAAAATGACACATTTTCCAGCATTTTTATATCTCTATCATCATCATCATCGCAAATTTTCTTGCAATATGAGGAAGTATATGATTTTGAGGCTATATCCCCAATCCCTAATCTCAATTAACTGTATTAGCAATTTATAATTTACAATTTAGAAGTTGCAGGTGATTTGTTAGAATATGCAACTGACTTTTGATGAGAGTTTAGTGTGATTTTTTTTTTTTTTTTTTTTTTTAATAAAGGCATGATTTACCAAATGAATGAATGTTCAAAATTCCATATTACATGACTAGGTATGTTTTTGACTTCATAGCTTCACGGGTTCCATTGTAGAGTATCTTGAAATGACTTGTTTGTCTGCGTTTGTTTTGTCTGCCAGACGAGGAATAAGCGGTGCAGGTTGCTCCCGCTCATCATGGCCGCTCCCAAGGATGTGGACAAAGGGACCGTCCTTGTCGTGGGAATCCCACCCGATGCAGAAACATCTGACAAAAAGAAGTATGTTTGGATTGTATAGAATCAATCTATATATTCCGCGAAACTTGTGATTTCATCGACAGGTTTGCTTAGCCAATCTGTTTTTTCTTGTTTCATCAATCCAACATACTAACCAAAATCGCTTCACTCTTTTTCTTCTCAGTTTCTTTGGCAGAGCATTTGAGAAAGCTGCAGAAAGCACCAGCTCCAGAACACTACATGACCACTTTGACACATCCAGTAAGTGAAATTTATAATTGGTCTCTGCTTGGGATGTCCCTGATCCGATCATGTGACTGGAAATCCGGCCTGATCACATCATTTTTAATAGATTGGGTTTTTAAAATGTATTTATTTTACACTATTTTTAATTGTTAACTTATAGTTTGTAATTCACGGCGATAAACGTCCAATCCATTTTGACGTGGAAGGCTCACAGCAATTGTATGATTGTATGATTGATTTTGACTAACCCATTCAAATTGGATTGGATGTCTGTCAATGGCAGGGAATAAGTTACAAGCAACAAAATAACAATTAGGATGTCCCTTATCCAATCACGTGATTGGAAATTGGGCCCGATAATGTCATTTTTACAAAATCGCAATCGAATGCCAAAGATCTGCTTTTTAAGATTTCGTGATTATTATTTAAGGGATACAATGTCAAACAATCATCAAAATATTCAAGGATATCGGCAATAAAGGATAAAATGTACTGTATGTTGCTTACAATGGAACAGTTTTAGAAGATCGGAATCGGGTGGAAAAATATTTTTTTCCAAAGGGCTACAGGATGGACAGTTATATTGTCAAAAGACACAAAAAAATGTATGTTTTCATTATAAATTAATAAATTGATAAACTGCACACATACATTCTGTCGGTTATAAAAAATACATTTTTTGTTGTATTAAAATCATTAATAGAAATAACATTTAATTTGGAGTCATATACTGTATACAGTATAGTATAGAAAATGGCATTTTTGGGGGAATATTGGAATATTGATATCGAGTTGCTATAACAACAATATAAACCAATCTACTACTGTATATACTACACAACAGAAGCTTGATGGCTATTTATGCCCCTCAGTTTTGCTTCCTATAAGAGTTAGGTTATCTTAAGCCCAGCAATTGCTGTTATGTATGTACCGGTAGCTACTCTGGTTGCTAATTTTAGGGCTGAAGGTAATGCCCATCGATGGCCTCATAGTGTTCCTCTCCAACATCTCCTCTATGCATGCATGGACTTCCTGAGCCCTCTGTTCTCACTGGAACAGAAGTTGCATCAAGCTATTTGTTGCGTTTAAGTTGCATTTGTATTGCATTAAAATATTCGTTGTTTAACACTTCCAATTTGTGTGTGTTAAACTATCTGCAGTTCGGCATGGACATTTAATCAGTTAAATTAAAATGCATTAAATGAGATTTGCTGATACCTATAGAAACCAAGAAAATAATCCAGAGTTACTACGATTAGAGATGTCCCTGATCCAATCAGGTGATCGAAAATCGGGCCTGAGGATGTCATTTTTAGAAGATCGTAATCGGGCAGAAATGATCAGGTTTTTAAGATTTTATGAAATTTTTCGTCATTATTACATTTATAACTGTTCATTTTTGGTGTTTTTTGTTTGTTTGTTTGTTTGTTTAACTTGGAAATACAACTTTGAAGTTGCTCTTCACAGAAGCAGGCTTGTTCTCAGTGGAATCGATGCTTTTTGCCTCTGATTACCTAATAACTATGTGCAGTTTTCTTTTGAGAGACGCATCATTATCTACTGATTGCCACATGAGAGCAGCATTGTCTTCGTATCAAGTACAAAACCAAAACCGTGGCTGTGAATTTCTGTTTTTGAGTCTTGCAAGTTCAAATAAATTGGACCAAAAGGTTACTGTATTTAGCAACTCATTTTTATGGCAGACATTTTTCTTCCTAGTTGTCAATCCTTTGTTGAAGGCCACCATATTAAGAAATTGGCTGCTCTTGAAGGCCATAGACATCGAACTCATTAACACTGGCATGGTTGGCAGTGAATGATCATGTTCCATTTACTTCCTTTGCAGTTATTGAACTGAAGACAGAAGACCGAAGCAAGTTCCTTGATGCACTCATAACTCTTCTGTCCTGAGACATCGCTGCTCTAAATCAATCTAAGTGGGACCGCCAAATGGTATTTGAATAATGCCCATCTTTGGTGAGAGTGATTGTATCCATATGTTTAATTTTATTTGGTTTTAGATCTCAAGGTTTTAGATTTGTTTCTGTCTGTACTGTACAGTATTGTGTAAAGTTGTGCCTGTTTTATTGTTAGTTGATTTATCCATGTCTATTTGTGTCAGACTTTTATTTTAAGCATGTTTAATAAACCACAAGTGTAAAATGTGAAACCTAACTATTTCAGTTAAGATGGTTTCAGCTATTTAAGCACAAACTCATGATCAACCATTTGACTTTTGTACCAATGTAAAATCATTAACCGTTTAATGCTTTTCATCTTCAACCGTGATGTCAAAGAAAGAGTTAGTGAAGTGGAATGAACTTCACCTAAGCTTAATTGAAGGCGTGCATGTATTCACAGTGCACACTTGAGAGAGAATGCAGGTCAGGTGTCTCGGTGATGATTTGCTGTCGGCCCAAAGCACCACTTGAAAGGAGGGTATGGGAGGGAGGGAGGCGCTCGACCGATAATTACTGAATGCTCATCCATATGGTTGAGAGCACAAAAAAGATACAAAATTATGGTACAGTATTTTTAAAAATCAGCTGATGGTATCTCATGATATGAAAGCTTCGGCACCCTAAAAATTCCAAAGCGTTTTTTCATTTCACATTATTCCAATAAGCAGATGAGGTGTGAAAATCATGCTCAAACATTTAACAGATAGTTTAGTTTTCACTGCCAGTCGCGCAGTGCAGTGTACACATCCTTGTGTATAACACAGATAGTTTAGTTTTCACTGCCAGTCGCGCAGTGCAGTGTACACATCCTTGTGTATAACATATCATGGCCCCAGGGGTAATTCTGGGTAATGAAGTTCCAAAACCTAAAACCACAACTACGTTTGACTATAAATGTAAACAAATGAAATATACACTACATAATATATATAAAACAAAGAGGAATATAACTTACAAGTGATCCTTTTTAAAGGTACAAACAGTGAGATGCAATAGCAACCAATAGCTGCCGAAGTTAGCTCGTCTTACAGCACTCCATGTTTGCTATGAGCTCTTATAGTCATGTAATAACGTCTGTAGAATGAGCTAGAACCTAACAAATTACTTAAGCGCCACTAAGGGTTGGGGACAATGCATTACAAATAAAGGCAGGCAATCAGAGGACATGACAGCAAATTTAAAGTGTTTTTTTAGTGGAGCTTAGAACAAATTGGGCATTTGACATGTGAAAAGCAATTCATGGTATGGAAAAATCATGACATGAAAGCCACTCTGTTACATAAAAATTAATATCTTTAGGTACACTGTATGTAACGTAGGGTGAACATTTGATTCAGTGCCATTGACAATTGTAATGATCACTTGCCATGCCTCCCAGTCATCAAGTATCGGATGTCTATCCCCATCAATAGAAATGCATTTATGAAGGTGGTTTGCTTAATTCTATAGCCAATGAGTGCTTGTCTCAAGACATACATAGGTGAAGTGAGTATTTGGGGTTATTTAAAAAAAAAAAAAAAACATAAAAGACCAGGCGTCTCCATGCAACAACATATTTTGGGTTTTGTAGGCGTTACTACACTTGCTTTACTACTGTGGGCTACATGACCGAAAATGTGAAGTCCACATATGTGGAAACCAGGTCTCCCTTACAGTTTGTTTTTCCAGTATTAATCATTGCTGCATATTTAATATTATTTTTTATATAATTTTCTTAACAAATTAATTTAAGTTTAACAAATTAAATATAACATGAATAAAATCATAAATACACTGGTTATGGCTGCCAATAAAAGTTGATGTAGTTTATGTATTTATTTACTCAGCTTGCCATTGACAGTAACATAAGTCCAATTCATTTAGACTGGGAGGGCTGGCTGTGAATGCTCACATTGAATTAAATGAGTGCCACGAAAAGGGTTTAAACTTGGCTGGTCAAAGCCAGTTTACATGTGTAATGACTGTTTAAACAAACTCACTGTAGTGATGTTATCCAGTGAAAAACATGTTTATCTCCAGCTAAATATTTATGTAGAATTAAACATGAACGGATCATTAGTAGCCTCCCCTCTTTGTATCTATTTTTGTCTCTTCCCATTCAAGACAATTTTTTGGATTGGCTTAAATTGAGTATTTTTAGTAACCCCAGTGAGAACAACCACAAAAGGTGAGTTTTTATGACAAAATGCGTAATTATGACTGAAAGAAAAACAAGATATTTACAATAATTCGACATCCTCATGTTTTGCCTCGTCATGTGGTCGTCCAGCCTTAGTCATAATCAATCACTTTGCCTCATCACACTCCCCTTTTCCATACACCTCTGCCTATGAGGGGTCACTGCCCTTTCCGCCACTCTGCATGTGAGGAATGTGGCAAGAAGCACACACACACACCCACACACACTTGGGGGAAATAGACGCTCACAGGGCAGGATCATGTAGTCCTGCGGGCAGACTGTCTTGTTTCTTTTGGTGGGAGGAGAGGTTGCTTACCATGATGGTGTTTATTGCTTATCCCCCTCCACCGTATGGTTTATTTTAGTGCTACTGTGATCACTGGTGGTCTTGGTGGGTGAATATCACTCTAAACTGCATTTTTGTCTCAAAATCACTTAGACATTATACAAATGTAACAGTAATGAAACTGTAGTACCGTATTGTAAGATGATAAGTACAACAGAATGTAGGCTGAATTTTCATCATTTATCATTCATCATTTATTTACATTACATTTACCCATTTTTTTACAATTACACTAGTTCTGTTGTTTATTTTTAAAAATGAAAGCATTTTAGTTTTTTTTTTTCCTGCCTTTTTTGTAAAGTGAACCGTGCCAAGGACTCTAACAAACTGAATCGAACAGAAATGACATTTTAGTAAATTGGTCTTCTCAGTGGGCTTGTAGCGTGGCCTCAACATAAAATTATAAAAATATGTAGTTAATTTGTTTCTTGTTCTTAATATCGTTAATAAAAATAAATGTTAATTTTGGGTCATATATACATGTATAGTATAAAAAGATTGCATTTTTTAAAAATATCGATATCGAGTTGGTATATTAACAATTTAAACTAATTCACACCAGAAGCTTGATTTAATCTACACTGCTGTCAGCTTCATGACAACCTGTCAGCCCCCCTTTGCCCTTGTAACCTCTTGAGCCTGCTCACTGTTGGTGTCATTCTTTAAGGCGAGCTATTGTCTGCTTTGAGTCACAAATCTGTGCTAGCTTCAAAATGAAAGTTACCAATGTAACTACGGTTCTATGAATCCTGTAAAACCGGCATAGGGCTGTCCTGAAAGCACAGAATGATTCCTTTGTGCAGGCAATGTCTGAGTATCCATATAAAAGTCACCGTTGACTCTTGGAACAGGTTTAAGTTCTGGTGTCACTACAGGTTAAGTCCCTACAGAACCTCGCGTGAGCAGAAAGATTTTGATTGACAGAACACTCTAGCGGTCATACGAGATTCATAGAACCGTAGTTTTATTTATAACTTTTATTGTAGTTCATCCCTCCTGACCACAAGAGGGTGATGCTGAATGCTTTAATTGACCTATACCAGCATAGTCACGAGGAATTCCAGACACAAACCTTACAGGGAAGTCTTCGCAAAGTCAAAGACCACGCCCAGCAGATGGTGAGAGGTGACATCAATGGCGTGCCGAGGGTGCTGCAGCACCCCATGGTGTTGGGGAGGGAAAAAAAAACGTTTTTTTTTTTTTTTTTTTTTTTTAAATCATATTAAAACAATAGCATAGTTAACTTTGGGGATTGAATATGTATGTTGAAAAAGTTTTTTTTGTTAATGACACCACCTAACACTTTGCTTGCTATCAGGTCATGTTGAGTAAGGCACTATTGGTACGTAAAAGTAAACTGTTGACAGAGGAGCCGTTAATATGGCACAAAAACAAATTTGCAATTTTTTTCTTGACAAAAGCCGCGAAATTTTCTAACATTCGAGGTTGAAAATTACGATGATTGCCCTATGGTTTCATCAAATAGGTTAGACATGGTTGCATTGATGCCATCTTATTGTTTGTTGTTGCGGTTGAGCTGCCGCAATGAAGAGCGCTGTTGAATATTAGTGAGCAGTTTATTTTGGTGTGGGTAAAAGAGGGTGGTTCCCCATCAGGGAACTTGTATGATCACAACAGGCAGCAGAGGGCCGTGAAAAGGGCGTCAAACAAAGGCTTATTGGCCCTTTTCATTTTCAAATGTGTTTGTGTGTCATTGCGCCCTCCATCTTTGGGGATTTGCATAAAAATTCTCGGGCACTTTAATTTCCAATACATAAACTCCAACACGCACTGTAGGTGAAATAGAAAACTGTCTTTGTAGTAGCATAGTAGTAGTACCTAAACTATCCAGGATGCGCGTTACTATGTACTGCCATTGTGCACGCTTTGTCTGGAGAAAACACCCGAGCATGACAAATTTGAACCGAAATGGATAGGAAAAACAAAAAATGATCCTCAGCATCCGCTGCTGTGAGTGACTTCCAGCGCCCCTGGGTGACATCCATGCAGTAGAACCTTAAAAAAAACAGGCGTTGACCACGAAACAGCGGCATATACAGTATGTCCTTCGACCTCACGACCTTCAAGCCTCCCCAAGATGTAGCAAGAAGGCAGGGGTTGATCAAACATCTGATAACCCCGCACCAAAGGAAATTGCAAGAGTAGCGTTTCTTCTCCACAAATCTACTCAAGTAAAAAGTTTGGCTTGGTAAAGCCACTTAAAACTAAGAAGTACAGTTTTCTCAAAAAGTTGATCAAGTAAATGTACCTGAGTATAGGCATGAAAATCACTCACCTTTAAAGTCAAAAAGGGGTGACCTACGTGAATTGTGTAGATCCGAGGAGAAAATTTTTAAGGGGAGGGGGTTGTAAATCCGTCTAACTAACGACATGTTTTATTGAAGTTGCTAAGCCTGCCGCGATATGCAATGAATCCATTTATCGCAAGGTAAATAAAAATGAGGGCGGTAATTTTCACGGCCGCGTTTTATCACCGCGTGCGTGCATACATTTGTGCGTGCGTGTAAATGACATATGAGACTCCAGTTGTTGTGTCCAGATGTTTATTGGTCAACAACACGCTGTAGAATTACAGTTCACACATACAAAATAAGGAAACACATCTATATTAAACACTGTAAACGTTAGTATTGCTACACTGAGACTAATGGGGAAAAAGACAACTTACGTTAGCCTGCTATAAAACAGTCTTTTCCAAAACGCAAACTTGCGGTTAAAAGTTGACACTTCAAACATGAAAAATCGCTGGTTAACAGCATTTGCAAACGAAAAAAATGACCAAAAAAATCTATTAGTGACACCACAAGCAATGACGAAAAGTGCTTTTTGCGGAGTGTAAAGTTGTTAGCGGTTTAGCGAACGTATTTCCGGTTAACTTTTCAAAATAAAGGCACGTCACGTTTGTCATAAATAACGATTTCTGGAGTAAATCCCACATACATCAGAATTAATACTATAATATGTAATTACTATAACACTACAGAATTCAGATTTTACACTAAGAATAACTTTAAAATGACACCCTTTTTAAAACTTATGACTGGCAATTAATATAATTTTTATAATACTATTACATATTGTAGTGTACTATAATAATAATGCTAGACATTTTTTTTATTTTTTTTATAAGAGTTGTTTTGAATAATGTTGGAAAGGCGAAGTCATTGTTCTGAATCTATTTACATTCCATTTTTTTGCACTAGTAAATTCTATCAACTAAGCCTGCACAATATTTCATTTGAACATCGCAATGTGCGCATGGGGAATAGTCACATTGCAGGATGTGCAAATTTATACTTTTTTTTTTCAACATTTTAACTTTTGTTTTACTTCATGAACGCAGCAAGTGTGCAAATCCTGGATTAAACTGAGTTATAAGAATTAGGGCCGATGGCGCCATTTTTCAGCACATCGGAATTGAAAAACAACATACATTCATGTTTTTCTCCTTCATGCTCATACAGCACCACAGTGTTTCACTCTCCCTCCTGCTAGGCAGCGCGACCAAACTGTTTTTCTTCGTCAACAGTGCAGCTGTCCCGAACAGAGCTATTCAAGTTATTTGGTTAAAATTTTGTCGTTTTAATTAGTGTTGCACCAAAACCATTTTTTGGCCCCGATACCGATACCTGGCTGTGCAGTATCGGCCGATACCATACCGATACCACCCCGTTTATATATACATTAATAAAACATGTATAATACTAGCCCAACAGTAAGAAAGTAAAAATAAATTCATAATAATAAACTCTGAATGAACTGAATAAACTTTTTTAAACCTCTCAAAGTCCAAACAGTGCACCTTTCATGAAATTATTGTCACATTCTGCTGCTGGTTAGATTGTGTTTTGTTGCTGCATTGCTGCATTTAAGCACGGGTGATCTCAGAGAAGGCTGCCGAGATATTTGCCATGCTGATCGCTATTTGACATCTGGCACAATAATCTCGCTACATTTGCTTGTTATGCCCCTGCATTGGGTTTTTCTGTTAGTGTGCTGCTCTCGTTTGTAACCGCTGCCTATCGTCTTAGTTTGTCCGTCGACCTGCTGTCACGGACTCCTTTTGTTATTTCTACTATCCCGCGATTGCGTGTTATTTTTTGTTTGCAATCATTAAACCCTTTTATGTATCCCCCGCTTGTTGTCTGCTTCGAGGTTCAACCTTGTTTCCGCATTTGCGGTCGCTAACAATTATAAGTAATAATAATTGACCACAGCATCCCGTCTCTCCTTTTTTTCGGGAGGTGGGAGTCCCTTATTTCTATTTCTGAAAGGTGGCAACAATACTTTGGAAACACTTCCCAAATTACTGCGGCATTTCTTTCAGTAAAAGACAATAAAAGTAAACTAGACGAAGTGAACTGACCAGAGATTGTTGCTCCGGTCCAGCGGCCTTCTTCCTCTGGATAGCAGTCCTGCTCTTGCAGGCTCAAACTCGTTGTGTTCGTTCACGTTTCGTCTTCAAATGTTTTATCAAGTTCAAGGTATTGAAACTGGCCGATTTAACTCCACATCTCCAAACTTTCAGGCCGCAAATCTTGCATGCAGCCATTGATTTTAATCAACGGGATTTCTATTTGGAAATATTTCCGACCGACCGCCGCCATATTTCCTGGTTTGTTTTTCGTCCATATGAAAAAGCCCCCTTTTGATTGGTCAGGACTGGCTATTGGCCCGCTCTCATTGGTCTGGAGCGGGCGAATAGCGATAGCTGCTTGGTGTTCACGTGTCATCACACAACACAGAGACAGAGTGTAGTGAGCGCCAGGAGGAGAAAAAGGCTGTGGTCAAATGTTATAATAATGGACCGGTAAATGGTATCGGCGCCGTCTTTGTTGGTACTCGCCGATACCGATACCACCATTTCGGGCCGGATCGGCGCCCCCTGCCGATACTAGAATCGGTATCGGTGCATCTTTAGTTTTAATATCGCAATATAATATCGCAAACTCCCCAAAAATCGCAATGATAGTAGGCCTGAACGATATTGGGGAAAAAAAACTATCAGCATTTGACCTCGGTGTTCATGTGTGATTAATTATTGTTATTTACATGTTTATTTGTACTTAAATAAAGAATTTTAGTGTTCCAGAATGTTTTTGTGAATTAATAAGCGTCAACAAATATTTCATTGCTAAATTAGTAAAAAAAAAAAAAAAGTATGTGTGTGTGTGTGTGTATATATATATATATATATATATATATATATATATATATATATATATATATTAGGGCTGTCAAACGAATAAAATTTTTAATTGAGTTAATTACAGCGTAAAAATTAATTAATCGTAATTAATCCCAATTAATCGCAATTCAAACCATCTATAAAATATGCCATATTTTTCTGTAAATTATTGTTGGAATGGTAAGATAAGACACAAGATGGATATATACATTCAAAATACGGTACATAAGGACTGTATTTGTTTATTATAACAATAAATCAACAAGATGGCATTAACATTATTAACATTCTGTTAAAGCGATCCATGGATAGAAAGACTTGTAGTTCTTAAAAGATAAATGTTAGTAGAAGTTATAGAAATTTTATATTTAAACCCCTCTTAATGTTTTTGTTTTAATAAAATTTGTAAAATTTTCAATCAAAAAATAAACTAGTAGCCAGCCATTGTTGATGTCAATAATTACTTACACAATGCTCATGGGTGCTTAAGCCTATAAAATCAGTCGCACCCAAGCGCCAGCAGAGGGCGGCAAAACTCCATAAAACAATTAACAAGTGGGCTTTTTACTGTACTGTGATTTAAATCTGTCTGAGCGGGGCATGTGCGTTAATTGCGTCAAATATTTTAACGTGATTAATTAAAAAAATTAATTACCACCCGTTAATGCGATAATTTTGACAGCCCTTACACACACATATATATATATATATATATATATACAGTATATAAATTAGTCGACTAATTGTAACAATTGTCGGCTGACTGATCGGGAGAAAATTAGTCGTTTGGGTTACCCTACCGGAACATATTCACTCCACACCCTTCTCACCTTTTTAACCCTGACCCATTTTCATGCCTGAGAGTAAATGTAATGCGTAGTTACTACCCACCTCTGGGCATCACATTTATGTTTTATTCATTTTAAACTAATTAGGTACCTGCCAGTCTTTCAAAGCACCGCCCATTGGACCAAACCACTTCCTGATTGTCTGAATGAAGCATTAAAGTGGGTCATCTGTCATTGGTCACATGATTTGTGGTCCAGAAAAAAGTCCTCCGAGTTTTGGGGTGTGGTTCGGAGCTAAACGTTAGAAGGAGCATCACTACTTATACCTTTGCCAGGGGTAAAACGGGGCACAGGTGAGTTTTGGTATGCATATCTAGACTGCGCATGTGCGAAGGGATCATTCAGTGCTTTCAGCGCCTCCCTCTGGCGGCCAGCAGTGATAAAATGAAAACAGACATACAGATTGATGAAAAGAGGCTGGAACATTCTGGATGTGCAGTTTGACACAAGAATTAGGTGGGTAGCGAGAATTTATGCACTAATGTCCTCCCACCACCTGGTAATGGGAAAGAGTATGTTTTATGTGTGTAGGAAAGCGCTGCTGTCTGTGCTAAAATCCTTGACAAACATCTGCGATGTTGGGACGGCTAACTTCTGCGCCAATTTATGTTGAAACAATTTCTGCTGAGCGTGCCAAATTGGCAATGCGGCGTGATCCTCACCAGATCTCAGACAGGCATCCTCTTCATCTCAGCAGGCAGCTGCCATTCAAGTGTGTGTTTTTGGGCCTGTGCGTGTTTGCACCTGTGCTTCTGATGACTCTGCTATAGGCACGGAAAGGAGTAAACTCCCTGAACATTTGAACTCTCCACGCTCATATTTTGGAGATAAAACTGTACATATTTCAGCCTGTTGAAGGCAACTTGCAGGTTTGTCCTGTTTCTTGAAAAGTGACCTAAATATTGTAGCATTCGCTTTATAAATATTAGGATAAACTAAGATTATGATTGAATGCCTTTTCTTCCTTCAGGTATGTGCCTTGCACGTGTTTCCCTTTTCCGCGTTTTATTAAAATATCATTGTAAAGGCATTTCAACAGAGCGGTATTGAGGGGAGGCAAAATAGTAGTTATTTGTGGGAGCCCTGTGCATGATTCTCTTTCATGAGCCACTTGGTTTCTTGTGTTCCGTAGCCTGTTGCAGGTAGGAAAAATCGAACAGCCCTATCAAGAAAATCCCAATTATTTTCTCTCAAACACGATTTTCCGATATCGATTATGATTTCTTGCGGGGAAAAAACAAAATATTTGGAAATTCTTCTATTTAAACAAATGTTTTCTTTATTAGAACTGCAAGTGCCGTTGAATTTAACTCTGTTAGTAAACACAGAACAATGCCTTGGAATTAAGAGCATTTTATTTACACAACAAACTCCAGATCTGTTCTTAATTGAAGCAATAATGAAATGAGAAAGTGCATATACCAGTTGAATTAAAAGGTAGTCAGTCAGTGTGTAAACTAAACAGTCTGTCATCAAATCAGTCTGCAAACCAGTCAATCAAGTCAGTAAAGTGAAGTAGGAAGGCTGCCAGGCCCAGGGTGATGTGCTGTCCCATTTCTCTCTGGTCTTACATATATATACTTTCCGATTTTAAGTACATCACGAGATAATACTTACTCGTGGCATTATGCAACTTGTGATCCCAAGTTGGCTGGGAAAAAGTAGCAGAATCGCCAATAGCCATGGCTGTTGTTGTTCTTGTTATTTTAGACTGAGCGCTTGGAAATACAGAGGAAACTTATGGTGGCTTAGATAAACCAAAATGGTGTGGTTTTGAAAATCCAACGTACCAATTTGAATGGCTTTAACATCGTTTTACCCAGAAAAGTCGATTTCGGTTCAAAATCGCTTAATTGAACAGGATCGTACTATATCAGAGCCAAACTTGTCTTTTATTTTTCATTTGTTCTTATGTTGTTTGTGCAGATCTTCCTACTGATTTTGAAAGGTATTGTACTATCGGTCTCCATTTAAATAAAATAAGTGACCTCTTCTGTTATAAAGTCTTTATGGTGGCGAATGTCTGAGCCTGGAAGTGAACTTTTTCCTTTTCATGAGAAGGTAAGTGTCTGTAATTAGTAATAGGAGTGGTCAAACAGACAAATCAGACAAATTAAACTCTGCAGTACAGTGAGCACACACACAGATATACTGTACACCCTCGGGCGGCTCCAACTCCCTCGCCCATGTGCTTTCCTGTTTCCTGTTGCACTGTCCGTAGCTCAGGAAGTGCTGGTGTTAGTGGGCCGTAACACAAGCCATGAGTCACCGTGCAGTAAATCACTTGGAACCTATGAAGGGGATTTTTACCCCCCTTCTTCTCCATCTATACCCACATTACCTCTTGCATTGTTTCTCATACAAACACCTTATGGGGGTTTTAACTCCTTGGACAATGCTACATTTGTCCTCCGTGTTGAACCACCCGCTGACTCTTGGCTTTGCCATTTGTGAGTAAGCTTTAGCCTCTAAGTGCACCTGCTGGCTCTCATGAGGTCATCTGTGAAAACTCTGTCTAGTTTATCACGCATATGAGTCATTACTGCCATGGCTACTTGGTTAGTCATCTCACCGGGCACTTTTTTTTTGGTCTGCCTTTGGAATAATACTTTGATAGTGCTCAGTTTTGATTGAGTATTTTGCATTGTGGTCAATTAATCGTCCTCAAATTTTCCTTAACTTCATTGCTTTATTCTACATTCTGTTGCCGTTTCAATCTTTCTAACTGGCCATCAATTTTTTTTTCTCTTTTAGCCATTTCAGTTATGTGTTTTTTTTTTAATTTATAGAGAAAGGTTTGTAGTATCTTGCACCATTTGCCTTTAACCAAGAAGTACAGTAGGGTCCTTGGTGAACCATCTATATGACATTAACATAACCCAAAATTTTGAATTGGTAAAGTTACAATTATAGTCAATATTTTTCTACAAAAAAAACAAACCTTTTAGCCAATACTCAAAACAATGAACTAAAATAGTAGCAGACAAGAAAGATTCTTTGATTTCTGAAATTTAGGCAAAATAATTCTGATAGGACCCTTTGCAAGTGTACAAATTAAAGATGTCCCCTGTGCGATGACGTGATTAGAAATCGGTCCTGATCACGTCATTTTCAGAAGATCAAAATTGGCTGGAAAAGTTGTTCGTTTAAATAAATGTACAGAGAGTCCTCGAGTTACGAACGAGTTACGTTGCTATGCTGGCGGAGTTCACTGTTATTGTTGAAATTTACGTTTATTTAAAAAAGTATATATTTCGTATTAAAAAAACTAAAATACTGTTGCATGTATTATTTAGGGTGCAATGTTGTTGTCTGGAGCCCTATATTTTATATGCTGTCCCTAAGCCCTGCATGTGATTGACTGATGATAGAGAGGGATGGCTTGATGAGTTAGCAGGAGTGCGAAGGCTGTGGTTTGTTTCATTTTTGTTGCCGTTTGCTATGGCTTAGGGTAGTCGTGTTCCGTGCTTTCGGTTGCAAATAAACCATTGAAAACTGGGTGCCTTGACAGTGTGCAAGGAGTCATGAAATTGGGGGACTATCAAAATGTTTTGGCCCGGAATGTAAGGTGCAGTGTCAAAAAACTGGGTCTGCGTCAGAGGTCATGGGTGTTCTAACAGGACAATGACCCAAAACATTCATCAAATAGCACCAAGAAATGGTTGGAGACCAATGCCAGAAAAAATGAGGCCTGCAAAGAAAAGAACACAGTGCCTATAGTAGTCGAACATGGTGGAGGTCCAATGATATTTTGGGGTTGTTTTGTTGCCTCTGGCACTGGGTGCCTTAACAATGTGCAAGGAGCCATGAAATCTGGAGAACATCAAAATGTTTTGGGCTGCAATGTATGGTGTAGTGTCAAAAAACTGGGTCTGAGTCAGAGGTCATGGTTGATCCAACAGGACAATGACCCACAACATACCTCAAAAAGCAACAAGAAATGGTTGGTGACAAAGCCCTGAAGAATTCTGAGGTGACCATCAATGCGTCTGGATCTAAATCATATTGAACACCTATGGAGAGATCTCAAAATTGCTGTTGCAAGAAGGCACCCTTCAAATCTGAGAGACCTGGAGTTCGCAAAAGAAGAGTGGTCCAAAATTCCATCTGCGAGGTGGACGAAACGTGTTGATGGTTATTTCTTCCAAATGATGTGCAAACAAATATTGAGGTGAGGCGGGCCAACAATTTTCTCCAGCCTATTTTTTTGTTTATTTCCAAAATGTGTCAATTCCGACTTTTTTCCTCAGCTGTTTTGTGTTTTTCCAATGCACATCCAAGAAATAAACACATTCATACCTAAAACATTTTTAACTGCATTAATTTCTGTGTGAAATGCTGTATTATCTGGAAAAATTCCAGGCGTGCCAATAATTTCGTCCATGACTGTACATGTAAAACGTGATTCATTATACGAAAAATATCATCATACGAAAGCGACTCCGGAGATATATATACACTTCTGGCCAAAAGTATTGGAACCCCTGCAATTCTGTCAGATAAACCTCAGTTTCTCCCAGAAAATGATTGCAATTACAAATGTTTTGGTAATAGCTTCATTTGTTTTGCTTGCAATGAAAAAACACAAAATAGAATTGGAAAAAAATTAAATCATTATCATTTTACACAAAACTCCAAAAAATGAGCCTGGCAAAAAGGCCCCTTTAGAAAAATCATGTGATGCTTCTCTAGTTTGTTATTAACAGCACCTGTTACTTACCTGTGGCACATAACCTGTGGCAATAACTAAATCACACTTGCAGCCAGTTAAAACGGATTGAAGTTGACTCAAGCGCTCGACCACATTGAGCATGGAGAAGAGAAAGAAGACCAATAACTGTCTGAGGACTTGAGAAGCAAAATTGTGAGGAAGCATTGGCAATCTCAAGGCTACAAGTCCTTCGCCAAAAACCTGAATGTACCTGTGTCTACCGTGTGCAGTGTCATCAATAAGTGTAAAGATCTTGGCACTGTGGCTAACCTCTCTAGATATGGACGGAAAAGAAAAAATGACGAGAGATCAAAACGAAACATTGATAAAGGACCTCGACTAACATCATAACAAATTTAAGCTGTCCTGCAGTCCGAGGGTACAACAGTTTGCACCTGTACTATCTGTCAGCGTCTGAATGAAAAGGGACTCTATGGTAGGATACACATGAAGTCCCCACTTCTGACCCAGAGACATAAAAAAGCCTGGCTGGAGTTTACCAAAGCTTACCTGAGAAAGCCAAAAACGTTTTGGAAGAATGTTCTCTAGTCAGATGAGACAAAAGTGGAGCTTTTTGGGAAAAGGCATCAACATAGAGTTTATAGGGGAAAAAACGAGGTCTTCAAAGAACATGGTCCCGACAGTAAAACATGGCGGAAAGTTCCCTGATGTTTTGGGGTTGCTTTCCTGCCTCTGGCACTGGAACACAGAACACATGCAGAGACTTGAAAATGGCAGTTTGGAGAAGGCACCCTTCAAATCCCAGAGATCTGAAGCAGTTGGCCAAAGAAGAATGGTCTAAAATTCCATCAGAGCATTGTAAGAATCTCATTGATGGATACCGGAATCAGTTGTTCGCAGTTATTTTGTGTAAAGGTTGTGCTACCAAGTATTAGGCTGAGGGTGCCAATACTTTTGTCCGGCCCATTTTGGTTTTGTGTAAAATGATAATGATTTTTTTTTGTCATTCTCTTTTGTGTTTTTTCATTGCAAGCAAAATAAACAACGATATTACAACCAAAGTATTTGTAATTGCTGTCATTCTCTGGGAGAAATTGAGCATTATCTGTCAGAATTGCAGGGGTGCCAATACTTTTGGCCAGCAGTGTATATATGTATACTTGTTTACCCAAGAGAATATTCAAATGTACTTTCTAAACTTATATTGTGCAGCACACCTGGTCAAACCTGTGCCTCAATCAAACATGAAGAGATTTGATTGGATCATGTGCAGTCATTTGGGAAGTGACTTAGCACGCCTGACCTGAGGCCCGCTTCAGAGGGCAAAGTTCATATCATGAGACCCCACGTTCCACAAATTGGACTTTGTGCTAAGCAGGCTCGGCTAGGTCAAGTTCAGCGGTAAATACTGAGCATATTATGTCATGCGCTTCAGGATGTAGCAAAGTGTTGGCAACATCTCCCACTAAAGTCACTCCAGGATTTTTAGTGAATGTCCGCTCAATTGTCTGCATTGCTGGAGCCATACACGTGCATGCCCACTCATGGCAGGAATGTTCGCTGGCCGGCCCTTTTATTGGGACCATCCATACAACCGCATTATAGCCAATGGTAGCTTGGCAACAGCAGGTTCTGTCTGGTAACCATGGAGAAAGTCCATTGAGTGACGTTGCTGGCACTATTTGCCTTGCCTCCTTGTTGGAATGAGGCCTTTTTTGTGTTAAAAAAGCACCCCCAATACACACTGCCTGCACGCCGTTAGCCTTTCTGCAGTGACCAAAGCAGTGCAAGGAACAATGCCACCAAACAGACCAAACTGTTGGCAATGATTGAGTTCTATTTTGTGCCAAACTTTAGCCTTTGTTGATTGCTTTAAATCAAAGTACCCTATGTTAATATACACATGAACTTATTCGCTGCGTTCCTCAGTGATATATGTCCAATCCATTTGAACTGTGAGGGATAGCAGTGGAAGGTCACGTTTTCTTGCCAGTGATAGCGTTAGATGTCAAATTATTTTTTTATTGAGAGGCCTGGCAGTGATTGATCATGGCTAAAGTTCAGTTTGAGAAACTGCAGATCCAATCATGTGATCTGAAATTGAGTCGAATCATGTCATTTTTAGAATGTCTGACTCGGAATTAGGCGAAACAGATCAGGTTTTTTAAAAAGTATATCTACTTTTAAGTATTAACTGCTTGGTTGACATTGATGTTGATAGACGTCCAATCTATTTGGACTGGGAGGGTTAGCAGCAATCGTTTGATCGGCACAAGCCCCTCAGTCCAATTGGATTGGACTTCTATCACTGTCAATGGCAATGAAACATAATCACTCAATGGTGCACAAGAAAGCCCACAAACGGTTTGCTAAAGACATGTCAACAAAGCACATGGATTACTGGAACCATGTCCTATGGTCTGATGAGACGGTCGGGCTTTCTTGTGTACCGTCTTCTGAAGAGGCTTCCTCCTGGGGTGACAGCCATGCACACCATTTTGATGTAGAGTGCGGCGTATGGTCTGAGCACTAACAGGCTGACCCCCCCCCCCCACCTCTTCAATCTCTGCAGCAATGCTGACAGCACTCCTGTAACAACTCACAAGACATTTTGGAGGGAAAATTACAAGCAGTACTCAATTTGGACATTTAGGGATGTTCGTAGTTTCTAAGGGTTGTACTCACTTTTGTTGCCAGGGGTTTAGATATTAATAGCTATATTTTGAGTTATTTTGAAGGGAAAATAAATTAACTCTAATATATAAGCTACGCACAAGCTACTTTTCATTGTGTCAAACTGTCATTTTGTCAGTGTTGTCCCATGAAAAGATATACTTAAACATCTGCAGAAATGCGAGGGGTTACTCACTTTTGTAATACACTGTATATAGTCAAAAGAAACAAAAAATGTTTGTTTTCTGATGAATTAATCAATTAAAAAAATGCTGAGGCATTGGCAATATTGTTATGGGTCTCACATTCCAAAACCCATACTGATAACTCAATGATGCTAAATATATTTTTGGGTCAAATTTTTCTTTGCGACTAGTCCAGGGTGCCCACTGCTGCTTTTCTAAAGTCTGCTGTGATGGGTTTTCTCCATGAGGACAAGTGCTATAGAAAATAGATGAATGCATGGATGTTGGTTTAACCTTTTTTAGAGGGCACTCACAGTTAATACATGCAACTTTTTTGCACACAACAAATGATTGCAGTTTCCTAACTTTTTATTTTGTTTAAGGCGTATCTCATCATGTAATCATTTTAATAATATGTTACATTAACCCATTGCCGACACTAGAGTACAGTGGCTGAGAAGTGACAGGCGATCTGCAAAGTCCGAACGCTTTGCAAAAAACAAAAAAAAAACAAAACACAAATGCGTCTATTTGCAATTGTGCTGTCAAGGCTAAGTTAAATCCTTAGGAGGATATTACACAAAATAAGCAGAGAATGCACTCAACTTGTTTGAACAGCTTGCAAGGAGAACGGAAGGAAGCTATACAATGCAATACAAAGACTACACAAATCAGTTTCCGCTTTTGTTGTAAACCTAAACCCTCCGGTCCCTTTTTTATTTGGGATGTCCCTAGCTACAAAGGGGTGTCTTACCTTAAAAGGAATAGGGGAGCAAAGCGTTCGTTGACACCCACTCTACTATCTGTGTACATGTAGGTGTTAGATTAATACATGTGTGCAAAACAAGTAACCATGCTGCCAATATATTTTTCTAAGTCATTTATCAGTCGACTGCAACCCTTTTCATTCTCTGCTATCTGCCGTTGCTTCTCTTATTAAGGGCCGGCTTGAGCTGCCTCTCAACCAGCCAGACGGCAGGGCAAAACACTTCATCTTTGCGACCAAATTACATATTGACTGTAGCAATAATCAAGCAAATGTATAATAAACCCAATTATAATTATCTTAATACTGCACGTGCTTTGGCCAGTTTGCACTTGTGCTTTTTTCTTTTGTAAAGTGTTTGGAATTGGTGTTCGTGTTCTGGCAATTTGCATTTGTGTTTTTTTCATTTTGCATAGAGTTTGAAATTTGCAGTTTGGCTGGCACTTTGCCACCATACTAGAGGTCTGAACCAGCAATGAATCGCTGCTAGCCCTCCCAGTTAAAATGGATTGCACGTCCAGCGCCATCAATGACACTAAAATATGACAGTTGACAGCAAAGACGAGGTTGGGTCTCAACATTGGTAGGGACGATTTAACAGCATAACCTGCATGTACTATTTGCTGTGGAGGGGACATTAATAAGACCAAACAGATTGGGTGAGCAGAGGTCACGGATACATTTCTCGCGAATGTCAACCTAATTATTTGATAGGCTAAATCAGGGGTGCTCATTACGTTGATTGCGAACAAAAAGAAATCTTTTTTTTTTTTTCTGGGATGCGTTGCTCCATGATCCTTAAATAACTATTGTGTTGTGTGAGCAACATATGAGGTTATACAGCATCATTTAAATGTACATAGTTAATTATGTTGTGTGAGCAGCATATGAGGTTATGCAGCACCTCCACAACACTAACGTATTTTGACATCACTTAGAGTGGCTGCTGCTGCTGGCCAAAAAAAACTTCTAATATGCCTCCTCTTTGAAGGGGACGGAGGAGGTGGCATGTTGTCAACAATCGACATGTATTTCTTGTTGGGGCTGTGAGTGTGAGCGTGTGATATGTGGCAGGTGGTAGGTTAAGTCATCAGCCCATCAAACGTGCGTTTGGGGGGGGTGGACCGGCACATTCAGCAAGTGAAAAAGGGAAAATTTAAGTCTGAAGATAATGAAAATAATTCACTTAATAATGGTAGGATCAATTCTATCCTGACAACATATGGGAAGACAATCCAAATTACCTATATAACTTAACCCATTATATCAGACATGTCCAAAGTCCGGCCCGGGGGCCAAATGCGGCCCGTGGCCAAATTTCATCCGGCCCCCAGCCTCTGTCATAAAATGAATAACGTCTGGCCCATACATAGACTTAATAAATTGGTCAGCAGTACTGCTACCAGCATATGAAGTATCTTACACACTAAATGCTGCTCCTCATTTACCCACGAAAAGGCAGCAGCACTCTAAGCAACATTACCCCGTGTGACCTTTTACTCCCAATTTTCTAAAATGGCGACAATCAACAAAAAAAGAAAGTTGACTGCGACGGCTGGCACTTCAAGGATAGGTGGAAATTGGATTTTTTATTTTATTTTTTTTTTAATTTTAAAGAGTTCAATGTGAGACGATATTACTAAACAAGACACGCTGACATGTATGAATAGAGTACAGGCAAGATAAGTAGCGAAAAATTGAAGCTACTTGAAGCTAGTTTAATTTCAAAGCAGCAGTATTTCGCAAGAGCCCGAGTCGAAAGAGAACGCCACAAAGGCTAGTTGCGAGATTGTTGTAATTATTAATAAAGACAAAATAATAAAGCTTAAAAAAATTTGCTTAAACATATTGTTCTACATAAAAGATGTCAGTTAAGGTCGGCCCCTCACATTTTTACAACACCAAATCTGGCCCCCTTTGCAAAAAGTTTGGACACCCCTGCATTATATGATACAAATGAGATTGGTTAAAAGTTGGTGCATGGGGACAATTTCAGCATCCTGAAAAGTTGCTAGTGTTATGTCCCTACCGTCCCTTTGCAAACCTACGCCCTTGGTTGACTGTCAGTCCTCCCAGTTTAGATGAATTGGATGTCTATCATTGTCAGTGGCAGGCAATGAGTTGATGTTTTTCTTTCATGACTTGCTTTTCCTTTGATGATCAAATGTTTCATATACTGATGTGTGTGGGTGCTTAAGGACAAACAAATATGCTTTTAACACTCAAAAGGCTGAAATGATGTTCAAATGACATTTTCTTAGAGTGATTTAAAAAAAAAAAAAAAAAAAAAAAAGAATAAGGTAAAACAAACAGTTTTCGGAAAAGTCGTGAAAGCACGACGCTGTAAGTTGAACAGGCACAGAGATATTTAATTTTTTTCCTGGGTGTTGCTGTCCACGGCAGTTCTAGTGTGAAAGAGGTTCATGAACACAAGATTAAAGGTGCACTTGTCGATATATATTTTTACATTCTTTTCAATAGCATTGGATGCCTTTTTTTTTTTTACCAGGTTTATGTGACAATTTGCATGAAAAGGGCCCAGAACCCGGCAGAGGACCGTCAAATAGAGATGGTGAATTTTGCCGGCGCCTCTCAGCCGGGTAAATGGCAGAGAGCGGGGGTCTCCAAACCGGTCCTCAAGGGCCGTTGTGGATCATGGTTTTTGTTCCTACCGATCGAGTGCAGACAGTTTAACCTATGAGGTTCCTTCTAAAACAAGCAGCACCTGACTGCAATCAATTGATTAGCCTTGTAAGACTCCAGATTGGTGAAGAGATGTCATCTTGTTTCGTTAGAATGAAATCCGACACCCACTTCAGCCTTTGGAATAGTATAGAGACCCCTGGCGGAGACCGTTGCGGGATAAAGGGCCCGTTAAAGTTGATCGTGGACATGACTAGGAGGGCGACTTAACACAAACGAGGGTGCCTCTCGGCCAACCAGATGGTGAACAGCAGCGCAGGGGTGAACATTGCAGGGGAAAAAAAGTGACGAAAGACAGTGGTCATGCTACAAATATATTACCCTAAACCGTAGAAATTGTACATTTTAAATAATGTATTATGTACAGTATATACCATATTCAGGAAGTGGAAACCTTCAGATGGCTTTTCTCAGTGCTCAGCCCTCCTGATAATGGTGGACGTGAAAGATTCACGAAGAGTTAAAGCATTAACGTGTGACGTAGGACTTCACACAATTTAAATCCCAGCATCTGCAGGAGAGATTAACTTCGAAACGTGATTGCAATCAAATAAGAAAAACACTTGGATAACACACTTCAACCAGGGGCAAACTTCCATCTGGTTTTGAAGCACTTCTAAATATTGGAAACTGAGTACAGTAACTCAAGCACAAATGTCATCAAATATGCTTCTGCCTCTTAAATAGGTGCATTAAAATACCAACTCCAAGTTTGCATTGAGCTTGTTTACCAAACTGCTGTTAAAATTTGACGTTTTTGCTCAACTTTTTTGTCGGTGTTAAAAGAATGTTGTATAAAAGTCAAAGATCTGTCATTGTGACCGCTCACAAACCGACGACAAAAGGTGTTATATGTCACATATTCAAGGTTTTGCACATTTATTGGCTCTCAAGTAAATGGGATTGAGAAATAGCCTAATGTAAAATAAACTTCATGTGAAGGATGACTCACAGTCTTCTTTAAAAAGCCCAGCGGTGCTATTTATTGACCTCCCACTCTGCTGACTGTATGCATGGCCATATTTTCAACTTTGAATAGAGCATATGACCTGCTAAGACTCTTAAGTGAGCAGCACAACAAGTATGGATAAGCTTCTGGAATCCAGTCACACTTTTAACACGGGAGACAGCAGTGGCTATAGATCGGAAGACGGAACAGTTACCGTCTGTATCTGCTTTCTCGCATCTTGAGCTTATTTGCTGCTGTATTCTTTTCTGTCGCTCGGGCCGACTAATGAATGCGGTGACTTACGGGAAGAGTGTTTCAAGCGAGTTCTCTAATTTGCAGCCTTTTCACTGAGAGTGAGCGTGTAGGGGTCCTGCGGTGGGCGGGGGCGGTCTGAAAAGGGGATGGTGGGGGTTGTGGAGCATTGGGAGCTGAACAGCAGAGCCCCACTCGAGCTGAATGGGCATTGTCATCTGGATTTCTATGGATCACCAAAATACTTTCTCCCGCCGTGCATGCGTGCAAAGGGGGGAGGTCGTACATACACAGTGAGAACAGCAGTTTTTAAATTATTTTTTTCCAGGCTAAAAGAACACACTTTTGATTTAGGTTCAAGACAAATATAGAGTTTAATCTTAATAAAAAGGGACACAATTTTGCATCTTCTTATACATGAATAGTAAGTCACTACATCAAACAAACAAAAGCAAACAATTCCAGGAACTTGAGAAATAAAATGAGACTTCCTGCGGTGGACACGATGCCGGCAGGTGCTCGGAATAACGGGCAAAAATGTCCCAGTCAGCAATCCCACCACATACAAGATTTCTTGAGTTTACCAAAAAAAAAAAAAAAAAAAAAAAAGTTCACGGACTACAGTCACAAAAGATATACGTCAAACCCAAACTACTTTTTTTCTGGGAAGTGATCACCGTTCAGTATAATGTGCTTTTCCAGCCTTCTCGTTTTCCAGGATCCTCTGCATATTGATGAGGGGGAAAAAATCACGTGCAGTCAGGTCGACTGTACAGGGAGGTTTCTCTGGTACGGTGAGGTTTTTTCTCGGCCAGGTGAGCAGGTGCCTCTTCTCGCACACCTTATAAGGCAAACACCCCAGGATCTCTTTGTGGTTGATCATCTGAAGGGTGAAAATTTTTGTTTGGGTCTGAAGTACATTGTTTATGACGCTAGTCTTGCAACACACATCTTGTGTACTTCTTCATCTTATCCTCCATTGGTGAGGGAGTGCAATCTTATTTTCAGTTACTGTTCAGGTAATTGGCAGGCAAAGCATGTGGTGTCAATGGCATGAGTTCCTCTACAAAAAAATAAGACAATCATAAAAAAATAAAATAAAAAAACAAAACTTACAAACCGTGTACCTAACAAAGATACTGTACTCCATTTTTGTTGTTGTTGACAGTAGTTTTAGGCTTCCAAAAGAGGAGGGAATTAGACCGGATGATAGACGAAACATGGCCCAGCTTATTGAATGAGAGTTGAGGGAAAATAGGAAGTCCTGAAGATAGAAAACATGGTCCAGCTTATGAATGAGAGAAAAAAAGGCAGGTGCAAAAAAAAAAACAAAAAAAAAAGTCTGCGTGGGGCTACACATAATTCCGTTTGTCATAGTCCCCGTTCGGCGTAGCTCTCTTTGTGGGCGCGTATTTGACCGAGTATCCCGTGTTCCCGGATGACGGGCAGGAGCAGCAGAGCACGGCCCCGCCGATCAGCAGCAGCGCGGTGGCCGCCCAGCCGATGTAGAGCGCGGCGCCAATCTCACGCTTCTTGGAGCCGGGCACCTGCGGGTTGTAGAAATCCGAGATGATGTTGTTGGCCATCCAGCACAGGGGCACCAGCACGAAGAACCCGCTGAAGATGTAGATAACTCCTCCGGCATTGACCACGCGCGCCTTGACGTTCTCGTTGCGGATGCAGTTGGTGCACTGCGCTCCGGCAATCACCACCATGAGTCCCAGCACGCCCATCACCGACGAGATGATAGTGAGCGCCCGGGCCGCTTGCAGGTCGTGGCTGAGGGCGAGCACCGAGTCGTGCACCTTGCACTGCATCTGGCCCGTGCTCTGCACCACGCAAGACATCCATAGGCCGTCCCAGATGGTCTGCGCCACCACGATGTTGGCCTCGATGAACGCGGTCACCTTCCACATAGGCAGCCCGCACGCCACCATCACGAGAAGAGAGCCGACGACGCACAGCGAAAGTCCTAGAATCTCCAGGCCGGCCGACACCATTTTTTTCTCCACGAAGATATTCTATCCAAAAAAATTGGGGAAAAAAAACTTCCCTTGATTTCCCTCTTAATTTGAGATGATCTTGATTTTCTTTTTCGACCTTTATTTGCGCATCGCTTTAAAGCGGTAGCTCTCAGCTCCTTTGTGTGAACGTAAAAACAACTGGACTCAACCGAGGACCACCGATGTGTTTGAGGGGCGGGGATATTTTACAGTCGGAGTGGAAACTTTCCTCCAATCAGCTACAGTCGCATCTCCGGAGAACCAATTAGAGCCCAGAGAAGTTTTGAGGATCAAACAAGCGGTCCAGCTTGCTTTGTGCGTTTGAAAGATGAAACGCACTGTGAAGTGCCAGCATGGATTTTTTTTTTTTTTTTCCCTGTTGTTTAAAAGAAAAAGAAAAAATAATTCAACCCTTTATAGGGCTTTTGCTACTAATAATAAAAGCAAATTTAAGCCCATAATGATCTGGCGCCCACATACGTGGACATCAGATTTTGCGATACTCACTTTATATATTGTATGTGGACGGCAGGTCTCAATTACAATACTATTTTTATATTATTAATTGTAACTGTAATTTTTAACGCATAAATTACATTTGAAGAAAAACAATAGCATTAAAATGAAATACAGCAACAATACACTCTGGTTTTTATGTATTTAAATTTCATAGTATTTACTCATTGCCTGCCATTGACAAAGATGGCCATCAAATTCATTTAAACTTGGAGGAGTGGCTCTGAATGAACGTCTGGCGCCGTCAATGGTGTTGAAAGATGAGCATTCACAGTACACATAATATGTAGACGTCACATTTTGGGTCATGTAGGCCAGACTTGAACACCAAATGTTAGTATTGTTGTTGACATGATCCAAAATGTGATTTCAACTCAGTTTTTTTTAATTTAAAAATTTTTTTAAATTGCCAAAAATGCATATTTTGATAATGTTACACGAAATCAAAATTTACCAGCATGTTTGCTACAGCATTTCAAAATCACCCACAAGGTTTTGAACTCTATCATAGACTATTTGGATCATTTTAAAATAATTTACTTTATAATTTAATTATTTTTTTTTATTATTATCCACAATTTCATTGTACCACTGTATAATGACAATAAAAGGCTATTGTGTTGTATTCTATTCTATTCTATTCTATATTTGAATATTTTTGTTTTAAATAAATACACAAACTCAATGAAATTGTTAACTCGAGTTGCGAAATGAGAAACCCAAATGTCTGAGCGTACAAGCCAAGATAATTATTAGTATTATTACTTTTGGTATTAAATAATATTAAATTCAACATTAAAAATGTTAACTTTGATTAATTTTGCATTATGTTTAAATGAACGCACATTAAATGTAGTTTTCGTGCAGGACTCTGCAAGAAACTGGAGCACTCCGGCCGCCATGTTGGATCAAAAGCCGCATAGCTGGGCTCATGTCAACGGAGCCGTAATGGCGTCCGTGAGACAGCGACAACAGAACCTAGACGGGACAAGGGCGGTATTTTGCCGAGCGACTTCCGCGTCTCCTTTTCTGGGTTGGGACAGCGACTCCAAGCAAAACGCTTTTTCCCACAAACTTTCTCTCAAAGTTCAGGTAAGGCGTGTATGCTGCTGGTTTAATTTGTGTTTTGGTTGAAGTTTACGAAAGAGTTTACGAAAGCCACATGTAGTCACAGTCGAAGTTGAACTGGGCATGACAACAGTCGAAGAAGCAACTGTTGCTGGCTAAACTTAAGTCGTTAAGTTCCACACATGTTATTTGACGTTTTTTTTTCCCGAGCACAGCCAATATAGACCCCCCTCCTCCCGAAACACGTGACTGCTTAGTTCCAATCCTAATTACAAAAGTGGAGCTGTTTAGAACGTCCGTGTGTTTGTGTTTGACAGACAAACTGGGTGTGGTGGGCACCCACTGTCCTGTCCTAGAGGCCATCTCAAAAAGGAAGGAAGCTTACTCAAGAAAGGTCTCTTTACCTTTTCAGGGACACAGGTTATTACAGTGGACAAATCCATTTTTGCCACATTTATTGCAATTGGAACTCATGTGGGCCGGACTCATTTATTTTTGGCCAAATAAGTTAACTCACTGGCAGCCATTGACGGCACCCTCCGTCCAGTCCATTTTGACTGGCAGGGGGCAAATAAACGTTCGTTCCACCCTTCCCAGTCAAAATGGATGGGACGTCGAGCGCCTTCACTGGCACTGGAAGATGAGCATTCACAGCCAGTCCAGTGAATAGCGTACCACACATAGCATGTCACCTTTGCTCATTACTATTCATGACGTTAGCAACTGTTGCTAGGGGGGGTCAAACTTGCGTTTCTCCCTCACGCTAGATGCATGTAAATAGTGTACCAACGAGATGTTTACTGACCTAAACCTACCAATTCTGTCCGAAAATGAAGTCCCTGGTGCCAAATTCCCTGGTAAAAATGTGGAAGAACATACAAATGTTTAGTTAAAAGATGGCTTGAGTGTCGAAGGCTGAAAAAGACGGGAAAAAGAGCCGACCCGATCCAGGGGTAGCTTTTTTATCGACACCTTTTTCTTGTATGCATTACCTTATACCACTGACAATGACATTCTCCTGTTTCAACAAGCTATCCTTTGCCACCATATGCCATGTCTTTCTTATATATTATATCCTCTGGTTGTCTTACGTCTCTGACTGTTCTTGGGGGTATTTTATATTGCTATTTTTGTGTAGCGACCGCAAATGCTGCTCAGTGACAGCCAACAAACTCTTTTAATTTTTTCATTCATAACAAATCTTAATTCTATCAATTTATTTTAGGGCTGTCAAACAATTAAAATTTTTAATTGAGTTAATTACAGCCTAAAAAAGAATTAATCGTAATTAATAAAATATGCCATATTTTTCTGTAAATTATTGTTGTAATGAAAAGATAAGACACAAGACAGATATATACATTCAACATACGGTGCATAAGTACTGTATTTGTTTATTGTAACATTAAATCAACAACATGGCATTAACATTATTAACATTCTCTTAAAGCGATCCATGTGGATAGAAAGACTTGTAGTTCTTAAAAGATAAATGTTAGTACAAGTTATAGAAATTTTATATTAAAACCCCTCTTAATGTTTTCGTTTTATTAAAATTTGTAACATTTTCAATCAAAAAATAAACTAGTAGCTCGCCATTGTTGGTGTCAATAATTACACCATGCTCATTCATGGTACTAACCCATAAAATCAGTTGGACCCAAGCGCCAGCAAAGGGCGCCAAACACCAAAAAACAAATAACAAGCGGACATAACACTGTACTGTACATTTTAATCTGTTTGAGCGGGGCATGTGCGTTAATTGCGTCAAATATTTTAACGTGATTAATTTTAAAAATTGATTACCGCCCGTTAATGCAATAATTTTGACAGCTCGAATTTATTTACACTTCCCCCTTACTAAAGTTGTTTCTTTACGACAGAAATTGGCCATGCATTGTCAGACAGAAGCAGCACGGCAAAACACCTCGCTAAAAAATAAGTAAAAATATCAAAATGGCTTTCCTCTTCGGGGCAGGCTGTGGCAGGCAATGGTTCAGCATTGTCATCTGTAGGACCATGGCCCCCAACAAAATGTTTACGGCATATGAAGGTGAATGGCTTTACCTTGCTGGCATTAAGCTGGTCTCTTGGACGTCCGCACAAGTTGATCCATTGTTCACATTTTTTCCTTGAGTTTGGCTTCTTCAAACCCTGTATGATGACAACATCCTTCATATGTCGTAATGTCTAGAGTCGTTTCTACAAGTTCCATAGCAGCAGTGTTTAGTCGGCATGTTCTTTTTTGAAAGATAAACGGCAGAAAACAAGCAGTACTAGCATGGGTTGTAAGCAGGCGCGCTTCTGTGTTGACCCCCTTCCGTTATACGATGGTGACGTCACGCAGCCTTGCGGTCTAAGAATAGCATTCGTGTGGTACGCGATTGGATGTCTGTCGTTGCCAATGACAGGCAATGAGTTTATTTTGGGTCGCTTCCTTGTAATTTTAGGATAATTACAGCTCACTTCCTGTAAATATTGGATTTTCAGGCATTTACAGGCTGCTTCCTGTTCATTTGGTGTCACTTCTGGATAGTTTTGGGTCATTTTTGGGTCACTTCCTTGTTAACTCATTGTCTGCCAATGATGTTGCGAGCTGTCCAATCAATTTTGACCGGGAGAAAGTGAATGAACGAATGTCACTGCTGACACGAAAGTGTGCCAAGTGCAGTAGTGCACACACTCGAGCACATAAATCACAAAAAACTGTTTTATGGCGCCGATGTCAAATTAAAAGCATGTGATTTTGTATATACGATATGAATGAGGTACAATGTGCTCATCAGCACAGTACATTTGACACCCCTGGTCGAGTATATATAAGAAGTAGAACGGTTCTTGGGTATCTCAACAGATTTTCCCCACCAAAAAAACATGCAAATCAGGCCAAAGGACACCAAATATGAGCAATTTTCAAAGTACTTTGATTTTGATATTCTTGCAGATCCTTGAAACCACTTTCAATCAAATTAATTGTTTTTTTTTCTTATTTGTGTATTACAATATGAAACTGGTGGAGTGGGAGGCAATTCTGCCCTATGGTCAGGCTTTTTTGGGTTTGAATCCCATCTCCAACCTAACTGAGTTTACAGTATGTATTCTTCCAGTGGCTGCGTGGGTCCTCTCCTAGTATTCTAGTCTAGCCTACTCCCACATTCCAAAAACAAACATGCATGTTACATTTATGAAGGCTGTATTTTGCTCTTTGGTGTGAAAGTGAGTGGGAATTTTTGACTGTTTGGTTGCTTGGCTGGCATTCAGTCCAGGGTTTACCCCACTCCAGCTCACCCGTTACCGTTAGAAGGGAAACGATATTATATATATAAAAGAAGGAAATGTAGGATTTATTGGCACTGAGTAAGAGTACCGGATGGATGTTTTGTAGATTAAATTGTTGTTGTACTTACCAGTATACCACAATGTAGGAAGTCCTACTACATGAGTTTCATACTCTAGTATTTCATCACTCATGGTAGTTTTGTATATCATTATGCTTTGAACGTGTTTTATTTCTTGTGGCCATTGTTGCACCCTAATCGAGTGAAGGAATATATTTTATATAAGTATATGTTTTTGCTTCAATTTATGCTAAAGAAGTGGTTGTACCCTTTTTGTAAATAAAATGAACTTTCCTCCTCTAAGATATGATAAGGGGATAGGAATTTATTGTTTGTATTTTTTGCCGTGTACGGATGAACAGGGAATTAATTTGATTTGTGGGCTGACAAGAATCTGCCTATTTGGATATACATAATAAAAAGTGTATGATTGAGGGAGGTCGAGACCGAATCTTCCTGAAGGCATCATGGTGCACTCGAGAACCGAGGTCCAGGCGCCCTGCTTTTAATTGTTAATTTGTAACGAAATGTATTTGGCTTAGGTGTTTATTAATTTCAGATTTGCTTCTGAATTGTGTATTGTCATCTAAGACTTGGATAGAGCTTTTTCATTTAAGAGAATAGGAAAAACTTGTAAAAAGAGAAAGTCAACTCTGGCTATTTTTGCCTTGACTGTTTTCCCTTCACTAACCATCGGTTTTCTATGGTGCTTGTCCTCATTAGGGTCGTGAGCTAGAGCAAGTCCAAGGGTATACCAAACCCTCTCCGCCAGCCAGTAACAGGGCGACAAATAGCCCAACACATTATTTCACACCTATGAAAAATGAAGGGCCTATAATCGAAGTCGTGCATGTTTTCTGATAAACACAAGTCATGAAAACTCCATTTAAACTGAGCGGGTTAGTGGTGATCATTCGCTGCTGGCCCTTCCCAGTTCAAATGGATTGGATGTCTTTCTCTGTCAATGGCAGTTTATAAGTTAAGAACAGTTGTGGAGTCGGTGTCCTATTAAGAGAAGACAATACCAAGTACTGTACATGAATTACACGTTAGAGCAAGAAATGTCCGTTCTTCGCACACTTTTCATACTGCCCTGACTGTAACCTGCTATTATCAAAGGCACAATTACCCATAGAGCTCATTTATTAACCCATTGTCCTGTTTTATAAACAACGGTAGGGAAACTCCACTTTATTGTGCTACTAAATCAGTACCACAAAAGCTAAAGCCCAAAGCCCATTCAAATCATTGACTTTCACACGTTAGTTGCAAATCCCCTCTTGTGTAACTTTTTTCCCTTCTCCCATCTGATTAATCCTTGACCTTTGATTGTAAAGTGGTACAAATGTAAATGTCTTCCTCCATCATACCAGAGGGGAACCAATCATGTATTTACATTGTTGAAAATGTGGCAGAGGGCCACTATTGAGGAAACGTCATCCATCTTAGGTTTTTTTTTTTTTAAAGTCGGTCCAAAATGTGCAAATTTAGAGTCCTTCCTTGCTGAGTTTTGACTAAGAGAGTGGTGTGATGTGTAGTTATCAGTCAAACGCAGATCAGCGCGCCATTACAAAGACGATGTGTCAGCGAAGTGAAAGACGTCCCGGGCCTCCGATTCGATCTCCTTCACCGCTCTCTGACCTTTCTCCTTCCTGCGACCTGAAGAGTGAGCGGCACAGAAGCGCCAAGTGAGACATCTGTCTGACATTAGTGGCTATGCAGGGGAGGCGTCCTCCTGCTTGGCAGTGTAGTGTGAATGGACAAACAATTTGATTCATTCTATGGTTGGCAATAAGCACTCTTGCATTACACTTGCACACGTGAGTGCTCTTGTTACGTAACTCCAATGTCAACAACTTTATTTTTCATCCACTTTACTTTCCTCAAATCTACATTAGGAGTCGTGTGAGACTCACCTGTGGGCCTCATAAGCACAAGCGCTATGGAAAATGGATGGATTAAAAAAAAAAAAAAAAAACAGACGGCGCCACTAGCTGTAATTAACTGTAATGTATATACCAATCAGTACCGTTTGTTACACAGTACCACAGTTTGATTGGCTCTTTAAATAGTACGGCACAGCGACAGAACGGCAGTGAATTCAACAAAGCAGAAAAACATGTCGCAGTACAATACCATTTGTGGACAATATCCGGAAACGAGAAACAAAATCCTCTTTCTTTCAGAACGCGCAACATTTTTTAAAGGCACTTTTCCTCCCATTCTGCAGAGTTTCAAGGAGCAAACAAAGAAGGTTGACTGGCTTACTCTATAGAAAAACCAGCCCTGTAGTGAGCTTTGTAGAACAAACAAACAAACCAATGACTTTAATCGTAAATCACCCACTGTCACACAAAGCAATTTCAAACTCGTTTGGTGCCATTCATGCTCACATCAGTGGTCCCCAACTTTTTTGCACCACAGACCGGTGTGATGTGGGCCGTCGTTTTTTTCATGGACTCAGAATGTGTGGCAAAAAAATAGAATAAATATAAAATGACACGACAGGGTTAAAAATGAACATTAAGTGCAGTGAAAATGTAACTCATCATACACTGAATCAACCTTTTTTTCAACAGCGGCCTCTCCTAAAACTTGACAAATATCCTTGGTCGCAGGCATAATGACTTCTTCTCCAATCATGAAAGGTTTCTTGGCTTTAGCAATATGGTTCGCCACGAGGTTACAGTGCATTCGCTTTTGTTGCCTCGTTTGCTAGCTTTTAGTCACATATTATGCAGAATGAACTTGGGTGTACGCTCCTCTACTGGCTCAGCGGGTGGCATTTTCCCCGTAAAAAAGCTGTCCAAAGACTATTATGGTTTCAGACTGCCTCAGAGAACTTTGCATATGAGTGAGGACAAAGTTATTTTTGAGCAATATCACTCTGTAACACCTCTCAATGTAAATTTCCCATATTAACCCTTTATTGCCAAATATATCCCATTTGATACTTAGAATTTCATGATTTTGAGGCTAATTCAGAAAATTGAAATTTCTTTCTCAAAAAGATTGATTTTTCTTTTTTTAAATTTTGAAAAAAAAGCTTCCATAAAAACCTTATTTTTCAAATTTTGGGATTGTCTGACAATTTCTTCATGCCGCAGGCCTTTAAGAGTTAAGACACAGAAAAAGCCCTGCTTATATGGGAGATCTTATTCTAAACCTTGCTGGCTAGGAGGCCATTTTTTTTTTGATGGAAGTCTTCATTCCGACCTTCACATGCCAATTAGATAAAAGAGATGCTATTTTTTCTTAAATTGGGAAAAATTAGATTGAGACTGTGGATCGGCATGCTCTTTTGAGAATGCTTGAAATCCTTTTTTTGTCGTATGTCAAAAACACAGATTGTCATCTTTGTGTGAATTTTAAACTCTGCCTGAAAAACTAGAATAGTTGATGCATTTTTTTTTTAAACAATGGCCTTTTTAAAACAATAATATGCACAGTATATATTTTTGGGAGCGATGTGCCGTAGGGAATTAGGGGCATTAGGGGTTCTCGTTTTCTTTAGATGGGTATGTATGTTTGTTGCTTTGTTTTTATTGTTTAATATGTAATTAAAAAAAAGGTACAAATGATATTACCTCGCTTGCTTGTACCGTATGGGAACAATAAAGAATGAATTTGTTAAAAAAAAAAAACAAAAAAAAAAAAACAACAACAGACAAACCTGCAGTTTATAGTCAGGAGTAGCATATAAAGCATATGGATTTTTTTCTTATATTTAGTAAAATTTGGGGTGCAGTTGATAGAATTATGAAAATTGTAGCAAAAAAAAAATTTAACATTTAATAATTGAAACATGGTGTCCACATATGTGGCTATCAGATTTTGGGTCATGACGGCCACAATATGAACATTTAGTATATATGTGTGTGCCCTACATGACACAAACCTTATAAAGGGTTAAGGAAGAAATCAGCAATTTAATCATCAATATTATTATTCATTGTGCTGTACAGCAGCTGTTTCAGGATCTGACTTTGTTACTATATGACTCCCACTTGTTTCAGTCATTTCCGATCATATCCCCCCATACTCATAAAGCGTCTATCCTGAACTTTAAACTGGGTGTTTGTGTTCTGAAGAGGCCCAGTGCTTTTCTTACGGTTGAAAGGTTTTCTCATCCCGTCTATTGTAGTCCTTTTCCTGCCCTTGGGGATCATATTTTTAAGTGTTACTTAAACCACAGCTTAAAGACTAATATCGCATCTTTATTAGTCTTGCCCTCCACCGCTACCTTTTCCTTTTCCCTTCACCCTCACAGAAAGTAATTATTTGTAACCCACCCCCTCCTCTTGTCAACAAGTTTGTCTTTACCTGTGCCAAACACTTCTTTTTATGTTCATTAATAGCATATCTGCAGGGTTGGTATGGTGTGTTGCCAGATAAAAGACCATTTGTGGTTATGACTCAAATAAGTATTGGTGTTTCTCCAGTCGCTACATTTGCACCCTCGCTGCTAGTCTGGAGGGTGAAAAGTTCGTCTTGGGCTGCCTCCAGCCCATAAATCAACTGTAAATGCATTACATGCCAACATGTTTGGCTTCACTGAAGGTGGCATTTTCCCTTTTGGCCCAAACAGTTTAATCCTCCCCCCGTCTGGCTTCTTAATAGCAGTGTGAGAGTGTGTGTAATCCGCTCAACAACTCAGCTGATTAAATTGCCATTATTAATGAAATGTGTCTCCTGCCTGTATGGCCTGTTGTGTTGTCTTTGTGATGTTACCATTGTGATATTGAAATGTTGTTATTAATAATGCCGGTTCCCACGGAGTAGGGAAAGAAATTACACTTGTGTAAGTGGGTATTGGTGTCCAAATGAGTGGACCCATAATTAAGCTTGTTTAGTAGTTACAAAGGGCTCCATAATCATTTATTGCTACCTCTGTGGAACTCAATTTAACTCAGCGGCTACCATCGATAGCGATGGATCCCATTTAAGTGGAATGGACGTCTATCGACATCAATGTCAGTCAACGAGTTAATAGTGTTTTTTACAACAGCTGCAGTCATAGCAAACCGCAGTACACAAAGCATAAAGTAATACAAAAAAAAAAAATTGTAATTTTCATACTCAAGTGTGCCACAAATTATTATTTTGATTGTCAATTTATCAAAGATATTTTTTACAATAAGTCAACTAATCAACTCATATATAAATCAGTTATTGACTATTAAATTAGTCTGGGCTTAAAGGTGCTATGAAATGCTACAACAAGTGACTTTCAAATGATAACCGATCATAATATGGACACAAATCCCCCCAAAAAGAGTGACAGAAAAGACATGAGGATGAAATTAGATCATAATTAGTCTTCCTTTATCAGCTGTCTTGGCCCCACTCACTAAAAAAATCTCCATTCAGAAGATGATGTCACACCCAGGATGAGCTGCAGATTTTTGCAGTCTACTGTCAATTGGCTTTTTCTATTTTGTTCTGCCATGTGACTAGGCATGTGCCGGTATAAAATTCTGACGATATGATAACCTTAAGCTAAAATATCACAGTTTCACTGTATCACGGTATTGCAATTACAGCTCTAAAATGTGTTACTTTTGAGATATCTGGGTTTTAAAAAAACAAAACAAAAAAACTTTATTCCATTGAACAGGATTTTGAGTTTTCAAAACAAAACAAAACATATTAGCATATTGGAACATAAGCATAATGTTAAGTTAAAGTAAATAATCAAATTTAAAAAACATATTCTAAATAAAGTTAAATTAAGATAGGCTCACCTAAAGGACTGAGTTTAAGCCAGACATGTCCAAAGTCCGGCCCGGGGGCCAAATGCGGCCCTTTATCAAATTTCATCCGGCCCCCAGCCTCTGTCATAAAATCAATAACGTCTGGCACGCACACAGGCTTAATAAATTGGTCAGCAGTACTGCTACCAGCATATGAAGTAGCTTACACACAAAATGCTGCTCCTCATTTACCCACTAAAAGGCAGCACCACTCTAAACAACATCACCCCGGGTGACCCTTTATTCCCAATTTTCTAAAATAACGACAATCAACAACAACAACAAAAAGAAAGTTGACTGCGATGGCCAACGCTTCAAGGATAGGTAGAAATTGGAATATTTCTTCACTAAAATACGCATCAACTGTGTCTGCCTCATTTGCAAAGAGACTGTCGCTGTTTTTAAAGAGTTCAATGTGAGGCGATATTACTAAACAAGACACGCTGACATGTACGACAAGATTACAGAGAAGATTCGTAGCGAGAAATTCAAGCAACTTGAAGCTAGTTTAATTTTACAGCTGCAGTATTTCACAAGAGCCCGAGAGTCGAAAGAGAACGCCACAAAAGCTAGTTGCGAGATTGTTGAAATTATTAATTAAAAAAAAAATAATAAAGCAAATGTGACACAAAGAATGGCTTGCTAAAATTTGATTAAATATATTGTTCTACGTAAAGGATGTCAGCTAAGGTCGGCCCCCCACATTTTTACCACACCAAATCTGGCCCCCTTTGCAAAATGTTTGGACACCCCTGGCTTAAGCCCACAGCCACAGCTCGACATTATTACCATCAGAAAAAAAAAAAAAATTGAAATATTTTCCAGAAAAGGTACAAATGTATGACTCGTATCATCATATATACAGACTCCCTTTCTCAACACAGACAGGTGGCAGAGAGAGAAAAAAAACAGGTTTTACCACCGCTAGACACACTAAACACGCTGGAATTAACTCTCGTCACTGGTGGAAAACGTTCATGACAGTGTTTACTAACCTTTAATTTTGTATAAATGTGAAATCATATTGGAGGTATTTCCTCTTCGTCAGCCACCCCCCGCAAAAATGTTTTACATGTCAGTTGGCCGTCCTCCTCTAAGCCGCGGCCGTCTGTAACTTTTCTGTAGCCAAAGTATTCCCATATCGGTGATTTCGTTTTCTTCGATGGGGGAAACATTTCAGGACTTTCACCTTCTCCAGCCATCGTGTAGCACAGCTGACCCACTGACATTGAGCAACAACCAGTGGTTGAGCCTTGCAGCTGCAAGCGAGGGATTTCTCCATGCATTTTTGGGACATAAAAAATAGCTAATACCGTAGGGATGGTATGATAGAAAATTTTCGCGGTTTTGAAACCTTGACGTTTTCATACCATGGTATACCTTGAAACTGGTAATTGGCACATGTCTACATGTAACCGTTCTGTTTTCTTTTCAAGATCTACTTCTTAGCAAACTATCTAACACAGCACTAGAAAGGTAGGCATGATCATCAATTCTGATTGTCATGTCACAACCAAAACTCCTGCGGGGGAAAAAAAGTGTCCATTCCCTGATACATTGTTTTGGGTGGAATAACTATGAAATGATTAAAAAAAACAAAACAAAACAAAAACGTCCTGATCCGAGTGCCAAAATTCATTTTTCTAAATATAAAATTCATTAGTGCAGTCTATTTTATTCTTTTGACATGGTCACCATTCCATAGCACCTTTTAACATTTTAGCTGTTAATGGACATTGCTATATTATGATTAAGTTATTTCAGCGACAAGGCTATTTCTACATTCTGTAGTTTTTTTTTTGTGTGTGAATAATGTTTACAGTGTTTAAATCATTGATTAAATTAATAATTCAAATCCATCCATCCATTTTCAACACACCTTAGTCTTGTCAGGGCCACGGGGTGCTGGAGCCTATACTTGCTTAACTCTGGTAAATAGGCGGACTACACCCTAAACTGGTTGTCAGTCTGTTGTAGGGCACGCACAGAGACACACAACAATGACACTGTCAATGAGTAGGAATTGATCAAGCGGCACCTGCGGCACATTCACCACCACTCCATCAGTGACTCCTGCAATTAAAATCAAACCTAAAAAAATCTAATTCATTTCACTTAATTTGCTATTGATGGCAAAAGACATTCAATCCTGAGGGAGGGCTAGCGGGGAATTTCACTCTGTTATAATCATATTGACATTCCTATGACATGATATTTTTGGGAGCTCATCTGCATTTTTAATTAGCGGTTAGGCCATGAAAACTAGTCACCGAACCCCACAACCTGTGACAGTTTACTTTCACCTGCGAAGGTCTGTGAGAAGCGGGCCTTATGTACTTACAGTTAAACGTGATGTAAATGACAAGGGAATGAGATTTTTGCTATTGGAATTGGGCGTGTTAGCAATCAGATCACGTTTCCATGTCTACCTCTGAAGTATGACTTTTGGGAAGCAGAGATATAAACAAACCATTGTTCCCTGTGCAGCTGCGTCGAAACCACATTGTCAGTTTGATAGATAGTCCCCTAACTATCGTGTTGATGTGCGGGTTGCCACCATCTAATTCACTCAAACAGTGTGAAATGTGCCCACTAAGTGCCCACCGATGTGACACATGCCAGTGGAGAAAGGTCAGTTAAGGTTCCCATGCCACCTCCCCTGTGAGTGCATCGCTGTTTGGCGTCGTACGACTGTCTGCCTCCTTCTTATGCTTATCACCCTCCTTATGTCAAGGGCCACTGTGTTGATGATAAAATGGAGCCTGGTCTTCCTGTTCAGTCATTATGAAGCAAATTTATCAGCTCGGCCTGTTGCTGTGCCGTCTGTTCAGGGTCATATACAGTATGTAGGAGGGTGCTACAGCTACGTCGTTTTAATGGAGGTCTTGGAACAAACCTTGGGGGCTCTTTAGTGCAGGGCACTTTCATATCGTGAGTGTAATCTTGAATACGGATGCAAGTTTTTGTAAGGAACTGCTAAAATGTGGCTTGTCATGTTCTCATGCTTCCTGCTTGAGATAAATGGATTCATGTTTGGATACTATAAGGTGTGTGAGGTCTGACGGTAAATCTGACATGTTGGACAATTTTACGCTTCCAGGTTTGTGGGGCAGGTTTGTAAATGAAATGTTTACTGCTCTAGCATTCCCAGTGCGTGATACATACAGTAAATGTCCATGTTCAATATCAACTTGTTGGTTTGTGTAAGAAGTCACTATTTTCCCAGTTTATAAATCATTATTTTTGTCACAAAAATCCCTTTTCCCATCTTGTTTTTATATGTTTGAAGTGTCACGCAAGCGGCCAGTTTTACCGTAAAAGTCACTGTTCCGCATGACGTGCTTTTGTATACTATGTATATTGTACTGTGGGCCTTGAAAAATCCCTGAAAGTGCTCAGAACATCTGGGAATTTGGGCAACTTGTTTTTAAAATTGTGTCTTTCAAGAAAACATCTTAAACAGAATGTCTCTTCTTTTCCTGGTAGGTTTCACGGGCCTCTTCTGTACACATCAGCAATGTCTCAATCTGGAGAAAAAGGCAAGGTGAGTCACACTGTGGATTTGGACTCACACCTATGTGCAATCGCTGCTCAAAACGGTGGTGGCGAAATGTGCTGTCGTTCACATTTTAGGTTGCCTAAGTCCAAATTTTGATTTGACTGATTTTCACAGTTCCCTGACGCAACTGGTTACGTGGGCTTTGCAAACCTTCCGAACCAAGTTCACCGAAAGTCTGTGAAGAAAGGATTTGAATTTACCCTCATGGTCGTAGGTGAGTGGGTGTCATTATCCAAAGTTGAAAACATCTAAACTGCTGTCAAGTGCTTTATGAAGTGTTCGGACTCTCCATCTGTATTGTATGTTGTCTCTCTTTGTTCTCAGGGGAGTCTGGTTTGGGCAAATCAACACTTATAAACAGCTTGTTTCTCACTGATCTCTACCCTGAACGCTACATTCCTGGAGCTGCAGGTAGACTCCCACAGACACACGCAGCTTTACATGCACGCACACACTGTAATAATAGAGAAATGTCTGCTACAATGTCTCCAGCTGAGCATTATTTTCTACAGGAATGTTGGGAATGCCTTAGTTTGGCTTTAAACAATGATCCAGACCCTCCTCCAGCGTATTCTGTTAAGACTTTTGATTTGACAAAAATACATGATTTTACATAACCCGCGTTTGTGACAAAGTTGCACAACCAGTTGTGGAAATGATAAATATTGTGAAACCCCCGGGGTTCTTTCTCTTTTCTCGACACCCGCCAACCATTATCCTCCTCCGCAGAGAAGATCGAGAGGACGGTGCAAATCGAGGCGTCTACTGTGGAAATCGAAGAGAGGGGTGTGAAGCTCCGCCTCACCGTGGTGGATACACCGGGCTACGGCGACGCCATTAACAGCCAGGACTGGTGTGTTTGCTCACCTCGGGGAAAGGAGGAGCCCAAACATCTCTGGGCTCATGTCCTTTCTCATTCTTACTTCCTGTCATTGACTCCCTTTCTCAACTTTCGTCCTCAACTCCCTTTTCACTGCATCCTCTCCCTATATCTGTCTGACTAACATGCCATTTGTGTTACACTTTTGGGCTGGTATTAAGTGGCTGTGTCGAGAAAGGATAAGGTACTTTAATTTTTTTTGTTTTTTTGTTTTTTCGGTATAATGCACAATTATTTTGCTAAAATTATCCACTTGAATTCAGGGTTTGCAAAATTCATAATACAGTGGACCCTCATGATACAAACACAATCCGTTCCACGACCAAGCTAATAACGTAAATGTGCTCGCATTATGAATGTATTTTCCCCATATGAAATAAATGAATTCCAATGAAGGTAAAATCTTGAAACGATGTAACGAAAGTGCAAGCCAGCCGAACAGGAGGAGAGACAATGGGCAGCCATAAGTAGATGCAGGTTCTCTAATTACTGTGGGCTGTCACTTCCATATAGCTATAATAGCCTCCTTGATCTTGATAATGGTCCAGATTGTACAACATGAACGCTTATTCTCTTTACAAAGAACGCTAACATGCGCACTCTTTTCATGTTTTCTTATTATTTATTACTTTGTTTCAATTGCAAGCATTCCAAGCAAAACGAGACCTCACATGCCACCTATGGGGTGCAGTCATTAAGGAAGCACATACTAAAAATGGCAATGGCAACATTTTGTCATCTTTAGTGCAAAAAATGTTTAATATGTTGTGTGTCGGACACGCGTAGTGAGAGAGTTGTTGTGCAAATGATTGAAATAAATGTTCAAACAACCGATGTTAAAAGCCGATATAGAGCGTTAATCAAGTACAATTCAGTTGAATTGAGCTTAAACTGAAAAAGATTCACATTTAATTTTTAAGAACGTTCTTTTCAAATATTTAGGAACAACATCTAGATGTAATACATTTGAACTTAATCCTTATTTACATTACCATTTCAGTGTTAATGCTCAAACAGTAGCTTATTAAAATAACTTAAACCTAAACCTTTGCACTTTTCTGAACAGTTTGACTGACTACATTGATTTACCATATTGGGCCGAATATAAGACGGTCCTGATTATAAGACTGAAAAAAGACTTTTTGAACACCAAATTAATTTTTATACTAAAAATAATTACAGTACATTCGAAACAAATGATTGTAACAATATATTTGAGAGAAAAAGCATGTTATTTTGCCTCATTCAAATCTTAATATCTGAGCATTTAAATATGTAAACTAAAGCGAATCACGTTCGTAAATGAATGGCTTCTGGTTTTTGAAATGTAAATAAACCAATCTATTGTGATAAAACAACAAAATTGCAATAACTGCATTAACCATCAAAGTGAAATCTAACTGTAACTGTAGTCTTGAAACAAATCTGAATAAGGAAAAACATTGCAATAAAATAATGCAAACTGGTTAAACTAAAAAGAGTAGCTGAGATCTGTCATGACAAAACATCGCTTGCTTCAATGATATCTGGCGCCATCTAGCGTCGTGAATGGGGAGAGTAGCTGAGATCTGTCATAACAAAACATCGCTTCAATGATATTTGGCGCCATCTCGCGTCGTGAATGGGTATAATGTCTAGATCGTGAATATAAGACGACCCCCTCTTTTTCAGTGTTATTTAAATACAAAAACAGTCTTATATTCGGGCCAATACGGTACTTTCACTCATTGGCTGTGTCTGTTGATATCGGCCATCATATTCATGCGGTTTGATACATTGTTGACCTGTCTACTCGTGCCCTGTTCAAACTATCACAAAAATTGCCCATTTTCTTTTCTTTTTCTTTTTTTCATTTTATAGCTGTTTTGAGCACACAGTGTTGCATTTGTGGCCTCGGAAATGTCAGTACTAGCATGAAGCGCAAGCTATAAGATTTAAAAAAAAAAAAAAAAAAAAGTGTTTTTTGGGGGGGGCGGGGGGCTAATCAAAACTATTTAACAAATATACACATAAAATAATGCTTCATTTTTTGAAAAATCAGGTGGTGATTAATTTTGATGCATTATCTTTTAAATTTTTTAATGCATTTTAATATGCATTTTATAACAGGACATACTGTATGTCCTGTTGTAAACGGTACCAATAGAACTTCCCAGGTTAAACAAAATCCTTGTAGGAATGCCAGTGGACTTCCGAATTGTTTGAAATCTTTTTCCCCTGGGAAAAAATGATTACCCTCCCAAACCCTTAATTAACTGCACAGGCGGCGTTTCATGTAACATGTTATGATCCAGGGCAAGGTCAATTAGGACTAAGCACAGCACATTTATAGTCTATCCTTCCTTTATTATTTTTGACTTCTTGTCAACTTAGACATCAGCACGGTGGACTGGTTATTATAAAGGAGGGGTGGGTATAAAGAGGGTACTCAGACCTTCCAGTGTGGACTTTGCATGTTCCCACTGCCCACATGACATTTTCCGCATAATCTGGCGTCCTCAGTAGGCAAACGTAATAGTTATGAAAATTGAGTAGAGTTGTGTGTAATTTTAAACCTTATGAAAATAAACTTTTTTTTTTTTTTTTATCGTACAGCTTCTGGGTCCAGGAGCATTCGAATCTTGAGGTCCTTTGTTGAATAAGTCATGCTCCATGCTCACTCTCTTCTCTTTTTCCATCACTCATGACGCAACGAAGCTTCAAGACCATCATTCAGTATATCGACAATCAATTTGAGCGCTACCTGCACGATGAAAGCGGCCTCAACAGACGCCACATAGTGGACAACCGGGTGCACTGCTGCTTCTACTTCATATCGCCATTTGGACATGGGTAAGCTTAATCTGTGAGTGAACTGTGAGTTTAAAGAAATGTTCTTCCTTGAATTGTATTTTTCCCCTCCCACAAAAGCCATTAAATACCTCAAGCTAGTTCTTTTTCTGTTACATTATTCAATGTAATCACCTGAGCTCATTCCCTTTCAGGTCTTTTCTTCTTTCTCATTGTTATCCCTTTCCCCTCAGTTTAAAGCCTCTGGATGTGGAGTTCATGAAGGCCATCCACAGCAAAGTTAATATTGTCCCCGTTATTGCCAAGGCCGATACGCTGACTCTCAAGGAGAGGGATCGCTTGAAGAGGCGGGTAAGGCCAGTACACAGGCACAAAATAAACTACAAACCCTGGCAAACATTATGTAATCACCAGTCTTGGAGGATGGTCAGTTGTTTAATTGAGAAGGAAAAAAAAATCTTAATTTTTTTATTTATTTTTTTAACCTGTTCTGTTCAGCTGCTACGAGATGGACTTGTAGTTTTAATGTTCCATGGGGGAGGCAAGAGGAAGGAAGATAGGTCCGTTAGGGGCGTGATAGGGCAAATGCCAGTAATATGAGGTGGGAAACCCGAGTTTGGGACAAACAACTGTGAGCATTAATAAATCAACATCCTACTTTTTTGCTATCTGATCGCTAAACCTGGCACCAACAATTTTATTTACCAGAATGTGCCTGGCTGCACCTAGTCACGCATGAACTCACTCAGGCATGTGTTAGTCATGCAGAAAATGAAACTGCTGTGCGGAGGCCGCTGGGGGTACCTTTTGCTGCCCCCGCCAACCGAGAGGGACGCCAGCAAAGTGCTTCCCTCCATCCATAGCTCTGGCGGATGGGATACGGCCAACTGCCTGAGACCGGCTGTCCTCCAGCCCTTCCAAGTTGCCGTCAAACAGCCTTCAGGAAGAGGACGAAGGGATACACCATCCCTCATGCCCACCAACACCCACCCATCTGGACCCCTCCCCACAAGCGACAACAGCCCGGCGACCACCACCAGGGCCCAAGAATGGACACCCGAGCACAAGAGGGAGAGGAAGTCGACAAGGAGAGAACAACAGGAGGTCACCAAGTGACAAGATCCTCGAAAATTTGGACTAAATAGAAATTACATGGAAAGATTGTGAAAGAAAGGTATACTTGACAGACATCTAAGACGCAAAAACTATGAAAACACACATAAGGTCAGTGTCATTCATGGCCTATAAAGAGTCTGGATCGCAATCCAATTGAAAACTGGTGGAATTTGAAGAAAACTGTCCATGACATAGGCTTCAGCATAAAACGCTAACCTAGCAACAGCAATCAGAGAACGTTGGAGCTAGATTGATGAAGAGTACGTTTTGCCACGCTTTAGAGATTGCAAGCGGTGGTGCATTTGAAATAACTTCGTTTTGGGTCATGTCAATTTTCTTTTTTTCTACACAAATAACCGAGTGAAAAACTTCCAAGATTGGTCATTCCATAATTTTTTGCCAGTGGTTGTAATACTCCTCTCCTGCCACAATCCTTCACTGTTAAAGTGTTCATCGGCACTACCAGATCAACAATCACTTGACCATATTTAATGGCTTGTTTTGTTTATGCGAGGAAGCAAATGTGTGCTTCCTTGCGGGATTTTTATGATTTATGTGTTTTTTGAACAATATCAAAGTATGTCAAAGGGGGTGTTTACAATGCGGATGAGCTCATTTCATCCAGTCTCAACTCGTCCTTCATATTTCCTTTTGGAGCACCTCCAAGTGTCAGGCCGGTTGCGCGCTCCCAAGTTTCCTGCTGACGATAGGTGGAAGGACGCAGTTGGACAATACACACGTCACAGCTGATCGCTTTCATCGCAGGCTTTTCCTGCCACTGATTACTCTCCAACATAAATTACTTTTTCAACCTGGGGGCTTTTTAATTGGAAGTCACCCCGGCCAGCTCTTCAAAGCTCAGGCCTCCCCTCCTGTGCCTCATTCAGGCCCCGGAGCCGGTGGTCTGGCACATCGGGGCACTGGCTCAAAGGAAATTTAGTTTGCTGAAGGTTTTCCGCAGCAAGACTGCCTAGTAATCACTGAGGCGGCATTTTCTGCAATTGCAAGGTGGCACTTAATGGCACTCACCGGTTTAATTTACTCTCAACCCTGTATTATAATTATTGTAAATGTGCATAAATGTACAGTAGCTTTCAAGGTAGTCACAATTTAACTCATTGGCTGCCATTGACAGTCATAGACGAAACAGGCTTGCTAGATAAAAATGAACTGTTTTCACATGATTGACCACAAAATAACTGGCATATTACTACTTACATCACTAAAATTAAGGAAACACATTAATCACATCCATTGTACTCTTCTAAAAGCTTCAATGTTATTTCATAAATTAATGTAAAATGTTTTTGCTGTGTTTTCCTTTTGTCATTGTTTGTAGATACCATAGGCATAAATTACACAGAAGAGTTGAAAATGCTGTCAAAAAGTTATTGTTCAATATCTGGAGAATTGTGGTTTGTTGATGTAAATATAGAGTAGATCTTTTTTTAATTTTTTTTATTTAAACTTTCGAGTCGACAGCTTTGGGCTACAAGATCACACCATTGTTTGGTTGCCTCCGATCAGTTCAAAGTCGACTTTAGACTTGTGACTATCATCGTCTTTTGCTGTCGTGAGGGTAGTAATAGTTTCATTGCAAGTGTGAGTACTATTATCAGCCTCAGCGTACATTGTCTGGTCACTTTGTGTTGTAGCCTCTATCAATCCTTCCTGTCGCATTTTGGATGGCACAAAACTTTTGTTTTCTCTTCAGAACTGACATCTGTCCATACAAAACAATGCAAGTATGATGAACAAATACTGAAAAATAAAAACGTTGGCTGGCTTCCTACCCAAATTTCCATGAGAGATTTCTCTACCACTTATTAGGAATGCAGATGTGCTGGTTACAGACAATACACTTATTAGTGCAAGAATACGGGTATGAAATTTTCCAATTTCACATAATTTGTCAATATTATTGGAGATTTGTAATAATGCATAATATTGTTATATCTATGCCAGCAATGCATATTGACAATATACAGAAATGTCTTTTTTTTTTTTTAATTGACTTCTTTATTCCATATGCTCAAATGTCTTTTTTTAAATTGACTTCTTTGTTCCATATGCTCAAATTATTTTGATTTTTTAAAATTTTTTTTACTTAAATATGTTCAGTTGTCGAAATGTGGGATCATAGATTTCATAATGATAATGACGGGTCAGATTCAACCTTCACTGCGCTACGCCTTCAAGTAGGGGGGGCCATCCCACAATCCGCTTCATTTATTCGCAGTCAGTCGCAGCGAAACATGCAGCGATCCAACGCCGGATTTAGGTTGAAATAGTACGGAAGCTGTACCGCATACAAGCAGGAAGTATTGTCTCAGGAGTGATTTGATTCAAGGTAATATATTTTTCGTTTTTTTTTTTCACAAGAATTTTCAATGTAAAAAGCTCTGTTTTAAGGCTGCCGCTACATTGTCTAACAGACGAGCATCATTCTTCGACATATTTACGTAAACTAAATGCTAACTGCCCTACATTGTCTAACAGACTAGCATCATTCTTCGACATATTTACGTAAAATAAATGCTAACTGTGGATGCCCGTTTTTTTTTTTTTTGCTCTATTAACAAAGAATCGAGACTGTTTTACATACATATCTATAAAGAATTCAGGGATTTAAGCATTAATTCACAAGATTTTTCACCGGAAAAGTTCTGTTTACATAAGGCGGCTGCCACATTGACTAAAATACTAGCATCGTACTTTGACATATTTAAGTAAAATAAATGCTAACTGCATGTTTTTTGTTTTTGTTTTTTTTTTTGCTTTTAACCAAGAATCGAGACTGTTTTACGTCCATATCTATAAAGAATGCAGGGATTTAAGCATTTATTTACAAAAATTTTCAACGAAAAAAGCTTTTTGTCTGTTATTTCCACTAGGTCAGCTTTGACGGCCATGCCAACAATGCAGGCCCCCTATTAAAACGCCCCGCGCCCTGTTTCCCTTCAATATCAGTATGAAGCCTACAGTAGGATGAAACAAGTTCACATGATCATTAAATTGTCTTACTGAAATGATATCAAAACATTTACATCAATATTTGATGGAATCAAATCAAAGCACAGAAAATGGAAATCAAATTGAATCGTGACAAGGAGTCGCAAACAAATTGAATCAACATTACCCATACCAAGTTAGGCAGGGGGTTGGGCTACGGCTAATTTGGATTTTTGTTTTTAGTTGTTTGCTGTGCCGTGAAATTTTTGTGGTGTAAAATGTGCTCCTTGTTTCAATGAAGTTTGGGAAACACTGGACTGCCGCGTGTTCTGACTGATTTGCAAATTCAGTTAGGTTGCCATTGTAGGAATGGAACTCTGTTGGAGACGGGACCTCGTGTAGAAATAGTTTAAACGTGGAAGTATTCATCTGGTTACATAAAACATTGCCTTCTTCTAATATCAACGTTTTTACTGTAGTCCTACAAGAAAAACCATGCTCGTACTAATGTCTCTCAGTTGATCAACTACATTTCACTTGGATCAGATTAACTCAAGTGGTTTTTACGGGTACACGTGTGCATCCTGTAATAATGCCCTGTTGAACAGAGTGGACCAACATGCCTTCCTTTTGTGCTTCCAGGGCCAGCAGTCACGAGGGGTGATGCATAACCTGCAGAATTTCTCTTACAATATATCTTTTTTTCCCCAGCATTTGTCTCTCAGTAAATGAGCCCCCTCTGGACCTCCTTCTTTGGTATGCACTTTCCCTTGTTAAAGTGAGGGGAAACAGCTTGTACAGAACAATATACATTTCCTGCAATGTGTCACGAGCCACGTCAGGAGACAACCTGTTGCCTCATGCAGCTCAGACTTATGGACAAAGTGGGAGAAAAAGTTGCCATTGTAAATATTTTCTTGTTCTCACTATTGATTGATTCTTAGGCCTTCCACTTGCTTCCGCTCTTGAAATTGCCCCCCACCCCCATTTCCCTCTTTTCCCTCATATACATCTTGCTTATCTTCCTGTGCATGCTCTAATGCCAATTTCCTTTGGCAGGATCGCGGTGGTCTCCTGCTCATAAATTGCCCAGAGGAGGGTATATTGAGAGGCTGATCCTCTCAGTCTGAGACCTAGCAGTCATATCCTGTGTGGGGCTTGGGTCTCAATCAACTTGTCTTCTTTTGTTGTCTTAACCAAGGAGATAGTGCACATCTGGTTTAGATGGGACATACGTCTCTGATGTACTTTTTCACTACATGGCAGATATACCTTTTCACTACACGTCTACAGAAAATTTGGGACAAAACATCTTTTGACAATATATCAAAATGCAACACATCATGATATGAATCTAGTTGGAGAAAAAGGGATCGTAAAATATAATCTGATGCATCGCCACATGAATTGAGCATAATGTTGACTCAAATTGTTTTACTGACCCAGCAACTTTACCATGAGTAGCCATCAGCCATGTATGAGGAAGGAAGATCAATTCCCACGTACAGTGTGTAAGCAGAACTGGCTTCCACACACTTCCTGAAGAAAAGTAATAGCAAGTCATTGGATCAAAGGTCATTCAAACTCAAAGATTCAAAATGAAGCTACAATTATCACATAACTACAAACTAGCGTATAAGTAGCAATTAATGAAACAAACGGAACAGTCAATGAAGAAACAATTTTCACAGAACATAAAGTTTGAATTACTTACAGTCGTAGTGCTGCAGTGCATGCTGGGAGAGATGTTGGAAGACAATAGTGTTGATAGCAGGTGGCAGCAGAGGATGTCTGTCCCATCCAAGGGATCAGTGATGGCCAAATGAAGCGTGTTGAAGCAATGAAGCTTTGCAGCCAATTGGTTCAAAGTTTCATGGTGGTTCATTTGCTCTATGGCGCTGTCGAGTGGTCTTGAAGCCCATGGTGCCAACAGTGTTGAGAATCTGTTTATGAAAATGATATGAATGCGCTTACTATATGAACAAAATGCAACAAGTGCTACAGGGATAATTTGTTATTAGTTTCTATTTAGAAATAATAACAGGCATGAAAATCTCTCACCTTTTGGCGATATCAGTCGTTTTGAAGTAATAAAGGGTGACCTACCTGAATTGTGTAGATCCGAGGAGAACATTTTTAAGGGGGGGTGGGATCGAGAATTTTAAAAAATTATTATTAATATTATTATAATGTGATTAAATTAGTAAGGGTGTGCCAAAAATCGATTATTAGATTCTTCTTCTGTGCTCAAGTTATTTTTTAGAGCGAGAGTGGAAGAGAGATAGTTTGTTGCTTCTTGCCTTTCAGTTGTTCAGCAGTAGGTTCAAGTCGTGTTAATTGGAAATTGTCCCTGGTGTGTTGCTAAGTCCAGTGTGTATGACACCAAAAAGCATGTTTATTTCATATTTCACGCGGTGTTTTATGCTCCTGAATGAAATGGACCGCTTGGATGTGTGTGGAAGTGATCGTTTTATACTATTATATTTAATTTTTGAATCCCGTGCCATGAAATATGTGTTACTTCAGGCTCTAGTTTCTGGTTTAGGACGAATGCGAATGTGACATCACCCGGGTCAGCGTCTTACAATACAGCATTGCTTTATAGCACGCAGATGGACTGCAGATTCAGCCGATTTTGCGGATTAATTTGTTTATTTTTCACATCACGCCAGCCAAATGGCTGCAGAAAAATGTTGCTGCACCAGGGAGAGGCGTGCTTGTCGTACATCCCCCCGCCGGGAGAGCACTATACTCGGCTTATTGCCCTCTTAGTGTGCCCCGTCTTCTGTCAAATTATCCACCCGATCAGAAATTGCAACTTTGTGTTATAAATGACCGCAAATACAGCGATTACAAAGTAAACACTACAAACTTTCTATAAATAAAGGATTATTTACTTATGTTTGATCATGGATGGGCATGTAGAAAAGCTCTCCTATGCTCAGACACATTCTGCCATGTTAGCTGCACAACAACTGCAGCCGCTCTCCTATGACTCTCTCACTGTTTACGTCTTCGCCGTATAACAAAGCATTATTTTGCCATATTTGTGTTGACCATGTGGCAGCTACGCGCTCCTCCGACGTTGGCCGGTTTGTCTGGCGGTCATTGTCCAGCTGCTTCCCCGCAAATGAACCCTCTGCTCTCAGCAGGGGAACGACGAGCTCTAACTTGCTCGCCGCCGGGTGGGTTGCCGATCGGCGAAGACAATCGACAACCCCGCTGCCGTGTGATGTGATCCGGGCTAGTTATGTGTGATTTTTCGCTTCAAAGACTTTGAAACATTACTTGGTTGGGGTTAGCATGTCGGCTAGCTGTCAAGCCTCTTGGTTTGTTTACATTCTTGGAAGCCGGGAAATGACAAAAGCCCGACTAAACTACGGTGGCATAAAATATTGTTCGGGAGGTGCGAGAGTAAGGTGAAGTTGACAGTTTTGACAATTATGGAGTGTTTTGCCATGTCGTACTGAATAAATTTATTTTTATTAGTTTATATTCCATTTACCACAAGACTCTTATTTGTCATGACCATACCATTTATTTAGCTATTGGGGAAAAAATACTTGGATAAAAAGTATACTGTATCCTGTAAAAATATTGGAGTAGAGAGACTGAAACAATGAAATTTTGCGGCTCTCTTCGTCGCATTTTCCTCATTCCTAATAATTCCTCCTCAATAGGCTGAATAGTAAAACAGATGAAAACATTCTCCTGGAGACATCATCCTCCTCCTGGGGACGCTAGAGCCCTATAGACCCTACTCACCTGCGTCACAAAATGACGTGTCGCTGTATCCGGCCGCCATATTGTCCGTATTTTTTGGACCTATTCTCATTGTTTTCAATTAGTCGTGCAAGTTATAGAGCAATTCATGGAAGCCCCGGTGTTATCTGACGCTGTAAACTCATTGGATGCGTTGCATAAAAGGCGTTATGTGGAAAAGCTTCAGTTTATCCATTCGCCAGATCCATATTTGATGCCTAAATCGATGTTTTTCGACTCGCTGTCTTCGCCGTCTCTGCCTGACATCTGCTACCCTGATATTTACAACTATCTTGTCCACACAAAATCAGCCTATTCTCACGAAAGTTTGAAAAACTTTAAGAGCTTGGAGGCTTATAAATACTTCGTTGCTGGTTGGGTGAAACAGGTCCTCGTCCACGAAAATTCGGCAGGAATCTATCTTGTGCTCGGGAAGGTGAGTTACGAAATTTTCAATTCAAAATCTTTTGTTCTTACTAACATCCACTGTCAAGTCTAATGTATTTCATGTCATTGGTCAATGGAGCTCGGGCTTTTAATGTTTATATGGTTTAGCGATAGCACTCTCACTACATACATATATAATATGTAATAAATATGAAGTGCGATAGCACTACTCCAGATTGTCCCTAGTTGAATTTATTTTTTGGCTTTTGACCTCAATAGTGAAATTGTAAATTAATTGTATGACAACTGTCTTATTATCCCCTTATAATTACATATTTTCAGGTAGTTCATTCACAACGTCTGAGTGTATGTTGTCGGCGATTAGCCTAGCAATGATCTTAATTGTGGTTGTCAGCCCAAAACCCTCTAAATATATATTAAATGCATCTTACCAGATATAAAATGACTGCTACATAATCTGTGGTAGTCGTTTGGAGCCCAGTTTTCTCGTCGAATTGCAGCAGTCCATCTTGCTCTTCTCTCCGGGTCTCAGAATACGGTAAAACTTCAAGTCTCTCCGTCTATCTTCTCTGTTTTTGCAACCGACCGCCACACACGACTTCACCATTTTGATTATTAATGTTAACGAGCAGAAAAACACGCCATAATAGGAGGAATTTACGAAGCGCTAATGCATTAACATGACGAGTAGACGGACAACATGGTGTGGGGGCGTGGCTGTGATGTCACATGAGTAGGGTCTATAATGGTAGGCGTGGCTAACTGGCAGATTAAAAAACTAATTTCCCGTCATCTGCGCTTTGTCAAATTGTTGTAAATAGTTGAATCGTAATACATAACACATAACACTTTTTTTTTCTCCTGTCGTACACACTTTAAAATGGTTAATGATTTTGCACTTTCTTGTTTAAAAAAATAAAATAAAATAAGGAATTTAAGGGCAGCTTTTTGTTGTATAGGCATGTTTCCATCGTTCCTGTTGAATCATTAGGATATTTTAAATAAATACTGGACATACATTTGTTTGGCTACTTTATTGATTAGTAATGTATGATGCATTGATAATCGTGATAATCATGATCCTCATCAATACCGTGATCATCGTTCAATAAACGAACCGTTGCACCCTGAATCGTAACCGAATCGACTCGAGGGTGCTTCCTGCAGATCATTGAAACACAGTGTGGGTCGACAGAGCTCAATATTTTGTTGAGTTGTACAGTGTACCGGAACATATTTCCTCCACCTTCTCACCTTTTTAACCCCTGACCCATTTTCATGCCTGATAATATCTTCCCCACAGTGTTTGGCTTTAAATGTTTTTTTTTGGAAAGTATTTCACTAGCGCTAGATGACATTCTTTTTCACAGCTTGAAATCCACAAAATGTGAGATGACATGCGATTGTCATTGCGTTTTGCAGCCGCTTTTTAGTGTAGTCTGTACTGCATTTGCATGTGCAATTGAAAGAAAAATAAGCTTCAACATAGCTTTTTTTTTTTTAAACATTTTTTAAATTCGTATAGTGACCCTGCCATATCGAGGTCCATCGTATTGTGAGTTTAAGTGTGTCGTCCTATCCCTAGTCTCCAGAAATCTTTTAGCCGTGTGATCTCGTCAATTTGAGGTAGTTAAGTATCAAATGTACTGAACAGCAAATGCGGGGGGCTTCAAGCCCTGCAAAAGTTTACTGTCACACGATGAGTTTGAAAGATTATCCTTTGATTGTTTATCAGAATCAAAAGTGTTGGAGTTTTGCCACAGATTGCACCCTCATCTTGGTTGTTCCTGAAGATAAGATGACCTTCCAAAACTATGGTTCGAGACCTAATGATCTCCTTTCCTGCACAATCACTTTGGCAATAGACAATAGAAGTGCTCTTTTTTCCCTCTATTCCCTTCTGTTTCCTCTATAATGGCTTTTCCCATTGCATGCCCTCATCCCCACTCCTTTCTTCTCTCAGCCACCTTTTTTGTCCCCCACCCCATCCTCATTAAACTGGCTCTCTCCCTCCCACGCTGGACCTTCCCTGCCTCCCTCCCTCACGTTTGGCTGCTCAGCTGCTGTATTTCACCCCCGGCCGGGGCGCAGTCACAGTTTTCCCCTCATTGTCTGCCTCGATGTCGTCTCCCCAAAGCACTCGAGCATGCACTGCTGTGTGAACAAATCCTACGACCCCGCAGGGACACATTTTTGTCCCGGATGGTCGTACCAGCCTGTGTTTTCTTCAAGTACAATAACAGAACCTCAAAGCTGTTTCAACAGCAGCAAGCTCTATTGAGCTGGAAAAGAGCAGATAGGATTTTCAACTTTTTTCTAGGGGACATTTGAACACAATCAAATCTTGTCAAAACAAAATGGGTTTTAATGTGCGTTTTCTTTCTTTCTCGAACGGACGAAAAACGCCAACTCATTTGCTGTCATTGATGGCAACAAAAATCCAATCCATTTGGACAGCAAAGGTCTGATTTTTCACTGCCATTGCTCCTATTCCAAACGGATTGGACGTGTTTATTTATAGTAGTCAATCAGTTAAGAGCAGCTAATTTGAGTTTATATTAAATAAACTAGGGGTGCACGATATCCATTTTTTGACACCGACATCCCGATACCGATATGATAACCAATAATATGTCTATAATTTTTCAATATATATTTACCTGAGTTTTTAAACACCTGTAGGTTAAAAATATAGTGGTTGAGTCAGCATAGATTTGCCTTTGACCAAACCAGAATTTTCATGATGACATGAACATTATTATAATGAACAAAACAAAGACATGAACAGTTTTGACTTTAAAAAAGTGGCCATATTAATTTCTTCAAATAAATATAATTTGAATCAATCACAATCAATCAGTCAATATCATTGACGATGTGTTCCCCTGAACAATGAGAACTGATCTAAAACAAACCCAACATGTATTGTGCTCTGTCAGCATATAAAACATTTGGTGCAACAGGAGAGGAGACTTGTCGTCTTGGTCCATGAAACAACTTTCTTAACGTGGCAATTATAGAACAGCAAGCCTATCAATAACCGAAAGGCCTCTCAAGACCTTGTAAACATAACACTGTAAAATGCAAAATTTGCTTATTGTCATAGTAAGGTTTATAACTCATTGAAGGAAAAATACAGCCTGTAGAACACTAATAAACATTTGCATACTGGCAAAACAGGAGTGGAAACAAACGCTCATATCCCAATCCGACACCATGCCAAAAATATTATTCATAGGCCCGATAATATATAATGTTAATGGAGTTATTGGGATGACGTCATAATTCTTATTATCGGACCGATATTTATCGTGCACCTCTAAAATAAACTACAAGATGATTTTCTTACTTAAGCTATACGTTTATTTTTGCTTTAAAATATTATTTTTAAGAATCTTTCAGAATACTACTGTTCCAGCCCGTCTGGTGACAGCGGATAATTGTATGTAGGTCTACCTTTTGGAGTTGAATTATCAGCATCTATGCTATTTGTAGTCAACTGTTGGCTGATGATTGATAATCAACAGAATCAATCAAATCTTCAGTAGTGTTAATTTATCAGACACATTCTATCAGAAAGATGGAAAAAAATCTTGTTTAATAAATTGGGGGGGGGGGGGGGGGTCACTGCCACCCTCACAGTTCTAATGGATCGCTCTATCGTAGTCAGTGGCAGTGGATGACTTTAATGCTGTTGTCATACAAACTAAAGGCCAAAACAACATGTTTCAAAGTTTCACTGCACATCAAACGTAAGTTGTCACCCTTATCTACCTTGTCCTCCTTTGTGTGTTTTAGTGTATGAGGCTCTTTTTCCTGCCACTGTTTGGAACACGCGGATATATTTGTTTTTGTAACCTGCCGCAGTCATTGTGCCTGGGCATGCTCTCGATCGCAATGCTTTAAAACAATAAATATGCACTTTTCCTCATCAAGTGAGTTGCTCTTTAGCACACAATGATCTGCTCTCTGGTGACGATTTCCTCCTTCCTGTCAAATCATTGGAGACCCTTTTGATTTGGTGACAAGCATCAGAGTGCGATGTGTGGTAGAAAAAGGCATGCCCCACACTGTCCTCTAAATCTGCCTTAAACGCAAGATTACTTGAATAGCTCAATTGTTTCTCTCCATGCTCTTTGATCGCAGGGAAAAATGGGTGGTCTTAACAGTGTTAAGTCCTACAGTAAGACAATGGGAGGGAGGGAGGTGTGCAAGGACGTTGATCACTGTGAAGTCATGTGACGCCTTGATATGACCAAGGCTGCACCGACTTCCTCGGTACTTTCCATTAGCGCAAATCCAGCTGTTCTGGTCCGGTCTGTTCCAGTCTGAACTGTCCTTCTCAGACCCTGATGGGGATCTATGTGGAATGTGCGTGAAGAATCTTTAATCCTGTGCACACAGCGCTATTGTTTCTTACAGTGCCACTTTATGTGAGCCTGTGCAGCGCCGATGGGCAGGAGATGCAAAACTCACTCGTGGTACGGTACCACTCCTCCTCCCTGACTATTTTTCCCAAGACTTGACACAAGGATTACATGAGATCAGAGAGTGTAGTGGCAACCAATTATGGGAGAGACACCCGCAGCGGATAATCATGTTTTAGACGTTCAATCCAACCGACCTGGGAGGAGCTGGCAGTTTGTCTGGCTTGATGTCTGTCGCAATAGCCAGAGGCGGGGCTAGAGGACAGGCAAGCCAGGCAGTTGCTCTGGGCTGCGGCCATTAAAGGGGCCCCCGAGGGCTGCCAAATTGTACTCCACAGAAACAACAAGAATTGTCCATTTGAAATAGCGCCACCATAGCAACCTGCAACTGTAACTTATTTTACATGTGTAAGTTCATTTTGGTTTACTTTATTTATACTATGGAATGTTTTCTATTAAAATATTTGACATAAATTGTCTGCCAACATTATAGTACTTTAGATGTTGCCTTATATGTTGTTTACTTATTTAGTGTGCATTTATGTGTACAAAAAAACAGTTTTGTGGCACGCAGGATTATCTTGCTTTGAGCCCCAAGAGACCCTAGCAACGCCACTGGCAATGGCAAGCAATGAGTTAAGGCAGTGGTCCCCAACCCGTGTACTGTTGGCTTTTTTTTTCACGGACCGGCAATGTGTGGCAGACAATGACAGTAAATATAAAATAACACGTCAAGGCTAAAAACGAATATTAATTGCAGGGAAAACGTCACTCACCATACACTGACTCAACCTTTTTTTAACAGTGGCCTCTCCTAAAACTTGTCGGCAAATATCTGTGGTGGCCAGCATAAAGAGTTCTTCTCCAATCGTGACAGGTTTCTTAGCTTAAGCGATACGGTTCGCCATGAGGTACGATGCTCTCAGGGCATTCGCTTTTGTTGCCTCGTTTGCTGGCTTTTAGCCACATATTATGCAGAATGGAATTGGTTGCAGGCTCCTTTTCTGGCTAAGCAGGTGGCCTGTTCCGCGTAAAAAAGTTGTCCAAAGACGTCATCGCCCGCAGCACACAGCAAATAGTAGCTACAAGTAAAGTTACTGTTTACATTGACTGGTGCTGGGCTGCTCTATATATGTGTGCAGCCTAGTAATTGCAGCCAACCACTAGATGGCGACCTATACAAATATTTACTCTGATTAGTCTATAGCAGGGGTGGGTAAGTTGGTTATCGAGGGCTGCAGTGGGTCCTGGTCTTTGTTCCAACTGATCCAGCGCAGAGCTTTTAACCAATGAGGTTTCAATGGAAACAAGAAGCACCTGACTTCAATCAACTGATTGCACTTATAACACACCAGATTGGTGAAAAATTGTCCTCTTGATTGGTTTCAGCAAAAACCTGCACCCACAGCGGCCCTTTGTGGAATAGTCTGTGCCCCCCCCCCGGTCTATAGAGTAGACAGGGATATTGACGTGTTAAGAGCCACAAGCCAGATTGAAGTCGTTAATAAATTATTTCTCTGCGGCCCGGTAGCAAATGCGCCAAGGACCAGTACCGGTTCGTGGCCTGGTGGTTTGAGACCACGTGAGTTAAAGTGCCAGTGACACGAAAAAGCATGTTTATTTCATAATACACGTGATATTTTATGCCCCTGAATGATCTGGACCGCTTGGATGTGTGTGGAAGCGATCGCTATTTTTATTTAGTTTTTTTAATCCCGCGCCATGAAAATGAGTGACTTCCGGCTTCGGTTCTTGCATTGAGGAGGAGGGCGCTGTGACGTGTACGGTAGAAGACGTCCTCTTCATGCTACAGTGTACTGTTGTGTATGAGGACGAAGGATTCAGCTGATTTTGCGGATTAATACGTTTATTTTTCGCATCACGCCAGCCAAACGGCTGCAGAAAAATCATTCTGTATGAGGGAGAGGCGTATGCGCCTTTTTGGAGTTTCAAAAGGTTCCCATTCACCGTGAATATTTACTGTGGGACCATTGGACTTACAAGGAAGTGAGTAAACATCTTGTATTGTATTATGTCAAATACGAATACAGCGATTACAAAGTAAACACTACAAACTTCCTTTATATAAAGGACTACTTACGTTTGATCATTGATAGGCATGTAAAAAGCTCTCCTAATGCTCATTAGCAGCAGCACGTTAGCTGCACAACAACTCCAGCCACCCTCCTCCGGGAACGAACTGTAAATTGCTCTCCGCCGGGTGGTTTGCCGATCCGCGAAGACAATCGACAACCGGGTCGTCATGTCAAATAATCCAGGCTAGTTATGTGTGATTTTCCGCTTGGAAGACTTTGAAACATCACTCGGTCCGGGTTAGCATGTCGGCTAGCTGTCACGCCTTCTGGTTTGTTTACATTCTCCGAAGCCGGGGAAGGGAAATGACATGTCCGATTTAGGTGTCATAAAATATCGTTCGGGAGGTGCGACAGTAAAGGTGAAGTCGACAGTTTTGACCATTATGGAGTAATTTTGCCATGTCGTCCTGAATAAATGCATTTTTATTATTTCATATTCCATTCAGCAAAAGACTGTTATTTGTCATGACCATGCCATTTATTTAGCAATTGGGGAAAATACTTGGATAAAAAGAATATCCTGTAAAAATATTGAAGTAAAGAGACAGAAACACTGACATTTTGCCGCTCTCTTCGTCGCGTTTTCCTCGTTGTGAATAGTTCCCCCTTGACGGGCTGACTGGTCCTTCTCAAGCCATTTATATAGCTATTGGGGAAAAACATATTTGGATAAAAAGAATATCCTGTAAAAATATTGGTGTAGAGAGACTGAAACAATGACATTTTGCGGCTCTCTTCGTCACGTTTTCCTCGTTCTGAATAATTCCCCCTCAATGGGATGAATAGTAAAACCGATGAGCCCAGTCTACCGCTGACGTCCTCCACCTGTTGGGGACGCTAAAGCCCTATAATGGTAGGCGTGGCTAACCGGCAGATTAAAAGCCTAATTTCTCGTCATCTGCGCTTTGCTAAATTGTTGTATATAGTCGAATCGTCTCAAAATATGATTCTAATTCACATAATAATGCCATTTAAGACTTTTTTTCTCGTGTCATATGCTCTTTAAGGCAGCAATTCTCATGGGTCTCGAGCGCCATCTAGTGGGCCGCAAAGTAATAATTTCAGCCAAATCAGTGTTTTCTTCATCGACAATAACGAAAATATGCGTTGGATGACTATAACCCAATGAGATGTTTGCCAGTTTTTGTCTGATGAGAATAGATGGGACAAAAAGAGGACATTGTTTTTATCATACAGTATGTTCACAATGTGTGACATTTGCTTATTGTATGTGCAGTTAGTCAACCAGCATCAAGCAGCGTTTAGTCGTGTCACTCATGTGAGATGTTCTGAATCCCTTATGCATACTTGGGCTTGACCCCACCTTTATAGAGTTAAAGGAAGACCAGAAGAAATATGCAGCTATCAGACTGAGGACATTGTTGACCAAGACTTTTTAAATTTGTATTCATGTTTTAGCGGTGTAACGGTACAGTAAAATGTAATTTCAGTTCGGCTTCAGTTTAAGTAATCAGTTCTGTTCATTTTCAAAGAACTTTGCAAAAAATGCATGAACAAAATTAAAATGCTTTTACTTTTAAAAATGTAAACAATACAACTTGTGTAAATAAATAAAAGTGAGCATTTTGGGTGATATTTCAAATAAATTACATTCTGAGTTCATAAAATTCAAACATGAATAAACAATTGTCACCATTAATACAATTAATTAATTGTTGATAACATACAATTATCTAAGTTTAAAGTTTTTTTTTTTTTTGCTATAGAAAGATATCCACATTTTCTACAGAAAGCACATACAGTGTATCTGGTTGCAGTAACAATATCTAACTAACTTTCTTTCTTGTAGATTCAACATTCATTGTCTGATTGTGCAGTTTTAAATGGGTTAACATATCCGTGCAGGAATTCTCAACATAAGTATGGATTCATCTACTTGTCTTTGTTCATTGATAAGTTTAACGAGGACGCCAAAAAAAGTGTTCAACAGCACTGTCACAGCTCGAGGTGGGCTGGCCCAACAGTAGTCGAGTAAGACTGTCTTTTAGCTCAAACCTCTCGCTAGCATTTGTCATGCTTCTAATTTACAGGACATTACAGGCTGTAAAGTCTAAACTGCCAAAGTGTCCGACACTTAAGTGTCCGTACGCAGCGCTTCACTTGCACAAATAATAAATTGTATAAGGAAAAATTATGTATAAACAGGGTTCCCGCGGATCCTTAAGTCATAAAATGTCTTAAATTTAAAATCCGGATAATCAAGGTCTTGAATTGCCGTAAAGTGCATGTGACACGGAAAAAGCATGTTTATTTCATAATACATGCGGTAATTGATGCTCCTGAATGATATGGACCGCTTGGATGTGTGTGGAAGCGATCGCTATATAGTTTTTTTAATCCCGCGCCATGAAAATGAGTGACTTCTGGCTTCGGTCTTACATTGAGGAGGAGGGTGCTGTGACGTGTACGAGTGAAGGCGTCCTCTTCACTATACAGCGTACTGTTGTGTATGAGGACGAAGGATTCAGCTGATTTTGCGGATTAATACGTTTATTTTTCGCATCACGCCAGCCAAACGGCTGCAGAAAAATCATTCTGTATGAGGGAGAGGCGTATGCGCCTTTTTGGAGTTTCAAAAGGTTCCCATTCACCGTGGATATTGGCCAAAACAAGCCAGACTACTGTGGGACCATTGGACTTACAAGGAAGTGAGTAAACATCTTGTTTTGTATTATGTCAAATACGAATACAGCGATTACAAAGTAAACACTACAAACTTTCTTTAAATAAAGGACTACTTACGTTTGATCATTGATAGGCATGTAAAAAGCTCTCCTCATGCGCATTAGCTGCACGTTAGCTTCACAACAACTGCAGCCGCCCTCCTCCGGGGAACGAAAAAATTGCTCTCCGCCGGGCGGTTTGCCAATCCGCAAAAACATCGACAATGCGGTCGTCATGTCAAATAATCCGGGCTAGTTATGTATGATTTTCCGCTTCGAAGACTTTGAAACGTCACTCGGTTCGGGTTAGCATGTCGGCTAGCTGTCACGCCTCTTGGTTTGTTTACATTCTCCGAAGCCGGGGAAGGGAAATGACATATGTCCGATTTAGGTGTCATAAAATATCGTTCGGGAGGTGCGACAGTAAAGGTGAAGTCGACCATTTTGACCATTATGGAGTAATTTTGCCATGTCGTCCTGAATAAGTGCATTTTTATTATTTCATATTCCATTTAGCGCAAGACTGTTATTTGTCATGACCATGTCATTTATTTAGCAATTGGGGAAAATATAAAAAGAATATCCTGTAAAAATATTGAAGTCAAGAGACAGAAACAATTACATTTTGCCGCTCTCTTCGTCGCGTTTTCCTCGTTGTGAGTAGTTCCCCTCGACGGGCTGACTGGTCCTTCTCAAGCCATTTATATAGCTATTGGGGAAAAATACTTGAATAAAAAGAATATCCTGTAAAAATATTGGAGTAGAGAGACTCAAATAATGACATTTTGCGGCTCTCTTTGTCGCGTTTTCCTCGTTCTGAATAATTCCCCCTCAATGGGCTGAATAGTAAAACCGATGAGCCCAGTCTCCCGCTGACGTCATCCACCTGTTGGGCACGCTAGAGCCCTATAATGGTAGGCGTGGCTAACCGGCAGATTAAAAGACTAATTTCTCATCATCCGCGCTTTGCTAAATTGTTGTATATAGTCGAATCGTCTCAAAATATGATTCTAATTCACATAATAATGCCATTTAAGACTTTTTTTCTCCTGTCGTGTGCTCTTTAATTTCAATGGAAAATTGTAGTAGGTATTACATTTCCAGACCACGCGTTTAATGCCAGTGAAACCACTGTACTACGGCCTAAAACCTCTAATAGTGCGTATTTGTTTTATGCACTAAATACGAGAGTTTGGGAATAATACTATATATTGCACTGTACATAGACCGCAAGATTAGTGTACGTCAGCGACTTGAGTTGTCATGATGCCATTTCGTGGTTATCCATGGTTGTAGAGGTGAGCGGGAATATGGAGAGATTGGGAAGTGTAAATTTAAGAAAAAAAGGATGGAAGGTGGTTTATTCAAGATGTGGTTGGCCCCTGGTGAAAATAACAGCAGTGCCCGGTGCAAAGTCCTGCAAAAAGACTTTTTTTTGTCAGGGACAAAAAACACTAGCAGTCTGTGGCAGCAGTTCTGTGTTTACAGTGAAATAAAATGTTTTTTTTTCTCTTCATCAGAAATTGTTAAGACATGTTTTGGTCTTAAATCATATTTTTAAGGTCTTAAAAAATGACTTTAAAAGCATTAAATTTGACTTTTAAATTGGTGCAAGAACCCTGAAAACAAAACTGAATGGTACGCAAGTGAACCAAATTGAACATGCAAAACCGAAACTGTTCAATACATCCAAGTGAACCGTTACAATGTTTTTCATGGTAAGCACAGCATACAATACTAAATTCAATCCCCTGATATAACTCAGTGAAATGTGATTCATATAAAAATATAACATTCTTTCTCATGCTACTTCAGAGTTGTCTTATCTTAGTTTGTAATTTCCACTAGAATCCCCTTATTTACACTCTCAACTCTCACGCTAGCGCTCGTGCATTGCCCTCGGACGACCTGGGATTCCACTCCAAAGTTGATTCCATCATTTTGGCGCGTGTTCATAAAGTTCATATTGAAGCGATGCATAGATTTTATCCCCACAGCGGCTCTGCACAAGCTGACAGGCGGCTTGGAGATTACATAAATGTTACTTCTAGTCACTCTTCTCAGTGGGCTGTTTTTCTTGCTCCTTTTCCTCTTTTGTGGTGCACATTCCTCAGGAGCAAGTGCATTTGGAGACAGTTGGAAAGCTTTTCTGTCTATTTACACAGAGTAATTAGTGAAGCTTGATGGACTGCCATCTCTTCAAGAGAACTCTTTTCTTTCTGCTTGAGTTTCTCTCTTGCTCTCTCACTCTTGGTGTTGTTGATTTCCTAAGAGCGCTCATTTCTACTTCCAAGTATTGTTCCCAGTGGTCGGCCAGGCCGTAGGAGCCTCTGCTCTATCTTCGATAACTGTGTATTGTGTGTGTAATATGTTTATCACAGACACACCATGTTTCTATCTTTTTTTGTGACAATGTCCATTTTTATTAATCCCACAATTGTTAGGTTTTTTTTTCAGGCTCGATTTATGAGAAGGAGCAAAATATTTTTTCTCTTTTTGTAGATCAGCAGGTTTAAACTGTTTATTGTTTGAATGATAAGTTCTCATTATGATTACAGCTGTGGCTGTTTGTCTCTTGTGCAACACCAGCCCTTTTCCAGCAATAGCAGGTAACCTATTTTTGGGCGTCATCCTAGGGGTATTAGAGTAAATCTTGGAAAATATCAGCCTCCGCCCTAATATTGCTCATAAAGCCTGCATGAATATTTTTCCAAAAACAATGTTTCATATTAAGCTACAGTGTTAACCAGAAGCCCCGGCTTCCTTTTCTAATTAATATCAAGGTTGACTCTTGAGGGGCATTGTTCTCCACCCTGACGACACTGAGTTCAGTTGCATGGCCAAGCATAACACCTCGGAGTGAGTGGGGGGTGTCTCCTAGCAGCACAGGATGGTCATAAAATCAAGATGGCTCCCGCTGCCAACTTTTGTGCCAACAAAAATACACAACTACAAGGAGGAGAGTGCAGTGAAGCAAGAAGGATTAAGTAAAGCTGCAGGAGACAACAGGGATTTGGAGGAAGGCAAGCTGTGATTCTGGCACCTGTTCATGATTATAGGTGTCACACCTTTTGAGTCACCGTGCACGTATCATTATCTTGTAAACAACTTCACTTGCGATTTTGATTCAGCGAGATGACAACAGCATGTGTCGGTGCATTTATGATTCACTGGTAAACATCCAACATTCTGAGATTACTCATCCAACTTTATTGCTTTTCCACAATAATGGAGTCTGGTTCTTGACTTATCGGAGGGATACGGCAGCAGTTACTTATCTAGGAGCTTTAGACAAAGCACGTCATTTTGGCAACAGTTCATGAAGCAAAAAAAAAAAAAAAAAAACGTTTGAATATGTCAGTTTTCCAGTGAATTATTTTAGTTATGCTCCACGTAAAAATATGCTCACCAGTAGTGATTAGTGAATCAGTGAGGGTTGATTGTACTTCTGTGTCCAGAGCAAATGCAATGTTGGTGGCTTAGGTAATTTGATTACACTATTTGGAAATAAAACCAAAATTAAGTAATGTTCATTTCAGTTTATTCTGAGCAGAGGTGGGTAGAGTAACCAACAATTTTACGCAAGTAAGAGTAGCTTTACTTCAAAATAATATTACTCAAGTAAAAGTAGTCATCCAAAAAATACTCAAATACAAGTAAAGAAAGTATTTGGTGGAAAGAATACTCAAGTAATGAGTGACATTGTAACTGTTTACAATGTTTTTTTCCTCAGAACAGTCATCTGTACGAACTTTATTACATTGTACTATAACCTACTAAATAAACACATTAAGCCAAAGAAATACAAAAAAAATCATTGAATTGAATAGTTATTATGAAATGAAAAGCATTCAATCTCTGGTTTTTCATAGTCAATCGGTGCCAAATAAAACCTGGGAAAAATCCAGGCTTTTGAGGCATGTTGACTGCAGCGCTCTGTCAAATACAATAATACCTCACTACTTCGCGCCCTCAGTCCATCGCGGATGTTTTTACAATTACAAAAAAAAAAAGGAAAAAAATACAGATGGGCTGTCCCGAACGATAGTGCAGTCTCACGGAGTGAACAGGCGTTGCTTATCAAAGTAAACGATGACTGACAGACTGTTAAGCTCTGATCTTCCCAGACCTCGACCTTCAGTCTGATCTTCCCAGACCTCGACCTTCGAAGCGACACAAGCGTCAGTCATCGTTTAACTTGTTAAACAGTTGCAGTGGCAACTCATTGAGTGGACACGCAATGAAGCATTTAATAAAGACGAGCATTTTTTTACTATTTTTAAATGGATTGGGCGTCTACTTTTTTAATGTTTAAAAATAATTCTTTGGGACAGTAACATGTTTTTTAAACCTGGCCTCTTCAGCTGTTTGACACAGAGAATGGAAGTTTAAGTGTCCTGTTGGTCTGAAAAGTTTTAATGTTTCACATTGAGAGTATGACATACTCCCATCAAGGCCAGCCCAGCCTATACACAGACTATGCAGCTGCCTAGGGCCCCTGACCACAAGGGGGCCCCCAATCTGGCAACCTCATTTTACACGTTGTTAATAGAGCATCGTGAATAATGTGGCGCGCATTGCCATTTATCCATGCAAACATCCATTTTCTTGTCATTACATGTCATTTGGGGTGAGAAGTTTGAAGTATGCAGTGCAACAAAATATGGTTAATATACAAAATATGGACGTATGGGTTGAATTGCATGTATGGGTTTCACAGTACACTGTCAGGGTACCCGCGGGTTATTAAAAGTATTAAAAAAGCATTGAATTTAGTTTTCCATTATTGACGGTATTAAAAGCATTAAATTAGCTGTCGTAAGTCTGGAATTTTTTCACAGTGGTTTTAATTTTCAAGAACATCTCTGTGCAACCTAAATTATATCCGTGACAAAGTTTTTTTGTTTTTTTTTAAATCCAAGATGACGCGTAGAATTTTTACGGTGGGCTGCACCTCGTGCGTGCGCGCCGTTAGCATCATTAGCATCAACAGCAGGCAATCGCACAGTACTGTGTGCTAACGCAAGGAACTGCTCAGATGCCTTAGTTGTTATGTTCGGCGAAAGTCTCAACAAGACAACCAAGTCGAAACAGATGGACCAGCATGTGAGGTATCGGATCGGCGACCAAGTCGCATCCAGATACTTTGGGTTGCAGTTTATGGGTCATGCAAAGGCAGTGGACCTGCTTAACATTTCAAAGTAAGTTGCCAATTTCTCCAATTAAAATGTGTTAGATGCAATAATGTATTTCTGCACGGTTTGCCTTTCGAATGAATGTGAATTTTGCAGTTTTAACTCAAGAGTTAGCCATGTTCAATGGGGTATTGGCAGGTGCACTAGCCTTAGCATGGATAAACCGGAGTCGTAGATTCACCATCACTCTCAGATACACAACACGGTTGACACTGTCTATTATTGGAACGAGTGCGGGGTAACGTTGATCTGAATAACATGGCATGCTGATAGGCAAATTATAATGTAGGTGATAGTAAAACAACTCCTGGTATATTTAAATGTTTTTCTTGATTAAATAAGAGTATGGATTTTCTCTATCTGATTAAAAGAAATGTCTTCAATAGCTAACAAAGGATTAACATGTGTTTTTTATTCTTCTTGTAATGTGATTAGAAAAAAACAATGACCAAGGGAAATGGTCATGTGTAGCTTTTTTATTTTGTGGTAATTAATGGTAAACTACTGCCATTTAGTGGCTGTTTTTTAAACTTTCACTGCCAATTTCAAGCACTTTACAGTTAAGGTGGCCAACTTGACAATTACCTACCTACCACCTTAACTAGGTCCTCTTAAAAGGGAAACCTGTTGTATTGCAAATGTAATTTCTGAAGTCACTTTACAATACAGTAATAGTGTAAAATCCATTTTATCCTGGGGAAAAAAAATCTGAAAGACCTTATATTTAAATGTGTTTTAATTGTATCTTCAATAAATGTGCATTCTTTTGTCAAACACACTTAGTAATTGAGGTTAAATTTGATGTTCAGTGCTTTATTTTTTTAAATATAATTCAATATTATCTAAATAATGGGTGCGAGAAAAGTATTAATTTTCAGTTGAAATGGCATTAAAAAAGGTCTTAAAAGTCTTGAATTTAGATATATCAATCCTGGGGGGACCCTGACTGTGACAAAATGGTTGGCCAAAAATATGGCCCCCTCGGCATTATTTTCTTTAGGGCCCCCAAATGGCCTGGGCCGGCCCTGACTCCCATTGTGATCATTCAACATACCTCGTTTATTATGACAAAGCAGCGAACAGGAAGGGGTAATGGGGGAACAGAAGAAAAAAGAAATGCATGAAAAGAAACACAACAACAAGAAATACAATGAACGCCAACACTAACTATGAATATGTTGGTGTTATCGTCAGCTAGATGTATTTCCGGTTGACACAGTGTGGGAGGCCTGTTGACCAGGGAAAGTAAGGGAGCGGGGGTGGGGGTGGGGTCTATAAAATAAGTGATTGGGAGGGGTGGAGTGTACACAAATCAGCTCTGTGATGTAGAAACCAGTAATCGTGTAAATCCCTTGTGAGTGTAAGTCCGTCGGCAACCCACCCTACGCCGCCCCATTGCCAATCCCGGCACCGGGGTCCCCCACCCGAGCGCGCTCAATAACATCCAGCCCCGCGCGAGCCCCACCAAACACGCGACAGCCACGCTAGCGGAGATGCCGCACAGCCACCACCCCAGGGCCACGGCCCCCACCCAACCAGCCCAGGGATGGAGGGTGCGAGCGCAGCCCATCCCACCTCCCGCAGCCCAGCAAACGGGCCATCACCCCTAGGGATCCAGGGTGGTCCCCCGGGCCACCCGCGTCCTCATCAACCGGCCTTCAGGGATGGGAAGAGGGGACGCACCACCAACCCCTGGAGTATGATGTGTGTTTGTTGTTTATCAAACTTGCATATGTTTGTACCATGAAACAGAAGACGTTATTAAATCAATGTAATGAGACTTGAAAACGATCATGTTACTGAGGATAATCGATAACACTGGATGAAGTTGAAATTAACCGTTAGTACTTATTAATGTCTGCTGACAGCTTGACTGACCGGAGGCATGATGGGTTCGTAACATTCAATGCACGTCCAACTCCTGTCAAGATAAGCTACCCTCGAAATTAAAACGGAAATGAAAAGAGGAAAAAAGCTTTGTTTGGATCTTTCAAAGAAAAAAATGCAACTATTCCAAAGTACAACTCTCGCAACATTCACTGAAAGAGGAAAAAAACCTTGATATACTTTAACCTGTTTCTTTGGCCATATTTTTGCCTTTGTTTTCGATAAAGAAACTAGTTGTATTATCATCGTCTTAAGCGTGATCAAATTTTTAAGATGAATACTAATGTATCCATTCTAATCCCTGTGCTGACACCATACTGTATTTTGAGTTTGTTGTATGTTTTTTGTTTCCTGCTATTGTGTAAATGGCGTTTATTTTCTCAATGAGCGCAGACTTTCCCGAAACTGTCCAGTCGCCGCTTAAGCCGGACGGTGAGAAGAAGCCCTGCTTTTGTGTCACTCTTTCCAAAGCCTGTTTGTTTTTACATCTGCACCACAACAATACCTGACCCTCCCACCCACACACACGTACGCCATGCACATTTAGCCATAACAAGTGTGCAAACAGGAGCTGAACCTGCTCTCACTTCCCGGGATCGAAGCTGACTCACCGCCATTCCTTTATACTCTCTTCTACTTGAAAGTGGCCCCAAGAAAAAGTCAGGAAAGCATGTCTTGACATTTCTTGGCTTCGTTACATAACAATACAGTAAGCTCCTGAGAATATAAAAGACAAACGCTGCCTTGATGTTTAGAATAATAAATACAGACATGTGTCCCATGGTTGAGGTAAAGAAAGAGCCTTTGTTTTAATGTGTCGTTCCCTTAACAGCCTTTGAATGGAAGACTGTGAGAACTTGACTTCTAATAGCTTGTTTTAGAATCCAAACACACACTGGCGTCTTATTTTTCACCTGCCTCCCCCTTCCGTCTTCATACTTGTGTCCTCCACGGGGGTTTGAATTAAGTGTTGCTGCAACAACGTGCATACATGCTCCCACCCACTCTGAACTGCAGCTGTATTTTCACCACGAGAGCCAGCGCTTTTGAAACAAAGACTCCGTTTTAGTGTGGATGTGTAGGTGCTCCTCGGGGTATTAGTTTTATGAAACATTTTTGGGGTTTCCACATCTGATCTGACTCAGGATCATAGAAGCTTGAAGAAGGGAGTGTTCACAAAGTGGTCACGACCCCAGCCGGCTCACCCTTTTTCTGCCTTTTAGATCCTGGATGAGATCGCAGAGCACGGAATACGAATCTATCAGTTACCTGATGCTGACTCGGACGAGGATGAGGAGTTCAAGGAGCAGACCAGAGTCCTTAAGGTACGTGCGTCCACGCTGTAACTACACCGCCACCTGCTGGGGATAGAGTTGACCTTCAGCTTCATTCTTACATCTATGCTTACATCTCGAAACTTAATACAATATATTCGGGCTTCAAATAATTGACAATCATCAATTTATACTATAAAAACATACACAAACACATTTTCCTTCTTCCCCTGTAAATATTCTCACATGTTTATAGACCTTCATGTTGCCGGATTTATTATGTTGAACCCTTTCAGAGACTGTGTTCGCTACAGTGACATCTAGTCAAAAGTCACCATTAGCTTAATTCATTTACTTCCAGCACAGATCACAGTGTATGCGTTGTGGTAGTTAGTAAAAGAGGGGAACTGAGAACACCTATTGATGGCAATAGACGGGTTGGAAGCTATTCTTCGATCACTGGAATAGTAACATTAAGAAATTGCTATTCCAGTGCCTCTTTTTCACTATTCCAATGGCTCTATATTAAGTAACTAGTCAGTAACACTAAGTTTTCTAACTATAAGAAAATAGGGTTTTCTTATGTAACTAATCAGTAACTTCTTCAAATTACTTGAAGGGGCTTGAAGCGCCCCCTCCCAGTTAAAATAGATTGGATGTTTATTGCAGTCAATGGGAGCCTATGATTAAACTATGTGAGGTCACAAGGTCACACTTTTTTTAATTTGTTTTTTTCCATTACAATATATATTTTTAAGTTTTGATTTTTTAAATTTTATTCGATGTAGAATTTTTTTTACCCATGGCTTTCTTATTTGCATTTTCCTTTTTTGGGGGGGGGGAATGTATCCTTCAATTAATTTTATTTAATGATTTATATATTATTATGATAAATTATCACAAAATACATGAAGGCAAGACAGATACTACAATTGGATGTCAACTCAAGGCTGCAAAATACTGTCTCGTGGACCACAATTGGCCACTGGGCCACAAGTTTTAAACGCCTATCCAAAAAAACATTTAGGCAAATGGCTGCTTCTTAGGTAACTAGTCAGTAATTTTTTTTAAATTGCAGTTTTTTGTTGGTGGTAAATGTAATCTGTAATAATCCGAATATCCAAAAAAAAAAAAAAAAGTCTGATCTGTGTTGTGAATCTACACCAGGTGTAGGGAACCCACAGCTACCTGATCCCTCTGGTGTCTTGTAATAGATAAAATAATATTTGATTAAAATGTCTTCTGGCGCTTGCGCAATGTAAGTTTAGCTTCTTTTAGGCAGATCAAGTCAGGCTCACTTTGTTGAGTGTTTTTCTTAACAAAACATTCACGCAGGTCTTAAATTCACCAACTGTGTAACGTCACAGTTGCAACGAGGGAGGTGTACCCTCAAGTCTTTGCACCATTCACAGGCGCAAAGACCTGTGAGTACACCTTCCGCGTAGCAACCGTGACTTTACATGCAGTAGTTCACTCTCGCAGGTCATGAATTCACCAACCGTGTATAGTCACAGTTACCACCCGGAATACTACTTCCCTTGAGCAATAATTTGCCATACAGAACAAATAAAACTATGTTCAAGGCTTAACACAGGTTTATTTTGATGTCGAAATCCAACCTTGTTGAATTGCACCAAGGGAAATTGCTCTATTTTGAAGCCAGCCTCCAATGGAAATCTCTGGTAATGCAGCTGGATGTTGCCCCTTGATTTTTCCGAACCATTTCTGAACCAGGATGTATAAAAAAAATAAACTAGCCAAGATATGTTATTTGATGTAAATAGGTTTGAAGTCACAACTGAAATGAATGAAGCGTTCCTCAAAAAAGTAAATTATTGAGACCTTGTTCTTCTCCTAGGCCAGCATTCCCTTTGCCGTGATCGGTTCCAACCAGCTGATCGAGGTAAAGGGCAAGAAGATTCGCGGTCGTCTGTACCCGTGGGGAGTTGTGGAGGTGGAGAACCCCGAGCACAACGACTTCCTCAAACTCCGCACCATGCTCGTGTAATGAGTCTTCAGAAATTTGCCGTAAAGTGGCACTTCCCCCAAAATATGAAGACCTAATCACGTGTGTCTTGCGCTGGTTGCAGGACGCACATGCAAGACCTGCAGGAGGTGACCCAGGACCTACATTACGAAAACTTCCGCTCAGAGAGGCTAAAGAGAGCGGGAAGGTAAGATGCTTTTACGTCAAATATCTGCGCTCTTCCACATTTAACCACGGATTTTTACCTGCAGAGCTGTGGATGAAGATGTGATGGATAAAGACCAGATTCTGCTCCAGAAAGAAGCAGAGGTACACACACGCAAACAAACATTCAGTCGACAAATGCCTTCATCTTGGTGACGCCCGATGTTTACACGTTTGGCCCTTGCAGCATGCATCGTTTGGCAACGATTGGCTTCCTAATTGCGCTTGATGATCCTGTTTGTGCGCAATCAGACATGTTTGCAAACAATATTAGAAACGGAAAGGATATGATTTCACTTCCTGTCTGGATGTCCTGGCCCACTTCTATTGTGGGAATGACCTCCATTTGAAAAAGAGAAATGCATATGTTGTATTGTATAGGCTGTGGTACTTTAAGACAATGAAAACAGTTGACTTCATATTAACTCTTTCACTGACTTGGGCGGCGATAGGCCAGCACTCCTAATTCAAGTGGATCAGACGTCTATCGACGTCAATTGTAGCCATTCGTTCATTCATTTTCCATGCCGCTTTTTCCTCACGAGGGTCACGGAGGTGCTGGAGCCTATCCCAGCTAACTATGGGCAGTCGCCAGGGTACACCCTGAACTGGTTGCCAGCCAATCGCAGGGCCAATTGTAGCTAATGAGTTAATTTTTACTGTAATGCGGAGTCTTTCCACTGATGAATTTTGGGTGGCTTTCTGACGACAACCTATTCAGAATGTTCCTGAGGTGAGGTGATGAGGTGTGTCAATATATTCAATAAGAAATAATCAAATGACAAAGCAAAGTGAATTCAAATTTATAGATGCTTAATATTCATGACAAATGAAGTACAAAGAGTCATTGAATTAATCTGAGTTCCGTTCCTATGCTGGCGGCGTAACCCGAAGTTCCACATGAATTAGATTTCACCTCTAAAGTTGAAATTTACTTAATAAAAAGAGTGAGATTCATTTAAATAAAAAATATGATGTTGTACGTAACATTATTGTTGGGAAGTGGATGGAAAGTACTTGCAACCGAAAGCACGGAACACAACTACGAAAGCACTTAACAACTTCTCCACCCTTCTCTCTCTCACTCCAGTCAGAGTTGTGGTGCGTTTAGAGACAGCCCAGAAAAAATGCCTGCAGCGCCATCGATAAGCCCCGTGCAACTATACTGTATTTGAGCACTGTAGGCAGCAACATGAGTACAAGCAAGAATAGGCAGGTGAACAAGATGTTGACCGATAAAGATCAACAGTGACAGCAGCGCTCCTTCAGACGGGTGCAGCACACTTTTGAACAGTAGGTCGGGGTATGCACCAATAAGCTAAATTTTGGAGGTTTTTGAGCTCGTTAAGCTTCTGTTTTGCAGTGAAGTCAATTTTATTGCTTGTTTTATCCATTTTGCACAGTTTGAAATAGAATTCAGCAGTCAATGAATTTTCTGGTTGTTTCTTTGAATATTGGCTCAGATCTATATGGCGGAGAACAATCAGGTGACTTGAAGTTCCGCTCTGAGACCCCCAATTTGGCCAAATTTCAAAATTGTCCTATATGTATATATATATTGTCCTATATATATATATATATACATTATTGTAAAGCTTAAAATCTCAATTTTCTGGGGGAAGAAAATTTTTGAACAGCAGGGCATTATTAGAAAAAAAAATGGCATCATTAGAAAAGAAAAAAGAAAATTGAACAGCAAAACCCTAACTGCAGGTGAGAGCATGAGAGAGCATAATTAAAGACGCCATGATTTTAACGAGATATTGTCACGTACTTACCTCTTTTCAATCCAAAAACTCCATGTAGCATGTATCACAGAGTGTCACCACACAGTTGTGGATGGCCATAGCCGGATTTTGAGGGGGATTTTATGGGTGAAACACGGTAATATAACAATGGTTGCGATGTAGAAATCGCAGACATCAAGGAGTGGTCGAGATTTTCTTTTTCATATATTTACCCTTTTAAATGTTTTTTTTTTTTTTTTTTTTCTTTGTTTGGATCGATTATTTATCATCTGAAATATCGGGGAAAATGCTGGGAAAATGTCTGTGTCTTTCGTCATAAGCAGTTTCTGCACTGCTGTATTTTAAGCCAAAACAACTGTTGTGTTTGATAGAACAATATTTCTATATGCTGCTTTAGCAGATTCATCGTGCATTAAGCCCCCGAACTATTTTTAATTTGTCCGTTTTACCATGAAAACCCCCATTTACAGACGTCGCGCAACCGCTTTTGTTTCAACCAAGCCATAAAACGAAGGTAATTAGTTATATTTATTATTCAAAATGTCTGTCATTTTTAGCTTAGAATCATTAATTGATGTCTAGTATTTCATTAAAAAAAAAAAAAAAAAAAAAAAACGACTTTGAATAATTATTCACTCACATATTTTAAACTTTTAAACAAATTACGTGACAATGAAAAAAATGGTGTCTGTAATAAGGTCACGGATATCTACCTCATAACTATTGCTTAATTGTATTTTTTTGTTGTTGTTGTTACTGTCGGATTTTCTCCAATATGTTACATGATAAATAATTGATTCAAACAAAGACAAATTTTTAAAAAAAAGTTTAAAAGTATAAATATATATATATATATATTAGGGCTGTCAAACGATTCAAATTTTTAATCGAGTTAATTACAGCTTAAAAATTAATTAATCGTAATTAATCGCAATTAATCGCAATTCAAACCATCTATAAAATATGCCATATTTTTCTGTAAATTATTGTTGGAATGGAAAGATAAGACACGATGGATATATACATTCAACATACAGTACATAAGGTCTATTTGTTTATTATAACAATAAATCAACAAGATGGCATTAACATTATTAACATTCTGTTAAAGCGATCCATGGATAGAAAGACTTGTAGCTCTTAAAAGAAAAATGTTAGTACAAGTTAGAGGAATTTTATATTAAAACCGCTCTTAATGTTTTCGTTTTAATAACATTTGTAAAATTTTCAATCAAAAAATAAACTAGTTGCCCGCCATTGTTGATGTCAATAATTACACAATGCTCATGGATGCTGAAGCCTATAAAATCAGTCGCACCCAATGGCCAGCAGAGGACGGCAAAATTCAAAATACCTTTTTATTATGACAAAGCAGCGAACAGGAAGGGATTATGGGGGGACAGAAGAAAAGAAACGCAAGAGAAGAAAAGAAAAGAAACACATACACAAACCGATTAAAAAATATATATATAAAAATAAATATATGAAAAAGAAAATTAGGGCCACTCCTTGATGTCTGCGATTTCTGCATTGCGACCATTGTTATATTACCATGTTTCACCCATAAAATCCCGAACAAAATCCAGCTGGGGCCATTCACAGCTGTGTCTTGAGTTGACACTCAGTGATAGATGCAACATGGAGTTTTTGGATCGAAACAAGGTAAGTACGCGATAATATCTCTTAAGTCATGGTGTCTGCAATTCTGCTCTCGTATGCTCTCACCTCCAGATAGGGTTTTGATGTTTAAAAAAAAAAAAAATCTTAAAAATGCCCTACTGTTCAAAATTTTTCTTCCCCCAGAAAATTGTGATTTTAAGCTTTCCAATGATGTATCACACATGCATATGGGACAATTTTGAGTTTGGCCAAATTGTGGGTCACAGAGCGGAACTTCAAGTCACTTGAGTGTTTTCCGCCATATATATATATATATATATATATATATATATATATATATATATATATATATCACATTTCTTTGCATCGGGAGAAAATTCTTTTACTTTTTACTTGTAATTTTTTAAGCAAGTACTTTTGTACTTTTAGTTGAGTATTTCTTTTCATAAATACTTGTACTTTTAGTTTTTTTTGCAACTGTATCTGTAATTTTACTTCATTAAAAAAAAAAGTGAGTACTTCATCCACCACTGATCGTAACCCGAGGACACCCTGTAGTATTTTAACTTTCGCAAATGTATTAAAAAAAATGTTGACCAATTATCTATCTTATGTTATTAACACCTGTCCCCACAAGATGGCGGCATATAGCCTTGGAGTTAAAACATGATGATTCTTTTAATTTTTCCAAATGTTGTGCTATATTTATCCTCCCTTTTATCAATCATCATCCTCATTTAATATTGTTGTTTGACTTCCCTTTCCTCCAGCTGAGACGCATGCAAGAGATGATTGCTCAGATGCAAGCACAGATGAAGATGAAATCAGACGAGTGACAACACTACACAACCCGAAAAAGTCTTTAGGAGGAGTCAAATTACGCCTTTTAAGTGTGGGAGCCGTTAGTTATGGTCGTTTTTTTAGTGCCTTTTTGGAGTGAATTAAAATTCACTTTTGGATTCCTATACTGGATGACACATCATTATTATCTTTTTATTGTCATCTGTCTGACTGCTACAAGATGTGATATTATCACAATTATCTTGATTAAGAAACGTTCTGCTCTCTCTTAATAATATTCACTGCAGGCTGTTAGGCCCACTTTTATTTGTTATAAATAAACTGTAGGTTTCTGTTCACGTCACACACACACATTACCATCCCCCCCCCTCCCCAATCCAAACACGTCACCATATCCATCCTCAGTGGTTTTTCAAAGGCTACTATGATAATAATAACACACTAAAAGGATTGCGTGTCGGTGCCATTTTGCTACTATACTTTTATATACTGTATAAGACGTATGATGTCTGTGTTAACTGCAAAAGCTCCTGTTTGGGACATTTTTATTTACAATTTATTTTCATTTACAGTGCTAGCTTGACCTAGGTTCTTTTATAAGACACTCCTTTAAACATTTTTTTTTTTAATTTAGTTGCTAGCAACGATTTTAGTTTTGTGTGCTGGACACAGTAACATCAAACAAAACATCAAAGAAGCATAGGACAGTTAGCAATTCACCCCCCCCCCCCCCAAAAAAAAAAAAAAGTATCTTTAAGCTGTTAATGTCCATGAATCAACAATGCAATATTAAAGAAAATGTCACTGTCTGTTACCGAACCGTACCTTTGCCTCAATTTCTGCTACTATAGTTCATTTGAACTGCCATTAATTTACATTTGGAAAGACCTCTTGAGTTACAAGTTTTTTTTATTGTAGGTCACGGTACAAATTAAACTTTAAGTCAAGGCACCCGCTCTATGGACTTTTATTTTGGCCAGTTTTTGCAACACAATACTAATGTTAAGTCTAATTTGTTCATGTCCAAAATACTGTTTTGTATGCTATAACTTTCATCAATGTGTCATTTACGGTACTGTTTGAAGCTGTCATGCAAATGTACACATGTTAAACGTGACTGTTAGGCCTACTTCAGCTGTAATAAAAGTTTGTTTACAGAAAACATGTTTGTATTCTGTTTTTCTGTTTTCATGGGAGGTGATATTGCGATACATCAAAGGCACTCATTTTCCTCATTGCTAAACGCCCAATCCATTTTGACTGGCAGAGCATCCTGTGAAGAAGACTAGAGGAAGTCGACAAGAGTCCCTCCAAACCGTACAAACCTAACGCCACACCCCTCTAGTGGCTTGGCGGTGAATTATAGAGCAACGCGTTCCCTTGCCGCAGAACTATCGAATGCTCATTGACGCCGCAGCGCAGAAGCATAACTCAGGCTTAAGACTTGACCTGTGAAATGTCAGCGTAATTTCCTTGTCAGTCGACCCGGGAAATTATTTTCACATACAAATGCTGCACGGTTACATCCCGCGATATTCCCGGTGTTTCGGAGTGTGTGAAATGGGCTCAATAGCATACCGCACAAATGCTGTTTTTAGACCGTAACATCGCATCGTAAAGTGGAAGTGGGACATTAAAGACATGCCCTCGCATACAAACCATTATATTTCTGCTATTTTTCTCCGGTAATCTTTTAAAAACGAACATGCCGATCAAGCACTGCTGATACGGAACTTGTAGAAACGACTTTAGACATTACGACATATGAAGGATGTTTTCTTCATACTTTTCCCGAAACAAAAAACCCAGAGGAAAAAATGTGAAGAATGGATCAGCTTGCGTTGGGACATTTAATCCCAGTAAGGTGAAGCCATTCACATTTCATATGCAGTAAACATTTTGTTGGGTTGGCATGGTCCTTCAGAGGACAAAGAGGTAAGCAATTTTGATATTTTTTACTTATTTTTTAGTGTGGCGTTTTGACATGCTGCTTCTGTCTGACAGTGAATGACCTGAAAAGTCAAATGGTATCTGTTACCTTTTCTGTTGTAAAAACAATTTTAGTAAGGGGGAAGAGTAAATCAATTTATAAAATTAAGATTTGTTATTAATGAAAAAATCAAAGTGTGTGTTGCCTGTCAACGAGTACCATTTGCGATCGCTACACAAAAATAGCAATGGAAATTGCCCAAAAGAACAGTCAGAGACGTAAGACAACCAGAGGATATAATATATAAGATAGACAGGGCATATGGTGGTAAAGGATAGATTGTTGAAACAGGAGAATGTCATTGTCAGTGGCGTAAGAAAAGGGTGTCGATAAAAAAGCTAAGGCTAAGTTGAGGTTGGCTCGTTTCTTTTTTCCGTCTTTTTCAGCCCTCGACACTCAAGCCATCTCTTTAACTGAACATTTGTATGTTCTTCCACATCTTTACCAGTGAATTTGGCACCAGGAACATCATTTTCAGACAGAATTGGTAGGTTTAGCTCTGTAAACATCTCGTTCGTACACTATTTCCATTCATTTACTATTGGGGACAAACGGGTGCTTGTCCCAATGAATATTAATGAGCGGAAGGGACGTGTAGCGTGCGATACGCCATTGGTGTCCAGTAGGGTTGTGACAAAATGTCGAAATGGTGATATATGTTGATACTTTGTATCCCAAAAGGTTATCGATATGCTCCTGCAAGAATCAAGATATCATTTTAAAAAGGTATCAATGTCTTAAAAAAAAAAAAAAAAAGTAACCAACAAATTGCTACCAAAATCTTCCACCATAATAGTGTCTCAGTTAACTCTAAGGCTGCCTTGACGGTGCTCAACACCCAATCAATTTAGATACCAGAGCATTCACAGTCATTCTGTGAGATTTTCAGGGCATTTATAGTAGGGATGGACGATACCAAGTAATACCAAGGCCAAATATCGCGATCCTGATCCGATATCGATACCGGAAGTTCATATTTATATATATATGTATATGTTATATACAACACTGCAGTTCTCAGCCATTCTGATGATATCTAATGTACAACTACAGCAAGCACTCAAAAACTATTAAAAGTCTCTGTGTCAAATATGCATTGTAATGGAAAAACTGCTTTTAATAACTAGCAAAGCAGTGTCCCTACAAACTCAGAAACCAATCCATCAACGACAAAATGTGATTAATCAGTCTCACTCTAACCATGACCCTTAAATTCATATGCACAAACTATTTCCCTGCTACATGTTGTATTTGATCAAATTTTAATCTACCTAAGTTAAATATTTTTGATCTAATTAAAGAACAAATTAATAGTAGCATGTTACCGCCCTCTATTGGTAGATCATTAAAAACAAATCCAATAAACAATAGCACTTTCCGTTTTTGAATTTTATTTTACTAACACAATTTTGAAATAATTGAAACAGACCTTTAACAAAATAAAAGTAAATATCAACAAAACATTAGAAATCAAGCATTTAATTGTTTGTAACATAAAACAATATGGAAATTTTAAAATGTTAAGTAATATATATATTTTTTTTTATACCCAACTTGCTTGCTCGTAGTTCACTTGACTATCCTATGGACGGCGATGTGGGCTGATTTGTCCTCATTGCATCAAAAATTAATAAAATGGAGACTCACATTTAGTTTACAGTAATACTTCACCGTTAAATATGTTACTATGGTCATCTTACCTTTTATATATAATGCGGTATGAACTTTGCTTTTCACAAATAAGATGTAGCTATAACTTTCCATTACAAAGCATATTCAATAGTGCTGCATAGTTCTTTTTATGTAAGATGACAAAAACGCCATATTTATCGTTTCATATTTCACGTCAGCCACTAATGCTTATATCGTCTCTGATTATCTATTAGCACCTCGATTACCTGGATAAGTCCTGCCTTTCGCAAACACCACTTCTAAAGTACTTTGGTTTTGCTTCGGCGGCGTGGTCTTGTCTTTTCTCGTGTCCATCTCGGCTTGAGTGGCAAGTTTTTTATTCATTTCGTCGTGTGCTTCGGGATGCACCTTTCTTAAGTGTTTCGTGAGGTTTGTGGTATTAGGCACAAACTGTGCACTTAGCCTCGTTGCTATTTATTAAAATGAAATTTGTCCAAACCAGACTTCTTTTATGATCCGTCATCGATGCTGCAGCCATGCTACCAGGCTGGTAGTACCAGCTTCCAAATGTTTGTTTGTTGTGACTGTGTTGGTGCCTTGTGAGCGGGGCGGAGGAAAAGCATGCTGATCGACACAGGATAGGGACGTAAATGGGGGCGGGAGCAGACGCTGGTGCACTGCTTATGTGCATGTAGAACGTGAAAGGGAAAAGTAGTACAAAAAGTGTGCACAAAAATATACCCCAAAAAATAGACAAAGAAAATATAATATATTAATTCCAAATATCGATACTTTTGCTTGGTGATCGATACCTGAAACTTAACGCGCTGGATCGAAATATCGATATTTTGGTATAGATCCGCCCATCCATAATTTATAGGTCACTTGCTGTTCATTTTAGGGCATTTCCAGGTCATTTCCTGTCGAGTTTGAGTCACTGCCTATTCAGTTGGGTGATTCCCAAATTCATTTTGTTACAGAACAGGAAGTGACCCATAAAATACCCCGAAATAAACAGGAAGTAACTGAAAATCAACAGGTAAATGACCTAAAATGGCATCATTGCCTGGCATTGGCTGCTACTGACGGCCATAGACGTTGAATCCGTTTGAAGTGGGAGGGATGGCAGCGAATGAACGTTCGTTCATTCGCTGCCACCCTCCCAGTTCAAATGAATTGGATGTCTACTAGTGATAAACTCATTCCAATTCACAGCAGAAGCTTGTTTTTCTGTTTATTAGTTGTTTTTAGAATATCCTAGAATGATTTCCTGACCAATGTATCGATAATCGTTGTATCGCCGTGTCGTCAGATCGTTATCGTGAGCTTTGTATCGTAAGGTACCCAGAGGTTCCCACTCCTAGTGTCCAGTGTGTCCCCATACTGCAGGTGCATATCAAGGTAGAAGTGGAGTAGGCTGAAATATGTTAACTATTTTTTTACACAATGCTGAGCGAGTGCTGCTGCTTTTGAAACATTTATAAAAAATAAAATGAAAAAAGATGTGTGATGTTTTGAGAGGGAAACCCGTTTATTTATCTTTCAACTGCCAAATGATTGTTGTCTCTCTGCTAAATGATTTTTGTCACTTGACTTCCTGTGGCTGGCGACTCTGCAAGCTGATTGGCTGAGCCAGGATGCTCGCCGCTTTCATCTCTTTCGTTCTCTCTCGCTCTCGCTCTCGCTCTCGTCTTGGGGCGTACGTGTGTGCGGCAGACGCAGCGCATCTTGTCCAGCGGTCGACATGACAGCCAACATCCGATACAAAAGCAGGATTCCGGTTAAGACGGGTGAGCCTGATTAAACGCTTCTTGTCTGTTTGCAACGAAGACCAATGTCTTGGTTATGTGTGTTTTCTGGGTGTCGCTGTGCGTCCACGCACCTGCTCTTCCTCCTCCTCCCCCATCCTCGAATCCTCGGCGTGTGACTGTCGTGGCCCACAGAGGATAGTGCCGAGGTAAGATGCATCATTTATGGGCTAAACGGCATTTCATTTCCTGTATTGTGGAGAATGTTCCTTCTAAATGCATTGTGAATGATGCTGAAGGACGAAGCGCTGTTTGCGGTGTGCTAGATTCCCGTTTTAGAAGTGGAGCAGCATCAATCAAGTCCATCCTCTCCCCCTTCAGCCATTAGCAGTTTTTTTCTAGTCGCTTTTTGTTTCCATTTGCAATAGAAACGCAACGCAGCTGCCACACTAGATAGCCTGCAGGGTTTTGATGACCCTGAACCCCCACCTTACCTCAGCCCATCCCACCCCCGGGTGCTTTCTCCCCCAGTCTGCATGTGCTAAGTGCTTCATCTTTGACCGTGCATGCATAACATGCCACTTACACACTGTGATTTTAACCCTTTAAGGTCCGGGCCTATTTTGTCTCCTTTTGCGTGCCTTTGATGTTGCTTTAAACTTAAAGGGATCCAAGGATGGAAAGACATGTAATTCTTAAAAGAAAAATGTTAGTACGAGTTATAATAATTTGATAATAAAAACCCTCTTAATGTTTTCGTTTTAACAAAATTTGTAAAATTTTAGACCAAAAAATTAACTAGGTCGTCATTGTTGTGACGTCACATGCACACGCTGCCGGACTTCCACAGTGTCACTCTTTAACTACATAAACATACCATCCGTTCTGCCCTTCCAATTTGAACTCGATTGGATTATTAATGAGAAGGTGTATCAAATACTTGTTCTCCCCACTGTATATATCCATCTTGTGTCTTATCTTTCCATTCCAACAATTTATTTTACAGAATATATATATAATTTACAGAAAAATATGGCATATTTTATAGATGGTTTGAATTGCGATTAATTACGATTAATTAATTTTTAAGCTGTAATTAACTATAAATATATAATGTATATATATATATAATATATATAATATATATATTAGGGCTGTCAAACGAATAAAATTTTTAATCGAGTTAATTACAGCTTAAAAATTAATCGTAATTAGTCACAATTCAAACCATCTATAAAATATGCCATTTTTTTCTGTAAATTATTGTTGGAATGGAAAGATAAGACGGATATATATATCAGGGGTCGCGTTAACCGAATATTTTTAAGACGGTGACGGAAAAAACTGAAGTCTATCCGTCATTTTGACAGGTTGCAATTCACGCCCCAGACCACAGGGTGGCGAGTGAGCATATTAATTAGCTATTGTCTCTCTTGATGCATGACGTCGTTGGCCTTACTCGGAAAAATGTCAAGGCAACTGAGTGTTTGCCTGTTACTGCCAGACTGTTCTCCCTTTATTTTTCAAACACTGAGAGAAAAGTCTGGGACACAGCCTCTCGAGTAGGTACAAAATCAATCGACAAATCAGATTTGTTTATTTGCGTGACGTGTTCTTCACAAGCAATGTCACTCTTGCGCGCCGAAACTCGTCTCTACAACAACACGGATGGCGAACGGGAGAGCCGAGAATATGTTCCAATCCGCGGTAAATTCAGTTTTAAATGAGCTTAAACACATCGACACGAGACATTGACAACAGTCTGTCTCGCGCTAGCCATGTTGAATAAACTCCGTTCTCCTTGTATGTTTACTTCCGCACGCAAGTCCCTCGTCCTGCCCTCGTCGCTTTGCTAACGGCACGTCTGCCCGTCGCTGATTGGTGCACTCCGCTGTCTGTTTGCATCTTGTTAAGCTTGTTCAGACAGAGTATTAATTAAAAATGAATGAAAACTAAATACTATTGAATATGTCATTATTATCATTTTAAAAATGTAAGTGACGGGTAAAAATAGATTATGACCGGATTTTTATGTCACTGTCAGTCAGAATGACAGACAACGAAAAAAGTCTAGCGCAACCTCTGATATATATTCAACATACGGTACATAAGTACTGTATTTGTTTATTATAACAATGAAGCAACAAGATGGCATTAACATTATTAACATTCTGTTAAAGCGATCCATGGATAGAAAGACTTGTAGTTCTTAAAAGATAAATGTTAGTACAAGTATACACACACACACACATATATATTTATATATATATATATATATATTAGGGCTGTCAAACGATTAAAATTTTTAATCGAGTTAATTACAGCTTAAAAATTCATTTATCGTAATTAATCGCAATTCAAACCATCTATAAAATATGCCATATTTTTCTGTAAATTATATATATATTCTGTAAAATAAATTGTTGGAATGGAAAGATAAGACACAAGATGGATATATACATTCAACCTACGGTACATAAGAACTGTAGTGGGCATTTCACTCTACTGTCATTTAAATCTGTCTATGCTGTCCTCACTCCGAAGCGTCTACTTTTTCCAAAGCTAGACAGCTTGTGAACGACGCCTTAATAATCAGACTTATTCCTTTTTCATCTCATTTATTAATAAAATGGCCTCAAACCATTGTCCTCTTTAGACCGTTGTAAAACTACAAAAAAAAGTACACAAGCATTGCATTAGCAACAACGTTAGTTTAGCACGCTATACAGGTTCACTAAACATAAACAAAAAGCGTCTCATACAAAAAATATAACATTTCGCTTACTAACATAATATGTACATTCTTTACAACAACCATACTTACGGACAAATCTTGTCCAAGGATCATATAAGCACAATATTACAACGTAGGCGTCAGCCCGAGACGTCGTGCAGCCATATTGAACTGGCAAGAACACAATAAACCATGTCGCAAAGCGACCACAAGAGTTCGCTGTTAGCACAAAAAGCCTTGCTGTAAAACTTACCAAAAGGCAGAATACTGTCTGAGCGGGACATATGCGTTAATTGCGTCAAATATTTTAACGTGATTAATTTAAAAAATTAATTACCGCGCGTTAACGCGATAATTTTGACAGCCCTAATATATATATATATATATATATACATATATATATATATATATATATATACTTTGTATATAAATATATATTTGTATATGGCCGAAAATACTCAGGTGACTTGAAGTTCCGCTCTGAGACCCCTAATTTGGCCAAATTTAAAAATTGTCCTATTTGTATGTGTGATTCATCACTGGAAAGCTTAAAATCTAAAGTTTTTGGGGAAAGAAAAATTTTTAACAGGAGGGCATTTTGAAAAAAAAAATTTTTTTTGAACAGCAAAACCCTAACTGGAGGTGAAAGCACGCGCGAGCAGAATTAAAGACGCCACGATTTTAGCGAGATATTATCGCGTACTTACCTCTTCTTGATCCAAAAACTCCATGTAGCATGTATCACCGAGTGTCAAGGCACAGCTGTGAATGGCCATATCCGCATTTTGGGGGGATTTCATGGGTGAAACATGGTAATATAACTAGGGCCGCGATAGAGAAATCGCACACATCAAGGAGTGGTCGAGATTTTCTTTTTTTTATATTTGCCCTTTTAAATGTTTTTTTTTTTCAATTTTTCTTTGTTTGGATCCATTATTTATCATCTAACATATCGGGGAAAATGCGACACTAACAAAAAAATACAATTAAGCGATAGTTACGACGTAGATATCCGTGACTTTTCTACAGACACCATTTTTTTCATTGTGACGTAATTTGCTTAAAAGTTTGAAATATGCGAGTGAATAATTTTATAGTTTTTTTTTTTTTTTTTTTTTTTTTTTTACGAAATATTGGACATTGATTAATGATTTTAAGCTAAAAATGACAGACATTTTGAATAATAAATATAATTACTTACCTTCTTTTTATGGCTGGGTTGAAACAAAAGCGTTTGTGCGATGTCTTAAAACGGGGGTTTCCAAGGTAAAAGGGACAAATTTTAAAAAGTATGGGGGCTTAATGGGCCATGAATCTGCTATGGCAGCATATAGACATATTGTTCTATCAAACACAACAGTTCTTTTGGCTTAAAATACAGCAGTTTATTTTATAGAGGGTTGCAAGAGCAGAAACTGCTTTTTCAGTCTTGTCTTGTGTTTCCCACCATATACAGTGCCTTGCAAAAGTATTCGGCCCCCTTGAACCTTGCAACCTTTTGCCACATTTCAGGCTTCAAACATAAAGATATAAAATTTTAATTTTTTGTCAAGAATCAACAACAAGTGGGACACAATCGTGAAGTGGAACAAAATTTATTGGATAATTTAAACTTTTTTAACAAATAAAAAACTGAAAAGTGGGGCGTGCAATAATATTCGGCCCCATTGCGTTAATACTTTGTGGTGCCACCTTTTGCTCCAATTACAGCTGCAAGTCGCTTGGGGTACGTTTTCTATCAGTTTTGCACATCGAGAGACTGACATTCTTGCCCATTCTTTCTTGCAAAACAGCTCGAGCTCAGTGAGGTTGGATGGAGAGTGTTTGTGAACAGCAGTCTTCAGCTCTTTCCACCGATTCTCGATTTGATTCAGGTCTGGACTTTGACTTGGCCATTCTAACACCTGGATACGTTTATTTTTGAACCATTCCATTGTAGATTTGGCTTTATGTTTTGGATCATTGTCCTGTTGGAAGATAAATCTCTGTCCCAGTCTCAGGTCTTGTGCAGATACCAACAGGTTTTCTTCCAGAATGTTCCTGTATTTGGCTGCATCCATCTTCCCGTCAATTTTAACCATCTTCCCTGTCCCTGCTGAAGAAAAGCAGGCCCACACCATGATGCTGCCACCACCATGTTTGACAGTGGGGATGGTGTGTTCGGGGTGATGAGCTGTGTTGCTTTTACGCCAAACATATCATTTTGCATTGTGGCCAAAAACTTCAATTTTGGTTTCATCTGACCAGAGCACCTTCTTCCACATGTTTGGTGTGTCTCCCAGGTGGCTTGTGGCAAACTTTAAACGAGACTTTTTATGGATATCTTTGAGAAATGGCTTTCTTCTTGCCACTCTTCCATAAAGGCCAGATTTGTGCAGTGTACGACTGATTGTTGTCGTATGGACAGACTCTCCCACCTCAGCTGTAGATCTCTGCAGTTCATCCAGAGTGATCATGGGCCTCTTGGCTGCATCTCTGATCAGTTTTCTCCTTGTTTGAGAAGAAAGTTTGGAAGGACGGCCGGGTCTTGGTAGATTTGCAGTGGTCTGATGCTCCTTCCATTTCAATATGATGGCTTGCACAGTGCTCCTTGAGATGTTTAAAGCTTGGGAAATCTTTTTGTATCCAAATCCGGCTTTAAACTTCTCCACAACAGTATCTCGGACCTGCCTGGTGTGTTCCTTGGTTTTCACAATGCTCTCTGCACTTTAAACAGAACCCTGAGACTATCACAGAGCAGGTGCATTTATACGGAGACTTGATTACACACAGGTGGATTCTATTTATCATCATCGGTCATTTAGGACAACATTGGATCATTCAGAGATCCTCACTGAACTTCTGGAGTGAGTTTGCTGCACTGAAAGTAAAGGGGCCGAATAATATTGCACGCCCCACTTTTCAGTTTTTTATTTGTTAAAAAAGTTTAAATTATCCAATAAATGTTGTTCCACTTCACGATTGTGTCCCACTTGTTGTTGATTCTTGACAAAAAAATTAAATTTCATATCTTTATGTTTGAAGCCTGAAATGTGGCGAAAGGTTGCAAGATTCAAGGGGGCCGAATACTTTTGCAAGGCACTGTATGTATATACTGTATATGTATATACGCACATATATACGCACGACTGATTGATTTTCAATATCATTTCTTATGTGATTCTTTTAGTTTTATATTTTCATTATTTTTCTATTATTTTACTCGATTAAGTGATGGATTTCATTAAGCTCACATGAATTTACTTTAGTTGTTATTTGACAATATTACAATTGGTAAAAACTCTTAGGCAGTTCTTGAAACTATGCCATTTTTTGCCCATGTGTCCAGCTCATTCATTTAACAGGATGCTTATCCTTTAACCATAACTAAAAGGGCAGACTGCACTTTTGCTTATTATTCTAACAATGAACATAATCACAACGCTAAATCTACAAATGATTATGAGATTATGAGGCGGCTGAAAAGGGTGATGTGAGGACACTATGCTATTAACTCTTTAATACCAGTCTCAACAGTGGCAATTTACACAAATCTGTTTTATCTTTAACTCATTGGCTGGCATCGCTAGACGAGTAATCCATTTTTATTTGGGAGAGGTGCTGCTTAGTCGCTGCTTATGATTTGCATGTATGCCACTTTAAATTAGCAGATGTGGCTCTTGCCCTATTAACAACCCAAACTATAGCCAGAGGTGGGTAAAATAGCCAAAACATTTACTCAAGTCAGTGTAGGTCAGAGTAGCGTTACTTCAAAATAATATTACTCAAGTAAAAGTACTGTATTTTTCGGACTATAAGTCGCAGTTTTTTTCATAGTTTGCCTGGAGGTGCGACATATACTCTAGAGCGACTTATGTGTGAAATTATTAACACATTATTATATCATTTTACATGTTATTTTGGTGTTTTGGAGTGACACTGATGGTTTGATAAACTTTTTAGCATGTTTTTTATGCTATCGTTATCTGAATAACTCTTAATAGCTATGTTACGTTCGCATTTCATTGGTCATGCATCATGTAACATTATCTTTATCATACTGTACACTTATTCAGCATGTTGTTCTCTATTCTATTTTTATTTTAAATTGCGTTTTAAGATGACATATCTGTTCTATGTGTTGATTTTATCGAGTAAATTTCCCCCAAAAATGCCACTTATACTCAGGTGCGACTTATAGTCCGAAAAATACGGTAGTCATCAAAGTACTAAAGTACAGTAAACAAGTATTTAGTGAAAAGAATATTCAAGTAGTAAGTACCATTGTAATTGTTGACAGTATATTTTTGTTTCGCAGCACAATGTCATTTATATGAACAGTTATTATTATACTGTACCATACCATCTATTACATAACCATATTAGGCTAAAAATATAAACAAAAATAATTGAATTCTGATTGGAGAAATCTGCAGAAATGCACCATCACCTGTCCAAAGACCATGAGTGCCCCCTAGTGGAGAAAACCTATTTCCTACCATGAAATCAAATGGATCATATCTCCAGTTTCCCTGGTCTATTGGCGCCCAATAAAAAACTGGGAGAGAGGGTGAAATCCGCGCTTTCGACTAATATTGACGGCAGCGCTGTATGTCAAATACTGGCGCCACGTGAATGAACAGGCCGGTGTGATCACAGGACTTCCGACTGCAAGCTTGTGTGTGGTTATTGTTATGTCTGATTAGTAAAATGGAGTCATGTGATGACTGTTGTGGCGTTTCATTGGTGAAACTGGTAGAGCCACTGTGCTAGCAAAAATGAACTCAAATCTTATATGTAGATTTAAGAGGAAAATCTAACGACTCTAGTGTAGTAGAGTAGCATTTCTTTTTCAATAATCTATTCAAGTAAAAGTAAAAAGTATGGTAAAACTACTCATGGAAGTACCTTATTCTCAAAAAGTGACTCAAGTAAATGTGACAGTGTAAATGTAAGACACTAGTACCCACCTCTGGGTATAGCGGATGGTCTGTTTGCCTTTCACATTTAGGTCACATCCACAATATGTGCACACTCATGTGTTAGTCACATGACTGGAGGGATTTGCAATGGGACACAAAATGTACTATTTTGCTGTAACGTCCTGTGGTGTGGTTATTGCGTGCCTCAGGTTTTGGGTTAAAATCCTGATTTGGGTTTGAATGTTTTCTTTTGGATGGCCTATTTTTCGTTTAGCTTTTTTATATACTTGCCAGAAAATCTGATATTGTATTTGTGTGGGTGTCTTAGTCCACATTGAAAGGTCTCAGTATCTTTTGGTTGCAGGTGTTAGTTGCCATCCTGTTATTTGTCGGGTAGTGTTTAGTCCCCTGTTTGAACGGTGACCCCCGCAGCCCCCTTTCCTGGCAGATAAGCGAGCCAGACAGATCTGCTTTCACAGAAATTTACACTTGGACCAAATCCAGTTTATCCACAAAAAATTTTCTCTGGAAAACGAGGATTAGTGTGATGGCAGCAACCATTAAATCCAACCGTTGAACTGTATTTCAGAGTTTAGATGACATTTTTGTCGTCTCACTCCCACTCTGCAGTATCACATACTCATCTCCGTGTGATCCAACTGGGCTGTTGTTGGAAAGCGTCCAAAATAATACTGCTCAGATTTCATGGACGTGTGCTGTGGTCAAATGTTGCCGGGCAACAAAATGTACCATTTTGGAGTGGACGCAAAGAGAGCGAGCCATCCAAAAGTCCAAAAACCTGCACGCTTTTGTCTCTGCGTGGGCCAACACTCAGTGTTTAAAATGAATTTTGATGTTCTACTTTTTTTGTAAAATATTTCATGTTCCCCATATCAGGGATGGACGTTCATCACTACAGCGGACAGCTATTTATTGCATTGCGATAGACATCTACAGAGCTGGCCAAAAGTATTGTCACCCCTATAATTCTGTCAGATAATGCTCGTTGTCTCCCAGAAAATGATTGCAATTACAAATGCTTTTGTAGTAATATCTTCATTTATTTTGCTTGCAATGACAAAACACAAAATAGAATGAAAAAAAAAAAATTTTTTTACACAAAACTCAAAAAATGTGCCAGACAGAAGTATTGGCACCCTCAGCCTAATACTTGGTAGCACAACCTTTAGACAAAATAACTGCGAACAACCTCTTCCGGTATCCATCAATGAGATTCTTACAATGCTCTGCTGGAATTTCAGACCATTCTTCTTTGGCCACTGCTCCAGGTCTCTGAGATTTGAAGGGTGCCTTCTCGAAACCATTTTCAGATCTCTCCACAGGTGTTCCATGGGATTCAGGTCTGGACTCATTGCTGGCCACTTTAGGAGTCTTTAGTGCTTTCTCTCAAGCCATTTTATAGAGGTTGTTGAAGTGTGTTTTTGGTCATTATCCTGCTGGAAGACCCATGACTTCTGAGGGAGACCCAGCTTTCTCACATTGGGCCCTACATTATGTGGCAACATTTGTTGGCAGTCTTCAGACTTCATAATGCCATGCACACAGTCAAGCAGTCCACTGCCAGAGGCAGCAAAGCAACCCCAAAACATCAGGGAACCTCCGCCATGTTTGACTGTGGGGACCGTGTTCTTTTCTTTGAAGGCCTCGTTTTTTTCCCCTGTAAAATCTTTGTTGATGCCTGTTCCCAAAAAGCTCTACTTTTTTCTCATCTGACCAAAAAGAAAACATTCTTCCAAAACATTTTTGGCTTTCTCAGGTAAGTTTTGGGAAACCCCAGCCTGGCTTTTTTATGTCCCTGTGTCAGAAGTGGGGTTTCCTTGGTATCCTACCATAGAGTCCCTTTTCATTCAGACGCCAACGGATAATAAGGGTCGACACTGTTGCACCCTCGGACTGCAGGACAGCTCAAACTTGTTTGGATGTTAGTCGAGGTTCTTTATCCACTATCTGCACAATCTTTCGTTGAAATCTCTTGTCAATTTTTCTTTTCCGTCCACATCTAGGAACGTTAGCCACAGTGCCATGGGCTTCACAGTGATTGATGACACTGCGCATGGTAGACACAGGAACATTCAACTCTTTGGAGATGGACTAGTAGCCTTGAGATAGCCCAACCTTCCTCACAATTTTGCTTCTCAATTTCTCAGAAAGTTATTTGGTTTTCTTTCTTTTCTCCATGCTCAATGTGGTACACAGAAGGACAAAGGTTGAGTCAACTTTAATCCATTTTAACTGGCTGCAAGTGTAATTTAATTATTGTGACCACCTGTTATGTACCACAGGGAAGTAACAGGTGCTGTTGATTACACAAATTACAGAAGCATCACATGATGTTTTTTAAAGGGTGTCAATACTTCTGTCCGGCCCATTTTTTGAGTTTTGTATAAAATGATAATGATTTAATTGTTTACCCATTCTCTTTTGTGTTTTTCATTTTAAGCAAAATAAATGAAGCTATTACTACCAAAGCATTTGTAATTACAATCATTTTCAGGGAGAAATTGAGCATTATCTGACAGAATTGCAGGGATGCCAATACTTTTGGCCAGCACTGGAATTCATTTAAAGTGGGAAGACTGGCTGTGAATGCTCATGTTTCATGTTTCTCCTCCTAGTCAAAATGGATTGGACTGTGCTAGGCACGTGCATAGTTGCTGGTATTAATTGGATTTGATATTTTGTTTTCAAATTATGTTGAAGTCCATATGTTTTATTGTCATTTTGAAAATTGTGTCATTTTAATTCATTTGCTGCCATTGGTGTACATGAGTTTTCATGTATTTAGATAAATTGGGCATGTCCAGAGGACAGATAGTGAGTATATTGGCAAAAGATTTCTGAATTTCCATATGCCAGGCAGGAGGTCTAGAGGACAACCAAAAAATAAAGTTTATCAATGTAGTTAATGAGGACATGAATGTAGTTGCTGCATAAGATTGCAGAGGACAGGGTTAGATGGAGACAACTGATTCGCTGTGGCGACCTCTGAAGGAAAAAGCCGAAAGGAAAAGAAGAAGAAGATTTGATGTTTTTTTAAAACTTAATTTTCCTATTTTGCATTATTTATTCATAATTTCATTTCAATTGTATTGGATGTTTTTCCATTTCTGTGTTTCTTGTTTAAAATTGAATCCTGTTCGATTTTTTAAAGTTGTTATTAATTGCTTTATTTTTTAGAAATTTGATGTCCTATATTTTAGTTTGAAATCTTTACCCCCCCCCCCTTTATTTTTTAAAGAACATATGTTTGATCTGTTACTATCCACTTTTATTCATAATTGATTTTAATTTAGGGGTGTCAAACGATTAAAAATTTTAATCGAGTTAATTACAGCTTAAAAATTAATTAATTGTAATTAATCGCAATTAATCGCAATTCAAACCATCTATAAAATATGCCATATTTTTCTGTAAATTATTGTTGGAATGGAAAGATGAGACACAAGATGGATATATACATTCAACATACGGTACATAAGTACTGTATTTTTTTATTATAACAATAAATCAACAAGATGGCATTACCATTATTAACATTCTGTTAAAGCGATCCATGGATAGAAATACTTGTAGTTCTTAAAAGATAAATGTTAGTACCAGTTATACAAATTTTATATTAAAACCCCGCTTAATGTTTTTGTTTAAAAAAAATTGTAAAATTTTCAGTCAAAAAATAAACTAGTAGCCCGCCATTGTTGATGCCAATAATTACTTACACAGTGCTCATGGGTGCTGAAGCCTATAAAATCAGTCGCACCCAAGCGCCAGCAAGGGCAACAAAACTCCGAAAAACACAACAAGTACACATTTCACTGTGGTGTCATTTTAATGTTTGAGCGGGGCATGTGCGTTAATTGCGTCAAATATTTTAACGTGATTCATTTAAAAAAATAATTACCGCCCGTTAACGCGATAATTTTGACAGCCCTATTTTAATTGTATTGGATTTTTTTTACCGTTTCAATGGTTTAAAATGTAATCTTTTTTTTTTGTTTTTTTTTTGTTTTTGTTTTTATATCGCCTTTAATTTGATTATTTTTAGAAATTTGGATTCCTAGTTTTTAGATTTAGATTTTTTATTTGGTTATTTACATTGAATGTATGTTTAATCTGATTTTGACATAAATTTAAATTTATAATTTATAATTGCAAAAATGTATCTTACACAACATACTTATGTTTCAGTACCACGTACATTCTATTCTAACATAATTGAACGCATCGCTACTGAATCAAATGTCCAAAATGCTCGTCCATCTTTCTGTGGCGACTGCTCCAAAAAGCTCAGACGGGTTGGCTAGAGGCTGACCCACATTTAACTAAAATCCAAAGTGACCAACACATTCGGTCCGCTTGATAAAACTGGGATTACGGCTTTGTGGAAATGTCTGAGCTGTGCTGTAAATCCAACAAAGCACATGAAGATTGTGAAATAATATTCATGAAAACTTTAGAGGTTATTTATGAGAGCTGCTTCGTTTTGTCAAGGGCTCAAGTTTCTTCTCAAATATCTGAAAAAGAAAAGCCTGCCATTTTTATTGTTTGTAGAGAAATATAAATTTCATTTCAGACCCTTTATTCAACCGGAATGTGTTTTTGAACGATCATAGCGGTAATATTTAACTCTTTCAGGGACACTGGTCATTATGGTGTACAGACATTTATTCAAAAGTTATCATTAGCCTAACTCATTCACTGCCAGCCCAGGTTAGACAGGATGCACTGTGGTAGTTAGCAAAAGAGGAAAATTAATATGGAGAACAGCTATTGACGGCAGTAAACGTCCAATCCATTTAAACTGGGAGGGGTTGGGTGTACTATGTTACTGTAGTATGATGTCCTAATGTAGTAGAAGCCGGGCACCTTGAGTGTCCTAAAAAGCGCTCTATGAGACTGAGGCGTTATTATACTTTTATTAAATATGCTGTTGCTCCAAGTCCAACTGTCCCCCTTACTTGCACACGCTCAAAGGGCCCCATGTTGCTTGTTGCCTGGGGCCCCCGGGGAATCTTGCTACCTCTGCTCACAATGAACAATTTGTATTCATTAGACATGTCCCGATCCAGTCACATGAAATGGGGTGAAATGGATAGGGTTTTTAATTTAAAAAATGTATTTAAGTTTTTCTGCTTCATTCTCGTACAGCCTCTGGGCCGCAAGTTTGCGACGACTGTCCTATTTATAAATGTAATAAAAACATTACAGGAAAAAATATCCATTAAAGAGTTAATGTCTTGATTTTTGCAGGAGTTGATCATTCTTGAAAAATCAATCACTTTTTTCCTTTTTTTGGGGGGGGGGGTGAAAATGTTGACATTTCCCTTTTAAAAATAAGACTGCTTGTTATAATTATAACTTTATGCACTTACATTATATACTGTAGTTCCATTCTCATCGCCCATTCAACGTCTTTGTTCTAAAAGTAATTAAAATTTTTAATCACTTTTTTCCTTTTTTTGGGGGGGGGGTGAAAATGTTGACATTTCCCTTTTAAAAATAAGACTGCTTGTTATAATTATAACTTTATGCACTTACATTATATACTGTAGTTCCATTCTCATCGCCCATTCAACGTCTTTGTTCTAAAAGTAATTAAAATTTTTATAATTATAACTGGTTATTGTAATTTAACCCAATGGATGTTGCGATTGACATCTATTGCTTTTTTATCGGGAAAATGATCGCTGCCAACCCTCCAAGTCAAAATGGATCGGACATCTGCTGCCATCAATGGCAAAAGTACAACTTCCTTGTGCTATTCAGATTTTAGCTGGTTGAGCAAATAAACTTTTCTGGACCTTAAAAAAAATGCATTTTACTGCAAAATGGCTGAAAAATAATTGTAAAAATGATCAGCTATACATTTTATGTCTTTAAAACTTTCAAGTGGTTTGTCTTTATTCTCCACAAAAATAACTTTAACATAATTGAAGGACTGACTTTAAAAGACTTTTTGTTTGTTTTTCTTTCTTTCAAATTTGGCAACGCCTGAAACTAGCATGCAGGGACTCTTGTCAGTTGTACTTTTTAGTACTAAATCACATGGTTGAATGGCTCGCATAGAGCTCCAGCTGTTTTTCTAACGCGGTGCAATTCTGTGAAAGTTCAGCCTTTTCTGTGAGTCTTGGACTTTTGAAAGGGATTTGAGATCAATGTTTGTTTTGGAGTCAGTGTTGACTGCTGGGTTTTATTTTCATATTGCTTCCTCTTGTTGTCAAGTTGATGGTTGCCTGTTGAGCTCTCTGACTGTCCACCAGGATGCTAATGACACATTCATCTAAAGAAGTTAGCAGTGCTGTTGGCTCATTACTTGCGGGCCCATACTGATGACCGGACATGGTGGTTGTTGTCACACCCCATATTTTGTGTGTGTATTTATGTATTTTTTCAGATTTAGCATTGGAAAGAGATACATATAAGACATGTTTTTTTAACTTTTTTTCCCCAAAGTATAGTTTTTAAAAAATGTATATACAGTAAGTACTGTATTTTAATAAATGTTTTTTTAAGCACTTCAAGAGTAATAATTAAGTTTTAAATATGTTATTGTCCCAAAAAAGGAAGCAGGTAGAGGGAGGGTGAGATGACACAATCGGCTTGGGACAGCTCATCTGTATATATATATTTTTTTTTTATTTGAAAAAAATCCTTGATGGACTGAGGGCGTGAAGTAGCGAGGGATCACTGTACTACAAATATACTTTTTTTTTGCCACTGTACAGATATTTTGTTGAGAAAGGTATGATCGTGGCATGAGAAACTAACCTATGTTTGTAACTCGGCTTTTTTGGGGCGGACTTCTTTTTTGTGTTAACCTACCTAGCTAATAAGCGACAGTTTTTTTTTTTTTTTTTTTGTGCACCAACTTAACCCCATGCCATTTAAAACCCTTGCGTTTGAGGACTGCAGCGTCATGTACTCATTTAATTTATAGTAGCTGTGTAATAAACATAGGATGTGCACAGAGGTGGGTAGAGTAGCCAAAAAATGTACTCTAGTAAAAGTAGCGTTACTTCAAAATAATATTACTCAAGTAAAAGTAAAAGGTGTCACCGGAAAATGTAATCAAGTAAGAGTAAAAAAAATATTTTGTGAAAAGAATTCTCATAATGAGTAACATTGTGAGTAACTGCTTATATTTTTGTTGGATTTTTTTTTTCTTAATGGTATATTTTTTCTGAACACAAAGTTATCTATATGAATTGTTGTTATGATTATACTGTACAATAACCCATTACATAACCACATTGAGCTGAAGGGGGGAAAAAAAATCATTGAATTCCGACAAGAGAAAAAAAAATTACATAAATGAACATGAGTGCTCTCTGGTGGAGAAAATATTTGCCAGTTTGAACAGTGAAGAGTTCCTTCATAATTGCCATTTTCAAATTATAAGGATCATACTGTATGTCTGCCTTTCTGAGGTCAAATGGTGCTAGATAAAAACTGGGAGAGAGGTTAAAATCCATGCTTTCGAGTCATGTTGAGGGCAGCGCTCTATTTCAAATACTTCATTTTTTACGGTGCTTTAAATAAACCACATGATTGAACAGACTGGCGTGAAGATAGAACGGCAAGCTTGTGTCTGATTGGTATAATTGAGTCATGTGATTATTGTTGCGACATCTCAGTGGTGAAATCGGTAAAGCTACTTGCTACTACTACTGCTGCTACAACTACTTGGCATCGCTGGCAAAAAAAAAAAAAAAAAGAAGTAAAATATAGAATAAAGAGGAAGAATGTAAAAACTCTTGTGTAGCCCAAAGTAGCGGAGTGAGAGTAGTGTTTTTTCTTCACAAATCAACTCAAGTAAAAGTAAAAAGTATAGCTTAGTAAAACTACTCTTAGAAGAACATTTTTCTCAAAAAGTTACTCAAATAAATGTAACAGAGTACATGTAACGCGTTACTACCCACCTCCACTACATATGCTGTATTTTCCCATAGTCATTGCTAATGTTAAAGTGTAGTTTGTTAGCCGTTGATCTTGGTTTTCCATTGAGAAGAGTTTATCTGGCAACCCAAATATATTTTGATCCTGGTTTTTGGCTACCAATTTTATGGGGCGCCGTTTGTAAAGCAGATCATGCTGAAAATTACATTTTCTCACATTTAGCGCCACACAGTGTTAAAAACGTCGTGTGAATTTTTTACAGTCACTATTTTTGCACATTTACAACATTGTTTAGCAACCTAAATATTTATTTTTAAATAATAAGTACTGGACTTGAATGTGTTAATCCAGAACTAAATATATATTTGAATTTTTTCATTTTAATATTTAAAATGTAAATCTGATATGTAGCTATATCCTAAATATTTATCTGAAATTTATATTCCAAATATTTATTCTAAATCTGAATTTTATATTTATATCCTAAATCTTAAATCTAAATACTAAATTTAAATGTTATATCTGGAAACGGTTGCAACTATATATTTAGCGTAATATGCAAATTCACATTACTGGAGACCGGAAGTAACAAAATAAAAGCTGGAGCAGCTCAGACTGTTTGTTTACGTTTCTTGAAAATGAAAACTTAACGGTGGCAGTCGGCTCTTGGACATGAATCATTGTGATAATAACAATATCTAGGTAAAATACACATTTAGGAGAAAACATTGAAAGGGGTATTTTGAGGAGAGTCAAATTTAGCCGAGACTATCGGCAGAGCTATTCTGACTGCAATACAAAAGTTTCCCAGTGAGAAACACAGGATTTTTGCAGTTGAAGTTAGGGAAAAGTCAACCTTGCTCTCCAGTGGCCTATACTACGAACTGAGTTCAACCTCCCCAGAAGTAATCCAGTTTACCAGCGGGTAACCAGAGTTGACAAAACCTGGTTGTCTAGTTTGTGGTCAGTCGGTGCTACGACGCTGATTATGAGGTTGATTAGTCGAACCTGTGTCAACCCAGTCAGAGTTACTGCGCGTTCACATAAAAGGGGGCGGAGACCAGAGTCAAACACTACTTGTGACGATGGCACGGGCACCTTACTTCACGGAGGAGGAATGCGCGATGATCATGCGGAGTTATGAGGAATTAAAATCCACCCTCACCGTGAAATGGAACACCGTTTCAGCGAGTAGAGCGCGACGGGTCTGTTGACAGCGAATTTACAGATCGTGTGATTTGTGAATGCGTCAATATGCCAGTTTACTTATGTCCATGCAAAGAAATAAAGCCTGCTGTCAGGACAATAAAATAAGATTTGGTACGTTAACAGTAAGAAATAATTTATCGCGTATCACCACATGAAGCAGGATAATTGTATGTTTAGTCCCATTGACTGTATGAATACGTATGTCCTTTTTTTTTTTTTCCTTAGTTTGGGCCTAAAAAATCAAGCCCGACCCGACCCGAGCCCGATCAATTAACTTGATTTGCAGGCCCGAGCCCGACCCAACCCCCCCCCCCCCCTCCAAAATTTTATGTTATCTTTGTGAGGGCTCAGGAGAAGAAGGAAATGCGGGGATGCCATGCGTTGTTGCGTGAATTAAAGCCCGTCTTTTGTAACGAATTTTCACAGTTAAACAAGACTGTAAGATGAGTATTCAATAAACATTTATATCTTTTATATTTGTGTGTCTGTCCTATCAGTGGATTTGACATTTAATTTAATCTCTTCGAGTTGGCAGAAAAAAACGCAAATTTTCTCAATGTTTAAATAGTCTACATATTTCTATGATTATTATTAACTCATTTACACAACGAAATAACGCTGGAAAAGTCCGTTAAATATATTTCTTGTATATGAGAGCAAAGCTCCGCATTCGTTTACATTCAGCAATTTCAACGATCAATTTGAAGCGTTTCCATACCCCACTTCGAATCGCACGGCATACAGTGTTCTTACGCAGATATTCAGCATCACCATTGGAATGCATATATTGTCCCTGGCGAAAGAGCGCAAGGAGAGGCACATAATCTGCCCGTTTGTGAGGGCCTGACTTCGGCGGGTTACATTATAGTGACGTCCGCCTCGATCAGTTGGCACAGGTAAAGAATTCCCTCAGCTGAAAATCTACATCTTTCATGGAGAACATCTTCCGGGTACGCCAGCGGATTCTGGCGGTCTACAAAAACCCGTGCACTCCGAAGAGAGCCCCTCACAATCCGCGCGCCAATGTTGTATGGGTCGTCCAGGTATGCTGTCATTGTCAGGAGGACACGTCCGCGGAGGAGTGCTGTTTAATTATAGCGTGGTTAATTAGAATTCTGGGGTTAAGCAAGATCTAACTCTGAGACGACCAGGTTTGGCGTGTGGCGTGTGTTGCCATGGCAACACTTCTCGGTTCCAACATATCCACCTTTCGTAGTCTCGCTTAGCTGCGAACTTAGGTCGCACGTGATGAAGTTACTCTCGAAGTTACCCTGCTAAGCCAGAAAACTGGCTTCGTAGTATAGGCCACAGTCCAGTCCAACTGAGACCCCTCGTGTCTATTCTTAGTAACTTTACTGGGCTTGTGCGTAACAGTGACACTTATCACAATGATTCATGTCCAAGAGCTGACTGCCACCGTTGAGTAGGTTTTATTCATTTTCAAGCAACGTAAACAAAGTCTGAGCTGCTCCAGCTTTTATTTTGTTAATTCCGGTCTCCAGTAATTTTAATTTGCATATTACGGTAACTATATAGTTATAGCAACGATTTCCAGATATAATATTTAAATTTAGTATTTAGATTTATATTGAGTATTTAGATTTAGGATATAAATATAAAATTCAGATTTAAAATAAATATTTCGAATAGAAATTTCAGATAAATATTTAGGATATACATATCAGATGTACATTTTGGAAATACATTTAACATTTACTTTTATGACTTAAATATATATTTAGTTCTGGATTTACACATTCAAGTCCAATACTTATTATTTAAAATAAATATTTAAGTTGTTAAACAATGTCGTAAATGTGCAAAAAAAAGTGACTGTAAAAATTTCCCACCACGTTTTTAACACTGTGTGGCGCCAAATGTGAGAAAATGTCGTAATTTTCTGCATGATCTGCTTTACAAACGGCGCCCCATACAATCTTACATAATGCTCTTGTAAATGTGGCGAAACAAGCAAAGCTCCCAGATAAAGAGGTCTCATTTGATTATGTCTTCCTCTGGCGGCAGTGAGTAGAAGTGCGCAACTAAGCGGCCATCACATTCTGACAGGGCGTGCCTGCCGCTTGGTGGGAAAGAAAAAGATCAGCTTTTTGACTTTATAAATGCTGCCCACATCATACGTGCCGCGGACGGACACACCCGCGCCCACGCGGAACTTTCACATCTGGAAGCAATTGCCTGCCGTCTCCATTGCCGCAAAAACCTCCTCCTAAATCCATAGATTGCAAAAGTGCTGTACTACTTCACTAGTTTGCTGCCACCGACGGTAGTGTACGTCCAAATCATTTGTAATGGGAGGGATGGCAGTAAATGATTGTTACAGTGCCGGTGGTAGACGACCTTTTCATTTGTAATAATAATAATAATAATCATAATAATAATGATAATAATACTAAAAACTGCAAATCTAATTATTAAACATGGTTTTGGAAGTCACTCAATGTATTATTGTATGTGATTGATGTGGCTACATTTTAAGGTTTTATCTTACTTTTGAAAGAATGACACTATTGACCACATTATTTGTTTGGTTAGGTCTGACAGCTGTTATTAAGTGACAATAGCGTATTTAACATTGGGGATTCAATGTATATGTTTGTTTTTTGTTAAATAACACCACCTGACATTTTGCCTGCTACCAGGTCACGTTGAATAAGGTGCTACTGGAAAGGAAACAAACTGTTGACAGAGGAGGCGTTAACATGGCACAAAATCGAATTAGCAACTTTTTCTTTGCAAAAATAGCGATTTTTTTTTTTTTAATTCAATTCGAGGTCGAAAATGAAGATGATTGTCCTTTGTTGTCTTCAAATAGGTAAGACATGCTTGCATTGTAGCCGTACGATTGTTTGTTGTTGCTGTTGAGCGCTGTTGGATATTCTTGTGCAATTTATTTCAGTGTTGTGAAAAGGAGGTGTTAAACTGAGGCTTATTGGCCCTTTTAGTTTTCAAACTTGTTTGTTGCGCCGTCTAGCCGCGGGGACTTGCATTATAATGGACAGGCTCTTTTATATCCAGTACCAAAACTCCAACACACACTGTAGGTGAACTAGAACGCTGCCTTTCTAGTAGCTTAGTAGTGGTACGTAAACTATCCAGCATGCGTGTGTACTGCCATTGTGCTTGCGTTGTATGGAGAAAATGCATGAGCATGACAAATTTGGACCGAAACGGCTGTTTTTGAATGGGAAAAATTAAAAAAACAATCCTCAGCACCCCCTGCTGTGAGTGACTTCCAGCGGCCCTGGGTGGAGTCGAAAAATGGTCTTGGTTTTTCTCTATCATGCTATCGCGTCAAATATAGAACCCTTGTTTTCATTAAGAAAAAAAAAGAAAGCAAGAAAAGAAATACTGGACTAAACCCGAGTGGCTGTTTAATTTAACAAAAAAAAAAAAAAAAAATGACACAATGATATATGAAACAGGCATGACTGCAATGTTTATACAACACTATTATGTTATTATAAATAACATAGCTACTGTAGTCATTGTGTACAAGTAGTAACAACATAGTAACTAGGTAGGCTGTGGAGAGAAAAATTGACATTCTAAAAAAATGTCGGCAGTTTTGGAATCAGCAAGCAAATTTCATATTTAATCAGAATGGAAAGCTGACTCAACACATTTTTTTCCCCAAATTGTTCCCCTGTGTGAAAATATACAGTAATTTCAAAATAATAAGTATTTGTCCTTAAGTTTTTTATGCAAATCTAAATTAAAATTGCATTAAAATTTCAATTATAAATACATTAAAAAGAAACACATTACATGAATAAAACTAATGTATTCAATTTAAAAAGTACTAATTCAAATTTCTAAAAAATACAAAAATGCAAACTAATAACAATAAAATATACAACAGAATTGTCATTTTAAACAACAACAAAGCAAAATAAATAAATTCAAATAAAATCCATCCCTCAATCCTCAACACTGTTTAACCTGGTCAACGTTGAACGGTGCTGGAGTGGAACCTACAGTATGTCAGCTGACTTCACATTGAATGATCATGTTTCACTTACATTGACGCCAACAGACGTCCAATTTAAATTGACCCTTCTGTCTGCTTTCTTCCAATCTGTCCCCCCCATAACCCCTCCCTGCTTGCTGCTTTCTCCTGCAAAATAAAACATAATGAACAACCACAATGGGAATATATTAAACTCCCATGTGATACAATAAAACTGTTCAGACCACAGGGACACGCAGATTCCTATTTTCTGTGTCTAAGCAGCTGAACATGACAGGTTAAAAAGCGAAAAAAGATAAGAAAAATCCAGTCATTATTTATTGGATGTCTATCACCGTCAATGGCAGCCAATCAGTTAATACTTCACACACACAGACGCACGCACACACACACCTCCACACAAAAATATTCAAACCCAATTTTTATTTTAAACTCGATTTTGGATACTATGTTCAACAAATGAAAATGGAAGGATTTCAAGCTGTCCCTTACATCCTTTGATTTTTCTGAAAGTTTAGACACCCCTGCTGTAGAAGGCTAACATTACAGTTTGTAATTGGGACTGCCTTGACTGGTGCTCTGTGCTAAAACTGACATCAGCGAGCATGTGGATGGACAAGTTGACTTCCGTCACAGGCTCATACTTGCCGCCTGAGGAGATCTTTGTTATTTTTACCAGGGCCCCTTTGCTTCTCTTCCTGCTTAGACAGGTTCCCTGGCTTTTTCTCTCTTTTCAGGCTGAGCTCAGCAAAGTTGAGAGAGTTTCTAAAAGGGGAGGGACGTCAAATGAATGAATCTCTTTGATGCCTTTCCCTGGTTTCCTCCCACAAATTGGCACCTCTGGCCAAGCTTTGGCTGCTTGGAGGTTTCCTTGCTGCAGTGTGAATTCCTGCGTACCTGTCTGAACAAGGGTAGACACACAGAGAGCAGCGGAGAAATCTAAAGGGGGGTTGATTTTCTCGGATTGTTTTGGGAGCGGGCGGACACGTCGGCCGGCAGCTTTGGCGCGCTTATAGCATGGATGCCATCATGCTGCAGGAGAAACTAGTGGAACGACTCCTGTGCCCTCGAGTGAGAACAGCTAGACAGAAGGTAAAACAGACGGAATTCAGATGGAAGATTTTTTTTGTTCCACGTGAGATTTTCTTTTTAGGGTTTCGGTCAGTGTGGTGGCTGCGCGTAATTATAACTGCGCATGTATCTGCAAAAATGTGATCATGTTCCAGTGCCAGTGACGGCGATAGATGGCAGTTCATGAGTTGAATCGTTCACTGCAGCATGTACTGTATGTGTATCTGTTTTGTCTTTCCCAGGAGAAGCAGTATGTGGGCTTTGCCACTCTGCCCAACCAAGTGCATAGGAAGTCTGTGAAGAAAGGCTTTGATTTCACGCTCATGGTGGCAGGTCGGTTCCTCTTCTTATCAACTTATTACCTTTGTGATGAGTACTGTAAGCATGTTTTTTCCTATAGTGCTTTCATAGCTGTACCGAAGGGCTTTCAACAATGCAAAGCAAAAAAAACCAAACTGCTTTAACCTATTTGACACTTGAAACAGTTGGAGTTGAAAGAGGTTTGAAGTGACTAGTGTTGCAAACTGGACACATTATTTTATACACTTGAATGATGTATAGAGTTCAAACACAGTAATGAGACCTTTGTAGAGCAAGTGACTTTTTTGTACTTAACATTAATTAAAAACATTAATTTCATTTTTATGATGTGTAACAGTGGAAAAAAATGTGAATAAAAGCCAGTATTTCCTGAACGTAGGTGAAATAGCCATTGTCAGACATTTTCAAATACCAGTACTATTTTAGTCAATCAAATGCAAATATTTCAGATTTCTCACTTACTCATAGACATAGAGTGCTATCAATGGCAGCCAGTGAGTTCAATGAGTGTTCTCACTCATGTTTGTCAACACATTTGAAATATTCACTACAAGGACGTACATGAAAAGAAAATTAAAAATTTGATTTGTTTCAGTAGTTAAAGGGATCCACGGATAGAAAGGCTTTTAGTTCTTAAAAGATAAAGGTTATTATGAAGTGAAACCCCACTTGATGTTTTCGTTTTTATACAATTTGTAAAATTAGTTTAACTAGTAGGTCGCCATTGTTGTTGACGTCGCAGGGCGGTGACGTCACATGGTTACGGTGCCGGGCTTCCAGAGTATGACTCTAGCGAGATAAACATGTCATCTGTTCAACCCTTTAAATCTGAACCCGAGAGGAACATTAATGAGCCTGACAGCACCATCGATATTTCACAAAATGAGCAGCAAAAGCAAAATGAACCGGAAAGACGGGATTAGACGAGAGCAGAAAAAAAAACGGTGTTCTGCGAAACGTCGTACAAGAGGCGAATTTGACACCCAAAGTACTGCCGTGCGCTTACATCTTGTTTTGTTTGGATGCAAACAGACAGGCATACTAAAGATGCCTTAAGAAAATACCTAAACGTAGTAATATCAAATAAGGGTTGTTTAAATATGCTACGTGACTAATGTTGTCAACAGATCAACAATCTGCTTTAAAGCTACCACAAGAAAACACAATGCTTAAAAGTATGAGAGGGAAACACATGCAAAAAGTATTTTGAGGCAATTAAAAGGTAATAAAAGACTCAAAAACACAAATAATAAGTACTCGCCACTTTTAACCGATGTGTGGATGTGTTGGACGTCTCGCCGCGTAGAAGGAATTGGAATAACCCGGTAGTGTTCGTCTAGTGACCGTGACAATCTACGTCATCACCAGTGTTGTTAATAACGGCGTTACAATATAACGGCGTTACTAACGGCGTTATTTTTTTCAGTAGTGGGTAATCTAATTAATTACTTTTCTCATCTTGGCAACGCCGTTACCGTTACTGAGGACGGAAAGGCATGCGTTACTATGCGTTACTATATTGGTCGAAAAGTCTGAGGGAGACGGACTCACCGAGACGACAGAGCAGAGCAGGCAAGAAAGTTGTGACGCCGAGCAAACGCGATGCTAGGTAGCTCCAATAATACATGTTGTAGCCGATAGCCGCCAAACTACGCCCGCATGTTATAGTAGATATGGTAGACATGGTAGATAACAATTGTACTGTATATATATATAACTAGATGCAAAATGACAGACATGGCACTAAATGCGTTAGTAGATAGCCGCCATCTTAAAGCAGTAGGCTTTTTAGGAGCGCTCTGTTGTAGAGAACCTTCCTAGCGAACCTAAGTAACTTTTTATCTAAAATACGTCTAAATCGGCAAAATCTTGACTTGAATCTATCTTTAAATGATGAAACGGTTTTAAAACTTTCATATGTCAAAAGTAGAGAGAAGGGAACTAATGCAATAATGGGAGCAATTTTAACAACTTTTAACAGTTGATTCAGGGTAAAGGATTGGGCTCGGGCCAATTGTACCAAAAACCTCCATAAAAAACTTCACATAGTGTGGCCAATGTTGTGTTTTTTTTGTTTTTGTTTTTTTTTTGAGGGGAAAAAAAAAGTAATTATCACCAATTACTTTGCCAAGTAACTAATTACTCTTACATTCAGGTAATTGAGTTACTAACGCAATTACTTTTTGGGAGAAGTAATTTGTAACTATAATTAATTACTTTTTTTCAGTAAGATTAACAACACTGGTCATCACCCCGAGCCTCCATTACGCGCATAAAACATGGCGCTCTCCATAGGTCAAAACGTACTAAATATTACTGATTTTTCAATCAACGGAAATATTTTATGTGTTTCTAATAACATATTGTAGTAAAAGAGAACAATTGTTGCTTATTAGAGCCTATAAGTCTCTAAGTTCCCTTTGAATTTAAAAGGTGAATGTTAAATTATTAAGATTCATATCACGTAATAATTATACATATTTTATAATCTATTTAATGAAACATATTAGATATTAGTTTCCAGCTAACAAAAAAACAAATTCACCATCTCAAAAAATTAGGCAGATAAAAGTATTTTTTGGAGTGGGCCTTATAAAAATGATTTATTCTATTTTATAATTAAAATAAATATGATTTCTATTATTTTCCATGAGCTTAGCAACCACGACACAACTCTTTATGGACTCACCAGTCTCGGGGGAAGTTCATTCAGTTGTTGGACAATCAAGTCAGGTATAACTCACAAAGACCTCCTTGCCTCAGGCTCTCCTTTTAAGAATAAAATGGACCATATCGTGTCTAGTACCTAATGTTAAGGATGTCCACGACTCGATCACGTGATTGAAAATCGTGTTCTTTCACATAATTTTTTAAAGATCGGAATCTTCTAAAAAAAGATCGGGTTTTTAAAATGTATATACTTACTGATATTTTTAAGTATGAACTCATTGGCTGCCATTGCGCTCTTAAGATTTGTATTTTAATTTAAGGTTCTATGAAGCACCAAAATAAAATATACAAAAATATTGACGATAGAAACAAAAAAGTCTATGTTTTGTATCGGTACATGGTATCGAAAGATCCTCAAAATCAGGTGCAAAATACTGTATGTGGACGGGACAACTCTAGGTCATGCCATAATGTCACAATGTTCCAAAACATAAGACACCAACATGTCATCTCAGACGTCAATATATTATTATCAAGACGTCAGCATGCTCGTAAACTTAATTAATCCTGTGTAACATTTTGATAAAGCGGATTGTGCAAGTGCATGTGACATTGTCTCTTTTGAGTGAAATAATGTAAATGCTGTGTATTTACTGTATTCATAGTAAGGCTCACTCATTTTTTGTTGTTGTCGTTGCCCAATCAGGCGAATCGGGAATGGGCAAGTCCACGCTGGTCAACAGCTTGTTCCTCACAGACCTCTACAAAGACAGAAAGCTTCTGAATGCTGAGGGTAAGTCTCATAATGATCGGCTTTCACCGCTGACTGCTTTGATGGATGTGCTCCGAGGTTTTCTATTTATAGACTGACTTTGTCTTTTGTCACGTCAAACGGCCAAAGGACGTGACTCCCTCTCATCTGCTTGCTCTACTGAAAGCTCATATTGCATAGTATTACACACACACAAACGTGCAGTTTAACTCACTGGGTGCCATTGATGACGATAGATGAACAGTCCATTCAAAGTGGCAGCGAATGATCACCGATCATTTGCCTGTTCTGACACTTACTTTTTCTTCACGGAAATCAGAGCGAATCAACCAGACGGTGGAGATCATCAAACATACGGTGGACATAGAGGAGAAAGGAGTCAAGCTCAAGCTCACCATCGTGGACACGCCGGGTTTCGGAGATGCTGTCAACAACAATGAGTGGTGAGCTGGGATGGCCCTTCTTTGCGGCTCAGCAGTCAGTGAACATGTTAATGTGTCTATGTGTAGCTGGAAGCCTATCACAGACTACATCGATCAGCAGTTTGAGCAGTACTTCCGAGATGAGAGCGGCCTCAATAGGAAGAATATCCAGGACAACCGGGTCCACTGCTGCCTCTACTTCATCCCCCCATTTGGGCATGGGTAAGGACATACAGTATCTACACACGAATGATCCACATTTACAACCGCAATTCTAATGATTGCCGCATTGAATTAACCTATTTAAATTCTTCAGTTCATTGGTTTTATCTGTGCTAAGTAGATTTCACTACATGTATATTAAACTTCCATTTGTGTCGTCTAATCGTATTTCAGCCTTTATCTGTTGCCGTGTCAATCTAATCTGTACAGGGCCTTGAGAGTCACTAACGATGGCCCGTGTAACTCAAACTTCTTTGGCCGCCATTGACAGAAATGCCAGATCAACTTGAACTGGGAGGGCTGGGCAGCAAATGATCAGGTTTTGGTGTCAGTGACAGCAGTAGATGTCCAATTCATTTGAACTAAAAGTGATCATTCACTGCTAAACCCACCCAGTCCAAATGGATTGGGCGTCTATCAATGGTAGTAAATGAGTGAAATCAGGGGTGTCAGACTCATCTTTCTTGCAAGCCACATCGTAATTGTGGTTTCCTTCGGGGAGGGCTGTTACGTCTGCCAACTTGGGTTGCCAAGATTCCTTAACAACATCGAAAACTAATCGATTATCAAATTAATTGGATACTATTTTGTAGGGGTGTAACGGTACACAAAAATCTCGTACGTACCTCGGTTTTGACGTCACAGTTCGGTTCATTTTCGGTACAGTAAGAAAACAAAATGCAAAATCTAAATGTGCTAGTTGTTTATTACACACCTTTGTGCTTTCAACAATAGGAACATTAGCCTATACAAAGCTAGAATTCTGCTCAAAAAGTAGCGGGTATTTAAAGATAATCCAACAACAATTTGCCTTTCAGACCCTGGGTATTCGTCAGCTTTCTTTCTGAAAGAAAGAAGGAAAAAAAAGTCCTGTGCTAAAGAGAAAAGTAATCCCAATGACAAAGATTTTAACATGTATTTTACAAATGAAATGCCTCAATGAATCATTTCAATCATGGATTTTCTCAAGTTAAACCGCCACACAGAAATTAATAAATTTAATTGTGTAAGCAGGATCTGTGTATTATTCTTTTTAATTACAGGTGTCTTAGCTCATTTCAATTTATTTTATTTATATGGGCTATTATGTATTTTATTATGTGTTTATATTTTACAAATGTGATGTAGTATTCATTTATATTGTATATTTTATGTTGTATAGCTTTTGTTCCTATGTGAATATTAGTTCCTACTTGTTTTGTTGTGGTAGAAAGGTTTTGTATTGAACACGGGGCCGAGTTGGTTATTATTATACACAGCAGTAAATCAACAAAGACATGTCAACTGTGCCCCGATCTACCACTCAAGAGATCTGAAGGACTCAAAAAGTGGTTTACGAACGATTGCATATTTGAAAATCGACCGGATCCACCGTATTTTTACACGAATGACTTCCGGTCTGCCCGATCCTAGCTACCGTTAGTAGTATTGACGCATGAGGGTCGCCTCTCGCGTCAAATAATAAACTTTGCCGTTCTTTTTGCACGTGTCGTGTTGAGCTGCTTCTAACACGCGGCCACGCTGCGGCTGGTGTGCATTGGCTGATTGACTTTATCGCCTGCGTTTCACTGCGTTCTCGCGGTGGCCACATTGTCGCGCCTTTGACGTTTCTGGGTTATACTGTCCTACCGTGTTGGTCCTCATTATAGTAGAGAAGACGGAGTAAATATAATCTACACCAAGAAACTGTAACCCGATCGACTCACAGCCTCGAAAAGTAAGGGTTACATTACGTCAGAAACTTGTTCGGTACTCCTCCGTTCCGGACCGAACACCACGTACCGAAACGGTTCAATACAAATACATGTACCCTTACACCCTTACTATTTTGATAGTTGATTAATTGTTTAGAGCAGATATGTCCAAAGTCCGGCCCGGGGGCCAAATGCGGCCCGTGGACAAATTTCATCCAGCCCCCAGCCTCTGTCATAAAATCAATAACGTCTAGCCCACACACAGACCTAATAAATTGGTCAGCAGTACTGCTACCGGCATATGAAGTAGCTTACACGCTAAATGCTGCTCCTCATTTACCCACTAAAAGGCAGCAGCACTCTAAGCAACATTACCCTGTGTGACCCTTTACTCCCAATTTTCTAAAATGGCGACAATCAACAAAAATAAGAAAGTTGACTGCGATGGCCGACGCTTCAAGGATAGGTGAAAATTAGACTATTTCTTCACTAAGATACGCAACAACTGTGTCTGCCTCATTTGCAAAGAGACAGTCGCTGCTTTTAAATTGTTCAATGTGAGGCGATATTACCAAACAAGAAATGCTGACACAGAGGTTGCGCTAGACTTTTTCGTTGTCTGTCATTTTGACTGACAGTGTCATAAAAATCCAGTCATAATCTATTTTTACCCGTCACTTACATTTTTAAAATGATAATAATGACATATTCAATAGTATTTAGTTTTCATTCATTTTTAATTAATATTCTGTCCGAACAAGCTTAACAAGAGGCAAACAGACAGCGGAGTGCACCAATCAGCGACGGGCAGACGTGCCGTTAGCAAAGCGACGAGGGCAGGACGAGGGACTTGCACGCGGAAGTAAACATACGAGGAGAACGGAGTTTATTCAACATGGCTAGCGCGAGACAGACTGTTGTCAATGACTCGTGTCGATGTGTTTTAGCTCATTTAAAACAGAATTTACCGCGGATTGGAACATATTCTCGGCTCTCCCGTTCGCCATCCGTGTTGTTATAGAGACGACTTTCGGCGCGCAAGAGTGACGTTGCTCGTGAAGAACACGTCACGCAAATAAACAAATCTGATTTGTCGATTGATTTTGTACCTACTCGAGAGGCTGTGTCCCAGACTTTTCTCAGTGTTTGAAAAATACAGGGAGAACAGTCTGGCCGTGCCAGGCAAACACTCAGTTGCCTTGACATTTTTCCGAGTAAGGCCAACGACGTCACGCATCAAGAGAGACAATAGCTAATTAATATGCTCACTCGCCACCCTGTGGTCTGGGGTGTGAATTGCAACCTGTCAAAATGACGGATGGACTTCAGTTTTTTCCGTCACCATTTTAAAAAACCGGTCAACGACGGAAAATATTCGGTTAACGCGACCCCTGCGCTGACATGTACGACAAGATTACTGGGAAAATACGTAGCAAGAAATTGAAGCAACTTGAAGCTAGTTTACTTTCACAGCAGTAGTATTTCACAAGAGCCAGAGAGTCGAAAGAGTACGCCACAAAGGGTAGTTGCGAGATTGTTGAAATTATGAATTCAAAAAAACAATAAAGCAAATGTGACACACAGAATGGCTTGCTAAAATTTGCTTAAATATATAGTTCTACGTAAAGGACGTCAGCCCAGGTCGGCCCCACACATTTTTACCACACCAAATCTGGCCCCCTTTGCAAAAAGTTTGGACACCCCTGGTTTAAAGCAAGGGTCGACAAACTTTAACACTCAAAGAGCCATTCCAACAGTTTCCACAGAAATGACATCACTGGCAGCCGCACGTAAATACAGTATTAACATTTGGAATGATTATGTCAGATCAACTGTATGTATACATAGAAATTAGGGGTGGGAAACTCTTGGTACTCCATGATATGATACGATACGAAGCTCACGATAACGATCATGATATGGCAATACAACGATTATGGGTACATTGGTCAGGAAATCATTCTAGGATATTCTACAAAACAACTAATAAACAGAAAAACAAGCCATCTTCATCCTTCTACTGTAAATTTATCATTAGTAAATGTCCGATCCATTTGAACTGGGAGGGTGGAAGTGAATGACCCCATCCCACTTCAAATGGGCCCCTCCCACCGCTGTGGCCATCAGTGGCAGCTAATGCCTCGTAACGAGGTCATTTTGGGCCACTATTATGGTGGAAGATTTTGTTAGTAACTTGTTTTTTTTTTTTTTTTTTTTTTTTTTTTTTTTTTAAACCTTGACACTTCTTTAAAACGATATCGATAACCTTTTGGGATGCGAAGTCTCACAATATATCACACTAATACAAATTATATACATCTCTCTCTCTCTCTCTCTCGCTCTCTCTCCATACATGTATTTATCTATGGTGCATATTTGACTTAATAATCAAGTTTAGTCTCCTTTTAGTACACGATCAAGTGTTCACTTTTTACACACTTTTATCCACAGAACACTCACGCAAGTCATGAATTCACCGACTATGTAAAGTCACAGGCACCACTTGATTCACAAAAGACTTCCGAGTGGTAAACTCTGACTTTATATAGACCTGTGTGAGTGAACTGAGTAATATGAAGTTTGCCACTTGGAAGGATTACCCAGAAGTTGTTGTGCCCATGAATGGTCTTGTGGGTACGCCTTCTGAGTGGCAACCATGATTTTAGATAGTTGGTGAATTACTGTCCTATGTGAGTGTTCTGTTAACAAAACAGTGAGCCTTACTTAATCTGCCTGCTTTGAGAAAGTTGAACTTCTTTAATATCACAAGCGCCAGAATAACCCCTGGTTTAAAGACTTAGGTGACCTTTTTTTTTTGTTGACCCAGATTGCGTCCAGTGGATGTTGAATTCATGAAAGCTCTACACGAAAAGGTAAACATCATCCCGCTCATCGCCAAAGCCGACTGCCTCACACCCAGCGAAATCAAGAAGCTGAAGGACCGAGTGAGTGCAACCTGTACATATACTTTCACAGTGTGCTTGATGCTACGATACTGATGTGAATGTGCGTACTCGAGGGCAGGTACGAGAGGAAATCGACAAGTTTGGCATTAAAGTCTATCAGTTCCCTGAATGTGACTCAGATGAGGATGAGGAGTTCAAACAACTTGACAAAGAGCTGAAGGTGAGCATTGATCACGTCACTTACAATGCTTTACTAAAATACTTTTTTTAGACATTTCAAATTGCTGGCGAAAACCTTTGTCTGTAAAGCGTGATTTATCTAAATGAGTGATTGTAGAAATATCTGGAGAACCAGGAGGGCTAAAATAAAGTAAGTACTGGCATAATTTAGAAATAATAAAATGTGTAATTAAATACGTTATTATTTCAACACTTATTTATTTGTTTTTCATTTTTATCTGCACAAACCCTGCTAAGTTGATGCGCACCGAGTTTGATGGGTGAATGACAGATTAAATTATTTCATGTTGCACAAGGGTAAAAGAATACCAAAAAAAATCCCAAAAAAGTGGGAAAAATCTGTTCAACAAAATCAAACTTGAAATGAAAAAATTGTAGTTGTCCTGATCACATACAGTGGGGCAAATAAGTTAGTCAACCACTAAGTGTGCAAGTTCTCCCACTTGAAAATATTAGAGAGGCCTGTAATTGTCAACATGGATAAACCTCAACCATGAGAGACAGAATGTGGAAAAAAAAAAAAAAACAGAAAATCAAATTGTTTAATTGTTAAAGAATTTATTTGCAAATCATGGTGGAAAATAAGTATTTGGTCAATAACAAAAGTTCATCTCAATACTTTGTTATGTACTCTTTGACGGCAATAACGGAGGCCAAACGTTTTCTGTAACTCTTCACAAGCTTTTCACACACTGTTGCTGGTATTTTGGCCCATTCCTCCATGCAGATCTCCTCTAGAGCAGTGATGTTTTAGGGCTGTTGTTGGGCAACACGGACTTCCAACTACCTCTTCACCCCGTGGCGTTAAAATGATCACAAGAACGGTGAGCAAAAATCCCAGAACCACACAGGGGGACCTAGTGAATGACCTACTGAGAGCTGGGACCACAGCAACAAAGGCTACTATCAGTAACCCAATGCGCCGCCAGGGACTCAAGTCCTGCACTGCCAGACGTTTCCCTCTGCTGAAGAAAGTACACGTCCAGGCCCGTCTGCGGTTCGCTAGAGAGCATTTGGATGATCCAGAAGAGGACTGGGAGAATATGTTATGGTCAGATGAAACCAAAATAGAACTTTTTGGTAGAAACACAAGTTCTCGTGTTTGGAGGAAAAAGAATACTGAATCCCACCATACCCACCGTGAAGCATGGGGGTGGGAACATCATGCTTTGGGGCTGTTTTTCTGCAAAGAGACAAGGATGACTGATCTGTGTAAAGGAAAGAATGAATGGGGCCATGTATCGAGAGATTTTGAGAGAAAATCAAGGGCATTGAAGATGAGACTTGGCTGGGTCTTTCAGCATGACAATGATCCCAAACACATAGCCAGGGCAACAAAGGAGTGGCTTCGTAAGAAGCATTTCAAGGTCCTGGAGTGGCCTAGCCAGTCTCCAGATCTCAACCCCATAGAAAATCTGTGGAGGGAGTTGAAAGTCCGTGTTGTCCAACGACAGCCCCAAAACATCACTGCTCTAGATAAGCTCTGCATGGAGGAATGGGCCAAAATACCAGTAACAGTGTGTGAAAAGCTTATGAAGAGTTACAGAAAACGTTTGGCCTCCGTTATTGCCAACAAAGGGTACATAACAAAGTATTGAGATTAACTTTTGGTATTGACCAAATACTTACTTTCCATCATGATTTGCAAATAAATTCTTAAAAAATCAAACAATGTGTTTTTGTTTTTTTTCTACATTCTGTCTCTCATGGTTGAGGTTTACCCATGTTGACAATTACAGGTCTCTCTAATATTTTCAAGTGGGAGAACTTGCGCAATTAGTGGTTGACTATATACTTATTTGCCCCACTGTATTTTTGAGTTTGAATCCAAGTCACCTGATTTTGAGTATCTGCCGATACCGAGTACCGATCTGACACTTCGACAATTTTTTTATTTAATAATTTATTACAAAGAATACTTTTTTTTTTTTTTTTTTTTTTACAATTTCCTTGTCCATCTTGGATAATTTTGTTGTTTTGTCACCATTAAAAAAAGTCCTAATAACCCAGTCTTCTTCACCCGATAAATTATTTATTTGTATTTTGACACTCCTGGTCCTCTATAGAAATAAGTCTGTACATGTGCGCAGGAGTGCACCCCATTCGCCGTGATTGGCAGTAACACAGTGGTGGAAGCTCGAGGACAACGAGTACGAGGGCGGCTGTACCCCTGGGGAATCGTTGAAGGTGCTTACAATATTATTACTTTTTTACCTCCAGATCACATTCTTAAAAATAATGTTTTTTGTGGAATGTGTTTATGCCACGCAGTGGAAAACCAATCCCACTGTGACTTTGTGAAGCTTAGGAACATGCTGATCCGCTCGCACATGCACGATCTCAAAGATGTCACATGTGACGTCCACTATGAGAACTACAGAGCGCAGTGCATACAGGAGATGACAAGGTATGGTGTGTTTCTTAACACGGAGGAGCTGTCAGGGACAGTATTGATGGCTTCACCTATTTATATGCAGGGCCGGCCCTAGTTAGTCAACTAGTTGTCCTAGGGGAAAGTGTAGCGAGAAGAAAATATTGTATATTTTGTAAATATTTTTTCACAAGTTAAAGGTCCACATTAGTCACTTTTAAACTGCATCTGATATTCCCGCCGTATAGTGTTTAAAAATAAAAATAAATAATAGGTAGGGCAGGGGTCGGCAACCTGCGGTTCTTCAACCTGTTGCCCTGTGGCAGGTTATACAGTCATAACACCCAAAACAGACTGAGAGTTTCTTTCCAAGAGCTGTCACCATACTCAACTCAAGATTGCCCTAAAATGTCACTGTCATTGCACTGCTTATGCCACTACATTGTCACATGCATCTCACTAAGTAATACGTTCTCAGATATCTGTCCCAATCTGGGTACAGCTTATACCATATTTGTACAGTTACATTACAGCATTTTTGCACTTTTTCATCAATATCTACGCGCAAAATGTCTTTTGCGCCCTCGTATCAAGTGAGCAATCTGCCTCCATGTCTGAGTACAGTGGTACCTCTACATACAATTGCTTAGACACACGATCTTTTCGACATTCGACGTAAATTCTGCTCGCCATTTGTTTCTACATCCGACGACATGCTCGAAATACGACGATTTATCACAGTGCTGTTGTTTCTGTTTTCCCGCAAGACGGACACACGACGGATTTTCTTGCAAGAGAAATCATCATAGGTTCCAAGAAGGTTAGTGCAGGTGGTGACACTTACCATTAAAATGAAGATGGAAATGATAGAAAAATATGAGCGTGGTGTGCGCGTCCGTGAACTGCCTTGACAATATGGTCGTAGAATGTCTGCGATCTCGACGGTCCTCCTCCGACCTCCGTTTGACAGTCTTTTAAATTCAGGTGACCAGTATTATTTTGGTAACATCGCCAAAGAAATCGCCAGCTTCGTTAGGTTTTTAATCATTTATTTCAGAACTTGTGCAACACAACACCTACTGTTTGCCGGAGTTGGAGAAAGTAAAATCTCTACTGCACTTATCTCACTGTCACGTCACCCACGAGGTGCATTCAGGTACAGCACACAAAACAAATCCGCCACATTACAACTCGATTCGTTACATTATGACAGAAATTATTATTATATTATTAGTCAGATTTTTATTCATAGTTTATTTGTTTTGTGATGTGTAATTGTCATTTGTAATTGTACCAGCAGTATTGATTAAGGATTTAGGTTAGGTTCTCAGGCTCTGGAACAAATTAATGGAATTATAATGTATTCTTATGGGAAAATCCTGCTCGACGAACGACCATTTCAACTTACAAACAAGGTACTGGAACGAATTAACTTCATATTTAGAGGTACCACTGTACTGTAAATTGTCATATACACATTGTTATATTACCACTACATCACCACCTACTGCTAGTCACTTATTCACTGTATTCTAGGGCTGTCAAAATAATCGCGTTAACGGTCGGTAATTAATTTTTTAAATTAATCACGTTAAAATATTTGACGCATTTAACGCACATGCCCTGCTCAAACAGATTAAAATGACAGCACAGTGTCATGTCCACTTGTTACTTATGCTTTTTGGTGTTTTTTCGCCCTCTGCTGGCGCTTGGGTGCGACTGTTTTTATGGGTTTCAGCACAACATGAGCATTGTGTAATTATTGACATCAGCAATGGCGAGCTTCTAGTTGATCTTTTGAGTGAAAATTTTACGAATTTAATTAAAACGAAAACATTAAGAGGGGTTTTAATATACAATTTCTATAACTTGTACTAACATTTATCTTTTAAGAACTACAAGTCTTTCTATCCATGGATCGCTTTAACAGAATGTTAATAATGTTATTGCCATCTTGTTGATTTATTGTTATAATAAACAAATACAGTACTTATGTACCGTATGGTGAATGTATATATCCGTCTTGTGTCTTATCTTTCCACTCCAACAATAATTTACAGAAAAATATGGCGTATTTTATAGATGGTTTAAATTGCGATTAATTACGATTAATTAATTTTTAAGCTGTAATTAACTCGATTAAAAATTTTAATCGTTTAACAGTCCTACTTTATTCCTAATCTGTGTACACTGGAACATGTTTTTATATGAGCCTTATTGTACTTTTGCCCGTTTTATGTGGTGCACATTATGGCAAAGCTATAAATCTCATTATACTATGTACAATGACAATATATCTATTCTATTCTATTCTATTCTATTCTATTCTATTCTATTCTATTCTGTGAGCCCTCTGATGCGGCTCAGTTTTAAAAATAAAACATGTGTATTTAATGAAAACATATTGTGGCGCTTGCAAGATTTGACAAAGGAATTTAGCTTCTCTTAAGAAAGCAGAACAAGTCAGGCTTTCTTTCCTTGTGTCTTTGTTAACAGAACACTCATGCAGGTCATGAATTCACCAACAATGTAAAGTCACAATGCTACTCGGAAGGTGTATGAAATCATATAATTTTTAAAATGACTGTTGATCTGAAGGCTGAGCTAATCAAGTCTTTGATAGTGTATTACCAATTAATGCTGAATACAGTGTGTAATAAACTATTTTTCCCGAATACTGGAATGAGCCAAGTGCTGATGCTGTGGATTTCAGTCCAGATTGTGCTATTTCACCACCTCTGTCTGTTTATCCAGTAAACTGGCCCAGGACAATCGCATGGAGAGCCCCATCCCTATCTTGCCGCTGTCCACCCCGGATGTGGACACTGAAAAACTGATTAAAATGAAAGATGAGGAGGTAAGATCATACACCTCCCTCCCACAATCTCATTCACTGTCATTGACGATGGTAGAGGAGAGGGGCTGGCAGCACTACTGCCACTATAAATGAATTGGATGTCCATCGCCATCAATGGCAGTTATTGTACTAAAATAAAATTTAAATATGGCGGAAAACACAGACAGGACTGAAAAAGCAGTTTCTGCTCTTGCACTCCTCTTTAAAAGAAACTGCTGTATTTTAAGCCAAAACAACTGTTGTGTTTGATAGAACAATATGTCTATATGCTGTCATAGCAGATTCATCGCGCATTAAGCCCTCAAACTATTTTTAATTTGTTAGTTTTACCCTGGAAAGCCCCATTTACAGACGTCACGCAACCGCTTTTGTTTCAACCCAGCCATAAAACTAAGGTAATTAATCATATTTATTATTAAAAATGTCTGTCATTTTTAGCTTAGAATCATTAATTGATGTGTAATATTTCGTTTTAAAAAAAAAAGGACTTCAAAAATTATTTACTCGCATAGTTTAAACTTTTACACAAATTACGTCACAATGAAAAAAATGGTGTCTGTAAAAAAGTCACAGATATCTACCTCATAACTATCGCTTCATTGTATTTTTTTTGTTACTGTCGCATTTTCTCCGATATGTTAATGTTAAATAATGGATCCAAACAGAGAAAAATTGAAAAAAAAAAAAAACGTTTAAAAGGGTAAATATATGAAAACGAAAATCTCGACTACTCCTTGATGTCTGCGATTTCTCCATCGCGACCCTTGTTATATTACCATGTTTCACCCATAAAATTCCCCCAAAAATCTCTCTCTCTCACCTCCAGATAGGGTTTCGCTGTTTAATTTTTTTTTTAAATGCCCTCCAGTTCCAAATTTTTCTTCCCCCAGAAAATTGAGATTTCAATGATATATACATATATATATTTCCGAGGTGACTTGATGTTCCGCTCTGAGACACCCAATTTGGCCAAATTTCAAAATTGTCCTCTATGCATGTGTGATACATCATTGGAAAGCTGAAAATCTCAATTTTCTAGGGGAAGAAAAATTTTGAACAGGAGGGCATTTAAAAAAAAAAAAAAAAAAATTTTAAACAGCAAAACCCTATCGAGAGGCGAGCGCACGCGAGAGCAGAATTACAGACGCCATGACTTTAACGAGATATTATCGCGTACTGAGTGTTAAGACACAGTTGTGAAGTCCCACATCTGGATTTTTTGGGGGATTTTATGGGTGAAACATGGCAATATAACAAGGGTCGCGATGCAGAAATCGCAGACATCAAGGAGTGGTTGAGATTTTCTTTTTCATATATTTACCTCTTTAAACTTTTTTTTTCCATTTTTCTTTGTTTGGATCGATTATTTATCATCTAACATTTCGGAGAAAATGTGACATGAAAAAAAAAAAATGCAATTAAGCGATAGTTATGAGGTAGATATCCGTGACTTTTTTTACGGATGCCATCTTTTTTCATTGTGACGTCATTTGTTTAAAAGTTTGAAATATGCGAGTGAATAATTTTTTAAAGTGTTTTTTTTTTTTTTAACAAAATATTAGACATCAATTAATGATTCTAAGTTAAAAATGACAGACATTTTGAATAATAAATATAATGAATTATCTTAGTTTTATGGCTGGGTTAAAACAAAAGCGGTTGCGCGACGTCCGTAAACGGGGCATTCCAGGGTAAAACGGACAAATTAAAAATTGTTCGGGGGTTTAATGAGCCATGAATCTGCTATGACAGCATATAGACATATTGTTCTATCAAACACAACAGTTGGTTTGGCTTAAAAAACAGCAGTTTCTGTTAAAGAGGAGTGCAAGAGCAGAAACTGCTTTTTCAGTCTTGTCTGTGTTTTCTGCCATATACATTTACTTGACTAAGAGCTTCTTCTCATGTGTGTGTGCCAACAGCTGAAGAGAATGCAAGAGATGCTGACTAAAATGCAGCAACAGATGCACGAGAAAGACTAGCCATGAAGTCAAACACGACAAATTTTTGGTTTGTACATTCAAGTTCAGTTAGGTGCTTTTTTACAGCTCGTCTGCCTGGTTATTCGCTTCGTTCGAGGCCCCCTCCCACACGACACCCCCAGCTGTGGTTTAACCATATTAAAACCTAACTTAGTCAGGGTACGACATTTAGAGTTGAATGGTGTTTTTTATTCAGTGTGTAAGGGAGTGACCGTGTCATTAAGTCTCTGATCTGGTGTCCACAATATCCCTTTTAGTCTTTGCACAATGTCTTTCTCATCTATTTAAATGAATATGGTGATCATAAGGAATGCATTATTTATATCAGTTTTGGATGTGGAGCAGCTTTTTTTGTCATTGGTTCGCTGCTTTTTAACTGCACTTAATGCCAGATGTCAAATGTGAACTTTGAACGCAAATCATAATCAAAACATTTTTTGTGTTTTTTGCTTTAGTAAATAGTGGATAATTGATGCTTTTTTTTTTTTAATTGTGAATTTTGTCATGAAGAAGAGCAGCGTGTGAATGAGTACAAACAAAAGTGCATCTTCCTTCTGTCCAATATGACAAATAATAAACGTGTTCCTCCTCTTTCTGTAAATGAAGTTGTGCATTCTTTCCGGCTGTCGTCAAACTTGTGGGATGTTATCGTTTGAATAATTTATCTGTAGCAGCCATTCTTCCTTCATTACAGACACAATGGAACATAATGGTGTCTGTGTCTTGGAGGATATTAGCAGTTAGTTTGAGGTTAAAGATTTTTTTTTTCTATGCTCAAAAGGGGAAGATTTGTACTTGTTTTTTTAATGGTAAGTTTGAAATATAAACACAAAAATATACTGTATATATTGAAAAAATACAGTATTTTGGTACAAACAGAAGGAAAGATATAGAAATTAATAAATATGAATAACAGCCGTTCTCCGAGTTCGCTGGGCTCTTTGGGATAGTATTCAAAACAATCAATGGCAAAGTACAATTCTGTTTTTAACTTTTAAAGGGACAGACAACACCGTTATTTTGGGTAACCCAGCAGAAAGAATATTGTTTAATAATTGGAGAACCCCCCCCCCCCCCCCCACACACACACACACAGAATTACGTTTTCTGGTGGATACATTGCAGACAACTCCTTAAAACTAGTTAAATTCCCTTGTTTACATTGTAAATCTACTAGAAATAAGTGAAATTATCTGCCAGCGCTTCAAGTAAATTTTCCTCAGATTTCTTGAAAAAAAAAAAATAGCTAGCTAAAAATAAGATTAAAAGACAAATTTTAAGCAATAAATTATTTTATTTAATCTAAAAAAAGCTTGCTTGTCAGAAATGTTCTTAATTCAAGAATATACATTGTTCAAAACATTATTTGAAAGCGATATTTCTCGATTTAGGTGAAAAATTACCAACTTTTAGATGAATGGCTTAATAAAAACAAATAGTAATATTTACTTAAAGTAAATGGAAAATTTTGACACATTAAACTGTTAAGTAGTCTTTAACACTCAAAACAAGATGTAGAAAACGATTGGACTTGATTTAAGAAAATTTGAGATGGTGTAAAATTGCACTCTAATAGTAGCAAGAAATGCACGTAAAAGCCATTTGACTTTTAATCAATTCTGCTACTAATTTAGTCAATTTTATTCGAGTATTGCTTCCCTTTCATGTGAGGTCATTAATACCATTGTCACATGCACTTGTGTTCGAGTCTATCAGTATGTACAGTGCTGGCCAAAAGTATTGGCACCCCAGCAATTGTCAGAAAATGCTCAATTTTTCCCAGAAAATGATTGCAATAACAAATGCTTTGGTAGTAATGTCTTTATTTATTTTGCTTGCAATGAAAAAACACAAAAGAGAATGAAAAAAATCATTATCATTTTACACAAAACTTCAAAAATGGGCCAGACAAAAGTATTGCCATCCTCAGCCTAATACTTGGTAGCAAAACCTTTGAACAAAATAACTGTGAACAACCGCTTCCGGTATCCATCAATGAGATTCTTACAATGCTCCGCTGGAATTTTAGACCATTCTTTTTTGGCCAACTGCTCCAGGTCTCTTTGAAGGGTGCCTTCTCCAAAATGCCATTTTCAGATCTTTCCGCAGGTATTCTATGGGATTCAGGTCTGGACTCATTGCTGGCCACTTAAAGTCTCCAGTGCTTTCTCTCAAAACATTTTATAGTGGTTTTTGAAGTGTGTTTTGGGTCATTGTCCTGCTCCGAGACCCATGACCTCTGAGGTAGACCCAGCTTTCTCACACTAGGCCCTACATTTTGCGGCAAAATTTGTTTGTAGTCTTCAGACCTCAATGCCATGCACACGGTCAAGCAGTCCAGTGCCAGAGGCAGCAAAGCAACCCCAAAACATCAGGGAGCCTCCGTCATGTTTGAATGTAGGGACCGTGTTCTTTTCTTGAAGGCCTCGTTTTTTTTCCCCTGTAAACTCTTATGTTGATGCATTTTCCCAAAAAGCTCTACTTTTGTCTCATCTGACCAGAGAACATTTTTCCAAAACGTTTTTGGCTTTCTCAGGTAAGTTTTGGCAAACTCCAGCCTGGCTTTTTTAAGTCTCTGGGTCTGAAGTCGGGTAGTCCTAGGTATCCTACCATAGAGTCCCTTTTCATTCAGACACAGACGGATAGTACGGGTTGACACTGTTGCACCCTTGGACTAAAGGACAGATTGAACTTGTTTGGATGTTAGACGAGGTTCTTTATCCACCACACGCACAATGTTTCGTTGAAATCTCTCGTTAATTTTTCTTTTCTGTCCACATCTCGGGAGATTAGCCACAGTGCCATGGGCTTTAGGCTTATTGATGACACTGCGCATGGTAGACACAGGAACATTCAGGTCTTTGGAGATGGACTTGTAGCCTTGAGATTGCCCATGCTTCCTCACAATTTTGTAGTTCTTTGGTTTTCTTTCCTTTCTATGGTACACACAAGGACACAGGACAGAGGTTGAGTCAACTTTAATCAATTTTAACGGGCTGCAAGTGTGATTTAGTTATTGCCACCACCCGTTATGTGCCACAGGTAAGTAACAGGTGCTGTTAATTACACAAATTAGAGAAGCATCACGATTTTTCAAAGGGTGCCAATACTTTTGTCCGGCCCATTTTTGGAGTTTTGTGTAAAATGATCATGATTTATTTTTTTTCTTATTCTCTTTTGTGTTTTTTCATTGCAAGCTAAATCAATGAGGATATTACTACCAAAGCATTTGTAATTGCAGTCATTTTCTGAGAGAAATTGAGCATGATCTGACAGAATTGCAGGGGTCCCAATATAAAAAAATTTTTGCCAGCACTGTATGTGAGTGGGTATACTGTAACTGGCATCACAAAGTGTCTGCGCCTATGTTGTGTTTAAACATATTCTATCATCAACTCTGAAAAACTTGTAAAATTGCATTCGTAAACACTTTGAGTCCTTCACCTTAGAATTTAATCTTTAAGAACAATTTGTTTGTAAACATATATTTAGCTAAAAAAAATTAATCTAACTTGGCACTTTGATATTGTGCAAGTGTACCTAATGTGGTTGTTGTTCAGTGGGGTCCCTCAATTATGAAAACATTGCATCAAGTTGACATTACTCATGAGAAGTGTAACTAACCTTGCATCATAAATTTTATTTCCCATTATTCCATCTGAATACTTAAACATTTTTTGCAGATGTTTCCGAACTTGGTAGCAGATCTACGTGACATATTTTGCAGATATATCTGCTACATTTTCCCTTTCAAGCTTGAAAATGAATATAAAATTCCACAAAAATAAACTGCATTTTCCCCCTTCAATGAATAAAACATTGAACGTTTAAGCTGTGTTGGTCACAAAATAATGACGAGCAATTCATTAGGACATGAATTTATGTGAAAATAAGGCGAGATAGAGTACGGCACACATCCTGTTGGAAACTTTATCAGCGAGGCCCAGCCGGCGGCTTCACACTCACTGCAGAGTTGAGGACAGCAACACTCTTTGACTGGTGACAACACACGGCGTTGATGGTGAGTCGCTATTCTTGAATATTTACACAAGAAACGTTGGAGGGAAGCTTGAAACAACCCGTCAATCAATTCTATAAACATGTTTAATGGTTGCATAAACCGTCTATTTTCTGTACTGCATATCCCAATAGGGTGTTATAGTGATTACATCATATTTGCTATAATTTTAGTGTTGCCTTTGGAGGACCCCTGATAGGACGCAAGTTCCCCACCCCAGATTTTGAGATACAGTAGATTGGCTCATAAGTGGTGACCTGAATGACACATCAGCATAAAGCTAGTTTCTCTCTTCAGTCACTGTTGAGGATGAAGGAGTTCCATCTTTTGTGTCTGCTCATCTTTGGTGGTCGAAGCTCATTGGCGTGCCCCCAACATTGCACCTGTCAAGGCAGTCAGGTGGACTGCAGCGCCAGGTCTCTTGTCTCTGCGCAGCTTCCCAGCGTCTTCCCCGCTTACACTGCCGAGCTGCGCCTCCATAACAACCGGCTGACCACCCTCCCCAACGGTCTCCTGGACCATCTCCCCGCCCTGCGCCAGGTCTCCCTGCACAGCAATCCGTGGGCATGCGACTGCGGGGTCCTCTACCTGCGGGCCTGGCTGAGGCGTCAACCTGCTGGAAGTCAACCCCATGTCAACTGCAGCTCCCCTCCGCGCCTCAGAGGGAGGCTGGTGGAGTATTTGACAGAGGAAGAGGTGCTGGACTCTTGCCACTACTGGTACTGTGACCTAGCTATGATTTCACAGGCGTTTCTCTTTGTCTTCGTCCTGGTGCAAGTGGCGCTGCTGGCCGCTGTGATCGTGTTCCTAAAGAAGTTCGAGAGGCTCTCCAAGGAAGCCAAGAGGACCGAAGAGGAGAGCCTCACAGCCGGGGAGGCTAATAGAAAATCAGTGCATTTGCCTTTAAATGAGTGGAGTAGCTAAAACTGCTGTGGTCAATAAAAAAATGGTAAAAAAAAAAAAAAAAAGTCTTTCTACATGCTAACATAGGCGGAGTTTGACTTTTAGGGCAGGGGGGGCACATGTTGATGACCGTGAAACGCAGTGTCAGCAATAAAATTACAGTAACTTACAAGAATATTTATAATAATTTGAAAATGAGCTTTTTTTTTTTTTTTGTTTCCCATCATTCTTGAGGGGAATTCTAAATCAGGCTGCTGGCAGGACAGCTATCCTTTTCGCCATGATCATCATCCATTGAATACGGTACGCCCGCCGGTGTCGTGCCAATGTAGTTACCGCAGTCAAAAATTGTATCCCCTGGGTGGAGCCATATGGAGGTAGATTTGTGTCTTCATTATTCGATCCAAAAAAAGTTGCTTCAATCAAAATATATTTTTTCAATGTAAAAAAAAAAGTAACTTCAATCAACAAAAAATTGTTTGAATGCAAAAATAAATTAAAAAAAAAAAAAAAGTTTTTGAAAGCTATTTTTATTTGATTTTTTTGTTTTTTTTTTATTGAAGCAACTTTTTTGATTGAAGTAATGTTCTTTTGTGTTTGGGCCACATTTTGGCTAGGACTTTTGTGTATTTATTATTCAATCAAAAAATATGTTGCTTACTTGCTTCACACAAAAAATATATATTTTCAAAAGAAAAATCACTTCAATCAACAAAAGAAAAATTTCAATCATAGAAAAAAGTTTTTGAATGTGAAAAAATATTAGAGACTCAAAAATTTGCATTTGAACACTTCATTTTTCATTAAAAAAGTTCTTTGATTTTCGCAATCCTTTTTGTGTTTGGGCCATATTATGGATAATCCCCAAAATAATATTTTCAATCAAAGAAAAAAATCATTTGAAAAATAAAATTGCCCTCACCTTTTTTTTTGGGGGGGGGGGGGGGGGGGTAGTATGCAAAGCAAATGACCATCTGAGGTGCTCGTCACATGATCTGTTCGAAAAATAATTTTGACCCATTATGAAAATCTTTTTTTATTCATTTCATTCATTTTTGTGATTTGTTTTCTTGCTTTACAACTTAAATACTAAACAGTATGTATATATATAAAGGAAAGTAAATTTCATGCAATGACAATTTTCGGCAACAAGGGGGGGCCTGTCCACCCCCCTTAAACTCCGCTTATGCATGCAGATTATTTTTATTATTCATTTAAATGAACAGACCATATTTGATTGAATATTGCTCTTTTGGGTTTAACACTTACCCTTATGTTACTTGTTGTTTGTAGAAATAACTTTGCTTGTATATCAGTAATTATAATAATGTAGTACTAAAATGAAGTGCCTCTATTTTGTGGATGCAATAATACTATGGTTAAAAATAGAGCAATACTTGATAGTTTGGATGGAAATTATTTTTATTTGATCAAATTTTGTTCAAAAACACAAGCGAAAAAATTTCTTGAACCTGCTGAAAGTTTAAACTTTAGTAACAAACTGAATTTTGGAATTGTGTTCGGTCAACCGTAATGATACCTGATCACACGATTGTGTTCTAGCTTCCTAGCCGCATATGCGTTATATGACTGGTTTGAGTACAGACACAGCACTGATACCGTTGCTAATACAGTGGTACTTCTTCTTACAAAATTAATCGGTTAAGTAGGTTCATAACTTTAAAAAAAAAATCTGTAAGTAGAGACGCATTTTTCATGTAAATGCTTTAATCTCTTCCAAATCCCCCAAAATTCTGACATCTTTTAAAATGCATAATAATGCATCAAAACATGAAACAAATACATGTTACAATTACATTATTGCGCAATAATCACACAATCAGAGTTGTGCATAATGTAAAAAACAAGAAAAATGAATAAAAGTTAATCCACTCATGTAAAACTTTCGGAACATGAGGGGCGAATGAACACGCTGGGATACACACATAAACATACAGTAGAAATAAAGTGGAACTTTAAAAAAAGAAAAACAAGTACAAATAGATATATATATAAAAAAAAAAAAACAAGGCTGGTGCTTCGGAAGTACAGTATGTTACGTTCAGTAAACTTTGGGATCTGCAAATACCAGTTGTACTGTATTTTTGTCTTGCGTATCCTGAAATTCCTTTTGTAATAAGAGGCAATATATTCCTGTTGAGGCGTTTCTTAACCTAAAATTCTGTATGTCGAGACGTTCTTAAGTAGAGGTACCACTGTATATGTATCAGTGTATCCTCAGGAAGGGAGGGGGGGGACAGATCCTCCATCAATTTTTCCATACCTCATCAGTATGATAGTTGCTGAATAGGAGCCTTTCCCAGATGACCTTGAGCCTTGACTGAACACACCGGAGTCAAGTGGGGGGCGCACAATCATTCACACTCAGATTCACTCATATGGACAATTCTTTAATGAACTTGTTTTTTTTTATCCTCTTGGGAAGGTTATACAAAACCATTTCAAGTCATTTTTTAAAGGTAACTGGCCAGTTTGTTTACACAATACTTTTTATCCTTTTGCATTTTATTTTGTAATCAACGTGTGTCATTGTCACTCATGTAAAATGCTGGGAATTGCTGTGTGACCTTTTTATTACATCGTTAACTCGTCATCAATGGCAGTCAATTAGTGAAAAACAATGCATTTTATGTTTACTTCCTGTAACATCTGTTGCTGTCAGCAAAAGCTGGGGAGTTAATAAAATTGTTTTTTGACTTATCTTCATGTTTTCCAAATTTTTGTTGTTGGGAGTACAGTAGTTGTATCTTGCTAAGTGTTTTATTAACAGGTCATAAAAGTGTAATATCCATAATAAGGTAGGGTGCGTCCTCTTTTGCCCGTACATGTCCACTTTTCACGTCCTGTTCATGGGTGTCCGGCCAGGTTTTATAAATTCATGAAAAGCTCTGGTTTTCATTATTTTTCACAGGACCAATTACCATTTGTTGAAAGTGACCGACACTTTGCACAGAATAAATACGGTACTGTGCTGCCTGTGACGTGTTCTCACAGAGCATGCCCAGTTAAGAATTTTTTGCGATCAACACGTATATAATCAAATGCTCATGTACCCAAAAGATATTTATACCGTATACATTATTCCTCCACAAAAAAACTAATTTGAGCCAGTATTTTTGATAAAAAAATATATATATATATTTTTGCAATATTGAACAATATATTCTAATTTTCCATATTTATTTAATGACAATATTTAGAAATGATTTAGAATTTTTTTAATTTGGGGTCTTCTGTTTCAAATATAAATGTGAAAAGTGTAGTTCGAAAGGGAGAGTATCATATAAAAAATGCCATTTTGTAACGAAACGGCAAGCTGTATAATATGGATCCAACACAGACGAGGTAGTTTGTGTAGAATTCATTGCAAAAAAAACAAGGGAGCACGCCAGAAGTGCGTAAGAATACAAACCGAAAGAGGCATGAACCGAGTCGGCGAGAAAACTAAGGAAAGGCGTTGATGGCCAGAAAAAGGCAAAAACCAAAATGGCAAAGTCCAAACAAAAATGCTATCACAACAATCAGTGTACCACAACTACCAATATAACCCCTAACCCGCGTGCAAAATCTGATGAAGCCAGCAGCGTTGACAGGCAAAACAGTCATTGGCCACTGCTTCTCACACCAGCACACACGTGTCTCTTCATCCGATCCTTCCGAGCGAATCTTTGACCACAAACTGAGCAGGCATAAGGTTTTTCGCCAGTGTGGGTTCTCGTGTGTCGATTTAAGTGCATCTGTTGACTGAATCTTTGACCACAAAATGAGCAGGCAAAAGGTTTTTCGCCAGTGTGGGTCCTTGTGTGTTTTTTTAAGTTAATCTTTTGACTGAATCTTTGACCACAAAATGAGCAGGCAAAAGGTTTTTCGCCAGTGTGGGTTCTTGTGTGTTGTTTTAAGTTCATCTCTTGACTGAATCTTTGACCACAAACTGAGCAGGAAAAAGGTTTTTCGCCAGTGTGGGTTCTCATGTGTTGATTTAAGTGGCTCTTGTCACTGTATCCTTGACCACAAACTGAGCAGGAAAAAGGTTTTTCGCCAGTGTGGGTTCTTGTGTGTTTTTTTAAGTTGCTCTTGTGACTGAATCTTTGGCCACAAACTGAGCAGGAAATTGGTTTTTCGCCAGTGTGGGTTGTTGTGTGTCGTTTTAAGGTCATCTTTAGACTGAATCTTTGACCACAAACTAAGCAGGCAAAAGGTTTTTCGCCAGTGTGGGTTCTTGTGTGTTGTTTTAAGGTGCTCTTGCGACTGAATCTTTGACCGCAAACTGAGCAGGAAAAAGGTTTTTCGCCAGTGTGGGTTCTCATGTGTCGATTTAAGTGGCTCTTGTCACTGTATCTTTGACCACAAACTGAGCAGGAAAAAGGTTTTTCGCCAGTGTGTGTTCTTGTGTGTTTTTTTAAGTTGCTCTTGTGACTGAATCTTTGGCCACAAACTGAGCAGGAAATTGGTTTTTCGCCAGTGTGGGTTGTTGTGTGACGTTCTAAGGTCATCTTTTGACTGAATCTTTGACCACAAACTGAGCAGGGAAAAGGTTTTTCGCCAGTGTGGGTTCTTGTGTGTCGTTTTAAGTGGCTCTTGTCACTGTATCTTTGACCACATACAGAGCAGGAAAAAGGTTTTTCACCAGTGTGAGTTCTTTCGTGACTATATAAGTTTTGCTTTTGAGCGAATCTTTGACCACACACTGAGCAGGCATAAGGTTTTTCGCCAGTGTGGGTTCTCGTGTGTCGATTTAAGTTCATCTTTTGACTGAATCTTTGACCACACAATGAGCAGACGAAAGGTTTTTCACCAGTGTGGATCCTCATATGCATATGACAAGTTTTGTCATTAGCAAATGTTTTCCCACACTGAGAGCATTTGCAGAGTTTGTCGTCATGGTGAGATTTCTGATGACCATCATCATTGTAAGGTGAGCGTGACGTCGCGCCATTTCTGTCTGTTGGAGCGATGAAAATGTCTGCTTGCAATCCTTCTGTTGAGCAGCTGCTGCAACCGCTTGGAGGCTCTGCCCCTCTGCAGCCCTCACTCGGACCATCTTCACTCTTCAAGGGCTCACCAGTCGACCTCGTGATATGCTCCTCCTCTTCCTCCTCTTTAACGAATGGCAGCTCTTCCTCCTCCTTTTTGATTGGAAGTTGCTTCTGTTGACAGGGCTCTGGCTCATCCTCCTCTTTGATTTGGGGGAGCTCAACGTCCTCTTTAACGCCAGGAGATTCTGGCTCCTGCCGCTCAGCACGAAGATATTTTATGAAACCTGCAAAACAAAGGAAAACCATTGATATATTTTTTGGACTACCACCGCGACCAGAATTTCTTTTGTGCAAGACGAGTACAGTGATCCCTTGCGACTTCGCGGTTAGCATTGCGCAGATTGAGTGCATCGCGGGGTTTCAAAAAATATTCATAAAAAGCAAAAGTGAAAAAATACACATTTCCAGGCACATGATTGTTTCGCATAAAGATGCGACCGAAAATTCGGCGCCAAAAACCATCAGCCATAAAATAGCTAAAAATGAAATTTCGGTTGAAATGTTTTGAAGATTAACATTGAATCGTGTGAAAAACCTTATTCCTCTTGTGATGACGTCTTTAAAACATGGCGAAAAGTAACCACCCGCAGCCTAGCAAAGGAGCCATCGCCCCCCCCCCCCCGGGCCAACCACGCACTCATTAACCGGCCTTCAGGGATGGCAAGAGGGGACGCACCACCAACCCCACGCCCACCCCCACCTCCGTCTGCCCACCCGGCCCATGAGCCACAGCCGCAGCCCCCCAACCGGCACGCCACGCCACGCGATCCCCAGCGGCCCACCAAGCCCAGGGCAGAGCAGGGTCGTACACCGGCGCCCAGCCAGCGACCCGCGATGGAGCACAGGGCGGATACCCAGTCAGAGAAGAGAGGGGAAGGCGGAGGCAGGAGAACGCCGAGGAGCCACCATGGGGCGACGCAAGATCAGAGCCCCGACCTCTCCCCACTCCCGCGGCCAGCAGCCCAAGCAGAGGGGAGGCCACGCCCCAGGAGTCACGCCATAGACAAAAAGTGTGGGACCCACCTACCACCCTATTACTGTGGCTGCCAGGTTCCCGGCTGGCAGCCATTACCCAGCACCGTGATGGGATTGTGAGGGGAGGGTAGTGCAATGTATGCATTAAAATAGGAGAGCTTGGCTTGGGGCAGTGGGACCGCAGCATGGAATTTCTACCCAGCCGCCCGTCCCACCGCCCTTTGCTGGAGCTCTCCTGTGGAGTATGATGTGTGTGGTGCTTTAAAAAAGGTACAGGGATGGCGGGGCCTGTCGTGAGGAGGTAACCGTGAGGCCCCCCCCCCAACAGGTCCCAACCATCCCACAACCTTGGTGTGTGATGCATTGAAAACAGGGGGGAGCCGGGCCGGGACTGTATGGCCCCGTCCCAACTCTCCTGGAGAGATGTATGAGTATGTAAGTGCCAGGGTGAAAGATATTTACAGTGCCGAAGTGAGGGAGTTAAGAGGCAGGCTCCCACAGGCGTGGCCCCGTCCACCGGAACCACCGGCCGCAGGGCAGGAGAAGCGCCAGGGCCCCGGTCAACCCCCGCCCCAGACCTCCCATGGCGCACCAGCGCACCCCGGTTTAATATAAAGTTAATATTTCTTTCTTTAACCAAAGTTTGTAGTGTGTACTTTGGAATCGCTGCATTCGCGGTCATTTTTAATGTTACGCGCATGCCAAATTTGTCAGAACACCGGCAATGTGCGGCAGAAAAATACAGCAAATATAAAATAACATTTGTTTTTAGCCCCGTCGTGTTAAGTGCAGGGAAAATACAACTCACTCACTGAATCAGTGGGAGGCCTGATCTTGTTTCGTTGTGACGAGATGGTCCCGAGATGGGAGAGTGAGAGAAGCTAGCTTCACAAAGACACGATGTTGGAAATTGTAGCACAGTTTTTAGTGCGCTCCTAGCAATGTCAGGATATTCCGAAATTAATCCAGAACCGCAGTAGAGTTGTCTCAAATGTACGTTTAAGGTCGCCGTGATTTGTGATCTCTACAAGCTGATATTCCTGCTGCACAGACATGCTCTAATCACTCGGTTTATTCACATACGGGTCACGAATCCACTCCTTTGCAGTTCGTGGGTCTTTAGTGATTGGGAAGTAGCATAAATTTTGTTTTCTTCGAGGTTGTAGGCTTATCTTCTGGCCCGTTAGGTTCCCTTTTTCCCGTAAAAAAATCTGTCCAAAGACGTCTGTTTTTCCAGTCATTCTAGTGATGGGGCTGATTATTTCCGGGAACAAATGTGATGTGCCCACCCTACGTCATACGTTATTATCGAGGCCAAGTGCACAGATATACAAAACCAGATGTACTGCTAACAGTCCAATCAATGCATTTCTATGACGACCTCCTATCCTGTAGTTGTATATCTTGAGTAGACAGGGATATTGGTGTGTTAAGCGGCACAGGCCAAAGTCAATCGGCCAGAAGGCAGTGGTTAATAAATTATTTATTATTTCTGCGCGGCCCAGTACCAAATGTGCCACGGACCGGTATCGGTCCGCGGCCCGGTCGTTGGGGACCCCTGGTTTAGAAGGTACAGACAAAATAATTATCATGCAACCCTAATCTACATATGTGCCTTGTCCAAACCCAAACAATTTAAGTCAGCATTATATGCGTACTGGAAGTGTTTGGGGATAGCAAACGAAGTATTAAGCATCCCTAATCTATACATATGTCTAACTTAAATCAGAGCAGCCTCATTCAGCTTTATATGCATAATAGAAATATTTAGGGATTACTTATCGGTCAGAATAGCCATGGGGTGAGCACTTGGTCTCGATATAGTTGACCGTCGATGTAGAACTTGTCGATTGTGATTGTCGCAGGTTTGCCATCTACTCTGGACCGCTTCAAAATTGGGTAGAGGATTTTCCGTGTGAAATGATCATTCATACTGATTTTCTTTTAATTATCTTTCTTTGGATTTCACCAGTACTTTCTGCGGGTAGAGCTCGAACTTGGCGATTATTGGACGCGGACGATTTCCTCTAGGCTTCCCAAGACGGTGTACCCTCGCAAACTTTATTGAGTCCACCATTTCCTTAGGAAGCTTGAGAGACGTCGCCATAAATGACTTAACAAGGACTTCTGGTTTGTCTACTGTGCCTTCTTCGATGCCAGAGAAAATTAAATTGTCCCTCATGCTCCTTGATTGGAGGCCCAAAATTGATTCTTTCATTATCGTGTTCTCTTTTTTAATGGCTTCTAATAATCCTGCCGTCGACTCGAAGGCGTCTTTAAGCATCGAGTTTTGTGACTTGAGATGTGATATCTCGTGCTGTGTAAACACGAGGCTTTCTTTTAGATCTTAAATCTCGGTTTGTAAGATTTCTAATCCAATCGATAGTTTCTTATCGATTGATCCAATTGCCTCGCTAATTAACTTATTGTACTCTGGCAAATTTACTTGCAGATCCTCTGTAGAAGTAGCAGAATCAGTAGAATCTGCCTTCTTGCGCTTTGCCGGAAGATCGCTGCGTTGGTTAGGTGTTGCCATGGCGTTTCCTTGGTGTACGGCGGAGTCGAAGAAGGTAAATCAAGAGATCATGAAAAGAATGAGGGGAGAATTAGTTGAATTTTTCTTTAGAAGTGCCGCTAGCTTAGCCGCCGATGATTACGTCATGCGCCTACGGAGTCTCGCGAGGGTCACCACGTCACAGCATGCTGTCCTGTCCTCTTAGCCTAATTGCTAAAGTAATTGCTTACTTTAAAATCAGCTAAAAGAAATAGTTAAAATATTAAACGTTTCTATTTACATTTGTTACATTGAAAGTAATGAACACACAACGAAAATGATTCTGAATATTATTTCCTGATAACGGTTAAGATACAGCTAGAGAATTGACAGGAAGTGCTTTTATTTTGAAGTACGACAGAGTAAGCTGTTGTATTTGTGATTCCTGAAGGAGGAAAAAAAAAAAAAAAAGCTGAACAAGCCGTGTTATGGCCAAATGCCTTTTGTTTTATGTTGTACAGCAGCATTGTAAGCAGGAAATGTTCAAGTTAAAAAGCGAGCGTCTTCGTCAACATTAAGAAGCTTCCACTACCCTAACAGCTATGGAAGCTTTGAGAGCTGGATTTTTCACATTTGGCTGTCCACTGGGCCTGAACGATACTGGAAAAAACTATTGTTGCAATTTTTTGGGGGGGGGGGGGGGGTTGCGATTGCGATATTTAAAAAAAAACAAAAACAAAAAATTCACTAGATGACTTGAATAGCTGTTTGGAAATACTTTGAATGACACACCATAACCACATTGTATGAATCTCATACCGGATTCAGTACAAACTCCTCCTCCTCACCTACAAGTCCCTCCATAACCTGGCCCCTTCCTACCTCACTGACCTTCTACAACAGCACTGTCCCTCCCGCCGCCTACGTTCTGCCGATTCCAATCTCCTCACACCCATCACTTGCAATAAGCGCCGAACCTTGGGGGACCGAGCCTTCGCCGCTGCTGCTCCCTCACTCTGGAACTGACTCCCAAAACCCATCAGGAACTCGGACTCATTACAAAACTTCAAATCACTCATAAAAACCCACCTGTTCAAAGTAGCTTTTCCCACTTCTTAATTCTGGTTATGTCTTATGTTATGTAAAGCGTCTTTGAGTGTCCAAAAAAGCGCTATACAAGTTTGATGTATTATTATTATTATTTATTCATATAATACCGTTTAATTTGTGAATGATGAAGATTGCTGCATGAAGGGATCCAGGAAGCCATGTCTGCACACAAATTTCGGATGTTGATTTTCTTTTCCAGACAGTCTTTTATCGGTTCCTTTACTTCCGTGTTGCTTTCAGTTTGAGAACAGCCCCTTCTTCCTCCGCTCAGCTGTTCGGCCCCTCCTCTCTCCACTCCACTGTAGCAGGGGGAGGGGCCGCTGACTGCTGAGCTGGTGGAAAAGAGAGAGCCTCCCCTCTCCTTCCCCATAACAAAAGTTTGTGGATGAAAATAAATAAATAAATAAAATAAACTATCGCACGTCCTTGCGATGGGACTATCGCACATGCGCACATCGCGATGTTTAAACGATATATCGTTCAGGCTTACTGTGCACTATCGAAGCCTTCCCCCATCGTGACCGACTGACAAATTCACCAATAAGAGTGGATTTATCTCGTCAACGGATTGGCTGCATACGACGCAGCCTCACCCAGCGTCTTAATCTGTTCTATCTCCAGTCTCATTGGGGAATTTCGACAAGCGGACCTCCCGGGATATTTTCAGCAGTACCTGAATCTTGAGTCCTGAATAAAGCAAAACAATCACTCCACATTCTTTACTGTTCTTTAATCCTGCCATATTTATACGACTGTGCAGGAGTCTGGGGTAATACTTGTCGCGATCGCATATTTTTGCACCCAAGTCCGAGTCACCTGATTTTGAGAAGATCACATTTTCTGGACACAAACAAAGTCTCTTTAGAAAGACTTCTTTTAACCAATATACTTTGTTTTCACAGTGTTACAGGTGGAAATCACAACTGCTCTTGACACCGCCACACGCACACTCATTACAGTGCGCGCACTTTTCTCCCTCTCCCCCAGCAACAACAGATTTCTGTACTATTTCGCATGTTTGTAGTGTTAACGCTGTACTTAATCATGGTTTTACACGTTCTGCATATTAAATACACGTTAGCAAATTACCAAATTAGCTTAGCGCCCGGCGCTAACTTTTAACATCTCAAAAACAACAACAATAAAGGCTAAACAATACAAGAGGGTTCGTGTACTCACCTCTTATAGACGCACAAAGGTCTTAGCAACACACTCTGGACATTTTTCAATTGAAATGCCTTAAAACTACTGCTGCACAGTAGGAAAGACAAGGAGCAATGAACTATCTTTCTTCCCCTCTCGCTCTAAAAAATAACTTGCGCTCATTCTGTGCCTGCCTGTGTCATACACAAAGTTATTATCCTGTCTTTTAAAAAGGAGTAAATCTCTCTCCCAGTAACTGGGAGCATCCATCATAACGTTGTGCGTGCGTCCGTTAACGGTGTCCGAGCGGCAGACGTGTCTTGAATTTCGTTCGGCAACAAGCTGCTGTCAAAAAGTTATGAATGAAAATCATCGTTTTTGAACCTTTGTGAATCGTAATCGAATCGTCACGTGTCGAATTGCGATGCATGTAATAATCGATTTTTTGGAACTCCTCTAATATGTGCGCCACCCGAAGCAGTGCGTTTCCTTGTGCACTGCCCAACAGCCAGCTAACATGGTATGTCCTACAATGAAACACAAGGCTTGGGCTTTACTTGGGTTTTTATATGAACTAATTTGTTTCAGATTGTGAAACTAGCAATGAAACATGGATGCATTTGAAACAACTGCACAATACGCGCCAGTATACAAATACCATGTAGACACCACACTTCACTTGAGCTACAAGCTATAAGTATATGTTCGCTTCTATTCAGCAGGACTTATTAACAGTGTTGTAACACGTTACTTACAGTGGGGAGAACAAGTATTTGATACACTGCCAATGGGTTTTCCCATTGGCAGTGTATCAAATACTTGTTCTCCCCACTGTAGTAACGCGTTACTGTAATCTGGTTACTTTTTTCAGTAACGAGTAATCTAACGTGTTCATTTTTCCAAACCAGAAATCTGGTTAAAGTTAGTTTTCTTAGTGCCTGTGCGTAACTATTTTGTTGTTGTCGCATAACGTATGTAGAATGAAGAATACTGTAATCATGTACGAAGAGCATTTCAAATAGAAAACGTTGCTCCTGAGTTTGGGAGTGACATCACATCTCACGTTTTCTCATCGGGAAAAAAAATGGGTCACGTGTATTACCATGCTGTGTGAGCGCTGTCTACGGTGAGGCCAACAACATAGCCTGGCTACCTCGTCAGGAAGCAAACACTGAAAAGCAGGAGAGATACCATGAACGGCTGCATTTGCTCACTGGAATTACAGACATTACTTCACATTTTTATCCAGTGAAGATGACAAAAATATCTCTGTGCGCTGCAAACTTTGTGCTGGCTCAAAAAGACTGTCGACCACTAAAAAATCGACATCCAGTTCAAGCAACCACTTGGAATTAAAGCACAACGCGACAAAACCCGCAACAAATACTACAGGTAATGAGAAAGCCAGCATTTCTACAGTTTGTAACCAGCCTTTGTGTACATTTAATCGTTACTCTTGAATGGCACGGCAAGTTTGAATCAAGTTGCGCCGAGAGGCGGGCAGAGCGCCGCCGTGCTAATGTCAACCACGCATTCAATAGCAGAGGGGTAGGTGTACTTATGTCTGTGCAATCGAGCTGTCTCGCGGACGGATATACGTAATCACGGCTGACGAAACCTTGATAAATGCGCTTTTTTTAAATCCAAATTTCGCGAGCTCTGGGACACTCAAAAAATGACTCTCATACTTCTCCTTGCTGAGCTAATTGGTATCTCGATGTGCGTTTGTGTGGAAATGTAGTTCAGTAACAACAACAAAAAAAACTATTCACCTTCTCACCGAAACTAGTGAAACTCTTTACATGGCAATAAGAATTTCCCCCTACTCCTTGAAATGGGTCCATTACAAGGGCGTAAGTTTGGTCTCAATATTGGTAGGGACGATAAAACAGCATAACCTGCATGTACACTTTTTGCTGGGAACGGGATATTAATAAAACCAAACAGATTAGGTGAACAGGGCTACATTTCTCACCAATATGAACCTAATTAATTGATAGGCTAAATGATCAATGCAAAAATAAATCAGTATTGGCTTGTACTAACTTTTTCACTGCAAATTCATAACGTTTTACTTTATATATTACCATTTGTTCTTATTAAGCCCATACGTCTAAAGATTGTTCATTTTTCACCAAAATCAAGGGGGAAAATGCTTTCAAATAATGTTTTGAACAACATAACTTCTTGAATTAAGCTTTTTTTAAGATTAAATATACTCACTTTTTGCTTAAAATAAGTGTGAAATAAGATTATTTTCTGATAGCTATTTTCTTATTTCAAGAAATCTGAGTAAAATTTACTTGAAGCACTGGCAGATAATTTCCCTTATTTGTAGTAGAATTACACTGAAAACAAGGGAATTTAACCAGTCATCAGCCAATCAAACGTGCGTTTGAGGGGAAAAAAATGGTGTCGGTGTAAGTCTGAACATAATGAAAGTAATTCACTTAATAATGGTAGGGTCAATTCTATCCTTACAAAATATGTCAACACAATCTAAATGACCTCTATAACTGAACTCACTATATAATGCAAGTAAGGTTGCTTAAAAGTTAGTGGAGACAATTTGAGCATCCTGAAAAATTCCTAGTGTTAGGTCTCTAACGTTCCTATGCAACCCTACGCCATTGGTCCATTAAGAGAAGGACCATTATTGTTGTGTTAATGTAGTAATGAAAGGAAAAAGAAGGACTACGAGATGTAAGTCGTACAATTGCTACAAGAAAAAAAGTCGTATTATTACAGAGGGTAATGTAGCTGTAATCAGCTACGCATTTTACGTACATGTGCCATAGCTGAGAGCAACTACATTAGCCTGGCTAATGAAATATTTCAAATAGATCTTTGTTATGGTTCTTCTTGGGAAACAAAATGTGGGGGAAAAAAATGAATTTGTCATGATATGACGCAATTTTGCCCTGGCACGACATGGTGAGGCGGTCCCACTCCAATGCAGCCCACCACCGCAGCTTTAAAAAATCCTAGGGGAAACCTTGTACAGTTTACATTTGGATGTACACTTACACACGTATCATATGAGAGAATGGGTGTACAGTACGTATTACAGTGGTACCTCTACTTACGAACGTCTCTACATACAGAATTTTCAGGATAAGACATGCCTCAGCGCGGAAATATTGCCTCTTGTTACGAAAGACATTTGAGGATACGAAAGGAAAAAATACAGTATGGCTAGTACTCACAGCTCCCAGAGTTTACTGAATGTAACATATTTATAGCTGCTCTGCCATTGGCTATTGCCTAGCATTCCTGGCATCCAATGGACCTATCGCAAACCAACACCCCCATATCCGAAAACTCGTACATCTAGCAATATATTAGCATAGGAAGGCTATCTGGTCGGGACTTAAAACATAATTTTTCTAACTTCAAAATGGCAAAAACCTGTAATTTTGACACCACATGATGATCATTGCTAGCGAGGAAAGACAAATATTTGAGGAGGCGGCTTCAAAATTGTACAGATCCGCTGTACAATGAGTGGCAAATTAAGAGCGCTGTACTTCAACCTCGTCCTGTTTATGAAAGTCGATTGTCACATGCTGGTGTTGTGCAGTAATGACCAGACGTGACTTCTGTGGCGTTTGTTAACTTTTTCAATGCTCCAAGTCTACAACAACACTCACGCACACACTAGATATCATCAAATAGCAATCTAGATGTGTCACGTTAGATCAGCCCAAGTCCCATGCCATTGGCTCTGTGAGGCCAGAGTGATCATAGGACACATATTCCATACATTACATCAATGAATTAAAAACCACTGTGATTGAATGGAAGATAAGCAGGCCAAATCAATCCATACCAGTGACTATATACAGTATAATGCGGCAAATAATGTTAATTTAGTACGTGACACAGATGAACTCGGACCACAAATGGGATATTTTGCTCATGTGGTAGACCTAGGTGCTAAGAGAGCTGTAGCAATCAACAGTGTGCTCCGCCTCACTTTTTTTAACAGTAAACATTGTTCTCAGCACTTTTATACAAAATTTCTTCAGATCAGTAAGAACTAAGCACATAAATATTATGCACTAAAATGCATGTTTATATGATGGCATTGTTATTTTTGCTTGTTAGCAAATTTAAAAAAAAGTACTCAAGAAAAATAATACTTGTATTTTTTGTTTCAGAGCATTAAATGTATTAAATAGAATAGAAAATCTTGTCCCTCATATTAAAAATCGTACCGAACCATGACTTAACTGTATCGTTGCATCCCTAACACCCAGAAAGACCCAACTTCCGACACGGAGACATACAAAAGTCAGGTTGGAATTTGCCAAAACTTACCTGAGAAAGCCAAAAACGTTTTGGAAGAATGTTCTCTGGTCAGATGAGACAAAAGGAGAGCTTTTGGGTAAAAGGCCCTCAAAAAGAACACGCTCCCCACAGTCAAACATGGCGGAGGTTCCCTGATGTTTTGGGGTTTCTTTGCTACCTCTGGCACTGGACTGCTTGACCGTGTACATGGCATTATAAGGTCTGAAGACTACCAACAAATTTTGCAGCATATTGTAGGGCCCAGTGTGAGAAAGCTGGGTCTACCTCGGAGGTCATGTGTCTTTCAGCAGGACAATGGCCCAAAACACACTAGTGTTGTATCGGTCGCGAACGATTCGTTCTTTTTGAACGAATTGTTTTGGTGAACGAGACCGAACTAATCATCATCTGCACTGATTCGTTCTATGAAGGTGGTGCTTGTTCGCTGCGTGGGAGGGCGTTGAGCAAGCGGCAGCGTCTTCTGACATCGCACACGACCAATCAGACGCCAGCCTCATCGCGGGCAGGGGAGGGACCGGAAACAGAATCAGGGCGTTTGTCACTCACGTCCACGTGTGGCCAATAAGCAGCCAGCGTGCAGGCAGGGGGGCAAGACTGAGTTTTGTCACTTCCCGTTCAGTGACTCGGTCCTCCGGTTCCTGACCTAGCTTGCTGCTAACTTGATTTTCCAGTAATGACTATGCGGTGAATGAATCAGAAAATGAAAGGAAATGACTTTGTCACATATTTGTTAACGTGGAGCCTATCAAATGCTACTCAAACAGACAAAAACACCACACAAATCTAGCGAGCATTGTTTAGAGTAGTACTTTTCTCAACAAACTCGTGACTGCCTATGACGACATACTATCAAATTTACAGTAATTTAAAACACGGGTAGCTACGAGGCAAGCAAAAGCTGAGCTGCGGTCGCGTGACGGCAGTGAAGCGGGCAGAGAACTGTCACTATATGGAGGCTTCATGGCAGCGATATTTACCTCATATGTGCACAGAAAAAAATATTTAGTATGATCACCATAATACTGATTTGCAATGAAACTGTATATACATGTCAATTTTTCCCCGAGTGTTTTATTTTTTTTTTTTCGTGTCAGCGTGTCGGGTGTTGGTTGGTTTGACAAATTATGTCAATCCGTCCATCATGTGCTACTCAAGCGCCCAAAACAACGCACGCAGACACGGGAGATGTCGCAATATGTCTACATTTTTCTTAACAGACTAATGAGAGTAGAAAGGCGACATCGTAAAGAGCTAACAATTATTTCTCGTCAGCATTTGACGATCTGAGATGCGGGGACGACAGGGGAGCTGACCGGATTATTTTATTTATTAATACCAGTGCAAAAAAAACAATATGATCACCATAATACTGATTTGCAATGAAACTGTATATACATGTAATTTTTTTCCGAGTGTTTTTTTTTTTTCTTTTTCTTCGTGTCAGGTGTTGGTTGGTTTGACAAATTATGTCAATCCGTCCATCATGTGCTACTCAAGCGCCCAAAAACAAAGCACGCGGACACGGGAGATGTCGCAATATGTCTACATTTTTCTTAACAGACTAATGAGAGTAGAAAGGCGACATCGTAAAGAGCAAACAATTATTTCTCGTCAGCATTTGACGATCTGAGATGCGGGGACGACAGGGGAGCTGACCGGATTATTTTATTTATTAATACCAGTGCAAAAATTCAACACGATCATCTTAATACTAAAAAACAAAAATACAACAGAGCGAGATGTAAATATGATGTGTTGGTCGTTCCATATTCAGAAATTAAACTTTCGATGTATTTTTATTTTCGTGACAGCAAACATGCTGTATATGTGATTGTATGTGTGATCAAGAACCTGCTAAAGAAAGTCCTTGCGCCCCCGCCCCCTACTCCCCTCACAAAAGGAAAATGTTTAACCGTGTCCTAAATCGAAATGCAAGCACGAGCCATGACTTTGAGCCCATAGAACTAGGACAGACGACGCGGAAGTTCTCCCTCGCTTTTGCAGCAGCAGGAGGGAGACGAGGCTGTCTGTGAAAGCAGAATGATACCGCCTGTCACTCATTTCTGAAACTACGACGAGTGGTGCCTGTGTGCAAGAGAGGGAGGGACCAAGCAATGTCACTTCCCGTTCAGTTATACTGCGAAGCGGTCTTTGGTGATTCGTTCGGCAACGTCACTTCCCGTTCAGTAACCGAACGATTCGTTTGGGCGGGGAGGGAGATGAGGGGGGCGAACGATTCGTTGAACGATTTGTTTGAACGAATCTTTTTACTGAACGAACCGGAATGGATTCGTTTGCTCAAGTGAACGACAAATCTCGTCACTAAAACACACTTCAAAAAGCACTAGAAAATGGTTTTAGAGAAAGCACTGGAGACTTCTCAAGTGGCCAGCAATGAATGATTTTTTTTTTTCTCTTTGGTGTTTTTCATTGCAAGCAAAATAATGAAGATATTACTAACCAATACTTTTGGCCAGCAGTGTAAGCAAACTGCAGCTTTTGGAATATGAAAAAAGGTTGTCCGCCCGACTGCCTGCCTGAGCGGTCCACTGTTCGCCAAAGCCAAGGCAGCCCTGCCCTGCAAACACTCAAGATGCTAATTGCAGCAACCCAACCCTCTGGTTTTGTGTGAATGAGAATGACTAAGAGGCTGATTACATGGTGGCTCTCAGTGAATTCGAAAAATTTAAAGTTTCTGAAATATTTTCCTTCTACCTCTGTACATCCTGTGCCATTTTTTACAGCGAACTTATCCACATCAGCACCAAGTCCAGGAACGAAGTGCAATAGATGCTTTTGCATCACTGAAGACAAGGTGAGCAAGGTTATAGACCCTACTCACATGACGTCACAACCACGCCTCCGCGCCATATTGTCCGTCTACTCGTCGTGTTGATGCATTACCGCTACGTAAATTCCTCCTATTATGGCGTGTTTTTCTGCTCGTTAACATTAATAATCAAAATGGTGAAGGCGTGTGTGGCGGTTCGTTGCAATAACAGAGAAGATAGACAGAGAGACTTGAAGTTCTACCGTATTCCGAGAGACCCGGAGAGGAGAGCGAGATGGACTGCTGCAATTCGACGAGAAAACTGGGCTCCAAACGATTACCACGGATTATGTAGTAGTCATTTTATATCTGGTAAGATGCATTTAATATATATTTAGAGGGTTTTGGGCTGACAACCACAATTAAGATCATTGCGAGGCTAATCGCCGACAACATACAGTTTCAAATTCAAGATGCTTATTTCTTCCACCATCATTACATTTTGAATAATATTTAGCTGGTACCAAGTGAAAGAAGCTGGCCTCGTCTAAGGATCATCAGTTAAACAGGTGTGTCCAAACCTTTTGCAAAGGGGGCCAGATTTGGTGTGGTAAAAATGCGGGGGGCTACCTTGGCTGATTTACATAGAACAATATATTTAAACAAATTTTAGCAAGCCCTTCTGTGTGTCACATTTGCTTTATTATTATTTTTTTAATTCATAATTTCAACAGTCTCGTCTTTGTGGCTTTCTCTTTCGACACTCGGACTCTTGCGAAATACTGCTGCTGTGAAAAAATAAACTGGCTTCAAGTTGCTATAATTTCTCGCTGCGTATGTTGTCGGACAGATCAGCGTGTCTTGTTTAGTAATATTGCGTCACATCGAACTCTTTGAAAACAGCGACTGTCTCTTTGCAAATGAGGCAGACACAGTTGTTGCGTGTTTTATTGAAGAAATAGTCCAATATCCACCTATCCTTGAAGCGTCGGCCATCGCAGTCAACTTTTTTTTTTTTTTGATTGTTGCCATTTTAGAAATCACACAGGGTAATGTTGCTTAGAGTACTGCTCTTAAAGTTTTTCAAACTTTCTTGAGAATAGGCTGATTTTGTGTGGACAAGATAGTTGTAGATATCAGGGTAGCAGATGTCAGGCAGAGAGGGCGAAGACAGCGGGTCGAAAAATATCAATTTAGGCATCAAATATGGATCTGGCGAATGGATAGACTGAAGCTTTTCCACATTACGCCTGTTATGCAACGCATCCAATGAGTTTACAGCGTCTGAAAGCACCGGGGCTTCCATGAATTGCACTATAAATTGCACGACAAATTGAAACCATTGAGAATACGGATAAACAATGACGGACAATATGGCGGCCGGATACAGCGACACGTCATTCGGTGACGTTGGTGAGTAGGGTCTATAGGTCAAGGTGAAAAAAAAAAAAAAGTTTCATTTTAAAGTGTTCTGTGTGTCTTTATATAGGTTTGTGTGGGTGGGTGTTAATCATATTGTAATAACAATTGTAATTTATTTAATGCATTTGTTTTTGAAGTGTTTTTATTAGCGCTAGTTATTACAGCATTTTCTTTTAATTTATGCGCTTGTTCGTTGTCTTTTTTAAGTAATAAATTACAAAGAGATAATGTGCTTTTTCAGTGTGTTTAAATATATGTGGTGAAAATTTGGGGGGGGGGGGGGGGGGGCAACAAATGTGCCTAGGCACCAAATTGGTCAGGAACGGCCCTGTAGACACAAAAAGGTTTAAGTTGTTGGGGGTGTCAGTGTCACTACTTCGCGTAGGCTTGCCACCCACCCCTTGAAATACGGAATCGTTCCGTAATTGTGAATTAAAAGTTGCGTTCCGTATCAAACCAATACGGAACGCAGTTTATTCCGTATTTCACAATTGTCCCATGGGGCGACCCCGCGCTACCCGTGGCTGCGGCGTCGGGGAGGGGTTGGGTGGCGTTGCGCCCAGCCTATGTACGTCTGTCACACACAAACACATACCTGCGCTCATGAGTGACCACTGAGCCAACAATAATGAACAAAAAGGGCAGGAGATATTAAAGACAGCAAGATAGTTATCTGCCTGCCCGCTGCGGTCTGCCCAGCACTGCGTGCCACTTCCGATTCGTTGCCTAGTTACCTCGCTCTGCTCAATGCACCGCCCCGCGCGTTTTCAAAACAAAGATGTCTCCAAAAGCAGATGCTCAGGAGTCAGAACACCCTACCTCATCCTCAAAAGAGGAAACGTCTCCAAAAAATGTAATGGCTCAATAGAGTCACTGATGATGATTATAACGCGAACTGCAAGGCAGGCAGGAAAGTTTTTGCAGTGTCTCATGGAGGTGTAAAACAGCATGCTGCAGGGGACCTCCACAAACGGAATATATGATCCCAGAAGAGCCTTCGTCACAATTCTTTGTACCTGAAACATCCCCTGAGCTTTATTTGGTATGTTATTATGCTATTTATATTTACCTTCATACATCTTGCATTGATAGGAGCAGAGCTAGGCTATTTCAGTTGCTACTATGGTTGATTATTTTTAGGAATGTTGATTTTTTTTTTTTTTTTTTTTAAAACATGCATTTATTATCAATCAATATGGAATGGATTTATGTACCCATAAAGAACATCTTATTTTGTTATGCTAACTAATGCTCCTCATTTGGAATTATTCCTAATAGATTAACAGCAAATAAACACTGAATAAATAGTACTACTATATATCTATTGATTGATTAATTGTGATACCAAAATTAAAGCAATAATTTGACGTCATCGCACGCCTACCTTCTAAATTACTGCAGCTGAGGTGACACAGGTATACCACACAGTAAAACGTGGCCAGAGCTACAATAGTGTTGACTGTGGACACAGGCTCAATCAGAAGATTTTTATATGATTCCAAAACGGTGAAGAAAATGACTTTGGGGAGAACAGAGCAAGAGGCATTGTTGAAACAAGTCCTGGGTTCAAAGGCAGTGGGTGATGTGCTCAAGATCTTAACGTCACCCATCCCATTCTCCATACAGACCGGTGTCTCGAATAAATTCAGCAAGAAGATGTTTCCCCTTGCTGTCCAGTACTTCAGTCCAGAGTCTGGGGTCACCAACAAAATGCTGGACTTCATAAAGAATGCAGACGAGCCAGCTGCTGGAATTGTAGTTCTGCTGCAACATTCCCCTAAGAAATTTGGCTGGTCAATGGATCACAAGACCGGATTCAGTGCCGACAACACAAATGTTAATTACGATATCCATAACTTCGTTTTCACTAACCTGCAGAAAAAAAACAAAACAATCTGCTGCAAGGAAACTGCCATGCCCACATAGTGCACAATCTAGTTTTCGCATCTAAAAACACATACATTTCTATGCATTTTAAGAGTTTTGGGGATGCCCCTATTTTTCTCCCGTAAGGCTTTGGGCGCGACGGGGGTGTCCCTTATTTCTATTTCCGAAAGGTGGCAACCCTAACTTCGCGGCTTTTCACCATTATGAGCTATAAGTGATGTCATGGGAAAGCATGACAGCAATACTTTTAATTTGAATGAATTGTCATCACCACGATGTGTCATGTACAGTATATGTATCATCGAAAGTGAACAAACCTTCTTGTCTGTGAAGAACAACCTTTGCGTGCATTATTTTGCACACAATCGAGTGTTGCTGACGCGCAGGCTCCTCTTTTACCCCACAAAGTTCCTCCTGGAACTTTACTGCAGCCGGTGTCGTACTCGCAGACATTTTCTCCACTTGATTTGATTGACAACGTGCTTCGCAGCTTTGTTAGCGGCCGGTGTAGAGCGGATTGTGTACCTACACTGTCCAGCCAGGCTAGGCTAGGCTAGGCCAAAGTAGGCGGCAAAACAACGAGTCCCGAGACTTGTAGATTGACTGAGGCTTGAGTCCGTTATGTAGCTAATGCTGGACACGTCGTCGAGGCGTCGGTTTAATTAAGTGAATTAAGTGAGGAAAAACAAGGCGCGCACATAGAAAAAAATCCGCGAGGAAAAACGTTCCACTTTCGCCAGTCCAAAGCCATGTAGGGCCAGTCTTTTTTCCATTTCGACCAGGGTTGCATGATGGGAAAGACACCAAATAGCTGTACTACCTGCTACCTACCGTCGCGAAGTCGCTCATTTGTTTTCCTTTGCTTTGAGGCAGAAGCATTTTATTGCGGAGCAATAAGAAAGGAAGTAAACCATTCCTCTTAAAAGAGGGGAACGTTCAATTAAATAATATTTTCGTTGAAAGAAAACGACTTTAGGTATTCATGATAATGTTTTGTGCCTTGTGCGTGCTTTAGTTGAGTTTTGCTCGGAAGCGGAACCGTTGTAAGGTGAATGCTTTCGTTACGGATGCTTTTGGTTGACGTACTAACTCATGTTTACACGTGAGCTTGAAGCAAGTAAGAGCTTTCGCTGGTTCTGTGACATTATTTGCTCTTTGGAAATAAACGGTTTGTAAGTTTTATAATTTTTTGGGACGCGGTCCGAACGTTTTTCAGCGTAAGGGAGGGCGTGGTTCAATATTTTCCGGCGTATTTCATGCATGCTAGTGCTCCAATGTTTTTGATTTGGGAGTGTTTAAAGTAAATGATCATGTTACAATGCTATTGACGTCGCTGGACGTACAATTCCTTTTGATTGAACTTTCCAGTCAAAAGGGATTGGACGTCTGTCGCCGTTAGTGGCAGTCTTTGAGTTAATGCGTGCATGTATACTCGGGATGCAACGATACAGCTAAGTCACCGTTCAGTACGATTTTCGATTCGATTCAGTACATTTAATGCTCTGAAACAAAAAATACAAGTTTTAAAAAAAAATGTTTTTTCTATTTTGCTAACAAGCCAAAAATAACAATGCCGTCATTTAAACATGCATTATAGTGCATAATATTTCAAGTCCATCTGTGTTAAGTACTGAATTAACAATATTTGCAGCATTATCTTAGTCAGTGGTATGGATTGATTTGGCCTGCTTCACTTCCATTCAGTCATGGCAGTTTTTAATTCACGATCGAGTATATGGTCTATGCGTCCTATGATCACTCTGTGCTCACGCAGCCAATGACATGGGAGTTGAGAGGAATCTGATGTAGCACATCTCGGTTGCTCCTTGATAAGGGTGTAACGGTACATGTATTTGTATTTGACTTGTCTTTGTTGATTTACTGCTGTCTTCTCTGCTATAATCATAACCAACACGGCCCCGTGTTCAATACAAAACCACTCTACCACAACAAAACAAATACTAACTAATATTCACATAGGAACTAAAGTTATACACCATAAAATATACAATATAAATGAATACATCACATTTGTAAAATATAAACACATAATAAAATAAATAATAGCCCATTTAAATAAAATAAATTGAAATGAGCTAAAACACCTGTATTTAAAAAGAATACCGGTAATACACAGATCCTGCTTACGCAATTAAATTTATTAATTTCTGTGTGACACTTTAACCTGAGAAAATCCACCAATAAAGCTTTTGAAAACCGTTCATAAGAAAAAAAAAGATTCATTTAGGCATTTCATTTGTAAAATACATGTTAAAATCTTTGTCATTGGGATTGCTTTTCTCTCTAGCACAGGACTTCTTTTTTTCTTCTTTCTTTCAGAAAGAAAGCTGACCAATACGTGGGGTCTGAAAGGCAAATTGTTGTTGGATTATTATCTTTAAATACCCGCTACTTTTTGAGCTGAATTCTAGCTGTGTATAGGTTAATGTTCCTATTGTTGAAAGCACAAAAGTGTAATAAACAACTAGCACATTTATATTTTTCATTTTGTTTTCTTACTGTACCGAAAATTAACCGAGCCGTGACCTCAAAACCGAGGTACGTACCGAACCGAGATTTTTGTGTACTGTTACACCCCTACTCCTTGATTATTTCTGGTGTATGCGCGCGAGTGTTGTCGGGCATTAAAAAAAGTTAACAAACGCCACAGAAGTCAAGTCTGCTCATTACTGCACAACACCAGCATTTGAGAATCGACTTTCATAAACAGGACGAGTTTGCAGTACAGTGCTCTTAATTTGCCACTCATTGTTCATCATCTAACCGTGAGTTAACTCTGTGTGACCCACAGTCTTAACCTTTCTGTTGTCAAAGCGAGGTTATTCGTAGCAGCCAAGTCGGCAACAATGTATTGGCGAACTTTATTGTACGTATTCGTAAAGACAGTCTATCTTTAATATGTACGAGTGGGGATAGCATATCGGCTCCCCTGAAATGCTGAAAGACGACAAAAATAAATTCGGAAAGTCCATTTTGGGAGCTTTTCATTTGGATCGAATGTTTTTGCGTATTGAATCGAAGAGGGCGTATCGAATGGTTCAATATAAAGCCGAGTATTGTTGCATCCTTAATGTATACTATACTGGTTTTCCCTTCTTCAGGTTGAGATGGGCAAACTGCGAAAGAAGCACAACTGGAAAGGGAGACAGCAGTGTGAACAGGCCGAACATCAACAGCCAGTGAAAGCAGAAGAGGCTGAAATTATATTGGAACTACAAGGTGGCTGAAAACGTAATGATCAACGTGTTTGGTTGGATTCAGTTCACCAGCAAATTATATTGCGTTTCCATTCTATAGATGTGACAAGGTTAAAGGGTGTCGACGAAAGTAACGCTTTGGTGCTCCCGGCCAGCAAAGCCAAAAAGAAGAAGCCCTCGGTGACTCCTGTTCCCAGTAAGAAGCCGCTCACCAAAAAGCGGCGGAAAGAGCTGCAAAAAGTGCTGGATAAAAAGGAAAAGAAAGCTCAGGTGAGATGGCTGCTCGTCTATCGCAAAAGGGCGTCTTGGCCTTGGAATTCATGTTTGCTTCTTCATGTGCAGAGAGCTGACATCCTGACACGACTGGCTGAAGTCCAGGTTCCAGATTCTGAACTGAAGCTCCTTTACAACACATCCAAACTGGGAACTGGGGAGAAGCTTTACCACGCTAAACAGTATGTTCATTTACATTCATGTCTAAATAAATGTCTGGTAATTGAGTCTCTTTTTTTTGTCTTTCAGGTCATCAGAGGAAACGATAGATGGCGTTTCTGGACCGAAGTTCAGCAGTGTCAGCGGGGCCAACAGGAAGAGAAAATGGAAAGAAGAAGAAGAGGTGGAACAAGATGTACAAGATGTTAGCGAGGTCTCATCTAGTGATGATGACAGCGATGAACAGGAGGAAGAAGTTAGTGAAGTGAATCAACACACAGAGATAAGTGAGTGTAAGGAAAAAAGTTCTCCCTGTGAGGAGATAAAAGAGACGGTGAACACTGAACAACAGAAAGACGAGGAAGCCAAGAAGACAAAGTCAAATACCTCCTATACGAAGCCACAGCCGGCTGTCTTCGTCCCGGTCGACAGATCACCAGAAATACAGGTGTGTTAATAATAGCTCCCGACACAATACGATTTGTGATATAAGGCTCGTGATAACGATTCCCTAAATACAGAAATGATCGATTCATTGGTCAGGAACTCAATCTGGGATTTTCAAGGATACAACTATAAAAGAGAAAACAAGATATTTTTAGACTGAAAAATAAGCAATATTTATTTCTTTGCGCTGTTGTCGACAATCTGTCAAAAACCTTTGTCTTCCACACATACTATGAGAATATTTCAGTGTAATATTTCTGAAAATGAATACAGTGAACCCTCATGATTCGAGCACTATCCCTTCCAGGGCCAAGCTCGTATCATAAATGTATATTCTCCATAAGAAATAACTGAATTCCAGTTAATGTGTGCGACACTTCTCATAACCCCCATGTTACCCCGAAATAATAATTCAATGCATCATTTTAATGCTAAATAACCCTAACTCTATATGAAAAAGAATTTAAAAGTATAGAAACAATGTTATTTATAAAAAACACTTAAGTTCTGAAGTCGAGCGATGTAACTAAAGTGCGAGTCAGCCGAGCAGGAGGAGAGAACGGGCAGCCATACATACACCGTAACATAAAGGAAACATAAGCATAACATGAACTAAACTAAATTTTTGGTATAAGTAAACTGGGGGACATACTAGTCCTTCTCAAAAAATTTGCACATTGTGATAAAGTTTATTATTTTCTGTAATATACTGATAAACATTAGACTTTCATATATTTTAGATTCATTACACACAACTGAAGTAGTTCAAGTCTTTTATCTTAGTATTGATGATTTTGGCAAAAAAGTCAAGAAAAACAAAAAATCCCTATCTCAAAAAATTAGCATATTTCATGATCCGACCAATACAAAAAAGTGTTTTTTTTTTAATACAAAAAAGTCAACCTTCAATTAATTATATCAGCAGTGCACTCAATACTTGGTCGGGAATCCTTTTTCAGAAATGACTGCTTCAATGCGGCGTGGCATGAGGCAATCAGCCTGTGGCACTGCTGAGGTGTTATGTAGGCCCAGGATGCTTCGATAGCGGCCGTAAGCTCATCCACAGTGTTGGGTCTGGTGTCTCTCAACTTCAGCTTCACAATATCCCACAGATTCTCTTTGGGGTTCAGGTCAGGAGAGTTGGCAGGCCAATTGAGCACAGTATGCCATGGTCAGGAAACCATTTACCAGTGGTTTTGGCACTGTGAGTAGGTGCCAGGTCGTGCTGAAAAATGAAATCTTCATCTCCATCAAGCTTTTCAGCTGATGAAAGCAGGAAGTGCTCCAAAATCTACTGATAGTTACTGTAGTTAGCTGCATTGACCCTGCCCTTGATAAAACACAGTAGACCAACACCAGAAGCTGACATGTCACCCCATACCTTCTCCCCAGTCTTCCTCCAAACTCTGGCACCTTGATTTCCGAATGACATGCAAAATTTGCTTTCATCTGAAAAAAGTACTTTGGACCACTGAGCAACAGTCCAGTGCTGCTTCTCCGTAGCCCAGGTCAGGCGCTTACGCCGCTGTTTCAGGTTCAAAAGTGGCTCCAGCACACGCCTGTGCACGGTGACTCTGGATGTTTCTACTCCAGACTCAGTCCACTGTTTCTGCAGGTCCCCCAAGGTTTGGAATCGGCCCTTCTCCACAATCGTTCTCAGGGTGCGGTCACCTCTTCTGGTTGTGCAGTGTTTACTGCCACGCTTTTTCCTTCCCACAGACTTCCTACTGAGGTGCCTTGATACAGCACTCTGGGAACAGCCTATTCGCTCAGAAATGTCTTTTTGTGTCTTAGCCTCTTGGTTGAGGGTGTCAATGATGGCCTTCTGGACAGCAGTCAGGTCGGCAGTCTTGCCCATTATTGCGGTTTTGAGTAATGAACCAGGCTGGGAATTTTTAAAAGCCTCAGAAATTTTTCGCAGTTGTTTAGAGCTTCTTTCTTTTCATGATATGCTAATTTTTTGAGATAGGGATTTTTGGTTTTTCTTGACCTTTTTGCCAAAATCATCAATATTAAAACAATAAATTGCTTGAACTACTTCATTTGTGCGTAATGAAACTGAAATATATAAAATTTAATGTTTATCAGTACATTACAGAAAATAATAAACTTAAACTATAATAAACTTATACTTAATATGCAAATTTTTTTAGAAGGACTAGTAGTTAATGTTCACTTGTAAGCACAAATTCTGTCACCATAGACGACGAGGATGAGCAGCTGATGGGAAAATGGGGGATTCTGTTGACGTGAGATGCTTGTACGCCACCTAGTGAGACAGTGAAACACTTGGTGGGGGGGGGGAGCGAAATAGAGCTCACATACCACCTGGCGGGATGCCTAGGCACTTGAACACGCCAAGCAAGGGAGGCTTTTCTAGATTTCGCTCGAAGCTCATATGGTGAAAATTTGCTCTCATGACGATGTTCGTATCTTAAGGGAAAAAAAAACAAGGTGAGGCGCTTGTATCATGAGGGTCCACTATACAGCAAAACTAGAGTGGGGAGAACAAGTATTTGATACGCTGCCGATTTTGCTGGTTTTCCCACTTGCAAGCTATGTAGAGGTCTGTAATTTGTATCATAAGTTCTCTTCAACTGTGAGGGACGGGATCTAATACAAAAATCCAGAAAATCACAGTGTATAATTTTTAAATAATAAATTTGTATCTAACTGCATGAAATAAGTATTTGATACATTACCAACTAGTAAATATTTCGGCTCTTAGTTCTTTTTTAAGAACCCCTCCTGTTCTCCACTCATTACCGGAAGTAACTGCACCTGTTTGAACTTGTTATCTGTATAAAAGACACCTGTTCACATGCTCAAACAAACAAACTCCAACCTCTCCACAATGGCCAAGACCAAAGAGCTGTGTAAGGACATCAGGGATAAAATAATAGACCTGCACAAGGCTGGGATGGGCTACAGGAAAATAAGCGAGCAGCTTAGTGAGAGGGTAACAACTGTTGGAACGATTCTTAGAAAATGGAAGAAGTTCAAGTTGACGGTCAATCTGCCTCATTCTGGGGCTCCATGCAAGATCTTACCTCGTGGGGCATCACTGATCATGAGGAAGGTGAGGGATCAGCCCAGAACTACACGGCAGGACCTGGTCAATGACCTGAAGAGAGCTGGAACCACAGTCTCGAAGAAAACCATCGGAAACACATTACGCCGTCATAGATTAAAATCCTACAGCGCACGCAAGGTCCCGCTGCTGAAACCAGTGCATGTCCAGACACGTCTGAAGTTTGCCACTGACCATCTGGATGATCCAGAGGAGCAATGGGAGAAGGTCATGTGGTCGGATGAGACCAAAATGGAACTTTTTGGTCTACACTCAGCATGTTGTATTTGGAGGAAAAAGAAGGATGAGTCCAACCCCAAAAACACCATCCCAACCGTGAAACATGGAGGAGGAAACATCATTTTTTGGGACTGCTTCTCTGCCAAGGGTACAGGACGACTCCACCGTATTGAGGGGAGGATGGATGGGGCTATGTATCGCCAGATCTTGGCTGACAACCTCCTTCCTTCAGTGAGAGCCCTGAAAATGGGTCGTAGCTGGGTCTTCCAGCATGACAACGACCCAAAGCACACAGCCAAGGCAACTAAAGAGTGGCTCCGTAAGAAGCATCTTAAGGTCCTTGAGTGGCCTAGCCAGTCACCAGATCTGAACCCGATAGAAAATCTATGGAGGGAGCTGAAAGTCCGTGTTGCCCGGCAGCAGGCCCGAAACCTGAGGGCTCTGGAGAAGATCTGCATGGAGGAGTGGGCCAGAATCCCTGCTGCAGTGTGTGCAAACCTTGTCAAGGACTACAGGAAACGTTTGGTATCTGTAATAGCAAACAAAGGTTTCTGTACCAAATATTAAGTTCGATTTTTGTGATGTATCAAATACTTATTTCATGCAATTAAATGCAAATGTATTATTTAAAAATCATACAGCGTGATTTTCTGTTTTTTTTTTTTTTTGTATTAGATTCCGCCCCTCACAGTTGAAGAGAACTTATGATACACATTACAGACCTCTACATGCTTTGCAAGTGGGAAAACCAGCAAAATTGGCAGTGTATCAAATACTTGTTCTCTCCACTGTATATTATTGCAACATTCTCGTAAAACAAATGAGTCATTCTCAACTCATTGCCTGCTACTGACAATAGACTTCCAATTAATTTAAACTGAACGGATTTACCATTCGTTCATTCGCCCCTCCCGAATGAACGAATGTTCAATCCGTTCATTTCCCCCTCCCAGCCAAAAGCAATGGGATGTCTAGCACTGTCAATGGCAACCAAGGATGTAACTTAGATATTATTCTATTGGAATATTTTGGTAGCAAGCTGTTGGTTCCTTTGTTAATGACTGGAATTTTTTTTACCACCATATTGCTATATTGTCAGAAAAGCACTTTTTCCTATGCATTTTTCTTGCACAAACATAAATTCAACAAATTCAATTTTTGTTCGTGGCCGAAGGAGTCCCGTTTGAAGCTACCAGTGTTGGCAGAGGAGCAGGTCATCATGGAGGCTGTGAGAGAGAACCCCTGTGTCATCATCTGTGGAGAGACTGGAAGTGGGAAAACAACACAAGTGCCCCAGTTTCTGTACGAAGCCGGTTACGCCAGGTTAGTTGGTTCTCTGTCCGTGTCGTGCAAATGCGACCTCAGTTTGCGGGCATAGATACGGAATTGTTCTCTCCAGTGACCCTGGAATGATAGGCATAACCGAACCAAGAAGAGTAGCAGCTGTCAGCATGTCACAGAGAGTCGCCAAAGAGATGAACCTGCCCACACGGTAACATAATCAAAGAGAACAGGTTCAACTGCTTTAAAAAGATGCCTTCAATCGAGGGGTGTCTATCTTTGTGTGGGTTCAGCGTGGTGTCCTATCAGATTCGATATGAGGGTAATGTGACGGAAGAGACCAAGATAAAGTTCATGACGGATGGTGTTCTTTTGAAGGAGATACAAAAGGTGGGAGCTTTTAATTTTTTTGTATTAAAGCAGACAAGTTGAAATGTTTTTGATTTTGATTTTTAATACCTTGACTATCGTTTTGCTGTCTGCTGTACATGTCACATGCCAGGACTTCCTGCTTCGGCGTTACAGTGTGATCATCATAGACGAGGCACACGAGCGAAGTGTGTACACGGACATTCTCATAGGACTGCTCTCCCGTATAGTTCCCCTCAGAAATAAGGTGATATTAAAGGGTTAATTTGTTTGCTTTTAAATCTGTATGTAGTCACCAGTAGTGTTGTACCGATCCAATAAACCGTATCTCTATCAGTGTCAGATTACGGCTATTTTTGGAGTATAGGATTTGGTCAGGACATCCGGATACGGATCCAGTCCAGTATTCATGTATGCTTTTCAGCACTGTTGCAATTTTTGGCTTCTGTAAATCAAACCCTTGGAAAATATCGGCTGTGTGAGACTAAAGAAAGTAAAAAAAGCATTGTGCAATTAAAAAAAAAAAAAAGCATTTCTCCAGTAGGTACCAGCAGAGTTCACTTTAATGCCAAAAATATGATTCGTCATATACTGGTGGCATTATTTTTAATTATCTAAAAATATAGGTATCGGCAAAACAAAATAACTAAAAAAACTAGGGGAAAAAAATCACTTAACATTTACAATGCCATGGCATGTCGTTTCAGTGATCAGTGTTTTCCATATCGCCCGGCTCTAGTGAACATAAACATGCACATGTATAGGAATGTCCCGAATATATTCTTGCACCCAAGTTGGAGTCAAGAGTAGGGGTGCAACGGATCACAAAACTCACGGATTGGATCGTTCCTCGGATCAAGAGTCACGGATCGGATCGTTTTTCGGATCAGCGAAAAGCAAAAAAAAAAAAAAAAAAAAAAAAAAGATAATTTTTGTTTGTTTATTGAAAACTGAAATTATTAAATTAGAATATATAAAAATAGTGCACAAGGCATAATATCTTCTTTTTAACAAAATTATAACAACTTAAAGTGCAACAGCAACATAGAAATGCACATCTTCTCCTTTTAATATTGGTTCCAATGACCACTAGTAAAATAGAAGGAGATTGTCCATTTTATTGGCTGAGACTCCCTTTTGTGATGCCAAATTCACTACATGTGCAAAGCACCCTATTTGTGGACGCAGTCCTGCCTCCTTCACTGCATTTATTTGATTTTTTTTTTTTTTCCATTATCAGTTGTTACTGGGATAATAGTACTGGGCCTCCGTATCTTCCATTCTTCCACTGCTTGTGTCAGTACCTGCGCAAGATGAGTGCCTGTGTGACTGTCATAGAGGGGGCGAGTCTGCAGCACTGGACATTTCATCTCCCACTCTGGTGTGATAAAGTGAGCGGTTATCGTCACATAAACTCTCCCTTCCACTGGACGTCCACTCGTCCGTCGTGAGCGCAACAGTTGACGCCCGGGATAGTTCATTCACAACGTTTTTCTTTTCTCCTTCTTAGAGATTTTGCACAATCTTTTCACTAAAGTGTGTGCGCGATGGGATGTCGTAGCGTGGCTCAAGCAATTTAAACATGTATTTAAAGCCCTCGTTTTGCACAACTGAATATGGTCTCATGTCTGCAGCTACAAACACACCGGTAGCTTTAGTGATGGCTTTAGCCCGGTCGGATTGTGCAGGAAGAGGCTGCTTAAATGGTCGGTGATGAGCGGTTGTTTGCCAGGTTTTCTTCGGTCAGCAAAACACCCGGGTGATGTCGCTTCTAATCCACGAACATACTGGATGTGTTTCCGCTGTCATATGGCTTCTTATGCCACAATGCGTACACACTGTCGCGGTTTTGTCCACTGACCTTTTTCCTTTGTCATCATACTTGACAGGGAAACCAAAACATACAGGGGATTTAAGTGTAGCAGGGGCGTTCAAGCTCCTCCTTTCTTCCACTTGCCATGTCTGCATTGTGCACTCTGCTCCCCTCTTTATCCGCTCTACACAAGTTTGTGCGCCTGGAGCACAATTGTTTTTTTCAGAAATCAATCCGCGGATCACATGTGTGCCGAACCGATGACGTCGATCCGAACGGATCTCGGACCAATCATGATCCGTTGCACCACTAGACAAGAGTCACCTGATTTTGAAGATTGCCAATACCGAGCACCGATCCAATATCTCGGCAGTTCATTAATGTATTTCAAAATCAACATTTCTTGTGTTTCTTTTGACAATATCCTTGCCCATCTTTATTATTTTTTTGCGTTGTAAAACAATCTTTGTCAACCGATTCCGATTTTCTAAAAATGACCTATTTGGGCCTGATTTTTGATCACGTGATCGGAACAGGGACATCCCTAATTTTTATACCTCAGGATTATTTTGTTGCTTGTAGCCCTGAAGTGGTTTACTGCCATTGCAAATGATATAAGTTAAATTTATTTGAACTGGGAAGGTTGGCATTGAGTGAACATGTTTCACTACCATTGTTGGCGATAGATGTCCAGTCCAATTTGACTGGGGGGCCCTCCCAGTCAATGGCAGCCAATAAGTTAATACCTTAATAAATATATTTCTGGTCTGATTCTGACCTTTTAAAAATGACACTATTGGGCGTGGTTTATGATCACATGATTGGATTGGGGACATCCATAAATAGAGGTGAACAAAACGCTGAAGACAGCAGATTTACTCAAACTGCGTCAAAACAAAAGATATCACTTTTATTTTGGCTTCAAAGAAAAGCAAAATCTCAAGGTTTTTCAGAATTAAAGATTGCTGTGCAACCGTTAGTACTGTCACTGCAGTTCTTATGTCTCTTGAGAAAAAAAACAAAGAATATAAATAAAACATTTGATCTCCCATTCATCATGAAATTACAAGTAGATTATTAAATGAACGCTAATCAGTTGCCTTACATAATTATCTTTTCCAACTTGTGTGCATATGCAGAAAGGTTTGCCTATGAAGCTGTTGGTCATGTCCGCTACTCTGCGTGTGGAAGACTTCACCGATAACCAGAAGCTGTTCAAGACCCCTCCGCCCATCATCAAGGTGGATGCTCGACAGTTTCCTGTCACGATACATTTCAACAAACGCACCCCGCTGGATGATTACACAGGGGAGGTGTTTCACAAAACCTGTAAAATTCACCGCATGCTGCCTTCAGGTACGCAATATTTTTTTCAACCCTGTAAAAGTGTCACCTAGTGAATGTTGGTGTTTCTTGTGGACTCAATTTCCTATCTCCATGGTTCAGGGGGCATCCTTGTATTTCTTACTGGCCAGGGGGAGGTTCACAACTTGTGCAGGCGACTGAGGAAAGCATTCCCCTTTAGGAAGGGCAACACAAGCAATGGTGAGTGAAGTACACCTAAAACACATGTTATATTTTGTCTGTGTTTTGAGATTTTTTTTTGTTCAGGCTGTGTGGAAGACACAGACAGCTCAGAGGCAGTGAAGAGCTTCAAGAAGGCGAAACAGAAGAAGAATGTTGTATGTGCTGTCTGTCGGTCGACCACATTGATAGATACTTACGCTCACATTCTAACTAATTGTGTCATTTGTAAATGCAGTCCCTGCCCCATATTGACCTTAACAACTACTCCGCTCTACCTGTGGACGAAGGAGACGAGGACAGAGCAGCGGGGATAGATGAGGACGAGGGCTCTGATTTGGACATTGGCGACGATCCTGGCGATACAGGCAAGCATTGGCGCTCATACTGCAACTGTTGAGGGGTGTGACATATGTCAAATGGTGAATTTAGTTGTGGTTTGTTCTCGTAGAGGAAAAGGCTGATCCATCGATTCCCATGTACGTCCTGCCGCTCTACTCTTTGCTGGCTCCAGAGCAACAAGCCAAGGTCTTTAATTTTGTGACTTCACCTTAACTCCATGAAACCGTGGATCAACATTCTTTCCCCAAAACAATATCACAATACATGCTTGATTTGGGACAAAATATGTTTTGACGATATATCGCGATACGAAACATTACGATACACATCAAGTTTGTAAAAAAATAATCGCAGTACATAGACTAGATGCACTGCACTGATTTGAGCAATGCGGTGCATAAATACGTTTGTCAAATGCAGCACTGTCTCAGCGACTACCACTGGTAGCCACTAGCTCTTTTGTGGTGCTCATGAGGCAAGGAGTATGCGTCTCTACTCTCAATGTGTAATCAGAAGAACAGGCTTCCACCCATTTCATGAACAATGACAAGTAATAGGTCAATAAATCAAAGGTAATTCAAACTCACGGCTTCAAAACGAAACTACATCACATAGCAACAAACAAAATATCATAACTTGCGATTAATGATACAACGGGAATAGTAACTGGAAAAAATAATTAACACAGAACATGAACTTTGAAAGTTAATTATATCCTTAGTGCCACGTTGCATGCTGGGAGGCATGAGGCACTGAAGTTGAAGTTGTACGAAAACCATGTTGGCAGCAGAATTTCTCTCTCCCTCGGGAATTGGCTCAATTTTGCTGTGGTTTTATACTGTAGTCTGGACTGTATTTGCATGTGCTACTGAAACAATGTTTTAATTGCATTTTTTTTTTTTTTTTAAGTTTTTGAGATCGTGCCATGACCCATAGTATCATGACCTTGGCATAGAGATGTGCATCGTATGTTGAGTTTAAATGTATTGTCTCATCCCTATTACCTTCATGTGTATGTGTGCATGCAGGTGTTCAAACCCCCTCCTCCTGGCACACGTCTGTGTGTAGTGGCCACCAACGTGGCAGAGACCTCTCTGACCATCCCAGGCATTAAATATGTTGTCGACTGTGGCCGTGTGAAGAAGCGCTTCTACGACCGTGTGACAGGCGTGTCATCCTTCAAGGTCACATGGACCTCGCAGGCATCAGCCAACCAGAGGGCAGGTCGAGCAGGACGGACAGAGGCGGGACATTGTTACAGGTTAGAGCAGCAGTTCTTAACCTGGGTTCAATCAAATCCCAGGGGGTCGGTGAGTAAGTCTAAAGGCTGTTTTATGCTTCTGCGTTGCGGTGACGGCGGACCTTCACCATTAACGCAGACTGGATTTACGACCCTACGCCGTAGCCATACGTGCACCTCCAAAAAATCCGGACTACGCGTAATGTCAACATATCGTGACGTGAACATAAAAGGACTGTGATTGAGCCGCTCATTACGTTGTGTCCTGTTCAGCACAGTAACACCTCCGTTTTCAAACATTCGCTAACGTCTTCTGTGTCACCTATGCGTCACCATGTTCCATTTCTGTTGCTCTTGCTGTCTATGACCATAGGAAAACTAAAGGAATTTGAGAAGAGTAGCCGAAAACTGTACAAAGACAATGCCACATGCCTAACGTCTTCTGTGTCACCTATGCGTCACCATGTTCCATTTCTGTTGCTATTGCTGTCTATGACCATAGGAAAACTAAAGGAATTTCACAAGAGTAGCCGAAAACTGTACAAAGACAATGCCACACCCCTCTAGTAGCTTGGTGGTGAAATACAGAGCAACGCGTTCCCTTGACGCAGAACTTTGCATGCTCAATGACGACGTATGGTCTAAGCTGTCGCTCAGGCGTCAACGGAACGCAGAAGCATAAATCAGGCCTACGGCAAAGGTGTCTAACCAATTCCATAAAGGGTTTAGTGGGTGCAGGTTTTCATTCCAACCCATCAAGAAGATATCTTTTCACCAATCTGTTCTTTTACAAGTATAATCCGTTGATTGTAGTGAGATGTGACTTTTTTGAGCAAAAACCTCATTGGTCAAACTGTCTAGGTTTTCAGTTGGAACAAAAACTAAGACCCACTCGGCCTTTTGTGGAATTGGTTTGACACCTGTGGTCTAAGGGGTTCAGTGAGGGCTAAGACACACAGGGCCCTAAATTGTATGCTGACTAAAGGCAAAGTGTTGTTTTAGATGAGGTTTTGGACTGGTTTGCCCCCAATTTACAAGCTTTATTCCATTTTTTTTCAGCCGCTAGCCCTCTATCTAATGAAAAGAAGAATTGATTTGCGTAGTGGACCTTTGACTCGCACTTTGTATGCGGAATTATAACAGACCTACTGGCAGCGTGGACTGCGCAGATGATATAAAACGTTTGCCTCATTTTGCGCCATGTAAATCGTACGTGGTGCAAGGATGCGACAATAAAATGAGAATGTACACATGAAAGCAAAAAAGGACCAGTGTGAGCTGAAATTAGTAGTTGTCCGTTCATTACTTTTTAACCGATATCCCAGTATCAAACAGATACCGATATATGTGGTCGTGGACTTAGAAGTCTGCTCAAATAACAGATTGCCAAGCATTTTAGTTTGGAGACATCTAATGGTCAATAAACATAACTGCTGTGTCACGTTGTAACCAGCCCTTGTACAAAGGCAGAAAGCTTCTTCTACATGAACTTTGAAGGCAGCATGCATATTGGCCCAAAACCGTTGTTGGTATTATTCGATATAATTTTAAAATGATTTTAACAGCCGATATTATCGACTACCCGATAATATCGGACATATCATTGTCCAATTTTGAAATTCAACAGAAAAAAGGCAACATTATTTGTAGTAAATGTCAAATTTGAAAGCAAATTTAATTAGATATTGGCTTGCTAGCGTAGCTATATTGGTAAAAAAAATTGGCTTTATTATAAAAATTTAGAGGGATGTCCCCGATCTGATTACTTGATCGGAATTCGGGCCCGATTTCTACTGGTGCACGATAATTATTGGTCCGATAATTATCGGTCCGATAATAGGAATTATGACGTCATCCCGATAAATCCAATAACATAATTAATAGGACCGATAATATGTACTGTGCTGGCTTCACAGTTTACACACTTGTATGGGAAGTCAGTTGACCGTTTGCAGGGCATTGCTGCCACCTGCTAGTCAGAATAATTCGCTGCATCTATTTTTTGTTACAGTAGTTTGGTTCATTCACTTACACATAGCGGTGTCTAGCGGTAGCATTGACAATCGTGAATGCTTTCTGTTACGTTTCTGCCTTGAAAATATATGTAAGTATTTTATGTTTACTATAACATATGGATGTGCAATATATGTTTACTTCTGTGGTGAAGGGTCATATGTACAGAACTTCATTAGTTGTTGTGTTATAGAAGTCAGCCAATGCTTTAGTAGCTCAAGCTAGTGTGCTATGCTATACATATAATAGTTGTGAATATAAGTGTATTGTGCAGTTTGTTGTATATTGAGTATTGAATATGTGTATTTTTCTGTTGTACTTTCACAATATTAAGACGAGCGTGTTCCCATAAAAGCAAGAAAAGACCAAGCTTTGTGGTTTATGGAATTGCATTCATTCTTAGCTGGCTGTCGGGCAGTGCAGAAGTGAAACGCACTGTGTAGTTCATGTCATTATGAAAAATCTGGTGAGATCAAAGGCAAAGGTTGAAACCACCACTAGTTTTTTTTTTAAGTTCCAGGTGTTCAAAAACTCAGGTTATACATTTAAAGAATTATATATTTATTATCAGTTATCGATATCGGTATCGGCTTTGAGGAGCAGGAAGTTATCGATATCGGTTTCAAAAAATGGATATCGTGCACCCCTACCGATTACGTCATTTTCAGAGGATCGGAATCGGGTGAAAAGATCAGGTTTTTAAGACGTCTTAATTTTTCAGTTTTTATGGGCTGCAAAGGTACAATATAATCAAAATGTACAAGATAACACAAAAAAAAAATTGTGTTTTATTACGCAATTTCAAAACACAGTAGAAGCGCAAGCGAACACTGCCGGTAGGAGAACGTTATGCTAGCTCTCATGGGAAACTAACGGTAAGATAGCATCATACAAGAGGGATAAAGTCTACAACATGTAAATATTTTACATTTTGATGTCCTTTTTTTTCTTGTTAATTCATTGCCGAGGTATCAGATTGGTACTCTCCATCAGCAGATCCTCAAATCCAGGTGATCCGTACTCGAACTCAGGTGCAGAAACATGCGATCGGGACAGCCCTAAAATTCTGAAGTGTGAAACTCATGGGGTTTGGTAGCTTTAGCAAAGTTAAGAACCACTGGGTTAAAGTGAATTCTATACAGCATTTGTTTATGATGACATTAATTCATCATCATATGCACCTTGTCTCATTACTAAAGGTGAGGGAACACCTATTTACATCATTCATCTCTGGCAGGCTGTACTCGTCTGCAGTGTTTGGTGACTTCAGTCCGTTCTCAGAAGCAGAAATCAGTCGCAGGCCTGTGGATGACTTGGTACTCCAGATGAAGGACCTCAACATAGAAAAAGTTGGTCGCAGCTCAATCAGCTCAATTTTAATTGCAAAATTGCCATGAAAATACTCATTTTGGAACATCTGCAGGTGGTCAATTTCCCCTTCCCGACTCCACCTTCGACTGAGGCTCTTGTGGCAGCAGAACAGTTGTTGGTCTCCTTAGGTGCCCTCAAAGAGCCACCCCGCATCGGAAGGTAACTGTACTAGCTCTGCTGCGATTCCTTTTGTCAATACAATGTTTCCTCGCCGTACAAAGGTTCATCTGTCATACCCAAGCAATATCGATGATATTTTAAACTATCATTTATCATAGGTTTTTGGGGTTTACTGCAAATGTCTTCGGGTTGGTGTTGCATCTATGTCCTGAAAAGTGTTCTGTTCTGTTTATTAGGAAGCAATTTCATAGATGTTTTTTTTAATCCTTCTAAATTGTTGGAAAAAATGGTTACAACTAGTGATGGCCAAATGAAGCCTCATGAAGCAATGAAGCTGTGCAGCCAATTGGTTTGCACATGTAGCAAAGCTTCATGGTGCTTCATTTACCCTATGGCGCCATCAAGTGGTCTTGAAGCCCAAGAGGTCAACATTGTTAAGAATTCAATGGCTATTTGCTTAAAACAAAGATATGAATGTGCTTGTGTTAGTAATTTAGTATGTGAACAAAATACAACAAGTGCTAAGGGTAATTTGTTATTCATTTTTATTTAGAAATAATAGCTTTCCCACAGTGGCTGGCTTTAAACAGTTTCTTTTTTTTTTTGGAAAATATTTCACCAGCTTTAGAAAATATTCTTTCACAAGGCACAGATGAAGCTGGGGTGCAGAGAAATGTGAGTGCCAGTTTATATAAATTTGGGTAGGTATTCTTTTGTGCCTCCCAGTACACTAATGGATTGTTCATTCTGTTGATGTTTGGTTCAGATAGGTACACACACACACTCGCATTTATATTAAAGTAGTTTTTCTCCCTTACCTTATTGAAAAATCAAAATGTTCCCATACAGGGGAGGATCGCTCTTTTCGCGCAGGTTCCATCGCAAGCAAAGGACAAGGCTCGAAAAAAGATACCACTGGTTGCACTGTTGCGCACAGATGTAACAAGTACAGGAGCCCGAAATCCACAAAATGTGAGATAACAGGCGATCGCCATTGCGTTTTGCAACCAATTTATACCGTAGTCTGTCCTGTTTTTGCAATGTGCGCCAAACGTTGGATCACTTCCGAAGCACTCACGAGATTCAGCCGGCCACCAGCCGCCGGCCGCCTTCCCACGTCATCATTTTCGGGTTTTGCCGAAATGAAGCGCGCCTCGCTACAAGCTTCGTGGAAACCCCCCTCCCATTACCCGACACAAGCTTCGGAACCTCGGCTCATTTCGTCCCATCACTAGTTACAACTATTTTTCCCTCCCCCATAGTTTTAAAGGAGACCTTAAGAATAATAACAAAACAACAACTCTTTCTATCCTGGAATAGAAGAGCAAAAAAAATGCTATGCAATAATTACACAATGAAATACAGGCAAAGTCATTCTCATGGTATAATGTACTGTATTGAATAATTTATTGATAGATTTCCATGATCTCTCCTGCACTAGGTTGACATTTAAACAGATGCATGAGATTAGACAATTGATGCCTTTGTTGCTATCACCTTCAAATACTTGTCTTTATTCTTCATATTTTGCAAATGGGTGAATTAGCAGGTTTTGTTGTCACAAACTTAAGCCGTGACAACAGGACAAGGAATTTTCCTAACTACTGTATTAATGAGCACTTCGATTCTAACACTCCTCTTGTGGATGGTGCTCAATTGCAGGCAGAAACGGGTAGTAGTGCGTTACATTTACTCCGTTACATTTACTGGTACTTGAGTAACTTTTTGAGAAAACTGTAGTTGTCAGTATCGTTATACAACGCCATACTTTTTACTTGAGTAGATTTGTGAAGAAGAAACGCTACTCTTAATCTGCTACTTTCGGCTACACTAGAGTTCTTATATTTTTGCTCTTTATTTTGAATATAACATTTTACTTTATTTTTGCCGGCGATGCCCACAGTGGTTCTACGAGTTTCTCCAATGAAACATCGCAACAATAATCACATAACTCCATGATACCAATCAGACATAACAATGCAGTCACATGACCACACACAAGCTTGCAGTCGGAAGTCCTGTGATTACGCAGGCCTGTTCAAACAAGTGGCATCTTTAAAGCACAGTAAAAATTGAACTGTTTCACGTGGTGTCACAATTACTTGAAAGTGCGGATTTCAACCTCTCTCACAGTTTTTATTTGACACCGATAGGCCACGGAAAACTGGAGACATGATCGTTTTAATTTCATGGTTGGAAATATGTTTTTTATACTAAAGGGAACATAGGACAGGCAATGTTTGATTTCTGTAGATTTTGCTAGTGGAAATTCAGTGATTTTGTGTTTTGGCCTAATATGGTCATGTAATAGGTTGTAGTACAGTATGATAATAATAACAGTTCATTTATGCAGTCCCTCCATAATTATTGGCACCGCTGGTTAAGATGTGTTTTTAGCTTCTAATATTGTTTTTTTTTTTTTTTAAATTCAAATAATATGGGACCTTAATGGAAAAAAGAGAAAAATCCAACCTTCAATAAAAGTGCATTTATTCAGTGGGGGAAAAAAAATCCCACATAAAGAATAATTATTTGACATCAAATAACGTGTGTCACAATTATTAGCACCCCTGGTGTTAATACTTTGTACAACCCCCTTTTGCCAACAAAGCAAGGTCTGGGGACTGAGATGGCCATGGGAGGAGCTTGATTTTGTGTCTGGTGAACCATTTCTGTGTAGATTTGGCCATATATTTAGGGTCATTGTCCTGCTGAAAGACCATGTGACGACCCATCTTCAGCTTTCGGGCAGAGGGCAACAGATTTTGATATAAAATGTCCTGGTATTTCAAAGCATTCATGATGCCATGCGCCCTAACAAGGTTCCCAGGGCCTTTGGAAGCGAAACAGCCCCACAGCATCACTGACCCACCCCCATACTTCACAGTGGGTATGAGGTGCTTTTCAGCATGCGCATCTTTTGTGGCACGCCAGACCCACTTAGAGTGTTTGTTGCCAAAAAGCTCAATCTTGGTCTCATCTGACCAAAGCACACGGTCCCAGGCTTCAACTGGCTCCCCACTGAATAAATGCACCTGTATTGAAGGTTGGATTTTTCTCTTTTTTTTCCCATTAAGGTCCCATATTATTTAAATTGGAAAAAAAGAAATATTAGAAGCTAAAAAACACATCTTAACCAGGGGTGCCAATAATTATGGAGGGCACTGTATTATGTTTTGCTGAGGGAAAAAAATACCATTCTTTAAAAAGAATCTGGCATTGAAACCAGTTACTCATTATTTGAGGTTTCGTTTCATCGAATACTTTATAACTTGAGAAAATTCTGTGAATGACTACTTGAGTAATAGTATTTTGACGTATTGCTATCGCCCAGATCTACATTGTAGTCAGCATAGACCGATGGCATATTCTGACATTATGATGAACTTGATTAAAAAAAATTTTTTTTAAATTGTAATATCAAGGTATCAAAATTAAAGTTAAAATTGATTTATTTAAATAAAACTCTTAAATGTATTTTTTTGAAAAATTGGGGCTAAAAAAACATTATTTGCATTTCCAACATTTTTACTCTTTATTTCTAAAAAAAAGTTTTGGTATTTATGGCATTAATATACTATGCTAAATTTTAAAATTAAATTCCATCTATCCCCTTTAAGCTTCAATCAATCAATCAATCAATAAATCACAATGTCCTTCGTGTCTTTTCTGCCTCATTCCCCGTGTGCCTGAATGTACAGTATGTAACCTTGGTATGCCATAAATCCAGTATCGGAGCTTTTTTTTGAGGTGTCCATGTCTTCTTCCAGAGCGAAAGAAATTGAGAAAGCGAAGCTGAGTTGCCCCATCACCCCGCTGGGACGAGCCATGGCCTCCTTCCCCGTAGCACCACGCTATGCCAAGATGCTGGCGCTTGGCCAGCAGCAGGAGTGCCTTCCTTACGTCATTGCCGTGGTGGCCGCAATGACCGTCCGTGAGATTTTTGAAGACCTCAACAGGTGAGGAGCCTATTTTTTTAGATGACTCCTCTATCTTTACTGATTTGTCATTTCACTCACCGGTTTTAAATCTTTAGACCTGCAGGTAGCGAGGACGAGAACTCCAAGTTGTCCCAGCGTCGTGCTCGGATGGCCCAAATGAGGAGGCTGTGGGCGGGGCAAGGGCCGTCACTTTTGCTGGGGGACGTCATGGTCATGCTGGGTGAGTTGATTTGAGATCAGGTGGGGAGAACCTGCCTGAATGATGTGCGCGTGTGACTTCAGGTGCCGTCGGCGCATGCGAATTCAGTGGTTGCACTCCAAAGTTTTGTGAAGAGAACGGCCTTAGGTACAAAGCTATGGTGGAGATCCGCCGTCTCAGGAGTCAACTCACTAATGCAGGTACTCGACTTTCAGGCATCAGAACAAAACTATTAGAAGGATGCCGTCAAATTCAACACAACCGCAACTACAACCACAGTAGCACATGTGCAGTGTAACTTAAACACATGGTGTCCTACTGTATTTCTTCCCAGTGAACACCGTGTTCCCCAAGATAGGTGTGTTCGTCGACCCCAAGATGTCACCCCCTACAGAGCACCAGGTGGTATGCTTGCGACAGATCACTCTAGCGGGCCTCGGCGACCATCTGGCGAGGAGAGTGCAGGCCGAGGAATTGTTGGATCCAAATTGGAAGAACGCTTACAAGGTGAGCCTATGATAACCATGACGGAAACACTCGCGGTACTTCCATTTCTCACCTTTTTCATCTCCACAGACACCACTCATGGACGACCCGGTTTTCATTCACCCGACATCACCGCTCTTCAAAACGCTGCCTGAATTTATTGTCTACCAGGAAATAATGGAGACCACCAAGATGTACATGAGAGGTCAGTGGCCACATTGTCTTTTTGTCCTGAATCTCTTTGCAGAATTGTCATGTTGCGTTCCCATCAGGCGTGTCCGCTGTCGAAGCAGAGTGGGTCCCTCAGCTCCTTCCTCAGTACTGCCACCTTGACCCTCCTCTGGAATCCCCATCGCCGTGGTTTTGTTCCTCCACAGGCAGCATCAGGTGCCACCGTTCAAGCACCTTCTGTAAGCTGGGAGTGAGGATATTGCATTTTATGCTCTGTTGTCTTTCATCCCTCCTTGACAAAGTCATCAATTTAATGTTTTGCAGTCCGAGTGGGCTGGCAGCTTCCTGCAGTGGAGATGGAATATCCTGATGGTCTGGAGAGATACAAACTGTTTGCCCAGTTTATTCTAGATGGACAGGTACTACAGACAAATTTATTATATATCTGTTCAAAAACAGTTCATACATAATTATGATGCGTGCGTGTACCGTGTAGGTTTGTCCTAAACTTAAGGCACGTAGGGGCCATCTGCTTTCAAACCCCTCCATCATGATGAAATCGTGGGCCAAGTAAGTCATTACTCTCACACATATACGTTCAGAATCTTTATGTTTAATGAGAAAAAAAAAAAGACTGATTTCTTTTTGTTGTAGGCTACAGCCCAGGACAGAAGCTGTGCTGGGAGCTCTAGTGTCACGGAGAGTCGACTGCAGGGATGCCCTCCTCTCCCTGTGGAAGACTGACGATAAATGTATGTACTTAATATGAGAGCCATGACTTGATTTCAGATTTTAATTTGAAATCTTTTAGTCCAATAATGTTTTCTCCCTACAGTCTTGCTGTCGGCATACTGCCAGTGGTTGCCCGAGGCCATGCATCAAGATGTTGCCAAAAGTTGGCCTCCAGTATGAAAGCCAATTTATGAACCAAAAGAAGCTGTGGTTGTCATCTAATGACCATTTTAGCTTCTTTCTCTTTTATAAACTCTGTCTATATGCATCGTGTAATAGAAAACACATTTGAATTGTTGTTCTAGTAATCATGACGCTCTGATTTGGTCTTCATAAGACTCATTAAAAAATGTGACATCTGTTTACTTGTTTTATGAAGAACAACAGCCTCAAAGCAAAATGCTACCAGGCTACTTTAATGGAAATATGGTTTTCTTTTGATGACTGTTGAGCAGTGTTTATGCCAAACATACTTTGTGAATTTTGGCATAAAAATTCAACCTAGGTCTCATCAGACCACTTACAGATTAAAATAGTTTTAAAATATATAATAATACGTTATCATTTATAAATGTATTTATTCATTGTAAGCATGAATACAATAATGTTAATATTATTAATATAAAAAAAATTAGTATAAATGACCTTTATGTAAGAGATTGTTGCTCAAAGTATTTACACAAATGAGGAAAATGATGTTTCAACAAAAAAAATGACATTGCTTATGAGCGCAGACATTTTGTGACAAAGGTAACATGCGCACACACCCACACACACGCACACACACACACACACACTCACACAGACACGAGCACAATTACATGTGATACACGATAATGCAACACATATATTGTTCCCAGGTTTTAAGTGGTATTTCCTAGTTTTGTCACATTGACATATAAAGAAAGTTTAGAAAAAGTTTGAGTTTGTGGTCACGACTTTGAAATTCTATTTTCCACTTTTCATGACTTGTACTTTCTAATATATATGTACATTTTCCTTCTCCATTTATATACTTAATTTGACCTGAAACACAAAGAAATGACATTAAACAAATAATTTTATGTTTAACTAGGATGTAAAATCGGAAATTTTGTAAATAGCCTCTAATTTTAACAAAACCAAACTTTTACCTTTTTAAGAGCACTTTTTCCATTGAGTTTGGACCAGTGCCATTCCTGACCAATTTGGTACCCCTAGGTAAAATATTAAGGCAAGCCAAATTTATTTGAACAGCACAATTTAACACAACGTGTAAGTGCTTCACATCCCTTGAAAATCAGCAAGACATAATTTTAGTCCGCCATACACTTTGTCCAACTTTCTCTAAAATGGGAGAGGGAATAAATTTAACTGACACTAATCCACACCTAACTGAGTACTGAAAATATTTTTAAAACAACAGGCCTGGCTAATGATACAGTATGATTTAGCTTTAGCAGTACATCATCTAAACTCTGTAAATAGCCGCTAGCTTGCAATTGAGCTAAGTGTACGTGTTTATGCGAGACCATGGTGAAATTACCGCATCATAGGAAACAGTGAAACGGGCATAAGGCACATTAGAAAAATTATTTCATTATTATTTAAAGATTTATCACTATATGTATTGTTTTTCTTTTGTTATATTGTGTTGTTTAATTTTTTGAATACTGCTATTATCAAATATTATTGAAACATTGGACCCAAGTAGTTAAAAAAAAATGATTAGGAACATTTTTTTCTGTAACATGGTGTAATCGGTATTAATGATGTCACAGGGAAGGGCGGGCAATCATGCACACGTGTACTTCCGGTTAGGGCGGAAGACAACAGTGGAAGTACTCTGCTTCAGTGTAAATGTCAGGATAGCCTAAAACACGCTCTGATTTTTCTTTTGGGTGTTTCGAGGGAACAAAGACGACCACGTCGAAATGGTAAGTAATACTTCCTTTCATTTTTCGCTGCTGATGAAGCCGTCAAAACTACCCCGACTCGATACTGCAGAGCTAGCTTCCGTTAACGAACAACAACACGGCAAACCTCGCACCGTCATCATGAAACTTAACGCAAGCAAACCACCATCTTTTCTTTTTTTTTCCTGGGACAACGTTTTGCTGGTCGTAACAAGTTTGCTTCCCCAACCCAGTTTTCCTTTCAGGTCTTTGACCACCCGATGTCCCGTGGCTTCCAGAACCGCTTTTCCACTCAGTATCGATGCTACTCTGTGTCCATGTTGGCCGGTCCGAACGACCGTTCCGACGTGGAGAAAGGAGGCAAAAGTAAGCCTTTCATGATCTATCTTTGATATTGTTAGGTAGTGTGAACTGGTTCGGGAGGAAAATTGCAATGATAGCTTGACTTACGTGGTTAGTGACTTTTTTGGGGTTGTGCTTTGACTTACGAGCAAAACGAACAAAACCTTGCTCCATGATGACAGCGAGTCCAACTCACCTCACCTAACAAAAAACATTGAATTTTGGCAGTTGCTCACATCACCTTTCACAACGGCCATAGTTGTAATGAAGTCCTTTACAGAATCTGTGAGTAAAAAAACAATAGAATTGCCACATCATTCTTTGTGTGTCTGGAAAGCTGACGGAAATGAAACCTGCTCTGCAGTGTGATAGCTGCAAAGGCTAAGGACCCTTTCACATATACCATTACACCGTTAAAATCCTGTGAGTAAACGGGTAGCCCTTGTGTGTTAAAGCAATTTCCCGGGTCAACTGACACAGAGATTACGCAGACATTTAACTGGTCGCGTCTTAGTATTATCTCCAGGACTTTCCAGGGACAAGGCCTGTGTGTTGATTCCAGGGTCACAGCTGATGACGTAAATATTATGGCTAAGCATGAGCCGGTATGAGATTCTGATGGTATGATAACCTTAGGCAAAAATATCAGTTTCACGGTATTGCAATTACAGCTCTAAAATGTGTTACATTGTAATAACTAGGTTTAAAAAAAAAAAAAAAAAACTTTTTTCCATTGTTAAGGATTCAAACATATTAGCAATTAGCAAATTGGAACATAAGTATAATGTTAAGTTACAATACTTTAAAAAATAAAAAATAAAAAAATAACTGAAATATTCTAAATGAAATTAAATGACAGTGTTTACTAACCTTTAATTTTGTATACATGTGAACTCATATTGGAGGTATTGCTTCCTCGGCAGCAACCCACCGCAAAAAGGTTTTACATGTTGGTTGGCCCCCTGTAAGCCGCAGCCGTCTATAACTTTTCCGTCACCGAAGTATTCCCATACCAGCGATTTCGTTTTCTTCGATGGGGGAAAAAGTTCAGGAGTTTCACCTCCTCCAGTCGTTGTGTAGCACAGTTGATTCACGGACACTGAGTAACAACAGGTGGGGGAGGCTTGCGCTTTACAGCTGCAAGCGAGGGATTTGTCCATGCATTTTTGGGACATAAAAAATAGCTAATATCTTTGGGACGGTATGACGGAAAATTTTTGCGGTTTTGAAACATTGACGTTTATACCACGGTATACCTTCAAACCAGTAATCGGCACATGCCTAAGGCGGGCCGATCGCCATTTCGTCTTTCTTCGCAGTAAGACGAAAAGAGGTAATCATACATGACAATTATCAACATGGCAAACTGGAAATGGCAAAATTAAACTGAAAACATAACGAAATTAAATTGCTGCTGGATCGTAGAGCTGAGGAAGAGAGTCCATCGTCTCTTTGGAAATGTGTGTGGTTTTTTTTTTTTTGCCGATGTTAGGGTCTGCAACTGTGGAAAACCTCAAAGCAGAAAACAATGGAGGGAGCATTCAAGGGTTTATTAAATACAAACAAAAATACAAGCAATCGCGAAAAAGGGGGAATAACACAATAGCTCCGTAACAGTACTATAGGTTAACGGGGATCAGTAATACTGGCCTAAGCGGTAGACAGAGCCAATAAGACAACAAAATAAATACACTCAAATACCAGCACAACGTAGAGGATTTCAAAACGAGGGCGGCAGACAAACAAGCTAGCAAATGCACGAAATTCGAGAGTACCAGGTCTAGAATGGCGCCCAGCAAGTTAATATCTCGGCACCCTTCTCTTGGATCGCCTGGGTTTAAATAGTCTCGATGAGCTTGAATTTGCTGCAGGTATGACGTCGGGAACGCTCCCACATCCGGCTCTGTAACAAAACACGATGTGACCAACAGAATGTGACAGTCGGTGCCGACCAAAAATGACGTAACGTCCGGGTTATAAAATTGCGCCAGCCGCCCGCCCCGCATAGAGAGCACCGAGACTCCAACCCGTGATAAATCAGAGCCACTTTCACACAAGCAACCCAGTTTATTCCCGGGACATTTCCCCATGTTTGAAAGCCATGACACTGCTAAATTCTGCGTCACCTTAAATGGGAATTTACCGGGATATAAGTGTTAAGGGGGCTTTAGTCACCAGGAAACATGCTGCCAAATTGAGGCATGAATAATCCAGGATGAATAATATTTATGGATTTAGAATAAAAAAATGTTTTTTATTTATTTATTTTAACAATCATAGCATTATAATCAAGTCTTAACTCGCTCATTTATTTTCCCTCAGTCATAATGCCACCTTCAGCACTCGACCAGCTCAGTAAGTGTTAAACTTTCCATATCGTATGCCGTTAAAAGATACATACATCGATTTTGCATGTATTCCTAACCCAATCTTGTCCACATTAACAGGCAGACTTAATATCACCTACCCGATGCTGTTCAAGCTGACCAACAAGAACTCAGACCGAATGACTCACTGTGGTGTTCTAGAGTTTGTGGCAGATGAGGGAATCTGCTACCTGCCGCACTGGGTGAGCGATGCACAGAACCGTCGCTAAACAGTGCGAGATGCAGAAGTCTGCCTCGTAGGATCATCATCTGATCTTTTGTTTTCTCCTCAGATGATGCAGAATCTGCTGCTGGAGGAAGGTGGGCTAGTCCAGGTTGAGAGCGTTAACCTGATGGTGGCAACCTACTCCAAGTTCCAGCCACAGAGTCCTGACTTTTTGGACATAACAAACCCCAAAGCAGTGTAAGGAGTTGTGCTAAACGACACTCAAGTGATTCTTTTCAACATAGTGGAATGGAATGTGTTTTTTTTATACATTTTGAAACCTCTTTTTCAGGCTGGAGAATGCATTGAGAAATTTTGCCTGCTTGACCACTGGTGATGTCATTGCCATCAATTATAATGAAAAGGTACACAAAACAATACCCAGAAGTGGATAATAACACGTTACATTTACTCCATTACATTTACTTGAGTAATGTTTTGAGACGTACTTCTAAGAGTAGTTTTACCATGCCATACTTTTCACTTGAGTAGATTTGTGAAGAACAAATGCTACTCTTTTCTGCTACTTTGGGCTAGTTGAGAGTCGTTACATTTTCCCTTTTTATTCTACATGTTAGATTTGACTTTATTTTTGCCAAAGATGTCCACAGTGGCTTTACCAATTTCATCCATGAGACATCGCAACAAGAATCACGTGACTCCTTTATACCAATCTGATGTAACAATACTGTCCTTTGACCAGAGGTGGGTAGAGTAGCCAAAAATTTTACTTGAGTAGTGTTACTTCAAAATATTATTACCCAAGTAAAAGTAGCCATCCAAAAATGTATTCAAGTACAAGTAAAAAAAAGTATTTGGTGAAAAGACTACTCAAGTAGTTAGTAAAATTGTGAGTAACTGCTTATGATGTTTGATTTTTATTTTAAGCAATGGTATTTTTGTATCTATGTGAACTGCTATTATTATACTTTGAAGAAGAAAACTATAACCTATTGCATAACAACATTAAGCCAAAGAAATACAAAAAAAAAAAACCCGTTGAATTCCAGTGATTGGAAAAATACCAAAATGAAGTATATTTGGTCCAAAGAGCATGAGTGCCCTCTGGTGGAGAAAACACATTTCCTATTATGAAATTGAAAAGGATCATATCTCTGGTTTTTCCGTGCTCAATCGGTGCCAAATAAAAACTAGGAGAGAGGTTAAAATCCGTGTTTTCGAGTCATGTGGACGGCAGCGCTCTATGCCAAATACTTAATTTTTTTACGGTGCTTTAATGATGCCACGTGATTGAACAGACCACCGTGATCATAGAACGGCAAGCTAGAAGTACATTTTGCCCAGTTACACAAGTAAATGTAACTGAGTAAATGTAACACAGTACTACCCACCTCGGCCACGCTAGCTAGCAGTGGGAAGTCGTATGATCACGCTAGCATTTTCAATCACGTGATGTCTTTAAATCGCCATAAAAAAAGACTATTTCAAATTACCTTAACAGTATTCTAAAGTGACGATTAAAACATTTCTCCCAGTTTTTATGTGGCATGGAAAACCGGTGATATGATCTTTTTAATTTCATGGTAGGAAATATGTTTTCTCCACTAGAGGGAACTCATGCTGTTTGGACGGGTGATGTTTCATTTTTGCGGATTTTTCTCATTTGAATTCAGAAACCAATGATTTTTGTGTGTTTTTGGCCTAATATGGTCATGTTATAGGTTACAGCACAGTGTAATAACAGTTCATATAGCTGATGTGCTGAGAAAAAAAAAGACTTTTACTTTTAATTGAGTAATAATATTTTGAAATACAACGACTCTTAATTGAATATTTTTTGGCTACTCCACCCACCTCTGCTTACAAATCATGGCAAAGAAATATTTGTATTGCTAAGGGAATATTTTAATAGTTTTTCAGCAAATAACAGATTGGTTCCACTTTTTACGTATTAATTTTTTAATCCCTCTAGATTTATGAGCTGCGAGTAATGGAGACAAAACCAGACAAAGCGGTATCCATAATCGAGTGTGATATGAATGTAAGCATGATTCCACATCCAGCATGTGATTAAAGTAGGCTTCACTGCCACAGGAAGTTATTTTAATTATTTGCGCTCAATCCCAGGTGGATTTTGATGCTCCTTTGGGTTACAAAGAGCCTGAACGCCGGTCTCAGCACCAGGAAGAACCGACCGTATGTACCAAATTTTGATTTGTAAGCTTGTACGTCTTCAACTGCGACATAAAATGTTTGGTTTTTATTTTCTTAGGAGGAAGAGGCTGACCCAAGCACTTACGCCGATATGGACACGCGCTTTAGAGTAAGTCATTTCATGATAGAAACATTCAGATTTTGATACTATTCTTATCGGTTCAATATGGAAAGAATACAATTTCTTTTAAGTTCCAGATATGTGCAGTAACCTTCAACCAGGAATCAAATTGATAGGAATTAGAATAAAATACACAACAGGCTTTTATTCTTATTCTGCATTAAAATTATGTATATGGCGGAAAACACTCAGGTGACTTGAAGTTTCGTTCTGAGACCCCCAATTTGGCCAACTTTCAAAATTGTCAGATATGCATATGTGATACATCATTGGAAAGCTTCGAATCTCAATTTTCTGGGGGGGGAAAAATTTTGAACAGGAGGGCATTTAAAAAAAAAAATGAATGAAATAAACAGCAAAACCCTATCTGGAAGTGAGAGCATGCGACTTTGACGAGATATTATCGCGTACTTACCTTGTTTCGATCCCAAAACTCCTTGTAGCATGTATCACTGAGTGTCAAGACACGCCTGTGAATGGCCACGGCTGGATTTTTTTGGAATTTTATGGGTGAAACATGGTAATATAACAAGGGTCGAGATGCAGAAATTGCAGACATCAAGGAGTGGTCGAGATGTTCTTTTTCATATATTTACCCTTTTAAATGTTTTTTTTTTTTTTTTTCCAATTTTTCTTTGTTTGGAGCGATCATTTATCATCTAACATATCGGGTAAAATGCGAAAGTAACAAAAAAAAAATTAAGCGATAGTTATGGGGCAGATATCTGTGACTTTTTTACACACACCAAATTTTTCATTCTGACGTAATTTGTTTAAAAGTTTAAAATATGCGAGTGAATAATTTTTTTTAAGTTTTTTTTTTTTTTTTTACGAAATATTGGACATCGAATAATGATTCAAAGCTAAAAATGACAGACATTTTAAATAATATAATTACTTACCTTCTTTTTATGGCTGGGTTGAAACAAAAGCGGTTGCACGACGTCTGTAAACAGGGGTTTCCAGGGTAAAAGGGAAAAATTTAAAAAGTTCAGGGGCTTAATAGGCTATGAATCTGCTCTGGCAGCATACAGACATATTGTTCTATCAAACATAACAGTTCTTTTGGCTTAAAATACAGCAGTTTATTTTATAGAGGGTTGCAAGAGCAGAAACTGCTTTTTCAGTCTTGTCTGTGTTTTCCGCCACATATAATTTTTCAGGAATGACTATTAAACAGCCTGAAGCAAGCACACCGTAGCCAATTTTTATTTCTCCACAGACTGTATCGTTTCATCTTTGACGTGGTTGTATCACTGTAGATTTTGTGCAAACCTAGTAATTACAATGTGTTGTATCCTTAGGCTTTTACTGGCTCTGGCAATCGCTTGGACGGCAAAACAAAAGGGATCGAACCCAGCCCTGCTCCACTCGGCCCCAGTGATATTATAAGGTTCACCCATACTCTAAGACACTTAACACTTCTATCATGTGCATCCCAACGGAAAGAATCTTGTGTGATGAATTGAAAGAAAGCAGAATTGAAATTTCTCTGATGTGTAATAGTAGAGAAAATGTAAATAAAAGCAAGTTTCAACCCCGGTAATTTTATAGCTAATCAAAACCCCAGACAGTCCACTCTTTCTTGTGACGTAATACGCATTCTTTCTGCTGTGTTTAAATATTTTCTTTTCATTATCATAGGTTTAAGAAATTTTCCATTTACATGCTGTAATATTTTAAGCAGCCATCCTTTCACATGAAGGTAATTTATGATAGATGTAGTTTAGGGCTAGGCCATCGTGCCATCCAACCTCAATTTATTTCACAATTTATTGAGAATCATTAACGTTGGAAACTTTTTGAGGGACTGTTCAAAATCTGCTAAGCTAGCCAGTTAGCATCTGCATATGTTTGAGGTCCATTAAATCTGACATATTTGATCACAGATATTTTTTTCCAATCTTCAATCTTGTAATTTCCCAGCCCCAATACCCCGTTGTTTGTCCCTTAAGCGTGTCGTCGTAATTTACGATCACTGGAAGAGGCTAGCGGCGAGTACTCTCTTCCGGCCCTCCATGTATCAACATTTGTCTTTTACGATATAAAAATACATACCTGAGTAATGCATGCAATACAATTGAAAATACAAACACATAAAATCCCATCAGACAAAACATTTTGTTCCACTATCAATATAAATTTATTGTTAATTATATTTGCTAACTTAATGTACAGCAATCTTAAGTAAAAACATCTAGTCACAAGTGTTTGTAGGTAATTAGATACTGATACATTTAACTTTTGTGGAAGCTCACTTTGTCAATTATCAAAACGATGTCATAATCTTTTGTATAATTTTTCACCGACTCAAAGGGATGTCACAATACCAGAAATTTAGCTGCTGATCCTGATACCATTGAATGTCTCGATACCATTTCGATACCACGGTAAAAATAAACAATAAATCCCATGTACTTAAACACTCCTTTGTTAGAAGTAAACAACAATACTGTGTGCTTATACAGAACAATCGGCATTCAGCTCAAAAGTATTAAAATAACGTGAATTAAAGTATCAAACAATAGAATAAACAAAATAAAATACTGTGCGTGTACTGTAGGGTATTCGAGTATTGAACAATAATAGTAATAATTATATATAATAATACTGTGCATCACGGTCTTTTACCATTCAAGTATAAAAGAAAATCGCACTGTTTTTACTACTAACACATACGCGCGCCCACCCACACACACACACACACACGCACACGCACACACACACACACACAGATTGCAATTAGTTATTTACAGACATGGTTTGCTGAAACCAATTTTTGTGATAGCCCATTTAAAATGTTTTATGTCAGAATGACAATGTATGATATACTGTTCAGACCAATAGGACACTCAAATTCCCATTCTACGTGTCAAACAGCTGGACAGATTAAATAAATGAATAAAAATGAACATAGCCTATTGTAATGTCCATAAATATGCGCATCGCCTTTAAGAGGGGTTAGGACAGACATGTCCAAAGTCCGGCCCTGGGGCCAAATGCGGCCCGTGGTCAAATTTCATCCGGCCCCCAGCCTCTGTCATAAAATCAATAACGTCTGGCCCGCACACAGACTTAATAAATTGGTCAGCAGTAGTGCTACCAGCATATGAAGTAGCTTACACACTAAATGTTGCTCCTCATTTACCCACTAAAAGGCAGCAGCACTCTAAGCAACATTACCCCGTGTGACCCTTTACTTCCAATTTTCTAAAATGGCGACAATCAACATAAAAAAAAGTTGACTGCGACGGCCGACGCCTCAAGGATAGGTGGAAATTGGACTATTTCTTCACTAAAATACGCAACAACTGTGTCTGCCCCATTTACAAAGAGACAGTCCCTGTTTTTAAAGAGTTCAATGTGAGGCGATATTACCAAACAAGACAGGCTGACATGTACGACAAGATTACAGGGAAGAAACGCAGCGAGAAATTGAAGCAACTTGAAGATAGTTTAATTTCACAGCAGCAGTATTTCGCAAAAACCTGAGTCGAAAGAGAACGCCAGAAAGGCTAGTTACAAGATTGTTGAAATTTTTAATTAAAAAATAATAATAAAGAAAATGTGACACACAGTATGGCTTGCTAAAATTTGCTTAGAAATATTGTTCTACGTAAAGGGTGTCAGTCAAGCTCGGCCCCTCACATTTTTACCACATCAGATCTGGCCCCCTTTGCAAAAAGTTTGGACACCCCTGGGTTAGGAGCATGTGAAGTGACATATATGTGAGCGAGCGAAGCGGGAGCTCAGACCTAGCGTGGGTTGCGGCCGACAGTTGTATTGTTGTACATTTATTTTGTTGACACAATAAAGAAAAAGTGAGGAACACTTCGTGTATTATCTCGCCGCAGTTAAAGACGTCATTAATGTGTGTGCCATGGCCATGTTGCATGCATTGGTTGTTGTTCTTCTTTCTTAGTACAGCGTGGGTTTCCATATATCCGCTTATTTACAACCTCCATTTGGCGGTGTAAATGACCAGTTATCTGGCAACTTGTGTGGCCAAGTATGACACATAAAACAACACAAAAGAAGCGGCCAGATATGCCGTCTCTGTACTGACGGTACTTCGGGTATTGCAGAAAAGTCACATTACCGTCACATTTTCAGACTCCTAATATCGACTTGATACCGAAATATCGGTTTTCGTTACAACCCTACGCGACTCGTGATATGAAAGGGCCCATATCGTGATAGATTTGTTTCCATATTCCAAAGCACTAATCGCCATCAATGACACTGAAACATGAACATTCACTTTCATCCCTCCCGTTCAACATAATTGTAATTGTTGTCATTGCAGAGGTATCCCCAACTACGATTTCAAAGTCGGCAGGCTCACGTTTATCCGAAATTCAAGGCCAGTGCCAAGGAGAATGGCTGAGGATGTAAGTCTTGTGAAATATGTCAGCACATTGCTGCATAATTGTGATTGTACGTCAAGGTCTGTTTTTTTTTCCCTTTCAGGATGACGCTATGAGCAGATTCATCGCCTTCTCTGGAGAAGGACAATCGTTACGCAAGAAGGGCAGAAAACCCTGATGTGTTCCAGCAAAGAAACGACTTGTTGGCTCATACATACGCGCACCAACAACATGTATAGTCACCGACACCTGCAAAGTGAAATCTTTTCTTTCAGGTGAACTGGGGTGTTGGCATCTCGGGCACTTTGGATTGCAGTTGTGCTGTGGAAGTGGGCTCGTACTTGATTGCAACACGGGCAGACCCTCTTTTTTGTTTGTTTGTTTTTTTGTCCGATTGAAGCTGAGATCCATAAAATGCTGCCAGCGGTGATTTTTGTATTCCCAAATGTATTAGTGTTTGGTTTGAGTTCTTCTACCAATGCATTACAAAGATTTACTATTGAAATCTCATTTTTAGACTTGAAGTTTACATCTGCCTGCTATTTTCCATTATTGTAATTTTTTGCAGTCCACTTCTTACATACTGCTACCAATTATAGCCCATTATTATGACATAATGGGTGCAATATTTTTTGAACTTGTTTTTAATAATTAAAAAAATGTTTGCGTTTCTGCTGAGTCATTGTAGGGATCTACAAGTATTTTCTTTTTCCTTATTTATAGATGAATAAAGGATTGTCAAAAGTATGGTAGTCTTTATTTCTGTTATGTTAACTGCAACTTGAGCGCTATGTTACGCCAGTCAAAATGGATTCGACTTCTAGCGCCGTCACTGGCACGAGAGATGAGCATTCATTGCCATGCCTCCCAGTTTAAATGAATTTGAAGTCTGTCGTCAGATACAGGCAATTTGACCCTCTTGAGGCAGGCGTGGCAGATTTTTTTTTAAACAACTAAATGCTAATCACCAAATTCATATTCATTTTATCAGCCTTTTTTACTAATTCAGAAGTATTGTTTTTCAGCAAGTAAAAAAAAAAACAGGCGGAAATGGGCTTGTTTCGTTTGGAAAAAAAAAAAAAGGTTTTCATGATTGGTTGCCATAAACTATTTAATTTAAATTTATTAACATCTTATATGTGGTATGTATAATTAGTTATATAAAAACTAATATAACAATATCAATACTGTATAATTGAGATATGCACATCATTTGCGTAACATAGCAAATGTTATATTATGATCTGCATGACCCACAATGTGATGTCCACGTATGTGGTCGTCAGGCCTTTATGAAGTTATTTTTTTAGATTACCAAAAATGGTCTTGCGCACTTCCACTACTATAAGATTTAACCAAAATGGTCATGCGCACTTCCACTACTATAAGATTTAACTCCGTGCTCGCACTATTTATTTTAAAGCATTTCGGACAACCTAAAAGTCTCAACAAATTATTCGATTTTACGCGTATTCGACACATAATTCAAAAGATACACAATAGTTTACATTCATATAAACGTACTGTATTCCTAAAAATGCAAAATAATACTGGTACGAAACTTGGAAAAAACTAGTGTACGTGAATGCGTCTTAATGTAGCGCTGGACGCAAGGCTAGCAATGGACAAATTTGATGACGGACAATGGAAGGTAAAAATGTACATTTTCGTACTTTAACCTAATGTTAGTGAACTTGTCGTATTCTCCGTGTTCTGGACTAATATACTGCCTTGTGTTAATGGTTAAGCAAAGTGACGTGTGGTGCTGCTAACATGTTAGCAATAGCAACGTCAGAGGAGGAGTGGGTTACAAATCATTGAATTTGAATGTGCATTTACAGACAAACGTGCACGCTGAGATTTTGCCTTGACGACAATAATACACGAAAAATCGTGTATTTTAAATTACAAGGACTGAATTATACATATTTTAAACATTTAAATATATATTTGTTATGGACATGCTGTCCCGGTCGTAAACATTCTTGAAACTTTACGGGGGGGGGAAACAATTAATAAAGATCTTGATTTTGTGTTGCAGAAACTAAGGGACTGCAGTGACTACTGGAGTGAATACAGACACTGCAAGAGCTTTAGGAATCGTTTCCATCACTACTACACTTATGGTACCTCTCCACACTGCCAGCAGTGGAAAGAGGACTACTACAACTGTAAAGCGTTTGAGAAGAACGCAAGCACGGATGCAAAGGTGATAAGATTGTACATGAGACTTGTGGCATTCATTTTTCAGATTTTCTGAGTTGGATATACTGTATATTTTGTGTGACTTTCAAATAAACATAAGTCTAAAACAATAATTAGTATATGCTTAACATACATTATGCTTTCCAAAACTGATTTGTATTTGCATTTGCATTACCCCCACCCCTGAAAATGGTCCCATTGTAAACTGGAACAACTACTCATATTTGCCGTTTTATTTCCCATACAAAAAAAAAAAAAAATGGAATATGCAAACAAATATAACTATTTCCCATAGTGTAATCGATAAATGCATATTATATGTTTTTTTTTTTCCCTTTTAAGCATTCTATTTAAAAGCTATTATACAATGTTTAGGGGTGGGATTAAATAAATTTTCTTCTTCCCACTCCTTTTCAGGCATGTAGTTGATGTTACAATGTTACTTAGCTTTGCTGCTCTTTTTGTTACTTGATTATATGAGCTGTATACATTTGTTGTCTTGAGAAGGAATAATGGCCTGAAATAAACGAATGAAATGAAAATGAAAAAAATGTTTGAGTTTTTGGGTTACAATTCTTGACACAAGATGGGTTTGTCTGTGCTGCAGGAAGCATTGCAGAAAAGTGAAAGGGACCGAATAGCAGAGCAGAGGAAGTTTCCCCCAGTCTGGGAGCTGAGACGAGACCCACCCAGTGACTGGCACCTGCCTCTCAACCATGAAAAACCTCAGGAATCTTGAACACTTATGTGACACTGTAAATAAATTATGTACTGTCTACAAAAAGTCTAACCTTATTCCTCACGGGCATTTTTTTTTCCCTATGCTGTGTTGTTTTTCTGTCTTTTGGACAAAATTAAACAACCAATGAGGTGATATATTTGGCCAACATCATTAAATGACATTTGCTTTTTTGTGATTGCAATTTGAATGTGGATGGCACATGTATTTTAATCCAGTAGAAAACACCTTGTCCTCTCTTACACACAAAACCATTTTCTCACTGCAGTTTGAGAAACTTGAATGTCTGTCACTTTGCTCCAGAGCATAGTCCAATTTTCATTATGCATGAAAGCCTTCTAAAAAAAGGATGGTATTGACAACCTCATTGAAGGCATGATAGTACACAGATCAACACTAAACTGCTGAAGCCACTTTAATGTTTTAAAACAATATTTTCAGGTTTTGTTTCAAAACGTCCTTTTTTTTTTTTTTTGCATAAAAATGTGATCCAGTAGTTGAACTATTCTGTTGAATGTTCACGACAATGGTTTTTTTTTGCCATGAGAACATGAAATTACACAGGAAACTGCTCATCACTGCGTGTAGACTTTAGTGACATCGTTGTACTTCCCGTCGGGTGCTTCGTATTTGATCTTTGGCGGCGTGTAAGAGGGGCCTTCATGGGAGAAGGGGAACAGGAGAGGGTCCGGTTTCAGTGCTGCCTGGTAAAGCTCCTCAGATTCTGCCTTGAGCTCTTCCAGTGCCTCCTTCTGGGCTTCCAGGGCAAGCTCGATAGCCTGCATCTCGGCCAAGTGCTGCTCCTGCAAAAACCAACGACACGTAGCCTACAAACAGAACGTGCAAGGTGACGTTTTTCTGTTGTCAAAGAGTGGTAGTTACATTTTTGTATCGACACCACTCCTTCAGAAGCAGAGCTCGGCTTTCGCTTTCATCAAATGACAGCCTGGGAGCGGCTCGGACCCTTTGTAAAAACAACAAATTTGGACCTTAGCAGTTAAGAAGTACATGATGACACAATCAAATCACAAAGCTGGTTGAGAAGAAACTGCACCTCGTCTCATCCAAACATTTGGTTGGCGTGATGAAGTCCTCTATAGGGATGAACTCGGGCGGAACTCTCTCCAACTTCTTCAGTTTCTTCTTCATCCTCTCCCTCACCATCTGCTCTCTTCTTGGGTCCACTTTCTTTTTCTTCTTGGGCTCCGCACTTGATGGAAGGACACAAACAGTCAATATTAGGCACCAACCAAAAATAGTGGGACAGATTTGCAAAGGGCAAAACTTAAATCCAACCTAAGGGGAGCAGACGTCTTTAATGTCTTCACTGCAGTAATGCAAGAACTGAGAACGCCACCATTGTCTGCCGAAACAATCCTTAAAAAAACAACGTGGAAAAACATTGGGTGAATAACCTTCAGCCGCCAAGTGGTTAGGCTCTTGTGAGATATCGCTTCTTGAACTTACCCCGTCGGAGCAGTCTGGCGGGATAAAATTCTACCAATACAGCGGGATATAGTCGTGGCCATTACTTCGGAGTATATTAACCCAGAACACACAATAGTGCTGTAAGTAAAGAACGAAATACAAATTTACATATACCCAGACATCACTCAAACGCGATAAGGACGGCGCGCATAGATGACGTCATATCACACAGCTCGTTTTAATTTTTCTTGAGAACATTCGCGAATTTTATATATTAAAAATTAATCTTAGCTTGAGTTTTATTCTATTTTTTTTGTCCAAGAAAAGATAATTCGTGATTATTTGTAATATTTTCATATTTTTTCAAAACAAAGTTTTAGTTTTTTAAGTCGCTGTCACTATCGAATCTACCGATGTATGTTAAAAGATAGTTCCTCGATTATTTAGAGTAAAGGTCGCGCAGTGTACTTTTTGTGTATTGAAGCAGTCAATCGAAGTGTGCAGGAGTATAAAAGGGCTAAAATTAGAATCTGACTTATTTGACTGTTCGCCCACATGTCGCTGCTCAGAGGTAAGTACACTATTTTTTTTTTTTCGGGGACCGGGGATGAAATCAATACTAAATGATTGGATCGGCGTGTCTTAATTTGGATGGGATTTTTTTGTACTGTTGTTGGACAGTTTGCGTGGCAATGCAATTCATAATATATAGGCAGTCTTTTTTCAGTGCTAATAACTAATATTCTACGGGGGAAAAAAACAGGGAATTTATTACTTATTATTAACTGAACTTCATCCTTATTTGAATTGACTGTAAAGTTCCGAGTAAATTGCAAAAAGACTTGGTACACACCCTGTAGCTACAACAAATGAAATTATTAACTGATATTGACAACATTAAAAGTCTAATCCATTTGAACTTGGAGAGGCTAGCTGCCAGCTCTAAGAGTCAGACTGGACGTCTATCACTGTCAATTGCCGACTATGCTTTAAGCAGGCCAAAGGATGTAATGGTTCACGCTTACAAAAGAAGAGCACTGTAGTGACCTCCACCAGAAGGTGAAATCTACTGAAGGCAGAGGTTATGGACCTGGTTCCTTATGTCTGTTTTAGTTCAAAATAACCGTAGATTATTACCAGGGATTATTACCAATTTTGCGATCATTAGCCTTTTTAACTCAAATTTGCACGGTAGGGTATATAATGAAAAGATAAAGGGGAAAAAGTTAGATTCATTCATATTCTGTGCCACTTACAGTGATCTGAATTATAACAATGCTTTGAATAAGGCTGCTTAGGTGGGATATGCTCTGTCAGAGTGCTCCTCTAGTCTAATTATGTTGGATGCTGAGGACACTTTAAGAAATACTGCATGTAAAATTAATCAAAACAACTGTTCTCGGTCTGAAAAGCAATAGTGGATGATATTTAATCCTCATTTTTGTTTTCGTCAAAGGTGTTTTTATTGTCGCTGCCAAGCGCACTCCATTCGGAACTTATGGCGGCGTCCTGAAGGATCACAGTGCAACAGACCTGGCTGAGCACGCAGCCAAGGCGGCCCTGGCAGCAGGTGGCGTGGCCCCTGAGCTCGTTGACAGCGTCATCATGGGGAATGTCATGCAGGTGTATAATTGTCTTACCTAAAACCAACTTAAATTACATCTAGGCTCCATGTTTTTATGTGTTGATAACAAATCCTTCCAGAGCTCAGCAGACGCTCCTTACATCGCACGTCATGTTGGTCTGAGGTGTGGAGTCCCCATCCCGGTACCTGCTCTCACTGTCAACAGGCTGTGTGGATCTGGTTTCCAGTCTATCATCAATGGGGCTCAGGTGAGACTGACCCAGACAGCAGTGTTCCTGCATCCATATACTAGTCCTTCTCAAAAAAATAGCATATTGTGATAAAGTTCATTATTTTCTGTAATGTACTGATAAGCATTAGACTTTCATATATTTTAGATTCATTACACACAACTGAAGTAGTTCAAGCCTTTTATTGTTTTAATATTAATGATTCTGGCAAAATAGTCAAGAAAAACGAAAAATCCCTATCTCATAAAATTAGCATATCGTGAAAATGTACTCTAAAGAAGCTACTAACCTAATCATCTGAATCAACCAGTTAACTCAAAACCGCTTCGAAAGATTCCTGAGGCTTTTAAAAAGTCCCAGCGTGGTTCATTACTCAAAACCGCAATCATGGGCAAGACTGCTGACCTGACTGCTGTCCAGAAGGCCATCATTGACACCCTCAAGCAAAAAGCTAAGACACAGAAAGAAATTTCTGAGCGAATAGGCTGTTCCCAGAGTGCTGTATCAAGGCACCCCAGTGGGAGTCTGTGGGAAGGAAAAAGTGTGGCAGGAAATGCTGCACAACCAGAAGAGGTGACCGCACCCTGAGAAAGATTGTGGAGAAGGGCCTATTCCAGACCTTGGGGTACCTGCAGAAACAGTGGACTGAGTCTGGAGTAGAAACATCCAGAGCCACCGTGCACAGGCATGTGCTGGAAATGGGCTACAGGTGCCGCTTTCCCCAGGTCAAGCCACTTTTGAACCTGAAACAGCGGCAGAAGCGCCTGACCTGGGATACAGAGAAGCAGCACTGGACTGTTGCTCAGTGCAAAAGGATTCCCGACCAAGTATTGAGTGCATAGCTGATATAATTAATTGAAGGTTGACTTTTTTTGTATTAAAAACACTTTTTTTCTATTGGTCGGATGAAATATGCTAATTTTTTGAGATAGGGATTTTTGGTTTTTCTTGACTTTTTTGGCAAAATCATCAATATTAAAACAATAAAAGGCTTAAACTACTTTAGTTGTGTGTTATGAATCTAAAATATATGAAAGTCTAATGATTATCAGTACATTACAGAAAATAATGAACTTTATCACAATATGCTAATTTTTTGAGAAGGACTACATCATTAGTTATTTTAAAAAAATGCAATGTTCATTCTCCCTTTACAAACATGAAAATAACGCTTTAATGGGAATGACTGAATAGTATTGCTCTCTTTTTCTGCACTGTGAATACATATTCTTTGCACGACAACATAATGGCACCATTTGTGTTTGCAGGAGATTTGTGTAAAGGACTCTGAGGTGGTGTTGTGCGGTGGTTCCGAAAGCATGAGCCAGGCTCCATACGCCGTTCGCAACATTCGATTCGGTACAAAGTTTGGATTCGATCTCAAGGTTTGAGTTTTCTCATCACGTGTCTCGTTGAAACAAATTTTTTGTTAAAAAGCTTATTCATTAACAGCTAGAGGACACCCTGTGGGCAGGCTTGACGGACATGCATGTAAAAATCCCCATGGGCATTACAGCAGAAAACCTGGCAGAGAAGTACCAAATCACACGAGAAGATTGCGACAACTACGCCTATCAGACGCAGCAAAGGTGGAAAGCAGGTCAGTCTGCTTCCCTTCCAACACACTCATTTGAAGTTCAACCTAAAAGCGTCATATATAAATCACATCATCTACTCCTATGTTGTCCTGGGGTTTGCATTTTAGCTGTAAATATCCATTGAAACCGACAACTTTGTGCAGAGAAAAGTTAGACTATGAATATAATGGAACTGTGTAAGTGTATGATTGTTTTCCCTAGCAAAAGCAGATGTTTGCAAGTATCTCAGTTTGATTCGTTAAAAAAGATAATCACCTGCTTTTATTGAGGACTACAGAAATCAGAATTTTTACTGTTTTATTCATTCAAAAAGAGAAGAATTAAAATGAGAACCCCCTTTTTTTAAATATGTATTTTTTAAGACTAAATAAAATCAAATTTAAAAAATATTGATTATTATTCAGTATTAATTATAAATTAAATATTAATTTTAAAGTTATTAAATTTTTAAAATTGAAATTAAAAAAATAAAGACTGCCCTAACTTGCTAAAATTGATTGGACAGTAGCTTTCGTGTGGCAATAAATGAGGTAAAAACAGACGTGGGTACTAACACGTTACATGTACTCCATTTAATTGAGTAACTGTTTGAGAAAAATATACTATTAAGAGTAGTTTTACCAAGCAATACATTTTACTTTTGCTTGAGTAGAATTGTGAAGAAGAAATACTATGCTTATTCTAGTTACTTTGACCCACATTTGTCGTTATAGTTTTTCCTCTTTATTCTACATACTGTATTAGATTTGACTTTATTGTTGTCAGAGATGCTCACAATGGCTCTACCAGCCATGTATGACTTCATTATACCAATTTAAACTTTAGAGTCATATAACGACACAGAAGCTTGCAGTTGATCACGTCGGCCGTGATTACATGGACTCTTTAAAGCGTCGTAAAAATTAAACTATTTACAATTATATTATATATTACAACATTAGTAAAAAAAGCCAATTCCCAGTCCCAGTTCTTATTTGGCACCAATAGACCATGGAAAACTCGAGATATGATAGTTTTTATTTCATGGTAGGAAATATGTTTTCTCCACTAGTGGGCACTCATGCTCTTTGAATGGGTGATATTTCATTTGTGTAGATTTGTTTGTTCAGAATTCAATGATTTTTGTGTATTTTTTAATTATAAAAGTTCATACAGATGACAAAATATACCATTGTAAAAAAGAAAAAAAATCAGATGTTGTAAGCCAGGGGTGCCCATTACGTCGATCGCGATCCACCAGTCGATCACAATGTTGGTGTGGGTAGCTCGCGGCATCAAAAATTAAATGCACATAGTTAATTATGTTGTGTGTTTAGCATAACCTGATATGTTGGTCACACAACATAATTAACTCTGTACATTAAAAAAAAGAAAGAAAGAAAGAAAAGTAGATATTTTGTATGCTGTTACTCATTACTTAAGTATTATTTTCATTAAATACTTTTTTACTTGTACTCCAGCACATTTTTTAGATGACTATTTATACTTTTACTTGAGTAACATTATTTTGAAGTAATGCTATTCTTATTTGAGACATTTTTTTGGCTACTCTACCCATCTCTGGTGAAAACCTCTCTGGAGAAAAGCATATTTTTTATATTAAATTCCTCATATTTATTTTTTCCTCAGCTCACGAGGCGGGCCACTACACAGCAGAAATGGCACCAGTAGAACTGAAGTCAAAGAAAGGCAAAGTGTCCATGGCTCAGGATGAGCACCCTCGTCCTCAGACCACAATGGAACAGATGGCCAAACTGCCCACTGTCTTCAAGAAAGGAGGCACTGTTACTGCCGCTAATGCTTCAGTAAGTCTGTTGTTTGCAAAAAAAAAAAAAAAAAAACATTAATCATGAGATAACACGTTTGTGCATGATATCCAGTGTTTGTTCAGTTCCGCTAAAACTGCTTTTCCGCAGGGAGTGTCTGATGGCGCTGCTGCATTGGTGATTGCTAGTGAAGACGCACTTAGTCAACATAAGATGACTCCACTGGCCAGAATTGTGGCCTATCACGTGTCAGGCTGTGACCCGAGCATCATGGGAATTGGTTAGTGGCCCTCTTGTGAAGAATACAGCCAAGGCTTTGTTTCAAATGGGAAACAAGAGTAAATAAGGATATTTTGATTCCGCAGGCCCCGTTCCAGCTATCACAGAAGCACTCAAAAAAGCCGGACTCTCACTCAGTGATATGGACTTGGTGGAGGTTAGTCACTGAAATCCATCTATTATTAATATCTCTTTTGCCAATTGACCTTTCGCAAAACCTCCGTCCCTCCCCACTTACTGTAGTTACGGTTGCTAAGCCGACAAGCTTCGTCACTCCAACGGCACAGCCATTGCAGACAAACGTTTGCCGAAGTGTTTTAAGTGGTTTATTTAAGCAATACCAGTGCAACATTCAATGCAGACGAGGGTTATATTGAAAATGTAATAAAAAATTGCACTAAGCTAGCATTTAGGTTAAACACAGCCAAGCAAAGAGTTGGGATACTCAAGTTTTAGTTTTAAAAAAATGCAACATGAAAAATAAAAACAAAATAAGTTCAGGGCGCTTATTAGAATGCCATGTTTACTTATGAAGAGGAAGCATCGCTTTAATGTTGACCCACTCATAGAATGGACTGTGAATGAAGACATGAAGCATTATACAGGGTTTATGCGGGTCATTTAAAAGCATTAAAAGTCATTAAATGGATTTTGTCAAACTTCAGGCTTTAAAAAGCATTAACCCATTTCAACCCGCCGGTCACATTTGTGAAGGACAAGAATGATTTGATTTACAGGCCTCTAAAAATTTTCTTGAATAACCTTTCAAAATATTTTCAGTATGTATTGTAAGAATACATTTTTTGGATTAAATGTAGGCATTTACACATGTTTGGAATAAATTACCACAAGACCAAAGCTGTTTACTTCCTGGTTGCACCTTGAGAAGAAGATGTCTTCCTCAACTCCTTCCAAAAAAAGGTCAGTAAAGTATGTTCAAATAAACATAAAGCAAAGATTTTTTGTACACATGATCTTTAGGTTGTCTAGTAATGATATATGCATTTGCTATTACTCAAATATGTTTGATATCCTTGCAGCATGAGCAAACATTTGCATGGTCACATTAGTGACCTGTGGGATAGTGCATTGTACCTAGGTGTACACATAGGTCTATACATACAAATTGCTAGCTATGTCTAAGTCTGATCTTTTTTCTTGCTTTTAGATTCACTTTGAGTGAAGTGCTTGATATTTTGGGGGTCAGTGATGGTCCAGACAAGGCATGCAACATTGCTGTTATCCCTCAAAGTGAAAAAGATGCCATCAGTGATTGTGATAGTGATGGGTTTGATATAGACTATGAGGGGGAGATGGGCCATTTGCCAGCATGGATATTGAATGCATATGCAGAACTTGTCGGCAGAGATGATGACCGCGACAATAATGATTACAACCTTCACCTCCAACAAACTACCATCATTACCTTACCACCTTTTGATCAAGGAGAATGTATGGCCTCTCCAAGTAATGCCAATCAGCCTCATGAAGTGACCAAAGCTGAAACAGCCGAGAGAAACATTATTTGTCCTGATAGTCCTAGCATCACAAGTGCCCCTTCTCAAAAATCCTACACTGTTGAAGAACTGACATCCTCCAGCCACCATAACATCAAAACAAAACAACCACAAAGGTGTTTCTAACCAACTGCAGGCCATGGCAAAAGAACCTGTAATGGTGTTTAGCTGCCAGAGGAGCGAAGAACCTCTGTCATCCAGCCGCCAAAGGGACAAGACAGAAGACCCGCCAAGGTACTCTAACCGATTGCAAGCCAAGGCTAAAGAACCTCTAAAGATCTTGTGAAGCCGGAAGAGACCATTTGAAGAATCTCTAAGGTCTTCTAGCTGCCAGAGGGTTGAGTCAGGGTCAGGGTTGAGTCATGGGCGTCATGGATGTAAGCAATTTATAAAACGGAAACCAATCCGTTTTGGCTATAGGATATGGAGCCTTGCATCATCCAGCGGATACATGCATCATATGGAGCCATATGGGGGATGCCACACGCTCCTCCCAAAGACTGGCTTAGGCCAAGGGCCAAGTGTTGTTCTTGGTCTTGCAGAGCAGGGTGAGGTGCCTCCAGGTTGCAAATTCTACCATGACAACCTATTTACTTCTCTATCACTCCTTGATGAGATGGCAAAGAGAGGCTATGGGAGCTGTGACACGATGAGGGAAAACCAACTCTTTGATGTATCCTTCAAACCAAAGAGTGAATTCATGAAGTTACATCGAGGAACCTCAGAAGTTTTAACGCAAACAGAAAAGCTGTTGGTCTGCTGGAAACAACAATACGACTATAGCATCAAACAAACAAAAAAACAAACAAAGCGATGGAATAAAGAGTGACATGCCTTTGACCAAGTCCATCAACCACAATGCACCAAACAGTATAATGAACACATGGGTGGTGTGGACCTTCATGACCAACAGGTCTCTAGATACAGCATCGCAATCAGGTCCAAGAAGTGGTGGTGGCCCATCTTTTCATAGTCTCTCAGCAGTGCACTGGTAAATAGTCATTACTTTTACAGATTTGTCATGGGAGGGAACATAGATCTGCTCACTTTCACAAGGATAGTGGCACAGTCTCTGATGCAGAGGTTTGGTACAAGGCCTTTGTCTCATGGGAGAAGAGCTCTACTGTCTGCTACGGTACAAGATCAGGCAAGAGATGACGAACACTCTCACTGGCCAATAAACACAGGGAATAGGTTCCTGCGATGCCGTTATTGTGATAAACGCACCACCTACACACAAATGAACCACTTCGTTCAGGAGATGTCAATAGCACTGAACATTTGTGGAATGTATGTTATCTATTGAATTTAGTACTGTGATTGATGAAACTAAGATTGTATAAAATATGCAATGTGACAAAATATGTTATTTTCAAATAAAACAAAACTAACTGTTGTTTAGTACTGTGATTGACGAAACTAAGATTGTATAAAATATGCAATGTGACAAAATATGTTATTTTCAAATAAAACAAAACTAACTGTTGACATATCTTCAGTTTTAGCCTGTGTTCACTTTCAAAGCTTTAAAGTGCGATTACAGCATATTATCCCACTGGTCACAATTGTGACCGATCATAAAGCATACATTTTGACCTATGTGTTGATATTTTTTTAAAAATTTTTATTACTAATTACTGATTACTTAAAAGGGTTATCAATGACACATGATTTTGACTTTTATATGTCTGGGAAAAATTTGGGATTAAATGGGTTCAACTAAATGTTCGAGGCATTAAAAATATCTAAATTTGACAGTTAAAAAAACCTTTACATAACTTATCTAAATCAGATTTTGATTATGCACGTGAGAAAGAGGCGATGTGTTTTGGGGGGGGGTAAACGGATTGTGTTTCGCCGTTGACTGCTTGTTATGGCCGGCGCACAAAGATTGAGAAATGCTTCTCAATTTTGCTTCCTACAAGAGTTACGTTATCTTAAGTCGAGGTACCCCTCTTATGTACCCGTAGCTTCTGTGGTTGCTAATTTTAGGGCGGAAGGTAATACCCATCGGCTGCTAGTGTTCTCTCCTCCATGCATGCATGGCCTTCCTGAGCCTTGTGTTCTCATTGGAACAGAAGTTGCATCAAGCTGTTTGTTGTGTTTAAGTTGCATTTGTATTTTCAATTATTAAAAATATCCCTTGTTTTACGCTTAGGATTTGGGTGTGTAAAACTATCTCCAGCCGAGCATGGGCATCAAATTATTATAAAGTGGCATTAAAAGTGGCTTTAAAAAGCATTAAATGAGATTTGCTAATAGCTGTAGAAAGCCTGTTATAGCAAAGCATTTTAGACATTATTGCAATAACATCCTATTATGCTACTGTATAATATCAGATTACAGTAATTACAATTTTGATATCCAATTTTGTGAACGTTCAAGACTTTGCCTGCCAGGTAGGCAAGACTAATTAGTCTCTGGCGTTAGCTTAATCTTACCTTAAGAGAACACATATTTATGCTTGTTTATATTTGAGACGTTTAGCTGGGAGTGACGCTGTACGTTCCGATTGTTTACGGGTAATCAATTGTGGAATCCTTTTTTTTTTTTTTTTTTCCCCCCCTCGGCTTTGGGAAGAGAAAAAAACTGCATTCATACTGATAAACTCCTGGTGTACCATGTGTCCAATTTAGATATCTCATCATGTCCCCTTTTTGGACATCCGCAGAATGTTGATCGTTTTCGTTTTCTTCCGTAAAGTTTATGGCAGTTGACCATCTTAAAACCACCAAATCAATTAATAGGGCACCCCAAAGTTTGTCGGCGGTTGCTCCATTAAACAACTGTCTCTAGGACGTATGATTGGTCAGTGGTCGTTTAGGAGGCGAAGTTTACAAAAGGTCAATTCTATAGGAAATTTGAACACCGTTGTGGAGAAATTAGGGGGATTTTGTTGACTCTTTTTGGTGGAGGAGCTACGGTTGGCTTATGGGTAAAAAGAGACAGATTTCAATTTAGAATCAACACTGAAACATACAGTATGCAAATATAGTATTGGTTAATGTTCCACACAGGTGAATGAGGCCTTTGCTCCCCAATACTTGGCAGTGTCCAAGGCCTTAGGACTGGATCCTGAAAAAAGCAACGTAAACGGCGGAGCTATCGCCATCGGACATCCTTTGGGCGCGTCGGGGGCTCGCATCACCACTCACCTGGTTCATGAGCTCAGGTAGCGTGGTCACGGCAGTATGCACTGTCATCAGGAGTTTTAATCTTCATGCTTTGAATGATTTATTTCTGTTCTCGGTGGCAGGCGACGAGGCGGCAAGTACGCCGTTGGATCAGCTTGCATCGGGGGCGGTCAAGGAATCGCCATTGTTCTTGAAAAGTGCTGAGTGTGCAACCGAACCGCTAAGAAGAGGAACACCATACATGTTCATATTCATACTAAAGTTGTCTGCCTTTTGATTTAGATAACCATTTGCAACCTCAGTCTATTTATAAATGGTAATGTATTACACACGTTGCCTTACTTATAACCTTATTTGTGATCCAAATAGAGGATGAGTTTGTGACTAACTCCTACAATGAAATCACATACAGTGTGTATGGTAAACATTTACCTCGCATTTTGGTCACTCCATTACAGATCATTTTTGCTTTACATCTGATTTTTTTTTTTTTTTTGCTGGATAATTTTAATAAATTCAGTTTTTGGAAAGCATTTTTCCTTATTTGTTGTGTCAGTCATCAAGATTAATTAAAGATGTATTCATACAACAATAACACAAACTACCCCAGGATGCAAAATCTCTATTATAATGAAATACATGAGGGATGAAACAAGTACAGTTTATACAACAAGAAAGTTGGCTTCCATAACTAAAAACTATGACTTATGCAATAAGGGTGATTTCTACATTGAGCACTTAAATTTTAGTTTACAAGCCAAACTGTTTAAAGGCAAGGCAAGGCAAATTAATATATATAGCACAATTCAACACAAGGCAATTCAAAGTGCTTTACATCACATGAAGATCATAAAAATCACATTTAAATCAATACAACGTTAAAACCAAGACAATCAAAATCGGAAATAAAATTATACATAAAAATCGCATTTAATCACAAATAGAATAAAATTAAATAAAAATAAAACAAAAACTACTACTAATAATAATTGAAATCAGCAATGGAGATAAGCACAATAGGAATAGAAAGCAAGTAGATTGAAATATATAGTTATGGATATGCAGTGCTAAACAAAACTTAAAATACAACAATTAAAGGAACACTAGGTAACTTTTCAACCTTTATAAAATATTTTCACATTTGTGATATGTCGACTGACAACTAGTTGAATGACACCTCTTTTATATCTTGAGGCGGTCTGCATTGCTTTTACTAGCACTTATTAACTTTGAAGAGGGTGGCAGGAACTCTGCAACAAAAAAAACTACAAATGTGCTGACTGCTTTACGGCCAGTGTTGTTAATAACGGCGTTACAATATAACGGCGTTACTAACGGCGTTATTTTTTTCAGTAGTGGGTAATCTAATTAATTACTTTTCTCATCTTGGCAACGCCGTTACCGTTACTGAGGACGGAAAGGCATGCGTTACTATGTGTTACTATATTGGTCGAAAAGTCTGAGGGAGACGGACTCACCGAGACGACAGAGCAGAGCAGGAGTGGGGAGGAGGCAAGAAAGTTGTGACGCCGAGCAAACGCGATGCTAGGTAGCTCCAATAATACATGTTGTAGCCGATAGCCTACAAACTACGCCCGCATGTTATGGTAGATATGGTAGACATGGTAGATATCACATGTACTGTACATACAGTGCCTTGCAAAAGTATTCGGCCCCCTTGAACCTGGCAACCTTTCGCCACATTTCAGGCTTCAAACATAAAGATGTAAAATTTAAATTTTTTGTCAAGAATCAACAACAAGTGGGACACAATCGTGAAGTGGAACAAAATTGGATAATTTAAACTTTTTTAACAAATAAAAAACTGAAAAGTGGGGCGTGCAATATTATTCGGCCCCCTTGCGTTAATACTTTGTAGCGCCACCTTTTGCTCCAATTACAGCTGCAAGTCGCTTGGGGTATGTTTCTATCAGTTTTTCACATCGAGAGACTGACATTCTTGCCCATTCTTCCTTGCAAAACAGCTCGAGCTCAGTGAGGTTGGATGGAGAGTGTTTGTGAACAGCAGTCTTCAGCTCTTTCCACAGATTCTCGATTGGATTCAGGTCTGGACTTTGACTTGGCCATTCTAACACCTGGATACGTTTATTTTTGAACCATTCCATTGTAGATTTGGCTTTATGTTTTGGATCATTGTCCTGTTGGAAGATAAATCTCCGTCCCAGTCTCAGGTCTTGTGCAGATACCAACAGGTTTTCTTCCAGAATGTTCCTGTATTTGGCTGCATCCATCTTCCCGTCAATTTTAACCATCTTCCCTGTCCCTGCTGAAGAAAAGCAGGCCCAAACCATGATGCTGCCACCACCATGTTTGACAGTGGGGATGGTGTGTTCAGGGTGATGAGCTGTGTTGCTTTTACGCCAAACATATCGTTTTGCATTGTGGCCAAAAAGTTCCATTTTGGTTTCATCTGACCAGAGCACCTTCTTCCACATGTTTGGTGTGTCTCCCAGGTGGCTTGTGGCTTTCTTCTTGCCACTCTTCCATAAAGGCCAGATTTGTGCAGTGTACGACCGATTGTTGTCCTATGGACAGACTCTCCCACCTCAGCTGTAGATCTCTGCAGTTCATCCAGAGTGATCATGGGCCTCTTGGCTGCATCTCTGATCAGTTTTCTCCTTGTTTGAGAAGAAAGTTTGGAAGGACGGCCGGGTCTTGGTAGATTTGCAGTGGTCTGATGCTCCTTCCATTTTATAAAAGCAAACATGCAGGTAGCATTTATTTTAAGTAAATATGTCGAATGCGCTGCTCGTCTTCAAGTCACATTTTGGCGCCGCCTTACCTCAACAAAAAGCTTTTTATGTTTAAATTAAGGGGAATAAATGCTTAAATCCCTGAAGTCTTTATACTGTAGATATGGACGTAAAACTGTCTCGATTATTGGTTAAAAGCAAAACAAACAAAAAAACGTACAGATAGCATTTAGTTTACGTAAATATGTCGAAGGACGATGCTAGTCCATAGCAGTTAATTTCTCCCAATGATTTTTTTCACGTTTCAAAATGCATGCATGGTACGAAAAATATACTAATTACCTTGAATCCTTGAACAAATCCCTCCTGAGACAATCCTTCCTGTTGGTATGCGGTACAGCTTTTTCAACTAAATCCCGCATTACAAATTCTGCGTGCGTTTTTCAATAGCTCCTCTTGATGTGGGCGGCCCCCTTCTTGAAGGGGAGGCGCAGTATGTGCCCGGTGTGACCTGTCAATACCATTATGAAGTCTATGCCCAACTCATTATAAAGACGGATGTCGATGCGAACAGTTTTGCACAAATTCTGCAAAGACAGCAGAGCATTAAAAGACAAAAAGTTTTGTCTGATGATGCAAAAATAAAGGGAGGCTACCAAGATTTTCAAGAATAAACATTGGCCCGGCTTTCACTCACTGGTGCGACCCCCCGAGTGGGATGACGAGTTTGAGTGGGATGGGGTACCCACAAGGTTGCTAACCGTCATATGCTATAGTTTAGCCACAGCTAGATTCATTACCTTATTGCTATTCATCCTTCACACAGCTGCTGGAAACAGAAATGTCTTTTAATCCAGTTAATGATGATTTTACGACACTGCGTGGGTGTGCTCTGGTCCTCATGGGAAATGCAGCGCTGGTCCTCAAGGGAAACAGTCTTCCTTAAAGTGCCTGTGACACAAAAAAGCATGTTTATTTCATAATACACGCGGTATTTTATGCCCCTGAATGATATGGACCGCTTGGATGTGTGTGGAAGCGATCGCTATATTTATTTAGTTTTTTTCAATCCCGCGCCATGAAAATGAGTGACTTCCGGCTTCGGTCTTGCATTGAGGAGGAGGGCGCTGTGACGTGTACGGTAGAAGACGTCCCCTTCACTCTACAGCGTACTGTTGTGTATGAGGACGAAGGATTCAGCTGATTTTGCGGATTAATACGTTTATTTTTTGCATCACGCCAGCCAAACGGCTGCAGAAAAATCATTCTGTGTGCGGGAGGGGCGTATGCGCCTTTTTGGAGTTTCAAAAGGTTCCCATTCACCGTGGATATTTACTGTGGGACCATCGGACTTACGAGGAAGTGAGTAAACATCTTGTTTTGTATTATGTCAAATACGAATACAGTGATTACAAAGTAAACACTACAAAATTCCTCTAAATAAAGGACTACTTACGTTTGATCATTGATAGGCATGTAAAAAGCTCTCCTCATGCTCATTAGCAGTTAGCTGTTAGCACGTTAGCTGCACAACAACTCCAGCCACCCTCCTCCCGGGAACGAACTGTAAATTGCTCTCTGCCGGGCGGTTTGCCGATCCACGAACACAGTCGACAACCGGGTCGTCATGTCAAATAATCCAGGCTAGTTACGTGTGATTTTCCACTTCGAAGACTTTGAAACATCCCTCGGTTCGGGTTAGCATGTCGGCTAGCTGTCACTCCTTCTGGTTTGTTTACATTCTCCGAAGCCGGGGAAGGGAAATGACATATGTCCGATTTAGGTGTCATAAAATATCGTTCGGGAGGTGCGACAGTAAAGGTGAAGTCGACAGTTTTGACCATTATGGAGTAATTTTGCCATGTCGTCTTGAATAAATAAAACACTACTGCTTTTTGTCCACCGGAGTCGCTAAAATTGACCAAAACTGAAAAGTTACTTAGTGTTGCCTTCAGCAACAATAATTGAACATGAACACTCAACGCCATAATAAAAACAATAAAACGACAGGAACTACAGTGAGCAGCACAAATTCATTGGCAAAATTGTCAATAAATTCATTATATATTAAAAACAAGATATACACGTTAGAATAAAAAAGTAAATACTAACATAAAAGTAAAATTAAACGCTGCTAAAGTCACCAGCTGTTGTTACATATCTAATAACGGTGTCATCACACACCGTTGACATCGTTAGACCCCCATAACCAATACAAGCTTCTTTTTTTTTAATTGAACACCCACACAAGTACAAAACAGAACTATATATTCGACCCTGACTTATCGTTTAAAGCTCACATTAAACAAACCTGCAGAAAGGCCTTCTTTCACCTGCGCAACATAGCCAAAATTAGAAATATTTTATCTAAAAGTGATCCAGAAAAATTAATTCACGCGTTCGTTACATCGAGATTGGATTACTGTAACTCCCTACTTGCAGCTTGTCCTAAAAGTTCTCTAAAAGGTCTTCAACTTGTCCAAAACGCAGCAGCAAGACTTTTAACAGGAACCAATAGAAGAGAGCACATCACCCCTGTGCTCCAGGCCCTTCACTGGCTTCCAGTCGAGTTTAGAATTAAATTTAAAATCCTCCTTCTTACATTTAAGACCATTAATGGGTTGGGGCCATCTTATCTCACCGATGCTCTGGTTCCATACCGCCCCAACAGAACACTCCGCTCTCAGAATGCAGGTCTACTGGTAGTTCCCAGGGTTTCTAAAAGTACTGTTGGAGCTAGAGCCTTTAGCCACCAAGCCCCTGTTTTATGGAATCAGCTTCCAGCTAATATTAAAGAAGCCGAGACAGTCTGCACATTTAAGATTAGATTGAAAACGTTCCTATTCAACAAAGCTTATGGTCAGGCTAGTTGAAGTCGGAGTAGACTCAAAGTTTAGTCTAAGCTGCACTAGAAGCTATAAAGCTGGGGGAAGTACAGCCACTGAGTTCTATCTCCTTTTTCTCACTCTACCTACCACTTATCTTACTTTATTTCTATTTTCCAATGTTAGCATCTAGTTGTCTAGTCTTTTCATCACTAGTCACCCGGTGTCCCCTTTCCCCCCTCCCCACTGGGGAGGGGCTATTTTTCAGCTGCAGCCTCCTGACTTTCCGGACCCCACGTTGGATGGACGTCCTCGTTGCTACCTCCTTCTCATCTGGCTAAATGGACCGCTTCTTGTTCCTTTACTCCACTGCATCTTTACGGACTGTAACTTCGCCTGCTAATTCCTATTAGCCGTCCTTGGGCTTCCTGTCGATCCGTCCTGGGAGTGGATCTCTCCTGACTGTGGTACTCTCCAAGGTTTCTCATTTTTCTCCCAAAGACTTAGGAGTTTTTGGAGTTTTTCCTTGCCAACATGGAGGGTCTAAGGATGGGGGAAACCCAGGACTTGAATTTATTTATTCATCTTTGTTGCTTCATTTGCTGTATCATATTGCCTCTGCAAAGCCCTTTAAGACAACGTTGTTGTGATCAAGGGCTATACAAATAAAATTGAATTGAATTGAACTGAATATACAAACAAATTGGCTAAATGTCTTTGTACTTTTTATGACACATATGAACCAGTGCATGCTATGAGTATACAGATACTAAAAGATAATAATAATAATAACAATAAAATAAATCAAAATTGCTTGGGTCTTTTTTCCAAGTCATATTTTTCAATTAAATTGGCACGTTTCAGTGCATTTTTACTGTTCATTAAAGGCGTTTGGTAAAAGAGAGGAGTTTGTTATGAAACACATTAAACATAGGTTTCACTTTCGTAAATTTGCATTCATGAATATGAAATTTACAGAGGATGAGTATGTTGTTAATAAGAAAGTCCACCTTTAGATTAGATTTTATTTCACCTTTAGATTAGATTTTATTTAGATTTATATCTATATAGATATTATACTTTTATTCTTGCAAGCCACTTTCGAGATTTTTTACTTGTCTGTATAGGGAGATGCTCCACAATTTCATTGTACAACCATATAATGACAATAAAGGGCTATTCTATTCTATTCTATTCTATTCTATTCTATTCTATTCTATTCTATTCTATTCTATTCTATTCTACAACCAGTTCATAGATAATCATTTTGAGAAAAAGGACCAAGCCGAATATTTATATGCAGCCAGTCATGTACATCAATCCAGAGTGATTTCGAAAACATACAATGAAAAAACAAGACAATCACATGTTTCAACGTCATCACAGAACTTATACGCTGTCGTAAGAAATCACCGGACGACCTTTTTTGGAGTTGCTCTTTTTCCAATGAATTTTAGAAAGAATTTTGCAAGTTTGTTTGGAATCTAAAAATGGGAAAATGTTATTTTTTGTTTCTATAAGAAAATCAAGAAAGACAATGTTTTTATTATTAATCTACTCATTTTGTTATCGAAATTCGACATCCACAAATGTAAATTTAGCAGGCTGTTACCTTATTTTTCTCACTTTGATGATGAGACCGTGTGCTACATAAATCTGTTTAAAAAAAAAATCAAAGACTCTAAGAGTGGAAAAAAAACACTTAATATTTGTGAAAAATTAAAACTTTTTTTGTGAATGATTCCAGCATTATTTATAGTTTCTTTTCCCCCTCTGATGTACAATGTTTGGAATGTTTACACCCCCTGGCATATTTTTGTTTTGTTTTATATTGTTGATTGTTCATCTGTCTGTTTACCATGTTAAAAAAAATCACTGGACGGATATAGGTCATTTAAAATTTTAAAATGAACTTCTTTAGCTTTAGCGTTGATCGGGAGTTTTAAGTATTTAGTGCGTAAAGAATATCTGACATCTTTGGAGAAGATCTGTTTCGAAAAGACAACCAATGCAAGCAAAACTACAAATACCAAGACTAGCTAGAAACGTCATCACCCTGCGTCCTTATAGTCGTCACTTCCCCGGATGTCGTTCTTTTTTTCATAGCAAAGGTAAGGATACTTTCCTATCATGCCTCTGTGTGAATAAAATCCATCTCAATCACAGTGAACGAAGCAATGATATAATCTAGAAACGCGACAAAATGAATGAATGCGCTTAGAGGGTTTGCCGTTTGTCGGTATTACTCGATAATACGTATTGATGATGCGAAAATACAGCTTGATACGTTGGCAGGCAGAGGCCGCCGGCTAGTTCCATGGAGGCTAAGTGGCTAATAGAAACGTGTTGGAAGTGCTGGCATTGTTTATTATTTAAAAGCACCAACAGTTGCTTTTGTCATTTGATTAAACGCTTAAAGAGACTTCGCAGCATTCGAAAAAGGGTCTGTTGTTAAAAGTAACATTTCAAGCTAACGCGGCTTGCTCATGGCTTGGCATTTTTTCAATGGCCGCATTAGCAATATGTCAATCTTACTTGGTTTTGTACGCATTTGCTGACTACAGCGCCACAAATACGTTTTAAGAAGTCTTCTATTCGCCAATATCGAGGTTTTATTACTTAAGATTCAAATGGTTTTTTTTTTTTTTTGCGTTGTTTTGCCAAAAATGAGATCTAGCAACCAGTCATTGAATGGAATATTCAATGAGAAGTTTAATTATGTGTGTATGCATTATGACAGCAAAAATTGATTGAAATGGATTGAAAAACAATTAAGCTGGTGTTTTTTGTTGTTGTTGTTTTTTTTTTTTCTTAATTTTTATACTTCATTACGTTACTTTAGTTCTAACATTTAGAAAAATAGTTCTGAGCAGTCTTTAACCCTTTAACACCTAAGCCTATTTTGGCCGAATTTACATGCATTTGATGTTGCCTTTATATTTCAATGAAAAAAAAATGTTTACAATGGCCAAGTTGGGTCCCTTTTTTCAGGACACCTTGCACTTCATGTCCAAACTGTTGTTTTCTTCACTGACCAATTATAATCCGCATTTTGGACCCAAAAAGACAAAAAAAAATCCCATAATCTTTTTTCAAAATTTGTAATGTTGATGTCCCATTGACAACCAAACATGCTCGACCAACCGTTTTGAAGCTTGAAAATATTTATTCAATTTGTTAGGATAAACATTCAATAGAAAAATAACAATAAAAAATAATATATAAATAGTAACAATAAGATTAAATAGTTTTATGATTGACAATTCAACACAAACAGCAGGTATGGTCATAGGCGTTTTTGGCCTTTACACATACTATGGTCAAAACAGGTTATATACAGTGCAAAATAGTGAAAAAAAAAATTATATATATCATCTAACACAAAGAGTGTTTGGAGGATATCTCTGTGAAGCTAGGTGTTGTACCCATCACTTTATCAAAAGTAAAAACGTACATGCAATCAAGCTTCTCGAACACACATCTACATAAAAACTGAGAAGATTATAGTGAAGAAAAAAAATATAACATTGAAAACAAAGTATTTTAAAAAATATTGACAAGTAGATCAGTTCAATTCAAATTTTTCAGGCATGCGACCCAATAAAGGTGTTTTTTTTTTTTTTGGCGCACTCAATAAAGCTTCTTCTTGAACAGGTCAAGGAGCTGCGTGACACACAACATCACACAGCCTACTCTTTCTCTCTTACTCTCGCCGTTTTCGCGCTGCTGTCACTTCTACTCGCCGAGACCCCGACTCATCCAAAGAAAACGACAAATACGGCTCATCTTCTTCCTTGAGTTAATGAAATAATGCATTAGCTTGCGCTAAATGTGGTTTTAGATTCATTCTGCACGTTTCAAAGTCGCACGCTCAAACCAAACGGCCGTTGCTTGCTTCGCATGCCTCTCTTTCATTAGTTGGCGCCTCGCTCGGAAATGTATTAAAAATGCTTACATTAGGTTTGTTCTTCTTGACATCACAACGGCTCTTGGGATATGTAGTCTTTTGTGCTGCTTTCGGTTTTGAAAAAGGACAAGAAATGATGGAAATATGGAGATAGATACATGGTCCATGCAGCGTTTAATGCATATTTATGAGTGCAATAAAACTATAAAACTCAAATGACATTATCTTCCGTTTTTCATGGTCGATTGACTTCAAATAAAAACTGGCGTGGACATCAACTTCCGCACTTTCAAATGAGACCAACCAGCGGCACGCGGGTGACGTAATTACAGCGTGACGAAGCTTCAAAGACGATATGCGTAAACGCGTTGCTGCCGACACGTTCGTTGTTAAAAGGTTAAAAAGGGTGTAGAAGAACATTTTATTAGTTCATATTACTCAGAAACGGTGAATTGCTTTTGTAAATTATTTTGTTTTTTTCACCAAACATTTTGTTATTAACGTAACTGATTCCAAGCCTATGTGACTGTGTCAGATGGCAGAGGGGGATGTAAAGCCGGCCAGCAAGCCAGCCAGCGAGACAGGCAGCAAGGGAGCCAGCAAGGCAACCAAAAAGCCTGCCAGGAGGCACGCGAGCCGCAACCCGGTCCTGGCACGGAGCATTGGCCGTTACTCCCGCTCGGCCATGTTCGCCCGCAGGGCTATGTACAAGAGAAAGACCAAGGTCACTGTGACCAGGGTGAGGGACGCCGCCGCCGTCAGCGTAAATATGAACTGCCAGTATATGCCCGTTGACACTCGTGGCGCCGGCAGGTGGAGAAGAAGCTCAAAGCAAAGCCCCGAACTACTGTCGTCAAGACCGTCGGCGGAGACAAGAACGGCGGCACCCGTGTTGTCAAACTGCGCAAGAGGGTATGTGTGGTTCAATACTTGGGATGGCTCCACCCCATTTTTTGCGCACAATTGTCAAAAGTCTAATTTATGTGTGGGTGCAGCCACGCTACTACCCCACAGAGGATGTTCCCCGCAAGTTGAGGAGCCACGGGAAGAAGCCCTTCAGCCAGCACAGAAGGCGGCTGCGTTCCTCCATCACGCCGGGCACTGTCCTCATCCTGCTCACCGGGCGCCACCGTGGGAAGGTAGACACCATATACAGTACTAGGGGTGTGACAAAATGTCAAATAGGTGATAAATCGCAATATTTTGAAGGCCAAAAGGTATTGATATTAAAAGAACCAACAGATTGCCACCAATCTTTTCTGTTAGATTAGTGTCTATATTCGCTCAATGGCTGCCTTTAATGGCGCTAGACATCCAATTTATTTTGACTGGATCGGATGCCTAGTTCCGTCAGTGGCATTAAAACCAGAGCAGTCACAGCTATTCTTTTGTGGGAACCGTTAACAGTTCACTTGCTGTTCATTTTAGGGCATTTGCAGGTTACTGGCTGGCATAGGGCTCGATCGCTGCCAGCCTCGCTGTCAAATTGGATTGAATGTCTATTGCTTTCAATGGCAGTAAACATTACCACTCAATGCCAGCCTTCCCAGTTCAAATACCTTTAACGTCCGTTGCTGTGAACATCAGGGAATGAGTTAAGGGCTTGCAAGCCACAAAATAATCAGGAGGTATAATGATGAGGGATGTCCCTGTTCCAATCAAGCCAGAGCACATCATTTTTAGAAGATGGGTATCGGATGAAAAAGATGGGTTTTAAGATTTTTTAAATCATTATTTAAGGGATACAAAACAAAATGTATAAGGATATCAAAAGAAATGTTTTGTAAACCAACATTTGTAGAAGATTGGAATTGGGTGGAAAAAGATTGAAGATTTATTTGAAATGGCTACAAAGCAACAAAATGATTAAATGGTCTTCAAGAATTATTTGAAATGGTTACAAATTAACAAAATGAGTAAGATGGAGAGGCATATTGTCAAAAGAAACATGTTTTCTAATGAATTGCTAAGGTGTCAGATTGGTACTCTGTATTTGCATTTTCAAAATCAGGTGACTCCAAATCTGGCGCAAAAAATATGTGATCGGCACAACCCTTTACAGAACGCACTACACGCTTGGTTTGATATTCGCTACAGCTGTGTGATACGGAAAATTTTGATCACGGGAACATCGTGCATATATTGTAAATTTTGTCATTTTTTTAAGGTACACAATGATTAAGACAACTCCCCCTTCACATTTTTAAAAAATTGACATTAAACAGGCCTGTCGCGATAACAAATTTTAGTGTGCGATAATTATTCTCATAAATTATTGCGATATTATTGCGCCCCCCCCTTAATTTTTTTAACCAATTTACAATAACACCGTGCGTACAGTATATATTAATAGATCAAGTACACCCATTTAAACGCGATGACTCTTCTAAAATACTTTTTAAGAAATAACAGCTAAAAACAATAGACCATACCTCTTAAGTAAAACACAACAATATTGATACCGCACAGAAACACAGAATAAATGCGTTTAAAAAAAAAAAAAAAATTGCACTTAATAACTTAAGCATTTAGGCAAATGAAAACTTGTCATCTTTTCCCGTCATAGCTTCTGCAATGGTGTTCCATAGGGATGCAACGATACAGTTAAGTCATGGTTCGGTACGATTTTTGATACGGGGGACACTATTTTCGATCTGATTCAATACATTTAATGCTCTGTAAAAAAATAATTTTTGTTTCGTTCTTTTTGGCGTTTTTTAATTAAATTTTTTTTTTTTTTTTTTTTGCTAACGAGCAAAATTAAATTACCATCATATAAACATGCATTTTAGTGCATGATATTTATGTGCTTCTTACTGATCTGAAGAAATTTAGGATAGAAGTGCTGAGAACAATCTTTACTGTTTGTAAAGTGAGGCAGGGCACACTGTTGATTGCTGCAGCTCTCTCAGTAGCTAGGTGTACTACATGAGCAAGGCATCCTATTTGTGGTCCGAATCTATCTGTGTAACGTACTGAATTAAAAATATTTGCAACATTATCTATAGTCACTGGTATGGATTGATTTGGCCTTCTTAACTTCCATTCAGTCATGACAGTTTAGAATTCATCGATTTAGGATATGGACTACGTGTCCCATAATCACTCTGGGCTCACGTAGCCAATGGCATGGGACGTAGCACATCTAGTTTGCCATTTCATGATATCTAGTGTGTGCGCGCATTAAAAAAGTTAGCAAGCGCCGCTAAAGTCACATCTGCTCATTACTGCATATACACATACCAGCATATGACAATCGACTTTCATAAACAGGATGAGTTTGAAGCACAGCGCTCTTAATTTCATTCAGCTGTTCGTTGTCAAAGCGAGGTTGTTCGTAGCATCCAAGTCGGTAACAATGTTTTGGTGGACTTTGTTGTAAATATCCGGTGTTGTGCCGAAAAATAGCCGCCCCGCGTGAAATGTCACTCCTGACGGGAGCGCCCACACGTCAACAACACCGGCGCGCCATAGATGGTCCACAGTCACTCCGGAGCACTGACGCGGCCGGTATACGTTGAACAATAGGATATAATGGGAACGATTGGCTCCGGCGCTAGTTTTTTGCCGGACCTGGAACGAAGATGCATTTTGCGCAGTTGGTAACGAGGAATCCGAACTTTCACAGCACGTCTGCCGCGCACGCGAGGCGATAAATCGCAGCGGAAAAATTACCGCCTTCATTTTTATTTATCGCGCGATAAATGGAATTATTGCATATTGCGACAGGCTTACCTGTCACAATTGGAAAGTATGGCTCCCTTTATAGGGCCACTCATTGGATGCCCTTGGATGGCACGATACATCCAATTCATTTTGACTAGGTGGCCTGATGGCGATTATTCACAAGATCAATTGTAAAATGAGTGATTAATAAACAGTTAAAATAATTTTGTCAACCCTAGTGGTCATGCAGTTCATTTCAGTGTGACGGGAATATGAAAGCTGTGTTCAGTGATGATGATTCTTTGCCTCTTGCAGCGCGTCGTCTTCCTGAAGCAGCTGTCCAGCGGGCTCCTGCTCGTCACTGGTACGTTTAGTCGTGGCATCCATTTGAACTCATTAGCTAGTAGAGGTCCAAACCATTTTTTTAACTGGGAGGGAAATGAACATTGGTTGGTCATTTGCTGCCAACCCTCCCAGTTCAAATAATTGGTTGGACCTCTACCAGTAACAAACTAAGTTCACAGCAGAAGAATGTGTAGTCCAACGTGAGCGGCACTTGGTTGAAAGACTAACCTTTTTTTTTTTTTTTTTTTTTAAAAAGGTCCCCTTGTCTTGAACAGAGTTCCTCTGCGCAGGGCTCATCAAAAGTTTGTCATTGCCACCAACACCAAGGTGGACATCACCCCCATGAAAATCCCCAAGTCTCTGAATGACATCTACTTCAAGAAGAAGAAGCTGAGGCGACCCCGTCACCAGGAGGGCGAGATCTTTGACACGGAGAAAGAGGTAATTAGACGCTGCCCTGCTCAACTGGGTTATAGTTAGGCTTGGGTATAGTTTGTGTTTTAGCCAATACCAGTTACTACCTGGCGCTTTTCAAAAGTTTTGTTGCGTAAGCGGTTCTTTAACTGATGAAACACAAACTTATTATGTATATTTAAAAGTTATGATGCCTAATTGAATAGATTTTGAACATAATCTTTTTAAAATGATTGTTCTGGCTCTAAGCGAGATATTTAATATTTGTACCTCTGTAAAGGATGAGCGAAAACCAGGAAAAAAAAATCCTCAAACCACAGAAAACCGGTTGGGGCAGAAAACACGAACAATTGCACTACATTTCAAAAATTACACACAAAAAAACAACCTTAAAAGAAACTGGCAAAACTTCGACAAACTGAGAAAAGGGAATCCCCACCCAAATCAGGAAAAAAGGGTTTAGTTTGTCATTAATTGGGCAATGACATGCTTTGGCCGTCTAGTGTCCTATCATGGCAAAAAAAAAAAAAAAAAAGCTAAAGTGACTGAAAAATGCCGCAAAATTTATAAGAAACATAAGAGCAAAGCATCCCTGTACAATTTATCCAGAAATTGCGTATTCTAGTTATTGAAATACATTTACACTGAAAACTTCATTGTATACTGTATGCCCTAGAAAAAAAAGGTTTGTCTAAAGATTTTCACTGTAATCCATGTAAATATACAAGAAACTAAACCTAGAAAAAGCACAGAAAGGGTAAGAAGCAGTAGAATACGACGACGTCCAAGAAAGTCAAAACAGACCCCTAGTTGTAGAATGATTGCTAATGACCTCCCTCCCCCATTGTAGAAGTACATGCTGACTGAGCAGCGGAAGAAGGACCAGAAGGCTGTGGACTCTCAGCTCCTGCCACTTATCAAGAAAGTTCCCCAGCTCAAAGGATACTTGCGCAGTTCCTTCTGCCTTTCTAATGGCGTGTTCCCTCACAAGCTGGTTTTCTAAGCGTGTTAATAAAAGTTCATCTTAAACAGTTACTTTGGTTTCAATCTTTTTTCTTCTGAAAAGTACTATAAAAATTAACTTTCAGAAAGTTCTGTAAACGTAGATTTTAGATGAGCACAATGCAAATTTGAGTATTCATATCTCAACTCACTGGGGTTGTGCCAACTTGAACATTCACTGTAAATTGCATGAACTTGGCGCTAGCTCACTTGACTATGCGTTGCACTGTCATTTAGGAAACCCTAGTTGACTCCTGCTTGGGCTACCTTAATATTTTTGCTTACATTAGTTATAGAGAGGTACCTCAAAATACCAAATTTGTCATTTTCCGTGCCGCTTATCCTCACCAGGGTAAGTTTTGTATCATTGCCTAATTCGTTCTAAGCTCTACTAAAGAACATCAAATTTTATAATAAGTGTACAACCTGATTAAAATACATTTGAATCATTCAGTATACCTCACCGTTTATACCTGTAATGAAGTAAATAGAAAAAAAATAGCCTTACCTCTCGAATGAGATGATTTCCAAAATGTATAGAGGAAGGTGTGCAGGTGCAAAAACACACAAAACATGCGAGACGTGCTCTTTTAGCGAAGATGCTTAACACTTCCAAGAACGCCGTCATGCCTGTGCACATCACTGCACCCCAATTAAAATAGGAGCAGAATCAGGTTACTGATCCTGACAGTAAAGATTCTGACCAATAGGGCTGCAGGATCTTAAAGCGTTACAGTTGTACCTCGACATACGATCGCTTCGACACATGATCTTTTAGACACCCGACGTAAAATGACTCGCCATTTGTTTCTACATCTTACGACATGTTCTCAAAACGATGATCTATGACGGCACTGCAGTTTGTTTTCCTGCAAGACGGACGCACGGCAGATTTTATTGAGAGAGAAATCAACATGAGTTCCAACAATTTTAGTGCAGGTGGTGAAAAAAGGTGATGCTTACCATTGAAATGAAGATGGAAATAGAAAAATATGAGCGTGGTGCCCGCATCCGTAAACTGACTCGTCAATACAGCTGTAGAATGTCTCCTCTCGGTCTTCCTCAGATCTCCGTTCGCCAGTCTTAAGGTGACTATTATTACGGTGAAATCGCCAGCGTCGTAAGGTTTCTGATCATTTATTCTATCAACTTGTGCAACACAGCACGCCTTCTGTCACCCGCCGCTGAACAAAGTAAAAAGTCCCCCCCGTGTCTCTGCAAGTCAGCCACGTGGTGCGTTTCGGTACACCACCTAAACACATTCGCAACATTAGAACCTGGTTACATTATTACAGGTATTATTCCAATTTTTATTCATTTTGCTTTGTGTAATTGCTATTTGCAATAATACCAGCAATATTTATTAAGGATTTAGTGTAGGTTTTCGAACTGTGGAACAAATTAATGGAATTATAATGTATTCTTATGGGAAAATCCTGCTCAACCTATGACCATTTTAACTTACAAACAAGGTCCTGGAATGAATTAACTTTGTATGTAGTGGTACCACTATACTTTTAAAATTTTCTGCAGGTGTGAATTACGCATCTTTTATAAAACATTGCGTACACTGAATAATTTTCCCTAATATGAAGCGAGAATGAGTTTGTGTACCACTGTACTTAAAGGGGATGTAGCGGCAAAGGGGGTGTGAGACATCAATAGAACCGTTATGTTCCAAGATAACAAATATTGATAAAGTTAACAAAAAAATCAATCACATTAATGAGCAATTATCGAAAATAGATCGAAAATGACGAACATTCCCGAAAGTGTTCCGGAAACAGCCGAATGGGGCGGCGACGTCACGACAAGTGATTGACAGTCGAGGCGGAGCCAGGTGCCATTGTTTTTTTAACGACGAGAGAGTAGCGTTGGGGTTTGTTTGACGAAAACATCTCAAAAATGGTTCAAAACTGCTGTGCTATGTGGTGTACAAATAGTTATTTATCGGAATATAGTATCCATGAGTTCCCGAACGCGAAAAAAAAAGCTGGACTACGCAGACGATGGGTAAAGTTCGTCCGTGCAAAGAGGGCTAATTTTCTAGACACAGCCTCCGGCACGCTTTTCTGGGGTGCGCATTTTCCACCTGAAAGCTTCTCGAACTATGGACAAGTGAAATCGGATTTTGCTAAAAGATTGCTGCTCAAAGGAGATGCGGTGCCGACCATTCACGCGCAGCGACCTAAATGTCCCGAGATATCAAGAAAGAGGATGATGACTAGCAAAGGAGGCTGAGGAAAGGAGGGGAGCAGCCAAGCTCGAAATGGCCAGAGTGAGTACTCTTTTATAATTAAAAAAAATGTCACGCATTGGATACAGGACTGGACACATGTATACATTATCGTTCGTAAAATATATAGAACAAATCCTCTGATCCCATTCATATTTGTGTCTGTTGGCAGAGCGAAAAGCTATGATAGCGCAATAAATGATAATTATTCTATGCATTCCTTTATTTTGCAGTCACGGTGTATCAGCTTCACAAAAAGAAATGCAAAACAAATCATTGGTGTTTCCCACACGATCTGCTGCCGATGTTTCATCAGTGTCATTGCTCCCCTCAATGACCGTTTCATTACGCTGCATTGGCGTTGGTTTGGGCTCAAATTGGTAACCTAAAACACCGATTAAAGCTTCGTAACTCTCCTCGTCACCATTAGATGAACATTCGTTACGTCCTTCTACGTCGGATTCGTCGCTGAAACTAGAAACGAAATTGTCTGCCATCATCGCCGCCATTCAGTATTAAAGCACTGAGCCTTTTTCTTGTTGAAGAAACACCCCTCACTGTCAATTCTGAATTCTCTTTTATTGACAACGAGGGGTGTTTCTTCATGAGGGAACCTGGAATATGTGCAGGACGAACACAACGCATCAGCATAAGCAGCTCAAAACACCCCTAATTCTCCCCTCACTAGAAGGAATTCTATTGATGCAGACAGGCGCTGCCCCCCTAGTGGCCGGTGGGACTCTCTTTACTTGTTGTGACGTCACGCACACAATCTGCCAGATCTCGGGCGCCGGTCGTTTTAGCTTGACAATCGAGCCAAATTTCTCATTTTCTTGTGTGTAATTACACAAAGTGGCATGATATGAATACAAAAGGCATGCGTTTATGGATAAATGATGGAATATTAAAATTTTCCCAGGGCACTACATACCCTTTAAAATGTAAGTTTTCAAAGATAACTTCCATTGCAGGTTTTACATAAAAAATAGCAAGTAATTTTAATTTTTATATCATTTACAGTGTAGGCATGAATGAAATAAGCACTAGATGCAGAAAGCGTAACATGGTTTAATTTAAAAAAGACATTTAACAGACAAAAATAAATACATGTTTGATTTGTTTAGATGGCCACATTTTAATCCTCAAAACAAAAAAATAGAAAGCACAAAAAGGCAACTGCCCCCCACCCACCCCCCCACCCTTGGAATGAGTGCCTTTGTCAGTCAGTAATGCGTTGTAGTTGGTATTAGAGTGCACGCTTTCTCAGCCGGACTTGAAAAGCAAGATGGCCACCTGGCCCAAGTAGAAATAGATGAAATGTTTGGTCTCGTGAGTCACGTAGCTGCCAAAATTTCTTCCTACGATGCAGTGCCAAGTCGGGTTGTATTTCTTGTCAAATTCCTGTCGCAGACAAAAACGTGTTTTTGAACTCGCCAACAAAAAATGGACACAAGAGTCAAGACTTAAAAGGAAGTCTATAAAGTTGATAGACGCTTTGATGATCTATTACAGTAACGTATGATGCGCAACATAGTAGCTATTCCATCATGTTGGTTGAGGACAGTGTGTTCCAAAAATATTGCATCAGTAAGGTTTGTTTACAAGCAAATCCTCAACTTTTCTATAACGTTTGAATGGTAAACTTACAAATCAGGACTACCTAAAACAAATGTTTTCACAGGACACTCTTTTTACTCTATACACATAGTTTATAAACATGTGTACACACACGCACATTTCTCCTGTTGGAGCAAGTTTTTTCCATTTAAAAAGGGATAAACAAAAAAACTTTAGTATTCATATATATATATATTTTTTTTTGGAATAAAATTAAGGAAAAATTCTCATATCAAAAATGTTAATCTGACTTCTGCAGTCCTCGATGAATGTAGATGATTATCTTTATGCTGAATCAAAAGACGTTTTTGTGTTGTCTTGTTGAATCCACTCAAATGATGCTAGTTTTATCATGTTTGCCTTCAACATTCAATCTGATATTCGTTTTTAAATGTATCATATGCTCTAGTGAGCCTTAACATGAATGGTGCATATTTTTCGGCTACCTTCTTGATGTAGGCAGCGATGTCTTTCTCAATATTGTACTTCTCCAGGGCCTGGGTGGCGCACTCCACCGCGTCCTGCTGCATGTCCTCGGACATGTCAGCATTCTTGATCACCGCTTTCCTTTCGGCCATGGTCGCCCTAGGAAACGACAACAACAACAACCACCACCTCGGGTTTATTCATTTGTGTGTCAGCGACTAATTTGTCGTTACATAAAGATCACTGTGCCGTATATTTGAAGGAGCTATTTCCACTTGCGTTGCATAACTTCCACCGGTGGCGGTGTGAGTGGACGCGCGCTCTCAGTTGTTTCTATGGAGACGCCACAGCAATATTTCACGTTTGCTCCCCCCCCACCAAAATCGAGTTAAAATAAAAAATAAAATCGACACATGACGTAGCTGAGCTTGTTGACGCCGCTATTACGTTTATGCATCAAACATGCACCAACGGCAAACAAAGCAGCATGTAATTCTAATAGTAGCAAACATGTTGAAATTAAATATTGCAAAATGTAAATGTTACGGCAAAGTAGTTAGCATCATATAGCTCCCTGCTAAAATGGGCGAGCTGTTGATTATACAGCCAAAACAAGCTGTGCATTCATCCCCAAACAAAAATTTAAAACGCTGGCGTCAGTGAAATGTCCTATTCTTAATAACATCATTCATTTCCTTAATTCCACTTACTCGTCTTTTGTCTGGTGTTCCCGTTAGATTTTCAGAGAGAATGCTTCCAGTGGAGTCAAACTCATGCGAAGTGGTGCACGCGACAGTGATGTGGGTGTGTAGCGCAAAGGCGCTAAGGCTACGCCGCATTTCATTGGCTGATGTCGCCGCAACGGGCGTCGCGATTGGGTGTCCGCGGCTCGTCTCGCTGCTCTTTCTCCTTGCATTTTATTTCGGACCGTCATGCACTGCGGGGTCATCGTTGCCAGGGAAACCGTGAGCCGACTGAGTCGTTTAACGCACGCCAAGATGAAGATGAGATGTATTTTTCTTAACATACGAAGGGCAATCAAGTTCGACATCACAAAAAGATATCTTTACACAACAGGTGTGCATGGGGAATGAAGGTGGCGCTAGAAGGGTTTTCCAAGATCATTTTTAACACACAGTAATCTCAGCAGATGCAAATATTTTATTCATTCCGTTACATGAAGCAATTTCTATGTGACACGGTTGTGTTGCTCATACTGAAATAGTCCATTGTTTCAAATAGTCCATACAGTAGCTAATATGACAAATGCCCTGAAAATAAAATGACAATGCAAGTTTGCAACCTTGTCTTATACTGTTTTGCCCACAATAGCACATATTAAAAGAAAAAAAAAAACACACAAACACGATCCCCTTTAAACCAGGATAATCAGTATATGGTCTTGAAAATTATAATCATAATTAGGAGCAACACATTTAGCAAATTAAAATTAAAAAAACTTCAAATTTGCCCCACTCAATCCAACAAGTAAAAATGATCAACCTACATAAAAACCAGTTACTCACTGGTTAAGTACTGTAATTTCTAACGCAACTTGGCCCAACTTAATGCAGTTTTCACTAAATAGCTATGGCAGAAAAGAACAAAAAAAACAAACACTACAGGGAGTCCTCTAGCTACAAAGGAGTTCCGTTCCGATGGTAAGTTCCGCGGAAGTCAGATTCCACAGTTGAAATCAAAATTTACGTCAAATATACTTTGTATAAAAAAAGTAAAATACATACTACATTCTTACTATTATGTGGATAGAGAAAGAGGGGAGGATCAGACAGCTGTTGCTGAGGAAGCATATGCAAGTTCTACTGGCTTCTACACCTTTATGAACTACTTGCAGATGTCTACCCGGTACAAAATCTTCTTCTCCCAGCACTGTACACTGTATTTCTCACCAAGGCGAAAACTTCACTTGTGCTAAAATACAGGCTTTGAACTTTAATGTTTATCGATGTTTGCCAGTGTCTCTCCTTTCTCAGTTTTTTTTCCCCAAATGTTAAGCTTCGTTTCCATGTGGCCATAATGTGATAAAAGAGCAAAGAAAGGAAAGGTACTCCCAGCGCAAAAACACAGACAAGCACTAGCTAAGTCAGAAACAATCGAGCTAGAATCGTCGGCAGCCGAGGTCACCGTAAACAGAGGACTCCCTGTAGTGTGCATTTGTTGGTGCACAAAATTCCAATCCTACCAAAGACATTTCCGTATTCTGAGATATTACTAAACCACACGTGCAAGACTTGAAACACAAGCCTTCTTTGTCTTTTACTCGCTGCGATCCTTAGGCTCCCTGTATTTGTAGTGGATGTAATCAAAGATATCTTTTTCACTATCCACCAACAGAGGCTCCCCTGCCACACCTACACAAAAAAACACAAAACACACAAAAAGGAATGATTGTTATTTCAGTGTTAATCAGGTGATGTTGATAACCACTGGAAAAGACAATAAGGCTACGTTCACACAGCAGGCCAATTCGAATTTCTTTGCTTATATGAAACGATTTTTTTTTCATGCAGTGTGAATAGTCCAATTCTGATTTTTTTCATATTTGTCCTGGGCTCATTCGTATGTGGTCAAGAATCGAATGTCTGTGTCTGTCCACAAAAACTGGCAAATGTCACCATGGATCGCAAAAACAAACAACAGATACAAATGAAGGCACAGCAAAAACTTTTCCTTCTTAATGCGACACGTGTATGGAGGACCAAAGCTGCAAAAATAAAAAAAAAGTTAATAAATAAAAGTGAAAAAAAAAACCCGACCATAAATACAAAAATGTATAAATTGAATAAAATATCAATTTAAAAAAAGCACAATGCTCTTGTATTTATTTCGCTGTCAGTATACAACAAATAGAAGGAAATGCTATTCAAATGAGGAGGCGGTCCTATGTGTGCCTTGAGTTGAACTGTTCGCCTATTAAAACTAAAAATTAAAACATGCTCACATGGTCTGGGAAAGATTATGCTTACCACTTGCAATTTGGTAATTATGAGTATGACCTGTTAATGTGTTTTTTTTTTTTTGTAGCCAAAAAACAGCAGGCACATACTTCATTTTGGTTTGTTGCATAGGTAAAACAGTTTTAGACCTTTTAATTAATCTACTACAACAAGAAGAAAACACATCAAAATGCAAACAGTAAGTTCATTTTAGCTAACACTGTTACAAAATATTTTATAAATGTGTACACTACATTATCATGCTGGCGTAAAAAAAAATCTAAAGTGTTTAAGGCTGGAACACACACCAGGCGTGTATGCGGCACATCAGTGTTGGCGACGTGTCAACGCAGTGAAACGCGGTCGTTAAAGTCAAGCAGCGAGTGCACGAGTTGTGGAGCAGGTGCGTTTCAGACGCGTCCCAGAGGCAGTTAAATGCATCGCACTCGAAACGAATGGCAAAGTTTATTATTTGTCGTGGGACGCAAGCCTACTGCGTCAATACTAGTAAGTAAGATCGGGCAGACCGGGAGTCAATTGTGTAAAAATATGGTGGATCCGGTCGATTTTCAAAATAATATGCAATTATTTTCATAATTTCTGCGCAGCGCTTTAACTTTAGAAAATTAATCAAAAAAGCGTCTTAAAACTGTTCTAGGATGACTGAGCTTCATTGAAAAAAGATTCATTGAGGCATTTCATTTGCAAAATACATGTTAAAATCATTGTCATTACAATCGTTTTCCTCTTCAGCACAGGACTTCTTTTTTCTTTCATTAAGAAAGCTAACTAATATGCGGGTTCTGAAAGGCAAAAGGTTGTTGTGTTGTTATCTCTAAAAACCCGCTACTCTCGCGCCTTCTTTCAATCCTCGCGTGAACCTATCGAGCCGCTCCACAGACGCTGTGCTCGTAAATAGCATCTTGTGGAAATTGGGGCGCTACATTGCCACAGATGCGTGTGGTGTATTACCTGGGTTACCATTCACAACTTCTTTTACACGCTCTGCCATTTTGAAAAGTCAAAGGTCCACGCATCTCGGAAAATTTGGTATCATAATAAAATCCCAGTTTTTCCACTAGAAAACACGACTTGAGGCAGCATTCACATACAATTTTTGATCCAACAAGTGGTATTTACCATTATTACTAGGGCTGTCAAACGATTAAAATTTTTTTAATCGAGTTAATCACAGCTTTAAAAAAAAATTGTAATTAATCGCAATTCAAACCACCTCTAAAATATGCCATATCTTTCTGTAAATTATTGTTGGAATGGAAAGATAAGACAACACGGACATAAACATTCAACATACTGTACATACGTACTTTATTTGTTTATTCCAACAATAAATCCACAAGATGGCATTAACATTATTAACATTTCTTCTGTTAAAGGGATCCGCGGATAGAAAGATTTGTAGTTCTTGAAAGATAAATTCGAGTAGAAGTTATAGTAATTTTATATTAAAACCCCTCTTAATGTTTTCGTTTTAATAAAAATTGTAAAATTTTCAATGAACAAATAAACTAATAACTCGCCATTGTTGACGTCACAGAGCGGTGACGTCACATCAGGCTCCTTGCCGTTCTTCCACAGTGTCTAACTATGTGAAGTAGTGATTGAAATACACCACAAGGTGTCAATGGCGCGTTTTAAATTAATCAGAGATCTAGCCAAGGCAAAGTCTGAATAAGTTTTATGTGTGTTTTGCATACAGTAGCTATTTTGATTGGGAATGCGAGTTCTCTTTGCATTGAGTGCTTTTCTTTTTGTGAACATTATTTTTTTGAGGGATAGGAATATTATTTTTGTTGTGCTTTCACTAAATGTAATAATAATAATACTGTAGCGACTTAACTGTTCCGCCCAAATGCATGATGGGAAGTGGGGCAACCAAGACTGTCAGAGGTGGCTGCAAATGGTATACAGTATGTTCTGCGTTGTGCTCAATTAAGCGTGTTAAGAAAAAGATTGTCTCCTGCTCCACCCAAATGCATGATGGGAAGTTGGGCAACCATGACTGATAGTAGTGGCTGCCAAAGCTTAAGCCAATAGAAGGCGTGGTCCAATGAATGCCTATGGCCACCCGCATTTATCTGCCTTTTTGCTCTCAATGTGCTACAACGGCGTCATTGTAAACTCTCAGAGGCCACGCATGAACGGGACATTCCGTGCATGCGTTAATTGCGTCAAATATTTTAACGTGATTAATTAAAAAATTACCGCCCATTGATGCGATAAATTTGACAGCCCTAATTATTACGATACCATATGAAGGCAGCATTATATGGTGGAACGCTGCACTTGCATGTCCTTTGACCAACAGGTGAATAGTTCAACACACTTAGGACCGCCCCCTCATTTGAATAGCATTTCCTTATGTATCTTGTGTGCTGATAATTAAATATATACGGGAGCAAAGCGCTTTTATTTAAATCAGCCATGTCCAAAGTCCGGCCCGGGGGCCAAATGCGGCCCGTGGTCAAATTTCATCCGGCCCCCAGCCTCTGTCAAATAATCAATAACGTCTGGCCCGAACACAGACTTAATGAATTGGTCAGCAGTACTGCAAACAGCATATGAAGTAGCTTACACACAAAACGCTGCCCCTTATTTACCCACTAAAAGGCAGCAGCACTTTAACCCTTTATTGCCAAATGTATCACATTTGATGCAACTAAAATTTCATGATTTTGAGACCAATTTAGAATTTAGACATTTCTTTTTGAAAAAAAAAAAAATGATGGATGCAAGTCAACACATGCATCTGCAGGTTCCATGAGAGAAAAAAAACATGATTTAGCATGGGTTATAGATATAGAGCGCTTATTACACATATTCATTTTAACTTTTGTTTTTACAAATTTGAAAAAAAGGATTCATTAGGACCTTTTTTTTTCAAATTTAGGGATTCTCTGATAATTGCTTCATGTTGGAGATATTTAAGGGGTAAGCAACATTACTCCGTGTGACCCATTACTTCCATTTTCTAAAATGGTGACAATCAACAAAAAAAAGAAAGTTGACTGTGACGGCCGACGCGTCAAGGATAGGTGGAAATTTGACCATTTCATCACTAAAATATGCAAAAACTGTCTGCCTCATTTGCAAAGAGACGTCGCTGTTTTTAAAGATTTCAATGTGAGACGATATTACCAAACAGGACACGCTGACATGTACGACAAGATTACAGGGAAGATACGCAGCGAGAAATTGAAGCAGCTTGAAGCTAGTTTAATGTCACAGCAGCAGTATTTCGCAAAAGCCCGAGAGTCGAAAGAGAAAAAAATAATTAAGCAAATGTGACACACTGAATGGCTTGCTAAAATTTGCTTAAATATACTGTTCTATGTAAAGGACGTCAGCCAAGGTCGGCCCCCCACATTTTTACCACACCAAATCTGGCCCCCTTTGCAAAAAGTTTGGACACCCCTGATTTAAATGATTGATATTGAATTAAATATATATGTAGTATACATTATTTAATATTAATACAATAATAATACTAGTATAAATTAACATAAACCAGCCCTCTCATCCGGAATAGAATCTTGATTGGAATGGGCTTAATCGGGTTAGAATATTACGAAGAATTTTCCTTCTGTTCAGGTTTTCAATCCAAATAAATGTGCCCCATGTGAATGTAGACATGGATGCCTTCCCATCACACTGCGAGTCGCATAGGGTTTTTGTAATTTGAACGGCTCGACAAAATAAAAACAAATTGAATTGGGTGAATCAGTGGTGAATAAAATACTCACCAGTGACGCCAAGTGGCCGAATTGTGTACTCGTTGAGTGTGAAGCCCTTCTCCAAAGCATGAGTTCTCATGTTTTTATTGAAGATATCACTACCGGTGAAATACAGAACACCACAGTAGTACTGGTCCTTGGGGATCAACCTTGAGGCAGCAGGCAGTGTCAACATAAATAGAACGTCTTAAAATAAATACAAAAAGAGTCATGTACAAAAAATATGGCACCTTATATCAATGCGCCTGTGAAGGTATTCTTCCTCATCTTCATCTCCTTGCTGCAGCTGACACACTCCCTGGGAAAAACAGGAGCTAAATTGTCGTCATGTGCTTCATGTACCTCGACTGTCATTAACTTGACAACGCAGCGGTCTCACCATGAACTTGGAATCCCCTTTGGATAGAGTGTCGGTCACAAAGCCAATGGACTCTAAATGATCTACCACAGCGTGGAGGAGTTTGGGCTGAAGCACAAGTTTGGAAGTTGACATTAAATGACACAGCAACACAAATTAACGCTTATCTAACATATTGCTTACTTGTTTTTCAGACTGTGAAGTGAAGTCCGGGTGGGTTAGCAAAATATCAATATCACCACTCGATGCAGCACCTGCAAATTTCACGCAAGGGACTTAAATGCTACTGGGACTCAACTATGATCACATGACAAAGGCGTTGGGAAGTTTTTACCCCTCCTATAACTTCCGCAGATCGTTCCGATGTATTCCGTGTCAATCTTTGTCAACTCCCCAATGATAAGTGTCTGTGTGGGAACACAGTTTTCCACAATATGTTTTCAGACTCAACTACACTTGTTTTTTTTTCAGGGTACAGTGGTACCTCTCTATACGAAGTTAATTCATTCCAGGACCTTGTTTGTAAGTCAAAATGGTCGTATGTCGAGCATGATTTTCCCGTAAGAATACATATTAATTTGCTCCACAATCAATCAATCAATCAATCAAAAAAATTAATTTCTATAGCCCTCTACAAAAACCTGAAAGGTCCTCAAAGTACTTTACAACAATGACAAACATGGTTCATGATAAATAAAAGGCAGGAAAGTACTATACTATGACATTAATGAAAAAAAAGAAACGAAATAAAAAAACGGCGCATCACAATGAAAGTCAAAACAGCAAATAAAACAGATAAAATCCGCAAAACTTTCAAACCCTTAAGAAATAAAACCAGGTTACCGTAGTCTATAACAGCCTGAAAACCAACACTAAATCCTGAATAAATGCTACTGGTACTATTGCAAATAGTAATTACACCGAGAAAACAAATAAATTAAAAATAGAAATCAGAATAATATAATTATAGTAATAATAACTGTAATAATGTAACAAATCGGGTTGTAATGTGGCGGATGTGTTTTGAGTGGTGTACCAGAACGCACAGCGTGGCTGACTTGACAAAGTGAGAGAGGTCATTTTCCTTTCACTTTGTTCAGATGCGGCAGACTGTAGGCATGTAGAGTTGTGCAAGTTCTGAAATAAATGATTAAAAACCTGACGAAGCTGGCGATTTTACCACAATAATAACTGTCATCTTAACTTATAAAGACTGGTGAACGGAGGTCAGAGGAGGACCGTCGAGATCATAGACATTCTACGGCCGTATTGTCGAACCAGTTCACGGACGGCACACCACACTCATATTTTTCTATCATTTCAATGTTAAGGCTCACCTTTTTCCTTTTTTAACCACCTGCACTAACATTCTTGGAACCCATGTTGATTTCTCTCACAAGGAAATTCGCCGTGCGTCAGTCTTGAGGTAAAACGAAAACTGCTACGCTAAGCCTGAACTAGACCCATCACAAGGACGTGCGATATATATATATATATATTTTTCAATCCACAAACCTTTGTTCTGTTTTATTCGCTGGCACAGCCTCTCACCCCCCCTTTCACAGCTCTCAGTCACTACGGCACTTGCTTATTAAAGTTAACGATGGCTTTGATCTGGCCAAAGAAGCCGGGCAGCAATCTGTCAATCATCGTTTAACTTGTTAAACAGTTCCTGCAAGGAAGCGCGGGCTGGAACGAATGTGTGTGTCTGTGGGGGGAGAATGTGGAGACGTTCGAGACATATAAAATAAAAGCCAGAAGTGATTATGAGGAGTTTGTAATTTTTACATGTCACTGTAAGAGTCACAGCCATGTTAGGTAAACAGAAGCATTTAATAAAGCCAAGCATTTTTCTACTACAGTACTTTATTCTTGTTTAAAAATGATTCAGTGGGACAGTTATGTTTAAAACTGATCATAATTATTACATTTGAAGTGCTTAAAAAGCATTTATTAAAATAAATATATATATACATTTTTTAAAATCATACTTTGGGGGGGAAAAAGGTGAGAAAAAACATGTCTTAAAGTATCTCTTTCCAGTGCTAGATCTGAATAAATACATTGAGCACACACACACACACACACACACACACACACACACACAAAAAGGGGGGGGGGGGTATGTGCTACTTTGCGGTTTTTCACTTATCGCAGCGGGTTCTGGTCCCTATTACCCGCGAAAAACAATGGAACACTGTACACTGTGGTCATGATGAGTCATCCAAAGTCTTTCCAAACAGCTATTTAAGTCATCTAGTAAAAATTTCTTAAAAAAAAAAAAAAAGAAGGTATATATATATATATTTTAATATCGCAATATAAAATCGCAATATATCACAAACCCCCCAAAAATTGCAGCAAGTTTTTTTTCCAGTATCGTTCAGGCCTATGCTACGCTGTCATAAATCGTCGTATTTCGAGGATGTCCTCTGATGTAGAAACAAATGGCAAGTCAAATTTTACATCAGATGTCGAAAAGATTGTGTGTCGAAGCGATCGCATGTCGAGGTACCACTGTACTCAAAAAATTGGATTTGTGGTTTCACTCAGTTGTGTTGGCATAGCACACATACTGCAATTACTCAAGTACTCCCATTTTCATCTTAATTTTTTAAGAACCAAGTGTAGAGCGTATGTGCCGCCACAGATACAAAAGAAAAAAAGAAAAGAAAAAAAAAAAATAGAAATACCTCCATCTTTTCCATCTCAGCTCGTGGGATCCTTTTCTCAAACTCTTCAAAGTACCTAAACAGGGTAAAATGATCCATGTATCAGCATACATAATTTTGCTAAAGCTTAAAGAGGCGATATGTAAAATTTGCACTTCAATAACTCATTAACTGGCCCTAAGATTTCAATAGATATTAAAGAAGAAAAATGTTTTTTGGAACTACTTCTAACACGATTCTCAAAGGTTAAGTGCTTGCACTACAAGTGCGTGTACTAGTACTTGCTCTACAAGTATGTGTACAAAGCTACAAATGCAATTTATTCAGAAAGTGCATTTTCCAGTTTCTGAAATGCAGCATGATTCTCTTATTTGGCAGCCCAAGAGGGGATGTTGTGAGCCTCAATATTTTGATCCTGGCCACAGTGCAATGTTTGGCCACCAATATTGCTCCTTTAATCAGATAACATGTCCGTTTACTCACTTGAGCCCAATCTGTTGATGATGGTTAAGCTTGTGTTCTATCTTCTTCAAATCTAAAAGCGCGAAATAAACAGAAAACTCAGCGGTGCTGCCAAAGAGAAATTTTAAATGTAATTATTCAGTGTTAAGACCTCAACAAACCTTCGAGACTCTTCACTCCTTCTTCAAAGAACTTCCTGGCAGCAGCTGGGCTAAAGTGGACACACCCCAGAAAGGAAGGTCTCGCTATTTTATAAACTGCTTACATGGTTCAGAAATGATGATAAAAGGAACTTGGAATTTCTAATATTTTGTTTAAATGTCTTTTACATTCTGCCTGGATAACATTTTTCCGTAACGCGTTATTCCAGAAACATACCCAATTCCAGTTACTCTTGTGAGAAAATTGATGGAGGAGCTGGTGTCATCGTTTCGAATCTGAAGTGCAGCGGAAATAATGTTATTTTTCTATGATATTGATTTAAGCGTCACATGATAAAAATGGTTTTCCCGAGACCTCACCTTTTCCAGTTTCCGTAGTGTTCCTGTCTGTAGGTACTCATCAATCTTTTCAGCTATTTTGGCCCCAACTCCATCCTATAAACACATCCACAGTAACATTAGAACTAGTGTTGCAGCACTAAAATGTTCATCATCGGTATCGGCAAGTTTGAAGGAATGTGCTGATGCTGCACAATATTTACTTTTCAGGATCTAGTTTCCAACTGCTGGTCAACCTCACTAGTGGAAGGGTTGACATCAAACAAACAATCTCGGTTGAGAAATAACCTAGTCAATACTTAATTTTAATGTTGATGCATTGACTTTGATGTTAAAATCGCCCCTACCTACATGGCTCCCCTGAGGACATTTTAGTAGGGGCGCTGAACGGTATTTTTGTACCACTTTTCATATCACTAGTAGAAGTCCATTTCATTTGAAGTGAGAGGGTGGCAGCTAATGAACATTCATTCATTCGATGCCAGCCCTCCCGCTTCAATTACATGTGACGCCTAGTGTTGTCACTGACAGACACCGAATTAAGCAGCATCTGACCTAGCCGTGATAGCAATGACCATATATTCAAGTTAGTAAGTACTTATTGAGGATAATAAAATAAAAAGTGTATTTTTCAAAAAACGTGGTATCGGTATTGTACGTATTGGCTGATACCACACAGCTGAGTGTCAGAATCTGTATCCGTAGTCTAAAATAAGCCATAGATAGCAAGTCAAATTCATATTAAATGGAAGGGCTGACAGTATGTGATCATAGGTCTTGGTCATTGATGGCGATAAATGCCCAATCCATTTTAGGTGGGGGAGGCTGACTGTGAAAAAATGAATTGGATGCCTATCGTCGTCAATGACAGAAAATTTGTTAAACTCTTATCCCTGCTGAGTTTGGGTGCAAAAAGATCACAAACGCAAAAAAAAAAAAAAAAAAATTTTTTTTATAAACCTTGTACATACCAGTTTCTTAGCTTCTTCCCCATTTCTGATCTTTTGAGGGTACTTGGCAATTGTAGAGGCTGCTTTCCTAAAATTAAAATATTAGGCACGAATTGAGGCAATCGTCTCAACATTTTCATTGCGAGTTTCATTACCTGTATGCATTGTATTTGTGAATTGCCCTGTTGACGTTCTTCTCGTAGTTAGCTAGCTCTGAAAACACACAAAAAAAACAGAGGTTCGGTTTAGTTCACCTTTTGTGACGACAGCATCGTGTACCTTTAATCGTGTCATGCACGAATTCTGAATTTTTTGTTTTACCCATGGAGGGCACTCATTTAACTCATTAGCTGCCATCGCTAGATGTCCAATCCTTTTTGACTGAGAGGGGCGGATCAATAGTCATTCATTTGCCTCGCCAAGTCAAAATGGACTGGAAGTCTACCGCTGTCAATGGCACTCAAAGATGAGCATTTACAGCCAGTCTTCCCACTTCATATGAATTGGACGTGTACTGACGTCAATGGCCTGCAATGGGTTAAATACTATGGGGAGAAAAAAAATCTACTTTATAGTATTACATGGGGTTGTAACTACCGTATTGGCCCGGATATAAGACGGCCCTGATTATAAGACGACCCCCTCTTTTTCGAGACTCAAGTTTGAAGACTTTTTGAACACCAAATCAATTTTTATACAGAAAATAGTTACAGACTTACAGTACATCTGATACAAAGGATTATAACAATATATTTGAGAGAAAAAGCATGTTATTTTGCCTCATTCAAATCTTAATAGCTGAACATTTAAATATGTAAACGGAAGTGCAATCACATTCTTAAATGAATGGCTTCTGGTTTTTGAAATGTAAATAAACCAATCTATTGTGATAAAACAACAAAATTGCAATAACTGCATTAACCATCAAAGTGAAGTCTAACTGTAACTGTAGTCTTGAAACAAATCTGAATAAGGAAAAACATTGTATAATGCATAATGCAAACTGGTTTAACTAAAAAGAGTAGCTCAGATCTGTCATGACAGAACATCGCTTCAATGATATCTGGCGTCATCTAGCGTCGTGAATGAGTATAACGTCTAGACCACGAATATAAGACGCCCCCATTTTTTCAGTCCTATTTCAATCCAAAAAACACCGTCTTATATTCGGGCCAATACGGTAGTTATATTATAACCATTATATAATAATACATTTATGAAACAATACAAACATAATATCAAGAATAAAATACAGTATTGATTGAATATAATCAATACTGTATATTAGTGTTGTCCTGATCGCATATTTTTTCAACCCGAGTTAGTCTGATTTTGAGGACCTGCCAATACCTAGTACCTGCCAATACAGAGTACCTATACGATACCTCAACAATTTATCAGTTTATCACACGACATACTTTCTATCGTTTCTCTTGACACTATCCTTGTCCATCTTGAATACTTTATTGCTTTGTAGCCATTAATACAAATCTTAAAAACAAACTTATTTACGCAATTCCAGTCTTCTAAAAATATTGCGTGCTGGACACCTCCCTGGAGAGGTGTTCTGGGCATGTCCCACCGGCGGGAGGCCCCGGGGACGACCCAGGACACACTGGAGAGACTATGTCTCTCGGCTGGCCCGGGAACGCCTTGGGATCCTGCTGGAGGAGCTGGTTGAAGTTGCTGGAAAGAGTAAAGTCTGGGCTTCCCTGCTAAAGCTGCTGCCTCCGTGACCCAATCCCGGACTAAACGGTAGATGATGGATGGCTGGATATCCTTGTACATCTTATCTTGTTGTTTTGTAGCACTTGGAAAAAAAATAAAATCCCAATCTTTTTCAATCAATTGCATTTTTCTAAAATTATGTACTCGGGCACGAGTTCCTAAACCTAACCATATATGCATGTGTGATACATAATTGGAAAGCTTAAAAATCTCAATTTTCTGGGGGATGAAAAAATTTGAACAGGAGGGCATTAAAAAAAAAAAATTAAACAGAAAAACCCTAACTGGAGGCGAGAGCAAAATTAAAGATGCCACGATTTTAACGAGATATTATCGTGTACCTACCTCTTTTCGGACCAAAAACTCCATGTAGCATGTATCACCGAGAGTCAAGACACAACTATGAATGGCCACAGCTGGATTTTTGGGGAATTTTAAGGGTGAAACATGGTAATACAACAAGGGTCGCAATGCAGAAATTGCAGACATCAAGGAGTGGTCGAGATCTTCATTTTCATATATTTACTAGGGCTGTCAAACGATTAAAAATTTTAATCGAGTTAATTACAGCTTAAAAATTAATTAATCGTAATTAATCGCAATTCAAACCATCTATAAAATATGCCATATTTTTCTGTAAATTATATATTCTGTAGAATAAATTGTTGGAATGGAAAGATAAGACACAAGATGGATATATACATTCAACATATGGTACATAAGGACTGTAGTGGGCATTTCACTCTACTGTCATTTAAATCTGTCTATGCTGTCCTCACTCCGAAGCGTCTACTTTTTCCAAAGCTAGACAGCTAGTGAACGACGCCTTAAAGAGGAACTGAAGACCTTTCCGGATTTTGGTGTAATTTTATGAATATAAACTTGGGACAAGTTCCTCAAAACAACCATGACATTATCAACACGTAATTGTAAGGATAATTTGCGTTTTTTTATTTTTTTTGCACTCCGTTAATGGTCCCTTCGCAAACCCGGAAGTGTGACGTAGGCAACAGAAGACTACCCACAGCTAACATAGCAGCAACAACGATGTCAGTGATATTTCCACCAAAGGTAACCATTCAGGATCGCTCTTTCGTGACGCTACCGATGGCAAAGGCTCCCAGGAAAGATGAACTACAATTAATCCCTACATGTTTGAACCTGAGGCGTCAGATGACGGCGATTTACTTGACACAGCAGATGGCGTCATGATGCCAATTGACAGCTCGACACTTCACGAACGGGAGAGTGAGTGGTAAGTCCAGCATCGTGATTTTTTTTATTAGAATGCGATTACATGGTTGTATATTTTTCCATGCTCTACACATAGCTAAAACTGGATATTAGGTAATGGGACAGCTCCTACCGATCTAAATATGGTAAAGCTAGCCCAAATGTGGCTAAATGAATGAAATGTTATTGGTATTTTAAAATAAATGACAAAACCATTTTATTTTCCAGGTGTTGCTGTAAACCATCAAGTAATTACCCTTCCAAGAGTATGCCTGTGTCATCAGGAGATCCCAGACGTGAGAGCCAAACTTGCAGAGGCTGAAGCACTGACAGGGGCATGAATTTCATTAAAAAAAATAAAACCATAAATTAACAACATTGACACATTTTGTTGACTGTTTAATGTATTCTATTGTTATATAAAATATTGTAATTATATTACATTCTGAAAAAATATTCAATAGGCCGCAATAATGATACCAGGTTTATGTTGAATCAGCATTAGCTTTCGTTGTCAGATTGTGACACAACATGTTATACCAAGCACACAACGGCACACATCAAAGAGCATAATTTCAGTAAGCAACACAAAGTTAGGATAGCAACGGACTAGCGGAACATTGAAAAATGATAACGGCAGTGGGAAATATGTATTTACTCTTTTCTGTAGCATGAAGTGTTCTCTATACAAAGATAATGCATTATCATTAAAATATGAAGGTAACTTGATTTTTCTTTTAAAAAATGTGTACTGTATATATGACTAGTTTATGATTTCATGTCATCAAAATTTGCTACATTTATTTCTCCTAAATCATCGTCATCTGATGTCGCAGACGGAAGAAATTCAGCATCTGGCAGGCCTCATAGGATCTCTTCAGTCGTCATCGCTGGACACCGCATCACTTCGGTCATCATATGACTCGACCCACTCTCTCTTGATTTTGGGAAACTGGGTGGCAACTGACTTGCAACGCTTTTTTCATCGTGTTGAGGGTTTCCGCCACTTAATTTTTTATGTTTGGCTTCCTGGAGGGAAAAAAAAATCACAGCAGCATGAAAATATTGGATGAATCCTAATTTTAATTTAATAATAATTTCTTGGTGATCAAATAATAATGCCCCAGTCATACCAGCAACTATTTGATGCTATTGTTCCCTCTTCAAATAGGCAGACCTTGATGTTGAAATATAAAAAAACGAGCCAAGGACCTATTTGGTGCTGGGGACATTTGAATTTACATAACACCTATTGATATAGTAATAAAATCACATGAGTAGACGACATGTCAGCCAACCTATCTACTTACGACAGGCCAACAGCAAAAAAATAAATAAAAAATGTCGCACTTCAACAAACTGGCAGTAGGAGTCTCCCTCGTTTATAAAAAAAAAAAAAAAGCCATTAATGTTCTACTTACGTCTTTGGAAAACCAAGGTTGCATTGTTGTAGGTTTTCAAAGCTGTCGTGGCTGAAATGATGAAAACAATGAGCCGATTGGGGACCTGTATGCATGCTAACAAAAACGGTCCAAACCTTTGCAGGAGAAGTTTTTTTTTTGGACCACTCCTAGAGTCTCGAGTCTTCCTGTGAGTAATTCATATCGCTACACATCGAGATGGCATGACGAATCCCGCGAGTAAAACCCAGAAAATGTTTGCAATATATGGCGAGGATAGCGTGGTGCTATATTTCCGTGTTCAGAGTGGTGGCGAGGCTTCCTGGAAGTTACGTCACGAGGTAGGGGTCGGCAGGACGGCGCGTCCCTCGTTGCTATGGTGTTGCTATGGCCATAACTCAAAAACTACGCGGTCAATTATTATTATTTTTTTTTTAAGTGACTTTTTGAGAGAGCGAATGACGCATTTAATACAATTCAACTGAGTAAAACACTTAAGAGCGAAATCTGAAAACCTCTTCAGTTCCCCTTTAATAATCAGACTTCTTCCTTTTTCATCTGATTTATTAATAAAATGGCCTCAAACCATTGTCCTCTTTAGACAGTCGTAAAACTACAAAAAAAAAAAGTACACAAGCATTGCATTAGCAACAACGTTAGCTTAGCACGCTATACAGGTTGACTAAACATAAACAAAAAGCGTTCATACAAAAAATATAACATTTCGCTTACTAACATAATATGTACATTCTTTACAACAACCATACTTACGGACAAATCTTGTCCAAGGATCATATAAGCACAAAATTACAACATAGGCGTCAGCCCGAGACGTCAAGCAGCCATAATGAACTGGCAAGAAAACAATTAACCATGTCGCAAAGCCACCACAAGAGTTCGCTGTTAGACAGCACAAAAAGCCTTGCTGTAAAACTTGCCAAAAGGCAGAATACTGTCTGAGCGGGACAAGTGCGTTAATTGCGTCAAATATTTTAACGTGATTAATTAAAAAAACTAATTACCGCGCGTTAACGCTATAATTTTGACAGCCCTAATATTTACCCTTTTAAACGCCCCCCCCCCCCCCCCCAATTTTCTTTGTTTGGATCGATTATTTATCATCTAAAATATTGGGGAAAATGCGACAGTAACGAAAAAAATACGGTTAAGCGATAGTTATAAGGTATATATCTGACTTTTTTACAGACGCCAATTATTTCATTGTGATGTCATTTGTTTAAAAGTTTAAAATTTGTGAATGAATAGTTTTTTAAAGTCATTTTTCTTTTTTTAGACTAAATATTAGACATCAATTAAGGATTCTAAGCTAAAAATGACAGGCATTTCAAATAATATGTTTACTTACATTCTTTTTATGGCTGGTTTGAAACAAAAGCGGTTGCGCAACATCTGTAAACAGGGGTTTCCAGGGTAAAATGGACAAATTAAAAATAGTTCGGGGGCTTATTGCTCCATCAATCTGCTATGGCAGCATATAGACACATTGTTCTATCAAACACAACAGTTTTTTTGGCTTAAAATACTGTTTATTTTAAAGAGGGGTGCAAAAGCAGAAACTGCTTTTTCAGTCTTGTCTGTTTTCCACCATATATAAATTATATAAAGCTAGTATTTAAGACTTTAATATATATATATATACATATTCAGCTGCCCTATAAAAGCTTAAAGATCTTACGTGTCAAAAAAAAAAAATATTTTTTTTTTTTAATGAGAAAAATGGTTACTTGCCCTATAAAGGTTTAAGGGTTTTGAGTACTGTCCCTAAATGGTTAATCTAATCAGTTAAAGGGACGAGTACAACTGCATGCAAGCAGGCAGCGGGTGTTAAATGTCTCCAAAGCAAAAAATGTTTACCGTCTATTTCTGTTTTTCACATTAACACACGTAACATGACTACCAAACGACTTCTCGCCTATATTTAGAGAAGTTGATTCAACGTTTGCATGTATTTCAAATGCAGATGTCCCACTGTAACCAGCGTTTAGCCTAGCTCTGCGGCTAGCTTTTTTTTTGTACATACCCACAAGGAAGTCTGTGATTCCCTCGTTAAGAGATTCCTGCGGGGCTTTTCTCTTGCTCATGGCTGAGTCGTCCAATCGTCAAACACCCAGAGAGAAATTCACCGATTTTTGACAAGCTTATAACACGTTTAATTGCCTTTTTAGAAAGCGAATGTCTGGCTATCACACACACTACGTGAACAATGACTTAAAATGCGAGAGGGGCGGGGTGACACGCTGGTAGGGCGTGACTTACGTCGTGACGTCAGGTATCGGCGTGTCGACTTGACGGCCTCGTTGGTGGTGATCAAAAAGTAAGTTCGTTCAGTAAATAAATGGTAAATGGTGTTATACTTATATAAAAGTTGTAATTGATGACAGTTTCATAGCAAAAAAAAAAAAAAAAACATTCAGAATAGGGAGATAAAAATACTTCATTTCTAAAGCACTTTAATTAAAGTTTCTCATTTGACATTGAATACACAAAACTATAAACAAGCACTAAAGTCACTAAAAATGATGTAATTCGCAAAATAAAATAATTTCATATCAATTCTTGTTACAATTTGAATCACAGTATTTTGTAGTATTGTTTAAACTGTATCTAGTGGCTGACTATAGAATATCTATACAGTATATTTAAAAAAAAAAAAAAAAAAAAGTTACTTTGTATTCAAATTTTTTTTTACAAGGATTTGCACATCAAGTATTTGTTTTGATCCCAACAAATAATGTATAGTAATATACAATATATACAATACAGTATCAATATTTATCCATAGTCATTTATATTTTATAAATCACATTTCTCATTAAAAACCACATCATACACTAACGATATCGACCTTCACGTATTTCTATAGTTGGCAGTTTCCCAATTCATGGTACAAAAAGCATGCCTTCTTAAATTAAATTATACTGTAGCTCACATGATAAAGCGTAACATGAAATTATTTAACTACAGTCACAACCAGCTTTTAAAACATTCAGCATGTGGATGTCCTTCTGCTTCCTATTCACAGGTTATGAATTAAGTTTGACATAAACTTTAGCCCTGGAAAATATTTTGATCGCTTCCTCGATCTCAGAAAGTCTTCTATCGAGGTAAGCGCGGCGCGCGCGAACGCTCAGGTTGTCCGCTTTAAGCGGCAGCAACAGCAACTCTGTCACCAAAGAGCGATGATCTATGAAGACAAAACACCGTATTCAAGTCAGATACTACGTAATGAACTTCTAGACAGTGCATCTGTTAGAATTTAGAGCCAAGGAAACAGGCATACTCTCTTTCAGCCTCTTCAGAGTTTCTTGCCTGTCGCTGTCAGTCATTAAAGTGTGTCCATCTGGAACTGATGGATTAAGTTTCTTCCTTTTCTCCTCCTCCTCCTCTTTACGCCACTGCTTTTTCCTCTCTTTTATGCTGTTTATAACCAAACTTTGTCAGGTTATGTGATAACAAACACTTCTAATTGATTGTCTTAGTACAGGAGTCAGCAACCTTATATACTCAAAGAGCTGTTTTGACCATCTCCACCCAAAAGGTTAATACCAGGAGCCACAAAAGCCCTTTGACATCTAACATTTAATGAAATGCAACAGAAAACAACATTTTAAGTTAAACCATAGTTTGCCTATTGGAGGCCAAATAGTTTATGTCTGCATATTTATTTTTGTATTAGAACACCATCATCTTTAAATTTAGAATTACCCCGTATTGGCCCGAATATAAGACGGCCCTAATTATAAGACGCCCCCACTTTTTCACTCAAGTTTGAAAAAATACTTTTTGAACACCAAATTAATTTTTATACAGAAAATAATTACAGTACATCCGAAACAAATGATTATAACAATATATTTGGGAGAAAAAGCAGGTTATTTTGCCTCATTCAAATCTTAATATCTGAACATTTAAATGTGTAAACTAAAGTGCAATCACATTCGTAAATGAATGGCTTCTGGTTTTTGAAATGTAAATAAACCAATCTATTGTGATAAAACAACAAAATTGCAATAACTGCATTAACCATCAAAGTGAAGTCTAACTAACTGTAGTCTTGAAACAAATCTGAATAAGGAAAAACATTGCAATAAAATAATGCAAACTGGTTAAACTAAAAAGAGTAGCTGAGATCTGTCATGACAGAACATCGCTTCAATGATATCTGGCGCCATCTAGCGTCGTGAATGGGGAGAGTAGCTGAGATCTGTCATGACAGAACATCGCTTCAATGATATCTGGCGCCATCTAGTGTCGTGAATGGGTACAATGTCTAGACCGCGAAAATAAGACGACCCCCTCTTTTTCAGTGTTATTTCAATGCAAAAAACACCGTCTTATATTCGAGCCAATACGGTACGTTTGAAAAATTTACAATCTAAAATCAAACCAAATACACCTTTTCTCATATTGATGGTCATTTACAGCGATAGATTTCCAATCAATTTAAAGTGAGTGTGAATGAACAAATGTCAAATTACATCTACTAGTGATAAACTCATTTCAATTCATGGCAGAAGCATGAAAAGACTTTTCAGTGCACCAAAATGGCCTCAGAGCGGCCATGTTGGAAGGGGCAGTGTTTCCATCAAAACCAATGCCTTGACATTTAAATGAAGTAGCAACTCGGATATTTTTCAACTGATTTTTAAAAGATTATTTGATCCATGTCAAAACATCTGCTCTTTACTCAGTGGCTGTCGTTGACTGCGCAAGACATCCCCCTCCCAGTTCAAATAGATTGGACATCTACTAGAGATAAACTCATTTAAATTCAAGAGAATGATTGGACACCACGCGATTCTGCGTCTGGCATTGTCAATGGGATTGAAAGAACCAAATGCTGCTCTTGAGCCGCGGCTTGCCGACCCCTGTTCTAGTAGAACATCACCCACTACTGAGGAACCTGGCCTATCGCAGCACTGGGCACTGGTTTATCCTGCAGGTTTGTCAGTGACTGTGACCTCTGCATTGTTTTTCCTGCAGCCAGTGCATTATACCTGATGAAGTCTATGGTCTGGCCTTTCACCTGCAAAATGAATGGACAATCACATAGGAAAAGGTGCACTAGCAACAAGGACAAGCTGCTGTGAAAGATCACGTTTCAGTGCTCTTACGGTGATGGATGAGCAATCCATTTGAATTGAGAGAAATTTGCAGCGATTTCTCCTAGTTCAAACGGATTGGTTGTCCATTGCCATCGACAGTAACCAATGACTAGCTTTTCTTACTTGCAAATTCTTGTCCTGTATGGGTGTGCAAGACTGACGCAGGGTCACAGCGGTGGATGTCGAGTGCGGTCTCGGCGGCACTTTATTTTTAGAGTGAGCCTTGAGAAAGTTTCGACACTGCGGTTTCACGGCCGGACTGGTAATCTGTACGAAAACCAAACATGAGCCCCTTTCAGATGTGCCCTGAAGTCCAGTAAAGTGAAAGAGTTTGAGCGGTTCACGCTAATGTGTGAACAGAATCGGCTGCTCCGCATTATGGATTATTTGCAGTAGGTGCTGTTGTATGAATATAAGCGTTAATCTGTTTCAGAAACATAAGTTCTAGAGGTATATATCATTATAGAATTGAATGGTAATTTTTCATTCAAATTTGGAGCGATGAATCTTAAATTGTTCAACATTGACCCCTTTTAGCCTAGTGTATCACATTTGATACACTCAGAATGTCATTATTTTGACACTAATTTAGAATTTTGAAATTAAAAAGAAAAGATGGATGCAAGTCAACACATGCATCTGCAGGTTCCATGAGAAAAAAAACCTGGATTTAGCTAGGGTTATAGATATTAAGAGTGCTTATTACACATATTCATTTTGATTTTTCTTTTTCTACAAATTTGAAAAAAGTACCATTAGGACCTTATTTTTTAAGTTTTGGGATTCTCTGACAATTTGCCTAATGTTGCAGGCATTAAGGGGTTAAGCCTGTTTAGGAGTATTAATTTGCACTATTTCTGTCTTGGACATAATTCAGTCTAAGCAAGCTATAATTTTGCACTTATAGCTCTAGAGCAGTGTTTTCCAACCTTTTCTGAGTCACGGGCCGTTTTTACATTAGAAAAAATCTCGCGGCACACCACAAACCAAAAATGTTCCAAAATTACTTTCTCTATAGTATGTTTGATTATAAAATAATTTGTCAATATTTATACTTACTCAGTGTGAAACTTAAGCCTGTTTAGATGAACACAAATCCGACATCCTGGCAGGAACCTTCTTCAACAGCTCTCAGTGTCTCTGTGTTTTTATTTTTTAGAGCAGTTAGGCTTGAAAAGCTCAGAATTATCAGACAGGAGGACTTTAGCAATGTCTTTAATGACGAGCATCTTGCTGACAATGGCTTTGCAGACATGTAGTATTATTGTCCCTGCCACAGTGTGGGACTTTTTGGATTTAGCAGCAAGTTCAGCAACAAGCTAACTGGCTTTGAAGAGTTTTCTCATTTACCTTTGTAGTTTTTCTCCAAAAACTTGCCTGTTTCTCTGTGTTTTCACAAAGGTGAACAAAATAGTCCATAGTTTAAGGATTGTTTCATTTGGGGATTTCATTTGCTTGTGTCACGTTCAAGAACTGCTAGGATTTCTAGCCCTCAGCCACCTTGCTGTCCTCGACAATGTGTTGGAATAAAACACAGGGGGAGGATTGGCGGTCGTCACATATGGAGAAAATAGAAAGGACTCTTTCGTGTATATCGACACTTGACGAGTCTAAACAAAGTGTACAGTACAAAATGTACAGTAGACGTGCTGGGTTCCACATTGTCGCGGACAGCAAGGTGGCTGATGGCTAGACATCCGAGCAGTTTTTGAACGCAACACGAGCAATACCTTGCTCATTTGCACACGACCGAGAACTTTCCACCTACTCCTTCCTTCCAACTCCGCCCGACGATGTGAAAAAAAAAAAAAGGGATATTGGATAATTTCTCGCGGCACACCTGACGATCTCTCACGGCACACCGGTTGAAAAAGACTGCTCTGGAGCATATATTTTCCTATTTATTTATTTTATTTTATTGAATACATACAGTGGGGCAAATAAGTATTTAGTCAACCACTAATTGTGCAAGTTCTCCCACTTGAAAATATTAGAGAGGCCTGTAATCGTCAACATGGGTAAACCTCAACCATGAGAGACAGAATGTGGAAAAAACCCCAGAAATTCACATTGCTTGATTTTTAAAGAATTTATTTGCAAATCATGGTGGAAAATAAGTATTTGGTCAATACCAAAAGCTCATCTCAATAATTTCCTATGTACCCTTTGTTGGCATTAACGGAGGCCAAACATTTTCTGTAACTCTTCACAAGCTTTTCACACACGGTTGCTGGTATGTTGGCCCATTTGCCCATGCAGATCTCCTCTAGAGTAGTGATGTTTTGGGGCTGTCGTTGGGCAACACGGACTTTCAACTCCCTCCACAGATTTTCTATGGGGTTGAGATCTGGAGACTGGCTTGGCCACTCCAGGACCTTGAAATGCTTCTTACGAAGCCACTCCTTTGTTGCCCTGGCTGTGTGTTGGGGATCATTGTCATGCTGAAAGACCCAGCCACGTCTCATCTTCAATGCCCTTGCTGATGGAAGGAGATTTTCACTCAAAATCTCTCGATACATGGCCACATTCATTCTTTCCTTTACACAGATCAGTCGTCCTGGTCCCTTTGCAGAAAAACAGCCCCAAAGCATGATGTTTCCACCCCCATGCTTCACAGTGGGTATGGTGTTCTTCGGATGCAATTCAGTATTCTTTCTCCTCCAAACACGAGAACCTGTGTTTCTACCAAAAAAGTTCCATTTTGGTTTCATCTGACCATAACGCATTCTCCCAGTCCTCTTCTGGATCATTCAAATGCTCTCTAGCGAACCGCAGACGGGCCTGGACGTGTACTTTCTTCAGCAGGGGGACACGTCTGGCAGTGCAGGATTTGAGTCCCTGGCGGCGCATTGTGTTACTGATAATAGCCTTTGTTACTGTGGTCCCAGCTCTCTGTAGGTCATTCACTAGGTCCCCCCCGTGTGGTTCAGGGATTTTTTTCTCACCGTTCTTGATATCATTTTGATGCCACGGGGAGAGATCTTGCATGGAGCCCCAGATCGAGGGAGATTATCAGTGGTCTTGTATGTCTTCCATTTTCTAATAATTGCTCCCACAGTTGATTTCTTTACACCAAGCGTTTTACCTATTGCAGATTCAGTCTTCCCAGCCTGGCGCAGGTCTACAATTTTGTCTCTGGTGTCCTTCGATAGCTCTTTGGTCTTGGCCATAGTAGAGTTTTGAATGTGACTGACTGAGATTGTGGACAGGTGTCTTTTATACCGATAATGAGTTAAACCAGGTGCCATTAATACACGTAACGAGTGGAGCCTCGTTAGACCTCGTTAGAACTCGTTAGAAGAAGTTAGACCTCTTTGACAGCAAGAAATCTTGCTTGTTTGTAGGTGACCAAATACTTATTTTCCACTCTAATTTGGAAATAAATTCTTTAAAAATCAAACAATGTGATTTTCTGTTTTTTTTTTCCACATTCGGTCTCTCATGGTTGAGGTTTACCTATGTTGACAATTACAGGCTTCTCTAATCTTTTCAAGTAGGAGAACTTGCACAATTGGTGGTTGACTAAATACTTATTTGCTCTACTCTATGTTTATACTGGAGTGCCACGTCCAATTTCGTTGTTCACAATGTTCCGTTGTTGACAATGACAATAAAGACCTATTCTATTCTATTCTATTCTATTCTATTCTATTGTATTCTATTCGTTGCATTGTTGCATCCTTGCATCACATACCATTGTCATGGTGTAAAATGCTACCTAAATGTTTTTTAATGTCAGTGCAGTCAGTGCTGCCCGAACATTGTTGTACTTCCTCATACGAAGTGAGAGCCAACCTTCCACTGAGCAAACCAGTTTCTTCTCCCACCAGATAGATGACTAGCAGTTGAAAGAAATGGAATAAAACATGTAAATTAAGGGAAAACCAGTCCAAAAACTGGTTTGAAACACCACTTTGCCTAGATTTAGTCAGCGCACGAAAATATGGCCCTGTGTTTTTCAGAATTTGCTGGTATTTCATGGTCTATCGGTGCTAAATAAAAACTGGGAGAAAGGTTGAAATCTGCGCTTTCGACCAATGTTCACTCTACGTCAAATGGTTTATTTTTATTTTTAGAGACTGGTGTATTAAAAACGTGTCATTTTTCACTCCACCTCTAATGAGCATGCCGGCTCACTCTATATGTCTGAAAGAAGCTAGTTGGGAATGATCCTCTGCCTTAAAAAACACATTGTGTGTATAGTCTGGGTCACATGATACATTAATACTATAGTGTTATATCTGAAAGTGGCAATGGTTGGTAAATGAACTACATAACTTGTATACAGCGAAGTGTATGTGCTACAAGAATTGCCGGCACTTCCTTAACTTTTCAACAGAAGCGATCGTTACCTGTAAGTCTTCCATGAATTTGGATCGGATATTGTCGTATTTAGAAGAAGTCCACAAAGCTTTGAGTGGAGCGGAGCGAGCCCTCTCAGCTTCACTTTCTTTGCAACGCCTCTGGATTTCCCGAAGACGTAGGATGTTCTCTTTACGGAAGTTCAACTCTCGCTCTTCTGAAGGACAAAATGACAGATGACTAAACTCAATCAGATTCAGATTCAGAATATTTATTGTCATTGTTACAAAAGCACAACGAAACTTTGTTCGGAGCATCCATACACCTAAGTTGATTAAGTGCAAAACACATATAATAAATACCCTAAGTACCAAGTGTAAACATTGACACAGTATTGGACTTAAGTACAACAAAGATTCAACAGCAGCATAAAGTCATGTCAGTGCTAAAGTGCAGAGCAAAATATACATGACAATAACAGTTATAAATCAGTGCAAAAACCAGATCAGTTAATCAAGTATATTGGCCATCAACCAATGGGGAAGGGTTAGGGAAGAGGAAGTAGTGAGTAGTGACATACTGCAACAACGCAAACTAGTTCAGAGTCATTGTTGTTGGTGGATGTGGATTATTGTCTGTAAGAGGGGGGCAGAGTTCAGAAGCCTCACAGCCTGTGGATACAGACTGTTGGCCAGTCTTGATGTTCTCGCCTGTATGGACCTGTAACTTCATCTATCAATCCGCATATAGAAATGAAAAAAGACTGGCTTACTAGGTTTAATTATCTCTGTGGCAGGATAACAATCCGCTTCCAGGAGCTCCCTTATGACACCTCTCTGCCCACGTTCTAGAATGTGAGAAGCTTTTGCGCTGATGCGTGGACGTCGTGCTGTACCTCTCGCGCTGTAGCATTCGGGGTGCAGTACAGGATCTGGAGCGAAGGGCCCTGACAGCAGGGTCGCCGTACCCCGTTTGTTTCCTTCCAAACGACCCAGAGCTGGAAAGGAAAGAACTTCATGAGAATCATTTATTCCATCCATGCATACATCCGACAAGACGAACCTGAAGCAGGCCTTTTGTAATACTGGGGAAACAGTGACGGGTCTGGAGGGATTGGTCCACATATCGATGAAGGTCCTTCACACATTGAAGAAAAGCTGTGCTGTGTGCATTCATAAGGTCAGCAAATGCACATTTATAACCTTAAAACAGCTCTATGCATAGTTCCATATTCCCCATAAAGACTGATGTAATTGCAATTTAGCAGAGGGACAGTTCCACTCTGATGTAAAATAAATCAAATAATATGATCAAAGGAATCTAGAATGCAACAGAAGCTATACCAGTCGTACAACTGTTGCTCAGATGCAACAACAACGTGTGCAGTGGGGATTAGTAATGATAAAACTCACTAATTCCGACACGTGACTGCAAATGAACAACACAAACAATACGACGAGCATGAATCATAAAAGCATATTTTTTGTTGCGCGAATAATGCCCCGGATTTTTCTTTTACCTGGGTGTTGTTTTCAAACGTAGAATTAATGTGAGCCACGCAGGTTGATGACGTCTGTTTGGCCGGAGCCTCCGTCTCCATGACGACGGTGTCAAATGGCGTTTCGAGTCTGATGAAGTCGAATCATGAGAAACATAACTTTTAAGAGTAACAATAATTCTGTTGTCTAGGTTTGCAATTTTTAAAAAATCATTTCGTGCGTCATTTTGGAACAAAATAAATATTTAATATTGATGAGTAATTTGAACCCGATGGCTCCATATAACTGTCGCCCTATTGGCTTTTGAAATACAAGGTCGCCCTCAAGAGGGGCAAGGCTGTCACGTAGATGAAAATAATGACTAAAGAAATGGAAAAAAAACCCTCTCAAAATAAAAGCATATGAAACTACTTCAAAAATTATTTCTATTGAAGTTCCTGTGATTATTGTTGTGTTAATGATTAATCTGTTTTGAACTCAATGTTATTTGAAATAGTTTATAAATTGTAAATTTTCCTTTTTAAACAATGAGGTAATTTTCGATAGTATGACATCACAGAGATTGTTTGACGTCATTTAGTGGATGAATGGGATTGTTTATGAGTTTTATTTAACTGAATAAACAAGAATCAAATACTAATAAAGGTTCTTATGGTAAAACTATTTGTTCATTACTGAAATCCGTACAATGCAAAATCCAACGTGTATGTAAAGTTAACTCGGCACACAATTAGGCGCATTTCTTTTTCCAATGTCATTTACACAACGACACCGCCCTCAACGTTGGCTTGATATGCGCATGCGCCTTGCCCTGCGCTTTTTGCTTGTCCCACCGCAGCCGTCTTGTTCAACTGTGCGGTCAATTCACATCGCCAACACATAAAGGTAAGAACAACTCGTTCCTGGCAAGTACTTCAAAGTTCTCTGCACTACTCCATCGCTTTGCTTTAAATATGCTCGTTTTTACTGTCAAGGCAGGTCTGATTCGAACATTATGGACAGGGAATCGATCCAGCTGCTGTGTAATATATGATTGAAGCGGACTGTTGTCTGTCCATTGACATCAAAAACTCAATTTTTAAGGTTCCATATCACTAATAAAAGGCAGTTTCCTGATGTCAATGGCTACTACGTGCACAACGGACGGTCTGTTATCTTTTGGCACTCCCCACCTGCTATATAGAAGCCCTCCCTCCGACCCCCCACCAACACACACACCCAACACACTTTTCAACTTGGTACATTTGCAGGAATGACAGCCGGTATAAAACTGTCAGCTGTATGTTATAAATTCTCAGATGCAGAGAATAGATGACAGTGTAGTAACTTCTAGTGGCTGTTGTGTTACACCGTTTTTCCTTTTTTTGAGTGAAACAATATTCCTCTGTGTTATATACTGACATTTGCCATTCAACCACACATTTCATCTCCTTATCATCAACACTGCATTCTAAATGCTATATACTAGAGTATTAAAAAATGCTGACATAATTATATGTAATTACATATTTATATATACCAGTACTTCTATAGTGATGTAATAATAACTTTAAAGTTCTGTGCGGCTTAATTGTTGATTTAATTGGGTTGATAGGCAACACATGCCTCCTAGCATGCACGGCAGCGCTACAGATGTGACCAACAATCAAAATTCATGTTCTGTGCTAATTATGTAATCAGTTGCTGTTCCAGTTGTTTCGTTAAATGCTTGTTATGGTATTTGGTAACACTTTATTTGACAGTGGTGTTATAAGACTGTCATATTTGTAACATGACACTATCATGGGCATTACTGAATGCTTATGACAGATGTCATTAAGTGTCATCCGGCAAATTATGTTACTAACGGCATTTATGTCCAGTTTGGATCTTTTACATCCATTCAAAAGTGAGATAATTTGCCGGATGACACTTAATGACATCCGTTATAAGCATTCAGTAATACCCATGATAGTGTCATGTCATAAATATGACCGTCTTATGACAGTCTTATGACACCACTGTCAAATAAAGTGTTACCAAATACCATAACAAGCAATTAATGAAACAACTGGAACAGTAACTGAAAAAATAATTAGCACAGACCATGACTTTTGATTGTTATTTTGTAGCACTGCAATGCATGCTAGGAGGCATGATGGATGACAACAGTGTTGACAGCAGGTGGCAGAAAAGGTTGACTGTCTCCCCCAAGGGAGCACTGATGGCCAAATTAAGCTTCTTGAAGCAAGCCTTGCAGCCAATTGGTTCAAAGCTTCATGGTGGTTCATTTGGGCTCATGATGGTCTTATAATGCCGCTGTCAAATTGAGCATTACCGGTTAATATCTTTTTTTGTAAATATCCCATAATACAGTGAGGACAGCTGCGGTTTATAGTCCAGTGTGGCATATCTATAAACAAATGTCGTTTTGGTGTCAAATTTGGTTGGTGGCGGCTTATAGTCAGGTGTGCCTTATAGTGCGTAAATTACAGTAAATGTTTATGTAAATAATATTGATTCTGTTAATGCAAGCATAATATTACTGCTCGTTTCTTTTATAAAGTAATTTTTATTATGTATTATAATTCAGGGTGTCCCCAGCCTACTACCCATAGTTAGTTGGGATTGGCTCCAGCAACCCCATGACCCTCGTGAGGATAAACGGCTCGGAAAATGAATCACTGAAGGCTTATACAGTATCTTGATATTATCTTTGCAGACATTAAACATTCATTTAAAATACAAATGGACATGTGTTTGATATATCATACATAATTACTGTATTTACTGTGTATTATTACTTTTTTTTACTGATACCTTAAATGATTGATGTAGAGCAATTATTCTGTTTTATGAATTACATATTTACATTTGTATTTACATTTGATATACATCATTTTATGATGTTCTTTTGTTTGATTATATGGAAATATCGATATTGTTTTAGACATATCTAATATTTAGAAAAATATTATTATCATTTAAATTTGTCCAACAAATGTCCATAAAGTTGTGCAGTTTCAAGAGGGCATTTGTGTCCAATTGTCAGCCATCTTGCTCTGCACATGTGCCTCTCATTTGCGTCATTTAAGGCTGTCTTGTTGACCTTTGTGCGTGGTCACGAAAGTCGTTGGGACAGATAGTGCATGACGGTCACATGGAGTGTGGTGCTACAGAGTAAACACACAACATGTATGTCCTACAAGGATGCTTTAACATCAATGGTTTAGTAACACTGAAGTTGGAGTCACTTATTTATTTTTTTATGGGATCCTTGTCACATGTATGTCAGTGTCAGGTTCTCGCAAGCACTAAATTTAGAACAGCCGTCAATGAGTAGGAGGGTGGAAGGCACAAGTGGTTCTGTGATGTAGGATTTGATAAATGGTTTTGAGAATTGTCAGACAGTCATTAGCAAATGTGGGCCAGTCACACTTGGAATTTCTGGATTTTCAGGTTCTCTCTGGTTGTGTGGATTTTTGTTTGGCCACCTTCCAAACACATAATGCGGACAGACAAATGGATATTTTGACTTGAAAGTCTTACCTGTCATTAATTTTCAATGTTATCTCACTGTCTTATCATGTACTCATGTTGCACTTCAAGTACAAAGGCCCCTGCAACATCAATGATGCAATCGGTATAGCAGCTGCAACATGTCAACAATTAGTGAAACTGAGAAAATGTACACAAATATGCATACTGTGTGTTGCTATTTTAGAGAGAATGAGTCTACTAGTTATCTGTTGTCCTTCTTAAACTGCTTCCCTCCGAAGAAGCAATGGTGGGCAGGAAAAGACAGGGCCGTGCTACGCAGCAGGACAAGTCAGGGAACAAAGACCACTGTGTCACGTGTCACCATGCACCCAAGGGACACGGTGAGTCCCAAAAGGTCACACAGTAGCTTTTTTGGGTTATCCAAGCAGGGTAATCCTATTTGTTAGCAACTTCAAGCTGTGTGATCATCAAACGTTGTGGACTCCTACATCACTTTGAAGATCCACACAGGCGTCTACTCCAGATGGCCTGGCGCTTTTGTTCACACGCTCTGTTTGCGCGTAAATATTGGATAAAAGTGGCGAATTGTGATGCCTCGAATGCAGGCAGGAGGCATCTCGTTGGTAGCGCTCGTTCTACGAAAAGCTCACAAAAACTACAATTCATTCATTCACAGCCACATACGTCCAATCCAATTGAACTGGGAGGGCTTGCAGGTAATGACTGCTCACAGTTCACAAGGATTGAACGTCTAGGGGCGTTAATTAACCTGGCACGTCAGATTGATTTTTCCATATAGCCTACCTGCTACCAATATTACGTATTACAACCTATTAATCTGGGAATCATCCAATCAAGACCTGTTTCATGGGAGGAGCCTTCAAATAAATATACAGTTACTAACTGGACAATGGGTCCTCGTAGCACTTGCGAAAACATCGTTTCTCGTTAAAAAAAATTTTTTTTTTGGGTGACGTTCTTTGCTCTTCTTTTAAAAAGGAAATAGTGTGTATTTTAGACAAAACTTGGGAAATTGCATTCCGCCTTAGTAATCAAGCAGATAGTCACTTCCTGTTCAAGTCTGCAGTTCCCGCTCTTTCCCCTGATTGGCTTGCCATCAGAAGACGACCAATCTACTAATCCTTCTCAAAAATTAGCATATTTTGCTGAAGTTTATTATTTTCTGTAATGTACTGATAAACATTACACTTTCATATATTTTAGATTCATTACACTCTACTGAAGTAGTTCAAGCCTTTTATTGTTTTAATATTGATGATTTTGGCAAAAAAGTCAAGAAAAACCAAAAATCCCTATCTCAAAAAATCAGCATATTTCAACCGACCAATACTAAAACGTGTTTTTTAATGCAAAAAAAGTCAACCTTCAATTAATTATATCAGCTATTCACTCAATACTTGGTTGGGAATCCTTTTGCAGAAATGACTACTTCAATGCGGCGTGGCATGGAGGGAATCAACCTATGGCAGAGCTGAGGTGTTATGGAGGCCCAGGATGCTTCAATAGCGGCATTAAGCTCATCCACAGTGTTGGGTCTGGTGTCTCTCAACTTCTTCTTCACAATAACCCACAGATTCTCTATGGGGTTCAGGTCAGAAGAGTTGGCAGGCCAATTGACCACACTAATGCCATGGTGAGTAAACCATTTACCAGTGGTTTTGGCACTGTGAGCAGGTGCCAGGCCGTGCTGTAAAATGAAATCTTCATCTCCAGTAAGCTTTTCAGCAGATGGAAGCATGAAGTGCTCCAAAATCTCCTGATAGCTAGCTGCATTGACCCAGCCCTTGATAAAACACAGTAGACCAGTGGGGTCAAACCGATTCCACAAAGGGCCGCAGTGGGTCCTGGTCTTTGTTCCAACAGATCCAGCACAGACAGTTCAACCAATGAGGTTTCCGCTAAAATAAGCAGCACCTGACTGCAATCAACTTATTACGCTTGTAAAACACCAGATTGGTGATCAGGTATTCATCTTGTTTGGTTGGAATGAAATCCAGCACCCACTGCGGCCCTTTGAGGACCAGTGGGACACCTGTGCAGTAGACCAACACTAGCAGCTGACATGGCACCCCAGACCATCACTGACTGTGGGTACTTGACATTGGACTTCAGGCATTTTGGCATTTCCTTCTCCTCAGTCTTCCTTCAAACTCTGGCACCTTGATTTCCGAAGGACATGTAAAATTTTCTTTCATCTGAAAAAAGTACTTTGGACCATTGAGCAACAGCCCAGTGCTGCTTCTCTGTAGCCCAGGTCAGGCGCTTCTGCCGCTGTTTCAGGTTCAAAAGTGGCTTGACCTGGGGAATGCGTTACCTGTAGCCCATTTCCAGCATACGCCTGTGCACGGTGGCTCTGGATGTTTCTACTCTAGACTCAGTCCACTGTTTCTGCAGGTCCCCCAAGGTCTGGAATCGGCCCTTCTCCACAATCTTTCTCAGGGTGCGGTCACCTCTTCTGGTTGTGCAGAGTTTCCTGCCACACTTTTTCCTTTCCACAGACTTCCCACTGAGGTGCCTTGATACAGCACTCTGGGAACAGCCTATTCGCTCAGAAATTTCTTTCTGTGTCTTAGCCTCTTGCTTGAGGGTGTCAATGATTGCCTTCTGGACAGCAGTCAGGTTGGCAGTCTTGCCCACGATTGCGGTTTTGAGTAATGAACCAGGCTGGGAGTTTTTAAAAGCCTCAGGAATCTTTCGCAGGGGTTTGGAGTTAATTGGTTGATTCAGATGATTAGGTTAGTAGCTTCTTTAGAGTACGTTTTCATGATATGCAAATTTTTTTAGATAGGGATTTTTGTTTTTTCATGACTTTTTTTGCCAAAATCATCAATATTAAAACAACAAAAGGCTTGACCTACTTCAGTTGTGTGTAATGAATCTAAAATAAATGAAAGTCTAATGTTTATCAGTACATTACAAAAAATAATGAACTTTATCACAATATGCTATTTTTTGAGAAGGACTAGTATATTATGCTACAGTATTGGTCAGTACTGGTTCGCGGAGGAGCCAAAACATTTTTTCCCGTCAAGAAAAGCTTTTCGTGATGTTCTTTCCTCTTTTAATAAGGAAATAAAGTGTTATTTCTGAGAAAACTTGGAATTGAACTATCTACAAAACCCCCTTTGCGCTCCGACATTGTATTCAAGCAGGTAGTTTTCTCCTGATTGGCTCGAACATCAGATGACCAGGTCAGTGGTCGGACAGTTGAAGTTTGCAAGACGGTACTAAAAATAATCATTCACTACCGGTTACCACTGTATCTTAGGGTATGTTGTATTAGTTTAAAAATCAGTAAAAAGAAACGTGTTGTTTTCTTGTCATTTACTGTCGGAGTAAATTACTATGTAGTGTTCTTACTACAGTTCTTTTCATCAGGCACAATGGCTGTCCCTCCTGCATATACAGACCTGGGGAAGTCGGCGAAAGACATCTTTAGCAAGGGCTATGGTAAAACCTAACAGTTACAATGCATGCATAAATATGTACCTTTCTGTCTTTTATTGAAATTTCACAATTTCTTGCTTGTCAGGTTATGGAATTCTCAAGATGGATATAAAAACCAAGTCCCAAAATGGTGTTGTAAGTATTTTGTTGCTAATATTTATCTCAAATAGGGCGGTCCAACCCCTCCAAGACGTTTGAGTGGATGGAAATGTCATGTTGATATGAAATAGCTAAACCCTCTCTAAACTTTTGTCTGTACAGTCTTTTTTTTTCTGTTCGCCCCTCTAATCCTGTCTTCTCTTTTTATCCACTCCTTTCTTCTTTGGATGTGCCTTTCAGATGGTAAGAAAGTGTGTGCACGTGTCAGGGAGTAACTGTGGGTGCACTGCACGTTAAAGCGCGTTTACAGTGTTGCCGTTATTTAAATTCACAAATTAATACTTAATAGCAGGGGTGTCAAATGTGGGCCGGAAATGGCTGCGGTGTTGTTCTGCCTGACAGGCACGTTTCTGTTTATTTAAACTGTATATACAGAATCACATGCTTTGATTTTGACATTTGTGCCGTAACCCGGAAATTTGTGTGATCGAGTGAGAGTATTGCAATTGGCTCTCTTTCGTGTCTGCAGTTGGCGACGAACCTCCGCCAGTAGCAGCTCGCCCACCGTGTTCCTCTCTTTGCTGTTCTGTAATTGTAATCCACTGATATTAGTACATACAGTGAGGAGCAGAAGTATTTGCACCCCTTGTGATTTTGCAAGTTCACCCACTTAGAAAATAGGTAGAGGTCTGAAATTTCAATCATAGATGAATTTCCACTGATAGAGACATCATCTAAAAAAAAAAATAATCCGGAACTCACTTTGCATGATTTTCAATAATTCATTTGTAATTTACTGGGGTTCATAAGTATTTGTACTTCTGAGAAAATCAGTGCTAATATTTAGTGCAGAAGCCTTTATTTGCAATTACAGTGGTCAGACAGTTTCTGTAGTTCTTCATCAGGCTTTCACATATGGTAACGGATTTTGGCCCATTCCTCCACACAAATATTCTCTAGATCTGTTAGGTTTCAGGGCTGTTGTTAGGAAACGCGAAGTATCAGCTCCATCCAAAGATTTTGGATTGGATTGCGGTCTGGAGACTGGCTAGGCCACTCCTTGGTCAGCTTGGCTGTGTGCTTCAGGTCATTGTCTTGTTGGAAGATCCAACCACGACTCATCTTCAAGTCTCTGTTGTAGCTAGAAATCAGATGATACATTTCACCGTTCATCCTCTGCTTTATAAAGTCGCCCTACCCCTTTAGCCGAAAAGCAGCCCCAAAGCATGAGGTTTCCACCCCCATACTTCACAGTGGGGATGGTGTTCTTGGGATTGTACTCATCCTTCTTTTTCTTCCACACAGGATGAGTAAAATTTGCCCCAAAAAGTTGTTCTTTGGGCTCATCTGACCACAAGACCTTCTCCCATGACACCTCTGCATCATTCAGATGGTCCCTGGCAAACTTCGGACGGGCCTTGACAAGCAATGGCTTCAACAGGGGAACATTCTGAGCAATGCATGATTTTAAACCATTGCACCGTAGTGTTCTACTGACAGTAGCCAATGTAACTGTGCATCCAGCTCTCTTCAGGTCATTGACCAGCTCCTGCTGTGTAGTTCTAGGCTTAGCCCTCACTTTTCTCATGATGAGTGATGCCCCACGAGGAGAAATTTTACACGGAGCCCCAGTCCCCGGTAGATTATTTAGTCATGTTTAGCCTTTTCCATTTTCTAACAATTGCTGTATCTGTTGATCACCAAGCTGCTTTCCAATTGTCCCATAACATTTTCCAGCTTTGTGGAGCTCAGCAATTTTTTCTCTGGTGTCTTTCGAAAGCTTTCTGGTCTTGCCCATGGTAGAAGTTGGATTGCGACTGACTGTGGGGTGCACAGGTGACAATGTTGAGCTCAAATGGGTGGTGGGTGGGTGGTGACACATGGGGTAAAAAGGTAGACTGACAACTCTCTGAGTGTCATAATTATTGCTGATTCTCAGGGGTACAAATACAGTGGGGCAAATAAATATTTAGTCAACCACCAATTGTGCAAGTTCTCCTACTTGAAAAGATTAGAGAGGCCTGTAATTGTCCACATGGGGAAACCTCAACCATGAGAGACAGAACGTGGGATAAAAAAACAGAAAATCACATTGTTTGATTTAAAAAAAAAAAATTCAAAATTAGAGTGGACAATAAGTAATATTTGGTAACCTACAAACAAGCAAGATTTCTGGATGTCAAGAAGGTGTAACTTCTTCTAACGAGGTCTAATGAGGCTCCACTCGTTACCTGTATTAATGGCACGTGTTTTAACTCATTATCAGTATAAAAGACACCTATCCACAATCTCAGTCAGTCACACTCCAAACTCCACTATGGCCAAGACCAAAGAGTTGTCGAAGGACACCAGAGACAAAATTGTAGACCTGCACCAGGCTGGGAAGACTGAATCTGCAATAGGTAAAACGCTTGGTGTAAAGAAATCAACTGTGGGAGAAATTATTAGAAAATGGAAGACATACAAGACCACTGATAATCGCCCTCGATCTGGGGCTCCATGCAAGATCTCACCATGTGGCATCAAAATGATAACAAGAACAGTGAGCAAAAATCCCAGAACTACACGGCGGGACCTAGTGAATGACCTACAGAGAGCTGGGACCACAGTAACAAAGGCTACTATCAGTAACACAATGTGACGCCATGGACTCAAATCCTGCACTGCCAGACATGTCCCCCTGCTGAAGAAAGTACACGTCCAGGCCCGTCTGGAGTTCGCTAGAGAGCATTTGGATGATCCAGGAGAGGACTGGGAGAATGTGTTATGGTCAGATGAAACCAAAATAGACCTTTTAGGTAGAAACACAGGTTCTCGTGTTTGGAGGAGAAAAAATACTGAATTGCATCTGAAGAACACCATACCCACTGTGAAGCATGGGGGTGGAAACGTCCTGCTTTGGGGCCATTTTTCTGCAAAGGGACCAGGACGACTGATCTGTATAGAGGAAAGAACAAATGGGGCCATGTATCGAGAGATTTTGAGTGAAAATCTCCTTCCATCAGCAAGGGCATTGAAGATGAGACGTGGGTGGGTCTTTCAGCATGACAATGATCCCAAACACACAGCCAGGACAACAAAGAAGTGGCTTCGTAAGAAGCATTTCAAGGTCCTGGAGTGGCCTAGCCAGTCTCCAGATCTCAACCCCATAGAAAATCTGTGGAGGGAGTTGAAAGTCAAGTGTCGCCCAACAACAGCCCCAAAACATCACTGCTCTAGAGGAGATCAGCATAGAGGAATGGGCCAAAATACCAGCAAAAGTGTGTGAAAAGCTTGTGAAGAGTTACAGAAAGCGTTTGGCCTCTGTTATTGCCAACGAAGGGTACATAACAAAGTATTGAGATGAACTTTTGGTATTGACCAAATACTTACTTTCCACCATGATTAGCAAATAAATTCTTTAAAAAATCAAGCAATGTGATTTTCTGTTTTTTTTCCCCACATTCCATCTCTCATGGTTGAGGTTTACCCATGTTGACATTTACAGGCCTCTCTAATATTTTCTACTGGGAGAACTTGCATAATTAGTGGTTGACTAAATACTTATTTGCCCCACTGTACTCATGAACCCCAGTAAATTACAAATAAATTATTTCAAAAAGTCAAACAATGTGATTACTGGATTTTTTAAAAAGATTACCGTATATCTCTATGAGCGGAAATGCATTTATGATTGAAATTTCAGACCTATACATATTTTCTAAGTGGGTGAACTTGCACAATCACAAGGGGTGCAAATACTTCGGCTCCTCACCGTATGTAAATGAAAACACTGATCCATAGTCACAGGGTTCCTGCAGGTCTTTAAAAAGTCTTAAATTTAAAACCTGGAAAATCAAGGTCTTAAATTGTCTTAAATTTAATGGAAACCTATAGGTATTAAATTTCCAGACGATGCGTTTAATCCCAGTGAAATCACTGTAGTATGTCGTAAAACCTCTAATGGTGTGTAATTGTTTTTTAATGGTTGTTCACTGAATAAAAGAGTTTGGGAATTATGTATGTTATACGGTACATTGACTGCAACCTTAGCGTAACATCAGTGACTTGATTTGTTGCCATGACGCCATTTTATTGTTATTCACGGTTGTAGAGGTGTGCGGGAATATGCAGAGATTGGGAAGTGTAATTTAATAAAAAATGGATGGAAGATGGTTTATATAAGTGGTGGTTGGCCACTGGTGAAAATAACAACAGTGCCCGGTGCAAAGTCTTGCAAAAAGACTTTTTCATTAGGCACAACGGGGGTCAAAGTCATCGAGTTGCACATTAAAGGAGAAAATCACCGGCGGTCTGTGACAGCAGTACTGTGTTTACACTGAAATAAAATTAGTTTTTTTTTCGTCATCAGAAATTATTGCAACATGTTTTGGTCTTTATTATACTTTCATTTCAAGGTCTTAAAATGTCTTAAAAAGTGTTAAATAAAGCTTTTAAAATGGTGCAAAAATGACAGTTTGAAAAATGTTGATGAAAAGTGCAATCAAGTAATCGTTAGTAAATGTGAATATGTACGTTGATATTGTACGTATTATGTGAATTTATTTCATTGGAAAATAAGTAGGGAAAATTATTTCTTATTTATAAGATCTATTTGGTGTGAATGTGGCCAGCGAACCAAAATAAGTTTGACACCCCTGCCTTACTCTCCATGTGTGAGCTCTTCCACCAATAAACAGACACTTCGCGCAAAGTGTAAAAATGGGATTTGATCCCCTCTGGAACCATTGTGTTCGTGGTTTTCTTAATTAAATTGAGATATTTTCTTGAAATGTTTATGAATAAATTTTCACCTCAGAAACTTTTATTTCAGGGTTAGTATCCTAAAGTTGTGTTAGAGCATGCTGTTGTGACCAGAGTATTTGTAGAGATTGAGAAAACTGCTAAAAGAAATCCCACAAAGTTGGCTGTTTTCAAGCAGTTTACACCGCATAACAATCTGCTGCTTAATAACAGAGTTGTGGCACTAATAATGAGGGTTAAAAGTCAGTTTGTTTAACTATAATGTAGTTGCTAAGGACTTTATAGAAGTGTCTCATCTTCAGCAATTTTCTCATATTTCATTTGCTTAAATTTTCTCAAATTTGAAGGAGGGAAAATTGTGATAACTTTAATGACTCTAATAGAATCGAGAATACCTTGTCAACCATTTTTTGGTTCTTAATACCAATTCCGCTACCCGGCTGTGTGGTATTGTCCAATGCCAATACAGTACCGATAGCCTACCGTAATTTGCGGACTATAAACCGCCAATTTTACCCTCATTTTGAATCCTACGGCTAATAGTCCATTGCGGCTTATTTTCTGTTTTATTTGGGTTAGTAGGGAACACTTTATTTGACAGCGGTGTCATAAGAATGCCATAAGATGGCCATAATTATGACATGAATTGACATGAGCATTAATGGATGCTCTGAAAATCCAGAAATTCAAAGTGTCACCTGGAAAATTTTGTCACTAACTCCATTTATGTCCAGCTAGGATCTTTTGCATCTATTCAAAAGAGATAATTTGCGAGATGACACAAAATGACATCTGTCATATGCATTCATTAATGCTCATGGCAGTGTCATGTCATTATTGTGATAGTCTTATGGCACCACTGTTATATAAAGTGTTACCGAATACCATTACTAGCAATTAATGAAACAACTGGGACAGGAACTGAAGAAATAATTAGCACAGAAAATGTATTTTGATTGTTATTTACATCTGTAGTGCTGCAATGCATGCTATGAGGCATGCTGGAGGACAGCAGTGTTGACAGCAGGTGGAGCAGTGATGGCCAAATGAAGCTTCTTGAAGCAATGAAGAGTTGCAGCCAATTGGTTCTAAGGTTCATGGTGGTTCATTTGGTCTTATGACGGTCTTACAGTGCCGCTGTCAAAAAAAGTGTTACCGGTTAAAATCTTTTGGTGAAAACATCCCATTATACTGTGAGGACAGCTGCGGCTTATTGTCAAGTGCGGCTTATCCATGAACAAATGCCCTTTTCTTGTCAAATTTAGTGGGTGGCGCCTTATAGTAACAGGTGTACCTTATAGTGCGAAAATTACGGTACTTTCCCCCCTCCAAAGCATACATGTTTTTTCCCCTTTTACAAATAAATAAATTACTGCATATTCATGTGAATGTATAATAATTGCTATCATGGCCTGGTCATGGGTGACAATAAATGAATAAAATCCTCTCAAACTGGAGACATAAACTGCTCACAAAGGCCAAAATGCTTTTGATTTTTTTTTGGTGATGTTTTTTCAATTTGATACCAAGCCTGAAATGTGTATTAATTCCACAGTCAATGCCGTTAGTCCACATTAGTAAATTATCCTAGTTCATGTGCTAATCACTTATGCTAGCCGAGGACACAAGTTCGCTCGACTGCTTTTTTGTGTTCCCTCCTTCCAACAAAGTGTTACAGTTTAACTTGTATAAGCCCATACAATACATTGAAAATATGACTGCTAAACGAGCACATTCAACAACACTTACTTGAATAATAACTCTTGGCTTTAAAAAAACTCATTTTTTCCCCCCGTTCTTAAGCATTCGTAATTGGCCGCCATCTTGAATAAGGCGACCGGCAGTGCGTTATTTCTACAAGCCAATACCTGTATTTCAATTCTGATTCTCGTATCGGTGCGACACTCGTCAAACGCACAACAGGGATGGCTGAAAATGTCATTTTTCAATTTTTAACCCAATAATTTGGCTTGAGTGGAATGGCTCGCATATGCTCAACTTTCACCTCATGCTTACTGTATTTTACCTCCTGCCTCTCATTGCTGGCCTCTTCTACTTCATCTTGAAGGAGTTTGCCACGTCAGGCTCCAGCAACACAGACACGGGCAAGTCAGGCGGCCACCTGGAGACCAAGTACAAAATAGGGGAGCTGGGCCTCACCCTCAGCCAGAAATGGAACACCGACAACACTCTTGTCACAGAAATCAACATGGAAGACCAGGTGAATTCAAATGTGAAACTGTCTTTTTTATGACTGAGCATGTTTCATTGCCATTGACTGTTCTAGGTGTCTGACCCATATTAACTGGGAGACACTCCCTAGTACCGTCTCTGCAATTGAATATCAACTTATTTTCTGCTTTGTAGCTTGCAAAGGGCTTGAAGCTTGGCCTGGACACCTCATTTGTACCCAACACAGGGTAAGAAAGAGCTACACGGCTTGTAATGATGAAGTCAGTGCACGTGCAGTTACAGGTTTTTTTCCTTTGTTCTTTAGCAAAAAGAGCGCCAAACTGAAGACTGCTTACAAGCGCGACTTTGTCAACATGAGCTGCGACTTGTTGTTCGACAAAGCCGGTCCCACTGTTCACGGCACCGCCGTGCTGGGCTATGAGGGTTGGCTGGCAGGCTACCAGGTGGCTTTTGACACCGCCAAGTCCAAGCTTACCATGAACAACTTCGCTCTGGGATACAAAGCCCCTGACTTCCAGCTTCACACCAATGTGTGAGTGGAAAAAGAAAACAGATTCGACCTTGTATCAAGTGAAAGATGGTTTATGAAATTACTTAGGTATAATTTAATGTTTAAACTAGGGCTGTCAAAATTATCGCGTTAACACGCGGTAATTAATTTTTTAAATTAATCACGTTGAAATATTTGACGCAATTAACGCACATGTCCCGCTCAGACAGTATTCTGCCTTTTGGTAAGTTTTACAGCAAGGTTTTTTGTGCTGTCTAACAGCGAACTCTTGTGGTCGCTTTGCGACATGGTTTATTGCTTTCTTGCCAGTTCAATATGGCTGCACGACGTCTCGGGCTGACGCCTACGTTGTAATGTTGTGCTTATATGATCCCTGGACAAGATTTGTCCGTAAGTATGGTTGTTGTAAAGAATGTACATATTATGTTAGTAAGCGAAATATTATATTTTTTGTATGAGACGCTTTTTGTTTATGTTTAGTGAACCTGTATAGCGTGCTAAGCTAACGTTGTTGCTAATGCAATGCTTGTGTACTTTTTTTTGTAGTTTCACTACGGTCTAAAGAGGACAGTGGTTTGAGGCCATTTTATTAATAAATCAGATGAAAAAGGAAGAAGTCTGATTATTAAGGCGTCGTTCACTAGCTGTCTAGCTTTGGAAAAAGTAGACGCTTCGGAGTGAGGACAGCATAGACAGATTTAAATGACAGTAGAGTGAAATGCCCACTACAGTCCTTATGTACCGTATGTTGAATGTATCCATCTTGTGTCTTATCTTTCCATTCCAACAAATTATTTTACAGAATATATATATATATATATATATATATATATATATATATATATATATATATATATATATATATATATATATATATAAATTTACAAAAAAATATGGCATATTTTATAGATGGTTTGAATTGCGATTAATTGCGATGAATTAATTTTTAAGCTGTAATTAACTCGATTAAAATTTTTAATCGTTTGACAGCCCTAGTTTAAACACAAAAAAATACAAAGCTTTTTACTGACAGACTTGAATACAGGTGCATGGGACGAATGGTATTATTGATGTCATGAGAGAGCCTAGAAATCTGGAATACTTGCAATGGCGTACCGCAAGCAACACGTCACTTTTGCTCAATAATATTCATGACGTTAGCAACTGTTGCTAGGCGGGTCAACCTCCCGTTTGTCCCTAATAGTAAATGAATGAAAATCATGTACAAACGAGATGTTTACTGAGCTAAACCTACCAATTCTGTCCGAAAATGATGTCCCTGGTGCCAAATTCACTGGTAAAGATGTGGAAGAACATACAAATGTTCAGTTAAAGAGATGGCTTGAGTTGTCAGACAGAAGCAGCACGGCAAAATGCCACACTAAAAACATAAGTAAAAATATCAAAATGGCTTACCTCTTCTTCCTCTGTAGGACCATGGCGCACGACAAAATGTTTACTGCATATGAAATTTGAATGGCTTCACCTTGCTGGCGTTAAACTGTTTTTTTGGACGTCTGCCCAAGTTGATCCATTCTTCACGTTCTTCCTCAGAGTTTTTGGTTTTGGCAAACGTATGAAAAAAACATTCTTTATGTGTCGTATTAGCTAGTCGTTTCTACAAGTTCCATAGCAGCAGTGTTTGATCGGCATGTTCTTTTTTGAAAGATTACCGGAGAAAACAACCAGAAATAACAAGGGTTGTATGTGAGGGTGTGTCTATATAACCCACTTCCGCGTTACGATGGCGAAGTCACAGTCTAAAAATAGCATTACGCTATTGATTGGCTAAAATAGAACTGGTATTGATGAAAGTATCTGCCTGCACTTACAGAAAATACTGGCTTTTCTTGATAGTTTTCTCCAGTATTAGACATCAGCAAATGAAATTCTATGTTTTTTCAATTCATTTTTTCTGCTGGGTTGCACATGATCAAGGTGTTGTCTGTCGCTTTAAGTAGTTAAGGAGAACAACTCAGATGATAATGTCGACTGTTGGGGAAATAAATTAATCAAAATTGGTAAATTCACGCTTCAAACCAGTACTTTCAAATTAAAATTTTCAATAATGCATCAAACTGAAAATTGAAATTCAAACAATTTCCTGTGATTACATTTCATTACAGACATCCTAAGTCTTATGAAGGTTCCGTGAGTCTCCCTGATAATGATAGTGGCTCCCTGATGCCTGCGAGTCAGATACAGTATAATATCCCGGATTTTGCGACTATATGAGTTTTTTTTTTTTTTTAATGGACAACGTGCAGGCAAAAACAATGACTTGACAGAAAGCGTGCTGATTGCTTTAGTCAAGAAAATTTGCCAATATGCTTTCATTGTGTGTGAGGTGGGGTTCGATTTACCCCTCACCAATTTTAAGTCAGGGCAGACTGCGATATGGCAGAGGGCAAATCCTTTTAGTAAAAAAACTCACTTTACAGCAGAATATACTAAAATATATCCGTCTAGTTAAGGTGAAGAATGATGACACTGTGATGAGGTGCACTGTGTGCAACAGTGACTTCAGCATTGCCAACAACGGACTTAATGAGTGTAAAAGACATGTTGAGGTAGGCTAAGTTTAATATGCCATCGCCTGCATTTTTTCCCCTGTAGGTTAAATAAAGACTGTCATAAAATTAAGTAACGCTATATATTAATAAAAAGAAAACAACCAACAACCTTAAATTATGAATTATTTGAATTATTATTAACTTCTGAATAATAAAAGGTTAGTCAAATTAAGTGTGTATGTGTGGGGCATGGTGGAGGTTGGATTGGGTCGATAAACATCTCCCTGAAATTAGTTTTTGGAACTTGGGATGTCTGTCATTAGATGAAACCAAAAATTCTAACAACTCTCATTTCTGGCTAATTTCGTTTTTGATTCAAAATTGAAAATTGATTAAAGTATTGATAACCGCATTCTCTATTGCAGCAACGATGGCACAGAGTTCGCCGGCTCCGTTTACCAAAAGTTGAACAGCAAAATGGAAACCGCGGTCCACTTGGCCTGGACGGCCGGTAGCAACAACACGCTCTTTGGAGCAGGCGCAAAATACCAGCTGGATAAGGACGCCTCTCTTTCTGTGAGTCTCCTGAGCGGTCTCACAATTTTTGCGCATGATTTGATGTCACTGATGTTTCCCCACACAGGCCAAAGTCAACAATGCTTGTCTTGTCGGAGTCGGATACACCCAAACCCTCAGGCCAGGTCTGTTCTCCTACACCAAAATTTTTGCTTACAAGTCACTGACCCATAGGCGGAGTTTCACTTTTGTGGCATGAGAGGGCAAAAATGTTGATGACCCTGAAAGGCAATGTCAGTAATACAATCAACTTACAAGCTATATGCTCGGATAGTAGCTTAGCCCATGCTCGTACAACAGGCATCCCAGCTATGTGTGTTCGCGTGCATGAGCGCATGCATTTTTCTGTCTTACCTAGTGGAGAAGTAGACACCGTATCCGTTTTGCTTCAAACCTTGGTTTGAAAAAAAACACATATATCCATTTTGGCTGTCCCAAACGACTAATTTCCTCCCGATTAGTCAGCCGACTATTTTTACGATTAGTCGACTAATCTAATCTTTTTTTTTTTTTTTTTTTTAATAATGAAATTTTTGTTGAAGCTTATTAATTCACAAAAACAATTTTGGAACACCCACATTCTTTATTAACGTATAAATAAATAACAAATCAATATATATATAATAATAATAAATCAATAATAAATCACAAACAATGAGGTCAAATGACGCTGGCATTAACTAGTCCAAAAAAAAAAAAAGTAAACTGAAACACTGAGACTTCACCTCTTTAACAGGAGTCAAAACAATTCTTACTCTTTTTGTGGTATTTCATTGTCTATATTGTTCTAAATGTTAAAATGAATTGCAATGTCCCGGACAACCATTTTCAGAATACTTTGTGTGAGTTCAGATGCTTTTTCTGGTGTGCATTCCGCATTTTTGGGGGAGGGGAACTTTTGTTTGTTTTAACCTGAAAATAAAGTAGAGGGCACACTGAAATATTACCACAACTATTTTGAATGAGAGGCACACATACTCACGGCAACAAAAATTAAATATATAGTATTAATTTTATAGTATACTACTATATGTATATACACAAAGATACTTTATAATATGAAGTGACTTAACATTAGTGCAGTCATGGATTACAGTAAGCAGGCCAGTGCTTTTTCCATATATATTTTCATTATGAATATACAGGATGTATGTATATATTTTCCCCAAGTGGGAGCTTCCATGATCCTAATAAATTTAATAACAATTAAAAAAATATATATATAATTATACATACATTAATTATATTATTAAATAAAAATGCATTTTGGTACGACGCACATAAAGGTAACTTCCATTTTAAAACATCGTTAGAAAGTTGTATGGACTTACAATCCGCTAGCTTGTTTTTTCTTGTTGTCTTGGAAAATTATACTTGGATGACGGCGCTTCAAGTGTTCGTTCATAGTCGATGTGCTACCGTGGTATGCGAGATCAGCTTTGCAAAGAGTACACACAGTGGCACCCTCCATATTTTCCTTGAAATTATTTGAGGCTCTGGCTATTCTGGTCCGCTTTTTTGGCTTTATGCCACTTTCATGTGTCACCAATTCTGCCCTTTTTGGTAATTGGCGGTGTTTTCAACTCCTCGCCATAGTGAGGAGTGAACCGGCGATTCACTTGGCTCGTTGTCGTCGATTCGGTCCATGTCCTCCTCAGGAAGGCGGCAGCGTGCATAAAAACACCAAGAGGCGTCGGATGGCTCTTTATGGATACTTTTATTGTCCAAAACAAAAACGCACGGGCTGCAGCCACTGAACTCCGCGCTACCCGCGCACTTTCCAAACTCACCGATCTCACTCCCTCTGTTTCGCTCCCTCTCTCTCTCTCGCCCACTTTCTTCCTCTTTGCTCAATCTGACAATGCCGGTCACATTGAATAACAGCGGCCCCCTTGGGGGTGTTAGTCACAACCGCTTGAATCACGAGCGCCCGCCATTCTAAACATGTTTTGCCCGTCGACGCATTTACGTCATCGATGACGTCGACAACGTTGACTAGTCGGGACAGCTCTAATATCCATCTTGCCTCTTCTGTCCTCAGCAGTGTTGTTAATCTTACTTACTAAAAGTAATTAATTACAGTTACAAATTACTTCTCCCAAAAAGTAATTGAGTTAGTAACTCAGTTACCCGAATGTAAGGGTAATTAGTTACTTGGCAAAGTAACTGGTGTTACGTTTCATGTTTTTTTTTTCATTCCCAAAAAAAAAACAAAAGAAACAAAAAACATATTAACCTTTGCTATGTTTGAAAGTTATTTAATGTTGTGAATCAACTGTAAAGTTGTTAAAATTGCTCCCGTTATTGCATTAGTTCCCTTCTGTCTACTTTTGACATGTGAAAGTTTTAAAACTGTTTCATCATTTAAAGATAGATTCAAGTTAATATTTTGCTGATTTATGAGTATTTTAGATAAAAGGTAACTTAGGTTCGTTAGGAAGGTTCTCTACAACAGAGCCTTCCTGAGAAGTCTACTGCTTTAAAATGGCGACTGTTTACGAACGCCGGTGAGTCTATTTTCCGCATCTAGTTCTACATATATGTGATATCTACTGTAGAATCATGTGGGCGGCTACAGTCAGGTATTATTGGAGCCACGTCACAACTCCCTTCCCTCCTCCCAACTCCCGCTTTGCTCTCTCCTCTCTGTGAGTCCGTGTTTCGGACTTTTCTCGCATCATTCAACCAACGTAGTAACGCATAGTAACGCACGCCTTTACATCGTCAGTAACGGTAACGGCATTACCAAAATGAGAAAAGTAATTCATTAGATTACCCACTACTGAAAAACACAAGGCAGTAATGACGTTATAATCTAACACCTTTATTAACAACACTGGTCCTCAGGTGTTTTTTTTTTTTTTTTTTTTGTGGCTAAGCTAAGCAAATGACTGTCTCTAAGGTGCTCACATGATCTGTTTGAAAAATAATTTTGACCCATTGTAATTTTGTTGTTGTTGTTCATTTCATTCATTTTTGTTGTGTTTTTATTGCTTTACAACTTTTAGGCCTATATACAACATTTTACCTCCAAAGTCTTAATTTTAAATTCATATATTGGAAGGTCAATTACATGCAATGTCTACATGTATGCTCTGACCTTGTCTTCTTGTAGGAATCAAGCTGACACTGTCAGCGCTCATTGATGGAAAGAACGTTAACGGGGGCGGACACAAGATGGGCCTGGGCTTTGAACTGGACGCTTAAAGGAAACACAAGAAAAGAATGAAAGACCCTAAATGTGACAACACCTCAGAGGTCCAACCAGCAATACAAAATGAAACACACAGTCTAAGGGCTAGTTTGATTGCAACACTATTCAATATAATTAACTCATTGGCTGCACACTACAATGATAGACGTCCAACCCATTTGAACTGAGAGAGGCTGGCGATGAACTGTAGCCAATGAGTTAACAAAACTCAACTTTTTCTGCCAAATCTATCCTAAACAGTGCAATAAAAGCTATTACAGTTAAAATGTCCAACTGAGCAAGTGGACCTTTAACTCCCACCGTTTCACCTCAGCGCCTTCAGAAGCTCAAAGGTGTGTTATGAGCAGCCTGCACCAGTTCAGCCTTTAAAGCGTCTGTTTCACTTTCACTTGATCTGTGTGTTGTGCTTTGTATAAGAAACGTAGTCAACAGTAACAACCTCAAACTGATTTTTATTCAATCGTAGAGTGAATAAAAAGAACGTCAAATGATACACGTGTTTTTTTGTGTCCTTATTCATTTGGACAATGAAGAAAATATCAAAAGGTGCAATATTTTACAGTCACATTGCTGCCTTAATAATGACACGATTGCAGTTGTAACGGGACCGCGGGACAATCCAGAACACTGACAGTATATATATCTCCCTTCTCTTGACCAGAGGTGGGTAGTAACGCATTTACTCCATTACTTGAGTAACTTTTTGAGAAAAAAGTACTCAGAGTAGTAGATGACAAATTTTTTTTTTTTACTATTGTTTAAAAACATTGTAAACTGTTAAGTATTCTATTGACTCAATACTTTTTTGTACTTGAATAAATTTTTGTGATGACTACTTTTACTTGAGTAATATTACCTAGAAGTAACGCTACTCTTAACTGGAGTAAAATCTTTGGCGACTCAACCCACCTCTGCTCTTGACGTACCAATAGATGTAGAAAAACACATTATTAAGGGCGCTTTCACACTAGCTGTTTTAAATGGACCAGAGTTCTTTTTCTCAGATCGTCCTCTTTGTTTTGTAAATGTGAACGCACATCCGAACTCTAGTTCGGACCAAACAAGTGAACTCTGGTCTGCTCAAAAATCATTGGTCTTTAAGCACACCCTGCTTTGCTTGTGAATGCAACAGTAGCAGGGTGTGCTTTTGCTATTTTATATGCAGTGTCACAGCCTGGGGCTGTGATGCTCCAGGCTGTGACGCCACACGCTGGGCATCCTTGAAAGCGGAAGTACAGCACACACGCTATTCAAAATCAACAATGGCAAGAACACAGACGATCAACCATGGCCAAATGTTGTTGTGCTGTGCTAAGCAGCTGCATTTGATACACACAGTCTGGTTCTAATGTGGCGGTTGTGTTTTGCATGCTGTTCCTAAACGCACCGTGTGAGAGTGACAGTGGCTGAGAAAGGCGGAGCCTCTCGGGGCGACCGTTTCGTGAGTCTCTCTCTCCTGGAAGTGGCGACAATTTCACAGTCCAAAAAGTCATGAAAGTGAGAACGATTGTATACTCCTGTGTGGCTTGGGGTTCCATGCGGTTCCTTTTCATGGTTTAATTTTCCACTATGCATTTTTTATATACTCCAGTTCGCTTGGCATCAAGTCGGGAGGGAGCGATACCACCGCTGGCCGAGCGGTGACTTAATTTATGCTACATTACATGCAGCGTCACAGCACTTCTATTTGTCCAATCAATGAGTGTGCCTTTCGTCCACGTGATGCTATTCGTAAAGTTCGGCTGGCGCAGTGTGAATACTGAACCTGTTAAACAAGTCATTTGCAAGTGTTGTTGCATGGTAGCACTCCAACCAGACCCTGGTCCTCTTGGTCTAATGTGAAAGTGCCCATAGAGTCAGGCAGTGCAGCTTTTAACAGAGATAAAACATGGAATGGAATTAGTTCCCCTGAGGCTAATAGACACGCGTACATTTCACCTACTTAAAGAAACAACTCATGTTTGAAGATTATTAGTTATTATACAAGAGATGGATGCATAAATAAGATCCAATGCTGTGGAAAAGTTGGAAGATTTTCTCCACATAGTAAAAATAAAATTTACAAGCTTCATGAGTAAGATTATAGTTGACGTGAGAATGGTTGGTGCATGTTCTTGTGTAAAAATGTGTTTTTTGCACTCATAGCCACACAGTGGCAGCAAGCAGAGGTAAATCTAGGAGAGGTCCCTGGAGAAACTGTTGCTCCCTTGCAGCCACGTCCACTCTCTCAGCATCTATTACGCAACCCATTGAGTGAGATTTTTGCATTTGATTGTGTTGAATTTGCCGAAAAAGGCAAGCTCACCTCCATACTACTCTCAGATTCCTGCATGGTGTCTTGCAGCAAATTCTGTAGTCGACTCTCAAAATTCTTGCTTTCTTCGACCAAGGACTCGTCCCTAGCCACACACACATACACACACAAAAACGAATAGTTACTGGGGTTTTCGAAACGCTTCTTCCATTCTTCCAAATACTTATCCAACTTCATGTTGGTTAAATATTAAATTGAGGAAAAAAATTACATGACATAAATACTTAAATTACATGACAGAAATACTGGTTTGGCCTGTGCATCTTTTGTCGTTTTTCACTCTACTGGCAATATCTGCATTTTGCAACTTTGGAAGTTGGAACAATGGATGGAAGAGAAAAAGTAGTCATCCAAAAATGTACTCAAGTACAAGTAATAAAGTATCTCGTGAAAAGGATACTCAAGTAATGAGTAACATTTTGAGTAACTGCTTATTTTTGTTAGATTTTTTTAAGCAATGGTATTATTTTTCTCTCAGCACAAACTTATCTATATGAACTGTTGTTATAATGATACTGTACAATAACCCATTACATAACCTAGGCATGTGCCGGTATGAGATTTTGACGGTACGATAACCTTGAGCAAAAATACCGCGGTATCACGGTATTGCAATTATAGCTCCAAAATTTTGAGATGTATGGGTTTTTAAAAAAGAAAAAAAAAAGAAAAAAAATTTTTTTTTCCATTGAACAGGTTTTTTTCCAGAACATATTTGCAAATTGGAACATGACTATAATGTGAAAATAAATTAATGTGAAAATAAATTAACAAAAAATAAATATTTTATATAAAATTAAAATAAATAGAATCTAGACTATACCCATAGCCACAGCTCAAGTTGCTCAATATTAGAGCAAGAACAAAATAATTGCTATAAAAAAGTAAAAACACTTCTAAATAAAATTAAAGATATATACTGTTTGACTTTTTTTTGAGGGGGAGAAGCTGAAGTTTCGCCATTTTCAGCCACTGTGTCAACTCTCTTCTACATGATGTCATGCCTTTGTGTTAAAAAGAACAAAAAATTCATAAGTTAATAAGTTAGTTAAAGATATACAGGTTAGTTTTATAAGTTAGTTAAAATGTAAATATTGTTGAGGAAAGGTTTCATCTAAAACAAAAAGTGAGGAGTGAGACCTCCTTTCGCAATTAGCGATCCTTGACGCGATCCTTTTTTTTTTTTTTTCCCCCCCCTTCCTTCATTTAAGCTTGTTTCTCACTCAGCGGCTGTGAGACATAAAACGTCTACGAAGCTACTCTCCCAGCTTAGCCTAGGCTAACATTCGTCTTTGTAAGTTTTAGTTAGTTTGTATATTGAATTTGAAAGGAAAATGTGTGTTTTGTTTTTGGCGACCTTTTTCATGGTGCTACTGCTATCCTGTTGAACCTACTCACATGTGGAAAAATACAATTGTATAACGTTTTAAATGTATTCATTTGTATATTTCACCACGATTTGAGAGCTCAATAAATTGAAGAAAAGTACGCCTTGTGTTTAGAGGGTTTGTTTTTGGGTTTGCTGGCTGTTTAGCAGAATAGCGACACTGACACTCACGGCAACAAACGGGGGAAAGGTGAGCGCTGCCGCCCCAAGCCACTTCAGGTGCATTTTGGCACATGAAAAATAGCGAATACCGTACTAAGGTATAACGGAAAATTTTAGTGGTTTTGAAACCGCGACGTTTTCACACCACGGTAAACCGTGAAACCGGTAACCGGCACATGTCTAACATAACCACAATAAGCCAAAGAAGAAAAAAAATCATTAAAGAAAAACAAAACAGAAATGAAGGATTATTTGTCCAAAGAGCATGAGTGCTCTGCCCTCTAGTAGAGAAAATAGTTCCTAGATTGAATAGTGAATACTGTAGTTCATTCATAGTAAGAAATTAAAAGGATCATATCTCCGGTTTTCCGTGGTCAGTCGGTGCCAAATAAAAACTGCGAGGGAGTTTTAAATCCTCGCTTTCGATTCATGTTGTCAAATACTTCATTTGTTACGGTGCTTTAAAGACGCGTGAATGAAGAGGCTTGCATGATCTTAGAATCTTGCGTCTGATTGGTGTAATGGAGTCATGTGATTATTGTTGCGATGTCTCATTGGTGAAATGAGTAGCGCTACTCTTGGCAATAGCATCGCTAGCAAAAACCCCCCCAAACAATCTCATAAGTAGAATAAAGAGGAAAAATGTAACGACTCTTGTGAAGCCCAAAGTAGCGGAAGAAGAGTAGCATTTTTTCTTTACAAATCTACTGAAGTAAAAGTAAAAAGTATGGCTTAGTAAAACTCAAGTATATGTAACAGAGTACATGTAACGCGTTAAGACCCACCTTTGCATGCAAGGAGAGCAAAATTACATATTGTCTGCTCACATAGAACAGACATTTACTGTTCCCCCCCCCCCTTATTTATATACAACCCCTACAACAAAGTAACATTGGCACATTCCTATTTCTAATACTGTGTTTCATGGTGGTCGCTATTACCTTGGGAGTCAAATGTAATATATGTACCTCAACATACGATCGCTTCGACACACGATATTTTCGACATCCGACATGAAATTTGACTTGCCATTTGTTTCTACATCCACCGACATGCTTGAAATACGACGACATGACAGCGCCGCAGACGGACGCATGGCGGATTTTCATGTGAGAGAAATCAACACGGGTTTCAAAAAGGTTGGTACAGGTGGTGAAACAAGGAAAAAGGTGACGCTAATAGAAAAATATAAGTGGGGGTGCACATCCATGAACTGGCTCAACAATACAGCTGTAGAATGTCTGATCTTCACGGTCCTCCGATAACCTCCGTTTGCCAATCTTTATAAGGTGACAATTATTATTGTGGTAACATCGCCAAAGAAATCGCCGGCTTTGTCAGGTTTTTATCATTTATTTCAATACTTGTCCAACACAACACGCCTACTGTCCACCGCAGTTGACGGTCTTCTGGACAAACCATTAAAAGTGAAAGTAAACTCAACTCTCAACCCCACCGCTCCCTTTCTCTGTCACATCAGCGACGCGGAGCGTTCAGTTACAGCATGCAAAACATGTCCGCCTCATTAGAACCCGATTTGTTACCTTATTACAGAAATTATTATTATCGTTATTTTATCATTCTGGCTTTTATTAGTAATTTGTTTTGCTATGTGTAATTGCCATTTGTAATAGTACCTGCAGTATTTATTAAGGATTTAGTGTAGGTTTTTGGGCTGTGGAACGAATTAATGGAATTGTAATGTATTCTTATCGGAAAATCCTGCTCGAAATATGACCATTTCGATTTACAAACAAGGTCCTGGAATGGATTAATTTCGTATGTAGAGGTACCACTGTATTTGTAATGTTTATGTGATGTGCTGTGGTGGAATTTAAGCAATTGTACATTTTGACCTCCAGATGGCATTATAGAGTAAATGAATCATTATGAAGGGTGAGCATATTAATGCAACTTCATCAAAACATTATTTTCCTCTCAGCGTTCGTCGTGACCATATTTGGGGTATTTATGTATTACACGTTATCTACGTCAGTGTATGGGCGGGACCCCGAACTAGCAAAAGATTCCAAGAGACCCTGGAAATGCAAGATGCCTCCGTTCCCTCATGAATTTTTCTTAGCTACATTATGACTTAACGATCTATTTAGAATGGAGTGTCAATAAAAACGGCTCCTTCCTGAAACCAGAGGAGCCAGATCCAGTAGCCAATGTCCAATACTGCAGGCTTTTTTCAGAAACTTCCCGGATTAATTTTCTAAAATGGGAGGCTGGGCCTCGAGTCATACTCGAGGTTCACTATAGAATAGGGGTGGGCGATATGGCCTTAAACACGTATCACGATAAATGGGGCAGATTTACCTCGATAACGATAAATGACGATAAAGTCGCCCAAGCGGACTGTTATTTAATTTGAAAATCTGAATCAATGCATGAAATACAGATTAACAGTTTCTTGTTGATTTAGTTCCCAGCATTCAATTTGATATATCTAAGAATTGTACATGCAGTCTAGACATTAGGTTTATAAAAATGTATTGTAAACAAGAAGAATTCAAGTATGAGCATTTATAACAGCGTGTATGGCTTGAACAATGTACATTGTCAAAATCAATATGCCTGTGCAAACATGCCATTGTAACACAAATGACTTGCAGCTTGAACAGTACACTTCAAAAAGACAATTTATTGTTAATGGCTGCTGTGACATAATTATTCAATACAAGTGTTTATTATAGTTTCAGGCCCCCCCCCCAGTGCATTTTTTAAATAAATGCACGCATACATGAACCCCCAAACAGACAGACAGACACACATTAAAGCTATATTGATCTTCTGCAAATGAAACACTTAAAATTTTATGATAGTAATAATGACACAGAATTAAGCACATACAGAAAAATAGTTGGAGCCATTTCTCGGTCATATTAGAAGTTTCACCGTTGGATTGTGCTTCATGCTGAATGCTTTACCGTCACAAAAGCTATCAGAGAAATCACACACAGTCAGATACAAAATAACGCGACATAGTAATTGCTAGATGCAGTCCGTGCCCAATCCACTCATTAAGTTCAGCCGTTTCGACAAGGTTAGAGCCGCTATCTGACACCATCACGATCATTTGTAGCGTTAGCCGCTAGCGGCTGCTAGCGTTAGCCTGTGGCCTGGCTACCAGTAGAAAGCACTGAAAGCACCATCTCTGGAAATCATGAGAACAAGGGAGGACAGCGTGTGAAAGCCCGTCTGGATGCCACCAAGAGTCTATTAAATGTCGGGTGAAAGTTTGGCGAACCTCCCTTAAGCCACACTCCATCACGTTTTGCTTGTAGTATTAGCTGCTAGCGTTAGCTTACCTGGCTTCTGTTTGATTGGCTTCCTGATGATCACGTGACTCCCTACGTAAGTACATTCACTGCTTTCTTAAAGGGGAATGAACATAGACGAACAACAGAGTCAAAGCGGGATGAAAAGACTATTTTCTTGTTTTATTAATTTACCGAATTTACCGACATGGTCAAAATTACGTCGGTCATCGTGAAGAATTTCGGTGACGGTAAATTTTCAGTTTACCGCCCTGCTCTACTATAGACTGAATTAAGTATACTCACAACTGCTGTAAACTGTGTCGGGGGGTCATCAGTGGAGGGACTGAAGAAGGTGTGCGACATCCATCAGGACTCCCACTGACTGGGCTTCGAACTTTACTCTACAGGAAATGTTTGAAATTCCCAACAGTCAGTTCAGAATCAGTCAGCTTTGTATTTTTCATGATATGAGAGAGGAAAATCATTAGATGTGCGTGAGTTTCCTCACACAGGCGACTTTGAGGAGGTTCCATAGCTCCCTTTGGCGCTTCTCTTGTAGACCCATCAAAACTTGTTCACTCTCGGCCATCTCTTGGACCACGCCTTCCACCCTTGGCAGAAGCTCCATGACACGCTGACGACAAATGCCCGTCTTACTGAAAGGACAAGTGCATGTGAATCTTCAGAAAATGTGGATTACCAGCAGTAATGGGCAAACTATACTGAAGCTCCCAAGCTTGTGTAACTCTAATGAAGCCCTGTGTTTTGAAAGTGTTGGACCTTGTAACAAACGACAGCTGTCACATGACTGATGATCTCCGAAGCTTCATTCGTCCCGAAAATGATTCAACCCTCATCAATTTACAAGTCTTTTTGTCCAATGATGATAGCTAAACCAGTTTAGCGTTGATGCACGAAGCTTCATTTGAAATTTAAATGACATTAGCTGGTATTGTTTGCCCTTCTCTACTAAAATGGCATAAAAATTTATGTACAGTGCCTTGCAAAAGTATTCGGCCCCCTTGAATCTTGCAACCTTTCGCCACATTTCAGGCTTCAAACATAAAGATATGAAATTTAATTTTTTTGTCAAGAATCAACAACAAGTGGGACACAATCGTGAAGTGGAACAACATTTATTGGATAATTTAAACTTTTTTAACAAATAAAAAATTGAAAAGTGGGGCGTGCAATATTATTCGGCCCCTTTACTTTCAGTGCAGCAAACTCACTCCAGAAGTTCAGTGAGGATCTCTGAATGATCCAATGTTGTCCTAAATGACCGATGATGATAAACAGAATCCACCTGTGTGTAATCAAGTCTCCGTATAAATGCACCTGCTCTGTGATAGTCTCAGGGTTCTGTTTAAAGTGCAGAGAGCATTATGAAAACCAAGGAACACACCAGGCAGGTCCGAGATACTGTTGTGGAGAAGTTTAAAGCCGGATTTGGATACAAAAAGATTTCCCAAGCTTTAAACATCTCAAGGAGCACTGTGCAAGCCATCATATTGAAATGGAAGGAGCATCAGACCACTGCAAATCTACCAAGACCCGCCCGTCCTTCCAAACTTTCTTCTCAAACAAGGAGAAAACTGATCAGAGATGCAGCCAAGAGGCCCATGATCACTCTGGATGAACTGCAGAGATCTACAGCTGAGGTGGGAGAGTCTGTCCATAGGACAACAATCAGTCGTACACTGCACAAATCTGGCCTTTATGGAAGAGTGGCAAGAAGAAAGCCATTTCTCAAAGATATCCATAAAAAGTCTCGTTTAAAGTTTGCCACAAGCCACCTGGGAGACACACCAAACATGTGGAAGAAGGTGCTCTGGTCAGATGAAACCAAAATTGAACTTTTTGGCCAAAATGCAAAACGATATGTTTGGCGTAAAAGCAACACAGCTCATCACCCTGAACACACCATCCCCACTGTCAAACATGGTGGTGGCAGCATCATGGTTTGGGCCTGCTTTTCTTCAGCAGGGACAGGGAAGATGGTTAAAATTGACGGGAAGATGGATGCAGCCAAATACAGGAACATTCTGGAAGAAAACCTGTCGGTATCTGCACAAGACCTGAGACTGGGACGGAGATTTATCTTCCAACAGGACAATGATCCAAAACATAAAGCCAAATCTACAATAGAATGGTTCAAAAATAAACGTATCCAGGTGTTAGAATGGCCAAGTCAAAGTCCAGACCTGAATCCAATCGAGAATCTGTGGAAAGAGCTGAAGACTGCTGTTTACAAACACTCTCCATCCAACCTCACTGAGCTCGAGCTGTTTTGCAAGGAAGAATTGGCAAGAATGTCAGTCTCTCGATGTGCAAAACTGATAGAAACATACCCCAAGCGACTTGCAGCTGTAATTGGAGCAAAAGGTGGCGCTACAAAGTATTAACGCAAGGGGGCCGAATGATATTGCACGCCCCACTTTTCAGTTTTTTATTTGTTAAAAAAGTTTAAATTATCCAATAAATGTTGTTCCACTTCACGATTGTGTCCCATTTGTTGTTGATTCTTGACAAAAAATTAAAATTTTATATCTTTATGTTTGAAGCCTGAAATGTGGCGAAAGGTTGCAAGGTTCAAGGGGGCCGAATACTTTTGCAAGGCACTGTATATTAGAATAATTCCGACACAGACAAAAATTATAACATGCATTTCACATGCTAGTATGGCTCATCAGGTTAACTCATTGAAGCGTTCTAGCAGCAAGTTAATTTTTCCATTCATTTGGGTAATTGGTCGTATACAGCCATGGACAAATAGTTGATATTTGATAACTAATATTTAACCTTTAAAAAAAGAGGCAGAAGCCACCTCATGATAGGTTGTGTCCAAGGATATCTATTAAAAAAATGCCTCCCGTAAGGAATTATTGAATATTTTGTGCGAGTGTTTTATTAAAATAATGAAGCAGCTACTGTATTTTTAGTACACCATTAGGTGTCGCTGTGGGTTTAGCCCCATAGCATCAAAAAATTTTTGATACAAAAAGGAAAGCCTTGGTGCTTCACAAGGGTTCATTTGCACATCACTAGTAACTGGGGATGTCCCGATCGCAAATTTTTGCTTCTCAGTCCGAGTCACCTGATTTTGAGAATCTGCCGATACCGAGCCCCGTTCGCATAATGAAAAAACGTTTTTAAAAAGAATTTTTAAAATTTGAATAAACGTTCCAAACAACTGTTTACAGTACTTCGCTTCTACTTTTTCCCAGTGTGTTACAGCGTATAAAAAACACAGTATTTTTGCTTCTTTTGGCAATGTCATAATATCTTTGGATATTTTTTTTTACTTTTTAGCCCTAAAAAAAAATAAAAATAAAAAACAAAAAACCCAATCCTTTTCACCCGATTCCGAACTTTTGAAAAATCACGTGATCGGATCGGGGACATCCCTACTAATAACCAGTGTATTTATTGTTGTTGTGGCACTTCTGTATGGTGTAAGTATCCATGGATACTTGCCGTGGATACATATTACAATAACTGGAACTAATTTGGTACTCCATTGATTGAGAATGAGATCGTGTCAGCTGAATGACTTCATGTAATGAAATCCTGACATATCCTAACTGCAATCCTATCAATGCTACTTCTAGGGGCCGGCCTGGGAGAAGGGCAAAAGAGCCAATCTGGAGAGCGGCTGGGGGAATTGAGTCTAATGCTTCTGTGCTCTTACCACTGTTAAAAATGTTAAAATGACTTTTTACTTTTGCATGTGAATTTTCATTGTTTTGTATTGTGTTACTGTCACTTTAAATGAAGACAGGTACCAGATATGGCCTCTGACTTGCCATGTGACGACAAAAGTCAGGAAGTTAGCTGAATAGTCTCATGTGACCAGAAAAAAGTCAGCAAGTTGAACAAGCATGTTAGCAGGGCTGTTGTTGTTATCACCTCTGTCATCTAGTTGAATCTGCAACCATCTTTTGCCTTTGATAGCCTCATCGGTACGTATTTGAATTCTAAGTTGTCATTTTGCATCTACAGATCATTATTTTTGGTAAATTTAAATTTAGTTGTTGTTTGTGAGAAAATTCCTTTTGTCACTGTGTATGATGGTTGTAGCGTTTTAATCACCAGTTAAAGAGAATAAATACAAGTTGAAGGAAAAGAGTCAATTTATCCTTGTTACAGGCTGTTTTATTCTTATAACGAAAATGATGACACAGAATTCGGGAATAAAAAAGAACGAAGAATTTACACTTAAACACGCACAAACAGAGAAGACAAGACATGGTACCAAGACAAGGGCAAAAAAGTGCTCCCGCCTCTCTGCTTGGACTCTTTTTCTTCCTTCTAACTTGGGGGCAGGGTCAAATTGCTTGGAATGTGCATTGTGCACCCCCATCTTGCTAGGACTAGTTAATATTTTTCAGATGTGCCATTATTCAATGGCATATACTGTCTTATGATGGAGAATGCAATGTCAACATTTGATTATAGTGAATAAATGGAAATATATTCCTACAAAGTGATAATTATAAGTAATAAGGATATTTAATAGTATAAATACATGTTTAAAGAGCAGTTAAAAAGCAGGTTGGTTTATTTCATTCACAAATTCAGTATATTTACATTGTATAGAAAAAAAGATATTCACTTCATTTATTGTGTGTTTCAGTTTTACGCTTTACACCAGGGGTCCCCAAACTACGGCCTGTGGGCCGGATATGGCCCACCTCCACATTTGGTCCGGCCCCCTGAACAATTTTTTCTTTTTTTCCCCATAGTGTTATTTATTTCCTGGCTTTTTTTCTGTGAAGAACCCAGAGAGGGTTATTTGGTTATTATCTATTTAATTGTGTTATTATTATTATTATATTATATTATATTATTTTTATTTTATTTACTTTTGTTCCGTGAAGAATCCAGAAAGGGTTATTTGATTGTGGCTTTCTGAAAAACAATACATTTTTACATTTAGGCACTCCTGCAATCGTCACACTTTTTCTGTTACAAACTGAAGAAGGAAAAAGTTATGTGGCCCTCACAGGAAAAAAATTGGGGACCCCTGCTTTACACAATGTCAATAAACCTGTGGACAATGGACAGCTGTCTTCAGAGTCGTGATGTCACTAAAGAGTTCGCTAACTGTGTGGTCTATGTGGTATCCAGGATTTATATACCGAGGGCAGTACAGCTTCCTTCATGTGCTCTGGAAGTTTTAGGCTTTAGAATTAATCTACTAGAGGGGTCAGCAACCCGGGCTCCGAAGCCACATGAGGCTCTTTGATCCCTCTGTTGTCTGCTGTTTAGTTTTAAAACTATTAACACGAGTATGTGATTAAAACATGTTGCAGCGCTTACGAGATTCAACAAAGGAATTTTGCTTTCCTAATGTAAGGAAAAGTCAGGCTATCGATCGTTATTTGTATCTTTGTTAACAGAACACTCACGCAGGTCATGAATTTACCAACTATGTAAAGTCACGGTCACTCGGAAGGTGTACGACACTAACACAAAAAACTGTAGTGGCGTAATGTGTTTAAGATTTGATAAAAAAAAAAAAAAAAAAAAACAGCCACCCCCAAACCCCCACCAAACATGAGTAAGTCCCCACTGTTCTGACTGGTGCAGGTTCGATTCCCCATTGCCTTCTGGTTGTCTCTTGTGTAGTGATCCACATTTTTTTCCCTTTTCCCCTGACTTTTATTTCCCCCTTTTCTGCCTCTTTTTCTTTTCTTTCCCTGCGTAGACCAGCTGTTTTGCCCTGGCCCCAAGACAGGATTAAAAAACAACTGTAACAATGACTAATGCTTGTAAAATGAATCATAGGCCCATCAATGCATTACCAACGCCCAGCACCCCCTTCTGACGCCTTTCAGTCACTACAATGTAGAACTATAAACCATGCATACGGCTTTCAGAAAAAAAAAATCGTTGTCGGCAGGATTCGAACCTGCGCGGGGAGACCCCAATGGATTTCTAGTCCATCGCCTTAACCACTCGGCCACGACAACCCGGTTGCCGTGGTGATTCACACGCGCATGTGTGTGAGTGTGTGTGACAAGGAGCAGCTGTGTCAGCAGGCAGGCCTGACAGTTAGCATGCATGGAAAGCCCTGCAACATGAAGACTGCACAATCTCTGAACAAAGCATTTTAATTGTGTTTGTTTATCTAATCGTCAGATCTGACAGCCGGCACGCACGGAAAGCCCAGTGACATAAAGACTGCAAAATCTGAAGAAAGTATTTTAATTGCGTTTGTTTTATCTGTAGTTGTAATTCTAAATACTAAAGATTATTGTGATCTCGAAATATTAAAACAAAATGATATATACAGTGCTGGCCAAAAAATATTAGCACCCCTGAAATTCTGTCAGATAATGCTTTATTTCTCCCAGTAAATGATTGCAATTCAATTACAAATGCTTTGGTAGTAATATCTTCATTTATTTGGCTTGCAATGAAAAAACATAAAAAAAAAAGGAAATCATTATCATTTTGCACAAAACCGGGCAAGACAAAAATATTGGCACTCTTAGCTTAATACAGCTTAATACTTGGTAGCACAAACTTTAGACAAAATAACTGCGAACAACCGCTTCCGGTATCCATCAATGAGTTTCTTACAATGCTCTGCTGGAATTTTAGACCATTCTTCTTTGGCCAACTGCCCCAGGTCTCTGAGATTTGAAGGGTGCCTTCTCAAAACTGCCATTTTCAGATCTCTCCACAGGTGTTCTATGGGATTCAGGTCTGGACTCATTGCTGGCCACTTTAGAAGTCTCCAGTGCTTTCTCTCAAACCATTTTCAAGTGCTTTTTCAAGTGTTTTTTGGGTCAAGCTGTCCAGTGCCACAGGTAGCAAAGCAACCCCAAAACATCAGGGAACCTCCGCCATGTTTGACTGTGGGGACCGTGCACTTTTCTTTGAAGGCCTTGTTTTTTTCCCCTGTAAACTCTATGCTGATGCCTTTTCCCAAAAAGCTCTACTTTTGTCTCATCTGACCAGAGGACATTCTTCCAAAATGTTGGAACTGTTGTGCATACAGTTAACATTTATGCTTTCCTTGTAGTTAGTCACCTGATAGAATAACTTCTGTCTAGTCAGCCTTTCCTTTGTTCTGGGCCATGTGGCCCTCATGTGATCTACTCAATGTCCCTTATGTGATCAAGTCAATGTCCCATGTTGCCCTCCTGACCCCTCCCATCCTACTGTCTTCCCCTAAATAAAGAAGGCTGCGATCACAGCAGCTGGTTGGAAGAAACCCTAACCCTAAACCCAAGTGCACAAGAGGCACCCCTCTGTGCTAACGTCTCAACCTCTGTTTGTCCTCCCATAGCCAAAATTGCAAAGCTACTAATTGAAAGGAACATTTATCTACCATATAACACCAGCAATGCCGGTTATGACGTGTAGCCAAATGCAAAATAATTTAGACTGGAATCCTGAAATGGGAGGAAATCCAACTGTAAGCGGCGCATTTCCAATGTTTGAAGTTGCAAATCCAAATTGCATTTATGGACGAAACTCCACAATGTTAGTTTATCGTACGTGGACAATTAACGATGTCAAAAAAGCGGTAGATGGTGTCACCAAACCTCAAATAAATGTGAATCATTGTATTGAGGATTTACAATACTTGACTAACCCTAACCCTCAACCCTCAACCCTAACCCTATGGTGTTGAGGTTCAACAAGTGTATATGACACTTCTAGGCAAGGATTGGGGACATGTTTGAGGTGACTATATTCCCACGCAAGGTGAGAATATTTTAGCGCACGATGACAGAGCTCGCAAGGAAAATTACCGAATTACCGGGTCGGCCTGGCCAGAGTCTCACCCGCGTCTCCTTGTGCCGGATACCGGGGAGATGCCCCCTGGTGTCATGCCGCGCATCCCTCCTGGCCCGGGGGTGGGTTGGGGGCGGTTGCGCCTCCGTCCCCTTAGTTTGTCTCCGGCCCTCTCCACCTCCCTGGACCGTGGAGGCTGCTGCTGCCCTCCTGCCGGCGGGGTCGTCGGCGGGGCCTCTTGGGGCCTTGGGTGGGGCTTGCCGGTGCGCCGTGGGTGGTCTGGGGTGGGGGTTGATCAGGGCCATGGCGCTTCTCCCGCCCTGCAGCCGGTGGTTCCGGTGAACGGGGCCACGCCCGCGGGACCCTGCCTCATAACTCACGCACTCCTCACTTCAGTACTGTAAATATCTTTCACCCTGGCACTTACATACTCATTCATTTCTCCGGGGAGAGTTGGGACGGGGCCATACAGTCCTGGCCTGGCTCCCCCCTGTTTTAAATGCATCACACACCAAGGTTGTGGGATGGTTGGGACCTGGTGGTGGTGGTGGTGGTGGTGGTGGGGGGTGCTCACGGTTATCTCCTCACGGCAGGCCCTGCCATCCCTGCACCTTTTTTTAACGCGAAACACACATCATACTCCACAGGAGAGCTCTGGCAAAGGGCAGGCGGACGGGCAGCTGGGCTGAATTTCCATGCTGCGGTCCCACTGCCCCAAGCCAAGCTCTCCTATTTTAATGCATACATTGTACTACCCTCCCCTCACAATCCCATCACGGTGCTGGGTTATGGCTGCCAGCCAGGAACCTGGCAGCCACAGTAATAAGGTGGTAGGTGGGTCCCACACTTTTTTTTTCTATGGCATGGCTCCCGATGCGTGGTCTCCTCTCTGCCTGGGCTGCCGGCCGCAGAAGTGGGGGGAGGTCGGGGCTCCGGACTCGCGTCGCCCCACGTCCACCCTGTGCTCCGCCCCGGATCGCTGGCTGGGCGGCGGTGTATTGGCTGGATGTTGCCTGCTACGGCGGGGGACCCTGCCCTGCCCTGGGCTTGGCGGGCTGCTGGGGCCCCCGTGGCGTGCCATGCTGGCTGGGGGGCTGCGGCGGCAGCTCGTGGCCCGGGTGGGCGGACGGGGTTGGGGATGGGCGTGGGGTTGGTGGTGTGTCCCCTCTTGCCATCCCTGAAGGCCAGTAGATGGACAAGCGGGTGGTCCAGGGGACCACCCTGGATTCCGAGGGGGGGGGGGGGGGGCGCAAGGGCTCCTTTGCTGGGCAGCGGGGGGAGGGATGAGCTGCGCTGCCCCCCACGCCCTAGCTGGCTGGGGGCCGTGGCCCTGTGTTGGCGCCCACGTGGCTTGTCTGCGTGGCTGTTGCTTGCCCGGTGGGGCTCGCGTGCTGCTGGATGTGATTGGGCGCGCTCGGGCAGGGGGTCCCGGTGGCAGGATTGCCGATGAGGCGGCGTAGGGTCGGTCGCCAATGGGCTTACACTCACAAGGGATTCACACGATTACTGGGTTCTAGATCACAGAAATGATTTGTGTACACTCTACCCCTTTCTCTCACTTAGCTTATAGACTCCCCCACCTCCTTCCCCCTCTTTCCCTGGTCAACTGGCCCCCCACTTGGTGTCAACCGGAAATACATCATCCCGATGCATCCCGATGCGGGGCATGGACGATTCGATTCAATGCGGGCAACAAGCCGAATCGATTCAGTGCATTTTAAAATATATAAGTACGTTCAAAAATCTTCCCTGCGCAATTACGGTGATGCAACGGATTTGGTTTCCCCATTTGTATCATTATGCTCATGTTTCATTTTTTACACACTGCATAACTCTGGTCAAGTTTCCCACCAACCTCGTAGAAGCCAAAATGCCTCCAGATGTCTGCTTTCAATGTCTTAGGTGCATCAATAATCTTTCTCGCTCCCTCTTTCTCCGCTTCAGCCATTGTTATGTTATGTCTAATCTCTTAGAGGTTAGATCTTGTGCCCGAACCCGAACGGGTCGGGCCCAAATGTTAAGCATTCACGTTCGGTCGGGTCGGGCTGCCGCGCCGGACTAATAAATTGTTTTTAAAATATGGAATAAAACCGAGAGCAGGCTCGCTGTATTCTGCAGTTGCTTGTGCACGCACATGAACGCAGTGGCGCTGCCCGCTTTTTCTTCTTCTCCTCTGCTGTGGCGCTTACGATTTGTTACGAAAGACACTTTTATTTATGCACACAAAGGCAACATAAATTTGATTCTTTTGAATCTTCTCCTCTGTGTGTCTGCAAAATCGCATGTTTTTTTAAAAAATATATATATATTAATCTTTCCCAGCGTTATTTCGTTGTGTAAATGCATTTATATGATCATAAAAATATGTAGACTATTTAAACTTTAAGAAAACTTGAAAAAAAAAAAAAAGAAATTACATTGCTGCTGCTGCGTTTTTTTCCCCCGCGTCACTCCAAGCCAGGTCGGGCTTCAATACCAGCGGGCCGTGTCGGGTCGGGCTGGATTTTTTAGGCCCGATCTAACCTCTACTATCTCTCTGCTCTCTCGATTGCAAAAAACTGATATTTCCTCATGTTGAAACAGATTGTTATGGCTGCCAAAATGCTGCTGCACTTCATTTTAATTCATTATTTTTTTATTGTTATGTGGTAGTTACTGATTGCATTTCTAAGTTGATTGCACATATATAGTGGGCTAGGCCTACATTTTACTTTTGTTCTACATTGCAATTTAGTTGATGTTTTGTTTGCAACTGAACTGATCCCTGGATTGATATTGCGATAAAGATGCTGCTGCACTACAATATTTTCTTTGTCGTTTTCTTTAATATTTACTTGAATATTTTTATTGATGGGTCGTTGTGACTAAAATACATGACTTATTACTGATTTTGCACAGGAGTTCAGATGTTGCACTGTGTGAAAGGCTGCTATTGTGTGTAAAAAAAAGAGAAAGCCCTGGTCTCATTCAAAGCACCAATTAAATGCTGTGATGTTTTTTTTTTTTTTTTTTAATACATACATCTAAAAATATTTTCATTTGACTTCAACCAGGAGTGACACAAGAGCCAATAAAAAGTTGTTTAATGTCCGCCCGCTTTTGTTGCCTCATGATTCACGAAAAATATGCTTTGCTTTAGAATTTTAATGCATTCCAGGCTTTAAGGCATTGCGATGCATTGCCGAATCGAACCGAATCGTGACCCTCTGAATCGAATCGTGGCCCTCCGAATCGTAATCAAATCGAATCGTGAGGGCAGTGCCGATGCACACCTCTATTAGTACTTAGTGTAGATAGGCGTTCAATGTATTTCTTGTTTGTGTTTCTTTTCTTTCTTCTCTTGTGTTTCTTTTCTTCTGTTCCTCCATAACCCCGTCCTGTTCTCTGCTTTGTCATAATAAATGAGGTATGTTGAATGATCACAATGGGAGAATGTCAGACTCTCAATGTGAAACATTAAAACTGTTCAGACTATCCGGGCACTTATACTTCCATTCTCCGTGTCAAAACAACTGAACAGGACAGGTTTAAAAAAAAAAAAAAAAAAAAAAAAAAAAAGGAAAATTACTGAATTAAATCAGCATTTGAGAACCAAATTTCAATGGAGAGGCGATTATAGTGTAATTGGGCCAACAAAACAAAGAAATGATGAATCATTTGAGGATTTTGTTATTCTTATGACCTAAGTTTTTAAACATTACAGTGGTTAATGGAAGATTATGATGATGCTGGTCCATATAGACAACAATTGAAGAATGCTCTACATGCAAACAGCACTAAGAGAATTCATGATTGGATCACAGAACACTAGATTGCCTATCCAACTAGTGCGCTACAAGAGTACATAACACATGCAATCCATGCTGATAGAAATTGTAAAAAAGAAAAGGCAGGTGTATACCTAGTTGGGAAAAAAGGTAGTGTTGAAGTGCTTTTTCAAGGAGCGCACAAAAGAGGGCATACCTCAAGGGGAAAGAGGTTTCCAGAAAAAGTAGATAAAAATAAAGAGAAATTTTGGCAAAGATCAACGATAAGATCAAAGATAACGATGAATGTTGGTTTTGTGGGCAAAAAGGGCACTGGGGTAGGAATTGCAAAAAGTGCCAGAAGAATAATGCAGAACTAGATTCGATGGAACTGCAAGTAGATTCATCGCAACTAGTTTCTGGCAACGATGAATGCAAATTAATACAGACTAATCAAGCCGATTCGATGAAACTGCAACTAGTTACTGACAAAGATGACTTCAAATTGGAAAAAATAGCCCAGCCGACAAATGTTGCGAAGATTTGTTTTTAAATGACATGCCAAGTAAGCTAGAAATGACTTTATGTGTAAATGGCACCTCAATGACGTTTCTCTGTGATTCAGGTTCTTGTAGGACCACATGCTGTGACCCCATTCCAGGTGCGAGACCGGCTGACCAGTCTCAAACCTCGTGCATATGAAAGACCCAGAAGGCTTTTCATGTTCTCTCAGTGTCTTGTTGTATCCTGAATGTCTAGTTAATTTGCTAGGACGTGATGCATTGACAAAATTACAACTGGCCTTGGTACACACACCAGACGGACAATTGTTGATCAAACGGAGACAGTATTTACTAGAAAGTGATATTTTTGCTCATTCTAGTATATTAGATAGTTTGTGTCCTCTCAAATTAGAAAATGGTGAATGAGACACCCAAAATGGCAAAATGGTCAATGTAGAAGAGGATATACAAACTAAATTACATGTCACAACGACATCACCAGCAAGACAATTGTCTTCTACGGCAAATTTGGCCTTGGAAAGATTACATTACAACATTAAATTCTTCTACTCTTCTTCCCACAGAAGGTGACAGAGAATCACACAATTGCCCGGAGGTTGCCGAGCAATCCACCAAAGCGCAATTAGACCTGACCGATACAGCTTTGCCAGGAGTGGAGTTGTTTGTCAATGGGTCCTCTAAAAATGATTGGATGGGTAAAGCTCAAACAGGGTTTGCGGTCATGACTTTGGATAAAATTCTGAAAGCTGGGTCGCTTCCCAGTTCCTCTTCAGCTCAAGCTGCAGAGCTCATGGCTCTAACTCAAGCACGTAAAGCAATGAAGAGTGAAAAAGTCACTATTTATACTAATAGCGAAGACGCTTTTTCCTCTGTTCATACTTTTGTAAAAAATTGGGACAATAGAGGCGTGATCACTTCCACTGGCAAACCTGTAACACACAAGGACTTGCTTGCCAATCTACTTTATACGATCAAATTACCTAAACAATTGGCTGTATGCAAATGTGACCTGCACACCAACGTCACAGACAAGATTGCAAGAGGGGGGGCGTTTGCTAACAAAGTAGCAAATGATGCAGCAATGCAACCAATTGCATACATGGTGACAGCTGAAAATATTTTGCCTTCAGTTTGATGAAGGATCATTTGGATTTAGTAATTAATATGCATGTACAAAGGTACATGTGGTTTGCTGCACAATGAAAAAAATTGTGCAGAAACAAAGAATTGATTCAGAGATGTAGAGTAGATGTATAGTTAATGACAACCTTACTGTATGATTTTTATTTTTTTGTTTTTGTTTATTTTCCCTTCAGGCATGACAAATCCGAACAAACATACAGAATTTATATGTGTTACAATTAATTCAACCCGAAAAGAAAAGGGCAGACGGGAGAAGCCGATGCTTATTGAAACCCGACCCCAGTATACCATATAGGACACAGACAACATCGAATAATAATTTACACACTTACTTTTGACACTTTTTTTTTTTTTTTAACCATCCCCTCTGATTGTTTATTTTTTTCTTTACCATCCCCTCTGATTGTTTATTTTCCCAAAAGTCCATTATCGATCCTGGCAATGTGCTCGTTATGTTGATTAGATCCAGTAGATTAGTTCATAATTCAGTGGTTAGTTTATTCAGTTGATCCGATCCAGAAGATAGGGAATAGCTGCGGACCGATGGCAGGCCGTGTCCGACACCCCCCTTTCGTTGACTTAATCCTCGTCGCAGTTTTCATTCCTTGCTGTTTCCCGACGAACATTCATCTCAAGGTTGCCCAGCTTCGTAGTAAGTTGCATCGCCATTCCGGTTGTGGACTCAGGGCCTGGGGTACTGGCGTTGCCAGGTCCTTCTGACCACCTCATAAGGACCGTCCCAGCATTCACTGTCCCACCTGGCACAATCTCCAATCCCCTGCAGAAGCCAGCAGCGCACCAAAAAGAAAACCTCCTCGATATCGTTCCACTTCGAGTGTGGTCAGACACAGCGGCCGCCATCTACCCCAGCTATCCTCCACATATCCAGACTTTAAGTTGTTTTCCGGGCAGGTGCGTTGTCCAGGTTCTGACCGCATTGTAAAGATCTTGGCCAGGGCACACAGTGGCCAATCGACCAGTTCCGTGTCATTACAGAATTTGAAGTCAGTTGTCTGTGCATTTACAGCCAACAGCTGATCTGTCCTTGTGAGTTCTGTTTGCATTGGCTTTGAGTCACCTTTGTTTTTTTCAAGTTTGTTTGTTTGGTAAACAACTTTAAGGGGAAATTTAGGAGTTAAATTCACAAATGCCTGTTACTTTAACTTTTGAAAATGGGGTTAATTCATAATTTTTCAATTATGAATAAAGAATGTTGTTTGTCTTGATTAGTGCATTTTTCAAACAGTAAAAATGTTCTCAACAAAACATGCAAATGTGATTGTAATGCAAAGTTTAGATCTATGCAGAAACAGTTCCTGAATTTGCAGCTAGCATCAGATAGGGAAGTTTGAAATGGACAGGAATCGAGGCACTGAAACTGCCTGAGACTGGTATCGCAAAATACTGCTCATCCCCACAGACAATGAAATCCACCAGCGCAACCTGAGAGAGCCCTGCCTCGGAGAAGGACATGGGCCGGCATCACAGCAACAGTAGCCATCATCCAACCTGTACTGCCGTGGTGGAGCTGGCAGGATTCACCTGTGGCTAGCAGAGCTTTTTGGTGGCCAGTGAGATGGAGAAACATCGTCTATGTGGTTCCTAGGTGGACCATGACGAACTGTATACAAGAACTGACCAACAGCTGCCAAACAAAGATGGGTCCACTTAAGAAAAGAAAGATGGTATTTTCCTTGGTTTCTTGATGAAGGTCCTGGTCGATTTTGCTTGCCTCCTTGAGTCTTTCCATTTCAAAATAAAGTACGGCAAGAATAAACATATATACGTTAATTTTACAGTCCTCTCAACTTGCAACCAAAGCGAAGGGTATATGTGTTGATGTTGCTGATTTAGATGAATTAGATGTTAACTCATGCCAAAGTGTTCAAGAGGCTCACCTAATGTTTTGTGCTAAATGCTGTCTAGTCAGCCTTTCCTTTGTTCTGGGCCCTCATGTGATCTACTCAATTTCCCATGTTGCCTTGATGACCCCTCCCATCCTATTGTTTGCCCCTAAATAAAGACGGCTGCGAGCACAGAGCTAGGGGCGGAGCAGCTATCAACCTTCACAAAAGCTACATCGACTTCCTGCGTGTTCTTTTCGGCCAAGCTAGGTGTACATAAACCTAGCTTCAAATCTTACACAAAACATTTTTGGCTTTCTCAAGTAAGTTTTGGCAAACTCCAGCCTGGCTTTTTTATGTCTCTGGGTCAGAAGTGGGGTCTTCCTGGTTATCCTACCATAGAGTCCCTTTTCATTCAGATGCCCACGCATATTACGGGTTGACGCTGTTGTACCCTCGGACTGCAAGACAGCTTGAACTTGTTTGGATGTTAGTCGAGGTTCTTTATCCACCATCCACACAATCTTTAATTTATATTTCTCATCAATTTTTGTTTTCCGTCCACATCAAGGGAGATTAGTCACAGTTATATGGGCGCTAGGTCACTTATTGATGACGCTGCACACGGTAGACACAGGAACATTTAGGTCTTTGGAGATGGACTTGTAGCCTTGAGATTGCCCATGCTTCCTCACAATTTTGCTTCTCAAGTCTTCAGACAATTCTTTGGTCTTCTTTCTTCTCTCCATGCTCAAAGTTGTACACACAAGGGCACAGGACAGAGGTTGAGTCAACTTTAATCCATTTTAACTGGCTGCAAGTGTGATTTAGTTATTGCCACCAACTCTTATGTGTCACATGTAAGTAACAGGTGCTGTTAATTACACAAATTAGAGAAGCAGCACATGATTTTTCAAATGGTGCCAATATTTTTGTCCTGCCCATTTTTGGAGTTTTGTGTAAAATGATAATGATTTAATTTTTTTCCCATTCACATTTGTGTTTTTTCATTGCAAGCAAAATACATGAAGATATTACTACCAAAGCATTTATAATTGCAATCATTTTCTGGGGGAAATTGATTATTATCTGACAGAATTGCAGCGGTGCCAATACATTTGGCCAGCACTATATGTTCTATTATTTTTCGTCACCCAAAATATGCGTCACACTCTCCAACAGCCAGATGTCATGAAGTGTTTGCTGCTCCCAGTGTTGTATTTTCTGTGGAAACCAGGTCGAAATGGCTCTTTGAGGGTTAAATGAAAGGATTTCAAGTGATGATGTTTTTGAATGTTTTAATGTAAATTAAGTTTTTGTGGAGACCTTTGGGACCTTTTGGATGATTTAGGGGTATAGACAAGTTTCCGAGGTACTTCCGCTTTACTTCTGCATTTCAGCTCGCGACTTCCGTTTTCCACGTTCTCTAACCAAAACAACAATGCAGCGAGAGTGGCATCACTCATGAAAATCCCTCAAAAAAGACAATTTGGAAATACCGCATTCATCTGCCATCATCAGGATATGGGAGGACAACATGTTCATGAAGGCAGATGTGGAACCAAGCTCGTGCCACCACATAGACCGAGCGTTTATGTAGCCACCTTGCCATTGTGTTATGGAAGGTATGTTCTTCCTATCCCTGCATTTTCATGAGTCCAGTGCTCCAAAAATACTAAAGCTAAAAGATTGAACATGAAACGACTTGTTGTCATTGATATTGTTATTACAATGATGATTGTAATTATGACGATGTTTAATATTATTTACTACAACTACTGTTCTGCTGTGGTTACAACACAAGCTATCTGCTGCTAGCCTGTTGCTAATCAGTAAGCTACGTGTACTCGGATGGCTCAATTATGTTCAATTTGACAACAATTCTGTGTTTTGTGTCACAGCTAAGACAGCATTAGCTTTGCTAAATATAGTTATACAAAGAAAGAAATGGAAAAGAAACACTGATCTACTAACGGTCATACATGGGCTTCTTATCCTAAATGCATAAATGCAAGTGTTTGTCCGTTTGTTTATAGGTAGAAAAAGCTGTTAGGCAAGGGAAGACAACTTGATGTGCCTCAAAACAACACTAATAGTACGTTGATGGAAATATATCGAGATTATGTGCTCCACCTTCTTTATTTTTCTTATAATTTTATAAATCTTGATTTATTAACCTGTTTTGCACATGCACCAATCGTTTTAAATAAACCAAGAAATAGAATTGTGTTGTCCAAAATTTTTATTGCGATCAATATTTGTTATGAAACGGCGAGCCGTTAAATATGGATCCAAACACAGATGTTGAAGTTTGAAGTATTTATTACAAAACGAGAAACAACGGAGCATGCCAGAACACGCGAGAAAAAAATACAAAACAAAAAGGGCACGAACCGAGTCAGCGAGAGAACCAAGGGGAAGGCAACAATGGCCAGAAAAGGATAAACCAAATGATAGCAAAGTCCAACAAAAAATACCATAACAACAACGTGATAACAAAGAATAAAACCGTAACAGGCAAGAGATCTCCAGACGACGCACACGGCGGTAAGCAACAAGTTAGCAAGTAATAGTCCGACACTTGCATACGGTGATAGTAGTTTTAAAAAAATAATGAGTGCTCCTAATGCGCCACAGGTGTGTTGCACAGCCCCGCCCATCCAACTGAGTCATGTACCGGAATGAAAAGAACTGCGAAAGCACACAACCATGACACTATCTGCAATAAAAAAGAATGACATACTATTTGTGTTTATATGTACATGTGTGATAAACTCATAATACCGTAACTATAATCTAACCAGATGAAAAATACCTTGTAGTATTTTCTTGTAACATCAAAATCCATGTCAGCCCTTATGCATTCTGCAACTGTAATATTTCTAATTTTGCGTTATTTTGGTCACTCAAGTGGCCGGCGTATAAATCTACAACTCATGTTAACACAGGCTGCACAGACTGTTGGAATTCTGCCAACGAACGAGCAACAAAGTGATAAGAACAAACGCACAGCAAAGGAAGTCTCAGTGCCTCATACAAAATGCTGAATCCATTTTTGGAGATTCCCTGGGTTCTTCTGGTTTGATTTTGTAGTTTTAACTGTTTCTACACACTGCTTACTTCAACCGCACTTCATGTTGTTCTGTCTAAACCAGGAAGTCGGTAGCGAAAATGTCATAAATGGCGCCGCCCATGTTTCGCTCAGGAAACTTGTCTATATAACCCTTGTCTTGAGTTAGAAATCAGCCTATATTTTTGTTAGTGAATTATATTTGGTCTGTAAATTAACTTGGGCTATAATACTAACCTTTGCAGTATATTGATTTTGGGTCAATATTGACCCGTTTGTAAGTTTACGTATGTCAAAACTACCATTGATTTTTCATACGAAAATTTGAAAACGGGTCAATTCTGACCTCAACACAATATGAGGGATAAATCAACTTGAATTGACTTACAGTGGAGCCTCAACAATACCTGAGATGTGAGTAGAAGTCTCGAAGCTTTCGCTCATAGAACTGCACCGCCTGAACCACCAGACGCAGCACCTCCTGACCATCTCCAGAACAACGCTGCTCTGGAGACCGGAAAAAAATTCATTTTTCAAAAAGACAAAAGGGAAAAACGCGTCACGGATGAGAAAAACACATAAAAGAATCAAACCTTTGGGTTTCTCTCTGAGTTTACGCAGCATCTCCATGGCTTTTCCTTCACTAAAGATACAAAATTACGATGCGGTTTTTTGTCAGTGCCTTTTTTTCAAATCCATGAAATGTAAAGAGGAAAGTTCAGTTGTTACTCACAGTGTGTCCAAAGCCTCTCCGCTCCGCCAGGGCTGACGTTGAACATCTAAGATGTCTTGCTGCAGATGCATCATCTCCTCCTCTAGTTCACTCACTTTGGGCTGTTGACACACATCATATGATGGGTCATTTTGAGAGCACGTGAGAATAGATACACATCCAGAAAGACAGACAGGGACTTTTATACCTGACCACAGCTGCTGGCAGTTTGCTCCATTTCCCGCCACACTCCCAATAGTTTATCTGAAGCTAGAGAATGAAATGAATTCCATGTTTGTGTTTCACATAAATCTAGAAATAAAACAATGTGGACACAGTCGTAGAATAATAACACCTCGAGATACAAGAGGTACGATAGACAAAACCTATATGGTATGTTAAAAATTGCTATTGATCCTGAAAATATTAGATATAAGATTATCTCTGCATTTGGTGGTTTTTGTGCATCTGCCTTAAAATTAGAGAATTTTATAGCCATTTTAAGTTTTGTTATACTTATATAATTTAAAAAATAATCAGGATTTTATTAGGGAATGACTTTAAATTTTTTTATGCCGCTGCTCATGAAGACTCAAATATGCCTAAGGGAGGTGCCTGTTTTGGTTTTTGGTCGCTAGCAGCTTTGGTTTTGAAAATATCTAAATTTTAAGTTTTTGAAAATAAGCCCCCTAAGGCGCTGCCCTGTTTCCCGTAAACTGATAGTGAAGTCTATGGGTTAACATAACGTAAATATAAGGACAGTAATGTAACGAATCGGGTTGCATGTATGCTTCAGATTGTAATGATAATATGTTGTGTTATGTTTTCTGGTCTGTCCCTTACTGCACCGCATCTGGAGTGAGAAAGGGAGGGTTGGACAAGTGGCCGAAAAGGCTAGTTTGACTTTTGGTTCCGTTTTGTTGGCATCAGTAGTCATATACCATGCTTTCGTTTGCAAATAAACCACTGAAAACCCTAAATCTCAATCCACCTCTCAGCAGTAACGGAAAGTATAGCATCATATATTTTTATTTTAATGTATTTCTTTTTTCATCCGAAGTATTTTAACGTAAATTTCGACTTTAACGGTGGAATCCGACTTACGCCGAAATTCGGGGTACGTCGCCAGTGTAGGAAAGGAACTCGGTCGTAACTCGAGGAGTCCTTTATTATTGATTACCAATCCCGGTGGCAGTCTGCTCCTGGTATTTGTCCATGTCTATGTGAAGGCTGGTGGTGAAGAAGTCCAGCTTGGCCATAAGTCTCTGGTGCATTGACACCATCTCGTTCTTCTGCTTTGACAGGGATGAGTTATGCCTCAGCAAGCTCATGCTGAAAGAAAGCAAAATAGTGGGACTGTTAAATACAATGTAAAGGCTTGCGTATGCATGTGTTTCTTACATGGCCGCTTTCTGCCCCTGCTGCAGTCTCTGCCAGTCCTCCTTCAGGGAACGGATGGTGTGCCATGCCTGGCCATAAGTTCTCCTTAAAGGGCTGTAAGGCAGAGCTTGCTTTGGGTCTTTTTCTGGTCAACAAAGACGACATAATTTTATTATTTTTTATTTAGAGTCATAATAAAAAGCTGGTTTGAGCTGATAAATGTTATTTTTTAACCCCAAAATTTTGTGTGTACGTTATTTTGAAAAATGTAGTACAGAATAGTATCTAATAATGGCAGTGTTTGTATTTGCATTAATTGTGAGCAGAGGTGGGTAGTAACGTGTTGTATTTACTTCATTACATTTACTTGAGTAACATTTTGAGAAAAATGCATTTTTAAGAGTAGTTTTACCACAACATACTTTTAACTTTAACTTGAGTAGAATTGTGAATAATTGCTTCCCTTACTCAGCTACTTTGGGCTACAGTGGAGTCGTTACATTTTTCTTTTTCTTGAATATTTGATTTGACTTTATTTTGCCAGAAATGCCCACGGTGGCTCTTCTAGTTTCACCGATCATGATGAGACATCCCAACAATAAACACATGACTTTATTAGACTAATTACACGTAAGAATACAGTCACATGACCGCACACAAGCTTGCAGTCAAAAGTTCTATGATTATGCGGACCTGTTCAATCACGTGGCGTCTTTGACGCACCATTAAAAATTAAAAGTACTGCACGCAAAGTATTTCAAAATGTGTGGATTCCCACCTCTCTCACCAGTTATAATTTGGCACCAATAGACCATGGAAACCCAGAGATATGATCGCTTTAATTTCATGGTAGGGAATGTTTTCTTCACTAAAGGTCATTCATGCTCTTTGGACAGGAGATGTTTCAATTCTGTAGATTTTTCTAGTCGGAATTCAATGATTTTTCTGTATTAAAAAAAATTTTTTTTTGCCTTATGTGATCAAATAATAGGTTATGCTTGGGGTTGTCCGTCGTTTTTGATTATCCATCACTAATTTTTGTGAGTCCACTCCATGTATCTGTGTAGCCCAATTCGTGATCCACATTGCTTGCCACACTTCTTGATTTTTCTAGTCGGAATTCGATGATTTTTGTGTATTTTTTGGCCTAATTTGGTCATGCAATAGGTTACAGGACAGTATAGACCCCACTCAAATGACGTCACAACCACGCCTCCGCGCCATATTGTCGGTCAACTCGTCATGTTTACGCATTACCGCTACGTAAATTCCTCCTATTATGGCGTGTTTTTCTGCTCGTTAATATTAATAATCAAAATGGTGAAGGCGTGTGTGGCGGTTGGTTTCAGTAACAGAGAAGATAGACGGAGAGACTTGAAGTTCTACCGTATTCCGTGAGACCCGGAGAGGAGAGCGAGATGGACTGCTGCAATTCGACGAGAAAACTAGGCACCGAACGATCACCACAGACTATGTAGTAGTCATTTTATACCTGGTAAGATGCATTTAATATATATTTAGAGGGTTTTGGGCTGACAACCACAGTTAAGATCATTGCGAGGCAGATCGCCGACAACATACAGTTTCAAATTCAAGATGTTTATTTCTTCCGCCATCATTATTTTTGAATAATATTTAGCTGGTACCAAGTGAAAGAAGCTGGCCTCGTCTACGGATCATCAGTTAAACAGGGGTGTCCAAAATTTTTGCAAAGGGGTCCAGATTTGGTGTGGTAAAAATGTGGGGGCTGATTTACGTAGAACAATATATTTAAACAAATTTTAGCAAGCCCTTCTGTGTGTCACATGTGCTTTATTATTATTTTTTTTAATTCATAATTTCAACAATCTCGCCTTTGTGGCGTTCTCTTTCGACACTCGGGCTCTTGCGAAATACTGCTGCTGTGAAATTAAACTAGCTTCAAGTTGCTTTAATTTCTTGCTGCGTATCTTCCCTGTAATGTTGTCGTACATGTCAGCGTGTCTTGTTTGGTAATATCGTGTCACATTGAACTCTTTGAAAACAGCGACTGTCTCTTTGCAAATGAGGCAGACACAGTTGTTGCGAATTTTATTGAAGAAATAGTCCAATATCCACCTATCCTTGAAGCGTCGGCCATCGCAGTCAACTTTTTTTTTTTTAATTGATTGTCGCCATTTTAGAAAATTGGAAGTATAGGGTCACACGGGGTAATGTTGCTTAGAGTGCTGCTGTTAAAGTTTTTCAAAGTTTCGTGAGAATAGGCTGAGTTTCTGTGGACAAGATAGTTGTAGATATCAGGGTAGCAGATGTCAGGCAGAGACGGCGAAGACAGCGGGTCGAAAAATATCGATTTAGGCATCAAATATGGATCTGGCGAGTGGATAGACCAGAGCTTTTCCACATAACGCCTTTTATGCAACGCATCTAATGAGTTTACAGCGTCTGAAAGCACCGGGGCTTCCATGAAGTGCACTATAAATTGCACGACAAATTGAAACCATTGAGAATACGGATAAACAATGACGGACAATATGGTGGCCGGATACAGCGACACGTCATTGTGTGACATTGGTGAGTGGGGTCTATAATAACAGTTCATGTTGAGAAAACAATATTCCATTGTTTTTGTTTTGTTTTAAAACAAAAACAAAAAACGGACATTATAAGCAGTTACTAATTACTTGAGGATGATTTTCACCGAATACTTTTTTACTTGTACTTCAATAAATCTTTGGATGACTATGTTTACTTTTCCTTGAGTAATATTATTCTGATGTAACGCTACCATTGCTTGAGTAAAACCTTTGGCTACTTTACCCACCTCTGATTTTAAATACAGGAAAGAGTGGGGGAATTATCTAAATGTACAGTACGTAAATTCATAAACAAAATAGAATTATAAAAGCACTAAGTCATAAAAAAATATGCTGATCAAAAATGTGAAAATTTTGATATTTACAGATTTCAAAATAAATTGCATAACTGTAATATTTACTTTTTTGTGTTGTATGTGTTAATGTACAGTTATATCTATAACCAGGGGTGCACATAAGTGGTCCGCATGCGCGCATGCGTACCGGACGTAGACAAACGCGCTGGCCCTCAACGACTTCCATACGCTTTTGCGTACCGATGGCTGACCACCGTATTTGCGGCGGACACGAGAAAATAACTTCTCAAAATCTCAAAGAGGCAGGCCACACTGAGTAATTACTTCCGTGTTCCCCCACCCCCGTCAAAAGACAGACAGACGACAGAGACGTCACCGGAGCTACCGAAAAAAAGGACTTTTGCTGAAAAGTAGGAGGTACCATGGCTAGAAGCAAATGATGCTCGCACGGAAATGCGGTACAAAATGTGCTGTGAGAATCCCAATGTCGCCGATAAGAGCAGCGCATTTTATGTAGGGTCAAAGAATTTCAGCCACCCAAACTTTGAAAAGCACGAAAAAAAACAGAGAGCATGTGGCAATTAAGCAAACTATCGATGTCAAACAGGACCCCGCTCGCCCTATGGACAAGTGGCGGAATAGGGCGGAATAAAGGTAATGAACAGCGACATGCACTGACAAACGTGTTTTTGCTCGCATTTTACAAAGCTAAACATGCACGTTCAATAAGGTCTTATGAGGAGGACATCCCACTTTTAAAAAGGCTTGGAGTTAATGTGGGAGCCGCATAATGCCTTTTATTTTGAATTGGTGCTTTTTATTTCTTTACATTTCAAAGTAATGGCAATTTTGTTGTGCCAGTTGATGTTAATCAAGCATTAATTGTTAATATAATTAATTAAAGTTAATTGGCTCTAAGTAAAGCTTGTCATAAATTTATCGCATCAGGCGGGTTGGCTCTCAAGCTCAATGAGGACCAAGTCACATCTCCAGGTCCTCCTCTGAGAACCTGGGCAAAACAATTATGTGCACCCCTGTCTATAACACATCCAGTGGTACTTCTACGAAATTAATTGGTTTTGGAAGTAATTTCATAAAACTAAAATTCCACAAGAAGAGACGCGTTCTCCGTGTAAAGGCCCTAATCCGCTCCAAACTAGCCCTGAACGATATTGGAAAAAAACTATCATTTCGATTTTTGGGGAGTTTGCGATATTATATTGCGATATTAAAACGAGAACATTTTCACCAAGTTGAATAGCTCTGTTCGGGATACCGCACTGTTGATGAAGAAAAATAGTTTGGACGCGCTGTCTAGCAGGAGGGAGAGTGAGATGCTGTGGTGCTGTACGAGCATGAAGCAGAAAAACATGAATGTACAGTGGGGCAAATAAGTATTTAGTCAACCATCAATTGTGCAAGTTCTCCTACTTCAAAAGATTAGAGAGGCCTGTAATTGTCAACATGGGTAAACCTCAACCATGAGATACAGAATGTGGAAAAAAAAACAGAAAAGCACATTGTTTGATTTTTAAAGAATTTATTTGCAAATCATGGTGAAAAATAAGTATTTGGTCAACTACAAACAAGCATGATTTCTGGCTGTCAAAGAGGTCTAACTTCTTCTAATGAGGTCTAACGAGGCTCCACACATTACCTGTATTATTGGTACCTGTTTTAACTCATTATCGGTATAAAAGACACCTGTCAGTCAGTCACACGGCAAACTCCACTATGGCCAAGACCAAAGAGCTGTCGAAGAACACCAGAGACAAAATTATAGACCTCCACCAGGCTGGGAAGACTGAATCTGCAATAGGTAAAACGCTTGGTGTAAAGAAATCAACTGTGGGAGCAATTATTAGAAAATGGAAGACATGCAAGACCACTTATAATCTTCCGCGATCTGGGGCTCCATGCAAGATCTCACCCCGTGGCGTCAAAATGATAACAAGAACGGTGAGCAAAAATCCCAGAACCACATGGGGGGACCTAGTGAATGACCTACAGAGAGCTGGGACCACAGTAACAAAGGCTACTATCAGTAACACAATGCGCCGCCAGGGACTCAAATCCTGCACTGCCAGACGTGTCCCCCCGCTGAAGCCAGTACACGTCCAGGCCTGTCTACGTTTCGCTAGAGAGCATTTGGATGATCCAGAAGAGGACTGTGAGAATGTGTTATGGTCAGATGAAACCAAAATAGAACTTATTGGTAGAAACACAGGTTCTCGTGTTTGGAGGAGAAATAATACTGAATTGCATCCGAAGAACACCATACCCACTGTGAAGCATGAGGGGGGAAACATCATGCTTTGGGGCTGTTTTTCTGCAAAGGGACCAGGACAACTGATCTGTGTAAAGGAAAGAATGAATGGGACCACGTATCGAGAGATTTTGAGTGAAAATCTCCTTCCATCAGCAAGGGCATTGAAGATGAGACGTGGCTAAGTTTTCAGCATTACAATGATCCCAAACACACAGCCAGGGCAACAAAGGAGTGGCTTCGTAAGAAGCATTTCAAGGTCCTGGAGTGGCCTAGCCAGTCTCCAGATCTCAACCCCATAGAAAATCTGTGGAGGGAGTTGAAAGTCCGTGTTGCCCAACGACAGCCCCAAAACATCACTGCTCTAGAGGAGATCTGTATGGAGGAATGGGCCAAAATACCAGCAAGTGTGTGAAAAGCTTGTGAAGAGTTACAGACCTTCAGACCTGGCCTCTGTTATTGCCAACAAAGGGTACATAACAAAGTATTGAGATGAACTTTTGGTATTGACCAAATACTTATTTTCCACCACGATTTGCAAATAAATTCTTTAAAAATCAAACAATGTGATCTTCTGTTTTTTTTTTTTTTTTCCACATTCTGTCTCTCATGGTTGAGGTTTACCCATGTTGACAATTACAGGCCTCTCTAATATTTTCAAGTGGGAGAACTTGCACAATTAGTGGTTGACTAAATACTTATCTGCCCCACTGTATGCATATTTTTAAATTCCGATGCTCTGAAAAATGGCGCCATCGGCCCTATTTTATAACTCAGTTTAATCTAGGATCTGCACACTTGCTGCGTTCATGAAGTGAAACAAAAGTTTAAATGTTGAAAAAAAATAAAATAAAAAAAAATTGCACATCCTGCGATGTGACTATTGCGCATGTGCACATTGCAATGGCGATGTTCAAACAATATAATGCGCAGGCTTACTCCAAACCCCGCAAACTTCAGACATAACTCTACTATAAAGCATAAAAATGCTTTAAAACATGTAACAAATACATGTTACAATTTGATTAGTTGCACAAATAACGTAAAATGAGAGTTGTGCATAATGTAAAAAAAACAAAGAATAAAAATATAAGTTAATGCACACACATAATGCTGTCGGAACACCTCATGGCCCGAGGAGCGAATGAAGAGGATGCAATTATACACACATACATATAGAGTAGAGGTCCCTCTTAGCCAAATGGATGCCAGGAAGATCCTAGGCAATAGCCAATGGCACAGCAGCTATAAGTATGTTACGTTCAGTAAACTCTGGGAGCTACGATTAGCAGCTTATACTATATTTCTGCCTTCCGTATCCTGAATTTTCTTTTGTAACAATAGGCAATATTTTCCAGTTGAAGCATGTCTTAACCTGAAAATTCCGTATGTAGAGACGTTCGTAAGTAGAGGTACCTACGTATATCTATATGGGGTTGGACATCTTTTGCAGTCAATGGCAATTGGCAGCAAATGAGTTAAGATAAAGAACAGGCCAGTCCACCTTTGCCGATTACCATGACCTGACCGACTGAAAAGCTTTTGCGCCAATATTCAAGATAAGTGTTAGTGGTAAAACTGCATCATAGTTGTACCACTTTGCGACTTCCAATGAAAAGTCAATATACTAAGATATAAAATGATTTAATTTCGAGATAAGGAAAGATACAGCACACTCACGGATGAAGCATATGTTTTCAGGGAGAGGGCGAGGAGTCAACGGGGGCTCATAATTACAAGATGAGCGATCAAACAGGAAGACCAGAGGGAAGTCTGTCCGCCGGCCATCTATCTCCTACAAATGTGGCACACAAAGTATCATCATACGCTGCCATTGAAGATTCTAAAAAAAAACTGCATGTTGTGTTCTCATTACGGCGTAATCGATGGCACAGTGCGTGGCCGAGCTGTGGGGCTCCAAGGCTAAACCGGCTTCCAGTAGCAACTCCTGCTTGGCCACAGGGATGCTCGTCTCTTCTTCGATTCTCCTCTGCAGCTTGGCCACTGTCTCGTCTTCATCGACCGCATACCTCAGGATCTTGGCGGTGGTCATGTTCAAAACGTGAACCATCTGAGGAGAATAAACAATTGAAGCTTGTTCATTGGCCGCCCTTGTTTTGAGATCCTCTACCTTGTGCAAGTATTTGAGTGTGTTTATTTTTGTTGTCTTATTGGCTCTCTGCCCACCGCTTAGGTTAGTGTTATTTGATCCCCATTGAACTATTGTAACGGACCCATTTTGTTATTCCCCCTTTTCCGCGATCATGTGTATTTTTGGTTGTATTTAATAAACCCTTGAACGCATCCCTCGGTTGTTGTCTGTCTTGAGTTCAAACCTTGTTTCCGCATTTGCAGACCCTAACAACTTCCTGGTGATTTGGTGTCATTTTCGGTTGGTTTTGGGGCATTTTTGGGTCACTTCCTTGTTAACTCATTGGCTACCGTTGGCAACGCTTGACATCCAGTCCATTTTGACTGGGAGGGGGTGAAATAACCAACGTAACTGCGGACACGAAAGTGAGCCAAGTCCAGTAGTGTACGCACTCGATCATACAAATCACAAATCTAGGGTTTTACGGCACCATGTCAAAATTAAAGCATTTGATGTGTAATGTTTGAATGAGCTATAATGTGCCTGTCAGGCAGGAAAACCACGTGGGCCGGATTGGAATCCCAGGCAGAGCGCTACCGGCCCACGGGCTGTACATTTTCCACGCCTGGTCTAGATGTCACCCTTGTGTGAATGGCCAGCAAACTTTAAAAGGAACATCATTACCTCAAATCACCTTATAAAAGCTGCAAACAAATAAAGACATAACCTCCTTGGCGGTAAAGATGGAACGATATACTTAACACACGATATGATGCACCTCAATATGCCAATGTCACGATACAATAAAAAAAATAGAGCTGGAATCTTTGGTCACCTAACGATTCGATTACGATTACGATTCAGAGGCTCCGATTCGATTATAAAACGATTATTGATGCACCCCCCTCCTTTTTTTCTCTCTTTTTTTTTTTATGTTTTGTACATTAGTTCCAAAATTGTTCAAAAATACTCTCAGGCTAAACCACACTACTATTTCAGTATCAAGTTAACATATAGCAGTAAACAAATATACAAAAATAACATTAAATAAAAAACTCCAGTCCCCATTCTGTATCAGCAGCTTTAAACTACATTCAATTAATTTAATGTTGTGAATCAAACGTTAAATTTGTTAAAATTGCTCCCGTTATTCCATAATTTCCCTTTTGTCTACTTTCGACATGTGAAAGTTTTAAAACTATTTTAAAGATAGATTCAAGTCAATATTTTACCGATTTAGGAGTATTTTAGATAAAAAGTTAATTAGGTTTGCTTGGAAGGTTCGCCACAACAGCCTTGCAGGGAAGTGTACTGTTTTAAGATGGCGGCCGTTTTTAATGCCCGCATCTAGCTTTTTGTAGATGTGCTGCTAACACTACCAAATCAATATTGCATCTAGTCCTATATAAATGATATCCACCGTAACATTATATGGATGTACTTTGTAGCAGCTTTTCGGCAGCAGTCAGGTATGTTGTTGTGTTTTTTTATCTCGTTGCATGAGTTGAGCTAGAGCCGTGAGTTGAGCACTGGCATTACCCGAGGGGCCGGGTAATGGGAAGCATGATGTTTAGCTACTCTCGCTCCGTTCTGTCCCGAAGACCGCGCGGCGCGCTGAGTGTTGTGTACTTCCGCTTTACTTCGCATATTTCAATAATCGGAATTTGGATGTTTGTGAATCGTTGTCGAATCTTCCACGGCCGAATCGCGAATAATCTAAGAATCGGAAATTTTGCACACCTCTAATAAAAAATGTTAAATACTATGTAATTAAAACTTTCTTTTTGTTTCAGTTGCACATGCAAATGCAGTACAGACTACAGTATTAAGCGGCTGCAAAATGCAATGGTGATCAACCATCATCTCACATGTTGTAGAAACTGTTTAAAGCCAAACACAGTGTAAAAGCTATTATTTCTAAACAAATTAATAACAAATTATCCTTATAGCACATGTTGAATTTTCTTCATCTAGTAACACAAGCAGACTCCTATTTTCTTACACAAATAGCCATAGAATTCTCAACACTGATGGCCTCTTGGGCTTCAAGACAACTTAATAGCGCCATAGAGCAAATGATCCACCATGAAGCTTTCAATTAGCTGCAAAACTTCATTGCTTCAGGAAGCAATCACAGCTCAATGTAATCTCTCAATTCCATTGCGAGAGAAGAACAACCTCTGCTGCCGCCACTGTTGTCGTACAACATATTGCTACTGTGCCTCATGCCTGCCAGCATGCAATGTGGCGCTATGTTCTGTACTAATTACTTCCTCCATTACTGTTCCTGTTGTTTCATGAATTGCTAGCTATGTTATTTAGTTTGTTGTTTAATATTGTTTTGAAATCGTGAGTTTGAATGACAGTTGATTTAATGACCTGCTTTTGCATCTCATTGTCGATGAAGTGGGTGGAAGCATAGTAATATTGCTAGGTCAGTAAAGCAATTTGAATAAAATATTAAAGGGCTATATTGCTGAAATAATGTGCTAGTGTGACTAGTCTATTCATTGCGATCCAATTTTTACAAATCAATCAGTGGCGTGGGAATTAGGGTGCGGAGGGTGCTGCTGCAACCCCTGGTGTTGGGGAGAAAACAAAAGTGGCTTGCTAGATTTTTTTGGGTGGGTGTTTAAAAATAAATGAATAAATAAAAACTACTGAAACAATAGCATATTTAACTTTAGGGATTAAATAATGTACTGTACTGTATATGTTGATTTTTTTTTTTTGTTAATAACATCGTCACCAACTGACAAATGCTTGCGTCCGGTTAAATAAGGCGCTATTGGAACGGAAAAGTTAACTCTTCACAGAGGAGATGTTAACATGGGGCAAAACAAATTAGCAATTTTTTTTGTTTACAAAAACAGCAAAATTTTTGAAAATTCCATTTTAGGTCAAAAATGAAGATAATTATGATGATCGTTTTATAATAGTGCCCCGCAAGGAAAAGTTAGCTGTTGAGCTGCCGCCATGCAGATGTTAGATAATCGTGTGCAACTATTTTAGTGTTGTGAAAAGGGGGTCTTAAACTGAGGCTGATTGGACATTTTAGTTTTCAAATGTGTTCATGTGTCATTACACAGCCTAGCTGTGGGGATTTGCATTATAATACACGGACGCGTTTATTTCCAACACAAAAACTGTAGGTGAAATGGAACACTGTCTTTGTAGTAGCCTAGTAGTAGTACGTAAACTGTCCAGCATGTACAGCGTGTACTGCCATTGTGCATGGCTTGTATGGAGAAAACGTGCGAGTATGAAAAATTTAGACCAAATCAGCTGTTTTTGGATGGGAAAAACTTAACAAAAGATCTTCAGCACCCCCAGCTGTGAGTGACTTACAGAGCCCCTGAATGCAATGTGTGACGTTTAGTATCACGATACATCGCTTAATGATAATTACAGTGGTACCTCTACATACGAATTTAATTCGTTCCAGGACCTTGTTTGTAAGTCGAAATGGTCGTATGTCGAGCAGGATTTTCCCATAGGAATACATTATAATTCCATTAATTCGTTCCAAAGCCTAAAAACATACACTAAATTCTTAATAAATACTGCTGGCACTGTTACAAATGGCAATTAAACATAGAAAAACAAATAAGTTATAAATAAATAATTCAGAATAATATAAGAAGAAGAAGAAGAATTAATAATTATTCCTGAAAATAATGTAACGAATCGGATTCTAATATGGCGGACACTTTTTACTGTCCCTGAACGCACCGCGAAGGTGACGTCTCCAGTGAGATAGGTCGGTGCGGTAGAGATAATACTTTCGTTTTCCTGAGAGCAGTCAACTGCTTAAGACAATGAGCGTTTTGTGTTGGATAAGTTCTTAAATAAATGATAAAAACGTGACAAAGCTGGCGATTTCCTTGGCAATGTTACCACAGTAATAATTGTCACCTTAACTTATAAATAGTGGCGAACGGTGGTCATAAGAGGATCATGGAGCTGTATTGTTGAGCCAGTTCAGGGACGCGCACCCCAAGCTCATATTTTTCTATAACTTGCATCTTCATTTCAAAGGTAAGCATCACTTTTTTCCTTGTTTCTCCAACTGTATCAACTTTTTTTGAAAACTGTGTTGATTTCTCACATAAGAAAATCCACCGTGGGTTCGTTTGCAGTGCTGTCATGTCGTCGTATTTCGAGCAACTCGTCGGATGTAGAAACAAATGGCGGCTCAAATTTTACGTCGGATGTCGAAAAGATCGTGTGTCGAAGTGATCGTATGTAGAGGTACCACTGTATTCTCAAATCCACTTGGTAGAGGTTATAAAACAAAAAGACACCAAAAATGTGACTGATCTCACTTTTAGCTGTAAGATAAGATCCAGCTGGGAGAAGCAGTTGCTCGGCGTGGCGTCCGGTTCTTTGCCCCTTTCTTGCGGAGACCACTTGAGCATCAGCCGCAGCCACTTCTCCATCTTCTCTGCTAAAAGGCTTTCACATACACGCCACATGACACGTGAGACCAATATGACTCTCAGAATAATGATTAATTATATAGATACAGCATATAATTATAATTCAGACCTGACGTCCACATATCGATGGCTTTTTTTTTTTTTTAAATGCCTGTCATTTTTTCAGGAAACACAAAAGTTGAAATCCTGTGTGTGTTTTAGATTTACGAACAATTTTAATATTTAGTTTTTTAATTAGTTTAAAAAGGTGACAATATGTGGACATCCCATTTTGTGTCATTTAGGCCACACTTGTATACCTAATATTAATATGCGGCCTCCATGGCCCAAAATGTGATGTCCACATTTGTGGACACCAGCTCTTTATCGGGTTACGTTTTTTGATTTAATGATCAAAAATAGTCATCTGACCTTTAAAGACTTAAGGTTGTGTTTTCTACAGTGATGTGGATCACCTATTGAGGTTGTTGGGCTGAGGAAGATGTTTGGAGAAGCGGACCACTCCGGAGAGGTCCTCGTAGACGACAATGTCACTGTCTTGCTTCAACCGTAGTTTATTGTGCCTCGAAAAAAAGAAAATCTATTCTTAGAATTTTGAGAAAAGAGATAGATTATACGTTGCATTGTCGGACAAGTTAAGTCACCTAACACTCGGAGTACACTCATAGTGGTATAGAAAGAGCAAGCGTTGGGTAGGTAGTCAAAAGTGTGATGCAGGCAACAAAGTTACTGAAATTAAAACTCGAGCCATGTATAACTTTAAAAAAATTAGTCATCTCTTTTAAAGTCGGTTTACTGTGTTTGCTTGTATTGCCTAGAACACAATAATTTTGTAGGCCTGGAATGATCAGTCAGAACATCAAGACAATACAGGGGAATTGAAATGAGCTGGCATGGAATTAGTTAATATTTTAAAGTGGAATAAAACACCAAATGAATTCATGCAGGGACTTAGAACAATAGAGGAGAATATTGTTCTTTTTTTTTGCTCAACCAAACATGCCCTTAGGCTTTATATCTTTCATTCATCATAACAGAGTAGGACAGGAATCATTGATGTTGGCACAAGCCTCATATCCTGCAATTCTTCACGTTGAAGACTTTGGTTTATTTATGTGTTCCTCATATGTTAAAATAGTCACGTAACAGGTGAAAAGGTTGAGAAGACTGGAAAAATTGTCTTGTCATGTGACATTTCATCAGACCGCAAGGTAAATACAGGTAAATTATAAAAAAAAAAAAAAAGTCAAATAGAAAGGTCAAACTACCAGAGAACAGGTTGCCAGGTTGGCAAAAAGGGCCGAAATCCTGTGATGCACTCAAATACCAGCGTCCCAAAGCTCCAGTAGTCTACAGCAACTGTGTACTTCTTCCTCTCAATCAGCTCGGGAGCCTGAAGGACAAAATCAAGGTCACAGAGGCATTCAGCAGGTCCCGATGGTGATAGCACACATACTAAGTGTTCGACTGACCAAATACTGTAGCGTTCCTACAAAGGAGGTGCAAAGGCTGCTCTGGTCAAGCTCCTTAGCATAGCCCAGGTCGATGATCTTGTGGATTAACTGAAGCAGAAGAAGAAAATAAAAGTGCCATGTTTAGTTGTGCTCCTTTATTCAACAGTGTCGTCTATTATCTGTTATTTTTATACTGTACTATAACCTACTACATGACCATGTTAGGCCAAAAGAATACAAAGAAATCATCGAATTACGACTACAAAAATCTACAAAAATGAAACATCATCCGGCCAAAGAGCATGAGTGCCCGCTAGTGGAGAAACATATTTCCCTTAGGGGCTGAACGATACTGGAAAAAACATTGACATTGCCTCTTTTTAGGGGCTTGCGATACTGTATATAGTATATACTGTATATTGCAATCTTAAACGAGAAGAATTTTCCCCAGATGACTTGAATAGCTGTTTGGAAAGACTCACCATGACCACATTGTATTCATATACAGTATTACCGTTTAATCCAGGCTAAGCAGGTTTATCTGTGAATGATGAAGATGCTGTATATAAAAGGGATCCAGGAGGCCATGTGTCTGCACACTTGCTGCTTTTATGAAGCAAAACAAAAGTTAACGTGTTCAAAAAAAAACAAAAAAAAAACAATCGCATATTCTGTGATGGCATTATTGCGCATGTGCACATCGCGATGGTGATGCTCAAACCATGTATTGTGCAGGCCTATTTTCTACCATGAAATTAAAACGATCATATCTCCGGTTTCTGTGGTACATCGTTGCCAAATAAAAACTGAGAGTTTGAAATCTGCGCTTTCGAGTAATATTGACTTGATGGCAAATAGTTTAATTTCTACTGAAGATGCCATGTGATTGAACTGGCCATTACTGTTCAAGTTGTTTCATTAATTGGTGTTTATGCTATTTAGTTTGTTGGTATGTGATAATTTTAGTTTTGTTTTGAAACCGTGAGTTTGAATGACCTTTGAAATAATCAGCTGCTATTACTTGTCTTTGCCCGCAAGTGGCTGGAAGCCTATTTGTTCGCTTACACATTATAAGCAGGAAATGTTCCTCTTTGGCTCATGAGCGCCCCCAAAAATGGCTGGTATCTACATGTGGTAAAGTTGCTGGGTCAGTAAATTGACTAGGGCAACTTGGGGCCCCGGACGACCACTTAACTATCGGTACTGGTTCTCTAAACTTTCCCATCTTGTTTGAACTATTAGATAACCCCCACCAGACGGACGACAACATGCAATGAATCATTACGTAACCTTTTTCCAAAGAGGCCCAGAAACAAAGATAAATAGCAAACGTTACAAGACCATGGATGAATTGCGGGATTTGGTTTTCCGTCATAAAGTCATACTTAATCACACTGTTGTTGAAAGTTTGTCTTCCCCTGTTGTAACATAAGGCTAAAATCTGAAGTCGTGGTGTATTTGTTATGAGTAAGGAGGGCGTTTGAACTCACCCGCTTCTCTCCCTGCTGCAGTACAATGTTTTCGGGTTTCAAATCTCGGTGGATGATTCGTTTCTTGTGGAGGTAGGTCAGAGCAGAGGCTAAATGGTAAAAAAAAAAAAAGAAAACAAAATGACACCAATTTAAAGTGATCCTCTAACTTAAATACATGTAGGCTCTAATAAACCACAATTGTTCTCTTGTACTAAATAAAATATGTTGTTAGAAACACATAAAATGTTGAATCAATGGAAATATTTTATAATATTTAGTCTATATTTTGACCGTTAATTGGCGCCATGGTTTGCGGGCTCGCAGTGATGACGTCATTGGGATCTTTCCAAATGTGTAGCGTGTTCAACAATTGCTTATTGCTGCCTAAACTCGCGAAGTAAAATGCCACGATGTGCTGCTTTTGGATGCAATTTCCAGTCAAATGGAAACAAGGCGAGTGAAGTGAGTGGTCAAGGTGGAATTATTATTTTTAGTGAATAAATGTGCATAAGTGGAAGCTTCTCCCCCTTTTTGGTCCCAGTATGCACGTATCCTACCCACCACGCGTTACAACTGGCGCCTGAACATTTTTTCTGGATCCTCAGTCAAGTAAGGGATCAGTCTATTTTCTAGATCCGACGGTCCCATCACATCTGCAGTATTGGTTTCGGATCTGTCCATTTTTTTGATTCGTCGGTCCCACAGCGGCTTTTCGGATTAGTCTATTTTGTGGAATCGACGGCCTGATCGCGGTTACGACATTGCCATGGGATAGGTCTAATTCCTGGATCTTCGGGTGAGTAAAAAAACGCGGATTTGGATTATTATTGCTGTCTTTTATGCTGACTATTCTTCGTGGGATTTTTCCCCAAATACAGTGACGAAAGTGATTCTGACGTGGACCTTACAACAATGTTGGAGTTCGTCAGGGAACGCGTGTTTGCGTACTGCTAAGCTCCCGAGTGAAGAGTGGTCAAGGTGGAAATATTATTTTTTGTGAATAAATGTGCATAAGTGGAAGCTTCTCCCCTTTTTGGTACTTCTATACACGTATCCTAGCTACCACGCGTTACAATGTACAAGACATGGATTACACAAGACGTGCTCTTTGGCCTGTACTGTATGTAAAGCACATGACAGCTCTGGATGCTAACAATCTACATAATTATATTGGGATAAGTTTGAAAACGCAATATGCTTACCTTGAATATCTGCTAATAAAACCGGAGTTCCGAACAGCATTCACTCTCGCTCCCAACCGGAGTTCCAAACAGCACTCTCTCGCATCACCTGTTTTGCCAAACTTTTGTCTTATCAGGTATTTTTCCCTGAAGCTCGTCTTGTGAACGACCGACAGTGCTGTCCTGCTCTTCACTTTTCAGATCTGGTTCAAATAGGAAGGGTAGAACTGACGACATGTTGGGAAAGCTAACGAGTGACACGCTGGAATTTTGGCAACGGGACCGGTGACGTCACGCACTGCGACATAACAAGAATGGCGACCTATCACTTAAAATAATTTTACAAACTTTATTAAAACAAAAACATTAAGAGGGGTTTTAATATCAAATTATTATAACTCATACTAACATTTATCTTTTAAGAATTACTTGTCTTGAAAATAGAGGATCCCTTCAACAAAATTCACCACCAAATACAACTTTCATTTTCAAACCCTCCAGAGAACAAGGTTCAAAGGAATTGGAATAATATTTTGATTAGACTAAGGCTTGATGGGTTACAGATAATTGGCTCCAGGGTTAACATTTTTCCTAACTCTTCTTGCCATCCAAGTGTGTTGGAAAAACTAAGCTTTATTTTGGCTTTTCTCAGTTTAATGACATTACAATGTTTCATGATGACTCCTAGTTCAAATGGATTCAACATCTACTGCTGCCAGGGCTGGAGTGGGACCCATTTTCAGCCTGGGAGTTTCACGCTACAGACCGGCCACTTTATATCATGACCTACCATGTTGAAATATTGTAATAACAATCGTGCTGTCAAGTAGGGTTGCACGATATTGAAAAAAAAATGACACCGACTTTTTGGGGCTTTGTGATATACACACTGCGATATTAAAACTAGAAGAATCTTCAGCAGATGACTTGAATTGCTCTGTTTGGGAAGACTTTGGTTGACTCACCATGACTACTTTGTATTCATATAAGAACGTTTAATCCAGGTTAAAGGGGTTCATCTATGAATGATGATGATTTTTATATATAAAAGGGATCCAGGACGCCACGTCTCTGCACACTTGCTGCTTTTAGGAAGCAAAACAAAAGTTTATGTGTTAAAAAAAAAAAAAAAAAAACTTTTGCATTTCCTGCGATGGGACTATTGCACATGCGCACATTGCGATGGCGATGTTCACACGATATATTGTGCAGGCCTACTGTCAAGTGATTAAATTTTTTAATCATGATTAATCGCATGCTGTCAATAGTAAACTTGCTATTAGTGCCATTTTTTAAATGCATAAATTATATATTTAAAATGTTAAATATACCTATTAACACAGGAGTTGATCAATGTGCTTACCTTACATCAAATTTAAGCCTCATTAGAAACAAGTTTTACTTTACACTTGTAGAAATGAATTAAACATGAATTCTCCCCAAATAACTTGTAAAAAGGGAGGCACGGAGGAAGAGTGGTTAGCATGTCCTCTGACAGTTCTGAGATCCTGTGTGAAGTTACCATTTTATTTTTGCGGTACTAGCATCTTTTTTACTGTATTGAACTGACTTTTTAAAGGCTCAGGAACCTTTTGCAGGTGTTTTGAATTACACATGTGGAAAGTGTGTACAAAACTGAAGCTTTTTTTTTTTTTTGAGGTTTGTGGTTATAATAAGCTGAAAAATCTTAAGCATCGGAATAGTTACTAAGAACTGCTTGAGATGAGCCACGACATGCAAATTGACATCTTGAATTTTGTTGGTTTAATCGTTATGTTAAATTGCCAAAATAAAACAACTTTTAATTGATATTCAAATTTTTCAAGGAATATTGTATATACTTTAATGCAAAATATCTTTGGTTAGTGTCAGTCAGTGTTTTCATTTTATATATGACATAAAATTACAAATATAAAAAATTAAATGTGAAAGATAAAATGATTGAACTCACCAAAACGGCTGTCTCCCAAAGCACTTATACTGTTCGAACATCTGTGCATTTCAGGGTAATTCGCGCATATCAGTCCACCTCAGAGTGCAATGTTTTGGGTTAAAATTCCAAAGTTATGTTTTGCATGACAACGTGCATTTCACCCCAATCCTCCGTCTTTGTGCCCAAAAATAGTGTGCTTCTGCCCGCCTATAGGGCGTGTCGGGTGGCCAACACGCCGGTAGGTTCATCACTGTACTTTCAACCAAACATGCTTGACACAACCATAATGGGTGGCGCCAAAAGCCAGACAGGTTCACGCTCATCACGCTGCCTCAATGTGGCTCATTTCGGCCATTAAAACCCCAAATTAAGTTTTACCAGGATCAAGTCAACAGCAGGTGTACTTTATCTGTGCAATCAGACTGTTTCGGCTGACGGATATATGCGATTACGGCTGACGAAACTTTGATAAATGCACTTTTTTCCCCAAATTTCGCAAGCTCTGGAACACTCGAAAAATGACTCTCATACCTCTCCTTGCTAAGTTAATGGTACCTCGATGTGCGTTTTTGTGGAAATTTAGTTCACGAACAATGAAAAAAAAAAACTATTAACCTTCTCACCGAATCTAGTAAAAGTCTTTACACGGCTATTAGAATTCCCCTCTAGTCTTTGAAATGGGTCCGTTGACAGAAGGACTGTTATTGTTGTGGTAATGCAGCACTTTTAAGGGTCAAATAATAGGAAAAAGAAGGACTATGACGGTGGTCTGCAACCTGCGGCTCAAGAGCCGCGTGCGGCTCTTTCGCGTTGCTTCAGAGCTTTTTTTTTTTAATAGAAAAGGGTGGGGGAGGGAAATATATTTTTTGTTTTAATAGGATTTTTAGGAGGAAAAACATGACACAAACATTCTTTCAATTCATTAAAATTGTAATGAAGTTAAACTTGTGGTGGCATCGTACAACAGTAGTCACGTGGTGCGTCATTCTCTATAGGATTCACTGCAGGGAAAATAAACATTTAATCATGAAGGCTAATTATGTATTTCTAGCTAACTTAGTCATTTCAATAGTAGGCTAATATAGCTAGTATCGATACCATACATACAGCCAGTGTTGCTATCATTATAAGGCTTATACAAGGCTTTTAATTTTTTGCGGCTCCAGACATACTGTATCAGTTTTTTTGGGGGGGGGGTCAAATATGGCTCTTTCAACATTTTGGGTTGTCAACACTGAGTCAATACGAGATGTAAGTCGTACTATTGCTACGAGAAAAGTCATATTATTACGTAGGATAACGTAGCTGTAATCAGCTACGTATTTTACATACATGTACCGTAGCTAACGAAATATTTCAAATATATCTTTGTTATGGTTCTTCTTGGGGGGAAAAAATAACGAAAAAAAAAAATCGCTGTGGCATGACATGGTGAGGCTTTCCAACTCTTGATGCAGCCCACCACCACAGCTTAAAAAAATCCTAGGGGAAACACTGGGGTAGTAACGCTTTCCATTTACTCTGTATATTTACTTAGAGAAAAATTTACTTTTAAAAGTGGTTTTACTACGCCAGACTTTTTACCTATACTTGAGTAAATTTGTGAGGAAACGCTACGACATTTTTCCTCTTTATTGGACATAGTATTAGATTCGACTTTATCTTTGCCATAGAGGCCCACAGAGGCTCTACCAGTTTCACCAATAAGATGTCACAACAATAATCACATGACTTCATTATACCAATCAGACGTAACAATAAAGTCAGATGACCACACACAAGCTTACTTGCAAGATGGAAGCTCTATGATTACGCCAGCTTGCTCAATCACATGGTGTCTTTAAAGCACCATAAAAAAATAAACTATTGGACATAGAGCGCTGCCGTCAGCATTAGAGATGTGGATCGGACATCGATATGGGCAAAAAAATGCGCATCGGTATCGGAACGGAACACGGAAAAATTCCGATCCAGACTTCCGGTCTGGGTTTTCCAGCGCACCGATTTACATAATCCATTCCAGTTTTTGCTTCGATTTCCCTAAAATCTGGTCCGCATTTTACGGCACACCTTCAACACACTACATTTACATTACCGTCTCCCAATTTACTGAGAGACTTTATCGGTAAAAATGTCAGCTGTGTGGGATCATTTCACCTTAAAGGATGACAAAGACGAAGAGGCAGAGTGCAACATATGCCACAATAAAGTCAAGCGTAGTGGTAAAGCTGTAAGAAGTTTTAATACAACCAACCTAATCAAGCATTTAGCGAAATTCCACCACAAACAATATGAGGAGTATGTTAAGAAAACCGAGGACAAAAAGAAAGGTCCTACGCAACTAACACTGGCAGAAACTTTTGCTATGCGTGACAAACTGGCACTCGACAGTCCCAAAGCCCAGGGAATAACAAGAGTCATTGACGAAGAATTCATTCTGGATGACGAGCCATTATCTCACGTGAGTAAAGACGCACCATCCAACACTTAGAACCACGGTACAACATGCCCAGCCGTCATTACATCCTTGAGCGATTCGGCCGTGGAAGATTCAAGAACGATTAACAAACATCCAAATTGAGATTAATGAAATATGTCAAGTAAAGCGGAACTAATACACAGCGCGGTCTTCGGGACGCAATGAGAAACTGACTGCACTGCGTCCCGAAAGTAAACATAATGCTTGTCATAGACCCGGGTAATGCCAATGCTCAACTCACGGCTTTAGCTCAACTCATGCCGCTGGATAAAAAACACAAGAATACCTGACTGCTGCTGACAGCCGCAACAAACTATGTCAACGTCGTTTTACTGGAGATAATAAATATCATATGTAGAGCTGGGAATCTTTGGGCACCTAACGATTCGATTACGATTCAGAGGCTCCAATTCGATTATAAAACGATTATTGATGCACCCCCCTCCCTTTTTTTTCTCTCTCTCTTTTTTTTTTAATGTTTTGTACATTAGTTCCAAAATTGTTCAAAAATACTCTCAGGCTAAACCAAAATACTATTTCAGTATCAAGTTAACATATAGCAGTAAACAAATATACAAAAATAACATTAAATAAAAAACTCCAGTCCCCATTCTGTATCAGCAGCTTTAAACTACATTCAATTAATTTAATGTTGTGAATCAACCATTAAATTTGTTAAAATTGCTCCCGTTATTCCATAATTTCCCTTTTGTCTACTTTCGACATGTGAAAGTTTTAAAACTATTTTAAAGATAGATTCAAGTCAATTTTTTACCGATTTAGGAGTATTTTAGATAAAAAGTTAATTAGGTTTGCTTGGAAGGTTCGCTACAACAGCTTTGCAGGGAAGTGTACTGCTTTAAGATGGCGGCCGTTTATAACGCCCGCATCTAGCTTTTTGTAGATGTGCTGCAAACACTACCAAATCTATATTGCATCTAGTCCTATATAAATGATATCCACCGTAACATTATATGGATGTACTTTGGAGCAGCTTTTCGGCAGCAGTCAGGTATGTTGTTGTGTTTTTTTATCTCGTTGCAGGAGTTGAGCTAGAGCCGTGAGTTGAGCATTGGCATTACCCGAGGGGCCGGATAATGGGAAGCATGATGTTTAGCTACTCTCGCTCCGTTCCGTTCCGAAGACCGCGCGGCGCACTGAGTGTTGTGTACTTCCGCTTTACTTGCATATTTCAATAATCGGAATTTGGATGTTTGTGAATCGTTGTCGAATCTTCCACGGCCGAATCGCGAATAATCTAAGAATCGGAAATTTTGCACACCTCTAATCATATGTATATAGAATTAGATGCTACACGACAGACTCGACTGCGTTAGCAACATTGAATTATTGAAAACCAGATGCGTTAGTAAACAGCCGCCATCTTAAAGCAGAAGACTTCCCTAGTAGGCTGTTGTGAACCTTCCAAGCGAGCAATTTTAACAACTTTAACAGTTGATTCGCAAAATTAAATGAATTGAATGTAGTTTAAAGCTGCTGATACAGAATGGGGACTTGAGTATTTGGGGGATTTGTGGGATTTTCCACTGAGGTTGTTGGTGTGTTTTGTTTTTTTAAGACAGTTTACAATATGATTTGCACGTTTTACTGACTGACTATGCCATTTCTGATTGTTATTTATAATGTTTTGTGTTTGTCACTGAATAAACAGGTCAGTCAACCGTTGTGTGTTATTCAAACTCACCTAATTCAGCTGGCTAGTTGTTATCAAGAGTACTAAAACCTTTTTCAACATGAGTCTGACAACTACGTAAGGAGGCTAAATAACTTTAAACTTTAACACATGCTCAGATAGGTCGGTATCGGTATCGTTCAGTATCGGTATCGGATTGGAAGTGCAAAACAATATCGGTATCGGATCGGAAGTGCCAAAACCTGGATCGGGACATCCCTAGTCAGCATTACTCGAAAGCGTGGATTTCAACCTCTCACACAGTTTATTTGGCACCAACAGATCATGGAAAACGAGAGATATGGTCATTTTAATTTCATGGTAGGTAATAATTTTTCTCCACTAGAGGGTACTCTTGCTCTTTGGACAGGTGATTTTTCATTTCTGTAGATTTTTCTAGTTGGAATACAATGATTTCTGTGTATTTTTTTTGGCCTTATGTGATCAAATAATAGGTTATGCTTAAGGTTGTCCGTCGTTTTCGATGATCCATCTCAAATTTTTGTGAGTCCACTTCATGTGGTTGTGTAGCCCAATCCACAATCCACGCTGCTTGTCACAGGCAGAGCAGGTGACGACATTGATAGGTAATAGAACAGCATAATAATAATAACATTTCATATAGGCGACGTTGTGCTGAGAAAAAAAAATACCACTGTTAAAAAAAAAATCTGACCCTGTAATCAGTTATTCATTACTTGAGTATTCTTTTCACCGAACTTTTTTACTTGTACTTGAGTAAATTTTTTCGATGACTAGTTTTACTTTTAGTGGAGTAAAGTTGTTTTGAAATAATGTTACTCTTACTTAAGTAAAACATTTGGCTTTTGGCTCCTTTACCCATCTTTGTCTGCGACTACCAGAAACACGAAATGTGCGTCAAAGCATGACTACTTTGTGTGCTGTCGTTGAGTGTTCGACTAATTGTAGCATGAATGAATGTTACGTTTTGGTCAGATTTGGGCCAAGTGGAAAGGAGGTCAATCGTGGTCAGGAAACACCCACCCTGCATTTGTGTGTTACCATATGAACGAACCGCACCACATGTGCCTTACACCAATTGTTTCTCATCTACAGAACAGAGCCACATGTTACCGTGTTGTGAAAGTAAGCGCCGACGGCTGACGTATGCTTCAGCCTGTGTGTGAGCTATCGCCATAGTGACTAAGCACTGCGGTTGGGGGTCACTGGTGACATCATGACAGGGGGCCAAAAGGGCCCTGGCTTTTAAACGACAGGAAACTAATCATCCTGCCAGCTCACTTGGGTGCATAATGAAGCAAATAATAGTTACACCAAAGTCACATTAAGGCTGCTGGTGAGACTCACAAATGTCGCACAGCAGAATCAGAACGGAGCCCTCGCGCATTCCACAGCAGTTCTCCAAGAGGTTCAGATACTGTGAAGAGAAGAAACACAATCAAGAGTAATAACCATGTCATATGAATCTGTCCTCCTCGTGATTTAGAGCATGTCCTCATTTCATTGCCATTAGAGAATTTTCCATCCATTTAGGTACATTGTGTATTTGTGTTCATGCACAGGCTTACTTTCAACCAGTAAAAAACTAAGAAAGGTCTCAAAGTTGCTGTTGCGTAGAGAGGGAACAAACCGGTAATTTAGCACAAGATTTATTGGACATTTTTCATGATAAACGCCAATCACTTCACTGTTGGAAACCTGACCAAGAGGATGAGACTGAATCACCATCTGCATACAACTCACAGCTTTTAATTGGCTTAGTGGTTTGTGAAGGTATTTTGTTTTGTCTGGTATTAATAATCTGCATGGCCTCAGGGTGCATACTCACTATTTTCTGATAAAAAACATGGCCAGAATTTGCTGATGTTAACTAAAATAACTCTGTGGAAGAAAGCGGTGCACTTTGAAATGTTAAATTGATGGCTATTTAACATAAGCGCATTAACCATAGTTATATTTTCTTTTACCTTCCTCAGATCCCCTCCCTGGCAGTATTCCATGGCCAGGAGCGGCAGGTCATTGGTGGCCACAAGCTTCTGCATCCCCTCAGGAACCTCCCTTGCTGCCACTACGTTTACGTGCTCCAACCTGGGTGTATTTAGGCAAACATCAAGATATTTTTTTCTTAAATATTTTAAATTGTTTTGTGAGAGTCTGGGAAAGAGGTCAGCAACCCAAAATGTTGGAAGAGCAAAAAAAAAAAAAAAAAAAAGACCAAAAATATACAAATCTGTCTGGAAGAGCAAAAAATGAAAAGCCTTATAATGAAGGCAACACATGTTGTATGTATCTACAGTGGGGAGAACAAGTATTTGATACACTGCCAATGGGAAAATCCATTGGCAGTGTATCAAATACTTGTTCTCCCCACTGTATATTAGCTACAGGTAATGAACCAAAATTGACTACCGGTAAGTTGGCTACAAATATAGGATGAGCCTTCATGATTTCCGTATTTTTCGCACTATAAGGCGCACCTTCAATAAATGGCCTATTTTGAACTTTCTTTCATTTATAAGGCGCACCTCATTATAAGGCACATAGAATAGACACTACAGTAGAGGCTGGGGTTATGTTATTCATCAGTTAGATGGAGCTGTGCTCCAAGTTGCTGTGAGACCTTTAGCGGCTCAATATTGATTCATATATAAGGTGCACCTTCAATAAGTGGCCTATTTTAGACCTTTTCTCATATATAAGGCGCAAAGGCGCTTAGAATAGACACTAAGGTAGAGGCTGGGGTTACGTTATGCATATGTGGAGCAGCGCTCTTAAGCTGTTGTGAGACATTTTGCGGCTCAATATTGATTCATATATAAGGCGCACCGGATTGTAAGGCTCACTGTCGGCTTTTGAGAAAATTTAAGGCTTTTAGGTGCGCCTTATGGTGTGGAAAATACGGTTTTATTTTCCCTGCATTGCATCCTATAGAGAATGATGCGCCACGTGACAACTTTGTTGTACGATACCGCCTCAACTTCATTACAATATTAATGAAGTACAATCAAGTTTGTCCTCCTACAGAAACCATATTAAAACAAAAAATATATTTCCCACCCCTATCTTCCATTTTCAAACATTTTTGAAAAAACTCCAGGGAGCCACTAGGGCAGCGCTAAAGAGTCGCATGCGGCTCCAGAGCCGTGGGTTGCTGACCCCCGGTCTGGGACAAGAACAGTTGTATAGTATAAAAACAGTCCTAATTAATGTGCTTCAGAGAAGTTCAAATTAAGCGATTGGCCTCTACTTAACACAACAAGTTATCACAAGAAATATTTTATTCCAGGCATGCTTAACCCGAGGGTTCTTTATTATGATATTAGAGACACGCAAAAAAAAATCCCTTGTGAGCAATCACTTGGCAACAATGCTGAAGAAAACACCCTTTTCACAGGAAGAGACCTTGAGTAGCACCAGACTCTGGGTGGGGCCACCCTTAGCCTCAAACAATGCTGGATCCAAAAATATGATGATATGTGTGGTGTCTCTGCAAAGAGATCACTGACTCACACTAAATTGAAAATCACAGCTGCCTAAAACAGCTTTCATTAGTTAGTAGTCTTCCTGGATAGTCAAGTAGTCCACTTAACTAGTCCACAATGATTGCAGCAGTGGTTCTTAACCTGGGTTCGATCGAGGGGTTCGACTAAGGTTAACACTAAGGCTGCAAAAACTATTCGATCAAATTGATAAATAAAATAGTTGCCGACGGATTTGCTAATCGATTTTTGCCGGCAGCTATAAGCAGTCCCGTTTGGGTTCTTGTGTGTGTAATGTGAGGCTGCGCGTGAGCCAGGAACTAGAGCAAGAGAGCATTCACTGGTACACTAGGGTTGGGTTGCCAAATCAATAATACTGTATTACGAAGTGTCGAGAGTTAGATTGTCTGTGTTGTTAGATTCAGTGTGCCTCCGTTCGAGGTGAGTAAATGAATCCAATTCTATTATTTCTTTGATGATGAAACATTATTACTTAACACGGAGCGCTACGCTAGTTAGCGATTTTGCTAATCAGTGTCTTTAGTGTCCGTTTGTATTGCGTTTTGGGGAAGCATATTAGCACTGGAGTTACTGTTAGATAGTTGTTTCATTTCTATTTATAAAGAAATCAACCACATAAACCCATTCATATAACAGCTTCGAGTCTCCTTTCAACACAAACTCCCATTCAAACTGTAAACTGTCATACTAGAGAGTGTGCTTTAAAATAGGGTTTGGATTGTATTTATGAACAACTGTTTGATAAAGAAAACGGATTCATTACAGTCTAACTCTTCTGTATTTGATTTTGTTGTTTAATTTGTTTAAAGAAAATGAATGAGTCATTGACGCAATTTACACTATCATTCAAAAGTTAACCGTAGTGCATCATTTGGGATTTTTTATTATGTAGTATGTACTAAAGTTGCACCGATACCGATACCAGTATCGGCAGGGGGCGCTGATCCGGCCCGAATTGGTGGAATCGGTATCGACGATTACCAATGTTTAGGGCGCCGATACCATCTACTGGGATCACTTGAGCGCAAATGAACTGTCCCCCCCACATTAGCTAACTTCCCAAATCCCTATTGCATGACATCCGTATGACTTTGTTTCGAAATTACCAAACGAATATTACACCTTCATCTTCAATATTAAAGATGTTCGCTATAACACATGTCCGCGATGTTACGCTGCCTTTCTGACATGGCATTCTCAAACGGTTAGCATGCGTAAGCTAACACCTGCTGTTGTAGCGCCGATGGGATCAGAAAGGTAAAGACCGTGAGAGACTAAGCAAACTCATGGTTTCATGATGAACAATGAGTGGCAAATTAAGAGCGCCGTACTTCAAACTCGTCCTGTTTATGAAAGTCGACTGTCATATGCTTGTGTTGTGCAGTAATGAGCAGAAGTGACTTCTGTGGCCAGAAAACACTCAAGCGGCGCAGTGCGCACACTAGATATCATCAGATAGCAACCTAGATATCTTATGTTAGATCCCATGCCAACTCTCGCGCAAACACACTAGATATCATCAAATAGCAACCTAGATGTGCTACTTTAGATCCCATGCCATTAGCTGCGTGAGCCCAGAGGGACGCGTAGTCCATATACTACATTGATGAATTAGAAACCGCCATGACTGAATGGAAGTTAACCAGGCCAAATCAATCCATACCAGTGAATATAGATAATGCTGCAAATACTGTTAATTCAGCACATGTTACAGATGGACTCAGACCACAAATAGGATGTTTTGCATATATGGTAAATATAGCTGCTAAGAGATCTGCAGCAATCAACGGTGTGCCCCACTTTACAAACAGTAAAGATTGCTCTCAGCACTTTTATACAAAATTTCTTCAGATCAGTAAGAAGTAAGCACATAAATATTATGCACTAAAATGCTTGTTTATATGATGGCAGTTATTTTTGCTTGTTGGCAAATAAAAAAAGAAAGAATAATAATAATAATAACAGTTGTATTTTCTGTTTCAGAGCATTAAATGTATTGAATTGTATCGAAAATCGTACCGAATCGTGACTTAACTGTATCGTTGCATCCCTTATACGTACATACAATGGGTTTTCCCATTGGCAGTGTATCAAATACTTGTTCTCCCCACTGTATTTTTTTTTCTTTCTTTTTTTTGCAAACAGTGGTATCGGAATGGTATCGGTATCGGCCAATACTGCACAGCCAGGTATCTGTATCGGGCCCAAAAAATGGTATAGGTGCAACATTAGTATGTACACTACGACGTTTGTGTATACCAGCGCGTTGCCCACAAGAAAAAAATGTCAATAAGCAGCCATTTTTTTTTTGACTCGAATGAACAGGACTTTTGACCGATTTGTGTACTGAGAAGATCTTTTTATGTTTTATACTCAGAACTTTTATTAAAAACTATTAAAAACAGGTTTTATGTACTTAAAACAATACAGTTGTAGACTACAGTTAAGTCAGGAAGCTTGTAATAATTTTTTTTGAAGGAACTAGTCATCCATTTTGTCTTGTGTCTTTGTTACTTACAACATGCCAAAAACAACTTTAAGAACAAAAAAAAAGACATTTACCTGATTAATCATTTAATTAATCGTACATTAATCGATTAAAAAAATAATCGTTAGTTGCAGTCCTAGTTAACACACAAAGGGCGCCGTTTTCCTACGATGACTATACCTAGGCAGAGTGGCGTTTTAGACTAGCTTTTGGACTTGTTTGCTCCCAATTTACAGGCTTTATTCGATTTCTTTCAACTGATAGTCTTCTATCTGATGGAAGGATAAACTTGTTTGCTCAGTGAAAGGTGGACTCGTACTTAATAAAAGGAAGTACCAGAACATACCTACGGGCAGCGTGGACTGCACTGGCATAAAAAACATTTGTGTCACATTTTACATAATAAAATAATAAGTGATGCAAGGACAATGGAATGAGAATGTTAACATGAAAACAGAAAAAAAGGACCAGTGTGAAATGAAATTAGTGTCATTTCATTTTCAATGTGAAAAGCAACAGCAAACATAGTAAATATATCAAATAAAATTTACGATTAGATAAGATTACGTTGTATTTATTTATTTGCAACAAAAATGACCATGCTTTTATTATGAAGGCCTGACTTTACTGGTTATAGAATGTTTATGCTGATGATGCTGAATTTTTCCCATCGGACCAGGAGGGAGGTGAATAAAAACATACATTGTGGAATGAATGGAGCCTGTTTGAAGCCCTTGACACACAAGGCAACATACACTATTAAGGTCGACGAAGACGAGGGAAATGATCCCACTGGACCATGATTTTTGCAGATGACATTGTGATATGCAGTGAAAGCAGGAAGCAGGCAAAGGAACGTAAGAAAGTCAAAGGCATATACACCAGAAAGGAATGTACATGAAAGAAGGAGAGGCTGTTGATCGATTAAGTGTAGGAAGGCTTTTTGGCAGTCAGTGTTTAGCACGAGGACCTGACAGATAGTTTTAAGATGGAAAGGATGAGAAATGTTTTCCATTAGCTGAGAACACCAGAGTCATTTTCAACCAGTATGCCGTGGCACATTATTGTACCATAAGAGATCATCAGGGATCATCAGGTGTGCTGACGTAAATGATAAACCGTCGCAAACTTGGACAAAAAAATACTTTTATTATAAAAGAAAATATATATAGTGTTAATCTATGCCAGTGGTTTTTAAACTGGGTTCGATTTATCGATTGGAATACATATGTGAAAATCGTGGGGTTCAGTACCTTTAAAAAAATTAAGAACCACCGATCTATGGCAATGACAAATAGTAACGCTAAAAAGATTAAATGCTGTTACGCTAGATCAGGGGTTGGGAACCTATGGCTTGTGAGCCAGATATGGCTCTTTGACGGCTGCATCTGGCTAACAGAAGAATTTTTAATGATTAAAAAAAAAAGTTTCGTTATACTCCTCCGCTGGGGAAAAAATATGGTGGATCCTACCAGACTGAAGGATGTCAAACCGAAGTTTCGCGTGCGTCTCGCTCCTGCGCACAGTTCAATGGTTCGTCTTTGGATTAGCTCGCCATCTTGTATCCCGGTTGGAATTTCTCTCTCCAACAACTTTTCAGTCACTTCTGAATCTAGCTTTAATAGCCTATCGAATTCACAAAAATACATAAATAAATAAACTAATTCGCACACTAAAGAGCTCTAAGTATGATTAAAAATAAAGTTATCGTCGAGTGAAGTCGACAAAAGTGCAGTGACGCACGTTATAAACCGACAGAGCAGGTGGCTAGGCTAGGCAAAAAGGAGACATTTTGCGACGTCATACGTTCAATTAATCACCATTTCTCGGTTTACAACAATCGTGTGACAGAAATATCATGAACTGATACTTTTAGCATACACTGGCTCAAATAATATGAACTAAAACATTAAACAAATATAAGTAAGTATATTTTTGAACTCACCAAGTCCCTTTCAGCAAGCAGTTTGTCACCAAGATGAACAGTGCTTGTGAATAATCCAAAATACACCTTTCACAGTTAAAACAAAAGTTTTAGTGTCATAGTTTTAATGAAATTTTAATCTTTTTAGCAGTAACCCTAAGTGGACTTACCGCTTCCCTTCCTCAATCACGAATGAGCAAACCGGTGAAAGTGCGCATTCTACAGGTTAGTGCATTTCGCCAATTGAGATTTTCAAAATAAAAGCGTAGCGGAAAATTTAAACTTTTTATTTCTTTTAAATCAAATAATTGTTAGTTTACTGATTATATCAGGTTTTGAATATTTTTTAAACATAGATTTTTAAACAACTTTCCAATTTAATGTTTAATAATGGTAATCTTTTTAATCGTTGTCTTAATCAATGGCTCTTAATTTGGTAACTATGTTAACCTGGGTTACACCTGCATTAAGCTTAACTCCACAAGTATCTACCAGACTACAAAGCCATCAGCAAAACCATGCATCACCAGAAGCTGCATTACTAGTAAAAAATACTCATCATTGATTAGCAACAGCATAGCAATGTTATTAAAAAGAATTCAGAGACTTATTGTACTTTAAAAGTGTTAAAATTATATTAAATTCACACATTACTTGTATTTCTAAACATATTGAATAGCTCTCACAGAATTACATTTAAAAATATGTGGTGTTCATGGCTCTCTCAGCCAAAAAGGTTTCTGACCCCTGCGCTAGATGGAAGGCACCAGATTAACCTGTGTAGCCACATGTTGCGCCACTCTGACATTAAGCTGAAAAATGTTTATACTGTATGATTCCTGGAGCAATATTGTACCATTTGAGATACTTATTCTGGTCTTATAACATTTGTGTCTTGTCTTGTATTTGACAAAATCATCCCCTGGTTAATATCCATGCACGCCAGCATATTAGGAACAGATGACGTCCATTCTTTAAAATGATGATGTCTCTGTAGTTAACATCTAAATGGTTGGGTGTGTCATGGGTAATCTATTTTGATATCCTCAACAATTTCAGACAACACTCCTGGCAATCTAAAAACACAGAAGAAAAATCAAAATAACAAATCCTAGTGTTACAGCAACAATACTGTGGAACGTATAATCAGTGCGTTACAGCAACATTAGCAGGAGACATTGAAGTAATATGACGCATGTCAAATTGTCAAATGACTGAACACTTGGAAAAACCTTGAGTGGCTTTTAAAGATAAAGACACGATGCTTTCACAAGTGCTACTGTACTATACAAACTCAGGCAGAAAAAAAAATTAAATCAAGAAAACACATTAAAAAAAGGGGGGGACACGCTAAATTAGCAGGCTCTTTAAATGTTTTCGAAACAGAGTGTGTCGGGATGCAAGAACATCACAAACCCAAAAAACATTAAGGTCATGTTTTTACAGAATGCGTGCATGTAGACATTTGTGGTGTGATTGCATAATCGCTAGCCCTGGTAATTTTTGTCACTGTGTGGGTGTATGACAGGTCTGTGGTTGTCTGAGAACAACACACTTGTTAAATTGAAATGTTTTTCTGACCGAAAAGACACGCCCACAATACAAATGTGAGAGGATGTGATGACACACTAAAGTGGAGCACAAAGAGGAGGTGGCGCATGTCAGAAATAACTACCTAAAGCCCAAAAATAAACCCCTAACCTCTACAGGAACCTTTTCTTATTTAATATCCCGTGTGTTTCTTAGTTCTTACTATTTCAAATTGAGTGTTTGTGTTAAGAAAACAGAAGAGGGTGTAACGCTAAACACAGCTCAAGGCAAAGCAACAAACGCATCGGATGGTAAAAATAGATAGAGGAAAATCCCTGACTTCTTCAAGTTTGTACATCAAGACATGCCTAAACATCTATCCAAATAGGGAAATGAAAGTAACACAAAATGCTACATGTTGTAGATTAAAAATGGAGATGCTTATTTAGATCGGGAGGGGGGGCATCTTACAGTAAGTGATTGGACCAACACAAGAGTGTGACAAGTGCATGGGGTGTTTTAAGCCATGTTTTGGTAATTCGATGGACGTACGTTTCCATGCGCCTTGGACAGGGTTTGTACGTCGTTTTCATGGCCAAATGCGAGTATCTGATCGTCAACGTTCTACGTGCAGCTTTTGGAGAAACAAGCTTTAATGCACTTAGGAAGTGACGCGGGCTTCGTCTGAATCTCAGACAGAGAAAGGAGAAAGACTGAGTCAGATTGAACAGGTACAGAAACTATTAGGCATGTGCATGTATGATATTCTGAAGGTATGATAACCTTAAGCCAACATATCACGGCTTCATGGTATCACGGTATTGCAATTACAGCTCTAAAATTCTAAAATGTGTTACTTTGAGATATCTGTAATTTAAAAAAAAAAAAAAAAAAAAACTTTTACATTGAACAGAATTTTTATTTTTCAAAACATATTAGCAAATTGGAACATAAGTATAATGTTAAGCTAAAATAAATAAATAAATAAATAAATAAAAACACATTTTCCCCCCAAAATTAAAATAAAGTCAGTCCTTTAGGTGAGCCTAAACCCGCAGCCACAGCTCAAAATTTTTACCATCAGAACAAAAATGATTGCATATTTTTCCATAAAAAGCACGTGTGTATATCATGTTTACATAATACACACGCTCTCTTTCTCAACACAGACAGTTGCCAGAGAGAAAAACACACCATGTTTTACCACCGCTAGACACACTAAACATGCTGGAGTTAACTCTTGTAGCTGGTCGGAAACATTTATGACAGTGTTTACTAACCTTTAATTTTGTGTAAATGCAAAATCATATTGGAGGTATTGCCTCCTCGACAGCCACCCTTCGCAAACATGTTTTACATGTCGGTTGGCACTCCTCCTCTAAGCCGCAGCCTTCTGTAACTTTTCTGTAGCTGAAGTATTCCCATACCAGCGATTTCGTTTTGTTTGATGGGGGAAATAAGTTCAGGAATTTCACCTCCTCCAGCCATCGTGTAGGACAGCTGATTTAATAACACTGAGCGACAACCGGTGGGGGAAACATGAGTCTTAAAGCAGCAAGCGAGGGATTTCTCCATGCATTTTTAGAACATGAAAAATAGCTAATACCTTAGGGATTGTATGAAGGTAAATTTTTGAGGTTTTGAAACCTTAACATTTTTATATCACGGGATACCTTGAAACCGGTAATCGGCACATGTCTAGAAACTATAAAGAGTGTGTGCTTATTTCATTAGCTAATTTTTCCATTTCAAGTATATCAGTGTAGCGTGACTGATGTAACGTTCATCACGCAATGGCTGTGCTTGTAGGTGTTGACATATTTTGTGTTTAAACATTATTTTCTCCATTATCAGAGGTCTAAGAAATGCACGATTTGCATACTTATTTACTCTGTGCACTGTCCTTTACATGAATACTAGGGGCTGTCAAGAAGAGTGCGAAATTTCCGATTCTTAGATTATTCGCGATTCGGTCGAGGAAGATTCGCAAATACAGTGGTACCTCTACATACGATCACTTCGACACACGATCTTTTCGACATCCGACGTAAAATTTGAGCCGCCATTTGTTTCTACATCCGACGAGTTGCTCGAAATACGACGACATGACAGCACTGCAAACGAACCCACGGGTGATTTTCTTATGTGAGAAATCAACACAGTTTTCAAAAAAAGTTAATACAGTTGGAGAAACAAGGAAAAAAGTGATGCTTACCTTTGAAATGAAGATGCAAGTTATAGAAAAATATGAGCTTGGGGTGCGCGTCCCTGAACCGGCTCAACAATACAGCTCCATGGTCCTCTTATGACCACCGTTCGCCACTATTTATAAGTTAAGGTGACAATTATTATTGTGGTAACATTGCCAAGGAAATCGCCAGCTTTGTCACGTTTTTATCATTTATTTAAGAACTTATCCAACACAAAACGCTCATTGTCTTAAGCAGTTGACTGCTCTCAGGAAAACGAAAGTATTATCTCTACCGCACCGACCTATCTCACTGGAGACGTCACCTTCGCGGTGCGTTCAGGGACAGTAAAAAGTGTCCGCCATATTAGAATCCGATTCGTTACATTATTTTCAGGAATAATTATTAATTCTTCTTCTTCTTCTTCTATTATTCTGAATTATTTATTTATAACTTATTTGTTTTTCTATGTTTAATTGCCATTTGTAACAGTGCCAGTAGTATTTATTAAGAATTTAGTGTATGTTTTTAGGCTTTGGAACGAATTAATGGAATTATAATGTATTCCTATGGGAAAATCCTGCTCGACATACGACCATTTCGACTTACAAACAAGGTCCTGGAACGAATTAAATTCGTATGTAGAGGTACCACTGTATCCAAATTCCGGTTATTGAAACACTAAAACACAATCAATGCAGTCTTCGGGACGCAATGAGGAACAGACCGACAACTTACGGCGCTAGATAAAAAAACAATAATACCTGATTGCGGGCGACAGTGCTTTAAACAACGCCCACGTTGCTACAAGCTACGTCCACGTAATGCTACGGTAGATATCACATGTATATAGAACTAGATGTGAAATCACAGACTCGGCAGCATTAGTAAACAGCAGTCATCTTAAAGCAGTGGACTTCTCTGAAAGGCTGTTGTAGTGAACCTTCCGAGCGAACCTAATTCTTATCTAAAATATTCCTAAATCGGCAAAATCTTGACTTGAATCTATCCTTAAATGATGAAACAGCTATAAAACTTTCACATGTCGAAAGTAGACAGAAGGGAAATTATGGCATAACGGGAGCAATTTTAACAACTTAAACGGTTGATTCACAACAATAACTTAATTGAATGTAGTTTGAAGCTGCTGATACAGAATGGGGACTTAAGTATTTTATTTACTGTTTTGAAATGTTAACTTGATAGTAAAATAGTAGTTTATTTAAGCCTGAGAGGATTTTTGTAGAATTTTTTAAACTAATGTACGAAACATTAAAAGCAGCTAATAGCCTTAGGGTGCATCAATAATCAATTTATAATCGTATCATAGCCTCTGAAACGTAATCGTAATCGAATTGTTAGGTGCCCCAAGATTCCCACCTCTAGCGCTCTCTATTGCTTAAACTCCCGAAATGTTGGTCCAATGCAGGCCAGTTCAGCTCATTAGGCAGACTAGGGAAATGCTAGGCGTGCAACTGCGTAACGCAGAAAGATTTTATGAATGATCACCAAAACCTGCCAGTTATTTTTTCAGTTAAGGGTCAAAATAAACGCAAAACAAAGAGAATTATAATCGGCATATTTAAAACAACAAAATAAATTGACGTTAGAGTCCTGTATGTTTTTACTGTATGTACTGTAATTATTTTGACACTGAATGGAACATACCTCTTCATGATCTGGATCTCTAGACACCATCTTTCTTTGTTTCTCTCACTCAGCTCCTGCCGGCACTGTTTAATGGCAATTTGCTCTTCGGTATCCTTCAAACACACAGTAAAGAAAAGGTTGCAATAATTCAAAGGCTAACCTATCAAACAGATTCCAATCATGTGTTCTTATTAACAGAAAATTGCAATAGACATGATTAACAGGTAATGTACTCTACTACCACTATATCAAAACTCATCGGATAAACGTGATTGCCAATGTCTTTGAAGTTACAATCCGTCAAAGAGGTGATGAGCAATACACTTGTACGTTTATCATTCCCTGTTTCTCACGGCGTCATCATGGTCCAATCGCTTCCCGTAACATGACCTGCGCCCTAATAATAACACGCAGCATTGTCATCAATACGGGAAGAAGGAAGTTTAATCATCAGCGGTGCCTGCTACATGTACTTTATGTTCTGCTTGGGCCAGGCCTTTTATTACATCCTGAAGTACGGTGGCACAGCTTCAAGTTGCCAGTCAGATTTCATTTATTGTAATTATTTTTAAAATGACGACAGATTTAATAATCAGCTTTGAGAATGTTAAAACAGATGTATAAAAAGCATTTGAACACTTTTGGTGAGGTGCAACAATATTTACTTGATGAATTTTGAGTTCAAGTCCTATAACGCCACAGCAATTTTTCATGCATCTGCACAAAATAAGGGTGAACCTTTTTGTTGAATGCTTTATGTCAGCCTTTTGTGTAGTAGGAGGAAGCCAGAGGACTCAGAGAAAACTGTTCTGAGTTCTGAGTATGTTGAAAATAGTGGGATCATTGTAAAATGTACTTCTTGTATATCAGAAAATCACTGTTCAACTTGAATGTTAGCATGACTTGGTTATAGATATACAGTGCCTTGCAAAAGTATTCGGCCCCCTTGAATCTTGCAACCTTTCACCACATTTCAGGCTTCAAACTTAAAGATATAAAATTTAATTTTTTTGTCAAGAATCAACAACAAGTGGGACACAATCGTGAAGTGGAACAACATTTATTGGATAATTTAAACTTTTTTAACAAATAAAAAACTGAAAAGTGGGGTGTGCAATATTATTTGGCCCCTTTACTTTCAGTGCAGCAAACTCACTCCAGAAGTTCAGTGAGGATCTCTGAATGATCCTATGTTGTCCTAAATGACCGATGATGATAAATAGAATCCACCTGTGTGTAATCAAGTCTCCGTATAAATGCACCTGCTCTGTGATAGTCTCAGGGTTCTGTTTAAAGTGCAGAGAGCATTATGAAAACCAAGGAACACACCAGGCAGGTCCGAGATACTGTTGTGGAGACGTTTAAAGCCGGATTTGGATACAAAAAGATTTCCCAAGCTTTAAACATCTCAAGGAGCACTGTGCAAGCCATCATATTGAAATGGAAGGAGCATCAGACCACTGCAAATCTACCATGACCCGGCCGTCCTTCCAAACTTTCTTCTCAAACAAGGAGAAAACTGATCAGAGATGCAGCCAAGAGGCCCATGATCACTCTGGATGAACTGCAGAGATCTACAGCTGAGGTGGGAGAGTCTGTCCATAGGACAACAATCAGTCGTACACTGCACAAATCTGGCCTTTATGGAAGAGTGGCAAGAAGAAAGCCATTTCTCAAAGATATCCATAAAAAGTCTCGTTTAAAGTTTGCCACAAGCCACCTGGGAGACACACCAAATATGTGGAAGAGGATGCTCTGGTCAGATGAAACCAAAATTGAACTTTTTGGCCACAATGCAAAACGATATGTTTGGCGTAAAAGCAACACAGTTCATCACCCTGAACACACCATCCCCACTGTCAAACATGGTGGTGGCAGCATCATGGTTTGGACCTGCTTTTCTTCAGCAGGGACAGGGAAGATGGTTAAAATTGACGGGAAGATGGATGCAGCCAAATACAGGAACATTCTGGAAGAAAACCTGTTAGTATCTGCACAAGACCTGAGACTGGGACGGAGATTTATCTTCCAACAGGACATTGATCCAAAACATAAAGCCAAATCTACAATGGAATGGTTAAAAAATAAACGTATCCAGGTGTTAGAATGGCCAAGTCAAAGTCCAGACCTGAATCCAATCGAGAATCTGTGGAAAGAGCTGAAGACTGCTGTTCACAAACACTCTCCATCCAACCTCACTGAGCTCGAGCTGTTTTGCAAGGAAGAATGGGCAAGAATGTCAGTCTCTCGATGTGCAAAACTGATAGAAACATACCCCAAGCGACTAGCAGCTGTAATTGGAGCAAAAGGTGGCGCTACAAAGTATTAACGCAAGGGGGCCGAATAATATTGCACGCCCCACTTTTAAGTTTTTTATTTTTTAAAAAAGTTTAAATTATCCAATAAATTTTGTTCCACTTCACGATTGTGTCCCACTTCTTGTTGATTCTTGACAAAAAATTAAAATTTTATATCTTTATGTTTGAAGCCTGAAATGTGGCGAAAGGTTGCAAGGTTCAAGGGGGGCGAATACTTTTGCAAGGCACTGTATATAAGTATGAATTCAAATGTTCTATGTTCTTCAGAGCGATAATATGGAATTTTGAATGATGCGGTCAAAGGACTACCGTAATTTCTGGACTATTGGGCGCCCCTGATTACAAGCCTCACCCAGTACATTTTTAAAGGAAAAAACATTTTGTACATACATAAGCCTCTCCTGCCTATAAGCCGCGTGTGCCCACTTAGTAAAAGAGGCATTGAGAAATACGTAGTTTTCAAAATTTTAATAACACAGCTTTTCGTTCCAAACAGCGCCGGCAAACACGGCAGTTATATAGCAGCGGCACGGAAGTTACATCGCATCAGCATGGCGGTGCAGCACTAATTGTGCTGGTTAATAAAAACATAAAAGTCTTTGTTAGCAATCTTCATCTTTCTCCTGTGCATTCAAACCATGGAAGTCTTCACCCTCAGTGTCGGATATGATGACGCTCAGATGCACTTCGCCACACACCTACTCTGTCTCTCCCTCGCCGTCGCCTTCAATGTCTCCCATATTGAGGCATATTCACTCTTAGCCCGTGCTGTCCTCCTCGTCACGCAGCAGAATGGCCCCTTCGAAACCCGTTGATGATGGCGGACTCTTTCACAGCGCTTCACCATGCCAGGCTCCCCCGGCAAACCTGTGCAAAAGCTGCTCTGTGCATGCGGTGAGTCTAGGCAAACAATCTCTCGCCGCTCGTCATCAAAGCTTCCCATACAACTCGGATGGCCAATTTAATTTCTTCGAGCATTTTCCATGATGCAGGTATGCAAAATCTACTCATGCACACAGGCAGATGCACAACGCACAAAGTTAAACTACCGGTAATAGTGCAAACTAGCATCTTTCTCCACACATATATTCCACGTGTCTCACTCCCACATTCCATGCTCGAGCGCCCCTCGCGGCCGTCAGAAAAATACACAAATTGGCCGCATCACTGCACACGCCGCAGGACCCAAAATGAGGGAAAAAGTAGCGGCTTGTAGTCCGGAAATTACGGTAATAATTATTTTAGAAATTCATTGTTGGTATCTGATTATATTGTAGTGCTGCAACGATTAATAGATTAACTCGAGTAATTCCATTAGAAAAGAGCTTCGAATCAGATTTTGCTGCTTCGAGTATTTGTTTAATTAAAGTGGGGTTGTAATGGTTTGTCTTGAAAGTGTTTGATTTTAGTTTTATTGATTTGGGTGGTTACACTGCCCTCTAGTGGCAACAGTGAATATGACATAACTCTTTTAACTTGGCTGGATCCAGCTGCTCCCTGTTAAGACCATCATAAGGTAAGTTTTTGTTTGAGCTCATATGTTTGTTTATGTTTATTCGTAATTTAGTTTAGAGGTTAACATTTAGTGGACTTTTGCTAAGCAAGTTAGCCAATTGTTTTTTTGTTGTACTTCAATCCTCATTCATTAAATTTTTTTTATACCGTTTGCGGCTAAACTAAGCTAAGGTATTTCAATTAGGGCTGAACGATATTGGAAAAAAACTAACAATGTGACTTTTTGGCGGTTTGCGAGATATACTGGACTGTCTCAGGAAATTAGAATACACAATATTCTAATTTTTTGAGACAGTCCTGTGTATATATACAGGACTGTCTCAGGAAATTAGAATACACAATATTCTAATTTCCTGACTGTCTCAGGAAATTAGAATATTGTGTATTCTAATTTCCTGACTGTCTCAGGAAATTAGAATATTGTGTATTCTAATTTCCTGAGACACTCCTGTATATATACACAGGACTGTCTCAAAAAATTAGAATATTGTGTATTCTAATTTTCTGAGACAGTCCAGTATTGCAATATTAAAACTAGAAGAATTTTCAACAGATGACTTGAATAGATCCGTTTGGGAAGACTTTGGTTGACTCACCATGACCACATTGTATTGTATTGTATTCCTATAATGCTGTTTATTCTAGGCTAAGGGGGTTCATCTGTGAATGATGAAGATTGGTGCATTTAAAAGGGATCCAGGAGGCCATGTCTCTGCACACTTGCTGCTTTTATGAAGCAAACAAAAAAACAAAACAAAAAAACAATCGCACATCCTGCGATTGGACTATTGTGCATGCGCACATTGCGATGGCAATATTTAAACGACAGATTGTGCAGGCCTAATTTTAATTTATTTTAAAACGCATTTATTGTGCTTGTGAAATGAAAGTGCAAATAAGCACAGTTTGAATGCTCTTTTGAAAGTGCAATCTTAGCAAGCCTTTGTTTTACACATTCCAAAATATATTCTGCAACACATTAATTCCTAATCCAATTACTCGATTATTCGAACTAATTGATAGACGAATCGATTACTTAAATAATCAATAGCTGTAACCCTATCATACTTTGATCTATTCAGTGACTGAATGTAGTCATTTTAAATCCATGATTAGTCACCCATTTCCAGTAAAAGAATCAGCATGGCGCAGAAAATTTATTTGCAATTTGTGGCGTGTTACTCCTTTGTCTGTTTTTAAATATTTACACTACAAAACGTACAAACTGTTTAAAGTAAGAAAGGCTCTTATCGCGAAATATGCTCAACATATACACACCTGAAAATGACTAACACAAGCAAAGCACAGGCATAAAGAGAGGAAGGGGAAGGTCTGGTTAGAGTGTGTGCTCATACTTCCATACTCTACATCCCATAATGCTCTCATCCTATGAGTAGGAGTGATGTCACTATAAGGCAGGGGTCCCCAAACTACGGCCCGCGGGCCGGATACGGCCCGCCTCCACATTTGGTCCGGCCTCCTCAACAATATTTATTTATTTATTATTATTATTTTATTTTTTTCAATAGTGTTATTTATTTCCTGGATTTTTTTCTGTGAAGAACGCAGAGAGGGTTATTTGGTTATTATCTATTTAATTGATAGTGTTATTATTATTTATTATTATATGATTGTAACGGGTACACGCAGGTCCATGTGGAGCGTGGAAACCTCCCTGCCGATTCCTTCATGTAAGGACGCTAGCGGCTGTGCCGTTGGCTCGAGCTTATTGGTGCAGTGGTTACCGATCTTGCCTGCCGTGTGGAAGCGTCGTTGGCGCGCGGGTTCGCGTGATAATATATATATTTAAATTTTATTTACTTTTGTTCCGTGAATAATCCAGAATGGGTTATTTGATTGTGGCTTTCTGAAAAACAATAAATTTTTACCTTTAGGCACTCCTGCAATCGTCACACTTTTTCTGTTACAAACTGACCCGGCCCCTCATCAGAGAAGGGAAAAGTTATGTGGCCCTCACAGGAAAAAGTTTGAGGACCACTGCTATAAGGATTTCAATCAGATAACATTCCCATCTTCGTTGGTTTGATGTCAGTTTATTTCCTAACAAGCAAGAGTGTACTCCAGCAAACTACAGGTTGAAGGCTGTAGCTAACTTGTAATCTGCAGGCAATACAGACACCATTAAGTCAGCAGTTAATTAATCAGCCCTCGATAGATACTGGCCCATGCTACAAAGTTACCGAGTTTCAAGATGATCAATTCAAGAATGACAGCGATAGAGCACTTCAAGGTTAGATTCCACAAGGTGAACAACTACTTGAGGAGTTCCTCGACAGGTCTTTAGCCTCTAAAAAGAAATCCTCTTAATTTAAGAATTGCATACAAATTTATACAGTTACTATTACAAAGAGAAGTGGAAAAAAAATACATCAAATTTTCCTTGTAAGCAGTGCAGCCGTATTTAATTGGAAGTGTCCGGAGAATGCCACGAAACTACAAACTGAATGCGGATGACGCTCCTGCAGACATTATCCAGTAATAGTCTGCTAAATTAACAATTAAATCATAAAATAATAATGAAAATGTGTACATTCACTACCCTATCATTAGGTACACATATACTGTATATGTTTTTTTGTTTTCAACCATATACGAACTTTTGCTGAACGTAATATACGTTTTACATATTAAATAGCACTTTAAAACAATATATTGCTGACATTTTAATCCAAATGCATATTTTTCTTTAATCTTTCTTTGATCCTTTGTTGCAGAGAGCTACAAACTACTCGAGACATTCCTCAGAGATTTAGGTCCATATTGACGTGATAGCATCACATATTTGCTGCGGATTTGTCGGCTGGGCATTCATGATGTGTATCTCCCATTCACCCATATCCCCAAGGTGCTCTATTGGATTAAAATCTGGTGACTGTGGAGACCATTTGAGTACAGTGAACTCATTGTAATGGTCAAGAAACCAGTCTTAAATTTTTCGAGCCTGATGACATGGCGTATTATCCTGCGAGAAGAAGCCATCACTAGATGGGTACACTGTGATCATAAAAGGGTGGACATGGTCAGCAACAATACTCGGGGGGTGGCATTGCAACGATGCTTGATTGGTACTAAGCGGCCCAAAGTGTAGAAAAAATATATATTTCTTGTGATGTGGTCTCGTGGTCAAGATCCGTGACTGCAGTTGGAAGAGATTGTCGAAAAATACAAACCTTATTTTGCCATCTGGTGACATTCCCAAAGCCTCCAGTCCCTAGACGTTCCTTCAGCTCCCAGGGCCCACAGCTCTGTGGCTGATGAAGCGGGACGCGGTTCATGGCATCCACCAGAACTTCCTCGAAAGGCCACACCTGCAGAAAAATTAAGCATTTACACTGAGGCTAATGTGTAATCCTGTCAATGAAAATGTTATGACAAAACAAGAAAACATCACTTATATTCACTCATGTACTGTATCTATACAGTAAAGCATACCACACCAACTTGTAAAAGTTACAAAAAAAGTGAGGGAGCTTTGAAAAAAAATGGATTGCTTGCATATTTTTAGTGCTGACTACATGCAAACATTCTCCATGCAAAAAGGTAAAATTATGTATGTGAACTCTAGAGTTTAATAAACATAACCACAACCAAACCTTTCCTATGTTTGCAGGTACAGATAAAAGGAATGAAATTCTCATTAATAAACTATGTGGAAAATGCCAATAATGTCCAATTAGCAAAGACAAGACCTATTCAAACCAGAACCTCTCAAAACCTGACATAAAGTCGTAATTACTAAATTTAATTTTAATTATCTTGTTCAATTAAAAGATACATTCTAATGACCTTTAATTGTTAGACTTTAAAACTCATGGATTTAGAAATACAGTGATCATTAGCTACTTCCCGCTTCAAACTTCGCGCACTCAGAGAAAAAAAAATACAGATGAGCTGTCCCGAGCGGATCGGATAGTCCGGGGGTCGGCAACACGTGTTTTGAGAGCCGCGTGCTCTTTAGCACTGCCCTAGTGGCTCCCTGGAACATTTTCAAAAATGTTTAAAATGGAAAAAAATGGTTGAGGGAAATATATTTTTTGTTTTGATATGGTTTCTCTGATAGTGAGGAGGAGTGGATAATGTACTTACCCCAGGAGATAATAAAGCGTGAAAAACCATTCACAGATGGTGAGTACAGAAAGGAGACATTCATCAACATATCGAAACACCTATTTGCAGATTTCAAAAACAAAACCGAGATTAAAAAAAAAAAAAAAAAAAAAAAACATGCCCAGATAAGGGGCATGTTATGCACGTTCCATTTTGTTGTTTTTCAAAACCTCAAAATAAAAATACAATACAGAAAAGACATAAAAAATCTGATTTCTATATTGCATTTCTATGATCTCATAAAAGCAATGAAACAAGTCATTGATATTGAAATGAAGTTAAACTTGAGGTGGCATACAACAGAGTAATCACGCGGTGCGGTGCGTTGGATGCACTGCAGGGAAAATAAACATTAAATCATGAAGGCTGATTATGTTTTTTTAGCCGACTTAGTCATTTTGATAATAGGCTAATATAGCTAATACAGATGTATACAGCATGTGTTGCCTTCATTAATAGGGTTATTTAAGGCTTTTAATTTTTTGCAGCTCCAGACATACCGGTATTTGTTTTTTTGGTCCAATATGGCTTTCAACATTTTGGGTTGCCGACCCCTGGCATAGTCTCACGCTCGCTCCCTCACTCCTTACCTCCCTCTCCCTGCTCTTTGTTCGTTAGAGAGTGAACTGGAGTTGCTTATTAAAAGTAAACGATGATTGACAGACAGTTAAGCTTTGATCTTGCCAGAGACTCGACCTTCAAAGGATCGCATGCGTCAATCATCGTTTAACTTGTTAAACAGTTGCTTTGGCAACTCATTGTGTGTAAGTGAACAGCTGGAGTGGATTTGAGTGAACACTCAATGAAGCATTTAATAAAGACAAGCATTTTTTTTTTCAAACTTTTGTTCTTGTTTAAAAATAATTCTGTGGGACATTAACACGTTTAAAACATCATAATTATTACATTTAAAGTGCTTAAAAACCATTTATAACAATATATATAGAGAGTATATATTATGGCTGTCAAAATTATCGCGTTAACGAGCGGTAATTAATTTTTCAAATTAATCCCGTTAAAATATTTGACGCAATTAACGCACAAATGCCCCGCTCAAACAGATTAAAATGAGAGCACAGTGAAAGGTGTACTTGTTGTGTTTTTCGGAGTTTTGCCGCCCTCTGCTGGCGCTTGGGTGCGACTGATTTTATAAGCTTCAGCACCCATGAGCATTGTGTAAGTAATTGTTGACATCAACAATGGCGGGCTACTAGTTTATTTTTTGATTGAAAATTTTACAAATTTTATTAAAACGAAAACATGAAGAGGGGTTTTGATATAAATTTTTTATAACTTGTCTAACTTGTCTAAGTCTAACTAAGTCTTTCTATCCATGGATCGCTTCAATGTTAATAATGGTAATGCCATCTTGTTGATTTATTGTTATGATAAAGAAATACAGTACTTATGTACCGTATGTTGAATGTATATATCCATCTTGTGTCTTATCTTTCCATTCCAACAATAATTTACAGAAAAATATGGCATATTTTATAGATTGTTTGAATTGCGATTAATTGCGATTGATTACGTTTAATTAATTTTTAAGCTGTAATTAACTCGATTAAAAATTTTAATCGTTTGACAGCCCTTATATATATATATATATATATATATATATATATATATATATATATATATATATATATATATATATATATATATATATATATATATATATATTAGAGCTGAAACAAATACTCGAGCAACTCGAGTAACTCGAGTTTAAAAACTGATCCAAGTAATTTTATTCACCTCGAGGAATCGTTTAATTTTGCCAGTTCTAAGCATCACGTTTTTCCCGGACAACTTTTAATGCGGGACAACGCGCTGACGTCACGTGCGTAGAGGAAGAAGCAATAAAAAAAATACCTTACTGCAGCCGACAGCCGTTACAAACTGCGCCGACGATGCTAAAAACTACGCCTGCATATTGCTACGTGGTAGCAGGTAGCGTCTGTATGCGTGTCATAGATATCACATGTACGTAGAACTAGATGCAAAATGACTGACTCGGCGGCGTTAATAAAACAGCCGTCATCTTAACCCTTGAGAGTTGAAGGACGCGCCGGCGCGTCCTCAGCGCATGTCGTCTTTGAAGCGCCCTCACGTTTTAATTACGTCACCCACATGCCTTTAGTTGGTCTCGTTTTAAAGTGCGGAAGTTGCGGTTTACTCTCGTTATTATTTGAAGTCAATCGACCAACTAGAACGTGAGATATTGTCATTTAAGTTTTATAGTTTTATTGTCCTCTCAAAAAAACATTAAAACGCTGCATGGATCATTTTTTTATGTCTATATTTCCATCATTTCGTGTCCTTTTTCAAAACGGAAGCTCCATGAAAAAAAACACAAATCAAACGAACCCTTTCGAAGTCACAGTGGAAGCACAAAATGCGTTTTTTTTTAATATATAACTGCCGTGCAAGGTTCCACCGAACGAGAGGGAGGAGTGTTCTGAAGCAGCGAGGTGGCGAGCGACGGCCGTTTGGATCGAGCAGCGACTTTGTGGGACTTTGAGAATGAACGGAAAACTAAATTTAGCGCAAGCAATTGTGCTTTTTGATCAACTTGAGGAAGAGGATGGTCCAAATTCATCATCATCGTCTTCTTCGGAAGAGTCCTCGAGTGAAGATAGTGACGGATTTGAACACGTGGGTGACGCCATCGACGAGCAGAGGTAAGCCAACTCACTCTTTTTTTTTTATGCTGAAAAAGTTACTTTTGAAAGTTTCTTTTGATATTGCAAGACAAAGTTAATTTTGATGCAATATAAGTGTGTGTTTGTATATAATAATAAAATGTGCATGTCAGATCAAAGTCGTACGTGCACTGTGGGTATCCCAGGCAGGAATTTATAATTTGTGGTGTTCTTCTTTCTATATGAAGATTAGGGATGTAGCACATATTCAGCTATGGTATTCTTTCTATTGTCATACATATAGATTTCCATTATTATTTATTGCTGTATATATTTTAATTTTATACTTTATTATTTTCATAAATACTGACTTTTTTTCATGTACATTTATAGTGACAATGAAAGTAAAGTGAAATGAAAATGGAAGGGTGGAAAGAGGACCGACACCCCATGGAAGTGTGAGCTGTTTGATGTAGCCCTGTGTCTAATTCCAGGACGAAACTGCTTTTCGGAGTGGCAAGCCTGACAAAAATTTAACTTGTTTATTGTAAATATTTTTGAAAATACATTTTTTTCCAATGTTATATATATATTTTTTCCCCACAATCAGTCTTCTCAATTTGTGTATATAAATGTGTGTTCAAGAAGCTTGATTGTGTACATAGTTTTCATCAGGTGATGGGCCGCAATACCTAAACTCATAAAGAGATGGCCTCTAAACACTTTTTGTGTTAGATGGTATATATTTTTTCACTGTTCTTCACTGTTTGGTCTGCTGTATATAACCTGTTTTGACTAGAGTATGTATAAAGGCAAAAAACGCCTATGGCTATACCTGTTGTTTATGTTGAATTGTCAAATATAAAACTATTTATTCTAAATCTTTTTGGTTGAATGTTCATCCTAACATGTTGAATAAATATTACAAAGTTTCAAAACGGTTCGTTACGCATGTTTGGTTGTCAATTGGACATCAATATTAAAAATTTTGACAAAACGATTTTGGAATTTTTGGTCTTTTTGGGCCCAAAATGATGATTTATAATTAGTTAGTGAAGGAAACAACAGTTTGGACATGAAGTTCAAGGTGTCACAAAAAAAGGGACCAAACCAGGCCATCGTAAACAATTCTTTCTTTGAAATATAAAGGCAATTTCAAAGGCATGCAAAATCAGACAAAATAGGCCCAGACCTTAAAGGGTTAAAGCAGTACACTTCTCAGCACTCATAAATAAGATTAACGTTACAGTCACTCGCTAACGTAACGTTAACCCTGCGGAGGGCAAGGTTTGTATTCATTATGACTACTGTTGATGCGTGGCTAACTCTTAAATACAGGCTTTATTTAATCTGTCAAAACAGCGCTGTAGAGTGATTAGGGTGTAAAATAAAAACTTAATAATGCTAACTGTCAATTTGAGCTCAGTAGTCATTGCTGGATAAAACTAGAGCTGTCCCGACTAGTCGACATAGTCGACGTCATCGATGACGTAAATCCGTCGACGAGCACAACATCCCGTCGACGGTTAATGAAGGGTTTAAAAAAATATATGCGCGGAAAGTTCAGAATGTCGGATGCTCTGTATGCAATCGGGGAAAGCGGCACAAAGCCAAAAAAGCGCACCAGAGTGTCCAAAACATTGACTTTTTTCAAAGAAACAAAGGAGGGTACACTCTTCTGTCCTGTCTCTTCAATGCCAAGGTTGGCTGCACGTCGGCCGTGAATAAACACCTCAAGCGCAGTCACCGTTTGTAATTTTTTTTTTTTCATTTTTTGTACACCAGAGGGTGCTGTCGCCTTACTAAATAATAATGTTTCATTGACATTGGGCCTATAAGTGCTATTAGTATTGTTCTTAATGCTAACTGAAAGGTTTATTTCATGTTATGGTATAGAAAATTATATAAGGTTAAAAGGTCATAAATATATACAGTCAGTGTTGTTAATCTTACTGAAAAAAAGTAATTAATTATAGTTACAAATTACTTCTCACAAAAAGTAATTGCGTTAGTAACTCAATTACCTGAATGTAAGAGTAATTAGTTACTTGGCAAAGTAATTGGTGATAATTACTTTTTTTTTTTTCCCCTCAAAAAAAAAAAAAAAAAAAAAAAAAAAAAAAAAACATTGGCCACACTATGTGAAGTTTTTTGTGAAGGTTTTTGGTACAATTGGCCCGAGCCCAATTCTTTAACTGAATTTACCCTTTACCCTGAATCAACTGTTGAAAGTTGTTAAAATTGCTCCCATTATTGCATTTGTTCCCTTCTCTCTACTTTCGACATATGAAAGTTTTAAAACTGTTTCATCATTTAAAGATAGATTCAAGTCAAGATTTTGCCGATTTAGAAGTATTTTAGATAAAAAGTTACTTAGGTTCGCTAGGAAGGTTCTCTACAACAGAGCCATCCTAAAAAGTCTACTGCTTTAAGATGGCGGCTGTCTACTAACGCATTTAGTGCCATGCAGTGTTGTTAATTTTACTTTTAAAAAGTAATTAATTACAGTTACAAATTACTTCTCCCAAAAAGTAATTGCGTTAGTAACTCAGTTACCTGAATGTAAGAGTAATTAGTTACTTGGCAAAGTAACTAGTGATATTTTTTTTTTTTCCCTCAAAAAAAAAAAAAAAAAAAAAAAAAAAAAAAAAAAAAAAACACAGGTCACACAATGTGAAGCTTAAAGGGTTAGGGGGACAATTGGCCCTAACCCAATTCTTTACCCTCCGCTTAACTAGACACAAGGGTATTGCGATAACTAGCTAGTAACCTTTGCTATGTGTGGAAGTCATTTAAAGTTGTGAATCAATCGTTAAAGTTGTTAAAATTTCTCCCGTTATTGCATTAGTTCCCTTCTGTCTACTTTAAACATGTGTAAGTTTTAAAACTGTTTCATCATTTAAAGATAGATTTAAGTTAAGATTTTGCCGATTTAGGAGCATTTTAGATTTAAAAAAATTACTTAGGTTCGCTAGGAAGGATCTCTACATCAGGGCCTTCCTGAGAGGTCTACTGCTTTAAGATGGCGGCTGTTTACAAACGCATGTAGTCCTTAAAACATGTTGGCAATGCAGCAGTGTCTGTCATTTGCATCTAGTTCTATAATATGATATCTACCGTGTCATGTGGGCATAGTTTGTCGGCTATGGCTGCAGTCAGGTATTATTGGAGCCACCTAGCATCGCGGTTGCAACGGCGTCTTCCCCACTCCTGCTCAGCTCTCGTCCCCGTGAGTCCGTTTCTCTCAGACTTTTTTTTTATTCAACCAACTTAGTAACGCATAGTAACGCACGCCTTTCCCGCCTCAGTAACGGTAACGGCGTTGCCAAGATGAGAAAAGTAATTAATTAGATTACTCATTACTGAAAAAAATAACGCCGTTATATTGTAACGCCGTTATTAACAACACTGTATATACAGTGATTGCACTCAAGGGAGAGATTGTCAATGATAAGGTAATAAATTAAGGTAAAGGCAATTCATATAGGCAATTCATTGATATACAAATAAGGTTTAAAAGGAAAAAGGTGAAAAGTTTTCGTTAATTTCTAATTGTGTTGTTTTATTTGTGTGCACCGTAGCTCTTACAGTGTGATTACATCAAGGATGGAATAAAAGTTGTAAACCATCAGTTTAAGAGACCATCTTTTCAATCGGGATGCTACACTAGTTAATTCTATCAGCATTTGAACTCATTGTTTATTTGTGATTTATTATTGTTATTTACGTGTTTACTTGTACTTTAATAAATAATTTAAGTGTTCCAGTATGTTTTTTTGTGAATTGATAAGCGTCAACTAAAAATTTCATTGCTAAATTAGTAAACAAACAAAAAAAAATATATATATATATATATATTTTTTTTTTTAATTATTAGATTAGTCGACTAATCGTAAAAATAGTCGGCTGACTAATCGGGAGAAAATTAGTCGTTTGGGACAGCCCTAGATAAAACACCAAGTAACTTAACTAGAACTTATAGCTTGACACTAGGGATGTCCCGATCCAGGTTTTTGCACTTCCGATCCGATACAGATATTGTTTTGCACTTCCGATTCGATACCGATACTGGCCGATACCGATACCGGCCCATCTGAGCATGTGTTAAAGTTATTTAGCCTCCTTACTTAGTTGTCAGACTCATGTTGAAAAGGGTTTTAGTACTCTTGATAATAACTCGCCAGCTGAATTAGGTGAGTTTGAATAACACACAACGGTTGGTAACAAGAAACTGACCTGTTTATTCAGTGACAAACACAAAACATTATAAATAACAAACAGAAATGGCATAGTCAGTCAGTAAAACGTGCAAATAATATTGTAAACTGTCTTAAAAAAACACAAACAACCTCAGTGGAAAATCCCACAAACCCCCCCAAGCTATTAGATGCTTTTAATATTTTGTGCATTAGTTACAATAATTGTATAAATAGCCTCTCAGGTTTAAATAAACGACTATTTCAGTATCAAGTTAACATTTTAAAACAGTAAATAAAATACTCAAGTCCCCATTCTGTATCAGCAGCTTTAAAATACATTCAATTCATTTAATTTTGCGAATCAACTGTTAAAGTTGTTAAAATTAGTCCCGTTATTCCATAATTTCCCTTCTGTCTACTTTCAACATGTGAAAGTTTTAAAACTGTTTTGAAGATAGATTCAAGTCAAGATTTTGCCGATTTAGGAGTATTTTAGATAAAAAGTTAATTAGGTTCGCTTGGAAGGTTCTCAACAGCCTACTAGGAAAGTCTGCTTTAAGATGGCGGCTGTTTACTAACGCACCGAGTTGTCCATACTTCAATGTTGCGAACGCCGTCGACTCCGTCAATTGGCATCTAGTTCTATATACATATGATATCTATTATCTACAGTAAAACGATGTTGACGTAGTTTGTAGAGGCTGTCAGCAGCAGTCAGGTATTCTTGTGTGTTTTTTATCCAGAGGCATGAGTTGAGCTAAAGCCGTGAGTCGAGCATTGGCAATACCGGGTCTATGACAAGCATGCTCATACTCTTGGGACGCAATGCGGTCCGTTTCTCATCGCGTCCTGAAGACCGCGCTGTGTATTAGTTCTGCTTTACTTGACATATTTCAATAATCGGAATTTGGATGTTTGTGAATCGTTCTCGAATCTTCCATGGCCGAATCGCTCAAGGATGTAATGACGGCTGGGCATGTTGTACCGTGGTTCTAAGTGTTGGATGGTGCTTCTTTATTCACGAGAGATAATGGCTCGTCATCCAGAATGAATTCTTCGGCAATGACTCTTGTTATTCCTTGGGCTTTGGGACTGTCGAGTGCCAGTTTGTTACGCATAGCAAAAGTTTCTGCCAGTGTTAGTTGCGTATAGGGCTGCAGCTATCGAATATTTTAGTAATCGAGTCATCGACTGAAAATTCTATCGATTAATCGAGTAATCGGAAAAAACAAATATATTTTTAGGTGAAGAGCAATTATAAATATACATGAGAAAAAAAGACATTTCATCTAATCTTGAACCATTTTCAGTCAATCAATGTCTTTATTTTCGATGTATATTGTTGAAAACAGCCAACAATTGCATCTCAGATGTAACTAGAATTTTAAAAAAAAGACTAATTCACTGCTTTCACTCAAAAAACCTTTAGATCTTATTTAAAAAAAAAGTGGGGAGAACAAGTATTTGATACACTGCCAATGGGTTTTCCCATCGGCAGTGTATCAAATACTTGTTCTCCCCACTGTATATACACACACACATATATATATATATATTAGAGCTGGGAATCTCCGGGCACCTAACGATTCGATTACGATTCAGAGGCTCCGATTCGATTATAAAACGATTATTGATGCACCCTCCTCCTTTTTTTTTTTCTTTTAATGTTTTGTACATTAGTTCCAAAATTGTTCAAAAATACTCTCAGGCTAAACCAAAATACTATTTCAGTATCAAGTTAACATATAGCAGTAAACAAATATACAAAAATAACAGTAAATAAAAAACTCCAATCCCCATTCTGTATCAGCAGCTTTAAACTACATTCAATTAATTTAATGTTGTGAATCAACCATTAAAGTTGTTAAAATTGCTCCCGTTATTCCATAATTTCCCTTTTGTCTACTTTCGAGATGTGAAAGTTTTAAAACTATTTTAAAGATAGATTCAAGTCAATATTTTACCGATTTAGGAGTATTTTAGATAAAAAGTTAATTAGGTTTGCTTGGAAGGTTTGCTACAACAGCCTTGCAGGGAAGTGTACTGCTTTAAGATGGCGGCCGTTTACTAACGCCCGCATCTAGCTTTTTGTAGGTGTGCTGCTAACGTTACCAAATCTATAATGCATCTAGTCCTATATAAATGATATCTACCTCAACATTATGTGGATGTACTTTGTAGCAGCTTTTCGGCAGCAGTCAGGTATGTTGTTGTGTTTTTTTTTTTTAATCTCGTGGCATGAGTTGCGCTAGAGCCGTGAGTTGAGCATTGGCATTACCCGAGGGGCCGGGTAATGAGAAGCATGATGTTTAGCTACTCTCGCTCCGTTCCTCATTGACCGCGCAACGCGCTGAGTGTGTTGTACTTCCGCTTTACTTATTTATATTTCAATAATCAGAATTTGGATGTTTGCGAATCGTTCTCGAATCTTCCACGGCCGAATCGCGAATAATCTAAGAATCGGAAATTTTGCACACCTCTAATATATATATTACCTAAAAATGCTGTTACGCTTGATAACACACATCACTTAAAAGTTAGGATTTTTTCCCACGTGTTTCAATTGAATTTCTCTTTGTGTCAAGCCATTTTTAAGTTCTAGTTAAGTTTTAAGTTAGTCTAAACTGTAAGTCCTGATAGGATTTTGAGTTTTTGCAGTGTTCAAAATAAATGTATGATACAGGCTGTATTGGAGTACATTAGGGACCAGTGCTACTAGGTGTTTTATCCAGCAATGACTACTGAGCTAAAATTGATAGTTAGCATGATTAAGTTTTTATTTTACACCCTCATCACTCCACAATGCTATGTTATGTTAAAGCCTGTATTCATACATACACATTCATACATATATACAGTCCCTTGCAAAAGTATTCGGCCCCCTTGAACCTTGCAACCTTTCGCCACATTTCAGGCTTCAAACATAAAGATATAAAATTTTAATTTTTTGTCAAGAATCAACAACAAATGGGACACAATCGTGAAGTGGAACAACATTTATTGGATAATTTAAACTTTTTTAACAAATAAAAAACTGAAAAGTGGGGCGTGCAATATTATTCGGCCCCCTTGCGTTAATACTTTGTAGCGCCACCTTTTGCTCCAATTACAGCTGCAAGTCGCTTGGGGTATGTTTCTATCAGTTTTGCACATCGAGAGACTGACATTCTTGCCCATTCTTCCTTGCAAAACAGCTCGAGCTCAGTGAAGTTGGATGGAGAGTGTTTGTGAACAGCAGTCTTCAGCTCTTTCCACAGATTCTCGATTGGATTCAGGTCTGGACTTTGACTTGGCCATTCTAACACCTGGATACGTTTATTTTTGAACCATTCCATTGTAGATTTGGCTTTATGTTTTGGATCATTGTCCTGTTGGAAGATAAATCTCCGTCCCAGTCTCAGGTCTTGTGCAGATACCGACAGGTTTTCTTCCAGAATGTTCCTGTATTTGGCTGCATCCATCTTCCCGTCAATTTTAACCATCTTCCCTGTCCCTGCTGAAGAAAAGCAGGCCCAAACCATGATGCTGCCACCACCATGTTTGACAGTGGGGATGGTGTGTTCAGGGTGATGAGCTGTGTTGCTTTTACGCCAAACCAGGCATGAAAATGGGTCAGGGGTTAAAAAGGTGAGAAAGGTGTGGAGGAAATATGTTCCGGCGTTCTGCCAAAATGTCCGCCGTCGGCAAAACATCCTACATGTGGCGAATTTGACCATTTTAATTTTTCACATAAGGCTTAATATTCGAGTTAACGGAGGTTTAATTAGTTGAAGGAGTTGATTTCAACCACCATTGACTTGCGCTAGCTTAGCCACTCCGGAGCCCTGAAACTAACAAATAACTGTCAAACTGCACAGAATTTGTTCAAATCATTTCCAACGACTAATTAAACCCCGGCTAACTCAAAGATTAAGCCTAATGTAAAAAATTCTGAACTTCCCCTTTAAAATAAAGACCATTGAATATGGCCCTTAAAATTTTGTCTATAAAAGTTTTAGAGCAATAAAACAAACAACACAAATGAATAAAATGAACAGGAATCCTTCAAAGTATTTCATAATGGGTCCAAATTATTTTTCGAACAGATCATGTGACTATAGAACCTTAGAGACAGCCGTTTGCATTGCTTAGCCAAAACTACAGCTGAGGAGGCAAGATGGATATTTAGAATTTCTTTAAACCTAAGCTTTCAAAACCCTCAACAACAACTGAGCTTGAACCGAGGATTGAGCACGAGCAGTATCAAAAAGTCCTGGCTGTCGTGTTACCTGTTGTGCTGTAATTCCAAGTGGTGCTTGAATTTGATGCTTATAGCGGTGGACAATCTTTTTGAGCCAGCGCAAAGATTGCAGCGCACGGGGATATTTTTGTTATCTTTACTGGACAAAAATGTGAAGTAATGGCTGTGTTTCCAGTGTGCAAATGCAGCCGTTTGTAGTATATCTCCTGCCTACTGATTTAGAAAAATGAACGCGTTAGATTGTGCTTTACTGAAAGAAAGTAATCAGATTAGTTACGCATTACGATACCGCGTTATTGACAACACTGCTTTTATATTACCGTTAAATACACAAGCTTGACGCTACCTTAACGGGAGCTATTTTTTCACCGGACGCTCCGGCAGTGTTCAACGCAAGCTGCAACGAACGGCAGTAACTTTGTCATACCACAAAATATGAAAACGAAAACCATTACTCACTAAATTCAATATGCTGGCAAATGCATTCATCTAAAAACAATTGGGAGTGATACTTTACCTCCTCCAGCGAATGTGAATTTGTGCTTTGTACAAGATCATCTGTCGCAATTAGCGATCTTTGATGCTCTTTTTTTTTTTTTCTCCCTCCCCGCATACAAACTTGTTTCTCTCTCAGCGGCTGTGATTAACCTCAATGAAGTTGCTGTCCTAGCTAAGCCTTGCCTATCATTCGTCTTTGTAAGTTTTTAGTAACTTTGTGTATTGAATTTGAAAGGAAAATGTGTGTTTTGTTTTTGACGAACTTTTTCATGAAGCTAAACTGTTGAAGCTACTCACATGTGGAAAAATACGAGTGTACAACGTTTTAAATGTATTCATTTGGTATATTTCAGTTACCACGATTTGAGAGATCATTAAATTGAAGAATTTACGCCTTGCGTTTGGAGTGCTTGTTTTTGGTTTGCTGGAATAGCGTCACTGACACACGCAGCATCAAACAGGGGAAGGGGTAAGCGCTGCCGCGCCAAGCTAATTCTGGCTGCATTTTCGACACATGAAAAATAACGAATACGTAGCATGGTAATCCGTGAAGGTAACTGGCACATGCCTACAAACGCCCCCCCCCCCCCCTTAAAATTTTTTCTCCTCGGATCTACACGATTCACGTAGGTCATCCTTTTTGACTTCAAAACGGCGAATTTCGCCGAAAGGTGAGAGATTTTCATGCCTGCAAACATATCGTTTTGCATTTTGGCCAAAAAGTTCAATTTTGGTTTCATCTGACCAGAGCACCTTCTTCCACATGTTTGGTGTGTCTCCCAGGTGGCTTGTGGCAAACTTTAAACGAGACTTTTTATGGATATCTTTGAGAAATGGCTTTCTTCTTGCCACTCTTCCATAAAGGCCAGATTTGTGCAGTGTACGACTGATTGTTCTCCTATGGACAGACTCTCCCACCTCAGCTGTAGATCTCTGCAGTTCATCCAGAGTGATCATGGGCCTCTTGGCTGCATCTCTGATCAGTTTTCTCCTTGTTTGAGAAGAAAGTTTGGAAGGACGGCCGGGTCTTGGTAGATTTGCAGTGGTCTGATGCTCCTTCCATTTCAATATGATGGCTTGCACAGTGCTCCTTGAGATGTTTAAAGCTTGGGAAATCTTTTTGTATCCAAATCCGGCTTTAAACTTCTCCACAACAGTATCTCGGACCTGCCTGGTGTGTTCCTTGGTTTTCATAATGCTCTCTGCACTTTAAACAGAACCCTGAGACTATCACAGAGCAGGTGCATTTATACGGAGACTTGATTACACACAGGTGGATTCTGTTTATCATCATCGGTCATTTAGGACAACATTGGATCATTCAGATATCCTCACTGAACTTCTGGAGTGAGTTTGCTGCACTGAAAGTATAATATTATAATAAGAATAATATTGCACGCCCCACTTTTCAATTTTTTATTTGTTAAAAAAGTTTAAATTATCCAATAAATGTTGTTCCACTTCACGATTGTGTCCCACTTGTTGTTGATTCTTGACAAAAAAATTAAATTTCATATCTTTATGTTTGAAGCCTGAAATGTGGCGAAGGGTTGCAAGATTCAAGGGGGCCGAATACTTTTGCAAGGCACTGTACACACACACACATATATGTATATATATTAGAGCTGAAACGAGTACTCGAGCAACTCGAGTAACTCGAGTTTAAAAACTGATCCGAGTAATTTTATTCACCTCGAGTAATCGTTTATTTTGACAGCTCTAAGCATCACGTTTTGCTAGGACTACTTTTAATGCTGGACAACGCGCTGTCACGTGCGGAGAGGAAGAAGGGAAAAAAAAAAAACTTACCGCAGCCGCCACAAACGACGCCGACGTTGCTCTATACTAGCCCGCACAATGCTACATTGGTAACAGGCAGCGTCTGGCGCGTCTCATAGAGATCACATGTATGTTGAACTAGATGCGAAATGACAGACTCGCCCGCGTCTGGGCAGCGTTTGTAAACAGCCGCCATCTTAAAGCAGTACAGCGCTAAGCGCTAATAAAGAGCGCTAAGCGCTAATAAATAAGATTAACGTTACTGTCGCTACTAGCTCACGTAACGTTAGCCCTGCGGAGGGCTAGGTTTCAATTAATTATGACCACTGTCGATGTGTGGCCAACGTGTCTTACATACAGGCTTTAACATAACATAGCATTGTGGAGTGATGAGGGTGTAAAATAAAAACTTAATCATGCACTGCAAAAACTCCAAATCTTAAAACTTAACTAGAACTTAAAAATGGCTTGACACAAAGAGAAATTCAATTGAAACACGTGGGAAAAAAATCCTAACTTTTAAGTGATGTGTGTTATCAAGCGTAACGGCATTTTTAGGTAAGATATATACAGTGCTGCTCAAAAGTTTGTGAACCCCCTCAACATTTTGGAATTTTCTATTATTTCAACCTGATTTCCTAATCAATCAATTCAGTAGTTTTTTTTTTGTTTTTTTAACAGTTGTGTTGTCGAGACTAAATTAAAAAGAGTTTTCATCAACTGATGTAGGTGCAAAATTGAACTGTTTGGTCACAACCAAAACCGCCATGTCTGGCGAAAAGTCAACACTGCATACCACCAAAAGAACCTTCTCCCAACAGTGAAGCATGGAGGTGGGAATGTCAAGATCTGGGCTTGCTTTTCATCCTCAGGACCTGGACAACTCCACATAGTCCAGGGAATCATGAATTCTGAGGAATATTGTCAAATCCTAGAACATAACCTGACGCCATCTGTTTTGAAGTTAAAGCTTGGCAGAAGGTGGATCATGCAACATGATAATGATCAAAAGCATTCCAGCAATACAACCAAGGAATGGCTGAAAAAGAAGAAGATTCGTGTTCTGGACTGGCCCAGTCAAAGTCCTGACCTAAATCCCATTGAAATGCTGTGGCGGGACCTGAAGCGAGCAGTTCATGCCAGACGCCCATCAAACCTCTCTCAACTGACTGCGTTCTGCAAGGAAGAATGGGCAAAAATCCCCCAAAGTAGATGTGAGAGGCTGATTAGTCACTACAGAAACCGTTTGGTTGAGGTAATCTCTGCAAAAGGAGGCGCAATATCCTATTAACTGAAGGGGTTCACATACTTTTGCACACATGATATCTGAGTTTTTCTTAAATCAACCACTTTTGTTAAATAAAGAATGACAATATAACTATTTCTTTTGTTTCAGTCCATTATTTGGAATGTCAGTATTGTGGATTTGGGTATAACTTAACATTTAATAAGGTTATTTTAGTTTTTTTTTACAAAAAATCTGACCATCGCTGTGGGGTTCACAAACTTTCGAGCAGCACTGTATATATATTAATAAGCTCTAATAGTTTTTTGAGTGAAAGCAGTGAATTAGTCTTTTTTTTTAATTCTAGTTACACCTGAGATGCAATTGTTGGCTGTTTTCAACAATATACATCGAAAATAAAGACATTGAGTGACTGAAAATGGTTCAAGATTAGATGAAATGTCTTGTTTTCTCATGTATATGTATAATTGCTCTTCACCTAAAAATATATTTGTTTTATCCGATTACTCGATTAATCGATAGAATTTTCAGTCGATTACTCGATTACTAAAATATTCGATAGCTGCAGCCCTAATATATATATTATATATATATATATATATATATATATATATATATATACACACACACACACACACACACAGATATACAGACATACAAGTTACAATACAAGTAAATTATACTTTGGGGAAAAAGGTAAAAAAAAAAAAAAAACATGTCTTATATGTATCTCTTTCCCGTGATAGACCTGAACAAATACATTGAACAATATATATATATATATATATATATATATATATATATATATATATATATATATATATATATATATATATATGTATATATATATATATATATTTTTTTCCTTTTCTTTTTTTTTTTTTTTTTTAATTGGGGGGGCTACTTCGCGGTTTTTCCCTTATCGCGGCGGGTTCTGGTCACCATTAACCGTGAAAAACGAGGGGTCACTTTATTACTATACATGAATAATACACTGCTGAGTTTGCAGTTTGCAGACGTACACTGACTGCTGTTGTACAAAAGTGACAATTGCAAACACAACAACAAACGTACTATAACTTGTAACATTGACAGTCTTATTAAAAAAACGAGCATCAGTGTCTCTGCATAATTTTTATACGGATATTTGGATATTATTAGTGTCGAAATATGCTTAATGAATTGGCCGCTGAGAGTGAAGCTGAACTGAAAGTCAGCCACAGGTCCGGAATGACACCAAATGCATATAAATGTACTTTGAATGCACTTTACATTACTTCAATATATGATACGTAACGAGAATTTACTACCAAGTAAATTGAGTGGAAAAGTGACGTACGTGTGTTGTTACTGTATTACAGCACAAAAGTATCACTAAACTTCTCCAACGACCGTTTTCGGGCACACAATTATGCTTTTTGTCGACGATATAGGACGCCTACCTGTTGTCTGATAGTCACCGCAGTCTCTTAAAACCTGTAAAAGTCGCTTGCTTTAGTTACATTACTGGTAAATCTGCGCGAAAAGTTTCACTTCCTGATTGACGGATTTCCTGAAAACCTGTCGGCTCCGCCCACATGTGGCCACTCACGTGACCTGTAGTACAGAAAATTAAACGTGTTTCTCCAAATGTACCATAAGTTGTACCGAAGGCCAATATTGTTTTTGAATTGAGCTCTGATGTTTTCATTATTTACAGTGTGGCTTTAGCAGGTCCTGCTCTGTTTGCGTGGGTTTATAATATGACTTCCTCCCACAATCCACAAACATGCATGTTAGGTTTACTGAACAAAAATTGTTGTTGCTGCTCACGTATTACTTTTGGTTTTGCTCAGTGTCCGTTATACCCATGTAAACTAAATGTACAGTTAACTCATTATGATACTGCATGTACACAATTTCCCTAAAATTCATTGTGTACTTCCTTTTTTCGATTTTGTTTCAGTATCATTCGGAAAAATGTGAGGCCCTAATCAGCGTGTGACATCTAAGAGCAGTTGACATCACCGGCTATAAATGATCTTATTGTGTATTTAGTTATGTAAATCGTTCATTTCGTCTACTCATTTCTTCTAATAATGGAGAAAATCAGGCCTAAACCCAAAAGCGCAGCCATTGTGTAACAAACGCACAGCACGTGAACGCTGATACACTCAAAACAGGTAACAAATAAAATAGGCACACAATCTTTATTGTTTCTCTGCCTGTTCAATCTGTCACTCTCTTTCTCCTTTCGTTGTTCCACAGCCAGTCACGGTGCATAAGGTTCACATTTTTCAGGCACAATTAGTCACGTAAATACAGTATCTGACACAAGAAGTTAAATAAAGTTGAACTGAAAGTTGAACAGGCTGTTGAACTGCACTGCAATATTTCATTTTAAATAAATAATTCCAAAAGATTAGCCTATTATCTGGTTTTGTGCCAGGATTATATTCTTCAAAACTTACATCTTGCGTCAAACACAAGAAATGTAATCTTTGTCAACTGGTTCATCATGAAAATGGAGTTCTAATTTAAAACAGATGCATTCAAACCACCTCTTCCATCAAAGTTGTTTTACACAATAAAATATCTTTCAAGTAATTCGATTAGAAAAAAGCTTTTAATTCAGTTTTGCTGCTTCGACAATTAATTTCGATAGAATGGTGTGTAATGGATGTAAAAACAGTGTCTGCTTTAACTAAAACCACCCAAACATTTATAGGTTTTCATATTTTAATGAGGATAGCATGCAAAAAATGACAGAAAGGGGAAAAATAAGTAAGTGAACCCTCTGCCTATGGAGACTTGAAAGAGCAATTGAAACCAATTTTTACCAAACAACTTAAGTCAGGTCTGTGCCCAATCACTGATGGGTAGTTTAAAGCTGCCCTGCCCACTATAAAACACACACCTGGTAAGAATTGTCTTGATGAGAAGTATTGTCTGATATGCATCATGGCTCGGTCAAAAGAACTGTCTGAAGACCAGGATTGTTGATTTGTATAAAGCTGGGAAGGGGTACAAAACCATCTCTAAAAGTCTGGATGTTCATCAATCGACAGTCAGAGAAGTTGTCTACAAATGGAGAGATTTTGGCACTTTTGCTTCTTTCCCAATGAGTGGCCGTCCACCAAAGATGACGCCAAGTGTTTAGCACAGAATACTCAGAGAGGTAAAAAAAAGAACCCTAGAGTGTCTGCTAAAGACTTACAGACATCACCGGCACAGTCCAGTATCTTTGTGCACACGTCAGCTAAATATGTAACACTATGGCCAAGAATGGTGTTCATGAGAGGACTCCACGGAGGAAGCCACTGCTGTCTAAAAAAACATTGTTGCCCGTTTAATGTTCGCAGAACAAAATACACATTCTGGAGTGGCCAAGTCAAAGTTCAGACTTGAACCCCATTGAGATGCATCTGTCTGAACTACAGCAGTTTTGTAGATAAGAATGGGCCAAGGGGGGCGGGGGTGGGGGGGGGGGGCACAAAATATTAAATGTGATGGTTCACTTACTTATTTTTCTCCCTTCTGTCATTGTTTGCTTGTTTGCATACTATTCTCATTAAAATATGAAAACCTATACATGTTTGGGTGGTTTTAGTTAAAGCAGACATTTTTTCATCTGTGTGATTTTGAAAAAAAAAAAAAAAAAAAAAAGATCACATTTGTTGGTGATTTTATGCAGAAATGTGAGAAATTCCAAAAGGTTCCGATACTTTTTCATACAATTGTAGCAGTTTTTGGGGAAAATTTGTGTGTGAAAGATTTGTTAAGAGAATTTAAAAAAGTATATTTGATAGCAGTTAAGCTTTTATTGTACATGTTAAGTTTATTCAATTTACCAAATTTACAAATAATTTCGAATACGGTAGTTAGACCTTTAAACTCCATTTGTTTTGTTTGTTTTATTGTGGTGCTGCGAGTGCCACATCCAAGGGAGGTAACAGTCAAAATTTTTGTCATTTTGCTTATAGTTCTACTTACTGTATGTTTGTGTAACAGCTTTACAAAAAAACAAAAAAAATCAAAAAGTGGAAAAAGTGAAGGAAGTCAAGTAAAGAACTTCAAAGAAGCTCAAATTTGTCTTGTTTGCTGTCTGTCTACCTGAATAACGCCAAATTTAGATACCCATCTAAAACAAAATAGATTGGACATCCATTGCCGTCAATGGCAGCAATTAATGCTACTTTCTGGTAGTTCTTTCAAACCAGCTTCTGAACAAATCATCATTTCTCCAAGAAAATGAATTGAAATTTCCAGGAAGCAAAACAAATGAGCAAACATTTTTTTAATCATCACAATATTACATCATTACTCCATATGTGTTGACTGGCTGTGCTCAAACTGAAGCGAACGATGTTGAAACAATTTGCTCATTATGTCATACTTATGTCTCTTAAAGCTCCGGAGATTAAATATAGTCTTTTTTTCTTAATGGTCTACATATTCATTTGCGATTTGTGACGTCAATGTAAAGAGATTAGGAGACATATTTTCTTTAAGTGGGGCCTTTACTATGCTTGTGCTCCTCCCTCCCTTTCGAATGCATCGTCACGAGCGGGCCAGTAGAGTAGGAGTGTTTCCCTGCTGAGGTCACAACTCCTCTCTCCCCCTCTCCGCATCTCTCCTCTGTACTCCTCGCTTTCCTCTCTTGCTGTCTCTCCTCCCTACACGGAGCCTTAAAAAGTGAGCGCAACGGCCGGAGTAGCTCAGTCCCAACGAGACCTTCATCCAAGATCCCATCATCAACACCGTCTCTCCATTTTTGGTAAGAGCTCCCTTTCTTTGTACATGCACATCCCTAATGAAATATTTTTAAAACTTTTTGTTTTTCATTTTTTCATGATAATTACTGCATATAAAATGTTGGATTTGGGGCAGATCTAAGATCTATATTGTTATGATTTACAGTTGTAAATTTGTTGCTTTACATAGATTTAATTCTGTATAACTTATGTTGCCAAATAATACATCATATAAATGTTGATTTAAATTTGTTTACGGTATATATAGAGTTAATCCAACATAAATTAAATCTAAAGCATAATATAGTCTATAATACTATAATATCGCCTTCACCATGTGTTTCATTTTGTAAAGGTGATTTTCTATTAGGGTCATAAACATTCTATAATGTATTTCAGATACAGTGATCCCTCGCTATACCACGCTTCAAACTTCGCGCCCCTCAGTCCGTCACAATTTTTTTTCAATGAAAAAATTAATAAATAAATGTATTTTATAGAGCTATCCAGATCCAATCACGTAGTCTCACGCTCGCTCCTGCCGCTTTTCTTGGTCAGGCAGTAAACTGGAGCTGCTTAATAAAGTTAATAATGAATGACAGACGTTAAGGGTGAATCTTGACAGAGCGCTTGTAAGCTGAAACTTTAAAGCGCCGCATGCCTCAATCATTGTTTAACTTGTTGAACAGTTGCTGTGGCAACTCATTGTGTGTAAGTGAGCAGCTTGATCGGATTTGAGTGGACTCACTCAATGAAGCATTTAATAAAGACAGACATTTTTCTACTTTATTTTTGTTTCTAAATAATTTGGTGAGACAGTAACATGTTTAAAACTTATCATAATTATTACATTTGAAGTGCTTAAAACCAATTTATGAGAATGTATATATACATAAAAAAATTAATTATACTTTGGGAAAAAAGTGAAAAATGTCTTATTTGTATCTCTTTATAATGACAAATCTAAATAACTACATTGACCCCCCCCCACACACACACACACAAACACAAAATGTTTTTGCTTTTTGGGGGTTAGGGGGGCAGGGCGCTATTTTGTGGTTTTTCACCTATCGCGGCGGATTCTGATCCCCATTAACCTCGAAAAACGAGGGATCACTGTGCATGCAACTAGCAAGTAGTTTTCCATACGTAGGGTCGATAAGTGCTTTCGCATTAAAATTTTGAACATTTTTTTTCAAGCAACATTTTCTCATATTTCCATATCATTCAGTCCATCTATCTTGTCACATTAATGGTGGAAAATGTTTTGATAGGATTCTACTTGTCTTATTACCCACTCTATCTCTACAAGCACAGGGAGTGCTCGAGTTACGACCGAGTTCCATTCCTATGCTTGCGATGTAACCTGAATTTTAGCCAAGTTAACGTTTAGGTTTATGCCAAAATACTTTATGGGGAGTTAGGTTTTTTAATGATTTATTTGCAACCGAAAGCACAGAACATTACTACATAGACCATAGCCAACACCAACATAAATCATCTCGCCAACTCAATCATCCCCACCTCTCTAACTTCAGTCCGAAACGCGGTGCGTTTAGTGACAGCCCAGAAAACACAGCACTCAACAGATCAGCGTTGCGATCTGAAGCATACATGTAATTGCCGGCACGGCCAGACTGTTCGCCCTGTATTTTTCAGGGACCCAGCTCCTCATTGGCCTCTCGAGCAAGAATGGAAGTATCCGTGCAATCAGATTTCTTTATTTGCGTGACGTGTTCTTAACGAGCAACGTCACTCTTGCGCGTCGGAAGTCTTCTCCAAAACAACACGGATGGCGAACGGGAGACCCAAGAATATGTTCCAATCCGCGGTAAATTCAGTTTTAAATGACCAAAAACACTCAATACAAGTCATTCACAACAGTCTGGCTCGCTCTAGCCATGTTGAATAAACTCTGTTCTCCGCTCTCCTTGTATGTTTACTTCCTCGCGCTAGAGTTTCTTGTCGCTTTACCAACATCACGTCCGCCCATCGCTGATTGGTCCACTCCGCTGTCTGTTTGCTGTGGCCTGCTTTGCCCTGGGATTTTGATCCGCGGAACGGTCGCCAGACTCTATCGCTGGAACAGCGGTGAGTCTGGACTTCCAGGCAATACATGCAACCCAATTTGTTACGTTACTGTCCTTATTTTTAGGTTACTTGAACCGGACATTGTTTGGCTTCTGACTATTGGCGAAGTAAGGTTTTTGTGAACACAAAACTGCATTTGGCAACGAATTTGGCATTTTCGCGCGACAGTTTAAATTTGGTCTGGTCACAGCATATATTTATCGATGTGTGTCGGTCTCTCTCACCTTCCTCGGTTAAGCATTCCCTGGTAATTGCTATTCTTTCTGCTAAACCTAAGGCCATAATGTGAAAAAAGGAGGGCAAACACACAAGCACTATGCACTAGCTAAACAGAAGCTATGGTGCAGGGGAACCTAATGGCGGATGAGACAGCGACGTCGTAAAGTTGTAACGTCGTAGCTTGAGTACATCGTAACCCCAGGACTCCCTGTAAATTGATTTGGTTCTATAGTTGTTTAATGGCATCTTGAGATTTTTCTGCAAAATTACAAATTGCCTCAGCCTCTTAGAGAGTCTGATTGAGTCTCCTGCATTCTTTGGTATTCTCTCCACTGCGGAAGCACATTTTAAACAGATAATTTGCTGATATTGTGCACTTTTGCATGGTGAGCCAATATAGCGCTTCTATCTGCATTCCAGGCACTGTGGTCACTTGCGTTAATGATGTCAGTGACTCACTAAGTCAGCAATTTAACACCTTAAGACTTTCTATAATGCTATCAAGACAAAAAATACTACAGAATTCAGAGATTGTGTGCTCACCAAGCACCATCAATGCCCTCATCTGTTCTAGTTCAGTCCTGGGAGATGGGATGACTCAGGGCGACTCATTCTCTTCACGCTGATCTCTGGGGATTTTTGTCCCATGTTGCATTTCTTCCCTTTCTCTCTCCTCACTCTCCCTTTCATCTCTTTTCACGAGCTGTCTCATTCTCACTTTTCCCCTCTTGCCTCTTGTTTACCTGTCCCTCTGTGTGCGGCGGGCGTTTTCACGTTTTGAAGGCCTCACACTGGGGGAAGAGGGGATGTTTTCACATTTTGAAGGCCTCACACTGGGGGAAAGCTTGAAGGCAACAATGCAGCTTTATGTTCTGTGGGACTTTTACAAAGCTTTGAAGCATGCACCAATGCCCCCGCCCCCCTTCCTGAGTGAGTGTGAAGAATGAATAATGCCTGCTAAGTAGCATTCTGACATAGCATACAGTATTGTAGCGCAGTGTAAAGTAACAATGGTCAAACTGACCCTTTAGTGAATTCAGCAGGCCGAACAGGTTCAAAAACATGTTATGATCTGTTGGACAAAAGCAAGTGTAGAGAGTAAGGCTGTGAACCCAACACAATACCCACCATACAGTAGTTTCCTGTGCTAGTTCCTCATTTTACAGTTAATGTTTGGTCCAATGCATGGTTGCCAGATGGGAAAGTCATAGTGTAAAACCCGCCCAGTTGAATATAAAACGGCCCAAATGACAACTAAGATCTTTTACTAATACAACTCAATCTATATTTTGATATCATAACCAGAAAACAAATAAATCAACAGTGGGAGACACAACGTAGAGCAATTATTTCCGTTTCGCCATTGAGCATCATGGGAGATGTAGTTCATCTTAGAAAAGGTTCAAACTATTGTATTACCGTATTGGCCCGAATATAAGACGGCCCTGATGATAAGCCGACCCCCTCTTTTTCAAGACTCAACTTTGAAAAAAGACTTTTTGAACACCAAATTAATTTTTTTACAGAAAATTATCACAGTACATCCGAAACAAATGATTATAACAATATAGTCGAGAGAAAAAGCATGTTATTTTGCCTCATTCAAATCTTAACATCTGAACATTTAAATATGTAAACTAAAGTGCAATCACATTGGTAAATGAATGGCTTCTGGTTTTTGAAATGTAAATAAACCAATCTATTGTGATAAAACAACAAAATTGCAATAACTGCATTAACCATCAAAGTGAAGTCTAACTGTAACTATAGTCTTGAAACAAATCTGAATAAGGAAAAACATTGCAATGAAATAAGAGTAGCTGAGATCCATCATGACAGAACATCACTTCAATGATATCTGGCGCCATCTAGCGTCGTGAATGGGGAGAGTAGCTGAGATCTCTCATGACAGAACATCGCTTCAATCATATCTGGCGCCATCTAGCGTCGTTAATGGGTATACTGTCTAGACCGCGAATATAAGACAACCCCCTCTTTTTCAGGCTTATTTCAATGCAAAAAACATCGTCTTATATTCGTGCCAGTACGGTATGTTCATTTAAATATACATTAACTGACACTTTAATGCACAAATTCTGTTTTTCTTTTCTTAAATGTTTTTATTACATTAATATAGTACAGGTGTCTCAAACAAACGCATTTCGTTGTAATGCCATTTTTAGAATTATTTTGTTGAATTGTACTTCCAAATCAGAAATGACATGCAGTTCATAGCTCCGTGGGCTTAATAGCGCTAAAATTCCAAATATAAGTAGTGCAAAGAAGATGCTGCTGTAAGAAAGCAATGTAGCTGAACTTCAAGTTGAGTTTAAAACTAATCAAATTTTTGTCAGAAGTAGCCCAAATTTGATCCACTCTGATCAGCGCATTTTTCTCCCAGTCTCCGAGTCTTTGAAAATAGCCTAATTTGGCAACATCCCATGATGACACGGTCAATCCTAGGATTAGACTTTTAGCACAGAAATTGCAAGTATGTTCCTTGCAAGTTCTCACCGTTTTAGGCTTCCACATTTTATTCTCATTACTGGAAGACAAGAATGTCTCACCTCCATCTCTCACAACCTTGGTGCTCTGTCGTCGTTGCACTTGCTTGCAAATGTGAACTCACGGAAAATAGTCAAAGCAACATAGAAATCAATACAAATAATTTCATGAACAAGTATGAAGAGGAACTCGCACTTCATTTTGAATCCTAAAAATCATCAAACTTTGATGTGCAGGATACAGTACAGTGGGGCAAATAAGTATTTAGTCAACCAATAATTGTGGAAGTTCTCCTACTTGAAAAGATTAGAGACGTCTGTAATTGTCAACATTGGTAAACCTCAACCATGAGAGACAGAATGTGGAAAAAAAAACAGAAAATCCCATTGTTTGATTTTTAAAGAATTTATTTCCAAATTAGAGTGGAAAATAAGTATTTGGTCACCTACAAACAAGCAAAATTTCTGGCTGTCAGTGAGGTCTAACTTCTTCTAACGAGGTCTAATGAGGCTCCACTCGTTACTTGTATTAATGGCACCTGTTTTAACTCATTATCTACCGAAAAGACACCTGTCCACAATCTCAGTCAGTCACACTCCAAACTCCACTATGGCCAAGACCAAAGAGCTGTCGAAGGACACCAGAGACAAAATTGTAGACCTGCACCAGGCTGGGAAGACTGAATCTGCAATAGGTAAAATGCTTGGTGTGAAGAAATCAACTGTGCGAGCAATTATTAGAAAATGGAAGACATACAAGACCACTGATAATCTCCCTCGATCTGGGGCTCCATGCAAGAGCTCATCCCGTGGCGTCAAAATGATAATAAGAACGGTGAGCAAAAATCCCAGAACCACACAGGGGGACCTAGTGAATGACCTACAGAGAGCTGGGACCACAGTAATAAAAGCTACTATCAGTAACACAATGCGCCGCCATGGACTCAAATCCTGCACTGCCAGACGTGTCCCCCTGCTGAAGAAAGTACACGTCCAGGCCCATCTGCGTTTCGCTAGAGAGCATTTGGATGATCCAGAAGAGGACTGGGAGAATGTGTTATGGTCAGGTTCTCGTGTTTGGAGGAGAAAGAATACTGAATTGCATCCGAAGAACACCATACCCACTGTGAAGCATGGGGGTGGAAACATCATGCTTTGGGGCTGTTTTTCTGCAAAGGGACCAGGACGATTGATCTGTGTAAAGGAAAGAATGAATGGGGCCATGTATCAAGAGATTTTGAGTGAAAATCTCCTTCCATCAGCAAGGGCATTGAAGATGAGACGTGGCATGGTCTTTCAGCATGACAATGATCCCAAACACACAGCCAGGGCAACAAAGGAGTGGCTTCGTAAGAAGCATTTCAAGGTCCTGGATTGGCTTAGCCAGTCTCCAGATCTCAACCCCATAGAAAATCTGTGGAGGGAGTTGAAAGTCCGTGTTTCCCAACGACAGCCCCAAAACATCACTGCTCTAGAGGTGATCTGCATGGAGGAATGGGCCAAAATACCAGCAACAGTGTGTGAAAAGCTCGTGAAGAGTTACAGAAAACGTTTGGCCTCCGTTATTGCCAACAAAGGGTACATAACAAAGTATTGAGATGAACTTTTGGTATTGACCAAATACTTATTTTCCACCACGATTAGCAAATAAATTCTTTAGAAATCAAACAATGTGATTTTCTGGGGTTTTTTCCACATTCTGTCTCTCATGGTTAAGGTTTACCCATGTTGACAATTACAGGCCTCTCTAATATTTTCAAGTGGGAGAACTTGCACAATTAGTGGTGGACTAAATACTTATTTGCCCCACTGTATATGCTTGAAAAGGTTGATGAGGCTTTTGTAAAAATGTATAGTACTAAACAACAATTCCAAGAGAGCCTTCCTTCTACATGTTGTGTATACAGCTGAGCGTCTTTGTCTCCTCAGCTGCACGTGTTTGCCCTACAAATGTGGCGATGTTGTGATTCACAGTCTGGCTTCTGATCCTTTTAAGATACATTGTTTCACTTCTTCCACTCCTGTTTGACCTACTAAATAAACCGCATCATCCTCAAGCCCTATTAACAATGGAACACATTTCAAATTTCCCAAAGCAAGAATAGACTTGATTTCTGCAATGACTGCATTAGCACTCTTAGAAGTCATTAAAGTGGGATACTACAACTTCTTGTCCCTGAGCTTTGGAACTAAGCATTTCGAAGCTGTGAACTAAGCAAAGCAGGGCCTCACGTCCACGAGATATCACAGGGTCCAAAAAGGGAGGGAGCCACATGTGTTCATGTCTGATGCGAGCCTGTTTGTATGTTGCACGGCTTGATATGTGTTTCACAGCCAGTTTTCGAACAGGAAACACATGTTTTCAGCTGACGGGTTAGGACAGCTAAGCCGCACAGCTGCGCAAAAGGGAAAAAAAAGGAAACTATAGTTTGTTGTCGTGTGAGTCTGTGAGGTTCAGTTTGGGGGGTTTGGAAGGGCCTTTTTCTGTTTTTCACTTTATTTTATGCACGAACTGGAAAGTGGACCGTCCTTTTAATGGTGAGAGTGTGACTGCTTTAATACAGAAGGGAGAAGATCATATTGCAATTAATTGTTTTCATAGTCTTTATGTGTGTGTGCATGTATGTCTGGACTTGGTGATATGAAAACACAGCTCTGTTTTCTATGCACCCAGTCAAGCGGAGAAGGTGAGTCGGCAGACAGAAGAGAATGAATACTTTTCCAAGATTAAGGGATCAGCCATGTATGTTTTGCAGCTATATAAACTTGGGGTGCAGAGTTAGGCAGTAGTTACGCGTTACATATACTCAGTTACATTTACTTGAGGAGGTTTTTGAGAAAGATTAGATAGAGTAAAGTAGAGTATTAGTAGAGTAGATTTGTAGGGGGGAAAAAATACTCTTACTTCACTACTTTGGGCAACATTAGAGTTGTTACACGTATCGCTTCTTTTTACATTTTAAATTTTAGTTTTATGATTACGCCAGCGTGTTCACTCAAGTGGTGTCTTTACAGCTTCATAAAAATTAAACTTTTTGACGAAGTCAAAATTAATCGAAAGCATGGCTTTTAACCTCTCTCCCAGTTTTTATTTGGACCCGATATAACACGGAAAACTGTAGATATGATCGTTTTAATTTCATGGTACGAAATATGTTGCTAGAAGGCACTCATGCTCTTTGGAAGAGTGAGGTTTAATTTCTGTAGATTATTTATGTGTATTGTTTTGGCCTAATATGGGCATGTAACAGGATATAGTACAGTATAATAATGAGAGTTGTCCAATAATGACTTTTTAACTGATAACCGATATCTCGATATTGTCCAACTCCAAAAAGCCGATACCATCCATCCATCCATTATCTACCGCTTAATCTGGGGTCGGTCGCGGGGGCAGCAGCTTTAAGCAGGGAAGCCCAGACCATTGTGTATCCATGACTAGAAGAGGTGACATGCAACAATTTTTTTTTCATTTCGTTTAAAAAATCTCAACAAGCAGCGCCACCTGCCCCTGCGTGACTCACACATGCAAACAGTGCACTTGAGATTTACCAGCTGCTCTTCTGCACGCAGTAACGTGTCATATTTACACGCATTGAAAAGGGTGGGGCACAAGAGGAAATCTACATTAGATTATCTCTTCCTTGAGCGTGAAAAAGGCAAATAAGAGTTGACGTTTTCCTCCTCCAGGCTTCCCCTTCTGCTCTCTGCTCATTTCCTTTGCGGTCCTTACTTCACTGTTGCTTTATTGAATAAGGAATTTTACATAAACGTTAGATTGTCGGCTGACAATTGAGGTCTCTGCTTGTTGTAAACAAGTGGTTTTCTGCTGAATTGAGCTGTGCTGGCATTCTAAGAATTAGGAGGAAGTTGTACTGTACAGTACTGTACTGAACTGTACAGTACAGTGGGTGTAAACAGACTACAACCCCCTGTTTAAATGCTAGATATTAATGCAATGGGTTGCCATTAACCGCGAAAGACGTCCAATCCATTTTGACCATTGCTGTCAAATGCAGCCAATGAGGTAGCATTTGAGCCCAAAATAAATCATATTATTATATTAAATTAATATTTAATATAATTTGAAATAATATTAATAAAAACTAAACGGCCCAAAGTAACACTCTAAAATGTTTTTTTTGTTTTTTTTTACCCTCGAAGTGTTAAAAAATAAATATCATAATTTGTGGATGAAACTAGGTTTACTCCAAATACATTTATGATGTTCTCAAAGGCTTTTCCTGACATTCTTGTATTCTGGCAGAAGCCCTAATATTTTGCATTTAAAATTTGCAACTGGATTATTCTCTCCACCTTGACTAACCCCGTGCTTCCAAATACAGAGTAACATAGGCAAAGCATATTGTTGTGTAACTTGTGTTTTGGGCTTTAAGCAAGGTGTAGTGAAAAAGCAGCAGGTGAGACAACAAAACAGGCTCCTGCAGATGTGATCATGAATAAAATCATAAACTGAAAAGTCCAAACTCATCATCCAACTTTCCTGCACTGAGTTTTATGAATTCTTGTGTGACTCAAGGATTCAAGTCCACACTTCCCCCCTGACTTGTTCCGCCCTTTCCTCCCAGTAGCCCCATCGGACACTGGTGTAGGTATGCAGGAAGGAAGCCACAAAGGAAACACAGAATACAAGCTACAATTGTCCAAATATTATTCCTGCAATTGTTACCTCACTAGTAATTCCACAGCATTGGTTCAACAAGGACCCTTAGGGTCTTTGAGTCAACATCCTGATTAATTTCTTCCCATCCACATGAGAATGTAAACTAGAAGTGGGTAGTCATGCGTTACATTTACTCCGTTATATTTACATGAGTAACTTTTTGAGAAAAATTTACTTGTAAGAATAGTTTTACCACTCCATACTTTATACTTTTACTTGAATAGATTTGTTGTGAAGAAACGCTACTATTACTCTGCTACTTTGGGCTACACTCGAGTCGTTACATTTTCCCTCTTTAATCTATATACAGTATTAGATTTTATTTTTGCCAGAGATGCCAACGATGGCTCTACCACTTTGACCAATGAGACGTTTCAACAATAATAATTAGACTCCATTATAACAATCAGATGTAACAATACAGTCACTTAACCACACACAAGCTTGCAGTTGGAGGTCCTACGATTATGCCAGCTTGTCCAACCGTTGTGTCTTGAAATCACCGTGAAAAATAAACTCTATGAGTGCGGCCCTCAACATTACTGGAAAGCCTTGATTTCAACCTCTCTCCCCGTTTTCATTTGGCACCAATAGTCTACGGAAAACCACAGATATGATTGTTTTAATTTCATTTTAGGAAATGTTTTTTTCTCCACTAGTGGACATTCATGTTCTTTGAACTGGTGATGTTTCTTTTCTGTAGATTTTTAGTCCTAATTCAATTATTTTGGAGTGACACACAACCTTTTCTGTGTCACGGCACGTTTTTACATTGGAAAAAATCTCGCGGCACACCACAAACAAAAAATGTTCCAAAATTACTTTCTGTACAGCATATTTAATTATGAAATAATTTATCAATATTTATACTTACTCAGTGTGAAACTTGAGCCTGTATGGATGAACACAAAGCCGATATCCTTGCAGGAATCTTTGTCAACAGCTCTTAGTCTCTCTCTGTTTTTATTTTTTATAGCAGTTAGGCTTGAAAAGCTCAGAATTGTCTGACGGGGATGTTAGAAATGTCTTTAATCGCAAGCATCTCACTGACAATGGCTTTGCAGGATTCAGCAACAAGTTTAGCAACAACGTAACTGGCTTTGAGGGCGTTCTGATTTACCTTTGTAGTGTTTCTCAAAAAAGTTGCCTTTTTTTCTCTCTGTGTTTTCATGGACAAAATAGTCAATCGACTTGGTTTGAAACGAGAGCAAATGCAACTGCTCGCGTCACGTTCAAGAACCGCTCGGATTTTTAGCCATCAGCTACCTTGCTCTCCTCAACAATGTGTTGGAATAAAACACAGGGGGAGGACTGACGGTCTCAAATATGGATGAAATGGAAAGGACACTTCCGTGTATATTGACACTTGACGACTCTAATCAAATGATGTACAGTAGACATGCTGGTGTCCACATTTTCGAGGACAGCAAGGTAGCAGATGGCTAAAAATCTGAGCAGTTCTTGAACGCGACACGAGCAATACATTGCTCATTTGCACATGACCGTAGGCTTCTACCTACTCCTTTCCTACTGCAACTTGTAACGCGTGGTAAGTAGGATGCGTGCATAAAAGTAACGAAAAGGGGAGTAGCTTCCACTTATGCACATTTATTCACAAAAAAATAATAATAAATCCACCTTGACCACTTGTCACTCGGGAGCTCAGCGGTTCGCACACACACGTTTGCAGAACTCAACATAAAACAACATAAAAGTAAGCAGCAACAGAAGAAGAACATATTCAATGTAAATAAAGCAACACCACTGCGTGGTGGATGTCGGGAGGAACACCATTTAAGGAGGTGACTGTTACAAATTCCGCCCGATGACGAAAAAAATAAAAAAATGCGATATTGGATAACTTCTCACGGCACACCTGACGATCTCTCACGGCACATTAGTGTGCCGCGGCACACCGGTTGAAAAACACTGATATAGATGAGATTGTGCTGAGAGAGAAAACATTTTTTTGAAAAAATATCAGACGTTGCAGGCATTTACTCACATTGTTGCTCATTACTTGAGTACTCTTTTCACCAAAAACCTTTTTTACTGGTAGATGAGTAATTTTTTCTGGATGACTACTTTTACTTGAGTAATATTATTTGGAGGTAATGCTACTCTTACTTGGGTAAAATGTTTGGCTACTCAACCCACTTCTGGTCTAAGCTAAATGTGGTTCATCTAATGCAATTCCGCTTTGTGTTTGCAGAGAACAGAAGAGCTCCAAAGAACTTCTAAGGTCATGAGCAGAATACTTTTATTGGTCCTGTTTGCTCTTTACTGCTACCTAGCGGACAGTGTAAGTAAAAATAACAAGATATTATTGGTTAGTTTTCATTTTTAACTCTTTTTGACTCTAACCTTACCTTGAAACAAGGGCTGCAGCTATAGATTTTTAAAATAATCTATTAATCTATTGATTAACTGAGTAATTGGATAACAAAACATTTAATGCATTGCAGAATAATTTTAGGAGATGTAAAACATAGAAACAAGTTTATGCTTGTAATAACATACCAGTATATTTTGACCTGCACATCCATTGGCGCCAAGATTGCACTTTCCAAAAGAGCATTAAATGCAAATACAAAATAAAACAATTGAATGTTTCTTCAAACTCTACAGAATAGCACTTTCATTTCACAAGAGCAAAAAAATGCACTTAGAAATAGGCTTTATAAATAGACGTAAAGGGTAAAACGGTATGTAAAAAATGAGCATCTAAGTGAAATAATATTTTCTGAAAACTATGGCAATGTATTAAACAACAACCATTTATTGATTTGCTACTTTTTATGTGTTTTTTGGGGGGGGGGGACGACCACAGTTTATAGATCATTTTAATATGTCTGTTCTGTTCTCACTAAATATGACGTTATTTAGCTAGACAGGCAGCAAACAAGACAAGTTATGGTTCTTAGAAGTTCTACTTGTACATAACTTCCTTCACTTTTTCCACATTTTGATTTTTTTGTAAAGCTGTAACACAAACACATGTACGACATTAAGACAGATACCTAACACAAAACAATCGGAGATTAAAAACCCAAATCAATAAAACTAAATACTGGACAAGACTTTCAAAGCAAACCATTACAAAGCCACTCTAGTTAAACCAGGGGTCGACAAATCAAAATGTTGAAAGAGCCATACTGGACCAAAAATAACAAAAAAGAAATAAGTCCGGAGCTGCAAAAAATGTAATTTATATAAGCCTCATAATGAAGGCAACACATATGCTGTATGTATCTATATTAGCTATGTTAGCCTACCATCAAAATGACTAAATTGGCTTAAATACATAATAAGCCTTCATGAATAAAGGTTTATTTTCCCTGCAGTGCATCCTACAGAGAATGATGCACCACGTGACAACTGTTGTACAATGCTGCCTCTAGTTTAACTTCATTACAATATTAATGAAATAGAAGAATGTTTGTAAATGGTGTTATAATTGTATAGGTTTTCCACCTTTCAAGGCGCTCAAAGCGCTTTACACTACATTGCCATCTACCTACTGGTGACGCGGCACCAGGAGCAACGTGGAGTTCAGTATCTTGCTCAAGGATACCTAGGCGAGTTCATCAAGGCAGAGAATCGAACCCACAACCTCTGGGGGATTTGTGTCATGTTGGTCCTCCAACAGAAACCATATCGAAACAAAAAATATATTCCCCTCCAGAGGTGGGTAGAGAATAGCCAAAACTTGTACTCAAGTAAGAGTAGTGTTACTTCAAAATAATATTACTCAAGTAGGAATAAAAGTAGTCATCCAAAAAATTTACTCAAGTACAAGTAACAAAGTATCCAGTGAAAAGAATACTCGCGTAATGAGTAACATTTTGAGTAACTGCGTTTGAGTTTTTTTTTTTTAAAAATAATGGTATTTTATTTTCTCTCAGCAAAGACTTATCTATATGAACTGCTATAATAATAATACTGTACAATAACCCATTACATAACCACATTAGAGAGATTGCATTAAAGAGAGAAAAACCCCCCAGTAATGAAGCATTATTAGTCCAAAAAGCACGAGTGCCCTGCCCTCTAGTGGAGAAAATAGTGCCTAGTTTAAATAGCAAATAATGTAGTTCCTTCATAGTTACTATTATGAAATTAAAAGGATCATATCTCCGGTTTTCCGTGGTCAATCGGTAACAAAAAAAAAACTGGGAGAGAGTTTTAAATCCGCGCTTTTGATTCATGTTGAGGGCAGCGCTGTATGTCAAATTCTTCATTTGTTACAGTGCTATAAAGACGCATGACTCAACAGGCTTGCGTGATCACAGAACGGAAAGCTTGCATCTGATTGGTGTCATGAAGTCATGTGATTATTGTTGTGACATCTCATTTGTGAAATTAGTCGCGCTACTTTGGGCAATAGCATTGTTAGCAAAAAAAAAGTACTATGTAGAATAAAATGGTAAAATGTAACAAGTCTTGTGTAGCCCTAAGTAGTGGAGTAAGAGTAGTGTTTTTTCCCACAAATCTACTCAAGTAAAAGTAAAAAGTATGGCTCAGTAAAACTACTCTTAGTACATTTTTCTCAAAAACTTACTCAAGTAAATGTAACAGAGTACATGTAACGTGTTACTAACTACCCACCTCCGTTTCCCTCCCCCATTTTTTTCCATTTTCAAACATTTTTGAAAAAGCTCCATAGAGACACTAAGGCAGCGCTAAAGAGCCACATGCGGCTCTAGAGCCACGGTTTGCTGACCCCAGAGTTAAACGAATCAATTACTCAATTTAATTGAGTAATCTTTACAGCACTACTTGAAAAAAATGCTAACAACCAATCCTGAGTACAAACCAATATTTGTGCATTGTTGTGCTTTTGCAGGCAGAGCTGCTTCGCTCCAAGAGAGGAACTCGCTTTTACCGAGGTGAGCCTGAGTGGATGACCAGGAGGGCACTTTTCATTGTTCATGTCCAGAAGCCTTCATCTTCCTTTGACACCTCCCGTGAGCCCAGCCATTCTTTTTCTTTGATGTTTTTTCTCATAACATCATCACCCTAACCTCAGATTCTTTTGTTCCTCTCACGTCACAATCCCGATTTGTAATCTTCTAGTCTCATTGGCTGATTGTTTGCATATACTGTATGTGTGTGTTTTCTCAGTACGTTGTGTGGATGATACGACATCAGCCGTCCATATTTATGGGGACACTTGGCTGCGATGGAAGGGACAGCGTGTGGAGTATTGCCGTTGTGCGTTAAGAGGACGAGAACTTTGTCACATTGTGCCCGTCATCAGTGAGTGCTAAATACTATTATCACCAATATACTTTCACATCAAAGTTATCCAACAAGTACTGTACAAAAACTTGTACAGGAACAGTCAAAATGGATTGGATGCCTAGCACCATACATAATTGGCAGCCAAATGAGTTTAATGAGTGCTCTGTATAGGTAAACTAGGATGAAATAGTATTTTCAGTAAGGTGAAAAATGAACATCCAAAAAAGCACATCACGTCAAGTGAGTACACTTTTTGACAAAAACATTATGTAATATCTCAAATTACAGGTTGTAATGAAGGCTTTCTGGATGTTCATTTATTTTGTCAAAATACCCTCGTATGATTACATAGTGACCAAATAAAACAAGTAACTAAAATCCAAATTTTAAACACTGGAAACATGTTTGGATGGATGGATGCGAATGACTAAAAAATTGCCTTCAAATCTAGTAGACATGTGCAAAAAAGCCAAAGATTGGGACACACATGGCCTATTGAGTGGTTTTAACAAATTAGCCTACTCATGGTTCTTCCTCTCTGTGTGTCTTTAACTTCAAAACTAACTTGCTGCAAATATCTCTAACAATCTTTTTTTAATTTTGCCTTGCTTGTAGCCGCTGTCAAATTTCTGCGAGCAAAGTTTAGTCTGACATTGTGCGGGCCCGGTGCGCCCCCCAATTGACGAATTCGGTGACTTATGGTCGGTCGCTTTTCCCTCAGACAATTCCTAACCACAATGTAGCCAGCCAACTTGTGAGCTCAGGCTACAGGCGCTCAGCTCGCGGTGGGTATTATACTCCACTTAGACCTCTTGCAATAATAAATAGAGAACCTGACTGGCAATTGTATGAAACATTTTTTCCGCCACGGCTGTTAAGTGATGATAAACCAAGTGTGATATTATTTTAAGCCACTGTATCATTATGCACAGTTGAACTGACTGATCCCTCCCAGTTAAAATGCATTGACACCCATCGAATGCCATGGAAGTCATGTGCTTGTAACAATTAAAGAGTGTTGCATGCAAATGTCACTTTATTTTTTCGCTTTCATTCATGCTATATGGTCATTCCCTGGTTCTAAACACAGTAGAAGTGGTTTTCTGAGCATATCACCAATGTTTGACAAATATAAAAAAAACTTGGCATGGTTTCAAATGATTTTTAATTGAATCACCAACTTATTTCAAACTTAAGCCTCCTCCTCAGTCTGATGAGGTTTGCTGCGACCCTTTGTTACCAACACGGTCTGGGGTATAGCATAGCCCCATAGCCACTTCTGCACAACAGCAGCGAATGCATATTCCCCATCTGCCTCTTCAGTGAATATGAAGAATACAAACAAAACAGCATTCACAGTTAATTCATATCAAGGAATTCAAGCAGGTATCATAGGTTAATTTAACATACTTCAGTATTTTGTGGTGAAGTGAGTTTCTCAACCAATCTCAAACCAAATTGGGGCGACATGTGGGAACTGAGCTAGCTAGTTAGCTAGCTACGATGGAAAAATGACTGCACTGTATAGGTGTCCAATTAATTAATTTAGACGAAGCTCAAGTCGTGTAATTTCTTGTGATTTTAGCACTTTAATTGGAAAAAGAATTACACTTGCCTGAACTATGTTCTACTTAGCTAACATCCAGGCTAAGTAGGTCTTCACTTGTATGCCAGTCACAGCAAATGCACCGTTTCTTACAATTTCGGCAACTTTGTCACGTTGTGTCAGGCAAACTGTTTTATATACAACTTTGATGACAAATGTGGTTCATTCTACCGTAAGACATCATTGCTGATAAAGGCTCTGAAAAAAAGCAACAAGCTTACCTTTAAATACGGCGTTTCCAGTGGAGTTCGTTTGAGGTGATTCGCTGTCTTCCCGGTCAATCATGAACACAACTATTTTTTGACAATAACTCCCGCTCATCCATTATTCGATGACTTTTCAATCATATTTCCCGGTCAATCAAAAATCAACTATTTGTCAACATTCGTTCATCAACTATAAAACAATGTTAACCCAACCATTGCCTGACATACGACAGAACAACGTGCAACGTGCAATGTTAATTCAACAAAACAACAAACAAACAAATAAACAAACAAAAAAGACACCAGAACACAAAAAACCTAACAAAAAAAAAAGCAAACAGTTGTTCCTCAACCATCATTAAGCTCCAGCTTCACCTCTTTTTTTTTTTTTCCTCCTCCTTCTTCCCCTTTTATCCTCCACAACACAGAATCACAGTTCACAATTTGATTAGTTTCCTCTTTTTGACATAACTCATAAAAGGTGTCCACATGTCCTCAAAAGTCTTGTTTGCCCTTCAAAATGTATGTCATGCGTTCTAGAGGCATTACTGACAACATCTGATTCATCCACTGTTTGGAAGAAGGTCCATAATTCAATTTACATACCAGTGCAATGCATTTCTTAGCCATTGTTAAACCAAGATTGATAAGTGTCTGTTCATGTTTGGTAAAATTATGTTCTTCTGGAAACAGTCCCAACAAAAAAAAATGGTCCGAATGGCTTGTCTTTTAAAATCACTTCCTCCAACATCTTTTTTAACTCGTGCCAAAATTTCTTAACTTCTCCGCATTGCCATACACAGAGAAATAGGGTACTTTTTTCTCTTGTACATTTTAAGTAGGTATCAGGAATGTTTTTATTATATCTGTTTAGTTCTATAGGTGTTATGTATGTTCGCATTATCCACTTATATTGAATAAGGCGTAAGGCGTTTTGTAATTTTTGCTTTCCTGTCCTCCGAAACACCATCACCGTTTAAACAATAGGGCTTTCTGGAAAAGTTTTTGTGTTGTCACCCCGTTGCTGTTGTCGTGTAATCTGCCCCTAAGAAATGCCTGGACTATGGAAATGAAAGAAAACCTTGTGGGGATAGGGGGAGTTCTTAAAGAAACAAGGTCCAATTTCCAGCCATTTGAGACAGTCATGTACAAAGACAAGTTTAGAGTATGAAATATATAGCTTTCACAAATCAACTCAAAGTGTAATTGTTACTTGAATTTGCTTTAGAATTATACAATATGCCTGAAAAATAGGCAACCTCCCCTGTTTAAATTCAGAATGTTGAGATTCAACAAGTTTTGTCTTTTGTGTGTCTCTTATTTGTCCTTCCATTTTCAACGACTCCAGTTATATCTGTTTATATTTTTGAATGGCTTTTCATATAGAGATACGCGGTCCATCTAACATGCTTTTTTTTTTTTTTTTTTTTTTTTTTTGTCCCTTCCAGACTGCTACATTTCTCATTGCTACAATGGAGGGACGTGCAAGGAGGCCGTCTACTCTTCGGACTACATTTGTCAGTGCCCTCCAGGTTTCAGTGGGTCCCAGTGTGAGATCAGTAAGTACGCAAAAAAAATAAAGCCTCAATAAAATAAAATTTGAAAAATTAAGTTATACAGTAATGCCTTTACTTGTATCACAAATTTCTACCATTACCAATTGATATTGTCCTTCCATGGCAAGGAAACCAATGTAAATTGCTGGTTGCCAGATTATATGAAGTTTGTAGGCGCGTTTGTATTAATGACACTTCAACCCCCCCCCCCAAAAAAAAAAAAAAAAAGTCAAGTAAATAAAGGTACTTGTGTCGGAAGCCTCCACTCTATTGTTCATGATGAGTGAATTTGTTTATGTCTGCATGTGCAATGTGGTGCAGTCATGCTGGAACTAAAAAATTGTCCCCACAAAGTTGAAAGCATACAATTGCCTAAAATCCCTCAAAACGAAGGACTGGGATTACGTAGTCTAGCCCAGTCTCTCATGAATTACTTAAAATGTGTATTCAAAGACGTTTAGATTTATGATTGTAAAAACAAACATCAACAAACCACGCAAAGAGCTCTGATGTATGAATGTTATTATTTCTGATGAATTCTTTCTGCGACAGTTAGACACCGCACCCTCTCAGCGGAACAATTACGCACACTGTACATAAGTCGTTGCAGACAGCCAAAGATGACCTTAACGAAGGTCCGACTCTATAAGTGGGATTGTTTTTCCTTATAATTCCACTTGTAAAAATCCAATAAGGAAACGTTGCAGGTTTAACACCTTAAGAAAAAGCATTGGAAGCGCCTCCACAATGGCTGCTATTTATCATTCACTGCCAACCCTCCCAGTTTAAATGGTTTGTGTACGATCATCAGTGGCAATGAATGAGTTAAGGCAGCAATCACCAGTCTGTTTAGATTGGAAACGTGTTCAATTAAGTTCCATTTGTCGTGCAATAAGGAAGTAATGTCAGTGCGATAACATTCAGATGCTGTGAAGAAGTGTTCTGCAACAGGAAATAGGCTTCATTTGGTCAGAATAAATGAATGAGATAAGCTGTTAGCAAGATATTAGTGTGAACAATGATGGAGGGCATTGTCATGTCTAATCAGCGAGCTATTGTGCTTCCAGACACCAAAGAGAAGTGCGTTGTGGGGAACGGCGACGCCTATCGTGGCACATGGAGTATCAGCAAGTCGGGAGCAGAGTGCATCAACTGGAACTCCACGGCGCTCAGGGGAAAGAAGTTCACTGCCAGGAAAGTAGACGCCAGCAGCCTTGGACTGGGCAACCATAATTTTTGCAGGTTTGTGAGCAGCACATAAAGCAAGAAAGGATTATTCTTTTAATGATGTTTGTAAGATTTTGAGCCTCTTTAATAAGAAAAAACAAACAAAGTGAAGATTATATGGACATTGGAACCTCAATAAATTGATCCGTCGGTTTTCGCGGTTAATGGGGACCAGAACCCCCAAGTAGCGCACAGAAAAAAAAAAGAAAAGATTATTATAATTTTTTTGTGTGCAATGTATTTATTCAGATTTAGCATTGGAAAGAGATACAAATAAGACTTTTCCTCCCCAAAGTATAATTAAAATAAAATCTATATATATATTTTTTAATAAATGTGTTTTTAAGCACTTCAAATGTAATAATTTTGATGAGTGTTAAACATGGTACCGTCCCACCGAATTATTTTAAAACAAGAATAAAGTAGTAGAAAAATGCTTGGCATTGTTAAATGCTTCATTGAGTGTACTGAAATCAGCTCGAGCTGCTCTCTTACACATAATGAGTTGCCACTGCTACTGTTTAACACGTTAAGCGATGATTGATGCATGCGGCGCTTTTGAAGTTTTTGACTTTGGCAAGATCAAACACATTCATCTGTCAGTCATCGTTAACTTTAGTAAGCAAATCCAGTGCACGTGCACTGCCTGATGAACAAAGAGCAGGGAGAAGGAGGGAGGGAGGGATCGAGAGTGAAACTACTTGATTCGCTCAGGACAGCTCATCTGTATTTTATTTTTTGTATTTTATTATTTTAAGCACCTCCGCGACCCTTGTGAGGAAAAGCGGCATGGAAAATGAATGAATGAATGAATGAAAAAAAAATCCGCGATGGACTGAGGGCGCGAAGTTTGAAGCGCAAAGTAGCGAGGGATCACTGTATAACATTAATTAATTGGGTGTCAGTGACAGCAATATAGAGGTCCAATCCATTTTAACTAAGAAAATTGGCAACAGATGATTGTGTTTCAGTGCTAGTGACGGCGACAGATGTCCAATTCTTTTTAACTGGTAGGATGAATGAACACTGCCACTCCTCCCAGTTAAAATGGGTTGGACGTCAATTGCATTCAATGAGTCAAAAAACATACGCTAATGTGATAAATTTATTGACAACATCCTTTAAAACGTATTTTAAATGCTTTTTTTCAATTGATTTTTTAAAATGTTGCCTCTCAATAATTTTGATAAAGTTAAGTAAAGCTTCATTATTGAAATTCCACAAGTAGTGAAACTCAAACTAAAAATACAGTATGTATTGAACATAGGAAATACTTTTCACGAATCTAATCGTTACTTAAATTATATAATAAAGTCCTTTCTTATACAATATTTTATTCCATTATATTCTGTTTCTTGACACAATGAATTCTGAGTTCTGCTAAATGTAAGCAGAGCCGGCTCTCAGCATAGGCGAGGTAGGCGGTTGCCTAGGGCGGTATCTAGTGGAGGGGCCATCAAATTGCTTTGGCGGAAAATAAACACTAATGCTACGCATCCCGTACGTCTTGATTTGCTCCTTGCGCTTTTGTTGACATTGGAAGATGTGGGGAAGGCTTGCTTATCATTTCACTGTGATAGCGGCTACCACCAGTGATAAATGAATTCCTCACTTCTGTTGCTGTAATACGACATTTAAGACTTGTAATACGGAAGGGTCCAAGCCCTTAAGGCCTGCTATAAGAAAGTGACAAAAGGAGGTGAAAGAAAACAAGCACTTTAAATGGGACTTTAATACACGGGGCGAAGCCTTCAATCACTCATTCCAAGTGAACCATAAACAGTGATGGAAGTACACCCTTTAAGTTGTGAAAAGTTGTGCTTTTAGCTACACTTTCGCCTTGGGCAATGCTTTTGAATTATTTTCTTTTATGCCCCCCCCAGGAAGACGTGTACGTTTCGCGCCCCCCCCCCCAACTCTCGGCCACCAATATAAATAGTATTATTTGTCTATAAAATTATTATTATAAATACACCTCTGCATAACATTGTGTCCTTTATAATATTAAAGAAAGTGTAACTTTGTTAACTTTCTTTTGTTTGTAACAGAAAAGACCAAGTGCATCAATTTGCTTGAATTAAAAAAAAAAGTCACATCCAAACTGTAAAACTACAATCAAGTTACATTTTTTGATTTAACACTGAAAAATGAATAAAATCAATATATAATTTTGAATTCAAATTGATTAGCAACATTAACGCATGAGGACAATATGCCAAACAATTTGACCCCCCCTAAAAAATTAATAGAACAAAAACGACAGTGTCATTGGAAAGAGGGACGGTTTTTGTTTTTACTGCAGGCAGTATCAGCTCCTTTGCTGTCGTGTGGTGTTATTTTGCACTCAGTAACGTGGTATGCCACCTTATATGATGCTAAGCATGCTCGCTGGTTTACTGATGTAACACTGCGAAACAAAATGTGGGATGATTGGTGACGTCTTAATTGATTAGGCTTCCTGTTGTCCGCTGTAAACCTTTTTAGACAAAGTAAACAGACCGTTCTTTCCCATCGTATTGAAAGTCAAAGCCAAAAGCTACATACGCTTCGTTATATTTCCTCGTCTTAGTTCTTCATATCTCCAGTGCTCTTTGCTTGGTGCTCTTGTTTGGTTCAAAAATACTGTGCACACTCTGAATATGAGAGCGCCACTGCCACCCACTGAGTGGATGTGCAATTGCACTTTATTTTAGTACGGCAAAAAAATAGATTCCTGATGTCACATGTGCCAGGGGCGCGCTACGTTATTTGAGAAGTACTGGCCTTGGGCAACTAGTCATCCAGGGCTGGCCCTGACTGTGAACCATAATCATGATTACCATAACAAATAACATTTTTTGATTGAACTATTGTAACAAATTAAGATTTCTGGCTGATAAAACTCACAGATGATCTTTTCTCCTCTTAGAAACCCTGACCAAGACAGTGCCCCTTGGTGTTACACTTACAAAGGCACTCAAATCAACTGGGAATTCTGTTCCTTGCCCAAGTGTTCAGATGGTAAAACTTAACATTAAGACACTACACTGTGGAGCAGACAAGGACATCATTTAACCCAAGTGTACTTCTCTATCTGATTTGCATCAGATAAATATGAAGAATGCATGAGAGGAATCGGTCTGACCTACCGGGGCACCGAGTCCGTCACAAAAAGTGGGAGCCGCTGTGTCCCGTGGGACTCTCCGCTCGTCACACACAAGTACAATAACGCGTGGCGATCTGACGCTGTCGAAGTGGGACTGGGTAGCCACAGCTACTGCAGGTACGAAAGCCGGGAGGCTGACAACATATGATTGAATCGTGTAAACTATCAGGTTTCAGATTGTATCTGCTTTTGATCCAAAAGGAATCCTGATGGCGATGAAGGCCCGTGGTGTCACACCTACAAGAACCTGCAGCTGACCTGGGAACTCTGTGATGTACCTAAATGCAGTGAGTTTTTCCAGTATGCTATTGGTTCAATATGAAGGGTGATCCTAAAAAATATCAATAGATTACATATTCAACAACTACCAGAACAACATATTCTAATTTAATCAATGTATCAACGTATCATGAGCAAAATCAGTCATTAGAATTTCATTAATATTCAAGCATGAAATTTAAGTGATTACGCTAAAATCTGAGATGCTCATTTTTGTAATAGATGGATTATTACTGAGAAAATTGAATTTTACCTTCTAAAGTTTAGTTTTGATGATTGATTACAGCTAAAATTAATTATTTACTCTTGCACTTATCCTTACAAGGGTCACACTAATAGCCGCCCAAAATTCACCATCTCAAAAAATGCTGACTTGACTCGACTCAACTTCATTTTATTTTAAATCTATCGAGCACTTTAAAAACAACTGACACAAAGTGATGTTAAGTGTGAGGAAGCGAGGATGAGGAATAAGGCAATGTGGACTCAAGCGCAAGGAAGCACAAGCGCAAGCAGTGCAGAACTACAGGGAACCCTACCAAACCAAAAGACAGTTGAAAACAGATCAAATTCCAACGTGAACCATACGGGCAATGTAATACAACATAATGAGCTCGAAACAATTTAGAGATAAAAACAACAATTATAAAGCAGCAGTTCAGTGAAAGCCAAAGTAGTCAAAGAAACAATCTGAGGTATTTTCAGTGATACTGTTGTTATATCTAGAATCGGGATTGGCTAGTGATCAGACTCGGCTCACCTGTTAACAATGTGCACTTTTGAAAATGGACAGATGCATGACATGTCTGTTTCATGAATCCATATGAAGGGAGAATTGGGTTGGTTGTTACATTGTTTTTACTGTCAAGAAACTTTTTTTCAGAGTGCAATTATGATAATTTCAATTGATATTGCGCAACACTACCCTCTGGTGGTCAAGTTAAGTTTGACAAATTCTCAAATAACAAGAAACTCAATTCTCCTCTGTTGTTTCACTTTTTAAAATTGCTCCAACTGTTCCCTACTTTATCAGCGACACGTCCACCCGCCCAGCAAGCCAACTCCCCGCTGGGGCCCCGGGGCCCCATAACAACAAACAACAACCGAGGTATGACTTCAGGATGACTCGGTCAATCTGTAGTCAGTTTGTGTTGTTTGAAGTATCATCTTAGGAAACCTTCATCCTCTCGTCAGGTACGTGCGGTCAGCGTTTGGAAAACACCCTGAGCCAACCAACTTTCCGCATGTTCGGAGGCCGGGAGAGCGACATCACGGAGCAGCCTTGGCAGGCCGCCATTAACGTTTATCAGGCTCGTCTGCGCAAACACTTCCACCGCTGCGGAGGGATTCTGATTGACTCCTGTTGGGTTCTGTCTGCGGCACACTGCTTCGAGGTCACGTAAGTATGAGCACTCACCTATCCGACACATGCCATTTAGCATGCACGACTGTAACATGTGTTCTCATTGGTACAGGGATAAGCCCTCAAAGTTGCAGGTCATCCTGGGCAGGACGTTTCGCAAACAAAATTCAAGCAGTGAGCAGATTTTTAAAGTTGACAAGTACTGGATCCATGAGAAGTTTGACAAAGAGACATTTGACAATGACATAGGTGGGTACATCTGATATATTTTACCAGTGAGGTCACTCATCGGCTGCAATGGACGGGGAGAAACAGGCAGTCCATTTGAACTGGCAATGCCAGGTCTCCCTGTTCAAATAGACTGGAAGTCCCTCACTGTCAATGGCAGCCAGTGAGTTAACTCACAATTGTATTTTCCAAGTGTGCTTGTTTGTGTACATACCATCATGGAATTTGTGATTTACAGCACTAGTTCGTGCCACACATACAGTGGGGCAAATAAGTATTTAGTCAACCACTAATTGTACAAGTTCTCCCACTTGAAAATATTGGAGAGGCCTGTAATTGTCAACATGGGTAAACCTCAACCATGAGAGACAGAATGTGGGGAAAAAAAACAGAAAATCACATTGTTTGATTTTTAAAGAATTTATTTGCAAATCATGGTGGAAAATAAGTATTTGGTCAATACCAAAAGTTCATCTCAATACTTTGTTATGTACCCTTTTTTGGCAATAACGGAGGCCAAACGTTTTTCTGTAACTCTTCACAAGCTTTTCACACACTGTTGCTGGTATTTTGGCCCATTTCTCCATGCAGATCTCCTCTAGAGCAATGATGTTTTGGGGCTGTTGTTGGGCAACACGGACTTTCAAGGCCCTCCACAGATCAGGGTTGAGATCTGGAGACTGGCTAGGCCACTCCAGGACCTTGAAATGCTTCTTACGAAGCCACTCCTTTGTTTCCCTGGCTGTGTGTTTGGGATCATTGTCATGCTGAAAGACCATGCCACGTCTCATCTTCAATGCCCTTGCTGATGGAAGGAGATTTTCGCTCAAAATCTCTCGATACATTGCCTCATTTATTCTTTCCTTTTCAATGATCAGTCGTCCTGGTCCCTTTGCAGAAAAACAGCCCCAAAGCATGATGTTTCCACCCCCATGCTTCACAATGGGTATGATGTTGTTCGGATGCAAGTCAGTATTCTTTCTCCTCCAAACACGAGAGCCTGTGTTTCTACCAAAAAGTTCTATTTTAGTTTCATCTAACCATAACACATTCTCCCAGTCCTCTTCTGGATCTCCAAACGCTCTCTAGCGAACCGCAGACGGGCCGGGACGTGTACTGGCTTCAGCAGGGGGACACGTCTGGTGGTGCAGGATTTGAGTCCCTGGTGGCGCATTGTGCCACTGATAGTAGCCTTTGTTACTGTGGTCCCAGTTCTCTGTACATCATTCACTAGGTGCCCCCATGTGGTTCTGGGATTTTTGCTCACCGTTCTTGTTATCATTTTGACGCCACGGGGTGAGATCTTGCGTGGAGCCCCAGATCGAGGGAGATTATCAGTGGTCTTGTATGTCTTCCATTTTCTAATAATTGCTCCCACAGTTGATTTCTTTACACCAAGCGTTTTACCTATCGCAGATTCAGTCTTCCCAGCCTGGTGCAGGTCTACAATTTTGCCTCTGGTGTCCTTCGACAGCTCTTTGGTCTTGGCCATAGTGGAGTTTGGAGTGTGACTGACTGAGGTTGTTGAAAGGTGTCTTTTATACCGATAATGGTTAAAACAGGTGCCACTAATACAGGTAACGAGTGGAGCCTCGTTAGACCTCGTTAGGAGAAGTTAGACGTCTTTGACAGCCAGAAATCTTGCTTGTTTGTAGGTGACCAAATACTTATTTTCCACTCTAATTTGGAAAAAAATTCTATAAAAATCAAACAATGTGATTTTCTGTTTTTTTTCCCCCACATTCTGTCTCTCATGGTTGAGGTTTACCCATGTTGACAATTACAGGCCTCTCTAATCTTTTCAAGTAGGAGAACTTGCACAATTGATGGTTGACTAAATACTTATTTGTCCCACTGTATGTGTGGCACGAACTAGTGTTGTAAATCACAAATTCCATGATGATATGATGATATTGATGTTTCTGACAACTAGACGATATTTGCTGATATTACAACATCTACCACGATTCGATTAAATTCGAGGGCTTTCAATGGATTTAATGTGATATAATGTACACATTTAACACAATCATTTATATTTCACCAAAAGGAATTAAACATACAAGTTAATCTGGATTTTTTTTTTTTTTTTTTTAACAATTTCGCTGCTGAAACATTTTGGACATTTGACCATTTACCAAAAACATTCTTAACAAAACGGCATATTTAAAAGACGGTTTTTATCGATGATATTCGACTTTGATTTGATCATGCGCGGCTCATTTACTCCAGATCGATTAATTATTACATCCTTAGCACTTTGTTTTAATTGTAGTATAAATCTGCTCACAGGATTGTGCTAAAGTGCAATGGGCAATGGTGGGTAAAGTAGCAGAAAAAATTTACTCAATTAAGAGTACCGTTATTTCAAAATAATATTACGGAAGTTAAAGTAGTCAGCCAAAGATTTACTCACGTACAAGTAAAACAATATTTGATGACTAAAATAGTCAAGCAATGAGTAACATTGTATGTAACTGATTATAATGCCTGATTGAAAAAAAAATAATAATGGTATATTTTTTTCCTTAGCACATCATCTATATGAATAATTTTTATTATACTGCACTATAACTTCTTCATGACCACATTAGGCCAAATAAATACACAAATATCGTCAAATTCCGATTAGAAAAGTCTACAGAAATGAAACATCACTTGTCCAAAGTGCACGAGTGCGCTCTAGTGGAAAAACCATTTCGTACTATGAAATTAAAATGATCATATCTCCGATGTTCCGTGGTCTATCGGTGCCAAATAAATACTGAGAGGGAGGTTGAAATCAGAGATTTCGGGTAATGTTTAATGGCAGTGCTTTATGTCAAATAGTTTATGTTTCACGGTGCTTTTAAAGACGCCACTTGATTGAAGAGGCCGGCGTAATCATAGGACTTCTGACCAAGTCTAGTGTAGCCCAAAGTAGCTGAGTAAGAGTAGCGTTTGTTCTTCACAAATTTACGCAAGTAAAAGTAAAACGTATAGCATGGTCAAACTACTCTTAGAAGTACATTTTTCTCAAAAAGTTAATCATGTAAATGTAACAGAGTAGATGAAACGCGCTACTACATTGGAAATTAGTGTGACTGTAGCACCCGCCTTGACTTTGTCAAATCAATATTTTCCACAGCTCTGTTGAAGCTCAAGTCAGACTTCGGCATGTGTGCCATCGACTCTCCAGAGGTTCTCCCCGCGTGTCTTCCCGAAGCGGGCCTTGTGCTGCCTGACTGGACCGAGTGTGAGATCTCGGGATACGGGAAAGACTCTGAATGTATGCAAACCCTTCTCTGACATTCACTTGACTACGGCACGCTGATAATCAACTTGCACATTGTCTTCTACAGTTTCTGCCCAGTATTCCGAGCGTGTCAAGAGGGGTTTTGTTCGCCTGTGGCCAAGAGAGCGTTGTGTCCCTGATGTGCTGTCTGGGCGTACGGTCACTGTCAACATGCTGTGCGCTGGTGACACCAGAGGCCTGGATGACGCCTGCAAGGTGAGACCCGCGTTAGTAGTCTATATGTTTGTCATCAGCAAAATGGACTCGTATTTGATCTTTCTTATAACATTTTTTTGCACGGCCTTTCAGGGAGACTCCGGTGGTCCTCTGGTCTGCCGCACCAACGACAAAATGACACTAATGGGTGTCATCAGCTGGGGCGACGGGTGCGGGCAGAGGGATAAGCCTGGCGTTTATACGCGTGTCACCCGTTACATCAACTGGATCCAAAGCAAAATGGCCGCCAACCCGGTCTGAGCACTAAGATGACTACGTGCGTCGTTTCTAAATGCAAATGGTGGCTGTTTGAAACCAGTACTGTTTTGAGAATTTGAAGTACCGAGAGGAACTTCTGTCACGAGCGCTTAACACTCACCGTAGCTCCCTGATCTTCACTTCCTGCTTTTGAGGGCCCGATGTGGATGAGGTTACAGTGGAGAGGACGACAGTGGCTGGCAGCACTTGCACTGCAAAAGGCTCAACAGACTTGTATGTCTAACATGCTACGGAAAAATCTGCTGGTTCAGATACTGCCAACTTTCACTTTTTTATTTGGGGATACACAACATGGACACATGGGGGAGAGCCAAGCATATGTACACCAGCATGTACAGAATAATGTCTATTATTACATTTCTAAATGTTTTTTGTTACCTGTTTGTCACCATACAAATTATTTGTGTTAGCCATAAAACTGTTTTCCCAATCTTTTTTTACTTATTTAATATTTATGTGTATTTTATAGAAACCTACCATACATGTAATGTAGATAAATTTTCATATAATCATGTCAAATAAAATGCAATAAATATTCAGAGAATATTGTGCTTTGTGTTTATATTGTTGGTGTAAATAGATTTCCCAAATCACCCATACACAAATACTGTGCATGGATACCAAGGGCATAGGTTCGCATAAAAATATAGGGTTGTTGATTGGATGATGGCCAGGAGATAATTTGTGCCGGTTCCTGCCGGAATAAGATCCGGCACCTCTTGATTTTGGCCTCCCTATGTTCCGGAACTTATTTGGGCAGATCCGGCACCTCTCATGCATAGAAAATAATAACAATATGTGGATCGGCGATTTCCGTGGCTTGTTCGTCGTCGCTCCTATGTCCGGTTCTTCCTTCGGGGAGGTGGTCTAGTATATAAAAACACAGAGACGCCTCGGATGGCTGTTGCATGGAGACTTTTATTAACTAAACAAAAAGCAGCCCTTATGTGAAATTCAGGTTTGGGCTGCACAATTTGTAAGGCGGTGGGAACTTTGGGGCCAGAGAAGGGGGGGGGCTGTGTTATGTATTGTAATCTCAGATTTTATTTTATGTTTTATAAGTTAGACCTGTTGAGAAACTAATTGCTGACTGTGTACTGTAAGTCCCACCTGTGGTTATGTGGCCAATTGCCCGTGCTGTGCAGAGTATAGCCTAAATAATTGTAAATTGTTGTCATAACATTTATACCATGGATATTATCCGAAACTGAGGCTTGTAAGTCACACAGCATGGCAAGTGGGCATGATTGTTTTCCCCATTTTCTCTGTGTGTTCCAGGACCTATGCCCGTCTCGTCATCCCTGCGCTGTATGTCATATGTACTTTGTGTTCCGGCACCTTATGATTTAGAAATTAAGCACTGATGATGGCTCTTCTCATCACACTCGCAAAACATCATTTCATTTTAAAAAAAGCTGTTAGTGATGTTCTTTCCTTCTCTTTTAATGAGGAAATTAAGTGTATTTTAGACAAAACATTTCATTTTTCAATTTTCATTTTTGAATTTAAGAAAAACCTGTGCTTGAACATTCCTGTAAAAAATGCACTTCCAATGAAGTATTGGCAAAATCTGTTATCATATTTAATTTCATACAGCACTTTATGACCAACCACAGTTGCTTCCTCTATACTGTGTAAAGCACTTTGTACAGTGATTTCTATATCTGGCGGTGGGTGGCGTCTGTCCATAGCAGGTATAGGGAAATGCAAATGAGTGGAACTAGGACAGTCACCCATAAAATGTGTGTGCTCTCGTCGCATGAGTGCATTTGCATGTGGGACAGCAAACAAAGACATCCATTTCTTCATCTTTTGAGCCGTCTGACTTCATCATAAATCATGAAAATGGTAATGTATTACTTGAAATACAATATGTTAGTCTAAATCATTTCATTTCAAAGCTTGTATCAGTGAACTGTTTTTCCTTTTAAGCTTCTCATTACTTTTCGAAAAACCATTGTATCAAACCGATCAAAATCATGCCGCAGTTGATCAAATTTAAGGATAAAAAGATGCAGTACGGTAATCTTATATGGAAATTGTAAACATCAGACAGGATTATAAACTCAAATTATTTAAAATATGTTTTAAAAAATGAAAAAAATAACAATGTAGCTGGTGTGAAGTAGACAAAGTCATTCTCGCTTATATGCAAAGAGAATAATTTCAACGAATCAGGTTTACTTTATTATAAGGGTTTTGATTTCCATTTCCTCCTTCATAGGGCACAAAGTATAGTTTTTCATATAAATATTAATTATTATGTATATAATAATGAATACATTTATAAATTAATACAATCTGACCAAAGGCTAAATTAATGGTATTAAAATAATAACTACAGAAATACACTCTGGTTACAGCCCCCAGTAAGCAGTAACAATCAAAAGTAGATTTTCCCCCCCCCAAAGAATTTAACTCATTTCAACTCGTTTGTTTCCTTAAAACTGGGCGGACTGGCCATGAATGCTCATCTTTCAGTGCCATTGATGACAAAGACGTCCAATCCATTTTGCCAGGGAGGAGTGCCGTCAATGACAGCAAATGAGTTAAATGAGTGCCCTATAAAGATTTTTTTTTTTTTTTTTTTTTACGAAGTTGCAATTTTTGCATGAAAGGGTTAAATGGATTATTTCTGTGTACAAAACATGCAATTTTGCTAACAAATTTCCTTATCCAATCATTTTCAAATGAGCAAGACTGAGTCGAGATAACCTTTCTCTCATTTCCTACCTGTTGCTTCCTGGTTTATTTTTATCATGAAAAGCACCATTGTCTTGGTTAAAAGAGTGCATACCATTGTATTCACATAGAAGAAAAATCAACCGCTTGTCCTTCTTTAATCATTTGCACTATGTCAACTCTTTCATGACATTTCACACCTGTGGCATCTCAGCTACTATACAGTGGCCAAAAACTCTGACAGCTTGAACAAAGCATCTTTATCCATCCTGGAGACTCATGACTGAATCATAATGTTTGACAAGTCAGTAAATTCAGACCTGTACTGAAATATCCAAAAATGTTTCTGGTTCTCATAGAGCTTGTTTGGCAAACTGAAGAACATGTGAGTAAAAAGACTTAAAATGTCTTACATGTCGGATGCGTTGAGGTAAGTCTCTTTTTGCTCCATGCAGCGGCCCGCCGGCACCACCGCGAAGGACAGGTGATGTCACTTATTATAGGTTTGTATCTGTACTGCACAATTAACTTCATCATGGTTTCAGGCAAAACTGAAGACCTCAGGTGGAGACGACATGCAGGTGTAAGTAAATTGTGTCAGATATGCTCCTTTACAGATTTAGTCTCCACAATATTACATTAAGACTAGAGGTCGACCGATATTGAGATTCAACCCATCAAAGGTTGATGCTGATAAAAAAACAACAACATTAAAACGATTTTGTAAGCCGATATGTGAGGGCAATATAGTTTTTTTAAGCAAGGTAATTGAAACACTTGTTGTATAAATGCATTTAATAGACGTTAATTATTTCTTTTACTACTTCATTTGGTAGCACTGGCCACTAAGTGGATCAAACTCACAATGTGAACATCACATTTATCCTGTTACATTTTCCATTATTCCGCGGGTATCATCCGATCTTGAAAAAAGTCCAAATATTGGCCCGATAGTATACTGTATATGCTGGCCGATATATCGGTCGACTTTCATAAGAAAGATCATCACTTGAACACTGGAAATAAGTTATCGGCTATATATTGGCTGATGGCCGATCTTGAGAAAAGTCCATATATCGGCTTGCCAATATATTGGTCGAACGTTAATCATGATGCTCAAAATTGATTCATATTCTATCACGCCAAGGATTTAAGCATTTATTCACAACAATTTTCAACATAAAAAGCTCTCTCTCTGTGATTCCACTCGGTCAGCTTTGACGGAGATAGCCCCCCTGTTAATTGGCCCCGCGCCCCATGTCCCATCAACATAATATGAAGGATATGACCAGTGTCAAAATATCAATTTTTCATATTGATTTGAGTGTTGAATTGGTTAGGTCAAAAGGCAGCTAGCATTAATTTTACGTAAATATGTTGAATGTGCTGCTAGTCTTTAAGCCATTGTGGTGCCGCGTTATCACCACAAAGAGCTTTTTACGTTGAAAATTCTTGTGAATAGATGCGTAAATCCCTGACTTCTCTATATATATGGATGTAAAACAGTCCTGATTCTTTGTTAAAAGAGCAAAGAACCGGGCAGTTAGCATTTATTTTACGTAAATCTGTCGAATGTGCTGCTAGTCTTCAAGTCACTGTGGCGCCACCTTATCACCACAAAGAGCATTTTACATTGAAAATTCTTGTGAATAAATGCTTAAATCCCTGAATTATTTATAGATATGAACGTGAAACAGTCTCAATATAATATTGCGAATTATGACGCCAATGCCGTAGCGGTTAATTTCTCCCATTGATTTTTTTCACAACTTTTCAAGATGCATGCATAGTACGAAAAATATAATAATTCCCCTGAATCCTCGAACAAATCACTCCTGAGACAACCCTTCCTGTTTCTATGCGGTACAGCTCTCGTACCTTTTCAACCTAAATCCGGCGTTGGATTGCTGCATGTGTTTGCGAATACAGACTTTGACCGACTAAAGCGGAGTGTGGGACAACGGCCCCCTGCTAGAAGGCGTGGCGCAGTGTCTGGGGATTCTGTACTGTCAATATCATTATGAAGTCTATGCACTTATATTTACAGAAGCAGTATACAACAACTACTATTAGTAGTAGCAGTAGTACTACCGTATTGGCCCGAATATAAAACTGTGTTTTTTGCATTGAAATAAGACTGAAAAAGTGGGGGTTGTCTTAAATCCGCGGTCTAGACGTTATATCCATTAATGACGCTAGATGGCGCCAGATATCATTGAAGCGATGTTCTGTCATGACAGATCTCAGCTACTCTCAAGTTTAACTAGTTTGCATTATTACCTTGGTCTTTCTGAAGGAAAGAACAAGGTTATGTTATTCTACAACTTTATTACCTTGGTCTTTCCAAGGGAAAGAACAAGGTTATGTTGTTGTACAACTTTATCGTACTTATTTTTATTTTTATTATTACCTTGGTCTTTCCAAGGGAAAGAACAAGGTTATGTTGTTGTACAACTTTATTGTACTTTTTTTTATTTATTATTATTATAGGTCAATAATTGTTGACGTTTTTTTCGGCGCGCCGCACAGCCCGAACCGTACCTCCGATCGGTACCGTTCAAGTATCGGCACGACCGGAATTTTCGCGCGACGATGGGAATTTTTCAAACGGCCCCGAAAAATTTTCCGTTCGCCCGTAAACGGCAATTTTCCGAAAAAAAAAAAAAGTTTCAAAATGTATCTAGTCCTACAATTTTTGACCAAATCACATAATTTGGGCATCAAAAATTCCGGGACGGTGAGGGGCATAAAAGTTGTATACAGAATTTGGCAAAAATTTACGGTTCCCCGGAAATTTGCCAAAAACTTTCCTATTCATTTTGAATGGAAAAAAAACGCGCGCTTCACAGCCCGAACCGTTAGACCGATCGGCACCGTTCAAGTATCGGCACGACCGGAATTTTCGCGTGACACAGGAAAATTTACAAATGGCCCCGAAAATTTTTCCGTTCGTCCGTAAACGGAAATTTTCCGTGAAAAAAAAAAAAGTTTCAAAATGTATCTAGTCCTACAATTTTTGACCAAATCACATAATTTGGGCATCAAAAATTCCGGGACGGTGAGGGGCATAAAAGTTGTATACAGAATTTGGAAAAAATTTACGGTTCCCCGGATATTTGCCAAAAACTATCCCATTCATTTCTAATGGGAAAAGTTCCCATTCACTTTCAATAGGATTTCCAATGGACTTTACATTGCATTGCCATTGACGGCCATGCATGTCGAATCTATTGATGCCAATGTTCTTGGATTCAATTGACTATATGGATGTCGATGCCATTGACGGCCATGGACGTCCAAAATTTTTCCCATTCATTTTCAATGGGGAAAAAACTACATTTCCCCAAATCAACAGAAAATGACCAGATATCAATAGGACGTGTCCCCCAAACGTCCCCAACTCCATTGACGCTTATAGGGGGTGCTGCCATTGACGTCCATGGACGTCCAAAATTTTTCCCATTCATTTTCAATGGGGAAAAAACTACATTTCTCAAAATCAACAGAAACTGACCAGATATCAATAGGACGTATACCCCAAACGTCCCCAACTCCATTGACGCTTATGGGGGGTGCTGCCATTGACGTCCATGGACGTCCAAAATTTTACCCATTCATTTTCAATGGGAATTTTTTTTTTTTCCCCAAATCAACAGAAAATGACTAGATATCAATAGGACGTGTCCCCCAAATGTCCCCGATTGCATTGCTGCTTATGGAGGGTGATGCCATTGACGTCCTGGGACGTTCAAACTTCCCATTCATTTCCAATGGCATTTCTTCATGTTTGTTCATTCTATTGATGCCAATGTACTTGGATTCCATTGACGCTTATGTAAGTTGATACCATTGACGTCCATGGACGTCCAAAATTTTTCCCATTCATTTTCAATGGGAATTTTTTTTTTTCCCCAAATCAACAGAAAATGACTAGATATCAATAGGACGTTTCACCCAAATGTGCCCGATTGCATTGCTGCTTATGGAGGGTGATGCCATTGACGTCCACGGACGTCCAAACTTCCCATTAATTTCTAATGGCATTTCTTCATGTTTGTTCATTCTATTGATGCCAATGTACTTGGATTCCATTGACGCTTATGTAAGTTGATACCATTGACGTCCATGGACGTCCAAAATTTTTTCCATTCATTTTCAATGGGAATTTTTTTTTTTCCCCAAATCAACAGAAAATGACTAGATATCATTAGGACGTGTCCCCCAAATGTCCCCGATTGCATTGCCGCTTATGGAGGGTGATGCCATTGACGTTCATGGACGTCCAAACTTCCCATTAAATCCCAATGGCATTTCTTCATGTTTGTTCATTCTATTGATGCCAATGTACTTGGATTCCATTGACGCTTATGTAAGTTGATACCATTGACGTCCATGGACGTCCAAAATTTTTCCCATTCATTTTCAATGGGAATTTTTTTTTTCTCCCCAAATCAACAGAAAATGACTAGATATCATTAGGACGTGTCCCCCAAATGTCCCCGATTGCATTGCTGCTTATGGAGGGTGATGCCATTGACGTCCATGGACGTCCAAACTTCCCATTCATTTCCAATGTAATTTCTTCATGTTTGTTCATTCTATTGATGCCAATGTACTTGGATTCCATTGACGCTTATGTAAGTTGATACCATTGACGTCCATGGACGTCCAATTCTCCCATTGATTTCTAATGGCTTTTACTTTGTTTAGTGCCATTGACTGGCATTATGGTCCATTTTATTGATAGACCTGAGTGGGGCTAAGATTTGTATCTCCACAGAGGAAAGACCAAGGTGTAATTTCTCCCGAAATTGCAGTTTCTAGTTATTATTCATCTTATTCTCCGCGTTTTTTCGGCGCGCCGCACAGCCCGAACCGCTGCACCGATCGGCACCGTTCGGATATCGAAACGTCCGGAATTTTTGCGCGACGATGGCTTTTTTAAAAAGGGCCCCGAAAAATTTTCCGTTTTCCCCCAAACGGCAATTTTCCAGATTTTTTTTTTTTTTTCAAAATGTATCTAGTCCTACAATTTTTGACCAAATCACATAATTTGGGTATCAAAAATTCCGGGACGGTGAGGGGCATAAAAGTTGTATACAGAATTTGGAAAAAATTTACGGTTCCCCGGAAATTTGCCAAAAACTCTCCCATTCATTTCTAATGGGAAAAGTTCCCATTCACTTACAATGGGATTTCAATGGAATTTACATTGCATTGATGCCATTGACGGCCATGCATGTCGAATATATTGATGCCAATGTTCTTGGATCCGATTGACTATATGGATGTCGATGCCATTGACGGCCATGGACGTCCAAAATTTTTCCCATTCATTTTCAATGGGGAAAAAATTAAATTTCCCCAAATCAACAGAAAATGACCAGATATTAATAGGACGTATACCCCAAACGTCCCCAACTCCATTGACGCTTATGGGGGGTGCTGCCATTGACGTCCATGGACGTCCAAAATTTTTCCCATTCATTTTCAATGGGGAAAAAACTACATTTCCCCAAATCAACAGAAAATGACTAGATATCAATAGGACGTGTCCCCCAAACGTCCCCAACTCCATTGAGGCTTATAGGGGGTGCTGCCATTGTCGTCCATGGACGTCCAAAATTTTCCCCATTCATTTTCAATGGGGAAAAAACTAAATTTCCCCAAATCAACAGAAAATGACCAGATATTAATAGGATGTATACCCCAAACGTCCCCAACTCCATTGACGCTTATGGGGGGTGCTGCCATTGACGTCCATGGACGTCCAAAAATTTTCCCATTCATTTTCAATGGGAAATTTTTTTTTTCCCCCAAATCAACAGAAAATGACTAGATATCATTAGGACGTGTCCCCCAAATGTCCCCGATTGCATTGCCGCTTATGGAGGGTGATTCCATTGACGTCCATGGACGTCCAAACTTCCCATTCATTTCCAATGGCATTTCTTCATGTTTGTTCATTCTATTGATGCCAATGAACTTGGATTCCATTGACGCTTATGTAAGTTGATACCATTGACGTCCATGGATGTCCAAAATTTTTCCCATTCATTTTCAATGGGAAATTTTTTTTTTTTCCCCAAATCAACAGAAAATGACTAGATATCAATAGGAGGTGTCGCCCAAATGTCCCCGATTGCATTGCCTCTTATGGAGGGTGATGCCATTGACGTTCATGGACGTCCAAACTTCACATTCATTTCCAATGGCATTTCTTCATGTTTGTTCATTCTATTGATGCCAATGTACTTGGATTCCATTGACGCTTATGTAAATTGATACCATTGACGTCCATGGACGTCCAAAATTTTTCCCATTCATTTTCAATGGGAATTTCCCCCCCCCCCCCCAAATCAACAGAAAATGACTAGATATCATTAGGACGTGTCCCCCAAATGTCCCCGATTGCATTGCCGCTTATGGAGGGTGATGCCATTGACGTTCATGGACGTCCAAACTTCCCATTAAATCCCAATGGCATTTCTTCATGTTTGTTCATTCTATTGATGCCAATGTACTTGGATTCCATTGACGCTTATGTAAGTTGATACCATTGACGTCCATGGACGTCCAAAAATTTTCCCATTCATTTTCAATGGGAATTTTTTTTTTCTCCCCCAAATCAACAGAAAATGACTAGATATCAATAGGACGTGTCCCCCAAATGTCCCCGATTGCATTGCCTCTTATGGAGGGTGATGCCATTGACGTCCACGGACGTCCAAACTTCCCATTCATTTCCAATGGCATTTCTTCATGTTTGTTCATTCTATTGATGCCAATGTACTTGGATTCCATTGACGCTTATGTAAATTGATACCATTGACGTCCATGGACGTCCAAAATTTTTCCCATTCATTTTCAATGGGAATTTTTTTTTCCCCCCAAATCAACAGAAAATGACTAGATATCATTAGGACGTGTCCCCCAAATATCCCCGATTGCATTGCCGCTTATTGAGGGTGATGCCATTGACGTTCATGGACGTCCAAACTTCCCATTAAATCCCAATGGCATTTCTTCATGTTTGTTCATTCTATTGATGCCAATGTACTTGGATTCCATTGACGCTTATGTAAATTGATACCATTGACGTCCATGGACGTCCAAAATTTTTCCCATTCATTTTCAATGGGAATTTCCCCCCCCCCCCCCAAATCAACAGAAAATGACTAGATATCATTAGGACGTGTCCCCCAAATGTCCCCGATTGCATTGCCGCTTATGGAGGGTGATGCCATTGACGTTCATGGACGTCCAAACTTCCCATTAAATCCCAATGGCATTTCTTCATGTTTGTTCATTCTATTGATGCCAATGTACTTGGATTCCATTGACGCTTATGTAAGTTGATACCATTGACGTCCATGGACGTCCAAAAATTTTCCCATTCATTTTCAATGGGAATTTTTTTTTTCTCCCCCAAATCAACAGAAAATGACTAGATATCAATAGGACGTGTCCCCCAAATGTCCCCGATTGCATTGCCTCTTATGGAGGGTGATGCCATTGACGTCCACGGACGTCCAAACTTCCCATTCATTTCCAATGGCATTTCTTCATGTTTGTTCATTCTATTGATGCCAATGTACTTGGATTCCATTGACGCTTATGTAAATTGATACCATTGACGTCCATGGACGTCCAAAATTTTTCCCATTCATTTTCAATGGGAATTTTTTTTTCCCCCCAAATCAACAGAAAATGACTAGATATCATTAGGACGTGTCCCCCAAATATCCCCGATTGCATTGCCGCTTATTGAGGGTGATGCCATTGACGTTCATGGACGTCCAAACTTCCCATTAAATCCCAATGGCATTTCTTCATGTTTGTTCATTCTATGGATGCCAATGTACTTGGATTCCATTGACGCTTATGTAAGTTGATACCATTGACGTCCATGGACGTCCAAAAATTTTCCCATTCATTTTCAATGGGAATTTTTTTTTCCCCCCCAAATCAACAGAAAATGACTAGATATCAATAGGACGTGTCCCCCAAATGTCCCCGATTGCATTGCCTCTTATGGAGGGTGATGCCATTGACGTCCACGGACGTCCAAACTTCCCATTAATTTCCAATGGCATTTCTTCATGTTTGTTCATTCTATTGATGCCAATGTACTTGGTATCCATTGACGCTTATGTAAGTTGATACCATTGACGTCCATGGACGTCCAAAATTTTTCCCATTCATTTTCAATGGGAATTTTTTTTTTTTCCCCAAATCAACAAAAAATGACCAGATATCAATAGGACGTGTCCCCCAAACTTCTCCAATTCCATTGACGCTTATGAAGGGTGCCGCCATTGACGGCCATGGACGTCCAATTCTCCCAATCTTTTCTAATGGCTTTTACTTTGTTTAGTGCCATTGACTGGCATTATGGTCCATTCTATTGATAGACCTGAGTGGGGCTAAGATTTGTATCTCCACAGAGGAAAGACCAAGGTGTAATTTCTCCCGAAATTGCAGTTTCTAGTTACCTTGGTCTTTCCAAAGGAAAGAACAAGGTTATGTTATTCTACAACTTTATTATTACCTTGGTCTTTCCAAAGGAAAGAACAAGGTTATGTTATTCTACAACTTTATTATTATTACCTTGGTCTTTCCGAAGGAAAGAACAAGGTTATGTTGTTGTAAAACTTTATTGTTCTTATTACCTTGGTCTTTCCAAGGGAAAGAACAAGGTATTGTTATTGTGCAACTTTATTATTATAATAATTATTATTACCTTGGTCTTTCCGAAGGAAAGAACAAGGTTATGTTGTTGTAAAACTTTATTGTTCTTATTATTATTCATCTTATTCTCCGCGTTTTTTTGAGCCAACGCACAGCCCAAACCGTAGCACCGATCGGCACCGTTGAAGTATCGGAACGACCGGATTTTTCGCGTGACGATGGGAATTTTTCAAACCGCCACGAAAAATTTTCCGTTCGCCCGTAAACGGCAATTTTCCGAAAAAATAAAAAAGTTTCAAAATGTATCTAGTCCTACAAATTTTGACCAAATCACATAATTTGGGTATCAAAAATTCCGGGACGGTGAGGGGCATAAAAGTTGTATACAGAATTTGGAAAAAACTTACGGTTCCCCGGAAATTTGCCAAAAACTCTCCCATTCATTTCTAATGGGAAAAGTTCCCATTCACTTACAATGGGATTTCAATGGAATTTACATTGCATTGATGCCATTGACGGCCATGCATGTCGAATCTACTGATGCCAATGTACTTGGATCCTATTGACTATATGGATGTCGATGCCATTGACGTCCATGGACGTCCAAAAATTTTCCCATTCATTTTCAATGGGGAAAAAACAAAATTTCACCAAATCAACAGAAAATGACCAGATATCAATAGGACATGTCCCCCAAACTTCCCTGCTTCCATTGACGCTTATGGGGGGTGCTGCCATTGACGTCTATGGACGTCCAAATTTTTTCCCATTCATTTTCAATGGGATTTTTTTTTTTTTTTCCCAAAATCAAAAGAAAATGACTACATATCAATAGGACGTGTCCCCCCAACTTCCCCAAATCTATTTACGCTTATAGAGGGTCATGCCATTGACATCCATGGATGTCCAAATTTCCCATTCATTTCTAATGGCATTTAATTATGTTTTTTCATTTTATTGATGCAAATGTACTAGGTTTCCATTGACGCCTATGTAAGATGATACCATTGACGTCCATGGACGTCCAAAAATTTTCCCATTCATTTTCAATGGGAATTTTTTTTTTCTCCTCCAAATCAACAGATAATGCCTAGATATCAATAGGACGTGTCCCCCAAACTTCCCCAATTACATTGACGCTTATGGAGGGTGCTGCCATAGACGGACATGGACGTCCAATTCTCCCAATCTTTTCTAATGGCTTTTACTTTGTTGAGTGCCATTGACTGGCATTATGGTCCATTCTATTGATAGACCTGAGTGGGGCTAAGATTTGTATCTCCACAGAGGAAAGACCAAGGTGTAATTTCTCCCGAAATTGCAGTTTCTAGTTACCTTGGTCTTTCCAAGGGAAAGAACAAGGTATTGTTATTGTGCAACTTTATTCGTCTTATTATTATTATTATTTATTACCTTGGTCTTTCCAAGGGAAAGAACAAGGTTATGTTGTTGTACAACTTTATTGTACTTCTTTATTATTATTCTTTATTACCTTGGTCTTTCTGAAAGAAAGAACAAGGTATTGTTATTGTGCAACTTTATTATTATTATTATTATTACCTTGGTCTTTCCAAAGGAAAGAACAAGGTAATGATATTCTACAACTTTATTGTACTTATTATTATTACCTTGGTCTTTCTGAAAGAAAGAACAAGGTATTGTTATTGTGCAACTTTATTACCTTGGTCTTTCCAAAGGAAAGAACAAGGTAATGATATTCTACAACTTTATTGTACTTATTATTATTATTATTATTATTTATTCATCTTATTCTCCGCGTTTTTTTGAGCCAACGCACAGCCTAAACCGTAGCCCCGATCGGCACCGTTCAAGTATCGGCATGACCGGAATTTTCGCGTGACGATGGGAATTTTTCAAAACGCCACGAAAAATTTTCCGTTCGCCCGTAAACGGCAATTTTCCGAAAAAAAAAAAAAGTTTAAAAATGTATCTAGTCCTACAATTTTTGACCAAATCACATAATTTGGGTATCAAAAATTCCGGGACGGTGAGGGGCATAAAAGTTGTATACAGAATTTGGCAAAAATTTACGGTTCCCCGGAAATTTGCCAAAAACTTTCCTATTCATTTTGAATGGAAAACAAAACGCGCGCTTCACAGCCCGAACCGTTAGACCGATCGGCACCGTTCAAGTATCGGCACGACCGGAATTTTTGCGTGACACAGGAAACTTTACAAATGGCCCCGAAAATTTTTCCGTTCGTCCGTAAACGGCAATTTTCCGTGAAAAAAAAAAAAGTTTCAAAATGTATCTAGTCCTACAATTTTTGACCAAATCAAATAATTTGGGCATCAAAAATTCCGGGACGGTGAGGGGCATTAAAGTTGTATACAGAATTTGGGAAAAAATTACGCTTCCTCGGAAATTTGCCAAAAACTATCCCATTCATTTCGAATGGGAAAAGTCCCATTCACTTCCAATGGGATTTCCAATGGAATTTACATTGCATTGATGCCATTGACGGCCATGCATGTCGAATCTACTGATGCCAATGTACTTGGATTCAACTGACTATATAGATGTCGATGCCATTGACTGCCATGGACGTCCAAAATTTTTCCCATTCATTTTCAATGGGGAAAAAACAAAATTACCCCAAATCAACAGAAAATGACCAGATATCAATAGGACGTGTCCCCCAAACTTCCCCAATTCCATTGACGCTTATGAAGGGTGCCGCCATTGACTTACATGGACGTCCAAAATTTTTCCCATTCATTTTCAATGGGGAAAAAACTACATTTCTCCAAATCAACAGAAAATGACCAGATATCAATAGGACGTATATCCCAAACGTCCCCAATTCCATTGACGCTTATGGGGGGTGCTGCCATTGACGTCCATGGACGTCCAAAATTTTACCCATTCATTTTCAATGGGAAATTTTTTTTTTTCCCCAAATCAACAGAAAATGACTAGATATCAATAGGACCTGTCCCCCAAATGTCCCCGATTGCATTGCTGCTTATGGAGGGTGATGCCATTGACGTCCAGGGACGTCCAAACTTCCCATTCATTTCCAATGGCATTTCTTCATGTTTGTTCATTCTTTTGATGCCAATGTACTTGGATTCCATTGACGGTTATGTAAGTTGATACCATTGACGTCCATGGACGTCCAAAATTTTTCCCATTCATTTTCAATGGGAATTTTTTTTTTTTCCCCAAATCAACAGAAAATGACTAGATATCATTAGGACGTGTCCCCCAAATGTCCCCGATTGCATTGCTGCTTATGGAGGGTGATGCCATTGACGTCCAGGGACGTCCAAACTTCCCATTAATTTCCAATGGCATTTCTTCATGTTTGTTCATTCTATTGATGCCAATGTACTTGGATTCCATTGACGCTTATGTAAGTTGATACCATTGACGTCCATGGACGTCCAAAAATTTTCCCATTCATTTTCAATGGGATTTTTTTTTTTTTCCCAAATCAACAGAAAATGACTAGATATCATTAGGACGTGTCCCCCAAATGTCCCCGATTGCATTGCCGCTTATGGAGGGTGATACCATTGACGTTCATGGACGTCCAAACTTCCCATTCATTTCCAATGGCATTTCTTCATGTTTGTTCATTTTATTGATGCCAATGTACTTGGATTCCATTGACGCTTATGTAAGTTGATACCATTGACGTCCATGGACGTCCAAAATTTTTCCCATTCATTTTCAATGAGATTTTTTTTTTTTTTCCCAAATCAACAGAAAATGACTAGATATCAATAGGACGTGTCCCCCAAACTTCCCCGATTCCATTAACAATTATGGAGGGTGCTGCCATTGACGGACATGGACGTCCAATTCTCCCAATCTTTTCTAATGGCTTTAACTTTGTTTAGTGCCAATGACTGGCATTATGGTCCATTCTATTGATAGACCTGAGTGGGGCTAAGATTTGTATCTCCACAGAGGAAAGACCAAGGTGTGTAATTTCTCCCGAAATTACCTTGGTCTTTCCAAGGGAAAGAACAAGGTATTGTTATTGTGCAACTTTATTATTATTATTATTATTATTATTATTATTATTATTCAATAATTCTCCGCGTTTTTTTGAGCCAACGCACAGCCCAAACCGTAGCACCGATCGGCACCGTTGAAGTATCGGCACGACCGGATTTTTCGCGTGACGATGGGAATTTTTCAAACCGCCACGAAAAATTTTCCGTTCGCCCGTAAACGGCAATTTTCCGAAAAATAAAAAAAGTTTCAAAATGTATCTAGTCCTACAATTTTTGACCAAATCACATAATTTGGGCATCAAAAATTCCGGGACGGTGAGGGGCATAAAAGTTGTATACAGAATTTGGCAAAAATTTACGGTTCGCCGGAAATTTGCCAAAAACTTTCCTATTCATTTTGAATGGAAAAAAAACGCGCGCTTCACAGCCCGAACCGTTAGACCGATCGGCACCGTTCAAGTATCGGCACGACCGGAATTTTCGCGTGACACAGGAAACTTTACAAATGGCCCCGAAAATTTTTCCGTTCGTCCGTAAACGGCAATTTTCCGTGAAAAAAAAAAAAGTTTCAAAATGTATCTAGTCCTACAATTTTTGACCAAATCACATAATTTGGCCATCAAAAATTCCGGGACGGTGAGGGGCATAAAAGTTGTATACAGAATTTGGAAAAAAATTACGCTTCCTCGGAAATTTGCCAAAAACTATCCCATTCATTTCGAATGGGAAAAGTCCCATTCACTTCCAATGGGATTTCCAATGGAATTTACATTGCATTGATGCCATTGACGGCCATGCATGTCGAATCTACTGATGCCAATGTACTTGGATTCAATTGACTATATGGATGTCGATGCCATTGACTGCCATGGACGTCCAAAATTTTCCCCATTCATTTTCAATGGGGAAAAAACAAAATTACCCCAAATCAACAGAAAATGACCAGATATCAATAGGACGTGTCCCCCAAACTTCCCCAATTCCATTGACGCTTATGAGGGGTGCCGCCATTGACTTACATGGACGTCCAAAATTTTTCCCATTCATTTTCAATGGGGAAAAAACTACATTTCTCCAAATCAACAGAAAATGACCAGATATCAATAGGACGTATATCCCAAACGTCCCCAATTCCATTGACGCTTATGGGGGGTGCTGCCATTGACGTCCATGGACGTCCAAAATTTTACCCATTCATTTTCAATGGGAATTTTTTTTTTTTTTCCCAAATCAACAGAAAATGACTAGATATCAATAGGACCTGTCCCCCAAATGTCCCCGATTGCATTGCTGCTTATGGAGGGTGATGCCATTGACGTCCAGGGACGTCCAAACTTCCCATTCATTTCCAATGGCATTTCTTAATGATTGTTCATTCTATTGATGCCAATGCACTTATGTTCCATTAACAATTATGAAGGGTGCCGCCATTGACGTCCATGGACGTCCAAAATGATTCCCATTCATTTTAATGTACTTGGATTCAAATGACTATATGGATGTCAATGCCATTGACGGCCATGGACGTCCAAAATGATTCCCATTCATTTTCAATGGGGAAAAAACAAAATTTCCCCAAATCAACAGAAACTGACCAGATATCAATAGTAAATGTCTCCCAAACGTCCGCAACTCCGTTGATGCTTATAGGGGGTGCTTCCATTGACGTCCATGGACGTCCAGATTTGTTCCCATTCGTTTTCAAAATCCCCAAATCAACAGGAAATGACCAGATATCAATAGGACATGTCCCCCAAAATTCCCCAATTCCATTGAAGGGGCCGACCGCTTGTTGGACGTCGGCCCCGTCCGCTCGATGGACGTCAAAGTCGTCCAAAGTTTTGACGTCGGCCACGTCCAACCACATCGGGGACGTCCGCTCATTGGACGTTGGCGCCGTTTGCTCGTTGGACGTCGTCACCATCCGCTCGTTGGACGTCGGACGGCGCCGTCTGCACTTTTGACGTCACTGTCCGCTCGTTTGACGTTGGCGCCGTTTGCTCGTTGGACGTCGTCACCATCCGCTCGTTGGACGTCGGACGGCGCCGTCTGCACTTTTGACGTCACTGTCCGCTCGTTTGACGTCCGCGCTGTCCGCTCGATGGACGTCGGCAACGTCCGCTCGATGGACGTCGGCAACGTCCGCTCGTTGGACGTTGGCGACGTCGTCCCTGTCCGCTCGATGGACGTCAAAGTCATCCAAACTTTTGACGTCGGAGTCGTCCTATCGTTGGACGTCGGCCTTATCCGCTCTTTTGACGTCGGTGCCGTGCGCTCGTGGGACGTCCGCTCGTTGGACGTGGGCCGCGTCAGCACTTTGGATGTCGGGGACGTCCCCTCGTTGGACCGGTGTCATCCGCTCTTTTGACGTTGGACGTCGGTGATCCGCTCTTTTGATGTTGGACGTCGGCGCCGTTTGTTCGTTGGATGTCATCACCATCCGTTCATTGGACGTTGGCGCCGTCTGCACTTTTGATGTTGTCACCGTCCGCTCGTTGGACGTCGGCGCCGTTTGCTTGTTGAACGTCGGCTTCATCCGCTTTGACGTCAGCGCCGTGCGCTCGTGGGACGTCCGCCCCGTCCGCTTGTTGGACGTCAACGTCGTCCAAACTTTTGACGTCGGCGCCATCCGCTCTTTAGACGTTGTCACTTCACTGTCCCACGTTGGAAGTCAGCGCCGTCCGATCGTTGGACGTCAGCCCCGTCCGCTCGATGGACGTCAAAGTCGTCCAAAGTTTTGACGTCGGCCACGTCCAACGACATCGGGGACGTCCACTCATTGGACGTCATTACCATCCGCTCGATGGACGTCGGCGACGTCCGCCCTGTCCGCTCGATGGACGTCAAAGTCATCCAAACTTTTGACGTCAGCTCCTTTCGATCGTTGTACGTCGGCCTTATCCGCTCTTTTGACGTCGGTGCCGTGCGCTCGTGGGTGGCGTCAGCACTTTGGACGTTGGCGGCATCCGCTCTTTTGACGTCACTTCACTGTCCCACGTTGGAAGTCAGCGCCGTCCGATCGTTGGACGTTGGCATGTGTTGTCATGGTATTTATTTCTCCGCCCACTCTGAGGTATACGCATAAAGAAGGACACGCTTGACACTGACCGGGGTTTGAACCACCATCCTACCGTATTTAAGTCAGTGATATTCACACTGAGCTATCCATCCACTATCAGCAACTATGTGTGATCTCTATATAAAATCACCGCCCATTCTGCGGTAGAGGCATTAAGAAAAGCTAACGTAGAATCGACGAAGCTTCGAACCTACGACCTCCCGCATCAAAGGCAGCAATAATAACACTGAGTTATCCAGATGGAATTGAAATGTTCACAAGTCAGAATAAGACGAGGAAATATCCGGGCGAGCGAACTCATCATGGAGAGAAAAACACACCTGCGAGTCTACCTGCATTTTTGATGCTTGTAAAATATATAGAGGCAACGCCTGTATGTATCGTTTTATTTCCATTTTTAGTTTCACTTTTACATTCATGTTTTTAATTTACAAAATGTGTTATAATGCTTATGTGTTGCATTCGTGTTTTCAGTAAAATCCTCCACATAACTTCCGTTTCACTTTCGCCAGCACCTCAACATAACCTTTTTTTTTTTAATCTCTTTTTTTAACAGCTTTATCAACTGAATTTGAGGAGCCAGCAATGTCGAACTAGCGTTAAGATTTTAGTGAGGAACAAATTGTTAAGTTTCCGATGTCACTTGAACGCATCTGGGGTCGAATTGCCATTACGACACACGTGGCTATTGGATTCAGACTGGTTTTTTCCCGTTCGAGGTAAGTGTTCAAAAATAGGCATCGTGTATTTTATAAGCTTTTTTCTTCTGTATGTGTGGGTTTTATCCCCCATAAATTGTATGTATGTAAAATGTATGAGCGTGAAGCGTTTTGCTGTCAGCTAGTGCAATGATTATCAATATAAACGTCATTATTTTAGAGATATTGTGCTTGCATAACGTGATGAAAAGCACGTTAGCCATTTAACGTCATTCAATGATCCAACGTCTTAAAACGATGTCATTTTGATAAACTATGTCTTGTTCGAGAATTCATGGAAACCAGTCAGAGTTGAAGAAGTGTTGAATATTATTGTATAAGGGTTATACTGTCGTTGTGTAAATTACATGCTCATCAATGAGTAGCACGAGGCTAGCGCTACTCGCACGTGACTAAGCTAGCATAACCTTGCTAATTAACGATTAGTTCTAGGCCAGTGCTACTCGCCAGTGGCTAAAGTAGCAGATACTGGCACACTGTGAATGCTAAATATGCAGCTAGTCAATGGTATGTGTTTATTTTTGGCATGCTGTATAATTCATTTTGTTTAAATGAAACACTTACTTTAATGTGTTCGTGAAAATGGATTGAAAGCTGTTTAAAAATGTAAATGTTTTAAGTGTTTATTAATTCAGAATGTGAAATGTGATTTTTAAGAAATGTACTTGATGATATTCTCCCCTCGCAATCATCATAGTATGACAGAAAAATAACTTGACATTTTATTACGACTCAAATTGTACGCTTGTTGTGAATGTCTTTTTATTAATTGTATTCCAACATAGTCATGTAACTTACATAGGCCATTCTCATGGATGCCACAGCCATAAGTCATAACTGTAACAAATGTTTCCAGTAAGTAAAAGTATTTTGTCATTTCTATATATCTCCATTCGTATCCATTTAGTCTAGTGTTTAACTCAATCAAAACCTAATTTTATTATTTAAGATCTATGAATTGTTCTTAATTTGTTTAAACCTTGGCTTGTTACAGTTGTGACATTTACACAAATTTGGTAGTATTGCCTATTACAATGTGCTTTACGTGAAGTCACTTTCAGTTAACATACGTACACCAATGGGCCGCTGTTGCTGCCGCTGCTGCCATGCAAGGTGATGCTGTAACCCACTGGAGCAACAAGGGTAAAGTGTCTTGCCCAATGAGACAACGACAAAATGCAGAAGTGGGGGCCAGAATGGATCTCAACCTTCAAGGATGATCAACTCAATCACCTGGCTGTTGTTGTATACTCTAATGATTTTATGTGTGGAAAAAATAGCAACATCTTAACACATTGACAGTAACTACAATTGCTTTAAATGTGAACTGGTTTTACATTCATGACAGCAACTTTGCCACATTACTTACAACACTCAAACTGAGGAAACCCCTCAATATTTCTGTTCTAGCATGGTATGAAGCATGATCATTTAATGCCCACCAAACCAGTAAATTGGATTTGATTTCATTACCAGTGAATTAACAAATGTTGTATAATTAAAATTCAGACTACTACATTGCAATGCTGTATAGGTTGTATTCACTGTTTTTTCACAAGTGCTTTTCAACCGTTTTGATGCCAAGCACTCTTAAAAAAATCATTACTGTGGTACACAAATTGGAATGCCAACACAAGATTTTTTATTTTATTTATTTATTTGTTTCAATGATTTTTGATGTCTGAACAAGTATGATGTTCCTTTGGCACAGGAGACATTGGAAAGTTGTAGCACCTAAAAAATACTTTTTTTTTTTTTTTTTTTTTTTTTGCAGAAGGCCAGTTCACCTGTGGTAGACGACCTGTTGCAGACCCACAATCCCCTCTTGTCGCTGCTCTTTCTGTTGTCTCTGCCTACTTTCCTTCTAAGTCCATTGATCCACTGAAAGAAAATGCCAAAAAAGGGCAAGAGATCTCAAGCTTCAAAGTTGCGCTGGGAACAGCGTGATAAAAATGCTGAGTCCCAGGCAACTGTTGAAGCTTCTGTAGATGTCTCTGTCACTGCTGCACATCTTGATGCAAATTCGGACAACGGCATTGATACAGCCCTTGGTCAAACAACTGATAAAATGCCAAAAAAGGGCAAGAGATCTCAAGCTACAAAGTTGCGCTGGGAACAGCGTGATAAAAACGTTGAGTCCCAGGCACCTGTTGCAGCTTCTGCAGATTTCTCTGTCACTGCTGCACATCTTGATGCAAATTCGGACAACGGCATTGGTAGAGCCCTTGGTCAAACAACTGATAAAATGCCAAAAAAGGGCAAGAGATCTCAAGCTACAAAGTTGCGCTGGGAACAGCGTGATAAAAACGTTGAGTCCCAGGCACCTGTTGCAGCTTCTGCAGATTTCTCTGTCACTGCTGCACATCTTGATGCAAATTCGGACAACGGCATTGGTAGAGCCCTTGGTATGAAAAATGGAGCATTGCGTGAGATACGCAAAGATGATCATGGCACACATGATCATTGTAGAGCAAATGAAAGCATGCGTAAGACACGCAGAAATTATCATGGCATATCAAATGGCACCTCGCGTCAGAGACGCAATGTTGACACCTCACCGATGAGAGATGAGAAACTTCTCTGTGACATGACAGCGCATTCATGTGAAGCAGCTGAGAGCCAGGTTTTATCCCATTGTCTTCAGACAAGTTCAGCTGTTGCAGCGTTGGTGCATGACACACCTGTGGAGGTAACGACGCCTATCCAACATGATTTAGTAACGTATGTGTTGGCATCTTACAGCCAGGCCCACACGAAATACGGCGAATCCAGAAATATTCAATGTTCTGTAAATTGTGCCACATTTCTAACCTTTCTCCATGAAATTAAGCAGGTGACAAGTGCTGAACTGGATCTTGTCCTTGACCGAGGCAATGAACTGTACATGCGGACAGTGTCTGCGTTGAAAGTCCAAGGAAAATTCCAAAACGCATTATTAGCAACTGATGAAATTCCAGAATTTGTGAATGGTTTGGAGAAACAGTTTCTTTTAATAAAGTGTCAGTCAATGTATGGATTTTTTATGTCTTCATTTGGTGATGTGGAAATTATGAGCCTTCGTGACAGACTTCAGTGCCTAATGTCAGAAGTTAACTATGCTCTTATTGTCATGAATGCCATGTACATAGCGATTTTCCGAGACGAACAAGGCATGTACGGCTACTTTGATCCCCATTCGAGAGATCGTCATGGTCATGATACTCGCAATGGTACTGCCATAATGATGCTTTTCAAAAATTTGAATGACTTAATAGATAAGTTAATTGAAGTTTTCGTAAGTATGGACACAGGTGCTGACTGTCAGTACGAAATTATGCCAGTTCTATTTGAACCTGTTGATATGCCTGTGGATGACCAAGAGATGGCGCCATGTGTCGATCTTTCTTCTGTGACAACGCACATTGATGACGGACCACGCAAAGAAGTAGGTGAGGTAATCTCATGTCCTGTGACGAGCCAATCCACGCAAGCCAGTGTACAACGCCATAGCAACGAGATGACAGACAGTGACGTGGTCTTACCAGCAAAAGGTGCTGCTCCACATAAACAGATGCCAAACGTGTCAAGAATTGAAAAATCAAAACGAAAAAAAATTCTAAGACGACAGCGGCAGAAGGCGCAGTCAAGGTTGAGTGACAAAAATGAAGTGAGAATGAAAAAGGAGCTAAAACTAAGGTGTTACAACAGTGATAAAAGGCAAAAATACCATCAAACTAAAAAGTTACAACAACGTAAAAGGACTTACGTTTCCACTCATTATCAACAAGACAAGCATTTAGGAGTAAAACAAAAGTCTCATTTTAAACAGCGTTACATGATGGATAATGAATTTAAAATGAAACACCTCTCCAACTTCACACATCGTTATAGGAATGATGATTCGTTTAAAATGAGACATCGCGCTAGTGTTAAACAAAGGTACACAGATGATCTTTTTCGTGAAAAGCAGCGTAACTACATGAAACAAAGATACAAAGAGGATGTTTTTCGTGAAAAGCAGCGCAACTACATCAAACAAAGATACAAAGAGGATGTTTTTCGTGAAAAGCAGCGCAACTACATCAAACAAAGATACAAAGAGGATGTTTTTCGTGAAAAGCAGCGCAACTACATCAAACAAAGATACAAAGAGGATGTTTTTCGTGAAAAGCAGCGCAACTACATCAAACAAAGATACAAAGAGGATGTTTTTCGTGAAAAGCAGCGCAACTACATCAAACAAAGATACAAAGAGGATGTTTTTCGTGAAAAGCAGCGCAACTACATCAAACAAAGATACAAAGAGGATGTTTTTCGTGAAAAGCAGCGCAACTACATCAAACAAAGATACAAAGAGGATGTTTTTCGTGAAAAGCAGCGCAACTACATCAAACAAAGATACAAAGAGGATGTTTTTCGTGAAAAGCAGCGCAACTACATAACACACCGTTATTCCAGCGACTCTGACTTCAGATCCAAACATAGGGAAACTATGAGAGGGATTATGAAAGCAAAAGCTAATTCACGAAGCACTAACAAAACGTGCACCGCAACGAGGATATTAAAAAAATACAGAATTATTAATGAGTTATGTAGCCAAAGAAATGACTCTGAAATCCTAAAAGCTGTTGAGCTATTCAAACAAAATGTTACATTTGGGCCAACATTTCCGTGTACGGTTTGTAATAGGGCGTTATTTCCAAACCAAGTACGACTTTGCCAGCGCAGCCTGTTCACGAAAAATGAGCAAACTGTGGCAAGTTGCCTCACTGGGAAGTATGTCCATATTTGTACTCAAGAATGCGAGCCAACATGTCAAGTACCAAAAGAAAGGTCCAGAGTATGGATTTGCCACACATGCCATGAATATCTGAAAAATGGTCAAATGCCAGCCCTCGCTGTGGCCAACAATCTCCAACTTGCAGATATTCCCACTGAACTGTGTGGTTTAAACATATTGGAGAGACACCTCATCTCCAAATGCATACCTTTTGCAAAAATTGTGCCACTGCCCAAAGGCCAACAAAGATCTATTCACGGAAATGTGGTGTGTGTCCCATCTGAAATCCAAGGAACAGTGAACTCTTTGCCGAGACTAAAAAGCAGGTCCCAGGTGTTGAGAGTGAAACTCAAGAGACGGTTATGCTACAAAGGCCATCAAGTTTTTCAAACTGTCACTTGGTCCAATCTAGTGAGTGCTCTCAATAAATTGAAACAAATACATCCGCAATACAGTGACATCACCATTAGAAGTGAGGCAGAATTGTGTGATCCTACACTCAGTAGCTCAGATGAATCGATGAACGACAGTGATTATGATAATGCAGATATGCAGGAAATAAACACATTTGAGAATGACGCATTAAGTGGAAAAAACGGTGACCCACAAGTTGATGACAGGGCAACTGATGAAACACAGCAGCAGCAAAAGGATCCCGAATACACTGATGGCGATGAACCAAATGGCGGTGTCATACTTGAATCTTGCTTACAACCAAATGATGTATCTGAGGACATTCTGACTTATAGTGAAGGAATTTACTGTGTTGCTCCCGCGGAAAGAAATAACCCAGTGAGCTTTTTCAAGACACCCAAACTTGAGGCCATGGCTTTTCCTGTCCAATTTCCAACAGGGGAAAACACACTTGATGAAGACAGACCAATAAAACTGACACCCAGCAAATATTTCAAGACGCGCCTCTGCTGTGTCGATGAACGTTTTGCCAGGGACACAAACTACTTGTTCTTTGCTCAGTTTGTGACAGAAATATACCTAGCAATTTCGAGCATGCAAATTCAGCTCCGCAAAGGCAAACCTCTCACCAGAGATGGTCGCCGGATAACGAATCGGATGCTCCAGGACAAGACTGAGGTCGAAAAACTGATTCGAAACAAAGATGCGGTTCGTTTTATGGTTCCATTAAGAGGCACCCCGGCATACTGGGAAAAGACAACTAAAGATCTGTTTGCAATGATCAGACAGTTGGGAACGCCTACCTTCTTCTGCACATTTTCTGCTGCGGAGATGCGTTGGGAAGAAGTCATCAAAGCTATTAAACGGCAACAAGGGGAAACAGTGAATTTCCAGGAACTCGACTGGGCCACCAAGTGTGAAATTCTACGCAGTAATCCAGTGACGGCCATGCGCATGTTTGACAAACGTGTGGAAGCCCTGTTTAGAGATCTTATGCTGTCTCCCGCGCAGCCCCTTGGAAAGGTTGTTGACCACTTTTACCGACTGGAGTTTCAGCACAGAGGGAGCCCTCATATTCATTGTCTCATATGGGTGGAAGGTGCCCCAGTGTGTGGAGATCAATCGGAGAAGGAAGTTTGTGATTTTGTGGAACGTTACATCACAGCTCAGCTGCCGGACAAAGAAAAGGACCCTGAACTGTACAAAATGGTCACAGAAGTTCAAAGACACAGCAAAAATCACTCCAAAACATGTGTCAAAAAACCTGGCGCGAGTTGCCGCTTTGGCTTTCCAAAACAGCCGTGTTTGACCACAATGACTGTAAAGCCACCGTCGGCACCGAAACGCTGTGCGGAGAATCCGGATAAATACGACGCAGATTTTAAGGAATACAAGGCGAAATTGGATTTCGCAAAAAACAAGCTTACTGAAGTTCAGCATTTGCTGAATGACCCCGAATCCACATCCCTGACTTGGCCCGATCTACTGGCTAAATGTGAGTTGACGTATGACAAGTACAAAGAATGTTTGCGCATGTCGGCCAAAACGAGCAGCATTTTGATGAGACGAGATCCAAAAGACTGCTGGGTGAACAACTACAATCGGCATTTGCTGCTCGCATGGAATGCCAATATGGATATTCAATTCATTCTTGATGCCTTTGCTTGCATTGGATACATCTGTAGCTACATAACTAAAGCGGAGCACGGTCTTAGCCAATATCTGAAATCTGTCATTGACAACGCCCACAATGAAAATGTCAACGAGAGCGATGAAATGAAACAAATAATGCAAGCGTATTCTAAAAAAAGGGAAGTCAGTGCCCAAGAGTGCGTCGCGCGAGCATGCGGCTTGCATATGAAACAGACCTCACGCAGTGTGATTTTTGTACCGACAAGTGACAACGCGCTAAAAATGAGTTACCCTCTCTCGTACCTTGAGAGCAAAACGGACGAATCCGTCCAAGTGTGGATGACTGGCTTGCTTGATAAATATCAGTGCAGACCCGAAGCAGCTGAATTTGAAGAAATGTGCTTGGCTGATTTTGCATCAACGTGCAGAATTGTCTATGGCAAACATGCAAAAGGGAAAAACGTTTTACCTCTCCTGAACGACTTGGGATACGTCCAGAAAAGGACCGGAAAACCTGCTGTCATCAAATACTGCAAATTTTCCAAGGAGAAAAAACCTGAGGAATTTTACTGCGCTTGGCTCAAGCTGTACCTTCCTCATCGTAATGATAGCGATTTGAAATCCAAAAGCTTTCCTACGTACCAGATGTTTCATGATAACGCATGTGTAAGGTTATCAGGTGAAAAAGGTGAAGAAAAGGTCTCGGAAATAGTCAAAAGGAACAGACAAAACTACGAGAAGTACAGCGACGATATTGACGATGCCATCCAAGAGATGGAAGAAAACGGAATTCAAATAAACGAATGGAACGACCTGGCTCCTGAGTGCGAATTGGAAAGACTGGAATGCATTGAGGAAATGGAATCGAGGGACGATCCCGTAGACACTGTGGAAAATGTGCCAGACTACGACATCAGGAATGATACGTCAGATATGTCGATCGTGAGAGAAGTCGTCGCCGTCGACCCGACAACGTTACGCCGCATGTATCGAAACCTGAACCAAAAGCAAGCCTGTGTCTTCCACGAGGTGAGACAGTGGTGCTTAAAACGTGTGTGCGGCCAAAAAACGCAGCAATTCTTCCGTTATGTCAACGGCGGAGCCGGAACTGGTAAATCACACCTAATAAAGTGCATCCACGCTGAGGCTACGAAAATACTGTCAAGGCTCCCACGTCTGGCTGAGGAAGCAGATATCTCCCGAGAGACGGTGATTCTCGCGGCCTTCACTGGCACGGCTGCGTTCAATATTTCTGGGAATACGTTGCATTGTCTACTCAGACTGCCGAGAAGTCTAAAACCGCCGTACCTTGGCCTGGGTAACAAACTGGATGATATTAGAGCGGAGCTGTGCGACGCTGAAATACTTATCATCGACGAGATTTCCATGGTATCGAAAGACCTCTTTGCGTATGTGGATGACAGATTGAAACAAATAAAAGGAATTTCTTTGCCTTTTGGTGGAATGTCCATTCTTGCCGTAGGAGATTTCTATCAGCTGCCCCCTGTGAGACAGTCCAAGCCCTTATGTGTGCACGATCCAAGACAGGTGGACCACTGGCGTGACAACTTCCAAATGATCACTCTCACTGAAATCATGAGGCAGAAAGATGACGTTGCTTTCGCCGAATTGCTGAACCGACTTCGGGTCAAAAATAAATCAGACTGCCTTTCGGAAGAAGACAGAGCTTTGCTCGCTGCTGCCTACACTTCTCTGGAAAACTGCCCAAAAGATGTACTCCATATTTATGCAACAAATAAACAAGTGAATCTTCATAATTCAGAGATGCTGAGCACGCTGCACAAAGACATTGTGACAATTGATGCAGACGACTATAAGAAGGACCGAAGGACTGGCAGAATGACAAGACAAGTTCATCCTGTTAAAGGAATAAAGAACGAGTTGCCGGACTCCATCCAAGTTGCTGTTGGTGCACGTGTCATGATCACGCGTAATATCGACGTCCGGAAGGGTCTGTGTAACGGTATGTTTGCAACTGTCGTCAAATTTGTAAACTACCCGAATGAGTCTCGCGTGCAGAAACTTGGACTACAACTTAAACACATGACCGGGAGCTCCAGCGACGCCGACACAGTGTATATTGACAGAATGGAGGAGAAGATTCAAAAGCCTGGAGTGACGCGGCGACAGTTCCCCATTAAGCTTGCTTTTGCCTGTACGATACACAAGGTACAAGGAATGACCACCTCTGATGCAGTCGTGTCTCTGAAAGGTGTGTTTGAACCTGGCATGGGGTACGTAGCTCTCAGTCGAGTGACCAGTCTCAATGGTTTGAGAATTGTTCATTTTGATGAAAGAAGAATTTATGCCAACCCAGATATAACCAATGCTCTCGCTCAGATGACAGAGGCTTCGCTGGCCCACGTGATGCCCCTCCTTCACCTCATGCCGACGATGGATTCAGCAACGCAACTGGTCGTCATACACCATAACACGGAAGGACTGTTTGGTCACCTAGACGATATCGTGAGTCACCATGAGCTGCTGTTTGCTGATGTTTTGTGCTTTACAGAAACGCACTCCCAGGAATCAACAGCTGCTGAAAATGCTCGCTTGGAAGGCTACACAATGTTTCACCGGAACCGAAGTGCTTCTTATTCAAACTGTCCTGACTTGGCAACAAAACAGGGTGGTGGTGTTGCTATCTGTATAAAAAAACACATTGCGGCCAAGGAAATTAAATACATTCACGGTGTGACCGATATGGAATTTGTGGTGGTGAAACTTGACTTTCCTGTCAATGTGCTTCTCGCTGTTGTGTACAGGCCTCCAACACACAGCCTGCGCCCCTTCCTGCAAAACCTGGGAAATATGCTTGATTCTCTCGAGGTTATGGATAGTCAACAGATCTTGGTATGTGGAGATTTCAATGAAGATGTGCTTTCAGATGCGCACAAGCCCATTTTTGAACGGTTTCTCTCAAAAGGTTACACGCAACTCATCACTACCATCACCACTGACAAGTACACATTGCTTGACCTCATTTTTGTGTCTAAACCTCAGTGTGTTCTTCATTCAGGTGTCCTTCGAACATACTACAGTTATCACAATCCTGTCTTTTGTGTTTTAGGCGATGAAAGGTGAGTAATCTCAAAGAAATGCAAAAGAACAATTTGGATTTCATTTGCAATGTGCATAGTTTCGTTGGTCACAGAGGTGATGGGTATAAAAATGAGATAGGGAGCGGCAGATGATTTTAAAATAGTTTTGTTGGACTGATTTGTGTGTGAAGAAGCATTTTGTTGAGATAATATAATTTCATGATCTGTAGGCTCTGTAGGAAATGTAATGCGAATATCGGGTGGAAAAATGTCACTTTGAAAACCTAACCTAAACTGGACAGTCTGACAGTGAACTACTCCAAGCCGTCCTGTTTAAAATCAATTTGTCAAGGGAAATAAATGGATTGATATTCCTTTGCCAAAAATATTCGTTCATTTTTCACATTTGAGATTGATCAATATGTATTTTTGCTAAGAATTATACGTTGGTTTCAATTATATCACATTCACCAAATTTCTGACAAGGTGTTTTCTGTCTGACACCAGTGTCGGCAGCTGGGTTGCCATTTGCAAATGATAAACTGCTGGACCTGAATAAGACATGATTCAATTTATGTAAAAACTTGACATGAGAAGAATATTTTATTAGAGAGGTGCAGGGTGGAGGGAATGGTGGAATCTTTACAGTTATTATTATTAATTTTTAAAAATTGGAAACTGTTTTAGAGGAATTAGAGCACAATCAAACAATAATAAGGTTAAGGATTTTTCGTTGAAAATAGATACTGAAAAAGCAATGAAAAAGCATTGTTTAGTGAACCAGAAGGTCAGTAGAAGTAAGGCAGAAGGATCAGGTCAAGTGATTTCAAGCACGGGAAAGGCAGAGTGAGAGTTTTTGTTTGTTGTTGTTTATTTATTTATTTATTTATTTATTTTACATTTCCTATTTTGCACAATCATCAACATTATATGAGAATGGAAAAGAGACAAGGTGAGTACATATTTTTTTTTTTTTTTTTATGTATTAATTGGAATTGTTGTAAAAGTTTTAATTGTGTTCTACTGTACTTTTAACAGACTTGGAGAGCAAGTGCCATAAGTGTGCATTTCACACCAGGGTGGAAACTAGCATGACATGTCTTCATTCATTTGTAAGTAGCAATATGCATGTTATCGGTATACATCTTCTGCACTCACCACTACTTTTGTGTGGGTTTTTTTTTTTTTGGTATTCTTCAATAGTGGCATGTAGCATTAGGTGCTCCATTTGTCAATTAAGACAAAGAATGGATGCAGCACTGATTATTGGAAACTCAGCCACTATGGTAGGAAAACCTCCATGAGACTTGGACTTGCTGACCCAGCTAAGGAATGACGTGATGAAAAGTCTGGAAAGATGGCTCTCCTAAAGATCCAACAAGTCTGCTTTCTGTTCTCTTAAATTGTGTTCTATTCGTCAAGATTAAAAGGTTAGTGCAGCTTGATTAAATGTTTTTTTTTTCTTTTCTTTTTTTTTTTAAAGATAGTACATTTTATGATTGTATAATAATTATTATAATACTAATTGTATTCTTTTAACAGACCTGGTGAGCAGTTGCTATATGCCACGACAGGGTGCCAAATATTACTACTTGCCTTCATTTGTAAGTAGTTAACATATATGTTGTCAATAAACAGTCACTTTACTGCTGTCAACATTACCTTCCTTTAATTATTTTGTTTTGTTTTGCATATTCTCTTAAAGCTGCAAAGGGCTTCATACAGTCCATTTGTGATATAAGACAAAGAATCAATGATGATATCAATTCAGCCACCCTCGTAGGGAAACATCCATGACACTTGGGCTTGCTTGGACAACAAAGGAATAACATGATGACTTGTCCAAAAAGATGACACCATGCTCTGCTAAGGCTCAAACGAATCTGTTTTCTGTTGATTATGTTCTGTTTGTTGAGAGTCAAAGGTGAGGGGCTCTTGTGATTGAACCTGTTGTTAATTTTTAATGACAGCGAATGTTGTAACATTACTCCCTTTTATTTACAATAGACATGAAGAAGGGTGGCAAAGCAAATTCATGGTTTAACACTGACTCCAGAACCATGGTGTCAACAAACATAACATCGGCTTCATTGTTCTGTAAGTAGTCTCGACAAAAAGAATTGTTAGGAAATACTCTGATATTTTTTTTTATCCTCCCCCCTCCTTTTTTAATACTTTTCTTCAATTAGGGGCAATTGACTATCGCAACCTCTGGCACCCTGTAAGCACCACCGTGAGATTAAGCCTTGCTTGCTCAAAAAAGGAATGGCTTGAAGTATGGAAAGAACATCCTTTTCTGACAAACAGACAAGTGTGTTTTCCCTGTAATTTTCAATTAAGGGAAAGGAAAATGTATGTAGCTCTTGAGTAAACATTTGTTATGACTAGATGCAGTACATGTTTAATATTACTGCCCTTTATTCAAAACAGGAAGACGGAAGAACGGGTGCTAAAATGCATACAGTACATTGTGGAACACAGACTTCTGAGCCAGTTTGGTAACCATCTCTGTAAGTTTTCCTCATCTCCTCTTTACTTTTTGAGCACTTTTTTGAGAGTTGGTTTCGTTGGTCAATGAAGGAATGGCTTGATGATAAGTTCTGGAGGAGAACTATACACTTCTGAAACAAAAATGAAGTCTGTGCTGTGCTGTAGAACCTTTTCTACAGTATTTATCAGTAGGAAAAGGTAAGTAGCTAATGTTAAAGAATGTTTTTATTCAAATAGACGGTCAACTTTGTCATCTTAAAACCCTCTATTATTTAGGAAGGTCTGTGGTGTGATGGCCTAAGTATGGCGTCGTTATCCTTGTATCAAGAAATATACACACAGACACTGTCCAATGTCCATGCCTCTGGCTCAAAAAGGTATCTAATAGCAACTAATACATTCCCATTGCACTGATTACAATCATAATTAAGTAACTGAGATGCATTGATGCATGCAATGATCTCTAACAGGTTTCCTGGAGCAAAAAGACTGACAGAGCATTTTAGCCCACTCCACCCTGAGCCCACCTGCTTCTGCCAATAATCATGCTTGACATCCTGGGCAGACGTTCACTGATGTCAGACCCTTCACACACTCCTCTATCACAAGGCTGTGATGAGCCCAATGCTCTTTCTACACTACACCGCCAAATACAGACAGAGCAGCTCCAGCAAAGCCATTGTGACATTTGCAGGCAACAAATGGTGGCGAGACAGGTCTGAGACAATCTGCATCAATCACAGCACCGCTTATCTATTTTTCATTCATCCTTTCATTTATCCACCGTGTGAGAAATATTTTTCTCCTTGGATTGATTTTTTTTTTTTTCCCCAGTATGGAATTGTAACCTCCTAAAATGAACCAATCAAATGTCAGTTTTCAAACTTCAGCACTCTGGACAGCTCACTAACACTTATATGTGTGGGGTAGATAAAATATGTGTGGGGGTGTACCTGAGGTACACCCCCACACATATTTTATCTTGGGTCAAAAAAATAACAACAATGAAAAAACATGCTAGAACCACAATATCAGAAGTGGTATTACAGTTCACCTCTCATCATTAATTTTGACTATTTGCAAATACTACATTCAAGCTGCAAACTTTCTCCAGCCATCATGGTGTTTTTTTCTTAAATATTAATTTACACTGAACTCTGCGTCTGCCAGACACCACACTGGCCAGCAGACACCTAAGAGTGCTTATTAGGCTGAGCAAAACCGTTGACCCGCTCACCAAACCTATCTGCTGGCCAATGTGATGTCAAGTAGATGAAGGGGTGGCTGGACAGACTTTGCACTTTAAGTTGTGCGCATTGCTTTTAGGTTGTATTTCATTCAATGCCAGCAACAGGAATACTGTTGATGTCCAATACATGTGAACTGCGATCGTCTAGCAGTGATGATGACTGCCAGATCTTCAACTCTAAAAGATTGGGCATACAGTGGGGAGAACAAATATTTGATACACTGCCAATGGGTTTTCCCATTGACAGTGTATCAAATACTTGTTTTCCCCACTGTATATTGTATTACTGCTGTTGGTATTGAATGATCATTGTCTCTGGACAGGAGAAGCTGTCACCTATGGGTGGCATATACCAAATCTTCAAATTCCTAAGTACGGAAATTAGCCACAAAACTAAGCTTTTTTGGAGTTATTCTAGCTTTCACTGACAGAAATTTTCTTAACTCAGTGGCTATTATTGAGACCGCCCTGTCCCCACTCCTTAAAATGAAACATAGGAAATGAATGATACATTGTGACACATGATGATGATGATTTTTTAAAATCTTTTTTTTCTTATACATGTATCCATGTCCTAAAAAAAATTGTGTGTATCATATGTTCACATGGCATGTGTATTTCTTTTGTAATTGTTATGTAATGTGTAACCTTACCGATACCGAACCAATTTCCACACATTTATGCGTGGAACCTACATATTATGGTTAATTGTATTGTGCGGCCCATTTGGACTCTTTAAAGCTGAGGTTTTCTCAATAAAATAAACAAATTTTATAATATTCGCCACCCGATAATGTCATGACAAATATTTTACTATATTAATTTTTATACTACCTTTATCGGCTGATATTATCAGGTGGCCAATATTATCAGATAATTCTAATCTGTTTATCTTTTAATATATATTCTGTATTTCATTTTTGATTCATAATTAAAGCAGTACTTAATATTTATTTATTTATTTATTTATTTTAATCAACGTGAATATGTATTTCAGTGCCAAAAAAGACATGATGGTATTATTGTCTGCATGGAAATGTTGTCACATGTATGCTGATTGATAATCTATTAATAACACATTCAGTACGTAATTCTTAATTACTCATATATAAAGCAGTGTGTATTATTTTTATCAATGTGTAAATGTATATCAATATTTACAATTGTATTGGAATAAATACTGCATGCTCCTTTATTACATTGACACGTTAAATGCATTTTATCTTGAAAACGATCATTTTGGTAAAATAAAATGTATTTACTATTGTTAGACTTTTATGTCTTGTATTTTGCGCACGTGCATTTATGATGACGTAAAATCCAAATGCTATTTTGCGATTGTATGTTACTTTACATTAAAAATCAGAGTGAATTGTAGTCACAGAAGATCGAGATCAAGTTCATTTAAGTTCATTTTATCTAGACGTATTTTGTTAATCAAACCTCTAAAATGACTACATAACGTTTATTATGTTAGTTCTAAATTTATACGTCGCAAAAACAATAATATCGACAAATCTGCGACTACTATCGATGATCTGAAAAATGTCCCTGATTGCATCAACGCTTATCAAGGATGACGCCATTGACGTCCATGGGCGTCCAAACTTCCCATTCATTTCCAATGGCATTTCATCATGTTTTTTCATTCTATTGATGCCAATGTACTTGGATTCCATTTACGCCTATGTAAGTTGATACCATTGACGTCCATGGGCGTCCAAATTTTTTCCCATTCATATTCAATGGGAACCCCCCCCCCAAAATCAACAGGAAATTACCACATATCAATAGGATGTGTACCCCAAATGTCCCCGATTGCATTGACACTTATGGAGGGTGCTGCCATTGACGGATATGGACGTCCAATTCTCCCAATCATCTCTAATGGCGTTTACTTTGTTTAATGCCAATGACTGATATTATTGACCATTCTATTGCTACACCTGAGTGGGGCTAAGATCTGTATCTCCACAGAGGAAAGACCAAGGTGTGTAATTTCTCCCGAAATTGCAGTTTCTAGTTGCAGTTTCTAGTTGTACTTATTACCTTGGTCTTTCTGAAGGAAAGAACAAGGTTATGTTGTTGTGCAACTTTATTATTATTATTATTCAATAATTCTCCGCGTTTTTTTGAGCCAACGCACAGCCCAAACCGTAGCACCGATCGGCACCGTTGAAGTATCGGCACGACCGGATTTTTCGCGTGACGATGGGAATTTTTCAAACCGCCACGAAAAATTTTCCGTTCGCCCGTAAACGGCAATTTTCCGAAAAATAAAAAAAGTTTCAAAATGTATCTAGTCCTACAATTTTTGACCAAATCACATAATTTGGGCATCAAAAATTCCGGGACGGTGAGGGGCATAAAAGTTGTATACAGAATTTGGCAAAAATTTACGGTTCCCCGGAAATTTGCCAAAAACTTTCCTATTCATTTTGAATGGAAAAAAACCGCGCGCTTCACAGCCCGAACCGTTAGACCGATCGGCACCGTTCAAGTATCGGCACGACCGGAATTTTCGCGTGACACAGGAAACTTTACAAATGGCCCCGAAAATTTTTCCGTTCGTCCGTAAACGGCAATTTTCCGTGAAAAAAAAAAAAGTTTCAAAATGTATCTAGTCCTACAATTTTTGACCAAATCACATAATTTGGGCATCAAAAATTCCGGGACGGTGAGGGGCATAAAAGTTGTATACAGAATTTGGAAAAAAATTACGCTTCCTCGGAAATTTGCCAAAAACTATCCCATTCATTTCGAATGGGAAAAGTCCCATTCACTTCCAGTGGGATTTCCAATGGAATTTACATTGCATTGATGCCATTGACGGCCATGCATGTCGAATCTACTGATGCCAATGTACTTGGATTCAATTGATTATATGGATGTCGATGCCATTGACTGCCATGGACGTCCAAAATTTTTCCCATTCATTTTCAATGGGGAAAAAACAAAATTACCCCAAATCAACAGAAAATGACCAGATATCAATAGGACGTGTCCCCCAAACTTCCCCAATTCCATTGACGCTTATGAAGGGTGCCGCCATTGACTTACATGGACGTCCAAAATTTTTCCCATTCATTTTCAATGGGGAAAAAACTACATTTCTCCAAATCAACAGAAAATGACCAGATATCAATAGGACGTATACCCCAAACGTCCCCAACTCCATTGACGCTTATGGGGGGTGCTGCCATTGACGTCCATGGACGTCCAAAATTTTACCCATTCATTTTCAATGGGAAATTTTTTTTTTTCCCCAAATCAACAGAAAATGACTAGATATCAATAGGACGTGTCCCCCAAATGTCCCCAATTGCATTGCTGCTTATGGAGGGTGATGCCATTGACATCCAGGGACGTCCAAACTTCCCATTAAATCCCAATGGCATTTCTTCATGTTTGTTCATTCTATTGATGCCAATGTACTTGGATTCCAATGACGCTTATGTAAGTTGATACCATTGACGTCCATGGACGTCCAAAATTTTTCCCATTCATTTTCAATGGGAATTTTTTTTTTTTCCACAAATCAACAGAAAATGACTAGATATCAATAGGACATGTCCCCCAAATGTCCCCGATTGCATTGCCGCTTATGGAGGGTGATGCCATTGACGTCCATGGACGTCCAAACTTCCCATTAATTTCTAATGGCATTTCTTCATGTTTGTTCATTCTATTGATGCCAATGTACTTGGATTCCATTGACGCTTATGTAAGTTGATACCATTGACGTCCATGGGCGTCCAAAATTTTTCCCATTCATTTTCAATGGGAATTTTTTTTTTTCCACAAATCAACAGAAAATGACTAGATATCAATAGGACGTGTCCCCCAAATGTCTCCGATTGCATTAACAATTATGAAGGGTGCCGCCATTGACGTCCATGGACGTCCAATTCTCCTGTTCATTACCTTGGTCTTTCTGAAAGAAAGAACAAGGTATTGTTATTGTGCAACTTTATTGTTCTTATTATTATTATTACCTTGGTCTTTCTGAAAGAAAGAACAAGGTTATGTTATTCTACAACTTTATTATTATTATTATTATGCAATGGTTTCTCCGCGTTTTTTCGGCGCGCCGCGCAGCCCGAACCATACCACCGATCGGCACCGTTCAAGTATCGACACGACCGGAATTTTCGCGCGACGATGGGAATTTTTCAAACGACCCCGAAAAATTTTTCGTTCGCCCGTAAACGGCGATTTTCCGATTTTTTACAACTTTTTCAAAACGCTACTTGTCCTACAATTTTTGACCAAATCACATAAATTGGACATCAAAAATTCCGGGACGGTGGGGGGCATAAAGATTGTATACAGAATTTGGAAAAAATTTACGGTTCTCCGGATATTTGCCAAAAACTATCCCATTCATTTCCAATGGGAAAAGTTCCCATTCACTTTCAATAGTATTTCCAATGGACTTTACATTGCATTGATGCCATTGACGGCCATGCATGTCGAATCTATTGATGCCAATGTACTTGGATTCATTTGACTATATGGATGTCGATGCCATTGACGGCCATGGACGTCCAAAATTTTTCCCATTCATTTTCAATGGGGAAAAAACTACATTTCCCCAAATCAACAGAAAATGACCAGATATTAATAGGACGTCTCCCCCAAACGTTCCGAACTCCATTGACGCTTATAGGGGGTGCTGCCATTGACGTCCATGGACGTCCAAAAATTTTCCCATTCATTTTCAATGGGGAAAAAACTAAATTTCCCCAAATCAACAGAAAATGACCAGATATTAATAGGACGTATACCCCAAACGTCCCCAACTCCATTGACGCTTATGGGGGGTGCTGCCATTGACGTCCATGGACGTCCAAAAATTTTCCCATTCATTTTCAATGGGAATTTTTTTTTTTTCCCCAAATCAACAGAAAATGACTAGATATCATTAGGACGTGTCCCCCAAATGTCCCCGATTGCATTGCCGCTTATGGAGGGTGATGCCATTGACGTCCAGGGACGTCCAAACTTCCCATTAAATCCCAATGGCATTTCTTCATGTTTGTTCATTCTATTGATGCCAATGTACTTGGATTCCATTGACGCTTATGTAAGTTGATACCATTGACGTCCATGGACGTCCAAAATTTTTCCCATTCATTTTCAATGGGAAATTTTTTTTTTTCCCCAAATCAACAGAAAATGACTAGACATCATTAGGACGTGTCCCCCAAATGTCCCCGATTGCATTGCTGCTTATGGAGGGTGATGCCATTGACGTTCATGGACGTCCAAACTTCCCATTCATTTCCAATGGCATTTCTTCATGTTTGTTCATTCTATTGATGCCAATGTACTTGGATTCCATTGACGCTTATGTAAGTTGATACCATTGACGTCCATGGACGTCCAAAATTTTTCCCATTCATTTTCAATGGGAATTTTTTTTTTTTCCCCAAATCAACAAAAAATGACCAGATATCAATAGGACGTGTCCCCCAAATGTCCCCGATTGGATTGGCGCTTATGGAGGGTGATGCCATTGACGTCCATGGACGTCCAAACTTCCCATTCATTTCCAATGGCATTTCTTCATGTTTGTTCATTCTATTGATGCCAATGTACTTGGATTCCATTGACGCTTATGTAAGTTGATACCATTGACGTCCATGGACGTCCAAAATTTTTCCCATTCATTTTCAATGGGAATTTTTTTTTTTTCCCCAAATCAACAAAAAATGACCAGATATCAATAGGACGTGTCCCCCAAACTTCTCCAATTCCATTGACGCTTATGAAGGGTGCCGCCATTGACGGCCATGGACGTCCAATTCTCCCAATCTTTTCTAATGGCTTTTACTTTGTTTTTTGCCAATGACTGGCATTATGGTCCATTCTATTGATAGACCTGAGTGGGGCTAAGATTTGTATCTCCACAGAGGAAAGACCAAGGTGTAATTTCTCCTGAAATTGCAGTTTCTAGTTATTTATTCATCTTATTCTCCGCGTTTTTTTGAGCCAACGCACAGCCCAAACCGTAGCACCGATCGGCACAGTTCAAGTATCGGCACGACCGGAATTTTCGCGTGACGATGGGAATTTTTCAAACCGCCACGAAAAATTTTCCGTTCGCCCGTAAACGGCAATTTTCCGAAAAATAAAAAAAGTTTCAAAATGTATCTAGTCCTACAATTTTTGACCAAATCACATAATTTGGGCATCAAAAATTCCGGGACGGTGAGGGGCATAAAAGTTGTATACAGAATTTGGCAAAAATTTACGGTTTCCCGGAAATTTGCCAAAAACTTTCCTATTCATTTTGAATGGAAAAAAAACGCGCGCTTCACAGCCCGAACCGTTAGACCGATCGGCACCGTTCAAGTATCGGCACGACCGGAATTTTCGCGTGACACAGGAAACTTTACAAATGGCCCCGAAAAATTTTCCGTTCGTCCGTAAACGGCAATTTTCCGTGAAAAAAAAAAAAGTTTCAAAATGTATCTAGTCCTACAATTTTTGACCAAATCACATAATTTGGGCATCAAAAATTCCGGGACGGTGAGGGGCATAAAAGTTGTATACAGAATTTGGAAAAAAATTACGCTTCCTCGGAAATTTGCCAAAAACTATCCCATTCATTTCGAATGGGAAAAGTTCCCATTCACTTCCAATGGGATTTCCAATGGAATTTACATTGCATTGATGCCATTGACGGCCATGCATGTCGAATCTACTGATGCCAATGTACTTGGATTCAATTGATTATATGGATGTCGATGCCATTGACTGCCATGGACGTCCAAAATTTTTCCCATTCATTTTCAATGGGGAAAAAACAAAATTACCCCAAATCAACAGAAAATGGCCAGATATCAATAGGACGTGTCCCCCAAACTTCCCCAATTCCATTGACGCTTATGAAGGGTGCCGCCATTGACTTACATGGACGTCCAAAATTTTTCCCATTCATTTTCAATGGGGAAAAAAATAAATTTCTCCAAATCAACAGAAAATGACCAGATATCAATAGGACGTATACCCCAAACGTCCCCAACTCCATTGACGCTTATGGGGGGTGCTGCCATTGACGTCCATGGACGTCCAAAATTTTACCCATTCATTTTCAATGGGAATTTTTTTTTTTTCCCCAAATCAACAGAAAATGACTAGATATCAATAGGACGTGTCCCCCAAATATCCCCGATTGCATTGCTGCTTATGGAGGGTGATGCCATTGACGTCCAGGGACGTCCAAACTTCCCATTTATTCCAATGGCATTTCTTCATGTTTGTTCATTCTATTGATGCCAATGTACTTGGATTCCATTGACGCTTATGTAAGTTGATACCATTGACGTCCATGGACGTCCAAAATTTTACCCATTCATTTTCAATGGGAATTTTTTTTTTTTTCCCAAAATCAACAGAAAATGACTAGATATCAATAGGACGTGTCCCACAAATATCCCCGATTGCATTGCTGCTTATGGAGGGTGATGCCATTGACGTCCAGGGACGTCCAAACTTCCCATTTATTCCAATGGCATTTCTTCATGTTTGTTCATTCTATTGATGCCAATGTACTTGCATTCCATTGACGCTTATGTAAGTTGATACCATTGACGTCCATGGACGTCCAAAATTTTTCCCATTCATTTTCAATGGGAATTTTTTTTTTTTCCCCAAATCAACAGAAAATGACTAGATATCAATAGGACGTTTCCCCCAAATGTGCCCGATTGCATTGCCGCTTATGGAGGGTGATGCCATTGACGTCCACGGACGTCCAAACTTCCCATTAATTTCCAATGGCATTTCTTCATGTTTGTTCATTTTATTGATGCCAATGTACTTGGATTCCATTGACGCTTATGTAAGTTGATACCATTGACGTCCATGGACGTCCAAAATTTTTCCCATTCATTTTCAATGGGAAATTTTTTTTTTTTCCCAAATCAACAGAAAATGACTAGATATCAATAGGACCTGTCCCCCAAATGTCCCCGATTGCATTGCTGCTTATGGAGGGTGATGCCATTGACGTCCAGGGACGTCCAAACTTCCCATTCATTTCCAATGGCATTTCTTCATGTTTGTTCATTCTTTTGATGCCAATGTACTTGGATTCCATTGACGGTTATGTAAGTTGATACCATTGACGTCCATGGACGTCCAAAATTTTTCCCATTCATTTTCAATGGGAAATTTTTTTTTTTCCCCAAATCAACAGAAAATGACTAGATATCATTAGGACGTGTCCCCCAAATGTCCCCGATTGCATTGCCGCTTATGGGGGGTGATGCCATTGACGTCCATGGACGTCCAAACTTCCCATTCATTTCCAAAGGCATTTCTTCATGTTTGTTCATTCTATTGATGCCAATGTACTTGGATTCCATTGACGCTTATGTAAGTTGATACCATTGACGTCCATGGACGTCCAAAATTTTTCCCATTCATTTTCAATGGTAATTTTTTTTTTTCCCCAAATCAACAGAAAATGACTAGATATCATTAGGACGTGTCCCCCAAACTTCCCCGATTCCATTAACAATTATGAAAGGTGCCGCCATTGACGTCCATGGACGTCCAATTCTCCCATTCATTTCTAATGGCTTTTACTTTGTTTTGTGCCAATGACTGGCATTATGATCCATTCTATTGATAGACCTGAGTGGGGCTAAGATCTGTATCACCACAGAGGAAAGACCAAGGTGTGTAATTTCTCCCGAAATTGCAGTTTCTAGTTATTATTATTATTTATTCATCTTATTCTCCGCGTTTTTTTGAGCCAACGCACAGCCTAAACCGTAGCCCCGATCGGCACCGTTCAAGTATCGGCATGACCGGAATTTTCGCGTGACGATGGGAATTTTTCAAAACGCCACGAAAAATTTTCCGTTCGCCCGTAAACGGCAATTTTCCGAAAAAAAAAAAAAAGTTTCAAAATGTATCTAGTCCTACAATTTTTGACCAAATCACATAATTTGGGTATCAAAAATTCCGGGACGGTGAGGGGCATAAAAGTTGTATACAGAATTTGGAAAAAACTTACGGTTCCCCAGAAATTTGCCAAAAACTATCCCATTCATTTCTAATGGGAAAAGTTCTCATTCACTTTCAATAGGATTTCCAATGGACTTTACATTGCATTGCCATTGACGGCCATGCATGTCGAATCTATTGATGCCAATGTTCTTGGATTCAATTGACTATATGGATGTCGATGCCATTGACGGCCATGGACGTCCAAAATTTTTCCCATTCATTTTCAATGGGGAAAAAACTACATTTCCCCAAATCAACAGAAAATGACCAGATATCAATAGGACGTGTCCCCCAAACGTCCCCAACTCCATTGACGCTTATAGGGGGTGCTGCCATTGACGTCCATGGACGTCCAAAATTTTTCCCATTCATTTTCAATGGGGAAAAAACTACATTACTCCAAATCAACAGAAAATGACCAGATATCAATAGGACGTATACCCCAAACGTCCCCAACTCCATTGACGCTTATGGGGGGTGCTGCCATTGACGTCCATGGACGTCCAAAATTTTACCCATTCATTTTCAATGGGAAATTTTTTTTTTTCCCCAAATCAACAGAAAATGACTAGATATCAATAGGACGTGTCCCCCAAATTTCCCCAATTGCATTGCTGCTTATGGAGGGTGATGCCATTGACGTCCTGGGACGTTCAAACTTCCCATTCATTTCCAATGGCATTTCTTCATGTTTGTTCATTCTATTGATGCCAATGTACTTGGATTCCATTGACGCTTATGTAAGTTGATACCATTGACGTCCATGGACGTCCAAAATTTTTCCCATTCATTTTCAATGGGATTTTTTTTTTTTTTCCCAAATCAACAGAAAATGACTAGATATCATTAGGACGTGTCCCCCAAATGTCCCCGATTGCATTGCCGCTTATGGAGGGTGATGCCATTGACGTTCATGGACGTCCAAACTTCCCATTCATTTCCAATGGCATTTCTTCATGTTTGTTCATTTTATTGATGCCAATGTACTTGGATTCCATTGACGCTTATGTCAGTTGATACCATTGACGTCCATGGACGTCTAAAATTTTTCCCATTCATTTTCAATGGAAATTTTTTTTTTTTCCCCAAATCAACAGAAAATGAGTAGATATCATTAGGACGTGTCCCCCAAATGTCCCCGATTGCATTGCTGCTTATGGAGGGTGATGCCATTGACGTCCACGGACGTCCAAACTTCCCATTAATTTCCAATGGCATTTCTTCATGTTTTTTCATTCTATTGATGCCAATGTACTTGGATTCCATTGACGCTTATGTAAGTTGATACCATTGACGTCCATGGACGTCCAAAATTTTTCCCATTCATTTTCAATGGGAATTTTTTTTTTTTTTTCCCAAATCAACAGAAAATGACTAGATATCATTAGGACGTGTCCCCCAACCTTCCCCGATTCCATTAACAATTATGAAAGGTGCCGCCATTGACGTCCATGGACGTCCAATTCTCCCATTCATTTCTAACGGCTTTTACTTTGTTTTTTGCCAATGACTGGCATTATGATCCATTCTATTGATAGACCTGAGTGGGGCTAAGATCTGTATCTCCACAGAGGAAAGACCAAGGTGTGTAATTTCTCCCGAAATTGCAGTTTCTAGTTATTATTTATTATATCTTCATCTTATTCTCCGCGTTTTTTCGGCGCGCCGCGCAGCCCGAACCGTACCACCGATCGGCACCGTTGAAGTATCGGCACGACCGGATTTTTCGCGCGACGCAGGGACTTTTTCAAAATCCCCCGAAAAATTTTCCGTTCGCCCGTAAACGGCAATTTTCCGAAAAAAAAAAAAAGTTAAAAAATGTATCTAGTCCTACAATTTTTGACCAAATCACATAATTTGGGTATCAAAAATTCCGGAACGATGAGGGGCATAAAAGTTGTATACAGAATTTGGCAAAAATTTACGGTTCCCCGGAAATTTGCCAAAAACTTTCCTATTCATTTTGAATGAAAAAAAAACGCACGCTGCACAGCCCGAACCGTTTGACCGATCGGCACCGTTCAAATATCGGCACGACCGGAATTTTCGCGCAACGATGGGAATTTTTCAAACGGACCCGAAAAATTTTCCCTTCGCCCGTAAACGGCAATTTTCCGGAAAAAAAAAAAATGTTTCAAAATGTATCTAGTCCTACAATTTTTGACCAAATCACACAATTTGGGCATCAAAAATTCCGGGACGGTGAGGGGCATAAAAGTTGTATACAGAATTTGGAAAAAAATTACGGTTCCTCGGAAATTTGCCAAAAACTATCCCATTCATTTCGAATGGGAAAAGTCCCATTCACTTCCAATGGGATTTCCAATGGAATTTACATTGCATTGATGCCATTGACGGCCATGCATGTCGAATCTACTGATGCCAATGTACTTGGATTCAATTGACTATATGGATGTCGATGCCATTGACTGCCATGGACGTCCAAAATTTTTCCCATTCATTTTCAATGGGGAAAAAACTAAATTACCCCAAATCAACAGAAAATGACCAGATATCAATAGGACGTGTCCCCCAAACTTCCCCAATTCCATTGACGCTTATGAAGGATGCCGCCATTGACTTACATGGACGTCCAAAAATTTTCCCATTCATTTTCAATGGGGAAAAAACTAAATTTCTCCAAATCAACAGAAAATGACCAGATATCAATAGGACGTATATCCCAAACGTCCCCAATTCCATTGACGCTTATGGGGGGTGCTGCCATTGACGTCCATGGACGTCCAAAATTTTACCCATTCATTTTCAATGGGAATTTTTTTTTTTTTCCCCAAATCAACAGAAAATGACTAGATATCAATAGGACCTGTCCCCCAAATGTCCCCGATTGCATTGCTGCTTATGGAGGGTGATGCCATTGACGTCCAGGGACGTCCAAACTTCCCATTCATTTCCAATGGCATTTCTTCATGTTTGTTCATTCTATTGATGCCAATGTACTTGGATTCCATTGACGCTTATGTAAGTTGATACCATTGACGTCCATGGACGTCCAAAATTTTTCCCATTCATTTTCAATGGGAATTTTTTTTTTCTTCCCCAAATCAACAGAAAATGACTAGATATCATTAGGACGTGTCCCCCAAATGTCCCCGATTGCATTGCCGCTTATGGGGGGTGATGCCATTGACGTTCATGGACGTCCAAACTTCCCATTCATTTCCAAAGGCATTTCTTCATGTTTGTTCATTTTATTGATGCCAATGTACTTGGATTCCATTGACGCTTATGTAAGTTGATACCATTGACGTCCATGGACGTCCAAAATTTTTCCCATTCATTTTCAATGGGATTTTTTTTTTTTTTCCCAAATCAACAGAAAATGACTAGATATCATTAGGACGTGTCCCCCAAATGTCCCCGATTGCATTGCCGCTTATGGAGGGTGATGCCATTGACGTTCATGGACGTCCAAACTTCCCATTCATTTCCAATGGCATTTCTTCATGTTTGTTCATTTTATTGATGCCAATGTACTTGGATTCCATTGACGCTTATGTAAGTTGATACCATTGACGTCCATGGACGTCCAAAATTTTTCCCATTCATTTTCAATGGGAATTTTTTTTTTTTTCCCAAATCAACAGAAAATGACTAGATATCATTAGGACGTGTCCCCCAAACTTCCCCGATTCCATTAACAATTATGAAAGGTGCCGCCATTGACGTCCATGGACGTCCAATTCTCCCATTCATTTCTAACGGCTTTTACTTTGTTTTTTGCCAATGACTGGCATTATGATCCATTCTATTGATAGACCTGAGTGGGGCTAAGATCTGTATCTCCACAGAGGAAAGACCAAGGTGTGTAATTTCTCCCGAAATTGCAGTTTCTAGTTATTATTATTATTTATTCATCTTATTCTCCGCGTTTTTTTGAGCCAACGCACAGCCTAAACCGTAGCCCCGATCGGCACCGTTCAAGTATCGGCATGACCGGAATTTTCGCGTGACGATGGGAATTTTTCAAAACGCCACGAAAAATTTTCCGTTCGCCCGTAAACGGCAATTTTCCGAAAAAAAAAAAAAGTTTAAAAATGTATCTAGTCCTACAATTTTTGACCAAATCACATAATTTGGGTATCAAAAATTCCGGGACGGTGAGGGGCATAAAAGTTGTATACAGAATTTGGCAAAAATTTACGGTTCCCCGGAAATTTGCCAAAAACTTTCCTATTCATTTTGAATGGAAAACAAAACGCGCGCTTCACAGCCCGAACCGTTAGACCGATCGGCACCGTTCAAGTATCGGCACGACCGGAATTTTTGCGTGACACAGGAAACTTTACAAATGGCCCCGAAAATTTTTCCGTTCGTCCGTAAACGGCAATTTTCCGTGAAAAAAAAAAAAGTTTCAAAATGTATCTAGTCCTACAATTTTTGACCAAATCAAATAATTTGGGCATCAAAAATTCCGGGACGGTGAGGGGCATTAAAGTTGTATACAGAATTTGGGAAAAAATTACGCTTCCTCGGAAATTTGCCAAAAACTATCCCATTCATTTCGAATGGGAAAAGTCCCATTCACTTCCAATGGGATTTCCAATGGAATTTACATTGCATTGATGCCATTGACGGCCATGCATGTCGAATCTACTGATGCCAATGTACTTGGATTCAACTGACTATATAGATGTCGATGCCATTGACTGCCATGGACGTCCAAAATTTTTCCCATTCATTTTCAATGGGGAAAAAACAAAATTACCCCAAATCAACAGAAAATGACCAGATATCAATAGGACGTGTCCCCCAAACTTCCCCAATTCCATTGACGCTTATGAAGGGTGCCGCCATTGACTTACATGGACGTCCAAAATTTTTCCCATTCATTTTCAATGGGGAAAAAACTACATTTCTCCAAATCAACAGAAAATGACCAGATATCAATAGGACGTATATCCCAAACGTCCCCAATTCCATTGACGCTTATGGGGGGTGCTGCCATTGACGTCCATGGACGTCCAAAATTTTACCCATTCATTTTCAATGGGAAATTTTTTTTTTTCCCCAAATCAACAGAAAATGACTAGATATCAATAGGACCTGTCCCCCAAATGTCCCCGATTGCATTGCTGCTTATGGAGGGTGATGCCATTGACGTCCAGGGACGTCCAAACTTCCCATTCATTTCCAATGGCATTTCTTCATGTTTGTTCATTCTTTTGATGCCAATGTACTTGGATTCCATTGACGGTTATGTAAGTTGATACCATTGACGTCCATGGACGTCCAAAATTTTTCCCATTCATTTTCAATGGGAAATTTTTTTTTTTCCCCAAATCAACAGAAAATGACTAGATATCATTAGGACGTGTCCCCCAAATGTCCCCGATTGCATTGCTGCTTATGGAGGGTGATGCCATTGACGTCCAGGGACGTCCAAACTTCCCATTAATTTCCAATGGCATTTCTTCATGTTTGTTCATTCTATTGATGCCAATGTACTTGGATTCCATTGACGCTTATGTAAGTTGATACCATTGACGTCCATGGACGTCCAAAAATTTTCCCATTCATTTTCAATGGGATTTTTTTTTTTTTCCCAAATCAACAGAAAATGACTAGATATCATTAGGACGTGTCCCCCAAATGTCCCCGATTGCATTGCCGCTTATGGAGGGTGATACCATTGACGTTCATGGACGTCCAAACTTCCCATTCATTTCCAATGGCATTTCTTCATGTTTGTTCATTTTATTGATGCCAATGTACTTGGATTCCATTGACGCTTATGTAAGTTGATACCATTGACGTCCATGGACGTCCAAAATTTTTCCCATTCATTTTCAATGAGATTTTTTTTTTTTTTCCCAAATCAACAGAAAATGACTAGATATCAATAGGACGTGTCCCCCAAACTTCCCCGATTCCATTAACAATTATGGAGGGTGCTGCCATTGACGGACATGGACGTCCAATTCTCCCAATCTTTTCTAATGGCTTTAACTTTGTTTAGTGCCAATGACTGGCATTATGGTCCTTTCTATTGATAGACCTGAGTGGGGCTAAGATTTGTATCTCCACAGAGGAAAGACCAAGGTGTGTAATTTCTCCCGAAATTGCAGTTTCTAGTTATTTATTATATCTTCATCTTATTCTCCGCGTTTTTTCGGCGCGCCGCGCAGCCCGAACCGTACCACCGATCGGCACCGTTGAAGTATCGGCACGACCGGATTTTTCGCGCGACGCAGGGACTTTTTCAAAATCCCCCGAAAAATTTTCCGTTCGCCCGTAAACGGCAATTTTCCGAAAAAAAAAAAAAGTTAAAAAATGTATCTAGTCCTACAATTTTTGACCAAATCACATAATTTGGGTATCAAAAATTCCGGAACGATGAGGGGCATAAAAGTTGTATACAGAATTTGGCAAAAATTTACGGTTCCCCGGAAATTTGCCAAAAACTTTCCTATTCATTTTGAATGAAAAAAAAACGCACGCTGCACAGCCCGAACCGTTTGACCGATCGGCACCGTTCAAATATCGGCACGACCGGAATTTTCGCGCAACGATGGGAATTTTTCAAACGGACCCGAAAAATTTTCCCTTCGCCCGTAAACGGCAATTTTCCGGAAAAAAAAAAAAAGTTTCAAAATGTATCTAGTCCTACAATTTTTGACCAAATCACACAATTTGGGCATCAAAAATTCCGGGACGGTGAGGGGCATAAAAGTTGTATACAGAATTTGGAAAAAAATTACGGTTCCTCGGAAATTTGCCAAAAACTATCCCATTCATTTCGAATGGGAAAAGTCCCATTCACTTCCAATGGGATTTCCAATGGAATTTACATTGCATTGATGCCATTGACGGCCATGCATGTCGAATCTACTGATGCCAATGTACTTGGATTCAATTGACTATATGGATGTCGATGCCATTGACTGCCATGGACGTCCAAAATTTTTCCCATTCATTTTCAATGGGGAAAAAACTAAATTACCCCAAATCAACAGAAAATGACCAGATATCAATAGGACGTGTCCCCCAAACTTCCCCAATTCCATTGACGCTTATGAAGGATGCCGCCATTGACTTACATGGACGTCCAAAAATTTTCCCATTCATTTTCAATGGGGAAAAAACTAAATTTCTCCAAATCAACAGAAAATGACCAGATATCAAAAGGACGTATATCCCAAACGTCCCCAATTCCATTGACGCTTATGGGGGGTGCTGCCATTGACGTCCATGGACGTCCAAAATTTTACCCATTCATTTTCAATGGGAATTTTTTTTTTTTTCCCCAAATCAACAGAAAATGACTAGATATCAATAGGACCTGTCCCCCAAATGTCCCCGATTGCATTGCTGCTTATGGAGGGTGATGCCATTGACGTCCAGGGACGTCCAAACTTCCCATTCATTTCCAATGGCATTTCTTCATGTTTGTTCATTCTATTGATGCCAATGTACTTGGATTCCATTGACGCTTATGTAAGTTGATACCATTGACGTCCATGGACGTCCAAAATTTTTCCCATTCATTTTCAATGGGAATTTTTTTTTTCTTCCCCAAATCAACAGAAAATGACTAGATATCATTAGGACGTGTCCCCCAAATGTCCCCGATTGCATTGCCGCTTATGGGGGGTGATGCCATTGACGTTCATGGACGTCCAAACTTCCCATTCATTTCCAAAGGCATTTCTTCATGTTTGTTCATTTTATTGATGCCAATGTACTTGGATTCCATTGACGCTTATGTAAGTTGATACCATTGACGTCCATGGACGTCCAAAATTTTTCCCATTCATTTTCAATGGGATTTTTTTTTTTTTTCCCAAATCAACAGAAAATGACTAGATATCATTAGGACGTGTCCCCCAAATGTCCCCGATTGCATTGCCGCTTATGGAGGGTGATGCCATTGACGTTCATGGACGTCCAAACTTCCCATTCATTTCCAATGGCATTTCTTCATGTTTGTTCATTTTATTGATGCCAATGTACTTGGATTCCATTGACGCTTATGTAAGTTGATACCATTGACGTCCATGGACGTCCAAAATTTTTCCCATTCATTTTCAATGGGAATTTTTTTTTTTTTCCCAAATCAACAGAAAATGACTAGATATCATTAGGACGTGTCCCCCAAACTTCCCCGATTCCATTAACAATTATGAAAGGTGCCGCCATTGACGTCCATGGACGTCCAATTCTCCCATTCATTTCTAACGGCTTTTACTTTGTTTTTTGCCAATGACTGGCATTATGATCCATTCTATTGATAGACCTGAGTGGGGCTAAGATCTGTATCTCCACAGAGGAAAGACCAAGGTGTGTAATTTCTCCCGAAATTGCAGTTTCTAGTTACCTTGGTCTTTCTGAAAGAAAGAACAAGGTATTGTTATTGTGCAACTTTATTATTATTATTATTATTATTATTATTATTATTCAATAATTCTCCGCGTTTTTTTGAGCCAACGCACAGCCCAAACCGTAGCACCGATCGGCACCGTTGAAGTATCGGCACGACCGGATTTTTCGCGTGACGATGGGAATTTTTCAAACCGCCACGAAAAATTTTCCGTTCGCCCGTAAACGGCAATTTTCCGAAAAATAAAAAAAGTTTCAAAATGTATCTAGTCCTACAATTTTTGACCAAATCACATAATTTGGGTATCAAAAATTCCGGGACGGTGAGGGGCATAAAAGTTGTATACAGAATTTGGCAAAAATTTACGGTTCCCCGGAAATTTGCCAAAAACTTTCCTATTCATTTTGAATGGAAAAAAAACGCGCGCTTCACAGCCCGAACCGTTAGACCGATCGGCACCGTTCAAGTATCGGCACGACCGGAATTTTCGCGTGACACAGGAAACTTTACAAATGGCCCCGAAAATTTTTCCATTCGTCCGTAAACGGCAATTTTCCGTGAAAAAAAAAAAAGTTTCAAAATGTATCTAGTCCTACAATTTTTGACCAAATCACATAATTTGGGCATGAAAAATTCCGGGACGGTGAGGGGCATAAAAGTTGTATACAGAATTTGGAAAAAAATTACGCTTCCTCGGAAATTTGCCAAAAACTATCCCATTCATTTCGAATGGGAAAAGTCCCATTCACTTCCAATGGGATTTCCAATGGAATTTACATTGCATTGATGCCATTGACGGCCATGCATGTCGAATCTACTGATGCCAATGTACTTGGATTCAATTGATTATATGGATGTCGATGCCATTGACTGCCATGGACGTCCAAAATTTTTCCCATTCATTTTCAATGGGGAAAAAACAAAATTACCCCAAATCAACAGAAAATGACCAGATATCAATAGGACGTGTCCCCCAAACTTCCCCAATTCCATTGACGCTTATGAAGAGTGCCGCCATTGACTTACATGGACGTCCAAAATTTTTCCCATTCATTTTCAATGGGGAAAAAACTACATTTCTCCAAATCAACAGAAAATGACCAGATATCAATAGGACGTGTCCCCCAAACGTCCCCAACTCCATTGACGCTTATGGGGGGTGCTGCCATTGACGTCCATGGACGTCCAAAATTTTACCCATTCATTTTCAATGGGAATTTTTTTTTTTTCCCCAAATCAACAGAAAATGACTAGATATCAATAGGACATGTCCCCCAAATGTCCCCGATTGCATTGCCGCTTATGGAGGGTGATGCCATTGACGTCCATGGACGTCCAAACTTCCCATTAATTTCTAATGGCATTTCTTCATGTTTGTTCATTCTATTGATGCCAATGTACTTGGATTCCATTGACGCTTATGTAAGTTGATACCATTGACGTCCATAGGCGTCCAAAATTTTTCCCATTCATTTTCAATGGGAATTTTTTTTTTTCCACAAATCAACAGAAAATGACTAGATATCAATAGGACGTGTCCCCCAAATGTCTCCGATTGCATTAACAATTATGAAGGGTGCCGCCATTGACGTCCATGGACGTCCAATTCTCCTGTTCATTTCTAATGGCTTTTTGTTTTGTGCCAATGACTGGCATTATCATCCATTCTATTGATAGACCTGAGTGGGGCTAAGATCTGTATCTCCACAGAGGAAAGACCAAGGTCTGTAATTTCTCCCGAAATTGCAGTTTCTAGTTATTATTATTATTATTCAATAATTCTCCGCGTTTTTTTGAGCCAACGCACAGCCCAAACCGTAGCACCGATCGGCACCGTTGAAGTATCGGCACGACCGGATTTTTCGCGTGACGATGGGAATTTTTCAAACCGCCACGAAAAATTTTCCGTTCGCCCGTAAACGGCAATTTTCCGAAAAATAAAAAAAGTTTCAAAATGTATCTAGTCCTACAATTTTTGACCAAATCACATAATTTGGGCATCAAAAATTCCGGGACGGTGAGGGGCATAAAAGTTGTATACAGAATTTGGCAAAAATTTACGGTTCCCCGGAAATTTGCCAAAAACTTTCCTATTCATTTTGAAAGGAAAAAAAACGCGCACTTCACAGCCCGAACCGTTAGACCGATCGGCACCGTTCAAGTATCGGCACGACCGGAATTTTCGCGTGACACAGGAAACTTTACAAATGGCCCCGAAAATTTTTCCGTTCGTCCGTAAACGGCAATTTTCCGTGAAAAAAAAAAAAGTTTCAAAATGTATCTAGTCCTACAATTTTTGACCAAATCACATAATTTGGGCATCAAAAATTCCGGGACGGTGAGGGGCATAAAAGTTGTATACAGAATTTGGAAAAAAATTACGCTTCCTCGGAAATTTGCCAAAAACTATCCCATTCATTTCGAATGGGAAAAGTCCCATTCACTTCCAATGGGATTTCCAATGGAATTTACATTGCATTGATGCCATTGACGGCCATGCATGTCGAATCTACTGATGCCAATGTACTTGGATTCAATTGACTATATGGATGTCGATGCCATTGTCTGCCATGGACGTCCAAAATTTTTCCCATTCATTTTCAATGGGGAAAAAACAAAATTACCCCAAATCAACAGAAAATGACCAGATATCAATAGGACGTGTCCCCTAAACTTCCCCATTCCATTGACGCTTATGAAGGGTGCCGCCATTGACTTACATGGACGTCCAAAAATTTTCCCATTCATTTTCAATGGGGAAAAAACTAAATTTCTCCAAATCAACAGAAAATGACCAGATATCAATAGGACGTATATCCCAAACGTCCCCAACTCCATTGACGCTTATGGAGGGTGCTGCCATTGACGTCCATGGACGTCCAAAATTTTTCCCATTCATTTTCAATGGGAAATTTTTTTTTTTCCCCATATCAACAGAAAATGACTAGATATCAATAGGACGTGTCCCCCAAATGTCCCCGATTGCATTGCTGCTTATGGAGGGTGATGCCATTGACGTCCAGGGACGTCCAAACTTCCCATTCATTTCCAATGGCATTTCTTCATGTTTGTTCATTCTTTTGATGCCAATGTACTTGGATTCCATTGACGCTTAAGTAAGTTGATACCATTGACGTCCATGGACGTCCAAAATTTTTCCCATTCATTTTCAATGGGAATTTTTTTTTTTCCCCCAAATCAACAGAAAATGACTAGATATCATTAGGACGTGTCCCCCAAATGTCCCCGATTGCATTGCCGCTTACGGAAGGTGATGCCATTGACGTCCATGGACGTCCAAACTTCCCGATCATTTCCAAAGGCATTTCTTCATGTTTGTTCATTCTATTGATGCCAATGTACTTGGATTCCATTGACGCTTATGTAAGTTGATACCATTGACGTCCATGGACGTCCAAAATTTTTCCCATTCATTTTCAATGGGATTTTTTTTTTTTCCCAAATCAACAGAAAATGACTAGATATCATTAGGACGTGTCCCCCAAATGTCCCCGATTGCATTGCCGCTTATGGAGGGTGATGCCATTGACGTTCATGGACGTCCAAACTTCCCATTCATTTCCTATGGCATTTCTTCATGTTTCTTAATTTTATTGATGCCAATGTACTTGGATTCCATTGACGCTTATGTAAGTTGATACCATTGACGTCCATGGACGTCCAAAATTTTTCCCATTCATTTTCAATGGGAAAATTTTTTTTTTTCCCAAATCAAGAGAAAATGACTAGATATCATTAGGACGTGTCCTCCAAACTTCCCCGATTCCATTAACAATTATGAAAGGTGCCGCCATTGACGTCCATGGACGTCCAATTCTCCCATTCATTTCTAACGGCTTTTACTTTGTTTTTTGCCAATGACTGGCATTATGATCCATTCTATTGATAGACCTGAGTGGGGCTAAGATCTGTATCTCCACAGAGGAAAGACCAAGGTGTGTAATTTCTCCCGAAATTGCAGTTTCTAGTTATTATTATTATTCAATAATTGTTGACGTTTTTTTCGGCGCGCCGCGCAGCCCGAACCGTAGCACCGATCGGCACCGTTCAAGTATCGACACGACCGGAATTTTCGTGCGACGATGGGAATTTTTCAAACGACCCCGAAAATTTTTCCGTTCGGCCGTAAACGCCGATTTTCCAATTTTTAAAAAAAATTTCAAAACGCTACTTGTCCTACAATTTTTGAGCAAATCACATAATTTGGACATCAAAAATTCCGGGACGGTGGGGGGCATAAAGATTGTATACAGAATTTGGAAAAAATTTACGGTTCTCCGGATATTTGCCAAAAACTATCCCATTCATTTCTAATGGGAAAATTTCCCATTCACTTTCAATAGTATTTCCAATGGACTTTACATTGCATTGATGCCATTGACGGCCATGCATGTCGAATCTATTGATGCCAATGTACTTGGATTCATTTGACTATATGGATGTCGATGCCATTGACGGCCATGGACGTCCAAAATTTTTCCCATTCATTTTCAATGGGGAAAAAACTCAATTTCCCCAAATCAACAGAAAATGACTAGATATTAATAGGACGTATACCCCAAACGTTCCCAACTCCATTGACGCTTATGGGGGGTGCTGCCATTGACGTCCATGGACGTCCAAAATTTTTCCCATTCATTTTCAATGGGGAAAAAACTAAATTTCCCCAAATCATCAGAAAATGACCAGTTATCAATAGTAGGTCTCCCCCAAACGTTCCGAACTCCATTGACGCTTATAGGGGGTGCTGCCATTGACGTCCATGGACGTCCAAAAATTTTCCCATTCATTTTCAATGGGGAAAAAACTAAATTTCCCCAAATTAACAGAAAATGACCAGATATTAATAGGACGTATACCCCAAACGTCCCCAATTCCATTTACGCTTATGGAGGGTGATGCCATTGATGTCCATGGACGTCCAAACTTCCCATTCATTTCCAATGGCATTTCTTCATGTTTGTTCATTCTATTGATGCCAATGTACTTGAATTCCATTGACGCTTATGTAAGTTGATACCATTGACGTCCATGGACGTCCAAAATTTTTCCCATTCATTTTCAATGGGAATTTTTTTTTTTTCCCCAAATCAACAGATAATGACTAGATATCAATAGGACGTGTCGCCCAAATGTCCCCGATTGCATTGCCTCTTATGGAGGGTGATGCCATTGACGTCCATGGACATCCAAACTTCCCATTCATTTCCAATGGCATTTCTTCATGTTTGTTCATTCTATTGATGCCAATGTACTTGGATTCCATTGACGCTTATGTAAGTTGATACCATTGACGTCCATGGACGTCCAAAATTTTTCCCATTCATTTTCAATGGGAATTTTTTTTTTTTCCCCAAATCAACAGAAAATGACTAGATATCAATAGGACGTGTCGCCCAAATGTCCCCGATTGCATTGCCTCTTATGGAGGGTGATGCCATTGACGTCCATGGACGTCCAAACTTCCCATTCATTTCCAATGGCATTTCTTCATGTTTGTTCATTCTATTGATGCCAATGTACTTGGATTCCATTGACGCTTATGTAAGTTGATACCATTGACGTCCATGGACGTCCAAAATTTTTCCCATTCATTTTCAATGGGAATTTTTTTTTTTTCCCCAAATCAACAGAAAATTACTAGATATCATTAGGACGTGTCCCCCAAATGTCCCTGATTGGATTGCCGCTTATGGAGGGTGATGCCATTGACGGCCATGGACGTCCAATTCTCCCAATCTTTTCTAATGGCTTTTACTTTGTTTAGTGCCATTGACTGGCATTATGGTCCATTCTATTGATAGACCTGAGTGGGGCTAAGATTTGTATCTCCACAGAGGAAAGACCAAGGTGTAATTTCTCCCGAAATTGCAGTTTCTAGTTATTATTATTATTATTATTCAATAATTCTCCGCGTTTTTTTGAGCCAACGCACAGCCCAAACCGTAGCACCGATCGGCACCGTTGAAGTATCGGCACGACCGGATTTTTCGCGTGACGATGGGAATTTTTCAAACCGCCACGAAAAATTTTCCGTTCGCCCGTAAACGGCAATTTTCCGAAAAATAAAAAAAGTTTAAAAATGTATCTAGTCCTACAATTTTTGACCAAATCACATAATTTGGGCATCAAAAATTCCGGGACGGTGAGGGGCATAAAAGTTGTATACAGAATTTGGCAAAAATTTACGGTTCCCCGGAAATTTGCCAAAAACTTTCCTATTCATTTTGAATGGAAAAAAAACGCGCGCTTCACAGCCCGAACCGTTACACCGATCGGCACCGTTCAAGTATCGGCACGACCGGAATTTTCGCGTGACACAGGAAACTTTACAAATGGCCCCGAAAATTTTTCCGTTCGTCCGTAAACGGCAATTTTCCGTGAAAAAAAAAAAAGTTTCAAAATGTATCTAGTCCTACAATTTTTGACCAAATCACATAATTTGGGCATCAAAAATTCCGGGACGGTGAGGGGCATAAAAGTTGTATACAGAATTTGGAAAAAAATTACGCTTCCTCGGAAATTTGCCAAAAACTATCCCATTCATTTCGAATGGGAAAAGTCCCATTCACTTCCAATGGGATTTCCAATGGAATTTACATTGCATTGATGCCATTGACGGCCATGCATGTCGAATCTACTGATGCCAATGTACTTGGATTCAACTGACTATATAGATGTCGATGCCATTGACTGCCATGGACGTCCAAAATTTTTCCCATTCATTTTCAATGGGGAAAAAACAAAATTACCCCAAATCAACAGAAAATGACCAGATATCAATAGGACGTGTCCCCCAAACTTCCCCAATTCCATTGACGCTTATGAAGGGTGCCGCCATTGACTTACATGGACGTCCAAAATTTTTCCCATTCATTTTCAATGGGGAAAAAACTAAATTTCTCCAAATCAACAGAAAATGACCAGATATCAATAGGACGTATATCCCAAACGTCCCCAATTCCATTGACGCTTATGGGGGGTGCTGCCATTGACGTCCATGGACGTCCAAAATTTTACCCATTCATTTTCAATGGGAAATTTTTTTTTTTTCCCAAATCAACAGAAAATGACTAGATATCAATAGGACCTGTCCCCCAAATGTCCCCGATTGCATTGCTGCTTATGGAGGGTGATGCCATTGACGTCCAGGGACGTCCAAACTTCCCATTCATTTCCAATGGCATTTCTTCATGTTTGTTCATTCTTTTGATGCCAATGTACTTGGATTCCATTGACGGTTATGTAAGTTGATACCATTGACGTCCATGGACGTCCAAAATTTTTCCCATTCATTTTCAATGGGAATTTTTTTTTTTTCCCCAAATCAACAGAAAATGACTAGATATCATTAGGACGTGTCCCCCAAATGTCCCCGATTGCATTGCCGCTTATGGGGGGTGATGCCATTGACGTCCATGGACGTCCAAACTTCCCATTCATTTCCAAAGGCATTTCTTCATGTTTGTTCATTCTATTGATGCCAATGTACTTGGATTCCATTGACGCTTATGTAAGTTGATACCATTGACGTCCATGGACGTCCAAAATTTTTCCCATTCATTTTCAATGGGAATTTTTTTTTTTTCCCAAATCAACAGAAAATGACTAGATATCATTAGGACGTGTCCCCCAAATGTCCCCGATTGCATTGCCGCTTATGGAGGGTGATGCCATTGACGTTCATGGACGTCCAAACTTCCCATTCATTTCCAATGGCATTTCTTCATGTTTGTTCATTTTATTGATGCCAATGTACTTGGATTCCATTGACGCTTATGTAAGTTGATACCATTGACGTCCATGGACGTCCAAAATTTTTCCCATTCATTTTCAATGGGAATTTTTTTTTTTTCCCAAATCAACAGAAAATGACTAGATATCATTAGGACGTGTCCCCCAAACTTCCCCGATTCCATTAACAATTATGAAAGGTGCCGCCATTGACGTCCATGGACGTCCAATTCTCCCATTCATTTCTAACGGCTTTTACTTTGTTTTTTGCCAATGACTGGCATTATGATCCATTCTATTGATAGACCTGAGTGGGGCTAAGATCTGTATCTCCACAGAGGAAAGACCAAGGTGTGTAATTTCTCCCGAAATTGCAGTTTCTAGTTATTATTCATCTTATTCTCCGCGTTTTTTTGAGCCAACGCACAGCCCAAACCGTAGCACCGATCGGCACCGTTGAAGTATCGGAACGACCGGATTTTTCGCGTGACGATGGGAATTTTTCAAACCGCCACGAAAACTTTTCCGTTCGCCCGTAAACGGCAATTTTCCGAAAAAATAAAAAAGTTTCAAAATGTATCTAGTCCTACAATTTTTGACCAAATCACATAATTTGGATATCAAAAATTCCGGGACGGTGAGGTGCATAAAAGTTGTATACAGAATTTGGAAAAAAATTACGGTTCCCCGGATATTTGCCAAAAACTATCCCATTCATTTCTAATGGGAAAATTTCCCATTCATTTCAATGGGATTTCCAATGGAATTTACATTACATTGATGCCATTGACGGCCATGCATGTCGAATCTATTGATGCCAATGTACTTGGATTCAATTGACTATATGGATGTCGATGCCATTGACGGCCATGGACGTCCAAAATTTTTCCCATTCATTTTCAATGGGGAAAAAACAAAATTTCCCCAAATCAACAGAAAATGACCAGATATCAATAAGACGTGTCCCCCAAACGTCGCCGACTCCATTGACGCTTATAGGGGGTGCTACCATTGACGTCCATGGACGTCCAAATTTTTTCCCATTCATTTTCAATGGGATTTTTTTTTTTTTTCCCCAGATCAACAGAAAATGACTAGATATCATTAGGATGTGTCCCCCAAATGTCCCCTATTGCATTGCCGCTTATGGAGGGTGATGCCATTGACGTCCATGGACGTCCAATTCTCCCATTCATTTTTAATGGCTTTTACTTTGTTTCGTGCCATTGACTGCCATTATGGTCCATTCTATTGATAGACCTGAGTGGGGCTAAGATCTGTATCTCCACAGAGGAAAGACCAAGGTGTAATTTCTCCCGAAATTGCAGTTTCTAGTTATTACCTTGGTCTTTCCAAGGGAAAGAACAAGGTTATGTTGTTGTACAACTTTATTGTACTTCTTTATTTATTATTATTATTACCTTGGTCTTTCTGAAGGAAAGAACAAGGTTATGTTATTCTACAACTTTATTATTATTATTATGCAATGGTTTCTCCGCGTTTTTTCGGCGCGCCGCGCAGCCCGAACCGTACCACCGATCGGCACCGTTCAAGTATCGACACGACCGGAATTTTCGCGCGACGATGGGAATTTTTCAAACGACCCCGAAAAATTTTTCGTTCGCCCGTAAACGGCGATTTTCCGATTTTTTACAACTTTTTCAAAACGCTACTTGTCCTACAATTTTTGACCAAATCACATAATTTGGACATCAAAAATTCCGGGACGGTGGGGGGCATAAAGATTGTATACAGAATTTGGAAAAAAATTACGGTTCTCCGGATATTTGCCAAAAACTATCCCATTCATTTCCAATGGGAATAGTTCCCATTCACTTTCTATAGTATTTCCAATGGACTTTACATTGCATTGATGCCATTGACGGCCATGCATGTCGAATCTATTGATGCCAATGTACTTGGATTCATTTGACTATATGGATGTCGATGCCATTGACGGCCATGGACGTCCAAAATTTTTCCCATTCATTTTCAATGGGGAAAAAACTAAATTTCCCCAAATCAACAGAAAATGACCAGATATTAATAGGACGTATACCCCAAACGTCCCCAACTCCATTGACGCTTATAGGGGGTGCTGCCATTGACATCCATGGACGTCCAAAATTTTTCCCATTCATTTTCAATGGGGAAAAATCTAAATTTCCCCAAATCATCAGAAAATGACCAGTTATCAATAGTACGTCTCCCCCAAACGTTCCGAACTCCATTGACGCTTATAGGGGGTGCTGCCATTGACGTCCATGGACGTCCAAAAATTTTCCCATTCATTTTCAATGGGGAAAAAACTAAATTTCCCCAAATCAACAGAAAATGACCAGATATTAATAGGACGTATACCCCAAACGTCCCCAATTCCATTTACGCTTATGGAGGGTGATGCCATTGACGTTCATGGACGTCCAAACTTCCCATTCATTTCCAATGGCATTTCTTCATGTTTGTTCATTCTATTGATGCCAATGTACTTGGATTCCATTGACGCCTATGTAAGTTGATACCATTGACGTCCATGGATGTCCAAAATTTTCCCATTCATTTTCAATGGGAAATTTTTTTTTTCCCCCAAATCAACAGAAAATGACTAGATATCAATAGGACGTGTCGCCCAAATGTCCCCGATTGCATTGCCTCTTATGGAGGGTGATGCCATTGACGTTCACGGACGTCCAAATTTCCCATTCATTTCCAAAGGCATTTCTTCATGTTTGTTCATTCTATTGATGCCAATGTACTTGGATTCCATTGACGCTTATGTAAATTGATACCATTGACGTCCATGGACGTCCAAAATTTTTCCCATTGATTTTCAATGGGATTTTTTTTTTTTTTTCCCAAATCAACAGAAAATGACTAGATATCATTAGGACGTGTCCCCCAAATGTCCCCGATTGCATTGCCGCTTATGGAGGGTGATGCCATTGACGTTCATGGACGTCCAAACTTCCCATTCATTTCCAATGGCATTTCTTCATGTTTGTTCATTTTATTGATGCCAATGTACTTGGATTCCATTGACGCTTATGTAAGTTGATACCATTGACGTCCATGGACGTCCGAAATTTTTCCCATTCATTTTCAATGGGAATTTTTTTTTTTCCCCAAATCAACAGAAAATGACTAGATATCATTAGGACGTGTCCCCCAAACTTCCCCGATTCCATTAACAATTATGGAGGGTGCTGCCATTGACGGACATGGACGTCCAATTCTCCCAATCTTTTCTAATGGCTTTAACTTTGTTTAGTGCCAATGACTGGCATTATGGTCCATTCTATTGATAGACCTGAGTGGGGCTAAGATTTGTATCTCCACAGAGGAAAGACCAAGGTGTGTAATTTCTCCCGAAATTGCAGTTTCTAGTTATTATTATTATTATTCAATAATTGTTGACGTTTTTTTCGGCGCGCCGCACAGCCCGAACCGTACCACCGATCGGCACCGTTCAAGTATCGGCACGACCGGAATTTTCGCGCGACGATGGGAATTTTTCAAACGGCCCCGAAAAATTTTCCGTTCGCCCGTAAACGGCAATTTTCCGGAAAAAAAAAAAAGTTTCAAAATGTATCTAGTCCTACAATTTTTGACCAAATCACATAATTTGGGTATCAAAAATTCCGGGACGGTGAGGGGCATAAAAGTTGTATACAGAATTTGGCAAAAATTTACGGTTCCCCGGAAATTTGCCAAAAACTTTCTTATTCATTTTGAATGGAAAAAAAACGCGCGCTTCACAGCCCGAACCGTTAGACCGATCGGCACCGTTCAAGTATCGGCACGACCAGAATTTTCGCGTGACACAGGAAACTTTACAAATGGCCCCGAAAATTTTTCCGTTCGTCCGTAAACGGAAATTTTCCGTGAAAAAAAAAAAAGTTTCAAAATGTATCTAGTCCTACAATTTTTGACCAAATCACATAATTTGGGCATCAAAAATTCCGGGACGGTGAGGGGCATAAAAGTTGTATACAGAATTTGGAAAAAATTTACGGTTCCCCGGATATTTGCCAAAAACTATCCCATTCATTTCTAATGGGAAAAGTTCCCATTCACTTTCAATAGGATTTCCAATGGACTTTACATTGCATTGCCATTGACGGCCATGCATGTCGAATCTATTGATGCCAATGTTCTTGGATTCAATTGACTATATGGATGTCGATGCCATTGACGGCCACGGACGTCCAAAATTTTTCCCATTCATTTTCAATGGGGAAAAAACTACATTTCCCCAAATCAACAGAAAATGACCAGATATCAATAGGACGTGTCCCCCAAACGTCCCCAACTCCATTGACGCTTATAGGGGGTGCTGCCATTGACGTCCATGGACGTCCAAAATTTTTCCCATTCATTTTCAATGGGGAAAAAACTACATTTCTCCAAATCAACAGAAAATGACCAGATATCAATAGGACGTATACCCCAAACGTCCCCAACTCCATTGACGCTTATGGGGGGTGCTGCCATTGACGTCCATGGACGTCCAAAATTTTACCCATTCATTTTCAATGGGAAATTTTTTTTTTTCCCCAAATCAACAGAAAATGACTAGATATCAATAGGACGTGTCCCCCAAATGTCCCCAATTGCATTGCTGCTAATGGAGGGTGATGCCATTGACGTCCTGGGACGTTCAAACTTCCCATTCATTACCTTGGTCTTTCCTATGGAAAGAACAAGGTATTGTTATTCTGCAACTTTATTCGCCTTATTATTACCTTGGTCTTTCCAAAGGAAAGAACAAGGTTATGTTATTCTACAACTTTATTATTACCTTGGTCTTTCTGAAAGAAAGAACAAGGTATTGTTATTGTGCAACTTTATTACCTTGGTCTTTCTGAAAGAAAGAACAAGGTATTGTTATTGTGCAACTTTATTGTACTTATTACCTTGGTCTTTCCAAGGGAAAGAACAAGGTTATGTTGTTGTACAACTTTATTGTACTTCTTTATTACCTTGGTCTTTCCAAGGGAAAGAACAAGGTATTGTTATTGTGCAACTTTATTATTATTATTATTATTATTATTATTATTATTCAATAATTCTCCGCGTTTTTTTGAGCCAACGCACAGCCCAAACCGTAGCACCGATCGGCACCGTTGAAGTATCGGCACGACCGGATTTTTCGCGTGACGATGGGAATTTTTCAAACCGCCACGAAAAATTTTCCGTTCGCCCGTAAACGGCAATTTTCCGAAAAATAAAAAAAGTTTCAAAATGTATCTAGTCCTACAATTTTTGACCAAATCACATAATTTGGGCATCAAAAATTCCGGGACGGTGAGGGGCATAAAAGTTGTATACAGAATTTGGCAAAAATTTACGGTTCCCCGGAAATTTGCCAAAAACTTTCCTATTCATTTTGAATGGAAAAAAAACGCGCGCTTCACAGCCCGAACCGTTAGACCGATCGGCACCGTTCAAGTATCGGCACGACCGGAATTTTCGCGTGACACAGGAAACTTTACAAATGGCCCCGAAAATTTTTCCGTTCGTCCGTAAACGGCAATTTTCCGTGAAAAAAAAAAAAGTTTCAAAATGTATCTAGTCCTACAATTTTTGACCAAATCACATAATTTGGGCATCAAAAATTCCGGGACGGTGAGGGGCATAAAAGTTGTATACAGAATTTGGAAAAAAATTACGCTTCCTCGGAAATTTGCCAAAAACTATCCCATTCATTTCGAATGGGAAAAGTCCCATTCACTTCCAGTGGGATTTCCAATGGAATTTACATTGCATTGATGCCATTGACGGCCATGCATGTCGAATCTACTGATGCCAATGTACTTGGATTCAAGTGACTATATGGATGTCGATGCCATTGACTGCCATGGACGTCCAAAATTTTTCCCATTCATTTTCAATGGGGAAAAAACAAAATTACCCCAAATCAACAGAAAATGACCAGATATCAATAGGACGTGTCCCCCAAACTTCCCCAATTCCATTGACGCTTATGAAGGGTGCCGCCATTGACTTACATGGACGTCCAAAATTTTTCCCATTCATTTTCAATGGGGAAAAAACTAAATTTCTCCAAATCAACAGAAAATGACCAGATATCAATAGGACGTATATCCCAAACGTCCCCAACTCCATTGACGCTTATGGGGGGTGCTGCCATTGACGTCCATGGACGTCCAAAATTTTACCCATTCATTTTCAATGGGAATTTTTTTTTTTTCCCCAAATCAACAGAAAATGACTACATATCAATAGGACCTGTCCCCCAAATGTCCCCGATTGCATTGCTGCTTTTGGAGGGTGATGCCATTGACATCCAGGGACGTCCAAACTTTTTCCCATTCATTTTCAATGGGAAATTTTTTTTTTCCCCCAAATCAACAGAAAATGACTAGATATCATTAGGACGTGTCCCCCAAATGTCCCCGATTGCATTGCCGCTTATGGAGGGTGATGCCATTGACGTTCATGGACGTCCAAACTTCCCATTCATTTCCAATGGCATTTCTTCATGTTTGTTCATTCTTTTGATGCCAATGTACTTGGATTCCATTGACGCTTATGTAAGTTGATACCATTGACGTCCATGGACGTCCAAAATTTTTCCCATTCATTTTCAATGGGAAATTTTTTTTTTCCCCCAAATCAACAGAAAATGACTAGATATCATTAGGACGTGTCCCCCAAATGTCCCCGATTGCATTGCCGCTTATGGGGGGTGATGCCATTGACGTCCATGGACGTCCAAACTTCCCATTCATTTCCAATGGCATTTCTTCATGTTTGTTCATTCTATTGATGCCAATGTACTTGGATTCCATTGACGCTTATGTAAGTTGATACCATTGACGTCCATGGACGTCCAAAAATTTTCCCATTCATTTTCAATGGGATTTTTTTTTTTTCCCAAAATCAACAGAAAATGACTAGATATCATTAGGACGTGTCCCCCAAACTTCCCCGATTCCATTAACAATTATGAAAGGTGCCGCCATTGACGTCCATGGACGTCCAATTCTCCCATTCATTTCTAACGGCTTTTACTTTGTTTTTTGCCAATGACTGGCATTATGATCCATTCTATTGATAGACCTGAGTGGGGCTAAGATCTGTATCTCCACAGAGGAAAGACCAAGGTGTGTAATTTCTCCCGAAATTGCAGTTTCTAGTTGTACTTATTATTTATTCATCTTATTCTCCGCGTTTTTTTGAGCCAACGCACAGCCCAAACCGTAGCACCGATCGGCACAGTTCAAGTATCGGCACGACCGGAATTTTCGCGTGACGATGGGAATTTTTCAAACCGCCACGAAAAATTTTCCGTTCGCCCGTAAACGGCAATTTTCCGAAAAATAAAAAAAGTTTCAAAATGTATCTAGTCCTACAATTTTTGACCAAATCACATAATTTGGGCATCAAAAATTCCGGGACGGTGAGGGGCATAAAAGTTGTATACAGAATTTGGCAAAAATTTACGGTTCCCCGGAAATTTGCCAAAAACTTTCCTATTCATTTTGAATGGAAAAAAAACGCGCGCTTCACAGCCCGAACCGTTAGACCGATCGGCACCGTTCAAGTATCGGCACGACCGGAATTTTCGCGTGACACAGGAAACTTTACAAATGGCCCCGAAAAATTTTCCGTTCGTCCGTAAACGGCAATTTTCCGTGAAAAAAAAAAAAGTTTCAAAATGTATCTAGTCCTACAATTTTTGACCAAATCACATAATTTGGGCATCAAAAATTCCGGGACGGTGAGGGGCATAAAAGTTGTATACAGAATTTGGAAAAAAATTACGCTTCCTCGGAAATTTGCCAAAAACTATCCCATTCATTTCGAATGGGAAAAGTCCCATTCACTTCCAATGGGATTTCCAATGGAATTTACATTGCATTGATGCCATTGACGGCCATGCATGTCGAATCTACTGATGCCAATGTACTTGGATTCAATTGACTATATGGATGTCGATGCCATTGACTGCCATGGACGTCCAAAAATTTTCCCATTCATTTTCAATGGGGAAAAAACAAAATTTCCCCAAATCAACAGAAAATGACCAGATATCAATAGGACGTGTCCCCCAAACTTCCCCAATTCCATTGACGCTTATGAAGGGTGCCGCCATTGACTTACATGGACGTCCAAAATTTTTCCCATTCATTTTCAATGGGGAAAAAACTAAATTTCTCCAAATCAACAGAAAATGACCAGATATCAATAGGACGTATATCCCAAACGTCCCCAATTCCATTGACGCTTATGGGGGGTGCTGCCATTGACGTCCATGGACGTCCAAAATTTTACCCATTCATTTTCAATGGGAAATTTTTTTTTCCCCCCAAATCAACAGAAAATGACTAGATATCAATAGGACCTGTCCCCCAAATGTCCCCGATTGCATTGCTGCTTATGGAGGGTGATGCCATTGACGTCCAGGGACGTCTAAACTTCCCATTCATTTCCAATGGCATTTCTTCATGTTTGTTCATTCTATTGATGCCAATGTACTTGGATTCCATTGACGCTTATGTAAGTTGATACCATTGACGTCCATGGACGTCCAAAATTTTTCCCATTCATTTTCAATGGGAAATTTTTTTTTTTCCCCAAATCAACAGAAAATGACTAGATATCATTAGGACGTGTCCCCCAAATGTCCCCGATTGCATTGCCGCTTATGGGGGGTGATGCCATTGACGTCCATGGACGTCCAAACTTCCCATTCATTTCCAATGGCATTTCTTCATGTTTGTTCATTCTATTGATGCCAATGTACTTGGATTCCATTGACGCTTATGTAAGTTGATACCATTGACGTCCATGGACGTCCAAAATTTTTCCCATTCATTTTCAATGGGAATTTTTTTTTTTCCCCAAATCAACAGAAAATGACTAGATATCATTAGGACGTGTCCCCCAAATGTCCCCGATTGTATTGCCGCTTATGGGGGGTGATGCCATTGACGTCCATGGACGTCCAAACTTCCCATTCATTTCCAAAGGCATTTCTTCATGTTCGTTCATTCTATTGATGCCAATGTACTTGGATTCCATTGACGCTTATGTAAGTTGATACCATTGACGTCCATGGACGTCCAAAATTTTTCCCATTCATTTTCAATGGGAATTTTTTTTTTTCCCCAATTCAACAGAAAATGACTAGATATCATTAGGACGTGTCCCCCAAATGTCCCCGATTGCATTGCCGCTTATGGAGGGTGATGCCATTGACGTTCATGGACGTCCAAACTTCCCATTCATTTCCAATGGCATTTCTTCATGTTTGTTCATTTTATTGATGCCAATGTACTTGGATTCCATTGACGCTTATGTAAGTTGATACCATTGACGTCCATGGACGTCCAAAATTTTTCCCATTCATTTTCAATGGGAATTTTTTTTTTTTTCCCAAATCAACAGAAAATGACTACATATCATTAGGACTTGTCCCCCAAACTTCCCCGATTCCATTAACAATTATGAAAGGTGCCGCCATTGACGTCCATGGACGTCCAATTCTCCCATTCATTTCTAACGGCTTTTACTTTGTTTTTTGCCAATGACTGGCATTATGATCCATTCTATTGATAGACCTGAGTGGGGCTAAGATCTGTATCTCCACAGAGGAAAGACCAAGGTGTGTAATTTCTCCCGAAATTGCAGTTTCTAGTTGTACTTATTATTTATTCATCTTATTCTCCGCGTTTTTTTGAGCCAACGCACAGCCCAAACCGTAGCACCGATCGGCACAGTTCAAGTATCGGCACGACCGGAATTTTCGCGTGACGATGGGAATTTTTCAAACCGCCACGAAAAATTTTCCGTTCGCCCGTAAACGGCAATTTTCCGAAAAATAAAAAAAGTTTCAAAATGTATCTAGTCCTACAATTTTTGACCAAATCACATAATTTGGGCATCAAAAATTCCGGGACGGTGAGGGGCATAAAAGTTGTATACAGAATTTGGCAAAAATTTACGGTTCCCCGGAAATTTGCCAAAAACTTTCCTATTCATTTTGAATGGAAAAAAAACGCGCGCTTCACAGCCCGAACCGTTAGACCGATCGGCACCGTTCAAGTATCGGCACGACCGGAATTTTCGCGTGACACAGGAAACTTTACAAATGGCCCCGAAAATTTTTCCATTCGTCCGTAAACGGCAATTTTCCGTGAAAAAAAAAAAAGTTTCAAAATGTATCTAGTCCTACAATTTTTGACCAAATCACATAATTTGGGCATCAAAAATTCCGGGACGGTGAGGGGCATAAAAGTTGTATACAGAATTTGGAAAAAAATTACGCTTCCTCGGAAATTTGCCAAAAACTATCCCATTCATTTCGAATGGGAAAAGTCCCATTCACTTCCAATGGGATTTCCAATGGAATTTACATTGCATTGATGCCATTGACGGCCATGCATGTCAAATCTACTGATGCCAATGTACTTGGATTCAATTGATTATATGGATGTCGATGCCATTGACTGCCATGGACGTCCAAAATTTTTCCCATTCATTTTCAATGGGGAAAAAACAAAATTACCCCAAATCAACAGAAAATGACTAGATATCAATAGGACGTGTCCCCCAAATGTCCCCAATTGCATTGCTGCTTATGGAGGGTGATGCCATTGACATCCAGGGACGTCCAAACTTCCCATTAAATCCCAATGGCATTTCTTCATGTTTGTTCATTCTATTGATGCCAATGTACTTGGATTCCATTGACGCTTATGTAAGTTGATACCATTGACGTCCATGGACGTCCAAAATTTTTCCCATTCATTTTCAATGGGAATTTTTTTTTTTTCCCCAAATCAACAGAAAATGACTAGATATCAATAGGACGTTTCCCCCAAATGTGCCCGATTGCATTGCTGCTTATGGAGGGTGATGCCATTGACGTCCAGGGACGTCCAAACTTCCCATTCATTTCCAATGGCATTTCTTCATGTTTGTTCATTCTATTGATGCCAATGTACTTGGATTCCATTGACGCTTATGTAAGTTGATACCATTGACGTCCATGGACGTCCAAAATTTTTCCCATTCATTTTCAATGGGAATTTTTTTTTTTTCCCCAAATCAACAGAAAATGACTAGATATCAATAGGACGTTTCCCCCAAATGTCCCCGATTGCATTGCCGCTTATGGAGGGTGATGCCATTGACGTCCATGGACGTCCAAACTTCCCATTAATTTCCAATGGCATTTCTTCATTGTTTGTTCATTCTATTGATGCCAATGTACTTGGATTCCATTGACGCTTATGTAAGTTGATACCATTGACGTCCATGGACGTCCAAAATTTTTCCCATTCATTTTCAATGGGAATTTTTTTATTTTCCACAAATCAACAGAAAATGACTAGATATCAATAGGACGTGTCCCCCAAATGTCTCCGATTGCATTAACAATTATGAAGGGTGCCGCCATTGACGTCCATGGACGTCCAATTCTCCAGTTCATTTCTAATGGCTTTTTGTTTTGTGCCAATGACTGGTATTATGATCCATTCTATTGATAGACCTGAGTGGGGCTAAGATCTGTATCTCCACAGAGGAAAGACCAAGGTGTGTAATTTCTCCCGAAATTGCAGTTTCTAGTTGTACTTATTATTTATTCATCTTATTCTCCGCGTTTTTTTGAGCCAACGCACAGCCCAAACCGTAGCACCGATCGGCACAGTTCAAGTATCGGCACGACCGGAATTTTCGCGTGACGATGGGAATTTTTCAAACGGCCACGAAAAATTTTCCGTTCGCCCGTAAACGGCAATTTTCCGAAAAATAAAAAAAGTTTCAAAATGTATCTAGTCCTACAATTTTTGACCAAATCACATAATTTGGGCATCAAAAATTCCGGGACGGTGAGGGGCATAAAAGTTGTATACAGAATTTGGCAAAAATTTACGGTTCCCCGGAAATTTGCCAAAAACTTTCCTATTCATTTTGAATGGAAAAAAAACGCGCGCTTCACAGCCCGAACCGTTAGACCGATCGGCACCGTTCAAGTATCGGCACGACCGGAATTTTCGCGTGACACAGGAAACTTTACAAATGGCCCCGAAAAATTTTCCGTTCGTCCGTAAACGGCAATTTTCCGTGAAAAAAAAAAAAGTTTCAAAATGTATCTAGTCCTACAATTTTTGACCAAATCACATAATTTGGGCATCAAAAATTCCGGGACGGTGAGGGGCATAAAAGTTGTATACAGAATTTGGAAAAAATTTACGGTTCCCCGGATATTTGCCAAAAACTATCCCATTCATTTCTAATGGGAAAAGTTCCCATTCACTTTCAATAGGATTTCCAATGGACTTTACATTGCATTGCCATTGACGGCCATGCATGTCGAATCTATTGATGCCAATGTTCTTGGATTCAATTGACTATATGGATGTCGATGCCATTGACGGCCATGGACGTCCAAAATTTTTCCCATTCATTTTCAATGGGGAAAAAACTACATTTCCCCAAATCAACAGAAAATGACCAGATATCAATAGGACGTGTCCCCCAAACGTCCCCAACTCCATTGACGCTTATAGGGGGTGCTGCCATTGACTTACATGGACGTCCAAAATTTTTCCCATTCATTTTCAATGGGGAAAAAACTACATTTCTCCAAATCAACAGAAAATGACCAGATATCAATAGGACGTATACCCCAAACGTCCCCAACTCCATTGACGCTTATGGGGGGTGCTGCCATTGACGTCCATGGACGTCCAAAATTTTACCCATTCATTTTCAATGGGAAATTTTTTTTTTTCCCCCAAATCAACAGAAAATGACTAGATATCAATAGGACGTATCCCCCAAATGTCCCCAATTGCATTGCTGCTTATGGAGGGTGATGCCATTGACGGCCTGGGACGTTCAAACTTCCCATTCATTTCCAATGGCATTTCTTCATGTTTGTTCATTCTATTGATGCCAATGTACTTGGATTCCATTGACGCTTATGTAAGTTGATGCCATTGACGTCCATGGACGTCCAAAATTTTTCCCATTCATTTTCAATGGGAATTTTTTTTTTTTCCCCAAATCAACAGAAAATGACTAGATATCAATAGGACGTTTCCCCCAAATGTGCCCGATTGCATTGCTGCTTATGGAGGGTGATGCCATTGACGTCCACGGACGTCCAAACTTCCCATTAATTTCCAATGGCATTTCTTCATGTTTGTTCATTCTATTGATGCCAATGTACTTGGATTCCATTGACGCTTATGTAAGTTGATACCATTGACGTCCATGGACGTCCAAAATTTTTCCCATTCATTTTCAATGGGAAATTTTTTTTTTTCCCCAAATCAACAGAAAATGACTAGATATCATTAGGACGTGTCCCCCAAACGTCCCCGATTGCATTGCCGCTTATGGGGGGTGATGCCATTGACGTCCATGGACGTCCAAACTTCCCATTCATTTCCAAAGGCATTTCTTCATGTTTGTTCATTCTATTGATGCCAATGTACTTGGATTCCATTGACGCTTATGTAAGTTGATACCATTGACGTCCATGGACGTCCAAAATTTTTCCCATTCATTTTCAATGGGATTTTTTTTTTTTTCCCAAATCAACAGAAAATGACTAGATATCATTAGGATGTGTCCCCCAAATGTCCCCGATTGCATTGCCGCTTATGGAGGGTGATGCCATTGACGTTCATGGACGTCCAAACTTCCCATTCATTTCCAATGGCATTTCTTCATGTTTGTTCATTTTATTGATGCCAATGTACTTGGATTCCATTGACGCTTATGTTAGTTGATACCATTGACGTCCATGGACGTCCAAAATTTTTCCCATTCATTTTCAATGGAAATTTATTTTTTTTCCCCAAATCAACAGAAAATGAGTAGATATCATTAGGACGTGTCCCCCAAATGTCCCCGATTGCATTGCCGCTTATGGAGGGTGATGCCATTGACGTTCATGGACGTCCAAACTTCCCATTCATTTCCAATGGCCTTTCTTCATGTTTGTTCATTTTATTGATGCCAATGTACTTGGATTCCATTGACGCTTATGTCAGTTGATACCATTGACGTCCATGGACGTCCAAAATTTTTCCCATTCATTTTCAATGGAAATTTATTTTTTTTCCCCAAATCAACAGAAAATGAGTAGATATCATTAGGACGTGTCCCCCAAATGTCCCCGATTGCATTGCTGCTTATGGAGGGTGATGCCATTGACGTCCACGGACGTCCAAACTTCCCATTAATTTCCAATGGCATTTCTTCATGTTTTTTCATTCTATTGATGCCAATGTACTTGGATTCCATTGACGCTTATGTAAGTTGATACCATTGACGTCCATGGACGTCCAAAATTTTTCCCATTAATTTTCAATGGGATTTTTTTTTTTTTTCCCAAATCAACAGAAAATGACTAGATATCATTAGGACGTGTCCCCCAACCTTCCCCGATTCCATTAACAATTATGAAAGGTGCCGCCATTGACGTCCATGGACGTCCAATTCTCCCATTCATTTCTAACGGCTTTTACTTTGTTTTTTGCCAATGACTGGCATTATGATCCATTCTATTGATAGACCTGAGTGGGGCTAAGATCTGTATCTCCACAGAGGAAAGACCAAGGTGTGTAATTTCTCCCGAAATTGCAGTTTCTAGTTATTACCTTGGTCTTTCTGAAAGAAAGAACAAGGTATTGTTATTGTGCAACTTTATTGTACTTATTATTTATTCATCTTATTCTCCGCGTTTTTTTGAGCCAACGCACAGCCCAAACCGTAGCACCGATCGGCACAGTTCAAGTATCGGCACGACCGGAATTTTCGCGTGACGATGGGAATTTTTCAAACCGCCACGAAAAATTTTCCGTTCGCCCGTAAACGGCAATTTTCCGAAAAACAAAAAAAGTTTCAAAATGTATCTAGTCCTACAATTTTTGACCAAATCACATAATTTGGGCATCAAAAATTCCGGGACGGTGAGGGGCATAAAAGTTGTATACAGAATTTGGCAAAAATTTACGGTTCCCCGGAAATTTGCCAAAAACTTTCCTATTCATTTTGAATGGAAAAAAAACGCGCGCTTCACAGCCCGAACCGTTAGACCGATCGGCACCGTTCAAGTATCGGCACGACCGGAATTTTCGCGTGACACAGGAAACTTTACAAATGGCCCCGAAAATTTTTCCGTTCGTCCGTAAACGGCAATTTTCCGTGAAAAAAAAAAAAGTTTCAAAATGTATCTAGTCCTACAATTTTTGACCAAATCACATAATTTGGGCATCAAAAATTCCGGGACGGTGAGGGGCATAAAAGTTGTATACAGAATTTGGAAAAAAATTACGCTTCCTCGGAAATTTGCCAAAAACTATCCCATTCATTTCGAATGGGAAAAGTCCCATTCACTTCCAATGGGATTTCCAATGGAATTTACATTGCATTGATGCCATTGACGGCCATGCATGTCGAATCTACTGATGCCAATGTACTTGGATTCAATTGACTATATGAATGTCGATGCCATTGACGGCCATGGACGTCCAAAATTTTTCCCATTCATTTTCAATGGGGAAAAAACAAAATTTCCCCAAATCAACAGAAAATGACCAGATATCAATAGGACGTGTCCCCCAAACTTCCCCAATTCCATTGACGCTTATGAAGGGTGCCGCCATTGACTTCCATGGACGTCCAAAATTTTTCCCATTCATTTTCAATGGGGAAAAAACTACATTTCTCCAAATCAACAGAAAATGACCAGATATCAATAGGACGTATATCCCAAACGTCCCCAATTCCATTGACGCTTATGGGGGGTGCTGCCATTGACGTCCATGGACGTCCAAAATTTTACCCATTCATTTTCAATGGGAAATTTTTTTTTTTCCCCAAATCAACAGAAAATGACTAGATATCAATAGGACCTGTCCCCCAAATGTCCCCGATTGCATTGCTGCTTATGGAGGGTGATGCCATTGACGTCCAGGGACGTCCAAACTTCCCATTCATTTCCAATGGCATTTCTTCATGTTTGTTCATTCTATTGATGCCAATGTACTTGGATTCCATTGACGCTTATGTAAGTTGATACCATTGACGTCCATGGACGTCCAAAATTTTTCCCATTCATTTTCAATGGGAAATTTTTTTTTTTCCCCAAATCAACAGAAAATGACTAGATATCATTAGGACGTGTCCCCCAAATGTCCCCGATTGCATTGCCGCTTATGGGGGGTGATGCCATTGACGTCCATGGACGTCCAAACTTCCCATTCATTTCCAAAGGCATTTCTTCATGTTTGTTCATTCTATTGATGCCAATGTACTTGGATTCCATTGACGCTTATGTAAGTTGATACCATTGACGTCCATGGACGTCCAAAATTTTTCCCATTCATTTTCAATGGGATTTTTTTTTTTTTCCCAAATCAACAGAAAATGACTAGATATCATTAGGACGTGTCCCCCAAATGTCCCCGATTGCATTGCCGCTTATGGAGGGTGATGCCATTGACGTTCATGGACGTCCAAACTTCCCATTCATTTCCAATGGCATTTCTTCATGTTTGTTCATTTTATTGATGCCAATGTACTTGGATTCCATTGACGCTTATGTAAGTTGATACCATTGACGTCCATGGACGTCCAAAATTTTTCCCATTCATTTTCAATGGGAATTTTTTTTTTTTTTCCCAAATCAACAGAAAATGACTAGATATCAATAGAACGTGTCCCCCAAACTTCCCCGATTCCATTAACAATTATGGAGGGTGCTGCCATTGACGGACATGGACGTCCAATTCTCCCAATCTTTTCTCATGGCTTTTACTTTGTTTAGTGCCATTGACTGGCATTATGGTCCATTCTATTGATAGACCTGAGTGGGGCTAAGATCTGTATCTCCACAGAGGAAAGACCAAGGTGTGTAATTTCTCCCGAAATTGCAGTTTCTAGTTATTACCTTGGTCTTTCTGAAAGAAAGAACAAGGTATTGTTATTGTGCAACTTTATTGTACTTATTATTTATTCATCTTATTCTCCGCGTTTTTTTGAGCCAACGCACAGCCCAAACCGTAGCACCGATCGGCACAGTTCAAGTATCGGCACGACCGGAATTTTCGCGTGACGATGGGAATTTTTCAAACCGCCACGAAAAATTTTCCGTTCGCCCGTAAACGGCAATTTTCCGAAAAATAAAAAAAGTTTCAAAATGTATCTAGTCCTACAATTTTTGACCAAATCACATAATTTGGGCATCAAAAATTCCGGGACGGTGAGGGGCATAAAAGTTGTATACAGAATTTGGCAAAAATTTACGGTTCCCCGGAAATTTGCCAAAAACTTTCCTATTCATTTTGAATGGAAAAAAAACGCGCGCTTCACAGCCCGAACCGTTAGACCGATCGGCACCGTTCAAGTATCGGCACGACCGGAATTTTCGCGTGACACAGGAAACTTTACAAATGGCCCCGAAAAATTTTCCGTTCGTCCGTAAACGGCAATTTTCCGTGAAAAAAAAAAAAGTTTCACAATGTATCTAGTCCTCCAATTTTTGACCAAATCACATAATTTGGGCATCAAAAATTCCGGGACGGTGAGGGGCATAAAAGTTGTATACAGAATTTGGAAAAAAATTACGCTTCCTCGGAAATTTGCCAAAAACTATCCCATTCATTTCGAATGGGAAAAGTCCCATTCACTTCCAATGGGATTTCCAATGGAATTTACATTGCATTGATGCCATTGACGGCCATGCATGTCAAATCTACTGATGCCAATGTACTTGGATTCAATTGATTATATGGATGTCGATGCCATTGACTGCCATGGACGTCCAAAATTTTTCCCATTCATTTTCAATGGGGAAAAAACAAAATTACCCCAAATCAACAGAAAATGACCAGATATCAATAGGACGTGTCCCCCAAACTTCCCCAATTCCATTGACGCTTATGAAGAGTGCCGCCATTGACTTACATGGACGTCCAAAATTTTTCCCATTCATTTTCAATGGGGAAAAAACTACATTTCTCCAAATCAACAGAAAATGACCAGATATCAATAGGACGTATACCCCAAACGTCCCCAACTCCATTGACGCTTATGGGGGGTGCTGCCATTGACGTCCATGGACGTCCAAAATTTTACCCATTCATTTTCAATGGGAATTTTTTTTTTTTTCCCCAAATCAACAGAAAATGACTAGATATCAATAGGACGTGTCCCCCAAATATCCCCGATTGCATTGCTGCTTATGGAGGGTGATGCCATTGACGTCCAGGGACGTCCAAACTTCCCATTTATTCCAATGGCATTTCTTCATGTTTGTTCATTCTATTGATGCCAATGTACTTGGATTCCATTGACGCTTATGTAAGTTGATACCATTGACGTCCATGGACGTCCAAATTTTTCCCATTCATTTTCAATGGGAAATTTTTTTTTTTCCCCAAATCTACAGAAAATGACTAGACATCATTAGGACGTGTCCCCCAAATGTCCCCGATTGCATTGCTGCTTATGGAGGGTGATGCCATTGACGTTCATGGACGTCCAAACTTCCCATTCATTTCCAATGGCATTTCTTCATGTTTGTTCATTCTATTGATGCCAATGTACTTGGATTCAATTGACGCTTATGTAAGTTGATACCATTGACGTCCATGGACGTCCAAAAATTTTCCCATTCATTTTCAATGGGAATTTTTTTTTTTTTTCCCAAATCAACAGAAAATGACTAGATATCATTAGGACGTGTCCCCCAAACTTCCCCGATTCCATTAACAATTATGAAAGGTACCGCCATTGACGTCCATGGACGTCCAATTCTCCCATTCATTTCTAATGGCTTTTACTTTGTTTTGTGCCAATGACTGGCATTATGATCCATTCTATTGATAGACCTGAGTGGGGCTAAGATCTGTATCTCCACAGAGGAAAGACCAAGGTTTGTAATTTCTCCCGAAATTGCAGTTTCTAGTTTATTATTATTATTATTATTATTATTATTCAATAATTGTTGACGTTTTTTTCGGCGCGCCGCACAGCCCGAACCGTACCACCGATCGGCACCGTTCAAGTATCGGCACGACCGGAATTTTCGCGCGACGATGGGAATTTTTCAAACGGCCCCGAAAAATTTTCCGTTCGCCCGTAAACGGCAATTTTCCGGAAAAAAAAAAAAGTTTCAAAATGTATCTAGTCCTACAATTTTTGACCAAATCACATAATTTGGGCATCAAAAATTCCGGGACGGTGAGGGGCATAAAAGTTGTATACAGAATTTGGCAAAAATTTACGGTTCCCCGGAAATTTGCCAAAAACTTTCCTATTCATTTTGAATGGAAAAAAAACGCGCGCTTCACAGCCCGAACCGTTAGACCGATCGGCACCGTTCAAGTATCGGCACGACCGGAATTTTTGCGTGACACAGGAAACTTTACAAATGGCCCGAAAATTTTTCCGTTCGTCCGTAAACGGCAATTTTCCGTGAAAAAAAAAAAAGTTTCAAAATGTATCTAGTCCTACAATTTTTGATCAAATCAAATAATTTGGGCATCAAAAATTCCGGGACGGTGAGGGGCATAAAAGTTGTATACAGAATTTGGAAAAAAATTACGCTTCCTCGGAAATTTGCCAAAAACTATCCCATTCATTTCGAATGGGAAAAGTCCCATTCACTTCCAATGGGATTTCCAATGGAATTTACATTGCATTGATGCCATTGACGGCCATGCATGTCGAATCTACTGATGCCAATGTACTTGGATTCAACTGACTATATAGATGTCGATGCCATTGACTGCCATGGACGTCCAAAATTTTTCCCATTCATTTTCAATGGGGAAAAAACAAAATTACCCCAAATCAACAGAAAATGACCAGATATCAATAGGACGTGTCCCCCAAACTTCCCCAATTCCATTGACGCTTATGAAGGGTGCCGCCATTGACTTACATGGACGTCCAAAATTTTTCCCATTCATTTTCAATGGGGAAAAAACTAAATTTCTCCAAATCAACAGAAAATGACCAGATATCAATAGGACGTATATCCCAAACGTCCCCAATTCCATTGACGCTTATGGGGGGTGCTGCCATTGACGTCCATGGACGTCCAAAATTTTACCCATTCATTTTCAATGGGAAATTTTTTTTTTTCCCCAAATCAACAGAAAATGACTAGATATCAATAGGACCTGTCCCCCAAATGTCCCCGATTGCATTGCTACTTATGGAGGGTGATGCCATTGACATCCAGGGACGTCCAAACTTCCCATTAAATCCTAATGGCATTTCTTCATGTTTGTTCATTCTATTGATGCCAATGTACTTGGATTCCATTGACGCTTATGTAAGTTGATACCATTGACGTCCATGGACGTCCAAAATTTTTCCCATTCATTTTCAATGGGATTTTTTTTTTTTTTTCCCAAATCAACAGAAAATGACTAGATATCATTAGGACGTTTCCCCCAAATGTCCCCGATTGCATTGCCGCTTATGGAGGGTGATGCCATTGACGTTCATGGACGTCTAAACTTCCCATTCATTTCCAATGGCATTTCTTCATGTTTGTTCATTTTATTGATGCCAATGTACTTGGATTCCATTGACGCTTATGTAAGTTGATACCATTGACGTCCATGGACGTCCAAAATTTTTCCCATTCATTTTCAATGGGAAATTTTTTTTTTTCCCCAAATCAACAGAAAATGACTAGATATCAATAGGACCTGTCCCCCAAATGTCCCCGATTGCATTGCTACTTATGGAGGGTGATGCCATTGACGTCCAGGGACGTCCAAACTTCCCATTCATTTCCAATGGCATTTCTTCATGTTTGTTCATTCTTTTGATGCCAATGTACTTGGATTCCATTGACGGTTATGTAAGTTGATACCATTGACGTCCATGGACGTCCAAAATTTTTCCCATTCATTTTCAATGGGAATTTTTTTTTTTTCCCCAAATCAACAGAAAATGACTAGATATCATTAGGACGTGTCCCCCAAATGTCCCCGATTGCATTACCGCTTATGGGGGGTGATGCCATTGACGTCCATGGACGTCCAAACTTCCCAATCATTTCCAAAGCCATTTCTTCATGTTTGTTCATTTTATTGATGCCAATGTACTTGGATTCCATTGACGCTTATGTAAGTTGATACCATTGACGTCCATGGACGTCCAAAATTTTTCCCATTCATTTTCAATGGGATTTTTTTTTTTTTTTCCCAAATCAACAGAAAATGACTAGATATCATTAGGACGTTTCCCCCAAATGTCCCCGATTGCATTGCCGCTTATGGAGGGTGATGCCATTGACGTTCATGGACGTCTAAACTTCCCATTCATTTCCAATGGCATTTCTTCATGTTTGTTCATTTTATTGATGCCAATGTACTTGGATTCCATTGACGCTTATGTAAGTTGATACCATTGACGTCCATGGACGTCCAAAATTTTTCCCATTCATTTTCAATGGGAATTTTTTTTTTTTCCCCAAATCAACAGAAAATGACTAGATATCATTAGGACGTGTCCCCAAAATGTCCCCGATTGCATTGCCGCTTATGGGGGGTGATGCCATTGACGTCCATGGACGTCCAAACTTCCCAATCATTTCCAAAGGCATTTCTTCATGTTTGTTCATTCTATTGATGCCAATGTACTTGGATTCCATTGACGCTTATGTAAGTTGATACCATTGACGTCCATGGACGTCCAAAATTTTTCCCATTCATTTTCAATGGGATTTTTTTTTTTTTTCCCAAATCAACAGAAAATGACTAGATATCATTAGGACGTGTCCCCCAAATGTCCCCGATTGCATTGCCGCTTATGGAGGGTGATGCCATTGACGTTCATGGACGTCCAAACTTCCCATTCATTTCCAATGGCATTTCTTCATGTTTGTTCATTCTATTGATGCCAATGTACTTGGATTCCATTGACGCTTATGTAAGTTGATACCATTGACGTCCATGGACGTCCAAAATTTTTCCCATTCATTTTCAATGGGAATTTTTTTTTCCCAAATCAACAGAAAATGACTAGATATCATTAGGACGTGTCCCCCAAACTTCCCCGATTCCATTAACAATTATGAAAGGTGCCGCCATTGACGTCCATGGACGTTCAATTCTCCCATTCATTTCTAACGGCTTTTACTTTGTTTTTTGCCAATGACTGGCATTATGATCCATTCTATTGATAGACCTGAGTGGGGCTAAGATCTGTATCTCCACAGAGGAAAGACCAAGGTGTGTAATTTCTCCCGAAATTGCAGTTTCTAGTTATTTATTCATCTTATTCTCCGCGTTTTTTTGAGCCAACGCACAGCCCAAACCGTAGCACCGATCGGCACAGTTCAAGTATCGGCACGACCGGAATTTTCGCGTGACGATGGGAATTTTTCAAACCGCCACGAAAAATTTTCCGTTCGCCCGTAAACGGCAATTTTCCGAAAAACAAAAAAAGTTTCAAAATGTATCTAGTCCTACAATTTTTGACCAAATCACATAATTTGGGCATCAAAAATTCCGGGACGGTGAGGGGCATAAAAGTTGTATACAGAATTTGGCAAAAATTTACGGTTCCCCGGAAATTTGCCAAAAACTTTCCTATTCATTTTGAATGGAAAAAAAACGCGCGCTTCACAGCCCGAACCGTTAGACCGATCGGCACCGTTCAAGTATCGGCACGACCGGAATTTTCGCGTGACACAGGAAACTTTACAAATGGCCCCGAAAATTTTTCCGTTCGTCCGTAAACGGCAATTTTCCGTGAAAAAAAAAAAAGTTTCAAAATGTATCTAGTCCTACAATTTTTGACCAAATCACATAATTTGGGCATCAAAAATTCCGGGACGGTGAGGGGCATAAAAGTTGTATACAGAATTTGGAAAAAAATTACGCTTCCTCGGAAATTTGCCAAAAACTATCCCATTCATTTCGAATGGGAAAAGTCCCATTCACTTCCAATGGGATTTCCAATGGAATTTACATTGCATTGATGCCATTGACGGCCATGCATGTCGAATCTACTGATGCCAATGTACTTGGATTCAATTGACTATATGAATGTCGATGCCATTGACGGCCATGGACGTCCAAAATTTTTCCCATTCATTTTCAATGGGGAAAAAACAAAATTTCCCCAAATCAACAGAAAATGACCAGATATCAATAGGACGTGTCCCCCAAACTTCCCCAATTCCATTGACGCTTATGAAGGGTGCCGCCATTGACTTCCATGGACGTCCAAAATTTTTCCCATTCATTTTCAATGGGGAAAAAACTACATTTCTCCAAATCAACAGAAAATGACCAGATATCAATAGGACGTATATCCCAAACGTCCCCAATTCCATTGACGCTTATGGGGGGTGCTGCCATTGACGTCCATGGACGTCCAAAATTTTACCCATTCATTTTCAATGGGAAATTTTTTTTTTTCCCCAAATCAACAGAAAATGACTAGATATCAATAGGACCTGTCCCCCAAATGTCCCCGATTGCATTGCTGCTTATGGAGGGTGATGCCATTGACGTCCAGGGACGTCCAAACTTCCCATTCATTTCCAATGGCATTTCTTCATGTTTGTTCATTCTATTGATGCCAATGTACTTGGATTCCATTGACGCTTATGTAAGTTGATACCATTGACGTCCATGGACGTCCAAAATTTTTCCCATTCATTTTCAATGGGAAATTTTTTTTTTTCCCCAAATCAACAGAAAATGACTAGATATCATTAGGACGTGTCCCCCAAATGTCCCCGATTGCATTGCCGCTTATGGGGGGTGATGCCATTGACGTCCATGGACGTCCAAACTTCCCATTCATTTCCAAAGGCATTTCTTCATGTTTGTTCATTCTATTGATGCCAATGTACTTGGATTCCATTGACGCTTATGTAAGTTGATACCATTGACGTCCATGGACGTCCAAAATTTTTCCCATTCATTTTCAATGGGATTTTTTTTTTTTTCCCAAATCAACAGAAAATGACTAGATATCATTAGGACGTGTCCCCCAAATGTCCCCGATTGCATTGCCGCTTATGGAGGGTGATGCCATTGACGTTCATGGACGTCCAAACTTCCCATTCATTTCCAATGGCATTTCTTCATGTTTGTTCATTTTATTGATGCCAATGTACTTGGATTCCATTGACGCTTATGTAAGTTGATACCATTGACGTCCATGGACGTCCAAAATTTTTCCCATTCATTTTCAATGGGAAATTTTTTTTTTTTTCCCAAATCAACAGAAAATGACTAGATATCAATAGAACGTGTCCCCCAAACTTCCCCGATTCCATTAACAATTATGGAGGGTGCTGCCATTGACGGACATGGACGTCCAATTCTCCCAATCTTTTCTCATGGCTTTTACTTTGTTTAGTGCCATTGACTGGCATTATGGTCCATTCTATTGATAGACCTGAGTGGGGCTAAGATCTGTATCTCCACAGAGGAAAGACCAAGGTGTGTAATTTCTCCCGAAATTGCAGTTTCTAGTTGTACTTATTATTTATTCATCTTATTCTCCGCGTTTTTTTGAGCCAACGCACAGCCCAAACCGTAGCACCGATCGGCACAGTTCAAGTATCGGCACGACCGGAATTTTCGCGTGACGATGGGAATTTTTCAAACCGCCACGAAAAATTTTCCGTTCGCCCGTAAACGGCAATTTTCCGAAAAATAAAAAAAGTTTCAAAATGTATCTAGTCCTACAATTTTTGACCAAATCACATAATTTGGGCATCAAAAATTCCGGGACGGTGAGGGGCATAAAAGTTGTATACAGAATTTGGCAAAAATTTACGGTTCCCCGGAAATTTGCCAAAAACTTTCCTATTCATTTTGAATGGAAAAAAAACGCGCGCTTCACAGCCCGAACCGTTAGACCGATCGGCACCGTTCAAGTATCGGCACGACCGGAATTTTCGCGTGACACAGGAAACTTTACAAATGGCCCCGAAAATTTTTCCGTTCGTCCGTAAACGGCAATTTTCCGTGAAAAAAAAAAAAGTTTCAAAATGTATCTAGTCCTACAATTTTTGACCAAATCACATAATTTGGGCATCAAAAATTCCGGGACGGTGAGGGGCATAAAAGTTGTATACAGAATTTGGAAAAAAATTACGCTTCCTCGGAAATTTGCCAAAAACTATCCCATTCATTTCGAATGGGAAAAGTCCCATTCACTTCCAATGGGATTTCCAATGGAATTTACATTGCATTGATGCCATTGACGGCCAAGCATGTCGAATCTACTGATGCCAATGTACTTGGATTCAATTGACTATATGGATGTCGATGCCATTGTCTGCCATGGACGTCCAAAATTTTTCCCATTCATTTTCAATGGGGAAAAAACAAAATTACCCCAAATCAACAGAAAATGACCAGATATCAATAGGACGTGTCCCCCAAACTTCCCCAATTCCATTGACGCTTATGAAGGGTGCCGCCATTGACTTACATGGACGTCCAAAATTTTTCCCATTCATTTTCAATGGGGAAAAAACTACATTTCTCCAAATCAACAGAAAATGACCAGATATCAATAGGACGTATATCCCAAACGTCCCCAATTCCATTGACGCTTATGGGGGGTGCTGCCATTGACGTCCATGGACGTCCAAAATTTTACCCATTCATTTTCAATGGGAAATTTTTTTTTTTCCCCAAATCAACAGAAAATGACTAGATATCAATAGGACCTGTCCCCCAAATGTCCCCGATTGCATTGCTGCTTATGGAGGGTGATGCCATTGACGTCCAGGGACGTCCAAACTTCCCATTCATTTCCAATGGCATTTCTTCATGTTTGTTCATTCTTTTGATGCCAATGTACTTGGGTTCCATTGACGCTTATGTAAGTTTATACCATTGACGTCCATGGACGTCCAAAATTTTTCCCATTCATTTTCAATGGGAATTTTTTTTTTTTCCCCAAATCAACAGAAAATGACTAGATATCAATAGGACGTTTCCCCCAAATGTGCCCGATTGCATTGCTGCTTATGGAGGGTGATGCCATTGACGTCCACGGACGTCCAAACTTCCCATTCATTTCCAATGGCATTTCTTCATGTTTGTTCATTCTATTGATGCCAATGTACTTGGATTCCATTGACGCTTATGTAAGTTGATACCATTGACGTCCATGGACGTCCAAAATTTTTCCCATTCATTTTCAATGGGAATTTTTTTTTTTTTCCCCAAATCAACAGAAAATGACTAGATATCATTAGGACGTGTCCCCCAAATGTCCCCGATTGCATTGCCGCTTATGGGGGGTGATGCCATTGACGGCCATGGACGTCCAAAATTTTTCCCATTCATTTTCAATGGGGAAAAAACAACATTTCCCCAAATCAACAGAAAATGACCAGATATCAATAGGACGTGTCCCCCAAACTTCCCCAATTCCATTGACGCTTATGAGGGGTGCCGCCATTGACTTACATGGACGTCCAAAAATTTCCCCATTCATTTTCAATGGGGAAAAAACTACATTTCTCCAAATCAACAGAAAATGACCAGATATCAATAGGACTTATACCCCAAACGTCCCCAACTCCATTGACGCTTATGGGGGGTGCTGCCATTGACGTCCATGGACGTCCAAAATTTTACCCATTCATTTTCAATGGGAAATTTTTTTTTTTCCCCAAATCAACAGAAAATGACTAGATATCAACAGGACGTTTCCCCCAAATGTCCCCAATTCCATTTAGGCTTATGGAGGGTGATGCCATTGACGTCCACGGACGTCCAAACTTCCCATTCATTTTCAATGGCATTTCTTCATGTTTGTTCATTCTTTTGATGCCAATGTACTTGGATTCCATTGACGCTTATGTAAGTTGATACCATTGACGTCCATGGACGTCCAAAATTTTTCCCATTCATTTTCAATGGGAATTTTTTTTTTTTCCCCAAATCAACAGAAAATGACTAGATATCATTAGGACGTGTCCCCAAAATGTCCCCGATTGCATTGCCGCTTATGGGGGGTGATGCCATTGACGTCCATGGACGTCCAAACTTCCCAATCATTTCCAAAGGCATTTCTTCATGTTTGTTCATTCTATTGATGCCAATGTACTTGGATTCCATTGACGCTTATGTAAGTTGATACCATTGACGTCCATGGACGTCCAAAATTTTTCCCATTCATTTTCAATGGGATTTTTTTTTTTTTTCCCAAATCAACAGAAAATGACTAGATATCATTAGGACGTGTCCCCCAAAAGTCCCCGATTGCATTGCCGCTTATGGAGGGTGATGCCATTGACGTTCATGGACGTCCAAACTTCCCATTCATTTCCAATGGCATTTCTTCATGTTTGTTCATTCTATTGATGCCAATGTACTTGGATTCCATTGACGCTTATGTAAGTTGATACCATTGACGTCCATGGACGTCCAAAATTTTTCCCATTCATTTTCAATGGTAAAATTTTTTTTTTTCCCCAAATCAACAGAAAATGACTAGATATCATTAGGACGTGTCCCCCAAACTTCCCCGATTCCATTAACAATTATGAAAGGTGCCGCCATTGACGTCCATGGACGTCCAATTCTCCCATTCATTTCTAATGGCTTTTACTTTGTTTTGTGCCAATGACTGGCATTATGATCCATTCTATTGATAGACCTGAGTGGGGCTAAGATCTGTATCTCCACAGAGGAAAGACCAAGGTGTGTAATTTCTCCCGAAATTGCAGTTTCTAGTTATTATTATTATTATTATTATTATTATGCAATGGTTTCTCCGCGTTTTTTCGGCGCGCCGCGCAGCCCGAACCATACCACCGATCCGCACCGTTCAAGTATCGACACGACCGGAATTTTCGCGCGACGATGGGAATTTTTCAAACGACCCCAAAAATTTTTTCGTTTTTCCGTAAACGGCGATTTTCCGATTTTTAAAAAGTTTTTCAAAACGCTACTTGTCCTACAATTTTTGACCAAATCACATAATTTGGACATCAAAAATTCCGGGACGGTGGGGGGCATAAAGATTGTATACAGAATTTGGAAAAAATTTACGGTTCCCCGGATATTTGCCAAAAACTATCCCATTCAATTCTAATGGGAAAATTTCCCATTCATTTCAATGGGATTTCCAATGGAATTTACATTACATTGATGCCATTGACGGCCATGCATGTCGAATCTATTGATGCCAATGTACTTGGATTCAATTGACTATATGAATGTCGATGCCATTGACGGCCATGGACGTCCAAAATTTTTCCCATTCATTTTCAATGGGGAAAAAACTACATTTCTCCAAATCAACAGAAAATGACCAGATATCAATAGGACGTGTCCCCCAAACGTCCCCAACTACATTGAGGCTTATAGGGGGTGCTGCCATTGTCGTCCATGGACGTCCAAAATTTTTCCCATTCATTTTCAATGGGGAAAAAACTAAATTTCCCCAAATCAACAGAAAATGACCAGATATTAATAGGACGTATACCCCAAACGTCCCCAACTCCATTGACGCTTATGGGGGGTGCTGCCATTGACGTCCATGGACGTCCAAAAATTTTCCCATTCATTTTCAATGGGAAATTTTTTTTTTCCCCAAATCAACAGAAAATGACTAGATATCATTAGGACGTGTCCTCCAAATGTCCCCGATTGCATTGCCGCTTATGAAGGGTGATTCCATTGACGTCCATGGACGTCCAAACTTCCCATTCATTTCCAATGGCATTTCTTCATGTTTGTTCATTCTATTGTTGCCAATGTACTTGGATTCCATTGACGCTTATGTAAGTTGATACCATTGACGTCCATGGATGTCCAAAATTTTTCCCATTCATTTTCAATGGGAATTTTTTTTTTTTCCCCAAATCAACAGAAAATGACTAGATATCATTAGGATGTGTCCCCCAAATGTCCCCGATTGCATTCCCGCTTATGGAGGGTGATGCCATTGACATTCATGGACGTCCAAACTTCCCATTAAATCCCAATGGCATTTCTTCATGTTTGTTCATTCTATTGATGCCAATGTACTTGGATTCCATTGACGCTTATGTAAGTTGATACCATTGACGTCCATGGACGTCCAAAAATTTTCCCATTCATTTTCAATGGGAATTTTTTTTTTCCCCCAAATCAACAGAAAATGACTAGATATCAATAGGACGTGTCCCCCAAATGTCCCCGATTGCATTGCCTCTTATGGAGGGTGATGCCATTGACGTTCATGGACGTCCAAACTTCCCATTCATTTCCAATGGCATTTCTTCATGTTAGTTCATTCTATTGATGCCAATGTACTTGGATTCCATTGACGCTTATGTAAATTGATACCATTGACGTCCATGGACGTCCAAAATTTTTCCCATTCATTTTCAATGGGAATTTTTTTTTTTCCCCAAATCAACAGAAAATGACTAGATATCATTAGGACGTGTCCCCCAAATGTCCCCGATTGCATTCCCGCTTATGGAGGGTGATGCCATTGACGTTCATGGACGTCCAAACTTCCCATTAAATCCCAATGGCATTTCTTCATGTTTGTTCATTCTATTGATGCCAATGTACTTGGATTCCATTGACGCTTATGTAAGTTGATACCATTGACGTCCATGGACGTCCAAAATTTTTCCCATTCATTTTCAATGGGAATTTTTTTTTTTTCCCCAAATCAACAGAAAATGACTAGATATCATTAGGACGTGTCCCCCAAATGTCCCCGATTGCATTCCCGCTTATGGAGGGTGATGCCATTGACGTTCATGGACGTCCAAACTTCCCATTCATTTCCAATGGCATTTCTTCATGTTTGTTCATTCTATTGATGCCAATGTACTTGGTATCCATTGACGCTTATGTAAGTTTATACCATTGACGTCCATGGACGTCCAAAATTTTTTCCATTCATTTTCAATGGGAATTTTTTTTTTTCCCCAAATCAACAAAAAATGACCAGATATCAATAGGACGTGTCCCCCAAACTTCTCCAAATCCATTGACGCTTATGAAGGGTGCCGCCATTGACGGCCATGGACGTCCAATTCTCCCAATCTTTTCTAATGACTTTTACTTTGTTTAGTGCCATTGACTGGCATTATGGTCCATTCTATTGATAGACCTGAGTGGGGCTAAGATTTGTATCTCCACAGAGGAAAGACCAAGGTGTAATTTCTCCCGAAATTGCAGTTTCTAGTTATTATTATTATTATTTATTATATCATCATCTTATTCTCCGCGTTTTTTCGGCGCGCCGCGCAGCCCGAACCGTACCACCGATCAGCACCATTCAAGTATTGACACGACCGGATTTTTCGCGCGACGCGGGGACTTTTTCAAAATCCCCCGAAAAATTTTCCGTTCGCCCGTAAACGGCAATTTTCCGGAAAAAAAAAAAAGTTTAAAAATGTATCTAGTCCTACAATTTTTGACCAAATCACATAATTTGGGTATCAAAAATTCCGGGACGGTGAGGGGCATAAAAGTTGTATACAGAATTTGGCAAAACTTTACGGTTCCCCGGAAATTTGCCAAAAACTCTCCCATTCATTTCTAATGGGAAAAGTTCCCATTCACTTACAATGGGATTTCAATGGAATTTACATTGCATTGATGCCATTGACGGCCATGCATGTCAAATCTATTGATGCCAATGTACTTGGATTCTATTGACTATATGGATGTCGATGCCATTGACGGCCATGGACGTCCAAAATTTTTCCCATTCATTTTCAATGGGGACAAAATACAATTTCCCCTAATCAACAGAAAATGACCAGATATCAATAGGACGTAAACCCCAAACGTCCCCAACTCCATTGACGCTTATGAAGGGTGCCGCCATTGACTTCGATGAACGTCCAAAAATTTTCCCATTCATTTTCAATGGGGAAAAAACTAAAATCCCCCAAATCAACAGAAAATGACCAGATATTAATAGGACGTAAACCCCAAACGTCCCCAACTCCATTGACGCTTATGGGGGTTGCTGCCATTGACGTCCATGGACGTCCAAAATTTTTCCCATTCATTTTCAATAGGAATTTTTTTTTTTTCCCAAAATCAAAACAAAATGACCAGATGTCAATAGGACGTGTCCCCCAAATGTCCCCAATTGCATTGCCGCTAATGGAGGGTGATGCCATTGACGTTCATGGACGTCCAAACTTCCCATTCATTTCCAATGGCATTTCTTCATGTTTGTTCATTCTATTGATGCCAATGTACTTGGATTGCCGCTAATGGAGGGTGATGCCATTGACGTTCATGGACGTCCAAACTTCCCATTCATTTCCAATTGCATTTCTTCATGTTTGTTCATTCTATTGATGCCAATGTACTTGGATTCCATTGACGCTTATGTAAGTTGATACCATTGACGTCCATGGACGTCCAAAATTTTTCCCATTCATTTTCAATGGGGAAAAAACTACATTTCTCCAAATCAACAGAAAATGACCAGATATCAATAGGACGTATACCCCAAACGTCCCCAACTCCATTGACGCTTATGGGGGGTGCTGCCATTGACGTCCATGGACGTCCAAAATTTTACCCATTCATTTTTAATGGGAAATTTTTTTTTTTCCCCAAATCAACAGAAAATGACTAGATATCATTAGGACGTGTCCCCCAAATGTCCCCGATTGCATTGCCGCTTATGGAGGGTGATGCCATTGACGTTCATGGACGTCCAAACTTCCCATTAATTCCAATGGCATTTCTTCATGTTTGTTCATTCTATTGATGCCAATGTACTTGGATTCCATTGACGCTTATGTAAGTTGATACCATTGACGTCCATGGACGTCCAAAATTTTTCCCATTCATTTTCAATGGGATTTTTTTTTTTTTCCCAAATCAACAGAAAATGACTAAATATCATTAGGACGTGTCCCCCAAACTTCCCCGATTCCATTAACAATTATGAAAGGTGCCGCCATTGACGTCCATGGACGTCCAAAATTTTTCCCATTCATTTTCAATGAGGAAAAAACTAAATTTCTCCAAATCAACAGAAAATGACCAGATATCAATAGGACGTATATCCCAAACGTCCCCAATTCCATTGACGCTTATGGGGGGTGCTGCCATTGACGTCCATGGACGTCCAAAATTTTACCCATTCATTTTCAATGGGAATTTTTTTTTTTTCCCCAAATCAACAGAAAATGACTAGATATCAATAGGACCTGTCCCCCAAATGTCCCCGATTGCATTGCTGCTTATGGAGGGTGATGCCATTGACGTCCAGGGACGTCCAAACTTCCCATTCATTTCCAATGGCATTTCTTCACGTTTGTTCATTCTTTTGATGCCAATGTACTTGGATTCCATTGACGCTTATGTAAGTTGATACCATTGACGTCCATGGACGTCCAAAATTTTTCCCATTCATTTTCAATGGGAAATTTTTTTTTTCCCCAAATCAACAGAAAATGACTAGATATCATTAGGACGTGTCCCCCAAATGTCCCCGATTGCATTACCGCTTATGGAGGGTGATGCCATTGAGGTCCACGGACGTCCAAACTTCCCATTAATTTCCAATGGCATTTCTTCATGTTTGTTCATTCTATTGATGCCAATGTACTTGGATTCCATTGACCCTTATGTAAGTTGATACCATTGACGTCCATGGACGTCCAAAATTTTTCCCATTCATTTTCAATGGGAATTTTTTTTTTTTCCCCAAATCAACAGAAAATGACTAGATATCATTAAACGTGTCCCCCAAATGTCCCCGATTGCATTACCGCTTATGGGGGGTGATGCCATTGACGTCCATGGACGTCCAAACTTCCCAATCATTTCCAAAGCCATTTCTTCATGTTTGTTCATTCTATTGATGCCAATGTACTTGGATTCCATTGACGCTTATGTAAGTTGATACCATTGACGTCCATGGACGTCCAAAATTTTTCCCATTCATTTTCAATGGGATTTTTTTTTTTTTTCCCAAATCAACAGAAAATGACTAGATATCATTAGGACGTTTCCCCCAAATGTCCCCGATTGCATTGCCGCTTATGGAGGGTGATGCCATTGACGTTCATGGACGTCCAAACTTCCCATTCATTTCCAATGGCATTTCTTCATGTTTGTTCATTTTATTGATGCCAATGTACTTGGATTCCATTGACGCTTATGTAAGTTGATACCATTGACGTCCATGGACGTCCAAAATTTTTCCCATTCATTTTCAATGGGAAATTTTTTTTTTTTCCCAAATCAACAGAAAATGACTAGATATCATTAGGACGTGTCCCCCAAACTTCCCCGATTCCATTAACAATTATGAAAGGTGCCGCCATTGACGTCCATGGACGTCCAATTCTCCCATTCATATCTAACGGCTTTTACTTTGTTTTTTGCCAATGACTGGCATTATGATCCATTCTATTGATAGACCTGAGTGGGGCTAAGATCTGTATCTCCACAGAGGAAAGACCAAGGTGTGTAATTTCTCCCGAAATTGCAGTTTCTAGTTATTATTTATTATATCATCATCTTATTCTCCGCGTTTTTTCGGCGCGCCGCGCAGCCCGAACCATACCACCGATCGGCACCATTCAAGTATTGACACGACCGGATTTTTCGCGCGACGCGGGGACTTTTTCAAAATCCCCCGAAAAATTTTCCGTTCGCCCGTAAACGGCAATTTTCCGGAAAAAAAAAAAAGTTTAAAAATGTATCTAGTCCTACAATTTTTGACCAAATCACATAATTTGGGTATCAAAAATTCCGGGACGGTGAGGGGCATAAAAGTTGTATACAGAATTTGGCAAAACTTTACGGTTCCCCGGAAATTTGCCAAAAACTCTCCCATTCATTTCTAATGGGAAAAGTTCCCATTCACTTACAATGGGATTTCAATGGAATTTACATTGCATTGATGCCATTGACGGCCATGCATGTCAAATCTATTGATGCCAATGTACTTGGATTCTATTGACTATATGGATGTCGATGCCATTGACGGCCATGGACGTCCAAAATTTTTCCCATTCATTTTCAATGGGGACAAAATACAATTTCCCCTAATCAACAGAAAATGACCAGATATCAATAGGACGTAAACCCCAAACGTCCCCAACTCCATTGACGCTTATGAAGGGTGCCGCCATTGACTTCGATGAACGTCCAAAAATTTTCCCATTCATTTTCAATGGGGAAAAAACTAAATTTCCCCAAATCAACAGAAAATGACCAGATATTAATAGGAAGTAAACCCCAAACGTCCCCAACTCCATTGACGCTTATGGGGGTTGCTGCCATTGACGTCCATGGACGTCCAAAATTTTTCCCATTCATTTTCAATAGGAATTTTTTTTTTTTCCCCAAAATCAAAACAAAATGACCAGATGTCAATAGGACGTGTCCCCCAAATGTCCCCAATTGCATTGCCGCTAATGGAGGGTGATGCCATTGACGTTCATGGACGTCCAAACTTCCCATTCATTTCCAATGGCATTTCTTCATGTTTGTTCATTCTATTGATGCCAATGTACTTGGATTGCCGCTAATGGAGGGTGATGCCATTGACGTTCATGGACGTCCAAACTTCCCATTCATTTCCAATGGCATTTCTTCATGTTTGTTCATTCTATTGATGCCAATTTACTTGGATTCCATTGACGCTTATGTAAGTTGATACCATTGACGTCCATGGATGTCCAAAATTTTTCCCATTCATTTTCAATGGGGAAAAAACTACATTTCTCCAAATCAACAGAAAATGACCAGATATCAATAGGACGTATACCCCAAACGTCCCCAACTCCATTGACGCTTATGGGGGGTGCTGCCATTGACGTCCATGGACGTCCAAAATTTTACCCATTCATTTTTAATGGGAAATTTTTTTTTTTCCCCAAATCAACAGAAAATGACTAGATATCATTAGGACGTGTCCCCCAAATGTCCCCGATTGCATTGCCGCTTATGGGGGGTGATGCCATTGACGTCCATGGACGTCCAAACTTCCCAATCATTTCCAAAGGCATTTCTTCATATTTGTTCATTCTATTGATGCCAATGTACTTGGATTCCATTGACGCTTATGTAAGTTGATACCATTGACGTCCATGGACGTCCAAAATTTTTCCCATTCATTTTCTATGGGAATTTTTTTTTTTTTTCCCAAATCAACAGAAAATGACTAGATATCATTAGGACGTGTCCCCCAAACTTCCCCGATTCCATTAACAATTATGAAAGGTGCCGCCATTGACGTCCATGGACGTCCAATTCTCCCATTCATTTCTAACGGCTTTTACTTTGTTTTTTGCCAATGACTGGCATTATCATCCATTCTATTGATACACCTGAGTGGGGCTAAGATCTGTATCTCCACAGAGGAAAGACCAAGGTGTGTAATTTCTCCCGAAATTGCAGTTTCTAGTTCTTTATTATTATTATTATTCAATAATTGTTGACGTTTTTTTCGGCGCGCCGCGCAGCCCGAACCATACCACCGATCGGCACCGTTCAAGTATCGGCACGACCGGAATTTTCGCGCGACGATGGGAATTTTTCAAACGGCCCCGAAAAATTTTCCGTTTGCCCGTAAACGGCAAATTTCCGAAAAAAAAAAAAAGTTTCAAAACGCTACTTGTCCTACAATTTTTGACCAAATCACATAATTTGGGTATCAAAAATTCCGGGACGGTGAGGGGCATAAAAGTTGTATACAGAATTTGGCAAAAATTTACGGTTCCCCGGAAATTTGCCAAAAACTTTCCTATTCATTTTGAATGGAAAAAAAACGTGCGCTTCACAGCCCGAACCATAGCACCGATCGCCATCGTTCAAGTTTTGGCATGACCGGAATTTTCGTGCGACGCAGGGTCTTTTTCAAACGGCCCCGAAAAATTTTCCGTTTGCCCGTAAACGGCAATTTTCCGTAAAAAAAACAAAAGTTTCAAAACGCTACTTGTCCTACAATTTTTGACCAAATCACATAATTTGGGCATCAAAAATTCCGGGACGGTGAGGGGCATAAAAGTTGTATACAGAATTTGGAAAAAAATTACGCTTCCTCGGAAATTTGCCAAAAACTATCCCATTCATTTCGAATGGGAAAAGTCCCATTCACTTCCAATGGGATTTCCAATGGAATTTACATTGCATTGATGCCATTGACGGCCATGCATGTCAAATCTACTGATGCCAATGTACTTGGATTCAATTGATTATATGGATGTCGATGCCATTGACTGCCATGGACGTCCAAAATTTTTCCCATTCATTTTCAATGGGGAAAAAACAAAATTACCCCAAATCAACAGAAAATGACCAGATATCAATAGGACGTGTCCCCCAAACTTCCCCAATTCCATTGACGCTTATGAAGAGTGCCGCCATTGACTTACATGGACGTCCAAAATTTTTCCCATTCATTTTCAATGGGGAAAAAACTACATTTCTCCAAATCAACAGAAAATGACCAGATATCAATAGGACGTATACCCCAAACGTCCCCAACTCCATTGACGCTTATGGGGGGTGCTGCCATTGACGTCCATGGACGTCCAAAATTTTACCCATTCATTTTCAATGGGAAATTTTTTTTTTTCCCCAAATCAACAGAAAATGACTAGATATCAATAGGACGTGTCCCCCAAATGTCCCCAATTGCATTGCTGCTTATGGAGGGTGATGCCATTGACATCCAGGGACGTCCAAACTTCCCATTAAATCCCAATGGCATTTCTTCATGTTTGTTCATTCTATTGATGCCAATGTACTTGGATTCCATTGACGCTTATGTAAGTTGATACCATTGACGTCCATGGACGTCCAAAATTTTTCCCATTCATTTTCAATGGGAATTTTTTTTTTTTCCCCAAATCAACAGAAAATGACTAGATATCAATAGGACATGTCCCCCAAATGTCCCCGATTGCATTGCCGCTTATGGAGGGTGATGCCATTGACGTCCATGGACGTCCAAACTTCCCATTAATTTCCAATGGCATTTCTTCATGTTTGTTCATTCTATTGATGCCAATGTACTTGGATTCCATTGACGCTTATGTAAGTTGATACCATTGACGTCCATGGACGTCCAAAATTTTTCCCATTCATTTTCAATGGGAATTTTTTTTTTTTCCCCAAATCAACAGAAAATGACTAGATATCATTAGGACGTGTCCCCCAAATGTCCCCGATTGCATTGCCGCTTATGGGGGGTGATGCCATTGACGTCCATGGACGTCTAAACTTCCCATTCATTTCCAAAGTCATTTCTTCATGTTTGTTCATTCTATTGATGCCAATGTACTTGGATTCCATTGACGCTTATGTAAGTTGATACCATTGACGTCCATGGACGTCCAAAATTTTTCCCATTCATTTTCAATGGGAATTTTTTTTTTTTCCCAAATCAACAGAAAATGACTAGATATCATTAGGACGTGTCCCCCAAATGTCCCCGATTGCATTGCCGCTTATGGAGGGTGATGCCATTGACGTCCATGGACGTCCAAACTTCCCATTCATTTCCAATGGCATTTCTTCATGTTTGTTCATTTTATTGATGCCAATGTACTTGGATTCCATTGACGCTTATGTAAGTTGATACCATTGACGTCCATGGACGTCCAAAATTTTTCCCATTCATTTTCAATGGGAATTTTTTTTTTTTCCCAAAATCAACAGAAAATGACTAGATATCATTAGGACGTGTCCCCCAAACTTCCCCGATTCCATTAACAATTATGAAAGGTGCCGCCATTGACGTCCATGGACGTCCAATTCTCCCATTCATTTCTAACGGCTTTTACTTTGTTTTTTGCCAATGACTGGCATTATGATCCATTCTATTGATAGACCTGAGTGGGGCTAAGATCTGTATCTCCACAGAGGAAAGACCAAGGTGTGTAATTTCTCCCGAAATTGCAGTTTCTAGTTTATTATTATTATTATTCAATAATTGTTGACGTTTTTTTCGGCGCGTCGCGCAGCCCGAACCGTACCACCGATCGGTACCGTTCAAGTATCGGCACGACCGGAATTTTTGCGTGACGATGGGAATTTTTCAAACGGCCCCGAAAAATTTTCCGTTCGCCCGTAAACGGCAAATTTCCGGAAAAAAAAAAAAGTTTCAAAACGCTACTTGTCCTACAATTTTTGATCAAATCGCATAATTTGGGCATCAAAAATTCCGGGACGGTGAGGGGCATAAAGATTGTATACAGAATTTGGAAAAAATTTACGGTTCCCCGGATATTTGCCAAAAACTATCCCATTCATTTCTAATGGGAAAAATCCCCATTCACTTTCAATGGGATTTCAATGGAATTTACATTGCACTGATGCCATTGACGGCCATGCATGTCGAATATACTGATGCCAATGTACTTGGATTCTATTGACTATATGGATGTCGATGCCATTGACGGCCATGGACGTCCAAAATTTTTCCCATTCATTTTCAATGGGGAAAAAACTAAATTTCCCCAAATCAACAGAAAATGACCAGATATCAATAGGATGTGTCCCCCAAACTTCCCCAATTCCATTGACGCTTATGAAGGGTGCCGCCATTGACGTCCATGGACGTCCAAAATTTTTCCCATTCATTTTCAATGGGGAAAAAACTAAATTTCCCCAAATCAACAGAAAATGACCAGATATTAATAGGACGTATACCCCAAACGTCCCCAACCCTATTGACGCTTATGGGGGGTGCTGCCATTGACTTCCATGGACGTCCAAAATTTTTCCCATTCATTTTCAATGGGAATTTTTTTTTTTTCCCCAAATCAACAGAAAATGACTAGATATCATTAGGACGTGTCCCGCAAATGTCCCCGATTGCATAGCTGCTTATGGAGGGTGATGCCATTGACGTCCAGGGACGTCCAAACTTCCCATTTATTCCAATGGCATTTCTTCATGTTTGTTCATTCTATTGATGCCAATGTACTTGGATTCCATTGACGCTTATGTAAGTTGATACCATTGACGTCCATGGACGTCCAAAATTTTTCCATTCATTTTCAATGGGAATTTTTTTTTTTTCCCCAAATCAACAAAAAATGACCAGATATCAATAGGACCTGTCCCCCAAATGTCCCCGATTGCATTGCTGCTTATGGAGGGTGATGCCATTGACGTCCAGGGACGTCCAAACTTCCCATTCATTTTCAATGGCATTTCTTCATGTTTGTTCATTCTTTTGATGCCAATGTACTTGGATTCCATTGACGCTTATGTAAGTTGATACCATTGACGTCCATGGACGTCCAAAATTTTTCCCATTCATTTTCAATGGGAATTTTTTTTTTTTCCCCAAATCAACAGAAAATGACTAGATATCATTAGGACGTGTCCCCCAAATGTCCCCGATTGCATTGCCGCTTATGGGGGGTGATGCCATTGACGTCCATGGACGTCCAAACTTCCCATTCATTTCCAAAGGCATTTCTTCATGTTTGTTCATTCTATTGATGCCAATGTACTTGGATTCCATTGACGCTTATGTAAGTTGATACCATTGACGTCCATGGACGTCCAAAATTTTTCCCATTCATTTTCAATGGGATTTTTTTTTTTTTCCCCAAATCAACAGAAAATGACTAGATATCATTAGGACGTGTCCCCCAAATGTCCCCGATTGCATTGCCGCTTATGGAGGGTGATGCCATTGACGTTCATGGACGTCCAAACTTCCCATTCATTTCCAATGGCATTTCTTCATGTTTGTTCATTTTATTGATGCCAATGTACTTGGATTCCATTGACGCTTATGTAAGTTGATACCATTGACGTCCATGGACGTCCAAAATTTTTCCCATTCATTTTCAATGGGAAAATTTTTTTTTTCCCCAAATCAACAGAAAATGACTAGATATCAATAGGACGTGTCCCCCAAACTTCCCCGATTCCATTAACAATTATGGAGGGTGCTGCCATTGACGGACATGGACGTCCAATTCTCCCAATCTTTTCTAATGGCTTTAACTTTGTTTAGTGCCAATGACTGGCATTATGGTCCATTCTATTGATAGACCTGAGTGGGGCTAAGATTTGTATCTCCACAGAGGAAAGACCAAGGTGTGTAATTTCTCCCGAAATTGCAGTTTCTAGTTTCCAATGGCATTTCTTCATGTTTGTTCATTCTATTGATGCCAATGTACTTGGATTCCATTGACGCTTATGTAAGTTGATACCATTGACGTCCATGGACGTCCAAAATTTTTCCCATTCATTTTCAATGGGAATTTTTTTTTTTTCCCCAAATCAACAGAAAATGACTAGATATCAATAGGACGTTTCCCCCAAAATGTGCCCGATTGCATTGCTGCTTATGGAGGGTGATGCCATTGACGTCCACGGACGTCCAAACTTCCCATTAAGTTCCAATGGCATTTCTTCATGTTTGTTCATTCTATTGATGCCAATGTACTTGGATTCCATTGACGCTTATGTAAGTTGATACCATTGACGTCCATGGACGTCCAAAATTTTTCCCATTCATTTTCAATGGGAAATTTTTTTTTTCCCCAAATCAACAGAAAATGACTAGATATCATTAGGACGTGTCCCCCAAATGTCCCCGATTGCATTGCCGCTTATGGGGGGTGATGCCATTGACGTCCATGGACGTCCAAACTTCCCATTCATTTCCAAAGGCATTTCTTCATGTTTGTTCATTCTATTGATGCCAATGTACTTGGATTCCATTGACGCTTATGTAAGTTGATACCATTGACGTCCATGGACGTCCAAAATTTTTCCCATTCATTTTCAATGGGATTTTTTTTTTTTTTCCCAAATCAACAGAAAATGACTAGATATCATTAGGACGTGTCCCCCAAATGTCCCCGATTGCATTGCCGCTTATGGAGGGTGATGCCATTGACGTTCATGGACGTCCAAACTTCCCATTAAATCCCAATGGCATTTCTTCATGTTTGTTCATTCTATTGATGCCAATGTACTTGGATTCCATTGACGCTTATGTAAGTTGATACCATTGACGTCCATGGACGTCCAAAATTTTTCCCATTCATTTTCAATGGGAATTTTTTTTTTTTCCACAAATCAACAGAAAATGACTAGATATCAATAGGACGTTTCCCCCAAATGTGCCCGATTGCATTGCTGCTTATGGAGGGTGATGCCATTGACGTCCACGGACGTCCAAACTTCCCATTCATTTCCAATGGCATTTCTTCATGTTTGTTCATTCTATTGATGCCAATGTACTTGGATTCCATTGACGCTTATGTAAGTTGATACCATTGACGTCCATGGACGTCCAAAATTTTTCCCATTCATTTTCAATGGGAATTTTTTTTTTTTCCCCAAATCAACAGAAAATGACTAGATATCATTAGGACGTGTCCCCCAAATGTCCCCGATTGCATTGCCGCTTATGGAGGGTGATTCCATTGACGTCCATGGACGTCCAAACTTCCCATTAAGTTCCAATGGCATTTCTTCATGTTTGTTCATTCTATTGATGCCAATGTACTTGGATTCCATTGACGCTTATGTAAGTTGATACCATTGACGTCCATGGACGTCCAAAATTTTTCCCATTCATTTTCAATGGGAATTTTTTTTTTTCCCCAAATCAACAGAAAATGACGAGATATCAATAGGACGTGTCGCCCAAATGTCCCTGATTGCATTGCCTCTTATGGAAGGTGATGCCATTGACGTTCATGGACGTCCAAACTTCCCATTCATTTCCAATGGCATTTCTTCATGTTTGTTCATTCTATTGATGCCAATGTACTTGGATTCCATTGACGCTTATGTAAATTGATACCATTGACGTCCATGGACGTCCAAAATTTTTCCCATTCATTTTCAATGGGAATTTTTTTTTTTCCCCCAAATCAACAGAAAATGACTAGATATCATTAGGAAGTGTCCCCCAAATGTCCCCGATTGCATTGCCGCTTATGGAGGGTGATGCCATTGACGTCCATGGACGTCCAATTCTCCCATTCATTTCTAATGGCTTTTACTTTGATTTGTGCAAATGACTGGTATTATGATCCATTCTATTGATAGACCTGAGTGGGGCTAAGATCTGTATCTCCACAGAGGAAAGACCAAGGTGTGTAATTTCTCCCGAAATTGCAGTTTCTAGTTATTATTATTATTATTATGCAATGGTTTCTCCGCGTTTTTTCGGCGCGCCGCGCAGCCCGAACCGTACCACCGATTGGCACCGTTCAAGTATCGACACGACCGGAATTTTCGCGCGACGATGGGAATTTTTCAAACGACCCCAAAAAATTTTCCGATCGCCCGTAAACGGCGATTTTCCGATTTTTAAAAAAATTTTCAAAACGCTACTTGTCCTACAATTTTTGACCAAATCACATAATTTGGACATCAAAAATTCCGGGACGGTGGGGGGCATAAAGATTGTATACAGAATTTGGAAAAAATTTACGGTTCCCCGGATATTTGCCAAAAACTATCCCATTCATTTCTAATGGGAAAATTTCCCATTCATTTCAATGGGATTTCCAATGGAATTTACATTACATTGATGCCATTGACGGCCATGCATGTCGAATCTATTGATACCAATGTACTTGGATTCAATTGACTATATGGATGTCGATGCCATTGACGGCCATGGACGTCCAAAATTTTTCCCATTCATTTTCAATGGGGAAAAAACTACATTTCCCCAAATCAACAGAAAATGACTAGATATCAATAGGACGTGTCCCCCAAACGTCCCCAACTCCATTGAGGCTTATAGGGGGTGCTGCCATTGTCGTCCATGGACGTCGAAAATTTTTCCCATTCATTTTCAAAGGGGAAAAAACTAAATTTCCCCAAATCAACAGAAAATGACCAGATATTAACAGGACGTATACCCCAAACGTCCCCAACTCCATTGAGGCTTATAGGGGGTGCTGCCATTGTCGTCCATGGACGTCGAAAATTTTTCCCATTCATTTTCAAAGGGGAAAAAACTAAATTTCCCCAAATCAACAGAAAATGACCAGATATTAACAGGACGTATACCCCAAACGTCCCCAACTCCATTGACGCTTATGGGGGGTGCTGCCATTGACGTCCATGGACGTCCAAAAATTTTCCCATTCATTTTCAATGGGAAATTTTTTTTTTTCCCCAAATCAACAGAAAATGACTAGATATCATTAGGACGTGTCCCCCAAATGTCCCCGATTGCATTGCCGCTTATGGAGGGTGATTCCATTGACGTCCATGGACGTCCAAATTTCCCATTCATTTCCAATGGCATTTCTTCATGTTTGTTCATTCTATTGATGCCAATGTACTTGGATTCCATTGACGCTTATGTAAGTTGATACCATTGACGTCCATGGATGTCCAAAATTTTTCCCATTCATTTTCAATGGGAAATTTTTTTTTTTCCCCAAATCAACAGAAAATGACTAGATATCATTAGGACGTGTCCCCCAAATGTCCCCGATTGCATTGCCGCTTATGGAGGGTGATGCCATTGACGTTCATGGACGTCCAAACTTCCCATTAAATCCCAATGGCATTTCTTCATGTATGTTCATTCTATTGATGCCAATGTACTTGGATTCCATTGACGCTTATGTAAGTTGATACCATTGACGTCCATGGACGTCCAAAATTTTTCCCATTCATTTTCAATGGGAAATTTTTTTTTTTCCCCAAATCAACAGAAAATGACTAGATATAAATAGGACGTGTCCCCCAAATGTCCCCGATTGCATTGCTGCTTATGGAGGGTGATGCCATTGACGTTCACGGACGTCCAAACTTCCCATTCATTTCCAATGTCATTTCTTCATGTTTGTTCATTCTATTGATGCCAATGTACTTGGATTCCATTGACGCTTATGTAAGTTGATACCATTGATGTCCATGGACGTCCAAAATTTTTCCCATTCATTTTCAATGGGAATTTTTTTTTTTCCCCAAATAAACAGGAAATGACTAGATATCAATAGGACGTGTCCCCCAAATGTCCCCGATTGCATTGCTGCTTATGGAGGGTGATGCCATTGACGTCCACGGACGTCCAAACTTCCCATTCATTTCCAATGGCATTTCTTCATGTTTGTTCATTCTATTGATGCCAATGTACTTGGATTCCATTGACGCTTATGTAAGTTGATACCATTGACGTCCATGGACGTCCAAAATTTTTCCCATTCATTTTCAATGGGAATTTTTTTTTTTTCCCCAAATCAACAGAAAATGACTAGATATCATTAGGACGTGTCCCCCAAATGTCCCCGATTGCATTGCCGCTTATGGAGGGTGATTCCATTGACGTCCATGGACGTCCAAACTTCCCATTAAGTTCCAATGGCATTTCTTCATGTTTGTTCATTCTATTGATGCCAATGTACTTGGATTCCATTGACGCTTATGTAAGTTGATACCATTGACGTCCATGGACGTCCAAAATTTTTCCCATTCATTTTCAATGGGAATTTTTTTTTTTCCCCAAATCAACAGAAAATGACGAGATATCAATAGGACGTGTCGCCCAAATGTCCCTGATTGCATTGCCTCTTATGGAAGGTGATGCCATTGACGTTCATGGACGTCCAAACTTCCCATTCATTTCCAATGGCATTTCTTCATGTTTGTTCATTCTATTGATGCCAATGTACTTGGATTCCATTGACGCTTATGTAAATTGATACCATTGACGTCCATGGACGTCCAAAATTTTTCCCATTCATTTTCAATGGGAATTTTTTTTTTTCCCCCAAATCAACAGAAAATGACTAGATATCATTAGGAAGTGTCCCCCAAATGTCCCCGATTGCATTGCCGCTTATGGAGGGTGATGCCATTGACGTCCATGGACGTCCAATTCTCCCATTCATTTCTAATGGCTTTTACTTTGATTTGTGCAAATGACTGGTATTATGATCCATTCTATTGATAGACCTGAGTGGGGCTAAGATCTGTATCTCCACAGAGGAAAGACCAAGGTGTGTAATTTCTCCCGAAATTGCAGTTTCTAGTTATTATTATTATTATTATGCAATGGTTTCTCCGCGTTTTTTCGGCGCGCCGCGCAGCCCGAACCGTACCACCGATTGGCACCGTTCAAGTATCGACACGACCGGAATTTTCGCGCGACGATGGGAATTTTTCAAACGACCCCAAAAAATTTTCCGATCGCCCGTAAACGGCGATTTTCCGATTTTTAAAAAAATTTTCAAAACGCTACTTGTCCTACAATTTTTGACCAAATCACATAATTTGGACATCAAAAATTCCGGGACGGTGGGGGGCATAAAGATTGTATACAGAATTTGGAAAAAATTTACGGTTCCCCGGATATTTGCCAAAAACTATCCCATTCATTTCTAATGGGAAAATTTCCCATTCATTTCAATGGGATTTCCAATGGAATTTACATTACATTGATGCCATTGACGGCCATGCATGTCGAATCTATTGATACCAATGTACTTGGATTCAATTGACTATATGGATGTCGATGCCATTGACGGCCATGGACGTCCAAAATTTTTCCCATTCATTTTCAATGGGGAAAAAACTACATTTCCCCAAATCAACAGAAAATGACTAGATATCAATAGGACGTGTCCCCCAAACGTCCCCAACTCCATTGAGGCTTATAGGGGGTGCTGCCATTGTCGTCCATGGACGTCGAAAATTTTTCCCATTCATTTTCAAAGGGGAAAAAACTAAATTTCCCCAAATCAACAGAAAATGACCAGATATTAACAGGACGTATACCCCAAACGTCCCCAACTCCATTGAGGCTTATAGGGGGTGCTGCCATTGTCGTCCATGGACGTCGAAAATTTTTCCCATTCATTTTCAAAGGGGAAAAAACTAAATTTCCCCAAATCAACAGAAAATGACCAGATATTAACAGGACGTATACCCCAAACGTCCCCAACTCCATTGACGCTTATGGGGGGTGCTGCCATTGACGTCCATGGACGTCCAAAAATTTTCCCATTCATTTTCAATGGGAAATTTTTTTTTTTCCCCAAATCAACAGAAAATGACTAGATATCATTAGGACGTGTCCCCCAAATGTCCCCGATTGCATTGCCGCTTATGGAGGGTGATTCCATTGACGTCCATGGACGTCCAAATTTCCCATTCATTTCCAATGGCATTTCTTCATGTTTGTTCATTCTATTGATGCCAATGTACTTGGATTCCATTGACGCTTATGTAAGTTGATACCATTGACGTCCATGGATGTCCAAAATTTTTCCCATTCATTTTCAATGGGAAATTTTTTTTTTTCCCCAAATCAACAGAAAATGACTAGATATCATTAGGACGTGTCCCCCAAATGTCCCCGATTGCATTGCCGCTTATGGAGGGTGATGCCATTGACGTTCATGGACGTCCAAACTTCCCATTAAATCCCAATGGCATTTCTTCATGTATGTTCATTCTATTGATGCCAATGTACTTGGATTCCATTGACGCTTATGTAAGTTGATACCATTGACGTCCATGGACGTCCAAAATTTTTCCCATTCATTTTCAATGGGAAATTTTTTTTTTTCCCCAAATCAACAGAAAATGACTAGATATAAATAGGACGTGTCCCCCAAATGTCCCCGATTGCATTGCTGCTTATGGAGGGTGATGCCATTGACGTTCACGGACGTCCAAACTTCCCATTCATTTCCAATGTCATTTCTTCATGTTTGTTCATTCTATTGATGCCAATGTACTTGGATTCCATTGACGCTTATGTAAGTTGATACCATTGATGTCCATGGACGTCCAAAATTTTTCCCATTCATTTTCAATGGGAATTTTTTTTTTTCCCCAAATAAACAGGAAATGACTAGATATCAATAGGACGTGTCCCCCAAATGTCCCCGATTGCATTGCCTCTTATGGAGGGTGATGCCATTGACGTCCACGGACGTCCAAACTTCCCATTCATTTCCAATGGCATTTCTTCATGTTTGTTCATTCTATTGATGCCAATGTACTTGGTATCCATTGACGCTTATGTAAGTTGATACCATTGACGTCCATGGACGTCCAAAATTTTTCCCATTCATTTTCAATGGGAATTTTTTTTTTCCCCAAATCAACAAAAAATGACCAGATATCAATAGGACGTGTCGCCCAAACTTCTCCAATTCCATTGACGCTTATGAAGGGTGCCGCCATTGACGGCCATGGACGTCCAATTCTCCCAATCTTTTCTAATGGCTTTTACTTTGTTTAGTGCCATTGACTGGCATTATGGTCCATTCTATTGATAGACCTGAGTGGGGCTAAGATTTGTATCTCCACAGAGGAAAGACCAAGGTGTAATTTCTCCCGAAATTGCAGTTTCTAGTTATTCATCTTATTCTCCGCGTTTTTTTGAGCCAACGCACAGCCCAAACCGTAGCACCGATCGGCACCGTTCAAGTATCGGCACGACCGGATTTTTCGCGTGACGATGGGAATTTTTCAAACCGCCACGAAAAATTTTCCGTTCGCCCGTAAACGGCAATTTTCCGAAAAATAAAAAAAGTTTAAAAATGTATCTAGTCCTACAATTTTTGACCAAATCACATAATTTGGGCATCAAAAATTCCGGGACGGTGAGGGGCATAAAAGTTGTATACAGAATTTGGCAAAAATTTACGGTTCCCCGGAAATTTGCCAAAAACTTTCCTATTCATTTTGAATGGAAAAAAAACGCGCGCTTCACAGCCCGAACCGTTAGACCGATCGGCACCGTTCAAGTATCGGCACGACCGGAATTTTCGCGTGACACAGGAAACTTTACAAATGGCCCCGAAAATTTTTCCGTTCGTCCGTAAACGGCAATTTTCCGTGAAAAAATAAAAAGTTTCAAAATGTATCTAGTCCTACAATTTTTGACCAAATCACATAATTTGGGCATCAAAAATTCCGGGACGGTGAGGGGCATAAAAGTTGTATACAGAATTTGGAAAAAAATTACGCTTCCTCGGAAATTTGCCAAAAACTATCCCATTCATTTCGAATGGGAAAAGTCCCATTCACTTCCAATGGGATTTCCAATGGAATTTACATTGCATTGATGCCATTGACGGCCATGCATGTCGAATCTACTGATGCCAATGTACTTGGATTCAATTGATTATATGGATGTCGATGCCATTGACTGCCATGGACGTCCAAAATTTTTCCCATTCATTTTCAATGGGGAAAAAACAAAATTACCCCAAATCAACAGAAAATGACCAGATATCAATAGGACGTGTCCCCCAAACTTCCCCAATTCCATTGACGCTTATGAAGGGTACCGCCATTGACTTACATGGACGTCCAAAATTTTTCCCATTCATTTTCAATGGGGAAAAAACGAAATTTCTCCAAATCAACAGAAAATGACCAGATATCAATAGGACGTATATCCCAAACGTCCCCAATTCCATTGACGCTTATGGGGGGTGCTGCCATGGACGTCCATGGACGTCCAAAATTTTACCCATTCATTTTCAATGGGAAATTTTTTTTTTTCCCCAAATCAACAGAAAATGACTAGATATCAATAGGACCTGTCCCCCAAATGTCCCCGATTGCATTGCTGCTTATGGAGGGTGATGCCATTGACTTCCAGGGACGTCCAAACTTCCCATTCATTTCCAATGGCATTTCTTCATGTTTGTTCATTCTTTTGATGCCAATGTACTTGGATTCCATTGACGCTTATGTAAGTTGATACCATTGACGTCCATGGACGTCCAAAATTTTTCCCATTCATTTTCAATGGGAATTTTTTTTTTTTTCCCCAAATCAACAGAAAATGACTAGATATCAATAGGACGTTTCCTCCAAATGTGCCCGATTGCATTGCTGCTTATGGAGGGTGATGCCATTGACGTCCATGGACGTCCAAACTTCCCATTAATTTCCAATGGCATTTCTTCATGTTTGTTCATTCTATTGATGCCAATGTACTTGGATTCCATTGACGCTTATGTAAGTTGATACCATTGACGTCCATGGACGTCCAAAATTTTTCCCATTCATTTTCAATGGGAATTTTTTTTTTTTCCCCAAATCAACAGAAAATGACTAGATATCATTAGGACGTGTCCCCCAAATGTCCCCGATTGCATTGCCGCTTATGGGGGGTGATGCCATTGACGTTCATGGACGTCCAAACTTCCCATTCATTTCCAAAGGCATTTCTTCATGTTTGTTCATTCTATTGATGCCAATGTACTTGGATTCCATTGACGCTTATGTAAGTTGATACCATTGACGTCCATGGACGTCCAAAATTTTTCCCATTCATTTTCAATGGGAATTTTTTTTTTCCCCCAAATCAACAGAAAATGACTAGATATCATTAGGACGTGTCCCCCAAATGTCCCCGATTGCATTGCCGCTTATGGGGGGTGATGCCATTGACGTCCATGGACGTCCATGGACGTCCAAACTTCCCATTCATTTCCAATGGCATTTCTTCATGTTTGTTCATTCTATTGATGCCAATGTACTTGGATTCCATTGACGCTTATGTAAGTTGATACCATTGACGTCCATGGACGTCCAAAATTTTTCCCATTCATTTTCAATGGGATTTTTTTTTTTTTCCCCAAATCAACAGAAAATGACTAGATATCATTAGGACGTGTCCCCCAAATGTCCCCGATTGCATTGCCGCTTATGGAGGGTGATGCCATTGACGTTCATGGACGTCCAAACTTCCCATTCATTTCCAATGGCATTTTTTCATGTTTGTTCATTTTATTGATGCCAATGTACTTGGTATCCATTGACGCTTATGTAAGTTGATACCATTGACGTCCATGGACGTCCAAAATTTTTCCATTCATTTTCTATGGGAATTTTTTTTTTTTTCCCAAATCAACAGAAAATGACTAGATATCATTAGGACGTGTCCCCCAAACTTCCCCGATTCCATTAACAATTATGAAAGGTGCCGCCATTGACGTCCATGGACGTCCAATTCTCCCATTCATTTCTAACGGCTTTTACTTTGTTTTTTGCCAATGACTGGCATTATGATCCATTCTATTGATAGACCTGAGTGGGGCTAAGATCTGTATCTCCACAGAGGAAAGACCAAGGTGTGTAATTTCTCCCGAAATTGCAGTTTCTAGTTATTATTATTATTATTATTATTATGCAATGGTTTCTCCGCGTTTTTTCGGCGCGCCGCGCAGCCCGAACCGTACCACCGATCGGCACCGTTCAAGTATCGACACGACCGGAATTTTCGCGCGACGATGGGAATTTTTCAAACGACCCCGAAAAATTTTTCGTTCGCCCGTAAACGGCGATTTTCCGATTTTTTACAACTTTTTCAAAACGCTACTTGTCCTACAATTTTTGACCAAATCACATAATTTGGACATCAAAAATTCCGGGACGGTGGGGGGCATAAAGATTGTATACAGAATTTGGAAAAAATTTACGGTTCTCCGGATATTTGCCAAAAACTATCCCATTCATTTCCAATGGGAAAAGTTCCCATTCACTTTCAATAGTATTTCCAATGGACTTTACATTGCATTGATGCCATTGACGGCCATGCATGTCGAATCTATTGATGCCAATGTACTTGGATTCATTTGACTATATGGATGTCGATGCCATTGACGGCCATGGACGTCCAAAATTTTTCCCATTCATTTTCAATGGGGAAAAAACTAAATTTCCCCAAATCAACAGAAAATGACCAGATATTAATAGGACGTATACCCCAAACGTCCCCAACTCCATTGACGCTTATGGGGGGTGCTGCCATTGACGTCCATGGACGTCCAAAATTTTTCCCATTCATTTTCAATGGGGAAAAAACTAAATTTCCCCAAATCATCAGAAAATGACCAGTTATCAATAGTACGTCTCCCCCAAACGTTCCGAACTCCATTGACGCTTATAGGGGGTGCTGCCATTGACGTCCATGGACGTCCAAAAATTTTCCCATTCATTTTCAATGGGGAAAAAACTAAATTTCCCCAAATCAACAGAAAATGACCAGATATTAATAGGACGTATACCCCAAACGTCCCCAACTCCATTGACGCTTATGGGGGGTGCTGCCATTGACGTCCATGGACGTCCAAAAATTTTCCCATTCATTTTCAATGGGAATTTTTTTTTTTTCCCCAAATCAACAGAAAATGACTAGATATCATTAGGACGTGTCCCCCAAATGTCCCCGATTGCATTGCCGCTTATGGAGGGTGATGCCATTGACGTCCAGGGACGTCCAAACTTCCCATTCATTTCCAATGGCATTTCTTCATGTTTGTTCATTCTTTTGATGCCAATGTACTTGGATTCCATTGACGCTTATGTAAGTTGATACCATTGACGTCCATGGACGTCCAAAATTTTTCCCATTCATTTTCAATGGGAATTTTTTTTTTTTTCCCCAAATCAACAGAAAATGACTAGATATCAATAGGACGTTTCCTCCAAATGTGCCCGATTGCATTGCTGCTTATGGAGGGTGATGCCATTGACGTCCATGGACGTCCAAACTTCCCATTAATTTCCAATGGCATTTCTTCATGTTTGTTCATTCTATTGATGCCAATGTACTTGGATTCCATTGACGCTTATGTAAGTTGATACCATTGACGTCCATGGACGTCCAAAATTTTTCCCATTCATTTTCAATGGGAATTTTTTTTTTTTCCCCAAATCAACAGAAAATGACTAGATATCATTAGGACGTGTCCCCCAAATGTCCCCGATTGCATTGCCGCTTATGGGGGGTGATGCCATTGACGTTCATGGACGTCCAAACTTCCCATTCATTTCCAAAGGCATTTCTTCATGTTTGTTCATTCTATTGATGCCAATGTACTTGGATTCCATTGACGCTTATGTAAGTTGATACCATTGACGTCCATGGACGTCCAAAATTTTTCCCATTCATTTTCAATGGGAATTTTTTTTTTCCCCCAAATCAACAGAAAATGACTAGATATCATTAGGACGTGTCCCCCAAATGTCCCCGATTGCATTGCCGCTTATGGGGGGTGATGCCATTGACGTCCATGGACGTCCATGGACGTCCAAACTTCCCATTCATTTCCAATGGCATTTCTTCATGTTTGTTCATTCTATTGATGCCAATGTACTTGGATTCCATTGACGCTTATGTAAGTTGATACCATTGACGTCCATGGACGTCCAAAATTTTTCCCATTCATTTTCAATGGGATTTTTTTTTTTTTCCCCAAATCAACAGAAAATGACTAGATATCATTAGGACGTGTCCCCCAAATGTCCCCGATTGCATTGCCGCTTATGGAGGGTGATGCCATTGACGTTCATGGACGTCCAAACTTCCCATTCATTTCCAATGGCATTTTTTCATGTTTGTTCATTTTATTGATGCCAATGTACTTGGTATCCATTGACGCTTATGTAAGTTGATACCATTGACGTCCATGGACGTCCAAAATTTTTCCATTCATTTTCTATGGGAATTTTTTTTTTTTTCCCAAATCAACAGAAAATGACTAGATATCATTAGGACGTGTCCCCCAAACTTCCCCGATTCCATTAACAATTATGAAAGGTGCCGCCATTGACGTCCATGGACGTCCAATTCTCCCATTCATTTCCAAAGCCATTTCTTCATGTTTGTTCATTCTATTGATGCCAATGTACTTGGATTCCATTGACGCTTATGTAAGTTGATACCATTGACGTCCATGGACGTCCAAAATTTTTCCCATTCATTTTCAATGGGATTTTTTTTTTTTTTCCCAAATCAACAGAAAATGACTAGATATCATTAGGACGTTTCCCCCAAATGTCCCCGATTGCATTGCCGCTTATGGAGGGTGATGCCATTGACGTTCATGGACGTCCAAACTTCCCATTCATTTCCAATGGCATTTCTTCATGTTTGTTCATTTTATTGATGCCAATGTACTTGGATTCCATTGACGCTTATGTAAGTTGATACCATTGACGTCCATGGACGTCCAAAATTTTTCCCATTCATTTTCAATGGGAAATTTTTTTTTTTTCCCAAATCAACAGAAAATGACTAGATATCATTAGGACGTGTCCCCCAAACTTCCCCGATTCCATTAACAATTATGAAAGGTGCCGCCATTGACGTCCATGGACGTCCAATTCTCCCATTCATATCTAACGGCTTTTACTTTGTTTTTTGCCAATGACTGGCATTATGATCCATTCTATTGATAGACCTGAGTGGGGCTAAGATCTGTATCTCCACAGAGGAAAGACCAAGGTGTGTAATTTCTCCCGAAATTGCAGTTTCTAGTTATTATTATTATTATTATTATTATGCAATGGTTTCTCCGCGTTTTTTCGGCGCGCCGCGCAGCCCGAACCGTACCACCGATCGGCACCGTTCAAGTATCGACACGACCGGAATTTTCGCGCGACGATGGGAATTTTTCAAACGACCCCGAAAAATTTTTCGTTCGCCCGTAAACGGCGATTTTCCGATTTTTTACAACTTTTTCAAAACGCTACTTGTCCTACAATTTTTGACCAAATCACATAATTTGGACATCAAAAATTCCGGGACGGTGGGGGGCATAAAGATTGTATACAGAATTTGGAAAAAATTTACGGTTCTCCGGATATTTGCCAAAAACTATCCCATTCATTTCCAATGGGAAAAGTTCCCATTCACTTTCAATAGTATTTCCAATGGACTTTACATTGCATTGATGCCATTGACGGCCATGCATGTCGAATCTATTGATGCCAATGTACTTGGATTCATTTGACTATATGGATGTCGATGCCATTGACGGCCATGGACGTCCAAAATTTTTCCCATTCATTTTCAATGGGGAAAAAACTAAATTTCCCCAAATCAACAGAAAATGACCAGATATTAATAGGACGTATACCCCAAACGTCCCCAACTCCATTGACGCTTATGGGGGGTGCTGCCATTGACGTCCATGGACGTCCAAAATTTTTCCCATTCATTTTCAATGGGGAAAAAACTAAATTTCCCCAAATCATCAGAAAATGACCAGTTATCAATAGTACGTCTCCCCCAAACGTTCCGAACTCCATTGACGCTTATAGGGGGTGCTGCCATTGACGTCCATGGACGTCCAAAAATTTTCCCATTCATTTTCAATGGGGAAAAAACTAAATTTCCCCAAATCAACAGAAAATGACCAGATATTAATAGGACGTATACCCCAAACGTCCCCAACTCCATTGACGCTTATGGGGGGTGCTGCCATTGACGTCCATGGACGTCCAAAAATTTTCCCATTCATTTTCAATGGGAATTTTTTTTTTTTCCCCAAATCAACAGAAAATGACTAGATATCATTAGGACGTGTCCCCCAAATGTCCCCGATTGCATTGCCGCTTATGGAGGGTGATGCCATTGACGTTCATGGACGTCCAAACTTCCCATTAAATCCCAATGGCATTTCTTCATGTTTGTTCATTCTATTGATGCCAATGTACTTGGATTCCATTGACGCTTATGTAAGTTGATACCATTGACGTCCATGGACGTCCAAAATTTTTCCCATTCATTTTCAATGGGAAAATTTTTTTTTTCCCCAAATCAACAGAAAATGACTAGACATCATTAGGACGTGTCCCCCAAATGTCCCCGATTGCATTGCTGCTTATGGAGGGTGATGCCATTGACGTTCATGGACGTCCAAACTTCCCATTCATTTCCATTGGCATTTCTTCATGTTTGTTCATTCTATTGATGCCAATGTACTTGGATTCCATTGACGCTTATGTAAGTTGATACCATTGACGTCCATGGACGTCCAAAATTTTTCCCATTCATTTTCAATGGGAATTTTTTTTTTTTCCCCAAATCAACAAAAAATGACCAGATATCAATAGGACGTGTCCCCCAAATGTCCCCGATTGGATTGGCGCTTATGGAGGGTGATGCCATTGACGTCCATGGACGTCCAAACTTCCCATTCATTTCCAATGGCATTTCTTCATGTTTGTTCATTCTTTTGATGCCAATGTACTTGGATTCCATTGACGCTTATGTAAGTTGATACCATTGACGTCCATGGACGTCCAAAATTTTTCCCATTCATTTTCAATGGGAATTTTTTTTTTTTTCCCCAAATCAACAGAAAATGACTAGATATCAATAGGACGTTTCCTCCAAATGTGCCCGATTGCATTGCTGCTTATGGAGGGTGATGCCATTGACGTCCATGGACGTCCAAACTTCCCATTAATTTCCAATGGCATTTCTTCATGTTTGTTCATTCTATTGATGCCAATGTACTTGGATTCCATTGACGCTTATGTAAGTTGATACCATTGACGTCCATGGACGTCCAAAATTTTTCCCATTCATTTTCAATGGGAATTTTTTTTTTTTCCCCAAATCAACAGAAAATGACTAGATATCATTAGGACGTGTCCCCCAAATGTCCCCGATTGCATTGCCGCTTATGGGGGGTGATGCCATTGACGTTCATGGACGTCCAAACTTCCCATTCATTTCCAAAGGCATTTCTTCATGTTTGTTCATTCTATTGATGCCAATGTACTTGGATTCCATTGACGCTTATGTAAGTTGATACCATTGACGTCCATGGACGTCCAAAATTTTTCCCATTCATTTTCAATGGGAATTTTTTTTTTCCCCCAAATCAACAGAAAATGACTAGATATCATTAGGACGTGTCCCCCAAATGTCCCCGATTGCATTGCCGCTTATGGGGGGTGATGCCATTGACGTCCATGGACGTCCATGGACGTCCAAACTTCCCATTCATTTCCAATGGCATTTCTTCATGTTTGTTCATTCTATTGATGCCAATGTACTTGGATTCCATTGACGCTTATGTAAGTTGATACCATTGACGTCCATGGACGTCCAAAATTTTTCCCATTCATTTTCAATGGGATTTTTTTTTTTTTCCCCAAATCAACAGAAAATGACTAGATATCATTAGGACGTGTCCCCCAAATGTCCCCGATTGCATTGCCGCTTATGGAGGGTGATGCCATTGACGTTCATGGACGTCCAAACTTCCCATTCATTTCCAATGGCATTTTTTCATGTTTGTTCATTTTATTGATGCCAATGTACTTGGTATCCATTGACGCTTATGTAAGTTGATACCATTGACGTCCATGGACGTCCAAAATTTTTCCATTCATTTTCTATGGGAATTTTTTTTTTTTTCCCAAATCAACAGAAAATGACTAGATATCATTAGGACGTGTCCCCCAAACTTCCCCGATTCCATTAACAATTATGAAAGGTGCCGCCATTGACGTCCATGGACGTCCAATTCTCCCATTCATTTCTAACGGCTTTTACTTTGTTTTTTGCCAATGACTGGCATTATGATCCATTCTATTGATAGACCTGAGTGGGGCTAAGATCTGTATCTCCACAGAGGAAAGACCAAGGTGTGTAATTTCTCCCGAAATTGCAGTTTCTAGTTATTATTATTATTATTATTATTATGCAATGGTTTCTCCGCGTTTTTTCGGCGCGCCGCGCAGCCCGAACCGTACCACCGATCGGCACCGTTCAAGTATCGACACGACCGGAATTTTCGCGCGACGATGGGAATTTTTCAAACGACCCCGAAAAATTTTTCGTTCGCCCGTAAACGGCGATTTTCCGATTTTTTACAACTTTTTCAAAACGCTACTTGTCCTACAATTTTTGACCAAATCACATAATTTGGACATCAAAAATTCCGGGACGGTGGGGGGCATAAAGATTGTATACAGAATTTGGAAAAAATTTACGGTTCTCCGGATATTTGCCAAAAACTATCCCATTCATTTCCAATGGGAAAAGTTCCCATTCACTTTCAATAGTATTTCCAATGGACTTTACATTGCATTGATGCCATTGACGGCCATGCATGTCGAATCTATTGATGCCAATGTACTTGGATTCATTTGACTATATGGATGTCGATGCCATTGACGGCCATGGACGTCCAAAATTTTTCCCATTCATTTTCAATGGGGAAAAAACTAAATTTCCCCAAATCAACAGAAAATGACCAGATATTAATAGGACGTATACCCCAAACGTCCCCAACTCCATTGACGCTTATGGGGGGTGCTGCCATTGACGTCCATGGACGTCCAAAATTTTTCCCATTCATTTTCAATGGGGAAAAAACTAAATTTCCCCAAATCATCAGAAAATGACCAGTTATCAATAGTACGTCTCCCCCAAACGTTCCGAACTCCATTGACGCTTATAGGGGGTGCTGCCATTGACGTCCATGGACGTCCAAAAATTTTCCCATTCATTTTCAATGGGGAAAAAACTAAATTTCCCCAAATCAACAGAAAATGACCAGATATTAATAGGACGTATACCCCAAACGTCCCCAACTCCATTGACGCTTATGGGGGGTGCTGCCATTGACGTCCATGGACGTCCAAAAATTTTCCCATTCATTTTCAATGGGAATTTTTTTTTTTTCCCCAAATCAACAGAAAATGACTAGATATCATTAGGACGTGTCCCCCAAATGTCCCCGATTGCATTGCCGCTTATGGAGGGTGATGCCATTGACGTTCATGGACGTCCAAACTTCCCATTAAATCCCAATGGCATTTCTTCATGTTTGTTCATTCTATTGATGCCAATGTACTTGGATTCCATTGACGCTTATGTAAGTTGATACCATTGACGTCCATGGACGTCCAAAATTTTTCCCATTCATTTTCAATGGGAAATTTTTTTTTTTCCCCAAATCAACAGAAAATGACTAGACATCATTAGGACGTGTCCCCCAAATGTCCCCGATTGCATTGCTGCTTATGGAGGGTGATGCCATTGACGTTCATGGACGTCCAAACTTCCCATTCATTTCCATTGGCATTTCTTCATGTTTGTTCATTCTATTGATGCCAATGTACTTGGATTCCATTGACGCTTATGTAAGTTGATACCATTGACGTCCATGGACGTCCAAAATTTTTCCCATTCATTTTCAATGGGAATTTTTTTTTTTTCCCCAAATCAACAAAAAATGACCAGATATCAATAGGACGTGTCCCCCAAATGTCCCCGATTGGATTGGCGCTTATGGAGGGTGATGCCATTGACGTCCATGGACGTCCAAACTTCCCATTCATTTCCAATGGCATTTCTTCATGTTTGTTCATTCTATTGATGCCAATGTACTTGGATTCCATTGACGCTTATGTAAGTTGATACCATTGACGTCCATGGACGTCCAAAATTTTTCCCATTCATTTTCAATGGGAATTTTTTTTTTTTCCCCAAATCAACAAAAAATGACCAGATATCAATAGGACGTGTCCCCCAAACTTCTCCAATTCCATTGACGCTTATGAAGGGTGCCGCCATTGACGGCCATGGACGTCCAATTCTCCCAATCTTTTCTAATGGCTTTTACTTTGTTTAGTGCCATTGACTGGCATTATGGTCCATTCTATTGATAGACCTGAGTGGGGCTAAGATTTGTATCTCCACAGAGGAAAGACCAAGGTGTAATTTCTCCCGAAATTGCAGTTTCTAGTTATTACCTTGGTCTTTCCAAGGGAAAGAACAAGGTATTGTTATTGTGCAACTTTATTATTATAATTATTATTATTACCTTGGTCTTTCCAAGGGAAAGAACAAGGTTATGTTGTTGTACAACTTTATTGTACTTCTTTATTATTATTCTTTATTATTATTATTATTCAATAATTGTTGACGTTTTTTTCGGCGCGCCGCGCAGCCCGAACCGTAGCACCGATCGGCACCGTTCAAGTATCGACACGACCGGAATTTTCGTGCGACGATGGGAATTTTTCAAACGACCCCGAAAATTTTTCCTTCGGCCGTAAACGCCGATTTTCCAATTTTTAAAAAAAATTTCAAAACGCTACTTGTCCTACAATTTTTGAGCAAATCACATAATTTGGACATCAAAAATTCCGGGACGGTGGGGGGCATAAAGATTGTATACAGAATTTGGAAAAAATTTACGGTTCTCCGGATATTTGCCAAAAACTATCCCATTCATTTCTAATGGGAAAATTTCCCATTCACTTTCAATAGTATTTCCAATGGACTTTACATTGCATTGATGCCATTGACGGCCATGCATGTCGAATCTATTGATGCCAATGTACTTGGATTCATTTGACTATATGGATGTCGATGCCATTGACGGCCATGGACGTCCAAAATTTTTCCCATTCATTTTCAATGGGGAAAAAACTCAATTTCCCCAAATCAACAGAAAATGACTAGATATTAATAGGACGTATACCCCAAACGTTCCCAACTCCATTGACGCTTATGGGGGGTGCTGCCATTGACGTCCATGGACGTCCAAAATTTTTCCCATTCATTTTCAATGGGGAAAAAACTAAATTTCCCCAAATCATCAGAAAATGACCAGTTATCAATAGTAGGTCTCCCCCAAACGTTCCGAACTCCATTGACGCTTATAGGGGGTGCTGCCATTGACGTCCATGGACGTCCAAAAATTTTCCCATTCATTTTCAATGGGGAAAAAACTAAATTTCCCCAAATCAACAGAAAATGACCAGATATTAATAGGACGTATACCCCAAACGTCCCCAACTCCATTGACGCTTATGGGGGGTGCTGCCATTGACGTCCATGGACGTCCAAAAATTTTCCCATTCATTTTCAATGGGAATTTTTTTTTTTCCCCCAAATCAACAGAAAATGACTAGATATCATTAGGACGTGTCCCCCAAATGTCCCCGATTGCATTGCCGCTTATGGAGGGTGATGCCATTGACGTTCATGGACGTCCAAACTTCCCATTAAATCCCAATGGCATTTCTTCATGTTTGTTCATTCTATTGATGCCAATGTACTTGGATTCCATTGACGCTTATGTAAGTTGATACCATTGACGTCCATGGACGTCCAAAATTTTTCCCATTCATTTTCAATGGGAATTTTTTTTTTTTCCCCAAATCAACAGAAAATGACTAGACATCATTAGGACGTGTCCCCCAAATGTCCCCGATTGCATTGCTGCTTATGGAGGGTGATGCCATTGACGTTCATGGACGTCCAAACTTCCCATTCATTTCCAATGGCATTTCTTCATGTTTGTTCATTCTATTGATGCCAATGTACTTGGATTCCTTTGACGCTTATGTAAGTTGATACCATTGACGTCCATGGACGTCCAAAATTTTTCCCATTCATTTTCAATGGGAATTTTTTTTTTTTCCCCAAATCAACAAAAAATGACCAGATATCAATAGGACGTGTCCCCCAAATGTCCCCGATTGGATTGGCGCTTATGGAGGGTGATGCCATTGACGTCCATGGACGTCCAAACTTCCCATTCATTTCCAATGGCATTTCTTCATGTTTGTTCATTCTATTGATGCCAATGTACTTGGATTCCATTGACGCTTATGTAAGTTGATACCATTGACGTCCATGGACGTCCAAAATTTTTCCCATTCATTTTCAATGGGAATTTTTTTTTTTTCCCCAAATCAACAAAAAATGACCAGATATCAATAGGACGTGTCCCCCAAACTTCTCCAATTCCATTGACGCTTATGAAGGGTGCCGCCATTGACGGCCATGGACGTCCAATTCTCCCAATCTTTTCTAATGGCTTTTACTTTGTTTAGTGCCATTGACTGGCATTATGGTCCATTCTATTGATAGACCTGAGTGGGGCTAAGATTTGTATCTCCACAGAGGAAAGACCAAGGTGTAATTTCTCCCGAAATTGCAGTTTCTAGTTATTATTATTATTATTCAATAAATCTCCGCGTTTTTTTGAGCCAACGCACAGCCCAAACCGTAGCACCAATCGGCACCGTTGAAGTATCGGCACGACCGGATTTTTCGCGTGACGATGGGAATTTTTCAAACCGCCACGAAAAATTTTCCGTTCGCCCGTAAACGGCAATTTTCCGAAAAATAAAAAAAGTTTCAAAATGTATCTAGTCCTACAATTTTTGACCAAATCACATAATTTGGGCATCAAAAATTCCGGGACGGTGAGGGGCATAAAAGTTATATACAGAATTTGGCAAAAATTTACGGTTCCCCGGAAATTTGCCAAAAACTTTCCTATTCATTTTGAATGGAAAAAAAACGCGCGCTTCACAGCCCGAACCGTTAGACCGATCGTTACCGTTCAAGTATCGGCACGACCGGAATTTTCGCGTGACACAGGAAACTTTACAAATGGCCCCGAAAAATTTTCCGTTCGTCCGTAAACGGCAATTTTCCGTGAAAAAAAAAAAAGTTTCAAAATGTATCTAGTCCTACAATTTTTGACCAAATCACATAATTTGGGCATCAAAAATTCCGGGACGGTGAGGGGCATAAAAGTTGTATACAGAATTTGGAAAAAAATTACGCTTCCTCAGAAATTTGCCAAAAACTATCCCATTCATTTCGAATGGGAAAAGTTCCCATTCACTTCCAATGGGATTTCCAATGGAATTTACATTGCATTGATGCCATTGACGGCCATGCATGTCGAATCTACTGATGCCAATGTAGTTGGATTCAATTGACTATATGGATGTCGATGCCATTGACGGCCATGGACGTCCAAAATTTTTCCCATTCATTTTCAATGGGGAAAAAACAAGATTTCCCCAAATCAACAGAAAATGACCAGATATCAATAGGACGTGTCCCCCAAACTTCCCCAATTCCCATGACGCTTATGAAGGGTGCCGCCATTGACTTCCATGGACGTCCAAAATTTTTCCCATTCATTTTCAATGGGGAAAAAACTAAATTTCTCCAAATCAACAGAAAATGACCAGATATCAATAGGACGTATACCCCAAACGTCCCCAACTCCATTGACGCTTATGGGGGGTGCTGCCATTGACGTCCATGGACGTCCAAAATTTTTCCCATTCATTTTCAATGGGAAATTTTTTTTTTTCCCCAAATCAACAGAAAATGACTAGATATCAATAGGACGTGGCCCCCAAATGTCCCCGATTGCATTGCTGCTTATGGAGGGTGATGCCATTGACGTCCAGGGACGTCCAAACTTCCCATTAATTTCCGATGGCATTTCTTCATGTTTGTTCATTCTATTGATGCCAATGTACTTGGATTCCATTGACGCTTATGTAAGTTGATACCATTGACGTCCATGGACGTCCAAAAATTTTTCCCATTCATTTTCAATGGGAAATTTTTTTTTTTCCCTAAATCAACAGAAAATGACTAGATATCATTCGGACGTGTCCCCCAAATGTCCCCGATCGCATTGCCGCTTATGGAGGGTGATGCCATTGACGTCCATGGACGTCCAAACTTCCCATTCATTACCAATGGCATTTCTTCATGTTTTTTCATTCTATTGATGCCAATGTACTTGGAATTCCATTGACGCTTATGTAAGTTGATACCATTGACGTCCATGGACGTCCAAAATTTTTCCCATTCATTTTCAATGGGAATTTTTTTTTTTTCCCCAAATCAACAGAAAATGACTAGATATCATTAGGACGTGTCCCCCAAATGTCCCCGATTGCATTGCCGCTTATGGAGGGTGATGCCATTGACGTTCATGGACGTCCAAACTTCCCATTAAATCCCAATGGCATTTCTTCATGTTTGTTCATTCTAGTGATGCCAATGCACTTGGAATTCCATTGACGCTTATGTAAGTTGATACCATTGACGTCCATGGACGTCCAAAATTTTTCCCATTCATTTTCAATGGGATTTTTTTTTTTTCCCCAAATCAACAGAAAATGACTAGATATCATTAGGACGTGTCCCCCAAATGTCCCCGATTGCATTGCCGCTTATGGAGGGTGATGCCATTGACGTCCATGGACGTCCAAACTGCCCATTCATTTCCAATGGCATTTCTTCATGTTTGTTCATTCTATTGATGCCAATGTACTTGGATTCTATTGACGCTTATGTAAGTTGATACCATTGACGTCCATGGACGTCCAAAATTTTTCCCATTCATTTTCAATGGGAAATTTTTTTTTTTCCCCAAATCAACAGAAAATGACTAGATATCATTAGGACGTGTCCCCCAAACTTCCCCGATTCCATTAACAATTATGAAAGGTGCCGCCATTGACGTCCATGGACGTCCAATTCTCCCATTCATTTCTAACGGCTTTTACTTTGTTTTTTGCCAATGACTGGCATTATGATCCATTCTATTGATAGACCTGAGTGGGGCTAAGATCTGTATCTCCACAGAGGAAAGACCAAGGTGTGTAATTTCTCCCGAAATTGCAGTTTCTAGTTATTATTATTATTTATTATATCATCATCTTATTCTCCGCGTTTTTTCGGCGCGCCGCGCAGCCCGAACCGTACCACCGATCGGCACCATTCAAGTATTGACACGACCGGATTTTTCGCGCGACGCGGGGACTTTTTCAAAATCCCCCGAAAAATTTTCCGTTCGCCCGTAAACGGCAATTTTCCGGAAAAAAAAAAAAGTTTAAAAATGTATCTAGTCCTACAATTTTTGACCAAATCACATAATTTGGGTATCAAAAATTTCGGGACGGTGAGGGGCATAAAAGTTGTATACAGAATTTGGCAAAACTTTACGGTTCCCCGGAAATTTGCCAAAAACTCTCCCATTCATTTCTAATGGGAAAAGTTCCCATTCACTTACAATGGGATTTCAATGGAATTTACATTGCATTGATGCCATTGACGGCCATGCATGTCAAATCTATTGATGCCAATGTACTTGGATTCTATTGACTATATGGATGTCGATGCCATTGACGGCCATGGACGTCCAAAATTTTTCCCATTCATTTTCAATGGGGACAAAATACAATTTCCCCTAATCAACAGAAAATGACCAGATATCAATAGGACGTAAACCCCAAACGTCCCCAACTCCATTGACGCTTATGAAGGGTGCCGCCATTGACTTCGATGAACGTCCAAAAATTTTCCCATTCATTTTCAATGGGGAAAAAACTAAATTTCCCCAAATCAACAGAAAATGACCAGATATTAATAGGACGTAAACCCCAAACGTCCCCAACTCCATTGACGCTTATGTGGGTTGCTGCCATTGACGTCCATGGACGTCCAAAATTTTTCCCATTCATTTTCAATAGGAATTTTTTTTTTTTTCCCAAAATCAAAACAAAATGACCAGATGTCAATCGGACATGTCCCCCAAATGTCCCCAATTGCATTGCCGCTAATGGAGGGTGATGCCATTGACGTTCATGGACGTCCAAACTTCCCATTCATTTCCAATGGCATTTCTTCATGTTTGTTCATTCTATTGATGACAATGTACTTGGATTGCCGCTAATGGAGGGTGATGCCATTGACGTTCATGGACGTCCAAACTTCCCATTCATTTCCAATGGCATTTCTTCATGTTTGTTCATTCTATTGATGCCAATGTACTTGGATTCCATTGACGCTTATGTAAGTTGATACCATTGACGTCCATGGACGTCCAAAATTTTTCCCATTCATTTTCAATGGGGAAAAAACTACATTTCTCCAAATCAACAGAAAATGACCAGATATCAATAGGACGTATACCCCAAACGTCCCCAACTCCATTGACGCTTATAGGGGGTGCTGCCATTGACGTCCATGGACGTCCAAAAATTTTCCCATTCATTTTCAATGGGGAAAAAACTAAATTTCCCCAAATCAACAGAAAATGACCAGATATCAATAGGACGTATACCCCAAACGTCCCCAACTCCATTGACGCTTATGGGGGGTGCTGCCATTGACGTCCATGGACGTCCAAAATTTTACCCATTCATTTTTAATGGGAAATTTTTTTTTTTCCCCAAATCAACAGAAAATGACTAGATATCATTAGGACGTGTCCCCCAAATGTCCCCGATTGCATTGCCGCTTATGGGGGGTGATGCCATTGACGTCCATGGACGTCCAAACTTCCCAATCATTTCCAAAGGCATTTCTTCATATTTGTTCATTCTATTGATGCCAATGTACTTGGATTCCATTGACGCTTATGTAAGTTGATACCATTGACGTCCATGGACGTCCAAAATTTTTCCCATTCATTTTCTATGGGAATTTTTTTTTTTTTCCCCAAATCAACAGAAAATGACTAGATATCATTAGGACGTGTCCCCCAAATGTCCCCGATTGCATTGCCGCTTATGGAGGGTGATGCCATTGACGTTCATGGACGTCCAAACTTCCCATTCATTTCCAATGGCATTTCTTCATGTTTTTTCATTTTATTGATGCCAATGTACTTGGATTCCATTGACGCTTATGTAAGTTGATACCATTGACGTCCATGGACGTCCAAAAATTTTCCCATTCATTTTCTATGGGAATTTTTTTTTTTTTCCCCAAATCAACAGAAAATGACTAGATATCATTAGGACGTGTCCCCCAAACTTCCCCGATTCCATTAACAATTATGAAAGGTGCCGCCATTGACGTCCATGGACGTCCAATTCTCCCATTCATTTCTAACGGCTTTTACTTTGTTTTTTGCCAATGACTGGCATTATCATCCATTCTATTGATACACCTGAGTGGGGCTAAGATCTGTATCTCCACAGAGGAAAGACCAAGGTGTGTAATTTCTCCCGAAATTGCAGTTTCTAGTTATTATTATTATTATGCAATGGTTTCTCCGCGTTTTTTCGGCGCGCCGCGCAGCCCGAACCGTCCCACCGATCGGCACCGTTCAAGTATCGACACGACCGGAATTTTCGCGCGACGATGGGAATTTTTCAAACGACCCCGAAAAATTTTTCGTTCGCCCGTAAACGGCGATTTTCCGATTTTTTACAACTTTTTCAAAACGCTACTTGTCCTACAATTTTTGACCAAATCACATAATTTGGACATCAAAAATTCCGGGACGGTGGGGGGCATAAAGATTGTATACAGAATTTGGAAAAAAATTACGGTTCTCCGGATATTTGCCAAAAACTATCCCATTCATTTCCAATGGGAATAGTTCCCATTCACTTTCTATAGTATTTCCAATGGACTTTACATTGCATTGATGCCATTGACGGCCATGCATGTCGAATCTATTGATGCCAATGTACTTGGATTCATTTGACTATATGGATGTCGATGCCATTGACGGCCATGGACGTCCAAAATTTTTCCCATTCATTTTCAATGGGGAAAAAACTAAATTTCCCCAAATCAACAGAAAATGACCAGATATTAATAGGACGTATACCCCAAACGTCCCCAACTCCATTGACGCTTATAGGGGGTGCTGCCATTGACATCCATGGACGTCCAAAATTTTTCCCATTCATTTTCAATGGGGAAAAATCTAAATTTCCCCAAATCATCAGAAAATGACCAGTTATCAATAGTACGTCTCCCCCAAACGTTCCGAACTCCATTGACGCTTATAGGGGGTGCTGCCATTGACGTCCATGGACGTCCAAAAATTTTCCCATTCATTTTCAATGGGGAAAAAACTAAATTTCCCCAAATCAACAGAAAATGACCAGATATTAATAGGACGTATACCCCAAACGTCCCCAATTCCATTTACGCTTATGGAGGGTGATGCCATTGACGTTCATGGACGTCCAAAATTTTTCCCATTCATTTTCAATGGGGAAAAAACTAAATTTCCCCAAATCATCAGAAAATGACCAGTTATCAATAGGACGTCTCCCCCAAACGTCCCCAACTCCACTGACGCTTATGGGGGGTGCTGCCATTGACGTCCATGGACGTCCAAAAATTTTCCCATTCATTTTCAATGGGAAATTTTTTTTTTTCCCCAAATCAACAGAAAATGACTAGATATCATGAGGACGTGTCGCCCAAATGTCCCCGATTGCATTGCCGCTTATGGAGGGTGATTCCATTGACGTCCATGGACGTCCAAACTTCCCATTCATTCCCAATGGCATTTCTTCATGTTTGTTCATTCTATTGATGCCAATGTACTTGGATTCCATTGACGCTTATGTAAGTTGATACCATTGATGTCCATGGACGTCCAAAATTTTTCCCATTCATTTTCAATGGGAATTTTTTTTTTCTCCCCCAAATCAACAGAAAATGACTAGATATCAATAGGACGTGTCGCCCAAATGTCCCCGATTGCATTGCCTCTTATGGAGGGTGATGCCATTGACGTTCATGGACGTCCAAACTTCCCATTCATTTCCAATGGCATTTCTTCATGTTTGTTCATTCTATTGATGCCAATGTACTTGGATTCCATTGACGCTTATGTAAGTTGATACCATTGACGTCCATGGACGTCCAAAATTTCCATTCATTTCCAATGGCATTTCTTCATGTTTGTTCATTCTATTGATGCCAATGTACTTGGATTCCATTGACGCTTATGTAAGTTGATACCATTGACGTCCATGGACGTCCAAAATTTTTCCCATTCATTTTCAATGGGAATTTTTTTTTTCCCCAAATCAACAGAAAATGACTAGATATCAATAGGACGTGTACCCCAAATGTTCCCGATTGCATTGCTGCTTATGGAGGGTGATGCCATTGACGTTCATGGACGTCCAAACTTCCCATTAAATCCCAATGGCATTTCTTCATGTTTGTTCATTCTATTGATGCCAATGTACTTGGATTCCATTGACGCTTATGTAAGTTGATACCATTGACTTCCATGGACGTCCAAAAATTTTCCCATTCATTTTCAATGGGAATTTTTTTTTTTTTTCCCCAAATCAACAGAAAATGACTAGATATCAATAGGACGTGTCCCCCAAATTTCCCCGATTGCATTGCCTCTTATGGAGGGTGATGCCATTGACGTCCACGGACGTCCAAACTTCCCATTCATTCCCAATGGCATTTCTTCATGTTTGTTCATTCTATTGATGCCAATGTACTTGGTATCCATTGACGCTTATGTAAGTTGATACCATTGACGTCCATGGACGTCCAAAATTTTTCCCATTCATTTTCAATGGGAATTTTTTTTTTTCCCCAAATCAACAAAAAATGACCAGATATCAATAGGACGTGTCCCCCAAACTTTTCCAATTCCATTGACGCTTATGAAGGGTGCCGCCATTGACGGCCATGGACGTCCAATTCTCCCAATCTTTTCTAATGGCTTTTACTTTGTTTAGTGCCATTGACTGGCATTATGGTCCATTCTATTGATAGACCTGAGTGGGGCTAAGATCTGTATCTCCACAGAGGAAAGACCAAGGTGTGTAATTTCTCCCGAAATTGCAGTTTCTAGTTATATCATCAAATTATTCTCCGCGTTTTTTCGGCGCGCCGCGCAGCCCGAACCATACCACCGATCGGCACCATTCAAGTATTGACACGACCGGATTTTTCGCGCGACGCAGGGACTTTTTCAAAATCCCCCGAAAAATTTTCCGTTCGCCCGTAAATGGCAATTTTCCGAAAAAAAAAAAAAGTTAAAAAATGTATCTAGTCCTACAATTTTTGACCAAATCACATAATTTGGGTATCAAAAATTCCGGGACGATGAGGGGCATAAAAGTTGTATACAGAATTTGGCAAAAATTTACGGTTCCCCGGAAATTTGCCAAAAACTTTCCTATTCATTTTGAATGAAAAAAAAACGCACGCTGCACAGCCCGAACCGTTTGACCGATCGGCACCGTTCAAATATCGGCACGACCGGAATTTTCGCGCAACGATGGGAATTTTTCAAACGGACCCGAAAAATTTTCCCTTCGCCCGTAAACGGCAATTTTCCAGGAAAAAAAAAAAGTTTCAAAATGTATCTAGTCCTACAATTTTTGACCAAATCACACAATTTGGGCATCAAAAATTCCGGGACGGTGAGGGGCATAAAAGTTGTATACAGAATTTGGAAAAAAATTACGCTTCCTCGGAAATTTGCCAAAAACTATCCCATTCATTTCGTATGGGAAAAGTCCCATTCACTTCCAATGGGATTTCCAATGGAATTTACATTGCATTGATGCCATTGACGGCCATGCATGTCGAATCTACTGATGCCAATGTACTTGGATTCAATTGACTATATGGATGTCGATGCCATTGACTGCCATGGACGTCCAAAATTTTTCCCATTCATTTTCAATGGGGGAAAAAACAAAATTACCCCAAATCAACAGAAAATGACCAGATATCAATAGGACGTGTCCCCCAAACTTCCCCAATTCCATTGACGCTTATGAAGGGTGCCGCCATTGACTTACATTGACGTCCAAAATTTTTCCCATTCATTTTCAATGGGGAAAAAACTAAATTTCTCCAAATCAACAGAAAATGACCAGATATCAATAGGACGTATATCCCAAACGTCCCCAATTCCATTGACGCTTATGGGGGGTGCTGCCATTGACGTCCATGGACGTCCAAAATTTTACCCATTCATTTTCAATGGGAATTTTTTTTTTTTCCTCAAATCAACAGAAAATGACTAGATATCAATAGGACCTGTCCCCCAAATGTCCCCGATTGCATTGCTGCTTATGGAGGGTGATGCCATTGACGTCCAGGGACGTCCAAACTTCCCATTCATTTCCAATGGCATTTCTTCATGTTTGTTCATTCTTTTGATGCCAATGTACTTGGATTCCATTGACGCTTATGTAAGTTTATACCATTGACGTCCATGGACGTCCAAAATTTTTCCCATTCATTTTCAATGGGAATTTTTTTTTTTTTCCCCAAATCAACAGAAAATGACTAGATATCAATAGGACGTTTCCCCCAAATGTGCCCGATTGCATTGCTGCTTATGGAGGGTGATGCCATTGACGTCCAGGGACGTCCAAACTTCCCATTCATTTCCAATGGCATTTCTTCATGTTTGTTCATTCTATTGATGCCAATGTACTTGGATTCCATTGACGCTTATGTAAGTTGATACCATTGACGTCCATGGACGTCCAAAATTTTTCCCATTCATTTTCAATGGGAATTTTTTTTTTTTTCCCCAAATCAATAGAAAATGACTAGATATCATTGGGACGTGTCCCCCAAATGTCCCCGATTGCATTGCCGCTTATGGGGGGTGATGCCATTGACGTCCATGGACGTCCAAACTTCCCATTAAATCCCAATGGCATTTCTTCATGTTTGTTCATTCTTTTGATGCCAATGTACTTGGATTCCATTGACGCTTATGTAAGTTTATACCATTGACGTCCATGGACGTCCAAAATTTTTCCCATTCATTTTCAATGGGAATTTTTTTTTTTTTCCCCAAATCAACAGAAAATGACTAGATATCAATAGGACGTTTCCCCCAAATGTGCCCGATTGCATTGCTGCTTATGGAGGGTGATGCCATTGACGTCCACGGACGTCCAAACTTCCCATTCATTTCCAATGGCATTTCTTCATGTTTGTTCATTCTATTGATGCCAATGTACTTGGATTCCATTGACGCTTATGTAAGTTGATACCATTGACGTCCATGGACGTCCAAAATTTTTCCCATTCATTTTCAATGGGAATTTTTTTTTTTTCCCCCAAATCAACAGAAAATGACTAGATATCATTAGGACGTGTCCCCCAAATGTCCCCGATTGCATTGCCGCTTATGGGGGGTGATGCCATTGACGTCCATGGACGTCCAAACTTCCCATTCATTTCCAAAGGCATTTCTTCATGTTTGTTCATTCTATTGATGCCAATGTACTTGGATTCCATTCACGCTTATGTAAGTTGATACCATTGACGTCCATGGACGTCCAAAATTTTTCCCATTCATTTTCAATGGGATTTTTTTTTTTTTCCCCAAATCAACAGAAAATGACTAGATATCATTAGGACGTGTCCCCCAAATGTCCCCGATTGCATTGCCGCTTATGGAGGGTGATGCCATTGACGTTCATGGACGTCCAAACTTCCCATTCATTTCCAATGGCATTTCTTCATGTTTGTTCATTTTATTGATGCCAATGTACTTGGATTCCATTGACGCTTATGTAAGTTGATACCATTGACGTCCATGGACGTCCAAAATTTTTCCCATTCATTTTCAATGGGAATTTTTTTTTTTTTCCCAAATCAACAGAAAATGACTAGATATCAATAGGACGTGTCCCCTAAACTTCCCCGATTCCATTAACAATTATGGAGGGTGCTGCCATTGACGGACATGGACGTCCAATTCTCCCAATCTTTTCTAATGGCTTTAACTATGTTTAGTGCCAATGACTGGCATTATGATCCATTCTATTGATAGACCTGAGTGGGGCTAAGATCTGTATCTCCACAGAGGAAAGACCAAGGTGTGTAATTTCTCCCGAAATTGCAGTTTCTAGTTACCTTGGTCTTTCCTATGGAAAGAACAAGGTATTGTTATTCTGCAACTTTATTCGCCTTATTATTATTATTATTATTATTATTTATTACCTTGGTCTTTCTGAAAGAAAGAACAAGGTTATGTTATTCTACAACTTTATTATTATTATTATTATGCAATGGTTTCTCCGCGTTTTTTCGGCGCGCCGCGCAGCCCGAACCGTCCCACCGATCGGCACCGTTCAAGTATCGACACGACCGGAATTTTCGCGCGACGATGGGAATTTTTCAAACGACCCCGAAAAATTTTTCGTTCGCCCGTAAACGGCGATTTTCCGATTTTTTACAACTTTTTCAAAACGCTACTTGTCCTACAATTTTTGACCAAATCACATAATTTGGACATCAAAAATTCCGGGACGGTGGGGGGCATAAAGATTGTATACAGAATTTGGAAAAAATTTACAGTTCTCCGGATATTTGCCAAAAACTATCCCATTCATTTCCAATGGGAAAAGTTCCCATTCACTTTCAATAGTATTTCCAATGGACTTTACATTGCATTGATGCCATTGACGGCCATGCATGTCGAATCCATTGATGCCAATGTACTTGGATTCATTTGACTATATGGATGTCGATGCCATTGACGGCCATGGACGTCCAAAATTTTTCCCATTCATTTTCAATGGGGAAAAAACTGCATTTCCCCAAATCAACAGAAAATGACCAGATATTAATAGGACGTTTTCCCCAAACGTCCCCAACTCCATTGACGCTTATGGGGGGTGCTGCCATTGACGTCCATGGACGTCCAAAATTTTTCCCATTCATTTTCAATGGGGAAAAAACTAAATTTCCCCAAATCATCAGAAAATGACCAGTTATCAATAGTACGTCTCCCCCAAACGTTCCGAACTCCATTGACGCTTATAGGGGGTGCTGCCATTGCGTCCATGGACGTCCAAAAATTTTCCCATTCATTTTCAATGGGGAAAAAACTAAATTTCCCCAAATCAACAGAGAATGACCAGATATTAATAGGACGTATACCCCAAACGTCCCCAATTCCATTTACGCTTATGGAGGGTGATGCCATTGACGGCCATGGACGTCCAAAAATTTTCCCATTCATTTTCAATGGGGAAAAAACTAAATTTCCCCAAATCAACAGAGAATGACCAGATATTAATAGGACGTATACCCCAAACGTCCCCAATTCCATTTACGCTTATGGAGGGTGATGCCATTGACGGCCATGGACGTCCAAACTTCCCATTCATTTCCAATGGCATTTTTTCATGTTTGTTCATTCTATTGATGCCAATGTACTTGGATTCCATTGACGCCTATGTAAGTTGATACCATTGACGTCCATGGACGTCCAAAATTTTTCCCATTCATTTTCAATGGGAATTTTTTTTTTCCCCAAATCAACAAAAAATGACTAGATATCATTAGGACGTGTCCCCCAAATGTCCCCGATTGCATTGCCGCTTATGGAGGGTGATGCCGTTGACGTCCATGGACGTCCAAAATTTCCATTCATTCCCAATGGCGTTTCTTCATGTTTGTTCATTCTATTGATGCCAATGTACTTGGATTCCATTGACGCTTATGTAAGTTGATACCATTGACGTCCATGGACATCCCAAAATTTTTCCCATTCATTTTCAATGGGAATTTTTTTTTCCCCCAAATCAACAGAAAATGACTAGATATCAATAGGACGTGTACCCCAAATGTTCCCGATTGCATTGCTGCTTATGGAGGGTGATGCCATCGACGTCCATGGACGTCCAAACTTCCCATTCATTTTAATTGTCATTTCTTCATGTTTGTTCATTCTATTGATACCAATGTACTTGGATTCCATTGACGCTTATGTAAGTTGATACCATTGACGTCCATGGACGTCCAAAATTTTTCCCATTCATTTTCAATGGGAAATTTTTTTTTTTTCCCCAAATCAACAGAAAATGACTGCATATCATTAGGACGTGTCCCCCAAATGTCCCCGATTGCATTGCCGCTTATGGATTTTGATGCCATTGACGTTCATGGACGTCCAAACTTCCCATTCATTTCCAATGTCATTTCTTCATGTTTGTTCATTCTATTGATGCCAATGTACTTGGATTCCATTGACGCTTATGTAAGTTGATACCATTGACGTCCATGGACGTCCAAAATTTTTCCCATTCATTTTCAATGGGAATTTTTTTTTTTTCCCCAAATCAACAGAAAATGACTAGATATCAATAGGACGTTTCCCCCAAATGTCCCCAATTCCATTTAGGCTTATGTAGCGTGATGCCATTGACGTTCATGGACGTCCAAACTTCCCATTCATTTCCAATGGCATTTCTTCATGTTTGTTCATTCTATTGATGCCAATGTACTTGGATTACATTGACGCTTATGTAAGTTGATACCATTGACTTCCATGGACGTCCAAAATTTTTCCCATTCATTTTCAATGGGAATTTTTTTTTTTTTCCCCAAATCAACAGAAAATGACTAGATATCATTAGGACGTGTCCCCCAAATGTCCCCGATTGCATTGCCGCTTATGGAGGGTGATGCCATTGACGATCATGGACGTCCAAACTTCCCATTAAATCCCAATGGCATTTCTTCATGTTTGTTCATTCTATTGATGCCAATGTACTTGGATTCCATTGACGCTTATGTAAGTTGATACCATTGACGTCCATGGACGTCCAAAATTTTTCCCATTCATTTTCAATGGGAATTTTTTTTTTTTCCCCAAATCAACAGAAAATGACTAGATATCAATAGGACATGTCCCCCAAATGTCCCCGATTGCATTGCCGCTTATGGAGGGTGATGCCATTGACGTCCATGGACGTCCAAACTTCCCATTAATTTCCAATGGCATTTCTTCATGTTTGTTCATTCTATTGATGCCAATGTACTTGGATTCCATTGACGCTTATGTAAGTTGATACCATTGACGTCCATGGACGTCCAAAATTTTTCCCATTCATTTTCAATGGGAATTTTTTTTTTTTCCCCAAATCAACAGAAAATGACTAGATATCAATAGGACATGTCCCCCAAATGTCCCCGATTGCATTGCCGCTTATGGAGGGTGATGCCATTGACGTCCATGGACGTCCAAACTTCCCATTAATTTCCAATGGCATTTCTTCATGTTTGTTCATTCTATTGATGCCAGTGTACTTGGATTCCATTGACGCTTATGTAAGTTGATACCATTGACGTCCATGGACGTCCAAAATTTTTCCCATTCATTTTCAATGGGAATTTTTTTTTTTTCCACAAATCAACAGAAAATGACTAGATATCAATAGGACGTGTCCCTCAAATGTCTCCGATTGCATTAACAATTATGAAGGGTGCCGCCATTGACGTCCATGGACGTCCAATTCTCCAGTTCATTTTTTCTAATGGCTTTTTGTTTTGTGCCAATGACTGGCATTATCATCCATTCTATTGATAGACCTGAGTGGGGCTAAGATCTGTATCTCCACAGAGGAAAGACCAAGGTGTGTAATTTCTCCCGAAATTGCAGTTTCTAGTTATTATTATTATTATTCATCTTATTCTCCGCGTTTTTTTGAGCCAACGCACAGCCCAAACCGTAGCACCGATCGGCACCGTTCAAGTATCGGCACGACCGGATTTTTCGTGTGACGATGGGAATTTTTCAAACCGCCACGAAAAATTTTCCGTTCGCCCGTAAACGGCAATTTTCCGAAAAATAAAAAAAGTTTAAAAATGTATCTAGTCCTACAATTTTTGACCAAATCACATAATTTGGGCATCAAAAATTCCGGGACGGTGAGGGGCATAAAAGTTGTATACAGAATTTGGCAAAAATTTACGGTTCCCCGGAAATTTGCCAAAAACTTTCCTATTCATTTTGAATGGAAAAAAAACGCGCGCTTCAAACCCCGAACCGTTAGACCGATCGGCACCGTTCAAGTATCGGCACGACCGGAATTTTTGCGTGACACAGGAAACTTTACAAATGGCCCCGAAAATTTTTCCGTTCGTCCGTAAACGGCAATTTTCCGTGAAAAAAAAAAAAGTTTCAAAATGTATCTAGTCCTACAATTTTTGACCAAATCAAATAATTTGGGCATCAAAAATTCCGGGACGGTGAGGGGCATAAAAGTTGTATACAGAATTTGGAAAAAAATTACGCTTCCTCGGAAATTTGCCAAAAACTATCCCATTCATTTCGAATGGGAAAAGTCCCATTCACTTCCAATGGGATTTCCAATGGAATTTACATTGCATTGATGCCATTGACGGCCATGCATGTCGAATCTACTGATGCCAATGTACTTGGATTCAACTGACTATATAGATGTCGATGCCATTGACTGCCATGGACGTCCAAAATTTTTCCCATTCATTTTCAATGGGGAAAACACAAAATTACCCCAAATCAACAGAAAATGACCAGATATCAATAGGACGTGTCCCCCAAACTTCCCCAATTCCATTGACGCTTATGAAGGGTGCCGCCATTGACTTACATGGACGTCCAAAATTTTTCCCATTCATTTTCAATGGGGAAAAAACTAAATTTCTCCAAATCAACAGAAAATGACCAGATATCAATAGGACGTATATCCCAAACGTCCCCAATTCCATTGACGCTTATGGGGGGTGCTGCCATTGACGTCCATGGACGTCCAAAATTTTACCCATTCATTTTCAATGGGAAATTTTTTTTTTTCCCCAAATCAACAGAAAATGACTAGATATCAATAGGACCTGTCCCCCAAATGTCCCCGATTGCATTGCTGCTTATGGAGGGTGATGCCATCGACGTCCAGGGACGTCCAAACTTCCCATTCATTTCCAATGGCATTTCTTCATGTTTGTTCATTCTTTTGATGCCAATGTACTTGGATTCCATTGACGGTTATGTAAGTTGATACCATTGACGTCCATGGACGTCCAAAATTTTTCCCATTCATTTTCAATGGGAAATTTTTTTTTTCCCCAAATCAACAGAAAATGACTAGATATCATTAGGACGTGTCCCCCAAATGTCCCCGATTGCATTGCCGCTTATGGGGGGTGATGCCATTGACGTCCATGGACGTCCAAACTTCCCATTCATTTCCAAAGGCATTTCTTCATGTTTGTTCATTCTATTGATGCCAATGTACTTGGATTCCATTGACGGTTATGTAAGTTGATACCATTGACGTCCATGGACGTCCAAAATTTTTCCCATTCATTTTCAATGGGAAATTTTTATTTTCCCCAAATCAACAGAAAATGACTAGATATCATTAGGACGTGTCCCCCAAATGTCCCCGATTGCATTGCCGCTTATGGGGGGTGATGCCATTGACGTCCATGGACGTCCAAACTTCCCATTCATTTCCAAAGGCATTTCTTCATGTTTGTTCATTCTATTGATGCCAATGTACTTGGATTCCATTGACGCTTATGTAAGTTGATACCATTGACGTCCATGGACGTCCAAAATTTTTCCCATTCATTTTCAATGGGAATTTTTTTTTTTTTCCCCAAATCAACAGAAAATGACTAGATATCAATAGGACGTGTCCCCCAAATGTCCCCGATTGCATTGCTGCTTATGAAGGGTGATGCCATTGACGTCCAGGGACGTCCAAACTTCCCATTCATTTCCAATTGCATTTCTTCATGTTTGTTCATTCTATTGATGCCAATGTACTTGGATTCCATTGACGCTTATGTAAGTTGATACCATTGACGTCCATGGACGTCCAAAATTTTTCCCATTCATTTTCAATGGGAATTTTTTTTTCCCCCCAAATCAACAGGAAATGACCAGATATCAATAGGACGTGTCCCCCAAACTTCCCCGATTGCATTGCCGCTTATGGAGGGTGATGCCATTGACGTCCAATTCTCCCAATCTTTTCTAATGGCTTTTACTTTGTTTAGTGCCATTGACTGGCATTATGGTCCATTCTATTGATAGACCTGAGTGGGGCTAAGATCTGTATCTCCACAGAGGAAAGACCAAGGTGTGTAATTTCTCCCGAAATTGCAGTTTCTAGTTATATCATCATCTTATTCTCCGCGTTTTTTCGGCGCGCCGCGCAGCCCGAACCGTACCACCGATCGGCACCATTCAAGTATTGACACGACCGGATTTTTCGCGCGACGCGGGGACTTTTTCAAAATCCCCCGAAAAATTTTCCGTTCGCCCGTAAACGGCAATTTTCCGGAAAAAAAAAAAAGTTTAAAAATGTATCTAGTCCTACAATTTTTGACCAAATCACATAATTTGGGTATCAAAAATTCCGGGACGGTGAGGGGCATAAAAGTTGTATACAGAATTTGGCAAAACTTTACGGTTCCCCGGAAATTTGCCAAAAACTCTCCCATTCATTTCTAATGGGAAAAGTTCCCATTCACTTACAATGGGATTTCAATGGAATTTACATTGCATTGATGCCATTGACGGCCATGCATGTCAAATCTATTGATGCCAATGTACTTGGATTCTATTGACTATATGGATGTCGATGCCATTGACGGCCATGGACGTCCAAAATTTTTCCCATTCATTTTCAATGGGGACAAAATACAATTTCCCCTAATCAACAGAAAATGACCAGATATCAATAGGACGTAAACCCCAAACGTCCCCAACTCCATTGACGCTTATGAAGGGTGCCGCCATTGACTTCGATGAACGTCCAAAAATTTTCCCATTCATTTTCAATGGGGAAAAAACTAAATTTCCCCAAATCAACAGAAAATGACCAGATATTAATAGGACGTAAACCCCAAACGTCCCCAACTCCATTGACGCTTATGGGGGTTGCTGCCATTGACGTCCATGGACGTCCAAAATTTTTCCCATTCATTTTCAATAGGAATTTTTTTTTTTTTCCCAAAATCAAAACAAAATGACCAGATGTCAATAGGACGTGTCCCCCAAATGTCCCCAATTGCATTGCCGCTAATGGAGGGTGATGCCATTGACGTTCATGGACGTCCAAACTTCCCATTCATTTCCAATGGCATTTCTTCATGTTTGTTCATTCTATTGATGCCAATGTACTTGGATTGCCGCTAATGGAGGGTGATGCCATTGACGTTCATGGACGTCCAAACTTCCCATTCATTTCCAATGGCATTTCTTCATGTTTGTTCATTCTATTGATGCCAATGTACTTGGATTCCATTGACGCTTATGTAAGTTGATACCATTGACGTCCATGGACGTCCAAAATTTTTCCCATTCATTTTCAATGGGGAAAAAACTACATTTCTCCAAATCAACAGAAAATGACCAGATATCAATAGGACGTATACCCCAAACGTCCCCAACTCCATTGACGCTTATGGGGGGTGCTGCCATTGACGTCCATGGACGTCCAAAATTTTACCCATTCATTTTTAATGGGAAATTTTTTTTTTTCCCCAAATCAACAGAAAATGACTAGATATCATTAGGACGTGTCCCCCAAATGTCCCCGATTGCATTGCCGCTTATGGGGGGTGATGCCATTGACGTCCATGGACGTCCAAACTTCCCAATCATTTCCAAAGGCATTTCTTCATATTTGTTCATTCTATTGATGCCAATGTACTTGGATTCCATTGACGCTTATGTAAGTTGATACCATTGACGTCCATGGACGTCCAAAATTTTTCCCATTCATTTTCTATGGGAATTTTTTTTTTTTTCCCCAAATCAACAGAAAATGACTAGATATCATTAGGACGTGTCCCCCAAATGTCCCCGATTGCATTGCCGCTTATGGAGGGTGATGCCATTGACGTTCATGGACGTCCAAACTTCCCATTCATTTCCAATGGCATTTCTTCATGTTTTTTCATTTTATTGATGCCAATGTACTTGGATTCCATTGACGCTTATGTAAGTTGATACCATTGACGTCCATGGACGTCCAAAATTTTTCCCATTCATTTTCTATGGGAATTTTTTTTTTTTTCCCCAAATCAACAGAAAATGACTAGATATCATTAGGACGTGTCCCCCAAACTTCCCCGATTCCATTAACAATTATGAAAGGTGCCGCCATTGACGTCCATGGACGTCCAATTCTCCCATTCATTTCTAACGGCTTTTACTTTGTTTTTTGCCAATGACTGGCATTATCATCCATTCTATTGATACACCTGAGTGGGGCTAAGATCTGTATCTCCACAGAGGAAAGACCAAGGTGTGTAATTTCTCCCGAAATTGCAGTTTCTAGTTTTATTGCAATGTTTTTCCTTATTCAGATTTGTTTCAAGACTACAGATACAGTTAGACTTCACTTTGATGGTTAATGCAGTTATAGCAATTTTGTTGTTTTATCACAATAGATTGGTTTATTTACATTTCAAAAACCAGAAGCCAACTGTAATTATTTTCTGTATAAAAATTAATTTGGTGTTCAAAAAGTCTTTATTCAAACTTGTATCTTGAAAAAGAGGGGGTTGTCTTATAATCAGGGCCGTCTTATATTCGGGCCAATACGGTAATATGATAAGTCTATATACATTACTGGGCAAATGCCAGTTTTTTTATGATACAAAATGAAATTTTAAAGCATTTTCCATCAGTAATTTCAGTTATGAATTGTGAAGATGTTTTGGAAAAGGCAAGTAATAATAAACTGAGATCATGTTTGGCACAAGTCTTGAGCTCCCACTATTAACTGGGAATGTGCCTGTCAAGAATGAACTAACCACTTTCAACCTTTGGCAGTGGTTTTCAAACTGGGGAGGGGCACCATTTTTCTCATACTATACTACTTATATTATACCATTAATTAAATGCAAAACAGGGATGTCAACCAAAGCAAAAACGTGAAAATATGCCGACGTATAGGCTACAGTATTTTGCTCACTCCTTCACCTTTACAAAATGGGTAATGAGCAGGGGTGAGGCCTGAATAATAATAATAATAAAAAAATAAAAAATAAGATCTAGTATCGGAACTGTATCAGCAGTGGCAGCTATCCTGATAGTTATCATGATCGTATTGGAAGTAAAAAATGTGGATCGGTGTATCACTAATGATATTGACGAGAAAACATGTTTTTCTTGGCATGAGAATAAATTACGTACTATTGAAACATTGTGTTGATTTACATTACATATTCTTATATTGCCGAGGCAACCAAGTATTGTAGATTGTAAATGTTTCAGTGGAAGGACGATGAGGAGGACGAGTGTGACATGTATGAAGTGCCCCCCTGTGAACGTCCAACTGTCAGCGTTCCAACAAGACAAGTGGAAGAGAATCTCTATATTGGTAAGAACAGTTATTCTCATCGGCTCTGGTCTCCTCGTACGGAGTTTGTGTGTTTCTTCGAGAACTTACCCCCACATTTTAAAAACGTGCATGTTCATTTCATTGTATAACTGTTTGAATGTGAATTTTTGCTTGTCTATATACACTTTGCAAAATCAGATGGTATAGGTTCCAACTCAGCACTGGACCAAATAAGGAATAACAGTATAGAAACTGAGAGGGTGGGTATTTGTATCTTGCAGAACGAACTTCCAGTGTTTCAGTCCTTACGCCTGCATCAAGACCGACTTTTAAAACTCAGGTAAATACAGAATTAGTGTCTTGATGTCTGCTTCTGTGAGACATTTGAGCTTTACCTTATTTTCCCTTTAGCGGTCTCAACCAAATGCAAAGGAGTTTACCGTCAAGAAACGTAAGCCACATTTCAAAGCAGTAAGGCGGAACAATGCATTACTTATCGGTTGCCTTTGACGGCGATAGACAACCAATCCATTTGAACTGGATTCCTAGTCAAAATGAATTGGATGTCTATCAACGGCAGCTAGTGATTAAACACATGTCAACCTTTAGCACCTGAGGTCGACAGGAACGAGAAACCCGACAGGAAAAAGATGGCGACCCTTCCTGCTCGATTTCTCACGTCTACCATGGAGGAAGGTAAAGAAAACATTTATTTTACTGAACCGTGTGTTCAAAGGTATTGGGAACACTATTCTTCTGCCTAAAGAAAGTGAAATGTGGGGTTGCCCACTTTGCCATATTTCACTGTTCAAGGAAGTCTTAAAGACAATGGCGTAGGTTTGGTCTCAACATTGGTATGGAAGATATAACAGCATAACCTGCATATACACCTTTTGCCGGGGACTGGACATTAATAAAACCAAACATGCATACTAGACAACCCCAAGACTCGAACCAAAGCACACTCATGAAATTCTGATGTGTGCATGGAAAATGAATGAATGAATGAATTTCACAGATTTTTGTTTCGTGTCAGTTCATGTTCATGTCAGCGTCCCCCTGAAGTGTAGCCATTCATGGATAGCTCCCCGTTTTTTGTATGTTTAATCTGCTGGTTAGCCACGTCTACCATTATAGGGCTCTAGCGCCCCCCAAAAATAACAGTCTTGTGCTAAATGGAATATGAAATAATAAAAATGCATTTATTCAAGACAAATATGGCAAAATGACTCCATAATGGTCAAAACTGTCGACTTCACCTTTACTGTCGCACCTCCCGAACGAGATTTTATGCCACCTAAATCAGGCTTATGTCGTTTCCCTTCCCCGGCTACGGAGAATGTAAACAAACCAAGAGGCGTGACAGCTAGCCGACATGCTAACCCGAACCGAGTGATGTTTCAAAGTCTTCGAAGCGGAAAATCACACGTAACTAGCCCGGATCATTTCACATGACGACTGGGTTGTCAATTGTCTTCGCCGATCGGCAAACCGCCCGGCGGAGAGCAATTTACAGCTCGTTCCCCCACTACTACGGACAGGAGAGCTCACCGGGGAAGCAGCTGGACAATGACCGATGAACAAACCGGCCGACGTCGGAGGAGGGTGTAGCTGCCAAATGGTCAACACGAATATGGCAAAATAATGCTTTACTACACGGCGAAGTCGTAAACAGTGAGAGACTCAGGGGAGGAGGGCGGCTGCAGTTGTGCGGCTAACATGTGCAGCTAATGTGTATGAGGAGAGCTTTTTACATGCCCATCCATGATCAAACGTAAGTAGTCCTTTATTTAAAAAAAAGTTTGTAGTGTTTACTTTGTAATCGCTGTATTCGCGGCTATTTTTAACTCAAAGTAGCAATTTCTGATCGGTCGGAAATTTTGACAGAACATCGGTGACATGAAGAGGGGAATAAGCCGAGTATAGTGCTCTCCCGATGGGGGATGTGCGACAAGCCGCCATTTGTCGGCCGAGGGGACAAGGTGCATGTCAGCCACAAAATGCAAGCCACCTAATATTAAAATGATCCCAGTATTTGACATTATACAAAACACGATGTCTACTCACTTCCTGGTAAGTCCCATGGTCCCACAGTAGTAGGGCTTGTTTTGGCCAATATCCACCGGTGAATGGGAACCTTTTGAAACACCAAAAAGGCACACACGCCTCTCCCTTGTACAGCAAGATTTTTCTACAGCCGTTTGGCTGTCGTGATGCGAAAAATAAACGTATTAATCCGTAAAATCATTCGAATCCTTAGTCAGTACGGCTGTAGAGTGAAGAGGACTCATTCCTCTGTACACGTCACAGCGCCCTCTTTCTCAACTCGAGACAGTTGCTGGAAGTCACTCATTTTCAAACTAAATAAATATAGCGATCGCTTCCACATACATCCAAGCGGTCCATTTCATTCAGGAGCATAAAATACCGCGTGTATTATGAAATAAACATGCTTTTTTGTGTCACAGGCACTTTAATGTTATGCTAACTCTGATGCAGGTCAGACTTTCATTATCAAAATTAGTGGTGTTTCCTCCATCTCCATAACATTGCCGTCTTTTTACATTACTTACAGTGACTGCCGCTGGCCGTAAAAAAAAAACTTCTAATATCCCTCTTCTTCGAAGGGGGCGAAGAAGGCCGCATGTTGTTGAAACGAATCTGTCGGGGCTGTGTGTGTGTGTGGGGGGGGGGAGCGTGCGTGTGTGTGTGTGTGTCTGTGTGGCTTGGAAGGGTCAAGCCATCACCCAATCAAACGTGCGTTTGAGGGAAAAAATGGACAGGCACATTCAGCAAGCGAGAAAGGAGAAATGTAAGTGTGAAAGTAATTCACTTAATAATAGTCAGGTCTATTCTATCCTTACAACATATGGAAACACAATCCAAATTACCTGTTTAACTGAAGTCATTATATAATGCAGTTAAGGTTGCTTAAAAGTTGGTGGGGACAATTTGAGCATCCTGAAAAGTTGGTAGTGTTGTGTCTCTACCGTCCCTATGCAAACCTACGTCCTTGCTTAAAGATGTTGGGAGTACTGTACAAAGTGTGACTGTATGACTGAAACATGCATTGATAGCGCCCCCTTGTGTTTAAATGTCTGTCTGTCGGTCAGTGGGTCACCAGTCTTTCTTTCTGTCTAGTTGCGCGTGTCAATGTCACTAGATCCTTTCAGGCTGCGTTATCTCCAGATCTCCATTTCACAATTACTCTGCCTTCATCAATTTTTGTCTGCTTTTCAGATGTGTATCTGGAGCCACATGGAGAATCGGTAAATTATTTGAAATACACTCTCGTCAATCAACTTTCGGATACTGCTTCATGGACATCTAGAACAATTATAACAACAAAATCAACTGCACGATCTAATTGCATCAATTGCGCTGCAAATGTTCAAAATTAAATGTGGTTGATCAATTGCTCAATGGCACCCACACCTACAGTTCGGTGCAATTCTCCTACTGGCATCAAAACTGTGTGTTCTCATGTTTCAGGGGGTGGATGAAGACCTGTATTTAGAACCAGCAGCTGGTGGGTCGCATGATTGTGGACTAGATTATGTTGATTAATTGTTTGCATAAAAACTGTTCCAGATACGGATCTTTATTTGAATTCTCTTCCTGTTCTTCAGCTTGCCCTCCGTCCCCCCCAGACCCAACGAGAATGTCTTCCAAGACATCTCCCTCGCCTTCCCTCATGTATGTGCGTTTCTGCCGCTGTTACTCAAACATTGTTAAACATTCAGCCTTCGAGAAAATAATTATGCCTGAAGTTCTTATAGTTTTGCTTATTGTGATTTGAGTTTTAGAGATGTTAGTGATATTTTTGTACAAAACATTACTCGAGCTCAGAGGTCAACAACCTTTAACATTGAAGTAGCCGTTTCAGCCCAGTTTCCTCAGATAAGATGACAATGATAGCAACACCTACAAAGTGTCATTTGCAACTTAACTTAACAAAGAAGTTTAGCCTCCTTTTAGTAAGCAGGATAAGCAGTATTGCCAACTTGGTGACTTTCCAAAGTCTCTTGCTGACTTTTTTGGACAAAAGTGACTAGTGACAAGTCTAACGACTTTGTCTCGTGTTTTTTTTAACTGACTCTTTGCTTCTCCCACGACATTATTCCTCTCTCCTAAGCGTCCATTACAATTACTGTATATACAAATTGCCAATATGCAAATTAGGTGATGACATCATCTGGTGATTTCTGGCGTCTCTTAGGGCAGCCAATAGCTACTTCCCTTTCTGGGCAGCACTGACTCACTTTTTATTCACAGGCCCCTCACGCAAGTTAGGAATTCACCCACTATGTAAAGTCATGGTTGTGGAAACACAAGTCTTTGCTCGAAATGAATGGTGCAAAATTACAAAAAAAAAAAAAAAAAAAATATATATATATATATATATATATATATATATATATATATATATATATATATATATATATATATATATATATATATATATATATATATATATATACAGTATGTATATATACATACAAAAATTACATCTGAGACACAGCTCACTTGCTTATTCTTGTGCCATTTTTAGAACAGACTTGCGGGCAATTTGGTCCCCGCGGACACCGTTTTGATGGTAAAATATCAATGCATTTGCATGATAGCAATACATTTTTATGTAATGCATTTTTGTCTAAATGATATTTGATTTTAATTGGGAGGCACTGGCTGTGAATGATCACTACCAGCTCTACCGGTTGTAATTTATTGGATGTCTATTGAAGTCAATGGCAGTAAATGAGTTAATGCTATACTCTATCTGCTGAATGTAAACAGTAGTATATTATGACATGTATTCTGACATCCTGTCACTGTGCAGAATGAAGCCTCCAGTTCCCAGAGCAAATTCTGTGAGTTGATCACTTCCTCTTCCCATTTCAGCCATTTGACAATTAATTTGAATTCTATGACACTTACTAGACATATCCTTTCCCTTCTTTTCAGAGTTCCTTCCTGCATTGCTCGACAGAAATAAAAACAGGTAGAAAACTTTTTCTCCTTTAACATCTTCATGATATGCAAAAAGTCTTCACACCCTTGTTTAAAATACATTAACTGTACACACAGTAAATAGATGGTTTTTATTTACTTGAACGTATGTGAAACTTTCAGTTCCAAACCATGACACAAGGCCTGTCACCACTAAACTGTCTCCACTGACAGCAGGATTTAAGTCCCCTTTGTCAACCAGTCTAAAAGAGACTATTTTGAGGTTGGTCACCCAGAGCAATAGCAAATGCACTTTAAATCATATTGGGTTGATTTTTGCAGGCCAAGTGTATGCTAAAGCTGTGTTTGTTAACATTCCTGTCTGCGTTTCAGACATGCAAATCCTCACATGCCGGATACTAAGAATGCAAGTAAGCTTATTTGTTTTGTACCAGAAATGTATTGTTCATCATTTTAACAAATTTCAGGTTTTTAGATTTAACTAAGAACATTTTTTTTCCTCACTGCTTTGGTGGAGGGCGAACTGCCAAACAATCAGGGAATGAGGTAAAACATTGTATAATAGTTCATGTTTGTTATTGGAAACATACACTAATATTTATGTTCAAATCATTATAGGACAGAGAATGGTTTGCTGGTGATTGTAACAGAAAATCAGCAGAGGATCTCTTACTAGCAGTCAATAAGGTAGAAGACCTCCTATTATAACTCCAAGCTTCCCAAACTGTAATTTAATACATTTAACAACTCCACTCTCTATGCTCGTTGACATCCAAATTCTAACACAGGAAGTCACCGAAGAAGAAATCATTGTTTTTGGAGTTGAATAGTCACAACCACAAAGCCTAATTATGATGTCCAATGAGCCAATGATCTATTTGAACAGGGAACAATTTAAATGAATTGGACGGTGATCGCCATCAGTGGCAGCCAATGAGTTCACTGAAACATTCTCAACCTGTGTCACACCCACCCAAAATAACAAAAAAGTACACTTAGTTCAGTTCAGTTTATTCACGCATCAAAATACAGTACATAGTCATACGCGAGCAGTTTACATGATAAGACGGGTGAATAGGACACTCCAAAGAAGCTATTCAAAGCTTTTAGCAGGGGCCCAGTTGTACAGCACACACACACATCCACACACACTTGCAATTAACTGTGGAAAATTTCAAAATTCTGGATACATTGGATTTGATATGAGACACCGGTAATGTTATCCAAAGAATCAGCTTTTAAGTGTTTCGTCAAGTTCATTCCAAATCTGTGGTCCTTTGCACACAATACCAAAGCTTATACACTTTAGCCTTCGTTTTCCCCCCGTGATTTAGTTTTTTTCCTGGTAGTATTGCTGAGGAGTACAGATTGGGATGAGGCCACCTAATTTATGGTTTAGTCTATAGATGATCTGATACATTACACAAGCATTTTGGTAATTGTTGTGGTCTTTAACCCTCAGAAGGTGGTGGCGGTGAAAAAGTATTTTAGTGGGAGCATTAAACTCAGACCATTTTAGGGCTTGTATAACTTTTGTCTGTAGTATTTCAAGCTTTTTTAGATAAATTGGATATGTGTTGCACCATATGACATTACAGTATTGCAAATGTGGTTCAAATAAAGATTTATACCGAATGAGAAGTGCAGATAGTGGGAGATAATGTCTCAGTTTAAAAAAAGGAGCAGCATATTTCGACAGTTTATTTGTAGGATCATCAATATGTTTTTTAAAATTAAGGTACTCGTCAATATGGACCCCCAGGAATTTTGTAGAGTCGACTCTTTCAATGTTTTGTCCGTTTATATTTAGGCAGATTTGTTTAGTGGCTTGTTTTTCAGGGGAGCGAAACACAATGTAATTTCTTTTATTGATATTTAGAGATGGTTTATTACATTTTAACCATGTGTCTATTTCCTCTAATTCACTATTCATGATTTGCTCGAGTGCATTTGGATATTTATGGGAAAAGAACAAATTTGTATCGTCAGCAAATGTTACTTTATGTAAAATGGATGATGAATTAACAAAATCATTAATGTACAGATTGAAGAGGAGCGGACCTTAGATGGAGCCCTGGGGGACTCAAATGTTTTATGAGCTTGTATGATGATTTAATGATGAATTATTAATGTTGACATACAGATGTCTTCCAGACAGATAACTCACTGTACCTTAAAGTTCATTGCATAGTATAAACGTACAGTGTAAATACAATGTTACCTTGAGATATAAATTTATTTTTTGTTTTTTTGACCCTACTTCTCAAATCATTTTCCCAATTGAAATAGTTTGTAAAAATAATTGGAAATGCCATTAAACTTTTCCAGCTTTAAAAACACCACCAACAACATTTTAAAACACAGTTTCATAAAACTTGATAATACAGTACTATGAATACAAAACACAGTTTTGCCAAAATTGAGTCGATATAAAGCCATTTTTTTTAAAAACCCATTTTTATTGACATCGTGCTGCTTCTTCTGTTGGACTATGCCTATTTGTGCATATTTGAATAGTAATGCGCATGTACTTTAACAAAATCCCTGTTCAGTAAGCTGAAGTGATAGTCTTTGTTCTTCACAGAAGACAAAGAATATATGCGTGTATACAGTATATGTGAGTATTGATATATTATCTGTCTACGTGTGTCACTGTGTTCAAACTTATACTGTACAGTACTGCTTTTATAACACAGCAACACCAAGAGTTGTTAACCATCTGCTACTTGTTGAGAAATAACTTGAGTTCACTGCCACCACCCAGAGCTCCTACCTCAAAGTTTTACATGCAAGTACTCTGTCCAATCTGCAGGACGGCACTTTCCTCATCCGACACAGCTCAGCCCAGAACGCCCGACAGCCTTTCACCCTCGCAGTGCTCTACCAGCAGAGAGTCTACAACATTCCTGTCCGCTTCCTGGAAGAGATGCAGGGCTTTGCACTGGGAAAGGAAGGCAAGAAAAGTGAAGAGGTGAACTGAATGGATGACAATCTCACTGACTACTTTATTTAACATATTGGCTGCCTTCGACAGCGATGGGCGCCAATCTGTTTTGACTGGGAGGTTCTCGCAGCAAGCATTGGCTGCCAACCTCTCCCAGTTCAAATAGATTAGGTGTCTATTGTCGTCAATGGCATTTAAACATGATCATTGACCGTCAATCCTTCCAGTCGAAACGAATTGGTTGTCTTTTAGCAACAATGGCAGCCAATGAGTTAAGGTGATTGCTAGATGCCGATCTTTCACTACCATCCCTCCCAGTTTAACCCTTTCAGGGACAGTGCTCATTCATAGACTTCATAATATATTGACGGGACACGGGGTGCGGGGCCGATTAATAGGGGGCCTATTTCCGTCAAAGCTGACCGAGTGAAAACACAGACTATTTACATTAAAAAATTCTTGTGAATAAATGCTTAAATCCCTGAATTCTTTATAGATATGGACATAAAACAGTCTCCATTCTTGGTTAAAAGCAAAAAAAAAAAAAAAATGGGCAGTTAGCATTTGTTGTATTTACGTTAATATGTCGAATGTGCTGCTAGTCGTTAAGCCACTGAGCCACAAGAGCTTTTTACAATGAAAATTCTTGTGAATAAATGCGTAAATCCCTGAATTCTTTATAGATATGGACGTACAACAGTCTCGATTCCTTGTTAAGAGGAAAGAACCAGGCCGTTAGCATTTATTTTATGTAAATATTGCCAATTATGATGCCAGTGTCGTTGCAGTTAATTTCTCCCATTGATTTTTTTCACAACGTTTCAAAATGCATGCATGGTACGAAAAATATAATAATTACCTTGAGTCCTCGAACAAATCACTCCTGAGACAATCCTCCCTCTTAATATGTGGTACAGCTTTCGTATTTTTTCAACCTAAATCCGGCGTTGGATCGCTCCATGTGTTTGAGAATAACTGCGACCGACTTCGACCGACTGAAGCAGAGTGTGGTACGACCCCCTACTCGAAGGCGTGGCGCAGTGTCTGGGGATGTGTTCCGTCAATATCATTATGAAGCCTATGGCTCATTACAGCTATTAAGACCTTTAACCCTTTATACAGCACGTCACGATTTTTGTTCAATTAAAAAAAACTTAAATACAGGCTGACCAAAAAAACAGTGTTTAAAAAAAAACAATAATGGAATTTTCATTTCATAATGACATCCTTTAAATGGTGTCCTGCTTCATGAATGCAATCTTGAAATCAGCTTTTGAAAAAAAAAAACGGGAATTTTTGCATATTGGCAGTCATGGGAAAATGTCACTCACCACTTATTTGAGTCTTATTTAACTCAAATAAGAATATATTGTTCTATGTAAATCAGCCAAGGTAGCCCCCAGTCAATCGTTTTTTTTCTAACAGGGGCCTCTCCTAAAACTTGTCGGCAAATATCTATGGTCGTAAGCATAATGAGTTCTTCTCCAATCGTGAAAGCTTTCTTACCTTTAGCGATATTATGATGGTCTCAGTGCATTCGCTTTTGTTACCTCATTCGCTAGCTTTTAGCCACATATTATGCAGAATGGACTTGGTTGTAGGCTAATCTTCTGGTTTACCAGGTGGTCTTTTTCCCATAAAAAAGCTGTCCAAAGACGTCGCCGCCCGCAGCACACAGCCAACAGCAGTTAAAGTTATTGTTTACATTGACTGGCGCTGGGCTGCTATAAGTGTGCAAACACCCTAGTAATTGAGGCCAACCACTAGATGGCGACCAATACAAATCTTTACTCGGATTAGTCTATAGACCCCACTCACCAACGTCGCACAATGATGTGTCGCTGTATCGTGCCACCATACTGTCCGTCATTGTTTGTTCGTATTCTCAATGGTCTCAATTTATCGTGCAATTTATAGTGCAATTCATGGAATTCGTGGCAGCTTTTAGACGCTGTAAACTCATTGGATGTGTTGCATAAAAGGCGTTATGTGGAAAAGCTTCGGTCGATCCATTCGCCAGATCCATATTTGTTGCCTAAATCGATATTTTTTGACCCGCTGTCTTCGCCGTCTCTGCCTGACATCTGCTACCCTGATATCTACAACTATCTTGTCCACAGAAACTCAGCCTATTCTCACGAAAGTTTGAAAAACTTTAAGAGCAGCACTCTAAGCAACATTACCCCGTGTGACCCTTTACTTCCAATTTTCTAAAATGGCAACAATCAATAAAAAAAAAAAAAAAAAAGTTGACTGCGATGGCCGACGCTTAAAAGATGGGTGGATATTGGACTATTTCTTCAATAAAATACGAAACAACTGTGTCTGCCTCATTTGCAAAGAGACAGTTGCTATTTTCAAAGAGTTCGATGTGAGGCGATATCACCAAACAAGACAAGCTGACATGTACGACAAGACAGGGAAGATACGCAGCGAGAAATTAAAGCAACATGAAGCTAGTTTACTTTCACAGCAGCAGTATTTCGCAAGAGCCCAAGGGTCGAAAGAGAACGCCACAAAGGCGAGATTTTTGAAATTATGAATTAAAAAAAAATAATAATAATAAAGCAAATGTGACACACAGAAGGGCTTGCTAAAATTTGTTTAAATATATTGTTCTACGTAAATCAGCCAAGGTAGCCCCCCACATTCTTACCACACCAAATCTGGCCCCCTTTGCAAAAAGATGGACACGCCTGTTTAACTGATGATCCGTAGACGAGGCCAGCTTTTTTCACTTGGTACCAGCTATATTCAAAAAAATAATGATGGTAGAAGACATAAACATCTTGAATTTGAAAATGTATGTTGTCTGCGATTAGCCTTGCAACAATCTTAATTGTGGTTGTCAGCCCAAATACCTCTAAATATGTATTAAATGCATCTTACCAGATATAAAATGACTACTACATAGTCTGTGTTGATCGTTTGGTGCCCGGTTTTCTAGTTGAATTGCAGCAGTCCATCTCGCTCTCCTCTTCGGCTCTCTCAGAATACGGTAGAACTTCATGTCTCTCTGTCTATCTTTTCTGTTACTGCAACCAACCGCCACACACGCCTTCACCATTTTGATTATTAATGTTAACGAGCAGAAAAACACGGAATGTACCTAGCGGTAATGTGTAAACACGACCAGCTGACGGACAATACGGCGGCTCAAGTCAGTGGGGCGGAGTTGTGACGTCATGTGATTGGAGTCTATAGCGTAGACAGGGATATTGATATGTCAAGAGCCACAGGCCAGATTGCAGTCCTTGATAAATTATTTATTTCTCTATGGCCCGGTAGCAAATGCGCCACGGACCGGTAGCTGGTTGGGGACCACTGATTTAGAAAACAACATTTTTTTTTTCAAATTAAAATTCCATCATTGTTTCTTAAATGGCATGTTTTAAGGTTTCAATTACTATAAATGAAAAGTTTTTCTTCCATCACTCCGGGTTTTATTGGATTGTTAAAAAGTTACTGTTTTTCGGGTCACCTTGTATTAGCAACTATATACTGTATATATTTTTTTGTTTTTTATTTTTTCAACAACATTGTATTTTCCATATGGGAGGACTGGCTGTGATGCTCATCTTTCAGTGCAATTGAACGCCCCCTCCTAGTCCAAATGGATTGGACGTCGAGCATTGTCAATGGCAGCTAATGATTTCAAAAATATACTGTATGTATAATTTGTGCATGAAATGGTGAAATGGATTGGACGTCTGTCTCTGTCAATGGCTCAGGAAACAAATGACGACTCTAGCTCTCTTTCCCCACTCTCAGGTTTTCAACAGCTTGGATGAGATGGTGATGCACCACAAGAACCATCAGCTCTATCTGATTGACAGCAAGAGCCAGGCCAAGCATGCCGTTTACTTATCTGATGCCGCACGCTGTTAATGTCACATTACGCTTCACAGAATTGCCTATCATCTTAAATATATTGAAATATGGTGGGAAAACAAGTATGGATAAATGAACATTTGGACCTCATCAACAGGCTGGCGTACTCACAAAATAAACAGATTGAATCCAGAATTATGATCTTCTAAACTGGGATTCTTTTTCAAATTTAACTCAAATAAACACCTAGCTGTCCACTGTAGTGACCATTGACCCTGAAAGGGTTTTAAAAGAGGTCCGGAAGGAAGACCGTAAATAAACACACAAGCAGATAAATCAGATGGTGGCACAGCATCATTAAATTATCCAGTCACACCCAGTAACAGCAAACAGGCTGCTGCCATGTTATGCCGCCTTGAGAGGAATATAACAACGTACTGTACTGTCTTGTTAAGTGAACCACTTGCTGCAGGATCTAGTATATATTAATAATGAAGATTGAATGGCTTCCTAGAGATGCTGCAATTTGGCAACAGTGTGTGCGCATTCTTCTGGAATTAAAGGAGCTCAAAGACATCATGGGATCACCATTAAAACGGCTATGTGTCATAGACTCTCATGAGGATGTGTTATAATCAGCATGAATATTTGACTACATTTCTGAGGATGGATGTCTCATTTGCATGAGAAAGAACCACACCCCAAAACTGAGTGGTGTATTATTACAGTTGTATTCATTTTTGATGCATTCATTTTTAACAACAAAAGTAATTAATTTTTTAAAATACTAATTAATTTTGAAAGCAACCGAGACAGCATAATGCAGTTTCAAGTGGCTCTGCTGAAAGTTATACTCTGTGCGAGAAAGGAGTTATGTAAACTTTAAAGTAGGGCTGTCAAACGATTAAATTTTTTAATCGAGTTAATCACAGCTTAAAAATGAATTCATTGTAATTAATCGCAATTCAAACCATCTATAAAATATGCCATATTTTTCTGTAAATTATTGTTGGAATGGAAAGATAAGACACAAGACGGATATATACATTCAACATACTGTACAGAAGTACTGTATTTGTTTATTATAACAATAAATCAACAAGATGGCACTAACATTAACATTCTGTTAAAGCGATCCATGGATAGGAAGACTTGTAGTTCTTAAAAGATAAATGTTAGTACAAGTTATAGAAATTTTATATTAAACCTCTCTTAATGTTTTCGTTTTAATATAATTTGTAAAATTTTCAATCAAAAAATAAACAAGTAGTTCGGCATTGTTGATGTCAATAATTACACAATGCTCATGGTGCATAAAATCAGTCGCACCAAAGCGCCAGCAGAGGAAGACAAAAAACACAAGTAACAAGTGGACATGACACTGCTGTCATTTTAATCTGTTTGAGCGGGGCATGTGCGTTAATTGCGTCAAATATTTTAACGTGATTAATTTAAAAAATTAATTACTGCCCGTTAACGCGATAATTTTGACAGCCCTACTTTAAAGATAGAAGCAAGTCAACTAAAAAGAAAAAGACACAAGCCAGTAGCTTAAGTTCTTGGAAATAAATGCATGAATGTTTGACATTTTCAACACTTTTACTTGTTTAAACAGTAGCCCCTTTGATTACATCTGCGCTGTTTACATCCTGTCGTTGATTCTGACTCACTTTTAGCACCATGTTGAAAGTGTTATACATTTCAGTGCACTAATTGTAACTGAGGTAAATATTCTGGCTTTCAAATGGGGTAGTATTTACTCCCAGTTACTTTTTAAGACCATAAAAGTTCCTTAATGAGTTCTTGAGATGATTAACTTTGGCATTGCATATGAAAAAATAGCTGAAATCATTATAGCCTCTTACCATGTGATGTGTCATATTTAGATGTCTGATATATGAATAAGCATTCACAGGTTTAAAATATGTCAACTCTATCAGTCATTTTAAGAGTTTTGAAATTATTTTGTTTGTGAGTTTGGAGCAAAACCAAAACATGTGAGAGTGATTTGCTGGAGATTGCTTGCAAATATTACATACATCTGTCAGAAAAGTCAGGAATTTTTATGTCTTTTTTAAAATAATGGATTCAGTGAACTACTTTGTATGATCCTGTGTTTGGCACAATTCTTAACTTTTTAAAAAAATGTTTCATTCCATACATATAGGACAAAGGTCAGAAACTTGCGGCTTATTGACCAATTGTGGCCCAATCCAATTGTAGATTATGTGTCGCGATGGGCAATAAAAAAAAAAAAAAACACACACACACGTATACAGTGTTGTTAATAATGGCGTTAGAGTACACCGGCGTTATTTTTGTCAGTAGTGAGTAATCAAATTAATTACTTTTCCAATCTTTGCAACGCCGTTACCGTTACTGAGGATGTGAAGCCGTGCTCTACTACAATTTGGTTGAACGACGAGAGATGTCTGAGAGACACGGAGCGAGCAGAGCGGGAGAGGGGAGGAGGGTAGGGGGGGTTGTGATGCTGTTGCTAACATGTTGCTTGGTGGCTCGTAGCGATAGCATAGTGTTTGTGTTCTCACAAGCATTAGCATTTAGCATTTTATTTAGCAAGCATCATCTTAAACTCTCGAGCAACTTTTTTTTTTTTTTTTTTACATACAGTTCGTGGCGTTCAGTTAGGTACAATTAATTGAAAATAATGGAGTGTTTTCCTGTTCAGTATGCATTATCATCACCAAGTGGGCGTTGTCCTTGTGGATGCTACAATATAATAATAATTTGTTTTTGTTATTTATTACCAAAAGTAGTCACTAGCCCTAAACTTTTCATGTATGACGTATCCATAAACCTTGTGTGATTTAAAAAAAGACATCAGAACAAAGAAGATATTTAGAGCCTCACCTACATATTGAAAAATATATCTATCTATATTAGGGGGTGTGACGGTACACAAAAGTCACAAGTCTCAGTTCGTACCTCGGTATGGGGGTCACGGTTTGGTACAGGTTCAGTACAATAGGAAAAACAAAAAGGCTTTTTATCTCACAGCATGCATTTGAAACTTAAAGTTTGTTGACCATTACACTCTTATATAGGTGAAATTTTTAAAAAATGTAAAAAGTTTGACCTATGTTTTTTGGGGGGGAATGAAAAAGGCAGTTCAATTCAGTCAGTTAATATATACAGTAGAGCTGGGCGATATGGCCTTAAGTACGTATCACGGTAAATTGAGCAGATTTACCTCGATAACGATAAATGACGATAAATTGTAAACTGTTTCTCGTTGATTTATTTACCAGCTTTCAATTTAACATATTTAACAATTGTACACGCACTTTAAACATTAAATATATTTTAAAAAATTGTAAACAGAGTATCCAGGGTGTTTTTTAATACATGCACGTACATATGCACCCCCCACACAGACACATACACACATTAAAGCTATTTTGCTATTTTGCCAATGAAACATTTAAGATTTTGCACAGAATAAAGCAATCACATACAAAAGATTCACTTTTGGATCATAATTTATGATAAATGATTTACTATCATAAAAGGGATATCAAAGAAATCCCACACACACGCACACACATACAAATAACGCGTAACACCGATTGCTAGATGCAGTCCGTGTCCAATCAATCCACTCATTAAGTTTCGCCGTTTTGACAAGGTTAGAGCCACTATATGACTCCATCACGTTCATTTGTAGCTAGCGTTAGCCTGTGGCCTGGCTTCCAGTAGAAAGCAGTGAAAGCACCCTCTCCTGAAATCTAGAGAAAGCGGGCGAAAGCCCGTTTGGAGGCCGCCAAGAGTCTACTTAATGTCGGGTGAAAGTTTGTCGAAGCTCCCTCAAGCCCGACTCCATCACGTTTGCTTGCAGTGGTAGCCGCTAGCGTTGACCTACCGGGCTTCTGTTTGTTTGAATTCCTGATAACCATGTGACTTCATACGTAAGCACGCTGACTGCTTTCTTAAAGGGGAATGAACATAACCGAACAACAGAGTCCAAGCGGGATTAAAAAGACTATATTTTCTTGTTTTATTAAAATTATCAAATTTACTGATATGGTCAAAATTACGTCGGTTATCGTGAAGAATTTTGGTAACGATAATTTTTCGATATATCGCCCAGCTCTAATATACAGTATATACATTTGATGTGAAAGTGAACGTTATAGAATGGATCATGTAATAACGTGTAGAACATGAAACGTAATGTCAGCTACTTTGCTGAGTAGCTAACTGATCTTACGTTGAGGTAACTGAGAAGTAATTTGCAACTGTAACTTATTACTTTATTAAAGTAAGATTAACACCACTGTATATATATATATATATATATATATATATATATATATATATATATATATATATATATATATATATATATATATATATATATTTTTTATAAAATGAATGAATTAATGGAAGGATCTATTTTGGAAAAAAATAGGTTACTTAATACTAATAAAAATTAAAAACAAATCCATGAGTAATAAAAATATAAATGTAAATAATATAAAATAATATAAGAAAATAAATTAAGTAAAAAAAAAATTGGTAATGAATTAAATTCAAATAACTGTGGCCCACTTTTTTTTTTGTTTTCTTTTGCTTTATAACCTCACATAGCTTAATTCAGGGGTCAGCAACCTGCGGCTCCGGAGCCACATGCGTCTCCTTGAACCTTCAGATGTAACTAAGTTTTATATTCCAAAAGGCAACCGTGACTTTACATAGTTGGTGAATTCATGACTTGCAAGTGGGTTCTGTGAATAAAAGTCTGGAGAAAGTGAGCGCTTATTCTGCATACAAAAGGGAGGCAAAACTCCTTTGTTGAATGAAATACTGAGCACAGAATTTATATATATATACAGTCAAGCTGATGCAATCATTTCAAGTGTCAATATGTGAATGTATCTGTCAGTGTTGTCTTTTCTGTGGTAACATGGTCAAAATGGCTTTTTGAGTGTTTGTTGGCGACCAATGGCTTAACTCTTTGGTAGCCATTGACGGCAATAGACTTCCAACCCATAAGCTTTATCCATTTTAAACATTTGAGCGTTTTTTTCTTTTACCAGCTACTACAAAACACACTCAGTAACCTTAGCTGGCACTGGCAGTGAATGAGTTAAGGTGACTTTTGAATTGACGTCCACTGAAGTGACCACTGTACCTCAAAGGGTTAAAAACAACAACAACAACAACAAAAAGAAATCAAATGCCAGTCTGATGGTCCGTTGGATATTAAGGGGCACACAATTTTGACCTAGAGTTGAATTCACTCTGAAAATTTAGGATGACAGAAGTAACGATAATGAGTGATTGTTAAATTGTGTGTGATAGCAAGGTTAGGCAAAGTTGGAAAAGGGGCGATGAGGAGAAGACAGAGGAGGACTACGGCGGAGGGGTACACACTTCACATCTGACCTTCTTGCTTTTACAGCCGTGAGAAAATACCATCCCCAGGCTGACTCGTCTCACGTCCTACCCTCTCCTGACGTGGATTTCTATTTCAGACCTGTCCGTCACGCACGTGTTAATTCCGGGTCCACACAAAGGAGCGCTTACACCAGAGTCTAAAGCGCAAACGTGGACTAGTTTTCTCGGCGGAGGTACGGCCGGTTTCACGATTTACTCCTGTGTGGGGGTGAGTCTGAATGGGAGCCGCAGTCGGCGTGTGAGAGTGAGACTAGAACGTCTCCCTGTTTTCTTCACGCGCCTTTTCCAGTTTTTAAGGGAGCTTGGGAGCGAACACTTATCAAGATCGCCTCCAAATCCTCCCTGGCTGCCCCCTTTCCCTTTTCCTTTCTGCGAGGAGCCTTTTAGTGGAAAAACGTCTCGAAATGGCCCAGATACTGCCCATACGTTTCCAGGAACATCTGCAGGTAAGACAAAAATCCGTTCCATAAAAAAAGCAAAGCCCGTACCTGCTCTTTGGCGCAGTTCCTCGCCCTTGTGTCCGCACACAGGCGGCACATGTCGCATTTAAATGGGAATGTGAAAGCAGAGCTGCGGGCTGTTGCTCAATATAGCCACAGGCCTGGATTAGCCGAAGGATGACTTGGACAAAATTGAACACTGTGCACTGTAGTCATTTTACCTGCTGGTGAAATTCAAATGAAAAACCCAGTGTCATGTGAACTGCAAGCTTCTACGGCAGTGCAGTCCTTTGCAGTATTTTGACACTTTCTACTGCAGTGGGACCTGCCAGGTCTCAGCTGTTCTCCTTGGAAATGAGACTGAATGGTCCTCAATGCTGTTGGGCTCCATGTTGGTATGCCCTGCAGCGGTAGAGACAGCATCTTGATGAGCCATGGAATTATTGGAAACAATAATTACTCTTAGGATAGTAATCAACAAAATAGAAGTGCTTGTTAAACTTTTCACACTAAGTAGCATACTACTATCATGACACTTACCAGCATTAATATACAGTAGCATAGTTGGTGTCTATTAAAAAAAAAAAACTGGTTGTGGTTTTATTCCCAAAATATAACTTTTACTGTGCCCTATAATATGTTTTTAAATGTTTAAACGGTTAAATTAACTCATTCAGTCATCATAATTCCAGTCCATTTTAACTGGGAACTCCCAGTTCAACTAGGCTGGACGTCTGTCATTTGCTGCCAATGTCAGCATTCAATTGAGCTGTACTTAATGGGCTTTTTTCTCTCTGCTATGACGCAACAAAAGTTCCAAGTTTCCAAGGAAACAACATAGTAGGGGTGTGACAAAATATCGAAATGGTGATGTATCCCAAAAGGTTATGGATATGCTCAGAGGCGTAGCGTCCCATTAGGCAAACCAGGCAATTGCCTAGGGCCCCCAGGCAGCAGGGCCCCCCAGAGGGCCAACAGATTTAGCACGCGCAGCTTAACTGCACTGTCGCAGCGACAAGTGTAGAGGGTGTTTCATACCATGGAATCATTTGGCAGATTTTTCTAACGATTCTGTTATCAATCCCAATCAGCGCTAACCATGTCACATAGATTATACATGTTTAAGAAGGTCCAATCAGCTATTCATACCACATGATTGTTTAAAGAGTGACTCACCAAGTACTCTCTGGAAAGTCTTTGCCGAATTGTTCTACATTGATTTTCACAGGCCACCTCATTATTCATGTGACTACTTAAAGAAATAATGATTTTTCCAAAAAAAGTCTATTAATGGGTCTATCGCAGGGGTGGGCAAACTATTCCACAAAGGGCCGCTGTGGGTGCGGGTTTTTGCTGCAACCCATCAAGAGGACACATTTTCACCAATCTGGTGTGTTATAAGTGCAATCAGTTGATTGCAGTCATGTGCTTCTTGTTTCCATTGAAACCTCATTGGTTAAAAGCTCGGTGCTGGATCAGTTGGAACAAAGACCAGGACCCACTGCGGCCCTCGAGGACCGGTTTGCCCACCCCTGGTCTATCGTATTCCTCGTCGAATACTCTATAAGAAAAATATAACATATATGCATCTAAAATAATCCTAAACAATTTTATTAATAAATTCTATACTCATTTTGGTCGGTAGTCCACCAATCAGTGGATTTTACGGAATAATTTGAATTTGGTGGGTCGTAGGGCCAATCTGACTACTGATTTCACACAAAGGTATATACCTCCGCATCCGATGGTGGTATTTTTGTGTTGCTACTCTTTCTTCTATTGCTCCAAGTCCAACTGTCCCCCTTACTTGCACACGCTCGAAGGGCCCCATGTTGCTTGTTGCCTGGGGCCCCCGGGGACCCTTGCTACGCCTCTGGATACTGTATGCTACTGCCAAGAATCGAGATATCGTTTTAAAAAGGTGTCAATGTCGAAAAAAAATAAATAAAAAGGAACCAAAACGTTGCTGCCAAAATCCTCCACCATAATAGCGTCTCAGTTAACTCTAAGGCTACATTGAAGGTGCACGACGCCCAAACTATTTAGACTGGGAACGTTCGTTCATTCGAAACCAGAGCATTCACAGTCATTCTGTCGGATTTTCAGGGAATTTACAGGTCACTTGCGGTTCATTTTAGGGCATTTACATGTCATTCCCTGTTGAGTTTGAGTTACTGCCTATTCATTTGGGTGATTCCCAGGTCACTTCCTGTTCTGTAACTCAAAATAAACAGGAAGTGACCCATAAAATACCCCAAAATCAACAGGAAGTAACTGAACATAAACAGGTTAATGACCTTAAATGGTTCAAAATTACCTCATTGCCTGGCATTTGCTGCCACTGACGGCCATAGACGTACGTTCAATCCGTTTGAAGTTGGAGGGATGGCAGCGAATGAACTTTTACAATATGGTTACAATATGATTGAAGACTTTTACTATGAAAAACAAATGCAGCTACAGTGACCCCCCTCCCCAAAATAAGACGCTTTTATATGTGTAAAAAAATCCAGTTCAAACGGATTGGACATCTACTAGTGATAAACTATATCTAATTCACAGCAGAAGCTTGTTTTTCTGTTTATTAGTTGTTTATAAAATATCCTAGAATGATTTCCTGACTAATGTATCGATAATCGTTGTATCGCCATATCGTCAGATCATCGTTATCGTGAGCTTTGTATCGCAAGTCGTATCGTATCGTGAGGTACCAAGAGATTCCCACTCCTACAACATAGTGAGCGTGACTAGCGTATATTCCCTTTTGCTGGTCTTGAGAGGAGGCAGGATGGTGGTTGCCTGGTACACCAGACTCCCCGCTGTTCCAGCTATTGAGTCCGGCCACCATTCAGCAGATACAATTTCCAGGGCGGAGCAAGCCACAGCAAACAGACAGCAGAGTGGACCAATCAGCGACAGGCAGACGTGACGTTAGTAAAACGACGAGGGCAGGACGAGGGACTTGCGCGCGAAAGGAAACATACGAGGAGAGCGGAGTTTATTCAACATGGCTAGCGCGAGACAGACTGTTGTCAATGACTCGTGTCGATGTGTTTTTGATAATTTAAAACTGATTTTACCGTGGATTGGAACATATTCTCGGCTCTCCTGTTCACCATCTGTGTTGTTGTGGAGACGACTTCCGACGCGCAAGAGTGACGTTGCTCGTTAAGAACACGTCACGCAAATAAACAAATCTGATTTGTCGATTGATTTTGTACCTGCTCGAAAGGCCGTTAATGGGCTGGGTCCCAGACATTTCTCTCAGTGTTTGAAAAATACAGGGAGAACAGTCGGGCCGTGCCAGGCAAGGATGGTGGAGGAAAGCCTAGTGTGTCTGCCTCTCAGTTTTCAACTCTGTTCCTTGTGAGGTTTTTACGCAGGTTCCCCAAATTAGGCTTAATTGACATTCAAAATTGCCCAAAGGTGTGTATGTTTCATTGTTTGTCTGCTTTTAGATACGCTATGCACCTTTATGAAAGACAGCTGAGGTGGGCCTCAGCTCATCTGCAACCCTAAAGAGGATAAGCATAGAAAATGGAAGGATAGATTCCAGTGATATCTCATCCCTTTGTTATTTTAAGTTCTACGTATTTGCATTTTTGAAGGAATGACACAGAAACTATTTTAGTTGTCTTCATATTGTAATATATAAAGTATCTAGCTGTGAGTGTGGCCCGGGTTATTAGCGGTTCTGATGTCAACAAAGATGAGCGCATAAAGGAACAATGTCTGTGTGTGTGAGACTGAGCCTGAGACTGTGGAGTTGTTGCTGATAATACAGTAGCTCTTCTATGAATGTGCATTCTGTTGCTGATCATGACAATAAAGCATCAGCCACTGTGTCATCCTTGACCATATTTGAGGGCATTACAAGACATAGGTTATTTATTTCACTTCTCGACATTTCGTATGATTATTATATGTCATTCCTCTCTTGTCCTATATTCAAAGACACCGCTCATCTCAGACTTCCGATGTATCTTATTGTTTAGTCGCAGATGCTGTTCCAATTTTAAGGAGAACTCAATGGCATAGATGTATAAAACTTTTCATCGTGAGGGTCATACAGACGGATGATGTAATGCTCTCTTGACGAACAGTACATGCCAAAAGTTTGGACTCACCTTCTCATTTGTGCGTTTTTGTTATTTTCATGACTATTTACATTGTAAATTCTCACTTAAGATAATAAATCTATGAATGAACATGTGTGGAATTATGTACTTAGCAAAAAAAAAAAAATTCGGCGAAATAAGTAAAAATAATGTATATTTCTAGTACAGTATCATCAAATTAGCCACCCATTGCTCTGATTACTTTTTTGCACACTCTTGCCATTCTCTTGATGAGCTTCAAGAGGGAGTCACCTAAAATGTTTTTTGACTTCACAGGCATGCCCTTTCAGAGTTAAATTAGTGGAATTTATTGCTTTAACAATGCGGTTGGGACCTTCATTTGTGTTGCATTGAATGTGGTGTGGCCAAACTTTTGGCCTGTACTGTGTACGTCATATACGCATACAGGCACTCGCCCACTTGTATAAAATGTGTTGAATAATGACTCATCTTCCTTGTTCACTCCCCCCACACGTCTGGGGAATTGTCCTGATTTTCCTGTCATTTTGTACTGAGAAGTTTATGAACTGCAACTTGACTGAAAAAGATCTTTTATTCAAGTACTGTTAATTCTCCACTATGGAATGCGCCTGACTAAAACCATCATCACCCAAATTTGATAAAATTTAGGAAAAAATATACACATATAAGCCGCACCTGACTATATGCAGCACGGGTCTACGTTTTGATATGGAATGTTTCTTTATTAACCAAATTAACATCATCACTACACGAGGTCTCATTGAAATGGTGTTTCCTTGTTGATTCATTTGCAGCCAAACAGTGTCAGTATTCCCAGTTCAGAACCGGTCTGGAACTACAAAAAAATCAGTCAAACTTCTCATGTCTAGCCTTAGCTTGTTCTTTTGTAATAGGACAGAACAGCGGACCAAACATCGGACAGAGCCTTTTCTCCTTTTTGCCTAACAAGCTCGGCTATCAGTGTGTTTCAGGGTTCCCGCAGGTCCTTAAAATCTTAAAATGTCTTAAATTTAAAATCTGGATAATCAAGGTCTTAAATTGTCTTAAATGTAATGGAAATTTGCAGTTGGTATTAAATTTCCAGAAGATGCATTTAATGCCTGGGAAATCAGTGTTGTATGCCATAAAACCTTTGGTGTGTATTTGTTTTATTAATGGCCGTGCACTAAATACGAGAGTTTGGGATTACTATACGTTATATATTACGTTGTCAGTCGGCGTAAGATAGCGACTTGAGTCGTCGCCATGACACCATATCCTCATTATTTACGTGAGCGTAAATATGCAAAGATGGAGAAGTGTAAATTTAATCAAAAACGAATGGAAGATGGTTAAAGGGATCCACGGATAGAAAGACTTGTAGTTCTTAAAAGATAAACGTTATTTTGAGTTGAAATAATTTGATATCGAAACCCCTCTTGATGTTTTCGTTTTTATACAATTTGTAAAATTATTTTAACTAGTTGGTCGCCATTGTTGTTGATGCCGCAGGACTGTGACGTCATATGGTTACGCTGCCGGACTTCCAGAGTATGACTCAAGTAGGCATGTGCCGGTATGAGATTTTGACGGTACGATAACCGTGAGCAAAAATACCGCAGTTTCACGGTATTACGGTATTGCAATTATAGCTCCAAAATTTTGAGATGTATGTTTTTTTTTTTTTTTTATTTTTTTTTTTTTAACTTTTTTCCATTGAACATGTTTTTTTTTTTTCAGAACATATTTGCAAATTGGAACATGAATATAATGTGAAAATAAATTAATGTGAAAATAAATAAATTAACAAAAAATAACAAATATTTTATATAAAATTAAAATAAATAGAACCTAGACTATACCCACAGCCACAGCTCAAGTTGCTCAATAATAGAGCAAGAACAAAATAATTGCTATAAAAAAGTAAAAGCACTTCTAAATATAATTAAAAATATATACTGTCTGACTTTTTTTGAGGGGGAGAAGCTGAAGTTTCGCCATTTTCAGCCACTGTGTCAACTCTCTTCTACATGATGTCATGCCTTTGTGTTAAAAAGAACAAAGAATTCATAAGTTGATAAGTTAGTTAAAATGTAAATATTGTTGAGGTTTCAAGGTTTTATCTAAAACAAAAAGTGAGGAGTGAGACCTCCTTTCGCAATTAGCGATCTTTGACGCGATTTTTTTTTTTCTTTTCTCCCCCCTTCAAGCTTGTTTCTCACTCAGCGGCTGTGAGACATAAAACGTCGACGAAGCTGCTCTCCCAGCTTAGCCTAGGCTAACATTCGTCTTTGTAAGTTTTAGTTAGTTTGTATATTGAATTTGAAAGGAAAATGTATGTTTTGTTTTTGGCGACCTTTTTCATTGTGCTATTGCTATCCTGTTGAACCTACTCACATGTGGAAAAATACAATTGTAAAACGTTTTCAATGTATTAATTTGTATATTTCACCACGATTTGAGAGCTCAATAAATTGAAGATAAGTACGCCTTGTGTTTCGAGTGTTTGTTTTTGGGTTTGCTGGCTGTTTAGCAGAATAGCGTCACTGACACTCACGGCAACAAACGGGAAGGGTGAGCGCTGCCGCACCAAGCCACTTCGGCTGCATTTTGGCACATGAAAAATAGCGAATACCGTACTAAGGTATGACGGAAAATTTTAGTGGTTTTGAAACCGTGACGTTTTCACATGACGGTAAACCGTGAAACCGGTAACCGGCACATGTCTAGACTCAAGCGACATAAACATGTCATCTATTCAACCCTTTCAATTTGAACCCGAGAGGAACATTAATGAGCACGACAGCACTGTCGCAATTACCCAAAACGAGCAGCAAAAGCAAAATGAACAAGAAAGACTGAATGAGATGAGACGAGAGTAGGAAAAAAAAACGGTGTTTTGCCAAAATGTTGTACACCATTGACCGCTATCTTGTAAGTTAATTTTATTGCGTACACTGCGTTTTGGGGTCATCAACATTTTTGCCCCCCCCCGCCACAAAAGTCAAACTCTGCCTATGACAGTTATTTTGAGGTTCCGGGGGTTTATGGTGTACTTAAAAGGTTAATTCCGACTCACGCGGAAATTCAGGTTACATTGCCACCTTAGTAACTGAACTCGTTTGTAATCCAGGGACCACCTGTACAGAAAATAATCAGATGCATAATATTTTTATAAACATTATTTACTCTGAAAGACCAGACATTGCTGCCATTGTATTTCCTGTTTGGTGCGTGCTAAATGGCAGGACGTGATCCGGCCGCAGGTTGACGGACCAGAAAATAGACCTCGTACGTATTTTAGTTTGATAGGACGATCCCTTCAAGGGGATCTGAATTAGAGCTGAGCGGGTGTTGTGGACCACCTCGTATTGATCAAAATAGAAACGTATTTGTTGCGTCGTTAGAAACGGAGCTTAGCGGACGTGGACTTTATGGAATTTGGGGGTAAGAAAGCATTGCAGTAACTGACTCTGAGGTTAGAGTATGTATTCTTATGCCACTATGCACTTTGTGTCGGAAGCTGTCAGACTGCCATAACTTTCAAGGTCACTTCCTTTTTTACTTGTATCATCTGACTGGGATAACCTGGGGGTGTTTAGCATTTTTATGTTCTCCGCATATGGTGAAAGGTTATTAAATGCCATCTGTCGCCTTAGCATAGCAAGTTACAAGAAACTCAGCCAAGCCCAAGCAGTTCTTTCTTAGATCAGTATTGTATAGTGCACCTTAATAGATTCTTATGTTTAGAATTTGTATTTCAGTTATTTACTACAAATTTACTACATTGTACCATATTTTTGAGACTACAAGCCGCTACTGTTTTCTCTCTTTTTCTACCTTTGCGGTGATAATAACAATGGCACACTTATACAAATAAAATACGTTTTCATTTCGCTCTATTGCCTGGCGTATCATGACGTTGTTCGTTTAGCTTTCGTTCCCAGCTTGGCCACATATCCATGTAGCGCCAGAGACAATTTAAAACTGTCCAGATTTATGTAGCTACTACGTGTAGCTTCAACTTCTGAGCGCTTGTCAAAAACAGGACGAAAACAACAACAGCCTGCTTCATTCAGCCTCCTTTCAAAATAAACAATGTTCACAGACTTGTTTGCAAGAGAAAGTTAAAAATAAACATAAGAATATATCAGAAATATAGTAGTAAAGTTTACTACAGTATGACACACTGCTGAGACCTACCAGACTTGAGCCATAAAAAAAAAAAAAAATCAAATAATTAAAATGAAAAAGTACTTTTTAGTTATATCAAACCACTCCAACTTCAAAATCCTTTGTAATCATTATTATATTGGTTTGCTTATCGGGGGTCTGCAAGTCCGGTCCCCGAGAGCCGTTATCTAGCTTGTTTCCCATCTCTCCCGCCCTTTAACACACCTGAATCAAATACCGTATTTTTCAGACTACAAGCCGCACCTGAGTATAAGTCGCACCAGCCATAAAATGGGTATGAGTATAAGTCACATTTTTGGGGGAAATTTACATAAAATCCAACACATAGAACAGATATGTCATCTTGAAAGGCAATTTAATATAAAAATACAATGGACCACAACATGCTGAATAAGTGTACAGTGTACAGTGCATGAACAACGAAATGTGAATATACTGTCCTCACCAGGACGCTACGGCTCGGTCCTGGCTATACAGCGAGCTAAACTCCCAAATGATTATGCTGGACGTCCGTATAATTTGCTGAATCAATTTCGTCCTCGATACCAAACAGGTTCACATCAACGTAAATAAATGATAATTAGGTGCTATTACAGCAATGACACAAACGGTTAGCATGCGTTCGCTAGCATTAGCACATCGTTCAAACAATCACGCAACTGGCTCTAAGTGTCCGAAAACGCACAACAATAACAGAAAGGATGATACACACAGGCGTTGCCTCTGTAGAGATATTTTACAGGCATAAACAATGAACATAGGTTCGTAGTCGTGTTTCTGTCTCGCTAACTCACCCACTCACTCAGAACTGCGTAGCCCTCCGTCTTCTTCTGGCGTGTGAGCGCTCGTCTTCACGTAAACAAGTGCGAGTGCGCCCACACGTGGGCGTGAAAGGGCCACAAACTAAAAGCATGCATTTCAATATAAAAAAGTCAATAATACAATTAAACACACATTGCCAAAGGCAGAACGCGAACGTAGCCATAGCTATTAAGAGTTATTCAGATAACTATAGCATAAAGAACATGCTAACAAGTTTACCAAACCATCAATGTCACTCCAAAACACCAAAATAACACGTGAAATGATATCTTAATGTGTTAATAATTTCACACATAAATTGCTACTGAGTATAAGTCGCACCCCCAGCCAAACTATGAAAAAAAACTGCGACTTGTCGTCCGAAAAAATACGGTAATCAGGATCGTTGTCAGGCCCCTGCAAAACTTGCTGATGAGCTGAGCATTTGATTCAGGTGTTTTAAAGGAGGGAGACATGGAAAACAAGCTGCATAGCGGCTCTCGAGGACCGGACTTGCAGACCCCTGGATTAGATGTAATAATCAGTACTGTAAACGCACTACAATTTCTTGGTTTCTTAATCGCAAGCCAAGAGCGCCCCCTCGCGGTTGGTTGCAGGGTAATGTTTACTCCATGGTCGGTCGGAAGATTTAAAATTCTAAATTTTAACATTATATATAAATCACTCTAGAGCAGGGGTCATGAATTAGAAATCCTCTGGGTCCGAAATTAAAAAATTACAACAATCTCGGGTCCAGAAATATTTTTAATCCTTTTTTCCCCAAAAATACAAACGTATCTGTACGTGGCCATGCTGGTAATTACAACATTCAAAAAAGTAAATAAAATATAAAAGGTGCATAGAACTAAAAAAAGTGCTTTAATTGAATCATTAAATAGCAACGTAAGAGCATGTTCAAAAACATTTAACATTATTCACATTTTCTACTTTAGTAAATTAACCTACTTTTATTCAAGTAGGCCTTAAAACCAACATGTCCTATTGGCAATGCAGGAAAAAAATACAAATGACTGAACAACTGAAATGCTTGTTTTTTTGTTCAAGTTAGTGAGAAAAATGTGCATGTGGCTGCCCTGCAAGGATTGTAAACCTAGGTTTGAAGGGGGACAAAGCCATTCATTGGTGAGTCTGTTGTGATGTTTATTTTTTATTATGTTCGTTGTGGAGAATGCTGCTTCACAGCAATAGGTAGATCCAAACATAACCAAAATGTGCAAAGCAACATTTCTTAAAGTTGGGAAAGTAGTCTCTGAAACCATTTGGATCCAAAAGGAGGAGCAAGATTTGTCACCCTTCACTTGTTCTTTTACAGCTGGGAAGTGTGTGCAGTCCTGCTGTATGTCATCTTTGAATATTTCCAGTTTTCTTCGGAAAGCCTGCACATCCCTCATCAGGTCACACACTGAATTGTCCTTGCCTTGTAGCTTTAAATTCAGCTGATTTAAGTGAGATGTTATGTCAACCAGGAATGCAAGATGTTCCATCTTCTATGTGTCATTTAGAAATGAAAGAAATGTTGCCGCTTTTTCTTTCTTAATTTGACCCAGAAATGCTGCTATTTCATTCCGTATGGACCAAAAGCGCTCCAACACTTTCCCCTTACTAAGCCACCTAACATTGTTGTGGAGCAGGAGATCATCTGCTTCTGCTTCAACTTCTTTGAGGAATTCTCTGAGCTGGCGATGCTGAATGGAAGAAGACGCTCGAAGGAAGTTGATCATTCTCATCATTGTGTTCATCACATCAGCATACTTGTCAGACAGTATGGCACACAGGACTGATTGGTGAATTATACAGTGGTAAGACATAAGGTCAGGGTGGTCCTCTTTCAATTTTGCCACAGCTCCCCTTTCTCTTCCCAACATAGCTGGGGCTCCATCTGTGGTTATAGACACAACCTTTCTCAAATCAATCCCTCTCTCAGTTAACATATTTTTTATTGCTCTGTAGATGTCTTCTCCTGTTGTATTGTTTGCCAGTGATGATACACCCAGAATGTCTTCACACATTTTGTTTTCTTCTTTGTTAAAAAAAACCTTACAAAAATCACAAGTTGCGCCATGTCAGTTATGTCTGTAGATTTGTCGACAGCCAGACTTATGAATTCTGCTTTTTGAATGGCATCATCAAGCTGTGTCCGCACATCACGTGTCACCAGTTCACTTTTCGCGGTTATTGTGGGTGCTGACAGGGGGATTTGCTTTATTTTTTGACAGACCTCTTCTTTTTGCTTTCCATCAAGCAAAGTTTCAGCAACTGCACTCATGCAATCTTTGGCCACCGGTGCGTCACTGAAAGACTTTTTGTTTTGACCCAATATCCACGCTATTCTGAGGGAGCATTCATTTGCGCGTTGCTGTGCAGTGAATGAATGAACCATGAGCCTTGAGGTGCGATCATATTGAGCCCTTAATTCCGCTATTTTTTTAGATCGGATAGCAGAGTTCATAGGAAAAACTTTGCGAAAAAGCTGCGTGCTTCGCCTCATAGTGCTTTTTCAAATTGCTGCTTTTTGAAAGCGCTACCGTCTCTGAACAAATGAGGCATAACAGTCTGGTGCTGCCGCCAGGTAAAATGAACAAAAATGTGTTGGTCAACTCCTCCTTAAACACTCTGTTTTCTGCATCAACCTTGCGTCGTTTTGAGCACGCCATTTGCCGTACCTTTTCGCCTTTTCTCCAACTTCATTCGGCTCAGTTTTTGGCTGTTACTCTGTGGAGTCTGGAAAGCGAGTGTAAGACATGCTGTTCTAAAAATAACTTTCAAATGCTTCACTCCCATTGGCTGGCTCACGCGCGTCACCGCCAGTGTTGTTAATAACGGCGTTACAATATAACGGCGTTACTAACGGCGTTATTTTTTTCAGTAGTGGGTAATCTAATTAATTACTTTTCTCATCTTGGCAACGCCGTTACCGTTACTGAGGACGGAAAGGCATGCGTTACTATGCGTTACTATATTGGTCGAAAAGTCTGAGGGAGATGGACTCACCTAGACGACAGAGCAGAGCAGGAGTGGGGAGGAAGCTAGAAAGTTGTGACGCCGAGCAAACGCGATGCTAGGTAGCTCCAATAATACATGTTGTAGCCGATAGCCTACAAACTACGCCCGCATGTTATGGTAGATATGGTAGACATGGTAGATAACACATGTACTGTGATATAGATATAACTAGATGCAAAATGACAGACATGGCACTAAATGCGTTAGTAGACAGCGCCATCTTAAAGCAGTACTTTTTAGGACGGCTCTGTTGTAGAGAACCTTCCTAGCGAACCCAAGTAACTTTTTATCTAAAATACTTCTAAATCGGCAAAATCTTGACTTGAATCTATCTTTAAATGATGAAACAGTTTTAAAACTTTCATATGTCGAAAGTAGAGAGAAGGGAACTAATGCAATAATGGGAGCAATTTTAACAACTTTTAACAGTTGATTCAGGGTAAAGGGTAAATTAGGGTAAAGAATTGGGCTCGGGCCGATTTTACCAAATACCTTCACAAAAAACTTGACATAATGTGGCCAATGTTTTTTTTTTTTTTTTTTTGGGAGGAAAAAAAAAGAAGTAATTATCACCAATTACTTTGCCAAGTAACTAATTACTCTTACATTCAGGTAATTGAGTTACTAACGCAATTACTTTTTGGGAGAAGTAATTTGTAACTATAATTAATTACTTTTTTTCAGTAAGATTAACAACACTGGTCACCGCTAAGGTTTTTGTTTGTTGCCAACCTCCGCTCTGTAAACCCGCAGAAAAAAGAGTTTTGTTGTTGCAACGTGTATTAGTCCGGACAGCTTGAGATCCGGTCCAGACGGCTTGGGGGTCCGGAACCGGACCGAGGTCCGCGGTTCCGTGGCCTCTGCTCTAGAGTATAAGTCGCAGTTTCAGCTAAAATATGACCAAAAAATTGCAAATTATAGTCCAGAAAATACAGGATATAATATATTTACTTCAAAATCAAAGCTACAATAAAAATTTAAATGGCAACAACGGAAGACATTTTTCAAAAAGCCAACTTTTGGACAATATTTCATGTTGTAACTTCATTAGCAGTAATGTACTGTGTCTTTCAGTTCATTTCCATACTGCGACAACAGAAGACGGCAGTCAGAAAAGACTCAGTGTTCTTCTTTTGCCATTCTCACAGTAACAAGACATAGAATGCCTATTTAAGCAGTCTGGGATAGAGAAAGAGAAACACAGTAATCTGCTTGTCTGTGGAGGAACTATTTCTACCACGATGTCCCGGAACAGCCCCTCTGTTTGGCATCTCGCTGCCCAAAAAACTTTGTGACGTACCCCTTTCACCTCCCCTCGTCCGCAGCTCGTTGTTATGGTAACAGAAGTCAGTGAAATGGCCTTTTACTAGAAAAAGCTCAAACCCCCCTACTTCCCTTTACTCCCCACCCCCTTCTTCTGGCCAGCAGCCCCACTTTTGCCAGCCAATGATTCTTTCTACCAAAGTATGACTGGCTAAAGACCTAGCAGCCTCCGCTCTCTTCGGTGATGGAGGTGCTACAGTACTGCAATGTTGAGGTTAATAGTTCAAATAGCTTACAATGTTGTGTATTCTTGGGCTTGAGACAGTAAAGCAACAGCAAGAAATCCTGTTCTGGCACAGTCATACACTCTGTGAGCAAAGTTGGCTCCAGCAGAGTGAAAAATGTTTGGAATTTCAAACTGGGGACTTTGGGCCTCAAGTTGTTAAAGGAATTGTAATCTTTTTGATGAAGTTTAAGAATGTGAAAAAGAACAGCATTTCATTTTTCTGCTAACAGTGGAGAAAAACAGAAAGGCAAACATTTATAGGAAATTGGCGAAATTGCCGTGAGCAGGTATTTTTAAATGCCAGAAATGTTTAAGCCAATCAAATGCGAGTAGTGTCTGCTATCGATTGTGACGTCAGATACACTCAACATTTCCTAGACCAGGGGTATCTGGCCTCGCAGAAATAATAAATAATTTATTAACGACTGCGATCTGGCCGATTGACTTTGGCCTGTGCCGCTTAACACACCAATACCCCTGTCTACTATTGATATAAAACTACAGAATGGGAGGTCGTCATAGAAATGCATTGATTAGACTGTTAGCAGTACATCTTGTTTTGTATATCTACAGTATGTGTGCTTGGCCTCGATAATAACGTATGACGTAGGTCGTCGTCCATCACATTTGTTCCCGGAAATAATTAGCCCCCCACACTAGAATGACTGAAAAACAGACATCTTTGGACATATTTTTTACGGAGAAAAGGGAACCTCATGAGCCAGAAGATGAGCCTAGAACCTCGAAGAAAACAAAATCTATGCTACTTCCCAATCACTAAAGACCCACGAACTGCGAAGGAGTGGATTCGTGACCCGTATGTGAATAAACCGAGTGATTCGAGCATGTCTGCGCAACAGGGATATCAGCTTGTACAGATCGCAAATCATGGCGACCTTAAACGTAAACGTTAATTTGAAACAACAACTCTGCCGAGGTTCTGGATTAAAGTCATTTCGAAATATCCTGACATTGCTAGGAGATATCTGAAACAAACGAAACAAGCTCAGGCCTCCCACTGATTCAGCGGATGAGTTGTATTTTCCCTGCACTTAACACGACCGGGCCGGTGTTCTGAAAAATTTGGCATGCACGTAACGTTAAAAATGACCACGAATGCAGCGATTCCAAAGTACACACTACAAACTTTCTTTAAAGAAAGGAATATTAACTTACGTTTGCCATGTTAGTTGCACACAACAACTGCACGCAGCCCTCTCACTTAACGACTTAGCCGTGTTGTTAAGCATTAATTTACGCCATTTTCGTGTTGCGAGTGTGAGAGTCCAACTGAATATAAAAGAGCTTTTTTTCCACCGCCACAAAAGCTTTGGGAGCAAAATTTTATAAGCGTGAAAAATTTGACAGAACATCGGTCCGTGAAAAAAAAAAAAGACCCAAATCACACCGGTCCGTGGTGCAAAAAAGGTTGGGGACCCCTGTCCTAGACTATTGCGATGGCAATGCTGTTTGAATGCAAGTCGTCAGTTCTGTACTTGCATATACATGGATTTTGTTCAAACAAAAACAATATATGAAAAGGAGAATGTTTATTTTTATGTCTTAATCATGATGCTAGATGATGCTTAGTCTATATTGCCATATATTTATTTGGTGTGGTTATCTGCTACCCCCAGGCTGCTGCATTGCAGATGGGCTAAAGTCGTGTAGTGTCTAATTGTCCCATACTATGACTTTACTCGGGGAAAAATGGCATAAAAAAAAAAGGAGAAGACACTGTCATTATGCCATAGTGTTTGGCTTTTGCCTGTATGGAGAGGACGGAAGGTAATACAATATTTGGAACAAAGAAAGGCAACCGCTACACAGTGTTCCATTTTGCCGACCAAAGGCTTCGTGTGCGTACAAAATGCAAAAACACCAGAAAAGGTGTATTAACTCAACTATTATAGTTTTGCTTCTTCATACTTGTGTTTGAGTTAATCAGCATTTCGGTGCAATACGTTAACAGTGCATTGCTAACGTTGCCACAATTCTTGTGAATTATATGTAACAGTGTGCAGTATATGACAAACGATTCACCCACATCTTGATTTCTTGGCTGCTTATTTTGATTCTTGGCTCGGCTCAAACTTTTAGGCTGCTGTTAGGCTTTCTAGGCTTTCACGCACATAATTTGAGAAAGGCTCGTTACTCAAACTATCTGAGTCAGGAACTTCATTTGCCGATTTATTTTGCCTCACGGCCCAAAATTGATAAGCCCGTGGTCTTATATTTCAGGCTGGTAGTCAGTAAGATACCTCCTGCACAAGGGATTCAGCTTGGATGTATCTGATGTATCGTGTGAAAATGGCTAGTAGATTTGGGACAAAATATCACAATACAAGATGTCAAGATACATCAAGTTTGAAAAAAAAAAAGGATCACGATAGATGTATTGCCACATGATTTGAGCAATATAGTAGTGATGGGTCTTACTGTGTGGAGGACTCTGAGCGTGGGTCGAGAAATCACGGCAGTATTTAGTGGAGCACTTATCAATGCGTGTGTTCTTTTAAAATGAGTGACATTACTGATGACGTTCGAAGTAGGGCTGCAACTATCGATTATTTTAGTAATCGATTAATCGATGAACTAGTTAGTTCGAATAATGGAGTTATCCGATAAGGAACATAAAATAATTAAAATACTTGAGCTGAGTCTCAAACGGTATTAAAAAAAAAAAAAAAAAAATGAGGATCTATGTACAACAAAAGAATATATCTTAAATGCTATAAAATGTTTTTGGTTTTTTTAATAATGTTCTTAACAAATGGTTCAGACACATATTCCCACAAAAAAACTGCTAAATATACCCATAAACTACTTTACGAATGCATTAAAAAACATTAGCTCAAACAAAAACGTAGCTTATGTTGGTCTTAACAAGGAGCAGCTGGATTCAATCACGTGAAATGAGGCAGACTAGAGGGCAGTGTATCCACCAAAATCAATAAAACTAAATGCAAACACTTTCAAAACAAACCATTAGAATGCCACTTTAATTAAAAGAATACTCGAAGCAGCAAAGTTTAATTCGAATATTTTTTTCTAATCGAATACTCGAGTTAATCGATTAATCGTTGCAGCACTAGTTCGAAGCCTCGTGGAAGTGGTCCAATAATTGTCGGCATTCATGAACATATATGTATGGCAATGGAGCCCCTCAGACTTTGTGGGTTTGTGCTGGTGATCTGGTTTGTGAGTACAACTGCTATTTTCATATGGAGCCTACAAGAAAGAGAATGTTTTCTGCCATGTGAGAACATTCTGAGCTGTTGTAATGGGTTCGAGCAGGTGCATTAATTGCCAAGGAAACTTCCCTAGATGCCTACAGGAGAGCACACAAGTAGCTGGGACTGCTAGCCCGGGCTTTTAGTCTAGTGGTTATTGTGCTCTCCGCAGCCAGCCCGGTTTGGAGTCAAGGGGGCAGATCACTTCGCCGGCACAGGTCAATACCGATTACACTGATCTCTCTCAATGAGAACTTCACTTTCAGTATCAACAATAATAAGAATTACATTTTTAAAAATAGTATTCCACTTGTTTTCTTTTAATCCAAGATGACACGTTTGTTGTGTGCAAAGGAATTGGGGTACAACTCTGCAGTACTGGGAGAGGCACAGGCAATTATACCCGAGCCTATACAGGCTTGTGGTGGGATACTGGTGCACCGCTGCCTCCTCAGTACCATTTGATTAGTTTACTCAAAAACTGGAGAGAAGAAGAAAAGTCTTCAAGATAAGAGTTCTCCCATTGTGGAGAAATTGATGATTTTAAACAACAACCAATAAAGTGACAAGCACAATAGATGTCCCATCTCTGTCTAAGCTTTTGAAAACACTTAACATATATCTCATGTCTTATTGGATTTATTTCATCATTGATTGAAATGATACTGGTGAAGTAAGCAATAATAATAATCACTATATTGTGATACTCATACTCTACATTAACATTACCTATATATTAATCATAATTGAACTGATGAATGATCTATACACAATTAAATGATGATGTTTTATTTATGTTGGCAGTGATTCCCATGCACCAAAAAGCATCACACACGGTTCAAACAAACGTCATTAAAGGTTTTGACCAGCAAGTGGGGTTGTGTTCACATGAAGCCTCTAGAAATTAACCTTTTTTTGAGTCAGTTGGATGGAAAGGTTCAAGGTTTCATTTGCTCATCACTACAATATAGCTCATTAATAGGTTTCATTGGCTCATCACTACAATATAGCTCATTAATAGTTGAGTAAACCGCTTTAGCCACGAGCCACTTTGTAGTGTCAAATCCCACCTATAATGTGTAAGCAGAAGAACTAGCTCCGACCCACTTTATGAACAAGGACAAGTAATAACCTAATTAAATCAAACGTCATTCACACTCTTGGTTTCGAAACAAAACTAAAATGATCACATAAAAACAAACTAAATAGCATAACTAGCAATTAATAAAACATCTTGGACAGTAACAAAAAAAATAATTAGCACAGACCATGAAGTTGGAATGTTGTTTACATCTGTAGTGCTGCAATGAATGCTGGGAGGCATGAGGCATGATGAACGACAACAGTGTTGACAGCAGGTGGCAGCAGAGATTGTCTGTCTCTTGCAAGGGAGCAGTGATGGCCAAATGAAGCTTCATGAAGCAATAAAGCTTTGCAGCTAATTGAGTCAAAGCTTCATGGTGCTTCATTTGCTCTATGGTAGTCAGCTTTTCATCTTTTAACTGTCAACTGTGATAGGATCCAGCTCTGGCCAAGAGGTAAATCGAATCAGTGGTTTGTAAAATAGATGGGTGAGTTGGTACCATACAGTAGAGCAGCAGTTGTAGGCAAACATAGATCACTACGGCTATCAAACAGTTGATAGCATCTGTGAAAAGCCTTGCTGACATGATGGTCAACTGAGGTTAATGTGGCTTTGCTCCTGGCTGTTTTTGCACAAAACTGTCCTGTGGCGCCAAGCCGCTTGTGTCAATTTGAGCGTCATCCAAACCAACTTACTGGCCTTGCGGCTTCAAAAATCTGCTCGGTTGTAACTGCATGTTGGAAGTGAGCCTCCGTGTCAATCAAGCGAATGTGATATACGGAATAGGGCAACAAATTGCATCAAGGTTTGCCTTCTCAGGATGTAGGGAAAATGTTGATTTCATCATGCTCATGTATAACAAGACACGCTTGTGAATGAACTGCGACGTTAAAGAGCATCTGTGTAAGTCACCTAACTCAATCACAGATGTGGAGAAAGCCATTCATACTCCAATTTGGACTACAAATGGTACCAGGGATCACTCAGACATGAAATCCCACAAAATTTATTTTCAATTAATAAATCTCCAAATAATTTTCATACACACCGAAGCTTGCAATAAGAAATGCGTTTGAATCTGATCCATTTTTTTGGGCTGTTCTGATAACTATAAACTGCTCACCCCCAGTACTAAAATGAGCACTACAGTAAAAATCAAATACGCTGCACTTCCAATTGACCTTTCGCAGACTCCGCCTCCTAAACGGCCATTGACTAGTCGTACGTCCTTGAGACTATTGTTAAGTCCAACAAATTCTGGGATGCCCCATTGTCTAACTGATTGATTTGGTGGTTTTGAGATTACCAACTGCCATAAAACTTCTTGGAAGAAGAAAAGGATCAGCATTCTGCGAATGTCATGTCATGTCTTTGTTCGCAGTCCGTTCTATGCCTGAAGGTGTGGACCCTCTCCACACACTCGCCATTGATGTACAGGGGCTGCGGGTCGGTGCTGCTCCTCCTGAAGTCCATGATGACCTCTTTGGTTTGGTGGTGTTCAGGGCCAGGTTGTTGTCTGAGCACCAGACTGAGAGTTTGTGGACTTGCTCTCTGTAGGCTGCCTCATCTCCCTGTGAGATCAGTCAAAACCATGTGGTGTCATCAGCAAACCTGACGATGGTGTTGCTCCGGTGGATTGGACTACAGTCAGCACTAGTGCTGCGACGATTAATCAATTACCTCGAGTATTCAATTATAAAAAGATATTAAATTATGTTGCTTCGAATATTCGTTTCATTAAAGTGGCGTTGTAATGGTTTATTTTGAAAGTGTTTGCATTTCGTTTTATTGAGTAAGGTGGATACACTGCCCTCTGGTCTGCCTCATTTCACATGGCTGAATCCAACTGCTCCCCGTTAAGACCAACGTAAGTTAAATTTTTGTTTGAGCTCATGTTTTTTAATGCATTGATAAATTAGTTGATAGATATATTTAGCCGTTTTTTGGGGGAATGTGTGTTTAAACTATTTGTTAAGAGCATTGTATAAAAAAAAAAAAAAGGTAGCATTTTATAGCATTTAAGCTACCGGACTTTTGCTATATACTGTAAGTTAGCCAATTGTTCTTTTGTTGTTCATAGATCCCCATTTATTTATTTATTTTTTAATACCGTTTGAGGCTCAATTCAGGTATTTTATCTTTTATGTTCCTTATCCGATTACTCGAGTATTCGAACTAACTAGTTCATCGATTAATCTACTACTAAAATAATCGATAGCTGCAGCCCTAGTCAGCACGCAGCCCTGTGGTGAGCCGGTGCTCAGTGTGCGGGTGGAAGAATGGCGGGGGCCAAGTCTCACAGTCTGGGGTCTGTTGGACAAGAAGTCCTTGATCCAGGAGCATGTAAGGGGGGAGGCCCAGGATCTCCAGCTTTGTAATGAGAATGTCCAGGATGATGGTGTTAAATGAAGAACTATAATCCACAAAGAGCATCCTGGCATAGCTCTGCTGCTGTTCCAGGTGACTCAGCACAGCTTGCAGAACTGTGGTGATGGCATCCTCTGCCCGGTATGCAGACTGGTCGAGTGTGAGGGGGAGACTGTCCTTGATGTGCAGGAGAACCAGCTTCTCGAAGCACTTCATAATTATTGGGGTGAGGGCAACAGGGCGGTAGTCATTTGGGCCAGATACTGGTGTCTTTTTGGGAACCGCTATGATGGTAGCGGATTTCAGGCAGGTTGGGATGACTGCTTGGGACAGGAAGAGGTTGAAGATCCTGCAGGAGATATGGGACAGGTAAACCTGTCGCGATAACATATTTTAGTGGTTGATAAATTCTCTCATAAATTATTGCGATATGCGATTATTGCGCCTCCCCCCCCGATTTTTTTTTAACCAATTTACAATAACACAGTAAGAATACAGTATATATTGATAATACTAAGTTATAGTACACCCATTTAAACGCAATAAACGTTTACTCTTAAAATCAAAAATACTTTTTAAGAAATCACAACTAAAAACAATAGACCATGCCTCTTTTAAGTAAAAGACGACAATATCAATACCGCACAGAAACACAGAATAAATAAAATGTCTTTTTCAAGGAAAGATAAAATTGCACTTCAATAACTTAAGCATTTAGGCACAGAGGTATAAAGTTGTACAAAGTAGTAACACAAACAATTGCACTTCATCAACAACAGAGAAAATCAGATTAATTAAGCAGCAGTGACAAAAATTTGGCTTCTCTAAGGCTAGGTTCATGTTGCAGGTCTTAATGCACAAATCCGATTTTTTGTCATGTCTGGTTTTTTGGCGTGCCCGTTCAGAATGCCTTTGTCCATGGAGCCCGTTCAAGTATCACGCGTATGCACTAATTCGCAGTCCGAGGTGCGCTCAGCAAAGTGACCGCATGCGCAGAAGCATCAAAACAAATTACACATGCTAGCTGTATGTCATTCCAGGGTGATCATGTTTTGATTTCCCAAAAGGATGACACAAATAACAGACATTAATAATCCCTGTTTAATCCCCGTTTAGTCCTTTATTCAAAGTTTATATGGACTGATAGAACGCATACACGCACGCACATAAGCCTTGACTTGTGTGCGTGACATGACATGGGTGCGTCAGTTTGCCCCGTCTCGGCCATGTAAGCAATACTAAAATATTGCTCATTCGGTGCATAGAATTAAAATTGAAAATTGTCAGGCTTATCCTTTTCTTCATTTATTTTTTTGTCAACGGACACCTTAGTATCCCAGCCCTTTGCTTTGCTGTACGTTTTGACCCTCTATGCGTTTGCCTCGATAGCGTTGTACAATTTTTAATATTTTCAACAGAACCCTCCGCTGCATATTGTAAACCGGGATTTACTTAAAAGCATTATTAGATTAATAATATAAAACTGTTTTCATATACAGTGAAGAGCAGACGTATTTGCACCCCTTGTGATTTTGCAAGGTCACCCACTTAGAAAACAGGTAGACGTCTAAAATTTCAATCATAGATGCAGTTCCACTCAGAGACATAATCTAAAAAAAAATCCCAAAAAAATCACATTGTATGATTTAAAAAAATAATTTATTTGTCAATTAAAAAAAAAGTTCACCTTTACCCCATGGGTAACCACCCACTCACCACCCGTTTGACCTCATTAGTGTCAACCTTGCACCTCACGGTCAGTCATTATCCAACTGCTACCATGGGCAGACCAGAGAGCTTTCGAAAGACACCAGAGAAAAATTTGTTGAGCTGCACAAAGATGGGAAAGGCAATGGGACAACTGGGAAGCAGCTTAGTGAGAATAAATCAACAGTTGCAGCAATTGTTAGAAAATGTAAAAGGCTAAACATGACTGACAATATACCTCGGACTGGGGCTCAATGTATTCTATTCTCGTGGGACATCGCTCCTGATGAGAGAAGTGAGGGCTCAGCCTAGAACTACACGGCAGGAGGTGGTCAATGACCTGGCTGCGCAGTTTCAAAGGCTACTGTCAGTAGAACCCTACGGTGCAATGGTTTAAAATCCTGCATTGCTTAGAAGCTTCCCATGTACATGTCAAGGCTTGTCTAAAGTTTGCCAGGGACCATCAGAATGATGCCGAAGGGTCATGGGAGAAAGTCACGTGGTCAGATGAGATGAAAGTAGAACGTTTTGGTGCCACCTTTCTCCTCGTGTGTGGAGGAAAAAGATGAGTACAATCCCAAGATCACCATCCGCACTATGAAATATGTGGGTGGAAACCTCATGCTTTGGGGCTGCTTTTCGGCAAAGGGGACAGGACGACTGCACTGTATAAAGCAGAGAATGAATGGTGAACTGTATCGTCAGATTTTAAACCACAACCTCCTTCCCTAAGTCAGGACTGAAGATGAGTATGAAGATGGCTGGATCTTCAATATGGCGACGATCCGAAGCACACAGCCAAGCTGACCAAGGAGCAAAAACTTATGTTGCTCTTAACAGGGAGCAGGTGGATTCAGCCATGTTGGACGAGTTATGTCATATTCACTTTTGCCGCTAGAGGGCAGTGTATTTACCCAAATCAATAAAACTAAACGCAAACACTTTCAAAACAAACCATAACACCACTTTATTAAACGAATACTCGAAGCAGCAAAATTCAAATCATTTTTTTCTAATCGAATTACTTGAGTTAATCGATTAATCATTGCTGCACTATGGAAGACTTTACAAAAGTAGGCTAATGGTAGAGCGGAAACTAGTTAGCTGTCTTGGCATGCTAACTAGACACGTTACCTGCCTCGTGAACAAGCTTACATTATAGTTTAAAAAAAAAAAAAATTTTTTTTTTTTTTACTATCGCCAGACACCCTAAACACGCTAGAGTGAGCTTCTCATAGTTGGTGGGAAACGTTCATGACAGCATTTACTTACATTTAATTTTGTGTAAAGTGTCGGTGAAATCATGTTGGAGGTGTCGCTTCCCCTGGCGACCACCCTCCGCGAGCGTGTCGGCTATGCCTTCTCTAAGCTGCAGCCGTCTGTTTCTTATCGCTAACTGGAGTGCTCCCATACTAGCGACTTTGTCTTTTTTTAGGGTGAAAAGCTCCAAACCACAGATTTTTCGCTGCATTTTTGGGATATAAAAATTAGCTCATACCATACTACGGTATGACGAAAAATTTTGGTGGTTTTGAAACCGTGATGTTTTCATACCACGGTAAACCTTATAACCAGTAATCGGCACATGCTTAGTACATATACTTATGAACCCCAGTAAATTACAAGTAAATGATTGAAAAATCATACAATGTGAGTTCCAGATTTATTTTTAGATTATGTATCTCAAGTTCTGTCAAAGATGTTTCGTTTCATCATCTCATACGCTCAAAAGCTTTCGCAACCGATGTGACGCATCATAAGCGCATCCGCCCAATCTGTCTGGTGACTCAACATATATGGTCAATGTTGTGTCATCTCTTTAGTTGTTTTCATGTTAAGTGCTTAATTTGAGGAACTGCAGCTGCTGAAGATTCAACATGTGTATGCATGTGTTAGGGTGGGTCACTTGCAACTGGTTGCTTGAGCTGAGCTCTGATTTTTGGTTTGGAAGGAGAGGATGTGGAGGTGGCGGTGAGTCACTCCCTCCACCCAAAACTGTTTGGTTGCCACAGAACTGTTCTAATGGAATTTACCACTCCAAATTCCTTTCTTTTGCTGGTCCCCTTGAAGTACCCCATCATCATTCTTACCGACACCTCATGCTGTTCTTCTCTTCTGCTATCTTTATTGCTTCTCTCATTCTACCGCAGGTAGTTTTGGCATTCAAAGGGAGATACAGCATATGGCATCCTCCCTCTGGTCCTCTTCTTGTGCTCCCCCAATGCACAATATGTAGTCCTCAGTGATACTGTATGATGGATATATTTTCTTCCATTGATCAACCAGGTTTTTTCAAAATTGAGAGCCTGACAGACTAATCTATTAGCAAGTCCACACGTGTCTGTGTTTGTGTTTATTGTTACCAATTGCCCAATCTAAAATGTTGACAATGCCCTGCTGTCTTTGGTGATAAAATTTTAACAGTTGAACAACCACACCTATAATTTCTGTCACCTGAAAAGTTACAATTACAGATATGTCACAGTTGTATTACTATAATTACCATTTATTTACTCAAATATATCGGCATTTTAGATTTGTTATCGCAATACCATGAAAGCATTATTACTGCTCACAGTTTTTGCTTTGTCAGATTTTATTCTTGTCCCATGCCTTACATGACATGTTTTTGGCATGTTGGGAGAAATCCTGACCACACGGGGAATAGGGAGACAGGGCAGAGCCTGGGAGTGAACCCTCAATCTGAGAACAGTGAGGTGGAGATGTTGAGCCTGCAATAAATATATTGTTTATGTGTTTGCAATTAAGGCACAACATAAATGTATGTTTTACACCTTTAGTTGCAGAACCTGGGCGTGAACCCAGCCAACATTGGCTTCAGCTATTTGACCATGGAGTCTGACAAGTTCATCTGCATCAGGGAGAAGGTGGGCGAGCAGAACCAGGTTGTCATCGTGGACATGTCTGACCCCACCAACCCAATTAGGCGACCCATTTCAGCTGACAGCGCCATCATGAACCCCACCAGCAAAGTCATCGCCCTGAAAGGTGAGCATCACTGTTTTCCTTTAGATGTGACACACTGAGGGAAAAAAACATTGGCAACCTGGCTTCAAACCAAGAACAATGTTGTTGTTTTTATATTTCCAAAATTACGATGTGTACACGTTACTCACAATATTTATTTGGCTTTAGATTGCACAGATTAATCTGCGAGTATTGACGTAGGAATGTCAGTCATGCCGTGACTAATGCTGTAATGTTCTAATGTCATTAATGTCAGAGACTAAAGTTTGACGCTGAGTGCACTCAGTTCAGTATACCGTTTGTATGAAATTGGTTGTGCAAATTGATTATAGGCTACACAAAACGCAAACACAAGCACTAATCAGGATGATTCGCCTAAAATGCTTCTCCGTCTCTGAGCATACTATGTTCTTGTGTACTCTCTCCCTTGCATCTGTTTTGGTCTGCTCTTTCTAACCTGACTGATTATTTTATTGTTTTGCTTTCTCTCCCTGGCTTCCCTGGCTTTTTGTCATTTCTCAGACGGTAAGTTGCTATTTGTCTCTCTGCCCACCTGGCATGGTATAGTAGGCGTGGCTTCCTCGTAAAAGCTTCCAAAATACCTTTCTTGACTTCAGAGAGTTAAAGTATTCTGGCTTTCAATCAATTAAAACGCAGACAACCGTTTAGGAATCATACACACTCAAGCGCACACACACTGTAATTTGCCTCAACTTAACCTGCTGGCACTAATCTTTTGTGAGAACTCGACTTGTGTTAGCATGAATTGGTGTGTGCCGCTCGAGTGAATGTGTGGTATGCATTAATCAGATATATTCCACACTCAGAAGACTTGGGCTACTGCCAGAACACGAGCAAAACATAGATGATTTCACCTGTATTGTGGGTCAAATCACTTTCAAATAGAATATGTGGGCCATCCCATTTAGTAGATTTGGGACAACATATTGTTTGATGACATATCATGATAGGAATCCTCACGAATCCATAAACCTTATCAGAAGTAGCCACCAGCTATTTTGTGGCGCTCAATAGGACGGATCAGAAGAACAGGCTTCCACCCACAACAGTTGACAAATAACAGCAGGTCAACAAAAAAAAATGTCACGGTTTCAAAACGAAACTAAAATTATTACATAGCAACAAACTAAGTAGCATAACTAGCAATTAATGAAACACTTGGAACAGTAACTTAGGAAATATTTAGCACAGAACATGAACTTATAAAGTTATTTATATCCTCAGCGCCGCATTGCATGCTGGTAGGCATTAAGCACAGGTTGCAATATTTTGGGACAACAACAGAGTTGATAGCAGGTGGCAGCAGAGGTTGTAGGTTGTCTGTTTCTCCTAAAGAAAGTGAGAGATTGAGCAGTGATGGCCAAACGGAGCTTATTATGGCAATAAAGCTCAGCAGCCAATTGATTCAAAGCGTCATGGTGGTTCATTTGCTCTCAAGTGGTCTTGAAGCCTAAGAGGCCAGCAGTGTTGAGAAGTCCATAGCAATTTGTTTTAGGAAATATGAATGTGCTTGTGGTACTATACAAACAAAATACAACAAGTGCTATAAGGATAATTTTTAATTAATTTTTATTTAGAGATAATAGCTTTCTCGCAGTGTTTGGCTTTAAAACTTTTTTTTTTTTTAACATTATACTGGGTGGCAGAGTGGTTAGAAAGTCCGCCTTTGCATGTTCTTCCTGTGCCTGTGTGGGTTTTCTCCAGGTACTCCGGTTTTCCCCCCCACATTCCAAAAACATGCATGGTAGGTTGATGGAACACTGTAAATCAGGGTTCACTAAATCCGGACCTCGGTGCCACTTCTCCCGTCGTGTTTTCCATGTCTCCCTTCTCCAACACACCTGAATCAAAATAATAAGGATCATTATCAGGCTTCTGGAGAGGTTGCTGATGACATAATCATTTGATTCAGGTGTGTTAGGGGAGAGAGACGTGGAAAACACGACAGGAAAAGTGGCACCGAGGTCCGGATTTAGTGAACCCTGCTCTAAATTGTCCCTATGTATGACTATGTGCACGAATGGTTGTCTGTCTCCTTGTGCCCTGCAATTGGCTGGCAACTGATTCAGGGTGTCCCCCACCTACCGACTGCCCATAGTTAGCTGGGATTGGCTCCAGCACCCCAGTGACCTTCGTGAGGATAAACGGCTTGGAAAATGAATGAATAAATGAATGCTTTTTACTGGCTCTTGATAGCATTCTTTCATAATATGTGAGATGACAGCCGACAGGCAATTGCCATTGCGTTTTGTGACGGCTTTATAGTGTCATCTGTACTACAGTTGCATGTCCAACTGAAACAAAAATAAATATGTTTTAATTACATAGTATTTTTTTTATATTGTATCGTGACGTATTGTATCGTAACCCTGGCATATTGAGTTGCATCGTATCGTGATTTTCGGTGTGTCTTTCCATCCATACCATTTAGCGCAAAACTACCATTCAAAATCAGTAAATACATGGACAGTAATAGTGACCTATGCAAATCTATTGTTTACGTTTATCTACTATTCTTTCATCGTGCATGATTGACAAAAATAAATCATAAAAATGTGTCATATATTGTTCTAAATGTTAAAAAATTCTAGCTGCTACCTGATTAGAAACATCCTATACTGTTCCTCCCCACAGCTGCTAAGACGCTGCAGATCTTCAACATTGAAATGAAAAGCAAGATGAAGGCCCACTCTATGACGGACGAGGTCATGTTTTGGAAGTGGATTTCAGTAAATACTGTTGCCTTGGTGACAGAGACAGCTGTCTATCATTGGAGCATGGAGGGGGATTCCCAGCCAAACAAAGTATTTGATCGGCACGCCAGTCTGGCTGGATGTCAAATCATCAACTACAGAACTGATGAACAGCAGAAGTGGCTGCTGTTGATTGGGATTTCTGCACAGGTACCAATTTATTCATGGTTCAGAAATTTCCATTTACAAACAAGCAGGACAACGTGTGTCCAACCTACGATTGTCCGACGACAATGCAGTTGTTTTATGGCCTTTCCCATTTAAAGTTGTTTTTGTTGTATTAAACATGAAAAAAACAAAATTACACATTCTAAAAGTCTCCATAATGCCTTATACTGTCTAACAAAACTAGCATTGATGTTACGGTGTTAAAAGCCTGGAAGCAACTGATATATAAAGACAAACACAGACGATACAGGCATACGTTCTTTATCCTCTGGTGACTTTATCTTTACATTATGACAATGGTCACGTTACCTTTTTTAGGTGTGAGAAGTGTAAGGTATGATGCTTGAGAGACACTATCAACGTGTGAGAGTTGAAAGCCCTGAAATAGGATTGCTTAAGTGCTAGCCACTAAGGTAATGCATGGTAGCCTAAGCATGAATGCGAATGTTTACTTACTTATGCTCTTTCATTCATTCAATCATTCAGCTTCCGCTCCGCTTATCCTAACGAGTGTCGCAGTGGTGCATGAGCCTATCCCAGCTAACTAGGGGGCAGTAGGTGGGGTAGACCAAGAATTGGTTGTCAGCCAATCATAGTACTTAGCTTGGAAGTTGTGAAAATATTTAGACACGAACTAGGGTTGAGCGATACATACATATAAAAATTATATCGATATACCGTATTGGCCCGAATATAAGACATTGTTTTTTGCATTGAAATAAGACTGAAAAAGAGGGGGTCATCTTATATTCGTGGTCTAGACCAGGGGTTCCCAACCTATTCCACTAAGGCACACTGTGGGTGCAGGATTTCATTCTTACCAAACAAGATGACAACACTTTTTCCCCAATCTGGTGTTTTACAAGTGCAATCAGTTGATTGCAGTCAGGTGTGGCTTGTTTTAGCAGAAGCCTCATTGGTTCAACTGTCTCTGCTGGATCGGCTGGAACAAAAACCAGGACCCACAGTGTGCCTTGAGGACTGGGTTGAAAACCCCTGGTCTAGACATTATACCCATTCACGACGCTAGATGGCGTCTGATATTGTTGAAGCGATGTTCTGTCATGACAGATCTCAGCTACTCTCAAGTTTAACCAGTTTGCATTATTTTATTGCAATGTTTTTCCTTATTCAGATTTGTTTCAAGACTACAGTTACAGTTAGACTTCACTTTGATGGTTAATGCAGTTATTGCAATTTTGTTGTTTTATCACAATAGATTGGTTTATTTACATTTCAAAAACAAGAAGCCATTCATTTACGAATGTGATTGCAATTTAGTTTACAATACATATTTAAATGTTCAGATATTAAGATTTGAATGAGGCAAAATAACATGCTTTTTCTCTCAAATATATTGTTATAATCATTTGTTTCGGATGTACTGTAATTATTTTCTGTATAAAAATTAATTTGGTGTTCAAAACATCTTTTTTTCAAACTTGAGTCTTGAAAAAGAGGGAATCGTCTTATAATCAGAGCCGTATTATATTCGGGCCAATACGGTAATAATATATTTTTAAATGTGATATGGGATTTAGACTTCATTCCATATATCATTATATTTCAAAATGGGTACTCCTGTTGTAACAGTATTCATGTTTACATTTTATTATTTGAACAACTGAACATGTTTTTTTATGAACCAGATGAAGCCTGTTTATTATTTATTAGATTTTGTCACTGTTCACTGAAATACTCCGTTTCAATAAAATAACTTGTGACATGTAATATTTGGCTTTGACGAGGACTGAATGTTTGCTCTCACTTTGCAAAGAGAATATTGGGATATACATAGTCATACGCAGTGTTGTTAATCTTACTTTAAAAAAGTAAATTATTACAGTTACAAATTACTTTTCCCAAAAAGCAATTGCGTTAGTAACTCAGTTACCTGAATGTAAGAGTAATTACTTACTTGGCAAAGTAACTAGTGATGATTTTCATGTTTTTTTTTTTCTAAAAACAAAACAAAACAAAAAAACAGGTCACAAAATGTGAAGTTTAAAGGGTTTTTGGGACAATTGGCCCTAGCCCAATTCTTAACCCTCCGCTTAACTAGCCACAGGGGTATTGCGATAACTAGATAGTAACCTTTGCAATGTGTGGAAGTCATTTAATGTTGTGAATCAACCGTTAAAGTTATTAAAATTGCTCCCGTTATTGCATTAGTTCCTTTCTGTCTACTTTCAACATGTGTAAGTTTTAAAACGGTTTCATCATTTAAAGATAGATTTAAGTCAAGATTTTGCCAATTTGGGAGCATTTTAGATTAAAAAGTTACTTATGTTCACTCGGAAGGTTCTCTACAACAGAGCCTTCCTGAGAGGTGTACTGCTTTAAGATGGCGGCTGTTTACTAATGCATGTAGTCCTTAAAACATGTTGCCAATGCAGCCGTGTTTGTCATTTGCATCGAGTTCTATAATATGTGATATCTACAGTATCATTGGGCGTAGTTTGTAGGCTATGGCTACAGTCAGGTATTATTGGAGCCACCTAGTAGCATCGCGTTTGCAACGGCGTCTTCCCCACTCCTGCTCTGCTCTCTCGTCTCCGTGAGTCCGTCTCTCTCAGACTTTTTTTATTCAACCAACTTAGTAACGCATAGTAAGGCACGCCTTTCCCGCCTCAGTAACGGTAACAGCGTTGCCAAGATGAGAAAAGTAATTAATTAGATTACTCACGACTGAAATAACGCCGTTAGTAACGCTGTTATATTCTAACGCCGTTATTAACAACACTGGTCATACGTGCAGTTTATAGCCTTCGTCCTTGGAGGAATTTGCTTGAATGATACGACTTGCAACCTTGAATGAAAAGGAAGGTACAGTAAGTCGAGCAGTGAGCGAGTGAGCGATAAACACAGCCATATTGCTTGGATTTAGGTAACTGGAAGTGAGCTACACAAACAGTTTGGCCAGAAGTCTTATACGTACCTCATTGTTGAACTGTAGAAGGTGTATGATATTGTATAACTGACTTGTTGCCCTTTTATTTGTTTACTTTTCCTTTTCAAAAACTTTACCCAGGTTTTGTTGAAACAGATTAACAGCATTTCTCTTCAGTGGAATCGGGAAAGATTTTTTGCAATGAATGTTGTTAACAAGCGTAATCAATGAATGAATCAAACCCATAAGTCAAAGCGCTACTGTAATTCAAATGGACGGGAAGGAAGAGGAGCTGCAGCAATTTTTCCAGTTTGTGTTGATGTTTTTATTTGCTTGTTTTTGCAGCAAAACCGTGTGGTTGGGGCAATGCAGCTGTACTCCGTGGAAAGAAAAGTGTCTCAGCCTATCGAAGGTCACGCTGCTGCCTTCGGGGAGTTCAAAGTGGAGGGGAACGCCAGTCCGTCCACGCTTTTCTGCTTCGCTGTGCGATCACAAGCGGGTGGGAAGGTGAGGATCTCCCAACATTGCACAAAGAATGGGCTTGTTATAGGTTATTTCTCCACGTAAAGAACATACCACTGTTTGTCATCAGGCACATTTTTCCCTGTGGTTTTTGTACATTTGTGGTCTTATTCTAATATGTTGAAAATTCATGCAGCTGCACATCATTGAAGTGGGTCAGCCAGCTGCAGGAAACCAGCCATTTGCAAAGAAAGCAGTGGATGTGTTTTTCCCTCCAGAGGCCCAGACAGACTTTCCTGTAGCCATGCAGGTATGTCAAGGACCGCTGCAATTCAGAATGTAGACTTAGTGACCTGAGAGTTTTTTTGCATTTCCCATAGATCGGAAGTAAACACGGTGTCATATATTTAATCACCAAGTATGGTTACATTCACCTCTACGACCTGGAGTCAGGAGTGTGCATCTACATGAACAGAATCAGTGCTGAAACTATTTTTGTCACGTCGCCACATGAAGCCAGCTCGGGAATCATTGGAGTCAATAAAAAGGGACAGGTGAGAGGAAACAAGCTCAGAGAACACATTTGGCCATTCTGTGTACTGATTCAATTTTTTTCCTTTTAGGTCTTGTCAGTATGTGTTGAAGAAGAAAACATTGTCAACTACGCCACAAATGTCCTGCAGAATTCAGAGCTGGCCTTAAGGATGGCTGTGAGGTCCAACCTTGCTGGTGCTGAGGAACTTTTTTCAAGGAAGTTCAACACTCTGTTTGCCCAGGGAAGTTATTCAGAGGCGGCAAAGGTTGCTTCGTCGGCACCAAAGGTCGGGCAATGCTTTGGATCATATTGCTCTTTCTAATTGAAAATCTTCACTCTTAAATTTCATTTTCTTCTTTCCCGTAATTCTTTTTTAATCCTATGCCTCACTCAGGGTGTTTTGCGGACTGCCGAGACCATCCGCAAGTTTCAGAGTGTCCCGGCCCAACCGGGCCAGGCATCTCCACTGTTACAGTACTTTGGTATTCTGTTGGACCAGGGTCAACTCAACAAATTCGAATCCCTGGAGTTGTGCAGGCCTGTCCTGCAGCAGGGCCGCAAGCAACTACTGGAAAAGTGGCTGAAAGAGGACAAGGTAAGACTTGATTTGCTCAAGGATGGTTATATTTAAAAAAAAAAAGGTCAGGATCTCTCCTGCACGTTGTCAGATGAAGGTGCTCTGGTAGTTTGTAGTGTCTTGAATTTAGTCTGTTTTGTAGCTGGAGTGCTCAGAGGAGCTGGGGGATCTGGTGAAGGCTTCAGACCCAACCCTCGCTCTTAGCGTGTACCTCAGAGCCAATGTTCCCAACAAGGTCATTCAATGCTTTGCAGAGACTGGACAGTTCCAAAAGATTGTATTATATGCCAAAAAAGTAAGTATTAACCACCATTATTGTCTGGAATTTTGTTAAGTACATTGTGGCCAGTACTGTTCAACACCAGCCAGCCCAACTGTATGTTTTCATTCTTTTTTTATTTTTATTTTTTTTTTATTGTAAAATGAACCTCCCAGGTTGGCTACACCCCTGATTGGGTGTTTTTGCTGAGGAACGTGATGCGTGTCAATCCGGACCAGGGACTGCAATTTGCCCAGATGCTAGTCCAGGATGAAGAACCGCTGGCCAACATTAACCAGGTAACATCATCTCATTATCCATACAAATAGTATTGGGTCATTCCAGAATTAGAGGAAATTTTGGCTTCATATATTTTTTTCGGGGGGGGGGGGGGGGGGGGGGAGCTCAACATACAGATCAATGGTAGTCTTTTTATAATATGATTTGCATGATATTCATGACATTTGGCATAATCACAGTAACTGTGTTGCAAACCGTAGTCGAGTTGAAGAGGGATGCGGAAGGATGGAAACCCCCCCCCCCCCCCCCCCCCCCCCCAATTAAAAAAATAAAATAAAATCCCGTCTGTAAAAATGCCTTCCAACCTTCCATCCCTCTGCTTTTTGGCAGTGAATTTCAGAAATAGAACTTACAATTATATTTAATATTTATATGGTAACACTGGGAGATTATGGATTTTATTGTAACGAGATTGGGGGGAAAAAAATCCTTTTTTTTTTTACCCGATCAGCAATGGTGAACACTCCAGTCTGTAAGGTTGTTAATTAATTGGCCATCAGCTAAGGATGGAAAAAGTATGTAGAATGACAAATTTGTACCAGCTTCCCTCAGGAAGTAGGTACAGAACACTGAGGTGTAGAAGGGCCCAATTTGGGAAGAGCTTAGTCACTGCTTCCATAGCTTCTCTGAACAAAACACCTCACCGAGCAGACCAGGGCAGGGACTACAGCACTAGCATTTTTTGTTTTTGTATTTACAGTATCTATCTCAGGGGCCCCCAAACTTTTTCCTGTGGGGGCCACATAACTTGCTCCTTCTCTGATGAGGGGCCGTTGTAGGTGCACTATCCTATTCCCCTCACTATCCACTCGCGGGGGCCTGCGCTTGTCAGTGACGTTCCTTATTCTCGCTATATGTTTATACAACTTTAACATTTGTTAATAATATGCTCTGCGTGGAGTATCATCCATCGCTTTTCCTTTTTGAATGGGCACTTTTAAGCGAACGCAAGAAGTAACAACGGGAACATTTTTAAACAGGCATTTCACGGGACAGCATTTCCTCGGCCGATTATATAGCTTATATAGCGAGAGCGAGTGGATAGTGAGGGGAAGAGGATAGTGAACCTACACCGGCAGTGAAGGGAGAAGAGACAGTAACTCGTGCGCGCCAATGCGCGCGTCGCTTTTCTTAAAGGGCCAGCGTAGTAACAAATATACTAAAGCACAAACATGCAATGGCGCTTTCCTACAATAACACTATTAATTAAATAGATAATAACCAAATAACCCTCTCTGGGTTCTTCACAGAAAAAAACCAGGAAATAAATAACACTATTGGGGGATTTTTTTTTTTTTTTAAATCTAAATGCTCTCTGGTATTGTTCAGGGGGCCGGACCAAATGTGGAGGCGGTATGGCCCATGGGCCGTTGTTTGGGGACCCCTGACCTATCTGTTTGGGTGGCATGTCTTTAACTGTAGGTGTATGTGAAACTGTCAGTGCTGTGGAGAATAATTTACCCAAGGGAACAATAAAGTCTGAATCTGAAAATGAACATCCCACTATTTTGTCTTTGCATCTTAACTACTGATTGCAAGTGACGGGATTGCAAATCCATACTAAAGTTAGCTTTTCTTCATAAGGAGTAGAAGTTAGCTGTTTATCAAGCCTTGGGATCAGTAACCCGCGGGCCCGGAGCTGTATACAGCTCAGTTTTAAATTGATCAAATGGATGTTTGACTTAAATGTATTAAGTACAACTTCCGTTTAGTAGGCAGATCAGGTCAGGCTAACTGTTTTAGTAGTTAGTTCACAGAACGCAGGTCATGAATTCCCTAATTACAGTGGGTAAAGTCACGGTTGCCCCTCAGAAGGTGTACCCACAAGTCTTGGTACCTGTAAATGGTGCCAAGACTTGTGAGCCAAGACTTGTGGGTTCACCCTCTATATAGTTCACTCACGCAGGTCATGAACCTACTTTGTAAAGTCACGGTTGCAACTTGGAAGGTGTACGGACAAGTAAGGATATCCGGATCCGACCACATGATCAGAAATCGGGCTGAATGCGCCATTTTTCAGAGAATCGGAATCTGGGAAAAGAATCGGGTTTTTGATTTCGAAAGATATTTGTTTGTCGGGACTCCGATTCGGCAGATTCTCAAAATCGGGTGACTCAGGTGCAAAATAATGCGATCGGGACATTCCTAACCACAAGTCTTTGCGGCATTCACAGGTGCAAAGATTTTTGGGAATATTTTCAAGCATTCTTATAGGTATATATATATTTTTTAAATTTGGTATTAGGTTAAGTAAATTTACTCAGAAAGTACATGTTTTGGAAATTCTGGAATGGCATTCCTGCCCTCTTTTTGGTGGTGGGGGGCACATCTGTACAATTTCCCTCACACACCCTTAGTGCTCCCTGTGGGAGCAGCCATGTGTGTTATTCCAGATGTGACGGCTATTCAAGGAATTCACTGACTCAGTAAAACTACTTTTTCACCCAGCCCTAGTTCGTAACATTAAGTATGTGGCATCTGATTACACAGTTTCTAACTAACATTTCTTTTTGATTGCAGATTGTGGATGTGTTCATGGAAGGCAGCCTGATCCAGCAGTGCACATCCTTCCTATTGGATGCTTTAAAAAATAACAGGCCAGCTGAAGGACACCTACAGACACGTCTCCTTGAGATGAACCTCATCCATGCGCCACAGGTCATCATTTAGACAATATACTTGGAGGTTAGGTCATTGGTTTGACAATGTGTGCGACAACCTTTTTCTTCTTAGGTGGCAGATGCGATCATGGGGAACCAGATGTTCACACACTACGATCGTGCTCATGTTGCTCAGCTGTGCGAGAAGGCAGGCCTTCTGCAGAGAGCTCTGGAGCACTACACTGACCTTTACGATATCAAGCGAGCTGTGGTGCACACACATCTGCTCAACCCTGAGGTACTCCTTAAGATGATGTGTGAAATTGTCCAACATTGTCATGCCCGCCTCCCTTTTTTCTGATTTTCCTTACAGTGGCTACTAAACTTCTTTGGCTCTTTGTCAGTGGAGGACTCTTTGGAGTGTTTAAGAGCCATGCTGTCTGCTAACATTAGACAGAACCTGCAACTCTGTGTGCAGGTAGCATCCAAATATCACGAGCAGCTGGGAACTCAGGCTCTTATGGAACTCTTTGAGTCCTTCAAGAGTTACGAGGGTAGGTTTCCCTGCACTGTGTTTGTGTATCTGTCCCCACAGCCAGAGCTAACCAGGTCATTACTTCTGCTTCTCTTTCTATTCAAGGGTTGTTTTACTTCCTCGGTTCAATTGTGAATTTCAGCCAAGAGCCTGATGTTCACTTCAAGTACATCCAGGCGGCTTGCAAGACTGGACAGATCAAAGAAGTTGAGAGGATCTGCAGGGAGAGCAATTGTTACGATCCGGAAAGGGTTAAGAATTTCCTCAAGGTGAAACAGTCCTCCTTTCTTTTGATGACTGTATTACTCATCAATAAATGTCATATTTTATTCAAAAAGGAACTCAGTGTTTATTACATTGCTAGGAAGCCAAGTTGACAGATCAGCTTCCTCTCATTATTGTTTGTGACCGCTTTGACTTTGTCCACGACTTGGTACTCTACCTCTATCGCAACACTCTACAGAAATACATTGAAATCTATGTACAAAAAGTAAGTCACTCCCACTACAAGTCATTTCCAGGCTGCTAAAAGTCAGTGTTTTGTGACATCATATCATATCATGTTTTTTTTTTTTTTTTTTTTAGGTTAACCCTAGTCGATTACCAGTAGTGATAGGTGGCCTGCTGGATGTGGACTGTGCGGAAGATGTCATTAAGAACTTGATCATGGTGGTCAGAGGGCAGTTTTCCACTGATGAGCTTGTAGATGAGGTGGAGAAAAGAAACAGGTGAGACAACTATGGTTGTATGCAAGGGTATAACTTTGAGTCAAACATTGGGAGGGGGGTTGAGATTTCAACATGAAGGTTTTGAGGACATACCCTGCAATAAAAGATCTTTAATTACCTCAATTATAGGTATATTTAATATCCCAAACATAAACATCATTCAAGTAAATAAACATAATCACAGATTGCATGAGTCGCGAGAGATAGAGCACTAGAATGGTGAGAATTTACAGCATAAGGGTAAGTATTCGACCTCAGTATTTGAGTAAGTGTACAAAGACTACTGGTCAAAATTTACAGTCACCTGTTTGGATAATCGGCAAAGATAATAGTGTAGTCAGCGTTCCCACCCGTTTTTTTTAAATCGGCAATGATTCTTAAAAACGTGTAGTGTCTGGCCAGTCAACAATCGAAGATTAAGTTTTATGTCAAGTCAGTTAGATGCAATCACATTTTTCGGCAAGTTTCCCTTTATTCAGTCTTGAGTTATCTCGAACACATACAGATGGACATTGACGTCGTATACATACAGAAGCTCGGCCTTCCTTACGTTTCACCTACTGACGGAAGCAATGACAGAACTCACAACACTGCCATCATGTGGTAAATCAGCAAAATTTCTTAAGATTTTTTTTTTCTATCTAGGTTAAAACTCCTGTTACCATGGTTGGAGTCGCGCATTCACGAGGGCTGTGAGGAACCAGCCACCCACAACGCTCTGGCCAAGATTTACATCGACAGCAACAACACACCTGAACGCTTTCTTAAAGAGAACACTTTCTATGACAGCGCTGTGGTGGGACGCTACTGCGAGAAGCGGGACCCTCACTTAGCCTGTGTGGCTTATGAGAGAGGGCAGTGTGACATGGACCTCATCAAGGTAAGTACTGTAAAATTCCAATACAACCCAAACTAATGAGATGGATCAAAACATTTGGAACTTCCTTCGATATAAAGGAATTATCGTAAGTCTTTTTAAGGCGCTCATTTAACTCATTGGCTGCTATTGATGACGCTAGACGTTCAGTCCATTTTGGCAGGGAGAGGCTATCAGCCAATATTTCTGTTTTTATGTATTTTGATTTTATTGGTTTTTTTTAAAAATTAACATCCTATTAGTTTATACTTTTATTCAATCACAAAAAATGGTTAATAATTTTAAGGGAAAAAATAGTTTGATTGTAGTGTCCTAACAAACTGACAAGTGCAGGAAATATTTTTGATTTGTATGATTTTTGTTTTTCTAGGTCTGCAATGAGAATTCTTTATTTAAAAGCGAGGCCCGGTATTTGGTGCGACGGAAAGATCCAGAACTTTGGGCCAGTGTGCTGGAAGAGAACAATCCTTACAGGAGGCCCCTCATTGATCAGGTTTTTTTCTCTAACTCACTTCAAGTGGTAGTTACTGTAATTTTCCCACTTTAGAGTGCACCAGACTATAATGCGCCCCACCCAAGTTTTGAAAAATCTAAGAAAAAAATCCATCCATGTGTTCATGTCTTAATATGAGACATTCACCTGCAGAGATGTTACACATAAACGTGATTGATCTAAAAATATATTCACCAAATTAAAATCAACACGCCGAGTACATCTGGTGCATGCAGCAGCAGCCTTGAGAGGGAGCCACACACCACAAGTCCTACTCATGTTCTCTGAGTATGTCTGAAACCATAAAATATTATGTCGATTGCAAAGCTAGGGTGGGTAGCTCGCTCATAGTTAATTCTGTTGTGTGGGCAACATAACCTCATATGTTCCTCACACAACATAATTATGTGCATTAAAAAAAAAACACACACAACAACAGAATTGCCCAGCAACAAAAGGGTGTTCATCCATCACTATTTCTGGTTCATTGGACTCAGTCACGGATTCAGATCAGAAGTCATTTTGAAAATAATTAATGTTTTAAAATGTAGCATATCGTAATGTGCAGTGGTCCGTGAAGAGCTTATTTACATTAAAAAAAAAATATATATAGTGTATATATACAGTGTGTATATATGTACAGTGTTTATATAGTATTTATTCAGATTATTCAGAAGATGTCTTTTCCCCCTCCCCCCCCAAAGTATAATAATGATTTTAAAAACCTATGTGTATATTAGATGGTTTGTAAGCACTGCATATGTAATAGTTATGATATGAATTAGACATGTATAAAAGAAAACAATGATTTGTACATGTATGAATGCTTTTATCTTTTTAAAAAATAAAATACTGTATTTATTTTATTTTTTTAATTTAAAAAAAAAAAGAAACTTGGGATAGACTGAGGGCGCGAAGTTTGAAGCGCAAAGTAGTGAGGGATCACTGCACTTCATATGTTAGGAAACATTAGGGAAGCATAGCTGTATTTTTTCCCCCCAAAGCAATTTGGCACACCCTCCACAAGATTGCGATCCAGGCAACCACCTACCTTGCCTTTGTTAAGGGGCCGGCAATGCGTAAAACACAACTCACCAAATCCAGGTTTTCCCCTTGGATTTTTTTTTAAGCTGTGGTGGTGATGAGCTGCATCAGTGTAGCACAGCGTGCCGCAGCAAAGTTGTTTCATATCATGACAAATAAGAATTTCTTTTTCAAACAACATTTATTTTTTCCAAGAATAACCATAAAAAGACCTATTTACAAAGTTTGCATCCTGCCTGCATTTGATTTTCCTGGATTTAAAAAAAAAAAAGAAAAAATTGAGGGCTCTTTCATAAGGGAAATCAGCAATCGGTGGTCCTATTTAAGAGTCAATGTGAGGCATGCTTCCAGTCACCCTGCAGTCCTCAGGTTTGTCTTCACCTACATAACAATTTTTTAAAAATCTAGAAAATGAAGACATACAAGCATCTATAGCTGACATTGTACAGTTCTGGTTATGCACAGTTGACCAAATAACTTACTCTGTTCATTGCAGAGAAATCTCTCACAGTTCACTATTGATGCAATGGCCGACTGTTGGCTCAAGCAAGGGTACAGCCCTCCCCATTCATCAGTCAGTGATGTCATCTGACCTGGTCCATATTCTGAAACACATTCAATGATTAGCCATTAGGACTACAGTGTTTCAATCCCATGTTTTCAGAGATTACATTAAATCAATTAAATTTCAGTTAAAACTTAAGTGTTTTTGTGGGAGTTACTTTTATGATTGTTTTAAAGTTACTCCCTAGTGCAGCAATGCGACATTAAAAAATGATTTGTTTCAATGAGATGAAAAAATACTTACGCCATCTGTTTTGTAATTAGGAATATGCCAATTTATAAACAATGAACCTTTGTCAACACGGTAGTTTAAGTTAAAACAATACAACTTTGATTAATAAAAAATAATAGTTGCACAATTCCTAATACTAACCTTGATTTGTGTGGTACAGCCAGGTCTTTAACTTTGCCAATCTGTCCATGTTGCGTCCCAGCCAGAAGATTCCCTGTTGGCTTAGTTCTCATGAGCGCCATCTCCAGCTGTGATCTTGCCTCATTCAGTTTTTGAAAACGTTATCTCAACATTAAAATACAACGCTTGCCATAACCATTTTGTTATTTCTACTCCTTGGAACGTGAGAGCTAAATACATTCGGAACCTGGGAGCATGAGCTTCACGTTCCCAAATATTAAATTAGCACGCTAATTTCAGAACGTGACAGTCTACATCACTACAACAACAAAAAAGTATTTTTGTTACCTGACCCTCCTCATCAGAAACTTTTCTCTTTCCAAAATACAGTACTTAGAAATGCTCATCTGAAATTAAAACGAGTGACGTCCGCAACAAACAAATGCTATGCTAGGAAGCGACGATTCGGGTCAAAGACACGTTATAAAGAGTTACGTCGATGTCCATATTAAGTTCGTTTTCCTTGGCTTAAACCGTAATTACATTCATTAAGTAGAAATACCTTCCTGCGGATTTTTATCTCCATTTCCAACTCCGCGCCGACGAACTCAGGCGCAAGTTAACAACAGGAGAACCGATGTGATTTTCAAAATAAGGCGTGTAAAGAAACTATTTGTATTTTTATGACGTGCTATTTCAGACGACCTATGGCAAATTGTGCGCCAATAATGAGCGATATATATACTTTTAGACGTCATTTTAAATTATAGACAAGTTTCCGAGGTACTTTCGCTTTACTTCCGCATGTCTGCAAGCAACTTCCGTTTTCGAATTTCTTCATCCAAAACAATAGTGGAGCTGGAGTAACATTACTCATCAAAATCCATTAAAAAAGACAATTTGGAAATACCGCATCCATCTGCCATCATCACGACAGGGGAGGACAACATGTTCACGAAGACAGATGTGGAACCAAGCTCGTGCCACCACAAAGACCGGGTGTTTTTGTTGCCATGTTGCCGCTGTGTTATGGAAGGTATGTTCCTCCTATCCCTGCATTTTCATGTGTCTGGTGCTAAAAAATTACTAAAGCTCAAATCGTGCACATGAAACGATTTGTTGTCTTTGATATTGTTATTACAACGATCGTAATTATGATGATGATATTAATATGTTTAATTAATATTATTTCCTGCAACTACTGTATCTGCTGCTAGCATGTTGCTAATCAGTAAGTATAGATGGCACAATTATGTGAACGCATGTATAAAAGTGTTACAAGTTTTTTGTTCACTTGTTTATAGGTGGAAAACATTGTTAGGCAAGGGAAGATACGTTGATGTTCCTAGAAACAACAATTACTGTACATTGATGGACATATATCGAGACTATGTGCGTCCTACCCGGGGTCGGCCGAGAGGCTGGGGCTGGGAGACTATGGCTAGCCTCACGGCGGACCGTCAGCTCGATCCCGAGATCCAACTACGAGCCTTTTTAACTGCAGCAACTTTAAGATACGCTAGTGGAGCTGGAATTACTGAGGACAGCAGGAGAAATCCCATCTGGAGGCCGCAATGTCGGGTGAAAGTTTGGCGAGGCTCAGGAGCTCTGCCCTCTGATATCACATTCTCGTATGCTATTTTTCTAATAATTTTATAAATTGTTATTTATTGACCTGTTTTGCACATGCATCAATCTTTTTAAATAAAGTGTAAATGGAATGATGTTGTCCAAATGTTTTATAGTGATCAATATCTGCAATAAAAAAAGAATGACGTACTATTTCTGTTTAAATGTACATACCTTGTAGTATTCCCTTGTAACAACAAAATGTCAGCCATTCTGCATTCGTAAAATGTAATATAATTTGTAATTTCACCTCATTTTGGTCACTCAATTGGCCGGCGTATTAATCTATACCTCACGTCAACACAGGCTTACAGGTTATTATAATTTTGTCCACGAATGATCAATGAAGTGATAAGAACAATCATACAATCTCATCTACATCTCATCTACGTCGTGGTGAATCAATTTTTGGAGGTTCCGTGGGTTCCTCTGCTTTGATTTCGCAGTTTCAACCATGTCTGTACACTGCTTACTTCAACCGCAATTCATGTTGTTCATTCTAAAGCGGAAGTTCGGAGCAGACATTTTCCAAGTTGGCACCGTCCATATTTTGCTCAGGAAACTTGTCTTTACAAATTAGAAATTAGAATGCATCTTTAAATCTTAAAAGAATTCTCATTTGCAATGTGTGGCGGCTTTTATTTTAGTGTGGTGGTGCGCCACACTGTTCTCTATGTAGGGGAAACCCTGGAATCTATTTGTACCAAACTAATGGTTATGGAGTCAATACTTCCCAGATGACGGATAAAATAACTCTATGGTAATGATGTTTTGTAAGCATTACCAAACCCCAATTCAGCCTCCCTGTCATTGACATCACTAAATTAAAAAGTTTCTGACCAATCATTTCATTAATTGGGGATTAAAATAACCAAGGAAGATGCCTGGCCTCCCCTGCCTCCTGTGACTGCACGTCACTGAACAGAGGGATAGGAACGTGTTTTTTTTAATACTATTTATTTTGTTTATGTTTACATCTATAATTATTTTCCTTTAGTTGTTAGACAATGAACGCACCCCAATTGGCAACATCATCTTAATACTTCGCCTGTTTGTAATCTTTACAGGTGGTACAAACTGCACTATCAGAGACCCAGGACCCAGAGGAGGTGTCAGTAACTGTCAAGGCATTCATGACTGCTGACCTACCCAACGAGTTGATTGAACTTCTGGAGAAGATTGTCCTTGATAACAATGTTTTTAGTGAACACAGGTTCAGATGACTTCGTGACACATTTTATTTCTTGACCTGCCATTATTATTTGAATAATCCCTGTGGCTTTCCCTAGAAACCTTCAGAACCTGCTAATTTTGACTGCCATTAAAGCGGACCGCACACGTGTGATGGAGTATGTCAATAGACTAGACAACTACGACGCCCCGGACATTGCAAATATTGCTATCAGCAATGAACTCTTCGAGGAGGCTTTTGCCATTTTCAAGAAGTTTGACGTCAACACGTCAGCCATCATGGTACAATACAAATGTACAATCAGATGTGCTTTTGTACATTGTCGAAAAATTTCACATCACCACCATTGTGCATTCAGTTCAATTCAATTCAATTTTATTCACACACACATTCATACTTACAAAGTGTACATCATATCATATTTGTCATAATAATTTCAACTTTAAAAATTAAGCATTTCTCGCAAGACATGTCATTATACCTGATATTTCATTGCCTTGGTTAACTATTTCGCCCTCATATTTATGTATGTTTCCTATTGTTTAATTAACTATTCTCTTTTCTCTTAGGTATTAATAGAAAATATAGGAAACTTGGATCGGGCCTATGAGTTTGCTGAGCGGTGCAATGAGCCTGCGGTATGGAGCCAGTTAGCCCGGGCTCAGCTGCAAAGAGACCTGGTCAAGGAGGCCATTGACTCGTATATCAAAGCAGTGGACCCCTCAGCCTATATGGAGGTGGTCAATGCAGCCAGCAAAAACAGTAAGACTTTTACTGTCAGTGCAGCTCTTCAACTATACAGCATGCACTGTATTTATAACACTGTTCAACAAAGAATTTGATGCATGGATGATTGACTTATAGTTTTAAGATGGTGAATCAAAATCTGACCCTAGTTTTTTCCTGTCAAGATAAATATATATAATTTTTTGTTTAATGCAAAATTATTGATTTTTAACAAAGTGGATATATAGCTGGCACTTAAAATATAGCCCATTCATTCATTCATTTTCCATGCCGCTTATTCCTCACGAGGGTCGCGGAGGTGCTGGAGCCTATCCCAGCTAACTTCGGGCAGTAGGCAGGGGACACCCTGAATTGGTTGCCAGCCAATCGCAGGGCACAAGGAGACACACAACCACACACCTATGGACAATTTAGAGTGTTCAATCAGCCTACCATGCATGTTTTTGGGATGTGGGAGGAAACCGGAGTTCCCGGAGGAAACCCACGCAGGCACGGGGAGAACATGCAAACTCCACACAGGAAGGCCGAAGCCCGGGATTGAACCCTTGATCTCAGAACTGTGAGGCAGACGTGCTAACCACTCAGCCACCGTGCCGCCCTTGACTAAAATCTATATTTAAATGGTGAAACAGTTTTAAAACTCACACATGTCAAAGGTAGACAGAAGGGAACTCATGCAAGAACGGGAGCAATTTTAACAACTTTAACGGTTGATTCACATCATTAAATGACTTCCACACATAGCAAAGGTTACTATCAAGTTATCGCAATATCCGCAGTAATACTCCTGTATCTAGTTAAGTTTAGGGTAAAGAATATAGCCCATAGACTATTATGTAGCAAAATAATGGTAATAATAAAATAATTATATAATAATCATTTTTTGATCATACTTTAGGGGAAAAGGGAAAAACATGTCTTAGGTGCATCTCTTTGTAATGCTGTTAAATCTGAATAAATAAATTAAGCCCACAATTTCTTTTCAAATGTAACTAGCCTCTGTGGATTATCTATTTTTTTGGGGGGGGCACCCCCATTAATCGCGAAAAAACGAGGGATCACTGTATTCCCCCTTTTCAACCAAAAACTTTATAGAATCACTTCGAAAAAAACTGAAAATTAACCAAGAAAAAGGTTGGCCAGTGTAAGAGTCTGTTTCTAATTCAGGCGTTGTTTTACAGACACCTGGGAAGACTTGGTCAAATTCCTTCAGATGGCTCGCAAGAAAGCACGGGAATCATACGTGGAAACGGAGTTAATCTTTGCTTTGGCTAAAACAAACCGTCTTGCGGAGCTGGAGGAGTTTGTCAGTGGCCCTAACAATGCTCACATCCAGCAGGTAGGATTATTAGCTGGACAAAGATAGACAGTCACCATAATAACTAATCAAAGTACTGTATTTTTTTTTCTCTTGCTCTGCAGGTGGGGGACAGGTGTTATGAAGAGGAAATGTATGAGGCTGCTAAGCTCTTGTACAACAATGTGTCAAACTTTGCTCGGCTGGCATCCACACTTGTCCACCTTGGAGAGTACCAGGCTGCTGTGGACAGCGCCAGGAAAGCCAACAGCACACGTACTTGGAAGGAGGTAACTAACAAGCCCAGAAGCAAACCACTTTCAGGTTTAACACCCCTTTCCCTTTCATGATTTGTCTCCAGGTTTGTTTCGCATGCGTCGACGGCGAGGAATTCCGTTTGGGGCAAATCTGCGGCCTCCACATTGTCATCCATGCCGATGAATTGGAGGACTTGATCAGTTACTACCAGGACCGAGGCTACTTTGAGGAGCTGATCGCTTTGCTAGAGGCAGCTCTAGGCCTGGAGCGAGCGCATATGGGCATGTTCACTGAGTTGGCCATTCTTTACTCCAAGTTCAAGCCTCAGAAGATGAAAGAGCACCTGGAGCTCTTCTGGTCCAGAGTCAACATTCCAAAGGTGGGAATGTGGCCAATCCTTTTTAAGTCCATGAACTCAGGGGTTTCAAACTCATTCTGGTACCTGAGCTGCACTTAGGGCAAATAGATCTTATGTAGGCTGGACTAGTTTATTTTTGGCCAAATACGGTAACTCACTGGCTGGCATTGACTAATCCGTAATAATAACTCATTCATATTGTAGATACAAAAACGTCAAAAAATTATTTTGACATCGACGACAAAAAACTGTGAATTTATGATTTATGTGATTGAGTGCGTGCATGGATTGGACGTCTTCAGTTAACAAAGAAGTGCCACCAAATCAACTGTACGTAACCTAGAATTGCGCAAAGATCCAAAATTTACAGTGATGTGACCCTTAAGTCAAGAAAGTGACGCAAGATAAACTCATTTGCCATTGACAACATCAGGTGTCCAGTTCACTTAAACTGGAAAGACTGGCTGTATAAATGCTTATCTTTCAGTGCCATTAACGGCGCTAGGCATCCAATCCATTTTGACTGGGAGGGGGCAATTAAACGAATGTAACTGCAGACACGAAAGTGAACCAAGTGCAGCAGTGCACCCACTCGATCATACAAATTAAATATCTACTGTTTTACGGCGCCGATGTCAAAATAAAAGCATGTGATTTTGTATATACAGTATGAATGAGCTACAGCGGGCCGGATTGGACGAGGCATGTGCTGGTTACAGGTTTCGCGGTTTACTGTGGTGTGAAAATGTCGCGGTTTCAAAACCACTAAAATTTTCCGTCATACCGTAGTACGGTTTTCGCTATTTGTCATGTGTCAAAAATGCAGCCAGAAGTGACTTGGCGCGGCAGCGCTCACCCATTCCCATTTGTTGCTGTGAAAATGAAGCTATTTTTCGAAACAGCCAGCGAACCCAAAAACAAATACACCAAACACAAGCCGTACTTTTCTTCAATTGATTGAGCTCTCAAATCGTGGTAAGTGAAATATACAAAATGAATTCATTTAAAACGTTGTACAATTGTATTTTTCCACGTGTGAGTACTAGTATGTTCAATGGGTTAGCGCCATGAAAAGTTTCGCCAAAAACAAAACACACATTTTCCTTTCAAATTCAAGATACAAACTAACTAAAAACTTAAAAAGACGAATGTTAGCCTAGGCTTAGCTGGAAGAGCAACTTCGTCGAGGTTTTAAGTCTCACAGACTCTGAGTGAGAAACAAGCTTGAATGAAGGAGGAAAAAAATGGATAGCGTCAAAGATCGCTAATTGGGAAAGATGATCCTGCCCTAAGCACAAATCCACGTTCGCTGGACTAGGAGAGGTCTCACTCCCAATGTTTTTTAGATGAAACCTTTCCACAACAATATTTACATTTTAACTAACTTATACATTTTTAACTAACTTAACAACTTATGAATTCTGTATGTTCTTTTCAACACAAAGGCATGACATCATGTAGACTACAGTTGACACAGTGGCTGAAAATGGTAAAACTTCACTTGAGCCCCCCGCCTCAAAAAAAAGTCATGCAGTATATATTTTTTAAAATTTTATTTAGAAGTGTTTTTACTTTTTTATAGCAATTATTTTGTTCTTGCTCTAATCTTGAGCAACTTGAGTTGTGGCTGTGGGTATAGTCTATAACTATAAGATCTGTTTATTTTATTTAAAATATTTTCTATTTTTTGTTAATTTATTTATTTTAACGTTATATTCATGTTCCAATTTGCAAATATGTTCCGAAAAAAATAAAATCCTGTTCAATGGACTTTTTTTTTTTTTTTTTTAACCCATTCATCTCAAAATAACACATTTTGGAGCTATAATTGCTATACCGTGATACTGTGAAACCGCGGTATTTTTGCTCACGGTTATCGTACCGTCAATATCTCATACCGGCACATGCCTAGGTTGGACGCATTGGTGGGCCGCACATTTGAGACCACTGTATTAACACATTTGCTGATCATGTATGATGTACTCTCAAATTAGTCATCTCCCAAAAAAAAAAACAGATTAATATACCAATGATCAAAGTCATTGTTTAATCGCAAAATTATCCAGATGATTAAAGGCATCCATTGATAGAAAGACTTGTAGTTCTTTAAAGATGGACTTTATTATGAGTTAAAATAATTTGATATTGAAACGCCTCCTGATGTTTTCGTTATTATACATTTTGTAAAATTAGTTTAACAAGTAGGTTGCCATTGTTGTTGTCGTCGCAGGGTGGTGACGTCACCTGGTTACACGACCGGGCTTCCAGAATATGACTCTAGCAACCTAAACATGTCATCTGTTCAACCCTTTCAATTTGAACTCGAGGGGAACATTAATGAGCATGACAGCACTGTTGGTACGTCACAAAACGAGCAGCAAAAGCAAAATGATCAGGAAAGATGGCATGAGATGTGACGAGAGTAGGGAAAACAAAACTGTATTCTGCCAAAATGTGCTACACTGGCGAAACGTCTACAAGAGACTAATTTGACACCCAAAGTAGTATCGTCCGCTTTTCGGCTTGTTTTGTTCAGATGCATACAGACAGGACATACTAAAGATGCCTTAAGAAAATACTTAAACATGGTAATATCAATTAAGGGTGGTTTAAGTGCCTATGGCAGGAAAAAAAGCATGTTTTTTTCATTTTTTCCTCGGTATTTTATGCTCCTGAATGAAATGGACTGCTTGGATGTGTGTGGAAGCGATTGCTATATTTATTTAGTTTTTTTGAATCTCGCGCCATGAAAATGAAATGAATTCAGATGATTTTGCGGATTAATTCGTTTATTTTTCGCATCACTCCAGCCAAACGGCTGCAGAAAAATTTTGCTGCACCAGGGAGCGGCGTGTGAGCCTTTTTTGGGGTTTCAAAAGGTTCCCATTCACCGGTGGATATTGGCCAAAACAAGCCCTACTACTGTGGGACCATTGGACTTACAAGGAAGCGAGTAAACATCGTGTTTTGTATTATGTCAAATACTGGTATCATTTTAATACGTAGGTGGCTTACATTTTGTGGCTTACATGTTCCTTGTACACTCGGCCGACGACACCGGCGGCTTGTCGCACATCCCCCCCACCGGGAGAGCACTATACTCGGTTTATTGCCCTCTTCATGTGCCCGGTGTTCTGTCAAATTTTCAACCCCATCTGAAATTGCAACTTTGTGTTAAAAATGGCCGCAAATACAGCGATTACAAAGTAAACACTAAAAATTTTCTTTAAAGGACTATTTACTCACGTTTCTTCATTGATTGGCAGGTAGAAAAGATCTCCTAAGACACATTCTGTCATGTTAGCTGCACAACAACTGCACGCCGCTCTTTGTTTACGTCGTAGCCGTGTAGTAAAGCATTATTTTTTTATTATATTTGTGTTGACCATGTGGCAGCTACGCATTCCTCCGACGTCGGCCGGTTTGTCCGGCGGTACTCTCCAGCGGTACTCACAGCTTTTAACCGATGAGTGCATGTGTAGAAGGAATTGCAGTGACAGTGACAACGTATGTCATCACCTGAGCGTCCATAAAACATGGCACCCTCCGCAGGCCAAAACATGTACTAAATATTATAGATTTTTAAATCAATGGCAATATTTTATGAGTTTCTGATCACATATTTTAGTAAAAGAGAACAATTTAGGCTTATTAGAGCCTACACATCTTTATTAAGTCCAAGGTTAAATCATGATTAATCCATTCACTGTCATTGATCACATTTCAGTGCCTTTAACTGCGATAGATGTCCAATCTATTTTGACTGGGAAGGTCTGCAGCCATCAGTTGCTGACAGCCCCTAAAATGGATTGAAGGTCTAGTGTTGTTAATGGCTGACAATTAGTAAAAAAGGAAAATATTAAAGCCATTAGAAAAGTAAGAAGGTTGTTGATGCTGTGGTCAATGTAAAAACAGCTCATTTTAGATGACATTCGGGTTCGTGTGTCGTAGAAAATATAAAGGCATGTTGCAGATGTGATACTTCATTGTCATTGACATTGTCTCTCACTGCTCACCAGGTCCTGCGTGCAGCAGAACAGTCCCACTTATGGGGCGAGCTGGTTTTCCTATTTGATAAGTACGAGGAGTACGACAATGCCATCATTACAATGATGTCTCATCCCACTGACGCCTGGAAAGAAGGCCTCTTTAAAGACATCATTGCGAAGGTAAACTTTTGGTTACAGTGGTTGTTTCTTTGTCTCGACTAGTAACAAAGCATCCGTCTTTTTTAGGTAGCCAATGTGGAGTTGTACTATAAGTCTCTTTCCTTCTACTTGGATTACAAGCCTCTTCTACTCAACGACCTGCTGACTATTTTGTCTCCACGATTGGATCATAATCGAGCTGTCACCTATTTCACCAAGGTAGTCAACAAGGGTCGCACATAATTAGCACAGTAGATGCCATTGACAGCAACGGTTGCCAATCCATTAGAAATGAGAATTTGCTGCCATCCTCCCAGTTCAAATGGATTGGATCTCCACCACCGTTATTGGCTGTCAATGAGTTATATTGTCTCTAAAAAGCTGTTTTTTATTGCAATGTTTCTTTCTTACTCCCAACCAGGTGAACCAATTGAAGCTAGTCAAGCCATATCTAAGGTCTGTCCAGAATAACAATAACAAGTCCGTCAATGAAGCCCTTAACAACTTGCTGACAGAGGAGGAGGACTACCAGGTCTTATAACGAGTCTTTCTCTTTTTGATACTTGTCTTTATTTCTTTCTATGTCTTGGTGAAATGACCGAATTTTCACAATTCAGTTGTCTGCTCAGTTATAATTAGGGATGTCCTCGCTCCGATCACATGATTGGAAATCCATCGTCCATCACTGTTAATGGCAGTGACACCTGTTCACTCAATGCTAGCCCTCGTAGTTCAAATAAATTAAACGTATATTGCTATCAATGGCAGTGAGCGAAGTGCCACAAGCGACAAAATAATCCAGAGGTATAGCAATTAGGGCTGTCCCCGAGTTGAACGTGTGATTTGAAAACAGCAGGAAAAACAATGTTTTTAAGATTTTTTTTAATGGCCACGAAGCAACAACACCAGATGGACAAGGATATTGTCAAACGACACAAAAATGTACGTTTTGTAATAATTAATATCATGCCAAACCCATTGGGTTGGTACTTAGCATCAGCAGATCATCAAAATCGGTGACTTTGTGTCAAGCAGCTGAACAGGAAAGGTAAAAAAAAAAAACAAAACAAAACAAAATCAGGTGACTCGAACTCTGGTGCAAAAATATGCGATCAGGATAACTCTAGTTATGATGATCAGGATTGTATTTTCTCTGTGTTTCTACAGGGCCTGAGGGCATCGATTGATGCCTATGACAATTTTGACACCATCGGTCTCGCCCAGAGGTTAGAAAAACATCAGCTGATTGAGTTTCGACGCATCGCTGCTTATCTATACAAAGGCAACAACCGCTGGAGACAAAGCGTTGAGCTCTGCAAGAAGGACAAACTCTACAAGGTGAGAGAAAGGCAATATGTTTCGACAGAACCTTAAACTATTCTGGAGCGATAAGTAACTACTTTGCCAGTACCAGAGGTGGATAGAGTAGCCACATTTTTTACTTAAGTAAGAATAGTGTTACTTCAAAATAATATTACACAAGTAAAAGTAGTCATCCAAAAAAGTACAAGTAAAAAGTATTCAGTAAAAACTGTAACTGCTTACGTTTTCTTATGTTTTTAAAACAATAGTATTTTTTTTCTCTTCGCATTGCCTTCTATAGGAAGTGTTATTATTATGCTTCACTATAAACTATTACTTGACCATATTAGTCCAAAGAAATACACAAAAATCAGCGAATTACGACTAGAAAGAGCTGCAGAAATGAAACATCACTCGTCGAGAGAGCATGAGTGTCCTTTAGTGGAGAAAACATACAGTATTTCTTACCATGAAATTAAAACGATCATATCTACGGCTTTCCGTGATCTATCGATGCCAAATAAAAACTGGAAGAGAGCTTGAAATCCACGCTTTGGAGTATTGTCGTCTCTATGTCAAATAGTTAATTTTATGGCGCTTTAAAGATGCAACATGATTGAACAGGCCGGTGTAATCAGAGGACTTCCAACTGCAAGTTAATGTGCGGTCATGTGACTGTATTGTTATCTTGATTGGTATAATAGAGTCATGTGATTGTTGCAAAGTCCAATTGGTTAAATTGGTAGACCAGAGTCACTGTGGACATCTGTCGCAAAAATACAGTAAAATCTAATATGTAGAATATAGAGGAAAAAATTAACAATTGTAGTCCAGCCCAAACTAGTAAAAGTAAGTAAGCGTATATGCTGTAGTAAAAGACCCTTAAAAGCACTTTTTTCTCAAAAAGTTACTCAAGAAGATGTAAGAGAGTAAATGCAACGTGTTACTACCCATGTCTATCCAGGACGCAATACTTTTTGCTGCTGAGTCGAAGGATGCAGAACTCGCAGAAACCTTGCTGCAGTGGTTTCTTGAAGAGGGGAAGAAGGAGTGCTTTGCCGCCTGCCTCTTTGCGTCGTACGACCTGCTACACCCTGACGTGGTGCTGGAACTGGCATGGAGGCACAACATCATTGACTTTGCCATGCCGTACTTCATCCAGGTCATGAGGGAATACCTCACTAAGGTCTGTGCTCAGTTCAAGTCTTCAGTTTTCAAAATGTGATCTGGTTCATTTTCACTTGTAAGTCAAACTTCCGCTGTCGTCGACTTCAATGTCCTCTGGGGGTGCACCGATCCCGATTTTCTACCAGATCACCAATTTTTGAAAAGCCTGACCTACTGATCTCGATTTTTGACAGTCCTGCTCCACTCTCCCATTTGATCATGTTTTATTGCAAAACACTGACCATTAACTAGAAGTGTGCGAAATTTTCGATTCTTAGATTATTCGCGTTTCGACCGTGGAAGATTTGAGAACAATTCACAAACATCCAAATTCCGATCATTGAAAAATGTCAAGTAAAGCTGAACTAAAACACAGTCAACTCAGTCTTCGGGACACAATGAGTAACGGACCGAGAGTAAACATCATGCTTGTCGTTACCCGGGTAATGACTAAGCTCAACTCACAGCTCTGGCTCAACTCATGCCGCCAGATAAGAAAACGATAATACTTGACTGCTGCCGACAGCCGCTACAAACAATGTCCACATAATGCTACGGTAGAAAATAGATATCATATTTATATAGAACTAGATGCGAAATGACAGACTTGCCGGCGTTGGTAAACAGCCGCCATCTTAAAGCAGTAGACTTCCCTGGAAAGCTGTTGTAGCGAACCTAATTAATTTTTTATCTAAAATACTCCTAAAGCGGCAAAATATTGACTTGGATCTATTTTTAAAACAGCTTTAAAACTTTCACATGTCGAAAGTAGAAGGGAAATTATGGAATAACAGGAGCAATTTTAACAACTTTAATGGTTTATTCACTTTATTAAATGAATTGAATGTAGCTTAAAGCTGCTGATACAGAATGGGGACTTGAGTATTTTATTTACTGTTATGAACTTGATACTGAAATAGTCGTTTATTTAAGCCTGAAAGGCTCTTTGTACAATTTTTGTAACTAATGTACGAAATATTAAAGGCAGCTAATAGCTTGGGGAGGGCATCAATAATCGATTTATAATCGAATCGTAGCCTCTGAATCGTAATCGAATCATTAGGTGCCCAAACATTCCCACCTCTACCATTAACTGTGAACCAAGACCGTTTTCCTCTCAAAAATAGTAGAAAAGTTAAAAACCTATATTGGATAACAATAACTTCAACTTTGGTATTTTATGAATGTTCTTGCCACTACTAAAGCTCGCTAGTCTCGCTAGCCTCTGCCGTTAGCTTAATTGTACCTTAAAAGAACATGTCTGTATGATTATTTATTTTGGAGACTGGGAGTGACTGCGTACGTCCAAGCTTCTTAATCCACTGAATTCACTTGTTTTATTCGGCTTTGGGAAGGGAACAACGCACAGTCATACTGATATTATCACGGAGTACCTCGTGTCCGAGTGATTCGGACCGCTAAGATCACTATGATCAGTCTCAAGTAAGTACAGAGTCTTACCTGTTCTGGGCAAGTCGACTCGAGGTACGAGGTTATGTCGAGTCAAGTGGAGTCGAGTCTGGAGGTCAGGGGGTCGGGTTGAGCCGAGTCAAAAGGTTGTAAAGATGAGTTGTGTCAGGTCAAAAGGTTGTTGAGTCACAGATTAGTCAAGACCTTCACAGATGTCCCCCCAGCCCACCCACAAAGCACTCAGGTTCACAAGTCTAGTTTAGTCTCAGACCCTCCCAGCTATAGCGAGTCAAGTCCGAGTCTGGTTTTTTTCTTCAAGTCCAAGTAAAGTGGCGAGTCATCAAATCTGCGACCCGAGTCAACCCGAGTCTGAGTCCCTGTGACTCAAGTCCAATTGTCTCATGCATCGCTTCACCATTTTGGACGTCCACAGAATCTTAATCCTGTTAATCTTTTTCTGAAAAGTTTTATTGAAGTTGGTGATCTCAAAACCACCAAATCAATCAATTAAAGAATGGCGGGTAGCCACAAGTTTGTTGGAGCTTGCGGTCTTATTAACAGTCTCTCTGACGTATGGTTGGTTGATGGCCGTTTAGGAGGCGGAGTTTGTGAACTTTAAATTACCACACAGTATTGACATGGAACCCTAATACAAAATTCTACATTAATGTAGCCAAGAGTGGCAGACGTTACAGTTGTAAACATTATGTCGGGGTCATGAAAGTATGAAAATACCCAAGAAGTGCCTTTATTTCAGATGTGTCCACACCAGTCATCAAAGGCCGCTGTAGGTCCTGATTTTTGTTCCTACCGATCGAGCACAGACCATTTAACCATTGAGGTTTCTGCTAAAACAAGCAGCACCTCACGAAAGTCAACTGATTACACTTGTAAGACACCAGATTGGTTGAAATGTGTCGTGCTGTTTTGTTGGAAAGAAATCCAGCACCCACTGTGGCCCGATGTGGAATAGTTTTGGGACCCCGGCATTATTTGCTCTATTACTAACTGTGAATGTCTGTGACTAAATGCTTGTGCGGGTGATTCCAAACGCGATCAGTAGATAAGATTGGAGATATTTTTAGGGATCACTGATCCCCCCAAAATTGTGATTTCGGCAAAAGTAATTGATCGATGCACCTTTAGTATCCTATGAAATCTGTAGACCCACGTGGTCATTTCTTTGGGTTTCTTTTTTCCAGGTTGATGAATTTGCGGCGAAGGTGACGGTCTCTGGCCCACTTTAATATATCTTTTTGTGTGTCTTGTCTGCTCTTGTTGTATCCGCTGTTTAATCTTGTAGGTCTCTATACTGATACTATGGTAACATAGCATGGACTATAGACAGACTAAGGCAAAACTAGCAATGATGGTAAATGTGTTGGCTTCTGATCCAGGTCAATCACAAATTCAAACAGCTAGTAAACTTGTAATTGCACAAATGCACCAATATTTTTAGGACGAAAATGCTTTGAATATTGATATTGTTCAGAGGTGTCAGTGCAACCATTTACGAATGATGGCTGCCAAACCACCCTGTCTAAATGAATTGGACGTCTATAGCCGTTAGTGGCAGTCACTGAATACAGTACTATTTTTTTTTTTTTTTTTTTTACGAATGGAACTGAAGCCTTTACATTATTCTACAGCTTCTCGGGAGCAGTATTAGCTCTTTTAGGCCTAACAATTCATGCTTACTTCTCTAACCTCTGTACTGCTGCTAAGTGTGCACAAATATGTGCTATAATATCCTATCAGTTGGGATGAATAATGGTGAGGGTATTATGAAACTCAGGGATTTGCTTACTGTCAGACGTTTGATGCATAACAGAGTTCTATATTTCTAACCCCAGTTTAAAACAACAATAAACTTGTGTGCAGGGTTATACACTAACACAAAATGCTGTATAGTCCCATCATGTTATTATTATTATTTTTTTATATTAATTTGAGCAGAGGTGGGTAGTAACAGGTTACATTTACTCAGTTGAATTTGCTAGAGTAACTTTTTGGGAAAAATGTACATTTTAGAGTAGTTTTAACACGCCATACTTTTACTTCAGTAGATTAGTAAGGAACACTACTCATACTCCGCTACTTTGGGCTACACTGGAGTCATTACATTTTGCCTCTTTATTCTACACACAATATAAGCTCTTACTTTATTTTTGCCAGAGATGCCGAGAGTGGCTCCACTAGTTTCACTAATTAGACATTGCAACATGACTCAGTTATACCAATCAGATGTAACCATACAATCACATGACCATGCAAGGCACGTGGCATCTTTAAAGCACCATAAAAATTAAAGTATTTGATATGGACTCAACATTCTTCAAAACATTGGATTTCAAGGGCTCTCCCAGTTTTTATTTGGCACAGATAGACCACAGAAAACCATAGATATAATCATTTTGATTTCATGGACGGAAATGGGTTTTCTCCACTGAGGGCTCTCATGCCATTTGGATGGGTGATGTTTAATTTCTATAGAGTTTTCTAGTTGGAATTCTATGATTTTTGTGTATTGTTTTGGCCTAATATGGCCATGTCAAAGATTATAGTACAGTATACTAATAACAGTTCATATATAGATGACATTGTGCTGAGAAAAAAAATGCCATTGCTTAAAAAAAAAAAAAAAAAGGTTACTCACAATATTACTCATTACTTGAGTATTCCTATACTTTTTTTTACTTGAACTTAATATTTTTGGATTAGTAATTTTACTTGAGTAATATTGTTTTGAACCAGCACTACTCTTACTGGAGTAACATGTTTGGCTACTCTACCCACCTCTGAATTTGGGTGAATATCAACTTCTAGTCAGTTGAGCCAAATGCCAGTTCTACCATTTCAAACATGATAATACTTGGCTTCAGTTGTCAATGTGGTAATAGTAGAAATGATCTTTTTTATTGTGAGTGTAGATTGGTGTGAGTTTGGATCTTGTGCAGTATTATTTACATTTCCATATATAGTTTAATCTTTAAATACATACATGATTGTATTGAAAGGGCTTCCAAACTGAATACTGCTCTTTGGTGCTCTCAGGTGGACAAACTGGAGACAGCTGAAAGCCAGAGGCAAAGTGAAGAGGTGGTGACAGAAACTCAACCGATGGTGTTCGGTAAGTGGGCCAGTTTCTCAACTCGGATGCTTTTGACTTTTGGAGATAGACGTTCAATCCATTTAAACTGGGAGTGGTTTTATCATGTCATCCAAATTAATCAAAGTGCTCTATAAATGAAACTGAGTTGAATTACGTTTGTGTGCTCAGGTCAGCAGCTGATGCTGACCGGCTCTCCTGCTCCAGTGACGCCCCAGCCGGCGTATCCGGGCTACAGCTACCCTGCCAATGCTGCCGGTTACCCCACTCAGCCTGCCTACGGCTTCCCCATGTAGAGGACCAAACCATCCTCTTCCAACCCGTCGCTCACACTCGGTAGCTCAACCTCACTGAACCAAGCTGCTACGAGTCTCTGAACTGAAACCTCACCTGTAACCAGGCATCGCACTGCTTCACTGAAACTGCAATAACCCCTCCTCTTCTGGACGCCACATCCAATCTTCGCTATAACGACCCTCCTCCTGTCCATTTCTGCGCGCTGTTTGGACAGTTCATTGAACTGCAGAGCATGACCTCCCCACCGCCGCGTTGCTGTTACATTCAGATTTCTCGACAGTTCTGTCTCGGTTTTACATATGATGACATTTTTGCTGCCTTTCTTTCCGCAAAGCATGACTCTACAGCTTTATGTATGCAGCAAGGGGGGAGGAATCGGCTCGATTTATTCATGTTGAATCCCACAATGTTCACGGAGTGTTTCCGTGCTATTTTTTAATTTTGTCATCTCACACAAATTGCTTTCAATACAAGCCGGGGCCGTTATTGTAGTGCGACCAGTGTGTGTGTGTGTGTGTGTTTAGCCCCAAAGCCTTTGAAAGACATGGCAAGCAACCATATCCCACAAGACAACATTTCCACCCTTCCAGCTGAAAATCTCTATCCTGGGTTATAGCTGTTTGTATTCAAATCCTTTCGCATTTCCCCATTGATTCCGTTTCAGGAGGAAAGAAAAAAAAAACATAGTTGAAAGATAAATGCCCAGTTCTGCAGTCTGTGCATGTGCTGCCAAAGTATAATGCTGCAAGCAGAGCACAAGTTTCATGTTTCCCTTAAGTATATTGAGTATTAACATATCCAATTGAGGTTTTTCAAGAGACTACTAGTGTTATTACAGTTGAACAAAGGAGGAGGAGCAGAAGAAGAGAAATTGCTGTTGTCCTGATGCCAGTCAGGTCAACAATAATCCTTGTACTGAAAGCAATGTATAATTTAAGAGATAATTAAATACTAATCAAAGAATATTATAACAAAAAACATGTATTGTCTATAGTGTGTTATTGTAGTCTGAAAAGCATACTTTTGTAAGAAAAATGACAAAAATGCAAAAACAGCAGTTATTAAATGCTTTTGTGGAAAGTTTGGTGGTTTACATTAGTTTACTTTTGACAAATGAAGTTTACCCACAATTTGTAAACTTGTTGATTTTCATCAGAACTTGTTGGTAAAGCACCCAGGTACTTGTATTTGTAGGAATAAAAACTCCCACTGGTCTCAAAATTGGAGCCTAGCCCAGCTGACAGTGGGCAAGAGGCGGGTACATGTTGGATTGCTCGTTGGTCAATTTAATGGCACATATATAACCATTCACACATCTATTAGCAGTTTAGTCTTCAGTGAACAATGCATCTTTCTGAATGTGTTGACATATGAATGCTAGAATCGAGTCAAACCTTGAAGAAAAAAAAAGACTTCTACCAGAATTTTATTCTGAAATTTTCCATTATTGAGTAAGAAGTAGTAGAACATGGGGTTTGTTTTTATAAAATGCTGTCATTTCTCCCAGGAATCTCTCCTGTGTGGACTCGTAGTGGGCAGATCATATCTAAAATGACGGATTGCTGCCATCTACAGGCAGTTAAGGGAATATATACAGTTGTATGAAAAAGTGAACCTTTTGGAATTTCTCACATTTCTGCATAAAATCACCATCAAATGTGATCCGATCTTTGTCAAAATCACACAGATGAAAATACAGTGTTTTAACTACAACCACCCAAACATTTATAGGTTTTCATATTTTAATGAGGATAGCATGCATTGACAGAAGGGCGAAAAATGAGTAGGTGAACCCTCAGCCTAAGGAGACTTAGGCCATGTTCACACGTAGCAGGTTTTTTTATTTTTATTTATTTTTATTTTTTTAAAAACGAGGATTATGCCCTAATACGTCGGGGGAAAATAATTGCGTCCACACCTGCACGTTTGTGTAAGAAAAAAAAAAAAAAAAAAAAAAAAACTTCAACAGCCAAAATAACTGTCCAAAATACCCATTATTCAATAAGAAGCACAGCAAGAGTTTATTAAATAGGTGCTTTTTAAAATTTTTTTTTTTTACATACTCCAAATGTAAAAATTGGTCTCATGTAAGACGTGAGGACAAAATTTGTCGCAGCCAGTGACGTTAATCTTCGGTTATCAGTGTCCACATGATGGAGCCACAAACGCAGAATCCGCAAATTTTCACCTTCCCCGTCGTTTTTAAGAACCCTGGTTTAAATCTGCGTGCACGTGTGGATGATAGGTCAAACCGTAGATAAATATCTTCTTTTTGCCGAATACCCTGCTACGTGTGGACATGGCTTTAAAGAGCAATTGAAACCCATTTTTACCGAACAATTTAAGTCAGGTGTGTGCCCAATTACTGATGAGTGGTTTAAAGCTGCCCTGCCCACTATAAAACGCACACCTGGTAAGAATTGTCTTGACGAGAAGCATTGTCTGATGTGCATCATGGCTCGGTCGAAAGAGCTGTCTGAAGACCTACGATCAAGGATTGTTGATTTGTATAAAGCTGGGAAAGGAAACAAAACCATCTCTAAAAGTCAGGATGTTCATCAATCGACCGTCAGAGATGTTGTCTACGAATGGAGAGTAATGGAGAGTTTGGAACTATTGCTTTTCTTCCAAGGAGTGGCCGTCCACCAAACATGACGCCAAGAGTTCAGTGCAGAATACTCAGCTTAAAAAAAAAAAAAAAAAACCCTAGAGTGTCTGCTCAAGACTTACAGGAGTCACTGGCACAGTCCAATATCTCCCATCAACTATATGTAAAACAACTGCCAAGAATGGTGTTCATGGGAGGACTCCACGGAGGAAGCCACTGCTGTCAAAAAAAAAAACAAAAAAAAAAGCGTGCGTTTAATGTTGGCAAAAAGGCACTTGGACACTCCACAGAAGTTTTGGCAAAATATTTTGTGGGCTAATGAAACCAAAGTTGAATTGTTTAGGAGTAACACACAATGTCATGTGCGGAGGAAAAATGGAAAAGCTCACCAACATCAACACCTCATCACTATTTGGGGTTGTTTGCTGCTTCAGGGCCTGGACAACTTGCAGTCATTAATGGAAGAATGAATTCAAATATTTATTAGGATGTTTTGCAGGAAAACCAGAGGCCGTCTGTCAGACAGTTGAAGCTAAAAAGAGGATGGATGCTGCAACAAGACAATGGTCCAAAACACAGAAGTAAATCAACTTCAGAAGGTTTCGAAAGAACAAAATGCACGTCCTGGAGTGGCCAAGTCGAAGTCCAGACTTGAACCCCATTGAGATGCTGTGGCATGACCTAAAGAAAGCGATTCATGCCAGACATCCCAGGAATCTGACTGAACTACAGCAGTTTTGTCGAGAAGAATGGGCCAAGATTAGTCCTGATCGATGTGCCGTACTGATCTGCAGCTATAGGAAGCATGTGGTTGAAGTTTTTGCTGCCAAAGCGGGGTGCCACAAAATATTAAATGTAATGGTTCACTTACTTATTTTTCCCCTTCCTGTCAATGTTTGCATACTATCCTCATTAAAATATGAAAACTTATAAATGTTTGGGTGGTTTTAGTTAAAGCAGACAGTTTTTTTCATCTGTGTGATTTTGACAAAGATCAGATCACATTTGATGATTTTATGCTGAAATGTAAGAAATTGCGAAAGGTTCAGTTACTTTTTCATACGACTATACACAGTACAGTATGGCATGAGCCGTTTGAGTACTCCCCCCCACTCACACACACACACACACACACACACACACACACACACACACACACACACACACTCACTTAATACATGAGTCCTCTAAATACGTCATGCCACGTGTCACAAGAAGGCACGTCAATTTGTTTACATTTATTTTTACTCTATGTGTCTTAGACAAACGTACTTCAAACTAGAAACTGCAATTTCTGGAGAAATTACTCTTGGTCTTTCCTGTGTGGCTTTACAGATCTTAGCCCTGCCAGGGCTATCAATGGAATGGACAAACATGCTCGTCAATGGCATTAAACAAATTAAATGCCATTAGAAATGAATGGGAAATTTGGACGTCCATGGCCGTCAATGGCAGCACCCTTCATAAGCGTCTATGGTATCGGGGAAGTTTGGGGGACACGTCCTATTGATATCTGGTCATTTCCTGTTGATTTGGGGACATTTTTCTTTTTCCATTGAAAATGACTGGGAAAAAATTTGGACGTCCATGGCCGTCAATGGCATCGACTTACATAGGTGTCAATGGAATCCAAGTATATCGGCATCTACTTCAAATCAATGATGTAGTAACAACACTAATGGAACAGGAAGTTACAATCACACTAATGCCAAAATAAAGCTAAAAAACAACGTTTTCAAGCTTGTCATTCAGAAATTTCGTACTGATATTACAGTAAAAGAGCAAAGTGTCCCACGCGTGTTTAATTAGGACTTGTTTCTCCCCATTAGTTTCATGCCAACTGTAGAATTGAGGGGTATTTTCAGTTCTAGTCAAAAAGAAAATCTGCGGTGTTTATGAAGGGCGTGGCCGCGTGACGCGTTTCGTTGCTCTCGTCCACGCGCTTTTTGCGAGCGCCTAAAAGTTCCACGCAGCACAAACACGAAGGCACGCTTCATCCGACCGCGTTTCCGGGTTGCGTCTTTATCTGCTTTTCGGATTCTGACGTCGCCATGGTGACACTTGACAGCTACGGGCTGTAAGTTCCCACGGTAGTATCCGACAGTGAACACACGCACGCACACGCGGAGGGATCCGTCGCGCGCGAGCACCTGAGTGATTACATCCGTGTGTATGTGACAGTGTCCAATTGTGAGCTCAGCCTCCACAAAGACTCAAACACACCGGACACGGACGTATTTCTCTCGCTTGTTTTTTTTTTGGTTTTGTTTCTTAAAGTCAAAATGGAAGCAAAAAGAGCGTTTGGAAGTCGTTTCCAGTCGCCGAGGTGTCTGGCGGCGGCGGCGCCCGCTGGGAAGTCCAAGTTAACCCACCCGGGAAAGGCGATCCTTGCAGGTACGTCTGGCTCATTTTCAAAAGTATGTATCATACAGCGAGACAACACGTCACGTATGCTCACTTTGACAAACTGTGTAGGCTGTTTGAATCCGAGATTAGCAAGTTTGCTCACTAGTTGCTCTTTGTGCCCTTTTTCGACGTTGATGTGTTCTTTGATGTGGCGGTGTGTGTTTTTAACGTTACAATAAATGTCGTAACTATATTATTAACCCCATCAGGGACAGTTGTCACTACAGTGCACAGCTATTCTAAAGTTGAACCTTAAGACCTTTAATGACTGTTTTAGTCATTAAACCTTTCAAGCACCAATTATTATTATTTATTTTAAAAAAAATCAGTTTTCTTTTTACTTTCATATAGGACAGAGGTCTCAAACTTGTGGCCCACGGGACAGTATTTCGTGGCCCCCATTTGATATCCAGTTTAAGTACCGTATTGGCCCGAATATAAGACGGTGTTTTTTGCATTGAAATAAGACTGAAAAAGCGGGGGTCGTCTTATATTCGCGGTCTAGACATTATACCCATTCACGACGCTAGATGGCGCCAGATATCATTGAAGCGATGTTTTGTCATGACAGATCTCAGCTCCTCTCAAGTTTAACCAGTATGCATTATTTTATTGCAATGTTTTTCCTTATTCAGATTTGTTTCAAGACTACAGTTACAGTTATACTTCACTTTGATGGTTAATGCAGTTATTGCAATTTTATTGTTTTATCACAATAAATTGGTTTACATTTCAAAAACCAGAAGCCGTTCATTTACGAAGGTGATTGCACTTTAGTTTACATATTTAAATGTTCAGATATTAAGATTTGAATGAGGCAAAATAACATGCTTTTTCTCTCGAATGTATTGTTATAATCATTTGTTTCAGTTGTACTGTAATTGTTTTCTGTATGAAAGATTAATGTGGTGTTCAAAAAGTCTTTTTTCAAACGTGAATCTTGAAAATGAGGGGGTCGTCTTATAATCAGGGCCGTTTTATATTCGGGCCAATACGGTATTTAGTGTTGCCCGCACGCAGAGGTGAGTAGAGTTGCCAAAAATTTTACTCAAGTAAGAGTAGTGTTACTTCAAAATGATATTACTCAATTAAAAGAAAAATCACTCGTCCCAAAAATGTACTCAAGTACAAGTAACATTATGAGTAAGTGCTTAAGATTTTTTTTTTTTAAAACAATGGTATTTTTTTCTGAGCACAAAGGTATTTATATGGACTATTGTTATAATGATACTGTACAATAACCCATTACATAACCACATTAAGCCGAAGAAATACCCCCCCCCCCAAAAAAAAAAAAAAAATCATTGAATTCTGCCAAGAGAAAATAAATAAATAAATAAATAAATAAATAAATAAATAAATAAATGTAGCATTATTCGTCCAGAGAGCATGACTGCCTTCTGGTGGAGAAAATAGTTCAGAGTTTGAATAGTGAAGCCTTACTTCATAATTACTATCTTGAATTAAAAGGATCATATCTCCGGTTTTCCGTGGTCAATTGGTGCCAAATGAAAACTGGGAGAGAGGTTAAAATCTGCGCTTTTGAGTCATGCTCAGGGCAGCGCTCTTTATGAAATACTTTATATTTTATGAATATTTTCATATTTTTTGCTTTAAAGACACCACATGACTGAACAGGCTGGCGTGAAGATAGAACGGCAAGCTTGTGTCTGAATGGTATAATGGAGTCATGTGATTATTGTTGCGACGTCTCATTGGTGAAATAGGTAGAGCTACCCCGGTAATACACCGGGTGTCTCTACTCTTAGCATCGCTGGCAAAATAAATAAATAAATAAATTAATTAAATAAATCTAATGTGTTGAATAAAGAGGAAAAATGTAACGGCTCCTGTGTAGCCAAAAGTAGTGGAGTAAGAGTAGCATTTTTTCTTCACAAATATACTCAAGTAAAAGTAAAATGTATAGCTTAGTAAAAGTACCCTTAGAAGTATATTTTTCTCAAAAAGTTACTCAAGTAAATGTAACGGACATGTAATGCGTTACTACCCACCTCTGCAGGAATTTTACGTTGAATTTAAATACTGTGTATTTATAATATAATTTTGAATATAGTGAATGAATTGATTAAAGGATTGATTTGGGGGGAAAACTAACTATTTAAGTAGTTATAAATAAAGAATTTAAAGAAAAACGCAAATAAAAAATACCACGAGTAATGAATATATAAATTATTTTAAATAAAATAGAGTATATTTGAAAAAAAAAAAAACATTTGAAACTTCAAAAAATAAGTTTAAGCAATTTGCAATACATTAAAAAAGAAGAATAAAGATAAATTAAATGTGGCCAGTGTGTATTTTGCTCTGGATTCATTTTCCTGTTTTGTTTTATAAATCTCTTGTGACCTCAGATAATTTAAGCGTTTAGCTGCCATTGACGGCAATAGATCCATTTCAACAGTTAAAATAAATTGGACGTCTATTGCCCTCAATAGGTGTTTTCAATATTATGTTCCCTCTTTTACCACCTACCACAACATATTGTCTGTGACCTGGGCTGGCAGTGAATTGTTTAATCTAATGATAACTTAAAAAAAAAGAAGAAGTCCACTGTAGTGACAACTGTCTCTGAAAGGGTTAACACATCGTCTGTGACCTGGGCTAGCAGTGAAATAGTTAATCTAATGATAACTTTTTAAAACAGTCCACTATGGCTCTGAAAGGGTTATTTTTAAACCATTATTCAATTTTTCGTATAATAATTAATACATTTATAAATTAATACAATGTTAATGAAAGCTAAATTATTGAAATCATAATAAATAAAAACAGAAATACACTCTGGTAATGGCCCTAAGTAACACTCTTAACTATTTTCCCCCCATAGCATTTAACATTACATTGACGGGAATAGATGTCAAATTCATTATCATTAAAAATGTATTGGACGTCTAGCACGGTCAATAGTAGCCAATGAGTTACGAAATTTTTTCAGAAGCAAAATTGTTGCCGGCAGTATTGTTCTGACAAGAAATGCAGAAATAATATTTGCTTTCCGCATAACCTGTAAACAAGCTTGTCAAACAAGCATTATAACAGTGCATTTATAATATCATCCTTCTGCTGCAAAGAAACCGATGTGAAGTGACGGTGCCTTGAATTTTGCAAAATGTACTGTGACAACAATGTTGTGATGAAGATCTGAAGTGCCTTTGTATCACAAAAAGAATTTCATATCTTAATACAATAAAAAATGGTCAAGGGATGCTTTTAGTTGGAGATACTACTAAGCACTCATATCTCAAGGTATCACTGTATTTACTGCTACCGGTGTGCAAAACTGCGAGATTTGGTCTCGATTTGATTCAGGGTTAAGATCGAGTCAGCATTGCTGAGTTCAATACAAATTTGGGATGTCCCCGATCCGAAAACATGATCGGAAATCGGGCCTGATCAAGTCATTTTTAGAAGATCAGAATCAGGTGGAAAAGAGTGTTTTTGAAATGTTTTTTTTTTTTTTTTCATTTTTAAGTTATAATTCATTGGCTGCCACTGACGATTGGATATGACGTCTATCGCCATCAATGGCAGTAAAACATGATCACTCAATTCCAGCCTTCCCAATTCAAATAAATTTAACATCAATCGCTATCAATGGCAGTGAATGAATGAGTTAATAGCTACAAGCAGCAAAATAATCTAGAAGTATAAGGATTAGGGTTGTCCTCAATCCAATCACGAGATCAAAAATCGAGTCCCAGCACGTCATTTTTAGAAGACTGCAATTGGGTGAAAAGATTAGGTTTTTAATTTTTTTAAAGTGCTAAGAAGCAACAAAATAAGGTATACAAGGATACCGTTAAAAGAAACAAATATAATGTATGTTTTTTTTTTTTTTTTTTTTACTGCGCAACATTTTTCAAAGATCGAATCAGGTGAAAAACATAATTTATTAGGAATTTTTTAGTAGCTACAAGGCAATAAAATAATCAAGATGGACAAGAATATTCTCAAAAGAAACAGACATTAAAATGTTTTGTAATAAATAAATAAATAAATAAATAAATAAATAAATAAATAAATAAATAAATAAATAAATAAATTCATTCATTCATTCACTCATTTTCCAAGCTGCTTATCCTCACGAGGGTCATAAATAAATAAATTGCAGAGGTATAGGATTCGTATTCGGTATCGGCTAAGAATGTAACGGTACATGTATTTGTATTGAACAGTTTCAGTACGTGGTGCTCGGTTCAGAACAGAGGCGTACCGAACGAGTTTCTGACGTAATGTAACCCTTACTTTTCGAGGCTGTGAGTCGATCGGGGGACAGTTTCTTTGTGTAGATTATATTTACTCCGTCTTCTCTGCTATAATGAGGACCAACACGGTACGACAGTATAACCCAGAAACGTCAACGGCGCGACAACGTGGCCGCCTCGAGAACGCAGTGAAACGCGGGCGTTAAAGTCAATCAGCCAATGCACACCAGTCGCAGTGCGGCCGCGTGCAAGACGCGTCCCAGAAGCGGCTCAACACGACGCACGTGAAAGAACGGCAGAGTCTATTATTTGACGCGAGACGCGACCCTCCTGCGTCAATACTAATACCAGTAGGATCGGGCAGACCAGAAGTCACTCGTGTAAAAATACGGTGGATCTGATCAATTTTTAAACTAATATGCAATCGTAACCCACTTTTTGAGTCCATCAGATCTCTTGAGTGGTAGATCGGGGCACAGTTGACTTGTCTTTGTTGATTTACTGCTGTCTTCTCTTCTATAATAATAACCAACACGGCCCCGTGTTCAATACAAAACCCTCCTACCACAACAAAACAAGTAGGAACTAATATTCACATAGGAACTAAAGTTATACAACATAAAATATACAATATAAATGAATACTACATCACATTTGTAAAATATAAACACTTAATAAAATAAATAATAGCCCATTTAAATAAAATAAATTGAAATGAGCTAAAACACCTGTAATTAAATAATAAGAATAATACATAAATCCTGCTTACACAATTAAATTTATCAATTTCTGTGTGGCTCTTTAACTTGAGAAAATCCACCAATAAAGCTTTTGAAAACTGTTCACAAGAAAAAAAAAATGATTCAATGAGGCATTTCATTTGTAAAATACATGTTGAAATCTTCATTGGGATTGCTTTTCATTGGGATTGCTTTTCTCTTTAGCACAGGACTTCTTTTTTCTTCATTCTTTCAGAAAGAAAGCTGACCAATACACAGGGTCTGAAAGGCAAATTGTTGTTGGATTAGCTTTAAATACCTGCTACTTTTTGAGCAGAATTCTAGCTTTGTATAGGCTAATGTTCCTTTTGTTGAAAGCACAAAGGTGTGTTATAAACAACTAGCACATTTATATTTTGCATTTTGTTTTCTTACTGTACCGAAAATGAACCGAACCATGACCTCAAAACCGAGGTACGTACCGAACCGAGATTTTTGTGTACCGTTACACCCCTAGTATCGGCAGATTCTTAAAATCTGGTTACTTGTACTCAAACTCGTACTCAAAATCAACTCTAATACAAATATATATTTTGATTAATTTACTTTTAACACAAACAAAAAACCCTTACAGGTTAAAGGCCTGCATAACTCAGTGCGTTTTTTTTAGATGGCCTTATCATTTTACCTGCCATAGCATCTGATTTGATTACATATCCATCTAAGCCAAGGCACTCTGATGCTTAATTCTGTTACGGAGGAGTGATTTATGAAGACAGGCAAGTCATTGGACAAGGTGGCAGTTAGCATAAGAAATGTTGTTTTCTATTTTTCACAATGTCTCGATGTGGAAGGGATATGGACAGATCATGTTGTCATTGCTATTAATATATGTTGAATGCTTACATTTAAGTTGTATGCATTACTGTATATTACCTGGGATGCACTCCTTGTTGTCATCGTTATTCCTGTGACCGCCTGCCGTGTTGTTGATCAGTGTGCAGCAGCACTTTCAGCTGATTGTAGGAGCTCCTTCAGTGGGGTTTCTATCTGGTAGAACAGGCTGCAGTTGATTTTAGAGATGTGCGTGTATGTGTGTGTGAGTACTGTACTGTAAGTACATTGGTACTTCAATCCACGAAATTAATTCCGGAGTGGCTTCAGTACCATGATTTTTGTTGGTATAATGAATCGCGTTTTACATGCAAATTGCGTAATTCGTTCCAAGCTCAATAAAACGTCACATTAAATTTTATAATAAGGGTAAAACTAGATTGAAAAAAGAGCCAAATACATTGGAATCATTCAATATACCTTTTGATTTATACATGTAATGAAGTAGATAATGGATCATAATACATAAAAAAAGGGAACTTTAACTTGAGGCGATGTCCAAAGGTTTAAGTGATACCAATGTAGCGAACGGTGCTTGGTGTAAAAACACTGTTCGTGAGACAAAAATGAAAGGTGACTTGTGCTTTTTTGTCGAAGACGTCAGCCCTCTTTTTTTTCCCGTCGCCACAAAAACAATGTTCAACACTTCCCTCTTGTCATCCCACTGCGACACCCAAATTGAAACGTAACACTGCCACCCTCCCAGTTCAAATGGATTGGACGTCTACTAGTGATAAACTCATTCCAATTCACAGCAGAAGCTTGTTTTTCTGTTTATTAGTTCTTTGTAGAATATCCTAGAATGATTTCCTGACCAATGTATCGATAATCGTTGTATAGCCATATCGTCAGATCCTCGTTATCGCGAGTTTTGTATCGCAAATCGTATCGTATTGTGAGGTACCAAGAGGTTCCCACTCCTAGTATTTAAGATCTTTTGTATGCTGAATATTTTTTTTCGTAATACAAAGTCAAAAAATGCTTTGAAAAAAATTCCTAAAATAAATTTTTTCATGTACCAAAACCTTATCCTTATCCTAACCGTATCTTGTGGTGCCACTCTATTTTAGCTTGTCCTTGGTCTGGAAAAAGCTAAATTAAAATGGATCTCTGTTATTCTATATGTTCTCTGTTAAAGGTTCTTTTCTTATACAGTGAGGCAAATAGGTATTCCCACTTGAAAATATTAGAGAGGCCTGTAATTGTCAACATGGGTAAACCTCAACCATGAGAGACAAAATGTGGAAACCCCCCCAGAAAATCACATTGTTTGATTTTTAAAGAATTTATTTGCAAATCATGGTGGAAAATAAGTATTTGGTCAATACGAATAGTTCATCTCAATACTTTGTTATGTATCCTTTGCTGGCAATAATGGAGGCCAAACGTTTTCTGTAACTCTTCACAAGCTTTTCACACACTGTTGCTGGTATTTTGGCCCATTCCTCCATGCAAATCTCCTCTAGAGCAGTGATGTTTTGGGGCTGTCGTTGGGCACAACGGACTTTCAACTCCCTCCACAGATTTTCTATGGGGTTGAGATCTGGAGACTGGCTAGGCCACTGCAGGACCTTGGAATGCTTCTTACGAAGCCACTCCTTTGTTGCCCTGGCTGTGTGTTTGGGATCATTGTCATGCTGAAAGACCCAGCCACGTCTCATCTTCAATGCCCTTGCTGATGGAAGAAGATTTTCACTCAAAATCTCTCGATACATGGCCCCATTCATAATTTCCTTTACACAGATCAGTCGTCCTGGTCCCTTTGGAGAAAAGCAGCCCCAAAGCATGATGCTTCCACCCCCATGCTTCACATTGGGTATGGTATTGTTCGGATGCAATTCAGTATTCTTTTTCCTCCAAACACGAGAACCTGTGTTTCTACCAAAAAGTTCTATTTTGGTTTCATCTGGCCATAACACATTCTCCCAGTCCTCTTCTGGATCATCCAAATGCTCTCTAGTGAACCGCAGACGGGCCTGGACGTGTACTTTCTTCAGCTGGGGGACACGTCTGGCAGTGCAGGATTTGAGTCCCTGGGGGCGCACTGTGTTACTGATAGTAGCCTTTGTTACTGTGGTCCCAGCTCTCTGTAGGTCATTCACTAGGTCCCCCCGTGTGGTTCTGGGATTTTTTTTCTCACCGTTCTTGTTATCATTTTGACGCCACGGGGTGAGATCTTGCATGGAGCCCCAGATCGAGGGAGATTATCAGTGGTCTTGTATGTCTTTCATTGTCTAATAATTGCTCCCACGGTTGATTTCTTTACACCAAGCATTTTACCTATTGCAGATTCAGTCTTCCCAGCCTGGTGCAGGTCTACAATTTTGTCTCTGGTGTCGTTCGACAGCTCTTTGGTCTTGGCCATAGAGGAGTTTGGAGTGTGACTGACTGAGGTTGTGGACAGGTGTCTTTTATACCGATAATGAGTTAAAACAGGTGCCATTAATACAGGTAATGAGTGGAGCCTCGTTAGACCTCATTAGAAGACGTTAGACCTCTTTGACAGCCAGAAATCTTGCTTTTTTGTAGGTGACCAAATACTTATTTTCCACCATGATTTGCAAATAAATTCTTTAAAAATCAAACAATGTGATTTTTTTTTTTCCCCCCACATTCTGTCTCTCATTGTTGAGGTTTACCCATGTTGACAATTACAGGCCTCTCTAATCTTTTCAAGTAGGGGAACTTGCACAATTGGTGGTTGACTAGATACTTATTTGCCCCACTGTATGTAATATTATTCTCTATTGACACACTTTTGGCTTTCTATTGCCTCTGTTGCTCAATGCATTTCTTTGAGTGGCTCTGTAGAGAATCTGTCCCCTCCCCCGTCAGCCCTCAGCAGTCTGATTGACTGGCTCGGGTCCCGCTTTGCCCCCTTTTCCTCCCTCTTGCTGAAGCTCCTTTCCAGCCTGTCCGTCCTGTTTTGCAACGACAGCAGCGTTGTACTGTCGCAACTCCTCCGGGCCTCCCTGCTCGAGTTATCGAGCCAAAACCCAATTTAGGCTGAGAATGATGGCGCATCTCCTCTCTTATGATGCCGGTGCTTGAGTTTTAATTCACGATGGTGAACGTTGTGTCTGCGCGGAGGGAGAAAACTCTCAAGTTTGTGCCTGAGGGCTCCCGAGTAGACAAAGCAAGAAGTAGAAGGTCAAAGCTTAATGCACTTCAGCCCACATCCATAGACAGTGAGTGGCACACCATTCCCGATGCTTGCTCTGCTCTCATTGGTTGTTTCAGCTCTACTAACAGTGGTGGTTGAAGTTAGGACACGAAACAAGGGCGTCTTTTAGGCCTGAGGGCAGAGAGTGAAAGACCAAAATGGATCCCTTAATTTGTTGTTCCATTTGTGGTTTTTCTATGACTGATGGAAAGAATGTCCACTGTAGCTTGTATTTTTTTCAGTAGATTTTGATGTCAAGCGTGCTAGATTTTGTGGAAATTACACATTTCTTCCATTCTTTTCTTTTTTTTTTCACCCTCGGGCAGCCAGCGAGCCTCCCGAGTGCTTGTCTCCTCTCAGGCTCAGAGGGCCTGTCAAAGCTTTCTCCCCAGTACTTGTCGTCTGACACACACACACACATACACACACTCACACACCTCCAGCTCAACCAGCTTGTCATTGTTTTCAATGGAAGTGACTCAGCTTGGTTTTTTGTTCACTTTTTCCATTTTGTTTGGTCATAAGTTATACTGTATTATTGACTGCAACTGCAACAAATTACTGCTTTCAAATGTCTTTCAAAGCCATTTGCTTCAAGAGTTCAATCTGTAGCAGAATTATAAAACAATTTTAAAACTTTCTTTGACAACTTTCATTGATTTAAAAAAAATAGCATTTTTATTTTAGAGATCTTTAGGCTTGCTTTTGAGGAAATAGCTCTTTTAAATGATTTATGAAATCAAAACTTCATTTAAATTATTTATCTTTTAACAGTAAAATAGTAATTGTAATTGTTCTTGAACAATACAATCGTTGTTCTTAAAAGAACAAAACTTCATTTTGGCAATAATTTGTTGTTTCGTTAACTCATTGGCTGCCTTTGACGGAGATAGATGTCCAATCCATTTGAACTTTAAGGTCTGACAGCCTCCAAAACACAGTATTCTGAAAAATACTGCGATTATGAAATAGGAATTAAATAGATTTATGAATAGCCGTTTATATGGTTGTGCCCAAAGATTGGTTGGCAAACAATTCAGGGTGCACCCCGCCGTAGTTAGCTGGGATAGGCTCTAGCACCCCTGCAATCTTCATGAGCATAAGCAATAAGATGAATAAATGACTTGAAGAAGAAGAATTAAGTTGAAGAATTAATCAATCTTAGCAGGCCTCCGCATTGGGCAACATTATCCTCTGCTGAGCATCGCACCTAACCTCACATTGCAATTCGAATGTCTCATGATCAAACCTGGACAACAAGCTAAATGCTGTGTGTTGATGAGATAATGTTTTGAGCCTGAACTTGCTAACATATTGTACAAAGAATCTTGTCATCAACCTTTGGTTTTGTTAGTTATCGAAGCATATACATAGAGTCCCCTAACCTGTTTTTCAGGTCCGGTCATTTGAAGCTTGCCGATTCAAAGCAAGAGTAAATGTTAGGAATGTCCCTGATCGGATCACGTGATCAGAAACTGGGCCTGATCCCGTCATTTTCAGAAGGTTGGAACAGTTGTTTTTTTTTTTTTTTTGGTAATTATTTAATCATTTATTTTTAAGTATTAACTTATTGGCTGTAAATGACAGCATTAGACATCCAGTCCCTTTTGACTGGGAAATGGATTGGATGTTGAATGCCGTCAACGGCAGTGAAACATGATCACACTATGTCAGCCTTCCCATTTGAAATCAATTTAATGTCTTCCACCGCTGTTAATGAGTTAAGGGCTACAAGCAGCAAAATAATCCAGAGGTATTGCAAAAAGTATAGCCATACAGTGGGGCAAAAAAGTATTTAGTCAACCACCAATTGTGCAAGTTCTCCTACTTGAAAAGATTAGAGAGGACTGTAATTGTCAACATGGGTAAACCTCAACCATGAGAGACAGAATGTGGAAAAAAAAACAGAAAATCACATTGTTTGATTTTTAAGGATTTATTTCCAAATTAGAGTAGAAAATAAGTATTTGGTTACCTACAAGCAAGAAAGATTTCTGGATGTCAAAGAGGTCTAACTTCTTCTAACAAGGTCTAACGAGGCTCCACTCGTTACCTGTATTAATGGCACCTGTTTTAACTCATTATCGGTATAAAAGACACTTGTCCACAATCTCAGTCAGTCACACTCCAAACTCCACTATGGCCAAGACCAAAGAGCTGTCGAAGGACACCAGAGACAAAATTGTAGATCTGCAATCAGTAAAATGCTTGGTGTATAGAAATCAACTGTGGGAGCAATTATTAGAAAATGGAAGACAAACAAGACAAGATAATCTCCCTCGATCTGAGGATCCATGCAAGATGTCACCCCGTGGCGTCAAAATGATAACAAGAACAGTGAGCATAAATCCCAGAACCACACGGGGGACATAGTGAATGACCTACAGAGAGCTGGAACCACAGTAACAAAGGCTACTATCAGTAAGTCAATGCGCCGCCAGGGACTCAAATCCTGCACTCCAAGACGTGTCCCCCTACTGAAGAAAATACACGTCCAGGCCCGTTTGCGGATCGCTAGAGAGCATCTGGATGATCCAGAAGAGGACTGGGAGAATATGTTATGGTCAGATGAATCCAAAATAGAACTTTTTGGTAGAAACACAGGTTCTCGGGAGGAGAAAGAATACTGAATTGCATCCGAAGAACACCATACCCACTGTGAAGCATGGGGGTGGAAACATCATGCTTTGGGGCTGTTTTTCCACATAGGGACCAAGATGACTGATCTGTGTAAAGGAAAGAATGAATGAAGCCATGTATTGAGAGATTTTGAGTGAAAATCTCCTTCCATCAGCAAGGGCATTGAAGATGAGACGTGGCTGGGTCTTTCAGCATGACAATGATCCCAAACACACAGCCAGGGCAACAAAGGAGTGGCTTCGTAAGAAGCATTCCAAGGTCCTGCAGTGGCCTAGCCAGTCTCCAGATCTCAACCCCATAGAAAATCTGTGGAGGGAGTTGAAAGTCCGTGTTGCCCAACGACAACCCCAAAACATCACTGCTCTGGAGGAGATCTGCTTGGAGGAATGGGCCAAAATACCAGCAACAATGTGTGAAAAGCTTGTGAAGAGTTACAGAAAACATTTGGCCTCCGTTGTTGCCAACAAAGGGTACATAACAAAGTATTGAGATGAACTTTTGGTATTGACTAAATACTTATTTTCCACCATGATTTGCAAAAATTCTTTAAAAATCAAACAATGTGATTTTGTTTTTTTCCCACATTCCTTCTCTCATGGTTGAGGTATACCCATGTTGACAATTACAGGCCTCTCTGATATTTTCAAGTGGGAGAACTTGCACAATTAGTGGTTGACTAAACACTTATTTGCCCCACTGTATATACTAGCGGTGGGATGATACACCTAATGTCACGATAAGATGCACCTCAATATACCAGTGTCACGATAGGATACATTACGAAGCGATATCAACAAATTTTAAAGAATTTAAAAAAAAAAAAAAAAAAAAAAGAATAACCACGTGATTAAAACCTCGTTCCAGTTGCACCTTCAAATGCAGTACAGGCTACAGTACAAAGCAGCTGCAAAATGCAAATATTTTGCAAACAAGAGAAACCATTTAGAGCAAAACACTGTGGCAAAGCTATTATTTTTAAATAGAAATGAATAAATAATTACACTTATAGCACTTGTTGCATTTTATATATTTTAAAACGTAAAGCACATTCATATTTTGTTAAACAAAAAACAGAATTCTCAACACTGTTGGTCTCTTGGGTTTCAAGATCGCTTGAGAGCAAATGAACCTCCAAGTGCTCCATTACTTCAAGGAGGTTCAGGTGGCCATCACCGCTCAATCTCTCACTTACCTATGGAGTGACAGAAAACTGTCAACACTTTTGTTAACCCAAAATATTGCAACTCTGTGTTTGTGCTGCTGCCTTTCTTGGCCAGGAATCTCTTTTAAAAGAGATTTTTAATCTCAACGAGACTTTTTACTGATTAAACCAGGGGTCGCCAACCCAAAATGTTAAAGGAGCCATATCGGACCAAAAAAAAACAAAAACCAAATATGCCTCGAGCCGCTAAAAACTGAAGGCGTATGACGCACCATGTGACTATGTTATACGATCCCGCCTCAGATTTAACTTTGTTAAAATATTAATGAATTAGAAGAATGTTTGTGTCATGTTTGTCTGACAAAAACAAAACAAAAAAAAAAACCCAAAACCAAATATTTCCATTTTCAAACATTTTGGGAAAAGCTCCAGGGAGCCACTTAGGCAGAGCTAAAGAGCCGCATATGGCTTTAGAGCCGCAGGTTGCTGACCCCCGGGTTAAACAAAGGTCAAATAAAATAAATAAAAAATACCTCCTAGCATGCAATGTGGCACCAAGGACATAAATACCTTTCAAAGTTGATGTTCTGATTTAATTATTTCTTCAGTTACTGTTCCAGTCGTTTCAATAATCGCTAGTTATGCTATTTAGTTTGTTCTAATGTGATAATTTTAGTTCTGTTTGAAGACCGTGAGTTTGAATGATCTTTTATTTAACAACCTCCTATCACTTGTCATTGTTTGCGAAATGGGTGGCAGCCTGTTCTTCCGATCCGTCTTCATGAGCACCACAGAATGCCTGGTGGCTACTTGTAGTAAGGTTGCTGCGTCAGTAATGCATTTTGACTAAAGTGTTTGTGGATGATGCTGTTCAAATCATGTGGCAGTGTTTCTAGTTCTGTGATATTTTGTCCCAAATCTCATATATTCAGTATGTTTACACTGTATATATAGTGTTTAGATTTACGCTACTAAAAAAAAGTAATAAAAAAAGGAAAATGTCCAATGAAGGTTAAAAAAAACTCAAGAAAAATCCTAACCAAAACCAAAATATATAGCGGAAAACACTAAGGTGACTTGAAGTTTTGCTCTGAGACCCCCAATTTGGCCAAATTTCAAAATTGTCCGATATGCATGTGTGAGACATCATTGGAAAGCTTAAAATCTCAATTTTCTGGGGGAAGAAAAATTTTGAACAGGAGGGCATTTAAAAAAAAAAAAAAAAAATTTAAACAGCAAAACCCTATCTGGAAGTGAGAGCACGCGAGAGCAGAAATACATAACTTTAACGAGATATTATAGCATACTTACCTTGTTTCGACCCAAAAACTCCATATAGCATGTATCATGGAGTGTCAAGACACAGATGTGAATGACCACAGCTGTATTTTTGGGGGATTTTATGGATGAAACATGGTAATATAACAAGGGTCATGATGCAGAAATCGCAGACATCAAGGAGTGGTCGAGATTTTCATTTTCATATATTTACCCTTTTAAACTTTTTTTTTTTTTTTTCCAATTTTTCTTTGTTTGGATTGATTATTCATCATCTCAAATAACGGGGAAAATGCGACAGTAACAAAAAAAAAAAATACAATTAAGCGATAGTTATGAGGTAGATATCCATGACTTTTTTACAGACACCATTTTTTTCATTGTGACGTCATTTGTTTAAACGTTTAAAATATCCGAGTGAATACATTTTTAAAGTTGATTTTTTTCCTTTAAACTAAATATTAGACATCAATTAATGATTCTAAACTAAAAATGACAGACATTTTGAATAATAAATATAAGTACTTACCTTGTTTTTATGGCTGGGTTGAAACAAAAGCGGTTGCGCGACGTCTGTAAACAGGGGTTTCCAGGGTAAAACAGACAAATTAAAAATAGTTCAGGGGCTTCATGCGCCATGAATCTGCCATGGCAGCATATAGACATATTGTTCTGTCAAACACAACAGTTCTTTTGGCTTAAAATACAGCAGTTTATTTTAAAGAGGGGTGCAAGAGCAGAAACTGCTTTTTCAGCTTTGTCTGTGTTTGCCGCCATATATACTGTATGTATATATATAATACGTAATATTTAAACGTAATTTGTCTGCAATCTTATTTTGTGCTGTACAAATGATTTGCATTTGTAATTTTTTTATTCCGCTTAGTTGAAACCACTGCTATACCCTCCTTTCCCTCCTTAATACATTCCCGAGGTATTAGATAGGGACTATAGAGGCAGATCCTCAAAATCACAAAACCAGGTGACTCAGACTTGGACTCACATGCAAAAATATGTGATCGAGACAACCCTAGTATATTTAGATGACATTAATTTTGTCACTCATGTATAACATACAAGAACATGCGGGCTGAGCATATTGATTTTGGCAAAACAAACTAACAGTTGCACTGTGGTTCTAAGAATCTTGCAAATGTAAGAAAAGAATTATCACAGTGGACTCGTGTCATCAAGAAGAACCGGTGAGCCACGAGGGAGTGTTGCCTGCAAAAGAGAAAACCTAAAAGGCCAGATAGAGATGAATAATTCTTTTCATCTTCATCATCACCGCAAATATGACTTGTCTATTCATAGGAAGCACCTCCTCCGGCTTTTCCTTTGACCATTAATTATAAGCATGGTATCATTTTAATCCCAAGATAATTTAAAATGAGCAACTTCTGGATTAATAATGAATCTGTATTTCTGCTGGTTAATTATCTGGCACATGCACACACAAACATGCATGATGATGGCTTTGCATTATTGATTCGATTTTAATTGTATTGACTTATGGCTGTAACGCAAATGAACTGGCTGACTTAGAGTAAGCGTCATTTACTGTATCTTTTTCCAAAAGGAAGTTTGCAAGAGGACCAGATGTTTGGATACTCATTAGGATCACCCAAGGAGGCAGAATAAGATTTGGAGAGATAGTTCCTCCCCATCACCTGCTTATCATAATTATTTAATTTAATACAAGTTCCTCTGATTTCTGTTTTGTATTAAGAGAGAGGGCAGGAGTGTTTTTCCATTTTTCATCCAAACAGACCATTTCTATTCCACTGACAAGGCAGTTTTGTATCCATCTCTTTGCACCAATATCATTCCATTGTGCCATTTCCATTTCTTTCCTGCGTAATAGCAAGTGTCAAGGCTCTATGTGGATGCATTGATTTTACGACCGTGTGAGACGAGTCACCGGGGGGATGCGAATGGAGGATGGGTAGGTGCCGCGGCACAGGTTGAAGATAAAGATTAATGGCTGTTTGGCACATGTAACCCACATTCGGCCATGGCCGCAGCAATTCATTTAATGTGTGTTTGTGAGTGTAAATGTGAGGCAGGCTGAAAACGCAGACCATATGAGCCAAGCAGCCTCTGAAGATTCATCATGTGTGCCGTGCTACTATTTGTCCCTTATTTTCTTGTGTGCTCTAGAAAAGAGAACGAGGTTGATTGTTTTCTCTCGCTCGAGACGCAACGACCCGATTAGACCTCATCATCGTGACTGGTAGAAGTATGAAGATCATGTGACTTCTCTTAACCCTTCGGGGAGCTAGCTGGTCCCCAGGATTATTGGAATTACATGAGTGGTCACGAGGGTGACCATTTAGTTTGGTCAAAAGAGGAATGTGTTGATTCAGTAAGTGGCGATGAATCAAATATTGTTGTAGAAGCATAAGAAAAACAAAGTTTGATTCCAAACTACAAGGTTTATCCATACTGGAGGCTACAGGATTTTCTGACACCCGCTCCGAATATATTCCACATATCAATCCGGTAAAGATCCAGTCGAGACCTGTTCGAGACCATGAGAGGAACTTTCAAAAAATATAAGGTTGCTGAATGGATGGTGGCTGTTCTCGTCACACTCGCGAAAACAGTGTTCCTGTCAAGTAAGCGTTTAGTGACCTTCTTTGCTCCACTTTTAATAAGGAAATTCAGTGTATTTCAGACAAAATTTGGGAAATTGACCAATCTACAAAAACTGCCTTGCAATGCGCCATAGTATTTAAGGAGATAGTCGCTTCCTGGTCACATCTGCAGCTCCCGCCTCTTTCCCCTGATTGGCTTGCCATCTGAAGGCCACCACATGAAGCTACAAGATGATGTATTGCTTCACAGAAGAGCAAAAACATTGTGTCCTGTCAAGAAAAGCTTTTCATAAAGTTCTTCCCTGTTTTTTATAGGGTAAATTAAGTGTATTTCTGACAAAACTTTTGATTTTGAAATTGACCTATCTGCAAGAACCGCTTTGCACTCCGACATTCAATGAATCAGGAAGTACCGTCTTGCTTGCAAGGCTATACACTCAGGTGACTTGAAGTTCCTCTCTGAGACCCCCAATTTGGCCAAATTTCAAAATTGTCCGATATGCATGTGTGATACATCATTGGAAAGCATAAAATCTCAATTTTCTGGGGGACGAAAAATTTAGAAAAGATGTTTTTTAAAAAGCAAAGCCCTATCTGGAGGTCAGAGCCCGCGAGAGCAGAATTACAGACGCCATGACTTAAACGAGATATTATCGTATACTTGCCTTGTTTCGATCCAAAAACTCAATGTAGCATGTATCACTGAGTATGAAGACACAGCTGTGAATGGCCACAGCTGGATTTTTGGGGGATTTTATGGGTTAAACATGGTCATATAACAAGGGTCGCGATGCAGAGATCGCAGACAACAAGGAGTGGTCGAGATTTTCTTATTCATATATTTACCCTTTTAAACATGTTTTTTTTCTGTTTTTCTTTGTTTGGATCGATTATTTATCATCTATCATATTGGACAAAATGCGACAGTAACAAAAAAAAAATACAATTAAGCGATAGTTATGAGGTAGATATCCGTGAATTTTTTACAGACACCATTTTTTTCATTGTGACGTCATTTGTTTAAAAGTTTAAAGTATGCGAGTGAATAATTTAAAAAAGTTGTTCTTTCTTTTAAAACGAAATATTAGACACCAATTAATGGTTTTAAGCTAAAAATGACAGACATTTTGAATAATAAATATAAATAATTACCTTCGTTTTATAGCTGGGTTGAAACAAAAGCGGTTGCGCAACGTCTGGAAACGGGGTTTTCCAGGGTAAAACGGACAAATTAAAAATTGTTCGGGGGCTTAAAGCGCCATGAATTTGCTATGGCAGCATATAGACTATTGTTCTATCAAACACAACAGTTGTTTTGGCTTAAAATACAGCAGTTTATTTTAAAGAGGAGTGCAAGAGCAGAAACTGCTTTTTCCGTCTTGTCTGTGTTTTTCTGCCATACACTGTATATATTAGGGGTGTTAAAAATTGATTCTGAGTAGGGCTGGGCGATATGGCCTTAAGCATGTATCACGATAAATTGAGCAGATTTACCTCGATAGCGATAAATGACGATAAATTCACCTAAGCAGACTGTTATATAATTTGAATATCTGAATCAATGCATGAAATAGATTAACCGTTTCTTGTTGATTTCTTTACCAGCTTTCAATTTAATATATTTAACAATTGTACATGCAGTCTAAACATTAAGTATACAAAAATTTATTGTAAACAATAAGAATTCCAGTATGAACATTTAAAACAGCTTGTATGGCTTGAACAATGTACATTGTCAAAATCAATATGCCTGTGCAAACATGCCATTGTAACACAAATGACTTACAGCTTGAACAGTACACTTCAAAAAGACAACTTATTGTTAATGGCTGCTGTGACGTAATTACTCAACACAAGTGTTTACCGCAAGGTTTCAGGTTTTTTTCCCCCAGTGCATTTTTTAATACATACACACACACACATTAAAGCTGCATTGATCTAATGACACAGAATTAAGCACATACAGAAAAATAGCTGGGGCCATTAAACAGTTATATTATAATTTTCACTGTTAGATTGTACTTTATGCTGAATGCTTTATCATCACAAAAGCTATCAGAGAACTCACACACAGACAAGAGATACACAATAACGTGATAAACTAAAGCTGCATTCCAGAGAAGTGGGAAGTCGGATTTATCCCACTCAGATGGTACCAGTTCCGACCTCAAAGCGTTCCAAGCAAATGTAAACAACAAAGATGGCTGATCGCGACGAGGTGTTTTTTATTTTGGCCATCCAAAGACATTTTGACCTCCAGCGAACCTGCCTTCCTATAAGCGATCAAATAGTAGAGGAAAAACGACGGCTGTATTATAGTCTACACTGTAAACTGCCTTTTTTTAGATACATCCTTTGCTGATTGTCAATATAAAAACATAGCACAACAAAGATAATTCACTGTATGAGAAAAAAATACATGGCGTCTCAAATAAACTTGATTTACTTCATTATTGTGTTATCATTCAATACGTTTTCATGAGCGCCATTTTGTCCAGTAACGTCAGATTGAGACAATTTGGAAGTCGGGGTAGTTATTTTTTTCTCCGACTTCGCGACTTGGACCTCCCAGTTCGAGTGGCGTTCCAATGATATTTTCCTACTCGGAGGTCAGAAAAGTCCAACATCCCACTTTTTTGGAACGCAGCATAATTGCTAGATGCAGTCCGAGACCAATCCACTCATTAAGTTCAGCTGTTTCGACAAGTTTAGAGCCGCTATCAGACTCCATCACGTTCATTTGTAGCGTTAACCGCTAGCGTTAGCCACTAGCGTTAGCCTGTGGCTTGGCTACCAGTAGAAAGCATTGAAAGCATCCTCTTTGGAAATCGTGAGAACAAGGGAGGACAGCGGGTGAAAGGCCGTCTGGGTGCCGCCAAGAGTCTATTTAATGTCGGGTGAAAGTTTGGCGAACCTCCCTTAAGCAACACTCCATCACGTTTGCTTCTAGCGTAAGCCGCTAGCGTTAGCCTACCGGGCTTGTTTGTTTGGCTTCCTGATAACCACGTGACTCCATACGTAACCACACTGTCTGCTTTCTTAAAGGGGAATGAACATAGCCGAACAACACAGAGTCAAAGCGGGATGAAAAGACTATATTTTCTTGTTTTATTAAATTACCGAATTTACCGTCATGGTCAAAATGACGTCGGTCATCGTAAAGAATTTCGGTACCGGTAAATTTTCGGTTTACCGCCCTGCTCTAATTCTCAGACATAACGTGATATTACGTCACACAATTCTTGTATCGATTCAAAATCTGCTTGTATCGATCCTAACATGTGTGTTTTTGGTGGAAATAATTCAGCGGCTGCACTTCTACTCCCTTCCAGTAGTTTGCAGCGCACAAGAGCATTGCCTTGCAGTCTGCTGAAGTAACAACAACATGAGACTAATCCGAGTAGGGATTAGTGTACTTTGCCCTCTAGTGGTTGGCAACCATTACTGGGGAATTCACACACCTATTGCAGCCCAGCGTCAGTTAATGTAAACAGTAACATTAGCTGCTGTTGGCTGTGCGCTGCGGGCGGCACACCTCAGCAATGGCGGATGGCGTACTTCTGGTCGTTTTGCTCAGATATAGTCCCTTTTACTTCGAAAAATGGAGGTATGGAGTATTTAGAATCCTGCCTTTAAGCAGGTCTGGATTAAAGCAGGTTTGCACTAAAAAAGCGAAAATGTTATAATGAAGGCCGTATGTTGTTCAAACATAAAACAAAAAAATTACTACTTGAGTCCTGGATAAGGTTTCAGGAATAAATTGATATAAATGTGCTTTTATCATAAAAGTAAATTTATATCAATTTATATTTAAAAAATTACATACATTTTTTTACACTAAAGTTTTGTGTCCATTTTGATTTGTTTTCCCTAAAGTGATATACAGATATCGCTGTAATCGTCTTGAGGTGTAGTATTGGTATTAATTGGGATTGAATTGAATCGTGACCTGTGAATCGTACCATAGCTACGAATCGTTTCGCCAGATATGAGGCAATACACACTCCTATATACGTACAGTATATGTATGGAACCAGAAAATTAATGGCAATAAAGCATTTCTTCTTTTTCTACTAACATTTTAGGTTCAATTTCAACTTATTATGTCTTATCTGTCTGCTTATACTGTATGTGTGTTAGCCGATAAAATGTGTGTGTGTGTCATTTAGTTAATGGAAGGTCTTGGCCTGTGTAATGGAGCCCCTCCCAGCAGGCTGCATGATTTAATTAATGTCAGCCTGCATTCTCCCTCCTTACCGATCCCATGTGACTCATCTGAATTGTGTGTTATTGGAAAGCAAGCTTTGGGACAACCTCTCCTTGGCCCTGAGAATATGACTTCATTTTTTTCCTTTTTTTAATGTTCTTACATTTTTCTAGTTATACTCCAATGTAATAAAGCCCTAATGTCCTCCTCATGGCTCCTCTGAGTGGGTGTGTTTGATTTATTTTCTTTCCGCATGTTCCTCTTCCTCTCACGGCTGCCTGGCTTTCAATGTTTATACTGTGGAGGGAAAGTCATCTACCAATTATATCTGATGTCATGGCACCCTGTTGTCATGCAGGTAGAAGCCATTTGAAGAAGCAGTCTGAAGGATGTATTTTGTTTCATTTTAAAGCTCTGTTGACACTGTTTGCTTAATTTCCAGGTGGTATTGCTGGTGGCATCGAGATTTGCATCACCTTCCCCACCGAGTATGTAAAGACCCAATTACAGCTGGATGAAAAAGCCAACCCGCCAAAATACAGAGGGATAGGTGAGCTGCACCAGTTTAATGAAAATGTTACTAAAAATGAACATGTACATGTGTGAATACTGCAGACATACCAAGTTCCAAAAAATTCATTCCAGTGAGACGTTTAATGTATTAATTGATAAGTTCATAATTACTTTACTAAAAGTCATGTTTTAAATAAGTTAGCCTGTTATGCTTAATTTTACGACAGTCTTTAACCTAAGGAAATAAAATTCAGTGGATGGCGTGTTAAACGAACATGTTAAGCCAACCTTAACATGTGTTTTACAGTGTTAGCACTGGGCAATGCTGAAGTCATTGTTTCATCATTCTTCACCTTCACTAAATACAGAGTAGTATTGTATATTCTGTTGTAAAGTGAGTTTTGTATTTTCGTTTGTTACTGGAGGATTCGCCCTGTGCCATCTAAGGCTGCCCTCACTCTGTGGCGGGAGAGAAAATCAAATCCTGCCAACCTCGAAAGCTCATTGGCTAATTTTCCTGAATAAACCAATGAGCATGTTCTTTGTCATGCTGCGTCGAGTTATTATTTTGCCTGCACGCTTTCTCTTGCATTGTCAAAAAAAAACCCACACACACACACACACAGCATCATATCGTAGCAAAATACGTTTTTCTTTTTTTACCCAACTCGCGGGCATCAAGGAGCCACTATCAATAGCAAGGAAACTCTCAGAACGTCCAGGAGACTTGGGATGTTTGATAACTATAGACAAGTTTCCTGAGCAAATAATGGGCGACGCCATCTTTGACATTTTCTGCTACCAACTTCTGGTTTAGACAGAACAATGTCACGCCTGGGTGAGGTTGTCACGTCTTGGTATATTGTCTCTTCCTGCTTCATTTTGAAGCCTCACCCTCCTGTTTCCACCACTCACCCGTCCTGCTGTCTCACCTGTCTCTGATTATGTTTACCCAGTTTTTCATAGTATTCTGCCATAGCTCTTTGTTATTTTGTGCCTCATGCATAGCCCTTTGTTGTAATTGTAAACTCCAGTGCATTTTGCCTGGCTCTCTTGTTTCTCGTTTTTATTATTTTTGTTTCATAGGCCGTTATTTCCTCCTGCTGGAGCGCCCTCAGTTTGTACTTACCTCTGACCATTTTATGTTATTAAAAGACTGAATTCTGCATCTGAGTCCGCTCATCTTGTCTAAGTGTGACAGTACACTGAGGCCATAATGGACTCAGCGGAATTCGCCAAGCTTTGTGCTTCGCTCCAGGGCCACGACAACAGACTCAACCGTCAGGAGCAGTTCCAGATGGCCATGGCCACCCAGTTGATCCAGCTCACAGCTCAACTGACCGACCTGGCGGGTAGGCTTCAGCCCTTCACTTCGCCTCCTGCGGCAGCTGCTATCCCTTCGCCAGCTTTTTCCACTCACTCTGGGGGAGGTCCTCGGTTGCCGTTTCTCTGGAGAGACTGGTACCAGTAAAACATTCATTACTGATTGTACGCTACGTTTTGACTGTTCTCCGGGCGAGTTCAGCTCAGACCGAGCTAAAATCGCGTACATGGTCACTCACATGACTGACCGAGCCCGGGCATGGGCGATGGCTGAGTGGGAGCGCGACTCTCCAATTTGTTACTCACTCACTGTTTTCAGAGAAGCCCTCATCAGGACGTTCGACCCTGTCTGCACCGAACGGGCTCGAGCGCGGGAACTGGGAAACTTGCTGCAAGGCAGCCGCTCAGTCAATGACTATGCCATTGAGTTCCGCACCCTGGCCGCAGGAAGCGGTTGGGGGCACATGGCTCTCTACGACACCTTTCTGAAGGGGCTTTCCGTTCCTATCCGGGAGCAGCTCATTCCCCTGGATCTACCAGACGACCTCGACTCCCTCATTTCCTTAGCCATTCGAACAGACCATCGACTGCAGGAGTTCCAGAGGGTCCGACCAAACCACTCCGAGAGGCCCCCTCCCCGGACATCTGAGCGTCCCGAGATGTGTCACCCTTCTCTGCATCATGCCGCACCGCAACCAGTAGACGTCGAGCCCATGCAGCTAGGGCCAACTGGTCTCTCCAAAGAGGAGCGCAAGCGCCGCCAACAAGAGAGAAGGTGCTTCTGCTGCGGGGCCTCAGGACACCTTGTAGCTGCCTGTCCCTCTCGCCCCGACCAACCAGGTGAACCACGACGTACTCCGGAGAGTACACCTCGCTCGACCACCGATATCCAGGTAACGCACGGGGCCAGGACCCACACATTCCGGGCCCTCATAGACTCCGGAGCGGATGAAAGCCTGATGCCTTGGGGGGGTGTAAACTGTTGGGACTGCAGGCGCTTCCACTTGAGCGACCTCTAGTGGCCAGTCCCTTTATGGCACCAAGTTGTTTACGATTACCCATACTACCGAACCAGTTGGGGTTGGGGTACAAGGACACACCGAGACTATGAGCTTCCACCTGTTTTCAACATCGACTCAGACTGTGGTGCTGGGGTTCTCTTGGTTGTGTAAACATTGCCCGCAAATTGAATGGAGAACTGGGACAATTGTGGGCTGGGGTAGCGACTGTGCAAGGAACTGTGGGGGGGTGTTTAGTAAGGTGGATAGGAAGGTTGATGTTAATAACATGTCTATTTCTACCTCCTCAGGACCAGCAATCGACTTGAGCACAGCCCCCGCTTGTTACCACCACCTAAGCCAGGTCTTCTGTAAGACCAGTGCCATGTCATTACCTCCTCACAGACCTTATGATTGTGCCATCAACCTCGTCCCTGGGTCCACTATCCCCTGGGCACGACTTTACCCGATTTCTGGTCCCGAGAGACAAGCCATGAAGGATTACATCCAGTCCTCGTTAAAGGCGGGTTTAATCCGCCCTTTTTCCTCTGCTGCTGGGGCAAGTTTTTTCTTTGTGGGGAAGGACGGAGGCCTCCGTCCGTGTATTGATTATCGCCAGCTCAATGATATCACGATTAAGAACCGTTATCCACTCCCGTTAATGTCATCAGTTTTCGATCAGTTGCAAAAAGCCAAGGTGTTCACAAAGCTTGATTTAAGGAATGCATATCACCTAGTTAGGATACGGGAGGGGGACGAGTGGAAAACTGCTTTTAACACTCCAGACGGTCATTATGAATACCTTGTGATGCCGTTTGGTCTTACCAACGCCCCTTTCTTTCAGGCATTGATTAATGATGTCTTACGCGAATTTTTAGACCGCTTTGTATTTGTTTATTTAGATGAATATTCTGATCTATTCACCTGACCTAGCCACCCACCAGCAGCATGTAGCCACAGTACTTGAAAGACTTAGCCAACCGACTGTACGTTAAGGCAGAGAAAAGCCAATTCCACGCCGACACCATCTCCTTCCTGGGCTTTATCGTAGCCCCTGGAAGGGTTCAGATGTATCCGGCTAAAATCAGCGCTGTGGTTAACTGGCCAACCCCCGATAGCTGCAAGAAAGTCCAGCAATTCCTGGGATTTGCTAACTTCTACAGGCGGTGTATCCGAGGCTTCAGCGCAATAGCGGCTCCCCTCCATGCTCTCACTTCTCTACAGGTGCGGTTCTCGTGGACCCCTGAGACAGAGGCTTAAGACCCGTTTCACCACAGCACCAATACTGAACTTGCCTGATCCCCTCCGCCAGTTTGTGGTGGAGGTTGACGCTTCCAATGAAGGCGTTGGGGCCATCCTCTCACAGCGCTCTGAACAGGATGGAAAGATTCATCCTTGCGCCTTTCTTTCACGGAAACTCTCCAAAGCTGAGCGGAACTGTGACGTGGGAGACCGAGAGTTATTGGCTGTGAAGACTGCTTTGGAGCAGTGGCGTCACTGGTTGGAGGGGGCGGAGCATCCTTTTCTGGTCTGGACAGACCACAGGAACTTAGAATATCTCAAGACTGCCAAGAGACTAAATGCTCGTCAGGCCAGGTGGGCGCTCTTCTTTAACCGTTTTTTGTTTTCCATCTCTTACAGGCCGGGGTCCCAAAACAAGAAGGCTGATGCGCTCTCTCGCCTCTACGACCCCGAGCCTGTGGCCAAGGAGCCTGAACGCATCCTACCACTGAACTGTGTGGTGGGGGCGGTGACTTGGCAAATAGAAAAGGAGGTTAAGCTGGCTAATGGGGGGGGGGCTTCACCACGGGGGTGTCCAGAGAAACGTTTGTTTGTCCCGATCGACTTACGCCCCCGGGTGTTTCAATGGGCTCGCTCCTAGCCGCTTTCCTGTCATCCAGGAGTTCGGCGGACAATGCACGCCATCTCCCGGAGGTTCTGGTGGCCGGGCATGGAACCGGAGGTCCGGGAGTACATTAAGGCATGCTCGGTCTGCGCCCAGAACAAGAGCTCGAACCGCCCATGCATGGGACTGCTACAGCCGCTGCCCATCCCCTCCAGGCCTTGGGCAGAAATCTCCATGGACTTTGTCACAGGACTCCCGGTCTCACAAGGCAACAACACAATCCTCACAGTGGTCGACAGATTCTCAAAGATGGCCCACTTTATCGCTATGACCCTCCAGTTTTCACCGCCCAGGAGCCGGAGGTCTAGGTCTCTTGTTTCTCGTTTTTATTATTTTTGTTTCATAGGTCGTTATTTCCTCCTGCTGGAGCGCCCTCAGTTTGTACTTACCTCTGACCATTTTGTTATTAAAAGACTGAATTCTGCATCTGAGTCTGCTCATCTTGTCTAAGTGTGACAAACAACATGAAGTGGGGTTGAAGTAAGCAGTGTGTAGACAAAGTTAAAACTGCAAAATCAAACCAGAGGAACCCACGGAATCTCCAAAAATGGATTCAGCACGATGTAGATAAAGCTCCAGGACTTTCTGTGTTGTGCGTTTGTTCTTACCACTTCGTTGATCATTCGTGGACAAAATTTTAACAATCTGTGCAGCCTGTGTTAACATGAGTTGAAGATTGATACGTTGGCCACTTGAGTGACCAAAATGAGGCAAAATTACACATAATATTACAGTTGCCGAATGCAAAAGGGCTGACACAGATTTTGTTGTTCCAAGGAAATACCACAAGGAATTGTCCATCTTGTTTGATTATAGTTATGGTATTATGAATTTATCACACATGTACATATAAACACAAATAGTCATTCTTTTTCATTTCAGATATTGATCGCAATAAAACCTTCCATTTCTTTTATTTAAAACGATTGGTGCATGTACAAAACAGGTCATTAAATTACAATGTATAAAATTATTATGAAAATATTACCGAAGATAGAGCATAAGTTGAGCCTTCCATCGTCAAAGTAGAATGCACGTAGTCTGGATATATGTCCATCAACGTACAGTAAGTGTTATGAGGCACATCAATTTGTCGAACAAAAACTTGTAACACTTGCATTTATGCATTTAGGGTAAGAAGCCCATGTATGACTTGTAGTAGATGAGTGTTTTCCATTTATTTATCGTTGTATAACTAGATTTAGAAAAAGCTAATGATGTCTCAGCTGTGACGCAAAACACAGAATTGTAGTCAAATTGCGCCATCCTACACGTACTGATTAGCAACAGGCTAGCAGCAGATAGCATGTGTTGCAGCCACAGCAGTACAGTAGTTGGTAGAAATTTCCCGATCAGATATTTGGATCGGACGCCGATATGGGCAAAAAAATGCGCATCGGTATCGGATCGGCCGACACGGAAAAAATTCAGATTCAGACGTCCGATCCAGTTTTTTTTTTTTGAAAGTCCGGTCCGGGTTTTCTAGTGCACCGAGTTACATAATCCATTCCAGTTTTTGCTTCGGTTTCCCTAAAATCCGGTCCGCATTTTACGGCACACCTTCAACACACTACATTGCCGTCTCCCAATTTACCGGGAGACTTTATCGGTAAAAATGTCAGCTGTGTGGGATCATTTCACCTTAAAGGACGACAAAGACGAAGAGGCAGAGTGCAACATATGCCACAAAGTCAAGCGTGGTGGTAAAGCTGTAAAAGTTTTAATACAACCAACCTAATCAAGCATTTAGCGACATACCACCACAAACAATATAAGGAGTATGTTAAGAAAACCGAAGACAAAAAGAAAGGTCCTACGCAACTAACACTGGCAGAAACTTTTGCTATGCGTGACAAACTGGCACTCGACAGTCCCAAAGCCCAGGGAATAACAAGAGTCATTGCAAGAATTCATTGCAAGAAGAAGAATCAAGAATTCATTCTGGATGACGAGCCATTATCTCTCGTGAGTAAAGACGCACCATCCAACACATTATGCTGCATTCCAGAGAAGTGGGAAGTCGGATTTATCCCACTCGGATGGTACCAGTTCCGACCTCAAAGCGTTCCAAGCAAATGTAAACAACAAAGTTGGCTGATCGCGACGAGGTGTTTTTTATTTTGGCCATCCAAAGACATTTTGACCTCCAGCGAACCTGCCTTCCTATAAGCGATCAGATAGTAGAGGAAAAACGACGGCTGCGTTATAGCCCACACTGTAAACTGCCTTTTTTTAGTTACATCCTTTGCTGATCGTCAATATAAAAACATATCACAACAAAGATAATTCACTGTATGAGGAGAAAAATACATGGTGTCTCAAATAAACTTGATTTACTTCATTATTGTGTTGACCCTTGAGCGATTCTGCCGTGGAAGGTTCGAGAACGATTCACAAACATCCAAATTCTGATTATTGAAATATGTCAAGTAAAGCGAAACTAATAGACAGCGAGGTCTTCGGGACGCAATGAGAAACGAACCGCATTGCGTCCCGAGAGTAAACATACTTGTCTAATAGATGTCATATGTATGTAGAACTAGATGCACAATGACAGACTCGACAGGGTGAGCAACACATGCATTGAAAACTAGGTGCGTTAGTAAACAGCCGCCATCTTAAAGCAGGAGACTTCCCTTGTAGGCTGTTGTAGTGAACCTTCCAAGCGAACCTAATTAACTTTTTATCTAAAATACTCCTAAATCGGCAACATCTTGACTTGAATCTATCTTCAAAACAGTTTTAAAACTTTCACATGTCAAAAGTAGACAGAAGGGAAATTATGGAATAACGGGAGCAATTTTAACAACTTTAACAGTTGATTCGCAAAATTAAATTAATTGAATGTAGTTTAAGGCTGTTGATACAGAATGGGGACTTGAGTAGTTTATTTACTGTTTTAAAATGTTAACGTGAAACTGAAATAGTCGTTTATTTAAACCTGAGAGGCTTTTTATACAATTTTTGTAACTAATGCACGAAACATTAAAAGCATCTAATAGCTTGGGGAATTTGTGGGATTTTCCACTGACAGTTTACAATATTATTTGCACGTTTTACTGACTGACTATGCCATTTCTGTTTGTTATTTATAATCTTTTGTGTTTGTCACTGAATAAACAGGTCAGTTTCTTGTTACCAACCATCGTGTGTTATTCAAACTCACCTAATTCAGCTGGCTAGTTGTTATCAAGAGTACTAAAACCCTTTTCAACATGAGTCTGACAACTAATTAAGGAGGGTAAATAACTTTAAACTTTAATACATGCTCAGATAGGTTGGTATTGGTATCGACCAGTATCGGTATCGGATCGGAAGTGCAAAACAATATCGGTATCGGATCGGAAGTGCAAAAATTTGGATCGGGACATCCTTAGTAGTTGTAGTGAATAATAATTAACATCATCATAATTACAATCATCATCGTAATGACAATATCAAAGACAAGTTGTTTCATGTGCAAGATTTTAGCTTTAGCATTTTTGAAGCACTGGACACATGAAAATGCAGGGATAGGAAAAACATGCCTTCCATACCTCCCACATCTAACTAAACTAAACTAAACTAAACTAAATACCTATAAGGAAAAGTACTAATAAAAATAATATGCTCTCCCAACACTGCCTCCGAGGAGCTCATTATCTAATTACCCATCATTCCCTTGTTGCATTAAGGGTTCTGGATGTCTCGGTGAATCTTAATTTAACTTGATACACAAACATACAAAAAATCAACACACACAGTATCTGTTGATGTTGGCTCCATCTCGGGGAATATGCTAATGAGCGCTCCTGACAGCTGCTGCTTTTTCTGCTCACTCATGCGTTCCTTTGCCGCGATAGATTTTCCTTGTCAACTCTTAAAACGTGTCATCATGTGTAAATTGGCCACTGTTTGCTACAGACGTGCTATTATAATCAACAAAATGACCATCATTTATGGAGCAGTTTGTCTCTCCCACACAAGAAATGGCATGCTACAAAGTACATGGTGGGGTCACGGGAATTATGTTTTAAAAAAACAACAACAACAACAACAACAACAACAAAACAGGAATCAACAGTTTCTATCAAAATCTTCCATTAGAATGGTGTCTACATTACTGGCTGCCATTGACGGCACTAGTCATCCAATTCATTTTGACTGGATTGGACATCTTGCGCCGTCAATGGCACTCAAACCAGAGCATTACGGCCAGTCTTTTGAGGACATTTACTGGTCACTTCCTTTTCATTTTAGGGCATTTACGGGTTAGTTCCTGTTCATTTTGAGTCACTTCCTAATTATCTGGAGACATTCTTAAGTCACTTACTTTAGAGTACCCCAAAATGAACAGGAAGTGACCTGTTAATGCTAAGGGTGTAACGGTACATGTATTTGTATTGAACCGTTTCGGTACGTGGTGCCTCGGTTCGGAACGGAGGCATACCGAACGAGTTTGTGACGTAATGTAACCCTTACTTTTCGAGGCTGTGAGTCGATCGGGGAACAGTTTCTTTGTGTAGATTATATTTACTTAATGAGGACCAACATGGTAGGACAGTATATAACCTAGAAACGTCAACGCGGAGACAACGTGGCCGCCGCGAGAACGCAGTGAAATGCGGCGTTAAAGTCAATCAGCCAATGCACACCAGTTGCAGTGCGGCCGCGTGTTAGGTGCGTCCCAGAAGCGGCTCAACACGACGCACGCGAAAAGAACAGCAGAGTTTTTTATTTGACGCGAGACGTGACCCTCCTGCGTCAATACTACTACCGGTTGCTAGGATCGGGCAGATCGTAAGTCACTCGTGTAAAAATACGGGGGATTCAGTCGATTTTCAAATTAATATGCAATCGATTCGTAACCCACTTTTTGAGTCCATCAGATCTCTTGAGTGGTAGATCGGGGCACAGTTGACTTGTCTTTGTTGATTTACTGCTGTCTTCTCTGCTATAATAATAACCAACACGGCACCGTGTTCAACACAAAACCCTCCTACCACAACAAAACAAGTAGGAACTAATACGGTATTCACATAGGAACTAAAGTTGTAACATAAAATATACAATATAAATGAATACTACATCACATTTGTAAAATATAAACATATAATAAAATAAATAATAGCCCATTTAAATAAAATAAATTGAAATGAGCTAAAACACCTGTAATTAAATAATAAGAATAATACAGATCCTGCTTATACAATTAAAATGATTAATTTCTGTGTGGCGCTTTAACTTGAGAAAATCCACCAATAAAGCTTTTGAAAACCGTTCATAAGAAAAAATAATGATTCATTGAGGCATTTCATTTGTAAAATGCATGTTGAAATCTTTTTCATTGGGATTGCTTTTCTCTTTAGCACAGGACTTCTTTTTTCTTGTTTCTTTCAGAAAGAAAGCTGACCAATACGCGGGGTCTGAAAGGCAAATTGTTGTTGGATTATCTTTAAATACCTGCTACTTTTTGAGCAGAATTCTAGCTTTGTATAGGCCAGTACTTCTCAAATGGTGGGGCGCGCCCCCCCAGGGGGGCGCAGAGCGATGCCGGGGGGGCGCGAGTGACCTCGGGGAACATGCTTTTTTTTTTTTTTTTTTTTTTTGCCGTACTAGAATAAAGTGTACTTGCACATCCACTCCATAGGTGGCAGTGGCGCTCTCATTTTCAAAGTGCGTGCAGTATTTTTGAAGTAAGCAAGAGCACACGGAAGAGACTCATGCAGAGCTGGACTCACGCAGCGACCCACTGTCTTCTTCGGTTCTCACGTGTCCGGCCGAGAAGTGCCGTTTTCGGCTTGGGATCGTCACGACCACCGCCCTCACCTACGGTTCTCCCTCGGCCGCCGAGAATGCGCTTTTTTCGGGCCGTTTGCCTTTGACTTTTAATATAGTGGAAAATGAGGAAAGACCACTGTTTACTGAGTCTAAAAATGATTATAGCGGAGAAGCCAAATCAGTTAAGACGCCACTTAAAGACATTAGACCTCAATCTCATTGATAAGCCGCTTGACTATTTTTCAGCGAAAATGTGCCGAATACTGCCAATTTTCACAATCGTCCCGCTTTGTCAGTGTTATATCAGTAAACCAGTGAGCACTGTGGTGAATCAGCGAAAATAAAAACTTTCCTTCTGTCCAAAGACTCCCCCCCCTTCTATTCAGTTTTGTTTTTTTTTCGGTCAAATTTTTTGGCATGTTGTCCTGAAGAGTAAATGTTTCTAATCAATTTGAATTTGTTATTATTTACTGATTTTATTACATTTTATTTTTCAGTATCAAATGGTCAAAAATGTACCTTGAGTGTATTTTTACAGTTTGGATGTGACTTTTTTTTTTTTTTTTAACTTCAGGCAAATTGATGCGCGTTAAGTCTTTTCTGTTACAAGCAACACAATGTTAAAAAAGTTATACTTTATTATAAGTTGATCTATGTTACTTTTTTTCTTTAATAGAAAAAAAAGGACACAATGTTAGGCTGAGGCGTACTTATAATAGTAATATAGACAAATGATACTATTTACAGTGGCGGCAGAGAGTTGGGGGGGGGCGCGAAACATTTACGTCTTCCTTGGGGGGGCGTAACAGAAAATAATTGAGAAGCACTGGTATAGGCTAATGTTCCTATTGTTGAAAGCACAAATGTGTATAATAAACAACTAGCACATTTATATTTTGCATTTAGTTTTCTTACTGTACCGAAAATGAACCGAACCGTGACCTCAAAACCGAGGTACGTACCGAATCGAGATTTTTGTGTACCGTTACACCCCTGGGCCCCAAAATAAACAAGAAATGATCCGTAAATGCCCCAAAAGGAAAAGTAGGTGACCGAAAATCAACAGAAAATGCCCCAAAATTAACTCATTGCCTGGCATTGGCTGCCACTGATGCCCATAGACGTCCAATCCGTTTGAACGAATGTTCATTCGCTTCTACCTTCCCATTTCTAGTGGATTGGACGTCTACTATTGATTAACTCATTCTAATTCACAGCAGAAAGCTGAAAATAGTTTGGTTTTCTGTTGATTAGTTTCTATGTAGAATATTCTAGAATGATTTCCTGAAAACATATTGTGAGATCATCGTTATCGTGAGCCTTGTATCGCAAATTGTATCGTATCGTGAGGTACCCAGAGGTTCCCACCCCTACTGTGTTCTGACATAGTAGTCATCCCAAATTACACTCAAATTTACTTTCTCACTGTGAACTCTTCCTATTGCACAAATCGCAACTGATAAACAGTGAATTGTATCTTCTGCTATGTTGTGAGATACCGCCACTGTGTCATTCCAACCACGACACTTTGCGTTTAGAGATTTTTTGTTTTAAAGATACATTATTTGTAGTGAACTAAGAATTTTTTGGACCAAAATTAAGGCCATTTCTGCACCTAGCAGGTTTTTTTTTTTTTTTTTTTTTTAAACTGAGGACCCTGCCCTAATACGTCAGGAAAAGTAATTCCGTCCACGCCAGCACGTTTGTAGAAAAAAAGAGCTTCAACAGCCAACCGCATTCATTCATTTTTAAAGTGTCTGTGACAGCATTAAAAAAAATTCTTAAATAACATTATTATGTTAATTTGAATCATATTTTGAGATGGTTCGGCTATATACGACAATTTGGCAAAGCGCAGATAACGCAAAATTAGTCTTTTAATCTGCCTTTTAGCCCCACCTGTCATTATAGCGCTCTTGCGTCCGCGGCTAGGTCAGCAGGGTCACGATTTCATCTGATTAGGATTCAGCCCATTGAGGGGGAATTATTCAGAACAAGGAAAATGCGACGAAGAGAGCAGCAAAATGTCATTGTTTCAATCCCTCTACTCCAATATTTTTACAGGATCTTCTTTTTATCTAAGCATTTTCTCCAGTTGCTAAATAAATGGTATGGTCATGACAAAAACAGTCTTGAGCTAAATGGAATATGAAATATTAAAAATGCATTTATTCAGTATGACATGGCAAAATTACTCCATAATGGTCAAAACTGTCGACTTCTGACACCTCCTGAACGATATTTTATGCCACCGGAGTTAGTCCGGCTTCTGTCATTTCCCTGCCCCGGCTTCGGAGAGCGTAAACAAACCAGGAGGCGTGACAGCTAGCCGACATGCTAACCGGAACCGAGTGGTGTTTCAAAGCCCAATGGTATAACCATACATTAATCTACAATAAAATTATATCTACAACATACAGATTATATCGATAAAATAATAGAACTCACTAAGTCCAGAACTTATTCTCGCCTTTCGAAGCGAAAAATCACACAAAACTACCCTGGATCATTTCAGATGGCGGCAGGGTTGTTTTCTTCCCCAATCAGCAAGCCCCCCGGCGGCGAGCAAGTTACAGATCGTCGTTCCCCTGCTGCGGGCAGGAGAGCTTGTTTGCCAGGGAAGCAGCTGGAGAATGACCGCCGGACAAACCGGCTGACGTCGGAGGAGCACGTAGCTGCCCGAGCCCAACCCGAGGATAGTGGTCTATTGCTGGGCACACAAAAAGGGCAGAGGGGGCTGGAAGTCTGCACGATATTGAGAACTGCATGAGCATGAGCATAAGCTGAGTATAGCGCTCTCCCGGCGGGCACGCGAAGTGGACCGAGGGGGGTGTTCGACAAGCCGGCAGTCGTCAGCCGAGTGGCATTCTAGTGGACAGGAAGCATTGTAACCCACAAAATGCAAGCCACCTCCTTATTAAAATGTGTACCATGATCCCAGTATTTGACATAATACAAAACACGATGTTTACTCACTTCCTCGTAAGTCCAATGGTCCCACAGTTGTCGACCTGTCTATTCCACGGTGAATGGGAATTTTTGAAACCCAAAAAGGCTCACACGCCTCACCCTGGCGCAGCAACAAAACCCTGCAGCAAATTTGGCTGTCGTGATACGAAAAATAAGCGAATTAATCCGCAAAATAAGCTGAATCCGCAGTCCATCTGCATGCTATAAAGCAATGCTGTATTGTGAGATGCTGACCCGGGTGACTTCACATTAGCATTCCTCCTCAATCCAGGAAGTCACTCATTTTCGTAGCGCAAGATTAAAAAAAAATTGAATATATAAATCGATCGCTTCCACACACATCCAAACGGTCCATTTCATTCAGTAGCATAAAATACCGCGTGAAATATGAAATAAACATGCTTTTTGCTGTCATAGGCACTTTAAGTACATTCATAACAATGGGCGAAAAATAATTGTTAATATAATTGCTAATACCCCCATCCTTCGCATGTGTTCTTCAATATGAAGCATTGCAAGAGTTTGTAAATAAATGGAAGCAAAAAAGTACCTGTCGAATTTACTCCAAATGTAAACATTGGTCTCATGTGTGAGGTAGGGACAAAGTTTGTTGCAGTTAGTGACCTTTCCACAGTTAAATCTTCAGTTATCAGTGTCCACATGATGCACCACAAACGCAGAATTCACAAATTCGCAAATCTTCACTTCTGAAGGCGTTTTTAAGAACCTTCGTTTAAATGTGCGTATGGATGATAGGCCAAACCGTAGAAAAAGCTACGTGCAGACATGGCCTCAGTGCTTTTATTTCCCACTGTGCTACTTATGCCCTTCAACATCAGCATGTGTTTCATCCTCCAGGTGACTGCGTGAAGCAGACAGTTCAGAGTCACGGCGTCAAGGGACTCTACAGAGGACTCAGCTCACTGCTGTATGGATCAATTCCCAAATCTGCCGTCAGGTAAGCGATACGGTCCAGAAACACAAGCCTATGTAAAAGGGAGCTGTCTTTGGAAAGATAATTTAATTAACTAAGCTGATATGATTACTACAAAGTAAATGCAGCTTATTACAATCATTATAAAACAGCCCTTTCTGAACCTCATGTGCACATTGTAGCATCCTGTTTGCTTCTGCCTATTGTGGTAAAAGGTTAATCATCTCTTTAGCATAACGAGTAATTTATTGCTCGTTGCTAGGAGGCTAGTGTAAAGAAGCACCGCGCGGCTGCAGTCGTCTACCTGGAAGCGCTAACTCACACATTCCAATTATTCTGGTCCATTACCTGCCACGCATAACAGAAATGCCAGCCGCTCTTGAGAGCGATGGTGTTGTTGTTCTCTCACAACAGTGACATTTACCTCCTGTCAAATCAAAACACACGCACACCAACAAAGCTGAGGTAGGGCTTTACTGGCTTTTTGGTTTGAATTTTGCATTGTTTTCACCCCTGCGCATGTGTGCGTGTTCTACTGAAGTGCAGCGCTCGTCTTTCTGATGGAGTGACGGGTCCAGTCGGGCGGAGCAAAGATGCCACTCAAACGCAGACACAATTTCTCTCAATGGGTCACAGACTGAGCTGCTTTGTTAGTATCAGTTGCCCGAGCATCACCGTAGAACAGTTTGTCATCCCAGCCCATATTTATATTTATTTAGGAAAGTTGATTTGAGATACTTGTATAGTGGTACTTCAAAATAAGAAATTGATTTGTTCTGGATAGGGCTGTCAAAATTAACGCGTTAACGGGCGGTAATTAATTTTTTAAATGAATCACGTTAAAATATTTGACACAATTAACGCACATGCCACGCTCAGACAGATTTAAATGACAGTATAGTGAAATGCCCACTTGTTAATTGTGTTTTGTGGAGTATTGCTGCCCTCTGCTGGCGCTTGGGTGCGACTGATTTTATACGCTTCAGCACCCATGAGCATTGTGTAAGTAATTATTGACATCAACAATGGCGGGCTACTAGTTTATTTTTTGATTGAAAAATTTACAAATTTTATTAAAACGAAAACATTAAGAGGGGTTTTAATATAAAATTTCTATAACTTGTACTAACTAGGGATGGGAATTGATAGGATTTTTACGATTCCGATTCCATTATCGATATTGCTTAACGATTCGATTCTTTATCGATTCTCTTATCGATTCTAATTTGGGGAAAAAGAACAAACGTTTTGATTGGCATCGAGTTTGTTTAATCAGAAGTCACAACCTTACAAACTCACAACGAGATCAAAAGAGGCCCAAAGCCTCAATGTTAACTGTGGCAATAAGTGGCAAATACACAAGAATGTGTAACATTTTACTGAAACATTTATCTAATAGAAATAAAAAATATTGGTATATATTGGCAGATAGGTTTTTGTTCTGCCTTTGGCAATATGTGTTAAAGCAGGGGTCCCCAAACTTTTTCCTGTGAGGGCCACATAACTTTTCTCTTCTCTGATGAGGGGCCGGGGTCAGTTTGTTACAGAAAAAGTGTGACGATTGCAGAAGTGCATAAATGTAAAAAAATTATTGTTTTTCAGAAAGCCACAATCAAATAACCCTTTCTGGATTCTTTATAATAATAATAATAATTAATAATAAAAACACTATTAATTAAATAGATAATAACCAAATAACCCTCTCTGAATTCTTCAAGGAAAAGGCCAGAAAATAAATAACACGATTGAGGAAAAAAAAAACAAAAAAAAAACAAAATGGCTGGACCAAATGTGGAGGCGGGCCGTATTTGGGCTGCGGGCCGCAGTTTGAGGACTGCTGGAGCGCGCATACACCCAAAGAAGAAATGCCGCATCCAAGTGAGTGAGAGAGGGAAACACTTCTACGAGCCTACGTTCTTTGTTAATGTTAATATCTACAGAGGCAACGCCTGTATGTATCATCTTTTGTGTTGTTGTTGTGTTTCCACTCGCGATCGGACACTTAAATCCAGTTGTGTGGTGGTTTGAACGATGTGCTAATGCTAGCGAACGAATGCTAACCATACTGGTATTAGCAGCTAATCATCGCTGATTTACGTTGATGCAAACCTGTTTGTTATTGGGGACGAAATTGATTTGTTTCATTTCTATTCTTAGTTTCACTCTTCAGGTGATGGTTGAATAAAGTCAGCAAATTATACCAACGTCTTCTGCATCATCCTTTGGGAGTTTAGCTAGCTGTATAGCCAGGACTTTTATTTATTTATTTTTTTATAGCCAGGACTGAGCCTCTCTGTGAGGACAGCGCAATCGTATTCCCTCCTGATGTAGTTATCCCCACCTTGCAATGACTGCAAGTCGCTTTGTTGTAATTTTTCCTCGTGAAGTGAAGACACACTTTCGAGCGTTTGAACCTACGTGCTGTCATTGTTATGTTTATGGCTGCAATGCTCGTGCTTACCCGTCGTAACCTTTCATTTTCACACTCTTTCCTGGTGAAGTGTAGTCAAACTTTGGAGCGAGTGGTTCTTGGCGCCATGCTAGTTTGATGCGTCTGGACAACAACACATGTCAAGACGCAATACGCGTCTTTAGGAATCGTTAAAGGGATCGTTAAGGCTTTTTCATTGTGATGTCGAGGCCTCGAAACACTCGGAACCGGTTCCGAATTGGAATCGGATTTCGATTCCCATCCCTAGTACTAACATTTATCTTTTAAGAACTACAAGTCTTTCTATCCATGGATCGCTTTAACAGAATGTTAATAATGTTAATGCCATCTTGTTGATTTATTGTTATAATAAACAAATACAGTCCTTATGCATGTTGAATATATATATCCATCTTGTGTCTTATCTTTCCATTCCAACAATAATTTACAGAAAAATATGGCATATTTTATAGATGGTTTGAATTGCGATTAATTGCGATTAATTACGATTAATTAATTTTTAAGCTGTAATTAACTCGATTAAAAATTTCAGCCCTAGTTCCGGAGTGACTTGCGTGTCTTGATTTTTTTCGTATAATGAAATCGCGTTTTACATGTAAATCGCCTAATTCGTTGCAAGTTCTACTAAAACACCACATTAAATTTGCTGTCATATTCTCTGATTGTCTATCTTTATTTGTAATGCTTTGTCACCCCGTAGTGGCGCATAAGTGTAACTAGGTTGTTAGGTTCCAGTTCATTCTAAAGACATTATCACATGACTACTTGAGTACATTGCAGACAAGCTAACCTCGACAGCCATTGCTTGCTATTTCATCTCACTGTTTTTGCCTTAATAAAGCATCGCTTGTAAGTTATAGTCTTCTTTTATTTCATATAGATGAGCTTTGTGTAGCACATTTTGGTGTGTATATTTTGTTTGTTTATATTTATGGTCAAACGTAGTTACATTGTTGCATTGCTGCGAGTGTGAAGAATCTATTACAGTACGTGTTATCTTTCGTATGCTGAATCATCTTTCGTATTATGAAGCGAGAAAAGCGTTGAAAAACTTTTCGGCAAATTTTTCGTGTACCAAAGCCTTCGTATCTCGAGGTACCACTGTAATTTTGAATCTTCACGAGCGAACAGAAATCGTTTGTCAACATTCAACTGTACTTTAATGTCTTCACGTGTTGCACTCCAGCCATTACACTGGTGCATGTCCTATTTTATTTGATTAGTTTGATTGCATTCAGGCAATAACTAAATCAAGAGGAGACATCAAAGTCTAATTTTGTCTTGATTAATCAGCCTTATGATGGGGCGCAATGATAAGAGGCTGATGTCAGGCACTTAGCTAAGCTAATGTGTATGTTTTCAGATCAGATTGTTGTTGAGCAGACCTCAATGGTTGCACTAGAATAAAAAAGCAGAAAACAATTGTAGGATTTTTAGAAAACATTCATTTTGTGCTTTTGTATTCCATTCATTTTCATTTGCTTCATTTAATTCTGTCTCTTTTTTATTTTTTACTCTCATCTTGTATCTTAGCCAACCCTATCTCTTTACTGTGTGACGTCACCTTCCACCCCTTTTGTCATTTTTTTTTCTCCCATGTCCCATTAAGTAATTGCCTGCAGGCCATCATGCTCAGCACAGTTTGCTGCTGGGTCATCCCAAAGGCAGCCAAAGGATGGATGGGGTGGATATTGCATCAGCATCGTAATAATCAGAGGGTGTGGAACAACATTAATTTATTTAATTATTACCTTCACTCTCGATGCAAAAAGAAATTACATGAGTTGCACGGGTTTTACGTGGGTCACAAATTCTAAAGGCTACCATTAACAGCGATAGACGCCCAATCCATTTCAATGGCAGTGAATGAGTTAAAACGCAGTTCAATACTGCAATTGTCTGCTCCAATGAAAAACAATATAAATTAAAGAGGAATTCCATAGCCAGAACTGACCACTGTTTAATTTTTTTTTTAAGTTAAGAGAAAAATAATCGAGGCAAAGACCGATTCGACATTCTCTTTTAACAGGTTTTTAAATTCAGAAAACGACAACACACAATTCATAACAAATTGAAATAAGAAATATGAATAGAACAAAGTATCAAATTGAATGAGAACAAAAGACAGTAAATAATCATTTTAGAAAGTCTAATTGTAAACCAGCCCAGGCCTTGCCCTCCGTCATTGATGGAATAAGAGGAAAATCTCCCTCTGTGGGGGACCACGCCAAATGCAGATATATTGTTCCTACGCAAAACAGCGTGTTCAACCTGAATCTGAATGATACATGGTGGAAAAATACAAAGGGTAAACAACAGGCCTGAACGATATTGGAAAAAACTATTATTGCGATTTTAGGGGGGGTTGTGATATATTGCGATATTATATTGTCATATTAAAAATAGAAGAATTTTCCCTAGATAACTTGAATAACTCTGCTTGGGATAGGCCTGAACAGAGGTTGCGCTAGACATTTTCGTTGTCTGTCATTTTGACTGACAGGGTCATAAAAATCCGGTCATAGTCTATTTTTACCCGTCACTTAAATTTTTAAAATGATAATGACGACATATTCAATAGTATTTAGTTTTAATTCATTTTTAATTAATATTGTAACGCTTGCTTGGCGGCGAAAAATTAGACACGGAAGTCATGGTATTTTTCTCCCTTTTTACTCTGCTTACCGCCAACAACTCCGCCCCCAAAGAAAAGGAGGCAACGATATAGACCCCAATCACCAACGTCACACAATGATCTTAATTGTGGTTGTCAGCCCAAAATCTTCTAAATATATATTAAATGCATCTTACCAGATATAAAAAGACTACTACATAGTCTGTGGTGATCGTTTGGTGCCCAGATTTCTTGTCGAATTACAGCAGTCCATCTCGCTCTCATCTTCGCGTCTCTCAGAATACGGTAGGACTTCAAGTCTCTCTGTCTATCTTCTCTGTTACAGCAACCAACCGCCACACACGCCTTCACCATTTTGATTATTAATATTGACGAGCAGAAAAACACGCCGTAATAGGAGGCATGTACATAGCGGTAATGTATAAACATGACGGGCTGACACACAATATGGCGGCTCCGGTCAGTGGGGCGGAGTTGTGACGTCATGTGATTGGGGTCTATACACAGGCGGCAATCTTGTCCATCAATTGGATGACGCGCTGGCACACCGGGTGCACCAATAAGAACCTCGCGTTGATGTGTCAATCACGGTGCCGCCGCCAGACGCTGGTTACGCTACAATATTCTGACAGAATAGCCAACGACGTCATGCATTAAGAGAGACAATAGCTAATTAATATGCTAACTCGCCACCCTGTGGTCTGGGGTGTGAATTGCAACCTGTCAAAATGACTGACGGACTTCAGTTTTTTCCGTCACCGTTTTAAAAAACCGGTCAACGACGGAAAATTTCCGGTTAACGCGACCCCTGGGCCTGAACGATATTAGAAAACATTGTCATTGCGATATACTGTATATTGCCAAGGTTCCACACTTATTTTTAACTTTAACGCTTACGCTGCTGAGAACAGCCTCTCACTTACACAATGAATGAGTTGGCACAGTACACATCTGACTGAACTGCAAGTTTATCGATGATTAAGAAAAAAATTGTGCCTTTGATCATAGAGCTACCTAGGATTCTCAGGCCAGATCAAAGCTACAGCAATGTGACTATTGCGTATGCGCACATTGCGATGGCGATGTTCAAACAATATATTGTGCAGGCCTAGTAAACAATACATTCCTATGTCCCCCTTATTATGTCTTTAAAGAGGATAATCAAAATGTTTACAGAAAGGAGAACAGGCACTTTGTGAACAACCCTGAAGTAGTTGTAGTAACAGAACAGCAATGAATGAATACGTACAGTGGGGCAAATAAGTATTTAGTCAACCACCAATTGTGCAAGTTCTCCTACATGAAAGTTTAGAGAGGCCTGTAATTGTCAACATGGGTAAACCTCAACCATGAGAGACAGAATGTGTGTGGGGGGGAAACAGAAAATCAAACTGTTTGATTTTTAAAGAATTTATTTCAAAATTAGAGTGGAAAATAAGTATTTGGTCACCTACAAACAAGCAAGATTTCTGGCTGTCAAAGAGGTCTAACTTCTTCTAACGAGGTCTAATGAGGCTCCACTCGTTACCTGTATTAATGGCACCTTTTTAAACTCATTATCGGTATAAAAGACACCTGTCCACAAGCTCAGTCAGTCACACTCCAAACTCCACTATGGCCAAGACCAAAGAGCTGTCGAAGGACACCAGAGACAAAATTGTAGACCTGCACCAGGCTGGGAAGACTGAATCTGCAATAGGTAAAACGCTTGGTGTAAAGAAATCAACCATGGGAGCAATTATTAGAAAATGGAAGACATACAAGACCACTGATAATCTCCCTCGATCTGGGGTTCCATGCAAGATCTCACCCCGTGGTGTCAAAATGATAACAAGAACGGTGAGCAACAATCCCAGAACCACACAGGGGGACCTAGTGAATGACCTACAGAGAGCTGGGTGTCTGGGACCACAGTAACAAAAACTACTATCAGTACCACAATGCGCCGCCTGCACTGCCAGATGTGTACCCTGCTGAAGAAAGTACACGTCCAGGCCTGCCTGCGGTTCGCTAGAGAGCATTTGGATGATCCAGGACTGGGAGAATGTATTATGGTCAGATGAAACCAAAATAGAACTTTTTTGTAGAAACGCAGGTTCTCGTGTTTGGAGGAGAAAGAATACTGCATCTGCAATTGCATCCGAAGAACACCATACCCGCTGTGAAGCAGGTGGGTGGAAACATCATGCTTTGGGGCTGTTTTTCTGCAAAGTGACCAGGACGACTGATCTGTGTATAGGAAAGAATGAATGGGGTCTTGTATCGAGAGATTTTGAGTGAAAATCTCCTTCCATCAGCAAGGGCATTGAAGATGAGACGTGGCTGGGTCTTTCAGCATGACAATGATCCCAAACACACAGCCAGGGCAACAAAGGAGTGGCTTCGTAAGAAGCATTTCAAGGTCCTGGAGTGGCCCAGCCAGTCTCCAGATCTCAACCCCATAGAAAATCTGTGGAGGGAGTTGAAAGTCCGTGTTGCCCAACGACAGCCCCAAAACATCACTGCTCTAGAGGAGATCTGCATGGAGGAATAGGCCAAAATACCAGCAACAGTGTGTGAAAAGCTTGTGAAGAGTTACAGAAAACGTTTGGCCACCTTTATTGGCAACAAAGGGTACATAACAAAGTATTGAGATTAACTTTTGGTATTGACCAAATACTTATTTTCCACCATGATTTGCAAATAAATTCTTTAAAAATCCAACAATTATATATATATATATATTTTTTTTTCCCCACATTCTGTCCCTCATGGTTGAGGTTTACCCATGTTGACAATTACCGGCCTCTCTAATATTTTCAAGTGGGAGAACTTGCACAATTAGTGGTTGACTAAATACTTATTTGCCCCACTGTATAATAATACATTACATATATTCCTTTTCAGAAAGCTGCTTTTATTTGGATTTCACAAGATGTGCAGGTGTGTTCTTTACCTTCACCCCTTCTCTGATGCTGACCTTGTACAAATATCCTCTAATGAAGATTGTTCAGAGCTCTGACTCATCTTGAACTGTCAGCCAGTACGAAGTCAAGACCACTTGCATTGGCGATGACTGGACGTTTGGAGGGCAAATTGGCAGCCAGAGAACAACTCGGCGAGCCAATTTAATTAAGAGTGTAGTGTCACAGGCTTACTAGAGAAATGCATTGCCATTTTCAATTCCAGCCAGCTGTGGGAAAGATGTATGAAAGTTGTGCCATGCCACCTTCTAGCAAGTAATGTGTGACAGAAGAGCAGATGTGCAGAGTTAATGAGGAGATGAAAATCCCACAATTAACAGGCAGATGGAGTTAAAGAGAAAAGGTATGCATGGTGGATTTTCTGAGACTTATTAAGATGCCAACTGGCAAGTAAACAAGAAGACTTGGGAAGCCAAACAAGAAAATAACATCCATCTGTCTTCTCTCAGCCATTTTTTGATAGGGCAGCCTCCTGCTGATCCTGTCAATAAATTACCCTCTTGTAAAAGGACACACTAGTACCACAACGTCTGATTGAATTTCTATATACAGTAAAGCCTACCACCTCTCATCCCTTACCAGTCGATTGACGCTTCATTTGTCTTTGGAAACACATTAGACTATAAACAGAGCTCAGTGCTTTCTGCACTTTGAGCATGTTTGTATTTGCTATCTACGTTATAAAATGTTTAAATGTGGATAATTTGTGACCTCTATTTGTTGATGTTTAGGTTTGGAGTGTTTGAGTTCCTCAGTAACCATGCAAAGGACGAGTCGGGTCGATTGGACAGCACACGAGGTCTGCTGTGCGGTCTCGGTGCGGGTGTAATGGAGGCCGTGTTAGTTGTTTGTCCCATGGAAACTATCAAGGTGTGTACCCAATTCAGTGTTGTTAATAACGGCGTTAAAATATAAGGGCATTACTAACGGCGTTATTTTTTTCATTAGTGAGTAATCTAATAAATTACTTTTCTCATCTTGGTAACGCCGTTACCTTTACTGAGGTGGGAAAGGCGTGCGTTACTATGCGTTACTATGTTGGTTGAATGACGCGAGAAAAGTCTGAGAGAGACGGACTCACAGTGACGAGAGAGCAGAGCAGGAGTGGGGAGGAGGCAAGGGAGTTGTGACGGCATTGCAAACACGATGCTAGGTGGCTCCAATAATACCTGACTGTAGCCGATAGCCTACAAACATGATGCTACGGTAGATATCACATAATATAGAACTAGATACAAATGACAGACACGGCGGCATTAGCAACATGTATAAAGAACTAGATGCGTTTGTAAACAGCCACCATCTTACAGCAGGAGACCTCTCAGAAAGGCTCTGTTGTAGAGAAACTTCCAAGCGAACCTAAGTGTTTTTATCTAAAATGCTCCTGAATCGGCAAAATCTTGACTAAAATCCATCCATCCATCCATTTTCCATGCCGCTTTTCCTCACGAGGGTCGCGGAGGTGCTGGAGCCTATCCCAGCTAACTACGGGCAGTAGGCAGGGGACACCCTGAACTGGTTGCCAGCTAATCACAGGGCACAAGGAGACATACAACCATACACGCACACACTCATACTCATACCTACGGACAATTTAGAGTGTTCAGTCAGCCTACCATGCATGTTTCTGGGATGTGGGAGGAAACCGGAGATCCCAGAGGAAACCCACGCAGGCACGGGGAGAACATGCAAACTCCACACAGGAAGGCCGAAGCCCGGGATTGAACCCTTGATCTCAGAACTGTGAGGCAGATGTGCTAACCACTCAGCCACCGTGCCGCCCTTGACTAAAATCTATATTTAAACGATGAAACAGTTTTAAAACTCACACATGTCAAAGGTAGACAGAAGGGAACTCATGCAAGAACGGGAGCAATTTTAACAACTTTAACGGTTGATTCACAACATTAAATGACTTCCACACATAGCAAAGGTTACTATCAAGTTATCGCAATATCCGCAGTAATACTCCTGTATCTAGTTAAGTTTAGGGTAAAGAATTGGGCTAGGGCCAATTGTCCCAAAAACCCTTTAAACCTCTCATTGTGTGACCTGTTTTATTTTTTATTTTTTTTTTTGGGGGGGGGGGGGGGGGGGGGATGAATGAAAATTATCACCAGTTACTTTGCCAAGTAACTAATTACTCTTACATTCAGGTAACTGAGTTACTAACGCAATTACTTTTTTGGGAGAAGTAATTTGTAACTGTAATTAATTACTTTTTAAAAGTTAGATTAACAACACTGACCCAATTGAACAGTGAGTGCATTCACTATAAATACACGGAAATGCATTTGAACAGTTTGTTTATTTTGATCCCATCAAGGTTAAATTCATCCACGACCAGACTTCAGCAAAACCCAAATACAGAGGGTTCTACCATGGAGTCCGAGAGATTGTAAGGGCTCAAGGTAAAAACCGCCTTTTCCATCAACGTTCTTAAGTCGTCCTCTACTGGTCACATTTCAATGTACATCTAAACGCAATGTCAAGTTTTGGCCCAGGGCCGTGCGGAGAGCGATGGAGGGACAGGTGCTGATAGATCAAAAGAGGCACATGAACAAGAATTTAACACACCTTACAACGACATGACTTACAGTTTAACCAGCTTTACAGTATAGTTGGCTGTGTGTTTGACAGACCTTAATTGGAAGGTGAATAGAAAAAATATATGGACAATAGCACCTCCATGTGTGTGAGTGAGGGAATGAGGGAGGGAGACCTACTACACAGTGCATAGTAGCATTATCTTACCTTATAGTTATAAAACTATTATTTCATTATTATCCATACTTGACAAGTCTAGCACCTAATAATTAATAAAGTATTGAAATAAAATGTTATAGAACAACCATATTGTAATTGTGTTTGTAATTGTTGTATTTTATAGCTGAATATCCTTGCAAACGGTGTTATTCTTAACTATTGTGCTCTTCACCCAGCCGATGAGGGATACACTGCCTTTAGCAGCCTCATTCAGCTTTTTTTTTTAAATCCCTCAACCTCCTTTACTTACGAGGCATGTCTACATAATGACATATAAACCTTAAATAAAAATAAAAAAAATCAGATTCCCGGGTGGGTTTTATTTTTAGAGCTTTCTTAGTTTCTTTCTCAATTACGTTGTGAAGAGAGAGAGAAGGCAGAACAGTTAACAAGGGTGGCTAGCGGGAACAATACAAAAATATAAATTTTACCACAAAATAAATAGACATTTAATAACCAAATTATCATATTAAGACTCATACAGATATTGAATTTAGATTAAAACGAGAATATAAAGATGTGTACTGTATCTTTCTAAATAATTTTGTGAAGAGTACAAACAAATATGGTTGCCATAGTTATGGAGGAGTGGTGGTAATTACAGTTATTAAAGTAGAAAACTATATAAGAGAAAACTATGTATTATTAATGATTTTTAAAAAAAATCCCCACAATAAACTCGGTGTAAAAATTTTCACTATTGACTCGAACACGGTTTATAAGTGTAAGATCGTTTGTTTCCAACCACCAGATGTCCTCGGACTCCTCTCCACACACACCCAAGTCAAAGAGGAGGCGCTTGCGGGGGGGGGGGGGGGGGGGGGGGGGGGTTATGCGGCGGCTTAGCGGCACACAAACATTTTTTTTAAGGCAGTACTTCTCAAATGGTGGGGCGCGCCCCCCCAGGGGGGCGCAGAGCGATGCCAGGGGGGGCGCGAGTGACCTCGGGGAACATGCTTTTTTTTTTTTTTTTTTTTTGCCGTACTAGAATAAAGTGTACTTGCACATCCACTCCGTGGGTGGCAGTGGCGCTCTCATTTTCAAAGTGCGTGCAGTATTTTTGAAGTAAGCAAGAGCACACGGAAGAGACTCATGCAGAGCTGGACTCACGCAGCGACCCACTGTCTTTCTCACGTGTCAGGCCGAGAAGTGCCGTTTTCGGCTTGGGATCGTCACGACCACCGCCCTCACCTACGGTTCTCCCTCGGCCGCCGAGAATGCGCTTTTTTCGGGCCGTTTGCCTTTGACTTTTAATATAGTGGGAAATGAGGAAAGACCACTGTTTACTGAGTCTAAAAATGATTATAGCGGAGAAGCCAAATCAGTTAAGACGCCACTTAAAGACATTAGACCTCAATCTCATTGACAAGCCGCTTGATTGTTTTTCAGCGAAAATGTGCCGAATATTGCCAATTTTCACAATCGTCCCGCTTTGTCAGTGTTATATCAGTAAACCAGTGAGCACTGTGGTGAATCAGCGAAAATAAAAACTTTCCTTCTGTCCAGAGACCTTTTTCCCCCCTTCTATTCAGTTTTGTTTTTTTTCGGTCAAATTTTTTGGCATGTTGTCCTGAAGAGTAAATGTTTCTAATCAATTTGAATTTGTTATTATTTACTGATTTTATTACATTTTATTTTTCAGTATCAAATGGTCAAAAATGTACCTTGAGTGTATTTTTACAGTTTGGATGTGACTTTTTTTTTTTTTTTTTTTTTTTTTTTTAAACTTCAGGCAAATTGATGCGCATTAAGTCTTTTCTGTTACAAGCAACACAATGTTAAAAAAGTTATACTTTATTATAAGTTGATCTATGTTACTTTTTTTCTTTAATAGAAAAAAAAGGACACAATGTTAGGCTGAGGCGTACTTATAATAGTAATATAGACGAATGATACTATTTACAGTGGCGGCAGAGAGTTGGGGGGGGCGCGAAACATTTACGTCTTCCTTGGGGGGGCGTAACAGAAAATAATTGAGAAGCACTGTTTTAAGGTGTTTTCGCTGTTCAAGTAAAATACTCGGAAGGGTGCCTTTGCAGTCGGCCAGCACACACATACGCACCGGAAAAAAAAGCCCAGTCAAGAGGGGCACTATGGGCATAAAGGGGCAAGTGGTCAAGCACCCTCTGCCCCCACTTTGCACATGCCAGCTAAGGCCTAACCATAATGATGATGATTAACTTCCTATTTTGTGCTTAAACAGGTTTGAGAGGGACTTACCAGGGTCTCACTGCCACCGTGCTCAAACAAGGCTCCAACCAGGCCATTCGCTTTTATGTAATGACCTCGCTCAAGAACTGGTACAAAGGTCTGAATATTTAGTGACAATGTCTCTCTCTTTCTATATATACACTATGATTGATTGCTTACTCCTTTTCAGTACATTTAACTGCCCCGCATGTGTTGAGCTCATTGTTCCGTTTGTTGTTCCACTAGGTGACGATGCCAACAAATCTATCAATCCAGTAGTGACTGGAGCTTTCGGAGCAATTGCCGGAGCTGCCAGCGTGTTTGGAAACACTCCCCTAGATGTAATTAAGACAAGAATGCAGGTAGATAGCGGCTGATTCCCCATTTTAATGGATCTTGTTTGAATTTGTTGAAGAGGAATCAAATGTTACAGATTTATGTTTTTTTTCCCGAAGGGCCTGGAAGCACATAAGTATAAGAGCACTCTGGACTGTGCGGTGAAGATCCTGCGACACGAGGGGTTGGCAGCGTGAGTGGACATTTGCTTTAACTTTTTTTAGTTAGCTGTGGTAGAATGAATTGGCTTTAGTCGAGGTGGAAGGATTGAGAAACATTCCAGATAAAAGTCAGTGTTAGCACTATAATTTCTGGTTTCTGCTTCAAAGTAAAAACAGAAAAAGTGTTTGGAAAAGCTGACTTGAACAGATGAAAAGTATTTGAGGTTGATCTGAAGCATTTGCTAATTTCCAATTAAGATGAGTTTATGTTATTGCTTCATTATGAACAAAGACACAAACCCAACTATCATAAGGTTTTCACACTTGTATATCTGTTTCACGTTCCACAAGTACCCTAAGCCAGGGGTTTTCAACCCAGTCCTCAAGGCACACTGTGGGTCCTGGTTTTTGTTCCAGCCGATCCAGCAGAGACAGTTGAACCAATGAGGCTTCTGCTAAAACAAGCCACACCTGACTGCAATCAACTGATTGCACTTGTAAAACACCAGATTGGGGAAAAAGTGTTGTCATCTTGTTTGGTAAGAATGAAATCCTGCACCCACAGTGTGCCTTAGTGGAATAGGTTGGGAACCCCTGCCCTAAGCTTCCAAGTTGCAACCATGACTTTACATAGTTGGTGAATTCATGACCTGGCTAGTGTTCTATTAACATACATACAAATCAATGAGAAAGATTTAATGTGCTTACTAAAGGGAAGTTAAACTTCTTTTTTAAATTCTCGTAAGTGCCAGAATAAATTTTAATCAAGTATAATTATTATACAACTGTGGCGCATCAGAGGGTTCAATGTAGTGATGTGCCAAATGACATGGTGCTTCAAAGATGGTGTCTAGCAAAAGTGGGCGTGTAAAAGGAAGTTTGTGTCAAGGTGTGTGTCGGTGAGGAAGATACCACATAACTAGTGACAAATGAAGTTTCATTTTGGGCGGTGTGTGTCAAAGCAAGGACGAGGGTCAGGGACAAAGGATTCGAATGTATCTGGCACGCAAATTCCTGGAAGTTATTGTGGTCACGAGGAGTCACTTGAGAGTTTGGCAAGTGTTTTAAAAAGTATTGCAAGTTTTCATTATCTATTATCTATTAATTCAGTTTGACAGTCAGGGCAGTCAGTTTGTTCAACATAATAGTGTCACTGGCGGCCAACATCACTGTCGCAGTAAGTAAGAGCGAGAGCAAGACAATGATTAGCAACAAATCATAGGAGAACATAACACATGTCAGACTATGCAGCACGTCAAAAATAAAATTTTGACATGCCAGACTTTTTTTTTTTTTACATGCCAGATCTTTATACGCAGTGCGACTCAGGCATGACGTTATGCCTGTTTGCTTTTTTTTAGACTTGACTGAAGAAATAGTTCATTCATTTGTAAGAGACCAGACAGAACAACGACACACCCTCAATCATATTTATTTAAATTTATATTTCCTTTCAGGATTCAGAAGAATGAGGATTGTAGTCCCTAAGTCTCTTGTATTCGTAAATAAAAATCCATGACACAAAAAAACACAAAAGAGAATGGAAAAAAAATTAAATCATTATCATTTTACACAAAACTCAAAATATGGGCCGGACAAAAGTATTGGCCCCCTTTAAAAAAAATCATGTGATGCTTCTGTAATTTGTGTAATTAACAGCACCTGTTACTTACCTCTGGCACAAGGTGCACCACTAGGTGGCGGCAATTACTAAATCTAACTTGCAGCCAGTTAAAATGGATTGATGTCGACTCAACCTTTGTTCTGTGTCCTTGTGTGTACCACACTGAGCATGGAGAAATAAAGGAAGATCAAAGAACTGTCTGAGGACTTGAGAAGCAAAATTGTGAGGAAGCATTGATAATCTTAAGGCAACAAGTCCATCTCCAAAGATCTGAATGTTTCTGTGTCTACCGTGCGCAGTGCCATCAATAAGTGTAAAGTCCATGGCACTATGGCTAACCTCCCTAGATGTGGACGGAAAAGAAATATTGACAAGAGATTTCAACGAAAGATTGTGCGGCTGGTGGATAAGAACCTCGACTAACATCCAAACAAGTTCAAGCTGTCTTGCAGTCCGAGGGTACAACAGTGTCAACCCATACTATCCGTTGCCATCTGAATGAAAAGGGACTCTATGGTAGGATATCCAGGAAGACCCCACTTCTGACCCAGAGTCATAAAAAAGCCAGGCGGGAGTTTGCCAAAACTTACCTGAGAAAGCCAAAAACGTTTTGGAACAATGTCCTCTGGTCAGATAAGACAAAAGTAGAGCTGTTTAGGAAAAGGCATCGACATAGAGTTTACAGGAAAAAAACGAGGCCTTCAAAGAAAAGAACAAGGTCCCCACAGATCTGAAAATGGCAGTTTGAAGAAGGCACACTTCAAATCTCAGAGACCTGGAGCAGTTGGCCAAAGAAGAATGGTCAAATATTCCAGCAGAGCATTGTAAGAATATCATTGATGGATACGGGAAGCGGTTGTTCGCAATTATTTTGTCATAGTGTTGTGCTACCAAGTGAGGGTGCCAATACTTTTGTCCGCCCCATTTTTGGAGCTTTGTGTAAAATGATAATGATTTAAAAAAAAAAAAATTTTTTTTCATTCTCTTTTTTTTTTTTTTTTTTCATTGCAAGCAAAATAAATGAAGCTATTACTACCAAATCATTTGTAATTGCAATCATTTTCTGGGAGTAATCGAGCATTATCTGACAGAATTCCAGGGGTGCCAATACTTTTGGCCAGCACTGTATACACATATGTACAGTGTGTTGAGTAAATTGTGGGATTTGGGCCTTTCTTAAAATCATTTAAAGATTTCATCGGCTATTCTTTCACCTGTACAGCATGTGTCAGGAAAGAGATAATATGAATGAAACATCAAGTAATGAACCTTTAAGAAAAATATATTAAATTTAAGAAATTGTCTCATTTGTTCACGAGACTTCATTTCGCCCATCACTAGTTCAAAAAGCCACGTATGGGTTGCAGATCATTCGTCTATGTGAGACTAGTTTTGGGGGTCACGTTCAAATATTGATAATAGACTACTGTACGCATTTTTCATTGAATACCTCTTGTGTCCATCAATAGTTTCTACAAGGGGACCGTTCCTCGTCTGGGTCGTGTATGTCTGGATGTGGCCATAGTGTTCATCATTTACGAGGAAGTGGTCAAGGTTCTGAACAAAGTTTGGAAGACGGCGTAAGCTGCGGGACGGCTGCTTACCCTGCTTTTCTTGCTGCTTTACGCTCACACATCCAATTTTGGTAGATGTCTAGTCTTAGTAGAAAGCTAAGTGCTGAGATTCAGGCTTGTTTACATGATCGCTTAGAACACAGAAAGCAATTTGTTGGGTATGTGCAGCTAAACGTTGAGTGAGTATAAGAACATGAACTGAAATGGTTAAACGTTTAATAGTTTATACTTGGCTTTTAACGTTGATGACATTTGACAAAAGCCTGTATCAGACATTCATTCAGAAAAAGTCCACTACAGTCGCATCCATAAACAAAGCCTTTAAAAGAATGATTTTTACCTTTTTGAATACACTGTTTATTTTTACACATTTATCCTTATGTTTCCATTATAGTTTTATTCAAAAATACAGTATAGATATTTTTTCCCTGTGTCAGATGCCAAACCACAACAACAACAACAAAAGAGTCATTTTCAATGGTACCCGCTATTTCGAATATTATGAGGTATTTATTGAGAGTTGAATGTTATGTGTATATTCAAAGAAAAAAATAATGCTGTTGTGTCATTGTATTTTGCCTGAAGTTCCAGTATGGATTTAAAAGTGTTTTATGATGTCTAAAATGTATCTAGTATATATATGTATGCATATATATCCAATTGCTGTATTTAAAATGTAACTGTGAGAGCCATCATGAAGACCTCCAAGTGCTTTTCATATTTTCATTAAAAAAAAAAAAAAAAAAAAAAAAAAAAATATATATATATATATATATATATATATATAATATCTATTTTTAAAATCTTAGGGAATTGACCTAACAATATTTTCACGGTCCAGTATATTTGAAGCAAATATATTGGTGATTTAAATTGAATTCATATTAATTCTTTAGTTTACTTTTGTTTGTACAAAATGCCCTGAAATTCACCCAAAAACCGGCTCTTCATGTGTCATGATTCATTGAGAGGTTGTTTAAAACTGTTCACACGTGTGCCTTTTGGGTCAATATTGTCATACTGTATCAGTGCCTTTGGTGTGAATCAAAATGTTGGAGCTTGGCCAATATGTGATACAAACCGTATAACATCTACCTAATTCGAACAATGTCAACTTCAGTGAAAATTTCAACATTTTGAGTCACATGGGAAAAGCTTAAAGGCACTTTATGTTGAGACTGACTCTTATGTACTGTATTATTATTATTATTTTTATTATTTTTAATTATTAATGCTTAGAATAATATCTTTTACATTCCTGTCAACAGTCTATTTTAAAAAACTTCATCTATTCTGAAAAATGACAGCATACCTTTTTTGTGTGTTTTTACACTGAAAACACTTCAGGGCTCTTTTGATTTACTCATTCTAAATGCAAAAATCCAACAATTAATTTATGTTTTACATGAAAACGTGATTATATTTTGTGGATTGAAGGTAGTGTGAACTAGGTGAGTGAAGGTGAGTGAACTCAATGAATGTTCAGAGAACGAATTTGTAATGCCTTGGCTGAATGTGATTTAATCGTAAAACAAACGCAATTAAAATGCGTTCCACACATAGTCTTTTGGTTCCACATTCATTCATTCATACTCCTTATCAGAAGGTAGTTGTCATGCGCTAAGAAAGCGGACATAAAAACCATCAAGCAAACCATTGTTATTGATTTATTTGGGTTAATAGGTAGCGCTTTATTTGACAGCGGTGTCATAAGGCTTTCATAAGACAGTCATAATTATGACATGACACTGTCATGGACATTAATGAAATCTTATGACAGATGTCATTAAGTGTCATCCGGCCAATTTTGTCACTAACTCCATTTACGTCTAGCTCGTATCTTTTACATCCATTCAAAAGAGATAATTTGCCGGATGACAATAAATGACATCTGTCATAAGCATTCATTCATGCTCATAACTGTGTCATGTCATAATTATGACGGTCTTATGACAGTCTTATGACGCCGCTGTCAAATAAAGTGTAACCGGTAAATCTTTTGGTGTAAATATCCCATTGTACAATGAGGACGGCTGCGGCTTATAGGCCAGTACAGCTTATCTATGAACAAATGCCGTTTTAGTGTCAAATTTGGTGGGTGATGGCTTATAGTCAGATGTGCCTCATAGTCCAAAAATTACGGTAGTTATTCACCAACTCAGAGGTTGTGGGTAGAGTAGCCAAAAATTTCACTCAAGAGTAGCGTTATTTAAAAATAATATTACGAAAGTAAAAATAGTCATCCAAAAAATGTACCCAAGTAAAAAAGTATTTGTTAAAAAAATACTCAAGTAATAAGTAATATTATGAGTAACTGCTTAAGATGTTTGAATTTTTTTTTCGTATTTTTTTCTCAGCACAAAGTTATCTATATGAACTTATTAATTCACTGTATTGTACCTGTACATATTACATAACCACATTTAGCCAAAGGGAAAAAGAAAAACTAAATTCCGGCGAGAGAAAAAAATATACAGAAATTAAGCATTATTTGTCCAAAGAGTATGAGGGCCCTGTAGTCTAGTGGATAAAAACAGATTTCCTATTATGAAACTAAAAGGATCATATCCGCAGTTTTCCGTGGTCACTCGGCGCCAAATAAAAACCTGGAGGGAGATTAAAATCTGCGCTTTCGAGTCATGGTGACAGAGGTGCTCTATGTCAAATACTTATGTTTTTTACAGTGCTGTAAAGACACCATGTGATTGAACAGGCCGGTGTGATCATACAACGGCAAGCTTGAATGAAATTGGTTTAGCCACTTGGCGTCTTTGGCAAAAAAAAAAAAAAAAAGTAAAAGAAGTAAAATCCACTAATTATAATAAAAAGGAAAAATGTAACAACTAGTGTAGCCCAAAGTAGCAGAGTAAGAGTAGCGTTTCTTCTTCACAAATCTACTCAAGTAAAAGTAATAAGTGTGGCTTAGTAAAACTACTCTTAGAACTACATTTTTCTCAAAAGGTTACTCAAGTAAATGTAACGGAGTAAATGTAACATGTTACTACCCACCTCTGGTTGTGGGTTCAATGCCCCGCCCTGGTGATCTTGTCCAAGTATCCTTGTGCATGATAGTGAACCCCATAATGCTCTTGATGCTACGTTATCAGCAAATAAATGAGGCTATTGTGTCAAGGCGCTGTCAGTGCGTTGAAGGTGGGATTTGATCAAGTAATTCTTAGGTAATGCAAGTAAAGAGAATAAAAGTTCTAACGTTGAATAAACATGATTATATCATGCGGAACTCATGTACACAATAAAGTCATATAGTTCGAATTACAAATTATTTTTTGGGGGGGGCTGGGGTGTGTGTGTGTGTGTGTGTGGCAAAGATTGTAAACTGTGAAGATTCATGTGTTCATATCCTTATGAAGTCTTTGTGCAATAATGTTGATGTCAAAGATGACTCATAGTTGAGTAAAAAATCTCTTGAAACACCTGAAAGACTTTTTTTCTTACTCTATTTACCTCTTCAACTCAGATTTCGCTTATGTTTTGTTTTTTTTTAATGATGGAAAGTGGCCATTTGTGTTTCATAACAACACAATCAAACTATATTATACTTGCTGACATACTACAAGACAAACTCCATCTTAGTGACATCAAACACAGGAGTGATTATCTCCCTCTGGCAAACGCCCAGTGATGAGAGAGCGCGCCTCTCCGTGCACAATGAGGTTTTATGAGCAGCTTCCATTCATCCCATCATCATTATCATCACTACCTCCTCTTTTGTCATTTTGCTCTCAGATGCTGCAGAGATGTTTGATCTAATAAATGGGCAAAATCGCTCATCGCTATTTAGCCATTAAAATAATGAGTGAGCTACCTTTGAGAACAATACACCTCTGCATTAAATTTCCATGTATTGACATTTATGCAGCCTTCCTATTTTCTTACTGTATCTTCTTGTCTTCAGCTTTGTGTAGTCAAAGTAAGGTATGTTTACTTTTTTTATATACAGTAAACTGTAAACGAAAGGCTTTCTCATAATTGACTTAAATTCTGTGTGTAACTCTCTTAACTGCTTTTCTTTTTGTATACAACAGAGTTTAAATTCATTATCTGTCATTGACGGCAAAAGACGTCCAGTCCATTTGAACTGGGATTGAATGATCACGACTGGTACTCACAGTTCAAGTGGATTAGACATACATTGCCATCAAAGTATCATTCACTGCCAACCCTTCCAGTTCAAATAAATTGGGCATTCATTGCTGTAGATGGCAGCTAATAAAAAAAAAATAGTACTGTTGTGAGCCTACAGCAGTTGTCTCAAACCGGTCCTCAAAGGGCCGCAGGGGGTACTGGATTTCATTCCAACCAAACGAGACAAATACCTTTTCACCAATCTGGTTTCTTACAAGTGTAATCAGTTGATTGCAATCAGGTGCTGCTTATGTTAGTAGAAACCTCATTGGTTGAACTGTTTGTGCTGGATCTGTTGGAACAAAAACCAGGACCCACTGCGGCCCTTTGTGGAGTCGGTTTGAGACCGCTGGCCTACAGTAAGGATTTATAAGACAGAGACAAAGGTATTAGTCGTTTTTTGCTGTATACTTCTCTGGTGACCACTTTGACCACCTTCAAATCCGTTTGGTTGCCTTGCAGTTGAAGAACTATACCACTCAGTGGCGGTAATGTACCATTCGGCCAGCAGTCTTCAAACCTCAAAAAAAAAAAAAAAAAAAAAAAAAAAAAACTAAACTAAAATAAAATAAAATAATAGAAAGATGCAAGGGCCAAACGAGTTTTTGAAAATTGAGTAATGATTAAGAAAAATTTCAGATAGATTGAAACTCGTTTGAACAAAAAAGGTTACCTCAAATATCAAGCCGTGTTGCCTTTTGCCTTGACTCGTTCAGGGCCAAGGATGATAATAGACGTCCAGTCAGTTGTGCCTCCAGATATCTTTCATAGGGATGACCAGATGGGGCCGCTTAAAATCTTGGAGTGGCTCACCAAAACTAAAATCCATAATTTTAGTTTATTTATTTATTTATTTATTTATTATGTTGTTGCAGTGAAAAGGCCAGAAAGACTTAAGGACACACCTACTCATATACTTTGGTGTATTGTGTTACATTTAATGTTACCAATGATTTGATGTGCATAATCCATAACAGTCCAGTCAACATTTGGAGTTCCACAACAATTGTTTTATTGTGTTATGTATATATTAATCATAAAGTGTATTTTCATCTAATTTGGGATGAAATGCATAACTGTTGCTACTACAATCTAATTACAGTGCCTTGCAAAAGTATTCGGCCCCCTTGAACCTTGCAACCTTTCGCCACATTTCAGGCTTCAAACATAAAGATATAAAATTTAATTTTTTTGTCAAGAATCAACAACAAGTGGGACACAATCGTGAAGTGGAACAAAATTTATTGAATGATTTAAACTTTTTTAACAAATAAAAAACTGAAAAGTGGGGCGTGCAATATTATTCGGCCCCCCTGCGTTAATACTTTGTAGCGCCACCTTTTGCTCCAATTACAGCTGCAAGTCGCTTGGGGTATGTTTCTATCAGTTTTGCACATCGAGAGACTGACTTCTTGCCCATTCTTCCTTGCAAAACAGCTCGAGCTCAGTGAGGTTGGATGGACAGTGTTTGTGAACAGCAGTCTTCAGCTCTTTCCACCGATTCTCCATTGGATTCAGGTCTGGACTTTGACTTGGCCATTCTAACACCTGGATACGTTTATTTTTTAACCATTCCATTGTAGATTTGGCTTTATGTTTTGGATCATTGTCCTGTTGGAAGATAAATCTCCGTCCCAGTCTCAGGTCTTGTGCAGATACCAACAGGTTTTCTTCCAGAATGTTCCTGTATTTGGCTGCATCCATCTTCCCGTCAATTTTACCCATCTTCCCTGTCCCTGCTGAAGAAAAGCAGGCCCAAACCATGATGCTGCCACCGCCATGTTTGACAGTGGGGATGGTGTGTTCAGGGTGATGAGCTGTGTTGCTTTTACACCAAACATATCGTTTTGCCTTGTGGCCAAAAAGTTCAATTTTGGTTTCATCTGACCAGAGCACCTTCTTCCACATGTTTGGTGTGTCTCCCAGGTGGCTTGTGGCAAACTTTAAACGAGACTTTTTATGGATATCTTGGAGAAATGGCTTTCTTCTTGCCACTCTTCCATAAAGGCCAGATTTGTGCAGTGTACGACTGATTGATGTCCTATGGACAGACTCTCCCACCTCAGCTGTAGATCTCTGCAGTTCATCCAGAGTGATCATGGGCCTCTTGGCTGCATCTCTGATCAGTTTTCTCCTTGTTTGAGAAGAAAGTTTGGAAGGACGGCCGGGTCTTGGTAGATTTGCAGTGGTCTGATGCTCCTTCCATTTCAATATGATGGCTTGCACAGTGCTCCTTGAGATGTTTAAAGCTTGGGAAATCTTTTTGTATCCAAATCCGGCTTTAAACTTCTCCACAACAGTATCTCGGACCTGCCTGGTGTGTTCCCTGGTTTTCATAATGCTCTCTGCACTTTAAACAGAACCCTGAGACTATCACAGAGCAGGTGCATTTATACGGAGACTTGATTACACACAGGTGGATTCTATTTATCATCATCGGTCATTTAGGACAACATTGGATCATTCAGAGATCCTCACTGAACTTCTGGAGTGAGTTTGCTGCACTGAAAGTAAAGGGGCCGAATAATATTGCACGCCCCACTTTTCAGTTTTTTATTTGTTAAAAAAGTTTAAATTATCCAATAAATGTTGTTCCACTTCACGATTGTGTCCCACTTGTTGTTGATTCTTGACAAAAAAATTAAATTTCATATCTTTATGTTTGAAGCCTGAAATGTGGCGAAAGGTTGCAAGATTCAAGGGGGCCGAATACTTTTGCAAGGCACTGTATATATTGGCAAGCGGGGTGGCCAGTGTGGTGGGCAAAAAACTTGAAGGGGGGGCCGTGGTCACCCCTTGGTGGCGCCACTGCGTCCAGTCATGTGGCTTTAAAACATAGGCGGAGTTTTGAGTTTTTAATATTAACTTATACTGTATATAGCGGAAAACACAGACTAGGCTGAAAAAACAGTTTCTGCTCTTGCACCCCTCTTTAAAGTAAACTGCTGTATTTTAAGTCAAAAGAAATGTTGTGTTGGATAGAACAATATGTCTATACGCTGCCATAGCAGTTTCATGGTGCATTAAGTCGCCGAACTATTTTTAATATGTCCGTTTTACCCTGATGACCCCTGTTTACAGACACCGCGCAACTTTTTTTTTTTTTTTCAAATCAGCCATAAAAAAGGTAATTTATTATTCGAAGTGTCTTTCATTTTTAGCTTTGAATCATTAATTGATGTCTAATATTAAGTTTAAAAAAAAAACGACATTAAAAGATTATTCTCTCCCTTATTTTAAACTTTTAAACAAATTACGTCACAATGAAAAAAATGGTGTCTGTAAATAAGTAACGGATATCTACCTCATAACTATCACTTAATTGTATTTTTTCGTTACTGTCGTTTTCATGTTCCCCAATATTTTAGATGATAAATAAAAGATTTAAACAAAGAAAATTTGAGGAAAAAAAACGTTAACAAGGATAAATATATTAAAAAGAAAATCTCGACCACCCCTTTTTGTCTGCGATTTCTGCATCGCGGCCTTTGTTATATTAATATGTTTGACCCATAAAATCCTCCCAAAATCCGGCTGTGGCCATTCATAGTGTCTTTACACTCGGTGATACATGCTACATGGAGTTTTTGGATCGAAACAAGGTAAGTATGTGATAATATCTTGTTAAAATCATGGCGTCTGTAATTATGCTCTCTCCTACAGTTAGGGTTTCGCTGTTTAAATTTTTAAAAAAATGCCCTCCAGTTCAAATTTTTTCTTTTTAGCTTTCCAATGATGTATCACACATGCATATAGGAAAATTTGGCCAAATCGGGGGTCTCAGAGCGGAACTTCAAGTCACCTGACTGTTTTCCGCCATATGCTCTATATACATTATATATATACACATCTTGACACTGTTCATATTCAATCCTAGGTTCAAGCTCAGTTGTTGTTGAAGCTTTTGAAAGCTTAGGTTTAAAGAAATTCTGAATATCTATCTTGCCTCCTGAAGTGTACTTTTGGCTAAGCAAAGCAAAGGACCATCTCTAAGGTACTAGTAACATGATCTGTTTGAAAAATAATTTTGACCCATTATGAAATACTTTGTTGGATTCTTGTTCATTTCAGTGATTTTTGTTGTTTGTTTTATTGCATTACAACTTTTATAGACAACATTTTACCAGCTGGGTCTGTAATTTAAATTTATATGTAGAAAAGTCAGTGACATGCTATGACAAATTTCGGCCACTGGGGGGGTTGGGGGGGGGGGGTGCACTGCCCCGCCTGTGCCCCAAACTCTGCGAATGCTTTAAAATATGAAATTAAAACTCTTTAACTTTATCACCAGTTGACATCCAATCCATTTGAACTGGGAGGGTGGACAGTCGTTCATTTGCCACCACTACTTCCACTTCAAAGGGATTGGACATCTATTGCTGTCAATGGCAGCCAATGACTTAAAACAGTGGGAAGAGATTGGCGCAATTTCATCAGATTCATTCATAAGATTATTCTGATAAGACTGGTCTCATATTCGTCAGGTAAACCGATGTTTACTTGATATAGAAACAGTTCAAATGACTAGCTCCATCTGGTGTTGAAACTGAGATGTGGAACAGAGTGAAGGCTGAGCTCAAGCTTCATGTGCGGAACATATTCAATGAAATTTTCATAATAAAAGCCAATAAAAACTGGCTCGCGGGCTGAAGTTGTCTTGTGGACTGTAGCTTGGACACCACTGCATTGGGTCAGTACTTGAAATTATGTTTTGTGTGCTGTATTTTCCTATCTTGCAGGTTCTAAAGATAGTTCAAGAGCAAATGTTGTTATACTATATTTAATACTGCTGAGTATATCTTTTTCCACTTTAAAAAAAAAAGGAAAAAAACCTGAAAAGATTATTTAAAATGATTCCAAGTTCCAACACGTATCTCAAGATGCGAGTGAGGCAAATACAATGATCTCTCGCTATTTCGCACTTCAAACTTTGCGCTCTTAGTCCATTGTGGATTTTTTTTCAATTGAAAAAAAAAATACAGATGAGCTGTCCCGAACCGATAGCGTAGTCTCACTCTCGCTCCCTCTCTCACTGCTCTTTGTTCGACAGGCCGTGCACTGGAGTTGCTTTTTAAAGTTAACGATGTTGACAGATGTTTGTGTCTGATCTTGCCAGAGTCACGAACTTCAAACGCACCGCATGCGTCAATCATCGTTTAACTTGTTAAACAGTTGCTATGGCAACTCATTGTACGTGTAAGTAAGCAGTGGAGTGGAGTGAGTGGAGTCACTCAATGAAGCATTTAATAAAGCCAAGCATTTTTCTTGCCCGAAACTCCAGACTCACCGCTGTTCCAGCGATAGAGTCTGGCGACCATTCCGCGGACCAAATTTCCAGGGCGGAGCAAGCCACAACAAACAGACAGCGGAGTGGACCAATCAGCGATGGGCAGATGTGATGTTGGTAAAGCGACAAGAAACTAGCGCGTCGAAATAAACATACGAGGAGAGCGGAGCAAAGAAAAGTTTATTCAACATGGCTAGAGCGAGACAGACTTAGTTTTAGCGACTCAGTGTGTTTTTGGTCATTTAAAACTGAATTTACCGCGGACTGGAACATCTCAGCTCTACTGTTCGCCATCTGTGTTGTTGTGGAGACGACTTCCGACATGCAAGAATGACGTTGCTCGTTAAGAAAACGTCACGCGAATAAAAAAATAGGATGATTTCGTTCAGGCTTGAGAGGCCATTAAGGAGCTGGGTCCCGGACTTTTATAAATACAAGGAGAACAGTCTGGCCGTGCCAGGCAAGCACTTTTCTACTAGAGTACTTTGTTGTTTAAAATAATTTCGTGGGACAGTAACAAGTTTAAAACTCTTCATAATTATTACATTTGAAGTGTTTAAAAAACATTTATTAAACTATACATTTTTTTTAAAATTATACTTTGGGGAAAAAAGGGAAAAGAAAATGTTTTATATGTATCTCTTTCCAATGCTAAATCTAGAAAAATACATTGAACCCCCCAAAAATTGGTGGGGGTAGGTGCTACTTCGCGGTTTTTCACCTATTGCGGCGGGTTCTGGTCCACATTGACCGCGAAAAACGAGGGATCACTGTAACTTTATACAGGCAAGAGTAGATCCGAGGGGGGCGTGTCCTCAGGATCGCATAGAGGAGAGCTGGTGCGCGCGCTCGGTCCACCTTTACGCATCACTGCCTTCTCATTGGAACCCGTCCCGGAGCAGCACCATGCTGCGTGGCGCCTTACTGTAACGAAAACAGCTAGGAAACCCCTTTGAAAACACTTTTCTCTCACGTAAGCCTAGATAGAAGAGTACACAGCGGCCGTGTGGAGCACCTTGGTCATGGGCGCGCACGAGCGGAGCTCCGCGCGTCTCGGCTCGGTCGTGTCACTGTGCGGGTGTTTGGCCTTGCTGTGCTGGGTGACAGTGCCCCGGGTCGAGGCTGGCTGCCGGCAGAGGGAAAGCCCAAACTGCTGCACCGGTCGGAACAACGACTGCTTGGAGTACACGCGGAGGAAGACGGTGTGCTACTGCGACACGTACTGTCAGAAGACCGGAGACTGCTGTGACGACTACCAGAGCGTGTGCCAAATATCCGGTGAGTCGCAAAACCACTAATAATGCTGAACATTGACGGCCATAGGCGTCAAATCCATTGGAACTGTGTGAGATGGCATTAAAGGATCATCTTTGAGTGCCATTGACGGCGACAGACGTCCGATTCATTTTGACTGGGAGAGTGACAGCGTCACTGGCAACGAATGAGTTAATTGTTGCTGGCATTGGACCAGCCATGACAGTGATGAGACAAAATACACAAAGTGGCCCCATTCATGATGTTTGCCCTGAGCCGGAAACCACCCCATGTAATGAAGCTTCTTTTGGGTCAATAGTGTATTGCCCGACTTTCTTTAGCCTTTCACCTTCACATGGAAGCTTTAAAATGCAAAGAATAGACATGACAACTCGACTAAGGATAATCCTTAGCAACAAGACACCCAATGGTTTTGAATAGGCTTAATCTTTTTAACCCTTTCATACCCAAATATCTGATTATATTTCTCATAAATGTTTTCCCCCTCTATAGGAGAGGTGTCCAATTGCGGCCCATTGCACAATATTTTACGTGCCCCATTTGAGGTATTAGTCTTTTCCAAATATTTTCAATTAATTATAATAATTTTCCAATATTCCCCCCTCCCAAAAATGTTTTTTTTTAAAAAATGATATGACTGACATAATTAACAGATCGATCGGGGGGGTTGGTATTGGTGGTAATCCTTGAGAGATAAAAAATATACAGTGGTGTTAAAAAAGTATCTGAACCTAATTTCTCACATTTCTGCATAAAATCACCATTAAATGTGATCTGATCTTTGTCAAAACCACACAGATGAAAAAACAGTGTCTGCTTTAATTAAAACCACCCAGACATTTATAGGTTTTCATATTTTAATGAGAATAGTATGCAAAAAATGACAGAAGGGGGAAAAATATATGAACCATCACATTTAATAATTTGTGGCTGTCCCCTTGGCAGCAATAGCTTCAGCCAGACGCTTCCTGTAGCTGCAGATCAGTCTGGCACATCGATCAGGTCTAATCTTGGTCCATTCTTCTCTACAAAACTGCTGAAGTTCAGTCAGATTCCTGGGATGTCTGGCATGAATCGATGTCTGGCATGAATTGCTGTCTTTAGGTCATGCCACATCATCTCAATGGGGTTCAAGTCTGGATTTTGACTTGGCCACTCCAGAGCGTGTATTTTGTTCTTCTAATATCGTATTGAAGTTGATTTACTTCTGTGTTTTGGATCATTGTCTTGTTGCAGCAGCCGTCCTCTTTTTAGCTTCAATTGTCTGAAAGACGGCCTCAGGTTTTCCTGCAAAACATCCTCATGAATTCAAAAGTATATTGTTCCATTAATGATTGCAAGTTGTCCAGGCCCCGAGTTAGCAAAACAGCCCCAAATCATGATGCTCCCTCCACCATGCTTCACGGTGGGGATGAAGTGTTGATGTTGGTGAGCTGTTCCATTTTTCCTCCACACATGACGTTGTGTGTTACTCCTGAACAATTTAACTTTAGTGTCATTAGTCCACAAAATATTTTGCCAAAACTTCTGTGGAGTGTCGAAGTGTCTTTTTGCAAACATTAAATGAGCAACAATGTTTTCTTTTTTTTTAGACAGCAGTAGCTCCCTCTGTGGAGTCCTCCCATGAACACTATTATTGTCCATAGTTTTGCATATAGTTGATGTGTGCACAGAGATATTGAGATGTGCCAGTGATTTCTGTAAGTCTTCAGCAGACACTCTAGGGTTCTTTTTTACTTCTCTGAGCATTCTGCGCTGAACTCTTGGCGTCATCTTTAGTGGACTGCCACTCCTTGGGAGAGAAGCAAGAGTGCCAAACTGTCTCCATGTGTAGACAACTTCTCTGACTGTCGAATGATAAACATCCTGATTTTTAGAGATGGTTTTGTATCCTTTCCCAGCTTTATACAAATCAACAACCCTTGATCGCAGGTCTTCAGACAGCTGTTTTGACCAAGCCATGATGCACAGCCGACAATGCTTCCCATCAAGACAATTCTTACCAGGTGTGTGTTTTATAGTGGGCAAGGCAGCTTTAAACCACTCATCAGTAATTGGGCACACACCTGACTTAAATTGTTCGGTAAAAATTGGTTTCAATTGCTCTTTAAGTCTCCTTAGGCAGAGGGTTCACTTAGTTATTTCCCTCCCCTCTGTCATTGTTTGGATGCTATCCTCTTTAAAACATGAAAACCTATAAAGGTTTGGGCGGTTTTAGTTTAAGCTGATACTATATTTTCACGTGTGTGATTTTGACAAAGGTTAGATCACATTTGATGGTGATTTTATGCAGGAATGTGAGAAATTCAAAAAGGTTCAGATACATTTTCATACTACTGTATAATTCCAAATAAAAGAAAATTAACAGAAAAAAAAGGAAACTTACATGAAAAAAATAATTTAAAAAAATTGTAATAGAAAAGAAAAAAGTGAAAGTATAAAGACAAAGTCTGTATGCCTGTATGTATTTTTCACTAGGAATTTTTTTCATTTATTTCATTTTTTAATATATTTTATTTGTGACCTCACAGGCTGCCATTGACGGCAATAGACGTACAATTTATTTTAATTGGGAGGGACTGGACTTTTTCTCTCAAATATATTGTTATAATCTAAGCCTGAACGATATATCGTTTAAACATCGCCATCGCAATGTCCGCGTGCGCGATAGTCCCATCGCAAGCACGTGCGATAGTTTGTTTGTTTTTTAAATCCACATACGCCTTGCTTTTTGCTCTGCGCACAGCCGCACTCACACCCTCCCTCTCCCAGCCCTTTGTTCCTCTCAGTCACTGCGGCACTTGCTTATTAAAGTTAACGATGGCTTTGATCTGGCCAAAGAAGCAGACTTCACACGGGCATCTGTCAATCATCGTTTAACTTGTTAAACAGTTTCTGCGAGGAAGCTGCGCTAGAATGAATGTGTGTATGTGTGGAGACGTTGGAGACATATAAATGCCAGAAGTGACCCTGAGGAGTTTGACATTTCTACATGTCACTCCAATTGTCACAGCTAAGGGAGATAAACAGAAGCATTTAATAAAGCCAAGCATTTATCTACTACAGTACTTTATTCTTGTTCAAAAACGATTTGGTTGGACAGTTATGTTTAAAACTGATCATAATTATGACATTTGAAGTGTTTAAAAAACATTTTTTCATATAAATTTTTTAAATCACTTTGGGGGAAAAAGTGAGAAAAAAACATGTCTTATATGTATCTTTCCAATGCTGAATCTGAATAAATACATTGAGCACAAAAAACACACACACACAAAAAATAAAAAATAAAAAAAAATAAAATGGGGGGGGGGGGGGTGTTGGTGGTGCTACTTCGTGGTTTTTCACTTATCGCGGCGGGTTCTGGTCCGCATTAACCGCGAAAAACGAGGGATCACTGTACAATGTGGTGATGGTGAGTCATCCAAAGTCTTTTCAAACAGCTATTCAAGTCATCTAGTGAAAATTTCTTTTTAGAAAAAATATATAATTTGTTTTTTATATCGCAATATAATATCGCAACATATCGCAAACCCTCAAAAAATCGCATCAATAGTTTTTTTCCAATATCGTTCAGGCCTATTATAATCATTTGTTTTGGATGTACTGTAATTATTTTCTGTATAAAAATTAATTTGATGTTCAAAAAGTCTTTTTTCAAATTTGAGTCTTGAAAAAGAAGGGGTCGTCTTATAATCAGGGCTGTCTTATATTCGGGCCAAGACAGTACTGAAACTCAAACAATTTACTATAATCAAATTGTGAAGGTTAATTTTAGTTCTTAAAACTTGGAATAATTAAGTAAATTGCATCAAATTATTGTAAGTAACATCAATTATATTTTCTAAAGCAGCAAGTTTGCTTTATTTATTTATTTATTTAAGTAAAGTAAACATATTATATTTTGCAGTCTGGGCTGGTAGTGAATGAGTTAAGATAATGATAACGTTTGAAGATGTCCACTGTAGGAAACTTTGCAATTTCTTTTTCTGATCATGGAGAAACTAATATTCAAAAACGAGGGATGTCCTAGATCTGAACATTTGATGGGAAATCGGGCATTTTTAGATTATTAGAATCAGATCGGGTTTTTGAAATGTATTTTTGTATTTTTAATCGACGTATTAATTTACTCGTTCAATCCGTGCCAACCACCCAATCAAATTGGATTGGACATCTGTCGCTGTCAATCATAGTGAAACATGATCACTGAATGCCAATCTTCCCAGTTTCAATACATTTAATATCTATTGCTGTAAAAGGCAGTGAATGAGTTAAGCGCTACAAAGCACAAAATAATCCCTATAAGGTATAGGTATCAAGATTAGGGATGTCCCCTATCCGATCACATGATTGGATTTTGGGCTTGAGCACATAATTACCGAGGTATGGGATCGGTACACAGTATCGGCAGATCCTCTAAATCAGGAGTCTTGGGACTCCAACTAAAAAATATGTGATTGGGACAACCCTAGTTTCCAAAAAAACATAGCTTATGGATGCATTTTGAGATGTCTGTGATACCCACACACACAGCAAAAAGCCTGGTGTTGAATTGATTCTCACAGAGTCAATTTCAACTCCTTTTCAGACTTTATATAGGTCCACACTTTCTAGAGTCAAATTAACACTTTGGAAATAGTTCAATATCAACACCACACCAAGAGTTCCTTCTTTAACTCTTTACCAGAGTTGACGTTATTAGGCAAATAACACTGCTCTGGGTTAAATGTTTACTCCTTACCAGAGTTAGAATAAATAACTATAATAATAAATATAATAATAAATGAGTTAAATATTTTACTCTTTCACAGAGTTGAATACCTAATCATTTTACTCCTTACCAGAGTTAAATACAATTGATTTACTCTTTACGAGAGTTAAATAATTAAATGTTTTTTTTTACTCCTTCTGAGAGTTGAATAATTAAAAGGTTTTACTCTTTACCACAGTTAAAAATAGGGATTAGACAAATGACAGTTTCACATATAAAACATTTATTAAAACAAATAAAATATTAAAATAAATAAAACATTTCGTTTGGCCATGTTCTCCCCAGTCCAGTCAGTCTTTCATTACAGCAGTATAAAATCAACTATAATATATAGATGTTCATCTGAGGCACTGTATGAGCTCTGAACATCGAACAGTGTGCAACATTTCAGCTCAGACATTTTATTTATACACCTTTCCTCACTTGTGGATACTCTGAAAGCATGACGATGCTCATCAAACATCTCTGTAAACATCATGTTTGACAAAAAATAAATCTGGTCGCGACGCAGCACCGTGTTGGTCTGTTGGCTCATCAAATTCAAAATGAAGTGCAGGTGTGTGAGTCGCGGGAGGAGCTTATTTACATCTATCCTGAGTTGAGTTAACACTGATGTCACACCATTTAAATCAGAGGGTGTTAAAAATTACACTTTGGGAGTCGAAATCAACTCCAGGGCGGAGTGATTTGAATCAACAATTAAAAACAACTCCAAACACTTAACCATTACACCAGACAGTGTTAAAACAACACTTTGGGAGTAGTATTAACTCCGATTTCCATCAACTATTTAAAATGACTCCAGACACCTAACCATTACACCAGAAAGTGTTAGAATTGAGTGGTATTAACTCGGGACTGAGTTGGATAACATTGACATGATCAACTCTTTCAAATAACTCCAACACTGAACCCAATTTAAATACAATGGTGTTAAAATGACACATTGGGAGTTGAAATCAACTCTGAAATGTTTAACCCTGGAATTTCAACTCTTTAATTTTTGCTGTGCATATAAACCCTAATAGACTCAAGCACAGCAGCATGTGACAATGAGTATGGGTGGGAAATCTGGGATACTCGCATTTGATTGGGTAAAATAGTAGCAGCATTGATAAAATATCGGTTCCCAGGTTAAGCGTCCACGTCTTGGAAATACTGGCTTTTATACATGCTTTCCTCCACTATTACACATCAGAAAAATTAAATTCTATTCTTACAAGTTATTAAACAACATGGAATGCACATGTTGATTGTTCCATTAAGGAAAAGTCTTAATATTAGGACAGTAAACCTCACTTGTAAGACATATTTTCATAAATAGTGATAGTTGAGTTGCAATAATGTGAAGTAAATAAAATCTGTTGTCACAAAAGCCTGAATTTGCAAGCAAATAAATAATAATTTCAATATATATTATCTTATTTTGAAGTGGCAAAAGAAAGTTTATATTTTGCAAGACAAAAGTCAGGATTTAATATTAGTTAAATCAGATTTCAACATGAAGAACGTCAGAATTTTCGTAATTATGAAAAAAAACACATGCTCAATTTTACCATAAAATTGTTGTGGTATTACAAGACATTCTCTCATCAAAATTTTTCTCCTGTTCTTTGTTAACATTATATCTTTTTAGTGAACTAATTAGAAAATATCTCAAAGAAAACTATCTCAATGGGATGGGGCACTGCACCACCTGTCTGTCCACTTTGTGCAGTGGAAAGTCATAAAAGAGTCAAAAAGCATGTTTGGGGTCATAAGGCAGAAGTCGTGCTTACTGATGCTATATAAGGACAAAAGAGTGTGTGGCGGGTGCCTGCGGGGAACCATTATGGATTCCAAGAGCTCTTAAAACACCAGTGAGCCCTTTAGTTAAGCGATCACAGACACACTTGAGCCATACAAAACTTAGGGACAAGAATATGTGCTGTACTTCCAGTTTAAGAAAACAAACAAAAAAAAAACACCTTGACTTCCTGTGCTCATGTGTGCTCTAATGCAGATATACACCGTGGTACCTCTACATACGAAGTTAATTCGTTCCAGGACCGTGTTTGTAAGTCAAAATTGTCATATGTCGAGCAGGATTTTCCCAAAAGAATACATTATAATTCTATTAATTCGTTCCACAGCCTGAAAACCTACACTGAATTAATAAATACTGCTGGTACTATTACAAATGGCAATTACACATAGCAAAACGTATACATTATTAATAAAAACTGGAATAATAAAATAATAATAATTATTATAATTCCTGTAATAATGTAACGAATCGAGTTGTAATATGGCAGATGTTTTATGTGTGCTGTACTTGAACGCACCACTTCGCTGATGTGACAGAGAGATTTTATTTTTTCTTTTAATGTTTTGTTGAGAACACCGTCAACTGCGGCGGACAGTAGGCGTGTTGCGTTGCACAAGTTCTTAAATAAATGATAAAAACCTGACGAAGCTGGCGATTTCTGTAGCGATGTTACTACACTTATAAATGTCACCTTAACTTATAAAGACTGGTGAACGGAGGTCGGATCAGGACCGGGGAGATGGTGGACATTCTATGGCCATATTGTTGATCCAGTTCACAGATTCGCACCCCACGCTTATATTTTTCTATCATTTCCATCCTCATTTCAATAGTAAGCATCACCTTTTTCCTTGTTTCACCACCTGCACTAACCTTCTTGGAACCAGTGTTGATTTCTCTCACAAGAAAATCCGCTGTGAGAACGTCTGCGGTGCTATCATTTCGTCGTATTTCGAGCATGTCGTCGGACGTAGAAACAAATGGCGAGACATTTTACTTCGGATGTCGAAAAGATCGTGTGTCAAGGCGATCGTATGTCGAGGTACCACTGTACGTACTCCACCTGGACTTATCTCATTCTGATGCTGCATGTCTGCTCTGCATCAACACATCTGATATGGCTAGCTAGGGATGGGACAATACAATTAAACTCACGATATGATGCATCTCAATACGCCATGGTCACGGTATAACAACAAAAGTGTTAACCCAAGCTCCCCTGATGTAATTAAAACGTATTTATTTTTGTCTCAGTTGCACATAGGGAAACGCAAGGCCTATCACTCATCTCACATTTTGTGGATTTCGGGCTTTGACAGTATATTGTCTAAAGCTAGTGAAATACTTTCTAAAAAACAAAAAGAAACTGTTTAAACCTAAACACTAAGGAAAAGCTATTCCTTTTAAATAGAAATAAATTAATTAATCCCATAGCACTTGTTGCATTTCTTATACTGTAGTAACGCAAGCACATAATATCATATTTTTAAACAAATGACAATCAAATTCCGAACGCTGTTGGACTATTAGGCTTCAAGACCACTTGATAGCACCATGGAGCAAATGAACCACCATGAAGCTTTGAACCAGTTGGTTGCAAAGCTTTATTGCTTTGACAAGCTTCATTTGTCTATCACTGCTCATCTCTCACTTCTCATGGGAGAGACAGAAAACCTCTGCTGCTACCTGTTGTCGACACTTACAGTATCATACAACATGCCTCATGCCTCTAGCATGCATCGCGGTGCTACTGATGTAAATAACATTCAAAGTTTATGTTCTGTGCTAACAATTTCTTTAGTTACTGTTCGAGTTGTTTCATTAATTGCTAGTTATGTCATTTAGTTTGTAGTTATGTGATATTGTAGTTTCATTTTGAAAACGCGAGTTTAAATTACCTTTGATTTAATGACCTGCTATTAATTATTGTTGGTTATGGAGTGAGTTGAAGCCCATACTTCTGCTAAAATATTATAAGCGGAAATTGTCCTCCCTGTCTCATGAGCGCCACAAACTGGCTGGTGGCCCCTTGCGGTAAAGTTGCTGGATCAGTAAATTGATACTGTTACTTGACACGTCATATTTCGTGATCCACTTTTTTCAAACTGTATGTTTGTCCCAAATCTAGTGCTAGCAACAGATCGCACTTGCACGCTCCTAACAATTTGGTGTTCCGGGTCACCGCCTAACCCGCCGGTGCCAGGAACCGCAACTGGTCTGGAGTGATGCAAGACTGCAAAATGATGGTGCCTGGTAGTTGTTGCCTTCCGCAGTTTGCTCATCCTTCATTTGGCACGTCTGCTTCTCTTCCTCCCTTCGGGTGAACGTATTTTGTCACGTACTGACCCGGACGCTCACTCCTCGTTCTTCCTGCCTCCCGTCCCACATGTTCCTGGGTGCAGAGGCCATGTTTTTACCGAGAAGGCTTGAAACAGACCAGCTGGACAGCTGTCGGCGCCTTCTGCTTTACACGAATGTTTCTGCTTGGAAAATCTTTTTTTTTTCTTTGGTCATTCCTTCAAATGCCCTGCTAATGTGTAAGGAGCCATAAATGCATCGTATATGCTAACGTTACTTCACTTTACTTCATGCAAAATGGCTAGACTCAGACACTGTTTCTGACGGATTCCTTGCAATTCATAAAATACTTGAAAAAAAGGTCATGTTCCTTGAGTTACTAAAAAATGTTACGCTCCAACATCAACACAACATCTCCCAAATCAAAGTTTGCATTTCCGCTGAGCCCCCTGACAAGATAAATAGGCACTATTATCAGGTCCTACTGCAAGTTAGTGAAGTATTGTTCAGTGAACAGTACTGATGTATTCTACATTCATTCCTAATCGATTTGAAGCCAAACACATTTTTTACCACTGATTGGATTTTATTTAGAATCAATTAACAGTTTTGTTAATCAGTCATGATGAGTAGCCTTCCGTAACCCCTACAGCTGTGTCCAACATTTGAAAATTGGTACGACTTGATTGAAATGTCGATTCACATTTTCGTTGTGTGATGATGCGATTTAATGATTTGGAAATTAATTGGATATTAATCAAGTATCAATTAATACAGCAATGAGCTGACATGGCTTTCAAACAGATGGAAAGAAATGTGCATATTAACTCTTTCAGTGCCATTGACGATGATTGACGTCCAATTATGTGGCTTTTTCATCCTTCTGCTGGGAAACTGAATTTGATTGTTCAATTAATTTGAACTGGTGACATTTGTTCATTGGCTGCCAGCCCTGCCACCTGAAATGGATTGGACGTCTTGTCATGCCTTGAGTTAAGTGTTAAGTGCCTTAGTGTGTCTTGTCATGTGATTATCCATTGATTTCACCTGTTGTGGCCTGCCCCTTGTGTCTTGACCAATCGACTGCCTTTTCTATCAACCACCTGTGTCTCATTGTCTCGTTAACCCCATGTCTTTATTTAAGGCTATGTATACACTAGGAGAGATAATTTTCTCCAGGGTATTTTGCCAACTGTTTTAACACCTGTCCACACTTACGTTTAAGGTGCGTTTAAGCCCCCCACCAACTTCTGCAAGGTACGCCTGCATTTGGGCAAACTACGCATGCGTAGAAAGGAGCTGCCTCATATGTCACGTCATCGCCCGCGTGGTTTACCTCTGAACCGGAAACTCATTACTCGCCGGTGGCAAATTACGAAATTACTACACCTTCTAGACTGTCATTATTTTGTGATTAGTTTTTTTCGTGAACGCAATTGAACACAACACACAGGAGCGAAAGTGAAGGGAGAGCACGCTCGGCATTTACGAGCATTTGCCAAGTTGTGATTGAAATAAATCTTTAGAAAACAACGAAAACCTGACATCGTTACTTGGGTTGTTACAATCTATGATCAGTTGCGCTCTCACCACTTGCAAAATAACAAATAAAAGCATATGGTGTGGCGCTGCGTATATTTCCTGGAAGCCGCAACCAGGAGTGCTTGTGCATAACATCCTGGAAGTGGCGACAGTTTTGACATGCAGAAATGTCATGGGAAAAAAATGATCACGTGCCTCTTTGATTGGGGGTACCATGCAGGTCACTTTTCGGGGTTTAATCTTCCTCAACGCATTTTTATATACTCATGTTCAGTCGGCATTGAGTTCGGAAGGGCCAGCCCTGCAGCTGGCTGATCAGAGACAACACGGGAGACGAGCTCTGAAAAAACGCTCATCTCTGCGTCATCTGCGATGGGAGAACTACAAATGGGCACTGAATTCAAGCATAATATTGAGACGTAGTTTGAAGGTTCAAGAAAAATGTGTGGAAAAGAAAAGAGGAGCAGGAATGCCACATCATCCGCCTCCATTGTTTACAATGAAGTCATTTCCTTAGTATCCGATTGTTGTATGGAGACAGCAGTCCATATTAAGCAGCAGGTAATATTACCCGCCTACATTATCCTTCTAACAACTCATCTGGATAATAGACATACTAGTGTAGCCGACATGCCGTATAATCCAACTAATTACACGTTTAAAGCCATTATCCGTCCTAGTGTAGACGTAGCCTCAGTTCCCCATATGCTGTCTGTTCTTGTTGCGTCATTATCAATTTCATGTCAATCCAAGCGTCTTGTCAATTCCAGCATCTGTGACTTGTGTGTTCTTGTACCCCCGTAGTGCCTTGCTGAGAGTAAATTAAGTTTGGTTGTCTGATTTTTTGGTTTACCTTCATCTTTTTGGATCCTGCCTTTTGCTTCTGCTTTTTTTGGTCACCCTAATTAAACATTTTTCCACCGACACCCGTCTACCTCGCCTTCCTGTGTTTTCTCTGTGTTTGGGTCCTCCATGCCCACCCCAGTCTTTACACGTCTATTGCCTTCGATGGCAGACAATGAGTTAATGTTGAAAATGGATGGGTCGATTTCTTGTTGATACATAACGAAGAGTGAGGAAAAATTAGTTACAGGACAGTTTATGTATCCATGAAAGTTAATACATTTAATCTCAAATTATTTTAAATACTTTTGATTTGTTTAAAAAAAGATATAATGTAAATTAAAAATATATATAATTCTTTCTATCTGACAAATGAGAAAACAAAGACCTTTAAATGTTTTAGTATAACATTGCTTTGATACTTCTAAAATGTATGTCCTTTTCTCTTTTGTCCATAATTTAAAACCATTTTGAGACAAGTAAATTGTGGTTTTTGAAAGTTTCTTTACTGGTTGTTTAGAGAAGTGGTTGTTTACCTATGGAGGTTTTTAGAGGGTTACAATTTTCCTAAAGCATACAGTTCTCATTTGGCACTGTAGAAAACCAATGAATAATGATTCCTGATTCCATGTAGAACTACCTAGTGTGGGTGATTAAAAACTACCAAAAAGTCGTTCCCTTACACAGTTAAGTCAGTCTAGTTGTCACTAGTAATTGTTTGTGATGAGCAATTCTGTTGATGAAATCCGGAAGAGGCCGAGGGATTGTGACCTGTACCATTACCGATTACATTGTTACGTATCATAACCACATCACAATGGGATCACTGCAGTATAATTGGACCTAAAACCGAAAAGTGCTTCGAGGCAAAGTCATGACATCAGTGACATATTATTGCCACATGTCTCTTCTGTCCATGATCTCACTTTTAATTGAATTGGAGAACAAGTCCGATGTTTGGGAACTAGTAAATGGAGGGCCTGAGAAAAGTTGGTGAGAGATCATAATCAGCTTTTAAAAAAAAAAAAAAAAAGGGCGCACACAAGGGCTGCCACGAAGGATTATTTTGATCGTTGATGGATCACAAATAATTTAGCAATTAGTTGAGTAATTAGCTTATACATAATTACAGAGATAATTATCTGCTTTCAACGGGGACTAACGATATCATAGAATATTTACAGATTTTTTTTTTTTATTTAAAACATTTAAGTGAAAACAGAATATTTGCATTTCCCCTTTTTTTAAATTAAAAATATTTTTATAAAATATATATATATGCAGTATATATATATGCAGTATATATATATATATATGCAGTATATATATATATATATCATTCATTCATTCATTCATTTTCCATGCCGCTTATTCCTCACGAGGGTCGCGGAGGTGCTGGAGCCTATCCCAGCTAACAACGGGCAGTAGTATGTATATATATATATATATATATATATATATATATATATATATATATATATATATATATATATATATATATATATATATATATATATATACATACACATAAATAAATAAATAAATAAATAAAAGTTTAAATAAAGGAAAGAAAAAGAGAATATTTACTATAAAGCGGCTCAAAAAGAGGATATCGTCACTTTTCAGATCGACAATGTCTAAATGATTTATTGAATATCAAATAGTTGATTGATTTGATAATCGATAGTTGTAGCCCAAGTGCATACGGTACAAAAAGTGGCAGAGGTCCATGGAACACCATCTTGACCTGGTGTTGGTTCTTGAATGCCTCTTTATCTACCAGATATGACTGCTCTAGACACGTTTGTGATATGTCTTGATAATCAGTTATAACAGGCTGAAGGCCTATCAAGTTCCCGCTCATGTTGTTGAGGGCATGTACACTATAATTCTTTTATCTATTTCTCTGTTATTTGCGGACGCATTAAATATATTCTCGGGATGAATATAGATTGATCTTTCTTTGTATCAGGGCTGATTATTTAATTGCTGAATAATTGCTACCTGTAGCTTAGGAGTTAAGCCCAACTTATGCTTCTGCGTTGCAGTGATGGAGTAGCGACGGCGTAGACCCAATGTCGTCAACGAGCAATCGATAGTTCTGCGGCAAGGGAACGCGTTGCTCTGTAATTCACCGCCAAGCCACTAAAGGGGTGTGGCGTTGTGTTTGTGCAGTTTTGGGGGACTCTTGTCGATTTCCTTTAGTTTTCTTCCAGTTAGACAGACAACAATGGCAACAGAGATGGAACGCTTGAATGTGGATCTTCAGCTCATCAATATTGAACAATAAATGTTGATCATACAAATGTTGAGGCGCAGGCGACGCAGAAGACGGTTGCGGAGGTGGTCTGTCCGACTGTTGATGCCGCATAGAGACTGGCAGTCACGTTACGAATTCTAGCATCTGGTGGAAGCCAGCAAGCTGCGTTGTCCAGCATTTTGTCCGATTTCTTTGCCGTGTCCTACAACCAGCCAGTGGGAAGCTATAACAGATTTCTGGTGGTATATGAACTTCCCAAACTGCATTTGAAGCCTCGATGGTAAACACGTTATCTTAAAAGCACCGAGGCACTCTCAATCAGTGATGATGTATCAAGTGTGTGAACTGTCTGTTGTTGAAAATTAAACATCAAAACAACTCACCGTTTTGTGTGGCCATTTGCTTCCGAACACGCACATATTTGTCTCGGAGGTTCTTCCATTTTTTTAAGCATTCGCTGATGTCCAGTACCGTTTTTTCACAATTTGCTTTCCATTTGGCAATCTACAGTATATAATGCCTTGACGAAACATTGTACAGGTGGTCGTACCTGCGGATCTATTCGATGATCCTCTCGTCGGCTTGGTCCATTTTTGAATATAGCGCAAGAATGGCTGTGATTTCACGCTGAACCGGAAAAAAAAGTCTGAGCGGACCAATCACAGGCCATTTGCGTCACTTCACCACGCGTTGACGTGACGCGTAGTCAGGATTTTGTGGAGGTGCACGTCAGGCTACGGCGGAGGGTCGTAAATCGGGTCAGTAGAGGGCATGGACACTTGTCGTTGCAACACTCAGCTTGTAGTAGCACACTTGTACATGTTTTGTCTTTCAGGAAGCATTCATAGCAAACCAGTGATTAGTTCTATTAGCAGCCTTGTTGTCCTCCCCAGTGACGATATGTGAGTTGGAGGATATCTGAGGAAGTTTTTTTAGGGGTTCGGCTGTCCCCCCAAGAGCAGCTGGACATCTGGGTCTCATCAACCAAGAGGAGGTGCAGGTCTGTAGAGAAGGGGATGGCAGTTGTGTGTTCAAAAAGAAACGGATGGAGGGAAAGGAGAAAGTGATTAAGAGAGAGGGAGATAGAGAAAATTGTCCAAGGAACTCTGATAAGTTACCCTATAATGGAAGCAAGTTGAATAAGAAAGCAGAGCAAGCTGAAAATGTTGATAACACTCACTTATCGCATTGTGCGACAAGCCAGGGGGAAAAAGTACTGATTTGGGGGTACTTGTTCAGTAAGTTGCTCAATTTCTCAACATGTCTGTGAAGTTCTGCCAAGAAGTTACTGGAAAAGGCTCCGAGCAAGACCGTTGTTATTTCTCTCTGTTTAGTCCCAAAACACGGACGCCTTGTAAAGTGCAAGTTTGTGTGGCTAAACCGGATGTTTTGGTAAAACTACAATAAAGATCAGTGTCGGACAGTAAGGACTACTCGGTAGGTTGTAATATTTATCATTTTTGGTAGAGAATTAAAAAAAAAAAAAATCTGGGTGAGTGGGCTCAACACGCTGACAAATACCACTTGTTTTCTCCAGACGGGGTGGGAGGTCAGCGGTGTCAGAGGCCTCTCACATGGCCGGCGATGCTTGTCTCTTGTCGCACTGCTGGTACCAGAAACAGAGCGGGACCACCACGGCTCGCCAATTACCTCTTGACCTCTGGTGGGCTCGGCTCACAGGCTGCCGTGCTGCTGTTAGGTGTGTGTGTGTATGAGGGGGGGATTCTCCCTGCCTCCCCCGCGGGTGCGGGAACTCGCCGACCTTATCCATTTCATTGTGCGCCCTTTTCACCAAAGACTCTAATTGGCCTTATGGCCCACAAAAAAGAGAAACAAAGTGTGTGTGTGTGGTGCGGGGGGTGGACGTTAAGAAGAATGAGCAGGAAGCTGGCTTTGGATGAATCAAAATAAAGGTACAAGTGCGTGTGTTTTCCGGTGATGACTAGAAATGGAATGAGCCAATTGAGGGTGTTTGTGTGTGGTGATCTGGGAAAGGCGGGTGTCAGGTGGGCAGCACTAATGTGCGGGAATGCAGAGATTCCACAGTGGCTTTGTGGAGTGGCAGTGTCACTGAGACAGCCAGCCCCCGACACCACCATGGGAATGAACAGAGCTTGCGCACACACACATACATGCACACGAACATGATGAAGCGGAGTACAAGGAGTCTCTTCTAAGTCAGTGTGTCTTCATCCTCATCTTCAGCTGGATGTACCTGCTCAATTTGTATGCCCATGTTACAGGAAGTAGTTCTTAACTATCAGTGTTGGGAATAACGCCGAACGGCGTTACAAAACGGTGTTATTTTTTTCAGTAACGGGGTAATCTAACTACTTATTTTTTCCGCCGTTACAACGCCGTTACGGTTACTGACGGTCAAAAGCGGTGCGTTCCTTACTCTGAATAAATTGAAGAAACTAACAGCCGTATAGCGAGTGTACTCTGCTATGTTTATTTGTCATCCAAGACTTGGGGTGTGTTCAGGTTCGAGAATAGCGCACGTGTTTTGTTTTGTGCTTTTTTTTTTTAGCAAAGAAATACCACACAGGATGTGCTGGCACTCTATTTCTTAAATAGTGCATATAACTTCAACATTAACACAAACGTATGGCTCTCGGCAGGCCGTGTCTCTAACTCACTCCCGCATCATGTGAGCAAAACAATATTGGCGCCGTGTGCACTTTTGGGTGCCTCGGATAATTCTTTATCAGAATATTACAGCATGTACTTCTTATGACTCCAGGCTGTTTGTCCCTGCTCATACAATTAGACAATGCTTTCCAAAGCTTGCTAACGTTTCTGTGTTTGCTACACCTGAATGCTAGCCTCGTTCCCATCCCCCACTGTCAGCCAGCAAGAATGCTGCTTCCATCTTGAGGACGCTTTGAGGGTGACGGGAGGAGTAGGGGGATGAGGCTACCTGAATGCACCACCTGGATAGATGCGATGGAAGTGATTGTGATTGGCTGAGGGTTACAGTCATGTGTCATGGTAAGCCAATCAGAGCCGGTGTTTTCACACACAAACCGGAACAACGCGTGCGGCAAACACACACACGCAAAACAGATGCAGAGGGATATGATGGCAGAGCATTCAGAGGAAAATTTGTCCTTTACGAGGTGGAGATATAAACACTATTTCAAGTCAAAGTTCTAGAAGTTCAGTAGGCTATGTCTACTTGACCAGTTGTCTCAGGTTGTGAGAGTTAGATTTAATTGATTAAACTCACTTTATAATGTTTACTGCTGATTGTTATTTTATTATATTGTTTACTGTTTATTTTTGTTGCACTTCAAGTGTAGGATAAATCTGTTGCTGGTACGGTGGAATAAATATTACAAGGTTCTATAACACAACTACATGTCTGTTCTTCTCTATTCAACTGACTCGAATACTGCTCAGAAAATTTCAAATTCTTTGACATACAACAACTTCTTTTTAAAGTAACGGAAATAATTACTTTCCCTGGTAACTAGTTACTTTTACGATAGAGTAATTCAATTACTAACTCAGTTACTTTTTGGAAGAAGTAGTGCCCAACACTGGTAACTACTGACCTACTAGCAACACGAAATGATCCAAAGTGTACAGGAATTGGCCCAAGAAAGGCCAAAATGCACAGGAAGTGACCCTTAACTACTAGTTCATTTCTGAATTATTTTGGGGCACTCACCGGTCACTTTCTGTTGACTTTTAGTCACATTTTGATGATTTCGGGGCATTCCTGAGTCACTGCATGTATATTTTGGTTCTCGTCCTTTTTGGGGCAATTTAAGGTTGATGTTTTTTTTATTATGTGTGTGTGAAAAAATAATGACCAATGATGTAGATTTTTTTGCAGTTCCAAGTTGAAAATCATTAGGAGTGATTAGGATCATGTGGAATTTTTTGTCAAAATTTGTCGGATTTGTACATTTTTGACAAAATCTTTTGTGATTTTCTCGTTGTGTGAATTAAATGACTTTGACAAAAATGTAATCATGAAAGCATTCTGATGTTTTTTTTTTTAATTCATGTATTTAAGTTTGACAAAAAAATACATTTTCTAGTTGAAATAAAAGAACTGAAATCATCCATAAATACAATAAATCCATTCTATTGCACAAACTTCCCTTTGCACGGAGTAAATTTTGACAAAGGACATGTTAATATGCGATAAATTGTGCAACCATTGATTCTACTCCATATGATCCTGTTATTAGTACTGTCCTTTTATTATTCAGATTAAATGAAATCTACACGTAGTCCCCGGGTTAAGAACAAGTTCCGTTCCTACACTGGTGACGTAACCCGAATTTCCACATAAATTGGAATTAACCCTTTAAGTACCCCTAAACCCCCAAAATCTCAAAATAACTACCCAAAACATGTATTACACATCATATTGATAAAATAAAAGAAAAAAACAAGATACTCTTCTTACCATCAGTGCTGAGATGTGGCTGGACGAGACACTCGCCCCTTTCTCCCGGGATTTAAATGGGTAGCCCTTATGTCTGAAAGCAGTTTCCCGGGTCGACTGACATGGACATTAACCGGGTCGCTTCCTTATATAATGTCCGGGACTTAACCGAGACGCGGCCTGTATGAAAGCAGCCCGGGTCATAGTGCGAATGCTGATAACATATAACATGGCGATGTTATGCTGATTGTTATTTCCATTTCCTTCGCATTAAGACGAAAAATAGCTAACAAACATTGCAATTATCAACATGGCAAACTTGAAAAAGCTGAATTAAACTGGAAACATTAGGAAATTAAATTGCCAAGAGCCAAGAAAGAGACAGTCCATCGTCTATCTTTGGAAATGTGCGGTGTATTTTGTTGCTGATGCAAAAAATGGCGCAATGTCCGGGTTATAAAATCCCGTCCCACGCCCTCCACGCACAGAGAGCGCCGAGTCGCCAACACGGCACAAGTCTGAAAGTGTCCAACCTGGGTAATTCCCGGTGCATCTCGCGATGTCTGAAAGCCATGACGCGAGTAAATCCCGCATCACATTACACGGGAATTTAGCAGGAGATAAGTCTGAAATGTGCTACTATTATGCAAAAAAAAAAAAAAAAAAAAGTCAAATTCACATAAGTCAGGTACGTCGTCACCCAGGGACTACCTGTATAACATCACAGCATCCCACAACACCTACACTATAAACTAGGGCTGTCAAACGATTCAAATTTTTAATCGAGTTAATTACAGCTTAAAAATTAATTAATCGTAATTAGTCGCAATTAATCGCAATTCAAACCATCTATAAAATATGCCATATTTTTCTGTAAATTATATATATATTCTGTAAAATAAATTGTTGGAATGGAAAGATAAGACACAAGATGGATATATATACATTCAACATACGGTACATAAGGACTGTAGTGGGCATTTCACTCTACTGTCATTTAAAACTGTCTATGCTGTCCTCACTCCGAAGCGTCTACTTTTTCCAAAGCTAGACAGCTAGTGAACGACGCCTTAATAATTAGACTTCTTCCTTTTTCATCTGATTTATTAATAAAATGGCCTCAAACCATTGTCCTCTTTAGACCGTCGTAAAACTACAAAAAAAAAAGTACACAAGCATTGCATTAGCAACAACGTTAGCTTAGCACGCTATACAGGTTCACTAAACATAAACAAAAAGCGTCTCATACAAAAAATATAACATTTCGCTTACTATCATAATATGTACATTCTTTACAACAACCATACTTACGGACAAATCTTGTCCAAGGGTCATATAAGCACAACATTATCAGCCCGAGACGTCGTGCAGCCATACTGAACTGGCAAGAAAACAATAAACCATGTCGCAAAGCGACCACAAGAGTTCGCTGTTAGACAGCACAAAAAACCTTGCTGATAAACTTACCAAAAGGCAGAATACTTTCTGAGCGGGACATGTGCATTAATTGCGTCAAATATTTTAACGTGATTAGTTTAAAAAATTAATTACCGCGCGTTAACGCGATAATTTTGACAGCCCTACTATAAACATTATTACCGTAAATGTATAATATAAAACCGTAAAATTATTCAATCGCAAATCTACCAAGGGTCATTGACCTTTTTCATGACTCTAATTTAGCTGACGTCTACCACTGCAAAGTCGCAGAACAACAAAGTTCTACGTTGACGAAATTGTTGACTTATTATTTTTTTTCCAGGCAAGGAGGACATGGACACCAAAAGATTCACTGACATAATTTTCATCATTCCTCATTCATAGGCTATCCAGTCACTGCTGTAGAGCAGCCAGCATGGTCATGTTCAGAGTTGACTTTTGCAGATATATCATTAAATAACAATGCGACAATGTATTCATAAAAAAAGGAACAATTGGATCATGTGGAGTGGAACTGATGGCGGCACAATTTACCCCAAAGTAGGTGCCTCTCTTTACCCCCAAACATCAAATTTGAATAAAAATAACATTTGAAAGAAAAATATTTTATGGAATGTATCAACACAGGCATGTACAGGCAAAAACAAAAACAGTTTTGTTATCATCTCAATTTTAGTAAGAGAGTCTCAGATATTATGCATCCCAAAAACTTTCTAACCAAAATATCACTAAAGTTTAAAAAAATAAACACAAAAACACTTAGCATATGCTCTGAAGAGGGGGAAAAAAACGAAACAATACAGCTGACATCTATTCTAATAGTTGCTACGGCATGTATTAGATAAAAACAAATCCAAATTAATGTGTGCTTTCTTTACATGGCAAAAATGCTAATTACCCCGGCATCGACTAAATGTTTTATATTACCAGTATGTACACAAGTCCTATTAAGACATCAACCGTCCGTCCATCTGTCCATCCATTTAGATACTAATCCGCAACGCTCGATGATGGCTTAGAGAGCAGCAGGAGCACAAAAATGAATGGATGTATACCTCCTGTCACCTTCTTTGTTTGTGTTTATGAAGTGTGCACTTCCTGCCTGTAAGAGGTCTGTAAGTGGTCAGCCGCTATTAAATGTCACTAATTTCCCGCTGGAGCTGCTTAGCTTTGATCAATGCAACTTCCTCTTGAGATTGATGCAATTGGTTAGGTTAATTCAGCTTGATTACCACTGCTGTTGCTTCTGTGTGTGTAAGTGTGACACTGATTGAAACCAGAACAAAAAAAGAATACAGTGAATGAACTATGGTGCACTTCCTCTCTCATCATCCTAAACCACAGGTGGGTTGAGTAGCCAAAGGTTTTACTCAAGTAAGAGTAGTGTTACTTATATTACTCAAGTAAAAGTAGTCATCCAAAAAATGTACTCAAGTACAAGAAAAAAACTAGAAACTGCAATTTAGAGAAATTACGATGGCGCTTTGCTGTAGTAGATACAGATCTAAGACCCGCCCAGCTGATTTGGGGACATTTCAGGGACACGTCCTGTTGATATCAGGTTACTTCCTGTTGATATGGGGTCACTTCCTGTCGATTTGGGGACATTTCAGGGACACGTCCTGTTCATATCAGATGACTTCCAGTTGATTTGGGGACATTTCGGGGACACGTCTTGTTGTATGGCTGGCAATGGCATCGACTTAGTTGAATATAAGTGGGCTTTAATGGTGAGATTTTGGTCAAAAATCGAACCACACAGGTTTTTCTGCTTTTGAAAATGAATGGGAAATTTGGACGTACATGGCCATCAATGGCATGGACGTACGTGGCTGTCAATGGCATCAACGTATTGGGCGCCAGTTGCATGTCAATAGGCTGTCATGGTAGATGGTTAAATATCACAAGGAACTGTGTTTTCTTCCTATTGAAAATGAATGTGAAATTTGGACGTACATGGCTGTAGATGGCATCCCATTAGAAATGAATAGGACAGTTTTTGGCGAATTTTTGGTTGAACTGTAAGTTTTTGCCAAATTCTGTATACAACTTTTATGCCCCTTACCGTTCTGGAATTTTTGATGTGAAAATTATGTGATTTGGTCAAAAACTGTAGACTGACTAACTGATTTCTTTCTGTTTTTTTTTTTTTTTAACCCACGTTTACAGGCGGATAGAAAATTTTGGGGGGGTCATTCGAAATATTCCCTGTGTCGCGCGAAAATTTCGGTCATTTTGATATTTGAACGGTGATGGTCGGTCAAGCGGTTTGGGCTTTGCAGCGTGCCGAAGAAACCCCATTCAAGAAACAAAAAAGGATTTTAACCATCTGTTTTTTTTTCTCAGCACACCTGTACTATAAACTTTTACCATGCCATATTAGGCCAAAAAATACACAAAAATAATTGACGTCTACAGGCATGAAATGTCACCTGTCCAAAGAGCATGAGTGTCCTCCAGTGGAGAAAACATATTTCCTACCATGAAATTAAAACAATCATACGTCCGGTTTTCCGTGGTCTATCGGTGCCAAATAAAAACAGCGAGAGAGGTTAAATCCGTACTTTCGAGTAATGTTGACTAAATGTCAAATATTTTAAATTTTATGGCGCTTTAAAGACGGCACATGATTGAACTGGCCGGTGTAATCATAGGACTTCCTACTGCAACCGTGTGTGTGGTCATGTGTCTATATTGTTACTTCTGATTGGTAAAATAGAGTCATGTGATTATTGTTGTGACGTCTCATTGGTGAAAAGGATGGAGCCACTGTCAGACCGCTTGCAAAAATAAACCCAAATCTAATATTTGGAATGCTGAGGAAAAATGTGACGACTGTAGTGTAGTCAAATGTAGCAGAGTAAGAGTAGCGTATCTTATTCATGAATCTACTCAAATAAAAATAAAAAGTATGATGTGGAAAAACCACTCAGAGAAGTACATTTTTCTCTAAATATATGTTACTCAAGTAAATATAATGGAGCAAATATAAGGCGTTACCACCCCCTTGGTCCTTAACTCATTGGCGGTGATAAACATCCAATCCATTAGAAATATGAAATGTGGAACTGAATGATCACTGATCACAATGGCCGCCAATGACTTAAAGGCAATTCTACCTCAAGATAACGTGTGTCGGCCATGACCAGCAACTCAAGGCAATAACATCCCTCTTTTTGTGGTTGGCACCCAAGCGCCTCCAGAAACCTATGTCACTACAAAGCTAAAGTCAATAATTTCAAGATATCGTTATATAATCTGTTGAAGTAAACCGGAAAACAGAAAACTACCAGCGCAGTGACCAGAAATTTAAGCCTGTTTAGTCGACGCATGTGGCGTCATGTTTGTCACACAAAGGCTGTACTTAGAAGCGGTGCTTTTTTTTCTATTTAAACATTATTTTCTCCATGATCAGAGGTCTACAAAATGCGCGATTAGGTCACGTAAATATTTTGTGCAACCTTTTTCACATGGCGGTCATTTAATGAGTCATCTATGTCTTGAATGTTTTCTATATTGATCCAATGTGCACAGTCTAAGAACAGTAGCACAACAAATATCGTTGTAAGACTTCACAAAAAAGAGATTTTCAAAATAAAGGCACACAGTAAAACAGCACAGGTTCTTCTTGGACTAATTGACTGGCGATGGCTCACGCCCCAAAGTCAGCCAAGATAAACTAGGGAGGTCAGATTGCTTAAAGGGATGCACGGATAGAAAGAGTTCTTAAAAGATAATGAAAAGATAAATGTTATGAGTTAAAATAATTTGATATTAAAACCCCTCTTGATGTTTTTGTTTTTAAACAATTAGTAAAATTAGTTTAACGAGTAGGTTGACATTGTTGTTGTTTTAGGTTATGCTGCTTTGCTTCCAGAGTATGACTCTAATCACCCAATCACCAACGTCACAGAAGCACGTGATCACTGTATTGTGCTGCCATATTGTCCGTCATTGTGAGTCCGTATTGTCAGTGCTCGTAGTTTCTAAAGGGGGGATTCACTTGCAAATTATGGAAGCCCCGGTACTTTCAGACACTGTAAACTGATTGGATGAGTTGCATAAAAGCCGTTATTTGGAAAAGCTTCGGTCGATCAAGTCGCCAGATCCATATTTGATGCCCAAACCGATGTTTCCTCCCATCCCATGCATCAGAGCTCGTCCCGAGACCACAAAATTTCCAATCATACTTCAGTTTATGTCACGATGAGGAGTCGGGTACCCAAAATCAGCACCGGCCCGAATATAAACTGACATTTGGTCAGCTGAGCGTCACCATTGTAACGATTGTAAAATGAAACTTGATCGACAACGGGTCGGTGTGTGCCGAAAAATAGCTGCCCCGCGTGAAATGTTCCCTCTGACGGGAGCGCTTATTTATAACGCTTTATTGACGTGAAAACATCAAACGTTTTCATGGACGCATTACAGTAATGGATTTACGACTGTAAGATCAGTTTTAAATAATTAAATTACACAAAATATTAGTACTGTATTTTAGTAACAAATCGTGGACTGGGCCACATAACCATCTTTGAACAGAAATGTATTAGTCTACAGGTTTCCACGACCATATCCCAATGACAATCACACAGGTATGACATTTATTAGTTCAAGCAGAGTAAAATAATACATATTCACGGTACAAGAAAGTCATTTCTGTGTGGGCGCTCCAGTCAGGGGGGACATTTCATGCAGGGCGGCTATTTTTCGGCACAACACCTGTTGTTGCGCTCACTTTCTTGCTGCGCGACCATGGCGAAGAGCTTCGTAGTCTCCGTCTGATGATGTCTACGATCGTGTTGGCATCATATTGATGTTTTCACCGCTGTCTGATGGCTGTCGACACAAACGCATCGTGGACCGAGATAAACAAACCGTGCTGCTTTAGAGATTTGGCCTTTTAACAATGGGCACACAGCATCTACTAAAGTGTCCCCTTATCTTCTCTGTTACTGCAACCAACCGCCACACATGCCTTCACCATTTTGATTAATCAATGTTAACGATTGTCAGGAAGGTTTTTGAGTTCGTTTACTAGGCGGTGATTCCTTAGACATGCAGAAAAACACGCAGTAATAGGAGGAATGTACGTAGCAGTAATATGTAAACACGAAGAGCTGATGGACAATATGGCGGCACCAGTCAGGGGGGCTGAGTTGTGACGTCACGTGATTGGGGTCTATACAGACATAACATACTAAATAAAATACTTAAATGTAGTAATATCAAATAAGGCTGATTTAAATACGCTACGTGACTAATGTGGTCAACAGATTAACAATCTGCTTCAAAGCATCCACAAGAAAACACAATACTTAAAGGAATGAGAGGGAAACACATGCATTTTGAGGCAATGAAAAGGTAATAAAAGACTCAATAAAAATAAATAGTAAGTACTCGCCACTTTTAACCGATGTGCGCATATGTTGGACATCTCGCCAAGTTGAAGAAATTGCAGAACACCGGTAGTGTTCGTCTAGGGACAGTGACAATCTACGTCATCACGCCAAGCGTCCATTGCACGCATAAAACATAGCGCCCTCCATAGGTCAAAACATTTACTAAATATTATAGATTTTTAAATCAATGGGAATATTTTATGTGTTTCTAATAACATATTTTAGTAAAAGAGAACAATTGTGGCTTATTAGAGCCTCTTTTCTTACTGATCTCCGTGTCCATGTGCTTCCCTAGCAGCCATCGACTGTGTGGTGGGTTCATGGGGCCCCTGGTCATCATGCACCACTCCATGCGGGGTGGGCAGCACCGAAAGGAGTCGGCAAGTGTCTGTCCCTCCTCGAAACGGGGGGACTCCTTGCCCGGACCTTAAACAGCGCCGCGGGTGCTTCGGAAACAACAAAATATGCAGTTCGGCGAAAGGTGAGTGCGGCACTCTGTTAAACATTAACGCACTCCTCTAGGGCACTTTTAAGATCCGTCACACATTTAGTAGCAACATATGTTCTGTGAAGCATCGTATCCATGTCCTTTGAACTCAAGCAGACTTATTTCTTTTTTTGTGTTTCCACTTTCTATCCACTGTCATGCAGAGGTGGCAAAGATTCTTCCGGATTCCTTCCAGAGGAACTTTAAGGACCCTTGGAGGAGGCCTCACATGCTAATAAAGGAAGAGAAGGCCAGGTAAGGTCGACAAATCTCAACACCAGCTTTTTTCTTAGTTCAATTTACATTAGATAGTGAAGCTCCAACAAATGAACAATTCCTATTAATCTGTTCTTGGGCAAAAAGTGCATTAAGTAACTTTTTAATTAGGTATTTTAAACTGTTTCATGCTTAAGATAGAATGGAAGTGTGCCTTAAAGTATGTTATCAAAGTGTTTTTTATTTTTGAAAGCTAAATCCTCCTGTAGACGCTGCGATTTGTGTGACATCACACTGTGCGCACTAGGAATGGGAACCTCTTGGTAACCTCACGATACGATAGGATTTGCGATACAAAGCTCACGATAACGATGATCTGACAATATGGTGATACAATGATTATCGATACACTGGTCAGGAAATCATTCTAGGATATTCTACAAACAACTAATAAACAGAAAAACAAGCTTCTGCTGTGAATTGGAATGAGTACATCACTAGTAGACGTCTAATCCATTTGAACTGGGAGGGTGGCAGCGAATGAATGTTCATTCGCTGCCACCCTCCCAGTTCAAACGGATTGAACGTCTATGGCCGTCAGTGGCAGCCATTGCCAGGCAATGAGGTAATTTTGGGCCATTTAAGGTCATTTACCTGTTGATGTTCAGTTACTTCCTGTTGATTTCGGGGTATTTTATGGGTCACTTCCTTTTTATTTCGAGTTACAGAACAGGAAGTGACCTGGGAATCACCCAAATGAATAGGCAGTGAGTCAAACTCAACAGGAAATGACCTGTAAATGCACTGAAAATCGGACAGAATGACTGTGAATGCTCTGGTTTTGAATGAACGTACATTCCCAGTCTAAATGGATTGTGCGTCGTGCACCGTCAATGCAGCCTTAGAGTTAACTGAGACACTATTATGGTGGAAGATTTTGGTAGCAACTTGTTGGTTCCTTTTTATTTTTTTCGACATGGACACCTTTTTAAAACGCTATCTCGATTCATGGCAGGAGCATATCGATAACCTTTTGGGATCCAAAGTAACACGATATATCACCATTTCGATATTTTGTCACACCCCTAGTGCACAATTATACATAAAAAAACAAATATATCTAATTGACAAAATTATTCAACCCCACGTCCACAACTCTTAAGAACAACGGTTCCCATCAGGTGTTGTCAAACAGCTGATGAAAACATCTGTAGATGTGAACGGAACCCTAATGAGCAGCAATTAAGCAGATTTAAAAGGATTGTGACACATGGCTCTTCTTGGCAGTAAATGACATCATTACAACATGGTGAAGTCCAAGGAATGGTCAAAAAAGTTCAGAGAGTAAGTGGAAATGCTACCTGTGCATGGTAGAAAGAGGTTACTGTCTGCAACTGCAGTGCGATACCTGAGGCGAAAGGTGGACAAAAATCCACGACAGCTGAGGAACTACGAAGTACATGTCATAGGAAGGTATTCAAGTTTCATCCCAGGTAATCAGACGCACACTGCAAAATGATGGCTTCCATACAAGAACTCCCAGGCGCACCCCCCTGCTGACTCCAAAGCACAATAAGTATGCCAAAAACCATGTGGACAAACCAGAAAGGTTTTGGGATATTGTTCCCTGGAGTGATGAGGCCAAACTGGAACTTTTTGGGCCAATGGATCAACGGTCCGTGTGGAGGAGAAAGAATTATGCCTATAAAGTAAATAACACCCTATCTACTGTGAAACACAGTAGGGAGATCAGTCATGCTATGGGGTTGTATTGCTTCTTCAGGTACAGAGAATCTTCAGCATGTGCAAGGTATTATGAATTCAGTTCAATACGAGGAGATCTTGGATGCAAAAGTCATGCAGTCATTGACAAAGCTGAGGCTTGGATGAGGTTGGACCATCCAACAGGACAATGATCCTAAGCATACCTCAACATCTTCCACATGTTGCTTTCAAAAGAAGTGCTGGAAGATTCAGGAATGGCCATCGCAATTACCAGAGTTAAAGTGCGTATGACACGAGAAAAAAAATCTTAAATAGGATTATTATGTGAATTACAATCATATTTTGAGACGTCTTTTAATCTGCCGGTTAGCCACGCCTACCATTATAGGGCTCTAGCATCCCCAACAGGTGGATGACGTCAGCGGAGTCACGATTTCTTCTGATTTAGTATGCAGCCCATTGAGGGGGAATTATTCCTAACGAGGAAAACGCGACGAAAAGAGCAGCAAAATGTCATTATTTCAGTCTCTCAACTCCAAGACTTTTACAGGATACTCTTTTTATCCAAGCATTTTTCCCCAATAGCTAAATAAATGGCTTGAGAAGGACCAGTCAGCCTGCATTATTCAGAACAAGGAAAACGCGCTGAAGAGAGCCGCAAAATGTCATTGTTTCAGTCTCTCTACTCCAATATTTTTACAGGATATTCTTTTCATCAAAGTATTTTTCCCCAATAGCTAAATAAATGGCTTGAGAAGGACCAGTCAGCCCGTTGAGGGGGAATTATTCAGAACGAGAAAAACGTGACGAAGAGAGCCGCAAAATGTCGTTGTTTCAGTCTCTCTACTCCAATATTTTACAGGATATTCTTTTTATCCAAGTATTTTTCCCAACTGTCATGACAAATAACAGTCTTGTGCTAAATGGAATATCAAATAATAAAAATGCATTTATTCAAGACGACATGGCAAAATGACTCCATAATGGTCAAAACTGTCGACTTCACCTTTACTGTCGCACCTCCCAAACGATATTTTATGCCACCTAAATCGGGCTTATGTCATTTCCCTTCCCCGGCTTCGGAGAATGTAAACAAACCAAGAGGCATGGCAGCTAGCTGACACGCTAACCCGAACCGAGTGATGTTTCAAAGTCTTCGAAGTGGAAAATCACACATAACTAGCCCGGATCATTTCACATGACGACTGAGTGATGTTTCAAAGTCTTCGAAGCAGAAAATCACACATAATTTGTTTGAGCTAATGTTTTTTAATGCATTCGTAATTTAGTTTAAAGGTATATTTAGCCATTTTTTGTGGGAATATGTGTTTGAACTACCCTAATTTTCGGACTATAAGCCGCTACTTTTTTCCCTCATTTTGAATCCTGCGGCTTATAGTCCAGTGCGGCTTATTTGATGATTTATTTGGGTTAATAGGTAAAACTTTGAGAGCGGGATCATAAGACTGTCATAAGAACGTCATAATTATGACATGACACTATCATGGGCATTACTGAATGCTTATGACTGATGTCAATATGTGTCATGTGGCATATTATGTCACTAACTCCATTTATGTCCAGCTCAGATCTTTTACGTCCATTCAAAAGTGAGATCATTTGCTGGATGACGCTAACCGACATCTATTATAAGCATTCAATAATGCTAATGACAGTGTCATGTCATAATTATGACAGTATTATGGCACCACTATCCCAAAAAATGTTACTAAATACAATAGCTAGCAATTAATGAAACAACTGGAACAGTAACTGAAGAAATAATTAGCACAGAACATTAATTTTGATTGTTATTTACATCTATAGTGCCGCAATGCATGCTAGGAGGAATGTTGGATGACAACAGTGTTGACAGCAGGTGGCAGCAGAGGTTGACTGTCTCCCCCAAGGGAGCAGTGATGGCCAAATGAAGATTTTTGAAACAATTAGGCTTTGCAGCCAATTAGTTCAAAGCTTCATGGTGGTTCATTTGGTTTCATGACAGTCTTATAATGCCTTTGTCAAATGAAGTGTTACCAGTTAATATCTTTTGGTGTAAATATCCCATAATACAATGAGGACAACAGCGGCTTATAGTCCAGTGCGGCTTATCTATGAACAAATGCCGTTTTCATGTCAAATTTGGTGGCTGGCGGCTTATAGTCAGGTGCGCCTTATAGTCCAGAAATTACGGTATTTGTTAAGAGCATTGTAAAAAAAAAAGTTGGCATTTTATAGCATTTAAACTAGCAGACTTTAGCTATGTAAGTTAGCCAATTGTTCTTTTGTTGTACGTATATCCATCCTCATTTATTTATTTATTTTTATACCATTTGAGGCTCAGGTCAGGTATTTTATTATGTTCCTTATCAGATTACTCGATTATTTGAACTAACTAGTTTGTCGATTAATCGACTGCTAAAATAAGCGATTGGTGCAGACCTAGACTCAAGCTTGCTGTGATCATGTCGGCCTATTCGATTACGTGGCGTCTTTAAAGCACCGTAAAAAATTAAGTATTTGACATAAGCGCTGCCGTCAACATGACTTGAAAGACTTTAACCTCTCTCCCAGTTTTTATTTGGCACCAATTGACCACAGAAAACCGGAGACATAATCCTTTTAGTTTTATAATAGGAAATAAAATTTCTCCTCTAGAGGGCACTCATGCTCTTTGGACGAATGATGCTTCATTTCCGTGTTTTTTTTTCTCTCGCTGGAATTGAATGATTTTTTTTTTTTTTTTTTTTTGTATTTCTTTATGTAATAGGTTATAGTCTTTATAATTGACTATATTTTGCTTTGTTGTAAAGCACTTTGAGGACCTCTCGGTTTTTTTTTGTAGAGGGCTTTATAAATAAATTTGATTTGATTCTTCTTCAAAGTATGATAAGTATAATAATAACAGTTCATATAGATAACTGTGTGCTGAGAAAAAAATACTATTATTGAAAAAATCTAATATTTTAAGCAGTTACTCACAACGTTACTCATTACTTGAGTATTCTTTTCACCAACTTTCTTCTACTTGAGTAATATTATTTGGAAGTACCGCTACTCTTACTTAAGTAAACATTTTGGCTACTCTAACCACTTCTGTCAATTTGTCAACTTAATACCGTCCTGATCTCAAAATAACCAGTCACTTAAGAGAATTTGAGTTTTATCTACTTCAAATCTTTAAATTTGCATGACAAAATGGACGTTTTATTTTTTACGGTTTGGTGACATTGAGCTGTTGGGTTTCCTCTGTATCATCATTCATGCATGCAGTGAGATTCTAATTACAACTGAAGTGTTTTGTTCCAAACAACAAAGTCTAATTGTGTTCATGTTCCCTGGACATTTCTCAGGATGCGCTCACAGGCTTGAATTTAACCCGACTAATAGTTTGTATCGGATACGTTAATGTTCGTTAGTTTCCAAGATCAGACTAATTCAACTTTGTATTGAAGGAGAAGTGCCAAGGCCAAGGTTGTCATAGCAACCAGAGCCTTGAAATTGCTTTGACTGTAATATGAACAGTGTCCATGTGCATCGAGATCCGACCTGCACTGATAAAGCCGCTGTAATCCGGGTTTTAAAAAACGTACAGCCGTCTTTCTTGGATGTGCTCTTTAGTGTGATTGCAGATGTTCTCAGAGACCAGGATATAAAGTCATGGCTGATTTCCAAGAAGGCCTTGCAGCCTTTCTCGCTGATTAAAAGTGACATTGGACGCCCGTGTTTTCATGGACCGTTGGGGCCCTGGACGCATATTACTCAAGAAAATGAGACATTCATGGACTAAAAGCATCCTCCGGTGCATTAAAGGTCTCTGTTGTCGTCAGGAAACTGACAGAGATAATAACTTGGAAAGTCAGTGTAACTTTCAGGAAGATGGGAATTAGCCTCTCAGTCAGCTGACAGAGATTTTACCCCAATTTGGGAAATTGTTGGCAAAAAAATATTTGTAGTAGAAAGTAGAATGGCCAAGTTATTTTAAGACCAATGAGCTAGAAGAATAGGATACCGATAGTAAACCAGTGAAGTTGAAGTCAAGTTGATGTTATTGTTATAAACAAATCAAAATTAGGAGTGCCCTGAAACTATGAACTTTCAATTAAAGAAATTAAGAATTTAGTCAGAATTCTGATCATACTGACAACAAATATTCAGTTGGCCAAGTTGTTGTGGGGAAAAACATTTTTTTTACCGAAGCCAAGTGTGAACTTTATGGGGAATTTAATTTAATAAAATGGAAAGCCTGCTGTCAGACTATTACCACAAAAATAGCTCAATTCATCGTGTTTATATTGATATTCATTCTTACCATTACCATTCATCTTTCAAGCCGCTTATCCTCACAAGAGTTGTGGGGGTGCTGTAGCCTATCCCAGCTAACTATGGGCAACAGGCGTACTACACCCTGAATTGGTGGCCAACCATTCGCAGGGCACAATGCATCTACAGACAATTTGTAGTGTTCAATCAGCCTACCATGCATGTTTTTTGGATGTGCCATGCCACACGGGCAGGGGGAGAACATGCAAACTCCACATAGGGAGCCTGGAGCCTGGGCTTGAAACCTTGGTCTCAGAACTGTGGGGCAGACATGCTAAACACTCTTCAACTGAATCGCCTAAAATGCAACATACAAATTTAAAACTTTAAAATAATGATCAAATTCGAAACAATCCAAACCAACAATACCCTAAAACAAGGGCAGATTTTCATATTGAGCTGAAAGCCAAGCTATAAAAATGGGTTTAAAGATGACTTTTATCTAGGGGCAGTGAGCAGGATTATATAATGTCACTCAATATCATTAGGGTTAGAACTCCAAAATGCATATGCAGCCATTGGAGGGATGCTGGAATAGGAGTTACAGAATGTGCTCCCTCTTCAGTGTTCCAGTTAAGAGGCAAGCAATTCTGCCATAGGCGGAGTTTGACGTTTAGGGCAGGGGGGGCACAACATGTTGATGAAACACAGTGTCAGCAATAAAATTAAGTTACAAGAAAATTTATAATATTAAGTTTTTTTGTTTCCCATCATACTTGAGGGGAATTCTAAATCAGGCTGCTTAGGACAGCTATACTTTTCGTCAAGATCGTCATCCATTGAATATGGTACGCCCGCCAGTGTCGTGCCAATTTAGTTACCCCTGTCAAAAATTGTATCACCTGGGCGGAGCCACTGCGCTGCTTTGATTTGCTTGATTTCCGTGTTTTGGTGATGTAGTTATGTACGAGGTTTTAAAAACAAGGCCGATCCATCAAAAACAAACATTTTTTACTGTCGTATAACGTAACATAAGTACTGAATGTACTGTTTTCCTCGTAGGATGAACTATAACTGTTATTACTGTAATTCAAGACCTGTATGGAGTTTCTTCAGTTTAATAAACGTCAATGTCCAAAATATATAACTGTGGTTATTTTCTGGCTTCAATTAATTGTTTAAGTCGTCATACCTAATGTGTGTGTGTGTGCGCGCCCGCGGTCAGGGGATACAGTTTTTGAAGGGGGTAACTACATGGGAAAGTCACCGACGGTGTCACTGTTGTACAATTAGCGTCTTTAGTGGGGCAAATTGAAACTCCGCTCACCATTTTTGCGGTGCTCTCTGGCGTTTTATGGTCCACATTTTCAATCCTTGGTTCTTGCTCAGTAGTTGCTGTTGCTTTTGAAAGCTTAGGTTTGGAAAAAAAATACGTATATCCATGCCTCTTTGGTCCTTGAGTGGTTTTGGCTATGCAAAGCAAATGACCATCTAAGGAGTTAGTCACATGATCTGTTTGAAAATAATTTTGACCTATTATACAAATATCTTTTTTTTTTTTTTTTTCATTTTTGTTGTTTGTTTTATTGCTTTACAGCTTTTATAGACAATATTTTACTGGTAAACACTTAATTTTAAAATCATATATAGGAAAGTCAATTACATGCAATGACACTTTTTGGCTACCAGTAAGCCCCCCCCCAACCCCACCCCCCTGCCCTACACTTAAACTCTGCGTATGGATTCTGCAAGTTAATTATTAAAATAAAAACATAGTTAAATATATAAAATAAAGAGTTGAATATTCATAGGAATTTAGTCCATGTAACAGAAGAAACAAATAGCAAGTACTAGTATCTTACTGAAACAATACGAAAAAAAAAACAAAGTGGAAATGTTTTCTCGGCGCAAACTCCCAATGGGGATGATGTTTTGTCACAGATGACTGAATGAGAGACAAAACAAATAGAGTGGGAGTACAAAGCATCTGCCAGAGAACACATTATTATTGTCTCCAGAGCGCAGGCAGAGCCCTGTTGATATTAGGATATGCTGCAGGTGACATGACACTGCTGGATCACCTTCAAATGACGCCGCTCTGTTATCTGTGACTTGATTGCTCTTTTGTCTGTCCGGGGGCGCCATTAAAACACAGCTTGCTGCCTTGGACTTCCTCTCAATGTTGAGCCAAGTTTGTCCACCGAAGGTCTGCTTTTATCGTTGGTGGTGGAAAACAAAGTAAAACTCAGCATTTGGGGCACCCAACTTATTTTTCATAATAACTTTCTCGTCTTTGTTGTTGTTGTTGCAGCTACTGCGTCTATTTGAGGGTGAAACAAATAAGCGCGGCCTGCAAACTGAAACTGTGGAGTGCCCAGCTGGTGAGAGAAAGGCTGGTGTGCGCTGAGTGCCAGAGTGATGCCATGTCTAAGTCGGACCGATGCGGAGGAGATGGCTTAGAGGGCACCAGGTAAGCCACACCCTACATTTTGAGGTACATATTTTCAGAGGTTGGTATTAACGTGTTACCCTTACTCCTTTACATTTGAGTAAGTTTTTGAGAAAAATTTACTTTTAAGAGTAGTTTTACTACGCCGTGCTTTTACTAGAGTAGATTTGTTAAGAAGAAACGCTACTCTTACTCGGCTACTTTGGGCTACACTATAGTGGTTACATTTTCCTCTTTTTTTTACATATTAGAATTGACTTTAATTTTGCCAAATATGCCAATAGTGTTACCAGTTTCACCAATGAGACGTCGCAACAATAATCACGTGACTCCATTTTACCAATCACAATTAACAATATCGTCACATTTGCACAAAGCCTGCAGTAGGAAGTCCGATGATTACGCTGGCCTGTTCAAACACGTGGCGGCTTTAAAGCACCATAAATATAAACTACTTCCATCAACATTAGTGAAAGCGTGGATTTCGACTTCTCTCCTAATTTTTGTTTGGCATCGATAGACCATGGAAAACCGCATATATGGATTTAATTTTATCGTAGGAAATATGTTTACACCACTAGAGGGCACTCATGCTCTTTGGACAGGTGATGTTTCATTTCTGTAGATTTTTCCGGTTGGATTTCGAGGATTTTTGTGTTTTTTCTGCTCTGTAATAGGTTTTTGTAGAGTGTAATAATAACAGTTCATATAGATGATGTTGGGTTGAGAAAAAACATGTATTGTACCATTGTTTAAAAAAAAAAATCTGACATAATAAACAATCTTTTTACCAAATACATTTTTACTTGTACTTCAGTAAATTTTGGGATGACAACTTTTACTTTTACTTGAGTAATATTATTTTGAAGTAACGCTACTCTTACTTCACTAAATTTTTTTGGCTACTCTACCCACCTACGGTATTTACAATCTTTTCACTGCATGGTCTTCAAAGAAGTACTGTACAGTATGCAAACATATATGAACATATGATTTTGACCATTGTTCAGTTCAGACCTGTATGTCCAATATTATGAGATGGTAAAGAAATAAGAATTAGTTTCATTAAGAACTACAGAAATCAGAGAATATTTGCCCCCCCTTTTTTTTTTAAATTGAAAATTAAAATGTAAATAGTGAAAATGGGCATTATAGTGGATACGTGGTTAGATTAATTTTGAAATTTATTTCCTGTCCAAAAAAAACCCAAATACCGTATTTTTCAGACTTTAAGTCGCAGTTTTATCATAGTTGCTGTATTGCGTTAACATACCGGCCACGTTCGCATTTCGTGTTCATGCATCATGTAACATTATCATACTGTACACTTATTCAGCATGTTGTTCTCTGTTGTATTTTTATTTTAAATTGCCTTTCAAGTGACAAATCTGTTCTATGTGTTAGATTTTATCAAGTAAATTTCCCCCCAAAATGCCGGTGGGACTTACATGTTTTTTTTCCTCTTCATTGCGCATTTTTGGGCTGGTACGACTTATACTCAGGTGCGACTCATAGTCCGAAAAATACAGTACGGTTAAATGTACTGTGCATGATTAAATGTTCAAATCAGTACAATACTAGTATAATGCTAATGTTACAGATATTATTAGTTATAAGGCACTTTTTGAATTTATATTCCAAACCATATTACAATGATGCTTAAATAGTATTGCCTACATTTCCTGTTGGTTTTTCCAGAACCTTCTGGTCGGCAGCTTCGGGCGTAGGCTGCCATGGAACGTGGGTGCGAGAGTCGTCGTCCAAAAGCTGCCGGTGTCCCCCTTACTCTGTCCTCTTTGTGTGAGCGGTCGCGTGTCCGTCACACGTCCACGTCGGAGGACGGCATCGTCCTCAACAGCTCCCGCGGAGGTGCGTGGAGCCCTGCCAGTCGAGCCCTAGGATTCAGAATTCCTGGATGGGTTTACTCAAGGAGATCAGCATCATCCTGCCACTTATATTTTTATCCTCCACTTCATACTTTGTACTGTATTACTTACTACGCACGCAGCTAACCTTGCAAATAACTTCAAATTTTTACTGTCACCTTGTTAAACATTTTCTCCTCCAAAGCACTGCAAGCTCCATATGTATTTTTACCTCTTTGCTATCTACCTCCATAAATGCAAGTGTGTTTTGATAAAGCGTCACGTATAAATGTGTAAAAAAAAAAAAAAAGAAACAACAATATTTAGCTTTATACATTTTCTACTATTGATTACCATGTAATATAGCACGTCTTTGTATCACAATACTTTTTTAACGCAAACCAGGATTGGCCGAACTTCATTCAAGCCTCAATTCAAATGCTCCTAAATGTCCCCAGTGAGTTTGAGAGTCTGCAAACTGTATTTTTCTGGTCCATGTCAGTACAGTGGAACCTCTAAAGTAATACAACACCAAGTCACCGCGTATTATCATTGGTCGTTGTCATGGGTGAGTACAGCTTTGAATTTCTTTTTTCATGTGTGCTCATTAATTCGTTCCTTTTACAGTACAATTGTGCCTTGAGGTTCCAGTTTTTTTATCTAGCAGAGCTTGATGTCTGTATTAGACTGCCCCCAAGTGGCTATGATTAGCACACCAGAAGGATAAGCACAATGTCAATTTAATTAATGCAGATTTTAAAAATGACTTAAAATCTTTTAAACATTTGTGCATAATGTTTATATTTGTCATTACATTGTAGAGCATTACTTTGTGTTGGTTTAATGTTTTTTTTTATCCATTTCAATGAAAAATGATTTGGTATGAGCACGTTGTCAGGGAATGAAATAACCTTGTGTTTCAAGGCAACACTAAATGTGATTGTAATTAGTCACATAAGTAGAAAAATGTAACATAAAGTAAGATACTTTACATTTATACTCCACTTTAAAGCAGATATACTGTATTTTACATGTAAAATTGTGACCCCTGCTGTTGTAATACGGTACTATAATTTTACCTCCTCATGGTTTTCTTGGACTTCTTTGTAATTTTGCACTTTTTCCACCTTACAAAATGACAATTTTATTTGTGTCATATTTTTTTGTTGGTGCAATACTGCTTTGTTCGTATGTCACTCATCATCAGCAGTCGAGGTGGGAAATTATTTGATTATATTTAAAACAAACAAATAAATAACAGCAGTTATACTATGAGATAGTTTAAAATGTTACTACTAAAGTTATTACTAGGGTTGTTCCGATCATGTTTTTTTGCTCCCGATCCGATCCCGATCATTTTATCTGCCGATCCCGATATTTCCCGATCCGATTGCTTTTTTTTTTTGTGCTTTCGATTCAATTCCAATCATTCCCAATAATTTTTCCCGATCATATACATTTTGGCAATGCATTAAGAAAAAAATGAATAAAACTCGGACGAATATATACATTCAACATACAGTACATAAGTACTGTATTTGTTTATTATGACAATAAATCCTCAAGATGGCATTTACATTATTAACATTTTTTCTGTAGAGGGATCCACGGATAGAAAGACTTGTAATTCTTAAAGGACAAATGTGACTTTGTATATTGTGACTAAATATTGCCATCTAGTGTATTTGTTGAGCTTTCAGTAAATGATACTGTAGCCATGCCCAAATGCATGATGGGAAGTGCAACCATGACTGTGCGTAGTGCTACCAATTGATATATCTTCTCTGTGTTGGAAAATAACATATAGTGTTAAGAAAAAGATCAATTGCTACCTTGCTTCCCCACATTGCCTCCCACGATATTTCGAACTGTAGGGAGAGGGATTGTAAGGCTTTAGCCAATTTAAAAAATGGCTCCAAAGGCTTCCAAAATTAATTCTACTCATTTTACGCTGCCTTTTAGCTCTCTATGTGGGTAAAACGGCGCCATTACAGATTGAGCGCGATAATGCGTGAGTGGGTCGCGCAGCGCATGTATTAATTGCGTTAAATATTTTAACGTGATACATTTTTTAAAAAATTAATTACCGCCATTATCGGGATAAACTTGACAACCCTACCTTGAACCAAAACTAAGACTCTGGATGAGTGTAACATATTATGTCTGTAACATTAAATACAATTAGCTAACGATTTAATTTTTAAAAAATTATATATATTAAAAAAAGGCATGTCCGATATTTTTTTGCCGGTTCCGATACTTTGAAAATGACGTGATCGGACCCGATCGATTGGGATGCCGATCGATCGGGACATCTCTAGTTATTACTGAAAGATTTTATGCTGGCAACTCACACTCACTGATGAGTTCTATTTCTATGAAATAGAAATTATGAACTGAACAAAATGCTTTGTACTAGACCTTAGAGCAGGGGTCGGGAACCTTTTTGACAGAGAGAGCCAAAACATCCAACATTTTTAAAATTGTGATTCTACGATAGCCATACAGAGTCTTTGTGTCTGTGTGTGTGTATAACAGAGGTGGGTAGTAACGCGTTACATGTACTCTGCTACATTTGAGTAACTTAAAAAAAACAAAGAACTTCTAAGAGTAGTTTTACAAAGCCATACTAGAGATTTGTGGTAGATTTGTGAAGAAAAAACACTACTCTTACTCCGCTGCTTTGGGCTGCACAAGTCGTTACATTTTTCCTCTTTATTCTGCATATTAGTACAGGATTTTTTTTGGGCTAGTGATGCCAGGAGTAGCTCGACCAATTTCACCAGTGAGACGTCGCAACAAAAATCACATGACTCCATTATACCAATCAGACACAAGCTTGCCGTTCTATGATCACGCCAGCCTGTTCATTCATTTGGCGTCTTTAAAGAACCATAAAAAATGAAGTATTTGATATAGGGTGCCACCCTCAACATCACTCAAACGCACGGATTTTAACCTCTCTCCCAGTTTTTATTTGGCATCGATTGACCACCGAAAACTGGAGATATGATCCTTTTAATTTCATAATAGGGACTATGAAGGAACTATCAAACTAGGAACTATTTTCTCCTCTAGTGGACAAATAATGCTTTATTTCTGTAATTTTCTTTCTCGCCGGGATTAAATGATTTAAAAAGATATATATATATATATTTTTTTTGGTATATCTTTGACTTTGAGCGCCTTGAAAGGTGGGAAAAACGCTATATAAGTATAACACCATTTACCATTTAATGTGGTTATGTAATGGGTTATTGTACAGTATCATTATAACAATTAATATACTGTAGATAACTTTGTGCTACGAAAAAAATGTAATTGTTTAAAAAAAAACAGCAACAACAAAAATGTAAGTACTTACTCATTACTTGAGTATTCTTTTCCCTGAGTACTTTTATTACTTGTACTTGAGTACATTTTTTGGATGACTACTTATACTTTCATTTGAGTAATGTTATTTTGAAGTAACGGTACTCTTACTTGAGTAAAATTTTTGTCTACACTACCCACTGGAGTTTATATATATTTTAGAGTCACCAAAATCTTGAGAAAACAACAACAAAAGCCTAACATCGTCACTTGAGATGTTACAATCGTTGCTCAGTTGCGCACTCAATACTTGGAAAAAGAAACAACAGAAACATGGATTGGCGTTGCGTATGTTTCCTGGAATTGGAAACCACAACCAGGTGAACGTGTGCATCACAGTGGCCGAGACAGGTGGAGCCTCTCAAGGCAGACGTTTCACTCTCTTTGAAATGGCGACAATTTGACAGGCGAAAAAGTAATGAAAGTGAAACCAATTACCCACTTGTGTGACTTGGGGTACCAAGCAGTTCACTTTTGGTTTAATTTACCGCTACACATTTTAAAATACTCTTATTCTTTATAGCCACGTTGCTGGCTGAGCGGAGAATCCGCGACAGGAGGACCACCAATGGGCACTGATTTGAACCGTATCATTGCGACGTATGTTTGAAGTGCCCAAGTTCAAACTATGAACGCGCCATCAGCCCATCACAGATCACAGTCTTGGTTAAGCGAGCCAGCCGGCTCCACATTTAAGTTTACTTGCGGTGCCAAGAGCCAGATGCTCTCCTCAAAAGAGCCAGATATGGCTCGCGAGCCATAGGTTCCTGACCCCTGCCTTGGAGATTCTACAGTACTGTATTTCCAGTCACTTAATTGCAAACAAAAAAAGGTACATGTATGAGCAGTCATTTTACAGGTGCCGAGGTTTTATGTTCAGTTCTTCTAAAAAAATTCACTCATACATTACCATTATTTGCTTCCAGACCACAGAATGGACATCTATTATCGTCAATGGCACTGAAACATGCTGATTCACAGCCGTCTGTCTATGTGTGGTGTTTTCTTTTCCTCGGAAGAAACAGAAGATTAACATAACATTCCTGACTTGAACAACACAGGTCATTCAAGCGCATGAATTCCAAATACCACACACACTTGCACACACGCATGCCAGAAAGATCCTTCAAGTGGAAAATTGTAACTTGTTCTCTCGCCACTTCTGTTTGTATTTATTTATCGTAAAGCTTTATTAGTACAGCGCAGCATTTTCTGTACACTGTCCAGTCGCAAAAATAAACTATATCAGAGGTGGGTAGTAACGCGTTAACATTACATTTATTTGAGTAATTTTTTGAAAAAACTGTTTATCCATGACTAGTTTTACACGACATACTTTTTACTTTTACTTGAGTAGATTTGTGATGACGAGACGCTAATATTACTCCGCTACTTTGGACTACACTTGACTCGTTACATTTTCCCTCTTTAGTCCACATTTGAGATTTGACTTTATTTTTGCCAGAGATGCCCAGAGTGGCTCTACCGGTAACAATAATCACATGACTGTTATACCAATCAGTCACAACAATAGAGTCACATGACCACACACAAACTTAAAGTTGGAAGTCTTATGATTACCTGAGCCTGTTCAATCATGTGGCATCTTTAAAGTGCTGTAAAAAATAAACTATTTGACATAGAGTTAACATTACTCGAAAGTGCGGACTTCAAACTCTCTTCTTTTTATTTGGCGCCAACAGACCACGGAAAACCAGAGATATTATTGTTTATTTTTTCATGGTAAGAAATGTTTTCCCTACTAGAGGGGACTCATGCTCTTTGGATGGGTGATGTTTCATTTTTTGTAGATTTTCCTACGATTTTTCGGCCTAATATGTCCATGGGATAGGTTATAGTACAGTTGTGCTGAGGAAAAAAATGTTTAAAGAAATATCAGACATTGAAAGCAGTTACTCACAATGTTACTCATTATTTGTGTACAGTATTCCCTTCACCGAAAACATTTATAAATTGTACGAGAGTACATCATAGACTTCATAATGATATTGACGGGACACATTCCCCAGACACTGTGCCATGTCTTCAAGTAGGGGGCTGTCTCACACTCCGCTTCAGTCGGTCGAAGTCGGTTGCAGTTATTCTTAAACACATGCGGCGATCCAACGCTGGATTTAGGTTGAAAAAGTACGAAACTGCATACAAACAGGAAGGATTGTCTCAGGAGTGATTTGATCAAGGATTCAAGGTAATTGTTATATTTTTCGTACCATGCATGCATTTTGAAACGTTGTGAAAAAAATCAATGGGAGAAATTAACCACTACGGCATTGGCATCATAATTCGCTATATTTACGTAAAATAAATGATAACTGCCTGTTTTTTTTTGCTTTTAACCAAGAATTGAGACTGTTTTACGTTCATATCGATAAAGAATTCAGGGATTTAAGCATTTATTCTTCAGAATTTTTCAACATAATAAGCTCTTTGTGGTGATAAGGCAGCGCCACTAAGACTAGCAGCACATTCGACACATTTACGTAAAATAAATGCTAACTGCCCGCTTCTTTGCTCTTTTAACAATGAATCGAGACCGTTTTCCATCCATATCTATAAAGAATTCAGGGATGTAAGCATTTATTTACAAGAATGTGCAACGTAAAAAGTTCTTTGTCTGTGTTTGGACGGAGATAGACACCCTATTAATCGGCCCTGTGTCACGTCAATATATTATGAAGTCTATGAGTACATTTTTTGGATGACTACTTGTACTCGAGTAATATCTATTTTGAAGTAAAACTACTCTTGAGTAAAAGTTTTGGCTAATATACACACCTCTGTTTGTCAAACACGGTGGTGTTTTTTGAGTGGTATAATAATAGCCCTCACTTTGAGTGGTCTTAACTTGCAGAAGTGGACAGAAGAATGCAGATGTAAGCGCATGCAAACATTAATAGGATCTTACTGCATTCTCTGCATTCTGGCTCGTGGCGTAAAATGGGATGACGACAGGCCAAATTACTACATTGTGTAAACGGTTGTGTTCTTTGCTATTTGGGGACGACTTGTGTTATTACGTCACCACCAAGAAGATGTGGACAAAGGAGCCATCTGAGCTAAATTTTGAGTCTTTATTTACCTGAAAATAGTATTTTGCCTCTTTCAGGGACAGCGGTCACTAAAGTGCACAGCTATTCAAAAGGTGGCACTTAATATCTTCAGCCCTCTAAAGAGCAAGTGACTAATTTTGGTCATGAAAAAACGTAAATATTAGCTATTATTATTTTTTTATATTATATATTTTTAAATGTTATATATTTTTTTATATTAGTATAAATATTAATAAATTAAAATGAATAAAACCAGAAATTCGCCACGATACACACTCTAAAGTAACACAAGCTGATAGAAAAAATAATTTTAAAAAATTATATATACATATACATATGTATATTCAACTTATTGCATGCCATTGATGTTGATAGATGTCCAATCCGTGTTGAACGTTCGTTCTTTTATTCGCCCCTCCTAATCAAAATGGATTGGACGTCTAGCACTGTCAATGGCAGCCATTGAGTTCGATGAGTGCCCTGTAAGGGTTAAACCAAAAAGGAAAAAAAAAATCATATTACTGCATGTATTCAGTTTTTAGTGAATGATTGAGTAACATAGGCTCCATAATACTGAACATGACACAGGATCCGTAGGGGGCCTATTTTCGAAAACTTCAAATATTTTCAAAACCAAAGCTGCTACCGACCTAAAACCAAAACAGGCACCTACCTTTGCCATATATGAGTCTCCATGACCAGCGGCATAAAAAAATTCAAAGTCATTCCCTTATAAAATCCCGACTAATTATTTTTTATGTAAGTATAACAAAACTTAAAATGGATATAAATTATAAATTATATAAATTCTAAACTATATTTTCAGGATCAATAGCAATATTTACCATTTCATATAAGTTTTTGACCCAAATAACAACTTAATTTTTTAAAAATGTATTTACCGGAAGTTTTCAACAGCTAATAAATCACTCAATTAACATAAGAAACTTAGTACGTGAGGAAACATGCAGAATCAATTATAAATAATATATAAAAAGATTATTTATCAATTCTATATACAATCACAACTTATTATAGAATAGAAAAGCACTTTATTATCATTATACAATTAAATTGTGGAGCATCCCTTTACAGTGCAGGATAAGTTAAAATCTCTAAAGTGACGTGCAAGTATGAAATCTAAATAAATATAAAATGCGTATGCGATAGTCCTATAAATCAGGCAATGCAAATAATCTATGTGGTTTTACCAGGATATGAGCCTCGTCTTTCAACAATCACATAGCCTCTTTCTATGCCTTGCGTTTTCTGGTCAGCTTCCTCGACTTGTACAAGTCCCTGTTCCTCGCCGTTTCCTATCTGCCCTCCTCGACTCTGCTCCTTTTCCTATCCTGCCGGTCAGCCACTCCAAGGCCTTGTTCTTCCTCGCTTCTGAAGTCATATCCTTGGAGAAGTTTGCACCAAAACAGTTGAAGAGGGACCACCAGGAACTCCAGAAGGTGTTCTTGTGCTTCTTGCACATCAGGGAGTCCCACAGCGACATTCCGAAGGACGCCATGTGGGCCATGGGGAGAGATGGCTGCTTGAGGACCGCCCAGCCTGTCTCCGTGTCCCTGTGTTCCTCCTTGCCCATGGTCATGGCGAGGAGCCTCAGCCGACTGTGCTGGCGTTGACAACCGCCATGATGAGCCCGACGCTCTGCAACTCGATTGAAGAGCGCACCAGCACCTTCTGGGTCAACTTGTAGCCAGCCTTGACGGACGTGTAGTTCTTCCTCCAGGCCAGCACCTTTAGGCTTGAGAATTGGGCCGTCCTCATCCTCTCAGGCTCCTAAAAATCATATTTGTTTTAGAAAGATAAGTGTTTTGATTAATCTTTTTTATAAAGTGAATAATGCTGGCCACTTACTTCAGCCCCAGGACACCTGGGAAGCACAATACAGCCGTTATTGTGAAAGCTGCTGTAGATGTTCTTCCAAAGGTGCACGGGGTCAAAGTAGATGAAGATCTGCTTGTTGCTGTTGGGGTTGGTGTAGGACCAGATGCCCTCTGGGAGCTTCAGGCTGGGGTAGTAGCCAGCATTGTTGGCGTAGCTGTCAAAGCTGACTGAGTGGAAACACAGACAAAGAGCTTTTTCCGTTGAAAATTCTTGTGAATAAATGCTTAAATCCCCGAATTCTTTTTAGATATGGACGTAAAACAGTCTTGATTCTTGGTTAAAAGCAAAAAAAGCTGTGCAGTTAGCGTTTATTTTACGTAAATATGTCGAAGTTCAATGCTATTCTGTTAGCGAATGTAGCTAGCAGCCGCCTGATGTAAACAGAGCTTTTCCGGTGAAAATGATTGTGAACAAATGCTTAAATCCCTGAAATTTTTTATAGATATGGACGTAAAAGTCTTGATTCTTGGTTAAAAGCAAAATACCCGGCAGTTTGAATTTACTTTATGTACTGTAAATAGGGATGGGAATTGATACGATTTTTACGATTCCGATTCCATTATCGATATTGCTTAACGATTCGATTCTTTATCGATTCTCTTAACGATTGTAATTTCGGGAAAAAGAAGAACAAACATTTTGATTGGCATCAAGTTTGTTTAATCAGAAGTCACAACCTTACAAACTCACAACGAGGTCAAAAGAGGCCCAAAGCCTCAATGTTAACTGTGGCAATAAGTGGCAAATGCACAAGAATGTGTAACATTTTACTGAAACATTTTTCTAATAGAAATAAAAAATATTGGTATATATTAACATATAGGTCGTTGGTCTGCCGTTGGCAATGTCCCCAAACTTTTTCCTGTGAGGGCCAAATAACTTTTCCCTTCTCTGATGAGAGGCCGGGGTCAGTTTGTAACAGAAAAAGTGTGACGATTGCAGGAGTGCGAAATGTAAAAAAAAAAAATTGTTTTTCAGAAAGCCACAATCAAATAACCCTCTGTGGATTCTTCAGGAACAAAAGTAAATAAAATAAAAATAATAATATAATATAATAATAATAATAAATAATAATAGCACTATTAATTAAATAGATAATAACCAAATAACCCTCTCTGAGTTATTCACTGAAAAAGGCCAGGAAATAAATAACACTACTGAGGGAGAAAAAAAACCCCCAAAATTCTAAATGCTCCCTGGAATTGTTCAGGGGGCCGGACCAAATATGGAGCCGCGGGCCGTAGTTTGGGGACCCCTGTTTTTATTTACCAGTATATTGAAATGCATGCCTTTTAGTTTTTATGGTGCTGTCACGCTCAAGTGGTGGCGCCCTTGCGCTTCCTCACGTGAAGAAGAGCGCGCTCACGTGAAGAAGAGCGCGCTTACACGCGAAGAAGAAGAAATGCCGCATCCAAGCGAGTGAGAGAGTTAGTGAGAAAGGGAAACACTGCCACGAGCCTACGTTCTTTGTTAATGTTTGTAAAATATCTACAGAGCCAACGCCTGTATGTATCATCTTCTGTGTTGTCGTTGTGTGTTTCCACTCGCGATCGGACACTTAAATCCAGTTGTGTAGTGGTTTAAACGATGTGCTAATGCTAGCGAACGCATGCTAACTGTTTGTCATTTCTGTGTTAGCAGCCAATCATCGCTGATTTACGTTGATGCGAACCTGTTTGTTATTGGGGACGAAATTGATTTGTTTCATTTCTATTTTTAGTTTCAAGTGATGGTTGAATAAAGTCAGCAAATTATACCAACGTCTTCTGCATCGTCATTTGGGAGTTTAGCTAGCTGTATAGCCAGGACTGAGCCTTAGCGTCTCGGTGAGGACAGTGCAGTCTATTCCCTCCCGATGCAGTTATTTCCATCTCGCAATGACTGCAAGTCGCTTTGTTGTAATTTTTCCTCGTGAAGTGAAGACACACTTTCGAGCGTTCGAACCTACGTCATTGTCATTGTTATGTTTACGGCAGCAACGCTCGTGCTAAACTATCGTAACCTTTCATTTTCACCCTTTTTCCTGATGAACTGTAGCCAAACTTTGGAGCCGAGTGGTTTTTGGCGCCATGCTAGTTTGATGCGTCTGGACAACAAGACACGTCACGACGCAATATGCTCTTTAGGGATCGTTAAAGGGATCGTTAAGGCTTTTTCATTGTGATGTCGAGGCCTCGAAACACTCGAAACCGGTTCTGAATTGGAATCGGATTTCGATTCCCATCCCTAACTGTAAATATGTCGAAGAATGATGCTACTCTGTTAGCTCTTTGTTATGATAAGGAGGCTGCCACAATGGCTTTTTCCGTTCAAAATTCTTGTAAATAAATGCTTAAATCAATAAATTCTTTATAGATATGGACAGTCTCGATTCTTGGTTAAAAGCAAAAATCTGGCAGTTGGCAGTTATTTTACGTAAATATTGCGAGGTATGGAGCGGCTAGTTTCTCCCATTGATTTTTTTTACAACGTTTCAAAATGCATGCGTGGTACGAAAAATATAATAATTACCTTAAATCCTAGAACAAATCACTCCTGAGACAATCCTTCTTGTTAGTATGCGGTCCAGCTTTCGTACTTTTTAATTGTAAATCCGGCTTTGTGCTCAAAAGCATGTGCAGGAGTTTCACTCCCACCGACTTGTAACATGTGAAGCTGAGTTACACAGCCCCCCACGGGCAGGTGGAGGGCAGTGAATGAAGGAGTTTTCAGTTCAAGTATTTTGATGTCTATGTGAGTAGGAAGCAATACACTGGTCTGACATTGGTGCAAGCATGGTGTGTTCCCTTCCCATTCAGTGGGACCAAATTCTAAAGGATTCACAAATAAACTAACACCTCAGAAACCTTCACTGCAGTTGCATCATAAAGTTGTGTTTAAGCAGCCTCATCACAAGCCTTGAGGAAACAGCTGAGAAAATCCTCAAATGTGCTTGTTTTGGAACAGTTTTAGTTGCTAAATACAAGGATGGTGGTGACGGCCCTTTTGATTCCATACTAGAGAATCAAAATGACGGTCAGTGATCAGTTTATTTGTATAAAGCATGGTTGCCTTGGTTGCCTAACACTTTTAATAGGCAGAAGTGTGAATTTCTTTTCCACTTGAATCCTCTGAGTGCTTGTTTTTCACTAGTTTCATCCACTTGAACTTCACCTCACCTTTTCCTGCCGTCTTCCCTCCTCCAACTACACAACTGCTCTCAGTCAGCACAACTCTTTTCCATTCCAACATCAGCGCTGTCATCCCCCACTGTTCGTTCATGCCTTCCGAAGCAGCCCCGAGCCCCCCGCTGCCACTGCCGCTGCGGCTAACCCGCTCTCCAAAGGGCAGGAAGGCCCATCTCTGGCCTGGTGCCTGATGGGCTCCGACAACAGTGTGTTCTGGGATTAGGCCCCGTGAATGGGGGGCATTCCAGTATCGGCGGTCTTTGTCACAGGCGGCTCACTGTTTGCTTTTGACAAGACAGCTGTTCAAAGCCCTCCTGCCCTCCGCGCAGGCATGAAGGGAAGGGGGGGACATCCGTTTATTGCTTATGTTGGTGGTGGATGTGTGGGGGCAACTTCTATACCTGACGTTGCAACCTTAACCCTTTATAGGGCACTTATTTGATTTGTTGGCTGCCACTGACGGTACTAGACGTCGAATTAGGCGTCTAGTTCCATCCGTAGCACTGAAAGATGCGCATTCACGACCAATTCTCCCAGTTTAAATGAATTGGGCGTCGATTGTCAATGCCAGGGTACGTGTTATATACTATGGAAAACACAACAACCACAGAGTTTTTTGTTTTTATTGATTTTAATTATATACTTTTGGATTTTATTTGAAATTGTATTTTATTTATTCATTGAAATATTATACAAAAATAATAATTAATATCAAATTGTTTTGAAATAAACAATAATTCTAATTGAGACCTGGCTTCCAAATATGTCCGCATCACATTTTGGCTTATGTAAGTATGTAGTACTTGTATACCAGATGTTATTACTATGCCCTAGATGATCCAAAATGGGATGTCCGTGTATGTATACAACAGGTTGGAGTTATGTATTTTTTAAATAACCAAAAATAGTCACTTTCGATATTCACCGGGTCAGAAATTTTTCTTTGCGTCATGAATTTTTGTAAGTGTCAAACTTTTTCGTAGTGTCACCCGGTCAAAAAAATGCAAGAGTCAAAATTTTTTTTAAGTGTCAAATTTTTCTATTTGTCGAAAATGTTCACTTGGTGTCAAAAATAGTTACTTGCCAAAAAGAATGGTCAATATTTACAGTACAGGATGTGCCTATGCTTCTTTTGGAAGATGGCTACTTAATTTCATGTGCAAGCATGCGTTTGGGAAAGAGGGCAAGATGTATCGAGTAGTCATGAGCGCTGGTACTATTTAGCATCAATCAGCAGGCTTCTTTGCATTCCCTTCACGCGACGATATCTTCCTTAGTTACTTCAGGCCGGTTCGGAAGTAACCATATTGTCTTGAGCTTAAAGGGGAAGTTCAGAATTTTTGACATTAGGTTTAATCTTTGAGTTAGTGGGGGTTTCATTTATCAGATTGATTTCAACAAATTCCGTGCAGTTAGTTACAGCTCCGAAGTGGCTAAGCTAGCGCGAGTCAATGAGCTTGTTCTAGCATGCCAATAAAAAACAGCATACATATGCACGCATGAAAATTACTGATGACCCATGCAATCAATAGTGTTGGCTATGTTTTCAGGATGAAGTTATTAAAAGTTACTATTACATGTCAATAACTGCAGTAAGAACAACAACATTTGTAATCCAGTCGCGCTGCATAGTGGAGGGATATTTTTCCACCGGTGTGTTTATGCCGTAGCCAGCAGCAAGTATCCACAGTTTGTATTGTTCCTAGTTCTCCACAGGGAATTTGTGGAAACTCTCATTTTCCCATTTCTTTTGTCTGTTTCCACAGCCTCTAAATAAAGATTTCACTACGTAGCTGTTCTTCAGTCAAGACTCTGTATGCTGATGCTGCAATCGGGGAAGGAGGGAAATCAGAGTTTTCCAACTTCCGACCAGGCTAAATATCATTGGAACGTAACTCGAACTTGGGGGCCCTAGACGCGAAGTCGGAAAAAAAAATTAACCCGAATACACAAGTTGCTTCAATCAGACATCACTCGACAAAATGCGCTGCCCGTCGAAAAGCAGACCGTCAATAGTAAAACTAAAGAAGGCAGTTTAGAGTGTGGTCTATTTACCTTAGCCGTTGTTTTTCCTACATTATTTGATCGCTTACAAGAAGCCATGTCTTTTGATGGCCGAAATAAAAAACGTTTGGAATGCTTTGAGGTCGCAACTGCTACCATCCAAGTACGATAAATCCAACTTCCCACCTTCCTTGAATGCAGCATGAGCACTAGTGGCCGAAGCACTCCTTTCTATTGTAGTCGCATTACACATGTAAAAATATAGTCCCGCTGAATAAATGAATTACGGCAGTTTGGTGTGAGTCATTGTTTTGGCCAAATGGTTATTTTGAACAACGATCTGCATTTTGAATTTATTTGACTATCTGTTATTATCATTTTTTATTGGCATGCTAGGAAGGGACCATTGACTTGAACTAGCTTAGCCACTCCAGAGCCCTGAAATTAATAAATACCTAAAAAAGTGCATGGAATTTGTTGAAATACTCTCCACCGACTAATTTAACCCCCGCTAACTCGAAGATTAAGCCTAATGTCAAAAATTCTGAACTTCCGCTTTAAGGACCCTCCTGTAATCGGTGCCCCAGTCTTCCACCCTGTGTTGCCTCCCATCCTCTGTAAGGTTCTATATGGTGTTTAGCAAAGACTTAACCGTAATTAAACAGTCATTCTAATGAAGGCTTGCAGTACACCGTTGCCAGCTGCTTCTTACACACAAGAATGATAATGAATAGACGTACGCATGAAGTCTGAACACAACATACCACAGCCAGTTAACTACACGCACGTACACACGATGCGTGACGATCCTTTAGAAGTGAACTTTTACCGGGCTGTATGTAAATCATTGTCTTCTTGTTCATTTGTCATTGACTTTTTAAGTAAATGGGACATCCCAGAAATGGAGGAAATTTTCCTGGCGTTTCGTTATTCCTTTCAGGGACAGTGGTCACTACAGATGACATCTACAGTATTCAAATGTTATCATTGGCTTAGGTCACAGCCACAAGTCACATAGTATGTGTTGAGGTAGTTAGTAAAAGAGGGAAATTGATATTGAAAACTACTTTCTCTTCTAGCCTCTTCCAGTTAAAATGAATTAGACGTCTATTGCCATCAATGTCAACCAAAGAGTTAAGCTATGCGAGGCCACAAAAGATTTATAAAGTAAATAACAAAAATAAATAAACAAACCAATAAAATTCTCATGGAAAAAAACACACAGGCCACACTTATTTGAATATCCGTCTTTAGTCCTCTTATTTTCAAATTTATTGTAATTTATTTATTTATTTTTAATTTTTAATTTTAATAATTATTAATCATGGCTTTTGAAATAAATGTCTTTTTTTAAATTAACTTTTAAAATAATAATAATAATAATTGTTTTTTACACCCCAAAAATTGATACTTTAATGAATTAATTATTTCACTAAAATATATAATTGAAAAAAAAAATGTATATATGTACAGGTAGTCCCCAGGTCACGAACGGCTTCCATTCCTCACTCGCGACGCAACCCGAATTTCCACGTAAATCGGAATCAACCCATAAGTACCCCTAAATAAATCACAAAATAACTATCCATGTTATGTTACATGTACAGTTAGGAGCATAAGTATTTGCACCCCTTGTGATTTTGCAAGTTCACCCACTTAGAAAATAGATAGAGGTCTGAAATTCCAATGATGGATTTCCACCCATAGAGACATAATCTAAAAAAAATCCAGAAATCACATTCTATGATTTTTTAAATACAATCTATTTGTAATTTACTGTAGTTCATAAGTATTTGTACCCCTGTGAATTAGCAATAATTATGACACTCAAAGAGTTGTCAGTCTACCTTTAAAAAAAGGCCCCCTTTACCCCATGAGTAACCACCCACCCACCCCCCTTTTGAGCTCAATATTGTCACCTGTGCACCCCACAGTCAGTCATAATCCATCTGCTACCATGGGCAAGACCAGAGAGCTTTCGAAAGACAACAGAGAAAAAAATTTCTGAGCTCCACAAAGCTGGAAAAGGCTATGACACAATTGGAAAGCCGCTTGGTGAGAATAAATCAACAGTTGCAGCAGTTGTTAGAAAAAGGAAAAGGCTAAACATGACTTATAATTTACCTCCAACTGGGGCTCCATGTAAAATCTCTCCTTGTGGGGCATCACTCATGATGAGAAAAGTGAGGGCTCACCTTAGAACTACACGGCAGAGGCTGGTTAATGACCTAAAGAGAGCTGGATGCACACATTCAAAGATTACTGTCAGTAGAACACTACGGTACAATGATTTAAAATCATGCATTGCTCAGAAGGTTCTCCTGTTGAAGCTAGTGTATGTGAAGGCCTGTCTGAAGTTTGCCAGGGACCATCTGAATGATCCAGAGACCAAGGTAGAACTTTTGGGTGCAAACATTACTTTTAGTGTGTGGAGAAAAAAGGATGAGTACAATCCCAAGAACACCATCTCCACTGTGGGGTAGTACAGTATATGGGTAAAAACGTCATGCTTTGGCGCTGCTTATTGGCAAAGAGGACAGGACGAATGTACTGAATAAATCACATGATGAATGGTAGAATATATTGTCGGATTTTGAGCCACAACCTCCTTCCCTCAGAGACTTAAAGATGAGTCGGGCTGGATCGTCCAACATGACAATGATCCGAAGCGCACAGCCACTCCTCAATCCAATTGAAAATCTTTGGATGGAGCTGAAACTTCGTGTTTCTCAATGACAGCCCCGAAACCTGACAGATTTAGAGAAGATTTGTGTGGAGGAATGGGCAAAAATACCTGTTTCCATGTGAAAACCTGGTGAAGAACAACAGAAAGCCTCTGACCTCTGTAATTGCAAACAAAGGCTTCTGCACTAAATATTAGCACTGATTTTCTCAGGGGTACAAATACTTATGAACCCCAGTAAATTTCAAATATTGAAAAATCATACAATGTGAGTTGTAGATTATTATAAGATTATGTCTCTATAAGTGGAAATGCATCTATTATAGACATTTCAGACCTCTACCTATTTTCTAAGTGGGCGAACTTGCAAAATCACAAGGGGTGCAAAAACTTCTGCTCCTCACTTTAATATACGTCATAACAACATAATGTAAAAAGAAAATAACAAATGATTCATGCACACATGAATTTCTTGTGTTAACTTATGATGCCCTGAGGAAGAATAAAAACGTCTCCAGTAACAATACTGAAATAGGGTAAATAATTAGCAAAATGACCCCCCCCATGATCATCTTTCAAATACAATGCACAACTTTATTCAAGATATTCCAAACGCAATGTCCCCCCCTTGTGGTGGTTTACCTACTGCTCCATTTATTTAAATTGACAGAAAAAGTATCAAAAAGTTTGGTGAACTAGGACAAGACACACTATGGCTCAAACTTGAACAAACCAAACACCAACCATGACAGAAAGATGAAAATTCATTTGAAGTCACATAATACAGAGGGTATTCCTTCACCTTTAATGTCATACTCAATGATTCCAGGTCATTGACATTACATTACATACATTAGCCGCTCATTATTACAACACTATGACATTCAAAGTGATCTGAATCCAAAAAAGGCTCAGTAATGAGTAAACATTTGGGGGCAGGAAGCAGAAAGATCAAAGTGCTTACTGGATATGAAAAAAAAAAAAAAAAAAAAAAAAAAAAAAAAAAAAACACCATCAGGTGAATATATAGAATACTAAGGCAGCATGTTTGTTTACAAAGTACATGTTTGGAAGCACAGGTGAATCCCAAAACAGTTTTATTTTGGTAGTTCAATTAAAAAAGTCAAACTAATACAATTATTATAACATTAACTGAAACGCTTTTCAGATAGCAAATTTCTACGTAAGATGTAGATAAAAATTCATTTGATTTCTTATGTAATATTATAAATTCTTTGTGTTTTTGTGAAGATATGATCAGCCGAATGGGGGAAATGATCAACTATTTCAATGTGTGTAGTTAATACGTTTTATTTGGTAGAATTTGAACTACTCAAATTCTAATTCATTGGGATTCACTTGTATTAATGAAAGCAAATAGTCAAGTCTTCCCTTTAATGCACACAAATATGGTAGAATGTGTGCCAGTGGCTGACTGTAAGGGTATTAAAAAAAAAATACAAGATTTATACACACCTAACAAGATTTATACACACCTAAAAAATAAGCGCAGAACAAAAATGGAGAGTTTATATTTAATTGGGCTTGGATGGAAATCATATGACAACTTGTTGGCTGTATGTGAGGTCCAAAGCCCAAAGATTTAGTTTTATTTAAGCCTTTTCATCTGTTGGTTTGTATTACTGATCTTGGAGTCCATCTTGTCTACTTTGTTGAGCAGGGAATTGATGGAGTCGTCCTGGCTATCAATCTCAGATTGGAGACCCAAACCGAGGTTCTTCAGGCGGCTTAAGCCGTCTGCCATTTCATCTAGACAAAGTAAAAGACCAACATGGCACAGACTGTAAAACAACTGAACGGTATGGATGTTAAATCACCAATTTCATGGAGATACAATATGATGTCGATAAGAGATGGATACACTTGAACTCAGGTTATGATGCACCTTGATAAACCATAAAAAAATGTTTAAAAGAAAATACTATGTCTTTAAAAAAAGAGACAGACAACCTGTGCTGCCACCTGCTGTCACCACTATTGTCGTCCAACATGTCTCATTCCTCCCAGCATCCACTGCGGCGCTACCGATGTAAATAACCTTCAAACTTCATGTTCTGTGCTAATTATTTCTTCAGTTACTGTTGCAGTTGTTTTTTAATAGCTAGTTATGCTATTTAGTTTGTTATGTGATAATTTTAGTGTCATTTTGCAATCGTGAGTTTGAATGACCTTTGATTTAATCATATGCTATTACTTATTGTGTTATTTGTTGTGAAGTGGGTACAAATCTGTTCTTCTGTACACACATTATTTAGGAAAACCGAACCATTGTGCCCCATGGGCGCTACAAAATGTCTCATGGCTACTTGTAGTTAAGTTGCAATATGGCCAAAATAAAGTTATGGAATATATTGCTTACAGTATGCGACAGTGCATTAAGTCAATGTGTTGCGATCAATTTTCTTCAAACTCAATGCGTATTGTGACGTCTTGTATCGCGATATCTCATCAAATGAGACCGTCTCAAATTGAACGTTGATATTTGCCGATATTACAAAATCTGCCACGATTCAATTCAAGGGCCTTCAATAAATTGTGCACATTCAACACAATGGGGATCACTGTATATTGCTGTACATTGAGCATGTACTCTACCTAAATTGTTGTCCAAGGTCTGGTGAGCTTGTCGAAGGTATTTGTTCTGAGGATATCCGTTCTGTGCGGCAGAGCTGCCGTCGACGGTTGCCATGGCCCCGAACCCTAAAAAAACAGACGTTACAACACACTTCAAGTTGTAACTTTAATGTACTGTTAAGTCCAGACACCACACAATACCTTCTGTTTGCAGTTTTCTTAGGTTAGGATGGCTTGCTTGGTACTTGTCTTCTTGCCCCCTACTGGTGGACAAGGCATTCTCTAATCTGAAAATAGAGAAAAAAACCCCACTATTCATTAAGGCAATCATGTTTCAGAGCCATTAGCAGGGCCGGCCCAGCTTATACGCAGACTATGCAGCTGCTTAGGGCCCCTGACCACTAGGGGGTCCCCAATCTGGCAATTGTTTAATTTATATTTATTTTGTTTACTACAGTTTGCTTTATTTGACTTTTGTGAGTTTTGATACTTGATTACAAGCTTAAACAAATAAAAGTTCTTCCTTAACTTCTTTCTTTCCTCTTTTATAAAAAGGTTTGGCGCTATCTACTGTAAGTACTGACAATCATTTGGGGTGAGAAATTTGAAGTATGCAGTGCAACAAAATCTGATTAATATACAAAATATGGACGTATGGGTAGAGCTGGGCGGTAAACTGAAAATTTACCGTCACCGAAATTCTTCACGATGACCGACGTAATTTTGACTATGTCGGTAAATTAATAAAACAAGAAAATAGTCTTTTCATCCCGCTTTGACTCTGTGTTGTTCGTCTATGTTCATTCCCCTTTAAGAAAGCAGTCAATGTACTTACGTAGGGAGTCACGTGATCATCAGGAAGCCAATCAAACAGAAGCCCGGTAAGCTAACGCTAGCAGCTAACGCTACAAGCAAAACGTGATGGAGTGTGGCTTAAGGGAGGTTTGCCAAACTTTCACCCGACATTTAGTAGACTCTTGGTGGCATCCAGACGGGCTTTCACCCGCTGCCCTCCCTTGTTCTCACAATTTCCGGAGATGGTGCTTTCAGTGCTTTCTACTGGTAGCCAGGCCACAGGCTAACGCTAGCGGCTAACGCTAGCGGCTAACGCTAGCGGCCGTTAGCGGCTAACGCTACAAATGAACGTGATGGAGTCGGATAGTGGCTCTAACCTTGTCGAAACGGCTGAACTTAAGGAGTGGATTGGGCATGGACTGCATCTAGCAATTACTGTGTCGCATTATTTTGTATCTGACTGTGTGTGATTTCTCTAATAGCTTTTGTGATGGTAAAGCATTCAGCATAAAGCACAATCCAACGGTGAAACTTATAATATGAACGAGAAATGGCCCCAGCTATTTTTCTGTATGTGCTTAATTCTGTGTCATTATTGCTATCATAAAATCTTAAGTGTTTCATTTGCAGAAGATCAATATAGCTTTAATGTGTGTCTGTCTGTCTGCCTGTTTTGGGGTTCATGTATGCGTACATTTATTAAAAAATGCACTGGGGGTAAAAAAAAAAACCCTGAAACCATAAAGTAAACACTTGTATTGAATAATTATGTCACAGCAGCCATTACTATAAATTGTCTTTTTGAAGTGTACTATTCAAGCTGCAAGTCATTTGTGTTACAATGACATGTTTGCACAGGCACATTGATTTTGACAATGTACATTGTTCAAGCCATACACGCTGTTATAAATGCTCATACTTGAATTCTTATTGTTTACAACACATTTTTATAAACTTAATGTTTAGACCGCATGTACAATTGTTAAATATATCAAATTGAATGCTGGTAACTAAATCAACAAGAAACTGTTAATCTGTATTTCATGCACTGATTCAGATTTTCAAATTATATAACAGTGCGCTTGGGCGACTTTATCGTCATCGAGGTAAATCTGCTCAATTTATCGTGATACGTGTTTAAGGCCATATTGCCCATCCCTACGTATGGGTTGGATTGCATGTATGGGTTTCACAGTACACTGTGACGAAATGGTGGGCCAAAAATATGGGCCCCTTTGCATTATTTTGCTTAGGGCCCCCAAATGGCCTGGGTTTCCCCCCAGAAAACCGGCAAGGCCTGGTGGTAGAGAAGCCCACTGGAAACCCACATCCAGAACAAATAAATATGTAGACAGGAATTTTGAAATTATGACTATCGTGTTAAAGACTAAGGTCGACTGATATTTGTCAGTTTTTTTCAAGACCGGCCGATACAAGATGATAATTGTTAAGTTCACTGTTTGGATGGGTTTTCTTATCAAGGTTGACCAATATATTGTCCGCCCAATATATTGAGACGATATTTGGACTTTTTTCAAGATCAGCCTATATAATAGGAGAACTGTTATGTTCACTGTTTGAGTGACGACATTTGTTATTTTGCACCACCTAGTGGCCAGTGTTATAAAAGGAAGTATCAGAAGGAGAATTTTAACTTCGAATACATTATATAGTACAGTGATCCCTCGCGCTACGAAATTTGCAGTTTTAGTTATTTGCAGATTTTTGAAGTACAGTACAAGGCTCTCCGACATCTTTGCATTGTGCCATCTTCATCATCATCATCATCCATCAAGGAAGGCGCCGCTGCAATCTAAGTGTAATTTTATTTAAAAAAATGTTTCGATATATGCATGTATACATGTACAAATCATTGTTTTCTTTTACATATATCTTATTTATATCATAATCGTCACATTTGCAGTGCTTAAAAACCATTTATAAAAATGTACATATATGTAAACAGCGGATTTTACTTAGCGGATTTTCGATTTTTGTGGGGGGTTGGGGGAGTGGTCCACATTAGCCGTGAAAAACGAGGCATCGCTATAAACATTTATATAATGAGTGTTTCGATTGCCTGTCATAATCATTTTGAAAAAAAAAAGTAGATTGGTCTAAAATATCATCTTTCAAAATTGGTTTTAGACATTAGCAATCGGCGGAATTTTATTTATAATATTGGTATCGGCCTTTTAAAATCCCATATCGCTCGACTTCTAGTCATGGTAAGCCATAACAATACTTCAACGTAAAGTGTTGGAAAAATGCTCTTGAAACATAGTCTTAAAAGATAATCAAAACTACAATTGAAATACTTAAATCCTAGTTAAACTGAACCCTTTCAGAGACAGTGGTCACTACAGTGGACACTACAGCCATTCAAAAGTTGCCACCTAAGATCTTTAACCCTTTATGGGGCAAGTGACTACTTTAAGACATTAAAAATCTTAAATATTAGCAATTACGAATATGAACATATTTTTAAAATCATCGATTGTTACTGATTTTTAACAAATATTTATAATCATGAATTTATAAATAGATATAATGTTAATAAAAACAAATTAATTACCGTAAAAATAAAGATACATATAATAATAAAAATACACATTGGCTCTAGCCCAAAGTAGCACTATAAAGTTTTTTTTTTTCCTCGATAGGCTCCATTGAACTCATTGCATGCCATTGATGGTGATAAGACATCCAATTTATATAAACTGGGAGGACCGGCTGTGACTGCTCATCTTTTATTGCCATTGCCGTCACTAGACGCCCCTCTCAGTCAAAATGAATTGGACACCTGGTGCCGTCAATGACAAACAGTGAGTTAAATGAATACCCTGTAAGGAGAGAGAAAATAAAAATCATGATTCGTGCACTAAAGAGTTAGAACAATCCATTTCTGGTCGCTTTTAAAAGTTAAATAAATCAACTTCAGGGTTTCCCCTAGGATTTTTTGAAGCTGTGGTGGTGGTGGACTGCGTCGGAGTCGGACAACCCCATCATGTTGTGCCGCGGCGAATTTGTTTCGTATCATGACAAATAAGAATTTTTAAAATTGTTTTTTAATTTTATTATTTATTTTTTTCAAGAACCATAACAAAGATCTATTTGCAAAGTTTGCATCCTGCCTGGGAACACTTGATTTTCCTGGACTTAAAAAAAAAAAAAAAGGGGGGGGGTCGGCAATAGGTGATCCATTTATTAGTCAATGTGAGGCATGCTACAAGATGGTCCACCTGTTCCTCAAGTCTGTCTTTACCTACACAGGAATTAGAAAAAAATTAGATCTAGGAAATGAAAACACTCAAGCATCTCAAATGTACATTGTGCAGTTCAGTACAATGTACAGTTGACCAAATGTCTTACTCAGGTCATTGAAGAAAAATCTCACAGTTCACTGTTGAGATGGTAACTGTCAACGCAATGGCGGACGGTTGCTGTCAGCAGCACTCCCCATTCATCAGTCTGTGGTGCCATCATGCTGACCTGGTCCATATTCTGAAACACATTCAATGGATTACCCATTTGGATTTAAATTAAATATGTTAAATTTACATTAGCCAATCCAACTTCAGTTCAAACTGAAGTGTCTTTGTGGGAGTTACTTTTCTGATTGTTAGTACACATTCATATAATGATTTGTTTCAATGAGATTAAAAATACTTCTTTAAATGCCATCTGTTTTTTTTTTTTTTTTTTTTCGATAAGCATTATGCCAGGTTATAGAAAATGAACCTTTTTCAATATCACAATTTAAGATAAAATAATACAAATATGATTATTAAAAATGATTGGTGCACGATTCTAAACACTCACCTTGATTTTTGTGGTACAGCCACAGCTTGAACTTTGCCATTTTTGTCCATGTTGGGTCCAGCTAGATTTCCTGTTTGGTTTTTTTGCTTACTTCTCCTACCCTGGACTCTGCGCCATCCTGATCTGCCTCTCTATGTGCTATCTGGTCTCATTCAGTTCTTGAAAACCTTATCTCAACATTAGAATACTACGCTTGCCATAACCATTTGGTTATTTCTAGTCCTCTGAACATGAGAGCCAATACATTCGCAAATGAAGAGCACCTGAGAGCATGAGCCCTCCGGTACGTTCCGAAATATTTACTTAGCCTCTGACGCTCATTAAATATTTCTGAACATGACGGTCTAAATCATCAAACAATAATCGTCACTTTGTTAGCAGACCCTATTCCTCAGGAACTTTTCTCTTTCCAAAATACTGTACATCAATAACAACGAGTGACGTCAGCGCCGAACAAATGCTATGCTAGGAGTAGGACGCGACCGATTCGTATCAAAAACATGCCATAATGAACTTAAACGTTACGTCAATGTCAGTATATTAAGGTCATTTTCACAGTTTTAAACCAGAAGTACATTCATTAACTTCAAATGCCTTTCTGTGTTTCGTCTCCCGATTTCCATTTCTGCGCCGAGCCGACGTACCAGCCGCAAGCTTTCAATAGAAATGATACGCTTTTCAAAATAAAGCATGTAAAGGAACAATTTGTATTTTACATGCTATTTCAGACGACTTATGGTAAATCGTGTGTACAAATGAGCTTCATATATTCATTTAGAAGTCATGTTAAATTATACTAATTAAAAATTAGAATGGATCTTTAAATCTTAAAAAAAAAAAAAAAAAAAAGAATCGCATTTGCAAGGCGTGGTGGCTTTTATTTTGGTGTGGCGGCCCGCCACGATAAATCCTATGTAGGGGAAACGCTGAACTTAAAGCGACACTAGGGAACTTTCAGTTTTGGTCGATTTTAGCGGCACAGGTGGACAAAAGCGGTAGTGTTTTGCCTTAAGGAAGACTGCATTTCCCATGAAGACTAGCGCACAGTATCATAAAATCCTGATGTCCCAATTGGCTGCAGTTGGATTGAATGACATTTTTGTTTCCAGCGGTTGTGTGAAGGATGAAGAGTGATGAGGTAATGAATCCAATTGTGGCTACACAATATCATATGACGATGTTGAAAATAAGAAACGTTTGATTTTGTACCGTATTGTACTGGTAGTGGTCACGGCAGAGAATGAAATCCAGGCCAATGTTTATTCTTGAGTGTCCTTTTATCCTGGTAACCTCCCTTTTACTTTTTTTGTCTTCTTGGACAAAAAAACTCTCTTTTGTTGCTCCGCCATCCTTGCACAATTTGCGCAAAAGCGTTTGCATCAACTTCGTCTTTATAAACAATGGGGAAAGGGAGAAGTAACGTATGCCGGAAAACAGTCAGCATATTTGTAGTTTTTTTGTATGGCAGGCTTCCTGCCACCCTCCTCCAAGTTAATCAGTGAAAGCAGTAAAAGCGATACAGACCCCCTCAGGCCATGATAGAGGTGTCATTCACCTAGTTGTGTGTCGAGCTATCACAAATGTTATGAAGATATTTTATAAAGGTTGTACACTAGTACCCTAGTGTTGCTATAAATAAAAAAATGCAAAATGCAAACATGGCCGAAAATTGCTGAAGAAGGACGTTGTGCAGTGTGACCTCTTTAACATTTTTTTCTGTACATGGTCCAGGTTGGATCAGTGCAAATAGTCTAATCACGTAACGTAGATTAACAAATGTGTACCTACTTAAACTGTCAGGAGAAAAGTGAAAACAGAATACTCACCCTGCTCATAGCTGAGAAATTTCTCTCGCTATACTACAAAGGAATTTATTGTCTATCGATATAAATGGTAGCAGATAAGCCAATACTTATAAATAAAAACATTTTATGAACCTGATTCAAACCCTCTGAAAATGACATGATCAGGCACGATTTTCGATCATGTGATCGGATCAGGGACCCCCCAAATATTTTATGAAGGTTGTTACCTTTCATTGGCCCGGTAGGGTTTAGGCTCCTCTGGCGGAGGTTTGGGTTGCTCAGGTTTGCCCTTGAAGTAGCTGACCAGGCCGCCCCAAACACTCTTGATGCTGTTGATGTGCTTCTGGCTGGTCTTCAGGTCCTCATCCATATTGTCCAACATTTTGTCTGTTCTTTTTAAAACATCCCCCTGACGCATCAGCTCCTACACAAAGAACAGTGAGGACTTGTGGATCATGACGCTGTAACATTCTACATGTCAGGGGCAAATTCGATTTGCGCGGCATTTTACCTCTGCCGTTTCCACACCCATTTTCTCAGACTCGTAGATCAGGCCGACGGAACGGTAACTGCTGTCGACCGCAGACTGAGCTGTGCGCATCACTTCCTGCTGAAGGTAGCGCTGTCTCCTCTCTGCGTCGCTCAGTCCGCCGACGCCGTCCGTATCCGCAGGCTGGAAGCTCTCGTCATCGTCATCATCTGCAAATGGGTTGTGGGACTTTGGGTAGGCCATCTGACGGTAAACACAGCACACGTTTCATAACTTAATGGTACATTTAGTGTTTTTCAGCATTTTTGCTGCCTCTGACATTCAACAGCATAGTGTTTCCCAACCTTTGTTGACATATTTCATATTTGAAAAATCTCAAACCACACCACCAAACAAAGATGGCAGAATATGTAAATGAGAAATTCATTACCTCATATGATCTCATCTCACTTCATGCACAAAAATGAACCCTTTCACTACTGGATATCTATTCAAAAGTTATCATTAGCTGAAATGGTAGTTATTGAAAGAAAGAAATTTATCCATCAATGGCAATGGATGGCCAATGCATTTCAAGTGTGAGGGGCTGGATTAAGCACCTTCCAGATAAATTGGATTGGATGTCTATTACCGTCAATAGCAGCCAAAGAGTTAAAAATATGTAAGGTCACCAGAGATAGACAGAAAAAAAAAAAACAGTAAAATAAATAATAATAATACCTTATAACTTATTTCTTTTATTTACCCCAACCCCCCAATGTATAATGTATTTTTAAGTTATATATTATTTTTTAATTTGTTTAACTTTTACTTTATTTAGATTTATTTTTACTAATGGCTTTTTCTTAAATATGCGTTTTGTATTTACACACACACATTTTTTTTTTTTTTTTTTTACAAAGTGGATCATTTAATTAACTTATTCATTTCACCAAATATATTGTCCTGTGGGTCCCTGGGCCCCAAGTTTGAGACCCCGATTGCTACATGGAGGTAAAAAATTTAAGAAAACAAAATCATAATTCGTGCATGAAATGATAAATTGTGTTGCATGTCACTATATGTCGCTTACATAGAAAGACGAAAAATTATTAATTTGCTGTAAATAACTTTTTTGACCAACTGATTGAGAGTAAATATTTTTTCTCATTGCACATCAGATAATCTCTCACCTCAATTACAGCAATAGATGAACAAATATTAAACGTTTTTTTTTTTTTTTTACATATGAATAAAGTAAACAAATGCACAGTACGTGCCGATTTGAAAATTGGCGCCCCTCCCCGATAAAAGCACGACGTGATATTAACTACATTCCAACAATGAACACATGAAAAGAAAATTTCTGTGTAAATTGGCAATACAATCCCTCCGTTAGGTTAAAACAAACTTTACATCACTTGTCAATTCATCAAATCACCTAACTATGCTAACGTATAAACAAACATATTAGTTGCTTAGCGAAACTACTGACAATCACACTGAAAGGTCAAAACTTGCGATGTTTAAGAATGACACATTTTTCCCATAAAGAAAAGATTACGTCTTCAACAAACCATAAAAACAGACGAAAAGTAGTTATTAAACGTACAAACCTTCGCCCGATGTATTAGCTGTTGTTGCTAGCGGTCAGCTGACTGTCTGTCACTAAACACTTCCTGTCTGACGTCACCAAATAGCCAGCACCCGGATGTTACTATTGCGCGACAAAAACGCATTAAAATTTACAAAGAAAACTTTAGTAAGAAATATATACATATATATGTTGAATTAAAAAGAAATTAAAATACAATGTTTTCACGGTAAACGTAAGTATTCTGAAGACATTAAAATAAATAAAAAATGTCCCTCCTGATTGCCCGTACTGCGGCTTCCAGAAGCGCCAGCGGGCAGCTGCCGTTTCTCGCTCTCGCTTTCACTCGCTTGTTTCCCCTCCGCGCCGCGCAGAGTCAGCGGATGTGGAGGTAAACATGTCGGTGACAGGAGGTGGCCACAGAGGCTTTTATTTCAATACAGTCTTGTCACTGGCACGCTCTTTGGCCGTCCACCAACCCGCACCGGCCGAAAAGGTAAGCCGCGGCAACGGGTTTCGGTAAAATTGTCTGTGTAAACAAGAGCAACAGGGCAAAGATAAAGAAGGTCTGCTTCCGCACTGGCAGCGGCGTCTTCTTATTTGACGGCTGTCGGATTGTAGAATTTCGCCAGGTATTGCTTGAGGTCTATCTTCTTCGTTGTGTAGAATGACAGTTTAGTTTGGTGTTACACCATAGAGAAGGAATAAATAGTCCGCAATCTTGGTTTGAGGTAACCGTGTGACTGGTACCTATATCTGATTTAATTCGCTTTTAAGGTTATTATCGCTACAGTTTAAAAAAAAGCAGAGTTGATTGTGCGTGTTCGATATTATCTGCCTGTATCGTTGGACATATCTAAAGAGTTAAAACTCAGGCGTACTAAGTACCCGCTTCCTGCCCCCCCCCAAAAAATACACCTAAAAATATTGACTGTATCATGAAATGATATAATCACAATTTACTCATATTGTTTACATGGCTCTGTGAAAAAACTATTCTATGCTGTTTGAATGACAACAGGTCGTCAAAGGTTAATTGCTCCACCTGCCATCTAGTGGAAGAACAAACCATTGCCAATCACTATACTAGTCATTCTCAAAAATTAGCATATTGTGATAAAGTTCATTATTTTCTGTAATGTACTGATAAACATTAGACTTTCATATATTTTAGATTGATTACACACAATTGAAATAGTTCAAGCCTTTTATTGTTTTAATATTGATGATTTTGGCAAAAAAGGGATTTTTGTTTTTTCTTGACTATCTCCAAAAATTAGCATATCTCATCCGACAATACAAAAAAGTGTTTTTTGACAAAAAAAAGTCAACCTTCAATTAATCATATCAGCTATGCAATCAATACTTGGTCGGGAATCCTTTTGCAGAAATGACTGCTTCAATGCGGCAGGGCATGGAGGCAATCAGCCTGTGGTACTGCTGAGGTGTTATGGAGGCCCAGGATTCTTCGATAGCGGCCTTTCAGCTCATCCACAGTGTTAGGTCTGGTGTCGCTCAACTTCCTCTTCACAATATCCCACATATTCTCTATGGGGTTCAGGTCAGGAGAGTTAGCAGGCCAATTGAGCACATTAATGCCATGGTCAGTAAACAATTTACCAGTGGTTTTGGCACTGTGAGCCGGTGCCAGGTCGTGGTGAAAAATAAAATCTTCATCTCCATAAAGCTTTTCAGCAGATGGAAGCATGAAGGGCTCCAAAATCTCCTGATAGCTTGCTGCATTGACCCTGCTCTTGATAAAACACAGTAGACCAGCACCAGTAGCTGACATGGCACCCCAGACCATCACTGACTGTGGGTAATTGACACTGGACTTCAGGCATTTTGGCATTTCCTTCTCCCCAGTCTACCTCCAAACTCTGGCACCTTGATTTCCGAATGACATGCAAAATTTGCTTTGATCTGAAAAAAGTACTTTGGACCACTGCGCAACAGTCCAGTGCTGCTTCTCTGTAGCCCAGGTCAGGTGCTTCTGCCGCTGTTTTACACACGCCTGTGCACGGTGGCTCTGGATGTTTCTACTCCAGATTCAGTCCACTGTTTAGGCAGGTCCCCCAAGGTCTGGAATCGGCCCTTCTCCACAGTCTTTCTCAGGGTGCAGTCACCTCTTCTGGTTGTGCAGCGTTTGCCTTGATACAGCACTCTGGGAACAGCCTATTCGCTCAGAAATTTCTTTCTGTGTGTTAGCCTCTTGCTTGAGGGTGTCAAAGATGGCCTTGTGGACAGCAGTCAGGTCGGCAGTTTTCCCCATGATTGCGGTTTTGAGTAATGAACCAGGCAGGGAGTTTTTAAGAGCCTCAGGAATCTTTCGCAGGGGTTTCGAGTTAATTCGTTGATTCAGAAGATTAGGTTAGTAGCTTCTTTAGATTACCTTTTCATGATATGCTAATTTTTGAGATAGGGATTTTTGGGTTTTCTTGACTTTTTTGCCAAAACCATCAATATTAAAACAATAAAAGGCTTGAACGACTTCAGTTGTGTGAAATGAATCTAAAATATATGAAAGTCTAATGTTTATCAGTACATTACTGAAAATAATGAACTTTATCACAATATGCTGATTTTTGAGAAGGACTAATATGTAGTTGGCATAGAATGAACAAAGATACATCATTTGTATTATATAAATGATCATTTTCCTACTGATTAAATGAAATGGAATAATCTATATGGGCCATTTCTCAATGCACACTAAAATATGGTCGTGAATAATTTCTGTAAAAAAAATATATATATACTTTAGCACCACAGCATTAACCTTTTATAGGGTGAGTGACCATTTTTGGTAGTTTAACGAAACGTAAGTCCATAAAGTGTGCAAAGCTACAAGAGGCCTACATGACCAAAAAATGTGATGTCCACATATGCGGATGCCAGGTCTCAATTAGAATTACAGTAGGCTGTATATATGGCGGAAAACACTCAGGTGACTTGAAGTTCCACTTTGAGACCCCCAATTTGGCCAAATTTCAAAATTGTCCGATATGCATGTGTGATACATCATTGGAAAGCTTAAAATCTCAATTTTCTGGGGGAAGAAAAAATTTGAACAGGAGGGCATTTAAAAAAAAGTTTTTTAAACAGCAAAACCCTATCTGGAGGTGAGAACACATGAGGACAGAATTACAGACGCCATGACTTTAACAAGATATTATCGCGTACTTAACTTGTTCGATCCAAAAACTCCATGTAGCATGTATCACTGAGTGTCAAGACACAGCTGTGAATGGCCACAGCTGGATTTTTGGGGGATTTTATGGGTGAAACGTGGAAATATAACAAGGGTCACGACGCAGAAATCGCAGACATCAAGGAGTGGTCGAGATTTCCTTTTATATTTACCCTTTTAAACTTTTTTTTTTTTCTCCAATTTTTCTTTGTTTGGATCGATTATTCATCATCTAGCATATCTGAGAAAATGCGACAGTAACAAAAAAAGTACAATTAAGCGATAGTTATGAGGTAGATATCCGTGGCTTTTCATTCATTTTTTTCATTGTGACATCATTTGTTTAAAAGTTTAAAATATGCAGGTGAATAATTTTTTAAAGTAGTTAAAAAAAATAATATTAGACATCAATTAATGATTCTAAGCTAAAAATGACAGACATTTTGAATAATAAATATAATTAATTACCTTTGTTTCATGGCTGGGTTGAAACAAAAGTGGTTGCGCGACCTCTGTAAACAGGGGTTTACAGGGTAAAACGGACAAATTAAAAATAGTTCGGGGGCTTAATGCGCCATGAATCTGCTATGGCAGCATATAGACATATTGTTCTGTCAAACACAACAGTTGTTTTGGCTTAAAATACAGCAGTTTCTTTTAAAGAGGAGAGCAAGAGCAGAAACTGCTTTTCAGTCTTGTCTGTGTTTTACGCCATATATATATACACACAGTATTTTTAATTGAAATTGCATAGTATTCAACCCAATTAGTGTTGCAACGATTAATCGATTAACTCAAGCAATTCGATTAGAAAAAATATTCTAATTAAATTTTGTTGCTTTGAGTATTCGTTTAATTAAAGTGGTGTTGTAATGGTTCACTTTGAAAGTTTGCATTTATGTGACATAACTAATTCCACATGGTTGAATCCAACTGCTCCTTGTTAAGACCAACATAAGCTAAGTTTTTGTTTGCACTAATGTTTTTTAATGCATTTGTAATTTAGTTTATGGGTATATTTAGCCATTTTTTGTGGGAATATGTGTTTGAACCATTTGTTAAGAGCTTTGTAAAAAAAAAAGTTGGCATTTTATAGCATTTGAGCTAGCAGACTTTTGCTTTGTACGTTAGCCAATTGTTCTTTTGTTGTACTTAGATCCTCACATATTAATTATTTTATACCGTTTGAGGTTCAGCTCAGGTATTTAATTTTTTATGTTCCTTATCCGATGACTCGATCATTTGAACTAAGTAATCCATCGATTAATCAACTACTAAAATAATTGATAGCTGCAGCCCTAAAGCCAAAGCCTGCCGTTGACAACGATATACAGTACATCTACAGTATATTCATTTAAAATGAGAGACTGGCTGCTGATAGTCCAAATCATTACATAATTTGCTACCAACCCTCCCAGTCAAAATGAATTGGACATCTCGCAGTGTCAACAGTGAGTTAAAAGAGTGCCCCATTAAGAGTTAGACAATTGCTTCAATATTAATATTTTTCTTTGTGCCATTTTAGGTCCAGAAGCTACAATGTATGTGTCCATTAGAGTCACGAGGTGTTTTCTCACTGGACGTACGCCGAGTCGATGCTGTTGTAGCGCTGGCCGTCTTTCTAGTGGAGTCTGGCTTACAGGTGGGCGTTGGTTCTTGTAGTCGGTTTCCTTCACATTGATACTATCCTCTCACGTGACTCCACGTGCTCTATATCACCATGATAAGCTAATGGTTTACATCTCATTAAGCCTGTGATTAGACATGCATCAGCCCTCATAAGCTTCTTTAAATAATTAAACTGAAGTTCAAGAAGCTTCTAATTACCTAGAACGGGTTGGCAACCTTTAACACTCAAATAGCCATTTCAACCTAGTTTCACAGAAATGACAACACTGGGAGCACCACGCACATATTGACATTTGAAATGATTGCGTCAGTTTCACTGTATACTGTATATGTTTATACTAGTATATGTATATTAACATATAAATTATTGTAAAAAATATATATTACTTGTGATTGCGCCTGTGAATGGCGCAAAGACTTGTGGGTACACCTTCAGAGTGGCAACCATGATTTTACATAGTTTGTGAATTCGTGACCTGTGTGAGTGTTCAGAGACAAAACAGTGAGCCTGGAAAATTAAATCGCTTCATTAAATCTTGCAAGTGGCAGAAAACATTGCTAACAAATATTCATTTATTTAATACAAAACTGAGCCGTATCAGAGGGTTAAAACAAGAAATTTAGAGACTTGTAAATTATGTCGCTGATTTACATTCAATTCTAGCCAAACACGCTATGGAGGACCAGGAGTGAAAAAATTCAATAAATAAATACACAATTAAATAAATAATTAAAAGTGTCATTAAAATGCTTTTATTTCTATATTTATTTATTTATTTCAATATTTATTTCAATTTTTATTTATTTATTTCAATTTTTATTTATTTATTTCAATTTTTATTTATTTATTTATTTTGATTTATATTTATTTATTTCAATTTTTAATTATTTATTTCCGTTTGTATTTATTTATTTCGATTCATATTTATTTATTTCAATTTTTATTTATTTATTTCAATTTATATTTATTTATTTCAAAATTTATTTCGATTTTTATTTATTTATTTCAATTTTTATTTATTTATTTCAATTTATATTTATTTATTTCAAAATTTATTTCAACTTTTATTTATTTATTTCAATTTTTATTCTTTTATTTCAACTTTTATTTATTTATTTCAGTTTTTATTTATTTATTTCATTTTATATTTATTTATTTAAATTTTTATTCATTTATTTCCATTTTTATTTATTTATTTCAATTTTTATTTATTTATTTAATCATTTATTTATTTATTTCAACTTTTATTTATTTCACTTTTTATTTATTTCATTCTTGCACTCTTGTTCCCCGTGTGGGCCGCATGAAATAATTTTATCTGTCATTGGCTCATCAAACTCGGTGGGCGGGCGTGAACTAGACGGGGTATGAGTTGATCGAGTAATAAGCGATTGCTTCATCCTATTTCTTCCCAACATGGCGTCATTATCTGAGATTTTGCATGAGCTCTCTTGGGACATGTTAGATTTCTCAGAACAAATTGAAGCAGGACATTTGGACCCTGAGTACGTGTCCTACAAAACAGAGCAATTAATTAACGTTATTGGCATCATCTCGGCTCTGTCAGATCAAGATGTTGATCGAAGAGTTTACTATAGTTTAGAACTGCGGTCAAGCCAGCCTCCACTCGTAAAAACGAAGCCAAACCAGCCGCCCCTCATTTGGATTATTGTTTGCATTACGGTAATGCAATGCGCTGGCTTCAGAATGCAATGACGTGGCTTCAGAGCGCAAGTCCCTTTATTAAATATATGGGGGAAAAACGGTGACCTATTCGATAACGGGTCCACTTTAGAGAGACACTGGAGCACCCCAAACTAAATCATTATCATGTAAAAATGATGTCGGAGTTCAGAGTAAAACTACTTAGAAAACTGCTAGTTCTTTCTGTCATTTAGCCTTATTTCAAAACTTGATAAAAAAAAAATAAATAATAATAATAATAGTAAAATCTGGTAAATATCCAAGGACTGTTCCACTTCTGAGTTATACTAGAGTTCCCGTATGCAGACATCAGCCCGTTTAAAGGCGCTGGCCCGCGCGATGTAGAAGTCACAAACTGGACTCCACCATGGGCTGCTGGTGGAGTTCTCCTCAGAGTGTCCTCGATTAAATTTGCTGCTTCTCTGGGCAGCTCTGGGCACATTTTGGACACATGTATGTTTTGCCTGACCACGCTAGTGACGCTACTAATCTTCGTCGTCTTTGTGATTTTGAGGGAGCAATTATTTTTCAGATTATACGGATCTACACTGCCACCTTATGTATCGTGTGTACATAAAAATTAGCCAATGCCTCAGGCGTCAATCTATTATCTGAGATCGACTAGTTAAGACTTACTTTGAAGAGCAACCAATCAGACGTTAGAAACTTTGACGAGCAAACGTGACAGATAAAATTATTTCATGGTTGCACCGCCAGAGGAACAAGAGTGCAAGAATGAAATAAATAAAAAGTGAAATGAATAAATGTTGAAATAAATAAATAAATGATGAAATAAATAAATAAAAATCGAAATAAATAAATAAAAATCGAAATAAATAAATAAAAGTTGATATAAATACATAAAAGTTGAAATAAATACATAAAAATCGAAATAAAATTTGAAATAAACAAATAAAAATTGAAATAAATAAATAAAAATTGAAATAAATAAAAATCGAAATAAATAAAAATTTAAAATAAATAAATAAAAATTGAAATAAATAAATATAAATTGAAATAAATAAATAAATATTGAAATAAATAAATATAAATTGAAATAAATAAATAAATATTGAAATAAAAATTGAAATAAATAAATAAATATTGAAATAGAAGCATTTTAATGACACTTTTAATTATTTATTTAATTGTGTATTTATTTATTGAATTTTTGCACTCCTGGTCCTCCATAATCACACAGCCTTCCCCTTTAATTATATATATATATTTTTTTACAAATATTTTTGCTTGTTGTTTATTTTTTTCCCAAACTGTGCTCTGAAGGCGTGGCGCAGTGTTGGGTGACTGTGTTTGAGCATATTTCAAGAAGAGCATGGTCGGGCATTTTTCAACCTGAAAAGAGAAATATACTAAATATAAAATCTTGATACATTTCTAAAAATTTTGTCAAAATTTGAGATCATTTTAAAAAGACTTGCCAGTATTGTGAGCCTGGGAAATTACGTCAAATTTTGGGATTTGTTGAAAATTGTATGTGTTGCCTTGTTATTTTTACCTGCTACAGTATTTATCACTTGTTTCAGACAAAGTGCAGTTGTTTGGGTTTGTGTTATTATTTGCCTTGCACCCACAGCACAAAGACACCCTTGTTTCCTACTTACTGAGCCTACTGAGAGGCCTCCCACGTGTCCAGTGGATTGAAGAGGGCTTGGGGAAAAAAGGAAAGGGTAAGAAAAATCCTCTTACATATAGGGGACCCTTTGCCAGAACATTCCTCTTTTGAAAGTGTGGACTTGTTGACCTGCTGTCACTGACTGCCATTGACAGAGATAGACGTCCAACCTATCTCTCCTAGGGAGGGGCTGGCAGAGAATGATCACTGCCAGCCCTCCCAGTCAAAATGGATTAGACGTCCGTCGCCGTCAATGGCACCAAAACATGAAAATTTACTACCAGCTCTCCCAGTTATAGATGAACTTTTTTGTGTATTTTGTGTGATGACATCTGTTCTACAGAGTTTCTGCCAGTCGCGGAAAACTTCAGCTTCTGTTTGGTGACTCTTTTAGCGGATGTGGCTCAGCGGGACCAAGACTATAGGCAAGAGGTGAGTAGAAAGAAAGATAAACGTTATTATGAGTTAAATTTATATAAAAACCCCTCTTGATGTTTTCGTTTTTATACAATTTGTAAAGTTAGTTTAACTAGTAGGTCGCCATTTTTGTTTACGTCGCAGGGCTGTGACGTTGCATGATTACGCTCCCGGGCTTCTGCAGTATGACTCTAGCAACATTAACATGTCATCTGTTCAACCCTTTCAGTTTGAACCCGAGAGGAACATTATTGAGCATGACAGCATTGTCGATATTTTACAAAACGAGCAGCAAAAGCAAAATGAACAGGAAAGACGGGATGAGATGAGAGTATTACAAAACCGATGTTTTGCCAAAATGTGCTACACTGACAAAATGTCCGACAACAGGCGAATTTGACACCCAAAGTACTACCGTGCATTTTCAGCCTGTTTTTTTTAGATGCATACAGACAGAACATACTAAAGTTGCCTTCCGAAAATACTTAAACGTAGTAATATAAAATAATGGTGGTTTAAATACGCTACGTGACTAATGTGGTCAACAGATCAACAATCTGCTCAAAAGCTACCACAAGAAAACACAATGCCTAAAAGTATGAGAGAGAAACACATGTAAAAAGTATTTTGAGGCAATGAAAAGCTACTAAAAGAATAAAAACACAAATAATAAGTACTCGCTGCTTTTAACTGATGTGAGCATGTGTTGGACGTCTCGCCTCGTAGAAGGAATTACAGACCGGTATTGTTCGTCTAGTGAGTGACAAACTACGTCATCATCCTGAGCGTCCATTGCACGCATAAATCATGGCACCCTCCGTAGGTCAAAACATGTACTAAATATTATAGATTTTTAAATCAATGGCAATAGTTTATGAGTTTCTAATTACATATTTTACAAAAAGAGAACAATTGTGGCTTATTACTATTATTGGAGCCTACAAGGGCAAGTGACTATTTTTAGTCATTTAAAAAAACTGAAATATTAGCAATTATTATTATTTTAGTTTTTGAAAATTATTAATCATAATTGTACTTTTAAATAATTTTAAATACGGTTAAACATTAATACAATGTTAATAAAAACTATAACAATTAAATTAAAATGAATAAAAACTGAAATACACACTGGTTAAGCCCCAAGTAACACTCTAAAGTAGTTTTTTTTTTTTTTCATACAATGAAACTTTAACTTATTGCGTGCCATTGACGGCCAATTGATTTAATTTTCATCATTTTGACTTTAATACATTAGCCTCTCTGCGTTAAAATGGATTTGACGTCTAGGGCCGTCAATGACAGTCAACGAGTGCCCTGTAAGGGTTAAAAAATAAAAATAAAAAGTGTGTGTATATGTATGTATGTACATATATGTATATATATATGTGTGTGTGTGTGTATGTATGTATATATATATATGTATGTGTATATATATTAGAGCAGGGCGGTAAACCGAAAATTTACCGTCACCGAAATTCTTAACGATGACCGACGTAATTTTGACCATGTCGGTAAATACGGTAAATTAATAAAACAAGAAAATATAGTCTTTTCATCCCGCTTTGATTCTGTGTTGTTCGTCTATGTTCATTCCCCTTTAAGAAAGCAGTGAATGTGCTTACGTAGGGAGTCACGTGATCATCAGGAAGCCAATCAAACAAAAGCCCGGTAAGCTAACGCTAGCAGCTAACGCTACAAGCAAAACGTGATGGAGTGTGGCTTAAGGGAGGTTCACCAAACTTTCAACCGACATTTAGTAGACTCTTGGTGGCATCCAGACGGGCTTTCACCCGCTGTCCTCCTTTGTTCTCACGATTTCCGGAGATGGTGCTTTCAGTGCTTTCTACTGGTAGCCAGGCTAACGCTAGCTAGTGGCCAACGCTACAAATGAACGTTATGGAGTCGGATAGCGGCTCTAACCTTGTCGAAACGGCTGAACTTAATGAGTGGATTGGGCACGGACTGCATCTAGCAATTACTATGTGGCGTTATTTTGTATCTGTCTGTGTGTGATTCCTCTGATAGCTTTTGTGATGGTAAAGCATTCAGCATAAAGTACAATCCAACGGCAAAACTTATAATGACAGAGAAATGGCCCCAGCTATTTTTATTGTGCGTGCATTTATTGAAAAATGCACTGGGGGGGAAAAAACCCTTAAACCATAAAGTAAACACTTGTATTTAATAATTATGTCACAGCAGCCATTAACAATAAGTTGTCTTTTTGAAGTGTACTGTTCAAGCTGCAAGTCATTTGTGTTACAATTACATGTTTGCACAGGCATATTGATTTTGACAATGTACATTGTTCAAGTCATACACGCTGTTATAAATGTTCATACTTGAATTCTTATTGCTTACAATACATTTTTATAAACTTAATGTTTAGACTGCATGTACAATTGTTAAATACAGTATATCAAAGTGAATGCTGGTAAATAAATCAACAAGAAATAGTTAATCTGTATTTCATGCATTGATTCAAATTTTCAAATTATATAACAGTCCGCTTGGGCGAATTTATCGTCATTTATCGTTATCGAGATAAATCTGCTCAATTTATATATATATATATATATATATATATATATATATATATATATATATACACAGTGCCTTGCAAAAGTATTCGGCCCCCTTGAACCTTGCAACCTTTCGCCACATTTCAGGCTTCAAACATAAAGATATAAAATTTTAATTTTTTGTCAAGAATCAACAACAAGTGGGACATAATCGTGAAGTGGAACAAAATTTATTGGATAATTTAAACTTTTTTAACAGATAAAAAACTGAAAAGTGGGGCGTGCAGTATTATTCGGCCCCCTTGCGTTAATACTTTGTAGCGCCACCTTTTGCTCCAATTACAGCTGCAAGTCGCTTGGGGTATGTTTCTCTCAGTTTTGCACATCGAGAGACTGACATTCTTGCCCATTCTTCCTTGCAAAACAGCTCGAGCTCAGTGAGGTTGGATGGGGAGTGTTTGTGAACAGCAGTCTTCAGCTCTTTCCACAGATTCTCGATTGGATTCAGGTCTGGACTTTGACTTGACCATTCTAACACCTGGATACGTTTATTTTTGAACCATTCCATTGTAGATTTGGCTTTATGTTTTGGATCATTGTCCTGTTGGAAGATAAATCTCCGTCCCAGTCTCAGGTCTTGTGCAGATACCAACAGGTTTTCTTCCAGAATGTTCCTGTATTTGGGTGCATCCATCTTCCCGTCAATTTTAACCATCTTCCCTGTCCCTGCTGAACAAAAGCAGGCCCAAACCATGATGCTGCCACCACCATGTTTGACAGTGGGGATGGTGTGTTCAGGGTGATGAGCTGTGTTGCTTTTACGCCAAACATATCGTTTTGCATTGTGGCCAAAAAGTTCAATTTTGGTTTCATCTGACCAGAGCACCTTCTTCCACATGTTTGGTGTGTCTCCCAGGTGGCTTGTGGCAAACTTTAAACGAGACTTTTTATGGATATCTTTGAGAAATGGCTTTCTTCTTGCCACTCTTCCATATAGGCCAGATTTGTGCAGTGTATGACTGATTGTTGTCCTATGGACAGACTCTCCCACCTCAGCTGTAGATCTCTGCAGTTCATCCAGAGTGATCATGGGCCTCTTGGCTGCATCTCTGATCAGTTTTCTCCTTGTTTGAGAAGAAAGTTTGGAAGGACGGCCGGGTCTTGGTAGATTTGCAGTGGTCTGATGCTCCTTCCGTTTCAATATGATGGCTTGCACAGTGCTCCTTGAGATGTTTAAAGCTTGGGAAATCTTTTTGTATCCAAATCCGGCTTTAAACTTCTCCACAACAGTATCTCGGACCTGCCTGGTGTGTTCCTTGGTTTTCATAATGCTCTCTGCACTTTAAACAGAACCCTGAGACTATCACAGAGCAGGTGCATTTATACGGAGACTTGATTACACACAGGTGGATTCTATTTATCATCATCGGTCATTTAGGACAACATTGGATCATTAGGAGATCCTCACTGAACTTCTGGAATGAGTTTGCTGCACTGAAAGTAAAGGGGCCGAAAAATATTGCACGCCCCACTTTTCAGTTTTTTATTTGTTAGAAAAGTTTAAATTATCCAATAAATGTTGTTCCACTTCACGATTGTGTCCCACTTGTTGATTCTTGACAAAAAAATTAAATTTCATATCTTTATGTTTGAAGCCTGAAATGTGGCGAAAGGTTGCAAGATTCAAGGGGGCCGAATACTTTTGCAAGGCACTGTATATATATATATATATATGTATGTATTAGGAGTGGGAACCTCAGGGCACCTCACGATACGATAGGATTTGCGATACAAGGCTCACGATAACGATTATATCACGATACAGCGATTATCGATATATTGGTCAGAAATTGGATACATGACATTCTACGATACAACTGTTGAAACGGAAAAAAAAAAAAAAAAAAAAAAAGATATTTAAAAATAGAAAAAATACTGTTTAAGTCATTTATTAAGCAGTGACACCTTTTCTGTTCAACATTGCTGTAAAATATAAATCTACTGCAAATTGTGCCCCTGCACATATAGAGGAAACCAACCACGACCACTGATATCGCTTGGAGAGATCATGATGAATGGCACCCTTAATTTCTTTAAAGTTTTAAATCTTTAAAAAAATAAAAAATAAAAAGTGCCGTAGGTGTCAGCAGTTGAGCTTGGAGTGGGGCAATGATAAAATTGGTGGGTCTTTTCTTCGTATATGACCTTTGTTGCTTGGTTTGAGCACTTCCGCTATCTGCTTCAGCATTTAAGATGTCAGACTTGCTCAGTCACAGTCTTCCTCACCTTAAAAACAACAAAATAAAACAAAAAATATTAGCTACTTCATAGCGTTTGAGTTGAAATCCTGATTTTTTTTTTGTGTTGGAAGTATTGAATTAAAAAAAATATGAATTGAATGTATAGAAATTAAAAATTCAATAATTACCTATTTTTAATATGTAGCTACATCAATAATTACCTATTTTTAATATGTAGGCTTCATTAATTATCATGCACATCACTTTATATATCTTGGAACCTATTCAAACCATTTTATAGCTTATTGTATCAAAATGACAGTCATAACAGTTTGTGTAGTAAACTAGATGGAAATTGGTTCTCAAATAATATCAAATAAATCGGTAAATTCATGTGGGCTTATTCGATATTCATTTTCATCCAGTTTAGGGTCCTGGTTTATTGTATATCATTCAACACCAAATGTCATCGAAATAATACATGTAAATTAAAAAGTCAATTACATTGCATAACTTTCTTACCTCAAGTGATGAAAGCGAAGCTCACAAACTCCGGTATCCACTACGTCACCAGCTCCCAGTGAAACTTATTTTTCTTCGACAATTCTTGCATACAGCAAAGTCCTTATTCACCTTACTTCCTTTCTTGTTGGTGTAAAATCTAAAGTGTGTCCCCATGTGTGATTTGTAGCAATATTTTTCTCATTTTTTACCTCCACCGTTCTCACGGAGCTTTTTTATTTTTTCAACCCACTTGAGCTTCCGCTCTTCTTTTCTAGACAACTTGTGCGCACTTTACCCTCACCGCCACTCCCGAGCGCCCCTAGTGGACCGCCAAGGAATTGCTCAACAAACATTGAGCAGTTTACAGCATCCATACTCCATAGTATGGCCAATATGTTAAATAAAAGTATCGATTCTTGGCGGGAGCATATCGATAACCCATCGGGTTGCAAAATATCGCGATATATCGCTGCATCGAGATATTGTCACACTCTTAATATAAATATATACACATACAGTGCCTTGCAAAAGTATTCGGCCCCCTTGAATCTTGCAACCTTTCGCCACATTTCAGGCTTCAAACATAAAGATATGAAATTTAATTTTTTTGTCAAGAATCAACAACAAGTGGGACACAATCGTGAAATGGAACAACATTTATTGGATAATTTAAACTTTTTTAACAAATAAAAAACTGAAAAGTGGGGCGTGCAATATTATTCGGCCCCTTTACTTTCAGTGCAGCAAACTCACTCCAGAAGTTCAGTGAGGATCTCTGAATAGAGCAGGGCGGTAAACCGAAAATTTACCGTTACCGAAATTCTTCACGATGACCGACGTAATTTTGACCATGTCGGTAAATTCGGTAATTTAATAAAAGAAGAAAATATAGTCTTTTCATCCCGCTTTGACTGTGTCGTTCGGCTATGTTCATTCCCCTTTAAGAAAGCAGACTGTGTGCTTACGTTTGGAGTCACATGGTTTTCAGGAAGCCAATCAAACAGAAGCCCGGTAGGCTAACGCTAGCAGCTAACGGTAGCGGCTAACGCTACAAGTAAACGGGATGAAGTCGGGCTTAAGTTAGCATCGCCAAACTTTCACCCGACATTAAGTAAACTCTTGACGGGTTCCAGATAGGGATGGAAAAACCGAGGCTTTCTGAAACAATGAACCACTTTTAAGACAATTGCCCTAAATTGAATCACTGTTTGACACACTGCAAGAGCCCCATCTACTGGATAAACAGTGCACGTTTCTTTTTAAAAGTAAAGTTGACAAATTGCCTCAGCATTACATATCTTTAATAGAATTAAGTGGATGTCGTCTATTTCAACCAGGAGATCGTGTCGTCATTAAGTGTGATTTACACAATTAAAGTTGACCTCTTTAAGCCTGTGTCATTGCTTTTGTCCGTGAAGATGTGTTCAAAGCAGTATTTGTAATACACGACAGTGCTAGTCTTGTAAGTGGCTCGTCCTAGATGACGGGGAGTAACTATGTATTGTTTATTTTTTTGTAAAAATTACAGTACAGTAAGCACAGTGCTTGTGAACAGGAATATTATTTATTGCATACTGTAAGGATTTCCAAAATCATAAGATGTAAATATTTGAGCCGAATAAAAGAAAGGAAAGGTTTGTGAAACATTTTATTTTTTAATTAAGTATAATTTCTGGGGGGCGGGTGGATGTGTCGTATTTGTATCTATTCTAAATATCTAAACGTATGCCACTATCTAGCATATAACAATGCGGAATGAATTTAATTAAATTCAAGTGATGATATTTTTCAAGTCATACAAGCTGTTATAAATGTTCACACAAGAATTCTTATTGTTTACAAGATTTATTTTAATACTTAATGTTTAGACTGCATGTGCAATTGTTAAATTGAAAGCTGGTAAATAAATTTAACGTGAAACTGTTCATTTGTATTCCATGCATTGATTCAAATTTTCAAAGTATATAACAGTTTGCTTGGGCGAATTTATCGTCATTTATTGTTATCGAGGTAAATCTGCTCAATTTATCGTGATACGTACTTAAGGCCATATCGCCCAGCCCTATCTCTGAATGATCCAATGTTGTCCTAAATGACCGATGATGATAAATAGAATCCACTTGTGTGTAATCAAGTCTCCGTATAAATGCACCTGCTCTGTGATAGTCTCAGGGTTCTGTTTAAAGTGCAGAGAGCATTATGAAAACCAAGGAACACACCAGGCAGGTCCGAGATACTGTTGTGGAGAAGTTTAAAGCCGGATTTGGATACAAAAAGATTTCCCAAGCTTTAAACATCTCAAGGAGCACTGTGCAGGCCATCATATTGAAATGGAAGGAGCATCAGACCACTGCAAATCTACCAAGACCCGGCCGTCCTTCCAAACTTTCTTCTCAAACAAGGAGATGCAGCCAAGAGGCCCATGATCACTCTGGATGAACTGCAGAGATCTACAGCTGAGGTGGGAGAGTCTGTCCATAGGACAACAATCAGTCGTACACTGCACAAATCTGGCCTTTATGGAAGAGTGGCAAGAAGAAAGCCATTTCTCAAAGATATCCATAAAAAGTCTCGTTTAAAGTTTGCCACAAGCCACCTGGGAGACACACCAAACATGTGGAAGAAGGTGCTCTGGTCAGATGAAACCAAAATTGAACTTTTTGGCCACAATGCAAAACGATATGTTTGGCGTAAAAGCAACACAGCTCATCACCCTGAACACACCATCCCCACTGTCAAACATGGTGGTGGCAGCATCATGGTTTGGGTCTGCTTTTCTTCAGCAGGGACAGGGAAGATGGTTAAAATTGACGTGAAGATGGATGCAGCCAAATACAGGAACATTCTGGAAGAAAACCTGTTGGTATCTGCACAAGACCCGAGACTGGGACGGAGATTTATCTTCCAACAGGACAATGATCCAAAACATAAAGCCAAATCTACAATGGAATGGTTCAAAAATAAACGTATCCAGGTGTTAGAATGGCCAAGTCAAAGTCCAGACCTGAATCCAATCGAGAATATGTGGAAAGAGCTGAAGACTGCTGTTCACAAACACTCTCCATCCAACCTCACTGAGCTCGAGCTGTTTTGCAAGGAAGAATGGGCAAGAATGTCAGTCTCTCGATGTGCAAAACTGATAGAAACATACCCCAAGCGACTTGCAGCTGTAATTGGAGCAAAAGGTGGCGCTACAAAGTATTAACGCAAGGGGGCCGAATAATATTGCACGCCCCACTTTTCAGTTTTTTATTTGTTAAAAAAGTTGAAATTATCCAATAATTTTTGTTCCACTTCACGATTGTGTCCCACTTGTTGTTGATTCTTGACAAAAAATTAAAATTTTATATCTTTATGTTTGAAGCCTGAAATGTGGCGAAAGGTTGCAAGGTTCAAGGGGGCCGAATACTTTTGCAAGGCACTGTATATATATACATGATGGGTAACAGTCAGGTGACTTGAAGTTCTGCTCTGAGACCCCCAATTTGGCCAACTTTCAAAATAGTCCGATATGCATGTGTGATACATCATTAGAAAGCTTAAAATCTCAGTTTTCTGGGGGAGGAAAAATTTTGAACAGGAGGGCATTTTTAGAAAATAAATAAATAAATAAACAGCGAAACCCTATCTGGAGGTGAGCGCATGAAAAAGCAGAATTAATGACGCCATGACTTTAACGAGATATTATCGCATACTTACCTTGTTTCGCTCCAAAAACTCCATATAGCATGTATCACTGAGTGTCATGACACAGCTGTGAATGGCCACAGCTGGATTTTTTGGGGGGATTTTATGGGTGAAACATGGTAATACAACAAGGGTCGCGATGCAGAAATTGCAGACATCAAGGAGTGGCCGAGATTTTCTTTTTCATATATTTACCCTTTGAAACTTTTTTTTTCAAATTTTTCTTTGTTTGGATCGATTATTTATCATCTAACACAGGGGTGCCCAAGTCCGGTCCTCGAGAGCCGCTATCCAGCTTGTTTTCCATGTCTCCCTCCTCCAACACAACTGAATCAAATGATCAGCTCATCAGCAAGCTCTGCAGGAGCATGATAACGATCCTGATTATTTGATTCAGGTGTGTTAGAGGAGGGATACATGGAAAACAAGCTGGATAGGGGCTCTCGAGGGCTGGACTTGGGCACCCCTGATCTAACATATCTGAGAAAATGCGACAGTAACAAAAAAATACAATTAAGTGATAATTATGAGTAGGCCTGAACGATATTGGAAAAAAACTATTGCTGCGATTTTTTGGAGGGTTTGTGATATACTGCGATATTATATTGCGATATTAATTTTTTTTTTTTTAAAGAAATTTTACTAGATGACTTGAAAAGCTGTTGGAAAGACTTTGGATGACTCATCATGACCACAGTGTACAGTATTCTAAGTATATACTGAGTGAAAAACCGCAAAGTAGCGCATACCCCCCCCAATCCCATTTTTTTTTTTTGTGTGTGTATGTGTGCTCAATGTATTCATTCAGATCTAGCACTGGAAAGAGATACATACAGTTGTGGTCAAAAGTTTACATACACTTGTGAAGAACATAATGTCATGGCTCTCTTGAGTTTCCAGTTATTTCTACAACTCGATTTTTCTTTGATAGAGTGATTGGAACAGATACTTCTTTGTCACAAAAAAACATTCATGAAGTTTGGTTCTTTTATGACTTTATTATGGGTGAACAGAAAAAAGTGATCAAATCTGCTGGGTCAAAAATATACATACAACAGCGCTAATATTTGGTAACATGTTCCTTGGCCATTTTCACTTCAATTAGGCGCTTTTGGTAGCCATCCACAAGCTTCCGGCAAGCTTCTGGTTGAATCTTTGACCACTCCTCTTGACAGAATTGGTTCTGTTCAGTTAAATTTGATGGCTTTCTGACATGGACTTGTTTCTTCAGCATTGTCCACAAGTTCTCAATGGAGTTTAAGTCAGGACTTTGGGAACGCCATTCGAAAACCTTAATTCTAGCCTGATTTAGCCATTCCGTTACCATTTTTGATGTGTGTTTGGGGTCATTGTCCTGTTGGAACACCCAACTGCGCCTAAGACCCAATCTTCGGGCTGATGACGTTAGGTTATCTTGAAGAATTTGAAGGTAATCCTCCTTCTTCATTATCCCATTTACTCTCTGTAAAGAACCAGTTCCATTGGCAGCAAAACAGCCCCACAGCATAATACTACCACCACCGTGCTTGATGGTAGGCATGGTGTACTTGGGGTTAAAGGCCTCACCTTTTCTCCTCCAAACATATTGCTGGGCATTGTGGACAAACAGCTCGATTTTTGTTTCGTCTGACCACAGAACTTTCCTCCAGAAGGTCTTATCTTTGTCCATGTGATCAGCAGCAAACTTCAGTCGAGCCTTAAGGTGCCGCTTTTGGAGCAAGGGCTTCCTTCTTGCACGGCAGCCTCTCAGTCCATGGAGATGCAAAACACCCTTGACTGTGGACACTGACACCTGTGTTCCAGCAGCTTCTAATTCTTGGCAGATCTGCTTTTTGTTGATTCTCGGTTGAATCTTCACCCTCCTGACCAATTTTTCTCTCAGCAGCAGGTGATAGCTTGCGTTTTCTTCCTGATCGTGGCAGTGACAAAACAGTGCCATGCACTTTACACTTACAAACAATTGTTTGCACTGTTGCTCTTGGGACCTGCAGCTGCTTTGAAATGGCTCCAAGTGACTTTCCTGACTTGTTCAAGTCAATGAGTCACTTTTTCAGATCCATGTATGTATATTTTTGACCCAGCAAATTTGATCACTTTTTCTGTTAACCCATAATAAAGTCAAAAAAGAACCAAACTTCATGAATGTTTTACGTGACAAAGAAGTATCTGTTCCAATCACTCTATCGGAGAAAAATCAGAGTTGTAGAAATAACTGGAAACTCAAGAGAGCCATGACATTATGTTCTTCACAAGTGTATGTAAACTTTTGACCACAACTGTATAAGACATGTTTTTTCTCACTTTTTCCCCCCAAAGTATGATTTAAAAAAATGTATGTATGTATATATATATATATATATATATATATATATTTTTTTTTTTAATAAATGCTTTTTAAGCACTCCAAATGTAATAATTATGATCAGTTTTAAACATAACTGTCCCACTGAACCATTTTAAAACAAGAATAAAGTACTGAAGTAGAAAAATGCTTGGCTTTATTAAATGCTTCTGTTTACCTAAGATGGCTGTGACTCTTGGAGTGACATGTAGAAATGACAAACTCCTCATAATCACTTCTCGCTTTTATTTTATATGTCTCGAACGTCTCCGTATTCTCCCCCCCAGACACACACAATCATTCCAGCCCGCGCTTCCTTGCAGAAACTGTTTAACAAGTTAAACGATGATTGACAGATTCCTGCCCGGGTTCTTTGGCCAGATCAAAGCCATCGTTAACTTTAATAAGCAAGTGCCGCAGTGACTGAGAGCTGGGAAAGGGGGTGAGAGAGGCTGTGCGAGCGAGTGAACAAAGGTCCAATCCACAAACAAAGATTGGGGGAAAAAAAAAAAAAAAACTATCGCACGTCCTTGCGATGCGACTATCGCGCATGCGCACATTGCGATGGCGATGTTTAAACGATATATTGTTCAGGCTTAATTATGAGGTAGATATCCGTGTCTGTTTTTACAGACACCATTTTTTTCATAGTGACGTAATTTGTTTAAAAGTTTAAAATATTCGAATGAATAATTTTTTTTGATCATTTTTTTTTATAAACGAAATATTAGACATCAATTAATGATTCTAAGCTATAAATGACAGACATTTCGAATTATAAATATAATTACTGAGCTTCTCTTTATGGCTGGGTTGAAAGAAAAGCGGTTGCGCGACGTCTGTAAACGGGGGTTTCCAGGGTGAAATGGAGAAATTAAAAATAGTTCGGGGGCTTAATGCACCATGAATCTGCTATTGCAGCATATAGACATATTGTTCTAACAAACACAACAGTTCTTTAGGCTTAAAATACAACAGTTTATTTTAGGGCTGTCAAAATTATCGCGTTAACGGGTGGCAATTAATTTTTTAAATTAATCATTTTAAAATATTTGACGCAATTAACGCACATGCCCCGCTCAAACAGATTAAAATGACAGCAGTGTCATGTCTACTTGTTACTTGTGGTTTTTTGTGTTTTGTCACCCTCTGCTGGCGCTTGGGTGTGACTGATTTTATGGGTTTCAGCCTGACACAAGTTTCAGCCTGTTTCACAATGAGCATTGTGTATCAATTATTGACATCAACAATGAAGAGCTACTAGTTTATTTTTTTTAAATGAAAATTTTACAAATTTTATTAAAACGAAAACGTCAAGAGGGGTTTTAATTAGGGCTGTCAAAATTATCGCGTTAACGCGCGGTAATTAATTTTTTTAATTACGTTAAAATATTTGACGCAATTAACGCACATGTCACGCTCAGAAAGTATTCTGCCTTTTGGTAAGTTTTACAGCAAGGCTTTTTGTGCTGTCTAACAGCGAACTTTTGTGGTCGCTTTGCGACATGGTTTATTGTTTTCTTGCCAGTTCAGTATGGCTGCACGACGTCTCGGGCTGACGCCTAAGTTGTAATGTTGTGCTTATATGATCCTTGGACAAGATTTGTCCGTAAGTATGGTTGTTGTAAAGAATGTACATATTATGTTAGTAAGTGAAATGTTATATTTTTTGTATGAGACGCTTTTTGTTTATGTTTAGTGAACCTGTATAGCGTGCTAAGCTAACGTTGTTGCTAATGCAATGCTTGTGTACTTTTTTTTTGTAGTTTTACGACGGTCTAAAGAGGACAATGGTTTGAGGCTATTTTATTAATAAATCAGATGAAAAAGGAAGAAGTCTGATTATTAAGGCTTCGTTCACTAGCTGTCTAGCTTTGGAAAAAGTAGACGCTTCGGAGTGAGGACAACATAGACAAATTTAAATGACAGTAGAGTGAAATGCCCACTACAGTCCTTATGTACCGTATGTTGAATGTTTATATCCATCTTGTGTCTTATCTTTCCATTCCAACAATTTATTTTACGAAATATATATATATAATTTACAGAAAAATATGGCATATTTTATAGATGGTTTGAATTGCGATTAATTACGATTAATTAATTTTTAAGCTGTAATTAACTTGATTAAAAATTTTAATCGTTTGACAGCCCTAGTTTTAATAGTAAATTTCTATAACTTGTACTAACATTTATCTTTTAAGAACTACACGTTTTTCTATCCATGGATCGCTTTAACAGAATGTTAATGTTAATGCCATCTTGCTGATTTATTGTTATAATTAACAAATACAGTACTTATGTACAGTATGTTGAATGCATATATCCGTCATGTGTCTTATCTTTCCATTCCAACAAAAATTTACAGAAAAAATTGGCATATTTTATAGATGGATTAAATTGAAATTAATTACGATTAATTAATTTTTAAGCTGTGATTAACTCGATTAAAAATTTTAATCGTTTGACAGCCCTAGTTTATTTTAAAGAGGGGTGCAAGAGCAGGAACTGCTTTTTCAGACTTGTCTGTGTTTTCTATATAATTCGTACATGAAAGGGTTAACGCGAACAGCAGCAACTAATATCTTATTGGGAGCCACTTTCTTTTTCCTTTCCATATAATACACGCATGTGATTGTTTTATTGCCTTCTTGCAAATGTAATCTTATTGTTCTATAGATATTGAACACCATCATGGATGTCATGCAGTCATTGCAGGACATGTGCCAAACACCTGATAACCATGACAAAGGTATTAACACGCACACGCACCACAATGAAAAGCGGCAGTCCTTCAGAAGCACTAAAGAATCTTTCTCTGTTTCTAGTGTATTTGTGCAGGTATATCATTCCCAGCCTGTTCGGCATGACCCGAGCATTCGGCCGCTATAGCATCACGGATGAAGCTCTATTGTCCAAGTTGTTCCCCAAAGACTCGCCTCAGAGTCCTCGTGTTGCCGAGGAAACAGAAGGCACACGGCGTCGTTCTTTTAATGACTTTCGTTCCATTATACCCACCTCTTTGATGACCGTTTACCAGAGTGACACGTTGCGTCGACGCACAGCAGCCAACCCTGACTCTTCTGCTCTAGTAACTTGGGTTTTATGAATTATATATAGAACTTTTTTTTTTTTTTTTAACTTTAATGCTCAAAATTGTTTTTTTCTCTAAGGTTTTCGCAGACACAGGAGGACACTCACCCTGCTCTCCCATCACACCGGGCTCAAATTACCTTGAAGGTAAAGTGCAATTGCTAACTGAGAGTGTAGACGTTTTTCACTTGATGTTACAGCACTTCTGGCCAAATTTTTTGCTGCCATTTTGAGCACGTCGCTATGCTCATACACATTTTGGACCTCTCCAAAAACCTGGCATGCCAAATAAATTGTTCTATATGTCCACTATGAATATATTCCACACATTGAACTGGGAAAGATCCAATCCTGTTTCATGGGAGGAACCTTAAAAAAATATACAGCTGATGATTGGACGATAGCGCTTCTGGTCACACTCCAAAAACATAGTTTCCCATCAAAAAAAAGCTTTTACTGAACTTTCTTTGCACCTCTTTTAATGGAGAAATTAAGTGTGGACGGCATTGGACACTGGACAGCACAGACACCCAGCAGATTTGCGGATTCTTATTAAAAAACATTTTTCTAGCCTAGCAAGCAAAACTGTACTTCCTGATTTATTGATTCATCATGCAGTACCATCTTGCATACCTCAGCTGTCCAACCACTTTCCCGATCATTTAGTGTTCTAGCCAATCAGGAGAATGAGGCGGGAGCTGCAGATGTAACCAGGAACCAACTATGTGTTTGAATACAATGTCAGAGTGTAAAGGGGTTCTTGTAGATTGTTCATTCTCAAGTTTTGATTGCCTCATTAGAACAACAGGTAAGAATGTCACTAAATGCTTTTCTCAACAGGAAACAATGTTTTTGCTCCTCCATGAACCCAATATGTCATACTGTGGCTTACTGTGGAGAGGTTGCCTTCTGATGGCGAGCCATTCAGAGGAAAGAGGCGGGAGGTGCAGACGTGACCAGGAACCGACTATCTGATTAAATACTATAGCGGAATGTCAAGCGTTTTTTTGCAAATATCTCAATTCCCCATGTTTTGTCTGGAATACACTTAATTTACTAATTAAAAAAGGAGCAAAGGATGTCACCAAAAGCTTTTTTTTTTTTTTTTTTGACTGAAGACTATGTTTTTGCAAGTGTGACGAGAAGAGCCATCTAATCAATCAGCAGCCGTATATTCTTTGAAGGTTCCTCCCATGACACAGGTCTCCACTGTATCTTTCCCAGATTGATATGTGAAACATATTTGTAGCAGATATATGGAGCGAACAATCTGGCGTGCCAGGTTACATTTTTATACCAGTTGGGTGAAAGTGGAGGATATTCCACAAAATACCGGGACGCCATGGCACAGCAGTGTTTGAAAAACACAGCTATTAAGGGTTAAAAGTCTTAAGTGTTTTTATTACATTCATATACGAAAAAGCAACTTTGGAGTAGCTGTCCACTATAGTGGCCACTGTCCCTAAAGGGTTATGGTTGTTTTTCAGCCAAAGTTGTATTATGTTTGAACATTTCTTCTCTTATCTTTATCATTTCAGGTTCCTACCTCCCGGACAGCAGCACAGTGGATCCTGACTATTATTTTTCCACAGTCAGCTCTAGTTTCTCTGTTTCTCCTCTCTTCCTGGGAGCAGGAGAAAATGAGATTGTTGTGCCGTTTGATCTGCTCCGGCAGCTTCTCAGCATGGTTTGTATCTCCTGTAATGCTGATGCTGGCCTAACACTCATACTGTATGTCTTTTCCTCAACTTGTGCTTTTTGTCTTTACTCAGGTGAAGATATTTGTTTCTGAATCATTTTTGAAAACCCTTGATGCCACCATGGCAGAAGTGATGGAGGTGAGTGGGTGGTGCACTGTGTTAAAACAAAAGTTTTTAAAAAATGAGTGTCATTTTATTCATCTATTTTATCGTAATCTTTCCCATTTTTCTTAAAGGCCAACCCTGGAATCAACCTCTATTACAAAACCTTCAGTGACCCTCTCTATGTGTGTGTGTTCAAAATGCTGAGAGACACACTATACAACATCAATTGTAAATCAATAATGCTAATTTATTTTTATTCCTGCAACCACCCAAATATTTGAACCAACTTGTCATAATGACACATTTTGTATCTCAGCTTTACAATCGGCATTTGTGCGGGAAATCCACGACTTTGTCTTGGAGCAATTCAGCAGCAGTCAGTCTGAGCTGCAGCGGGTACTTCATGACGCGGGGGGGCTGCCGGGAGAACAGAGCCCCCTCAAGCTTCGTTGCCAAGCCAACGCTGCCTGTGTGGACCTCATGGTGTGGGCAGTCAAAGATGAGCAAGGTAATTGATTCCTAGCCTGCAGGTTGGCCAGTACCCTGTTTAGATGTAACCAGATAGCCGACTGTGTATGCGTGTGTGTGACTTTTCCCATGTTGTTCCATTAGGCGCTGAAAACTTGTGCAGCAAATTGACTGAGAAGCTGCAGTCGAAAACCTCGAGTAAAGTCATCATTGCTCACATGCCTCTGCTCATCTGTTGCTTGCAGGTGAAACATGTCAAATGTGGTTAACTCTGGGAGCAAATGATCGCTGTCAGCCCTCGCAGTTCAAATTGGACTCATATCGCCGTCAATGGCAGCCACTGAGTTACTCACTGTCATTCCTTTGATTGTCAGGGCCTAGGGCGTCTTTGTGAAAGGTTTCCTGTGGTGGCTCACTCTGCTACAACATCTCTAAGAGACTTCCTGGTTGTTCCTTCCCCTGTTATCACAAAACTCTACAAATACCACAACCAGTACAGCACAGGTACCAGAACTCTAGCTTAATGTTGAGTATTTGGAAAAGCAAGTCTTCCGGGGAATTTTCACCCTGCTATAAACGTGTAGAGCAGTGCAACACATACTGTCATTTCCTGATCAGAGTCTCATTTAATATTGATTAGTGCACAATGGTCATTGACCAGTAGTTGCAGTTACGTCACCCGCTGTGTCCTGCTGCAAAATCAATGGGTCCTATCGTTGATATGTTGTAAAACACACTTGTTGGTCTATGTCTGATTCCTATATGAAAAACACAGCTATTCTAATGGATATTTTAATAATACAAACTGTCCCAAGAATAAAAAAAAAAATGAATGGGAAAGCTTAATAACTAAATTATGTCTGTTCACACATGACTTTAACGCATGCAGGGGTGGGTAGACTAGCCAAATACTAACCAAGAGTAGCAATACTTCATATTACTTAAGTCAAAGTAATCTTCCAAAAATGTACTCAAGTACAAGTAAAAAAAGTATTTGGTGAAAACACTATTCAAGTAATGAGTAACTGCTTACAAGGTCTGTTTTTTTTAAGCAATGATGTATTTTGTTTTTCATCACATCTATATGAAGTGTTATTATTATTATATTATACATAGCTATAACCTATTATATGACGATAATGGGCCAATAAACTACACAAAAAAATCAATTAATTCCAATGAGAGAAATCTACAGAAATGAAACACCACCCATCCAAAGAGCATGAGTGCCCTTTATTGGAGAAAACATTTTCTACCATGAAATTAAAATGATCATATCTCCGGTTTTCCGTGGCCTATCGGTGCCAAATAAAAACTGTGGAAGAGGTTGAAATCAACTAATGTTTGAAATTCTTTATTTTTTTGGCCAGCATGATCTTAGGACTTCCGACTGCAAGCTTGTTTGTGGTAATGTGACTGTATTGTTATGTCTGATTGCTATAATGGAGTTGTGCGATTATTTTTGCCACGTCTCATTGGTGAAACTGAGCCACTTTGGGCATCTTTGGCAAAAACCATGTTAATCTAAGTTGTAGACTAGAGAGGAAAAAGGTAACGACTACTGTAGCCCAAAGTAGCGGAGTAAGAGTAGCATTTCTTCCTCACAAATCTACTCAAGTAAAAGCAAAAAGTATGATGTGGTAAAACTACTCTTAGAAGTACATTTTTTACAAGTTACTCAAATAAATGTAATGGGTTTCTATCCACTTCTGCACATGATGCATGTTGGTTGAATCCTCAAGTCTAAAATGTATGGAACAATTGACCTTACTGTCATGATTTCAAACCACAATAATTCAATATTAAAATATTATAACGACAAATCCGCTGTCTCATTTGATCTCATTTCATTTTTTTTTTTCATTCAAGGCACTGGAGAAATCAGGATCAGTGTAACAAATGAGCATTCTCAGTCCACGGTCAACATTTTGTCCAGCAAGAAGGACCAGCAGTCTATGTATGAGCAGCTCCGAGACATTTCCATCGACAACATCTGCAGGTTGGGTGCAAAAAGACAAGAAAAATATTCGATTAGGTTATTTATTTTTTAAAATGATGTCTCTTCTGTGTTTGCTCAGATGTCTGAAAGCTGGTCTGACGATGGACAATGTGATCGTGGAGGCCTTTCTCGCTAGTCTGTCCAATCGTCTATACATTTCACAGGAAAATGACAAGTTAGTGACATTACTGCGCCATTTGGATAGTTAAAAAAATAATGATCTCCTTTCAAAACTCTCGTCTCCCCACCAGAGATGCTCACCTCATCCCAGATCACACCATCCGGACGCTGGGCCACATTGCCGTAGCTCTGCGAGACACGCCTAAAGTGATGGAGCACATCTTGCAGATCTTACAGCAGAAGTTCTGCCAACCTCCGTCCCAGCTGGACGTACTCATCATCGACCAGCTGGGCTGCATGGTCATTACGGGGAATGTGAGTCTGAATGGCCATCTGGCTTCTCATACTGCTTTTGTTGAAATATAATTTCCATTATTCGGTTTTGTAGCAATACATCTACCAGGAGGTGTGGAACCTGTTTCAACAAATCAGTGTGAAGGCCAGCTCTGTGGTCTACTCTGCTACCAAAGACTCCAGAGATCATGGCTACAGGTAGATGTCAATGTTTCTTGCCATTCAATTGAATCGGCACGCTTGACCCGCTCTACCTTACCGAGTTTTTACCAAATTGCCCCTTCATTGAATGCTAATTGGTTCCTCTGGAACTATGCCTGGGCGATCATTTCATGACTTAATTGGACTCCCCCCCCCCCCTCCCCTTGGGGGCGATTTAAAAATTGATTAGGCATTTTCCCTCCTCTTGTTGGCCGCATGTTGGCTCCGTGAGATATGCAGTAATAGTGAACAACAGCAGTCAGCTGTTGATTGGAGCGTTGCTTTTGATGTTTTTATTGCTTTATTGCAGCGATGGTCAATTGAGCAGCAGACATCCACGCACAAGAGGAGTGAGTGTCAGTCAGGAATTAAGCACCCCTTAATTATGTAAGACCAAAGCTGCCATGAAAATCAAGGTTTTAATTTTACTTTTATTTATTTATTCATTTATTTTTAATTTTGGCAGCTTTGGTCCTCCATACTTAATACTGTGTTTAAGAAAAGCGTGAAAAGGAGGTGAAGTCTGTGAGGGGAAAAAACTGCATTCACTCACCTGACAAAATGCAAACAATAAAGACAAGTGTTTGAAACTTATAACAAAAAAAATGTCAATTGTGTCTTGTGCAGTGTGCAGAGAATGGTAATCTACCAACAAATTCTTCTATTGATAATTTCATGGGAATGAGTATGTATTTTGTTCTTTGTGTAGTTACTCTGTTTTGGGGGGCTGAAAACAAAGGAGGAGACAATTTTCCACCAGGGAAGTAGTGGTTATCATTGTTCAGTGTTTAACAGATAAAATACATAAAAAACAATTCTCAGTTTCTTTTCTACTCATTTTGCAATAATGGGAGGAGAGGAAAACTGAAGAAGGGAAATGTACATCAAGTTCTTGGGATAAAAAAAAATCCTGAGATTTAATTGTTTGGCCATATCACTCAGATCTGAAACCATACAAGCTGAAAAACATGAGTAAAAATGTGTAGATGATTGTCGCTTGTTTTATTTCCACTTCAGGCACTGCTCTCTGGCTGTGATAAATGCTTTGGCAAACATTGCTGCCAACCTGCAGGGGGAGCAGCTGGTAGATGAACTCATGGTGAATCTTTTAGAACTTTTTGTCCAACTGGGCCTGGAAGGAAAAAGAGCTAGCGAGCGGGCGTCAGATAAAGGGCCGGCACTTAAAGTATGAATTTATTTATGTGTGCACCACAAAACATTTGGTGTCAGAATACAACGAAAAGTTTGTCCGCTTATCTTTTTGCAGGCATCGAGTAGTGCTGGGAATCTGGGTGTTCTCATCCCAGTGATCGCTGTGGTGAGTTGCTACCTTGTGGTGTAATGATGACACAAGCCTTGACCTTGGTCACTACCATTGACAGTGATGGAGGTCTAATCCATTTGAACAGCGAAAAGATCACTGACATCTTTCTCAGTTCAAATGGATTGGACGTCCATATCAGTCAATGGTATTGAAAGACTTACATGCCACACTAGTGTTAGAGGTAATTTATAGCCACATGACTGTGCGACTTGACTCATGATTTCAGTCCACTCTGCTTGTTAGCTTGCTAGGCAGTGGGTATATATTTATCTAGTTAGACTATATCAGTGCATCACATCTGTTTATATAGGAGATTTAAAAAAATACTTCTTAGTATGATCCGGTGCAATTGTACCACTACAAACTGCGACCACAGTAATAATACCATTCACACCATTCAAAACCATTCAAAAACTGAGCAAAATGTATTTTTATTGGCTATCATTTGAGTTAACAGGTTTACCAAGTTTAGAGTCCGGTTTCACTTAAAGATACATTTGACAAATAATTAGTTGCTACATCATAGACGCCGATAGATCCATAAGTGACAGGGCTGATCATTCCCAGTTCAAATGGATTGGATGCCTATCACTGTTGATGGCTTGAATGAGTTAATACATAATATTTTGTCCTTTTAATAAAACTTCAAAACATTGCCTATCTATCCTTGAATTGAAGCAAAAACTGTACTGGACATTCATACAATTTCTCATTGTATAGATTTGTTTTGTAATTACATTTTGAATCTTCAAGTCGGTAATTCTTCCATCTAAAAAATCATTGCGCAAAAAACACTGACAAAAAACAATCATTAACAACATGTACCAACGGACCCAGCTTTACGTCTTACTGTTCAGTAACACAATAAAAATTACATATGCAAACACAAAGCTGATTTCTTAAAGTGTATTTAGGTGCATTAATACCCCACAAGTATTGATATTGCAAGAAACAGTTTGAAGTTACTGCATTTTTCACATTTAATTCTGTGACGGGTTGGCCACGCGGCCCATGAACACGACACAGTCTGTACGGTGCTCGTAGATGAGGAAAAGGAAGGGGTGGTCCACTACGAAGCGGATTTGGGAGGAGAGTGGCATGAAGCCCACCTGGGTCAGAGCAGCTGCCTCCGTGCCTTCCTCGTTCACAGTGATGGTTCCCTGGTGCTTAAGCTTTATGGGAATGTAAAATTGGCACATCAGACAAAGCTGCTCTCACTTTTGCCTTTACAATGAATTCTGCCAACTCACCCAGTTCATGACAACCTTATCCGAGGTCATTCCAGAGAAGTCTCCGCCGTCATGAAACAAGTCAGTGAGTCCCATTTCTTTTAGATTCTCAATCAAGTCATAATTCTGTTGCAATTTGAAGCGAGGTATCACCACTTCACGGGTTCTGCAGGGAGTCCATAAATTAGCATCTCATAGAATCACAAATAACTGTCTTGAACATCTTTGCCCACCACCAAAATTTTTCTATTTGCATTAGTTTTACACACTGTATCACAGGTGTCCACCTCAAGGCCCGTGGGCCAGATCCCAGTCTGTCATTTTTCAATTCTTCAGTGAAAGAATTGCACTGACCTGTTTGTCATGTTTTTGATCCATTTGTTGACAACTGTGGGCGAGATCTCCTGCTCCAATGTCCTCATACCTGTTATCTTCCTCGGCAAGGCAATGAGCATGCTGATATTTCCTGAGTACGGGAGCTGAAAAAGACCATCATAACACTGCTCAGATATACTGCTGCTTGTCTCCATTGCCATCTCTAAAAACAGAGGAATCTCTCCACTCACTTGTAGGATGTCACAATCAAGTTCATGGTCGGCGGCAGCTAGGTAGTTTCCCTTATTGGTCATCATCGGCACTCGTACATTTGTCTTGTCATTCACACGAAAGTTGCGGTAGTGTGTCATCTCTTTAGGGAACTTCTGTTCCCATGTTCCTGTTAATATAAAAGGTGAAAACGAATGGTTTTGGTATATTATGGCATTCACTATTTACATTAAGGACAATACACTTAAAACTCACAGTACGATGCACCGTCATATGGCAATGTCACGATACGTCATAATACGATATTAAAAATACTACCTTCAAATGCAGTAGAGACTACAACATAAAGCGGCCGCAAAAAGCAATGGGGATTGCCTGTCATCTCACATTTTTGGGATTTAGGCCTTTGAAAAAATTATCTAGAGCAGTGGTTCTTAACCTTGCTAAAAGTACCGAACCCCACAAGTTTCACATGCGGATTCATTGAACCCTTTGGAATTGGATAATTTTTTTTTTTTTTTTCCCCAAATTCAAAACCAATATATATAAGATAGCAAGATAATAATTTAGCAAATTCCTCTTCAAAAATCTTCTAATTTTGACAGCGTGTCTTATAAACACTTCAAAATTTAAGACTACGCTGCCCATTGGTCTGTTGTATTCGCGCATACCAAGTGCGAGTCAACCTTCCACTGAGCAAACCAGTTCCTCCTCCCGTCAGATCGAGGACTAGCAGTTAAAATAAATGGATTAAGCCTATAAATCTAAATCTGGTAAATAAATAATAATAATAATAAATATTATAAATATTATAAATTATATATATATATATATATGTATAATAAGTTATTATATAAATAAAAAAATTAAAAAATCATCGTCTCGCCCATCCGGGCGGTACGGTCTCCCGGGTCCTCTACCAGAGGCCTGGGAGCTTGAGGGTCCTGCACAGGATCTTAGCTGTCCCTAGGATTGCGCTCTTCTGAATGGAGACGTCGGATGTTGTTCCTGGTATCTGTTGGAGCCATGCACCCAGCTTTGGGGTTACTGCCCCTAGTGTCCCGATCACTACTGGCACCACTCTTCCCTTCACTCCCCACATTTTCTCCAACTCTTCCTTCAACCCTTGATATTTCTCCAGCTTTTTATGTTCTTTTTTCCTGATGTTGCTATCGCTCGGGATTGCTACATCTATCACTACTGCTGTCTTCTGATGTTTATCCACCACCACTATGTCAGGCTGGTTGGCCATCACCAGTTTGTGTCTCTCTCTCTCTCTCTATCTCTCTCTCTCATTCTCTCTCTCTCTCTCTCAATACTTCTTCTCCCCACTGTATACACATATATATACTAAAGATACACGATAATATCGGTCACCAATAATTATCGGCCGATAATGGCAATTATGACGTCACACAGATAATCCAGATAATAAAAAAATTCAACTGATAATGCAATCCGATAATTATATACTTGATTTAGCCTCCAAATGTGCGCAACCGAAGAATTCAGCACGCCGCCTCCTCAACCCCTCCCGTCTCTGAAGCCCCTGAGGGAGGAGGGGTTGAGGAGGCGGAGTTACACAACAAGAAGTAGTTGAATATTATGGCGGCTGTTACTACAAAAATTACGCTCTCACCATCTGCAAAACATGTACCGCAGAAGTTCCACGAGGCAGAAAGAAAGCGTCCTCATTCAAAACCACTAACCCAGCAGCCATTTAAAACTGCATCACAAAGATTTTTGGAACGAATACGAGGCTGCTGCTAGCGGGAATGCTAAAGCTATTGTAAACACTAAGTTAAACTACAGGGCTTGTGACGATACAGAGTCGGGCTGTTTGGGAATGCAGCCGAAGGCGGGTGGTAAATTCGCATCTAAGGCTAAACACCGGCACGACTGGAGACCGATAGTCGGCAAGTAGCCGTCTTCCGACGGAGCCGCCGCTCTGGCCGGTCCGGCAGGCCGCGGCGGGGCGGGCCGAGCCCGGGGACCTCTGGCGAACACCCCGGTTTCTCGAGCGTTCCCCCACGGCGTGCGAGCAGAGCCAGGACCCGAATATGCCGCGGCGAACCGGCCGGGGCGGTCGGATTATCCGGTACGAACGTAGCTGCCGCCGCCGCCAAGACGAGCTACGTTTTTTTTTTTTTTTTTTTACCTAAATGACCCGAGAACCAAAGCCCTGGATAAAAAAATAATGCAGTTTATACGACCACCATTCTTCATGAAAAAGTGATGTCCAGTAAGCAAGCTTATCATGACGGCAAAGTGGTTAGATGATAATTTAAACATGGAGAAAACGAAGTCAGCCAGTCAATAATGCATTCAGTATGTAAAATGACGAGCTGTCAGATGACTTTGTAATGCCTTTATTTTCGGCTTAACAAAACTCAGGCACAAAACAACACGCACGCGCAGGGGCGGACTGGGACTAAAAAGCAGCCCTGGACTTTGACTCAGCCCAGCCCACAAGATACGCTATACGAAGGGAAACAGACCCCGTAGGGGTGTCCGGGGGCATACCGCCAAACCCTCGGGGGGAATTTTTTTTTTTTTTACATTTTATTGTAAAATGCATCAATTTCTTGCACTTTAAGAGAAAATGAAGAAAATATGTCTAGACTGTCACTGTCTGACTTGGGGCGCTCAAAGTACTGCAAGGCTGAACTGGAGTTGGGTTCATTTTCTGTACTAGCTCTATGATAGACCTGAATAAACAAATGAAAATGTATTCTTCAAAGCAAGTTTTATGTATTCGGGCAAATTCCACATTCTGAAACTGTCTATGATTATGATGATGATGACAATAAATTCATTCATTCATTCATTCATGTATCCAATTGATTATAATATATCTCTATATATCTCTGTCTATAAAACGATTTCATTGTTTATGCCATAATTCAGTGGTCTCCAAACTATTCCACATAAAGCCGCAGCGGGCACAGGATTTCATTCCAACAAAACAAGACAACACCTCTTACAAGTGTAATCAGTTGATTGCAGTCAGGTGCTGCTTGTTTTAGCAGAAACTTCATTGGTTAAACTGTCGGTACTCGATCGGTTGAAAGAAAAACCAGGCCCCGCAGTGGCCCTTGAGGACCGGTTTGGAGACCCCTGCCATAATTAATCTTGCCATACAAATAATAAATTTCAATGAAAATACAAAAAACATTTCAAGACAAATCCTGTATACATAACCTTCATTGGAAAGTATTAACCAGAAAACAAAACGATATATAAATGATTAAATATATATATCAATTTAACTACCTAAACTTTAAAGTAAAACCATTCATTTTATTAATATTTTGTTATATTTCTTCTGAATTAATATTGCTGCTGCGTGTGCATACGTTGTTTTACAGCTATAATATTTTTTCTTAGGAGAGTGATAGTAGGACTAGCATATTATAACTTGACACGATTGCAAACGGGTACATCGACTAGCTGGCACTAACCCTTTAATTGTCATTTATTTCATTTAAAATGTACCTACCTTGTGGATAACAATTGCCAGTATACCGAGCAAGTGACCCTCTTCATCCCTTTTTACTTGCTCTGCGCTTGTCTGGGGAACTTCCCTCTCGAACTTCCACCAGCTTATCATTACCTCCTCCCTCTATTTTTCTCCCTCCCTGCACCGGCTGCACGTCAGAGCGGCTGCCCCCTCTCACCATCGCCGGGGCTGGGCTGCTGTTACCCAACGTGGCCGTTGCAGCCAGACTGCTGCTTGCGAAAATATTTGTCAATTTATGACATTTTAATGCTTTGCTCTCCAGTTTCTTTAATTTTTTTCTTCCTAACCTTCTCCGCGCCACCCTTCTCTTTTCTTTTTTTGCCACCACCATCCATATTGGGCATTAACGCTCGTCGCCATTTTGCTTCCACAAGGAACCAATGAAGGCAACTTTGTGTTTCTTTCGTTCTTCTATCGGACTGGCGATGAACAGCCAGGCGCATTGCTGCCACCTGTCGGATTGGATGCAAACTGTAGATAATCAGAGGCTAGGGGGGACAAAAACAGTGATCTATAATGAATGGCGGCCGCCGGCCGTCCAGGGCACCGGCCGTTCTGTGATCCTCCAGAACCCACAGATTACCAGTCCGCCCCTGCGCACGCGGATGCGAGCTCCAACTCCGTTCAAATAGTACTGCCGTGTTGCAGTTTAGCTGCTGTAAAGCAAATGTCGTTAAAGCCGCAAATGTAAACAAAGCGCTGCAGAATGGGTACATGACATCTCGCTCTTTTGAGTTAATCATTTTCACAGTGTGCAACAAAGCATATAACATTAGCAATCAATTTTCAAATTATTTAACTCATTTCTCTGCTCAATTAAAGACCCAGTAGATAATCAAATTCTTAAATCAATATTCTGTAGCCACAAATATTATTCAAAATCTTTCCTTCTTCCAAGTTTTTTTAGGATTAAGTATAATAATGTATTGCTTAAAACAAGGCTGTTAAGATTATTTTCAGATAGCTATTTTTCTTCCAAGAAATCTGAGAGAAATACACTTGAGGCGATGGCAGATAATTTCACTTATTACCAATAGATTTACACTTAAAACTGGCTAGTTTTAAGGAGGTGTGTTTTGCAGTGTATTAATGTTATATATGTTAGGAATGGCTTACTTTTAAAGGCATTTTTGTGCAACTTAGGTATTTACTCTGTAAGTAATTGTTGCCAGAGGTTTGCCATTACACAATGTCAGACAATCTGTCATTATTTAGATGTTTGAATTGACGACTTGTTCATATTTTATGTTGAAAAAAAGAGCAATAAATTATATTTTTGCACTGTAATATTTTCTTTTGTGTATACTTTAAATTTTTACATAAATCTTTTAATAGAATTATCGGCTTGACATTATCGGTTATCGGTTGGAATGAGGAGGAAATTATCGGTATCGGTTGAAAAATGTATTATCGTGCATCACTAATATATACATACATACATACATACATATATATGTGTATATGTATATGTGGGTATACAGCGGGGAGAACAAGTATTTGATACACTGCCAATGGGAAAACCATTGGCAGAGTATCAAATACTTGTATATGTGTGTATATATATATATATGTGTGTGTATATATGTATATATATGTATATATATATATGTATATATATTATAAATATTAATAATAAATCTGGTCTAAAAATCACTTTGCATAGATTTAACCAGAGTAAGAAAATAGGGCTCTGCCTTTCTTTACCTTCGCCGAACCCCTTAGACTTAATCACCGAACCCCTGAGGTTGGAACAAACCAAGGTTAAGAACCACTGATCTCGAGCTAGTGAAATACTTTCAAAAAACAAACAAAAAATAAAACTTAAAGCCTAATAATGTGGGAAAGCTATTATTTCTGAATGGGAATTAAGACCAAATTTTTATAGCACTTGTTGCATTTTGTTTATCTAGTAACACAAGCACATTCATATCATTTTCTTAAAAAGCCATACAATTCTCACCAGTATTGGTCATTTGATAGCGCTATAGAGCTAATGAACCATCATGAAGTTTGGAACTAATGGGCTACAAAGCTTCATTGCTTCAACTAGCTTCAATTGGCCATTTGGCCTCCCAGCATGGATTGCAGCACTGCAGATGTAAATCAAATTCAAACTTCATGTTCTGTCCTAATATATTTCCTCTATATATCTAATCTAATTATAGGCTACTTTGCTCAAATCTTGTGGCAATGCATTTAATCTATTGAAAGCAATACAATACTTCGTCCCAAAACTAATGTCCACCTACCTTTAAAGTACAAGTAGTTGAGCAGCATTAGTACCATATTTGGGTCGATGCTCTTGAGCGGCTCCTTGATGAGTCCCTTAGTGAGCTTTAGAATGCGACTGTTGGCCTTGTTCAAAAAGGTAGCATCGCTAAAGTCCACCGACTGCGGTTCTGCAAAATAATAAGCCTTGGTGTCTGCACGGAAAGCATCTTTCACCGAGACGTTCTTTTTCACGTAGACGTCGTTCACCGAGCGCAGCGTATAGCCGTAGTTTCTGCGGAAAAGCCTGTGGGTCAACTTCCTGAAGAGCTTATGCACTGTGCTGTTGTCGTAGTGACTGCTCGCATTTACAAATTCAGTGAATCCCAAAACTTTGTAGATCTGATTATGCGTTGCAGGTCCGCTTCCCAAAGACATCATCCCCATGGCAATGGAGATCCCAGCAGGCGCCAGCAGAATGTTGTCAGTCTGGTTGACGTCATTGCGAAGACTACGGTAGAGGTTGAAGCCGAAGAGCGCGTTTGCAACGTTGAGGCGTCGGAGGCGAGAGCGACCGTGGAAGAGCCGTAGGAGTCTGGCACGACGAATTTTTGGGTCCGATGGTTCAGCGAATATGTCGATGTCCGGTGCGGGGGTTGCAATCTCGTCAATCTCATCTCCTTCGCTGAAAAATGTCACTCATCAATTATAAATTACTGGTTTCTTACCTCAAATGATCTTAAAACAATACTCACATATAGTCATCGCTGCCTGCAGACAGGATCTTATCAAAATCAATGTAATCTGTGTCTTCAAAGCCGTCAAACACTAGGTCATTGGTGATGGTGTTTGCCTTGTGGAAGTCTAAATCAATGTCTTCCATATCTGTGCCCCCGCTCCCTTGAAAGCCCCTGGGGTCTGGGTTAGCAGGATTAAAGTGCGAACTGAGGTCTTTGATGCCAGCCAGCGTTGGACTGACCAGCAAGCAGGCCAAAGAAACAACTGTCACTATCACCTGCATCTTGAAGGCTTCTCTGAGGGCAGAAGGATGTTATAGAGCAACTTAACAAACATATACAATACTGCAACAATAGACTATTACACTAAATTAAATTCAATTTCAAAAAGCATTAAAAATTCTAACTCTTGGCCATCAGCATGTTTCTCTACTGACTTACCTTTACTGTGTGCTGCTTTGTGTTTGCGGGACACAAGTAGAGAATTGAATCCAAAACTGAACTTTGACGTGGTCTTGTCCTAAACAAATAGACAAGATCAAACAGACCCCAAAGTCCTGTGACTGAATAACGTCTCTTAACTTAGTTAAATGTCCCCTCAACAGTAATGGATTCGGCTTGTCTCAAAACAAAAATAATCATCTAGTTATTAAATCGGTTTTCAGATTTTCTTTATTGTACATAGTTTATCTAGATTGAGCCCGCTGTACACTCAGTTGTTTTCACCCGATCTATGAACATTCCTCTAATTCACAGTTGACCAGACGACTGCCACCAATCAAAGAAGCTAAGCCCCGCCTCCAGAAGCTGTTTCGGGACTTCTGGCTTTATTCAGTGGTCATGGGTTTTGCTGTGGAAGGATCAGGTTGGCTGAACACCTATGTTGAATTTTATTGTTTGATGCAAAGTCAAGATTTTGTATCACTTGCCAACTAACTTTTAAATGTTGGCTGAACTTCTTTTATTGTGGTTGTGGATATTTTGATAAAGAGGGTTGGCTGTAAATGACTTAAAAAAAAAAATAATATTCCCCTTAAAATGGAAGTGGTCCAACCATTCAATAAATTCTCAAAAACCTAATGTTTTGTATCATTCCTGTTCTGCTTGAATACAAAGTTAAATAGTTTTACTACAGACAACATTTTTTGTGTGACTCATTTAGCACATTTCTAACATTTTTTTAGGTATCTGAAAAGAGTAACAGAGACATGTTGCAGTGTAGATGGATCATACCACAATCTAATTGACAATAATAAACATTTAAGTTAAAGTCAAAACTGAGCATTAATACATTATTAAAGCATATTGATTTGCATGAACACATAGACATCAGGTATGGTTGACAATTAGTTTCTCAGTATTTCTGTCTTTGTAGGTCTCTGGCCCAAAGAATGGTATGAGGGTGTTTGTGAGATTGCCACAAAGTCTCCTCTCCTGACCTTTCCCAGTGGGGAGCCCCTTCGCTCCGAACTGCAATACAACTCTGCCTTGAAAAACGACACAGTCACACCGGTAGTGCTGAGAAAGCAACAATAATTTCAACACGTTGTTTGTGTGTCCGTAATATCTCAAAGCTCTTTCCTCCTCTAGGCGGAGTTGAGCGAGTTACGTGCAACCATCAACAATCTCTTAGACCCCTCTCCTGATGCATCAGCCCTTATCAACAAGCTTGACTTTGCCATGTCTACGTACCTGCTGTCAGTCTACAGATTAGAGTATATGAGGTTCGAACCATGTTTTTAGCTAAGATCTGCTCCTCAAACACTGCATTGATAATGCTTGATTTCCCTGTAGAATGCTTCATTCCAACGATCCGGACCGCTTCCAGGTCATGTTTCGCTATTTTGAAGACAAGGCGATTCAGAAAGACAAATCTGGTGAGGGGGTATTTTTTTCATTTGTGCATGCCAGGCATCTGCCTGTATGAGATTCTGATGGTATGATAACATTAAGCAAAAATATCACGGTACTGCAATTTCAGCTCTAAAATGTGTTACTAAAATGTGTTATTATATATCTGGTTTAAAAAACACTTTTTTTTCATTGAACAGGATTTTTTTCAAAACATTAGCAAATTGGAACATAAGTATAAATGTTAAAATAAAAAAATAACAAATATTCTTAACAAAATTAAAATAAATGGAGTCGTTTAGGTAAGTCGAAACCCACAACCACAGTTCAACATTATTACCATCAGAACAAAAATAATTTAATTATTTTCCATAAAAAAGCATGCACGTATGACTCGTATCACGTTTACATTATACACACTCAACACAGACAGTTGCCAGAGAGAAAAAAAAACATGTTTTAACACGCTAGACGCACTAAACATGCTGGAGTTAACACTCGTAGCTGGTGGGAAACGTTCATGACAGTGTTTAGTAACCTATAATTTTGTATAAATGCGATATTATACTCATATTGACGATATTACCTCCTTGGCAGCCACCCTCCGCAAACATGTTTTACATGTCGGTTGGCCCTCTTCTAAGCCGCGGCCGTCTGTAACTTTTCTGTAGCTGAAGTATTCCCATACCAGCGTTCGTTTTCTTCGATGGGGGAATAAGTTCAGGAGTTTCACTTCCTCCAGCCATTGTGTAGCACAGCTGGCTCACTGACACTGAGCAACAACCAGTGGGGGAGGCTTGAGCTTTACAGCTGTAAGCGAGGGATTTCTTCATGCATTTTTGGGACATAAAAAATTGCTAGTACTTTAGGGACGGATTTTTTTTTGCGGTTTTGAAACCTTGACGTTTTCATACCACGGTATACCTTGAAACCGGTAATCGGCACATGCCTAGTGCATAGTTTTTGTGCTCCTTCGATTCATCAGCTAATCAACAACTGAATTATCATTAAGAGTTCACCAATAAGTGGTACAAATCCTCGTCTTTGACCCTCCTGATTATCTTTGTAATAAATCAAAATACGATATTTGCCAAAATCTTTTATTTTGAAAATCATTGACACAGTATTCATAGCCCAACTTCCAATACAAATGCATTTACAGGTAAAATGTTACAACCATGTTGAGCCTATTAGTCGACCAATTGCAAAAAAAAAAAAAAAGTGATCGGTGATTAATCAACTGTCACTTTCCTTAAAATTATGTTGTCATCAGGGATGATGCAGTGTATTATTTGTGTTGGCGACAAAGTGTTCGACGTCTTCCTCCAAATGATGGCTGACAAGGTGGGTGAGCTTTTTTTTTCTTAATAGATTAACACCATATACGAGAATAGACGTCTGCTTTTATTTCGACAAATTCAAAATGTATTGGCGCTGAAACATAATAAATCATTGCCATCCCCCCAGTTGAAATAGATTGGACATCTACAGTATTGCGGTCAGTGGCAACATTTTTGTTATTCTCCGCTGTTTCTAATTGTAGCCAAAGACTAAAGAGCATGAAGAGGAACTAGAGCGTCATGCTCAGTTCTTGTTAATTAACTTCAACCACACCCACAAGAGGATCCGCAGGGTGGCAGATAAATATCTATCTGGTTTGGCTGAGACGTGAGTTTCCTCCACTTACAGTTTTTTTTTTTTTTTTTCATATCTAGCATGTTAATGTTTTTACATTCATGAACACTGTCTCCCACTTTGACCAGATTCCCACATCTGCTTTGGAATGGTCGCGTGCTGAAGACCATGTTAGATATTTTGCAGACCCTCTCGCTCTCACTGAGTGCAGTAAGTATCATGACTTCTTTTTGTTGTCATTCAAAACACAAACACACCTGTGTAAAAATATTCTCTATTTTTTTAAGGACATCCACAAGGATCAGCCGTATTATGATATTCCAGATACCCCGTACAGCATCACTGTACCTGATACATATGAAGCCAGAGAGGTACGTTTCTGTGTCTACTAGAGGGAAGCAAACTTTCGGTCTGGAAAAAAATTTGTCGAGTTGAGTAGTTCTTGAACATCTTATAGCACCACCATAACGACCCCCCATTCAAATACAGTAACCTATTAAGTTCTCCTCAAAGCATTTAAAAATTATACCTCTCTTTATAATTGTAAGCTACATTAACATATACAGTTTCAACATTTACGCCCGCTCAGAAAGAGGGAAAAAACTTGAAAAATGATAGATTGTAGTTAAAATCTATTGCAAATAAAAGGTAAACTTACTTAAAGCTTAAAGCTCAAGTTAAATTTATTATACTAAAAACTACGTACAGCTAAATTGTACTTGAAAAATAATATTCCTATCTCAAAAAAAATAACGTTCACAAAAAGAAAAGCGCTCAATGCAAAGAGAACTGGCATTCCCAATCAAAATAGCTCGGCAAAATAATATTCAGACTTTGGTCAAACTCTATTCAAACATTTCGTTAAGCTCAACAAATACTCTAGATGGCAATATTTATTCACAATATACAAACTATCAGAGGTCTCATACGTTGTTACACTCAAATGAACGTAAGGTACAATGAATCCGGAAACTACGGCGTCAGTCAAGGGGCAAAATGCACTAGAAAAACTTAACTAGATCTCTAATTAATTTAAAACTCGCCCTTGACACCTTGTTGTCTATTTCAATCACTACCTTCCACAATGGCGACCTATTAGTTTATATTTTGATTGAAAATTTTATAAATTTTAGTCAAACGAAAACATACAGAGGGGTTTTAAAATACAATTACTATAACTTGTACTCACATTTATCTTTTTAAGAATTACAAGTCTATTCTATCCGTGGATCCCTTTCACAGAAAGAATGTTAATAATGTTAATGCCATCTTGTGGATTTATTGTTATAACAAACAAATATGGTACTTATGTACAGTATGTTGAATGTATATATCCGACTTACCTTTCCATTCCAACAGTAATTTACAGAAAAATATGGCATATTTTAGAGATGGTTTGAATTGCAATTAATTACGATTAATTAATTTTTAAGCTGCGATTAACTCGATTAAAATTTTTAATCGTTTGACAGCCCTAGAACAAATACAATCTTCTTATAATATTTGGTGTGGTTGTGCTCTTAGTCCAAAGATTACGGTAATCACGTTTCCTGTCCTCCACTTGGTGTTTTTTTTCTCTTTTTTTTAACCTTTCTCAGAGCATAGTAAAGGACTTTGCTGCTCGCTGTGGAGAGATCCTAAAGGAAGCAATGAAATGGGCCCCCTCAGTCACAAAGTCCCACCTGCAGGTCAATTTTTTGCCTTCATTTGGATGAACTCATGCACGTCCTAAAATCCGCCTTTTGTTTCTCTCATGGATACAAAAACTGTACAGTCGCTTATATATGAATTGTTCTAATCTTCGCATGTGTGTCTCACATGCTGTAATATCTCCTCTTGTCTGTGTTGAGCAGGAATATTTGAATAAGCATCAGAACTGGGTGTCAGGTCTGACCCAACACACTGGCTTGGCCATGGCAACAGAGAGCATCTTGCACTTTGCAGGCTACAACAGGCAGAGCACTACACTGGGCGTGAGTTTCAAACTTGCACACTAGATTCACGCTACAGTATTTTGTTTTGAGATTTACGTTTAGTAATTAGACAGTGTTGGATCTAGATTCAAGGTTCAACAGCTTAATTGCCACTTTACTGTTTCCATACTAAAACAGTTTAAACAAAATAAGTTTGTCTTGGACTCGACAAACATCTAGTTTTACTTTATTAATTTTATTATTAGCCTGTACTGTATATACATTACAGATGTACCGAAAATTCGGTTGCCAAAAATCTTTGCGTATAAAAATGTGTTTTTGGTTTTGGTCCGGCTCTCATTCATGCATGTGTGCAAGCTCTTTCACGGTGACTGGACTGCAATTATGACTACAGGGTCCGTTTAGAGCTACTCTGAGAACAGTTTCAAATGGTCGCTTCAATTACCATTTGGAAACGCAAATCAAAGTGACACAACAGCCAAATATAATACAAGTAGTAAAAATATACGCAGTACAAAGTGGCTGTGTCTACTCTACATGCTTTTTACTCTATAGTGAGTCAAGTAAAAATTTTTGTGTGTTTTATGTCATGTACTGTTGAAATTTTTGTAACAAATATTTTTGTCTTTTTAAACATAATGAATTCGTATATTTTTAAGATAAAATACATAAATAACAAAAATCTGAATAATTATATATATATATATATATATAATATAAATATCTGAATATAAGTACTATAGGCATTTAAAAAAATATTTTGAATAACAATTGGTCTCAGTTTTGGGCCAATAATTTTTTATTTCGGTGCATCCCTTATATATGCATAATATATATGTATATATTATTTTTAACTCACTCCTCAAAGAAAAATCCAGTTGTATTGATGCCGGTTATCCCACCTTACAGGCTTTCAATATACATATGTATATATATATATATATATATATATATATATATATATATATATATATATATGTGTATGTATGTATGTACAGTGGGGAGAACAAGTATTTGATACACTGCCAATAGGAAAACCCATTGGCAGTGTATCAAATACTTGTTCTCCCCACTGTATGTATATATATGTATGTATGTATATATGTATATATATATAACAAGTATTTGATACACTGCCAATGGGTTTTCCTATTGGCAGTGTATCAAATACTTGTTCTCCCCACTGTATGTATATGTATAGCACATGAGGTATTTGAGTGCTTGCTCAAAACATTTATGAGTTGCGCCAGCACCTTGCTTGTGTTATTTGTGCATGCATGATGTGTTTTTATATGGTGTACAGCGGGGGTCTCAGACCAATTCCACAAAGGGCTGCAATGGGTGCAGGTTTTCATTCCAACAGCTTCAGCACTGAGTTTAACCAATGTATTTTCTGCTGAAACAAGCAAACACTGAATAAACCAGATTGGTGAAAAGATGTCTTTTTTTTTCAATTTGAATGAAATCCTACAAGAGTTGGGTAGTGCGTTACATTTATTCTGTTACATTTCCTTGAGTAACTTTTTGAGAGAATTTACTTCTAAGAGTAGTTTTACCAAGCCATACTTTTTACTTGAGTAGATTTGTGAAGAAGAAATGCTACTTTCACTCCGCTACTTTTGGCGACACTAGTCGTTACATTTTTCCTCATTATTCTACTTATGAGATTTTACTTCTGTTTTTGTTTTTCCCGGGGACGCCAACAGTAGCTCAACCAGTTTCACCAATGAGACGTTGTTCATTATACCAATCAGACTCAGGCTTTTCAACCTGTTCAATCACTTGGTGTCTTTAAAGCACCTAAAAAAATTAAGTATTTGACATAGAGCGCTGCTGTCAACATGACTCGAAAGCGTGGATTTTAATCTCTCTCCCAGTTTTTATTTGGCACTGATTGACCACAGAAAACTGGAGACATGATCCTTTTAGGTTCATAATAGGAAATGTGTTTTAATGTTTTAATTTCTCTAGATTTTTTGTCTCTGGCCGGAATTCAATTTTTTGTTGTTGTTGTATTTTTTTTTGGCTTATGTGGTTATGTAAAATGTTATAATAATAACAGTTCATATAGATAACTTTGTGCTGAAAAAAAAAAATACGATTGTTTAAAAAAAAAAAAAATCAAACATCTTCAGCAGTCACTCACAATGTTACCAATTACTTGAGTATTCTTTTCACCAAATACTTTTCTATTATTATCATTTTTTTTGGATGACTACTTGCACTTTTATTTGCATAATATTATTTTGAAGTAACGCTACATTTAATTGAGTAAAATTATTGGCAACTTTACCCTCCTCTGCGGCCCTTTGCGGAATTGATTCGAGACCCCTGGTGTACAGCATCTTATGTCTAGGTAAAAATCTTTACTTGCACGTTTACTCTTCATTTAGTTGATGTTGTATTGTTCTTGCTGTACACAGTTATCAGTACACAAACATCAGATGTCAATATTTTCACCATCTGATGAGGAGCATTCTCTGTATCCACTATTGACCTACAGTTAAAACATACTATGTCATGCTTAACAATTATCTTAATGAGCTCCATCAAGTGCTTTGAATTCATTATTGCAGTATTTACAGTGTATCACAAAAGTGAGTACACCTCTCGCATTTCTGCAGATAATTAAGTATATCTTTTCATAGGGCAACACTGACAAAATGAAACTTTGACACAACGAAAAGTAGTCTGTGTGCAGCTTATATAATAGTTAAAATTTTTCCCCCTCAAAATAACTCAAAATATAGCAGATAATATCTAAACCCCTGGCAACAACAGTGAATACACCCCTATGAAAAAAATGCACATCCCTTGATGTCCAAATTGAGTACCGCTTGTCATTTTCCCTCCAAAATGTCATGTGACTCGTTACAGGAGTGCTGTCAGTATTGCTGCAGAGATTGAAGAGGTGGGGGGGTCAGCCTGTTAGTGCTCAGACCATACGCCGTACTCTACATCAAATTGGTGTGCATGGCTGTCACCCCAGGCGGAAGCCTCTTCTGAAGACGGTACACAAGAAAGCCCACCCGTCTCATCAGACTATAAGACATGGTTCCAGTAATCCATGTGCTTTGTTGACATGTCTTCGCAAACTATTTGCGGGCTTTCTTGTGTACCGTCTTCAGAAGAGGCTTCCTCCTGGGGTGACAGCCATGCACACCAATTTGATGTAGAGTACGGCGTATGGTTTGAGCACTAATAGGCTGACCCCCCATCTCTTCAATCTCTGCAGCAATGCTGACAGCACTGCTGTAACGAGTCATGACATTTTGGAGTGAAAATGACAAGCAGTACTCAATTTGGACATTTAGGGATGTGCATTTCTTCATAAGGGTGTACTCACTTTTGTTGCCAGGGTTTTAGATATTAATGTCTGTATTTTGAGTTATTTTGAGGGGAAAATATATAAACTCTTTTTATATAAGCTCCATAGACTACTTTTTATTGTATCAAAGTTTCATTTTGTCAGTGTTGTCCGATAAGATATACTTGAATATCTGCAGAAATGCGAGGGGTGTACTCACTTTCGTGATACACTGTAAGTGTTAGGCTAAAAATATTTTTTTACTTACGCATTAAAACTGTTCCTTCTTGTATAACGCTACACGCTGTGGGTATAGTGGTGTAACAGTGTTTATTTTTGCAGCTGCTTTATTTTAATATTGTACTTAATTACTTTGTGATTCACAGACCTAATTACTTACTAATGCATGCAAACACTAGTATTTGTGGTATGTGTTTTTTCGTCGGCTTGCTTCCTGCTATTTGTGTCTTTCATTTGCTTTGTTTTATTTGTCTCTATCAAACAACATCAAACTACCTGCCTGGTTGACTGGCTGCTTTATGGATTTTGCTGGTAACTTGGCTGCAATGGAATGGTGGGTTTTTTGGATGGATGGTTGCCCATTTGGTTAACCGGTTTTGCTGGTGCCCATCTCTACACTGCACCATAGGCTGCGTTTCCTCAGGTTGGTTTCAATAATGATTACAGATGGCAGGGTTTTGACACTTTTATTGAATGCCGAGCCACAAATGAACTTCCGTTTGCCTCCGCAGACTACTCAGCTGACAGAAAGACCAGCATGCGTGAAAAAAGATTACTCCAACTTCATGGCGTCTCTCAATCTGCGCAACCGATATACTGGAGAGGTATACGCTCATTTTTGTTCAACTTTTAACTAATGTGCAAGATATAGTTTAAAATGCATTTTTAAGACAGACACTTTCAGAGATGTACCGGTAAATGTTTTTTTTTAAATTTATTATTATTATTTTGATAATGTACAGTGGTATGAAAAAGTATGTGAAACTTTTGGAATTTCTCACATTTCTGCATTAAATCACCATCAGATGTGCTCTTTTTCAAAATCACACAGGTGAAAATACCATGTCTGCTTTAACTAAAACCACTGAAACATTTAGAGGTTTTCATACTGTAATGAGGATAGCATGCAAACAATGACAAAGGGGGGAAAATAAGTAAGTTAACCCTCTGTCTAAGGAGACTTAAAGAGCAATTGAAACCAATTTTCACCAAACATTTCAAGTCAGGTGTGTGCCCAATCACTGATGAGTGGTTTAAAGCTACTCTGCCCACTATAAAACACACACCTGGTAAGAAATGTTTTGATGAGAAGCATTGTCTCGTCTGCATCATGGCTCGGGCAAAAGAGCTGTTTGAAGACCTGCGATCAAGGATTGTTGATTGTTGAAAGTTGGTAAAGGGTACAAAACCATCTCTAAAAGCCTGGATGTTCATCAGTCGACAGTCAGAGAAGTTGTCTACCAATGTTGCTTCTCTCCCAAGTAGTGGCTGTTCACCAAAGATGACGCCAAGAGTTCAGCGCAGAATACTGAGAGGTAAAAAGGAACCCTAGGGTGTCTGCTAAATACTTACAGAAATCACTGGCACAGTCCAATAGCTCTGTGCACACATCAACTATATGTAAAACTATGGCCAAGAATGGCATTCATGGGAGGACTCCACGGAGGAAGCCACTGCTGTCAAAAAAAAAACCAAAAACATTGTTGCTCGTTTAATGTTCCCAAAAAGGCACTTGGATGTCATGTGTGGAGGAAAAATGGAACAGCTCGCCAACATCAACACCTTATCCCCAAACTGAAGCATGGTGGAGGGAGCATCATGATTTGGGGCTGTTTTCCTGCCTCAGGGCCTGGACAACTTGCAATCATTAATGGAAGAATGAATTCAAAAATTTATCAGGATGATTTGCAGGAAAACCTGAGGCCTTCTGTCAAACAGTTGAAGCTAAAAAGCGGATAGATGCTGCAACAAGACATTGATCCAAAACAGAGAATTAAATCAACTTCATAATGGTTTCAGAAGAACAAAATACACGTTCTGGAGTGGCCAAGTCAAAGTCCAGACTTAAACCCCATTGAGATGCTGTGGCATGACCTAAAGATAGCGATTCATGCCAGACATCCTAGGAATCTGACTGAACTATAGCAGTTTTGTAGAGAAGAATGGGCCAAGATTAGTCCTGATCGATGTGCCAGACTGATCTACAGCTACAGGAAGCGTCTAGTTGAAGTTATTGCTGCCAAAGGGGGGGACGGGGGGAATATTAAATGTGATGGTTCACTTATTTTTTCCCCCCTTCTGTCATTTTTTCTATACTATCTTCATCAAAATATGAAAACCTATAAATGTTTGGGTGGTTTTAGTTAAAGCAGACAGTTTTTTCATTTGTGTGATTTTTACAAAGATCAGACCACATTTAATGGTGATTTTATGCAGAAATTTGAGAAATTCCTAAAGGTTCAGATACTTTTTCATACCACTGTAGTTGTTAGGGCTCCAGCTATTTATTTGAGGACTTGCGGTGAACGCAGTTCATTGAAATACATTTGTATCAAGTATTGCATTCTATATTTTGACTAAAGTTGAGTGTGTGATTTAGGATTTTTTGTCTTGGTTTTAAAATTTCTTAAGAGTTTGAATATTAATGCACATAACAATTAGGGAGGGTGAATTCGAGATGGGTGGTGTATAACCAAAGTTACAAATGTAACTACGGTTCTATGAATCCCGTATGACCTACAGAGGGCTGTGCTGAAAGCACAAAAAAGGATATCTGTGCATTCGCAAAGAAATCATTCAGAGCTTTCAGCACTCCCCTCTGTCAGCATGAATGAAATGAACTATTGTGTACCTTATATTTTGTGAAACTGTCTAAATGGGGCCAAAATACAAACTCTGGTAAACAATAAAACACAGTGTCCTACGGTGTCAAAAGAAATCCAATATTATTACAATGCATTTAACTTATTGGCTGCCATTGACGAATATGACGAAGATCATTCGCTGCCAGCCCTCCTAGTTCAAATGGTTTAGATTAATACCCGTGACAAACTCTTTTAAATTCACAGCAGAAGGATGAAAAGAGCCACATGATTGGATGTCTACTATCGTCAGTGGCACTGAAAAAGTTCAAATGTGATGATTTTCATTATTTAGCACAAGTTCTACACCAATTAGTGCACGGTATTAATTATTTGTAATAAGCTTAAATATTATTCACATAAATGTTCAGCATTAGAAAAATGACATTTTCTTATGTTATGTTTTTATGATATGTGTCATGAACCGTTAAATATTTTCTGTCCAAAAATCTGTATAAGACAATTTTTTTGTTTTATCAGGTCGCCGGTATGATCCAGTTTTCCGAGGCCACACACAGCCAATCAGACTTGAACAAGCTGATGATTGAGCAGATGAAGAGTGCACTGGACAGCCAAGATTCAGAGGCTTTCACGCAGGCCATGTTCAAGATGGCAGCCTTGCTCATAATCACCAGAAGTGAGTCATAGCACACAAAAATGCTGGCTCTGTTCACTATTATTGTGGGGATTAACGTAATCCTCACTTCTTGTCAGACTGCAACCCTCAGCTCCTGCATCATCTGTGCTGGTCGCCCCTTAAGATGTTCACCGAGCATGGCATGGAGACCGCAATCGCGTGCTGGGAGTGGCTCCTGGCTGCACACGATGGGGTTGAAGTGCCAGTTAGTATCACCCTCAGAGTGCTGACTACATCCCACAGAGTAAATACTTTTTGTTCTCCTTCGTGTGTGTCCAGTTGATGCGTGAAATGGCAGGCGCTTGGCAGATGTCGGTGGAGCTGAAGATAGGTTTGTTCTCCGTCACCAAGGTTGAGGCGGGCCCACTAGCAGTGTCTGAAGAAAGCCAACCCTCCCCCTGCGCGCCTGACGTCATACCCCACTTTCTGTGGATCGAGGTTAATGACATTCTTTCATAGATCTATATTTGTCAACATACCGAGAATTTTTGGATGTGACTTTTTAAAAAAAATATATGAATCTTATTTCTTCCAGTTTCTTGTGCAGCGGTTTGAAATAGCCAAGTATAGCAGCTCAGACCAGGTGGAGATTTTCACCACCATCCTGCAGAGGTCGCTGTCTCTGAGCGTGGGAGGAGCCAAAAGCAACTTAAACACGCATGTCGCTGCCATCGGACCGAGATTTAGGTGCGCTGTCCGAGCCCTGAAGACTGGTATCGATAATGAAATAAATAGTTTTACACCGATAGCGGGAAAAAAAAAATGTCATCGGTATCAGGGAGTACTAAGAAATGCACTCTAATGCTGCGCAATATGTACCGTATTGGCCCGAATATAAAACGGCCCTGATTATAAGATGACCCCCTCTTTTTCAAGACTCAAGTTTGAAAAAAGATTTTTTGAACACCAAATTAATTTTTATACAGAAAATACTTACAGTACGTCCAAAACAAATGATTATAACAATATATTGGAGAGAAAAAGCATGTTATTTTGCCTCAATTAAATCTTAATATCTGAACATTTAAATATGTAAACTAAAGTGCAATCACATTCGTAAATGAATGGCTTCTGGGTTTTGAAATGTAAATAAAACAATCTATTTTGATAAAACAACAAAATTGCAATAACTGCACTAACCATCAAAGTGAAGTCTAACTGTAACTGTAGTCCTGAAACGAATCTGAATAAGGAAAAACATAGCAATAAAATAATGAGTAGCTGAGCTCTATCATGACAGAACATCGCTTCAATGATATCTGGCGCCATCTAGTGTCGTGAATGGGGAGAGTAGCTGAGATCTGTCATGACAGAAATTTGCTTCAATGATATCTGGCGCCATGTACCGTGGTGAATGGGTATACTGTGTAGAACGCGAATATAAGACGACCCCCTCTTTTTCAGGCTTATTTCAATGCAAAAAACACCGTCTTATATTCGGGCCAATACGGTACTTCTCAAGATGGCCACCAGCTACACACGCTGCCGCAAAAAATGAAACGTTTGTCGCCCATCCCAAGATGATGATAGAGGTCAAGTTGTGTGGTATCCAATCATCCTTCTCCTGTGAATTTAAATTAGTTTATCAATAGTAGACATCCAATCCATTTGAAGTGGGAGGGTGGCATGCTCATTCACTGCCACCCCTCCCACTTCAAATGGATTGGATATCTATATATGTCAATAGCGGCCAATGAGTTAAATCAGTGCCTGACCAAGCCTTGATAGCTATTACTTTACATTAAAGTGAGTATGCAGTAATTTAATATTAAAAGGAAAAAAATGCATATTTTGTCAAAAACATGTTATTGGTCCACTAATGGCATCGGCCAAAAAATGGCATCGGTGCAACACTAACAAAAAGATGCCTTTGGTATTTCTTTTTCATTGTAGACTTCTTACTCTGGGTTTAACTCTGCTGCATGCTGACGTTGTGACAAACGCCACCATCAAAAATGTGCTACGAGAAAAGATTTACTCCACAGCTTTTGACTACTTCAGGTAAAAAATAGATTCCTAGTGGTGAAAAGAAAACTCATCAGTGGTTTACTTATTTTTTTACTTCCCTTTTTATAGCGTCAATCCCAAATTTCCCACTCAGGCCGATAAGAGGTTGAGAGAAGACATAAGCATCATGATCAAGTTTTACACGTGCCTGCAATCGGACAAAAAGTATTTGGCTGCCAACCAACTGGTGCCCCCAGGTTCAGAACTTTTAACTATGCTGCACACTGACTGACCTCAGCATTAGGTACTTAACCGCCATTGACAGTGATAGACGTTCAATACATTTTGACTGGGAGGGTTGAAATGAATCGGACATCTTTCGCTATCAATGGCAGCCAAATACAATCAGAGATGGGTGGTAATTTGTTACATTTACTCTGTTACATTTACTTGAGTAACTTTTTGAGAAAAATGTACCTCATAGAGTAGTTTTACCACCTGAACCCTAAATGCAGTTATTTCCTCTTGTTTAGATCCACAAGACATGTCGGTCAATAGCTTGTCAGTAATGCCGGTGACAGACAGCCGTAGTAACCTGGATGCGGCGTTGGGTCAGAGGCAGCAGGTGGCTCAGGGATGGATTAACACATACCCTTTGTCCTCTGGAATGTCCACCCTTTCCAAAAAATCAGGTAAAAAGCACATATTATCTCCTAATTTACATGATAGATTGCTGATGTGTTTCTAATGGATTGTTTCAGGTCTCTCCAAAAAAAGCAATAGAGGTTCTCAACTGCACAAGTATTACATGAAACGTCGGACCCTTTTACTGGCTTTACTGGTAGTTATATTTAGTGACATTGTCTTTATCAATGAATTAAAATGTATTGAGTCACACTCAAGTGCATCATTTTTTGTAGGCCAGTGAGATCGAGCGGCTGACGACGTGGTACAACCCTTTGTCGACCCAAGAGCTCGCCATCGCCACAGAGCAGTCTGTGGAGACAAGCATTGCAAACTGGCGGTCCAAATACATTAGTTTGACAGAGAAGCAGTGGAAGGACAACGTCAATCTGGCGTGGAGCATTGCGCCTTACCTGGCCCTGCAGCTGCCTGCCAGGTATGACAAAAAACCTGTATATGTTTGAGGGTACTGTTATATGTTGATTTTGAAATTATGTGTTTTGGAATCATAGTGGTAGCAGTGAACCAGTGTTGTTTTTGGCAGAGATTTTCATTTTCCTCTTAGTCTTTTGGACGATAATACTTATTAGTCTTCGTCATATTTTAGCCATCTCAAAATATGTTTGTCTTCGTCTAGTTTTTGTTGACTAACACTCAAGACTAATTTCGTCTAGTTTTAGTTGACGTTTAGTAAAAATATTTGTACTAAAAACGTACTTAAAATTTCGTGTGTAAAATCAAAACAAAAAAAATTAACAAAAAAATATATACAAATAAAGGTTTCCTACTATTTTGAATGAACATTGACAGACGAGCACATTTTACACAAGGACAATGCCAACTTGGTGATTATACACACTCTGCAGGAAAATAGTACATTATTTTCAATTAATTATAACCATCTGGACGCCACGAACTGTATGTAAAAAAAACAAAAGAAAAAAAATGTTGTCCGAGAGTTTAAGAGGACGCTCGCTGTTAGCATTAACCTATTGCTAACGCGACTGCAGTGCTAACGCTACAAGTTACATTTAGTGTGTGATGATCACTCAGCACAGACCTTTAAAGACTAAAGCAACATTGCATATTCTCTCTCACGAAGAAAACAAATGTTACCGTGTGTGCAAGCCTTCATGGGGACTGGAGATGATACACTGGTGAGTCGGGAAGGGGGGGGGGGGCACAGCATGTCACGATTGACATAACCAGACACTGCTACGATGCCGGCTAACTACACATAAAATGTTCTATCATTTCGTGATGAAAAAAGTCTTCGTTGACGAAATATTTTTGTTTTTGTCATCTTTGACTAAAACAACACTGCAGTAAACAATCATGTTTCATTGACTTTGACAACAATAGACTGGGAGGGGTTTAAAAAGAAATTGACTATTTAATAATTTAATTTAAAGTAATTTAAAGATCAAGATCATAGATAAAAAATTGAGGACGATTTGATCAGCCATGACATTTTTAATCAATCAAACGTAGTGGAAATGCAGTTTGACTATTGTTTGGCAGATACTGTAGTTAAAAGTCCTTTTGATGGTTTTCCTTGAGTTTATTAAGCTCCAATTGACGGAAACTGTAAAACAGTGGTCTCAAACCGGTCCTCAAAGGGCCGCAGGGGGTACTGGATTTCATTCCAACCAAACGAGACAAATACCTTTTCACCAATCTGGTTTCTTACAAGTGTAATCAGTTGATTGCAATCAGGTGCTGCTTATGTTAGTAGAAACCTCATTGGTTGAACTGTTTGTGCTGGATCTGTTGGAACAAAAACCAGGACCCACTGCGGCCCTTTGTGGAGTCGGTTTGAGACCGCTGCTGTAAAACTTAGAAACTCACATAACAAAGACAATTACAAATAATCTGCATTAGAATAAAAACTACACTTTTAAATATTTCTACTATCCTCAGTCTTTATTATTGCTGAAGAGGTACTTTATTTTTTTATTATTTTTTAAAATCCTGATACCTCAAAGAATCATCCTCATTTGAAAGTCAGTTATTTGGATACATTCCTTGCATTGTTGAGTGAATCATATTGTTCTTTTTTATTAATGACTTTGTATGTTTCCAACTTTGTGTCTGCTGTTTCAAACATTGACTTCGATAAATGTTTTGCTAGAGGCAAGCTGTTATGTTATGTTAATATTTACTTAATATGTGAATAAAATTTTCTATATATATATATATATATTCTTTAGTTTTTTATGTTTTCAATACAAATTCTTTAAAATAACTAGTGGGGAAAAAAACATGAAAATAATCGAGATCAGAGGTTTAAAAAAACAAAAACAAACAACTATTATAATGTTTAATTGTAGTCATCTTTTTTTCCCAACCATACTGCCCAACCCTACTATTGATAAAGGAAGGTAATGTTTTATTTTCTGGGTATGAATTTACTGTATGAATAAAATTCAGGTGCAAACTGTCTGACGTAATACAGTAAATATTCCCATCCCGGTTCTCTTTCTTTCCCCATAGGTTTAAACACACTGAAGCAATCGTATCAGAGGTGACTCGCCTAGTGCGTCTGGATCCAGCTGCTGTTTGTGATGTCCCTGAAGCAGTCAAGGTGAGAGCAGAAGGACTCATACCAGACATCCCAAATGCCAAAGACTAATTTCAAGGAGATGTTTTTGTAAACATATTATTAATTAACTGTAGATGCATGTTTAATTAATTTAGCCTACTGAAATGAAAAGCAGGTGATGGCGTGTTAAACTTAGTCTACCTTAACATGTCTTTTACATTCATTAAGCTTGCAGTGGCCAATGTCAGCATTCAGGTCACTGTAGCACACAGTGCACCTCAACACGGTGTCATCATTCTTCACCTTAACTTTACCATAACACCTTAACCCTTTAGTATATGGGTAGTCCCCAGGTTACGAATGAGTTCTGTTCCTACACTAGTGACATAACCCCAATTTCATAGTAAGTTGAAATTAACCCTTAAGAACCCCTAAACAGCCCCTGAATCTCAAAATAACTATCCAAAAACATGTATTATACGTCATTGTACTGTCCTCACCAAGACGTTGGAGCTAAGACCTAGCTAGACAGCTAGCTAAGCTGTAATCTTTCCTCTCTCTTACTCGGCTGCACTCTTCGTCGTGTGCGCAAATACGTTCTTCTTCGTGTGTACATGTGCTCTTTCTCGCTTGTGGAAGTACTACCTGCTCTATGCTTCCTGCACCAAAATAAAAGCATGCATCACAAAACAAAAGTCAACATTATAATCAAATACACATTCGACTAAGGGCAGAACAGTCATTTTAATAAGACCAAGTTAAAAATAAGATACTGTTAGGTACAATAAGATACTGTTTATGTAAAATGAAAAAACAACAAAAAAACGACTGGAGACAAAATGGTGGACGAGACTCCAGTGTCGTAAAGTCGAAATCACGTAAGTCGGGTACGTCGTAACCCGTTGACTACCTGTATTCTTCTGTAAAGTGAGTTTGATATTTTCATTTCTTACTGGAGAATTTGCCCTCAGCGATTTCGTGGGCTGCTCTGACTGGGCACATATTATTGTACTGACATCCGACAGCGCACGTAACGATTGAGAGGGGTTGAATGATGCGGGTGTTCATTTGTCCCCTCCCAGTCGACATGGATTGAATGTCTAGCACCGCCAATGGCAGCCAATGAGTTAACTAGGAAGTAATGCCGCAAAAGTTCTAGGAACCATGGTAGAGCAAAGCATCCCCACGCAATTTCTCCAAAAATGGCATGTTTTAGTTACTGAAATACATTTACACTGAAAACCTATACATATTTGCCTGTAATTATAGATGTCAAATGAATGAAAATAGGTTGATTTACCTTAACTGAATTGAGCACCTCGAATATCACCAATATTATCTGCTCAAAGTTTAGTCTCTGACCTTTTTTTTAAGTTTCAATCAAATAATTTTTTTTCACTTTAATCCGAAGGCTTTTAATTAATATCATTTGCATTTTTAAGTGTTGAGCCCTTATAAAACCTTTGAGTGCAAATGCTTTGCGCTGACCCAGTATATCTCTGGGGAAAGGATGTTCTTAATGATGCTCCACTCCCTCCTAATTCCATCCAGAGCTCTTAATGTGTTTCCTAATGAGCCTTTCACGTGTCTCATAAAGAAGCTGAGGCAGGAAGGACAAGATGTCCCTCATGGCCTTCATCATTCAGCAGATGATCCTTTTAGATTTCTCTTGTTTATTCCAGCTTTTTTAAGTCACTGGCTTCCATTGACATTGATAGACATCAAATACATTTGAAATGGGAGGTTCAAATTGCTTTCACGTCTGTCGTTGTCAATAGCAGTGAATGATTCAATGATGCTTTGAATGTAAAACTGTTGATGCACGACATCATCTTCTCTTCAGTTCCTGGTGACGTGGCACACAATCGATGCCGACTCTCCGGAGCTGACTCACATCCTGTGCTGGGCACCTGCAGATCCACCTACGGGGCTGTCCTACTTCTCCTCTATGTACCCTCCTCACCCGCTTACGGCACAATATGGGGTCAAAGTCCTCCGTTCGTTCCCCCCAGTACGCGCAAATGCCGCTTGTTGCGTTTGGATTTTTAGGTGTTGAGATTCTAACATCTGTTTTGATTTTTTTTCTTCCTAGGACGCCATCTTGTTTTACATCCCTCAAATTGTCCAAGCGCTTCGCTATGACAAGGTGAATTTACAAGTTTTAACAGACAATCAAACTGGTAAACGGGGGTGTCAAACTGTCAGTTGTACGGTGGGGTCCAATCCGGCCCGTTGTTCTGCGTAACAGGCAGGCTGTAGCTCATTCGTACTGTACATACAAAATCACATGCTTTTATTTTGACATCTGCATCGCAAAACGGTAGATTTGTGATTTGAGAAATCAAGTGCATGCACTACTGCACTTGGTCCACTTTCGTATCCGCAGTTACATTCGTTCGGCAGCCGATGAGTTAACAAGGAAGTGACCCAAAACCAACAGGAAGTGACACCAAAAAACAGGAAGTAACTTGGAGATGCACAAAAAATCAACAGGAAATGATCCAGAATTTACAGGGAAGTGACTTGAAAGTATTTTAAAATTACAAGAAAGTGACTCAAAATTAACTCTTTGCCTGCCATTGATAATGATAGGGCGTGAATGCTCATCCTTTATTGGCATTGACGGCGCTAGACGTCCACTCCATTTTGATTGGGCGCGTTAAATGGACGAACGCTGGTCAATGCCAGCCAGTGAGTTAACTTACTTGGCCAAAAATTGACTAATTACTCTGTGACCCCCGAACCAGAATGAGTTTGACACCTCTGGTGTGGAAGCAGTAGCATTGTTGTTTTAATTGCAGTCGTAGCAGCAATCATTTTGAATTTGTAAAAACAAAAACAAAAAAAAAGTAAATAATAGACTCCCTGACTGGCTCGTGGTCTAGATGGGTTACGTGAGGGAGTACATTTTGTGGGCTGCTCAGAAGTCACAGCTCCTTGCCCACCAATTCATCTGGAACATGAAGACCAACATCTACCTGGATGAGGAAGCCCACCAGAAAGACCGTAAAATAATTCCCGTCTCATGACGCAACGAACACGTACAAAAACCTAATCCTGCTCCCTCCCTTGCAGCCGACATTGGTGACTTGTTGGAGCAAATGGTGGAAGAGATCACAGGCTCTTTGTCCGGACATGCCAAGGACTTTTACCAGCGAGAGTTTGACTTCTTCAACAAGATCACCAACGTGTCTGCCATAATCAAGTACATACATACGCATGTTAAAATAAAACTGTTTAGGAATATGAAAAAAGCATATCAGAAATGTGTAGTCAAACAATTGAGGCAAAATAGAATATGCTACTCAGAGAGAGAATAAATAAAATGAGTTCTGATGCTTGTTAGCTAGATGCAACGTGAGGAATTGATCACCAAAATTCTTCTGACATTTATTGATTATTCATGGATAAACTCTTACCTCCGAAACTTTCACTTAAAGGTTTGTATCCCAAGTGTAGTTTTTGGGGTGAGTAGACCCATTATAAGCATTGGGGAAAAAAACAACAACAAAAAGTACCTGGAACTTGTGTATATGGCGGAAAACACTCAGGTGACTTGAAGTTCCGCTCTGAGATCGCCAATTTGGCCAAATTTCAAAATTGTCGGGTATGCACGTGTGATACATCATTGGAAAGCTTAAAATTTCAATTTTCTTGGGGAAGAATTTATTTGAACAGGAAGGCATTTAAAAAAAGAAATATATATATATTTTAAACAGTGAAACCCTAACTGGAGGTGAGAGCATGAGAGAGCATAGTTAAAGACACCATGATTTTAACGAGATATTATCGCATACTTCTTCATATCGATCCAAAGACTCCATGTAGCATGTATCACCGAGTGTCAAGACACAGATGTGAATGGCCACTGCCGGATTTTTGGGGGATTTCGTGGGTGAAACATGGTAATATAACAAGGGTCGCGATGCCGAAATCGCAGATATCAAGGAGTGGTCAAGATTTTCATATATTTTCCCTTTTAAATGTTTTTTTTTTCTAATTGTTCTTTGTTTGGATCGATAATTTATCATCTAACATATCGGAGAAAATGCGACAGTAAAAAAAATACAACTAAGCGATATTTATGAGGTAGATATCCGTGACTTTTTTACATGCATCATTTTTTTCATTGTGACAGCGGTTGCGCGACGTCTGTAAACGGGGGTTTACACTTTTGTTTCAACCCAGCCATAAAATGTATGTAAGTAATGACTGTATATTTATCATTCAAAATGTCTCTCATTTTCAGCTTAGAATCATTAATTGATGACTAATATTTCGTTAAAAAAAAACGACTTAAATAAAAAATTATTCACTCGCATATTTTAAACTTTTCAACAAATTACGTCACAATGAAATAAATGGTGTCTGTAAATAAGTCACAGATATCTACCTCATAACTATGGGTTAATTGTTTTTTTTTTTTTTTTTTTACTGTTGTACTTTCCCCGATATGTTAGATGATAAATAGTCGATCAAAAAAAAAGAAAAATTGGAAGAAAAAAAAACTGTTAAAAAGGTAAATATATGAAAAAGAACATCTCGATTACTCCTTGATGTCTGCGATTTCTGCATAGCGAGCCTTGTTATATTACCATGTTTCACCAATAAAATCCTACAAAAACTCTGGCTGTGGCCATTCATATCTGTGTCTTGACACTCGGTGATTCATGCTGCAGGGAGTTTTTGGATCAAAACAAGGTAAGCGCGCGATAATATCTTGTTAAAGTCATGGCGTCTTTAATTGCGCTCTCTCATGCTCTCACCTCCAGTTAGGGTTTCGCTGTTTAATTTTTTTTTTTTTTTAAATACCCTCCTTTTAAAAAAATTACTTCCCCCAGAAAATTGATATTTTAAGCTTTCCAATGATGTATCACATGTGCATATCGGACAATTTTGAAATTTGGCCAAATTAGGGGTCTTAGAGCGGAACTTCAAATCACCTGAGTGTTTTCCGTCATTATATATAAATAAATATACTGTGCATACATCCGTGCATCATATATCTGTCCATTCATACATACATACATCATCCTTCCATACATACAGTACTGTATATACTGTGTATGGCTTTTGTCATATTAGGTTACAGATATCAGCAGCAAAATACATAACCAGGTCAAAATTAGGGTCATTAGTCTTTATACTTGAACAAGCAGCTTGATAAAGCAAACATGGTTTGTAAGGCCTTTTAAACATGCACAACTACTGTATTTTGGCCATTCACGATCTTGAAATACTTAAAATTTGAAGAATAAAAAAAAATTTGATTACTTTGCCAACTCGAATAGGATTCTAAATGATCTTTTTTAGGTTTTTTTCAGCTGACCATTGACTTTTACTTTTCCCTCTGCTGGGTCATGGATCTCTCATGCCTTTGACATGATTGTGATCATTCACTGACATTTTCTCCCAGTTAAAATGCATTGGATCTTTATCGCCTTCAAAGAGTCAAGAATTGTTTTCAAGCAGAGTGTTTATTAAATCCCGTCAGTAACAAACTGCGCCCACTTGATATTTGCTTTGTTTATAAGTAGAAGTTTTCCCCTGTGTTCAATTGTTTTGCTCATTTTCCGCTTTGGGCCACCCACATTACTCCTTCAGCACACCTTAGTCGGTCATTTCCGAAATGCCGTTTGCTTTAGCGTTCTCTCGATTACGCGCTGGCCTGGAAGCCTTTCACTGAAGCTAATTATTTTCCCCCTAACATGTTCACTCATTACAAACAAAACTCCCCTCTGGCCTCATTAGAACAATAATGTCAACTATCCAGAGGTGATTGTGCCTCCCTTGTGAACAACATCAGAGCCGGGCTGTCACCTGTAGTGTGGATTCACTCGATGAGATGCCCATGCATACATGCTGACATCCTTTTGTGTGTGCTTTGTCTCAACCAGACCTTTTCCCAAAGGGGAGGAGCGGAAAAAGGCCTGTCTGGAAACACTGTCCCAAATCAGAGTCCAGCCTGGCTGCTATCTACCCAGCAACCCTGAGGCCATTGTGTTAGATATAGACTACAAATCAGGGACACCAATGCAAAGGTGGGCTCTGTATTTTCACTCAACATTCATTTATCACACCATCCAAATAAACTGTAACACTGACTTTGTCAAAAATATGTCTAGTGCTGCTAAGGCTCCTTACCTTGCCAAATTCAAAGTGAAGAGGTGTGGTGTCAGCGAGCTCGAAAAAGAAGGTAAATATTGTTACTCATGTTTATGTTGTGCTGTACAAATTTGTAATCAAGTCATATTTTAGGAAAATAAATGATACTCCATAATATTACTTTGACGTGCAATCCATTTGGACAGGCAAGCAGCCCTTCCTCATCAAATGGACTGGACGTCTATCGCTGTCAATAGCAATGAAGCAATACCATTCACTTCCAGTCCAAATGGATTGTTATTTTAGCTTTGTGTACCTTTCAGGTCTGCGTTCTTGCTCCGACTCTGCCGATGAGGGGACAAGTGAAGAGGAGGCCAAGAGAATCTGCTGGCAGGCGGCCATCTTCAAAGTGGGCGACGACTGCAGACAAGTACTGACCTTGATTATTGGTGGCAATTTATCACTCGCTATGTTTTCCAACGATTTATTTCTTCCTTTTAGGACATGTTGGCGCTTCAGATCATCAGTCTGTTCAAGAATATTTTCCAGCTGGTGGGCTTGGACTTGTACGTGTTCCCTTACAGAGTGGTGGCGACAGCTCCGGGAGTAAGACAGACTCGAAAATAATGACGTTTAGCATCACAAAACTGGAGAATCAACTTTCTCGTGTAACCCCCAGTGTGGCGTGATTGAGTGCATTCCAGACTGCAAGTCCCGGGATCAGCTTGGCCGCCAGACGGACTTTGGCATGTACGATTATTTCCGCAACCAGTACGGCGATGAATCCACGCTGGCGTTCCAGAAGGTCACATTTGTAGCCTGCGGACACCGATAAGACCAATACCGATGAGACTCATCACTTCCTGCTTCTCCTTTCAGGCACGATACAATTTCATCCGCAGCATGGCAGCGTACAGCCTGCTGCTCTTTCTGCTGCAGATTAAAGATCGGCACAATGGAAACATCATGTTGGATAGCCAGGGACACATCATCCACATTGGTATGTGAGTCATTGTGTTTGCATTGGTGGTTATTTGAAAGAGGTCTCCCACAGGGTTTTATTATTTTTTTATAACCTTGGATGCCATTTGCACAGCAATTCCTCTTTAAAAATGTACATTTCAAACCATTTTAGTTTTCTTTTTTTCTTTTTTTTTTTTTTTTAACTTTTTTGCAACGCTAAAATTCCCATTAAAATGCAGCTTACTGGATCCAATTTGAATATGTATCCAACAGCAAAAGCGTAAATGAACACTGCCGGTAGGAGAACGTTATGCAGGGGCATCACTTGACATAATACAATACTGGGGCACTGGCGAGTGAGCAATTTTGTTATTTTAGCGTTTCTCTATTGTAAAAAGAAATAGTGATTTAAGCCATATATAATTAAACCAAGTTTCTGTTAAAAAAAGTCGTTTTTTTTTTTTTTTTTTTTCCTAGCCATAAGTATTCAATATCAAAATTGTGACATTCCTTGTTGATTCTCAATTCACCTCTGCTCATGCTCATCAACTTCCCCTCTTCCTACACTCTGCTGCTCTACTTTATCTGGACAGAATTGGGGCTATATCACTGTAACTGTTATGCAATTAATCAATGTTTCTCAACTGGTTTGTTGTGACCTAAAAGTGGTTTATGTTGCCTAGGTGGGTTACCTGGCTTACCTCTCCCATTCCTCCTTGCTTATTTTTCCTTGCAGCGAACAAATAACTTTCTAATACCCATTTGCAGGAGTAGTGCTGTCTGATTCAAATAGAAATTAAAAATAAAAAAAAGACATCTTGTTACAAATTACAGGGACTCCAGTAACAAATAAAATGCTGGTAAAACAGCTGGAAATTATGATGAGCAAACATACAAAATTGTTAGAGGTTATATCCCAAAGATAGACAATTAATTCATACAGATTGATTCTATTCATTTTGGTCAAATAAGCAAATAGCAATAAATAGCATCAGCATTGATACAGAGACAGCAGCTAATGTGATACTTCAATTTGCGACCAGAGTAGTTTACCGCAGTTAACTGCCTGAAACGTTAAATGTAAAGTTGAGCCATTCAAATTCACAATTCATGGGAATAGGCGACCAAACAAACATCAACACAGAGGTAAAAACAAACAACAAGGATGGGCAGTTTATCTGGCACTAACCTTTAAAGAAGGTGGGAAGATGTAAATTGCACCGTTGACTGTATGATTGGCAGTTTGGCACACACACACACACACCGTAATATTGAAGCTGCATTCACGTGTTGTTAGATTAATCGAAAAAATACTACTCTATTACAGCGCCAAACAGTCACTCAACTTGTGATGTATTGTTGGAGCATTAAAATAGGCTGCCCTTCTTTGTAGAAACCATGTTTTTATCCAACATTACAACTTAACATTACATTACGACATCAGAATAATTTTCCAATTTAGGAACTCAGATCTCCGATACACATGAATGCAGCATATATCCTGAAAATGCTTGGCGGATGCCTATCACAGTCAAAATTACGTGCATACATAACCATATTATAGTAATGTACAGATTGTGTATATGGAGTGAATAGAGTAATAAGACTTTTACAAATAGGTGCATTCTGTAGATTATGCTATGTACACTTAAAACATCAAAATATTTTCTGTATTTATTTATTTTTTTACCAGAGAAATTTATGCTTTAGCAGGTTCCCCAGTGAAATATGTCTGGCGACGCCCATGATGTTATGCGAGCTGTTGCGGGAAGTTAATGGTAACATCATGGAAGAGTGATAATGTCTGATGTATTGAAATATTTTACACATACGTACTAAATGATCAGGATAACCCCAAAATTAGGCCTGCACAATGTATTGTTTGAACATCTCCATATTGTGTGCATATGCGCAATAGTCCATCGCAGGACATGTGACTTTTGTTTTGCTTAATCATTTTTGTATTACCGTATTGGCCCGAATATAAGACGGCCCTGATTGTAAGAAGACCCCCTCTTTTTCAAGACTCAAGTTTGAAAAAAGACTTTTTGAACACCAAATTAATTTTTATACAGAAAATAATTACAGTACATCAGAAACAAATGATTATAACTATATATTTGAGAGAAAAAGCATGTTATTTTGCCTCATTCAAATCTTAATATCTGATAATATATGTTAATATATGTAAACTAAAGTGCAATCACATTCGTAAATGAATGGCTTCTGGTTTTTGAAATGTAAATAAACCAATCTTTTGTGATAAAACAACAAAATTGCAATAACTGCATTAACCATCAAAGTGAAGTCTAACTGTAACTGTAGTCTTGAAACAAATCTAAATAAGGAAAAACATTACAATAAAATATTTGCAAACTGGTTAAACTTGAGAGTAGCTGAGATCTGTCATAACAAAACATCGCTTCAATTATATCTGACGCCATCTAGCGTCGTGAATGGATATAATGTCTAGACCGCGAATATTAGACGACGCCCTATTTTTCAGTCTTATTTCAATCCAAAAAACAGTCTTATATTCGGGCCAATACGGTATATGAATATTATGTGGCTATTCAAGTCATCTGCTGAAAATTATTCTAGTTTTAAAATCGCAATACTTTGCAAACCCCCAAAATGTCATTTTTTTCCCAATATCGTTTAATCTTACGTAAAATCAACTCTTTCCTAGGTAGAAAAGCTGAAGACAAAATAAAATGACTAACAAAATAAACGATAAAATAACGAGTTGGTAAAGTAAAAAAATTAAAAAAAACACCATACTAAAAGAGATCCACCAAAGCAAAAGAGCATATGACAATATTATTTTACATAATTATTATTAGTAATGCCAATAGTAGTAGTAGTAAAATATATATATTTTTAAATTGTATATTTTCTCAGCACATCATCATCTATATGAGCTGTTATTATTATACTGTACTATATCCTATTACATGACTCCATTAGGCCACAAAAAATAGGCTAGAAAAATCTACAGAAATGAAACATCACCCTTCCTTCCAAAGAGCATGAGTGTCCTCTAGTAGAGAATACATATTTCCTACCATGAAATTAAAACAATCATAGCTCTGTTTTTCTGATGTCTATCGGTGCTAAATAAAAACTGAGCGAGGTTTAAATCTGCGCTGTCGAGTAATGTTGACTCTATATCAAATAGTTTATTTTTTATGCCGAACAGGCCGGTGTGGTCATCACAGTTCCGACTGCAAGCTTGTGTGTGTTCATGTGACTATTGTTTCGTTTGATTGGCATAACGGAGTCATGTGAATATTGTTGCGATGTCTCACTGTTGAGACTGGTCAAGACACTGTGGGCGCCTCTGGCAAAATATAAGTCAAATCTAATATGTAGAATAAAGAGGAAAAATAACGACTAGTATAGACTAAAGTAGCCCAGTGAGACTGGTGTTTCTTCTTCACAAATCTACTGAGGTAAAAGTAAAAAGTATGGCACGATAAAACTACTCTTATTTGTACATTTTTCTCAAAAGGTTACTCAAGTAAATGTAATGGAGTAAATGTGGCATGTTACTAATCACCTCTGGGTCAGCCAAGGAAGATGCAAGGTCCAGCAGAGAGAGAGGACATTTACAATCTAATAACGTGGTCAAATCAAGACAACTATAGTACAAATGGTTTTAACTGGAGCTTTAGTTTTGGTATCGTCCCACTTGCCCCAATGCATAATCCCCTGATTTCAACCTGACGTGTATTTTATCCACAGATTTTGGCTTCATGTTCGAAAGCTCTCCAGGCGGTAACCTGGGCTGGGAACCTGACATCAAGCTGACGGACGAGATGGTGATGATCATGGGTGGGAAGATGGAAGCCACGCCCTTCAAGTGGTTCATGGAGATGTGCGTGAGGGGCTACCTGGCAGTCAGGTGAGGATTTGGATACTTGAGCTAGCTGCTGTCGCGACTCAATAACACTGACACTCGTTGGTGAATTTAGACCCTACATGGATGGTGTAGTCTCTTTGGTGAACCTCATGTTGGACACTGGGCTCCCCTGCTTTAGAGGGCAAACCATCAAATTGCTCAAGTGAGTCATGCATGGAAGCATGAGGTGCACACTGTTCACATGCCTCTGCATCGTTTTTATAAATGTAATTATATTGGTGTTACGCTTGCAGACAGCGCTTCAACCCTGGTTTAAGTGAGAAAGAAGCAGCTGCCTTCATTATTAAAGTCATCCAGAACTGCTTCCTGAGCAGTAGGTCGGTACCAAAACAAAAAAAAAAGCTCATCATATCATGCTTCCATTGAATCTTGTCTTTTTATTTTCCCGCAGGAGTCGAACCTACGACATGATCCAGTATTACCAAAACCAGATCCCCTACTAAACGCTTGTGCCTGAGCATGTGCACCAATAGATGACGTGTGTGTGTGTGTATATCTGTGTGCCTTTTGTTCAACATGAATTCATTGGCTGCCATTGACGATGATACTCAAAATGGATTTGACGTCTATCGCCGTCAGAGGTAGACAATGACCTAATTACTGTGGCTTGTTCGTACATCTAATTGGTTGATGTCGTCTTGCCGTTATTTTTTACACTTTTGATTTAAATGTTGTCAATGAATTAATATGCACTTGTTGCATCCTGGCTTGTGTGCACTTCAATCTGTTAGTTTGCACGTTCACTTTTTGTGCCAATTTTAAATGATTGCTTATGAAAATGTGAGGTTTTGGTAGCAGAGCACAAAGCCTCTTTAGACGTCTGGTGCCAAAACAATTAACTGACCTGTAGGAGATTGGTTCTTGATAGCACTGTTGCCATGGTGATTATGCACTGAAATTGGGTGGGTCTATTCCAAAGGGGAAGGTTCGTATTCCACATATATTTAATGTTATTTTATTAAATGAAGGTGACAGTTTTGAATGTTTTTGCATGAACAAGTTCTGTTCGGTTTACGTTTATAGGGGGTTTCGGTGAGTGTTTTTGGAATTGGGTCAACATGCTGTTAGTTGTAACGTCACTGATTGTAAAGCTTGCTCCTCTCTTTGTACATTTCCTGTATAGCCATGTACCATTCCTTGTCTCCTTTTTCTATATATTTATGCCTTTTAAATCCAAATGCACAAGATGTCAAATAAAATAAAATTATATTAAATTTCAAAAAGGAGTGAATGAATACATGAGCTAAATAATCACACGGTGTTGCAAAATATTTTTTCACATTCATTCATTCATCTTCAAAACAGCTTATCCTCCGCGGGGATGCTGAAGCTTATCTCAGCTAACAATGGGCAGGAAACCTGAACTAGTTGCCAGCTAGTTGTAGGGTTATTTCACATTTAGTTGTCTAAACACACTATAAACAACATAGGTGGGATGTTGGCTAACTGGTTAGCATGTCCACTACACAATTCTGAGATCAAGTTATTGATCACTGAAATCACTTTAGTTTTGGTTTGGTCAATTATCTACTTTTTTCTGCGCGTTAATACTTCAGAATGAACACCCTGGCGGTTCTTTTTTCCCCCCCTTTTTTTCCCTTTTTTTTTTTTCTTTTCTTTTGCTCGCATATTCTACAAACATGCATGATTCATTAATTGGCAACTCTAAACTGTCCAGAGTTGGGATTAGTAACATAGAAAACATTGGTGTCATTCATGATCAAGTGAACCCGTTTTCATTTTAATGTCAATCCTGCCAGCCTCCTTTCCCAAAATATCCACAAGAGGGCGGCACAGCACAAAAGTTAAACCTGATGATTGCCTGTTTTAAGTAAACATTTATTATGTTTTCAGAATGACAAATATGACGTTCGTCCACAGTCCACACCTTCAATACAAATATTGGTATTAGGGGAAAAAAAAAGAATATTGGTACTATAATTTTCAATAAAATATTAGGAACTGTAAAATGAGCGGTAACATGACAAACATTGCAGAGATCGAAGAACTACAAAAAACAAAACAAAAAAAACTGTGATGTTAGCAGAGGTGGGTAAAGTAGCACTCAAGTAAGAGTAGCGTTACTTCAAAGTAATGTTACTCAAGTAAATGTAGTCATCCAAAAAATCTACTCAAGTACAAGAAGCATTTGGTGAAAAGAATACTTAAGTAATGAGTAACATTGTGAATAACTGCTTACAAATCTGTTAGATTTTTTTTCTCGGCACAAAGTTATCAATATAAACTTGCTACAATGATATTGTACAATAACCCATTACATAACCACATTAAGCCAAAGAAATACTAAAAAAAAAAAAAAAAAAAAAAAAATCATTGCATTCCGGTGGGAGAAAACAAAATGACAGAAATGATGCATCCCACCACTAGTGGAGAAAACAGTTCTTTGTTTGAATAGTAAATACAGTGGTACCTCCACATCCGATCGCTCCAACACACGATTTTTTCGACATCCGACGTAAAATTTGACTCGCCATTTGTTTCTACATCCGACAACATGCTCGAAATACGACTATCTATGACAGCGGCGCTCTTTGCTTTCCCACAAGACGGACGCACGATTTTCTTGTGAGAGCAATCAACATGGGTTCTAATAATGTTAGTGCAGGTGGTGAAAAAAGGAAAAAGGTGATACTTACCATTGAAATGGAGTTGGAAATAATAAAAAAATATGAGTGGCGTGCGCGTATCCATGAACTGGTCCAACAATATGGCCGTAGAATGTCTACCCTCGACGGTCTTCCTCCGACCTCCGTTCTCCAGTCAAGTTAAGGTGACAATTATTATTATGGTAACATCGCCAAAGAAATCGCCAGCTTCATCAGGGTTTCTAGTCATTCATTTCATCAACTTCCTCAACACAGCATGCCTTCTGTCCGATGCAGTTGACGGCAGCAGCTGAACAAAGTGAAAGTAAGAAGTCCCCTCTCACTCTGTTAAGTCAGCAACGCAATGTGTTCAGGTACACCACACAAACATAGTCGCCACATTAGAACCCGATTCGTTACATTATTACAGGTATTCTTATTATTATTACTATTAATATATTATTATTCCAATTTGTATTCACAATTTACTTGTTTTGCTCTGTGTAATCGCTATTTGGAATAGTACCAGCAGTATTTATTAAGGATTAAGTGTAGGTTTTCGGGCAGTGGAACGAATTAATGGAATTATAATGTATTCTTATGGGAAAATCCTGCTTGACATACGGCCATAACGGCTTACAATCAAGGTCCTGGAACGAATTAATTACGTATGTAGTGATACCACTGTAGTTCCTTGTAGTTACGATTTCGAAATTAAAAATAATCATATCTCCGGTTTTCTGTGGTCAATCAATGCCAAGTAAAATTTGGGAGAGAGGTTTAAATCCGTGCTTTCGAGTCATGTGGAGGGCAGGGCTCTATGTCAAATACTTCATTTTTTACAGTGCTTTAAAGACGCCACGTGATTGAACAGGCTGGCATGATCATAGAACGGCAAGCTTGTGTCTGATTGGTATAACGGAGTCATGATTATTGTTGCGACGTCTCATTGGTGAAACTGGTAGTGGCACTGTTGGCGTCTCTGGCAACTAAAAAAATAAATCTAGTATGAAGAATAAAGAGGAAAAATGTAACAACCCTTGTGTAGCCCAAAGTAGTTGAGTAGAGTAGCGTTTTTTTCTTCACAAATATACTCAAGTAAAAGTAAAAAGTATGGCTTAGTACAACTATTGGGCTTTCATATTGGATTAATATTTCACTGCTACCCCCCCTCCCCTGCCCCACACACACATACCCCGTGGTTGCCCACCTTGATGTATTTTTCATAACACCACATCAATGTGTGTCATCACTGCTTGAGTTTTATCTGATCCATGCAGTTTCACTTACATCATCAGATAAGTGTGCAAGGTAGCCTACACTGCACTCATCATTTAAGTTTTTGCCTAAAATGACGCAGTCAGCTTTTTCAGTTCAAAGGATTGGACGTCTATGGCAGTCCATAGCGTAAAGTCCAGAGTGAGCATCGTCACATCTTGTGACACATTCACGCTTGTTGGCCATGTGCCGGCCAATAATGAAGTGTGATGTGAGCCCGCGTGCCAATCAAAGCTGCAGACAGCGTGTCACTGGAGAAAAGGCCATTTGTCCAAAGGCCGCATGCAGACAGGGAGGCCCATTGATGACATGCTAACCGCAGCTAATTGTCAATAGCGGCCTCAATGCTTGCATTTATATACGTGTGTTTGAGTGTGCATTGCACAGCTGATACATAACGTATTTTTTGGGCTATAAATTTCTTTTGTTTTTTTTCATAGTTTGGCTGGGGTGTGATTTATATCCCAGAGCAATTTATAAGTAAAATTATTAAAGGGGAATCCTGATTAGAATGACATGTTGGTTCTATATTGTTGCACTCATGAGCCAGTGAGGGATGATTTGCACTTTAATATTGTTGGCAGAAGAACAAACTTACGTTCACTTTCTCAAACAATGACAAATAGTGACTTGTCATTAACTTAAATGTCATGCACAGTTATTACGGTGTCATAATAAATGACATAATAAATTATAATGAATAACTGGAATAGTAACTGAAGAAATAATAAGTACAGAACATGAACTGTGAATGTCCCATGCGCCACAATGCATGCTGGGAGGCATGAGATTGTTATTAATGGTCTGTTCCGCCCCCAAAGATTGATGTGCAATTTGTCAGGGGACTGTTACTGACAGTAGTCTTGTTCAATAATGACATGCTTTTGTGGTGTACGAGGTATAGGAACAGCTAGTAAACATTAAGGCCAGTGTCTACCGGGTTTTTTTTGGACTATAAGTTGCAGTTTTTTCCCTAGTTTGGCTGGGGGTGTGACTTATACTCTGGAGCGACTTATGTGTGAAATTATCAACACATTATTATATCGTTTCACATGTTATTTTGGTGTTTTGGAGTGACACTGATGGTTTGGGAAACTTGTTAGCATTTTCTTTATGCTATAGTTATCTGAATAATTCCTAATAGCTATGTTACGTTAACATACCGGCCACGTTCACATTTCGCTGTTCATGCATCATGTACAGTGTTGGGCACGTTACTTTGGAAAAGTAATTAGTTACATTACTCACTACTTCTTCCAAAAAGTAACTGAGTTAGTAACTGAATTACTCTATAGTAAAAGTAACTAGTTACCAGGGAAAGTAACTATTTCCGTTACTTTAAAAAGAACTTGTTGTATGTCAAAGAATTTGAAAATTTCTGAGCAGTATTTGAGTCAGTGGAATAGAGAAGAACAGACAGGTAGTTAACTTGTTAGGTGGTTCAGCAGATTTGAATTGCTTACCACAGATGTCGACAAAAGCTTTGCCCCGGGACATAAATTACACATTACATGCAGATTCTTTCCTTTAATTTCGACTAACTTGAAATAGTGTCTATATCTCCACCTCTTAAAGGACAATTTTTCTTCTGAATGCTTTGCCATCCCGACCCTGTGCATCTGTTTTGCGTGTGTGTGTTTGCCGCATGCGCTGTTCCGGTTTGCTTGTGAAATCACCGGCTCTGATTGGCTTACCACGACACATGACTGTAACCCTCAGCCAATCACAATCACTTCCATCGCATCTCTCGAGGGGCCGCATTCAGGTAGGCTTGTTTCCCGACAACTCACGTCACCTTCAAAGCATCTGCCGTCCTCAAGATGGAAGCAGAATTATTGCTGGCTGACAGTGGGAGATGGGAACGAGGCTAGCATCAGATGTAGCAAACACACAAATGTTACCAAACTTTGGAAAGCATTGTCTAATTGAATGAGCAGGGACAAACAGCTTGGAGTCAGAAGTACGTGCGCTATTCTCGAACCTGAACGCACCCCGAGTCTTGGATAACAAATCAACAGAGCAGCGTGTCGACTCAACACGGCTGGTAGTTTCTTCAATATATTCAGAGTAAGTAACGCACCGCTTTTGACCGTCAGTAACGATAACGGCGGAAAAAGTAATTAGTTAGATTACCCCGTTTATGAAAAAATAACGCAGTTACGTAACGCCGTTACTCCCAACACTGATCATGTAACATTACCACACTGTACACTTATTCAACACGTTGTTCTCTACTGCATTTTTATTTTGTATTGCATTTCAAGATGACACATCTATTCTATGTGTTGGATTTTATCAAGTAAAATTCCCCCAAAAATGCAACTAATACTCCGGTGCGACATATATATGTTTTTTTCCTCTTCGTTGAGCATTTTATGGCTGGTGCGACTTATACTCAGGTGCAACTTATAGTCCGAAAAATACAGTACATATTTTGTCCGTCCACATCACATTTTTTTTTTTTAAATTACCCGTTATGATACATTTTTGGTTCGTGAGTTAGTCTGAAAAAATACAATAAAAGCACGGTATTATGATAAGTGATGAAGATATGTTTTAATTACTGCCTGTAAAACCGTATTTTTAATATTATGGTGCTGTGGAGTTATTCTTCTCTTTGACTTGCTGCTATTGTTGTCTTTTTGCTATGTGGTAATGTAATGGCCCAAGGAAAGGGTTGTGGATCTGAACTGTTCATGAAAACACACAAGTTGTTCGCTAGTGGCACAGTTTCCACATTTGTGAGTTGCTACTCGTGAAGGGGCACCTGTAACCAACTGAAGCTGCCTGATAAGTGTTTGAAATCATTAACTTCCCGTGTAAGAGCTTGTAAACTATGACCACCCTCCCAAAATGATCTATCTTGTGTCTATGTATGCATGGGTGTCAGTGCCCACGTGTTGTCCAACAATTGGTGCAGTCGTCTGAATGGGCCCCCTGTGTTCATTCTCTCCTTATCATATGACCTTTGATCTGTTTGGACAGCGTGACCAACAGACACTGTGACGGACAGATACGTCCAAAATAGAAACAATGCAGCATGTATGATATTCATTCCACAGGCTTTGAAAATTGCAGTAATAACTCTCTTCAAAAACAAACAAACAAACAAACAAATTTTGATGCCATGACAATTAGCAATTATAGGCCAATTTCAAATCTGCCTTTTGTAGGGAAAATTATTGAAAGGGTTGTTTTTTTAGCAGATCCAGCCTTTCATGATCCAAATTTTTATTTTTTTATTTTTTAAAAACTCATTTCATTCTGGATTTCGGCCACACCACAGCACTGAGACTGTGCTTACCAAAGTCCTAAATGATATTTGTTGGAACAATGATGCAGGCCAATCATCTGTTCTGGTTTTACTGGATCTCCGTGCCGCTTTCAACACGAATGATTATCACATAATACTCAGCACACTTGAACAGTGGGTAGGGCTCACTGACACTATCCTTCAGTGCTTCAAATCGTATTTACAAGATAGGTACTTGGGTCTGAATGATCCAAATTCACATGTGGGGTTCCTCAAGGGTCAGTTCTCGGACCGTTTCTATTCAACATCTATATACTTCTTTTCGCTCAGATTATAGAAAAATACAATATCTCCTATTACACTTTTGCACATGACACAAAACTATATTTCAGTGTCCCCACATGATTTTAGTTCCTTTGTCTCACTGAGTCAATGTATTCATCAAAAAAAATGAATGGATGGAATTCTTCAGCTAAATGTGGGACAGACAGAGGTGATCATTTTTGGGCCAGAAAAGAAAAGGTCAAAGCTCAGTACTTGCCTGGGCACAATGTCACTTCAAATTATGCCAAAGATCTTGGCATTATCGATTCAGACCTAAATTTCGACAGCCATCATGTTTGTCACTAAATCTGCCTATTAAGAACAACAACAAATATATATATATATAAGACTGAAAAAGCAGTTTCTGCTCTAGCACTCCTCTTTAAAAGAAACTGCTATATTTAAAACCAAAACAACTGTTGTGTTTGATAGAACAATATGTCTATATGCTGCCATAGCAGATTCATGGCGCATTAAGCCCCAAAACTATTTTTAATGTGTCCGTTTTACCCTGGAAACCCCTATTCCCAGATGTCGCGCAACCGCTTTTGTTTCAACCCAGCCATAAAACGAAGGTAATTAATTATATTGATTATTCAAAATGTTTGTCATTTTTAGCTTAGAATCATTAATTGATGTCCAATATTTCGTTTAAAAAAAAAAAACTTTAAAAAATTATTCACTTGCATATTTTAAACTTTTAAACAAATGACGTCTCACACACACACAAAAAAAAATGGCGTCTGTAAAAAAGTCAGGGATATCTACCTCATAACTATTGCTTCATTGTATTTTTTTTTTTGTTACTGTCGCATTTTCTGCTATATGTTAGATGATAAATAATCGATCCAAACAAAGAAAAATTGGAAAAAAAAAAAACATTTAAAAGGGTAAATATATGAAAAAGAACATCTCGACCACTCCTTGATGTCTGCAATTTCTGCATTGCGACCCTTGTTATATTACCATGTTTCACTCATAAAATCCCCCAAGAATCTAGCTGTGGCCATTCACAGCTGTGGCTTGACACTCAGTGATACATGCTACATGGAGATTTTGGATCTAAACAACGTAAGGACGCGATAATATCTCGTTAAAGTCATGGTGTCTGTAAATCTGCTCTCGCGTGTTCTCACCTCCAGATAGGGTTTTGCTGTATAAAAAACATTAAAAAAAAAAAAAAAAATGCCCTCCTGTTCAAAATTTTTCTTCCCTCAGAAAATTGAGATTTTAAGCTTTCCAATGATGTATCACACATGCATATCGGACCGTTTTGAAATTTGTCCAAATTGTGGGTCTCTGAGTGGGACTTCAAGTCACCTGAGTGTTTTCCGCCATATATATACATATATATATATATATATGTATATGTATATGTATATATATATATATATATATATATATATATATATATATATATATATATATATATATATATATATATATATATATATATATATACTGAAGGAATCTAAACTTCTAGCCAGACCGCCGGAATTGCACTGGTGCAGCTCCAACAGCCCGGGCTGGTGGGATCCTGGCTATCCGGCCAGAAGGCCAAACTCCATGCATTCACCTTAGTCTTAACCTTTTGTACTGACTTAATTTTGAAAGGTTTAAAGGGTATGAAAACACTAAGGGGCCGTGAGATATCAATAGAACCGTTATGTGGCAAGATAACAAATATCAATAAAGTTAACAAAAAAATAAATCGCATTCATGAGCAATTATCGAAAATAGATCGAAAATTACGAACATTTCTGAAAGTATTCCGGAAACAGCCGAATGGGGCGGAGACGTCATAACAAGGAAACAAGAGGTCGAGGCAGCTGCCATCGTTGTTTATCGACGAGAGAGTTGCGTTCGTGTTCTATCGAAAAATCGCTAAAATGGTTCAAACCTGTCATGCTATGTGGTTTACAAATAGCCATTTGTCGCAATGTAGTACCCATGAGTTCCGGAACGCGAGAAAAAGAGCTGGACTACGCAGACAATGAGTAAAGTTCGTCAGTGCTAAGAGGGCTAATTTTGCAGACCCAGCCTCCGGCACGGTTTTGTGTGGTGCGCGTTTTACACCTGAAAGCTATACGAACTATGGACAAATGAAATCAGGTTTTGCTAAGAAATTGCTGCTGAAAGCTGATGCGGTGCCCACCTACACGCGCAGCCACCTAAATCTCCCGAGATAACAAGAAAGAGGACGATGACTGGCTCTGATGAGACCACCCCACCACCCCAGGCAAAGCAAAGGAGGGAAATGGCCAGAGTGAGTACTCTTTTATAATAAAAAACATATCACGCATTGGATATAGGACTGGACACATGTATAAATTATCGCTCGTAAAATATATAGAACAAATCCTCTAATCCCATTCATATTTCTGTCGGTTGGCAGAGCGAGAACCGATGATAGCACATTAGATGATAATTATTCTATACATTACTTTATTTTGCGGTAACGGTGTATCAGCTTCACAAAAAGAAATGCAAAACAAACCATTTGGTGTTTCTGTTGCCGCCGGTGTTTCGTCAGTGTGATTGCTCCCCTCAATGATCCTTTCATTAGGCTGCATTGGCTTTCGTTTGGGCTCAAATTGATAACCCAAAACACCAAAGAAAGGTTCATAACTCTCCTCGTCACCATTAGAAGAATGTTCGTTACGTCAGATTCGTCGCTGCAACTAGAAACAAAATTGTCCGCCATCATCGCCGCTATTCAGTACTAAGCACTGAGCCGGTTGTTTCCTTACAGTGACGTCACGCACATAATATGCTAGATTTCCGGCATCTCGGGGGCGGGTCGTTTTAGCTTGACAATCGACCTCATTTCTATCATTTTCTTGGTGTTGCGATGTGTTTAATTACACGAAGTGGCATGATATGAATTCAAAAGCCATGCGTTGATGGATAAATGATGGAATATTAGCATTTCCCCAGGTGTTGTCATACCCTTTAAAGAGTTTTCTGAGAAAAATGACCATGCTTAGTTAAACATTCAGTCTTTTTTAGGCTCTCGTGAGGAGGGATGTGGGAAGGAAGAAGGGTGTGTTTAGGATTATTGTCTGTTTGTAGAATGGACAGGAGGATTCGGGAGTTACTGTTGTCCGGGCAACGAGGGTTGTGGATTTTTCCACCTCAGCGTGAAAGGGGCTCTTGGAGTCTTGTCAGTCGTGTTATCAGTTGAATATCGGGCATTCTCCGGTGTTCCTTGGGTTGGGACAGAGGTTCCTGCCATTTGTTCTGGAGTGTCCGGGAGAACTGATTGCGAGAGTCGGTGCGTCAGTCTTGCTCAGTCAGTTGTTTGACACACGCGCTGGACTTCCGTGATAAGAAGGTGTTGTTTATCCCTTACGCTCTGTATTCTGCTTGTTTTCCTTAAACTATGGTATAAGAGCCATTTATTTCATACTGAGTGTGTTAGAGTAATACAATCAAACGGTAAATATGAGAAACAATTCTATTCCCTGATTGATTATATTAAGTGTGTTAGAATAATGCAAACAGTTAGACGGTGCCTATGAGAAAAGGTACAATCTCCTTCAGAAAAAAACCTATCTGCGTATTCGTTTTTTTGTAGATTGGACTATTGTAATGGTATATTAACAGGTTTTAACAACAACAAAAATCAAACAGGAAGCTGCAGCTAATACAAAATGTTGCTGCCCAACTCCTTACAAATACAAGGAAATAGGACCATATTACACTGGTAATGAAATCGTTACACTGGCTTCCTATGAGTCAATTGTAGGCTATAAAATACTACTGCTGGTCTATAAAAGACTTCATGGACTTGGACCAAAATACATGCTTGATTTGTTTGACCCCTAAAAAGCACCTAAGTTCGTCTGAACCAGTCTATTTTCAGTCTAGTTTCAAGAACAAGAACCAAGCAGGGTGAGTAAGCATTCACCTGAAGCTCTGAGTTGTGCTCAAACTGCAAATTTTTTAAATTTTTTATTATTTGCTTTCAATGGATATGATGATTTAATGAGATTTTTATGTATCATTTTATTTGGTTTTGTATTTTTATGTGATGTAAAGCACTTTGAATTACCTTGTGTTGGGCTGTGCTACACAAAAAAATTTGCTTACGCAACATCTGATTGGCTGATTTCATTTTATTTGTTGTGGGTGATTACAATGTAGCATTCTGGGCTTCCTCCAATTAGTTATCAATAAAGTTCAAACAGCAAAGTCAGAAATGGTCCATTTGATTGACGAATGGATCTGCTTTCTATTCTACAGCATACAATGACTTTTGTAACATTAGGTGACCGGTTTGACCCCAGTGCAGACATCAACGATGCAATAACTCACTCTTTCACACATTTACTGTCGTTGACGGCAATAATGAGTGAATATGAATTAAATAATGCTGGCAAAGTAATAGAAAGAAAAAACAATCAACAAAGTTCAAGCAAACATCGGAACAGAAGATAAAAAGAAAAACAAGGAGCGCATCAAGAGCACAATTAGGAGCAGTAATCAATACAATAGCAAGACAAAATGCAGCACAGTAAGCAATGAAGACAAAGGAGCGATCTGGCGTCTTCCTGGTGTTGCTTCAGTCAAACAAAGAGCTGATGGCCAGTGCTGATATGATAAGGCCGAGCCGTACCAGTGCCTCTGGCCCAAAGGCGGCTGGTATTGGCTCCAGCTCAACACGATACAAATTAGGAATGGAATGGTAATATAATGGATGACTGTTGTAGGGTTTTTTTCCCCCCTCCATTGAAAAATGGGAAAATCCCTGTGATGTGTACATCACAGGTCTATTAACAACAACAACAACAAAGAATTTTCTAACGCGACTATATATTTTATGCTTAGAAATATGGCGTTATTGTCCAAAAAGGATTTTCTTGATTGTTACGGGACTATTCTTGAAAAAGTAAAACTTTGATATTGTGCTATTACATGCTACATGAAAAAATACAGTCATTTTCAACCCATACACTATAATTTCATTCTTTTAACATAAAACTTTTTTTTTTTTTTTAAATAGTTGCAGCATTGTTATCTTGATGAAGAAAGAGTATTTTGTAAAAATATGACTTTAAGTCTACAGTTTTTTTTCCCTTCAAACAACAGTGTTATTTTGGGGGGGAGATGACAAATGTCCCTGTATGCCTTGTCAGTAGAGTAAAACTAGCAATTAAAATAATGTTATACCCTTAAAAAATCTCACTTTCTTTTCTCTTTTGAAAGAAATGAAACTTTTCCTCTAAAAATACTAATCGATTGTCAAAATAGTATTTTTAAACTTAAAAATAATATAAAATACCATAATAAAAAAAGTCCTTAATTTAAAAAAAAAAAAATCATGTCTCTTTTATAAAACAAATAACTTTATTCGAGAAGAACATACAAAAACCTTAAATAAAAATAAAAGCAGAACAATGTGGAGAAGAACTGTTTTCCTCCAAAATCCCAATTCTCTTCCTTCTCTGTCATGTTTACTTGCATTCAAACAGCAAGTGAGGCCCCCGATGATTTTGACGTTGGGTAACACCTCTTCTTAGAATGCTGGGGCTCCACAAAAAGCCTCTGCCACTTTCTCCCGGAGCCACCCGGCACCACCGCAGTTGCCACGGAGACCCATTGAGATGCCCGGTGGTGACCCCATGACCCAAAGGGAGGCTGGTGAATGTGACTGAAAGGCCGGGGCATCTGGGGTATCATCTGGCGCCTCACAAAGCCCCTCGCCAGCTGGGGAGGAGGGCAGGACGGGGGGCACCGAAAAACAGACAGAGTGAAAGAGAGAGAGAGGGAACAGTCTTTTTTCTTCTTGTCCTCTTCAGAGAGTGGCCATTGACACTGCGCATCTCATTAAGATCTGGGCAGCCCCCCCTTTGCGTCCTTCCTTGGGTCTGGAGCCCAGAGTCCGGGCAGCTGCTGGACGCATTCAAGCTCAAGTGCAGTGGTTGAAGGGAAAGATGAGGGGCGGGCAGGGGGGGTTCTTGGACATATGCCACCACTACTGGGAAGAGGAGAACACGGGTGTCAAACTTGTTTTCATCGCCAGTCACATCTTGCTTCGGGTTGCCCTCGGGGGGGCGAGTTATAACGGTAAAATTGCGTAAATGGATCATCATATGGTACGATAAAAGTCACTGTCTTTATTTTTCAAGTTTACATTCTGTCCAGTAAGTTACCAACACGCAAAACCTGTTTTTGCAGAAAGAGACTAGAATAAAAACACCAACAGCTCCAGTCTTTTCTTTTTCATCATCAACAGACTACTTTCTGTTTAAAGGGACAATACGGGATTTCATTTAAAACACTTTTCTATTCCATGCATGCTCCATCAATCCCCTGCTGAGTATACATTTATCTGAGACAGCCCCAAAAAGCCTTTTTTCTTACCTTCAATAGAGAAGGTTCAGGTCGACCACCCTGGGCGAATACGCGCCTGTTTATGTCCACGTGCTTCCCTGCAGCAGCAGTCCTCCTCCTAGTTTACGCTTGGCAAAAACACTTTTCTAACTCACTTAAGACTTGCTACTAACTGCTTTTACGCTTCTAGTGCTGATTTGATGGGCTAAATGCTCGTTGCTTTATGTTCATGCACGTACAAGTATGTGCGCCATGAACGAGTTGCAGTTACATTTGAAGGCGGAGGTGACAAACAAAATATGACAAACGCCATACAGTTTCTTTAAGAATTGAAAATTAGGTTTACATTATGAACTAGAAAATGCACATTCTGGAGAAATTGCCATGGTAGCTTTGCTGTGGTGGTTGGTCTATCAGGTCCCTTCCTGTGTATTTTGAGGTATATCGCGGCCACTTCCTGTTGATTTCGGGGCAATGCGGGCTCACTTCCTGTTGATTTGGAGACATTTCAGGGTCACGTCCTTTTGATATCGGGACACATTATCAATTACAGTGCAGCCCTGAGATACAAGTTAAATTCAGTCCAGTCAAGTCAAAGCATTCATTTCTTAAAATCGGATTTCTCTATTGAAAAGAAGCTAAATGCATTGTATCTGTTCACGGAAAAGAAGAGCTTAAAATACGACTGTAACTAATGTACGAGTGGTGTATGAAAAGTTTTAAGCATAATGTATAAGATGTGTCGAAACCTGTGATTTTTTTTAAACCTTCAATCTTTTTTAAGTATTCCTGCCAGATTATTAAATTGTAATATGCTTTAGGGTTGTTCCGATCATGTTTTTTTGCTCCTGATCCAATCCCGATCGTTTTAGTTTGAGTATCTGCCGATCCCGATATTTCCCGATCCGATTGCTTTTTTTTTGCTCCCGATTCAATTCCAATCATTCCCGATAATTTTTCCCGATCATATACATTTTGGCAATGCATTAAGAAAAAAATGAATAAAACTCGGACAAAGTACATAAGTACTGTATTTGTTTATTATGACAATAAATCCTCAAGATGGCATTTACATTATTAACATTCTTTCTGTGAGACGGATCCACGGATAGAAAGACTTGTGACTTTGTATATTGTGACTAAATATTGCCATCTAGTGTATTTGTTGAGCTTTCAGTAAATGATACTGTAGCCATGGCCAAATCCATGAAGTGGAACCATGACTGTGCGTACTGCTACCAATTGATATATACTTTGAAAATGACGTGATCGGACCCGATCGATTGACATCATCCCTAATATGCTTCTTATATTTTTTGCAGATTTTTGAATACGCAAGGGTTCAATGAAAAATGAAAACAGAAAACAGAAATTTTTGCATTGTTTCGTGCAGCCTACACCTCAGTGGCTTCCATGGCAACAATTCACAATTGCGGATTCGAATTTGTTCACCATCCACCTTATTCGCCTGACTTGGCCCCCTTTGACTTCTGCCTTTTCCCCCAAATGAAAAAAAGCCTTGTCTGGTTGCCATTTTGCCAGTGATGATGATGACATAGCTGCCTTTGAGGGGTTTCTTAGCCCCGAAAAAAAAAGATCTTCTACACTGGGATAAAAGTGCTTCAGCGCCATTGGAGGAAGTGTTCAGCCCTTGAGGGTTACTATGTTGATGAAATAGATCAAATTGATCAAAAATCCCTTATTCCTTTTTGGTTTTCGAATGCTTAAAACTTTCCATCCTTGTTCTGCACGAAAACGAATGAGAATGTTGTTCACTCTGCTGTTGCCATCTATAGGCAAGGGTCTGAAGTGTTGTTTTATCTGTATCTCAGGACCAAAAGAAAATATGCCAAATGATTTATCAAAAAACTCGAACGTAAAGACACCCGCATCTAAATTGTCGTTCATATCTCAAGATTAGTCCAAATCATAGTTTAGTCACTATATATAGATTATATCACCTCAATATTTGTCCAATGCCAGTAATTTACTGTATATTGAGAGGCGGAACAATTAGATGGTCGTAGGGGGGGTCGTAGGAGATTAAATGGCAGAAAGTTCAATTAACCTGTGTGTTCACTATTTTGAACATTATCTCTGGGGGGGTCACAATTATGAGAAGGGGTGTGACAAAATATGGAAATGGTGATATATTGTGATACTTTGTATCCCAAAAGGTTATCGATATGCTCCTGTCAAGAATTGAGATATCGTTTTAAAACGTGTCAATGTTAAAAAAAAAATAAAAATAAAAATTAAAAAAAAGAACCATCAAGTTCCTACCAAAATCTTCCACCATAATAGTGTCTCAGTTAACTCTAAGGCTGCCACTGACGGTGCTCGACGCCCAATCCATTTAGACTGGGAACATTCGTTCATTCAAAGCCAGAGCATTCACAGTCATTCGGTCCGATTTTCGGGGCATTTACAGTCACTTGCTGTTCATTTTAGGGCATTTACAGGCCATTTCCTATTGAGTTTGAGTCACTGCCTATTTATTTGGGTGATTCCCAGGTCACTTCCTGTTCTGTAACTCAAAATAAACAGAAAGTGACCCATAAAATACCCCAAAATCAACAGGAAGTAACTGAAGATCAACAGGTAAATGACCTTAAATGGCCCAAATTACGTCATTGCCTGGCATTGGCTGCCACTGACGGCCATAGACGTTCAATCCATTTGAAGTGGGAGTCCCAGTTCAATTGGATTGGACGTCTACTAGTGATAAACACTAAATGCCAAATCTCAATTTTAACTACTTAAGAACATAGGATGTATATTAAAATTGAAAACTAGTGAAATGCAAAGAAAACTGTTTTAGCACAGTTATTTCTGTAACACATACAAAAACGGATTTTCATTCAAAATTGTATTTTTTCAATGATTTGCAAAATAAAAGTTCACAAAAACAGCAATAACCCCAACCAACCTCCATCTCCTATTTTTTATTTTCCCACATTTCCTCACATACTAAATGCCAAATCTCAATTTTAACTACTTAAGATGTATATTACATAGGATGTATATTAAAATGGAAGTTAATGTAAACATTTACTTTTGCTTTCTTTTTTTCTTTTTTTAAATAATAAAGATATAAGTAACATACGCACATTCAGAAAAATAAGTACAATTGACTTATATTATGCAGAGTGAAATGGAATATACAGTGCCTTGCAAAAGTATTCGGCCCCCTTGAACCTTGCAACCTTTCGCCACATTTCAGGCTTCAAACATAAAGATATAAAATCTTAATTTTTTGTCAAGAATCAACAACAAGTGGGACACAATCGTGAAGTGGAACAAAATTTATTGGATAATTTAAACTTTTTTAACAAATAAAAAACTGAAAAGTGGGGCGTGCAATATTATTCGGCCCCCTTGCGTTAATACTTTGTAGCGCCACCTTTTGCTCCAATTACAGCTGCAAGTCGCTTGGGGTATGTTTCTATCAGTTTTGTACATCGAGAGACTGACATTCTTGCCCATTCTTCCTTGCAAAACAGCTCGAGCTCAGTGAGGTTGGATGGAGAGTGTTTGTGAACAGCAGTCTTCAGCTCTTTCCACAGATTCTCGATTGGATTCAGGTCTGGACTTTGACTTGGCCATTCTAACACCTGGATACGTTTATTTTTGAACCATTCCATTGTAGATTTGGCTTTATGTTTTGGATCATTGTCCTGTTGGAAGATAAATCTCCGTCACAGTCTCAGGTCTTGTGCAGATACCAACAGGTTTTCTTCCAGAATGTTCCTGTATTTGGCTGCATCCATCTTCCCGTCAATTTTAACCATCTTCCCTGTCCCTGCTGAAGAAAAGCAGGCCCAAACCATGATGCTGCCACCACCATGTTTGACAGTGGGGATGATGTGTTCAGGGTGATGAGCTGTGTTGCTTTTACGCCAAACATATCGTTTTGCGTTGTGGCCAAAAAGTTAAATTTTGGTTTCATCTGACCAGAGCACCTTCTTCCACAATGTTTGGTGTGTCTCCCAGGTGGCTTGTGGCAAACTTTAAACGAGACTTTTTATGGATATCTTTGAGAAATGGCTTTCTTCTTGCCACTCTTCCATAAAGGCCAGATTTGTGCAGTGTACGACTGATTGTTGTCCTATGGACAGACTCTCCCACCTCAGCTGTAGATCTCTGCAGTTCATCCAGAGTGATCATGGGCCTCTTGGCTGCATCTCTGATCAGTTTTCTCCTTGTTTGAGAAGAAAGTTTGGAAGGACGGCCGGGTCTTGGTAGATTTGCAGTGGTCTGATGCTCCTTCCATTTCAATATGATTGCTTGCACAGTGCTCCTTGAGATGTTTAAAGCTTGGGAAATCTTTTTGTATCCAAATCCGGCTTTAAACTTCTCCACAACAGTATCTCGGACCTGCCTGGTGTGTTCCCTGGTTTTCATAATGCTCTCTGCACTTTAAACAGAACCCTGAGACTATCACAGAGCAGGTGCATTTATACGGAGACTTGATTACACACAGGTGGATTCTATTTATCATCATCGGTCATTTAGGACAACATTGGATCATTCAGAGATCCTCACTGAACTTCTGGAGTGAGTTTGCTGCACTGAAAGTAAAGGGGCCGAATAATATTGCACGCCCCACTTTTCAGTTTTTTATTTGTTAAAAAAGTTTAAATTATCCAATAAATGTTGTTCCACTTCACGATTGTGTCCCACTTGTTGTTGATTCTTGACAAAAAAATTAAATTTCATATCTTTATGTTTGAAGCCTGAAATGTGGTGAAAGGTTGCAAGATTCAAGGGGGCCGAATACTTTTGCAAGGCACTGTATTTTGAAGATCGCACACACATTGACTTTTTTCAATCATAAGGAAATGAATAAGTAGTCTAACATAAATGAACAAATATAAATCCAAAGTGCACATTGACAGCTAAGATGTTCTGAACCTCCCCATCAGAGCAAATAAAACTAAATATGATAAATAAGCCTCCTCAACTCTTTCCTTGCTCTTAAAGATTTCAACCATTTTCTTTTGCATTGCCGTTTTTTTCGCATCCATTCAACAAACTTTTTTTTTTTTTGCTGTTCCAGAAAACATGCACATTTGAACCAACCAGAGCTAACTATCTCTGCTGATCACATGTCAGTATGTCAGCCAATTGAACGGATAAATGAGTCCAGGCGTTTTACTTTGCATTCGCACATTGACGTGACTCATCATCTTCAGACTCAGATAACTGCAGCAGCTGGGAAAACCTCCATGCCGTCTGTGGAATAAAATAAATAATAAATATTGGTGGAAACGGATTACGCAACACAAGCACTTTATTATGCTTGTTGTTAACACTTGTGTATGTAAATCTGATGTTGGTAGATGGTTTTCTCCTTGGAGATGAAATGCATGTGTGGCAGCTTAGCATTTTTTTTTTTTTTTTTTACATAGCGTTTTGACAGTTGCCGTCATATTTTTTTAATCAAAGCACCGTGTACCAGAACAGCATTCCAGCCCTGAATCTTATACCGGAACTGCATTCCTGACCGTTCTGGCCCTTTCACTTTCACTCCTGATAATACCAATATCAATGAAGGTAAATCAAGAACCTTTTGCTGCATGGTGTATGAGTGTCACTTTTTAATTATTATTATAACTTTTTTTTTTTTTCCCCCCAAAAACAAAAGTTTTTTAGGGCTTGCTATTGTGTCATAAGACAGCCACCATCACCTCTATTGGATCATGTGTTATAAAATGTGCAACAGCTGCCGGGTGGCAGCACGCGCAATCACCCAACGCAAACAATGACACACACCCCTTGACCCCCCAGAACACCCCTTTGACAACCATGCCCCTCCCTGCATAAAATCTGTGTGCTTGCGTGTGTATGTGGACCTTTGTTTTGTTTTTTTGTTTTTTTTTAAATCCATTTAGCTTACAGTTTTTGACATCCAACTTTTACTGGTTTAAAATGTGTCCTTGAGTGGACATTTATAAAGTTAACCCAATTCTTGCTACAACAACAAAAGTTATTTTCTACAACCACCAGAGGTGGGTAGAGTAGTCAAACATTTTACTCAAGTAAGATTAGCATTACTTGAAAAGTATATTACTCAAGTAAAAGTCAAAGTAGTCATCCAAAAATTTACACAAGTACAAGTAAAAAGTATTCGGTGAAAAGAATGAGTGATGAGTAAAATTATGAGTAACTTCTTAAAATGTCTGAAATTGTTTTAAACAATGTTTTTTTTTTCCCTCAGCACAATGTCATCTATATGATCTGTTATTATTTAATACAGGGTGTCCATAAAGCCTCATTACCGTTTAAAAAATTTATTAAAAATGCAATTGATTAGATATTTTATTCAGATTTGTTCTATTGTATTCAGCGTTTATTGAAGTCTTTTTTTTTTTTTTTACCTCTTTCAATACACTTCTACATGGGCACCATTAGTTCCACGAAGCACATCAAGACGGTACTCGATTTCTTGCCATATTCGCTGGAGCACAGCCTCATCAATTGTGGCAGTGGCATCAGTAATCCTTCGCTTACGGTCAGTAATGTCCCTTATCTTTGTTCGATATATGATGTCTTTAACATAGCCCCAAAGAAAGAAGTCCAGGGGAGTGATATCTGGTGAACGCGGCGGCCAAGGAATTGGCCCATCCCTTCCAATCCATCGGTCTGGAAATGACTTCTTTGTAGGGAAAACGCCACAGTCATAAAAAAATACTATTAATCGATAGTTATGAGGTAGATATCCGTGACTTTTTACAGACGCCATTTTTTTCATTGTAATTCGTTTAAAAGTTTAAAATATGCGAGTGAATAATTTTTTTAAAGTAGTTTTTTTTTTTAACGAAATATTACACATCAATTAATGATTCTAAACTAAAAATGACATATTGAATAACAAATATAATTAATTACCTTCTTTTTATGGCTGGGTTGAAACAAAAGCGGTTGCGCGACATCTGTAAACGGCGGTTTCAAGGGTAAAAGGGACAAATTAAAAATAGTTCGGGGGCTTAATGCGCCATGAATCTGCTATGGCAGCATACAGACATATTGCTCTATCAAACACAACAGTTCTTTTGGCTTCAAATACAGCAGTTTCTTTTAAAGAGTGCAAGAGCAGAAACTGCTTTTTCAGTCTTGTCAGTCTTGTCTGTGTTTTCCACCATATACTGTATATATATATATATATATATATATATATATATATATATATACATATATATATACATATATATATATATTAGGGCTGTCAAAATTATCGCGTTAACGGGCGGTAATTAATTTTTTAAATTAATCACGTTAAAATATTTGACGCAATTAACGCACATGCCCCGCTCAAACAGATTAAAATGACAGCACAGTGCAATGCCAACTTGTTACTTGTGTTTTTTGGAGTTTTGTCGCCCTCTGCTGGCGCTTGGGTGCGACTGATTTTTATGGGCTTAAGCACCCATGAGCATTGTGTAATTATTGACATCAACAATGGCAGGCTACTAGTTTATTTTTTGATTGAAAATTTTACAAATTTTATTAAAACGAAAAAATTAGGAGGGGTTTTAATATAAAATTTTTATAACTTGTACTAACATTTTTCTTTTAAGAACTACAAGTACTTATACAAGTATATATACAAGTACTTAATTAACTCGATTAAAAATTTTAATCGTTTGACACCCCTAATATATATATATATGTTAGGCTGTCAAACGATTAAAAATTTTAATCGTGTTAATTACAGCTTAAAAATTAATTAATCGCAATTAATCGCAATTCAAACCATCTATAAAATATGCCATATTTTTCTGTAAATTATTGTTGGAATGGAAAGATAAGACACAAGATGGATATATCCATTCAACATACGGTACATAATGACTGTATTTGTTTATTATAACAATAAATCAACAAGATGGCATTAACATTATTAACATTCTGTTAAAGCGATCCATGGATAGAAAGACTTGTAGTTCTTAAAAGATAACTGTTAGTACAAGTTATAGAAATTTTATATTAAAACCCCTCTTCATGTTTTCGTTTTAATAAAATGTGTAAAATTTTCAATCAAAAAATAAACTAGTAGCCCGCCATTGTTGATGTCAATAATTACTTACACAAATCTCATGGTTGCTGAAGGCTATAAAATCAGTCGCACCCTAGCGCCAGCAGAGGGAGCCAAAACTCCGAAAAACACAAGTACACGTTTCACTGTGCTGTCATTGTAATCTCTTTGAGCAGGGTATTTGTGCGTTAATTGCGTCAAATATTTTAACGTGATTAATTTAAAAAATTAATTAATGCCCGTTAACGCGATAATTTTGACAGCCCTAATATACACACACACACACACACACACACACATATCTATATATACACACACACATATATATATATATATATATATATATACAGTGCCTTGCAAAAGTATTCGGCCCCCTTGAACCTTGCAACCTTTCGCCACATTTCAGGCTTCAAACATAAAGATATGAAATTTAATTTTTTTGTCAAGAATCAACAACAAGTGGGACACAATCGTGAAGTGGAACAACATTTATTGGATAATTTAAACTTTTTTAACAAATAAAAAACTGAAAAGTGGGGCGTGCAATATTATTCGGCCCCTTTACTTTCAGTGCAGCAAACTCACTCCAGAAGTTCAGTGAGGATCACTGAATGATCCAATGTTGTTCTAAATGACCGATGATGATAAATAGAATCCACCTGTGTGTAATCAAGTCTCCGTATAAATGCACCTGCTCTGTGATAGTCTCAGGGTTCTGTTTAAAGTGCAGAGAGCATTATGAAAACCAAGGAACACACCAGGCAGGTCCGAGATACTGTTGTGGAGAAGTTTAAAGCCGGATTTGAATACAAAAAGATTTCCCAAGCTTTAAACATCTCAAGGAGCACTGTGCAAGCCATCATATTGAAATGGAAGGAGCATCAGACCACTGCAAATCTACCAAGACCCGGCCGTCCTTCCAAATTTTCTTCTCAAACAAGGAGAAAACTGATAAGAGATGCAGCCAAGAGGCCCATGATCACTCTGGATGAACTGCAGAGATCTACAGCTGAGGTGGGAGAGTCTGTCCATAGGACAACAATCAGTCGTACACTGCACAAATCTGGCCTTTATGGAAGAGTGGCAAGAAGAAAGCCATTTCTCAAAGATATCCATAAAAAGTCTCGTTTAAAGTTTGCCACAAGCCACCTGGGAGACACACCAAACATGTGGAAGAAGGTGCTCTGGTCAGATGAAACCAAAATTGAACTTTTTGGCCACAATGCAAAACGATATGTTTGGCGTAAAAGCAACACAGCTCATCACCCTGAACACACCATCCCCACTGTCAAACATGGTGGTGGCAGCATCATGGTTTGGGCCTGCTTTTCTTCAGCAGGGACAGGGAAGATGGTTAAAATTGACGGGAAGATGGATGGAGCCAAATACAGGAACATTCTGGAAGAAAACCTGTATGTATCTGCACAAGACCTGAGACTGGGACGGAGATTTATCTTCCAACAGGACAATGGTCCAAAACATAAAGCCAAATCTACAATTGAATGGTTCAAAAATAAACGTATCCAGGTGTTAGAATGGCCAAGTCAAAGTCCAGACCTGAATCCAATCGAGAATCTGTGGAAAGAGCTGAAGACTGCTGTTCACAAACACTCTCCATCCAACCTCACTGAGCTCGAGCTGTTTTGCAAGGTAGAATGGGCAAGAATGTCAGTCTCTCGATGTGCAAAACTGATAGAAACATACCCCAAGCGACTTGCAGCTGTAATTGGAGCAAAAGGTGGCGCTACAAAGTATTAACGCAAAGGGGCCGAATAATATTGCACGCCCCACTTTTCAGTTTTTTATTTGTTAAAAAAGTTTAAATTATCCAATAAATTTTGTTCCACTTCACGATTGTGTCCCACTTGTTGTTGATTCTTGACAAAAAAATTAAAATTTTATATCTTTATGTTTGAAGCCTGAAATGTGGCGAAAGGTTGCAAAGTTCAAGGGGGCCGAATACTTTTGCAAGGCACTTATATATATATATATATATATATATATATATATATATATATGTTAAAAGTAAATAAGCTCCACCTCTACTTCTGGATTTCCCATTAACCGTGAAAAACGAAGGATCACTGGATACATATTCTTTTATCAAACTACCAGTTACTGAGGGACCAAAATTACTGCTGCAATGAAAATGTAGTTTTTTTATTTAACTACAAAAAACATACTACTCCTAGTTGCTGTTGGAGCAACTACAACTACTGCAACTTTTATTCAACTACAAAAAACATACTACTCCAAGTTGCTGTTGGAGCAACTACAACTACTGCAACTTACAACTACAGAATTTAACAACTACCAGTTACTTTTGGACCAAATTTACATCCGGAAAATCAATTGGTGTATGTGTGTACACGCGCTGGGGTGCATCCGTGTGTGTGTGTGAAGCCGAGAGAGCACAGCAGGACTGTTGTCAAAACACAAAATGTGCCTTAGGGTGCAAATGGTGGGGGTCTATCATGAAGGGAGGCTGATATGAGGGGTGGAGCTGATGCTAATGAGGCACTACAGGTAACGTAGCATCTCAGCAGTTTTATTTACTCAAAAGACTTGCAGACAGTGAGCTTGCAAATGTTCCAAGAAATTGGAAAAAAAAAAAAAAAAAAACATCATGTGTCTGCAGAAATCAACCTCAACTCTTTTGCCCCCCACTAACCCCATGCCTCCCCACAACTTGCTTTTTTTTTTTTTTCATCTGTCGTCTGTACTGATGAATGGGGCTTTGCGTGTGGATTTTAATTACTGCTCTGTTGAGGTGGGAATTGGCCATGCATTAAATTGGAATGAAACACATTTTTCCCCCCCAGCAGGGGAGGAAGCAGCTCGGGAGGGAAAGCGGTTACTGTATATTAATTGAACCATCCAGTGGCATAAAGTTGTGGCTGTGAGGCCCTCACAAGTGCACGCCTATAGCACTCAGAAAAGATGATTATAGAGGCTTGTGTAAAGTGAAAAGATCCATTTGGAACCTGAAAACATAAAAGAAGCCAGCTACTTGGGGAGTTCAAGGCCACGTGGCTTCGAGTTCGACCCTGTGGATTTTTGCATTCCGCTGAACACAGCGAAGCTACATTGACTATCTCCTCTTTCATTTTCCTCTCATTTAAAAGGACATTACGCAGGCCAAATTGCATATTACACTCTCAGGCTGTAAGTTACCATTGCGTCTAGTCCATTTGAACACGCAGAACTGATATGTGCTACAGTCATAGAATCTGTTTGAACTTGCAGGGCTCGCACTGAATGATTATGATTCTGCCCCAAAGATGGAAATAGACATCCAACCCATTTGAACTAAGGAGGCCTGGCAGCAATCAGATCATTTGGATTGGATGTCTATCGCTGTCAATGGCAGCTAATGAGTAAAGAATATGCGGACACGAAAAAATGCCTTGAAAATACAGGTGTGGAAAATTTGTAGGGACTGTCTACTACTGCTATCATACAAAAAAAAACAACAACAACAACAACAACAACAACTAATGATGCATCTACACTGGTACCTCATTTAGCTGGGACGCCTTTCGTATCTTGTTTTTTTTTCATAGTATACAAAGAATCGTTTTTACATGTAAATTGCCTAATTTGTTCTAAGCTCTAATAAAAGATCACATTAACTTAAATAATAAGGGTAAAAACCAGAATGAAACAAGAGCCAAATATATTTCAATCATTCAATATAGCTCAGCTAACCATTAATACCTGTCATAAAGTAGATAATAGAACATAATGAAGAAAAAAAAGTTTCTTACCTTTCGAATTTGGCTGTCCTGAACGACTAATTTCCTCCCGATTAGTCAGCTGACTATTTTTACGATTAATCGACTAATCAATTTTTTAAAAAAATTTTAAAAAGAAATTTAGCAATTCATTATTTGTTGACGCTTATTAATTCACAAAAACATTTTGGAACACTTAAATTCTTTATTAAAGTACAAATAAACACGTATATAACAATAATAAATCACAAATAAACAATGAGGTCAAATGCTGATAGCATCAACTAGTGCAAAACAATGGAATGTAAACAGATTCAGAACACTGACTTCACCTTCCCAACATGATTCAAAACAATTCTTAAAAAAAAAAAATCTAGCATTAATATTATAGTATACTACTATACAGTATATAATAGTATAATAATAATTATAATAATTAATTATTACAATCAGATCTTCCATATAGTGTCATTTTAAAGCTATTCTTAGTGTAAAATCTGAATTCTGAAGTATGTGGGATTAACTCCAGAAATCGTTATTTATATGACGAACATGACATGCTTTTATTTTGAAATGTTCACCGGAAGTACGTTCGCTAAACCACTAACCGTAAGCTTTACATGTCCCAAAAAGTGCACTTTTCGTCATTGCATGTGGTGTCAGTAATAGATTTTTTTCCCCCTTCATTTTTGTCGTTTGCAAATGCTGTTAACCAGCGATTTTTCATGTTTGAAGTGTCCACTTTTAACCACAAGTTTGCGTTTTGGAGAAGACTGCCAATGTTTTATAGCAGGCTAAAGTAGGTTGTCTTTTTTCCCATTAGCCTCAATGTAGCAATGCTAATGTTTCTGGGTTTAATATAGCTGTTTTTCCTTAGTTTGTATGTCTGAACTTTAATTCTATGGCGTGTTGATGACCAATAAACATCTGTGAAAGGAACTGGAGTCTCATATGCCGTCAACACGGACGCGTGTACACAAACGCAAAAATGTATGCACGCACGCACGCGGCGATAAAACAAAGCCGTGAAAATTGCCGCTCTCATTTTTATTTACCGTGCAATAAATGGACTTATTGCATACCACGACAGGCTTAGCAACTTCAATAAAAAATGTTATTAGTTAGTTAGATGGAGTTACTAGTGATGGGACAAAATGGGCTGAGGTTCCGAAGCTTGTGTCGAGTAATGGGAGGGGCGTTTCCATGAAGCTTGTAGCGAGGCGAGCGTCATTTCGGCAAAACCCGGAAATGATGACGTGGGAAGGCTAGCCGGCGGCCGGTGGCCGGCGGCCGGCTGCTGAATCTCGTGAGCGCTTCGGAAGTGATCCGACGTTTGGCGCGCATTGCAAAAACAGGACAGACTACGGTATAAATTGGTTGAGAAACGCAATGGCGATCGCTTATCATCTCACATTTTGTGGATTTCGGGCTCCTGTACTTGTTACATCTGTGCGCAACAGTGCAACCAGTGCAATCTTTTTTCGAGCCTTGTCCTTTGCTTGAGATGGAACCTGCGCGAAAAAAGCGATCCTCCCCTGTATGGGAACATTTTGATTGGATTGCTTTCAATAAGGTAAGGGAGAAAAACTACTTTAATATAAATGTGAGTGTGTGTGTGTGTGTGTACCTATCTGAACCAAACATCAACAGAATGAACAATCCATTAGTGTACCGGGAGGCACAAAAGAATACCTACCCAAATTTATAAAAACTGCCACTCACATTTCTCTGCACCCCAGCTTCATCTGTGCCTTGTGAAAGAATATTTTCTAAAGCTGGTGAAATATTGTCCAAAAAAAAGAAACTGTTTAAAGCCAGCCACTGTGGTAAAGCTATTATTTCTAAATAAAAATGAATAACAAATTATCCTTAGCACTTGTTGTATTTTGTTCACATACTAAATTACTAACACAAGCACATTCATATCTTTGTCATAAGCAAATAGCGATTGAATTCTTAACAATGTTGACCTCTTGGGCTTCTAGACCACTTGATGGCGCCATAGGGTAAATGAAGCACCATGAAGCTTTGCTACATGTGCAAACCAATTGGCTGCAAAGCTTCATTGCTTCATGAGGCTTCATTTGGCCATCACTAGGAGTTACGATCTGCCAGCTTATTGTCTCCTATCGTCTTCCAAAATTACAACTGACCGACTTGCAGCCTGGTGTGCAAGCATTGGCATTGAAGGGACAGGACACAACTGTGTACCCTCCTTTGTTTCGTTTAAATAAGTCAATGTTTTGACCGCTTTGATGCGCTTTTTTGGCTTTGTGCCGCTTTCCATGCTTGCAAATCGAGCGTCTGACATTCTTAACTTTCCACGCATATGTTTTTTTTACCTTCATTAACCGTCGACGGGATGTTGTGCTTGTCGACGCATTTACGTCATCAATGACATCGACTACGTCGACTAACCAGGACAGCTCTACTTTTGAGTGAGGTGATGTCCGAAAGCGAAAGTGATGCCAGATATGGGCCAATAGGAGAGCAGGATCATCGTACTGAGCATGATGGGAAAGATTCTGATCTGATTCTGATGCTGAATAGGGCAGCAGGATCTTATGGCGTGTTTACGGCGTCACTTTGAAAATTTTCTGCTGGTGGTATTTGTCTATTACAGTATGTGTTATCTTTCGTATGCAGAATAGTTTCTATTAATATGAAGCGACAAAATCTTTACGCATCTTTTTATAAGATGAAATTTTCGTGTATTGACGCTTTCGTATCTCGAGGTACCACTGTATTTCACTTTTTTAAGTCCCCGCATATTACTAGCTACTTGCTGATACCTCTTTCAGTTATGATAAAAAGGCGTTTTCATACTGGCGTCCAAAAAGAGGTAATGAAAAGTCTGGTGCACCTGCAAGCAGTCGCACCATTTGACATGACTGGATGATTCTCTGAAAGTGCAGATGTTGATGTGCGTATGCATTTCCTATGGATGATTAACAGTCTGTTGATAAGAGCATGACCTGAAGTGGCTCCACTTGATCACACTTGCTCCATGCATGTATCCTGCTGTGTCCCAGAGATAGATGAGCATGTGCAGCTGACAATCACACTATCACATGATGTGCGCGGGGGTCCCGGGAGGGGGTCAACACATGGTCATCTGTTGTCAGCTGAGAAGCTGGGCCTTCTGCCTGTTGATAAGAGGCCAGACGGGCAAAGGACAGCAAAGGCATGACCGGGCAAACAACATGTGACCGGCCGCAAAGATCGCTTTTTTCTTGCGGTCGTATGGTAGCTGTTCAGAACATCATCAATGCAGTACAAAAACCCCTTTGTTTGCTCACTGCCCACTGGGAAGGATTTCATCAACACGTAGTGTCTTGACAAAGCAGCAAACATCATGAAGGACAGCACTCACCCACGACATCATCATTTCCAGCGGAAGACATCACAGCATCAAGGACAAAAATAGACAACACGAGTTCTTTTGTCATCCACTCCATTTGTGAATTTCTCATTTTAAAAAATGTTGTCATGCTCAGTGGCAGTGAATGGCCCAGAGGTTGCGCTAGACTTTTTCGTTGTCTGTCATTTTGACTGACAGTGTCATAAAAATCCGGTCATAATCTATTTTTACCCGTCACTTACATTTTTTAAATGATAATAATGACATATTCAACAGTATTTAGTTTTCATTCATTTTTAATTAATATTCTGTCCGAACAAGCTTAGCAAGAGGCAAACAGACAGCGGAGTGCACCAATCAGCGACGGGCAGACGTGCGGTTAGCAAAGCGACGAGGGCAGGACGAGGGACTTGCGCGCGGAAGTAAACATACGAGGAGAACGGAGTTTATTCAACATGGCTAGCGCGAGACAGACTGTTGTCAATGTCTCGTGTCGATGTGTTTTAGCTCATTTAAAACTGAATTTACCGCGGATTGGAACATATTCTCGGCTCTCCCGCCATCCGTGTTGTTGTAGAGACGACTTTCGGCGCGCAAGGGTGACGTTGCTCGTGAAGTACACGTCACGCAAATAAACAAATCTGATTTGTCGATTGATTTTGTACCTACTCGAGAGGCTGTGTCCCAGACTTTTCTCTCAGTGTTTGAAAAAGACAGGGAGAACAGTCAGGCCACACACACACTCAGTTGCCTTGACATTTTTCCGAGTAAGGCCAACGGCGTCATGCATCATGAGAGACAATAGCTAATTAATATGCTCACTCGCCACCCTGTGGTCTGGGGTGTGAATTGCAACTTGTCAAAATGACGGATGGATTTCAGTTTTTTCCGTCACCGTTTTAAAAAACCGGTCAACGACGGAAAATATTCGGTTAACACGACCCCTGATTGAATGGCCTACAAATTTTTTAATCTTCTATATTAAGTTCATAGGTGTGGCTGTGTGTGTTCTGAGGAGCTTCTCATCACGAAGCATTCGCCTCTGGTGTACATTGCCTTCTCAAAGGATATTCCAATTCACATTAACGAAACGGGGTTAAAATATTCAAATTAATACTTTTCAGGATATGACATCAGAACCAAATAAAACTTCAAATTCTCATAATAGAAGACAAAAATTTATTTTCTGTCACAAATCATTGTTTTCTACCACTAACACTTACTGTAGTTTGGTAATACGTTGTTAAATTAGGATAGTGATTGCTTTACAAAAAGAAACAGTCGTTTTAGTTGGTTCATGTCGGTTGGAATTCAACCAATGTGGCAAATGATGTGTAGAAGGTTTTTAAACTCTTGAAATTTGTATTAATCTGGAACATGAAGAGAAATCTCCCCAAAGTTACTTTTCTATACGTACAGTAGAGATGCCCATGTCCATTCATCCATTCACTTATCGGCAATATACGCAGGCATCACAAGAGTTAACCTTCATTCCACAACTAATAAAAGCAGGTTACCATAGCAGGATGTGAACATTGGCCGCCTGGGTGAAAACCAGGAATCTTAACCACTGCAACATATGGCTCATCCTACTTCCTCTCACTTCCTGTCATAGCCCATTAAATTACAGATTGAAAGCTAAAATGATGCAGTGTATGGCAAAGCTTAGCCGTTAACTCCCTAACTGCCCTTATGTTCTCCCAAGATGTGCCTCCTCGATTGGATTTTGATCAGCTTGAAAGTTTCCGTTCAATCCTCCATCCCCTTCTCTGTGATTCTCTCTAGGAGGGTTGGCAACGAGCCATGCATGGTAAGACCTTCCTCTGACAGCCTTCCCTTTCTGGCAGAATGCCTAGTGTGCGTGTGTGTGCAGTGGTGTGGGCAGCTTTCTCATAATCGTTGCCATTCAGCGCCTCTCCAGAGTGTGTCCGTGTTTACACGGGAGGGGTCATGGAGCAAGCAACCACTCTCACACTTGTTCTTTTCCCAACATTTTACCATACGTGTACTTATTAGTTAATACGTGCCAACTAAAACTCAATTCATTCTCTGCCACTGATGGCTGTAAACATCCAATCTTTTCAGACTGGGAGTCAACTCTTTGTCAAAATGAACTGAACGACTTTCAAGATCAATTGTAATGACTGCGTTATTCAAAACTATAGTAAATCAAATGATCAGGCTGTTCGGTGTAAGCGCACATTAGTGTCATTAAAAAAGCTGTAAATTGAATACATATTCTTTGATCGGTTTGTCCGATGTAATCACATGATAACTCCCTTTTGATGGTTTGATGGCTGACTTGGCCTGCAAGCCACCCTTCACATAATAACACAGGACAGCTCATAACTTCAGTGTAAATCAGCAGAGGCAGGTAACCATGGCAACTGCAACAAAACTTCACTATCCATATACTATATAAAGTAAGTATACGGGTTGATGGTATACCTATAGAAAGTGTTTTTGAAATTCAATTTTAAGGAGTAATAATTGATGATACAATACACTGGAGCGCTCATATCAAATATATACTAAATTATCAAGAAGTGGTTTGATTCTGAGTAAAAGCAAAGCATATTTTGGACTATAAATTACTAGTGTTGCACAGATACCATTTTTTGGCCCCGATACTGAAACCTGGCTGTGCAGTATCGGCCGATACCGATACCATTCCGATACCACTCTGTTTGAAAAAATATACAATATAATATACACATATACTGTATATTTATATAATGTTTATATGAAGAGCTACATACTTGGATGTGAAATCCTTGCATTGCATTGCATTACTTTTTATTGCATACCTGGTATGGGTGACAAAAAATAATTTAATAATAATTGACCACATCCTCCTGTCTCCCGATCAGCCTCCCTCTCTGTGCAACCAGCAGCAACATAAGAATCCATCTTTATAGCAGAGCACAAATGCCGGCAGCGCACAGCTTTGCCACTTAGCTTAGCTTACTATGCTTACTTCTACAGCATTTTTGAATAGGCTTACCACCCGTCCCTTGACATAAGGAATCGTTAATCTTGCGTTCCGTATTGAACCAATATGGAATATACAGTATATAAATAGATACATTTCTATGCATTGTAGGAGTTTTGGAGATGTCCCTTTTTTCCGTCCCCTGTACGACTTTGGGCGTGAGGGGATCGTCCCTTATTTCTATTACTGAAAGATGGCAACCCTACTTTTGAAACAGGTCTCAAATTACTGTGACATTTCTTTCAGTAAAAGACAATAAAAGTAAAGTAGACGAAGTGAACTGACCAGGGTTTGTTGCCCCGGTCCAGCCCCCTTTATCCTGGTAGCAGTTGCTGTTGTTGTTGTTGCAGCCTCAAACTCTTTGTGTTCGTTCACATGTTTCGTCTTCAAATGTTTATTCAGGTTCGAGGTATTGAAAATGGCTGGTTTAACTCCACCTCTCAAAAATTTCAGGCCGCAAATCTTGCATGCAGCCATTGTACTCAACAGAGTTCCTATGCTGAAATATTCACAGACCGCTGTCATTTCTTCTCCTGGTTTGTTTTTCTTCCATGTGAAAAAGCTGCTCCGGCATTGGTTAAGAGCGGCTATTGGCCAGCTCTCATTGGTCTGGAGCAGGCTAATAGCGATAGCTGCTTGGCATGGAAAGTGATCATGTGTCATCACACAACACAGAGTGTAGTGAGTAGGGATGGGAATTGATAAGATTTTTACGATTCCGATTCCATTATCGATATTGCTTAACGATGTGATTCTTTATCGATTCCCTTATCGATTCTAATTTGGACTGATGAACTGTATGAGGTTCTGTGTTCAATATGTTTTTTGGTTCATTCGCCTCGGAGTGTCGTTTGGAACACAAGGAGCGGAGAGTGGAGTTGGTCTTTGGCCTTTTTAATCCAACTTGGCAACAGGCACAATTATATACAGGCAATGGCACTTGATATGACAATCACTCAATGAGCAGATGAGCGCATGCGTGGAAAGATGTTGATGTATTTGTATGTGTGTGGAAGAAGACTGGAATGTGTGGGTATAGTATGTGTGGTTCAGAAAGGAAAGAAAATGACATCATATGAGTGCTGATGCAATAAACAATGCAGATTGACTGTAAAGCAGTCAATAACACACATACATGACTCGCAATATTATAATGACACAAAGGTGGGGTGGCGCGAGCGCACGCGCACAACGAGGAAACTCGCTGCGTGCACGTGCGGTCATCTTGGCCATAAAACTAGGAAGCACGCTGCGTGCACGTGCGGTCATCTTGGCCATAAAAGTGGCAAAAACTAAGCACTTTACACTCATATAAATGTACAACATCTTTTTAAGATGCTAAATTAACACATTCCCTCTGAACACAAATGTGCAACACAAATATAATGTAAACAACGCTCTCCTCGACGCAGTGAGAATGAGCGGGAGCAACCAGCCGTCGCAACAGTAAAAACACGAAACAGTCGCGCTCATAACGGCTCTAACTTATCATAAGAATTTCATGGCATGAAGAAGAAATACTTACATTCGTTCATGGACGCACAGATTATACTTCCTCTAACAGGTGGCCGTCCCCAGCTCGAAATGCGCACCTTACGCCTATTCTTTTCGCTGTCCCAGAATACGCAGCGCGCATGACGTTTGACAATAACGGGAACTAACTGACTGGTTGCTATGGGAACGAACGCATACCGATAGAATCTTTCTAACAGGAGTATTGAAATTGCTAATAAAAATCGTTTAGGATTATTTTAGATGCATATATGTTATATTTTTCTTATAGAGTATTCGATGAGGAATATGATAGACCCATGAATAGACTTTTTGGGAAAAATCACCATTTCTTTAAGTAGTCACATGAATAATGACACGGCCTGTAAAAGTCAATGTAAATTCACTCGGCAACAACTCTCTCCAGGTTATGCTTGATGAGAAGTCTTGCCATTGGTAAATATGTTGCCGTGCTTGCCGATTCGTAAATGTGTAACATGTGCTAATTTTAAAACATAATTAATGCTGGTTGGAATGGATAAGAGAATCATGAGAAAAATTGCCAAACGATTTCATTGAATCGGAAAACTCGGAACGGGTTCTCTTTAAGAACCGGTTCTTGATTCCCACCCCTAGTAGTGAGTGTCAGGAGAAAGAAGGCTGTGTTCAAGTGATACCAGTAAATGGTATCGGCAGCCTATTTGTTGGTACTTGTCGATACCACCATTTTAATGCCGTACCCCCCGCTGATACTGGTATCGGTGCAACATTATAGATAATAAAAAAATTAAAAAAAAGGTTGATTCGGCTTATGGTGAGTTACATGTTCTCTGCACTTAATGGTCGTTGTAGCCCTGCTGTGTTATTTTATTCATTCATTCATTCATCTTCCATGCCGCTTATTCCTCACGAGGGTCGCGGAGGTGCCGGAGCCTATCCCAGCTAACTACTATTTACTGTAATTTTCTGCCACACAGTGCCAGTCCGTGAAAAAAGGCCTACATCACACCGGTCTGTGGCGCAAAAAAACTTGGGGACCACTGGCATAGTGTGTCTTGTCCTTGTGATCGCCCATTGAATACAGCTGACACTCCTTGTACGTCAACCAATCTGCTTCTTTCGTGACACCCACCTGTTTCTGATTGTCTCATTACCTCATGTCTGTGTATTTAAGTCCCCTATGCTCAGTCACGCCTTGTTGTGTCATTGTTCCTGTCAGATGTGTTTTCCCTGGCCCCCAGCCTTGCCGTGTTCCTAATTCATAGTAAGCTGTTTTTGATAACCGGTCTTTTGTTTGAACTCTTGAGTTTTTTTTTTTTGTGTGCTTGTTTTTAGGCAGTGTGATAAAATATTTTTGAGTTACCAACACCCTGCCTAGCCTTGCTACTTCATTGCATTTGAGTCCCACTCCCACCTGGTTCCTTGCCTGCTTGCCCACGACACCTGACACAATGTTCATGTATAACAGAGTTCATAAAAATATATAAAGAATGTGTATTTTTTTATGAGTTACAGAGACGAAGCGTTACATCAACAATGTTTAATCTACTTATAGAATAGTTCTCTTGCAAGAGCAGAAACTGTATATATGTATATTTTAAAATTGTTATATTGCAGTAAGAGTTTGTATATTAAAGTTATATCATATTGTGTAATGGTCAATGTTTAATGCTGAACTTTGCAAATAAAGGGCTAGGTTTAAATAAGTCTTAACTTCTACTTGCTCCTTCTGATCATCAATTTTGTGAATTCAAATTTTATATTTTTCATTGCAATGCAAACTATTGTAATGTAATGCTTTTTTTTTTTTCTTTCCATTTTTAATAACCGTGTTTAATTGAAGAATTCAATAAATCAATCCCACAGGTAGATGTCCTACTAGAAACGTTGGCTTCAAACCAATCAATAAACAGCCTCACTTACCCATAATACGTTTACCAAATTGGAATCTCATTTTTTTTTTTTTTTTTTTTTCTTGAACAACTGAATTACTTCTTTCACAAACATTGGCATTATTTGAACTGGGAGTTAAAAGGAATTGGCTGTCCATCACCCTACTGCTCCCGATGAGCTAATACGCAATTTAAAAGGTAATTCTTCAATCCGTACCACATATTTGAGCCTTGCAAAAAATAATTAATGAGGCAGCAAAAATTCCCCTGGCATGGAGGTATGTGGCTCGTTCTGTCTCACCTTTACAGTAATTTGTTATTTTTTTTGCCTCTGCCTCTAATAGCTACCCTCTGCACTCCTCCCTGAGGGCCTGTGGGCCATTTGCTTTATATTTGCATGCTTGGGCTAGGTGTGTGTGAGCAGTTCCTGTCTGTTGAATCCCAAATAGCCCAGGGATGTTCTAGTCATCTCCGAGTGGCACTTTTACTTGTATGAGGAACTGATGAAAGACCTTTTAAGTGTCCCTCTGACTTGCTCTAGGGCTGTCCAAACACTATTGCCATCAAACCTGTTATAGAATTAATACTCTGGCTCCTGCTGATTGAGTCTTGGTGCGGGTTTTTATTGACAACAGAAGAAGGGGAGATGCCTCTTCAACCGGTTCTTGCCAGCAATGTGCGTGTTGGGTATTCCGTGTATGTGCATGAGCCAATGTGCCTAAAGCAAGAATCGAAGATGAGGAATGCGAGTTGGACTCTCAGCAGATGTATAGAAACGAGAGGGCAATATACAAGTAAAAAGACAACATTATCTACGCGTCCACAGTCAAATGCATTCAAAATTCTGTCTTCACAAAGTTAATTGACACCGCAAGTGTGATAATTATTTAAAATTACACTTACATGGCTCTCTGTATTTAAGTCCTAAAAGTACGTTTGTTATAGTCTTGTTTGTTGTAACACTAGAACAGTGGTTCTTAACCTTGCTAAGGTTACTTAACCCCACAAGTTTCACATGTGCATACACCGAACCTTTAGGAATTACATACTAAAGCAATTTTTTTTTTTTTTCAAATCCGAAACCGTTATGGCTTAGCTATAGAAAGCTAATATCTGAGTGAATTTTTTGTAGTGAATGTTTTCGTTTTTTGTCTCCATTCTCATTTTTGTGTTCCATCCTTGCATCACATACTATTTTCATAGTGTATGAAGTATGACGCAAATGCTTTTTGTTTTTGTTATACTTCTTCGTACGAAGTACGGGTCAACCTTCCACTGAGCAAACCAGTTTCTCCTCACATTGGATAGAATTCCCTCACATTAGATAGAGGGCTAGCAGTTGAAAGAAAGGGAATGATGCTTGTAAATTGGGGGCAAACCAGTCCAAAACCTACTCTAAAACAACACTTTGCCTTTAGTCAGTGTACGAAAATAGGGCCCTGTGTGTCTTAACCTTCACCGAACCCCTTAGATTTGCTCACCAAACCCCTGGGGTTCGATCGAACCTAGATTAAGAACCACTGCACTAGAGTGATTTTCCATACTTAAAGAGCAACTGAAGAGCTTTCCGGATTTTGGTGTAATTTTACGAATATAAACTTTGGACGAGTTCGTCAAAACAACCGTGACATTATCAACACGTAATGGCAAGGATAATTTTTTTAGTTTTTTTTGCACTCCGTTAAATGTCCCTTCTCAAACCCAGAAGTGTGACATAAATTCCCCGACGCAACAGAAGACTAGCGTCCACAGCTAGCATAGCAACAACTATATCAGGGATATTTCCACCACAGGTAACCATTCAGGATCGCTCTTTCGTGACGCTACCAATGGCAAAGGCTCTCAGGAAAGATGAGCTACAATTAATCCCTACATGTTTGAACCTGAGGCGTCAGATGACGACGATTTACTTGACACAGCAGATGTCGCCAATTGACAGCTCGACATTTCACGGACGGGAGAGTGAGTGGTAAGCCTAAAGCCAGCATTGTGATTTTTCTATTGGAGAGAATGCGATTACATGGTTGTATATATATTCCATGCTCTCCACATAGCTAAAACTGGATATTAGGTAATGGGACAGCTCCTAACGATCTAAATATGGTAAAGCTAATCCAAATGTGGCTAAATAAATGATATACTGTATGTTATTGATTTTTCAAAATAAATGACAAAACGATTTTATTTTCTAGGTGTTGCTGTAAACCGTCAAGTAATTACCCGTCCAAGAGTATGCCTGTGTCGTCAGGAGATCCCAGACGTGAGAGCCAAACTTGGAGGCTGAAGCACTGAAAGGGGCATGAATTACATTAAAAAACATAAAACCATAAATTGTAAACAACATGGACATATTTTGTTGACTGTTTAATGTGTTGTATTGGTATATAATATATTGGAATTATGTTACAATATTCAACAATATTCAATAGGCCACAATGATAAATGATACCAGATTTATGTTGAATCAGCATGAGTAAATTAAATAAGGAAATGATAAAATTCGGGGGATTTTTTTTTCTCTAAATAGTTAAGATTCTTTTGGCTGGGATGCACTTGATCAAAACCTTGTTAGTTTGAAGACATCATGTGATGGGAAATCAGAATCGGGTTGAAAAGATCAGGTTTTTAAAATGTATTTGTTTAAGTATTAACTCATTGGCTGTCACTGACGGCAATACATGCCCAATCCAACTCTATTTAAAGTCACATCATTATTGTAAAGGCCTGTTTCATGAGTTAATTCTAAATTCAAATGAATTACTATTCAAAAAAAAAAAAAAAAAAAGTCTTATTTTCATTAGATTTTTATTATACACACACACGCACCACGCACACATGCACACACGCACCCCTACACACACGCACACGCACACCTACACACACACATATATATGTATATATATATATATATATGTATTAGGTGTGTCAAACGATTAAAATCTTTAATCGAGTTAATTACAGCTTAAAATTAATTAATCGTAATTAATCGCAATTAATCGCAATTCAAACCATCTATAAAATATGCCATATTTTTCTGTAAATTATTGTTGGAATGAAAAGATAAGACACAAGATGGATATATACATTGAACATACGGTACATAAGTACTGTATTTCCTTATTATAACAATAAATCAACAAGATGGCATTACAATTATAAACATTCTGCTAAAGCGATCCATGGATAGAAAGACTTGTAGTTCTTAAAAGATAAATGTTAGTAAAAAGTTATAGAAATTTTATATTAAAACCCCTCTTCATGTTTTCGTTTTAACAAAATTTGTAAAGTGTTCAATCAAAAAATAAACTAGTAGCCCGCCATTGTTGATGTCAATAATTACTTACACAATGCTCATGGGTGCTGAAGCCTATAAAATCAGTCGCACCCAAGCGCCAGCAGAGGGCGGCAAAACTCCAAAAAAACACAACAACTACACCTTTCACTGTGCTGTAATTTTAATCTGTTTGAGCGGGGCATTTATGCGTTAATTGCGTCAAACATTTTAACGGGATTAATTTAAAAAATTAATTACCGCTCGTTAACGCGATAATTTTGATATCTGAACCTTTTGAAATTCCTCACATTTCTGCATAAAATCACCATCAAATGTGATCTGATCTTTGTCAAAATCACACAGATGGAAAAACAGTGTCTGGTTTAACTATAACCACCCAACATTTATAGGTTTTTATATTTTTATGGAGATAGTATGCAAACAATGACAGAAGGGAGGAAAATAAGTTAGTGAACCACCACATTTAATATTTTGATGTTCCCTCTACCATGCTTCACGGTGGGTATGAGGTGTTGATGTTGGTGAGCTGTTCCATTTTTCCTCCACACATGAGGTTGTGTGTTACTCCCAAACAATTCCACTTTGGTTTTATCAGTCCACAAAATATTTTGCCAAAGCTTCTGTGGCGTGTCAAAGTGCCTTTTTGCGAACTATAAACGAGCAACAATGTTTTTTTGTTGTTTTTTTTTTTTAGACAGCAGTGGCTTCCTCCGTGAAGTCCTCCCATGAACACCATTCTTGGCCGAAGTTTTACATATAGCTGATGTGTGCACAGCGATACTGGACTGTGCCAGTGATTTCTGTAAGTCTTTAGCAGACACTCTAGGGTTCTTTTTCACCTCTCTGAGTATTCTGCGCTGAACTCTTGGCGTCATCTTTGGTGGACAGTCACTACTTGGGGAAAGAAGCAACAGTGCCAAACTCTCTCCATTTGTAGACAACTTCTCTGACTGTCGATTGATGAACATCCAGACTTTTAGAGATGGTTTTGTATCCTTTTCCAGCTTTATACGAATCAACAATCCTTGATCGCAGGTCTTAAGACAGCTCTTTTGAGCTAGCCATGATGCACATCAGACAATGCTTCTCATCAAGACAATTCTTACCAGGTGTGTGTTTTATAGTGGGCAGGGCAGATTTAAACCACTCATCAGTGATTTGGCACACACCTGACTTGAATTGTTTGGTTAAAAAATGGTTTAAATTGCTCTTTAAGTGTCCTTAGGCAGAGGGTTCACTTACTTATTTTTCCCCCTTCTGTCATTGTTTGCATGCTATCCTCATCAAAATATGAAAATCTATAAATGTTTGGGTGGTTTTAGTTAAAGCAGACACTGTTTTTACATCAGTGTGGTTTTGACAAAGATCACATTTGATGGTGATTTTATGCAGAAATGTGAGAAATCACAAAAGGTTCAGATAATTTTTCACACCACTGTATTTCATTAACAGTGGGCTACTCAAACTCTTTAAATTGTGCAGTGTCTCCTAAAAGATTATATATAAACAGTGTCTTTTAATGCAAAAAAAAGGCAACCCAAACCAGAGGACATGATTGCTGTGCACCACGCATGGCACAATTTGCCCTATCTATTGACAGCACAATGTTTATACAAGATGTGCGTGCACAGAAATGGAGCCGGTGAAGGCTACACAGAGCCGGTCTGACCCGGTGTGAGGGACTGGGTGTCCCACAGGGATACGGATGATATCTGGCTGTGTGGTTGAGAGGAGTTAGGTGATCTATATTCATTGGCCTGCTATGGGGAGGCCTCACCGCCCCTTTCCCATGGCAGACAGGGGACTGGACTGGTGTGTATAAATGCATGCGTGTATTGGTGTGTATCCACTTGGCTCTCTTGGCACTAATATTGCCTGACAAAGACGAATGGCGCTGGCCACCCGCTTTGAGCAAGTGGACATCCCGAGAACGTCAGTGGCAGTGCAAAGGGAGTAGTCTACATAAAGAGGAAAGGAAAGCATAGCAAACAAGAGAGCTGAGAAGGCGTTGAAGTGCTGAGGAGGTTTTGAAATTTACATTTACATTAAAAGTGTAACTCGTTTTGGATAAAACGTTATGAAGATATTATTTAATTATGAACACATCATTTAATTACAAACTAGATCAAACAAATTACTCGATTTATCTACATCTCAGACTGACTACTTTACATCAGCATTTACATGAAGCTTGAGTCAATTAAACAAGAACTACATTCACTGCGATAGTGAGTAGACTATATACACATACAACAAAGAGCCTTTTGAAATAATGATCTTTTGGTCTTGCGGGTCGTGACATGTTATTTGATGCTTAGGGGGCAGGATCCACGTGTTCTCCTTTTACGTAGAGACTGTCATGTGGAAGTCTGTTACAATCGTCATAATGATTGCTTTTTCCTTCTGAGCGATGATGGCGGTCCACATTATAAGGGACTTCTCCAATTGCGTTTATTACAAGGATCTTGTCAGGTTCATAAAAGAATGAGGGAGCAAAAAGTGTGTATCTGGGAAAGTGAAGGACGTGATGGGATTGGCAAGTATATGGGAGAGAGAAAGGTTGGAACTAATGGAGGCCTGCAATCAGACAGGTCAAGTTAGACCAGTGATTCTCAACCCTAATGTGCCTCCATAAATTATGTCACTAATTCAAAGCAAATATTATCCTAAATAGTTTGTTTAATCTACGCACACAATCACAAAAGCAATAGACAAAAGGATTAGATGCGCTAACCCTAGAACATCGGTGTCCAAACTATAGCTGTCACACTTAGACAAGATGAGCGGACTCAGATGCAGAATTCAGTCTTTTAATAACTTAAAATGGTCAAAGGCAAGTACAAACTGAGGGCGCTCCAGTAGGAGGAAATAACGGGCTATGAAACAAAAATAATAAAAACGAGAAACAAGAGAGCCAGGCAAAATGCACTGGAGTAGATTATAACAAAGGACTTGGCACTAGGCATAAAAGAACAAAACTGTAGAATACTATGAATTTACTCACAATGTAGAATATCTTGGACTATGAATGCAGGCTGTAGTGACGACGAAGGACGAAGACACTTTGGCACGAGACTAGGGAGTGACAAACAATTTAAGCACATGAGGAATGGGGCACAGGTGGGAACAATAGGTAATCATAATCAGTGACAGGTGAGACAGCAGGAAGGGTGAGTGGTGGAAACAGGAGGTTGAGGCTACAAAATAAAGCAGGAATAGAATATACTAAAGGCCCAAGTACACCGCATGCGTGATCGTTGCGTTTGCGTTCCGGTTCAGTGTTGCCTGCGTGCCACGCAGTCCGTCAAAAACAGGCAAATCATACCGGCTGCTGCACGGCTGCGGTCCGCCAACCTCGTCCCCCCCCCTCCCCCGTGAGCTCTCGCGTGATCGCGCGCGATAGTGTGCCATTTAAAACAACGAAAAACACACGGAGTCTATATTCATCAGAGAAGCAGAGAGAGAGCACATATTTTCTTTGCATTATATTTTAGTTAATCTGGAATTAAGAGACAGACATGACTGCATCATGATGAGATCGGGACAGAAAAACACACATAATAGGACACCTTGCAGCTTCCTTTTTTATATTGTCCTTATTGAAAGGATCTGCTGCATCATAAATTATTTTGTGGGTTTCCACCTCCATGATGAAGCGCTCATCATCCATCTTCGCTCGTGTTTAAACCGTGATTAGGCACCTGGGTTGTTACGTCCAGGCCCAGCTCCGCCCATTTTGCCGGATGCGTGTCCGGCAAAAATAGAAAATAGCCTATACCATCCGGCGGGCATGCGGCACGCCGGAGGTGGTACGCAGTCAAGCCGGAGCACTGACGCGGCCGGTATACGTTGAACAATAGGATATAATGGGAACGGATTGGCTCCGGCGCTATTTTTTGCCGGAGTCGGAACGCAAACGCAACGATCACGCATGCGGTGTACTTGGGCCTTAAGACATGACAACCCTCACCCAGGCGTGACAATAGCCTGCTGACCAGTTTTTATTGGCCTGCAGCAAATTAGGGAAAATATCATTAAATATGGAATGCACAAGATGCTTGAGTTCTGTTGCACTTGCCAGCTTCAACACTACATTGAGCTGACTATAGTTATATATATATACACACTAGTATATACTGTATATACTGTATATACACACACACACACACACACATATATATATATATATATATATATATATATATATATATATATATATATATATATATATATATATATATATATATACACTCACCGGCCACTTTATTAGGTACACCTGTCCAACTGCTTGTTAACACTTAATTTCTTATCAGCCAATCACATGGCGGCAACTCCGTGCATTTAGGCATGTAGACATGGTTTAAGACAATCTCCTGCAGTTCAAACCGAGCATCAGTATGGGGAAGAAAGGTGATTTGAGTGACTTTGAACGTGGCATGGTTGTTGGTGCCAGAAGGGCTGGTCTGAGTATTTCAGAAACTGCTGATCTACTGGGATTTTCATGCACAACCATCTCAAGGGTTTACAGAGAATGGTCCGAAAAAGAAAAAATATCCAGTGAGCGGCAGTTCTGTGGGCGGAAATGCCTTGTTGATTCCAGAGGTCAGAGGAGAATGACCAGACTGGTTCGAGCTGATAGAAAGGCAACAGTGACTCAAATAACCACCCGTTACAACCAAGGTAGGCTGAAGAGCATCTCTGAACGCACAGTGCGTCGAACTTTGGGGCAGATGGGTGACAGCAGCAGAAGACCACGCCGGGTGCCACTCCTTTCAGCTAAGAACAGGAAACTGAGGCTACAATTTGCACAAACTCATCGAAATTGGACAATAGAAGATTGGAAAAACGTTGCCTGGTCTGATGAGTCTCAATTTCTGCTGCGACATTCGGATGGTAGGGTCAGAATTTGGTGTCAACAACATGAAAGCATCGCTCCATCCTGCCTTGTATCAACGGTTCAGGCTGGTAGTGGTGGTGTAATGGTGTGGGGAATATTTTCTTGGCACTCTTTGGGCCCCTTGGTACCAATTGAACATCATTGGAACGCCACAGCCTACCTGAGTATTGTTGCTGACCATGTCCATCCCTTTATGACCACAATGTACCCAACTTCTGATGGCTACTTTCAGCAGGATAATGCGCCATGTCATAAAGCTGGAATCATCTCAGACTGGTTTCTTGAACATGACAATGAGTTCTCTGTACTCAAATGGCCTCCACAGTCACCAGATCTCAATCCAATAGAGCACCTTTGGGATGTGGTGGAACGGGAGATTCGCATCATGGATGTGCAGCCGACAAATCTGCACCAACTGTGTGATGCTATCATGTCAATATGGATCAAACTCTCTGAGGAATGCTTCCGGCAACTTGTTGAATCTATGCCACGAAGAATTGAGGCAGTTCTGAAGGCAAAAGGGGGTCCAAGCCGTTACTAGCATGGTGTACCTCATAAAGTAGCCGGTGAGTAAATATATATATATATATATATATATATATATATATATATATATATATATATATATGGCGGAAAACACAGACAAGACTGAAAAAGCAGTTTCTGCTCTTGCACCCCTCTTTAAAAGAAACAGCTGTATTTTAAGCCAAAACAACTGTTGTTTTTGATAGAACAATATGTCTATGTGCTGCATAGCAGATTCATGGTGGATTAAGTCCCCGAACTATTTTTAGTTTGTCTGTTTTACCCTGAAAACCCCCATTTACAGACGTCACGCAACTGCTTTTGTTTCAACCCAGTCATAAAACGAAGGCAATTAATTATATTTACTATTCAAAATGTCTGTCAATTTTAGCTTAGAATCATTAATTGATGTCTCATATTTCGTTTAAAAAAAAAAAAAAAAAAATTTTAAATTATTCGCTCACATATTTTAAACAAATTATGTCACAATGAAAAAAATGGCGTCTGTAAAAAAGTCACGGATAGCTACCTCATAACTATTGCTTAATTGCATTTTTTTTGTTACTGTCACATTTTCCCCAATATTTTAGATGATAAACAATCGATCCAAACAAACAAAGATAAAATAAAATCGTTTAAAAGGGTAAATATATGAAAATGAAAATCTTGACCACTCCTTGATGTCTGCGATTCCTGCATCGCGACCCTTGTTATATTACCATTTTTCACCCATAAAATCTCCCAAAAATCCAGCTGTGGTCATTCACAGTTGTGTCTTGACACTCAGTGATACATGCTACATGGAATTTTGGGATCAAAAGAAGGTAAGTACGCGATAATATCTCGTTAATGTCATGGCGTCTTTAATTCTGCTCTCACGTGTTCTCACCTCCAGATAGGGTTTCGCTGTTTAAATTATTATTATTTTTTTTTTTAATGCCCTCTTGTTCAAAATTTTTCTTCCCCCAGAAAATTTAGATTTTTTTAATTTTCATTTTTAATTAGAAAAAAAATTAAATTAAATTAAATTACAGACACCCATTTTTTTCATTGTGACGTAATTTGTTTAAAAGTTTAAAATATGCGAGTGAATAATTTTTTTTAAGTCTTTTTTTTTTTTTTTAAACAAAATATTAGACATTGATTAATGATTCTAAGCTAAAAATGACAGACATTTTGAATAATAAATATAATGAATTACCTTTTTATGGCTGGGTTGAAACAAAAGCGGTTGCACGGCGTCTGTAAAAAGGGGTTTCCAGGGTAAAAATTAAATAATAGTTCGAGGGCTTAATGCGGCATGAATCTGCTATGGCAGCACATAGACATATTTTTCTATCAAACACAACAGTTCATTTGGCTTAAAATACAGCAGTTTATTATAAAGAGGGGTGCAAGAGCAGAAACTGCTTTTTCAGCCTTGTCTGTGTTTTCCGCCATAAATATATATACTGTATGTATGTATATGTAGTTTAAAAAAAAATTCGGACTCACATTATATGATTTTCAAAAATAATTTTATCTGTAATTTACTGGGGTTCGTAAGTAATTGTACCCCTGAGAATCGGCAGTAATTATAACACTCAAAGAGTTGTCAGTCTACCTGAAAAAAAGTCCAACTTTACCCCATGATTAACCACCAACCCACCAACCGTTTGAGCTCATTTTTGTCACCTGTGCACCCCAAAGTCAGTCATAATCCAACTGCTACCATATGCAAGACCAGAGAGCTTTCGAAAGACACCAGAGAAAAAAATGTTGAGCTCCATAAAGCTGGAAAAGGCTATGGGACAATTGGAAAGCAGCTTGGTGATAATAAATCAACAGTTGCAACAATTGTTAGAAAATGGAAAAGGCTAAACATGACTTATAATCTACCTCGGACTGGGGCTCTATGCAAAATATCTCATTGTGGGGCATCACTCATAAGGAGAAAAGTGAGGGCTCACCCTAGAACTACACAGCAGGAGTTGGTCAATGACCTGAAGAGAGGTGAATGCACAGTTTCAAAGGCTACTGACAGTAGAACACTACGGTGCAATGGTTTGAAATAAAGATACACGATAATATCGGTCAACGATAATTATTGCCCGATAATGGCAATTATGACGTCACACAGATAATCCATATAATAAAAAAATTCAACCGATAATGCAATCCGATAATTATATACTTGATTTAGCCTCCAAAAGTGCGCAACCGAAGAATTCAGCATGCCGCCTCCTCAACCCCTCCCCTCTCTGAAGCCCCTGAGGGAGGAGGGGTTGGGGAGGCGGAGTTACACGACAAGAAGTAGTTGAATATTATGGCGGCTGTTACTAAAAAAAACGACGCTCTCGCCATCTGCGAAACATGTGCCGCAGAAGTTCCACGAGGCAGAAAGAAAGCGTCCTCATTCAAAACCACTAACCCAGCAGCCATTTAAAACTGCATCACAAAGATTTTTGGAACGAATACGAGGCTGCTGCTAGCGGGAACGCTAAAGCAATTGTAAACACTAAGTTAAACTACAGCGCTTGTGACGATACAGAGTCGGGCTGTTTGGGAATGCAGCCCAAGGCGGGTGGTAAATTCGCATCTAAGGCTAAACACCGGCACGACTGGAGACCGACAGTCGGCAAGTAGCCGTCTTCCGACTGAGCCCGCCGCTCTGGCCAGTCCGGCAGGCCGCCGCCGCCTCGCCATAGGCGGGGCGGGCCGAGCCCGGGGAACTCCGGCGAACACCCCGGTTTCTCGAGCGTTCCCCCTCGGCGTGCGAGCAGAGCCAGGACCCGAATACACCGCGGCGAACCGGCCTGGGCGGGCGGATTATCCGGTAGGAACGTAGCTGCCGCCGCCACCGAGACGGGATACGTTTTTGTTTTTTTTACCTAGATGACCCGAGAACCAAAGCCCTGGATAAAAAAATAATGCAGTTTATACGACCACCATTCTTCATGAAAAAGTGATGTCCAGCAAGCAAGCTTATCATGACGGCACAGTGGATAGATGATCATTTAAACATGGAGAAAACGAAGTCAGCCAGTCAATAATGCATTCAGTATGTAAAATGACGAGCAGTCAGATGACTTTGTAACGCTGCCTTTATTTTCGGCTTAACAAAACTCAGGCACAAAACAACACGCATGCGGATGCAAGCTCCAACTCTGTCCAAATAGTACTGCCATGTAACAGTTTCGCTGCTGTAAAGCAAATGTCGTGAAAGCCACAAATGTAAACAAAGCGCTGCAGAATGGGTACATGACATCTCGCTCTTTTGAGTTAATCATTTTCACAGTGTGCAACAAAGCATATAACATTAGCAATCACTTTTCAAATTATTTAACTTATTTCTCTGCTCAATTACAGTCACAGTAGATAATCAAATTCTTAAATCAATATTCTGTAGCCACAAATATTATTCAAAATCTTTCCTTCTTCCAAGTTTTTTTTTTTTTTTTAGGATTAAGTATAATAATGTATTGCTTAAAACAAGGATGTTAAGATTATTTTCAGCAAGCTATTTTTCTTCCAAGAAATCTGAGAGAAATACACTTGAAGCGATGGCAGATAATTTCACTTATTGCCAATAGATTTACTCTTAAAACTGACTAGTTTTAAGGAGGTGTGTTTTGCAGTGTATTAATGTTATATATGTTAGGAATGGTTTACTTTTAAAGGCATTTTTGTGCAACTTAGGTATTTACTCTGTAGGTAATTGTTGCCAAAGGTTTACCATTACACAATGTCAGACAATCTGTCATTATTTAGATGTTTGAATTGACGACTTGTTCATATTTTATATTGAAAAAAAGAGCAATAAATTATATTTTTGCACAGTAATATTTTGCTTTTGTGTATTCTTTAAAATTTTACGTAAATCTTTTAATAGAATTATCGGCTTGACATTATCGGTTATCGGTTGGAATGAGAAGGAAATTATCGGTTATCGGTATCGGTTGAAAAATGTATTATCGTGCATCACTAGTTTAAAATCTTGCATTGCTCAGAAGCTTCCCTTGTTAAAGCCAGTACATGTGAAGGCCTGTCTAAAGTTTGCCAGTGACCATCTGAATGATGCAGATAGGTTAGAACCGCTTGTTATACACTAACGCTGTTATTAACAACACTGATGGTAAGTCCAGTATCTTTTTTTTATTTTTATTTATTTATTTTTTACTATATTTTATTATTATAACATATAATACATTGTTTTGGATATTTGTTTTGAGATTTAAGAGGTACTTAGGGGTACTTAAAGGGCTAATTACGATTTACAGAGAAATAAATACATTTTAAAAACCCCAACTTTAACTTATAGGCAGAAAATAATGTTGCGGAAATTGGAAAAAGCTCTAGATGAACAACGTCCAAATCCTTGCTAAAGATTTTTGGGGGCCACTGATCCAGTCTTAATTCTTCTTGTGAGCATTTCATCGCTACACATCAACATGGCATGATGAATCTCTCGAATAAATCGTTGAAAAATGTTGTGAAATAAGGCGAAGATAGGGTGATGCTATACTTCCGTAAATGTAGTGCTGGCGCCAAATGACGTCATCAGGATGAGGCTGGCAGCGAGGAGCGTTCCTGTTGCTGAGGTGTTGCTATAGCGGTAACTCAACAACTACGTGGTCAATTCCATTTTTTTTTTTTTTTTTTTTTTTTTTTTTGGGAGTAATGAGTTTTGAGACAGCGAATGATGCATTAAATGGTTTCATCGAGTAACATTTTTTAGAGTCTTCATGAGCCCTTCAAAAGACACTCCACTTGGACCAAAGCTTTTTTTTGTTGGGATTGTTTCCAGAAGAACATATTTACAGTAAAAATGAATGGAGGCTTATTAGTCTTGGCTTAACAATGGCAAAGAAATGTATTGCACCGCTATGCAAATTGAATCACGGACCCTCTGCCAAACCGTGGATGAATCAGATGTTACCTATAATACCTCTAGAATGCATGACATATATTTTGAAGGGCAAACAACAGGTTTTTTAGGACTTGTGGGTACATTTTATTACTTATGTTAAGAAGATGAAAATTGGAGGATTACTGGATCAAGCTGTGGACTGTAACTTTGCGTTTATGGGGGGTGGACGGTGAACCTAGAAGTTAATCATGGTAAAGAAACACTTGTTTGTGTTGTTGGTGTTTTCATGTGGTATTGTTTAGTTGCGGCCCTTGGAGAAAAAAAGTTTGGACACGTACCTGAGAAGGAAGAGCGGAATCTGTGCTTATGATTATGACTTGCTTTCATAAGTATGTAAAACACAGAATGGTATCCTCGTGTAGAAGCATCAAAATTTCACCCCGTGTTCAACCTTGTCAACGCCGGAAGCAGTGCAGTCGGCCTTGATCTGCGGAAACGATCCTCTGATTGAATGTGGCTGAGCAGTGAGGTGCTGCACTCCCGTGCAGTGTGCTAAATGAAAAAGAACCAAGGTGAGATGATAACAACCCTGGTAAATGTCCACCCTGCGAAGGCCTATTTGTGCAGCAAATTAATGCATGTACAGTGTCAGGTACAAGCATTCAGACGATTAATGTCTATGAATGATGATCGAGAAATAATTCCATCAGCTTGTTAATAAATCATTTAGCTCCACTTGGCCTGTACGGATGGGGGGATGTATAAGATGAGCGAAGTAGAGGGTTGCTGCGGAAACACTAATGACACCCAAGCTCTCTTTCAGTGCTTTTACTTCGAGAAAGGAGATGTAATTGCTGCAGGTGCACTGGTTATTGCTGCAATGCATTTTACATTTGAGATGCGGCATGGTGACTCATCGGGACATGCTTTTGTCTTTGTGTATTGCCAGGTGCCCATAAGCTTGATATGCATCAGAACAGTGGTTTTAACTCACTCGATGCAATTGATGACAGTAAACATTGAATCCATTTTGAGGAGCAGGACTTGCGATGATCATGCAATGACAGCCAATGAGTGAACTTGGGTTTGATCAAACTCCAGGGGTTCAGTCCAGTCAGGCATTCGCAAAGACAAAATGCATGCACAGATGAAAACAATTTTCTCAAACGGGAGATGTTGTGGCCATCACACAATTTCACAGACAACAGAATCTTTTTGAAAAAAAAAGTACAGCTTTACATTACAAATGTTCAAATTTACCACAGCACTAAGCAGGTATTTAATGAAATAAAGGGGAATAATTGGTCTACCAAGCACTGTTGTTTTTGGCATCCCTTTTAATTTTTGTCTTAGTCTTCGATGAGTATTATGAGTCTTAGTCATATTTTAATCATTTATAAATGTGTTTGTCTTCGTGTAGTTTTTGTTGACAAAAACTCAAGACGAATTTCGTCTATTTTTATTCGACGTCTACTAAAACATCTGTAAAATTTAAATATTTTACTCCAAAAAGAAAACGCGTTTTTAGCTCTTTATAGGCTCGTCGTCATTGAAAATGTGTTTGTTGATGAAAACAACACTGCTCCCAAGAGCGCTTTTGTTTTTGTTTTTTTTTAATCAAGGGGGGTGGGCAAGTATCAGCATGATCGCTGTTGAAAAATAACTAGGATGAGCACTGGCATGACAAGTCCACTACTTACCCCAGGACAATTGGGGTCAAAGAGTAGGGGTCACAAAAAAGGTGCCTAAGGGCTCCAGGTAGTTCCCAACGACCACATGCCTTGTCCGTGCGCAAGTGATCATTTTAAAATGTAAACAGTCACATAGATGTGTAGAAATGTTAGTATTGTATTATTGTTTTGCCCATTGTTCTCTTGGCAATTTTATTGTTTTCTGTACATTTTGCTCTGTTATGAGCATGAAATTAGTCGCCCTTCACAAAGTAGCAGATTGATCAAAATGATTGAAAATTAACTCCCATCATTCATATTAGTTCTAAAATGGAAACAGATCATTTCCAGGTGATGTGTTTACAGATTTCCATCTGATATATTTCAATCCTGTACAAAATGCTAATGCTGTCAGCACACAGTGGCCTTCCTAAACTCTAAATGTCACATGTCAAAAGTTTTATAACCTTGTAGTATAATGCCTTATTGGTGTTTCTGACAGTATATGCATACTGTACATAAGCCATATAGAACCTGCAGAACCTGAAGGCACTCGCCTGCTCAAACAGTGAGGCCTGTGCGAGCATGAAACCGGCAAAACAACGATTAACCCGCATCCATGAATGCTCAGTGAGGGGAGAGGCTTACACCTGTAGGCTGATTACTGATTACCACTTAACTGCTGACAAAGCTAAAAACTCAGAGGCTCAAACGGGGCTGGGACAGCATGGCGGTGTGAACTGGAACACAAGGGTGGGTACGGGGCAACTCCAAGCCCGCTGAGGCCAAAGTGTCCACTATTATCTTTCTGGAGCAGAGGCTTGACCATGGCATCATGTGAGGGGGTCATGGAAGAGATCTAGAGCCAGTTATGTTTGTTGCAAGGTTTTGGAAGCCAAGGTTTAGCGTGGAGCTTTGATGCTCTAGCAAAGGGAAATTTGCTGATTTGACCTTTCTTTCAGTGTGCAAGTGCGTACACATACAGTACATCCTCAGTGAGAATTCAAAAATCCATTTCCTTACACTTGCACACACTGTCCGTGTGTCGCCTGGAGGTAGTTGATGGTGTTATAGCCTTCCTACTTATTGCATCAGTGTTACAGTGCACAAGCTCGGCCAGGCCGTAATGAAGTTGTCGTTTATTGCTTTGGCAGACAAAGTAATGAGGCCACTTCTCATCTACAAGCTACTGCTTGTATTTTGTATATACTAGTCGTGTAAGTCAAGTGTGTAAGTTTGCATAGGGACAGTACTGACATAACACTACTGACTTTTCAGCATGCGCAAATTGTCCCCACCAACTTTTAAGCAACCTTATTTGCATTATATAATGACTTCAGTTAAACAGGTAATTTGGATTGTCTTTCCAAATGTTGTAAGGATAGAATTGACCCTACTATTATTAAGTGAATTATTTTCATTATGTTCAGACTTAGATTTACCCCTTTTCCCATGCTGAATGTGCCAGCCCATTTTCTCCCCTCAAACGTACCCTCATGATCCGCTGCTGGTTAGATTTTCTTTGTTTCAGAGCCGGCTGTGGGAGCATTCTTGACATCACACCGGCAGCGAGTTCCAGCTAATCAACACTAATATATAAACGATGGCGAACCAAGACAATGGTGCGGAGACATTAGTTTGCTGGTCGCCATCCACACATACTGCTTTCGAGCCGCTCTGTATTTGTGATCTAGTTCGTCAGACGTCTTAGCTTTGTGATCCTCTACCTTGTGCAGGTATTGAGTGTATTTTTGTTTGTCTTTTTGGCTCTCTGCCCACCGCTCAGTTTTCGTGTTTTTTGATCCCCGTCGACCTATATGTCACGGACCCCTTTTCTTAGTCCCCTTTTTCCGCTTTTGCGATATTTGTTTTAATTGTGAATAATAAATCCCTGAACGCTTCCCCTTCTGTTGTCTGTTTTTGGGTCCAGTCTTGTTCTCTGCATTTGCGGACCGTAACACGTACGTTTGATGACTCCCCACACATGCACTCACAGCCACGACAGAAATACAACATGTCGACAACATGCTGCCTCCTCCGAGGAGGGATATTCAAAGTTTTCTTTGGCAGCAAGAGCCACTGTAAGTAATGTAAAAATACATCAATGTTGTAGATGTGGGGAACACACCACTCATTTTACTACTGAAAGTCCGACTTGCATCAGAGTTAGCATAACATTAATTTGTGCAAATTTGACGAACTCGAGAAGAAATTTGCTTGGAGAGAATTATCCTCTGGTATGTGTTTTCTATTGTTAGCGTTAATTAAACTGTGAGAAATGTAGTGAACCGAAGCTTACCCCCTTCTCCCTAATTTTCATTTTCATTTTATTTATGTGGTTTTAACGCAGCCCAAATTAAGTAGCTTTCATTTTTTTGGTTGAGTTTGGCTGAGCTTGTGGACAAAAGCAGTAGTGTTTTACCTAAAGGAAGGCTCCAATTTTATTTTTGTTACACATGAAAATTAGTATAAGACACTACAGAATTTTTGCATCTATCATTTAGCGTATTAATTAATTAGGTTCATATTCGTGAAAAATGTAGCCCTGACCCCCTGACCTGTTCACCCATTCTGTTTGGTCTTATTAATGTCCCGTCTTCAGCAAAAAGTGTACATGCATGTTATGCTGTTATATCGTCCCTACCAGTGTTAAGACCAAACCTACGCCCTTGGTGTAAGTGTATACATACTAGGCCTGCACAATATATCGTTTGAACATCGTCATCGCAATGTGCGCATGCGCAATAGTCTCATCACAGGACGTGCGTTATTTTATTTTATTTTTTTCATTAATCTAAACTTTTGTTTTGCTTCATAAAAGCAGCAATTGTGAAGAGACATGGCTTCCTGGATCCCTTTTATATACAGCGATCTTCATCATTTACAGATAAACACCCTTTAGCCTGGATCAAACGGTTTAATACTATGGATGTCCCGATCGCATATTTTTGCACCCGAGTCCAAGTCACCTGATTTTGAGAATCTGTTGATACAGAGTCTTTATCCGTTAACGAAAATAAAAGTTGTTTGTTTTTTGCTTTGACACTCACGCTGCCGAGAACAGCCTCTCCCGTACACAATGAGTTGCCACAGCACACTTCAGACTGTGTACCATGCTTAACGATAATTAACACATTTATGCCTTTGATCATAGAGCTATTGAGGCGTGTCTGGCCAGATAAAAGTTACAAACCTGTCAATCATCGTTACCTTTATGTTAGAGCTCCTTGATTGCAGTCTGGAGGCCAGACAGGGGGGAACGACAAAAGCTGCGAGCGATCACAATCAGCCGCCTTCATAAGCCTGCTCGTCGTTGCCGCTCGTGGCCAAACCAACGCTTTCGGCATCTCCATCAGTCACGTCCAACATTTAGGTATTTGTTAAATTTTATACTCCTGGCTAATCTGACTTTTGTTCCGTCTAAGGATTCCCCGTGCCTGCTCAATGATCAGTACTGTTGCCTGATTGACCTCCCGTCAACGCTCGCAAGCTACGACCCAGCGTGTCCATACGCTGCTGCGACCCTCACGCTTGATTAAATAAACCGGCACAGCAATTCTTCCTTGTCTGCTGTGGGGTCCACTTCCCAGCGCATCCTAACACTTAAGTACCAAACGCCAGCTGCACTGGTGACCAAGAAAAACCGTTTGGTCGCAATGCTTTTCAGGAGGGAGGGTGAGAGGCTGTACGAGCATGAAGCAGGAAAAAACAAATACATTTTTTAAAAATAAAAACCCGATCCTTTTCACCCAATTCCGATCCTCTGAAAAATGGCGCGATTGACTTGATTTCCCATCATGCGAACGGATCCGTACATCTCTAATGACTACAATGTGGTTATAGGGAGTCAATGTCTTTCCAAACAAAGCTATTCAAGTGTAATTTTAATATCACAATAAATATCAAAATATATCACAAAACCCCCAAAACGCAATGTCAGTTTTTTCCTAATATTGTTCAGCCCTAATACATAGAGTAAATGATGTATCATGGCGGCACGGTGGCTGAGTGGTTAGCACGTCCGCCTCACAGTTCTGAGATCAAAGGTTCAATCCCGGGCTTCGGCCTTCCTGTGTGGAGTTTGCATGTTCTCCCCGTGCCTGCGTGGGTTTTCTCCGGGAACTCCGGTTTCCTCCCACATCCCAAAAACATGCATGGTAGGCTGATTGAACACTCTAAATTGTCCGTAGGTATGAGTGTGTGTGCGTGAAAGGTTGTATGTCTCCTTGTGCCCTGCGATTGGCTGGCAACCAGTTCAGGGTGTCCCCTGCCTACTGCCCATAGTTAGCTGGGATAGGCTCCAGCACCTCCGCGACCCTCGTGAGGAGTAAGCGGCATGGAAAAATGAATGAATGTATCAGTGCTATTGACAATGTTTGATGTTTATTCCATTTTGACTGGCAGAGAACAAGTTAAAGCAATTCAATCTCGACAACAGGTCATTGAGAAAAACAGAGCAACACAAGAAATTCCAGAACAGCGTATCTTCTGATCAACAGCCCGTCCGACGCCTCTCTTGCCACAACAAATCAATAATCATTACAAATATAACGAGGTAGTACTAATTAAATACATAACATTTTCAAAGTGTCACACTTAGGGGAAACTCAAATGTTAGTGCAAATCGATTGGAGAGGGTTCAATCATTAAATTGTGTGCACATCTGTGGAGAAGGGAGATAGGATTGCCACTGTGTGTGTGTGCGTGTGTGTGTGTGTGTCTCAACCTAACACCCTAATTAGCCCCCACACGCACTGCCATGCTCACGCACACACAACACGGCTGCCAGGCAGGGCGGAATTACCAGAGATGTGCTTCAACTAGCCCGGCCACATTCCCCCCGGAAACCATGGCAACCTAACCCGAGCATATGTGATGCGCCGGCGTGTCTTTGAAGGCTCCGCAGTGCCCATCAGAGGCGTAGAGCAGGACCGAGAGCGGCAGCAGTGGAACCACTCCACATCCTTCACGAGCTGAAAAGGGTCAAGCCTGCATGGCAACAATCTCCTCTTCCTTTGTGCTCCTCGGGCATTCTTAAAAAGAAACCAGGGGAGCATAAAACTCATTCACTTGCACACACGCACACACTTTTTCCTTTCTTACACACACACACAGCTGCAGAATGTGAAGGTCTTATGGGAATGGAAGGGTAAGTGCAAAGCAACCTCAAACTGACCCTTACTTGAATTAAAGTGCATGCTCGCACTATGTACACACACAAAGAGAGAAACCGAAGGATACTGCAGCATTCGAAGTAACTTGTTGGCAAATTCCAATGAGGAAAAGTACAAGATAGCCTCGGGGGTTTCATAATCGATGTTCCCCGACACACAACAATGTACATGTGCTCGATGACTATGAGAGTCTACTGTATATGTATGTGTATGTAGTCAGGTGGCACCGTGTGGGTGTAACGGTCCGGTACGCCGTGCCGGTTATACATTCGGGGAGGAACGGTGCTTTGATCCTGAAAATATGATGGCAACTGTCAAAACCCCATGTTAAAAAAACCTGCCAGGCTGCCACACATGCATCTCCAAGAAGAAAGCATTCTACTCATGTCAGAGTTACATACACAAGCGTTACAACAAGTCTAATAAATTGCTTGTGTTTCCACCGATATGTATTATTTTTTTTATTACACAGAGTTCCGCCCAGCGTCGCTGCCTCAGTATACAGTATCTGTGGGGCCGTTTACATAGTGAAACTTCTAGAATACGACACATTTCATGTTTGCGCTTACATGGTTCCGTCTTAGTACAGTCTCCATTCAAACGATGTTGCAATTCCGCGTAAAAACTATGTAAAATTCATGCCAGGCCCTAGGGGGCAGTGCAGTTTTACAAGGCGATAGCCAATTATGTACTTCCTTGACGATAACCTCCTCAGCCCGGAAGACAACATACCTGCCCACTCAAAGCAATGGCGTCCACTAGGGGTTAATTGGAGCCAGATCTTGCCGGAACAAGATCTGGCACCTCTTGATTTTTGGCCTCCCTGTGTTCCGGGACTTATTTGGGCAGATCCGGCACCTCTCGTGCATATAAAATAATAATAATATAAAAACTTTGGGGGAAAGAAAGAGAGGAGTCATTGAATGCTTTCTCCACTTTATTGTGGCAACAATGACAAAACAATAAACAAAATAATAGCGGACTGCCGCCACATTCGACCGTGAACTTTTGCTTCTCGCTCGTTTCCCCCTCGCTTCCTACTACTCACAGCTCTCCAGTTCCAGCGTCTCTTAAACGGATCGTGCATAGTGTCTTGTTTTGGGCTTTTTGTTGACAAAGGCAGGGGTTCATTTGTGCCGTTTCCGGCACCTCTTGATTTTGGATTCCACGTGTTCTGGGACTTATTCTGGCCAATCCGGCACCTCTTGTGTATTAAAATTAATGATAATATAGTGCTGGGCGATATAAAGGAGAATGTGAGGCGATGATTCCGACCATCTCATCATCATCACTTGCTACACTAGCACCCTCTACTATAAATGCAAGAGATGTCCCGATCCGATATTTGGATCGGATCGGACGACGATATGGGCAAAAAAATGCGCATCAGTATCGGATCGGCCGACATGGAAAAATTCCGGTCCAGACTTCCGATCCAGTTTTTTTTTTTGAAAATCCGGTCCGCGTTTTCCAGCGCACCGAGTTACATAATCCATTTCAGTTTTTGCTTCGGTTTCCCTAAAATCCGGTCCGCATTTTACGGCACACCTTCAACACACTACATTACCATCTCTCAATTTACCGAGAGACTTTATCGGTATAAATGTCAGCTGTGTGGGATCATTTTACCTTAAAGGACGACAAAGACGAAGAGGCAGAGTGCAACATATGCCACAATAAAGTCAAGCGTGGTGGTAAAGCTGTAAGAAGTTTTAATACAACCAACCTAATCAAGCATTTAGCAACATACCACCACAAACAATATAAGGAGTATGTTAAGAAAACCGAGGACAAAAAGAAAGGTCCTACGCAACTAACACTGACAGAAACTTTTGCTATGCGTGACAAACTGGCACTCGACAGTTCCAAAGCCCAGGGAATAACAAGAGTCATTGCAAGAAGAAGAATCAAGAATTCATTCTGGATGACGAGCCATTATCTCTCGTGAGTTACGACGCACCATCCAACACTCATGCTGCATTCCAGAGAAGTGGGAAGTCGGATTTATCCCACTCGGATGGTACCAGTTCCGACCTCAAAGCGTTCCAAGCAAATGTAAACAACAAAGAATGCTGATCGCGACGAGGTGTTTTTTATTTTGGCCATCCAAAGACATTTTGACCTCCAGCGAACCTGCCTTCCTATAAGCGATCAAATAGTAGAGGAAAAACGACGGCTGCGTTATAGCTAGAGGTGTGCATCGACATTGCCCTCACGATTCGATTCGATTACGATTCGGAAGGCCACGATTCGATTCGATTCGATTTGATTCAATTCAGAGGGTCACGATTCGATTCGGTTCGATTCGGCAATGCATTGCGATGCATTAAAGCCTGGGATGCATTAAAATTCTAAAGCAAAGCATTTTTTTCGTGAATCATGAGCCAACACAAGCGGACAGACATTAAACAACTTTTTATTGGCTCTTGTGTCACTCCTGGTTGAAGTCAAATGAAAATAGTATACTTTCATATATATCTTTAAAAAAAAAAAAAATCAGATCACAGCATTTAATTCGTGCTTTGAATGAGACCAGGACTTTCTCTTTTTTTGTTTTTTTACACACAGTAGCAGCCTTTCACACAGTGCAACATCTGAACTCCTGTGCAAAATCAGTAATAACAGTCACTGTATTTTAGTCACAACGACCCATCAATAAAAATATTCAAGTAAATATTAAAGAAAACGACAAAGAAAATATTGTAGTGCAGCAGCATCTTTATCGCAATATCAATCCAGGGATCAGTTCAGTTGCAAACAAAACATCAACTAAATTGCAATGTAGAACAAAAGTAAAATGTAGGCCTAGCCTATCTTATATCTATAATATTTCTCCCTCCCTCTTTCTCCGTTTCAGCCATTGTTATGTTATGTCCTATCTCTCTGCTCTCTCGATTACAACTGCGCTTGTCTGTGATGTTACTCCGGTAAGGAAGCGGATTTGGGTTCCTCGTTCCCCCTGCATAGAGGTTAGATCTTGTGCCTGAACCCGACCCGACCCGAAATGTTAAGCATTCACGTTTCGGTGGGTCGGGTCGGGCCGCCGCGCCGGACTAATAAATTATTTAAAAAAATAAATAAAAAAATGCGCAGAGGGCTGTGGCGCAGCCCTCTTTTTCTTCTTCTCCTCCCGTTATTTCGTTGTGTGAATACTTTTATAATTCTCATAAAAATATGTAGACTATTTAAATATTGAGTAAACTTGCGTTTTTTTCCTGCCAACTGAGAATTCGTTACGAAAGACACTTTTATTTATGCACACAAAGGCAAATGTGATCCTTTTGAATCTTCTTCTCTGTGTGTCTGTAACACCGTGTTTTTTTTGTTTGTTTTTTTTAATTAAACTTTCCCAGCGTTATTTCGTTGTGTAAATGCTTCTATAAATCTCATAAAAATATGTGGACTATTTAAATATTGAGTAAACTTGCGTTTTTCTTTCTGCCAACTGAGAATTCATTACAAAAGACACTTTTATTGATGCACACAAAGGCAAATGTGATCCTTTCGAATCTTCTCCTCTGTGCGTCTGTAAAACCGTGTTTTTTTTTTTAAATGTTAAACTTTCCCAGCGTTATTTTGTTGAGTAAATGCTTTTATAAATCTCTTAAAAATATGTAGACTATTTAAATATTGAGTAAAACTTGCGTTTTTTGTCTGCCAACTGAGAATTTGTTAGGAAAGACACTTTTATTTATGCACACAAAGGCAAATGTGATCCTTTCGAATCTTCTCCTCTGTGTGTCTGCAAAACTATGTTTTTTTTATATTAAACTTTCCCAGCGTTATTTCGTTGTGTAAATGCTTTTATAACTCTTATAACAATATGTAGACTATTTAAACAGTAAGAAAACTTGAAGAAATGAAAATAAATTGCTGCTGCTGCTGCGTTTTTTTTCCCGCATCACTCGGCTCGGGCATGCAAATCTATAGTTAATTGATCTGGCCGGTCGGCCTTCAATACCAGCGGGCCGTGTCGGGTTGGGCTGGAATTTTTTAGGCCTGATCTAACCTCTACGGGCTTGCTTTGAATGTAAAGTAGCTCTCTCTACAGGTAAACATGAGAATAACAATACAAATGGGGAAACCAAATCCATTGCATCACCGGAATTGCGCAGGGAAGATTTTTGAACGTACTTATATATTTTAAAATGCGCTGAATCGATTCAGCGTGTTGCCCACATCGAATCGAATCGTCCCTGTCCCGCATCGGGATGCATCGCCGCATCGATTATTGTTGACACCCTTAGTTATAGCCCACACTGTAAACTGCCTTTTTTTAGTTACATCCTTTGCTGATCGTCAATATAAAAACATAGCACAACAAAGATCATTCACTGTATGGGGAAAAAAATACATGGCGTCTCAAATAAACTTGATTTACTTCATTATTGTGTTATCATTCGTTTTCTTGAGCGCCATTTTGTCCAGTGACGTCAGATTGAAACAACTTGGAAGTTGGGGTAGTTATTTTTTCTCCAACTTCGCGACTTGGACCTCCCAGTTCGAGTGGTGCTCCAATGATATTTTCCTAGTCGGAGGTCGGAAAAGTCCGACATCCCACTTTTCTGGAACGCAGCATTAGAACCACGGTACAACATGCCCAGACGTCATTACATCCTTGAGCGATTCTGCCATGGAAGATTTGAGAACGATTCACAAACATCCAAATTCCGATTATTGAAATATGTCAAGTAAAGCGGAACTAATACACAGCGGGGTCTTCGGGACGCAATGAGAAACGGACCGCATTGCGTCCCGAGAGTAAACATCATGCTTGTCTAATAGATATCATATGTATGTAGAACTAGATGCAGAATGACAGACTCGCCAGCGTTAGCAACACATGCATTGAAAACTAGGGGCGTTAGTAAACAGCCGCCATCTTAAAGCAGGAGACTTCCCTTGTAGGCTGTTGGAGTGAACCTTCCAAGCGAACCATTAAAAAACATTAACATTAAGAAACATTAAAAGCATCTAATAGCTTGGGGGATTTGTGGGATTTTCCACTGACAGTTTACAATATTATTTGCACGTTTTACTGACTGACTATGCCATTTCTGTTTGTTATTTATAATCTTTTGTGTTTGTCACTGAATAAACAGGTCAGTTTCTTGTTACCAACCATTGTGTGTTATTCAAACTCACCTAATTCAGCTGGCTAGTTGTTATCAAGAGTACTGAAACCCTTTTCAACATGAGTCTGACAACTAAGTAAGGAGGCTAAATAACTTTAAACTTTAATACATGCTCAGATAGGCTGGTATCGGTATCGGCCAGTATCGCTATCGGATCGGAAGTGCAAAACAATATCGGTATCAGATCGGAAGTGCAAAAACCTGGATCGGGACATCCCTAATATATACAACCACGAACCACTGCGCTTTACAGAAGGGAGCAGACATTGAATAACACCAAAACCACCACTCTAAGTCATGGTTGCCCAAACTTTTCATCAAGCATTTGGGCTGAAAAGAAAACAGTCCCTTTAAATTGTAACGCTTGCTAAGTAAAGCTTGGCAGCGAAAATAACACAGGAACCTTGACGCTTTTTTCCCCCTCATTTTATTCTTCGTTCCACCACCCAAATGCAAAACAAACAACAAGTCAGTGGCGGGCGGCTGTGCAGTCCACTAATCGGAGCGTCGCGCTGGCACACCAATAGGAGCCCCGCGTTGATGCATAAATTACGGTGCCGATGACAGCCCCGGTGATGCTACAGTATAAATACGTTTTTAAAAAATGTCCATCCATCCATCCATCCATCCATCCATCCATCCATCCATCCATCCATCCATCCATCCATCCATCCATCCATCCATCCATCCATCCATCCATCCATCATCTTCCGCTTGCTCCTGGGTCAGGTCGCGGGGATAAAATAATAAGATGCATGGATACATTTACAGAACATATCACAAGAATTGCATGTTGTTTCCAATCTGCAGTTTTGGTTAGCGGTGCTTTCAACTCTGAACCAGGGCCGGCCCAGCCTATACGCAGACTATGCAGCTGCGTAGGGCCCCTGACCACTAGAGGGCCCCCAATCTGGCAATTGTTTAATTTATATTCTATTTTGTTTACTACAGTTTGCTTTATCTGACTTTTGTGAGTTTTGATACTTGATTACAGGCTTAAAAAAATAAAAGTTCTTCCTTAACTTCTTTCTTTCCTCTTTTAGAAAAAGGTTTGGCGCTATTTACTGTAAGTACTGACAATCATTTGGGGTGAGAAGTTTGAAGTATGCAGTGCAAAAAAATCTGATTAATATACAAAATATGGACGTATGGCTTGGATTGCATGTATGGGTTTCACAGTACATGGTGACGAAATGGTGGGCCAAAAATATGGGCCCCTTTGCACTATTTTGCTTAGGGCCCCCAAATGGCCTGGGCCGGCCCTGCTCTGAACCACAGTAAAAGTCAACACCGCACTTCCTTTGTCTCCCCCATACGCTCACCCACTTCTTCTTCTACGCCAAATTAGCAATGCCGGTCACACTGAAACGGGACAGCGGCCCCTTGGAGATGCTGGTAACAATGTTGTTTATAAAAATGTTACGTCATTTGAAAGTGTCAGAGATTTGTTGATTCGCTCAAAACCTGCACCAACAAATCAGTCCCTGACATAAATTAGAAAAAGCTTTAGGATCAAACGGTATTTCAAGATGCCTAAGCGACAGACAAACGAGTCAGAAAAGCAACAATGACAACAAGGAATGTTTTGGACAACTAAATATGGTAAGCTAAATAGGCCGTCGTGCCAATCTTTTTTTATGTTTTACAAGTTGGACCTGTTGAGAAACTAATTGCTGACTGTAAGTCCCACCTGTGGTTATGTGGACAATTGCCCGTGCTGTGCAGAGTATAGCCTAAATAATTTTAAATTGTTGTCATAACATTCATACCATGGATATTATGCTTTTAATTTTTTTTTATGATTGTTTTGCTGGTACTACGATTCCATCTCTCTTGTGAAGCGTCTTTGTGTGGCTTGAAAAGCGCTCGAGAAATACAATGTATTATTTTTATTATTATTATTATCATTATTATTATTATTATTATTATTATTATCTGAAATTGAGGCTCATAAGTCCCACAGCATGGCAAGTGGGCATTTGCATGTTGTTTCAGCACCAACCCTGCGCTGTCATATGTACTTTGCGTTCCGGCACCTTATGATTTACAAATTAAGCACTGGACAAAGGTATCGAACACACGACGTGCTGACAACTTTGTTTCTTTATTAACACATGGAGCTAACAGTACAAACACAGCTTGGGGCTCTCGGCAGGCTGTGCCTCTCTATCGCACTCCCGCATCACGTGACCAAAACAACAGTAACGTTGCTTGCACTTCAGGGTGCCTCGGGAAACATATCAGAATATTACACACAGTTACGGACATTACAGTATAAAATAAAATAATATTATGCATAAATTCATTTACATAACAAATCCCAAGAATTGCATGCTGTTTATAAAAACGTCAGTTGAAAGAGTCAGAGATTTGTTGATGCACTGACCGACAAATCACGCCCCTGACATTAAAAAAAAAAAAAAAAATTTAACTTGAAATTTGCGGCATCTGGGGAGCTAGCAGCTAGGATCAAACAGAATTTCAACATGCCTAAAAGACAGTTGCATTTACTGTCTTTTTTCAAAAAGAAGGAAGATGGTTCAAAACGAGTCAGAAAAGCACAGAGAAAAGAAAGAAAAAAAAAAGTCCCACAGCATGGCAGTGGGCATTTGCGTTTTGTTTTCAGCACCTTTTTCTGCATATGTTCCGGAACCTGTCCCCGTGTCGTCATCCCTGCGCTGTCACATGTACTTTGCGTTCCGGCACCTTATGATTTACAAATTAAGCGCTGGCGTCCATTCAGTTCTTCCTTTGGCTTCAAAAGGCACAAAAATGTGATCATAAAATATATTTAAATTAAAAATATTCTAAAAACAGTCAATTAAAACCGCCATTCTGCCATGTTTGCTGTTTTGAAAGTTTAGTAGCAGCGACTGTGCATGTTTGAACAAAGTGATGTGTGCTAGTCCAAATGTCATCGAGCGAGAGCGTTCCATTCATATGGTTGCGGAGCAAGCCTCGCAATTGAATCATTCCGCTTTGGGGACCGGAATCAAAAGTTTGCGTCTTCGCCTTTCGTTTTCACCGTCACCGTGTAAAGGCCATTCTGTAACACAATCGTTGCCTCTTGATGTTGCAGCGTCACCATGTAAACGGCCCGTGAGTCTGACGAGTCGTATCGATGTGCGCATGCGTGCGGCAAACCAACCTGGACTCAGTTGTCCGTTCAATTGGCAGACACACTGAAATGTGAACAGCACAACTGGTTCAAATGCACATGTTTTCTGGACCAACATGAAAAGGAAAAAAAGAACAATAAGTTGAATTTTTGTGATAAAAAAAGGGCAATGCAATGGAAACTTGATCTAATCTTTAAAAGAAAAGAAAGAGTTGAAGAGGCTTATTTTATTTTTTATTTATTTATTTATTTTATTTTTTACCTGTCCTGTTCAGCTGCTTGATACAGAAAATGAAAATCTGAGAGCCCGATTGGTCTGAACAGTTTTAAAGTGTGTATGACACCAAAAAGCATGTTTATTTCATATATCACGCGGTTCTTTATGCTCTTGAATGAAATGGACCGCTTGGATGTGTGTGGTAGCGATCATTTTATATATTCAATTTTTGAATCCCGCGCAATGAAAATGAGTGACACCTGGCCTCTGTCTCGGGTTTAGTACGAATGCGAATGTGACGTCACCCGGGTCAGCATCTCACAATACAGCCTTGCTTTACAGTATAGCGTGCAGATGGACTCAGCTGATTTTGCGGATAAATGTATTTTTCGCATCGCGCTAGCCAAACGGCTGCAGAAAATTGTTGCCGCACCAGGGAGAGGTGTGTGAGCCTTTTTGGGTTTCAAAAGGTTCCCGTTCACCGCAGATATTGGCCAAGACAAGCCCTAAATCTGTGGGAGCATTGAACTTACGAGGAAGTGAGTAAACATCGTATTTTGTATTATGTTCAAATACTGGGATCATGGCACACGTTTTAATACAGAGGTGGCTTGCATTTTGTGGCCGAATTTCCACCGAAAATGCCACTTGGCTGAACACCGGTGGCTTGTCTCGAGGAAGCGGGGCGGGGGGGTCAGAAAGATAAGTGATTGGGAGGGGTGGCGTGTACACAAATCAGCCATGTGAAGTGTAGAACCCAGTATTTGTGTGAATCCCTTGTGAGGGTGAGTATGTTGGCTTTCTATTCTATGCTGCCTGATCGCTAATCCTGACACCGAGTTTTTCTACTTCAGTGTGTCTAATTGCACCGAGTCATGCGTAAATACCATCTGACATGTGATAGTCTTGCAGAGGAATTGAAATACCGCATGGGAGCCGCCCCAGGGCCATTGCCCTTCCTCAGCCAATCGGGGGGGGCGAGACAGCGCAGCCCATCCGTCCTCCCACAGCCCAGCCAGGGGGCCGCTGTCATCCCCCCGGGATCCAGGGTGCCACTTTCACCCCTGACTATATACAGTATATGAGTGCTACAGATGGGGCTGACAATCCTTCAAGTTCAAATGGATTGGACGTCGATCATTGTTGGTGGTGGCCAATGTGTTAAACTACAACTTCTATTGTAAATATAATTAGTCAAATACTTTTTGTCATGTGCCACATGGCCCTTGGTGTTGCCCTGTGGAGGGAAAGTGCAGATTTAAGTTAGTTAGAATGAGTGAAAATCATCTTTGTTGGCCAAATATGTTGGAAACATAAGGAATTTATTTCTCAGTTCAACCTGCCCAAGGAACATCAAAAAGGGAGGACAGGGTAAGGAGATCTGACAGGTTACCGTCAGACACCTCCATTACTTAGATGACAAAGAGAAAACAAAAGGGTTGGGGGGGGGGGGGGGGGGGGGCTGAAATAACTCTTAAACTCAAAAAACGCAAAAGAATAAAACAATACAACAACAAAAAACAAAGAAAAGAACAGTACATGTGGGAGGGATGCAGCACAGGCACAAACCCCTCTCAGACATGCCCTGAAGTCTGGTAATCTGACAGTGTTTAATTGGTTCACGCTATGTGTGAACAGAATCTGACGGTCCACTCGGCGGCCACATGAATTCTGGACGTCCTGTCGTTATTCTTCTTCACCGCAACATTTTTGACTAGCAGCAAGCAATCAAAACAGAAACGAAAGACAGCTGCTCGATCTTATGCCTGAGGAGGAGACTGTTCAACTTTTGAACAGGACACTGTATGACTAAGTTGTATAATTGTTGGAAAAGTTCATTTTCTACATGAACTAGTTCAAATTCCAGTTCACAACATTTTAAAATGAAATGTTCAGTTAGTAATTCAAAACTTTGACCCAAAGTTCATGGTAAAAAAAAAATAAAAAAAACTTTTGTAGTTTTTCTTCACAGTAGTTGCTGCAAGCTATTATAGACTGATTGGATATAGAACCACGGACAGCAATTATTTCATCCACTTTAAATTGATGAAACTGTGTCAGATTCATCTTCATATTCAGTTTCAAATCCGCATCGGTACTGACCTGTTCGTAAAACTCGCTTAAATGTTGGTATTGGGCTGATGTTCTGTCAGATTTTCCACCCAGTCAGAAATTGCAACTTTGCGGTTCATGCACATTACAAACGGACGCGAATGAAGCGATTCCAAAGTAAACATCCAAAAACTTTCTATAAAGCAAGGAATATGGACCGACGTTTGGTCATAGAAGTACACAAAGGAAAGTTCTTCTCATGCGCGTCCAACCATGTGGCTGTGCTCAACTTGACTGAGCACCGCTATTTTACCGTTAACGTCTTCCCCATGCTGTTGAGCATTTATTCACGCCGTAATCATGTTGCACATCTATGTTTATGATGTAACTTTTTTATTTAGTACCTTTGGATAATATTTAGAGTCCAACTTGTAACGGTCACTTCGGTGATCCTCTTTGTTTCTTAGGACATCCACCACACAGTGGCGCCTCTTTATGTTCACTTTCTTCTTCAGTTGCTACTTACTTTTGGGGGAGTCAAGTGCGATCATGTGTGCGTGGTCCACTGCACTCACAAGTGACGAGTGGTTGAACTGGATTTATTTATTTTTTGTGTATTAAAAGTGCATAAGTGGAAGTCTGCTTTCTTTTTTTTTTTTTTACATTTCATGCACTCATCATGCCCTGTCACGCGTTACAAACTGAATACAAAACAATGCTTATTCGCCACTATAAAAAATTTCAGAGCAAAAGCTGCCATTTGCAAAAACACATCCGTGATAGGCAGCTTGGGTTGCCAAGTTGGATACTTTTAGGCTATCAAGGTTTGTTTTTTTATAGTGTGTTTTTAGCCGATGGCTTTATCTGTAGTTTTGTCAGAAAGGCCTTAATTCTGAACTAATGAACGAGGTTATCAATGGCGCTCGCAGCCGCTAGAATGCGCGTTCACAGTGCATTACACAGAAATATCATGCGTTCGATTCACGTTCACCCAAAATATGAACGTGTTTTTGAACGATCATTCATTGAGCGCGCTCATGCACAACACTGAAAATGCTTCTATGTAATCCTCGTTCAGGTATCCTTTGGAACTTCGTGAAGTGTTCTAACGACTTACTTCAGCCAACAATATGTATCATGTACCATTATTACATCCCATTTATTTGTGACTCGTTAATGGAATAATATCGAATGGACAGTGTATATGTAGTATGTTCAGGTGATTACAGCAACTAAGTTTGGCCTAGAAAAATGGAAGGGACGTTTTTTTTCCAGAGGCACCCTTTTAGGGTGGGATTTCCCTACTTCTCAGCAACATCACATGAGCTGGCTTTCTGTTCAACACTGTGGTGCGGCAAAGGCAGCAAAAGAGTCAGCTTACACATCTATGCCTCTCATTTGCCAGCCCTCTCCTCAATTATTCATCCACTATAACATCTTCCTTCTTCGCCAGCAGCCAATTGCCACGAAGCAGAGAAGGAGTGCGAGAGGTTCATGTTTGGGGGAGGGCACGGGGAAACTTAGGAGGCGGGTTGGAGAAGCCGTACTAGAAGCACCTGTCACTCACTTACCGAGTCCTCCATTATCTCCGAGAAGCTATCTGATTCCACGCACTGTACATACACACGCACACACACGCATGTGCGTGTACACTCATTATACACCGTCGCTCCCCCTCCCTAATAAAAGCACAGAGGCACGCTCAAGGAAGCTTTCACTGAACAATGCTGGCACAACTGCTGTGTAAGCATTAGCATAGTAATGGTGTCTTGAGCACAGGGTCAGCCACAGCTCTTATGTTATTAGAGCCACACCAGGTGCCTTAAATCTAAAAATGACCCTATTCGGCATCACTGCTTGGGGGGATCAATGCAGAATTTGCTATGTGGAAGTCCTAGCTGATATTCATGGAAATGAATAGTGCATTATAGTAAAAATGTTTTATTTTGGTTATTAGCCCACATGCAAACTTTATTTATGATGCTGAAAAGTTACTGGGGGCCTTTTCATTGAAGATCTGAATGCTGCACTGTGGAGCATGCAGGCGACTTTTGGAGGTAATGTGTAGGGGTCGATCAAAACCAAGGGCATAGGTTTGCATAGGGACGGTAGGGATGAAAAACTACCAACTTTTCAGGATGCTCAAATTGTCCCCAGCAACTTTTAAGCAACCTTATTTGCAATATATAATGAGTTCAGTTATATACGTAGGTTGTCTTCCTATATCATAGGGACAGTACATGTTAGAGGAGATAAAAATCAGAGAGGCCAGACTGAGATGGTTTGGGCATGTCCAGAGGAGACATAGTGAGTATATGGAAAAAAGGATGCTGGATTTCCATATGCATGGCAAGAGGTCTAGAGGATGACCAAAGAGGAGGTTTATGTATGCAGTTAAAGAGGACATGAAGGTAGTTGGTGTGAGAGCAGAGGATGCAGAGGACAGGGTTAGATGGAGTCAACTGATTCGCAGTGGCCATCCCTGAAGAGAAAAGCCGAAAGGAAAATAATAAGGTTACTAAGTGAATTATTTTCATTATTTTCCGACTTGCATTTTTCCCTTTTGACTTGCTGAATGTGCTGTTTCATTCCCCCCCCTCCCAAACGCACATTTGTTTGGCTGATGACTTGACCCATACACACGTACACCCAACAGATTCATGTCGACAACCCTTCGAAGAGGAGGGATATTAGAGGTTTTTTCAGTTAAGAGCAGCAGCAGCAGCCACTGTAAGTAATTTATAAAGACGTCAATGTTGTGGAGATGGGAAACACACCACTAATTTCACTACTGAAAGTCCGACCTGCATCAGTATTAGCATAACATTAAATTGTAAACTTGCTAACCTGCAAAACTCGAGTAGGAAGCCGCTTAGACAGAAGTGTCCTCCCGTATGTGTTTTCTACTGTTAACGTTAATTAAACTGTGAGAAATGTATTGAACTCTGCTGGAAACTACAGAATCAGAAAAACATGGGCAAGAAGCTGCTTCGAGAGAGAGGTCCCAGAACCCAGTCTGTGTTTCACAGGAGTGTGTTGACAGTAAAAAAAAAAAAAAACAACAACAAAAACAAATACAAAAACAAAACAAATGCTAGTGCTTTTCTTCTTGTGCTCTTCTTTTGCATGTAGTGACTTTACACGTTTGATACCAAATACCTGTTAGTGCATTTCATTTATTAATTTAATGTATTAATGCTATTTATTTTCAAATATTTTTATTTGTAGCCTGTGCAGGCAGTTTTTCAGATAGATACATTAATCATAATCAAGGTAAAACATTGAATCGATTAAAAATTTTCCATAATTGCTCCAACCACTGATGCACTTTAGAGATGCTTGTGGACAAAGCAGTAGTGTTTTACCTGAAGGAAGGCTTCTTTTTGTTGACTTTTGTTAATCCCTACGAATTTTTTCCTGTTATATTAAATTTATTTATTTCGACAATGTTGAGTGGTCTTAAGACAATGTTTTTATTTCTGCATTCCTGGATAGTTAAGAGATTATTAACAAGTTTGTTTTTATTGTGTATGTTAATATAATATAAATTATGTTCGAATATGACAATTTAAATTTGCTATTAAAATCCAGACATTTATTCTGGAGGATTTGAAAATGTTTCCTGAGGTGTTTTTGAAAAGAAAGGTCAAAACTAAACGGTGTATCACCTGAACCAACACACATGAAAGTAGATTTCTTTTGCATTGATCCTTTAGCCTATTAATTTAATTAAATAGGTTCATATTCATGAGGAAGGTTTCCCGGACCCCCGTTCACCCAATCTGTTTGGTCTAATTAATGTAGGTTATTTTGTTATATCGTCCCTAATGTTAAGACCAAACCTACGCCCTTGTTCAAAATGCAAAACATTGAACAATAAAATCTTCTAGAAATTTTTTGTTTTGTTGTTTGTTTTGTTAAGTAGAAAACAACAGTATCAAAAAATAGGAATAATATGAAAATTGCTTTGTAATTTTATTGCGTGAGGATAAATGTAACTGATTGTGTTAGATGTGTATTGTGTTAAAACTATCAAAGGTCCTTCAATCGAACCGAATCAGCAGATTTTGTAATATCAGGAAATGTCATTGCCAAAACAATCAATTTTATTTTGTATCATCATCAGATTTGTTATTTACACCCCTAGTAATTGTAAGTGTAATGGGTGAAACTACAAGGCAGGAACCTGACTAATTTCATATTAAAACAAATCTATTTTTGGGATGTTAATAAATGTGATATTTGGTATTAACAAGTGTCACGTATAAATGTTTCAGCCATTAATGTTTCATCATCTTGCATGTGTAATGTTTCAGCTAGTAATGTTTCATCATATTGCTTCACACTCATGCATCACAAAGCCTTTTATTATGTCATAAAGAATAACTGAGAACACTATATAAGCCTCGAGCAGACAACATCCAGTGTCAGGTCGTCAGCGATTCAACATATGCTTGCATGTCAACTCACCATTGCCGCTTGACGTGATAGTTTTCCCTTGCCTGTCAACATCAATAAAATCTTGTATCTGCGATACGCAACTGGGTCCTCCGCCCCCTTCATGACAGTACGACCTGACCAAAATGGAACCAGCGTATCAACCCTCTGACCTGGACCGTCTTCACCAAACGGAAGAGGAGGTCTCCCGGATGTCTGGTGACATTGCATCGTTAATCCAGATCGGCAACAAACACCAGCAACAACTCCAGCGACAGCAAGATCAACTGAATCAGGTGATCCAAACTCTCACCAAACTTGCAACTCCATCGTCACCACAATCCAATGGTCTGGTTCCAGAAGCCCCAGTTCCGGTAAATCCAGCCTTGGCTATTGACGCTCCCGAGCCCAAGATTGGAAACCCTGAATGCTTTAACGGCGATCCAACTCAGGTACGAGCCTTTCTGACAAGTTGCAAAGTCCAATTTTCCCTGCAACCCCGGACCTTTTCAACCGAAGGGGCCAAAGTGGGATACGCCATCACCCACTTGACTGGTCGGGCTCGGCTTGGGGGACAGCGGAATTTGAGAGGCAAACACCAGCTTGTAATAACTTCAATGCCTTTGCCGATGAAATGATCAAAGTGTTCAACCCGGGCTTTTCTAACTCCGAGACATCCAGCGCCCTTATGACCATACGTCAAGGCAATCAGTCAGTGTCGGAGTATTCAATTGAATTCCGAACTCTGGTGAGACGCAGCGACTGGAACATGAAAGCCGTGTTTGACGCGTTCTATCACAGCCTGGCAGACTACATCAAAGATGAGCTTGGCAGACTACATCAAAGATGAGCTCGTCTCCTATGATCTACCCAGCACCCTTGATGAAGCCATCGCCCTTGTAACCCGCATTGACTGTCGGATTCAGACCCGACGGCGAGAGAGGGGACGTCGGAACGGACCCTCTGCCTCCCAGCCTTTCCCCGTTGTTAATCGCAACCTGCCAAGCAAAAGCCAGAGCTCACCAGACGTCGGGGAGATTCGGGTGAGCTCAACGTGTCTTCTGTCTCCCCCCATTCGTAAACCCCTTCTCCAAATTCACCTCCTGCTGACTGACACCACCCATCACTTGACCGCTCTCATCGACTCTGGAGCGGAGGCCAACATCATGGATGTGGATCTGGCCCAGCAGCTCGGCATTCGGCGTCACCAACTTTCCCCATCCGTTCCTGCACGAGCTCTGGATGGACATCTACTCGGCACAGTGACCCACATCTCAGCCCCGGTGACCATGCTTCTGTCCGGAAACCACCACGAGTCCATTTCCATCTGCTCCCCTCACCAGGCCAGTCTCTCATCCTTGGGTATCCGTGGCTGCGCCAGCACAACCCTAACATAGATTGGGAAACTGGAGTGGTACGAGAATGGGGCAGTAGATGCCACCAGACCTGCTTGAGTGAGGCGATCATACCCACCAACCCTGAATCTGTCAGTCCTGTTAACCCGGAATCCTGCCTAGTTTCCACGCTTACCTGGGACATTGAGGAGCAGGTTAAAGAAGCCATCCGGGATCAGCCTGGCCCCAGCGCCTGCCCCACTGATCGCCTCTTTGTTCCTGATAATCTGAGGTCCCAGGTGATCCAGTGGGGCCACAACTCCCACCTGGCTTGCCACCCTGGGGTCATACGCACCATCCACCTGCTCTCCCAGCGATTCTGGTGGCCATCGTTGAGAACAGATGTCCAAGACTTCGTGAAGGCCTGCCCCACCTGTAGCCAGAACAAGACCACCAGCCGTTCCACAGCCGGCTTGCTCCAACCCCTGCCAGTCCCCAAACGCCCTTGGTCCCATATATCAATGGACTTTGTAACTGGACTCCCTCCTTCTGAAGGAAACACTGTCATTGTCACGGTCGTGGACAGGTTCAGCAAAATGGCCCACTTCATCCCGCTGCCAAGATTGCCCACTGCTAAGAAGACGGCACAGGTGGTTATGGAGCAGGTGTTCCGAATTCACGGATTACCAAGGGATGTCGTATCTGACCCGGGTCCGCAGTTTGCATCCTCTTTCTGGAAGGAGTTCTGCCACCTCCTGGGAGCCACAGCGAGCCTCACGTCAGGCTATCACCCCCAGTCAAACGGCCAGTCGGAAAGGCTCAACCAAGAGCTTGAGACATCCCTCCGCTGCATGGCTTCACGAAACCCCCATTCCTGGTCGCAACATCTGCTGTGGGTGGAATACGCTCACAACTCCCTTCCCAGCTCTGCCACCGGCCTGTCTCCCTTCCACACGGTCTTCGGCTATCAACCGCCCCTGTTCGCCACCCAGTAAGGTGACGCTTCCTGCCCTTCCGCCCAAGCCTGTGTACGGAGATGTCGCCGAATCTGGTCTCAAGCCTATACTGCTCTTTTATAGTCTGTTTCTGGTTATGCCATCAGAGCCAACCGACGGCGGACTGCAGCTCCTGCATACCAAGTGGGCCAGAAGGTATGGCTTTCTTCCCGGGATCTGCCACTCCAAGTGGAATCACGTAAACTGGCACCCAGGTTCGTTGGTCCATTTCCCATCGAGAAGATCATCAGCCCATCAGCTATCAGACTCAAACTACCCAGGTCTATGAAGGTTCACCCAACCTTCCATGTCTCCAAACTAAAGCCAGTCCATGAAAGTCCCCTGGTCCCCAATGCAGCACCACCTCTACCCTCCTCGCCTGGTGGACGGGGGTCCTGTCTACACAGTTCGCCGCCTGCTCAAGTCACGCCGCCGGGGCAGGGGCCTCCAATATCTGGTGGACTGGGAAGGATATGGTCCTGAGGAGAGGATGTGGGTTCCAGCTGGGCGGATTGTAGATCGGACCCTCATATCAGACTTCCACCGCCTCCATCCGGACCAACCGTCCATGCGGCGGGGTCGACCTAGAGCGGCTTGCTCTCAGCCCATGCCTACATCTGACTCTGAACCCAACCCTGTGCCATCGGTACTTGATTCCTCCACTGGCAAGGAGGAGATAGAGCCAATGCCCTCGGTGGATGAGGCCATGGACTCTGAGATTGAACCAATGCCCTCAGAGGATGAGGCCATGGACTCTGATTAGTAGCCCTCGGTGGGCTCAATCCTTGGGACTTCTGGAGCCGTCCCTTGAGAGGGGGGTTCTGTCACGTATTAATGTTTCAGCCATTAATGTTTCATCATCTTGCATGTGTAATGTTTCAGCTAGTAATGTTTCATCATATTTCTTCACACTCATGCATCACAAAGCCCTTTATTATGTCATAAAGAATAACTGAGAACACTATATAAGCCTCGAGCAGACAACATCCAGTGTCAGGTCGTCAGCGATTCAACATATGCTTGCATGTCAACTCACCATTGCCGCTTGACCTGATAGTTTTCCCTTGCCTGTCAACATCAGTAAAATCTTGTGTCTGCGATACGCAACTGGGTCCTCCGACCCCTTCATGACAAACAAGTAAGACAAAATAATTAAATGGCTTGACTTCTCGGTATTTTGGGAAGGACAACGGACGCTGTAATCAAAGTACTTTATATTAAAGTTTTAAATGGTATTTGTCAAATATGCTAATCGTACATCCTTGGTCAGAAGTTTTGAGACTATTTCTAATTCAACTGAATGGTGAAAAATCTCAAAATTTATGACCATTGATGTACAAGATCAAGGATCATTGCTGATTGGAAACAAAAATATTTCATCGGTAATTTTTATCATGCCAATACATATTATTTTCTGGGGAAATAATCAGCATGAATTTTAGCGCAAATGCCCATTCAAATATATAGCACTAACAATAAATGCAATTCATTGGTATGTGACAAAATTAATTTACTTCACTAGTTTAATAAAGCACTTCATTCTACAAGTTAAAGGTGATGTTTTTACCCTATTTAAGCGCTATGACACTCTTATGAGGCAAATTCTGCATTCTATTCTGCAAATACATCAAAATACCAACAAACAAACAAATACGTGTACTTCAGTCACCCTTCGTAAGACAAGCTAAAATCTATGGTAATTACATTTTTTCATGGAGGCAACATGCAATTTTCCTCCAACTATTCAGTGAAGAAAGATAATAAAAGTTATGAATGAATACAATACTTAAAAGGTTATTTAATAAAATATCTGCACACTACAAATAGCATTGTTATGTGAATGAGTGACAAGCTCTTTGGACCTGGACATTATATATGCTTATGAGGGACTGTGCAAACACTCCTCCCGGGGATGAGGCAGCAAATGACCTATTTCCCACAATGCACTCTGATGGCTTCAAGGCAAAAAGGGTGTTGGCTGTGTCGCGAGAGAGCTCCCCTCGTGCCCTCTGACATTGTTGCCTCATTCCTCGCTTTTTTTTTTTTTAAAAAAACTTACATGTGGATAACTTGTACTGTAAGATGAGCTCCTGATAAAGGTGGGGGGGGGGGGGCAGACAACTGAAAAGGTTGAGCCATTTTGATTAGAGGATGTAGGCTAACATAATTTGAATAATGAGAAAACATAGTAGATTTGTTCTGATCTGACCATACTGCTTGATGATGATGTCAGTGGGGAAAGAATTGATCCAATTTCCATTTAAATATTTGACATAATATATACTATATTAAACGAATGTTTTTTTAATGCTAACATTCTTGATATTAATGGCGAGTGGTCTTTCTGTGTAAATTTTATGAAACAATCACGCTTATAATTTTGTAATGTGTCAAAACAAAGCAATTTCAGTCTGCTCTTGAAGCCTATATAGTAAATTATCCTACTGGACCCTACAACTTGAATATTTGTAACTACACTAACCCCAGTGATAATAATTTTGAATATTTAATTCATTTTATGATTCTTGATGCTTTGTTTTTCCATTCACATACAAAAGTTCTCTAACACACCTCCTATTTTTGCATTGATTTCATTTAGAACTGGATAATACAAAGAAATTAAAAATAAATAAACAAATAAATAAAAACGAATTACAGTGGTACCGCCACATAGAAAGTTAATTCGTTCCAGGACCTTGTTTGTAAGACGAAATGGTCGTATGTCGAGCACGATTTTCTCATAAGAATACCTTATATTTCCATTAATCCTTTCCACTTCCCGAAAACCTACACTAAATCCTAAATAAATACTGATTGTATTATTACAAATGGCAATTACACAAACCAAAAAATATATATATAGATAAATAAAAATTGGAATAATAATATAATGATAGTAATAATTCCTGTAATAATGTAACGAATCGGGTTCAAATGTGGCGGACGTTTTTTGCTGCCCCTGAACGCACCACGTAGTTGACGTGACGGTGAGATAGAGAGTGCAGTTCTATTTTACTTTCTTTTTTAATGTTTTGTCGCTGCCGTAAACTGTAGTGGACAGTAGGCGTGTTGTGTTGCACAAGTTTATGGAATAAAATTATTATATAAAAAATATAAAATGATTTATAAATGATTATAAACCTGACGAAGCTGGCGATTTTTTTGGCGATGTTACCACAATAAGAACTGTCACTTTAACATATAAAGACTGGCGAATGGAGGTCGGAGCAGGGACGTTGAGACCGACATTTTCCGGTTGTATTGTCGAGATGACGGATGCACACACCATGCTCATATTTTTCTCTCATCTCATCTTCATTTCAATGGTAAGCATCACCTTTTATTTTTTCCACACCTGCACTAACCTTCTTGTAACAAGTGTTGATTTCTCTAACCAAAAAATCCGCCGTGCGTCTGTCTTCCGGCAAAACAAAGAAACTGCGGTGCTGTACCACTGTATTTAGCAATTTTAAAAAGTAGCTATTGATGAGAATATATGATCCGCCAACCCCCTGAAGTTTGGTCTAAAAAATTCTATAACATATTTACGTGATTCCTGTATATATTATTATTTTTTTCATTACTGTTTATTATTCTGTATTGATGATGTAACTAGCATTCACTACATCTGTATATGTCTGTCAGTAATTATTAATTGTTTTATGAAACATATGTTTGTGAATATGTTAGTTTGAATAATATATATTTTTAAATTATGTCAAGCTTTTTTGACCACAGAGCCATCAAGAACGGGTCAATCAGTTTATACAAAATGAAGTTTGAACAGTTACGCATTTTCTGTTTAATTTAAAGGTTCTTTGAAATTCATTTGACAGGCTAAAATCTGGTGTTCCGTAACTTTTTCAAAGTACAAATCTTAACGCTTAACTACGTTTTTTGATTCTTGCGAAAAATATATAAATCCTTACACAGTGTTTTGATTTAAAATCTGAACAATAAATTTTCTCAAAATAACACTATATCTTTGTTTTTGTGTTGATGTTGCGGTTTTGCCGTTTTTTTGTATCCAATTAATTTGGTTTTACTGAGAGACTATATATTCACAGACAAAAGTTCCAATATGGTACCACAATGATTCCTGTGGAAAACCATCCATGCATCACTTAACGCTCAAATCCTGAAAATTTTAGGGACAGTGGACATTTATTCAAAAGTTCGCATTAGCTTAACTTATTCACCACCACATCAGGTAACTGAGTATGTGTTGTAGTAGTTAATAAAACAGGAAAATTGCTATTGAAAACATCCAATAGATTTAACTGTGAGTGGTTAGTAGCTTTTTAATAATACAGGTTGTTTGCAACTCAATTCAAAAATGTTCATAATAAACATAATCCCCCCAAAAATTGTAATGCCAAACACTTGCATCTCATACAATCTATTCCAGTTGAAAAAAAGAAAAAGCACTTAATCGGTTCTATCCGTCTCAAAACTAAAACAACAACAAAAATTTCCACTTTAATTTTTCTCCAAAATTCAACAGCAGTTCACAGTTGAATTTAGGATGCCGACCTATTGTTGGAACTTGTTTCAAATGGGACAATTTGTGGTTGCCTAAACATGTGGATTTCTAGTTATGTGTTAAGAATACACACATAAAGCCACAGGGGGGTTTAAATATGTCCAATCTAAAGGGATGAGTGGATGCAAAGTATAGCATTCAGACCTCCAAAGACGCATTTTATTAATGTAAACAAGTCTTATTGGAAATGCACACGTTCGCATTTTCTTTGTTTAACCACCTCCTCCCCATTGCTTAATAACTGATGTTATTAAATGAGCTATTACAGGAGTGGTAATGTAATAAATTAATTGCTGTCTGCAAGGCGTTTCACTGGGATTATATACGGACTCTGATTAACAATTAAAGTGACGCTATGAATGATAAATTAAGGGGCACCTTTTAATTCACTCAGCACCGAGGAGAATTTAAAATGTAACCGCACGTGCACACGCACACACAAATGAGTGCAAAGGGGAGGAGATTAGAGCGCCCAATGAGTTTAGGACGCATGCCAACAGGCTTGATTGCTTATGAAGTGACAAACATCTTTGTTGATGTTTTTATGTGTGCTTGTGGAGCTCAGTGAATGACACACAACAGCACCGATACAGAGGACACCTTGACCCATGCTCTTTTCTGACAAGTGCAGTAAATTTGCCATTTATGCAACACTTCTGTTAATTGAATTGCGCTACGGACGCAATTAACGATGACAGAAAAAGCCCGCCCACTGACTCTTGTTTTCAAATGAGACTGGAACCGTAAAGAGCAAGCAATTTCAGATTTTAAATGCATTGGAATAGAAATACAGAGATACGAGTGAACAGATTTACACGTTTTCCAGATATGATTTTTTTGCTTTGACTTATGAGCAAAACTTTGAGATGTGAGCTCCTGCATTCTGGCAACGATTTCAACTACCCCCACATTAAGTAATGGTTATTGAACACAAATGGTGTCAAATTGCCGTTAACCTTTGCGAAAAAATGACTAGTATTGCTGCAGTTAGTGAGTCACAAACATTTACTTTGTTTGTGTCTGCACGGCAGTATAATACGGCTTCCTGCTGGCCGAACTATGCACAACGGAGGGAACTGTAATAAAGTAACCTTGACATAGGTCTAGCACATAAAATGAATATAAAGTTCATCACACTCATCTTCATGTTTTTGCAGTACAAAAGTATGAGATTGCGGGCTTAGTGAAGATGGAGGGGAATATGAACAGTTCAAAATAGTTCAAAATGCTAAAACACCTTCAGGATTGTGCTAGAAAGCAAAGCAATGTCAAGAAAAGACAACTTGAATATCTAAAAGGTCCATCGACAACTTCACCCCTCTCAATGAGTAATTCATCCAAGCACCTGACATTTTAGTTGTTTTATTAAATTACAACATATTCTATAAAGAGTCCACTCTGTTACGTATGACGGAATATGAATAAACTGCTACTTACTTTACGGTGCGCTTCACTTTTTTTTTTCTTATCTTTTTTTTTTTTATTTAAAGCCTATTGTGATTTACAATCAGTTTTACAAATAAGGAAATTCTTAATATTGCGGCTCACCTACATCAAATTATTATCAATAGAAGGATTTATACAAATACTTCGTCTTAGCTCGCAGCTACGTAGTAGCATTACGTAGTTTTATGTGACGTATTAGTGAATTGAAGTAATATTGTGCATCTCCTACAGTCTATATTTTAAAATTTACTTCATAAATAAGGAAATCTTTCGTCTTTTGGCTTATCTACATCAAATTATAATCAGTAGAAGAATTTAGTCGTAGCTCCCAGCTAAGGCATATGTATGTAAAGTTTGTAGTGGCTTAAGCCTGGTATATGCTTCTGTTTCGGGCCAAAGGCGTAGTTACGGCGTCGACCATATGCCTTCGATGACCATTTGAAGCTCTGCGTAAAAGTGATGCATTGCGCTGTAGTGCGCCATCCAGTAACTAGGGTGGTGTATCTTTATCTTTGTGTGGTTTCGCTGGCGTTTGCGGGGCTTCACATAGCACTCCTTGGTTTCTTGAATGTCAAAGCTGTTTCTCAAGCTAGAGCTCATTGAAAAAGAATAACTTTTACTCCAAATGCTGAAACGCAGGAGACGCAGAAAACGTGTGAAACGCTGAACCAAGTCGAGGCAGCGAACGGGTGAATTTTACTCGTCATTTGCAGACGTCAGCAGGCAGATTTGACGATATTCTTCGCCGAATTCAACCTTTAATATCACACCAGCAAACACACAGCATGTCTGATGTTGAGATGACGTTTGGTGTGGCCCAATCACATTCCTTGATGTTCATGTTGCAACGCGTCACCACGATGCATAGTCAGGATTTTTAGGAGGCACACGTCAGGCTACAGCGTAGAGTCCAAGCAGGGTACGCCATCGCCGGCGTAGCTACGGTGTCGCCCCGACACAGATGCATACCAGCCTCAACGGTTTATTAAAATACAGTACGTATGTACTATTAGGTTTTGTGTTGGTTCCCTCCTAGTGTGTCCCTGTGACTGCCCATTGATTTCACCTGTTGTGCCTGCTCCTAGTGTATTCTCCAATCTGCGTCCTCCTGTGTCACCCATCTGTTCCTCGTTGTCTCGTTACCCCTTGTCTGCGTGTGTATATAAGCTCCCAGTTTGTTTTCACTCCTTGTTGCGTCATTTTCAATCTCCATGTGCACGTCCGAACGTTTTCTCGCCAGTTTTCTCCAAGCCCTCGTGTTCCCCTCAGAAAGTTTTTGATACCCAGCCTTTTGTTAGTAACCTGTGTTTTGTTTGCTGCGGTGTTTTTGGGATCTCCACATTATTTGCTGGTACTTTGTTTTTTGCTTGCCTTAATTAAATCATTTCTGCACCGTTTATTTGCCTCGCCTCCCGTTCCCTGCATTTGGGTCAACACACCACCTGCCTACCCGCAAACCTGACACATACCTACTTAATAATATGATTTTTTTCCCCTCCTTGAAACAGTTTGACCATTTTTGTCGCAGAAACAAAAAGACTTTAATCTTGTAGTACTTTTTTCCCCCTTTATTTGGCCCTAATACTCTGTCGTAGTTATGTCTAAATGGCGCCCTATTAAAAAATGACCCTAGTAACTTAGTTACCAGTAATGTCATAATAATTTCAATAGCGAAGTGGTAAATAGTAACGGATATTTTTTTTTTTTCTAGTAAATACACCAACACTGTACATATGTTCACTGACTGACTGGAAGAAATCACGTTTCTATCAAGTAAGCATGTTCCTAAATATTTGCCCAATTAAGTTATCAAAGCAGCGTTTGCACAGAAAAGAGTAGGTGGAAATTATCTGTGTGCATTTAGCTCTCAGAGAGAAAAAGAGGAAAATAGCAACTTTGGTTGAATGCGGTGGTGGGGGCTCAAAACGTAGACTTCAGCAGAAATCCACTCAGGCACTTATTCTTAGCTCTGAAAATGGCTTAATGATGATAATGAGCGTGATTACCAAAATGGAGGTCTGGAGGCACAATCATCTGAACTGTCTATCACAAAAGAGGTGGAAAAAAAAGGATCCAAGCGTGCGTGTGCGTATGTGTGTGTGAGCTTACAGTAGCACTGTTTAGAAGATGAACTGGCATTAGCATGCTGTGAAAGGGAGCAGGGCCTGGCTTGGCAGGGAGCAGGTGAAAACCTCACTTTGAATCATTTCCCCTCCCGCGCTGGGCCATTGTTGGCGTCCTCACACATGGCAGCGGTGCGAAGAAAAGATCCTATTATTCCGGCCCAAGCCTGTTCTCCTCGTTGATGCTTTCAAGAGGGGAGGAATATTCTGATGGAAAGCAGGGCCTCAGTGGCAGCCGAGCAGTTGTGTGCCATCTGAAAAGAGTCGGCGGGCTGAAGCGGCGCCGGTGCCCACCACCTGCCGGGCCCCTTTCTCCTTCATCTCGTTTTCTGGGCTTTCTCTCTGTCAAGCACTCTGTGACTCAGCAATCCAGGTTCAATTCAGGCAAAAGACGAATTGGGGGGGTCACATAAAAAAAAAAAAAAAAAAATTTAATCATCTATTGAGCGGGGGAGTAGGAAAAGAGCGTGGTGATAGATGTCGACTGTACTTTGAGTTAAGAGCAGCGATTTGTAAAGGGACAAGTTGGACTAATGTTTACGTTTGAAGGAAAAACGATCAAATTGTGATTTTACGAAGACATTCACATCGTAAATAAGATCTAGACCCAGCCCTAACCATTGGAATAAATGTAAATGACATGATTCCATTCCGAAAAACATAATTATTTTCAAAAACATATTTAGAGTTAAAGAAAAATGTCACGGTATTTTGTATTTTTTGGAATCATGGCCGTTGGCATGTGGGCGTGTAGGAAGCACGAAGTCTGCATTGGAACGGGTGCTAGCAGGTGCATCGCACGCCATGGAAATCTCCCTCCCAATGCCTTAAGGCACAGGTGTCAAACAGATTCCAGAAAGGGCCAAGTGGGTGCAGGTTTGCTTTCCAACCAATGAAGAGGACACCTTTTCACCAATCAGATCTGTTACATGTGTAATCAGTTAAACTTTGTCAGGTGCTGCTTGTTTCAGTAGGAAGTTCATTGGGTAAACTCTCTGCATGGTATCGGTTGGACCAAATTCCAGCACCCACTTGGCCCTTTCTGGAATCGGTTTGACACCTGTGCCTTAAGGAGAGCACACTAAATTTGGCTGAGAGAGCCATGAACACCACATATTTTTAAATGTAATTCCGTGAGAGCCATACAATATGTTTATAACTAATAATACAAGTAATGTGAGCATTTTATGTAATTTCAACACTTTTAAAGTAAAGTCTATTAATTCTTTTTAACAACATTGTTATGCTGTTGCTATTCAATGATGAGTATTTCTTTCCATTAATGAGACTTCTGGTGATGCCTGGTTTTGCTGATGAATTTGTAGTCTGGTTGATACTTGGTGGGGTTAAGCTTCTTGCAGGCGTTGAGAACCTTAGGATGTGTCTCTTTTCATGTTCACGAAGAAGCGCCACGAATCCTGTTTTCCCCACCATGCACGGAGCACCATCAGTGCGCACCGAAACAAGTTTATCCATCGGTAGATTTTTTTTTCTTTAGAGAACTCATTGAAGGACTTCAATGAATCCTCCCCTCTTGTTGTCCCTTTCATAGTCAAAGCTTTGCAATAACGCTGAACTGGGATACATTGCTTGTCTGTTGAAAAACAGTGCCGCATTTAGCCAGATCTGGCTCGCGAGCCACAGGTTCCCGACCCCTGGCCTAGCAGTTACTGTGCTCTACTGCAGCACTGGCCACACTTGGCGTTGCGGGTTAAAATCCTGACCTGCTCGAGGGGGTTGGCTTGCATCGCCGGCGCGGTTCAAACCGGTTACACAGGTAATTGCATAATGAGGCATGGATGTCACACCGGTGCTGATTTTGAATCTGCTCTTTTGTGGAGTAGCTTGACTAACAAAAGTGATTCACAATTACACTACAACCAGGTCGCACACTCATTTTGATCTATTTTGATCATATGCCTGAAAATGGGGGAAAAAATTGACAGGCTATTTGGTGAATAATTTGGCGAAATGTCACATTTAAAATATATAAATAAAACCTCAGAAAGGATAATATAAATTGATAAAGTAGTTCCATGAAGCATGAGCAAGTCAAAAGTTGCAATTTCTAAATGACCGCATTGTTGTATAATTTTTTAAATGCACATCACATGATTTAAGATTGCCATCTTGTGATAGCTTTGCTGCGTTTTTGCTTTTGGAAGTCTTTTTTTTTAAATGTAGTAAATGTAGGCCGGGAGTTGAGAAGCATTGCTGTAAGCCTCATATGCTGTGCCATTCAGTCTACTAGGGTGTACAGTGCACCATTGCTTGTTGTTTTTGCACCAGTTTCTTCTCGAATCCTCACGAGAGTACAATGGTGCTGTACAGCAGAGAATAACTGAAACATCTCACTCAGGCTTGGACCACTTTGGCCTTGTCTTCATGTCATTACCTGCCACGCAGGCCTTGGACACCCCCACCCCCACTCCCGAATATTAGATCAGCTATTGATGCTCTGAGTGTACTCAGCCGTCCATCAATACTGATGGCTTATTGATGAAGGAGGGAGAGAATCCTTGTACCTCCGCCGCCAACCTGAGGCAAGCGCGTTTGGGGGAAGCATCTGTGTGTTAAAATAATGAGACGAACAGGAGTGGGGGTGAAGCAAAAGTGTTGTCATCTACACGTGTGCTCGGCCAAAGGAAATCAATGCAATGCTACACAAATGGAGATATATATACATCGCCTGCAGCGCTGCACTTTTAGTGCCGGGACACGTGTCGGTCCAGTGGGACGGTGTGCTGCGCTTATTCCCTAGGAAAAAACAAAAAAAGGCAGATAAATCTCATTGGCTGCCATTGACGACGGTAGACGTCCAATCCATTTTAATTGGAAGGACTGGCAGTGCATGAGGAGATACAGCCATCTTCATCTGAGTGGGTACTGAACCCACATCACAAGAAGGTCAAGCGAAGCGAAATGAAGCCGCACAAACACATATGCCATCACTGGCCGATATTAATTCAAGTTGTTGTAAATTATTTATGTGCATCAAATCATTGGATATGAACACATGGTTTGAATGTATACTGTAGGTATGCGGACGGACTAGGAATTTTGTTCAATAGGTATTTTTCCTGGACTCGAACAGTAACGCTGGACAAGAGAAAAGAATAGATTTGAATAGATTATTTTTCTCCATAAATGAATGCGACATATTGTATGCATATATTCAAGGATTCAATGCAATTATATGACTTTGATCGTTGATCACAAACATTTTAAAGGTAAATTTCAGTGATCAGCGTATTATTTTTTATAATCAATCAAATGTAGTGCAAATTAGTTTTTGCTATTCATAACATAGCTTGTGTATTGACAAAAAGTCTGATTTGACATCTGACAGTGAGACAAAAAAATGAAATGTGTTTTTGCCTAGTAAATTTAAGCTTCTGGCTTTAACTGTATATACTGAATGTATTGTTGTTGTTTGTGGGTAGAGGCACCCTTACCCACAAACAGTCGTATGTACTGTCCAAGACATCCAAGTAGTGACAGTATTCTTCTATAATCCTCACCAAGATCAAACAAAGTGAACATGTGAAAGTGTAAGACAAAGCCACTAAGCAAGACAAGGCCTATCAGTACAAAGGAGGAGGTCATCTGCCGCTGGAGATAAAGATGGGTGTGGGTCCCCTGCAAATGGTTGTGTGTGTGCGTACCAATTCCAAGTAGACCTTGTCCACCTCTGCGGCCTGTCACAGGCAAGCCAGGCATCCCTCATCCACATTCCTCAGATGATAGCGAGCCATCGGAGACAAGCAGAGGCAAGTCTGGACCCACCTGGGCTGAGCCCGGTGAATTCCACTCATGCTCACAAGGCCCACTGGGATAAGAAATGCAAGGAGGTGGTGGTGGGAGGCTAACTTTGAACATTTCCATCTCTCTCCAAGTAGTGAAGACCCCAGAGTACCTACCCCAAAAAGCACCAATCTGTTTTAAATGGTAAATGGAGTTACACTTATATAGTGCCTTTCCACCTTCAAGGCACTCCAAGCGCTTTGAGACTCATTTATCTACTGATGACGCAGCATCAGGAGCCACGTGGGGTTCAGTACCTTGGATACGGGATACTTGGAAGAGGTCACCAGAGCGGGGAATCAAAACGCACAACCTCTAGGTTGGGGAATGACTACTTCTACCACTAGCCCCACTGGGGCTAGTAGTATAGGCTAGTACAATGGTTCTTAACCTTACTAAAGGTATCAAACCACATGACACGAGTACCACACGTGCATTCACTGAACACATCGGAATTAGATAATAAAGCTTTTTTTTTTTCATATTCAAAACTGATAAACTATCAAAGCCTGCAAGCTAATATCTAAGCAAGTTCCTGTTAAAATTTCTTCACATTTTGCAAGCATGATTTTAAACAGTTCACACTCACCGTAGGCCTGTTGTACTTCATAACCAGTGCCTGTCAACCTACCACTGAGCAAACCAGTTTCTCCTATCAGATAGAGGACTAGCAGATGAAAGACATGGAACAAAGCCTGTAAATTGCGGGGGGAAAATTGGGCTAAAACACCACTTTGCTTAGATTTAGTTAGCGAACGAAAATAGAGCCCTGCATGTCTATAGACCCCAATCACGTGACGTCACAACTCCGCCCCCCTGACTTGTGCCGCCATATTGTCCATCAGTTCATGTGTTTACATATTACTGCTACGTATATTCCTCCTATTACTGCGTGTTTTTCTGCTTGTCTAAGGAATCACCGCCTAGTAAACGAACCTAAAAACCTTCCTGACAATCGTTAACATTGATTAATCAAAATGGTGAAGGCATGTGTGGCGGTTGGTTGCAGTAACAGAGAAGATAAACGGTCATTTTAGTAGTTGCTGTGTGCCCATTGTTAAAAGGGCAAATCTCTAAAGCAGCACGGTTTGTTTATCTCTGTCCATGATGCATTTGTGTCGACAGCCGTCAGACAGCGGTGAAAACATCAATATTCGTGATGCCAACACGATCGCAGACATCATCAGATGGAGACTACGAAGCTCGTCGCCACGGTCGCGCAGCAAGAAGGTGAGGGCAACAACAGGTGTTGTGCCGAAAAATAGCCCCCCCGCGTGAAATGTCCCCCCTGACGGGAGCGGCCACACGGAAACGACTTTCCTGTACCGTGAATATGTATTATTTTACTCTGCTTGAACTAATAAATGTCATACCTGTGTGATTGTCATTAGGATATGGTCGTGAAAACCTGTAGACTAATACATTTCTGTTCAAAGTTGGTTATGTGGCCCAGTCCACGATTTGTTACTAAAATACAGTACTAATATTTTGTGTAATTTAATTATTTAAAACTGATCTTAGTCGTGAATCCATTACTGTAATGCGTCCATGAAAACATTTGATGTTTTCAATTCAATAAAGCGTTATAAATAAGCGCTCCCGTCAGGGGGGACATATCACGCGGGGCGGCTATTTTTTGGCACACACCGGCCCGTTGTCGAACCGCCGATCAACTTTCATTTTACAATCATGACAATGGTGACGCTCAGCTGACCAAATGTCGGTTTATATTCGGGCCGGTGCCGATTTTGGGTACCCGACTCCTCATCGTGACATAAACTGGAGTATGATTGGAAATTTTGTGGTCTCAGGACAAGCTCTGACGCACGGGGCGGGAGGAAACATCGATTTGGGCATCAAATATGGATCTGGCGACTGGATCGACCGAAGCTTTTCCAAATAACGGCTTTTATGCAACTCATCCAATTTAGTTTACAGCGTCTGAAAGCACCGGGGCTTACAGAATTTGCATGTGAATCCACCTTTAAAAACTACGATCATTGACAATATGGACACACAATGACGGACAATATGACTGCACAATACAGCGATCACGTGATTGTGTGACGTTTGTGATTGGGGTCTATAGACCCTACTCACCAACGTCACAGAATGACGTGTCGCTGTATCCGGCCGCCATATTGTCCGTCTTTGTTTATCCGTATTCTCAATGGTTTCAATTTGTCGTGCAATTTATAGTTCAATTCATGGAAGCCCCGGTGCTTTCAGACGCTGTAAACTCATTGGATGCGTTGCATAAAAGTCGTTATGTGGAAAAGCTTCATTCTATCCATTCGCCAGATCCATATTTGATGCCTAAATCGATATTTTTCCACCCGCTGTCTTCGCCCTCTCTGCCTGACATCTGCTACCCTGATATCTACAACTATCTTGTCCACACAAAATCAGCCTATTCTCACGAAAGTTTGAAAAACTTTAAGAGCAGCACTCTAAGCAACATTACCCCATGTGACCCTTTACTTCCAATTTTCTAAAATGGCGACAATCAATTTAAAAAAAAAAAGTTGACTGTGATGGCCGACGCTTCAAGGATAGTGGATATTGGACTATTTCTTCAATAAAACAAGCAACAACTGTGTCTGCCTCATTTGCAAAGAGACAGTCGCTGTTTTCAAAAAGTTCGATGTGACGCGATAATGATATTACCAAACAAGACACGCTGACATGTACGACAACATTACAGGGAAGATACGCAGCGAGAAATTAAAGCAACTTGAAGCTAGTTTAATTTCACAGCAGCAGTATTTCCCAAGAGCCCGAGTGTCGAAAGAGAACGCCACAAAGACGAGACTGTTGAAATTATGAATTAAAAAAACATAATAAAGCAAATGTGACACACAGAAGGGCTTGCTAAAATCTATGTAAATCAGCCAAGGTAGCCCCCCGCATTTTTACCACACCAAATCTGGCTCCCTTTGCAAAAGGTTTGGACACACCTGTTTAACTGATGATCTGTAGACGAGGCCAGCTTCTTTCACTTGGTACCAGCTAAATATTATTCAGAATGTAATGATGGTGGAAGAAATAAGCATCTTGAATTTGAAACTGTATGTTGCCGGCGATTAGCCTCGCAATGATCTTAATTGTGGTTGTCAGCCCAAAACTCTCTAAATATATATTAAATGCATCTTACCAGATATAAAATGACTACTACATAATCTGTGGTAATCGTTTGGAGCCCAGTTTTCCCGTCGAATTGCAGCAGTCCATCTCGCTCTCCTCTACGGGTCTCTCGGAATACGGTAGAACTTCAAGTCTCTCCGTCTATCTTCTCTGTTATTGCAACCAACCGCCACACACGCCTTCACCATTTTGATTATTAATGTTAACGAGCAGAAAAACACGCCATAATAGGAGGAATTTACGTAGCGGTAATGCGTCAACACGGCGAGTTGACGGACAATATGGCGCGGAGGCGTGGTTGTGACGTCATGTGAGTAGGGTCTATATCTTCACTGAACTCCTTAAACTTACACAACGAACCCCTAGATTTCGAACAAACCCAGGTTAAGAACCACTGGGCTAGTTTTACATTTGCTTGGCGTTGACACTCAGGGATCTCGGGTGGGGGCAGGGCTGGGATGGGCAATCGGCATCAGGGCCATTGTGTCTCAGCAACCCCCATTCAGGGTCATTTAACATGTGACACCTCTATGGGCAAAAGCATCACTAAATAGCTGTGCCATCATCTACCCCCCCAAATGCAGAATACAATGCCCTTAGTGGTAGCGCTTGATATCATGAACCTACTCCAAAACACTCAAATCAATGAAACGTTGACCACAATCATAAAAAGAGTCAAATCAATAGCAATCTGAGCATGTCCAAGTAAATTAACATTGTCATTAAATGATTAATTTGCTTCACTCCCCCCAAAAATAAAAGCTTGACTTACGTGTTTTATTGTCCACCCATTTCACACAACTGGTAATTGTTTTTTTTTTTTGTGTGTTTTTTAATATTACGTTACAAAACCTTTAACATTTTAACTAGTGATTTTTATGCACCTCCACACACAGATAATACTCCTTCTGATAGACACTGTCAACATGACACCACAGATCGACATTATACCAATAAATCTTTTCAAAGAGTTTAGAGTTGAGTTTTTCCCTCAGTCATCATTCATTCATCGGCTGCCATTGACGGCGCTAGAAGTCCAATCCATTTTGACTGAAAGAAAGTTGGTAACAATCATTCGCTGCCAGATGAGGATTTTTCCAGGTTTAAATGTATTGGACATCTTTCATTTTCAGTCGCAAGAAATGAGTTAAATACTACTCACTTGGGGGGGGGGGGGGGGGGGGGGGACTTTGATGTATTTGGCTGCCTTTACCATAATTTATTATATTACTGTATATTGTACTCATTAAAAAAATCAATTTTAATGTTAACTTTCTTTTATTCATTCAAAATAAAAAATTATACTGTAACTATAGAGATTAATAATTAAAAATATGACTGGAATTGAGACTTGGTACCTGACAAGCCACACATGTCCTAAATGTTTTGTGGCCTATGTAGATATATTTATTTATTCTCACATTTAGCCACATGCTCATTCATTGTCAGTATATTGCTGTGTTAAGCTTATTTGCTGGGTATCTGTTAGCTATGACTATTTTTATTTGTAAGAGGAAAGAAGTGGGAGCCCTTCTCCTATCCCTGGTTGTTGTAACAAGATGTCTGGGGAATTTCCACTTTTGTGTGAGCCCCATGAGTGGCCTTACAGGGCCAACCTGTAGGCTGGCATCAGCCTACCTATTCGCAGAAGGAATAATAAGTGTGTGATTCATAGGGTCTGGACCGAATCTTCTCGAAGGCGACATGGGGCCCTCGAGAACAGAGATCTGGGCTGGCCTGCTTTTAATTGTTCATTCATGGTTAAATGTATTTAGCTCAGGTGATGATTGCTCCTGAATTGTGTGTCATCTCGTGTTCATTTTACAGAGCTAAAGAGCCTGTTAAAAGAGAAAATCAACTTTTTTCTTCTTTACCGACATGAGCCAAAATGTGATGTCCATGTATGTGGACGTTAGGGCATTATTATTTTGTTAATTACCAGAAAAGTAGTCACTTCCCCTATAGGAAGTTAAATTGCTTAATAATTTGAAAGAACGACAGATGAGATGGCAGAAAAAAATAGAAAAAGAAAAATCAACCTTATTTACACATTGTTAAAAAAAAAAAAAAAGCACACGCAGACACACACAATCTCTTGTGATGGATGATCTTCGATTGAATGTACAAGTGTACCAAAAGTTGAGTACCGTGGAGTAGATAACAAGGATAAGAAGCATTCATTTACATACCTGAGAAGGGCTTGGGCTTGTGTTTTTGTCGACATGTGTTTACTGTCAGAGATGCTCTGGCATTCCAGAGAGGGCGATCAAAAGAAGGATGCTGGGCAGGGTGAAGCAGGCCTGGAAAGGCCTACTGTTTATATCATGCGGCTCTGCACTAAATCAAGACGTTTGGAGGAGATAGTGAAACAGGGTCATATAAGAATTGGATTCCTTAGCTGTGCTTGCATTGCTTTCTAATGGCTACTATGACGTTTCCCAACCTTTGAAGACTTAAAAGTCGACACACAGCTCATTTTAGTTGTGAGTTTTGATTGTGTTTACATTGTCCCGCCTTCACCAATCAGCCAATTATAAGATCAATAGTTTCTTCATCTAGCCTCCCACAGCTCTGTCGGCTATGTAAACTTAAGTAGCCACAACTTTCACAGTCAGAATTAACGATTTTGTCATCAAAAATAGCAAAATACTTGTACTAGTATATTTTATATATTACACACAAAAAGATTAACACTATCACGTTTCTTTTTTACATTTTGCATTGACCTTAAACAGGATGGTTTGGAAAAACTTAAAAAAAAAAAAAAAAAAAAAATTATGTATGGTATTAAATACGCACATTACCCTATAAAAGTTGGATTATAGTACATTTCAGTTTCCAATGACTGCTTGAATTATATTTACAAGAATAATTACAACATTTAGATTGCTATACTGTATACTTTCATGAATAAGAACAAAGGGAAAAAACTATTCTACATTTTGGAGGATTAAAAAAAATAATTATTTGATAATTTATTTCAATTAACTTTCTCAACTTGATTTAGCATGTAGGCCTACTTATCCGCAAAAACAATTATATTTTTTTTAAATCCTGGCATCTAAGGGTTAAAAACTAGTATTTATAATAGATTTTTTTTAACCTTTCTTTTAGAATCATTAATTTTATATTTGATCATGACATAACAGTGTTAAACAAGCAGTGCCCAAGTGTTAACTTAGAAGAAATATTAAAACTGTATGGAATAACTAAATGGAAGAGACTTTTTCAGCCATGTTGACATCTTCAAAACACCAACACAATTTGTCAACGATCCTGGTCACCTATAATTCATCATAAAAAGGTCAACGGAAGGAATCATTTCAGATGTACAGTATGAGGCATGCATTCACGCCACAAGCTCATGAGGATGATGTTGCAGTCACAGGACTCTCATCAGAACCATCCAAACTAACTCTACATTATGAAAGGAATGATTTGGAACCAAGTTTTTGTTGAATTGAGGCTTGCAACCTGTAGGCGGATGCAACACTTTTCAAATGCGTGGTATTATGCAATATTCATGGCTGCCATTGACTGCAATAGATGTCCTAATCTTTTAAACTGGAATGGTTCCATTTTTCTAATAGGTTTTTCTCGACTTTTTTTCTGGAAGCATTAAAGATTTTTGCTGGAGTCAGCAGAGATGGAGGGGGGTGGGATGACAAAACAGGCACAATCAACAGGTTCGGTTTTCAATCAAGCTTTTAATGAAAAGATCGTAAAATAACAGTTTATTTTCCTCAATGCTGTACATTAAGACTGCAAGGTTATGAATGCTGAGGTCAGCTGTAGTACACTTTTTTTTTTATATGACACTTAAGTTTATTCGAGCCCCTTGGCAATGCACAGCGGCGGCTCTGACCTGAATACGAGAGCTCTCTGACGAGTGACTGGACATGAAGCGAGAAAAGAGCGAGCCCAGCCTGGGTGCTGCCAACAAAGCCACGCAAAAGGTCACGAGGAGATCACCTTAAATACTGATGTGAGCTATCATTGGGAAGTCTAGACCGTTTTTGTGTGCACAAGCAGAAAGACCAGTTGTACGCACATTAACGTACATGAAAAACGTGTTTTGCAAGAAGGAGCTTTCAACGCTCAATTATTTATCAAGAAAAAGCCGACACGGACGATCCGGAGCATCTCAGCGCGCAGATCCTGATACATTATTGAGCAATTTTTCCCACAATAAACAAATTAAAGACTAAATTTCAGGAGCACCTTCATGGGTAAATTCACTAACAGGTTTTAGCAGTTTATCGTGTCTTTCTGGCAACAAACTGATGTAGACTTCATAATAAACCTTGGAGCTATAACTCACCATTTTGGTTTTGGATGGACGGAAAAATAACTAGGTGAAACAGAGCACGAGAGTGCATTTCTGTAAACAACGAAAGAGGTATTTTGGTGTTGCGAGTCACTCTTGGGTACAGTAAAAACTGAAATGTAAAAATTCAGCAGAGCTGATGCTGCCTGTGCGCTAGCGGATAATATGGAAGGGTCAGCAGGGAAGAAAAAAAAAAAAAAAAAAAAACTGGTTCGGCTGTTCTGTATGAGTAATGAAAAGAGGGACGGTAAAGCTAAAGACGAGGTTTAATGGTAACGGAGCCCATTTTTAAAATTGGCCCCCATTGACGGTAATTAGGTACAAGACAGAACAATAGTACCAATTTTTGAAGCGACGATAGGTGCAACACGTTAAGTAGGTACTCTTCAGTGGAGAAAGTCAGTTAAAGTTAGTTACTTCATATATACACCGTTTAAAGCTTTTGCAACACTGCATAAAGAGGATCCATCCAAACACGAGACAGATGAGGTACTACTAGGAAGAATGGGACTGGGTAAGAGAGAACCGATATGAGAGCACCATGGGCTCACCCCGAGCATTTGAAAACCATACAAAGTGCACTTAGTAAAGCTATCTCACCCTACATTTCCCAAAATAAAACTTCAAACCTAACAAATGGGAGAAAGACGCAGACATGGCGAGTGGTTAAAAACTAGATAATGCAAATGTTGTGTTTGCTGGGTTCAATAAATGGCAGATGGCAACACCCTGCATGGGCCCGTAAAATAAAATAATAATAATACAGTGGCCTCCATTCACAAGTCACCACATGAGGCTTTCTGTGACAAAAAAAAAAAAAAAAAAATGGGGGGGAAAAAAAACACCCGCAGAGAATGACATTATTTAAAAACAGTAGACATTCAGGTGTAACCGAGAAATTGGATAGTGACCATTAAAAAAGTTATATCCCGGATAACATCACAGAATGGTTGTTTTGTCTCGCATTTGATTCTCAGCTTGAAATCCGCAAAAAAATAAAAATAGGGGATCCTGCCTTCACCTCAGTCTCACACTTTGAGCAAATTGTTTGCAGAGGTGAGGGCACGACCACAAATAAATACATTCATCACTGACAATAGACATTTGATAAAAGAAAAAAAAAACACTGTCAATAAGTGTTTGCACCATCTTTTTACGGAGGCTCAGCCAGTCAGAGTTTAGTGCTGCTTTGACCCAAAGAACACAAGCAGCTTATCAACAAGCACGGGAGAAGAAAAAAACACTAAACTCGTAATTCACAGTTAAGACTAGCACATCATTTTTGTGTACATGAAGTGGACAAAACCAAAAGCTACCAATGACCTAGGCGTGACTTTTTTTTTTTTTTAATGTGTGCAACTTTAGCCAGCCCCTCCAACAACTGGAAAAGCGTCAGGAGGTAGTCGTCAAGTGCATGTGGGCAAACACGGATACGCACGACACGCAGTTAAAGCGACCTGCTAACAAAGCCTTTTGATAAACATCAAGGATGCACTGCCCACCCCCCAGACAGGCCAGAGGGCATGAGGGGCTAGGGGGGGGTTGGGGCAACGGGTCACCCCAAAAGCCAGCTGGCAGAGGGTGGGGTTAGTGCTCCCAAAATGAAACACCCCCAACCCACTATTTGAATATGCAGCAGTCCACCCCACTCTTTTATTTTGGCAGCAACCTCTGTGAAAAAGCAGCAGTGGGGGGAAAAAAAAAAAAACAAAAACAAAATCCAACTCTGACTGGCCGGGCCTCTACTTGAGGTCTGTAAAAACTGTATACGTTTGTAAACAATGAGATAAATACATATGTTTCTTTTTTTTTTTCTTGAGCCACACATGGTTCCATAGTCATTCAAATGTGCTTTGGTTTAAAAAATAGTTTGTGGATTTTGGGTATGAGCTTTTTTTTTTTTTTTCCTCTCTTTGTACAACGTTGCAACTATTCATGAACATAGTGTGTAATCAGCTAAAATGTAGACTTGTTTGAGCTGCCTTACCTTTTGTCAAGGCTCTTTGTGTTAGTTGAAGTACGCCCCACCCCCCCACCCATTTTTTTTAACGTATGAAACTAGTGTTTTGCTTTGTCCCCCCATCATTAAAATACAGAGAAATTGATACAATACTATGTCTTACAAATGTAGCTGAGAGCCTGCATTCCCAGATGCAGAACCATCCCTGAAGTATTTGTATAGTAGTAGTTCTAGTAGTAGTTCTAGTAGTAATAGTAGTAGTAGTAGTAGTAGTACTATGGTCACAGTTTGGAGTTTCTCAATGTCCGACGAGCAAGCATTCAAATGCAGCTACAAAGTTTTCTTTTTTTTGCAGCAGCAGCAGCAATGGCTGGATATCTCGTACAAAAAAAACATCCATTGCATGACAGACATTGAGCTGCACTCCACAAGAAGGCAATGCATCGTGGACTCCATCTTATGCCAGAGGATGGATGCATGTTTGTGGTTTACAAGAGCGGGGAAGAAACATGTACCAAACATGCAATTATTTGCCAACTGACAACCGCTCCACAGCCGACATGACCGAGTCGTAACTAATGCGGAAATCCAGGGTGTAGTGGCGAACTTTGTAACTGTGGCGACATCCCTATGCCATAGATTCACAGATCATGAGAACAACAAAGAAATTAATCCCTCCCTAAACAATCGAGTTAAAAAAAAAAAAAAAAAAAAAGGAATGCCTATACGAAATATCCTTGTACTGAAGGTCCACAGTGTGTTAAGAGTGGATACACTAGACAGGCTTTTTAGTGACAAGAGTGGCGCCAATGACGACAACGCAATTTCAAGCATATACTCACTTGTGAGGTAAAGCATTGGGAGGTTAAAATAACTTAAAAGCACTACGACACAGTCGAACACAATGAAGAGACGACAAAAAAAGGATCTTTGCAGGAGACGGATGAGTAGCTGTCCAGTGCATCGCTGCTTCTCCCTTCTTGTTACAAGTTTTCACAAGTCTGGCTCAAAAAGAAACTAACAAGCAACTCGAACTTCACATTAAAATGTCTGATTATAAATCCTAGATTTTTTTTTCTTTTCTTTTTTCACTTTTTTTTGGTCTAAACAGAACATGTCAAGCCCTGTTTTTAAAATTTGGGAATATAAAGTGATAAGAACTCTGGACATAAATGAACATCATCAACAACAACAACAAAAATAAAGGTGGTTAAGTTCACCGGCCCACCAATCAGCACAAGCTTTCCTTTGCAAACCACGACAACCTTCCTCAGTCTCAAGAGTCATTGGCCCAAACTCCATCAAAAGAGTGTTCTTTATATGGACTTACAATATAATTCATAAATTTTCATTATACAGGGGGGAGTAGAAACAAAGGAAAATCAAAAGTGAAATAATTTAGTATGCTATATATCTTAAGTACATCTTTTTTTAAAGCTTTGGTTTGCACTTGTCTAGCAATGTTTGTTAGTCATCTCTGTCCTCCACATTCGCAAGCTCTTTGGAACACATTACATCCAGACCAACTAACCATTACCTGCCTTCAGAAAGATGCTACAGTACATTTTGAGGCGGCTTACCATGAGCGGGAGGCGCCAGGAAAGCTATATCATATTTGGAATAGATGCACTGGCTAAGGAGAGTATAAAAGAGAGGTCTATGAGAGTTAAAAACCTGTGTTGAGAGATGGGCAGGTTAAAGCATTAGGTGAAGATAATCTACACACTTTTTACAATTAATTACATAGGAACTTTGAACTAATCAACATATAGCGCTTGTAAGAGTAATCAGAGGTAGCGAGGTCACAAGTCCATATAAATAGACTTTTTTTTTTTTTTCTCAAGGGGAGGAAAGCTATACAGACAAAATAAACGTACCCACTGAACCTTTGTTCAGTCTAAAACACCCTTTTAGTAGCCCCTTGAAAAACAACCTGAATCCCTCCCCCATCACAAGAAAACTCCAAGATCATCCAGTTTAAACATTCACTGAAACATTATAAGTTCTTTAAGTAAAACAAGTACCTTAAGAGGGGGGGGGGTCTCTTTCCCAACTGGGTTTGGTTGGCTGATGTACTAACAGACCAGTGGGAAAAACAGTGACGTCCATTACTGTCAACGGCCATGAAGAGAACTTTTCAGCGTACTTGTCCTCTGTTAAACTAAAACTTTACCCTACGTGATCACGCCTGGAACTTTTTATCAGTTAAAGCATGGACACAGCCCCAAACCCAGCCACCCCCTCATTGTACATCCAGATGCCCCGTCGCTTAAAATAAAAAGGCTATAAAGCTGTTAAGAGTAAAAACACTTTTTGCTAAATTATTGCCTGTAATGGTATCAATGGGCTCTTTGAATCTTTTTGGTCAGAATGGTGCTGGAGAGCAGAAGGGACTCTTGTGTTATTGTTCGGTGGCCAACCAGCAAAAAGCTTTAAAAAGTTAGGAGGAAAGCCTTTTTCGTGTTAAGGGGGTGTGAGGTGACGCGGGCTGGACATTACATTGGTACCCACATTCACATTTATAGGCCTGGAAAGACCACAAGTCTCAAAGCTATGACGCCACGACTTTGTGACTTTAGTCTGAGAGAAAGAAGTGAAAAAAAAGTAAACTGTCCCTCTAGAACTCCTGAGAGGTGAGCGTATGCCACTTAAACCTGATGGTGACACGATCCTGACAATATCACCACCATCGCCCATAGTGTGGCGAAAATGCTCACTGGGCCAGGGCGTCGTAAACCGAATGTAATAGAACTGTGTAGAACGTGTACATGTGCGTTTCTTTGCAGAGCGAGTGTCTGTTTTGACTTTTCCCAGAGTTCTTTGGCTTGATGCGTTTCTAGGAGGGCGAGGTGTGCATTCTCAGGTGACTGATGAGGTTGCGCTGCTGGGTGAACTTGCCGCCGCAGAGCTGGCATTCGTACGGCTTCTCCCCGGAGTGCACGCGCATGTGCTCCGTCAGGCGGTACTGGCGGGTGAATCTCATGCCGCACTCTTCGCAGGCGAAGGGCTTGAGGCCAAGGTGGCTGCGCATGTGGCGTGTCATGGTCCCCCTCTGGGTGAACATTTTGCCACAGATGTTGCATGGGAATGGCCGGGTGAGCCAGTGACTCTTCTCGTGCTGCCGCAACGTCGCCGGGTCCTTGTAGCTCTTATTGCAAACGGTGCACTTGAAGGGGCGAGCTTCGGAGCCAAAGTTGGAGGGGCCCACAGGGGTGGAAAGGTCCTCGGCCTCCTCTTCGTCTTCCTCTTTCACGTAGGTCCCCACTTCCTCTTTGATGTACAGCTCATCCTCAGTGTGTGTCTCCACGTGGGCATTCAGTTGCTCTGAGCTCGGGAAGCCTTTTCCGCAGGGGATACAGACATACAGGTTGTCCCCGAACGCCGGTTCAAAACCTTCCTGTCGGTACACGTAGTTGGCGCTCTGTTGCCCCTTGCCAGTTCCTCCTCCGCCGACTGCACTCTCTCCGTCGCTCTGACCGCTCTCTTCGCTGTGGTCCTGGCCGTTCTCTCCTCCCTCTTCCTCATCTTTACACTGGAGAGTCTGATCGGAGTTGAAGCCACCAACGCTGCCCACGCCGGGCCGGCCGTCTTTTGGCCCCACAATCACTCCGTTAACCAGGGGCCTGTCGTGATCTTCTGACTTTAATCCCGATGCCTCCTTCTTGGGCCATTCATTCTTGCGCCCACCTTGCCGATACTTTTTTTGGGGCGGGGGTCCGTCATTCTGGCCGTCCTCGGTTTTAGAAGGGCAGTTCAGGTCAGTGGGGTCTGAGCTGCAAATGTCCGCACTGGGGAGGGTGGTCGAGGAGTCATCCAGCGAGGCACTGTTGGTTGTGGATACTGAGGCAGATTGAGGAGATTCTTGAGAGTTGCTGTGGGGGCTCAGAGCATCTGTGACCGTGCCTGTCGAGGGGGGGCTCTTTTTGGTCAGGTCTAGCCCCAGATCAGGCTCGCCTGCACTTCCTCCGCTGCTGAGGTTACCATTACTGCTGCCATTTCCCCCGTTGATGTTCCGTCCAGAGCTGCCGACATACATTTCGTCATCCGAGAGCTTGTCCCGAAGGCCTTCGTCCGGCTGAGGCTGGTCGGCGTCTGAAGGGGTGGGATGATAGTGGTTGTTGGGCCCAGCAGGCGTGGAAGAGGAAAGGCGCTGGTTATTGAGGCGTAAGCGGCTGAGGGGACCTGGAGTGGATGGTTTACCTGGCAGGGGTTTCCCACCACTGCGCTTGAGCTTCTTTCTGCACAAGGCAGCGAGGTCGTGGAGCTGGAGGTAGCTGGCTGCGGTTAGGAGGGCACTAAAATTCTGCTCACTGCTGTGGTCCGATGACGAGAGCAGCTTACCGGTGTAGATGAAGTCCAGAACTTGCCTGAACACAGATGGATTGACCATCTCTGTGTCGAGGTTAATGAGGTTATCATGGAGGACCAATGATTTAAAATAGATGCTGCTCGCCGCCAGGATGTTCTTGTGGGCACGGAAGAGCGCATTTTCCACCACGATGATGACATCACACAAAAAGCCCTTGGCTCTCTGTTGGTTGAGTTGCAGCAGCAGTTGTTTGGCATGATTTGGCAATTCCATTTCCACCTTCCGTCTTTCCTTCTGTCTCGCACTCTTCCTACACGAACGCCACCTAAAGCTGTAAAAACCAAAAACAAAAGTGATGAGTTTGGGGGTTTCGAGAAGCGACACCACAGATTACAAAAACAAAAATAGCATAAGTACTAGAGACCTTCTCTGTGTCAGTTTTGCCGGTATTATAAATATTCATTCACTCTTTTTAAGGGATAATCCTGGCTTCACACTTCTTTTTTTGGCTCATGCCACACCCCTCCCAAAAATGTCCTTTTGTGCAATCCAACAAACATAGAAACAGTAATCAAACCTCTGGGAGGTGAAAACAGAGCGAGTGCCTTTGAACCAACAATAAACCAGGACGTGTGATTGCAGCTCCTGTGAGTACATCCATATAAGCTTTAAGCTCTCGCGGGGATGTTGGCCAAATGTGCCACATAATCACATGGCAGCTTAGAAATAGGAAACCTTCTCCCCCTCTCATCTTGCTTTTAAAACAAATTGCAACCCTGTGTAGATCAAATTCGGACTGTACATTTTGCCACTGTTCTGGCACAAAGGCTCAAGGGGTGGGGAAAAAGAAAGGATAAAGTAACTACTTTACTAAAAAGGTGTCTGCGCTAGGTTTCTTTTCCCTCTCTCAGAAGAGTTAACTCTGGTTTCAGTGGGATGCCCTTCTTGGAAACTGGCCTCACCCTACGCCCCATTAGGTCATGGTAATGTCAGCTCTGCCCCATTGTCTAGGGGTGGGGGTCGGTGGCACGGCAAGGGCCGGGGGGAGGGATTACATGACACTCGAGCAGGTAAAACTAAACAGGAGCCAGGGCAGGAAAAGAAGGGGGTGGAGGGTGTGGCCCAAAGACAAGGACAGCACCACCCGATCCTCCAGAGAGGCCCTCCTTCATTTAGAGAATTAGGACAGATGAAACTCATAATTGATTTTAACCTACAAAACAATCTTGCCTGATAATTTTATTGTGGGGATGACAACAAATGTAATAAAAATACAGTGAAAGACAAAAGACAGGGCTGGTCATGGTCTGGGAAAGATGATCCTTACCACGTGCCAATTTGTAATCAAGAGTACGTCTGTTCATGTGCTTTTTTTTTTTTGTCAAAGCAATAAATAAATAAATAAATAAATAAAATAACATAGCAAACACGGACTTCATTTTGGTTTGCTGCGTGGGCAAAACTTTTAGACCTTTTTGTCTACAACAAGAGAATGCATCAAAAGTTTTTGTTTGTAACTGAACATTTTAGCAAACACTTGGTTTTATAGTAAATGTGTACATCAAGTTATTATCCTGGCGTCAAAAAAAAAAAAAAAAAAAAAATAGCCAAATTGATGATTAATATTCTTTAAATATTTAGTTTCTTACCATTCACAACTTCTTGTTGGCGCGCCGCCATTTTGAAAAGAAAAAGGTCCACCCATCCCGGAAACTCGGGTATTGTAATAAAATCCCAGCTATTTGAAGGGGTGTTCCCATGCAATTTTCGACTAGACAAATAGTATTTACCATAATTATGACACCACATGAAGGCGGCATTTAACATCGCATCACTGTCATTTTTTGGGGGGGTTAATTTGTTTTTGTGGCAAGAAAAACAATTAATGAACCATATACTTTGTCACATTATTTTACTTGCAAATCACAGGCTGATTAAAGGTCTAAGAACTCTCAAGTGCTGCATTGCTGTGAAAGCAATTTAGAGCTGCATTGATGCCAGCACACACGGTCACAGAAATGGACGTAAACAAGACGATGCAGCAAAGTAAAAGAAAAGAGATAAAGAAGAGATCAGAGAAAAAGAAGAGAAAGCTTCAATTCAGTTCACTTGTCAGGTACATTTCATAAGTTGTGGCATTCGGAAGAAAAATATTGTAAATAACGTATTTATTTTTATAAAGTATTCATTTGAGTGTTCGGATTGAGATGACGTAAAAATTAAAAGGTTATTACAGGCTACATTTGAGTAAAATGTGTGTCAAAAATTCTGGAAGAAATTGCAGCTTGATGTTAAAATGTCAGGAATGACAAGCTGTCTAAAAAGTTTAAGAAAATGTTGAATTTTGTGTTTTTGAAAGAGTTAGGATTAAAATGAAACATTCGCCATCATTTGCACATCAATCACAGTATCTCACAGGATGATTATTGTAATGTGAGAAAGGTGATGGCATTGCAGCAACATTACTTCTCTCACTTCAGTACTTCAGGAAGTTTGACAGTATGTGTGGAACGGACAGCAGATAGCAGAATAGCCTGGAAAACTCTTTTTGTGGTAAAGTCCTTTTCCCAAAGCTTTAGTAGTTTTGGTTTGTTTTCACTCACATTTTTGTGAAAAAAAAGTCATCCTCTTCATGGTTGTCTACACCCAACCTTCCAATGGTTAATTCAAAGTCCTTCAGCATGCTATTACTGTTAGTCATGCTATCATCACAATAATAAAACTCTTTTGAGAAATTGTTAATTAATTTGACAGTACTTTTACCATTATAAATTGAATACTCCCCACTTTTAGTGATTCCTTCACTCAAGTCATGGGGCATATGATCGAGATGGCTAGAAGAAAGGATGTGGGCTCTGCAAAGCTACGCCAGCAGTCGTCCCTGGACTGGAATTAACCCCTTCAGACCTGAGCATACTGCTGAAGGACATGATGTATTCGTGTCCGTAAATCAATTAAATGCACTGAATTTAGTTGCTATTGCCACTTCTGGGAGAGGATTGGATGAAACGTTACCCATTGAAATCGAATGACCCCCGTACCGGGGTACATACTGAACCGTGACTTGGGTTTATCGTCACACCCCTAAAATATATATACAGTATCACAAAAGTGAGTTCACCCCTCGCATTTCTGCAGATATTTAAGTACATCTTTTCATGGGACAACACTGACAAAATGACACTTTGACGCAATGAAAAGTAGTCTGTGTGCAGCTTATATAACACTCTCAGGATGCAATGCGGTCCATTTCTCATTGCGTCCCGATGACCGCGCTGTGTATTAGTTCTGCTTTACTTGACATATTTCAATAATCGGAATTTGGATGTTTGTGACTCGTTCTCGAATATTCCACGGCCGAATCGCTCAAGGATGTAATGACGGCTGGGCATGTTGTACCGTGGTTCTAAGTGTTGGATGGTGCGTTTTTACTCACGAGAGATAATGGCTTGTCATCCAGAATGAATTCTTCGGCAATGACTCTTGTTATTCCCTCGGCTTTGGGACTGTCGAGTGCCAGTTTGTCACGCATAGCAAAAGTTTCTGCCAGTGTTAGTTGCGTAGGACCTTACTTTTTGTCTTCAGTTTTCTCAACATACTTCTTATATTGTTTGTGGTGGTATTTCACTAAATGCTTGATTAGGTTGGTTGTATTAAAACTTCTTACAGCTTTACCACCACGCTTGACTTTATTGTGGCATGTGTTGCACTCTGCCTCTTCGTCTTTGTCGTCCTTTAAGGTGAAATGATCCCACACAGCTGACATTTTTACCGATAAAAGTCTCTCGGTAAATTGGGAGGCTAATGTAAATGTAGTGTGTTGAAGGTGTGCCGTAAAATGCGGACCGGATTTTAGGGAAACCGAAGCAAAAACTGGAATGGATTATGTAAATCGGTGCGCTGGAAAACCAGGACTGGACTTTAAAAAAAAAAACCGGCTCGGAAGTCTGGATCGGAATTTTTCCATGTTGGCCGATCAGATACCGATGCGCATTTTTTTGCCCATATCGGCGTCCGATCCGATCCAAATATCAGATCGGGACATCTCTATAGCGGATTACACTTCCCGTAAGGGAACGCCATTTTGCGGGATCTCGTTTGTATTTCTCAAATCAAGCGATTACCTCTGTAATTGTTGATTGGGGTGACGTGAAGGCTCCGCTTGTTGCGATGCAGTTTTCTTACTAAGCAGTGAAAACTAAAGAGGGTGATGGTGTTTCAAATGAGCATGTAGATTTGTTGTGTTGGCCCTCTTTGTTGAAACAACCTCCAAACACATTTTGCAGACTGGTTCATCCTTTTTTTGTTGCCTCGCCATTTTCATTTGGTTTAAAATCAAAATATTCCCACACCTGGGCTGTGGTGTTTGGCTTGGAAATCAGCATTTTCTGTCCATTTTCGTCTTCCTGACTCTGCTCGCTCATTGCTGTACGCCGACAGTGCACTCGGCCCCACCTCCTCCGATTGAATGATGGTCAAGCAAATTAAAATGTATAAAACGAACATACCCATAAGTCAATAAAACAGAGGGAATCCTCGTCACAGCATATTGCGCTGTTGGTAACAAGGAAGCTGAACTTTTAACAGCATGCCCGCCGCAAATCTGCCGCGCGCGCGCACACACGCACGCACGCACGTGAGGCGATAAATCGCAGCGGGAAAATTACCGCCTTCATTTTCATTTACTGTGCTATAAATGGAATTATTGCATATCGTGACAGGCTTAGTGATATATAATAGTAACACACCCCTTCACATCCTCAGTAACGGTAATGGCATTGCAAAGATGGGAAAGTAATTAGATTACTTACTACTGAAAAAAATAACGGTGTTAGAAACGCTGTTATACTCCAACGCTATTATTAACAACACTGGTGACAAAACATCCTCTTTTGCCCTGATATGTCCAATTTTTACATCCTGTTCGGGTTGTCCGGCGGGGTTTTATAAATTCATGAAACTTCACAGATGATCTGCAAAAAAATTCCCCACACGCTGTCTCGGTCAATGCAATACAATTTCAAAAACACCTCTTGCAAAGACTTTCATACTCATTTGTTGAGCAACCGAAAACCGCTGGGAAAGATCAGCTCTACACCAAAATATACAGTACATGGGCAGACAAGGAAGATGAAGAAGCAAGTAGAATATAACAGGGATGAGGAAAAAAACTAAAGACTAAAGTGACTTTTTTTTAAAAATTAGATTTGTTGTGATTTGACTGACATTATTTCTTGGGTTGGGCATCGAGCATCAATGGGTTCCGAGACTAACACTCCGGTTAACCCGAACAGTTCAATTTTTTTTCTTTCCATTCCAAGTTTCGATGCCCTGACCGCCGACTAGAAAAAATAGCTGCCGAACACCACAAAGGAGAAGCCACATGAAGACTAGCTCCGTTATGAGCAAATCAAATGAAGTGGCTAATTTAGCTTAGCACAAAAACGTGTTGCTTCGCTTCACATAAATTACAAAAAAGTAACAGAATAAAGACACCAAAAGGAAATCAGACCCTCTGTTAAAACGTGCAAACTTAGATTTTGATGTGTAGTGCAGAGGAGGTGTGTAGGGTCTGTACACCTCAAGGATTCCTTTCCAACTAAAGTAATATGTTGTTTTTGCCTGCTGCTTCCAGCAAGTCACCACTAGGGGAAGCCAAGTGCACATAGACCAAACCAAAGAAAAACTGTAGAGTCCGGAGTTACAATAGTGGCCTCCAGTGGACGGATGAACAATATATCAGTTTAGAAAGAATTTAAACTTAAAAGTAGTTAACTCAAGATCAAGTGACAGGCCACTCCCTGCTTGTCAGTCCTTAACCAACTTGTAGAAATACCACTTAAAACAAACGATTCAATACAATAAATGCCTGCAGCATAAGACACTCTAAATTCTAAAACATCGGCAAAAGAATGTGTAAATGTTTTCTCCGTGAGCATTTGAAAAATAAACATCTTTGTGAAAGTACACTCTTGTGTAATGACACTTCATCATATTCCAAGTTCATAGACTGATATTTACATACAAGATAAAAATAAACCAGTGAGAAATTCTTGGTTAATTAAATGTTCATTATAATTTAAAAAATAATCTGAAAGATACTACCTGGGTCAGTTAAAGAGAATGATAATACTAAGGGGCTGTGAGATATAAATAGAACAGTTATGTGGCAGGATAACAAATATTAATCAAGTTAACAAAAAAATAAATCACACACATGAGCAACTATCGAAAATAGATCGAAAATTACGAACATTTCTGAAAGTATTCCGGAAACAGCCGAATGTGGCTTTGACGTCACAGCCAGGAAACAAAAGCTTGAGACAGGTGCTGTCGTTGTTTATCGACGAGAGAGTTGCGTTCGTGTTTTATCAAAAAAAACCCACTAAAATAGTTCAAACATGTCATGCTATGTAGTGTACAAATAGCCATTTGTTGCAATGTAGTACCCATGAGTTTCCGAACGCGAGAAAAAGAGCTGGACTATGCAGATAATGAGTAAAGTTCGTCAGTGCAAAGTGGGCTAATTTTGCAGACCCAGCCTCCGGCACGGTTTTGTGTGATGCGCATTTTACACCTGAAAGCTATTCGACCTATGGACAAATGAAATCAGGTTTTGCTAAGAAATTGCTGCTGAAAGCCAATGCGGTGCCCACCATACATGCGCAGCCACCTAAATGTCCCGATATATCAAGAAAGAGGACAATGACTGGCACTGATGAGACCACCCCAGGCTAAGTAAAGGAGGGGAGCAGCCAAGCTCGAAATAGCCAGAGTGAGTATTCTTTTATAATAAAAAAATATCACGCATTGGATATAGGACTGGACACATGTATAAATTATCGCTCCTAAAATATATACAACAAATCCTCTAATCCCATTCATATTTGTGTCTGTTGGCAGAGCGAAAACCTATGATAGCACAATAAATGATAATTATTCTATACAATACTTTATTTTACGGTCACGGGGTATCAGCTTCACAAAAACAAATGCAAAACAAACCATTCTGTGTTTCCCACACGTCTGTTGCCGGTGTTTCATGAGTGTGATTGCTCCCCTCAATGATTGTTTCATTAGGCTGCATTGGCTTTCGTTTGGCCTCAAATTGATAACCCAAAACACCAAAGAAAGATTCATAACTCTCCTCGTCACCATTAGAAGAACGTTCATTATGCGGATTCGTCGCTGCAACTAGAAACATAATTGTCCACCATCATCGCCGCCATTCAGTACTAAGCACTGAGCCGGGTGTTTCCTAGTTGTGACGTCACGCACACAATATGTTAGATTTCCGGGATCTCGGGCGCTGGTCGTTTTAGCTTGACAATCGATCCAAATTTCTATCATTTTCTTGGTGTTGCTATGTGTGTAATTACACGACGTGGCATGATATGAACCCAAAAGGCATGCATTTATGGATAAATGATGGAATATTAGCATTTCTCCAGGTGTTTTCATACTCTTTAGCTTGGACATTACTCAGAACTTTACCGCATCGTGATCAAGCCAAATATCTAGAACTTTTCCAGGTAGCGTGATGTCTAAATACAGCGGGTTATGTTCCCTGTCAATTAGGCATGTGCCGGTATGAGATTTTGACGGTACGATAACAGTGAGCAAAAATACCGCGGTTTCACGGTATTGCAATTATAGCTCCCAAATTTTGAGATGTATGGGTTTAAAAAATAATAATAATAAAATAAAATAAAAACTTTTTTCCATTGAACAGGTTTTTTTTTCAGAACATATTTGCAAATTGGAACATGAATATAATGTGAAAATAAATTAATGTGAAAATAAATAAATTAACAAAAAATAACAAATATTTTATATAAAATTAAAATAAATAGAACCTAGACTATACCCACAGCCAGAGCTCAAGTTGCTCAATAATAGAGCAAGAACAAAATAATTGCTATAAAAAAGTAAGAACACTTCTAAATAAAATTAAAAATATATACTGTATGACTTTTTTTGAGGGGGAGAAGCTGAAGTTTCGCCATTTTCAGCCACTGTGTCAACTCTCTTCTACATGATGTCATGCCTTTGTGTTAAAAAGAACAAAGAATTCATAAGTTAATAAGTTAGTTAAAAATGTATAAGTTAGTTTTATAAGTTAGTTAAAATGTAAATATTGTTGAGGTTTCAAGGTTTCATCTAAAACAAAAAGTGAGGAGTGAGACCTCCTTTCGCAATTAGCGATCTTTGACGCGATCCTTTTTTTTTCTCCCCCCTTCATTCAAGCTAATTTCTCACTCAGCTGCTGTGAGACATAAAACGTCGACCAAGCTGCTCTCCCAGCTTAGCCTAGGCTAACATTCGTCTTTGTAAGTTTTAGTTAGTTTGTATATTGAATTTGAAAGGAAAATGTATGTTTTGTTTTTGGCGACCTTTTTCATGGTGCTACTGCTATCCTGTTGAACCTACTCACATGTGGAAAAATACAATTGTATAACGTTTTAAATGTATTCATTTGTATATTTCACCACGATTTGAGAGCTCAATAAATTGAAGAAAAGTACGCCTTGTGTTTCGAGGGTTGGTTTTTGGGTTTGCTGGCTGTTTAGCAGAATAGCGTTACTGACACTCACGGCAACAAACGGGAAGGGTGAGCGCTGCCGCACCAAGCCACTTCGGCTGCATTTTGGCACATGAAAAATAGCGAATACCGTACTAAGGTATGACGGAAAATTTTAGTGGTTTTGAAACCACGATGTTTTCACACCACGGTAAACCATGAAACCGGTAACCGGCACATGTCTACTGTCAATGCGGAGAGGCTGATGGCGTAGCCATTTTGTAACACTTTAAGATGAAATAACATTTGACAAGCATTAACATTAACTAACTTATCAATGAACTAGATTCAACAACTGTTCCATGCATTTAGGGCTTTTGAATGGGACGGTGCAGGAATCTGTGGCTGAGCAAAGGCAGTACAAGTTTTCATGTAATATTTTTTTCATCTAATTATTTAAATAAACGTGGTTGAGGATGTTTCGTTGTTCAGATGGGCCAGATTAATACAGTAAACTTTCTCCAGCAGAATCTAAAAAAAGTGAACAAACATGACGCCATGCTCAAGTCGCACGATGCATGTGTAAGCTGTTGAGCCAGGTAGGTAGCGGTACATTTTCTTATGTCCGAAAGCTATGGGCTCGGTAGATTATAACGGAGTTCCCCCCAAAAATCGATTTTTAGATGCATCGCGATTCGACACGTTCCGATTCGATAACGATTCATAAAAGGTTCAAAAACAATGATTTTCCAAAGAACTTTATGACAGCGGCTCGTAGCGGTAGGAAATTCAAGACATGTCTGCCGCCAAGACCCTTTTAACAGACGCACGCACAACATTATGACGGATGCTTCCGGTTACTAAGCGGGAGATTTACTCCTTTTCAAAAGACTGGAAAATAAATCTGTGTCCGAGACAGGCAGGTATGAGACAGGCGGTCGCGCTTCTGTGCGCAAGTTATTTTTTAGAGCGAGAGGGGGAGAGAGATAGTTGCTCCTTGTCTTTCAGTTTTGCAGCAGTAGTTTCAAGTCATGTCAATTGAAAAATGTCTTGTGTGTGTTGCTAAGACCCGTGTGCGTCTGTAAGAGGTGAGTACACGAATCCTCTTGTTCCGTTTAGCCTTAATTGTTGTTTTTGAGATGTTAACAGTTAGCGCCGATCGCCAAACTAATTAGCCAATTCGCTAACGTGTATTTAACCCTTTACTGCCAAATGTATCACATTTGTTACACCTAAAACTTCATGATTTTGAGAGTAATTCAGAATTTTGACATTTCTTTTTGAAAAAATAAAAATTGATGGATGCAAGTCAACACATGCATCTGCAGGTTCCATGAGAAAAAAACAGGATTTAGCTAAGGTTAGAGATATTAGAGCGCTAATTACACATATTCATTTTGACATTTCTTTTTACAAATTTGAAAAAAAAGGTTTCGTTAGGACCTTATTTTTCAAATTTTGGGATTTTTTGATAATTGCTTCATGTTGCAGGTCTTTAAGGGTTAATATGCAGAACGTGTAAAACCAGGATTAAGTACAGCGGTAACACTACAAACATGCACAATAGTACAGAAATCTGTGAAAACTAAGTATATTGGTTAAAAGAGGTCTTATTTCTAAAGACACTTGGTTTCCATAAAATCTGGATTTCATTCCACCTGTGTAAACTTTGTTGTAATGTTGAGAGAAACAATTACAGCCTTTAAAATGGTTAATGTTTTTGCACTTGTTTAAAAAAAAAAAAAAAAAAAAAGTTTAAAGGCAGCTTTTTGTTGTATGGGCATGTTTCCTGTTGAATCATTAGGATATTTTAAATAAATAATAAACATAAATTTGTTTGGCTACTTTAAGCATCGATAATCGTGATAACCGTGATCATCGTCAAAACTGTGATCATCGTTCAGTAATCGAATCGTAGCACCCCAAATCGTAATCGAATTGAATCGTGATATGCCTAAAATGGCACACCCGTAGTAGATTACAGGTAACATCACACAGTTATGTTGCAGTATTATGTCTGAAAGCGTATATTCTTTCGTTACCGAAACACAGGAAAAACCCAGCAAGTAGGCTAAAGGAAGAAGCTCTTTCATCAACAATTTACATTTTCCGAGTTATCCTAAGACTGTTACCCCTAGCCTTAATTCAGTTCCCTTTTAGCGGTCCGACTTTACTGCAGACTTCTTAAATCATGCACATTTATATTTTATGTTTATAGTTTAATACTGGATATATTTCTAAATATTGTGGGAGTTTGCGGTTTTTTTTCCCCCACACAGTCTAATTTTACCACAGACCTGCGTGGCAATACTCATGTACATAATTAACCCATTCTGATGTAGGAAACTTTGGTATAATTTCATATATCACTTGAACAGATCATGCAATTCCTCCCTTAAAAGTACAATAATAAAGAAATATCATAAATTCAATATTCGGTTCAGTTTATTGGTGCATTTTCTACAAAAATGTAAGCATGACATGTCTTGCCTCTATTTGAGGCGGTGGCAATATGATTTCCCTAGCCTTAAATTTCATTTGTAATCAATAACCACATGAATCCTTCTAAGTTATGAGGGGAAGACGGAAATGACTACCAAAATAAGTAATAATAATCATAATGTGATTAAATGCAGACAGGTAAAAAAATAAACGATAAACCAAATAAACAAAAGTGCAAATGAAAAATCTTTCTGAAATTATTTTAGAAACCATAAAAATGTCAAGTGTCAGTCAAAAGGAAGCTTGAAGATTGCTACAAAAAGACAAAACGTCCAAAAACAAAGAAACATGTCGATAATATTAAAAGAGACTCGCTCCCATTAAAATGAATACAACCAGTGCATTTTCGTCACATACACACAATTTCGGTACAGTATTGTTGTGCTATACACATACTGTACATTGTATTGGTGGGTTCCAAGCACATAAACCTGAAAATGTATTTTTAGCTTGAGTGCAATTTTTTTGTATTTTGATTGGGTAGTTTCATCGCGCAACAGTGACCAATTAACGAGCAATCGTTTATTTCAACACAGCGAGAGCTCACTTAGGTGCTCCAATGCTACCCCCTCCTACAGCCCTCTTGGCCCACATTTACAAATCCTGTGGTAATGGCGACGCATGGTGTATTGAGGCAGAAACAATTATTTGAGTCAGTTTAAGATGATATTCCTACTGATTTTGAAACCTTTTGTTGACCAATCACAAAGTATAGCAACTTGCTCCTCCTCTGCCCAAGGTGCACCTTACCACCAAGTTTGATAACCATGCAAATTCATACGCTACAAATAAAGCTTTTAGACAGATTCCAGTGAATTATAGTCGATTTGGTTTACTACAATTTTGTATTGAAATGCAATTAAATGGATTTTCCATAGTTAACAATATTCATGTCTGTCTCTAAGAAAGAAAAAAAACTTGGACATGCTGCAAATCTAAACGCATACATTCAAGGGCATTTTTAAAGAAATAAGTGAGACCTTTTACTATCAAACATCCCCAAACATTTTTTATCTAAAAAAGCCATTTCATCAGATCTGTTTCAACAGTCAAGACAAGCTGCCATCATAGCTTTCTTTTGGAACACTTGTCCCAGCAGTAGCTAAATCTCTTGCAATCCTCTGCAAATATGAAACACAAAACAGAAAAAATCCCAGACCTTGATTGGAACAAAACGCAACTGTTGCTGGAATTGTTAACTGGAGGTGCCTGGTTGTGAACCGTCAAGCTGGCTGATACAAATCATCTGGTGAGATCATTATACGCCAGGTCCAGGCCTGTGCTTGCCTCCTCCGCTTTGACACTTCTACTCATGGTCTTCAACCCCCTCCCCCGTCGCCAGGCTGCTTCTCTATCGCTCTCATCTAGCCTTCCAGCCTACCACCCGGCAGGCATACAGATGTAGCAGAGAGATTTGATGCGTCCCAAAATGATACCATAATGAGCTAATTTCAAATCTGCAGTTAATTATCAAATACGCTACCTGGCTGCTCAGCAATCAACTTCAAAACCAATGATTGAAAAAAGAAGGACTTGTTAACATGGTGCGAAGCAGGAAACCATACATCACTCAAGCATCTTGCTTTCTGCAGGCGTTCATGGTGGGGATTTCAGAGGCTTCTCCACCAAAATAACATAAAAAGGGCCTGGAACCAGAAAACAGAAGGCAGCCCAGGAGGAGGAAAGAAAACCTTTCCCACCCCCTCATTTTCTCATCTCAAAACCGCCCCCCACCCCCAATCACCCACATGGCTACCAGCTCCCACTGGCCCCTCCGGTGTTGTGCTGTGCTCTGCCGGCTGGATTCCAGGGAGCTGCTAATGGATTATGGCTGATCTATACGCAACTAGGGTGGGACATGTGTAGGCCTAGCTCTTCTTCTTTAGGTGATGCACAAGAGAACATGCTTAATACCACAGGGGGTGGGGGTTTGTCAGTAGACCAACACCATCATTACCGCTCCATCTTTGAGTTTAGCATCTTATTTCTTGCTTATAAGGGCTTATCAAAGATGCAGTATAAACTCCAGGCTGGATCAAACATGGACCGCAATGCTGAATCCATTTTAATAACCACAACTGAATATGGTTGCATAGTTGGTGGTGGGTTCCAGCAGGGTTAATTCCTGCATTTTCTAATCCCTCTACTAAACGGCATGATGTATCCTGGCAGAGAAGCTGAGAGATGTCAAGATAGCTGGGTAGGAGGGCCTAAAGGAATTATTGACCCTTAAGAAACAAGACGTGCCCTGACCAAACACAGCCCCACATACCAAGTGAAGCCAGCTCTGGGGGGCTTTGAGTGGAGAACAGGGTAGATGTTGCCCTTCAAGCAGCAGCCTCAGGATCAGTTTACCTAGCCTGCAGTTTTGACCTTTTCAAAAACAGGCTGCGACTTAATGATAGAGGGGCAAGCCTCACTAAAAACCCTTAAGCACCCTGCTGCTTAGCCTCAACCTTGACTCCTTTTTGGTATCGCTACTCAGACCGACAGAGGTGTTTGCCCACACTTGACAGACATGATCAGAAAAAGATCAAGTGTCCCCCAAACACCACAGAGCAGCAAATCAATGAAAAGTACCTCTTAATTATAACTGGTTCCGCCAGAGATCTGGATAATCAGGTTTGACTAGGTCTGTTTACATGCCAAGGATCAGAGGAAATATTTTTTCTCTGTTTGAAAGGTTTCACAAACAGCTGTAACGATTAGACCCACAAAAACAAAGGAAAATGCTTTATTTATGCATGCTAGGCTACTGGGTTGCAATAGCACACAGTAGTAGTGCAGACGATTATATTAAACTATAGACCAAGGGTGGGCGGGCAAACTTTTCCATAAGGGCCGTAGTGGGTGCAGCTTTTTGTTGCAACCCATTAAGACATGGGTGTCCAAACCTTGAGGACCGGTTTGCCCACCCCTGCCATAGACAGATTAAACACAAAAATTAAGAATGGATTTTTATCTTAATTTCTCACCCACGCTTCAATAAATGTTTTAAATTATTAAACATTCAACCCAACTGTGTTTTCCTCCTAAACAAAAATCCACCATTGTAAAAGAACTATGATTAGCATTAGCCACAATTTTGCTTGCTCTGGTCAGATGCCCACCGCCGGACAATGCAAAGTCACATGCAATTGGAGGAAGGAGGCTTTCTGAAGGAATGTAACTTAAATTTCGATTTTTCTTTTTTGACAATCCGAAATGATAAAATAATTGTCTTAAAGGCGAGGTCAAATGGTGAAAACTTTGGCACCAATACTGTATCATCATATTTACACAGCACAATTTTGCACTTTTATCATGACTTACTCTTCAGACCCCTTCCTATCATCTACACGTTTCCCAAAGATCTGGTCACACTGTCAGTAAATTTACTGAACATCTTGCCTGAAAACAATGTTCACTGCTGCTTTTTCATAAAGGAATATTTCTCATTTTCACCACCTTGTTTTTTCTTGCAATGAGTTTAAGGATTAAAAAGAGCACTCCAGCAAGTTTCATACGGTGAAGGTGACGGAAGGCGCAGTGGGCTGGGGCCCTAATCTCCAGAACAGAGGATCGGGAGCCTGGTTAGAGGGCAGAGGTGAGGCAAAGTCCTGTGGCGCAATAACAAAACACACCCTACTACTGCGAAAGGTCATATGCTTACATCCAATAGAAAAGATGTGCCTGAATTCAAGAAACATCACTTTATGGTGGCCTTTGTCTTCACTTCCTTTTACAAAAACATGCTGGTAAAAGTGTACTATGGTCATCTTGTGTAGATAAGGTAAGACAGACAGATGTGCAATGGAAGACAAAAGGAAAAACAGCCTATCACTGCGCACATGTAGAAGCCATTGGTGAGTGCACGAGCACACAGTCATGGAGACAGTGCAGTGCACTTACAACACAAGCACACACCCAGAGAGCATGCCGGTGGGCAGAACGAGAGGGGGGAAGGGTTAGGGGGATGGTACAAAGCCAGTTTGAAATACAAACAGTGAGTAACCACCTCCGAGCCATTTCAACATGGCCGACGACCAGGCTGCATGGGTAAAGCTGATCCAAGATGGACTACGGACTGGTGGTGCAGCAATTAACAGGATTTCAATTCTCTCACGCGCTCTTTCGTGAGTGAAAGTAAAGAACATGAAAAGGAGATTAAAGACATTAGCAGAGATTTTCCCATTTTCGACCATCCTCCACTTAGCTTCCTGTATGTACACCTGAGTAATAAGTGCTACATCAGGAAGAAATCACACCTCTAACGACTGGTTTATGAAGATTCCTGGTAATCCGATAGCATCCATCGTGTACAGTATATACCGTGTTTTGGACTATAAGGCGCAATCAAAATCCTTGACACTGTCCCATATGTATGAATTCTATTTGTACTTAATGACTTCAAACCCATTTTGTTGAAGCATAGGTGTTTTATAGTACAGTAAAGTGTTAGAGACACTTATTAATAATTCACCCATAAATAAAACACTACAACAAATAATTGATACAGTCTGTAAAACAATAATTACAATGTTAAAAGATTAACAACAAATGACAAAAGCAGTACATTGATGCTCCAATGCACCTTACACTAATGTTCAATGGAAAAAAAAAATTCATCCACTGATTGTGCGTCTCATAATCCGATGCTTTATACCAGAGGTCACGGAACCGCGGACCTCGGTCCGGTTCCCGACCCCCAAGCCGTCTGGACCAGATCTCAAGCTGTCGCGACTAATACACGTTGCACCAACAAAAATCATTTTGTCTGCGGGTTTGCAGAGATGAGGTGAGCAACAAACAAAAACCTTAGCGGTGATGCGCGTGAGCCAGCCAATGGGAGTGAAGCATTTGAAAATTATTTTTAGAACAGCATGTCTCACACTCGCTTTCCAGACTCGGAGTGACAGCCAAAAACTCAGCCAAATTAAGTTGGAGGATGAGGCGAAGAGGTATGGCAAATGGCGTGCTCAAATCTATTCAAGATTGATGCAGAAAACAGATTGTTTAAGGAGGAGTGGACCAACACATTTTTGTTCATTTTACCTGGCGGCAGCACAAGACCGCTATGGCTCATCTGTTCAGAGTCTAGCGCTTGTAAAAAGCAGCAATTTGAAAAGGCACTATGAGACGAAGCACGCAGCTTTTTCGCAAAGTTTCCCTATGAACTCTGCAATCAGTTCTCAAAAAAAGCGGAAATAAGGGCTCAATATGATCGCACCTCAAGGCTCATGGGTCATTCATTCACTGCACAGCAACGCGCAAATGAATGCTCCCTCAGAATAGCGTGGATATTGGGTCAGAACAAAAAGTCTTTCAGTGACGCACCGATTGTCAAAGATTGTATGAGTGCAGTTGCTGAAACTTTGCTTCATGGAAAGCTAAAAGAAGAGGTCTGTCAAAAAATAAAGCAAATCCCCCTGTCAGCATCCACAATAAAAATTTTTTTTTAAAAAAGTCTTGAACATGCTCTTATGTTGCTATTTAATTATTCAATTAAAGCACTTTTTTTTAGTTTTATGCACCTTTCATATTTCATTAAAAATTTTTAATGTCGTAATTATCAGCATGGCCACGTAAGGATACGTTTGTATTTTTTGGAAAAAAAGAAGCATTAAAAATATTTCCGGACCCGAGATTGTTGTAATTTTTAAAATTTTGTCCCCTGCTTTATACTAAAGATACACGATAATATCTGTCACCGATAATTATCGGCCGATAATGGCAATTATGACGTCACAAAGATAATCCAGATAATTAAAAAAATTCAACCGATAATGCAATCCGATAATTATATACTTGATTTAGCCTCCAAATGTGCGCAACCGAAGAATTCAGCACGCCGCCTCCTCAACCCCTCCCCTCTCTGAAGCCCCTGAGGGAGGAGGGGTTGAGGAGGCAGAGTTACACGACAAGAAGTAGTTGAATATTATGGCGGCTGTAACTAAAAAAAAACGACGCTCTCGCCATCTGCGAAACGTGTACCGTAGAAGTTCCACGAGGCAGAAAGAAAGAGTCCTCATTCAAAACCACTAACCCAGCAGCCATTTAAAACTGCATCACAAAGATTTTTGGAACGAATACGAGGCTGCTGCTAGCGGGAATGCTAAAGGTATTGTAAACACTAAGTTAAAATACAGGGCTTGTGACGATACAGAGTCAGGCTGTTTGGGAATGCAGCCAGAGGCGGGTGGTAAATTCGCATCTAAGGCTAAACACCGGCACGACTGGAGACCGATAGTTGGCAAGTAGCCGTCTTCCGACGGAGCCCGCCGCTCTGGCCGGTCCGGCAGGCCGCCGCTGCCTCGCCATAGGCGGGGCGGGCCGAGCCCGGTTCCCCGGCCTCGGGACCTCCGGCGAACACCCCGGTTTTCTCGAGCGTTCCCCCGCGGCGTGCGATCAGAGCCAGGACCCGAACACGCCGCGGCGAACCGGCCGGGGCGGTCGGATTATCCGGTACGAACGTAGCTGCCGCCGAGACGAGACACGTTTTTTTTTGTTTTTTTTACCTAAATGACCCGAGAACCAAAGCCCTGGATAAAAAAAATAATGCAGTTTATACGACCACCATTCTTCATGAAAAAGTGATGTCCAGTAAGCAAGCTTATCATGACGGCACAGTGGTTAGATGATAATTTAAACATGGATAAAACGAAGTCAGCCAGTCAATAATGCATTCAGTATGTAAAATGACGAGCGGTCAGATGACTTTGTAACGCTGCCTTTATTTTCGGCTTAACAACACTCAGACACAAAACAACACGCACACGGATGCGAGCTCCAACTCCATCCAAATAGTACTGCCGTGTTGCAGTTTAGCTGCCGTAAAGCAAATGTCGTTAAAGCCGCAAATGTAAACAAAGCGCTGCAGAATGGGTACATGACATCTCGCTCTTTTGAGTTAATCATTTTCACAGTGTGCAACAAAGTATATAACATTAGCAATCACTTTTCAAATTATTTAACTTATTTCTCTGCCCAATTACAGACCCAGTAGATAATCAAATTCTTAAATCAATATTCTGTAGCCACAAATATTATTCAAAATCTTTCCTTCTTCCAAGTTTTTTTTTTTAGGATTAAGTATAATAATGTATTGCTTAAAACAAGGCTGTTAAGATTATTTTCAGCTAGCTATTTTTCTTCCAAGAAATCTGAGAGAAATACACGAAGCGATGGCAGATAATTTCACTTATTGCCAATAGATTTACACTTAAAACTGACTAGTTTTAAGGAGGTCTGTTTTGCAGTGTATTAATGTTATATATGTTAGGAATGGCTTACTTTTAAAGGCATTTTTGTGCAACTTAGGGTTTTACTCTAAGTAATTGTTGCCAAAGGTTTACCATTACACAATGTCAGACAATCTTTCATTATTTAGATGTTTGAATTGACGACTTGTTCATATTTTATGTTGAAAAAAAAAGAGCAATAAATTATATTTTTGCACAGTAATATTTTCTTTTGTGTATGCTTTAAAATTTTACATAAATCTTTTAATAGAATTCTCGGCTTGACATTATCGGTTATCGGTTGGAATAAGGAGGAAATTATTGGTTATCGGTATCGGTTGAAAAATGTATTATCGTGCATCACTACTTTATACTATGAAAAATACGGTATAAATAATACTGGAGTGGGGGTGGGGTGGATTGTCAAGATCAAGGTGGCAATCTGAGGTGGCATACAGGTATTCTCTTTTCAGTGCAAAACAAAATCAACACCAAGCAATTCAGTTAAAGTTGCATAGAGAAGTACTACTTGAAAGTGTGAATAGTGATCTGGTTTTGAACTGCCCTTAACATAGCTTTATGAGCTACATAAAATGCCATTCAAACAAGGGGATATGGTACCAATTTATTTTTCTGGACTAAAGCTGTAATGGGTTGATTAATAGAGGTGGGAATCTTTGGGTACCTAACGATTCGATTACGATTCAGAGGCTCCGATTAGATTATAACTCGATTAATGATGTCTCTCCCCCCCCCCCCCCCTTAATGTTTTGTACATTGGTTCCAAGTGGTTTTAAAAAATCCTATTAGGCTAAACCAAACTAATATTCCAGTATCAAGTTAACAGTTAAAAACATTAAATAAAATACTCAAGTCCCCATTCTGTGTCAGCAGCTTTAAACTACATTCAATTAATTTAATGATGTGAATTAACCATTAAAGTCGATAAAATTGCTCCCGTTATTCCATCATTTCCCTTCTGTCTACTTACAACATGTCAAAGTTTTAAAACTGTTTAATCATTTAAAGATAGATTCAGGTCAAGATTTTGCTAATTTAGGAGTATTTCAGATAAAAAGATAATTAGGTTCGCTACAACAGAGCCTTCTAGAGAAGTCTACTGCTTTAAGATGGCGGTTGTTTACAACGCGGCAACTACTAAACGGCAAGTCTCATTTTGCATCTAGTTTCCTTTTTATATGTTCTAACACCGCCATCATCTTTCATTTAGCATCTAGTTCTGCATATATGTGACATCTACTATAGCCGTATGTTTGTAGCAACTAGCAACTGGGCGTTGTTTGGACCAGCTGTTGGCAGCAGTCAGGTATTTTTGTTTTTTTATCTAGCGGCATGAGTTGAACATGACATTTGCTCTCGGACCGTTCCTCATTGCGTCCCGAAGACCACGCTGACTGTGTTTTAGTTCTGCTTTACCTGGTATAATTCAATAATCGGAATTTGGATGTTTGTGAATCGTTCTCTAATCTTCCACGGCTGAATCGCGAATAATCTAAGAATCGGAAATTTCGCACGTCTATATTTAATAATAAACTGGATTAATAGAGGTATGATCTTCTGTTCCATGGAAATTTGTTGAAGTTCATTTTCAATAGAAATATATTTTTGATGAACATTTTTCTTTCATTTATTTTAATTTAATAGTCTCTTTTAGTGGCTCCCTAGCGCGTTTCAAAAATGTTTGAAAATGGAAAAAGATGGGGAAGGGAAATATATTTTTTGTTTTAACATGGTTTCTGTAGGAGAACAAACATGACACAAACAATCTTAACGTTTTCCAATGCTGTAAAAAAAGTGTACAATATTATTACATTTCAACATTTCTGTTAATGAAGATTTGCGTCATAGCATGCGACGCACGTTTCTATCAGCAGGGCGGCTGTTGTAAACAAACCGGCGGCTATATAATGGGACATGGATTCCAAAAAGGAAACGTGGAAAAAAAAAAAAAAAAAAAAAAAACTGAGGAGAACAGAGGATTCAACGTTTCTTGGGCGGAATCAATTGCATTCATTGCCAATGCAGAAGTAATAGGATTTTCTGAACGTTTGCTCTGTAGCGAGAAGTTGTGAAATCACAAAAGGAGTAATGTGGAAAGATATTTGCAGGAAAGACATACTACTATTGCAGCCAAATACGATTGCATTACTTCTGGAGAAAGTACAGGAGTGCAAAAATAGAAAGAAAAGTGAACTCCAGTACTGCTGCAAGTTTTGCAACCCAGGATGAATAAAGCGTGGAAAACCGTTCACAGATGTTGACTGGTAAATGAAGGAGTCATTTATCAACATATCAGAACACCTATTTGCAGACTTCAAAAACAAAACCGAGATAATGCAGAAAATCAAATACATGCCTCTCGCACTAAGACAGTGAAGGGCGATAAAAATGGCAGGCAACTTTACCAATCAGCAAATCAAGGACATTTATTCAGTGGCAGCATACTCTGATGAGTTGTGCAACGTGATCGATATTGAACACCCATCCCTTTATGCAGGTATGTGAACTCCGATTATATACTTTACCTTTTCAAAAGGGGGCCGTTTTATTTTTTTTTAATAAATGGAGGCTGCGTTTTGTTGCACTATGTTTGTTGCCCAGATAAGGGGCACGTTATGCACCTTCTATTTTTTTTTTTTTTTTTTTTTTTAATCTTCAAGATACAAATGAAATCAAAATTCAGATTTCTTTATTGCATTTCTTTAATTTTATCCAAGCAATTAAACATAATTCATTAATATTGTAATGAAGTCAAACATGAGTCAGTATCGGACAACAAGCAGTCACGTGGTCCGTCATTCTCAATAGAATGCATTGCAAGGAAAATAAATATCTAATCATGAAGGCTCATCATGCATTTATAGCCAACTTAGTCATTTTGATAGTAGGCTAATATTGCTAATACGGATACATACAATGGTAAATGTATTGCCTTCATTATAATGCTTATACAGGGTGACCACAAAAAAAGTTTACACTCAGTTGACTGCTTGTTTAAAAGCCATTGAAACATATCTAAATAGGTTGTCATGCTTAAGTGATTCATTAAGGTCACTCAATGCAGCTGGTAATCTCTCGTCTCTACAATTCCTGTGCTTCTGCTGAAAATGAAGAAAACTTTAGCTGTACCTGAATTGCTGCGTGCCGGTCTGACACCTACTGAGATTGCAGCAAATCTGAGAATATCCAGATGTGCAGTCTACAAAGTTAAAAAGAAGCTGAAAGATACTGGAACAGCCTCACGAAAACCTGGGTCTGGAAGTGCCCGATGTGTGGGGACCAAAAAGTTGATTGACAAGGTGATATGTGGCCACTCAGAGTCCAGATTTCAATCCCCTGGATTATAGCATAAGGGCAACTGTGGAGGACAGTGCCTGTAAGAAGCCACAAACTTCTGTGGCAGCCTTGGAGAGGTCCATTGTTAGATCTTGGGAAAAGATGACAGCATCCTACATAAAGAAGACCTGTCAAGCGTTCCGCAGGCGCCTGGAGGCTGTTGTGACACTTAAGGGAGGACACATTGAAAAATAGAGTGTACTGTACATGTTCTTTACAATAATGTATAATTTGTAATTAAATTCTAATTCTAAGATGAATAAACATGGCATTTAAGTTGTATTATGGCAGTGTAAACTTTTTTCTGGGTCACCCTGTATATGGCTTTTAATTTTTTGCGGCTCCAGAAATAATTATTTTTTTGCTATTTTGGCTTAATATGGCTCTTTCAACATTTTGGGTTGCCAACACCTGACCTAGACATACTAATTCAGAAAACTTTCCCTAAAAAGAACAAACACACTTTGACTGTTAACTTTTTTACATAACGTGCAAATACTCACTGCCTACATTTGATTCTCTTGACTAGGTCAAACACCTGATTTATAGCATCTACGGGAAAACTGCAAAAGAGAGAGGAAGAATGTAATCAAATTGTTTGATACAAATGCCAGTAAGAGTGAGGAGATACTTGCATGGGGTGCTTGCAATACAGTATCTCTACTAGAGCTGGGAATCTCTGGGCACCTAACGATTCGATTACGATTGCGATTCAGAGGCTCCGATTCGATTATAAAACGATTATTGATGCAACCCCCCTCCCCCTTTTTTTTTTTTTTAATGTTTTGTACATTAGTTCCAAAATTGTTCAAAAATACTCTCATGCTAAACCACACTACTATTTCAGTATCAAGTTAACATATAGCAGTAAACAAATATACAAAAATAACATTAAATAAACTCCACTCCCCATTCTGTATCAGCAGCTTTAAACTACATTCAATTAATTTAATGTTGTGAATCAACCGTTAAATTTGTTAAAATTGCTCCCGTTATTCCATAATTTCCCTTTTGTCTACTTTCGACATGTGAAAGTTTTAAAACTATTTTAAAGATTGATTCAAGTCAATATTTTACCGATTTAGGAGTATTTTAGATAAAAAGTTAATTAGGTTTGCTTGGAAGGTTCGCTACAACAGCCTTGCAGGGAAGGGTACTGCTTTAAGATGGCGGCCGTTTATAACGCCCGCATCTAGCTTTTTGTAGATGTGCTGCTAACACTACCAAATCTATATTGCATCTAGTCCTATATAAATGATATCCACCGTAACATTATATGGATGTACTTGTAGCAGCTTTTCGGCAGCAGTCAGGTATGTTGTTGTGTTTTTTTATCTCGTTGCATGAGTTGAGCTAGAGCCATGAGTTGAGCATTGGCATTACCCGAGGGGCCGGGTAATGGGAAGCATGATGTTTAGCTACTCTCGCTCCGTTCCGTCCCGAAGACCGCGCGGCGCGCTGAGTGTTGTGTACTTCCGCTTTCCTTCGCATATTTCAATAATCGGAATTTGGATGTTTGTGAATCGTTCTCGAATCTTCCACGGCCGAATCGCGAATCATCTAAGAATCGGAAATTTTGCACACCTCTAATCTCTACGGTGGCCACTGGCCAGGGTCAGAACCTCCCAATTAAGACTCATTCTATATGTCAGGCAGTTCAGCCTTGTTGCAGACAAACAACTCCTGCCTGGGGTACAACGGAATGAAAAGAGCCCCGTCCATTTCATCACAGGAGGGGGGGCTTTAGCTGCTGTGTATGCCAGCGCCATATGCCAGTGTTGTGTAGCCAAGGAAGAAAAGGGAAGTCACCAACTTGCACATGGTGCATCTACAATTCTATACAAACTATGTACACTGGGTATTATCTAAAGACGATTTAAAACAAGTTAGTTGTTCTATAGGAACTACAAGGAAACGATTTTCCATAAGTAGTTTGAACAAATAGCAAAAATCTAACAGGGGCCAGACATATAAATAGCTGAAAGTAGAATGACACAGTGGAGCTGCAACGCACAATTAGTTTTATAATTGATTAATCAGACGATTATTTAAACAATTAATCGGATGAATGCCAATTTTTTCAGTTACCTTCACAATTTAACTTTTTAATTTTGGCATGTTGTAAGTAACAATGAAGACAAAACGGATGACTAGTTCCTTCAAAAATAAAATTATTGTAGCTTCCTGACTTAACTTTAGTCCACGACTACTGTTCTAAGTACATAAAACTTGTTAAAGTATTTAATAAAGGTTCCGAGTATAAAACATAAAAATAATTTCTTGGTACGGTTCTCAAATACAACAAAATTCCTGTTGATAACATTTTTTAAAAAGTGCTACTGATTGACATTTTTTATCTTGAGGCCAAAGTGCTGATATAAATTGTGTCAATGACTTTATTTTTTTTAAACAAACTAAACCAGAAAATCAAACAAGGAGGAGGCAGACTGAAATAAATCAGTTTTCTTTATCAAACAGTTGTTCTTAAATACAATCCAAATCCAATTTCAAAGCACACTCTTGTATGACAGTTTAGTTAAGTTTGTGTTGAAAGGAGAGACTAAGCTGTAATATAAAGTGGTTATTTGTAAAGTTTCTTTATAAAAAAAAAAGAAATGAAACAACTTTACTTTCTCACAATAACTCAAGTGCTAATATGCTTTTCCAAAACGCAATACAAACGGACACTTAAGACATTAACATAATCTCCACTACTCCGTGCTAAGTATCAATGTCTCATCAACAACGAATACAAACAATACAATTGGCTTCATATACTCACCTCTGACAGAGGCACACCAGATCGAACAACACAAAAGACAATCAAACTCTCGACAATTAGTAATATTATTGATTCAGCAACCCAACTGCAGCAGCAGTGGCTGCAGCAGCGAACTCTCTCTTTCTTACTTTTATCACTGGTGTGCGCACGCAGCCTCACATTTCACACAAACAAGGACCCAAATGTGGCAAAAATAGATGATCAAATTACATGGCAATTAATTTGCTAATCGATTTAATCAATTAGTTGTTGCAGCCTTATGACACAGATAGTCATTTACCTTTATCAGTTTTTGTTTGCTTTTACAAAAACTAGCTCACCCACATTTGGGGCATTTCAGTCCCAGTTTATTTAATGTAATTGTAATGTAACTGCCACTGTCCAAAACTCATGTGATTCATTAAATTGCATTAAAAGGCTTCACAAACATAGGATGATGACTAAGGACATGTGACTATTTTAATTGGAAATGAGGCATTTACAACAGCCATTAGCATTAACTTTTTAAATAGCTTTCTATTTATATACAGTATATAGGTATGATAGATATGGAATAGAGTACTCTTGTAGTAAATGGAGGGATTTGTGTTTTCTTGTGAGATGCCCAATCACATCTATAACCCGGAAGAATGAGAAACAGGTTCAATTTCAAAACTGGGGGTGGGGGGGAATCCTTATACAGTGCCACTTAAGTACCTATCAATCCATGGATCTCTTATTTGTTATAGATTTTGTCTATTCCAGGTAGCCATGACGTGGAAACAGAATATAATGGCGTCATAACTTTAAGAAAAAGCATTGCAATTACAGCTTTAAAATATAATAAAAATAATTGAATGTAAACAATCAAAATGTACTACAACACTGAAAGTATAATTTTCTCTTATTTCAAGACAGCATTATAGTAAAATGTTAACTTTTAAATTTGTCAAATAGTCTTGTAAATTCTATTATTTTATTGGGATTATGAGGTTTTTTTTTCCAGCTGATGAGTATGGGGTGAACATGACTGAATTTGTTTTTCCTCTTCAAAATATCGATGTATTATCATATTGTTAGCTGATAGTATTATTGCTCAGGTCATGTTTTTGCCAAAATGTGGAATGTGCTAACCTCATACTATACATGTTACTAGTATATTATACACATACATACATACACACACACACATATATATATATATATATACACACATGCACATACATTTCTTGTTTTCAAGAAAAAAAAATGTTCCTGTAGGATTTGTGCTCTTAGGCTCACGAAATGTAAGAGATTTATTTTTGTGGCTGAATTTTAAGTTATTTTTTGAAAGATAACACTAATTCAAAGGGTAAAACAAAGGCTATTGAACAATTTGTTTACACGCTCTTCTTAGAGCATTGCTGAAAGTGACCGACTCGGGCCCCCAAAAAATCGTGACCACTAAATTCCAAGACTTTACTTCAATGACAAAAGTACAATACGAAGGTGCATCTTTTCCCAATTCAATCAAGCAGCACAAAGAAAAATGCCTTGATTGAGTGACTGACAGCTACTACTAGAAAAACTTCTAAGTTGGCAGACTAGTGAGTCAAGGTATCACAGCAAGTCCTTACCTACAATTCTTATTAAAAAGTCCTTCGGACATTATTTAATCGAGCCTCATCTGCTTATGGCAGAAAACAACTATCAGAGCTAAATCATGATTGGCACCAGCAAACTGTGCAGTACCTCTTTGTGTGAGGATGTAAACCAATCAACAAGTCAGTGAACATATGATTGGTATGATAAAGTGACTGTGCTCTTGAAAGAATGAACTTTGTTGGCGAGATAAGGTTGGCCTCATCCTCCCACTCCTCCAAAAAGCTGCACGCCCATATGACCTATAACCAAATGCTTTGCCTAAGGACATAAAGCATGTTGGGGAAGGAAAGATGTTGCAATTCTTTTTGTTTTTTTTAACAGTACTACCACTTCCACTCTGAAAACTGATTCTTCTGAAAGATTAACAACAGCCCATCCCCTTGATGATGTGGCTACTGAAGGAAACAAACTGTCCAACGGGCAAGTAGGGCACGCCATGTCCTGTATGGACACAAGGCACCAGCCTTTAAGTCTTTGAACGCATGTCAGCAGAACATATAGGCTAAGTAACCTTCTTAATGTATTGTGCTGCCTACACACGCTACTGTAAGCCATGATCACAATGTACACAGGGACCTGTGTGTGCGTTTAGATGGGGGTAGCTGATCATGAGGCACACACAGGCCACAAATTAACCTCCAGGCCCCACTTTGTAGTCGGTAGTGATCAGTTAAGCTTGTCACACTGATCAGTTGACTCATCTTGAGCGAATCGAGACGCAAAAGTACCTCTGTTGATATGTAACAGCTGCGCAGCGCAGATGTTCGGTGGCAAAATGACAGGTTGCCTATTATTTTTTAGGTTTGCTCTTGCTATGGTCGAAATTTCACATGAATTTAAGCATCTCAAAGAAGCAACGGTCAAATTAAATGCAACGCAACCTCAGTGAATGCTGCAGGTATACTGACATTAGTTTTAATGAGGTGTCATCTTTGCAAAACAAGTTTGAATAAACACAGTGTGTGTATGTCCACTGTAGCATAAGCAAATGCTGGAGGCAATGCAAGAAGTCTGCCCTCCCCCCCTTCCCATCAGCTTCACAAGCCTCATCTAATTAAGATCGTATACACAAAATGTATTTTATGCTTTAGCTGTGTCACGCTTTATTTAGCACAACTTAACAAGTTGCTCTCCCAGTTTGGAGCTCTACCATATGGAGCTGACTACATTTGTTTGGGGTGGGGAAAAAATATGACGAATTCGAAGGCTGCAGTTAAGGAATGGTTTCAAAATCCACTCACTACGCACAGGGAAAACATGAAAGTTAAAACTTCAATTTGCATGCTGATTCCAATATTGCAGTCAGCCTTTTTCCTAGCATGTCAACTTTTCTCTCTACAGCTTACACACTCAAACTATGTGAGGGAAAAAAACTTCATTCACCATTAAATTTTGCATCAAAGTCCAAAACTGATGTCTGCAGCCCACTTTGGCTTTTTAACACATCCTAGAAGCCCCTAACTTACCTCCAGCGCAAAGTAGCTTGGGTAAAACTGACATCACATATATCAGGGGTCCCCATCTGCCGGGCCGTGGACCGGTACCGGTCCGTGGCGCATTTGCTAACGGGCCGCACAGAAATAATAATATAATAACGACCGCATTCTGGCTGAATTAACCCTGTGCCCCTGCTTAACACACCAATATCCCTGTCTACTCTAGATATAATACTACGGGATAGATGAAAATGTCATCATAGAAATCCATTGATTGGACTGCTAGGAGTACATCTTGTTTGTATATATATATATATATATACAGTGCCTTGCAAAAGTATTCGGCCCCCTTGAACCTTGCAACCTTTCGCCACATTTCAGGCTTCAAACATAAAGATATAAAATTTTAATTTTTTGTCAAGAATCAACAACAAGTGGGACACAATCGTGAAGTGGGACAAAATTTATTGGATAATTTAAACTTTTTTAACAAATAAAAAACTGAAAAGTGAGGCGTGCAATATTATTCGGCCCCCTTGCGTTAATACTTTGTAGCACCACCTTTTGCTCCAATTACAGCTGCAAGTCGCTTGGGGTATGTTTCTATCAGTTATGCACATCGAGAGACTGACATTCTTGCCCGTTCTTCCTTGCAAAACAGCTTGAGCTCAGTGAGGTTGGATGGAGAGTGTTTGTGAACAGCAGTCTTCAGCTCTTTCCACAGATTCTCGATTGGATTCAGGTCTGTACTTTGACTTGGCCATTCTAACACCTGGATACGTTTATTTTTGAACCATTCCATTGTAGATTTGGCTTTATGTTTTGGATCATTGTCCTGTTGGAAGATAAATCTCCGTCCCAGTCTCAGGTCTTGTGCAGATACCAACAGGTTTTCTTCCAGAATGTTCCTGTATTTGGCTGCATCCATCTTCCCGTCAATTTTAACCATCTTCCCTGTCCCTGCTGAAGAAAAGCAGGCCCAAACCATGATGCTGCCACCACGTTTGACAGTGGGGATGGTGTGTTCAGGGTGATGAGCTGTGTTGCTTTTACGCCAAACATATCGTTTTGCATTGTGGCCAAAAAGTTCAATTTTGGTTTCATCTGACCAGAGCACCTTCTTCCACATGTTTGGTGTGTCTCCCAGGTGGCTTGTGGCAAACTTTAAACGAGACTTTTTATGGATATCTTTGAGAAATGGCTTTCTTCTTGCCACTCTTCCATAAAGGCCAGATTTGTGCAGTGTACGACTGATTGTTGTCCTATGGACAGACTCTCCCACCTCAGCTGTAGATCTCTGCAGTTCATCCAGAGTGATCATGGGCCTCTTGGCTGTATCTCTGATCAGTTTTCTCCTTGTTTGAGAAGAAAGTTTGGAAGGACGGCCGGGTCTTGGTAGATTTGCAGTGGTCTGATGCTCCTTCCATTTCAATATGATGGCTTGCACAGTGCTCATTGAGATGTTTAAAGCTTGGGAAATCTTTTTGTATCCAAATCCGGCTTTAAACTTCTCCACAACAGTATCTCGGACCTGCCTGGTGTGTTCCTTGGTTTTCATAATGCTCTCTGCACTTTAAACAGAACCCTGAGACTATCACAGAGCAGGTGCATTTATACGGAGACTTGATTACACACCGGTGGATTCTATTTATCATCATCGGTCATTTAGGACAACATTGGATCATTCAGAGATCCTCACTGAACTTCTGGAGTGAGTTTGCTGCACTGAAAGTAAAGTAAAGTAATATTGCACGCCCCACTTTTCAGTTTTTTATTTGTTAAAAAAGTTTAAATTATCCAATAAATGTTGTTCCACTTCACGATTGTGTCCCACTTGTTGTTGATTCTTGACAAAAAAATTAAATTTCATATCTTTATATTTGAAGCCTGAAATGTGGCGAAAGGTTGCAAGATTCAAGGGGGCCGAATACTTTTGCAAGGCACTGTATCTGCGCTTGTCCTCGATAATAACTTATTGCTAGGCCGCGGGCGCAGCACATTTATTCCCGGAAATAATTAGCCCCCACAGGAGCGAAGATGACTGGAAAACAGACGTCTTTGGAGATATTTTTACGGGGAAAAGGGCACCTGACAAGCCTTCAACCTCGAAGACCTACGAACTGCGAAGGGGTGGATTCGTGACCCATTTGTAAATAAACCGAGTGATTCGAGCATGTCTGTGCAACAGGAAGATCAACTTGTAGAGATCGCAAATGACGGCGACCTTATTAAACGTACGTTTGAGACAACTCTACCGAGGTTCTGGATTAAAGTCATTCTGGAATATCCTGACATCGCTACAAGAGCATTGAAAACCTTGCTACAATTTCCAACATCGTGTCTTTGTGAAGCGGGCTTCTTAATTAATGTTTAACGACAAGGCGAAGTCGTTAATGGTGAGAGCGGTGTGAAGTTGTTGTGTGCAGCTTACATGGCAGGACATATCTGAGGAGAACTTTTCTACAAGTCCTTTCATGATCAAACTTAAGTTAATATTCCTTTCTTTCAAGAAAGTTTGTAGTGTTTACTTTGGAATCGCTGCCTTTGCGCATTTTGCGGCTATGTTTAATGTTACGCGCATGCGCAGAACAGCATCATTGCAATTTTTGATGGGTTGCAAAATTTGTCAGAACACCGGTCCGTGAAAAAAATAAAAGACTCAAATAACACCGGTCCGTGGTGCAAAAAAGGTTGGGGACCCCTGACATATATCATAAAATGGCTACGCCTATAAATGATGTCCTTATTATTGTGTTTAAATGTTACTTTCTCCATTATCAGAGCTTTAAGATATTCTCGATTTGCATACTATGATTCTTTGAGCAATCCTTTGTAACGGTCACTTCTGTGATCCTCTTTGTTCCTTAGGACATCCACCACACGGTGGCGCCTCTTTATGTTGTATGTTCACTTTCTTCTTCAGTTGCTACCTACTTTTTGGGAAGTCAAGTGTGATCATGTGTGCATGGTCCGTTGCACTCCCGAGTGACGAGTGGTTGAGCTGGATTTATTTATTTTTGACAATTAAAAGTGCATAAGTGGATGTCTGCTCCCTTTTTTACCTTTTATGCACTCATCCTGCCCTGCCGCGCGTTACAAATGGCGCCCGAACATTTTTTCCCTGGACCTCAATCGAGTTTTGGATTCGAAGGTAACTTCGACTGCCTCACGTGGATGGTGGTTGGCGATTCCTGGGCCTCTGAGGATCGGAGTTTTCCCGACCCAAGCTGCGACATTAACGTGAGATGGATCCGTCTATTTCTTGGATGTGATGGTCCGACCGCTGTTTCGTCATTGGTTTGGGATCCGTCTATTTCCTGGATCGTCAAGGCGATACGACCTCAGGCCCAGACGTTGCCCCGGGATGGCGTCTGGTTGGGCTAATCGTGAATGGACCAATGCCTTTCACACTGACAGACTTGACCTGGAGTGAGCCGTTTCTGGTTGTTGGCCATGTTTTGTGCTGCTCTACTATGTTTGTCATGTGTATATTTGGTTACCATATTTGCCCATGTTTGTTGTTGAAATTGAGGTTCATGTTTTTCAAAGCTTTTGAAGTTCAAAGAGTAAAATCCACTGTGCATTTGTTTGTTATTTTTCATATAGTCTTTGCCCTATGTGCCTTTCAGCCTTTACAGTCGTCTATGTATAGTATGCTGTTTAGCTGTTTTATGGTTCATCTTCAGCTGTGTACGGCTGTGGACAGCCTTTTTCTCATCGGGGGGACTATGTAACGGTCACTTCTGTGATCCTCTTTGTTCCTTAGGACATCCACCACACGGTGGCGCCTCTTAATGTTGTATGTTCACTTTCTTCTTCAGTTGCTACCTACTTTTTGGGGAGTCAAGTGTGATCATGTGTGCATGGTCCGTTGCACTCCCGAGTGACGAGTGGTTGAGCTGGATTTATTTATTTTTGACAATTAAAAGTGCATAAGTGGATGTCTGCTCCCTTTTTTACCTTTTATGCACTCATCCTGCCCTGCCGCGTTACACCTTTTCACACGAAGGTAATTTATAATAGATGTTGTCTGTCTCTTTAAATAAACAATACTGTCAAAAACTATTCTTCCTCACAGATGATGAGAGCATTTCAGAGTACCATTTCTGTAAATAAATACAGTAACGCTATATGTAGCAGTCTAGTAGACAAAAAAAGTGTAACACTTTTGCAGTAAAACATTTGACAGCTTTTTTAATGAAACAATGACACCTTTTTATAACATCTATCTCCATTAATGGCAGCCAATCTGTTGTTCTTTCAACTTCTAGTCAGTATATAGTTGAGTACCTGGGCATCAGCTGTGGCCTTAGCATTGTGTTTATAAATGCCCAACAAACTGATATTACACTTATTTACCATTAAAAACACACAATGCTATATATTCCTTTTAATTGGGCAATCAATAACAATACCACACAACCAACAAAACTGTTCATGGACTACTTCAGAAAACTTAAAAGTCACTGTGAGCTTGGGCCCTCAGGTGTGACGAAGCCACGTATACATGCATTTGCAGGTGGTGTAATCCTTGGCAGCGGAAACTGGAAAATGCACTTTAGATGGTTAAACTAAAACAGAAGCCATTAAAGGGAACTTACATTGCTGACATTCCTATGCCTTATTATCTCCATGCCCCTTGGTACTTTTAGCAACACTAATCACCTGAGAAGCCAAACTGCCTTCTCATCTTGGAGGCAAATAAGATATTTGATGTCTGCCTAAGATCTAGAGCTGCTATGAAGCTGCTTTCGCCGTTATAAAAGCACTGCTGCTTGAAAAGAGCAAAAGAAAGATTGGCAATTTGTGAGCTTGTAGCCACTGCTGTAGTATCCACAGCAGTAGTCCCTGGGTCCAATGGCCACTCGCTGCTACTGCTCCTGCTAAATCGCTTTAATTGGCCCTACGCGGCACAAAAGGTGGATTAACCTGAATATAAACAACGCACGTTGCGCCATACATTAGGTATCGACTGCTCCCATGACGGCAAATGCATAGGATGCATTGAATTTGCACAACTGGGTCCTATTAGATGGACAGAAACAGATGATCGGATTTTTCCCTAATGAATGTTTGATTAAGGCTTGGTTTTGATGGCATTGGGATTTGGGACGTGAAAGCATGAACACAGGATGCATCTCCCCCCCCCCGGCGTTTATGTTTTGCCAGCCTGGTGATGATTGGGTCCACGCTGGCCCGGAGGGAGGCATCGTTTGAAACTGTATCATGCCAACATAAACCTCAGCATTGACAAAACCTTTCTTTTTACCTATTTTCCATTGGAACAGAAACTGTTCATGGTTAACACTACGCTTTTGCATTGAGAAAACCCCTGCAACACGAAGCCAGAATCGGCATCAGTCCCCCCTTTTTTGTTGGCACGCCGTGGAAAAAAAAAAACACCGTAAACCACCACCGTAAGGAAGAATCTCTCCCCCCCACCCTCAAATGCAGACGTTCAGCAAGTACACCGACACAGATTCAGACGTAATATCATCGTTTCTAATTACCTTCTTACATCGGTAGGGTGGTTCTCAAGCGTTCTTTACCATCCTCTTGCTCATCTCACAGCCTTCGGGACGCCATGTTGCAAGCTTATGACGTTACGCTTCCTCACCCCTGACCCACATTTGAATAGGAACCAGCCCGTAGTGCAGCACGAGAGAAACACAGCCCACAGTGGGAGGGTTCGGAGTCGAACAGCAGCCCTCCCTCCCTGCTCACTCGCTGGCAGCAGGCAAACAGGGGTACCTGCAAAGATGGGAGGTGCATACCAAATTCAAATGACTGTTTTACTAGCACAAATGTACGCAAGTGGCTGGAATACGACGAAAAGCTTTGAAAAGGAAATATCCTCCCTCGTCTGGTTAGATTGAAAAATATTGTAATGACCACACAAAGTAGGCAGAAATGCTATTTAACTGAAAACCAACTGGCGGTTGTTGTTTAACACCACGATAATTAAAATCATGGATGTTTCATCAACGTTTTAACCGTGTATTTCTGCCAATGATCATGTTTTATCTAGTTTTTGAATGCGATGATGACAACACTAGAATTCACCAACAGGATTCACGTTACCTTCGGGTAATATATCACTTTCCACTTTCTGGTTGATACAGTGTGACCCCTAGGTCATACGAGTGAGAGCTAACGCAACGCTAGGCTAGGAGGTCAGAAAGTGGGCACCAGATGTGCGGAAGTGGGGCTATTTATTGGCTCCTCCTCTTAAGACAGAACACCCCAGTTTGCCTCTTTTTGACCGTTTTGAAAGGTCGTTTCAAGTAACTGGTCTTTATTTAACATAGCTGGTTCAACGTAATTGTGGGTGACTTAAGTGAATTGACAGTGAGGCATTTCTATGCAATAATAATTGGGAATTGAAAAAAAAAAAAAAACTACACTAATGCATACATCGAGGATGAATGGCGCTGTGCCAAAGCACTCTACTGACACCTGGTGTTGGCTAATAAAACCAATCAATTCCTTCAACTACAGTACAATGTTGTGAATAAGATATACTCAAATTTCTTCCCGTCTTCATTTTCTCGCTGGTGTACTGGTCCTTCTTAAAAAAATAGCATATTGTGATTAAGTTCATTAGTTTCTGTAATGTACTGATAATGAATCATTACATACAACTGAAGTAGTTCAAGCATTGTATTGTTTTAATATTGATGATTTTGGCAAAAAAGTAAAAAAATAAATAAATAAATAAATAATCCCTATCTCAAAAAATTAGCATATCATCAAAAGGTACTCTAAAGAAGCTACTAACCTAATCATCTGAATCAACGAATTAACTCAAAACCCCTGCGAAAGATTCCTGAGGCTTTTAAAAGCTCCCAGCCTGGTTCATTACTGGTTCAAACCGCAATCATGGGCAAGACTGTCGACCTGGCTGCTGTCCAGAAGGCCATCATTGACACCCTCAAGCAAGAGGCTAAGACACAGAAAGAAATTTCTGAGCGAATAGGCTGTTCCCAGAATGCTGTATCAAGGCACCTCAGTGGGAAGGAAAAAGTGTGGCAGGAAACGTTGCACAACCAGAAGAGGTGGCCGCACCGTGAGAAAGATTGTGGAGAAGGGCCGATTCCAGACCTTGGGGACCTGCAGAAACAGTGGACTGAGTCTGGAGTAGAAACATCCAGAGCCACCGTGCACAGGCATGTGCTGGAAATGGGCTACAAGTGCAGCATTCCACAGGTCAAGCCACTTTTGAACCTGAAACATTGGCAGAAGCGCCTGACCTGGGCTACAGAGAAGCAGCACTGGACTGTTGCTCAGGGGTCCAAAGTACTTTTTTCAGATGAAAGCAAATTTTGCATTTAATTCGGAAATCAAGGTGCCAGAGTTTGGAGGAAGACTGGGGAGAAGAAAATGCAAAAATGCCTGAAGTCCAGTGTCAAGTACCCACAGTCAGTGATGGTCTGGTGTGCCATGTCAGCTGCTGGTGTTGGTCTACTGTGTTTTAGCAAGGGCAGGGTCAATGCAGCTAGCCATCAGGAGATTTTGGAGCTCTTCATGCTTCCATCTGCTGAAAAGCTTTATGGAGATGAAGATTTCATTTTTCAGCACGACCTGGCACCTGCTCACAGTGCCCAAACCACTGGTAAATGGTTTACTGACCATGGCATTACTGTGCTCAATTGGCGTGCCAACTCTCCGGACCCGAAATCCATGGAGAATCTGTGGGATATTGTGAAGATGAAGTTGAGAGACACCAGACCCAACACTGTGGATGAGCTTAATGCTGCTATCGAAGCATCCTGGGCCTCCATAACACCTCAGCAGTGCCACAGCATGATTGCCTCCATGCTACGCCGCATTGAAGCAGTCATTTCTAAAAAAGGATTCATGACCAAGTATTGAGTGCATAGCTGATATACAGTAATTAATTGAAGGTTGACTTTTTTTGTATTAAAAAACACTTTTTCGTAATGGTCGGATGAAATATGCAAATTTTTTGAGGTAGGGATTTTTTGTTTTTCTTGATTTTTTTGCCAAAATCATCAATATTAAAACAATAAAAGGCTTGAACCACTTCAGTTGTGTGTAATGAATCTAAAATATATGACAGTCTAATGATTATCAGTACATTACAGAAAATAATTAACTTTATCATAATATGCTTTTTTTTTTTTTTTTTTTAGAAGGTCTAGTATATCTTACACCCAGGGGTGTCACTAGCTTTTAAGAATTAGAGGGGCTTAGCCGCCAGGAGATGACGAAAAACATGTATAATATTTAAGTATCTTCAAAGTAGCCACCCTCTGCTTTGATTACTTTTTTGCACACTCTTGCCATTTGGGGTCGGGACCCTCATTTGTGTTGCATTGAATGAGGTGCGTCCAAATTTTTGGCCTGTACTATGAGTGAATGAGCTCAGCTCCTGTACTCATCTATGTGTAAAATGAGAAATACAACTGATGCCCCAGATTCGAAGGAAGTCCCCCCAAAGATAGTTTTAAAAAAAGACAACTCTATAAACAACCTGGACCTTCACAATGCATTTCAGACTAACTAGCAAGCAGTAGCTAAGTAGCAGCGTTATTTTAGCGCTGTGATGTAACTTTTGACCCCAAAACAAAAAAGATAAAACGTGCGCAGAGATTTTCTGAAGTGTGTAAGCCAGGTTTTGATCCATCAAAAACAGGAGGCATTTAGATTATTAATAACATGGGACTTTCTGCTGATAGCTGGGTGTTGGAGCTAACTAACTGTTATACTCCAGCAGTGATAAATACTCACTTTCTTGAAATCCGTCTTATGTCCACCCTTCATCCATCAATTCACGTTCACGCTCTACTGTGGGCGTCGGAGGAACACAAGCACACAGTGCTGGTACGAGCAAGTCCCAGGGAAAACGCAGACCGGATTTTTAGTGATGTGGGCGTTCTCTATAAGAACAAGTGGAATGGATTGGATAAGTATTCACTGATAGGGCTCTCTACCAGTGAGGGGATTTTTTTTTTTTTTTTTTTTTAAATAAAACAACAACAATATTTTAGTGGGGCTTTAGATTATCTTAGGGGGGGCTGAAGGCCGCCAATAACAGGCCTCACGACGTCAGTGCTTACACCAGTGTTTGCCAGTTTACAGCAGCCACTTTTTATTGATACAGTATATTGTCAAAAGTCACTCGTCACCCCCATTCATTGATGCTACAGTAGCTTTGCATGTAATGCAAAAGCTTTCATCTCTGTTAATCATAATGCTTTATTCAAAAGAATTCTGCCACTTGTAGTACAATTGTACAATTTGCCTCCTTTATTTTTGTTTGTCTTTCATGTGTGTAGGTTTATGTGTGTTTCTTTTATTGCAATGCAGTGTTGTATTTTTGTGCTGCTGTATGTTCGTGATTGCTTGAATAATACAAAAAAAAAAGAAAAAAAAATAACGCTTTAAGGTAAGGATTTCCCTGATCCGATCGGGCTCGATCACATTGAGTAAAAATAGATCATGTTTTTAAATATTTAATTTTAAGTATTAACTCATTGGCTGCCATTGACGGCGATAGACAACCAATACAATACGACTGTGGGGTTGACAGCGATAGCCCTCCCGGTAAAAATGAATTGGACATCTATCGCCGTGAAAAATGATCACTCAATGCCAGGCTTCCCAGTTGAAATGAATTTGACTTCTACATAACTGTATAATTGTGTAACTAAATATTCCAGAGGTACAGCGATAAAATGATCCCCCGCTACTTCACGGTTTAGCATTTCGCAACTTCGGTGCATCAAAAATATTCATCAACACATAGGAACATTAAGGAAAAACAGGGAAAAAGTTAAGTAAAATGCAGCAAGGTCACTACCAAGTGAGTTTGGGACTTGGTTCTTGCAAGCTGATTTTTCAAGAAAAATTTCCCTGCATCCTTTCTTTTGGAACACAGTTAGTATACGGACGTACCGTGTAGGTCTCTGTTTTTTTTTTTTCCTTTACTGGTTATCGTTCACTATCTCCATACTATGGCTCTATAGTATACGGCATATTTCGCTACACGTGCACGCCATAGCACCCCGGTTGGAAATCACTGCTAAACCGTGTCATGTCAGTTTATTTTGTTTTAATCAAAGTTCATGAAACATTAATTAACTTCAACATCAATTGTTTTCTTCTCTATATTTATAGTTACCCCTGCCCCCCTCCTGATAAATAGGTATTTATTCATATTTTAGGGTACATACATAAAATTCAGCTAAAGTCAGAGACACATGAACAGCTCTTGCTGTAAATTGTACACAAAAGTCATGATGCCTTTCAGATTGCATAACTGTAAATCATGGTTGAAATAGAGGCCGCTTATTTTTTAATACTCCGAATGCAAATGTTTAATCTCTGCAAAACAACAGAGGTGTAAGATAAATGTGAAATTACATTTTGGCAATAAATACACTGAATTTGTTGAACTTTACTGTTATGGTATGTGGAGGGCTAACAAGTATATGCACACACACACACAAATATATATATACACGTACATATACATTAATACACATACATGTATAGCTATATAGTAGATATATGTATATACAAATAAAGTTTTCATTTGACATCCCAGTTTTTAAAAAATGCACAAGATGAAGTTGAAAGAAGTCAGCAGGCACCAATGACACAGGAGACCCATTTGTAGATTCCATTGAGACTCGGTGTCAAGGCCTTGTCACATGTGGTCGCATGCACTTCACTTCACTCCCCTCGAAAAACATGGTGTTTGCTCCAAATTGCCCCCCTCGAGATTGCAATGTTGCTGATAAATGGGGGCCGTAAAGGCTCATCATCTCTTTGGCGATGGGGGCATGAGGATGATCCTGAACGGCACCATCCCTCTGTCGGTGGATTTTGACTCTGTGGGTGACTTCTTTGTGTTCATCTTCCACATCCTGTTCGCCACCAGCGCGGTCCTAGTTGCCGGCTCGGTGGCCCTAGGTATCGCCTCCAGCCGTTGGCTGCGTGTCCAGAACCGTTTCATCTTCATGCTCAACACCAGCATGAGCGACACGTTGACTGGCTTCTCGGTCTACTACCTGGGCCTGTTTGATGTCCAGGAGGGCTACCCATCCCGTAATGGAACCTTCTACATCCTCCCTTCTTTCCTAGGTGTCAACGTGCTGACCTTCCTGTTCGCCCAGTTTGACCGTTACCTGGCTGTGTGTCACCCATTCTTCTACAACCGCTATATCAGCCGCTCGCTAGTGATCGGTGTGTGCGCCTTCTGCTGGATCTACACCTACTCCATCCTCACCGTGCAGAACATGGTGCCAATCTCCAAGGCGGCCCAGATCAACGCCTTCGGGGTCATGACCCTACAGATCATCGTGTTGGTAAAGGTCAGATATGGCAAAGTCTTTCAAAAATACATTCATAAATAACTAAAAGGCACAATTCCACTACAAAGGTTTAGGGAAATGTGAGTAAAACTTAAATAGTTTAAGACTGTGAATTGGAGATGAAAAAAAAAAACATTGTTTTCATGATTTTTTTATGTCCTCCTTTCAAACAGCAGAATACTTGAGCTTTGTGACAGGGTGAATTTTGGAATATGTGAAAATGTTATTTGGTCTCATTTACACTGTTGTACAGCTTGTCATATCTGATAAGTGGCTGCTGTCCTTCTGGCTAGGTAGTTTCTTTCAAATCAAAGTAAAGGCACAAGATGGGACCAGCAGTGGCTGATGTTTTGCAGATCATGTTTTTTCTCATGTCACTTCAAACTGGCAATTTTAAGAAATACATGACTCATTCAACCCATACCCCATACTTCTCGCAGTGTCAAAATGAGTTATGATGACCTCAAGATGCAGAAAAATTATATTATCGTCCGCTATTTTTTTGTTTGTTTGCATGTATAAAGTTTTGAATAAGGCTTTTACTTCATGGTGTGCATCCTAAAGTTGTGTTTAAGCGTGCTTTTGTACACAAACCTGGCAATGATAAGATGGATGCTTGAGAGCTCAGAATGAGTTAAGGCTTTTTTATTTTCTCCTAATTTATGATCTTGAATTTCTTCACATTTTAAGGAGGGGGAAATGTGATGACTTCATTGTCATCACTTCACTGATCTGGAAGGCAGGCATCTTGTTCTGTCCATCCATGTACTGTATGTGTCCGTTGTAACTATTCTCTTCTACCTGAAATCAATTTCGTTCCTCTGTACTTGTGACATGCAGTGACAATAAAGACATCCTGTATCCTGCACTTGACTTCTTGTCACCACTCGTCAAGGTTCTGATGACTATCAAGCTGTATGTGATTGCCCGGAACCATCTGGCCCGAGAGCCGCCCAGCGCTGAACGGGACAACAAGAGGGAGTCGCTTCGGATCATCGTCTTCGTGGTTATCTGCTTCCTGGCCCTGTGGTGCCCCTCGTTTGTCAACATCATCGTCAGGCAGCTCACCCGGACCGGGATCCGCTTCCGTAACGAGGCCACCAACCTGTTTGCCATCATGGCGCGCCTCAACGCCCTGGTTACGCCGGCTCTGTATATCTGGGGTAGTCCAGCTCTCAGAGGGGCCGTGTGGAGAGTCGTGTGGCGACGGGTGTGTCCCAGACGGAGGGCCAGGTAATGCACAAACAATACAAACAGTGACCTTTTTATCTATCCTTTCTTGTCACATCTTCATTTCTCTTTCAGAGTTGATTTATCTTCAAAGGAGTGAGGATGAAAAATAGAGTGTCGTATGCGGATGCTGGTATGCTTGTTTTGAACAGATTTTTAATTCACGAACGGAGTTCTGGATCTACTCTCATGTTCCCATTAAGTCCAGCACATGATTATCTTTATTGCAGGGGTCAGTTCCCGCAGCTCCAGAGCCGCATGCATCTCTTTGAACCCTCTGATGTGGTTCAGTTTTTTATTGAATGATTATTTGATTAAAATACATTCTGGTGCTTGCGAGATTTAACAAATAAATTTTATCTTTCCTTTAGTAGGCAGATCAAGTAAGGCTCTGTTTTCTGTGTTTGTTAGCAGAGCTCTTATGCACTTAATGAATTCACTAACTATGTAAGATCACAGTTTCCACTCGGAAGGTGTACCCACAAGTAGTATACATACATACTAGTATATATTATGTACTGTACATATACATCCAGTCGAGCTGATGCAATCATTTCAAATTTTAAAATGTGCGTGTGGTTCCTAGTGTTGTCTTTTCTATGGAAAGTGTGTGTGTCAAAATGACTCTTTAAGTGTTAAAGGTTGCCGAACTCTTATTGAAAAACATTTGTACTGAAAGGGGAATTCTGATTTTGTTATCATCATTGATGACTTGTTTCTTTGTCTTGCATTATTTAAATCATCACAACAACAATACGTTTTTGAAAGGTACAACATTGTCTAGATATCTTTATAAAATGCTCAGTCGTGATTTTTTTTTTTGGGGGGGGGGTTGTTTTATGTGATTTATGCAAAAATGTACAGCACTGGCCTTTGACAAAAGTTTCAACAGTCTGGTTAATGAGGCTAGAGCTGCAAATTTCTTCAAACATTTTTGACTATATTTCATGTTTTAAATGCTATAAATCGTATTTATGTTTAATTTAGTGATTATTTTGTGTGGTGGAAGGGAGACTACACGCCACCAGGAAAAAAACAAGGAAAAAAATAAAACAAGCGTGAAGAGAAATCCATTAGTGGATGGACAAAATTTGGAACTGTGTGGTATAGTAAACATAACGTTAACCATGCTGACCATTAACCTTTTCACTACCATTAACGGCGACAGCAAATAACTGCTGCCAGCCCTCCTAGTCAACTGGATTGAGCATCCGTCACAGTCAGACTAAAATTTCAAAGAACTTGACCATACATTATGCATGCATTACGTTAATGATGGTTTAATGAACATACCCACAAATATTATACAAACATTTTCCAATTAATTTATACGGACAGGTCATTTTTTGAATGTTCAAAGTTTAAAAATACTGTAATAATAATGATAATAATAATAGGTTGCTAGGCACTGATTCTCATTCAGTGAAAACAGTTCATGTATTCATCCATGGATACCAACATATCGCTGTCTTCTAAGATTTGCAATCTTTCACTTTTCCGTCTTCGACCTGCAATGAGTTGATAAAATACAAATTAAAAAAATGTGTACATATGTCAAGTGAACCATTTAAAATAAATGATCTTTCTGACCACAAATGACCAACATGTGTCACATTCATATTTGCATGTTTGCAGTCAAGGTGATTACTAAGGATGTCCCCGATCCAATCACGTGATTGGAGATCACGTAATTTTTAGAAGTTCTACATCGGGTGAAAAAAGATCGGGTTTTAAAAATGTATTATTTTTAGACATTAACTCGTTGGCTGCCATTGACGGATATAGACATTCAAACCATTTTGACTGGAAGGGCTGGCAGCAATCAGTCAAATTGGATTGGACATTTGTCGCCGTCAATAGCAGTCAAACATGATCACTCAATGCCAGCCTTTGCAGTTCAAATACATTTATGGCAGTAAATGAGTTAAGGGCTACAAACAACAAAATAATGCAGAGGTATAACGATGAGGGATACCCCGATCTGATCAAGTGATCGGATATCGGGCTCGAGTGGAATCTCGTGAAAAGATCAGGTTTTTAAGATTTTTTTAAGGGCTACAAAGCAATAAACTAAAATGTAGCATATCGGCAAAAGAAAAAAAAATGTTGTGTAATACACAACATTTTTAGAATATCAAAATAGAGTGGAAAAAGATGGGTACAAAGCGAAAAATAATCAAGTGGGACAAGAAGAAAAGAAAAAAATGTTATTCTTAATAATAATATGTTTTGTAATCAACTAGTAAATAAATTGCAGGGGTTTTTCGATCGGTATTCCATATTGGCAGATACTCAGAATCAGGCGACTATTGTCTAGTGATTACTAAAGATGCACCGATACCGATCCTAGTATCGGCAGGGGGTGCCGATCCGGCCCAAAATGGTGGTATCGGTATCGGCGAGTACCAACAAAGACGGCGCCGATACCATTTACCGGTCCATTATTATAACATTTGACCGCAGCCTTTTTTTTCTCCTGGCGCTCACTACACTTTGTCTCTGTGTTGTGTGATGACACGTGAACACCAAGCAGCTATCGCTATTGGCCTGCTCCAGACCAATGAGAACGGGCCAATAGCCACTCCTGACCAATGACAAGGCCACTATGTCGGCGCCGCCAACATGGCGGCGGTCGGGGAATATTTCAAAATAGAAATCCCGTCAATTAAAATCAATGGCTGCATGCAAGATTTGCGGCCTGAAAGTTTCGAGATGTGGAGTTAAATCGGCCAGTTTCAATACCTCGAACCTGATAAAACATTTGAAGACAAAACGTGAACGAACACAACGAGTTTGAGCCTGAAAGAGCAGGACTGCTCTCCAGAGGAAGGGCGCAGGACCGGAGCAACAATCTCTGGTCAGTTTACTACGTCTACTTTACTTTTATTGTCTTTTACTGAAAGAAATGCTGCAGTAATTTGGGACCTGTTTCCAAAGCTGGGTTGCCACCTTTTAGAAATAGAAATAAGGGACTCCCCTCCCCTTCCCGAAAAAAGGAGGCTAATAGAGAGACGGGATGCTATGGTCAAGTATTATTACTTATAATTGTTAGTGTCCGCAAATGCGGAAACAAGGTTGGACCTCGAAGCGGACAACAAGCGGGGGATACGTACAAGGGTTTAATTGCAAACAAAAAATTACACGCGATCGCGGGATAGTAGTAATAACAAAATGAGTCCGTGACAGCAGGTCGACGGAGCTCAATACTACAAACTCGAAGGTTAACTAAGACGATAGGCAGCGAGCGAAAAAGCCAAAATAAAAACACTCAAATACCTGCACAGGGTAGAGCTTACAAACGAGTGCAGCACACTAACAGAAAAAACCCAATGCAGGGGCCTAACAAGCAAATGTAGTGAGACTATAGTGCGAGATGTCAAATGGCGATCAGCAAAGCAAATATCTCGGCAGCCTTCTCTGAGCTCACCCGTGCTTAAATGCTGCATTGATGAGCCCGCATTGGATTCAGGTGCGACGTCAAGAACGCCCCCACTAACAGCCCAGCAACAAAACACAATCTAACCAGCAGCAGAATGTAACAATAATTTCATGAAAGTTGCACTGTTTGGCCTTTGAGAGGTTTAAAAAAAGTTTACTCAGTTCATTCAGAGTTTATTATTATGAACTTATTTTTACTTACTTACTGTTGGGCTAGTATTATACTTTGTACTAGTCTTTTTCCTATTTTGCAAAGGTAAGCAACAGCCTGACAAAGACTTGATAGCAATGATTTCACATCCAATTATGTAGCTCTTCGGGGTAAAAAAATATACATATATATATATATATATATATATATATATATAAACGGGGTGGTATCGGTATGGTATCGGTATCGGCCGATACTACACAGCCAGGTATCGGTATCGGGGCCAAAAAATGGTATCGGTGCAACACTAGTGATTACTGTACATTTGTACTTGTGTGTTGTATTTTCACCTACTGAATAAGTGAAACCATTAGCTCGAGTCAGTTGGTGTGTGTGTGGGCATTTTAGTATAAGTTGTGCCCTTAACCAGGTTTAGTTTTTGTTTGTTTGTTTGTGGCCTTAACTCACTGGCTGCCATTGATGGTGATAGATGTCTAATCCATTTGAACTTGGAGGGCTGCAAGTGGCCATTTTGCCATTTTAAAGAGATTGGTCATCTATCGGCGTCGATGACACTGAAACGGGACCGTTCACTGCCAGGCCTTCCAGTTCAAATGCATTGGATGTCTACTGTCGTCAAAGGCTGCCGATGTGTTTTATAATTGTAACATTTTCTTTTTCAATTCCATTAAGTGCAACTCAAAGTATAAAAAATAAGCAAGCAACAGCTCGTAACACACACACAAAATGGAAAAAAAGATAATCAGAGTAAAAGATTTGAGGATCTGATTGAGCAGCTGCAAGAACATTACTATTCGCTGTTTAACTGTTGGTGCTTGGTTTAAAACTAATAAATAACAAATGGTTTTTGTATCAGAATATCCGCATTTCATTATAATTACACAACATGACAACCATTCCACTGAGCTTCTGAGAAAGAGATGGTAGAAGACAGAAAAAAGTGAGTTGTCAGTCCATTACCGGTGTTATTACATTTACCCAGGCACTCCACTGGCTCCAGGCCGACTTCACCAACAGGTCCCGGGACCGAACCCTCAGTTTGGTGATCGCCTTGGGTATCTGGAAGGGTGAGGTACCGTTGGAGCTCTCACACTGGTACCAGAGAGAACAATAACAACAACAAAAACAGTGGTTACTGAGCTGCTTCTGTGCAAGAAATACCATTATACTTTGTGCGAGGGCACATTTTGCACCTTGCCATCATGTATGCTCTGATATTGAACCTCATGTTCTAGGGTAAAGAAGCTGTGAGGTTTGGACCAACTGCGTGGAGGATTGACAATCACATTTAGATTGTGGGCCAGCTCTTGCCATTGGATGATCTGTGGGCTGTCTGGTTGAACTGGGCACAATGCAAGTGATACATTCACATGTAACAAATGATTGCTCTTACGGCACATACCTGAATTCCATCTTATCTAACGAGAGACAACATATTTGGGGGTAAAAACAGTGCAGCAACACATGTAGATATACAATATAACGATACTTTGAGATACCAAAGCTTCAGTACCCCAAAAATTAATTTTATGAAAATGTACGGATTTTTTTCCCGCTTCATATTATGAAAAATTATTCAGCATACGAAAAATAATACATACTGTGATAGATAAGTCCCGCTTGCAGAATGTTTTTTTAAAGTCCTACCATAAACACACCATATGAGGCTGCTGCCGCATTGGTCAGTATTTTTCCCATCATGCTCAGTCCCATGATCCTGCTTTACTTTTGGCCTATTGTTGGGGTTACATTTCAATTTGGGTGTTGTACTGTGTCGACGCGCACAGGCAAGACGGGTAAATGTAAGAGAAGGAAGTGTTAAACTTTTTTTTGTTGTGACAAAGGGAAATAAAGAGGGCTGACGTCTTCACCGAATGAACACAAGTCTCCTTTCATTTTAGTCTCACAGTGTTTTTATCCCTGCACACAGTCCGCTACATTGGCATCACTAACTGCTTTCGGACATCGCCTCACTCAAAAGGTAAGGTTTAACACTTTCTGACTTTTTTCCCTTTTTTTTTTTTCATTATATTCTATTATCTCTTTTATTACAGGTATTAACGGTTAGATTTGAATATGGTTCTTATTTCAATCAGGCTTTACCCTTATTATAAAATTTAAATGGGTGTTTTAGTAGAGCTTGGAACAAATTACACAATTGACATCCATTATACGAAAAAAAGAAAAAAATCCTGATACGAAATCTGCTCCGGAATTAATTAATTTGTATCTTAAGGTACAAGTGAACTCAAAAGGCATTTCCTTTATCATCTGTAAAAAATGAAAAAGTCACAGATAAAATTTCCAATTTGTAAAAATACTCCGAACTGTGGGAAAAAAGCAAAACAAAAACAAAAAAAAAACCTGTGCATAAGCATTCTTTAACCTAATGGCTACCATTGGATTTTAACTGGGGGGGCTTGGATTTACCAATCCCGTCAATGGCAGTGAAAGAGTTTACCAATTGCAAAGACTCACTGATATCTCGAAGATAAAATCTCATGGTGCTCTTGGAGAAGTAATAGCCATCGGTGGCCTCGGCTGTGAGTTCCAGCATGTTGCTCTCCTCTGCATAAGGTGAGAGCGAGTGGAACAGCTCAAAGTGGAGGCTCCCATCTTGTTTGTCAACAGTGCCATTGAACCAGTTGCAAGAGTTGTTTCCTTTGCGACTTAGATGGGGATGCAAAAAGAAATATTGGCCACGATTACATTCAGATTGAGGTCAATAATTCATTTTATGAGGCATTCAGAATTTACATGTCTGGGCAAACAGGCTTATACAGTAAACGAATCGGAATATTCTTTTCACATGGCAACATCATCATTCACAAAAGAAGTGACGGCGCAAACCCTGTCATTTCTGCATTCTGCTGAAAACCTGCGATTTTATAACTTTTGCTTGTCATTTTGTAAATTTTGCTATTCCAGTAATTACTACTGCCAATAAAAGACTGGAAGTATTTCAGTGCATTATTGAAGTTATGAGTAAGGTGGGTATAGTATTAAAGCGTTACATTTACTCTGTTACATTTACTTGATTAACTTTTTGAGAAAAATGTAATTCTAAGAGTTTTACCACGCCATACATTTATTTTGAGAATATTTGTGAAGAAGAAATGTGACTATTATTCTGCTACTTTGGGCTAAACTAGTCTCATTACATTTTTCCTCTTTATTATACATATTAGATTTTACTTTATTTTTGCTGTAGATGGCCACAGTGGCTCTACCAGTTTCACCAATGAGACATCGCAACAATAATCACATGACCATAGCAGTCAGACAATACAGTCAAATGACCACACAGTCAGAAGTCCTATGATCACGCCGGCCTGTTCAATCACGTAGCGTCTTTAAAACGATATATATATGTTAGGGCTGTCAAAATTATCGCGTGAACGGGCGGTAATTAATTTTTTTGATTAATCACGTTAAAATATTTGACCCATTTAACGCACATGCCCCGCTCAAACAGATTAAAATGATAGCACAGTGTCATGTGCACTTGTTGTGTTTTTGGGTGTTTTGTCGCCCTCTGCTGGCGCTTGGGTGCGACTGATTTTATGGGTTTCAGTATCATTGTGTAATTATTGACATCAACAATGGCGAGCTACTAGTTTATTTTTTGATTGAAAGTTTAACAAATTTTATTAAAAAGAAAACATTAAGAGGGGTTTTAATATAAAATTTCTATAACTTTTACTAACATTTATCTTTTAAGAACACAAGTCTTTCTATCCGTGGCTCGCTTTAACAGTTAATAATGTTAATGCCATCTTGTTGATTTATTGTTATAATAAACAAATACAGTACTTACGTACAGTATGTTGAATATATATATATATATATATACAGTGGGGAGAACAAGTATTTGATACACTGTCGATGGGAAAACCCATTGGCAGTGAATCAAATACTTGTTCTCCCCACTGTACGTCTTGTGTCTTATCTTTCCATTCCAACAATAATTTACAGAAAAATATGGCATATTTTATAGATGGTTTGAATTGCAATTAATTACTATGAATTAATTTTTAAGCTGCGATTAACTCGATAAAAAAATTTTATCGTTTGACAGCCCTGATAGATATATATATATATATATATATATATATATTTTTTTTTTAAGTATTTCGCATTACTCGAAAGCGCGGATTTCAACATATCCCCCAGTTTTTATTTCACACCAATAAACAACGGAAAACTAGAGCTATAATTGTTTTCATTTCATGGTAAGAAATATGTTTTCTCCACTAGCAGGCACTCATGCTCTCTGGAGAGGTGATGTCAAATTTGTAGATTTTTCTTGTCGGATTTGATCTTGACTTTTTTGTATTTTTTAGCCAAATATGATCATTTAATAGGTTATAGTACAGTGCAATAATAACAGTTCCTATAGTTGATGTGTGGAGAAAAAACAAAACATTGTTAAAAAAAATAATAAAATAAATCAGACATTATAAGCAGTTACTCATTACTTGTTCTCCCCACTGTATGTATTAGATTTCTTATTTACTTGTACTTGAGTACATTTTTTAAAAGACTAATTTTACTTTTACTTGAGTAATAATGTTTTTGAAGTGACGCTACTCTTGCTTGAGTTAAGGTTTTGGCTACTCTATCTACCTCTGGTCATGAGTCTCCCATTTGACAACAACTTCCGATAAACAGAAGATCAAAATTCCGTGTAAATAGAGCATGTGCAAAAAAAAAAAAAAAAAAAAACTGTCAACGTGGCTATACTGATAGCGTCTTAACTTGGCCAGGTATTTGCTTTAGAAAAGGGTTAACTGGGGGGAGTAACCGGGTTTTTAAAAATTGGAGGCATTTGTGCATAATTGAGTTTTGGCGCATGTTTCATGGCCTTGTATGCCAAAAACACGATTTTGAAGGTGTTATTGGCTGTATGTAAACATGCTCACTGATTAAGACAACGATAGAGTCAGATTTAGTTAAGAAATTGCAAAGTGTATTTTTTTAAATTGCAGGGAATGTTATTTTCAGTCAGTGGTTGTTATATTTACCAATGTGGGCCCAGTCCAAGCCGTACAAGATGGTAGTTACTATTGTTCCATGTGCAACTAAATTTGCAGTTATAGGACTTTGCGCGACAGGAGAGAAAAGAATCTGAAATACAGGCAATTTAAAAAAAATCAAACAATAAAGAGAAATGATCAAATTGCTTTCATTTTGGGGGGACTTCATAAGACAGGAACCCCTCACCGAGTTTCTTTTCAGCTATCAGCAGGAGATGAGTAGACGCACTTTCACCCCCTCGCCAGCAAGTGTACTCTCCCAGACTGGGGTCGCCTACACCATCCACCAGTAGGTTGTGATTATTCTTGTCCAAATCTTTCATCTCCTCATCTTTGAACTTCCATGTCACTTCATCTCCCTTGGATGTTGTGCCGCACGGTAAAGAGATGTCTTCGTTTATAGTTGCCAGTACAACTGCACTCATGAAAACAATTACCAAGAAAAAACAGTTACCGGGTACACTCTTTTCTTTTCGCATTCTTAAAAATGTTAAAGACGTGACATGACAGTGGCAACTACAGTCTAACTACATCTGTTCACAAGTTATTGTCATAACACATTCACTGCCAGCCCAGGTCACAGATTATGTGTTGTGGTAGATAGTTAAAGAGGGAAACTGATATTTAAAACACATATTGACAGCAATAGATGACCAATCCATTTCAACTGGGTGGAAAATTTATTAGATGTCTACGTCCGTCAATGACAGCCAAAGAGTTAAGCTGTGTGACGTCACAAGAGATTTTTTATTTGAATTTATTTATTATTCTTCTTCTATCAACTTATTACAATTTATATTTTTGATTTAAAAAAAAAAAATATTTTGAATTATATATAGTATAACTCATGACTTTTTTAATGTTTTTTTTTTTTTAATTAATACTTTTTTTTCCCCAACAATGGATCCTTCACTTGATTCATTCATTTTATTTAAAATTATTTAAATATATCCTTTTTTTTTTTTTTTTTTTAATTGCCGATTGCAAAATTAGGTTGGTGAATACTAATACTACAATTAGATGTCTGGAAATAGTGCCTTATGGGCCGCAAGTTTGAGACATCACCACCATAACAACATTGTAGTTATAGTTTATTGTGGAGGGCTAGTATGCCTGCCAACGTGGGCTGCCGCGATTAAACGACTAATGGACAACTAATCAATTACTAAAAGAATCAACAACTATTTTTTTTGGGTCGAAAAACAGTTGAGAGACACTGAGCCTTTTAATTGCACATATTCTCAAATATTTTTCATAATGTTATTTATTTACCAAGATTCATTTAATTAATAAAACAAAGTTGATATATCCTGTATTTTTTTTTTTTTTTTTGGTTCAATAAAAAGGGGGGCGGAAATATAAGGCGACATTTATTCATTAAAAAAAAATTTTTAATTTACATTGTAAAAATAAACAAAGAAATCAGCTAATATTCCTTTTTATTTTTATTCAAATAGAGAAAGGGGGAATTATTCAAATAGAGAAAGGGGGGAAATCCTGGAATATTCTCTTTATGCGGTCCTCAATATTTCATTGAAGACTGTCAAAATTTTATTTGAATTAATTTTAACGACAAACGTGAAATCAATGTACATCGATGTACTTTCACGGGCCACAAAGAATGAAGTGGCAGGCCAGATCTGGCCCTCGGGCCTCGAGTTTTACACTTACGTACTGTATGGAGGAAAAAAACAAAAAACAAAACGTAAAAACTTACATCTCACTGGGAATGTGTCGAGTCCATTTGCTCCCATGAGGCTGATTAACAGAAAATTGAGTATCCATATTGATGTCTAGAGAATCAAACAACAATTATTATTTAAAAATACATATATACACTGTGCATTTCCCTTACCATTTTAGTGAAATATTACTTGAAATAAATGTAGAGAAGTCCGATTGATTTGATGAATGAATGCACCAAGTGGTCGCGAAGTCTCATTTTTATATAGTGGCACAACAGCAAACATAAGCACCATTTTTGAAGACACCCACATCCGCCCTATGTGGGTGAAGGAGAAACTTGGGGTCATAGAGAACTAAAGCAGCGGTCTGTTTCAGGGCATTTCCTTTCTTCTTGTCTTGCATGTCGCATCTCGCAGGAGGAAGCAAAAAAGTGGGGTTGTTTCAAATCAGATAAGATAATGCATGATATCAAAGTGCTCCTGTGAGTATTTCAATGGGGTGGGGGGTTGCCCCTGATTGCTAAAAACATTTTCATTACTCATTATGTAGTTAGCGAGATAATATGTGTTTCATAAAACAATTTTATTTCATTAGTTAGTTGAAAACTAAGGGTCATTAACATTCAACTAACCATGTGTTGGGAAAATACTAACACGTTAATAACATTCATAAAATCTTAAAGTAATATGGAAGCAAACTTATTACTTATTTACAGAACTCCCACAAACTCTATTGAGGCACCGTAATACATATAGTATATACAATGGGGAAAGTATTGAATGAGTCAACTGTTATCTCATTAGTTTTGTTCGAAAGTTGCAATTCAAATGATATTTCTACCGGACATTGGTATTAACTCAAATAATCCACAAATGGAAAAAAAATCACAACATTTGAGCTCATAAACGATGATTACATGGAAATTAGTACAATAACACAGGAAAGAATAAACACAGTCACACCATGGAAAGGCTGAACACTTTGGTAAAGAAATGGGCCATGCCACCTTAAATCTGTCGGTAATTATTACTTGTACATCCAGTAACAGCAAACCAACATTAGCTGAGTTAGAGAAGGGTTAGAAGAGCCACTTTACTATGAACAGGCCATACCCAGGATATTTCTGACCAGAGAGTACGAAAGATGGTCAGAACAATACTCGACGAGCCAGGGACCACCCAAGACTTGGAGCCAGCAGGTATACTTTTTACTGACAAAACAATTGGCAACACATTCCACCACAATGGCCTCTATGGATGCTCAATCCGCAAGAATCCATCCCTCAAGAAAAAGTATGCTGAAGATCGTTTAACGTTTGCCAAACAGCATTTTGACAAGCCTATAGAACACTGCAAGAATGATGTCTGGTCAGATGAGAGGCTTTGAACATTTTGGCTCCGATTCACGATGATAGATGTCCAATCTATTTTAACTGGGAGGTAGTGAATGACATCTGCCATCCTTCCCAATCAAAAACTTCAATTGCACTAAAACCTGATCATCCACTGCTCGACCTCCTAGTTCAAATAGATTGGCTATTTATTGCCGTCAAAAGCAGACACTTCAAAATGACTCGCTATAATTTCTTTTAATTTTTAAGAGTAGTATTAAATAAACTTATGCAAGTAAATGTGGGAGTCGTACAGCATTTCTCTCTCCAGGAAAAAATGGCGGGGAGATGTCCCATAAAGGAATTTCCCCACTTATTAGTCAATGAGCAGACCCAGTTTGTGACTAAGGTCATCTTTAAACTTCCTCCTATTCATACATAGTTTTCTCTGAGTGTAAAAAATAGATTCACACTCAAAACCGCAACTCATGTTTCCTGTATGGGTGCCTTATCTTTTCATTGATCACTATGTAGACATGACCAGAACTCGACTCAGTAGTTTTTATTGCCATGCTTGGCAATATTTCAAATATATTATTTCCTTATGATGTGTCAGTTTATTCTGATGATCATTTCCATCCATCTGGCACCCGTCTTTATTCACGTGACGGAGAACCACACCTATTCCAGCTCATTTTGTTCAAGAGATGGACAGTTCAGGTACTTAACGTAACAGACAATATGTGGGACGTAGTGTCCTTCATATGCAGGTTTCGGTTTAGTTGACATTTTACTTTCTGTGGTTTTGTTGATCTTCAATTTCAGATTAAGAAGGGCAGAATCATCATTCCCTGAACTCAACTACAACTTGTATCTGATTAAATCATGAGTAATGGATTTTCTTATTAGTCAGTAAATAAAAAGTCGTCAGCTCGGTTTTAATATGATGTAATGTTGCATACGTAAAATGTTACATACGTAAAAAGACCAAACCGCCCACATTTGGTTTAAATGTAATCTTTATTATGCGATAGCTCCAAAAGAACACGTGGAGTGTGTTGGGATCACAAATAAGGAGTGGCAGCGTTAAGATGGACGAGAGGTGTAGAGGTGTTATACTGCAGTGGAGAGTAAGGTTGACCTTTACTCATTTTAACGCAAATCTACTTGACTTGCAGTCAAAACGGACAAATAAAATGAGTTAAGAGTTTGTGTTTGTTGGGGTTTGTTAGTTCGCTTCGTTCTTTGAAGCCTCGTCGAAGTTCTCAACAAGATCTGAAAAAAAAAGAAAGAATTGTTAGAAGGGTGGGATTGTTCTACACTACAAATAAAACTTAAGGCAAGTTGCCTTTTAGGTGAAATTTCAGGATGTGGTGTAACAATACACTAAAAAGTAATTTCAGTTCGGTTCGGTTTTTGAAGTGCTTGGCTCAGTTCATTTTCAGCACACAAAAAGCAGAAAAAAACCTGCTTTTATTATTATTTTTTTAAATGTAAACAGTAGAACTTAGGATAATAAATAAAAGTGACCCTTTTGGGTGATATTTCAAATAAATTACACTCAGAGTTCATAAATTAAAACAAATAAAACAATGTAACAATTAAAAAATCCTAAAATCATAAACAAGCAAGCAATATCGTAAGCTTTTAAATCTCAGCAGCAGTAACCTGAAATTTAATTGTCTAAAAGAAGTTTTATGTTTTTTTTTTTTCGAGATTAACATTTCCACAATTTCTACAGAAAGCACATATCTGCTAGTTGATTTTCTGAAATGTACATTCAACATTCATTCTGATTGTGATATTTTAAGTTTGTTAACATGTTTGTGTCGACATAATTATGGATTTATCCGTTCACCTTTGTCAATTGTTAAGTTTAACAAGCAAGCCAAAAAGTGCTCCACAGGATTTTGGTTCAGCACGTAGCGCTTAGCTAGCGCTATTCTTTATTATTATTTTTTAATTATTTTATAAAAAAGTAATAAAACCGAAACGGTACAAAAGTAAAACAGAACTGAACACGCAATACCGAAACAGTTCAATACATCCCCGTTCACTGTTACACACCTTCTGTTGAACCTGAACTCTTACCTTTATTGGTTAACTTGACCTTTTCTGAACTTTTAAATTCACGTCTATTGTTTCCGTATTTTTTATGAATGAATGAATTAAATATTTATTGTCATCATCATCGGTATCATTGACAGTTACAAATTGTGGGATAGTTTGGCCAAAGAAAGAGAATCATTGACAGTCACAAAATATGGAATGATTTGCCCGAAAAGACCGATGACAGACAAAGGACGATAAGACCGATGACAGACTGGGAAAAAGCATATGCTTATCAAAAGCATATGCATATGCTTATTGCACAACTTCATGTTCTTCACAATAGCTAAACAACAACATTAATATATTTTTTAATGCAACTGCTAAATAAGCAGCTATGTGGTCAAAGAAATCCTAGTGATACTGATATTATACTGTTTTGGGTGTTAGCCTTTATTTTGAAAGCCAACTTTTGGCAGGATGTTACACCCATATTGCCCCAATGTGTTTCAGTGTTGTCGAGCACACTGGGAAGCTTGTTATGCGAGTTATAAAAATAAATAAATAATTAAAAAATTCGAGTAATCCACCTTGCCATTTACTGAACAGAAATTTCAACCCTCTTGATGAAGAGCGGAAAACACAGTAACTTGCAGCAAAGTATAAAAATTACTTTCTTTTCTCCTCCTCATGGAATTCCATACACCAACCAGTCCCTTTTTAAAGGTAACCAATGTTATATTAAACATATATTCATTCATTTCTTTAGTCAACTATCTAAAAAGTATTTCACATAGTTTTTTTTTTTTTTTGTTTAAAACTTAAGTTTTTCTCTATTAAATGTATTGTTTTGGATTTACATGAAATCCAATGGACACGAATGCTTAGATTTTTGTTTTTCAAGATTTTCACTCAGATATTTTGGTATGGATTCATCACCAAAATTAAGGTTTAACTGTAATGTAATTTTGGTTTATCCTGAAATATCACCCTAAAGAAAAATTTCTCCTAACTTTGTGAGTCTTGTATGTTGGTGCTATTGCTCACCAGGAACTTCGTCATCCTCCTCTTCGACAGCGACCATAGGTGCTTTACTCTCCCCCACTAGGAAAAACACAATGTTTTTGATTGTGGACTTTGATATGCAAAAGTGGTGGATGTACAGTGTCCTTCCTACTTGGCTTGGGCAGCGTCTCCGCTAATCTCCTTAGGCTGGTGAGACTGTCGGCTCCCAGCTGATTTAGGATTCCGGGGAGCATCTCCGTGAGCTGTTTGTTCTCAGCATGACCTGTGATGGTGAAGGTATTGGCCGCCAAGGATGCCTGCACTTTAGGGTTGTTGAAGTGGATGACTGTGCCCTGGTTTGTGAACATATTCACCTATGGAGAGTAGAGGGTTGTAGGTGGTCCAAACAGAAGAGAACAATATTTGGTACAAAATATCATTTAGCGATATATCATGATACAAGACGCCATGGATTGACTTTGGAAAAATTGAATCGTGATATATAGACTAGATGCATTGGGTCATCGGATGACTTGCGCAATATAGCTCACAAATAGACAGACGTATAGCCATTACCCACCTTGTGGCAATCATAAGGCAGAAAGTATCAAATCCACTTTACGAGCAAAGACAAGCTATAGCACTTCATTTGTCCTAAGGTGACCCAAACAAACGGTTTCAAAACAAATGATCACAAAACAAAACAAAAAAATAGTATAACTAGCAATAAATGAAACTACAACATTAACTGAAGAAATAATTAGCATAAACATTAAGTTTGAATGTTATTTACATCTTTAAACCTGCTACAACGGAAGGCATGTTGGATGACAACAGTATTGACAGCTAGTAGCAGCAGAGGTTGTCGGTCTCTCCCAAGGGAGCAGTGATGGCCAAATTAAGTTTCTTGAAGCAATGAAGCTTTGCAATTCATTGGTTCAAAGCTTCAAGGTGGTTCATTTGCTCTATAGCGCTATCAAGTGGTCTTGAAGCCCAAGAAGCCAGTGTTGAATTCTATTGCTTTTTTTTTTTTACAAAATGATATAAATGTGCTTGTATTACTATATAAAGAAAATTCAACAAGTGCTATAAGGGTAATTTGTTATTCAATTTTATTTAGAAAATTATAGCATTCTCACAGTGTTTGGCTTTTTCAAGTGTGTTGTATGTTTGTAGTTATGGATCTACTGTTTCAAATACTGATTGTTGTTTGTGAGAAGTTATGAAAATGTCTTTGTATGTGAATAAAAAGTTTAACTACTCTCTATTTTCTTATGTTGTCATTGAAGATTCAAATTTTTTAACGTAACAGAAAAATCAAAAAGAAAATGAAAAAAAATTACATGATTTGGCGAGGGCGCAGGGAGAGGGTGCAGGGAGGTAAGATCACTCAGCGCTACTCAAAAGTGTATATTTTAATATATCTTCCTCCTGCTCCTTTTGTGGCATTTTTTTGTTCTGTTACTTGTAATATAAACCAGTTGTAAACTGATTAACTACATGTGAGTCTCAATGAATCCAACTTCCAGAAATGAATAAAATAATAATAGTATTATACAAGAAAATGTTACGGTATTTTCACCAGATAGATTTTGCAGATGTATGTTCATAAATCAAAAATGTTCAGCATTTACAAACTAAAACATCGTATCTAAAACTGCCTTGTCAAATACTATGTTTCGAGAGTAACTTTTAGAGGTGTGCAAAATTTCCGATTCTTAGATTATTCGCCATTCGGCCGTGGAAGATTCGAGAACGATTCACAAACATCCAAATTCCGATTATTGAAATATGCCAAGTAAAGCGGAAGTACAACACACTCAGCGCGCCGCGCGGTCAATGAGCAACGGAGCGAGAGTAGCTAAACATCATGCTTCTCATTACCCGGCCCCTCGGGTAATGCCAATGCTCAACTCACGGCTCTAGCTCAACTCATGCCACGAGATAAAAAAACACAACAACATACCTGAAGCTGCTACAAAAGTACGTCATCCACATAATGTTACGGTAGATATCATTTATATTAGACTAGATGCACTACGGTAGCGGTAGCGTTTGCAGCACATCTACAAAAAGCTAGATGCAGCCGTAGTAAACGGCCGCCATCTTAAAGCAGTACACTTCTCTGCAAGGCTGTTGTAGCGAACCTTCCAAGCAAACCTAATTAACTTTTTATCTAAAATACTCCTAAATCGGTAAAATATTGACTTGAATCTATCTTTAAAATAGTTTTAAAACTTTCACATGTCGAAAGTTGACAAAAGGGAAATTATGGATTAACGGGAGCAATTTTAACAACTTTAACGGTTGATTCACAACATTAAATTAATTGAATGTAGTTTAAAGCTGCTGATACAGAATGGGGACTGGAGTTTTTTTATTTGCTGTTATTTTTGTATATTTGTTTACTGCTATATGTTAACTTGATACTGAAATAGTAGTTTGGTTTAGCCTGAGAGTATTTTTGAACAATTTTGGAACAAAAAACAAAAGGGGGGGTGCATCAATAATCGTTTTAGAATCGAATCGGACCATCTGAATCGTAATCGTAATCGAATCGTTAGGTGCCCAAAGATTCCCAGCTCTAGTAACTTTACTGTATAACAATGTGTTTATCATAGTCATTATTGGACTGCACTGAATCATAATTGAGGTAACTTAGATTGAGACACAACCAATTTTAACAACTCTCAGTAAAGGTTAAAATTAGGGGTGTCCTGATCGCGTAATTTTGCACCTAAGCCAGTGTCACCTGATTTTGAGAATCTCTCGATACGGAGTCCGCATCAGATACCGATAAAATATACAGTATATATATTTTTTGTTATTATTTGAAGTTCCAAACATGTTACAGTAACAGTACTGTACTTTTTACAGTACTTTCGCTTCTGCTTTTTCCAGGAGTGTTGCAGAGTATAAAACATACATGTTTTTACATGGTTTTTATATCTTTGGCAATACCAGTGTATTTCTGGATAATTAAACAAAAAAATAGACCTGTACAACATTAGAAAAAAACGACATTGCAATGAATGAATGAATGAATTAATATACATTGGCAAGGCTCCACACTTACATTTTACATTGGTTTCAATGGTGCGCCTAACTTTTTCTTAAGCTGCACCAGCACAAAATGTAGGTGCACCTACATTTTTCACTGTATCACCTTTAATGCCATACTTTTGATTACTCTCCATAACATCCATTCATCTTCTGAACCGCTTATCCTCAAGAGGGTCCCAGGGGTGCTTGAGCCTATCAGAGCTAACACCAGGCAGAAGGCAGGGTACTCCGTGAACAGGTTGCCAGCCAGTCGCAGGACACATATCGACACACAGCCATTCACGCACGCATTCTCACTTAAGGAAAATTTGGAATGTTCAATTAGCATACCATGCATGTTTTTTTGGGATGTGGTAGGAACCGAGACAAAACCCACACAGGCATGGGAAGAACATGCCAACTCCACACAAGAAAGTAGGAGCAGGGATTGAACCAACGACTCCAGAACTGTGAAGTGGACGTGCTAACCACCGCCTCACCATACCGCCTTAGTAATGTGAATTTTTTAAAAACAAGAATAACGTAGAAAAATGCTTGTCTTAATTAAATGTTTCATTAAGTCCAAATTCGCTCATGCTGCCGTGAACAGCCTCTCGACAACGAAGATTGACTAAACGATGATTAACACATTTGTGCTTTTGATTGTAGAGCTACTGAGCCTTCTCTCGTGTAATTAATGCAATAAAACTGTTAACCATGGTTAACATTAAGTACCAAATGCCAGCTGCACTGGTGACCAAAAAAAAAAGCAGTAGGAGTGAGGGTGAGTGCTGTACGAGCATGAAGCAGAAAAACAAATATATATTTTCGAAAAACAAATATATATTTTCTTTAATTAAAAACCTGATTCTGATCCTCTGAAAAATGGCGCGATCAGCCCGATTTCCGATCATGTGATCGGGACACCCCTAGTTAGACTTTCCAAATTGGTAACGTGTATTTCATGAGATTCTATTCGACACCAAGTGTTTCCAAGCCTGACACATTAGCCATACCTCCTCTATGCCAGATATATTGTTGACACCCAGCTTTTTGAGGGAGAATTGCAGCTTCTTGTCATCTGCTGTCGCTGTTCGATGTACCACCTTCTTCTTTCTGCGTGCTGATCCCTGTAAGAGCAAAGAAAATTTCAGCTGATGGCGGCGGTTCACAGGAATTGAAACATTTTTGGTTTGTATGCCAACGCACCTTGCCACCTATGCGGACCTGCGCCTGCAGTTTGGCGAGCTTCTCCTGGTTCATAATGGACTCCTTCATCTATGAGCAGAAATTGGTGAATGGGACTTACATTGGGAAGTACAATGTTTAAAAGATAAAATGGTTCATGCATCTCTTGCTCTGTGCATTTTGTGCCTTAAGTCACTAAGGACTATTATCTGGAAAAATAAGCCAAAAATCATTACATTTTTATCCTCAGAGTGGTCTATGGTAGAAAAAGCATTGTGATGAGTGTCAACCATGACACTTCGCCAAACCCCTGCCACACACCTCAACTCATTGGGTGCCATTGACTGTTGCTATTTCAAAACATGGAATATTCGCATGTGGGTTTAGCTCATACTTATGAGCTTATACCCTTGCCTTGGGTGGCAAAAATTTGACCATCAACGATTTGAGACTTTGTGAGTGAAGCGCTGCCGATCAGCCTCGCTTATAAGAAACCTAATATTAGATAGCCACCCAAGCTAATAGGATTGCTACGGCCTCTGCAAATGAACATAAGCACACATCTGGTGTTTGTACTGGTCCTTCAGGAGTCATATCTTTTGACAAAACGCCCATACCATAGAATAATGATTAAAAAGGGTCAAATCACTTGATATAGTGTTAAATTAAGTGAACTGACCTGGGCTTGTGTAATCACGCGGCTCGCGAAGCCGATAGACGCAAGAAGAAAGGGGCAACAACCGGAAGTGACGCATTGGCGAACCCTTTCTACCGGATAGTGATAGAAAATATAAAACTTAAACCTGGCATGTTTATAACTGTGAATAAAAAATGAGTAAATTTATGAATAATACACGTTTTCATTAAAAATGTATTTAAAATAATATCATATTAAGTGACCAGTTATGTTACGTTATTTAAAAAAAAAAAAAAAAAAAAAGCGGAAGTGGATACTAACCATCATGGCGGCCTCCGAGGCAGCTTTTGGAAGCGTGAGAACGCGTTATAATGTCTAACGTTTGATTCACCCACTAATCGACCTTGATATCAATTATATTTATTCTTCTTCATTTAAGCTGGATTTCCACCCACCTGACTGGCATTTCGAAAGGTGAGACTGAACATGCTGCGATTTAGTAGCGAACGGTGCTGTGGTGAACACGTTGGCTGGCTTCTAATTTGGGTTTTAGAATTGTATTTCAAATATTTTTTTGTAATACATTCTGTTCGCCATATCTAACAATCTGCCCTCCTACGTCAGTAGTAGAATGTGTAACATATATTGATATGCAATAATTAGAAGCATCTTTTAGTCAGGTTACAAGTTTTAAACTCCCTGAAATGACTCATCATCCTTAAAGTCTGTCCGGTGTCCTATCATCAAATAGTAGATGATTGCACCAGTTTTTCTACCTTAAGTTGACTCTACTATGTTTTTTTCTTCTGACAGTTGTGACCCAAAGGAACCAGTAACATACACCTTGAAATGGCGTCATATAAACCTACAAAAATTCCAGTTTATCCTAAACTTGGTGAGAAAGTCACACAGGACACTCTGTATTGGAAAAACTACAAGGTGAGTCTTTGAATCAGACATGGGAACAAAAATGCCCCACATTTACGTCTTTGGTTCTGAATTATGATTGTTTTGTTTTGTCTTGTGACAGGCTCCAGTCCAGATAAAAGAATTTGGATCAGTGACACATATCGACTTCTCTCCTGTTGCCCCACATAACTTTGCAGTAACAGCATTTACACGAGTATGGAGAGCTGTCTTAAAAAATAGACCTAACTTACACTTTTAAAGGCTCATGTTGTGATTTCAACTCTCTCTTCAGATCCACATTTATGGCCCATTTTCTCAGGAGCCAATAAAGGCATTTACACGGTTTAAAGACACCGCATACAGTGGGAGGTTCCGTTCAGATGGTCAGCTGCTCGTGGCGGGATGTGAGGATTCGGTTGTGAGGCTGTTCGATGTGAATGGCAAGGTGGCACTTAGGATGTTCAAAGGACACACAAAGTAGGAATTGCCCTGTTTTTTTTATTTTTATTTTTTTTTATCGTAACGCCTGATGTTATCAAGTTGTATGATGAATTCCTGAGTGATCCATCGACTGAATTAAATGTCGATCTCAAATTTCTGACACTTATTTAGAAATGTAAAGGCATGGACTCTATTTATCATGGCTGTTTAAACATAAGCATCTGACTCTCTCTTCTCATTCAAATCCCCTCAGAGCTGTACATGTGACTGACTTCACCTCGGATCGGTACCAGATTGTCACCGGGTCGGACGACTACACCTGTAGACTTTGGGACATCCCTAATGCGACCGAGCTTACCAGCTATCAAGAACACACGGATTACATTCGCTGTGGCGTTACCAGTAAACTCAACAGAGATCTCTTCATTACGGGTGAGTAAAATGAATGAAACAAAAGCATGCACAGCACAATGACATGTGTAAAATATGTGATTTTTCCCCACTCAGGATCATACGACCACACTCTTAAATTGTTTGATGCTAGAGTGGATAAGTCTGTAATGACTATGAACCATGGCCAGCCAGTGGAAAGTGTACTTCTGTACCATTCTGAGGGACTCCTTGTCTCAGCAGGTATTGAATGGCTATGTCAAAGGTCATTGAACTTTGAACTGCAGTTTGTAATTTGGCCCAGTTGATGTCTAGATAAATAAAGCCCATAAATGTGTTGATCATAAAAATTCAGTTTCAAATTTGCTTGATTTGGAATTTTATTAATGCTTTAAAGGGCACCCATTTAACTCATTGGTCGCCATTGGCGATGTTAGACATCCAATCCATTTGGATTGGGACAGGCTGACAGCGCATGATCAATGGCAGCCAGAATTCACAATTGGTTCTCAAAGTTGAAATGAATTGGACATCTATCGTTGTCAATAGCGGCAATGAGTTAAATACTATAAAAAATATTTATAAATACTGTATATAAATATTTATATTTTTTTGTCATTAGAATCGAGATTGTTTTTTTTTTTTATTCATAATTACCAAATTTTATTCATTCGTATATAAAAGAAACACAATATGAAAATAATTATTAAAGGGGAAGTTTTTTTTAACATGAGGCTTAATTTTCAAGTTAGCGGGAGTTTAATTAGTCGGTGGAGTTGGTTTAAACAAATTCTATGCAGTTTGTTAGTTATATGTTAGTTGCAGGGCTCCGGAGTGGCTAAGCTAGCGTGAGTCAATGGTGCTTGCTAGCATGCCAATAAAAAATATTTTAAAAATTATCAAGCACACATGAGAATCACCGATGATGATTGCTATGTTTTCAGGATAAAGTTATTAAAACATTGCGTATAAATAAACGCATATAAATAATTGTAGTAGGAACAGCAACATTTGTAAGCCAGAAGCTCTGCAGAGAACGGCTGTTTAGGCAAGCAGGTATGAGTGATATCACATCGGTTTTTTCACCACTGATTTTTTTGGGTGAGAATGAAAGGGACTCCTGATCCCCCAAATCAATCACCCTGACACACTGTACTGTTTATTCTTCCGGAGCCCTGCAACTAACAAATAACTAACAAACTGCACGGAATTTGTTGAAACCAACTCCACCAACTAATTAAACCCCCACTAACTCGAAAATTAAGCCTAATGTCACTCATTCATACTTACTTACTTCGACTTAGTTCCTCCCGTACCTCCTGGAACATTGGGCGACGAGTCCCCTCCATTTGTTTCGGTCACTGGCTGTCCTCCTTGCCCCATGCCAGCTGACTACCATCTCTCTGAAGTCTTCCTTGGCTGTATGTCTCTACGTCTTCTTTAACCGTCCTCTCTTCCTCCTTCCCCTCTCTGCCACCCAGTCCATTGCCACACTTGCCAGTCTTTCTCTTGGCAGTCGGAGTACGTTTCCAGCCATTCTCCTTCTCCTGTTGGAGACTATATCAGACAGAGGTGCTACCCCTGCCCTTCTCATCAACTCTATATTAAATCATTCTGAACCTCCCCTTTAATAATAATTTATGTAATATATAAATTTATAATTGAGGCCTCGCGTCCCCACATATGCTCATCACATCTGGTAGAGCAAATGATACTTTATGGCCTATGACCAAAAATGTGATCTCCATTTATGTGGACTTATGGGGTTGTTTTTTGTTGTTGTTTTTTTTTAATATAAACAAAAATAGTCACTTGCCCTATAAATGCTCTAAAATGCCCTTTCAGCTCCTTCACCATACCTGTATGTGATCTTTGCAGGGGGACGCTATGTCAAAGTGTGGGATCTGCTGAAAGGTGGCCAGCCCTTGGTGTCACTGAGGAACCATCACAAAACAGTGACTTGTTTGTGTCTTAGCAGCAGTGGCCAAAGGCTGCTGTCAGCCTCCCTGGACAGGTAGATAAAAAACACGTTACTGTGGAAGGAAAAAAGTCTGTATATTCCTAATATTTTCTTAGTTCGTTTTGTTGTTATTTATTTTTTTAATTATATAAATATATTGTATAACTATTATTGTGGCATGACTTCAAGATCGCTGTTCACAACAGAAATCACAGGATCCTTGCTGATCTGCAATTATATTGAAGCGGAATGGTCCAAAGTTTATCATAATTGTAGTACATGCACAATTATTACTGTTTTAATAATAATAATAATTTTAAAGCTGTACGAAAACGTTTACGTTTGTGGATTACAGCAATTTCTGGAGTAAATTCGCAACTGACTCTAAGCCGCGGTGGGTCTTGGTCTTTGTTCCAACCGATCACGCACAGACAGTTTAACCTATGAGGCTTCTGCTGAAACAAGCAGCATCTAACCACAATCAAATTATTATTATTTTAAGACACCTGATTACTAATTATTACTGTCTCAGGTGTCAAGCCTTCTGAAGCATTGAGGCTTTCTTTTTATGTCAAAAATGATTCGAAGCTTTGGGGATTCACTGCGAGAAGGAACAGCGACATTTGATGTTAGAATGAAATTACAGCAGCTGTTTCACAATTTGACCAAAGCCCTCACACAGAATCTGAATATAAGCAATAAAAAGTCCTTACAACTTATGCATGTATGTAAATGGATATGCCCTTCTCTACAAACATGGTAATATGTTTGTAAAAAGGTTTTTAGATATGGTTGTACTCAACCTATCGTGTGGTGGCTTCGATCTGTTTTAGTAAAATTTTAGAAATTATTAATCAAACAGAAGCCATTTGTTCATGACTGGATTCGATCATTCAAACAATAGAATGGAAACTTAATTTGCTGCTACAATGCTTAAATGAGTTAACCTGCAAGGCATAAATTGTTTATATTGGCTTTAATCTCACATACATATGTTTTTTTATTGCAATGTTTGTAGAGATGGGAAAACAATACCAGCTTGTGCCACTTTAAATTCAAATGAACCGCCGTGTGTCACCTCTAGACCGTCGTAGTTATCTATACCAAATTTAAAAAAAAAAAATGTCATGTGATAGAGGACGTCTGAAGCGCTGTCGGTACAATGAAGCTTCTGACGTGATTAGTCACATGACAGTGACAGTTGTCATTTGATAGAAGCTCCGACACTTTCATTCGAAACACGGAGGTTCATTAGAATGGCACAAGCTTCAGAACTTCAGTTTTGTTTGCTCATCACTACTGATTGGTGTAAAGTTGTCCTCTTGTTTAGTTGGAATAAAGTCCTGCATCCACTGCGGCCATTTGTGGAATTGTTTGGAGACCCCCGTGCTAAGGATTCACATACTTTTTCCGTCCACTATAACCGCAACAAGCAATGATGCCTGTCTCAGCCTTTTACACTCATGATGCTTTGGTTTTTTTTTCTGTGAATTCTGATCAAATATCCTCTGTCTTTTCAGGCATGTGAAAGTATACAACACAACCAACTATAAAGTGGTTCACAACTTTGACTATGCTTCCTCCATTCTCAGTCTGGCTTTGGCTGTAAGGAATTAAAAAAAAACAAAAAAAAAACCTTCATCTTCCTATAGTTATCGTTAAAGTAATTATTAAATCTTTTTAATTTTCTCTGCAGCCAGAGGACGAGACTCTTACTGTGGGTATGACTAATGGTATCCTGAGCATCAAACACAGGAAAAGCCCTGAGGAGTCAAATGAACAGTCAGGTCAACACCGGCGGCGACCAGCATATCGTGTGTTTGTGAAAGGGAAGAACTACATCCCTAAACAAGTAAGCTTTATGGGCATTATTTAACTACATCAGTAAATGTTTAAATAATAGGGAAGATGTCTGATTATGTGCAAATTTTTAAATTGCTGCACTAATCTAAAGGTTGGTCTTTAATTTCCCGCAGGATGATTATCTTGTCAGTAAACATGTCAAGCAGCATTTGGCAAAATATGACAAATACTTGAAACACTTCAATGTTACAAAGGCTTTGGACGCAGCAATGGAGGTATTTTTGAACTGATGTCTTTTAGCTCACCATTGTTTGATAACTGATTGAAATACTCACGGAAAACTTTGTTTTGTTTTTAGTCATGGACGAGACGCAGGAATCCCGAAATTCCCGTCGCTGTTATAAAGGAGTTGGATCGAAGAGGAACTTTGAAAAACGCCTTAGCGGGACGTGATGAAAAACAGGTTTCTCAGTTACTCAACTTTTTAATAGGGTGAGACAATAAATATTCTTCATGTTATTTTTGCTACATGTGGATGCTACATATTGCTTCCACATTCATGAAAGTTGGGCAGAAAATATTTGAAACAGGGTTAATGAGGCTTTTGTGGGTATGAACAATGTGTGGTCAACTCTTTAACAAGCCCTTGGAAAAGTGCAAAGAAACACCCAGCAGCAGGAGACTTGCATTTATCGTCTGTTGTAAAGCCAAAAGCCGAAAACTGTCATGGCTTTCCCCGTTTCTTTATGCCAGTTTTTTGAGTAAAATCTACTTATGAAATCCGTGTATGAAAGGACTGTACCACTACACGATTGGGATCACTCTAGCTGAGAAAAGCAGCAGACTGGGAGTCAGATATGTCACACCAAACTAAAGTGGCAACCATAGACCTGTGTATATGTGTATACAGTAAACACGATTAATTTATTACCTACACGTCACCTCCTTTGTCATCTTCTGTCTGCTCTCCTTTCCTCCATGAAACGAAGAAATGTCACTTGCCTTTCGTTCCTTCATCTTCTTCTGTGCGCTCGTCTTGTCATTAGACGCTCTATGTATCGCCTATCGAAACTTGTTGCAGCTCAAACATGGAACTGCCAAATTTTCTTTCAATCTTCCCAGTTTTTTATTTGCTTTTTCTCATACGTGCAACAGGTTCTCACTTTTTCTTCAGAACTGAGGTTTGTTCAAAGTCCCCTCCACAATAATTTTTCAAAATGATCACTCCAATTCTAATGCGGAAATGCAAATGAAATTAAGATAAAAATACAATAAAATTAGTGAAAATAGAGTACACAGACTTCCCCCATGAATCATCAATTTATTGTGGTGGTGGGGGGGGTCCCAGTGATCCAATGAGCTATGTTGTCTGGGGCTTGGTGCCCCTGTCAGGGTCACCCATTGCAAACAGGTCCTGGGTGATGGACCAGACAAAGAATAGTTCAAAAGACATTCGATGATGAGCACCAATATAGGACCCGGACGCAGGTCACGGGGGCCCCTCTCTGAAGTTGGGGCATGATGGCGAGCGCCTGATGGCTATGCCTGCACCCATGGGGTTTGGCCGGCACAGCCCGAAGAGGTAACGTTGGTTCTCCTTCCCATGGGCTCACCACCTGTGGAAGGGGCCAAGGAGGTCGGGTGCACAAGCAGTTGGGTGGCAACCAAAGGAGGGGTCTGTGGAGATCCGATTCACGGCTGCAGAGGCTGGCTCTTGGGACGTGGAATGTCACCTCTCTGGTCGGGAAAAAGCCCGAGCTAGTGCATGAAGTTGAGAAGTTCAGACGCGATGTAGTCAGGCTCACCTCCACACATGGCTCGGGCTCTGGTCCCAGCCCTCTCGAGGGGGGTTGGACACGCTTCCACTCTAGAGTTGCCCACGGGGAGATGCAATGAGCAGGTGTGGGCATATTTATTGCTCTGCCAAGAAGAGCTGGATGAAGTGGCTGGGGAGAGGGAAGTCTGGGCTTCCCTGCTTAAGCTGCCGCCCCCACAACCTGACCGCGGATAAGTGGGAGAAAATGGATGGATGTGGAGTACACAAAGTGGGTGCATGTGAAACCAAGAAAACAAATGATCCTTTTTAATAGTCGTTTTACTGTTCCGTATCCTGCACTGTTATTTTTTCTGCTCCATGTACAATTTTCATGTCAAGTAGATTGCTTCCAATTTGTAAATCTCCTTTAATACTACTTAAGCCTCAAAACTAATTTTTGATGGAATGTTGTGCACTTCAAAAGCAAATCTGCCCAAGAGTGACAAAGACAATATTGTTGTTCATTAATAATAAAGCCAATGTCTCGCAGTGTTTTGGTAATTTCATAACATAATATTTTGTCATTGTATAAATTTGCTTCATAACTGGCCATTTAGTTTACCTCTTTCCTTCCTCTTTTCCAGAAACTTGGTTGACATTAGGTTCGCTCCTGTCCTCGTCATAGCGGCCGAGATGATCCTCGACATTTATAAGTCTGTCATTGGCCAGTCATCCATCGTGGACAGCCAGCTTTTGCGTCTCCAGGATCTGCTGGAGAGAGAAATTGACTACCAGCAAGACCTCCTGGAAGTCTTGGGTATGTTGGACACTGTCTTTGCGTCCCGTCTACCGAGGAAGGAGGTGCCGTGCCCAGTTGGGTCCAACGGCCTGGCTGAGGGGGAGGCGAGTACCTCGGGACCTCAGCTCCAGGCTACCTGACCATTCAAGGATGGATCACAACTCTTGAAAGGTTGTGTTAAAAAAAAAAAAAAGTCTTTTGGGATTTTAGTTTCTATCTCGCTTGATGTGATAGCCCTTATGTCATCGAATCATCAGTTTGGTTCATGTTTCAAGAGACTTTTAAACACTCACGTTTCAATAACATTTGTTTTTGTGGATAAGGATTCTCTGAAAGAAATTCAAAATGTGTTATATTGAACAGTTTTTTATTATACTTTCAATTGTAAATGTAGAAGTGTGAGTTTGTCGATGGCTGTTATGTTCACCCCTTTATATTCAATGACAATTGTGTAGTAGAAAGACATGAATTAAGTTTTGCAATAAAAGAAATCGCACCAGCAAAACACTTTCAGGTCATTAACATCGAGTTATAGCAAGGAAATGGGTAAGTGGCAGTGGTAATTATTCTTGTTTAAACAGATAAACCTGTTCCTAGAATTGTTTTTCCTGCAGTATTATTCATTTCCGAAAGAGGTCGCCACTACCCAAACTTAACTTTGACACGGGCCGTACCTCAAACTCAACCTCCGTCGCTAGTTTGAGGAGGATGCTCGGGTCCGTGTATGATATCGGCGCCACTCCCACTTTAAATAGTACCCACGTCGAATGTATTTGTAATTATTCACACCGCTTCATGGAATACAAGCGGAGAAATAATGGAACTCTACTTCGCCTGCCAGTTGAACTGTCTGTCGTCGTGGGATTTTTAGTCTCCTGCCCGCCAAGGTGAGTACCGAAGATCAAAAAGAAAACATTTGTTACTGCTTTTCTAAAAGAAAAAACTGCATCCACTGACAACACTTTTCATGCTGTTGAAAAAAAATTACGTGGTTGTACTCTTTCTGACTTTGAAATGTTAAAAATATTAAAGGGAACAGCAAAGCTTTCCCCTCTTAGTCCTACCAATGAATCCTAATCTTACGACTTTGAAATTATTATTTTTACTCGTTGTAAAGACAGCCACACGTATACAATGCAGATGTACCAGATTATCAAATTGTCTCGCAGAACAGCATGTACACCTATAGCTAAAATTCAAACAATTAGGATTATCAAATTACTTTCGACAGAAGACAAATGTGCCTCGCAGAACGATTCTGCCTTCCATATATGTTGACCTGGTCAAGATGAACCATGTTTAACAAAGTAACGGCATGTCTTCTCAAATGTTTTATTGGTATTTTCCCCCAGCAGGTGCAGGAAAGATGGAGCTAAGCAGAAGGAAAGTGCCTCTTTATGTGAGTACACGGTGTGCTCCAGTTTGCATTTATGGTGTCAAGAATATTCAATTAAAATATTAAAACAAGCTAGCAAAATAACAGTTTGCATTTATGGTGTCAAGAATATTCAATTAAAATATTAAAACAAGCTAGCAAAATAAAATTAAGTCCTTTAGGTCTATACTTTGAATTTTTCTGAAAGGACATGAAATATAACATTTGGGTCAGTGTTGTACATTATCTCACTAAAGAAATTGAGGTTTGAGTATATTTCATGCTGTGATCATGGATAGACCTTAATATATCTTTTCACTTAGTTATTCAAGTCTATAGAATTGTAGCTCTTTAGAGAAAACTACCCATCAGTCAGTGGAACAACGAATATGACTGGCATCGTGTTTTCCGGCTGGAAAATCAGTAACCATTTGATTCATACTCAGTCCTGTTTTTTATTTGTATTACTCAAAACAGTACTTGAGAGTAACATTTATCATGCATTTGATGTATCTGAAGGCTATGAAATACCTTAATATGGTCAAGGTAAATATTTTTCACCTTACCTCACACACTTGATCCTAACAGCAATGCAAATATTAATGTGTTGATCAAAGGCACGTTACATTTCCTTCACTGTCAGCCCATTGTATAATTTTAAAATTTGCTCATGTCGCTTTCTTTTGTCGCACCGAGGTCAGTGAAAGGTTAAACTAATAGATACCAGGTCTTGTTTATAACGCTGAAGGAAATGCTGCTTGTTTTCCAATCAGTCAAATCTGTGGCAACTATTTGCCACCATTTGCACCTTTTTAATAAGTGGAACAGAAACAGTATTGTTTATCCTATGATACCGGCTTTTAAAATCTTTTTTATTAAATGATCAAAAAATTGTAGAACAAAATTCTGGGGTGCTGAAGGCCTTTGATTTGTTTAGATTTTGAAACACTTGAGGGACAACTAAAAAAAAATAATATAGTGACACCTCAGTTTTTTGCTTTGACTTTCGAGCAAAAATTAGAGAATAGTGCATGAAATGTTGGCAATGGACTTCGCCATTAAGCCACTCCTTTCATGTCACGTTCAAAGTCACTTAAAGCGCTATACAAGTATAACACCATTACCATAAATCACCTTTCTTCCCTATTCTAATGTTCACTTTAACCAGCGACAGACTGTCTCGACAACATCTACATGCCTAAATTCATTGAGTTTCTGCCAGAAACTGATCAGTAATTTGCATTATCGAGCAGGTGTACAAGTATGCCTAATAACGTGGCCAGTGAGCGTAGTTATCTCTTTTGGTCATTGAGTACCAAAGCATACAATAACATGGATAGAGAGAGGTAGAAAAAGAGGCAACTGGAAGCACTTTGTGAATCCCATGCATTTTTACCATACAAGCAGAATATTCCATGAGCAACATCTTTCAAGGTCATCCTTATAACTGCCACTTTTGTCTTGCCTTCTGTCCTCCATTTTCACTACCTCGCGCACTTGATCTGCTTCCCAGAATAATTCACACACTCTCTGCTCTATTGAGGCCACCCCTTGATGTCTTTTTGCAAAAGATTTATTCGTCCCCAGTGTAACTAGTGTGAGCTGCTGTTCAACTAAAGAGAACGACTCAGGATGCTGTTGGGTTACTGAGAGAGATTTGCTAGCCTATAAATTGTCCCATTAGTGTCCATTATCTCATTGTCTTCTTGTAAACATATCCAAAATGTCTTTCATGCCTTTTATACATTGTATAGAGAGACATAATTTTAGATGACAGCGGTGCAAGATGCTAATAATGATAATAGTCTCGACTCCATTATACTAATCAGACGTAACAATACCTTCACATGACAACACACAAGCTTGCAGTTGGACGTCCTATGACAACGCCGGCCTGTTCAGTCACGTGACAGCTGTAACGCACAGAAAAAAAAAACAACAACAACAATGTGTCACACACTGTCAACATTACTTGAAAGCATGGATTTCAACCTCTCTCCCAGTTTTTATTTGGCACCGATAGACCATGGAAAACTGGAGATAGGACCGTTTTAATTTCATGGTAGAAAATGTGTTTTCTCGACTAGAGGGCACTCATGTTCTTTGGATGGGTGAAGTTTCGTTTCTGTAGATTTTTTTTGTAGTTGGACTTTGATGATTTATGTATTTTGGGGGGAACCTAATCAGGGGTGAAATTGGGCCGGAATGGCCGGGGACACCGTTCTGGTAAGCGATTAAGGGCCGGAACAGCCCGGAACAGTGCTTTGATCCTGAAAATATGACGGCAGCTTTTAAAACTAGATGTGCATAATAATTATCGGTCCGATAATAGGAATTATGACATCATCCCAATAAACCCAATAACAATATATGTTAACGGGCCTATTAATAATATTTTTGGTACCGGATTGGGATGTGTGCGTTTGTTTCCACTCCTGTTTTGCCAGTATGCAAAGGCTTGTTACTGTTCTAGAGGCCGTATTTTTCCTTCACTGAGTTATAAACCTTACTATGGCAATTAGCAAATGTTTGTATTTTACAATGTTATGTTTACAAGTTATTGAGAGGCCTTTTGGTTATTCGTAGGCTTGCTGTTCTATAAATGTTTCAAATGTTTTATCTGCTGACAAAGCACAATACCTGTTGGGTTTGTGTTTGTTTTAGATCAGTGCTCATTGTTCAGGGGACACATCGTCAATGATATTGACTGATTGATATACATTAAAAAATTATATATATTATCGGTTATCGTATCGGTATCGGCCTTGAGGAGCAGGAAGTTATCAATATCTGTATCGGTTTCAAAAAATTGATATCGTGCACCCCTATTTAAAACCCCATTTAAAAAACTCCCAGGGTGCCACAAACACATCTCATCTGCTATTTCACTTCCATTATCTGCACTCCTTGAACATAGAACTATCTCACACACATTTTTTATTTATATTTATTTATATTTTTATACTTGTAAGTAACTTTTGAGATTTTAACTTCCCTTATCCTGCACTGTAAAGGCAGATGCTTCATAATTTCATTGTACAACTGTATAATGACAATAAAGGGCTATTCTATTCTATTCTATTCTATTCTATTCTATTCTATTCTATTCTATTCTATTCTATTCTATTCTATTCTATGAAGAAACCAGTCTACCAACATCAAATTCACGTACACCAATGTTAACGTCAAGCATAATAAAGTGCCTTTGTGGAGTCGATGTGCGCATGCGAGCAGCAAACCACCCTTGACTCAGTTGTCTGTTCAATTGGCTGACAGTCTGTTGTGATCAGCATGGACAGTTAGCGCTGATTGTTTCAAATGCAAATGATTTCTGAAACAGCAAAAAAAGAACAAGCTTGTTGAATTAATGTAATAAAAAGGGCAATGAACAGAAAATTGTTCATATCTTTAAGAGAAAGGAAAGAGTTGAAGAAGCTTGTTTTATGTTTATTTTATTTGTTCTGATTTGGGGGTTCAGAACACCTTCCATGTTAATGTGCACTTTAGACTTATTTATGTTCATTTATTTATTTTCTTTTATTTACTTATTTATTTCTGTTTCCTTATAATTTGAAAGTCAATGTTTGCATGGTCTTCAAAATATATTCCAATTCACTGTCCATAATGGAAGTCATTTGTATTTATCTTTGTTAATGTATGGTACTTATATCTTTATTAAAAAATAAATAAATAAATAAAAAATAAAAAAGGTAATTGTTTACATTCAATTTTAATGTACATTGAAGGAGAACTTTCATTGTTCTCCTAAGAGAAAATCTGCTGAGAGATTCTGTCAGGCACTCAAATATTACCAAATCTGCACAAGTATAGAAATCCCCAATTTAAATAAAACTGCAGTATTTGGTAAGTAGAAATTTTATTTATTTGATAGGTACAATACACATGGATAAATATCTTTTAGACACATCTAAAAGACGTAAATATGACAGATTACAGCAAAAATACTAATTTACACTTCCTTTCCCTAGGCAGGTAACGGAACAGAATGACACTAAAAGACGAAAAAAGAATAAGAGGTTACAATAAAACGGCACAGTAAAGCAGGTTACTAAGAATGTCAAAGTTAGTGGTTACAGGACACAGGGCTTACTTTCAACCACTGCTTGAGGTGAGTTTTGATTGCCTGGCACGGCCAGACTGTTCTCCTTGTATTTTTCAAACACTGAGAGAAAAGTCTGGGAACCAGCCCACTAACGGCCTCTCGAGCAGGTACAAAATCAATCGACAAATCAGATTCGTTAATTTGCGTGACGTGTTCTTAACGAGCAACGTCACTCTTGCGCGTCGAAAGTCGTCTCCACAACAACACAGATGGGGAACAGGAGAGCCGAGAATATGTTCCAATCCACGGTAAAATCAGTTTTAAATTACCAAAAACACATCGACACGAGTCATTGACAACAGTCTGTCTCGCGCTAGCCATGTTGAATAAACTCCGCTCTCCTCGTATGTTTACTTCCGCGCGCAAGTCCCTCGTCCTGCCCTCGTCGTTTTACTAACGTCACGTCTGCCCGTCGCTGATTGGTCCACTCCACTGTCTGTTTGCTGTGGCTTGCTCCGCCCTGGAAATTGTATCCGCTGAATGGTGGCTAGACTCAATAGCTGGAACAGCGGTGAGTCTGGTGTACCAGGCAAGAGTTTTGAAGTTTCGTATTGTGGGACACTCCCGGAAGGCGAGTGGTAAACTGTTCCAGATCTTACTGGCCTTTACACAGAAACATTTCTGACCGAAGGCTGAGTGGGACAGCACTGTCCCCTCTAGAGGAGGCCCTGGTCTAGAGACCGCTGTGAGCCCTTTTTTTTCCCCTTTCTTTTTTAAAAAGTCGAACATGGGAGGTGAGGCGAGTCCATGTAACACCTTGTACATTAGACAAGCCATTTAAAATTTTTTTTGAATTCTCAAGGCTCAAGAAATAGGATTTAAAAAAAAAAAAAAAACATGTTACAAAAATGGAATGACATAGGTTTTCTGGCAGACCTTTAATGATTTTTTATAGAGTGATTATATGTTACTAATGCAATATTCAATGCGTGATAAAATCATTGAGTATATAAACATTCTAGCAGCTCCAAGTGTTATGGTAGATCGTATTTGTTTAAAAAAAAAAAAAAAATTTTTTTTTTTATTTTAAATTTAAAAAATTTTATAAAAAATTGATATTTGATATTTTCTGCGTCCTATATGGTATACTGGGGACGGGTTTCAATAAGCTTCGGCTTCTCCCGTCAGCCCTTTTCTTTTCGGGTTGAATTAATTGTAAACACATATAAATGCTGTATGTTTGTTTGGATTTGTCATGCCTGAAGGGAAAATAAATGAAATGAAAATTGTTCAGGTTGAATTTGTTGACAGGTTGAATATGGCTTTTAAAAGATAGTCTGGAAACAAGTGTCACTCCAAGGTACTTGCGTTGAGAGACAATTTGTAGTTCCTGTTCCCCCTAAATACACCTGAATGTTAGATGTCCAAAGGTTGCTTTGTGAAGATCATACAGTTTTCTCATTAACCATGTATTTCAACTACTTTTACTTCAGGGTCAGGCAAAGGTGTTTGCATTATTGGATGGGGTGGATTCCATGCTGGATGATGCCGAAGTTTTTATTGTCCTAGAAGGATCCACACTGGTACATGTCACAAGTGCTCAGATGGATGTCATGCTCTGCTTCATAGTACCTGGTATGTTCAAGTGTGATCGTAAAGTCTGACACAATTTGTGACACTCCTTGAGTGAAGAGTTCAAAATCATGATGAAATCATTTGAATTTGTATAGTGATTAAAGGTTGGGGTAATGAAGTTATAGGTTGCAGGGGTCAGAAAAAGGAATTCCTTGATAACTCAAGAATGAATGAATTATCAACCCTGCAGGGTATGCTTGTAATATAAAATGGAAGAGATGTTTAAAATTTTGAGCAATCAGGTCAGAGGTAAAGAAAGGAATTTTGCGATAACTTCATACTTAAAGGGGGTGCCCACTTTACCCAGCACGGCGATGCTTTGAATTTGGCTGCTTATGCAGAAGACTTCTCCATATGAGTGCTCCTCTGGTTTTTATACATTTTTGTAAATAAATACATTTATAAACTAAATACATTTATGAATGGATAAAATGTTAATAAAAACAAAATTAATGAAATTAAAACAAACAGAAATACACTCTGGTTAGGGTTGGCCCATAATAACACTTAACTGAGAGGAAACAGCCACTACCACGCTGGTAAACTGGAAGTGATATCTTCAGTCATGGTAGTTCATATTCACCTGTGACGCACCTTTATGGGGGCTTTTTTTTTGGGGGGGGGGGGTCAACGTTCTAATCAATTTACTTACTGCTATTGTCAAGACAGATGTCCAATTTATTTAAATTAGGAGGGATTGCTGTGGATGCTTCGTAGTCAAATTGGATTGGGTCTCTAGCACTGTCAATGAGTTAGATAAGCACTCTAAAAGGGGTTACCATGGATCTCCTCCGTCGGAAAGTCTGCTGTTTGCTATCCTGTCTGTGATATAGCCAGGAAGTGTATATCACCAGTGCAATCACGTAATGTATGTACACACATGCACGCACGTACACACACCCTGTGACGCGCGCATCTCGCATTTTGTGACTTGACGTCTGGAAACGCACAGAATCTTATCAGCTTCCTCTCAGGAGGGAAACGGCTCCACAAACAATATGTCAACATTAATGAGCCCCTGTGCACTTTAACAGAAATGGCAAGCAGTCGCACATGCCAGTGTTCCCGCTACAAAAGTTGCACAAAAGTGGCTATACAGCAAGGGTTCCTGCCTTTGTCAAGAAAGTAAATCCTCATTATCACAGTATACCGGGAGGAAATTTTCAAGCACAGTAATCATTATCAGTCGATAAAAATGCTTAGAAGTGCTGTGATTGATTATTTATTTACTGTATTATTTACTTTTATTGTAAAATCCATTGGTTTAACTGGTTATTGGTTATTGTACTCTTTCATTTAGGGCATAACCTCTCTGAAGTGGTGTCTGTGCAGGCCTACTTATGCTCCAAAACCACACCTCCCACATGGGTGGGTGGCGCAATGTTGGAGTATGTCCAAGATGATGCGCAGGTACAAAATCTACAGTACTATGTTTAGAAATTTAAATAAAATATTATGTTGTTGTTAAATCATTTTGATTGAATGTATTAAAATGTGCTAGTTTTTAAGTGATTTATCTCAAACTGTGATCAAAATAATAATAATTCATAGGACCTGGCAGAGTACCTGGTCACCCATGGAAATGATTTGAGCTTCATGGATCACAAAGAGCTGAGCAGTCTCTTCAACCTGGGCCATCAGAGCTCACGCTGGGCTATGGATCGAAACATAGCCCTCGCTATGGCCAACCTGGATATCCCTCCAAACTGGAATGTTCTTGGGTGTGCCAGCAGAGATGGTAAGAGCTCAACTGAAAACAGTATCTCACTCTGTATCAAACTGTCTTTGCTACCAAAAAACTGTGACCCAAAAAGACATTTCAGCAAAATGTAGTTCAATATAGTATTTGCTTTAGGGAGGGTAGATAAATGTTACTAGGTTATTTTATGTTTGCCCTAGCCAGTAGCTGAAACCCACAGAAGGTGAAGGTATTGTATTGGGTTCTGTATGGTTTTTGTTTGGCCGCTACTATCCGGGATACAAGCGGCCGAAATGAGTTTCCGCCGTAGGGTGTCCGGGCTCTCCCTTAGAGATAGGGTGAGAAGCCCGGTATTCCGGGAGGGGCTTGGTGTCGAGCCGCTACTCCTCGGCGTTGAGAGGAGCCAGTTGAGGTGGCTCGGGCATCTGGTTTGGATGCCTCCTGGACGCCTCCCTGGAGAGGTGTTCCGGGCATGTCCCACCGGCGGAAGGCCCCGGGGACGACCCAGGACACGCTGGAGAGACTATGTCGCTCGGCTGGCCTGGGAACGCCTTGGAATCCCGCCGGAGGAGCTGGCTGAAGTGGCTGGGGAGAGGGAAGTCTAGGCTTCCCTGCTAAAGCTGCTGCCCCCGCGACCCAACCCCGGACTAAGCGGAAGATAATGGATGGATGGATGGTCTTTGTTTGCATTAAAGATAACTCAAGAACGGATACATGGATAATTATCAAACTTGGAGGACATGTTTGCAATATGAAATAGAAGAGGTGATTAAATTTTGGGGTAATCGGGTCAAAGGTCACAGAAATCAGAAAACGAATCTCACAAAACTTTTAATACTTAAAGGGAGTGCCCACGCTGCCAAATATAGTATGGCTATGCTTTGAATGTGACATCTGCTCTCTATTAGTGCTCTTCTCATTAATTTTTGCACTTTAAAAAAATTGTATATACAGTGGGGCACATAAATATCTAGTCAACCACCAATTGTGCAAGTTCTCCTACTTGAAAAGATTAGAGGCCTGTAATTGTCATCATGGGTAAACCTCAGCCATGAGAGACAGAATGTGAAAAAAAAACAGAAAATCCCATTGTTTGATTTTTTAAAAATTTATTTGCAAATCATGGTGGAAAATAAGTATTTGGTCAATACCAAAAGTTCATATCAGTACTTTGTTATGTACCCTATGTTGGCAATAACGGAGACCAAACGTTTTCTGTAACTCGTCACTCTTCGCTTGGTGCAAAGAAATCAACTGTGGGAGCAATTATTAGAAAATGGAAGACATACAAGACCACTGATAATCTCCCTCGATCTGGGGCTCCATGCAAGGAGCCCCAGATCGGGGGAGATGCAGGGGGAGGTACATAACAAAGTGTTGAGGTGAACTTTTGGTATTGACCAAATACTTATTTTCCACCATGTTTTGCAAATAAATTCTTTAAAAATCAAACAATGGGATTTTCTGGAGGTTATACCACATTCTGTCTCTCATGGTTGAGGTTCACCTATGTTGACAATTACAAGTTTCTGTAATATTTTCTAGTGGGAGAACTTGCACAATTAGTGGTTGACTAAATACTTATTTGCCCCACTGTAGCTGTGCAACTCATAGTTCACAGTAATGGTGCAAAACGTTTTAAATGATTTATTTTGCTCTCGTTTTCAACAAAAACCTGGATTTTAACCGGGGTGTGTGGCCCTTTCGTTCATGCTTTGTATGTTAAAGAACCTACCTTTGCAAGAATATGCTTGCCAAGCTGAACTCTTCAACTCTGTTCCCTTCCACCACTCCTATGCATTTTCACCACCATCATTAGCATTTTCCAGTGCGCGCTTGCCGGGCCGAAATCGGAAGTGCTCATGCTCACATGTGCGCTTCTGTTGAATTCATCATAGCTAATTGGGCAGCCTCTAATGTGGTTAATAGAGCCGTTCCATCTGGATGTTGCCTGAGGCAGACCTCAATTTGTGTGTGGCTTGTCCACTGACCACCATTTTTAGTAGATGCCACCGTCTGTTCATTTGAACTGGCTTATGGTTTACATCCACCAACAATACATTAATAACAAACTAAATTTGAGTCTAATGTCAGTATGGTAGCCTTTTTCATTGCCGTGTCTCCCTCTAAATGTTTGCAGTTTATCAACCTCAAAAGCTCATACTAATGTCAACCTTTATTGTTTGAATCATGCTGTTAGGCTATTCAACGCAACTGAAAGAGTAATACTAGTATTGACATGCACACCCTAAGAATACAGTACATCTGTCCAATCCATTCACCTTATGATATTTACAAATACTTGTCGGGCTTTATGTTTGACTTATATGGGAATACAGGTAGTCCCCGAGTTATGACGTATGTGATTTCGACTTTATGACACCAAAGTCTCATCCGCCATTTTGTTTTAGTCACGTAACAGTCTCGTCTGCCATTTTGTTGCCAGTCGCCATCTTAGTTTTTTCTTAATTTTATTAATATGACATATAATACATATTTTTGCATAGTTATTTGAGATTTAGGGGGTATTTAGGGGTACTGAAAGGGTAACAAGAAAATTCGGGATACATCACAAGCGTAGGAACGGAACTCATTCGTAACCCAGGGCGTACCTGTACTAGAAGGTTATACATTCTAATATTGTCCAACCCCAATTACAATGTAGTTGGTACGTTGTGTTATCATAGATAAACGGAACGGAATACAATAGCCACGTTTACATGCTGACTTTTGTTCATACCGATTCAAATCATTCCGAATGGAAATTTCAGATCAGCTGTTTACATGTCACTTCATCTATTCCGATCCAGCGTTTACATGTGTCTGCCTTTATTCCGAAAGGACGTTTGACAACTGCCGTCTGACATGCGCAGATTAATCAAAACAAAGCGTCACGTTGCAAAACATGGAGATCGATCGTCGGAGTGCAGCTGTTTTAACTTTAACCCACTTGTTGTGTTTGTGGGGTCGTATCCGCTTCTGCTGTTTTGCTCTTTTGCCTTGTAGTAGCCGGTTTTCCACCGGTTTCTAATCTGGTCAACGCTCCGGTCTATTCCGGCTTCGTGTAACCTCTCGTGAACTTTTTTAAATAGTTCACTGTTCCTCGTTTTACGCCCGTCTAAGCGAGCAATTATATTCAATTCTTTTAAAGTTTGAATTAAATACAATCTTTCCGCTGGACTCCAATTAGGTGCACTGTGCTTGGAAGCCATGTTGCAAGTGACGTTACTTACGTCACCAAGTGACGTCACCACGTCAGTACGGAGCATGTGCAGAAAGAACGCAACCAGACACCATTCCGCTTCCCTGTTTACATGATATAATTTTACTTCTAATCGGTTTGGGAAAAGGAATATTCCACCCCTGTGAATCGGAATGAAATTCCATTCGGTTTGGGCCTGTTCATTCCGAATGAGGTGTTTATATGGAACACATTTATTCGGTTTGAACAAATATTCCGATTGTAATTGGAATATTTGGCTCCATGTAAACGTGGCAAAGGATTTGCAAATAATGTTCAACCTATATTTAATTGAATACACCACAAAGACATTATATTTAATGCTCAGACTGATTAACTTTATTATGTTTCTAGAAAATAATCATGACTTAGAATTTTATTAGAGTTGGAAATTACCATGTTTACCACTGTGTTACATCACCTTTTATTTAAACAACATTCACTAAACATTTAGGAACTGGGGACAGTAATTGTTGAAGCTTTGTTAGTAGAATTCTTTCCAATTCTTGCTTAATGTACTGCTTCAGCTGTACAAAAAATAGTTTGTTACTGTGTTGTCGAAAAAGTAGGTCAACGTGTCAGAGTGATTCAAGGCTGGCCCAAAGAACAAATCAATAAGTGACACGTAGGTTGATTATTATCAGTTGTAGTTCATGAAGAAGACTTTGCTGATTTAAATCTTGTCACTGATTTACTGTATACTTTACAGCTTAATCTCTTTATAACTGCACCTGACTGCTTCATGACTGCGACAATTGAATGTTAATGAAATGTTATTGCAGATCACAGCCCCAAGGAGTCTTTGCTCCACCTGGCTGTGCGATGGGGTCTGTGTCGATTGGCTGAGCTGCTGCTCTGTCAGCCTGGTGGCCTGATGGCTATCAGTCTTCCAAACAAGGAGGGAGTCACGCCACTGCAGCTGGCACACTCATCAGGCAACAGAGAACTGCTGGAGCTCCTCATGCAGTAAGATTTTCAACTCAACTCAATTCAAACAGTGATTAACTGATCTTTTAACAATGTTATTTGTCTAGACACGATCAGTTGCGTTCTTAAAATACTGTTACTATTTCACTCTACACTCTCCCATGTGCACTAAACTCTTCATTTGTCACAGATGTTTGTCAGCCAACAACATCAAACATAAAATGTATACCGGTAGTTGAGTTTTTCACCTTCTTCAATCATTTGCAGTGTAATTTTCATTCGTTTTGTGGCAGCCCACCCAACCCTTTAGCCACACCTCCTGCAGGACTATCGCAGGTGTGGGCTGACCGCTCCCGATTATTGAGGTACTGTCACGACACAGGGAATCTGACACTGACCATCAGACAAAATCTGAAGTGGAGCTCAGAAGAGAGCAGGCATGCTGATATTCAATTGCTCAGAAACAGACTAAGAAATGAGTGCTTCCTCAGAGAGGTCAGTGTGACTGTTTTTCTCCTTGTAAGTATCTGAAACAAAGTGCGATATAAACATTTCATTTTCATGGATGACAGTTTAGTATAAAGCATCTTAAAATCAAGCTATTCAACATTGCCATTCATGCAAATAAATTTAGGTAAATGAATGTGCATCTGAGACTCCAGAAGAATGTTTTTTGTTACATTTAACAGTAGTCCTCCCATTATTTATTAATTTTTGTAAATTTAAGGCGTACCTTTCACCCCTCAGATTAAAGCGCTAAGAAAGGAACGAAGAGAGACTATTTTCGGCAAAGAGCAACTGGTGGATGATCCTGCAGAAACCGGTATAATAACCATCCATATCCATATTATGCATAATATTTCAAATTTTAATTTTTGTCCATCACTCCTAACTTCATTTGACAACCTTGAACCAAGTTATCAATCTGCCAGTGTTGTAGGCTGATAGAAATTGACTGACCTCATGTGGAAATAGGAGGTACTGCAAAGGGAAATTGGGACTGTCTTCGGATGCAGATATGAATAATAGAAGCCTTACAACCTGATCATTTGTGAGAACTTTAAGGATGACTATGATTGCGTAATAGTATCAAGAATCACACAAGCATTTGTTGCAAGCGGACAACAATGGTTCATGTTTTAATAGGGTACATCCTTCCTTTCATTTTCTATAGCGTTTGTCTTAATTCTGATCACGAGTGTGCCTAATTTCAGCTGATTTTTGGCAAAAACATTAAAACAATGTACAGCAGATATCCCCGTTCATAAACCTCCAGACAAACCTATTGGAAAGAGAATTTGCGCTTCTGTTGCTATAATGCTGACTTTTGCTTCTTGTAGGACTTTTCCCTGATATGAGTGGAAATAATCTGGCTGCAGACGATAATGTAAGTACAAATATAGGCTCGTTAAGCCATTGGCTGCCTCCTGACGGCGATAAATCTCAATCGGTTTTAGGGTTGTTACAGAATTGTAGGCCTTAAGATTCTTGAAAAATATGCCATGCATATTACATACATATTAACAACAGGTAAACAACTATCCATTTTAAATCTTGATTAGCTCATTTTACAGATCAACGATAACATTTTATCACATTATTATTATTTTTTTATGTTTAGTAAAGTACTTGGCAAAATCACAGAAAATTTTTTGCAAATCCTTACTAATGTTAGCGTTTTCTCAGGTGTAGAAGCTAGCTGTTTGTCTAGCTGTTCCTGCTAACCAAGAGGACAAACACGCTTATGTAAATAAGTGCATGATAGTGTTGCATGAGATGAATGACAAATTCTATCAATGCTAACTTTCATAAAAATATTTAAAATAGAGAGGGCATAAATTTGCTTGAGCCATGCTTTTAGAAGACTGGTGTTAATTGTAGTGTATCATTCAATTACATTCTATTTGATTTGCAGAATTCAAAAAAAATTATGAGAGCAGGGATGATAAGGATGATAGAGTTCTGTGCATGTTGAGGGGCGGAGAAAGTTTTGGTACAGAAAAAATTCATTTTACAAAAAGGTTTTTCAACGCTTTTTTTCCCCCGCTTCATATTACGAAAAATTATTTATCATACAAAATATGATACGTACTGTAATAGATTATTCCTGCTCGCAGCAGTGCAATAATGTAACTAAGGGGCCGTTTACATGTTGACGCTCCAAGAATACCACCCATTTAATGTTTGCATTTATATGGTTCCGTCTCTATTTCAATTATGTCGCAATACCGTGTGACAACGATGTAGTATTCACGGCAGGCCCTAGGGGGCAGTGCAGTTTTATAAGGTGACAGTAAATGATGCGTTTCCTTGACAACAACCTCCTAAGCCCGGAAGACAACATAGCCGCCCACTCGAAGCAATGGCGTCCACGCATTTTTTTCTTTTGCTTCAGAAGGCACAAAAACTTGAACATAAAAGATATTTTAATTAATAATATAATTAAAAAAGTAAATTAAAGCCGAAGTTCCACCATGTTTGCTGTTTTGAATATAGCTGTGACTGCCCATGTCCAAAGTAACGTGTGCAAGTGCTGACTGACATCTTCGGAGCAAGAGCGTTCCATTCATATGGTTGCGGAGCAATCCCCGCAATCGAATCGTTCCGCTTTGGAGGCCGGAATCAAAAGTATGCGTCTTCGCCTTCCGTTTTCACCGTCATCATCTAAAGGCAAGGCCATCCCGCAACACAATCATTGCATCTGTGTGTCGCTGCATCACCATGTAAACGGCCCAAAGTTTGACTATTAATGTAAAAACACAATATACACACCACAACTTTGCTACACAATGCTAATGTAGCAATATGAAAAAAAGAATAGAACTTAAAAGCGAAGCTATTAGAATCCAAAACCAGTGAAATGAAATGGCAAGCAATGACTGCCGAAGTTAGCTCCTCTTTTAGCACTCAATTTTTGCTATGACTGCGAGTAGTCATGTGATAACGTCTGTAGAATGAGCTGAAACCTAACAAACTGGTTACACTTAAGGGACATTAGGGGGCAACAAAACAGTACAAATAAAGACAGGCAATCAGCGGATATTGCAGCAAATTTAATGTGGTGTATTAATATGACTTGAAAGTGCAAGTCATGAAAAAAATCTGATACGAAGCCATTTCAGAACAAAACCCTAAATACCTGCGGACTTATTGTTTCCTGTAAGTCAGCCAGTAAATGGTGTTATACTTATATAGCGCTTTTCCATCATTCACGGCGCTCAAAGATTTACTCTTCATCGCCATCTACCTACTGGTGACGCAGCACCAGGAGTAATGTGGGGTTCAGTATTGCTCAATATTACTTAGGCGAGTTCATCAGGGCAGAGACTCGAACCCACAACCTCTGGGTTGGGGGACAACTACTCTACCACTGAGCCACGCCATCCCCACAGTAGAGGGAGGGAGGGTGGTTGTTAGATATATTTTCAGGCATTCTTTTCTCTTAGATTTATCTTATGACAAGTAAATTGACACTGTATGTTTTAGTATCAAATTCAAATTCCTGAAATTTTACCTCTTCTCTGCTCAACTTGCATGAACATCTGTATCAGCATGTGTAAGTGCACTGGTACCACCTTGCTGGCCCTCAATGCGCCACATTGTTTTAGTGTCATTGTTGAGGTGTTGGAGGCTCCAACGGGCACAGTTGGCTTGAATAGTTCACTTTGTGAGCGTGTTTCATGTTTCTGTAGGACCTGTTGTATACGCTACAGATGCTTACTTAATTGATCTCTCTCGCTGTCGCACAGCCGAGTTGCTGCCAAACACTTGTGTTTTTGTACTTGGCCAGACTTGGTTTTTTTTTTTAAGGTTTAGTGGAATGCTTGTAACTTTATGGAAAAGTCTTACTATGGAAATGTGTGTGCTGCTCGTTGAACACCATTTCTCTGGACAGGGCTACGAGGAACCGCTGATGTTTTGCCTCAATCCAGAGGACCAAGAGGACGACGAGCACTCTGACTCTGGTAAGACGCCTGCTTTTCGTGTTAAATCATTCCCTGCCATTGACGGTGACAGACGTCCAATCTATATTGAATGGGACGGATGGCATTGAATGATCAATCTCACCTGAAATTAATTGGACATCTCTTGCCAGCAATGCTCAATCTCAGAATAAATTTCTGCACGAATGCTTAAAATTGAAAGCGTGTGGTGCTTCGGGTGTGGATATGATAGTGGATACTGTTGTTTCAGGTGTCTAAGTAGTGTCCAATCATAAAATGAGCTCAACAGTAGGGAAATGTTTGACAAAGTTGTGTGAAATATGTTTCAGCGTCCCTGCCCCGTTTCTTTTAAAAGTTCTTGGATGCTTGTCACTCTTTGTTCACTGCAGTTAGGACACATGGAAGGGATTTATAATACTAGTATAGTGTGCAGCTAGCGCATCCGTAACCAACACAGTTGTCCTACTCCCGCCAGCACGTTCTGCATTGCGAATTCAAACGATGTGGCTGTAGGTGGCTTCCTTTGAATCTCCTGTTGGACAGAAAGGGAATGCTTTGAGAGGGGGAACATCCTGTGGGTTAATGATTGGCTTGATTTGCTGGGGCGCAGAGTGATGGCTGAGCGTAAGAATGTCGTGGTTACAAGTTGAGGCTGCGGGCTTTATAACACTTGGCACTACACAGCTGCAATTTTGACTTCCTGTGGCTGCCGTTGTTTTCCGGACTTTATGCTCTAGCCATTTCGTTCTCTGCATCTGTGTGTGTGTCTGTGAGTTGGCGATATTCACATTTTTCCTCCACTGTCTTTGACCACAGCCGCCTGTGACCTCAGCTGATCTCTTAACGCTTTCACTTTTGAACTGGGAGGGCTTGTAGTTGATGATCGATGCCAACCCTCCTTGTGAAAATAGCTTGGTTGCCCATCACAGTAAATGGCAGATAATGAGTTAAAAAAATAGATAAACATGAAGAAAAGCTACATTGATATCCCAAATAAACAAATTAAGTAAGATGCAGCTTTCATGTAGATGCCTAACCCTTTATAGAGCAGGTGGTGAATGGTCATCTTATAATGCCCTTCACTGCATTAGATGTCCAAGCCAGCTTGCTGCCAGCCCTTCTCAGTCAACATGGAATGGACGTCTAGCACCGACAATGCCAGACTGAGAATGAGTTAAATGACTGCTCTACAAAGAGTCAAGAGCTTTTAATTCCTCGTATTGTATTCTATAAATGTCTTTTTTTTTTGCCAGAGATCAATCTCTTGCCTTGAACTGAGGTGTCATCAAATAGTCTGACAGAGTCTCTGCCGTCAGAGCTTCAGCAATGAAAGCAAAGGGATGAGGAATTTTGAAGGTAGCTGTCATCATTCTCCCTGTACAGTAATTTCATGGGATCAGCTTCCTTAAATTGAAACTTCCATGGAGAGCCCAAATTACAGAAATAAGTTTGTTCACGTGTGCATACTGGTTACAAATTGATAGAAAACACACGTTCCCTTGTTTTGTATCCAGAATTCACCCCCATCTTTGCCCTCCCAACGCTCCCCAAAATCAAACACCCAACCCAAAAGAAACACACACAGTATTCCCCAAAAATACTTACATACACAAACAGACTCATTCTCCAATTCTCTCTTCACTAGGTCAGCATTTTAATGTGAGTTTAGTGAACAACCGGCAAATGACACTTGGTCCTCAAGGGGATTCTGCTTAATATAGCTGAAGAAAGAAGTCATGGTATTGCATGCATATGTGTGCATGTGTGTTAGGGAGGGAAAATGCTGTATGAGTGCTCTGAGGGGGCAAGGCGTATGAGGGTATGAAAAAGGGGCTGATTGTGGCTGAATGGGGGTTGCCAAGGCTTTCCTGAAAACTGTTTCCAGCAGCTTGCCGAGATCCCCGGAGAGAGGAGAGGAGTGGTGTGAAAGTAGTGTGTGTCACTGGAATAGAGAACAGGAGCAGAAAATTTATGATACAGATAGTTTGGCAGAGCGACAGCAGATAAATGCCATGCTAAAAATGCTAACGAGAGTCTCCGACCCCAGCTGAGGGATCTAATTGGAGAGCGGAAAAAAAGGATTAAACCTCTTACAGACCCCACAAAGCCAGCATTAGTGTGCACTAGTACAGTGCCAAAGCATGTACTATCACACTTTTGCACTATGTAGAATGTTGCCTGCCACATAACTGTCGGATGCTTTTTCTTTCAGAGTTCGACATTTAGATGCATCATTAGTGGGGGGTGGGGGGGGTCTTATATTACCTTTATGATTACTGAAGACAAGCACTCTTGGTGTGATCTACTTGAACTTGCTAATGCTCCTGTTGCTGTAATCCAGGGAATTGTAAATGGGCAACAGTTGAAAAAGGGGGGTGGAAAGGACATAGTGAAGAAGAAAACAGCCACAGTGCTTACTGTTGTCTCCATGGTGAGTCTGCTGACCTGGCAATTTGCACCCCCTTTCCCCGTCCCCACAAGGAGAACCACAGTGCTTCTATGCCATGTTATCGAGAAAGATTGAGGGAGATTCAAGTGACCGCGAAGGACAACCTTGAAACGCAAGTGTTAGACACACATGGAGTGAAAAGCTTTCATTTTGCAAGTTTTCCTAGCGTATCATTGAGACAATCATGAACTCACAGAGTTAATGATTTCTCCAGTGTCTGAGAGTCACCTCTACTTGGCTGTCTGTGCTCATGTTTGTATTCTCTGTAGGTTCTGAAGTCACTCCTATGTTTGACTTTCTCTCAGTCTCTCTCTCTCTCGCTCCCTCTCCTTCAGTCACTCTTTCCGGCCTGTCACAAACCCCCCCCCCCCCCCCCCCCCTTCTGTCTATACCAGCATGGGTTCACCTCACGGCTCCCTTCAAACTGTGTGTGGCAGATGAGTTAAAAGACAGATAGATCCATAAAGTTGGAAAAGATTTAGGAAAATCTGACCAAAAAAAAGTGGAGAGTGAGGACATCAGTAGACTCTGTCTGAGTTGGACAGTTCAGAGTTTTAAAGGGGAAAGGGGAGGGATTTAGGGGGAGGGGTGGCAGGGGGAGACAGGGGGAACATGCTGGCTCACTCCTAAAGTGTCAGAGTGTCTAAAGTTGGGCTCTGGAAAGAGAAGCAATTGCTGCAGCTTCTCTGCAAAGTATTATACTGTGGGAAAATGGATGTGAACTGAGGCTTCTTTTCACAAATCTTGAACTGGTTGGAAGAAAGCACATCATGGATTCTGACTCAGATTCTCCCTTCAACTACTCGTGGCCCTCTTTTCCCAGGATGAGGATGCGTAAGAATTCTGGCAAAAAAGGTAAACATAAAAACATGTACATTATGAATGTTGAACTCTATCGTTGTGTTACACTTCATGCTAGTTGTCACCTGCACTGTTGTGAAAATGAGCAACTTCAAATCCGCTAATGTGTTGGGCAGGTGTAATGTTTGGAATGCTTGCTGGTGACTGGTTTGCACATAATTCCACAGTTAACTGCCTTATGAGAAATGTAGAAAGTTGCCATTGATATTTTGGAGCAATACTGTTAATTAAGAATGATGCCATCACACCTACTTATTTACAAGCAGTTACTGCAACAACACTATCAGTCACAATGAGACAACTGTTTGTTTGCTGGTGATGCAACCTGATATCTGACAGTTTGTTGCGGAATGTCAGATGTCCTCATGAAGCTGATTGACTACTTTCAGACTTTAAACATCTTCGACAAACATTGTTATTTCATTGTGTTGGTCTGCAGGTCCATGTGATTGCTTGCCTCTATAATTTCCAAAAAGTATGAGACACCCTTTTATAAATTATAGCGCTTAAGTAATCTCATAAATCCATCAAAATTGTGCTCGAACACTGTTGCATGTGTGCAAAAGAGTATGTTTTCCCAGAAAGCGAGGGAAGGCGCATAGACACAGCAGAAGCTCAAGTTACTGCCATGTCTGTGTCATGGCTTCATTCCAGTCGTCTTTCCCTCATCTTTGACCATAAACCTCAGCAACACAGCTCTAGTTATTGCTTCTTGATTGAGAGTGGCACTGGTGAATTTGATTAAAAATAGCCGGCTTGTATTACAAAGTCAATACTAAGATGAAATGCACTATCGAAGTGACCATATAAAGTCTTGGTGAAGGTGATTTGACTTTCTTGAATTTTAAGTGGATGTACGGCATCCAAAGTTTGGACAGTGAACAGGTTCAGCTGTGAAAAGCACTTTGAGATTACCATACAGCAATTCAGACATTAGAAAAATGCTTCTTAAAGTGCATGGGGGGACCTATCCAATCAGAGAAACAAATATGACATCACTAGGACCCGACCACAAAATCATTGGAAACCTTTGAAGAGGCAACAGAGAAGTTAAGTTGGTAAACATTAGCACGGGGTGTATGGAAAAAGATTCCAGATGAATTAAAGTAAATAAATGTTTCGAAAGATGCACCGTTGACAAAGAGTCTACAACCACAACCTGGCTACCTAACAGCTGAATCTGATAAAAATATCTGGAAAGAAATGATAGTTTTGTGCTGAAATATGAATGGCATGACTTATAGTTTTCATTCCAACTTTTTTTCTTGTTGTTCTTTTAATTTGACTTGTGAGTAAAACTTGGCGATAAGCACTGTATGGTGACTGCAAACTCCACTCACTTAATTGATGCTCCCATTTCAGCTCCACTGTCAAACTAAACATAAAACCTAGAGAATTACACATTGTGCAAGAATAACAGCCACATAATTTTGCTTTAACGTCAGATATCTTACTTCTAACACTTGGAAACCTGATAGAAGGATTAACAAATGGCAAACATGTTTGAGCCTTTTAAGCAATGGATATTTTAACACAAATGGTGGGGAAACATATGAAAGCTGATCAAAGCTGACTGAGTAGAATCACAAAGAGCTTTTTTCGTTGAAAATTCTTTTGAATAAATACTTAAATCCCTGAATTCTTTATTGATATGGACATAAAACAGTCTCGATTCTTGGTTAAAAGCAACAACAACAAAAAAAATTGTGCAGTTAGTATTTGTTTTACGTAAATATGTCAAATGTGCAGCTCATCTTTTAAGTTCACTGTGGCGCCCCCTTACCACAACAAAAAGCTTTTTACGTTGAAATTCTAGTGAATAAGTGTTTAAATCCTTAAATTCTTTATAGATGTGGATGTAAAAAAGTCTTGATTCTGGGTTAAAAGCAAAAAAAAACATGCAGGTAGCATTTATTTTATGTAAATATTGCAAACTATGATGCCAATGCCTTAGCAGCTAATTTCTCCATTTTTTTCACAACGTTTCAAAATGTATGCATGGTACGAAAAATATAATAATTACCTTGAATCCTCGAACAAATCACTCCTGAGACAATCCTTTCTGTTTGTATGTGGTACAGCTTTCGTAGTTTTTGAACCGAAATCCACCGTTAGTTCGCTGCATGCGTGTTTGTGAATAGCTCATCTTGATGTGGGCGGCCCCTACTTGAAGGTGTTGCATGGCTGAGCTGACCCGTCAATAATGATGATCTCAATGATTGTGATTAAAAACACTGGGATTATTAGTCTTTTTTTTTTTCAAAGGCTGGAACAGAAGGCCAGCATATTGGAGGTGCCACGGTGGCAGAGTTGGTTGCACATCCGCCACAGTTCTGAGATTGTTGGTTTAATCCTGACTCCCTATGTGGAGTTTCTTCACCCTGTACCTGTGTAGGTTTTGTCCGGGTACTCTGTTTTTTTCCCCACATCCCAAAATCATGCATGGTAAGCTGATTGAACACTCCAAAATTGTCCATAGGTGTGAGTGTGTGCGTGAATGGTTGTCTCATTGTGCCCTGTAATTGGCTGGCAACCAGTTTAATGTGTTTACCCCGCCTCCTGCCCATTGTTAGCTGGGATAGGATCCAGCACCCTCGCAGCCCTCGAATGGATAAGCGGTTCAGAAGATGAATGTATTAAAGATCATAGGAGATACGTATGTGTTTATGGTTAAATGTGGTCTGGAAAAAAATATGACTTAATATTTAAAGGCACCACTTTAATTGAACTATACCTATATCATTAAATATTCTGCATCATGGACTTGAAAATTTAGGGGTGTCAGTGTATTTTCAGGTGTTAATGCCTGTGTAACTGATCTTGATGGTTCTGATGACGTGATCCCCCTCCCCTTACTCAGGCTGGGTCTCGTACCCTTGCCGTCAGAGCACAGTAGAGCACACTATCCGCTAATTGTGCTGTCTTGACTGTATGGGGAGTGAGGGTTCTGTACAGCACCTGCTTGCACCCGTTACACCTCTACATTTATTTCTTCACTCTGAAGGCTAATAACTGTTTGCATAAGGCTTACCTCCCTCTGAATTTCTTCGGTCAGCTCAAATGTAAACATAACAGTAACACGCAATGTGATGCTTGGACCGATTGCAGGTGTCGTTACTCATGCTGGATTTGTGGATTTTGCTAGTCAATTGTTGTTACTGTATAAATAGCCCTTTAAAAACCTGTGAGTCAAATCATAACTTTCGCTGCCTTGGTACTTTGTCTCCATTTTTAGACTGATTATTATTTTACTCTCTTTCCAATGGCTTTGGCATCTCTTGAGTGTGACAGATGTTTCACGCAGTCCTGAAGAGACTACATAAAAGGAGAAAACGCAGAGATGATTCATGTTTTTGTGCTCATAAGAAAAAAATGTGGAGTTTGCTCAAATGACAGGTACAACTGTTTATCCTGAATGTTCCCCAGCAGCCTCCAAACAGAGTGGACCTTGAGAAAGAGCCCTTGTGACAAACCTGCCTCCCCTTTCCCCCTTTCCTCTCTGCCTTCCTTTCGATGACTCCATCCCAGGGGTGTGCACAGGTTGAGGGGTCACTCTCTGTATTTAACTGCCCTGGTCTGGAGACCTGCCACTGACTGCCGCCTTTGTCTTACTTTCTAGAAGAGCTCCTGTACTCCCTTTAAGCCTTGCAAGCACTGCTACTGTATAGGCTTGGTGCTCACTTGAGGACATGCTGTGAATATCACATCTTCTCACACACAGTAGAGTGTCTTTGGCCACAATCCTACACAAAATTGATGGGCTGCTACGCACTTAGACATTGCTCAACATTGCGAGTAATGTGAGCCCTACCGGTTTATTCTTCCGTTAACTAATGTTAAACACAGATCTTAGCAGCTGACAGTAATGATCACCAGGCAATGTTTAATGGGACAGAGGTGTCACGATGATCCAGGCCGCAGCAGACAGATGTGGCTTTGAATCTGGTCCAGCAGCTGAATTATTAGCACCTGCTGTCAGTCATACAGAAGTGGGTTGATATTTCAAGGTCTTTATCTTGCAACCTTTTTACCTAAACAGGCCTACATGTTTGAGCAGCAAAAATAATATAGTTTGAATTTTTCCTGCCTAATCATTAAGGCAAAGAATTTGAAACAAATGACTTACAGGGAGACATTAGAGATTGTCTAAGTGAGTGTTGGCCACATCAAATATTCCACAACTGTCTGGTGGACTTTAGTTGGCCCCCAGACTACAAGTTTGACACCCCTCTTTTATGCATTCTTGTATGTTTAGAACAGAGGTTCTTAACCTTGCTAAAAGGTACCAAACCCGACGAGTTTAAATAAGTATTTAGTCAACCACCAATTATGCAAGTTCTCCTACTTGAAAAATTAGAGAGGCCTGTAATTGTCAACACGGGTAAACCTCAACCATGAGAGACAGAATGTGGGGGAAAAAAACAGAAAATCACACTGTTTGATTTTTAAAGAATTTATTTCCAAATTAGAGTGGAAAATAAGTATTTGGTCACCTACAAACAAGCAAGATTTCTGGCTGTCAAAGAGGTCTAACTTATTCCAACGAGGTCTAACGATGCTCCACTCGTTACCTGTATTAATGGCACCTGTTTTAACTCATTATCGGTATAAAAGACACCTGTCCACAATCTCAGTCAGTCACACTCCAAACTCCACTATGGCCAAGACCAAAGAGCTGTCAATGAGACAAAATTGTAGACCTGCACCAGGCTGGGAAAACTGAATCTGCAATAGGTAAAACGCTTGGTGTAAAGAAATCAACTGTGGAAGCAATTATTAGAAAATGGAAGACTTATAAGACCACTGATAATCTCCCTCGATCTGGGGCTCCATGCAAGATCTCACTCCGTGGTGTCAAAATGATAACAAAAACGGTGAGCAAAAATCCCAGAACCACACGGGGGGACCTAATGAATGACCAACAGAGAGCTGTGACCACAGTAACAAAGGCTACTATCAGTTACACAATGCGCCGCCAGGGACTCAAATCCTGCACTGCCAGATGTGTCCCCCTGCTAAAGAAAGTACACGTCCAGGCCCGTCTGCGGTTCGCTAGAGATCAATTGGATGATCCAGAAGAAGACTGGGAGAATGTTCAGAGTGTTATGTTCAGATGAAACCAAAATAGAACTTTTTGGGAGAAACACAGGTTCTCGTGTTTGGAGGAGAAAGAATACTGAATTGCATCCGAAGAACACCAGTCTCCAGATCTCAACCCCCATAGAAAATCTGTGGAGGGAGTTGAAAGTCTGTGTTGCCCAACGACAGCCCCAAAACATCCCTGCTCTAGAGGAGATCCGCATGGAAGAATGAGCCAAAATACCAGCAACAGTGTGTGAAAAGCTTGTGAAGAGTTACAGAAAACGTTTGGCCTCTGTTATTGCCAACAAAGGGTACATAACAAAGTATTGAGATGATCTTTTCGTATTGACCAAATACTTATTTTCCACCGTGATTTGCAAATCAATTCTTTAAAAATCAAACAATGTGATTTTCTGTTTTTTTCCACATTCTGTCTCTCATGGTTTAGGTTTACCCATGTTGACAATTACAGGTCTCTCTAATATTTTCAAGTGGGAGAACTTGCACAATTAGTGGTTTACTAACTACTTATTTGCCCCACTGTAGATAAAATATTTTTTCAAATTAAAAACTGATATACCGTAATTTCCCGAATATAACGCACACTTTTTTTTCCCAAAATGCACCTGTAAAATCATGGGTGCGCGTTATACACAGGTACAGCAACCGAGACAGAATGATTCAATGATTCATGTTCCAGTGTCAGCATGGACCAGCACAATATTGATCCAAACAATAGTGATATAATAATCAACTTTCATGTAATCCTTCATGTAAAAAAAATATTTTTATGATATTTTTCACGTCTAATAAAATTAAAATGCTTTTGTTGTACTATTCGTTTATTACCGGTACATTTTTCTTACCTTGTGGTCGCAACATGCCGACTTGACACGGTCATGTTGTCTTGAAGAGAACATATACAGCGATCCGTTTCATAGAAATATGGACCGTGTGGCTAGCTATAACAGGAGTCTGAGGAGGAGTATCGAACAACGGAGCTAAGCCACGTTGTTTTCTTGACACTGAAACTCACAAAGTAACAACATACGTCTTGCATGCTGCAGCGGGAGATGTTTGTTTACTTCCGGCTGTTGGCTTAACTAAACTCTTCCTCCTGGGAACTACAAAACTTGCCAACATTAGTTCCTCTGGTGAATTCTGTTAAAACTCGCTACAACCGCTTACTTTATAAGTTTGAGACACGAGACTTATATTTATTGGTGCTAAAATTAGGGTGAGCTTTGTACACGAGTACAAGAATTTTCCCTAGATTTTATAGGTAAATTTCGGGTGCACGTTATATTTGGGTAATTACGGTAGCTAACCTAGTAAGTTAATATCTAAGGGAATTCCATTCAGTTCTCATTTTGAAAGCCTCTTTTTAGAAACCGGTCCAAATTTTATGTTTTTTGATGTTATCTTTACAGATAGAGCAATGCCTGAATTCATTCCATTATTACACATGGCCAAGACTAGTCCAATGACTGTAACTTTTGAATTTGTAATTAAAATTTTGAGAAAATATGTTACGTTGTTCAACATTAAGCTTGCATCACATGCTAGTGTCATGGTGTAAAATGTGAGGCAAATGTTGTTGTTTTTTAATGCCAGTGAAGTCCATTTTGCCCGAAGATCTGTTGTACTTCCTCATATCCAGTGCGAGTCAACCTTCCACTGAGCAAACCAGTTTCTCCTCTGTTCAGATAGAGAAGTAGCTGTTGAAAGAAATGGAATAAAGTCTGTATATTTGGGGCCTAAAACACCCCTTTGCCTATATTTAGTCAGCGTATAAAATAAGGGCCCTGGATGTCTTAACCTTCACCGATCCCCTTACTTAGACTTACTCACCGAAGCCCTGGGTGTTTCGATCAAACCCAGGTTAAAAACCACTGGTTTAGGATATAGCTTTACATTGTACTCCCAGAGTTACAGAATTTCTGATCAAAGTGATGTGTGTTCTTTATATCAAACAGATGTGTGTCTTACATCTGTACCTTTACGTTTGACATGAATGGACCGAGCATCATCTGGTTCTCTCGTCAACGTCTGCTTGACTCCTTGTGGGTTTTCAGATTTATTGGACTCGCAACCGACAGGAAGCACAACCATTTGCTGGTCTGATTTATTCTAGTCTATAAAGCTGGACTTCTTTTCTCCTACTGTGTGGTGCCAGCAGCTTGCAAGGCCAAACCATTAGGTTTTTCTGTTGGAGTGACACCTGATTCTGTGTTTGAAAGGAAGGTTTTTGGAGCAAGGTTCCTGACACAAGTGTGGCGTACAATAATCTCAGACTATAATTTGAAGCATTACAATAACTAAGTTAAGAAGGCTGTCACCATGGGTTAACACAATGAGCATTGAACAGTATTACCGGTTGTTAATGTGGTTAGGAAATTATTTTTTCCATGGAATGCCTCACTGGGTGTAAAACCTCTGCTCCTTGCTATGCATCACCTCACTGGAACGCTTGTTTATGAGCAGTGATGTGGCTCTAATTGTGGTTTTATTCTTTAAAAAGTTGGTTATGATGTCAGTGCAACAAAAGTGCAAAATAATACAAACTGAAATACATGTTTCTCTGCTAGACTACTGCAATCAGTTATTTTAACTTCCTCTTTGTTTTTCAGCACGAGGTACTTCACATCAGGCACTTTATGAATCTGTTTATTAGGACTGCTGTAATATAAAAATAAACACGTGGTCCTAGACTAGTGGTCAGCAACCCACTGCTCTTTCAACCCTGAGATGTGACTCAATTATATATTAATGATTAAATATTTGAATTAAGTTTATTCTGGCATTTGTGAGATTTAGGAAAGAACTAAACCCTTTAGGAGGCAGATCAAGTCAGTCTTACTGTTTTTGTGTTTTTGTTAGCGGAGCACAAATGCAGGTAATGAATTCCCTAACTACTGGTATGTAAAGTCCCGGTTGCCCCTCAAAAGCTGTACCCATAAGCCTTAAGTCATAAGTGGGAGAAAATGAATAAAATCTACATGTATATATACACACACAGATAGTTGAGCTGTATGGAATCACAGGACTGCCAAAATTTAAAATTAAATAAATAAAGAAATAAATAAATCTAAAGAGAAATAAATGAATGAATAAATAAAAAGATGAGAATGTAAAAGTATATTTTGTCATTAACTCTTACTTTTTGTCAATGAAAATCACAATGGGAAAAAACAATTTTTGTCATTAACTTTTAGTTTTTTCATTGAAAAACGGGAAAAAACAATGGCTTTTTTTTCCCTTTCTTGCCTTTGCCTTTTCTATTTCACTCGTTTCGCTTCTTTGCCTTTGCTTTTGCTATTACCAAAGGGAATGGTCTGTCAATCAAATGGCGTTGAAAGGGTCTTTCCAAACAGGAATAAATGTTTTAGAAAAAGTAGGAAAAGCCATTGTTTTTTCATTGGTGTTTTTCAATGAAAAAAAGTAAAAGTCAATGACAAATATTCATTGTTTTTTCTGTTTGGGATTTTCATTGACAAAAAGTAAAAGTCAATGACAAAATCTACTTTTGTATTTTCATTTATTCATTTATTTATTTTTTAATTTTGGCACTCCTGTGATTCCATAGAGCTGATGCAATGATTTAAAATGTCATCGGCTCCTAGTGTCTTTTCTGTGGAAACTGGGTCAAAATGGCTCTTTGAGTGGTAAAGGTTGCTGACCTCTGTCCCACAACCATTCAGTATTGATTGGATGGTGCATTCAGGTGCTCAGTGCCAAGCAAATAGTTTATAGACTGGCACGCGAGAGCCTGTGAGGTTGTTCTGGAGAGTTTTGCTTGGACAATTTTAGTAAAACGCTCCTTTTATGTGCTTGAGTGAGGTAAGTATTCTCAGCCTTAATGATATTCTCTATAACCATAAATTGAACAAATACAACTGCCTGAAGTCATTCCCAAAAATAGTGTTGATTTTTTTGTATAGTGTGTGTTTTAAGAGCAGAGGTGTTTTGACATAGCTAAACCTGGCTTCTCCTCATAGTGGCTCTACTGTGTAGAAAGGGTTCCCTTCAAGGCTACTGTGTGCTCACTGGAAGCTATCTTCTCTCCACCGACCCGCTGAAGGCCGGGTGTGGGAAGAAACAAGCATACAGATGCCAAGGCACAACGCCTGACACACCCATTCACACGTGTGTGCAAAGAGCCTTTGAGACAAACACGCACGCATACTCATGTGCAGTCTCGGCCATCTGAACTACCCAGGATGTCTTTGTCACTTCCTGTGTTTGTGAGGGGTTATTTTGCCGTTGCTGTAGAAACCCACAATAATATTGAAAAATTGCTTCCCAACAGAAAAAAGCCAGTCCATAGGCCAGAGCCAAGCCTCGTCACCGACTCTCGCTGCTGCTGCCAGGCTGTCAGCGATGATCCACGGGAAAGACAGAGTATATGCCAACGCGATGGTGGTGGACCAGGTGAGAAGCCCAGTCAATACATATACTGTAATGTCTTGATTTATTTTGTGGGAGATAAAAATATGTTGTGCTTTATTAGTAAAGATGTCTTTGACAGCTCAGATTTCAAGGTTTAAAAAAACAAAAAACATCTGTTTGTGAGCCCACAGGGTTTGGAGTGGGTCATTGGCATTTTCTATGTTTGAACCAACTGCAAAGTGTGGGTTTTTTTGTTTTGTTTTTGTTTTTAATAGAGGATGCACTTTGCTGGGGAATAATATCCAAAATTAAATGTCTTTTTTTCTGTCCTCCTCCCCAAAGTAATTTTTGACACAGAGGAAACACACAATCAAAAAATATCACACACTGACTGCATACATTATTCGTTCATATACTGCCGACTAATGCGTTATGTGTACACATGTACTACATTTTCCTATTCCAGGTGGATGATGTTGATATTAAATATCGCTCTCGCCCAGCGCCTGATGTTGGCAGCTCTTGCTGGGACCCTTTCACCATGACACCGTTTGACACAAGCTCCTGTTCCAAAAATCGCCCGTCCACACCGCAAAATAGCAAGAGGGCTATCCGAAGCCCAGTCCCAGAGAATTCCGTCGTCTCTCCGGCTTCCCCCTTAGCTTCCCCCCCATCTTTCCCGTCCTCCCCCCTGGCTTCCGCCTTCCGTTTGTTTGAAGGAGGACAGAAGCGACAACCGCAAACCAGACTTCCAGTCTCTCCCGGTAGAGAATGCAACTTGCCAGCGACGACCCGTGGACTGAGGTATGACATTAATGATGACAATTTTTTTATACTATATATATAATTCTTGATAGAAAGTTAAAACTGTATCCTGGCTTAAACGTTACAATTTCAAGTCAAAAAGTGATATCTCAAAATGAATCTGTTTCTCCTCTTTGAATTTGAATGGATTCCCCAATTGAATTAGTTTGTTGTGTAATATTTGTGAAGCATTGGATTCTAATATAATGTGAAGCTGAACTGTCACATTATTTATACAGTGTGTAAGGGCAAAACTGCATTTTCATCTTTCTAAAGAATCATAGAAGTACCCATTTGTTGTCGTATGTCACCATGCAGCCCTAGCCTTGAGTGTGACAGTGGGGAAGAGGACATACTCGGCCATTCTTACCCCTGCACTGCTTCAAGGCTGCAGTCCAGCTCCCCAGACCTTAACCACTCTCACTCCAACAGCACAAAAAAACCCACTCAGGTATTGTACTGTATGTGTAATCTGTATCTGAAAATACCTTCGCTTCTACTACATCTAGCCCCTCCTATGATAAAATGTCTGCATTTGACATTTTCTTGATTTTAAAACATCTCTCAGGACACAAAATAAAACCTTTTAACTACTGGTTGATCAATCTTTTTTAGTGTGCTTCTAAAATGCCAATATTCAAATATATAAACTCCATCAACAGCTCAATGCTCTGATAAGAGGTCAGCCATATTGATTGGGTTTCTCAGCATTGTGTAAAAATGCTCAGTTCTCAGGCTGTTTGTTTACTGCCCTCTGCTCTGTCCCTACTCTCATCCAGAACCCAGAAGAAGGCGAGATTCGACTGCGCTCGTACTCCTACTCCTCCCCCAAGGCGAAGCCCTCACGCCCCTTGCTAAACAGAGACGCAACCATCACTGATCTAGCGGAAGGTGAGTGGATTCTCTACGTTTTCCTTCTATGACTTCTTCGTTCTTCCTAAAAAAAAAACTTGGCCAGATATCGGTCATTCCTTGATGTCTATTGTTGTGAAATAATCACGATCCAGATCAAAACTGCCTCTTTTTTTTTTTGCCATAGATGCCCGTTGTCCCCAGTTTACATTAAACATAAAACATAGACTTCATAACCTATTGACATGACATGGGAACGGGGCTGATTCGTAGTGGGCCTATTTTCAAAAACTTCAAATTCAAATATTTACAAAACCAAAGCAGCTACCGACCTAAAACCAAAACAGGCACCTACCTTAGCCATTTATGAGTCTCCATGAGCAGCGGCATCAAAAAATTCAAAGTCGTTCCCTTATAAAATCCCGAATAATTATTTTCTATATAAGTATAGCACAACTTAAAATGGAAATAAAAGTCTCAGATTTTACACTGGATGCACACAAATCAGCAAATGCAGAAATAATCACCTATATTTTCAGGATCAATAGCAATATTTAACATATCATATAAGTTTTTGACCAAAATAGCAACTTAATTTTTTCTTACTGCAAGTTTTCAACAGCTAATAAATCACTCAATTTAACATCAGAAACTTAATACTTGAGGAAAACATGCAGAATCAATTATACATAATATATAAATAGATACTTAATAAATTCTATATACAATCACAACTTATTATAGAATAGAATATCACTTTATTATCATTATACACTATATACTTTTAGCGAATGAGGCTAGCGGCCGCCTGGCGCAAAAGGAGCTTTTCTGGCAAAAATTCTTGTGAATAAATGCTTAAATCCCCGAATTCTTCATAGATATGGACATAAAACAGTCTCAATTCTTGGTTAAAAGCAAAGAAACCGTATAGTTAGCGTTTATTTTTTACGTATATTGACGAAGTACCATGCTACTAATTTAGCGAATGAGGCTAGCAGCCGCCTGGCGTAAAAGGAACTTTTCTGGCGAAAATTCTTGTGAATAAACGCTTAAATCCCAAACAGTCTCGATTCTTGGTTAAAAGTAAAGAAACCGTGCAGGTAGCATTTATTTCACGTAAATATTGCCAACTATGAGGATAGTCAGTTCCATGTGTATACAAAGAAGAAAATTCCTGCGAATAAATATTTAATGTATGGTACGAAAAATATCATATTTACCTCGAATCCTCTAACATCACTCCTGAGACAATCCTTCCTGTTTGTATGCGGTACAACTTTCGTAGTTAAATCCAATCGTAAGTAAATCCAAGCTTGAATCCGACATGAGCGTGTGCAGTCCTCGGCTATTAGTAAATGAAGCTCGGCCTCCTCTGATAAGCAAAGAATGATGAAGTGTCAGGTCAATAGATTTTTGAAGTCTATGCATAAAATTATGTGTTTTATTATTTCTTTCGTAAATTATTTTTTATTATTATGAATTCATTATTAATATTTGTTATCTTTTCATTAACTTTCTCAACTTGGATTAGCTAAGTGGTTCCTAACCTAGTTAAAGGTACCGAACACTACGAATTTCACCATTCGAAATTTAATAATACATCAATTTTTTTTCAAACCTAACATAGCTCAGCTAGAAAGCTAAAATCTGCGTGAGTTCCCATTCAACCATTTTTCAACATTTAAATTTACTACACATAATTTTGCCATTTGCTATTGATTTTCATGTTGGAAAATGAAACTTTATTTCCACATTCTTGCGTCATATACTATTTTCAAGACATGAAGTGTGACGCAATTTTTTTTTTTTTTTTTTTTCGATCATCTGTGCAGTCCACACCGTCCATATATCTGTTACACTTCCTCATACCTAGTGCGCGTCAACCTGTCACTGAGCAAACCAGTTTCTCCTTCCATTAGAGAGCAGGCTAGCAGTTGAAAAAAATGAATGAAGTATGTAAATTGGGGGCAAACCATTTCACAGCCTAGTCTAAAACTACATTTTGCCTTTAGTCAGCGTATGAAAATAGGGCCCTGTGTGTCTTTGCCTTCACTGAACCTCTTAGAGTTACTCACCAGGTTAAGAACCACTGGTTTAGCCGCTATTTGGAAGCAAAAACATAATTAAACGATTTTAAAATCAGAATACAGCGGTACCTCTACATACGAAGTTAATCCGTTCCAGGACCTTGTTTGTAAGTCGAAATGGTCGTATGTCGAGCAGGATTTTCCCATAGGAATACATTATAATTCCATTAATTCGTTCCACAGCCCAAAAACCTTCACTAAATCCTTAAAAAATACTGCTGGTACTATTACAAATGGCAATTACACATAGCAAAACAAATAAATTATAAATCAAAATCGGAATAATAATAATAATAATAATAACTAGGCCTGCAAGCAGGATTGAACGGGCCCTCGCAATCTAGCGCAACTCGGACGTCACGCAACTCGGACAGTGAGCAGGTCAGGGTGGTGGCAGATCCTCCTCCCTAATCATCTCATTAGAACCTAACATGCTTGAACGTTGCCTCTTTACATTCACACACCTAAGAGATAAAAACCCCTATTGGACAGAGGACTACAAAAAAGGAGCGAATAAAGGGTCGTCACGGCAACAGAGAGAGACATGTGGACATGGGCCGTAAAATAAATATTTCAAAAGGTCTTGAAACTATAATGACCAACCTGAAAAGAACTGGACATATATTAGAAAAATGAGTGACTTTCTATTGTCACTAGTTGGCGCTGTAGGGTTGATGCAAATGACCCCTACAGGACCCTTCAGAGTATGACTCAACAAGCACGAGATGTTTGGCGCAGATATGTTGTAGAAGTTATGACTGTTCAAAACTTGTGGTGAGACGAAATGGCTTCAGTCATTTTCACTTCTCCTGTTGGACTCTTCTGCTTCAACCAAACCTCAGTATTTTTCATCAGGCACCTGAACACATGTCTTATGGCTCCCCTGATGCAGGTTTCAGGTGAATATATTTTCTTTCCTTGGAGGAGGAGCCTGTTTAGTAAAAAAAGGAATTTCCTGTTCCCAATAGAGGGCGCTTGGCCTAATGGGTAATTTTTCAATGCACTCGTGTTAAGGGTGGGCTCCCGCACATACATGCCAGATATGAAAAAGATTGAACGTTGTGTCAAGGAGCTATTAGTCTTTTACTGAATTTGTCATTTTGCCGAAAAAATGGCTGACTTAGGTCCACGCCCAGGTCAGACATGTCAATCAAAACGCACCATTTTGAAAATTTTAGATCTCTTATGTCTCCTGAATAGTCTCACCAATTTTGAAGATGATCCAACTAACTCCCTCTGTTGCAAGGTCTCAAATGTGCACCCTGTTAATTGATAAAAATTTCACATTCGATCAAAATACCCAATTTCCTGTTGGGTTTGGAATATGGGTTCAAGAGACTTTTTGGAGCAGTTTTGCACAAGGTATCGACTCCCCAAATTTCATTTCTCTACGTTAAAAAAACCTAATAGAAAACGCCTTTTTGAAAAATTCAAGGGGGCGCCACTGAGCCCTTTTGTTAAATTTTTTTATAACGTCGCAAGATTATTGAAATACACGCAAAGCCGCATGTATGTGCAAAATTTGGTGAGTTTCCGTGCATGTTCAGGCCTCCAAATGTAAACTGTACTACAAATGGATAAAAATTTCACATTCGATCCAAAATACCCGATTTTCTGTTGGATTTGGAAAATGGGTGCAGGAGACTTTTTGGAGCAGTTTTGCATAAGGTATGGACTCCCCAAATTTCATTGCTCTACGTTGAAAAAACCCAATAGCAAAGGCCTTTTTTAAAACTCTTTTCTGTCGCCACTAGTTGGCACTGTAGAGTTGATGCAAATGACCCCTACAAGACCCTTCAGGGTATGACTCTCAACAAGCACGGGAAGTTTCGCGCAGATATGTTGTATAACTGCTGAGTTATGACTGTTCAAAGTTTTTTGCGCGACAAATTGTTGACGGTCATTTTCACTTTCCTGTTTGGACCCCTCCGCCTCAATGAAACCTCAATATTTTTCATCAGGCACCTGAACACAGGTCTTAAGGCTCCCCTGATGCAGGTTTGAGGTCAACAGATTTTTTTCCCTTGGAGGAGGAACCTGTCTTGTAAAAAAAGGCATTTCCTGTTCTCACTAGAGGGCGCTAGGCCTAATGGGTAATATTTCAATGCACTCGTGTTAAGGGTGGGATACCACACATACATGCCAAATATGAAAAAGATTGAACGTTGTGTCAAGGAACTATTAGTCATTTACTGAATTTGTCATTTTGCCGAAAAAATGGCCGACTTTGGCACCACGCCCAGGTCAGACCCGTGAATGAAAACGCACCATTTTCAAAACTTAAGATCTCATATGTCTCCTGAACAGTCTCACCAATTTTGAAGATGATCCAACTAACTCCCTCGGCGAAAAGGTCTCAAATGTGCACCCTGTAAATCGATAAAAATGTCATATTTGATCCAAAATAACCGATTTCCTGTTGGGTTTGGAATATGGGTGTAAATGCTTTTTTGGAGCGGTTTTGGACAAGGTATAGACCCCCCAAATTTCATTGCTCTACGCTGACAGACCCTAATGTTATAGGCCAATTTTAAAATTTCAAGGGGGCGCCACTGAGCCATTTTGTTATATTTTTTTGCAACGTTGCAAAATTATCGAAATTTACAATTTTCCGCACGTATGTGCAAATTTTGGTGACTTTTCGTGCATGTTCAGGCATCCAAATTGGCCGTTTTCATTTGCCCTGAAAAAAAAAAAAAAAAAAAAAATCCTTTGCAAAACAATAGGGCCTTCGCACGCTTAGTGCTCGGGCCCTAATAATAATTCCTGTATTAATGTAACGAATCGGGTTCTAATGTGGCGGACGTTTTTTGCTGACCCTAGACGCACCGTGGGGCTGACGTGCCAGAGACAGACCGGTGAGCTTGAGTTTCACTTTCACTTTGAATGTTTTCTTGAGAACACCGTCAATTGCGGCAGACAGAAGGTGTTTTTGTTTTGAATAAATTGTGAAATAAATGATAAAAACGTGGCGAAGTTGGCGATTTCTCTGGAGATGTTACCACAATAAGAATTGTCAGCTTAACTTATAAAGACTGGCGAACGATGGTCGGAGGAGGACCGTGGAGATGTATTGTTGAGCCATTTCACGGATGCCCACCCTACGCTCATATTTTTCTGTCATTTGCATCTTCATTTAGAAGGTAAGCGTCAACTTTTTCCTTGTTTCACCACCTGTACCAACCTTTTCTGACACCAGTGTTGATTTGTCACACAAGAAAATCCGCCGTGCATTCGTCTGCGGTGCTGCCATTGTCGTCGTATTTCGAGCATGTCGTCGGATGTAGAAACAAATGGCGAGTCAAATTTTACGTCGGATGTCGAAAAGTTCGTGTGTCGAAGCGATCGTATGTAGAGGTACCACTGTATCTTAAAATTTTGGAAAAAAGTTGGATATTAAGTCTAAATACCACTGTTGTTTTTTATTCTGAGCATATGTTAGTGTCCAGCATTAAGGGCCTGCATCATCTTGTGTAGATGGCGCATTCAGCAGCGGTGGTCGTTCTCTACTTCAGGCTTTATCTCTCTCTAAATCACTCTCTCGACTCAACCAAGTTAGTAAGTACATCAGAGAGAAGTCAGATGACGCCGGCGGGAGTTTCTGTGGGCTTTGAAGGGTTTCTCATAAATTCATTGGCTGCCATTGACGGTCATAGATCAAATATGTTTTAGAGGGAAACTCAACACCTTTAGAATGTGCATCCCAGCAAAAAGAATCTTGTTTAATGAATTGAATAAACAGATTTTCATTTTTTCTGATGTGTAATACTGGAGAAAAATGTAAACAAAAGCCAGTATTTCCAGAAAGTGGCAGCCCAACATCAATTATCAATGCCAGTAGAGTTGTATATAATTAAATCCCTGTAATGTCATTAATAAGCATTATTACATGCACCTGTAGTCAACTCTAAAATTGCATATATGCGTGGGTATAACTGATCTCACCAAATGGCTGTGCTCAGAAGCAGTGTCATTTTTGTTTTTTAAAAATTTGCTATTTTCTCACTTAAGACAGTTAGTTCAAAGTATTTTTCTCACTTAAGTACTTTGAGCCAACTGTCTTGTACGTGAAGGTCATTTATATTACGTGTTTTCTGCCCCTTTAACTGAAAATGATTGCTGCAAGCCCTTCCCAGTTTAATTCGACTGGACGTCTGCCGCTGTCAATGGAACTGAAACATGACCATTCAATGCTATCCCTCACAGTTTTAATGACTTTACTGTCAATGGCAGCCAATGAGTTAATAGGGGAAAATCTGGTGAGGTACACACAAATGTCATCGTGGTATTATTATGGTGTAATATTGGGTACGAATTGCATGAAGATAATTTCCATAAAATGTTTTGCAGCTTTTGGGCCAAGGCAAATATTTAAAATTTGAAAAATCTCATGGCACATAATAAACGTTCCCCAAAAAAATGTATATTCATGATCTCCTTTTTATTTTAGTGTGTAACTGTTGACTGCTAGTTCATAACACAACTGTTGTTATCCAAATATAAATGGTTTTAGATTGAATACTTCCTAAAGCCTGATGTCATGAATTTTCTCAAATTTAAAAATATAAATACTGGTTTTTTTTTTTTTTTTTTTTTTTTTTATTAAATCATGGCCTTGGAGCTTTGGTGCAGGCTTCATTATGGGGTTTTCTCCTTAGTTTTGCTTTTCTATTTTTAATGTCGTCCGTTTCTCCTTAACAAAACCCCGGTGTCATGTTTGGCCTGGTGTGGGTGTATGGCATTTAGACATTTTCACTGTCCTGCCATTGGGATGACACAGTTTCAACCTCTGGCTTTGGGTTCACCAGGTTTGTAATAGCCTCCTTCCTTTGAATGACATATTTATTTCTTACTCACTCATTTCTTTTCTGTGACACTCTACATTTCAGAACAGAGTGTGCTGAACCTGACTGAGACTTCCAAAGAAAAAAGGTAACCCTATTGGTATAAGCTGAGACAAGATCCACTGGGCTATGTAGGACTTTACTCTGATATCAAAACATACCTTTTTAGGCATCACTATTGGTCTGCAGTAAGTCATTAGCTCTGATGGCTTTGCCTTTATGTATACAGCGTGTGAGACCTCAGTGTCAATCTGTGTTTTGGGTCCTACGGGGCAGGATGTGACATACTTCCTGTTGGAAAGAGCCAGTATAGGCTCTGATTGTAACCTCAAAATAACCTCAGAGTAAATAGCAACATCCCTGTCTTGACCATTTAACATTTTAACACCACATGTAAAATATGAATGAATGTGCTACGTCATATGCTTCATTTACTGTGCACCCATTTTATGTTTTGTTTACACACACACTGTATATTCATTGCTGTAAATTTGTCATTGTTTTGTGTCACAGGCTCATTAGTCAATGATGCATTTTCCCCACTAATAGCCATGCATTGCTTATTGTGGAATCATTTTAGATATATAGATACAGATAGATATCAAATCGTGCTATCATTTACATCATTTACCTCAAAGATATTATAATCCACACAATAACAAATTGCTTACTAAAAACCGCCTTTTTTTAAGAACTTGAATCTTTTACTTTAATCATTTTCGTGTTTTTGCTATAGACGTCCAATCTGCTTTGACTGGGAGTTCAGTTTAGAAGGATTGGACGTCTATCGCCATCAATGTCAGCTAATGAGTTAACATTTTGAATGTCCAAATGAACCTGCCAAAAAAAAAAAAAAACACTACAACAGCCTGGTATGAGGTGTGTTATATCCATTATGCAGGGTTTTGGGTTTCCGTAAGCGGGCCCAGTCAGCAGAGGAGGAGAGCAGCGCATCGCTCCAACACCTCACTCTTACAGAGTTCCTTAAAGAGTACGTGTTCACCAACGCGGCCTCACAGTCATGCATGTGCAGCTCGATGTTTTTTTAACATGGTTTTACAATACCTGTAGCTTCATTAACCGCATCCGTTCGGCACATATAAACAGCCACTGTGACTTCTAAATTTAGGCCACATTATTGGTTTGACGTCATATCGCATGTCATTTTCTTCTTCACGCTCTGCCATGAATGTCTGTCTTGTGTCAAATGGAACTAATTTTAAGTTGCTGCTAATAGTTGACATTTTTTTTTAATTGCATCCCACCAAGGTCATTCTATAAATAGCATCCACTAGAGTCCATAGCATGCCAAGCATGTTATCAAGAGAGTCTGTAGAGCAGAGTCCTGGAAGACTGGACATTCTTTTATCTCAGCATGATTGCTAGAACCCAAAGTCATTAATAGATTTAACTAATATTATGAGTTTTGCATCTTGGCCTTCACAAACGCCACTGATGAGATGTCTGACAACTAACAAATGTTTACACCGGAACAGGATTGAGGATGAAGAGTGGGACAAATACATTATTCCATCCAAAGTGGAGTCAGAGAAGTACAAAGTGAGCCGGACCTTCAGTTTCCTCAAGAGCAGGATGTCAAGCACGCGCAACAAAACCAAGGTGAAGACTTTGCCGCCATGGAAACTTATTCTAAAACCTTAAGGTTCACCCCTGCATTTATTAAGCAATGTCCCTGTGTAGCGCTTCACGCCGGGTAGCCGTGGTCTGTGTAGGGTGCCTTTATTTGGCGAGAGCGAAAATTCCCTCTCCTCAAGTCTTAAAAACAGCACACAGAAAATACCCTCTTATATAATGCCAGACCTCCTAGAACATCATAAGGGACCAAAACACATTCCGTAGTATACTCTCCGTGGTCACAACATGTGTTTCGGAGCATGATGCCATGCGAGCACATATACACGACCAGTTGAGCAAACAAACATGAACTCTCAGTCTTCCTTGTACAGTTTGATAGGAAAATAAACATTCCTCGCTCACACACACAACGGAATCCTCCCTAATGCTCCCCCAAGGATGAAGCGCCACAACAGCAGAAGCCGTAGACCAGAACAAAGTTAACGGAGAGGCTCACTTAAAGCCCATTATCCCAAATAACACCACTTCAGCAGGTGTATAGCAGGAAGTTGGCCACTTCTCTCCTTGTTTTTCTTGAACTATCAACTGTAGTAAATGTCATTTACAAGAAAATGCAAGTTCTTTACCAAGTGTCTTTTCAGGTTAAGGACGGGAAGGACAAGAGCGGAGCTGTGAATGGGCACCAGTTCGTTCCTGCATCTCCGTCTGGTCCTTTTGTCTGTGTGGCCTGTGATAAGCCTGTTTCTGGAAAGGAGCTGCTGCAGTGCTCCAGTAAGTATTCTGCGACGCTGTTGTTCTTTCATGTCAAGGTTGGTGTAAATATCTGAGCACATGCTGTCGTCATGTTTTTTTCAATTTTCGTCCTCCTAGCGAAGTCAACATTGATGGACTGTTTTGATAGACATCTAGACACCATTTACTTGTTTATTATCAGTTACAAGATTACATTGACCAGGATTTTGTCTTTTTATTGTGTGTAGACTGTTTTTTGAACATCCACAAGAACTGTCGAGACTCCGTTGCACCATGCGGAAAGGTAACCATCATTGACTTAATCTGGTCTCTCAAAACAATGGCTGCGTTTACATGGACACCTTTGTTCGGATTAAAAAGCTTGATCGGAATAAAATTGCTTCATGTACACACCAAAGTTGGAATATTCTAACCTGAGCCAGACCGTTCTGATCAAGATACTTTTCCCCCACATTTTGGAACAAACCATCTTTACGCCACATATCTGTGATGTCAGTCTATGCGTTTGTGTTATTCCCGGATGCTAATAGAAGCAGATTAAGCGGAAGACAGCATGCACGCCAGACTAAACTGGCATGTATCCAAGATGAACATGTTGTTGGAGATATTAAAAGATTGAAAGATTTAATGGTGGAAAAATGGGGAACTACACGAAATAACGCTAATGTTTAATGTCAAAATGGATGGAGCAATGTTTTGCATGAAAATCTCACCTTTTGGTGAGGGTACACTGTTGTGTCCTGTGTCTTCAATGCCAAGCTTGGCTGCACGTCGGCCGTGAATCAACACCTAAAGCACCGTTACTAAGTTGTAATTTTGGGAGACGACAGGAGACAATAACAGGTTGGCAGAATGTAAGTCCTTCTAACTAACGACATGTTTTATTGAAGTTGCTAAGGCTGTCACAATATGCAGTGAGTCCATTTATCGCACGATAAATAAAAATGAGGGCGATAATTTTCATGGCTGCGTTTTATCATCACGTGCGTGCGTGCATACATTTGTGCGTGCGTGTACACGTGCGTGTTGATGGCATATGAGACTCCAGTTCCTTCACAGATGTTTATTGGTCATCAACACGCCGTAGAATTCAAGTTGAGACATACAAATAAGGAAACACATCTATATTAAACACACTATAAATGTTAGCATTGCTACATTGAGGCTAATGGGGAAAAAAGACAACCTACTTTAGCCCGCTATCAAACATTGGCAGTCTTCTCCAAAACGCAAGCTTGCAGTTAAAAAGTGACAATTCAAACATGAAAAATCGCTGGTTAACAGCATTTGCAAACGAAAAAAAACACACACAAAAAAGAGAAAAAAATATTACTGGCACCACATGCAATGAGAAAAAGAGCATTTTTTGCGGAGTGTAATGCCTACTGTTAGCAGTTTAGCGAACGTACTTCCGGTGAACATTTAAAAATAAAATCAAGTCATGTTCGTCATATAAATAACGATTTCTTGAGTTAATCCCACATACTTCAGAATTCAGATTCTACATTAAGAATAGCTTTAAAATGACACCCTTTATGAAAAATCTGATTGGCAATGATTATAATACTATTATATGTAGTTAGTATAATATAATATTAAAGCTAGATATTTTTTTAAGAATTGTTATGAATCATGTTGGAAAGGCGAAGTAAGTGTTCTGAATCTGTTTGCATTCCATTCTTTTGCACTAGTTAATGCTATCAGCATTTGACCTCATTGTTTATTTGTGATTTATTGTTGTTATTTACATGTTTATTTGTACTTTAATAGACTTTAAGTGTTCTAAAATGTTTTTGTAAATTAATACGCGTGATCAAAAATGTCATTGCTAAAAAGGAAAAAAAAAAATTTGATTAGTCGACTAATCGTAAAAATAGTCGGCTGACTAATCGGGAGAAAATTAGTCGTTTGGGACAGCCCTAGTTGTACAGTGTAACGGTACATATTTCCTTCACACCCTTCTCACCTTTTAAACCCAGACCCATTTTCATGCCTGTGACATGGAAATCAGTATGGCTTCTACTATTACTATTTCTGGTACATTTGGTCATGCTGTCTCCACATGCTCTGGGAAAGCCTTATCTTGTCTTATCACATCGGTAATTACAAGTACACCCTGTTCTTGTGCTTTGGTTTCGCAGCAAAAAAAACCACACATACTTCATTTTGGTTTGTTGCGTGGGCATAACTGTTTTACCTATTAATTAATCTACTATAAGAAGAGAATGCATCAAAATACAGTCTCTTTGTAACTGAACATTTTGGCAAACACATGGTTAAGAAATAGGAGTTTTATACACTACTAGCACAATACATACATCATTATGGTGCCGTCAAAAAAAAAAAAGAAGTGCAAATTAGAGTAATACTGCTTAGTAAAATTCTAACCGATAGTTACCGTTATTACGACACTACATGACGGCAGCAGCAATCTGTGCATGACAAAATAATTTGTTCCGACCGAAGGTCTGATACATGAACAAGCAAGTCCTAATTGGACCAATATTTTAAGTGTCCATGAAAACAGTGCATCCAATCATAATTTTAATCCAAAAAATGATCAGATTAAGGGAAATTTGTCCATGTAAACATAGTCAATGAACATTACTTATTGCCTGCCATTGACATCGATAGACATCGAATCCATTTGACCTGGGAGGGCTGACAATAATCAGCCCCTTTCATTTCAAATGGATTCGACATTTGTTGTTGTCAATGGCACTGAAACATTATCATCCAAAGCATTTGTCTCCCTTTCCTTCACTCCACTGCAACGCCCATCAAAAGTCAAATGCTAAATAAGAAATAAATCAGTTGCTGAGCTGGGCTGGTGGGGAAGCAGTTAAAAATCCTGGAAAAATAAGGTCCAACACTTGGTGACCAAAGGAATTCCTGGAATGATGTGACGTTCTGAACAGTGAAAAATAGGAACAGTGACTTCGTGCATGTTGGGTTTTGTAATGTGCTTTGTCAGGCCTTAGCTCATCCATTGTGATGCAATATAAAGAACATCCAGATACTTGTTTCATATCAAATGCGGTAATACTATGTTGTTCATCAACTTAAGTTAATATGACATGTTTCCTCAGAAGCTGCACGAGAAGAATGCATTGATGTTGAAAAGCAAAACATTGTCTCTCCCACAGAGTGAGTCAGAAATTACTTGTCTCTCGTCTCACTTATCCCCCCCCCCTTTTTTTTTTTAATCACTCTTTATTTCTGTACTCCCTTGTGTCCCTGTTTTTGAAAGTAAGCCATTTACCCTGTTCTCTGACTCACTTGCCTGACTGCAGTTTTAAAAAAGTTAAATTTTAATCTCCCTCAGTGGGGGATCCATCCTGGATTGTCTTTATGTGTGTGTAAGCACATGTGAGTGACAATATAAAGTGTGTCTTGTAAAGAATTCACAGTAGAGATAATATTGATTATATAGTGAAAATAAAGTACAAGGGGGTTTCTTTAGACCAAAAGCAGATTATTATTAACATTTTGAACAGGCGTTTTACTCTGTAGAGAGGTTAATTTAAACATTTAATTTGGTGTTTAATCTTCATTACGTTAAACATACCGGCGGTTGGAATGTCAATACTACAGAATAAATATTGTCAAATAAATGTTTTGTAATTCTAAGCTTTAAGAATTCATATTTTAAAAAATTAACAAACATAAAAATGTGAATAATAATGGGCATTTTTTTAAAATAAATAATGTGTGTGTATTTATACAGTACATACTGTATATATATTTTTTCAATTAAACATTTGTTTTTATTGTTATATTTTATATATTTTTTATTAAGAATAACACAACAACATCTTTATCATGCGCATCCAATCAAACAGAATCTTGTTTATTAAATGGGGGGAAAAAAACAGAACTTTATTTTATGGTGTGTAGCAGTGGAGATAAACAAAAATAATGGTGTGTAGCAGTGGAGATAAACAAAAATAAAAGCCATTATTTTCAGGGAGTGGTTACCTAACATGGAGGCAGACATTTTATTAATGCCTATTTTAGCCAATCAAGTGCCAGTAGCCTAGATTGCCCGCCCTCCCATGGGACATCAGTAATGCCCATTGTCACATGCACTTGTGCACGAATCTATCAGAGTTTATGTGCGCGGGTATAACTGTCATTAAAAAATGGCTACGCTAATTAACAGTGTCATTTTTTGTGTTTAAACATAATTTTTCCCCTATTATTAGAGGTCTAAAAATGTGCATGCTGTAACGCTTTGTGCAACTATTTTTCATATAAAGGTGGTCTTCTGCTAGGAAGCTCAAAATTTGGCTGGAGTCCATTTTTGAATGAAGATGTACCATGATTTTCGGACTATAAGCGCACCTGACTATAAGTCGCCACCCACCAAATTTGACACGAAAACGGCATTTGTTCATAGTTAAGCTGCACAGGACTGCAAGTCTCAGCTGTCCTCACTGTATTATATTTACACCAAATTGTATTAACCGGTAACACCTTATTTGACAGCGGTGTCATGAGACCGTCATAATTATGACATGACACTGTCATGAGCCTTATTGAATGCTTATGACAGATGTCATTTAGTGTCATCGGGCAAATTATCTCTGGACATAAATGGAGTTTGTGACAAAATTTGCCGGATGACACTTAATGAAATCTGTCATAACTAACATTCATTAATGCCCATGAAATTGTCATTTAATAATTATGACGGTCTTATGATGGTCTTATTACGTCAAATAAAGTATTAACTATAAACCCAAATAAATCAACAAATAAGCCACACTGGACTATAAACTGCAGGTTTCAAAGTGAGGGGAAAGAGTAGTGGCTTATAGTCCGAAAACTGCGGTAATATAATGAATTTGGGAAAAATCAAAGTGCTTTGAATTCTTTCCAGATGCAATGTACAGTATTTCTACATTCATAAGATATGTTCAATGCTTAATTAGAATCTTTTGTGGTCACCTACCATTCTGGATTGGCAATGAGTAACATTCTGTCTTGCTGTCTCCTCCAGGTTATGTGAAAGACAACTCTTCCTGTTCTCCTGTTGCCTCCACGTCAGTTTCCTCTTCTTCATCACTTATAACAATGACCAAAGAAAAGCGAGAAACACACACCCCTCTCTCCAAAAGCCTCTCTGTTTCTTTGGAGAGCAGGTAAGATTTACAGCTAGTTACTGTTAGTTTTTTTTCTCTGTATTAACATTTTATGCCAGTATCCATATTAAAATTGAAGTACAAATATGATCTGTATTTCTGAACATTAAGCCACACTTTTCATGTAAACCACTTCATGCCACCGTTCCAATTAGTGATTATTTCTTCACAAAGAAATTCTTAAAAATGTTAATGCGGGTTATACTGGGGAAAATGACGTCAAGACCATAGACTTCAAAAACAAGGTGGCGACCTGGATGTTCTGAATTCTCTCTTCTGTTCCACAGACGGCTGAGTGACACAGCAGGAATGGAGGTGGATTCTATTTCTGCAAATAACACCTCACCGTCTGACGAGGGTACCCCAATTACAGCGACTCCTACTTCAGCTGACCCACCAATCATCTCACAGGGCAAGTGATGCTTTAAACGTTTGACTGTCTTAAAGGTTCTATGAAATACTAATACTTCAAGAAGTGACTTTAAAATTGGGGTTTATGCGGGTCATTAAAAAGTATTAAAGGGCATTAAATGCATTCTGTCAAAATCAAGGCCTTAAAAAAGCACTAAAAGGTATTAAACTAAATGGCCGAGTCATTAAAAATTATGTAAACCTGACAGTTAAAAAAACTTTATTTTTTATTTATTTATTTTTTTAAACATAATTTAATTACCGGTAAAGCAAAACAGGGTCACCCATGGCTTAAATGATCACAAAGTCAAATACTGTACTCTGAGGAGGGGAGACAAGGAAAATGCCTTGAATTGAAAAAAAGGGGGGGGGGGGGGGGGGGGACTAAAGTTAATCCACTAAGTTTCAACCTTGGTTGATTTGTAGTTTTTTTCATGATTGTACTCTCATTTTTCTGGATGAGTTTGTGTGAGAGTATGGGTGTTTAATATTAGAGTTGACCAATAATGACTTTTTAACCGATATCCCGATATTGTCCAACTCCAAAAATCCGATACCGATATCAAATAGATACCGATATTTGCACTCGTGGACTTAACATATAGCAATAACTGCCTTGCTAAGCTGTGACCAGCCCTTGTACAAAGGCAGAAAGTTTCTAGATTTATTTTGAAGGCAACATGCATATTGGCCCAAAACCGATGTCGATATTATCGGATGTCATGTTAAAATGATTTTATCGGCCAATATTGTCTGCTCCTCGATTATATTGGACAACTCTAGTGTTTATGCTTCACAGTTTTGCTTCCTATAAGATTTACATTATCTTAAGCCTAGGACTCACTCCTATGTAACAGTAGCTACTCTGGTTGCTAATTTTGGGCTGAAGGTAATACCCATCGGCTGCTCGTGTTCCTTTCCAAGCTCCCCTCCATGCATGTATGGCCTTCCTGAGCCTTGTGTTCTCACTGGAACAGACGTTGCATCAAGCTGTTTGTTGCGTTTAAGTTGCATTTCTATTTTCAACCATTTAAAAATCATTGTTTAAGGCTTACAATTCTTCTTTGTGAAACTATCTGCCGTTGGGCATGAGCATTAAATTAGTTTAAAGTGGCATTAAATGAGATTTGCTGATACCTGTAGAAACACAGAAAATGATAGCAAACCATATTTTGGATGAAAATGCTTCCAAAAACATGGTAGAAAAGGCCCTAGTAATAAAATGAGATTCTAATTAGTCTTTCTTTCTCAGTTGCATTGGCCCGCCCACTAAAATCTCTCCAAACACAATATAATGTCTCACCCAGAATGAGCTGCAGATTTTTGCAGTCTGCCAACAAGCTATCCATAGGCTGTCTATTCTCTCGTTGCCGTGTGACCGTTCTGTCGTCCTGTCAACATGTACTAGCTAGTGCAGAACCACAAGGCTAGACATGGTCATCAATTAATTGCTGGAAAAAAGTGAGCGTTCCCTGATGCATTGTTTTGGGTGCAGTAACTATGAAATGGAAAAATACAGCCAGATTCTAGTGCGAAATTCCTTTTATATATACAGTGGTATAAAAAAGTATCAGAACCTTTTGGAATGTGTCACATTTCTGCATAAAATCCCCATCAAATGTGATCTGATCTTTGTCAAAAATACACAGATGAAAAAACAGTGTCTGCTTTAACTAAAACCACCGAAACATTTATAGGTTTTCATATTTTAATGAGGATAGTATGAAAACAATGACAGAAGAGGGGGGAAGAAAGGTAAGTGAACCATCACATTTAAAAGCCCCCCGTCTGTCAGACGGGTGGACAGACAGACGGACGCCTCAGGTTTTCTTGTAAAACATCCTAATAAACTTTTGATTCATTCTTCTCTTAATGATTGCGAGTTGTCCAGGCCCCGAGGTAGGAAAACAGCCCCAAATCATGGTAATCCCTCCACCATGCTTCACAGTGGGGATGAGGTGTGGATGTTGGTGAGCTGTTCCATTTTTCTTCCACACATGACGTTGTGTGTTACTCCCAAACAATTCAACTTTGGTTTCATCAGGCCACAAAATATTTTGCCAAAACTTCTGTGGAGTGTCCAAGTGCCTTTTTGCGAACATTAAACGAGCAACAATTCTTTTTTTAGACAGCAGTGGCTTCCTCCGTGGAGGCCTCCCATGAACACTATTCTTGGCCATAGTTTTACATATGGTTGATGTGTGCACAGTGATATTGGACTGTGCCAGTGATTTCTGTAAGTCTTTAGCAGACACTCTAGCTTTTTTTTTTTTTTTTTACCTCTCTTAGTATTCTGCACTGAACTCTTGGCACCATCTTTGGTGGACAGCCACTCTTTAAGAGAGAAGGAGCCGTGCCAAACTCTCTCCATTTGAAGACAACTTCTTTGACTGTCGATTGATGAGCATCCAAACTTTTAGAGATGATTTGTATCCTTTCCCTGCTTTATACAAATCAACAATCCTTGATCGCAGGTCTTCAGACAGCTCTTTTGAGCTAGCCACGATCCAAATCAGACAATGCTTCTCATCAAGACAATTCTTACCAGGTGTGTGTTTTATAGTGTGCAGGGCAGCTTTAAACTACTCATCAGTGGTTGGGCACACACCTCACTTAAATTGTGTGGTAAAAATCGGTGTCAATTGCTCTTAGGCAGTCAAAGTCTCCTTTGGCAAAAGGTTCACTTATTTACCCCCCCCCCCCCCCTCCTGTCATTGTTTGCATGCTATCCTCATTAAAATATGAAAACCTATCAATGTTTAGGTGGTTTTAGTTGAAGCAGACACTATTTTTTATTCGTTTGATTTTGACTAAGTTCAGATCACATTTGATGGTGATTTTATGCAGAAATGTGAGAAATTCCAAAAGGTTCGGATACTTTTTCATACCACTGTATGTAAAATATATTTCACAGCACCTTTAAACAAAAATATTAAACAGTTGAAAAACTTGTTGTAGATGATGTTGAAGCCCCTCTACTGAGTGATCTGTCAGCCAACCTGCTGGGACTTGATGCTGAGTCATGGAGTCTTGCGGTCAGTCCAGACTTCTGCAGGCAGCACGACAGACGCGTCATCAAACGCCAGGATGTCATTTATGGTAAAGCCGGGCTTTCCTCGTTTGGAGTCAATTAGTTCAGTGTGGTCCCAAAGCTCCTCACTTTTGAGTTCATTACTCAACATTCCCATTTGTATAATAATGCTAAAACACCTTGCTGCCTCCCTGTAGAACTAATGCAGACAGAGCTGCACCACATCCAGGCTTTGACAGTCATGTCAGAAGTGTTCAGACGAGGCATGCTGGAGGAGCTGCAGCTGGACTGGGAGTGTGTGGCCAGAATCTTTCCATGCTTGGATTCCTTGCTGCTCTTTCATAGGAACCTCTTTGGATCGCTGCAGGAGTGCAGACAAGCTTCTACGCAACCTGAGAATCAGAGAAATTATCTCATACATCAGATTGGTGACATCCTGCTTCAGCAGGTTGGTAACAGTAGATAAAATACCTTTTCAAAGAAACAAAGATATTGTAAACTTTCAGCCACACAAATGATCACTCTTTTTAGTTCTCAGATGAAAATGCTGAGAATATGAAGCAAGTATATGGAGATTTCTGCAGCCACCACATGGAAGCTGTCAACGTATTCAAAGAGCTCCAGCAACAGAATAAGAAACTGCAGAATTTTGTCAAAGTAGGGCACAGCTCCTGAATGCGTTTTACTTTTAAGATCCTTGGTTTATAAAACTCAAAACTTGTGCTTACAGCAACAGAACAATAACTCACTAGTCAGGAGAAGAGGGATTCCAGAGTTCATCCTTTTAGTCACCCAGCGCATCACCAAATACCCTGTCTTGTTGGAGAGGATATTACATTACACTCAAGGCAAGTCAACTCAACTGACATACTGTATTTGCCGAGATACAAGAGCTGCAAAGTGGCAACAAACTCATCTTAGTTCACAACAAGCAGCGGTTTTGCAGCTTGTGAACAGTTTTAATCTTCAGTTGGCATTTTTACTGCAAACAAATTTCCCCCGTACTCACGGGCCTCTCTGGGCCTCTAAAAGGCAAGGCAAATTTATTTATATAGCACAATTCAACACAAGGCAATTCAAAGTGCTTTACATCACATGAAGATAATAAAAATCACATTTAAATCAATACAACGTAAAAACCAAGCCAATCAAAATCGGAAATAAAATTATACATAAAAATCGCATTTAATCACAAATAGAATAAAAATAAATTAGGGCTGTCAAAATTATCGCGTTAACGGGCGTTAATTATTTTTTTAAATTAATCACGTTAAAATATTTGATGCAATTAACGCATGCACTGAATGACCAGCTCACACATTGCCTTAAACAGATTACAATGAGGCCGTTCATGGACATTAAGAGTGAAGAGAATGCCACCGGCCGCTTGGGGGCAGCGCCGTTCCATACTAATGTTATTTCTTCTAAACGTGGGAGAATTAGTAGTTGTGAGATGTTTACTGCCTGGTACACCAGACTCACCGCTGTTCAAGCTATTGAGTCTGGCCACCATTCACGCAGATACAATTTCCAGGGCGGAGCAAGCCACAGCAAACAGACAGCGGAGTGGACCAATCAGCGACGGGCAGACGTGACGTTAGTAAAATGACGAGGGAAGGACGAGGGACTTGCGCGCGGAAGTAAACATACGAAGAGAGCGGAGTTTACTCAACATGGCTAGCGCGAGACAGACTGTTGTCAATGACTCGTGTCGATGTGTTTTTGGTCATTTAAAACTGATTTTACCGTGGATTGGAACATATTCTCGGCTCTCCCGTTCACCATCTGTGTTGTGGAGACGACTTTCGACGTGCAAGAGTGACGTTGCTCGTTAAGAACACGTCACGCAAATAAACAAATCTGATATGTCGATTGATTTTGTACCTGCTCGAGAGGCCGTTAATGGGCTGGTTCCCAGACTATACTCTCGGTGTTTGAAAAATACAGGGAGAATAGTCTGGCAGAGCCAGGCAAAGATGTTTATGCTGTATGCACAATGCAATGCAAATTTCTATTTGTGCTCCACACATATTTCGCTAAGTTTTCTTTCTTTTAGTGGCAATTATGTGTCTCTTGTTGTATTTTGGGTAAGATATGTACAGAGATATATATTTTATAAAGGCGAGTGGACACAGGCGTTCTTTGGACCGCGCCGTTTATTGGCATAAGCTTCTCCTTCACAACAAACATAAGTATCGTTTAGTGAAAGCACAACAAAAATAATATTCCTATCTCTCAAAAAAATAATGTTCACAAAAAGAAAAGCACTTCAGTCTATAGTAATGAGGCCCTATTCTCACAGTTAAACAACAATGCAAAATGAACTGGCATTCCATATCAAAATAGCTATGCAAAACACACGTAAAACTTACTCAGACTTTGGTTACTTTATTCTTATTATTGTTATTTTTATTCTTATTATTATTGTATTAACTCTACTTTTGATTGAAAATTTTACAAAATTTATTAAAACGAAAACATGAAGAGGGGTTTTAATATAAAATTATAACTTGTAACTATAACCTCTGTCTTTTAAAAACTAAAGTCTTTCTATCCCTGGATCACTTTAACAGAAAGAATGTTAATAATGCCATTTGTGGATTTATTGTTACAATAAACAAATACAGTACTTATGTACAGTATGTAGTATGTATATATCTGCCTTGTGTCTTATCTTTCCATTCCAACAATAATTTACAGAAAAATATGGCATATTTTATAGATGGTTTGAATTGCGATTAATTGCGATTAATTACGATTAATTAATTTTTAAGCTGTAATTAACTCGATTAAAATTTTTAATCGTTTGACAGCCCTAAAATAAATAAATAAGAATAAAACAAAAACTACTACTACTAATAATTGAAATCAGCAATGGCGATAAGCACAAGAGGAATAGAAAGCAAGTAGATTGGAATATATAGACAGTTATGGATATGCAGTGCTAAACAAAAGCGTTTTTAGCCCTGATTTAAAAGAGCTAACAGTTTGAGCATACTTCAGACATTCAGGTAACTTGTTCTAGAGGTGAGGAGCATAATAACTAAATGCTGCCTCACCATGCTTGGTTCTTGTTTCTTGGAACATGCAGGAGACCGGTTCCAGACGACCTTAGGGGTCTAGATGTCTCATAGGAATCTAACAAATCAAGCATGTATTTTGGTCCAAGGCCATTAAGTGTTTTATAGACGAGCAGTAGTATTTTATAGTCTATCCTTTGACTCACTGGAAGCCAGTGTAGCGATTTCAAAACCGGTGTAATGTGGTCCAGCTTCCTTGTATTTGTGAGGACTCTGGCTGCAGCATTCTGTACTAGCTGCAGCTTCCTGACTGATTTTTTATCAAGACCCGTAAATATACCGTTGCAATAGTCCAATCTGCTGAAAATGAATGCATGCATAAGTTTTTCCATGTCTTGTTGAGTCAGAAGCCCCTTAATTCTGGTTATATTTTTTAGGTGGTAATAAGCAGATATAGTGACGGACTTTAGATGGCTATCAAATTTTGGGTCTGAGTCAATAATTACGCCAAGGTTTCTGACTTGATTTGTAGCTGTAAGTGACATTGTGCTAAGTTGCCTGCTTATCTTTGACCTTTCCTTTTTTGGCCCAAAAATGATCACCTCTGTCTTCTCCACATTTAACTGGAGAAAATTCTGGCACATCCATTCATTGATTTGATGAATGCATTTACTCAGGGAGACTAAGGGACTATAATCATGTGGGGACACAGAAATGTACAGTTGTGTGTCATCTGCATAGGCGTGATAGGAGATGTCATACTGTTCCATTATCTGAGCTAAGGGAAGCGTATAGATGTTAAATAAGAGTGGTCCACACAATGCGGTATATTAAGGTTAAATAGGGTGAAAAAAGTATAAAATTTGAGCTTTAAGTACTGCTCATACCTGCAGTAAAAATAACTAGTGTTTGTTTGGTGTTTGAATTAGTGTAACCACCGTCACCCTTGTTACGCATTGACCTCTGTTACCTTCCCCTCAACAGAAGGCAGTCAAGAACACTCAGACTTGTCAAGTGCTCTGGCTCAGATACGTGATATTATCGCGGCAGTGGACCTGACTGTGAGTGAGTACGAGAGATCTCAGGAGCTGCAGGAAGTGCTCACCCGGTTGGAGAATAAGAGTTTTGCCAAACTAAAGAGTGGCAAGGAGGTTCGCAAGCAGGATCTGCACGGCAAACACAGAAATCTACAGCACAAGGGATTGCTTTACTGGAAGACTGCTACTGGCCGCCTAAAAGGTTTATTGAGCTGCATGTCTGGTGCCAGATTAGATTTTCAAAACTAATTTATGTGTGTTGTTTTCCTTCCCTCTAGATACACTGGCCCTCTTGCTTACAGATGTTCTGGTGTTCCTGCAAGAGAAAGATCAACGCTTTGTATTTGCGGCTGTGGTAATCCTCTTTACAAAATATGTGTTCAACTCTGACTTTTTATGTCTCTAATCCAGGGGTGTCAAACTCCTCTGGTTCGCGGGCCAAATTTAGGGCTATTACATCTCATGTGGGCCGCACTAGTTTATTTTTGGGCAGATAAGCTAACTCACTGACTGGCATTGACCAATTCAATTTGATTGAGATGGGCAAATGAAAGTTCATTCACCCCCTCCCAGTCAAAATGGGATGAACGTCTAGCACCGTTAATGGCACTGAAAGATGAGCATTCACATCTAGTACTTACAGTTTAAGTCAATTGGATGGCCATCATTGTGAATGGCAGGCAATGAGTTAATTTTGCGTAGCTTTCGTGTAATTTTAAGATATTTACGGCTCCCTCTAAATTTTGGATAATTTCCTGTTGATTTCTGCACATTTCCGGGCTGCTTCCTGTTGATTTTGGGGCATTTCCAAATTACATCCTGTCGATTTGGTGTCTCTTCCTTTTGTTTTTGGGTCACTTCCTTGGTAACTCATTGGCTGCTAATGACGGTGATAGCAGGGGCCCACCCACGGACACGCAGTGCCCACCCAAAAAAAAACTGGATGTAGTACTAACGGGCAGTCTGGGCACCGCATGTGGTATTCCATTCATATAGTACTGATGTGTTATAAGTTTTAACCTTTGCGTTCTTACTTCCTTTTTCGCTGCTAGGGGATGCTACATAGTGTATTTGGAATTTGTCTTTACACGGTATCAAAGATTGCACCTGTCTTTACCTGCCTGCCAATTTTGGTGCATTTTGAAGCATTCTAATATGAGGGGCCGTACAAGACATTTTTCATTCTGGCCCTCTCACACACATACATTCTCCTTTCACATACATATATATTCACTCTCACACACATACATTCTCCTCTCACATGCATACATTCTCCTTTCACATCCATACATTTTTACTTTCACATTCATACATTTTTACTTTCACATTCATACATTTTCACTCTCACATTCATACATTTTCACTCTCACATTCATACATTTTTACTTTCACATTTATACATTTTCACTCTCGCATTCATACATTTTCACTCTCACATGCATACATTTTCACTCTCACATTCATACATTTTTACTTTCACATTTATACATTTTTACTTTCACATTTATACATTTTTACTTTCACATTTATACATTTTCACTCTCACATTCATACATTTTTACTTTTACATTTATACATTTTCACTCTCACATTCATACATTTTTACTTTCACATTTATACATTTTCACTCTCACATTCATACATTTTTACTTTCACGTTTATACATTTTCTCTCTCACGTTTATACATTTTCACTCTTATATTCATAAATGTTTACTCTCACATTCACACATTTTTAGTCTGTGAAATGTATGTTTGTATAAATAAAATATATGTGTATAAGAGTGAATATATATGTATGTGAGGAAAGTATGTATGAACGTGAGAGGAGAATGTATGTATGTATGAGTGAAAGTATAGTGAAAACGGAAGGAGTCTAGTTGAAACGGAAGCCAGCTCTGATTGGCTAGCTCTGACTGGTAAGCTCTGATTGGCTGAGAACCTGACGCGGGTTACTGTTCATAAAATAACAAGGAAGAGGACGCACAATCACTTCGGCAAGCAGTTGGACTTTTGCAAAACATTTTGTCGACCCCAGAAACTAACTTCTTTGGCTTCCTGTCTCGAGCGGCGGCAAAGGACACAATCAACTGCACCCAACAGTGCTAATTATGACGCAGTTGAAAGTGAAATGAGAGACATTTTTAGACCGAGCAACTCTCGAACCTCTTCAACTGTCCAAGCGGGAGCTAATATGACCCGCTCCCAGACTACTGCAGTCAATCCACCCTCCACTCGTAAAAACGAAGTCAAGCTACCCGCCCCTCATTTGGATCATTGTTTGCATTGTGTGCATTATGGTACTGCAACGCGCTGGCTTCATAATGGAACGCGGTGGCTTCACAGCGCTAGTCCCTTTATTGAAAAAAATAAATATGAATAAATAAAAAAACGGGAAGCCATCCAAGAACGGGTCCACTTGAGAGAGGCACTTGAGCACCCCGAGACCCAAACTAAAGTATTATGATACAAAAATTTTTTTAGGAATTCCGAGTAATACTACTTAGAAAATTGCTAGTTATTTCTGTCATTTACCCTTATTTCAAATTTTAATTTAAAAATATCTGGCTGATATCCCGGGACGGGTCCACTTCTGAGGTATACTAGACGACCCTAAGACTCGAACTAAAGTACTCTGATAAAATTCGGATGTATCATTTCAAAATAAAAGTACTTTGAAAATTGCCCATTTTTGCTGTCATTTCGCCCGATTTCAAAAACTGATTTTAAAAAAATGTGGTTGATATCCTGGGACGGTTCCACTTCTGAGGTATACTAGACTACCCCAAGTATTGAATTAAAGTACTCTGATAAAATTCTGATGCATTATTTCAAAATAAAAGTACTTTGAAAATTGCCGATTTTAGCTGTCATTTCGCCTGATTTCAAAAATTGATTTAAAAAAATCTGGCTGATATTCCGGGACGGTTCCACTTCTGGGGTATACTAGACTACCCCAAGTATTGAACTAAAATACTCAGATAAAATTCTGATGTATTATTTCAAAATAAAAGTACTTTGAAAAATAAACGTTAAAGTAAAAATGTATAAATGTGAAAGTAAAAATGTATGAATGTGAAAGTAAAAATGTATGAATGTGAGAGTGAAAATGTATAAATGTAAAAGTAAAAATGTATGAATGTGAGAGTGAAAATGTATAAATGTGAAAGTAAAAATGTTTAAATGTGAAAGTAAAAATGTATGAATGTGAAAGTAAAAATGTATGAATGTGAGAGTGAAAATGTATGAATGTGAGAGTGAAAATGTATGAATGTGAAAGTAAAAATGTATGAATGTGAAAGTAAAAATGTATGGATGTGAGAGTGAAAATGTATGAATGTGAGAGTGAAAATGTATGAATGTGAAAGTAAAAATGTATGAATGTGAAAGTAAAAATGTATGGATGTGAAAGGAGAATGTATGCATGTGAGAGGAGAATGTATGTGTGTGAGAGTGAATATATATGTATGTGAAAGGAGAATGTATGTGTGTGAGAGGGCCAGAATGAAAAATGTCTTGTACGGCCCCTCATATTCTAAGGCTACGTTCATACTACAGGTCTTAATGCACGAATCCGATTTTTTGTCATATCCGTTTTTTTGGCGTGCCCGTTCAGACTGCCTTTGTCCATTGAGACCGTTCAAGTATTACGCATGCGCACTAATTCGCAGTCCGACACGCGCTGAGCAAGAAGACCCGCATGGGCAGAAGCATCAAAACAAATGACACACGTCATCCGTCATTCCAGGGATATCATATTATGCTTTTCAAAAGGAGGACACAAATAACAGACATAAATAATCCCCGTTTAGGCTTATATTCACAGTTTATATGGATCGATAGCATGCACGCACTGTCCGTGCACGTCACACACACACATACGGGCAGTTTGCCCCGACTCTCGGCCGTGTAGGCAATGTTAAAATATTGCTCACTTGGAGCAGAGAGAAAACTAAGCATTCTCAGGCTTAGCCTCAACCCATTTTTATTTTTTATGACTGTTGTCAAGCCCAGCCCTTCCCCAAAAGCCGTGTTCACTGCAAGCTAGGCGCTAATAACGCACTGCTGCATCGCTACGGTAGCGTCTTTCTCGCTATTTGATGACGTAATTGCTGCATGAAATCCGATTTGGGAGAGTGGACAGTACAGACCAGGAAAAATGTGGCCCAGATCGGATTTGAACCACATACGAAAGTGACCCAGATCGGATTTGAAATGGTCCAGTTCTATGCGATTTATCACGTTCAGACCGTCAAGTTAATGCCTCACTCGAGTCGGAAAAACACAAAAAAATCGGATTCGTGCATTAAGACCTGTAGTATGAACGTAGCCTAAGGGGATCAATCGAGCTCAAAGGGGCTGAGGAACAAATAATAACTATAATAATAATACGGTAATAATAATAAAACTGAGGAACAAAAATAGGTTACCTAAAAAAAAAAAACATTGTCACCTGCATGTCCATACTGTTCAGTTATTGGTGTGTTCTCTAAGTCAAATAAAATCAAATCAACTTTTATTCGTTTAGATCAAATCACAACGACAGTTATGTCAAGGAGAAAACAAAACATGTTTTTAGGTGCAGTAGCCATACGCTGGATTTCGACCTACTTGAGCATTGTAGCTTTTTATTTTATTTTTTTTTTTTATGCCCCCCAGGTAAGACTAATGGCATCCTGGTAACACCATTGGGTGTTAGACATCCAATCCAGTTTTGACTGGTAGGGGGCGAATGAACGAATGCAACCGCGGACACGAAAGTGAACCAAGTGCAGTCAGTACTGCACGCAGTCGATGCTGCACGCACTCGATGACACAAAACACAAATCTATAGTTTTACGGTGCCGATGTCAAAATAAATGCATGTGATTTTGTATGTACAGTATGAGTGAGATATTGTGTGCCCGTTAGGCAGAACCACAGGCTGGATTGGACTCCCTGGCGAGCTGCTCCTGGCCCGCGGGCCATATATTTGACACCCCTGGTCTAATCTTTTTCATTTACTTTCAGGACCAGAAGCCTCCTGTGATCCCACTGCAGAAGCTCATCGTTAGAGAAGTAGCCAATGAGGAACGAGGGTTGTTCCTCATCTCTGCTTCTTCAGCTGGACCAGAGATGTATGAAGTTCACACCACCACCAAAGAAGAGAGAAATGCCTGGATGAAACAAATACGACAGGCTGTCGAGAGGTCTGTTTTGGCTCCCCTAACGTGATTTCCTTTGATTTGTGTACAATTTAGTTGAACAGTACTGTCTTTGTGCTTGTATACAGTATTTGTGTGTGTGTGTGTGTTAATCATTATCTAACCTACTTAACTTTCATGGTAGTTGTCCAGTGAAGGAAGAGGAGGAGGAGCGCAGCGCCGAATCAGCAGAGGCCAAGCGAGAAGCGGAAGCCAAGGTTCAAAAAATCTCAAAGTTCCAAGGTATCATTTGAGCTTACTTTGTTTACAATTAACTCAATAGCTGCTGTAGACGTCGATAGACATCCAATTCATTTGGACTGGTAGGAGTAAATGAATTAAACATTTAATGCCATCAATAGCAGCCAAATGGTTAGTATGTTAAAGTGTATGTTTTTTGCAGAGACATTGTTGAATCGGGACCAGCGCATCTGCAACAGCTTGGAAGAGAAGTTACAGTTATATGCTGAACTCACAGATTTAACCCTACGCTCTCCAGAAGCCATACCACATCGCCACCTGCTGGTACAAGCAGACATTGATCGTGAGGCACCCATACAGGCCTCAACGCTGCTCTCGGCCGCGCTCAGAGAAGGTGAGACAATTGCTTAGAATAGTTATTTTCTTAGTGGATCAGCAAGCGTCTTGATAATTAACATATTGACCTAAATGCAGGAACATCGGCTAGTGTTGAATAAAGTGTTATTTAAAATTTTTGTGTCATTCTAGAATTGGAGGACATTTTACATTCCGCTCCTTCAGGTTTTAAATAATCCACATACAAAATACTAAAACATGCAGTTTATGAGTAAATTTATTGGTTTTGCGACCAATTAAATAAAAAAGAACATGTGTTTAAAGAAATTATTAAGCGAAAAAAATGTTTGAATAGTTTTTTTTTTTGTTAATTCCAAATAAGTTTGGAGTATCCCTTAAAATGCCTTTTTTCTCTTGTTTCACCATGCCAATGACTAAATTAAATCTCGAATGAAAAATTTAGTTCTAATGAACTTACAATTAATTAGTTTCATTGCTGTCTCTTGTAATATCGCTCTTGTAATAGTTCAAATATAAATCATTATTCGTGGAACATCAACAGGTGTCAACAGGCATGCAGCCCTATTACCATAGCCAAGCAGTAAATCACATGATGGCATCAGGGTGAAAGAGTGCTTAGCACGTCTGCTTCACAGATTTTGAGACCAAGAGTTCAGTTCCAGGCTCCGGCCTTACTATGCTGAGTTTGTATGTTCTCTCCGTACCTACATGGGTTTTCTCCAAATATTCTGGTTGCATCCCACATCCCAGAAACATGCATGATAGGCTAATTGAATGCTCTAAAACTGTCCCTAGGTGTGAGTGTAAGCGCGAATGGTTATATGTCTCATTGTGCGCCGTGATTGGCAGCCAGTTTAGGGTGTACCTTGCCTCCTGCCCATAGTTGCCTGGGATAGGCTCCAGCACCCCCGCAACCCCTCATTAAGATAAACGGTACCCAAGATCAATAAATCGCATGATATGCTGGTTTTGACTGTATCAGACAGTTTACCAAAGAATGGCTAGAGCACATTTATGTCCTATCTTCTATAAAATAATTAATTTAGGTGGAACGTCTGACTCTACTTCATGCAGCCTTCTTATGCATACAATTAGAATAAGACAATTTGTACTCTCGGTCAGCAGTTAAATGCCAGATAAACAGCTAGTTTGTACTCCTGAGCAAAAGCTAACATTAGTATGGATTTGCAACCCTGTTGCCTGTAACCCTGTTACTGTGATAGTGCCAAATATTGTAAACTTTTTTTTACTTTTTTCTCTTTTTGAATCCTGCAGTTTATAGTCCAGTGCGGCTTACTTGTCGATATATTTGGGTTTATTGGTAACACTTCATTTGATGGCGGCATCATAAGACTGCCATAAGTCCATCATAATTATGAAATGAGACAATCATGGGCATTTGGGACAGAGAAACTCTATTTCGTTTTCTTTGTATGACCTGTGCATACAGTTTGAGCCCAGCTCAAATCTTTTACATCCATTCAAAAGTGAGATCATTTGCCGGATGACACTAAATGACTTCCGTCATAAGCAATCATTAATGCTCAAGGCAGTGTCATGTCATAAATATGATGGTCTTATGACAGTTGTATGTCGCCACTGTCAAATAAAGTGTTACCAGATACCATAGCTAGCAATTAATGAAACAACTGGAACAGTAACTGAAGAAATGATTATCACAGAACATGAATTTTGATTGTTTTTTACACCTGTAGTGCTGCAATGCATGCAAAGAGGCATGTTGAATGACAACAGTGTTGACATCGGGTGGCATCAGAGGTTGACCGTCTCCCCCAAGGGAGCAATGATGGCCAAATGAAGCTTCTTCAAGCAATGAAGCTTTGCAGCCACTTGGTTCAAAGCTTCATGGTGGTTCATTTGGTCTTAGACAGTCTGATGATGCCGCAATCACTTAGTTTTACCGGTTGATATCTTTTGGTGTAAATATCCCATAATACAGTGATGACAGCTGCGGTTTATAGTCCGGTGCTGCTTATCTATGAACAAATGTAATTTTCGGGTCAAATTTGGTGAGTGTCGGCTTATAGTCAGGTGGGCCTTTTAGTCCGAAAGTTTATTAAACATTGAAGGGGAATATCTAGCAGAAAACTTAAGAAGTCAAGGTTTATTTTTCAGGTGTTTTGAATAGGGCTGTCAAACGATTAAAATTTTTAATCGAGTTAATTACAGCTTAAAAATTAATTAATCGTAATTAATCACAATTAATCGCCATTCAAACCAGCTATAAAATATGCCATCTTTTTCTGTAAATTATATATATATTCTGTAAAATAAATTGTTGGAATGGAAAGATAAGACAAGATGGATATATACATTCAACATACGGTACATAAGGACTGTAGTGGGCATTTCACGCTACTGTCATTTAAATCTGTCTATGCTGTCCTCACTCCGAAGCGTCTACTTTTTCCAAAGCTAGACAGCTAGAGAACGACGCCTTAATAATCAGACTTCTTCCTTTTTCATCTGATTTATTAATAAAATGGCCTCAAACCATTGTCCTCTTTAGACCGTCGTAAAACTACAAAAAAAAGTACACAAGCATTGCATTAGCAACAACGTTAGCTTAGCACGCTATACAGGTTCACTAAACATAAACAAAAAGCGTCTCATTCAAAAAATATAACATTTCGCTTACTAACATAATATGTACATTCTTTACAACAACCATACTTACGGACAAATCTTGTCCAAGGATGATATAAGCACAACATTACAACGTAGGCGTCAGCCCGAGACGTCGTGCAGCCATATTGAACCGGCAAGAAGACAATAAACCATGTCGCAAAGCGACCACAAGAGTTCGCTGTTAGACAGCACAAAAAGCCTTGCTGTAAAACTTACCAAAAGGTAGAATACTGTCTGAGCGGGACATGTGCGTTAATTGCGTCAAATATTTTAACGTGATTAATTTAAAAAATTAATTACCGCGCGATAACGCGATAATTTTGACAGCCCTAGTTTTGAAGCCAAAGTGTCCTCCAATTCTGGAGTAACCATTTATTTGTGAAAGGAATTTAATTTCAATTTTAACCCAATTTACCCTCTGAGAATCCTCCTGAATTGAACACGATTTTTTTTTCTCCTCTTCAGCAGAGAACCTGATTACCATTCTACAGGTTCATGATGGAGTTCCTGTCCAAAGTGACAGCTCTCTTATCTGTGGGCCTGAGTCCTGCAACTACAATAGCCACGGTAGCAGCATCCTTGAGTCTCCATCAGAACGTAAGCTAATAAACATTCGATTTTCGAGTGTGTGACAGGCAACATTTGCAGCCCATATCATACCACTTGTTTCTACAGCGGATTATCTGAGCACACTCAGTGTGAGCTCCAACTCTCTTGGATCGGACAGTGAGGGGACAGGGATGGATGGAGTGTTGTGGACCTCTGCGGCTGAGCTGAAAAAAGCAGACACCAAAGAAACTCTGTTAAAGGTGCAGCCATGATAGTTCCTCATTGGAAATGTTTGTTGATAAATTATTACTTCTTAGTGTCCTTTCATACTGACACAATATTCCGTAGGTTGCAGAGAGTGTGCAGAGTCTGACTCAACTTCTTTACAGTCTACAGGTGAGTAAGGGACCCACGCACGGGTCTCGCCGATTCAAGTATTTGTACATTTCTTTTCAAAAATATATATTGTGTTTTAATTTTGCGCTTTTTATGCTGAACCAGCCCATGGAAACAATCTGTAATGATGTAATGTTGTTTTCTTCGCTGTTTGCAGGCTACTGTGACCCTTCAGGACAGCTGTTTGGAGATCCAGAAAATTCTCCTTCAGGAAGGAGACAAATCTCAGCTCAGGACCTTTGCCTCCCTCCAAAACAGCCTGGTACAACTATTCTAAAAGACATTTGGGTATGTCTGAGTTGTGAAAAGTTAACATTAGCTGTGCTACAGGAGCAGGAGAAGCAGACTGGCATTGATAAGAAAAAAGAGGACGTTGAAAAGAAGGGTTCAGAGAAGAAGAAGGAAGACGTGGATGATGTGCAGAAACTTCATTTGAAACTGAAACAAGACCAGCAGCGCTGGGATAAGGAGTGTGCAGCCAAAGAAAAACAGCAGGTTGGTCTCAGGATTTCCTGACACCCAAAAGAGCTCAGTGAGGGTTCACATTGTATGTTACTGAATGTGCAGACAGAGCAGGAGAGTGCACTGGAGAAGCGTGAGCAGAATTGCCTCATGGAGGCAGAGCGGCTGCGTTGTGAGCGAGAGGAGCTCGAAACTCAGCTGCTGGAGTACCGCACCAGTATGGATAGACTTCGAGAGGGCCAGCAGAATGTGGATAGGGAGAAGGAGAAGCTTGAAGCCCAGCAGAGGCTCCTCCAGAGCTGGAGACACAACAGGCAGAGCAGTCTGCCTGTTACCATACCACTGGATGGATACAAGGTATTAATAAGGGGACGTGTCAATGCAGTAATGCGACAAAGATTCTTCTTAGTTAATTGCTGCAAATGAGAGCGATAGTGCTATTAATGAAAGCCAATGTATTCATTTCTGGAAAGCACATTATATCATCTCACCTAATACCTACCCCATGTCTTTTCGATCTCCCAAGGTGCCAAGTCACAGTCGCTCAGGCAGCCTGGACGGCACCTGCTGGACGTACGAGAATGACGCTGCTCTACTGGCATCACTTCAGAGGAACCAACCCCCGAACAAAAACCCACAGCAGTACCTACCCTCTGTCTCGCGGAGAAACAACGACGGCCTCCGGCAAGCCTCCAGCTACGGCACTGATATTAGCCTCAGCGCCAGCCTCTACAACAGCCTCAATACCCTGCTCAGCCAAACCCACAGAAAACAATCTCAGGATGGTCTCACATACCCTAATTACAACAAGAACCATGGCTTCGGCCAGTCAGCCAACACTTCTGTCAATCCCTTCAGCAGCAGAGGAACTGTGCAGCCACAGAGCACCAGCAAGCGTATGTAACACAATTATATTGAAATGTTTCTTATGAAAGCCTTGAGGTTTTGGGATGTTGATTTTGCTGTTAAGATTAACTATAACATCATATGATATACCATATTTTTCTGTAAATGATTGTTGTAATGGAAAAAGAAGACACAAGACGGATATATACATTCAACATACTGTACATAAGTACTGTATTTCTTTAAATCAACAAGATGGCATTAACATGATCAACATTCTGTTAAAGGGATCCATGGATAGACTGGTAGTTCTTAAAAGATAAAGTTTAGTACAAGTTATAGAAATTTTATATTAAAACCCCTCTTAATGTTTTCGTTTTAATAAAATATGTAAAATTTTCAATCAAAAAATAAATTAGTAGCTCGCCATTGTTGATGTCAATAATTACACAGTGCTTTTTAAACAGGTTTTTTAAACAGCATAACCCTACCTGGAGGTGAGAGCACGCGAGAGCAGAATTACAGACGCCATGACTTAGAGATATTATTGCGTTTTTACCTTGTTTCGATCCAAAAACTCCATGTAGCATGTATCACAGAGTGTCAAGACACAGATGGGAATGGCCACAGCTGGATTTTTGGGGAATTTTATGGGTGAAACATGGCAATATAACAAGGGTCGCGATGCAGAAATCGCAGACATCAAGGAGTGGTCGAGATTTTCTTTTTCATATATTTACCTTTTTAAACGTTTTTTTCCAATTTTCTTTGTTTTGATCGGTTACTTATCTAACATATCGTAAAAATGCGACTGAAACAAAAAAAAATACAATTAAGCGATTGTTATGAGGTAAATATCTGACTTTTTTACAGACACCATTTTTTTCATTGTGACGTAATTTGTTTAAAAGTTAAAAATATACGAGTGAATTTTTTTTTTTTTTTTTTTTTTTTTTTTTTTGGACAAAATATTAGACATCAATTAATGATTCAAAGCTAAAAATGACAGACATTTTGAATAATAAATGTAATTACCTTCTTTCTATGGCTGGATTGAAACAAAAGCGGTTGCGCGACGTCTGTAAACAGAGGTTTTCGGGGTAAAACGGGCAAATTAAAAATAGTTCGGGGGCTTAATGCGCCATGAATCTGCTATGGCAGCATATAGACATATTGTTCTATCAAACACAACAGTTGTTTTGGCTTAAAATACAGCAGTTTCTTTTAAAGAAGAGTACAAGAGCAGTAACTGCTTTTTCAGTCTTGTCTGTGTTTTCCCCCTTATACGGTATATACATATAGGACAAACACTATAGAAAATTGATCACCTGTAGATTCTATAGCTGCTCCAGACATACTGTAGCTAACTCTCATGTCTCTTCCCCTCTGTCAGACTTGAGTCCACAGTTGGATCAACATTCCGTGGAGGCCTGGAGGCCCGAGATCCCCGGTCAAGACCTTTATGAAAACACCTACTCTTCCTCCTCTCCCTCGCTCACGCCCCTCCTGCCCACGCAGTCCTACCTCTCTCTCGAAGGACATCTCAGTGAGGACGGAGGCGAGGAGAACATTGTTTACCTCTGATGACTTTACAAATAAGTGGGTGTTGTTACATATATTTGAGTGTACTGGATGTAAATACAGTTGGGAAACTAAATAATCACGTGAGGGAAAAGTATTGTGTGCCTTTAAAACTTCCTGGCAGCCATCAGTGCTCTTCCATGTTAACTCGTTGGCTGCCATTGACAGTGATAGATGTTAAATCCATTTGAAGTGGGAAGGATTGGACGTCTATTATCAAAAAGTGCTGGTGTTACTTTCCCGTAGCTCTTAAAGTAAGATATATGGAGAAAAGCCATTGCTCTCATAAAGAGTGCTATATAATGCCTTGTGATCTTAAATAATATTCTATTTATTAGGGAATGTAAGCATTTTGGGAAGAATGGTAATGACACGTTTGTAAAGATTGTATGTATTGTATCGTATAGTTTATTGAAAGGGCTACCTTTTCTCGCTATCGTTTCTTGGAACAATTTGGTAATTTATTGTATGTAAACGGATTCATGCACTGTATGTACACATTGGTTTCAATCGCTGTAATCATTCTTGTGAATTGTTAATTTTTGGGCTGCTTATAAAGGTATGATTCAGAAAATCTTGTGTGGAGAGGTAACCTCTCGTTACTAGCTATATGCATGTACTGGGGAATATTTTTGTCTTTTGTCTTAATTTATGGTTGTTCCATCCAAACTCAAAGATTGTCTCCATAATGTTTCTGGTGTTCAACTTGAGACATGACAGTTTCTTTAGCACCTCAGTCAGTTGTGCGACCACAGCGAATATATCGAGAGCCAAATGCAAAACCAGAGTGGTGACATTCCAACCGTCAAATTGTGTTAGCATGTAACTATTCTAAGCCTTGGCAAGTTAACTTGAGTTGACTAGGTTCATTGTTTTAATCACGCATTAACGTCAGAGTCACTGCAGAAGTTGAGCCTTTAAGTGTGCTTCTTTTTCCATTTTTGGTAAATCTTTTGGTACAGAATTTTTACTTTGCAAATGCCAGACATTGCACATCCCGCTCGATTTGGCATTTGCTATGATTTATTACAAATCCCCAACAGTCAACAGCTAATACTAACTCCATGCAAATCAGACTAGAGTCAGCAAAACAAAATTTTCTCATACGTGGCATTATAAAGGGCCCCTACACAAATCACAAATGTTGTGAAATACTTAAAAAGCTTGTAATTGAAAACTGTAAGGAAACAACAAACAAAAATAATGTTCCTCTTTTTGGTACTGGAGTCTTCATTGAAATCTCAGATACATCTCAGAAGAATTATTAGCATTTCAAAGACAAACTCTAAAACATATTTTATTCACATTCATTTTATTCAAATTCACATTTTATATTCATTGTGAACAATCCTCACTACTTACCAGTCACTATTTCCATATTGTCATCCAGGACATGAACCCCCCCCCAACTTTCCATTTTGAATTTCTCCAGACTGATTTATGACCACCCACATGAAGTAGAGATAATCAGTACATCAACAAGTAGTTCATCACATTCACACGTGTTTTCAGCGTCTGTGTATGTGTGTTTTAGTCACAGCTGAGCAGTCACAACGTTGAGAGGTCACGGGCAAGTCGAAGCAGAAACATCTGTTTCCCAACAATACCCGCCATAACACCAGACCACACTGCTCTGTTACACCATTTGTTGAATACCAGAATGGGTTTGAATGATCATTGGTTAATTATGAAAAGAAACAGAAGAAGGGGAAACGTACAGTATTTACAAATGTTCACGTTTATTCAAGTTCACAGTCCAAAATAAAAAGTCACACCCATCAAAGGCATCAAATGCATCAAAGGCTGTGGTTTTTTTTTGTCTTCTTTGGAATATTAGTCCACATAGAAAACAATAAAATGTTTAAAATTTACACCATAAAATTGAAGGTGTGTATTTACGAGACAAAGTGGTATATACAGGGTGATTAAAAAAGGTGCTAAAATCATCATCCATTTATACATTTTAAAATCATTGAAATAGACTGATTTTTAATTAATTTATGTAGTTATTTAAAATTAATAATTTAATAAGAAAAGTTTATAGACGTCATAATGTTTTGACGGGGTGCGGGGCCGATTCGTAGGGGGCCTATCGCCGTCAAAGCTGACCGAGTGGAAACAAGAGTTTTTTCCGTTGAAAATTCTTGTGAACCCAAAAAAAAATATGGGCCATTCGCATTTATTTTACGTAAATATGTCTAATGTGCTGCTAGTCTTTAAGTCACTGTGGCGGCCCCCTTAGTACAACAAAGAGCTTTTTGCGTTGAAAATTCTTGTGAATGAATGCTTAAATCCCTGAATTTTTTATAGATATGGACGTAAAACAGTCGATTTTTGGTTAAAAGCAAAAAAAAAAAAACAAAAAAAAAAAAAACGGGCAGCAGTTATTTTACATATATATTGCGAGGTATAATGCCAATGCTGTAACGGCTAATTTCTCCCATTGATTTTTTTCACAATGTTTCAAAATGCATGATTGGTACGAAAGATGTACAGCTTTCGTACTTTTTCAACCCAACCTAAATCTGGCGTTATATCGCTGCATGTGACCGACAGCTAATAAATGAAGCGGCGTGTGGGACAGCCCCCTTTGGGAAGGTGTGACGCAGTGAATTGGGAATGTGTCATGTCGATACATTATGAAGTCTATGAAAAGTCTATTTAACAAATAAGTAATTTTAACATATTAAAAGTCATATCGGCTTGATGTCGTCCATGCCGCTGGTGGTGGTCACATTGAGCACTTGTAAAGCATGAAATAAAAGTATACAATACAATACAATACTTGTATCCAGCTAGTTATTTATTGTTTTTTTTTGTTTTGTTTGTTTGTTTTTTTTTTTATTTTAAATACCGCCATGCTATTGGCACATTCCTTTTGAATCACCCTGTATTTTAGACTTGTTTCATTTTCTTAAAGCAACACTTGGTAACTTTTCAGTTTTGGTCGATTTTAGTGGTGTGGTGGACAAAAGCGGTAGTGTTCTGCCTTAAGGAAGACTGCATTTCCCATGAGGACCAATGCACACCTGCACAGTGTCATAAAATCATCAGTCAATCATAAATCAATCCCCCGGTTGCCTTCAGATAGATTAAACAACATTTCTGTTTCCAGCGTCTGTGTGAAGGATGAAAAGTAATAAGACAATGAATCCAGCTGAGGCTAAACAATAGCCAGTGGTGCCTCCAGAAAATTTTCACAGGGGTGGCCAGATGGGGCCACTTAAAATCTTAGGCTGACACACCAAAACTAAAAGCCATAATTTCATGTTTTTATGATTTTGTTGCAGTAAAAAGGCCAAAAGAAAACTATCAGAAAGACGCCTACTTATTTACTTTAGTGTATTGTGTTATATTTAATGTTACTAATGATTTTATGTGCATAGCCCATAACAGTACAGTCAACATTTTAAGTCAGGGGTGGGCAAACCGGTCCTCAAGGGCCGCAGTGGGTCCTTGTCTTTGTTCCAACTGATCCAGCACAGAGCTTTTAACCAACTAGGTTTCATTGGAAATAAGGAGCACCTGACAGCAATCAACTGATTGCACTCATAACACACCAGATTGGTGAAAAGGTGTCCTCTTGATGGGTTTCAGCAAAAACCCGCACCCAGAGCGGCCCTTTGTGGAATAGTTTGCCCACCCCTGTTTTAAGTTCTACAATAATTCTGTTGTATTGTGCTATATATATATTAAGCATAAAGTGAATTTTTATCCCATTTGGGATGAAATGTATAAATGATGCTACTACAATCTAACGATATACTGACAAGTGGGGAGGCCAGTGGGGTTGCCAACAAATTTATAGAGGGGGCCGTGGCCACCCCTTGGTGGCGCCACTGACAATAGCATATGAGGGTTAGCAACCGTGTGGCTAAACACCCCCCCCCCCTACTCCACAAGTTCGGATGGGGGTGGTGATATGGTCACACCTGCATGTGCGGGCCAATGTTTATTCGGTATATCCTGGTAGCCTCCCTTTTTTTTCTCCTCAGACAAAAGTTTTTGTTTCTTTTGTTGCTCTGCCATCTTTGCAGAATTTGCACAAAAGGGTTCGGATCGTGTTCCATCTTAATAATGAATGGGAAAATGGGGAAGTGACGTATGCTATAAAGCAGTCAGCACATTTGTAGTTTTTTTAAATTTTTCATGTGTGTGTGTGGCAGGGGCCCTGCCACCCTCCTCAAAGTTAATTAGTGCCGTTGAAACCGATTCAGACCCCCTCAAGTTATAAAAGAAGTGTTATTCAACTAGTTGTCAGTCGACATATTATCACAAATGTTATGAAAATATTTTACAAAGGTTGAAAAGTTACCCAGTGTTGCTTTAAGACACTTTATCCTGGTGAAGTTATTGACAAAAATATTAGAAATATACAACAATATTAAGAATATGCAACTTTATCCTTTTTTTTATCTTTAAAATATATTTTTTTCAAAAATATGCCGCGTTATCATGAAAGAATTTAAACTCATATTAAAATATATGCTCGTTTAAATTATGTAACTTTATCATGAAATTGTAATTTTGATCTCTAAATTTTAACTTTGAAAATATGCAATGTCATCTTCGCAGGATGACGACTTGAAACAAAAAAAAAAAATAGTACTCTTTTGAAACTTAGATCTTAATTTTACAAAGATTATCTGAAAATTTGGCAACTTTATTCTTGCAATTTTACCACTCTCGTAGTGCCATTTTTGTCTTGTTTTCCGAGTGAATTTTATACCCTTTCATAATCCTGAGGGGAAACTAATTTTCAAAATGATGGTTCGTACGTTTTCATTCTCAAACATAACAACAAGTGTTTTGGGGGGCCATATCTAGAGTTAATTGACCCAAAACGAACGGGAAGTCACCTGGAAATGATCCAAAATCAATAGGAAGTTATCCAAAATCAAGAAGTGACCTAAATTTGAACCCATATCAACTGGAAGTGACCCAGGGTTGAGCCAAAATGAAAAGGAAATGAACTAAAGCAACAGAGACTGGCACGTAAATGTCCAAAAATTAATGGGAAGTAACAAATTCAATAGGAAGGTACTTGTAAATGCCCCCAAATTGACAGGAAGTGACTCACAGGAGTTTAACAACTGGCAGAGTAAAGCATCCCATAGTGAAGCTACAGTTTTGATTAACATTTCATCAGTTTATAAATCTATTATTGATTTTAAAAATGCAACAATGATTTAATAATTATATATATGGCGGAAAACACAGACAAGGCTGAAAAAGCAGTTTCTGCTCTTTCACCCCTCTTCAATATAAACTGCTGTATTTTAAGCCAAAAGAACTGATATGTTTGATAGAACAATATGTCTATATGCGGCCATAACAGTTTCATGGCACATTAAGCCCCCAAACTATTTTTAATTTGTCCGTTTTACCCTGGAGACCCCCGTTTACAGACACCGCGCAACCGCTTTTGTTTCAGCCCAGCCATAAAAAGAAGATAATTATATTTAATATTCGAAATGTCTCTCATTTTTTAGCTCAGAATCATTAATTGATGTCTAATATTTAGTTTTAAAAAAAACGACTTTATAAAATTATTCACTTGCATATTTTACTTTTACACAAATTACGTCACAATGAAAAGAATAGTGTCTGTAAATAGGCCACGGATATGTGCCTCATAACTATTGCTTGTATTTTTTTTTTTTTTTTTTGTTAATGGTGCATTTTCCCCGATATTTTAGATGACAAATGATCGATCCAAACAAAGAAGAATTGAAAAGAAAAAAATGTTTGATAGGGTAAATATTTGAAAAAGATGATCTCTACCACTCCTTGAAGTCTGCGATTTCTGCATCGCGACTCTTTTTATATTACCGTTTCACCCATAAATTCCCCAAAAAGTCCGGCTGTGGCCATTCACAGCTGTGTCTTGACACTCAGTGGGACATGTTACATAGAGTTTTTGGATCGAAACAAGGTAAGTACGCGATAATCTTGTTAAAATCATGGTGTCTTTAATTATGCTCTCCCATGCTCTCACCTTGAGTTAGGGTTTAGGGGTTTATTATTATTATTTTTTTTCCAAATGCCCACCTGTTTAAACATGTTCTTCCCCCAGAAAATTGAGATTTTAAGCTTTCCAATGATGTATCACACATGCACATAGGACAATTTTGAAATTTGGCCAAATTGGGGGTCTCAGAGCGGAACTTCTAGTCACCTGTTACACACAGCAATTGATAAATACATTTGTTAAATTACCACTAAGTCACTTGCATTTTAGAGATAAATCATTGACTCCCAGTTCAGTTAATGGGACTGGATGTCTATCGCCGTCAATAACACTGAAACATGATCATTCATTGCCAACCCACAAGACAAAGCCAAATAATAACCCAGACAAGTGTTTATTAAAGTCAAGAATCAACCTTGCACAGGCTTCATGTGTGTAATTACTCATATGACAAGTGTACAATGGCCAGTTGGCTGAGCACTTATGAGCAACTTTTCCACTTTGTTTTTTCTCAGTAAGATACACCAGTCCATGGAGGTATTGCACAACAGTTTACACTGTAAAAGCAAGACACACACTCACACAGACACTCATTAATTCAGCCGGACAGACAAAGCCGAGAGCATAAAAACATCTAAAATACAAAGGCAATCTTAAGGTGATGAAATCAGACAATATATTTGCATTCAGAGAGGGGCAAAAGGGGAGTATGTTGGAGTGTCACTCAGCCATTTTATCAAGTCCGTGTTCATGTTTTCGGAACAAAATAAGTGAACTTGGCTTCATGTCCTTATTTTGTGCAGGGAGATGCAGTTGAAACTAAAAGTTTACATACATTACACAAAAATCCAGTTTTTCTCACTGTCGCTAGACATGAAATCAGTTTTGTTTTAGGTCAATTATAACTGACAAAAATATTTCTTTGCGCCAGAAAAAGGTGAGGATTTTACATGCAGTGAGATAACTGCTTTTAAACTTGTGAAATCCCAGATGATGATACCACGACCATGGTCTTTTATTGTCATTTCTAGTGTAATGACATAATTTTGTGTAATATCATTGTAAATGCCAAGATAACAAAGAGGATTATAAACTTGCATACTTGCAGTTCATCCCTGGGTGCAATTCCCAGACGCCTGAAGGCACCTTGTTCAAACAATATATGTAAGTATGAACAATGGAATTGTCCATCCATCATTGCGCTCAGGAAGCAGACATGATTTGTGTTCTAGAGGTTAATGTGTTTTAATCCAAGAATTACATAAATGATCTGAGGCTGCCAGCCCTTCCAGTCAGTTAATGGGTACCAAATATTAATCGAATGTACTTTTATGAGTTTGAAGACAGTATTGATATACAGTATCGTCAACGTATATAATCATTATTACACTGATAGTTATCTATTGAAATAATTTCGCTAATACTTTTGACCTCTAATATTAATCCTTTGACTGCATTGCACATGTAAATAATTTTACATCTCCAAGTCAGCCATTTTGTTTTTTTACACACACACACAAATTTTAAATTGTGGGATTATCTTTTTGCCATACAGCCCATCTCTAATATCAATCGATTTTTAGCGAGAGGAATTGTCATACCGCCTGCCGCGCCTTATTTAATGGATCATTTCATCTTTTACTTCACAAACTTTTCGCTCCATTGTACAATTTGTATAGTCCGCATGATTGCATATATTTTTCAGTCTGGGCATGACGTAAAACACGTCACGTGATGAATATGTATGTTTAGTCTTGTACTATATTCCCCAAACTAACGTTATTTTCTTTTTGATTGGATTTATTATTCAGTCGTGGTGACATAAAATGGGTAACCCGACAAAAGTTCTTTTCGGGTGTGTTATATGGATTTTTTTCCAACAATACTTTGGTCGGGTGGTTATGTAAAATGTGTGATGCGCATATTGGGTTGGCAGCATGTAGATATGGAATTTCCTACATGAACAAGTACGTTGGAGGCTGCTGAAGGGTTAATAGCGGGGTCTGATTTCATGTCAGACAATAAAAAAAAAAAAGCATAAATGTTTGGATTTAGTGTATGTAATCTCATAGTTCATAACCACCGCACAAACAAATCAGTCACAGCGGGAATGTTGACAAGTTCAATGAACATCATGAAGCTGATAAGAAATGTGTCATTGAAGAAAAAAAAAAAGCAACATTTAAGACATAACTTAATTAAACGGTTTTAACACTACATCACCGTATGACAACAATACGCGAGTTTTGTCCTCCGCTGCTATTGACGCGCCACAAAAGAATACTTGGCCCCAAATCGCTCCTCCAGCCCCCATCCGTGAAAGTCGCGCTGGACGTTGACCTCGGTCTCATCGCGTTGAGAGCAGCTACATGATGGGGGATGCAGGACCGGGGCGAGTGGGAAGGCCAAGATAGAGAGTGAGAGAAACATAGGCGCGTCCTTGGGGACCAGGTAGCGGCATCACATGACCTCGCAGCAAGAGTTCTGTTTCCTCGCCTGACACGCATGCACAAACACACAGGTTACGACAGACACCACAATATCCAGTAACAATTCGCCTGCTACTCACGGTTTTATAAAATGCTTTGGACTGACTCCCCAAGTGTTCTGACTTGGCCACGAGGTCATCCAGTTTCTCTCCTCTCTCCAACAGACTTTCCATGGTCTTGTGCTAAATTTGAGAGGAAGAATTTGAGGCATGTGGTCTCTTTTGTGACACACGAACGTGCACTAGAGTACCAAAATGATCTTGGTGTCGTCCAGCTCTGCCTGTACTTTGGTCATTGCATCTGCCTCCTTGGGGTTCTGAAATGAAGCAGTTCAGGTTACCTTTCACTTCAAACGAAAGCCACTTTATTCGTTTTTACTGATTTAAAGGAACAATACCTGATATTTGGCAAGGTGAATGTCTAGCGCTTTGTAGTTAACTGTGTCGGGGTTACCGGAGGGCCAGTCTATACTGTCCACCTGCCTGGAAAACTCTTCTAAAACCTAAAATGCACAACATCATTTCATTTACGGTAACAGGCAGCTTCATCAACGCTTTGCTCACCTTGTCGAGAAGTGTGAAGCACACTCTCTGTGGGTATTCAGCATCTGCTATGACCACCGCACCCAGGTTGTCATTCCTCACATACACATGACAAAGGTACTCTGTAGGAGAACGTTCCAGGATTAGGAAATTGTCAATTAACACCTCCCTGAGCTTTGCTCTGCTGTTTGCAGATGATAATGTTGAAGGAGGTAAGCAGGAATGTCCCCGATCCGATCACGTGACCAAAAATAAAGATGAACAAGGGTATTGTCAAAAGATACAAAAAATGTTTTGTAATAAATTATTAAATAAATAAATTGCCATGGTAACTGATCGATACTGGGCATCGGCAAATCCTAAAAATCCGGTGACTCGGGTGCATATCCACTGTTTGCTAAAACGAGAGGATGCACTGGTAGCTGTTCTTAACCAGTTTTCTCAGGACTTTATTTCCAATGAAGGTCATGCGTGATGCAATTACAGAAGAACAGTTTAAGGCTAGCCTTGGGTGTTTTGACAGATTTAAAGATGAATAGCCAAGAGTAAGCTACAACAAAGCTGCTAAGCTAGCGTTGATCGGCGTTTGCCCAGAGTTAGGGGTGTAACGGTACACAAAAATCTCGGTTCGGTACGTACCTCGGTTTTGAGGTCACAGTTCGGTTCATATTCGGTACAGCAGGCAAAAAAATGCAAAATATAAATGTGCTAGTTGTTTATTACACACTTTTTTGCTTTCAACAATAGGAACATTAGCCTATACGAAGCTAGAATTCTGCTCAAAAAGTAGCGGGTATTTAAAGATAATAATCCAACAACAATTTGCCTTTCAGACCCCACGTATTGGTCAGCTTTCTTTCTGAAAGAAAGAAGGGAAAAAAATGCTGTGCTAAAGAGAAAAGCAATCCCAATGACAAAGATTTTAACATGTATTTTACAAATGAAATGCCTCCATGAATCTTTTTTTTTTTCTTATGAACGGTTTTCAAAAGCTTTATTGGTGGATTTTCTCAAGTTAAATCGCCACACAGAAATTAATCAATTTAATTGTGTAAGCAGGATCTGTCTATTATTCTTATTATTTAATTACAGGTGTTTTAGCTCATTTCAATTTATTTTATTTAAATGGGCTTTTATTTTATTATGAGTTTATATTTCACAAATGTGATGTAGTATTCATTTATGTTGTATATTTTCTGTTGTATAACTTTAGTTCCTATGTGAATATTAGTTCCTACTTGTTTTGTTGTGGTAGGAGGGTTTGTATTGAACATGGGGCTGTGTTGGTTATTATTATAGCAGAGAAGATACCAGTAAATCAACAAAGACAAGTCAACTGTGCCCCGATCTACCACTCAAGAGATCTGATGGACTCAAAAAGTGGGTTACGATTATATATTAGTTTAAAAATCGACCGGATTCACCGTATTTTTACTCGAGTGACTTCCGGTCTGCCCGATCCTAGCTAGTAGTATTGACGCAGGAGGGCCGCGTCTCGCGTCAAATAATAAACTCTGCCATTCCTTTTGGGTGCGTTGCGTTGAGCCGCTTCTGGGACGCGTCTAACACACGGTCGCACTGCGACTGGTGTGCATCGGCTGATTGACTTTAACGGCCGCCTTTCCCTGCGTTCTTGGGGCGGCCACGTTGTCGTGCCATTGAGGTTTCTGGGTTATATACTGTCCTACTGTGTTGGTTGTCATTATAGTAGAGAAGACAGAGTAAATATAATCTACACAAAGAAACTAACCTGATCGACTCACAGCCTCAAAAATTAAAGGTTACATTACGTCAGAAACTCGTTCGGTACGCCTCCGTTCCGAACCGAGCACCCCGTACCGAAACGGTCCAATACAAATACATGTACCGTTACACCCTTACCCAGAGTTCATCACAACAGCCTACCTTTGGAATTTTTAAGAGCAACTTCAATACACATATCTTTACTGGCTTAGTAGCTAGGTACGAGTTGGTAGGCAGTAGGCATGTGCCGGTATGAGATTTTGACGGTACGATAACCGTGGGCAAAAATACCGCGATTTCACAGTATCACGGTATTGCAATTATAGCTCCAAAATGTGTTATTTTGAGATGGGTTAAAAAAAAACATTTTTCCACTGAACATGATTTTTTTGTTTGTTTTTTCAGAACATAGTTGCAAATTGGAACATGACTATATTGTTAAAATAAATTATCAAAAAAATATATATATATTTTAAATAAAATTAAAATAAATATAACTTCTAGACTATACCCACAGCCACAGCTCAAGTTGCTCAAGATTAGAGAAAGAACAAAATAATTTCTATAAAAAAGTAAAAACACTTCTGAATAAATTTTTTTAAAAATTCTACTGCATGACTTTTTTTTGAGGGTGGAAAAGCTCAACTGAAGTTTCACCATTTTCAGCCACTGTGTCTGTCAGCTGTAGTCTACATGATGTCAAGCCTATGTGTTAAAAAACAAAGAATTCATAAGTTAATAAGTTAGCTAAAAATGTATAAGTTAGTTTAAAGTTTCAGTTTCAGTTTCAGTTTATTCGCACATCATCAAATACAGTACATAATCATACGCTAGCAGTTCACATGTTAAGATGGGCAAATAGGACACTCCAAAGAAGCTATTCAAAGCTTTTAGCAGGGGCCCAGTTAGACAACACACACATACACACACACGCAGGCACACACACAATTAACTGTGGACAATTTCAAAATTTTGGTTACATTGGATTTGGTAAGAGACATCAGTAGTGTTATTCAAATAATCAGCATATTATATATACATTGCTAGGAGATGAGTTTTGAGTTTTTTCTTAAAGATGGAGATGGAGTGTGACATTTTAAGTGTTTCATCCAATTCATTCCAAATCTGTGGTCCTTTGCACACAATGCTAAAGCTTGTACACTTTAGCCTTCGTTTTTTCCCTGTGATTTGATGTTTTCTTCTGGTAGTGTATGTGTGTTGAGGAGTACAGACTAGGACGAGGTCACCTAATTTATAATTTAGTCGATAGATAATCTGATACATTACACAAGCATTTTGGTAATAGTTGTGGTCTTTAAGCCTCAGGAGGTGGTGGCGGTGAAAAATTATTTTAGTTGGAGCATTAAACTCAGACCATGTTAGGGCACGTATAAGTTTTTTCTGTAGTATTTCAAGCTTTTTTAAATAAGTTGGATATGTGTTGCACCATATGACATTACAGTATTGTAAGTGTGGTTCAAATAAAGATTTATACAAAATGAGAAGTGCAGAGAGTGGGAGATAGTGTCTCAGTTTAAAGAAAAGAGCAGCATATCTTGACAGTTTATGTGTAAGATCATCAATATGTTTTCTAAAATTAAGGCACTCATCAATATGGACTCCCAAAAATTTTGTAGAGTCGACCCTTTCTATGTTTTCTCCGTTTATGTTTAGGCAGATTTGTTTAGTGGCTTGTTTTTTATGAGAGCGAAACACAAGTGTAAGTTGTGTAAATAGTGTAAATATTGTTGTGGAAAGGTTTCATCCAAACAAAAAAAAAAACAAAAAAAAACATTGGGAGTGAGACCTCTCCTTGATACAGCGAACGTGGATTTGTGCTAGGGGCAAGAGCATCTTTCGCAATTAGCGATCTTTGATGCTATCCCCTTTTCCCCTTCATTCAAGCGAATCAAGCTTGTTTTCTCACTCTGCGGCTGTAACACTCGACGAAGTTGCTCTCCCTGCTAAGCCTAGGCTAACATTCATCTTTGTGAGCTTTTAGTTAGTTTCTATATTGAATTTGAAAGGAAAATGTGTGTTTTGTTTTTGGCGAACTTTTTAAAGGTGCTAATCTGTTGAAGCTACTCACACATGGAAAAATACAATTGTACAACGTTTCAAATGTATTCATTTGGTATTTTCCACTTACCACGATTTGAGAGCTCAATAAATTAAAGAAAAGTACGCCTTATGTTTGGAGTATTTGTTTTTGGGTTCACTGGCTGTCCAGCCGATAGCGTCACTTTCACACACAGCAACCAATGGGAGGGGGTGAGCGCTGCCGCGCCAAGCCGCTTCTGGCTGCATTTTTGACACATGAAATAAAGCTAATACCGTACTAAGGTCTGATGGAAAATTTTAGTCGTTTTGAAACCGCGACGTTTTCACACCACGGTAAATAAACCGTGAAACCGGTAACCGGGACATGCCTAGTAGGCAGGTAAGTATGATGGATGAATATTGTTGACAAAGACCATGGGCTCTGGTGGCTTTTCTACCTTGTTCTTTTACAGAGGCACGACTTCCAACTGTTGTCCGCTCAACAATCAAGGCACTGGTGAAGGTCATGAATTCCTGGACGCTGAGAAAAAACAAAATAACAAGCAATATGAGAGATGAAAAACTCAAAATGACTGGGAAGCAATTAAAAAAAAATCAATATTTAAGTAAGACTATTTCCTAGTTGTCCTCCTATTACAAAAGTTGAAGGGATCAAACAAACTAATTTTCCAAAGTCAAATATTTCAGCAAAATTATGAGGGAAGGAAAACATTCCAGGATGATGTTAAAGTTTGGGATTTTCTTCACGTCAGAATCAGGGAATTACTTGAAACTGATGAAAATATGCCGAACTCCAAACACAATATCACTCACACAAAAAAATTACCAACACTGTAAAGGCATCATTTGAGTGTCAATTTACATACCCTCCCCAGTCTTTAATTTGCCTGATATTTTATAATGTCAGCAAATGAACGAATCCAATGTTTCTCCTGGCTCAAACGATTTTCGAGTTATGGGCGTTCAAAGCTTGGGTGCCATGGCAACTTTTGGAATCAGGGAATGGCTTACTAAGTTTTGGTCCATCATTGACTTCATAATGTAATTATGATGTTTATGGGTCCATATTTGGAAGCCCCATATTTTGTTTTAAGTAGGTAATGACTTTTAAATTTTAAATCTATGTCTTCTGCCCCTGTCTATGAGAATCGGAACTCAAAATTGCACAGCTGTACTATTTTTACAGAAGGGTCCTTTAAAATGTTTAGTGTTGGTGGGGATTTCAACTAAATTCTGATCGTATTTGGGAACTTAGCTATCTATTAGGAGAGATTCAAGGCACTCAGGCCTTTTGTGGGGGTACAGGAGGGCTGCCAATACAGCTATGGGACAAAATTACCATTTCCGACCCCTCCTTTAGTCCATTTCTTGGCCATGTGGACACATGATCATCGAAGCCCATAAACAGTTGCATTTCATGAACGTTTTAAGGCACAAGAGCTTTGACTATCCAACTTCTTCACGATGAATGTGCCTTTTGATATTTTTTGGATATCATTAGGTCCGTAAGGCAGGTTAACTATTGTTTTAACTGTCTATTCATGTCGACGCTAGTAAAAACAAAGCCACATAATTAATTCCCGATAGCTGAATGACAATTAACACAGGCTTTTAATTTGAAAGGCTTACTGACAGACAGTTAGGCAAACATGACTTTAGGAAGAAGTGCATATTCTGACAGACAGTGCCCGAATACATAGATAGAGCCCATGTGTCTCTGTCCAAGTATATAAGTTATAGTTTATGAGTGCATTAACATCAAACCTGCCTACCTGGACTTTTGAAAGAAGTTGTAAGAAGAGAGGTCGTAGGCCGCTTTCAGAAGGTTGGCTTTGGTAGCTCCTTTATAATGGACACTGAGGCTATAGAGCTTCATGGTGCCACCAGCAAACAAGGTCCAGTACACTGGACAAAGTGGAACGGGACATGGGTCAGATGACGAGCATTATCCGCCCCAGATTACTCTCGCGCAAACTCAGCGTTGTTTGTTAGCGAATAGAAGTCCTGACAGTAATTGAAATGTAGCAACACCTTACATTTTAATTTTACTTGATACACCGAGTATTTGCGAAAATGCAGACACTACGTCAGATTATATCAACATTTTTTCCAAAGTAAGGCCCGAGAGCTAATTAGCTATAGATGCTACCAGTAGCTTCTTTTCGTGAGGCCTCCTTCACTTACCTTGGTTAAAACAATCAGCAACAACCACCTTGATTAAAATAAAACAATAAACAAACTATTGTTTTACTCGAAAAAAACATTAGTTGTCCGTCTTTCAAGTAGCAATCCTAAACGTCCTTATCCGGTGTAGTAGTTCTAAGAAGATGCTAGTTTCTTGTGACCAATCACCACGTCACTATCATCTTTAGGTCCCTCCGCATATTCACACCCCATGAAACAAAATAGTTTTACAGCGATGGTTCCGTTTATATAAAATAAATAAATAGATAAATAATAAAAAAAATAAAATAATAATTAAGGACGTTTGAGGAGAAAAACTGAGAAAGCGCTGTCGTATTTTGCCCGTGGCTATCACCTCTACAATGTTTTGCTTTGTATTAAGTAGTACAAATCGGGTAGCCGGCTAGCGGTGATGAAAACAGCCATTGTACACATGCCGCCATATATGACGCTAGATGTGAAAAGGTGGAGTCCGCAGCCTACCGAACTGTCGGCCATATTGCGTCGGGGGAGTTCATGCGGGCTGGTAATGTGTGAAAGGTCAAAATCATAAGTGGAGTTTGGGGGGTTGCATGGGACCAACTCAATGTTAACTGTGGAAATAAGTGGCAAATACACAAGAATGTGTAACATTTTACTGAAACATTTTTCTAATAGAAAAAAAAAAAAAAAAAAAAAAGGTATATATTGGCATATAGGTCGTTGTTCTGCCTTTGGTAATACTGTATGTGTCAAAGTGTATTATTTACCATTATATTGAAATGCATGCCTTTTAGTTTTCAGCAGGGGTCCCCAAACCTTTTCCTGTGAGGGCCACATAACTTTTCCCTTCTCCGATGACAGAATGAACAGAAAAAGTGTGACGATTGCAGGAGTGCCTAAATGTAAAAATGTATTGTTTTTCAGAAAGCCACAATCAAATAACCCTTTCTGGATTCTTCACGGAACAAAAGTAAATAAAATAAAACTAATAATATAATATAATATAATATAATATAATATAATATAATATAATATAATATAATATAATATAATATAATATAATAACACTATTATAACACTATTAATTAAATAGATAATAACCAAATAACTCTCTCTGGGTTCTTCACAGAAAAAAAGCCAGGAAATAAATAACACTATTGGGGGGGAAAAAATCGAATTGCTCTTTGGTATTGTTCAGGGGGCCGGACCAAATGTGGAGGCGGGCCGTATTCGGCCTGTGGGCCGTAGTTTGGGGACCCCTGGTTTATAGCATTAATTCCCAGGCGAATTAAAGATCATTTCCAAATGGTAAAGCATAAAAGACAAAAAACATTATCAAGACAAACGGAAACAAGTATTCATGTTAACTTAAACCTTTCGAATATATAAGACTTTTGTTTGATTATGAAGAAGTGCACACAATCACAATTGAAGAAATATTGAAATACACACCTATCGCTAGCCCGGAAATAATCTAGAAATTGAGTGAAATCACTGTGAATAGGGCTAATTACAAGAAATCTAGAAATTTCATAATCTACAGTCCATCATGATATCATGAAACAGTACAGAAGATATGGAGAAATCACTGCAGATAAGCGTCAAGGCTGAAAACTAACATTACATGTCCACGACCTTCGATTCCTCAGGCGACACTCCATCAAAAACTAAAATCAATGTGTAAAGAATATCACCACGTAAGCACCACACCGCCACCAGGACTACTTCGGAAAACCAATGTGAATAAACACATTGTTTGGCGCTACATCCATAAGCGCAACTTCAAAATCGACTATACAAAGCAAAAGCCAACACCCAGGAAGTCTGCCAGCTTCTCTGGGCCCAGGCATCTTGAAGATGGACTGATGCTAAATGGAGAAATGCTCTGTGGTCTGACGAGTCCACATTTCAGATGTTTTTATAAATAGTGGATGTCATGTTCTCCAAGCCAAAGAGGAAAAGAATCATCCCGGCAGCTCTGGGCGTAAAGTTCAAAAGCTAGCATTTGTGATGGTATGGGGATGTGTTCGTGCCGATGGCATGGGTAAATTAATACTAAAAGAGACATCCTAGATTTTGGAAAAACATGCTGCCATCCGCACAATATCCTTTTAATGGATGACCACGCTTTTTTCAGCAAGACAATGCCAAACCACATATTGGTTTCGTAGAGTGCGGTTGCTAGACTGAACTGCATGCAGTCCGGATTAGATATTACAACAAAAACAGAGACTCCGGGCTGAATAGCTAAAGCTGTGCATCAAGCAAAAATGGGAAAGAATTTGTAAAGTTTAACTATCCAAATGTTGTCTTACATCAGGAAGACTGACCCCCTCGTTTGCATGAGGAGACCTCCACTTTGGAGCACAAGGATCCACTGCTCTACATTAAAGAAGAAGAGAAGCCTCTGCAGTTTCCCTATGTTAAAGAGGAAGAGGAGGAGCCACTGTCTGTCCACATTAAAGAGGAAGATGTTAACAAGTTGCAACTGACTGGTGTCTCTGTCAAGAGTGAAAATAAAGGCAAACCAGAGGAGCGTTCACAGCTGTATCATTACAATCCAAGTGAAGAGCACCATGAAGAACCACCACCAGACAAGCTGTCAGACAAGGACGACTTGGAAGCGGCTTAGGAGTGAGGCAGACTGCAAAGTGGACGACAAACAAAGTAAAGTGAAAAGTTTGGAAAAAGAGGAAATTACTTGGCAATGAGGAAACATCTCAAACACCTAAAATTTTTGCTCAGGAAGCACATGTTGGACATATGAGAACACACGCTAGGGAAAAAGAAACATCTTTTGATCTTTTTTGACTTTTGACAAAACAATCTCTCATAAGACAAGCATGGTCATGCACATGAGAATGCACACAGGAGAGAAACCCTTTAGTTGTTCAACTTGTGGCAAAAGATTTGCTCTTAGGGCAAACATGTTGAGACATACTACGACACATCATCATCATCATCACGGCTCTTGCGATGAGGCTGGTTTCCCATCCCATTGCGTAGAGCGGACCAGGTGAGCCAGGCCCCTCCAGTACTGGCGGTCTTGAGCCAGGACATTTGCATCCTTCAGGATAACTCCTTGTAGTTGGAGGTAGTCCGCGATGGTGTCAAGCCATCGAGTGCGGGGCTTTCCTCGTGGTCGTCTCCAGCCCGCAGCCTTTGGGTCAAACTCCAGGATGGCTCTTGTCGGTCTGTCAGGAGGAAGACGGAGAACATTGCCAAGCCAGCGGACGTGGCGCTGTGCGGCCATGCGGTAGGCTCTGAGCTGATTTGTCCGGGCTTGCAGGGTTTATTTGGAGATTTGCTGGGGCCACCTGATATTGTTGATGGTCCTGAAAGCCCTGCTGTCAAAGCCATCTATTCTTGCGGCCAGTGTCCTTTTTAAGGGCCATGTTTCAGATCCACAGAGGAGAATAGAGAGTACGGCGGTGTTGTAAATTCGGAGCTTCGTCTTCCGTGAGATGGCTTGGTGCCGCCAGAGTGGTTTCCAGAGAGACTGCAGGGCAGAGGTTGCCAGGGCTCTCCGGTTGGAAACCTCTGATTTGAGATCCCTGTTATCGGTCACTGTGGACCCTAGATAAACCATGCTCTTCACAGGCTCTACGGTGTAATCACCAAGCAGGATGGGGGGTGGATCAGGTCCCTGACCAGCATGCATAAATTTGGTCTTGGTCCAACTCACGTGGAGACCAAGGTTTTCTGCCTCTTCACTGTATATACACTAGGACACACACAGGTGAAAAACCATTTAGTTGCTCAATTTTTGCTAAAACATTCTCCCTAAAAGAAATGTTAGGAAGACATATGAGAGCGCACACGGGAGAAAAACACTCTGGTTGCCCAGATTGCGGTAAAACTTTCTCTCATAAGCCGAACATGGTTATGCGCGTGAGGACACACACAAGAGAAAAACCTTTTAGTTGTTCAACATGTGGCAAAAGATTTGCTCATAGCACACACATGTTGAGCCACACTAGGACACACACACAGGTGAAAAACCCTTTAGTTGCTCAATTTGTGCTAAAACATTCTCTCAAAAAGAAACGTTAGGAAGACACATGAGAACGCACACGGGAGAAAAACCCTTTAGTTGCTCAGACTGCTGTAAAACATTCTCTCATAGGCCAAATATGGTCATGCATGTGAGGACACACACGGTAGAAACACCTTTTAGTTGTTCAACTTGCGATAAAAGATATCCTCATAGCACAAACATGTTGAGACACACTAGGACACACACAGTAGAAAACCCCTTTAGTTGTTTAGTTTGCAGAAATGTGTTCTCTCACAGTTCAGGTATGGTTAAGTACATGAAAACACATTCAGGCGAAAAAGCCTTTTCATGCTCAAATTGTGGCAAAAACATTTGCTCAGAAGTCAAACATGATAAGACACATGAAAATACACACAGGAGAAAAGCCCTTCCTTCACTTGCTTAACTTATGGAAAAGGCTTCACCCAAAACTCAATTATGGTTAAACACGAGAGAACACACACTGGAGAAAAACCTTTAGTTGTTTAGTTTGCGGCAAAACATTCTTTAAAAACACAACATTTGTCAAGACACATGGGAATGCACCATAAGGTAAACCATTTTGTTGCTCAGCTTGTGGAAAAGGCTTCTCTCAAAAGTCAGTCACGGTGAAGCACATGAGAACGCACACAGGAGAAAAAGTATTTTGTTGCTCAATGTGTGGCAAAAAATTCATGAACAAAAAGTTTTTACCTCGCATCGAAGTCATCCACTTTTTGTGCGCTATTTTCGGCGATGGAATTTTTTCGCATTCAAAAACTTTTTTTCTATGATTGAAATTTTTTTTATTTTTGATTGAAGTGATTTTTCTTTTGAAATATATATATATTTTTTGTATGAAGCAACTTAATTTTTGATTGAATAATAAAGACACAAATGTCCTAGCCAAAATGTGGTCCAAACGCAAAACTACATTACTTAAATCAAAAAAGTTGTTTCAATTAAAAAAAAAAAAAAAAAAAAAAAACTTGACTTAAAAAAAAAAAAAAAAAATCAAAGAAAAATAGTTTTCAAATACATTTTTTTGAGTTTCAAATTTATTTTTGCATTCAAACACATTTTTTTTAATTGAAGTGACTTTTTCTTTTATTGAAAATATAAATTTTGATTGAAGCAGCTTTTTTTTTTTTTTTGATTGAAGCAACTTTTTTTTAGATTGAATAATAAAGACACAAAACTACCTCCATAATTTTCTCCAGTAAAATACTGCGAAATAAATATAAAAAATAAATACTCCGCGAAATCTTGATGAACAAACTGTATTATTCATATCAATGATTATTAAGTGTGCAGTCAATTTACTGCATCTATGACGTTTATGAAAAACCAGGCAGTTAAAAATGTTGAAAATTAAGCAATTTATACCTATTTCACAGTACACGCTCCATTGACTGTCTATCGAATGGTACCGACACAAAATGGCCGACATGTGATAACGATTGTCCCAATTGACCTACAGTTCTCATTACACACCTAGCTCTCTAAATATATATGTGGGATTCATGCTCCGCCCCCTCAAAATACTATCGAAGAAGAAGAATGCGGATGTGGTGCCACGGCTAACCAGGACAAGTATCATATGGTTCAACGGCAGAATCGAAGTGAAATAGTGAAAATATTAACTAAAGACATAAAAAATTGGTACGGAAACGAGTAATAACATAGCCTGAACATTTGAAAGATAATGGCGTCGTACGGAGGACAACCAAAACAACTGGATTTTGCAGGTAAGCATTACATCCATTCTGTCCACTAACCTATTATCTTTAATGAACACAGTCAAATGATTCATATTGATAGCAAAACAGCAGGAATTTAATTAGGAGGGCAAAAAAGTGGCTTGCTCAGAAAGTAAAATGTTTTAATCACTGGTTAAACCACAAGCTGTTCGTCTTTTTATCTGCTTTCACTAATTTGTAGGTGGCTAATAGGACTAGCGGCTAACAATCAATAGGGAATGGGACGTACTACGTCATTGTTTGGACCCGCCTCCATGCTGGCAATATAATTCACTTCCGGGCCGGCAGAGTCAATGCGGATTGTAACGTGTGGTAGTGCTAAACTAACTCTTTCGGTGTTTTAGAAAGAAAATATGGGTGCTTATTGTTGCGTTACCGGGTGCAACAGCGTCTCCTACGACAAAAAAAGGGGTTAGGAAAAATGGACTCACTTTTCACCGTTTTCCTGCATGGAGGACCAAATATCAGATCACGAAGGTACGACGGATGGCTGGATTGCAGCGGTTCGTCGGAAAAGCATTTCTTATGATCATATTTCTGCTGGAATGAGAGTGTATTCCCCTCATCTCTACTCTTGTAAGTTGAACGATTTATCCGTTTTGGTTTCAATACGTTTTTTGTTTTTGTTTTTTTCTTTACTGTTGTGTAAATCTGCCTCGGTAGCAATGCTAACCTACTCCTCCTCATCACCTACCTGTTGTGTTACTAGGAAAACCTGCATATGAAATGCTGACAACACATCCCGATTGGTCACCATATCTCTTCTTGGGTTATTCTGAGGTCAAGCGCACCACATCGGAGCGTTGAGAGGTTGGAAAGGCGAAGAGTGCACGCTGAAACTTCAGTTTGCTCTGCTCTTACAAACACGATCCCAAGTGTTATGAAAAGTCAATAAAATATGAATACCAAAACATGACTTGAACAACTTCTTGACAAACTGTAACTGCTTGTTGTTTACTTCAGGTCTTCATAATAAACAGGTGTAATAATTACAAAGTCAGGTGACTTAATTTTGTTATTACCTTGGTCTTTCCAAGGGAAAGAACAAGGTATTGTTATTGTGCAACTTTATTATTATTCTATTTGGAATATGCATTGACAATTTTTGGACAGTGTTGTAGACAAGAACTGGGACTGATAAGTTGCAATAGATTTATTTCAAGTAATGCAATTTCTCCAATACGATATTTGAATTGACAGTTTAAAATCTTTAAATTAGTGCAAACAAGGCCCACCCTCTGACGGTGGCAGCAAATATTATATAAGTAATACACAAATACAAGATCACAATAAACGTGTCTTTGTCAAAGCAGTTTAAAACACTATTTACTGGCCTTGGGTAAATTGCCAGACAGGATAAATATGTGCTTTAAAGTTCTTGCATTTCCATTTTAAGTATTGCAAGTACTAGTCTCCAACACAGTATTTGAACTGACAGTTTAAAATCATTTTAGTACAAAATGGCCCACACTCTGGCAGGGGGCAGCAAATATTATAATACATAATACATTATAAAAAGCTATATACTATATAAATACAAGATCACAACAAAACCTGTATTTTTCAAAGCAGTTAAAAAACATCCAGTGGCCTTAGGTAAATAAAGGTGTATAAATATGTACTTTACAGTTCTTGCATTTCTATTTTAGGTATTGCAACTTTTCCAACACTATTTGAATTGACAGTCTAAAGTCTACATAAGTGCAAATAAGAATATTATAATTTAAAAATAATAATAGAATATATAAATTCAACATTACAATGAAAGGTGTCTTTGTCAAAGTGGTTAAAAAAAAAAAAAAAAAAAAAAAAAAAACGTCACTGGCCATAGTTAAATAGCCAGGCAGAATAAATATGTGCATTAAAGTTCTTGCATTTTCACAAGTTAAAAGCCCGCAGTTCATCGACGAGAAGGGCAGACCCAGATGGCGTCTGCTGCAGGGGCTTGTTTGAGTCCGACACAGGACAAATGGAACCACTCCATTGAACAAATTTTCTTTGTCAAATGATCCAAGAAGAGAGATGGTGACCAATCGGGATGTGTTGTCAGCAGGTTTACCTAGGAACACAACAGGTAGGGGAGTCGTAGTAGGCGAGCATTGCTACCGAGGCAGATTTACACAACGGTGTAAAAAAACAAAAACGTATTGAAACCAAAAGTGGATAAATCGTTCAATTTACAAGAGTAGAGATGACAGGAACACACTCTCATTCCAGCAGAAATATGATCATAAGAAATGCTTTTCCGACGAACCGCTGCAATCCAGCCATCCGTCGTACCTTCGTGATCTGATATTTGGTCCTCCATGCAGCAAAACGGTGAAAAGTGAGTCCATTTTTCCTCACCCCTTTTTTTGTCGTAGGAGACGCTGTTGCACCCGGTAACGCAACAATAAAGCACCCATATTTTCTTTCTAAAACACCGAAAGAGTTAGCTTAGCACTATCACACGTTACAATCCGCATTGACTCTGCCGGCCCGGAAGTGAATTATATTGCCAGCATGGAGGCGGGTCCAAACAATGACGTAGTACGTCCCATTCCCTATTGATCGATTGCATCATTGACTAAATTTTTGGCTTTTCTGTACATAGCTATATTAAAAATAAAACATGGTTATCAAAGTATCGATCATATTTTCTACAGGAGTAGGAGAACGTCCAAACACTTAAATTGAATTATTCATGTTGAATGTAGGCCGACTGCTTTTAAATGTATCACATTTTAATGGACATACTCTATACATAGTTTCATGCGCGTGGTACAACTGCTATAAACATCATTATCAAATTGGATTGACATTTTTTTGCCTCTTAACCAGTGCACCACAACCTCCATTAAGTAACTAGTTTGGGTTTTAGTATGTTTTTGTTTTTAATTGAAAAGTTTATTTAATAAATAAGAATTATGTTAAAATAATTCATTGTTTCAAGCCTCAACTAATAGATTTGCATTTGGACATAAATTTGTCGCATCTTCAAAGGATTGGTTATAAGACATAAATCATACCCGTAACTCCATTTTGTATAGACCAACAAAACATGGCTACTATGCGAAATATTATGCTAAATTCTGAAAAATAAATGATGTAAATAGTGTATCTGTACGAGATGACTTCCTTTTCTCTTCCCTAAAATGCATGACCAACACTTATTTAAAATATATTTTTTGCATAATATGGTTGAAACCTTGCATTTTTTATTGCTTTTTAAGAAGCAGGCATGGCAATATTTATTTGTTGCACATTTGCTACTAGTGCTGCAACGATTAATCAATTAACTCGAGTATTCGATTAGAAAAAAAAGATTCGGATTAAATTTTGCTGCTTCGAGTATTCGTTTAGTTAAAGTGGCGTTGTAATGGTGTGTTTTGAAAGTGTTTGTATTTTGTTTTATTGATTTGGGTGGATACACTGCCCTCAAGTCTGCTTCATTTCACGTGGCTGAAATTCAGCTGCTCCCTGTTAAGCCCAGCATTAGCTAACTTTTTGTTTGAGCTAATGTTTTTTTTATGCATTCGTAATTTAGTTTATAGGTATATTTGGCCGTTTTTTTTTTTTTTTTTTTTTTTTTAGTGTGGGAATACGTGTCTGGACCATTTGTTGAGAGCATTGTAAAAAAAAAAAAAACGTAAGCATATTATAGCATTTAAGCTAGCGGACTTCAGCCAGTTGTTGTTTTGTTGTACATAGATCCTTATTTATTCATTTTTTTATACTGTTTGAGGCTCAGCTCAGATATTTTTTAATTTTTGATATTCCTTATCCGATTACTCGATTATTTGAACTAACTACTTCATCGATTAATCGACTACTAAAATAATCGATAGCTGCAGCCCTGTCTGCTACCTATCCCACCCCACCTGCCAAAACACTACGCTATTTTAAGACTGAAATGTTTCATTCAAGGGTTAAAGTGCTCCGTCGTAATGACGAAAATCTGTCAGCATGGGACGCCACAGTAGCATAGTATACTATAGGCCCATTTCATTAGCATTTAGTGATTCTTACAGTTGTTGACTCCCGTCTTCATATTTTTGAATATTAGAAGTTTTATGTGCTCAAAAGAAATGCACATGAAACACATACACACAAAAACTCGAGCCAACCCCCAACACCAAAACCTTAAAAAATCGCAACCCCCCCTCCTCAAAAACCATGTAAATTCTCGTAAAATTGGAAAAACTGCACTAAAAGGCAAAAAACCTGCAAAATAGCAAAAATAAAATGAAAAAATAGAATAGCCCTTTATTGTCATTATACACTTGTACAATGAAATTGTGGAGCATCTGTCTTTACAGCGCAGGACAAGTAAAAATCTCGAAAGTAAAAAAATTAATTTTTTGTGTACCGTTGCATTTGCATCTCGAGGTACGATATAGCAGTGGTTGTAGTAAAATCATTGACTTGCTTGTGTCCCGCAGACTTCCAGCAGCTGATGAGTCGTGAGGAAATCCTTTGTCCTCAATTGCACGGGGGTGCCTCCAATTTTCAACCTGAGGATTCACCAAACCGCTGCGTTAAAGAGGAGCCTCCACAGTCTCCTCACATTAAAGAGGAAGAGGAGGAGCTACTGTCTGTCCACATTAAAGAGGAAGAAGAAGAGTTCGATGTCTTCAAGTTGCAAATGACTGATGTCTCTGTGAAGAGCGAAGATGATGAAGACAATGAAGCGCAGCGGTCACAGTTGTATCATCAAAGCTCGAGCGGAGACCGTCGTGAAAGACCACCACCAGACAAGCTCAGGCCTCTGTCAGCCACTGACGACTTGGAAGAACATTCAACAAGCGATGCAGACTGCGCAGGTGACGACAAACAGCTGAATTGCTCGGACATGGAAGATGCTCTCGTCGATGAGGAAGCGTCACAAACACCTCCAAAATCTTTTATTTGCTCAGTTTGCGGCGAAAGCTTTGCTCAAGAAGCACTTCTTGAACACTTGAAAACCCACAACGGAGAAAAAACATTTTGTTGCACAATTTGCGGAAAAGCCTTCCCTAAGAAATCACTCATGCTTAAACACAGAAAAACACACGCAGGTGAAAAACCCTTTTGTTGCTCAACTTGTGGCAAAAGATTCACTCTAAATTCAAACATGGTTAAACACATGAAAACGCACTTGGATGAAAGACCCTTCACTTGCTCAATTTGCGGTAAAACATTCTCTCGCAGGTCCAACATGTTGAAACACATGAGAACACACACAGGGGAAAAACCCTTCAGCTGCTCAATTTGTGGTGGAAGATTCACTGTAAAGCAAACCATGACGGAACACATGAAGAGTCACACAGGAGAAAGACCTTTTAGTTGTTCAATTTGTGGTAAAACATTCTCTCAAAAACGGCATCTGGTGAAACACTTGAGAACGCACACAGGAGAAAAACCCTTTAATTGCTCAATTTGTGGCAAATCCTTCTCAAGAAAGGACAAGATGGAAACACACAGAAGAAAACACACAGAAGAAGAACTAATAAGTTGCTCCATTTGTGGTCAGAATTTTCTGAACAAGCAAAACCTGCTCTCTCACATGAAAATCCATGGAGGAGAAAAACCCTTTAGTTGCTCCATTTGTGGTCAAAAATTCACTCAAAAACAAAGTCTTATATCACACGTTAAAGCACACGCGGGAGACAAACCCTTTTGTTGCTCCATTTGTGGTAAAACATATGCCAGAAAAGACTATTTGGAGATGCACATGAGAAGCCACACAGGAGAAAAACCTTTCAATTGCTCCACTTGTGGTAAACTGTTCACTCAAAAGTCAATCATGGTACGACACATGAAAACACACTCAGGAGAAAAGCCTTTTAGTTGCTCATCTTGTGACACAAAATTTTCTTACAAATCACACCTGGTGTCGCACATGAGGACGCACACAGGAGAAAAACCCTTTCAATGCACAGTATGTGGTCAAGGGCTATCTAAAAAGTCGTCTATTGTTCAACACATGAGAACACACACAGGAGAAAAACCCTATAGGTGTTCTACTTGTGGTAAAAGTTTTGTTCAAAGAGCCAATTTGACTGCACACTTGCAGGAGACACATAACAATGGGGAGTAAATGATAAGAATTCCGTCACACAGACCCCAAAATAAAATTGTTTGCGCATTATGTTTTCACCATTCAATGCCTTGACATTGTGCCGTGCGTCTCCTTTTGGTAGCAAAGGAAAAACTGTCTGCGGATGTTGGAAATTTTACAGCTGTGTTAACCTCTCAACAGCTAATTACATTCCTACTTGAAAAAAATGAATGTTCAATTTTTTCTCATAGATTGCTGTAGGTCTCGATCTCGAACATTATTTCTGCTGTTTCCTCTGTTGCAATATCTTTGTTGTTGATGTCTGTAATGAAAGCTAATTATTGTTTCTCAAACTTTAACACAATTTTGTAAATATGGTAGAAATAGGTAACAGTAGAGAGTGTCGAGTCGCTGCCGAACCCCGCGTCAAAATGGATTGGATATAATTAATAATGGATTGAAATAGATTTTTTTTTTTTTTACATGGAATATGCTGAATGTCTTCCAGCTAATTTTCGCATCAATTTATGATTATGCACCCTTTTAGTTTTAATCCTATTTGTATATAATCTGTGTAATCTGTATACTGAGTGGTGTTTTCAATATCATACATTAAATGCATCTGTAGTTTGTGAGTTGTTTTTTTGCTATACTTGTGTTTATTTTGAAAGATTGGTGTTGGAGCGCAACTTCAATATGAATGGGGTAGTCTGTATGCGACGGATTTCCAGCTAAACTGCTCACTTTCGCCTCTTTCATCACTCTTAAGAAAAATGGCGGTGTTTTTGACTCGCTGGCTACTAGATTTACCTCCATTTTCGCTCAAGGATGAAAATTATTAAACTACAGGATTTCCACCTCATCCTCAAAGAGAAATGGCTTTATGTCTCAAGTTATACAATTATGAATTTAAGAAAGAATGCATTCATGTTTATGATTAGCATTCGTCTAGTCATTTGGTGGCGACTGCTCACACTGAAGGCACTGTCCTGAGTTGTAATCTGTTATATTTCAGTTTCAAAAAAATGGTTTCTGGAGTTTTAACGATTCAATCTGAGTGCGTCGGGTCGATTAGAGAGAAGCAACCAAGGGGTAACAACGGTACTGCCTGAACCTTGCACCCTCAACATCAAGATGGTGCACCAGGATGTTCCCTGCTGAACTAGCACCAGTGAGAACAACAATGGCTATTGGCCCAAAAGGTCTTTTGTATGAGATTGCAGCAGTCAGTGCCTTGAAGCCACCTGCACTTTAGTGATGCCTCTTCACCCACGACCACTCTGAATATAAGCTTGGAGCCCCTGTCTTTGTTACCCTTGAAACACCAATTTAAATTTCCCACAGAGACAAGGGATCAGAGTTAAGGCGGCCTCATATATCCTGGCCCCCCATGCATGGGCTCATCCCCCGAATGTGTGGGGTTAATTTCAAAGGGACAGCCACTGTTTGGCTTGATGGATTAAGTAGCCAAATGTACGGTCATGGAATACATATATTATAAGCAGGAAATGCACTACATGAGAGCCTTCATTACTTCTGGCAAATTCAGGGCCAATGTCCTAGGTTCTGACTGTCAATGGTATCAATTTGTTGTACAGTCAAATGAGGACATCTTTATTTTTTTCCTCCCAATTTTTGCAGGATTTTTTTTGTCAAATTAGACTGTTTTGTACATTGTTTGGATAAAAGAAATGTACATTTCAAAACATTTGTCGTTGGGTACTTGTCACATTTAAACGTGTATACGTATACACTTAATGACAGTCATTAAATGGCAGTAAGGGAATGGTGATTTTTGGGGAGTGTTTCCCAACCACTGTGAGATAGTCAGGTGTGCAACAGGAAATTATCTGCCAAGAACTCATGTTGTAATCCAAGAGAAAAGTCGTGGTTGTCTGGTTTCACAGGTTTCAACTTTTGGCGGCGTAGTGTCTGTGTGAACACAAAACTGCTTTGATGTAATATTAGGAGATTGAAGTAATATTGGGAGAAAAAAAGTAGTAAAATTATGGGATTAAAACTTTTATATTGCTTATTTTTATATTACGTGAATCAGAAGTTGTTAGGGGTCAGCGGATTTCACTTTTGGGCAACGTATGGTTGATGTGAAGAATTAGATATTGAAATACTTTTTTGTGTTTATTTAATTCCGGTTGGTAAAACTTTGATGAAAATGACTTTATATTAGTAATGTAATATGTGTACAGATTCTTACATTATGAAATGGAGATATCGCCTATTTTTCAGGTATTTGGTATCATTCTAAAGCACATTCAAGTAACAGTTTTACCTTTAGTTCATTTATGAAAGCTTTATATTTCATAGACGACTTAATATAAACTTATCTTTGCATTATGGCTATCTCAAATGGCTGGAAATAGAACTTGACTCTTTAAGAACCCTCAAACCCCCCTCAATGCTTTGGTATTCAGATTCCAGCTATTTTTGACCAAGCACGTCGTCCATTAGAAGTGTAAAGAGAGGAAACATTATTATTTATTCGATTAAAAAAGCTGCTATGTGCGCTTTTCCTCACAGTTGTAGTATTCCAAAGCGCTAAGTGTTAGCTAAGCTGTAGCATTATCTGCAACCTGTCTTGATGGGGAGGGGAGGCGGGGCACTGGGGAGGGGGGTAGTAGAGCGCACGTCAGAGCAGAGGAGGAGCTCAGGGAAAGAGGAGGAGGTAGGTACCACCGAGCATATCAGCAGCCTCCACCAGCAGAAAGCAGAGATTCCCCAACATAGGTGAATGGTTCAGAAAACCACTCTCCCATTTTTTTTTTTTTTTTTAAACCAGGGATTGATCATATTGCATGATTAATCGCTCAAAAAAGAGAAATTTGCATGCAACCCCCCCACCCTTCATGATTTTCGGATGGTGGAATGCCTTGAGATTTTTAAAATTAAAAAAGTGTGCCTCAGTTCAAAAAGGGTTGGGAAACGCTATTCCAGGTGATTCTTTTAAATTAAACAACAAAAATAATAATGTCATAGTGGAGTGGGATAGAGGAAGATGTGTTATGACACACCTCAAATAAATGTAGTCAAGGATGAGGATAGTGTCTGAGTAGTCTTCAAAAGCAGCTCTTGTATGTTTCTGAATTTGCTCCTGGGGTGTCCAGATCCTCACAAAGCCAAGCAGTTTATATAGAGTTGCTCCATGATATGAAGAGCCAGCTCATGGTTGCTTGGTGGACTCCATAACAGTCAGCAAGGTGTCGCTGCTTGGATCCCAAGGACAGGTAGTTCAAGAACATGAAGCACACATCAATGGGCAGGAGGGAATGGCCTCAGTTTGGGTACCTCTGAGCTAGCCTTGTACTTGCCATAGAGGGCAGAGCCTGTTCCATTAACGCTCAGAATCTTGTGAGTAGAAAAAACAAACAAAACATAAATTTGCTGATTTTGAAATTGACTGATCTAATGGAGAGGTTAACATTTAAAGGGACACTCCAGTGGAAGTCAATTGGTAAAAAAATATTTGATTGAGACATGCCACTTCATAATGCTCAAATCATGTTTCTTGATGAATTAATGAATTAACTGTACTCAAATGACCTCCATAGTCTACGCATCTTAAAACTATAGAAATAAATTTTAAAATTTGTTAAACAGCACTATTTTAAGTATAGTTGTCTGATAATGACTTTTTAACCGGTAACCGATACCCCGATATTGTCCAACTCCCAAAATCCAATATCAAACCGACAACCAGATATGTGGTCGTGGACTTAACATATTATGGCTAACTGTATTGTCATGTCCCACTGGATGCTCGAATAAAGTAACAACTTCAAGGCTTTCCAAATAAACATTCTGTGAAAAATAAGGGAACAATTTCAACTGAAGTTATGGAAAGAGTGCCTATATTGCTCCACAATATCAATAAGCATTACTGCTGTGATAAGCTGTGACCAGCCCTAGTACAAAGGCACATGGCTTCTACATTCACTTTGAAGGTAACATGCATATTGGCCAAAAAGCGATAATGAAAAACCGAAGTTGATATTATCCTGTATTATTTTAAAATTCTTTTATCTGCCTACCCAATAATATCGGACAAATCTAGTTTTAACCATTGTTTTTCCATCGACAATTTTAAACTCATTGGTTGCCATTGACGATGCTAGATGGGCGATCCATTTTGACTGAGAGGGGCGAATGAAGTGCAATTGTAAAAAGTCAGATTGCTCTTGATTGACCTCCCTGAATAAGTAAAGGTGAAATTAAATGATAGTCGACACTCAGCCTCATTCACTTCCCTTGATGGCGATGGACATCCAATCCATTTGATCTTGGAAGGTTCAAAGTGAATTGTTTCAGTGCCATTAACAGTGGTTGACATCCAGTCCCATTTTGACTGGGAGGGCAGCAGCCAATCTCAGGCAAATTGGATTGGACACAATTTGTCGGGAAAGACCGCAAAAGAGTTAATGTTGTTCATAGAGAGTTAATGGACAAAAGGAAGAGCCATACAAAAGCACAACTAAAACAATATAATGCAAAAAAAAATAAATTAGACAGGCTGTTTTTGGGTAAAAAAATAGCTTTTAATTGTGAGGAAGAAACTGAATGAAGACAATAATTTAAAAAAAAGCAGAAAAATACCTCAACTGTTGAAGTCATTTAAGGAGTTCATTGAAGGGAATACACAAACACAGGCATGGCGTGCCACATCCATATGGGTAGGCTAGTAACATTTGTACAGCATTGAATTGTCCTATGAAATGGTGACCATGTCAAAAAATGAAAATGACTTATTTTAGATGTAGAAAACGAATTTGGCACTCAAAGCTTTAAATTCATAGTATTTCCACCCAAAACAATGCATCGGGAAACGCACAATTTTAGCTCTCGGCTCTTTGGTTCTCGGGGATGTTTGTTCTGGCCGGCCAGCTATTAATTACTCTTTCCTTACTAATGTATTTATCTCAGGTTATTGTTGCTTTCTTTTTGTTCCTGAATTGTGTGTCGTCATCTCCTATTCATTAAGAGAATAAATGAAACTGTAAAAAGAGAACATTGACTATTTTCTTCTTCACTAATTATGATTTAATTTGATTATTAAGCCTTTTCTGTCACTTTTTCGATGGATTTATGTACAAATAATGTGCTATCATTCAAAAAAAAAAAAAAAAAAAAGAAGCTAGTGTGCTCCTAGTAAAATAAGTTAGGCTGATTTTCCAAACCCTTTTTCTTCTTACTTTTTTGGAACCCTGATAAAAGGACCCTACTTAATTTCTACACAATGTATATTTTATGTAGAAATGATCACTTCATTTTTCTTGTTTTAAGAGCAGTGGTGGAACACAATCTTGTTTTTTGAGATTGTCAGAGCACAACACATTCAAGAAATGTCCAAAATTGTTCAGCGTGTTTTTTTTTCTCTTTATGCGTAGGGCCCGTTTTTTTTTTTTTTTTTTTTAACATTAGGGGGAAAATTATATTTCTCTGTGTGACATTGCAGCAATGCTCAAATGGTAATATCAGAATAAATCCTCATAAAATACACGTTAATTAGCAGACAAAATTGTGTATTAGTTTTTGAGAATGACCTGGGGTACATAAAACATATACTGCGGTATGTGGAAAAATTAGCAGCAATGTTGGGGTACTTTAAAGGGAACCTTAAACTTAGATGTGTAGGCTCTAATAAGCCACAGTTGTTCTCTTTCACTAAAATATGTTATTAGAAACATAAAATATTGCCATTGATTAAAAAAAAATCTAATATTTAGCACATTTCGACCTACGGAAGGCGCCATGTTTTATACGCGCAATGGACGCTCGGGGTGATGACGTAGCTTGTCACTCACTAGACGAACACAACCGGTCTTCTGCAATTCCTTCTACGCGGCGAGGCGTCCAACACATGCGCACATCAGTTAAAAGCGGCGAGTACTTATTACTTGTGTTTTTATTAAGTCTTTCATTGTCTCGAAATCCTTTTTGCATGTTTCCCACTCATACTTTTAAGCATTGTGTTTTCTTGTGGGAGATTTAAAGAAGATTGTTGATCTGTTGACCACATTAGTCACGCAGCATATTTAAACCACCCTTATTTGGTATTGCTGCGTTTAAGTCTTTTCTTAAGGTATCTTTAGTATGTTCTGTCTGTATGCATCTAAACAAAACAAGCTGAAAGCACATGGTGGTACTTTGGATGTCAAATTCGCCTCTTGTAGACGTTTGGCCGGTGTAGCACATTTTGGCAGAACACAATTTTTTCTCCCCTCATCCCATCTCATCCTGTCTTTCTTGTTCATTTTGCGTTTACTGTTTCGTTTTGTGAAATAACGACAGTGCTGTCATGCTCATTAATATTCCTCTCGGGTTCAAATTGAAAGGGTTGAACAGATAACATGTTTATGTCGCTAGAGTCAAACTGTGGAAGCTCGGCAGCGTAACCGTATGATGTCACCGCCCTGCGATGTCAACAACAATGGGGACCTCCTAGTTAAACTAATTTTACAAATTATATAAAAACGAAAACCTCAAGAAGCGTTTTCATATCAAATTATTTTAATTGAAAATAATGTTCTTCTTTTAAGAACTACAAGTCTTTCTATCCATGGATCCCTTTAAAATCCTTATTCCACTTTGTGTATCCGCTTATGTGCAGTCAAGTTGGCCCTTTGAGCATATCTTTCACCGCACAGTGAGCAACGAAATGGTTTTTCCCCAGTGTGTGTTCTCATATGCGTTACTACACACGATTTAAAGGAGAATGATTTGTTGCACACCGAGCAAGAGTAAGGTTTTTCTCCCGAGTGTGTTCTCATGTGTGATACCATGTTTGGCTTTAGAATGAATCTTTTGCCACACACTGAGCAACAATAGGGTTTTTCTCCTGTGTGTATTCTAATGTGTGCTACCATACTCGAATTTTGAGTGAAAGTTTTACCACAAACAGAGCAAATGAAGGGTTTTTCTCCAGTGTGCGTTCTCATGTGTGCCACCAAACTTTCTTTATGAGTGAATGTTTTCTCACACAGAGAGCAAGTGAAAGGTTTTTCTCCTGTGTGTATTCTCATGTGCCGAACCATGTCAGACTTATTACTAAAGCCTTTCCTACAAACTGAGCATGTAAAGGGTTTTTCTCCCGTGTGCGTTCGCATGTGTCTTATCATCGGGCCATTTTTAGCAAACGATTTACCACAAACCGAGCATTTGAAACCCATCTTCTTCTCGGAGCCTTCTGATGGTTTGCTGTCACCCCCGCCGTCCACATTGTTCATGTCTTCAAGGTCATCGCTGTCTGACAGTGGCGCTATGAGTTTGTCAAGTGGTGTTCTTCCACGCTGTTCTTTGCTTGGGCTGTGATGAGCGAGCTGAGGTGACTCGGGCGCTTTGTCATCCTCACTCTTCACCGAGACGACCGTCAGAGGCAGTTTGATGATCTCAAGCTCCTCCCTTTCTTCCTTAACGTAAGAGGGCTCTGGATCCTCACCTTTTTCTATAATGTGAGCGTAGAGTGCACCCCCTTCCACCTGAAGGGGACGTTTTTCTTGGCATCTAATCAGCTGCTGCACATCTGTAAAACATGAGCAAAACAGACAATTTCAAAAATTGACAGAGTTGGGTCTTAGCTTATATATATGAATATCAAAATTAAATCGATGAAAGAACACGGCTATTTTACAGTGATACAGATGAGACGGGAGTGGTGAGCAAGTGTCCTATGACTGCATATATTGTCAATCCAAAAATGTCTTTACTTGAATCCTTCTCAGATATGCACCCAATCTGGTAAATAACGCTCATGTGTGAACTAAGCCTGTCGCAATATGCAATAATTCCATTTATCGCGCGCTATATAAAAATGAAGACGGTAATTTTCCCGCTGCGATTTATCGCCTCGCGTGCACGTGCGCGCACGCGTGCGTACGCACTTGCGGCAGATGTGTGGCAGACGTACTTGACAGCGCTGTTTAAAGTTCAGCTTCCTTGTTGCCAACTACGCAACATGCTGGGATGAGGACTCACTCTGTTTTATTGACTTCTGGGTATGTTCGTTTTATATATTTGAGTTTGAGTGACCGTCATTCAATGGAGGGAGGCAGGGCCGAGTGCACTGTCGGCGCACAGCAATGAGTGAGCGGAGTGAGGAAGAGGACGAACCAGTCAGCAAAATGTTTCTGGAGGTTGTTCCAACAAAGATGGCCAACAGAAAAAATCTACATGCTCATTTGAAACACTATCACCCTCTCCAGTTTTCACTGCTTAGTAGGAAAACTGTATCGCAACCAGCGGAGCCTCCTTGTCACGTTAATTGACAATTAGAGGTGTTCGCCTGATGTGAGAAATACAGATGACACCGCGCAAAATAGGGTCCCTCACGGAAAGTGAAATCTGCTACATTGCTGAAGAAATGAGACCGTTTAACCTCTGTTTAGTGTTATTTGATACCTTTTGGAGCTAAATTTTTGTTACTGCAACTTAATTAGTCTATTTTTCTCTGTTGTTGTTGAAGTGAAATTACTGTTACTGCAACTTTATACATATGTGCCTAAATGCTTCGGTTATTAAGTGCAATTTTATTTTTTCTCGAAAAAAGACATTTTATTTATTATGTGTTTCTGTGCGGTATTAATATCGTTGTGTTTTACATGAAAGAGGCATGGTCTATTGTTTTTAGGTGTGATTTCTTAAAAGGTATTTTTGAATTTAAAAGAAAACATTTATTGCGTTTAAATGGGTGTTGTTGGTCTATAAATATATACTGTATTCTCACTGCGTTATTGTAAATCGGTTAATTTGGGGGGGGGGGGGGGGGGCACAATAATATCGCATATCGCAATAATTTATGAGATAATTTATCGCCCACTAAAATTTGTTATCGCGACAGGCCTAGTGTGAACACAGTGTGCCAATTCAATTTACTTGGACATTAGAGATTTAGCGCCTAGCCAGTCCACCAAGTCACAATTTTGGATCATTTGCTGTAATGTTATGTTTGAATGCATCTAATAATTTATGGAGATAAAATAGTGCCAAAAGAAGTGAGGTTGTAAAATGAAAATTATACCTGTAAAATGACCAATTTTAACTAAAAAACATTTGTATTTCCAAATTTTGCGTTGTGTAATAAACATGAAAAAAACACGATGTAAAAAATAAATTTTACAAGTGTTTTTTTTTCCAATTACAAGTGATTTTTTTTGTTCTACAGGTTGTTTTTCTTCACTACGGGTTAAAAATTAGCAATTACAAGTGCACAAGTTTTGTCACATTCTTGTCGAGTTTTATGAGCCAAAAAAGATACTCGTAACCTAGTTTTAAAATAAAAACATACCTGTAAAATGACTAATTTTAACTTGTAAATAAAAAAAAAAACACAATGTAAAAAATAAATTCTACAAGTGTTTTTTTTCCAATTACAAGTGATTTTTTTGTTCTACGGGTGTTTTTTCTTAGCTACGGGTTAAAAATTACCAATTACAAGTGCACAAGTTTTGTCACATTCTTGTCGAGTTTTATGAGCCAAAAAAGATACTCGTAACCTAGTTTTAAAATAAAAACATACCTGTAAAATGACTAATTTTAACTTGTAAAACAAAAAAACAACAACTTGTATTTCCAAAATTTGCATTGTGAAATAAACATGAAAAAAAACACAATGTAAAAAATAAATTCTACAAGTGTTTTTTTTCCAATTACAAGTGATTTTTTTGTTCTACAGGTGTTTTTTCATCACTACGGGTTAAAAATTACCAATTACAAGTGCACAAGTTTTGTCACATTCTTGTCGAGTTTTATGGGCCAAAAAAGATACTCGTAACCTAGTTTTAAAATAAAAACATACCTGTAAAATGACTAATTTTAACTTGTAAAACAAAAAAACAACAACTTGTATTTCCAAAATTTGCATTGTGAAATAAACATGAAAAAAACACAATGTAAAAAATAAATTCTACAAGTGTTTTTTTTTCCAATTACAAGTGATTTTTTTGTTCTACAGGTGTTTTTTCATCACTACGGGTTAAAAATTACCAATTACAAGTGCACAAGTTTTGTCACATTCTTGTCGAGTTTTATGGGCCAAAAAAGATACTCGTAACCTAGTTTTAAAATAAAAACATACCTGTACATTTGACAAATTTTAACTTGTATAACAAACAAACAAAAAAATTGTATTTCCAAATTTTGCGTTGTGAAATAAACATGAAAAAAAAACACAATATAAAAAAAATTCTACAAGTGGTTTTTTTTTTCATTTACAAGTGATTTTTTTGTTCTACAGGTGTTTTTTCTTTGCTTACAACCTCGCGAGTTTTGTCTCCCCCTTGTCGCGTTTTCAGAGACAAAAGTCACTTGTAACCAAAGATGAAAAAATCTACTTGTACATCGAAATAATCTGTTGTAAAAAAACAAACACAAAAATATCATTCCAAGTCGTGGTCAAAAGAAGACGTTAAGAACACAATCTAGTAAATAGTTTTCCGGGTGTTTTTTCTTTAATGATCTACAAGTGTTTTCTGAGCATGTACAACTAAATTTCGGGGTAAGCATGTGAGCCAAAATTCTGACCAATCAGAACGGCTATTGTTCAGGAGGAGGGCGGGACACACCATTGCCGACCTGCTGGCTTCTGCTTGCTCTTCCATATGATGGCAGATGATAGAAATGGCGAAACACCTTAGGTAAGGAGTTTACTTTGTTTTCTCTTGGGTGTCATGTACTAAAAGGATTTTTCAAGCTAATGTAATCCCTATTTAAATATCAGTTGATTTTGCATTTAAAGAAGGGCACGAAAATCGATGTCGAGCCAGTTAGCCACGGTTAGCTATGTTGCCTTTGCATGGCCACGGACAGCAACTTGGTAAGGTCCTGAGTGACACGTACGCGAAGGATGGGAAGAAGTTGGAAAAACATTTGATAGAAAGTAGCTAACGACGACGCGTACCGTAACTAGCTAAGGTCTTTCACACACAGGTGTTCTACTGTTCTTCTGCATTCATTAATCATTGCCCGGCAAGTGTATTAGTTTGCTACTCAACAATGCAACTAAAGCAAAAAAAAAAAAAAAAAAATCATTGACAAAGAATAATTTCCTCCGTAAATATTAAACTAGAGATAATTATCGTTTTAATTTGATAGTATGTATACTATTTCTTTTTTTTTGTGCATGAGTGAACAGTACAGGGCATTAACGCTATTGGAACGGGGCGTCATTTCTTTATATACGGCAAGTCGGAATTGGCGAATTTGGTTTTATTTTTTTTGGCTTAAAATGGTAATATAATAGATCATTGTGCAATCATATTTCATATAGATGGCGTTGTGCTGAGAAAGTATAGCAAGCAAGACACGCAGGGCATGGTAAATTTTTTACATGGTAGAGATTGTAATATGTATATAAGTATTCAAAAATATAAACGTCCAAGAAAATACTCAGTTAGTACTTTGATCTTACAAATGTAATGCTTTATGTTACATATGCAACCATTTTGTTTTACTTTACATTTGGCAATCAGCTATTGCAAATTAAAATATTCTGAATTACAATACCTTGTTATACAGATGATTACCAAAACAACCATTGTATATATCATGTTGGGATAGTTTCATTTAAAGAAGAATATTTTTTTCCCCATATATTGCCATAGACTTCACCATCTCATAGTGAAGTCTATGATATTGCCTAGGTATGCGATCGGGTTTCAAAATCAGGTGAACTCACACTTGGGTGCAAAAATATGCGATTGAGACATCTCTAATTGTAACCTTGCAATTGAAAAGTTACCTTAAAATAGTTTCAATTTATATAATTTGTTCATTACCTTCGCAGATCCTCAAGACACATTGGAACAATTGATGAATTCTCAGTTGGCTGGGAGATTCCATTGGAAGACATGCAAGTGGAGATAGTTGAAGCAGAGCATCCCACATCTTCAACTCGCCTCCCTTGCCTACGATTGCCAAGTCACTACACTACTCAACTTGAGGACTTTAAACAGAGTTGGAAGTATTGCAGTGCATCGGTAGATTATCTATGTTGGAATTATAGCGTATTGTTTTTGTATAACTGAGTATTAAAGCTAAACAAAAGAGGAAAAAAATGCGACTACGAGATTTAAGTCGTAGTATTAGTACAAGAAAAAAAGTCATAACTAGGGCTGTCCCAAACGACTAATTTTCTCCCGATTAGTCAGCCGACTATTTTTACGATTAGTCGACTAATCAAATAATTAATTTTTTATTTATTTATTTTTTTAAACTAATTTAGCAATGAAATTTTTGTTGACGCTTATCAATTAAAAAAAAAAAACATATTGGAACACTCAAATCATTTATTAAAGTACAAATAAACACGTAAATAACAATAATAAATCACAAATAAACAATGAGTTCAAATGCTGATAGAATTAACTAGTGTAGCATCCCGACTGAAAAGATGGTCTCTTAAACTGATGGTTTACAACTTTTATTCCATCCTTGATGTAAACACACCGTAAGAGCTACGGCGCACACAAATGAAGCAACACAATTAGAAATTAACAAAAACTTTTCACATTTTTCCTTTTAAACCTTATTCATATATATCAATGAATTGCCTATATGAATTGCCTTTACCTTATTACCTTATCATTGACAATCTCTCCCTTGAGTGCAATCACTGTATATACTGTATATATTTATGACCTTTTAACCTTATATAATTTTCTATACCATAAAATAAACTATAACATGAAATAAACCTTTCAATTAGCATTAAGAACAATACTAATAGCACTTATAGGCCAATTGTCAATGAAACATTATTATTTAGTAAGGCGACAGCACCCTCTGGTGTACAAAAAATGAAAGAGAAAAAAAAAAAACCTTACAAACTGCGTGAAGGCGCTTGAGGTGTTTATTCACGGCCGACGTGCAGCTAAGCTTGGCACTGAAGAGACAGGACAGAAGAGTGTACTCTCCTTTGTTTCTTTGAAATAAGTCAATGTTTTGGACACTCTGGTGCGCTTTTTTTTGGCTTTGTGCCGCTTTCCCTGCTTGCAAACAGAGCATCCGACATTCTAACTTTCCACGCATATATATTTTTTAACCCTTCATTTACCGTCGACGGCATGTTGTGCTCGTCGACGGATTTACTTAATCGATGACGTCGACTAGTCGGGACAGCTCTAGTCATAACATTAGAAGAATAAAGTCATGTATTGCAATGTTAAGAGGATAATTTTGTGGTCCTATTTTTTTAAAAATTTGTTTGACCTGTCGTACTAGACCAGGGGTGCCCAAGTCCAGTCCTCGAGAGCCCCTATCCAGCTCGTTTTCCCATGTCTCCCTCCTTTAACACACCAAAATCAAATGATCAGCTCATCAGCAAGCTCTACAGGAGCCTGATAACAGTCCTGATTATTTGAGTCAGGTGTGTTGGAAGGAGACATGGAAAACAAGCTGGATAGGGGCTCTCGAGGACTGGACTTGGGCACCCCTGTACCAGACTGCTTTTGCTAGGGTGATGATCTTCTTCAAATGTTTGACAATGGTAAAACAGTAAATTTGTTACATGTTCCCTGTTCAATATGGAGGTCCAAAGCCACCAAAATTAAAATTTTTACCTTGATGCATTTCCATATATTTCATCTTTGAATCTTATGTTTCAATCATTCTCGTTTTCATATGCACTTTTATTTTTCCTTCATTTTTAATTTTTGCAGCTTTGGTCCTCCATAGTACAAATGTTCCAAGAATTGCTAATGAAAAATGTTGGTGAAATAAAATGTTCAAAAGGTACGTCATGTTTCCCCCAATTTAAAGGGCGTTTAATGAAATTATACATATTCAATGTACATGCATTACAGTGTGCACCAAGATTACTTAAATTTAGTGGGTCCAAAGCAGCAGCCAATCCAGCATGTTCTGCAGTCGTGAATTGGCATTCAATATGTGGTATGAAAATTCCAGAGTTTGGCTCACTTGTTTTCCCAGTCAATCCGGAATCTGTAGATCCTGTTACAATATAATGCACCAATTTGAGCAATAACACGAGGTAATACTGTATATGAGCATTGTGACATGGTTAAGTTGCAAGCAAAGTGCCAAAGACAGCCATGACAAAATTCAGTGCATAATCATGACAGTCATACAGTTTATACACAAAAGTTTAATATTTACCAAGGAAATTATTCTTTGTCAATGATTTATTTTGCTTTAGTTGCATTATTGAGTAGCAAACTAATACACTTGCCAGGCAATGTTTAATGAATGCAGAAGAACAGTAGAATACCTGTGTATGAAAAAGCTCAGCTAGTTACGGTACGCGTCGTCGTTAGCTACTTTCTATCAAAATGTTTTTCCAACTTCTTCCCATCCTTCGCGTACGTGTCACCCAGGACCTTACCAAGTTGCTGTCCGTGGCCATGCAAAGGCAACATAGCTAACCGTGGCTAACTGGCTCGACATCGATTTTCGTGCCCTTCTTTAAATGCAAAATCAACTGATATTTAAATAGGGATTACATTAGCTTGAAAAATCCTTTTAGTACATGACACCCAAGAGAAAACAAAGTAAACTCCTTACCTAAGGTGCTTCTCCATTTCTATCATCTGCCGTCATATGGAAGAGCAAGCAGAAGCCAGCAGGTCGGCAATGGTGTGTCCCGCCCTCCTCCTGAACAATAGCCGTTCTGATTGGTCAGAATTTTGGCTCACATGCTTACCCCGAAATTTAGTTGTACATGCTCAGAAAACACTTGTAGATCATTAAAGAAAAAACACCCGAAAAACAATTCACTAGATTGTGTTCTTAACGTCTTCTTTTGACCACGACTTGGAATGATATTTTTGTGTTTGTTTTTTACAACAGATTATTTCGATGTACAAGTAGATTTTTTCATCTTTGGTTACAAGTGACTTTTGTCTCTGAAAACGCGACAAGGGGGAGACAAAACTCGCGAGGTTGTAAGCAAAGAAAAAACACCTGTAGAACAAAAAAATCACTTGTAAATGAAAAAAAAAACACTTGTAGAACAAAAAAAAATCACTTGTAAATGAAAAAAAAAAAACACTTGTAGAATTTTTTTAATATTGTGTTTTTTTCATGTTTATTTCACAACGCAAGATTTGGAAATAGAAGTTTTTTTTTTGTTATACAAGTTAAAATTAGTCAAATGTACAGGTATGTTTTTATTTTAAAACTAGGTTACGAGTATCTTTTTTGGCCCATAAAACTCGACAAGAATGTGACAAAACTTGTGCACTTGTAATTGGTAATTTTTAACCCGTAGTGATGAAAAAACACCAGTAGAACAAAAAAATCACTTGTAATTGGAAAAAAAAACACTTGTAGAATTTATTTTTTACATTGTGTTTTTTTCATGTTTATTTCACAACGCAAATTTTGGAAATACAAGTTGTTGTTTTTTTGTTTTACAAGTTAAAATTAGTTATTTTACAGGTATGTTTTTATTTTAAAACTAGGTTACGAGTATCTTTTTTGGCTCATAAAACTCGACAAGAATGTGACAAAACTTGTGCACTTGTAATTGCTAATTTTTAACCCGTAGTGAAGAAAAACAACCAGTAGAACAAAAAAAAATCACTTGTAATTGGGGAAAAAAAACACTTGTAGAATTTATTTTTTACATCGTGTTTTTTTTCATGTTTATTACACAACGCAAAATTTGGAAATACAAGTGTTTTTTAGTTTAAATTGGTCATTTTACAGGTATAATTTTCATTTTACAACCTCACTTCTTTTGGCACTATTCTATCTCCATAATAATTCACCACTTCAGTGCTATTACGGAGCCACAGTTTACTACGCATTTGAGTACTTAAATTTCCTAATTTTCCTTCACCATAACATGGAGTAATAAAATTTGATTTTCGTAAGTATACAGATGGCCATCTAGATCCTACCGACGACTGTTTGTTGATTTTAGGCTTAGAATAGAGACTGATGACTTTTAAATGGGACGCCACGGAAGTCTATATGGCTACTCAGCCCCTGTATTGGTCAAGGACACTCGTAGAAAGGCTTGACATGCAGAGTCTGAATCAAATTAACACATCCCCGTCCAACTTGCATGACATGCAAGGTTGTGTTGGAGGGCAGCTAAAAAGACAGCTACAGAAAGTTCAACTTCTAAATCAAATTGAAAGCTCGCCAACGAGTAAACATTACAAACCCTGTTCGTGCTTCACCATCTGGGCAGCTTCGATTTGTCCTCGGTGGCGGTCGCTCTCCTCGTTTAACATCCTCGAACTGTCGTATCGCACATACAGTTACAGTAGATACGTTGCCACCGTTTACAGACCCAATATTTCCCTCTTCTTTTCTCTGCAACCGCCTATTTTCTTCTTCTTGTTCCATGCGTTGAATAGCAGCTTCGAGCCTTTATGGGACATTAGCGCCACTTGCAGTTATGGAGTGTGGCTCAAGGGCAAAAAAGGCATGTCTTTATTTTTCAGAACCTCAATGTTGCACACTCTCCTTCATTGGCGGAGTTTGACTTTTGTGGGCGTGGGGGAGGGGGCAATACATGTTGATGACCCCAAAATGCAGTGTCAGCAATAAAATGAATTTACTTTTTTTTTTTTTTTTTTTCTCTTTTCAGAATTGATTTTGGAGTAAGAATGGCAGATAGTGGGATTACGTACGAGCAAAAGAAAAAAAAAAAAAAACGGTTCTGAAAACATTTTGGAAATGTGTAAATAAATCTGAAGTTGCAAGACGCTTAATCGTGAGTTCCACAGAGATGCCCCAACAAGAGATAATTCAACTCAGTCACTGTGCCCTCGGAAAAAAATGGCCGAATAAGTCCCCTGGCTGAAAGTCCACACCAGACAGTGACTACAGGCAAATTAAAATGACGTTCCACTGTAAGAGGAGGATTTTCTTGTGCTCAGTAACTGCAGTTATGGATCTCTGTGAAACTCACGCGTAAAGCATCTTCCCACTTCAGTTTTATTTTCACATTTCCAGAATGTTTTCAGAACATTTTTTCTAATTTAAAAAGGATTAAGAACAGAACAACAATGAGAGGTTTCAGCATATCAGTTTGTGGAGTAAGGCTATGGAATGCTCTGAATGTAGAGTTAAAAGAATGTCAAAATATTTATCAATTCAAGGAAATGTTTAAACAGTCAATATTTCAGTGTTACATGTGTGAACCTGTGCAATGATGGTTTTGAAGTTTGTATTTATCTTTTTGTGTTTATTTACTTATTGATTATTTTGTTATATTGATATGCATGTACAGTTTAGAATTATATGGATGTAGGTCTTATGTATAAAATTCATTGTATTTTGAATGTGTAGGGGTGGGGACCTTTAAAGCTATGCTTCCTATCACTCCTTTTCAGATGTTTTTGTTATTTCAAATAATTTTTGTGTGGATTATTTTGTCTTAACACCTGAAATAAATCAATCAATCACTGTATAGGCTACATTATTTTGGGACACCCATCTATAAACAGATCTTGACACTGTTCATGTTCATGTTCAATCCTCGGTTCAAGCTCAGTTGTTGTTGAAGCTTTTGAAAGCTTAGGTTTAAAGAAATTCCAAATATCCATCTATCGTCCTCAGGCGTAGTTTTGGCTAAGCAAAGCAAAGGACCGTCCCTAAGGTGCTCGTCACATGATCTGTTCGAAAAATAAATTTTGACCCATTTTGAAATACATTTTAGGATTCTTCATAATATAATTATGAAGTCTATGGATTCTTGTTCATTTTATTCATTTTTGTTGTTGGTTTTATTGCTTTACAAATTGTATAGACAATTTTTTAACGACTAGGACTTTATTTTAAAGGGGAAGTTCAGAATTTTTACATTAGGCTGAATTTTCGAGGTAGCGGGGGTTTGATTAGTAGGTGGAATTGATATCAATAATTTCCATGCAGTTTGTCAAGTTATGCGTTAGTTTCAGGGCTCCAGAGTGGCTAGTGGTAGTCAATGGTGCCTGCTTACCATGCCAATAACAAACGATATTAACAGATCTAACATAGTAAAATAAATTCAAAATGCAGACCATTGTTCGAAACGCCCATGCGGCCAAAACAATGTCACACCAAACTGCTGCAATTCATTTCATTCTGCAGGATTATTTTTTTTAGTTGCATAATGTGAGTTACCGAAAGATGAGGTGTGGTTCGGCCACTCGTGCTCATTCTGCTACTAACAAATAACAAACAAACTGCACAGAATATATTAAAATCAACTCCACCAACTAGTTAAACTCCTGCTATCTCAAAGATTCAGTCTAAAGTGAAAAATTCTTAAATTCCCCTTAAAATTCATTTATAGAAAAGTCAACTACATGCAATGATATTTTTGACCAACGGGAGGGGGCACTGCCCCCTACCCCGCCTTAATCTCCGCCTATGCTCTCCTCCCCTACTTTACTTCACAACTTCACAACAGCACAAACCCGAGTCGTCTTTACAAATTTACTTCATTTTCCCATGAAACCGCTACGGAATTGTCATTTGTTGTACATTAATTCTTTCTTTTGGTCTCCACACCACTCGGAAATTTAGATTTACCCAGAAACAGTAGTCGGTACAGATAGCTTTTCCAAAGTTAGCACTAACTGTAAGTCTAGGGGGTAAAGTGGCCCGGAATGGCCCGGAACAAAAATTTTGGGCCGGAACGGGGGCGTAACGGTTCATTGATCCCGAAAATATGACGGCAAATTTGGGGCAACTCATAACCCTCTGTTAAAAAACACACTGCCAGGCTACCACACATGCATCACCAAGAAGAACATATTCTACTAACGTCAGATTTACTTACTGCGACAGAGTATTGGGCCAAATAAAGCGGGGTAAAAAAAAAAAAAAAGGGGGACTACGAGATTAAAGTCGTACTATTGCTACGAGAAAAAAAGCCGCGGTATTACATAGGGGTAATGTAGCTGTTAACCACTACGCACTTTACGTACATTAGCTGGGAGTTAAAACAAAGCATTAGATTAGATTAGATTAGATTAGATTAGAAATCATTCAATGGATAATAATTTGATGTAGATGAGCCAAAATATTAAGGATTTCCTTATTTGTAAAACCGATTCTAAAACACAAGATGCTTTCGATATTGTTGATTTTAACAGAGGCGGCAACAAGCTATGTAAAGTACATAGCATCTTACGCAGTTCTATTAGCCCAATGTAATAATACGGATTTTATTCTTGTGCTGTTAATTCGACATTTATTCTCGTAGAAATAGTTCAATGTATGTATGAGAATAAAAGTCGTAATGTTACGTAGGGCTAACGTAACTAAATAAGGGTATGATAAGAGTATGGGGACTTCCTAAGATTGATTAGACGTCCAATTGTGTGGCGTCCATTCATTCTTCAGTGAATTGCAATAAGTTTATCACAAGTTGAAAATAAAAATCATGAGACGGAGGTTAGTGTAACTAATGTTTTTGTTAACAGATTTTTTTTTAAAATCATTGAAAAAACCCCCACAATTTTGAATGAAAATTGGTTTCTCATGTATTCCTTGTGACAGTATGTGTAATGCAGTAGTGTAATGCATTATATTTTTTTCTGTTTGTGTTATCGGTATAACTATGCCAAAACCAATTTTCTCTGTATTTCAGTGGTTTTATATATACTTTATATATAATTCGGGCTCTGTGGCGACCTTTATATCAGGGAGTTATAAATATATATATTAGTATATGTATCTTTAAGAACTGCTTTTGAATGCATTTTATTGTAATACTTTTCAAGAATGAAATATTATGGTTGGTTTCGATTAACATTAAGACCTACTATGCTACATGTTTTTAAAATATTGGTTATGATGGTGGTACTTGGGGAACCAAGTATTTATTTTTAAATTTTTGTTACTGTAAAAACTATCTGTCCTAAGCATACAGAAGTAAATATTTATGATCACCAGTAATGTTATAACGCTCAAGACCCATCTTGACACCGCATATTGAAATTCTATGTCCTGTCTCGGTCTCAGACTGGCTGGCGAAGTGGTGTTGCGATTTTCTGTCAAGACCATCAGTGATCTCTTATTCTTAAGGTGATTTTAAAGGGCAACTGAAGACCTTTCCAGATTTTGGTGTAATTTTACGAATATAAACTTTGGACGAGTTCGTCAAAACAACCATGACATTATCAACACGTAATTGTAAGGATAATTTGCGTTTTTTTGTACTCCATTAATGGTCCCTTCGCAAACCCGGAAGTGTGACGTAGATTCCCCGACGCAACAGAGAAGACTATCCACAGCTAGCATAGCAGCAACAACGATGTCAGTGATATTTCCACCAAAGGTAACCATTCAGGATCGCTCTTTCGTGACGCTACCGATGGCAAAGGCTCCCAGGAAAGATGAACTACAATTAATCCCTACATGTTTGAACCTGAGCCGTCAGATGACGATGATTTGCTTGACACAGCAGATGTCATCATGATGCCAATTGACAGCTCGACACTTCAAGAACGGGAGAGTGAGTGGTAAGCCTAAGTCCAGCATCGTGATTTTTTTTATTTGAGAGAATGCGATTACATGGTTGTATATTTTTCTATGCTCTCCACATAGCTAAAACTGGATTAGGTGATGGGACAGCTCCTACCGATCTAAATATGGTAAAGCTAGCCCAAATGTGGCTAAATGAATGTTATGTTATTGATTTTTCAAAATAAATGACAAAACGATTTTATTTTCCAGGTGTTGCTGTTAACCGTCAAGTAATTACCCTACCAAGAGTATGCCTGTGTCGTCAGGAGATCCCAGACGTGAGAGCCAAACTTGAGGAGGCTGAAGCACTGACAGGGGCATGAATTACATTAAAAAAATAAAACCATAAATTGTAAACAACATTGACGTATTTTGTTGACTGTTTAATGTATTCTATTGGTATATAATATATTGTAATTATATTACATTCTGAAACACTATTCAATTGGCCACAATAATAAATGATACCAGATTTATGTTGAATCAGCATCAGCTTTCCCTGTCAGATTGTAACACAACATAGAAAGCTAAGTTATACCAAGCACACAATGGCACACATCAAAGAACATAAATTTAGTAAGCATGTTACGCCCCGGTCTAGGGGTTTCAGGACGCAACATTGGGTGTGCTCCTCCTGTCAAACCCTCACCCAGAAAAGCCAGTGAAAACGAAAAAAAAAGTCAAGAGCAGTTTCTTTATTTGGCTCAGAGGGAGACAGTCGCCAAAATAACAAACAAAACAATCTATGAAAACCCTGTCTTCCCTAACAAAACTAAAAAGGTCAAATTAAAGACATTTCCTTTACCTACCTCCTTGCAATAAAAACAGGAGAAAACTGTGCAAAACAAAAAGGCATCTCCCTCCTACATTACTGCTCAACTATTTACAATATGTACAAAGATTATTCGAACAGGAATCACTGCTGAACCGAACACACAAACTGGCGTTTCTGAATGCTGGTCTGGCTGGCGAGGAGGACGAGTGCTGGTGGCAGGCTTCTTAAATAGGCCAGGAAGTCCACACCTTGGCCAATGAGGGGTCACCAATCAGGAGTGGTTGAATCAGCAGCACCTGCACCTAATTCATTCAATTAGCCACCAAACTCACGCACACACACAGTGGAAAAAGCAGTAAAAGAACAATTGACCCACAGGGTCATAACACCCCACCACCTAAAAATCGGACATTTACCCCCCAGTGTAAATGTGCGATTCAGAGTTGCTCTAATGTAACTAGTGTTTTTAACCTTTCCAAAAAGTAACAAAATGGATGATGAACATTATAGTCATCTTACTGCAGGAATACGGCACCTGCGCCAAGGGCGCTGGCGTAGAGCTTTACTTTGAAGGGGCGAGCAAGTTTTATACAAACAAAAACAATGACACAAATTATGGGCGGCGCTTAGCTGATCTATGTCTACGGGTGGTGTCAGATTTTCATTAACAGAATGGGACTCAATAGGAACTAATTCTTTTCGGTTTGCCCTAGCACACAGATTTTTCTTTATCTTGGGAGAAGGGAAAACTTTACCACCGGCCAAATCATTTCCCAGGATCAAATCAACTCCATTAATTGGGAGCTGTGGTCTAATGGCAATTTCTACTCTGCCTTTCACAAAACAAGATTTCAAATTCACAAAATGTAAAGGTGCACGCACCTCACTCAATTTTACACCCAAAACTGAAACATTTGAGCCAGAATAGGACTCAGTTGAAAATGGGAGAACATCCCCGCGAATAAGTGATTGTTTTGCCCCAGTATCCCGCAAAATAGTGATAGCGACTGGCTTTGTGTTTTCTAATTTTACTGAACCTTTGGAGACAAAGGGCCGAAAACCTGCGTCAACCTGGTGTTTTGGTGTTGCTAGATTCATGCTAGCAGCAGATTTTCTGGTCTGAACTGATGCTATTGAGGATGGTGGTTTGGCGCTTTTAGATTCTTTTCTTTTCAAGATGGGGCAGGAGCCAATCAGGTGTCCTCGCTCATGGCAGTAAAAACATTCACGGGTTTCTGTAACTGACGAAACGGTGACAGGGTTACGGCGATAGGTTTTAGGGGATCGAGGTTTGTCAATGGTAGCTGAATCCCGATGGGTTATTGGTGAGGACACATGTTTGTGTGTCAATGCGAACTCATCTGCCAGTACCGCGGCGTCAGTAAGGCAGGTGGTTTTCTGTTCATTTAAATAAACGACTATTCTCTCAGGAAGACAATTTTTAAATTCTTCCATCAATATTAACTCACGTAAATTGTCGAAATTCTTAATCTTGCTAGCTTGGCACCATCTGTCAAATAAAGCAGTTTTCTCCCTCGCAAACTCTAAGTTTGGGTGGCAGTTTTTCCACATTTTCTAAATTTTTGCCTATATGCCTCTGGCACTAACTCATACGCGCGAAGGACAGTGGCTTTCACAACATCGTAATTTAGGCCGTCTTCTAAAGACAGCGAGGTGCACACTTCCTGGGCTTTTCCAACTAATCTACATTGAAGCAATAAGGGCCACACTTTTTTTGGCCAATTCAATGTAGCTGCAACACGTTCGAACACATTAAAGTAAGAGTCCACTTCAGACTCTCTGAAAGGTGGAACTAATGCGATGTGCCGGCTAACATCAAACCCTTCATGAGGCATACCTGTGAGCGGTGACTGTGGGGTTGAGGGGCTGGCTGTAGGAGCCGCACCCCGCTCTAGCTCCAGAGCTTTCACCCGAAGATGCATGGCTTCCACCTCCAACTCCTTGCGTCTCACCTCAACCTCTTTTATGCGAAGCGTTATCCTCAGCTCCTCGGCCGACATAGCAGCCTGACTTGGGGAGGTACGGAGTGGGGGAACACCAGGCACAGCACCTGGCCCCTCTGTCGGGGCTGGCTCACCAAACAAACCCCTGTCATTTAACACATTGAACAGGAGCTCACGTAGTTCAGGTTTCCTGATGTTAGGAGGCACAATCACCTCAAAAGCGTGTGCAATTAAAACAAGATCGTCCTTTCTACATTTCTCAAGTACCTGTACGGTCGGATTGATAACAAAATCCTCTACATTAAATTCCATAGTCGCCACCACCAAAAAGAAAAAACTGCCAACCAAAAGCAGCCAACGAGGCAGAAAACAACCAAAGACACTCACCAGGAAAGGCGACGAACGACGATAAAAAAGCAACGGACGAGCCCCCAAATCACTTTAAGACTGGGGCGAGCTCCTCCCGACCAACCCTCACCCAGAAAGGCCAGCAAACACAGAACAGCACAGAGTAAACGAAGCAGGAATCACCGAAAACCGAACACACGCGAACTGGCGTTTCTGAATGCTGGTCTGGCTGGCGAGGAGGACGAGTGCTGGTGGCAGGCTTCTTAAATAGGCCAGGAAGTCCACACCTTGGCCAATGAGGGGTCACCAATCAGGAGTGGTTGAATCAGCAGCACCTGCACCTAATTCATTCAATTAGCCACCAAACTCACGCACACACACAGTGGAAAAAGCAGTAAAAGAACAATTGACCCACAGGGTCATAACAAAGCAACACAAAGTTAGGATAGCAACGGACTAGCGCAACATTGAAAAATGATAATGGCAGTGGGAAATATGTATTGACTCTGTTCTGTAGCATTAACTGTTCTCAATACAAATATAAATCATTATTAAAATATGAAGGTAACTACATTTTTCTTTTAAAAATGTGGACAGTATATATGACTAGTTTATGATTTCATGTCATCAAAATTTGCTACGTTTATTTCTCCTAAGTCGTCATCTGATGTAGCAGACGGAAGAAATTCAGCATCTGGCAGGCCTCATAGGATCTCTTCAGTCGTCATCGCTGGACACTGCATCACTTGGGTCATCATATGACTCGACCCACTCTCTGTTGATTTTGGGAAACTGGGTGGCGACTGACTTGCAACACTTTTTTCATCGTGTTGAGGATTTCCGCCGCTTAATTTTTTATGTTTGGCTTCCTGGGGAAAAAAAAAAATCACAGCAGCATGAAAATATTGGATGAATCCTAATTTTAATTTAATAATTTTTAATAATAATTTCTTGGTGATCAAATAATAATGCCCCAGTGAAATCAGCATCTATTTGATGCTATTGTTCCTTCTTCACTTGGTAAAACAACAGTTACCTTAATTTCTTGTGTTAATAAAATTCAAAGTTAATACATGTTATTTATACTATGGTCATTTGTATGGTCTTGGTTTTGTTTCATTCACAACTCTCAAATGCCTTTGTCTTGGGAGTCTATTCTGTTGGAATTAGCCCCCCCGGCCAAGCCGCACGGAAAACGGCAACAGCCGAACGAAGTGGTGCTCCGCTGCTTAACTCTTCCGTGCGCCAACCAGGAAGGCGGATATTCCGCGCGTTCACCTCTTATGTTAACCCTTTGTACTGACTCCATGTTCCAAAAGTTTGAAGAAGACTCACCGAAAGCAGGTTGACAATTTATTCGTCGACAATGGTCAAAAAACAAGGCAAAAACAGACGACGGAGGAACAATGTTAAATCCAAAACAAGGCTACATAGAAAAGTCTCCGAGCAGCAAAATCTGTGTTATCTCAGTGTCCAGTGTTTTTTAAGTCCGTGGTGGAGTAGGCTGGGCCGAAGGTGTGGCTGCGTGTTGTTTCGGGACCATCCCTCTGTGGCCGGTTTTGGGCGGTTAGGTTCGTCTGTGGATGGGACGTTGTTGCCACAGCGACCGACGTCTTGATGTCCCAAGCGCCCGCTATCAACTTTGTTATCCGGGCTGGCTCTACTTGCTCTTTGTCCTTGCAGAACTGATTGCAAGAGTTTGGTGCGTCAATCTTGCTCGTGACGCACATGTTGGGCTTCTATGATAAGATGGCGTTGTGTATCTATTCTGCTTTTCATTAAACTATGGTGTGCTATTTATTTTATATTAGGTGTGTTTAGAGAAGTTCAGTCCTACAGTAAATATGAGGACTGATACTATTCCCTGATTAATTATATTACGTGTGTTCGAGTAATGCAAACAGTTAGACGGTGCCTACGAGAAACGGTACCATTTTTCCATTTCCTCCTCAGGAGCCCCGATAAGGTGATTCAATTTACTGTGTTCAAGGGCATGGAGTGAAGTCTGCCTAAACTGTAGTTAGATGAATGTGTTAGACTAAAGCAAACAATCATATGGTGTGTGCAAAAACGGTACCTATTCCCTTCAGTTCTCAGATATTTTGATCTTTGATATTGTGACTGTGGTCTTGAACACAACACAAATTTAAATGGCATGCCATGATTTGCATCTCCTTCCCAATAATGTTGACAATAATGACTTGTTCCTACTACTTTTAGAACACGGAAAACTACTTTTTTTTTTTTTCTTTTTTTTTTTTAAAGGAATTTTAAATGACATGATTTTGACATGACACTCACATGAGATGAATTAGAAAGAAAAAAAAAGCAGCGTGAAGTAGGTCACATTTATTTTTTTAAGTATCTAACAGAGCGCTCGTTTGCCACAGCCAACATGGCGTTGTAGTGACGTACATTTCAGACCAAGTTGTGTCTTTGCGGACGCCTAGAGTGAACAACTAAAACGCATGCGTAATTCAATATTCGCCGGTATTTTATAAGCAAATTTTATGCGACTTGTATTTATTTTATAATAAGCTATCTTGCGGCTTTCTATTTTATTATTATTATTATTTTTTACAATGAAATATTTGGACGGAACGGCTAGCGTACATTTGGATCTTTTCTGTCGCCGTAGTGAGCTGTTAGAGGAGGGGCGCGGGAGGAGCAGTTTCATTGACGTGGACGAGCAAATCCGGAAAAAGACGATGGAGCAGTAGCGGCGTGTCGAGAAGCTGCGATCTCCGCATTAACCTTAAATCGAGACGGGATTTGGCCGTCAATCCCTCGGTCGCGTTTGGGTTCACGGGAGTCACACACGGGCTGATCCTTTTCTGATCCTGGCCCGGTCCGCCCCGCCCGCCCGACGCCTCCTCCTCCTCCCCCCACTCAGCAACAATCATGATAAAAGCCATTTTAATATTCAACAACCACGGCAAGCCGAGGCTGTCCAAGTTCTACGAGCATTACGTAAGTAAGCATTTTTAGAAGAATCACTTTAATTACTTTTAAATGATGATCGATTTGCATATCTTGTCTGAGAAGCCCACTCAGAGAAAATAGTAATTCAGAAAAAAATTGTTTACTGTTATTGCAACCCTTTTGTAATTTGGATAACAATTCGAAGCATGTAAATTATTGAACGTGTGTGTTCTCACTGTTGACTATTTGCATCACATGACCCGAATGACGCCCTTGTGAGGCACTCGTGGCCTTCAGCTCCTTTTTTTGAAGTGACATTGGTGTGACAGGAAATGGGCAGAAAAAAACTGTCGTAAGGCAATCAACTAATTAATAAAACTTAAGATGTGATTATATCAAGGCTACAGGTGTTGATGTTTGTGACCCCTGCTATAGAACATCCGACTGAATGCATTCAATTACTCAACTGCAGAGGGCATTACACGTTTATGCGAATAGTGAAATGAGTTGTGTATTTGGGACAAGGCTTTTTTTTAAAAAGTGTAATCCTATGTGTAGATTGGTATGGCTTGAGTATCTCTGTCACATGATCTCTACATTTTCCTTTTTTCCTCAGTTCTGATTAATAATGCAAGGGAATTGGAAGCAGAGCGTTGCTTAGAAACATGTATACAGTATACAGAGTAAGCATAAGTACTCTGGGCAAAATGCACATTTTCAAGTTTGCACTGGAAAAAGATTCAAGGTTAGGTTTCCAACACTGAGTTAGTCTAGATCAGCAGTCGGCAACCGGCAGCTCTTTGAACCCTTAGATGCAGCTCAGTTTTACAGTAAATAAACAAATATTTAATTAAAATCCATGCTGACACTTGCAAGATATAACATAGAAGTGTAACTTTCCTTTAGTAGGTAGATCAAGTCAGGCTCATTGTTTCGTTTGGTTATTAACAGAATACTCACGCAAAGGATGAATTCACCTCGTATGTAAAGTCCCGGTTGTCACTTGGAAGTAGACATGTGCCGATTACCGTGGTATGAAAACGTCAAGGTTTAAAAACCGCAAAAAAATTCTGTCACACCGTCCCTAAGGTACTAGCGATTTTTTATGTCCCAAAAATGCATGTAGAAATCCTTCGCTTGCAGCTGTAAGGCTCAACACTCCCCCACTGGTTGTTGCTCAGTGTCAGTTACACGATGGCTGGAGGAGGTGAAACTCCTGAACTTTTTTCCCCCCTTGAAGAAAACTAAATCGCTGGTATGGGAATACTTCGGCTACAGAAAAGTTACAGACGGCCGCAGCTTAGAAGCGGGCTAACCGACATGTAAAACATGTTTGCGGAGGGTGGCTGCCGAGCAGCAATACCTCCAATATGATTTCGCATTTATACAAAATTAAAGGTCAGTAAACATTGTCATAAACATTTCCTACCAGCTACCTGAGTTTACTTCAGCATGTTTAGTGTATCTAGCGGTGGTAAAACATGTGTTTTTTTCTCTCTTGAAACTGTGTTGAGAAAGAGAGTGTGTATAATGTAAACATGATGCAAGTCATTCACACGTGCTTTTTATGGAAAATAATTCAATAATTTTTTTTCTGATGGTAATGATGTTGAGCTGTGGCTCTGGGTTTAAGCTCACCTAAAGGACTGCACTTATTTAAATTATATTTAGAATATTTGTGTGTTGAATAAAAAAAATAACTTTAATGTTAAATTAAATGCTAAATGTTATTTATGTTCCAATTTGCTAATGTTTTTTTATTCCAGAGTAACACATATTAGAGCTGTAATTGCAATACCGTGAAACCGTGATATTTTGGCTTAAGGTTATCATACAGTCAGAATATCATACCAGCACATGCCTACTTGGAAGGTGTACGCACAAATCTGAGTCACTCACAGGCGCCAAGACTTGTGAGTATACCTTCCAAGTTTCAACCATGACTTTACATAGTTGATGAATTCACGACTTGTGTGAGTGTTCTGTGAATAAAAGTGAGTCAAGATGGCCGAGATCAATCTGTGCGGTTGTGATGCTGCTAGCTCCAAAATAAGGATCCTCAACTGATAAGATGACAAAGCTTACATCCGCGGAGTAGCTTTTACATGAGCTTGAAATCTTGGCCTGTGTAACCCCAGGGCGGTAGCATTTGATTTAATATGACAAAAGCAAACAGCAGCCGAGGACTCCGCTTTGCAGCCCGGTTTGTTTTAAATGACATAAAGAAGATAAATGAAATCGTGTGTTAACCGTAATAAAAAGCCCTTCCATGGGAGCAGGCAAGTAATGTGATAATACCTTTTTGTTTTCCCGTTGCCTATACAGACTGAAGACACAGAGCAACAGATCATCAGGGAAACATTCCACTTAGTGTCCAAAAGAGATGAGAATGTCTGCAATTTCCTTGAAGGTGGAATGTAAGTGGCCTGCAGGTCCCATAGCAGTAACCAGAGTGGAAAGTTGTTAAATGATGGTCTTCCGTTTGTGCAATGTTTCAGGTTGATTGGGGGATCTGACTACAAGCTGATCTACAGACACTATGCCACGTTGTACTTTGTGTTCTGCGTGGACTCCTCAGAGAGTGAACTAGGAATTTTAGATTTAATACAGGTACAAAATACAAACATACAGTGGCATATTCAGATACAAATGACTGAACTTGGGTTTTTTTTCTCCTGCCACTTCACTGTCACAAGTTCACTGTCATACTTAATGTAAAACGAAAAGAATTGCACATTGCATTTAAAAAAACAACGAGCACAGGAGCTGCACAATGCCCTTTGGATTGAAGCAAAACGTGAAGGTTAGAGCTGCAAAATTAATAGGATTTTAGTCATGATCACTATTTTGACTGCAATGATTGAATGTATAATAATACTATTATAATATGTACATTTCAAATGTGGTCCCTGTAAAATATCCAATCCAGCTGTTTCTCAATCGGTAGTTGGTCAACCACCAGCGGGGAGCTCACGGTGAAGGCTTCTGATGGCTAAATTTAAAAAAAAAAAAGTTAATTTCCTGTAGGCGAGGGGAAAAAAAATCCATTTCTCATTCATCCTTTCTGGGACAGTGGTCACTTTGTGGGCAGCTATTCAAAATTGATCATTAGCTTAACTCATTCACTGTCAGCCCAGGTCACAGAGTATGTGTTGTGGTAGTTCGTAAAAGAGCTAAATTGATATTGAAAACACGTATTGATGGCAATACATCTAATAACTGGATGGGGCTGGAAGCGATAGCCACTCGCAGTTAAAATAAATTGGATGTCCATTGCCGTCAATGGCAGCCAAACAGTTGAACAATATGAGTTCAACAGAGATGAAAAAATTCCCAGAGCAAAATACCCACGAGCCACACTTTGTTGAATTTTGTTCTTTATTCTTCTATCAATTTATCACAATTAGTTTTAATTTATTTCAATAAGTCGTTTTAGAAAAATACATTTTATTTTAATTATTTATAGAATTATTTATATATTTGTATTACTCACGGCTTTTTTAAATTTGCATTCTTTTTTATTTATTACTCGTTAAATAATTGCCCCCCTCCAAACATGTACCCTTCAATTAATTAATTCATATTATTCAAAATAATTTTGTATAATTTTTGTATTGCCCTTGGCAAATATGTCTAGGCTACAATTGGATGTCAAATGGCGGCTGCAAAATATTGTCAAATGATATGAATATGAATCTGTGAAAGGATTAATGTTTGTTTTCAAAAAGTACGATATCAAAGAGTACCGTTTTTCTTATTAAAAACACATTATAAATATTTTGTTGTTGTTGATCTTTTTGGGTTGTCTTTAACATATTAATGGCAACCAGTGGGGAAAGATGATTTTAGATATGAGTGTTTTGATTTATGTGCATAATTGAAGAATGAATTCAACTTTAAAATTTGCCATCTTTGATTCTTTGTTCTGAATCGGTGATATTTCCATTTCAGGTATTTGTGGAAACGCTGGACAAATGTTTTGAGAATGTCTGTGAACTTGACCTCATTTTTCACGTAGACAAGGTAAGACAACCATGTTTGACACACATTTTCAGACTACATTGAGGCCATGATAGGGGGCATGGTACACAAATCATTAGATGTTTCGAATTAGACTGTTTGTGTCCCAATTCGAAATGGTATAATGCTCGAATTTACTGTCTCCTTTTTCAGGTTCACAACATTCTGGCTGAGATGGTGATGGGCGGGATGGTGCTGGAGACCAATATGAATGAGATAATCACCCAGGTGGACGCCCAGAATAAGATGGAGAAGTCTGAGGTAAGTGCGCACCTGCCCATATGTCTCGTGCTTCTTCCAGGTATGGTAAAGAGTATGCAGGCATGCGTGTATGCTGCACCCTGCATGCAACTCTACAGTGACCTTGTGATGCTCCCAACATGATCCTGAGTGTCTGCGCTCTATTTCTTTTCTCTTGCTGCCACACTGCTTTGAACACAGATCAACACTCTGCCATTCATACGGACAAAACGGTCCCATCTCTCCAGATGATCATTGAGTCTCTAAATCATCTTTTTTTTAATTATAGAGAAGCACAAAAAATGAAATTGTAGGTCCTGTTGCCAAATATTTTCCCTGCCCAGGTGATATAACAGATGGCTAGATGGACAATGAAACCTGGCGTGTTTGTTGCAAATAATAATAAAAAGAATTTTGAATAATATTTTTTTCCCCAGTTTTTTAGTGTTTTGTAATGACTGTAAGTGGACATGTCTGCTGCTTTGCTTTTCCTGCAGCTTCTGCTAACAAAGCGCTAAGGACTATTAAGGCGCGGCTGAAAAGGAAAAAAAATCCCTAAAGATAGAGGAAATCTTAGTCTTAAATTAGGCGCTAATTTGTATATTTTCTCGTATTCAGTCATCAAAAAATATTTTATATTTTTCATTTTTAAAGAATATTCAGTTTTAAAACACAGTCACATTTTTTGCTAATTTTTCTTGTGATTTGAACTTGAACTTTTTGTGAATTTTCGAGATACTGTATTGTTGCTTTCGAGACGAAGTTTAAATTAACTTGTTTTTTTTTTTAATATATAGAAAAAAGTTCTAAAATACAGCAAGTCCTATTATTGAAAAAAGGAAAAATAAAAGTCAAAGAAATAGTAGGAAGGAGAGGAAAAAAATGAGGCAACCCATAAAAGGTTATCATATTTTCCTAAGCTTATGTTTTTAAAGGGTTTTGGTTTTCTTTTCAGTGTGGCCGTAATACTTCTTCGTTAACATCAATTGAGAGTGAGAATTACTGTCAGATGAACAGCCAGAGACAATTTCATGTAGGGAATAAAAAAATGCTGACTGGACACAATAACCTAAAGTGAGGCATTGCTGAGTAGTTGGCTTCTGTAATTGGCTAACTTCTGCTGTGTGCTCCAATTTGACAGTGCCAATATATAGACATTGTCTTAACCTTGGTTGCAGTTTTGAGTTTTGTAATCCAACAGGTTTTTTTTCTCTCTCAATTTCTCTTTTTTCAATTACTGTTCTGTAAGCAGAGGCTCATCAGAGCTGCTCTGGTCTTTCCCCTTTGGTACCTACCGTAGACCACTCTCACTTGTAGGCTAATTTAAAATAACACCGTCTGTTCCTGGGCAGCTATCAGTAACGAATGATCCGTTTAATGAGACTGTCAAAAATTACTGGCTTCACACAGGTCTTACATAAGCCTCGTTGTGTTTAGGCGGGACACTTTGGATCAAAGTTGGTGGTCTATGATAGGTCCTTTCACTTTTCTCCCTGTGCAGATAAACTGTAATTACTTTAACCTGCTTTAACATTCCTCATTCCTCTTTTCCCTCCTGACCCTGTCTAGTTCTTTCCATTCTTCTCTCTCTCTTTACAGACGTTTATCTTTCAGTCTACCAGGCAGGACAGGTAGACGCAGGTACTACTAAAACCTACCACCAAGTACTGTAACCCTAACTGAAATTTACTCCCCCTCCTTGCCTCCCTTGCCTCGTTCTTCTCCTCCGTCTCCTTAAGTCCCTCCATATAAACCCACCCCATGAAAATAGTCAAATAATTTCACTAACATGCACCAGGAATCTTTCATGGCAGACCCAAAAATGTCTACGTCTAGGGCACAAACATTTCATCCAATAGCTGACAACAGGCAGCTCTGCACTTTTATTTGCTCATTCACACATCACTCACTAAGCTAGACCACACCTGTAAATGAAACGCATAATAGAGAATAATAATTTTGGTAATGCATAAAAAAAAAAAAACCCAACCCAATTCTAAGTTGAGTGGTATGCAAAAGTTTGGGCACCCCTGATACTTTTGAAGATTTTCCTTTGTAAATCACTGGAACAAAAATGTCAGTTAAATATATTACATGCCAGTTGAACACAGTAATATTTGAGACGTGATATGAAATTTATAGGATAAACAGATAGTACTTGTGTTTTCATTGATTAGAAAATATTTAGTACTAAATTTCAGAACTCCATTTTTTTTTGACTGTACCTCGCCTCCTGCCCATAGTTAGGTGGGATTGGCTCCAGCATCCCCGTGACCCTCGTGAGGATAAGCGGCTCGGAAAATGAATGAATGAATTAATGACCTACATACGCAGTTGAAGCCAATAACGAGAAAGGGTATTTAAGGTGGCAAATTGCAAACTGTCCTCCTCTTTGCATCATCTCTGAAAAGTGGAAACATGGGAGCCTTAAAACAACTGTCGAATGATCTGCAAGAAAAGATTATTCAACATTAAAGTTTAGGGGATGATACAAAAAGCTGTCACAGATGTCAGTTTCCACTGTGAGGAACATACAGTAGTAAGGAAATGAAAGATCACTGACACACTTCAAGTTAAGGTCCGGAGTGACAGGCCTTGTAAAATCTCGGATAAGCAGAGGTGAAGAATGGTGAGAAGAGTCCAATTAAACCCACGGAGCAGCTCCAAAGACATGTAACATGCTTGCTTCTTGCTGTGGATGATGTGACTGTGCATCGGTCAACTATTTAGCATTGTTTGCACAAGCGGATGCTGTATGGTAGAGTAATGCGTAAGAAGCACAAATGCTACAAACAGTCGCTTGAGGTATGCCAAAACACATTTGGATAAACAAGCCTCATTTTGGAATAAGGTTCTGTGGATTGATGAAACAAAATGGACTTATTATGGCATAACCAGGGGCGGTATGCATGGCTGATGAAGAACACAGCATTTCAAGACAAGCACTTGAGATAATCATATAATTTTTAATATTGTACAATTCACTCCATACAGTCGTTGCTATGACCGCAAACATGACTGATTGAGCCTCTGTGCCGAGCACACGTATGACCAACGATCCATGAAAAAGTTAGCCGAGCTTTGGAATGTACATTCCTAACATGTCAGAATCCGAAGCAGTGAATGTACAGCTTTGTTCACCACTGACTGGTCACTTTTGGGTCTGTCTGGCGTAAAAGATTCACATGGGTGGGGGCTCTCTAACCACAATGAATCTCAATTGTGAATTTATAGAGATGCTTTTAAATCAATCAGTGATTCCCAACCACTCTTGTCGATGTTCCATGAGAGATTCCGTGAGAGATCATCAGATCTGCTGTGGAAAATTATACAATTTCACCAACTTTAATTTCTCTAGTGTACTACATTCTTATGTATAGGACTCTGCCAGATAATTATATTTCAATAGGATTTTATTCTCTTTAATTATTCATTATATGCTTCCCCTATTTGCTGGTATTCATGCTCGAAAACTGAAGTCTGTCATTATTTACATTCATTGTAATATTTACTTTATGCTGTTTTGCAGAGAAAATCGTTTTGTTTCCCTTCGCATTTTTAAAAATAAGACGTTTGTTGTTGTGCTTTCATTCTGATTGTTAGGATTTCCGAGTCCTCAGATGTTCAGACGTGTGGGTGGTGCTTAAAAACGGGACAGTTGACTTGACATTTTCAGAAGCTAACACGGACATGTACTGTTTATCCACATGAATTTTGGTGGTAGCAAGTGACAAGGCAAGGGTCTGTATCGCTTTCACCAGCACTAATTAATTTTGAGGAGGGTGGCAGCACAATTAAAAAAAACTACAAATATGCTGACTGCTGTACAGCATACGTCACTTCCCCCTTTCCACGTTCATTATAAAGAAGGAAGTCGATGCAAACGCTTTCGCGCGAATAATGCAAAGATTACAGAGCAACAAAAGACAAAAAGTCTTGTCTGAACACTAAGCCACACGGTTGCTAACTGTCAAATGCTATTGTTTAGCCACAACTGGATTCATTACCTTATTACTATTCGTCCTTTACACAGCTGCTGGAAACAGAAACGTTGTTTAATCCATCTGCAGGCCATCGGGAGATTGATTTTCGATTCATTGATGATTTTACGACACTGTTCGGGTGTGCACTGGTCCTCAGTGGAAACGCAGTCTTCCTTAAGGCAAAACACTACCGCTTTTGTCCACCAGTTTCGCTAAAATAGACCAAACCGAAAAGTTACAGAGTATTGATTTAAACTTTTTTTTTTTTTTTGTAATTAAAATATCAATAATAATTTGAGAAATTTGGTTATTTTTAAAAATTATTTACTCCAAATAATACAACTTCACTCATGCATCCATGCCATCAGCACAGAATGATAGTCCAAATAAAGCTATTCCTCAGTGAATCTCAATGTCTAAGTGTAATGCGTAGGCTCTCTTGAGTTGTGGTACGTATTATTGTTTGGATTCACTTTGGTTGTGCAGTATTCAATTTTTAAATTCAATGCATTTTAATTGTGTTCACTATTTTGTGCAATACATTTTAGGTACAATCGATTTCCATATTTAAGCTCGGTGCAAATGTCTCAAGGCACGAGTATGTATTTGTTACATATTTTTTTGGTGGTGATTTTTCTACGGTTGGGAAACACTATTCCAAATTGTTCCACTTGAGACTCATTGTGTTAGAGTGACTTACTTGCCTCCTCTGTCCACATAGCAGATCTTCCAGTCTAGTTGAGCGCCAGTTTTACAACTATCTATCCATGTCATCAGTACCTACCTGTAAAATCTTTTAGTTCCTGCATCCACAAACAATGCAGGTGTCAGAAAAATAGTAACACCTCTTGGTTTAGCTATTACAAGAGGTGCGGTATACTCTCCAATGTAGTTTTGTATTGTTTTCCTCCCCTTTAATTTTCATTCAAAACTTACCGTACTTTTCCAGTCTTCATTTCCAAATTCATCTCCGACTTCTCTGCTTGCATTTGTTTCGTCTTATTTGTTCTAAACCCAAATGAGTCCGGTGGGTTCACTCGGAGCATTGCTTGACCAACAGCCCACCCTAGTCCGTCCAAACTAGTGAATGACCTCACAGCGGATTCAGAATTAGCTCTGGTTGTGATGTACCAATATAGCACCGCATATTGCATGTGCATTTGCGCTATGATGGCATCCGAATGTACATAATGCACACTGTGTCATGGTAGCCGCCAATGCTTTGGCATCGTGTCAACAGTCTCGTCGAGTACTATGTAGTGGTTATGTTTGTCCCTCGTGTCCACCGTTAAATGTGACTGTTTTTTAATGTGCTGTGTGATCTTAATCTTGTTCGTGCGCACGTGTGTGTGTGTGTGTGTGTGTGCAGGCTGGTATTGCAGGAGCCCCCGCTCGTGCCGTATCAGCGGTAAAGAACATGAACCTCCCGGAAATGCCCAGAAACATCAACATTGGCGACATCAGCATCAAAGTGCCAAATTTGCCGTCCTTCAAATAGCGGCATGCAGATGACTCGCTGCCTGGAGATGTCTGCCAGTGTTTAAACTTGATGCAATCTGTTTACCAAAACGTCTTAGTAACTTTTTGTTTTCTTCGAATCATGGAAGTACTGTGTGATTTAAAAAAAAAAAAAAAAAAGGTCTGCCTAAATTTTTTTTCTCAAAATGAAGTATTTATTTGTCCGCGGTACATTCCTACTCCCCACATGATGTTCAGCTGCTACAGATCACATCCATCTGAGTCCAACTGAAGTCATTTCATCAACTTGAGTGTTTACTTATTTTCTGAAAAGAAAGAATTGAAATGATGACGGTAATTGAAGTATGTGATAAGTTATTCATTCCAGACAGATCGACGGGCCCAGTCGGAGTCAGTTCAGTATTGGAAAACTGATTATTTGCAGTGTGCGTGAAACCAAATCAAACATGGAGGAATATTTTGACATTGCTGATATGCTGTTTTACAGAATTAGCATCATATATCTTGATTTCTATTTTGTATCTGTTTAAATAAATAGCTTTCTGTTAATTTTATTATGTGCATGCATTTTGCCCGCCTTCTTTTACTACATAATAAATGGTTGAAACTGACGTTTTTTCTTACGCTCATGCTTAAAGCGCTACATGTTTTTACTAATAAATGGATGGAGGTTTTAATAATTATGCAAATTAGATCTTGGTTAACATCAGATTAGCTAAACAAGTGGGATAATGAAAATATTCTTGGATAACTAATAATGCGGCGATATGCATTGACTGTAAAAATGTCACATAATTCTTTAATTTTTTTGGTTTAAAAATCACAACAGCAATGTGTGGAGGATTTTTTTTGGTGCCAGAGCAGTGAAATACATTCACTTACATACATGGAAATAGTTTCCAATATCGTTAATTTTCATGTACAGAAACAGGGTGAAAATAGATTATTTCTTTATAGTTTTTTGTGAAACTTAAAAAAATACTATAAAATAACCATCATAACATTGTATGTTTTATGACTGTTGTTTCTTGACACTGATAGCCATTGACAGTATCCAACGCATATTGGCATACATCAAAGTAGAGGAAAAAATTTCAATATGGTTTTTAGCTCTTCTTTTATGGATTTGATTGGCACATTTACAGTTTAATGGCTCCAACGTCATGGCATTTTACTCTACATCATGCGTTCCAAAAAGTTGATGGGTTCTATTTTCTGTGACTATAATATTACAAACAAAGCGACGTCTTAAACTTTCCAATTTCCATTAACAAGCCCCCTTATCATGTAAATTGTGCTACTACCACATCAGATCTATTTTAGGGAATAATTCATATCATGTTAGATGAAATGAGTCTTTATGTTTACAAAACTTGGTTGGGCAAAGGTATTATTATTTAAAGGATTTCTTTGATCACTTATGAAATGTTTTTGAGGGAGAATGAAATTTCTGTTAAATCACAAGTATTTATTTTTGTTGTGAAAAGCATGCAGTATCCTGAAGGGATAGAGAAACATGTAAGTGAATTAGGTCCCAATGCATTTATATATGTATATATTAGGGCTGTCAAACGATTAAAATTTTTAATCGAGTTAATTACAGCTTCAAAATTAGTTAATCGTAATTAATCGCAATTCAAACCATCTATAAAATAAGCCATATTTTCTGTAAATTATTGTTAGAATGGAAAGATAAGACACAAGATGGATATATACATTCAACATACGGTACATAAGGACTGTTTTTGTTTATTATAACAATAAATCAACAAGATGGCATTAGCATTATTAACATTCTATTAAAGCGATCCATGGATAGAAAGACTTGTTGTTCTTAAAAGATAAATGTTAGTGCAAGTTATAGGAATTTTATTTTAAAACCCCTCTTAATGTTTTCGTTTTAATATTTGTAAAATTTTCAATCAAAAAATAAACTAGTAGCCCGCCATTGTTGATGTCAATAATTACTTACACAATGCTCATGGGTGCTGAAGCCTATGAAATCAGTCGCACCTAAGCGCCAGCAGAGGGCGGCAAAACTACATAAAACACAATTAACAAGTGGGCATTTCACTGTACTGCCATTTAAATCTGTCTGAGCGGGGCATGTGCGTTAATTGCGTCAAATATTTTAACGTGATTAATTAAAAAAATTAATTACTGCCCGTTAACGCAATAATTTTGACAGCCCTGGTATACACACACACACATATATATGTATATATATATATATATAAATATATTGACTTTCTGAACAAACGTGCAAACATTGTACTAACAGTCACATAAGAAAATGTTTACATTATCATAGTTAAATCATTCGCCGTGAGGAATCTTTCAAGGTTTGTTTAAGTGGATAACACATACATTTTGCAATGTGGCTCATGAAACTTTAACTTATCTGTTTTTTTGTGAGTGCCCCCTCACTCTACATGTTATGAAATATATTCATCAAAAGATTGGTCATATGATTAACATTATGGTCATATGATTAAGATCAACAATAAAACTATCGTAACATATTTTGAAAACAAAGATACAGATATCAACAAAATAATTGGTCTTTAAACTGCTGAGCAAATTTCACATCTACCAAGCTAAAGTCTTCATACTTCCTCAAAGTCTTAAAGTGTTTTTGTGTGTGATTGTTTGTTATTGTAATTTTTAAGTTATTAACAATAATAAAATAAATATTTTTTGGAAATAGATTCAAAGTATTAAAAAAAAAAAAAAAGAGTTCTGTATATTTTGAATATAAATCTCTATAATTTGTTAAATAAAATATAAGGTGGAATGCCGGTTTATTTATATGTACAGTACATTTGTTTTGTTACGTTTGTCTTCATTAAATGATCAAATAGAAAAATAAGTTTCGGTTCAATTTGACCTTTCTCAAATTCCGTAGTTTCCATTGCCACAGTTTTAGAAAATCGTCTTGCGCAGATATTTACGCAAACTATGCTTTTAGAAAAATGAACTGAACTCATACAGTTCGCTTTTAATGGTATTATTGGGTTTTAAAAATAAAAAATATTTACTAATTTATTTTAAAAAATGAACATTTAATTCGCTTGGATCTGCTTATCTGCCTACACTTCCGGATCCTGAATGTTCCTCGCGCAGCTTTGACTGTCACGCGAGGCATCCTTTGACAACAAGAAAAGAGAAGTGAGGATGCATTTGCGGCGGATTTGATGCTTATTTTTTTCTGCATTTATTGGAGATATGTCTTCCTTTATTAAAGAGACGCAGAGGTTCGTTTTTGTTTCATTACCTTGAAATCTGATACCCAACGTCACCCGTAGTTTGCGTCAATCTACCTGTAGCACAGCGCTGTCAATCAATATCATTAAAATGAGTAGATAGCTTGATAAAGTGATCTTAACCTTGTTGCTTATTTGCAAATTACATAAACAAAACAGTAAATGCTCAGCAGGACAGCTGCACTCTTTTGCTCTTTTACAGCTTTGGCAATTTTATTTAGTATGCTGTACTGTTTAAAGAATATTGGGTTAGGGTTAAAATTCCAAAATTCTAAATTCCAAATTTGGTCACGTCTGAGTTTTACCAACAATAGAAACAAACAAACAAACAAACTAAAACGCTCAAAAGAAAGTTGTAATCTTATCATGTTTTTTCTTTTTGGAGGATAGCTGATTAGTTAAAGGGGAGGGATTTTTGAACAAATTCAAAACACTTACCTCTACCTTCAAGCAACAGGTTGCAATGGTACAATCAAGTTTGGGAATGATAACTTTGTCTTATGTCTTTTTATCATAAAAAAGACAAACAACTCAGATAAAAATACTTTTTCAACCCACTATGTGATTGTTGGAGCCTCCTACCGGGCAGTTCACAGGCAAAGACTGACCACACCAAAAAGTAAAACGCTCTTAATAAGCTTTTAGAAATATCCATGAAATTAGATTTTGATTATTTTGATCATAAGAACCTGGCACACTACTGTATATGCTGGTAAAAAGTAGCATTTTGCCTTCCACTCTCAATAACATCCATGCTTGTGTGTCCTCTTTCTTAACAGCATCAAGGAAGCGGTGACTCTTATCAATGCCATTGACTTGAACAAATTCTCCAGGTTGATATCCCGGATAATCCAAAAGCTTCATCTGAAGGTATGGTTGGGCCACAGTACCACTCTCTAATGACAGGCAAACCCAGTAGCATATAGACAAGTTTCCGAGGTACTTCCGCTTTTTTTCCTTATGTCTGCCTACAACTTCCGCTTCCAATTTTTTTACCATTGACTTCAATGGCACTGGAGTGGCATCACTCACTAAAAACCCTGAAAAACCACAATTTGGAGATACTGCATCCTTCTGCCATCTTGGCATGGGAAGACAAGTGGCCGAGGGTGACCACATGTAAAATATTATCATATTTTATTGACTCTATGGCAGTGGATGGAAACTTCATCGGGAAGCTCTGAGGCATTCTAGTACCTCCACAGCCACGAAGTTGGCTGTGTCCTCATATACGAACACAGGAATTTTGTCTTCATGAAGGCGGATGTAGAACCAAACCAGTGCCTCCCTGCTCCATACCACAAACCATGGGTGCTGGTAACACCGGAGGGAGACGTCCAAACGGCAGGCTGTCCGCGGGTCCTGGGCGTTTGTGTAGTCATGCAGCCGCTGTCTCATGGAAGGTATGTGTTTCAAAAATACGAAACCTAAAATCTGGCGCATGAAACGATTTGTTGCCTTTGCTATTGACATAACGATGATGATTTTAATTATGATCTTTAATATTATTTACTACAACTACTGCTGCTAGCCTGTTGCTAATCAGTACGTGTTGGATGGCTCCCCATAAAAGCAAGCGTTACAGGTATTTTGTTCGTTTTTTTACAGGTGGAACACGCTGTTAGGCAAGGGAATATAAGTTGATGTGCCTCACAGCAACACTTACTGTACGTTGATGGACATATATCGAGACTTTGTCGTTCTACCCGGGAAGGGGGTGGGGGAGGGCTGTGGCTGGAGGCGATGGCTCGCCTCGAAGCGGACCGTCAGCTCTATCCCGAGATCCAACCATGAGCTTTTTAACTGCAGCAACTTTAACATATGCTATTGGAGCTGGAATTACTGTAAACAGCAGGATAAAGTCCGTCTGGATGCCGCCGGGGGTCTCCGTGATGTCAGGTGAAAGTTTGGAGAAGCTCCCTTAAGCTCTGCTGTCTGATAATACATTCCTCGTATGCTCAACCTTCATTAATATTTTTCTAATCATTTTATAAATGATGATTTATTGACCTGTTTTGCACATGCACCAATCATTTTAAATAAAACAAGAAATGGAATCATGTTGTCCAAATGTTTTATTGCGATCAGTGTCTGCATTAATAAAGAATGACATACTATTTTTGTTTATATGTACTGTACATAACTTGTAGTATTTCCTTGTAACAACAAAAACTGTGTCAGCCCTTCTGTTTTGTAACAATCTACTAGTATACCTTACGTCAACACAGGCTGACAGGTTGTTATAATTTTTTCCACAAATGATGAAGGAGGTGATGAGAACAATTATCCAATCTCATCTACGTCTCATCTAGGTCGTGCTGAATCAATTTTTGAAGATTCCGTGAGTTCCTCTGGCTTGATTTCAGTTTTAACATCAACACACTGCTAACCTCAACCGCAACTCATGAGTTTTTTCTAAAACGGAAGTTTGAGGCAGACATTGTCCAAGATAGCGCCGCCCATATTTTGCTCAGGAAACTTGTCTATAGTCATTCATTATTTTCATTGTACTTGTCAACTGTACTGTACATCAATATTTTGGCTTGTCTACATAGGGAGAACGGACATTCAGCGAAGAGGAGGAGGAAAAACTTCAAACGGCACTATCCCTGGACAAACAGGCTCTGGATTTAGTCCTGGAAACATCTGCTTTCATTCTTGAGCAAGTGAGGAGACTTAATATGACATCTTGTAGTGATCATCGGGTGATCTTACAATGATTTTGAACCTTCTTGTGTATTGAAACCATAACTTATGACCTTTACAAAGTCAATGGAAGATAAATTACAATCTTGAATGTAGGTTTGATTCAAAAATAGTTGTATTCTTATAGTACGAGGTAAATGGCCTTAAACTTGTATAAGTGCTTTTCTACCTTCAAGATACTAAAATTGCTTTGACACCATTTCCTCATTCACCTACTAATGACACCGCATCAGGAGGATTGCAGGGTTCAGTATCTCAAGAAAAGAAAGTGGCCAAGAAACTTTGACGTGCCTGAATGGAAACCACAACCTCTGGTTGAGGAAGAGCAACTTCACTAGTGAGGCATGCTGCCCCATATTATGTATAGTCCTTCACATCCCAAAAACATACATTCTTGGCTCAAACAGTTAAAAAAAAAAACCTTGAGAGTGTAATTGCTTTTTATATTTGTTTAAAGGTAAAAGTCCTAGGTTGGGCACATTAATACGAAAGTTTAGCCATTGACAAATGACTGAGGAACCCTTGTAATGTTTGTTTCTCTCCGCCTGGGTTCACTGTTGCACTGTCAGTGGAGAATTTAGTCATCTCCCCATCTTTGTTTCCCATTTTAGGCCGTGTACCATAATGTGAAGCCAGCATCTCTACAGCAACAGCTTCAGGGAATCAGTGTGAGCCCTGACAAGGCCGAAGTGTTTTCTCAAACGTGGTCCATCTCTGGCCCTGAGCTAGTGAATCGACTGAAGCACAATATATTTGCCCCTAAAAAGGTAAGACAAATAACTTTGGTTTGTAACCTTGGAAAAGTGTTTGCACTTTTTAAAATACATAAATGTCGCATTTGTTATTCTTGTAAAGATTTTTTATTTATTTATACATTTCTTCCAAGTATAGTTTTCATTGAGTTTTCCCCAATAAATAATCAAGAAAAAAAATTGCAAAAAAAGCAACATTTTTTAATTGTACATTAATCTACTGTTCATACATGTTCTCACATGTTCAGTTATGTTGCCCATCAATTTAATTAATACAAATCAAATGTTGCCCATGAGTACAAATTTTCCCTTCCCTTACAATAAACAGTTTACCCAGTCTCTTATAGGGATTATGATTTATAGAAGTAGTAAGGTATCGAGTATACCAGAATTTTTTTTTCTTTAGAGGTTTTCACGACAGCAACATTGCAGTGCTTCACTTGCCTGACTTTTCCAAGCAACATATCATATGCTAGCGATAGGATCCTTTAATGTTTGAATACTTGCATACAAAATACATGCTTACACGTCATGCATACTGTATTCATGTATTTCATTCATCCATATACAGTAATATTTAGCCTATTATTCATTAGGCTGCACCTTATTAAAACTGTGATAGTCATACTATCAGCGAGTACGACACAATTGTCGCATTACACTGTTCAGGCAAGTTTACCAAGTTGATATCTAAATTTAACTGCAGAAACAGCTTGTACGCGTCATCCATGCTGAATTTGTCACATGAGTGTCCCACCTGCTTGTGTTCTTGAACATCACAGTCTCTCTCCCTAGTGGATTTGATATAAAATGGACTACTTATGTTAATTGCTTGTATACTATTAGTTATTCTTCAGCGTGCTTGCACACCCATCAGGTGTGAAATTACACTAAGTAAATCTTTTGTTAGCTACCTATTTCAGAAAATGTGTTTGTTCTTGAGCCATTAAATTAGCCAGTGGTGGCTTTGTTTTGCAATTAGCAAATCTTAAGCAGTGTGGATGCAGAGTGTATCATTAATCAGCCTACTAGTGTTGCACAGATGCAATTTTTTTTTACTGATACCTGGCTGTGCAGTACTGGCAGATACAGATACCATACTGATACCACTCCATTTATATACATACTGTATGTATATACTGTGTATATATATATGTTTTTTCCCCAAAGAGCTACATACTTGGATGTGAAATCATTGCTATCATGGCTTTTTCAGGCTGCTGCTTACCTTTGCAAAACAGGAAAAAGACTAATGCAAAGCGAATCCAGTAGAACTTTTTAAAGCATACCTGGTATGGGTGACAATAGTTGAATAAACCTTTGGTTCTCGAAAGCCAAAATAGTGCTAAATTCATGATATTAAAACATGTATAATACTAGCCCAACAGTAAGAAAGTTAAAATACTTTCATAATAATAAACTCTGAATGAACTGAATAAACTATCAACATAACTCCATCTATAGCAACGCACAAATGCAAACAGTGCACACGCACGCACGCACGCACGCACGCACGCACGCACGCACGCACACACACACACACACACACACACACACACACACACACACACACACACACACACACACAAAACAACTAAATGGTGACAGATATTGGGCCAGTGTGGTGTCCCTTATTTTTTTTTTCAGGGAGTTGGCCTACTAGTAGCTAACTAAGTTAGTGGTTAAACTTTTCTGTCTGTAATAAACTGCCCACTCCTCAACCCTGCAAACAACATAAACAACAGTAAGTGTACTGTCTACTAATATTGTCTACGTATATGTATCTGACAACTCTGTTTGTCTTAAAGCTCTTGCAATGCTTAGAACAGAAGTGCTTAATGTTCTTGATTAAAATGTGCTGATGTGCAAAAATATACTACCGGTACAATGCTTTCTGTGCCGTTGACTTGCTTATGTTTATTTATGACCCACATATTACAATTCAGACCTTTCTCTAATTTCAATTAACTAAATTTAACTTGATTTATGGATTCAGCATGCCCACAATGTAAGTAATACAAGGCAACTCCTGGTGGGATTAAGATGATCACTCAGGCTAATGTGGACCTTATTCCCAGCGTAAGTAATGTGCCGACCGTAGCTCTTTCCCACCCTGCGTCCCGTCCTGTGATGCTATACAAGAATCCAGAACAAATAATTCACACATTGTTTATCACGAGGACCTCTTGCTGCATCTTAAAATGCTTAACTGCGACGCCTCAGTTGGTTCTTTGGCTGTATCATGATGCTGTGTTAAGATTTAAGAGTAAAAAGGAGAGTGAGACTGTGAACAATGAGTTTTAGCCCCACAGATGTTAAAGACAATTGAATTGTTCAAACGTGTGAATGTGAGCGTGTGAATTGTTGTTTGTCAACATGTATCTTGACAGCCGGTAAAGGGTCTATTACAGTAGTGGTAATGAGGTAACAGTAATGAGGACTCTTTTTAATGTTTTAATGGATTACTGAATTACAATAAGTGATATCAGTCATAGAAAGAGATATTTATGCAGATAAAGGAGAGTATTAATTGATTACTTTAATAAGAATGCTGCCAACTGAATAATTGCAATAATCCCAACTAGTTTATCGTTTCAAGAATAAAATTTTGTCTGCTCAACACAAAACTGGCATAGAAACAAGAGTTCTGAACATAAGGTTTTAGGTTTTGTGTCGGTTCCCTCCTAGTGTGTCCCTGTGCTTGTCCATTGATTTCACCTGTTGTGCCTGCTCCTAGTGTACCCTCCAACCTGCATCGTCCTGTGTCACCCACCTGTTCCTCGTTGTCTCGTTGCCCCTTGTCTGTGTGCATATAAACTCCCAAGTTTCTGTTGACTCCTTGTTGCGTCATTGTTCATGCCCACGTTCTGGTGAGCTTTAATTCTCGTCCATCCAAGCCCTTGTGTTCTAAGTAAGTTTTTTTTAAAACCAGTCTTTGGTTAGTAAAAGAGTTTTGTTTGCCTCTGTGCTTTCTTTGGATCACCACAGCCTTTGTTTTGTACTTTGTTTTTTGTTGGCTTTAATTAAACCATTTTTGCACCGTTCATCTGCCTCGCCTCCCTTTCCCTGCGTTTGGGTCCTCAATACCCGCTTAAGTTGACATATGGATAGAAGCAGAAAGTCGTTCCTTTCTGTCCGACATTTGTTCATGTTTTCTTTGTGCATTCTTTGTCTTTGTTTTTACTAGCTGGATTTTGTCAGCTGGCAGTTGAACCTGCAAATGGCCCAGTCCAGCCAGGCCCGACTTAAGTCCCCCAGTGCTGTGCTCCAACTGGGCCTCAACAATGAAGACTCTCAGGTGGGAGTGTACACCATGTAAAACACAATGACACCGTATCATCCATTACTTTCTATTATCCCTCAGCTTTCGCAATCTGCCACTCCTATTTAGCTAATAGTTGTTCATCCTATAGGTGTTTGCTTTTGACCCGTAGGTAACTAGACATCTGGCTCCAGAAAAACCTTGTGTAAAGTTCAGAGGTCGGGGTGCTTCTTATCTTAGACACAGTCTTACTTGAATAGATGGTTGTAGAAAGTTTTTCTATTAAAGGGTTAGGGAATTGATGCCACGACAGGCACCGACTACCTTACGACTGCAGCTCTGGTCATCCGCCTCCTCAATGGAGGTGTGGAGCATGGTCTATTGTCCCTTTAGACTCTCTGTCCCCTGCTTCTCCCAGGGCATGGTTGAAGTTCTGCCAGAGATGGAAGTTAAAGCGCCTCCTGACAGGGGACAAAACCAGGCGTTTCTAGCACACCCTCACAGAATTTTTGGGTCTGCCATGCCAGACCGGGATCCTACACTCTATCGGGTCCAACTCACCACCAGGTGGTGATCAGTTGACAGCTTCGCCTCTCGCTTCACCCGAATGTCCAAGAAGACATGCGGCCACAAATCCGATGACATGACTAAAAAGTCTTATCATTGAACTGTGGCCTACGGTGTTCTGTGCGAAGTGTACTCATGGACACGCTTTATACTGGAAAATGGTGTTCAATTTGGACACACTACACAAGGTTCTGATCAGGTCGGGGCCTCCCCTCCTTCATGAGCGTTGAAGTCCCCTAGCAGAACACAAAAGTCACCAAAAACTAAGTGATTAAAATCCCTTCAATAATATATATTTTGTTTTGGTGTAGGGCTGCAGCTATCGAATATTTTAGTAATCGAGTATTCGACTGAAAATTCATCGATTAATCGAGTAATCGGATTAAAAACATTTTTTAGGTAAGGAGCAATTATAAATATACTTAAGAAAACAAGACATTTCATCTAATATTGAACCATTCTCAGCCGATCAATGTCTTTATTTTCGATGTACATTGTTGAAAACAGCCAACAATTGCATCTCAGAAGTGACTAGAAAAAAACAACCTTTTTACTGTTTTCACTCAAAAACTTCTAGATCTTATAAAAAAAAAAAAAATCTTATTTCTTACCTAAAAATTTCATTATGCTTGATAACACACTGGGGCTGCAGCTATCGATTATTTTAGTAGTCAATTAATCAATGAACTAGTTAAAAACAAAAAACATTGAACTCAAACTCAAAACTCAATAAATAAATAACAAATGTACAACAAAAGAACAATTGGCTAACTTCCAAAGCAAACTACCACTAGCTTAAATGCTATAAAATACTTTTTTTTTTTTTTTAACAATACTCTTAACAAATCGTTTAGACACATATTTCCACAAAAATTGGCTAAAAATACCGTTAAACTAAATTACGAATGCATTAAAAAACATAAGCTAGGTTTTTGTTTGAGCTAATGTTGGTCTTAACAGGGAGCAGCTGGATTTGGCCATGTAAAATGAGGCCGACTAGAGGGCAGTGTATCCACCCAAATCAATAAAACTAAATGCAAACACTTTGAAAAACAAACCATTTCAACGCCACTTTAATTAAACGAATACTCAAAGCAGCAAAATTTAATTAGAATCTTTTTTTCTAATCGAATACTTGAGTTAATCGATTAATCGTTGCAGCACTATTTTGGTGTAATTAGTAATAGCTTATACCAAAAATATACCGTAATTTTTCGAACAATACGGCGCACCAGACTATAAGCCACCATCCACCAAACTTGACACGGAAACGGCATTTGTTCATAGATAGGCCGCACTGGACTATAAACCACAGCTGTCCTCACTGTATTATGGGATATTTACACCAAAAGATTTGAGCTGGTAATATTTTATTTGACAGCGGCATCATAATACTGTCGTAAGACCAAATGAACCACCATGAAGCTTTGAACCATTTGGCTGCAAAGCTTCATCAGGCCATCACCGTTCCCTTGGGGGAGACAGTCAACCTCTGCTGCCACCTGATGTCAACACTGTGCTAGTCCAATATGCCTCCTAGCATGCATTTCAGTGCTACAGATGTAAATAACAATCAAAATTCATGTTCTGTGCTAAGTATTTCTTCAGTTACTGTTCCAGTTGTTTCATTAATTGCTAGTTATGGTATTTGGTAACAACAATTTGGGTTGACAGCGGCGTCATAAGACTGTCATAAGACAATCATAATTATGAATTGACACTGTCATGAGCATTAATGAATGCTTATAACAGATGTCATTTAGTGTTATCTGGCAATTCTCACTTTTGAATGGATGTAAAAGATCCCGAGCTGGACATAAATTACGTCGGTGACATAATTTGCCGGGTGACACTTTGACATCTGGCATAAGCATTCAGTAATGCCTAGGATAGTTTCATGTCATAATTATGTTGATTTTGTGACAGTCTTATGACGCCGCTGTCAATCCAAATAAATCAACAAATAAGTCGCACTGGACTATAAGCCGCAGGAATCAAAATGAGAGAGAAAAGTAGCAGCTTATAGTCCGAAAATTACGGTATTCAGCCTTGGACAAGTTTGACTGTTTTGAGCCCCCCCCCCCCCTTTCTCTCATGTTTTTTTTTTTTTTTTTTTTTAAACCAGTCCCTTTCAAGTATGTGGTTGCTTTTCCTAAAGCAATTTAGTTCGCCGCCTGGACTATCTTGTTCCAGTCAATAGTTTTCTCCCCCTTCTTCTCTTCCCTTAGAGAATGCTGGCACAGATTAAGGATGGAATTAAGTGGGGTGTCTTCAAATATGGGCCTATAGGCCCATAATACGAGAGGGAACCGCATATAGGTTTTTCAATGTCTTTGTGTAAGCGAGAAGCAGGAATTTACATTTCGCATGCCCCCCTTTTTTTTGCAGTATTTACCCGACTCTAGTAAAGGAAGCATTAATTTATTTAAATCCACGTACACAACTCCCCTTGTGGGAGGAGATTGCTGGGGGCTCAAAAATTGCTCGTTTAAAGTGTGGGCGCAACTAAAAGAAAAGAAGAAAAAAAAAAACACGGCAAATGGTTTCTCTCACGCTTCTGCAGAGGGTGCTGTTGTCTCATAGTTGGTAAAGCATGCTGGCCCATGAAAAAAAATGGTACCTGCTTTCAAGTTTTTATTGAGGAGATAATCAACATCAATATTTTTTTTTGCCGTATGCACTAATTGAGCACCCTGCTATCTGCAGGAGTTAAGAGTGCAAAACAAGGAGAAGTGGCTATAAAATTGTACTTTAATAGGAAGTTTAACCCTGGAAAGGGTTTGCGTACAAGGAGGAACTGCACAGGCAAGATAAATAGGACAAGAGGGAGTAAAATAATGTCGGCCTGTGTGGTATTGATTGCTTGGTGCGGAAAAAGTTTGGAGGCTCTACCATCTGACCAGGCTCTTGCTTCATTAGCAAGTTCCCTGAGGAGAAGGAGGAGGCAAAGGGAGGAAGAGAAATGCCAGGTGCTGCACTTCTCCTTCACCAAACAGTACGAGACATCCAGTCCAGTTACGCATAGCAAACTGAGTATTGGCTTGGTTTGTTTCTTTTAACAGTTTTACCTCATAAGACCTCACAAAAATAAAGTGTCTTCATTTGTATAAGATAACCACGGCTTTTATCACTACTGTATGCTAAAACAACTTAAGTCTTTAAAGACATATGTATGAAGGCATAAGAAAGATGCTGAACATATATACAGTATATACTACTATATACATGCCGTAATCTGAACGATAAACTGCGACTTTTCCCCCTCATTTTCAATCCTGGGATTTATAGTGCAGTGCGGCTTATTTCTTGATTTACCGTAATTCCCCGAATATAAGGCGCACTTTCCCCCCCAAAATAAACTTGTAAAATCATGGTGCGCATTATAAACGGGTACAAGGATGGAGACAAAAATACAAATATATTGAATATATATAAAAACCGATTTTTTTTTTTTCTTTACTGACACGGCCATGTTGTGTTGAAGAAATATATGCGGCGATCCGTTGCCAACCATTACGGTACGTCACGTCACCATTTTGTTTCAGTCGTGGCGAGCTAGGGAAGGAGTAAGAGGCGGAGTATCAAACAACGGAGCTAATCCGCGTTGCTTTATTGACATTTAGGCTGCAACAAAATACGGTAGCAATGTCTGTCTCACATGCGACCCGCGGAATATAACTATCTTTCCGGCTGTTCCCTCAACAAAATACCTCCCCCCGGGAACTATACAACGTGCCAACATAAGTTCCGCCGGTGAATTCTGTTATAACTCGTTACACGGTAATACTTCACTCTGATTGGTCGAATGATTTTGTCTGTGTTAAATTCTGCTTTTTTCACTCTTCATAAAGCACATAATTTAGTTTCTTGAACTCAGTTGAGTCAAAGTTTATTGCAGCTCCGCAACTCAGACCGTAACAAATGTAACACAACACAGACTTTCTGTGTCTGTCAACTATATCTGTCCCTCGGGAAACTCAAACCCAAATAACAATAGTTCCTCTTGTTAGTCTACAGCGATGCGAGCTTTCGGTTTTCCGACTTTTAGCCTCACTTTTATTTTACCGTATCTGTCCATGGAAGAAATATTTATTCATCATGATGAAACGAACAAGTTATACAGCAGCCTTTAAAAGAAAAGCCACATCTGTTTTGTTTTCTCCTGGATTCTGGTAAATTGTAGAAGTTGTCAAATCATATTATTACGTACATAGTGTCAGTTTACGGTAATGTTTTGAACTACCAATGTGCTATGCTTGTGCTGTGTTTCACCAGTCAGTCAAATGACATTTCTGTATCTGTACACGAGCTCTGTTTTCTTGTATTCTTCTATTCATTGGTGCTGAAATTAGGGTGCTTGTTATAAACGGGTACAATAATTTCCCCTAGATTTTACAAGTAAATTTGGGGTGCGCGTTATACACGGGTGCGCTTGTATTCGGGAAATTACGGTATTTAGGTTAATAGGTAACATTTTATTTGACCGCGGTGTCATAAGACTGTCATAACTATGACGTGCTACTGTCATGGGCATTAAAGAATGCTTTTGACAGATGTCATTAAGTGTCATCCAGCAAATCTTGTCAGTAACATTTATGTACAGCTCGGATCTTTTACATCAATCCAAAAGTGAGATAATTTGCCGGATGACATCAGTCATAAGCATTTATTAATACTCATGACAGTGTTATGTCATATTTATAACAGTCCCAATCCCACAATTAGACATGTGCCAATTACCTGTTTCAAGGTATACCGTGGTATGAAAACGTCAAGGTTTCAAAACTGCAAAAATTTTCCGTCATACCGTCCCTAAGGTATTAGCTATTTTTTATTTCCCAAAAAATGCATGGAGTAATCCCTTGCTTGCAGCTGTCAGGCTCAACCCTCCCCCACTGGTTGTTGCTCAGTGTCAGTGAGTCAGCTTTGCTACATGATGCTGGAGGAGGTGAAACTCCTGAACTTTTTCCCCCAATTAAGAAAACTAAATCACTGGTATGGGAATACTTTGGCTACAGAAAAGTTACAGACGGCCACAGCTTAGAGGAAGAGGGCCAAACGACATGTGAAACAAGTTTGTGGAGGGTGGCTGTCGAGGAGGCAATACCTCCAATATAATTTTGCATTTATAAAAAAATTAAGGTTAGTAAACACTGTCATGAACATTTACCATCAGCTACGAGAGTTTACTCCAGCATGTTTAGTGTGTCTAGCGGTGGTAAAACATGTTTGTTTTTTTTCTCCCTGGCAACTACCTGTGTTGAGAAAGAGGGTGTGTGTATAATGTAAACATAATACGAGTCATACACACGTGATTTTTATGGAAAGTAATTCAATTATTTTTGTTCTGATGGTAATAATTTTGAGCTGTGGCTGTGGGTTTAGGCTCACCGAAAGGACTGCATTTATTTTATTTAGAATATATATATATATATATATATATATTTTTTTTTTAATTTATTTGAACTTTACATCATAGCTATGTTCAAATTTGCTAATGTTTTGAAAAATAAAAATCCTGTTTTTTTAAACCCAGATATCTCAAACTAACACATTTTAGAGCTGTAATTGCAATACCGTGAAGACATGATATTTCGGCTTAAGGTCATCATACCATCAGAGTATCATAATGGCACGCGCCTACCCACAGTACAGTGAGGACTGTTTACCTGTATAGTCCGGTGCGGGACTAATTTTGTGGGTGGCGGCTTATAGTCAAGTGCACCTTGTAGTCCTAAAAGTATTGTGTGTTAATATAACGTATATAAATATTATTTGTATATATATATATGTATGTATGTATATACATATATTAAAGTTATTTGATTGAAAATTTAACACGGTGCTAGTAAATTTTTCATCTTGCACCTGTGCATTCAATAAATTTGCAGATATTCTTCAATATTTTTTCTAGCTGATACACATCTGTGCCATACTGAACCCCAGTTGTTTATGGTAATGCACAAATGAGGGGTTCAAATATTAATATCACAGTGAGAAGAAATACAATGTGGTTCTTACTGTGGAAATCAATATACATTGTGCAGTCCTAAATTTTTAACTTGGACCCCCCAAAAAATGCCACATTAGGGCAATTGTGTACTCAGTAAAAGTTAGTCTTTAACCCTGTTCAGGAAAGCATCCCTTTCATCAGTCGGTACCTGTTGCACTGAAGCTTGAATTACTGTATTATTTTCAGTGAAGTGGCTTTTACAAATACAGGTATAGTCTCAAGTCGTCTGGAGTTGGGGAAGAATAGAAAACCACACAGAGATGCATGAAAAGATCCCACATTAAAGAAGTGGCAGAGTATAGAAAGTGAAGTGAAAAATTGTGGGGGTTTGTTGTGGGATTTGTTTAGATTTCCCTGCGGATGGGATATAGTAAATAAAGGCTGCAGTGAATTTCGATATGAACCTATGCTAACAATGGCTATAGGGGATTTTTTCCCCCATTTGTCAAAACAGATCCATCAACGATGTATCTCAATGTGCCTTCAAACAGAAACCCACAATTTCAATGTGATGCATGCAGTGTTTGGTATTAAGTTGGATAGATAAAACACTCGCATTACGTGCCCACTACCTGGCTTTGCTGGTTGTGTAGCATTTCACATTTATGTGTAGTTTTCATTTTTATTTCACTTCAATGTGCTTAAATACCGCCTGCATTCTTGGCTGAGGAAAAACACACAAAAGTGGGGTGATACAAGGATTAAGCCAGAGGATAAAAAACATAACACGTAAACAAAACAATTGTTTTTTTTCAGTGTAGGTGTATGCTTTGTGCTGTACTGCGATTTCCTAAATGACATTTTTTGGCACATCGTTAAGCAAAAAAATAACTAAAAGCTCTTAGTAGTGAGAACGGGTCCACATGTACCAGTTTTAATGGTAAACCTCAAAATTATCATTATTCTTTGATGACACTCTGGCCAAAATAGGTGGCAAAGACTTGGCGTTTTAAGTCTTGTCCATCTGTCAAGATACCTGATTCAGACCGAGGCTTTTTTGGGTCAATTACCTAGTCAGAGTTTGTCAGTATAAGGCTTGGAATTTGCCAAATCCGGCTGCGTCAAAATATTGCTGACTGCGTCCCTGAAACTTCTCTACTATTTTATTAGTGTGTCCACCCAAGTTCGTTTTGATTAGTGAAGCGAGCGTAATTTTTTTTCTTTGTCGGAGGTGCTTCTGACTGAGTGTATATTTTAGGGGTGTAACAGTACACAAAAATCTCGGTTCGGTATGTACCTCGGTTTTGAGGTCACGGTCCGGTTCATTTTCGGTACAGTAAGAAAACAAAATGCAAAATATAAATGTGCTAGTTGTTTATTACACACTTTTGTACTTTCAACAATTGGAACATTAGCCTATACAAAGCTAGAATTCTGCTCAAAAAGTAGCGGGTATTTTAAGATAATCCAACAACAATTTGCCTTTCAGACCCCTCGTATTGGTCAGCTTTGTTCCTGAAAGAAAGAAGAAAAAAGTCCTGTGCTAAAGAGAAAAGCAATCCCAATGACAAAGATTTTAACATGTATTTTACAAATAAAATGCCTCAATGAATCATTTTTTTTTCTTATGAACGGTTTTCAAAAGCTTTATTGGTGGATTTTCTCAAGTTAAAGCGCCAAACAGGAATTAATAAATTTATTTGTGTAAGCAGGATATGTGTATTATTACAGGTGTTTTAGCTTATTTCAATTTATTTTATTTAAATGGGCTATTATTTATTCTATTATGTGTTTATATTTTACAAATGTTATGTAGTATTCATTTATATTGTATATTTTATGTTGTATAACTTTAGTTCCTATGTGAATATTAGTTCCTACTTGTTTTGTTGTGGTAGGAGGGTTTTGTATTGAACACGGGGCCGTGTTGGTTATTATAATTGCAGAGAAGACAGCAGTAACTCAACAAAGACAAGTCAACTGTGCCGATCTACCACTCAAGAGATCTGATGGACTCAAAAAGTGGGTTATGATTGCATATTAGTTTGAAAATCGACGGGATCCATCTTATTTTTACACAAGTGACTTCCGGTCTGCCCGATCCTAGCTAGAAGTATTGACGCAGGAGGGCCGCGTCTCGCGTCAAATAATAAACTCTGCCGTTCCTTTCTCGTGTGTCGCGTTGAGCCGCTTCTGGGACTCATCTAACACGTGTTGTTAAAGTTTAAAGTTATTTAGCCTCCTTACTTAGTTGTCAGACTCATGTTGGAAAGAGTTTTAGTAATCTTGATAACAACTAGCCAGCTGAATTAGGTGAGTTTGAATAACACACAACAGTTGGTAACAAGAAACTGACCTGTGTATTCAGTGACAAACACAAAACATTATAAATAACAAACAGAAATGGCATAGTCAGTCAGTAAAACGTGCAAATAATATTGTAAACTGTCTTAAAAAAGCAAAACACACAAACAACCTCAGTGGAAAATCCCACAAACCCCCCCAAGCTATTAGATGCTTTTAATGTTTCGTACATTAGTTACAATAATTGTATAAAAAGCCTCTCAGGTTTAAATAAACGACTATTTCAGTATCAAGTTAACATTTTAAAACAGTAAATAAAATACTCAAGTCCCCATTCTGTATCAGCAGCTTTAAACTACATTCAATTCATTTAATTTTGCGAATCAACTGTTAAAGTTGTTAAAATTGCTCCCGTTATTCCATAATTTCCCTTCTGTCTACTTTCGACATGTGAAAGTTTTAAAACTGTTTTGAAGATAGATTCAAATCAAGATTTTGCCGATTTAGGAGTATTTTAGATAAAAAGTTAATTAGGTTCGCTTGGATGCTTTAAGATGGCGGCCGTTTACTAACGCATGTAGTTTTCCATACTTCAATGTTGCTAACCCCGTCGAGTCTGTCATTTTGCATCTAGTTCTATATACATATGATATCTATTATCTACAGTTAAACGATGTTGACGTAGTTTGTAGCGGCTGTCAGTAGCAGTCAGGTATTCTTGTGTTTTTTTATCCAGCGGCATTAGTTGAGCTAAAGCCGTGAGTTGAGCATTGGCATTACCCTGGTCTACGACAAGCATGATGTTTACTCTCGGGACGCAATGCGCTCCGTTTCTCATTGCGTCCCGAAGACCGCGCTGTGTATTAGTTCCGCTTTACTCGACATATTTCAATAATCGGAATTTGGATGTTTGTGAATCGTTCTTGAATCTTCCACGGCCAAATCGCTCAAGGATGTAATGACGGCTGGGCATGTTGTACCGTGGTTCTAAATTTTGGATGGTGCGTCTTTACTCATGAAAGATAATGGCTCGTCATCCAGAATGAATTCTTCGACTCTTGTAATTCCCTGGGCTTTGGGACTGTTGAGTACCAGTTTGTCACGCATAGCAAAAGTTTCTGCCAGTGTTAGTTGTGTAGGACCTTTCTTTTTGTCTTCGGTTTTCTTAACAAACTCCTCATATTGTTTGTGGTGGTATTTCGCTAAATGCTTGATTAGGTTGGTTGAATTAAAACTTCTTACAGCTTTACCACCACGCTTGACTTTATTGTGGCATATGTTGCGCTCTGCCTCTTCGTCTTTGTCGTCCTTTAAGGTGAAATGATCCCACACAGCTGAAATTTTTACCGATAAAGTCTCTCGGTAAATTGGGAGACGGTAATGTAGCGTGTTGAAGGTGTGCCGTAAAATGCTGACCGGATTTTAGGGAAACCTAAGCAAAAACTGGTATGGATTATATAAATCGGTGCGCTGGAAAGCCCGGACCGGATCTTTAAAAAAAACTGGATCGGAAGTCTGGATCGGAATTTTTCTGTGTCGGCCGATCCGATACCGATGCGCGTTTTTTTGCCCATATCGGCGTCCGATCCGATCCAAATATCGGATCTGGACATCTCTAGTCATAGTTGCCATTATCGGCCGACAATAATTGGTAACCGATATTATCGTGCATCTTTAAATATAACCTCTGATACAAAGCATGTCAGTTACTTATGTATGTAAAAACTAGAGGGTACACTGTAAAAGGTGCCTTAGTCTTTATGTACTCTAGGAAAGAGGATCTTTACCATTGCTAGTTGGTAATTACAAGTGCATCCTGTTCATGTGCTTATTTTTCGTCATGCTTTCATTGGCATATACTGTGAACAAGTACATTTACTTGAGTGTTTTACTCAGATTGCCAAACATGTGCTTACCCTTGTCTCTTTCGCAATGTTAAACTAAAAATGATCTCAAACACTTTTCTCAACGTATCCGCTAGGTTATTATGCCTGCGTCAAAAAAGGTGTAAATTGACAATAAATCTTCTTTAAAGTTTTATAGTCTCATACCACTCACAACGTTTTATTCTACAACTTCACCATTTTAAAAAGTGAAAGGTCGTCCCATCTCGGGAACTCTGGTATCATTATGAAATTTCATTTTCCCAGTAGAAAAAAACGATTTGAAGGGGCGTTCACATGCAATTTTTGACCCGACAAGTTGTATTTAGCATAATTACGACACCACATTAAGGCAGCATAAGTATAGGACTCTAGATTCCCACCTTTGTACGTTCACGATAAGGTAAAGTGGGTAAAAATTAATTATAAGACTGCTTCTTGATGCTACAAGTTTTAAAAAAATGATGAGACTGAAATAATACTGTTTATGATACCATTTTTTAGGTCTCTTTACTTGACATGTCGATTTGTAGTGTAGTGCGTAGCTGGTAATGGTGCTCGAGAAACCTGACAGTATGATACCAAACTTATCCATTTTATAGAGCATAATTTACAACGTAACAAAGTTTTCTCATCTATGCTTAACTTTAAGTACAGGTATCGTAATGTTGCAGTGTTTTTTTCAAATTCAGCTGCTAATACTGACTACAGATTACCAATACATCCATACGTCGGCATTCATTACTTAGGTAACAGTGCTGCTGTATGCAAAATAACTAACTGCTCAACACTAAAACAGAAACTGAAAAAACACTTCATACAAATTCGGCCATTATGGAGGTGACGCAATAGCAAAAATATTTTTTTCACATGTATTTTCTTTCTCAATGTGAATTTTCTTGTTCATGAAAATATCAGATGCTGAAAAAGTCCACTCTTGATGATTCTTGTCCTTGAAATTAGCGCAAGTGTAATAACAGCTCTACGGCTAATTACGCTCATTCATACAAAGTGCATTCAGCACTTTTGAATTGATTGTCTATTTTGTAACTTGAACTGAGTGATCTTCTTTGACTTGTTCACATTCAAATTATTCTACCCTTCAACGTCTTTTATTCAAGCCTCAAAATAAATGTCATAAGGCTTCTGTTCTTGTTTCCAACTCATTTATGACTGAGCATTCTACTTTAATCCTTCCTTTTTTTTCTTCATGTTTCAGAGTTTTGTGTCAAGTTGTCCCCAGCTGATGTCTGAAATATAAGCCCACTAATTTGAGTCTAAGAAAACCTTCTCGTTTTTTTCTGTCTTTTTTTCCTTATCAAAGAAGCATTCGACATGAAAGACTTGTTTTCTCATTGTGATTCAAATGAGTTCTTTCTCTTCTGTCTTAGTGCAATCAGGAATGGATGCTTTTTGTTTGTGATTACACAAAAAAAGTTGCATCATACACACATCTCAAGATAGTTTTATAAGTCGCTTTGTCATGAGGGGTGCAATTAAACAATCTGTTTCGACTTCTCTGAAGGGGTAATGTCATCACTGCCTCTCCGAGCATCTCGGACTGCGTCACAGTTTCTCTTGTTAGGGCGGCCGATTGCGTTTTGAACGTAACTCAACTCAAAGCACACGCAAACACAAGCTTTGCCTCCTACACACAGTTGTCATGCAGTCCCAATAAACAAGGCTTCCCGAGGAGATTAAAGCTTTACGTTCCCATTCGTGGGATTACACAGCTCGATCAATATATCGGAGAGCTGGTATATAAATGCTACCACTCTCAAAATCCTTTGCACCATGCCGCCCACCAGCCAGGAGCGACAAAGGCTGCTTTGTTTTAACTTCTACTTGCCTTGCTCTACATGTCCCAAGATCCTTTGTTGCTTTGTGTGCCCGTCTTTTTTTTTCCAGGGGTCTCTCCCCTCTCTGTCTCTTTCTCCATCTCTCCCTCACCGTTTCCCACTGGTGATTTGTTTTTTTCTCCTGTGGGATTTGAGATCCCATTCATCGGGAGCTCATTGTTGGGCTCTTATCCTCTTCAGCGGATGGGCCCCGAGAGTAGAATGGGTGACTGTGGACTGCCTCTCGCCGTGCTCCTTGTCACCCAAATTCTCCCTCTTTGCCATGCAATGATGTCATGGCTTCACTTTGCTTGGGAGAGAGGGCACCCAATTGATTCTCTCTCCCTGTTATATACCCTGTATATCTGTCCCCTTCCATTCAGGCCCCTCTAGCCACCTCGTCCATTTTCTCCATCCAGTTCCCTTTGCAGATTCCTTGGCCTCCCCAAAGGCGCCTTTGGGATTTGGGGATGTTTGGATGTTGTTTAGTACATCCACCACACCACACTTGACACCTATGAAGGAATGCCAACAACCCCAAAATCCAGCTCCATTTAAATCTAATTGATTTAACATCTCTCTTAAATTTTCAGCCTGCATTGTCTCCACCCGCTTTGTCAAGTAATCATTAATCCCCTAAAAAGGTGGTGTCATTTTGCCGTAGCCAGTAGCGATGATAAGAGAGTGCTTAAGACTCCATTTTTTTCTCTGTGTGCGTTCGTGTGTCTCTCGCTCTCTCTCCTGCTCTCTTTCTCTATTCATTGGAGTTTATTTTAGAAAGGCAGCTCTTGGCTGAACTATGCAGGGGTGAGAAATCTGTTTCAGCTGAAACAAGGTGCTCTGATTGCAGAAGCATGTAGCCAAATCACGAATCAAATCTGTTCTTTCATTCTGTTCATCAGACTGAAAGTCTTATAGACACATTACGTCACAAGAATTTAAATTTTTTTGTTTTAACCCCTGTCTCTACCGGCACGTAATAACAGTAAATATAATAGCTAGAATGCTAATAATATTAGTAATGATTATGCAAACATGTAAAATCACAACCATTAGTTTCAATTTGTCTTTATCTTTACTAGATTGGGAGCATTCCTCCTTGAAAGACTCGACTCAACATATTGATCAAATCAGTTTTTCCATTATGTACTGTTGGGACCTGATAGAAGAATTGAACTAAGGGACTTTCCCTCCTCTTGAACCCATGGTCATAAAAAGTGGAGTGCAATTTTGGATGAGACGAGACTTCTCTTTGTGAATCAGCACAATTGCAACCAATGGCTTCTTGAACCCCTTGTAAACCCTTTGATGGTACTTGTTTGGATATTACGTCACAATATGCTGCATACCCAGATTCAAAAATTTGTTTTAACACATTTTCTGAATTCTAACTATGGTGGTCCTGAATGTGAAATCCCTGAAAATGGCATCCATCCTTATTTTTACTGCTAGTCCTCATGAGGGTAGTATAAATAAGCAAAATATTATCCCAGCTGACTTACTGTAGTGCAAAGAGTAAAGAAACAAAAACAGCCATTCCCCAAACCCATTTACACAATTGGAATATATACTGAATCTTCTGTTTGAGGGGGAAAAAAAAGAAACAACATACGTAGGTGATGTGGGGGAAACTGGAGCACCCCCAAAAAAAACCCACACAGTAAGCAGAGATTTGATTTGTCTATTGTCTGCATTTAATTTGCCTCCACATCCCAAGGGGTTCTACAGCTTGGCTATGCCCTGGTCATGACCTCTTGGATTTGTTCTAAATTATGTACCCTTCACCAACAACAAAAATCATAGAAGATGGTACCAAGTACTATTCTAAACACATAAAGTACTTTCTGAATAGAATCATACCCAAAATTGTAATAAAAAGGGTATGTTGCCTAATTTAAAAACGAAAATCATCATCTTTATTTTCAATCAAGTATTGAAGATGATAGTGCTTGAATCTCAAGGACAGCTCTAAAGACAAAATGGGAAAGAAGTTATCATGACGAAATGCTGCCGTGCTCCTCCTCCTCCTTAAATTCTTCCCACTCCTTTCTTGTGTATGGGAGCGCCAGTGTCTACATACCTTAGGGGCATAGGCTGGCTGCCTTGGCGATGTTCGAACTCGTCTACATAGTGAGGAGGAAAAATGGGCCTTCGCTGTGAATAGCAGCCGTTACTCGTGTAGTGCAGCCACAATGTCTTTGCATGCTCTCGCATCTCAGTTGCCCATGACACCCCCCAGCCCATCCCACTCCAACCATGTGCCAAGCAAATATATTTAAAATGCTTACCGCTTCAAGCCTAAAGGCCTTGAGTGCCACTTATGTGAGAACCTGGCACACCAATGGCTAGTTAGGGCTCGGACAGTGCTTGTGGGCGAGCTTTTGCTTTCTTTTAAACCACCCAACTCACATTACCAAGATTAATGCTTGACATAGCTTTTTCAGACTGCCTCTTAGTCACATTGTAGAAAACAGATTCAAAAGGTCAACAGAGTTTTTAGTAACTGCCACAAAGTTTTGGCAAATCTTGTCTGTTTCCTCTGTTGCTAGGTATGAGAAATGGAATCTCAATAGTGCTAAAATTGTGGCACACAATACATTGGAATCAGATTTAAATTTGTAAAGTTTGTTAAGTGTGGTGGTTGTTTTAGTAGATTTTTTGGCAGGTCCATTCAGTAAAGAAGCAAAATATCCCACCTGAAATGTCCAATTGTTCAGCACCTTTGTTGCCTGTTGCAATGATATGCTTCAGTCCATTTGTAGAGGTTGGAGCTAAGTACAGTGGTCCCTCGCCATACGATCGCTTCAACACACGATCTTTTCGATATGCAGCGTAAAATTTGACTCGCCTTTTGTTTCTACATCCGACGACATGCTCAAAATACAATAATTTATTACAGCGCTGCAGTTTCTTTGTTGTCCCGCAAGACGGGCGCACAGCGGATTTTCTAGTGAGAGAACTCGACATGGGTTCCAAGAATGTTGGTGAAGGTGGTGAAAAAAGGAAAAAGGTGAGGCGTACCATTCAAATGAAAATGGAAAAGATAGAAAAATATGGGCTCGACTGGCTCAACAATACAGCCGTAGAATGTCTACGATCTCGACGGTCCTCCTCCGATCTGCGTTCGCCAGTCTTTATAAGTTAAGGTGACAGTTATTATTGTGGCAATATCGGCCAAAAATTGCCAGCTTATGCATATTGGCCCAAAACAGATAATGAAAAACCGATGACCATATTATCCGATATCATTTTAAAATGCTCTCATCGGCTACCCGATAATGTCGGACAACTCTAATCATAACTGCACATACCGCTAATAACGTCACCCATAACTTTCACCTGCTCCCTAACTGGTCTTGGCACTGCCATGACAGCAACCATATATCGGTCTCAGCATTTGTGAAGCCTATATTTGGAGTATCTGGATGGTACGTGTTCTTTACGTCAGTCTGTGGGTGGGAACCCAAACATGCCGATTCTAAGAGATTTCAGAAATGTAAATGGCCCCCCGCCCCTTCATTCATTTTATTTTAGAGATGACTTAATGATTGTGGTAGAAAAAAAATCATCCCCGCACAGTTTTTATGAAGCATTTATTTCGTGATACAGTCCAAATTCGAAGTTTGTACCAGACTTTAAATAGGTTTACTTTGGTCGTGAAATCGGGCAGTTTACAATGGAGTTTGAATGTAAACTGCTCATTACTGAAACTAGATGAGCCAATGTCCGACACTGCAGGCTTTTTATAAAACTTCCAGGACTTAATTTTGAAAGACAAGAGGTTGGGCCTTGCTCAGCTCAAAGTACTTTATTTACCATCTTTCTTTTCTTATCTTCACTTGAGTGGATGTGAGACATTTACCCATAGCAGAACCAACCATTCCGACGGACTCTGCAGAGCGGAAACTCAATATTTGCCAAACTGTACAAAGACTAGTTGCACTGCTGGTTGAAAATGTGACGAAGAATATATCGGTATCTGTTTTATGGGTAACCCAAATTGCAATTTTTTCAATATATAAGCTGTCGCTCCGTAGACTGGCATTTGACAGCCCCATTTAACAAGACATAACATTGCCAGGCATTGCAAGAATCAGCTTTTGAGTTGTCAATTATTTTGAAAAGGGCTTCAAACTAGGAGTCACACAATTTTTGTTGTTCCAATTAAAAGCTGCGTCATGTTATTTGTTCTTATTGTCTTTTGTCACCCGTCCTTCAGGAGGTGTTGGAGATGTGAAACAACAATGGGGAAACTAGCAGTCTATTTGTAGACATTTTGCAAGCACGCTCCACTTGTCATCAATGTCTGCACTGTGAAAGAAATGCATTTGAAATTCCACAATATATGTAACTTATGTTATAGTTCACTATCTTGCGTTGGCTGTAATTGGTAGGGTGAAACTTAAAAGTTAATTGCCCATTTGAGTAATTTCTCCCTCATTTGTACACATAGACACCCTGTAATGCTTTCTCTTGCCTTTTTTGCACACTTGGTTTGGATGATTACAGTAATAGAAAAGGATGAATGAGAAATACATGTTTTTGTCATATAAGTAGTGAAATTTAAATGTCCTGTCATTAATATGCAGTATTTACAATAACAAAATTTTTTAAAAGATAAAAATGCTGTAAGGTGCTCTTGCGGCACGTTATAATGCCTTTGTGATTCTGATTATCTGACTGAAGAGGTACTTCAGTCGACGTATGTGTTTTCAATCAACGCAAGGAAAAACTCTCTGAAAACAAATCAATTTGAATCAAACATCAAGCGATAACATTTAGCCATCTAGCTACTAATATTGTTACTCACAAAAGCAAAATATTACACATTACATATTACACTCAGAAATTTTAATGCCTTACGTTACATTACTTAATGAAAAAAACTAATTATTTATATTACTAGGTATATTACTAAATTTTTTAAATCTCATTTGATCCCACATGGTGGCCTCTGATAAATACAGTCAGATTGCGATAGTAACACTACGTATAATAAGTCGCATTTGTATTCAATGATGTTTTTTTTAATTTAAAAAAAATATATATTTTTTTGGTCTTCTGTTCTTCTGTCTTTCACCTAATCTACAAAACAATATGAACAATCACAATAGGAATACATTAAACTCCCATGTCGCATATGAATTCAGCAAATTAAGAGTATTCAAGTGAAGAAAATCACTCACCTTACGTCCGCAATAATAGAGCCTTCTGTAGAAGCCCACCGATGCAAAGAAGGCCATCATTTACTCCCCCTTGGACAACTAGCCTTATATACAGGGGTTGGACAAAATAATGGAAACCCCTAGCATTTTGGCATCATAATCATTCAACATAATTGTTAAAGAATAGCATGAGGAACATTCTAATGAAGTTGAGCATCTCATATGGCCGGCACAATCCCAAGATCTCAACATCATTGAGCATTTATGGTCAGTTTTAGAGATTCAGTTAAGACGTCGATTTCCACCGTTATCGTCCCTAAAAGAGTTAGAGGGTATTCTAACTGAAGATTGGCTTAAAATTCCTTTGGAAACAACAAGTTGTATGAATCAATACTTCGGAGAATTGAGGCTGTAATTGCCGCTGAAGGCGGACTTACACCATATTAAATTAGTTTTTGTTGATTTTTTAAAAGTTGTTTCCATTATTTTCTCCAACACTTGTATGTGATATCTATGAGTGGCTTTTTTCACTGTAAGCTTTACTAGAGCATGTTGGCACTCTAAGTGCTTTTTCAAGTTGCAGGCTGTATTGAAAGTGAAGGAGAGCATCTCACTAGTACTAAGTATGCACTTCACCGTCAGTGGTTCCCTTTTCGTTTTACATGTTCAAAATAATGGTTGCATCTCCATCCATTGTAACTAGTTTTTTTTGTGGCTTGGGTTCTTTTTCATTAGCAGGATTAGAAAGTCTTGTAAACCCATCCAAACTCCATTCCAAAGTTCGGTTATTATTACTATTCTCAGAGGAGTAATATCTGACACTACTCATTACTGGGAAAAGTAATTTTATTTCTGTTGCGCGTTACAAAGTAATACCCTACTCCAAACACTGCTCCCAAAACTACTTCACAGCAACATAAAGCATTGTTTATTTATCTGGTTTACATCTTAATGATTTAACTGGATAAACAAAAGCAGTAGAATTTACTTGAACCTCCTTGTCTGTTTGACAGTTGCTGCACACATTGCACTGAAGGATAAAGACTATACCGATTTTTGTTTGTGTCAGATATGTCATTTTCCATTAAAAATAAATTATGTTTTAATGGGGGCACATTAATTAGTAGAAGCAATGTTGTAACTAGGGCCTCAAGAAGCCTTTTGACAATGCAACAGGCTTTGTGAAACCATCATAACGTCTTGATGTGAAGGCAGGATGACACCGCTGGAATCAAGTATCCCCACGTGTTTCCGCGAAGCAACACATTATCATTACAGATACAATGCACATGACAGATAATCTAGTTTGCTCGTGTGGATGTTCTACGAAGACAAAAGTCAACAGGCAACAGGTAAATACGCAGTTCTTTTCAAGCTTGTTTACGTCAGCCCATCTGTTCACTGATAATGTAGGTCAAAGAAAACCCACCAAGACAGAAAAGGGAATCTTGCTTGTTCCTTATGTAGCTGTCAGCCTGCCTGTCAGTCTCTTTTCTCATTTGCACCATCAAAGTATGAAATAACTCTTAGTAGCTCACGCTGCGACTGTGCTTTGTCTGAAGCTTTGGTTACCGTGTCAGTTCCCATGTAGTGTGTTGAATGTGAGCTGAACACTGTGCTCTTTATTTAAAGTCGACGGAATTAATTATAGAAAGTAATAGTTGCTCAATATGACAGCCGAACTGAAAATTGCATGCTTGTCATAACAGTGCACACTTAAACAAGAGTCGTAATTTGTCCTCGACAATGAGATGATTAACAGGTAACCTCTCATTGTATGTTTTATCCTTTTAAACGTAGCTCCGAGTTTTTCAATCAGTGATGAATCTGAAATTCTTCCGTGGCCCCAAAACCAAATGCACCTCCATCAGCATCCATGTTGATTTGTATCACAATAAGACGAAACATTCAAACATTGCATAATAATTTGGTCACATTACAAGTAAAAATGTTTACTCTTCCATAGGTTGAAAAATCTGGTACTGATTCATATTCAGGCTGTGAAATATTCTGTACATGAGTACAAATGTGAAATTAAATACAATTAAAAATGTATTATTAATTTGCATAGTGTTTGGGCTTCACTTTCAAAACAAGATCTCAATCAATCCAGATCTCAACCGCGTGTTTTTTTTTTTTTTAGGGCTGTCAAAATTATCGCGTTAACGGGCGTCAATTAATTTTTTAAATTAAACACGTTAAAATATTTGACGCAATTAACGCAGATGCCCCGCTCAGACAGATTTAAATGACAGTACAGTGAAACGCTCACTTGTTGTGTTTTATGGAGTTTTGCCGCCCTCTGCTGGTGCTTGGGTGCGACTGATTTTATAGGCTTCAGCACCCATGAGCATTGTGTAAATAATTATTGACATCAACAATGGCGGGCTACTAGTTTATTTTTTGATTGAAAATTTTACAAATTTTATTAAAACGAAAACATTAAGAGGGATTTTAATATAAAATTTCTATAACTTGTACTAACATTTTTCTTTTAAGAACTACAAGTCTTTCTAACCATGGATCGCTTTAACAGAATGTTAATAATGTTAATGCCATCTTGTTGATTTATTGTTATAATAAACAAATACAGTCCTTATGTACCGTATGTTGAATGTATATATCCATCTTGTGTCTTATCTTTCCATTCCAACAATAATTTACAGAAAAATATGCCATATTTAATAGATGGTTTGAATTGTGATTAATTGCGATTAATTACGATTAATTAATTTTTAAGCTGTAATTAACTCGATTAAAAATTTTAATCGTTTGACAACCCTAGTTTTTTTTTTACATCGTGTTTACTCTGGTGATTGAAATAAATAACCTGTTTTAACAAAGTAAGGAGTAGAAAGTCCAATTATTTGTTTTACGAGTACAAATGAAGTACAATAACAAAGTACTTATATTACTTCATTCTTTCTCACTACTGTCACTTTCTTTTTCGGATTTTTGATGTGTCAACTGTGCTACTGCCGTTAAAAACAACACCATATGCTTTAAATTGACAGCCTAAAGAGGCCTTTTTGTTGCGCCTCTTGCCCATAATGTTCCCAGGTGTGAAATTTGGAGCCTGTTCAAAGGAATAGTTCAGAGGTGATGATAATAAGACAGACAGGAAAACCGCCCAGCTCTATTTTCTGATAGTACACGTCATATGTTTTGCTTTCGACCTGCCCAAACTGTGATAGGAGAGCTTACAACTCAGCAGCTTCCAGTTGATAGGCTCAATCTTGGAGCACCTCTCTTACTGGGTAGAGAAGTGACACCGTAGGTACTTTCTTAAATGTGATGATGTTCCTTTTAATGTCTGTACAAATTGAGTAATGGCGAGTTCTGCGCTCTGTGGCAGAAGTAATATTCCAAGCCTATTAGCTGGGGCCTCGACCGGCCCCTGCACGGCGACTGATTCCATAATGATAAAGGAACAGATGAATAAGCATTTTGTTATCATCTCCATTGTCACATCCCCACAGTCACAGCCTTCTATTACAGTGCTAATAATAGACATGGTCCTTATCACCTCAATCATTGTCAACATAGCAAAGTGAGAGAAAGGAAACCAGGTGGCTGTCCTGTTCTGAAAAAAAATCTTATTATAAATGTATGAAGTAACAGATTTTAATAGAGTATATTATACTCCAAATTGAATTTTTAGATTATAGACTTTTGTGGTTTGTCAATGGCTGTCTTTAATGACAAAAGAGAGCTAACGCTTTTCAATTTCAATGCCATTCAGGATACATAATGGACTAACATTTTCGAGCAAATGCACACCTCTGAAGACTCACAAAAAACCTGAAATATTTTTTTGTGTTTTGATTTTTCCTTTTTTGTTTTACTTAATCAAAAGGACGACCGCCATTTTGCGTATGCAGCCCAAGAAGTATCTCACGAAGTCAGATGGCAGGATTAAGTCGATTTATTAGTTGCTATTTTTTTATGGCTTGTTTTGATATCTAAAAAACAGCTTCGATTACAAGTAATGAAAGAATCATAAGACAAGTATATTTATTGGAACCGTGAAGGAGACTTAAATTCAAAGCGGTGCCACTCAACATGTATTTCTGATCTTATTACTTATGTTGCGTTTTAAGTGTGCATTTGCACCCCACGTGTGTTCTGTTGTTTGGGAACTCGGTTTTATTGGAATGTGCTGTTTAGTTATTTAGAGTGCCACATATTGAGAGTGAACTATGACCAAGGAGATAGATCAGCCACAGCAAGCAGGGTGCCTATAGGGTTCGTTTGTAAATTAATTTAAAGGGAGCACACTCCAAACAGTCTTGGAACACTCGCACTCTCAAAGTAGTGTTAGGGCTCTGGAATTGAATGTCTGAACACACCCTAAATTGTCTCTAGGTGAGTAGGTTACTATTGATGAGCCAATGTGAAATTAGTTATATTTTGACTAATTGATCTAGTATATGCTGTCATTTACAGTATGTAATGTAACTTGGGCGCATTGTTGTCTCCATGCTACATACAAAAATTTGATGTTTTCCTGACTATTATTTTTCTTGCTGCATACTACCGTAAGTACATAATCCAAATAGAATAGTGTGTATTTTCTTTTATGATCCTTTCAAGTTTGCTTAGTTGCTATTTTGTCATCTATAGGCAATAAAAAAAAAAAGAATGTGGGTGTCAATTGTTTATGGAATTTTGCGGCAAAGCTTGTTACCTTTCCCTGTAAATGGCAAAAGGTGGGCCTTATTGTATTTTTTATTGCTAAAGGAACATTTGTTTGAAATCAGAGGTGGAACACTGTGCTTGAACATATTGTGTATAACTATAGAGGTTCCGCCAATATACCATAAAACAAGTAGGAACCATTTTTAACACTCACTATGGAAACAAAGAGTGAAAAGACCAAAAGTCATGTCTTGTAAATATTTGATGGGCAGCACAACAGGAACACAAAGCCTGGAAAATAAAGTATATGCGTTAACGCAAGGTCAACGCGTGGGTGCTGATTGTTTATTTTAAGGTGAGTTTCTGTCAGGGATTCCTGGTAAAGATGGAGTTTTAAGGTAGACATTGGAGGAGGAGAGTGTTGCTGCATCAAAGCTCTGACTTTCAAAGCCACAATCAATGTTTCCCTCTAGCAGGTGCAGTTGCCTTGATGGTTAGGGAGGCCAGTTGGAGATTAGCTGGGAGTTGACATGTTTGGTCAAAACAACAGGCAAAGAATGAGCGATTGCTTCATATGATTGCTTAGGAAGAAGGAAAAAGAATGATTTCCTCTTTTGGTTTCTTCAGGCATCATCTTGACAAGAAACACCTTTCTTTGGAAATGGAAGGAGCTCTTCAAGTTAATTTGTGCTATTGTTTTGAAAACCTTTTGTGTTTTTTAGTGTTTCTGTCAGACACTGTAAATCTGCTGTTGAGGCAAAATATTGCCCTGGTCAGACAGCAAGAAATATTTTGGTCTCCTGAGTAGCAGTGACATCTCTATTACTGAGATAGACACTTTAGACAGAAATGTTAACCACTACCTGACGCTCCTGTCGAAGAGATGGCAAAAATTGATACATGTTGTAACTTTGTACTGCATCTCCCAACTTCCGTGCATTTCCCAACAGGCACAAGATGGGCCTGATCATCTTAGCTGGCTTTTTTAAAATTATTAATATTGTATAAACACAGGGAACCGCATAAGTTGAGTACACTTCATTCCCTATGCAAAAAGTCATGTCAGTTGAATATTCTGTATGTTACAGGTTCATATTTATTTCCTTTACATAATGATGTTCGATCAGTAATATTCCCAATGTCACATTGTCAAGAAACTTGATTTTTATTTTGTTTGTCTGGAATCTCTTGAAAAAACTTTTCTTGTCTGCTATGAATAATAGAATGAGAGTGCTAAACCACAAGGTGAGAGATTGTCAAAATGACAAGTCTCTCTGATGATTTGGCCTTTTAATCTGTAAGACACTGAATAGGTGGGTCATGGGTCTCAGAAGCTTGACAGAAGAGGGAACTGATGCCACTATTCTGTCATAATCAGCTTCAATCAATGCTCGGAGACGGCTGACGTGAGATGCTAATGTGCATATAGTATATACTGATGTGTGTACTGTACATATGGTTAATGGTTTTAAATCTTTGACTCATGCCCATTTAGCTGTCCTTTGAGTTTTTTGAAGGTAGGTTAAATTCAATCTATTTTGATGTTCGTAATGACCTACAGCATCTTAGCACTCCAGTGTGAAATCATTCAAAACCGTTGAGACCTTATTTTGGCATTCAAAAGTCGAATAGGCTCAAAATCTGTGTTGATCATTCTTCAGATTTTCAGGTTCAGACCACGCCTTCCCTGCATGCATTTTGCTACACTTCAAATCACAATCAAAACTGAGCATTTGAAAAGAGCAAACTTTTCAGTTAAAACCTATTTTACCGAGCTGCTGTACATGATGTTCCAGCTGCTGACGTCATAAACAGATTCTTAAATTCGTAGTCTTTGTTCTTATCAGCATTGTTTTCGTCAACAATGACAATAACGAAATTTTTTTTTCATGACGTCCTGATTACGAGCTAAAAATGTGGCTTTGGAGACGAGAACATAATAAGACAAATAATAGTTTATGTCTGATGAGACGAAAATTTGACATAGTTTCTGTCATATGTTCAAGTCGCTTTATTTAAAAAAATGAGGAGATATCCAAGAACGGTTCCACTTCTGGGGGACACTGGAACATCCCTAGACTCAAAGAAATGTATCGTAATACAAAAGTGATTTGGGAAAAAAATTCATTAAAAAAAAAAAATCAGCAATATCCAAGGACCGATCTACATCTGAGGAATCCAAGACTACCACAAGAATCCAAGGACCGATCTACATCTGAGGCATCCTAGACTACCCCAATACTCGAACCAAAGTACTCTCCTGAAATTCTGATGTGTGATTTTATTTCACAGATTGTTTTTTTTAATGCCAATTCAATTCAGTGTCCCTCTAAAGTGGACCCCTTCTTGGGACTTGCACTCTGAAGTCACCGCGTTGTATTACGGTAATGCACATAATAAAAACTGATCCAAATGAGGAACTGCTAGCTTGACTTCTTTGTTTCTTGTGGAGGCTGGCCTGACCACAGTAGTTTTACCAGTTAGCAAATTCACACAGGTTAATGCTATGCTAATTCTGATGCAGGTCGGACTTTTAGTAGCAAAATTAGTGGTGTTTCCCCAACCTCCACAACATTGACGTCTTTTTACATCACCTACAGTGGCTTGTGCTGACCGAAAAAACTTCTAATATAGACCCTACTCACGTGACGTCACAGCCACGCCCCCGCGCCATGTTGTCCGTATACTCGTCATGTTAATGCATTAGCGCTTCGTAAATTCCTCCTATTATGGCGTGTTTTTCTGCTCGTTAACATTAACCCCTTAATGCCTAAATTTTTTTCCAATAATAAAAAAAATAATTGGGGTGTGTTTTTACTTTCAAATAGATGCTAAATTAAATTGAAAGTGTTAATTTGAATATAGCCCATAAAATAGTCATACATTTAGGTATGATGCCGATTAGCGACAACAGGCAATAAAGGAAAACAAATGGCAAAAAAGGCACATACCGATCTCAGGTCTGAACACACTTTTATCGCAAATTTTTCACTGCTTGTGAAATTCTGAAAAACAATTATTGTTTTTGTTTAAACACAGATGTACATCACATTTTTAATCAGACTAGAAGACATATGATGTAAATAAATAAATAAATGATGATTTTTATCATAACAGGCAGGGCACTGGCAAATGTGCTGGCAACAATCACCCCTCTATTGTCAAACCATTTGACTGCTCTTATGCAGACATTGTCCACAAGAGCCTCTTGCTCTTCAAATGTCCCTCTTCGCTTCTTCTTCATCTATGAGTCTGCACTGAAACAGCACCCACGCAGGCGATTGTGCTGCACGGTCCCAAGTGCAGGTATGCCCTTTTTTGCAAGAGCAACAAACAGATCTACAGATGAGAACCAGTTATCAAAGAACAGCAGGATGAATGACTTGTGCAAGCTTGAGCACAATGTTACCACTGGCTCCTATGTCTGGTTGGCCTGGTACCGGATCTATTTTCCCTGTGAATATGTCAAATGAGTGCACCAGACCTCTTAAAAAATAATTCACATAATGAAAATAATTCACTTAATAATGGTAGAGTCTATTTTGTCCTTACAACATATGGGAAGACAATCCCAATTACCCATATAACTGAACTCATTATATCATGCAAATAAGGTGGCTTAAAAGTTAGTGGGGACAATTTGAGCGTGCTGAAAAGTTGGTCGTGTTATGTCCCTACCATCCAAAAAACTAAGACAAAATTTAAAAGGGCTGCCAAAAACAACACAGGTTGTTATGGACCGCAATAATGCTTTTCAAACTATTGCCCATTTGATTTTAAAAATTGGAACACTGGGCAGGAAACTTTAGTACAGCTCTAAACCGTTTCGATTCCTATTTCAGGAACAGGAAAGATGTAGTTCATTGAGACAGAACTATACAGATGCTAAAAAGAGTCCCAGGCCTTGTCTCTGACAATGTTCAAATGTTCAAGTTTAGTTATGTAGCTAATATCTGAAACCGTAAGATATACATGTAATAAATAACAACTATTAGGGTTACCTTACCAATCAGAGCTTCTATTGCACAAGTGGCATTGCGTGAAAACATCTAAGAAAGACCTATCAAATCAGCTGTGCTCCAACTTGCTGATATAGCATTGCCCTTAACTCCCCCCACATTTTCCTGGGGCTGTGTCATTTCAGCCATTTAGACAGCAGAATGTGCCAGCCTCATCAAGGTGCTCAGGCTTTGCCCTTTTTAATAATTCATCACCAAATATGCAGGGTGGAGTAAAGGTTTGTCTGAAGCAGCTTCCCCTACAAAGCATGTTTCTTCTAATTGGAGTGACACGCAGGTCCCTCTTGGTGATGCCTAAATGTCATTAGCGAGGGGGCCAAATGCCACGTGCTGTTTGAGGTTATAGCATTGACTCGAAATGGCAGTGTGAAATGTGTTTCTTCTGACGTGGATGTTGAGTTCCAACAGTTGTTGGTGTCACGTACTCAAACACAAGCCTCAGCTATACACGCTTGGTGCTTTGCTATTTCGTTTGTTCGATTTTTCACTTCTCGGTTCGCAACATTTGGTTTTTGCCTATCCACTCAACACATCACAACCCAAATTAACCCATTGAGTTTGAGCACCATGTTGCCTTATACAATCCCCAGACCTACATAATGCAACACTGTATTACCCACAGTTCTTTACTTGGTGCTAATTAGAGATTATACAAATGCTCACGCTTGTAGACACAGAGGCGCGTGATGCACACAGGTACAAACATGCAAATACACTCACAGTTCCATGGAGCGATTTAATTACAAAGTCTAATTCCTCTGTAGCTGTAAATTATTTATAAGGCATGTTGATAAAGTCACATTGACCTTCCTCTAATGACGCGCCTCACATACACACATGTACTGTTGTAAAAAGTGCAACGTGCTGCCCTCTAAATTGCCCTCCAGCTGTGACTTAGCACTGTCCTGACTCCTTGAAGGTTGCATTCATTTTAATTTTAAATACTGTGTTTTTGATTACCAAATAAAATGGATGCTTCAGCACAAGCAGTGTATTGGTTTAGTGGTTTTCGTATTTTGCGTATGAGAGTCCCTCATCTCAGCATTCTTGCATTCAACTCAAATGGTTTTGTACAAATGATGGCCACTGGCAGAGATTACTCTCAGATCCTTGCTATTTTCTTACACAAATCAATGTGTTTTCCCCATTTGGAAACTGTACACACAGTACAATTGTATAAAATGACAGCTTGTCAGATTGGACAGAAGGCGTCAATGGTAGTGGGTGTGGAGAAATAATCCTTATTGTTCTGTGGTAGAAGCGTCAGATCCCACTTGTTCATGTAGGCGTCGTTTGCCTTCATGTTTCCGAGGCTTTAGCTCCATGTAAAATCGTCTAAAACACCTCAGCTGATATGTATAACCGTGGATCCCATTGGTAATTTCAATGCTATCTTTTCATTAGCACTTTGCAAGACATAAATGCAAAAGTTAAAAGTCTTCGGACTTCATTTGCCATATTCCCAAATTTTTGTCATGGAAGAAATGACATGTGGGCATCTTGATAATGGACGGAAAAGAATTCTATGTGTTCTGAATCTGAATAAATGCAACGGGAAGTGCAGTCTGTGGAGATAATCTGGTATCAGTACCAAGCCTCTCTTGTGAAATTCTTCATCAATTTGTGAATACCTTGGAATTTATCAAGTCAAATGATGCTGAGGTCACACATTTCTTTTGGGTTACCAACAGTTGAGCTAATCTCCCCCCAGTCTGAAGTCTGCTACTCTAAGATTATTGAATATTTGAATGATGATGAATATTTTCTTCCAGATCATTTATTTGTGTATGTTTGCTGCCTGGGTGATGGAGGTAAAACAATACTGGTGAGACTGGTGAAGACAGCCAATGTGGTTATCAAACCTACAGAGCCTTAAGTTGTCAACAGCCTGCATGTCTTGCATGTTTTGTCTCCCTTGCTGTGTCTCTCACCTTTCTGTGTCTGGGCCATACTTGTCTCCTGACATGACTCAATGCACATTGTTGATTATAAACTGCACTATGGTGATAAGCACAATCTCATTTTTTTTCAGTGATCCTTTGTCTAAAGCGACAAATGCCAAAGAAAAAAACAAAACAAAAGGAAATGTGTGTTATGCTTCATTTATTTCTTACTGTGTCAGTATACACATTGATACAGTTAGATTTTAATGTACCCAGCCCTTTGTTTGAAAAAACTGCCAGCTTGTAAGTTGCGCCCAGTCTAAACGAATTAACCTGATTCTTCGTGACAGTTTTGAGAAAGTATTGTTCAGCACAGTTTATAGAAAATCGACTCCACTCTAAAGTTGACTTTTGCGTGAGGCTTAAAAACCGGAGTATGTGCTGGCGTTTGATTCTGTATGCTTGGATATGCATGTTGGCCTCATTGTGACTGCCAGAGGGCTGATAGCAGGGTGTGGGGTTTATAGTGTACCCTCTCCGCAGCCTTGCTTTAGACCTGGGAAGCCTCGATAAGACACCCAGACTCTAATGCTGCTAAAAAGACACATAGAGAGCAGAACAAAGAGATAGGCTTGGGAGGGGAAAGACTGTAGGAAGGTGTAGTTGGGCTCATGAGGAGGTTAAAAATAAAACTCATCCGCTCGTTGGGCTTCACTCCAAACCATACACTTTCTTTCTCTGCCATTACATTAAAAATCCTCACAATCCTTTTAGTCACAGCTGCGATGGGGAAGCCCTCAAAGTGGAGACAATCAAGCACAAGCTGGTTTTAAGGGTTAATCTTTGTTGGTGGGTTTGAAATTCAGTTAAATCTGTCTAAGGGCATGTTTCAGTCTTGCCATTGGCAGTTCTGTTCACTCACTTTTCAAACTCTAGGATATCCCGAATTAGATGGCTCCAACATGGAGTGATATTTTGCCTCATAAACCTGTCACAGTAGATATCGTTTACTTCTTTGCCTTGCAACACTGTGCCTCACAGCAATGGTGCCTCACTTAATTCTTCAGTTTGATGTCAAAGTTCAATATGGAATTGCATTTCCACTGAGGCACTTAAGTCGAAAGAAGTCATCAATTTTTGAGAGAGATGGCACACAACCTTCACATAAAACATGGGAAAGCCTTTCACAGACATTTCCCTATTCTGGGCCTCAATGAGCTTCCTTCAGTAGAGTGAGCACATGACTGAGGGTAAGTCTTAATTTTTGGAGTCATCATGCTTTTAATAGAAGTGCAAACAGTTCAAGTGGACAGGCTTGTGGTGGTGCATATTGAGCCAAAGTACACAAAAAATTTTTCAGACCTCTGCAATCTGTGATTTAGTCTAATTCTAACTCCAGAATGCAGTAATTAGTCATCCAATCAGGATAGGAGAGCTGAAGACCACATCCCAAATTTCCTGAACCTATTCAGAGTATTACCCCTTATCAGATATTTTTAAGTCTCTCCTGTTTGGGAGACATACGCATAAAATGGTTTTCTGAAGGTTTGTAGACTTGTGAAAATTTTAACATTTGCTTCAATGCTTGTGTAACAATTGGATAACGATTGTTTGAACATGAAGAAAGGATACGACAGATGGCTAATGGTATGTTTATATGTTGAAAAAAGTGTGCTGGTCCTAAAAACAAGGATGGTTGATGGATGGTTAAAGTATCAGGGTGAGTTGCAGGCCAACAGTGAAGACGTGATACACTGGGTTTGTTTTTGATTTGGTCATGGAAGACTACAGGAAAGTGCTGGTATCTGCATGACACGTTATTGCCCTATCATTATCACTCATGCTCTCTTTGTTTACTTTTTCCACACTTCAAGGATAAAGTACAATCAAAGATATCATAGCTGTTTTCCCCCCTCAGTGAGATGTTGAAAGAGGGAAAGAGAATCTAGGCTACTGCACTAGGATGAATTACATCTCTGATGTTATGCAGTGTGCCTGGATGTTATTTCTGGAAGGAATTACTTTTTAACATGCAGAAAGTGTTTCTATTGGACTTAGGTAAAACTGACATTTACTGTATTTGTAATGTAACTTGACTTGATTAAGATAACTTAATGTTTTTTTAGAATGCTGACAACATAAACGTGATGCTGTCCCATTTTAAAATGACCCAGCATTTTTGTTTGGCAATTAAAAAAAAAGTATAAAAGTTTTTCAATTATTTACACCAAATAGCACTCCTTCATGTATGCTATTAGTTACCTGGGAAATTAGTTACTGTGTTAAATTTATGTTAGAGGTCCACGATAATTATCGGTCCGATAATTATCGGTCCGATAATAGGAATTATGACATCATCCCAATAAATCCGATAACAATATATGTTATCTGGGCCTATTAATAATATTTTTGGCACGGTGTCGGATTGGGATGTGTGCGTCTGTTTCCACTCCTTTTTTGCCAGTATGCAAAGTTTTGTTACTGTTCTAGAGGACATACTTTTCCTTCACGGAGTTATAAACCTTACTATGGCAATTTGCAAATGTTTGCATTTTCCAGTGTTATGTTTTGGTTATTGATAGGCTTGCCAGGTTGCCAGGTTAAGAAAGTTGTTTCATAGACAAACATGACAAAAGTCTCCTCTCCTCTCCTCACTTCTCCAAATCAATCAAGTTTTACCTGCTGACAGAGCACAAAACCTGTTTGGTTTATTTTTGTTTTAGATCAGTGCTCATTGTTCAGGAGAACACCTCGTCAATGAGATTGACTGATTGATTGTGATTGACTCAAATTATATTTATTTGAAAAAAATAATATGGCCACTTTATTTGAAGTCAAAACTGTTCTTGTCTTTGTTTTGTAGTAATGTTCATGTCATCATGAAAATTCTGGTTTGGTCAAAGGCAAATCTATGCTGAATCAACCACCAGTATTTTTGACCTACAGGTGTTCAAAAACTCAGGTGAATATACATTGAAAAATTATATATATATTATCGGTTATTGTATCGGTATCGGCCTTTAGGAGCAGGAAGTTATCGATATCGTTATCGGTTTCAAAAAATGGATATCGTGCACCCCTAATTTATGTAAAACCTTCAAGTGCGGTATGTCAAGGATTTTTTACATGTTTGAAAGATCAGTCATGTAGAGAAGTTTTACTTAATATGACAGTTTGTTGGTCTTACCAAAATAGCTAGACGTTGAAGCATTTCCTTCAATATCGAATATTGCTACCTGCACCTTTTTGTGTTTATGGCTAATAACCTGGTAAAAGCATGTATAGTCATATCAGGGTTGCTTGATTGAGGTAGGCAAGCACTTCTTAGGGCTGCAGCTATCGAATATTTTAGTAATCGAGTAATCGACTGAAAATTCTATCGATTAATCGAGTAATCGGATAAAACAAATATATTTTCAGGTGAAGAGCAATTATAGATATACATGAGAAAACAAGACATTTTATCATTTTCAGTCAATCAATGTCTTTATTTTTGATGTATATTGTTGAAAACAGCCAACAATTGCATCTCAGATGTAACTAGAATTTTAAAAAATGACTAATTCACTGCTTTCACTCAAAAAACCTTTAGATCTTATTTTTAAAAAGCATATATATATATATATATATATATATATATATATATATATATATATATATATAAACACACCTAAAAATGCCTTTACGCTTGATAACACACATCACTTAAAAGTTAGGATTTTTTTCCCACGTTTTTCAATTGAATTTCTATTTGTGTCAAGCCATTTTTAAGTTCTAGTTAAGTTTTAAGTTAGTCTAAACTGTAAGTCCTGATAGGATTTTGAGTTTTTCACTGTTCAAAATAAATGTATGACACAGGCTGTATTGGAGCACATTAGGGACTAGTGCTACTTGGTGTTTTATCCAACAATGACTACTTAGCTAAAATTGATAGTTAGCATTATTGAGTTTTTATTTGACACCCTCATCACTCCACAACGCTATGTTATGTTAAAGCTTGTATGTAAGACACGTTAGCCACGCATCGAAAGTGGTCTTAATTAATTGAAACCTAGCCCTTCGCAGGGCTAACGTAAGGTGAGCTAGTAGTGACAGTAACGTTAATCTTATATATTAGCGCTTAGCGCTCTTAGCGCTTAGCGCTCTACTGCTTTAAGATGGCGGCTGTTTGCTAACGCAGCCCAGACGCCTGTCAATGTGCATCTAGTTCAACATACATGTGATCTCTATGAGACTCATTGGACACTACCTGCAACTAACGTAGCATGTGCGGGCTAGTATTTAGCAACGTCGGCGTCGTTTGTAGCGGTTGTCGGCTGCAGTAAGTTTTTTTTTTTTGCTTCTTCCTCTACGCACGTGACATCAGCGCGTTGTCCCGCATTAAAAATAGTCCGAGCAAAACGTGATGCTTAGAGCTGTCAAAATAAAAGATTACTCGAGGTGAATAAAATTACTCGGATCAGTTTTTAAACTCGAGTTACTCGAGTTGCTCGAGTATTCGTTTCAGCTCTACTTCAGACCATGATATAATGCACATTTGAAGTATATTATTTCCTTTAATTTGGTTTTCAGAAAAGTGGTGTCTATACTTTAAGTTAAACAAGGCTGTTTTACCATTAGATTTAATTAGGCTCTCTCATTTTCTTTCCCCTTATTAGTGTCGACTCGCTGAGTGTCAGCCTCTGCAACCAACCATCCTCTAGGCAACTGCAGTATCTGCATCACCGAATCTGTCTTTAAAATAAATGAACATTAAAATGTTAGTGAAAATTTCTGTGGCCTATGAAAAGGTGTAAATGTGAAATAATTGCACATTATTGATACAAATCAGTGTGAGCCCTTGCTTTTTCATCTCAATTTGCAGCTCCAGGTCTGACACCTAATACAGACTGCAGGCTGATTAGAGGTGGCGCTTTCACATGTAACAGAACCTCGCAGCCTATTTGGAGCTCATTATTCTGCGAGTCAGTGTTCAGTATTGTGCTCTTCCTGCAAGCAGTGGACCTTTCTGTATGGGTCATTTCTTATTGAAGTCCATCTGTAGCGTCAGTATACCACTGCTACTTAGCAAGTGTTCCTCTAATCATTGTGGTCCGTTTACTCGTAAAGCTGGTGTCTGTTAAAGTGAACTCTAGTTAACATGGGGTTAAATTAGGACGAAAACAGGCACTCAAACAGATTGAGCCCTGTACGTCTATTCATCAACAACTTAATTCCTAGCCTTGACCTCCAAATAGAAGACTTAAGTAATCCAAGGTAAGCAAACTTTGAAAAAGACTCTCAAGTTCATGTGGCATCATTAAACTCCACTTCTCACTGATATTCTTTTCTGTGAAGTTTGAGGATCTTTCATTTCGCGTCTGAGCGATGCACCGTGGAGTTAATAACCCAGCCAACCTTTATGTAACCATCATTCACCGAGATAGTGTAGTGTGATATCTGCTTCATACTGTTAAACCATTACATACAGTATCAAAGGGTTTAATGTGATCCGTTTTGTAACAATAGAATTTAATAGCAGATATAGAACAGCGTGTAGAGAATAGGTTAATAGGAGACATCCTATAGAACAGCCAAACTAAATTTAAAGTGCATGTGACACGAAAAAGCTTGTTTATTTCATAATACACGCGGCATTCAATTCAATTCAATTCAATATTATTTGTATAGCCCTAGATCACAACAACATTGTTTTATGCTCCTGAATGATATGGACCGCTTGGATGTGTGTGGAAGCGATCGCTATATTTATTTAGTTTTTTGAATCCCGCGCCATGAAAATGAGTGACTTCCAGCTTCGGTCTTGCATTGAGGAGGAGGGCGCTGTGACGTGTACGGTAGAAGACGTCCTCTTCACTATGCAGCGTACTGTTGTGTCGAAGGATTCAGCTGTTTTTGCGTATTAATACGTTTATTTTTCGCATCACGCCAGCCAAACGGCTGCAGAAAAATCATTCTGTATGAGGGAGAGGCGTATGCGCCTTTATGGAGTTTCAAAAGGTTCCCATTCACCGTGGATATTTACTGTGGGACCATTGGACTTACGAGGAAGTGAGTAAACATCTTGTTTTGTATTATGTCAAATACGAATACAGCGATTACAAAGTAAACACTACAAACTTTCTTTAAATAAAGGACTACTTACGTTTGATCATTGATAGGCATGTAAAAAGCTCTCCTCATGCTCATTAGCAGCATGTTAGCTGCACAACAACTGCAGCCACCCTCCTCCGGGGAACGAACTGTAAATTGCTCTCCACCGGGCGGTTTGCCGATCCGAGAAGACAATCGACTACCCAGTCGTCATGTCAATAAATCCAGGCTAGTTATGTGTGATTTTCCGCTTCGAAGACTTTGAAACATCACTCGGTTCGGGTTAGCATTTCGGCTAGCTGTCACGCCTTTTGGTTTGTTTACATTCTCCGAAGCCGGGGAAGGGAAATGACATATGTCCGATTTAGGTGTCATAAAATATTGTTCGGGAGGTGCAACAGTAAAGGTGAAGTCGACAGTTTTGACCATTATGGAGTAATTTTGCCATGTCCTGAATAAATGCATTTTTATTATTTCATATTCCATATAGCACAAGACTGTTATTTGTCATGACCATGCCATTTATTTAGCAATTGGGGAAAATACTTGGATAAAAAGAATATCCTGTAAAAATATTGAAGTAAAGAGACAGAAACAATGACATTTTGCAGCTCTCTTCGTCGCGTTTTCCTCGTTGTGAATAGTTTCCCCTCGACGGGCTGACTGGTCCTTCTCAAGCCATTTATATCGCTATTGGGGAAAAATACTTGGATAAAAAGAATATCCTGTAAAAATATTGGAGTAGAGAGACTGAAACAATGACATTTTGCGGCTCTCTTCGTCGCGTTTTCCTCGTCCTGAATAACTCCCCCTCAATGGGGTGAATAGTAAAACCGATGAGCCCAGTCTACCGCTGACGTCATCCACCTGTTGGGGACGCGAAAGCCCTATAATGGTAGGCGTGGCTAACCGGCAGATTAAAAGACTAATTTCTCGTTATCTATGCTTTGCTAAATTGTTGTATATAGTCGAATCGTCTCAAAATATGATTCTAATTCACATAATAATGCCATTTAAGACTTTTTTTCTCCTGTCGTATGCTCTTTAAGTTCCAGGCTCCGTTTTGATTATAGTTTGCTTCGAAGGGCCTCATATACTGGAATGCACATATAAACAACAAATTGATAGACTTTTGAATTCAAAAGGTAGTTTGAATATAGTTAAAATTGTTTTGTAAAAAAACTGCTACTTTATAACAATTTCTTGCAACATATCAGTGTTATGGAAAAGAAAAATGTCAAATTGAGATATTTTAGCAAGAAACATGAAGTAGATGCACATGATTTGCTTTCGCAGGCCCATGAAATGATACACTGGGCTGAATTTGGCCCCTCGGTCTTGGCTTTGACACCTTGCTATACAGTTTTGTTTCATTCTTATGTGTGATCATTTTCTTTAAGTATGAAAATATAACATTTCTTATGCTAATTTAATGGCAAATGACACTCTGATGAAGGCGGAAGTAGTTGCTGAAACTTGTCAGGTAAATAAAACAACCTAAAATAATTGTCTATGATAAAAGAAATATTCAACCAATCTATAAGTGTAGACAAAATGAACTCAATGCAACTATTAATGACAAATGATCTATTCATACTTCATTTCAAATTAAGTATAGAACAACTTTAATGTTTCAATTTAGACACTATGTAAAAGCCAAAAAGAAGAAGTTGAAGGTAGAGGAAATTGCAGTTTATTTTTTGTACAATAGATTTTTTATTTTATGAGAATAGGGTAGAGTGTTTTTTTTTTTTTTTTTTTTTTTTTTTTTTTTTGATATTCATGAAGGGTTTTGATTACTAATAACTACTTACACTATATTTTATTCAATTAATTAAATTTAATGCTACAATTGAATAATAGCAATGATTTCAACTGTTTTTCCTTACATGCTTTGTACAGTAATACCAGTTTGATTAAAAATTCACTATTTCTAAGACAAAATTGAATTGTCTTTTTTTTGTCCTCAACATTGATTGAATTCCGACATGGCTTGTACCAGCAGTCACCTAGCTTAAGTAACTGTGGTTTTCCTCTACCCTGCTGGGCCTCTTTCACCAGTAGGTGAACTGAGAGTGGGGAAATCTCATTTTGCCTGACTGAAGGTGTAGCAAAGAGAACTATCATAGGCCAGTCTCAATTTAATTTTACAACAAATCCTGGTCTAGCTGCGGGAGCCAATGATGTGTGTGTACAGACAATGAGGGCAGAGATATGTTCAAGTCTGTCCAGCATATTTATGATCCGAGACAATCAGAATGAATTACTTGCCAATTTTACACTGAACATTTTTTTTTTTTTAATCAACCCTGAGAATGAGTCCATCACATCCCCAACACTTATCTTTAACTCTGTTCAGTGCCATTTTTTTTAGACTGTGAAATTTGAGAGTTTTTTTTCTCCACTCTTCTCCCTGTATGTTAATGACACACTAATCTGTTCCTGAGCGGGTGCCTTAATGAGGGCGGCGCGCCCCTCACTCTGCTGGCTAGTGCCTGTTAAGCAACCATTATGGAAATAGCTTGATATCATGCGTCGGTCTGGGACCCGACTGAAATGCATGCCTTATTTCCACTTTCAAAGTTTTCCTCTCCCTCTTTAATAAGGCCGGGTAGTTCCTCCAAGGGATGAAGCGGTAGATAAACAAACATGGTAATGACGAGCGCAGGGAGAGGCTTTGCACATTTTAAGGTCTGTTCCTTTTAAGATTTTGAATGTTGCTTGTGCTAATAAATTGGCATATTGGAGATGTTGCTGGCCATAGAGTTTAAGTGACCCAAGTGAGGCATAACAACTAAGCCATTTGATTTACTATACATTCTGTAAAGTGAATCCTAAGATTTGTGAATCGATTCCTGACTTTTGAAGAACATGAGCACCTTTGTTTGCACCAGTGGTTATCTGGTTCAGTTGCGACATGCTGTTGGCTAGCAAGCTAGCAGGCTTGTAGCTATACCTGAAAAAGCAACACTGGCATTGCTGCTTTAGAGGTCCTTGTTCTTGGCCATGAGTGCACGCAGAATGCAGTTTCGTTCACAAAGTGGACAACTGAGATTCCATGCTGCAACTTCTTTATATTTCCTCAAGTCTTCTCCTTATTTGACTAAGTAATTCAAGTATGAAAAGCTTTCACTTGCCTGTATGCATTCATCAACATCCTGTACTTAGATTTAGCTTAAAATGAGAAATGGATGATATAAGACTAGTGTTGTTAATAACGGCGTTAGAGTGTAACGGCGTTACTAATGGCGTTATTTTTTTTCAGCAGTGAGTAATGTAATTAATTACTTTTCTTATCTTTGCAACATTTTTACCGTTATTGAGGATGTCAAGCCGTGTGTTACTTTGCGTTACTACGTTGGTTGAATGACGTGAGAAAAGTCTGCAAGAAACGGGGAGAGAGAAGATCTGGAGTAGGAAAGAGGGAGTTGTGACGCAATTGCAAACACAATGCTAGGCTAGGTGGCTCCAATAATAGCTGACTGTAGCCGACAGGCTACAAACTACGCCCACATGATGCTACGCTAGATATCACATGTATATATGTATATGATGCAAAATGATATACTTGCTGGCGTTGGTAAACAGCCGCCATCTTAAAGCAGTAAACTTCTGAGAAAGGCTCTGTTGTAGCGAACCTTCCTAGGGAACCTAAGTAACTTTTTATCTGAAATACTCCTAAATCGGCAAAATCTTGACTTGAATCTATCTTTTAAATAATGAAAGTTTGAAAACTTTCACATGTCGAAATTAGACAGAAGGGAACTAATGCAATAACGGGAGCAATTTTAACAACTTTAACGGTTGATTCACAACATAGAATGACTTTCAAAAATTGCAAAGGTTACTATCTATGTATCGCAATATCCATAATACCCCTGTGTCTAGTTAAGTTTAGGGTAAAGAATTGGCCGAGGGCGACTGTCCCAAAAATTATTTGAACTTCACATAGTGTGACCTATGTTTTTTTTTTTTTTCTTTTTTTTCTTTTTTGGAATGGAAAAAAAATGAGAAATGTAAAACCAGTTACTATGCTTTATTTGGTTTATTTAATTACTTAACTAATTACTCTTACATTCAGGTTACTGACTTACTAACTCAGTTACTTTTTGGGAGAAGTAATTTGTAACTGTAATTAATTACTTTTTTAAATTAAGATTTACAACACTGCCACTGACAAAACCATAAAAAGATTTACAAATAAGAAAAGATGTGATGGTTTTATTGATTTAGGTGCATCTAGGCCAACCTGGGCTAAAGCAGTGGCGGTGCGTCTTGGCTGACTGTCTGTCTTTTCCTTCACTCTCGAAATGAAACTGCTTGTGGTTTGGCATTTCCATGTCCTCTATCACTTGATATGCTCTCATCTTCAACTGAATTTATTGTAGGTTGAATTTCAATTACGATCCTTCTTTAAGGATCTTTCTTTTTTTGATTAAAAGTTTAAAAAGTGTGTTTTTTAAAAGTCTTTTTTAAAAAACAAAAAACAAAATATTAAACATCAATTAATGATTCTAAACTAAAAATGATATTTTCTTTAACAAAATATTAAACATCAATTAATGGTTCTAAGCTAAAATTGGTAGACATTTTGATTAATAAATATAATTACTTACCTTCCTTTTATGGCTGGGTTGAAACAAAAGCGCTTGCGCAGTGTCTGTAAACTGGGATCTCCAGGGTAAAACGGACAAATTAAAAATAGGCAGCATATTGACATAATGCTCTATCAAACACAACAGTTCTTTTGGCTTGAAATACAGCAGTTTATTTTAAAGAGGGGTGCAAGAGCAGAAACAGCTTTTTCAGCCTTGTCCTTGTTTTCCGCCATATATACTGTATTTTTCGGACTATAAGTCGCAGTTTTTTTTTCATAGTTTGGCAGAGGGTGCGTCTTATACTCTGGAGCGACTTATGTGTGTTGGGTCAGTCCGACTTCTCCTCGCTAACTTTTTAAAAAATATATATACAGTATATTCATATATTTACACTAAAACGATGTATGGATGTTGAAAAAAATAAATAATTTGGATAAAACGGAGAAAGCGCCTTGCATGCCTGTGCACGCAAACGCACGCAAACGCAGTGGCTCTATTTTCAAACTTTCCCTCCCGCCCTGGCGCCCTCCAAGAGCATCCTGGTATTTACTTTTTGATATGGAGCAGCCTAGGAGTGAAAAACAAACAAAAGACAGGGGAATTGAAAAGCAAACAACTGCGGTAGGAGTGGATTATGGAAAAGATTCAAAATGCTATACGGAAACCTGTGTTGGCTTCACTGAATGTAAACGAATGTGGCGTTTTCATCTCATACGAGAAATATATTTAACAAACTTTTCCAGCGTTATTTCGTTGTGTAAATGCATTTATAATGATCATAAAAATATGTAGACTATTTAAACATTGAGAAAACTTTTTTTTTCTGCCAACTCGAGGAGATTAAAATAAATGTTAAATCCACTATCTGCCTGTTAAAACAGACAAGCAAATATAAAAGATATAAATGTTTGTTGAATATCCATCTTACAGTCTTGTTTAACTGGGAGAATTCGTTACAAAAGAAAGGCTTTAATTTGTTATCATTACGCATACTGGACTGTCTCAGAAAATTAGAATACACAATATTCTAATTTTTTGAGACAGTCCTGTGTATATATACAGGACTGTCTCAGGAAATTAGAATACACAATATTCTAATTTCCTGACTGTCTCAGGAAATTAGAATACACAATATTCTAATTTCCTGAGACAGTCCTGTATATATACACAGGACTGTCTCAAAAAATTAGAATATTGTGTATTCTAATTTTCTGAGACAGTCCAGTATACAGTGCTGCTCAAAAGTTTGTGAACCCCCTCAACATTTTGGAATTTTCTATTATTTCAACCTGATTTCCTAATCAATCAATTCAGTAGGTTTTTTTTTTTGTTTTTTTAACAGTTGTGTTGTCGAGACTAAATTAAAAAGAGTTTTCATCAACTGATGTAGGTGCAAAATTGAACTGTTTGGTCACAACCAAAACCGCCATGTCTGGCGAAAAGTCAACATTGCATACCACCGAAAGAACCTTCTCCCAACAGTGAAGCATGGAGGTGGGAATGTCAAGATCTGGGCTTGCTTTTCATCCTCAGGACCTGGACAACTCCACATAGTCCAGGGAATCATGAATTCTGAGGAATATTGTCAAATCCTAGAACATAACCTGACGCCATCTGTTTTGAAGTTAAAGCTTGGCAGAAGGTGGATCATGCAACATGATAATGATCCAAAGCATTCCAGCAATACAACCAAGGAATGGCTGAAAAAGAAGAAGATTCGTGTTCTGGACTGGCCCAGTCAAAGTCCTGACCTAAATCCCATTGAAATGCTGTGGCGGGACCTGAAGCGAGCAGTTCATGCCAGATGCCCATCAAACCTCTCTCAACTGACTGCGTTCTGCAAGGAAATCCCCCAAAGTAGATGTGAGAGGCTGATTAGTCACTACAGAAACCGTTTGGTTGAGGTAATCTCTGCAAAAGGAGGCGCAATATCCTATTAACTGAAGGGGTTCACATACTTTTGCACACATGATATCTGAGTTTTTCTTAAATCAACCACTTTTGTTAAATAAAGAATGACAATATAACTATTTCTTTTGTTTCAGTCCATTATTTGGAATGTCAGTATTGTGGATTTGGGTATAACTTAACATTTAATAAGGTTATTTTAGTTTTTTTTACAAAAAATCTGACCATCGCTGTGGGGTTCACAAACTTTCGAGCAGCACTGTATGCACCGGCATCGTCACAAACGTGATCACACAAAACGCAACCACGCGTCGCATCCCCGCATTTCCTCCTCCTGAGTCCTCACAAATAAAACATAATTTTTTTTTTTTTTTTCGTGCTCGTGCCTACAAATAAAACAAAAAAATTCAGATTTTTTTCGGGCTTGGGCAAGCAAATCAAGTTAATTGATCGGGGTCAGGTCGTGTCAGGCTTTAATACCCGCGGGCCGGTTGGGTAGGGCTGGATTTTTTAGGCCAGGTCTAACTTCTAGCGTCATGTAATGTTAGCATACCAAATACACCTATTCTGCCTGTTGTTCTGTGTTTTATTTTTATAATAATTGCCTTTAATAATTGCCTTTCAAGATGACATGTCTGTTCTTGGTGCTGGATTCTATCAAATAAATTTCCCCCCAAAAATGCGACTTATACTCCGGTGCGACTTATATATGTTTTTTTTTCCTTTTCATTGCGCATTTTTTGGCTAGTGCGACTTATACTCAGGTGCGACTTATAGTCCGAAAAATACGGTATATATATTAGAGTTTGGAATCTTGGGGCACCTAACAATTCGATTACGATTCAGAGGTTACGATTAGATTATAAATCGATTATTTAACCAGAGCCGTGAGTTGAGCATGACGTTTACTCTCGGTCCGTCCCGAAGACCTCGCTGACTGTGCTTTAGTTCCACTTTACTTGGCATATTTCAATAATCGGAATGTGGATGTTTGTGAATAGTACTCGAATCTTCCACGGCCAAATCGCGAATAATCTAAGAATCGGAAATTTCGTACACCTCTCGTATATATACATGTATAGTGTATATATAAGTATTATTCTGATTATAAATGCTGTCAGTCCACTTTGTACCCTTTCCTCTTGCCCAAAGTCAGCTTGGAGCTCCACCTCACCTGTGATCATAATGAGGACAAGTGCTATAGAAAATAGAGTAATGCTTTAAATAAAGCATCATTTACATATTTGATCCACTTTCTCCTAAACTACCATATATTGGCTGTGTCAGGCACAAAATTGTAATGATCAGCGTCAAAAAGTGCTGAATATATACTAGACCATATTTCAAGTCTCACAGGGTCACATAAAAGATTAAGAAAGTGCCAAGTGTTACATTATTAAATAACTTCAATGACAATGTTCATAGTTCTGGAATCTCTGTAGCCAAACTGTGTTTAAAGAAAAACAAAAAAAAGGAAAAGCCACAGAGCTTTTATGAGTATAAGAAGAAGCTTGTTGCTTGTAAAGCCACTTGCAAACGTTCACCCGCAGCATTTGTCAAATGACGCATTGCGGACATGCTGGCTGGATGTCTGGTTTTTACCAGGGTTCTTTTTCTATTCAACTTTGACCACATGAAGGAGGAGAGAGGTTGAGGAGCTGTCAAATTTCCCTTAGGAAGGAGGGGAGATTTCCATGTGGGTGATGGAAGGGTGAATGTAGGGAGAACAAGTCATTGAGAATTTGTCAAGAAAGTTCAAAGGGATTGCTGGTTTCATTAAAAACAAACCCTTGTGGCAATCTCAGTGTGTGTTCGCTGTATACGTATGTTGTGTTAGAAATGGTTCAGAACTGATGTCACAAGAGATATCGTATATTACAAACCCAATCGACAATGTGCAAGATGTAAGTTTCCTTTCAATTTGGACCAAACAATTAATCTGTACATCTACAAAGAGATGATGTTCAGTAATCAGTGATTCTTCATTGATTGCTTGTTCAGTGAACAACAAAAGGCAGGAGTTGTGACAACACAACTCGAGGAAACACCATTACAATACACTTTCTCATCATCCTTTGAGTATCAGACTTTCCTTTATCAGGTATACTCACTTGCCCTGGCTCCTTTCTTTCTGGGAAGCCACCGACATCAAAACTGCCATGATGAATGTTGCAAAGAATGCTTGAAAATCATTTCTTAAGTTCATAAAGATGTGATGGCAGAAAAGGTTGGGACTTGGCGTCAGACTCCAAAGGAATAACTACAAAAGTACATATAGCAAATTTGCTCTGCGGTCATCCAAAGTGACTGGATAGTTACCAGATTTCAAGATGTGCATGTAAATGAGGGAGGACTATAGCATGTAAGAAAAAAAATCAGCTTCTCTCCTTTAATTACTTTACTCTGTTCTTTACAAATCAACTCTTGTTTTTCCTTTTCAACTAGGTTGCTTCTTGGTTGGGGGAAAAAGATCAATGGTGGTTTGGGTCATGATTTTTCTGTGGCTTTTTTGTGACATATTCGTTAAGAATGCTACAAGAATAAGGATGTGAGCAGAGACCACTCCATTATGAAAGACTCATAAAAGGTCAGTCAATACTGATTGTAAGTTTATACAAAAATAAGTCCTTATTTTTACACTTCCATTGCATTTAACAGTGTTTCAAAAATGTGTACACGACTTCGCAACAGATCTATTTCCTCTATTTCAAATTGGATGTGGGTGAACAATTTGGGTGTCAATTAGAATCCGGGAATAGATTCAATTAGAATCCGGGAATATATTCTGTTGGACCTCAAGGGATTCTGTTGTACTGCACACTAAAAGTTTTATCCCCATAAACCTAGTGGTGCAGAATTTGCATATAATACATCAGATAAAGCATTTTATTATACCCGATATAATGAACTAAGGATGATTTATTCCACATCTGTAATTTTTAATGCATACACATTATCAGTCGTGAAAAGGATAGTTCTAGGAGACCCCACTGCATAAATTTCATGAAATTGAAAGATGAAACTCATTTCTTTCAAGAAACTCAATCACATTATTTCCATAATAGAACATTTGGTGGTTTTTACAGGCCTGATTAGTGCCATGGGGGTATGTTAATGAATAACTTCTGAAAATGTCAACAACAACAAAAGACTTCAAAACTAGGGCTGTCAAACGATTAAAATTTGTAATCGAGTTAATTACAGCGTAAAAATTAATTAATCGTAATTAATCGCAATTCAAACCATCTAAAAGATATGCGATATTTTTCTGTAAATTATTGTTGGAATGGAAAGAAAAGACACAAGATGGATATATACATTCAACATACGGTACATAAGTACTGTATTTGTTTATTATAACAATAAATCAACAAGATGGCATTAACATTATTAACATTCTGTTAAAGCGATCCATGGATAGAAAGACTTGTAGTTCTTAAAAGATAAATGTTAGTACAAGTTATAGAAATTTTGTATTAAAACCCCTCTTAATGTTTTCGTTTTAATAACATTTGTAAAATTTTCAATCAAAAAATAAACTAGTAGCCCGCCATTGTTGATGTCAATGATTACACAATTCTCATGGGTGCTGAAGTCCATAAAATAAGTTGCACCCAAGAGCCAGCAGAGGGCGACAAAACTCCAAAAACACAAGTAACAAGTGGACATTGCACTGTGCTGTCATTTTAATCTGTTTGACGGGGCATGTGGGTTAATTGCGTCAAATATTTTAACGGGATTAATTTAAAAAATTAATTAGCGCCCGTTAACGCGATATTTTTGACAGCTTTATTCAAAACATCTCAAAAGTATTATCGGTTAAGTTGTCAGATGAATAAATAGTAACTTTGTGTTTGCTCTGGCTGCGGGCCCCTGGAGGACAAAGGGTTAATTATGTGGCCACTGGTCCACAGAAGAAAAAAAATGGTGAATGTTCTTCAGGCATGCCTGGAGGCAGCCTGTGCATTTATCTGCATCCTTGGCTTTCTGTCTTCCTGTCATTCTTGTCCTGAGCAGCCCACTAAGCGCAGACAATTCCGAGCTCTGTGTGTGTGTGCGTCTCCTGCTGTCATGCTGTGTACTGTACTGAATGGGTTCAGGGGAACAAGGCGTGTGAAAATCCCACCCATGCCTACCTAGTGACAGTCAGCTGTGGGTAAAATGGAGCATAAAACACCCCTCAACGAAACAAGGACTCTTTCTTGAGCAATACAGTACTTGCTGATTCTTTATTGTTATTTTATTTCATTAAGTGGGAAACATAATGAGCTGACTAATGGTTCCAGATGAGATCACTTCAACAACAGCAGCATCACTTCTCCTGCCATCTCGCAAGCACATACGTAGTTACATTAAAATCGTAATATACAGCTGTATAAGCCAACTGTCTTTAAAATGTGTTGGGACTCACTGTCGCAATGTAAATACCAAAAAAAAAAAAAAGCCATTTTGCTTGCTTGCTTAATTGTTCACACAAAGTTACTTGGATAGAATAAAGTGTCAGTGATATAAAGAAACACTAAGAATCGACAAGCTGTTTCCCACTGTGCATCTGCCTATAAATTGTATCCTTGGTTATTTATTTATTTACTTCTTGGTCATGTGAGATGCCGCAGACGGATGTGGCAGTGTTGACCTCATGGGAAAGACGAGTCTTGATTCCTCAATGCAGGATGTGGTGGAGTTTAATTTGAGAAGTGACCTGATAGTTCGCGGACACATAAGCAAATGACCACTGACCATTGACATGCTCTAACTAGGCAGACAGGACACAGGTGGCCTTATCCCTGGGCGGTAAAACCAATAAACAAATAAGGGGATGTGATTTGTTTAGATCCTGATTGCTGGCTTTTGTTCCTTATAAAGACCACCCCAAAAAACTGATTGATCTGAACATTTATCGTATTTTTCGGACTATAAGTAAAAATTTTTTTTTCATAGTTTGGCTGGGGGTGTGACTTATACTCTTGAGTGACTTATGTGTGAAATTATTAACACATTATTATATAATTTCACATGTTATTTTGGTGTTTTGGAGTGACACTGATGGTTTGGTAAACTTGTTAGCATGTTCTTTATGCTATAGTTCGCATGCCACGTTCGCATTTCGTTGTTCATGCATCATGTAACATTATCATACTGTACACTTATTCAGCATGTTGTTCTCTTTTGTATTTTTATTTTAAATTGCCTTTCAAGATGACATTTCTGTTCTATGTGTTGGATTTTATCAAGTAAATTTCCCCCCAAAATGCGACTTATACTCCGGTGCGACTTATGTTTTTTTCCCTCTTCATTGTACAATTTTGGACTGGTGCGACTTATAATTAGGTGCGAAAAATACGGCAAATAGTTAATGTAACTGGTTCCATTCCTTTAAAAAAGTTGTAATGTGCTCTCACAGTGCAAAAACCAGCAAAGGAGATGATCTCATATCCACCTGCCGTCTAGGTTTGGGTTTGTTCTTGTGTTTTGTGCTCTTACCTCTCTCTGCATGTACACAATACACATATGCCCTGTTTTTCCACTAATTGGTTCGTTGTATTCATAAGGGAATATGCAGCAAGAAAAGGGGAGGTTGTTGCAGTCAAAGCCGATGCCTAACTAAATGTCTGTGCACAGCTGGGTTATGGATGGACAGCTCAATGATTGCTTGTTAAAACAACCTGTCACTTAATGCATGAGGTGAGGCAAAGCCGCAACAATAAACGAATATATAAAGCCAGGGTGCATTCATTGTGATTGTGGCAAGAATAGTAGGTACAGTGAGGCAGAACCACCTTGACATAAAGAAAGACCTCCCATCATCTGAATGCAGCCTGCTGGCAGTTATTGTGAAATGGTGTATAGTGTGACAGGAGGCAGGTCATGGGCAGTCAGTCATTGCAGCTGTGTGATGTGTGCGTGTGTGTGTAAGTTTGAGCTTAATTGTGGGTATCAAGGTGCTATGGTAGTGCATGTTTAGTAATGCTTCTTTTTTTTTTTTTTTTTTTTTTTTTTAGTTCTACCCAGCGTTTTGTTTTGTTTTGTTTTGTTAGGCCAAGGAGAAATCCATACATTATCATGTGGATTTAGGGGTTTTCTTACTTTTCTACGAGAATAATGTTTGAATCTTAACTCTTTCAGTGTTATTGACACTGAGTGACATCCAATTATGTGGCTCTTTTCATCCTTCTGCTGCAAATTCAAACGTGTTTGTCACTTCAAGTCCTGTCCTGCTTTAGTATTGATTGAAAAACAGTAACTCCGGAATAACTAGTTGTTGGTTTTCAATGATAGTGCACAAATTATGTGCTTATCCTTATCTAGAAGAATTAATGAAATGATTGGTTATTTTGCATTGATGGCTATACTTATTGTCTGGCTCAGAGTATTTAGTGCATTTTTTCATCTTCATGGTTTTAGGAAACTAGTAAGATATTGGTTTTCTGATTTCCAGAAATGTAGGGATTTTTAGTTTCCTGACAAATTTGCCAATGAAGTTAATCGACTGCCATTGTGATTGTGTTTATATGTATGAGTTGATGTATGAGCGACAAAGGTACCTTTTATGTTTTGTTGTATGATACAGTTCTGAACCTAAGACCTTCCTGCAATGACCCAGCATGTCACATTTCTCATTTTTGAAGTGTTTTGTCTAGGGGTGTGACAAAATATCGAAATGGTGATATATCGTGATACTTTGTATCCCAAAAGATTATCGACATGCTCCTGTCAAGAATCGAGATATCGTTTTAAAAATGTGTCAATTGGAAAAAAAAAAAAAAAAAGGCTGCCATTGACACTGCTCGACGCCCAATCCATTTAGGCTGGGAACGCTTGTTCATTCAAAACCAGAGCATTCAGAGTCATTCGGTCTGATTTTCGGGGCATTTACAGGTCACTTGATTTTCATTTTAGGGCATTTACAGGTCATTTCCTGTTGAGTTTGAGTCACTGCCTTATTCATTTGGGTAAATCCCAGGTCACTTCCTCTTCTGTAACGCAAAATAAACAGCAAGTGACCCATAAAATACCCCAAAATCAACAAGAAGTAACTGAAAATCAACAGGTAAATGACCTTAAATGGCCCAAAATGACTCATTGCCTAGCATAGGCTGCCACTGACGGTCATAGACGTTCAATCGTTTGAAGTGGGAGGGAAGGCAGCAAATGAATAAATGTTCATTCGCTGCCACCCTCCCTGTTCAAATGGATTGGACGTCTACTCGTGATAAACTCATTCCTATTCACAGCAGAAGCTTGTTTTTCTGTTTATTAGTTGTTTGTAGAATATCCTAACCAATGTATCGAAAATCGTTGTATCGCTAAATCGTCAGATCATCGTTATCATGAGCTTTATATCGAAAATCGTGTTGTTTTGTGAGATACCAAGAGGTTCCCACTCCTAGTTTTGTCCATCTTGTTTTTGCTTTCCCATTGTTATCGAGTATTTCATTATCTCTGTTGATATATACAGGAGCTTTCCTTTCTCTTGTATGCTTCTCAGCTAAAGTTTACCTCCTTTTGTGTAGAGTAGAGATAGTCTTCAAAGAGGTTGTCAAAAAGAAATAAAAAACCTAACTGGGATCAAGAAATTTGAGAGATGGAATGTTCAAAGCCAATTTATTCCCAGATGTGTTCTCTAGTAAGGATAAATAAAGAGCGACGCTAACCCTTGTTCTTCCTCTCGTCAACTAATATCATAATTTTAAGTAAAAAAAAAAAAAAGTCTTCTCTTCAAATTGAGTTTCAAGCCTGGAATTTAGATTATGTTGTTCGCGTCTGTGCTTGCGGGTTCTGGTTTCTTAAATACGGAGGTTGATTGACACTTTCTAGTGTTTGGCTTTGACAGCCCTCATTTGTTATTGTCGACAGGCTTTCAGACAATGGCTGACGTTTTGAGGTTCAGTGTCTGTCGCTTTGTGATGGCTCTAATACAAGGTTCTGGATAAGGACACCATTTTTTGTGGCAGCGTCCTTTCAGTACAAACTCCTATAGGCTGTTTTTCAGGCTGCTTTAGGCTCAGAAGGTCATGGGAAGACTAAACATACTGCAAATCTGTTCCAAACTTTAGAAGCTTGCTACAGTGCTGGAAAATGTCTCTTATTGTGAATTGATCATTAAATAGAAAAAAAAAAAAAAATACTCCTGGCTGACGCGATTGGGTTATCTTGTTACTTGTAATTGAAATTACAATGGGGAAAGTCAGGAGGACCACTGGTTTTCTCAAAATATCAAGTTAATTTATAGAAGCTAATAATTAGAGGTATGGTTACATTACTTAAAATCTAAATTTAGCACGACTTATTAGATTTTTTTCCGGTGTCTGTGAAAATATTTTACCAGCATGGTATGGTCATCTACAAAATATGCAAATGCGTCCTCGAAGTATAATAAAAGCGAAAAAGTTTTACACTGTACTGATAAACCACTCCTAAACTAGCTAATTCAGTTTAAATCCTCACGTCACTCTCAATTAGCATATTCTTCAAACACACTCCTGTAAATGAGAGTACAGGGGAGTCCTCAAGTTACGAATGAGTTGTGTTCATGCGCTAGCGACATAACCCGAATTTCCGCATGGTCGGATTACACTGTGTAAATTGAAATTAAGGGTATATACTTTTTTAAAAAATGGTGGATAAGGAGTTATGGTTTTCAATGGTTTATTTGCAAAGAAAAGCAGGGACCATGACTACTGTAATGCCAACAATCTGAAACCAAAACAGCCTTCTCACTCTGGTCACTCCTCTCTCACTCTCTCTCAGTCAGACACGCTTTGTGCTTAGGGACAGCCCAGACAACACAAACCTCCGCACATCAACATTGCAACCCGATTCGCCACATTACTGTTCTTATTTTACGTCAACGGAAGTTTCACATACTTTGACTGTTGGTGACATAAGGTCCGTGTCAACACAAAACTGCTTTCGGCGACAAAGCGTTTTTCACGCCAGATTAACTTTGGTCTGAATGCAGCATAAGGCCTAATTTGTGGTTCTGCGCTCCGTTGATGGCGGAGTGACGGCGTAGACCCTACGTCGTCATTAAGCATTCGAAGTTCTGCGTCAATGGAACACGTTGATCTGTAATTCACCATCAAGCCACTAGAGGGATGTGGCGTTGTCTTTGTACAGTTTTGGGGGACTCTTGTCGAATTCGTTTAGTTTTCCTCTGGTCATAGACGGCAATGGTAATGGAGATGGAACATTCTGAGCGGACCAATCTCGGTCCTTTGATGTTCACGTCACGATGCGTTGATGTGACGCGTTGTCAGGATTTTACGGTGGCTCACATCAGGTTACGGCATAGTATGCGTTAACGGCGTAGGTCCGCCGTCACCGCAACGCAGAAGCATAAATCAGCCTCAAGTCTTTATCATTGTTCATTGGTGTCTCTTTCCCCATTCTTTTTATGAGCTTAAGCTTTGTTTCTGTGGTAATCGCTTTTCTTCTGGACTGAGCTAGAAGACCAAGATTTCTTGTTTGTGGCCATAATGTGAAAAGAGGGCAAAAAAGGCAAAAATCTACCTGGTGCACAGACAGACAATCACAATCCAGTAGGAAAGCAGAAACTATGATGCTGGAACTAAATGGCGGATGTGGCAAGGGCGTTTTAAAGTCGAAATGTCATAGGACTTCAAGGACATCATATCCCGAGGACTCCCTGTATACTGTAATGTCTGCTGAAACAATGCAATGAGTGTTTGTCAGTCAACTCTTGTGTGGGTGTTTGTTTTAAATAATTTCAGTAGGATCCTGAAGTGAGTAGCATTAGTTTTGCTACTAGACGTGGACTTTTATCATTTCAGACTGTCTGTGATGCAGTGATTGCCTAAATGTGATTGGATTAGTGAGTCTGGAGAGAGGTGGAGAACATTCTAAACCAGAACCTCAAACATAAAAAGCAGACACATTTAGCACAAGTTCACCACGCTTCCCTCAGTTATATACTTATGCACCCAAATTTAGTACCTGCATGTCTGCCGGCAAGTTTGACTTTAGTACAACAGTGCCGTAAGTCTGCAGAAAATGTACGCAAGTCAGTGTAATGCCATGTGATGTGTGCGTGTGCAGTCGAGGGCTGCAATGATGAGCATGACGTGTTCTATCCCCATTAGTGTTAGCCTAGATCTGTCAGTGCCTTGCCGCGTTCCTCCTTGGCAAAATCCCAACCCTTGAGGAACAACGGGATGAGCGAAACACAAATGATTGTGTGTATGTTGTATATTCCAAAGCCATCGCTGTCTGTACACACACCCGGCAGTGCCCGAATAGTCTAGCCAGGCTGTTAGCGTCAAGCCCTGCACGTGTAAGTGTGCCAGATCTTATTTGTGTCTTTGTATGTAGACCACAATTTTGTGATGAACTAAGTGTCACCTTTTTTCCACACCATTAAACTAAATAGGTGGCACTCCTATTCCTCTTTTAATCATTCTTGTAAAACACCAATACCAGCACTCGTACCGATCTCATTTTTCCGAGTTGAGTCATACACAACGGCAAACAACAAATTAATAAGTAGCATTACACAGGCTGTCCTTGCGGCGCTCCCTCTGCAATCGCTTAATTCAACCATGTCCTACATTTTCCCTCTGCTGTGCAGCCAATAGTGAGTTGGGGGGCTTTGATAAAGAGATAACATTTTTTTCCCCCATGCACACTGCTTTTATGAACTTTTGACATTGCTTCTAATTAATATCTCTGCCATTTATTCACTGTGACAGGCCGTCTCTCAGCGCCCTACCACCCACCTAACCAGTCATTGAGTTTTAAGCCTGGAAGCCATGTTTGGTCTCCAAGCTTGCAAACTACAAGTGCTGACAACTAATGTGTCACATTGTGCATTTTTTCCTTTTTTATTTTTTCCTTTTTTTAGTGTTGGTGTCTGGCCAGCATTTTGTTGCTTTTGTGGACAGTACTTATGATGACAAAGGGTGCACTTTGGCTTCAAGATAGCGCCTTACAATTTGTATTACACTGGTCACATCTTTCAAAGCTCCTTTGACAAGAAGGATGAATGCGTGCGACACATTTATGACGTTCTAGATGGTAGACTTTTTGTTCAGCCTTCAATTCATATGGCGTGATGATGACACCTCACAGATGGTCTGCCTTAGTTACAGCCATTAAGGAAGGTTATGTTATTGTGTGACAGTCTTCAGGAAAACAGGTGTAATAATTTGGGGGCAAATATCCTTTTTGGAAACAAATCTGAAAACACTGGCATACTTTTTATTTTCCATGTACGTGCAGTATGTATGTCTTGAGTATCCTCAAAATAATCAGAGGTGGGTAGAATAGCCAAAAATTCTACTCAAGTAAGAGTAGCATTAGCTCAAAATAATATTACTCAAGTAAATGTAGTCATCCAAAAAATGTACTAAACTGCAAGTAAAAAGAGTATTTGGTGAAAAGTAGAGATGTCCCGATCCCGATCGATCGGGTCCGATCTCGTCATTTTCAAAGTATCGGAATTGGCAAAAAAATATCGGCCATGCCTTTTTTTAATATATATATATATATATATATATATTTTTTTTTTTAATTAAATTGTTTTCTAATTGTATTTAACGTTACAGACATAATATGTTACACTCATCCAGAGTCTTTAGTCTAGGCTTAAGGTAGGGTTATCAAATTTATCCCGAAAATGGCGGTAATTAATTTTTTTAAAAAATGTATCACGTTAAAATATTTAATGCAATTAATGCATGCGCTGCATGTCCCACTCTTGCATTGTCGCGCTCAATCTGTAATGGCGGTATTTTACCTATATAGAGAGATAAAAGGCAGCGTAAAATGAGTAGAGTGAATTTTGGCAGCCTTTGGAGCCTTTTTATAATTGGCTAAAGCCTTACAATCCCTCTCCCTACGATTAGAAATATCATGGGAAGCAATGTGGGGAAGCAAGGTAGCATTTGATCTATTTCTTAACACCTTATGTTATTTCCCAACGCAGAGAAGATATATCAATTGGTAGCACTACGCACAGTCATGGTTCCACTTCCCATCATGCATTTGGGTTGAATGGCTGCAGTATCATTTACTGAAAACTCAACAAATACACTAGATGGCAATATTTAGTCACAATATACAAAGTCACAAGTCTTTCTGTCCGTGGATCCCTCACAGAAAGAATGTTAATAATGTAAATGCCATCTTGAGGATTTATTTTCATAATAAACAAATACGGTACTTCTGTACTGTATGTTGAATGTATATATTCGTCCGAGTTTTATTCATTTTTTTCTTAATGCATTGCCAAAATATATATGGTCGGGAAAAATTATCGTGAAGGATTGGAATTGAATCGGGAGCAAAAAAAAGCAATCGGATCAGGAAATATCGGGATCGGCAGATACTCAAACTAAAACGATCGGGATCGGATCGGGAGCAAAAAAACATGATCGGAACAACCCTAGTGAAAAGAATACTCAAGTAATGAGTAACATTGTGTGTAATAGCATACGATTTTTGATTTTTTTTTTTTTTTAAACAATGTTACTTTTCTTAGCACAAAATTATCAATATGAACTGTTATTGTTATACTTTGAAGAAGAAGACTGCATCAGAACATGGCAAGTGAAAGTAAAAACTAATGCGCTCTCTCACTCTGTCGTCAGCCACGCGGTGCGTTCAGGTACATCATGCAAAACACACCCACCACATAAGAGCTCAATTGTTACATTATTACAGGTATTATTATTATTATTGTTACTATTATTACAATATTATTCCTATTTTTATTCATAATATATTTGTTTTGATCTGTGTAATTGCTATTTGCAATTGTACCAGCAGTAGTTATTAAGGATTTAGTGTAGGTTTTCAGGCTCTGGAATGAATTAATGGAATTATAATGTATTCTTATGGGAAAATGCTACACGACATACGACCATTTCAACTTACAAACAAGGTCCTGGAACGAATTCACTTCGTATGTAGACGTACCACTGTAATGCATGCGGTTTTGGCTCGGCTGTCAGTGTATTTTTAAACACGCTGATAGATGATGAGTCGGAGGCAAGCACATGCTGACCAGAGATCAGCAATAATAAATGAAGGTTTTTATGGAATGCGCTAGAAAATTGTCCAAACATATGACTTATTACTTATAGTAACTTTTTGTTGTCTGTCCTCTCTGTGTCCTTTCTCTCTCCCAAGGTCCAGGAAAATATATTTGTTGAGTTTAACCACCAGGAGCTGCTTGAGTTCTACAACAAGGTTGGTTCATATCTCTGTGTTCGTGTGTGTGTGTGTGTGTGTGTGTGTTCGGCACGTCAGCCCCCTCCCTTTACTCAACCTCTTCTTTCTTACAGCTTGAAATTGTGCAAGGCCAACTGGATTCCCTGACTTGACCGTTGTAAAACATTCACCCGCAGACAGACTTCTGTAGTGTTTTACTGACAGCCTAAAGGAGATTTGTAAGAAAAACAAGAAGCCCTTGAAAGCAACACACCTTTTCTTCTTCACTTAATCAAACACATGACGAATACAACTTATGATGTTTGTCAATAAAACACTTCTTAGAAATGTGTTCCCTTCTTTTAATAATTTGTGCATTTGACTGTTAATGGGCAATGGCTTGTCATCTGAGAGAAAAAAAACAGAAGTACAATTTGGGAGGAAAAATATGTATTTTTTCCATCAAAGAAATAAACATCAGATGTTGAGGTGAAATCCATTGAAGCAGTTTTTTACAGTGGGGAAGGCTCATTATTTTCAATTTGTGAAAAAAAGAACTTCTAGGAGGTGTATTCCAATGTATGTGCATTTGTGCTTGAATACTCAGTTTCTTTGAATTACCATATTTTTGTGACTATACGGTGCACCATCAATGAACGAATTTATTTTCAGACATAAAGTGCACCGGTTTATAAAGGGCATTATTGTATCAATGCACTGCATTTATCTTGCCTGGCACCGCCAGACTATTCTCCCTGTATTTTTCAAACACTGTGAGAGTAGTCTGGGACCCAGCCCATTAACGGCCTCTCGAGCAAGCACAAAATCAACCGTCCAATCAGATTTGTTTATTTGCGTGACGTGTTCTTAACAAGTAACGTCACTTTTGCGCGCCGAAAGTCGTCTCTACAACAACACAGATGGCAAACGGGAGAGCCGAGAATAATCCAATCCGCGGTAAAATCAGTTTCAAATTACCAAAAACACATCGACACAAGTCATTGACAACAGTCAACATGGCTCGCGCTAGCCATGTTGAATAAACTTCTCCATTCTCCGCTCATGCTAGTTACTTGTCGCTTTAACAACGTCACGTCTGCCTGTCGCTGATTGGTCCACTCCGCTATCTGTTTACTGTGGCTTGCTCCACCCTGGGAATTTGATCCGCCGGACGGTCTCCAGACTCAATTGCTGGAACAGCGGTGAGTCTGGTATACCAGGCAAGCATTTATCATTTGTTCTTTATCTTTTATCATTGTAATTCTTGTTTATTTAAATTGTTTTATATTCTACTTAAAGAAATACTAGGTAACTTTTCAACCTTCATAAAATATTTTCATAACATTTGTGATAATATATCGACTGACAACTAGTTGAATGACACCTCTTTTCTATCTTGAGGGGTCTATCGCTTTGACCGACACTAATTTACTTTGAGGTGGGTGGCAGTAACCCTGTCACATAAAAAACACTACAAATGTGCTGACTGCTGTACGGCGTACGTCACTTCCCATTTTACCCATTCTTTATAAAGATGGAAGTCAATGCGAACGCTTTCGCGCGACTGCTGCAAAGATGGCAGAGCAACAAGAGACAAAAAGTCTTGTCTGAGGAAGGGAAAAAAAGAAGGGCTACCAGGATATACAGAATAAACATTGGCCCGGCTTCCTCTTGCTGCCTTGAGGCCTCCCACTGAACTCGGCACGAGTTCGGGTGGGGTGGGTGGTTCAGCCACACGATTGCTAACAGTAATATGTTATTGTTTAGCCAAAACTGGATTCATTACCTTATTACTATTCGCCCGTCACACATCCGCTGGAAACAAAAATGACCGGGAGATTGATTTTTGATTTATTGATGATTTTACGACACGGTTCAGGTGTGTGGAGCCTGGTCCTCATGGGAAATGCAGAGCTGGTCCTCATTGAAACACAGTCTTCCTTAAGGCAAAATACTACCAGTTTTGTCCACCGGTGTCACTAAAATCGACCAAACTGAAAAGTTGCAAAGTGTTGCTTAATAAATTACAATAAACTACCAATTACTCCTACTAAACTACTAATTTAACTACTTAAACGACTACTACTCTTCTATAATTGTAAATTATTTTATTAATGAATACACGTTTCATTTAGTTTGTATTTGAAAGTAGACAATGACAACGTTACAAAGCAATAGTGCTTTAATTGCATTTGAAGATAGAATTGCATGTTTTTCCTAGGGATTGCGCTATACTGGTCAAAATCCACCACCAGCTGCTTTTCATAATTTTGTAACACTTTACAATAAGGGTCCCTTAATTAACATTAGTTAATGCATTTTAAGACAATAGCTAATGTTTAAGTAACATGACAATAATTCATTTAATCCCTTATCTAACATTTATTAATATAATAATCAACATGAGTTAATGCATTTTAAGACAATAATGTTAAGGTAACATTACAATAATTCAAATAATCCCTTATTTAACATTTAGTAATATATTAATTTACTTTAGTTAATGCATAATCAGACAGTAACAAATAGTTTGGTAAAATAAAAAAATAAAAAAGGCCTATATAGGGTTAGGATTTGTTAACTTAAGCATTTATAATTTCTTAGTTAAGGGACACATGTGCTACAATTTACAATAAGGGTCCAAAAAGCATTCAGTAATGTTTAATAAAGGTTAAGGGGGGGGACTTAATCATTTATAATTTCTTAGTTAAGAGACGCATGTGCTACATTTTACAATAAGGGTCCAAAAAGCATTCAGTAATGGTTAAGTAATACTTATGAGGTACGTTCACGTGGAATAATACCATACTTAAGGTTAGGTTATAATAATATTAATTTACGTATACATTATTACATGAATAAATAGTTATTAATTAACTAATTAATTAATTAACCATTACTGAATGCGTTTTGGACCCTTATTGTAAAGTGTAGCACATGTGTCGCTTAGCTAAGAAATTATAAATGCTTAAGTCCCCCACCCCCCCAAACCCTTATTAACCATTACTGAATTCTTTTTGGACCCTTATTGTAAAGTGTAGCACATGTGTCCCTTAACTAAAATATTATAAATGCTTAAGTTAACAAACCCTAAACCCTAACCCTATGTAGGCCTATATATACTTTAAATTTTACCAAACCAATAGTTACTATCTGGTTATACATTAACTAAGGCTTTATCTCATGTTAATTAATATATTAATACATGTTAGATAAGCAATTATTATTTATTGTAATGTTACTTAAACATTAGTTATTGTCTAAAAATGCATTAACTAATGTTAATTAGGGGCCCTTATTGTAAAATGTTACCAATAATTTCAGACCTTTCAGATCTTATTGTCAGTTGATTGGTGAATCTCAAGTCCTATGGTTGTGCTAGAAAGGCGCAATCTGTAACTGTGATTAGTTATGTCAATGTTAAAATTCTGTATCCACTTATAAAATCTACTGACAAGTCAACTGATCTTTTCAATGTATTTTTTAATGAAACATTTAGTGTAGGTACAAAATTTATTGTTCTTTTTTTATATCACAGTCATTGCTTCAGTGACTGGGCCAAACTCGGTCTTGACCGCACACGCTAGGATTTGTGATCATAAATGTTAACATTTATAACATTTGGCTGAACCATTTTCCGAGCAGATTGGGGAGGAAAATTCACTCTTAGCACATAACACACCACAAGATAATTGCTCAAAACAATCTTTGAGACACACCAGGCAATTGGGGTTTTGCTGACTTTGATTAAATTTGGGATGATTACCAGTTTACGATGTCTACTACTATTGAGGGAAAGAACACGAACCCAATGATATGGTAAGGTCTCATACTAGAAATGGAGTAAGATGCAGATCCTTATTGTAAATCTTGAATGTTTTTATCTGTAACATTAGATGAAACATTTTTGCTTTACATAAAGGCTTGGAGTAGTTTCCAACCAATTAACACACATTTCAGTCTTTGAATTTATCTATTAATTTAACAGTATGTATACCTGTCAACCTCGGCTTACCTGTTGGAATGTTTGTGTGCGTGTTTGTTTAATACAGTTTTACAATTGATAATTTTAAATAAATTTTTTTTTACAATATATTAAATGTGTTTGCAAGAAAATGTTAGAATTATTGTGAGATAAAGTTTCATTGGATTTCCGGTGTATGAATGAAAAATAATACTCTCTATTTACCACTCAAAAAACGTTTGGAAAACAAAAAATGAATACCTTTGCAAGTGTTGAGTCTGGAAACATAGTTGATGTATGGAGTATTGCTTTATATGCGGCCCCTAAATGCACAGCGGGACTGACTAGAGAAAGAGGGTGGGTAAGGTGGACGAGTTTCCGGGAGCATGAAGGCTGTTTTGTTGTCTCGTTTTGTTGGCCTCGGCTTTGCTTTCAGTTGTCGTGTTCGTGTTCTCGGTTGCAAGTAAACCATTGTCACCTTAAATGAAGTTGATGTTGTCCTTCTAGACGATACAATATACTATAGTTTGTTTTGTTTTGTTTTTTTTACTTTCGTGTGTTCTATGTTTTTTATTTGTTTTTGTTTTTTTTAATTTTTTTACTGTTACAAATCTCCAACAAAAATGAGCAAACTGTATAAGTTGACAGGTATGAATACAGGGTTGCAAGATTTTGGTTTGTGTGGGGAAAAATTGATTCAGCTTTGTACCCATTTTCAGGATAATATTTGGTTTCTTTTTCTTCAACTGAATGGCTTCTTTAGTGTATTAGCTCGCATGGTTTCCGTATGTGTTTCATCTTTAGACAATAAACTATGTGAATTTAGTGAGCAGCCCGATTCCTTGACGGCTGCAACCAGATAGTGAACTTCATTTAGCCTAACTGACCAAAGGACATAAGCGGATTTTAAAGGGGGGGCCAGGCCCCCCCGCCCCCGGTGTCTGAAAAGTGTCATTGCATGTAAATGACGTTCCTATAATTAAAAGTTGTAAAGCAATAAAACTGCAACAAAAATGAATGAAATTAACAAAAAAAAAAATTTTAATGGGTCAAAATTATTTTTCGAACAAATCATGTGACAAGCAACTTAGACGGTCATTTGCTTTGCATATAAAAAAAAATTTCTAATGATTGTTTTTCTTTGAAAACGTATGTATAATTTTTTGATTAAAGTAACTTTTTGGGGGGGATTAAATGATTTAAACACAAATATCTTACCCATAATATGGCCCAAACACAAAAAGGATTGCTTCAATCAAAGAAAACGTTTTTGAAGAAAAATTGAGTGTTCAAATGCAAATTTTTCAATCGCAAATATTTTTTTGCATTCAAAAACTTTTACCATCATTGAAATTTTTCTTTTTTTGATTGAAGTGATTTTTCTTTTCGAAAATAGATATTTTTTTGAAGCAACTTATTTTTTGATTGAATAATGACAAAAATGTCCCAGCCAAAATGTGGCACAAACACAAATCAACATTACTTCAATCAAAAAAGTTGCTTCAATCAAAACAAAACAAAAAAAAACAGAAAAATAGCTTTCGAATGCATTTTTTTGAGTTTCAAATTTATTTTAGCATTCAAACACATCTTTTTTTCGATTGAAGCGACTTTTTTTTTTTGGTTGAAAATATATGTTTTGATTGAATACTAAAGACACAAATCTACCTCCATATGGCTCCGCCCAGGGGATACAATTTTTGACTGAGGTAACTACATTGGTACGACACCGGCGGGTGTACCATATTCAATGGATGACGATCTTGGCGAAAAGTATTGCCTAAGCAGCCTGATTAAGAATGAGGGGAAACGAAAAACGCTCATTGTCAACTTATTATTATAAATATTCTTATAAGTTAATTTTATTGCTGACGCTGCGTTTCGGGGTCATCAACATGTTGTGCCCCCCGCCCCAAAAGTCAGACTCCGCCTTTGGTTAAGGATGCAATTAGTCAACAATCAATGCCACATTTATGGATCAATTATCAATCTCAGCCTTTGGTTGGACCAATCTTGGTCTAATGATCATGTATCTTCATATTTTTGTCCATGTTGTGACATTTATGATCCACTATACGGAAGCTTCTTTTTGTGCGCCTGTCCAAATGGATACAAATGAGAAAGCAGTGCAACCATGGCATCCATTTTGACAGCGCAGAGTGAGACAAAATTGGATGCCTCCTCCAATTTAAAGTCCTTGTATGTACCTTCAGTGCACTGAGCTTGTTGAGTGCTGCTCGAACGCAGTCACTGGCGAACATTTGCATTTCAAAGTTCACCCAAAACCACTCAAAGAATACGCCGCACAATTTGAATCTGTATGGAAGCTGAGTTTGGAGCGAGATTCAGTTGAAATGGTTTGAGGTTGAAATTGCACTGAAATAAGTGCTGCCCCGTGTTAGTGGACATGACCCATGTGTACTATCTACTTGACGTGAGTCTCTGATGTTGTACTGTGTGATCCACTAATTGAAGCCATGATGCCTCTATTTGTATAGGCTACATTAGGTGCATGTGTACAATCTAATGAGCTACACAGGAATCGAAGAAATCCGTTTTGATTGTGGTTGCAGCTTGTAGTGATAGAGAATCTTGTTGGAAGTGTGTGGCTTCCCTCACTTTGCGTAAATAGGCTAACCAAAACATGACTTACTGCCACTAAACAAACACAAGAATAACAAACTATCATTAACCTATTTTTAAATTAATAATGCTGCTGGTATAGTGTAGATCAAAATGAGTGTTACTATTCATAAACGTAAAGGTAGAATGTTTGTGCATCTCAACACTTAACGGAACAGCAATAGCTTACTCATTGTTAGAGATTGATCTAATCCATTTCATTTGAATTGAACGTCTATCTAACTCGTTGAAGGAATAGATTTTCAAATAATCATTAATAATTATACGTATTCAATATTTGCTGTTCTGTTACAGCCTTCAGGCTTGTTCCCAAAGTACCTGATCTCCTTTCTGTAAACTTTTGAACTCTACTCCTCTTAATCACGATAAGGGGGACTTGGGTACATATTGTTTAAACTTTTTACTTTTCCCACGTTCGCAATTCAATACACCAGGCTGTGATGAATTGCTCATGTGCTGAGGAACGATATAAAATTCTGCCCCGCTTGGCACTGGAGGCCGTCCCCCCAAAGAAGAAGTCTTTTTCTCTGATTCCATCTCTGATGGGTGAAGCCCAGGCTGGTTTTCCAAAATAAGTCTTTCCTGTCTTTGTTTCTTCTTTAATTTGATACAGGTTGGGATGAACCCTTTAAGTATCCCTAAATACCCACTAAATCGCTAAATAACTACCCAAATACATGTATAATAAATCATGTTGAGGGGATGATATCATGGCCGCTCAGTAGGGTTGCCAATTCCCTAAAAATACCAAGGGACACTTCATTGGTAGAGCCGGCCGGCCCGATAACCATCACCGACAACCTTTAGTTATTTTTTGTGTGTGCAACAAGTGATTTATAAATTATAATTTTAATGTTATTTTAATTAATTTTACTCAAAACTGAATAAATTATGTACATATTTGAGTGACATGGAAAAAAATAATTATCAGCAATTTATTATTATTATAATTTTTATTTTTTTACAAAATATAATACTAGGTTTAAATCTGTACTGCTAAATTTAAAATTGTTTAACACTTAAGGTCCTAAGCCTTTGTGTGTGTGTGTGTGTGTGTGTGTGTGGGGGGGGGGGGGGGGTGACCATATTTAAAAAAAACACTTTTTTTTTATAAAAGCGCAAGCAAATTCTTAATACAATTTAAGAGCATTCAAAATCCCCTCAGCAATAACATTTTTGCAAATGAGCACTACAAATGTAATAAATTTGACAACACAAAAATATCATACAATAAGTGAAAATGGATTACATCGAGGAGAACAAGAAAACAATTGATCAATCATTTTGAACATGATTTACGCTCGCTTCACTCAAAGCTCTTTCACACTCTTATAACGTCTTCCCTTAGTGACAGTACCCCTACCAATGCGACGAGTGTGATTTCGTATTGTCATTGTTCTGTCAGCTCAGTGGTTAAAAAGCAGTATAGGTGGGGCACTGAGTTTCCCGGTCTATTCTTGTAAAGCACCATGATACCATTATTTGTTCAATTTAACAAATAATAAACGAGTTTCAAGTTTGATGATAATAAGAGACAAAGCGCATCCCTTGAAAGCTCAATAAGGGACGTGTACTTTTGTCTCTGAGTACCGGGTGATTCCGTTTTTCAAGGGACAGTTGGCCTAACTGCTCAGGTCGCCAGCCTAAGCCTAAACCCCTCTCAGCGCGAGGCCGCTGTCCGAACTAAAAAAAAAATGGATCGGGTGAGAAGCAACAGAATGAGAACAAGGAAGCGGGGCCTGACGAGTGATCTCCCGGCCGAAAACAACTGCCGGACGGTGGAGCTGCTGGGGTGGGTGTGGGGGGAGTGATCCTGACATGAAAAACGCAATGGTACTACGAGGTACTATGTACGCGACTAAAAAAAAAAAAAGAAAAAAAAAAAAAACTGGAGACAAAATGGCGGACGAGACTCCGGCGTCGTAAAGTCAAAATCACGTAAATCAGGTACGTTGTAACCCGGGGACTACCTGTACTTTGTTCCATGCTTTATTCTTAATTCTTATTTTAATTTGGTATGAATTGCCTGTTGTCATCTCCTGTTCAGAAGAGACATAAAGAATTACAAAACCTGTAAGATGAGGAAATCGACTTTTTTCATCTTCACCATCAAAGGCATTGAAACATGATCATTTATTCCCAGTGATAATGGACTTGACATTCTGGCTGTCAATGACAGCCAATGAGTTAATTTTAAACACAGTTATCATGCCGTGTTCATGCTTGTGCAAGCACGTGATTTCAGTTTGACTTAAAAATGACTACCTATTAAATAGCACATGCTATAGGTTGCATTAATGGTGAAAAAAGTTCAAATTTTTTTTTGTTCCACAGAAAAAATAGGTGACTTGTGCACCGCTAATATGCAGGGGATTACTGCAGGTAATTTGAAAGGATCACCCCATTCAAACTGACTACATTATGACTTATCTCTCTTGCTGGAAAATGTAAACCACACACATGACGTGACTGGATTTTAGTCGTATTACTTTTATCACTCTAATGCTTATATTACTCCCATGGCCACATATCATTCTAAACCCACATTTGTTTCCAGCAGCCACTTCAAATATCCCCTTTTTGTTTTCGAACACAAAAATGACAAGTCAGCTTTTATTCTTTGTGGTTTTCCATCTCAAACCGAGCTTTTTGACACATGACTTTGAATCATGGTGCTTGCGGTGTTGTGTTTTGCTGCAGGACACGGAGCAACAAAAAGACGTTTAAATTAAAGTCTTCCCTGAGTGTTTCTACGACATTTACTGACGTCAACGGAGTTTTAGATGCCACCTGGTCTGCCTCTGAAACTTTCCTACTCTTTTTTTCCCTCCCTTAAACTTCCCTATCTTCTTGTCCCAGCCATGAGCGCTGCTTGACCCTGCCGCTTACAGATGAGGATACTTTCCCTCAGCTGCCATTAAAGCTTCTTTGCCATCTTCTCTACCTCCGGGATCACAGCATCCCTCTGGGTGCGGGTTATTAGAAGTCCTCTTTCCTCCGTCCAGTGAGTTTACTTTCCATCTGCCTGAAATATAAATAGCTTCCTTTCTCTGTAGTTGGTTTGACCCATCACATGCAGTGCTCATCGTAAATGACTATAGTTCAACAGAAGTGTTGAACAAATTACACAAAAAAAATACATTTTCTGTTTCATTTCAGAATCAGTACAGTATTTCATTTGAACCTTTTCATGGACAGTGGTTGATACATATATTCAAAAGTTATCATTAGCTTACTTATTCACTGCCAGCCCGGGTCACAGAGTACTACCGCATGTGTTGTGGTAGCTAGTAAAAGAGGGAAATTGATATTAAAAACACCTATTCAAGGCAATAGAACTCCAATCCAAATGGGAGGGGCTGGAAGCAATGGAATATTGCCGTCAATAGAAGCCAAAGAGCTATGTGAGGTCATGAAACAAAACAAAAAAAATTCCAGGGCAAAATATACACAGTACCCGCTGATTTAAATTTATGTGATGATAGCATGCACGCACTGTCAATCCATATAAACTCTGAATATAAGACTAAAGGGGATTTTTTATGTCTGTTATTTGTGTTCTCTTTTTGGAAATCCAAATATGATCACCCTAGAATGACGTTGAACCAGTATTTGTTTTGATGCGCCTGCACATGTAGGTCAGTTTGCACAGCGCACCTCGGACTGCGAATTAGTGCGCATGCGTGATACTTGAACGGGCTCAATGGAAAAAGGCACTCTGAACAGGCACGTCAAAAAAACATATGACCGTGGGCCAGGTGAGCGGACGGGGGTGGAGGTGGGTATGGGGTTGGTGGTGCGTCCCCTCTTACCATCCCTGAAGGTTGGTTGATGGGTGGGCCCAGGGGACCACCCTGGATCCCGTGGGGGGGCCGATGGCTCCTTTGCTGGGCTGCGGGAGGAGGGATGGGCTGACCTGAATCCCCCCCGGGCTGGCTGAGTGGGGGCTGTAGCCCTGGGTTGGCGCCCAGGTGGCGTCTCCGCTCGTCTGCGTGGCTGTCGTGCACCTGGTGGGGCTTGCGTGCGGCTGGATGTGATAGGGCGCACTCGGGTGGGGGTTCCCGGTGCCGGGATTGGCGATGGGGCGGCATGGGGTCGGTCGCCAACGGACTTACACTCACAAGGAATTCACACGATTACTAGGTTCTAGATCACGGAGCTGATTTATGTACACTCTACCACTTTCAATAACTTAGCTTATAAACTCCCCCACCCCCTCTTTCCCTGGTCAACAGGCCCCCCCCCAAATGTGTCAACCAGAAATACATCTAGTTGACGATAGCACCAACATATTAGTAGTTAGTGTAGACGTTCAGTGTATTTGTTGTTGTAGTTTGTGTTTCTTTTCTTTCTTCTTTTGTGTTTCTTTTCTTCTGTTCCCCCATAACCCCTTCCTGTTCGCTGCTTTGTCATAATAAACGAGGTATGTTGAATGATCCCAATGGGAGTATGTCAGACTCTCAATGTGAAAGATTAAAACTGTTCAAACCATCCGGGCATTCTCCGTGTCAAACAGCTGAACAGGACAGGTTTAAAAAAAAAAAAAGAAAAAAAAAACCATGACAAAAATTGGAATTGACCTGCGCTATGAACCTAGCCTCATTGACATCTGTTATAAACATTCGTTAATGCTCATGACAATGTAACTGTCACGCGTCAGTCTTCGTCACCTGTACATCCTCTTCCCCCTCCTCACTGACTATGCTCTGCACACCTGTTCCAATCTCCACACCTGCTTCCACTCCGCAATCAACTGCCTGCCACAGGTCTGTACTTCATTCGACGCCAGAGCAACACCTAACCACGTATGGTAAAGTACAAGACCACTCTATTTGACTAACTTTGTGACCTATTGCTTCTTACTTTCTTCACAGCAAAACCAAGCCATATCAGCCTCCCACCTCAATCATGAGATCTGCAGAGTCACCACTTCTCACCGATTAAAAATTTTTTTTTTTTTTTTTTACTTTGTTTAATAAACACGCCCTCGGGCTCCTTCTCATTACTGACTTCTCGTTGCTGAGCTTTTGGGTCACACCCTTCAGCCACCTTAACAGTCATGTCATAATTATGACAGTCTTGTGACAGTTTTATGGCACGAGCTGTCAAAGTGTTACCAAAGTTATTTCTATACAGCAAAAGGTTGATTCAAATTTATCTTGATAGGCTTCCTGATGCATCTGCATTAATAAAGAAATGACATCTCTGGCCCTTGATCATCATCGCAGCAAAGATTAATTAGTTAATTGATTCATTTTCTGAACCTCACGAGGGTTACGGGGGTACTGAAGCCTATTCCAGCTAACTATGGGCAGTAGGCGGGGTACACCCTGAATAGGTTGCCAGCCAATTGCAGTTAATTAAAAAAAAAAAAAAAAATCATACCATAAATTCTCTTTGACTCTGAAATAAAAGGATAGTTATTAGAACAACTACTACAGATTTGTAATCCATAATCTCCTTTTCTAAGAAATGATTGCTAAAGATTCAAGTCACACATATTAATGAGTCACAATTTTAATTTACTGGACACAACATCATGTAATCATATTAGCCAACTATCAAAAATGAGGGTTGGGACAAGTAGATTTACTCAAGGTTTTTTTTTTTTAAATTGTTATTGTTATTTTTGTATTTATAAATGAGAATAAATTAATTATACAGTCTACACACCAACAAGCTGTTTGGGAGGCATGCATAGAGAAAAACCTTTCCTCACTCACAATCATAAACGCAAACGTCTGGAGTTCGCCAAGCGGTATTGGGGCTTCACCTGGGACCGTGTGCTTTGGTCAGATGAGACTAAGATTGAGCTTTTTGGAACTAAACGCTCTAAGTGGGTCTGGCGTGCCACGAAAGATGCGCATGCTGAAAAGCACCTCATACCCACTGTGAAATATGGGGGTGGGTCAGTGATGCTGTGGGGCTGTTTCGCTTCCAAAGGCCCTGGGAACCTTGTTAGGGTGCATGGCATCATGAATGCTTTGAAATACCAGGACATTTTAAATCAAAATCTGTTGCCCTCTGCCCGAAAGCTGAAGATGGGTCGTCACTGGGTCTTTCAGCAAGACAATGACCCTAAACATATGGCCAAATCTACACAGAAAAGGTTCACAAGACACAAAATCAAGCTTCTCCCATTGCCATCCAAGTCCCCAGACCGCAACCCCATTGAAAACCTGTGGGGTGAGCTGAAGAGGAGAGTACAGAGGAGAGGACCCAGGTCTCTGGATGATTTAGAGAGAGTCTGCAAAGAGGAATGGCTGGAGATCCCTCTTTCTGTCTTTTCCCATCTTGTGAAACATTATAGGAGAAGATTAGGTGCCGTTTTGTTGGCAAAAGGGGGTTGTACAAAGTATTAACACCAGGGGTGCTAATAATTGTGACACAAATTATTTGATGTCAAATAATTATTTCTTTATGTGGGATTTTTCCCCCACTGAATAAATGCACTTGTATTGAAGGTTGGATTTTTCTCTTTTTTTTCCATTAAGGTCCCATAATATTTAGAAAAAATATATATATATATTAGAAGCTAAAAAACCCATAATTATTATAAATCCAATAATTATACAGGCCACTGTAAAATATGTAGATGTATATGTTTATTGTATTTATTTATTTATTTAATCATGTCTTTTGCAAAATTGATGTTTCCTTTTTAAAACATATCTTTTCACACCATACAGTAAACATATGACTCTACACACATACATTAACAGTTTATCATTATTGATTCATTCACCACATCTGACGGCAATGGACGTCCAATCCATATTGCTAGCCCCTCCGAGTTGGGAGAAGAGGTGGGTAAAGTAGCCAAAACTTTTACTCAAGTAAGAGTACCGATAATTCAAAATAATATTACTCAAGTAGAATTAAAAGTAGTCTTTCAAAAAAGGTACTCAAGTACAAGTAAAAAAGTTTCGAGTGAAAAGAATACTCATGTAACGAGTAACATTGTGAGTAACTGCCTTTTTTTTTTTTTTTTTTTTTTAAACAATGGTATTTTTCTCTCTCAGCACAAACATATCTATATGAAATGTTGTTATAGTGATAATGTACTATAACCAATTACAGAAATACAAAATAATAATAATAATAATAACTGAATTACGACGAGAGAAAAAAAGACAGAAATGAAGCATTATTCGTCCAAAGAGCATGAGTCCCCTATAGTTTTAAGAGTGACTAGTTCCTTCATGGTTAATATTATGAAATTAAAAGGATCATGTCTCCAGTTGTCCGTGGTCAATCGGTACCAAATAAAAACTGGGCAAGAGGTTTAAATCTGCACTTTCGATTCATGTTGAAGACAGTGCTCTATGTCGAATACTTCCTTTTTATGATGCTTTAAAGATGCCACGTGATTGAACAGGCTGGCATGATCATAGAACGGCAAGCTCTCGTCAGATTGTTGTAATGGAGTCATGTTGCGACGTCTCATTGGTGGAATTGATAGAGCTACTTTTGGCATCGCTGGCAAAAAAAAAAAATTAAATCTAATACGCAGAATAAAGAGGAAAAATGTACGACTCTTGTGTAGCCCAAAGTAGCGGAGTCAGAGCAATGTTTTTCCTTCACATATCACTCAAGTAAAAGTAAAACGCATGGCTTAGTAAAACTACTCTTAGAAGTACATTTTTCTCAAAAAGTTACTCAAGTAAATGTAACAGTGTACATGTAACACATTACTACCCACCTCTGGTTGGGAGTGAATGTCTATTGCTGTCACTGTCACTAAAACATGATCATTCACTGTATCATTCACTGCAGAACGTACGCACACACACAGACACATAGGACTGCTTTGCATTGTTTTTGCTGTCCCTCCTGATTTATGATGATCCCTCTTAACACTTGCCCCTCCCCGCGGTCTTTTATACTTATGGTCTGTGCTCCTCTGCAACTTTCCGACCATCTCAAGCGTCATTATTGTCGTCTGCCTCCCATGTTATGTATCCACACCCTGCCCTTCTGGCTCCACAATTTGGCACAAACAAGTAAAAATGGAAAGACACTGTCAACAAGTGCATTCCCCATTGGTCCACTGCCCTGCATGGGTGGCAGAGCTGGGCATTCAGCCTGGTCTGCTCCGGTTTTCCACTGCAGAGCCAGTCGGAAGCTGCCAAACCCCAAGTATGAGTGGCATAGTTAGTTTCATTCGCACCCTCCAACATTTTCTCTGTGCGTCATCTCGGCCAATCTGGCTGATTGAAGCTCAAGTGTTGTGGGTTTGATGTAGCATCACAATGGAGGCAACCTTGGTTCAGCTAAAGCTTGAAGGGCCCTATTAAAACAGATTGGATTTTTGGGTGCAAGTTATGCTCCCAGTCTGGTAGTTCACTCACCTGATTTAAGTATATCAAGAGACAGAAAGGCTCAATGCATTTTTTGCATACCTCGCAAGATATCAAAGCGCTTTAGGGAATTGTCTAGTTTCAAAGAAGAGGAAATTTTGGGGTTTGCATGCCAAACTAATACTATATTTTGAAACACTTAGAGAGTTTTGAACTTTCATCATTCCTTCAGACTTCTTTTCCTTTTAAATCCACCAGGTATTGACTGTAAATACCACTTTGGTTAATACGATTTTGAGAATATATACACTGCTACCTTTGCATTCAACTTGATCCAAAATTAATTCAGACATAAACAAAAATAACTTCTCAGTAAAAAGGGACACATTTAACCTATTTTTGTGAAATACCTTCCATGCACTTTTCTTCTAGGAAATTGTCACAAACAGAGCGAGTCGAGGTTGTTGTACCAGTGCAGAGTCGGCACTGTGTGCTTCCTTGTAATGATGGTTCTCAGCACTTATTTTCTCCTCCTTTCTTTGCTATCATTATCGCCCTGAGTTAGCCTATCACAGCTGAGACCAAAGTACTTTAAGCAGCCTCACGCTCACTAGTGGCCAAGCTTCAGTTCAAGCACCGGTTCTTTTTTTTTCCTTTTCTCCTAGTCAGAATGATAGCATGAGTTCAATGTATTTTTCAGCCTAGTAATTGCACAACTCGTGGTCTTTCTCGCTACTTTAGTGGCAGGAATGTTTTTGACACAGATTTTCCCTGCCACCGGTGCTGCTCTTAGTAGACACTCAGTCTTTTCTGTGGCGCTTGTGAGGCCTTTGGAAGACATCTCGGGAGTGGAGCTGGCTCTGCCAAGATACGACAGCCTTGTCAACCCGCACTAATATCTGTCTCAGTGGTCACTCTCCCACTGGCTCTGCCGCACTCGCTCATCATCTTCACCCGCTTTCACAGGCCTTCCTATGTGTGACAGCACTTTACTTTTCTCTCTCCCTTCTTTCGTTTTTCTTTTGTCTCAGGCTGCCGTGTTCTTTTGTCCTTTGTTGTTTAAAATCAAGACTACCGTAATTTCCTGAATATAAGGCGCACCCGTGTATAATGCGCACCCCAAATTTACTTGTAAAATCTAGGGAAAATTATTGTACCCGCACCCTAATTTTAGCACCAATAAATAGAAGAATACAAGAAAACACAGCTCGTGTACAGATACAGAAATGCCATTTACTGAATGGTGAAACACAGCACAAGCATAGCATATTGGTAGTTCAAAACATTACCATAAACTGACAATATTTACCGTAACAATATGATTTGACAACTTCTCCAACTTGCCAGAATCTAGGAGAAAACAAAACAGATGTGACTTTTCTTTTAATGGCTGCTGTATAACTTGCTCGTTTCATCATGATGAATAAATGTTTCTTCCTTGGATTGATACGGTAAAATGTAAGTGAGAACGTAAGTCGGAAACCCGAGAGAGCTCATCGCTGTCGACACGACAGTAACAATAGGAACTATTATTATTTGGGTTTGAGTTTCCCGAGGGACAGATATAGTTGACGGGCACACACAGGAAGTCTGTGTTGTTACGTTTGTTATGGTCCGAGTTGCGGAGCTGCAATAAACGTTGACTCAAATTAGTTCAAGAAACTAAATTCTGTGCTTTATGAAGAGTGAAAAAACAGACAAAATCATTCGGCCGATCAGAGTGAAGTATTACCGAAACAAAATGGTGATGTCATGTACCGTAATGGTCGGCAACGGCTCGCCGCATACGTTTCTTCAACACAACGTGGCCGTGTCAATAAAAAAGAATCGGTTTATATACAGTGGGGAGAACAAGTATTTGTTATGGGTTTTTGTTTCTAACCCTATATATATATATATATATATATATATATATATATATATATATATATATATATATATATATATATATATATATATATATATTTCTGTCTCCATACATGTACCCGTTTATAATGCGCACCATGATTTTACAAGTTGATATTGGGGAAAAAAAAGTGCGCGTTATAAATCAGGAAATTACGGTAATTCAGATTTGTGCAGATCAGAATTCGCCAAGGATTCCAGTGACACGGTGACAAACTGAGAAATTAACAGAGGTGGGTAGAGTACCTAAAAATTTTACTGAAATAAGAGTAGTGTTACTTTAAAATAATATTACTCAAATAAAAGTAGTCATTTAAAAAATGTGCTCAAAACAAGTAAAAGGTATTCAGTGAAAAGAATACTGAGTAATTATGGATGGGAATTGATAAGATTTTTATGATTCCGATTCCATTATCGATATTGTTTAACGATTCGATTGTTTATCGATTCTCTTATCGATTCTTAATTAGGACTAATGGACTGTAGGAGGATTAGTGATGTCGTTCGCGAACGAACCGGCTCTTAGAGCCGGCTCTTTGAAGTGAACGACGGGAGCCGGCTCCTAATAGGGAGCCGCTCTTAATAGGAGCTGACTTTTTTTTTCCTACTGTTATTTTCCCCCCTTCGGTTAAAGCCTCACGTGATTGGTCAAGATCTGTGGTAGTAGAGTGAGGGAGGGTTACACACACACACGCTGCAGTGAGGAGAAGGGGGAGGGATTAGATATACAGTGGTACCTCTACATACGAAGTTAATCCGTTCCAGGAGCTTGTTTGTAAGTCGAAATGGTCGTATGTCGAGCAGGATTTTCCCATAGGAATACATTACAATTCCATTAATTCGTTCCACAGCCCAAAAACCTGCACTAAATCCTTAAAAAATACTGCTGGTACTATTACAAATGGCAATTACATATAGCAAAACAAATAAATAATAAATAAAAATCGGATTAATAATATAATAATAATAATAATTCCTGTAATAGTGTAACGAAACGGGTTCTAATAAGGCGGACGTTTTTTTCTGTACCTGAAGGCACCGCGGCGCTGACGTGACAAAGAGGGAGGGGAGCGGGTGAAAGTTTACTTTCGCTTTCAATGCTTTCTTGAGAACATCGTCAATTGCGGCAGACAGCAGGCGTTTTGTGTGAATAAGTTGTGAAAGAAATGATGAAAACGTGGCGAAGCTGGCGATTTCTCTGGAGATGTTACCACAATAAGAATTGTCAGCTTAACTTATAAAGACTGGCGAACGATGGTCGGAGGAGGACCGTGGAGATGTATTGTTGAGCCATTTCACGGATGCCCACCCTACGCTCATATTTTTCTGTCATTTGCATCTTCATTTAGTAGGTAAGCGTCAACTTTTTCCTTGTTTCACCACCTGTACCAACCTTTTCTGAAACCTGTGTTGATTTGTCACACAAGAAAATCCGCCATGCATTCGTCTGCGGTGCTGCCATTGTCGTCGTATTTCGAGCATGTCGTCGGATGTAGAAACAAATGGCGAGTCAAATTTTACGTCGGATGTCGAAAAGTTCGTGTGTCGAAGCGATCGTATGTAGAGGTACCACTGTATACTAATTTATATATAATAAATATATATAATATACTTAGATAATATATGGTTATGATATGTTTTTTTTTTTCTTAATGCCAATCTTCGCTAAAGACTAGCTAAAACTTTGACCTGGATGCTGCTTTTTTTCTTTTTGTTTTACAAATTTTAATTCATAATTCATTTTGTTGTGTGGTAATCAAAGCTTACTTATGTTGTTTTACTGTAAATAGTTAAAAGCTTATAAATATACATAATCAGAGATTGGAAGTTTTTGTTGACCTTGTTTTGAGATGGGTATCTGTTTTTGTACTTTATAATTTATTTTTTTGTAGCACTCCATGTTGTACATGTTGATTATGTTCAGAAGAATATAAATAAAACCATATAAATAATAAATACTTGATAAACAGTATATTTTTTACATTAGTAATGCGTTTTACACATAATTTTACATGATTTTTGGTTGTAAATTAATTTAAGCAACAAAAAAAATTGAGGAGTCATTTGGGAGCCTTTTTAGTGAGCCGAGCCAAAAGAACCGGCTCTCTAAAAAGAGCCGTAATTCCCATTACTAATGAAGATCTCTGGGTTCAATATGTTTTATGTTTCATTCGCCTCGGGGTGTCGGTTATAACACAAGGAGCGGAGAGTGGAGTTGGTCTTTGGCACTTTTAATCCAACTTGGCAACAGGCACAACTATATACAGGCAATGGCACTTGATATGAGAATCACTCAATGAGCAGATAAGAGCGTGCGTGGAAAGATTTTGATGTATTTGTATGTGTATGGAAGAAGACTGGAATGTGTGGGTATATGTGTGGTTCTAAAAGGAAAGAAAATTACATCATATTAGTGCTGATTCAATAAACAATGCAAATTGTCTGTAAAGCAGTCAATGACACACATACATGACTCGCACAGTATAAGGAACACAAAGGTGTGTGTGTGTGTGGAGGGGGGGGGGGGGGGGGGGGGCGAGTGCGCGCGCACAGCCCGGAAGCACGGTGCGTGCACGTGCGGTCATCTTGGCCATAAAAGTGGTGAAAACTAAGCACTTTACACTCATATGTACAACATCATCATCTTAAGATGCTCAACTAACAAAGTTTGTGAGGACGCGTTTGTGAGTGTGACGCGTTTGTGTTAAGAATTTGGGTTTTGTGCAACGCGAATAAAATGTAAACAACGCTCTCCTTGACGCAGCGAGCATGAGCGGGAGCAACCAGTCGACGTAACAGTAAAAACACGTTAGGTCGCGCTGATAACGTCTTTAACTTATCATAATAACTTTATGGCATGAAGAGGAAGTGTTACATTCGTTCATGGACGCACACAAATGAACTGGTCGCCGCACTCTGCTCGAAACGCGCACCTTACGCCTATTTTCTTTCCCAGAATATGCAGCGCTTGTGACGTAGGACAATAAAAGGAAGTAAGTGACTGGTTGCTATGGGAACGAACGCATACCCAAGGATCCTTTCCAACAGCCAACAGAAGTATTAAAATTGATAATAAAATAGTTTAGGATTATTTTAAATGCATATATGTTATATTTTTCTTATAGAGTATTCAACGAGGAATACGATAGACCCATTAAAAGACTTTTTTTTTTTTTTTTTTTTTTTACTTTTGAACAAAAAAAAAAAATCGCCATTTCTTGATGTAGTCTCATGAATAATGACATGGCCTGTGAAAATCAATGCATAATTACTCGGCGATGACTCTTCAGATTATTCTTGGTAAGTGGTCATTCTTTGAGTAATCATGTAGTCTTACTAGCTATAATTCGACTGTGTGTAATATGCTTAAATTATATGACGTAATTCGTTCTGGTTGGAATCGATGAGAGAATTGTTAGATAAACCGTTAAACAATTCCATGGAATTGAAACACACGGAACCGGTTCTCTATAGGAACCGGTTCTCGATTCCCTTCCCTATGAGTAACTGCTAATAATTTTTTTTAAAACAATGGCCTATATTTTTTTCCAGCACGTCATCTATATGAACTGTTATTATTATACTATACTATAACCTATTACATTACCATGTTAGGCCAAGAAAGTTCACAATAATCATCGAATTCCAATTAGGAAAATTTACAGAAATGAAACGTCACCTGTCCAAAGAACAGAAGTGGCCTCTAGTGGAGAAAACGTGTAAATGTGAAATAGTTTGTTTTTTTGCTATTGCTCTAAAGCCTGACACGTGATTGAACATGCTGGCGTGATCATAGGACTTCCAACTGCAAGCTTGTGTATGATCATTTGATTGTATTGTTACTTGATTGGTAATATGGAGTCCTGTGATTGTTGTTGCGACTTCTCACTGGTTTTGAAACTGGTAGAGCCACTATTGGCATGTCTGGCAAAAAAAACAAAGTCAAATCTATTATGTAGAATAAGAAGGAAAAATGTAACAACTCTAGTGTAGCCCAAAGTAGCAGAGAAAGAGTATCATTTCTTTGTCACAAATCTACTCAAGTAAAAGTAAAAAGTATGGCGTGGTAAACCTACTCTTAGAAGTATGGTTACTCACTCAAAAAGTTACTTAAGTAATGAAGATATTATATACAGTATATAGTATATTTCTACCCACCTCTCAATATAAAAACAGTCCAAGATCTGTTGGTGACCTCTCCGAGAAATACTGTATATGCATCTGTGTTTGTCGGCAAGTCTGAGAGTGTCTGACAGCCCTGGTTTAGGTCTTCATTGGTCAGAGAAAGGTGACCAAATTATCTGCAAAACTAGAATTCCAGGAGAACCGAGCTGAGCCAAGCATTGCAGGCTAAGTGCAGACTTACCAATTCAAATACTGTAGGTAATAGTTATTTGTCATCATATGATTCAATGGCAAACAGCCCAGTGTGTAACTTACCTATTGCCCAATATCAACTGGATTAAGCTCATCAGAGACCCTAAAAGGAAGAAGTCTAAGAAAATGGAGACATACCTACCTATATGTTCGACTGTTAATTATTGTCTTAATGTTTTGATATGTAATGTTTATTTTTAAGTATTTTTCTGTGGCGTTCTTTGGTATCGTTTTTGATGATTTAGGACTACAGCGAAATTTGATTTTACTTGACTTAATAGGTTTCCATCCATGTTGTTTTGCCAACATTCCTCTTTGCTGTTGTTTTTATCTTGAGCTTGTGATGACCTCTGTAAGGTGGCGTATTCAGCAGCGGCATGTTGTGTAAACAGTCTCAACGCAGATGGCGCATAGACACGAGGCGGGCTCACAGCAGAGATCACCTTCCTTCTCCATCCAGTCATCATTTTATCCTTTTGTCCGTCCTGTGTGCTATTTTTCGTCCTCTGTCCTTGCTGTATTGTCTATTGTATGTGACTTGAGCCTTTCTGATTTCACACCTGTCAATTTGGACATGTGAGTCATCGGAGACTAGGAGAGGTTTTCTTCATAATAGTATACAACATGTCCAGCAAGATGTTAGACAAGGGGTCAGGAACCTTTTTGATTGAGAGAAGCAAAAAAAACCCAAAACATAATTGTTGTTTTTTATTGTAGTGCATCAGTGATTTAATAATGGAATTTAGCTTCCCTTTAGTAAGTCAGCCTCACTTTTTATACTCATATTTTACAGTACATATTCTATTTTATATTCACCAACTATGTAAAGCCATGGTGCCACTCAGAAGGGGAGTACTGTAACTTTACATAGTTGATGAATTCATGACCCGTGTGAGTGTTCTGTTAACAAAGATACAAAGAAAGTGAGCCTGACTTGTTCTGCTTACTAAAGCGTTGCTCAAGTCCTTTGTTAAATCTCGTAAGAGTCACACATTATGTTTTAATGAAATACTCGTGTTTTATTTTTAAAACTGAGCTGATTCAGAAGGATCCAAGAGCCACATGCCGCTCTGGAGCGGCGGGTTGTTGTCCCCTAGTTCAAGCAATACCTGAGTATCTTTAATCTCCACAAAGGAACGACAGCAATTAAATATTCATGTTTAAAATGTTTGTTACTAGAGTACACTATTAGCAAATACAATAGTGACAGTGTTGCCAGTAATTTACCATTATTCTACATTGAATTTGTATTAACCAGGAATTGCCTTTTAATTTCTTTATTAGTGTTTTATATTTATTCAAATTCCACCAGTTTTAGTTAACCCACTAATTTTGTAGTCCGTTACAGCATATTACAGTAATTTAGTGCCACTGATAAGAATGCTCTCCAAAATTATTTAATTCTATTGACAGACGGTGGCGTCAAATCTATTTGAGCAGGAGGATTACGTCGTACATCTTTCACCTGTAGTGGCAACCATGTGAGTTAAGACACATTACCTGCTGTAAGATAAGACCCAGACGTGCAAGGCCTCCACCCGTGTGTCATTTCAGGATAATTTCACAGGGACTAATATGAAAGTTGAGCTCGACCCAGAGGAGTGTGCAGCAGGTGTCGACTGAGAACAACTTATTTCAGGCTAATTAAGAAAACAGACGTGGCTCATTAGGCGCAGCGATACGGACAAGACGTTTGCCCCTCGTTACGCTTCTGATTTAGTTCGTCTCTCCTTATTTCATCAGCGTGGCGGTATACTGCAGTGGGATTGTTCAAGTGCTTGTTAACATTATTGCTATCGTTTTGTATTCAGCGTCACGTTGCTCTCTTAAGACAAACACTCCATTTTTTTAAGCAGCGAAGTAGTTTTCGGTACTTATTTGCACAGTGCAAAAGGCAATGTTACTCCTGTGTGCAATACATCCTATTTGTTTTCAACTAGTTTTTATTTTTTGTGTTACTGTCGCATTTTCCCCAATATTTTAGATGATAATCGATCCAAACAAAGAAAAAATGAAAACATAAATAAAAAAAAAATTTTTCACTTCCTTTACAGTTTTGCTCATTTCCTGTTAAATTTGGTGCCTTTTCGGGTCACTTTCTTTTTAACTCTTTGGCTGCCATTTACAGCACAAGACGTCCAATCCCTTTTGTTCAATCGCTCCTCTCAGTCAAAAGTGATTGGTGCCTATTTGATGTCTGTCATTGTCTATGGAAGGCAATGAGTTAATTGTGGGTGACTTCTATGCTAATTTCAGGGATGATTTTGGGTCACATCATGTACATTTGGGCCATTCCGGACTCAATTCCTGTTCATTTAGACTAATTTCCGTGTTGAATTTACCATTTGTGAATGTGTGTGTGTGTGTGTGTGTGTGGGGGGGGGGGGGGGGGGGGGGCATTTGTAACTGTATAGGGTAGTTTTTGTCAAGTTTTGGCGTAATTGTAAGTTTTTCCCAAAAGTGGAAAATAACCTCTGTGCAACTTCATTTTCTGAATGCTTTGTGAATTTGACAAACTGTAGGACAAATAGAATTTTAAACATTTGAAATGCTATATGACTTTGCCATGGGAAATGAATGGGCAATTTTTGGCAAAAATAAACAAACAGAAAAAAATGTGTGTTTAGCGAATCAAAATTGAAAGGGAGCCTGCGTTATGTGAAGTTTTGGAACGTTTGGAACTTGGAACCGTGTGAAACGGTCAGAGCGTGTTGGCTGTGTGTCATTCTGAGAAAGTGGCGAGAAATAAAAATATTAAATTTATATGTGTGGAGCTGTGCTTTCAAAGCATCCAACAAATGAACCAACAGTTTTTTTAGACTTCCGGCAATAAATTATTTTCCATACACTTCCTCTGTTGATTGTAAAGACATGGAACTAGAAAAGTGAAAAGCTGAGCTCTTTCTGTCAACCACTGAAAAGTTAATTGGCGACTGTCACTCGTATGATTAATGTTTAATGCTGCACCACTCACTCAAAGTTCTGGATGTTATATTATATATCATAAGCCAGTTAATGTTTAAACTTGATAAGTTGTACTTTTGCATTTGGCAAAACAAACTGAAGCAAATCCTTGTGGATCTTGTCTTTTTACTTCTCAGCAAACATTTTTCTTCCAGATAGTAGAAGAGCAGCATAGAAACTTTGAATTATAAGAACAAAAAGAGGACGAATGGAACAAATTAAATTTGCATCTCAAGGCCCACTGTAGTGCTAGCATTCATATTTACATTACTGTCGAGGGACGTTATCTTCAATGATTTATAGTTATCTATTATGGAGAGAAAATGGCTCCTTTTGGAGCACAGTACAGTACATGATAACAAGTCACATTTCTCTATACAAGTATTAGCTATAGACTTTAATATATACAGTATATATATATATTTTAAGTATTTTTAAGAATTCTATATACCGGAATATATTCTGTCCTGTGATCCAATGTGTGCGTGGAGGAAGTAAAGAGATGCTCATGTTTTGCCCTAATTTTGACTGTTGAATGAAACGCTCCGCTGATGTCCCTCAGAAAGACTCATCCACCTTCAACTATTCCCGAGGGTGACCAAAGTTAGTTTGAAAAGTTGGCAAAATAACCTTTCTAAATAACTGCAGTTCAGTTGAATGCCATGGATATCTTTTATATTGGAACAAAATTAGCCCAGTTTTGTTGAACCCAATATATTTTGCTGTTGTTGTTAAGGGGCTGTGCCCCAAGAGCACTGTGATGACTCACCCAGAAGCTCGCCTTTGAACCTAGTGCAAAATCTTTCACTTGTTAAATAATAGGGAAAAGACAAAAAAATGGGATCCATAGCTGTGTTATAACGCAAAAACCACTGCTGACCAAAAAGAACACAAAGACTCATTTTCCTCTTGCAACAAAACATCTGAACGACTCCTACTTCTTAATGATGAAGTATACTTTTGACTGACTTTATATTCAACGTGTCCAGGGTTCTTTGAGTGTCCCTGCTGTAAAAGTGCTTCTTATCAGCAAAGAACATTACAGTATTTAATATCTGTAATTGGCTTTAAGTGCACCTACTCGCCAAGCAGAATAATAGCATGTGCTTCCGTTATAATTCAGCCTTTTTTTTTTGTTTTTTTTTTTCCAAGTGGGTGGCTAAAGGGTTTTATGCTTAGCAGCCTTGGAAATAGATTTTTGTTCCTTTTAAAAACAGACATTTAAACTTTGGATTTTTTCTAAGGTGATAAAAGTTAGAATCAAAACATTTGAATGGGTTGGGTTTCATGTTTTAATGTTTCAAGAGGCGAAAAAATATTACTCTATGGTTGAAGCAGCATACTCTCATTACTTTGAAGTTAATATTGCATTTTAGATAGAGAATGATTATTATTGAATTGCATTGATCGTCTGGATGCCGTGCTTTGCTGTGGAATTATGTGCTTTTTCTTAACTGTTTGTCATCTGTATTTGAATGTGCGTGTGTATAGATTTTTTATATCAATGTACAGTGGTATGAAAAAGTATCTGAACCTTTTGGAATTTCTCACGTTTCTGCATAAAATCCCCATAAAATGTGATCTGATCTCTGTCAAAATCACACAGATGAAAAAACAGTGTCTTCTTTAACTAAAACCACCCAAACATTTACAGGTTTTCATATTTTAATGAGGATAGTATACAAATAATGACAGAAGGGGGAAAAATAAGTAAGTGAACCATCACATTTAATATTTTGAGCTGCAGATCAGCCTGGCACATCGATCAGGACTACGCTTGGCCCATTCTTCTCTCCAAAACTACTGTAGTTCAGTCAGATTCCTGGGATGTCTGGCATGAATTTCTGTCTTTAGGTCATGCCACAGCATCTCAATGGGGTTCAAGTCTGGACTTTTACTTGGCCACTCCAGAACGTGTATTTTGTTCTTCTGAAACCATTCTGAAGTTGATTTACTTCTGTTTTTCGAATCATTTGCTTGTTGCAGCATCCATCCTCTTTTTAGCTTCAAATGTCTGACAGACGGCCTCAGGTTAACTTGCAAAACATCCTGATAAACTTTTGAATTCATTCTTCCATTAATGATTGCAAGTTGTCCAGGCCCTGAGGAAACAAAACAGCCCCAAATCATGGTGCTCCCTCCACCATGCTTCACGGTGGGATGAGGTGTTGATGTTGGTGAGCTGTTCCATTTTCCTCCACACATGACTTTGTGTGTTACTCCCAAACAATTCAACTTTGCTTTCATCAGTCCACAACATATTTTGCCAAAACCTCTATGGAGTGTCCAAGTTTCTTTTTGCGAACATTAAACGAGCAACAATGTTTTTTTTAGACAGCAGTGGCTTCCTCCATGGAGTCCTCCCATGAACACCATTCTTGGCCATAGTTTTACTTATAGTTGATGTGTGCAAAGAGATATTGGACTGTGCCAGTGACTTCTGTAAGTCTTTAGCAGACACTCTAGGGTTCTTCTTTACCTCTCTCGGTATTCTGTGCTGAACTCTTGGCGTCATCTTTGGTGGATGGCCACTCCTTGGGAGAGAAGCAACAGTGCCAAAATCTCTCTATTTGTAGACAGCTTCTATGACTGTCAATTGATGAACTTCCAGACTTTTAGAGATGGTTTTGTATCCTTTCCCAGCTTTATACAAATCAACAATCCTTGATCACAGGTCTTCAGACAGCTCATTTGAGCTAGCCATGATGCACATCAGACAATGCTTCTCATCAAGACAGTTCTTACCAGGTGTGTTTTTATAGTGAACAGGGCAGCTTTAAACCGCTCATCAGTGATTGGACACACCTGACTCAAAATTGTTTGGTAAAAATGGATTTCAATTGCTCTTTAAGTTCTCTTTGGCAGAGGGTTCACTTACTTATTTTTCCCCCTTCTGTCATTGTTTGAATGCTATCCCCATTAAAATATGAAAACCTAGAAATATTTGGGTGGTTTTAGTTAAAGCAGACACTGTTTTTACATCTGTGAGATTTTGACAAAGATCAGATCACATTTGATGGTAATTTTATACAGAAATGAGAGAAATTCAAAAAGATTCAAATACTTTTTTATACCACTGTATGCATTTTGTCTGATGGGCTGCTATGTTTTAAAATTATATCCAAATGATATGACACACAAAATTCATTGAAAAATAAGGTTATATTTTTTAAGCCATTTTAAACTAATATTAATAATTTTCCATTTGCAGGCATTTCATTTTGTTTTTTCCATTTCTGTCAAATGCAAAAGCATTAATTTTTTAGGGTGTGTTAGTAGTATTCTTCTGAATTAAGTTCAATTGAGAAACTACATATTTTTTATCATCATGACAGGAAAAAGCTCAACGTCACTTCTAAATGAAAAACAAACCAAATTCACAGGAGCTATAAGCATGTTTGTGATCAGTGTGTTGATTTTTACTAAATCCTAATGGTATGTCCTTGGAAGAGCATCTCATTAGAAAACAACAAACAAATGGAAAAGTGTAATGCCTTGATGTTAATAATAATAATAATAATAATAATACATGGATGTGTGCTCTTGTGTGCTTAAAAAAAATAATGCAAATTAGTAGCCACATTCTTTTTAGATATTTACAGTTAATGAGTTGTTCTTTGGCACAAGTTACATAATATTAGCCTGGAAACCTAAGTGAAAAAACATCCTTCCATTTTTTTTTGGGACCGAGTGTGACTTGTTGAAACCAGTGCATGGAATAATGCTGTTTAAGCAGTTCTTCCATCATCTAATCCTGCTAACAGATGGATAGATGAGCAGCGAGTCAAAGGAAACCAAATGGCAGCAAAACCAAAGCCCCCATAAAAATGTGGCTCATGAAAGTTTGATTCCTGCCCTCATTCCTAAAATTAGAACATTTGTCTTAGATGAACCATTGCTACTTGGGAGTACCTTAATCTCATTCACAGCTCTCTATACACATAGGCCCACCACCCACACCCATCACATCTACGTTATTCCATTGCTGCTAATCCTTTCCCCTTAAATCCAAATTCCTTCAGCAAAAGCCTATTTGTACTGCACATTTTTCCAGCATGATACAGTCCATCCGTCATCTAGTTGTCTAGCTTAACTTCCTGGTGACCCCTCCCCAACCCCCAACCAATACTGACACAACTGTTTGTTAACTGCTTGTATTGGTGTGAGGTAAAAAGCACCACAACCTTGCTGGTTTATTTAGCACTGTTTGTTTATTGATGGAGTTTTAGTTAAGGATTCATGAGGATGAGGTCTTTGTTGTGATACTCAAGCGTTTGTCACCAGGTAGTCAGTTCCAATTGTACACTTACCTCATCGTTACCTGTGTGATGATACAAACATTTCATTGTCTGCTTGTCACTCTAATGTCCAGTAGGTGCAAAAACATTTAATGCGCAGTTGAACCCCACGATATCTTGTTCCCAGAGGTGGGTGGCAATACATCACATTTACTTTGTTACTTTTACTTGAGTAATCTTTTGACAAAAATGTACCTATAAGAGTAGTGATACCATTCAATACTTCTTACTTTTACTTGAGTAGATTTGTGAAGAAGTAACACTACTCTTAAGGCCGAATTATGCTTCCGCATCAGACCTGCGGCGTCAACGAAGACCCGATTTACGACCCAGCACCATAACCTCTCTGGGTCCTTCTTTTTTTTCTGACTGACACGTGGTGGAAATGGACTATGATTGGTCCGCTCAGACTGTTGTTTCCGGTTCAGCGAGAAATCACCGCCATTCTCAAAAATTATTTTTCTACACACAGAAATGGACCAAGCTGACGAGAGTATCAACGAATAGCAAGTACGACAGCTTCTACAATATTTCGTCTAGACATTATGAAGATTGCCAAATGGCAAGCAATTCGTGGGAGGAGATTGCTGAACATACGGGGCTGGAGGTCAGCCAGCGATTGAATAAAAAAAATGGAAGAACCAAAGAGACAAGTATGAGAATGCTTTATTTGGACATGAGTAAATAAAAGTAATAAACAAACAAACAAAAACAAAACAAAATAAAAAAAAATAGACAAACCAGTTATAATACTTGAGATAACAGCAACAATATTTAAGACAATAATAATAATAATAATAAATATTAGAATTTATTCATTGTGTCCAAAAAGGAGTAGGATGAAGCATTTGCTTATTAAAACCTACCCCCCTTTTCTATTCCTCAATAATATCAGTCCGCCCTATTTAATTAGGCCTCATATCAACAAAGAAATAATTCAACCATATACATAAGATGCAAGACAAAACAAAAATAAAATGAAAATAAAAAGTACCAGCCAATAACAGATATGTGAAAAACCCCTATATTAAAACCCTTCCTCTTCCCTATACTCTGTGAAAACCATGTGTTTGTACCACTTCCCAAACTGGGTCATGCTTGGACATTGCTTGAGCCCCTCATCTAACTTATTCCACAGCCTTACTCCACGAACAGAAACACAAAAGCTTTTTAATGTAGTCCGTACTCGCTGATGCTGTAAACTGATGCTGTAAGTGAAGCTTCACTCTCAAACTGTAATGACCTTCTCTGTTAGAAAACAACTTATGCATATTGCCAGGAAGTAACATGTGGATAACCTTATACATGAGCTGAGCTGTTTGAAAATGAACCAAGTCCGTGAGTTTTATAGTTCTGGATTTTAAAAATAATATATTTGTATGATCCCTATAACCAGCATTATGTATTATTCTTATGGCTCTTTTTTTGCAAAATGGATAGTGCATTTATTGTACAAGTATTACCCCAGACCTCTGCACAGTAGTGTGAATATGGCAGGATTAAAGAGCAGTAAAGAATGTGGAGTGATTTATTATCAAGAAGGTGTTTTGCTTTATTCAGAACTAAAATGCTTCTTGGTAATTTACTTTGTATATGTTTTATATGAGCTTTCCAGTCAACCTTGTCATCAATTACAACTTCAAGAAACTTATTTTCTTGGACCCTTTCAATATTCACCCCGTCTATCTGTATCTGTACTTGACTATATTTTGTGGCTGCTAAATTACATAAATTTAGTTTTACTTAAGTTTAATGATAATTTGTTTCTATCAAACCATGCTTTCAGTTTACAAATCTCATCAGAAACCCTCCCCAAGAGTTCATGTAAGTCCCCCCCAGAGCAAAAGATACTAGTGTCATCTGCAAATAAAACTAATTTTAGTTTGCTTGAAACTTTGTATATGTCATTTATGTAAAGAATAAACAGTTTTGGACCTAACACTGACCCCCGAGGGACGCCACAAGCAATGTCCAAGCATGATGATGCATACTCACCCAACTTCATAAATTGTTTTCTGTTACTTAAATAACTCTTCACCCAGTGTAGTACCACCGCCCTGATCCCATAATTTTCAAGTTTATTAATTAAAATGTCATGGTTAATAGTGTCAAATGCTTTCTGTAGATCTATGAATATTCCAACTGAATGTAAAGTAAAGTAGAATATGTGTATGTTCGGAATCGAATGGCCACTCGAAGCGACGACCCAGTCGGCCAAATACTGCCAGCTTTTTATCACTTTATGTCGTATTTTTGGTCGGTGCACCTCATAATTTATTGTGTACCAATGTTTGTGAGTCTGTGACTTATTTACGTGTCACACTTCAAGTATATGAAGAATAAAGCACAGGTTTGGTGTCAAAAGAGTTGTTTTGATGTTTCATTTTCAACAACAGACAGTTCACACACGATACATCATCACTGATTGAGAGTGCCTCGGTGCTTTTATGATAACGTTAACATCAAGGCTTCCAATGCAGTTTGGGAAATTCCATAGACGCCAGAAATCTGCGATGGCTTCCCACTGGCTGTTTGTAGGACACGGTAAAAAAATCGGGCTGGAGGCCTTTGCAGACCTCGGACAAAACGCTGGACCCAGTGCTCGACTACAGTTTGAAGCTAGCCGCTACAGCTAACTGGTTTCCACCCGAGGCTAGAACTCTGTATGCGGCATCAAAAGTTGGACAGACCGCCTCAAAACTATCTTCTGCGTCGCCTACGCCTCAACATATGTATGATCAACATTTATTCAATGTTGACGAGCTGAAGATCCACATTCAAACGTTCCATCTTGCATTGTTTTTTTTTTTCTCCATTAAACTAGACAAGAGGAAGTCAACAAGCATGCCCCAAAACCGTACAAACATAACGCCACACCCCTCTAGTGGCTTGGCGGTGAATTACAGAGCAACGCGTCACCTAGATGGAGAACCATCGAATGTCAAATGACACCGTCGTCGCTGCGCCGTCACCGCAACACGGGAGTATAACTCAGGGTTTACTCCACTACTTTGGGCTACACTAGAGTCGCTGCATTTTTCCTCTTTATTCTATTCTGTATTAGGTATCAGGTAAACTAGGAGTTATCAGCTATCGACTACTATTCCTGTAGCCCCTCCCATTGCAATTTGATTGAAAAACAATTCCTTTTGGTAAAGGAAAAGCAAAAGGCAATGGTGTACCGCAAGCAACACGTCACTTTTGCTCATTAAGATTCATGACGTTAGCAATTGTGGCTAGTGGGGTCAACTTCCCCTTTGTCTCAAATAGTAAATGAATGGAAATAGTGTACGAACGAGATGCTTACGGAGCTAAACCTGCCAATTCTGTCCAAAAATGATGTCCCTGGGGCCAAATTCACTGGTAAAGATGTGGAAGAGCATACAAATGTTCAGTTAAAGAGATGGCTTGAGTGTCGAGAGTTGAAAAAGACGAGCCGACCTGATCCAGAGTTAGCTTTTTTTATCCACACCTTTTTCTTGTGTGCATTGCCTCAGCCACTGACATTCTCCTGTTTCAACAATCTATCCTTTACCACCATATGCCTTGTCTTTCTTACATATTATATCCTCTGGTTGTCTTACGTCTCTGACCGTTTTTGGGGTATTTTACATTGCTATTTTTATGTAGTGATCGCAAATGCTACTCAGTGACAGCCAATGAACACTTTAAATTTTTTCATTAATAACAATAATTAATTTACACTTCCCCCTTGCTAAAGTTGTTTTTTACAACAGAAAAGGTAAGATTGGCAGTCAGATACCATTTAAATTTTTTTCAGGTCATTCATCATCAGACAGAAGCAGCACGGCGAAACGCCAGACTAAAAAGTAAGTAAAAATGTCAAATTGACTTACCTATTTGTCCTCTGAAGGACAATTGCCCCCAACAAAATGTTTACTGCATATGAAATGTGAATGGCTTCACCTTGCTTGCGTTAAACTGGTCTTTTGGACGTCCGCACATCCGGAAACATATTAAGAAAAAATCCTTCATATGTCGTAATGTCTAGAGTCGTTTCTACAAGTTCCATAGCAGAAGTGCTTCATCGCCATGTTCTTTTTTGAAAGATTACCGGAGAAAACAAGCAGAAATAACATGGTTTGTTTGCGAGCGTGTGTCTATAACGTCCCACTTCCGCGTTACGATGGCGACGTCACGATCTAAAAATAGGATTCGTGCGCTACGCTATTGTGAAAGAGAAAGGCAAAGACAATGAAAAGCGAAATAGAAAAAGGCAAAGGCAAAGAAAAAAATTGCCATTGTTTTTTTCTGTTTGTTTTTGAATGACAAAAAGTAAAAGGCAATGACAAAATTGCCATTGTTTTTTGTTTGTTTGTGTTTTCAATGAAAAAAAGTCAAAGTCAGTGAAAATAATTGTCCTTGTTTTTTCCGTTTAGGATTTTCAATGACAAAATATACTTTTATTCATTTATTTATTTATTTATTTATTTATTTATTTATGTATTTATTTATTTATCTATTTATTCATTCATTCATTTTTAAATTGATTTATTCATTTACTTTTTTATTTTGGCGCTTTTGTGATTCCATAATTTTATAGCTATAGTAAAGTATAATAAAAACAGTTCATATAGAGGACACTGTGCTAAGAAAAAAATGTAATGTAATGTATACTGTATATTCACAATGTTTCTCATTACTTGAGTATTCATTTCACCAAATATTTTTTGTTTGTTTGTATTTGAGTCTATTCTTGGACAACTACTTTTACTTGAGAAACATGATTTTGAAGTTCGTAATTTCCCAAATATATCGCGCACTTTTTTCCCCCAAAAATCAACTTGTAAAATCATGGTGCGCATTATAAACGGGTACATGAATGGAGACAGAAATATATATATATTACATACTGTACCACTGTAGTTCAATTGGGTGTCAAATGAGAGCCGCAAAATATTGTTCCGTGGGCTGAGATTCAGCCCCAGACCACGGGTTTGAGAGCACTTTTCTATGGGACTGTAATAAAAACATTTAAGGTAAAAGAAAAATCATAATTTGGGCATGAAAGGTTTAAACAGCATTTTAGTAATTATTTGACTTGTGTAGTAACCAGTGTTGGGCACGTTACTTTAAAAAAGTAATTAGTTATAGTTACTCACTACTTCTTCCAAAAAGTAACTGAGTTAGTAACTGAATTACTCTATAGTAAAAATAACTAGTTACCAGGGAAAGTAATTATTTCCGTTACTTTTAAAAGAAGTTATTGTATGTCAAAGAATTTGAAATTTTCTGAGCATTATTCGAGTCAGTTGAATAGAGAAGAACAGACTGGTAGTTGTGTTATAGAACCTTGTAATATTTATTGCACCTCACCAGCAACAGATTGATCCTACACTTGAAGTGCAACAAAAATAAACAGTTAACAATATAATAAAATAACAATCAGCAGAAAACAATATAAAGTGAGTTTAATCAATTAAATCTAACTCTCACAACCTGAGACAACTGGTCAAGTAGATATAGCCTACTGTACTTCAAGTATTTTGACTTGAAATAGTGTTTATATCACCACCTCTTAAAGGACAAAATTTCCTCTGAATGCTCTGCCATCATATCCCTCTGCATCTGTTTTGCGTGTGTGTGTTTGCAGCACGCACTGTTCCGGTTTGTGTGTGAAAACACCGGCTCTGATTGGCTTACATGACTCTAACCCTCAGCCAATCACAATCACTTCCATCGCATCTATCCAGGTGGTGCATTCAGGTAGCCTCGTCCCCTACTCCTCCCGTCACACTCAAAGCGTCTGCCGTCCTCAAGATGGAAGCAGCATTCTTGCTGGATGACAGTGGGGGATAGGAACGAGGCTAGCATTCAGGTGTAGCAAAAACAGAAATGTTAGCAAGCTTTGGAAAGCACTGTCTAATTGAATGAGCAGGGACAAACAGCCTAAGCTGTACGTGCTGTAATATTCTGATACAGAATCATCCGAGGCACCCTAAAGTGCACACGGCGCCAATATTATTTTGCTCACATGATGCGGGAGTGAGTTGAGACACGGCCTGCCGAGAGCCGTACATTTGTGTTAATGTTGAAGTTATATGTGCTATTAAAGAAACAGAGTGCCAGCACGTTCTGTGTGGTATATCTTTGCTGAGAAAAAGCACAAAACAAAACACGTGCACTATTCTCGAACCTGAACGCACCCCAAGTCTTGGATGACAAATAAACAGAGCAGAGTAGACTAGCTACCGGCTGGTAGTTTCTTCAATTTATTCAGAGTAAGTAACACACCGCTTTTGTATGGAGCTGCCAAAATTCAAAATAAAAATAAAAATAAATCAATCAATAAAAAGCAAAATAAAAACGAAAATAAATACAAAATAAGAATTAAGATACAAAAACGAAAAATAAATCCAAAAATAAATATGGAAATAAAGAGCTAATTAAATAAAAGTAAAAATAAAAATGAATATATATACAAAAATAAGAAATTACGTTAAAAATGTAAGAATAAATACAAAAATAAATGTGGAAATAAATACAAAAATAAATATATTGATTGAAATAAATGTCAATCAATAAATAAAAGCGCTTTGCCTTATATTTACTTATTTCATTGTCAGCGCCAACTTGCAAGTGGAAATGTAATTCAAATGAGGGGGCGTTCCTAAGGGTGCCATGGGTTGAACTATTCGCTTATTGGTTGATCGACATTCGATTTCTGAAATCTACTAGCCATGCCTGCCACAGATGACAGAACGTGGGTCTGAAAGTCAGGGAAACAGCCGACCTAGTTTAGTAGTCCTACTTGGTGAGAAGTGAGAGAATATGCATTATCCACCGTCGAATGTCAAAGCATGGTATAAGGTGAGTTTGTATGACAGTGGCATATTTTAAAATGAAAACTTGGTTATTCGTATGGCATGCTGCACTCTCTATATATATCTGACTGCTACTGGTATCAAAGCTACTTGTAACCGCTCCAGTGTAGCTTAGCAGAAGTTACAACTAAGTTCTCATGAAAGCAAACGATATTCCTGCTCACCATAACATTGTTTTTAGAGTCTCTGACTTGAATAATTCCACTGACATCGCAACGTTGGATGCTCGGTGATTACAGGGATCCCAGGATCTCATCCAAATTCTGGGTTCAGAATGATGCAAGGACGTCTCAGGTTCCGACGTACAAAGGTTCAGAGTAAGTGAATGTCATTAATAATTTGACTTGGACTATAGTTTCATTCATTCAAATGAAGTGTCAAGAGGAAATATTTGTGTTAAAAAAAAAAAAAACAAGCCGAATCATGACTTTGCCATCAGGGTTAAACCATTTTGTTATTTCAAGTCCTGTTTAAACACTAGAAATTACTTCTTCAGCTTTTATGCAATGCAACTTTTTAAATTGCAACTTGTTTTCCTGTTTTTTCATGGAGGACTTCGTGTGCAAGAATCCATGCCACGTCTGGATCCACCGGGAATTGTCCGCACACTACAACTACAAACTGTTCGGCGTAGATGATATTCTGTGCCAGCCCCCAACAGTCAAAGGCATAGCTATGACAACCATAAAGTCATAAATTAAAGCTCTATATTGGGGGACTCGGAAGGAAGTACAAAAATAAATTAAGACCATATTTTTTTCACCCATTTTGGAACGATAAACCCATATACAGTATAATATAGACCATTTTAAATTAAGTTTAAATATTTCATGCTTTTATTATTTATTACGCGCTAGGAATATAATTCATTTAGATTTGGAGTGCTTTCGCTGCCAGCCTCTCCCAGTCAAAAATTGATTGGATGTCAAGCGCTGTCAATGGCAGCCAATGAGTTAAATGTTGATGTTTATGGCTTGCAAAAATAAGAAACCCTAAAATTTTATGTCTCAGAATTACGAAAAAAAAAAAAATTTCTGGGCCCTGCAACACATTGTCTGTTATTGCAGAAATGTTGGTATAGTTTTAGTTGCCACTTCTGGGAGATGATTGGATGAAATTTTACCCATCAAAATCAAATTATGAGGTGTGGCACGCCCTCTTTGCTTGTTGGCTCTTTGAAAATGGCTTAACAAGTTCAACTTCAAAAGGGATAATGTAAAGTGCACATTTCTAATCAAAAACATAACATTAAAAACAAAACAAAACAATAAAAGCATGAAATATCCCTGACCAAAAAAGTTAAATAAAATTATATAAATGCGAACACTTTCACAGTCTAGGGCTAGGCACATACAGATGAGGCTAATCAATAACTAAATTTGCCATATACGATGTGTGCATGTTTAGTTATATTTTAGGACTAGTTGGTTCAACTTTAAAGTACATATTTGCAGTTTTATGTGATGGTCCACATGGTCATCCCCCCATGTCGATGTCAGTCCCAGAAGTGCAGCTGCGACAGGCCTCGACTTCTGAAGAAATTCAGCAGATGTCAGAATTTTCTAATGTATTGAATGTCTACAACGAGACTATCCATCCTGCGTCAAATATTTGGACTTGTTTTAAATGACAGCATAGAATGTTGGTTGTCGTTGATGTGACATTACCTCAATAATGTGAAGAAATAATAAAGGCAATGATTGTTTTTCTGCAAAGTAATATTTTATTGATGACCAGTGTAATACAATACAAATGATAAACAGGCAATTGATGTACAAAAAAGGACTTCCAGCACAACTAACTCGTTCATCAAAAAAATTGTCCACTGGACACCAACATGAGCCACTAAAGGTCAGTAACTTTTTCCCCTAATACTGGCCAACTGCTCACCATCAGCATTCCCTGAAATGTAAATTTATTGCGTCTTCGGGGAGCTTTAGGGTAAAAAAAAAAAAAAAAGCACGTAGATAAGTGAGGACGAGAGATGTCTTATTGTTGAGGAACGACACCCCAACCTTCCTCAGAAGTATCTAGAAGAAAATAGATGACAACGGCAAAATGGTATAATAGATTAGCTACGAAAGCATTAAACGAGACACCAGCCGGTGCAAGCAGTCTTCCGGAGCACCACACGAACTTGAATGTGTGAATTTTGCTTCACTAAATTGCGCTAACACTAAACTATTCCTTGTGAGTTTAATGTTGTTAGCAGCTTTATCCGTGTCCCGCCTTGCCTCCCCTTCCTGAGACCCAATGCAAGGTATTAGCTTATGGAAGATTATATAGATTCAACATACCTCAACTGGACTTAGGTAAAAAGTTTTTCAAAAAACACACACCAAATTACCAATTTAATACGTACCTTGTCCTCATCCAACCGATTGCCAGCATCCCGTAGCCGCTTGGATTCCGACCTTCTCGTCTCGTCCCATTATTTTACGAAGCAAGCAAGCAGCAGGAAGGCAGACATTACTTCGTCGATCGAGAGGATCACTGAACTGGCATGTCGATCGACCAATGGGTGAATAGTTCAACACATGTAGTACCGCCCCCTCATTTGAATAACATTTCCACTTGAACGTTGGCACTGACAATGAAGTAAGTAAATATATGGCAAAGCGTTTTTATTTATTGATTGACATTTGTTTCAATCAATATATTTATTTTTGTATTTATTTCCACATTTATTTTTTATTTATTCTTACATTTTTAATGTAATTTCTTATTTTTGTATATATATTCATTTTTATTTCTACTTTTATTTAATTAGCTACTTATTTCCAAATTTATTTTTGTATTTATATTTAATTTTTGTATCATATTTCTTATTTTTGTATTTATTTTCGTTTTTATTTTGCTTTTTATTGATTGATTTATTTTTATTTTGAATTTTGGCAGCTTTGGTCCTCCATACTTTTGACCGTCAGTGACGGTAACGGCGTTGTAACGGCGGAAAAAATAATTACTTAGATTACCCCGTTACTGAAAAAAATAACGCTGTAATGTAACAGCGTTATTTTATTTACCAACACTGGTAGTAACGCATTATTAACCTCTGCAGTCTTAATTAATTCATTAATTAATATAGTGCTAGCCGGATGGGATATGAGGTACTAAACTCCTCAGTGATGAACACTCCTGAATTGAAGAAGATGAATAGGCCTTTGAAGCACATCCCATCCAACTCAAGTCGTTGCCTCTTTGTGATTAGCTCAAGGCGACCACACTCATTAAATGCGTACTTCCTTTTGAGTTGTTTGGCCTCAATTAGCAGTGTTTTATTAATCAGATACACGAGACGGAGTTTTTGGTGTAAAACTCTTCCCTCACTGCTACTGTACACGAGCTCTTGTCACAATATTTGGACGTTCACCAGTGAGGCGAGAGCTGCTGTGTGCGAGTTGTAAATGAGCTTGTCACCGTTTCATAAACACAAGTGAAAGTTTCTGTGAAGTTTGGGTATTTACGTGTGTTGCATGTCACACCCAATGACACAGGCGACAACTTCTTTGTTCCTTCGGGGTGAGCAGATGCGTGGCCTGCAAGTGATATGCCGGGATGAAAACTCTTTTCTCCATGCATGACTGCTTGATGCCACACGTTCAGTTAGGGATGACGCATTGGAAGGCTGCGTGATGTGGTGTGCAAGCTTAGTTCAAACCTCCCAAGGGTTTGCATGTACTTTTGCAAAATGGTCGATGCATGTGCATTAACTATGCATTAATGTTAAATGAACAATGGAATGTGCAGAGGTGGGTAGAGTAGCCTAAAATTTTACTCAAGTAATAGTAGCATTACCGTAATTTCCCGAATATAAGGCGCACTCGTGTATAATGCGCACCCCAAATTTACTTGTAAAATCTAAGGGAAATTATGGTACCCGTTCATAACGCGCACCCTAATTTTAGCACCAATAAATAGAAGAATACATTTCATTTTACTGACTGGTGAAACACAGCACAAACATAGCACATTGGTAGTTCAATACATTACCAGAAACTGACAATATTTACGGTAACAATATGATTTGACAACTTCTCCAACTTACCAGAATCTAGGAGAAAACAAAACAGATGTGTCTTTTCTTTTAAAAGCTGCTGTATAACTTGCTCGTTTCATCATGATGAATAAATGTTTCTTCCATGGATTGATACGGTAAAATGAAAATGAGAACGTAAGTCAGAAATCCGTGAGAGCTCATCGCTGTCAACACGACAGTAACAGTAGGAACTATTGTTATTTGGGTTTGAGTTTCCCGAGGGACAGATATAGTTGACGGACACAGTAGTGACGGGATCTGTCGTTCACTTGAGTAAACGAATCCATTCCGGTTCGTTCAGTAAAACGATTCGTTCAAACGAATCGTTCAACGAATCGTTCGCCCCCCTCATCTCCCTCCCCACCCAAATGAATCGTTCGGTTAGTGAACGGGAAGTGACGTTGCCGAACGAATCACCAAAGACCGCTTCGCAGTATAACTGAACGGGAAGTGACATTGCTTGGTCCCTCCCTCTCTTGCACATTGACCACTCGTCGTAGTTTCAGAAATGAGTGACAGGCGATATCATTCTGCTCTCAGAGACAGCCTCGTCTCCCTCCCTCCCGCAGCTGCAAAAGCGAGGGAGAACTTCCGCGTCGTCTGTCCTAGTTCTATGGGCTCAAAGTCATGGCTCGTGCTTGCATTTCGAATTAGGACACGGTTAAACATTTTCCTTTTGAGGTGGAAGTCGGGGTTTGGGGTCGGGGGCGCACGGACTTTCTTTAGCATGATCTTGCTCACATATACAATGCTGCTGCTAACAGCCAACGCGGCATGCCTGCTGTCACGAAAATACAAATAAATCGAAAGTTTAATTTCTAATTATGGAACGGCCAACACATCATATTAACCTCTCGCTCTGTTGTATTTTTGTTTTTTATTATTAAGATGATCGTTTTGAATTTTTGCACTGGTATTAATAAATAAAATAATCCGGTCAGCTCCCCTGTCGTCCCCGCATCTCAGATCGTCAAATGCTGACGAGAAATAATTGTTTGCTTTATGATTTCGCCTTTCTACTCTCATTAGTCTGTTAAGAAAAATGTAGACATATTGCAAAATCTCCCGTGTCCGCGCGCTTTGTTTTTGGGGCGCTTGAGTAGCACATGATGGACGGATTGACATAATTTGTCAAACCAACCGACACCCTCTGACACGAAAAAAAAAAAAAAAAAACACTCGGAAAAAATTGACATGTATATACAGTTTCATTGCAAATCAGTATTATGGTGATCATACTAAATATTATTTTTTTTCTGTGCACATATGAGGTACATATCGCTGCCATGAAGCCTCCATATAGTGACAGTTCTCTGCCCGCTTCACTGCCGTCACGCGACCGCAGCTCAGGTTTTGCTTGCCTCGCAGCTACGCGTGTTTTAAATTACTGTAAATTTGATAGTATATCGTCATAGGCACAGTCCCGAGTCTGTTGAGAAAAGTAGAACACTAAACCATGCTCGCTAGATTTGTGTGGTGTTTTTGTCTTTTTGAGCAGCATTTGATAGGCTCCACGTTAACAAATATGTGACAAAGTCGTTTCCTTTCATTTTATGACTCGTTCACCGCATAGTCATTACTGGAAAGTCAAGTTAGCAGCAAGCTAGGTCAGGAACCGGAGGACCGAATCACTGAACGGGAAGTGACAAAACTCAGTCTTTCCCCCCTGCCTGCACGCTGGCTGCTTATTGGCCACACGTGGAAATGAGTGACATACGCCATGATTCTGTTTCCGCTCCCTCCCCTGCCCGCGATGAGGCTGGCGTCTGATTGGTCGTGTGCGATGTCAGAAGACGCTGCCGCTTGCTCAACGCCCTCCCACGCAGCGAACAAGCGCCACCAACTTCATAGAACGAATCAGTGCAGATGGTGATTAGTTCGGTCTCGTTCACCCAAACAATTCGTTCAAAAAGAACGAATCGTTCGTGACTGATACAACACTAGGACACAGAAAGTCTGTGTGCCTACGTTTGTTATGATCCGAGTTGCGGCGCTGCAATAAACTTTGACTCAAATGAGTTCAAGAAACTGAATTATGTGCTATATGAAGAGTGAAAAAAGCAGAATTTAATACAGACGAAATCATTCGGCCCATCAGAGTGAAGTATTACCGAAACAAAATGGTGAAGTCACGTACCGTAATGGTCGGCAACAGGTCACCGCATACGTTTCTTCAACACAACGTGGCCGTGTCAAAAAAAAAAAAATCGGTTTATATACAGTATATACAGTGCCTTGCAAAAGTATTGTTCACAATTGTTCTCTTTTACTAAAATATGTTGTTAGAAACACATTAAATGTTAAATCAATGGCAATATTTTATAATATTTAGTCCATATATTGACCGTTAGTTGGCGCCATGGTTTGCGAGTTCGCAGTGATGACGTAACTGGTATCTTTCCAAATGTGTAGCGTGTTAAACAATTGCTTATTGCTGCCTAAACTCGCGAAGTAAAATGCCACGATGTGCTGCTTTTGGATCCAATTTCCAGTCAAATGGAAACAAGGGGAGTGAAGTAAGTGGTCAAGGTGGAATTATTATTTTTAGTGAATAAATGTGCATAAGTGGAAGCTTCTCCCCCTTTTTTGGTCCCTGTATGCACGTACCCTACCCACCACGCGTTACAACTGGCGCCCGAACATTTTTCCTGGATGGTCAGTCAAGTAAGGGATCCGTCTATTTTCTGGATCCGACGGACCCACTACGTCTGCAATATTGGTTTCGGATATGTCCATTTTTTTGATTCGTCGGTCCCACAGCGGCTTTTCGGATCAGTCTATTTTGTGGACGGCTGCGACATTGCCATGGGATCGGTCTAATTCCTGAATCTTCGAGTTAGTAAAAAACGCGGATTTAGATTACTATTGCTATCTTTTATGTTGACTCTTCTTCGTGGGAGTTTTCCCCAAATCATACTAAATAATTAAAGCACTATGGCACGCTACAGTGATGACAGTGACTCTGACGTGGACCTCACAACAATGTTGGAGTTCGTCAGGAAACGCGTGTTTGCTTACTGCTGAGCTCCCAAGTGAAGAGTGGTCAAGGTGGAAATATTATTATTTTTGGAATAAATGTGCATAGTGGAAGCTTCTCCCCTTTTTGGTAGTTTTATACACGTATCCTAGCTACCACGCGTTACAATGTACAAGACATGGATTACTCAAGGTGTGCTCTTTGGCCTGTACTGTATGTAAAGCACACAACAGCTCCGGATGCTGACAATCTACATAATTATATTAGGATAAGTTTGAAAACGCAGTATGCTTACCTTGAATATCTGCTAATAAAACCGGAGTTCCAAACAGCATACACTCTCGCTCCCAACCAGAGTTCCAAACAGCATCCACTCTCGCATCACCAGTTTTTTCCAACTTTTGTCTTATCAGGTATTTGCTGCGCGCATTTTACCCTGAAGCTCGTCTTGTGAACGACCGACAGTGCTGTCCTGCTCTTCACTTTTCAGATCTGGTTCAAATAGGAAGGGTAGAACTGACGACATGTTGGGAAAGCTAACGAGTGACATGCTGGAATTTCGGCAACGGGACCAGTGACGTTACACACTTTGACTTAACAAGAATGGCAACCTATCATTTAAAATAATTTTACAAACTTTATTAAAACAAAAACATTAAGAGGGGTTTTAATATCAAATTATTATAACTCATACTAACATTGATCTTTTAAGAATTACTTGTCTTAAAAATAGAAGATCCCTTTAATAAGTACTGCTGGTACCATGACAAATGGCAATTACACATACAGTAGCAAAACAAATGAATTATATATAAAAATTGGAATAATATTAAAATAATAATAATTTCTGTAATAATGTAACGAATGGTGTTCTAATGTGGCGGATGTTTTTTGCTGTACCTGAATGCACCGCGTGGCTGTCGTGATGGTGAGATACAGAGTGCGGTTCTATTTTACTTTCTCTTTTAATGTTTTGTTGCTGGCGTCAACTGCAGCGGACAGTAAGCGTGTTGTGTTGCACAAGTTGATGGAATAAATGATTAGAAACCTGACGAAGCTGGCGATTTCTTTGGCGATGTTATCAAAATAATAATTGTCAGCTTAACTTATAAAGACTGGCGAACGGAGGTCGGAGGAGGACTGTCGAGATCGTAGACATTCTATGGCCGTATTGTCGAGCCACTTCCCGCATGCGCACACCATGCTCATTTTCGTATCGTTTCTATCTATCCTTCCTTTTTCAACACCTGCACTAACCTTGGAACCTGTGTTTTCTCTCACAAGAAAATCCGGGGTGCGTCCATCTTCTGGCAAAACAAAGAAACTGCGGCGCTGTCATAAATCGTTGAATGTAGAAAGAAATGGCGAAAAGATCATGCGTCGAAATCATTGTATGTCGATGTACCACTGTACTAGTATTGCCCTCACATATTTTGCAATGAGCAAAAAAATAAAGATGTCTGAATAATTTTAAATGAAAAAATGCATTTATTAAAGGATTCATTTTTGAAAAAACAAAAAGCAAAACTATTAAATAGTAATAAATTGAAATAAACAAAACAATAACAAAAAAAAAACGCAAATTATAAAATGCAAAAAAAAAAAAAAAGCAATGAAAAATAGATTCTAAATAGTTCAAAATAAAAAATATAAATAAACAATTCTAAATGAAACAAAATTAAAACAAAAAACTAAAACAAATTGTAATGAATTGAAAATATGAATATGGGTTTATAGTCAAATAAGTGTGGTGCATGTGTGTTTTACGCTTTCAATTATTATTGTAATTTCTAAATGAATCTCTTGACCTTTAGCTGACATTGACAGCAAAAGACGCCCAATCCATTTTAACTGGGATGGGTTTGAGGTGATCTTGTCAGTCACCGCAAGCGTTGCTATTGCCAATGAGCTTCCCACTGATACACCCACTCCATCGACGGCCAATCAGAGCAAAGAGTATACACATTAGCTCTGATCAGCTGCTTACTAATGGTAAACTAGATTTTCCAGAGAAGAGGACAAAATAAAATGGGTTATAAAATGACAGTCTGGGAACTTTCAAAGCAGAATGTCACGATAACCTAGGAAAATGGTATAAGAGAATAAGAAAAACTGTGTCAACACCATATGGGGAAGTTCAGAATTTTTGACAGTGCGCTTAATCTTCGAGTTAGCGGGGGTTTAATTAGTCGGTGGAGTTGATTTCAACAAATTCTATGCAGTTTGTCAGTTATTTGTTATTTTCAGGGCACTGGAGTGGCTAAGCTAGCGTGAGTCAATGGTCCCATTTTAGCATGCCAATAAAAAACAACATACAGTGGGGCAAATAAGTATGTAGTCAACCACTAATTGTGCAAGTTCTCCCACTTGAAAATATTAGAGAGGCTTGTAATTGTCAACAGGGGTAAACCTCAACCATGACAGACAGAATGTAGAAAAAAAAAAACAGAAAATCACATTGTTTGATTTTTAAAGAATTTATTTGCAAATCATGGTGGAAAATACGTATTTGGTCAATACCAAAAGTTCATCTCAATACTTTGTTATGTACCCTTTGTTGGCAATAACGGAAGCCAAACGTTTTCTGTAACTCTTCACAAACTGTGCATGTGCACAAATGTGCATGTAGAGGCTGTTTGCACAGCCTCTACATGCACATTTAACCATGTTGCCGTTCTTTAGTCAAGATTCAGTAGACTGATGCTGCGTTCGAAGAAGGTGGGAAGTTGGAGTTTTCCTACCTCTGACCAGGAAAAATATCATTGGAAGGCCACTCGAACTGGAGAGCCCTTGTCACGAAGTAAAGAAAAAAAAAAGTACCCCGACTTCACGAGTTGCTTCAATCAGACGTCACAGGACAAAATGCCCATGTAAAAGCAGACCGTCAATAGTAAAACTAAAGAAGTTTACAGTGTGCGCTATTTACTAAAGTTGCACCGATACCGATACCAGTATCGACAGGGGGTGCCGATCCGGCCCGAATTGGTGGTATCGGTATCGATGAGTACCAATATTTAGGGCGCTGATACCATCAACTGGCGTCACTTGAGCGCAAATGAACTGACCTCCCCACGTGAGCTAACTTCCCAAATCCCGATGCATGACGTCTGTATGATTTTGACTCGAAATTACCACACGGAAATATTTACGTCTTCAATATTCAGGATGTTCACTACAACGCATATCCGCGATGTTGCGCGGCTTTTCTAACATGACATTCACAAACGATTAGCATGCGTAAGCTAACGCACGCTGTTGGAGCGCCGATGGGATCAGAAAGGTTAAGACCGTGAGAGACTAAGCAAACTCATGGTTTCATGATGAACAATGAGTGGCAAATTAAGAGCGCCTACTTCAAACTCGTCTTGTTTATGAAAGTCGATTCTCATATGCCGGTGTTGTGCAGTAATGAGCAGAAGTGACTTCTGTGGCCAGAAAACACTCAAGCGGCGCAGCGCGAACACGAGATATCATCAGATAGCAACCTAGATGTCCTATGTTAGATCCCATACTAACTCTCACGCGCACACACTAGATATCATCAAATAGCAACCTAGATGTGCTACATTAGATCCCATGCCATTAGCTGCGTGAGCCCAGAGCGACGCCATATTGTCCATTGATGAATTAGAAACCGCCATGACTGAATGGAAATTAAGCAGGCCAAATCAATCCATACCAGTGACGATAGATAATGCTGCACTCAGACCACAAATAGGGTGTTTTGCTTATATGGTAAATATAGCTGCTAAGAGAGCTGCAGCAATCAACAGTGTGCCCCACTTTACAAACAGTTAAGATTGTTCTCAGCACTTATATACAAAATTTCTTCACATCAGTAAGAAGTGGGCACATAAATATTATGCACTAAAATGCTTGTTTATATGATGGCACTGTTATTTTTGGATTGTTAGCAAAAAAAAAAAAAAAAATAATAATAATAAGAGTTGTATTTTCTGTTTCAGAGCATTAAATGTATTGAATTGTATCGAAAATCGTACCGAACCGTGACTTAACTGTATCGTTGCATCCCTTATACATATACATATATATATATAAATAAATAAATAAATATATATATATATATATGTATATACACACACACACACACACACACACACACACACACACACACATATATATATATATATATATATATATATATAATTTATTTATTTATTTTGCAAACAGTGGTATCGGAATGGTATCGGTATCGGCCGATACTGCACAGCCAGGTATCTGTATCGGTATCGGGCCCAAAAAATGGTATCGGTGCAACACTACTATTTACCTTTGCCGTCAAATTTTCCTTCACTATTTATTTGATCGCTTACGAGAAGGCAGGTTTGCTGGAGGTCAAAATGTCTTTTGATGGACAAAAGAAAAAACGATCAGCCATATTGCTGTTTACATTAGCTTGGAACGCTTTGAGGTCGCAACTGATACCATCCTAGTAGGATAAATCCGTCTTTCCACCTTCCTTGAATGCAGCATGAGCATGAGTGGCCGAAACACTCGTCTGTATAGTGGTCGCATTACGCATCTAAAAAACAGTCCTGCAGAATAAAATGAATTACCGTAATTTTCGGACTATAAGCCGCTACTTTTTTCCTTCATTTTGATACCCGAGGCTTATAGCCTAGTGCGGCTTATTTGTTGATTTTTTTTTAGGTAACACTTTATTTGACAGCGGTGTCATAAGACCGTCATAAGATCATCAAAATTATGACATGACACTATCATGGACATTACTGAATGCTTATGTCATTAAGTATCATTTGGCAATTTATGTCACTAACTCAATTTTTATCCATCTTGGATCTTTTGCATTTATTCAAAAGTGAGATCATTTGCCGGATAACACTTAATGACATCTGTTATAAACATTCATGAATGCTCAGGACAGAGACATGCCATAATTATGATTGTGTAATGACAGTCTTGGCACCACTGTCAAATAAAGTGTTAAAAAATACCATAACGAGCAATTGATGAAACCATTGGAACAGGAACTGAAGAAATATTTAGCACAGAACATGATTTTTGATTGTTATTTACATCTGTAGCGCTGCAATGTATGCGAAGAGGCATGTTGGATGTCAACAGCAGGTGGCAGCAGAGGTTGACTGTCTCCCCCAAGGGAGCAGTGATGGCCAAATGAAGCTTCTTGAAGCAATAAAGCTTTGCACTAATTGGTTCAAAGTTAAATGATGGTTCATTTGATCTAATGACAGTCGGTCATATGATGCCGCTGTCAAATAAGGTTGTACCGGTTAATATCTTTTGGTGTAAATATCCCATGATACAGTGAGGACAACTGCGGCTTATAGTCCAGTGCGGCTTATCTACGAACAAATGCCGTTTTCGTGCCAAATTTGGTGGGCTGCGGCTTATAGTCAGGTGCGCTTTATAGTGTGAAAATTAGGGTACTGCAGTTTGGTGTGACATTGTTTTAGAGGCATGGATATTTGGAACAATGAATTTTGAATGTATTTGACTACGTTAGATCTGCTAATATCGTATTTTATTGACACGCTAAGATAGGACCACTGACTTGCGCAAGCTTAGCCTCTCCGGAGCCCTGAAACTAACAAATAACTGACAAACTACACGGAATTTGTCATTGTAAACCCTCGCTAACTCGAAGATTAAGCCAAATGTCAAAACTTCTGAACTTCTGCTTTAAAGTTGAGGGCCTTTTACGGATTTTTTTTTAATTGATCTGATTTAACGTGTGCACTGTGCATACTTGTGCAACAATATCATAGCAGCTATTTATTTATGTTCTTGTTTACCCAATTGAGCTGTACTGATGAAAAAACTGTTCTGAAACCCTCCGTCATTTTTATACCTTAAAAATCTGACATTAGTTTCTCGTGGAAAAAGGTTTTTACAACGTTGGGGAACTATTATTAGAATCAAATGTCATGGTGTTATTCTCCTGGTGAACGTCAAACATCTCCTCTTGTGTGCAGCTGCAGCTTTCGTCGTGGTGTCAAAGTATTTGTCTCAAAATAGACTTCTTGTTGTGTTGCCACATAAGATCAGAGCAGCATCTCCACTGTATGCAAACCTGTTATCGTGTGTCGCTGTGATTCTTGCGTCAACAACTTTGTGTTGCTTTCATAGAAAGGAAATAAAAACACAGCAGGACCATCATGAAGGAGTCAAGTAAGAGTCACAGCTCCATGTTTTATTCATGGCTGCGCTGCTATGTTTTTACTTACAGCATGCTTGTTTTCACAGAGACACCCATGACGATCAGTCCCGAGTCCATCTGTTGGGTGGGATCACAACATCCCCCGAGAAACGGGGGACCACCACACACGAAAGCCCACCCGCCCAAGCCTGCTGCAAAGTACCATGAAAAACCTCAGACCTCAGTTTTCAGAAGGACAACCATCTTCATCAATTCAATTGTTGACATTTTCCACGGGTTGTCATTATGAAATAAATGGAACTTGCTTCATTTCCAATAAATTGTGCTTACTGTTGTCGATGGTGGGCAGGGCCCAGTGGCCATGCTCACATTATCTTGCTTTTTAAAAAATGGAAATACAGTGGTACCTCGACATACGATTGCTTCGACACACGCTTTTCGACATCCGACGCAAAATTTGACTGTCCATTTGTTTCTACATCCGACGACATGCTCGAAATACGACTATATATGACAGCTCTGCAGTTTCTTTGTTTTCCCGCAAGATGGACGCACGGCGGTTTTTCTTGTGAGACAAATAAACATGGGTTCCAACAATGTTAGTGCAGGTGATGAAAAAAAGGAAAAAGTTGAGGCTCACCATTGAAATGAAGATGGAAATGAAAAAAAAAATAAAATGAGCGTGGGTGTGCATCCGTGAATTGGCTTAACAATAGGGTCGTATACGGTCTGTAGGCGGTCCTCCTCCGTTCACCAGTCGTTATAAGTTAAGGTGACAATTATTATTATTGTAACATTGTTCCTTCCTTCCTTCCTTCCTTCCTTCCTTCCTTCCTTCCTTCCTTCCTTCCTTCCTTCCTTCCTTCCTTCCTTCCTTCCTTCCTTCCTTCCTTCCTTCCTTCCTTCCTTCCTTCCTTCCTCCTTCCTTCTTCCTTCCTTTCTTTCGCTCTGCCTTTTTTTTTAAAAATTAGAACCTGCAGGTAACAACCTAAAAATTAATCGCAATAAATTAGAAATACATTTAAGAACAGATAAAAAATACTTTTAATTCCGTAATGAAATAGGAATTGGCGTTTTGAAAACAATTCGCCTGTGTTAAGAGAACGTACTGTACATGTATTTCTTTGTCATTCTATTTCATTTTAAATTCCCCAATATGCTGTGCATAAATGAGTGCTGAAATCTAAAAATTGCAAGGCAGAGAGTCTGCCTCAGATGGGTTATCAATGGATGTAAAAAACAACAGTGATGTAAAATAAATGAATCATGAACAGTAAATCCCATAAAATATGTGTATTGAGGATATTTCCGAAAGAGGGCAAAAAGGCCGGGCGTGATAAATGGAGCTGCACTGTTAAGTAGGTGCATTATATCAACTGAGATGCCCTACCTCCACACAATGGGGAAATACAAAAACAATTTACAAAGCACAAGGTGAGCACCAAGACCTGACGTGAACCTTAAAGCGTTTTCTTCGTCAGCTTGCTTTTCTTCTAAATCAAGTGTGTGTGTTTGTGTGTGTGTATTTCTCCTTCAGGCAAGAAGATACTTGACATCTGGAGAGGAATGCTGAAGGTACAGTATGATAAAAATCTTCAAGCCACCGCTTAAGCCTGTCTACAAGGTGTTTGCGTTCTTCAATGAGGGGGAGGAGGATTTATATACAGATACTGTATAAGCATATGAGGAGACCAAACCGACAGGGGGGTCACATGGTTTCCATTGCCTAAATCGAACCTTTGACATCCCCCCAGCGCTGATTGCGGACCTTAAAATGGAGCACCATTGTCGGGCATGGAAATGAGTGGTCTAGATGAAAGGCCAGGAGGAGCAGAGGAAAAGAAAGAAGGTAAGCAGGAGATGCCCGACAACAGCTGGGGAAAATAGGAGGGTCTCCCCGGGGAGCCTTATCTACTGCATCAATTATAGAGGAGGGGCTTTCAAATGTGTGTGTGTATGTGTGTGAGAGTGGTAGAGAAAACCACTGAAAAGCAAGAGACTGTCCACACAGATGCAAAGTACCACAGTATGCACCCTTTTTCATGAACACAAGCAAAATGCAGATTTAAGCTTCATTAAAGTCTCACTGTTACCTCGGAGGGGTTCGTTACTGAGTTCGATAGCTTGGACTTCACTGAGCCACAACCCACAGTCCTTTTGAAACCAAAGAAGCGCCACACGCAATTTGAATCCCTGTCTAAGGCTACGTCTACATTAGGACAGATATTTTTTTTGCATTGTAATTCAGACAAAATTTTACACCTGTCCGCACCACGTTTAAGGTTAATATACGCCATGCTCCTGCAAGGGATGCCTGCATTTGCGCTGACTTTATAACCTGGACATTACATCATTTTTGATTGGCATCGGCAACAAAATAAACCACACATTTCCAAAGATGGACAATGGACCCTCTTCCTCAGCTTTACGATCCAGTAACAATTACATTTTGTTATGTTTTCATTTTAATTTAGCTATTTCCAGTTTGCCATTTTGATAATTGCAATGTTTGTTTGCAACTTTTCATTTTATTGCGAAGAAAGAGGACATGACAATATGCCGCCATAATATTTACGTCATCAGCTTTTGTGCTGTAACCCGGGAATTTAATGCTTGCTTTCAGACAAACCGCTTCCAGGGTCCCGAACATTATACTAAGATGCGACTCTGTAAATGTCTGCGTCATCTCTGTGTCAGCCGACCCAGGAAATTGCTTTCACAAATAAGGGCTGCCCGTTTAAATCCCGAGATTTAAACAGTGTTCAGGTGTGTGTGAAAGGGGCTCTAGCGAGTGACGTTATCATCCGCGTGGGTCACCTCTGAACCGGAAGCTTATAATTTTTCGGCGTTGTTCGATGTCTTCTCCGGACATATTCAGGCGTAAAATTTACAGGCTCTTTCAGTTGTAAAAAGAGGAGGAGGAAAGCTGTGTCCGCCCCATTCGCCTCCATTGTTTACAATGGCATAATACTTAATGATGATGGTGCGCTCTGTGACATCACTTCCTTTGTATCTGATTAATATACGGATAGCCTAGGCGGCTTAGGCACCGTTCATGAAATTATGCATCTCTCTACCCGTGTAATAAAATCTCCGGACAAAAGGTACATTAGTGTAGACGACATGCCGTTTCTAATTACACGTTTAAGGCTATTATCCGTCCAAGCATAGACGTAGCCAAAACCTGGCGCTGTTGGCTATTGATGCCAGAGTCTGGAGCGCTCCCCATAACAATTTGGCAGGTAGGTCAGCCTGTTGAAGGAGATAGTACCTTTTCCTGTAGGCACCGTCTAACTGTTTGCATTACTCTAACACACTTAATATAATCAATCAGGGAATAGTATTGTTTCTCATTTACTGTTTGACTATTTGTATTACTCTAACACACCCAATATGAAATAAATAGCACTTATACCATTGTTTAAGGAAAACAAGCAGAATATAGGGCATAAGAGATAACCAACGCCTTCTCATCACGGAAGCCGAGCGCGTGCGTCATTCAACTGACTGAGCAAGATTGATGCACCAACTCCCGCAATCACTTCTTCCGGACAGTCCAGATAGAAAGGCGGGACGGCCTGTCCCGACACAAGGAAAACCAACTCCTGATATCCAACTGATAACACGACTGACAAGACTCCAAGAGCCCTTTTGACTCCGAGGTGGCAAAATCCACAATCCTTGTTGCCCTGACAACAGTAACTCCCGAATCCTCCTGTCTAATCCATAAACAGACAATAATCTTAAACAACGCCCAAACACACCCTTTTCCTGCCCACGGCCCGCCCAGCAAGAGCCTTCAAATGACTGAATGTTTAACTAATCGTGGTTATTTTTTCTCGGGAACTTTTTGTTGATGTGTGATAGGGTGACCTTGCCTCCCCGCCTGAGTATTGCTGTTTCGCCTTGCCATTATTATCGCTGTCGACCTGAATAAATTGTCAACTTGTTTTCGGTGAGCCTTCTTTAAACCTTTCAAAATGGAGTCAGTACAAAGGGTTAAGACTAAGGTGAACGCGTGGCGTTTGGCCTTCTGGCTGGATTGCCGGGGTCTCGCCAGCCTGGCTCGTTGGATCTACGCCAGCACGGGTCCGGCGGTTCGGCTGGCGCGATTCTGGTGGTCTGGCTAGAATTCCTTCCCTGTAGGGATGGGAATCGAAATCCGATTCCAATTCCAAACCGGTTCCTAGTGTTTCGAGGCCTCGACATCACAATGAAAAAGCCTTAACGATCCCTTTAACGATTCCTAAAGACGCATATTGCGTCGTGACTGTCTTGTTGTCCAGACGCATCAAACTAGCATGGCGCCAAGAACCACCCGCTCCAAAGTTTGGCTACACTTCACCAGGAAAGCGGGTGAAAATGAAAGGTTACGATGGTTTAGCACGAGCATTGCAGCCGTAAACATAACAATGACAGCACGTAGGTTCAAACGCTCAAAAGTGTGTCTTCATTTCACGAGGAAAAATTACAACAAAACGACTTGCAGTCATTGCAAGGTGGCTATAACTGCATCGGGAGGGAAGGTGGAGATAACTGCATCGGGAGGGAATAGACTGCACTGTCCTCACCGAGACGCTAAGGCTTAGTCCTGGCTATACAGCTAGCTAAACTCCGAAATGACGATACAGAAGACGTTGGTATAATTTGCTGACTTTATTCAACCATCACTTGAAGAGTGAAACTAAAAATAGAAATGAAACAAATCAATTTCGTCCCCAATAACAAACAGGTTTGCATCAACGTAAATCAGCGATGATTAGCTGCTAATACAGTAATATAAATAGACAGTTAGCATGCGTTCGCTAGCATTAGCACATCGTTCAAACCACTACACAACTGGATTTAAGTGTCCGATCGCGAGTGGAAACACACAACTACAAAAAAGATGATACATACAGGTGTTGCCTCTGTAGATATTTTACAAACATTAACAAAGAACAAAGGGTCGTAGCAGTGTTTCCCTCCCTCACTAACTCGCTCACTCGCTTGGATGCGGCATTTCTTCTTCTTCGCGTGTAAGCGCGCTCTTCTTCACGTGAGCACGTTCTTCTTCGCGTGAGGAAGCGCAGGGCTCCCCCACTTGAGCGTGAGAGCACCATAAAAACTAAAAGGCATGCATTTCAATATACTGGTAAATAATTAGCTTTAACAGGGGTCCCCAAACTACGGCCCGCGGGCCGAATACGGCCCGCCCCGACATTTGGTCCGGCCCCCTGAACAATACCAGAGAGCATTTTGATTTTTTTTTTTCTCAATAGTGTTATTTATTTTCTGGCCTTTTCTGTGAAGAACTCAGAGAGGGTTATTTGTTTATCTATTGATTAATAGTGTTATTATTATTTATTATTATTATATGATATGATTATTTTTATTTTATTTACTTTTGTTCTGTGAAGAATCCAGAAAGGGTTATTTGATTGTGGCTTTCTGAAAAACAATAATTTTTTACATTTAGGCACTCCTGCAATCGTCACACTTTTTCTGTTACAAACTGACCCCGGCCCCTCATTAGAGAAGGGAAAAGTTATGTGGCCCTCACAGAAAAAAGTTTGGGGATTCCTTAAACACATATTGCCAACGGCAGAACAATGACCTATATGCCAATATACACCAATATTTTTAATTTCTATTAGAAAAATGTTTCAGTAAAATGTTACACATTCTTGTGCATTTGCCACTTATTGCCACAGTTAATATTGAGGCTTTGGGCCTCTTTTGACCTCGTTGTGAGTTTGTAAGGTTGTGACTTCTGGTTAATCAAACTCGATGCCAATCAAAACATTTGTTCTTCTTTTTCCCCAAATTAGAATCGATAAGAGAATCGATAAAGAAACGAATCGTTAAGCAATATCGATAATGGAATCGGAATCGTAAAAATCCTATCAATTCCCATCCCTACTTCCCTGTACACACTGCATGTACTATGTCAGAGCTATCAAACACGCAATTAGATCTCATGTGGGAGACCAGTTTATTTTTGGCTAAATAGGTTAAATCACCGGATTGCCATTGACAGCGCTAGACGTCCATTGGATGTCTAGCACTGTCAACGGCACTTAAAGCATTTAAGTGAATCTAACATCTATTGTTGTCAATGGCAGGCAATGAGTTAATTTTGCGTCAATTCCTCGTAATTTTAGGACAGTTATGGGTAATTTCGGGTAAATTTTTGTGGCATTTCCAGGTTGCAACCTGCTGATTTGTTTCGCTTCCTGCTGGTTACGGGGGATTTTGGGGTCACTTCCTTGTCAACTTGTTGGGAGAGAGCCATTTTGACTGGAAGGGAGCGAACGGACGAATGTGACTGGGGGTATTAAACTGACACAATTGCAGTAGTGTATGCACTTGATCACACAAATCACAAATTTCTGGTTTTCACTGTGACGATGTCAAAATAAAAGCATGTGATCCTGTATGTACCATATGAATGAACAACGTACAAGTTGCCTGTCAGGTACTGTTGACACCCCATCTACTATGTGATGTGATAAAACGTGTCACGTCCTTTTTTTTCCTTTTTAATTTCTCGGCACCTGATTCGTTGTGCCTTTTTGGTCTCATAATATATTGTATACCATTGTGTGTTTTTATGCAAGAAATAGTCCTGTATTAACTGATGTCTAGGAGGAGGTGCGGCACTGGAGCAAATGGTCTATTGGCTTAACCACCGAGGGAAATAACGGTGTTAGAGGAGCAGGCAAGGCGAAAACAAACTGTCCGCAAAATGATTTATTTATGATTTCAATTGTGTTGCTCATTGCCTCTGTGACGGGCTGGCACCCAGTTCAGGGTGTACCCTGCCTCCTGCCTGATGTTAGTTGGGATAGGCTCCAGCACACCCGCAACCCTCGTGAGGATAAGCGGTTCAGAAGCTAAATGAATGAATTCATTGTCTGACCTGGTATGGCATTGGTGCATGCAGGCTGCTAAAATAAAAATGTTGTGGTGCTTCCACTCAAGAACATGTGGTGCCCCTACACACAGTGCCTTATGTGCGTCTAGCAAATGGCAGGTCTGTCTGGTTGGCGTCTGCTGTATATGTCACTTCCCCCATCTTGGTGTTTGTGTGCATTCCCGCTCGCCGCACCTTTGCTGATCAAGTGTCATCTTCTCACACTCTCCCCCACTTTCACAAAAAAGGTCAAAGTTCAACACTCCGTGTCAAGTGTGACGGATGCTCCCTTAACACAAGATGTGTGACCCTGTGACCCTTCCCTGTGTAACAAGGCCAGGTCAAGCCAGAAAACCAAACAGCATTCAAATAGTCATTTCTGAGTGGGTGTAAAAGGTGGTCATTATGGGAACAATTGGATTGCATTGGTCCAATAATAGCACAGATTGGAGCAATCCATCACGTTCCTCATGCATATTGAGACCCAATCAGACGGATCATCATTCATATTCATCTGTGCAATCTTTAAATTTGAACCCCCCCCCCCCAAAATAACATGTCATGTTTTCTCTAAACTGTATGCTTTCGACTGTTTTTTTTTTTTTTTTTTTTTTTTTTAGGCTTGAGCCTTTTCTTCCAATAACCTCAGTGACATTTCATTCCACAGAAAACATTAGGAGCCATCATCGACCTGCCACGAACACAGTGACCTCCTCACCTTTTACTTATGTGCACTTGTATGTATGTGACCGCTACATATGTGGGAAGGTGTAATCCAATCTGGTGTACAGTTTGAATTTCCATGTGGACGGACAGCAAATCAATGTTGTGTATGTATAATCACATACCCTTTGACCTTCTACGATGAACCTACATGAGGGGGCGACAGGGGTATACTGTAATTCAGGTTTCCCTCTGACAAACACACAAAACTGCATTGCTCATTTGTTGTATATGACTGAAACACTCTCATGCATCCTCCTGAAATATGCAGCATGGATCAGGTGTTACAGTGGTCATGCCTCAACTTGAAGATTGTGGGATTGATTCTGAGCCCTTGTGACTATGTCAATGTGCCCTTGAGTGGGATACTGTACTCTCTTTTTTTCTGAAATACTATTTATTACAGGCATTAACACAGTGTCAAATTGACATACTGTAGGTAATAACCAGTGTTTTCAGTACTGTAATCTGATTACTTTCTTTAATAACGAGTAATCTAACGCGTTAATTTTTCCAAGCCAGTAATCTGATTAAAGTTAGTTTCCCTAGTGCCCGTGCGTTACTATTTTGTTTTTGTCCTCATAATGTATGTAGAATGAAGAATACTGTAGTCATGTACGAAGAGCATTTCTCATCGGGGGAAAAAAAAAACGGGTCACGTGTTTTACGGTGTTGTTTGAGGCTGAGCGCTGTCTGCCACGGCGGCCAACAACATAGCATTCTGATGAGGCAGCGAGGCTAACAGTGAAAGGTAGGATATGTACCGTAAATAGATGCCTTTGCTCACTGGAAATACAGCCATTACTTCACATTTCTGTCCAGTAAAGATGACAAAAGTATCTCAGTTGGATGTCACGTTTTCTCATCGGGGGGGAAAAAAACCGGTGTTGTGCCGAAAAATAGCCGCCCCGCGTGAAATGTCCCCCCTGACGGGAACGCTAATTTATAACGCTTTATTGAGGTGAAAACATCAAATGTTTTCATGGACGCATTACAGTAATGGATCTACAACTGTAAAATCAGTTTTAAATAATAAAAATAAATTAATTAAATAAATTACACAAAATACCAATGACCCAATGACAATCACACAGGTATGACATTTATTAGTTCAAGCAGAGTAAAATAATACATATTCACGGTACAAGAGAATCGTTTCCATTTCCATCGATTGGTAAGAAAAAGCTGTTTGTACGAGTGACGTGTGGGTGCTCAATAATAAAATAAACAAATAAATAAAAATAAACAAATAAAATAAACGCTCAAAATAAAATAAATGCTATTTTTCGGCACAACACCTGTTGTCCGGCTCACGTGTTTTACCATGCTATGAGTGCTGTTGGCGGCTAACAAACAACTGGCTACCTCTCAGGATGCTAACAGTGGAAGACGTAGGAGAAGAACCACAAACGGCTGCATTTGCTTATTGGACATAGAGCCATGACTTCACATTTCTCTCCAATAAAGATGACAAAAAATATCTCCGTGCGTCGCAAATTTTGCACTGGCTCAAAAGAGCAGTCGACCGCTAATAACTCTACATCTAATTCAAGGAACCACTTGGAATTACAGCACAACACGACAAAAATAGAAACAAAGCCAACAGGTACCAGAAAGCCAGCACTTTTACAGTTATAACCAGCCTTTACGTACATTTTATAGTTATAGTTTGTAACCATAGGCGGAGTGTGATGTTGTGTGTGTGTGTGGGATGGCAAAAGAGCGAGTCAAAAGTTTGGACACGCCTCATCATTTGTGCTTTTTATATATTTTCACTACTATTGTAAATTCTCAGTGAAAATATTAAAACTATGAATGAACATGAGGAATTATTTTCTTGAAAACAGGTTTTATATTGTACATTCTTCAAAGTGTCCACCCTTGAGGTGTCTCCAAACTTTTGGCCTATACTGAATGCATTATGAAATACTTTGTAGGATTCTTGTTCATTTCATTTGTTTTTGTTGTTTGTCTTATTGCTTTACAACTTTTATAGACAGCATTTTAACGGCTAGATCTTTATTTTAAAGGGGGAGTTCAGAATTTTTGACATTAGGCTTAATCTTCGAGCTAGTGGGGGTTTAATTAGTCGTTGGAGTTGTTTTGAACAAATTCTGTGCAGTTTGTCAGATATTTGTTAGTTTCAGGGCTCCGGAGTGGCTGAGCTAGCGCAAGTCAGTGGTGGTTGAAATCAACTCCATTAAACCCCTGCTAACTCGAAGATAAAGCCTTATCTGAAAAATTCAATTACACGCGATGAAATTTTTCTGTTGAGGCAGCAAAGGGAGAAAAATTGGGAAAAGTAACTGACAAATTACTTTTAAAGTAACTTAGTTACTTTGATAATAAAGTAATCAGTAAAGTAACTAGATTACTTTTTTGAGGAGTAATCAGTAATTAAATTACTTTTTCAAGTAATCTGTGACATCACTGGTAATAACATTAAAAGATACTTTTGTCCACATGGCGCTAAGCACAAAAAAGCGAGAAGATCAGACTCAACCAATGTTCAAATTGTGCACACTTTGTTTTTGGTTACAAAATAGCCCCAATTTATACAGCTTTAAATTGGGAAAAAAAACAAAACATTTTTTACTTCTACAGCAGGGGTGCCCAAGTCTGGTCCTCAAGAGCCCCGATACAGCTTGTTTTCCATGTCTTCCTCCTCCAACACACGCCTGCAGAGCGTGCTGATGAGCTGATCATTTGATTCAGGTGTGTTAAAGGAGGGATGAAAAACAAGCTGGATGAGGGCTTTCGTTGCAAATACAGTGCTACCTCAAGATACAAAGCTTCATTCAGTACACGAAGAGATGTGTGAAGATGAAATCGCTTCTTATTAGGAAAAATTATTAAGCATATAAAAGATTAATATGATTTCCGCTCAGAGAAAACGTCACGACCACAAATGCGCCATAAGATCCTGCTGCCATGTTGGTCATAATCTTTCCCATCATGCTCAGTACCATGATCCTGCTCTCCTATTGGCCTATTGTTGATATCACTTTCGCTTTCGGACATTGCCTCAATCGAAAGGTAATGCTCCAAATTCTCTTAATTATTTATTCTTTGTTCTTTGCATTATGTTCTATAGACAAGTTTCTGAGGTACTTCCGCTTAATTCCTTATGTCTGCATACCATTTCCTTTTTCATCTTTTTTAACCATTGACTTTAAGGGCGCTGGAGTAGCATCACTCACTAAAGACCCTGAAAAACAATGATTTGGAAATACCGCATCCTTCTGCTATCTCGACATGGGAAGACAACATAAAGAAGTGGCTGAGGGTGACCACATGTAAAATATTTTCTTATTTTTTTATACTTTACGGCAGTGGATGGAAAAGCCATCAGGTAGCTCTGAGGCATTCCAGTACCTCCACAGCCACAAAGTGTCATCATACAAACTATGGGTGCTGGTAACACCAGGAGGGAGACATCCAAACTGCAGGCTGTCCCGCGGGTCCCGGGTGTTCGTGTTGGCATGCTGCCGCTGTCTAATGGAAGGTATGTGCTCCAAAAATATGAAACCTAAAATCTGGCGCATGAAACGATTTGTTGCCTTTGCTATTGGCATTACGATGATGATTGTAATTATTCATTCATTTTCCATGCGGCTTTTCCTCACGAGGGTCACAGAGGTGCTGGAGCCTATCCCAGCTAACAACGGGCAGTTGGCAGGGTACACCCTGAACTGGTTGCCAGCCAATCGCAGGGCACAAGGACACATACAACCATTCACGCACACACTCATACCTACGGAGAATTTACAGTATTAAATCAGCCTAACATGCATGTTTTTGGGATGTGGGAGGAAACCGGAGTTCCCGGAGAAAACTCATGCAGGCACGGGGAGAACTGTGAGGCGGACGTGCTAACCACTCAGCCACCGTGCCCCGATTGCAATTATGATCTTTAATATTATTTACTGCAAGTACTGCTGCTAGCCTATTGCTAATCAGTACGTGTTGGATGGCTCCGCATAAAAAGCAAGCATTTTTTGTTAGTCTGTTTACCGGTGGAAAACGCTGATAGGCAATGGAATATAAGTTGATGTGCCTCACAGCAACACCTACTGTACATTGATGGACATAGAGCTTACAATGTCTGCAATACAAAAGAATGACATACTACTTTTGTTAAATGATATGTACATACCTTGTGGTATTTCCTTCTAACAAAAAAATCCCTGTCAACCTTTCTGCATTCGGCAAATGTAACATAATTTGTACTTTCACCTCATTTTGGTCAATCAAATGGCCGTCGTATCAATCTATACCTCACGTCAACACAGGCTGACAGGTTTTTATATTTTTGTCCTTGAATAATCAACGAAGTGATAAAAACAATCATCCAATCACATCTACGTCTCATCTAGGTCGAGCTGAATCCATTTTTGAAGATTCCGTGGGTTCCTCTGGCTTGATTTCGCAGTTTTAACGTCGTCAACACACTGCTAACTTCAATCGCAACTCATGAGGTTTTTTCTAAACTGGAAGTTTGAGGCAGACATTGTCCAAGATGGCGCCGCCCATATTTTGCTCAGGAAACTTGTCTATTGTCTACTTCATTACAGGTATTCACGGTTAGGTTACTGTAGGTGTATTAATTGATTCAATTGTATTTGGCTCTTATTTCATCCTGGTTTTACCCATATTGCAAAATTTAATGTGGTGTTTTAGTAGAGATTGGAAAGAATTAGGCGATTTACATGTGAAACGTGATTCATGATTCGAAAAAATCTTCATACACTCTGGAACAAACTCATTTCATATCTTGAGGTTACACTGTATAAAGGAATGTAATTTTCTGGTCCTGCTGCGACGGCTGGGAGAGAATGATCATGTTTCAGTGCCTTTGATCATGTAAAATCCATTTTGACTGGGAGGATTGGCAGTGATTAAATGGATAGGAAATCAATCATTGTCAGTGGCAGCCAATGAGTTAAATAATGATTCAATGCAAATGCGTTGTGTGTAAAGTTTGAATGATACTTCATTTAACCCCTTTGTGGCTGCTGGTTACTATTATATAAAACTTCATTTGGAGGTTCACACTGTTTAGCACTCTTTGGAGGTTCACAAGCAGAAAGTTTTTGTCAACCTTGACTCCATAACAAACAAATAGTAATAGCCTATCTGTGACATGAGTTCTTACATGACGCTAATGGCGGAAAACACAGACAAGACTGAAAAAGCAGCTTCTGCTCTTGCACTCCTCTTTAAAAGAAACTGCTGTATTTTAAGCCAAAACAACTGTTGTATTTGATACAACAATATGTCTTTATGCTGCTATAGCAGATTCATGGCGTATTAGGCCCCCGAACTATTTTTGATTTGCCGTTTTACTCCGAAAACCCCCGTTTGCGGACGTCGCGCAACCGCTTTTGTTTCAACCCAGCCATAAAACGAAGATAATTAAATATATCTATCATTCAAAATGTCTGTCAATTTTAGCTTGGAATCATTAATTGATGTCTAATATTTCGTTAAAAAAAAAAAAAAAAACTTTAAAAAAATTATTTACTCGCATATTGTAAACTTTTGAACAAATTACGTCACAATGAAAAAAATGGTGTCTGTAAAAAAGTCACGGATATTTACCTCATAACTATCGCTCGATTGTATTTTTTTTGTTTCTGTTGCATTTTTTCCGATATGTTAAATGATAAATAATCGATCCAAACGAAGAAAATTTTGAAAAAAAAAAATAAAAAGTTTAAAAAGGTAAATATATGAAAAAGAACATCTCGACCACTCCTTGATGTCTGCGATTTCTGCATCGCGGACCTTGTTATATTACCATGTTTCATCCATAAAATCCCCCAAAAATTCAGCTGTGGCCATTCACAGCTGTGTCTTGACACTCAGTGATACATCCTATATGGAGTTTTTGGGTCGAAACAAGGTAAGTATGCGATAATATCTCGTTAAAGTCATGGCGTCATTAATTCTGCTTTTTCATGCGCTCACCTCCAGATAGGGTTTTGCTGTTTAAAATGTTTTTTTTTTTTTTTTAAATGCCCTCATGTTCAAAACTTTTCTTCCCCCAGAAAAATGAGATTCTAAGCTTTCCAATGATGTATCACACATGCATATAGGACAATTTTGAAATATGGAGCGGAACTTCAAGTCATCTGAGTGTTTTCCGGCTAATGCATTCACCAAGACTGAGCCCAAGTCTTGTTTAAATGATGTGAGTGTGAAACATATTTTGTTTTAGGATGATAATCGCTGCTTTGCTGTGTTACATTACCAGTCCAAGATGTACTCTTCTTCCCCCATAGTCAGCTGGAAGAGACCCCGGCTCACCCGCGACATTAATGAGGATGAGTGCTATATAGAAAGTGGATGGATCTATCGCCTATGCCACCCACATATCTTTTGCTTGAAATTCTCACTTTCGCAACTTGTTTTGACATTTATGAAATGCACACATGTACACACACGCACAGTGCGTCACGATCATGGTGGCTTTCAATCCTTCACAGATGAGAACAGCAGCTGAGACCCTTCTGATTATAGTACAGAGAGAAGCAAGGCAATGTGTATGCGTGTGTGTTTCATAGCTGGGAGGTGTAAGTGACAGGTTGGTAGCTGAGCTGACGGGCTTGGAGGAGGAGAACGATGGAGCGATTAGATAGCATTGAGTTAGGGGCGGGTGCTGGAAAAGATGGAAGAGAGTGGTGTGAGGAAGGTCAGGAGGGAGGAAGAGGAGATAATGGATCCACATCCTGTTCATGTGTGAAGGACAGGAAAGGAGAGGAAATATGACGCATGTTCACATGTAAAGTTTGTTGACGTTTTCATACAGGAGCAATGTGCACTCACTAAACACTTCATTAACTCATCCGCTGCCAGCCCATCTGAAATCAGATGGGTTGGATACTGTATATAAACCGTCACTATCCGTGAAGGAAGTAACCATTATTTTTAATAAATCAATACATGTTCCGTCATGGAGGGGTTCTGTTAATGACCCGAGTATCCCGTGCAAGCAAACAGGCAGACACGTGACACATTAAAAGTTTTATTTTTGGAACTTTCCACATTGTGCCTCAAACTATCCCAGTGTGGTTGAGTCTGTTTGAGCAGCCCACCAAAAATAATAAGCCTTGAAGCTGACCATTTTGTCTTGGAGAACTTGCAGCCAAAGTCTTCACAAAGCCTTGGCTACAAACTCTATACTTAATGGACACATCAGACGATTAACTGGCTCATTTCTTAGTATTTTTTTCATGTCACAATTGCTATGACAACTAGGATTAAAAGAACACACACATACTTTCATGAATACTGTTAACACGCAACACATTTAAGTAGGGGAACAGATGGATCAGAGCAGCTGAAGTGCTTCCCACTTTAGTGTCATTTAATTCTGAACCATTAAGGTAAACATAAATCGACGAGAGGGAACATGTTGAGTGGTTTTCTGTTCCTGAGGAATCCATCTGAACACTTAAAACTTGAAGACTAAATAATAAAATGCAGTTAAATGCAGTTAATGCAGGTAAAGTTATTGTTTATCAATCGCTACCAGGCCCACCCAGTCAAAACGGATTGGACATCTGTCTATCAGTGGCACTGAAACATGATCATTCCCGACAAGCCCTGTGGATCTACCATTACTATAGACCCCCAAAGCACCTTATACGCAGTCGGCATGGCAACGACATCGATGCCATTCTCCGTACGAGAAGCCTGTGTGCATCAATATGAGTTTGAAACTGCCCTGTCAACGTAATACATGATTTTGATTTACTCGGCTACGGTCAGACTGAAGGCAGGGAAGTTGTTGTTATGAGGATTCAAGGACGTGGACGCGTACGAGATAGCGTGCACAAGCGTCCTTGATTCACGGAGATGAATTTAACTCGCCCTTTGAAGGACAAACAAATACACGGGCATACACAACACACAATCCATTCACCAGTTTCCTGCCTCAGCACATACATATTAAAATGTAATACTCCAAGCACACTGTATAATTTTCATATTACACAGGCTGTAAACCACTAAAATGCAGCCATACAGTAAATAACAATCTGCCACTTTTTCTTCACTGACAGGAAATGTAATTGAGCATTTTACTTGTTATGCCAACATGTCAATTGTTTTATTAAACAGTCAGGCATGACAGCAGGAAATGACTTGTATGTAATGTAATGTAGCGATTGTCAACGCATGTTACTTGAACCATTAAAACCAGGATTGATTGATTGACTGATTGATTTTTATTTCGAGCAGTATTAACAAAAACAGCAAGAATAGGTAAAACATAACAACAATAACAGTAGTGTTGATTACAACAAAAATTATTAAGAAATACATACATACGTAGCTCGAAAAGGAGTGGGAAGAAGCCAAGCTTTTTTTTTGGGTCCTACCTCCAATTCACTCCCCAAAAATTCAATGTGAATATAGTCACTTCCCTACATTATCATCATCATTGCACTATCACCACCACCATCACTACCACCGCCATCATCGTCACCATCACTGCCGTCCCCATATATTGATTGTACTTTCATAAGTCATAATTTATGTAATAACAGCTTTACGTGTTCATGGTGATAATTGTTGAAATGTTAATTATTCATTATACAATGTTATTTGTGGACCTGCTGCCAGAGGGGAACAACCCCCAGTCAACGGGACCACTCATTGCTACGTGTCCTAGCTGTGCATTAAAAGATAAGATTTGGGAACCTGAGCCAAGGTGTTAGCCTCCAGCGTCAGAGCTCCCACTTGCCAGCCCTATACACCAAGTTATATTGAATGTGTAGACATATTAACATGTTTGCATACTAGTTCATCTATATAGATATGTATAACCATTTAACGATCACCATCAGCACCGGCGTTCCGCTTTACAAAGAATTGTTCATTACGATAGAATCTGGACTCAATTGGATTAGAGCATTATTCACAACACCAACGATGAAAATGACAGTTACGGCCACAACAAGAATGACAACGATGGCAACAACAGCCATGATAACAGTGATGACATCAACGGCAACAAAACACTTATACTACAACTCTACTAATCATAATGATTACACAGATAATAACAATAATAGTTGCAGTGATCATAATAACACTAATATATCAGTAATAATAAGTAACTATAACACATGTAATAATTATTGTACATAACTCATGTATGGGATGATATTTTTTGTTTAGTACAGTCAAATTACATTTAACTTTTAATTTCAATGCATTTCCAGTGATGCTTTCTTTTAAACAATTAAATAAAATTTGTATTTACATTTTATGTACTAGTGTAGTTCATGTTCATCATCTCATGATTTACTAGAAGATGAAATACACTTTACAGGAGTATGTTTTGGTGAACATTTAGCCCTACTATGCTACCCAATTTACAGCCATTCAAGGTCATAGATGTCCAATTGATTCTAAGGTCAATGTAACTGATAAAGTTACAGTGTCACTGACGGTGACATTTGTCCCATTCATTTTGTCTGGGAAGGGTATGGAGTCAAATTAGTCCAAATTAGACAATATAGTATGTTCGCAAAATAAATAAATACAAAATAAATTGTGTTTGGGGAAAAAAATGCCTTCTCAAAAGCAAAATTATGTTTTGTGTGTGAAAATATTTTTTTACGGTTGGAAAATTACCTTTTTTTCTGCGAACAGAAAGATACAGTGCCTTGCAAAAGTATTCGGCCCCCTTGAATCTTACAACCTTTCGCCACATTTCAGGCTTCAAACATAAATATATGAAATTTAATTTTTTTGTCAAGAATCAACAACAAGTGGGACACAATCGTGAAGTGGAACAACATTTATTGGATAATTTAAACTTTTTTAACAAATAAAAAACTGAAAAGTGGGGCGTGCAATATTATTCGGCCCCTTTACTTTCAGTGTATAAATGCACCTGCTCTGTGATAGTCTCAGGGTTCTGTTTAAAGTGCAGAGAGCATTATGAAAACCAAGGAACACACCAGGCAGGTCCGAGATACTGTTGTGGAGAAATTTAAAGCCGGATTTGGATACAAAAAGATTTCCCAAGCTTTAAACATCTCAAGGAGCACTGTGCAAGCCATCATATTGAAATGGAAGGAGCTTCAGACCACTGCAAATCTACCAAAACCCGGCCGTCCTTCCAAACTTTCTTCTCAAACAAGGAGAAAACTGATCAGAGATGCAGCCAAGAGGCCCATGATCACTCTGGATGAACTGCAGAGATCTACAGCTGAGGTGGGAGAGTCTGTCCATAGGACAACAATCAGTCGTACACTGCACAAATCTGGCCTTTATGGAAGAGTGGCAAGAAGAAAGCCATTTCTCAAAGATATCCATAAAAAGTCTCGTTTAAAGTTTGCCACAAGCCACCTGGGAGACACACCAAACATGTGGAAGAAGGTGCTCTGGTCAGATGAAACCTAAATTGAACTTTTTGGCCACAATGCAAAACGATATGTTTGGCGTAAAAGCAACACAGCTCATCACCCTGAACACACCATCCCCACTGTCAAACATGGTGGTGGTAGCATCATGGTTTGGGCCTGCTTTTCTTCAGCAGGGACAGGGAAGATGGTTAAAATTGACGGGAAGATGGATGCAGCCAAATACAGGAACATTCTGGAAGAAAACCTGTTGGTATCTGCACAAGACCTGAGACTGGGACGGAGATTTATCTTCCAACAGGACAATGATCCAAAACATAAAGCCAAATCTGCAATGGAATGGTTCAAAAATAAACGTATCCAGGTGTTAGAATGGCCAAGTCAAAGTCTAGACTTCAATCCAATCGAGAATCTGTGGAAAGAGCTGAAGACTGCTGTTCACAAACACTCTCCATCCAACCTCACTGAGCTCGAGCTGTTTTGCAAGGAAGAATGGGCAAGAATGTCAGTCTCTCGATGTGCAAAACTGATAGAAACATACCCCAAGCGACTTGCAGCTGTAATTGGAGCAAAAGGTGGCGCTACAAAGTATTAACGCAAGGGGGCCGAATAATATTGCACGCCCCACTTTTCAGTTTTTTATTTGTTAAAAAAGTTTAAATTATCCAATAAATTTTGTTCCACTTCACGATTGTGTCCCACTTGTTGTTGATTCTTGACAAAAAATTAAAATTTTATATCTTTATGTTTGAAGCCTGAAATGTGGCGAAAGGTTGCAAGGTTCAAGGGGGCCGAATACTTTTGCAAGGCACTGTATTTTTGTTGTTGTGCTCACTATGTCAAAATAATCCCACAAACACCACACAGCCATTGGCTAACCTGCATTTGGCTAACCAGCCAGCCAATGGCTGTATGATGGGTAGTTCCTCTAGTCTACACGCTCATTCTTCCCACAGCCTCGTAGTCATTGGAATACAAAAGTGTCTTTTGGACATTCAGCGGTTTCATCTAGTGTTGTTTTGTATCGTATATACATAAAATAAAAAAGTGTAACTAATACAAATAAAATGAAAAGTGATAAATGCCGTAAGTAATAAATATACAGTGGACCTTCATGATACAAACATCTCACCTTATGTGATTTTCACTATGCAAGCATCGTCACGAGATTTTTCACTGTACAAGCACCAGAAAAGCCTCTCTCTTGCTTGGCGTGTCCGGGTCCCTCTGCATCCTGCCAGGTGACATGGGAGCTCTCTTTTTCACTTTGTCTTTTCTAGCGGGACGCCGAGACACAGGAGAAATAGTACGCCTGCCGGTGTCCTGCCAATGTAGTTAACCCCGTCAAAAACTGTATCCCCTGGACGGAGCCACTGCGCTGCACTGATTTGCTTGATTTCAGTGTTTTGGTGATGTAGTTATCTACGAGGTTTTAAAACATGGCCCATCCATCAGAAAAAAATCAAACTTTTTTGTTTCTGTCGTATAACGTAACATACGTACTGAACGTAAAAAAAGGCAATGTTTTACTGTTGTACTCGTAGCATGACCTATAACTGTTATTACTGTAATTCAAGTCCTGTATGGAGTTTCTCCAATTTGATAAATGTTGATGTCCAAAATATATAACTGTGATTCTTTTCTGGCTTCAATTAATTGCATAAGTCGACTTAACTCATAACTAATGAGCGTGTGTGCGCTCTCGCGGCCGGGGGATACAATTTTTGACGGGGGTAACTACATTGGCAAGACACCGGTGGTGGCTCTGTTGTACAATTAGCGTCTTTAGTCGGGCAAAAAAAAGCACTGCTCACCATTTTTGTGGTGCTCTCTGGCGTTTCATGATCCACATTTTCAAGTCTTGGTTCTTGCTTAGTAGTTGTCACTTTTGAAAGCTTAGGCTAAGCAAAGCAAATGACTATCTAAGGTGCTAGTCAGATGATCTGTTCGAAAAATAATTTTGACCCATCATAAAAATATCTTTTTTTGTTCATTTCATTCATTTTTGTTGTTTGTTTTATTGCTTTACAATTTTTATAGACAATATTTTACCGGAAAACTCTGAATATTAAAATCCTATATAGGAAAGTCAATTACATGCAATGACACTTTTCGGCCACCAGGGAGACTTACCCCACCCCGCTCCCTTTAAACTCCTCGTATGATCGCATCAACAGATGCTGCTCATCCTCCTTGTCTAATTTTGTATTGAAGTGCATCCGAATCATTTGTGCTTACAAGTGAACATAAACCATGACCCCCAGGGAAATGACGACCAAAGAACTGTGGTAAGAAAAAGGAAAGACTCAGAGACTCAGGATGTTTAGTAAGCATCTGTTCACATTTCTTATTACTTCTGTTCTACTGTGATTATTTTGTTCAAAGAACCAGTGAGCATCTCACAATGTTAACCCACCGATGCATGAATTATGAAATCCTTGGTCAAGATTGTTTTCTGGTATGTTTTTATTCTTCTTAGAACAAGAAAATAATATTAAAGTTCTTATTTTTCAAAAATATAATTTTATTCATGAAGTTACAGGACATATCCCATCCCTTGGACTACACGCTCCTGCACACTCAACATAAAACTATTAAAAATCAATTAATTTGTGTTCTATAGTGAATATATAGAAAACATTGATCCCTTTTATGCTTTGATAAAGTAAAGTAAATAAAGTAAATATGTCAACAATTTGTGGGACATTTCAACACTTTCAACACTATAGGCACAATGCAAAGGCCTAAATAAGAAAACCATTGAAACAATGTGACCAAGCACCAACGTCTCTGTTGTTGTCTGGCAGCCACTTATAATCACTGTTGTCACTGTAGTCATCATCACTGAAGCTGTTTTTTTTTTATCCGTACCGATTTTGTCACCGTTTCGGCAACTAGACTATGTGCGGTACGATGCGTTACGTTGGTTGAATAACGCGAGAAAAGTAAGAGTCACAGAGAGAGAAGAGTGTTTGTTTTGACGCTGTAGCAAACGCGATTCTAGGCTAGGTGGCTCCAATATTTCCTGACTATAGCCGACAGCCTACAATCTACGCCTAGATATCACATGCATATAGAAGTACATGCGAAATGACAGACTCTGCGGCGTTGGTAAACAGCCGCCATTATAAAGCGGTCGACTTCTCAGAAAGACTCAGTTGTAGTGAACCTTCCTAGCTAACCTAAGTAACTTTTTATCTAAAATACTCCTAAATCAGCAAAATCTTGACTTGAATCTATCTTTAAATGATGAAACAGTTTTAAAACTTTCACATGTCGAAAGTAGAAAGAAGGGAACTAATGCAAAAATAGGAGCAATTTTAACAACTTTAATGGTTGATTCACAACATTAAATGACTTCCAAACATAGCAAAGGTTACTATGTTTTTTTGTTTTGTTTTGTTTTGTTTTGGTATGAAAAAAAAAAGGAAAAAAAAGAAAGGTAACACCAGTTACTTTGCCAAGAAATAATTACTCTTACATTCAGGTAACTGAGTTACTGACTCAATAACTTTTAGGGAGAAGTAAATTGTAACTGTAATTAATTACTTTTTAAAAGTAAGATTGACAACACTGGTCATAAAGATGAAGTCTGCAGAATGAAAAGTGATGAAAGCGGAGATTTTATTCTGCCAATTTGTTGCCGACCACAATTTATCTGCAACTATTGCTGATCACTTCTCAGAATTAGCAAAAAATATGTTCCCTGACTTAAAGATTGCATCGGTAAGTTAATTTTATCAATTGACCTTATTAATTTACCATATTGGCCCGAATATAAGACAGTGTTTTTTTGCATTGAAATAAGATTGAGAAAGTCGGGGTCGCCGTATATTCACGGTCTAGACATTACACCAATTCACAACGCTAGATGGCGCCAGATATAATTGAAGCGATGTTCTGTCATGACAGATCTCAGCTACTCTCAAGTTTAACCAGTTTGCATTATTTTATTGCAATGTTTTTCCTTATTCAGATTTGTTTTAAGACTACAGTTACAGTTAGACTTCACTTTGATGGTTAATGCACAATAGATTGGTTTATTTACATTTCAAAAACCAGAAGCCATTCATTTACGAATGTGATTGCACTTTAGTTTACATATTTAAATGTTCAGATATTAAGATTTGAATGAGGCAAAATAACATGCTTTTTCTTTCAAATATATTGTTAGAATCATTTTCTTCAGATGTACTGTAATTATTTTCTGTATAAAAATAATATGGTGTTCAAAAAGTCATTTTTCAGACTTGAGTCTTGAAAAAGAGGGGATGGTCTTATAATCAGGGCCGTCTTATATTTGGGCCAATACGGTATAATTGGACACACTAACGAAGCACCTTCAAGTCAACCTGAATTGTGAGCTGAAGTGCCATGAAGTGTAGCCATCAAAAGACATGATAGAAATTGCCAAAAGTGCTACATACAATTATAACAAAAGTCACTGTTAAATTTTAGTAATCGTGATGTAGCCGAAGATTTTGATTGTTCTTTGATTGCACCAGGTTATATGTTACAATATTACCAATAAATTCATATTATTTCAAAAATTGAGTTTTATTTTTCTTTCATATTGCACGCTATATACGACGTTGTAAGATTAGTCACCAATTTGTAAGGGCATACGTCACTATTTGAAAGATTGCCAACGGCCTTGAGTTGACAGGTATGAGTATAGTCAACCATCCCAAGTTATTTTTCCCCAACAGCTGTCAGGATCCAAACCATGTCGGATGTTGTTTAAGGCTGGAAGACAAAATTCAGGTGTGATCACACTCATAGGAGACTTTTTTTTTTTTTTTTGCCTCATCAGTTAAGGACAAGCCCATGCGAGATATCTGTGACAACAATGATCAGACGTGGTGTCTTTCTTCATCAGATGTGTGAGACCAGACAGCATGAAACTTGCTTTTACAAATAATTTGCACTGCCTGAACATAGGAGTATGTCATACACATTTTATATTTATTTAGATTTCATACTTTTATACTTGCAAGTCACTTTTGAGATTTTAACTTATCCTGCACTCTAAAGGGAGATTCTCCACAATTTCTTTGTACAACTGTATAATGACAATAAAGGGCTTTTCCATTCTAGTCTATTCTATTCTATTGGTGCATTTATTTTTATTATCATATACTTACGTTATAATAGACGCTAACGTGACTTTCCTGTATCCTTTTGTCTGTAGTTTTATATTAATTTCTTAACTCTTTTGGCTTTAATCGTGTTGAATTGTGCTATACTATAATTTAGGATAATTTGTGTCCTATGGCATTACTGGGGGCGGGATTTAATAAGCATCGGCTTCTCTCGTCAGCCCTTTTCCCCCCCAGTTTTACTGAATATAAACACAACTGAATGCTGTATGCTTGGATCTGTCATGCCTGAAAAGAAAATAAACAATAAACAACAACTAATAAATTTGCCTTGCCTTTGATATATTTGGCTTGAAGAAGTGAGCTATAAGCAGCCGGTGAAAAGTGTTTATTATCTTAAAAATAACTAAAAAGTTTTTAAATAAGCGGAAAGAACTGTGGTAATTATTTCAGCTGAACCAATATGTGACAGTTTGTTAGATATAAGAGGGTAGACGTTTACAATTTTCTTCCACCATTTAGGTACCAGTAATATGATCTACTATTGCCGAACATGTGTAGTTATACTGTATCTGTACCAAATATGCATATTATGTTTATATATTTTATATAAATAATTGTATTTTATCTATTGTATCTATTTATTTGTGTATGATTACACTTTATATGTTATCTTGATTAAAAGTTGCTTAAATTGACACCAAATTATAATTAGCATTGAAGCTACGATGCCAAAATAATGACTTTTTCCTGCTTTCAATAAAAATATGCATCAGACGATCACATTTAAATCACTTAAAAAAGAGACTAATGACAAAAATAACTATGTGTGAAGCATTGAAGGATGTCAACAGCTTAGCAAGAAAGTGATGCCTTTCACACACAAATGTGTTGCCCAGGGTGACACATTACTTTGGATCACCTCCCCTCACACTCTGTCACCCCACTATTTAATGCCTCTCTAACCAGAACAATGTCTACTTGAGAGACCTATTGAATGTGTGTGATGTATACTGAGTTTAATCAAATTCAGTTTATGAGCTAGTGCAAAAATAGGAGAAAACACGCCAACTCTAGAACATCATACTTACTAGAAGAAATATTGAGGAAGAAAACATTTGGATGTGGATATTTAGGCACAAACTGCATGGGGAAAGAAGGTCACACATCACCATAGCATGGACTTGATTGACATCTTGGTGTTTCCACTCTTAGCTCTACAGGATTATCCACTCCACTCCTGACAACCTCTTCCAGCTTACGCATAGTGGCTTTTTGGGGATGTTGAAAATAATTGCATGTGAGCTTTAGCGTAATCTTCCTCCTAGCAGGGGCACACCCTGCAGGTATTTCACGCCTTTAGACATGTTGTGTACATCCGCTAAATGCTTTGCGGGTCTGCATTAGCATGAGAACGCGTGATGAAGAACAGGCCTCCATCTCATGTGTCTGAGCTGTCCTCAAACATCACCCACGGGCCTTGTTTTGATCCTTTCTTTGCTATCCTCAAGGACCATCCATACTTCACCCTGTGTCTCATTGTGAATTTGTGTGTGTGCGGTTTGTAACCACACAGCAAGGCTTGGCAATTCTTCTTCCCAATCCACCATCACTCGTCCCTGATATATATTTTTCTTCTTGCAACTCTTCAAAGCTCATAGGCTTTTTCCCTTTCATTTTTCAAGTCTCAGGGTCTTGCTATTTTGTGATGAACAAATCCAAAGGAATTATGCGTATGTGCTACTGTGGCACGAAAACACTTGTATAATCATAATCAGATTGCCTATGAGTCTGGGGTCCCTTTTCTGTGCGTCTTTATCCGACATACATTTACCAGTTAAAGGGAGATAATGTAGGAAATGACACATGGTTTTCATTCAAGAAATTTTCCGACCTTGAAAATAGCCCTGAGTAATTCTTGCATCTGTTTGAACTGCTGCTAGTCTTTCAGTACGAATAGAACTAGAAAAAAAACTTGCCATTGACGGCCATAGACGTCCAATCCATTTGAACTGTAAGGGCTGGCTGCGAACGATGCCTGGCAGCCTCCCTGATTCGCATGGATCTGAGGTCTATGGCCGTCAGTGGTGCTGAAGCATAATCAGTTCTGTCCAGCCCACCTGGTTCAAATGGATTCAATGCCCATAAACACAATGAGCACACCGACACACAAGCTGCCGTCGGCCACGTCGTGACCAGACACTCACGTGCAGACTCGCCGATGTCACACACATGATTTCAAAGCACATGTTCTTACGTTAATGGCAAATCTGCCATCAAGCAGAATAGCCATTAATGGCCATTGACCTCCATTAATGCTTCATTGTGATCCGTAGTCGTGTGTGCACAATTCGGATAGACACGGCAGTATTTTCCTCATGCAGAATATCAGCATATCAGATTTTACTATTATCTGTCTTTCATTTCTTTTCATTTTTTTCTGTATTCATTGTCATATCAGCTGGCCTCTGATTTCAAAAAATGAATATGGGTTTTGTGCCATGTGAGCGCTGGTGGCTCTAGACAGTATCAGTGACCTGCCGACGGGAAAAGCGAGGATTAGCGCTCGGATGAGCTCGCTGTTAACCACAGATGGGTGCCAAGCCGAGCGGCGAGTGAGCCCCGGCTGTGTGGGTTCTGGTTTGTTGGATGAGTAGATGTGCCCGGGGAGTGCAGGGATTGTCGGTCATATGGCAGAGTGCCCCGTGTAGCCGCTTTTGGCCGAGCAGCACTGGCTCTGGATTGACAGGTCATTATGTCGGGTCATATTTTCTCTGGATTTACACGAGAGAAATCAAAGCCACTGCTAATCAAAGATCATGACTGTTTTTTGGCAGTACATGATTTGTTTCACTGTGCCAAAAAATGGCACCCAAAAACTTTTTTTTTTTTTTTAAAGGCTTTAAGGGTTAAATTGCAGATTCTATTAACAGAATGACTTCTAAATCTAGTTAAGTTCAACGTCAAGTCGTGTATTTAGTTAGCAAACTCACAAGCCCTCATAGTCAGTTGTTAAAAAGTAGTTATTTCAACAACTAATGAGACATTTTTGCAGTGAGGTGAGAATTTCTGTTTGAACTATAAGGTTTAAAGTGGGGTAGTGTTTCATTGTAAAATATCTCAAATACACGATTCTCTGAAAATATCTTGTGATTTAATGTTTTCTGTAAAACATGGTTGTGAAAGTGTTAAATAATTAAGTAATAATAAAGAAGAGTTGAGCTAAAATTGGTGCAGTTTGCTTTATGAGTATAGAACTTATAGATGGCTATGTTTACATGGACACCCTTATTCGGATTAAAAGCCTAAATCTGAATAAAAATGCTTTACGTACACACCCCAATCAGAATATTCAAACCAGATCCAGCCCATTCTGATCAAAATTGTACTCTGAACGCAGGGGTCGCGTTAACCGAATATTTTCCGTCGTTGACTGTTTTTTTAAAACGATGACGGAAAAAACTGAAGTCCATCTGTCATTTTGACAGGTTGCAATTCACACCCCAGACCACAGGGTGGCGAGTGAGCATATTAATTAGCTATTGTCTCTCTTGATGCATGACGTTGTTGGCCTTACTCGGAAAAAAGTCAAGGCAACTGGGTGTCCGAAGTTTCTTCAAAAAGCCCCAAAACGACGATGGTGTTGATAAAAGAGGTGAAAAAAGAGTGTGGCCGCAGAGCGCAGATTCAGCCTCCAGAACAACATCAAAACGGCCATGAGAAGTCGTCTGTCTGAGGCAAAAGTCTAAAACCTCATGACAATAGCCTCTGCAGCAATCCCAGTTGAGACATTTGATTATGCACAAGCGGGCACGCAATGGCGTACCGCACGCAGGCTATTTTTAGACCGTGACGTTGCATCGTAAAGCGGAAGTAAAGCCGAAGTGGGACATTATAGACCCGCCCTCGCATAGACCCAACGTAAAAAGTGCTACTTTTCTCTGGTAGTCTTTCAAAAACGAACATGCCGATCACGCATTGCTTTTTTGGAACTTGGAGAAACGACTCTAGACATTACGACACATGAAGGATGTTTTCTTCATATGTTTCCGGAACCAAAAACTCGGGAGGAAAAAATGTGAAGACCGAATCAACTTGCGCGGACTTATAACACCAGCTCGGCGAATCCATACACGTTTCATATGCAGTAAACATTATGTTGGGTTGGCATGGTCTTTCAGAGGACAAAGAGGTAAGCCATTTTTATATTTTTAACTTTTTTTTTTTTTTTTGCGTAACGTTGTGCCGTACTGCTTCTGTCTGACAATGAATGACCTGAAAAGAATTACAATGGTATCTGACTGCCACTGTTACCGTTTCTGTTATATATATAAAAAAACAACTTTAGTAAGGGGGGAGTGTAAATAAATTATAGGATTAAGATGTGTTATCAATGAAAAAATTAAAAGTGTTCGTTGGCTGTCACTGCATTTGCGATAGCTACACAAAGCTAACTAAATTACCCCCCAAAACGGTAAGAGACGTAGGACAACCAGAGGATAAATAAGAAAGACAGGGCTGATGGTAAAGGATAGCTTGTTGAAACAGGAGAATGTCATTGTCAGTCGCGTCGATAAAAAAGCTAAAGCTATGTTTAGGTCGGCTCGTTTTTTTCGTCTTTTTCAGCCTTCGACACTAAAGCCATTTCTTTATCTGAACATTTTTATGTTCTTCCACATCTTTGCCAGTCAATTTGGCACCAGGCACATACTTTGCGGAGAGAATTGGTAGGTTTAGCGCTGTAAACATCTCCTTCGTACAGGATTTCCATTCATTTCCTATTAGGGACAAACGGTGGCTTGTCCCTACTTAGGAACAGTAGCTAATGTCATGAATATTAAGGAGCGGAAGTGACGTGTTGCTTGCGGTACGCCATTCAAGTCCATGCGCACCAGGAGGAAGGTGTGAGACTGCGTTCAGGCCACAGCAGGTGAACTGTTAATTTCATTGTTCCATATGTAGCCTACCTACTGGGGCCACGGTCAGCTGTTTTTGTCACTGCGGAAAAAAAAGTTACATATTCATCTGCTTGATGTGTGATGGCACGGTGTGGATTTTCTGTTAAGCTTGTTCGGACAGAATATTAATTAAAAATGAATGAAAACTAAATACTATTGAATATGTCATTATTATCATTTTAAAAATTTAAGTTACGGGTATAAATAGATTATGACCGGATTTTTATGACCCTGTCAGTCAAAATGACAGACAACAAAAATGTCTAGCGCAACCTCTGTCTGAACGACAGGGGTGGTTTATGTTGATCTAAACTGATCGGTACACATAAAAACATTTTACTCCAAAATATCAGAACAAATGATCTTCACTGCACAAATCTTTGACATTAGTACAGTTTATGCATTTCTGTTACTCCTGGAAGCTAGAATTGGAGTGACCGGAAGAAAGGATGGGCGCAAGACTAAACTTGTCCATATCCAAGACACAAAACACGTTGCTTAGGATATTACAGACAAGTTTCGGAGGTACTTCCACTTAACCTCCGCATTTCCGTGCAGTGAACAGTGAATACGATTATGATTTAAATTTAGTCCTCGTAGCCTGCAGTAAACGTAGCCAATGACAAGTTCACCTTTTGCTCTAAAAAATGAAACTTTCAGCCATTTCAATAGCGTACTGCACGAATGCTATTTTTAGACCGTGATGTAGCATCGTAAAGCGGAAATGGGACATTATAGACGCGCCCTTGCATACAAACCATTATATTTCTGGGAGTTTTCTCTGGTGATCTTTCAAAAACGAACATGCCTTTCAAACACTGCTGCTTGTAGAAATGACTCCAGACATTACGACATACAGTGGGGCAAATAAGTATTTAGTCAGCCACTAATTGTGCAAGTTCTCCCACTTGAAAATATTTGAGAGACTTGTAATTGTCAACAAGGGTAAATCTCAACCATCAGAGACAGAATGTGGAACCCCCCCCCCCCCCCCCCAAAAATCACATTTTTTGATTTTTAAAGAATTTATTTGCAAATCATTGTGGAAAATAAGTATTTGGTCAATACCAAAAGTTCATCTCAATACTTTGTTATGTACCCTTTGTTGGCTATAACGGAGACCAAACGTTTCTGTAACTCTTCACAAGCTTTTCACACTCTGTTGCTCGTATTTTGGTCCATTCCTCCATGCAGATCTCCTCTAGAGCAGTGATGTTTTGGGGCTGTCGTTAGGCAACACGGACTTTCAACTCCCTCCACAGATTTTCTATGGGGTTGAGATCTGGAGACTGGCTAGGCTACTCCAGGACCTTGAAATGCTTCTTATGAAGCCACTCCTTTGTTGCCCTGACTGTGTGTTTGGGATCATTGTCATGCTGAAAGACCCAGCCACAACTCATCTTCAATGCCCTTGCTGATGGAAGGAGATTTTCACTCAAAATCTCTCGATACATGGCCCCATTCATTCTTTACTTTACACAGAGCAGTCGTCCGGTCCCTTTGCAAAAAAACAGCCCCAAAGCATGATGTTTCCACCCCCATGCTTCACAGTGGGTATGGTGTTCTTTGGATGCAATTGACTATTCTTTCTCATCCAAACACGAGAACCAACAAAAAAAATTTCCAAAAAAACTCTATTTTGGTTTCATCTGGCCATAACACATTCTCCCAGTCCTCTTCTGGATTATCCAAATGCTCTCTAGCGAACCGCAGACGGGCCTGGACGTGTACTGGCTTCAGCAGGGGGACACGTCTGGCAGTGCAGGATTTGAGTCCCTGGCGGCGCATTGTGTTACTGATGGTAGCCTTCGTTACTTGGGTCCCGGCTCTCTGTAGGTCATACACTAGCTCCCCCGTGTGGTTCTTGGATTTTTGCTCACCGTTCTTGTTATCATTTTGACGCCACGTAGTGAGATCATGCATTGAGACCCAGATCGAGGGAGATTATCAGTGGTCTTGTATGTCTTCCATTTTCTAATAATTGCTCCCACAGTTGATTTCTTTACACCAAGCGTTTTACCTATTGCAGATTCAGTCTTCCCAGCCTGGTGCAGGTCTACAATGTTGTCCCTAGTGTGCTTCGACAGTTTTTTGGTCTTGGCCATAGTGGTGTTTGGAGTGTGAATGACTGAGTTTGTGGACAGGTGTCTTTTATACCGATAGTGAGATAAAACAGGTGCCATTAATACAGGTAACGAGTGGAGCCTCGTTAGACCTCGTTAGACCTCGTTAGAAGAAGTTAGACCTCTTTGACAGCCAGAAATCTTGCTTGTTTGTAGGTGACCAAATACTTATTTTCCACCATGAGTTGCAAATAAATTATTTAAAAATCAAACAATGTGATTTTTCTGTTTGTTTTTTTTTCACGTTCTGTCTCTCATGGTTGAGGTTTACCCATGTTGACAATTACAGGCCTCTCTAATCTTTTCAAGTAGGAGAACTTGCACAATTGGTGGTTGACTAAATACTTATTTGCCCAACTGTATGAAGGATGTTTGCTTCATACGTTTCCCGAAACCAAAATGCTTAACGTTTAACGCCAGTAAGGTGAAGCCATTAACATTTCATATACAGTAAACATTTTGTTGGGGGGCCGGGTCCTTCAGAGGACGAGGAGGTAAGCCATTTTGATATTTTTTACTTATTTTTTAGCATGGCGTTTTGCCGTGCTGCTTCTGTCTAACAATGAATGACCTTAAAAAAATATTAAAATGGAATTGCACTGCCACTGTTATCTTTTCTGTTGTAAAAAAAAACCAAAACAAAAACAACTGTAGTAAGGGGGAAATGTAAATAAATTATGGAATTAAGATTTGTTATTAATGAAAAAATTAAAAGTGTTCGTTGGCTGTCAACGAGTAGCATTTGTAATCGCTACACAAAAATAGCAATGTAAATTGCCCCCAAGAACGGTCAGAGGCGCAAGACAACCAGAAGATATAATATATAAGGAAGACAGGGCATGTGGTGGTAAAGGAAAAATTATTGAAACAGGAGAATATCATTGTCAGTGGCGTAAGAAAAAGGTGTCAATAAAAAAGCTAAGGCTAAGCTTAGGTCAGCTCGTGTCTTTTTTAGCCGTCGACACTCAAGTCATCTCTTTGAGTGAACATTTGTATGTTCTTCCATATCTTTACCAGTGACTATGACACCAGGGACATCATTTTTGGACAGAATTGGTAGGTTTAGCTCTGTAAACATTTCCTTCGTACACTATTTCCATTCATTTCCTATGGGGGACAAACGGGAGCATGTCCACCCTTAGCAACAGTAGCTAAAGTAATGAATATTAATGAGCGGAAGTGACGTGTTGCTTGCGGTACGCCATTGCACCCACCTGTTTTGGAGAACTCAGTGAATAACAAATTCTCCTGGGAATGCCCCTTTTTCCACTGACAAAATCATCGCAGCTCCATTCATGTATTTGTGTGACATCACCAACAGAACTTGATGCAGAATAATTATCCCCCATCATCAGACTCAGGTTTAAAAAACGGGTTAAGATGTTGAAAATCCGTATGCACTTACCCATGGGCACACCAGTTCATGTTGTGATGTTGTGATCTTGATTTCATTACTCATTTCTATTGCCGTGGAGACTGAGCAACACAGACTGAGCAACACAGCAAGGATAGCGACAGGCAGGCCTCATTAGCGGCAGTATCTGATCTGTATGTGTTGTGTTACCGCTGTGACTCACCTCCACAGTGTCAAACTACCTGACAAAACACAACAACACACATTTCCTATCCAGACAACACCTGATACCTCTGTTCGAAATAGATTCGTCACCTTATGTTTGTTTCTTCGAAGCACAAATCTCAATGTCCTCATTTAATGAAGACTACACCTTAGATAAAATGTTACAAAAACAGTTAAATGTGATTCTGCTTTACATTAAGTTGTATAGCCTTTTTCAAAAGTAGTCCTCTTAAATTTGCATGCTCCATTTAATCTGTTAATATGCAGCCTTGTGCTCTGACTAATTACATTGTTAATGCAGAGGGAATGGAGATGGAGAGTTTTTGTGAAGGAAACAAAAACTCACTTATAAGGTTAACGCAATACATTTGAGTGTTTGACTAGCTGGCTACAAGACTAATTGTGATATAAATCTTGGCAGCATTATCAAAAGTCCGAATTAACCCTTTACTTGGCTAATTGAAACAAATACATTTACTGTGTAGTAGTAAAAACAATGATATACAGTACTTGTACAGTATTTCATTTTGATGAGTAACATACAAAGTTTCAAGTGAAAGTGCGTATGACACCAAAAAGCATGTTTATTTCATATTTCACGCTGTGATTTATGCTCCTGAATGAAATGGACCACTTGGATGTGTATGGAAACGATCGTTTTATATATTCAATTTTTCAATCCCGCGCTATAAAAATGAGTGACTTCCAGCTCCAGTCTCGGGTTTAGGACGAATGCGAATGTGACGTCACCCGGGTCAGCATCTCACAATACAGCATTGCTCTATAGCGCGCAGATGGACTGCGGATTCATCTGATTCTGAGGATTAATTCGTTTATTTTTCGCATCACGCCAGCCAAACGGCTGAAGAAAAATGCTGCTGCACCAGGGAGAGGCGTGTGAGTCTTTTTGGGGTTTCAAAAGGTTCTCATTCACCGTTGGATATTGGCCAAAACAAGCCCTATTACTGTGGGGCCATTGGACTTACAAGAAAGTGATTTTAATACGGAGGTGGCTAACATTTGGTGGCTGACATGCTCCTTGTCCACTCGGCTGATGACCGGCGGCTTGTCGCACATCCCTCCACCTGTAGAGCACTATACTCGGCTTATTTATTGTCCTCTTCGTGTGCCCGGTGTTCTGTCTGATTTTCCACCCGATCAGAAATTGCAATGTTGTGTTAAAAATGGCCGCGAATACAGCGATTACAAAGTAAACACTACAAACTTTCTTTAAAGAAAGGACTATTTACTTACGTTTGATCATAGATGGGCATGTAGAAAAGCTCTCCTCAGACACATTCTGCCATGTTAGCTGCAGAACAACTCTCCTGTGACTCTCACTGTTTACGTCTTCGCTGTGTAGTGAAGCATTATTTTGCTATATTCGTGTTGACCATTTGGCAGCTACGCGCTCCTCCGACGTCGGCCTTTTTGTCTGGCGGTCATTGTCCAGCTGCTTCCAGCAAACGAGCCCTCTGCCCTCAGCAGGGGAACGACGAGCTCTAGCCGATCGGCGAAGACAATCGACAACCCCGCTGCCGTGTGAAATGATCCGGGCTTGTTATGTGTGATTTTTTGCTTCGAAGACTTTGAAACATTACTCGGTTCAGGTTAGCATTTCGGCTAGCTGTCATGCCTCTTGGTTTGTTTACATTCTCCGAAGCTGGGGCAGGGAAATGAAAAAAAGCCCGACTAACTACGGTGGCATATCGTTCGGGAGGTGCGACAGTAAAGGTGAAGTCGACAGTTTTGACCATTATGGAGTAATTTCGCCATGTCGTACTGAATAAATGCATTTTTATTATTTCATATTCCATTTAGCACAAGACTGTTATTTGTCACGACCATACCATTTATTTAGCGACTGGGGAAAAATACTTGGATAAAAAGAATATCTCTAAAAATATTGGAGTAGAGAGACTGAAACAATGACATTTTGTGGCTCTCTTTGTCACATTTTCCTTGTTCTGAATAATTCGCCCTCAACGGGCTGAATACTAAAACAGATGAAACCATTCTCCTGCCGATGTCATCCTCCTGTTGGGGACGCGAGAGCTCTATAATGGTAGGCGTGGCTAACCAGCAGATTAAAAGACTAATTTCTCATCATCGGCACGTTGCCAAATTATTGTATGTAGTCGAAATGTCTATAAATATGATTCTGATTGACATAATAATGCTATTTAAGACTTTTTTGCTCCTGTCGTATGCACTTTAGGTTTGTGAACATGCCTGGTAACCTTACAGGCAAAGAATTTATGGATTTGATTAATAAAGCGTCTCTCTGTCAAGCTAGCTGACTAGCTTTCCAACAAGCTAAGGAATTTTATCGAAATTAACCACCAATTTTTTGTCCAATACAAGATTTAGTAGCAAAGTAAAATTTTGCCAAATCATTCAAATTATTCATTCAAAACCCCCTTCAAAATAGTATTGAGTAGCATTAATTTTCAGGGATTTTTCCTAAATCAGTATTTAAAAAAAAAAAAAAGTAAACAGCAAATATTTTTACAGGCACAAACACACATTACTTTTCTTGAACTCAATAAAAAGCATGCTATCATTCCTTACTTTTTTATTACTCAATAAAAAGGATGCATTCTTTAACAAAGAAAATGTTAGAATGAATCGTAAAAGAATCTTTCTCAAAAAGAGGAGAAAAAAAGTCAAGCTTTCATGACAAGAATTTATTTCTTTTTTTTCTTCTTTTGAAATTACATTTTGCATTAAATTAAAGTGTTTTATTCCTTTACAACAAACATTAAGCTGTGAATCAGATGTTAAGGAAGTGTATGGAACAGGGCAAAAAACGTGTGACGTCACAATATTTTACAAGCTCACAAAGGTCATGTTGTTGTCCGATCGCTTCGCACGTGGCGTCATGTGTGATGGAAGGATGGTGAGAGACATCAAGGCACACACGCACACACACGCCAGAAAACCTCACTAGCCCCCGCACCCTCGCTTGCAATTGGATTGTAAACTAGATTCAACCATTTACACAGAATGTGCACAGTAGAACAGACTGTAGTTGTCACATTTACCTTGTGACCTCTATTAACATTTAACATTTTTTTGTTTGCGTCAAGTGGGCAAAGGACCCTGCAATGCTGGAGCATACTGCATTCAGGAACCCTCGGGAAAATTAAGACCATGGACTGAAATATTGGAAAGTAATGCATAATTAGTTTGACTGTATATACTGTATACAGTGGTACCTGGAGATAAAAACGCTTCAGCACACAAATCATTTTCCGAAAAGTTTTTTGAAGCTATTTCGTGTCATATTACGGAAAATTTACTTACTATGCAATTCCCGTTTGCAGGAAATTTTTGAAGTCGCCCCATAAGATCCTGCTGCCCTGTTGGTCAGAATCTATCCCCTCGCGCCAATTAGGGTTGCCGACAATCCCGGATTGGGTGGGGCAACCTGGAATTTTCTGGAAAGTTCTGACTGGTACTGCCGCTGTCGGTACCAATAAGAACTTCCTAAATTTCTGGATGTCCTGCGCTATCTGGGACTTTTCGCAAATCTAATGCCAAGTAACATAGACCTGCTGCTCTATTAGTCAGGATCTTTCCAATCATGCTGATTCTGCTCTCCTATTGGCCTATTGTTGATGACGTTTCAATTTGCATGGAACTAATTAATTTCGTATCTTGAGATACCCACTGTGTGTGTATATGAATATATATACTAGCGTATATACATATACAGTATATATAGGCAAATATATATAGACATACTGTATATATTTATCTATCATTTTACTGCCGAATCTTACTGAAAATGGGTTTGTATCGCATCTGTATGTTTTTTTTATTTCCACGAGCCTGAATGTAGCATGACTGATTGCAAGTCTCGTTTCTCTCGAAAAGAGCCATGATTTGAGAAAACTGAATTTCCTCCATTGGAATGGGGGAGGAGGGCTAATAAAACGTTCACTTATCTACACAAACAACACCAAAGGAGTGCTTTGTTGATTTTAGTGTTGGGGGAGTGAGTGTCCTCAAAAACGAAAAGTCACATTAGTTCACGGTCCACTACAAACTTGTCTTACAAAAAGGGGCTAATTATTAGTTTTTTTTTTTTGTTTTGTTTTTCGTAGTATTTTTTTTTTAAATCATATCCCAACAGGAACCAGCCTGTTTACTGTTTAATACAATGTGAGAATCCAAGTTTTCTTTCGGTGTCTTTTCCAGGTTAGCCCAGGTTGCTAACACTATGCTTGCCGCTAGCGGCCTACTTGCGTAGCAAATTAAGTTTCAGTCAACCGGTCATGCTGCCGTAATTCTTCGACCACAAAAAGTACAAACAAACCTGGAAATTAAAAAATAAAAAAAATAAAAAAAACACTTGATAACAATGTCTCTGTGGACACACAACAGAAAAACTCTTCCATGGCACAGTTGACAACAGAAATGTGTGTGTTAATGTTTGTATGCGTGTCTGCAGGTGTGTACATGTGTAGGGGATCAGAATTACAACATTAACACCTACATTCTTCAAATCCATATCAAATCAGGGAAACATCATGATGTAAGAAAAAAAAAACACTACAAGTTAACAGCAATCAAAGAAAAAAACTGTCACTACTTTAGAGTGTAAGGCACAAATTTACATTTGGGTAAGGGTTCAAAAAGAGAAGCACGTGTTTTTCGTGCTCATTGGTAATGTTGTTTCTTTGTATCACTTGGCCAATCAGGAGCAACGTTACTGACTCACACACAAAAAAACAGTGCTGATTGGAGGAGTGAAAAGAGGATTTAGGATGGTTTGTGTCAGTAAAAGTCCTTTGTGGCACACTGTAAATAAATATCTTCACCGTAAGTCATTAAGAAAAAAATCTACTGGCTCCAGTTTAATGACTTTAAATATCTGTTGTTTTTTTCAAATCACACTTGATTAATTCATATTAAAAAGATCTCTCTGTCCTCTGCCTTTGTTGAGCCTAAAAAGTCTTTTTTGTTTCTCTTCAAAAGCACTTCATCAAAAATAAATACAAGAAGCTATTAGTATTAACAGTCAAGTGTTGTTCAGTGAAACGCAAGGACTTTTCTGGCCCAGGACCGTCCAGGCGTCGACTTGATTGTGATAACACTTTTGAGGCTTTTCACAGTATTCCAACAGGCAGCTAGACTAGTCTTTTCAGTCTCTGAGTCCAACGGCCTTCAAGGTACTGTAAACCCCAAAAACCCACCCACTTGTTCCTTGTCCACCTGAATCCATGCTGTCCTTGTGGAGATAAACAGAGCCCCCCTACCTCTCCATGCTACACAGATCAAATCAGAGGGGTCTCCTTTTGTCTCAGTAGCAAGTGTTCCCTCTGCTCGGACGTTATTTACATATTTGTATAAAAGAAAATGTTTCCTTAAAAAAAACTGTTCCTTAACCAACAGTACTGTACACACAAAGAACTGATCACGAAGTCCGTGCTCATGTCTCTCTTTCGGAAGCGTTCACTCATGCTAGGACCCCCATCAGACTATGTACAGCCGTCGCTGGACTTCATCTTTGTGGAGAGTGACACAATGGACGGTTTGGGAGGGACGTCGGGCTTAAGGTGTTTGATGCCACCGCGGGGGAGTGAGCCATAGGCACCCATGCCAGACTGCCGTGATAGAGATATGCCCTGCGTTGTCATTTGTATGGAGTCCACCCGCTGAGGTGCGGGAGGCGGCGTTTCCACATGGTTGAAGCTCTGGTGCCTCGACAAATGGGAGGAGTTGGATGAGTTGGTGTTGTGCTTCTTCAGGCCCGACGAGCCCGAGGCAGAGGACGACGAGCCTTTCCGGAGTCCGTAAACGGACGAGTGGACCTCTAGACGTTTTCCCATCTGCGGGACCGCTGGCGGGATGGTGAGTGAAGCCTCTCGTTGGGGTACGCGGGGCGGAAGCATACCATCTGGGTCCACCATGGAAAGGTTATGGTGTGGGTTCTTGACCGTCTTGTACTCCAGAGTGGCGCCCTGGTCATCCATGAGGCCCATGTTGAAGTCGCTGGGGTGAGGCTGTTCCACGTACTCGTGCTGGAAGGATTGTTGCAGGTGAGGAGGTAGTTGGTGCTGGTGCTGGGGCAGAGGCAACACCACCACGCTGGGAATGTGTCCTGGGGATGCCCTCAGGGGCAAGTCTGAGATGACAGGGGACCCTATGGGGGGCATGTCCTTGGTGCAAGCATTGATGAGGTTTTGGTTACGTTCCCACTCGCGGCTTCCTCGACTGGGCTTGCGGCGTGGCTGCATGGGGGTGGATTCGGGCGTCGGTAGGGCGGTGAGGTCTAGGTGGTGCTGATCGGCTTTGATGAGCATCTTGCCGTTGGGTGTCAGTCGCCCGTTGTGCATCAAAGGTGTGAGTATAGCCTCAGGTCGGCCGTCTTTGGCCTGCGTCTCAAACAGACCTGTCAGTTTCGTCACGCTGTTCATTGAACCTCGGCGCGAGTGGAGGTGGTGGTTGTCCTTGTCCTTGCGGCCGGGCAGATCCAAGTCTCGACGCCGGTGGTCACATACGCAATAGACAATGATACCGGAAAAGATGGCGCCCATTGCAAACGCAAGGATGACGGCGATGGCTAACATAGTGACCGGAACCAGCTGGTCGCGACCCTTCTGGTAGCTCTCACGGATCACACCTGCAAAGAGAACAAATTCCAACAACGTTATCCAACTGGGACACAAAAATCATTAACTCATGAAACATCAACTGATTACGTGAAAAATTACAGCTCCGAAAATACTTTTATTCTAATGAGTTAACATTTTATACATCTGGTTAAAGCCAGGATTAGTCCTCCATTTTTCTGTTCTGTATAAATGTCATATACAGGGAATTGGTCGACTCAGAGGCTTCCCTACTATTTCACCTTTAGAGCTTGTATCACAGCAGTAACAAGCAGGACACTGCCTGAAAAAAGCCAACATTTTTCTGTGTCAGTGCTCTGTATAAATGGCACTGACACGGAATGGATATTGACACTGCAATGTTTTGCCTTCAGAGGTAGTATCAAATTTGAGAGGTCATCTGTATGGTAGGATAATATGTACTGCCAAGACCATAGTTGTGAAGTGCAACACCTGACACTCACTTCTCCAGCCCTGTTGTGTTGAAACCTAAAAGCAATTGTTACTGACCAATAAATAACTTAAGCGCAACACCTGACGCTGGTACAGCAAGAGTACACATAGTTACAGAGTTTTCTATGTTAAAAAAAAGCAGAGGAGATTTGGCAGTTTTTTGAGGGATTCTTGACTGAAAGCGACAAAGGTGAAATGTATACTGCAACAGAAAGATTTGGTCTACATATGAGAAAAGAAAGAAGTAACTGCAATCTTGTTTTCTAATTTAGCCCCTGGAAAGATAAGGATGGATGTTGGCTTTGCAGCAGCTTCATTATAACTGGGTGGAATGTTTTATTGAAAGAAACGCAAATCAATATGACAGGAATATGGAGGGAGAAGTTAAGACTGAAGAACTGAAATGGAGTATCGCAAAAAATTTGTTACCAATTCACACTTGTACGTCAAGCAAATGAATATCACATATCTACTGACACCAGTGTTGTTTTTGGCAGGCCTTTTAAATTTCGTCTTAGTCTTTTGGACGATAATACTCATTAGTCATATTTTAGTCATCTCAAAATGTATTTGTCTTGATATAGTTTTTGTTGACAAAGACTAAAGTCTATTTTTTTCTGGTTTTAGTCGACATTTACTAAAAATGTTTTTTTCTGTAAAATTAAAACATTTTACTCCAAGAATAAATAAATAAATAAATAAAGGTTACCAACTGTTTCGAATGAACATTGAAAGTTGAGCACATATTGTAACGTCTACAAGGACAAAGCCAACTAGGTGATAATACACACTCAGCAGGAAAACAGTACATTATTTTCAATTAATTATACCCACCTGGACGCCACAAACGGTAATAATAAAAGTTGTCCGGGAGTTTAAGAAGACGCTCCCCATTAGCATTAGGCTAATTCTAACGTGTTTGCTATGCTAACGCTGTGAGTTCCGCACAGACCTTTAAAGGCTAAAACAACATTGCATATTATCTCTGACCAAGATAAGAAAACAAATCTTACGTTTCTGCAAGCCTTGAGAGGCAAATCAGACATTGCTACGATGCAGGCTAACTCCATATAAAATGTCACACATTGTGAATATGCGACGAAAACTCTTTCGCATTTTCGTCTCGTTCTCGTCTCGTCAGACGAAAACTGGCATTCGTCTCATTGTTTTACTCTCCCAAAACACGTTTTAAGCCCGTTAGCGTCTCATCATAGTCATTAAAAACGTGTTTATTGACGAAATATTTTCGTTATCATCATCGTTGACGAAAACAACAGTGACACACTGCATCAGAAATCCTGCTACGTTCGATATAGTGAGGCAAAAAAGGACTTGGCAGCCACTTAGTGTGTATTGAATTGAATTGCTACGTCACTAACAATGTTAAATTATGTCTCTAATTTAGGGTTTCTACAGGTATCAAGAAATCTCATTTAATGCTTTTTAATGCCACTTTAAACTAATGTAATGCCCATGCCCAACTGCAGATTGTTGTTACACACACAAATTGTAAGTAGAGTTGTCTGATAATGGCTTTTTAACCGATATCTCAAAATTGTCCAACTCCAAAAATCTGATCCCGATATCAAACCAATACTGATATACAGTGGGGCAAATAAGTATTTAGTCAACCACTAAATGTGCAAGTTTTCCCAATTGAAAAGATTAGAGAGGCCTGTAATTGTCAACATGGGTAAACCTCAACCATGAGAGACAAAATGTGGAAAAAAACCCCAGAAAATCACATTGTTTGATTTTTAAAGAATTTATTTGCAAATCATGGTGGAAAATAAGTATTTGGTCACCTACAAACGAGCAAGATTTCTGGCTGTCAAAGAGGTCTAACTTCTTCTAGCGAGGTCTAACGAGGCTCCACTTGTTACCTGTATTAATGGCACCTGTTTGAACTCATTATTGGTATAAAAGACACCTGTCCACAAACTCAGTCAGTCACACTCCAAACTCCACTATGGCCAAGACCAAAGAGCTGTCGAAGGACACCAGAGACAAAATTGTAGACCTGCACCAGGCTGGGAAGACTGAATCTGCAATAGGTAAAACGCTTGGTGAAAAGAAATCAACTCTGGGAGCAATTATTAGAAAATGGAAGATATACAAGACCTCTGATAATCTCCCTTGATCTGGGGCTCCATGCAAGATCTCACCCCGCGGCGTCAAAATGATAACAAGAACAGTGAGCAAAAATCCCAGAACCACACGGGGGGACCTAGTGAATGACCTACAGAGAGCTGGGACCACAGTAACAAAGGCTACTATCAGTAACACAATGCGCCACCAGGGACACAAATCCTGCACTGCCAGACGTGTCCCCCTGCTAAAGAAAGTACACGTCCAGGCCGGTCTGCGGTTCGCTAGAGAGCATTCGGATGATACAGAAGAGGACTGGGAGAATATGTTATGGTCAGATGAAACAAAAATAGAACATTTTGGTAGAAACACAGGTTCTCGTGTTTGGAGGAGAAAGAATACTGAATTGCATCCGAAGAACACTCTACCCACTGTGAAGCATGGGGGTGGAAACATCATGCTTTGGGGCTGTTTTTCTGCAAAGGGACCAGGACGACTGATCTGTGTAAAGGAAAGAATGAATGGGGCATTGTATCGAGAGATTTTGAGTGAAAATCTCCTTCTATCGGCAGGGGCATTGAAGATGAGATGTGGCTGGGTCTTTCAGCATGACAATGATTCCAAACACACAGCCAGGGCAACAAAGGAGTGGCTTCGTAAGAAGCATTTCAAGGTCCAGGAGTGGCCTAGCCAGTCTCCAGATCTCAACCCCATAGAAAATCTGTGGAGGGAGTTGAAAGTCTGTGTTGCCTAACGGCAGCCCCAAAACACCACTGCTCTAGAGGAGAGCTGCATGGAGGAATGGGCCAAAATACCAGCAAACATTGTGTGAAAAGCTTGTGAAGAGTTACAGAAAATATTTGGCCTCCGTTATTGCCAACAAAGGGTACATAACAAAGTATTGAGATGAACTTTTGGTTTTGACCATATACTTATTTTCCACCATGATTTGCAAATAAATTCTTTAAAAATCAAACAATGTGATTTTCTGTTTTTTTTTCACATTCTGTCTCTCATGGTTGAGGTTTACCCATGTTGACAATTACAGGCCTCGCTAATATTTTCAAGTGGGAGAACTTGCACAATTAGTGGTTGATGAAATACTTATTTGCCCCACTGTACGTGGTCGTGGACTTATATTATGGCTAATTCTATTGTGATGTCCCACTGGATACTTTAATCATGATAAATGTAACAACTTCAAGGTAATCCAATGAAAAATTCTGTGAAAAATAAAAACAACAACAAGTTATAGAAAAAAAGTGCTTATATTGCACCACCATTGTTGAAATCAAAATAGTGCAAACATCAGTTTCTTGGATGAAGTGCAAGTGCAGAGTGCCAATACGGCACTGCCATATCACATATGGCTCACATTTTGCTTCTCACTCAAAATAACAACAAAGGCACGCAGCTTCAGTACAGTAAATGGGGTATGTAATGAGGTTATAATTCATTATTATTTATAATGAGTTTATAATTCATTATTTTTAAATCATTTATTGTCAGGGGTGAAAGTGGCTAGAATTTCTTGCCGGAACTCCCTTGGCTCTAGCACCCCCGTGACCTTCGTGAGCCTAAGCTGCTCAGAAAATGAATGAATTAATTAATAGGTTTCATACATGCATTAGGCTGCTGCATTACACTGGAACAAGGCATAAATGAGAAACTGATTTCCATTCAAAATAGTATTTTTTCACTGATTTACAAAATTCCATCTAAAACGCCATCTAATTTTTATATTTCCTTATATTTAAAAGCAAAACCTCAATTTTAACTATTCAAGAACATAGGACATACTTTAAAATTGAAGATAATATACTGTAAACACTGCTTTTTTTTTTTTTTTTTTTTTAATAATAAAGATACAACTAAGTAAAATACATTAAAAAAAAAAGTGCAAATGACTTATATTATGCACAGTGAAATTAATATAATAATAATAATACATTTTATTTATAACGCACTTTACATTTGAAAAACAAATCTCAAAATGCACTATCAAAGTGAATATATTTTGAAGACAAAGCAAACATACTTTTTTTTTTAATCATGAGGAAATAGATTAGTAGCCTTACAAAAATGAACAAAAATAAGTGCACATTAACATTTGATTTATTTATTAATTTTTTTGTAGAGGATAGATCTTAAGCCCGAACCCAACCCGATCCGACCCGAAGTCGGGCCCAAAATGTCAATTATTTTCGTTCGGGTTGGGCCGGACTTTTCTCTCGTTTAAAAAAAAAAAAAAATATATATATATATATATATATATATATATATATATATATATATATATATATATATATATATATATATATATATATATATATATATATATATATATACTAAAATGATGTATGGATGTTAAACTAAGGAATATAAAAAAGGAGAGTGGGGCATGATCGTTGAAGATGCAGAAACCTGTGTCAGCTTCTTGTGTTTTTTCTGCCAACTCGAAGAGATTAAAATAAATATCAAATCCACTATCCACCTGATAGAATACACACAAATATAAAAGATATACGTAAATGTTTATTGTTTAACTGGGAGAATTCGTTACAAAAGACAGACTTTAATTTGTTATCTTTATAGACAGGCATTGTCACAAATGTGATCACACAAAACGCAACCATGCATCGCATCGCATCGCATCGCATCGCCACATTTCCTCCTTCTCCTGAGTCCTAACAAAAAAACCCCATAACATTTCGGGGTATTTTTTTGGGTTCGGGCCTGCAAATCAAGTTAATTGATCGGGCCGGGTCGGGCTTTAACACCCGCAGGCCGGGCCAGGCTGGATTTTTTTAGGGCCCTACTAACCTAACCCCTACTTGTCAGATACAGAGAGACACTGGGAAGAACTACAGAGAGGAAATAAATGAATAATAAATATCGGTGGAAACGGATGACGCTACACAAGCTCTTTATTATGCTTGTTGTTCATACTTGTGTATGTAAATCTGACGTTAGTAGATTGCTCTTATTGGAGATGCGAGTATGGCAGCGTGGCAGGGCTTTTTTTTCCAAACATGGGGTTTTGATTGCCTGGTAATCCAGACTCACTGCTGTTCCAGCTATTGAATCTGGCCACCATTAAGCGGATAAAATTTCCAGGGCGGAACAAGCCACAGCAAACAGACAGCGGAGTGGACCAATCAGCGACGGGCGGGACGAGGGACTTGCGCGCGGAAGTAAACATACGAGGAGAGCGGAGTTTATTAAACATGGCTAGCACGAGACAGACTGTTGTCAACGACTTGTGTCAATGTGTTATTGGTAATTTAAAACTGATTTTACCGTGGATTGGAACATAATCTCGGGTCTCCTGTACGCCATCTGTGTTGTTGTGGAGACGACTTCCAACGCGGAAGAGTGACGTTGCTCGTTAAGAAGACATCATGCAAATAAACGAATCTGATTTGTCGATTAATTTTGTACTTGCTCGAGAGGCCGTTAATGGGCTCGGTCCCAGACTATAGTCTCAGTGTTTGAAAAACACAGGGAGAGCAGTCTGGCCGTGCCAGGCAACGGTTTTGACAGTTGCCGTCATATTTTCGGGATCAAAGCGCCGAATGCCAGAACGGCCTTCCGCCTGAAAATTTCATCCCGGTACGCCGTTTGCCTCGTTCCGGCTCACTTTCACCCCTGTTTATTGTTCATTTAATTTTTGCACCATAAATGCTAAAGGTCTGCTCACAAAAAAAATCGCAAGCACCTTAGTTTGGAGACATCTAATGATTGATAAGCATATGTGCTGTGCTTAGCTGTGACCAACCTTTGTACATAGGCAGAAGGCTTCTACATTTAAGGCAACATGCATATTGGCCCAAAACCGATAATGATCAACCGATGTCAATATTGAATGATATCATTTTAAAACCCAAAACCGATAATGATCAACTGATGTCAATATTGTATGATATCATTTCAAAATGCTTTCATCGGCCGATAATATCGGCTACCCTATAATATGGGACAACTCTAATAAATTATAGAAAAAGTTTTTTTTTTTAACCATCAGGCTTATACAATTTTTAATGCCAAGAACATTTAGTTAATGCTTTTTAAGGCCTGAATTTTGACAAAATCCATTTAATGACTTGCACAAACCCCTTAATTAGCATAAGTACACATCAATTGTGAGAGACAGAATATAAAATAAATGAAATCACATTGTATTACTTTCAAGCAATTTATTTGGAAAATGGTGCCAAAAATAAGTATTTGGTCAATAGCTAAGGTTGCACGCAATACTTAGAAATGAAACCTGTTAACAGATCTCAAACATTTCCTGCAATTCTTGACCAGGTTTGCACAGTGGAATTTTCAGCTTGCTCTTCCTAAGCAAACTGCTCCAATTGTCTCAGGTAGTCGGCTCGTTCCAGCTCCTCTCATAGATGATACAGTAGATAAGAATAATAGAATTGGATGAGGCCACATCACAAAGTGTATATATAAGGGATTGGCAGCACGTTGGTGGACTGGCTGGGTGGAAAAGTATGATTCATTCATGAGCCATTGATTTTCCCCATTGTCAGTCAAAGAAATTGAAAGAAATGGCAACTGCAGCTTTCTACCAAAAAAAGCAATGCGGGCCATTATGTGTGTTGGACTAAGCTCTCGAAAAGGCAGAGAAAGAATACGTTAGAAAAATGAAAAGATTAGTGGTTTCATTACTAACATGCAAATCATCAATGGTGCATCCCATTATGAATAAACACCATTTAAAATTGTTTTTGGCAGCCGCATTCCATTTTACTCCCTCTTAATCAAATCTAATTTATGTTTTGCTCAGGGTGATTCGCCTTTGGAGGAAAAACATCTGCCAAAATGATAAAGGATATGAATTCACAAATCCTTTTGAGAGCTGGTAGAGGAAGAGGAGGGGGGTCGGGCCGCGAGCGGGGCAGCAGGCAGTGGAAGTGGTGGACTCGGTGGCAATTAGGTCCCTTTTTCCCACTCCTGGGGTATGGTCGCGGTTACATGGTGGGACTCGGGGCCATCGCTGGTTTCCCTTCAATCTGTTTCCCCACTGGGAGGAGGGTCTGGTTCTGCTCCCCTGGCGGGTAGGTTTTGCCGAGCCCCTCCCCCCCAGGATGTTGGCATGGTGTCTCCGTACACCGTGCGACTAACGTGCATGTAAGACAGGGTAAACTCATGAATAACATTGCTTGGATACGTCACAGGATTTAATTGCTTATGTCGGTTCTACAAACAAGTACACAACTGGTATTGTGACATCATCACCCAAATTCTCTCAGGTGCTTAAAATCAATAAGTGTTCACTATTAAATGTCAGAGGAATTGCCTACTCACTAACTCTGCCCTGTCCTTTCCTGTCCTCCCTCATCCTGCCAGTTTATTGGTTCATCCCTTCCTCACTGGGTGTCCCATCTTTCTACAAATACATAAAACCATGACTCCTTTATATTGCTTTATAACATGTACTGTAAATTCAAATATACCTCTGCTGTGTTATGTATGCATCCCAGTTACATGGGTTCTCTCCTCTCTGTCTATCCCCTCAAACCTTTTCAGACCCTTTGCAATTTACAATAACTGACATAAACAACCACAGACGGAGTAGTTTAAGCGTCCCTGTTGCACAGTCAATTTGTTCCAGCAATGAAAGGCATTCAGACCTATCATTCTGAATGGGGAAAAAGAAGCAATGGCTGCAAATGGCTGGCATGTCAAAAAGTTGATTGGACAGCAAAGCCAATGAGCATCACGCCCACAATGCAGGAAACGGTAAGTACAGACCGTAAATACATTTGCTATATCTCCGCAGATACTGTAATCAAGATACGATGAGTTCAAATGCAAAAGTCGAAAAGCGCCATTTGTACAAAAATCATCTTCTAATCCTGCCAACAAAACAACTCCTGTAAAACGCCTAGAAAAAAACCTTTTATTTGCGAGACTGACAATACGCTTTTTACTGCAGCTTGCGTGATCTCCTTTAAAGCTCGACACGAATGCTTATCTGAAAGCCGATTCCTACAATATGTGTTTATTTACAGTGGTGGGTGATTCAAGGACCAATTCTGTCTCCCTCTCCCTTATTGAAATCTATTCTTTTACAACTTTTTGTGTGGGCATTCATAGCTGATGCCGCACTGGGAAGCCGCAAATATAGCTTTTACCTTTTTTGAAACAAGTTGGGCAGCTACATGCCTTGTCTAATTTTTCAAAATTTTCCCTCAGTGTTTTACCGTATTATTGTCGGACTCGAAAATTAATTTTCAATATGCTGCATGTCAGCTTTGCGTCATATCTGAACCAATCAAAATGGGAGAGGAAAATGACAATGCTGCTTAGGGAATTTGCAAATTCCCATTCAGAAAACAACAACAAAAAAAAAGAAACCTTAATTATTACGATACTTGTGTAACAGACACCGAAATATCATTGGATGAAATTAATATTAGGGATTTCACCCATCATTTCATTTCTCTTTTTGAGAGGGTGACAGTGACGGCTAGTTCTTACTTCAGTGGCGGCTGAACTAAACACGTTTAAGAATTTTGCTAGACAAAAACACCGACCCGCCTGGCTGAGAAGATAGTGTGAGGGGTGTTATCGAGGTGTAGAACAAAGCCCAGCATTTATCACATGACTCGACGCTAACATCTGCTTCCACATGTCGGTTGCTGACATTTCAAAATGACAGAAATGCTTTCTCCACCTTGATTACATTTTGTTGAATTTCCTTTTTTCCCTCCACCTCCACTTTATTCTACTTGTGAAATTTGGCATCTTTTAAGAAGGTTTAAGCCCAGCTTCAAAAACCTTTAGATGTGAGTAGTTGGCTTGTAAACACACAGACAACATGATGCCAACATGTCTTGATAAAAAGAAAAGCATTGAAGAATCTAAGTAACAATGACGGATTGGAATGTGTGTATGAGTTGGATTTTAGCAGCTTCCTCACTGTTTTGAATCATTGGTTGATTCAGTTTTTATTTTTTTATTGCAATATTTCATGTTTAATTTGTAATACACTTGATGTGTTTTGTTTTGTTTATATGTTTGCATACCGTTTCATTTCATTGTACTCATCGTTTTGATTGATTCTATTTCGTTTTTGCATCTTTTTGGGAACCCCCCCCCCCCCCAAAAAAAACTTTCTGTATGTCTTTTATAAACACACACACTTCAGCAGTACTTAAATACTTACTGTATTTTTTTTTTTTTTTTTTTTTAGTCATTATTTCTCCCCAAAAAATGTATTCACCCTTTTGCATCTAAAACATTACATGTTCACACTTAAACTGCATTTTCATAGTTCTAGTAGCATTAGAGAATGAATTTTCTTTCATCAAAGTTTAGTCTAGCTGCAATTATTGATTCAACAGGTTTAAGCTATAAAAAATCTGTAGACAATTTAGTAACCAACTACAAAAGAGTGTATACGTCATTTTGGGACACCCTGTATATGGTGGAAAAAACACAAGGCTGAAAAAGCAGTTTCTGGTTTTGCACCCCTCTTTAAAATAAACTGCTGTATTTTAAGCAAAAAGAACTGTTGCCTTTGATAGAACAATATGTCTATATGCTGCCAAAGCAGATTCATGGCGCAATAAGCCTCTGAACTATTTTTAATTTTTCCTTTTTACCCTGGAAACCCGTTTACAGACGTCGCGCAACCACTTTTGTTTCAACCTAGCCATAAAAAGAAGGTAAGTAATCGTATTTATTATTCTAAATGTCTCATTTTTAGCTTAGAATCATTAATTGATGTCTAATATTTAGTAAAAAAAAAAAAAAAAGACTTTAAAAAATGATTCACTCGTATATTTTAAACTTTAAACGAATTACATCACAATGAAAAAATTGGCGTCTGTAAAAAAGCCACGGCTATCTACCTCGTAACTATCGCTTAATTGCATTTTTCTCGTTACTGTGGCATTTTCCCCAATATTTTAAATGATAAATAATCGATCCAAACAAAGAAAAATTTGAAAAAAAAAAACATTTAAAATTGTAAATATATGAAAATGAAAATCCCGATTACTCCTTGAAGTCTGCGATTTCTGCATCGCGGCCCTTGCTATATTACCATGTTTCACCCATAAAATCCCCCCAAAATCCAGCTGTGGCAATTCACAGCTGTGTCTTGACACTCAGTGATACATGCTACATGGAGTTTTTGGATCGAAACAAGGTAAGTACGCGATAATATCTCGTTAAAGTCATGGCGTCTGTAATTCTGCTCTAGCGTGCTCTCATTTCCAGATAGGGTTTTGCAGTTAAAAAAATTTCTTTACACAGAAAATTGAGATTTTAAGCTTTCCAATGATGTATCACACATGTATATCTGACAATTTTTAAATTTGGCCAAATTGGGGGTCTCAGAGCGGAACTTCAAGTCACCTGAGTGTTTTCCGCCATATATTATTGGTACTCAATACATTTTACTAAACTTATTTTTAATATTTATAAGATTTTTATCCGCGATTGGCTGGTATCCAGTTTAGGGTGTACCCTACCTCGTGCCTGTTGTTAGCTGGGATAGGCTACAGCACCCCTGCGACCCCTGTGAGGATAAGCGGTTAAGAAGATAAATGAATGAATACGATTTTTGTCTCATTGCTAATAAATTTTTAATCAATTGTTCAATTTATTTTTTGAATAGCTTTACAAGTTTTTTTTCTCCATATTATATGTAATATATATTTGTGTTACATTTTACCATTGACGCTAACTGATACGTGCTAATTTTTTGTGTGGATTCTTATTGCTGTATAAGCAGATATTTACAATATAGAGGCAAATTTGAATTGCTGTTATCGAAGATGAAACTGATTTAATTTAATTTTTTAATTGTAATTTTCGTTTCATTCTGCAAGTGTTGATGTCATGAGCAGCTAAATAAAGTCAGCAAACCACACGGATGTCTGTCATCGTCATTTCGGTCTCGCTAGGACTTAGCTCCAACGTCTTAGCAAGGATGGTACAATGTATAATATATGTTTTGGATAGTTATTTTTAGATTTAGGGGGTATTTAGGGGTACTTAAAGGGTTAATTCCGGCTAACGCGGAAATTCGGGTTGCGTCGCCAGCGTAGGAATGGAACTCGTTCATAACTGGGGGGGCTACCTGTACTTTAAAAAAAAAAAAAAAAAAAATATATATATATATATATATATATATATATATATATATATATATATATATATGTGTATATATTAACATTTTTTCACTTTTTATGCATTTACTTATTGTTTAATATTTTTAAAATCAACTTTTCATTGATTTTATTCATTGTCATGTCTTTACAAATGTAATTTAAAACTAATAAGTGTTTTGATTTATATATATATATATATATATATATATATATATATATATATATATATATATATATATATATATATATATATTTTAATTTCTTTCATATACTATTTGTTGGTTTTCACATTTTTGTTAATAATGCTTTTTATTGCATTCATGTTCATGCTCATGTAACATTAGTAATTTTTAGGGAGACGAGCATACCTGGCCTTTTCCGAAATGGTTAACTATTACATGAGAAAACTTTTACATTGCCCTGTCCTTTTTAAGAGAAATCGCCTTATTTTCACACACAAAAAAGGTAATATATAGCTTGAAGCACAAATTTTCTCCACTTCAAAGAATGTCTGCCAAATATGAATGTGTTCATCTCTCTTTGTTCTCATTTGTCCTGACACAGAAAGCCATGTTAATTTCAGGCATTTGGAGGTCAGAGGGCAAGAAGTCAATCTGGTCGAACGTTTAATTGAAGAAGGCCGGCTGTGGCCCTTTGTTGTGATTTCGGGGAGGTTAATGCCCTGTTTAACCTACACTGCAAGCCTCTTCCTGTTTTGAGTGTTTTTTTTTTTTCTGGGTCTAAAACAAAATCCTTTCATTCTCTTTGTGCACTTCCATGGATCATTCGACACTCGCTCGCACACTTCCTGAGAAGGAAAAACTTTGAAGACCTCCAGCTTTCATTTGACAAATTGTTTCCCGTCATCAAAGAGAAATCACAGAGGACACCAGAGCTTATTTAAATCCTTCTTTTTTATGGTTCCTCTGAGAAGCTTGACTAACTTACAAAATGTAATTGTTGTTCACACAGGCGGACACAGATTTTCAACTTCTTAACCGATTCTATAATATGAAAGAGCCCAAATGATGTATAAATATTCGAGTCTTGCTTTTATAGTGTGTTCTACACTTAGCCTTTTGCTGCCATTGCAAGTAACAGGCATCCAAACTAATTTGAATTGGAAGGAAGGAGTTCAGTTCCTATGCCGGCCGGCGACGAAACCCGAATTTCCGTGTAAGTAGGATTTCACTGTTAAAGTCAGAATGTTTGTCAATACTTATACTCCCATATAAAAAAAAATTTCGTTAAAATAAAAACAAGATGCTATACAAACCATTATTGCTGAGAGGTGGATGGAGACCAGTGTTGTTTTTGGCATCCCTTTTAATTTTCGTCTTAGTCTTATTCTTTTGGACAAAAATACTTATTAGGCTTAGTCATATTAAGTAATTTCGAAAAGTGTTCGTCTTCATCTTGTTTTAGTCAAAGAAAACTCATATTTTGTCACGTTTTAATCGACAATTCTTAAAATGTTTTCGTCTGGAAACTTCAAAAGTTTTATTCCATTAATAAATAAACCAATAAAAGGTTTCCAAAAATTTCAAATGAACTTTGACAGACGAGCACATAATTTTAGCGTCTACAGGGACAACACCATTTTCGGGATGATAATACACATTCAGCAGGAAAACAGTACATTATTTCTATTATTTAAACTTATCTGGACGCCACAAACTGTATGTGAAATGTTTTCTAAGAGTTTAAGATGACAATCACCATGCCAAATGCTAATGTTAACGCTACAAGTTACTTTTTGTGTGTGATGCTCACTCGGCATAGATCTTCAAAGGCTAAAGCAACATGACATATCTAGCAAAGATAAGAAAACAAAACGTACCAAGCAGCACCTGACATGTTTCAAAAAAGGCAAGTCTGGAGCCTGGAGACGACACCATGAATAAGCGCGTGTGTGGGGCAGGGTGGGCACAGCATGTCACATGAGTGATACAAACACTGCGACGATGCGTGCTAACTAAACATACGATACGAAGAAAATGTCACACATTCAAACTTATAAAGGATACTGGCATTCGTATTGTTATGTTTTAGTCTCTTCGTCGACGAAATATTTTTGTTATAGTCATCGTTGACGAAAAGAACACTGATAGCGACTTAGGGTTTTCAATGGTTTATTTGCAACCGAAAGCACGACGACGAAACACGACTACCGATGCCTGGCACAAAGCGAAACCAAAAGTCAAAATGGCCTTTGCTCCCACTCGTGTACCCTTCTCTCTCTAACTCCAGGTGCAGGGCAGGTAAGGGCAGCCCAGAAACACAACACCTCAACATTAAAATCTGTAGCATACATGCAACTCAATTCGTTACATTTCTGTCCGATGATTACGTTATGTAAACTGGAAGTTGTTTGGTTTCTTGTACTTCAACTGTGAAGACCAACCTGCTTTTGGCAACAATTTTGCGCGACTGTTTGACTTTGGTCTGAACGTGGCATATCTTTATGGCTCTACGATTGTTTTATGATGTTAAGCTTCATTTTGATGGTAATTGCTTTTCTTATAGCTGGACCATTATAGCTATGAGCCTTCTTCTTTGGGGCCATCATGTGAAAAAAGGAGGACAAAAAAGTCAAAGATACTTCTGGCTGGCACACAAACACAGACAAGCATTATGCACAAGCTTAGCAGAAACATAGGTGCTGGGGACTAAATGGTGGATGAGGCACGGGCTTCGTAAAGTTGAAACGTTGTAGGTCGAGGACATTGTTAACCCGAGGACTCTCTATAATCATGCTTCTTTTCCATTTACGGTGATAGACGTCCAGTCCATTTCAACTGGTAGGGGCTGGTAGTGAATGATCACTGCCAACCCTTCCTGTCAACATGGACAGGACGTCTACTGACATCAAAGTCAGTCTGTTTTAAGTAGGGCTGTCAAAATTATCGCAATAAGGGCGGAAATTAATTTTTTAAATTAATCACGTTAAAATATTTGAAGCATTTAACGCACATGCCCCGCTCAAACAGATTAAAATGACAGCACAGTGTAATGTCCACTTGTTACTTGTGTTTTGTGGCCCTCTGCTGGCGTTTGGGTCCGACTGATTTTACGGGTTTCCGCACCATGAGCGAGCATTGTGTAATTATTGACATCAACAATGGCGAGCTACTAGTTTATTTTTGATTGAAAATTTTACAAATTTTATTAAAACGAAAACATTAAGAGGGGTTTTAATATAAAATTTCTATAACTTGTACTGACATTTATCTTTTAAGAACTACAAGTCTTAAGAGAATGTTAATAATGTTAATGCCATCTTGTTGATTTATTGTTGTAATAAACAAATACAGTACTTATGTTGGGCACTTATGTTGAATGTATATATCCGTTTTGTGTCTTATCTTTCCTTTTCGACAATAATTTCCAGAAAAATATAGCATATTTTATAGATGGTTTGAAATGCGATTAATTATGATTAATTAATTTTTAAGCCGTAAATAACTCGATTAAAAATTTTAATCGTTTGACAGCCCTAGTTTTAAGATGAACAACACAGTATTTTGTATTTTACGTGCCATGCCACCCCAAAATGCAACAACCAGAAGCCTGAATTAAGATGTGCATCAGTGGTATCATAAATAGCTTAGTGATTTCTCGTGCCCTGCAGATTCAGTATCCATACATTCCACACAGATATCCTGAGATCTGAAATTCATTGCAGTCAAAACAGCCCTACTTGTGAAAGTGCGATAGTGTATGTCAAACACAGTCACGCAGCTACTTTTATCCCGACAGGCGCTGCTCCGGCTTAAAGCCACAGAGGTGGTCTTTGTGTTGACGATGGGAAAATGCTCAAAGGCGAAGAAACATCATAGAGAGTTGATGGGGATGCCGCAAACTTCTGCACACTAGAAATTCTCAAACATTGTTGGGGGAAGAAAAATGAATACAGATCTTGTCAGCCCTCAAAGTGTCGACACAACTGTGGATCGTGACGCTCTAAAGAAAGAAAAAAGAAACTATATCAAATAGGAGTGGGAACCTCTTGGTACCTCACGATACGATAAGATTTGCGATACAAAGCTCACGATAACGATGATCTGACGATATGGCGATATAACGATTATCGATACATTGGTACATTGGTCTAGGATTTTCTACAAACACCTAATAAACAGAAAAACAAGTTTCTGCTGTGAATTGGAATGAGTTTATCACTAGTAGACGTCCAATCCATTTAAACTGAATCATTCGCTGCTATCCCTCCCACTTCAAACAGATTGAACGTCTATAACCGTCAGTGGCAGCCAATGCGGGAATGAGGTAATTTTGGGCCATTTACCTGTTGTTTTTCAGTTACTTCCTGTTGATTCTAGGGTATTTTATGAGTCAATTTCTGTTTATTTTGAGTTACAGAACAGGAAGTGACCTGGGAATCACCCAAATGAATAGGCATTGACTCAAACTCAACAGGAAATGACCTGTAAATGCCCTAACATGAACAGCAAGTGACCTGTAAATGCCCCAAAAATCGGACCGAATGACTGTGAATGCTCTGGTTTTGAATGAACGAATGTTCCCAGCCTAAATGAAATGGATTGGGCGTCGAGCACTGTCAATGGGCAGCCTTAGAGTTAACTGAGACACTATTAAAGTGGAAGATTTTGGTAGCTACTTGATGGTTCCTTTTTTTTTTTTTTTTTTTTTAAACATTGACACCTTTTTAAAATGATATTTCGATTCTTGACAGGAGCATATCGATAACCTTTTGGGATACAAAGTATCACGATATATCACCATTTCGATATTTTGTCACACCCCAAATATCAAATTGATATTTTGTTTTTGCCGTTAAATTGTAACCTCCCCATAATTTAGTTGCGACTCACAGTGGAAAGGATTAATTACACAGGCAAATGGAAAGGTTGTGATGTGGGAGCTGTGCATCTGTCCTGTGGAAGTCGTGAGACAGACAAGCTTTCCTTAGGACTTCTATTTTTGCTGGATGCCGCAAACAAATGGCATCATTTCAGCGCAGCACGAGCGGCAGCGGAAGAACGTTTGCATAGATTACTGTAATTTTCGCACTATAAGGCGCACCTGTCTATAAGTCGCCACCCACCAAATTTGACACGATAATGACATTCGTTCATTGATAAGCCACACTGGACTATGAACCGCAGCTGTCATTACTGGATTATGGGATATTTACAACAAAAGATATTAACCGGTGACACTTTATTTGACAGCGGCATAACACGACTGTCATAAGACCAAATGAACCACCATGATGTTTTGAACCAACTGGATTCAAAGCTTCATTGCTTCAAGAAGCTTCATTTGGTCGTTACTGCTCCCTTGGGGGAGACAGTCGACCTCTGCTGCCACCTGCTGTCAACACTGTTGTTGTCCAAAATGCCTCCTAGCATGTATTGCAGCGCCACAGATGCAAATAACAATCGACATTCATGTTCTGTGCTAATTACTTCTTCAGTTACTGTTCCAGTTGTTTCATTGTATTTGTTAACACTTTATTTGACAGTGGCGCCATAGGAATGTCATTAAACAATCATTATTATGACATAACACTGTAATGAGCATTAATGGATGCTTGTAAGAGATGTCATTTTGTGTTATCTGGCAAATTAGCTCACTTTTGAATGGATGTAAAAGATCCGAGCTAGGCATAAACGGAGTTATCGTCATGATTTGCCGTATGACACCTAATGACATCTGTCATAACCATTCAGTAATGCCAATGATCGTGTCATGTCTCAATTATGTCGGTCTTATGAAGCCGCTCTCTAAGAAAGTGCTACGTATTAACCTAAATTAATCAACAAATAAGCCGCACTGGACTTTAAGCCACAGGATTCAAAATGAAGGGAAAAAAGTAGCGGGTTATAGTCCAAAAATTACGGTACATATACTGTATACTAATGGACAATCAACAGACTACTAATGGACAGCTGTTCATTTGCAAATAGGTTTTATCGATTATGTGTATTGTTGATCTAATTTGTATTTTTATGTAATTTATATAATATATCTAATCATTTTATTTCAGACATAAACTGTTGTTTGGCATCGTAAATTTGTGTTAATGACTAATTATAAATGTCAATAGAAATCGGTTGTTTTTTGGTAAGTCTGTTATGTAGTCGCTTAACTAGCAAGTTCACAATTTTGGAGAATTTTTCTCAACTTTTCAACCAAAAGCAGAAAACATTTCCTAAAGTTCCTGTAAAACACAAGCTTATTAGTTCGCGTGATAAAACTGAACCATTATCCACGCATAGCAACATAAGCTCACGTTATCTTGAAGTATATATTTTCCGACCTATTTATTTAATTTTATTTTAATAAAATACATATGTTTATACCGGAGTGCCACGTCAAATTTCGTTGTTCACAATGTTCATTTTGTTGCTGACAATGACAATAAAGACCTATTCCTATCCAACTGCAGTGCACTGTAACAAACAATAGAAATCTGAAAATCGGAATCGTCCCGTATTGAGCTTACAAAGGACACACTTTATCCAGTTTTATCATGAAACTCGAAAATAGTGACTTATTTTTGTCGAATGAACTGGTATGGTACTTTTCAAGACTATGAAAGGAAACACATTTACTTTCACATTTAAATTAACCAGGACGGATGTTAATTTTATTCTAGTACTTTTTGTATTATAAATAAATTGCTGATAATAATTGTTTTTCTGTGTGCTTATATCACGCATATATGCACCTAATTAATTCAGGTTTGAGTAAAATTATTATCATATTATAATTGTTGTTAAACTCATGCATAGCGCATTTGCTTGTACAAGCATGAACATAAAGCAATGAGCGTTTGGCCCATCAAATCAGCACCAAAAACGCAAACGTGATTGTTTACCTTAAGTAGCAAGTCTTAAGTGGGTTGGAAAAGTGTTTTTGCAAAGCGAAGACTTGGCAGAGGCTTGGTGAAACAGTGCTGCTCCAGGCATGTGTTTGGTCAGAGTGTTTGAGCCGAGATCTCTAAGGGAAGAAAAAGGGCTTTTTGGGGGGCTGTTTCATTTAAGATAGCAGGGCTCTGTGTACTCATCAGGGTATTGGTAGAGCATGCATTGAGTACAAAAGCATTTTGAACTAAAACAAAAAATTCTGCATTGTGCCTTTAATGTCAAACTATTATTTTAATTGTTTCAATGGCCGAAGCACAGCCAAGCCAGGGGTGGACGTGGGGCTTCTAAAACACTCATGCACAGAAAACGACATGAGGTACATGACCTTGGTTTCCTTTTGATGATGTACACGTCAGATAACATACCGTACTTATGAGGCATAGGTCGCATTTCATAAAAATCTAAATGAATTGTTAATAGAAGAAAATCATATACATGCTGTATTTGGGAAAAATAGATGCTTACAGTGCATGTTTTCAAAGTGAAATTTTAAACAAAATTTTATTATTGTTCTGTAAAAGCCGTCGCGCCCAGTGTTGTCACAGATTACTTGAAAAAGTAATTTAATTAATTATTACTGATTATGCCTCAAAAAACTAATTTAGTTACTTTACTGATTACTTCGTTATCAAAGTAACTAAGTTACTTTAAAAGTAATTTATCAGTTACTTTTTACCAATTTTTTCCCTTTGCCCCCTCAACATAAGAATGACAACAGACAAATGTCATCGCATGGAATTTACTTCCTAATAATTGAATTTAAAGTGAGAGATCAGAATTTTTGGCATAAGGCTTAATCTTCGAGTTAGCAGAGGTTTAATTAGTCATTGGAGTTGATTTCAACCAATATTGACTCGCGCTACCTTAGCCACTCCGGAGCCCTGTACCTAACAAATAACTGACAAATTTCAACCAATATTGACTCGCGGTAGCTTAGCCACTCCGGAGCCCTGTAACTAACAAATTACTGACAAACTGCATTGAATTTGTTGAAATCAACTCCATCGACTAATTAAACCCACGCTAACTCGAAGATTAAGCCTAATGTAAAAAAATCTGAACTTCGGGTTAAGATTTAGGGTTAACAGCATATCAGTGCCAATATAAAACAATGCAAATTGACTTCACAATAATCAACAATACACATAAATTGCACTGTGCAATAAACACAAAGGTGGGGGCGGGCAGGGATGCGCGCGCACAACCCGGAAGTACGGCGTACACACACGCGGTCAATTTGGCCAGAAAATGTGGTGGCAACTAAGCACTTTACACTCAATCGGACTTACAACACATCCCATAGATGCAAAACGAGCACGTCACCTCACTGCGTAAATGTGCAACACGAATATCATGTAAACAATGCTTGCCAACTTGGAGCGATGAGTGTCCATCGTTGTAATGAAAGCTACGAAACGGTTGCACATGTATGGGGTCCAAACTATCGCTGATACTCTCGAGAATGAGGGAAAAGTACTCACGTTCATTCATGGATGTACACATATCAACATTCCCTCGCGCATCTCAACACACGGCTCGAATGTGCCACTGCACTGGGAACCTGGCTCACGCCTTTCTCGATCCCAAAACACTTAGCGAGTGTGACTCCAGACCAAAACAGGAAGTAGTTAGAGCGGTTACCATGAAAACACGTACTGGAAACGTTTCAAGCATTTTTCTGTGAACACGTTAGATTTCTCGTTACTGAACAAAGTAATCAGATTGCGTTACTGACAACACTGGTCGTGACTCGGTGAAAATAGAAAAATGCGAGTCACAGGATTACAACAATGAGTTGAGAACCACTGCTATACCTCCACCATTGCCTTTGATTTCATTAATACACTTCAATCTTGGCCAGTTGATATGAAGGGCATATTATTCATGGTCTTAGGCTCAGAGTCTCATGTCTGGGTGTGTGGCGCAGCAGGTGAACAATTGGTGACTCAGAGTAGAAACAGAGCACTTGACGTTATCCCGACGTTACACATTTCCTTCGTTGACGCAGGCAGCAATTTCCTCCACTGATTAGCTAATTGTTCATTTCATGCTGGCAAATGTTCCCTGCTCGTTATTATAAATTGTAGGTTTTGCTCACGCTTCTGCAATTAACGCAAGCTTTAGCCCTCTTCTGATATTGAATTTTACCATTGAAGACTGCTATATGTAACACATTTGTTTTATGGCATCTGTGCGGCAAATGCACACTTGAATGCATACCCCAACTAGACATATGTGGCATTGACATAGTAGACAAAAAAAAGGAAGGGTGGGGGATTGTTGTTGTTTTTAAGATATCTCCAAATAAACTTGTTGTGACTGCTTGCTTGCAACAGTCAAATACAGAGACAAACTATAATAGAGTAGAAGTGTTATCATTTTAAACAACACAAAGCATGTACAGAAGTGCACAGGTTAATGTGCTGCTGTATAGCAGAGCATCCCAATTAGAAGATGAAGATTTTAATTGTGTCTCTTCAGTGCAATGTTTTTTGTATTGTTTTTTTCATTTTGAAAAACAAACCGACTGTGAGTGCCTTGGCAATGCTCACAGAAAAGCGTAAAATATGGATCATTAATGAAAATTACGGTGCAATTTCAAACCCGTTATAAGAGCACAGTACTTTGTTAAAGAAGATTGGCCACTTATGTTGTTGTCATAACTACACTGATAACCCACTAATTTAGATCTCTAAAATACTGGTGGACCAGCCACACCTGTTGTTTTCAGTTGGCAGTGTTATTGATGCAAAATGTTCAGCATTATATCACATTAAAACAGCGCTTATAAGTAATTTGTATTTAGGTTTGCAAATCCCTTTAAAAAATAAGGCACACCTCATTGGAAGAGCCAGCTAACCCGATAACTGTCACCTTTAATTGTTTTTTGTATCTGAAAAGTGATTAAAAAAACAACATTATTATTAACACAGGCTGCAGTTACTCTTAAGGTGGCAGTCACGAGCAAAAAAAGTGACATTCGCTTGTTTACATATTTGTGGCATGGCAATTAATTGAGTCTCTAAAACCTCAAAATAAAATAATAATATGCACGTTCTACCTACAATGATCATGTCCATTTTTTTTTTCAAAATCAAAAACAAGGGGTTTCGTTGAACTAAAATGTCGGCACACTTCAAACTAACAGCCCGCCACATCAAGTTAACAAATGACAAAAATTTTAAAAAACGAGACAAATTATGGGGAATTCCTTTGCATGTTTATGCACTTTGAATTACTTCATTGTTCGTTAATTTTTAAAAAAAAGTTTTCCCTGCATGTTTGTGGACAGTTAATCCCTTCCGCGTTTGCTCATGCCAGTGCATGCAAATTTACACATACCTATACTTATATATTTCTATATCTTCGGGTTTGAAGTATTTCTTGCAGGTGTGGACTTTGTCATTAATATCATAGTTGATTTTGCATGCTTTTGTTACTTCCACAAATAAAGGCTCAAACTACTCATTGCTCGACATCTGTCCACATTCGCCATCATCATGACATGTCATAAACCGAAACAAAAAGCTCCTCCTGTTCGAGCAAAACTCTTTCAAATGAAAAAGGCAGGTAAGGGATTTCTGTTTCAGTTATTTTCCTTTTTAAACATTAACTTTTTATTTTTTATTTTCGTAAAGACGTTTATTACCTCAGCCAAAAAGGTTGTATTTTCACTGCAGTTTGTTTCATTTGAAGTGCTTAAACAGGAATCTTATGATGATCTGCCGATCCGATACCTCGACAATTTACTTATGTGTTAAATCATTGTAAAACATACATTTTTTTAGTAGCCATGAAAAACCTGATCTATTTCACCCGATTAGGATCTTTTAAAACGATCTTTTTTTGTTCTGTTTTTTGTTTCTTTGGAAGATATCCTTCTTATTTTGATGCTTTGTAGCCCTTAAAATTTGTTTAAAATTTTTTTTTTCACCCGATTCCGATCTTCTCAAAATGACACGATCTGGCCTGATTTCCGATTATGTGATCTGATCGGGGACATCCCGAGAAATTATTTCAATGCTACGCCCGGAATTCCCACACAAGCAGTAGCGATGGATGGTTCGAAATTTGGATCTTTTGGTCATAGTGGACGTCTCTGCTAATATTGCTCTATATTTTTCACCTTTCATTGAATAATTTACGACAAGACTCAAGTAAATTTAAGAAACTCTATATTTAACCCTGATATTTTATGTGCTCTTCGAAAGCATTTGGCGGTTTTGAAAATATACTTGAAATGTAACTCGAGTCAAATATTGATGTTTTGTTAGTAAATTAAAGATTATCCCACTAATTAATGGTTTTCTGATGTTCAAAACAGTGTAAGGAAGTCTGCCAGCATTCAGAGGGTTATTACTGGCTGCTAACCTTCAAGATCCCGCATAAGTGAAAGCTAAATAAGACATCGCAACAGAATGTGAGCAAGGTTACACTCTCGCCAACAGCTGTCAGCAGGCTGCATTTAATGTCAAGTCCTGATGTTTTAATGATTGTCTTTAGCATTCAGAAAAGGCAAAGCAGTATTAGCAGTATGGTATATTGCCTGATTACATACAGTATACTGTGTAAGCAAGGCTGAAGGCCAGTTTGAGATACTGTATGTTTCCGTCAATATACTAGTATTTAAAAATGTGTTAACCCATTAAATCATTCATACGTTGAATAATAAATCTTACTTCCACATTTTTCAAGGGAAATATCCTGAACATTGATGAAGATATTTATCAACCGCTTCAATATAATTACAACTTCAAAATGTTCAGCATTACGAAAAGTTGCCACTCTTTGAAGATTTTATTTATTCTCAAGTAGAATACTTTCCCCAGAAAAATGCATACATATTCCAAATTCAATGCTATCCCACAATTCATAATCCATACTTTTTTAAAGTTTCACATTCAATGTTTCCAAAACTTTGACAAATTAACCAGCATTTCCATTCCGCATTAGCTCTTCAGCAATCAAGCACAAGAAATTGCAACTCCAACCAGGGCGAATTCCTAGTATTTTCTGAAGCCCTGAAGAAAATGTGAAAAAATGTTCTAATCACATCAAATCAAGCTGGATTCGTCAGTTGCCAAGAGAAACACATTTTTCTTTGCCCTTCTGATTAGATTTCTAAAATGATTCCTGCACAGAGAAGTAGTCATTCATGTATAGGAGGTATTGTGGTTCTGGAGCAAACGAGAATGCATTGGTTGGAGAGAACCATTGTGTGCTCCACCAGGCACCCTCCAATTAACGTCAATACTTTGTACTGTGGGTCCTTGGTTCACAACGGTGTTCTATCCATAAAGTGGCCATGAAACCCAAAAATGTAAGTTGGAATTCAATGCAATTATACAATAAATTCATAAAAAAAGACAACAGTTTGTCCTGTTTGACCAATTCTTACCTGGTGATATAGTCAATCTCTAATAAATGCTAATAAACTGTACCATGATAGCGTAAACTCATATTTTTTGTTCACAGTGATTATGTCTCAGAAAGTAAGACCATATCGTGCCTAAGCATGACAATGTATTCTTATGCAGCTGTGCAAACTAGCTCATTCGTACCTCGTAATGTCAAAAATGTATTTGATATTCCTATGAAAACATCCTTCTAGGCCAGAACAATTACATAAACAACATAAACAATCAAATGAAAACAAGTACTGCATATGTACAACAGAAACTTAACATTCCTTTTTTGTGCTGCTTGATGACATATAGTATTCTTATGTTGCTCTGCAAATCAGCTCACTGGATGCCGTTAGTAATCTTGAAAACAACAGTGTTGTCACGGAATAACTCATGTTAAAAGGACAACTGTCTTTTGATTGACTGTGCTATAAAACGGACTCGCACAGGATTAGTATTACCTGTGGACCTTAAGTAATTTGCCATTTGTCGCCCAACCCCTGTGTGTTCACATGGGAAAAGCAAAGTCTGTAACTTTGCCTATTTCCCTGACATTACGGCCATCAAGCGGAGCTTGTTGGATCTTTTTGGCTGACCACGGTGTGCTGTGGAGGGTTTCCACGAAGTCTGATATTGGGACGGGCTATTAGCTTTGCAAGCAAAACAGTACTTCCTGATTAATTGACTCATTATACAGTACCGTCTTGCCAACGTCAACTGTCCAACCACTTTCCTGGTCATCTGATGTTCGAGCCAATCAGGGATAAGATGCAGGAGCAGCAGACATGACCAGGAAGAATTTATCTGCTTGAAAACTATGGCGGACGCAAAGCAGTTCTTGTAGATTTCTGAGATTTGGTCAGAAATCCACTTAAGAGGTATTTCTGAGATCACTAAAAGTGTTTTTGAAGAGAAGAGCCATTGTCCAGTCAGCAGCAGACAACAAGAGTCTTGTCCCAATAAGCAGCCGTATATTTTTTTTTGAAGGTTCAGCCCATTAAACAGGTCTTTATTGGATCTTCTCCAGATTCATATGTGTAATATATTTGTAGCGGATATAATGGACAATCAATCTGGTTTGCCAGGTTAATGAGTTATAATTTGCCCCCGGACAAAAAAAAAAAAAAAAAAAAATCTATTCAAAATTTGCTCGGAGCAATAAAAATTGAAATGCAGATTTGCAAAGAACTAGTATCATCACTGGACGTCAGCGTTTGACACAATATACAGTGGTACCTCGAGAAACGAAAGCTTAAGTACATGAAAAATCAATTTTACAAAAAACTTTTTCACTTCATCTTACAAAAAATATTCATCATGTGAAAAATAATATATACTGTAATCGATAAAATCCGCTCGCGGCAATGCAGTAATATAACTATGTTTGACTATCGGTGTAAACAAATAAAATATACACACTCCAATGTACTACACAATGCTCATGTACAGTATACGAAACAAAAGAAGAATATAACTTACAAGCAAAGCTTTATCAAGGCACAAACAGTGAGATGAAATAGCATGCAACGGCTGCCGAAGTTAGTTAGTTAGTTAGTTAGTTAGTCTTTTAGCACTCCATGTTTGTTATGAGCTGAAGTAGTCATGTGATAACATCTGTAGAATAAGCTGCAACCTAAAAAACTAATTACATTGACCCGCCGCTATGGGGGCGACAAAGCATTACAAATAAAGATAGCCCAACAGACGACATGACCGCAAATTGAATGTGGTGTTTTAGTAAAGATTAAAGATGCACCGATACCGATACTAGTATCAGCAGGGGGCGCCGATCCGGGCCGAAATGGTGGTATCGGTATCGACGAGTACCAACAAAGACGGCGCCGATACCATTTACCGGTCCATTATTATAACATTTGACCGCAGCCTTTTTTTTCCTCCTGGCGCTCACTACACTCTGTCTCTGTGTTGTGTGATGACACGTGAACACCGAGCAGCGATCGCTATTGGCCAGCTCCAGACCAATGAGAACGGGCCAATAGCCACTACCGACCAATGACAAGGGCGCTTTTTCATATTAAGGAAAAATAAACCAGGAGAAATGGCGACGGTCGGGAAATATTTCAAAATACAAATCCCGTCGATTAAAATCAATGGCTGCATGCAAGATTTGCAGCCTGAAAGTTTCGAGATGTTGAGTTAAATCGGCCAGATTCAATACCTCGAACCTGATAAAATATTTGAAGACGAAACGTGAACGAACACAACGAGTTTGAGCCTGCAAGAGCAGGACTGCTATCCAGAGGAAGGGCACAGGACCGGTGCAACAATCTCTGGTAAGTTCACTACGTCAACTTTACTTTGTCTTTAAAGAAATGCTGCAGTAATTTGGGAACTGTTTCCAAAGTAGGGTTGCCACCTTTCAAAAATAGAAATAAGGGACTCCCCCCATCACGAAAAAGGGAGGCTAATAGGGAGACGGGATGCTGTGGTCAATTATTATTACTTATAATTGTTAGCGTCCGCAAATGCGGAGACAAGGTTGGACCTCGAAGCGGACAACAAGCGGGGGATACGTATAAGGGTTTAATGATGGCAAACTAAAAATAACACGCGATCGCGGGATAGTAGAAATAACAAAAGGAGTCCGTGACAGCAGGTCGATGGAGCTCAATACTACAAACTCGAAGGTTAACTAAGACTATAGGCAGCGAGCCAAAAAGCCAAAATAAAAACACTTAAATCCCTGCACAGGGTAGAGGTTACAAACGAGTGCAGCACACTACCAGAAAAAACCCAATGCAGGGGCGTAACAAGCAAATGTAGCGAGACTATAGTGCGAGATGTCAAATGGCGATCAGCAAGGCAAATATCTCTGCAGCCTTCTCTGAGATCACCCGTGCTTAAATGCTGCGTTGATGAGCCTGCATTGGATTCAGGTGCAACGTCAGGAACGCCCCCACTAACAGCCCAGCAACAAAACAGCAGCAGAATGTGACAATAATTTCATGAAAGTTGCACTGTTTGGCCTTTGAGAGGTTTAAAAAAGTTTACTCAGTTCATTCAGAGTTTATTATTATGAATTTATTTTTACTTTCTTACTGTTGGGCTAGTATTATACTTTGTACTAGTCTTTTCCTATTTTGCAAAGGTAAGCAACAGCCTGACAAAGCCTTGATAGCAATGATTTCACATCCAATTATGTAGCTCTTTGGGGGGTGGGGGTGGGGGGGGGAATATATATATATATATATATATATATATATATATATATATATATATATATATATATATATATATATATATATATATATATATATAAACGGGGTGGTATCGGTATGGTATCGGCCGATACTGCACAGCCAGGTATCGGTATCGGTATTGGGGCCAAAAAATGGTATCGGTGCAACACTAGTAAAGATTAAAACGAATTAGGCAATTTACATGTAAAACGCAATTCATTATACTGTTAAAAATAAATAAATAAATAAATAAATAAATAAATAAATAAATAAATAAATAACATGGCAAGAAAGCCACTCCCGAACAAATTAATTTAAGAATCCTGAGGTACCACTGTATTAGTTAATTTGTGGCATTAAAAATATATATATATATACTGTACATACAGTACATGTCACATTTGCATGGGACAAGGTTCTGTGGCATCTACTACAATTATTGCAAATCACAAAAAGTCAACAGGCAATACAAATCCTGTAAGAATTAGGTGTTAGTGAGGAGAGCATTTTGTCACAATGACGCAAGTAAGACAATTATTGGTTTACGTTGACATCCTAAGTATTGTTACTCATACTGTACATGAGATAAACATAAGCAACAAAAAGTCATATAGGCCTATGTCACAGAAATGACATATTTTCAAACTGCAGTGGATAACTATGGTCTTTGAATATTATTATGACTTAATATTAAACCTTTTGTTGTTTGTCTTACAGACATATTTTTGTTTCCTGACCTCAATTTATTCTTCTAGCTTCTCATTTTTTGATTTTCTTTTGTTTATATTACCTCTCGGCTGTCATTTTTCTTTTGCCTCACTTCTGCGTGATTGTCCTTCTCTGTTAAATAAATCCTTATCATGCACGTTGCTTTTCCTTCACTCTCTTATTTCCCATGTCTCCTGCCCCTGTCGTCTAGCTGCCTTCCTCCCCCCCGTCCGTCTCCCGTGGATAGTCGCTGTAATGAAGCCATAAATTGGAGCAACACAACGGCGGCTACAGGTCGGGCTGAGGAAGGTGGATGGTAGGGGCGAGGAGGAGCTGACAGGAAAAGAGAAGGCAGAAAAGGAAGAGAGCCAAAGGGGGGGATTCATTTAGACGAGGGAAGAGATATGTGTCTTGTTGGAGAGGAGACAGTCGACCAGGAAAGGAGCAGGAATGAATGGGGAGGGGGCGGGATTCAGGGTAAGGTGGTGGTTGTGGTATGGGGGTTATCCATAAATTGTTTGCAGAATTACTTGTAAAAAGGTAGAGCCTTGGAACATGCCATCCCTGTGGGATGTCGGGAGGGGTCACAGTGGCAGGAGATGGCGAGGTGTTCGGAGGAAGATGGTGTGGTTTGAAGCGAGAGGGTCATATGAGCGTCTTATGGCAGACAGACAGACAAACAGACGAGGCCCAAATGTACTGTGAGAAGAAGAAAAAAAAGCCACCTCGAAACAGATATAGGCCCTCGACTGAAGCGGCAGATAAAGACGCCGCCGGCTCGTTAATGCGCCTCGTTTTGCGCTGCCTCTTTAATTACTGTGGCGGCTTTGGCCTAATAATAATATTCATTAGGAGATAAGATCCTGCAACGTCTCCGCCGCAAATGGAAAAAAGATTTGGGGGATTAATTTCTTTCAAAGCGCCAAATTATCTCGAGAATGGCTCACGATAGGAGCTGATACATTTGACTCTAAAACTTTTTTTTACCATCGAGATCATTATATGCTCATAAGCCACAACATTAGGGACACTTGTAATTGATCAGTCCATTCTTTTTTACTAAAGTTCTTGGTGTGTGGTGGAAGGGCTAGAAGACCTGACTTTTTTGGGATGGAAGGCAAATCCTGGTAGAATCAGGCCCTTGCAGGGCACAAATTGACAAAATGGTCATTTACTAGTACATTCATGTCTTGAGACAATTTAAAATCATCAATGAACCTATCTAGCCATGCTTTTGGAATGGACGATTGAAGTACTCGGAGAAACATTAAACTTAAGCAGTTTCTGTGTAAAATATGATTTAAATTTTGATGGCAGGAAAACCGTAATGTCTAGTATTTAACACATAGATATCAGAGTAGAATATTCTAGGGCAAATGTAAACATTAGATTGAGCTTGAGGACCAGCGGGAAGAGAAAAAAAAAAGGACTGCCGAATTGGCATTATCTAACAGGATTTATTACAATTGTGATTATAATAAACAAAAGGGTGTTCAAAATAGTATTTGAACTCCCCGCTCTTTTGCAAGTTCTCTAACTTAAAAATCATGGAGGAGTCTGAAATTTTCATCGTACGTGCATGTCCACTGTGAGAGAGATAATCTAAAAAGAAAAATCCAGAAATCATGGAGGAGTCTGAAATTTTCATCGTACGTGCATGTCCACTGTGAGAGAGATAATCTAAAAAGAAAAATCCAGAAATCATAATGCATGATTTTTTTTTAACAATTTATTTGTGTGATACAGCTGCAAATAAGTATTTGAACACCTGTCTATCAGCTAGAATTCTGACCCTGAAAGACCCGTTAGTCCGCCCTATAAAAGTCCACCTCCACTCCATGTATTATCCTGAATCAGATGCACTTGTTTAAAGGTTGATAGCAGCATAAAGACACCTGTCCGCCCCATACAATCAGTAAGACTCAAACTTGTAACATAGTCAAGACCAAAGAGGGGTCCAAAGACACCAGAGACAAAACTGTTCACCTCCCCAAGGCTGGAAAGGGTTACAAAGCAATTGCCAAGCTTGGTGAAAAAAGATCTGTTAGAGAAATCATTAGAAAATAGAAGAAGCTAAACATGACGGTAAATCTCAATCAGAGTGGAGCCCCATGTCAGATGTCACCTCGTTGGGTGTCAATGATCCTAAGAAAGGTGAGAAATCAGCCCAGAACTATACGACAGGAGTTGGTCAATGACCTGAATAGAGCTGGGACCACGGTTTCCAAGGTTACTGTTGGTAAGACACGAAGAAGTGATTGTTTGAAATCATGCATGGCACGGAAGGTTCCCCTGCCTAAACCAGCTCATGTCAAGACCCGTCTTAAGTTTGCCAATGACCATTTGAATGATGCAGAGGAGTCATGGGAGCAAGTTTTGTGGTCAGATGAGAGTAAAATAGAACATTTTGGTCATAATTCTATTAAGTGTGTTTGAAGGAAGAAGAATGATGAGTACTATCCCAAGAACACCATCCCTACTGTAAAGCATAGGGGTGGTATCATCATGCATTGGGGGTGTTTTCCTGCGCATGGGACAGGACGATTGCACTGTATTAAAGAGAGGATGACTGGGGCCCTGAATTGTGATATTTTGGGGAGCAACCTCCTTCCTTCAATCAGAGCATTGAAGATGGGTCGTGCCTGGGTCTTCCACCATGACAATGACCGAAAGCACACAGCGAGAAAAAAAACAAGGAGTGGCTCTGTAACAAGCATAACAAGGTTGTCGCATGGCCTAGCTAGTCTCCAGACCTAAACCCAATAGAAAACCTTTGGAGGGAGCTCAAACTCCGTGTTTCTCAGCGACATCTCAGAAAACTGTCTGGTGGGTGGGCCAAGATCCCGCCTGAAATGTTAGCCCAGAAAACTGTCTGATGGGTGGGCCAATATCCCTCCTGAAATGTCTGCAAACCTGGTGAAAAACTACAGTCAACGTTTGACCTCTCTATTTGCAAACAAAGACTACTGTACCAAATATTAACATTCGTTTTCTCAGGTGTTCAGATACTTATTTGCAGCTGTATCATGCAAATAAATTGTTGAAAAAAAAATCATACATTGTAATTTCTGGATTTTTCTTTTTAGATTATCTCTCTCACAGTGGACATGCACCTACAACGAAAATTTCAGGTCCCTCCATGATTTCTAAGTGGGAGAACTTGCAAAATAGCAGGGTCTTTAAATACTTATTTTTTCACTGCAACTAGGTAGTTTATTGATCCAGAAGGAAATTGAGCAAAGTCAATTAAAAACTTACTAAAATATTAAAGTATTCTGTGAATCATCTGAGGTTGGGGATTTAGTTCCTGGCACGAGCATTTCTGTTTGGAGTTGGATTATTTCAATGTCTATAGGCATGCACGTGAAAAAGACTTTTTTTTTTAAAAAGCTATACACATTATCTGACAATGTTACTGTAACCAGAGTATCACCATGAAGCTTTGGTAACAGATCTTATGTAATTGTGCAAGTTTTTCAAGTGAGACTCCTATTTCTCCCATGGGAGATATCTGTTTTCAGGCACACTGAAAAGTTTGCTTTCTCGCTTCAACTGGTGTTTTTGTAGAGTTGGCGCAAGTTTTTCACAGTACAGTTGTTGGCTGAAGGGCGACAGGAAGGAAGAGAAGACAGGATGGGCCGGGCGGGAAATGAACGCTGTTGACTGTGGTGCTCAATTTGCCATGCTGAGACGCGCTAAGCTGCACTGAGGCAAAACTGTGCGTAATACCATCAAAGCTGGAAAAAGTCAAATACATTTAAATAGCTGAGAAATGAAAAGCAACAAAAAAGATGTGACTTGAAGCCATGCAAACATCTCGCAAATTGCTCACATACAGCAAAAAGCAAAGCATAAAACAACACTGCAGCCGAGTCTTACAGAACAAGAAAATATTCAAGAGCTGGAATAAAACACAGTGCAATATCAAATGAGAATCAAAAATAAATCATACTGGAAACATAAAATAGCAGGAAGCTTGTTTGGAAATGTGAGGCCTTTGCATCATTACCTGAGCATGCTTTACTGGAGCATCCCACAATAAACCCAACACTATACAGTATAAGTCTAATTTCTACTATTTAAAACAATTATGTGTGTGACTCTTTGAGGTACAGCTCCAGTGATAGACTTGCTCAGGTAACAACAATGTGATGCTGGTTGAATGCATGCTGTCCCTTTTTGTGTGCAGATCTACCTGCCTGCTGCTTCCAGCTGACATCCTACAGTTACTGCTCGAAAAATATGTGAATAATAAATAATGTATGTACTACTATATTTCAATATAGTTTTAAGTTAGTGAATAATGTGATGATGCTCGCAAGGACAAATGTTTCTTGTGTGTCTTGTGTCTTACAGGTCAGGAGTGTTCATGCTTATAATGACTGGTAGTCTAGTAGCCGAGGTGGGTAGTAATACGATATTTACTCCGTTACATTTGCTTTTGTAATTTTTTTTTAGAAAATATATTCATATGAGTAGTTTGACAATGTCATACATTTTAATTATACTTGAGTAAATATACGAAATGCTACTCTTACTTTGGGTTACACTAGATTTGATAGAATATTCCTCTTTATTCTACATATTAGATTTTACTTTATTTCTGACAGAGATGCCCACAGTGACTCTACCAGTTTCATCAATGAGACATCATAACAATAATCACAGGACTACCTCATTCCAATCAGACGTTAGGAATTCGGTCACATGATCAAACACAAGCTTGAGGTCGGAAGTCCTATGATTACACTTGAGGTTGAGGTCGGAAGTCCTATGATTACACTGGCCTGTTCAATCACTTGATTTCTTTAAAGAACTGTAAAAAATGAATTAAGACATAACTGTGTAACGTTAATCGAAAGTATGTATATTTATTTGGCACCGATATACCATGGTAAACCAGAGATATGATCGTTTTAATTTCATGGTAGGAAACATGTTTTCTCCACTAGAGGGCACTCATGCTCTATGGACGGGTGATGTTTATTTTCTTAAGATTTTCCTAGTTAGAATTCTATTATTTCTGTTAAACTTCTGGCCTAATAATGGTCATTTAATAGGTTATAGTACAGTATAATAAAACCAGTTTATATAGATGACGTGAGGAAAAAAAATACATTGTTTAAAAAAAAAAAAAAAAAAAAAAAGATCAGACATTGTAAGCAATTAGTCATTACTTGAGTATCATTTTCATGGCATACTTTTTTACTTAATTTTGTGGATGATTACTTTTACTTGAGTAATATTATTTTGGAGTAACGCTAATAGAGTAAATTCTTTGGCTACTCAACCCACATCTGTCTAGTAGGTCATACCAATCATATATCTTCTAAATATGTACGGATTAGATTCAGATTCAACAATATTTATCCATTAGTCTATCAATTAAAAAAATAAATACTCATAATGGTCAAAGAAAAACCTCAAAGCATTTGAATTTAAATTCATTAATTAAACACATTAATAAACTAATTAAAATTTGCCCTTCAAAGATTGAAAAACAGAACCGAGCCTCCTCCATGAATCACAGTCGGGACGGTGTACATTCGTGTTTTAACAGAAGTGTACATACACTTTTGGGCACATTTGTAGATGTGCAAGACTAAAAGTGCCTGTCCTATCAAAGGTGCCACTTTTTCGGTTCTATTAAACCCACTTAAATTAACCTAACATTCTTGATTTTGGAATGTGAGCGGATCGAATACATTTTGGAGTCATTTAATAAAATGATGTGTTGGAGCAATAATCCAGCAATTTCCCTCTTTTTGTAGCATTTGCTAAGGGCTATGGCTCAGCCTCACTGTGGCGCTTCCTTTTCCTCATCTTTTCACTCACTGTCTGCCAGGTATCCAGCGAGCTGTCCTTGAAGTGGGCTGTTAATGCGAGGGGAAAGGGCGTTCAATGTCATGTCACCGAGACATAGAAGACATTCTAGCCATATCGGGCAGGAAATAAATACAACGGCGCCGTAATGGCCTGATATTACGTCTCCTGTGGGACGTTAAGAGTCAGGGGATAATAAATCGGATCCCACGAGATGTGTGCGTGACTGTTTTGGCGGCCGCATCCAAATGAGCACTGAATGTGTGTTTGTCTTGTGTGAAGCAATTTGTCTGCTAGATAGAAAGCGATCTGTACACCTCGTCAGCTGGAAGCAGCAACGCAGCCGTAAATCTCAATTACACGGGCACCCTCTTCTACCCCCCTGCCACAGGTGACAGCGGACCGAGAGCATCTGTTGCGTTCCAAGGCTTACCATCGGCTTCGGGCTGAGTCTGAGAGGGTACAGCCATGTAGGGCTCCTCCCCTGTGTCTGAGCTCATGGGGGCATCCTTGCGCTCCACCATGCGGCCGCGCCCCAGGGGGCCCTCGGCGGCCTTGGGAAGGACCGGTGTGGGGAGTGAGAGGGTGTGGTGGTGACGGCGGTGATGGTGGCCTGCCGGACACAGCACAGATTAACAAGGGACTGGGTTCGTCTAAAGAGGTTTCGGCACCCGAACATTACTCACAAAAAGATAGAGGGCTTTCGCTTTGAGATGAAAGGTCAGGATGAACGCAAAATGCACTACAGAGTTCTGCTGCTATTCCGGAATGATAAAAACTGAGCAGTGCCAAAGCTCTAAACATGTGGTATCCAAACTACAGCCTGCGCGCCAACTGTGGCCTGCTGCCTAGTTTTTTTTAGCCCGGATGAAAATATAATTGAATATAGCCACACTGAACACACAGAATCTTAAATTCTGTTGCACTTTTCTGCTCTAAAAAAAAATCGGGCTAGTTGCTTAAACAGTGCCTCTTCATTAGCTCAGGGGTCAAACCCTGACAGCATGTTGGAATCAATATAGAAAACTAGAATTTCAGTATTTTGTTTTACAAAAACAAAAACTTATATAAAAACATAATCTGAGGTGATATTTTGACCTATTTCGGTTGTAATTTTCTCAACATGTTTGCTGTCACTGGACATTTTCTCTTTGTTCTGCAGTTTGTTCATGAAGTGTAAATATATATACATATATTTTCCAATTTTCTTAATCAGTGGTACCTACATTTACAGATGTCTCTACAAACATAATTTTCAAGTTACGACAAAAGGAAAATATTGCTCCTTGTTAATAAAGAAATTTCAGGTTACGAGAGGCAAAAATACTGTACTATACAGTACTGTAAAAGATACATACAGTATGTACTTCCTGCTTTTAAGTGTCTAGCCATAAAATCCTGCTGCCCTATTTGTCATCATCTTTCTCTTCATGCTTCAGTCATGCGATTCTGCTCTCCTACTGGCCTATTGTTGATGACGTTGAAATCTGGCTGTTGTAGTTTGATGACGTGCAGAGGAGCGACGGTGTTTTTGTTATAGCGGGTCGACGTTTTCACCAAAAGAGCACCATGTCTCCTCACATTTTTGTCTTAAAAAGAGTGTTTTTTTAAGCCCACAAACAGTTCACTACATTTCTAGCACATTAGAGCACAGGTCTCCTCCCGTTTTTGTGTCATCAACAATGAGATAGGCGATAGGCACCATCGATATCGTCAAAGGTAAAAGATAGATTTAGAGATATATATTTTCTTTTTTTCACCCTTTGCATTATGTTCTATATCTAATTCATTACAGGGATTAACAGTTAGGTTAGGTATATGGAATGACCACAATCCACAATCTGTTGTTTTATTCCGGTTTTACCCCGAATCAAAAAAATTTAATGTGGCATTTCAATAGCGATTGGAGCGCATTAGAGCATTCACATAGAAGACGTGCCTCTACTTACAGATTTTTCAGGTTACGAGACTACTTCCAGAACCAATTAATGTCGTATGTAGAGGTAACACTGAACCTCTAGATTATTTTGTTGCTTGTAGCCCTTTACTCATTTGCTAGGGTGCTGGCAGCGACCCCAGTCTAATGGATTGGACGTCTATCACTGGCAATGGCATGCAATGAGTTAATAATTCAACAACAAAAAAGATTTTCACAAACCAATTTTTAAAATCTGATTCTGATCCTCTTTAACAAATGAAAAAGGAAGGATTTCATGTCCTAAACAAAAGTCCTCAAATGGACACACAACACCTTTATCTTGTACGTACATCCCAGCAGAAAAAAAATATTTTTCCCCAAATTGAATTCATCATTGTGATGTGTAATAGTGGGGAAAAACGTATAAATAAACGGTATTTCCAGGGAGTAGCCGCCTGGCATGGGGGTTGGCAATTTATCAATGATGTATCACCCACATTACCTCCTGACGCCATTAACGCCATTACCATATGCACTTGTGTTCGAGTCTTTTAGTGTTTATGTCTATGGGTATAACTGACAGTACAATTGGCTGCGCTTGTCAGTTTTTGTGCTCAAACATGATTTCCGTCATTTGTAGACTTTGCGCAGCCATCTTTCCAAATGAATGTTTTTTTATCTGTCCCTTTAACTACAAAGTTCCTTAAAAAGTAGATGTCAAAATATAGCCCAAAAAGTGAATAGATTTTTTTTTTTTAATTAATAATGTGGAACCTTGACCGTGTAAAATCCTTGCATAACCTTTAAAGGTGAATTGTATTTAATCTTCTATAAACCTTTCAAATTCCAACAATTCAGTGTTTCGGTTCATTTTGCAAAACTTGCTGTTCTCTATAAATGAGCTGAATGTTAAAAGGTCCCAATTTATTTGATCTTTAAACCAACCACTTCATCTCCAAGGGTTAGCTTCCACATGTTTGTGTGAGGGATAGAATCATTCAGTGCCTTTGATGGCGATAGATGTCCAATCCATTTGAACTGGGAAATACAGCCCTACTCAAATTACACGTCGATTGCAATCAATGGCAGTCAATGAGTGAGGCATCGTTGTTCATGTCAAATTCTGGACAGCATGATAGACACACCTGTTTAAACTAGACTTGTCCCAATAACATTTTTGCACCCTAGTTCAAGTCCCATCACCAGATTTTGAGGATCTGCCTGTAATGAGTACCGATCTGATAGTTTAGCAATTATTCATTGATTGTTCTTGTTTTTCTTGATTTTCGTTGTTTTGTTGTTTGTTGTTTTGTCTTTTTCCACCCAATTCCGATCTTCTAAAAAGGACCCGCTCGGGTCCGATTACTGATTATTTCCGATCAGACATTGGTCTATTCATTGATCAAATGACTTTTACCATTCAGATTCTTGTTAGAGGACAGCAAGTGGAAAAAGCACTGAAACGGTGAACAGATGGGACACGTGCAATCCAGTTAAGAGGTCAATTTCAGTTCACCTGTAAAGGTTATAGTGCATTGAAGGTTCATCATAATACATCACACGGAAACCGGATACCCTGAAGCTCCAGTGAGTACATACACATACACGCACAAAGTTCCCTTCCTCGAAGCATGCAAGGACAGCTGCTTGGCTGTGAGAGGCAACAAAGTGATTCCCCCCGGAGACCCTGTGAGCAACTCATTAGTAAATGTGTCTCTCCACATTGTCATGTCCTTCTCTTCTTTCCTCCACCTTCCTTTCTCACTGACATGCACTGCACTGGGCCTGTCAGAGTATAGTCACTTTTTTCCACAATCACCAGAGGATTCACACCTTTCATATGAAGGATGACGACACGCTGACTTCCCTTCTTTGCGGTGGTCCTGTCAAACAACTTTTTTAAAAAACACGGAGAAGCTCTTCTAAATTTGTCACTGCGAACGATCACACTTTTCCCCTGTTTATTTCCCCGTATGCGGCTTGGTCTAACTTTGGTGGTCATTTGGCGATGTTCTGGATTGTCAGGTTCAATTCCCTTCAGTCTCACTGTTTTTCACTCGGTTCCTCTTGCCTTCACTTAAATCCGTTTGTTGATTTCAAGATTTCTGCAAAAATTCTGCTCTTTGGTAACCTGGAACGCCAGATTGATTGTTCCATATATCCACTATTAATATATTCCCCATATCAATCCAATCCAATCCAATCGAGAGGAACCTTGAAAAAAATATGCAACTGCTGACAGGGCAATGGCTCTTCTCGTCACACTTGCCAAAACATCGTTTCCTGCAAAAAAAAAAAAAAATCTTGACATTCTTTGCTCCTCCTTATTAAGAAATTAAGTATATTTCTGAGAAAACTTCAGAAACTAAACTATCTACAAAAACTGCTTTGCACTCCGACATCGTATTCAACTTGATCCAGGGTGGGCAAACCATCCTAAAGGGCTGTATTGGGTCCTGGTCTTTGTTACAACTGATCCAGCACTGGCAGTTTAACCAGTGAGGGGTCAGAGGAAACAAGAAACACTTGACTGCAATCAACTGATTGCACTTGTAACACTAGATTGGTGAAAAGGTGTCCTCTTGATGGGTTGCAACGAAAATCTGCACCCACTGCGGCCCTTTGTGGAATAGTTTGCCCACCCGCCTCTTTCTCCTGATTGGCTCGATGATACTGCATGATGAATCTATGAATCAGGAAGTACCGTTTTGCTTGCAAGGCTAGCTTTGTGGTGTTGTGTCAAAGTTTAGTATGCTCTCCACTTACCAATCGAGTTTATTCATTTGTGAGCAAGATAATGCAAATAACTAAAAATGTAAAAACAATATATTAACTGTAGGTTGGAATCCATGAATGTGCACCATTCGGCACTAATGTAAATCATACTCACAAAGCTACTTACGGTATATTTGATTATATATTTTAAGTTGATTTTTGTTGGATTTGCGTTTGTCTGTTTGTGGAAAAACTTAGCGTATAGGAAATTTCACATGTTTTTATTTGGGACTAAACATGTATCCTTGATGGAAATTTGGTTCGTTAGCATGTGACTAAAATACTGTTAAACAATCCTGAGAAGCATAGCATTGTTTCTGTTTTTTACCAATACAATTTTAAGTTATTGTTTTACATTTATCTTTAACTTTACAATCAAATGTAAGGCATATATTGGCAGTAGGCCACTGCAGCTTCACTCTGTTCACAAGCATTAATATGTATGAGAAATCTCAGATTTCTGCTGTTTACTTTCAAAGCAACCTAATCACATTAGCATGTAACTGGTCCTCTTAAGCCGTCCTTCTCAATTTGGCAGAAACTTCACATTTTACTTAATAGAATACGCTCACTAATTTTGACCAAGGAGGTGACAGCAGTGCGCGGAGGCACCAGCAGATGTGTTTCACGATGTGTTTATGCTTGTGTTTAAAGAAAGGGGTGGGATGATACTGAAGCTGCTGGTAAACTAGCACACCCCCTCTCAACACCATCTTCCTCCCTTGGCGTGGCAATCATTAAAATGATTTATTTAACTATTGGCCCAAGGCTGAGAGATTAGTGTGACAGGCCTCTTTTATAATTCATTCCTTCACCGCCAGGGGAAGTGCAATTCAGGCAGATGACACACATACATACAGAGAGCGAGAGCCCCAGAGTCTGCGCTTTCTGTGGCTCAGGGTGGAGAGGTAGCCATAAACTGCCGACGGATGCGGACTCTCTCTTTTTCATTCAGATTAAAAGCGAGCATGTCTAGTCCGGAGTAAAGAAGGACGGACTGGAGAGGAGGCATTTATTCATTTTAAATTTCGTGCACACTCACTCATAGAAGGGATTGTGTGTTTGCGTGCTCTAAAGTGTGTGTTAAAGCAAAACTAGGTAACTTTTCAGCCTTTATAAAATATATTCCTAACATTTGTGATAATATGTCAACTGACACCTAGTTGAATGACACCTCTTTTATATCTTGAGGGGGTCTGTATCACTTTCACTGGCACTAATTAACTTTGAGGATGGTGGCAGGAACCCTGCCACAAAAAAACAAAACAAAAAAACAAATGTGCTGACTGCTTTACGGCATACAAAGCTTCCCCCTTTTATCCATTCATTATAAAGACGGAAGTCGATGCGAACGCTTTCGCGCCAATTCTCTAAAGATCCCAGAGCAACCAAAGAGACAAAGCGTTTTGTTTGAGGAGGAAAAAAAAAAGGGGGGCTACCAGGGTATACAGAATAAACATTGGCCCGGCTGTCATTCGCTGATGTGACGTCAGCGCTGATAAATTCGGGTGGGGTGGGAAGGTTACCCTCACTAAGCCACATGGTTGCTAACTGTCACATGCTATTGTTTAGTCACAACTGGATTCATTACCTTATTATCAGGGCTGGCAACAGACTTGCAGGGGCCAGGGGACAGAGACCTTTATAGGGACCCCCCACCCCACTCATGCTACCGGCTTGTCATGACAACAAACGCAGTACTTTAATGCTTTGCAAGCAATGACAGTGTAAATTTTCAAATTATTTAATTTGAGAAGGACAGATTAATTTAACAGACCATAATGTGATGTGACACAATATAAACAAACAATTTCCATCTATTGTCCCATGTAAGCTACAATACAATACAACTGAGAGTGCTATGCCTGACTGCTAAGCAACAAAACAGTATAACTAAACATTCTGTGCCTGCCCCCTCCACATCCCTGGGAACATCTGTGAAATCCAGTTTTTGAGCAAGCTCACGCTCAATGGAGAGCATGGTGTTATCAGCATCCCCAAGGGGCCGCTGGCCCCTACAATCTGACAGGCTTTACCAATTTTGCATAGACAAAGAGGTGGGCGAGTGTAAGGGGGTGAGATAGGAGTTGAGAGTTGCACGGTAACGCCGAGTTGACTGGCTCTGAGTCCCCCTTTGTTAATAAAAGTTTCAGCAAAAGCCATCCGACGTGTCTCTGCGTTTTTATGCACATTGCCACCTTCCTGAAGGAAGACCCGGACGAACTGACGACAAACGAGGCATCTGCCCGCCCACTCCACACTATGGTGTGGAGTTGAGAGCCCCACAACTTACTATAAAGTGCAATTTGGTAACAATGCCTAGGTTGTTAAGCCTGCCCTGTGATATGGTGGAGCGTAGATAGTTTTTAATTATTATCATTTTACTGAAGGCTCGCTCTCCTCCAGCTACAGTCACTGGCAAAGACAAGAAATGCGTAGGGTGATTCAGGGGCCCCTATGATCCTGAGGCCCGGGACAGCATACCCCAAACCATTCATCCGTCACACAGTCGCTAGAAACAGAAATAGTTGTTTAATCCATCTTTTGTCCACTGGCGTTGTTAAAATCAACCAAAACGGAAAAGTTATCAAGTGTTGCTTTAAATGTGTGATGAATGTGTTTATGGCTGTATGCATTTTCCATTAACCTTGACCTTCAGCAGCAGGGAGCATCACAGGGTGTACAACCAAATTGGGTGTGGTATTGGATCAGACACAGGACTGAGATGTATCTAGTGTTTTTCATGTGGCAGCTGGCAGATGTGTACATGAGACAAGATCAAACCAAACATCACAAGCGATATGTTGGATCCAGTGATAGAAAGGCATTAACTGAACAAACCTGATTAAGTACAAAGTACCACTTGAAATTTCACAACTTATATTCCATTTAGAAAAATAGAAATGGGAGAGAGGAAAGGGCGGCGATTAACTCATTGGCTGCCATTGACAAGGATATACGTTCAATCGATTTTAACGGGGAGAGTCAGGAGTGATTATTCAGGTCTATCACCATCAACGACACTCGAGGAGTTAAATCACATCAAATCTGAGAGTTTTAATCATACATTATTTCACAGATTTTACTCTTCATGCGCTGTACGGTTTTGACTTGTATGGTAAAACCTTGCATGTAGACCTACAGTGCAGTTGTAACATTTAGGTTTCGTGCATGTAATTTAAAAAAAAAAATAAATTTGAAAACAAATTTTTTGATACATTTTTATTTGATATTTGACTTCAATTTGAATTGTATTCTACTGGTACCCTGCTGTTTATTTTTTTTGTATGTATGTTTTCTCCTGCATTTAAGTGCAGTGGTGACTTTTAAATTCCATGTCTGCTTGTTCAGTTGATTTTTTAAATCTAATCCAGAAGCAATTTTATCTTTTTGTCTTTGTTGACTCCTGTCTTGTTCCTAAAGCGAGGCATTTGTTCACCATCAAGGCCTTTAACCACCAACAAGCAGATCCATCTAATTAATGCAGCAAAGGTCGGGGCTAATCGATACAATCACAGAGGGGATAGAGGGGAGAGGAGGGGGTGTTAACATACAAGACGACAGGGTCTAACATAGCTAATAAAATCAGAATCATGATTAAAGATGTTCCTATTTCTTATTCCTGTAAAGGGGCCACAGGAGGAGGGCTGCATGAGGACTTGGAGGGGGGTGAAATGGACCGACCATGATTGAGTGTTTCATTACCTTTATAACTGGAAGGAACGTCTATCAAAAAGAAGGAATGACATAAATTCAGTTCAACGCACGGTCATTAATAACCTGTCTTTACAGGTGGGAGGAGTTTTCATTTCCTTGAGAGGGAACAATTCATCGAGGAGATGAAGAGGTGTGGTCGGACTTAAACAGTGCACGAGATAAAATGTAGCGCTCGTTCATTTCATTGCCTTTTTACGGTAAATGTGGGATACTTACCATTCAAAGCCACGAAGGTATCTGAAAGAAGAAAGAAAGAAAAAGTGTGTTATTGCATATCGAGTCATGAAGAAGAGGTCCCATGGACGAAGGGGTTCATCATCGTCATTTGACGAATTCGATTAAACAAGGAAAGTGAACGTAATTTTCTCATTTTGACAAGTATTATTACACATGGCCACACAATTTGTCTTGTTTTAGGTCTGAAACTTGTCTTCAACCATTTTTTTGATGCAATCTCAGTTATCGTCTATCACGTTTATTTATACAGTGGTACCTCAACATACGAACAACTCGACAAACGATCCTTTCGATATCCAACGTAAATTTTGACTCGTCATTCGTCGCAACGTATTACGACATGCTCGAAATACGACGATTTACAATAGCGTCACAATTTCATTGTTTTCCTGCAAGACGGCAGCATGGCGGATTTTCTTGTGTGAGAGAAATCAACATGGGTTCCAAGAAGGTTAGTGCAAGTGGTGAAAAAAAAGGGAAAAAAAGTGACGATTACCATTGAAATTAAGATTGGAATGACCATTGAAATTAAGATGGGAATCATAGAAAAATATGAGCACGATGTGGACGTAAGTGAACTGGCTCTGAATATGTCTATGATTTTGATGGTCCTCCTCCGACCTCCGTTCTCCAGTCTTTATTAGTATACTGTAGGTGACACATTTAATTGTTATTGTACCATCGGCAAGGAAGTCGCCAGCTTTGTCAAGTTTTTAATCATTTATTTCAGAACTTGTGCAACACAATACTGCTACTATCCGCTGTAGCCGACACTAACTTTAAAAGATAAAGTATAAACTTCCCACTCTTCCGTACGTCTCTCACTCTGTCGTGAGCCTGTTCATGAACAGCATGCAAAACACAACCGCCGCATTAGAACCCGATTCAAGATTGTAACGGATGCAAGCAGATGCGTTGCATAGCATACCTCCCTCCCAATGCCTTCAAGAGAGCACGGCAGTGGCTGGAACTGCTAGCCTGGGATTTTAGTCTTGTGGTTAACAAATTTTCCTGCCATGCTGGCCAAGCCTGACAGTGTGGGTTTAAGGCCGAGGGGGACGGATCACGTCTCCGGTGCGGTTCAGACCGGTTATACAACAAAATATGAAACAAACATACATGGCTGTAATGTTTATTTGTTTTTACGGAGGATATGGCTAGTTTTATGCATGCAGCATCAACATGGTAAATAGACAAAATGTTGAGTAAAAAACCTGACCTGATAGACAACTGACAAGCGTTTTGGATTTCGCACCCAAAAATTTCTTGAAAACATCTGTCAGACCTATAACTGTTTTTTTGTTTTCAAATTGTTGTAGTGTTATAATTTGTAGGATATGACAGGAGATATACAATATACTGTACTTACATACAGTACACCAAAAATATCAGTTCCTAGGATAAAAGGCAGTCTCCAAGTGCTTACATACTAGTATGTGATGATTGCGAGCTGGTACTGTATTTCCTCAGAGTGCACTTTGACAGTCAACCTAACTAATTACTTCAGCAGTCTGCACTTGGGAGGAAGGCTTTTTACAACCTTTTTTTTTCTACCGTGTTTGTGGAGTGTTTTGTTAAGCTTGTGTTATTGGAAAAATGTCCAGTTTGGAACTTAAAATAGGTTCACTTTTTGGATGAATCTTTCATGAATACTAACTAGAACACTTTGAATAGCACATGAATCACGACTGTGAATTTAAAGTAAAAGTGGAAAGGAAAGGGTTGAGTATACAACGTGTGATTCTTCCCCTCTTGTATACAGAATATTTAAGTCTCGCTAATTGGGTTGAAAGTTCTGTGCCCTCTTTTGTGTCGCTGCATGAATGACTACACACACACAAGCAAAATGCGTTTTCCACTGTGGCACTGAATGTTGTATGACAGTGTGCAAATAGGAAGACTGTCTTTGCGCCACAGGGCACAGAACTCAACTGACCGAGGGGTGCAAAGATGCTCGAGGAGGGGAGTGAAGGACAATTGAGAAAGGGGCAGATGGATGGAAGATGCTGAAAGAGAGGATTGTGAGGGCGGAACAGATGGGGGAGGGAAAAAGGTGACGGCACTGACGATGGAAACAGAGGATGGAGGGTGAGTTCGCATACAGTGTGTGTGTAGGTATTATGGGATGCCGACGTAGTGAAAAAGGAAAGATGCGAGAGAGCGAAAAAGGGCCTGCTTACTTTGGCAGTCTCCCAGGCCATCTGTGTTACCATGCTCCACGTCCTGCTCAAAGGCGGATCTGCAGGGAACACAGACATCATGGTCAGCGGTGGGAAGCAGGCCAAGAGCCGCTGCGGTACGAGTCACATCGCTTCAAGAAAACAACAACAAAAGCGGCAAATTTTTTAACAATCCTTCGGTGAAGCCTGCAGGAGGCCTTTAACTGGAACGGCATCAAAGAAGATGTAGCAGGCACCCTCAAGGTCTCAAGCCAAAGGTTAGCACCAAGGAAGTGTGTAGGCAAAAAAAAAAAAAAAAAATCCATAATTGGCAGTGAACACATTTCACAATGCGGTGGTACCAACTGATTGTCTTCTCCGATTAATGAAATATTTTTCCTGTTTCCAGCCAAGTCAAAAATACTCAATTACTGTACTTGAGTAAAATTGCCTTAAAACTGTTTTTAAATTCCTTAAAGAGGCGCTGAAATCTTTTTCCAGTATTTGAACTCTTTTATGCATATGATAGGTCAAAATGGGCCTGTGCCCAGGATGCAGTGTGCTATCTGTGTAGTTATATATTTGATTGCAATCAAATTTGCAAGTGAATTTGTTCTGAAAATGGCATGTTTTATAAATGGTTGCTGTGTGATGTCACAGCATTCCTTATTTTGTAAGTATCTGTCCTCTTTGTTCTTTCCCCATGCCCACTAATATTAGTATTTCTGAGCACTGAGAAAAGCTGTCTTGAGGTTGTCACTTCCTGATTGTTAAATGAGCTGCTTGCTCGCCGGAAAAAGTTGGCCTCCTTACCTGGTTCTCGATTTACTTTTTTTTCCTATTGCCTGTGCTTCACCTTCAGACGTCTCTCTGTTGTCTGTTTTTGCCTTGTTTTTGATCATTGTGGACGAATAAATTGTCAACCTGTTTTCGGTGAGCCTTCTTTAAACTGTTTTAAATGGAGTCAGTACAAAGGGTTAACACCGGAGTGAACGCGCGGGATTTTGGCTCCTCCCGGCCGACTCGTGGGAGCAGTGCCAGCGGAACGCCATTTGGTTCGGTTGTCGCTCGTTCCGGCGGCTTGGCCGGGGGGCCCAATTCCTTCAAAAGATATACTTAAACATCTGCAGAAATGCGAGGGGTGTACTCACTTCTGCCATTAAATGAGTGAATGTTGTTTTTAGGTAATACAAGGAATATCTAAGAATTTTGGAACCAGGAAGTCCCAGCGATAAGTTTGCCTGCTGACTGAAATATGCCTGTCTGCGTGCTATCATGCACGCAGCACAGTTTAGGTGGGATTGAATATTTTATTTTTGTATAATTGCATAACAGTGACACGTGGCGTCATTGAAGAGTCATTGAAGTCCATGTCTATGTGATGTGTCAAAGTTACCACACAGCTTTCCAAGGCCCACAAGCTTCCAACGATAGAAGCACTCTACTAATAGGCAATCAGAGCAAAAAGTTTAAATAAAAATTGAATACTCAAAGTGAATACAGTCTATGGTGTATATTAATGAGAATTCGCATGTCTGCAAAACAGCCCAAAAATGATCAACTAAAATCGCTTAAAAACTTAAAATTGAGCAAATCTGATAAATTGCATCTAAAGTTAGAAAGAGTAAGGTTAAAAAAACACTTTAGTGCCACTTTAAATTCCTAGCATGTTACATTCTTTTACCCCAATATGTTTCTCTTAACCCCACCTTGCACTTGTACAGATGCTTTTTTTTTGCTAGGCAGAATTTATGGGGCAATAAGTCTTATTGCTGTTTCCTAGGCAACTCTGGGCAGAGGGTTTTGCTGCCCACATAAACAAATAAGGTCAGGCTGTTCCTTAAAACCGAATACCCAATACACATTCGCTGCCACTGACGGTGATAGATGTCACATCGATTTGAACTGCCACTGACAGCAAATGAGTTAATGTCTTAAAATGACAACATTGACAACTGCTTTTCTCAGTATTCAAATGGGAGTTTTTTTTAACGATCGTGATGATAGCCTATAGCAGTATTTGGATTTGGGCTGCTAAGGGTGTCGAAAGATTCATGTTAAAATCCCACAATGGACAAAAATGTAAGAACTGTTTGTGAGATTAAAAACGATCGGAACCTAAAAATTCTGAAACCTTAGAAAAAATGGCTGAGCATTTGAAAACACTGATACAGTTATTTTTAACATAAAACACTAGTTTCCTGTAAATTCCACACCGATATGTGCTGTATTCAACTACTATGGGTAATATTCCAATATATCACAGTTTATTAACACTCGACAACTGTTTTTTTTTTTTTTACCTCTACTATGGGTGAAATTCCAATTATATCAGTTTATTACTAACAATTTATGATTTTACCTTGATGCATCTTGAACCAATCTAGATTAATATTATTTTGTTCCCCCCAAATATTAGTTATAATCCTTAGGAGATGAAAAGACACATCTGAATTTACTGCATGAATGAAATACTTTATCCATCTTTCATACAGCTTATCTTCACAAAAGCCGCAAGGGTGCTGAAGGCTTTCCCAAGCTTTCTATTGGCGGGAGGCTGGGTACAACCTCAACTGTTTTCAAGCCAACCTGTGTAGCCTTTATTTGTACCAATATAAGATACAGGTACTTGTACTTTTTCCCAAGTGTTGTTTTCATCTACTTTATTTTCTCTTCTACATCTACTATCTGTCCAGATATGAGTTTCAATCACATGGGCCGAGGCCGGTGCACTGAAGTGTAGCCAAGACCTGAGAGCCATCACATGGCACAGAAGGGGTGAAGTAAAAGGTGGCGGGGGACAAGGGGTGGTTTGGGAGATTCTATTTTCTGCTCCAATCTGCACCAAGACCTTTTTTAAGCCTGAAAGACCACCAAGTAGGCAGGAGATCTGTGAAACAGAGCGGACCAACTGTCAAGCAGGATCATAGTCACGCATGACAGCTTCTCACAGTCCTTCTCCCGCCTCTCATCTTCCTCAACCGCCTCTGCTTACAATTACTGCATGAAGATCAGCCTGATGCACTCCAAATCCAGCCCCGTTCAAATATGTTTAAAAAAAAAAAAAAAAGTACTTATACAGTTACGATGAAGTACAAAACAGTCCCGATAATGACAAACAGATTTTCACCGTAACTCTCTTTTTTTAGCTGGAATTATCATTCACCCTTTCAAACCACAACAATATTTCAGTCAGCGGCAACATTTCTCAGCTTGAGAGCTTTGCCAGCATTTTGCAGCACCAGATTTCTTCACAGTTACTGTAAACCCTGACCTCTTCTTTGCATACAGGCCAAATGGTGTTTTTAAAGGTTTTTTTTTATTTGGAAAAGTGTGCGCATTTTACATTGGGACACACACACACACACACACACACACACACACGAGATACATCTGCGAGGCAATTTGATGGTAGGCAGAATTCATACATATATACACTCATTCATCTCATCATTCTCTTGTGAAATGGAAGTGCAATTCTGCATAGTTTGCAAAAACACTCAGGAATTTTATTTTGTATTCACATTTAATGCTCTTTTGAAAGTGCAATCTTAGCAAGCCTTTGTTTTACATCACCTAAAATTTATTCTGCAACGCATTAAATGTTCCTAATCCGATTACTCAATTATTCTAAATAACTCATTGATAGATTAATTGATTACGTAAATAATCAATAGCTACAGCCCTAGTTGTAAAGTTCCAAAGTTACTGTCTGGTTAATGTAAAAACCACTTCATTTTTAGAGCAGATCTGGTTCGTCTATCACCGTCTTGGGAACCAATGAGTTAATAACTAACTATGAGTTAATAATACATTTCATTTGAGCTTTTCAAAATTGTTACAGATGCTGAAAGGATGTTGCTGGATGTATGTGTATGTGACCCAAAGCCCTAAAACACATAAATCACATTCTCTTTCATGCTCACAGGGTTTTTACTTGCTGAGGACCTCTCCTGTGACATTTTTATGAAGAATGAAAAAACACTTGTAAAACTGCTTGTTGCTAGGCAGAATTTGTGAAAGGGCGAAATCCCGTAGGGGGGCGCACTAGAGCCCTCACAAACAATTTTTTTTAAAAAACTACTACGAGTAACCACCAGTAATTTTTGTGGTGTTCATTTGCCAGGGTTAATGAAATGGTGCTTACAAAGTGAAAGCTGATGAACAGGCTCTCACTCATTTCCCAAGTAATGACAAGTAGTTGCAGGTCATTCAAACTCAAGGTTTCAAAACGGAACTTAAAATAATCAGGAAACAACAAACTAAATAGCATAACTACCAATTAATGTTACAACTGGAACAGTAGCAGAAGAAATAACTAGCATATCAACTTTGAAATTTATCTATATCCTCAGCGCCACATTAGGAGGCGTTGAGTTGCAATATTTTGGGATGATAACAGTTTTGATAGAAGTTGGCTAAGTTGTCTGTCTCTTTAATGGCTCTAAAAGATTACATTGAGCAGGGATGGCCAAATGAAGTGTTGACAATGCTATGGCAATTTGTTCAAGAAAATGATATGAATGTGCTTGTGTGCTGAACAAAGTGCAGCAAATGCTATCAGGATAATTGTTTAATTTCATTTTTATTTAGAAATAATAGCTTTTCCCGAGTGTTTTGCTTTAAACAGTTTTGTTTATTTATTTTTTTAGAATAATAATAATACAGTGGTACCTCTACATACGAAGTTAATTCGTTCCAGGACCTTGTTTATAAGTCGAAATGGTCGTATGTCAAGCAGGACTTTCCCTAAGAATACATTATAATTCCATTAATTCGTTCCACAGTCCGAAAACCTAAACTAAATCTAACAAATAGCAATTACAAAGAGCAAAACAATTACATTATGAATAAAAATCGGAATAATGATATAATAATAGTAATAATAATAATAATAATACCTGAAATAATGTAACAAATCGGGTTCTAATGTGGCGGATGTATTTTGCGTTGTGTAGGTGAACGCACCGGGGGGCTGATGGCAGAGTGACAAAGAGTGCAGTTGAGATATTAATTTCTCTTTTAACGTCCTGTTGTTGCTGGCTGGCGTCAACTTTGGCGGACAACTGACGTGTTGTGTTGCACAAGTTCTGAAATAATTTATTAAAAACATGACGAAGTTGGCGATCTCTTGATGGTACCACAATAATAATTGTCACCTTAACTTATAAAGACTGGCGAACAGAGGTCGAAGGAGTATTGTCAAGCAGTTCACAGACGCGCACCCCACGCTTCAATGGTAAGCCTTACCTTTTCTGTTTTAACATTCTTGGAACCCATGTTGATTTCTCTCACATGAAAATCCGCCTGTGTCCGTCTTGCGGGAAAACAATGACATTGCGACGCTGTCATAAATCGTTGTATTTAAACCATTTTGTTGGATGGCTAGTCAAATTTTACGTCGGATGTCGAAAAGATCGTGTGTTGAAGCGATCGTATGTCGAGGTACCAATGTAATGATATTTAAGATTTCTAGTGTTATATACACTTTTTTGTCAACGTATCACCTGCTGCTCCCAACACGAAAGAAGGGAGCCCTGGAATCCCACCGGAATTCCAACTCACACCAACATTTAGGTTTTGTTTCCACAGACCCTACCTCCATTTCGATCAATGAGGCAAATGGCTATCCATTTATCCCGTAGCAGCCTTATCATATAGCGATGCAAGAAGAATGTGCAGGAGTTCGACACCACAGACAGTTCAACTGAGGGTTAAGATAATGCATATTTAAATAAATCTTGCACTGTAGATTAGAAGAGGCAATCACAGGGGTTCTTGACTCAGATGCTATTATGATCTGAGATGTGTAGTGGAAGCACAGGAAGGAATGTGGTCATGAAGGGCAGGCATTACATCAGGCACAGTAGCGTTAATTATTCATACCAGAACTCAAATCGTATGCGGAGACTTCTTTGACGAACTGTGCAAAATAAGTATACAACTTTAAAAAAGTCCATTCATTTTGAATGGTGGATAAGCATATTGACTCACAAGTACCAGTTAATTTACAGCCGCAGATTTGTAGAGTCCTGGCGGATCTGAGATTACAAGAATGAACCACAGGAGGCGAGGGTGGCTCTGGGCCATATTGCAGTGGTGGAGGAGAATCAAGCTGCTTGAATTAGAGACATAACTCGATGTGGCAACACAGTCACACAGGCAAAAAGGCCAGATGGAGGTGGAAAAGAAGGTTGGTTGCAAGCGAGCGAGCCAGAAAATGTCAAAGAAATAAATGCAAGCAAGAAGTCAAGAAACTAGAAAGACTGTCCACTAATGAAATACATTCTAGAAAACCAGAGAATATTCATAACTTGCTTTTTAAAAATTTCTACAAAAAATGTAGAAGATAACACATCCAACCAGGCAACCTCTAATTACTATGAAACAATGTATGTTGTTTTATCGACACCATCAAGCTGCAATAATAAAGTTCTTCAAATGAAACATTTACATCCCTTGAACGAGATCCCAATGAAACTGACCTATGTTTTGAACACACATACAAAAAATAAATAAATAAACACAACTCAGCTGTGTGAGCTGAAAATATGTCAATGGATGCATCATAAAAACTGAATGCTGGCCGGGGGCTGAACGCTGAAAAAACCTCTCAAGGGTCAAGCAAGAAACAGAATGTGATGACGCCTATACGCCGCAAATAAATGTGATCTCGTTTTGAGTTTTCGACCTGACTGACAATTTTTCAGCAGGGAGCCAAGAAGTAAGGAAAAATATTGAAGGTGTGTTTTTTGTAACCATAATCTTTTGCAGAAGACACACAAAACTGCTGGGGACACAACAGTGTGGAGCAAAGGGACCACTGTCCAAGAATTTGTATTTGATGAAGTAGGAATAGTATTGCAGCAGGTTTCCATTGACATTTCGTCACCTGCCTTGTTTACTCGTCTCGAGCCTTACAAATAAAAAGCAACATTGTCAGGCCTTACTGGCTGAGTGTGGGTGCTTTCAATCAAAGCTCTTGGCTGGCCCACCATGGCAAAATAATAACAGGATGGGTGTGACTTTTAGAGCATTCGTGTGTGCCTTTGGTAGGACTCGCACAACAGACTAATCATTTTACAGCACAGGGATCACATTCATTCAATGTCAAACAGCCAGCAGCGCGCCAGTCCTTTTGTTATGACTTCATGCGTTAAATGTTTTTCCCACCACAAAGCTCCAATATGCTGTTTGCTCAGAGTATAATCGGGCTCTGTGTCCCAGCTACCGCCACAAAATTACAGTTAGCGTGACCATCAAGTGCTGCTCGGGCTAAGCAGCCAATCCCTGGCCAGCTAGCGTACGGCGCTTTCCTTCCATTTGGCCTTCCAATAGCCTTTGCAGCTCAGGGAAATTGCACTTACACACCATAAAATTAGAAAGCTCACAGACATGTCAAATCCAGAGATGAAGGCTACCAGGCATTACAAAAAAGGTGGAACGTTGGACTGGAAAACTTGTAAAACGCTTGTACGGCCTTTCAGTACGACTAGGGTTGCATTCAAATTCACTGGAGCAAAACACATGTTAAACCTAAATTGGAAGGAAAAGAAGTTGACGGTCCAAGTATTCATTGCAACTCAAACTTTCAATCTCATATTAATTTTAAATGATTTATATCCGTCTATTACATGCACCACTTGAAAAGAGCTGGAGCAAATCCCAGCTGGCACTGGGCGAGTGATGGAGTTAACCTCAGGCAGATCAATTTTCCAAATTCTTCAACCTACTTTCTTTGCGAACCTACTGAATAATTTATTAATACAAAACATTTATGATACAGCCCTCAACTTTAATAAGGTCAGATTTTTTTAAAGAATTGGACGATTTGCTCACGAGAGTTGAAGTGGGCTGCAGATCAATGGATTCTGCACAACTAGCGGCTGGTTTTTCTAAAAGGTTACGTCAAATTAAGTCACCTGCAACCTGCATTACCTATTCATAAGACTTTTCCTCATTTAAGTCACTGGTAACCTGCCAGCCATTCATTCACAGCGTACATATACCTGTAGACCAATTCAAATTCACACCAAAAGACAATTTACAGTCTTCAATGAACCTGACATTTAAGTTTGTGGAAGTGTGAAAAACTCCACACAAGCGTGAGGAAAACTTGTCGACTCTACTCTGTAGAGGAAGGAAAGAGATAAGATTTGAACCACTAGCTGCCTCCTAAATTCCAGGTGTTAAACGCAAGGCCTTGGGGCCACATCCTGTCCGCCACATCATTCTGGCCAACTAAAGGAAATCACATACTGTACACTGACCTCATGTTTAATGCTAAAATACCAAAATTGCATATTGTCAAAACTTGAAAATAGTGACTTAATGCAAACATATTTGTTAACAATCCGCTCAAAAAAAAAAGTTTTTAAATTAAAAATAGAACAAATAACGTTTTGCTGTCTTCTGAATTTAAAACCAGAAATAATCAAATCTGTGTATGTATAGCAATATGAGGCAATCATACATTTACATTATACAATCTACGAATCAAATTGGCCTCAAGGGGAAAACATAACTTCAATGTGGCTTGTGACCAGAATTTGTTCAACATCCTTGTCCCAAATGTATGAAAATGCAGTGGAGAACAGTTCAAAGTAAAATTGTTGCACTTTTTTCTACCTTAAAATCAATAATTGTTACTTCACCTCTAAGGCTGCGACAACTAATCGATTAAAATCGATAAATTAGTTACCAACGACTTTAATAATTGATTTTTGCTGGCAGCTATGAGCAGTCCCGTTTGGGTCTTTGTTTGTGTATAATGTGAGGCTACACGTGCGACAGCAAGAGAGAGAGAGAGAGTTCACTGCTACACTCAGGTTTAGTTGCTGAATCAATAATATTTACTCGACAGTTAGATTGTCTTAAATCGTCTGTGTTGTTAAATCCAGTGTCCCTCTGTCAGAGGTAAATAAATGAAGCCAATTGTATTGTTGTATTCTTTGTTAATGAGACGTAGCTACTTAGCACGGAGTGCTAACTAGTTAGCCATTATGCTAATCATTGTTTTAAGTGTCTGTTTGTTTTGTGTTTTGGGGAAGCATATTACCACTTGAGTTATTGTTAGATAGTAAAGTTGTCTCATTTCTTTATAAAAAGAAATCACACACATAAACCCATTTATATTACAGCTTGGAGTCTCCTTTCAACAGAAACTCCCATTCAAACTGTAAATCGTATTACAAGAGTGTGCTTTGAAATTGAATTTGGATTGTATTTATGAACAACTGTTTGATAAACAAAACTGATTGATTAGTCTGCCTCCTCCTTATTCCATTTTGTTTTTTTAGTTTCTTCAAAGAAAATAAATGTGTCATTGACACAATTGCCCACAAGAAAATGTCAATCAGCAGCACTTTTTTATTTGAATGAATAGGACTTTGTCTGTTTTGTGTACTGAGGAATTCCTTTTATGTTTTATACTCAGATCCTTTTATTAAAAACTTTTTTTGTACTTAAAATAGTACAGTTGCAGACAACAGTTAAATCAAGAAGCTGTAATAAAATATCTTTGGATGAAATAGTCATCCTTTTTGTCTTCATTGTTACTTATGACACGCAACTGCACGTTAAATTGTGAAGGTAATTTAAAAAAGTGACATTTATCCGATTAATCAATTAATATAATCTTTAGTTGCAGCCCTATTCACCTCACATAAGTATTATTGGCAATTTAGTCTTCAGTGGAGCTAAGAAACATTCACAGCTAAGGAACAACAATGAAAATGTTCAAAAACAACAAATCTGCTCAACCATTAGTTGTCTAAAACACCCAAAGTGGCTCAACATTCTTGTAATTAATGTACCTGCTTTTGCCAATGGAAAATTGTGACGACAGTAAGAAAGACCATGCAGAGACATGCAGTGCAGTTGTGAAAAAAGGCTAAACATGAACTTTTAAGCAACTCTCATCCTCTGACTTACTTGGTGTCAATCACTTGTCTGCACGCTCCTTCTGACACCCAGCCACAATACGGATCCCTAGAGGCGATACAGGACCTGGACAACAAACAAAAGACATTCATTTATGTGCCACTAAAAATATTCAAATTACCTTTTTTTGGGGCCGTTGTGGATATTGAACTTACTTCTTGCATCTCCCGTGTCTTTCACAGCGAGACAGAGGTACTTTAACCACACAGGAGGTGAAAGCTACCCACAGGGCATGACTCTTGGCGTCGATCTGCATGCTGACGATGCGTTTGTCCTCCACACCATCTATACTACATCTATACAAAAAAAAAACAAGAAAATTCAGATGACAGGATGAAGCTGGGGAGACTATTTTTTGCTTCCGAGTAGTTTGTTGTTCGGTGGCAAAACAAGATTTGACTGCTCATCTATCAAATTTTATTTATTATTTTTTTTAAGTGGGTGCGATTAAGAGAAAGCAGAGGACCATGAGATAACACTAGAATGAAGACATTGAGTGGGGGATGGACAGAAATGAAGAACAGAATGATACAGATACAACATATGGCAATGGTGAGCAGTCAGCAATAACACTGCACTAATGTATAAAAGCCACTAGACAATCCATTTCCCCCTGCCATCCACTTCCTCTGTCCCTGTCCAGTCCTTGTAGGAGCCCCCTATAATCCCTTTGGGCGTGTCCAGCATCTTTCTTTCCATCCGTCCTCTCCATCAGTTTCTCTCTCCATACCGGGATTAATCTCACCCCTTTGGAGTGCTTCAGTACCGCATTAACATTCTCAATTAGAGCTTAGAGTCCATCTACACTGGGTAATACTCGGCAATCGGGCGCGTGCTGATCCAGCTAACGCCAGCCAGAGGGTAGAACGCGGGCAAAGTCACTTACTGTACTCGAGTGATGCCAGATGGCCGACGGCCGACCGCTGCTCAGCTAGCTGGGGAGCAGCATGGTGAGAGAAAGAGGACCATACAGGAAGGAGACGAGAGGAGAGGGAAGGAGGCAGGGCCTTGCACTCTATCCCCTCCATAAGTCCTGTCACATGGCCACAATATGTTGCAAAGCAAATAGCGGTCACCTTGAAAGTCCGCTCGACTCCTTCCCTCCAATCTCAGCTGTCTAATGTTATGCCTGCATGAGCGGTGATATTTTTAAAAACATATATTTTTCTATGCAAAGTGGTCTTTTGTCTTCCAAAATTACATTTGGTACAGAGCTGGACAAACGTCTACATTTAGGAATTGTGTTCATTTTTTTTTTTTTTTTGGGTTAACATTCCATTTCTATTGAGATGAAGTGGGGATGTGATCTGCCAGATCCAGCAAAAGGACGTTTTTAGCAGTTGGTAACCACTTTGTAATGCTCAGTTGCCTAACTTAGGTATATTCCTGACTACAAGTCACTTGTTTTCATAGTTTGGCTGGGCAAGACACATGGGAGGCGACGTCACTCGCGTTCAAAACATTGTCTATGGAACAAGCGTGACGAGGCGAAAATCGCCAACCCCTTTGAGGCAAAGCGACACGCGACGTTCGTGCACATGAAATTTACTTGCACACGCAGACCAGCGACAGGATATAAGAAAATAGGAAATTGTTCTATTTCTGTCGTTGTCGTGTGGCACTACAACCAATCATCAACGGATTTATTGATCGACAAATCACCTGCGAGGACACTGCCAAACCGGAAACTGACATCCACACGCCACACTTTGTCAACATGGAGGACATCCCGTTATGCCTGACGCACGTTGCTGTTCACGAGGACTACTGTCACCCTTCTGAGCATGATTACATTGACTTTGTATGGGAATCCATCACGCGACAAGAAAAAAATGATGCCAATCGAAACTCAGTTGATACTTATAGTCTGGAAAATGATAAAATTTTGGTAGTGATTCCAATTGTATTTTGGATTGACAATGACAATTTAGACTGTTGCATACCTTGGTGGAGGCCTACGTCAGTGGTCACTGTAGTTGTTCTACAGTAGTATTTTACAGCCATTGCTCTCTTTAGGATTCTGACTGGCTAAAATGTTCTTATCCATGTAACTTTGGATAACACTTGAGTTTCAAGTGTATTAGGCGCATGACTTTATTTTTCACAAATAGAAAAACTTGTTTAAAAATAGCAAATAGCAGTCTTTCCATGACCCCTCTGATCTTCACCACTGTTATTTTCTCCCCCACTCTGTTGGTTCTGCTGCTCGGTCAACCTCATCAATTACCCTAGCAAAAAACATTTGCCTTGGCAGGGTCCAAAATGTGGCTGGAATGAATTTTTATATGCCGAATTTACAATGACTATTCACTCAGCGGCCGTACTCAAAACACACGTCTGTGCAGGAACTGGCAGGCCTGTCATGTATTAGAGCAAGCTCACCGGGCTGGCTCTGAAGACAAACACAGACCTCAATGTGAGCGTGTGTATGTGTGTTTCCTTTAATCAGACAGGAGTTTTGGAGAAGCTAGGCTCTGCTGTGGTCGCTGACCACAGAACTACGTTGTTCAGCGCCCCGGGCTTGATGTCTTTAATTTAGGATCTGCTGTTGGGTAGAGTGTAACCTGATAAAGCCCTTTTTCAAATGATAGAGTAGCCATCTGCTTGGCTGGCTCTACTGCAGAAGTTAGGTTAGGGGAGTAGGATATTGGGACTGGTTGCCCTCTGGTACACCGAATGTATGAGCTAGTATATGCACACTATATGTTTGCCTAATTTCATATATTAAGTATATATATGGCGGAAAACACTCAGGTGACTTGAAGTTCCGCTCTAAGACCCCCAATGTGGCCAATTTTCAAAATTGTCCGATATGCATGTGTGATACATCATTGGAAAGCTTAAAATCTCAATTTTCTGGCGGAAGAAACATTTTGAACAGGAGGGCATTTCTAAAAAAAATTTTTTTTTAAACAGCAAAACACTATCTGGAGGTGAAAGCACACAAGAGCAGAATTAAAGACGCCATGACTTTAATGAGATACTATCGCGTACTTACCTTGTTTCCATCCAAAACCTCCATGTAGCATGTATCACTGAGTGTCAAGACAAAGCTTCGAATGGCCACAGCTGGATTTTGGGGGGGATTTTATGGGTGAAACATGGTAATATAACAAGGGTCGCGATGCAGAACTCGCAGACATCAATGAGTCGTCGAGATGTTCTTTTTCATATATTTACCCTTTTAAATGTTGTTTTTTAATTTTTCTTTGTTTGGATTGATTATTTATCATCTAACATATCGGAGAAAATGCGATAGTAACAAAAAAAAATACAATTAAGCAATAGTTATGAGGTAGATATCCGTGACCTTTTTAGACATCATTTTTTTCATTGCGACATAATTTGTTTAAAAGTTTAAAATATGCGAGTGAATAATTTTTTTGAGTCATTTTTTTTTTTAAACGAAATTATAATTATTATTATTATTATTAGACACCAATTCATGATTATAAGCTAAAAATGACAGACATTTTGAATAATAAATATAATTAATTACCTACGTTTTACGGATGGGTTGAAACAAACGCGTTTGCGCGACGTCTGTAAACGGGGGTTTTGAGGGTAAAACGGACAAATTAATAACAGTTTGGGGGCTTAATGCGCCATGAATCTTCTATGGCAGCATATAGACATATTGTTCTATCAAACAAAACAGTTGTTTTGGTTTAAAATACAGCAGTTTCTTTTAAAGTGCAAGAACAGAAACAGCTTTTTCAATCTGGTCTGTGTTTTCCGCCATATGTATATGTATGTATATATATATATATATATATATATATATATATATATATATATATATATATATATATATATATTAGGGCTGTCAAACGATTAAAATTTTTAATCGAGTAAATTACAGCTTAAAAATTAATTAATCGCAATTAATCGCAATTCAAACCATCTATAAAATATGCCATATTTTTCTGTAAATTATATATATATTCTGTAAAATAACTTGTTAGAATGGATAGATAAGACAAAAGATGGATATATACATTTAACATACGGTACATAAGGACTGTAGTGGGCATTTCACTCTACTGTCATTTAAATCTGTCTATGCTGTCCTCACTCCGAAGCGTCTACTTTTTCCAAAGCTAGACAGCTAGTGAACGACGCCTTAATAATCAGACTTCTTACTTTTTCATCTGATTTATTAATAAAATGGCCTCAAACCATTGTCCTCTTTAGACCGTAGTGAAACTACATAAAAAAAGTACACAAGCATTGCTTTAGCAACAACGTTAGCTTAGCACGCTATACAGGTTCACTAAACATAAACAAAAAGCGTCTCATACAAAAAATATAACATTTCGCTTACTAACATAATATGTACATTCTTTACAACAACCAAACTTACGGACAAATCTTGTCCAAGGATCATATAAGCAAAACATTACAACATAGGCGTCAGCCCGAGACGTCGTGCAGCCATATTGAACTGGTAAGAAAGCAATAAACCATGTCGCGAAGCGACCACAAGAGTTCGCTGTTAGACAGCACAAAAAACCTTGCTGTAAAACTTACCAAAAGGCAAAATACTGTCTGAGCGGGACATGTGCGTTAATTGCGTCAAATATTTTAACGTGATTAATTTAAAAAATTAATTACCGCGCGTTAACGCGATAATTTTGACAGCCCTAATATATATATATATATATATATATATATATATATATATATATATTTATTTATTTATTTCATATTTTCTTAATATTTCAGCAGTAGAAATAAATAGAAAGAAAACATACTTGTCAGGATTGTAGACATTGACTTCCTCCAGGAACAAGCTGTCGTTTAGGAAGCCTTTGTTCATCTTAGCAAGGAACTTGAGGATAATGCCTTTCTCAGATCCCAAGAAGACCACAGTGTTGTTCTTATAAGGGCCCGCCTCACTGTCCACCACAATGCGTGTCAGGCGATAGCTAAAGCAAAAAGCACCAACAATTAGTTCCCATTCTCTGGTCCGGATTAGAAATGCATTCCATTTCACTTTGGGTTCAATTCACATGGTGGAAAATCCGTGTAAACCGAAATCTCAAAAAAAAAAAAACATGAAATATCACATACCGGTCGCATTGATAACAATAATGTAAGCAGGAAGATGGTTTTGTGCATGCACTTTTTGGGACAATAAGAAAAAATGGTCCATTATCCTTTGATTGTACAGGACTGTCTCAGATAATTAGAATATTGTGATAAAGTTCTTTACTTTCTGTAATGCAATTAAAAAAACAAAAATGTCATACATTCTGGATTCATTACACATCAACTGAACTATTTCAAGCCTTTTATTATTTTAATATTGCTGAATTTGGCTTACAGCTTAAGAAAACTCAAAAATCCTATCTCAAAATATTAGAATATCATGAAAAAGTATACAAGTAGGCTATTCAACTAATCACCTGAATCATCTAATTAACTCGAAACACCTGCGAGGGTTTCCTGAGCCTTAAAAACACTCAGCTTGGTTCAGTAAACTAAATCACAAGTATGGGGAAGACTGCTGATCTGACTGCTGTCCAGAGGACCATCATTGATACCCTCCATCAGGAGGGTAAGACACAAAAAGAAATTTCTCAAAGAGCAGGCTGTTCACAGAGTGCAGTTTCAAAGCATATCCACAAAAAGTCTGTTGGAAGGGAAAAATGTGGCCGGAAACGCTGCACAACCAAGAGAGATGACCGCAGCCTTAACAAAATTGTGAAGAAGAGCCGCTTCCAGAATTTGGGGGAGCTTCAAAGACAGTGGGCTGAAGCTGGAGTCCAGGTATCAAAAGCCACAGTTCACAGACGTGTCCGGGAAATGGGCTACAATAGCCGTATTCCCATGGTCAAGCCACTTCTGAACTCAAGACAACGGAAGAAGCGTCTGACTTGGGCTATGGAGAAGAAGCACTGGACAGTTGCAGAGTGGTCCAAAGTCCTCTTTTCAGACGAAAGCAAGTTTTGCATTTCATTTGGAAGTCAAGGCGCCAGAGTCTGGAGAAAGGCTGGAGAGGAGCAAAATCCAAGTTGCTTGAAATCCAGTGTGAAGTTCCCACAGTCAGCAATGGTTTGGGGAGCCATGTCAGCTGCTGGTGTTGGTCCACTGTGTTTCATCAAGTCCAGAGTAAATGCAACTGTGTACCAAGAGATTTTAGAGCACTACATGCTTCCATCTGCTGAAAAGCTCTATGGAGATGAGGATTTCATTTTCCAGCATGATCTGGCACCTGCCCACAGTGCCAAAACCACCAGTAACTGGTGCACTGACCATGGCATCACTGTCCTTGATTGGCCTGCTAATTCCCCTGACCTGAACCCCATCGAGAATTTGTGGGGTATAGTTAAGAAGAAGATGAAAGACACCAGACCTACAAATGCAAATGAGCTGAAGGCCGCTATCGAAGCATCCTGGGCATCAATAACACCTCAGCAATGCCACAGGCTGATTGCCTCCATGCCACGCCGGATTGATGCAGTAATCCGTGCAAAAGGATTCCCAACCAAGTACTGAGTGCATCAATGGACATTTTCAAATGTTTGATTTAGTTTTGCTGTTATAAAATTATTTTTTTACTTGGTCTGAGGAAGTATTCTAATTTTTTGATATAGGATTTTTGAGGTTTCTTAAGCTGTAAGCCAAAATCAGCAATATTCAAATAATAAAAGGCTTGAAATAGTTCAGTTGATGTGTAATGAATCCAGAATGTATGACATTTTTGTTTTTTTAATTGCATTACAGAGAGTAAAGAACTTTATCACAATATTCTAATTTCCTGAGACAGTCCTGTATATAAACAAAATCAAAATGTGTTTACAACCTAAAGCTATGTGTATTTGTGTATCATTTGTTCAATCAATTTCAATTTCTGATAAAAAAAAATTAAATTAACCAAAAACGTCAGTCATTAGAACTTTTCATTTGCTGTAAAAAGAAAATTGCTTTGATCTTCAATTTTCAATCTGGTGCTTATAACAAGAATGCGATAATAAATTACGGGCTCAGAGCACCTTCTTTTATTAATTTCGCCGACAAGAATAGTTCATGTTTATGTGTCTTCTCTCTTAACTCTCGCGTGCGTGTATAGGAAAGAACAATTAACTTCTTTAAATACTTTAGTTTATGACCGCAACCTGGACAATAACACACACCGATGACTCTGGGTAGCTGAGCTGAGCTGAACAACTCAAAATAGATGAAAAATCATGCATTGAGACCGGACTTTCAAAAAAATCTCCAAACACCTCAAATTGAAAATTGAAAATCAAAGCAATGTTAGCTGATTTCATTACATTATACAAAAAATGCAAAGGTTCACATTTCTTTGCAAATTATTGATTTGAAATTCAAAATTGGTGACAGCTGTGGATATTTAAGTGCAATCGAAAACCAAGTCCAAAGCGCCTCTGATTATTATTATTATTTGTTTTAAATACATGATAAATCAGTGAATAGGGCAATCCAATTCTTCCTTGACGTACGCGCCATGTTTTACGGTGTAATATAAAACAAAAAAAAGCACAGAATATTGACGGATGTCAATATAGGGTCTGATTTCTTCCCCATTGAATCAGGTTTGCAGATGTGCAGTCCTCAATCTCTTGGTTGGGAAATGTTCCACCGCATTGCTCGGAGTGCAGCGGGCTTACCGGTAAATGAAGATCATAGTTGCTGCTTCACGTTTATTGTTCATACGAGTAACAGATGGCAATAAATTGCACCATCAGGTAAAAAAAAAGTTGCAGATTTCCACCTCTCACCTCTGGATAACTTTCGCTGAGTTCTGTTTGTTCATTTATCACCGGCAAAATGAAAGCATGTAACATTGCACAAAGATCACAGGCTCAATCAGCGTGCCTTTCATCAGGCAGCTCAGCAGTCGAAAGGGGGAATGGCCACAGCAGGGCTCCAATAATTTTATTGAGTGAGATGACTTAAAAAAATAAAATAAAATAAATGAATAAAAAGAAGCCAAGTCTATTGACATCTGCAAGGAGAAAGTTGAAAGCTAAGCGTCATCCATCCTCCTTTAGAAGCTCATGGGTAAACTGAACTTATCACCATAGTACTTATGTAGCAGTAAAATCAACTGTAGATAATCAACAGACCCTCCACATATGAAGTTAATTTGTACCGGGACCTTGTTTGTAAGTCGAAATGGTCGTTTGTTGAGATGGATTTTCCCATAACAATGCATTATAATTCCATTCATTTGTTCCACAGCCCATAAACCTACACTAAATCTTTAATAAATACTGCTGGTACTATTACAAATGGTAATTACATTGTATTAAACTAAATAAATCATAAATAAAAATCAGAATAATAATATATTTTTAATAACTTCTGTATAAAAGTAACAAATCTGCTTCTAATGTGACAGACGTGTTTTGCGGACTCTACCTGAAAGCAATGTGTGGCTGATGTGACAGACTGAGAAAGGTGCGGTAGAGCTATTACTTTCTCTTTTAATGTTTTGTTGTTGGCGTCACCGGTGGCGGACAGTAGACGAGTTGTGTTGCACAAGTTCTGAAATGAATGATTAAAAACCTGACAAAGCTGGCGATTTCTTTGGCGATGTTACCAAAGTAATTGTCACCTTAACTTAAAAAGACTGCTGAACGAAGGTTGGAGAAGGACCGTCGAGATCGTGGACATTCTACAGCCGTATTGTTGAGCCATTTCTCGGATGCGCACACAGTGCTCATATTTTTCTATCATTTCCATCTTCATTTCAATGGTAAGCATCACCTTTTTCCTTTTTTCACCACCTTCACTAACCTTCTTGGAAGCATGTTGATTTTTGTCGCAAGAAAATCTGCCATGCGGCAAAACAAAGAAACTGCGGCGCTGTCATAAATCACAAAGTTCAAGCATGTCGTCTGATGTAGAAACAAATGGCGAGTCAAATTTTATGTCGACTGTCAAAAAAATCGTGTGTCGAAGCGATCGTATGTCGAGGTACCATTGTACAGGTATATGGAAAAGTTTATTTGTTTCCATAGTTCCTTTCAAAAGGTCAAATGTTAGATAGGCACAGATTACAGATTCAGGGCCCACATTTTAAGTGATTTCAAGGATTTGTTTATTTTTCACATATCTCGGGCTTCCAGCTCACAAAAACCACGAAAACAGGATTTCTAAAAACTGAATACTGTAAAGAAATTATATACAGTATATACAGAACAGGCCAGAGTTTGGACACACCTTCTGATTCGTGCGTTTTCTTTATTTTCATGACTATTTACATTGTAAATCCTCACAGAGCATAATCAAACTGAATGAACACATGTAGAATTATGTACTTAGCAAAAAAAAGGTGAAGTAACTAAAACATGTATAATATTCTAGTATATGTAAAATACCCACCCTTTGCTCTGATTACTTTTTTGCACACTCTTGCCATTCTCTTGATTAGCTTCAAAAGGGAGTCTAAATGTCTTTTGACTTCACAGGTATGCCTTTTCAGGGATGATTAGTGGAATTTTTTGCTTGATCAATGGGTTCCCCCCAACTTGGGGGATTTATTTGTCTTGCATTGAAAGAGATGTGTCCAAACATTTGGTCTGTACTCTATATATTCATTCATTCATTCATTCATTCATCTTCCAAGCCCCTTAAGAGCACGGGCATGCTGCAGCCTATCACAGTTAACCATGACCAGTAGGCAGGGTACACCATGAATCGGTTGCCAGCCAATCGCAGAGCACAAGGAGACAATGAATATATTCATATTATATATATATATATTTTGTAAATGGGTTTGTATATTTATTTAATGTTTCCTATATTTAATGTTTTGCCTTTTTTCTAGCATTAAAGAGGGTAACACTAACGTGACAAGCTTAAGTAGAATGGTAACACTTTGGCTAGGTTCATACTATAGGTCAGGGGTGGGCAAACTATTCCACAAAGGGCCGCAGTGGGTGCGGGTTTTTGTTGCAACCCATTAAGAGGACACCTTTTCACCAATCTTCTGTTTTACAAGTGCAATCAGTTAATTGCAGTCAGGTGCTTCTCATTTCTGCTGAAACCTCATTGGTTAAACTATCTGTGCTGGGTCAGTTGGAACAAAGACCAGGACCCACTGCGGCCCTCGAGGACCAGTTTGCCCACCCCTGCTATAGGTTATAATGCACAAATCCAATTTTTTCGTGTTTCTCCGACTCGAGTGAGGCATTAACTTGACGGTCTGAACGTGAAATGTCGCATAGAACTTGATAATTTCAAATCCGATCTGGGTCACTTTCGTATGTGGTTCAAATCTGATCTGGGCCACATTTTTCCAGACTGTAGCGGCGGTCTGTACTGTCAAGTCTCCCAAATCAGAATTCATGCAGAAATTGCGTCATCAAATAGCGAGAGAGACGCTACGGTAGCGGTGCAGCTGTGCGTTATTTGCGCCTAGCTTGCATTGAACACGGCTTTTGGGGAAGGGCCGGGCTTGACAGCAGTCATAAAAAAAATAAAAATGGGTTGAGGATAAGCCTGAGAATGATCGGTTTTCTCTCTGCTCTGTATGAGCAATATTTCAACATTGCTTACACGGCCGAGAGTTGGAGCGATCTGCCCGTATGTGTGTGTGTCATGCACGGACAGTGCGTACATGCTATTGATCCATATAAACTTTGAAAAAAAGCCCAAACAGGTATTATTTATGTCTGTTATTTGTGTCCTCTTTTTGAAAAGCAAAATATGATATCCCTGGAATGACGGATGACAGCCAGCATGTGTGGTCATTTGTTTTGATGCTTCTGCGCATAAGGGTCCTCTTGCTCAGCGCGTGTCGGACTGCGAATTAATGCGCATGCGTAATACTTGAATGATCTCAATGGACAAAGGCAGTCTGAACGGGCGCGCCAAAAAAACGATATGACAAAAAAATCGGATTTGTGCATTAAGACCTGTGGTATGAACCTAGCCTTTGGTCCTCTGAAGTGGTCAATCACTGCGTCCTACCATATACAGATATGTGCACGCAATGTAAAGAAGAAAGCACAATCTAAAGAAGAAATATAATAGACAATAGAAAGACACAAAATTAACTTGAGGCAATAAGAAGGGTCCCTCTCTTTACATTATGGGTTCATGAAAAGAAAGTCAAATCCTCTTAACCCTGTTGGCCATGCCTTTGCTCTAAATGTCTCTTAAATTTCTTGAAGCTCTAAATCAAATCAACAATAACAGCAGTCTGAAGAGCAAATGTGGTTTTGGTGTATTCAAGAATCTGGGGGGAACCAAGGCCAACATCAGTGGGATTTGATTTTAGCGAAAGAAGACGGTCTCAAGGACATGTTCTGTTGTTCCCATCTCTTGAGAACTCCTCGTTTAAATTCTTTGATTTATTGTGCCCAGCCAGCTGAGGTTGCAGGAGCCAAAAATGGATGCCAGGTAGTCTTAAACGGTATCACTGCACATGTTTTCGGTTGTCTCGCTCATCTTCAAATCATCTTCTACAATGAGACACTGACAGCTATCATAAAAGGGCTTGCTCTCCTCCACTACATACGCTTCAGTAACACTTATTTTTTCAGTTTACACAAGGGCCTTTAACCGCTGACTCGCGTGCAAAACACTGCTCATTGCAACGTCATCTCCAATGAAATAAAACAGGGATTATGTAAAACCAAAGAAATATGGGCATTTTCATCACGGTGCAGTGATGAAAAGAGAATGGCAGTTCTAACCTTGACGATAAGTGTTCATATTCTAAACTGGGCCGTGGCGGTAAGTAGGTCAGACCGCTGCAAGATGTGCGATGAAGATGATGATAACTTGCAAAAAGCCAGGAAGAATTCTTTAAGCGGCTCATCTGCTTTGCACTGGTACCACCAGTGAGGCTTGTCAAAGGTTTGCCAAGCACCCCAGCAATTCAATTGGAATAACCTAAAAATTGTTAGGCTGACTGTGTGTTCTCCACATGTACTGCTGTTAAAATGTTATGCACTGACTTTAGAGGAACCAGAACAGTGCAAAGAATCGTAAGAAGAATTATCAGTGTTAGCAGTAATCAGAATTTTGGTTAATCTGTTTCAAGAATACATCATTTACAATAATATCCATTGTTACATCGTGTATTTGAAGTAACAGGAGAATGGCGTCCTATCCATATTATGACCTCATGAGTCAAACTCAACATGTCCTTCCATTTGGTGTTTCAAGTAATTGATTAACATTGCTAATTCACTTGTACTACTTGTTTTTATGAAATTGATACATAAAAACAGATTTTAAAAGCATACGTGTATATTCAATATACTGTACAGTGGTACCTCGACATACGAACGTGTTGACATACGATCCTTTTGACATCCAACGTCTTCATTTGTCTAGACATATGCTGACATGATCGAAATACGATGATTTACGACAGTGTTGTAATTTCATTGTTTTCCAGCAAGATGGCAATATGGCAGATTTTCTTGTGAGACAAATCAACATGGGTCCCAAATAGGTTAGTGCAGGTGGTGAAAAAAGGAAAAAGGTGACGCTAACCATTGAAATTAAGAAGGAATGGATAGAAAAATATGAGCGTAGTGTGCGCGTCAGTGAACTGGCTCGACAATACGGCCGAAAATACGTCTACGATCTCAATGGTTCTCAGGCAGATGGACGCCATCAAAATGGTCAACGCTTCCAACGACTATCCTCTTTAAACATCGTAGCGCTATTTCGGAGGAAATGGAATGCGTTTAGCTGATATGGACCTCCACCCGCCGTCTCCTCCGACCTCCATTCGCCATTCTTTATAAGTTAAGGTGACAATAAAAACACTTTTTTGTTTCCAATTTATCATTATTATTGTTATTATTCCGATTTGTTTATAATGTTTTTGCTTTACAATGTATAATTGCTATTTGTAATTGTACCTAAAGTATTTATTAAGGATTGAGCATATGTTTTTGAGCTGTGGAACAAATTAATTGAATTATGATACATTCTTATGCAAAAATCCAGATCGACATACAACTATTTGGACTTACAAACGAGGTCCTGGAACAAATTAAATTAATAGAGGTACCACTATATATCTATGATCTTAAAATGACTCAAAAGTTCTTAAAACATGAAGTGTAGGACTTGAAACTTGTCAGTCTTGACATGAAACTTGACTCGCGAATTGAGACTTACTTGTGATTTGCAACACAATGACCACCTCTGGCAATATGACAAAAAATGGAGATGTTGAACCATTTTCATATCACTGGAAAGTGGAGACCTCAGCAGATATCACACATCCTCTGTCCATCCGTGTCTATCTGACTCAAAATAAATGTACATTTATACCTCTTTTGACTTAAATCAGACAAAACATAGACTGTTGACTGTGTCTTGATCAGTATAAGGGAATATCGAAACAGTAAAAACAGGGCACCAGCTGGCCTGTGGCGTAGTGCCGCTGCGTTTTAATGAGCCTGGCTCTCAGAGTAGCACTTCAACTAATTATTGCGCCGCTCTGAAGTGGTTCCGGTGACAAAAGTCTTTGGAGTGTGTAATACCTACCGAACCATGGTCTTGAGGAACCAGGGCCGGTTGGCAATGGAAGGCACTGCTTCATCCATTAGGGGATGCATCTTGATGAAGTTGAGTGTGTCGTCGGGGAACTCATTGGAGACTTTGTACCTCTCCATCGATGGACTGCCGGCACAGGTGCCAGGCCTGGAAATGTGCAAGAAAAAGACAAAAATTAAATCAGCTACTTTTTTGGACACTGAATGGTTATGCCGACTGTTCATATCCACTCAAACTTAGAGCTGTATCAAATAATGTTGTGATAGATCAGGATTAGTAATTACCTTTGCCAAGTGCCTTTGTTTTTTGTTTGTTGGTTGGTTGTTTTTTTGCGAATGATTTTGTAAAAGCTACATGGTCAATTTCTACAAAACAACCAACTGAACATCTATGGACTCCAGATTAAGATTTTGATCATTTACTATCATCAATTTTTAATTACCGTATTGGCCCGAATATAAGACGGTGTTTTTTGCATTGAAATTAGACTGAAAAAAGGGGGTCGTATTATATTCGCGGTATAGATGTTATACCCATTCACGACATTAGATGGCGGCAGAAATCATTGAAGCGATGTTCTGTCATGACAGAACTCAGCTACTAAGTTTAACCAGTTTGCACTATTTTATTGCAATGTTTTTCCTTATTCGTATTTGTTACATGACTACAGTTACACTTCACTTTGATGGTTAATGCATTTATTGCTATTTTGTTGTTTTATCACAGTAGATTTATTTTTTAGGTTTATTTACATTTCAAAAACCAGAAGCCATTCCTTTACAAATGTGATTGCACTTTAGTTTACATATTTAAATGTTCAGATATTAAGATTTGAATAAATAATAATAACAATAAATAACATGCTCTTTCTCTCAAATATATTGTTATAATCATTTGTTTTGGATATACTGTAATTATTTTCTGTATAAAAATTAATTTGGTGTTCAAAAAGTCTTTTTTCAAACTTGAGTATTGAAAAAGAGGTCTATAATCAGGGCCGTCTTATATTCGGGCCAATACGGTACTTTGCCATTTGAGTCAAGATTGAACCATTTGTTCCAATTCCACAATCAAAAAATTTTAGTCCCATTTGTTTGAGTAAAAAATCAACGAAAACATAACACAATGGCCGTCATTGAATTGTAGTTATAGTTCAACCTTGACGGGCCTCTAAACTCCAAAGTGTGTGACTGTGCATTTATTTATGTGTGGTGTATAACTTTTATCCATCATTGTTATAGCTGTTTGTAACATTTTGTTCAACTCATTCAGGTCATTACCAAAACATAAAACGTGTCTGTTATGATGGGATGCAGTGATGAACACTTAAACGAATAGCAGCATGTTTGATACAGTTATTTGCATCTAATGAGATTGTGTGTGTGTAGTTTATGTATAACACTTTGAGGACAGGTGGTGTCCGATTCTCTTTGGTTACAGTATAAAGTGACATGCTATCTATCTGATATCTTTACTCCGAAAAGGTGAGATGGCTGTAAAAGAGAAGCTGCTTTTGATAGCACTTCCCCTTTGCAGGCATCTCACCTCGGAGAGCTTGTAAAACACTTTTACAGCTAAGTCTTTGATACGAAGCCACGCCATAAAATCCACACCCGCTCTTAGAACTATTAGCCAGCTGGCTACTGAATGTATGAGGTGGCAGACATGTAAGGACCAGACACCGACATATGGAATTCAATTTGAAATCAAAGTTGAGATGTTGTGGTTGAGAAAGTCAGATGATTAAGTTTGCATGTCAGGGGGAGTCAAGACACTCAACTCAACTTATACTGTTATCTCCTTGACAACGCTAACTGGAAATCTGTCAGTAGCTTCAGTGTACATTAATAGCGTGTGCCTGGGTTTAAGCACATTAAACAACTAGTGAACTAAAATTGTTAAATAATGACTGAACTTAGAAAGGTAAGAAAGCATTCCCTAAAAAAATTAAACATTATTTCGCACGGTGTTTGGCTCGGACATCCAAATTCCAAAAACGAATTTCAGTGAAATGATTATTGACCCAATCCAACCGCCCATTCCTGGTCCACCCTAACCGTACCCCATACATACACACTTAAGGCCACTTAATTTGACCAACTTTTTATCATTAATAAATGAATAATAATAATTTAATAAATAACAAATACATTTATTATTTATTTATTCATTTATTTTTTTATTTATTTACTATTAATTAACTACAGGCAAACCTTTAATTAATGTAGCCTACGTTTTGCTTAATTTTATGAGTCATTCACCTACAGACATAAAATGCAGGTGATGGCCTTTTGAACTTAGCCTTTTTTAACATTTCTGTCAAAATCATTAAGTCTGCAGTGGGTAACGTGTGCACCTCACCACAGTTTAATCATTTCTCACCATAACTATACAGGGATATACTTAAGTAAATTCATCCATAAAATAAGTTTTGGGTAACACTTTATAATATCTATTAACTAGTTAATAGATCATTAGTAAACTGTTAATAAATGATTCATTGTTGATTTGTGAAGTGTTAGTTAACAATTTGTTAAGCATTTATAATGATGCTTTATAGATAGTTAATATGTCATAAATAAACTTGAAGGTTATTGAGTAATAAATGAATTGTAGGCTGTATGTTAATGATTTATACCTACACATCATAAATTTGTAATATACAATTTACAAGTTATTAGTAGATTACTAACTCATGATTTAAAGTATCAGTTGTGCAACTACGCCTCATTTCTTAATTGTTAGTGAATGAGGAATAAGTGCTACTTTAGAATAACATATATAAGCTCATAACTAACCTTAATATATGAACTCACACTTTACAGATCAGTTGTTAACCGTTTGCTAACCATCTACTAAACTTTAAAGAACTGCAAATAGGTTATATAAGTTCAAAGTACAGAAATTTGATGTGATATGTAAAATATCAAATTTTTGTACCTCAAGCTTGTCCACCCATAAGCCTTTCTGTGTGCTGTACTTTACCAAAAAAACACCAAAGATGAAATGTTAAACATTTTGTTGAGTGCATAGAAACATGCACACTGAGCCATCATATGGCAGAACATCAAAACACTAGAACAAACCCATGAGTTTGTGACACTTTTTGTGCTAAACACAGGATCAACTGAATTTACGAGGGGCATTTAATATCCATACATCACAGCAAACTGTTAACAAACACTTTAAAAGTCAACAATAAACCATTTATTAAACAATCTAGGAATGATGTATTAACTAGTTATAACAGATAGTTATTATAGAGTGTTACCAATTTTGTATTTTTGTTAGTTACTGGAGGATTCACTCTCTGCTATCTTGCAGGCCGCCTGCCTTGACTGAGTGACTGACTGACTTCCATGACGAGAAAGCCATATAAAAGCTTCTTATTGGCTAATTTTGCTGACTAAACCAATCAGCGCGTTCTCTGTCAAGCCGATTCAAGTTATTAATTTGCCTGCGCACGCTCACTCGCATTGTAAAAAAAAAATCACTCGCATTGTCCAAAAAAACACCAAACCAAAAAAAAAAAAAAAACACTCCTTAGCATGGTCACAAACTCCAGGATATTTTAGCCCACTCCTGGGCATCAGGGAGCCACTATCAATATCAGGGAGACTCCCGGAACTTAAGGGAGACAGTGTATGTCTGGTTTAGCTGCAGGAACATAAATGGACCAAGTCAGAGAAAGACCAAAGTCCGCAAAATATAACTTCAAGCATTGCTATTTATCCGTATGATTTCATAAAGAACACGTTTCTCACAATTGGGCTTCATTTGGCGGACGACTTGAGGATGTTATTAAGGGGGCAACATTTGCATAATCACACTAAATGAGGGCCCACAAATGTTGGAAACGTCTCAGTGCAGTATAGCTTCATTTACGTCCGCAGACATATGGTGAGCAGAACGGAAACAGACACTTCTTACGTAGGAGAAGCATGTAAACGGTTCGACAAGGAGGCTAACACATGGAGGAGCAGTCTGCTGCAGGGCTGGACCTCTGGGTGCCGCTGAACCCGGCGTCTGTTTGCCACCACATAAAACAGGCTAGAGGATAAAAATGAAATAAATCACAGCAAAAACAACCGCCTGGCTGTCTGATCTTTAGCCGACCGGAGGAGGAAGCGAGTGTTAGTTCACACCTACGCTCAATCGGACAATAAGATGCTCGTCGCTGAGGAACCCACTCTTCAGTCATACAGAAGCACAAGCAAACCCACACTCATGAAAAGAAGAAGCAATTACTTTAACCCTGGTCTTTGTAGTAAATCTGTTCATTTTTGTGAAAAAGAGCCGAGTATCTTTCTGCTGGCTAATTAGCAAGCACTAGATTGATCAGGCTCAAGCATTTGTGGAATGAGGCGGCCATCTGTAAAATGATCTCATGCTTCATTTCTCGATGCGAGCTCCTCTTTGATAGGGATCGCCTGTGTGTTCTAGTGTAACCTAATATAGTACTAGCAAAGCCCTACTTAAAATGTGAGTTAATTGAGCAATCTTTTTCAAATCAATTTGTATTTGTTTGTCCATGCATACGTTAACAGGATAATGACTTGAGAAGAGACAATTGGGAGGAGTAACTGGTCGATTGTCACATCAAAAACAATAATTCAGAATGGAAAAGAACAATAAGCTAAATTTTGTCAAGATCTTGATTTTTTTTGGTCCTACAACTTTTTTGTTAATAGCCTTCTTTTGGGTCCATTGAGAACGATAGAACTGAATCATGTATGGGTCTTTGGGGTGGGGGAAGGTTTCCAAACTGTCAAAAAAATAGAATAAAAATGCATCCTTCTGGAAAAATATAGTGTTAAAAAAAATACAGAAATCATAAACTTGTTGCACCCATTTCAAAGAGCCCCCCCAACAATTTAAAGAGCGTTAGGTTTTTTTTTACTTCTTGCACTTTTAATAAACTAGATAGGTGTGATACCATACGGTCGAAATGTGGTATTATAACAATAAAAAATAAAGTTCTCAGCTATATCTGATCTTTGATCCACCCCAGCCCTCCCATTCAGTTCAGGATGTGCATAGAGCTGTACCTTCACGTCAAATGGAGTGAAAGTTAAGTCTTATCACTCGGATTTTTAAAACTTGCACTCATACAAATTAGGGATGTACCGAAAGCAAAATTCTTGTCCGAAACCGAGAACCGAATATTTGAAACACTTGAACACTGAAAAGCCGAATAATACTCATGTATACAATGCATTTTGTCTCTTTAAAAAAAAAAAAAAAAAAAAGTAATAATATTATTACTATTACTAATATTATATAATATAACTAATACTAATATTACTAGTAATAATATTATTTTCTGATCCAGTACCTTTTAAACAATATCCCAATGTTTTGTTGTTGTTGTTGTTTTTTTTAATAACAGGCTTAAATAAAACATGGTGCCTTCTCACAAGTACGCAACCATATTCCGAATTGTTCTATGACGAGATGGGTCTCACGCCTGCAATTGCTAAGCTAAACGCGATCATGATGTACGTTAGTGTGGAACTATAGTTCACAACAACAAAAAACATCAGTTCTTGCCGAAACTAGTAAAGCTCTTTACGAGGCTTTTTATTACAATCTATTCCTTACAATAAGACTCAATGTTTTCTTGTGGAACAAATGGAATCGATCGAGAGCTAGGCGAGTGGGCCAAGTCCTACGATGACAAGGCCGAGCGAAGTCGCTCCCAGCAACTGGCAGAGGGGGTGTGGAAATCGCGGGACAAAATGTGACAAAAAGTCGTGCCGTAAAAGTATTGTACTAATTCCATTTAAACACAGTACTACTTTATTTGTATACTGTTCACTCCAAACTACAGTATTCGTGTACGGGCTCAAATGCACTGTACTCTATGTAACATGGTACATCGATGGAAGCAACTTCAGAACGAGCGTGAAGCAGCGATGAAATTTATTTCATTTTCCTTAATTTAATAATTTATATATATTTGATACCTCAAAATACTTCCAAATTGCGGCCATGTTGGCTGTGAGCCAATAGTGTTAGTGAGACAGCGTCAGCCAGCGTGTTGCTTCTCGCTGTGTTTTGATCACGTCACCACAAGAGGACTAAAATTCTTCACACTATTCAGTGGTAAACTTTTGGTCTTCAAAACCGAAATCTGATAATGCATTTTTAGCTATTTTCGGTCGATCGTTTTCGGTGCCGAATTTTCGGTCACATCTCTAATATAAATGCTTCTGTAACTTACTTTAAGCAGCCAACTAACAAATACACAAGTGGGAAGAAAATTCCTCACTGCAACACACTTGGTAGACATAATAATGTGACAGATTGCACTGTGTGCGCAGGTCTGTTTGTGGACACTGATTAATTAGCTTCAGTGGTACCTTGGCTTTGGAACCCTCTCCTCAGGAAAAGGCGTCCAGGTGGAGTCTGGGGATTTTTGCTCTTTGAAACGCCCGGTGAACGCGTTGGCCACCTCCGCCATGTCATAGGCACACACGGCCGAGCCTGGAATGCTGCCAACGCACAAACACAGCAAAAAAGCCCTGATGAACGAACACATCAAAAATCTACCTTTCCAAGCCAGGGAATAGCACAGCAAGACAGAAAAACAGATTCAAACTCTGTAGGGATTTGGCTTCAGCTGTACAAATTTAAATTTTAGTGTTGACAAGTCACTATAAAAATGCCATATCTAAGCTTTATGAATATTAAACTTGTAGTATTGTAGGCTGAACCAATCATTCATTCAAAGTATTCAAGGTATTTTTGACCACATAATTGTACCGGTTCTAAATAAAGGCTTAGTATTTGTGGTATGTTCTCAGTGTGTGAAGATGGCTTAACATTAACAGCTTGATCCTAGCACTTATAGGTTTTGAAGTCCATTAAACCTCATCATTGCGTTGTCCTAGACTCCAAGGAGCGATTGAACCACATTGGACAGAGACCAAATGCTGTGTACTCTTTGACTGCAGAGTCAGTGGAGGTCTGTTTATTTTTCATGCTAACACAGATTACTGCCCCAAGTCAACACAAGAGCTTTATTTCTTAAAATATTTATCACAATATAATCACAGTAAGAAGTCAAAGTCAGATGAATACAGTTTTCTGCTAGGGTTTCTAGATCATATTTAAATCTGAGACATTGTCTGTGAATAATATAAACCAGACATGTCCAAAGTCCGGCCCGGGGGCTAAATGCGGCCCGTGGTCAAATTTTACCCGGCCCCCTGCCTCTGTCATAAAATCACCAAAGTCTGGCCCACACACAGACTTAATAAATTGGTCAGCAGTACGGCTACCAGCATATGAAGTATCTAATACACTAAATGCTGCTCATTTACCTTCTAAAATGCAGCAGCACTCTAAGCAACATTACCCCGTGTGACCCTTTACTCCCAATTTTCTAAAATGGCGACAATCACCGAAAAAAAGAAAGTTGACTGCGACGGCCGACGCTTCAAGGATAGGTGGAAATTGGACTATTTCTTCATTGAAATACGAAACAACTGTCTGCCTCATTTGCAAAGAGACAGTCGCTGTTTTTAAAGACTTCAATGTGAGGCGATATTACCAAACAAGACACGCTGACATGTACGACAAGATTACAGGGAAGATACGTAGCGAGAAATTGAAGTGACTTGAAGCTAGTTTAATTTCACAGCAGCAGTATTTCGCAAGAGCCCAAGAGTCGAAAGAGAATGCCACAAAGGCTAGTTGCGAGATTGTTGAAATTATTTTAAAAAATAATAAAGCAAATGTGACACACAGAATGGCTTGTTAAAATTTGCTTAAATATATTGTTCTACGTAAAGGACGTCAGCCAAGGTCGTCCCCCCACAATTTTACCACACCAAATCTGGCCCCTTTTGCAAAAAGTTTGGACAACCCATTTTATTAATGACTTGGTGTTAAAGTGCCGTTTTTTAAATAATGCAAATTGAGCCATTCAAATAATCTGACCTCCAAGCAAATATGAACACACAAGTGACGGCAATAGACGTGCAATTCATTTCAGTTAAAATGTATTGAACGTCTGTCATCATCACTGGCACCGAAACATAATCATTCACAGCCAGTGGACCCTGTTCAAATGGCTTGAACATCTTTCGCCGTCAATGACAGCCAACGAATTAAGGATGAGTTACTGTATGCACAATGATTTAAACCAATGTGATCCCCACAAAATAAAAACAGTATTTCAGTCTTTACTGATTCGCCAATGACTGGACTACAGGAATGAATGAGAAAACAACTAGGAAAAGTCTGCAGAAATAAAGTGATGTAGTGCTGCAGGTTCGTTGTGGTACAAATATTTGATTCACATTGGGCATTGGCAAACCACGCTGTGCTGTTACGCCAATTAATTTAAGCGCAGTCTTTCACTTGGATAACTGGCGGATGTTTATGTTTTCGACTACTGTTTTGATTTAAGTCTATTTGAGTTACGTATGCTATATTTAGCAATGTGCCATTAAATATGAAAGCTGCAATGTTCAAGGCCTGCCAAGTCCTATGAGGACACCATGACTCCATCTCTCCGAAAGCCTCGAGGCCATCAACGTTCATCACAAGCCAACTGTGATGGACAACAGATTATTTTATTATTGCTATTCACTTAACAATGGAAAAATCCCGATCAATGATAGCAGCTGTTTGCCTCTATGCATAGCATATTTATGAGTCACTTTTTGCTATTTTACAGCAAGTCCACAATCAGAAAATCCAAGTGTAACAGACTTTCTTTCATAACGAAGTGCGTTTTGGAATGATCGGGCTGGATTTTCAGGCCATTGCATCATGGCTAAAGATCATCGTGAAGACACAAGCACTGACACTGATGGTATTATGGTGGGCTTGAAAATTACAGACATTGTTGTCTACAATAGTGATGTTAGACCAGGGTTATCCACACTTTTTCGGCTTAGGAGCTACTTTTCAAATGAACAAGCCCAAATGGGTAGAAATTCCATGCAGCGGTACCACTGCCCCAAGCTGAGCTCTCTTATTTTAATGCATACATTGCACTGCCCTCCACACACAATCCCATTGGTAGGTGGGTCCCTCTCTATGGTGTGGCTCCTGGGGAGTGGCCTCCCCTCTGCCTAGGTTGCCAGCCGCAGGAGTGGGGGGAGGTCGCGGCTCCGATCTCGCGCCACCCCGCAGCGGCCCCTCGGCCTGCCCCTGCTTCCACCTTCCCATCTATTCTCTGCCTGGTTATCCGCCCTGCACTGCGTCGCGGGTCGCTGGTTGGACGCCGGTGTGTCGGCTGGGTGTCGTCTGCCCCATAAGGGGGACCGTGCCCTGCCCTGGGCTTGGTGGGTCGTTGGGGGGTCCCATGGTGTGCCGTGCCAGTTGGGGGGGCTGTGGCTCGTGGGCCGGGTGGGCGAAAGGAGGTGGGAATGGGGTTGGGGGTGCGTTCCCTTTTCCCATCGCTGAAGGTCGGTTGATGGGGGCGCGGGTGGCCCGGGGACCCACCCAAGATCCGAGGGGGTGACGATGGCCTTTGCTGGGCCGCGGGAGGAGGGATGAACTGCACTAGCTCCTTCCCCCTCCGACCGCCCTCCCCGGGCTGGCTGTGTGGGGGATGGGCCCTGGGGTGGCGTCCACGCGGCGTCTTCGCTCGCCTGCGTGGCTGTCGCATGTTTGATGGGGCCCGCGCAGGGATTGGCGATGGGGCAGCGTAGGGTCGGTTGCCAACGGGCTTACACTCAAGGGATTCACACGATTACTGGTTTCTATGTTACAGAGCTGATTTGTGTACACCCCCCCCCCCCCCCCCCGCTTCTTTCTCTGGTCAACAGGCTCCCCACATGGTGTCAATCGGAAATACATCTAGCTGACGATAGCATCAACATATTCATAGTTAGTGCAGGCGTTCAATGTATTTCTTGTTGTTGTTTGTGCTTCTTTTCTTGTGTTTCTTTTCTTCGTTCCCCGTTAACTCGTTCCTGTTCACTGCTTTGTCTTAATAAACGAGCTATGTTGAATGATTACAATGGGAGTATGTCATACTCCCATGTGAAACGTTAAAACTGTTCAGACCAACCGGACACTTAGACTTCCATTCTCCGTGTCAAACAGCTGAACAGGACAGGTTTAAAAAAAAAAAAAAAGGTTCGTTAATATACTGTATAGATACAGTATGTGTATTCCAAATGGTCTTGCTTTCTGTAAATGACGACAGGCTGAACGTCATTAAATGACTTAACCCATCTGCTGCCTATAGTCTAAATATGCTCCCTCTAATTCACCACCATTATTGATAAAATGGAAACGCACGCAACAAACATGGCACTTATGAAAAAATTCAGCGGCGCCGCTTCATGGATCCATTAAACACGCTCAATTGCAGTGTCACGAGCAATTGTCTTATCTGCTTAAAAAAAGAAGTCATAAAATGAACAATAATACTTGGGAGCCCTATGGCTTGGTGGTAATTTTCAATTTAGATGCTGCCTATGAATATGAAGGTCTTACTGAATACAAATTGTGCAAACGAAATGAGGTTAAGCACCTGCACGGCAAAAGGGCAGCGGGTCTGTTTTGATTGGAGATGTAAATGTTGACCCAGTGGACTCTCACATCGCCACGAGGCTCCATGCACGCACACACTTAGATCTTGCAAAGGTCGGCCCTGTCATCGTGTGGATGAGCTCTTGTTTTGATAATTGAGTTAATGAATGCAAAGTCGTTGTTGATGCACACATACAAAAATGTGCTTTTGATCTGTGTCTGATCTTTGGAGAAGTTACCTTGTGTGAGTGTGGGGTGAGGCGTGCATGCAAATTTCACTTTTTTGAGCTTTTAATCATGTTATATGATCATTCCCTGGTTAAATACACAGTCGGAGTGGTTTTCTGAACATTCACCTATGTTTGAGAAATCTTCCATTCAGTCTTATCTGCAGGTGGAGACTGTTGAAACGTTCGGTGGGACCTACCTCCGCCTCTTTCCCCGAGCTCCTCCTCTGCCCTGACGAGAGCCCGACTGCTCGCCTAACCCGCGCCCCGCCTCTCCTTCCCCTCATGTAATGCTTAGCTAACACTTCACGCTTGGGTGGACTACAAGTCGGAGAAAGACAGCTGCATTTTAAATCGAATAATTTTCCAAAATTTCGACGAGGAAATGCATTTTTGGATGCAAAGGACTTTCCTCTTTTCACACTACCACAGGAACAAAGCACTTCGTCAGAAATGGCTGGACTTGGTGGTGAGAGAGTGGTGAAAAATGACAAAAAGTGAGAGTGTCGTGGGGGGGGATTCTTAGAGACATAAAATCCCATTTCCAGCTAATTTACAGTTTACATTAAATCATGCATGAAATATATACATTTGATAAATCAACTCAAGGCAAAATTGTTACTTGAATGTGTTTTATAATTATACCATATGGCTGAAAAATAGTAGATATCCCCCCATTTAAAATGCCATTAGTCTCAAACAGGGGTCCGCATGGTTTGAGTAGAAGCAAAATAGCCTTACTTTATCTTCACATTACAACTTTTTTTTTTAATCTATGAAATATTAAATTGTTAACATAATATAAGGTTTCTTGTAAACAGGTAACTTTCTTATCCTCACATTTGATGTGTACACGTAGGAAAGTTAATTTGGAGTTAGGATTACAAAGGGGCCTCTGAAAAAAATTCCGCCAATTAAGTGGTCCCTGCAGACAAAAAAAATTGAGATTATCTGGAATAAAATCTCTAAAACAATAGCTACCTGTTGTACGGTGTGGAGAATGTGGCCATCACGACATCCTTCCCGTTAATGTGAATTACGTCCGTCACAGCCTGCAGGATGTTGAAGTAAAAATGGGAGTCCCCAGGGATGGAGCAGTTCAAGCGGGACTTGAGGAACGACGTCCATTGCTTCTCTAGAACGCGAGGTGAGCCGCCTCTGTCATTCTTGCAAACCCTCGCCACCCGAGGAAACACCACCTGGCCACATCAGCGTGAAGGTAAAATTAATGGCTGCTAATTTTGAAGATCACATGATGAGTTCCAAAATCAAAGCAAATCCTTTAGGCTGGCATCTGTCAGCTAAAAGTGTCAACTAAGATTGGACAGGCCAAAATTCTAAAGGTCTTTCCGATTTGACGTATAACAATTATCGTGATGTTTCAATACTTGCCCTCAAAAATAAGGCAACTCGAACACTTGTATGAAAGGCCATGTGGGCAGTCGCATGGGTCGTGGATGCAAAAAATCAAACCTTAGTTATCTTGAAAAAAATATTTTGCTAATTACTTGATTAAAAAATAACGTATTGCAATTGCTTTAATGATTATTTTAATTTTAAAATCAACAAAGTTAGATTACAAGTGACTTAATTATCTTCATTTAGCTGCCTAATTAAAAAAAAGAAAAAAATGACGTCCAGTTTTGACAAGAGTTAATTGGATGTTTAAGACTAAAACAAATTGAAAATCAAATGCAGAAAACACCTGCATTAAAAAAAAAAAAAATTAAAACAGCATTGTTTCTGGATTTCGCTTAACATAAATAATAAGATATTGAAGATATTAGAGTTATACAGTACAGCATCACTGGTAATCACTTATTTGTAAGTGCTCATTTCATGTTTTTAGATGAAAAATCCATAAATTTGGCATTGCTGTTCAAAATAACGTGTGTCTTAAATTCAACTCACCAATGATTTCGGAGTTAGCTATCAATAAGTAATTGGCTAAATATGAATAAGGAATGTGACTAGCCGCTAGCATTGGCATAAATTGGGGTATAAAATTGTTTTTTTGGGGGGGGTGTCAAAAATTCAGTAGGAGTACGTGAATATAGGTAACATCTGAATCAAGTGCCTACACACCTTTCAGAAAGGCATGTAAAATAAAATACAGAGATCCCTCGTTATTAGCGTTTTAACAGCATTGGAAAGAGATACATTTAAGACATGGCTTTTCCCTTTTTTCCCCACACAAAACAGTAGGGCAAATAAGTATTTAGTCAACCACCAATTGTGCAAGTTCTCCTACTTGAAAAGATTAGAGTGGCCTGTAATTGTCAACATGGGTAAACCTCAACCATAAGAGACAGAATGTGGAAAAAAAACAACAACAAAAAAACAGAAAATCACATTGTTTGATTTTTAAAAAAATTATTTCCAAATTAGACTGGAAAATAAGTATTTGGTCACCTACAAACAAGCCAGATTTCTGGCTGTCAAAGAGGTCTAACTTCTTCTAACGAGGTCTAACGAGGCTCCACTCGTTACCTGTATTAATTAACTCATTATCAGTATAAAAGACACCTGTCCACAACCTCAGTCAGTCACACTACAAACTCCACTATGGCCAAGACCAAAGAGCTGTCGAAGGACATCAGAGACAAAATTGTAGACCTGCACCAGGCTGGGAAGACTGAATTTGCAATAGGTAAAACACTTGGTGTGAAGAAATCAGCTGTGGGAGCAATTATTAGAAAATGGAAGACATACAAGACCACTGATAATCTCCCTCGATCTGGGGCTCCATGCAAGATCTCACCCCGTGGCATCAAAATGATAACAAGAACGGTGAGCAAAAATCCCAGAACCACACAGTGGGACCTAGTGAATGACCTACAAAGAGCTGGGACCACAGTAACAAAGGCTACTATCAGTAACACAATGCGCCGCCAGGGACTCAAATCCTGCACTGCCAGACGTGTCGCCCTGCTGAAGAAAGTACACGTCCAGGCCCGTCTGCGGTTCACTAGAGAGCATTTGGATGATCCAGAGGAGGACTGGGAGAATGTGTTATGATCAGATGAAACCAAAATAGAACTTTTTGTTAGAAACACAGGTTCTCATGTATGGAGGACAAAGAATACTGAATTGTATCCGAAGAACACCATATCCACTGTGAAGAATGGGGGTGGAAACATCATGCTTTGGGGCTGTTTTTCTGCAAAGGGACCAGGACGACTGATCTGTGTAAAGGAAAGAATGAATGGGGCCATGTATCGAGAGATTTTGAGTGAAAATCTCCTTCCATCAGCAAGGGCATTGAAGATGAGACATGCTGGGTCTTTCAGCATGACAATGATACCAAACACACAGCCAGGGCAATAAAGGAGTTGCTTCGTAAGAAGCATTTCAAGGTCCGGGAGTGGCCTAGCCAGTGTCCAGATCTCAACCCCAAAGAAAATCTGGGGAAGGAGTTGAAAGTCCATGTTGCCCTACAACAGCCCCAAAACATCACTGCTCTAGAGGAGATCTGCATGGAGGAATGGGCCAAAATACCAGCAACAGTGTGTGAAAAGCTTGAGATGAAGTTTTGATATTGACCAAATACTTATTTTCCACCATGGTTTGCAAATAAAGTATTTAAAAATCAAACAATTTGATTTTCTGTTTTTTTTTTTCCACATTCTGTCTGTTTATCTATGTTGACAATTTCAGGCCTCTCTAATATTTTCAAGTGGGAGAACTTGCACAATTAGTGGTTGACTAAATACTTGTTTGCCCCACTGTATTATTAAAAAAAAAAAAAAAAACACTTACATGTACATTTTTTAACAGATGTTTTTAAGCACTGCAAATGTAATAAATGCATGCATTAAAGAAAACAATGATTTGTAGATGTATACATGCATATATCTTAAACATTTTAAATGAAATAGGGCTTTTTTGAGTTTTTTTTTACAATTGAAAAAAATCCGCCACGGACTAAGAGCGCGAAGTTTAAAGTGCGAAGTAGCGAGGGATCAGTGTACATTAAAAAGATGGCTTTAGTTAGAGCCACGCTCTAATTACAGCACTGCCACGAGAGGTGTAATTGAACTATAGACATTGTGTACTTAATAGCAATACATCCAACTGTGACGTAAAAACACCTCTTGCATCAAACATGCCATTATACCTAAGACAAACACGCCCCGTGACGAATACACACACACACACACCACATCTCCTCCTTTAAGAAATCTCATGTATGTTAACGGGAAGATTACAGAAAGAAAAGGGGCCACTTTGTGGAAGTGAACATGTGACAAGGTGTCACTTTTATTCATTTTACTTAAATCAGTCACATGTTGGCTTACTGAGAAATATCACTCTCTGGTTTATCCGCAAATTACAAAATATACACGTTTATACACACATGAGGCTGATCATTATTTTTCTTTAGGCGACTAGTCACATCAATTTTTAAGTATTAAAGCAAAACAAACCACGACACGGCTTTCATCAATGCACCAGTCACCACAGGTGAAGTGTTTTTAAACACTAATGCCAACCTATTTTGTATTCAGTAATGATGCGTTGTCGTCAGTGAAAGTTAAATTGCCCAATTCTTCCGCCTTGTGTGATATTATACCGCTTTCAAAACACTTCTCAAGACCAAGCGCTCCCGTCTGTCACTCCTGGCGGGGAATCCATTATTCCAGCGTTTCTCGTTATCTCGCACATTTCATTTGTTCTGAAAATGCATATGGGTAGACCCATTTTCCATTTTCTTATACCTGCTTTCCAATTAACTTTCACTCGGCATTATCCAACAGCTGAATTGAATGAATTAAGCACAAGGAGTCTTTGTTGCAGTCCCCCAGGTGCAAAAACTCGATCTCATTTCTCATTGAGGAATTCTACTCGGAAATCACAGGGGGGTGAAACCGTATCATACGGATACAGATATACTTCAGAGGGTATATTTAGAATTTTTAAAATGGGATCTCTGGATCTATTTTGGATCCTTCATCCTGTCCAGTGTTGATTTGTTACAGAAAAACATTTTGGCCCCATTCCAGGTATGTGATACACTTGCATCCTGTTAGTAACTCCCTGCTTAAGCATGACATCTCTGATTGAAGCTACACAATAACAAAGGCCATTGCTTACCTTTCCCATTGTGTTGTACTCCATAGCAATTTCCCTGAAGAAGAAATAGATGAAGTCCCCATAATTGACTGCCTGCACAAAGTAGGGCTCTGAGAAAACAAAAAAAATGACACAAATTGTTGCACTAAGAGATGTGACATGTTATTTCACAATCAACAACAGACATGTCATGTCATAATGTATGGGTTTAAAAAAAAGCCGAAAGGAAGCCTGACGTGTCTCATCCATCATATCTGCAAGATCATTTGCATATGAGAAAAGGCAGTTCTCCATTGAGATTTGACAGGCTCGGCTGGTGCACTTGCTTTGGCCTACGGCATATCAATTTCCGCTCTACATGCAACCCACTAGAACAGGTTGGTAAAAAATGAACAAGCAAAAATTAGAATTAGATGCAACACAGTCTGGTAGGCGGAACAGATCTAAATGTGTGGTCAACAATGCATAATGGAAGTCATGTTTTCCTATAGTACCTGTCAACTTTCAAACGTCAGGTATGTTGGATGGATTGTGTTCAACCTTTTCCAAAGGAGTTTTTTTTATCAGCATTATTTATGTCATTGCTGGATCCATGAACAGAATATTTCTATTTCCTATGAAAATTCTGGGGGAAATGTAAACCAGTTAATGAGCTGCCTTGATGGGATTGTGCTTGATGGGATGTTTGACAATTCTGCTGTATATTGAGTAGAAAGACAAAAAGTGACAAGTACTGTTAACTACTGTTAAGTCATCATTCAATCAAGTTTTGGCATTGATTACTGAATGCCAGCCACTAACTAGTTCAAAATGGATTTGGACGTCTGTTGCTGTGAATGCAGCCAATGCGTTAATGTGTGTATGCCTATATATGTATAAAAAAGTAGTGTGTCCTAGAAAAAAAGACCAAAAGCTCAAATAATTGAGGTAAACCGTCAAACTGGACCACTTGAGTGTGTCGGGGCCTCACCTTTTAGCCATTTGGAGTCATGCTTAACCGTACGCAGTGTAGGGCTGTCTCCGAGGCTACGATAGATGACTGCATCGATGGCCAGAAAGTCTGTGACAGTGGCTGAGTAGAGCTTGCCGTCTGGACAGGGACAGAGAGGGACCAAGGAGAATGAAAAGTGAATTGGACAGGAGTGGAAAGAGAAAGCCACGAGGGAGATCGTTAAATGAAATTTAGGGAGAACATATACATAGAACATAAACACCATATTTCTGTGAGCTGTCAACAGGTTTTACACTCTAGTCAACCTGTTGCACGTGTGTAATTCCTCACAAGCTTGCATGTGCACAAACACACACTTACCCGCAAAAAAAGCACTGATGTGACCTTGGTCCACCTCAGCTAAAACCACAGTGGAAACTCAAACTACATAATTGAAAAGGTGGCTGAGAAAGGAACCCTCTCCATTACTCAGTGCTTCCAGCTCACTGTCACACATTAGCCAGTTAAGTTGTGCCTGCTTGGCTGGAAGCTTGCAGGGACAGCTCAACAATAGCACCATGAATCAGTTGGCGGCAAACATGAAATGGGGACCCAATGTCTTTTGGAGCCGACAGGGAGAGATTCTCACCCAGTAGGTCAAAAGCCGTCTCATGCCTTATTTTTAGTCAACCAAGTTAATCATTTTCTTCCATTTTCTATTGAGCTTGTTCTTATTTGGGTCAGGAGGGGACTGTGTCTAATACAGCTCAATTCTGATTTCTTTGCCCAGCAGTGAGAACAGACCAATTCCGATGATTTAAAATCTGACCTCGTTCAGTCTTATGATGATATATTCATGTCAGATATTAATCCGAAACCCTCTGTACTATGAACGTAAACTGCACAAATGCAACCTGTACGTCTTCACTCAAGTGAAATACGTCACCACTGTTCGACAAAACAAATATCAGACGTGAATGTGCATTGGTGGACTAAGGCGCAGAAAACTTTCCTTCCTGATGTCGGGTGTGAATAAATGTTGTCTCCAGTAGCATAAAAGTGTCATAAAAGCGTGATGGCGAAGACCTTGCTGGAAGAACTATTTATTTAAAACGATAGTTAAACATCGTGGCATGGATGGTTAGACATCTCGGCTGCTGACAAAGCCTGCCAGCTGCTTCATCTGAAAATTATAGATGGGGCTTTATTGATGAATAGGGCTCTGTCCAACGCTATGCACCAATACAATGGCAAAAGGAATCTATGCTCGCGCTGTTTAGCCATTTTCAAGCAGCACTCAGAGGACTTTATTGCCGACCAAGGCTTGATGCCATTACAGAAGAACAGTTAAAGGCTAGCTGAGGGTTTTGGCAGGTTTAAAAAGACTGGGTAGTCACACTGTGCTACAAGGCTCCTATGCTAGCACTGAGAGCTTTTAGCACTGAGCAAGTCAAATAGCCTACAATTGGGATCTTTTGGTCAGGTGTCTTCACAGGGTGTGTAGTTTTACTTTGTTTTCATTGTACAGTGAATAAATCACTCTCATAATCATGCTTAAGAATGATTTTATTCTGGAGCAAATTTCAGAATGAAATCATTTTTAAATGTGATCAATTTGGTAGTCAATCAGTGTCACAGAAAGCTTTAGTTTTTGGAGGTTTCAGAGCCTAACATTTTAATCATCTTACCAGCAAAAAGAGCAACATTGGCATGCTTGGCATCGTAAGGGCATCGAGCCATTCCACTGATTTCCTCTCCGAGAGCTTCCAGGGAGTCCATCTAGGGTCACAAATAAGGTCACTGAGACAATGAAGATGTGACAAATATCAAAAAGAATGCTTCTTCGATACAACCAACAGTGGTAATGTCTTTCAAAGGTGAGAATGCATCTAGAGAAGGAAAGGCTTAAATGTGTATGATGGGGTCGCTCAATTCATCTTGCCCAATAATGCCCCCACCGCTGGGCAGTGGAGGTTTTTGTGACTGTACCACTAACAAACAAAACAGTGACATGAACACAGCCTCATTTGGGAGAAAAAAAATGTCCAAGAGCGCCGAACATGTGGCCGAGTGGAATTTTAGGTCAGTAGCCTGAGTCAAATATTTGTGGTATCAACCCGTGAGTGAGCCCATGTGACCGTCTGTGGCTGTCATAGCAGAGCATGTGGAAAGTCCATATTTCATAGCAATAGAGATATTTTGCTTTCGCCTTACATACCATGTAATCTTAGTACGTTTAAGAAGAGTTTCAACACAGCTTTAATCCATTTATTGCAACACCATGCTGTGAAGAAAAATCCAATGAGGCCAAACATAGGTGCACTCAAAGGGAATTTGACAATGTTTTGAAGTTTCCTACTTTCTGAATATTTGATCATTAAAGGATTTCTAAGCTGTGTGCTTTGAAAAACCAAAGCTTTAATCCTCGCATTAATGGTGCCATTTCTTTAAAGACACTCGTGAGACTCTATTTCAAGACGTAGGAGCACAATTTCAGCCTTCTACAATGCTGTTAGCGCATGATTGGCAGAAGCCCACAAGTGGACGAGAGGTCAATCCATCCTCGCATAGGTCAACTGGTGTTCCCCAGCATGCGTCTGGCTGAAAGCAGAAATACACACGAGGTCAGGAAGACAACCGCAAACGCCGTTGGCCTCTTCTTTTTTTTCCCCATCTCCTCTATTCAGCTTCCTTGTTCGCTTCACAAATGGAGAAGCTGCAAATTTCTTGACGCCGCCCTTCCTGGTCGCTAAACGGGTCATTTTTTTTTCTATTCCTGTCCCACCCGGAAAAAAACAGTTATCATCTGCCCACTATAAAAGGTCATGCACACTCACACGCTCTAACACACACAATGCTTGCCAAATAAATTGTTGGCAGAAAAAGAAATACACCAGGACCAGCAGTAGTAGCAAAATTCCCAATCTCTCCTTCCTAATGTTTTTACATCTCATACATTCAGGCAAATGACACAGTACAATGGTGCTTGAGATACAAGCTACTACGCACTCACAACACAAAATACACTTCAAATCTTCCCTTAATGAAACGGATTGGCAAACCACTAATCCTTTCATGCTCACCCAGAAAAAAAGAATTATACATTCTGTAATAATTTGTTAAATAAGAAAAATAGCACAGTGGTATTGTACTTGGTGCTGCTTATCTGGTGGAAAATCTTAAACGCAGCGTGTCGGATAATACATACATACGGATATACGTCAATTCTTACTTAGCCACACGGCAGTAACAGTAGTTTGCTGCAAAAGAAAAACCATTCAGCTTTGTGGCTGTTTTACATACTCTGGATGTAATTCTTGGGTTTAGGGTCATTATGTTTAGTTTGGCGTTAGACTTTAACTGGGAGTGGAATTTTTAACAAATGCTCACTATTTGCTAAATCGCTGCTTCTTATGAGGCAATTAAGGATACGTGTTTTAGAATTCGGCTGAAAACTCTAAGCAAGAATAACATTTGAAAATAAGCCAAACGGCTCTCCAATCTTCAAAAGCGTTTAATCCCGGTCACTCGCACCTAAAGGCAGCACTGTAAATGTTTTTATTATACAGGCCAGACAGTTTGGAATGTGGCATCACCCTCTGATACGTCCCACAAAGAAATACACCCCAGAGGCATTTATCCCGTCTGTTGATGTCACTGCGGCGTTGACCTCTGGTCAAGGGTCTGGGCCGGCTGTCAGTGATCTATTCCCACCCTTTGAACATGAGGAAACCCTTCCCAAAACCAGCCCCTGATATACACGCAACCCCTGACAAGCTGGCAGGCATGTGTGGAGAATCACCAGAGCTGTCCGGGGCAATATCCTGATATTCTTAGCCAGGCAACAGAGCTCAACAAAAACTGCCAGTTTGAGCTAAAGCAGTTGTAAACATAAAGCATTTGGATGGTGAAACAGTTTGAATCTTGTTATGCAGTCAACTCCACTAGCCTGTAAACAGAAGAACTGTTATATGATGTGGATCCAAAACATGTACTCAAAACTACATATAAAGACACAATATATCTTCCGGCATTTTAGTTCCCAGAGGTCTTCACAATAAAATGCCTTCTATGCTTAAGCCAAGGCATAAAATTACAGCATTGCAGCTGCAAATGTGTGAATCCTGAGTCAAACATAGAACAGGTTGGACAGTCATAACTAGAGCTTTTGACTTTGACACAATATGGCTCTGTTTGGCCAGGCTATAGACAGCTTAAAAAAAAAGAAAAGGGACTCTGAGGTGCAAATATTTATAAACAAGCAATTAGGAAGTCATTCTTCCCTTTCAACCTTATGTCAAATTATGAAAGTGAAGGAGGCGCTCCATTTTTATTGCTTATCTTTTAAAACTACGTGGGAACCTCAAAATATAAAACTTAATTTGTTCTGGAGTTGCTTTCATATCCTGATTTTATTGTATAATGAATTGCGTTTTACATTTAAACCTCCTAATTCATTCCAAGCGCTAATTAAACACCGCATTTAAGTTTCTGTCAAGCCCTCTGATTGCCTTTCTTTATTTGTAATGCTTTGTCAACCCCTCATAGCATTTAAGTGCAAGTAGTTTGTTAGGTTCCAGCTCTTTCTACAGATGTTATTATATGACTACTCGAAACCATAGCAAACACACAGTGCTAAAAGACGAGCTAACTTGGGAAGCCATTGCGTTCTATTTCATCTCACCGTTTGTGGCTTGATAAAGCATCACTTGTATGTTATAATCTTCTTTTTTTCCATATACATGAGTTTTGTGTAGCACATTGTGGTGTGTAAATATTGGTTGTTTACATTGATAGTCAAATTTAGTCAAATTATTGCATTGCTGCGAGTGGGAATCATCTATTACAGTACGTATTACTTTTCATATAATGAATACTTTTTCGTAATATTAAGCGAAAAAGCTTCGAAAAAGCTTTTCTTAACACATTTGCTCCCAAAAACGTATAAATACGTTCTATTTTTAATTGCTTCAGTGACCCAAAAACGTATTTATACGTCTTTTGCGTTTGTTTTTTTTGTTTGTTTTTTTTGACAAGAGGCATCTATAGGTTCCAATCTATCTAAGATACAATGCACAAAGCTCAAAACCCATTTTAAAGCAGTAAAACTGGCCACTGGAGGTCAGTAAAGCATTTGGTAAGAACTCATCTCGAGCCAAGAAAGGAAGTAAAGAAAAATAGTCAGGAAACGGAAGTTGGAGGGATCTTGTGAAGACGCGTGAGAATTTGAGAAAAACGTGGAGAACGATCAGGGAAAAAAAGGCAAACGACACTGGAGGAGTGTTTTGAAAAGATAACAAAACCATTGTCAAAGAAGGATTAAAAAATATATATCTTGAGGAGACAGACGGTGACGTCCACAACAGCGTCAGGTTCCACACGCGTTCTGTGGAGCTCACGTTGCTTTACTCCTTAGCCTGAGGTCGAAACCGACGTTGAAGATGATGAAAAAAGTGAGACCGATATTGATTCGGACTCATCAGATTACTCGGAGCGACCTCATTCAACCGGGAGCCGCCGAGAGCCTTCCCCCGATGTTATGTTTAAGTAAATTGTTATGTGCGCAAATAGTCCAACAGTTCAATAGTTAAATTATATGTAAATAAATTGTTACTTTGCGATCAAAAGCTCTATTTGTCTTGTTTGTTATTTTGTAGAACGAAAACATTATTCAGATGTTTGGGATGTCACATAAGCGAAAAATAGCTGTGTTAATGTCAAAGTTATGTTTGAAATGTATGCTTTCATAAAAAGCTCAATTTCTCAGTTTTTTCATCAGAAATTGGAAAATTGCTCAAACTAAGCTATTTTCTAATGCTGATTTCTAAAGAACGGAAAAAGATATGATCTAACTTTTTTTCTGCTGAAAGAAGAGAGTCTAATCTTTCTTTTGGTGGGTTCCATGTTTATATAACAATAGAACAAAATTTTGTGTGGGCCTTGCAAAATCAGTCAAAATCCAGTAAAACGGCCAGGAGCGAAGGGCCTTGCTCTGGTGAAAATGGCTGGGAGTGAATGAGTTAAAATGAATTTTTCGTGTACCGCAATTTTGTTATCTCGAGGTATCATTGTAATTGGAATACAAACAAATCCACTGTGAGTGATCATTCACTGCCAGCCCCCCCCCATCGCAAATTGATTGGATGTCTACGCTCTCGATGGCAGTTAATAAGTTAAGACTTGTTTATTTTAATAAAGGGTTATTGGAATGTCGAGTACCATCATCGACCAATTTCATTCCAGGTTTGATGGTTTTATTTGCTGAGACAATAATGTTCAAGGTAGGTCAGAAGGATCAGGCGTCAACACATTGAAATGCTAATTAATAGGACAATAGAACATTACACAAATGAGACAACTTGCACAATTATTCATACTTGAGTTCACCCACAGGCCAGAACCAACCAAGGACACAGCACCACAGTGGGACATTAATCGTCACGGCCCATTTCTCTGCAACCTGTTTGCCTTGCATGTCCTGTTTCTGACACTTTTACACACTGGAAGGAAACCAAAGTCTTTCCAGCTGTTCATAAAAAGTTCACGTCTTAACCTATGCGGGATGAATGTGTTTCATCTTGAGCTGGACGTCATCATTTGCAAATAGAAAGAATAATAAACAAATCTAACATTGGACAGTGGTAAAATAATATTTTTTTTAGATGTTAAAGTTATCTACGCGTATAAAGAAATGTAATCCAAACTGAAAAATCAAAAACTCTGCATACATGAGAATTGGACTTTGAAAGCCCCAAGCCAGGTTGGGGCTCACCTGACAACCTAAACGCCTCCAGACACCCCGCTGGTTTCCAACACTTTGCCCGGCAACACCAGATGAAGCCCCTCGTCCGTTCATAAGTATGAACCAGCTGGACGGACTGTTTATTATTACCACGCAGTCAGGGATTGACAGGCGGAGAAAGCAACAGAGGGTAGGACGTCGACGGAGAGGAATTAAGACTGGCATAGAGAAGGAACAAGTGAAGGGGGGTCTGAGGGCTGCTTGGGCTTTGAATGTGTGTGTTGCAACATGAAAGTGGGACAAGGGAGGAAGGATAACTAACAGTAGCTAATGAAGATGCAAAACTGGAAGAGCAGTGTGGGTTATTGGTTTGGGTGCGAGCCACCACCAGCCCCTATGGGCTCCCTCCACTCCTTGTTGATAAATCTGGGATGAGGTCGGCCCTGAAAACAAAAGCCCTTTTCACCAATGTCACACCGGGGAAATGGAGAAACAAACTGTGGCAGAGGTGGCAGAGTGGAAAAACTCACATGCCTTCAAAAGTCTGAAAGGCTCAAATTTGGCACCTGATCATTTTAGATAAGTCAAATGATGTTAGACAGAGGGACTGATTGAGTGAGTGATCAACTGATTGACATACTGATAGGCAGACTGCTTGGATGCATTCTATTATCAACAAAGGTGGGTAGTAATGCATTACATTTACTCCGTTACATTTACTTTTTGAGAAAAATGTAACTTTTATAAAAGATTAATTCTACCGAGTTATACTTTTTACTTGAGTAGATTTGTGAATAAGAAATGCCACTCTTACTCCACTACTTTGGGCTACATTAGAGTTGTTCATTTTCCCTCGTCAGAGATGCCAACAGTAGCTCTACCAGTTTCACCAATAAGATGTCGCAACAATAATCACATGAATCCTTTATACCAATCAGATATAACAATACAGTCACATGACCATCCACAAGCTTGCACTCGGAGGAAAGTCCTATGACCACCCCGGCCTGTTCAGCACGTGGTGGTTTAAAGCTCCATAAAATATAAACAAGTTCACATTATTTTAACATTACTCCAAACCGAGGAGTTCAACCTCTCCCAGTTTTTGGTTGGCACCGATAGAGCGTGGATAAGAGGAGATATGATCGTTTTAATTTCATGGTAAGAAATACGTTTTTCTCCCATAGAGGGTAATCGTACTCTTTGGAAGGTTGATGTTTGATTTCTGCAGATTTTTCAGAGTCGTAATTCAATGATTTTTGTACTTCTTTGGCCTAAAATGGTCATGTCATAGGTTATTGTACAGTGTAATAATAACAGTTCATAGAGATGATGTTGTGCTGATAAAAAAAAAAAAACATTTTTAAAAACAAATCTGACAATGTAAGCAGTTACTCATTATTTAAGTACAGTGGTATGAACCTTTTGGAATTTCTCACATTTCTGCATAAAATCACCATCAAATGTGATCTGATCTTTGTCAAAATCACACAGATGAAAATACAGTGTCTGCTTTAACTGAAACCACCCAAACATTTATCCTTTTTCATATTTTAATGAGGATAGAATACAAACAATGACAGAAGGGGGAAAATAAGTAAGTGAAACATCAAATTTATTATTTTGTGCACCCCCCACCCCCACCGCCCTACCAGACGGCTCCTGTAGCTGCAGATTAGTCTGGTACATTGATCAGGAATAATCTTGGCCCATTCGTCTCCACAAAACTTCTGTAGTTCAGTCAGATTCCTGGGGTGTCTGGCATGACTTTAGGTCATGCCACAGCATCTCAATGGAGTTCAAGTCAGGACTTTGACTTGGCCACTCCAGAACGTGTATTGTTTTTCTTCTGAAACCATTCTGAAGTTGATTTACCTCTGTGTTTTGGATCATTGTCTTGTTGCAGCATCCATCCTCTTCTTAGCTTCAACTGTCTGACAGATGACCTCAGGTTTTCCTACAAAACATCTTGATAAACTGTTGAATTCATTCTTCGATTCACGGTGGGGATGATGTGTTGATATTGGTGAGCTGTTCCATTTTTCCTCCACACATGAAGATGTTGTGTGTTACTCCCGAACAATTCAACTTTGGTTTCATCATTCCACAAAATATTTTGCCAAAACTTCTGTAGAGTGTCCATGTGCCTTTTTGCGAACATAAACGAGCAACAATGTTTTTTTTAGACAGCAGTGGAGTCCTCCCATGAACACCATTCTTGGCCATAGTTTTACATATAGTTGATGTGTGTACAGAAATAGTGGACTGAGCAAGTGATTTCTGTAAGTCTTTATCAGACACTCTAGGGTTCTCTTTTCCTCTCTGAGTATTCTGAGCTGAGGTCTTGGCGTCATCGTTGGTGGACGGCCACTCCTTGAGAGAGAAACAACGGTACCAAACTCTCTCCATTTGTAGACAACTTTTCTGACTGTCGATTGATGAACATCCAGACTTTTACAAAATGGTTGTGTATCCTTTCCCAGCTTTATACAAATCAACAATCCTTGATCGCAGGTCTTCAGACAGCTCTTTTGACCGAGCCATGATGCAGATCAGTCATTGCTTTTTATCAAGACAATTCTTACCAGGTGTGTGTTTTGTAGTGTGCAGTGCAGCTTTAAACCACTCATCATTGAGTGGGCAAACGCCTGACTTAATTGGTAAAAATTGGTTTCAATTGCGCTTTTAAGTCTCCTTAGGCAGGGGGTTCACACATTTATTTTCCCCCCTTCTCTCATTGTTTTCATGCTATCCTCATTAAAACATGAAATCCTATAAATGTTTGGGTGGTTTTAGTTAAAGCAGACACTGTTTTTACGTCTGTGTGATTTTGTCAAAGATCAGATCATATTTGATGGTGATTTTATGCAGAAATGGGAGAAATTCCAAAAGGTTCAGATATTTTATCATACCACTGTATTATTTTGTCCAAATACTATATTTACTTGTAGTTGAGTACATTTTTCGGATGACTACTTTTACTTTCATGTGAGTACTATTATTTTGAAGTAACGCTACTCTTACTTGAATAAATTTTTGGGGCTACTCTACCCACCTTCTGATTATCATAATACTTAACAAAGAAGTGAGGTGTTTCTTTCTTTCTTAGAAATTTGCAATTACAAACACTTACAATTGAATCATTTATTAGTCTCACAGCCGGGAGACAGACTCACTAATCAAGGAATTTGCCCTGACAAATTTCAAGCACTGAAAAGTAGTTATTTTACCCTTACATCAATCGCATTTTATAGTGTTTTCGGTGCAAAGGAAATATCCTTAAATCCCATGGCTGCTGTTTTATATATAGCTAAGTTGTTCATTTATACATTCGCAAAGCCAAGCGTCCTATATGCCCAAAGCTTACCTCCCCCTTGTAACTATACCAACCAGGCTAACAGCGATTCTGGAGCGGTAATATCTAAACCTTGAAACCATAACCATGGGGCCTATAAAAGCTAACCACGCCTGATAAATGCGGAGACATAAATTCCACATCGCTGCAGTAGGACTAGCAATATTGCCGCATCCACTCTGTGTACTTAACATGCTGAGCCACGAAGCCAATGGAGCAGGGAAATCTTGTAGTTCTTGGTAAACACATCTAGTGAAGCAAAGCAGAAGTGTGTATAGGTGTGCGTGTCTTATTTTCCCATTCCCCATTGACCAACAAGATAACATCAGCATAAGTGGTGACTATTTTATCCTAACAAAGAGAACAACAAGAGGTGGTTAGTAACGATCTTTAAATTTATTTGGGTAACTCTTTGGATAAAAACTTGTCAGAGTAGTTTTATCACCAATCCAACGTACCTCCAAGTGACATTTGTTTCAATTTAACCGATCAAATGAAGCCACCTGACAGCATAGAAACCACATGATGTTTTTACCCGTTATAGGGCAAGTCATTATTTTTTGATAATCAAAAAAAAAAAAAAAAAAACTCAGCGTCCAAATACGTGGACATCATATTTTGGGTCATTTAAGCCAAACAAATTATAATGATATCATTATTTTATATTATTATTATGAATCATTGCTGTATTTTTATATTATTGTAGATATATTTATGAATACATAAAATAAAAATTAAGAGAGTGTCATTAAAAACAGAATTAGAATACAGCAGAAATACACTCTGATTATGGCTCCGGATGACACTCTCTAAAATTGATTTGTTGTTGTTGTTGTTAAGTTCATAGAATTTAACTGTTTGGCTGCCATTGATGGTTCAAGACGTCCAATCCATTTTGCATTGGACGTCTTGCTCCGTCAATGGCAGCCAATGAATAAAACAAGTGCCCTATGAAGGGTTACAGAATGATTTAGATGAAAAATGGACAAAATCTACTCCATTTTATTGTTGGGCATTACCTGAAATTGCATTTTGCGTACTCATATTTTTGCCATGAGTGCAACTTTCACTCTTGTAAATGTCACCTACAATTATTCTTGTGAAGTGAAATTACTCTAAATCAAATATTATTCACTTGAGAGGATTTGGCTGTGGAAAAATGTACCTTAATCAAACACAGATGTGTTGTTTTATTTCTGATACAAGTTTTTGGCGTCACTTTCTGTCAGTAGCCAACTTCGCAGGAAGCGTGTATTTCATCTTTAGCTTTTTTTTCTCGTCTTGTATTGTTTTGATTTTTAGAATTCTGCTAAATTTTGAAGAGTGAAAGGAAAAGGTACCGTTCTCGCACATACCATATAATTGTTGGCATTAGTATAACACATTCATTTAACTATAGTTTAGGCAGACTCCACTCAGTGGCCTTGAACACAGTAAAGTGAATCACCTTATCGGCGCTCATGAGGGGGAAAAGGAAAAATGGTACCGTTTATCGTAGGCACCGTCTAACTGTTTGCATTACTCGAACACATGTAATATAATCAATCAGGGAATAGTATCATTTCTCATATTCACTGTAGGACTGCACTACTCTAACACACCTAATGTAAAATAGATAGCACACCATAGTTTAAAGAAACAGAATAGATACACAACGCCATCTTATCACAGAATCCCAAAACGTCTGCGCCACGACCAAGATTGACGTACCAAACTCTGGCAATCAGTCCTCCCGACAAACAAACAAGGACAAAGACCAGCGCGCTTTGTACTAAAACAAGTAGTGCCAGCCCGGTAAACAAAGTTGATAGCAGGTGCTTGTGACGTCAAGACCAGCGTCGGTCGCTGTAGCAACCACATCCCATCCACGCACAAACCTAAACAGCCCGAAACCGGCCAGAGAGGGATGATCCCAAAGCAACGCCTGGACACACCTTTGGCCGTCGTCTGTTTTTGCCTTGTTTTTGACCATTGTCGACGAATAAATTGTCAACATGCTTTCGGCGAGTCTTTTTCAAACTTTTGGAACATGGAGTCAGTACAAAGGGTTAATATCAGAGATGAACGCGCGAAGTTCCGCCTTCCCGGTTGGCGCGTGCGGAGGCAGCATCAGCAGAGCGGCACTTTGTTCAGCTGTCGCTGTTTCCGTGCGGCTTGTCTGGGGAGGTGAATTTCAACAAAAGTAAACAACTGTTTCATAATCAACTTGACATCTTTTAGTAATTCTTTCTGGGGTCGGAAATTTCCTGCTGGCTTGCAGTACTGGTGGCTTCTTTAAAATAGCATTTTAAAGCTCCAATATGTTAAGTTTTTTAACTTTTTTTTTTTTTTTTCAAGGTCTGGTGAAAAGGGCCCCTGAGTATTTCTGTTGTTCTGAATTGCTGCGCCTGCTTAATTATGAGCATCATGTTTAGTCATGCTAACATGATCAAAAGGAAAATACATTTGCTATCAAAGCTAGACATGCATATCTAGTTAATTAAATGTGGCTAAAGTAGAAAGACTGACCGGTAATAGCTTGGAAAATCTTTTCATTTTTCAGGAAATGCTTAACCATTCATTTTCTTTTTCTCTGTACCACTTATCCTCTGATGATCACGTTGAGCTCGAGTCGAGATTGTAACCCAGATCCGCAGAAATGTGCGGCAGACATGCTTCTCACAAGTAAGCCAAGATGCTGAGAAATGCTTAGAAGTAACCTTCTTTTGTGGGAGAAACACGATTATAGCCGGCCAGTTTTTTTCTGCGCATCCTTGATGTCAATTATTTTTTTGTGTTGGTGTTTTTCGATGCTATAAAGCCTACTTGATGAGACAAAGTCATACTTTGCTAACATCCAATCCTTCTAAAAATGCTCAGGTTTGTTCACCCTTTAGGTCATTGATGGATTTTTCTCACTCTTATTTTCAAATAACACGCTTTGCTGTAAAAGGATGGTCACATTTCATGACTTCTTTGGTGTGCGAGTGCATGAGTGAAGGTGGGCCTGTTTGTTCGCCTCTGAATCGACCACCTGCAGATAAAGGAGTTGTGCAATTCATCCATCTACGTCCGCCCCTCCGCTCCCATTTGGCTTGTGTCGGCGTGTGCAAAACATCTCCCACCAAGGGTGAGTGGCAGGCAAAGAAAAGGAGGGTGGGATATAGAACGGGCGTCCTTACCCTGTATGTTCGACACGATGGGTTGAAAGCGTTTGTCCCGCAAACAAACAGGTTGTCTTCGTTTTGCTGCAGGAGGACTTTGATGAAATTGTGACACTCATCCTGCAGCACACAAGAGAAAGGGAAAAAAGACATCTGTCTCTTTTATAATTGACACGTTTACGCTGAAAGGCACATGTGGGGTTCCAATGAAAGGTTGTGCGGTTGAAAAATGACAGGCTGGCCCCTGTTTGCAGCGCACCATTTAGATGCAAAGCAAAGTGCAGCCGTGTAATCATGACACACAGCATTTCCTCTTGCTACGTCAATGTCATGTGTACGGTGATTTTCAATGGCAGCGCCAGGTTAACTCCAACAATAATGCAAGCAAAAGGAGCTTATTGTACAGAAAATCCGGGGAGAATACAATTAGGCTGCCATTTGATGGAAAGATTATCACTAATCTGCTCTATAAATTGTGACAGTTGAAGGTTTTATGAACTGTAGGCATTGTGTTACTGCACCTGCCTGATATTTAAAGGGATGTATATTAGTAGGAGCGTGCCTACCTTATGCTTTCCTTTCATTCTGCATGTGTCCACGTCAGCCTGCCTGGACTTCCATGTCATTTTCTGTAATAAATAATCAAAACAAGTTAAATAAGGTCAGTTAAAGCCATTTGAACTAGAAAAACAACAATAATTTAATACAAATAACTGGAAAATGCCATTTCTGGAAATATTGCGATGGTAGCCTTGCTGTCGGTATATCCATATATCATTTTTGGGTCACTTCCTGTCATTGGAAATGACGTACATGGGCATCAATGGCATCGATGTAGATTGGTATCAATGGATTCAACGTCCGTATATGGGCATCATTGGCATAGATGTTCATAGCCATCATTAGAATTACATGGGCTGTTGATTGTCAACGGGCCTCAATGGAAGGTTTTTGGTCAAAAAATCACAACCAACAATGTACATGTTTTTGGGTGTGCCAGTGTAGTGTTTTGCAGGTCTGGGTTGGAAATCAATAGGAGGGAATGGAAGTTTTTGTGATATTGAAATGAATGGCAAATTTTGGCAGACTTGTGCCTTTTTTGGTCAAAAACTGTATACCGTACAATGTTTGTGCCCCTAAAGTCCCTGAATTTTTTTCTGTATGAATTATGTGGGACTTTTGAATCTTTTGAAATTTTACATTTTTCCTTTTTTGGGCGAACTGTAATTATTTGGGTGTCATACCAAAGTGGCAGTAAAGCATGAGCAGTGAATAAATAAATTCAATGTCTGTCGCTGTCAATGTCAGTGAATGAGTTAAGGGCTACAAGCAGTAAAATATGCCTTCAATCTGATCATGTGCTCGGAAATCGGAAATTTTTGAAGATAGGAATTGGGTGAAAAACATCTGGGTTTTTAAGATTTTTTCTAATGTAAGGGCTACAAAAACAAACGAACATGCTCAAAGATATCAGAAAAAAACGATGTTTTGTACTATGCACCATTTTTAGAAGATTAAAATTTGGTGAAAGAATATTGTTTTTAGGCTTTTTTTAATGGCTGCAAAGCAACAAAATAATCAGAATGGCCAAGGGTATCGTCAAAAGAAACAAAAAAAAGTATGTTTTGTAATACATTATCAAATAAATGAATAAATTACCCAGGTATCGGATCGGTACTCGTTATCTGTAGATCCTCAAAGTCAGGTGACTCGCACTCGAATTCGGGTGCAAAAATATATCATCAGGACAACTCAAGTGATGATATTTATGACTAATTCTCAAAGAAATACGAAAATTTTAGAACAGGGTTCACTAAATCCGGACCTTGGTGCCACTTTTCTTGTCGTGTTTTCCATGTCTTCCTACACACCTGAATCAAAATAATCAGGATCATTATCAGGCTTCTGGAGAGGTTGCTGATGACATAATCATTTGATTTGTTAGTGAACTCTGTTTTAGAAAGTGTCACAGAAGTGGGGATTTGTTGGGACTGTTCTAAAATAATTGCTATATTAATATTTTTTTATGTAATGTTCATTGTCATTTTAAATGAGCACCATTTTGTAGTCCAATAACAACACTCACTCACTCAAATGATCTAAAATATTAAATTTTAAAATCGGTGCAGAATCTACAGTAAGTGTTTTAATATGTTTTTGAATGTAATAATTAATTCCATTGAAGGACTTAAATGTATTCATACAGCCTGTATTGACTGAATATGTGTTTTTCAATCAATGGCCTTTTTCAATTAAGATTTCGTTGTACAACATAACACTGGGATAAATTTAGGGTTCAATGCGTTGCCGTGGGACACTTTCATAGTGGTTATTCAGAATCAAGATGGAAATGTTCACCCTTTAGTTAATGGACGACCCTCACTAACTGCATCCCAGCCACCCCTTATTAGAGTTCATGCACTGATTGGTTATTCTTGCAATGCACACACACACACACACACACACAGTGGTCACCTTGTGACTCAGTGGTGCCCAACATAACATGTCAATCAGCTATAAACATAATTCAGCATACATACATGGTCATTGTCACACACACTTATCAATCAATGCAAGCCTTGCAACAATGTCACCTACACACACATGGATACATGCAGACAGTAGTCCCTGAGTGCCGCCTATGATCATTCACTACCCGCCGCCTTTGTCGAGCATTTTTGAGCTGATTAAAGAGCCTCAGTCATCAATCAACATGGTCCTTTCATGTGCTTGCTGCTCTCATTAGGGCCCATTGGCTGAACTTCGACATGGTGGAGACATGCCATTATTTCAATTGGGTTAAAAAAAACAATAATAGCAATGCTAATTGAAGGGGGTAGTGACTTAGCCATGCTTTGAAACGTGAAAAACAGAGAAATTGATTTCCCTCTAGTTATTGTATACATATATATATATATATATATATATATATATATATATATATATATATATATATATATATATATATATATATATATATATATATATATATATATATACACATATATATATATATACATATATATATATATATATACATATATATATATATATATATATATATATATATATATATATATATATATATATATATATATATATATATACATATATACATATATATATATTAGGGCTGTCAAACGATAACAATTTTTGATACACTGCCAATGGGTTTTGGATATCTCAGAGGTTGCGCTAGACTTTTTCGTTGTCTGTTATTTTGACTGAGAGGGTCATAAAAATCCGGTCATAATCTATTTTTACCCATTACTTGAATTTTTAAAATGATAATAATGACATATTCAATAGCAGTGTTGGTCAAAAGTGGTGCGTTACTTACTCAACTCTGAATAAATTGAAGAAACTACCAGCCATGTTGTGTCTACTCTCTTCAAACGACTAAAATTTTAATCGAGTTAATTACAGCTTAAAAATTAATTAATCGCAATTAATCGCAATTCAAACCATCTATAAAATATGCCATATTTTTCTGTAAATTATATATATATATTCTGTAAAATAAATAGTTGGAATGGAAAGATAAGACACAAGATGGATATATACATTCAACATACGGTACATAAGGACTGTAGTGGGCATTTCACTCTACTGTCATTTAAATCTGTCTATGCTGTCCTCACTCCGAAGCGTCTACTTTTTCCAAAGCTAGACAGCTAGTGAACGACGCCATAATAACCAGACTTCTTCCTTTTTCATCTGATTTATTAATAAATTGGCATCAAACCATTGTCCTCTTTAGACCGTCGTAAAACTACAAAAAAAAGTACACAAGCATTGCATTAGCAACAACGTTAGCTTAGCACGCTCTACAGGTTCACTAAACATAAACAAAAAGCGTCTCATACAAAAAATATAACATTTCGCTTACTAACATAATATGTACATTATTTACAACAACCATACTTACGGACAAATCTTGTCCAAGGATCATATAAGCACAACATTACAACGTAGGCGTCAGCCCGAGACGTCGTGCAGCCATATTGAACTGGCAAGACAACAATAAACCATGTCGCAAAGCGACCACAAGAGTTCGCTGTTAGACAGCACAAAAAGCCTTGCTGTAAAACTTACCAAAAGGCAGAATACTGTCTAAGCCGGACATGTGCGTTAATTGCGTCAAATATTTTAACGGGATTAATTAAAAAAATTAATTACCGCGCGTTAACGCGATAATTTTGGCAGCCCTAATATATATATATATATATATATATTCATTTTTAAAAATTAATCCCGTTAAAATATTTGACGCAATTAACGCACAAATGCCCCGCTCAAACAGAAAGGACAGCAAAAAGGACTGCAAAGTGAAAGGTGTACTTGTTGTGTTTTTCGAAGTTTTGCCGCCCTCTGCTGGCGCTTGGGTGCGACTGATTTTATAGGCTTCAGCACCCAATGAGCATTGTGTAAGTAATTATTGACATCAACAATGGCGGGCTACTAGTTTATTTTTTGATTGAAAATTTTACAATTTTATTAAAACGAAAACATGAAGAGGGGTTTTAATATAAAATTTCTATAACTTGTACTAGTTATTATCTTTTATTTTCTATAATTTTTTATAAATATTTATATATTTTATTTATTTATATATTTTATTTATTCTTTTCTTTTCTTTTAAGAACTACAAGTCTTTCTATCCAAGGATCGCATTAACAGAATGTTAATAATGGCAATGCCATCTTGTTGATTTATTGTTGTAATAAAGAAATGCAGTACTTAGGTACCGTATGTTGAATGTATATTTTCCTTTCGGTCTTATGGTTTGAATTGCGATTAATTATGATTAATTAATTTTTGAGCTGTAATTAACTCGATTAAAAATTTTAACCGTTTGACACCCCTAACATATATATATATATATATATATATATATATATATATGCATACACAAACACAATATATAATACCCCACATTAATAACCAAACTGTTACAAGTCATTATAATTTCAAACTCATCTTTGATAAAGCATCGCTTACAAGTTATATTCTTTTGTTTCATATACATGACCAATGCGTTGCACGTTGTGATGTGTATGTTTTGTTTGTTTACATTTATAGTCAAACGTATTCACATTATTGCATTGCTGCAAGCAGGAATTATATACTACAGTATGTATTTTTTCGTATGATGAATAATTTGTCGTTAAATGAATCGAAAAAAATTTTGAAAATTCTTTTGAAAATGAAATTAGAAAACTTGAAAAATTTTGTAATCTCGAGGTATCGCTGTACTTAGTTCCTCCTATGCAAATCTTTTCTTCTGGATGCAGCAGTTCAGCAATACATCTTTAACACCAGTTTCAACTTTCCTATATGCATGACTATAGTGCCTGGAAAAACAATGCAAATACAATAATTCCCCCAGAATTTCTCGCAAACCATCGTTAATAACAAAACAACACCAAACTTAATGAAAATGTTTTCTTTTTGGTCGTTTTATGATGCAGATTTTCACCAACAGCGGATAAACTGTAGGTGAAAAGCAACATCTGAGTGAGGTCAATGAAGAGACTGATGTTTGCAACTGAGGATGCAAATACAGGATCTTATCTCCTCTCCTCCTCTACTTCCGACGTGACGCAGACGCTCACTCGCTGATTGATTGGATAATCTACTTAACGGGGTCATCGTGATGCCCACGTAACACACACATACACACACATATACGACAGGTGATTAGGGTTACGTAGTCCACGTTGGCAGAACAAGACGTCCTCTTATCCGGACGGACGTTTTACTTACTCACCTTACTGAAAAAGATCTCGTCATTTGTGGCGGTGTCGGTGTCAACTGTGTATATGTGATCCCTGAAAAAGAAACAAAATTCAAACGGATAGGTCAGACAGTTTCAAAATTGGACACACAATAAATCAATTTGCCTCCCCCATTCCCCGTTTGCGCCCTGAAGGCAGACAACGACCTCAAAAGATGGAGCTTTGAGTAAACTTTGTTCAAACTTAAGAAAAAGTATGACAATAAACAAAAGGAGGCCAGAGTGAATTTGCTCTGTCAGACAGAAACAGTCAACAAAGCTTTGGAGTGCCGTGGCGCAGGGCCGCGGGACAAAAGCCTCTTTGTCCCGGAGGAAGAGCTCCTGTGGGGGTTAGGCGTGTGGGGGGGTCGAGGGGGGTGAGGTGGCGAGACGAGAGGTGCCAAGTCACTCAGAGCTGTTCAGCTCAATTAAGCTCACTGTTTGAGCTACAGGAAATCTATACCAATGCTCATTACAGCTCAGACTTGAAGACTAGTTTGGGCGCATGCACGTGTGTAAGTGTTTGAGTAAGGCCTGGAAACTGGCGAACCTTTGCTGCCTCTTTTGAATGTATACTTCAAGAACTAACGTGTTGGGACACCTGGCTAAAGGATATTGTGGAAAATAATGGGCTTCTGCATATGCTCTCTGCAAGGTTTCGGAGTGCGTTTTTATAGCATTTGTTTCCTCATTCCACCTGAAAAAAAACAACAACCCATTTCAGATTGCATTCCAATGTTGTTTGGTGGGGTGGAGAGCAGGTTATTCCACACCAAACACTGGCCTTTATGGACCTTGTGCACTGTAGGACAGTCATTCGAAAACAAGAATAGGTCCTCACCAGTCTGTTCCAACTAACACAGACGGTGATGGGCGTCCAATTCATTTGAACTGAGAGGAGTGGTAGTGAATGCTCACGTTTCAGTGCAATTGAGCATTAATGGCAGTCAATTAGGTGAGATTGTGAAATGAATAGCAGGTAAAAAGCTTTTGAAAACAGATAGATGTTAAAGCCAGTCCTAGTCAACTCTGTCTAAATGAAATAATTTATAATTTATAATAAAATTTATAGTTGAGCATAGTTGAAATATGAAATCAACAAACACAATAGAAAATAAATAAATTTGAGAAGTCACACAGAATTGGAGAACATTTGACATACCAACCTTTAAATTTTACATAATCTACATATAAAATACTTAAACATGCCATTTCTCAGTCGCTATACTTGTCTTGAGACCATTTTATTTTTAAAAGAATGAAAAAATGTGTTATAAAACCAAATTCATCTGGAGTAGCACGTAAAAAGCCATTATATTCCTATGCCACCTCCCTAATGACCAAATTAAATCTCAAATTAAACAATTAAAATGAAATTTAAAAATTATTTGTTTGTATTAATCTATTTATTTCATTTCTGATTTATTTTCACACAACCGTGTTCCATTAACCTTTTTATTATAGAAGATGAAGAAAGCAATGAGTCACATGACATGGTGGAAGTTTTCCAAAAAAATGGGGAGAGCTGATGTGTGTCCTTTCTTCTGTTTTGTCACATTTTCATAAAATAGTTCATCTTGATTGAATGCCTCAATCTACCTCAAGCAAACCTGTAATGTAAAAAAAAATCAGAATAAGATTTCTTTTTCAATTTTGTTATTTTTTCTCAACTTGTTTACAACAGTGTTGTTTTCGTCAACGATGATCACAACGAAAACATTTCGTTAACGAACATTTTTTTCGTGACGATGACGTCATGATGCGCCGGAAACGCGTCTTGGATGACTCTAACGTGACGAAAAGATTGCCAACTTATGTCTGACGAGATGACAACGACTTGAAAATGTGCCATCATACCCAATATATGTTCACAATGGGTGACATTTGATAGTTGTGCACGGAGGTTTTTTTTTTTTTTTTTTGGTGCTGTCAGCCTGCTTTCGAGCCATCATTCACGTGATTTGCACACACACACCCTCCCTCTCGGGGGCGTGCGCAAAGATCTATCAACAACGATAGCGGCTGCAAGCGCGAGTCTCGAGAATTCATGGTAGCATTTTAACTGTAATAACTGCCATGCACTGTCTCCGTGGGAGACAAGTGCGGTAGCTGTGGCCACACATTTGGTGGCGAAAATACCTAGAGGGAGCGGCAACGTTAGTAAAAAAAAAACAGAAGCTTCCGTGTAAGTTGTCTAAGAAAAATGACACTCCCTGATAATGTAAAGTTAGTCATTCACATTTTATTTTAAGGCAAGGCAAGGCAAATTTATTTATATAGCACAATTCAACACAAGGCAATTCAAAGTGCTTTACATCACATGAAGATCATAAAAATCACATTTAAATCAATACAACGTAAAAACCAAGACAATCAAAATCGGAAATAAAATTATACATAAAAATCGCATTTAACAACAAATGGAATAAAAATAAATAAATAAAAATAAAACAAAAACTACTACTACTAGTAATAATTGAAATCAGCAATGGAGATAAGCACAAGAGGAATAGAAAGCAAGTAGATTGAAATATATAGACAGTTATGGATATGCAGTGCTAAACAAAAGCGTTTTTAGCCCTGTTTTAAAAGAGTTAACAGTTTGAGCATACTTCAGACGTTCAGGTAACTTGTTCCAGAGGTGAGGAGCATAATAACTAAATGCTGCCTCACCCTGCTTGGTTCTTGTTCTTGGAACATGCAGGAGACCGGTTCCAGACGACCTTAGAGGTCTAGATGTCTCATAGGAATCTAACAAATCAAGCATGTATTTTGGTCCAAGGCCATTAAGTGTTGTGTAGACGAGCAGTAGTATTTTATAGTCTATCCTTTGACTCACTGGAAGCCAGTGTAGCAATTTCAAAACCGGTGTAATGTGGTCCAGCTTCCTTGTATTTGTGAGGACTCTGGCTGCAGCATTCTGTACTAGCTGCAGCTTCCTGACTGATTTTTTATCAAGACCTGTAAATATACCGTTGCAATAGTCCAATCTGCTGAAAATGAATGCATGCATAGGTTTTTCCATGTCTTGTTGAGTCAGAAGCCCCTTAATTCTGGTTATATTTTTTAGGTGGTAATAAGCGGATTTAGTGCTAGAAGCTAGAAGCTAGAAGGTGTTGGAGACGAGTCCAGTGTGTATGAGCCAAGGAGAGGAAAGTTTCCTGGTGAGTTTCCTATATGTGCTAAATTGGGTTAGTGTTTGATGTGCGCTAAACAATGTGGAAAAATCCACACGTAAAATTATTAAACCAGCCAGGACAATACTGTTATGGACAAAGATTTGAGATAAGAGTTCTGTTGTTATGTCAGTTATGTTAAAGAGTGGTTAAAAATAAAATTTAAAAAAATTTTAAAAATTGTTTTAGCGAACTTTTCAATTTAGCATTAGGGCATGAGTTGTGCTTGTAATAGGAATAACGGTGTTGACTATATTTGAGTCCTATCTATATTCATTTTTTTAAAATTCAGGTAGCCCATTAGCAGTCTGTGTCTTGTATTGTTTTGCACTTTGAGTAATGACCCTGCACGTTTTGTGCAGGCTGTTTTTTTTCACATGGGGAGAAGGGTTACACAGTGCCCTTCAATTTGGACTTGTTCTGAGTGGGCTAGGAGCAGTGTTGTCACAGATTGTTGCTGTTCATACTGCAATTATTGCCATGCAATGGTAAGTTTTAATAACTTTATCCTGAAAACAAAGCCAACACTATTGATTGCATGGGTCATCGATGATTTTCATGTGTGCATATGTTGTTTTTTATTGGCATGCTATAATGGTGCCACTGACTCACGCTAGCTTAGCCACTCCAGAGCCTCAAAACTAACAAATAACTTGCAAACGAAAAAGGAATTTGTTGAAATCAACGCCACCATTTAATAACTAAACCCCTGCTAACTCAAAGATTAAGCCTAATGTAAAAAATCCCTCTTTAAATACCTATTGTAGCAGAAAATCACAATAGTGAAGTGATTTTTTTAAGCCCAAATGTCCTCCAATTCTAGTACAACCCACATCTATGAAAATGAGAATCTGCTTGTAACACAGAAACCTTCCGACAGTTTTGTCTATATAGTGTCAGACCCAGCAGCAGGCTATATGGAAAATATATGGTTAACAACATCACAAACACTAGTTAGAATTAGGGAGTTAGGTTAGGCGTCAAAGTGGTGTGATTTATCTCATTCACGTGCAAAAGTGGCCTCGCCCAAGCACTGTAACTGCTTTAATTGGTCGGAGATTACATTTTTTAATCAGAGTGCGTGAAGAGTGTCGACATGGAAGCCACATCTTAATTACGTTTCAGCTCCCAAACCTGCGCTTAGCCTTCCTGTCCTGCCTCTCTGTCTCATTAACTAAATCGAATAAAGTCTTCAGAGCCACGTGCATTTTCAAATGAATCTACTTATATCGCTTTCTTGGGAAGAGAGTAGGGGCATGTCGCAGCAGATGAAACCCAGTCTACTGTACATTATGAGCCTTGACGCTAAAATTGAATAATTAATCTTTGAGAGCAGTTGAAATTAGCAGAGTACGGCTGCTGTACAGAGAGGATGTATTCCCTGTGAGACGCGAATCTCACCCGATGTTTCTCATTTTGTCACAGCGGGAGTTACGATTACAATTCTCACTAAATGTCACTGGTGGCCAGTCATGAGACACAAAGGGAAAAAGATTGTCTTCTTGGTGGTCTGACTGTGTGTGGGCAATTACAAATGAACAACACAACAAAACAAAAAACACACATAGTGATATCCACAGTGACAACCTCAAGTCTGTCGTAGTGCTACGATTAACCTGTGAGAGGTAGTACGGTGCCACAGGACATCATCAAGAGTGGCAAAAATAGAAGAAAGAAGAAATAATGCTTTAATGCTGCTTTCAATGCTCTAGGATCGATTATCCTTACCACTTGCTAATTGGTAATTGCTAATATGTCCCGTTCATGTGGTTTGTTGTGGTAAAAAAAAAAAAAAAAAAAAACTGCAGACATGGACTTCATTTTGGAAAAAGAAGGGAATGTATCAAAACAAGTGTTTTGTCACTGAACATTTTAGCAAATACTTGGTGTCAAAAAAATGTGCAAATTGACAATAAATCCAAAAAATTCTAGTTTCTTGCCATTCCACCATTTTGAAAAGTAAAAGGTCGTCCCATTTCGGAAACTTGGCTATCATAGTAAAATTCCAGTTTTCCAGTAATAAATACGGCTTGATTGTCGACTATTTTTATGTATTTACCATAATTACGACACCACGTGAAGGAAACGTAAATGCTAAGTGCTGTTTAATTTGTAAAAATAAGAATACAGTGGTACCTCTACACACGAAGTTAATTCGTTCCAGGACATTGTTTGTAAGTCGAAATAGTCAAGGCAAGGCGAGGCAAATTTATTTATATAGCACAATTCAACACAAGGCAATTCAAAGTGCTTTATCACATGAAGATCATAAAAATCACATTAAAATCAATAGAACGTTAAAAAAAAAGAAAAAAAAAAGAATCAAAATAGGAAATAAAATTATACATAAAAAATTGCATTTAATCACGAATATAATAAAAAATAATAATTAAAAAAATAAAACAAATACTACTACTACTGCTAATAATTGAAATCAGCAATGGAGATAAGAATAGAAAGCAAATAGAATGAAATATGGACAGTTATGGATATGCAGTGCTAAACAAAAGTATTTTTAACCCTGATTTAAACGAGCTAACAGTTTGAGCATACTTCAGACCTTCAGGTAACTTGTTCCAGAGGTGAGGAGCATAATAACTAAATGCTGCCTCACCCTGCTTGGTTCTTGTTCTTGGAACATACAGGAGACCGGTTCCAGATGACCTTAGGGGTCTAGATGTTTCATAGGAATCTAACAAATCAAGCATGTATTTTGGTCCAGGGCCATTATGTGTTTTGTAGTCGACCAGTAGTATTTTATAGTCTATCCTTCGAGTAAAATCGAGCAGGATTTTACCATAGGAATACATTATAATTCAATTTGTTCCAGGACCTTGTTAGTAAGTCGAAATAGTCGTATGTCGAGCAGGATTTTCCCATACGAATACATTATAATTCCATTAATTCGTCCCACAGCCCAAAAACCAACACTAAATCCTTAATAAATACTGCTGGTACTATTACAAATGGCAGTTACACATTGCAAAACAAATAAAAATTATAAATAAAAATCGAAATAATACCATAACAATGGTAATAATAATAATAATACCTGTCATAATGTAACAAATCAGGGTTATAATGTGGCAGACATTTTTTGCTGTACCTGAACGCACTGCGCAGCTGACGTGTCAGAGAGAGGAAGCGGTGGAGTTTGAGGGTTTCACTTTCACTTTCAATGTTTTCTTGAGAACATCGTCAACTTTTGTGTTGGATAAGTTGTGAAAGAAATTATAAAAACCTGACAAAGCTGGCGATTTCTTTGGCGATATTACCACAATAATAATTGTCACCTTCACTTATAAAGTCTGGCGAACGGTGGTAGGATGATCACCGTGGAGATGTATTGTTGAGCCGGGTCACGGATGCTCACCCCACACACATATTTCTCTATAACTTGCATCTTCACTTAGAAGGTAAGCGTCTCCTTTTTGCTTGTTTCACCACCTGTACCAATCTTTGTGATACCTGAGTTGATTTCTCACACTAGAAAATCCGCTGTGCATTCGTCTACGGTGCTGTCATGTTGTCGTATTTCGAGCATGTCAGCAGATGTAGAAACAAATCGTATGTCAAAGCGATCGTATGTCGAGGTACCACAGTATATACAAACAATCTTAGTCAAGACAGAAATGAAGAAGACAAATGGAATTATGAAAGGATGATGAATGATGGCATCAATATTCTGAATTTGTTCTCTTATCGCTCAGCAAATTGCTTCATTAATTTGAATTGAAATGTCCACTTTATATCAAAAAGACAAAAAGTAAATCAAAAGCGATAAAATCCGAGGATCACTTGGCAGATTTAGTGCGCTCGCATAAGTTTTTTTTTTTTTTTACCACATGCAATTTTAAAACAGCTCGTGGGCAATAAGTAATTGCTTACACCATACATTTGCAGCTTGGATCCCCACACGGGGCCTCGACTACCCCGTCTTGCGAGGCCAAGGCCTTCCAGCTACACGGATTTACTCTCCAGTAGAGATTAGCGGGAGCCAAGAACATGAGGCATCTCCTAAACATCCTGACTGGGGATGGAGGAGGACAATGGAGCGGCTGTGTCAACACACTCTCACATACACACACATGCCCCCGTTTCCCTGTTCCCATCTGCACCTGAACACATAACTTGGAAGTTGAAGACCAATGACTAAGACAGAAAATGTTGCAAACTCAGTTTTTCAATGAGTCAATTTTACAATTTATGATAAACTCACTTAGTTTGACATTACACCTTTCTGGCTTTTAAACATAGTGTCCATTGTGTATTTTGGAAGAGGTGTACCACAAAATATGACAGCGCCTTGAGTTTGATGTTTGTTTTACAGAGGCATCTATCTAAGTCCATCCATCCATTCATATTCTATACTGACTAATCAGCGACGGGGGAGGCTCAAAGTGTGTCCACTTGTGAGTGCTTTGTGACCATGGAGGGGCTCAGCAGTGCCCGCTGCTTGTTCAGGAAAGAAACTAGAGTGCCAGAAGTCTACAAACACAAGCAGCTACAATAGAAAAAAACACCAGATATAGGCTTGATTTTTCACTAGTCATTTTTAATAAAGCAAGTGTCACTAGGATGATTATGAAAGTCTCTGGTTCAACTCAGAACAACAGAATGAAAATTTTAAAAAATGCCTCCCGCGAATGTTAACGCGACAACATCACTGAATCGCTCATTTCACTGTCAATCAAAAAGAGATTCAGCCTCATACAGATCATTCAACCATTCAGAGAACTAGAACGTCTGGGCCAGCCGAGCCCAGCCCACTGCCCATAGACCCCAAAAGACGCATAGCATCCGATAACCGTGATAAACCCAGCCTTTGGCCAATGACTTGTCTCATTTCGCTGCAGTAGGAACAATGTACTCTCGACTCTGGAGACGCAGCTCAGTCGGCACTGTTTAAAGGACTACCAAGCTGCGCGAATGAATGAAAAGCAAGCTGCATCGTAATCAGCGATACGACGCTAATTATGAACAAAAGTTGAGCACGTTGTAGTGCATACAGTATTTCATCAGTGACATGTACACACAACAGTATACATTTGATCACTTATTTTTTGACATTTTGGGGGAAGTTGAGCTTCCCTTGTAGCCTTAGCGCAATCACCACTGTGAGAAATGAAGCAACAATGTCAAGAAACGAAGTGGAATAGTGGAACAATTACTGTACAGTATGTTTTGTAGCTCTGTAGCACATAAACATGCATGCGGAACTGTAATTGCTATAAAAGACGCTATATACTAGTCATGTGCCAATTACCGGTTTCAAGGTATATCGTGATATAAAAACGTCATGGTTTCAAAACCGCAAAAATTTTCCGTCACAACGTCCCTACAGTATTGGCTATTTTTTATGTCTCTAAAACACTGGGAGAAATCCCTCGATTGCAGCTGCAAGATTCAACCCTCCCCCACTGGTTGTTGCTCAGTGTCAGTGAGTCAGCTGTGCAACACAATAGCTGGAGGAGGTGAAACTCCTGAACTTTTTTCCCCTCAACAAAGAAAACTGAATCGCAAGAATGGGAATACTTCGGCTACAGACGGCCGTAGCTTAGAGGAGGAGAGTCAACCGACAGGTAAAACATGTTTGTGGAGGGTGGCTGCTGAGGAGGGAATACCTCCAATATGATTTCGCATTTATAACAAATTAAAGGTTAATAAACACTATCGTGAATGTTTCCCACAAGCTATGAGTTTTGTCTCCAGGATGTATAGTGTGTCTAGCGGTGGTAAAACGCGGTGTTTTTTTTTTCTCTCTGGCAACTGTCTGTGTTGAAAAAGAATGTGAGCATAACGTAAACATGATACGAGTCATACACACGTGCTTTTTATGGAAAATAATTCAATTACTTTTGTTATGCCACGTGTGCCATCTGTTTTGTCAATAATGTTGAGCTGTGGCTTTGGGTTTACGCTCACCTAAAGGACTACATTTATTTTAATTTTATTTAGAATATTTTGTTTTTTTTTTTCCATTTTTAAATTGATTTTAATATTATAGTGATGTTCCAATTTGCTCATATTTTTTGAAAGATAAAATCCTGTCCAATGGAAAAAGAAAATTTAACCAAATATCTCAGAGTAACACGTTTTAGAGTTGTAATTGCAATACCGTGAAACCGTGACATTTTTGCTTAAGGTTATCATGCCATCAAAATTTCATACCGGCACATGCCTACTATACCCTCAAAATGTGGAATCCACTCCATATTTTAACATGAAGTAATACTCCAGACTTAAATAATTTTTATGAAGTATTTCTCTCCATTGATTGTACTGGTGTTTTAGTGAGCAACCAAGTGTGTGAACTAGGGATGTCCCCTATCCGAGCACGTGATCGGCAATGATCACATCATTTTTAGAAGATCGGAAGGTGAAGGAGATCAGGATTTTAAAAAGTATTTATTTTTATTTTAAAGCATTATCTCATTGGCTGCCATTGACAGCAATAGACGTCCAATCCAATTTGACTGGGTGGCTGGCTGCAATTGGGACAACTCTAGTGTGAACAATCTACAAACAGATAATACCAGTAATAACTATTTTTTGCAACTCAATGGGGGGACGTCTATTTGAAGAAGGCATTTGTTTGTTTAAGGAAGGAACTGCTATTTGAGGAAAACATGCACTTGGACCTCTGACAAACTGTTTTGGCTCGTGATTCACAACCCATGGGAAATGATGACAGTGACAAGCAGAACAATGCTTTTCCGCCAAATGTCAAATGGTACAATTAACCTGTGTATCCAATTGTTGCCATTCATGCAACGAAATAATGAATAGGTTTCTTTTTAAGAGGTCCAAAGAGTCAATTATACAGTCGATTAAGTTGAGATCATCATTACTTCAGGAAATGTACCTTGTCTCAATAAAGTTTAGGAAACAATCAGCAAATTGTGTATACGCTGTCCCAGAAACCACAGACGGTCTTCAGGGGGCTGCCGTATGATGGAATTCACTCAGGGGTAATTGAATAATGGCTGTGTTTGACATTGGATAAGTGAGCACTGGCTGCCAGTTTGACTCACTCGCTGTGGGCATCCCATTTCCCGAAATTCGGCAAACAGAAATGCACGAGTAGGACGGAAAGGCATGTGGATCTCCTTTCAGACACAAATACGGGACTATTGTGAAGAAGAGAGTGGGGACGAGCTGAGTGATGGCGGCGAGACAGCGGGCCAGTGGGCGGGGTCAGAGTGTGCGATGGATAGACATGGACATGAAGCCATGAGAACACAGGGGGTTTGTGCAGAGGAATGTCGTACAGAGAATTCCGTCTGCCGGCTCATTGTCAAAGTATCTTGCTTCTCATGTAGCCGGGAATAGAAAACCAGAATTAGCATGCATACAGTACCTACTGATGTCAGTGGTAGGAAGCGACAAAGTACAGTAAGTAGTTACTTCACTTCAAATATCGGTACTTGAGTATTTAATTTTTATAACAAATTCTTACTTTTACTCCCCAAACTTTGAAAAAGATCTGTCCTTGCTACCCCTTACTTTGTCATACCTAATTGTCCGAGGCTACGGATCACAGGATAAAATGGTCAACAGGTGGCCAGATGTCACCTTATCAAATGTCCATGAATGAAACAGAAGACAAAAATGAAAATAATGTGAATTCCCATTTTCCTGACGAGGCACGTTTTAACTAGGGATGTCCCATTCGCATATTTTTGCACCCGAGTCCGAGTCACCTGATTTTGAGAATCTGCCGATACTGAGTCCTGATCAGATGCCAAAACAAAAGGTCCAAACATGTTACAGTACTGTTCTGTTTACAGTACAGGTAGTCCCCAGGTTACAACATACCCGATATACATGATTTTTACTTTACGACGCCTGAGTCTCATCCGCCATTTTGTCTCCAGGCGTTTTTGTATGTTTGTTTTGTCGCATAAACGGTACTTATAGTACCTCACAGTATCTTATTTTTAACTTTATTTCATTTATATGACTGTTCTCCCCTTTGGCAAAATGTGTATTTGATTATTGTCAGGAAACGGGCGGCAGATGGTGTGTGGACCCAAATGCAGGGTAAGGGAGGCGAGGAAGACTGACGGTGCAAAAATGTTTTAATTAAGGCAAGCAAAAAACAAAGTACAAACAAATAATGACGAGATCCCATAAAACACCACAGCAAACAAAACTCAGGTTACGTACATAAGGCTGGGCATACAAAAAACTTACTGAGGGGAACACGAGGGCTTGGCGAAAACAGGTTCGGACGTGCACATGGACATTGACAATGACGCAACAAGGTGTAAAAAGAAAATGGGAGCTTATATACACAGAGAGACAAGGGGTAACGAGACAACGAGGAACAGATTGGTGACACAGAAGGATGCAGTTGGCGGATACAATAGGAGCAGGTACAACAGGTGAAATCAATGGGCAATCACAGGAACACACTAGGAGGGAACCAACTCAAAACCTAACAATTATAATGTTGACTTTCGTGATTCATGGTTTTTTTTTGGCGCAGGAAGAATAGAGCAGGTAGTACTTCCGCACCCGAGAAGAATGTATTTGCGCACACGAAGAATAGCGCACGCACATACACGAGGAAGAGCGCATTTGCTCGCTAGGGGCTGCCATCTTGAAATCATGTGTTTGGAGGAGGCAAATTGATTTGCCACTTGAATTTCTGCCCTCAGCAAGTAAGGTATCTCAAGTGATGTTAGATATTCATTTCTTGAGGCAGAATATTCACAAAAATTGACTCGTTCACTCCAAGTACATGCTGAGTAAAAGGTCTAAATAGATACCTCGAGTGTTTTAGGAAACCATGCAAATAACAACATGATGCAAAAAAGACTTCAATTGAAAGAGATAAAGTTAACCGAGGTTGAGTTGAGTTCATGATTGATAGAGATCTTGGTGAACTTTTGGAAGTGGAAAAACCAGGGGAAAGTAGCAACCTAGCGGAGCATGAATGAAGAAGCATTTTTCCCACCCAGGGCCATAATTAAGAGATCTGTTGGCTCAAGGAAGTATGTATTTTTTGGCTATCTTGTGTTGAATATTTTTTCTACCGCAACATTATCAAAACTATAGGAACATGATTGGATAGCAAAAGGAAAAAAAAAGTCTACAATTGCTATCCCTCTGGAATAGCATTCGCCTTGAAACAATGTTTTATCTTCTTATTACTTCGAGCATTTTGAGTTGATAGAAAACAAAGTAATTTGTGCACAGTATTGTTGTACCAAGTTATAATTAAAAAACAGGTAGAACACATTATATAATTAACAATAAAAATGGCATTTCACCTGTGTATTTCAATATTTCTACTTTTCTACAAGTACTGTATTCCTACTTTTATTAAAGAGTTATTTTGGCACTCTGTTTATCATAATAAAAATGTGTCCATGTGTGGGTACAACCCACCCTCACCCATACACCTCATAACTGCATCACGGGGGGTAGCTAGAAGACCATTGTTCTTTGTTTTGGCTTTCTCTGGATCAAATCCTCAGCACAAAGTGTACTGGAGAAGGGGACCGAGGGAGCCAGCAGGCCCCTGTTGGCTGTGTGAGGGGACATGTGGAGCTTGTGAATAGGCCCAGGGCATGAGGGGCCCTGGGTGATGTGATGCCATGAAATACAACAAGCCAGAGTTCATTCGACCCCCTTCAAACTGAGGCAGGTTGGTCTTTTAGATGGTTCTCAGCTTGGAATGGTTGCATGTGAGCGTGTCGCAGGGTTAGTAGGGTAAGGGGGAGGTTTTTGAGTATGAGGCCTAGCCTTATTGATTTGTATCAAGAGAGCTTTATGCAAAGACACCCTTGGAATGCAGAACCGAGGAATGCAAAACATCAAACCCCAGTTGTTTGACACATGTCTTATACCGCCCCCCTTTTCCAAATGGCAACACATCGAGCCTATTGTGTTGTTGCACAAGCATGCATCCAAGTGCACGAGTGTTGTGGCAGCTGGGAGTGTAGATGGCGATGGACTTTATCATGAAGGGAACAGACATTGAATTGAAAAAATGTGAGCTGAGCAGGCAGCTTCTAATTGTCAGGTGGATTATTGTGTCGCATGTGGAGGAATTCCTGATTTTCAGGAGAGACATTGTTGGTTGGACAAAAAATGGCTTAAAGGGTTAAATAGCTCAGTATATGCCACAAGGTAAAATTGTTGAGTAGCCCTAAAAAATATTTTCACATTCAGTGGTGCTATAAGATATAAGTGTGATCAGTTCTTCTTCCATGCTGTGTTCATGCTTATAACAAAATGATAAAAATCCAAGTAAAGTGTCTCTGCAGGGTTCTACAAGACAAACTTAAGACTCTGTAAGACTTTAAGATCATAATGTATAAAATTCAAAAAATGCTTAACCTAACCAAAACACTAGAACTTACTCTTTTGTGAACCAACTTGTGAACCACAAACGCCATTTGCTGTTGGTGCCTTGTGCTTTTCTAATTTGCAATGGGATTTTACAATTTTCTTGTACAAAGTGCAGTGTGCTTCAGTTAGTTTCCCTACACCGACTTCCAACATGCTCTGAACTTTACATTCTCAAGCCACGAATTATTTAATTTGCACTTACCCATGTATGTAACTACTGTAAATCAGTTCAAGTTTTCTCCGGTATGACAATGAAAAACTAAGCTGTTAACACGCAACTGCGCGAACAGCAAAACCTGCTTGTGTTCAATAAATTCTGATTGCGCAGCACCAGTAGTTCCGCTTTGTAATTACGTTACAGCTTCCTCAAAAATTGAAACATTTAAAAACGAGAATTTGTGAATGTTCTAAATAAAAGTAACGTCAATAGATTTTTAAGACCTTTCAAATTTGTATTTAAGATCTGTTACAGGATTTTAGTAAAATTTTAGACATTTTAAGGCCTTAAATTCACATTGTTGGATTTAAGACGGGGGGGTGGCTTTTTAAGACTCTGCGGAGACCCTGGTGTCGTAGCGTAGCTCAGTTTTACTCCAAAGTATGAACTAATTCAAACTCATTTTGGTTTGCAGGCCACTTTCATTGTAATTACAGCTCATGTGAGCAGGACCAGTTTTTGGGGGGCCAAATAAGTTAACTCACTGGCTGCCATTGGTTCATCACCCCACCCATTCATAATGGATTGGACGTCTTGTTCTGTGAATGGCACTGAAATATGACCATTCACAGCTAGTACTTGCAATTTAGGTGAATTTGACATCTATTGGTGCCAATGGAAGCCAAAGCGTTAATTTTGTGTCACGTCCTTGCTATTTTAGTGTACTAATTCAATCCTGAGCATTTTGGGGCTACTAGGGGTCACATTTACTGTTGATTTTGGAGCATTTCCGGGCTACTTCCTGTTAATTTAGGATCTCTTCCTATTGGATTTTTGATATTTTTGGGTTACTTCCTTGTTAACTCCTCATTGGCTGTCAGCGCTACATGTCCAATCCATTTTGCCTCAGAGGGGGTAAATGAACGAATCTGACTGCGGACACAAAAGTGGCTCAGGTTCAGTAGTGCACACACTCCCATCACACAAATCTTCGGTTTTAAGATGTCAATGTCAAAGTCAAAGCATGTGATTCTGTTACTGTATGTGCAGTATGAATCAGCTACAACGTGCCTGCCAGGCAGAATAACCCCAGGGGCTGGACTAGATCCTTTGGCGGGCCGCTCCCGACCCGCTAGCAGTGTGTTTGACATCCCTGCTCTAATGTACCTTAATGCTACACTAAAAGAATCCTCAAAAGCATATAAGCAGAAAAGATCCAGGGATTCAAGTTGTCTCAGTCACAGAACTGCTGGCAAGTAAAGTATTTTCGAGACACTACCCGTTACGAGTCAAACCTTTAATCCAGGTGACCATTGTAAGCATAAAACTTGTTGTTCCGAATGCTACGTGGTAGCATGTTGAGCGGAGAAGAGGAGGCCTCTGTGTAATCCCAGTCATTAGTGGGTTTTAACAGGATTTGGTACAGCTACAATAATGGACACTCTAGCTGCTTTCGCCATTGGAGAACGCGCCAATGGCAACCATGCACGATCCCTCACCTCGGATTGTTGCTGTTACCATAGCAAGGGTCCAACGGAGCGCCGGGAATTACGACGATGCACCGCGTGTGCATAGAGTCGAGGTATGCCAGCCATTCCTGGCTATAGTGTAACACATGCCACGAGTCATTTTGTATAGACGGCCTTCATTTCTGTGTATGCGCCCTCATGTCCTCCAACTAAAAAAAGAAAGTTTATACAAGGCTGATATTATGTTGCAAACAGTATCGTGACCACGTCTAATTAAGACCATGCTGTGCCTTTTCATTACAGAGGTGAAGATTTTAAACCTGCAAGTGATTATTACATCAGTGTGTTACTAACCTCTTACTGTGGCTCATTCATTCAGGGACAAATGTTTCCTTCCAACCACCATAAAGTTGACTCATAAGGAAAAGTTTATTCAACTCAGTCTATTAAACTGAGTAGCTACATGCTTCAGATTCATTCAAACAAAACAAGGGAATTTGAAGGCCTATATCTTGTAAAAGATGGCTAGGTAATAACTCAAAATGAGGAACAGAAAAGGCTATAAATTAAATCACAAAACGTCATATTTGGCCAAGTTGAACTTAGTTTAGGTTAGCCTGAATTTCATTCTTTTATTTTAACCATGAATCTTTTTCTATAAAACCCAAGCCCCCAGTATTTCTACTTTTCAATCATCATTCTTCTTATTTTAACCATGAATCTTTTTCTATTAACCCCAAGCCCCCAGTATTTCTAATTTTCAATCAAACTGCTTTCTTTTAAAATAAAAGCCGATAATTCAGGCTCAATTTAAGTTTACAATTTGTTATTCAAAATGACATTCAACAGGAACATGCATTTGAGTAAAACTGTCTCCCAGTGTTTACATTGCCTTTTAGCAAACAGACTCTCCTCCCCTCCAAGTTCCACTTTGACCTCAGTGCACATGGTTATTGTGCATTAGGGATTTGAAATGTCACTGATGTTTTGGATAGAAATCACAGAGCTCTGATCTGATAAAAAAATAAATAAATAAAACCAAAAATAGCCTGTATGACAGCCGCATGGTAAATCGATTTTAATCAGAGTCTATGTTTAAAAGTGAATTTCAACAGCTGCATGCACCAGAAAGATACAAACCCACATATATAAGTGCACCTCCAGCAAAGTAAATGATAAATCTCCCACAGCTCCTTGATGAATTGCCTCTGAATGTCATGCAGCGTGTACCTTGAACATGAAATATGGAGCGCCTGGGAGTGGGGAGTGGGGAATCTTGCATCAAGAGCAGTTTAATGGTGAATTACAGAGCATACATCCGCCAGTTGAAAATTTAGGCACATGGGCACAGTCTCATCACATCACAATCACATGACCTTCAACATACAGTAATCATGCTTGGTTTTAATTCACAGGCAGAAGACCATGTCGGTGTACCTATTATTGTAGCCAGCAGTGTTGTTTTCCTCAACGATTGCGATAACGAAAAGATTTAGTCGACGAACAAATTTTTCATGACGATGAAGTGACGATGAGCAAAAACGTGTCTTGGGAGACTAAAACATAACGAGACAAATGCCAGTTCTCGTCTGATGAGACGACGACAAGACGAAAATGCGTTCTGTCAAGGCGTGACATTTTCATATGGTATGTAAAGTACATCAGTCTGCATTATAGCAGTGTTTGGGTCGTGTCACTTATGTGAGATGTGCTGCACCCCCCGCCCCCGACACTCTCACCGGTGTTAGGATCTGCGTCAAGCTTGGCTGCGCTCCATCTTGCTTGTTTTAAAACCCATGGTAAGATTTGTTTGTTGTCTTGTCAAGAGTGAACATGACATGTTGATTTAGCCTTTAAAGGTCTGCGCTGAGATACCATTACACACTAAATGTAAACTCGTAGCATTAGCATAGCGTTCACCTTAATTTTGGCATTTAGCTTGGCGAGCGTCCTCTTGAACTCTCGGAAAACTTTTTTTTTTTTTCATACAGTTCGTGGTGTCCAGTGGGGTTTAATTAATTGAAAATAATGAACTGTTTTTCTTGCTGAGTGTGTTTCATCATCACAAAGTTGGCGTTGTCCCTGTAGAACCTACAATGTGTGCTCTTCTGTGAATGTTCAATCAAAATTGTTGAAAATCTTTATTTACTTTTGGACTAAAACTTTTTAATTTTACAGACGAAAACTTTTGAATAATTGTCAACTATAACTAGACGAAATTTGTGTGAGATATCGTCCACTAAAACTAGACAAAGATGAACACATTTTGAAATTACTAAAAAAGGATTAAGATTAAGTATTATTGTCCAAAAGACTAAGAGACAAAGACAAAAAAAATATAAGGGCTGCTAGCAAGTAGGTGTACTGTATATACACATAAGGAATGCCTCCTTCTAGAGATTCACACAGTTGCAATAGCTAAGAAATAGAGATTTAAAATATATATATTTAAATATATTATGAATATTTAGTTGTACAAGTACTTTATACATCACACATTTGAACACATTTAAAATAGATCTATAGTTTTTTAGGTTATTTAAAGTTTAGTAGTACATTTAGTATAGTATTTAAAGTTAGAAAATTAATTTGGGAGTGTAAATATGCATGTCTTTAACTAGGGAGTTTGGGCGTGAACTGCAGTGAACAGTTCATAATGTTTATGTTTTTTACTGTTCTCCAAGTGTTCAATAAACAGCTGAAGAGTGTAAACTGTGGCACATGTTACTCCACGCGTACGCTACGTGAGAATATGTAAAAACGCTTTGGGGGCAGGGGTATTTAGTTGAGCTCTCAAGACCCCAAGTTCGTAAGGCTCATAAGGCTTAATACTATAACACTTTGATGCCTGCATTAATGACAGGATGTCTCTAAAAATAGAGAGCATTTCTATGTTTATTTGAAGATTACGTAAACATTTAAAAACAAAATGAGTAAAAACTAGGTTAAAATGAGAAATATTATGCATTTTCCCCCAAATTTAAACACTTCTATTCTGTAACATGCTTTAATCAAAATACCACAAAGATCAAGAAGTATGTCACAAATTGCTATCTAATATAATCTACATTCCATTTAACTCTCTGGCTGCCATTGACAGGGTTAGACGGGGAGAGGCTGGCAACGCATGATCCCTACCAGTGCTGCCAGATAACATGGATTGAACGTCTAGCACCGTCCATGGCACTGAAACATGAGCATACACAGCCAGCCCTCCCAGTTGAAAAGAATTGGACGTCTAGTGTTGGCAATTATTTGGACTGAATGGCAAACTCAGTACTACAATGGAATTACCTGATCAGTTCAGAATGAGTTTGTTTGACTTTGTCAACGATCACATAATAAATACAGGGGAACCAGTGCCATTAGCAGCTATCGATGCCCACCTGCCACCATGGAACAACTGAGCTTCCAATGGTCCCATTATATTTATTTTAGTCCCTTTAAAAGCAGTACCCATCATTCACGTGACTAAGATGTACTGTAACTACTCTAAAATTAAAGCTGAAAGTCTGCAGTTAAAACACATTTCATTTTATCTTAACTCAAGCGTGGTAATGTTTAAAAACAAAAAGATGAGAATGCTGTCGATGTCCTGGTACTAATGTACCTCACAGTAGACACCAACGTTAATCAGTTTGGCTCCACTAACAAACACATCTGTTTCTTGAATGGCCTGTTTTTTATAACGCAACATCCAACCATCGCTTTTCTATATCACTTATCCTCACAAGGCTGTAGGCAAATAGAGATGGAAGGAAAAAGTTCAAATCTCATCAGGCTTTCTGCAAGACTGCGTTATGAACAACCTCAGTCTTGAATCTCATCAGGCTCGACTTTTTCCTTTTTGCCGCTGACTACGATTCAGAATATTAAGGCTTTAAATGACTCCTGACCTGAATACGTAATCATGATTTAAAAGCTGACAGGGCTAATGACATTTTCGACATATCGGCGAAAATGGTATGAGCTGCTCAACAGGAGCTCTCTCATGTGCTCACATTTCGGCACACATGTTGCAGGCCAAAGCGAGAACAGAATATTCGCTCTTGCCAAACCAACACATTTCATTCAAACACAAAAAAACCTGATTTAATCATATCAATCAGCTTATTAGTTGTTCAATTTTGCCAGGGACTATTTACCTCCACGCATTAGCCACTTTGTTGATTTACAATTTCATCAGTTGCTAGATCCATATTAGGGATCTTGTTAATTCATTGCCTGCATCAAAACGACAGCCAAAGGGATTCAATTGAAGTTGGAGCCATTATGAAAGAAAAAAAAAACACCCTGAACTAAATGTGGGGCTTTGGATGGCGTTCACAGGGGCCATCTGCAAGCTGCAGCGCACCAACAACTGACTGGAGGCATGATAGCAAAGCTGGCTCCAGAATAAACAAGTCATCTGACTACATAAAAGGGACAATTTAATACACTGATTTGCTGGCTGAACACTTTGACATTGATTGTCTCCCTTTCCTCCTCATCACTCAACTTTTACCGATATCCTGTTGCAAAGCAGTCCAGACTATCGACAATGCTTTGCTTGTCTGTGCAGGGAATCACTGGCGGGTCATCCGGTTTGCTCTAATCTCACATAAGACATTCCAGTTATTTCGGGGTCACGTACCCTAAGCCACGTGGCACCATTCCCATCTCCGTGGACTAAGTATGTTGAGAACACACACAAACAAAATTAAACAGTATCTAATTGTTAGCTCAATCCAAATTTTGCCCAACTAGAGTACAAGTAGTGTCAAAAAGGGTGATCACAAGGGTGTTAGCTGAATGTCAACTTACTCCAGGGCAAGATACGAGGTACACCCTTTACAGGTTGCCAATCAGGTGTTTACAGTGTATCACAAGAGTGAGTACAACCCTCGCATTTCTGCAGATATTTATGTATATCTTTTCATGGGACAACACTGTCACTTTGACATAATGGAAAGTAGTCTGTGTGCAGCTTATATAAAATAATTAATTTATTTTCCCCTCAAAATAACTCAAAATATAGCCATTAATATCTTAACCCCTGGCAACAAAAGTGAGTATACCGCATGGGAACTACGTACATCCGTAAATGTCCAAATTAAGCTTGTCATTTCCCCTCCAAAATGTCATGTGACTCGTTACAGGAGTGATGTCAGGATTGCTGCAGAGATTGAAGATGTGGGGGGTCAGCCTGTTAGTGCTCAGACCATACGCCGTACTCAACATCAAATTGATGTGCATTGCTGTCACCCCAGGAGGAAGCCTCTTCTGAAGACGGTCCACATGGAAGCCCGCAAACAGTTTGCTGAAGACAACAATGCACATGGATTACTGTAACCATATCCCATGGTCTGATGAGACGAAGATTAATTTGTTTGAGCCCGATGGTCTCAAGCATGTGTGGCGACGACCAGGTGAGGAGTACAAAAATAAAATGTGTCATGCCTGCAGTCAAGCATGGTGGTGGGAATGACCCCCCCCCCACCCCCCCCCCCCACCCCCCCACCACCACCACCTCAATCTCTGCAGCAATGCTGACAGCACTCGTGTAATGAGTGACATGACATTTTGGAGGGATAATGACAAGCAGTACTCAGTTTGGACATTTAGGGATGTACGTAGTTCCCATGCGGAGTACTCACTTTTGTTGCCAGGGGTTTAGATATTAATGGCTATAATTTGAGTTATTTTGAGGGGAAAATAAATTAACTCCATTTTATAAGCTGCACACAGGCTCCTTTTCATTGTGTCAAAGTGTCGTTTTGTTAGTGTTATCCCATGAAAAGATATACTTAAAAATCTGCAGAAATGCGAGGGGTGTACTCACTTTTGTGATACACTGTATAGAAAAGCGTCACACAAATACTCGTATATGCCTACTTTGAAGGGCTGTTGTGAAGGCCACAATTCACAATACATTTTCAAACCAATCTGATTGTGTTTGACCCTTCAAGTCAGAGAAGACAAAAACTTTCTTTATACATTCGACAACTGGTCGATGTAATAAATTGGGCGACACACATCCTCTAACACTCATATGCACGCCAACAAACACACCCCTCAAATAAACCCTCTGTGTCCCAATTCCCTCCCCCCTTGTGCCCCTAAAACTGCTGGCTGCCACTCCATGTGGAGCAGGTGGGAGACAGGCGCACCAAAATCTCTGGCGCCCTTCCCTACACACACACCCCAACACTCACAGTTCTCCCTAATGACTACAGATACGATTTAAAGCAGCAGTCTCCCTCAACCACTTAATTTGACATGCTTGGAGCAAAACAAAGAACACCCCCTCCATTGTGTCTTTCACCCAGTCAGGCCTGAACTCAATTACCCAAAGGGGGCTCAAATCAAGCTGATAAGAATCGCAAAGATTTTTTACGTTCTGATCCTGTATCAACAACCGTATTTTAAATTGCATATGATCATAATTGCACATTTGCCGCTTTGCTAATTGCTCATTCTGTCATGAGGTGAAGCAAGATATTTTAAAAGGTAGCAAACAAAAGGGATGATTAAAATCAATGAGGGCGTACTGTGGGCAGGTCCTGCTGTGTCGGTGAGCTGTATTTGCATGGTAATAAAAGACCCTTAAGTAGGACCATTGACAGGTAGAGATACGTAGGGGTGAATTTTCGTAGACTGCGCCCGTACACTTTAGTGTCAGAAGTGACGCAAATGTATTTTGGTAGACTGGTCTGCACCAATATAGGTGATTTTTATAACCCCAGTGAAAAGGGATTCATTTTCAGTGCAAGTTTCGAGTAGAAAGCGGGTCAGAAAGCAGATCATTTTGAGTTGATCATTTGAAGAGTAGCTCGCAAGACAAATTAAAGTGTGGCCAACCTTGTTCTTGTTCTCAATTTGTATTATTCATTCATCTATCGTTGTTACTTATTGATATTAGCTAGTAAGGGTGTAACAGTACACGTATTTGTATTGAACTGTTTCGGTACGTGGTGCTCGGTTCAGAACGGAATTGTACCGAACGAGTTTCCGACGTAATTTAACCCTTACTTTTCGAGGCTGTGAGTCGATCGGGTTACAGTTTATTTGTGTAGATTATATTTACTCCGTCTTCTCTACTATAATGAGGACTAACATGGTACGACAGTCTAATCCAGAAACGCCAATGGCGCGAAAACTTGGCCGCTGCGAGAACTCAGTGAAACGCGGGCGTTAAAGTCAATCAGCCAATGCACACCAGTCGCAGTGCGGCCGCGTGTTAGATGCGTCCCCGAAGCGGCTCAACACGACGCACGCGAAAAGAACGGCAAAGTTTATTATTTGACGCGAGACGTGACCCTCCTGTGTCAATACTACTACCGGTAGCTAGAATTGGGCAGACCGGAAGTCACTCGTGGAGAAATTTTCTTTTTTTTAAATTGACTGTTTTTTATTGAAAAGCACGTTGTTCTTTCAACGTACAATACGAAGGGATTTTACAGATTTCTCTTGCTTTTCCTTTTTACAAACAAAACAAAACAAAAACAAAACAAAAAAAGGAAAAAAAACAGGGAACCTATTACATCACTATACCTTTTACATGCAAGAAATCATTATGTATGAGCATATATTAATCCGGTCGATTTTCAAACTAATATGCAATCGTAACCCACTTTTTGAGTCCATCAGATCACAGTTGACTTATCTTTGTTGATTTACTGCTGTCTTCTCTGCTATAATGATAACCAACACGGCCCCGTGTTCAAATCAAAACCCTCCTACCACAACAAAACAAGTAGGAACTAATATTCACATAGGAACTACTAAAGTTATACAACATAAAATATACAATATAAATGAATACTACATCACATTTGTAAAATATAAACACATAATAAAATAAATAATAGCCCATTTAAATAAAATAAATTGAAATGAGCTAAAACACCTGTAATCAAATAATAATAATACACAGATCCTGCTTACACAATTAAATTTATTAATTTCTGTGTGGCACTTTAACTTGAGAAAATCCACCAATAAAGCTTTTGAAAACTGTTCATAAGAAAAAAAAAAAGATTCGTTGAGGCATTTCATTTGTAAAATACATGTTAAAATCTTTGTCATTGGGATTGCTTTTCTCTTTAGCACAGGACTTCTTTTTTCCTCTTTCGTCCAGAAAGAAAGCTGACCAATATGCGGGGTCTGAAAGGCAAATTGTTGTTGGATTATCTTTAAATACCCATTTTGCATTTTGTTTTCTAACTGTACCGAAAATGAACCGAACCGTGACCTCAAAACAGAGGTACGTACCCAACCAAGATTTTTGTGTGCCGTTACACCCCTATTAACTAGGTATATAATAATTTATATCAACTGTGTGACAACGTGAAGCGCACAAATGTGGCTTGACTGAACTTTTTTAATAAAGGTAACATGATGCTCATGTTCATGCTTCTGATTCTTAGACTACAGCTGTTCTCTACACAATGCAATTTTCTTAATGTTTTGGGTACCTGGAACAAATGTGTTGGGTTTATATACCGTAATTTTCATACTATAAGGTGCACCTGACTATAAGGGGCCACCTACCAAATTTGACAAGAAAACGGCATTTGTTCATAGATAAGCCACACTGGACTATACGCTGCAGCTGTCCTCACTGTATTATGGGATATTTACACCAAAAGATATTAACCGGTGACACTTTATTTGCAGCGGCATCATAAGACTCTCATTAGACCAAATGAACCACCATAAAGCTTTGAACCAATTGGCTGCAAATCTCCATTGCCTCAAAAAGCTTCATTTGGCCATCACTGGTCTCTTTGCGGAGACAGTCAACCTCTGCTGCCACCACCTGTCAATGCTGTTGTCATCCAACATGCCTCCAAGCATGCATTGCAGCGCTACTGATGTAAATAACAAATCAAAATTCATGTTCTGTGCCAATTGTTTCTTCTGTTACTGTTCTAGTTGTTTCATTAATTGCTAGTTATGGAATTTGGTAACACTTTATTTGACAGTGGTGTCATCAGACTTTCATAAGACCATCATAATGATGACATGACACTGCCATTAGCATTAATGAAGGCTTATGACAAATGTCATTTTGTGTCATCCGGCAAATTATCTCCCTTTTGAATGGATGTAAAACATCAGAGCTGGACATAAATGGAGTTAGTGACATAGTTTGCCGGATGACACTTGATTACATCTATAATAAGCATTAATTGATGCCTATGATAATGTAATGTCATAATTATGACAATCTTATGGTAGTCTTATGACGCCGCTGTCAAATAAAGTGTTACCGATAAACCCAAATAAATTAACAAATAAGCCGCACTGGACTATAAGCCGCAGGATTCAAAATGAGGGGAAAAAAATAGTGGTTTATAGTCTGGAAATTACTGTAATACAAATAATGTTTATAAGTAAAACAATAGAATATTTCATGAGGTGAAAGATTAAATGAACTTGTCAACGAGGCATAGCATTATTGAAAAAGCATTCATTGTTTTAGTATTTGACACTTGAAAATAGATCGATAGAGCTAGCCACCATAAAGAGATGCTAGCTAGCATGCAGTCCTGCTATACATGGTTGTTGCAGAAAATGGATAGGTAGATGGATATTACAAGCTAGCTATGTAGATGCTAGTACTTAGCGCGGAGGCCGTCAATACTTGATTGTCACATGCACACTGCAAATGCAGGTGATTTGTGCCAACGCTAAGCCTGTAATGATACACCTAACGAAACAAATCTTGAAACTCGGAGGAAAAATACTGTCGCATGGTGTGAGACGATAGAATCGTGACACACCTTCAAGCTCAGTTCAAACCGGTGTTTTTTAGTTGGAAACTCACAACTACCTGCCTAGTTGAAATCATTGGTGTCGCCAGACGAATTTCAGTGGGGCATGTGCCCCAGTATTGATTTGCAGTGCCCAAGTTAAAATTTCGCCGATTAAAAAAAAAAAAAAAAAAAAACTTTGGAGTTTTAAGTCTACATAGCATAATCTACAGAATGTGCATATATAATATAGTGATATTACTCTATTCACTCCATATACACAATCTGCACATGGCTTCTTAATATGGGAATTTATGCACATAACTTTGGCTGTGATAGACATATGAGTTGATACTTGCGCGGAGCACCTTAGAAAATCGTTGTAAAGTCGTATGTAGGATAAAAAACATGGTTGCTACAAAGAGGAATAGCCTATTTTAATGCTCCAAAGATGCATCTCAAGTTGAGTGACTGGCGCTTTTAAAAGATACCATGTAATTGAGAATTTTATTTTATTTTTTTTTCCGATTACTCCAACAGCACATGAATACAGCATCAATATTACATTTTGTGTGTGCCAATCATACAGTCGACGGTGCATCTGCCCACCTGCTTTACAGGTTAGTGTCATATAAACTGTGTTGATGATTGTTTGGTCACGTAATCCCATGAATTGTGAATTCAACTGCGGTTAACTACTCTGGTCGCAAATTGAATTAGCTCTGGGATATAACCTCTAACAATTTTGTATGTGTACTCATCATAATTTCCAACTGTTTTACAAACATTTTATTTGTTACAGCAGTCCCTGTAATCCGTAACAACATGTATTATTTATTATTTCTATTTGACTCAAACAGCATTACTCTTGCAAATGGATATTAGAAAGTTATTTGCTCACAGCAAGGATAAATCAGCGAGGAGGAATGAAAGAGGAATGAGAAAGGTATGCTAAATAACCCACCTAGGCAACATAAACCACTTTTAGGTCAAAACCTACCAGAAACAGTATAATCTAATATGATTATATATAGTTTGAAGCACTATTTCTGACTTTTTAAAAAAATTTTTGCTCGCCCATCAGTTCCTTGGTATTGTACTAGGTCTAGTGACGCCCTTGTTTGAAACAAACTCTGTCAAAGGCAGAGAGTGAAAGTCATTAGGGTAGTAGGGTATCACCCTCAATTTCGTCTTACATGGGTTACCCAGAGGGGTTCAGTTCCCGCTTATGGGTTAGCATGTGAATCGACTGTTTCGCCGTGGTGACCTCTGATGGAGTAAATAGAAATGGATGGGCAGATGGATGCAGAGGATGAATTGCTGGATGAATTGTTCATGGATGAACTTGTTTGTGCAAAGTTGTGAGAAAACAGCACCGCATGACAATATAATTTAATGTGATTGTATTATAGTTTGGTTTTTAACTCATTCAGCACCATGGATGTCGATAGACATCCAATCCATTTGAATTTGTAGGCCGATGCCTCTATTGCCATCAAGGGCAGCATATGAAATGCATACAAACAGTTACTATAGTTAAGACATTACTACTGTCTTTGCATGGGCTTGTGACTATAACCTCCTGCCAGTCCAAATGCAGGAGGTAATAATATGCGGTGAGCCTAAGCTTGTTGCGGCAATGAATCCCTTATGATTCATAAAGCCATAGATATTGCCCACTTCTAGATTGATAAGCCACCTGCTCGGCCATCAGTGTCAAGCTCACAACAATCACTGAGAATCATTGCGGTTGTAACAACATTTGTTAGCTTACCTGGCAGCAATGAATAAAGTCTTGTTCATGATCATGATGAGCTGAATGTCCAGTTTGTGCCGCTGCGTGTTGTTCCTGCCGGGTTTGTGGCCCACAAAGGCCGGGTACTGCTTTGTGTCTACAAAGAGGAATAAGTGAGAGATGAATCACTTTGATGCCATGATTGCCGAAGTTTTTGTTTGGCGAGCTGTAGGGATTTGGATCAAATGTCAACACATCTGTTGCCTGAGCCCCTGCTCCGGCCTTAAATTATACACTTTAAAATGCACAGCACTGTACCATGAAATTGTTCTGTTGTTAGTGCCGTGGGATGAAAGCGCTTGTTTGACTAACAGAAGCGGGTCAATGTCAGGCTCCTCTTATACAGAGAGACACTTTGAGCATCTCTCTGTGGACAACCACAGTCTTTATGAAATGGGAAAACAGCGGCTTTTCATATGCATTGGGACCAGGGATGCTGCTTTAAATATTTTAGTGGCTTTTTTATGTATGTCTTTGAACACCTTCTTGTTGTATTAAACTCATTCGCTGCCACTGACAGCAATAGATGATCCATTGGAACTGAGGGGGCTGATAGTGATAATTTACAGGTCATGCATTGGATGTCCTATACCTGTCAATTGTCACATTCTGCTGCTGGTTAGATTGTGTTTCGTTACAGAGTTGGGGAGACGTTCCTGATGTCGCACCTGCATCCAATGCCAGCTCCTCAAGATGGTATTTAACACGGGCAATCTGAGGCTACGTCTACACGAGGACAGATAATTTTCTCCAGGGTATTTTGCCGACTATTTTTATACCTATCCACACTTCGTTTAAGGTGCGTTTAAGGGCCCCCCTGCTTCTGCAAGGTACGTCTGCTTTGCTCAAACTACGCATGCGTAAAAAGGAGAAGCCTCATGTGTCATCGCCCACGTGGTTTATCTCTGAAACGGAAACGCATTACTCGCTCACGGGAAATTTCGAAATTAACTACACCTTTTACACTGTCATTATTATGTGATCACTGTTTTTTTCGTGATCGCAATTGAACGCATCACGCAGGACCGAGAGTAAAGGGAGAGCACACTCGGCTTTTAGGAGCAGGCGTGATTGAAATAAATCTTTAACAACGAAAGCCTGACATCATTACTATTAGGGCCTCTGCTCCTCCTTCCTGAGCACTGGCCCACCTCTGGCAGGTGTGCGTGTTTTTATTCTGATTCTGTCAGACGGGTGGAGCGGCCTAACAGTTTGATCGGGCCACAATGGATCCCGCAGACAACCCCTCGGGCTCTCCCACGTCACTCCTGGACCAACACCAAGCCATTGACTTCCTCTTCCATAAGGTAACGGACATTTCCCCATCACTCCAGGCCATACAAGCACAACTCACCCCGGAACCTGGAGCGATCAACTACCCTGGGTCGAATACGCGCACAATTCACTGCCAAAAGCCTCCTCAGGAATGTCACCATTCTTGTGTTCCTTAGGTTACCAACCCCCATTATTCCCCTCACAGGAACGTGACATCCCCGTCCCACATGTCCAAGGCCACATAGGCCCGGCTATGCCGTCGGCTAAAAAGTGGGGCTCTCTTCAAAGTCCCTGCCACTGAAAACTGAGTCTGTTAAGCTATCCCCTCGGTTCGTTGGCCCCTTTGAGATCACCAAAGTAGTGAATCCTAATGCCGTGTGCCTTAAGCTCCCTGCTCATCTCAGAGTCCACCCTACCTTCCACGTCTCCCAAGTCAAGCCAGATTCTATGAGTCCCTTGGCCCCCCCGTTCAGCCGCCTCCGCCACCTCTCACGATCGATGGGGGTCCTGCCTACCGTGTGGAGCGGCTTCTCAACGTCCGCCGTCGTGGCCGTGCGCTCCATTATTTGGTGGACTGGGAGGGTTATGGCCCGGAAGAGCGGTCCTGGGTTCCAGCCCGGTGGGTGTTGTCCCGCGAGCTCATCCGTGATTTCCACCGCGCCCACCCTGGGCATCTTTGTCGAGCGCCAGGTGACGCCCGTAGGAGGGGGGGGTCCTGTTAGGGCCTCTGCTCTTCCTTCGTGAGCCCTGGCCCACCTCTGGCAGGTGTGCATGTTTTTATTCTGATTACAGAGTGGACATCTGACGGGTGGAGCGGCCACAGGTGATGGCGATGATAATCAGCCCTCTTAAAAGCAGTGGACGCTGCCACCTCGTCACCCAATCAAGTCAGTTGTATCTCGCATTCTTTACTTATTTCTCTGATCACCGGCTCACGACATTTTTTGCTCTTGTCCCAGTTCCTGTTTTTTGCGCGCCCCTTGTCGGATTTCATTCCTGCCTCCTTCCCGAGCTTCATCGCCTCACGCCCACTTGACCACCCCGATCATCGAGTTCCACTGCTTTTGTGTTGGACACAATAAAGCATTTTGGTTCATTGCCACATCGTGCCAGTGTCTGCATAAGGATCCTCTCCATTCCGGGAATCCTAATAATTACTTGGGATGTTACAATCGATGCTCACTTGGAAAATAACAAATAGAAGCATATCTGTGTGGCGCTGCGTATATTTCCTGGAAGCCGCAACCAGGACTGCTTGTGGATAAAAGTGGCAATCCTGGAAGTGGCGACAGTTTGACAGGCAGAAATGTCTTGGAAAAAAAACTGAACGTGCGCCTCTTCGACTGGGGGTACCACGCAGGTCACTTTTCGGGGTTTAATTTTCCTCTATCAATTTTTATATACACTACTGGGAGGGGCAGCTGGCTGATCGGAGATAACTCAGGAGATGAGCTCTGTAAAAAACGCTCATCTCCACCTTATCTGCGATGGGAGGACCCCAAATGGGCACTGAATTTAAGCATATTATTGATACGTAGTTTGAAGGTTCAAGAAAAATGTGTGGAAAAGAAAAGAGGAGCAGGAATGCCACGTCGTAATCGTCCGCCTCCATTGTTTACGATGCTGTCATGACGCACTAAAAACAGCGACGGCATGACGTCCCTTCCTGAGTATCCCAATGTTGTACGAAAACAGCAATCCATATTAGGCGGCGTGTAGGCGGCGGGTAACATTACCCGCCTACATTATCCATCTAACAACTAATCCGGATGATAGGCATACTAGTGTAGCCGACATGCCATATAGTCCAACTAATTACACGTTTAAGGCCATTATCTGTTCTGATGTAGACGTAACCTTAGAGAAGGATGCCAAAATATTGTCTTGCTGGTCGCCATTTGAAACCTTGTACTCCAGTCTCATTGCATTTGTTAGTTTTGCCCCTGCCTTGGGTTTTGTTCATTTGCTGCTCTTGTTTTGTAATCCTCTAGCTTGTGCAGGTGTTGGAGTGTTTTGTCTTTTTGGCTCCCTGCCTATCGCCTAAATTTACCCTTGGGTTAGTATTATTGATCCCTGTCGACCTGCTGTCACGGACCTATCTTGTTATTCCTGCTTTTCTGCGATCGTGGTTTTTTTGTTTGTTTGTATTTAATAAACTCTTAAGCGCATCCCTCAGTTGTTGTCTGCTTTGAGGTCGAACCTTGTTCCCGCATTTGGGGACCCTAACATCAATTGCAGCTAAGAGCTAAAATAAAATTTCAAACCTTATGTAGGAGTATTGAAATTGATAATATTTGAGGATTTGGTTAGCGCATTTCCACAATGCTTGACACATCATGTGGTATGCCTTGCAACTCGCTCCAGACACTTTAATTTTTGGTTTCATTGCCATTTTTGTAATTATTCAATATTACGTCCAGATTAAGCTGTACATTCATGGATTTAATATATGATCAGGGCTCTTATTTTTGTGCCCAGTGTAAATCCGGCACGACATACAATCTAATCTGTTTGAGGCAAACTTCCCAGACATATGCATACCGGCTTAGGTGAAAGCGGTTTGCACCTTTGTTCACATAAACACTAACCTGGCACACCAGACGATTTGTTCTATATATCCGCCATGGAAATATTTCACATTTAGATCTGGGAAAGATCCAGTTGAGACCTTTTTCATGGGAAGAACCTTTACAAAATATACGGCTGCTGATTGGACGATGGCTCTTGAAGTCACGCTCATCACAGACCAATCCACATTATGCCACAGTAAGAAAAGAGCAAAAACATCCTTTCTCATCGAAAAAGCTTTTAGTGGCGTTATTTGCTCCTCTTTGAATGAGGGAATTAAGTGTACTCTTGATAAAACCTTGGAAATGGACCTTTTTTAGATAGTCACTTCCTAGTGATGTCACGTCTGCAGCTCCCGCCTCTTTCCCATGATTGACTCGGCATTAGAAGACTGAGAGCTGGTTAGACAAGGTTGTCATGACAGTACCGCATGATGAATAGGGCTGCGTGAACACAGCTGACTCCATTCACCGCCAACCAGCATGGCTTCTCCCATCCCCTTCAAACATCCTTGCGTGAAAATGTCTACAATGATCCTTGCATGCCTGTAACATTGTCACTACGCTTAGCTGGTGTGGCAACAGGCGAGTACTGTCACTGAATGAATGAATTTAATTGCTAGTGGATTAAATGTGTCTATTGTGCATAATTATTCATGTGATGGGCAGAAATGAATGGAGATTGATAGATTAATAGATAGCGAATAATAGACTGAATAGGAGGGCTTGTCATATGGAGGCAGTCGGCCAAAAGAAGAAGAATATGTAGCGCATCATACTCACAATTGCCATGTGAGATGCTTATAGGTTCGCTGTCTTCGGGGAAGGCCGCCCCAGCTACGTGCAGTAGCGCGAAGCAGAGGAGGAAGGCCCCCGACCTCATGGTCGCGCCACTCTGCAGCTGCCACTGCCGGTCCTTTGATGCGGATGTATCTCGGCCTGCGGGGAAAAGAACAAAAAATGGTGAAGTGGATGGAGGAGGCACCATGCAGAATAGAGGATTTTCAGGTAGAAAATGGCATAACAGCACCTTCCGCATATTCTCATTACGTACACAGGTGCAATGCTTACAAATTTTCAGTGACTCATTTGAACCGTGTTGCAAATGAAAGAGCTTTAAGTGGATTACGAAGGTGATATGCGTCATAGGCTTGATGTCAGGCAGAGAGGATCTTTCTTTAACTGCATTGGCAGATTAACCTGCTTTCAAGTAGTTTCAAGATCTGCAAATGCAAAGGGGGGCAAGTACATCCTTCACTACTTGTTAGTCATTCGACAAGTACATTCCTCTTTTCAACACACTCATTACTGCTGCACTCACAACCACACCAGAAAATGACATAAAAATCAGTTAATAGGTAAGGGAATAACAAACTGGTTCTTTATCAAATAAACAAATAAATAAAATTAGAATGGGTTCAGTTTTCTGATTTGAACAAAGTGCAATTAATTGGTCAAGGATATTTCATGTTTTTATTGGTTATTTTTAATGTTAATGTGTTTTAATGACAAATGAGCACTCTACATTATCCTTTTTGAAGTTGCGTTTGATCAGCCATTTTTAAAGAACCAAAAATAGCCAAGAGGGCATGCCAAACCTCATGATTTGATTTTGATGGGTAAATTTTCACCCGATCATCTCCCAAAAGAGGCAATAGCAATTCAATTCAGTGTATTTATTGGTTTAGAGACACAAACGTGTCATGTCCTTCAGCAGCATGCTTAGGTCTGAAGATGTTTTCTAGAATCGAGTGGAAGGAATTTCACAGAACAAAGTCAAATATGTTGTCTATTTTATTTATTTATTTATCTATTTTCTATGGCAGACTAGTTTTGGTTATAATTGAATGCAAATCGAACAATATAAACATTCCCCATTGGTAAACTTTTGGTGGTATGAGTTGGATTTAAAACCCCAATATTTCATTTCTTTTGGCAATTAAGAGTGAAACAGCACAATTTCCCTCATCACATTTTCTATGGTACACAAAAACATTAAGATTTTTTGGCTCTTGACAGACTTTGAGAAAACATTACAGATTGTGAGGGCATACTGTGTCTTCTGTCCAAAGTTGAAGACATCAAAGAGGTAAAAAACCCATTTATATGATTCAATTCCCTCACCCAATGGAAATTAATAATACAATTAGAATCAAATGGATAAGGAGTAGAAATAGTGGACATATCAAGTGAGGAGATGACAGATACAGATCATATAATCTTTTTTTTTTTTTTTTTTTTTTTTTTTTTGCCAATAAGAAATGATGTACTGTAGTTTGGAATACAACTTACTGTACAGTATGCCCGATGACTAAAACATTAGGCTGCTGTGCTGTCGCATTTCCTGAATTACCTGAGATGTTTTACCTGATTAGATAAACACTGTGTCCTGGACAAGCTCATTCGCTAATGCAATTTTATACGCAAAGTATAAGTATCTATGCACTCCAATCCTAGACATACCACGCCGACTTCTCTCGTCGTTTATGGCAACAGATTACAGCCATAAATCAAACGGGACAATTATTGCGTTAGTAATCTAATCAAGAAGCGAGCGTTTCATTTGCATTATGCCTTCTTTTTTTTCCCTCCAGCTTGAGTGTCAAGACATTGCGGAGAATGCAGCGGATGCTTCTGGGATGAGGAATTGAATAAAACACCCCGTTTAAATTTATTTCACTCTGATAAAAGTTGTTTATCCCAAGATGTATTATCGTTCACTGAAGGCAAGAAGAAGCAGAGGAAAGAGAGAGAGGAAAGGGATTACTTTTACTTTGCAATGTCTCTCTCTCTCTTTCTCTGCCTTCATGCTCCTGTGAATCTCATTGAGGGGAGGAATGAAAACACTATTCACACAGAGGATCACTTTCACAGAAGGAGAAACGCAAAGCTTTGGAAAGTCTAGAGACCCCCTTCATCTCCCTTCGTCCTGCTTCTTTCACACCAACTTCACGACAGAAGAAACAGCCAAACAACCCTGCAGATATTTCATATACCACATTTAGATCAAGTTAACCAAGGGGTACTGGATCTGAGAAGAAAACAAAATGTATGTTGTAGTATGTATCTTGTGGCAGAGGGGCATACAAGTTGTCAAATTAACAAAGTTGTCATATTAATAACAACAAGTTAGGAGAAAAAGGTCCAAATATTGAAAAAACAATGTTCTAAAGAGACTTCTATTCTTGTGCAATTACCGGTATGCTTTTTTTCAATACAAAAAATCAGGGTTCAGCAACCTCTTTGATCCCTCTGATCAGTTCACTTATGTGATTTGACACAGGAATTTAGCTTACCTTTAGTAAGCAAAGTCAAGCTCACTTTCTTTGTATCTTTGTTAACGAAACACTCACGCAGGTCATGAAATCACAAACTATGTGAAGTCATGGTTCGGGTTGGGCATCGTTTGAATTTGAATGGTTCGGATTCTGATTCCAATTCCACGTTTCGATTCGGGTTCCAAACGATTCTCAATTCCGATTCTTTTACTAGGCAGGGTAAAAAAAAATGCATAGTTTATATTAATTTCTTAACTTCTCGATTATTTTTTCAATTATATGAACTTCTCACGGGGCTAACTTTAACTTGTATATAAATATCAGCCTTTGAACGTTAAATATGATGAAGTTTCTTTCCACAGGAGTGCACCTCTAAAAAGATTATTTTTCAAAAGCTCACGGAGAAAACATTTACACAAATTCTTTTGCCTATGTTTTAGAGTGTCTTATGCTGCAGGCATTTATGGTATTGCATCGTTTGTTTTAGGTGGTATTTCTACAAGTTAGTTAAGGGCTGACATCTTGCGGGGACTGTTCTGCCCCATGATCTTAAGTTGACGACTTTGATTTCGTTCGAAACTGATATATTGTTCATCCGTCCACAAGATGGCACTATTGTAACTCCGGACTCGACAGTTTTTCTTTGGTTTTGCTATGTGCGCTTGGCTTCCCCTAGTTGTGACTTACTTGAAGCAGCAGGCAAAAAGAACTTATTACATTAGTTGGAAAAGAATCCTTGAGATGTACACCCACTACACACCTCCTCTACATGATACATCGTTGGGAACCTTTGATGAAGCAAAATCTTTAAGTTTGCACGTTATTACAGCGGGTGTGATATTATTTCAGTGTGTTTATTCTGTTACTATGTTGTCAGTTATGTGAAGCGAAGCAACACGTTTATGTGCTAAGATAAATTAGCCACTTCATATAGTTTGCTCCTAACAGAGCGAGTCTTCTGTGGCTTCTTCTTCGTGGTGTTCGGCAGATATTTTTTTCCGGTCGGCGGTCAGAACATCGAAACTTAAAAAATTCGAACGGTTCCGCGAGAACCGGACTGTTAGTCCCAGATCACATCGATGCTCGATGCCCAACCCTAGTCATGGTGCACACCTTCCGAGTGGCACCGTGACTTTACCTAGTTGGTGAACTGTAGTGTGAATAAAGATACTGGTATATAAAAATTGAGCCTAACTTCCTTAAAAAAAAAGAAAAAAGACTTTATTCTCTTACTACCTAACATTGATGACATTTCATTGACAAGATTTTTAAAAAAGCTTTAATACTAAAATCTTCTACAAGGTTTCTAGTTTCTAATTTCTCTTCTGAACTTTGACCTTTACCCTTGCCGTAATTGACTGATTGATGATCAGCAAGAGGCACAACATTGCCGGAAAGATGGCCAATCACATCCTAAAAAAGTTGGAAGTAAATAACCTTTCAGTTGTATTTCCAGATGGGACCTCGATCATTGCAATTTAAAGGTGAAACTGCAAAAACCCTCTTCTTCCATATGTTATTTGCTTTGATATAAAAGCCACGAGATTCATCGCAGTTCTTCTTCCATCTGCACCGATAGGATACACTGGATGGAAATGTTTTAAAATACTAAAAAAAAGGCATTGATGCACTAAATGGCTTCAAGTGAAACTCAAAGGCCGCTTTCATCACCGCATGAGTAACAGAGAGACCCAGTCTGGCTCTTCTAGAGGAGAAATTGCTTCCTTGTGTGCTTAAATCTTGGTTTGAAAGCTACTGTAGCGCACACCCTCAGAACATCAGGACTCAAGGACTGCACGTGGAGCAATAAATTACAGAAACTCAACAGGTGGGACTTGCAGATTTCTCAATCCAAATGAACTGAACAAAACAAGCACTTCTTTAGGATTTTTCTCCCTAAAAATTTAAATGCAGTTTAACGCACTAAGCCGCAGCTACTTTAGGTGGCATTTCGAGTCCAAATGTGTGTGACTGATAGAATGAGTGTGTAAGTCTGGGGTGTTAATAAGGCTAATTGCTGGCAAGAGACCACTAGCAGGTAGTAAAAACATGAGAATCAATCCAGAACAAACTCCCGTAAGCTTTCCAAGGAATAACATGGACTCTAACTACATCACATGTATGTACATCCCAAAATGAGCAGCCCCACGGGGGCAACCAAAACAAACGAGCACCGAGCTTTGACAGTAAACACATTAGGAAGTCTGATGATGTTTTGGTTGCTAATACGCTAATGCGGATGTGTTTGCTGATGGTGCGCAGCTGCACACATTTGTCAAGGTCAGCTGTTATAATTGGGAAAAGGAAGAAACATTATAACACAACATTGATATTATTGTCAGTCTGACAAATGGGAAAAGTGTCTTTGCACAGATTTTTTTTTTTTTTTTTGAATGGAGGAAAAAGGAACACCCTTTTAAATGTGCGTAATGTCTCATCATATGCAAATCTTCCAACACACTAATTCTTACTCATGATGCCTGATTTTACCATCAAATGTTCTTTTTCTTTCCTACTTTGGGGGAGAGAACGGGGTATTACTGACATCCCAAGTTCGAAAAACTCATTTCAGGGAGATTTTTAATATCGACCCTATCCACCACCCCCCATCCCAACAGCCAACCCCTCCCGTGCCCCAGACATAGACACTAGAGTGGTCCTATAATGACTTTTTAGCCGATATCCCGACATTGTCCAACTCCAAAAATCCGACACCGATATATGCTGTCGTGGACTTATAACATATTAACATATTATGGCTAATTGTATTGTGATGGATACTGGATGCTTTAATAACGATAATGCTCACAAAAAAAAAATCTCAAGCATCTTAGTTTGGAGACATCTAATGGTCAATAAGCATAACTGCAATGCTAAGCTGTGACCAGCCCTTGTACAAAGGCAGAAGGCTTCTACATTAACTTTAAAGGCAACATACATATTGGAACAAAACCGTTAATGAAAAACTGATGTTGATATTATCCAATATTTTTAAAAGTATTTTATTGGCCCAATATTGACTAATACACACTTAAGGCCGCTTAACTTTTTCCTCTTCTTCTTCTTTTCCTTTCGTCTTTTCCCTTGAGGGGTCGTAATTTAAGAAAGGTTAAAAAAGTTCCCCAAAATAATTACCATATTTTCCGCACTATAAGGCGCACTAAAAGCCTTCAATTTTCTCAAAAGCCGACAGTGCGCCTTATTATCCACTTTATACAGTATATGGTTCAATATTGTTTAATCATGGCATGAAATTCCCTTTAGCTCAGCTCCATCTAGTAGATGCATAATGACACCAAAACCACGACTACTACTGCGCTTTATAATGCGGTGCGCCCTATATATGATAAACATTTTTAAATAATAAATTTAAATACTTTTTAAAATTTATTCAGGGTGCGTGATAGTGCTGAAAATAACATTAATCAATTTTAAGGTAAATTCGAAATTAATTTAGCCAATGTTTTTGCTTAATTTTACAACAGCCTTTGCTTCCAGAAATTAAATGCAGGTGATGGCATGTTAAACTTACCCTACCTTAACCTGTCTTTTACAATCATTCAATCAAGTCCACAGTGTGCAATGCTGAAATCACACAGTGCCCCTCACCACAGTGTCATTATTCTTCACCTTAAAGGTGCCATATTGAGTTTTGTCACTTATTTAACTCGCGACTGCTACCTCCGACCTAAAGCGTTACTGCAGCCTCTATGTTCTGTGCTGATACGAGCATGAACATAAAGCTCGGAGTCTGACCTGGAGTTGAGACAGGCTTCCAAAACGGCCCCTTCTTAATGTCTGCAGAATCCATGATAAATTATGGACAGTAACCAGCTCGCTTGTGCAGTGTTTTTGCCAAGCAGAGACTAGGTGGCTGTCAGTGGGAGGTGCACAGGTCTGTGATCGCCCAGCGTTTTAGACCCGAATCCTCTCTATTGAAAGGATGAAAAATGGCTTTTTTGGGCGTTCTCTGTTGAAAAGTCTAGGCTCTGTGTACTCATCAAGGCTCTGGAGGAACATGCATGGAGTAGAAAAGTATTTTACATTCCACATAGAACTTTTAACTAGGCAGGGATATACTTTTGTCATATATTCTGCTAGTATATTCTGCAAAACTGACTAAATTCTCAAGAGCCCATCAAACTTTCCAAAAACCTGAAAATTACACTATTTCATCTCATTACTATGCATCGCTTTCTGTAATTTCAGAGTGAAAAAAGTAGGATAGGGACATCTCAACTAATATATTTTCATTGCGAAAATATGATTATAGCATTGCCAGACATGATTCTTAATCGCTGGTGACAACAGAGACATGTCAGTATATAAGTGTTTTTTCTTCATCACAGCCGGGAGTATAAGAAGAGGAAGTGTTCCATATTTATAGTTAAGTGGCGGCTTCTCGTAAATGCCGTCTGACAGCTTTGATTCGAGGGCGGTGTGCCTGTGTTTATATTTGGCAGGCGGGATAACGTGCACAGATGACAGGAACGCCACAGGGAGGGGCCGTCTTAGTGGCAATGTGGACATGAAACATGATTGAAATGTGAAGCGCATTTTAGGAACAGCTACGATTTGGACAGGTAAAAAGCATCATTTTCAAGAAAAAAAGAGAATCTTTGAATGTGAGTAAAAGCAGTGCAAATGTTGTCCAATTTTCTTCCATTAGGTGTTTCCAAAATGTTTACACTTACTTTATGACATTGGCTATACTGTATTTACATGGACACTTTGGCTAGGTTCATACCGCAGGTCGTAACGGCCAATTCCGATTTTTTTTTATCTGTTTTTTTTTTTTTTTTGGCGTGCCCATTCAGACTGCCTTTTCCACTGAGCCCGTTCAAGTATCACGCATGCGCACTACTCACAGTCCGAGATGCGCTGAGCAAACTGACCCACATGCGCAGGAGCATCAAAACAAATGACTACACATGAAGCACACAGACACATACGGACAGTTTGCCCCGACTGCCGGCCATGTAAGCAGTCTTGAAATATTGGTCCTTTAGAGCAGTGAGAAAATTTATCCTCAACCCATTTTATTTTTTTATGACTGTTGTCAAGCCCCCTCCTTCCCCAAAAGCCGCGTTCAAACTAGGCGCTAATGCTATTGCACAGCTGCACCACTACCGTAGCGCCCTGTCCCTCTCGCTCTTTGCCGACGTAATTGTTGCATGAATTCCAACTCGGGGGACTTCACAGTTCAGACCGCAGGCACATTATGGAAAAATGTGGCCCAGATTGGATTTTAACCACATACGAAAGTAACCTAGATCGGATTTGAAATGGTCCACTTTTATGCGACTTTTCCCGTTCAGATCGTCAAGTTAATTTCCTCACTCAAGCCGGAAAAACACGAAAAAAGTGGATTCGTGCATTAAGACCTGCGGTATGAACCTAGCCTTTCATTCAGATTAAAAGCCTGATCAGATTAAAAATGCTTCATGTACACATCCGTTTCGGAATATTCTAACCCGATCCAAGGCATTCCGATCAAGATTCTAATTTCAAACGAGAGGGGTGGTTTATGTTGATAATAATAATATTATATCGAAAATTGACAAGATTAACAAAATGTTAACCAGGGGTGCTCAATATGATGATCGTGATCTATCAGTCAATAACAATGCTTGTGCGGGGAAGATGGTGAAATAAATTAAAAAAAAAAAGAAAAAGAAAAGAAAAGAAAAATTAAAGGCCAAAAAAAGGCTTACTTATGCTTTGTTGTGCAATATTGCTGCTGAGCTTTGTAGGCTGCCCAAAAAATAAAGGGCTCGGGGCCTTAAGGGTTAAACATGTTATTTTATGCAGTATTGATTCTGAGCTTATTAGGCGCTATATGATGCTATACAATTAAGTTAAATTGTATTGAATTGAAAATAGACATAAACCTGAGCTTTCTAGGCAAAAATTAAAACCCAGAAGGTTGTCTCCTTTAAAAGTATGCCACAGTATGAATTTATTTCTATTTCTGTGGTTGGAATGTGATAATGTAGGTATTCGGGGATAGATTATGTCAGATAAGGTGCAAATACATGGCCTGACACTGCTTTTCAAGATACCTGCCACTTAATAAAACGGATTTTCAATGACAGGCTGTGGGATTTTTTCTTCCGGGTGACATTTTCGTGAAGAGCAAACATTCTTAAATCTTAGGTATATTAATAGCACATACGTAGCCAAGGGAGTGTAGGTAACACCTGCACACTCAGGTGTGAAATGAGGGGGAAAATGTTGTTTGTTGTCTGGTTTTAGAACAGCAGACATACATTGTGCCACTCAAGCTCATTCGAAGCCCGAGTCAGAGGGTGATTTTAAGTCTTGTCAGGTCGGACATCATTAGTTGTGTGGAGCCTTCAACCAACAAACCTTTAAACATGCAGTGGAGTTCATGACTTGAATGAAATTTTCTCAATCGAATAACAAAATGGTCAAGTTTATGTTATGAGGGTAGGTGTTGCACATTTTTATCCATTTCCTCTCTTTATATGGGCATAAACGATAAGAAAAATGTTGATATTGTGGTGTGAAGCATTAGCATTATGAGTTATGTTCTTAATTTGTTTTTAGAGTTGGCAAGGGCATGAAATGTACAATAATGACTTGAATGACACGTTGTAGCCAGCTATGTGATTGCTTAAATGGCCACATTTGACATGCAGTAAGAGTAAACAAACATCAACTGATCAATATTCTCCTCCTTAAGAGTTCACAGCGTTCTCAGTTCGCACAGTGTTAAGATACAGTTTATCACATCTGACTTACAGCCTGTACTTCTCAACAGTCAATCAAAGATTGCTTGGTTGGCAGTCTTTCTCAAGATTGGGGTGTAACAAAATATCGAAATTATGATATATCGTGATACTTTGTATCCTAAAAGGTTATCGATACGCTCATGCCAAGAATCGGGATACAATTTAAAAATCGTTTAAAAAAAGAATAAGGTACCAACAAGTTGCTACAAAATCTTCCACCGTAATACTGTCTTACTTAACTCTATGGCTGCTATTGACGGCGCTCGACGCCCAATCCACTGGGACTGGGAAAGGCGAAATAACGTTCATTCGAAACCAGAGACCCATAAAATGCTCCAAAATCAACAGGACGTGACTGAAAATCAACAGGTAATGACCCAAAAACATGGCATAAAATTACCTCGCTGCCTGGCATTGGCTGCCATAGAAGTGGAAGGGGCCCGTTTGAAGAGGGAGGGGTTCATTCGCTGCCACCCACCCAATTCAAATTGACTGGACGTCTAGTAGTGATAAACTTACAGCAAAATGATGTTGTTTTTCTGTTTATTAGTGATCTTGTAGAATATCTTAGAATGATTTCCTGACCAATGTATTGATAATCGTTGTATCGCCATATCGTTAGATTAGGGGTGGCCAACCCTGGTCCTCGGGAGCCGCAATCCAGCTTGTTTTTCATGTCTCCCTCCTCCAACACACCTGAAACCAATTATCAGGATTTTTATCAGGCAACTGCAGAGATTGGTGATGAGCTGATCATTTGAGTCAGGTGTGTTAAAAGAGGGAGACATGGAAAACAAGCTGGATTGTGGCTCTCGAGGACCAGGGTTGGCCACTCCTGCGTTAGATCATCGTTATCGTGAGCTTTGTATCGTATGTGGGCTACCAAGAGGTTCACACTCCTATCACAAACTGTTCGTTCATCAATTGCAGAAATGTCAACAACAAATTTCTGACAGGTGGCCAGTAAATTCCAGAATGATCATCAGTCAACAGCACACTGACTGCCAGTCATTCACAAGCTGGTCACCAGTGAATTGCAGACTTATTGCCAATTAATCACAGATTGGTTGCAAACTATTCACTCATTAGATAACAACAATTTCAGACATACTATCACAAAATCAGTGACTATAACTACTTTCAAAAGTTTGAGACTGATAGAACTACGCTCCAACTGATGTTTTGCCAGGTTTCATTTTGTTCAGCAACCACCGCTAAACCCCTGCTGACAAACCACTGTGGAAAACTACGGTGGAAATGAAGAACACACAAACAATATTTTTAGAAAAAAAAACATCCACTTTCACAGTGTTACAATGTGCTACATTCAAAAGTGGTTTAAAAAACTATTCTCTTGCTTTCCTCCATAGTGCACATTCCTTTTTCATCATAGTCCTTGTCTTTGATAATTTTGTCGCGTGCCTGAATGCACTTTTCCGAAAACGTCCTTTTTATGGCTGTTTTGACAACTTTGATATCTTTGATGGCTGTTTTGCCACTTTGATTCATTTCTTGTTTTGCCATCTTTCATGTCTTTCATGTGAATGTAACGCAAACGGCCACATACAGGGCACACCTTGTCATTCATGCGTTTTCTTTATTTTCATGACTACATTGTAAATTCTCACTGAAGGTAATAAAACTATGTATGAACACGTGAGGAATTATGTACTAAGCAAAAAAAAAAGGGTGACATAACTAAAAACATGACTTCAAAGTAGCCACCCTTTGCTCTGATTACTTTTTTGCACTCTTGCCATTCTCTTGATCATTTTCAAGAGGGAGTCACCTAAAATGGTTTATGACTTTACAGGTAGGGTTGGGCATCGTTTGAAACTGAACAATTCCGATTCCATGTTTCGATTCCAGTTCTGAACGATTCTCGATTCCGATTCTTTTAAGAGGCAGGGTAAAAAATTTTTTAAAAAGAGACAGGGTCAAAAAAATAAAAAATGTAAAGTTTAAAAATGCTTATATGAATGTCTGAACTTCTGGATGAATTTTTAAATTATATAAATTCAAAATTTATTATTTAATAATTATTGTTTTTTTATCATTTATTATTTTTTATTATTTATTTATTATTAATGCAATTAATATGAAACTTATGAATTATATAAACTTCTCACAGGGCTATTTTTTAACTTGTATTCAGATATCAGTCTTTGAACTTGAATGTGATGAAGTTTCTTTCCACATAAGTGCACTTTCACAAAGATGTTTATTTTTCAAAAGCTCACGGAGAAAACATTTACAGATATTCTTTTGCCATGCATGTACCTTAGCTGGGAGCTACGACGAAACATTAGTATAAATTCTTCTATTGGTTATAATTTGAAGATCTTTTAATACTGTTGATTTTAACGGAAGCGTCTACTGCTTTAAGATGGCGGCTGTTTACTAACGCCAGTGAGTCTGTCATTTTGCATCTAGTCCTCTATACATTTGCTAACGCCATTGACGCTGTCATTTCGCATCTAGTTCTATAAACATGTGATATTGACCATAGCCCGAGGTAATAATACGACCATCCATCCGTCCGTCCGTCCGTCCGTCCATCCATCCATCCAATGCTTAATCCGGGGTCGAATCACGGGAACAGCAGAAGACAGACGTAATTTATTGTTTTCAATACCTTTCTGACTGGTTAGAGGACCGGTGCGGAACTCAGCTATGCTACTCGGCACTTGTATTCTATGAAGCCGGAGGTGTTTAATCATACTGCTCGTGCAGCCACCTTTGAATGATATAGTTGTGTTGCAAATGTTGCACTTAGCTGACTGGTCTTTTTTTTTGTTTTTTTTTTTGTAAAAAGTTGACCCAAACTTTTGAGCACCGCCGCACCGTGTCCATGGTTGTAATCAAGCTGCAGTGCACAAACACGCGCTTTTTGTGGCTTCTTCTTCGTGGTTTTCGGCAGCAATATTTTTTCCGCTGAGCGGTCAGGTCATCGAAACATGGGATTGAAATTTAAAAATTTAGTCATTTGTGTCGCACCGAATGAGGTGTGTCCTTAAGACACATCAATTTGACAAAGTGGGTCTCACAAATGATGTACAAAAATAAACTAAAACTATTTTACAGCGACAGCTACAGCAACTGTTCCCTGGTAAATTGAAGAAAGTCTGATTTTTGTCATGCCGAGACTACAGAATACAGCATTTTAAGAGTTCTCTTCAAGTTGTATTTAAAGTATGTGGCCGTTAAAGATTTTAGACTCACATGCTATATTGTAGTAGTATAATTGGAGTTGCACAATTTTCTTGAGGAATCAAATATCTATTTCTTTAAGTTTAATTTTTCCCCAAAGTTGTCCATTTACTAATCCCACCGTCCGACATGCATCCTAATGTGAGGTCTGTATAGGCCCCGAAAGCTGAAAAGAAATAAGATCAAGCAGAAAAGATTGTATAGAATAGTTGAGACTTTAAGGCACTGATCCACCGACATGGAACACATCCAAGCATCAAGGCTCCTTGACAGAGCCAAAGCTTTTTTTCACATGTCAGATCTGCTTGATGAATCCATGAGAAGAGACACCGGAAGAGCTTGAACCAAGGTGCGTTGCATCAAAAGGAAGCTGCATGACCAGCATCCAAACTACAGTAAGCCCCAAAACACTGACACACATCACCCAGTTCGTTGCCTTCCTCAGATGTCTTGCTTTCAAGTCAATATCAGTACCAAGATAATCCATCATGGTTTAATTATTAAAAGACAATGAAGTGGGCATGAATGAGGCGCCCCGTCGCTGTCGGGCCATTTATTGAAACAGAGGGCCCCGATGCATGGACGTCTCCTTTTAAAGGACTGATGGATTGATTGTGGAAGCGAGCCAAAGAAGGCTCAAGGGAAGCACAAAAAACAAGAGATCAGAGGCACAGTGCCAACTTTGCCAAATAGCAGCCTCACGAAAAAAAAAATTCTCCATGTAGAGATAAGCCGCTCGCTGTCTTAATAATGTCGCCTCTGGGATGTTAAAGACATTCAGTCTGTGCACGAATCTGTGCGTTTTAATCATTGTACTGATAAACCAGTGAAATGCTTTGAGGCACTTTGACAAAGGAGAGTGGTGGGATGGGAGCGTGTGAGAAAGATTCCAAATGTGCACCGACATCACACCAACAAGCATAATAACCTGTACTACTTATGATTTTGGAGTAAAAGTGGGTCAAGAGCCAGCAAGGCTTTTGAAGCACACCTAGGACTATCTGGAATAGCTTTCAAATCCCTCCAACCATCCATCCATTTTCTCCCACTCAGTCATGGAGAGGCTAAAGTTGGGCGATGTGCACACCAATCTGGTTGCGAGACACCAACAGGCCACATAGGCTAAATTCATACCGCAGGTCTTAATGCACAAATCCGATTTTTTTCGTGTTTTTCCGACGCCAGTGAGGCATTAACTTGACGGTCTGAATAGGACAAGTCGCATAAAAGTGTACTATTTCAGATCACATCTAGGTCATATACGTATATGGTTTTAAATCCTATTTGGGCCACATTTTTTCATAATAAGGTGGGTGTCTGAACTAGCATTGCCAACGCCCTGAATACAAAAATTAGTGAGACCTCATTGGTAGAGCCGGCCAGCCTCATAACCGTATCCTTTTGATTTTTTTTTTCCCAATATTAAACGTAAATATCAAGTTATATATATATTTTTTTAAACCATTCCATTTTTACAGTGTGGGAGTCATTTTCTATATCTTAAGGTCCAATCTAAATTCTACACCATTACGGTTGACTTGTGAACCATCCCCAAGTGTAATCTTCTTCTTGCTCAGTCAGCTAGCCCTCAACTGTAAATGGTATAAAGGACGGACGGATGAACAGATGCAATTTCTGGACCTTCAGAGTTTATCCCAAAATGTGCAAGCTAATACATCAACGTTAAGGACACGCTCGGTCACACGTGGCCTTTTCCTACAGTCATTTGATCCGAATTTCTGTCTCGCTCGACGGGTTGAGTTCACAGTTCAGCTCGGCGCGCCTCTCAATCCTTGCCAAAAAGCGTAAGGATCGGCTAGGGGATTTGTTTTCTGTCCAGGTGCAGTGAGGAAGAAGAAAAAACATCATCAGAATGTCACTGCGCTAAATGCCACTTACATTGCACCTCCCTGTGGAACAGCAGGGGAGGAGCGGGGGTTGTTGCTGTCACACGCTACAAGGTGAATTTCATTGGGAAACACCCTTCAAGGCAGACTGTGGCGCTCCCTAAGGTTATGCTGCTCTACCCTGTGGAGCGCTTCTAGCAATGAGACCCCAGTTTAATTCGTACAACTAGCCATACTACTTAAAATATATATATACAGTATATATATATATATATACATATATATATATATTTGACTAAATATGACTGACTAAAACCTGTTAAAATCCAGATTTTTCTTTTGTGTTTTTCATTTCAAATGAATTCGGATCAGCAAATAAATAAAATATTTTATAAATAAGATTTTATATATGGCGGGAAACACAGACAAGGCCGATAAAGCAGTTTCTGCACTTGCTCCCCTCTTTAAAATAAACTGCTGTATTTTAAGCCAAAAGAACTGTTGTGTTTGATAGAACAATATGTCTATATGCTGCCATAGCAGTTTCATGGCGCATTAAGTCCCCAAACTATTTTTCATTTGTCCGTTTTACCCTCAAAACCCCTGTATACAGACACAGCACAACCGCTTTATTTTCAACCAAGCCATAAAAAGAAAGTAAGTAATTATATTTATTTTTCGAAATGTCTATCATTTTTTAGCTTAGAATCATTAATTGATGTCTAATATTTAGTTTTAAAAAACACAACTTTTTTAAAACAAATATTCACTCGCATAACTTTTAAACAAATAATGTCACAATTTAAAAAATAGTGTCTGTAAATAGGTCACGTATATCTACCTCATAACTATTGCTTAATTGTATTTTTTTTTTTTTTTTTTTTTTTGTTACTGTCGCATTTTCCTCAATATTTTAGATGATAAATAATTGATCCAAACAAAGGAAATTTGGGGGACAAAAAAAAAAAAACGTTTAAAAGGGCAAATATTTGAAAAAGAAAATCCCGACCACTCCTTGAGGTCTGCGATTGCTGCATCCCGACCCTTGTTATGTTACCGTATTGCATCCGTAGAATCCCCAAAATGTCCAGCTGTGGCCATTCACAGCTGTGTATTTAGACTCAATGATACATGCCACGGAATTTTTGGTTCAAAACAAGGTAAGTATGCAATGTTATCTCATTAAAATCATGGAGTCTTTAATAACGCTCACCTCGAGTTAGGGTTTAGGGGTTTAAAAAAATGTTGTTGTTTTTTTTAAATGCCCTCCTGTTCATTTTTCCCCCCAGAAAATAGAAAATTGAGAATTTAAACTATCCAATGATGTATCACACATGCATATAAGACAATTTTGAAATTTGGCCTCATTGGGGGTCTGAGCAGAACTTCAAGTCACCTGAGTGTTTTCCGCCATACATAATTAAAAAAAAAATAAAGAATAAACTTTAAATCACAGATTAGCTACCAGTGACATGAACGGCCTTGCTGGCATTAAAGAGCTGTGCATTCAAAGAATGAAAATACGGCCAGTATTTTGACTTCTTGTCAACCAAACATAATATTCTAGCGTCGGAAATAGGATGCCAAATCGCTGTGGTTTTCTTGAATTTTAATAGTAGCACAGCTTACAACACAGCTACTATGGGCTGTAGATACGCAAAACAACCAAACAGGTTTACGCGCTAATGTATACCAGACAAAGCGTTTAGGAACATAACCGTAAATTCAGTGTACACCTAGTAACCAGCAGAACACTCGCAACCAGAGATGTTACAATATAAAGGTTCACTGTGCCAACCACAAGGTGTTTTCCTACATGAGAAACAACTTCAAACAAAGAAACATTTAGAATCACAGCATAGGAAATTCAAATTAACAGAGCAATTCCCCTCAGGTAGTGGGAAGTGCATAAAAAAATGGAAAGAATATGGTTGTCATTTATATCTTAAACCTGCTGAATTTGATTTAAACAGTCACTTGTAATCTAACTTAATTACTGTCAAAATCAAATGATATGTGAATTCACTAAATTACTCTTCAAATGAGTAATCTGAAATCCATAACCAGATTACTATTTAAAAGTAGCTGTGAAAACACTGTATTCACTGTCTATTCCAGATAACTGCTGTAGATGTTTCTATGCTCACGTGAAGTCTTTAGCTTAACTAGTTACCGACCGGGATTCTTGCTGCTATAAGCATCAAGACAATTTTGAGCCTGCTAACAGTAGTTGTCAACATTAACCAGCTTCAGAAACAAACTGTAGTGCTGGTGCTGGAGCAGCAGCAACAGCATTCTGGCTGAGAATGCCTTTAAATATCAATAATAAAAACCCACCCACCCTTTTTTTGAGGGTTAGGGGCTCACGAAATCTTACGCACTGGCATGGATAGGGGCCCACTGAAACTGGATGTGTACAGGCCCCCAAATTTGGTGCTACGCCCCTGGGAATGTCCATGGATTAAACATTAATTTTCCATCACCTCTAGGCTAAAGCATGTTTTAGGACAGCAAAATGTTTACAAAATGTGAAATAATGTTGAGAAATGCCCGATACCAAAGGCAATAACAACACAAACCCTCCTTAGGCTTTCTTCCATGGTACAAGAGAGAAATCAATTTTGTTTTTTACTAATCCAAAATGCATGAGCCTTAAAATGTTTTTGTGTGTGTGTCTGTAATATCATGCTGACAAGAAGCAGACTCACGCATGCATTCCATCTTTTTGAGGCCTGGCAGAAGTTTGCAACAATAATTTTGACAAGTGCTGTGCTCCTTGGGTGGTTTTAGACTTAAATAGAAGAAGATGAGGATCAATAAAACAATAGAAAAGCGAGATGGATATTTACAGCCTACTGTTTTCTTCCTCGACTGGCTGTAAATGAGAAAGGTCTCTGAATCGATAATTTTACAGCAGCTCACTACGTGATGTATTTTACCTGCAGGTTTAAAGACGATTTTGGGGCGAAAAAGAAACTTTCCCATGCAGGAACTTGAATTGGAATCCATTCGGTTCAGAGAGCAGAGTGTAGTGTAAGGATGCAAATGACAGTTCTCCCAATCACATCACATACTTTTGCCCTCCAGTTTGAGTGATCTGAATTTGAGGAGCTGACAATATTGACTACCTCTTCGATACTTCGCCAATTTATCAATTTATTTATTAGTTTATTACAAAACATATCTTATTTTGTTTCTTTTTATCATAGTCCATTTTCATTATTTTGTTGCTTTGTAGCATTAAAAAAACACAATCTTTTTCTACCCGACTCCAATCTTCTAAAAATGTTGCGTAGTGCAAAACCTTAATTCATTCATCTTTCGAGCAACTTATCCTTCCAAGGGTCGCGAGAGTGACTATCCCAGCTACCTATGGGCAGCAGGTGGGGTATACCCTGAACTGGTTGGCAGCCAATAGCCACTTTACTACATTCACACATATGGTAATTTGAAGTGTTCAATGTTTTTGGCAAGTGGGAAGAAACCGGAGTACCCGGAGAAAACCCACACAAGCAAGGGAGGAAAAATGCAAACTCCACAGAGGAAGTCCTTGTACATCCTTTCCTTTGTAGCCCTTAAATAAAATTTAAAAACATTTCAAAAACCCAATCTTTTTCACCCGATTTTTTAAATATGACGTGCTCAAGCGTGATTTCTGGATGGGGGACACCTCTAATCATTATACCTCTGGATTATTTTGTTGCTTATAGCCCTTAACTCATTCACTTCCACTGACAGCGATAGACGTTAAATTTATCTGAACTTGGAACGCTGGCATTGATTGATAATGCTTCACTGCCATTGATGCCAAAACACGTCCAATCCAATTTGACTGTGGGATCGCTGCCAGCCCTCCCAGTCAAAATGGATTTCAATAGCCGTCAATTGCATACAATGAGTTAATAATAATACAAATAAATAAATACATTTTAAAAACCTTTTTCACCCGATTCCGATATTCTGAAAATGACACGATCGTGCAAAATTTCCAATCATGTGATCGGATCGGGGATATCCCTTACGCAAACACATCACTCAAAAGTAACAGATGTTTCCATCCACCAGTCGTTCCATGATTATGATGACCTTGCACATGTCTATGCCTTGCATTATGCGAAGGGACTCAGTGTCCGATCAGATCCATGCATTTTATGTTTACACCACTTATCATCATTAAGATCAAGAGTGAGTTGAAAGCTATGTCAGCTTGCATGAGATTCTTGACAACCTGAATTAGTCCCCAGTCATTCAAAAGGAACTTATAGACAATGGAAAATTTAAAGCAATGAAGGAAACTAAATAATTCATATTATTGAAATCCAGAAGAAGACAGAGTACCCGAAGTAACCCACACAAATATCGGGTAAAGTAGACAGTCCAAACAGAACTTCAGAACTGTGAGGCAGATTTGCTGCAGTGTGAGGCAATACTGAGGTGTGTCTCAAGTTGCCATGGAAACAGTTTAGCGAGCATGTATTGGGCTAGCTTGTACCACATGACTTCTGCTCAGCAACCAGTGGCTTGAACCTGAGTTATTTTATATGATCTATGTTGCTGTTAATATGTTCCATCTGTTTGCACATTTCTTACTGACTAACCACTGCACAATATATCGCCTGAACATCGCCATCGCAATGTGCGCGTACGCAGTGGTCTAATCGCAGGACATGCAATAGTTGTTCGTTTTGAACACGTAAACTTCTGTTTTGCTTCATAAAAGCAGCAAGTGTACAGAGATATGGCCTCCTAGATCCCTATACATACATATATATATATATATATATATATATATATATATATATATATATATATATATATATATATATATATATATATATATATATATATATATATCCCTTAGCCTGGATTAATCTGTATCATATGAATACTGGTAGTCCCCAGGTTCCGACGTACTCGACTTACGCGACTTTACAACAAAGGGGTCTCGTCCGCCATTTTGTCTCCAGTGGTTTTTTTGTTTGTTTTTTTAGTCGCATAAACAGTAACTTATTGTACCTCACAGTATTTTATTTTATTACTTTACTGATATGACGTGTTGTGTCCTCAATTAACGGGAAGTTGTTCAGCTTTACAGACAGCAAACAAATTGTGCTTTTTGCAGCTTTTGACTTCCTTCACCTTTGACCATTTGTAAAGCTGTAACACACATATGTACACTTATGTTCAAAACGACACACATTTTAACAATAAACACTTGACACCAAAAAAATGGTGTTCAAACATCCATCTAGTCTGATTAATATGTAAATTTAGTAGATTAGCCTAATAAAAGCCCGCGATCTTAAATGCTAAGAATGCTAACGTATTTACGATTCTCGTAGCAAATCTCTCACACATAACTCCATAAACTGTATCTTTAAACTTAATTACAAATGCATACACGAACATATATTAGCTGAAAAACTTACAGCCTTACGTGGGCCAGACCAGAGCACAACTGTCCTTTATCAATGTCAGACGAGTCTGCTTGTCAGTCATACTATCCAGCCAGACCCAACGCTGCCACCAGAGAGCAGTGTATCCTTCATTAAACAAAATACAATACTTTTGGCTTTTTTTGATAGTTATTTCGTAGGGGTACTTAAACGGGTTGATTCCAATTTATGCGGAAATTCGGGTTACGTCGCCAGTGTCGGAAAAGAACTCGTTTGTACCCGGGGACTACCTGTACAAAGTGGTCGTGGCGAGTCAATCAAAGTCTTCCCAAACAGAGCTATTCAAGTCATCTGCTGAAAATTCTTTTATAGTATCACAAATTCACAATATATATTGCAACCGCCCCAAAAAGTCAGCCAAAATTTCGTTTTTTTCCAATATCGTGCAGCCCAATTACAGACTGCCCTATTAACAAAATTTCCATTTTCACAAGGGGTGACATTGTCTCGTTTCCTGTTTTAAAGCTTTAACAGTGGTCCCAACCTTTGTGCTACGAACTGGTTTCACGTAAAGCAATATTTTGACTAACCGACAGGAACATCAGCTCACCATCAGTTCAAAGTTCATCTGACCACAATGAAGACAGAAGAGGCAGGAAATATTGCGTCATCTCATAAATCGCCACATGATGAAGCATTTTGTTGTCCCCGCAAAGCTCCGTGATTTCATTTTACCATCATGCCAAATCATTTCATCTTTGTTAATGGCCATTTTTTTTTTAATCTGCGGAGCTTCAATTTCATGCAGGTTCCATTATGCTAAGTGAGTGCGTGTGTGTGCCGGCTGATAGCCTTCCTCTTCCATCCGCTGTGACTGAGCGTGATGCTAATCTCTTTAAAGGTAATGTGCAGGCCACAGGAGAGTAGAAGCTACAACTAGCACTCACTTCCTTAGCCTCCTCTCATTACTTGGCCATCTGTCCTATCGATTTATTGTGCCGCCTTGTTCAAGCACCATTTATTTTTCTACGTATTCTGTCTCGCTCCAACTTAACTCTTTATTTACATATTTGGCCGCAAACTTTAAATATCAATTACTATAGAGGCTAGGACTAACTGAATTCAATTACACTGTGATAGCGTGCGATAACAAAGGATCTTGTTTTCGGTTAATGTATCGTTTCCTCAAATTCATAGCAGCTCAGTAGCTATGCATTGGATTCAGAATGTAAATCGTGTTATCTCAGTGCAACATATGCACCCAGCATTACTGAACCAATGAGGAAGAGGTGGCAGTGGCTGGGCAGATCACGACAACGCCCTGACAACATTTGGTGGCACAGCGGAATCCATAATGTTCCAAGATGCTATATATATTGAATAATAATTCATGGTCCGATTTTTATGCGGCATATAGAGGGAAAATGAGCTGAAAGAGTGAGATATGTTCGCCTTATCTTAAACTATTTATAGGGCAGTCATTGAAGTACTTCCAAATTTAGAATTATAACAGAAGATTTTTCTACTAATTAAAATGTATCTGTATATAATGCCATAGTAAAAATTCATGTATTTATATGGTTATTTTCAACTTGTCTTAACTGTTTAACACGAGAAAGCTTTTTTTTCTTCATCAATATCTATGTTATTTAGTTAATATTCTCCACATATGTTATAAAATCATTTTTTAGGTATTTCACTTCCACTTCAATATGTGCACATTTTAAACTATTTTTAGATTGAGCTTATAATGATCCTTCACCTAATACCGTAATTTTCGGACTATAAGCCGCTACTTTTCCCCCCTCATTTTGAATCCTGCGGTTTATAGTCCAGTGCGGCTTATTTGTTGATGTATTTGGGAAAATTGGTTACAATTTGACAGCGGCGTCATGAGACTGCCATAAGACCGTCATAATTATGACATCATGGGCATAAATGAATGCTTATGATAGATGTCATTAAGTGTCATCTGGAAATTTACGTCACTCAATCTATTTATGTTGAGCCTGGATCTTTTATCATGTCTTTTATTTGTCATGTCATAAGTAAGATGATCTTGTGACAGTCTTATGGTGCCACTGTCAAATAAAGTGTTACCAAATACCATAACTAACAATTAATGAAACAACTGGAACAGTATCTGAAGATATAACTAGCACAGAACATGAATTTTGATTGTTATCTACATCTGTAGCGCAGCAATGCATGCTAGGAGGCATGTTGGGCAACAAAAGTATTGATAGCAGGTGGCAGCAGAGGTTGACTGTCCCCCCAAGGAAGCAGTGATGGCCAAATAAAGCTTATTGAAGCAGTGAAGCTTTGCAGCCATTTGGGTCAAAGCTTCATGGTGGTTCATTTGGTCTTATGGAAATCTTATGACGCCACTGTCAAATAAAGTGTCACCAGTTAATATCTTGGTGTAAATATTCCATAATACAGTGAGGACAGCTGCGGTTTATACTCTGTTGCATCTTATCTACGAAAAAATGCCGTTTTCATGTCAAATTTGGTGGGTGGCGACTTATAGTCAGGTGCACCTTATAGTCCGAAAATTACGGTACATAATTTACAGTATAATAAAAGTCACATAGTGATGCACATTCACATAGTGGGGCACATTATGTCCTGTTAGATTTTGTATCTTCATGAGTTTGGTGCCTTGTTAAACTGTTTTGTAGCACTACAAACCTCTAGCCTTGCTAATCCTGCCACTTTTTCTGCCTTTTTGGGGGTATGGCAGAGGTGGTTTTCTCACTACTAAGCACTCCACTCTTGCTTGTCTGCTGTACATGACGTTCACCAACCCCCAGGGGACACTGACTACCATGATGTACAACCCTGCGCTCCTGTATTAATGCATCAGTTCCATTAGAAAAATGGAATGACAGAGTCGATGTAAGACGTTGCCGATCACAAACAGCGTGGAAAATTACTTATCTGAAAAGCATCATCCGTGCTTGTTGAGCATATTTGTGACAGAAGGATAGCGAAAGGAAGCCAAGATGTGGGGTGCTCCAGCTAACTACTATAAGCAGCAGGAGTGGTACACCCTGAATTGATTGCCAGCCAATCTCTGTTTTTTTTATTCTTTTCACACAATTGGTAATTAGCTTGTTTTGGGAATTTTTGTATGAGGAGACGTTCCTGATAAGTCTATGTGTCAGATTAGTGAGGTGTTTTGATGACGACAATCATGTGGGTTGCAAACACAACGTAAAAGACATATCAAACGTATGACTATATACTATAAAGTCTTGCAATGTCTCTACTAATCTCATTTTCTCTTGTAGTGTCAAATCAAAAAGAACTCCCTTAAGACAACAGCGCACTTTTTACTTGTCATACATAGTTACATTTGCAATTAGCATATGTACTTTTCACTCATGTCAGCTGGCCGCAGCCAAGCGTTTAAAGCGCCATGGGCACTTGCATCATCATTGCATTGCAGGAGGTTCAAATGCATTTCTTCACCCCTTCGCAGGAAGCTTTCATGTAAATTCAGTTTGACCCCGAGGCTTGTAAATGACCGTTTGTTAATTGTGAAGAGCACCTCTCTTGAGGCACCAGCATTCATCCAACAAGTTCTCATAAAACTGCAGTGCGTGTATTAACTCATGCTTCAGTGCTTGTCATGCCATACGCTTAATGTACTCATACAACATAAATATTAGCAATGTGGGCAAATTAAATACAACAAATTCATCTTCAACCATCTAAAAAACAAACTAAAGGGATCAAGTAAGCATGAGCTCACGACTAATGGTCAATAGCTGATTAGCCTACATGGCTAAGTAGCCTATTTTAATGGATTCAGCCTAATTCAGAGATTTCGTTAAAAGCCTTTGCACAAGGTCATGGTAGTCAAGTCAAGTCAGAGAATATCAAGTCAAACAAAAAAATGTTTCACTGAACTCAAATGTTGTTTGTTGCTCCTACTTTCAGATCCTTGCATAATATAGCCGAAGCGCCTGTTAAACTTCACACTCATAATCTGCTGTCTGACTCTCAGTACTGTACAGTCACGACATTGACCTGGTCAGTATGGAATTCTGTTTTTATTTTTTTCATCTTCTTGAGCAGCCTGGCTTTCAAACTCAAAGTAACTTGAACAAATACTTGCTTTCAGCTCTTGCTCGTGTGGATCTGACATTTGAACCAGCTCTTGTGCAAGCTTGACTCCAAAAGGTAAAGAAGCGGCTTGGCCAGACACCACCATTCTGCCTTGTCAAAAAGTGTCTTTTCAACATCAGTATGTTGGATCAACAAAAAATTAATCAACATTGATGAAAAGCAATGTCAAGGTCTGGCAATTAACAACTTAAGGAAGGCAATAGTTTCAAGAATGCATCTATCCATATGTGTGACCACATCCTTCAAGTTCTTTTCCTCTCAGCTAACAAAAGCATCCTATCTCTGGCTACTTTAGAACCCTTTTTGTTCCTTTGCAAATCTGAGAGGGCTCTTCCAGCTGCCAAACAAAGATCTCCCGCCAGAGCCCTTACGCAAATCCTCTCTGGCTTTCATCTTAACCTGGTTATGACTTTCTGTCGAACTATAAAATGGCACAGGAAAAAACAAATGACAACACAAAACGAACAGTCCAATAATGACGGAACATTTGTTCTTGTGAGTCCACCTTGCCTGTCTTGGAGTTACGCGTTTGCCCTCATAGTTGTTGTGTTTCTGGTGAGCCAGTCATATGGGTGGGCGTGTGGTATCAATCCTGCGCTAATACCAAAATGACTACTTCCGTCAACTGCCAAGCAAAGGATTTAACAGCTTTTTTTTAAATCATATGTTCCCACGGTTTGGGGTGAGATCTGGGATGAAGTTTTAGAGGGGAAGTTGGGAGAAGTTGCTCCAGTGGGCCAGAGAGGGATTAGACAAGGAAAAACAACGGTTTCGCAGACACATCAATCACAGTTATTTATTCACTAGATAAACAGGCGTCATGTGGCTTGTCTCTTCAGAGAGTTTGATGGACAATGTAGGGGGAGACCATTTTGAAAAAGGCAAACGGCAACCACACTTTATCAAAGCACAATGACTGATAGCAGGAGGATTCCAATTCAAGATGCCTGCACACTCATTTGAAGAGGATTTTTGAAGATGATTTGATAAAGAAAGGCTGATGTAAAATGTTTTTACCACTTGTAAGCATTTGTGGGTCTGAATACAACTCTAAACCGAGAAGAGTCTTAATGATTTAAAGGACAAACTAACAAAGATTCTGGGGGTGGAAAAATGAAAGCAAAAGCAAAAATGAACTGTCAAGGACTAAATGGATACACACTTGGGCAAGACACAAGTGGCTTGGGGAAAGTGATTGGGTGACACAAGGTAAAGAACTGACAAGAACAGTCAGAAATGATGAGCTAATCAGATGGAAAGACAAACGAGAAACAGGAAAACGGTCACGTGGAGGCGGCATAGGCATGGAGGACCCAAATGCAGGGAAACGGGGAGACGAGGCAAGATGGTGCAGATCAACTCAAAAATGTTGTAATAATCGTAACAAACAAAAAAGCAAGGTTCAAACAGAAATCAGGAGTACTAACGAAAACTGTGGATCAAAACTTACTCAATCTAATCAAATCAGAGGACCAGGAAAGTGAGGGCTTAGACAGTATATCGACTTGGATTGACACTCGGATAGACAATGACCAAACAAGAACAGACAGCACACGGGGAACTTATATACAGACATGGGATAACGAGACAATGAGACACAGGTGGTTGATACAAGAGGCAGCGGATTGGTCAAGACAGAAGGAGCAGGCCACACCAGGTGAAATCAATGGGTAATCACATGGACAAGAAACACTAGGGCAAAACCTAACTCAAGGCATGACAAAAACAGGACAATAAATGGAACGAAGAATAGAACAAACTAAATATAATCTAAACTAATAGATGGACCAGTGCTACTCTGGAAGCAATTGTTTGATGATATTCATGGAATATGTTTTAAGAGCCAAGCTTGGCCACATTTTCCCGCTATGAATTGCAGCACCCACATTTTCGCAGCAACAATACACAACCAAGTAAGGTGAATCTGAAGGTCCCTCGTGCAGAGGTGAGTAGAATAGCCAAACTTTTACTCACACAAGAGTAGGATTACAACAAAATAATATTACTCAAGTAAAAGTAGTCATCCAAAATTTTTACTCAAGCACACTATCGGTGCCAAATAAAAACTTAAAACGTTAAATAGTTTTGTTTTTTATGGCACTTGAAAGACACCATGTGATTGAACAGGCTGGCGCAACCATAGGACTTCCGACTGCAAGCTTGTGTGTGGTCATTTGACCTTATGGTTAGTATAATGGAGTCATGTGGTTATTGTTGTGACGTCTCATTGGTAAAACTAGCAGAGCTACTGTCGGCATCTCTGGCATAAATATAGCAAAATCTAATATATAGAATAAAGAGGAAAAAATGCAACAACTCTAGTTTAGCCCGAAGTAGCTGGATTAGCATTTCTTGTTCAGAAATCTACTTAAGTAAAAGTAAAAAGTATGGCATGGTAAAACAACTCATAGAAGTACATTTTTCCTCAAAAAGTTACTCAAGTAAATGTCAGGGTAAATGTAACGCGTTCCTACCCACCTCTGCCTTCCTGTTCAACAAAGCTGAAAAGAAAACCAGCAACAACAGTCATTTATTTTTAAGCAGTTTCCAATTTATTTCCCAAAAGATATATAATGTAATGATATAAAATGCTTTTGACAACATTTTAATGTGACATTTCCAGTCACGGACCAGCTGGCCACAGTGACTGATGATTACAGAAACACAAACAAACAAACTGAGACAACAATTACAGTTCCTGCTCACTGTTTGTGTGTCTGTCCTCTGGAGGACATCCCCTGGCGCATTCAAATTAACATTTCATCCCTGTGACTGTCTCTGTCTAACTAATTCATCATCATGTGTGTCTTCTTTCATTCAGTGTGTCTCCCTTAAATCCAGCTGGCTTTTTCAAGATAAAAACAAGTCTCACTCCGCCTCTTCAAACACATAAACAAACACACCAAAATATCCAAAACAATGTCCGCCATCACAGTGTACTGCAATCACTTGGCTATGGTACATTATTAGCAGCTTTTTTTTAAACCTAGATTGACAGGCAGATTATATTCGGGGTATATGTGATTAATGAGATTGTCGTAACAAAGTAAATCAATTTAATGGAGATGAAGAAAAAGGGGGAGGCGGCTCCAGGTTCATCCTTCGCGGCTGTCATTTTGTCCTCATAGGAGACATATGGGCAGATTCTTTCATATTTTCCCTCCATTAAGGTATCCGAAACAGGGCCATGCTCAGGTTTTACGGCATTGTCGATTGTCTAAGTAAAATATTGCCATCTTTTTTATTGCTCATCAAGCAAGCACACATTTTTATTGGCAAAGGCATTTGAATTCATGTTAGTCATAATAAATTAATGTCTGTTGTGTTCTTTACCATTAGCTTATATAGATATGTCGATTTTTATGATGATGATGAACAGCACTATGCGCAAGGCTGGGGCCACCATTAGATGTGTTGTTTTTAGCAAGGTCAAAATGACGAGGACCACTCAGTCGTGTGCAGACGTCCACTCAAGGTAGAAATGTCATGACTGGTAAAAAAAAAAATAGTGAAATAATAAATATTGTTTTTAAATTTAAAGTTATCTGCTTGTTTTGCCTATTGTTGTTACTGTGTGTGCAATTTCCACATAATTTTGCCGTGGAACCTTTTTGTCGATTGATGCTTTCTTAATTGTTCTATGTCAACTGTGCAACCTTATTTTCACACAGATAAATGCATGTGACTGGATGTGAGGGGTCTCAACTCTCACGCATTGAGCCTGTTTCTGACACATTACAGACCATTCTGACACCCTACACTATTTTTTACAATTATCACGCCTCCCCCAAAAATATAATGCAGGTAATCCCCAGGTAACCAACAAGTTCCGTTCCTACGCTGGAGTTGTAACCCGAATTTCCGCGTAAATTGGAATTAACCCTTTAAGTAACCCTAAATCTCAAAATAACTATCCCAAAACATGTATTATACGTCACTGTCTTCACCAAGACAGTGGAGCTAAGTCCTAGCTAGACAGTGAGCTAAGCTCCGAAATGACAATGTCAGACGTCCATGTGGTTTACTGACTTTATTCAGTTGCTCATGACATCAACACTTGCAGAATGAAACTAAAATAAGAATTAAATCCGTTTAATGTTCAATAACAGCAATTCAAATGTGCGCTTATAACTAGCTGCTTGTACAGCAGCAACAATCCACACAAACGATTAGCATGCATCAGTTAGCGTCCAAACATCATCAAAAACAATCTCTTACACTCGCCCCAAGTATTCGATCACAATTGAAAACGCACAATAAACAGTGCAAAAGGTGTCATATATAGATGTTGCCTCTGTAGATGCCTCACAAGCAACAAATGTGCGCAAAGGTTTGCAGATGTCAACTTTTCCCTCTCTCTCTCACTCGGCTGCGGAACTTCTTTGTGGGAGCTAATTCGCCTTTCTTCGTGTGTGCGCGTGCGCTCTTCTTCATGTGAGCAAATATGTTTTTTTTTCGTGTGTACATGCACTCTTACGTGTGCGGAAATACTACCTGCTCTATGCTTCCTGTGCCAAAATAAAAGTGTGCATCTAAAAAAAAAAAAAAACACACTGCAGACAAATGGCAGACGAGACTCAGGCGTCGTGAAGTCAAAATCAACCCAGAGACTAACTGTACATATATTATAAATGAATAATAAGATCATATAAAAAGGTCGCCAGATCTAAAAAATGACTGCACCTTTGACATGATAAATTGAATCGCTTGAGTAATCTATAGCTATTTCAAAGAACACATCCCATTAACTGTGGTAGTTATCGAATTGTTATCGAATTGCTTTGGTGTAAAATGGCCAACAGTGACCATGTACGCCCGTCACCATTACTCTCTTGTTTCAGAGATGGAATAAATGTAGTCGCAAACCGCTCAAAGGCAAGGCCAGGCAAGTCAAATTTATTTATACAGCACAATTCAACACAAGGCAATTCAAAGTGCTTTACATCACATGAAGATCATAAAAATCACATTAAATCAATAGAACGTAAAAACAAAGATAATCGAAACAGGAAATAAAATTATACATAAAAATCGCATTTAATCACGAATAGAATAGAAAAAATACAAAACTAAAAAAAATACTACTACTACTGATAGTAATTGAAATCAGCAATGGAGATAAAGCACAAGAGCAATAGAAAGCAAATAGATTGAAATATATAGTTTATATCAGGGGTCGCGTGAACCGAATATTTTCCGTCGTTGACCGGTTTTTTAAAACGGTGACGGAAAAAACTGAAGTCCATCCGTCATTTTGACAGGTTGCAATTCACACCCCAGACCACAGGATGGCGAGTGAGCATATTAATAAGCTATTGTCTCTCTTGATGCATGACATCGCTGGCCTTACTTGGAAAAATGTCCGAACTAGCATTCAGGTGTAGCAAACACGGAAACGTTAGGAAGCTTTGGAGAGCATTGTCTAAGGCTACGTTCATTCTACAGGTCTAAATGCACGAATCCAATTTTTTCGTGTTTTTCCGACTCGAGTCAGGCATTAACTTGACAGTCTGAACGGGACAAGTCGCATAGAAGTGGACCATTTCAAATCCGATCTGGGTCATTTTTTTATGTGGTTCAAATCCGATCTGGGACACATTTTTCCAGACTGTCGCGGCGGTCTGTACCGTCCAGTGTCCCAAATCCGATTTCAGTTGTGCGTTATTAGCGCCTAGCTTGCAGTGAACACGGCTTTTGGGGAAGGGCCGGGCTTGACAAAAGTCATAAAAAAATAAAAATGGGTTGAGGATAAGCATGAGAATGATCGGTTTTCTCTCTGCTCTATGTGAGCTATATTTCAACATTTCCTACACGGCCGAGAGTCGGGAGAGGGGTCTGGCTGCATCCCGTGGTGGAGAGTCAGAGCAAACTGTCCGTATGTGTGTGTGACATGCACGGACAGTGCGTGCATGCTATTGTTCCATATAAACTGTGAATATAAGCCTAAACGGGGATTATTTATGTCTGTTATTTGTGTCCTCCTTTTGAAAAGCAAAATATGATAGCCCTGGAATGACGGATGACTTGTCATTTGTTTTGATGCTTCTGCGCACCGGCGCGTGTCGGACTGCGAATTAGAGCGCATGCGTAATACTTGAATGTTCTCAATGGACAAAGGCAGTCTGAACGGGCACGCCAAAAAAACGGATATGACAAAAAAATCGGATTTGTGCATTAAGACCTGTAGTATGAACGTAGCCTAATTGAATGAGCAGGGACAAACAGCTTGGAGTCAGAAGTATGTGCGCTATTCTCAAACCTGAACGCACCCAGAGTCTTGGATGAAAAATCAACAGGGCAGAGAGTAGACACAACATGGCTGGTAGTTTCTTCAATTTATTCAGAGTTGAGTAAGTAAAGCACCACTTTTGACCAACACTGCTATTGAATATTAGCCTGGCTCTGCCAGACTATTCTCCCTGTATTTTTCAAACACTGATAGTATAGTCTGGAAACCATCCCATTAACGGCCTTTTCGAGCAGGTACAAAATCAATCGACAAATCAGATTCGTTTATTTGCGTGACGTGTTCTTCACGAGCAACGTCACTCTTGCGCGTCGAAAGTCGTCTCTTCAGCAGCACAGATGGTGAACGGCAGAGCCGAGAATATGTTCCAATCCACGGTAAAATCAGTTTTAAATGACCAAAAACACATCGACACGAGTCATTGACAACAGTCTGTCTCGCGCTAGCCATGTCGAATAAACTCCGCTCTCTTCGTATGTTTACTTCCGCGCGCAAGTCCATCGTCCTGCGGTCGCCATTTTACTAACGTCACGTCTGCCCGTCGCTGATTGGTCCACTCCGCTGTCTGTTTACTGTGGCTTGCTCCGCCCTGGAAATTGTTTCCGTGGGAATGGTGGCCAGACTCAATAGCTGGAACAGCGTTGAGTCTGGTGTACCAGGCTAATTGAATATGTCATTATTATCATTTCAAAAATTTAAGTGAGGGGTAAAAATAGATTATGACCAGATTTTTATGACCCTGTCAGTCAACATGACAGACAACGAAAAAGTCTAGCGCAACCTCTGGTTTATATATATATATATATATATATATATATATATATATATATATATATATATATATATATATATATATATATATATAGATAGATAGATAGATAGATAGATAGATAGATAGATAGATAGATAGATAGATAGATAGATAGATAGATAGATAGATAGATAGATAGATAGATAGTTGCTAAACAAAAGCGATTTTAGCCCTGATTTAAAGGAGCTAACAGTTTGAGCATACTTCAGACCTTCAGGTAACTTGTTCCAGAGGTGAGGAGCATAATAACAAAATGCTGCCTCACACTGTTCGGTTCTTGTTCTTGGAACATACAGGAGACCGGTTCCAGACGACCTTAGGGGTCTAGATGTTTCATAGGAACAACAAATCAAGCACATATTTTGGTCCAAGGCCATTAAGTGTTTTGTAGACACTGAAAATGAATGCACGTATAAGTTTTTCCATATCTTCTTGAGTCAGAAGCCCCTTAATTCTGGCTATGTTTTTTAGGTGGTAATAAGGAGATTTAGTGACGGACTTTAGGTGGACATCAAATTTTAGGTTTGAGTCAATAATTACGGCAAGATTTCTGACTTGTAAAGTAAGTAAAGTAATACAAATTATAATTGCTCCGCACATCATTCACAATATATTGCTGACCCACTAATGTTACGTTGCCGAAAAGTACCGTAGTTTGTTAATTTGTTAGTATCTATAATCTGAGTTAACTATTGAGGATAACGCATTAGGATAACGTTACTAGCTTCTCGCTATTATGTTAGTGCCGATTACAATTCAAAAATGATTATTGAAATATTTCCCGTTTAAGCTTTGAGACGGTGACTTTGTTTCAATTTTTTTATTGACTTATTTGAGGAAATTACCTCAACTATACAAAGGATATAACCCAAAGGTTTCAGTACTATTATTTTGTAAATCTGGATCCCCAGAAGGAACCAAATGATTTATTAGGCATTTCAAGATGAACACGGTCCGTATCAATCCATACATGCAGTTATGATCAGCCGAACAACCAAAGCTGCAAAATGCATGCAAATTTAAAAAATAATAATTATAAAAAAGAACTGCAGGACAGTACTTTTCAATCTGTGTTGCAACAATAAAATCTGTGCTTTCCTGACAGGACAAGCCCCAAAAGCCGTAAGAGGATCACGTTGCTCATCCGGTAACCTAAACCTTTTAACTGTGTATTTAATTCCACCCACATTCCATTATTGAACAGAAAACAACACTGAGGACAGACTCATAATAACTTGCACCTCTTGGGCCGTCAGAAGACTTGTCGGCAAAAAGTATTTCAATTAAGGTTCTTGCAGATTATAGATGCTCTTTGAGAATTTATCATCTTTCAATGTGTCTACATTTGAAATAATTTCCATTTAAATTGGAATCTTTGAGATTTTTAAATGTCATTATTGCTTCTATGAAAACAAACCTTTATGTAGCTTATTACAGCTATCATTTTTGTAGCAGGTGGATTCATTGATTACAATCTTTGCCATGGTGAGTAACTGTGGACAAGCACAAAAAAATTATAATACAAATTATCAAGCACGGGATCAAAAGCTGTGAGGGGCTGCCAACTGGCTGGAAAAGAACAAGTAAAAAAATCCCAAAAAAGTACAAATGAAACTCAGTAGGTGATCTTACTCACGGGCAGCTTAAATACATAGATGCAGGGTATTGAGACAATGAGAAACAGGTGGGTGACATGAGAGGAAGCCTATTGATAGACACACAAGGGGCGGGCTACAACAGGTAAAAATCAATGGACGATTACAAAGACAAGAGACACTATGGCACAAAATTGAAAGAACCAAACACAAACCCTCACAAAAAGTAATACTACCAGATTTTATTTTTCACATCTGTTTTTAGACTTTATCCTAACCAACACAATGCCAAAAACTCCCAAATTTGACTGAGTTTTGAAAACATTCACTACTCGAGTGAAATAAAAACATGTGTCGCTGAATCTAATCAGCATAGACTGTGTTATAAGAACAGGAGAGTCAAGTCTCCAAACGAGCCAATCCTATGCATTACTGAAAGCAATCTGATGCGTGTCTTTTGCCAAAACCTGACAGTCCAATTTCAACCAAACCTGCCAAGTGGCCAAATTGATTTCAGACAGGTTATCCATGGAATAATTATCATTCTAAGCATGGCCTGCACATGCCCCCAAAACAGGGACGTGCGGTGAGGTTCATGGTTGGTGAGGCACTGACTCCTTTAGTGTCAGATTTCCAAATATATAAACCATAAAGGGTAGCTTATTCAATTGGCTACTGGTTATTTCATATCTCATCAGCATTCTTCACAAAACACGCACACACGGTACATATTATCGATACGTAAAAGTAAGAAAATAACATGCATTTGCTCTACACCCTCAATGTGTTGGTCGTCGCAATTCTATAATTCATGCAACATAAATGAGAGTAAAGAGTGGTGTACAAAACCACAGAATTCAATTCTGACCTTTAGTGAAATATTCAGTTGTTTTTAAAACTTTTAATTCTGATACTTTAATCAATTTATTACAGATTGCTAAACAAAAAGTGTGAAAAGAAAAACAAAGAATATTTTATTTAAGGCCAAATTTTAGTTTTTAAATATTCTATTGTATTTTTCTTGGTCTAAGCTCTTTTTTTTAATTTTTTTTTTAACAGATTGAAATGAAAACTGTTTGTGCTCTTGCGCCTGTCCTTCACCACAAAAACCGGCGTTACTTTGGAAGAGCATAGGTTTGGTATCAACATTCGTAGGGACGATATAACAGCACGGGACATTAATTAGACCAAACAGATTGGATGAAGGGGGCAAAGGGCCACATTTCTCATGTATATGAACCTAATTAATTAATAGGCAAAATGATCAATGCAAAATAAATCCTTATCTTCTGATAATAACTTTTACATGCATTGGTTCAGATGATACACTGTTCGATTCAAACCTTTGTTTTCAAAAAATACTAAAGAAACATTTTGAAAACTTCCTCAATAAATGTCTGGTTTTTATTAGCAAACATAAACATAATGAAAATAATTCACTTAATAATGGTAGGGTCAATTCTATCCTTACAACATATGGAACTATTGAAAGATCTAAATTCTCTATATAACTGAACATTATATCATGCAATAAAGGTAAGGTTGCTTAAAAGTTGGTGGGGACAATTTTAGCATCCTGAAAAGTTGGTAGTGTTATGTCCCTACCGTCCCTATGCAAACCTACGCCCTTTTTGTAAAAGTCCTACTTATTTTCCTTTACTTTAAAAAAAATCTCTCCGCCTCAATGGAGAGGGTTGCTTCAATTAGATCGTTCTGTGTTCTATTTGACAAGCCAGAAAACACAGTGGATGTGTCCAAAAGTCTAGCTAACCTTTCATCTTTCTCAGCAAAACCATGTAATCGTTCTACATATATGCCATGTTTAGAAGAGCTTACACCCTCATCGTTACCACGAAATGTTAACTCCTGTTTAGCTAGGATGCAGGTTGCATTAATGAGGTCTTTCAAACTCTTTTCTTTACCTTAGCATTGAGGATGCTACCGTTGAGCTTCCGCTGTTCGTCAAAGCCAAATCGATCCTTGAGCTTCCAAAAGTTTTTAAAGCAATCAGGCTTTGAATGTGAGTGGTCGAGCTCTCATGTTTGCTGAGGCTTCGTGGTAGTTTTTTAATGTCACAATATCTCGTGTTAGTCCAGACATTGGCACAAGTTGAGAAGAAAAGGCAGGGAAAGCAGCAAAGGCGATTTTTCGAAGGACAGCCACATAGCCAGTCTTTTCGGGTGTACCAGTCCGTTTGAAAAGCGCGAGTTATCTTCTGTCCCGTAGTTTGAAGCAAACCTTTTAACTCCGGTGTTGTGTTAACCGCGTCCACATTTAACGGAAAGTCCAGATTCACGTACGCCCCCTTGCAGTGCGGCAGAGTACTATCTGCCGCAATCTGTGCCTTTTCACTGCGGTTTTATTTCCCATCAGCAAAACTAAATATGTCGCTAACAAACATTCAACTTTAAGGGATAAAGACATTAGCCAGATTATGGAAAATCAGGTCAAATAAACGTATCTGGAAACATTATAATGGCGACATGCAGATGTACGGCAACCAGCACGCTCCAATTCCATGTATCAACCCAGTTTGTAATGGATTGCGCAATCAGAGGTGAGGCTTTACTCGTTGCTGCCGCACCTCTCGTTTCATTTCTTTATTTGAACAGGAAATAGGCAAATTCAGCGATTTTGACTTTAAAAAATGTTTGAAATTAGTCATACATAAAGAGCAATGGACAAATATTCATATAAATTTGATGCTATAATTATTTTTTTGTCATGATGACAGGTGAGGCTCTGCCTCACCTGCCTCCCCTGACCGCACGTCACTGCCCCAAAAGGCCACAATCAAATTGCACATGAAGACGAATAAATATTACGGTACACTGTCAGTCACGCAAAAAACATGTTAGTCTTGATAAATGACCTCATGAACATATTTGGAATGGGGATGAAGTCAAGGAACCCACAGAATAAACCATTAATAACAAAAGCTAAATTCAGACTCTCAGACTTTTGAACTGTGAGGTAAATGTGCTAATCATTAGTCCAACACACCATTAAATACTTAAAATTGACTGTAGAAAATGAGTGAAAGTGATAATTGGAAAGCATAGTTGATTTTACAGGTAAACTATGAAGGTTTATTTATCAAATTTATCAAAGATGACAAGTCCTCTATACTAAAAGTACAGTTACTAAGAATGTACTGTATTAAAAGTAGAAAAGTGTACTTTACAGCCATTGACAGTGACAAAAGTCAAATATGCAAATATATTGTTTTTATATAATTTTGAATAAATGTATATAACTTAATACAGTGTTAGTAAATTATAAATTAATGTAATTGAAATGAATAAAAACTGGTTATGGCCCCAAGTAACACTCAAAAGTAGATTTTTTCCCCCATAGTTTTTAACTCACTGCATGCCATTGACAGTAATAAATGTCCAATTCATTTATACCTTGAGGATTGGCCATGAATGTTCATCTTTTAGTGCCATTGACGGCGCTAGACGTCCAAATCATATTGACTGGGAAGGACACCAGTTTTTGGGAAAAATTATCTGCACACAAAATATTTTCCCTTGATTATTAATTTACATAGTTCTCATACTAAGAAGGACCAAAACAGGTTATAATTTACAAGACGCTGTTTTAGAGCTAACTAGTGTTTTTCTTGATTTGCTGTCTTTGTGAACTGAGGGACAAAAGCTAAATTCATAACAAATGAAAATAGAAATACATTTTAGTTTTATATGCCCAGTCATATTCCACAGATTTTGCTTTAATGACAGAAATAGGTGATTTGTGGGTGCTGGTACAAGAAAATATACTGCCTTGCACAGTAGTGCAGTAAACACTTTGTTCCTTTAATTTTTGTGAGCAGTTTACATTCGCCTCAAATCATTGTTGGAGCTAGCAACATCCAACAATTAAAAAAAAACGAATCCTATTTACGTCTTTTTTTAAAAATTATTTTCGGAATGCATGACTACACCTTTTCCTCGTCGTTTGAGCTCAGTCGCTTTCGATTGATCTCCCACACAGATGTCCTGTCAGTCATCTGTATAACGATGCTCCACAGAGATGTACCGTATATCTCTCTCTGGTGACATATCAACACCATAAATTATAGCGTTGTTGCACAGACATGACTCTGGGGATGATTTACAGGGAGTATTTCCAGTAGCTAGACATGCATCTATGAATATATTGAAGGGGAGTATTGCTGTATGAATGTGTATCTACATTTCAAAGCATCCTATGCCATCTCCTTAACATGTAATTTGCTCTTTGAAGCTATATTTTGTATATATCTCATGGCAACATTGTTGCTGGGGAAACACTGTCAAAAAGTGGCCCCGACAGGCCACTTTAGCTAATCCTCTCGCGCATTCACCATTACTCAGTGGAGGGAGGTCAAAGGGAACAGGATTGAGTGGCAAAAGTAGTGTCTCCATTGGAGAAGGTTAAATGTCGATCATCAGTGAAGAAGAAAAAAAAACAATGATATGTCCGCTTAATGATTATGATAATGATTTTTTTCCCCTTCAAATTCAAAAGTGTTATATCTAAGCTATCAGGGCTAGGTCTTAATGCACGATTCCGATTTTTGGTCGTATCTGTTTTTTTGGCGTGCCCGTTCAGACTGCATTTGTCGATTGAGCCTGTTCACTCTTTTATTATTTCTCCATCAGAGAACGGCTTCATATGTTTGGCCAACACCCATGACACTCTGAGTGAGCACTCTGTTGCAATTTGTTGTTGTGTCATAGATTTAACAATAACCTTGCTTGACTCTTGATATGACTGCTTCAACCTGCTAATTTCTTGCCTTCTCAATTCTGATCCAGGAGGAAACTTCTCTTCAAAAGAGCCGTGCTCTTTAACATAATGGCGTTTCACATTTTCACTTTTAACAGCGTTATTGTCTTTAAGCGTATTAAGCACATAGGTTTGGCACTTGCAGTTGGTAAAATGGACGCATATTTGTCAGTTCACTCCTGATTAAAACGGCGATTTTTGTTGTCCACTTTTCTTCTCTTGGAAAACTTTGAGCATGCCATTTTATAAGATTCAGTCTTCTACTGGGATTGCAATCTGCTGGGTGCGACTCCTGTTTCAAACTGCTTCGGTCCGTCCACTTTAGCTAGCAGCATGCAGGCTCTCTCAGCCAATTAGCGCATCCATGAACACTCTCTCAGCCAAACACCGCATCGTTGTCATAGAGAAGTGGGGAACATGGAAGATATTTGACTTAAAATGAAACTGAATTCAACGATATAATAGTAGCACTTTTGTTTTGTTTTTTGAAAAGTGCCATTTGCTCCGAGTCCGCTGAGAGGTGTGCCGTGGTCCGGTTGTGGACCGAGTTCCGATAATTGAGGACCCCGGATCCAAACAAATGCTGGGTCGACGTCATTATAGGGTGATCATATTTGGATTTCCAAAAAAAGGGACACAAATAACAGAAATAAATAATCTCCTTTTAGTCTTATATTCAAAGTTTATATGGATTGATAGCATGCAAGCACTGTGCATGTATGACGCACACTAGAGGTTAGATTTTGTGCCCGAACCCGAACCCGACCCAACCCGACATTCGGGTCGGGTCGGGCCCACATTTTAAGCATTCACGTTCGGGTCAGTTCGGGTCGGGCCGCCATGCCGGACTAATAAATTTTTTTTTTTTTTTTTTTTTTAAATGGAGAGCAGGCTCTCTGTATTGCGCTTCTGCTTGTGCGTGTGCACGAATGCCGTGGCGCCGGCCGCTTTTCATTCTTGTCCTCCCGCTGTACCGTTTGCGCACGGCCGAGGCGCCGCCCTCATTTTCATTTCCTTGTCAGAGAGGCGCGTCCATGTGAGAACAATATCCCACACACTCAGAAATATGTTTAACAAACTTTCCCAGCGTTATTTCATTGTGTGAATGCTTTGATAATACTCAAAAAAATATGTAGATTATTTAAACATTAAGAAAACTTGCGTTTTTTTCTGCCAACTCGAAGAAATGAAAATAAATTGCTGCTGCTGCGTTTTTTTCCGCGTCACTCAAAAAAAAAAAAAAAAATGGAGAGCAGGCTCTCTGTATTGAGCTTTTGCTTGTGCGTGTGCACGAACGCCGTGGCGCCGGCCGCTCTTTATTCTTGTCCTCCCGCTGTACCGTTTGCGCACGGCCGAGGCGCCGCCCTCATTTTCATTTCCTTGTCAGAGAGGCGCGTCCATGTGAGAACAATATCCCACACACTCAGAAATATGTTTAACAAACTTTCCCAGCGTTATTCCGTTGTGTGAATGCTTTGATAATTCTCAAAAAAATTTGTAGATTATTTAAACATTAAGAAAACTTGCGTTTTTTTCTGCCAACTCGAACAAATGAAAATAAATTGCTGCTGCTGCGTTTTTTTCCGCGTCACTCAAAAAAAAAAAAAAAAATGGAGAGCAGGCTCTCTGTATTGCGCTTTTGCTTGTGCGTGTGCACGAACGCCGTGGCGCCGGCCGCTCTTTATTCTTGTCCTCCCGCTGTACCGTTTGCGCACGGCCGAGGCGCCGCCCTCATTTTCATTTCCTTGTCAGAGAGGCGCGTCCATGTGAGAACAATATCCCACACACTCCGAAATATGTTTAACAAACTTTCCCAGCGTTATTTCGTTGTGTGAATGCTTTGATAATTCTCAAAAAAATATGTAGATTATTTAAACATTGAAATGAAATGAAATGAAGAAATGAAAATAAATTGCTGCTGCTGCGTTTTTTTCCGCGTCACTCAAAAAAAAAAAAAAAATCGGGTTTTTCGGGCTCGGGCCTGCAATTCTAGTTAAGTGATCGAGCTCGGGCCGGGTCGGGCCTCAATACCAGCGGGCCGTGTCGGGTCGGGCTGGATTTTTTAGGCCCCAACTAGGCTCTAACGCACACATTTAGAAACAGTTTGCCCCAACTCTCAGCTGTGTAAGCAATCTTGAACTATTACTTATTAAGAGCACAGATTTCCCCCGCCAATATTATTTTTTTATGACTGTTTTATGACCAGCGTTTAAGCTAGTCGCTAACGCTAATGGACAGCTCCATCACTAACGACGCGCCTCTCTTGCTCTTTGAAGACGTAATTGCTGTATGAATTCCGATATGGGTGACTTGACTGTTCAGACAGCAGCCACATTCTGGAAAAATGTGGCTGCTGTCACATACATCACATACAAAAGTGATTTGAAATGGTCCACTTTTATGCGACCTGTCCCGTTCAGACCGTCAAGTTAATGCCTGACTCGAGTCGTAAAAACACAAATATAACGGATTTGTGCATTAAGACCTGCGGTCTGAACCCAGCCTAAACGAATTCCTGTTCAAATTTCTTTATATTTTAAAAACATGTTTTTAAACAGGTCAAAATTCGAGTCCACGCTGGCCGTAGGTCTTTTTGTACTTTCTCATACCTTGTTCGAGTCCTTCCATTGAGCAAACCAGTTTCTCCTTCTACCGAAGAGGAGAAGCAGTTGAAACAAATGGAATAAAAGCCCGTAAATTGGGGACAAACCAGTTTAAAGCCTGATCTAAAACATCACTTTGGTCAACGTACGAAAATGTGCATATCTTAACCTTCATTGAACCCCTTGAACTTACAGAATCGCTGGGGTCGATCAAACCCAGGTTAAGAACCACTGGTCTAATGCGTGGACAAACAATCAGTATTCATATTCCTTCTACACAGTGGTAATGTTTTATGAAAAACAACATTCACTCAACACGTGATGTAAAAATTGGTACACAACTGCTGTAATTAGATGCCAAAAAGCCACTGGAAGCACGAAAAACAAGCCATTCTCAAACCATCCGTCATCATTTTATTAGCCAACGTTTTGATTTTGGCAGGAAAGGGGGAAAAAATATTCTTTGCATTGGATTCAATTAAATATCATATGGTTCTTTCCAAACACTTGTTTTCGGTCCAACTGATAGTTGCGCAGCTTCTTCAAAAATGTGTTTACACAGTAAATGAGAAAGATGTACTTTAATCCAAATCAACAGGATAATCTACATATAATCTCTGTGGGGGGAAAATAACATCATGACATTCCAATATCATCTCTTTCACTCACTTTGTAATGACAGGAATAAATGACAATCCGACAAATGCACCGCTATCATTTTTCCTCTTTGTGATGTTGAAATGATCCAGGGTCTAGGCACTAAATGACACAATAAGAGTTTCTAGGGGATATGATGGAATATTGTTCCATTGCATGGTTAAATTCCCAAAACTCACATATATTAGCACAAATGTCTCTTATAATCTGTAGCTGCTTTTAATATAATGTACAACAGGCCAAAAAAGTGAGTCTGTGGTTAACTCCTTTGCTGCCATTGAGAGCAAATGACAGCCAATGAGGTACTGTCCCTTAACAGCAAAGGTGAATGTTATGTTGAATCTAATTGAATTCATAAATAGCACAGTATATATTGTATGTGAGCTCTCCTTTTGCTGAGATAAGCATCTTATCCTTATCTGCATGCCTTTCCCAGTGCCTTCATTATTTTGCATCTAGAGCTGAGGAGATGAACAACAACAAGGAGCTAATCCCAGCAATGGTCCTCAGAGGCTTGGCGCTCCTGGGAGGGAAAGACGCGACTTAAAGCTGAAAACTGTTGTCCTTCTGGGAGCAGATTAGCCAACTTGAAAAAGCTCCTGCAGGTCCACTTAAAAACTACACGTCTGTTGACTCTTCTTTCTTGACCAAATATCTCATTGCGCTCACCTGGTCTCCTATTCTCCCAGCTCTGACGATTGAGCCCTCTTGTCTTTATTTCTAATCAAGTAGGAGCTCGGCGAGAGGGAGACTCAACCGCCACAACCCCCCCTAGGTGGAGAGCAGAGCCAAAGTCTTAATGAAACACTGGGAACGCAGAGAGTACTGGAGATTGAATGTTATTATTCCACTGCTATTACAGAATTATGTCGTTTGGGGGTGGGGGGGTTCTCTATCTATGGGGAGCAATGAGGGCAGAGAAAATCTAGGGGTAAGAGGGGCACACCCACATAATTGAAACTGGAAAAAAATGGGGCAGGGTGTTGTTTTGGCAAATCCACCTGCAATCTTTAGCTGTGTTGCAATGAATTTATTTGTAGCCATTGAAGGTGATAGAACACTTTTAAATTCTATGATTTAGTCGAATTCAAAACAACACAAATTAAGTACAAAGCATACAATAGCCAACTTTGCCACAGTATTCAAAAGCTGTTCGAAATCAGACAGGATTGTTGTGATAAATTACGGGGCACAGTTGAATTAAAAAAATAATAATAATAAGTCCAAGATACGGACAAATATAGAGCAAATGTGCGTTTCTGTTAAAGGCGTTACTTACTGGTTCAAAAAGGTTTAAATAAATAGCGTGACAAAATATACAAATCAGGTCCAGTGATCCCTCGCTACTTCACGCTTCAAGCTTCGCGCACTAAGCCCATAGCAGACTTTTTTTCAATTAAAAAAAACAAACAAACAAACAGATGAGCTGTCCCGAGCCGATCACGTAATCTTACTCACATTCCCTCCTTCCCTCTCTCTCCCTGGTTGTTGTTGGTCAGGCAGTGAGAGTGCCTTATTAAAGTTAACAATGATTGACAAACGTTTGTGTTTGATGTTACCAGAACCTTGAGCTTTAAAGCGCCGCGTGCGTCAATCATCGTTTAACTTGTTAAACAGTTGCTGTGGCAACTCATTGTGTGTAAGTGAGCAGCTTTGGATTTGAGTGGACTCACTCAATGAAGCATTTAAAGGACAAGCATATTTCTGCTTTATTCATATTTGAAAAATAATTCGGTGGGACAGTAATATGTTTAAAACTTATCATAATTATTAAATCTGAAGTGCTTAAAAACCATTTATTAACATATATGTGTATATATATACATATATATATATATATATATATATATATATATATATATATATATATATATTTTTTTTTTTTTTTATTATAATTTGGGGGGGGGGAGTTAAAAAACATGTCTTATATATTATCTTTCCAATCCTAAATCTGAAAAAATACATTGAATACAAAAATTTGGGGGGGGGGGGGGGGGGGGCGCCACTTCACTGTTTTTCACTTGTCGCAGCGGGTTCTGGTCCCCATTATAAAAATAAGGGATCACTGAACAACGATAAATGAATGTATGTATGTATGTATGTATGTACATAATACGTATACATGCATATTGCAAATGTATGTATATGTCTGTATGTGCTGTATATGCTATATAATATGCATAAACCTGTACTGTTTGGGAATCTAATACACTGAATATTTTATCTATAAGATTATGTGTACATGTGTGCATATAAGTGCAAGTTATGCTATGCTTAAAATAATTTGTGTACGTATATGTTAAGAAAAGCATGTTTTGTTTTGCAGTGATTTATATTTCTATACATTAATGAATATGATTAACCTCCATGTGTTAATATGAGTAAAATGGAGTAGAACTACCGTAGATACATTCTTGTACTGCACTAAACTATACATCTGTTGAAGAGCCTTTCATTTTCTTTCCTTCTTTCAATGTTTCCTTTATATCTCGTAATTTGTTAATATGTTCAATCAGTCAGGTCACGGGACTTCTAGAACCAATACACACTGACTTTTGGCAAGAAGCACGATACACCCACCGCTGGTTGCCCGCCAATAGCTGGGCAACAGCTCAGCATCACTCCTCTTATACAGCATATGATTCATCATGAAGGTGCTACCTCATTTTGAATACTGCAAAACACAACACTACCAATAGCCAATGTAAGATTGTTTTAAATGTGTGTAATGTACATAGGATTCACACTCATTTTACTAGAAAAGAAAACAAAGACTATCAAACTAAATCCCCCTTGCCAACAAAATATTTGATCAAAGAACAAACTTGAAAGACAGCAACGACCAATAAGTACCACTGAAGGAAAACATCAGTTTGCCTTTTTTTTGAAAAGTGCACCATTATGCAAACTCTGTGTTAAAATAATTTGAAAGAGTCACGCATTTTCTCCGCCACCTCACGCACGGCAAAGTCGGCCTCCTGCGTCGCCTGCATAAAACATGAGGCTCTGTATGGGTTGTCGAGGGGGAAACACTGTGCGCGGTGCTCACAATAGGAAGCAGGAGAAACCGTATGTGTACAAGCATAATGGATGATTACATAAGTCCTGCGGGGTTCGACGGATTTATTTTTCTTCTCAACAAGATTTTCTTAAGTGTGGATTTAGAAATGCTCCCTTGTTCATGGAGAACGTGAAAAAAAGTCATGCGGGGACACACGTGAGGGTTTAGCTTTTTGCTTTCGGGGCACACAATTCACTCATAATTTTAGCCTGTGACCAGACTTGAAGCAGCTGTTAAGACCACAGAAAGAAACCTTTAGTGTGTGCAAACATGACCTCACCATGCATAGACATGGCACCTTCACAATATATGAACGCCACTTAAACACCCATAGCAGAAACATTGGACGTTTTTTCAAGCAAATCAGCTGTGTTAAAGGTTCACTTGACTTCAATTTTTTGAAGGGGGCCGTTTACATGGTGACTCTCCGAGAATACGAAAAATTTCAAATTTGCATTCGCATTTGCGTCTCCATTCGAACTATGTCGCAATTCTGCATAAAAACGATGTAGTATTCATGCCAGGCCCTAGGGGGCAGTGCAGATTTACAGGGCGACAGAGAATGATGCACTTTGACCCCACCAAGCTCCCTCAGCCCGGAAAAAAATATGCCCGCCCGCTCGAAGCAATGGCATTTTTCTTTTGTTCAAAAAGGCATAAAAATGAAAACATTCAACATATTTAATTTAAAAATATTATTAAAACAGTAAATTTAAGCCGACATTCCGCCATATTTGCTGTTTTTAATGTTTAGTAGCACCGCTGCGCACGCCCAATGTGACGTGTACGAGTGCTGACGTTATCGGCGCGGTCTCATGCCGCGGGAGCCTTTGATATGCATGCCGAGGAAGCCCCCTTAATACCCCACGCAATCAGATTCTTCCACTTTGGAGGCAGGATTCAGAATTTTTCGTCTTTGCCTTCCGTCTTCACCGACACCATATGCACGCGAGGCAAGTCCGCTACTCAGTCATTGCGTCTTTGTGTCGCAGAGTCGCCATGTAAACTGCCCCTACAATCGTCAGAAAAATTACACCAAGCTTCGCATTACAATTATACAAAAAAGACACTCCTGGCTGCAACGGGGTTTTGCGTGTGCTCAGAGAGGTGTATTTCAGGGATGAGAAAAGCTTTCGCTATGACTTCCTGGTTAAAAATTACTTATTTCTACTTAAAACATTGACTGAATTGACACCAACACACTCACACGGAGCGTGGAATTCATCTGCGTTTTTCAAGTGTCGGGGGGTGGGGTTTAAGTCGATCGGATGTTGTTGCCGAGTTTTTCCGTGCAAGCCGGCGGAAGTGCCTATTGGCTGGCTAGACGGCGCGGAGCGTTGCGGGTTGGAGATCGTGGGCGTAAAAAAGTGACAAAGACAATGGTGGCACAACAAAAGCATTGCACTAAACCACAGCAATTGCACATGTTTAAATTTAAATACCATAATATTTATATACGCATGCAGGAAGTGGCAACCTCCAGACGGCTCAGCGCTTCTGATAATAGTGGACGTGAAAGATGGACGAAGAGGGCGGATACTTGCATATTTGTGCACAGTGTGATGTCACACCATGCACAATTTCCATTCCCAGAGTCTGCAGCAGGACTTAACTTCTAAACGTAATTGCAATCAAATAAATAAATAAATAAATGAACAAACACTTGGATAACACACTTCCACCAAGGGAACGCTTCCATTTGGACCCATCTTATGCATGAAACGTAACGAAAAGTAGAGTGCCTCTTTAAGCGGAAAGATTTTGCTTTAAGGACCCGTGATTGAATGAGTGAATGAATGAAAATGCAGTGCAGAACCCTGTGATGGTTGTCTTGTTGATGATTCCTATGAATTATAGATAAACAAGCATTCAGAGAGATCCCTTGTTGTCTTTCAAAGTGTCTTTGGAGATGAAACTTTATCCCTCTCAGGAGGTGCGGGAAGTGGCACGGGACTCCGGCCATTTCGATGCATTTGCATCTTAACAACCTTTCTGCATAATTGAAAAAGTGGTTGTCTTGATCTGCAATAGCGAAATTGCCTTCAGTTTCTGCCAAGGGCTTTCTTGGTCTCAGAGGGAGCATCTGTCTTTGAGGAGAAGAAAAAAAAGACCCGCACGTGTCACCCCTCCATCTTTGAGCGCTCCAAATGCGTTTGACTGAGTTTTTTTTTTCAAAAGTGGTCGACGTCGACTGATTACAAGATCCAGTAAAGTTGACTAATCTTCAAACAGCAGTGGACGGAAGGAGGGAGAGGCAAAAGGGGAAATGGCGGTGGGATGGGGGCGGAAGGATGAAGGATAGGGGCAGACTTTTCATGTGGTTTCATCCCACTCCAAATAGCTTCCAGAAGCCAGCACGCTGGAAAGCCACAGCTCTTAAATCAAAGCTTTTGATGACATGCTACTGGTTTGGTTTAGTTGGGTGCATAAGACGTATAGAGTCAAAGGTGGGCCTTTGTTCTGAAGTAACAGACTAGGAGGTAAGGTGAGTGAGCTCAAAGTGAGCCCCTTAAAACTAAGGGTTGATTGCTATATCGGTAAATGGACTTTTTTCCAACATCGGCTATTGGCCTATTAACAAAAAAAATAATAATCCCATTAAAAAAAAAAAAAGGATTTTAATCAGGCATCTGTGTGGGCAACTCTGGCCACTGCTGACTTTCAGTAAGACCCCGGAAGGATCCTGAAGCAGCTTGAAGGCAGGCTGCTACAGGAAGCTTCAGGCTTGCCTGTTTTGTAAATATTGTAAGATTTTTTTTTTTTTATCTTGCATGAGAAAATATGTAATGTTGATTTAGCATTTTGTTTTTACTGACTGATCCTTACTGTCTAAATATAACTTGTAGCATTAGCGTAGCATTCGCGTTGACATTGGCTTTAGCATTGCGAGCATCCTCCTAAAAGTCTCACTTGTTTACATCTCGTCATGACGTCCTGGTAGTTTTAATTATTTGAAAATAATGTACTGTTGTTGCTGAGTGTGTATAATCATGAAAAGAAGTGCTGCCTTCATTTGATTTTAGTTATTTTAAGTCTCAGGTCGTTGAAGCTGTTGAAGCAAAAAAAAATTTTATTGTCTTTGTAATCTACGTGCTTTAAGAAAAAAAGTATATCGGCCTCAAATATCTGCTTACAAAATCGGCTTTGGAGAACAGCAAACGGCTGAATTTTTTTTTTTTAAGTATCAGTATCGGCATTGGCCTTTGAAAATCCCATATCGGTCAACCTCTACTTAACACTAGCCAAAAGGGGTTTAGCTTTGGAAAAAAGAAAATATGGGTTGGCACACCCAAAAGAATATCTATTAGGTTATCTAAATAAAATGAATTGTCCATAAATGTGAATTTACAGTAACCTTCTCTACTCAGCTCACATGCTTTCTGCCCATTAGAAAGCTAAGGGATTTCAATTTAGATGTATTGTTAATCATATTAGGTCAATATACTGATACCTAAAGTGATGGTAATTAAGAAAAAAAAAAAAAAAAAAGTCTGAGCCTAAAAATTTGGACCATGTCTTCCTCAACAATTCCTAACATGTCAAGATCGTGAAGGTCCCCTGTAGTTCTGCGAATATAATCAAGAGCTCATGGACTCCATGGGTGCTTTAGTGACACAATATTTCACAGAGCTGCAGCCATTAAACTCACTTCTTTCGATGCCGCCTGAGATTTCCAAGTCTTTTCTGTCCGACATGAAGGCCGTTTTGATCTGTGCAAATAGACCCAAAAACATGACAGGTGACATGCCATCAGCACCATCTTTCATCCATATCTGAGGACGCCAAGCATCAAAACAAATAACTCAAGAGGACGGCTGACAGATGAATACGCTCGTCTTCGGCAATGTAAACAGCTCGGCTGCCTTGTGTGTCTGCTGTCTGTTTGTTCAGATGATACCGTCCATATCACGTATAGTAAATGGATGATTAATACAAAAGTAGCAACAGTTTAACATCAGGTCATAAGGCGTGAAGCAAAAAAAAAAAAAAACCTACGTCGTCGCTACTCGGAAAAATAAAAGCATCTGTCGCGAATGAATAGGCCCTGATTGTGCACACGCTTGACCTGCGACGCCACTCGGAGGCAACCCATTCTCATCGTGGTCAGTGTCGGAGTAGCTTGATTAGTCAAACCCATTTGCCAATTACTTTGAGTACAGGGGCTGGCTACCAATCAGATGTAAAGTGAGAAAACAGGCGAGCCGTGGGAAGAATGTGTTATGTGCTCGGCGACACAGCTGAGTTATCTTTATGCCTTAAGGATAAACTATTAATACTGCTTTCATTTTCCCATTTTTAGGGGAATAAAATGCCGGAATCTGTATTGAATATTGTCGAGGGTGAAGAGGCTAAAAGGCTCATAAAAACAATCGTAGGGGGGTCATTGTGAAATGTCCATAAAACAAAAGTGGGCATCCTAAGGGCCTTCACACCAGACTGTTTATTGTTATACTGAATCGTCTTTTAGCGGGCCTCAACATCGTTGAAAATTCATCAATTCACTAATTGCATGTATCCCAGTGAACATTTATGTATTTTATGAGTCCATAAAAACGTGCTCAATGGCGTCCCCTTGAAAGTTAAAAAAAACAAAAAAAAAACTATGAACAACATAATGTTATAGCGAAAAATTTGAGGAGCAAGTCTAGAATGCACGAAAATGTCTCCAGGAAGTTGAACAGGGAGACGACTATTTGGGCTCAGGGCTCCTGTGTCGACAAATTCATACTCTGAATTTTCCTGAAGAAAGAAGGTACAGTCTGCTAGTGGTTTGTTACGTTACCTTATGTTATGAAGTCCAAAATGTACTTATGTTTGTTTACCACCTATCCAAAAATATTCACAAAAATACATTTGATTGAAAATAACTACAGTTCAACAGAGAAAGCAATATTAAGAAAATACTGTAGAAATGACTATTCACTTTGTCGACAGTCATTTTTTTTTGTCTCCTAATGACTGTGACACACCTTTATCAACTATGGACACATTCTGCCAAATACATAAATACCGTAATTTTCGGACTATAAGCCACACGTGACTATAAGCCGCCACCCACCAAATTTGACATGAAAATGACATTTGTTCGTATGTAAGCCGCACTACACGATAAGCCGCAGCTTTCCTCAGTGTATTATGGGATATTTACACTAAAAGATATGAAATCGTAACACTTTATTTGACAGCGGCATCATAAGACCAAATGAACAGCCATGAAGCTTTGAACCAACTGGCTTCATTGCTTCAAGAAGCTTTATTTACCCATCACTGCTCGCTTGGGGAAGACAGTCAGCCTCTGCTGCTACCTGCTGGCAACGCTGTTGTCATCCAACATGCCTCCTACCATGCATTGCAGCACTGCAGATGTAAATAACAATCAAAATACATGTTCTGTGCTAATTATTTCTTCAGTTACTGTTCAAGTTGTTTTATTATTTGCTAGTTAAGGTATTTGTTAACACTTTGTTTGACAGAGGCTAAGATAAGTGGATAGGACTGTGGATAAGACTGTCATAAGACAATCATAACTATGACATGAAACCGTCATGAGCATTAATGAATGTTTATGACAGATGTGATATTGCGTCATCTGGCAAATTATCTCATTTTTTAATTGATTGAATTGATTTAAATGATCCGAGCTATACATACAGTGGGGCAAATAAGTATTTAGTCAACCACTAATTGTGCAAGTTCTCCCACTTGAAAATATTAGAGAGGCCGGTAATTGTCAACATGGGTAAACCTCAACCATGAAAGACAGAATGTGGAAAAAAAAAAACAGAAACTCACATTGTTTGATTTTTAAAGAATTTATTTGCAAATCATGGTGGGAAAAAAGTATTTGGTCAATACCAAAAGTTCATCTCAATACTTTGTTATGTACCCTTTTTGTTGGCAGTAACTGAGGCCAAACGTTTTCTGTAACTCTTCACAAGCTTTTCACGCACTGTTGCTGGTATTTTGGCCCATTCCTTCATGCAGACCTCCTCTAGAGCAGTGATGTTTTGGGGCTGTTATAGGGCAACACGGACCTTCAACTTCCTCCACAGATTTTCTATTGGGGTTGAGATCTGGAGACTGGCTAGGCCACTCCAGGACCTTGAAATGCTTCTTACTAAGCCACTCCTTTCCAGTGTGTTTGGGATTATCGCCATGCTGAAAGACCCAGCCACGTCTCATCTTCAATGCCCTTGCTGATGGAAGGAGATTTTCACTCAAAATCTCTAGATACATGGCCCCATCCATTCTTTCCTTTACACAGATCAGTCCTCCTGGTCCCTTTGCAGAAAGACAGCTCCAAAGCATGATGTTTCCACCCCCATGCTTCACATTGGGTATGGTGTTCTTCAGATGACATTCACTATTCTTTCTCCTGCAAACACGAGAATCTGTGTTTCTACCAAAAAGTTCTATTTTGGTTTCATCTGACCATAACACATTCTCCCAGTCCTCTTCTGGATCATCCAAATGCTCTCTAGAGAACTGTAGACAGGCCTGGACGTGTACTGGCTTCAGCAGGGGGACACGTCTGGCAGTGCAGGATTTGAGTCCCTGGCGGCACACTGTGTTACTGATAGTAGCCTTTGTTACTGTGGTTCCAGCTGTCTGTAGGTCATTCACTAGGGGTCCCCCGTGTGGTTCTGGAAATTTTGGTCACCGTTGTTGTTATCCTTTTGACGCCACGGTGTGAGATCTTGCATGGAGCCCCAGATGGAAGGAGATTATCAATAGTCTTGTATGTCTTCTATTTTCTAATAATTGCTCCCACAGTTGATTTCTTTACACCAAGCGTTTTACCTATTGCAGATTCAGTCTTCCCAGCCTGGTGCAGGTCTACAATTTTGTATCTGATGTCCTTTGACAGCTCTTTGGTCTTGGCCATAGTGGAGTTTGGAGTGTGACTGACTGAGTTTGTGGACAGGTGTCTTTAAAAATTAAACTATGTGATTTTCTGTTTTTTTTTTCCACATTCTGTCTCTCATGGTTGAGGTTTACCCATGTTGACAATTACAGGCCTCACTAATCTTTTCAAGTAGAAGAACTTGCACAATTGATGGTTGACTAAATACTTTATTTGCCCCACTGTCAATGGAGTTAGTAACATAATTTGCCGGATGATACTTAATAATATCAGTCATAAGCATTCAGTAATGTCCATGATAGTGTCATGTCTTAATTATGATGGTTTTATGCCAGTCTTATTTATGGCGTCACTGTCAAATAAAGTGTTACCTTATAACTCAAATAAATCAACAAAAAAGCCGCCGGATTCAAAATGAGGGAAAAAAGTTGCAGCTTAAAGTCTGAAAATTACGGTACATGTATACTGTACATACATCAAGTGTGAGGTGCCAAAGTTTTTCTAACTTCAATCAAGTCATTTCTCTCTACGTTTTTTTATCTTCTATTTAAAATCTTTGCCTATCTGTAATCGAAAGCCATGCCACATTGCCGTATGAAGTAATCTCAAACGAACACCTACTCAGCGTACTTGGCAAATATATACTGTACATCTATAAGAGCTGGACAGCTATTGTACTTCATTAAAGTCTCTTGATTGTATATGAAAGACAGCAAAAAGGGCAGAGAAAGAAGTAGAATTGTTTGACAGGGGAATCCGCTTTCATATTTTTCATACATCGTCTTAACTGAAGGAAATGTCCGGTTTCATTTTGCCCACATGGTGGATAACTGCACGGTAGATAACTAAACTCACAAAAACCTTTGAATTGTCTCTAATGAATGCATTGCTGCTCTGAACAAGATTCTCACTCAATAACAAAACATCTGTTAAAGTGGTTATTTTCTGGAAAATCATTGGTCATAAATCTAGCGGATATGTGAGAGCTGGTATAAAATCATAAAACTCCCAAACACACAAACCTTGCCTATATTAAATGGAGGCCGTTTTCTTATTCATTAGCAAAAATGTCATGGCCACCAAACAAAATGTCATCAAATCTGGACCGACAACTTAAATGTCATCTAATGGATGACGAGTATTTAATTTGCTCTCGCTACATGTCATGCTTTGTTGATACAATATTTTTGGTAAATAGTTCATTTTCATAACAATTCTAAGAAATTACCACTGCATACATGGTTATGTCTAATGACACAATGGTTGAGAATTCCTGTACTGGACGATTGGGTTCCTCAATTTTTGCATGCCATCTAATGTGAGCAAAGCATTGTATCAAAGTTTGAAAATCATTTTGAGGATTCACCTCAGAAAAGAATGGTGAAGGGACTGTTCATTGCTGCCTGCAGCTTTAATTCTTACTGACACTAATGGATCACTCACGGCAGCATACATCTTTTTTTTTTTTTTTAATGTCCTGTGCAGTGTCAACCATAAGCTACAGTCAGTAAGCGGTAGATACCGTACATGTATAGCACTATGTACTGTAAATCTTTTCTCTGAGTTAAATCAATACAGTTTGTTTAAAGAGCTGCTAATGTCTGTGCCTCCATGCTTTGCGGACGCTAACTACTTACTGTGGATTGCAGCTACGACCGCTAAAGACAGCCAGGCCACACTGCAATCAATACTGCCCCACGCTCAGTTTGATCACTTTTCTTTCTAGCTGTCATCAATATTTTGGAGCCCTCCCTCCTGATGCAAATGACGCAATTATCACTGAGACAACCTTTCCCATCAGGACTTTGGATCTGTTCACATTGATAAGAGACTGTCTACATGTATGATGGTATTTTTATAGGCTGAAGGCCTGTCAAATCGGCATTAAAATTGCTGTTGTTCTTGTGGACACTAATTTTGAAGTCCTATTTCTCCATGATTCGTGAACCGATCGTCTTAAAACTTAGGAGCTATGTAGCATGAGCCAGTATCTATTGATCCCAGGAGTCCAATTTTGATATTTTTTTTCTGTTTCAGGGCTGATTATTTAATTGCAGACTTCTTGTGCCTATAAGTTTTGAGTTGGACAGTAGAGAGAATTAAAAATTTGGTGGGTTCTGTGTTATTACTAAGGCCGCAATTCACACACGTTTAATTTAAGGAGAGAACGAGACCCAAAAGTACAAAATAAATAACAGTGGACTTGGAAAACGAAAACGTTGCTGCAGTGCCATTTTTGGACGGTATAGTAAAAGAAAAGAACTCGTTGGAGCACCACTTTTCAGCCCCCAAAATCGACTACAGTGCACAGCCGGCTGATGAGCACCAATTTCCGTGGAGATCAGATGCTGGTGAGGCTGCGGTACTTGTACCGGTGGAGTTAATGGATTGAATTTGTGTCAAATAAGACTTGAAAAAAACAAGTTCCATACAGGAAGCACTGCTACACTGTTTTAATGTAATTTTAAATATTTTGATTTATTGGAATTTTTTTTTTGTATGTGATAAGTGTCAAACTGAACCGCATAGAGGTTCTTCACTTCCTTATTGTTTTGAGTTTGGGGCTTCAAATCTCTTACTGTATGGTTTCTATTTATAATATATATATAATATAATATATATAACTGAAATCTCAAGAGAGCTATTCCATTATGTTCTTTTCAAGTATACTATGTAAACAAAGGGTCCCAAAGCTATTCCACATAGGTCTGCAGCAGGTGCAGGATTTCATTCCAACAAAACAAAACGATACCTTTTCACCAATCTGGTGTCTTACAAGTGTAATCAGTTGATTGCAGTCAGGTGCTGCTTATTTTAGCAGAAACCTCATTGATTAAACTGTCTGCGCTCGGTCGGTTGGAACAAAAACCAGGACCCACAGCTGCCCTTGAAGACTGGTTTGGAGACCCCTGATGTAATTCTTTTACCACAACTGTATGTTCAAGTGCACTGAGAAGTATGATGTCGTGCCTGTCTAATTATTATTTTCATCTGAGTCAGAACTGTTAATAAAGATGAGAAAAATTGTGTTTGTGTTTCTATTAGTGTTTTTGGTTTTGTTCCTTTGCATTGAGGTCTTAGTTTTCAGTCGGATATTACTGAAAACATTGAAGAATTATTTTTCTTTTTATGCTTAGCATTATTTTTTATCTTGCCATGTGCATGACCAACATTGGTATATTTCACCCTATTGAGTCTGCCTAGCACTAGGCATGTTATCAGGTAGAAATAGGTAGTGCCAGCTTTTCCCAGTGCAATACAGATCTGTACACCAAGTTGACCAGTGACGTATTTCATGTCTCTGGCTTTTCATGCATAGAGATTTCCTCCCATGTTCTAAAAACCTGAATGTAAGGTTCAAGGAAGATGCAAAATCATCCAAAGGTGTTAATGTAATTTGAATAATTGACAGTGCCCTATATCTGATTGGTGTCCAATTTGGGGTGCAATCTCAGCTCTCGCCAGTCAGCTGGGATAGCCTCCAGAAGCAAAGTGGGAAATTGAGAAATTGATTAATTTTTCCATGAAATCCCCATCTCTGTTTTAGAAAAAATATAGACAACTCTACAAATATCTAAATGCAGATATGACAAAGATAGGATGGTTAAATGTTTTGGTGTCATCAAAGGAAAATTGCTGTCCAAATTCAATAAATTCTCTAGGTTCTAGCCATCATGATCCCTTTCTGTCTGTCTGGAGCTATATCGTTCTCTTTGCTAGCTACCCCCCTCCCCCCAACCGAATCTCTCTTGGCCCAGCCAACTACTTCATTGTCTTTGGGTCGAGGGTGAACAATGTCAGCCCACACGGGGCCCCAGTACGGTCCAAGCAGAAGACCCATAATTCAATGTTTCGAGCAGGCTGTCCAATAAAGGAAAGCCTCACACATGGCTGACTATGTGGGTCAGATTTGGATCATTTGCAGAGAAGGAGACCGACGATTGGCACCATATTCACCCCCCCATCCCAAGCCCAATGTGTGAATGAGTGAACGTGTCGTCTTCGCCTGACCGCTGGAGGCCAGACCCCCCTCTGGGTCATCCAAGCCAAGTCTTCTATGGGAAACCTGTCTTCTGCTGCCTTCCTTCAAACACCCCCTATACCCTCCGTCCTCTAAACGACTGCACCCTGATGCCTTTGTGAGCTTCAGGGATAAAACAGGGGGTGCTTTGGGGGCCACCAATTAGTCCTCCCCCATGGAGTGACATGGTCAATGAATAGAGGGACCCCCAAACCGTCCACGCATATAATCTCTACTGTCTCTTTAGAGGCGGCACTGTCACAAGTGCACAGATTCAACCTTGTTTTCGCAGGGCTCTGATTCTTGATTTAAAGGCATGACTTGGTGGTGTGAAAAAAGGAGCATCCGGATGCCTGAGAGCCACTTAGTTACTGTGGAATTTGTTCCTCTCCAAGTGGGTTCATCCCGGAAGATATACAAGGTGATTTGGACGAGGTGATTTTGTTTTTAGCCCATCAATCAACGGGTGACATGAACCACAATAGAGAGTGGGAATCCATTACCTAAACAAACAAAGACATAGCAAGACAGTCTGCTGCAGGAAGCTCAAGCACAGGGAGCGGCTGTGTAAACTGAAGTGGTGATTGAGAAGACCCGGGGGGGATCACCTATAGCATGTACGGTTGCCGGAGCAAACATGTCACAGATGTTGAGACGTCTCGCTTGTTGCCTGACGTCGTTTTTGACGAGAAGAGAAACACATTGAGGTTTTCACAAGCTATCTGGCGACACTTCCAATACCAGTAGCATCAGAAATCATAATCTCTGGAGGATTTGATCACTCATACACCATTTAAACATTTGGAGACAACAGATAAAATGCATGTTTTCAGAGTGAAATGGGAAGCCAGACTACCCGGAGAATACCTAAATAAATACTGGGAGAATGTACAAACTCCACATCGGAGGGCCCGGGCCAAGATTGGAACCCAAGAGGCAGATGTACTTACCAGGCTTCCACCTTGATGCCCTGTTGAAATAGTTATTAAAGTGAAAAAAAAGTACTGCAATCACTTTATGGGCTTAAAATTCCCTAGCATGTACTTCGGAAACATTAAAAAGGTAACTCAAATATTAGAAACATTTTTCAGTCTGATGCAGTGCAGTTTCACTCCAGTGCAAACCACAATAATAAACATATTGCTACATAAATCCCTCTTTCTGATGCAGCTTGCTCCTATGTGTGTCTCGAAATGCCACGTTATCCCTTTTCCCTCCTCTGGAATCATCATCTTTACAGAGCTTTTGAAGCAATGCAAAGCTGCTGATGGCGTCAGACATTTTTCATGACTTTAATCTTCTGGCGTCTCTTCTTAAATGTCAGGTGTGACAACAAGCTGCAGCAGGTGGACAATACTAAAGCTGCTTTCAGACATAATATTCCGGAACATTACCAGGTAAGGTGACCTGGAAGCTACACGGCTGAGGCTCAGACATAAGGATATGTACCGATAACAGAGGTGTGTAAAGTAGCCAAAATCTTTACTCAAGAGTTATGTTACTTCAAAATAATAATACTGAAGTAAAATAAGTCATCCAAACAATATACTTAAGTACAAGTGAAAAGAATTCTAAAGCAATGAGTACAATTGTAACTGCTTATAATGTCTGATTTGTTTTGAAACAATGTTTTTTCTCAGCACAACGTCATTTATATGAATTGTTATTATTGTACTTTCTTATATACCTATTACATGATCATATTAGGCAAAAAATATATATACATAAATCACTGAAGTCCGACCAGAAAAATCTACAGAAATGAAACATCACCCGTCCAAAGAGCATGAGTTTCCTCTAGTGGAGAAAACATATTACCCACCATGAAATTTCTCCGGTTTTCCGTAGTATATCAGTGCCAAATAAATACAGGGAGAGAGGTTAAAATCCATGCTTTTTTTTTTTTTGCATTTCCACTTAGCGCATACCGGGTAAATACTGATACATTACCGAATTTCTTCGTATATAAGGGACTAAAGTCACCTCATGTCTGCTCATTAATATTCAGATTTCAGTCAAATGCGGTGGTGTTGTAAATTTCTAATTTCATGGCATACAATATGGTGGTACAATATCGATATTTAGACAAATATTTGATATTGCCTGAAATGACAAACGTCTGGCATGATTTGATTTGATACTCTGTTTGATTTAAAACGATACTACTAGAGCTGGGAATCTTTGGGCACCTAACGATTCGATACGATTACGATTCAGAGGCTCCGATTCGATTATAAAACGATTATTGATGCACCCCCTTCCTTGTTCCAAAATCGTTCAAAAATACTCTCAGGCTGAACCAAACTACTATTTCAGTATCAAGTTAACATATAGCAGTAAACAACTATACAAAAATAACAGTAAATAAAAAACTCCAGTCCCCATTCTGTATCAGCAACTTTAAATTACATTCAATTAATTTAATGTTGTGAATCAACCGTTAAAGTTGTTAAAATTGCTCCCGTTATTCCATAATTTCCCTTTTGTCTACTTTCGACATGTGAAAGTTTTAAAACTATGTTAAAGATAGATTCAAGTCAATATTTTACTGATTTAGGAGTATTTTAGATAAAAAGTTAATTAGGTTTGGTTGGAAGGTTGGCTGCAACAGCCTTGCAGGGAAGTGTACTGCTTTAAGATGGCGGCCGTTTACTAACGCCCGCATCTAGCTTTTTGTAGATGTGCTGCTAACGCTACCGAATCTATATTGCATCTAGTCCTATATAAATGATATCTACCGTAACATTATGTGGATGTACTTTGTAGCAGCTTTTTGGCAGCAGTCAGGTATGTTGTTGTGTTTTTTTTTTAATCTCGTGGCATGAGTTGAGCTAGAGCCGTGAGTTGAGCATTGGCATTACCCAAGGGGCTGGGTAATGAGAAGCATGATGTTTAGCTACTCTCGCTTCATTCCTCATTGCGTCCCGAAGACCGCGCGGCGCACTGAGTCTGTTGTACTTCCGCTTTACTTGACATATTTCAATAATCGGAATTTGGATGTTTGTGAATCATTCTCGAATCTTCCACGGCCGAATCGCGAATAATCTAAGAATCGGAAATTTTGCACTCCTCTAGATATTACTATTAATTGAAAACAATCACTTACATTTTACCTCAAGCAATAAAAAATGTCAATTTTTAATTTTTCTGACCATTTTCAAGCTGAAAATTTTAAAACATTTGAACAAAACGGCCTATCCAAAAAATGACAATGTTAAGTCATAATTTGCGTTGCCATCCATTTCAGATCCATCCAGATCAATCATTACAGTAATGCTGCAACAATTAATCGATTAACTCGAGTAATTCGATTAAAAAAAAAAAAAGATTCGAATTTTGCTGCTTCGAGTATTCGTTTAATTAAAGTAGCGTTATAATGGTTTGTTTTGAAAGTGTTTGCATTTGGTTTTATTTATTTGGGTGGATACACTGCCCTGCAGTAGCAACAGTGAATATGACATAACTGATTTCACATGGCTGAATCCAGCTGCTCCCTGTTAAGAGCAACATAAGCATAAGTTTTTGTTTGAGCTAATGTTTTTGTAATGCATTCGTATTTTAGTTTATTGGTATATTGAGCCTTTTTTGTTGGAATATGTTTGAACCATTTGTTAAGAGCATTGTAAAAAAAACATAATTAAGCATTTTATAGCATTTAAGCTAGAGAACTTTCGCTATCTTGGTTAGCCAATTTTACTTTTGTTGTGCAGTACTTAGATTCTCATTTTTTTTAAAAAGGTTTTTGTACCTATTGAAGCTAAGCTCAGGTATTTTAATTTTCTATGTTCCTTATCCAATTACTCGATTATTCAAACTAACTAGTTCATCGATTAAGTGACGACTAAAATAATCGATAGCTGCAGCCCTTCATACAGTGGGGCAAATAAGTATTTAGTCATCCACTAATTGTGCAAGATCTCCCACTTCAAAATATTAGAGAGGCCTGTAATTGTCAACATGGGTAAACCTCAACAATGAGAGACAGAATGTGGAACAACAAAACAGAAAACCACATTGATTGATTTTTAAAGAATTTATTTGCAAATCATGGTGGAAAATAAGTATTTGGTCAATACTAAAACTTCATCTCAATACTTTGTTATGTACTCTTTGTTGGCAATAACGGAGGCCGAACGTTTTTTCTGTAACTATTCACAAGCTTTTCATACACTGTTGCTGGTATTTTGGCCCATTCATCCATGCAGATCTCCTCTAGAGCAGTGATGTTTTGGGGCTGTCGTTGGGCAACACGGACTTTCAACTCCATCCAAAGATTTTCTATGGTGTTGAGATCTGGAGACTGGCTAGGCCACTCCAGGACCTTGAAATGCTTCTTACGAAGCCACACATTTGTTGCCCTGGCTGTGTGTTTGGGATCATTGTCATGCTGAAAGACCCAGCCACGTCTCATCTTCAATGCCCTTGCTGATGGAAGGAGATTTTCACTCAAAATATCTTGATACGTGGCCCCATTCATTCTTTCCTTTACACAGGTCAGTCGTCCTGGTCCCTTTGCAGAAATGCAGCCCCAAAGCATGATGTTTCCACCCCAATGCTTCACAGTGGGTATGGTGTTCTTTGGATGCAATTCAGTATTCTTTCTCCTCCATACACGAGAACCTGTGTTTCTACTAAAAAGTTCTATTTTGGGTTTATCTGACCATAACACATTCTCCCAGTCCACTTCTCTCTAGCGCTTTAGCGAACCGCAGATGGGCCTGGACGTGTACTTTCTTCAGTAGGGGGACACGCCTGGCAGAGCAGGATTTGAGTCCCTGGCGGCACATTGTGTTACTGATAGTAGCCTTTGTTACTGTGGTCCCAGCTCTCTGTAGGTCATTCACTAGGTCCCCTCGTGTGGTTCTGGGATTTTTGCTCACCGTTCTTGTTATCATTTTGACGCCAAGGGGTGAGATCTTGGATGGAGCCCCAGATCGAGTGGGATTATCAGTGGTCTTGTATGTCTTCCATTTTCTCATAATTGTTCCCACAGTTGATTTCTTTACACCAAGCGTTTTACCTATTGCAGATTCAGTCTTTCCAGCCTGGTGCACATCTCCAATTTTGTCTCTGGTGTCCTTCGACAGCTCTTTGGTCTTGGCCATAGTAGAGTTTGGAGTGTGACTGACTGAGTTTGTGGACAGGTGTCTTTTATACCGATAATGAGTTAAAGCAGGTGCCATTAATACAGCTAACGAGTGGAGCTTCGTTAGACCTCGTTAAAAGAAGTTAGACCTCTTTGACAGCCAGAAATCTTGCTTGTTTGTAGGTGACCAAATACTTATTTTCCACTCTAATTTGGAAATAAATTATTTAAAAATCAAACAATGTGATTTTTTTTTTTCACATTCTGTCTCTCATGGTTGAGGTTTACCCATGTTGACAATTCCATGCATCTCTAATCTTTTCAAGTAGGAGAACTTGTACAATTGTTGTTGTTTTTTGCCCACTGTATGTGCATGTGTAATGTCTCAATGATGTAAAGATGACAAACAGATGAGAATATGCATGGTTGAGCATAACATTAGATAGAATTTTCTAATAATAACAATAATAATGCCAGTTTACTAGGAAGGTACTATCACAAAAAATGCTCCAGTTGGACCAAATACTTAATTTTCCACTCTAATTTGGAAATAACTTCTTTAAAAATCAAACAATGTGATTTTCTGCTGTTGTTTTTTTCCGCACACTCTGTCTCTCATGGTTGAGGTTTACCCATGTTGACAATTAGAGGCCTCTCTAATCTTTTCAAATAGGAGAACTTGCACAATTGGTGGTTGACAAAATACTTATTTGCCCCACTGTAACAGTATCATTAAACCCATGGGTTTTGCCCATAAGCTGCTGATCAAGCTTTAGACATGGAAACTTGCTAACATTTTAGTGCAAAGTTTCTCTGCAATGACCCCTGCCCCCTTAAAAATGAATTAAGAAGAAGCACATAAGCTCTTTGTTGGCGGCCATCAGCTGAAAGCACAGCCAACCTATTTTATGCTCGACTGGAGAACGAGGCAGCGATTTATCTTTGTTTCACTTCACATACCTGAAGAATACTCTATTCCCAAACAGTGCAAGAGGGTAAAGGGCAAGTAATTTATGGACTACAATTCAGAGCCCTGCAAAAAAGAGGTTCAGGGTGTTGTGATGAGAGGCTGATGATGTCAAGCATTCACACGTAAAGAGAAGGAGATGTTAGGTGCAAGGTAATAGATCAATAGAAGGTGTCCAGGACAAGAGTTGAAATAGCTCAGGCTTTAACCCGAATGATGGAAAGGCTGAACTGTTTGGGGTTTCATGTGTGATCTCCTCTAGAATAAGAAGTGGACTTTATCTTTCCTTTTAGCTCTGTCGTGCCCTTGTTGCAAAAAGTACCCAGCTGTCAGTTAGGCCTAGTATAGAACACACACTACATTACAAACTTTGTATGTGCGCTTTTTTTTTTTTTTTTTTTTTTTTTTAAGTTATTAGCAGTTACACACCATACTCATAATATATGTGCCAAACTGTCACTTTAAAATGAAACCAATTAGCACTAAGAACTGCAGAAATGTTGCAAATTTTCATGATTGAATTTAGAAAGCAACCAAGTAACCCATTAGCGTTAGAATATGTTTCAATTATCTTGATGGTGGCAGCCTGTTTGAACTAGTGATTTGAATCCCTGCCTCACAGTTCTTGGGTTCAGGGATCAAATCTCAACTACTACTTCGTGTGCCATTCCGTTTAGGACAGTCCATAATATCCGTAGGCGATAATGTAAGCGTGAATAGTTGTTTTTACAAATGGGCTAAAATCATGCTTCATTGCCACTGAAAATAAATGGCTGGATAAAAGGATGCATTTTAAATGAATAGTATATGTCCAAATATAATTACATTTTAATTATTAATATTGTTCAACTTTAAAACAAAAACATTTTTACCACTACAAGTTTCCATATAGTGTTACAGTAATTGTACGGGATCATCACATCATTGACCACTGTTACAGCAAACCACTACTACTACTAATAGTGCATTATTTCCTGCTATTACTAAAACAGTTCGCTGCTATTACTGCTGCACCTTGTTGTATATACTAGGGTTGCAATTTTTCAAAACAGAGATATTTTTATTGCTCAGTTAAATTTTGCATCTCAATCTAATCTGCCTGGAGTCCTGTATAATCAGCGGTCTAGATGTAACACATATTGTATTAGTGTAACCGGTCTGATCTGTGCTGGCGACGCAATCCGCCCACCTTTAGCAGGTCGAAACCCGAACCCGCACTACCAGAGCGGCTGGAGAGCAAGGCTAAGAGCCCAGGCTAGCAGCTCTAGCCGCTAGCATGCTGTCAAGAAGGCATCGGGAGGAAGGTTTCCTTGGCATGCAATGCACCTGCTTGCACCGGTTACATTAGCAAGGGATTTGTTTTTCTCTAACCAATCAGATTTTGAAATTCTCCTCGCAGGTCCAGCTAGCTGTCCCAAAATAACATCAATATCTTTTCATTTGCAGCCGAGTTGACTAGTGAAACACATCTTAGCGAGCGTCACCCAATAAGTAAAGTACTTGTAAGAGCATCTCCAGTGAGTACCTACAATGTATTTTATTTATTTTTCTTGTGTTATTAAAAAATATAACTTATCGCATCACGTAGACGAAAAAGAAGAGGAAATACCTCCCTCCTGGGAGGGGAGGGAGTGTCACAGCACCACGCTGTAGCTTAAATTAAGTCGCTGCTCAGCCAGCGGCGGGGTCGCTCCCTCCCAACTTGATGCCGAGCGAACTGGAGTATATAAAAATGCATAGGGGGAAATTCAACCACGAAAGAACCGCGTGGTACGTCAAGTCACACAGGTGTGTAATCGCTTTCACTTTCGTGACTTTTTGGACTGCCAAAATTGTCGCCACTTCCAGACTGCCACCCCGAGAGTCTCCGCCTGTCCTGACCATTGTCACTCTCACACGGTACGTTCAGAAACACCATGCAACACACAACTGCCACATTAGAACCCGATTTTATGTATCAAATGCAACTGCTTAGCAGAGCAGAACAACATTTGGCCGGGGTTCATCGTCTGTCATCTTGCCATTGTTGATTTTGAACAGCGTGCGCGCTGTACTTCCGTTTCCAAGGATGCCCTGTCTGTAGCGTCACAGCCTGGTAGTGACGGGATCTGTCGTTCACTTGAGTAAACGAATCCATTCCGGTTCGTTCAGTAAAAAGATTTGTTCGAACAAATCGTTCAACGAATCGTTCGCCCCCCTCATCTCCCTCCCCGCCCAAATGAATCGTTCAGTTAGTGAACGGGAAGTGACGTTGCCGAACGAATCACCAAAGACCGCTTCGCAGTATAACTGAACTGGAAGTGACATTGCTTGGTCCCTCCCTCTCTTGCACACAGGCTCCTCATTGACCGCTCGTCGTAGTTCCAGAAATGAGTGACAGGCGATATCATTCTGCTTTCACAGACAGCCTCGTCTCCCTCCCGCTGCTGCAAAAGCGAGGGAGAACTTCCGCGTCGTCTGTCCTAGTTCTATGGGTTCAAAGTCATGGCTCGTGCTTGCATTTCAATTTAGGACACAGTTAAACATTTTCCTTTTGTGTGGGGAGTGGGGGTTTGGGGTCGGGGGCGCACGGACAACGCAGCGTGCTTGCTGTTACGAAAATAAAAATAAATCGAAAGTTTAATTTCTAAATATGGAACGACCAACACATCATATTTACCTCTCGCTCGGTTGTATTTTTGTTTTTATGCTCATCACTATTATTTTTGGTCACTATTGTCAAAACTGTAAGTGTACATAGCTAGTTGTCAAATGTGCTGCTCTGAAATAAAAACAATACTACATTTTGATATTTGCCAGTTTCATTGCAAATCAGTATTAAGATGATCGTATTGAATTTTTGCACTGGTATTACTAATAAAATAATCCGGTCAACTCCCCTGTCGTCCCCGCATCTCAGATCGTCAAATGCTGACGAGAAGTAATTGTTTGCTCTTTACGATGTCGCCTTTCTACTCTCATTAGTCTGTTAAGAAAAATGTAGACATATTGCGACATCTCCCGTGTCCGTGTGCGTTGTTTTTGGGCGCTTGAATAGCACATGATGGACGGATTGACATAATTTGTCAAATCAACCAACACCCGACACGCTCTGACACGAAAAAAAAAAAAAAAAAAAACACACACACAAAATTGACATGTATATACAGTTTCATTGCAAATCAGTATTATGGTGATCATACTAAATATTCTTTTTTTTTCTGTGCACATATGAGGTAAATATCGCTGCCATGAAGCCTCCATATAGTGACAGTTCTCTGCCCCCTTCACTGCCGTCACGCGACCGCAGCTCAGCTTTTGCTTGCCTCGTAGCTACCCGTGTTTTAAATTACTGTAAATTTGATAGTATGACGTCATTGGTAGTCCCGAGTCTGTTGAGAAAAGTACTACACTAAACCATGCTTGCTAGATTTGTGTGGTGTTTTTTGTCTGTTTGAGCAGCATTTGATAGGCTCCACGTTAACAAATATGTGACAAAGTCATTTCCTTTCATTTTTTGACTCGTTCACCGCACAGTCATTGACTGTAAAGTCAAGTTAGCAGCAAGCTAGGTCAGGAACCGGAGGACCGAGTCACTGAACGGGAAGTGACATAACTCAGTCTTGCCCCCCTGCCTGCACGCTGGCTGCTTATTGGCCACATGTGGAATTGAGTGACAGACGCCCTGATTCTGTTTCCGCTCCCTCCCCGGCCCGCGATGAGGCTGGCGTCTGATTGGTCGTGTGCGATGTCAGAAGACGCTGCCGCTTGCTCAACGCCCTCCCACGCAGCGAACAAGCACCAACTTCATAGAACGAATCAGTGCACATGGTGATTAGTTCGGTCTCGTTCACCTAAACAATTCGTTCAAAAAGAACGAATCGTTCGCGACCGATACAACACTACAGCCTGGAGCACCGCAGTTCCCCCCTGTGACGCTGCACATAAAGTAGCAAAAGCGCACCTTGCTCCAGTTGCATTCACAAAAGAAGAAGAGTGCTCTTAAAGCGGACCGAGACCCACGATTTTTGAGCGGACCAGAGTTTGTTTGTTTGGTCCGAAATACAGTTCCGATGCACATTCTCATTTACAAAACGAAGCAGAGTATCTGAGAATAAGAACTCAGTTTAAAAAGGACCAAATAAGTAGTGTGAAAGCGCCCTAAAGTGCAGCAGTTGGTTTTGGACTGCTGTTGCAAAATGGTTGAAAAATTAATACCAATCTAAACGCAAACATTCATACTTTTTTCAAACTCCCAGTTTTTCATCCAGTTCTTGTACCGGATCTCATCAGAATGTGCTGGTGTACCTAATGTGTAGGTCGGTGACAGCCATTGACTGTGAGCAGTGCACGCTGTGCAAAACAAATGATGGTAAATGAGAGAAGGCATGTTCATTGTCTCTCACTGTCTCCCTGTAAGACTGTTGCATTCATGTGGCTTAATGAGCAGAGACAAGCCTCAGCTTCTCCCCGACCTAGAACATTTTGAAATATAAAAAGCCAGCAATAAATAGCCAAACTGTAAATGGAAGCGTAAATAAAAATAAACGAGAATGCTGATGATTTTGGACATGCGGTCTCATTAGCCACTTCAGAGGAATTCATCGCATTGTGCCGACGAGATGCCTCTGCTATCTCCACTGTGCATTTACTACTGCTCGCTCACTCTGCCTCCGTTCTCAGGCTCAATTAAGCTACAGTAAGTAAAACAGCGGCGCACCCTGTCACATTCCATCCACTCGCGCTCAGCGAGAGACCCGCTAAAACAAACGGGCCTTAAAGAACCCCACTCCAGTGGCTATTAACATATGAACGACTCACTTCCCTCATGAACAATAAAGCACCTTGACCGAGCCTCCTTCGGCCTTCGTGGAAACATATTCACGGGTACATAAAGAGGGTTCTGTGTGCACTTTGACAGTCCCGCTCTACCTCTGCTCCGGTCATGCTCGGATTAGCTCCTGCTGCTGCAATATTTACCTCACGCCGAGGGTGGTAAGGGGGTTTGCACACCTAAGAACACACACACACGCTCAGCACGGTGGCTGAAAGTGCAGAGAAAAATGTGCAGTCACAAGAAAGAGCACGCACATGGTCACCGACAGGAGCAACTGATAAGTCGGCATTTAATCAGCCTTGACCCAAAAAAATAAAAACACTGCTTTGTTTACCTGAGTGGGAAATAGTAAACATCCAGTCATTCCTCTACAGGACACATATTAATTATTTGAATTTATATTGCTCAGCTATAGACAATTTAGAGCCTTGAACTTAATATGCCGGTTTTGTAATGTGGGAAGACAACCGAATAGCAACAGAAAATCCATGCCAGCCAACAAAGAACATGAGTTCATGGGCAGTTGGGATGTTTCTCTGCTGGACAGTAGGTATACAGTAAATGGTAAATGGTAAATAGTGTTATACTTGTATAGCGCTTTTCCACCTTTCAAGGCGCTCAAAGCGCTTTACACTACATCGCCATCTACCTACTGGTGACGCAGCACCAGGAGCAATGTGGGGTTTAGTATCTTGCTCAAGGATACTTAGGCGAGTTCATCAGTAATCCCTCATGTTTCATGGGGACCGCCCCCAACCCGGCGAAAATTGAAAAGCCGCGAAGTGGAGGCGGAGCTTATTTACATTTAAAAAAATATTATGTCAGTGTGTTCAATGTATTTATTCAGATTTAAAAGCTTTTGAAGGAGATACATATAAGACATGTTTTGACTTTTTTTTTTGACATGACACCTATGATGAGGATGACTGAATGCTTATGACAGCTGTCATTAAGTGTCCTAACCAGTGTTGTTAATAGTAGTGTTAGAGTAGAACAGCGTTTCTCACAGTTATTTTTTTCAGTAGTGAGTAGGGATGGGAATTGATAGGATTTTTACGATTCCGATTCCATTATCGATATTGCTTAACGATTCGATTCTTTATCGATTCTCTTATCGATTCTAATTTGGGGGGAAAGAAGAACAAACGTTTTGATTGGCATCGAGTTTGTTTAATCAGAAGTCACAACCTTACAAACTCACAACGAGATCAAAAGAGGCCCAAAGCCTCAATGTTAACTGTGGCAATAAGTGGCAAATACACAAGAATGTGTAACATTTTACTGAAACATTTATCTAATAGAAATAAAAAATATTGGTACATATTGGCAGATAGGTTGTTGTTCTGACTTTGGCAATATGTGTTAATGCAGGGGTCCCCAAACTTTTTCCTGTGAGGGCCACATAACTTTTCCCTTCTCTGATGAGGGGCTGGGGTCAGTTTGTAACAGAAAAAGTGTGACGATTGCAGAAGTGCATAAATGTAAAGAATTATTGTTTTTCAGAAAGCCACAATCAAATAACCCTTTCTGGATTCTTTATAATAATAATAATAATTAATTAATAATAAAAACACTATTAATTAAATAGATAATAACCAAATAACCCTCTCTGAATTCTTCAAGGAAAAGGCCAGAAAAATAAATAACACGATTGAGAAAAAAAAAAAAAATCAAAATGGCCGGACCAAATGTGGAGGCGGGCCGTATTTGGGCCGCGGGCCGCAGTTTGGGGACTACTGGGTTAACGTGTATTATTTTACCATTACATTGAATTGCATGCCTTTTAGTTTTTGTGGCGCTTACACGCTCAAGTGGGGGCGCCCTTGCGCTTCCTCACGCGAAGACGAACGCGCTCACGTGAAGAAGAGCGCGCTTACACCCAAAGAAGAAATGCCGCATCTAAGTGAGTGAGCAAGTTAGTGAGAGAGGGAAACACTTCTACGAGCCTACGTTCTTTGTTAATGTTAATATCTACAGAGGCAACGCTTGTATGTATCATCTTTTGTGTTGTTGTTGTTGTGTTTCCACTCGCGATCGGACACTTAAATCCAGTTGTGTAGTGGTTTGAATGATATGCTAATGCTAGCGAACGAATGCTAACCATACTGTTATTAGCAGCTAATCATCGCTGATTTACGTTGATGCAAACCTGTTTGTTATTAGGGACGAAATTGATTTGTTTCATTTCTATTCTTAGTTTCACTCTTCAGGTGATGGTTGAATAAAGTCAGCAAATTATACCAACGTCTTCTGCATCGTCATTTGGGAGTTTAGCTAGCTGTATAGCCAGGACTGAGCCTTAGCCTCTCTGTGAGGACAGCGCAGTCGTATTCCCTCCCGATGCAGTTATCTCCACCTTGCAATGACTGCAAGTCGCTTTGTTGTAATTTTTCCTCGTGAAGTGAAGACACACTTTCGAGCGTTTGAACCTACGTGCTGTCATTGTTATGTTTATGGCTGCAATGCTCGTGCTTACCCGTCGTAACCTTTCATTTTCACACTCTTTCCTGGTGAAGTGTAGTCAAACTTTGGAGCGGGTGGTTCTTGGCGCCATGTTAGTTTGATGCGTCTGGACAATAACACACGTCACGACGCAATACGCGTCTTTAGGCATCGTTAAAGGGATCGCTAAGGCTTTTTCATTGTGATGTCGAGGCCTCAAAACACTCGGAACCGGTTCCAAATTGGAATCGGATTTCGATTCCCATCTCTAGTAGTGAGTATGCTAATTTATTACTTTTCCTATATTTGCAACACCGTTACTGAGGATGTGAAGGGGCTCGTTACTACAATTTGTGTGAATGAAGGGCAAGTCGTCTGATATTGTCACAGCTGTCTGGGAGGGAGCAAAGTGGGAGAGAGGAGGAAGGTGGTGGTGATGCCGTTGCAAACGCGATGATGATTGGCTCGGTGCATTGGAGCGTTAGCATAGCATTCCTTCCTGGCTTCCACCCGAGGCAAGAATTCATAATGTGACGGCATCAGCAGTCCGACAGACCGCCTCCAAAACAGTCTTCTGCGTCGCCTGCGCCTCAACATTTGTATGATCAACATTTGTTGTTCAATGTTGATGAGCTGAAGATCTATATTCAAGCGTTTTATCTCCGTTAGCATTTTAGCATAGCAGTGTAACCGGAAGAAAACTAGAAGTCGTCAAGAGTCCCCCAAAACCCTACAAACACAAGGCCACACCCCTTCGCCGTCATCGCAACGCAGTAGCATAACTCAGGCTTAACTCAATTACTTTTTGGGAGGAGTAATTTGTAAGTGTAACTAATTACTTTTTTAAGTAAGAATAACAAGACTAGTCTTAACAAAGTTCCTAAACCTTAAGCCTAACACAAATACTGTATATTTGAAACAATAGCCCATTTAACACACATATCCCAGTAAATTCCCATGTAAGTGACGCAGGATTTACTCGCGTCATTGTTTTCACACATGGCGAGATATCCCAATACTGACGCGGTTTGGACACTTTCACAAACTTGTCCCGTGTTGCCAACTCGGCGCTCTTTGTGCGGGTAGGGCTGCTGGTGCGATTTTGTAACCCAGACATCATGTCATTTTTGGTCGGGATTGGCTGTCACATTCTGTTGGTCAGATCGTGTTTTGTTACAAAGCCTGTAGCGGGAGCGTTCCCGATGTTGCACCTGCAGCCAATTCAAGCTCATCAAGACTGTGGGGCAGTTTACATGGCGACTCTGCGACACAAAGACGCAATGACTGAGTAGGGGAATCGCCTCGCGTGCATATGGAGCGGCGAAGACGGAAGGCGAAGACGAAAAATTCTGAATCCTGCCTCCAAAGTAGAAGAATTGGATTGAGGGGGGCTTCCTCGACATGCATATCAAAGGCTCCCGTGGCGCAAGACCGCCCCGTTAACGTCAGCACTCATACACGTCACATTGGGCGTGCGCAGCGGTGCTACTAAACATTAAAAACAGCAAATATGGCGGAATGTCAGCTTTAATTTACTGTTTTAATAATATTTTTGAATTGAATATGTTGAATGTTTCCATTTTTGTGCCTTTTTGAAAATAAAATGTCATTGCTTCGAGTAGGTGGGCATATTTTTTTCTGGGCTGATGGAGCTTGGTGGGGTCAAACTGCATCATTCTCTGTCGCCCTGTAAATCTGCACTGCCCCCTAGGGCCTGGCATGAATAATACATCGTTTTCATGCGGAGTTGCGACATTGTTCGAATGGAGACGCAAATGCAAACGCAAATTTGAAATTTTTCGTATTCTCGGAGAGTCACCATGTAAACGGCCCCTGTATTTAAGCCCAGGCGATCCAAAAGAAGGGTGCCAAGATTAACTTGCTGGGCGCCATTCAACACCTTGTACTCTCATAATTGATGCATTTGCTATCTAGTTCATCTGCAGCCCTTGTTTTGAAATGCCCTACGTTGTGCTGGTATTTGAGTGTATTTGTTTTGTTGTCTTATCAGTTCTCTGCCTACCGCTTAGGTTTTGTTTGAATTTAATAAACCCTTGAACGCTTCCCTCCATTGTTTTCTGATATGAGGTACAACATTGTTTTCGCAGTTGCGGACACAAACATCAGCAACAAAACATACCACACGTTTCCAAAGATGGACGATGGACTCTCTTCCTTGGCTCTACGATCCAGTAGCAAATAAATTTTGTTATGTTTTCAGTTTCAATTTTGCCATTTCCAGTCTGCCATGTAGATAATTGTGATGTTTGTTGACTGCTTTCCGTCTTACTGCGAAGAAAGAGGAAATGACGATCGACCCGCCATGATATTTATGTCATCAGCCATCGTGTTGTGACCCGGGAATCAAACGCGTGCTTTCACACACGCCTCATCCCGGAAAAGTCATAAAGACATAATACTGAGAGGCAACCCGTTAAATGTCTGCGTAATCTCCGTGTCATTCAACCCGGGAAATTGCTTTCACACACAAGGGCTACCCGTTTAAATCTTGAATTTAAACTGTTCAGGCATATGTGAAAGGCGCTAATGTCAACTATGCATTAAAAGTGCCATAATTTACGGAATGACACTTTACCCTTTCAGGTACAGTGATCACTACAGTGGAGCTTTTCAAAAGTTGATACTTGAGACCTTTAACCCTTTATAGGTCAGGTGACTATTATTGGTCCTTAAAAAAAATATATTAGCAATTGTTATTATATTATTGTTTTAAATTAATAATCATTATTTTGTTTTTTATTTAGTTTGAATTAAAATCAATAAAAAGTACACTGTTTGCAGCCCTAGGTATATTTTTTTCCCCATTGTATTTAACTTATGGCATGCCATTAACGGAAACAGAAATCCTATTCATTGATACTGGGTGAACGAACTTCGCCCCTTCCAGTCCCAGTCCCAGTGCCCTGTAACTATAAAAATCATTATAGTCATTATTAGTCCATGAAAGGGTTAATATGCATTCATTCTTATTTATGACAGGACTCATGATTATGAATATTGTCATTAGAAGCTTATAAGTAAAGTGTAAACAGAACTTCTTAGGGGGCAGTTTACATGGCGACTCTGCGACACAAAGACGCAATGACTGAGTAGGGGAATCGCCTCGCGTGCATATGGTGTCGGCGAAGACGGAAGGCGAAGACGAAAAATTCTGAATCCTGCCTCCAAAGTGGAAGAATTCGATTGCGGGGGATTGAGGGGGCCTTGGTCCATATGAATATCAAAAGCTCCCGCAGCGCGAGACCACGCCGATAACATCAGCACTCGTACACGTCACATTGAGCGTGCGTAACGGTGCTACTAAACATTAAAAACAGCAAATATGGCGGAATGTCGGCTTTAATTTACTGTTTTAATAATATTTTTAAATTAAATATGTTGAATGTTTCCATTTTTGTGCCTTTTTGAACAATAGAAAAATGCCATTGCTTCGAGTGGGCGGGCATATTTTTTCCGGGCTGAGGAGCTTGTTGGGGTCAAAGTGCATAATTCGCTGTCGCCTTGTAAATCTGCACTGCCCCCTAGGGCTTTGCATGAATACTACATCGTTTTCATGCGGAATAACGACATTGTTCGAATGGAGACGGGCCCATATAAATGCAAATTTGAAATTTTCCATATTCTCGGAGAGTCACCATGTAAACGGCCCCTTAGTTGTAAGACACAACATGGTAACAGTTGACATGAACAGTGAGTCACACCGTGACGATCAAATTGCAGTGCATGATGAGTCGCATGTGGAAAATGTGCGAGAGTCCATTCATGGCATGAACTGTGAGTAAAAGGCCAGCCAATGATAGTATAGTCAAACAGGAAGACAGGACTCACACTGGATGAACTGATACTGACTAAGGTAATAACATCCAATGGAACAAACATTTGAAGGGCCTTAAAAGTGGTCATGCTTTAAAAGTTTTTAAATTGTTTTGTGTAATTCAATATTGAGTTACCATCAAACTATCCATATTATCAGAGTATATGTGAAAGTAGCCACTCAATTTTGAGCTACTCAAATAACACTGAAGAACAAAGCTGTGGCCTTTAGGCTAGTAGGAAAGCACACTCATAATTTGATCATTTCCTCTGCTAACCTTCAAACACCGAGGAAGCAAACAATAGTGTTATCGGCTCAAATACAGATGGAGGAAATATCATGTGATTTAGTGGGCCACCACATATAAGTTTTTTTTTGTCTTGTCAGTATATTTGATCAGTCAGTTGGCCGTGTTGAATTCACCCTTTGTGACGGCAGCCTGCAGGGTGGGCGGGCAGCAACACAATCACAACAGCTCGGGTTCAACTGAAACATGAATAATTGGTTATGTTCCGTGGTCCGGCAAACTCATTCGATCATGCTTTTCATCGCGTCACATTATAAGAGGCTGCCCGCACTGCCAACACGCACGGTTAAGCTCCTACTCCAAAGTATGATTTTAACATGTTATCCTGTTCCCCTTCTGTCCATCTCCGATGTTCAAGTTGCTAATATATTGACATTGAGAGAAATGAAAGGAAAGCAGTAGGGGTTTTAGCACACAGTACATTTTTTTAATGCTCTAATGCAGAACAGTGTATGAGTGGGCCGTAGTCATAGAGTGACAAACTTAATGGCACTTCAGATGGCAACGCCACACTCAAAACAGACATACCGTAGTGCCTTGACAAATGACGTCAATTCATTGACTGAGCATGCTTGGAACTCCAAACTCTTGAATCTGAAATTAGATTTTCTCATTGAAATGAATGTAGGCCATGTGTAGGAAAAATATCATATTTTCCCAAGAGAATAAATGCATTGACTGCCATTGATGGTGAAAGACCCCAAATGACCCCTGCAAGAACAGGACTTCTCTCACAGATTTCACTGACAGCCCTCGCAGGTCAAATGGATTGGACGTGAATCGTTGTCAATGGCACTGAAACATAGTCATTTCCTGCCAGACCATCCAGTTCAAACGGTTTGTTCGTTATTATCTGCAGAAAATGCAATGGCTGTTTTCTTTGTGGAGGGTCAGTAGTATGTACTAAGTGCCAAATTTTTAGTCTATTGCATTTTTTCCCAAATCCACTGACGCTTTAACATTTTTTGAGGAAAAAACCTGCAATGCAGGGACAGTTTAGATCGCAGAACTAAATCACGACAGCCAACCTACAACAGTCACTGTTTATCATCAAAACATAACTCAACCGTGGGTTTACCATGGATACAATCTACAACAGGTCATATGACTCCATGCACATAGAGTATATCTGATTTAACAGTACATGACAGGTAGAACCAGCCCCAAAACACTGATAGTAGATAGCTGAAAAGAACATATACACAAGCCAACAAACAGCATATGCTTGCCTAGGGGCAATGTGTGCTTTTCAGCCCTTGAGATCATGTATACTATTAAGTGCAATTACATTTACACATTCTACCACTTATTAGTTAACAAATCTAATGAAATCCAATGAAACATGAAATTGTCTCCGTATAGAAGTCATTCAAGCTATGGTGTAACAACTAGTGTGTCCAAGTTAAATCTGAAAGCTCGGGCATACAGTACAGCATATATAGTGGTGCCATGATTTAATTCATTTCATGACCACGCTCATATCTCAGATCATTAATCCCCATTTAAATGAATGATATTCATCCACTCCAGCCCCACTAAAACATCAACATAAAGCTGGTTTGAAATAGGAAAAACAACGCATGAGATATTAACAAAAGCATGAGCATATGTTCACCTGTGCGTACATTTCTGGACGCTAATGTGTGCAGATAGGGATCTACCCTCCTCCATGCAGCAAACTCTGTCTCAGGCCATTAAAGCTTGTCCAAAGCTTATTACGGCTCACATGTGAGGATAGTGTTTCATCAACCCCCAGGTAATAAAGTATGCCATTTGTTCCTTTACAAATGACCGCAATTGCGACGAGCTCCACTCCATGTCCAATGGTGAGATCACTATCATTTTAAAAGGTAACCAAAGCCACTTCACTTGTGAGGTCCTCCTCCATAACCCTTTTTATTTTCTGTAGAAATGTCCCACTGTGACAGATATATCTCTTTTAAGCTCTATTTACTCGAGAGCTACGGGTCAACCTCCTCTCGGTGGTTTTGTTACTGCTTTCTCACAACCACTCACAGACACGCACAAAGACACGCACGCATACGGTACATTCGCGCATTTGTACATTTGTGTATAGACATATTAAAGGAGGAAGCTGTGCTGCTGATGCTAGCATTTGCTTAACTCATTGGCTTCCAATGACGCTGATAGACGTCCAATCCATTTTGACTTGGAAGGGCTGGTAGCAATCATTCACTGCAAGCCTTCTAGTTTAGATGGATTGATGGTGCATTATCGTCAACCTCAGCCAGTGAGCTATCACATCTATTGATTAATATGGCCGTCCATTCCTCCGTTATTGACACACGTACAGTGGGGCAAATAAGTATTTAGTCAACCATTAATTGTACAAGTTCTCCCACTTGAAAATATTAGAGAGGCCTGTAATTGTCAACATGGGTAAACATCAACCATGAGAGACAGAATGTGAAAAAAATCCAGAAAATCACATTGTTTGATTTTTAAAGAATTTATTTGCAAATCATGGTGGAAAATAAGTATTTGGACAATACCAAAAGTTCATCTCAATACTTTGTTACGTACCCTTTGTTGGCAATAACGGAGGCCAAACGTTTTCTGTAACTCTTGACAAGCTTTTCACACACTGTTGATGGTATTTTGGCCCATTCCTCCATGCAGATCTCCTCTAGAGCATTGATGTTTTGGGGCTGTCGTTGGGCAACACGGACTTTCAACTCCCTCCACAGATTTTCTATAGGGTTTAGATCTGGAGACTGGCTAGGCCACTCCAGGAACTTGAAATGCTTCTTACGAAGCCACACGTTTGTTGCCCTGGCTGTGTGTTTGGGATCATTGTCATGCTGAAAGACCCAGCCACGTCTCATCTTCAATGCTCTTGCTGATGGAGGGAAATTTTCACTCAAAATATCTCGATACATGGCCCCATTCATTCTTTCCTCTACACGGGTCAGTCGTCCTGTTCCCTTGCAGAAAAACAGCCCCAAAGCATTATGCTTCCACCCCCATGCTTCACAGTGGGTATGGTGTTCTTTGGATGCAATTCAGTATTCTTTCTCCTCCAAACACGAGAACCTGTGTTTCTACTAAAAAGTTCTATTTTGGTTTTATCTGACCATAACACATTCTCCCAGTCCACTTTTCTCTAGTGCTCTAGCGAACCGCAGATGGGCCTGGGCGTGTACTTTCTTCACTAAGGGGACACGTCTGGCAGAGCAGGATTTGAGTCCCTGGCGGCGCATTGTGTTACTGATAGTAGCCTTTGTTACTGTGGTCCCAGCTCTCTGTAGGTAATTCACTAGGTCCCCCCGTGTGGTTCTGGGATTTTTGCTCACCGTTCTTGTTATCATTTTGACGCCATGGGGTGAGATCTTGGATGGAGCCCTAGATCGAGTGGGATTATCAGTGGTCTTGTATGTATTCCATTTTCTAATTATTGCTCGCTCCCACAGTTGATTTCTTTACACCAAGCGTTTTACCTATTGCAGATTCAGTCTTCCCAGCCTGGTGCAGGTCTCCAATTTAGTCTCTGGTGTCTTTCGACAGCTCTTTGGTCTTGGCCATAGTAGAGTTTGGAGTGTGACTGACTGAGTTTGTGGACAGGTGTCTTTTATACCGATAATGAGTTAAAGCAGGTGCCATTAATACAACTAACGAGTGGAGCCTCGTTAGACCTCGTTATAAGAAGTTAGACCTCTTTGACAGCCAGAAATCTTGCTTGTTTGTAGGTGACCAAATACTTATTTTCCACTCTAATTCGGAAATAAATTATTTAAAAATCAAACTATGTGATTTTTTTTTTTTTTTCACATTCTGTCTCTCATGGTTGAGGTTTACCCATGTTGACAATTCCATGCCTCTCTAATCTTTTCAAGTAGGAGAACTTGCACAATTGTTTGGTTTTTTTTGCCCACTGTATGTGCATGTGTAATGTCTCAATGATGTAAAGATGACAAACAGATGAGAATATGCTTGGTTGAGCATAACATTAGATAGAATTTTCTAATAATAACAATAATAATTCCAGTTTACTAGGAAGGTACTATCACAAAATATGCTCCAGTTGGCTCCCATCCGCTGTTTGTGTGTAACCAGGAACACCTCCCGGTACAATGCATGAAAATAACATGTGATTCCACCATATAAAAGTGCCATTGTTCTGTTCGATTGAACAGTCGGACTGGCAGAACATTGCATATAGCAACTGGTTCATTAAAACTACCAGCCCTTCGAACTCCACTGACACAGTAGTCACAGCTCTGGCTACATCTACCTCATTAATTAGCCCCGTGTTACAGGCCAGGAGGCTATCCCTTGTGCCTCTTCCTGTGGGCCGAGCAACGAGAGTTGCACTTTATTATGCAAGTGGCACCATCAGGGAGACCCGGCGCAAGCAGGTAATTGAGGCCATGGAGGCTGCCATGCAGACAGTGGAATGAGAAGCTGCAATGTGGTAATGGAAATAGCAGGAAGCCCTAAAAAACCATCACACTTTATCAGAATGAAATATTAACTACAGCATTGGAAAATGAGAAGATCATGGGAAGCAAAAATGCAGCTGGAGGTATGAACTATTAAACATGAGAAACAAATACAACAATTTTAATAGCATTTTTTAATCAACTTTTATTGAATGAAAGCACTTAGGTTTGATTTGTAAATCTCACAGATCGATTATTTATTATCTAACATATCAGAAAAAATGCGACAGTAACAAAAAAAATACAATTAAGCGATAGTTATGAGGTAGATAACCGTGACTTTTTTACAGACGCCATTTTTTTCATTGTGTCATGATTTGTTTAAAACTTTAAAATATGTGAGTGAATAATTTTTTTAAGTCTTTTTTTTTTTTAAACGAAATCTGAGACATCAATTAATGATTCAAAGCTAAAAACGACAGACATGTTGAATAATAGATATAATGAATTACTAATTAATTATTAATTAATTATTAATTAATTAATTACGGGGGTTTTCGGGATAAAACGGACAAATTAAAAATAGTTCTGGGACTTAATGTGCCATGAATTTGCTATGGCATCATATACACATATTGTTCTATCAAACACAACAGTTGTTTTAGCTTAAAATACAGCAGTTTCTTTTGAAGAGGAGTGCAAGAGCAGAAACTGCTTTTTCAGTCTTGTTTGTGTTTTCCGCCATATGCATTGCATTTTTAGTTTTTTGTTCGTTTGTTTCTTTTTGATCCAAAAATGGCATTCAACCTAAGTGGATCGCTAAAGTCCACCTAATATTTGGGAAAATAAGTTTCATCCATTTTCACACAAAACTGAAGTATCCGCACACCAAACTGCATATCTGTGAGAAGAAGGTGCTAACCAACAGAGACGGAGCTGGCGGACGGACAACGCAGGCAGTTGCTTGGGGCCCTGGCCAATAATAGAGACCCCGAGGATTGGCAAAATGAACTCCACAGAAACAAGTATTGGTCATTTAAAATTACACAACAGTAGAAAACTCTCATTGACACTGTCATTGGACCCTGTGTATTTAGTGAAAAGTGAAACTTCCTGGGGTTTTTTAAGAGTGAAAGTATATCTGACGTTATTACTGTATACTAATACATGTTTTTCTATTAAATGTTTTTTATACTATATATTGTCTGCCAAACTTTATTTTTCTTTTGATGTGGCCTTTTACAGTGTTTTTTGCTTATTATCTGTGCATGTATATATGCAAAAGGCTAATTTTTACAGTGTGCACGTGTGGGGTGGGGCAACCCATAGCAATGCCACTGACCACTACACAACCATGATGTCCACATGACTAATCTAAAGTATTTATAAATGAGTAATATTATTGATCTCTAGTTAAGACGCCATTCATATTAGATGACATCATAGGACATCATAGGAATGAACAGCACTTCCTCATTTGTTTTAGACAAGCTGAGATTGCTCATTTACCAATGTCTGGAAGCACATACGCACACACACACTTAAACCCTTCACCTGTTAATGTGTGAAGCAAATGACTGTTGCAGTGGCGCCAGCGAAACACATGTCCCGGCTTATCAAGCGACCGCATGCAAACCTGTTTGTTCAAGTCGAGATAGTCGGCAAACAAAAGGTATCCCGTTCATCGGGACAACTCAAGTGAGTTTAAATTCAAGTTTCCTACTTGAATGTTAACAATAAGATAAAATTGCTGTACTGAACTTTGTTATCTAGGTCAGAGCTGCACCTCCAGTCTCCTATCCTCATCCCACCCGTGTTCCTCGCTTGCATGTGTGCTGATGTAACATACTGTAAATGTGCAGCATGAGCTGGAGTTGGTGCTTAGAGACATTTGGTTCATTTCTAAAAACAGCAACACTAATATTACTTCACGAGGGAGGTCGTGTTTTAGGTTGTTTCTGGCGTAGCTCCTAAAAAACTTCAACCGTTCTGTGAAAGCTGGCAAAGTGGGCTTCCTGTCACATCCCAAAAACATGCATGTTAGTTTATTGAAGATTCCCTTAGGTGTGATGTTGGTTCGTCTATGTGCGGCAAGTCCAGAGTGGTCATTTTTTCAAAGCTAGTTGGATTTGACTCCAGATATTCAAATAAAAAGTAAATAGAAGAAAGATGGAAGGAATCACTCTTGGTGTTAATGTTACCTCTCCCTTTTCTAAAGAGTTACTGTATATCTAAACTGCCTATTGCATTAATCAGAATTAGAACTGCGCCGTGATGGATTTCTCTGGTTGACATAAATCAAATTAGCTGTAGTTTTGCAGGAAGGAATCTACTACCTGCCCGAGGTCCACACTTCACTGCGTTATAGAATTCCAAACAGTCACCATTTCCAAATTCCACCTTGAGCCAGAGGCAAAGAAACACAGTCGGTCAAATCATGTAAATGATTAACAGATTGTGTTCCTATCTGGTTTCCAGGCAAGCTAATGTTACCAGATCTCATGCACACAGTGTGAGATCACATGTTCTCTCGTTCAATCAGAGCGGGCCCGAGGGCAGGAAAGAACGACTGAGAAGATGAGCTATGCGGACAAGGAAATCCGTATATGATTTCTCAATTAATAGTTTTAGGATTGCCCAGAATGAGTCACTGCCTACGTTTAGGTGGACAAAATGTCCTTAATCCGATCAGTTTTCGGATTAAAATTATGATCCGATGCACTGTTGTCATGAACACTAAAAATATTGATCCGATTAGGACTTGCGTTTTCATGCATTACACATTTGGTCGGAACAAGTTATTTTGACATCTGCAGGTTGATGCTGTCTTTATATGGTGTCGTAATTATGGTAAATACAGAAAGACACTATAACATTTTGCAGGAAGATTTATCATCAATTTGCAATATTTGATGCCAGCATATTAACATAGTGTATACATATATAAAACTCAAAGTGTTTACTAAAATGTTCAGTTACAAACAAAAATCGACTGTTTGCATTTTGATGCAATTTTGATTATTTTTGATTAATTTTGGTTTTGCCCACGCAACCAGCCAAAATAAGTCCGTGTTTGCTGTTTATTTTGCTACGACAACAAAAGGACATGAACAGGACATATTCATAGTTACCAATTAGCAAGTGATTAAGATCATCTTTCATTTGAAGGCAGCATGACCAAAAATACTGGAAATAGTAGTAGAAGAAGCTGTACTGACTTCCGTGTCAACTCCGTCCTTTTTTACATTTAACGTTAGCATTATTTTGTGTATTTTCCCCGTTTTTCTTCTTTAGGTCTTTCAACAATTTGAAAAATATTTTAATATCTTCAGCAAGGTGTTGGTCTCGGACTAGTTTAGTCCTGTGCCTACCATCTACCGCTAACTCTGCTTCTACTAGCTTCTGGGAAAAACAGAAACACATATACTGACGCAAGTACGGTAAAGACAGTTTCTTACAAAATTTTCCGAAAACAAAAAGTTTTTAAAATGCGAGCGAAAGGGGTGTGTAGATGGAGCATTTTAATTCCGATCAGACTTTAAATCTGAATGAAAGTGTCCATGTAAACGTGGCCACTATTTCAAATAATTGAACAAAAAGAATTGTATGCAACAAAAGTTCAATAATATCGCCCAAAACGAAAATAATCTTATTTGAAGGGCACTGAGTGAGCATTTAGTTATGCGTAGGTCTCCAAACTTAATCAGAGAGCCTAAGAAAATAACATTCACATTCTCGCATCTAAAGAAGACCATGCATTGATTCTGTATTAATGCTGTATTAAAGCCAAGCACACAGCCAGCTAACTTCATATACAAACTGTCTACACTAAATGTAAGACATACTCAATGGCCACACACACCTTTGTAGACCACCAGACATTGGCCTCCCTGATAATCCAGTGGTACAAATTTAGAAAGCAAAGCAAAGAGGCTTCTTCGCAAATAAGTTGAAAGGGCCCCCGGTAGACGCTGATGAATGAGTCAAGCCAAGCATGCTGCGAACATTATCGAGAGTGGGGGGTTGAATGAATACATTATCATGCAAGGCACTACTTCTCTTCTGCCCGCCTGGCTCGCAGCTTGTCACTCCTTCCTGCCCGTCAAGCCTCTCGCCTCACGCAAGCGGTGCACCGTTTGCGCGCATTAAAGAAGGTCCGCTCAGAGGTAGAACGTTATTTATCTTGGCTTAATCATCTTCACTGTCGGAGCACCAGCCCCTCACTTCCTGTCTCCTTCACCAACTGTCCAGACACTTTCTATTAGAGCTTCTGACAGGCTGGCTTCCTTTTCTCGCTTCCCACTACTTAGATATCCTGATTACTTCCTATTTCTGCAGTCTCTGCAACATCTGGCGGTTTGAATATACTTAATAGCTCTATCATCATCAGTGCTGTCTGTCATAGGACCATTATTTTACAGCCTTCCCTGAGATATAATGCTTTTAAAATCCCATTGAATTCATTAGAGTCAGCAAGCTTCCTATGGTTTTTCTCAATGACATGTACAGCGAGGTTAGTGCTGACATGAAAGCCCAGACTTTCAGAGTTATGGGGATGGCGTGGCTCAGTGGTAGAGTAGTTGTCCCCCAACCCAGAGGTTGTGGGTTTCGATTCTCTGCCCTGATGAACTCGCCTAAGTATCCTTGAGCAAGATACTGAACCCCACATTGCTCCTAGTGCTGCGTCACCAGTAGGTAGATGGCGATGTAGTGTAAAGCGCTTTGAGCGCCTTGAAAGGTGGAAAAGCGCTATACAAGTATAACACCATTTACCACCAGACACGTCCAAGATGCAAAAGATTATACTAATCTGTCTTCCTTGACCACACTATAATCTACGTAGTCGAAATACTAGTTTGGGCTGCAGCTATCGGATATTTTAGTAATCGAGTAATCGACTGAAAATTCTATCGATTAATCGAGGAATCGGATAAAACAAATTATTTTTAGGTGAAGAGCAATTATAAATATAAATGAGAAAACAAGACATTTCATCTAATATTGAAGCATTTTCAGTCAATCAATATCTTTATTTTCGATGTACATTGTTAAAAATACAGGCAACAATTGCATCTCAGATGTAACTAGAATAAAAAAAAGATTAATTCACTGCTTTCACTCAAAAAACTTTTAGATCTTATTGAAAAAATATATATATACATTATACGGTATATATATAGATATATTTCTTACCTAAAAATGCCATTACGCTTGATAACACACATCACTTAAAAGTTAGAATTTTTTCCCCACGTGTTTCAATTGAATTTCTATTTGTGTCAAGCCATTTTTAAGTTCTAGCTAAGTTTTAAGTTTGTCTAAACTGTAAGTCCTGATAGGATTTTGAGTTTTTGCAGTGTTCAAAATAAATGTATGGTACAGGCTGTATTGGAGCACATTAGGGACCAGTGCTAATTGGTGTGACTACTGAGCTAAAATTGATACTTAGCATTATTAAGTTTTTGTTTTACACACTAATTACTCCACAACGCTATGTTATGTTAAAGCCTGTATGTAAGACACGTTAGCCACGCATCGACAGTGGTGATAATTAATAGAAAGCTAGCCCTCCGCAGGGCTAACGTCATGTGAGCTAGTGACAGTAACGTTAATCTTATTTATTAGCGCTTAGCACTCTTTATTAGCATTTAGCACTCTACTGCTTTAAGATGGCGGCTGTTTACTAACACCGTTGACTCTGTCATTTCGCATGTAGTTCAACATACATGTGATCTCTATGAGACACATTAGACGCTACCTGCTACCAACGTAGCATCATGCGGGCTAGTTTTTAGCAACGTCGGCGTCGTTTGTAGCGGCTGTCGGCTGCAGTAAGTTTTTTTTTTTTTTTTTTTTTTTTTTGCTTCTTCCTCTATGCACGTGACATCAGCGCGTTGTCCCGCATTAAAAGTAGTCCGAGCAAAACGTGATGCTTAGAGCTGTCAAAATAACCGATTACTCGAGGTGAATAAAATTACTCGGATCGGTTTTTAAACTCAAGTTACTCGAGTTGCTCGAGTATTCGTTTCAGCTCTATACCAGTTTTGTGTTATTCTGCACAAACACAAAAAATAAGATAATGCTAATACTAATCTCAGATAAAAGTCCTAAACTGTGTGCTACCGTAATTTTCAGACAATAAGCCGTTACTTTTTCCCCCTCATTTTGAGTCCTGTGGCCTATAGTCCATTGCGCCTTACTTGTTGATTTATTGGGTTAATTGGTAACTGTTAATTTGACAGTGGCGTCATAAGACTGCCATAAGACCGTCATAAATATGACATGGCACTGTCATGGCCATTAATAAATGCATATCACAGTTGTCATTAGGTGTCATCCGGCAAATTATGTCAGTAACTCCATTTATGTTCAGCTCTGATCTTTTACATCAATTTAAAAGAGATCATTTGTCGGATGACACAAAATAATATCTGTCATAAGCATTGATGAATGCTCATGGCAGTGTCATGTCATAATTATGACGGTCTTATGACAGTCTTATGGTGCTACTATCAAATAAAGTGTTACCAAATACCATAACTAGCAATTAATGAAACAACTGGTACAGTAACTGAAGAAATAATGAGCACAGAACAAGAATTTTGATTGTCATTTACATCTGTAGCGCTGCAATTCATGCTAAGAGGCATGTTGAACGACAACAGTTGGCAGCAGAGGTTGACTGTCTCCCTCAAGTGAGCAGTCATGGCTAAAATGAAGCTTCCTGAAGCAATAAACTAATTGCAGCCAATTCGTTCAAACCTTCATGGTGGTTCATTTGGTCTTATGATGCCACTGTCAAATAAAGTCCTACCGGTTGATATCTTTTGGTGAATACACCCCATAATACAGTGAGGACAGCTGCAGGTTATAGCCCAGTGTGGTTTATCTATGAACAAATGCCGTTTTTGTGTCAAATTTGGTGGGTGATAGCTTATAGTCAGTTGCGCCTTATAGTCCGAAAATTACGGTACATTTCTGAAGCTTCAGTTTGGTTCGTTTAAGACTGAGGACTCGGGTTGTGTGTCTTTTGTCCAAATATTTTCATGTGTTGTCCTTGAGCGCTTCACTTAACATCATTGTTTAGCAATGCTAAAACCTGAGAATATGAATACAAAGCATCATTATAGGCAAGTGCTTCACAAGCTGCTACCTGCCTGAGACATTTCTTACGCTTGTTGTCTTTTTTTCTTTTTTGTCGATCATCAGGCCTCTGAGAATGAAGAGCAATATCACACATATCTTGCCTTTGAAAGTAAAAAGCTGCCACCGAACATAATCCAGGTGACAGTTTGTTTATCTTTCTACAAAGCGTATTTAAACAAACAAGACAAAAGTGTTTAGCTGGAGAGATGCCGGATTTCCCTGACTGCCACAGCAGCCACAAGGCGGATCAGTACTAAGTGTAATTTACTTATGCATGTGTGCGTGCGTGCATGTGCGCGTGTATATTTGAGATGTGACTAAGTCTTTGTGAGGCCTCCACTCAGCAGAGTGATGATAAGTACTCCCAGCCCGGCGCTCCGCATGAGCTGATGGACAGACGGGCCGGGAACACTAGGGGCCTTGTGGTTGCAGCCAGTGTGCAAGTGTGTGCGTGCGCACGCGTGCATGTGTGTACATGTGTGGGCACTGTGGTGACAGGGTGGGGAAGGAGAGGCGAATGAGTGGGGAGGTGAGGGGTTGTTGGCAGTATAAGTCAGAGCGTTTCCACTAGCTACGGTACCAGACCGTGCCACATGGCTGCAATTTGTTCATTAACTATGTAATAAATGTACACGCACACACAGAGGTAATATTGTTCTGAGTTCTGCCTGATTGGATTGTGAAATAGAGGATCCTCCAGGGAATCACTTGTAGTCTGCCAGCCACCCTGACCAAGAGAGGAAGAGACAGGCCTGATTTCCTAACAAGGTTTGAAATGCAGAAACACATGTAGGCAATATTTTTTCTGTTTGCTTTAAGCGCCACTGTGAATATATCACCCAGACCAATATGAAGTATTATTAGTGACAGTCTCCATAGTATCAAAAGAGGTATGTCTCATGTATGTACAAAAGTGTAGGGATCCATGGCTTCAACATTTGATGAACACTTTATGACTTTATGCACTGGTGCTCAGATAAGCTAGAACAGAGAACAGGCCTTCCCAAAACTTCCCCCAATGGGGGAAAGAGCTCTCTTGGAAAGATGAAGACTGAAGCCTGAGGGGGTGAATTATGAGTCTAACCCGTGATTGAATCATTTAATTGATTAAGTGAAACAAATCTGTACTCATTTTTAGCTTGGTAGCAGATCCATCTGGATTTAGGTTTGTTTTATGGTTAGGGTTACGTGATCTGTGTGATTGCTCTGCATATACTCTGTTGTGAGCAGTGTTGTTAATTTTACTTAAAAAAAAAAAAGTAATTAGTAGGGCTGTCAAAATTATCGCGTTAAAGGGCGGTAATTAATTTCTTTAATTAATCACGTTAAAATATTTGACGCAATTACCGCACATGCCCCGCTCAAACAGATTAAAATGACAGCACAGTGTCATGTCCACTTGTTAGTTGTGTTTTTTGGTGTTTTGTCGCCTTCTGCTGGCGCTTGGGTGCGACTGAATTTATAGGTTTAAGCACCATGAGCATTGTGTAATTATTGACATCAAGAATGGCGAGCTACTAGTTTATTTTTTGATTGAAAATTTTACAAATTTTATCTAAACGAAAACATTAAGAGGAGTTTTAATATAAAATTTCTATAACTTGTACTAACATTTATCTTTTAAGAACTACAAGTCTTTCTTTAATGTTAACGCCATCTTGTTGATTTATTGTTCTAATAAACAAATACAGTACTTATGTACAGTATGTTGAATGTATATATCCGTCCTGTGTCTTATCTTTCCATTCCAACAATAATTTACAGAAAAATATGGCATATTTTATAGATGGTTTGAATTGCGATTAATTACGATTAATTAATTTTTAAGCTGTGATTAACTCGATTAAAAATTTTAATCATTTGACAGCCCTAGTAATTAGTTACAGTTACAAATGAATTCTCCCAAAAAGTAATTAGAGTTAGTAAATCAGTTACTTCAACGTAAGAGTAATTAGTTACTCGGCAAAGTAACTGACGTTACTTTTCATGTTCTACACGGTATTGCATGATCCATTCTATTCCGTCTTTCACATCAAATATGTTTATATTAACTGATTGAACATTTTCGTTACAAAAAACTTTTTGCATTTCTAAAAAAAAAATCACCAATAAAAGGGTGGAATGCTATACAAACTTTAACTTTCAAATGCTGTGGGAAAAAAAGCCTTTTTGTTTTTCCTGTTGAACTAAACCCGCACCAAACCGTGACCCCCCCACACCAAATTATGAACTGAACCGTGATTTGTGTGTTGTGTCACATCTCTAATATATATAGATATGGCGGAAAACACTCAGGTGACTTGAAGTTCCGCTCTGAGACCTCCAATTTGGCCAACTTTCAAAATTGTCAGGTATGCATGTGTGATACATCATTGGAAAGCTTAAAATCTCAATTTTCTGGGGGAAGAAAATTTTTGAACAGGAGGGCTTTTTTTTTTTTTTTTAATGTTTTTTAAACAGCAAAACCCTATCTGGAGGTGAGAACACGCAAGAGCAGAATTACAGACGCCATGACTTTAACGAGATATTATCGCGTACTTACCTTGTTTCAATCCAAAAACTCCATGTAGCATGTATCACTGAGTGTCAAGACATAGCTGTGAATGGCCACAGGTGGATTTTGGGGGGATTTTATGGGTGAAACATGGTAATATAACAAGGGTCGCGATGCAGAAATCGCAGACATCAAGGAGTGGTCGAGATTTTCTTTTTCATATATTTACCCTTTTAAACCGTTTTTTTCCCCCATTTTTCTTTGTTTGGATCGATTATTTATCATCTAACATATCAGAGAAAATGCGAGAATAACAAAAAAATACAATTAAACGATAGTTATGAGGTCGATATCCGTGACTTTTTTACAGACGCCATTTTTTTCATTGTAACATAATTTGTTTAAGTTTAAAATATGTGAGTGCATTTTTTTTTTTAATTGTTTTTTTCTTTTTTAAATGCAATATAAGACATCAATTAATGATTCTAAGCTAAAAAAGACAGACATTTTGAATAATAAATATTAATTAATTACCTTTGTTTTATGGTTGGGTTGAAACAAAAGCGGTTGCGCGACGTTTGTAAACGGGGGTTTCCTGTGTAAAGCGGACAAATTAGAAATCGTTCGGGGGCTTAATGCGCCATGAATCTGCTATTGCAGCATATAGACATATTGTTCTATCAAACTCAACAGTTGTTTTGGCTTAAAATACAGCAGTTTCTTTTACAGATGGGTGCAAGAGCAGAAACTGTTTTTTTAGTCTTGTCTGTGTTATCCGCCATATATTTTTCAATAAGCAGGTAAGGCTCTAAACCTCTTCCCTTTTCAATTTTTACTCCAGTTGTTTTGATTTTTTTTTTTCTTTAAATCACAAGGTTTATAGAAACGTCATTCAAGAAAAGTTTAGGGCAAGTGACTATTTTTGGTAATAAAAAACAAAATATTTTATGTAGCTTCTACCACAACAACGCCCACTTGCTGATGATAATGCATATTCAACAGGAAAACAGTCCATTATTTTCAATAAATTGCACCCACCTGAACGCCCCGAACTGTATGTAAAAAAAAAAAAAAAAGTTGCCCGAGAGTTTAAGATGACATTCACCACGCTAAATGCTAATGTTAGCGACAACGGTAATGCTATGCTAATGCTCTGAGGTCCGAGCCACCTAGCATGGCATTTGCAACAGCGTCACAACCCCCTTCCCTCCTCCCCCTCCCGCTCTGCTCTCTCCATGTCTCGCAGACATTTTTCGCGTCATTCAACCAACATAGTAACACATAGTAACGCACGCCCTTACATCCTCAGTTGCAAAGATGGGAAAAGTAATTAAATAAGATGACTCACTACTGACAAAAGTAACGCTATTAGTAACGACGTTATACTCTAACACTGTTATTAACAACACTGGTCGTGAGAAAATGTGCAATTTCCATGGTTATTTTGTAGGTGTAATACTAGTAACATACATTTTAGTGGTCGCTAAATTCTGTGCAGCGTCGTGATAAAACTAATTGCACAGTCTCTAATCAAATCACATTCTATAGCACTTATAAGAAACAAATACAAATTGAAAAATGAATTGGGGGAAAAAAAAAAAATAGAACCCTACAGATTCTATGAATGTTCTTAGCGATGTGATCAGTTACAAGTCAGCTGGGATAGACCATTGTTCACACGCAACCCTCAAGAGCATAGAAAATAATTGGATAGATGTCCAGTGAATCTTAAACTATCATTGCAGAGCTTTTACACTCCACTTGGAAGTGATTAATATTAGCCCATGGCTAGTGGCAAGCAATCTGTCACCATCATCAGGGCATTAGATGTGTAGAGAGACACTTGTTTCAAATGACCCGGCGGCAAGGATGTCATGTGACGAGGTTCCGTCCGGTTCAAGGCCGACTGAGGCGGGTTTGGGGGCACGGCCACTACAGTCAACAGATGACGGCGGCAGAAATGCCATGGTAGGAATTGGGATCGCATTTATAATGAGATGAAACCTTCCTTGTGGAGTCCACATGTGCCTTGCAGTGGTGTGGATTATCGCCTGTGAGAGTATGACTTCTACTCTGCCGTGAGCATACAGATCACCTTACACATTGGCTTTCCTCTGCTTTGATGACTGAAGCATACACGCACATTCATGCATGAATGCCTGTGTCCGCTCTCGAAACACACAACCCTGGAGGATTAATTCACCTGCCGCACCTGAGAATGCGAGTGCCGTGATGTCACCTGCACTCTCATCACTTCAAAGCACCTCGGTACCATCAGCACATTGAGCCAAAACAACCACTCACTTGGTCTAATGGCAATCCCCTTTTTGCAGAGGATCCATACATGAAAAGTGCAGAATTACACAGACAATAAAGGTCTTTTCACACTAGTGTCAGCCCAGTGTGAAGAGCGGTCCACGGCAAGCGCAAAACGGGAGGAGCCAGGTAGCCTGCCGTAGACGCTGTCAGGAAGTGAAAAGCAGCAAGTATATTTACTATAGTCCCAAGAACTAATGTGTTTATTTTTCATTGTTGCACAAAAAACCAGCGACTTTTCCTATTTCAAGGAGTAGAGAGTACTATAATAGCCGGGTAAAGAGTTTTACTTGTTTCGGTGAGAGGGTGAATAGTTTTTTTGTTGTTGTTCATGAACTGCATTTCCACACAAACGCACATGGTGGTACCATTTAGCCTAGCAAAGAGAGGTATGAGAGTCATTTTTCGAGTGTCCCAGAGTTCACAAACCTTTAAAAAGCGCATTTGTCAAGGTTTCATCGGCCGTGATTTGCGTATAGCCGTCCATCAAAAGAGCCTGATAGCACAGATATAAGTACGCCTGCCCCTCTGCTATTGGAAGCGATGTTGACATTAGCGTGGCAGCAGTGTAAAAATAGAACAAATCTCTATTTTGGGCCCCACCCCTCGGCGAAAATTCACTTAAAACTTTTCATTCCGTCCAAAACAACCGCCCCCCTATGCACTATTAACGGGTTGCTGCTGAACCCTTCAAAACTCGGCTGCCGCTAGTTTGAAATGGCCTTGAGGCATTCTTGGGTTACAATGACGAGCTTTTGCTGCATTCTACAGCAGTGTTTCGCAAACTTCAGCAAAAACTGGAATGTACCTATTGCCATTTAAATGTTGTGCCTTTTAATTATAAACTGTATGTCTAGACATCGACTTCATAATTATATTGACGGGACACAAGGTGCAGGGCCGATCAATAGGGGGCCTATTTCCGTCAAAGTGGACCAAGTGGAAACATAGACAAATAGCTTTTTACATTTAAAATTCTTGTGGTATGGCGGTAAAACAGTCTTGATTGTTGGTTAAAAGCAAAAAAAAAAAAAAAAAGGGCAGTTAGCAAATATGTCGAATCTGCTGCTATCTTTAAGCCACTGTGTTGCCGCCTTATCACAATAAAGAGCTTCTTACATTGATATTTTTGGGAATTAAATGCTTAAATCCCTGAATTCCTTATAGATATGGATGTAAAACAGTCTCTATTCTTGGTTAAAAGCAAAAAAACTGGGCAGTTAGCATTTATTTTATGTAAATACTGCAAATTATGACGCCAATGCCGTAGCGGTTAATTTCTCCCATTGATTTTTTTCACAACATTTTAAAATGCATGCATGGCACAAAAAATATAATAATTACCTTGAATCCTCGAACAAATCACTCCTGAGACAATCCTTCTTGTTTGAATGCGGTACAGCTGTCATACTTTTTCAACCTAAATCCGGCGTTGGATCGCTGCATGAGTTGAATAATTGCGACCGACTTCGACTGACTGAAGCGGAGTGTAGGACAGTCCCCTACTTGAAGGCGTGGTGCAGTGTCTGGCGAATATGACCCGTCAATATCATTATGAAGTCTATGGTCTGGATTAGATCACTAAGAAATATATGTTATTTCTTGTAAATAATTGATTTCTAACTTATCATCTCATTGACTGTCATGGACGGCAATAGAAGCCTAATCCAGTTCAACTTTAAATGGATTGCACTTTTATTGCCGTCATTGGCACTGACATGATCATTCACTTAAGGCCTAAGCCCTCCCAGTTAAATGGAATGAATGTTTATCGTCATTAATGGCAGTGAATGAGTTAAGCGAAGCTGGATACTTAAACTGTCAATAAGCACGTGCTTAACATGCATGCGTGCGGGGGCTAATGTGTGCATGTGTGCTGCTTGCTAATTGGCTCTCGCACGAAGGCTCCCGCCGGAGAGGTTCACAAGCAGGGCAAAATGCGATAAGACGTGGTGATAGCCCAATGGCCAAAACATGAGGACAAGTATATCCCTTGAAGCACCAAATTGATATGATCTGTGTAACAAACAAACATAGCTGGGCTTCTTGAAGTAAAACGGCTTATAGTCATACCGTAAGAGAAGAATAGGAGAATTGATGCATTTGGGATGGGAGGGTTAAAAATGTGGATAGGTGGCAGGCAATAAAAGGACATTCAGCTGATGGATGAATAGACAGGCTGTTAGAAAGTGCCTTATGACAAATTAAAGGTTTTACCTGTAACGCAGTAATCATAATCAGGGATCTCACAGAGTTCAACAAAAAGTCTACAGCCATAAAACGAGTAAGTAACATGTACAGTATATATTCAGCAGATTCTGAATCTAAATAGAGAGTTGGATGGATAGATAGTGTTGCATAAGGCAAGTTTAGGACCCAAATACAGTTACAGTCATCAAGGTGGCTGGAATAGTTGAATGTATGTAGATGGACAACCAGATGATTCAGGATTGATGGATGCATTGTTGGTTGTTATGAAATTTGATTTGATTCGATGGGTGTTTGAGGATACTTCAGATTAGGAGTGGGAACCTCTTTGTACCTCACGATACGATACAATTTACGATACAAAGCTCACGATAATGATGATCTGACAATATGGCGATACAACGATTATTGGTACATTGGTCAGAAAATCATTCTAGGATATTCTACAAACAACGAATAAACAGAAAAACAAGCTTCTGCTGTGAATTGGAATGAGTTTATCAATAGTAGATGGAATGAACATTCGTTCATTCGTTGTCATCCCTCCCACTTCAAACGGATTGAATGTCTATGGCCATCAGTGGCAGCCAATGCCAGAAAAAGAGGTAATTTTGAGCCATATAAGGTCATTTACCTGTTGATTTTCAGTTAGTTCCTGTTGACTTTGGGGTATTTTATGGGTCACTTCCAGTTTGTTTTGAGTTACAGAACAGGAAGTGACCCTGGAATCACCCAAATGAATAGGCAGTGACTCAAACTCAACTGGAAGTGACCTGTAAATGCCCTGAAAATCAGACAGAATGACTTTGAATGCTCTGGTTTCGAATAAATAAACGTTCCCAGTCTAAATGGATTGAGCGTCGAGCACCGTCAATGCAGCCTTAGAGTTAACTGAGACACTATTATGGTGGATGATTTTGGTAGCAACTTGTTGGTTTCTTTTTATTTTTTTATTCTTTTAGACATTGACACCTTTTTAAAACGATATCTCGATTCTTGGCAGGAGCATATCGATAACCTTTTGGGATGCAAAGTATCACGATATATCACCATTTAGATATTTTGTCACACCCCTATTTCAAATATCTGTAAAGGGATCAGAGACAGATAAATGACTGAGTGATTGATCAACTGAGCAAAATGTAGTTCGATTGGTAGTGTATTGTGAGACAGAAACTATACATTTACAGTACTCCTTGAATTGGAGGGTCCTTCAAGGCTGGCTTTCCTTCTAATCCATCATATGATTTCAGCCTGATCTACAATCAAAACACGCAGCTGAGCATGAAACAGGGGGCCAGGGCCCATCATCTATCTCCCTCATCGTAAACATGGCCAAATAAGCAGCGATTAATGTGCCGAAACACACTGAAGGAACAGCAGAGCCCCATGAAGAGCCCTCCGCACACTGGCAGACAGACTGAAAAAATTCAAGAGGCAAAAAAGCAAAGCAGCAACAGCAGGGTGTATATTTGCAAAGGAGAGCATGAAAAGATGCACACGCCGAAAAAGAAATGGAGGCTTCACTGCTGAGATAAAAATGGAATCCATTTTAGTTCTTGAAGCACACTCATGTACAGCGCGAGCGAGGACCCGTTCGGGGTGTTTGGCTGCCATTGGCGCTTCGATGGCTTCCTCTCTTCCCCCTCCTTTTGCACCGTTCCAATTGTTCTGCCTTCCCCTCACTTATCATTTCCTCCTCTCCTCGCCGGTCACACCTCTTGCCTTGAATTCCTCTTCCTCTCTCAAGGCAGCCAGGCCCCCCAACACTGTCACAGGTCCTGAAACTATGGCAACGGAACGAGAGGGAGCAAGCACTCTCTATGATTAATAGATGAGAGATGATGTGCCAATCGCCCCAGCTTGGGGAGGAGGGACGGATACACTCCAACAACACCGTGCAAACGTGTGTGCGCAGCCACGCGCAACACACACAACGCGGCTGCCGTGAGGCACCTTTAGTGCTTTGTGCTGCTTGGAAGCCTGGGAAATCACAAAACGAACACAAGGCTACACCCTGCCCCGCCAAGGTGACCATTTGATGTATATTTCATGAAGACAGTTACGGCCATTTATTCATCCATTCATTTTCTATATGGCTTATCCGGTTTAGAGTCATTGGGGGCAGTAGCCTATTCCAGGAGACATGGTGAGAGGTGGGATATACACTGACTGGCAGTCAATCAAACCACTGACTAGAACTGAGTCGCCTTGACTTTAAGCTCTCAAAAAAATCATTGTTTTCCGGAAGTGTTGCGAAGTATAGACAAGTTTCCGAGGTACTTCTGCATTTCTGCTCGCGACTTCCGTTTTACACCTGCTCTAACCAAAACAACAGTGGAGCTGGAGTGGGATCATTCATCAAAATCCCTCAAAAAAGACAATTTGGAAATATCCCATCCATCTGCATCCATCAGATGTGGAATAATGCATGTGCCACCACAAAGACCGGGTGTTTATGTAGCCATGTTGCTGCTGTGTTATAGAAGGTATGTTCCTCCTATCCCTGCATTTTGATGGGTCCAGTACTCCAAAAATTATAAAGCTAAAATCTTGCGCATGAAACGACTTGTAGTCTTTGATATTGTTACGATGATTGTAATTAGGGGTGTGACAAAATATCGAAATGGTGATATATCGTGATATTTTGTATCCCAAAAGGTCATCGATATGCACCTGCCAGGAATCAATATATAGTTTTAAAAAGGTGTCAATGTTAAAAAAATAAGGAACCAACAAGTTGCTATCAAAATATTTAACTATAATAGTGTCTCAGTTAACTCTATGGCTCCCCACAGCCCCAAAAAAAATATAACCAGAATTAAGGGGCTTCTGACTCAACAAGACATGGAAAAAACTTATGCATGCATTCATTTTCAGCAGATTGGACTACTGCAACGGTATATTTACAGGTCTTGATAAAAAATCAGTCAGGAAGCTGCAGCTAGTACAGAATGCTGAAGCCAGAGTCCTCACAAATACAAGGAAGCTGGACCACATTACACCGGTTTTGAAATCGCTACACTGGCTTCCAGTGAGTCAAAGGATAGACTATAAAATACTATTGCTCGTCTACAAAACACTTAATGGCCTTGGACCAAAATACATGCTAGACTTGTTAGATTCCTATGAGACATCTAGACCCCTAAGGTCGTCTGGAACCGGTCTTCTGCATGTTCCAAGGACAAGAACCAAGCAGGGTGAAGCAGCATTTAGTTATTATGCTCCTCACCTCTGGGACAAGTTACCCGAACGTCTGAAGTATGCTCAAACTGTTAGCTCCTTTAAATCAGGGCTAAAAATGCTTTTGTTTAGCACTGCATATCCATAACTGTCTATATATTTCAATCTACCTGCTTTCTACTCCTCTTGTGCTTATCTCCGTTGCTGATTTCAATGATTATTATTAGTAGTAGTTTTTGTTTTATTTTTATTTTTGTTTTATTTTTATTTACTTATTTTTATTCTGTGATTAAATGCGATCTTTTGTCTTGGTTTTTACGTTGTGTTGATTTAAATGTGATTTTTATGGTCTTCATGTGATGTAAAGCACTTTGAATTGCCTTGTGTTGAATTGTGCTATATAAATAAATTTGCCTTGCCTATGGCTGCCATTGATGGTGCTCGACGCCCAATCCATTTAGACTGGGAGGGTCGAACGAACGTTCATTAATTCGAAACCAGAGCATTCACAGTCACTCTTTCTGATTTTCAGGCCATTTACAAGTCAATTTCTGTTCATTTTAATGCATTTACAGGTCAGTTCCTGATGCGTTTGAGTCACTGCCTATTCATTTGGGAGATTCCTGGGCCAGTTCCTGTTCCGTAACCCCAAATCAACAGGAAGTGACTCAAAAATGCCCCGAAATCAACAGGAAGTAACTCAAAATACTGTAAATAAAGTAATGATCTGAAATGCCCCAAAATTACCTCGTTGCCTAGCATTGGCAGCCACTGATGGCCATAGACATTCAATCCGTTTGAAGTCACCCTCCCAGTTCAAATGGATTGGATGTCTACTCGTGGTAAACTCATTCAAATTCACAACAGAAGCTTGTTTTCCTGTTTATTAGTCGTTTTGTAGAATATCTTAGGTTGATTTCCTGACCAATGTATCGATAATTTTTGTATCGCCATATCGTGAGATCATCGTTATCGTAAGCTTTGTATCCCAAATCGTATCATATCGTGAGGTACCAAGAGGTTCCCACTGCTAATTGTAATTGTGATGATGTTTAATATTATTTACTACAACTACTGTACTGCTTTGGCTACAACACTTGCTATCTGCTGCTACCCTGTTGCTAATATTATTTGTAGGCTGGCACAATTATGTTCAGTTTGACTAGAATTCAGTGTTTTGCGTCAAAGCTGAGATATCATTAGCTTTGCTAAATCTAGTTATACAATGATAAATAAATGGAAAACAAACACTCATCTACTACGAGTCATACATGTGCTTCTTACTCTAATGCATAAATGCAAGTCTTACAAGTTTTGTTCGTTTGTTTACAGGTGGAAAACGCTGTTAGGCAGGGGAAAACAACTTGATGTGCTTCACAACAACACTTACTGTACGTTGATGGACATACAGTATATCGAGACTAATGTACGTGCATTCTACTTTGATGATGGAAGGCTTGACTTATGCTCCACCTTCTTTAATATTTTTCTAATACCCTAATTTTCGCACTATAAGGCGCACCTGACTATAAGCCGCAGCCCACCAAATTTGGCACGAAAACAGCATTTGTTCATAGATAAGCCGCACTGGACTATAAGACGCAGGTGTCCTCACTGTATCATGGGATATTTATACCAAAAGATATTAACCGGTACAACCTTATTTGACAGCGGCATCATACGACCGACTGTCATAAGACCAAATGAAAAATGATCAACTTTGAACTAACTAGTGCAAAGCTTTATTGCTTCAAGAAGCTTCATTTGGCCATCACTGCTCCCTTGGGGGAGACAGTCAACCTCTGCTGCCACCTGCTGTTGACTGTTGTCATCCAACATGCCTCTTAGCATGCATTGCAGCGCTACAGATGTAAATAACAATCAAAAATCATTCATTCATTTATTCATTTTCCATGCCGCTTTTTCCTTACGAGGGTCGCGGAGGTGCTGGAGCCTATCCCAGTTAACTACGGGCAGTAGGCAGGGGACACCCTGAACTAGTTGCCAGCCAATCGCAAGGCACAAGGAGACATACAACCATTCACGCACACACTCATACCTACGGACAATTTAGAGTGTTCAATCAGCCTACCATGCATGTTTTTGGGATGTGGGAGGAAACCGGAGTTCCCGGAGGAAACCAACGCAGGCACAGGGAGAACATGCAAACTCCACACAGGAAGGCCGAAGCCCGGGATAGAACCCTTGATCTCAGAACTGTGAGGCGGATGTGCTGACCACTCAGCCACCGTGCCGCCACCAAAAATCATGTTCTGTGCTAAATATTTCTTCAGTTATTGTTCCAATTGTTTCATCAATTGCTAGTTACGGTATTTGCTAACACTTTATTTGACAGTGGTGCCATAAGACTGTCATTACACAATCATAATTATGACATGTCTCGGTCCTGAGCATTCATGAATGCTCAAAACAGATGTCATTAAGTGTTATCCGGCAAATGATCTCACTTTTGAATGGATGCAAAAGATCCAAGATGGACAAAAATTGAGTTAGTGACATAATTTGCCAAATGACACTCAATGACATAAGCATTCAGTAATGTCCATGATAGTGTCATGTCATAATTTTGATGATCTTATGACAGTCTTATGACACTGCTGTCAAATAAAGTGTTACCTAAAAAAATCAACAAATAAGCCGCACTGGACTATAAGCCACAGGTATCAAAATGAAAGAAAAAAGTAGCGGCTTATAGTCCGAAAATTACGGTAATTTTAAATTGTTAAAGTAATACATTATTTTAATTTAAATTGTGATTTTTTTTACCTGTTTTGCACAGCGTTTCAAATAAAACAAGAAATGGAATCATGTTGTCCCAAAGTTTTATTGCAATAAAAATGAATACCATGCTATTTGTGTTTATATGTACATGTGTGATGAGCTCATAATACCATAACTATAATCTAACCAGATGAATAATACCTTGTATTATATCCTTGTAACAACAAAATCTGTGTCAGCCCTTCTGCATTGGGCAACTTTAATATTATTTGTAATTTTGCCCCATTTTGGTCAACCAAGAGGCCTGCGTATCAATCTACACCTCATGTTAACACGGACTGCATAGATTGTTAGAATTCTGTCCACGAACAATCAACGAAGTGATAAGAACAAACGCACAACACAGAAAGTCTCGGAGCTCCATCTACGTCGTGCTGAATCCATTTTTGGAGATTCCGTGGGTTCCCCTTGTTTGATTTTGCAGTTTTATCTTTGTCTACACACTGCTTAGTTCAACCGCACTTCATGTTGTTCTGTCTAAACCGGAAGTCCGTAGCAGAAAATGTCAAAATGGCGCTGTCCATGTTTCGCTCAGGAAACTTGTCTATAAAACATATGTATTTTTGTTTCGTTTGGCAATGCCATTATATTTCTGCATTACTTTTAAGCCCTTTAAAATGGTAAATGGACTGTACTTATATAGCGCATTTATCTGCATGGTTACCATGCCCAAAGCGCTTTAAATTAGCACACATTTACCCATTCACACACACATTCACACCCCAATGGGGCTGCTGCCATGCAAGGCGCTGTCAACCCATTGGAGGCAAATCTGGGTTCAGTGCCTTGCCCAAGGGCACTTTGACAGTGGGCAGTCGTAGCCGGGAATCGAAACACTGACCCTTCAGTCCAAGGACAACTCTAGTTACCAACTGCGCCACGGCCACCCTTTAAAAGATTAATTTAATAAAATTTTAAATTAAAAATCCAATCTTTTTCACCCGATTCCAATCACATGATCGGATCGGGGACATACCTAGTTCTGACATTAGAAAGGAAGTTGACCTGTATGCCAAAGTTACTATGTGGTCAACGTATAAACTGTTATTTTTTAAGAGCAGATGTGGTTCATATCTCACTATTAATGGCAGGCAATGAGTTTTAATTTCTCAACAAGTTAACGTCTAAAAAATTATCAAAATTCAAGGCTTCGTTGGTTAGTGCATGACAGCACAGTAAGTAACACAGCATTAACCTAAGCAAAATATTTGCAGTTTCATTTTCAGAAAACTTTGAAGCACATACCATGTGTCAAAGTATCTGTTTGATGGCACATGTTGTAATTCGCAATATTCAACCCGTAGCGTATCACCGATAGTGCTACAGTCCCAGTGGTACGATCAACTTTTTGATGGCTTTGTCTGTGTTGTAATAGAACAACCGTTCCCAAATGTGCGCCTTCTATCCCAGGCAAAAGGACACTCAGTTTAAAGCAAAGTACATTTAGCAGTAATTTGACACTGAGAGTTTTAAATGTAAATTGCCGCTTTATTCTTAGTCTAGATAGAGAAAAGGCTTAACTTATTGTTAAATCACACTTGGGAAAAACTCAATGTAAATCTGTGTTTACCATACCAGGCCTCACTTAGGAACTCCCTATAGTAGACTGTACAAAAAACAAAAGCTGCCTTTGAAAGATTATAGTGGATCACAAATGGGAGGGGATTCAAGGCCTTATGTGGTCATTGTTTAAGGCTACTGTTGTCTCACAAAACAGTACAAAGTTACATTCATTGGCAAGTGTACAGTGCTGCGACAGAATGATGCAATGCTATTTACGTAGCTGGAGCAGGGATAACCCTTCAGCTTAGACAATTACAGCTGTGTTCCATACCGTACCAAGATCAGCTCTTTGATAACGTACAGTGTAGCATGACTAAAACAAGTGGTTTGTACAGCGGCACGTGCAACTATTTTCGCAATTAAAACATTTTTCAGACTCTGATCAAAAGAATTGTGGGGGTTTTTTGTTTAGTCTGTCTGTGCGGCGCAATGGTTAGGGACCACTGCTCTAATGTATAGTACAAGACTTCAAGGCCACTCATTCATTCATCTACTGTCAAGTGATCACACAAAGCCCTGCTGCTACTGCTTTTGGATTATCTCTACTAATGCATCCCCCTGGTCGCTCCATTTGACTAATGACAGGCAACTCAACTCAGTTGTGAAAAAAAAAAACATTTCCACATGTTCTGGGGACTATGGCAAGCATTAAAAAACAACAACAATGACAATTCGGTGATGTTTTAAGCTGATTGTAAATGTTCCAGGATGTTTCATGCTTTTTCAGTAGGAGCCCATTTGGCCAAGTTGGCCCCATAAAACGTCTCTCCAAGTCAATGGGCTGTCATTCTAATTCACTTTGTTTAAAAACAACAAAGCCTCACCAAAGATCATCAGACTAAACACCATGCCAATTCTGTCATTAACTTGCAGAGCGAGTGTTTTGCCCAGTTCTCCATGCTTCTGGCATTTTTGGCATCCACAACTCATTCAATCACTTATGCTAATGCAACAAGGATGCCTATTGTTTTTCGACGTAGAATTGTATTCATTAAAGCTGCTTGAATCACACAATGAAGCTTGGAAAGTAGAACATCATGTGTGCATGTGTGTGTTTTTGTGGAACGCAGATAACATTTCACAGCAAGTGATTAGCAACTGATTACAATGTTAGTGAGCCATGCGGTGAATAGAGCCAATGTATAGCGGGATCTATTCTTTTCCAGCAATCTCACAGTAGCTGTGTTTAGTGAATAGCATGTTTGTATCAGGGGACCAACAAAATCAAAAACATCACACAAAGAAAACAAAAATCTAGGGATAGCACTAACAGGTGTAATTTGCTGTCGCTTCAATCACAGTACACTCTTGGTGACTTGGGCTAAAATCACTAAATGTGCCATACAACATTTTGGATTTCAAAACATTAAAAGCATCTTTTATGATGCCAGCATGTCTTTCTAAGAAAGACATTTGTAAAAACCCACTCTCATTTTATGATTATGCCTTATTCCAAGTCCCGCTATTAAGGCAGTTTTGCCATTCACCGCTCAGCCGGCGTAAATGTTGCTGCAATTTACAGAGATGGATTATAGAAAATGGGTTAAAGTAAGAGTGAGGACAAACAGGAGATTTTACCTGCGTCAATTATGAAGATTCATTCATTATTCAGGCACTGTTGCTACTTTTTCACTGCGCAATGCACCAACCCAACTGGAGAATTAAGAGTGTAGCAACAAGATAAGTTTACATCAAGTCTTGAAACAACAATGACCAAACTACACGACCGATAAGTGACCAGCAGTTACGCATACATTCCATACTCAGCGTGTATGGAACCAGAAGTAGTGTCTGGCTGTACAGTGTGAAAAATGGGCATTAGATTGTCACCCTTAGGGCTATACCATTTACCACTGTACCAAGCTTTGAACTGAAACACAAGTGCAATGCTTGTGGTCAAAAAACATCAGGGGTTGTCTGGCTACCCATAGCAAAGCAAAATTGAAGATGAGATCTTGTTCATGTCTCATTTACATCTCTGAGAAATGAATCAGCAATAATCGAGACCAAAATGGTTTTCTCAGTTTTCTCAAATTTGTCTCATGAGAAGTAAGTCTCATGGTGAGCATTACATGAGAAGGTCTTGAGAATAGTTCTACTGGCACGATTTTTCAATGAAGTCTCACAGTTGTCTCCTTTCAATATCTCACCAAGAGACAACTATGAGTACTTGTGTCGATCTCATATGCATCTCAATTTTATCTCCTTACTTCGAGTCACGATCTCAGTAAAAGATATGGATGAGCAAAGATTTTATTTCTTCAACTTGCCTCAAAGTTGCCTCTTATACTGATCTCGCGGAGCAACCTTATATTGTGCCAGTCACAAATATTTCTCAATTTGATCTCCTTCCAGTCTGCAATTGCTCATTTTGGGTTTTCAAGATTCTTCATTGTAAGAAAGAGTAGTGTCTGCTCTGGCATGTCCAATCACATCTTAAATAATCTCATGCCAAAATCTGAGAAAATATTATAATTGGTCAAATATTGGTTCATTTGGTTCATCTTGTTCAATGTAAAAATTAGAGATGCGACCAAAAATACGGCACTGAAAACTATCTGCCGCTACAAATGCATTATCGGTTTTTGGTTTCGAAGACAGAAAGTTTACCACAAAATAGTGTGAAGAACCTTAGTCCTCTTTTTGATGACGTAATCAAAACAGGCAACACGCTGGCTGACGATTTCTCACTGAAACTACTGGATCACAGGCAACATGTCTGCGATTTGGAAGTTTGTTTGTTTTTTTATATCAAAGAAATAAATAAATTATTGAATGAACCAAAATATAATACATTTTCTTCATTGCTGCTACACACGGTTTCTGAAGTTGCTTTCCATTGATGTGTGCGTCACATCTGACACGTTTCTGAGCCTGTGCGTGGCTCAGTAGTAGAGAAGTTGTTCCCCAACCCAGAGGTTGTGAGTTCAATTCTCTGTCCTGACGAATTCATCTAAGTATCCTTGAGCAAGACACTGAATCCCATGTTGTTGTGTCACCAGCAGGTAGATGAAGATGTAGTGTCAAATTGCTTTGAGTGCCCAAAAGGTGCTGTATAACTCCATTTTTAATTAAGAGAGTTTCTCTTCTCAAATATTGCTCAAATCTGGTTTTCTCAAATCAGTCTCCTTTGTCTCTATGTCTTTGCTCAATTTGACTCATCACTTAGCACAAATTCAGAAATAAATAAGCAGAGAATGAGCTAAATTTGAGATGATCAAATTCGTCTCACAAGATGAGATTAAGCAACGGATGGGTAGCAAATTTTTGGTATGGGTAGTTACCAGTCAGAACAGGGGTCACAATGATTGCCTGAAAATTAATGCAGCCTTCTTTGCAACCCAATCCCCCACCCATTTAGGGTCCCTGTAAAGCTTTGCTCGAGCAAAGAGAAATTGCGGTTAGTATGTATGCCTCACAGCTGCACGCCAAGTTCAAATCACAGTTGCTGTGTGGAGTTGGCGTATACTCTCCGTTCCAAAGGCTCTAAATTGTCCATAAATGTGAACATGATTGTGAATAGTTGAGAATTCATCTCCTGTATATGAACTCAGCACGTAGCTAGCGACCAATCCAGGGTGTACCCCACCTTCAGCTCACCTATGAAAAGCACTATATAAAATGGGTGGATGAATAATTGAGATACAACGTCAATCCAACCAGTACAAAGGGTTTGATGCCGTCCGATTGTATCGAGCAAGCCCACACACCGAGGAGCCGCATTAATAAAACATAGCTTCTATGAAATACGCATAAACACAACTACTATTGAATGCCTTGGAACTGACTTTCATTGAATGAGCAGTGACAGTTAACAACAGCTTGACTGGCCTCATTGTTTAGAGAAGGAGGCCAATTCATTTGAAAAGGAGCAAAGCCATTTATCAATTATTCAAAGCCACTGTATTCAGGCAGCGTCTTTCTTCGGGAGCACATTTAAATACCAACTCTCTCTCCTGTTGGTCCCCTTCTATTCCTCTCTCTCTAACACACACATGCACACTGTGACAAATACACATCAGTCACACACAATTGCTATTGTTAGGGGATCGGCGGATCAAATGCTCCACAGAGCAATGCTCCAACATACAGCTCTACAGGGCTGGAGTCCAAGGAAGTCTTACTGTAATGCATCTATCCGCAATCCAACATGTCAGCATATGAATTGTTACAAGGCGGATAAGCACTGGTTTGGGCTTTTTTGGAGCCTCGGGAAGGCGGAGTGGCCAGATTCACAGCCTTTTTCTAAAATGCCTCCAGGACATTTGTGTGCCTTCTGGGCAATGCTAAGAAAAACGATTTTTAATTTGCAATTTCACAATGGAGAGCTTTGTCTTGTTTAAATCCAACAAGAACGGGGTAACATGGGTAAAAACAAAACAGCATAAGACCGCAATATCCAGCATTGTTAACCTTTAAGGTTGACCCCCCACTAATAAATATATGAATAAAATCATGCCAGCTCCATATGTTGACCATCACTATGAGGGCGCAAGCAGAAAATCACTGGGAGGGGCTGGGTGTTGCCATTCCACTCTTGTGCGTGTGGCTACTAAGGCCTCTCTCTATCGCTCTCATCTCCATGCTTGTTTGAAAAAGCAATATGAAAACATTAACTTTTGAAAAGAGGACATTTGGTTAGAAATGACAACAAAGATATATTTGGACTAGTGCAATAGTGACCACTAATGGTTTCCCAGCACCATGCAGTCCCTGAACACACCCCAGCCTGCTTCCACACTTGAACCTAATAAGAACAATACATGATCAATAGGTTCTGATCACATTACTATAATTTAAGTAATAATAATATGTAGTATTTTACACCTACACTTCAAGTATGCACTCCTTCTGCGTATCACTGCCGTTATATTGAATTGCATTTTCACAAATAAAAAAGCATGATTTATTGTATTTTTTGACTTTTTTATTTTTTAATCAAGGTTTCTTGGGATTTATGACGATCTTAAAATACAAATAAACAATACGCTGTTTATGGAAGCGCATGTATCAGTTTCCTATATTACAATCTTTTTAGATTATTAAGACTGTTACTGTTTCGTGGGTTTTTATAAAGGGCCAAAATGATAACTGCAACAGTGTCGTGCCCGCAAAGAGACACTTCATTCGATATGGACACACATCATAAAAGGGATTACGCACGTGAATGTGTTTTCAAATAAATGTACCGGAAGGATGAATAACATCTGTCTAGAAATCGGCTTTTTAAACTTTAAAAAAAAAATCGCTTCATAAAAAGCTTAAAATAAGTTAGAAATAAAGTAGAAAGTGAGACTCGCTGCCCGGTGCACTTGACGCCCAGCTACACAGAAACCAAGTCTCCTCCCTAGGGCATCGAAAAGAGCGTTTCAAACAAACAAACACAAAAAAAAAAGGCAACACACGCGTTGGAAGTTCAACAAAAATAAGAAATTCTTACCTTCAGCTCATGAATTGTCAGCTCTGTAATACGGTCTTGTCTATTAGTAATCCATAAAATGTGGTTCTTAACGCAACGAACAATACGAGCGCTACTTTGCTCTTGCGCGTCTCTTCTTTTTGTGTGTGTGCGTATGAGTGCGCGGCGCTCAAATATCCACGTCGAAATCCACGCTAGAGTACGTGAAAGAAAGGAAAAAACACGCAGGTGTGTTGAAGGCGTTCTAAAAGTGTCCCAGTGGTATAGTAAAGTGGGAGTCCCGGTTGTGGCGACGGTCACGGAGGTGCGCGCATGCAGGCTCGTCCACGACAGCCGCCGACGGTCATCCTATTTGGGGATGAAGCTTCTTAGCAGACTGGAGCTGGAGCGCAGGCGAGCCCAGCTGTCAGCCACCCGCCACACATACACACACACATGCACTGGGAGGAGCTACGTCCCCAGAACGAGGGGCTATTGTGTCAATGGGTGCCAGTTATGGACAAGTGTATTTCTATTTTTACGCACGGAGGAGAAAGCCGGGGTTGCTAATAATAGTTTGGACTCTGGGAAGAAGAGCGAGGTGTGTCTAAAACAAGACTCATTCTGGCTGCAATGAACAAACCTTTGCAAGAGATTTATTGCACTAGAACATTGGTAGTAAACTCCAGGCTTGGGGGACGCTGCTGGCCCCATTCCCAGTGTTGAGGTACACTCAAAAAATGCACATGCAAGGCCCTTCACTCCCGGCCGTTTTACTGGATTTTGCAAGGCCCACAGAAAATTCTGTTCTATTGCTATATAAACATGGAACCCACCAAAAGAAAGATTAGACTCTCTTCTTTCAGCAGTAAAAAAAAGTTAGTTCATATCGTTTTCCATTCTTTAGAAATCAGCATTAGAAAATAGGTTAGTTGGAGCAATTTTCCAATTTCTGATGAAAAAACAGAGAAATTGAGCTTTTTGCAAAACCATACACTTCAAACATACAGTGGGGCAAATAAGTATTTAGTCAACCACTAATTGTGCAAGTTCTCCCACTTGAAAATATTAGAGAGGCCTGTAATTGTCAACATGGGTAAACCTCAACCATGAGAGACAGAATGTGGGGGGCGGGGGGGGGGGGGGGGGGCTGAAAATCACATTGTTTCATTTTTAAAGAATTTATTTGCAAATCATGGTGGAAAATAAGTATTTGGTCAATACCAAAAGCTCATCTAAATACTTTGTAATGTACCCTTTGTTGGCAATTACGGAGGCCAAACGTTTTCCGTAACTCTTCATAAGCTTTTCACACACTTTTGCTGGCATTTTGGCCCATTCCTCCATGCAGATTTCCTCTAGAGCAGTGATGTTTTGGGGCTGTTGTTGGGCAACTCGGACTTTCAATTCCCTCCACAGATTTTTTTATGGGGTTGAGATCTGGAGAGTGGCTAGGCCACTCCAGGACCTTGAAATGCTTCTTAAGAAGCCACTCCTTTGTTGCCCTGGCTCTGTGTTTGGGATCATTTTTCACTCAAAATACTCGATACATGGCCACATTCATTCTTTCCTCTACACAGGTCAGTCGTCCTGGTCCCTTGCAGAAAAACAGCCCCAAAGCATGATGCTTCCACCCCCATGCTTCACAGTGGGTATGGTGAAATTCAGTATTCTTTTTCCTCCAAGCACGAGAACCTGTGTTTCTACCAAAAAGTTCTATTTTGGTTTCATCTGACCATAACACATTCTCCCAGTCCTCTTCTGGATCATCCAAATGCTCTCTAGTGAACCGCAGACGGGCCTGGACGTGTACTTTCTTTAGCAGGGGGACACGTCTGGCAGTGTGTCCAACCAACGTAGTAACGCATAGCAACGTACGCCTTTACATCCTCAGCAACGGTAAAAGCATTGCCAAGATGAGAAAAGTAATTCATTACATTACTCACTACTGAAAAAAGAAAAACGCTGTTAATAAAGGCATTATACTCTAACGCCGTTATTAACAACACTGCTCACCATACACTGAATCAACCTTTTTTTAACAAGGACTTCTCCTAAAACATGTTTGCAAATATCTGTGGTCGCAAGCATAATGAGTTCTTCTCCAATCGTGAAAGGTTTCTTAGCTTTAGCAATACGTCATGAGGTATGATGCTCTCAGTGCATTCACTTTTGTTGCCTCGTTTGCTAGCTTTTAGCCTCATATTATGCAGAATGGACTTGGTTGTAGGCTCCTCTTCTGGCTCAGCAGGTGGCCTTTTCCCTGTAAAAAAGCTGTCCAAAGATGTCGCCCCCAGCAGCACACAGCCAACAGCAGCTAAAGTTATTGTTTACATTGACTGGCGCTGGGCTGCTATAGATGTGCAAACACCCTAGTAATTGCAGCCAACCACTAGATGGCGACCTATACAAATCTTTACTCATATTACTATACAGATTAGACAGGGATATTGATGTGTCGAGCCACAGGTCAGATTGAACTCGTTAATAAATTATTTATTTCTCTGCAGCCCAGTAGCAAATGCACCACGGACCGGTACCGGTCCACGGCCCGGTGGTTGGGAACCACTGATGTAGGACAGTCAATTAAAGCACTTATGAATAAGCATTGTTTCATTTAAACTTTTATATAAGTGTTTTCCATTGTATATACACATTAGCTTTGTGTTTTGATGCCATTACTGAATCCATTGTTGTATTATTTATGTAAGCGAGTCAATCAAAACAGTTATGAAAAAGCATTGCTTAATATATATGTAACGTGATTAAATTAAATTAAATTACATTTTAAATAGGTGTTTTTCATTGTATATACATATTAGCTTTGTGTTTTTCCAAAATTACTGAACCCATTGTTGTATTTATCATGGAAGAGAGTAATATACTAGTATATGTAACATGATTACACAAATTGTATGACTTTTGTCCATCTAAGTAACTGACGTTACGTTTCATGTTCTACACGTTATTACATTACACATTCAATAACATCTTTCACATTAAAGATGTTTATATTAACTGATTGAATTTAACTGATTTTTTTCATTAAAAAAAACATAGGTCAAAACTTTTACATTTCTTTTTAATTTCACCTACAGTATATATAGTTTTAAGATATACAAACTTTAACTTTAATTGCTGTGGGAAGAAAAAAAAACCTTTTTGTTGTTCCTGTTGTACTGAACCCGCACTGAACTGTGATCCCTGTACTGCGGTACATACTGAACCATGACTTGTGTGTTTCATTACACCCCTAATATATGTACTACAGATAAATTTTCCAATATGCAGGTGAGGCTCTGAATCCCTGCCTCTCCTATCTTTGGTCTAGTTGTTTTGATTAAAAAACATGACACAAAGTTCATGGATATGTCATTCAAGAAGTTCAGGGCAAGTGACTATAAAATATATGTATATATATATACAGTATATACAGTTGTGGTCAAAATTTTACATACACTTGTGAAGAACATAGTGTCATGGCTCTCTTGAGTTTCCAGTTGTTTCTACAACTCTGATTTTTCTCCGATAGAGTGATTGGAACAGATACTTCTTTGTCACAAAAAACATTCATGAAGTTTGGTTCTTTTATGACTTTATTATGGGTTAACATAAAAAGTGATCAAATCTGCTGGGTCAAAAATATACATACATGGATCTGAAAAAGCGAATCATTGACTTGAACAAGTCAGGAAAGTCACTTGGAGCCATTTCAAAGCAGCTGCAGGTCCCAAGAGCAACAGTGCAAACAATTGTTTTTAAGTATAAAGTGCATGGCACTGTTTTGTCACTGTCACGATCAGGAAGAAAATGCAAGCTATCACCTGCTGCTGAGAGAAAATTGGTCAGGAGGGTGAAGATTCAACCGAGAATCAACAAAAAGCAGATCTGCCAAGAATTAGAAGCTGCTGGAACACAGGTGTCAGTGTCCACAGTCAAGCGTGTTTTGCATCTCCATGGACTGAGAGGCTGCCGTGCAAGAAGGAAGCCCTTGCTCCAAAAGCGGCACCTTAAGGCTCGACTGAAGTTTGCTGCTGATCACATGGACAAAGATAAGACCTTCTGGAGGAAAGTTCTGTGGTCAGACGAAACAAAAATCGAGCTGTTTGGCCACAATGCCCAGCAATATGTTTGGAGGAGAAAAGGTGAGGCCTTTAACCCCAAGTACACCATGCCTACCGTCAAGCACGATGGTGGTAGTATTATGCTGTGGGGCTGTTTTGCTGCCAATGGAACTGGTGCTTTACAGAGAGTAAATGGGATAATGAAGAAGAAGGATTACCTTCAAATTCTTCAAGATAACCTAACGTCATCAGCCCGAAGATTGGGTCTTGGGCGCAGTTGGGTGTTCCAACAGGACAAAGACCCCAAACACACATCAAAAGTGGTAATGGAATGGCTAAATCAGGCTAGAATTGAGGTTTTCGAATGGCCTTCCCAAAGTCCTAACTTAAACCCCATTGAGAACTTGTGGACAATGCTGAAGAAACAAGTCCATGTCAGAAAGCCATCAAATTTAACTGAACTGCACCAATTCTGTCAAGAGGAGTGGTCAAAGATTCAACCAGAAGCTTGCCAGAAGCTTGTGGATGGCTACCAAAAGCGCCTAATTGAAGTAAAAATGGCCAAGGGACATGTTACCAAATATTCGCGCTGCTGTATGTATATTTTTGACCCAGCAGATTTGATCACTTTTTTCTGTTCACCCATAATAAAGTCATAAAAGAACCAAACTTCATGAATGTTTTTTGTGACAAAGAAGTATCTGTTCCAATCACTCTATCAGAGAAAAATCAAAGTTGTAGAAATAACTGGAAACTCAAGAGAGCCATGACATTATGTTCTTCACAAGTGTATGTAAACTTTTGACCACAACTGTATATGTCATTATGTTTTAGCATCTACAAGGACAACGCCAACTTGGTGATGATAATGCACACTCAGCAGGAAAATAGTACATTATTTATTTTCAATTAGTTGTACCCACCTGGACGCCATGAATAAGAACGAAATGAAAAAGTTGCCCGAGAGTTTAAAATGACGCTTGCCACTCTAAACTCTAAAGCTAACGAGAACTAGAATGCTATGCCAACGCTGAGCCACCTTGCCAATCACTGCGTTTACAACAGCGTCACCACCCCCTTCCCTCCTCCTCCCACTCTGCTCTCTCCAATACAGGCAGGCATGCAGATGTTTGACCAAATTAGACAACTCACGTTTCATTCAACCAAATTGTAGTAACGCGCCCTTCACATTCTAAGTAACGGTAACAGCGTTGCAAAGATGGGAAAAGTAATTAATGAGATCACTCACTCCTGAAAATAATCATGCCTTTAGAAATGTCATTATACTATAACGGCATTTTTAACAAAGCTGCCCATCAATTAGATTTACACTAGTAGACATCCAATCCATTTGAAGAGGGAAGGATGGCAGTGAATGAGCTGTTCATTCACCACCATACCTCCCGCTTCAAATGGTTTGGACATCTAGCGCTGCCAGTGGCAGAAAATGAGTTGAGCAGTTTCTGACCAGGCCATAACAGCAATTCCTTTACAGTCAAGAGAATATGCAGTAATTTATGGTCAAACGGGGGGAAAAACTTTGACTGCGAAACTCATTGTTTATTTTTCTCAAAAGCATGGAGAAACATTCAGAATGGATGAATAACAAACCAGGATAGGGCCTTACAGAAAAAAAACAAAATTAAAATAGGATACCATTAGCACTAGAAATGATGGTAGTGCATGGCAAACACGAACGTGATTGCATGACAATACTTACCTTCAAACTTGTGAATATAATTAGACACAGAAACTGTACAGCTTTTGCCCTGCTTGGAAGCGGATATGGAGGACTTCACTTGAATGACAAGCGAAGTAAATATGACTTTTCATGGAAAAAACAAAATTATCAAACTTTTGAAGTTTTTGAAGTAGACGGAATTGAATACGTTTTTTTTTCAGGTTTTTTTTGTTAGATAGATAGCCTTCATTGTGCCGTAGGGAAATTCATATTCACAGTCTGTTATCACGAACATTAATACAAAACCACATCAATTCACAACAGACAACATTTAGGATAGACAAAGAGAACACTCAGACAACTGGCCGCTACAGTGTTATCGTGGGATAACCAATATCGTTTTTTAGTTATAATTCAATTAACATCATGCTTCTGGCATGCATGACTCAGGCCCCTGGATTCAGTATATTACTCAGCATAAATTATGGTAATGAGGGGTGTGACAGAATATCTAAATGATGATATATCGTAATACCGTGTTGACCCGAATATAAGACGGCCCTGATTATAAGATGATCCCCTCTTTTTCAAGACTCAAGTTTGAAAAAAGACTTTTTGAACACCAACCTAATTTTTATAAAGAAAATAATTACAGTACATCTGAAACAAATGATTATAACAATATATTTGAGAGAAAAAGCATGTTTTTTGCTTCATTCAAATCTTAATATGAGAACATTTAAATATGTAAACTAAAGTGCAATCCCATTCGTAAATGAATGGCTTCTGGATTTTTAAATGTAAATAAACCAATCTATTGTGATAAAACAACAAAATTACAATAACTGCAGTAACCATCAAAGTGAAGTCTAAATGTAACTGTAGTTTTGAAACAAATCTGAATAAGTAAAAACATTGCAATAAAATAATGCAAACTGGTTAAACTTGAGAGTAGCTGAGATCTGTCATGACAGAACATCGCTTCAATGATATCTGGCGCCATCTAGCATCGTGAATGGGTATAACGTCTAGACCGCGAATATAAGATGACCCCCGCTTTTTCAATCTTAATTCAATGCAAAAAAACTCCGTCTTATACTCGGGCCAATACGGTACTTTGTATCCCAAAAGGTTATCGATATGCTCATGCCAAGAATCAAAATATCGTTTTCTAAAGGTGTCCACGTTTAAAAAATAAATAAATATATTAATAAATAAATAAATAAGGAACCATAACGTCTCAGTTAACTCTATGGTTACCACTGACGGCGCTTGACGCCCAATCCGTTAAGACCGTGAAGGGCGAATGAACGTTCGTTCGTTCGAAAGCAGGGCATTTACAGGTCACTTCCTGTTGAGTTTGAGTCACTGCCTATTCATTACCGGTCACTTCCTGTTCTGTAACCCAAAAATCAACAGAAAGTGACATGGCTATTAAAAGGGCCCAAAATTACCTCATTGTCTGGCATTGGCTGTCACTGACAGCCATAGAAGTGGGAGGGGCCCACTTGAAGTGGGAGGGGTTCATTCGCTCCCAACCTCCCAGTCGATTGTCTACTTGTGATAAACAGCAGAAGGATGAAGATTGCTTGTTTTTCTGTTTATGAGTTGTTTTGTAGAATATCCTGGAATTATTTCCAGATCAATGTGTCAATAATCGTTTTATCGCCATATTGTGAAACCATCGCTATCGTGAGCTTTGTATCGCAAATCATATCGTATCGTGAGCTACCAAGAGGTCCCTACCCCTATTGGTAATACATGGATTATGTCTCAGCAACATAGTAGACTACAATAATATTAACATGGTTTCACAAATATTAAAGAATTTACAGTATGTCTGTGATTATTGTTAAGTTATTTGTCTACATATGCTGCACTGTCATTTGCGTAGCTGTGTCTGTTGTCAAGGGTTACAAAACCAAAATGCTGATGTGTCTATGTTTTCCTTACAATGTCTTAACATTAGTTATTCAAGCCAAATTTATGTGGTTGTTTGAACACTTCAACTCCTTTGCACCAATAAGCAGGCGTTCCCTTTAAAACACAGTTGTTTTTGTTTGCGCTGCTCATTCTCAACCTGACCAAAGAAGAAACTGTTTTACTCAATGGCAGTTTGACACGCACTTACTTTCAGGACGAACAAACAGCTCCACCGGCAGTTTACATTAATTTAGCCAGGTAAATCTTTGCTGTGAAATGGCCACATGGAGACAGCTTTACTCTTCGATCACTCATGTCTGTGTGGCGTGGCCACCACCAGTGTTGTCACAGATTACTTGAAATAGTGATTTAATTACTGATTACCAGGGGTTAATTTGAGCCGGAACATACCGGAACATGTTACGGCACCTCTTGATTTTGGCTTCCCTGTTGTCCAGGACTTATTTTGGCAGATCCGGTACGTCTCGTGCATTTAAATAATAACATTATCAGTCATTGATGGCTTTCTCCACTTTATTGTGGCAGCAATAAGAAAACAATAAACAAAATAATAGCGGATTGCCGCCACATTCGACCGCGAACTTTTGCTTCTTGTTCGTCTCCCCTTCGCCTCCTACTACTCACAGCTCTCCAGTCCCAGCGTCTCTTATACGGACTGTGCATAGTGTCTTGTTATGAGTTTTTTGTTGACAAAGGTACACGACGTGCTGACAACTTTGTTTCTTTATTAACACATAGTGCTAACAGTACGAACACAGCTTGGGGCTCTCGGCAGGCTGTGCAAAGGATAGATAGATCCTGTGCCCTGTGCCCCTCTATCGCACTCCCACATCACGTGACCAAAACAACATTAACGTTGCGTGCACTTCAGGGTGCCTCGGAAAACATGATATCAGAATATTACACACAGTTAGGACATTACAGTATAAAATAAAAATTATAATATGCATAAATTAATTTACACAACAAATCCCAAGAGTTGCATGTTGTTTATAAAAATTTAACGTCATTTGAAAGAGTCGGAGATTTGCTGATGCACTGGGAAGCTGGACCAACAAATCACGCCCCTGACATTTAAAAAAACAAAAACAAAAAAAAAAACCTTGAAATTTGCGGCATCTTGGGAGCAAGTGGCCAGGATCAAACGGTATTTCAACATGCCAAAAAGAAAGTTCCATTTACTGTCTTTTTTTCAAAAAGAAGGAAGATGGTTCAAAATGAGTCAGAAAAGCACATACTGTAGAAAAGAAAGAAAAAAAGGAGAGTCCCACAGCATGGCAAGTGAGCATTTGCGTTTTGTTTTCAGCACCATTTTCTGCATTTGTAATGTCCGTAACTGGGTGTGGGCCCGTGAAGGGGGCATTGGATAGCAGAGTGGTGACGTAGCGGGAAGTGAGGAGAAGAGTGCGGCGTGAGAGCGAAGTTGGCGGTCGCATGTTGCAGCAGTCCGCTGTTCTTTTTGTTATTTGTTATTTAACTGTTGCCTCAATAAAGTGAAGGAAGCCATCATTCAGTCCTCTCCTTTCTATTTCCCCATTCGGGCTATTACAATATGTTCCGGGACCTGTCCCCGTGCCGTCATCCCTGCGCTGTCACATGTACTTTGCGTTCCGGCACCTTATGATTTACAAATTAAGCACTGCTGATTACTGATTAAGCCTCAAAAAAGTAATCTAGTTAGTTAGTTTACTGATTACTTTATTATCCGAGTAACTAAGTTACTTTAAAAGTAATTTATCAGCTACTTTTTACTAAAGTTGCACCGAGTACCGGCAGGGGGCGCCGATCCGGCCTGAATTGGTGGTATCGGTATCGACGAGTACCAACATTTAGGGCGCCGATACCATCTACTGGCATCACTTGAACACAAATGTACTGTCCTCCCCACGTGAGCGAACTTCCCAAATCCCGATGCATGACATCTGTATGTCTTTGTCTCAAAATTACCAAACGAAATGAACACCTTCATCTTCAATATTAAGGATGTTAACTACCACGCATATCCGCGATGTTACGCTGCTTTTCTAACATGGCAATCACAAGCGTAAGCTAACGCCTGCAATTGTAGTGCCAATGGGATCAGAAAGGTTAAGATCATGGGAGACTAAGCAAACCCATGGTTTCATGATGAACAATGAGTGGCAAATTAAGAGCGCCGTACTTCAAACTCGTCCTGTTTGTGAAAGCTGATTGTCATATGCTGGTGTTGTGCAGTAATGAGCAGAAGTGACTTCTTTGGCCAGAAAACACTCAAGCGGCGCAGCGCGCACACTAGATATCATCAGATAGCAACCTAGATGTCCTAGGTTAGATCCCATGCCAACTCTCGCACGCACACACTAGATATCATCACATAGCAACCTAGATGTGCTACATTAGATCCCATGCCATTAGCTGCGTGAGCCCAGAGCGACGCGTAGTCCATATACTACATTGATGAATTAGAAACCACCATGACTGAATGGAAGTTAAGCAGGCCAAATCAATCCATGTGACTATAGATAATGCTGCAAATACTGTTGATTCAGCACATGTTACAGATGGACTCGGACCACAAATAGGATGTTTTGCTTATATGGTAAATATAGCTGCTAAGAGAGCTGCAGCAATCAACAGTGTGCCCCACTTTACAAACAGTAAAGATTGTTCTCAGCACTTATATACAAAATTTCTTCAGATCAGTAAGAAGTAAGCACATTAATATTATGCACTAAAATACTTGTTTATATGATGGCACTGTTATTTTTGCTTGTTAGCAAATAAAAAAAAGTAATAATAATAATAATAACAGTTGTATTTTCGGTTTCAGAGCATTAAATGTATTGAATTGTATCGAAAATCGTACCCAACCGTGACTTAACTGTATCATAGCATCCCTTATATGTTACGTTTTTTTTTGTTTGTTTGTTTTTTTGTAAACAGAGTGGTATCGGAATGGTATTGGTATCGGCCGATACTGCACAGCCAGGTATCTGTATCAGTATCGGGCCCAAAAAATGGTATCGGTGCAACACTACTTTTTACCAATTTTATTTGCTTTGCTACCACAACACCTAATGTCAAAAATTCTGAACTTCCTCTTTAAAATAAAGACCTGGCCGTTAAAATGTTGTCGATAAAAGTTGTAAAGCAAATAAACAACAAAATAAACGAAATGAACAAGAATCCTTAAGAGTATTTCATAATGGGCCCAAATTATTTTTCGAAGAGTAAGAGATCATGTGACTAGCACCTTAGAGACAGTCCTTTGCTTTGCTTAGCCAAAACTACACCTGAGGAGGCAAGATGGATATTTAGAATTTCTTTAAACCTAAGCTTTCAAAAGCTTCAACAGCAACTAAGCTTGAACTGACGATTGAAGACGAACAGTGTCAAGATGTATATATATACAGTACAGGCCAAAAGTTTGGACACACCTCATTCAATGGAATACAAATGATGGTACCAACTCCCAACCCCATTGAAAAGGCAACAAATTTCACATATTAACCCTGATAAGGCATGCCTGTAAAGTGAGAACCTTTTCAGGTGTCTGCATCTTGAAGCTCATTGAAAAAATGTGCAAAAACGTAATCAGAGCAAAGGGTGGATACTTTAAAGAAAGTAGAATATAAAACCTGTTTTCAGTTATTCCACTTTTTTTTTTTTTTTTTTTTTTTGCCAAATACAATAATTCCACATATTCATTCATAGTTTTTATATATTCAGTGAGAATTTTCAATGTAAACAGTAGTGAAAATATAGAAAACGCACAAACGATGAGGTGTGTCCATCAACATGTTTTGCCCCCCCACACAAATGTCAAACTCTTCTTATGGTTACAAACTGTAATAAAAATGTATGTAAAGGCTGGTAACAAATTGTAGAAGTGCTCTCGTTACCTGTAGGCTTTGCTTCGAGTTGAATAGTGCTGTGCTGTAATTCCAAGTGGTTCCTTGAATTGAATGTGGAGTTTTTAGCAGTCCACAGTGTTTTTGAGCCAGCACAGCCAGCATTAATGACATGGTAATACACGTGAACCGTTTGTTTTTGTCCTCCGATCGGAAATCGTTACATGAGATGTCACTCCCATCTCAAGAGCAACATTTTCTATTCAAAATGGTCTTCGTACATGACAAGAGTACTCTTCATTCTACATACATTATGAGGCAATCACAAAATAATAACGTGCAGACACTAAGGAAACTAATCAGATTACTAGTTTGGAAAAATGAATGCGTTAGATTGCTTGTTACTGAAAGAAAGTAATCAGATTAGAGCAGTACTTCTCAAATAGTGGGGCGCGCCCCCCTGGGGGGGCGCAGAGCGATGCCAGGGGGGGCGCGTGTGACCTCGGGGAACATGCTTTTTATTTTTTTTCTGCCGTACTGGAATAAAGTGTACTTGCGCATCCACTCAGTGGGTGGCAGTGGCGCTCTCATTTTCAGAGTGCGTGCAGTATTTTTGAACTAAGGAAGAGCACTCATCACACAGAAAACAAATATGAAGAGCAGTGCGCCGCCGCCGTTTTCGAAAGCCGTTTTCCGACCGGACTCACTCACGCAGCGACCCACTGTCTTGTCCGGTTCTTACGCCGCCGCCCGATAAGTGCCATTTTCGGCTTGGGATCGTCACGACGACCGCCCTCACCTACGGTTCTACCTCGGCCGCCGAGAATGCGCTTTGTTCGTGCCGTTTGCCTTTTAGCTTTGACTTTTAATACTGTGGGTGATGAGGAAAGACTGTTTACTGTGTCTAAAAATAATTATAGCGGACCGCCAGAAGCCAAATCAATTAAGACGCCACTTAAAGACATTCGACCCCAATCTCATTGATAAGCCGCTTGATTGTTTTTCAGCGAAAACGTGCCGAATATTGCTAACAATCGTCCTGCTTTGTCAGTGTTATATCAGTAAACCAGTGAGCATTGTTAGCATGCTCATTGCAAAATGACTCCACACCATTGCAAAGGAGGTAATACTGAGTGTGAGCAGCAAAAATAAAAACTGTCCTTCTGTCCAAGGACACTCTTTTTTTCCTTTATTCATTTTTGTTTTTTCGGTCAAATTTTTTGGCATATTGTCCTCATGAGTGAATGTTTCTAATCAATTTGAATTTGTTATTATTTACTGATTTTATTACATTTTATTTTTCTGTATCAAATGGTCAAAAATGTACCTTGAGTGTATTTTTACAGTTTGAATGTGACTTTTTTTTTTTTAATTCAGGCAAATTGATGCACGTCAAGTCTTCTCTGTTACAAACAAAACAATGTTAATAAAGTTATACTTTATTATATGTTGATCTATGTTACTTTTTTTCTTTATTAGAAAAAAAGGACACAATATTAGGCAGATGCGTATTTATAATAGTAATTTTATAGACAAATAATACTATTTACAGCGGCGGCAGAGAGTTGGGGGGGGCGCGAAACATTTACGTCTTGCTTGGGGGGGCGTAGCAGAAAATAATTGAGAAGCACTGGATTAGAGTAACACGTTACTGACAACACTAGTCACCACTGGCATGGAATTACCCCTGTCTCACAATGTCATTCAAGTGTATAAACCAATGGCGTACCGCAAGCAATACGTCACTTCCACTCATTAATATTCATGACGTTAGCTACTGTTGCTAAGGGGGGACACACCACCGTTTGTCCCTAATAGGAAAGGAATGGAAATTGTGTACGAAGAAGATGTTTACAGAGCTAAACCTACCAATTCTCTCCGAAAATGATGTCCCTGGTGCCAAATTCACAGGCAAAGATGTGGAAGAACATAAAAATGTTCAGTTAAAAAGATGGCCTGAGTGTCGAGGGCTGAAAAAGACAAAAAAAATAAGCCGACCTAAGCATAGCCTTAGCTTACACGACTGACAATGACATTCTCCTGTTTCAACAAGTTATCCTTTACCACCAGCCCATTCTTTCTTCTATATTATATCCTGTGATCGTCCTACGTCTCTGACCGTTCGTGGGGGTAATTTAGTTGGTTTTGTGTAGCGATCGCAAATGTTAGGCCGTGACAGCCAACACTTTTAATTTTTTCATTAATAACAAATCCTAATTCGATAATTTAGTTACATTTCACCCTTACTAAAGTTTTTTTTTTACAACAGAAAAGGTAACTGGCAATCAGATACCATTTTAATTCTTTTCAGGTCATTCATTGTCAGACAGAAGCAGCACGGCACAACGTCACGCTAAAAAATAAGTTAAAAATATCAAAATGGCTTACCTCTTTGTCCTCTGAAAGCCCATGCCAACCCAACAAAATGTTTACTGCATATGGAATGTAAATGGATTCATTGAGCTGCCGTTAAAAGTCCACACAAGTACATTCATTCTTCACATTTTTTCCTCCGAGATTTTGGTTTCGGGACACATATGAAGAAAACATACATCATATGTCGTAATGTCTAGAGTCGTTTCTACATGGTCCAAAAAAGTAATGTGTGATCGGCATGTTTTGAAAGATTACCGGAGAAAAGTAGCAGAATTAACATTGTTTCTGTGCGGGGTCCGGTCTATAATGTCCCACTCTTGTTTTACTTCCGCTTTACGAGCCGACGTCACGGTCTAAAAATAACATGCATGCGGTACGCAATTGACTAGTCCTAATGTAAAAAGATAATCAACACCCTACAAATTGATATTGATTTCAAGTGATGACCCGTGTTTCTAGCTACAAAGAGCCACAAAAAAGCAATACTTCCTTTGACACTGGCATTGCAATTGATGTCCATGATTCCATGTTTCAGTGTGACACATCACTGAGGGAGTCTTGTGCAAGGACATTGCAGGTTGGGCGTGTAATGCAATAAAGCTAATCAAATCTGAGACCCTCAGATCACATGCAGCGATGAGGCCTCCAACCACCCCGATCTTTCCAATTACCATGAGGCTCATTCTGTTCACGGCTAAACTGGAGTCTATCGAGCGATACATACAGCATTGCTGTAGGGTTAAAAAATACTCAATAGAAAGCTTTGCAAACTGCAGTTCACACCTATGGGCAATTTACAGTCTTCACTGAACCAACCACATGTTTTTATAGTGTGGGAGGACAACCCAGAGAGAGGCCACGACAGCACAAAGAGAACATCCAAACTCCACGCAGATGAGCCTGAGCCGATATATGAACCCAGAGCCTTCCCGCTGTGAGTCCCATAGCACCTCAACTCACATTTTTTGCTTCGCAGCAAAGTCCTGCACAACGTGACCTCCCTGCGGCGAGCGCTCCAATGCACCTTTTTGTTCTTGATTTAGGTCTACGCAAACTGCATTATGATTTAAAGCATCTGCTGAATGTTTTTAAAGTCTCACGTCTGTCAGTTTTTCGTGTTGTAGGTCAGCCCCCCTGCCCCTCTCATCCAGTGGGTCCCCCTCTACACAAACATTTTGAAGCAAGGGGGAGTTTATTGTGGCAGCAGGTCCCATGAGACGCACTTCATTCCTTAATCTGGCCAAACGACCATTTTCAGTTTAAAGAGTCCTGCAACATTTCATTGATATCAGGTGGAAATTTTCATATTTGCAAAATTAATACTTTTCAGGAGATAAAATATATAGCATGAACTGACCCGAAATGAATCTGCATTCAAACTTACCTTCATGGCTGGACAGCTTCTTTCTGTAACCAAGCATGAGAGCAACCAATTTTTTAAGAAAACAAGCCACTTCAAATGTATTTGACCTAATCACTTCACTCGCTTTTGTCAAAAATATAACCTTGAAACTTCAACCTTGAAGGAGTATATTGCAACCATTGATTTGTACAATACTTCTCAGAATGTAGAAGACCTCAAGTGAATAAATGGATTTGCTCTCAAGCTTTTTCTAACACAAGATTGGTTAATTATTTGTTAAAAAAAAAAAAAAATTGGGGTAGTTTACCATGGGAATCGATTAGTGAAAAACAAATATTAAACTAACCATGTTTGGACACATTGGCAGTGGTGATTTGTTTCAATAATTTAGTTGTTCTATCCTAAAAAATTTTGAGTCCAAAATATGTATTTGTTGGGTATTTTTTTAACCTGTGTTTCTTATTGAATAATGACATTGTTTTGTTGTAAATATTTACTTGAAAAATGTTCCTTTTACAGCTTCATTAAAATTGTTCATGAATGAATTGCATATTTGTTGTGAAGAAATCTAAAAATTAGAATGAATGATTCAATTATTTATATGGTTTACATTGAATTTTGAAATTTTTCTTCACGTGATTGACAAAAAAATCTGTCTTTTCCATTCCAACGTTTGCCCTCCCTGGTTTTCCAGCCACCAAGGTCGCATTTCCCTCATGTTTTTTCTGTGATCTTATCAACGGGGGCCATAAAATTAAAACACTTTGGATAGACTGCCATGTTCAAAATGTTACACGGTACATTTAGACAGCAATCTGATGTCAACTTTTAAACCAAACAAAAGGAGCAGTAATTTGTGAAATATATGTAACAACAGTAGACTACAAAGCACACGTTCCTGATTTGCACTTATTGGTGAATACATCTATGTTGCACTTTCTAAAGTAACAAGCCACCTGTACATAAGAAGGAACATCATGTGCACACATCGTGTATTGTAATTGCCCTTCTGCCAGGCCCCATTGCTGTCTTGTTAGTGTAGCGGCTCAGTACAGAAGTGCCTCCCTATGGCCCCGTGCCAAACAGTCTACACTGTACTAATGGCCTTGTGCCGGCAAGTCCTCTCTTCATCAATTCATTTGGCGTAAACTTGTAATCACTATGCAGCCAAAGCCCAAAAGCATAGACTGGTTGAAATGTTATGTTATAACACTTAATTAATTGGTGTGCATTCATGTCCCAGAATAATCACCTAATAATGCATTTTAAATAGGCTTTTGAATGTTCATTATAGCTTAGCAGATGTTTGCATATATACTGTACATAAGTCATTATACTCATGTTATTACCTCCAGCAAGCACAAAGAGTGAGCACTGTTAGTGGCATTGACGAAAAATATAACATTAATTTCCAGTAAATGTTGTAGAGGAGTGGTTCATGCACACGTTATATTTTGTTTTCATATTTTTTTCTATCAATGTTTTTGCAGCCCACTTGCATCGGTGCTCTATGAGGCAGTGACCAACAATATCAGGCAGATGAAGCTGCAATACATAAATTGGGAGATAGAGTAGTCCAATTTAGTGTGAAAAAAGTGATTAGGTCAGACTTCAAATCCATTTCAACTGGGAGGATTGGCAGTGAATGATCATGCTTCAGCGACATTGGCGGCAATAGGCGTCCAATCCAATCGTTGCCAGGCACTACAAGTTAAAACTATCTTCAGCAATGGCAGCCAATTAGTTCATTCTGCAGTTTTGAGTCATAATGGGACCTTCCCCCTCCTCAGCCCAGCTTTTTGCTGTGAAAACACCTCCTCGTCTTTTCACCATGATATGTTTATTACCACTCTATAAATTGGGAATCATTTTACCTAATTCTATTTTCAATGTGCTTATCTTGCACACTCTTTCGTCAACATTTGGAAAATTAGGCTCGGTGAAGACACTCAAGCGATAAAACTCAGTTTGAACTGTGAAGAAATGTGCCAGAATCTTATTTGCCTTATTCACCAAAGCGGTCGCAAGCACATTTGGGACTCCACACAGATATGTGGCAGTTGAAATAGAGCTACCATCACAGACTGGAATGGGCACAGACACCAAGCACACACAAGGGATTCTTCATAAATTCGGCTTGGTTCCGCATTGAGTCTGTTAAACACCCTGACAACGCATTCCTTCCTGTGCTTCACACCATCGTGATGCAAAATATCACTTTTTCAGCGTCACTGAGCTTCTTGCTTGCCTGGAAACAAACTTCTTTATTTTGTGTCACATTAAAGTGCGATGACAGGATAAAAAAAGTCTTAAATAGCATTATTATGTGAATTAGAATCATATTTTGAGACGATTCGACTATATACAACAATTTAGCAAAGCGCAGATGACGAGAAATTAGTCTTTTAATCTGCCGGTTAGCCACGCCTACCATTATAGGGCTCTAGCGTCCCCAACAAGTGGATGACGTCAGCGGAGTTACGATTTCATCTGATTTAGTATGCAGCCCACTGAGAGGGAATTATTCACAACGAGGAAAACTCAACGAAGAGAGCCGCAACATGTCATTGTTTCAGTCTTTCTACCCCAATATTTTTTACAGGATATTCTTTTTATCCAAGTATTTTTTCCCAATAGCTAAATAAATGGCTTGAGAAGGACCAGTCAGCCCGTTGAGGGGGAATTATTCAGAACGAGGAAAACGTGACGAAGACAGCCGCAAAATGTCAATGTTTCAGTCTCTCTACTCCAATATTTTTACAGGATATTCTTTTTATCCATGTATTTTTCTCCAATAGCTAAATAAATGGCATGGTCATGACAAATAAAAGTCTTGTGCTAAATGGAATATGAAATAATAGAAATGCATTTATTCAGGACGACATGGCAAAATTACTCCATAATTGTCAAAACTGTTGACTTCACCTTTACTGTTGCACCTCCCGAACGATATTTTATGCCTCCTAAGTTGGGCTTATATCGTTTCCCTTCCCCGGCTTCGGAGAATGTAAACAAACCAAGAGGCGTGACAGCTAGCCGGCATGCTAACCCGAACCGAGTGATGTTTCAAAGTCTTCGAAGCGGAAAATCACACATATCTAGCCCAGATCATTTCACATGACGACTTGTCGATTGTCTTCGCCGATCGGCAACCTGCCCAGCGGCGAACAAGTTATTCCTCGTCGTTCCCACTGCTGAGGGCAGAGGGCTCGTTTTTGGGGAAGCAGCTGGACAATGACCGCCGGACAAACCGGCCGACGTCGGAGGAGAGTGTAGCTGCCAAATGGTTAACACGAATATGGCAAAATAATGTTTTACTACACGGCGAAGTCGTAAACAGCGAGAGACTCATAGGAGGGCGGCTGCAGTTGTTATGCAGCCAATATGTGCAGCTATTGTGTATGAGGAGAGCATTTTACATGCCCATCCATGATCAAACGTAAGTAGTCCTTTATTTAAAGAAAGTTTGTCGTGTTTACTTTGTAATCGATGTATTCGCGGCTATTTTTAACACAAAGTTGCAATTTCTGATCGGTTGGTAAATTTGACAAAACACCGGGCACATGAAGAGGGCAATAAGCCGAGTATAGTGCTCTCCCAGCGGGGGGATGTGCGACAAGCCGCCGGTCGTCGGTCGAGGGGACAAGGAGCATGTCAGCCACAAAATGCAAGCCACCTACATATTAAAATGATCCCAGTATTTGACATAATACAAAACACGTTGTTTACTTACTTCCTCATAAGTCCCATGGTCCCACAGTAGTAGGGCTTGTTTTGGCCAATATCCACCGATGAATGGGAACCTTTTGAAACCACAAAAAGGCTCACAACGCCTCTCCCTCGTACAGCAAGATTTTTCTGCAGTCGTTTGGCTGGCGTGATGCGAAAAATAAACGAATTAATCTGCAAAATCAGCTGACTCCTTAGTCCTTCTCATACAACAGTACGGCTGTATAGTGAAGAGGACTCCTTCTCCCATAAACGTCACAGCGCCCTCTTCCTCAATGCAAGACCGAAGCCGGAAGTCTGTCATTTTCGTAGCGCAGGATTTAAAAAATTGAATAAATATATCGATCGCGTCTTCACACATCCAAGTGGTCCATTTCATTCAGGAGCGTAAAATACCGCGTGTATTATGAAATAAATATGCTTTTTCGTGTCACAGGCGCTTTAAAATCTTTTGAGCAATGTTTCCCAACCTTCTTTATCGATCCAGGGAAATTGTTTTACATTACCAAAAATCTTTACCACGAAACAAAAACGTCACAAAAGGTGGATACATAAGAACATTATGCTGCCATCTATTGGAGTAACAGTAAATTGTTCTGGCTGTCACTAAACATCAATGGCATAGATCAGACATGTCCAAAGTCTGGTCAAATTTCATCCGGCCCCCAGCCTCTGTCATAAAATCAATTACGTCTGGCCCGCACAGACTTAATTGGTCAGCAGTGCTGCTACCAGAATACTAAGTAGTTTACACACTAAATGCTGCTCCTCATTTACCCGCTAAAAGGCAGCAGCACTCTAAACAACATTACCCCATGTGACCCTTCCAATTTTCTAAAATGGCGACAATCAACAAAAAAAAAAGAAAGTTGACTACGACGGCCGACGCTTCAAGGATAGGTGGAAATTGGACTATTTCTTCACTGAAATACGCAACAACTGTGTCTGCCTCATTTGCAAAGAGACAGTAGCTGTTTTTAAAAAGTTCAATGTGAGGCGATAATACCAAACAAGACACTCTGACATGTACGACAAGATGATAGGGAAGATACACGGCGAGAAATTGAAGCAAACTTGAAGCTAGTTTAATTTCACAGCAGCAGTATTTCGCAAGAGCCCCAGAGTCAAAAGAGAACGCCACAAAGGTTAGTTGTGAGATTGTTGAAATTATTAATTAAAGAAAATAATAAAGCAAATGTGACACACAAAATGGCTTGCTAAAATTTGCTTAAATATATTGTTCTACGTAAAGGACGTCAGCCAAGGTCGGCCCCCCACATTTTTACCACACCAAATCTGGCCCCCTTTGCAAAAAGTTTGGACACCCCTGGCATAGATGAAATGTGGAAGAGCATGATAGAAAATGGATGCATTCAAATTTAATACATGAATATAAAGTGATGATTACCACAAATATAGAAAGTTATGTTCTTGTTGTTCTTATTGTTGTTGTTTCATTCCCTAAAATACATTGCACTGTTGCAAGGTATGAATCAGTCTGGTTCCTTTCCTCTGTCAACATCAATGAACAATGGAACCCGTTTATTTTAACCGTAAGGTGGAAGGTAGGAAAGTATAAACATCGACAATTTGTGGCTACCACATACCTGCTGCCAGCTAAAACTTTCCATATGCGGCTTCTGTCACACAGGAAAGTATCACAGCACACAATGGTCCTTTCTTTGTCCACGACTGAATCTGGACTAGTGTCTCATTTTATATTTCTTCTTGCATGTTTATTTGTGTATTATACTGCATTTTAATTGCATTGTAGTTTCACCTGTCCCACATAGAGTACAGGCGAAAGGTTTGGACACACATTCTCATGCATTTGTTTTGTTTATTTTTCCTGACTATTTACATTGCAGATAATCACTGAATGTATCAAAACTATGAATGAACGCATGGAATTAGGTACCAAGCCAAAAAAAAACCTTTGCTCTGATTACTTTTCACTCATTTTTGGCATTCCCTTTATATTGTACATGGGTGTGCCTTAAAAATGTGGAGCCTGGTGGGATGGCATGTGACATCTGGTCTGTGAATCTGCATGAGTGGTAGTTGAGAGCTGTGGCTGGCCAACAACAGCTTCAGCATGAGTGTGCCCATTTTGTTAGTGTGTCTTAATGTTCTCCCGAGGGTTAATAAATGGCTGAAAAGTGCATCGGCGACCATTAGCTCTACTTTCTCACAGTAAGAAGACAAAATCTATTAAAAAAGCTGCTTATTAATATAATATTACCATAATTTCCAGAATATAAGGCGCACCTGTGTATAACGCACACCCCAAATTTACTTGTAACATCTGGGGAAAATTACTGTACCCGTGTTTAACGCGCACCCTAATTTTAGCACCAATAAATAGAAGAATACAGGAAAACAGAGCTCGTGTACAGATACAGAAATGTCATTTTACTGACTGGTGAAACACAGCACAAGCATAGCACATTGGTAGTTCAAAACATTACCGTAAACTGACAATATGCACGGTAATACTATGATCTGAAAACTTCTCCAACTTACCAAAATCCAGGAGAAAACAAAACAGATGTGACTTTTCTTTGAAAGGCTGCTGTATAATTTGAACTTTTCATCATGATGAATAAATGTTTCTTCCATGGATTGATACGGTAAAATAAAAGTGAGGACCGAAGTCGGAAATCGGAACGAACGCATCACTACTGTAACAAGAGGAACTATTGTTATTTGGGTTTGAGTTTCCCAAGGGACAGATATAGTTGACAGACACAGGAAGTCTGTCTTGTGTTACGTTTGTTATGGTCCGAGTTGCCGAGTTGCAATAAACGTTGACTCAAATGAGTTCAAGAAACTAAATTCTGTGCTTTATGAAGAGTGAAAAAAGCAGAATTTAACACAGACGAAATCATTCGACCAATCAGAGTGAAGTATTACCGAAACAAAATAGTGACGTCATGTACCGTAATGGTCGGCAACGGATCTCTGCATACGTTTTCTTCAACACAACATGGCCGTGTCAATAAAAAAAAAAATCGGTCTTTATATATATATATATATATATATATATATATATACATACACATACATATATATACATACATATATATCTATATCTATATATACAGTGCTGCTCAAAAGTTTGTGAACCCCCTCAACATTTTGGAATTTTCTATTATTTCAACCTGATTTCCTAATCAATCAATTCAGTAGTTTTTTTTTTTGTTTTTTTAACAGTTGTGTTGTCGAGACTAAATTAAAAAGAGTTTTCATCAACTGATGTAGGTGCAAAATTGAACTGTTTGGTCACAACCAAAACCGCCATGTCTGGCGAAAAGTCAACACTGCATACCACCAAAAGAACCTTCTCCCAACAGTGAAGCATGGAGGTGGGAATGTCAAGATCTGGGCTTGCTTTTCATCCTCAGGACCTGGACAACTCCACATAGTCCAGGGAATCATGAATTCTGAGGAATATTGTCAAATCCTAGAACATAACCTGACGCCATCTGTTTTGAAGTTAAAGCTTGGCAGAAGGTGGATCATGCAATATGATAATGATCCAAAGCATTCCAGCAATACAACCAAGGAATGGCTGAAAAAGAAGAAGATTCGTGTTCTGGACTGGCCCAGTCAAAGTCCTGACCTAAATCCCATTGAAATGCTGTGGCGGGACCTGAAGCGAGCAGTTCATGCCAGACGCCCATCAAACCTCTCTCAACTGACTGCGTTCTGCAAGGAAGAATGGGCAAAAATCCCCCAAAGTAGATGTGAGAGGCTGATTAGTCACTACAGAAACCGTTTGGTTGAGGTAATCTCTGCAAAAGGAGGCGCAATATCCTATTAACTGAAGGGGTTCACATACTTTTGCACACATGATATCTGAGTTTTTCTTAAATCAACCACTTTTGTTAAATAAAGAATGACAATATAACTATTTCTTTTGTTTCAGTCCATTATTTGGAATGTCAGTATTGTGGATTTGGGTATAACTTAACATTTAATAAGGTTATTTTAGTTTTTTTTACAAAAAATCTGACCATCGCTGTGGGGTTCACAAACTTTCGAGCAGCACTGTATATATAGATATAGATATAGATATACTGTATATGTATGTATACAGTATATTTCTGTCTCTATCCCTGTACCCGTGTATAATGCGCACCATGATTTTACAAGTTGATTTTGGGGAATAAAGTGTGCGTTATATTCGGGAAATTACGGTAATGTGGACTAGGGTTGCACCCTGTATGGCCACGTGATCGGAAATCGGACCCAATTATGTCATTTTTAGAAGATCAGATGGCTGCCATTGACGGTGATAGATGTCCAATCTATTTTGACTGTCAAATTGAATTGGACGCCTATCGCCGGCAATGGCAGTGAAACAATCACTCAACATCAGCCTTCCTAGTTCAAATATATTTAACATCTATCGCTGTCAATGGTGGCGAATGAGTTAAAGGCTACGAGCCAAATAACCCAGAAGTGTAAGGATTAGGGTTGTCCGTGATTCGATCAGAAATGTGGGCAGTGAACGGGTCGTTTTTAGAAGAGCGGAAAGGTGAAAAAGATCGGGTTTCAAAGAATTTTTTTAGGGCTGTCAAATTTATCGCGTTAACGGGTGGTAATTAATCTTTTTAATTAATCACGTTAAAATACTTGACGCAATTAACGCAGAATGACCCGTTCATGTGTTGCCTCAAACAGTTTACAATGACGCCGTTTTAGCACATTGAGAGCGAAAAGGCAGAGGAATGCGAGTGGACACAGGCGTTCATTGAACCGCGCCTTTTATTGGCTTAAGCTTTGGCAGCCACTACTAACAGTCATGGTTGCCCAACTTCCCATCATGCATTCGGGCGGGGCAGGAGACGATCTTTTTCTTAACACACCTAATTGAACACAACGCAAAACATACTGTATACCATTTGCAGCCACCACTGACAGTCATAGTTGCCCAACTTCCCCTCATGCATTTGGGCAGAGCAGGAGACGTGCTTTTTCTTAACACGCCTAAGTGAACACGACACAGAAGATACTGTATATCATTTGCAGCCCCCACTGACATTCATGGTTGCCCAACTTCCCATCATGCATTTGGGCAGAACAGTTAAGTCGCTACGGTATCATTCAGTGAAAGCACAACAAAAATAATATTCACAAAACAAAGAGCGCTCAGTGCAAAGGGAACTGGCATTCCCAATCAAAATAGCTATGCAAAATACACATAAAACTTACTCAGACTTTGCCTTGGCTAGATCTCTGATTAATTTAAAAGTCTCCATTGATACCTTGTGGTGTATTTCAATCATTACCTTACGTAGTTAAAGACGCTGTGGAAGAACGGCAGGGAGCCCGATGTGACGTCACAGCTCAGCGACATCAACAATGGCGAGCCATTAGTTTTTTTTTTTTTTTTTTTTTTTTGATTGAAAATTGTACAAACTTTATTATAACGAAAACATTAAGAGGGGTTTTAATTAAAAAAAAAAAATACTATAACTTGTACTCAAATTTATATTTTAAGAACTACTAGTCTTTCTCGCCGTGGATCCTTTTAACAGAAAGAATGTTAATAATGTTAATGCCATCTTGTGGATTTATTGGTATAACAAACAAATACAGTACCTATGTACAGTATGTTGAATGTTTATGTCTGTCTTGTGTTTTATCTTTCCAATCCAACAATAATTTACAGAAAAATATGGCATATTTTAGAGATGGTTTGAATTGCGATTAATTATGATTAATTAATTTTTAGCTGTGATTAACTCGATTAAAAATTTTAATCGTTTGACAGCCCTAATTTTTTAAAGGGCTACAAACTACCAAAATAATCAAGATGGACAAGGATATTGTCAAAAGAAAAAATGTTTTGCAATAAATTATAAAATAAATTAATAAATTATCGGAGCGGTATCAGATCGGTACTCAGTATCGGCAGATCCTAATCCAAAGCAAGTGACTTGGACTCGAAATCGGGTGCAAAAATATGGGACAATATATAAATGTATATGCAGATGCAAATCAAGTCGGTGAAATCAGCCACATCTCACCTACAACCAAGAAAAATGAAGAAATAAATGCATGCTGCATATTTTCTGTACATCTTGATATGTCACCTCCTCCATGTGGGGGAGGCATATAAACAGTCACAATCAACAGCAATATACAGTACTCCTGATTCTGTATGTCAGTGTGCCACATTCGTCAGGAAGTCAGCTACATATTCAACATAGAAATAGCTGCGATACTGTTGCCCTGGAGCGTTTACTACCTGACAGGAATCTCAGGGAAGTGTCACTCTTACGTGCAATGTATGTGCACATGCACACACAGTAGTCGCATCCCTGCACATTGCATCCATACTCTTTTGCAGCTCTTGGAATGAAGCGTACAAGAGTGATTGAGTGGGTTGCCCTAGTTATGAATTTAATGATGCCAAGATCCCTCGCCCACACACAGACATGAGCGTACAGCATCAACAAATACACAGGCGGGCTCGGGTTGGTTTGAGCGGTGGTAATTAATAGACAATGGTAAATATTACTGTAAGCACAAGTCATCAAGTGTCACGCTGGGGAATTTGTTGAGCCATCCACTTGGCAAGAGACATTTTGATTTCATTTTCGTATATTGACTACTTATGTACCTATCTACCACTAACATTAGTGTCACTCAACTTGTCAAAATTTAACCTCTTTGTCTTCAAAAGTATTGCTCTTTTTATTTAACTATATTAATCCCCCTTTCCATCCATTTTCTGTAGTTTACTAAAGCCGCCAGTCACTTGCAGGTCACACACCCCATTTGCACTGAAAACAACAACTGTTCACACACACATTCACACCTTCACTGAGTGGAAACGGAGCTCATACTCACTGAACCGAATTCCAGTGAATATTTTATAACACCATTGTATTAAATTCAAATTATGATCATGAGCACTCAGGAAATTTTACAGTAACTGATGGTTTAGCTTGTATGGCCGTGGCTGGATAGATCAGAGTCTGGTGACGAGGGATATAATTGGGCCTGGATGCATGATGTGAAATTACGTTATTATGAACAGTGATGGTTCCTGGGCACAGGCAGCTTGGGCAGTCGCCCGGGCACCATGTTGCTGGGGGCGTGCAAGGGCCACATGAGTAATTGTCTACTAGTTTCACACGAAGTGAGAGTAATTCAATATTAGCACTAGTTTTGGAACAATTATCGTGTTTGAATAACGCGTACTGCAAAATACCACATGATTTGAGCAATAGTAGTAACCAGCCATATTGCACTGCTCATAAGAAAGGGAGGAACAATTCCCATTTATGATGTGTAAGCAGAAGAACAGGCTAACATCCACCTCATGAACATTGACATGTAATAGCACGTCATTGAATCGAAGGTCAAACACACGGTTTCAAAATGAAACTAAAAATATCACTTAACAACAAACTAAAAAGCATAACTAGCAATTAATAAAACAGCTAGAAGAGTAACTGAAGAAATTATTAGCACAGCACATGAACTTTGGATGGTGTTTACATCTGAAGCGCCGCAATGCATGCTGGGAGGCATGAGGCATGTTGGACGACAACACTGTTGACTGTATAGACCCTACTCACCTACGTCACAAAATGACGTGTCGCTGTATCCGGCTGCCATATTGTCTGTCATTTTTTAGCCTTATTCTCAATGGCTTCAATCAGTCGTGCAATTTATAGAGCAATTCATGGAAGCCCCAGTGTTATCTGACGCTATAAACTCATTGGATGCGTTGCATAAAAGGCGTTATGTGGAAAAGCTTCAGTTTATCTATTCGCCAGATCCATATTTGATGCCTAAATCGATGTTTTTCGACCCGCTGTCTTCGCCGTCTCTGCCTGACATCTGCTACCCTGATATTTACAACTATCTTGTCCACACAAAATCAGCCTATTCTCACGAAAGTTTGAAAAACTTTAAGAGCTTGGAGGCTTATAAATACGTCGTTGCTGGTTGGGTGAAACAGTTCCTCGTCCACGAAAATTCGGGAGGAATCTATCTTGTGCTCGGGAAGGTGAGTTACGAAATTTTCAATTCAAAATCTTTTGTTCTTGCTAACATCCATTGTCAAGTCTAATGTATTTCATGTCATTTGTCAATGGAGCTAGGGCTTTTAATGTTTATATGGTTTAGCGATAGCACTCTCACTACATACATATATAATATGTAATAAATATGAAGTGCGATAGCACTACTCCAGATTGTCCCTAGTTGAATTTATTTTTTGGCTTTTGACCTCAATAGTGAAATTCTAAATTAATTGTATGACAACTGTCTTATTATCCCCTTATAATTATATTTTTTCAGGTAGTTCATTCACAACTTCTGAGTGTATGTTGTCGGCGATTAGCCTAGCAATGATCTTAATTGTGGTTGTCAGCCCAAAACCCTCTAAATATATATTAAATGCATCTTACCAGATATAAAATGACTACTACATAATCTGTGGTAATCGTTTGGAGCCCAGTTTTCTCGTCGAATTGCAGCAGCCCATCTCGCTCTCCTCTCCGGGTCTCTCGGAATCCGGTAGAAATTCAAGTTTCTCTGTCTATCTTCTCTGTTATTGCAACCAACCGCCACACAGGCCTTCACCATTTTGATTATTAATGTTAACGAGCAGAAAAACACGCCATAATAGGAGGAATTTACGTAGCGGTAATGCATCAACAGTGATGAGTTGACGGACAATATGGCGCGGGGGCGTGGTTGTGACATCATGTGAGTAGGGTCTATAGCTTGTCCATCTCTCCAAGGAAGTGAGAGATTACATTGAGCAGTTATGGCCAAATGAAGCTTCTTGAGGCAATGAAACTTCACAGCCAATTGATTCAAAGCTTCATGGTGGTTCATTTTCTCTATGGCGCTATGAAGTAGTCTTGAAGCACAAAGGTCAACAGTCTCTTGCACCTAGTTATGGTCATACAGCACATTTAAGAATGGTACGACAATAAGTATCTGCACTTTTGTTCTTATTGCTTGTGCCTGTTACGCTTTGCATTCTATGTTCTTCCTTCAGTACAAAATGGAGAGAATGTTTAACCACAGCGTACTTTTTACCAGTGGATTGAAGCGAAGTGACCAAAAACAAAGTACAAATAAAAACTAAGGAGGCAACAAAAGACTAGGTATTAAAAGCAACTCACTAACACACAGAAGCACAGCTTGGACGGGGGCAAAGGGAACACTCGTGATATCAACAATAACGCAACAAGGAATCAACAAACACCAGGAGCTTAAATATATAGACATGGGGTAACGAGACGACGAGGAACAGGTGGGTGACACGCAAGGGAGCCGTTTGGTAGACATACTAGCAGGCCACAACAGGTGAAATCAATAGATGTTCCCAAGGACATGATACACTAGGGCAGATATCTCCAAAGTTCGGCCCGGGGGCCAAAGGGTTAGGGTTAGGTCCATGGTCAAATTTCATCCGGCCCCCAACCTCTGTCATAAAATCAATAACGTCTGGCCCGCACACAGACTTAATAAATTGGTCAGCAGTACTGCTACCAGCATGAAGTAGCTTACACGCTAAATGCTGCTCCTAATTTACCCACTAAAACGCAGCAGCACTCTAAGCAACATTACCCCATGTGACCCTTTACCCCCAATTTTCTAAAATGGTGACAATCAACGAAAACAAGAAAGTTGACTCCGACGGCCGACGCTTCAAGGTTAGGTGGAAATTGGGCTATTTCTTCACTAAAAAACGCAACAACTGCGTCTGCATTATCTGCAAAGAGACAGTCGCTATTTTTAAAGAGTTCAATGTAAGGTGATATTACCAAACAAGAAACACTGACATGTACGACAAGATTACAGGGAAGATACGTAGCGAGAAATTGAAGCAACTTGAAGGTAGTTTAACTTCACAGCAGCAGTATTTCGCATGAGCCCGAGAGTGAAAGAGAACGCCACAAACGCTAGTTTCGAGATTGTTGAAATTATTAATAAAAAATAATAATAAAGCAAATGTGACACACAGAATGGCTTGTTAAAATTTGCCTAAATATATTGTTCTGCGTAAAGGACGTCAGCCAAGGTCGGCCCCCCACATTTTTACGATATCAAATCTAGCCCCGTTTGCAAAACGTTTGGACACCCATGCACTAGGGCAGGGGTCCCCAACCTTTTTCGCAGCACGGACCGGTGTGATTTGGGTCTTTTTTTCGGTGTTCTGTCAAATTTTGCACCCTTATAAAATTTTGCTGCCAAAAAGCCCTCTTTTATATTCAATTTATATTCAGTTGGACTCTCAATGTTATCCTACGGTGCTAAAAAACTATTTACATCATAAACATACATGTGCAACATGAAAATGGCGTAAATTAATGGTTAACGACACGGCGAAGTGCAGTTGTTGTTTGCAGCTAACATGGCAAACGTAAGTTAATATTCCTTTCTTTAAAGAAAGTTTGTAGTGTGTACTTTGGAATCGCTGCATTCGCGGTCATTTTTAACATTACGCGCATGCCAATTTGTCAGAACACAGTCAATGTGTGGCAGAAAAATACAGCATATCTAAAATAAAATTTGTTTTTAACCCCGTCGTGTTAAGTGCAGGGAAAATACGCCCACTGAATCAGTGGGAGGCCTGAACTCGTTACGTTGAGACAAGATGGTCCCGAGATAGGAGACTGAGAGAAGCCCGCTTCACAAAGATACGATGTTGGAAATTGTAGCACAGTTTTTAGTGCTCTCCGAGCGATGTCAGGATATTCCGAAATGACTTTCATCCAGAACATCGGTAGAGTTCTTGTCTCAAATGTACATTTAAGATCGCCGTGATTTACGATCTCTACAAGCTGATATTCCTGTTGCACAGACATGCTCGAATCACCCGGTTTATTCACATACGGGTCACGAATCCACTCCTTCGCAGTTCGTGGGTGTTTAGTGATTGGGAAGTTGCATAGATTTTGTTTTCTTCGAGGTTGTAGGCTCATCTTCTGGCTCGTCAGGTTCCCTTTTCCCCGTAAAAAATCTGTCCAAAGACGTCTGTTTTTCAGTCATTCTAGTGTGGAGGCTAATTATTTCAATTATTTCAAATGTGATGGCCGACGACCTAGGTCATACGTTATTATCGAGGCCAGGCACACATAGATATACAAAACAAGATGTACTGCTAACAGTCCAATCAATGCATTTCTATGACGACCTCCTATCCTGTAGTTGTATATCTAGAGTAGACAGGGATATTGGTGTGTTAAGCGGCACAGGCCAAAGTCAATCGGCCAGAAAGCAGTCTTTAATAAATTATTTATTATTTCTGCGCGGCCCGGTACCAAATGCGCCACGGACCGGTCATTAGGGACCCCTGCACTAGGGCATAAACTTAAAAGAACCACAACCCTAAACCATGACAATTAGTCACGGTGGTGCATATCAAATCCTGCATAACAAGCTCAACAAAAGATGCTTCAAGGGGCCGTTGTTTCACCACCGATCAGCAGGTACGTGAAAGAGGTGATTCATATGTGGGTTGCTGCTCAACCGAAAGCATTTTTTTCTATGCGTATCAGCAAGCTTGTGTAATGATGGACCAAGTGTATTGAAAAGCAGGGTGACTACTTTGAAAAGTGTAAATTTGATTGCTTGATTGCTTGCATGCTTGCTTGCTTGCTTGCTTGCTTGCTTGCTTGCTTGCTTGATTGATTGATTGATTGATTGATTGATTGATTGATTGATTGATTGATTGATTGATTGATTGATTGATTGATTGATTGATTGATTGATGTAAATATAACTTTAGTATTGATATTGTACCAAATAATAAAAATAGAGTGCAGATACTTATGGAATTACCCTCGTAGTTTGCACCTACAAAATCACTATCTGTCCAGTAAAAATTGATAGATAAATAAATTAATTAATTAATAAAAGCAGTTCTGAGCCGCACTTGAGCAATGCCTATGTGTACCTTTTATAGTTCATTAAAACATTATTGTTCACTGAACCTATCTTGAATAAGCTTGTGGAGGGATTCAATTGTGATAGCCCAGCCTTATGTAAAGCCTAGATTAGGTCTGGGGAAACCAATTTGCTGCATTCAAAGCATATATTTCCCCAGGCTCATAGAAGTCCGTGCCCAGCGGCAGCCACACCCTTGCACCCCCCTTAAGCCCCGCCCCTGTCGTGCGGGTTTAAATCCTAGTCAGCGAGCGTGAACGGTTTGTTGGTTTATCTACTCTCTAAAAGACAACCAGTCCAGGATGTAGTCTACCTCTAGGCTATAGTTAAATGAGATAGGATCCTGGTCCCCATGAACTTGAACAGGTTGTAGAAAATTAATGAATACGTTTTACATTCGATCTATTAATTCACTCTAGCGTCTTATATTAAGGCAGTGCTTTTCAATTATTTTCTTTTACGTCCCCCCAGGAAGACGTAAACGTTCCACGCCCCACCCAACTCTCTGCCACCACTGTAAATATACTATAGTATCATTTGTATATAAAATTCTTAATATTATAAGTACAACTCTGCATAACATTGTGTTATTTTTAATATTAAAGAGAAAAGTAATACAGATCAACTTACAATAAAGTGTTAAAAAAAAAAAAAAAAATCATTCTGTAAAAATATACCCGATACATTTTTTGACCGTTTAATTAAATCAATAAATAATAATAAATTCAAATTGATTAGCAACATCAAGCATGAAGACAATATGCCAAACAATTAGACCGAAAAAACAACAAATTAATAGAACAAAAACGACATGGCAGTGGGCAGAGGGACAGTTTTTATTTTTGCTGCAGGCAGTATCAGCTCCTTTGCTATGGTGTGGGATTATTTTGCACTGAGCAACTTGGTATGCCACCTTATATGATGCTAACCGTGCTCGCTGGTTTACTGATTTAACACTGACAAAGCGGGAGGATTGCTTGCAATATTTGGCACTCGCTGAAAAAAATAATTCCTGCTGTCCGCTGCGAACATTTTTAGACAAAGTAGACCGACTGGTCTTTCCTCGTCTCCCACTGTACTAAAAGGCAGCCAAAAGCTAAATGCTACATATGCTTCGTCATATTTCCTTGTCTTAGCTTTTCATATCTTCAGTTCTCTTTACTGTGTGCTCTTGTTTGGTTCAAAAGTACTGCACACACGCTGAAAATGAGAGCGGCACTCCCACCCACTGAGTGGATGTGCAATTACACTTTCTCTAGTACGACAAAAAAGGATGTTCCCCAAGGTCACATGCGCCACCCCCAGCATCGCTCTGCGCCCCCCTGGGGGGGCCCGCCCCACTATTTGAGAAGTACTGTATTAAGGCAATATACATTGCAGAGCATTGTTACATTACTCGGCCAATAAGGGTTTAAAATGGACAAAACACATCCTCAACTCAAAATACTTGTATTGCTGCTTGTTAGTTTTATTAGCCCTGCCAAAGTGTAAAATGGTGTGTTAACTTGTTTGGTTTGTTTGTTTTTTAGTACAACTAGCAACAGCCATTTTTGTTTTTGTGAGGATCAGAATAAAGGTGCAAGACACTTACAGGTATTTCACGTCCACCTATCACAGTTCAACCCCACCTCCCCTGTCTGGCCATTAATGGTCGGGCAGCCTCCTTATTGTCATAACAAAAAATTCCTGCACGTGACCGGTGCGTCATACCCTATCCCTGCAATGTTATATATTGTGTATCTTGCAACTTGCTCTGTAATTTCCGAAGAAGAGAGAGAAGTTGGTGGCACGGAATACCTGCAGCGGCCCGATGCTCGCTCATCGAATGGCATTTCGTTGTCATCTGTACATACTTGTACTCTGTGTCAATGAATATTAAAAGCAAACCATCAATCAATTTATTTTCACTTTTTACTGTTAGAGTGCAACTGCGTTAGTGTGCGAGTAAGAAATTGATCTACAGAAAACTGACAGTGCAATAATAACCAGGCAACTCCCTTGTTCACCAGTTTCTTTTTTTTTTAATGTCACATATACATTTTTAGGGGGTTTGCACATTGGCAAAGTTTAGCTTGGAAGTGTTGGTGATTGACCTCCTAGCCAAACATACCGTGTGCATTTGTTTTGTTCAAACCACTATCTAGCTCCAAGAACACTAGCTTTGATAATCTGAAGAAAAGCTCTCACAACCACTTCCCAGAGCGTTGACAATTTATTCCAGTCAAGAAAAGTGTAAAAATAAAAAGGAACGGACAACAAAACAGCAGGCAAACAGATGGAAAAACTAGGTCCAAAATAGTCCACTTATATTCTAGCAGCATGCACTAGGCATCCAGAGATGTGACAACCTATGACGGAATTGTTCATTCTTTTTGAAGGAGGCCGAGAGGCGGGGCGTCGTCCGGGGGAAGTGGGGGGTTCAGCATCAGTCTTGGATAGGGCAAATGGGTCAAGGCAAAGCTGACTATCTTCTGTCAGCGTCAGCTGAGTGTGGGCACGACTGGCTGACTGGGCACAGCACCTTAGAACGTTATGTCCAACAGTTATCATATGGCGAGGGTGTGATGTGGTTCAGTCATCTGTCAGGAAAGTGGCCTGTTCTTACCACTCACTCAGATATTTTTTGTATACAGCCTGCCCATATTCTTCTTGTGGACTCATATTTTAGATGTCCTGTACTGTTGGTTACACGATGGTTCATTATCTGTTATTATATATTAAAACAATAGAAGCAGGCATGTCTGTGATTATTGATTATTATGATGGCAAAAATACTATTTCCCTTTAGAGGGTAAATTGAGTAATATATCTGGAAAACGGAATTGGGTGTGTCTGTGTGTATTGCCTGTAATGGCAAAGTGATGTAATTCATGGACAAGTAGGGTGCATATACACATGCACACATATACACGCACACACAAACGCAAAAAGACACATTCCTGTGTTCTTGCTGGTTTGCATGAAAGCCATAAATAAATCAGCATTTATGCATGATAGGTCTGTAACTAGCAGTGACAGTTAGAGAGCATCGACTTTTAGAATCTCAGATGGTACTCTGCGTGTGTGGGTGACTGGACGGGTTGAGTGCCTGCACAAGGGATCTCATGTCCTGCCCACATCCATCGTCGCCTCATGAGGATTGAAGGAGACTGAAGGAAGGAAGAGGGAGAGACGGCTCATGATGTCATTTGCAAATGCACCAGCAAAGGTTTTGGGGCAAACACAGTGGATTATTATTGATTTTATCTCTACTAATCTGCAACAAAGTTTAAAAATCAGCATCTTAAGTGAAAGACAGGACGAAAAATTCAAATATGTACAGAGCAGCACGTTACTGTTAAGATTGTATGCCTTACAGTTGAAAGGTTATGGGTTCAATCTCACTTATTCCTGTTCTACACTATGTTCGTTTGTGTTTTCTTTGAGTACTACGGTTCTGACTATATTTACAGAATGTAGGGAGACTGATAAATGTGAGCATGAACACTAGAGCTGAAACGAATACTCGAGCAACCCGAGTAACTCGAGTTTAAAAACTGATCCGATTAATTTTATTCACCTCGAGGAATCATTTAATTTTGCCAGCTCTAAGCATCACGTTTTGCCCGGACGACTTTTCATGCGGGACAATGCGCTGACGTCACGTGCGTAGAGGAAGAAGCAATTAAAAAAAATACCTTACTGCAGCCGACAGCCGTTACAAAATGCGCTGCCGTTGGTAAAAACTACGCCCACATGTTGCTACATTGTTCGGCCATTCCTTACTACGCGGCGAAACGTTCTACACAATGCTCAGCGCGCTTCCGCAACCATCCGCATGCATTCGCACATCGGTTAGAAGCGGCGAGTACTCACTATTTTTGTTTTTATTTCGTTTTTTACAACCTTTTTATTGCCTCAAAGATACTTTTTGATTGTATTACCCTCTAATACTTTTAACCATTGTGTTTTTTTGTGTTAGCTTTGAAGCAGTTGACCACACTGGTCACGTACATATTTAAACCGTCCTGATTTGATATAACTACATTTAAGTATTTTCTTAAGGCATTTTTTTAGTACGTTCTGCCTGTATGCATCGAAACAAAACAAGTTTAGAGCGCACGGTAGTACTTTAGGTGTCAAATTCGACTAATGTAGGACGTTTCGCCGATGTAGGAGATTTTGGCAGAACAACGGCGGTAGCATGTAGCGTCTGATGCGTGTCATAGATATCACATGTACGTAGAACTAGATGCGAAATGCCCGACTCGGCGGTGTTAATAAAACAGCCGCCATCTTAAAGCAGTACACTTCTCAGCGTTCATAAATAAGATTAACGTTACAGTCATTTGCTCACGTAACGTTATCCCTGCGGAGGGCTAGGTTTCTATTGATTATGACCACTGTTGATGCGTGGCTAACTCTTACATACAGGCTTTATTTAATCTGTGAAAACAGCGCTGTAGAGTGATTAGGGTGTAAAATAAAAACTTAATAAAAAAACTTAATAATGCTAACTGTCATTGCTGGAAAAAACACCAAGTAGCACTGGTGCCTAATGTGCTCCAATACAGCACAGCATTTATTTTGAACACTGCAAAAACTCAAAATTCTATCAGGACTTACAGTTTAGACTAACTTAAAACTTAACTAGGACTTATAGCTTGACACAAGTGGAAATTCAATTAAAATACGTGGGAAAAACACCTAACTTTTAAGTGATGCGTATTATCAAGCGTAATGACATTTGGGGTAAGAATTTTTTCATAAGATCTAAAAGTTTTTTTTTTTTTTTTGTGAAAGCAGTGAATTAGTCTTTTTTTTTTTTTAAGTCACATTTGAGATGCAATTGTTGGCTGTTTTCAACAATGTACATCGAAAATAAAGACATTGATTGACTGAAAATGGTTCAATATTAGATGAAATGTCTTGTTTTCTCATCTATATTTATAATTGCTCTTTACCTAAAAAAATAAATAAATAAATAAAATAAAATGTTTTATCCGAGTACTCGATTAATCGATAGAATTTTCAGTCGATTACTCGATTACTAAAATATTCGATAGCTGCAGCCCTAATGAACACACACATCACGTTATGCCGTTGACGAGTCCTGGTTGTATAGGTTTATTACATACCATTATCAAAAGCAATGCGAGTTAATTTTGGTTGTAGAAACGGAGCATGCTCTCTGCATAACAGCATGAAATTTAAAAAGGTTAAGTTGAATTCAACAGGCAGCACAAAAGATTATTGGTAATCATGTATGACTCACAGTGCTGAGGTGATTGCAAATGGCTTTTGGGCTATGTGTGCCTCTTGATTGGATGACAGGCAGTCTGGTTGTAACCCGCCTCTCAGACGAAATCAGCTTTTGATTGAAGATTCTAAATTGTCAGCACATGCAAGTACGAATGGTTGCTTGTCTCTATGTCCCCGGTGATTGGCTAGCAACGAGATCAGGATTTACAACTTCTCCTGCCCATTTGCGATAGGCTCCAGTAACCCACGGCACCCTGGGTAAGTGCTATGGGCGGTGAATGAAGGAATGAATACAATTGAAAAAAATAAAAATAAAAATACAGGCAAATTCATTGTATTCATCTGCTTTGGTTTCACTTTTCACTTTCAAATTTGACTGGCAACCGCAACCAGCTTTATGGCACATTTCATTAAATTCAGCAAGGTAAGAGGAGCCTTGCTGCACTCTAATTGGCCAGTCCACAGTTTAGAGTGTGGCTTTGCAAAAGATCAATTGGAATAATAATAATAAGATAATAAGATATTCTACTTCTTTGTCATCAGCAGTCATATTTATAAACATCAATGTGCCCTCCGGAGCAGCGTATCCACCATTTCATTGGCAGAAGTTAATTGTTTGTTTACAATCTCCTATCTGCATTCTTTACACCAGGGGTGTCCAAAGTCTTTGCAAAGGGGGCCAGATTTAGTGTGGTAAAAATGTGGGGGGCCGACCTTGGCTGACGTCCTTTACGTAGAACAATATATTTAAGCAAATTTTAGCAAGCAATTCTGTGTGTCACATTTGCTTTATTATTATTTTTTAATTATTAATTTAAACAATCTCACAACTAGCCTTTGTAGCGTTCTCTTTTGACTCTCGGACTCTTGCGAAATAGTGCTACTGTAAAATTAAACTAGCTTCAAATTGTTTCAATTTCTCGCCTTCTTCCCTGTAATTTTGTCGTACATGTCAGCGTGTCTTGTTTGGTAATATCGCCTCACATTAAACCAGACATGTCCAAAGTGCGGCCCGGGGGCCAAATGCGGCCCGTGGTCAAATTTCATCCGGCCCCCAGCCTGTGTCATAAAATCAATCATGTCTGGCCCGCACACAGACCTAATAAATTGGTCAGCAGTACTGCTACCAGCATATGAAGTAGCTTACACACTAAATGCTGCTCCTCATTTACCCACTAAAAGGCAGCAGCACTCTAAGCAACATTACCCCGCGTGACCCTTTACTCCCAATTTTCTAAAATGGCGACAATCAACAAAAAAAAAGTTGAATGACGGCCGACGCTTCAAGGATAGGTGGAAATTGGACTAGTTCTTCACTAAAATACGCAAAAACTGTGTCTGCCTCATTTGCAAATAGACAGTCGCTGTTTTTAAAGAGTTCGATGTGAGGCGATATTACTAAACAAGACAAGCTGACATGTACGACAAGATTACAGGGACGATACGTTGCGAGAAATTGAAGCAACTTAAAGCTAGTTTAATTTTACAGCAGCAGTATTTCGCAAGAGCCCAAGAGATGAAAGAGAACGCCACAAAGGCTAGTTGCAAGATTTTGTGGAAATTATAATTTAAAAAAATAAATTAATTAAGCAAATGTTACACACAGAATGGCTTGCTAAAATTTGCATAAATATATTGTTCTACATTAAGGATGTCAGCCAAGGTCGGCCCCCCACATTTTTACCACACCGATTCTGGCCCCCTTTGCAAAAAGTTTGGACACCCCTGCATTAAACTCTTTAAAAACAGCAACTGTCTCTTTGCAAATGAGGCGGACACAGTTGTTGCGTATTTTACTGAAGAAATAGTCAAATTTCCACCTATCCTTGAAGCGTCGGCCGTCCCAGTCTGTCAACTTTTTTTTGTTTGTTTGTTTATTGTTGTCATTTTAGAAAATTGGGAGTAAAGGGTCACGCGGGGTAATGTTGCTTAGAGTGCTGCTGCCTTTTAGTGGGTAAATGAGGAGCAGCATTTAGTATGTGAGCTACTTCATATGCTGATAGCAGTACTGCTGACCAATGTATTAAGTCTGTGTGCGGGCCAGACGTTATTGATTTTATGACAGAGGCTGGGGGCCGGATTAAATTTGACCACGGGCCGCATTTGGCCCGCGGACCGGACTTTGGTCTGCTTTACACATACAAAATGTAGCACACAAAAAAACACATTTTACTTAAAAACAATGCCATTACAGTCTTACCGTTACATATATAATTGAAGTCCATGCATCATTAGTTCTGAATAAACATATTGATGACCTGCTAGAATTTTTTCTTTTGTCCTTGATCTTTGAAAGTCTCTCTGTCTCGAAGGAAATCATTGCCTGGGGAAAAAAAATCGTCCTTATCATTGCACTAAAAAATGAAACCACTGAAAGCAAAAAGCAAGAAATTGACATGTGATAAGTCAATTTGATGGAAGGAAGGGCAGATTCTAAGAAAAGCTAAAAAAGCTAACAAAAAAAGGCCATGACAAAGATACACAGAGAGGCATTGTTAAAATTGCAAGGGAAGCGCGATGAGGAAGAGATAAAATCAAGGTGGTGCCAAAGAGGCAGGAAACATACACAAAGAGTAAATAAGTGGAACTGATGAAAGACAATTTCAGAATAAGTAATATACAGCTGAAAATAACATAGTAATTTGAGTTTTAGAGTACATGTCACAAAAGACTTGCCTCTTATCGCATGTATTTTTTTTCCCAGCAACGGCCTCTGCTTATCCTGCACAATGCAACGTCTTATATGTAGTTGCAAAGCAGACCAAGCACCGACTGAATGCTGAGTGAGGTGAGATGAAATTTGTTTTATCCATTCTAAACAAGAAAAAACATTCATTAGGCCCCAATAAATACAGTAGGTGGTGCCATGGATTCATCTCATGGAATCATGTTTACCGCCTTCATTGGCACCGAAACACCGAAAATTTATTAGTCAACCCTCCCAACTGAAATGAATTTAACATCTATTGTTATCAGCAACAGCCAATGACTTGAATACTCCTCTCTTCAAATCTAAAAAAGTGGGACTCAAAAGCTCCAAAAATTGTATAGCTACAATGTCTTATTCGTACCCAGCCCCATGTTTGGAAATTGGCAATAAAAATGATGTCTGCTCCCAAGGAAGTGTAGTATTTCGTTGTTTGACTTGTTGCTGCACGAAAATCCATCCCGTGTAACATGGAACTGATTATAGGAGCATCACTCGGAAGGAATACATTGGCATAGTTGAAGGAAGCAGATGTTCCCCTGACATTTCATATTACGATCCAAATCTACATTGCAGCTGTTGATCCCCATCCTGCCCTGACCCCCAGCATCTCAAGTCTCAGGCTGAAGATGACCTGTGGAAGATGGTTATGAGTGATTTATTGGCATGTCCACACGCTCCCTGCTGAATAAGTCATCTTGCGTCTGCGTACACACCCATGCGGCTCATCTATTTTTCAATCTGCCTTCCATTCTCACTCACGTTCTGTCGGCTCGCCCGGCATACTCCACATTTGTCCTTTTTCTTTTTAAATCTATCCCTTTTTTGTGTGAAAATAGTACACAATCATGTACTTAAAAGGTTCCACTGAGATAAGCAAGTTGTCTTTTTTTGTTGTTTTTGCTCATGTGTTCTTGCTTTGTGAGCTGCCATTGATTTTGATGGCATTCGGAGGACAGATAATAATCCAGGAACCAATCCATTAAATCTGTTGTGGATTTAGAATCCAGGAAATCATGCTGTAATAATAGGGCTGCAACTATTGCAAATGTAGATGAATAGAAGTATCGTTAAAAAAATGTAGCCGAATTGAATACAGATTCATTACAGCTATAATAACTATAATAAATGTTAATTGACAATAAGCACAAGAAATAAATTGTGTCAAAAATTAAATGTTTCCATGGAGACGGATAAACTGATACTATGGGCAGGGTATTTTGTCAGTTTTGTTAACATGAGTATAGTCATTTTCTTGACCCTCTTTATGTATAGCATGTTGTCTTTTGGTTAGATGGCGGTGCAAAGCTAGAGAAAGGAGAAGGTTGTCTTTTTCTATGATATCTGGCCATTGGTTCGCAGCAAAATCTGTTTAGTTGATTTTCCAGTGTAAATTAGTTTGAGTTGATCGGTGTTTTGAGTAATGTCTTAACTCATTCACTCCCAGCCATTTTCAACCCCCTTCGCTCCTGGCCGTTTTACTGGATTTTGACTGATTTTGCAAGGCCCACAGAAAATTCTGTTCTATTGCTATATAAACATGGACTACCACCATAAGAAAGATTATATTCTCTTCTTTCAGTAGGAAAAAAAGTAAGTTCATATCTTTTTCCATTCATTAGATATTGACAAGGATTCATTAAGGACCCAAATGCACGAATGTTCCGTTTAAACAAAAATATTTATTTTCAGTTCATAGGAGTTCAAAAAAAGAGAACGAAAAATCACAGCGCTTGCTGGACACCAAAATTCTGTGCAAAGTCAACAAAAAGTCACAGCACTTGCTGGATACCAAAATTCTGAGCAAAGTCAACAAAGTAACAAAAGTGGGCATTTGAACTCAACATAAATCTTAGTCAAGAAAAGGCTTACATGAGCTGGTGACATGGAACATGGCAGGATACAAGACAAACCGACACTGGGCATGGTTAGCTGCAGGCTATATATACAGAAGGTCACAGGTGGACATGATCAGCCTGATTGGCAAGAGCAGGAAGTAAAGTTTGCTCAAGGAGGCAAACCACTACCAAAATAAAAGGATCTGACTTGAACAAACACAAAACATTAACAAGACTTCCGAGACGTGACAGATATCAGCATTAGAAAATAGCTTAGTTTGAGCAATTTTCCAATTTCTGATGAAAAAAACAGAGAAATTGAGCTTTTTGTGAAAGCATACATTTCAAACATAACTTTGACATTAACACAGCTATTTTTTGCTTTAGTTACATCCCAAACATCTGAATAATGTTTTCCTTTTACAAAATAACATAAACAACAAGACAAATAGAGCTTTTGATAGCAAAGTAACAATTTATTTACACGTAACTAACAGAGATGACGCTGTTGTGGCCGCGACAGTCGGGGTAAACTTTTCCCTCATCGCCATCTGTCTCTGCTTGGCGAGCAGCAGAGACTCAACGGCATCATCCGCTCCACTGGTGGTACTGGTCGTTCTGCTTGGTCGTCCAGCACCTGGCATCCCGGGCGTGTCACACTTGGACGGAATGGAGCGGACTCACGTGCAGAATTCAGTCTTTATTGAAGACAAATAATCAGAAGCAGTAACCAACTGAGGGCGCTCCAAAAGGAGGAAATAACGAGCTATGAAATAAAATGGTACAAACGGGAAACAAGAGAGCCAGGCAAAACGCACTGGAGTAGAATACTATAACAAATGACTTGATACTAGGCATAAAAGAACAAAATAAAGAATACTATGAATAAACTCACAACGTAGAATATCTTGGACTATGAATACGGGCTGTAATGACGACGAAGGACGAAGACACTTTCTTTGGCACGAGACTAGGGAGAGACAAACAATTTAAGCACATGAGGAATGGAGCACAGGTGGGAACAATAGGTAGTAATAATCAGAGACAGGTGAGACTGCAGGAAGGGTGAGTGGTGGAAACAGGAGGGTGAGGCTTCAAAATAAAGCAGGAATAGACAATGTACCAAGACATGACAACCCTCACCCAGACGTGACAGGGCGTCCTCCCGGTCCACCAAATGCGCTACTGCCCTCCAGTGGCCAGTTTTATTGCTTTAAAATGGATTTTCAGCGTTGTGCTTTGGAGCTAAGTTGAATGAGAACCCATAGATGTCTCTTGTGAAAAAAAAACGTAAAAGACGTATAAATACGTCTTTGGGACACTGAAACAATTAAAAATAGAACATACTTATACGTTTTTGGGAGAAAATGAGTTAAGTGTTAATATCACTCTCGGAGCAGTGTAATTTAAGTGAGCTGAACACAAACACCCGTAGCAGAGACATCTACACCTATCAGAGTTAATGAGTCACACCCAGTTTACGTGCATAAATAAAAAAACAATGCTACCCCGAAATCCCACTCAGTCCGTGTGCGTTGCGCATGCCCAATGTCCACTGCATACGATTCTCATGCGGTCCGTACACCCGCGGATTCTAGACGCGCATGTGCAAAATGGCGGAGCCTGCATGATTAGATCAACACAAAGTTTATTATTATGACAGTAGGGATGGGAATCGAAATCCGATTCCAATTCAGAACCGGTTCCGAGTGTTTCGAGGCCTCGACATCACAATGAAAAAGCCTTAACGATCCCTAAAGACGCATATTGCGTCGTGACGTGTCTTGTTGTCCAGACGCATCAAACTAGCATGGCGCCAAGAACCACTCGCTCCAAAGTTTGGCTGCACTTCACCAGGAAAAAGGGTGAACATGAAAGGTTACAATAGTTTAGCACGAGCGTTGCCGCCGTAAACATAACAATGACAATGACGTAGGTTCGAACGCTCGAAAGTGTGTCTTCACTTCACGAGGAAAAATTACAACAAAGCGACTTGCAGTCATTGCGAGATGGAAATAACTGCATCGGGAGGGAATAGACTGCTCTGTCCTCACCGAGACGCTAAGGCTCAGTCCTGGCTATACAGCTAGCTAAACTCCCAAATGACGATGCAGAAGACGTTGGTATAATTTGCTGACTTTATTCAACCGTCACTTGAAACTAAAAAAGAAACAAATCAATTTTGTCCCCAATAACAAACAGGTTCGCATCAACGTAAATCAGAGATGATTAGCTGCTAACACAGTAATAACAAACAGTTAGCATGCGTTCGCTAGCTATATATATATATATATATATATATATAAACATTCAGGTGACTTGAAGTTCCGCTCTGAGACCCCCAATTTGGCCAAATTTCAACAGTTTCCTATATGCATGTGTGATACATCATTGGAAAGCTTAAAATCTCAGTTTTCGGGGGGATGAAAATTTTTAAACTGGAGGGCATTTTATAATGTTTTTTTTTTAAACAGCAAAACCCTAACTGGAGGTGAGAGCATGAGAGAGCAGTATTAAAGACGCCACGATATTAACGAGATATTATCGCGTGCTTACCTGTTTTCGGTCCAAAAACTCCATGCAGCATGTATCACTGAGTGTCAAGACACAGCTGTGAGTAGCCACAGCTGGAATTTTATGGGTGAAACATGGTAAAATAACAAGGGTTGCGATGCAGAAAACGCAGACAAGAAGGAGTCATGGAGATTTTCTTTTTCACATATTTACCCTTTCAAATGTTATTTTTCAATTTTTCTTTGTTTGGATCGATTATTTAACATCTAACATATTGGGGAAATGCGAAAGTAACAAAAAAAGATACAATTAAGCGATAGTTATGAGGTAGATATCCGTGACTTATTTACAGAAGCCAATTTTTTCATTGTGACATAATTTGTTTAACAGTTTAAAATATGCGAATGAATAATTTTTTGAAGTTGTTTTTTTTTTTTTCAAAGTAAATATCAGACATCAATTAATGATTCTAAAATAATAATGACAGACATTTTGAATAATAATTATAATTACTTACCTTCTTTTTATGACTAGGTTGAAACAAAAGCGGTTGCGTGACGTCTGAAAACGGAGGTTTCCAGTGTAAAACAGCAAATTGAAAATAGTTCGGGGGCTTAATGCGCCATGAATCTGCTATTGCAGCATATAGACATATTGTTCTGTCAAACACAACAGTTCTTTTGGCTTAAACTACAGCAGTTTATTTTAAAGAGGGGTGCAAGAGCAGAAACTGCTTTTTCAGCCTTGTCTGTGTTTTCCGCCATATACTATATATAGTATTTTTATTTATAATTAACACTGAAGAAAAATAACACAAGTAATTAAAGTGCACTTTCCTGTGTCATAAAACAGCACCATGAATGTTAAAAAAAAAAAACAACGCTCAAAGTAAAAAGGAGTCTCTAATGTGTTATGAAACAATACTGACCGTGTCTGATATTGAACACTATTAATGAGTTAAAATATTAACACTTTCCAAAGTGCAACTTTAACTCTGAATCAGTATTATCTAAACTAAGGAAAAGTATTGATTTTAACCCAGAATTAAGTTAACACTCGTTATTTTGCTGTGTAGTATACTGGCTCGCGCAGCTACTTTCATGCTATTTTGTGGGATCAATTCCTTTTTGTCTTGCCATTAGGAATTGCAGTGTCGATTTCCATTTATATATCTATTCTCTATACTGCCTATTTAGGGTCAAAAGAAGCTTCAGAGACGATCCAAACCATTTTGCGAAAGGCAGACTACATACGTATATAGAGAGAGACAACCATTCCCAATCACATTCACAAAGTCACTGAGTTGGAACTGAACGCACTGCCTACACAGAATAACATGATGACATGATTTGTACATTGTCTCATCAGTAGAACGCAGGCAGGGTAAGGGGGTGAATAAGCACAGACAAATCTTGTCAGAATTTTTTTCAACTGTGGAATACTGTAGCTGTCAGTGATGTCAATTTCTGACAGACTTTAATCTGACTGAGGGCTGTAAAATAACATGTCCCATCACTTAGAGCACTTAATAAATTTAAAAAGCGAGTCCACTGACTCAAAGTCAGGCCTCATAAAGAGCGGATGCAAGACTCAACTACTTGTGAATTTAAACAGAATACAGGTGACAGAAAGTGGAAATACGGGATGGATGGATTAATAGATGGACGGACAGACGGACAGACTCACGGATGGATGGAATTGTCTCAGAGTGACTTGTCAGAGATGATATTATTCAAACAGTAAAAGCAACAATGATTAAGGTTGTACTACTAAATGGCTAATATTAGTATTATTTACTGTATATCTTAATGTACCACTGATCACATTGAATTTTACTCCAAGTGTACAACAAAATGGATTATTTAGCTATATCATATTTACTCTTCTTCTTAACTACAGTATGTCATTGGTGAATGAATGCCTTTGTTATCAGCTCTGCTCTGCATTCCACCCCAGACAGACATTGTCTTTGAGACCACTAAATGATTGATAGCTGAGATGAAAATGAATTTAGGTCACTATGGGTGAGGGTCGGCTCTTTCGGTATAAAACAGACAATGAAGATTACTAGATAGGTGCAGACTAAAATGTATGTACAGTGCATCACAAAAGTGAGTACACCCCTCGCATTTCTGCAGATATTTAAGTAAATCTTTTCATGGGACAACACTGACAAAATGACACTTTGACACAATGAAAAGTAGTCTGTGTGCAGCTTATACAGTATAATAGAGTTAATTCATTTTCCCCTCAAAATAACTCAAAATATAGCCATTAATATCTAAACCTCTGGCAACAAAAGTGAGTACACTCCTCAGAAACTACGTACATCCCTAAATGTCCATATTGAGTACTGCTTGTCATTTTCCCTCCAAAATGTCATGTGACTCGTTACAGGAGTGCTGTCAGCATTGCTGCAGTGATTGAAGAGGTGGGGGGTCAGCCTGTTAGTGCTCAGACCATACGCCACATTCTACATCAAATTGGTGTGCATGGCTGTCACCCCAGGAGGAAGCCTCTTCTGAAGACGGTACACAAGAAAGCCCGCCTGTCTTATCAGACCATAAGACATGGTTCCAGTAATCCATGTGCTTTGTTGACATGTCTTCAGCAAACTGTTTGCGGGCTTTTCTTGTGTACAAGGAGTACTCCATTTGGACATTAAGGGATGTACGTAGTTTCTAAGCGGTGTACTTACTTTTGTTGCCATAGGGTTCGATATTAATGGCTATATTTTGAGTTATTTTAAGGGGAAAATAAATTAGCTCTATTATATAAGCTGCACACAGACTACTTTTCATTGTGTCAAAGTGTCACTTTGTCAGTGTTGTCCCATGAAAAGATATGCTTAAATATCTGCAGAAATGCGAGGGGTCTACTCATTTTTGTGATACACTGTATATATTTGTATTTCAAACTAATCAGTTAATGGTGTGCCATAGGTCAGGTACAGAAAAGCATGTTGTGAAAACTTTAAAGTGAAATGTTTTGAAGTTGTCACACATATCCTCTATCAGGCTATGTTTGAGTTTAAATCATGCAAAAAGACACATCAGTGAGACAGTTAAAGTCACTCAGACAAAGACTGATGCCAAAACACAAAAAGATGAATACAAACTACTCTCAAAATCAGTCCAAATACTATCTGAGCAAATGCAGCACAGATGTGTGCAATCCAAAACATGTTTTGCATCTAAGATTTATTACTTCAGTAATAAAGCACACACCATTGGGAACATCAAATAGCACAGATAAGAGATGAGTCTGATTGCAGAAATATTACATAAGACTTTAAAAAATAAAAAACTGTAAATTAAAAAAAAATAATACACTGAATATTTACACAACTAGTACTAAATAATGGGCCTTGACAAGCACACAAGTGCTGGTGCTGGAATGCTTAAATTTTGAGATGGGAAGTACACAGAGGGCCTAGTGTAAGTACTGTACAGTGTCAATCATAAATGAGTACAACTTATATTTCAGAAAACCTTTGTTTTCTCTCGTTGTCAGAAACAACATTTTGAACAACAAACAATATTGCAAAATAATTGTGAGTATCTGTCTGACATTTTTTTAAACAATGGCATTCTTGTGTAAGTGTAAACTGAATCTTGTCCAGTCCCTTGCAATCAATCTCCCACACACAAAGGTGTAACTTACTAACAATTTTCATCAAAATGTTTGTAAACCATTTTCAGCATTCGAGCTTTCCACCAGAGTAACTGTTTTATTGAAAGCATGACAAAGCAATTTGACGGTCATGTCTGCACACAATGAAACAAGGACTTCTCCTTCTGACTGCACTGACATGTTCATTAATAATTTTGAGCGAAAGACGAAGAATTTTGCACAAAAAACTTGCTTTTGCAGGTAACCCATGTTGTTTTGCTACGTGTGTGACATGTTTTGAGAAATGCTCAAACTGTTTTGAGGATTTCAATTCTGAGAAACGTACTAAACCAATTGAGAAAAACTGTAAGTGGGCAAGTATTTCTCCTGATCTGAACCCGATTGAGTACCTGTGGGGAATTCTTAAGAGACAAGTGAAGCGTCACTTGCCATCAAAAATCAAGACTTTAAAATAGGTCATTCTTGAAGAATGGAAAAAGATAGATGTTGTAATCTGCAGAAACTTTCAGTGCTTGCCGATGTCCTTAAAAGTCATGTAGGTCAAACAAAATACACAATATGGAAACTTTTGTTAGGGATGTATTCACTTTTGCACCAACTAAGTTCATAATGTTGTTAATTTTGTGTTAACTTTGAGTTTCCAGATTAGATTAATTAGATAATTATCAAGTCAACCAGTGATGCTCTCCCAAGGTAACTGCCATAATTACATTTTTACCGTACATTGTTATGTATCATACAGTATTCATGACCAGTATTCATGATGACATTACATCTATATTGCATTACCTCTTGCCCCAGATTTTAGCTTGAGCATTTTGACACACATTGGACTGTCACACAGCCAGTCCTCCTTTGTTCAATATGGTTTCTGCAGTGAGAGTATTCTGTTTAATCTCCAGTCTGTCTGTGAAAGCAGGCTGTAAAGTAAGTGTGTTGCAAAGGGAAAATCAGCTGCACAAATCACAAAAGATCTGGCAGAAAGGAACTGCTGAGCTCCCTCTGTCTTTGAGGGAGTTGAAGTAATGATGGGTGCGCAAAAGGTCCAGAGAGAAACTTATGGATGGCCAAAAAAAAAAAAAAAAAAGAAGGCAGCAACGAGAAGAGTCAGGTTGAAGGGCAAAGAAAATGAAAAGCTGGTGTCACGACAAGAGAAAAGCACTGCTGTCAGCATGGGCAGGAGGGCATGTGATAGAAGGATCATGACAGAGGGAGGTGTCCAGTTGACCTCTGCTAACATTTCCATGCTTGTGGCTGCTGGGAAGATATGAAGGAAGTGGGTGCAATGATGGGAAATCCTGCTTGCTTTCTGCCTGCCTGCCTGCCAGCCCCTCATCCTCCCACATTGGGAAGTCTGCGCCAGGATGAGGTAGTATCCAAGCACAACACAAACAGGCACGAGCTCCACTCATACACATTTTGCTGTGACACACACATGGGCAGGTGCGAGCAGATGGATGTGCAAGCTGTCACTCGTGCCCAATGCAAAATACAGTAGACCCTCAGAAGTAAAAATTAACAGAAGACGTATGGTTTAGAAATAATGAAGGTATGCTTTTTGTGGCTTATTACATTAGAATGAACAAAATGTGAGAAGAACATACAGTGGTACTTTTAACTCTTTAAGCGCCAAAGTCGTAAAGCAAAAAAGCCGTATGGCTGACTTTAATAATCCAGAGATGCAAATATCATGCCGGATGTAGTTACTACTTTGCACCAATAGTTGGCAGACATCTGCCACTTCAACCTGAGCATAATTGTGGGCGTGTTTTCATTCAGGGTCTTGCAGTGGTACAACATTGGTCGAGGAGACGAGAGAGCAGTGGTCGGAGTAGAATTCTACTAATAAAAATTACTAATCCGAGAGGATATTTTTTTACCGTTGATGGAGTACTTCGTTAAGTAATGGCTGACTCGGATTCTGTAGAGGAATATTCACCCTCTAATACGGATGATCAGTCATCTAGTGAGACAGAAAGTGACACTGTGTCCATCTGTAGCAGCACCGAGTCCATGCGGCATGACAATCCACAAGCAGCACATACTAGCCAATGCTTTGATTTACCGTGTTCGAAGTGGCAGGAGTTACAGCTATTTGAAAAAGTGATATAGAAATGATTCTTTTTTACTATGGCACCCAAAATGTTAATCCAGCTCATAATCAAGCTCATAACTCCTATTCAAAATCCACCAGTACCACAACTGTGGTCAACCCCCATGTAAGTTTTCTTTACCAGGTACCCCCTTCCATAAGCGGATTTTAAGGGGGGGGGGGGTGTCAGGTCCCCACTGGTGGCCGAAAAGTGTTATTGCATGTAATTGACTTTCCCATATATAAAGTGGTAAAGCACTAAAAATGCAACAAAAATGAACAAAATAAACAAAAATATTTTTATAATGGGTCAAAATTATTTTGGGAACCGATCAGGTAACTAGCAACTTAGACGGTCATTTGGTTTGCATATAATATTTTTTTTTTTTTTTTTTTTTAAATTGGGGGAGGGCACTTTTATTTTTCAAATGATTTTGAAAATGAATGAAGCGACCTTTTTTGGTTGATAATCAATATTTTGATTGAAGCAACTTTTTTTTGATTGAATAATAAAGATACAAATCTACCTCCATATGGCTCTTCCCAGGGGATACAGTTTTTGACTGGGGTAACTACATTGGCACGACATCATGCCATATTCAATGGATGACGATCTTGGCGAAAAGTATTGCCTAAGCAGCCTGATTTAGAATTCCCCTCGAGAATGATGGGAAACAAAAACGCTCATTGTTAACTTATTATTACAAATATTCTTGTAAGTTAATTTTATTGCTGACACTGCATTTCGGGGTCATCAACATGTTGTGCCCCCCCATGCCCCAAAAGTAAAAGTCCACCTACGCCCCCTTCATTTGTAAAACATTAATTTTCAGGATCATTGAAGAATCTTTGTCGTCCATAGTTGTGAAGGACAGTATGAATGCTTGTTTTTCTATTTGTGTCCTGCTATTGGCTGGTGACCATTCCACCTTTCACCCAAAGTCAAGTCAGGTCAATTTTATTTACTGTAGGTCTACAACACTAAATGATCCCAAAGGGATTTAAAGATGCTTAATTTAATTATCTAACATGTGAGCCATGTACAGTAATTGTATGAGCCTTCTCCTAATACAAGTGAATGTAATGTGAAAGCTGAAACAAATTCTCAAATTTGCATTAAATATTATGTTTTGTTAGATATAATTTGTGGATCTTTTATATAATCCTGCAGTAGGCAGAAGTCATAAACGTCCCCACTTGTCCGAACAATGTTTGAAGTTAAAATCATTTCCACTTAGGTCACCATACAGTGCCTTGCAAAAGTATTCGGCCCCCTTGAACCTTGCAACCTTTCGCCACATTTCAGGCTTCAAGCATAAAGATATAAAATTTTAATTTTTTGTCAAGAATCAACAACAAGTGGGACACAGTCGTGAAGTGGAACAAAATTTACTGGATAATTTAAACTTTTTTAACAAATAAAAAACTGAAAAGTGGGGCGTGCAATATTATCCGGCCCCTTTGCGTTAATACTTTGTAGCGCCACCTTTTGCTCCAATTACAGCTGCAAGTCGCTTGGGGTATGTTTCTATCAGTTTTGCACATCGAGAGACTGACATTCTTGCCCATTCTTCCTTGCAAAACAGCTCGAGCTCAGTGAGGTTGGATGGAGAGTGTTTGTGAACAGCAGTCTTCAGCTCTTTCCACAGATTCTCGATTGGATTCAGGTCTGGACTTTGACTTGGCCATTCTAACACCTGGATACGTTTATTTTTTAACCATTCCATTGTAGATTTGGCTTTATGTTTTGGATCATTGTCCTGTTGGAAGATAAATCTCCGTCCCAGTCTCAGGTCTTGTGCAGATACCAACAGGTTTTCTTCCAGAATGTTCCTGTATTTGGCTGCATCCATCTTCCCGTCAATTTTAACCATCTTCCCTGTCCCTGCTGAAGAAAAGCAGGCCCAAACTATGATGCTGCCACCACCATGTTTGACAGTGGGGATGGTGTGTTCAGGGTGATGAGCTGTGTTGCTTTTACGCCAACCATATCGTTTTGCATTGTGGCCAAAAAGTTCAATTTTGGTTTCATCTGACCAGAGCACCTTCTTCCACATGTTTGGTGTGTCTCCCAGGTGGCTTGTGGCAAACTTTAAACGAGACTATGGATATTTATGGATATCTTTGAGAAATGACTTTCTTCTTGCCACTCTTCCATTTGTGCAGTGTACGACTGATTGTTGTCCTATGGACAGACTCTCCCACCTCAGCTGTAGATCTCTGCAGTTCATCCAGAGTGATCATGGGCCTCTTGGCTGCATCTCTGATCAGTTTTCTCCTTGTTTGAGAAGAAAGTTTGGAAGGACGGCCGGGTCTTGGTAGATTTGCAGTGGTCTGATGCTCCTTCCATTTCAATATGATGGCTTGCACAGTGCTCCTTGAGATGTTTAAAGCTTGGGAAATCTTTTTGTATCCAAATCCGGCTTTAAACTTCTCCACAACAGTATCTTGGACGTGTCTGGTGTGTTCCTTGGTTTTCATAATGCTCTCTGCACTTTAAACAGAACCCTGAGACTATCACAGAGCAGGTGCATTTATACGGAGACTTGATTACACACAGGTGGATTCTATTTATCATCATCGGTCATTTAGGACAACATTGGATCATTCAGAGATCCTCACTGAACTTCTGGAATGAGTTTGCTGCACTGAAAGTAAAGGGGCCGAATAATATTGCACGGCCCACTTTTCAGTTTTTTATTTGTTAAAAAAAGTTTAAATTATCCAATAAATGTTGTTCCACTTCACGATTGTGTCCCACTTGTTGTTGATTCTTGACAAAAAAATTAAATTTCATATCTTTATGTTTGAAGCCTGAAATGTGGCGAAAGGTTGCAAGATTCAAGGGGGCCGAATACTTTTGCAAGGCACTATATTTTCACAGTAACCGATCATAGCAGTTTCCTTAGAAAGTACATGGTCCAGCTTCAATGCCAAAAAGAGTAAATGAACACTGACTGAACCCTCACAGTAAATTCTAGGGTTAGGGTTTACCCTAACTAACCCTAACCCTATGAGGACAACAAATATTTGTTGTACTGTTATTACAGTTTCAAAATACATAAATATTGCTTGCTCTTCTTCTTATTTATTTTTATCTTTTTATTTTGTTGGTTGCAAGCATTTTGTTATTCGACAACAGTGGGGGCAACTGTTATGAGTCATCTACACATGTATTTCCCAATTGACTAAAGCAGGGACTTGTAGGCATCTTTTTAAGTGCGTATGACAGCAAAAAGCATGTTTATTTATTTCAGGCAGTATTTTATGCTCCTGAATGAAATGGTGTGGGAAGAGATCGATACATTTTTTCAATTTTTTGAATCCCACGACATGAAAATGAGTGTCAGAGTCAGGATTGAGGAAGAAGGCGAATGTGACGTCAGCGGACTAATCATTTTCACAATGCAGCCATTACTATATTATGCGAAATGACTGCGGATTTAGCTGATTTTGCAGATTAATTTGTTTATTTTATGCATCACACTAGCCCATTGTGCTGCTGGCTTTTGTTGCTGCACCAGGGAGAGTCGTGTGAGCCTTTCTGGGTTTCAAAAAGATCTTGTTCCCTGCTAGAACGGGCAAAAAAGTCTGAAAACCGTGGGACCACTGGACAGAGAAGGAAGTGAGTAAGTTATGTGCTTTATATTATGTCGAATACTGGGATCATGGCACACTTGCATTTTGTGGGTGACAATGTTTCCTGTCCACCAAAAAGGCGGGAGTGGTCTGCTCCCTCGGCCGATGCCCAGCGGCTTGTTGCACACCATGGTCGCCGACCGATGACCATCCGTGCTCAGGCAGCAACGCGCTCTCTTCCGCGGTTCTCAATTGTGTAGAGACTTCCACCCCTCTCGGCCCACTTTGTGTGCTCACCGAGAGAGCACTATCCTCGGCTTAGGCTCAGGCAGCCACGAGGCCAGACGTCGGTCGGTTGTCCACCGAGAATGTGCCATTTTCGGCGTTCAACGATGAGCAGAAACTTGTCTGTCTCCGGGGGCTGGCCGATCGGTGAAGTCTATAACCCCCGCCACCGTGAGTGACAATAGTCGAGGTAGTTTTGTGTGATTTTTCGTTTTTGTGTGGCGAGGAAGAGACTTGGAATAGACGCTCGGTTCTGGTTAGCATCTAACATACTGTAGCTCTCACACTCTTTTGTTTACACTCTTTCCTTGTCTCCAAGTCCCAGCAGGGAAATGACAAGAGCCGACTAACTCCGGTGGCATAAAATACCCTTCAGGAGGTTTGAGAAGTTGGCAATTTTGACCAATATTCAGTAATTTAGCACTGTCGTACTGAATAAATGCAGTTTTGATATTTCATATTCCATTTAGCACAAGGCTGTTATTTGTCATGACCATACAATTTACTTAGCAGGGGGAAAATACTTAAATAAAAAGAATATCATGTAAAAATATTGGAGTAGAGAGTTAAAAACAATGATGACATTTTGCTGCTCTGTCGAATTTTCCTTGTCCTGAATCTTCCTCCTCCATTGGACTGAATTCTAAATCAGCTGAAATCGTTACTCTGCCGACATCAACACCCAGATTGCGGCGCCAGAGCACTATACTGACAAGAGTAGCTAAACGGCAGATTAAAAGACTAATTTCTCATCATCTGCACTTTGCCAAGTTGTTGTATATAGTCAAATTGTCTCAAAATATTATTTTAATTCACATAATATGCTTTTGAAGATTTTTAATGGTGTCAGAGGCACTGTAAATCTGAACTGATTTCCTGATTTTTTTTTTTTTTTTTAACTTGATTTGCGTTCACTGCTTTTGTAATGTGTGGTATACACTAGATGGCCGATACAATACACCTTTGGCATTGGCAAGGTTCTGGCACCACAACCATTGGTTGTATTACCAAAAATCTAAAATAAGCAGCATGACTGCACAAAAACATACGAAATAAAACTTGTTTCTTGATTATACCTGTTGTGTCTGCTCCTTTTGTATCCTCCAATCTGCTTCCTCCCGTGTCACCCACCTGTTCCTCATTTTCTCGTTACCCCTTGTCTGTGCGTATATAGGCTCCCCGTTTTTGTCGAGTCTTTGTCGTGACATTGTCCATGTTCCCGTCGGCGTTGACTCTCGTACGCTCCTGCGCCCCATCCCTCGTCTTCCTGTTTAATTTGATACCCAGTTTTGCCTCTGTGTTTTTGTATCACCACAGTCTTTGGTTTGTACTCTGTTTTTTGTTGGCTTAAATGAAATCATTTTTGCACCGCCTTTCTGCCTCGCCTCCCTTTCCCTGCATTTGAGTCCACACCGCTCGCTCGCCCGCATTTCCCTGACGCAAATATTGAAACATAGTTTATGTTCTTCATCATCATAGTGTTGTAACTTTCAACACCACACGTTGGCAGTCCTGGTTTTGTCTGTTTCAACTCCCAAAATTCTTGTCTCGGTCTCAGACTGACTAGTAAGGCAGACTCAGGATTTTCTGTCAAGCCCAGTCGAGATGAAGTATGATCAATGTGATATTTAGGAAAAGCAACAACTACCTTCAATTACTGTGATTCCAACCTGCTGCTAATAACTGCAACCTCAAGAACATGAAAAAATATACTTTTTTTTGTTTTGTTAGATGGTCTTGTTAAGAGTCAAGAATCTGCATTGGACAAGGTGTCAAGAGTCAAGAATCTGCATTGGACAACGGGATGATGCTGGAACTTTGGTTTGATGCTGTTCCAGTGAGATTTACAAAGATGACTGCCTGAAGAAAACATCAAAATTCCCTCAGTCCTTGATGATATGGGGATGCATGTCAGGCAAAGGCACTGGGGAGACGGCTGTGGTTAAGTCTTCAATAAATGCACAAGTTTACATTGAAATTTTAGACAGCTTTCTTATCCCTTCAAGTGAAAATATGTTTGTCAGTTTCCAAGATGACAATGCATCATGCCACAGAGCTAAAACTGTTAAAGCATTCCTTGATGAAAGACTCATCCAGTCAACGTCATGGCCTGCAAATAGCCCAGATCTCAACCCTATTGAAAGCCTGTGGTAAAAATTGGGGGGGGGAAATGGTTCACAGCAAGGCTCCGACCTGCAAGGATGATCTGGCAACTGCAATCAAAGGGAGTTGGCACCAAATTGATGAAGAATACTCCTCAAGTCCATGTCTCAGAGACTGCAAGCTGTCATAAAAGCCAGAAGTGGTGCTACTATATACTAGAAATGTGTTTTGTTATTTCTTTGTTTGTTTCTCATGATTCCATATTTTTTTCCTCAGAATGGAGTAATTCCATATATATTTCCCTGCACTTGCTCTAGTTGCACTTTTGAACTAATTACATTTTTTTCCAAGTTTTTTATCTGAGTTTGTCCTACATGATAAACTGTCTGAGCAAGTGCTCGTCCGAGACTGTTGATTCCATACTTTTTGCTAGTGGTTGTACTTGAACGGGCTCAATGGACAATGGCTGTCTGAACGGGCACGCCAAAAAAACAGATATGACATAAAATCGGAATTGTACACTAACCTGCAGTATGTACCTAGCCTAATTACCGTGGCTACAATGTTTTGCTCGTTTGTTTGTTTTTCAGTAGATGAAAATGCTCGACTATTGTGCATGACTCTCTCAACATTCACACAACTAAGAAAATGAGAAAATATGAAAAAAGAATCCTGAATCAACAACATGGAAAGTGCACTGCCGTTGGTGCATCGAGTTTGTTTCGCCTCACAAAAAGCCCACAAATAATAAGCCTATTTTGCAAATGGTTTAAGGGAAACAAATAATAATGACTGTGGGATGAGATAATTTAGTGTGGTGATCACTGTAATAAGTGGTACCTTAAAAATGATTATAAACCGAGGTGGATAAAATCTGCTTTTAATTGTTATTTTTCTTCTGTGTGGTTTATTATTCCCTCATGTCACTGACTAGCACATATATTTTTGCAACTTGTGGGTATTTTGCCTGTGGTAAAGCTGCCCCCACTCCTCCTCCTTAATGCTACATCAAAGCAGGGCCACACTCATCGTCCAACCTCACTTTGGCACTACTCTCTTAACTTCAGATCCAGTAATTACAGTTCATAGTGAACATCAATAATGGTCGTCAAACTGCGGTATGATAACACCGCAGTGCAAATCATGGGGAGAACATGCAAACATAATGGATTAGGAATTGGGAAAAACTGATTCATCCCTGAGTATCTTGCAATTCAGGGAAGCTGGAATGAGACTCTAGTTTGAGAACAGAGATTTATGCAGGCGTGAAGTTACACATGCCTGCGTTTTAGTTTGGTTTGGCCAGATTATATTTTTGTGAGTTCATGAGCAAGAAATGGATTGTGAGTTTAAATTTTAGATGCTGCAATATTGCCCTCTTGTGTCCCTTATTGAAAAAAGCTCATTCAATGATTGTCGTTCGAAATATACTGTACTAGCTTCATATTCCATAAATTTTCCTTATTTGAGAGGAACAACTGACAAGTTTTTTTTTAATGATATTTTCTCCATATGTTGTATACATTTTACATACATCAGTGTCCTTCCGATGCCAATTTGACCCAAAGTTGTTTTAGCTGCGTCAAGAACTGGAACAAGAGAACGTTTAATTGAAGAAGGATCTTTCTTGGAGTTGCTTGGTAATGCTCTAGTTCCGGGGTCCTCAATTAGCGGACCGCGGTTCACGACCGGACCACGGCACACCTCTCAGAGACAATGGCACTTTTCGAGAAAAAAAATAATAATAAGAATAAGAAAAGCACTTTTATTACATATTGTAATGTTGATAAAGAGTCACCCACTTAGTTAAGTTGCTATTATTTATTTTGGAAACTTGCGGAACAACACACGACTGCTGTATGCAGCAGCCAACGCACATGCAACCCCCAGAACAAGACAACAACAGGAAGGCACGTCTCTCGCCCTCCCACACCTCCATCACCCCCTTAAGTCACGTGGTGCATTCAGGAACGCATGCAAAAACCCCCGCTATATTTTAACCCGATTCGTTACAATATGTTATTTGTATGAGTCGCTGATCTATCGCTATGCGCTATTCTATCACTAAATTCTGTTTCAGTTTTAGTCAAACATCTTCCATGTTCCCACTTCTGTTGTCATCGCTATGACAACAATAAGCTGATTGGCTGAGAGAGCGTGCATGGAAGCGCTGATTGGATGAGAGAGCCTGCATGCTGCTAGAGTGGACGGACGGGCAGTGTGAAGCACGAGTCGCACCCGGCACTTTGCAATGTTTGTTCACATGCCACCAGTAGAAGACCGGATCTAAAAAAAAAAATGTCATGCTCAGAGTTGTCCATGAGAATAAAAGTGGACAATGAAACTCGTCGTTTCAATGAGGAATGGACTGACAAATACACATGCATTTTACCAACTGCAAGCATCAAACCTACAGTGGGGCAAATAAGTATTTAGTCAACCACTAATTGTGCAAGTTCTCCCACTTGAAAATATTACAGAGGCCTGCAATTGTCAAAATGGGTAAACCTCAACCATGAGAGGCAGAATGTGGAAGAAAAAAAAACCTGAAAATCACATTGTTTGATTTTTAAAGAATGTATTTGCAAATCATGGTGGAAAATAAGTATTTGGTCTATACCAAAAGTTGATCTCAATACTTTCTTATGTACCCTTTGTTGGCAATAAGAAGGCCAAACGTTTTCTGTAACTCTTCACAAGCTTTTCACACAATGTTGCTGGCATTTTGGCCCATTCCTCCATGCAGATCTCGTCTAGAGCAGTGATGTTTTGGGGCTGTCGTTGGGCAACACGGACTTTCAACTCCCTCCTCACCCCATGGCGTCAAAATGATAACAAGAACGGGGAGCAAAAATCCCAGAACCACACGGGGGGACCTAGTGAATGACCTACAGAGAGCTGGGACCACAGTAACAAAGGCTATTATCAGTAACACAATGCGCCGCCAGGGACTCAAATCCTGCACTGCCAGACATGTCCTCCTGCTGAAGAAAGTACACATCCAGGCCCGTCTGCGTTTCGCAAGAAAGCATTTGGATGATCCAGAAGAGGACTGGGAGAATGTGTTATGGTCAGATGAAACCAAAATAGAACTTTTTGGTAGAAACACAGGTTCTCTTGTTTGGATAACCACTGTGAAGAATGGGGGTGGAGGCATCAAGCTTTGGGGCTGTTTTTCTGCAAAGGGACCAGGACGACTGATCTGTGTAAAGGAAAGAATGAATGGGGCCATGTATCGAGATATTTTGAGTGAACATTTCCTTCCATCAGCAAGAGCATTGAAGATGAGACGTGGCTGGGTCTTTCAGCATGACAATGATCCCATACACACAGCCAGGGCAACAAAGGAGTGGCTTCGTAAGAAGCATTTCAAGGTCCTGGAGTGGCCTAGCCAGTCTCCAGGTGTCAACCCCATAGAAAATCTGTGGAGGGAGTTGAAAGTCCGTGTTGCCCAACGACAGCCCCAAAACATCATTGCTCTAGAGGAGATCTGCATGGAGGAATGGGCCAAAATACCAGCAACAGTGTGTGAAAAGCGTGTGAAGAGTTACAGAAAACGTTTGGCCTCCATTATTGCCAACAAAGGGTACATAAGAAAGTATTGAGATGAACTTTTGGTATTGACCAAATACTTATTTTCCACCATGATTTGTAAATAAATTCTTTAAAAATCTAACAATGTGGTTTTCTGTTTTATTTTCCCCACATTCTGTCTCTCTTGGTTGAGGTTTAACCATGTTGACAATTACAGGCCTCACTAATAGTTTTCAAGTGGGAGAACTTGCACAATTAGTGGTTGACTAAATACTTATTTGCCCCACTGTACAAAGCGAATGATTTCAATTTATTTGGAGGGGGGGATCCCTCAGCAATTCAGAACCAGGTTCATGCTGTGATCCGTCCCACTTGGTTAAGATTTATCTTCTAAAGAGTATCTTTTGAACAGCTTCGGGAGCATTTCCTGGTTTTTATAACGCTTGCCTACCAAGATATTGCCAACACCCAATGAGAGCAAAGCGTCGTCACAGGAGATCTGCATGGAGATATGGGCCAAAATACCAGCAACACTCAGTGTGTGAAAAGCTTGTGAAGAATTACAGAAAACGTTTGGCCTCTGTTATTGCCAACAAAGGGTACAAAACAAAGTATTGAAATGAACTTTTGGTATTGACCAAATAGTTATTTTCCACCATGATTTGCAAATAAATTATTTAAAAATCAAACACTGTGATTTTCTGGGTTTTTTCACATTCTGTCTCTCATGGTTGAAGTTTACCCATGTTGACAATTACAGGCCTCTCTAATATTTTCATGTGGGAGAACTTGCACAATTAGTGGTTGACTAAATACTCATTTGCCCCACTGTATGTAGGCTACTTGATATGCTAAAAGACAGTTGCTCTGATGAAAAGTGAAAATGTGAAACACTATTATGTTACAGAGCACAGCTCTTTTGAAGAGAAGTTTCCTCCTAAATCAGAATTGGGAAGAAAAGAAATTAACAGGTTGAAGCAGTCATATCAAGAGTCAAGCAAGGTTATTGTTCAATCTATGAGACAACAACAAATTGCAACAGAGTGCTCACTCAGAGTGTGGTGGGTGTTTGCCAAACATAAGAAGCCGTTTTCTGATAGAGAAATAATAAAAGAGTGAGTGATGGCAGCAATGTTCAAAGGAAAAGAAAAAGAGGAAACGACAACAAAATCAAACAAATCTCACTCTCAGATTCATCAACCACAAGACGCACTGAAGTACTGGCTGATGACGTGAGTAAACAGCTTTGTGACCCCAAAATGCAATTTCTCTCAGTGAGCAGTTAAAGTTACTGTCAATAATTATTATGATTGCACCTTATTGACAGATCTTGTCAATTATTTAGTGTCCATGTTTAAACAATGTACTTGCATGTTTTTGTTTTGTATTTTAAGTCAAGAAAATGTTTTGTTAATTTATTTTTATTTAATCAGAATGTGCATGAAATTTTTGTTTGGTTAAAAGAAAACCACCTTTACCACTTTCGACCTGCCTTGTACTTGACTGACATTTAAAAAAAAAAAAAAAAAAAAAAAAAAACAGTTGTGGACCTTCAAGATTTGTATTTGAGGAGCACTGCTCTAGTACACTGGTTTCAAACTCAAGACCAGAGATGTCTCACCAAATTATTTCATGTGGCCCATCAGGTGCACCAAGTTCAAGTTTGTAGCAAAAATACCAAAGTTGCAGATGGTGCTCAACAGTTGGCTATTGCAAGCATATTTGTTATAAAGCCTTCTTTTAAAACACGTAAATAGAATAATTGTTGAAAAAAATGTTTCTGAGGGTTAGGGTTTAATTTGTGGTATACTGGCGGTAATACATTTGTGTACATGTGGATTCAGCCATAATGACACCCCCCCCCATGCCCCCCCCGCCCCCCCAAGGATAAACATAACTAAAATGTAGTGAGGCCCATGACAAAAATTAGTTTGACACCAGTCATGAAATCACATACTGAGAGAAGAGGGAAAACAGCCCAATCTCTCCAGGGGTACAAACCAGGGACAGAACATGTGGAAGGTGCCAGGTTTGTCCCACGCGCACATTCTCTGCATGTGTGCAGTAGGGCATTCTAAAAGTTTACTGTTGGAAATAAATATTTGTTTCATGTTCTATTTATGTTTATGTACTACTAATTATGTGTCTGAATTTGACCCAAAATATATAGGTGTTTGTTTGTTTGTCTGTCTGTCTGTCTGTCTGTCTGTCTGTCTGTCTGTCTGTCTGTCTGTCTGTCTGTCTGTCTGTCCGTTTGTCTGTCTGTCTGTTTGTTTGTTTGTTTGCTTGTTTGCTTGTTTGTTTGTTTGTTTGTTTGTTTGTTTGTTTGTTTGTTTGTTTGTTTTTTTTTCTCTGTCAGCTTGGGTGACTCAAAATAAAATAACATGACACATATATTTTTTGTTTACTTAAAAAAAAAACATTACATTGTTGTAATTGTACAGCAGTATAATACTATCATCACATCTGCAGGAGACTCACCAATCCATCTCATTTGTTCCCACGAAAACAGAGGTGTCTAATCTTTCTTTCAAAGGGCCGCAAACAGAAAACTCGAAGGATGCAAGGGCCACCTTGCTCATTCATTTCGAAGCTGAAATATTCCCGCATCCAAGCTGTTAAATTTGGGTTGATGTTGATGACACATCACCAGTTTTATCAAAGGTGGAATAACAACCCAACATGCTGCTGGCACCCCCATATAGTTGGGATGGTGTTTTTAAGTCTTTTACCTCCAAACTTAACATTGCTCTTCAGTGCCACATGGTTCATTCTTAGTATCAGAGGACAGAACAAATGTCTTTTTTTCATGTGAGTAATGAAACAATGTCTTAACAATGTCGTTGAAAACAAAAACAAAAAAACTTTTTTTCTTTTTTTAAATAAAATAGTAAGGCCTCCTGCGCTTTAATAATGATCAATATGTTGGTAGAAAACTTGAAGAGCCTTTTTGTGTATGTGTGTGTCTGGGGGGGGGGGGCTATTTGGGGTAAAAAGAACTACAGAGAATTCAAGCAACAGTGACACCCTGTGGTCATCTGAGATTCACACGTCCACTCAAAGGGAAAGACAACACTTTAATGATATGCATCCCAGTAGAAAGAGTGAGATTTATTTGTGAAGAAAAACCTCAATAAAAAACAGTAGCCTACAGTGGACCCTTATGATACGAGCACCTCACCTTACAAGTGGAAATGAGACTCATTATGCGAGCAAATTTTCACTATAAGGGCACCAGGAAAGCCTCTCCCTCTAGGTGTGTCTGAGTGCCTCAGCATCCCTCCAGATCTCTCTCTTGCTTTTTCTCATCTAAAGGTCTCAGCATCTTGCTAAGGGGCATGTGAGCATCTCACGCCAAAAGCATCTGCCCACGTCTTGCTCAACCTTGTTGTGGCTGTTGATAGAATTTTGTATCGAAGTACATTCGAATCATTTGTGCCCCCCAAGAATTTGGCAACCAAAGACATTGGTTAGGGAAAACAAAAGTGCTCAGAATTGAAACTAAGCAAAAAATAATAAAAAAAATAAAATAAAATAAACCATAAAAGGAGTGTTTGAGTGGGCGATCTTTGTAAAGAGTATAATCGTTCAAGACAATCTGGTAAGTGCTAGTATATAAATAACATTGTTTTTATACTTTTAAGTTATTTTTCGGATGATTTAGCCTTAAAATTGATGCCTTGAATTACTATTTTATTATTTAAGGGTCACATAATATACATAATTGATAACGCAGAAATGTGATTTTCACATTCGAGAAAAAATGCAAATATCTTAAGTAAAATCTACCCCCCAAAAAGGATTAATAGAGATTTGGAATCCACTTCCAAATCTCTATTCGTGGTACGAGCATAGTCACGTTATAAGCTTCGCCGTGGAAAGGATTGTGCTCGTATTATGAGGGTCCACTGTATTTCCAGAAAGTGGCTGTCTCGTATGGTACCAGACATTTTATCAATACCGGTACTATTTTACCCAATTAGACATGAGTATACCATATTGCCAACCCTTATCGTTACCTCCTAAACACCATTACAAGTTACAACCCCTGGCTAAAATGACAGTTTTCTACTTGTTTAGTAAAGCAGATCATTGACATGACATGGAATTAATTTCAAATGGTAATTTTCTGGCTTTAGGAAACACTAAAATAAATCTTTTCGAAAATGTAGTAATCACTAACTTTTTAGACCAAGCAGAGAGGGAAACATGGAATACCTGAACTCTGAGGAAGAAATTATGGCATGACCTTGTAAAATTTGATTTGCAAAACTAGCACCTGATCAGATTCAATCAGCTTATTACAGTAGTCTGTGGTAAATCATCGAGTGTTGCAAAAAATGTTGCCTGTTCACAGTCTGCTGTGTCTAAAATTTGGACCAAGTACAAAGTATCTTGAAGCGTTTTAAAGGCAGGCTCTTTGGACAGACATCAAAGCGCCAAAACAGAAATATTAAAAACAATATATTTGGAAAACATGATGAGACAAAGATGCACAACAAAACAAATGATGAACAAACATGAGGAAACTGGAGGCGACATATATAACTGAACTGTTGAAAACAGAAACACCAAGCAAAAGGCCTAAACAGTAAAGAATAAGGTTACAATGGACTTGATAGAGCTGTTGTATGTGGACTGTGGATCACTGGATGAAAGTCAATGAGGAATCATAAAACTGAACTTACTCTATACTCTATGTATAGCTTGGGGGGGGGGGGGGTTTTGCATGTTTTAGAAATCTTTTTTTTTTTTTTTGGTCCACTTTCTTTTACTTTCATTTTTTCCCCCCCGCAAAGCTAAAATGCAATAGCCACTGCAATTTTTTTCCCCTCGCTGTTGGTGTCCATTGTGACGGCTGGCCACAAACTGAATGTGGCACAATATAGAAGCGTGTAGGACAAACGCGAAACTGTCAGTGATATTGAGATCAATGCTATTGATGAGTTTTTATGCACCCTTAAGGTAGTATGGGAGTCGCATTTGGAAATGAGTATATCTGAAGATGTCTGGAGAGAAATTTTACGTAGGACACACAAATCCTCAATCTGTGCTAAACACAGTTTTACTCAGTGTAGGATTACACAGAGCACATTATACCAAAGCTAGGCTGGCCAAATGATTTGACATGGTCTCCTCCACTTGGAATCGATGTAAGCAGGCTCCGGCCGATTATATACACATGTTCTGGTTATGCACTTCTCTAACTTCATATTGGTCTGACATTTTTGCTGTCTTATCAAAGATCACCGAGATAGATATTGCTCAAAATTCTTTCACTGGTGTGGTTTGGTGTGGTTCCATCAGCACTTTTTCTGCCTTCTCAGAAGGGAGACCTTATAGCATTCCCAACCTTGCTGGCTAGGAGGCTACTTCTTTTGAGATGGAAGTCTTCAGTCCCGCGTACTCAAGCGTATTGGTTCAAAGAGATGTTCTCTCAAATTGGAAAAAAAATAGACTGACACTCGTTGGATCGGATGGGTCGTTTAGGACGCTTGGAACTAGTGTTGCACTGATACCATTTTTTTGGCCCCGATAACGATACCTGGCTGTGCAGTATCAGCCAATACCGATACCAGTTTGCTTGAAATTTTAAAAATATACAAAGTGAATCCAGTATAACATTTTACTGCATACCTGTATGGGTGACAACAATTAAATAAACGTTTGGCTCTCAAAGGCTAAAATAGTGCTAAAATCGTGAAATTAAAACATGTATAATACTAGCCGCACAGTAAGTAAGTAAAAATATAATGGAATGAATAATGAATAAACTTTTTAAACCCTGAGTTTTGCCTCTCAGAGGCCAAACAGTGCAACTTTCATGAAATCATAAGTAATAATAATTAACCACAGTGTCTCTAGTAGCCTCCTTCTCTGTGCACCAGCAGCACACACACTTAGCCACTTAGCTTAGCTTACTTTGCTTACTTCTACAGCACTTTTGAATAGGCTTGCCACCCGTTCTTTGAAATAAGGAATTGTTCCGAATTGGGAATTAAAAGTTGTGTTCCTTATTGAACCAATGGGGAATACAGTGGTACCTCTACATACGAAGTTAATCCGTTCCAGGACCTTGTTTGTAAGTCGAAATGGTCGTATGTCGAGCAGGATTTTCCCATAGGAATACATTATAATTCCATTAATTCGTTCCACAGCCCAAAAACCTTCACTAAATCCTTAAAAAATGCTGCTGGTACTATTACAAATGGCAATTACACATAGCAAAACAAATAAACTATAAATCAAAATCGGAATAATAATAATAATAATAATAATAATTCCTGTATTAATGTAACGAATCGGGTTCTTATGTGGCGGACGTTTTTTGCTGACCCTGAACGCACCGCGGAGCTGACGTGCCAGAGAGACCGGTGAGCTTGAGTTTCACTTTCACTTTGAATGCTTTCTTGAGAACACCGTCAATTGCGGCAGACAGAAGGTGTTTTTGTTTTGAATAAGTTGTGAAATAAATGATAAAAACGTGGCGAAGTTGGCGATTTCTCTGGAGATGTTACCACAATAAGAATTGTCAGCTTAATTTATAAAGACTGGCGAACGATGGTCGGAGGAAGACCGTGGAGATGTATTGTTGAGCCATTTCACGGATGCCCACCCTACGCTCATATTTTTCTGTCATTTGCATCTTCATTTAGAAGGTAAGCGTCAACTTTTTCCTTGTTTCACCACCTGTACCAACCTTTTCTGAAACCAGTGTTGATTTGTCACACAAGAAAATCCGCCGTGCATTCGTCTGCGGTGCTGCCATTGTCGTCGTATTTCGAACATGTTGTCGGATGTAGAAACAAATGGCGAGTCAAATTTTACGTCGGATGTCGAAAAGTTCGTGTGTCAAAGCGATCGTATGTAGAGGTACCACTGTATATATGAATAGATACATTTCTATGCATTTTAGGAGTCCTGGGGATGTCCGTTTTTTTTTTTCGTCGCCTGTACGCAGGGGCGGACTGGTAATCTGTGGGTTCTGGAGGATCACAGAACGGCCGGTGCCCTGGACGGCCGGCGGCCGCCATTCATTATACATGACTGTTTTTATCCCCCCTAGCCTCTGATTATCTACAGTTCGCATCCAATCCGACAGGTGGCAGCAATCGCCAGTCTGATAGAAGAACGAAGAAAGCACAGAGTAGCCTTCATTGGTTCCTTGTGGAAGCAAAATAGCGAGAAGCGTTAATGCATAATGTGGATGTGGTGACAAAAAAAGAAAAGAGAAGGGTGGCGCGGAGAAGGTTAGGGAGAAAAAAAATTAAAGAAACTGGAGGGCGAAGCATAAAAATGTCATAAGTTGACAAATATTTTCGCAAGCAGCAGTCTTGCTGCAGCGGCCACATCGGGTAACAGCAGCCCAGCCCCCGGCGATGGTGAGAGGGGGAGCGGCAGCCGCTCTGGCGTGCAGCCGGTGCAGGGGAAGAGAGAAAACAAGAGAGAGGGGGTAATGATAAGCTGGTGGAAGTTCCCCAGACAAGCGCAGGGCAAGTAAAAAGGGATGAAGAGGGTCACTTGTTCGGTATACTGCCAATTGTTATCCACCAGGTAGCTACATTTTAAATGGAATAAATGACAGTTAAAGGGTTAGTGCCAGCTAGTCCATGTACCCGTCTGCAATCGTGTCAAGTTACAGTATGCTAGTCCTACAATCACTCTCCTAAGAAAAAATATTTTAGCTGTAAAACAACGTATGCACACGCAGCTGCAATATTAATTCAGAAGAAATATAACAAAATATTAATAAAAAGATTGGTTTAGGCAGTTAAATTGATATGATATATATTTTTAGTCATTTATATATCGTTTTGTTTTCTGGTTAATACTTTCCAATGAAGGTTATGTATACAAGATTTGTCTTGAAGTGTTTATTGTATTTTCATTGAAATTTATTATTTGTATGGCAAGATTAATTATGACAGGGGTCTCCAAACCGGTCCTCATGGGCCGCTGTGGAGCCTGGTTTTTGTTTCAACCGATCGAGTAGCGACAGTTTAACCAATGAAGTTTCTGCTAAAACAAGCAGCATCTGACTGCAATCAACTGACTACACTTGTAAGAAACCAGATTGGTGCATAGGTGTTGTCTTGTTTTGTTGGAATGAAATCCTGCGCCCGCTGCGGCCCTATGTGGAATAGTTTGGAGACCACTGAATTATGGCATAAACAATGAAATCATTTTATAGACAGAGATATATAGAGATATATTATAATCAATTGGATACATAAAACTTGATTTGAAAAATAAATTCTTTCATTTGTTTATTCAGGTTGAGCATAGAGCTAGTACAGAAAATGAACCCAACTCCAGTTCAGCCTTGCAGTACTTTGAGCGCCTCAAGTCAGACAGTAACAGTCTAGACACATTTTCTTCATTTTCTCTCAAAGTGCACGAAATTAATGCATTTTACAATAAAATGTAAAAAAAAAAAAAAAAAAAATCTCCCCGGGGGGGGGGCATGCCCCCGGACCCCCCTAGGGGATCTGTGTTTCCCTTCGTATAGCGATTCTTGTGGGCTGGGCTGAGTCAAAGTCCAGGGCTGCTTTTTAGTCCCAGTCCGCCCCTGCCTGTACGTATTTGGGCGCGAGAGGGGTGTCCCCTATTTCTATTTCTGAAAGGTGGCAACCCTACTTTTGAAACAGGTCTCAAATTACTGCGGCATTTGTTTCTGTAAAAGACAATAAAAGTAAAGTAGATGAAGTGAGCTGACCAGGTTCCTCCTTTCTCTTGGTAGCAGGCGCTGCTGTTGTAGCCTCAAACTGTTTGTGTTCGTTCACGTTTCGTCTTCAAATGTTTGATCAGGTTTGAGGTATTGAAACTGTCCGATTTAACTCCACGTCTCGAAACTTTCAGGTGTCAAATCTTGCATGCAGTCATTGTATTCGACGGAGTTTCGATGCTGAAATATTTCCAGACCGCCGACATTTCTTCCCCTGGTTTGTTTTTCCTCCATATGAAAAAGCTGCCCCGGCATTGGTTAAGAGCTCTCATTGGTTTGGAGCAGGCCAATAGCGGTAGGTGCTTGGCATGCAAAGTAATCACGTGTTATCACACAACAGAGATGTAATGAGCGTCAGGAGAAAAAAAAGGCTGTGGTCGAGTGTTATAATACTGGACCGGTAAATGGTATCGGCGTCCTCTCTGTTGGTACTCGCTGATACCGTCCACAATTTTAGAGAGGGATCGGCCTCCCCGTCAATACTGGTATCAGTGCATCTTTACTTGGAACCCTTTTTTTGTCATTTGTCAGGAGAACAGAGTGTTTGTTGTCTTTGTGTGGATATTTGAACTCTGCTTGAGAAACCACAAAATTTATAAGTATATTTTTTCTTGATCAGTGCCCTTTTCCCTTTTAATGGAATACAATGATAATATTGTTTTTCGAGATATGTGCCGTGGGAATTGGGGGGGTTGAAGGTTTTTTTTCTTTTCGCTGGATTTTTTTTTTTTTTTTTTTGGTTGTTTGTTTTGGGTTTTTCTTGTTTTGTTTTTTTTTGTGTGTGTGTTCGATATGTAAAAAATGTTCAAATGATGATACCTGGCTTGCTTGTATCGCATGGGATCAATAAACAAAGTGTACAAAAAAAAAAGTTTTTGTGTCCATGAGCCGCTTTAGAAGAGCAAGTAATGGACATATTTGATTTAAGATTTGTATTCACTCATAGGAACAAGTTGGAATGACAGGGGACTATTTTCTGTATCCATAATTATGCACATATATATTACGTTTTGCATTTTTCTGTTCTATTACGAGTGACCTTCTACTTTGAGTTGATTTCTCTTTGTTTGCACACGTCGTTGTGTAAACACGCCATTTGGAAAAGTAAAAGTGTGGGTAAATTATTACAGTAAATATGACTTATTGGCAAACCGGTCCTCACGGCTCTGCCGAATAAAACTACAAGTTCCAGAATGCACTGCGCTGACACGCTCAGTATCATCATGACGCATCTTCAACATAGCCTTCTCTGCTGAAGCTTCCTCTTAACTAACCTTGACGAGACGTTGCCCCTTGTTGGGTAACGTTGGAGAAGTAGCAACATTTGGAGCAAACGTGGGACCTAAATATGTGTCATTTGTGCTGCAAAGCTGCCCATCCGTCTGGCAGGAAAAGAGCTACCATGGGCTATCGCGCTAACGCTAGCTAAGTTATTGGACCTAATCGATACCAATTCGAACCTCTTGCTCGGACAGCTACACTTGACCCTGAACTTAATGCTGCTCCGGTGACGAGGCATTGACATCGGTTGTTACATCGACAGGACATTATACAAAATTGTGTCACAACGAAGGTGAGTACTAGTATCACATTAGTTAATTCGAAGCTCACATTATTAACAGTGGCTAGCTAAATAAACTTAACTGTTAAGTTTATACGACGCGTTTTAAATAAATGCAAACACAGTGGTACCCACGCCTAGTCGTGAAATACTAAAAAGCTGTGAAGACAACATTGAATGCGTGCTTGGGTATACAGTGGTTGTTGCTAGTCCTCGTTTCTGATGTGCTGCCGACTTATCACGTGAGTGGCCACAGCACAGGAAACTGGACATGCAATTGACCCTTTTCTAGTTCATGCCAGCACAACCATCACGATGACTATTTATAGAAGACTGTTTTCATAGCCTACATCATTCTCAAATGACAAAAGGTGCTCAGAAAAGTATATATTTCCCATCTTAAACTTCTGTCTCCTCTGCTTACTTGGACATACACAGTATACACTCACTGAACACATCATCACATGCCCTGTCTTGTTTGTCCACTCTTTGGCCGAGAAAAGTACTTCTCGTTAGAAAAACATGATAAAAAAAAGTTTCCAGCCTACTTGAACCCTTTGTTGGGAAAGTAACCATTTTTGTCACTATTTGTGTCATGTGGGTTACAATATTGGTGTATGTGCATGTGTGGCCTACATGACCCAAAATGTTGTGGACGCCGGGTTTCAATTATATATTTTTGTTATAATCATTATTTTTATATATGTTATTATAAATCAACAAAATGTTAATAAAAACAAAATTAACTCATGGCTGCCACTGACGGCGCTACACGTGCTGACACAAGCTGCGAATGTTCACGGACCCAATCGCAAACACTGATCATATGGTGGGAAATATCTTTAATTTGTAGTATCCACAGTAACGATTCACTTTAGGCCTACCCCTTATATCGTTTGAACATTGCCATCGCAATGTACGCATGCGCAATAGTCCCATCGCAAGACATACAATTCAGTGATACCCTGGTACAGAACTGGGAGGAGATCCCGCAATAGAACATCTGTCACCTCATCAGGAGCATGCCCAAGCATTGTAGGGACGTCATACAGGCACGCGGAGGCCACATACACTACTGAGCCTCATTGTGACTGGTTAAAAGACATTGCATTAAAGTTGGATCAGCCTGTAGTGTGGTTTTCCACTTTAATTTGGAATATAACGCCAAATCTGGACCTCCATGGGTTGGTATATTTGATTTTCATGGATAATTTTTGTGTGACTTTGCTGTCAGCACATTCAACTATGGAAAGAACAAAGTATTTAATTAAAAAAAAAAAAAACATTCATTCAGATTTAGGGGCAGTTTACATGGCGACTCTGCGACACAAAGACGCAATGACTGAGGTGCAGACTCGCCTCGCGTGCATATGGTGCCGGCGAAGACGGAAGCCGAAAACGAAAAATTCTGAATCCTGCCTCCAAAGTGAAAGAATCCGATTGCGTGGGGTTGAGTGGGGCTTCCTCGGCATGCATATCAAAGGCTCCTGCCGCGCGAGAGCGCGCTGTTAAAGTCAGCGCTCGTACACGTCACATTGGGCGTGCGCAGCGCTGCTACTAAACATTAAAAACACCAAATATGGTGGAATGTCAGCTTTAATTTACTGTTTTAATAATATTTTTAAATTAAATATGTTGAACGTTTCAATTTTTGTGCCTTTTTGAACAAAAGAAAAATGACATCGCTTCGAATGGGCGGGCATATTTTTTTCCGGGCTGAGGGAGCTTGGTGGGGTCAAACTGCATCATTCTCTGTCGCCCAGTAAATCTGCACTGCCCCCTAGGGCTTGGCATGAATACTACATCGTTTTCATGTGGAATTGCGACATTGTTCATATGGAGACGCAAATGCAAATGCAAATTTGAAATTGTTCGTATTCTCAGAGAGTCACCATGTAAACGGCCCCACGTAACATGTTACGTTAGTGTTACTTTTATTTTTTTGAGCAGTGTATATATATACATCACTCTTCATTATTCACAGATGAACCCCATTAGCCTGGAATAAACGGTATTATATGAATACTATGTGGTCGTGTTTAGTCAACCAAAGTCTTCCCAAACGGATCTATTCAAGTCATTTGGTGAAAACTCTTCTAGTTTTAATGTCGCCACAAATATCGCAAACCCCCAAAAAGTCGCATTGTCAGTTTTTTTTTTTTAGTATTGTATCTTGCAGCCCTAGTTAATTTAGAATTAGAGGTTCAAAGCTTCATGGTGGTTCATTTGATCTATGGCGCCATCAAATGTCTAGTGTTGAGAATACTATGGCTACTTAAGAAAATGATGGCAATGCCATCAAACCTATTAAAAGCGGTACAGATTGGAGTTCAACTCAAATGTTATCACCTCAGAAGATGAACAAAACCATCACCTTAAGGCTTCAGCTCAGTGTGCACCTGAAGCTTCAACTCCAAAAGTGTGTTTTAGATTCCCACTTAAGAACTGTAATGTGAAGTTTTTTTTAGCTGTCTTCACATTTTATCGGTCTCTTCTTTGCTCTCCCCTCCAGAGCCTGGCTTATCAAATTTTAGGCCACAAATGAAGATGAAGACGCTTATGAGAAAGTAGGAGGACTGAGCATTCGTCAGGGTCATGAATCTTCATCAGGTCCTCACAGGGGCAGTTAACCCTGGGGACAATTGTTTCTCTGTAGGAAGCGTCAACAATGTACCATTCACGGTAAGTTACAGCAGACATGGAAAACATCTGAACAAAGTATCACCTACGTTGTAACAAGCTAAGGTAACAAGTAGACATTTGGCACAGGAACGGGGCGTGGTTTGAGGTAGCGGACACGCCTACAGCGTCTGAGATCTATCGCATTGATTTTCCTTTTCTTTGACCGATCAATTTTTTAAATTGATGTTGAGCGCCACTGGCGTGTCCCTTTCAATATCTCGTGAGCATGTGTTTCGCTCATACCAGGTGTTTAAAAAATGTTTTGTCTAAATGAACTGCTTTGTCCTGTATGGAGTGGCGCACAGACATGGCAGAAAGTTCTGTTTCGAAACTTTGTTTTCTCACCTGTTCGTTTTCTTTTTTTTTTTTTTTTTGTGAGAAGGGAAAGTAAATGTCAAGGCTGATTTCATCTGTTTGACCTCGTTCTCATTATTCTCCTTGATGTGCGTAGGCATATGCATCTGGCTGTGACGTGGTCATTTTGGGCAGTGACTTTGAAAGAGTGCAAATCATCCCGGGGGCCAAACATGGAAATATTCAGGTGGGGTGTGTGGACTGCTCGCTGCATGGAGGACAGGTAGGTTCGAATTCCCCGTGTTGCCACTTATTGCCACATCTTTATTTTTACTAATTTGTTTTTTGTAATTTTCTGTTTCATACCTACAAGAGGTATGGCATGAAATGTAAAAAGGGAGCATACTGACATTTTGTTGGCCTTTTGCATAATAATCGCAAGTTACATCAAAACAGATCTTGTGACTTTATCGCAGTGTTTGTCATATGCCTCGTTTATTTAAAAAAAAAAAATGAAAAGGGCAAAATAAAAGAAGCTGGGTATCCCTACACACCCAAGTTTAACCTAGAATCCAAGGTTGTTGTTGCTTGAGTATTCAGCCTAATGCAAGATGAGGACTGTTGTAAGTAAAGATGCACGATAATATCGGTTACCGATAATTATCGGCCGATAATGGCAATTATGACGTCACACCGATAATAGCGATTTAAAAAAATTCAACCGATAATGCAATCCGATAATTCTATACTTCATTTAGCCTTCAAATGTGTGCAACCGACACAGTTTTGTCGAATTCTGGGCCGGCATCCCAACCCCTCCTAAAGGTATTTTTTGTGCAATTAAGTAATTAATTTGTAAGCATTATGAATATTAATTAATATACAATGATTCGATGTTGGAATTTACTACTTGCTCACATTTGATGTGGAAAAAGTAGCAATAAATTGTATTTTTGCACAGTAACATTTCCTCTTTTTTAATAATTTAAATTTGTATATACGTATATCTTTTCAATAGAGTTATCGGCTTGACGTTATCGGGTATCGGCTGGAAGGAGGAGGTGATTATTGGTTATCGGTATCGGTTGAAAAATGCATTATCGTGCATCACTAGTTGTAAGGTCTTGTCAAGGTACACAAGATTAAGACTGTCAACCTTATGATCAGGTAAACTGTGTTTACTATTGTAACCCCACCACCCCCAAAACAAACAAACAAAAAAAACATCAGAATAGGGATTAGGCATGTGCCGATTACCGGTTTCAGGGTTTACCGTGGTATGAAAACGTTACGGTTTCAAAACCACTAAAATTTTCCGTCAAACCGTAGTACGGTATTCGCTAAGATACATTTCCCAAAAATGCAGCCAGAAGTGTCTTGGAGCGGCAGCACTTACCCCTCCCCCAGTGACGCTATTCTGCTATAGACCCCAATCACGTGACGTCACAACTCCGCCCTCCTGACTGGTGCCGCCATATTGTCCGTCAGCTCATCGTGTTTACATATTACTAGAGCTGAAACGAATACTTGAGTAACTCGAGTTTAAAAACTGATCCGAGTAATTTTATTCACCTCGAGTGATCGTTTATTTTGACAGCTCTAAGCATCACGTTTTGCTCGGACAACTTTAAATGCGGGACAACGCGCTGATGTCACGTGCGTAGAGGAAGAAGCAAAAAAAAAAACACTGCAGCCGACAGCCGCTACAAACGACGCCGACGTTGCTAAATACTAGCCCGCACGATGCTACGTTGGTAGCAGGTAGCGTCTGATGAGTCTCATAGAGATCACATGTATGTTGAACTAGATGCGAAATGACAGCCTCGGCCGCCTCTGGGCAGCGTTAGTAAACAGCCGCCATCTTAAAGCAGTAGAGCTAATAAATAAGATTAACGTTACTGTTACTAGATCACGTAACATTAGCCCTGTGGAGGGCTAGGTTTCTATTAATTATGACCACTGTCGATGCGTGGCTAACGTGTCTTACATACAGGCTTTAACATAACATAGCGATGTGGAGTGATGAGGGTGTAAAATAAAAACTCAATAATGCTAACTATTAGAGCTGGGAATCTTTGGGCACCTAACGATTCGATTACGATTACGATTCAGAGGCTCCGATTCGATTATAAAACGATTATTGATGCACCCCCCCTCCTTTTTTTAAAAAAAATTATTTATTTATTTTTTTAAATGTTTTTTACATTAGTTCCAAAATTGTTCAAAAATACTCTCAGGCTAAACCAAACTACTATTTCAGTATCAAGTTAACATATAGCAGTAAACAAATATACAAACATAACAGTAAATAAAAAACTCCAGTCCCCATTCTGTATCAGCAGCTTTAAACGACATTCAATTAATTTAATGTTGTTAATCAACCGTTAAAGTTGTTAAAATTGCTCCCGTTATTCCATAATTTCCCTTTTGTCTACTTTCGACATTTGAAAGTTTTAAAACTATTTCAAAGATAGATCCAAGTCAATATTTTACCGATTTAGGAGTATTTTAGATAAAAAGTTAATTAGGTTTGCTTGGAAGGTTCGCTACAACAGCCTTGCAGGGAAGTGTACTGCTTTAAGATGGCGGCCGTCTACTAACGCCCGCATCTAGCTTTTTGTAGATGTGCTGCTAACGCTACCGAATCTATATTGCATCTAGTCCTATATAAATGATATCTACCTTAACATTATGTGGATGTACTTTGTAGCAGCTTTTTGGCAGCAGTCAGGTATGTTGTTTTGTTTTTTTTATCCCGTGGCATGAGTTGAGCTAGAGCCGTGAGTTGAGCATTGGCATTATCAGAGGGGCCGGGTAATGAGAAGCATGATGTTTAGCTACTCTCGCTCCGTTCTTCCTCATTGCGTCCCGAAGACCGCGCGGCGCGCTGAGTGTGTTGTACTTCCGCTTTACTTGGTATATTTCAATAATCGGAATTTGGATGTTTGTGAATCGTTCTCGTATCTTCTACGGCCGAATCGCGAATAATCTAAGAATCGGAAATTTTGCACACCTCTACTAACTATCAATTTTAGCTCAGTAGTCATTGCTGGATAAAACACCAAGTAGCACTGGTCCCTAATTGTGCTCCAATACAGCCTGTATCATACATTTATTTTGAACACTGGAAAAACTCAAAATCCTATCAGGACTTACAGTTTAGACTAACTTAAAACTTAACTAGAACTTAAAAATGGCTTGACACGAATAGAAATTCAATTGAAACACGTGGGAAAAAATCCTAACTTTTAAGTGATGTGTGTTATCAAGCGTAACGGCATATATATATATATATATATATATATATATATACACACATTATAAGATCTAAAGGTTTTTTGAGTGAAAGCAGTGAATTAGTCTTTTTTTTTATTCTAATTATATCTGAGATGCAATTGTTGGCTGTTTTCAACAATATACATCGAAAATAAAGACATTGATTGACTGAAAATGGTTCAAGATGAGATGAAATGTCTTGTTTTTTCATGTATATTTATAATTGCTCTTCACCTAAAAATATATTTGTTTTATCCGATTACTCGATTAATCGATAGAATTTTCAGTTGATTACTCGATTACTAAAATATTCGATAGCTGCAGCCCTAATGTTTTTTAGATGAAACCTTTACACAACAATATTTACATTTTTACTACCGTAATTTCCCGAATATAAGGCGCACCCGTGTATAACACGCACCCCAAATTTACTTGTAAAATCTAGGGTAAAATATTGTACCCGTGTATAACGCGCACCCTAATTTTAGCACCACTAAATAGAAGAATACAAGAAAACGGAGCTCATGTACAGATATAGAAATGTCATTTTACTGACTGGTAAAACACAGCACAAGCATAGCACATTGGTAGTTCAAAACATTACCGTAAACTGACCATATATACGGTAATAATTTGATCTGATAACTTCATGAACTTACCAGAATCCAGGAGAAAACAAAACAGATGTGACTTTTCTTTTAAAGGCTGCTGTATTACTTGCTGGTTTCATCATGATGAATAAATGTTTCCTCCATGGATTGATAGTGATACGGTAAAATGAAAGTGAGAACGTAAGTCGGAAATCCGAGAGAGCTCATCGCTGTCGACACGACAGTAACAATAGGAACTATTGTTATTTGGGTTTGAGTTTCCCGAGGGACAGATATAGTTGACGGACACAGGAAGTCTGTGTTGTTGTGTTTGTTATGGTCCGAGTTGCGGAGCTGCAATAAATGTTGACTCAAATGAGTTCAAGAAACTAAATTCTGTGCTTTATGAAGAGTGAAAAAAGCTGAATTTAACACAGACGAAATCATTCGGCCGATCAGAGTGAAGTATTACCAAAACAAAATGGTGACGTCACGTACCGTAATGGTCGGCAATGGATCGCCGCATAAGTTTCTTCAACACAACATGCTGTGTCAAAAAAAAAAAAAAATCGGTTTTCAAATTGAAATTATGGTAACTTATACGTTTTTAACTTAATAACTTATGAATTCTTTGTCTTTTTAACACAAAGGCATGACATGTAGACTAGAGTTGACACAGTGGCTGAAAATGGTGAAACTTCACTTGAGCTTTTTGCCCCCTCAAAAAAAGTCATACAGTAGATATGTTTTAATTTTATTTAGAAGTGTTTTTACTTTTTTTATAGTAATTATTTTTGTTCTTGCTCTAATCTTGAGCAACCTGAGCTGTGGCTGTGGGTAGTCTAAAAGTTCTATTGATTTTTATTTTATTTAAAATATTTGTTATTTTTTTGTTTATTAATTTTAACATTATATATTTTTTAATTTTTTTGTTTTGTTTTTAAAACAACCATACATCTCAAAATAACCGTTTTGGAGCTATAACTGCAATACCGTGAAACCGCAGTATTTTTCCTCAAGGTTATCGTACCATCACAATCTCATACCGGCACATGCCTATTAGGGATGTCTGGCCGATCGGGCCATTTTTCAGAGGATCGGAATGGGTGAAAAGGATTGGGTTTTTAATTAAAAAAAAAAAAAAAGCTTGTTTAATTGTTTTATTTTTAAGGGCTAAAGGCATTGCTAAAAAGAAACAAAAATATATGCTTTATACTCTGCAACACTCCCAGAAGAAGCCAAAGAGGAAGTACTGTAAACAGTACAGTACTGTAACATGTTTGGAACCTTTGTTTAAAAATAATAATAATAATAATACTTTTTTCCAGTATTTAATCAGGACTCTGTATCGGCAGATCCTCAAAATCAGATGACTCTGACTTGCAAAAATATGGGACATCCCTAATCAGAACTGCTGAACAATGACAGCTTGTTGATGTCGTATTATATGGTTTATTTAATATTCTCACAACATTTGACATTCTAATAATATTTTGACTTCTCTTTACGTATTGTGATTCTCATAACCTTGATTTATCTTCTCTTATTTTCATTTTATTTTATATCGTTCTTACTCCTCTAATTATTCTTAATTATGAAAATGTTCTTGTCATATAATATTTTTCCTGGCCAATGGAATCCCTGCCATTTGACAAATGTGGCTGTTTGCACTCACTGAAATGTCATGTGGGTGATAGTTTACTTCATGTAAGTAATGTAGTATTAATTATTGAAAGCTGGTATCATTAAAGAACATTCAGGGAAGACTCATTTAATTTAAGAAAATTTCCTATCATAGGCTTTTCATTCACCTCGTGATTTTAAATCCAATTCCACTGAGCCTGAGCTGGGCTCATATCCTTTGGAGCTTAAGATCTTTGCTCTCTCACTAAATGGTTGAACATTTTGCATGAAGAAAAAACAACAAACATTTCAGTAATTGCAAACCCGGCAACATTTTGATTCAAAATGAAGTATAAATGTGACTTCGCCCCGCTGCAGTCTGAGTGATTTGGCCATTCTCGACTTAACTCTCACGCAGTGTGCAGGGTTTAGCAACTCTTTGCATGAATGGCCAATTGCTCAAAATTGAATCGCAGTTACACAAAGAAGCAACTGGCCAATCAAAATGACACTTTCAAATAAATTTCCAGCATTACCTAAGCCTTTAAAGTCTCACTGTCGACATTATCCCCACACTAAATTAAATGATTGAAAATGTTGAAAAATCTATTATAAAAAGTCACACAGATCCATAACTATTGAAATTGTGCAACCCCTTAAAATAATAATAATGCTTGAGGGCGGGTGTGGAGCGGTTGCTTTTAGCCAAAAATGAAGATGGGAGGAGTACTTTGGAAGCTTCCTATGTCTCAAAACTTGTTTTAATGATAAAAAATTAATGTTTTTTTCCCTCTGCGTGAAAACAGTTATGTACAAATGAACTTTTGTCCTGAAAATGTCTCCTAAACCCTGCATAAGCTATGTAGCACTCATAGGTATTTTTATTAAAAGTAATACTTATTGCGGACATCAACAACATGAGGCTTTAGTTTGCATACTTTGAAAGTCTTTCGATCGGACCCAGCTGCCGATGTAATGTTAAAACTTTGAGACTGGAACTAGCAAGGTAAGAACCTCATGTATAGTGTCTTCACAAATTAAACAGCATTGAAGAGACAGACATTGGAAAATCTTTTAATTCATATGGATCAGCGACTTGATTTTGCTCGTTTGTAATTTGACAATGCAATCATTGGGCAAGACCAAAATCGTGTAGTCTGGGGATGGCATTACTTGACATTTTGCATAGCAACCTAATGGCACCTTATCAGAGTCACCGCCTGTGCTTTATTAAAGGTCCCTTTCCTTAATTTTCTTATATATTTTAAAATCTTTGATGTCCTTTTGTCGAGTTTACAAGATAATTACTTTTAAAAAATACACAGAATGTCCTTTTCAAGCTCTTCTAGTTGGTCTTTTTCATCTGGCTCTTGCAGTCAGATTGTCATTGATATGTGGCTGATTTTATCAAATTTAAATATGTGACAACGCTTGGCTCTCATTGGGTGTTGGCAATATCTTGGTAGGCAAACGTTATAAAAACCAGGAAATGCTCCCGAAGCTATTCAAAAGATACTCTTTAGAAGATAAATCTTAACCAAGTGGGACGGATCACAGCATGAATCTGGTTCTGAATTGCTGAGGGATCCCCCCCACTCCAAATAAATTGAAATCATTTGCTTTGTACAGTGGGGCAAATAAGTATTTAGTCAACCACTAATTGTGCAAGTTCTCCCACTTGAAAATATTAGAGAGGCCTGTAATTGTCAACATGGTTAAACTTCAACCATGAGAGACGATGTGGGTCATCAACTAGGTCCCCCTGTGTGGTTCGGGGATTTTTGCTCCCCGTTCTTGTTATCATTTTGACACTACGGGGTGAGGAGAGAGTTGAAAGTCCGTGTTGCCCAACGACAGCCCCAAAACTCTAGAGAAGATCTGCATGGAGGAATGGGCCAAAATACCAGCAACAGTGTGTGAAAAGCTTGTGAAGAGTTGCAGAAAATGTTTGGCCTCCGTTATTGCCAACAAAGGGTACATAACAAAGTATTGAGATGAACTTTTGGTATAGACCAAATACTTATTTTCCAACATGATTTGCAAATAAATTCTTAAAAAATCAAACAATGTGATTTTCTGTTTTTTTCCCCCACATTCTGTCTCTCATGGTTGAGGTTTACCCATGTTGACAATTACAGGCCTCTAATATTTTCAAGTGGGAGAACTTGCACAATTAGTGGTTGACGAAATACTTATTTGCCCCGCTGTATAATCTCATGAGTTTGCTAAATTTTGCAAGACTTTGCGGTCAAATACATGCTCAAGCCACATTGCCATTCATCAGTTCGTCTGAGATGAGTGGCCATCTAAGAAGCACGAAATAGACACAAGCTGCCCTAGGTCACATCGATGCTCATTTAAAATTAGATCATTTGCAAAGACATTTGGTTTCAAAAGGTTACTGCAATGAATTGACCAGATGCATTGATTTCAAACTTCAGGCAGTTCAGTCTCCTTTTTACATATGCTATGAATGAAACAGTGGGAAAACATTGGAGTTTGACAGAAGCGCCCCTTTAAAGGAATGCAGTCAACCCTATTGAGGGTTTATTTGTTTACCAACACAGAGGATGTGCGTGCATCATGTTTGTAGAAAGTGCCAGCTCTTTGAATGCGAGTGGATCAATAACGAGAGAAAAAGCCGAAAATTCAGTTTTCGACTACGTATGTTGAGAAAATCAGCTATTGTCATTGTTGGCTGTTTGGCTTCATAACTAACGCTTACTTGATATGAATTCTTTTATCATTTGCTTGCTTCAGTCTATACTTTTTATGGCTTGCAACCACATACAGCTTCTCTTAGCCCCGAAAGGTAGATGGTATACGGTAATACTTCAGTCTTTTTGTTGTTTTTGTCATGACGGTTAACACATCTAACGGCACAGCAAGACATGTTGACAGCTCTTTTTGCACAAAACATGTGCAGTTGCGGAAGCAGTGACGTAGGCTGATAATCAATCCCTCTAAGGAAAATTCCACACAATAAAACCTGTGAGCATTATGATGTATGGAAAGCTCATGTTCATGTAGTCCTGAATGATTCACAAAGATGTTTGCATGGGCTGACTCAATACAAGTTGTCTATTGGCATGAGGCATTTTTACCTTATTGTTTGCTATGGAATTAAACAATTCATCCGTTTTTGCTTTAACTTCCAGCCTTGACAACAAAAGGATAGCACATAGTAGTTATTTAAAGATCCTGTGAAGTTATTTTTATAATTTGTGTCTAATTACATCAAATATGTTTGAAGATGATTGTAGAAAACATGCACAAGACTAAGGATGATTTTGTGCTGAATTGCTGAGTTATAGTAAAAAGAACTTTTTTTCACCTACTCAGCCAGCAGTAATTTTTGTGGGGAAGGCAAAACAGGGTATCTACGGTATCTACTTACCTCACAAAAAACTCTCTCCCGCCTCACACCACCACCCTCACCGTGGCTATTCGGTGCAATTGCAACTTCTTCGTTTACGTGGCTAACAAGCTGTGCTTCTATGTTACCCAGACGCAGCAGCGAGTTATTTTTGAAATGAGGCCGAAAGTGGTTGTCCTCAGAGTATGTGCGAACATTATTTATTTATTTTTTTAATTAAATTTATGATTTTCTTTAAAGCAAACTTCAGTGCAAAATTCAGTCCGGTTCTAGAAACACGTCATGGAATTGCATTACTCTATCAAAACACTATAAGCTATGACTAAAAATGAGAGAGAATTTCAGAAGTGGGATGTCAAAAGTTAATTTCATTGTAAAAATGATTAGTCTTTCAGCTCTCCTTAATACCATCAATATTTTTTTATTCTTGTGGCAGATTGCAGCTTCCTATGGAAGCGTTGTATGCATCTTTGAGCCAGTTCAGCATTCAGATCAAAAAGACACATCTATGACAGTGAGTATTTATTTGATACAGTTTCCATCACAGCTGTTATTAGTGTATTTTAGTACATTAGAAAAGACTTGAAGCCCCATCTTTTCTGAAACAAAGCAGGCATAATGTTATGCTATGTTCCTCAACTAACATTCCTGTTCAAAACAAGCCATAAAAAACGGCACTGTTGTATTCTTGCATTATTTATACCTGATGTAACACTTATGTAGAAGTATTTATGAATGCAAGGAAGGAAGTCTATAAATGGTTTTGAACAGTACCTCTTTCTTTGCAGTTGTTTCCAGGTATTCAAGCTGTAGCTGCGTGGCTTAATCACGTGTGTCACATTGTTTATGCTAAACTTTGGCCTCTCTCCATACACAGAAATTGAACTGCCAATGGCAGAAGAATGTCCAGTTTGCTTTGCAGTCTATGGTGCGCAACCTGGCATGGCACCCCAAAGGTACTTGTGAGTTCTGCAAACAAAACAGTATTATTTACATCAGTGGTCCTCAACCACAGGTCTGGTCCGTGGGACTCATGAGAAATGATTGTTTTGAACCTGGTGCACACAAAGCACCATCGATGGTCAAATAAAGAGACCAGTAGCCAACGACGCACTGCACCTTAGGGTTGCCAGATCAGAAAGAAGGTCTCCAACCCAATTACACAGTAAATATGCAATGCCCAGTTTGGCGAGAACACTGCTACACCTGTGCACTCACTACGCATTTGGTCTTTATACAACAAATACAGTGGCACACTTCATCGGCTGGTTACGTGCAGATGGTGCAGCAGGCATCCCATGACTGAGCGTCTCCCCTGTGTGGTAATTGCTGGGTTTTCAAACGGGACAATGCTACAATTCACAATGCTCATTTGATGAAGGGCTTCTTCAGGGAGAATAACGATATAATAGCAGTTGGTTCCATTCGTGAAGCCATCTTTACCTCTTGGCGCAAATAGCTTCCTGGAACCACTTGCATCAAGTATTCCCAAACAAATTTTTGAAGTGATTATCAAGTTCATCAACCTACTGATTACTGAGTCTTACTCAGAAATTGTTTTGTTCTGGTTCGGAGAGTATATTTGTGGAGCGATGGTCTTAAACTTTTTATCAGCTGAAAAACCATCCTATTTCAATTTAATTGTTGTTTTCAATAAATTAATCTTTCAAAATACTTATTGTCACACTCTCCCTTCTTGTTTTGAATATTGTAGCTCTACTTACTCCAAATGTGCGAAAGGTAAATTCTAGATGTTTTTCAACTGGCCTCAAGTTTTAATCAAGTCTGAATATTGTAAATGTAGTACTCCTCCCTTCCCGTCATGAAGTTAGAAACTAACCTGCAGCTGGGAACGCGACTCTTTTATTTTTGTGCTAACCTACCTCGCTAGAAATGATTATTAATTTCTGCACCAACTAAACTGCAGTCCAATTTTAAACCCTTACATTTGATAAATGTCGCATGCACTCATTTAATTTTGGGGAAGTTATGAACATAGGTTGTAGACTACACATGCTCTAAATTCACATGATCGTTGCTGACATTAGTGGAAAATTTGTTAGCTGCCCTCTGAACCCTGGATTTTTTTTTTCCCCAGCAGGTTCATGGTGACATTTGTTAGTTTTAGTGCTTCTGTCACTTTAATAATGTAGCGTAAATTGCATTTAGAAATGAATACATTTAGATTTTGCCATATTAAAAATATATTATTTGAAAATAAAAATGCAATCGCATTTGGAGCACAAAGATTTCAATAGTATTCATACTATGTCTCATACTGTATACCCCATCTTTTTTCTAATCTCTTTCAGCTCAGCATTAAAAAAATTGTTTTTGAGCCTATGTGTGCTTGTGCTATTTGTGCAGGGAGCATGCTTTTAACGGGCTCCAGTTGCCTGCAGTTATGGTCTCATTTTGATGGTGGAAAAGATACTGCAGGAGGAAAGCAGCCAGAAATACAAGATTGCCATTGTACTTGGAGTTGTATTTGGCAAAGCAAGTAAGTCATTGGAAATAGTTATTGCTCCTTTATTTATTTATTTATTTATTTTTTAATGGCCGTGTATCCAATAGTTTTGAGCATACACACTGGGAAAACTATTTTTTCTAAGTAAAACTGAATGACAAATTATTAGGGGTGTAACGGTACACAAAAATCTCGGTTCGGTACGTACCTCAGTTTTGAGGTCACGGTTCAGTTCATTTTTGGTACAGTAAGAAAACAAAATGCAAAATATAAATGTGCTAGTTTTTTATTACACACCTTTGTGCTTTCAACAATAGGAACATTAGCCTATACAAAGCTAGAATTCTGCTCAAAAAGTAGCAGGTATTTTAAGATAATCCAACAACAATTTGCCTTTGAGACCCCGCGTATTGGTCAGCTTTCTTTCTGAAAGAAAGAAGAAAAAAAGAAGTCCTGTGCTAAGGAGAAAAGCAATCCCAATGACAAAGATTTTAACATGTATTTTACAAATGAAATGCCTCAATTAATCTTTTTTTTTTTCTTATGAACGGTTTTCTAAAGCTTTATTGGTGGATTTTCTCAAGTTAAAGCACCACACAGAAATTAATCAATTTAATCGTGTAAGCTGTGTACAATTCTTATTATTTAATTACAGGTATTTGAGCTCATTTCAATTTATTTTATTTAAATGGGCTATTATTTATTTTATTTTTTATATTACGGTTTACAAATGTGATGTAGTATTCATTTCTATTGTATATTTTATGTTGTATAACTTTAGTTCCTATGTGAATATTTGTTCCTACTTGTTTTGTTGTGGTAGGAGGGTTTTGTATTTAACACGGGGATGTGTTTGTTGTCATTATAGCAGAGAAGACAGCAGTAAATCAACAAAGACAAGTCAACTGTTCCCCGATCTACCACTCAAGAGAGTGTCTGGCCATCCTAGCTACCGGTAGTAGTATTGACGCAGGAGGGTCGCGTCTCGCGTCAAATAATAAACTCTGCCGTTCTTTTCGCGTGTGTCGTGTTGAGCCGCTTCTGGGACGCGTCTAACACGCGGCCGCACTGCGACTAGTGTGCATTGGCTGATTGACTTTAACGCCCGCGTATCACTGCGTTCTCGCGGCGGCCACGTTGTTGCGCCGTTGACGTTTCTGGATTACACTGTCCTAGAATGTTGGTCCTCATTATAGTAGAGAAGACGGAGTAAATATAATCTACACATAGAAACTGTAACCCGATCGACTCACAGCCTTGAAAAGTAAGGGTTACATTACGTCAGAAACTCGTTCGGCACGCCACCGTTCCGAACCGAGCACCACGTACCGAAACAGTTCAATACAAATACATGTACCGTTACACCCTTACAAATTATCCAAAAAGCACTTGTTGTATTTTGTTCATATAGTAACACAGGCACATTCATTTCATTCTATAAAACAAATTGCCATTGAAATCTGAACATGGTTGCCCTCTTGGGCGTCAAGACAACTTGTTGTGCCAGAGAGCAAATGAAGAACTATGAAGCTCTCAGTTCCCTTGGAAAAGCAAGAACGTCTGCTGCCACCTGCTGTCAAAACATTTGTCGTAGAACATAAGCTGCTTTCGGACCGTGGAATCCTGGGTACTGAGTTCCTATAACTACAGGACTCGTGACTCTTCGTGAGTAGATAGGAATCGAGACCCAGACAAGACCAAGACCTTCAAAATGTGGTCTCCTGACTGGTTTTGGTCTTGAGACACTTCTTGAGAGTTACAACACACAATATATTGTACTAAATTCTGCTAATTTTATCTAGATTTATTTTAAAATGTTACAGAATAATAGGAGTTAAAACCTTGTCTGTCGACAGAACCGCCTCTCCAGTAAGTTTAATGAAGTTTTCTCCGGATGGAGAATTTTTTGCTACTGCTGGGCAGGTGAGATTTCTTGCAATTTAATGATGATTATTCTTTAAAAAAAGATTGTGGTTGAATTGATTTTTTTTTTTTTTTTTAATGTGTAAAAAGAAGCAACTCAGGTCCTGTGTTTGTCCTTTTTCAGGATGACTGCCTAATTAAGGTGTGGTACAGCACTAGTAAGTGGAAATCTGGAGGTTTCAGACTTTTCAGCCCTCCAGAATCAAGTGTCAAATTTAAGGGAGAGCTAACATTTTCATTTGTCTACCTGGCCCATCCACGTTCTGTTATTGGCTTCTCTTGGAGGAAGACCAGCAAGTACATGCAACGGTATGTAAGCTACATTTCTAACATTTTTACATTCTTCTCTTTTTACTGGTTTATACTTCTTACTGATTAACGTATTATAGAAAACTTCACAACATAACAAATTTCATAATGTAATTATTGCTAAAACCCAGAAATGTCAAGTATCTTTGTTTAGAACCAGTTTTACCAGACATACTGTTTGTTTTTATTTATTTTCAAACCATACTCACTCTAAATGAGTTTTTTTTTACTGAGCTACACCAGTAAACATATACAGTACTGTATTATCATATGTCAAAAAGTTTTTTTTTTTTTTTTTTTTTTAACATTCAGGCTCAGTTGTTGAAAACTATATCTTTAAATCTAGTCTTTTAGCAAGAGGTGTACATCCTAGACTGGTCGCCATCGTGTAAAAAGATGACACCGAGGCAATTAGTAAGTTTTAGTTTGGTCAAAGTATGAGAATACTTCCAATGTGCAGAAGAAACAACTTAATCACATCTTCTTAAAATGATATTTAATTATTATTATGATATGTCAATTGTATTTTTACGTTCCCTGACCCAATGAGAATCGGAAAGAAAATTGAGAAATTGTATCAATAAACAGTATTATTAAAAAAAAAAAAAAAAAAAAAAAAAAAAGTTATATCCCCACCAATTGTTGTCCCTTATTTTTGGAGATGTGGCTTTTCTTTAAATAACAATACAATGTAAGACACTGCTAAGGAGGCTACAGGAGAAATGTGGGATGTTTGGATGCGGTACAGGGCTGGATGACATCCTGGATGACTCCACTGCTCATTCGTATCCCAGAATACAGGAATAACTGTGGCTCCTAACTCCTTCTCGGAATTAAGTTGACCTTAACAAAAATCTGATATCCTAATAGAAATCTTATTTTCCCATTACTTACCATTTGATAAATATTCCTGAAATGTTCAGTATCACATATAACATATCAAGCCTCGCAAACAAAACTGCGTCATGTGCTCGTTGCTTTAATTTTCTTCCAGATGTATCTTTTTCATAACAGCTTGGTGGGATTATTGTTGTCAAGGTTAACTGGTTGCTTGCCGATGACCCGATATCTCTGTTAAAGGTTGATGCCACTCCTTCTTTTGGCCAAAATTAGTGCCTACTATTGTGTTGGAACACAGTAGAAGAAGTGGCAAAATGTTTATGTTCGGTTTGTTCAGTGCCATTTGATTGTCTTGGGTATGTGCAATTTGTTTCATTAATTCTTTAATGTCACACCCAGGAATGCTGCCCAGGGCAGATTGTTTTAGCTCTCTAAAGAAGAAACGAGAAGCACACCGTTGCTCCACTTCTGTACTCTTTTGGTGGCTCAAATACAGCCATTTCTTAAGTGTAGTATGCAATTTTTCTGCTACATTTAACACTAATGGGAGTTTGCATAATACACCAAAGGTTTCCACTTTGAGGACGAATTACAGTGGCATGTAGACTTTTGGGCATAAATAGTGGCACAAATGAGGGATTATATTTTTGAACCCAGAGTCCAAGTCACCTGATTTTGAGAATTTGCCGATACAGAGTGCCGATCCGAAACTGGGGGAAAAAAAAGTCTTTGAACAAAAGCTACAGTACGTCCTTTTCCACATTTTTGGGGAGTCTTGCGGAGTATAAAACATATATATTCTTATTTCTTTTGGCAATGCCATTTTATTTCTGGATTATTTTGTTACTTTTAGCCCTTAAATTTTTTAAAATAAAAACCCAATCCTTTTCACCTGATTCCAATCCTCAGTGTCATCTTCAATTTTCAACTACACAGTTTTTGCTGCATCACTAATCACATTTTCTCTCCTTATCACTCAGACCATTGCAGGTGATGAGTGTTTGCGTGTGACAGTGTGTTTTTCTAACATTTTTACTTGAATTTCCCCCCTGAAGGTCATTTAGCTGGTATTTTTATTCATTGAATAGGGACAGTGCACATTGATGAACATCTAAAAGATGTAAATATGCCAGATTGTAGCAAAAATGCTAATTTACATCCGCAGTCCCCAGGCAGGTAACACAAATACAGTGGTACCTTGACATGCGATCGCTTCGACACACGATCACTTCGACATCCAACGTAAAATTTGACTTGCCATTTCGTTTCTACTAGGGCTGTCAAAATTATCGCGTTAACGCGCGGTAATTAATTTTTTTAATTAATCACGTTAAAATATTTGACTCAATTAACGCACATGTCCCGCTCAGACAGTATTCTGCCTTTTGGTAAGTTTTACAGCAAGGCTTTTTGTGCTGTCTAACAGTGAACTCTTGTGGTCGCTTTGCGACATGGTTTATTGTGTTCTTGCCAGTTCAATATGGCTGCACGACGTCTCGGGCTGACGCCTACGTTGTAATGTTGTGCTTATATGATCCTTGGACAAGATTTGTCCGTAAGTATGGTTGTTGTAAAGAATGTACATATTATGTTAGTTAGCGAAATGTTATATTTTTTTGTATGAAACGCTTTTTGTTTATGTTTAGTGAACCTGTATAGCGTGCTAAGCTAACGTTGTTGCTAATGCAATGCTTGTGTACTTTTTTTTTGTAGTTTTACAACTGTCTAAAGAGGACAATGGTTTGAGGCCATTTTATTAATAAATCAGATGAAAAAGGAAGAAGTCTGATTATTAAGGCGTCGTTCACTAACTGTCTAGCTTTGGGAAAAGTAGACGCTTCGGAGTGAGGACAGCATAGACAGATTTAAATGACAGTAGAGTGAAATGCCCACTACAGTCCTTATTAAAGATACACGATAATATCGGCTACCGATAATTATCGGCCGATAATGGCAATTATGACGTCACACAGATAATACAGATAATAAAAAAATCAACCGATAATGCAATCCGATAATTATATACTTGATTTAGCCTCCAAATGTGCGCAACCAAGCAGTTTTCTCCACTTCTTCACTGCCGCCTGCTCAACCCCTCCCCTCTCTGAAGCCCCTGTGGGAGGAGGGGTTTAGAAGTACGGCGTCATAGAGGAGGCGGTGTTACACATCAGTGTTGACACTGTTGAGGCGCTCTCACTAGCGTGCGTTGCTTTTCCCGTGTGTGAAATGAAATAAACGATGCTCTCGCCATCTACAAAACAGTTTCTCAAGGCCTAAAGAAAGCGTCCTCATTGAACACCACTAGCACTAACCCAGCAGCCATTTAAAACTGCATCACAATGATTTTTGGAATGAATATGAGGCTGCTGCTAGCACGAATGCTAAAGCTATTGTTAACAAATAAACTATAAAGGAAGCTACGGGGCTTGTGACGATACAGAGACGCTGCGGTCCTCCCGGAGTCGGGGTGTTTGGGAATGCAGTCCAAAGCGAGTGGTAAACTCCCATCTATGGCTAAACACCTCACGAGATCGATAGTTGACAAGTAGCTGTCTTCCGACGGAGCCCGCCGGTCCGGCAGGCCGCCGCCGCCACCTCGCCCTAGGCGGGTAGAGGATGAGAGTAGAGCCATGCACCGAATGCGCCGCAGCGAGCCGGCCGGGGCGGGCGGATATCCGGTACGAACTTAGCTGCCGCCGCCACTCCGGTTCAAGACAGAGGCCTGGCGCGGGTGCTAATTTGTCAGCCGGGCGGACTGAAGGGCACAGGCGGGAGGAAATTCCCGAAATGACCCGATAGCCAAATCCCTGGATGAAAAAATAATGCAGTTTATACGACCACGATTCTTCGTGAAAGACATGCCGATCACATCAGTTTTACCACGGACATTTACACAGGTGATGTCAACAAACCATGTTTATCATGACGGCACAGTGGTTAGTTGATAATTGTAACATGCACCAAACGACACAAAGAAGTCATCCAGTCAGTAATGCATTCAGTACGCTTTAAATTTATGACGTCTTAATCAGATCATTCTTCTTAAATCTAGTCAAATAATTTTCCCCATCTTGTTTGAGTGTTGAAGACTAGTTGAATGCGCCAGATTATTCCACTTACTTGAACTAAATATTGCAATTTGTTCTTATTAAGCCCAAACATCTAAAAAAATAAGGTCATTTTCACCTAAATCAAGAAAAAATTGCTTTCAAATAATGTTTTGAACCATACATATTCTTGAATAAAGAACATTTCTGACAAGTTTTTTTTTTTTTTTTAGGGTTATGTATAATAATTTATTGCTTAAAATAAGGCTGTTAATCTTATTTTCAGCTGGCCATTTTTCTTCAAGAAATCTGAGTGAAATATACTTGAAGTGCTGGCAGTTAATTTAACTTATTTCCAATAAATTTACACTGAAAACAAGGGACTTTAACTAGTCTTAAGGAGCTGTGTTTTTGCTGTGTAGTAATGTTATACTTTAGGAATGGCATACTTTTAAAGCCATTTTTGTGCAACTTATGTATTTACTCTGTAAGTAATTGTTGCCAAAAGTTTACCATTACACAATGTCAGACAATGTCTTTATTTAGATGTTGGAATTTACTACTACTACTACTTGTTCACATTTGATGTTGAAAAAAAAAGAGCAATATTATTTTTGCACAGCAATATTTTCTCTTGTGTATACTTTAAAATTTTACATAAATCTTTAATAAAATTATCGGCTTGACATTATCGGTTATCGGTTGGAACGAGGAGGAAATTATCGGTTATCGGTATCGGCTGAAAAATGCATTATCGTGCATCACTAGTCCTTATGTACTGTATGTTGAATGTATGTATCCATCTTGTGTCTTATCTTTCCATTCCAACAATTTATTTGACAGAATATACAGTGGGGAGAACAAGTATTTGATACACTGTCAATGGGAAAACCCATTGGCAGTGTATCAAATACTTGTTCTCCCCACTGTATAAATAATTTACAGAAAAATATGGCATATTTTATAGATGGTTTGAATTGCGATTAATTGCGATTAATTACGATTAATTAATTTTTAAGCTGTAATTAACTCGATTAAAATTTTTAATCGTTTGACAGCCCTAGTTTCTACATCTGACGACATGTTCAAAAGAGGACGATTTATGACAGCGCCGCAGTTTCTTTGTTTTCCAGCAATACGGATGCACGGATTTTCTTGTGAGAGAAATCAACATGGGTTCCAACAATGTTAGTGCAGGTGGTGAAAAAAAAGGAAAAGGTGAGGCTTACCATTGAAATGAAGATGGACATGTTAAAAAAATATGAGAGTGGGGTGCGTTTTCGTGAACTCGCTCACCAATACGGCCGTAGACTGTCTATGATCTCGGCGGTCCTCCGCCGTTCGCCAGTCTTTATAAGTTAAGGTTAATATTGTAACATCGCCCAAAAAATCGCCAGCTTCGGCAGGTTTTTAATCATTTATTTCAGGATACTTGTGCAACACAACATGCCTACTGTCCAGCGCAGCTGAACAAGTGAACTGAAAGTAAACAGTCCTCCCTTACTCTGACACGTCAGCCAAGCGGTGCGTTCAGGTACACCACGCAAAAATACACCTGCCACATTAGAACCCGATTCGTTACATTATTCCAGGTATTATTACTATTGTTATATTACTATTCCGATTTTTATTCATAATTTATTTGTTTTGATCTGTGTAATTGCTATTTGCAATAGTACCAGCAGTATATATTAAGGATTTAGTGGAGGTTTTCAAGCTGTGTAATGAATTAATGGATTTATAATGTATTCTTATGGGAAAATCCTGCTCGACATACGACCATTTCGACTTACAAAGTCCTGGAACGAATTAACTTCGTATGTAGAGGTACCACTGTACACAAAAAGATAAAAGATTACATTAAAACAGTACAGTAGAATAGTTTACCAAGAACTTAAAAGTCAGTGATTGCAGGACTGGTTTACTTTCAACCACTGCTTGAGCTGAGTTTTGAATGTTCGTATGGTGGGACACTCCCTGTTGGCAAGTGATAAACTGTTACAGATTTTACTGGCCTTTACAGAGAGAAATTTATGACCGAAGGCTGTTTTTCTGATTGGGACCTCACAGTCACCTCTAGAGGAGGCCCTGGTCCTAAAACTGCTGTGAGCCCTCCGCCCCTTTTTTTTAATTAAAAAAAAAAAAAAAAAAATTTTATGTAAATAAAAAGTCCGACATGGGAAGTGGGGCGAGCCCATGTAACACCTCGTACATTAGACAAGCCGTTCTAAAAAAATTAAAATTCTCAAGGCTCAATAAATAATTTTTTTAAATGTTACAAACATGGAATGACATTGGTTTTCTGTTAAAGACCTTTAACAATTTCTTGTAGAGCGATTTTATGTAACTGCATGTATTTACACCTGCTAGTTTCCAACATATAATGCAATATTCAATGTGTGATGAAATCATTAAGTGTAGAAACGTTCTAGCAGCCCCAAGTGTTATAAAATATCTTATTTGTTTAAAATTGTTCAGGTTGAATTTCACAGTATTACATATTATTTTAATAAGCATAGTTTGAGAAAAATAAAATGAAGTGAAATAAAATTAAAGAAATTAGGAAGAGGATTTCCCCCTCTGAAAACGTTTTGTGGCCACGGACCTTGCAAGGGAGTGAGAAGACTGGGGACACATCGACCATAGATGGCAGTGTTGCTTCAGGGGACTTACAGTCAGGTCCATTAATATTTGGATCATGAGACCATTTTCAGCATTACAGCTCTGTACCACACAACAATGGATTTGAAATATGACAACCAAGATCTGATGCAGCAACACAGCATTACACAAAATGGATGATTACTGAACTCCAAATTATTGAACTCTGGAGAGTTCCTCTTTTGTTGTCTTCCCCTGGAAAGCACTTGACGTTTACCTCAATGACCTTTTTTGTTGACTTGACTTTTCGTCTCTCCTCACAGGAGCTCAGTGTGTAATGTCCTACTTACCAGCTGTAAGGACAGTGTTTGTCGGCTCTGGGCTGAGACGATGTTGCCCGGGGACAGTCTCCTATCGGGGCACCATGGTAACCAGCACAGTGATGCCCAGAGATCTACCAGCTCTTCCAAAATCTGCAATGGAACACTACAGGAAGTAAGCACCTAGAGGAGTCCGGACTCCTGATTATGTGTATGCACCCAATCCAAGCACAGTAAAGCTTGCATTATATGTAGGCTGCTGAATAATGGGTAGCTTTTACCTCTCACAACAGGATGTCACTGTGATACAATACAGATTCTTTTGATTACAATACGGTATTTGTCAGTATTAATAAATCTGCTGCAATTCGATTTTGATTTTAGCTTGATTTGATAAGATATTATGTACACACTTGCACAATGAGCTACATTTCACCTAAAACAATTTAAAAAATACAAATTAATTATGACATTTTTGACAATTTTGTTTCTGTTGAACAACACTATAGCGCACAGGTGTCAAACCGATGCCAGAAAGGGCCAAGTGGGTGCAGGTTTGCTTTCCAACCAATGAAGAGGACACCTTTTCACCAATTAGATCTTTTACATGTGTAATCAGTTAAACTTTGTCAGGTGCTGCTTGTTTCAGCAGGAAGGTAATTGGTAAAATTCTCTGCGCGGTATCGGTTGGAACAAAATCCAGCACCCACTTGGCCCTTTCTGGAATCTGTTTGACACCTGTGCTATAGCATATCAAGGAGGTGACAATATTAAGCCTGCGACTGACTGGCAACCAGTTCATAGGGTAACAGCGTTGTTTGCTGGGATAGGCTCCAGCACCCCGCGGCACTAGTGAGGATAAGCTGTTCAGAAGATGAATGACAATATTAAGCAGTGTTTTAGATTTCATTCAATTCGATTTGATTGTTGTTTAGTCAATCACAATATTGGTCCAGATCAAGTATATATTGTTACACCCTTATTTAATACCCCTTATAATTACATAGTTTTACTTCTTCAGCCTTTTTATCTCGACGTTCCACAATGCCCGCTCACTGGCGGCCTGCCTCACAACCAAAGCCGGCACTACAACCACAAGAAGGGCAGCAACAACCTTCCCCATGCCAATGCGCTGTGTCACTTTCACATCGCAGCCAGCATCAACCCTGCCACAGGTTAGACTAGACATGTTCATGAAAACATAAGCCACAAAAGCCCTTTGACATCTAACGTTTAATGAACTGCAACAAAAAATAAAATTTTGTGTTCATCTATACTTTGCTAGTTGAGGGCCAAATAGTTTATTTTTTGTATTATCAAATTCAGAATTAGGTTTGAAAACTGTACTCGTTAACTCATTCGTTGCCATTGATAGTGAAAGATATCCAATCCATTTGAAATTGATTGGCCGTCTTCTAGCGATGCCTACCAGTTCATGGTAGACACATGAAAGACCTTTCACCGCCCATACCAACATGGCTTCAGGGTGGCCATGTTGGTAGAAGCGACATTTCCATCAAAGTAATTGCATTGACGTTAAAATAAAGTTAGAACTAGCTTATTTCTTATGTCAAAGCATCCGCGATTGACTCAGTGCCTGCGTTAGACGTCCAATCCATTTGAAGTGGGAGGCCACTCTCCCACTTCAAATAGATTGGATGTCTACTGGTGATAACCTCATTGAAATTCACAGGGGAAGGATGATTGGACATCTAGCATTGTAAATGGCACTGGAAGTTAACTGCCATAGTCACAAAGAGCCACAGCAAAAAGATAAAAGAGCCACATGGCTCTGGAGCTGCAGGTTGCAGACCCCTGAACTAGGGGCTATTACTCCTTTATAGGCCTATAATTGTTGTAGTAAATTAAGCTATAGATGTACATTAGTGTTAGTTTTTTTGCCTGTAGCTTTTATTGGCCTGAAAGCGATGCTTGATGCTTTAGGCGCCTTCAAATTTTACTTGGCACTGTTATAAAAATCTTTTTTTCAGCATGAATGACTGATTTATTTAGTTTTGCATTAACATATTCCTCAAATGCAGACATTCCACTTCTTCCCTCCATATCATCCCTGAGTGCTGGGGAGGATGAGGAGCCTGGAGGTCTTTTCACTGTTCATTGGCTCAACAACAAAGAGCTTCACTTTACGTTAGCTATGGATGTCTTCCTGCAGCAATTTTGTGGCAGCCTGGAGCAACACAATGAATGCTGTCAAGAAGGTACTGAAACATAATTATGAATCTCCATTTAAAGAATTCTGCATTAAAGAAGTGGTTATACTTAAGTCTCTCATGTTCATTTATCATATTTGGTCTCCATCTGTGTTCCAGATCTTGAAAATGAGGATAACTTTGAAGATGAAGAGGGCACCAGGCCAAGGGAGCCTCAAGGATCTGATGGCACAGCACCTCAGTTAGCAGCAATGGAACACCAAGTAGATGTGCTTTTAGATGAGTGGAACAAAGGAGCAGACATGCTGTTCAGCATTCATCCCATGGATGGCTCCCTATTGGTCTGGAATGTGGACTGGCTAGATGAATATCATCCTGGAATGTTTAGACAAGCTCAGGTACTTGTCAGGCCACTTTAGCATTTCAATTATCTTGACACTGTTGTTCAAAACTGACACACGAAGTCACCTTTTAATTGATTGTGTATGTATTCACCGGTCCCAATTACCTCTAAGGGAAAATACTGTAACTCAACCCACTTCCATTTAATTTCACTGACATTTAATACTGGACAGCTCATCTTTTAACCGCAGCACCTTTGCAGCACTTGGCGCGCACATGGCACCATTTGTTACCACTCGTAGAATGCTGCGTGATTGGCCCATTCAGTCACATGATGTGATGACATACTCAGCTGTCGCAGACTTGCTTCCTATATATCCAATTTTAAAAAAATAAGTATGCACTAAGAACTGTACATCATTATTATGCCAGTTCTAAACACTTCAAAGATGCACAAATGTCAGCGAAATCCTGCCGTGGGAAATCCATATCAGTAGGTTTAGAGGTGGACACTCATGAGAGACAAATAAGTCCCCTTGAAGAGGCGGGATAGATAGGGACGGTTATGGCTAGAAAATCGTAGCATTGTACTATTTTGCATTGTGGCTGTCTTCCCATGTAATGTTAGCTCGTTTGCCACTCGTACGAGTCTAAAGCCTTGATTGTTAGTCATTTTTGATTTTGCCGTGTATTCCCGTATTTGCACAAACATCCATCGTAGGTTAGTTGAAGACTATACATTGTCTCCATCTGTAAATGATGGTTGTCCGTCTAAATGTGCCTCACAGTTGTCTCAAAACTAGTTCAGTATGGGCAAAGTGACCTGTGATAGGCTCCAGCACCACTGCAACCCTAGTGATGATAAGCAGCACAGATAATGGATGAAATAGTCATTTTTATCTGTATGTATTAGTGCTGTCAAATTCATCACATTAACGAGTGGTAATTAACTTTTTAAATTAATCACATTAAAATATTTGACACATTTAACGCATGCATGGAATGACCCGCTCGTGCATTGCCTCAGATTACAATGACGCATTTTTTTGCACATTGAGAGTTTAGAGGCAGAAAAAGGCAAGTGGACACAGGCATTAATTGGACCGCGCCGTTTATTGGCATAAGCTTCAGCAACTCCTTCACAACAAACATAAGTATCATTTAGTGAAAGCGCAACAAAAATAATAGTCCTATCTCTCAAAAAAAAATAATGTTCACAAAAAAAATAGCAATGCAAAATACACATAAAACTTACTCAGACTTTGGACAAACTATTCAAATATTTTGTTTAGCTCTCGTTTAGCTCAACAAATACACTGGATGGCAATATTTAGTCACAATATACAAACTATCAGAGGTCTCGTACGTTGTGAAGCCAGCACTCAAATGACCTTGATGTACTGGATGGACCAGTAAACAGGGAACTACGGCGTCGGTTGAGGGACAAAACACACTCATTGGCTTGATTTCTAAGTAATTTTAAACTCGCCATTGACACCTTGTGGTGTATTTCAATCACTACCTTACGTAGTTAAAGACACAGTGGAAGAACCCATGTGACGTCACCGCTTGCCCATGTCAACAATGGCGAGCTACTAGTTTATCCTTTAATTGAAAATTTTACAAATTTCATTAAAACGAAAACATTAAAAGGGGTTTAATATAAAATTACTGTATCTTATACTAACATTTATCTTTTAAGAAATACAAGTCTTTCTATCTGTGGATCCCTTTAACAGAAAGAATGTTAATAATGTTAATGCCATCTTGTGGATTTATTGTTGTAATAAACAAATACAGTACTTATGTACAGTATGTTGAATGTATATAGCCGTCTTGTCTTATCTTTCCATTCCAACAATAATTTACATTAAAATATGGTATATTTTAGAGGTGGTTTGAATTGCAGTTAATTACGATTAATTAATTTTTAAGCTGTGATTATTCGATTAAAAATTTTAGTTATTTGACAGCCTTAATACTACTATATATGCAAACAGAACCATATCCTTTCAGCATTTATTACATTATCATTTACCAGTAAGACTTTCAGTTAGGTTTACAGCGATTCCTCGTTTTTACAGTGGTCCCTTGTTTTTTGCGGTTAAAAGGGACTGTGCCGATGAAAATCCGCGAAGTAGCGGCGGAGCTAATTTTCATGAAAAAAAAATTGGGTTGTGTTCAATGTATTTATTCAGATTTAACAGCATTGGAAAGAGATGCGTATAAAACATGTTTTTTTCCCTTTTTTCCCCCCGAAGTACAGTGGGGCAAATAAGTATTTAGTCAACCACTAATTATGCAAGTTCTCCCACTTGAAAATATTAATTATATAAATTTTATTTTATTATATAAATTCTTTAAAATTCAAACAATGTGATTTTCTATTTTTTCCCCACATTCTGTCTCTCATGGTTGAGGTTTACCCATGTTGACAATTACAGGCCTCTCTAATCTTTTCAAGTAGGAGAACTTGCACAATTGGTGGTTAACTAAATACTTATTTTCCCCACTGTACTGTATAATTAAAAAAACAAAACGAAAAAAAAACTTATACTGTATATATATTTTAATAAATGATTTTGAGCACTGCAAATGTAATAAATACGATATTAATTATATATATAAGATAACTGATTTGTACAGGAATACAAGCGTATATCTTAAAATTTTAAATTTTTGTTATTTTTTGTCATTTAAAAAAAACTGCGATAGACTGAGAGCATGAAGTTTAAGGAGCGATACGGTGAGGATCACTGTATCTCATTTTCTATCATGGATAATACTGAGCCCCTCTCTTTGCTAAATCTGAGTTATAAGTTTTACTTGTTAATATTTTCTTTTTTTTTCCTCTCAGGTGTCATTCGTGTCCCGTATACCTGTGGCATTTCCTGCAGGGGATGCCATCTCCCTCAGTCAGAGTGTCGTCATGTATGCTTGCAACAAGAATGTGGATTTGGCCATCCAGCACGGCAGACAACGACCACCTGGGAACACACTGCACCAGACTAAATCTGTGCTTATTAGTTATGGCCGTCAAGGGAAAGCAGCTCCAAGCAGCAGTCTTAGACTGAGCATTTTCACTCCCAATGTGCTTATGATTTCCAAGCATGACGATGGCTCCCTCAACCAATGGGGTGTGAGTTTTGCGGAGGATTCCGCATTTTCCACAGTGTTAAGTGTTTCTCATAAGTCAAGGTATTGCGGTCATCGCTTCCACCTTAATGACCTTGCCTGCCACTCTGTGCTGCCTCTGCTTCTGACCACCTCACACCACAATGCTTTGAGGACCCCCGAGGTGGACAGCATCCTTGCCCCACCAGAAGTCTTCTCTGGTTCCCGCGGCTCACGGCCCAGCCGGTTGTCCCTGGGCGGCGTTTCCCAAGATCCTAATGCAATCTACAGTGAGCTGATTTTGTGGCGGGTCGACCCCGTGGGGCCACTGTCTCTGTCCGGCGGAGTGTCTGAATTGGCTAGGATCAATTCTCTTCATTCATCAGCTTTTGCCAATGTAGCCTGGCTACCCACACTCATCCCCAGCAGCTGTTTAGGTATGGACATTTTGTTTTATTGCATTGATTTGCTTAGGATAACTTTCATTAATTTTGCTGCACCCATTCCTCCTTTTTGGTGCTCATAATTCTCATGTACCTCGGATTTCTGTTTAACATTTAGATACCCACTGTGAACGATAGCATTTTAAAGAAATGTAATCCTCTTCCATCGCCAGGTGCATACTGTAACTCCCCAAGCGCCTGCTTTGTCGCAAGTGACGGCCATTCACTCAGGCTTTATCAGGCGGTTATTGAAGCCAAGAAACTCCTCAGCGAGCTCTCCAATCCTGAGATATCCGTAAGTTTACTACTAGTGTACACCATGATCCACAGGGTGTCGTCAACATTGCTAAGGCAGTTTGAAATGTGCATTCTTACTCATCTCCCTATCAGACTTCACCAGTCAAGCAGTGAGAAAGTATTTGGTTGCAATTTTGAATGCTCACTGCTTCATTTTTGTCCATTCTACTTTAGAAATACGTTGGCGAAGTGTTCAACATTGTCAGTCAGCAATCAACTGCTAAACCAGGGTGTATCATTGAGCTGGATGCTGTTACCGACTTTGTAAGTTACTTATTGTTTTGGGAGAAGTAAGAAAAATGATCAATGTAAGGATCAAATCATGTTTTACAACCAAAAAAAAAAAATTTTTAATTAATTAATGACAAATGTCTCTGTGCAAAGGTCTTTGTGAAAGCATAAACTTGTTGATTCACCAGTCACTTTTGTGGCATGCAACAACCAGTAGTAAACATTGATTCTCTGTGAAAGGTCAACCATGAAGAAAAACAAAAATATTCCCGCATCCCCCAAAGCGCCCTTTTATTTATGTTTGTGTATATAACGTTAACACATCATGTGTCAGTGCGTATCTGCTGCACAGCAGATGGAGCTTGGCATCTAGTGTCAAGTGATTTTGCCCTCTACAGCAGGGAAAGGAGACGCAGCTCCTGCATGTATTTGAGGAGGATCTAATACTTGGCTGCGATAGACCAGACAGCTCACAAGAAATGACGGATTCATCTCCTTCTGGTATATACAGAGTTTTTATATACAATATATATCACAGGGATTTTTTTGTTTGGTAGTTTTAAATGAAAAAACAAGCTTCAAAAATTTATACACCATTTTAATAATCTGTGTTCTTCCTTGCAGCCTATAACAAGCCCACCTTTACTGCAAGTTTTTTTCTTGTGGTTGTTGAATTAACCCCTAGTGGTCGCTCCCTACTACAAATGTGGCATCTTCACCTTGCGGCAAAACCTGTCACCATGGGTATGTACTCTTATCTAGATTCTAAAGGACACCCAGCAAATATGTTTTTTTTTTTTTTTTTTTTTTTTTTTTACAAAGACTGGGAAGTATACATTTTCTTGCAAATTGTACAAAGAAAACAAAAGCAGATTCGGACTTTGCACAAAAGAGTTAAATATAAAAGGAAAACGTGCCGTGTCCAAGGCGGTGCAAATTTACTAAATATATTAATAAATTATCATTAAAATCTATAACTGTTCAAGTATGTTGTTGTTGGTATTTCCATACATAAAGCATATTTCATTTCAATTGCTTTAGTCATTTACTAAACCTGGTTCAGAGCCTAACAATTCCTAACGTCACTCACCGTCAACCTATTCCCAATCTCTCAATGAACAGTTGCAATTTGGTTCCCACCCTCTCCATAGCGCCAAAGCAGCGCTAATCACGATCATCAACGACCCCCTGGCAACTGACTCCAAGCTACTCGGCATTTTCGCATCTCCTTCCTCTGACTGGAGCTTTTGATACAAACACTCACTATTCTCATTTAATGACTCCACAACTTTGGCCTTACTCACATATTCTGTCAATGGTTGAGTTTCTACCACAACAAGTTTCATCAAATGAAATAACTCAAATCTCATCTGTCTTTACCTCTGACTACTTGGCCATTCTCCTGTTCATTACCTGCATTCTAGTACTTCTAAATGTTTTTAGATAATTCATCCTTCATTTTCACTGTAATGAAGATCACACACAGCGCGACCTCTCCACAAAACCCACTGCCAATCATCCTCCTTCCTCTCTGACAGACTGCTTCTGAGAACCCAAGCATTGGTTCTCGTCCAACTTCCTACAGCTCAACAGTAATAAATTTATAGGTAATAAGTGCACTCTTGCCAAAATTGATAGATTTTCCAGTTTCCTTGACAATTCCTTGGTTTTCCCCCTTTGCAAGTCTGGGTGCCATCCTTTAAAGCATACTACTTTCAAACATTTATGAAAACCATCACCCAGTCTGCATAATTTAATTTATGTAGCATGAATCGGCTATGTCAATTCCTCATCGTCAGTAGTGTACTGTTCTTGTTCATAGGCTTGTCACTTCGGATCTTAATACTGCTGTTCTCTCCTTTATGATCCACTCACTTCAAAATCTGCAAATCCTCCGGAGCTCTGCCTATATGTATATTATTCCATACATACATTATTATCACCTCCTCCACCCACCTCATCACTAAAGTCCTGCGAGAACTTCATTAGCTTCCTGACCAATACTTCATGTGATATAAAATATTGATCTGCTCTCTCAAGGCCATCAGAAATCAGACCCCATGTATTTCAGACTTCTTTACATGCAATCTCTATGCCTACTACTCTTTAAGGTCTCTGTCTTCTCTCCTCACTGTATCTTCTGCTTGTCTATCATGGTGGAGAGAGGCTTCAGCCTTTCAGCTCTTTGGACCTCAATAACTCCTAACATTTGAAACACAGACTTATTAAACTATTTCAAGTCCAATCACTAAACAAACCTTTTTTAATCCACGCACGTTTTAACTGTTTGTACGGTGACCTTGAGTTCAGCAGGCACCTTTTAATTCATTAGGGCAAGTGGAAAGTGAGAAAGATAAGATGTAATAAAAGTTTGAATTTAACTTTTTTTTCACTCTAGCAGATGAGACTTTCTCCCCGCGAAACGCCCCCACAGCTGCTTCAACCAGCCGCTCAGAGTTTAACTTTGATGCCTTCAGTTCGCCAATAATTCAGAAGAGTAAACCCTGCACCTCCAATCTGCAGAGTGCGTGTCGGCTTGGTCTTGTCACACAGCGGCTCTACAACCAAGAATTGCCTCTGCCAGTCGGAGTGGAGGCCATCAGCGTTACACCTGCAGCAGGTTAGCAGGAGCAAATTATGAACCCTGGTAAACTCTTTGTGAACTTAAAGAAAAAATACATTTTCAATTTACCATTTAAAACTCTCCATATTTGGATTTTTGTTTGACACAACATCGCACCAAAACCCTGTGTAATTAGGAAAATAGTACCGTACTTTTCGGGCTATAAGGTGCACCTGACTATAAGCCACAGCTGTCCTCGCTGTATTATGGGAGGGCATCAAAAGATATTAAGCTAAAAAACTTTATTCGACAGCTGCATCATAAGACTGTCATAAGACCAAATGAACCACCATGAAGCTTTGAACCAATTCACTATAAATCTTCATTGCTTCAAGAAGCTTCATTTGGCCATCACTGCTCCTTTGGGGAGACAGTCAACCTCTGCTCCCACCTGCTGTCAACCCTGTTTTCGTCCAACATGCCTCCTAGCATGCACTGCATCGCTAAAGATGTAAATAACACTCAAAATTCATGTTCTGTGCGAATTACTTCTATTACGGTTCCAGTTGTTTGAATAAATGCTAGTTATTGTATTTGGTAACACTTTGTTTGACAGTGGCGCTATAAGACAGTCATAAGACCATCATAATTATGACATGACATTGCCATGAGCATTAATGAATGCTTATGACAGATAATGTCACTAACTCCATTTATGTCCAGCTCGGATCTTTTACATTCATTCGAAAGTTTATCCTGGCTTATTACAGAGATTCTTGATTCATGTCAGGCAAGTGCTTTAACTTATTCTCTTGACTCTCCCTCTAGGTCATCTTAGTGCATCGTGTTCCCTGCCAGCTGGCCGTGTGCCTTACCTCCTCGCTACTTCCTGTTCTGATGGAAAGGTGCGTTTCTGGAGGTGTAATGTCACAGCGTCTGAAACGTCTAGTAATGACAAGTCTGTGTATGAGTGGGAAGAGTGGCCTCTCTTCGTAGAAGAGAGGCTTCCCAGTTGCAGTGCTGTGAGTGTGCCAGGTCATCCCGTTCAAGTCAGTTGCTGTCACACTGGACGGATGGCGGTTGCCTACAGGCAGACAACACCTGACACACCTCCTAACTTGACACCTCAGCTAAACACTCAAAGGCTTTTGACTTTCCCTCCCGCCCTGGCTTCTTCACCTTATTTGTACCAGGAGAACATCAACCATCATGTCACGCCAACTGTGACTGTGCAGCACAGTGCAAATGTGTCTTCTTCCCTAGCAAGTGCCAGAGAACAGTTGGTTTACATCGGCATTTTTCAGTGTGAATCTACGGGAGGTTCACAGTGGATTCTAGAGCAGACAATCGTATTGGATAAAACTGATCCAATCAACACGCCATCTCCATGTGGAAACGCGGACTTGTCTTTGCCCAATGAGCTTTGCCTTAGTTCTGCTCATAAGAGCTTAGTTCACTTAGACTGGGTCTCCCAAGAAGATGGGTCACATGTTCTGACTGTTGGAATAGGGACAAAAATTTACATGTATGGTCGTCTGTCTGGCAAACCTCCTGAACTTTGCCTGACATCTGATGGCAGTCGAGACCAAAGCTTTTCGCGCCTGGTTATGCTTCGATCAGTTGACCTAGTCTCTTCTGTTGAAGGCTCGCCGCCCATCCCAGTCTCCCTCTCCTGGGTGCGCGATGGCATCTTGGTAGTAGGTATGGACTGTGAAATGCATGTCTACTCCCAATGGCAGCCCCCACCACTGCTCAAAGCCAATGCTGCCATAGTTCAGGACACAGACATCTGTAGTAGTGTGTCTTCCATCGTCTCAGCGGTAAGACAAAGCCAAGAGGATGGGCCAAATCTTGGGCCTCCCACATCCTTCCTGGCTCCTCCTAAAAAGGCCCTAACAAGGTCAATGATGAGCCTGGCTCAGAAGCTCAGTGGAAAGAGAACAGTCTATGACCTTCCCTTGGAGATGGAGGATTCTGGACTCTTTGAAGCAGCTCATCAGCTCTTTCCTACACTGCCTCAGTACCACCCAGTACAATTGTTGGAGCTCATGGATCTCGGGAAAGTGAGTATATTTTATACTACGCTGACATGTTTTTCTTGCTCATATTTTTTTGTTGCCTTACAAAAAAAATCTTCCTTAGATTTGGCAAACATGCATTTGATGTAAAGGCATAGACTTCATAATAATTGACATGACTCGGGGTGCAGGGTCGATCTGAAGGGGGCCTATTTTCAAAAACTTCAAATTCAAATATTTTCGAAACCAAAGCTGCTACCGACCTAACACCAAAACGGGCACCTACCTTAGCCATATATGAGTCTCCATGAGAAGTAAGGATGCAGCATTACTCGGCTTTAAATTAAACTGTTCGATACGCCCTCTTCGATTCAATTCGCAAAAACATTTGATCCAAATGAAAATTTCCCAAAATGTATTTTCCGAATTTATTTTTGTCATCTCGCTCGCTAAAATGTCCGGCGCAGATTTGCGTTGGAAAAAAACCTGCCGCTAGCAGCTCCCCTCCTCCACTCCTCCCCCAAACTGCCTGAAAGGTGGGAGGTGTGGCGCATGAGGATTATTGCTCGTGAAAAAGACAGAACCCTCAGGAGGCGGCTTGCCGGTGTGCTTCAACGCGTACATATCTGTTATATGGCAGCATTTTGGGTGGGCTTTTATGTTATACCCACTCGTACATTTTTAACAAAGACTGTCTCTACGGATATGTACAACAAAGTCCGCCAATATATTGTTGCCGACTTGGCTGCTACGAACAACCTCGCTTTGACAATAGACCGCTAGACACCCCTGGACGACACTGAGAGCTATCGCACAGTTACATGATGAACAATGAGTGGCAAATTAAGAGCCCTGTACTTCAAACTTGTCCTGTTTATGAAAGTCAATTGTCAAAAGCTGGTGTTGTCCAGTAATGAGCAGACATGACTTCTGTGGCGTTTAACTTTTTTAATGCCCGACAACACTCGCACGCGCCCGCACACTAGATTTCATCAAATAGCAACCTAGATATGCTATGTTAGACCCCCCCACCCCAAATCCCATGCCATTGGCTACATGAGCCCAGAGTGTTCATGGGACGCGTAGTCCATATACTACATCGATGAATTAAAAGTTAAGCAGGCCAAATCAATCCATACCAGTGACTATAAATAATGCTGCAAATATTGTTAATTCAGTACGTAACACAGATGGACTCAGACCACTAATAGGATGTCTTGCTCATGTGGTAAACATAGCTGCTAAGAGAACAGTAGCAATCAACAGTGTGCCCCGCCTCACTTTACAAACAGTAAAGATTGTTCTCAGCAATTTTATAAAAAATTTCTTCAGATCAGTAAGAAGTAAGCGCATAAATATTATGCACTATAATGCATGTTTATATGATGGCATTGTTATTTTTGTTTGTTAGCAAAAAAAAAAAAAATTTTTTTTTTTTTTGTTGTTTCAGAGCATTAAATGTATTGAATCAAATCGAATATCGTGTCCCTCATATCAAAATCGTACCGAACCGTGACTTAACTGTATCAATGCATTTATAATGAGCAGCAGCAAAAAAAAAATCAGTCGTTCCCTTAAAAAAAATTCAGATTATTTTTTATATAAGTATAACAATACTTAAAATGGCTATAAAATTCTAAGATTTTACACTAGATGCACAAAAATCACAGAAGTACCGTGCTACTATGTTAGCGAATGAGGCTAGCGGCCGCCTGGCGTAAAAGGAGCTTTTCAGGCGAAAATTCTTGAGAATAAATGCTTAAATCCCTGAATTCTTCATAGATATGGACGTAAAAGTTTTTGCCCAAAATAGCAACTTAACTTTTTTTTTTTTTTTTTTGCTGCAAGTTTTCAACAGCTAATAAATCACTTAATTTTTACATCAGAAACTTAATAATTGAGGAAAACATGCCTAATCAATTATAGATAACATAAAATAGATTAATACATTCTATATACAATCACAACTTATTATAGAATAGAATAGACCTTTATTATCATTATACAGTTGTACAGTGAAATTGTGGAGCATCTCTCTTTACAGTACAGGATAAGATAAGTTCAAATCTCAAAAGTGACTTGCAAGTATAAAGTATGAACTCTAAATAAGCATTAATATAAAATGCGTATAATTCAGGCAATGCAAATAATCGATGTGGTGTTACCAGGATGTGAGCCTCATCTTTCAGCAATCACCTAGCCTCTTTCTATGCCTTGCGTTTTCTGGTCAGCTTCCTCAACTTGTACAAGTCCCTGTTCCTTGCCGTCTCCTTTCTGCCCTCCCCGACTCTGCTCCTTTTCCTGCCGGTCGGCCACTGCAAGGCCTTGTTCTTCCTCGCTTCTGAAGTCACATCCTTGGAGAAGTTTGCACCAAAACAGTTGAAGAGGGACCGCCAAGAATTCAAGCAGGTGCTCCTGGAGGGACCGCCCGGCCCGTCTCAAGGTCTCCCTTGTCCTCTGGAATATTTCCAGGATGTCGGCCGTGTCCCTGTGCTCCTCCTTGCCCGTGGTCATGGCAAGGAGCCACAGGCCAGCAACCGTGTTGGTGTTGACAACCGCCATGATGAGCCTGACGCTCTGCTCACCTTCTGGGTCAACTTTGAGCCGGCCTTGTCAGACTTGTAGTTCTCCCATCTGGCCAGCACCTTCAGGCTCGAGAATCGGGCCATCTTCATCCTCTCAAGCGCCAAAAAAACAAGTTTGTTTTAGAAGGATAGGTGTTCATCTTTTTTATAAAGTGAATAATGCTGGCCACTTAGTTCAGCCCCAGGACACCTGGGCAGCACCATACAGCCATTGTTGTGAAAACTGCTATAGATGTTCTTCCAAAGGTGCACAGGGTCAAAGTAGATTAAGATCTGCTTGTTGCCATCGGCGTAGGGGTTGGTGTAGGACCAGGTGCCCTCGGGGAACTCAAGGCTGGCGTAGTAGCCAGCATTGTTGGCGCGGCCGTCAAAGCTGGCTGAATGGAAACACAAAGAGCTTTTTGCATTGAAAATGCTTGTGAATAAATGCTTAAATCCCTGTATTTATATATATACATACACATATATATATACACACACATATACATATAAAGGGTGTAATAGTACATGTATTTGTATTGAACCGTTTCGGTTCGGGGTGCTCGGTTCAGAACGGAAGCGTACCGAATGAGTTTCTGACGTAACGTAGCCCTTACTTTTCGAGGCCGTGAGTCGATTGGGTTACAGTTTCTTTGTGTTGATTATATTTACTCCGTCCTCTCTACTAAAATGAGGACCAACACGGTAGGACAGTATAACCCAGAAACGTCAACGGCGCGACAACGTGGCCGCCGCGAGAACGCAGTGAAACGCGGGCGTTAAAGTCAATCAGCCAATGCACACCAGTCGCAGTGCGGCCGCATGTTAGACGCGTCCCAGAAGCGGCTCAACGCGACACACGAGAAAAGAACGGCAGAGTTTATTATTTGACGCGAGACGTGGCCCTCCTGCGTCAATACTACTAGCTAGGTTCGGGGAGACCGGAAGTCACTCGTGTAAAAATACGGTGGATCCGGTCGATTTTCAAACTAATATGCAATAGTAACCCACTTTTTGAGTCCATCAGATCTCATGAGTGGTAGATCGGGGCACAGTTGACTTGTCTTTGTTGATTTACTGCTGTCTTCTCTGCTATAATAATAACCAACACGGCCCCGTGTTCAATACAAAACCCTCTTACCTACCACAACAAAACAAGTAGGAACTAATATTTACATAGGAACTAAAGTTATACAACATAAAATATACAATATAAATAAATACTACATCACATTTGTAAAATATAAACACATCAAATACATAATAGCCTATTTAATAAAATAAATTGAAATGAGCTAAAACACCTTTAATTAAATAATAAGAATAAAACACAGATCCTGCTTACACAATTAAATTTATTAATTTCTGTGTGGTGCTTTAACTTGAGAAGATCCACCAGTAAAGCTTTTGAAAACCGTTCATAAGGGAAAAAAATGATTCATTGAGGCATTTCATTTGTAAAATACATGTTAAAATCTTTGTCATTGGGATTGCTTTTCTCTTTAGCACGGGACTTTTTTTCTTCTTTCTTTCAGAAACAAAGCTGACCAATACGCGGGGTCTGAAAGGCAAATTGTTGTTGGATTATTATCTTTAAATACCCGCTACTTTTTGAGCAGAATTCTAGCTTTGTATAGGCTAATGTTCCTATTGTTGAAAGCACAAAAGTGTGTAATAAACGAATAGCAGATTTATATTTTGCATTTTGTCAGTTACGAAAATTAGCCCCCGCCATGTGTAAACAAAGAGCTTTGTCTGTTAAAAATTCTGTGAATAAATGCTTAAATCCCTGAATTCTTTATAGATATGGACGTAAAAGAGTCTCGATTCTTGGTTAAAAGCAACAAAAAAAACGGGCAGTTTGTATTTACTTTACGTAAATTTGTCAAAGAATGATGCTGGTCCGTTAGCTCTTTGTTGTGATAAGGGGGCTGCCACAATGGCTTTTTCTGTTGAAAATTCTCGTGAATAAGTGCTTAAATCACTGAATTCTTTATAGATATGTACATAAAACAGTCTCGATTCTTGGTTAAAAGCAAAAAACGGGCAGTTGGCAGTTATCTTCCGTAAATATTGCAAGGTATAATGCCAATGCCGGAGCGGGTAATTTCTCCCATTGATTTTTTCGTAACGTTTCAAAATACATGCATGGTCCGAAAAATATAATAATTACCTTGCATCCTCCAACAAATCACTCCTGAGACAATCCTTCTTGTTAGTATGCGGTCCAGCATTGGTACTTTTTAAATGCAAATACGGCTTTGTGCTCGCTGCATGTGTGAGAGTTTTTACTGCCACCGACTTCTAATAAATGAAGCGGAGTGTTGAAACAGCCCCGAATGGGAAGGCAGGGTACAGTGAATTGAAAAGCTGTCATGTTAAATATTATAAAGTCTATGGCAAAGGTTTAATCATACAATAATAGTTCTGATATATATAAAACCTTTTCTCTGCGTATGTTTCACTTAAAACGACAGACAAGGTTTTGATAAAGTGCAGGCAAGCAAAAAGAATCTTGAAAAAAAAATTTTTTTTCAATGTCGCTGCCAGCCTCACAGTAAAAATGGATTGCATGTCTACCGCCGTCAGTGGCAACCAAAGAGTTAAGTAAAATTGCGAAAAGGTTTATTTTCCTGTAGATCCCCTCCACTACCTGATGATCTCTGTGATTAATGCGCTGCGGCACAGTGAAAACCAAAGAAATGTTTTAGGACAATACAGTTTCTATCCATGTATTGTATATGTGTTGTTTGAATGTGAAAAGGAATCTTAAAAGTTTTTGTGTCCACCTAAGGTTCACCGTGCCAAAGCTATCCTCTCCCACCTGGTGAAATGCATCGCTGGGGAAATAGTGGCTCTTAAAGACAATGCTGCTAACCCAGAGAAACGTGTGCGCTCTCGAACGATCAGTGCGGGAGGAAGCACTGCCAGAGAAAGGAAGATGTTTGGCAAAGATGAGAATTCAACGCCGGACTACACAGAAATAAGCTCCATTCCTCCTCTTCCCCTCTATGCTCTCCTTGCAGCTGATGAGGACACGCCTCCAAAACCTGGTCAGTATTCACAATGTGGCATGTATTGTATTTCAACCAAACCAATTTTAAAAGAAAATGCAGCTGTTTTCGTTTGGCATGTAACATGGTGTGAAAATGCAGTAATTTATTCTCCTTTTTGCTTTCCGCTTTTGTTTTGGGACTAGAGTATTATAATAGTAGAACGTATGTTAAAGTTTTTCTCTAAGTGATACTGTTATTGAATTAATCTGTTTCCCCGATTTAGCTGAAGGGGATTTTGACTAAATGTCTTGCATAATTGGGTTAATTTCAATACTGTTTTGTCATAGAAAAAGTAGGTAGTGTGAGTGGTGACAGCGGCCATGGATCCAGTCACACGGATGCTTACGATGAGTTATTTCACACACCAAGCATTGCGGACTTGGATCCTATGGCTCAAGATGAGCAAGAAGAACCTGGGAACAAGGTAGACATCTGATAAGGAAAATGTCCAGAACAGTGGTTCTTCACCTTAAGTTTCTCATGTGCATAAACCGAATGCGTTGGAATTAGATCCCCCCCCCCCCCCCCCCCCCCCCCAAATTCAAGACCAATATACTTAAGATGGCAAGCTATATCCTCATGAATTCCTGTTCAAAAATATTCTTTCAGACAGCAGGTTTTTAAACAGGTCAAAATTTGTTGTTTAATATTTTTATCTTTATGCCTGAAGCATTACCAGAAAAGGCCAAGACTGGCCCAATGTGCATTTCTTTGAATTTTTCAAATTTGGAGGAGTAAATCTTTATTGCTCAATATTAAGCCTGTTAAGTCGCATTAACCTTGACCATGTAGTGTATATCGTGTTTACATCTCATATGATATCAAATTTAATGAAACACTCTGTATTTTCGTAGTGCACAAAACGATCAACAAAATCTGTACACAAAATTAATACACTACCAAAAAAAAATCTTCACACAAAAAAATACAACAGTGTGAAACAAAAAAAAGTACTCCAAATAATTTGGCATTTCACATATTTTGCGTTTCACATTGGAAAAAGACATGAAACTCGATTCATTTAAACTGTTCCTGTTTTTGTGTCTTGTCGACATTCTCATTCTATTGTTGTTTTATTGCATCACATACAATTTTCAATGGCATAAAATGTGACTGAAATGTTTTTGTATGTCAGCGCAGTCTATGCCGCTCATAGATGTGTTCTCCTTCCTCATACCAAGTGAGAGTCAACCTTCCACTAAGCAAACCAGTTTCTCCTCCTATGAGATACAGGCCTAGCATTTGAAAGAAATGGAATAAAGCCATTAAATTGGGGGCAAATCAGTCCAAAAACTGGTCTACAACACCACTTTGCACAGATTCAGTCAGCGTACGAAAATATGGTTGTGCGTGTGTTAACACAGAAGACACACAGTTCGCCTTAGATTCACTCACAGAACCCCTGAGGTTTGATCAAACATAGGTTAAGAACCACTGGTCTAGAAATTATGATGTTGTTACATTTTGATTGACACTTGTCTTTTATGCTTCCATTAGGTAATTGACTTGTCCCAGTACAGCCCCACATACTTTGGTCCAGAGCATGCGCAAGTTCTTTCCAGTCATCTCCTCCACTCCAGTTTACCAGGCTTAACTCGCATGGAGCAGATGTCACTCATGGCACTCGCTGACACCATTGCGACCACCAGTACAGAGTTGAAAGACAGCCAGGACCAGAGCAAAGGTACTGCAATGGAGGATGGCGAGACAATGGATCCAGTCGATAGCTTTGTTGTGAACAAGTAATCCATTCTATAATGTCCTGTGTAAGCCTGTCGCAATATGCAATAATTTCATTTATCGCAGGATAAATAAAAAAGAAGGCGGTAATTTTCCCGCTACGATTTATCGCCTCGCGTGCACGTGCGTGTGCGGCAGACATGCTGTTAAAAGTTCGGATTCCCTGTTACCATCTGCGCAAAATGCATCTTCGTTCCAGGTCCAGCAGAAAATAGCGGCGGAGCCAATCGTTCCCATTATATCCTGTTGTTCAACGTATACCGGCCGCATCAGTGCTCCGGATTGACTGCGGACAGTCTCCGGCGTGCCGGTGTTGTTGACGTGTGGTCGCGCCCGTCAGGGGTGACATTTCACGCGGGGCGGCTATTTTTCGGCACAACACCGGATATTTGAGTGGCAAATTAAGAGCGCTGTGCTTCAAACTCGTCTTGTTTATGAAAGTCGATTGTCATGTGCTGGTGTTGTGCAGTAATGAGCAGACGTAACTTCTGTGGCGTTTGCTAACTTTTTTAATGCGCACACACACGAGATATCATGAAATGGCAAACTAGATGTGCTACGTCCCATGCTATTGGCTACGTGAGCCCAGAGTGATTATGGGACACGTAGTCCATATACTACATCGATGAATTATAAACCGCCATGACTGAATGGAAGTTAAGAAGGACAAATCAATCCATACCAGTGATTATAGATAATGCTGCAAATATTGTTAATTCAGTACGTGACACAGATGGATTGTGACCACAAATAGGATCTCTTGCTCATGTAGTAAACCTAGCTGCTGAGAGAGCTGTAGCAATCAAGTGTGCCCCGCCTCACTTTACAAACTGTAAAGATTGTTCTCAGCACTTCTATCCTAAATTTCTTCAGATCAGTAAGAAGTAAGCACATAGAGATAATGCACTAAAATGCATGTTTATATGATGGCAATTTAATCTTTGCTCGTTTGCACAAAAAAAAAAAAAAAGAAAGAAACAAAAAATAGTTATTATTTTTTTCAGAGCATTAAATGTATTGAATCAGATCGGAAATCGTGTCCCCCGTATCGAAAATCGTAGCGAACTGTGACTTAACTGTATCATTGCATCCCTATGGAACACCATTGCAGAAGCTATGAAGGGAAACGTTTTCATTTGCCTACGTGCTTAAGTTATTAATTGCAATTGTACTTTTTTTTTTTTCTTGAAAAACACATTTTATTTATTCTGTGTGGTATTAATATTGTTGTCTTTTCCTTAAGAGGCATGGTCTATTGTTTTTAGTTGTATTCTCACTGTTATTGTGAATTGTTTTTTTTTTTAAATTGGGGGGGCGCAATAATATCGCATATCGCAATAATTTATTAGATAAATTATCGCACACTAAAATTTGTTATCGCGACAGGCCTATTCCTGTGGCAATATTTTGAAATATGTGTGATTATTTTCTATGCAGGCGGCGAGACACTGGATGACTGCGGCCTGAAGTTTTTACTTGCTGTCAGACTGCACACGTTCCTATCTACCTCTCTGCCGCCAGCCCATAGAGCACAGCTTCTGCGGCAAGGTAAAGTGTTAGAGTGGACTTAAATTATTTGTAATATAAGAAAAGATGCATACTCACACATTTTATAATCGAACTTGCTGATTCAAAAGCACTCATTCTTTTACAGTACCACTTAACTAGCTAGAGTTAGAGTCAAATAAAAGATGAAAAATAAAACTTTTTGTAGTGTTTTTATAAGCCTTGAGCATAAAATCTCAATGAGAAATGGGAACAAGACACTATTCATCACCCTTAACTGCTACAGTAAAAACTTGAAGAGGGCATTGCAAGGTAAAAAATGTACACTACGCTTCGCTCATCTGTACTAAACATCTTAAGATTCTTGGCACCCTAACAACATGATGTTCATTTGTCCTCTTCTTTAGGCCTCTCGACATGTCATTATGCCTGGGCTTTCCATTCTGAAGCCGAAGAGGAGCTGCTTCATATGCTGCCTGCCCTCCATCAGGGAGAGCCCACCTGGCCTGAGCTACGCTCCATGGGTGTGGGCTGGTGGCTTAGGAGCACCAACAAGCTTCGCAGATGCATTGAAAAGGTGAGAAGGGATCCAAGGGACCATTATTACAGTTAAGGGGTATTTTTGTTTCCAAAGGATTGCACATGCAAATATGTGTGGGTCTGATGGGCCGGTTCGATCACTGGCAGCCGTCCCGGGCAAAATAAATTGAGCGTCAATCGCTGACAGTGTTAGCGAATGAGTTAATACTTAAAAATAGAAATACATTTAAAAGAACGAATCTTTTTTTTACCCAATTTCAATCCTCTGTTTAACCATGGTACCCGCGGGTTATTAAAAGTATTAAAAAAAGCATTGTATTTAGTTTTCCATTATTAAAGGTATTAAAAGTATTAAATTAGCTGTTGTAAGTCTGGAATTTTTTCACCGTGGTCTTCAATAAACTTCAATATAAATTTATGTAAATTTTATATAAATTTCAATAAACATCTCAGTGCAACCTAAATTATAACTGTGGCGGTTTTTTTTTTTTTTTTTTTTTTTTTTGTGTAAATCCATAACGAAAATGACGCATAGAATTGTTACGATGCACTGCACTACAAATCGAAATGCAACTCGTGCGTGCCAAACCACCACAACAGGCAAAACGGAGAATCCACCCACCTCTGCATCGGGAATGCGTCCGTTTGTCAGTGGAACGAAAACCCTGCAGGCAGAAGTATTGTGGATTCTGAACACCAAAACAGACCACCATTCATATACTTCAAATGACTCCATTGGAGATCTGTTTTGGATATTACGTCATTTTTGATCGGCATCGGATGTTGGTCATATTACGTTTTGTTTCAGAGGGAGCGTTCCCGATGTCGTAACTGTCTTTTGTAACGAATTTTCAGTTGGCAGGAAAAAAAAGCGCACATTTTCTTAATGTTTAAATAGTCTACATATTTTTGTGATCATTATAAATGCATAAACACAATGAAATAACGCTGGAAAATATTTGTTAAACATAATGTTGGTCAAATCGTGTTTTTTTTTTCCGGAGGGAGCATTCCCGACTTCTTAACTGCAGCCAATTTAAGCTCATCAAGACTTTAAGATAGAGGTAAAATCAGGCCTAAAAAATCCAGCCCGACCCGAACTGGTCCGCGGGTATTAAAGCCCAACCCACGTTTTGTGTGATAACATTTGTGACGATGTCTGCATAAAAGCCTGTCTTATGTAACAAATTCTTAGTTAGCAGAAAAAAACCCACACATTTTCTTAATGTTTAAATAGACTACATATTTTTATGATCATTATAAATTTATTTACACAACAAAATAACGCAGGAAAAGTTTGTTAAATATAAATAAACAGATGCGGTTTTGCGGACTCGCAGAGGGGAAGATTAAAAAGGGCTTATATAGGCATGCTCTGGCTCTGCAATGACCATACAGCGCCTTCTTTTTTTTTATCCAAATTATTTATTTTATAACAAGTATTCCTTAGTTTATCATTCATACATCGTTAATATATAGTTATTTCAAAAAGTTAGCGAGAAAGAACCCGACGTAATAATTGACATTTTAATTTTGGTCATGTTTTCAGTTTAATTTAGCTGTTTCCAGCTTGCTATGTTTATAATTGCAATGTTTGTTTACCGCTTTTCCTCTTAACTGCGAAGAGGGAGGAAGTTACATCGGCCGCCGCTATGATATTTAAGTCATCAGCCATCTGCTGTGACCCGGGAATTTATCGCCTGCTTTCACGCACACTGCTTCCCATGTCCGTCGACACGGGAAATTGTTTTCACACACAACTGCTGCACGGTTAAGTCCCGCGATATTCCCGTTGCTTTGGAGTATGTGATAGGGGCTCAAGTTACATCCAGATACTTTAGGTTGCAGTTCATGGGTCACGCGAAGGCAGTGGACCTGCTTAAACATTTCGGTTTGCCTTTCGAATTAAAGGGGAATCGCCGTTTTAACTCGAGTTACCCATGTTCACTGGGGTCTTGGCAGGTGAACTAGCGGCTAGCCTGTTACAGAAGATGGCTGGTCTGAGTCCTGTCCTCCTCCTCTTTTTGTCCATAACTATTGTGTGCGTGTGTGTGTTTAAAAAGATTCTGACAGACTTTATAATGTTACTTTAAAGTGTACGTGACACGAAAAAGCATGTTTATTTCATAATACACGCAGTATTTTATGCTCCTGAATGATATGGACCGCTTCGATGTGTGTGGAAGCGATCGCTATATTTATTTAGTTTTTTTAATCCCGCGCCATGAAAATGTGTGACTTCCGGCTTCGGTCTTGCATTGAGGAGGAGGGCGCTGTGACGTGTACGGTAGAAGGCGTCCTCTTCACTATACAGCGTACTGTTGTGTATGAGGACGAAGTATTCAGCTGATTTTGCGGATTAATACATTTATTTTTCGCATCACGCCAGCCAAACGGCTGCAGAAAAATCATTCTGTATGAGGGAGAGGCGTATGCGCCTTTTTGGAGTTTCAAAATGTTCCCATTCACCGTGGATATTGGCCAAAACAAGCCCGACTACAGTGGGAGCATTGGACTTACGAGGAAGTGAGTAAACATCTTGTTTAGTATTATGTCAAATATTAATACAGCTATTACAAAGTAAACACTACAAACTTTCTTTAAATAAAGGACTACTTACGTTTGATCATTGATAGGCATGTAAAAAGCTATCCTCATGCACATTAGCAGCACGTTAGCTCCACAACAACTGCAGCCGCCCTCCTCCGGGGTACGGACTGTAAATTGCTCTCCGCCGGGCGGTTTGCCGATCCGCACAGACAATCGACAACCCAGTCGTCATGTCAAATAATCCAGGCTAATTATGTGTGATTTTCCGCTTCGAAGACTTTGAAACATCACTCAGTTCGGTTAGTATGTCGGGTAGCTGTCATGCCTTTTGGTTTGTTTACATTCTCCGAAGCCGGGGAAGGGAAATGACATATGTCCGATTTAGGTGTCATAAAATATCGTTCGGGAGGTGCGACAGTAAAGGTGAAGTCGACAGTTTTGACCATTATGGAGTAATTATGCCATGTCGTCCTGAAAAAATGCATTTTTATTATTTCATATTCCATTTAGCACAAGACTGTTATTTGTCATGACCATGCCATTTATTTAGCAATTGGGGAAAATACTTGGATAAAAAGAATATCCTGTAAAAATATTGATGTAAAGAGACAGAAACAATGACATTTTGCAGCTCTTTTCGTCGCGTTTCCTCGTTGTGAATAGTTCCCCCTTGACAGGCTGACTGGTCCTTCTCAAGTCATTTATATAGCTATTGGGGAAAAATACTTGGATTAAAAGAATATCCTGTAAAAATATTGGAGTAGAGAGACTGAAAAAATGACATTTTACGGCTCTCTTCGTTGCGTTTTCCTCGTTCTGAATAATTCCCCCTCAATGGGCTGAATAGTAAAACCGACGAGCCCAGTCTACCGCTGACGTCATCCACCTGTTGGGGACGCTAAAGCCCTATAATGGTTGGCGTGGCTAACCATCCATCCATCCATCCATTATCTTCCGCTTAGTCCGGGGTCGGGTCGCGGGGGCAGCAGCTTTAGCAGGGAAACCCAGACTTCCCTCTCCCCAGCCACTTCAGCCAGCTCCTCCGGCGGGATTCCAAGGCGTTCCCAGGCCAGCCGAGCGACATAGTCTCTCCAGCGTGTCCTGGGTCGACCCCAGGGCCTTCCGCCGGTGGGACATGCCCAGAACACCTCTCCAGGGAGGCGTCCAGGAGGCATCCGAACCAGATGCCCGAGCCACCTCAACTGGCTCCTCTCAACGCGGAGGAGTAACGGCTCAACACCAAGCCCCTCCCGGATGACCGGGCTTCTCACCCTATCTCTAAGGGAGAGCCCGGACACCCTGCGGAGGAAACTCATTTCGGCCGCTTGTATCCGGGATCTTGTTCTTTCGGTCACGACCCACAGCTCGTGACCATAGGTGAGGGTAGGAACGTAGATCGACCGGTAAATCGAGAGCCTCGCCTTTTGGCTCACCTCCTTCTTCACCACAACGGACCAGTGCAGAGTCCGCATCAGTGCAGACGCTGCACCGATCCGCCTGTCAATCTCCCGCTCCCTCCTACCCTCACTCGTGAACAAGACCCCAAGATACTTGAACTCCTCCACTTGGGGCAGGATCTCATCCCCGACCCGGAGAGGGCATGCCACCCTTTTCCGGCTGAGAACCATGGTCTCGGATTTGGAGGTGCTTATCTTCATCCCAACCGCTTCACACTCGGCTGCGAACCGCCTCAGTGAGAGTTGGAGGTTGCGGCTTGATGAAGCCAACAGCACCACATCATCTGCAAAAAGCAGAGATGTAATGCTGAGGCCACCAAACCGGACACCCTCAACGCTTCGGCTGCGCCTAGAAATTCTGTTCATAAAAATTATGAACAGAATCGGTGACAAAGGGCAGCCTTGGCGGAGTCCAATCCTCACTGGGAACGAATTCGACTTACTGCCGGCAATGCGGACCAGACTCTGACGCCGGTCGTACAGGGACCGAACAGCCCTTACCAAGGGGCTTGGTACCCCGTAGTCCGGGAGCACCCTCCACAGGACTCCCCTAGGCACACGGTCGAACGCCTTCTCCAAATCCACAAAACACATGCAGATTGGTTGGGCAAACTCCCATGCACCCTCGAGGACCCTGCTGGTCCACTGTTCCACGGCCGGGACGAAAACCACACTGCTCCTCCTGAATCCGAGATTCGACTTCCCGACGAACCCTGCTCTCCAGCACCCCTGAATAGACTTTACCGGGGAGGCTGAGGAGTGTGATCCCTCTATAATTGTAACACATCCTCCGGTCCCCCATCTTAAAAAGAGGGACCACCACCCCGGTTTGCCAATCCAGATGCACTGTCCCCGATGTCCACGCAATGTTGTAGAGGCGTGTCATCCATGACAGCCCAACAACATCCAGAGCCTTTAGGAACTCCGGGCGGATCTCATCGACCCCCGGGGCCTTGCCACTGAGGAGCTTTCCAACAACCTCAGTGACTTCAACCCCAGAGATTGGAGAGCCCACCTCTGAGTCCCCAGACTCTTCTCCCTCCAAGGGAGGCGTGTCGGTGGAATTGAGGAGGTCTTCGAAGTATTCTCCCCACCGACTCACGACGTCCCGAGTCGAGGTCAGCAGTACCCCATCTTCACCATACACAGCGTTAATGGTGCACTGCTTTCCTCTCCTCAGACACCGGATGGTGGACCAGAATTTCCTCAAAGCCGTCCGGAAGTCGTTTTCCATGGCCTCGCCAAACTCCTCCCATGTCCGAGTTTTTGCCTCGGCGACCGCCGAAGCTGCAGTCCGCTTGGCCAGCTGGTACATGTCAGCTGCCTCCGGAGTCCCACAGGCCAAAAAGGCCCAGTAGGCCTCCTTCTTCAGCTTGACGGCATCCCTTACCGCTGGTGTCCACCAGCGGGTTCGGGGATTGCCGCCACGACAGGCACCAACTACCTTACGGCCACAACTCCGATCGGCCGCCTCAACAATGGAGGTGCGGAACATGGCCCACTCGGACTCAACGTCCCCCACCTCCCCTGGGACAAGGGAGAAGTTCTGCCGGAGGTGGGTGTTAAAGCTCTTTCTGACAGGGGATTCTGCCAGACGTTCCCAGCAACCTAATCACGCCCCTCCAGGTCTCACTGTCGTTGCCCACGTGAGCGTTGAAGTCCCCCAGAAGAACGAGGGAGTCCCCAGAGGGGGCGCTCTCCAGCACACTCTCCAAGGACTCCAAAAAGGGTGGGTACTCTGAACTGCTGTTAGGTGCATAAGCACAAACCACAGTCAGAACCCGTCCCCCCACCCGAAGGCAGAGGGAAGCTACCCTCTCGTCTACCGGGATAAACCCCAACGTACAGGCGCCAAGCCGGGGGCAATAAGTATGCCCACACCTGCTTGGCGCCTCTCACCATGGGCAACTCCAGTGTGGAAGAGAGTCCAACCCCTCTCGAGAGAATTGGTACCAGAACCCAAGCTGTGTGTGGAGGAGAGTCCGACTATATCTAGTCGGAACTTCTCTGCCTCGCACACCAGCTCGGGCTCCTTCCCTGCCAGAGAGGTGACATTCCATGTCCCAAGAGTCAGCTTCTGCAGCTGGGGGTCGGACCGCCAAGGCCCCTGCCTTTGGCTGCCACCCAACTCCCTACGCACCCGACCCCTTTGGCCCATCCCACAGGTGGTGAGCCCATGGGAAGGGGAACCCACGTTGCCTTTTCGGGCTGTGCCCGGCCGGGCCCCATGGGGACAGGGCCGGCCACCAGACGCTTGCCTTCTAGCCCCACCTCCAGGCCTGGCTCCAGAGGGGGGCCCCGGTAACCCGCGTCCGGGCAAGGGAAACTTGAGTTCATTTGTTTTACTCATCATAGGGGTCTTTTTGAGCCGTGCTTTGTCTGGCCTATCACCTAGGACCTGTTTGCCATGGGTGACCCTGCCAGGGGCTTAAAGCCCCAGACAACATAGCTCCTAGGATCATTGGGACACGCAAACCCCTCCACCACGATAAGGTGATGACTCACGGAGAGGGGCGTGGCTAACCAGCAGATTAAAAGACTAATTTCTCGTCATCTGCGCTTTGCTAAATTGTTGTATATAGTCGAATCGTCTCAAAATATGATTCTAATTCACATAATAATGCCATTTAAGACTTTTTTTCTCATGTCGTATGCTCTTTAAATGTGTTTTAATTGTATCTTCAATGTATGTGCATTCTTTTGTCAAACACACTTAGTAATGGAGGTTAAATTTGATGTTCAGTGCTTTATTTATTTAATATGATTCAATATGATCTAAATAATGGATTCAAGAAAAGTAATTTTCAGTTGAAATGGCATTAAAAAAGGTCTTAAAAGTCTTGAATTTAGATGTATCAATTCTGGGGGGACCCTGTTAACAAATGAAATGAGGATTTCAAGTTGGCTTTTGTATCTTTTCATTTCTCTGAAAGCGGCCCTCGGAGAAAAAAGTTTGGACACCCCTGGCCTGCACTCAGTTGTCTAATTTCATGACTTTAAATATTCTGTGATGCAAGTCATTAATGATACCTAAAGCGAAACATTTCTTTTGAAATGTTTTCACCACTTTTTCTCAGTTTTTCCAAGCAGATAATTAATTTAACACCCTCTATTTGAAATCTTAGTAAGCCAGCAAATTGTAGGTGTTTTGCTCTTGTTCTTTTGATATAGACAATGAACAATTATCACTTGTAATTACACCGAGATCAATTTGTTTTAACCTGTCATGTGTGACCACAACGCTCCCTTCAGGAACATTGCACAAATGGTTGTTTACCTAGGTTGCTATTAAAGATAGACCGATATGGGTTTTTCAGGACCGATAGCGATTATTAGTAGTTAGAGGGGTCGATAAATGATTTTCGAAGCCGATATTTGCAGTAAAAGCGTACAAATTGACATAAAAAATTTGGAATAATGCAAACAATTTTGTTTTCTGTCCGGAGCTTCTCACCCAAGAAAACTTTTCCTCTCACTCCCCAGTGTATATGAAGACAGCTTCTTGTTCGGAGGATTTGTCTCTGCCGCTTGTGGGTGGCGTGGTTCAGTGGTAGAGTAGTTTTTTTCTAACCCAGAGGCTGTGGGCTTGATTCTCCGCCTTGATGACCTCGTCTAAGTATTTTTGAGCAAGATACTAAACCCCACGTTGCTCCTGGTGCTGCGTCACCAGTAGGTAGAATAGGATATAGTGTGAAGTGCCTTGAGGGTCTTAAAAAGCTGGAAAAGTGCAATACGAGTGTAACTCCATTTACCATTACCATTTAACCAATCAGAGGACTGGGTGAATACTAGTGCAGGAGACAGGAAGCAGGAGAGAGACGCGCAGCTGCATCTGAGCCAAAATAACCCAGTTTTAAGTTGATAAAAAAAAAAAAAAAAAAAGGCCGATACCGATGTACGCCAAATTTCCAAATATCAACACCGATAATCGGCCCGGACCACTTAGTAAAATGAGATATTGACAAAGAAATACACACAGTTTTCAAAATTTTAATAACACACCTTAACTTTTCGTTCCAAACAGCGCCAACAAACACGGCAGTTATATAGCAGCGGCACGGAAGTTGCATAGCATCAGCACGGCGGTACAGCACACATTGGGCTGGTTATTAAAAACATAAAAGTCTCTGTTAGCAATCTTCATCTTCCTCCTGTGCACTCAAACCATGGAAGTATTCACCCTCAGTGTCGGATATGAAGACGCTCAGATACACTTCGCCACGCACCTACTCAGTCTCTCCTTCGCCGTCACGGCCTTGTATGTCTCCCATAATGAGGCAAATGCACTCCTGAGCCCGTGCTGTCCTCTTCGGCATGCAGCAGACTGGCCCCTCGAAACCCGTTGGTGATTGCGGACTTCTTTCCCACTGCTTCACGCTGCCAGGCTCTCCCGGCATGCCTGCACAATAGGTGCTCTTCGCATGAGACGAGTCTTGGCAAACGATCTCTCGCCGCGAGTCGTCAAAACAAGACGAGGGTCCGCCACCTCTATTCATGCACAAAGTACAAAGTTAAACCACCGGTCATAGTGCAAACAAGCGTCTTCCTCGACACTTATATTCCACGTGTCTCACTTCCACATTCCATGCTCGAGCGCCCCGGGCGGCCGTCAGAAAAATGCACAAATTGGCTGCATCATTGCACATGCCGCAGGATCCAAAATGAGGGGAAAAAAGTAGCGGCTTGTAGTCCGGAAATTACGGTACATAAATATAAACCTGTGTTGTTTCTCTCCTTTGTCAGGTTGCCAAGGCCACTTTTCAGAGAAGTAATGATCCTTTGGATGTAGCCATATTTTACCTGGCAATGAAGAAGAAGGCCGTGGTGTGGGGACTGTACAGGTAGATTTTTTTTTTATGTGAAGCACATGTGGAATATGTTTGCAATGAATGAAATTATGTTATTCTTGATTTGAAATCAATCACACAGGACTTAATGCTTTCGATCTGGTCTCTAGATCACAGAAAAATGCCAAGATGACTGAATTTTTCCGCAATAACTTCAGTGAAGACCGATGGAGGAAAGCAGCCTTGAAAAATGCCTTCTCTCTGTTGGGAAAGCAGCGTTTTCATCATTCAGCAGCCTTCTTCCTTTTAGCCGGCTCGCTTAAGGATGCAGTAGAGGCAAGTGGATCATAAACTTGAAAAGAAGTGCAGCTGTGAGTAATATGTCTACAAATTAATTTTGCCACAAGCTAAACATCAGTGGCAACTATATCTTCAAACCTCAGCAGCTTTTTACACAATGCAATCGAGAATTTGGGATATAAGATCCTTTGAAGTTCTACTTTCTTCATGGGATGCCATTTTTTTCCTACTACACCGATAGGCTCGCTGTGTTGAATAATGAGAGAGTGTTTTTATTTAAAAATTATATCGTGTATTAACACTCAAAAGACACAGCTCTTTTGGTTAACCTTTATTCATGAAGGTTACTTCTGTTTACAAAGACCCCAAAGCAATGAGTCATATTATTTAATCTGCATGAGTAACTACAACTTCTCTTAGCACTTTATTCAAATGAGCTCCATCCAGGCAAAGAGCTATCATTGATTTTGTTTGGTCTCTTTGGCTTAGAGGTAGTCTCATTGAAATGCACCTCACTCCTCTTTAGTAAGGACAAGTAGAAAAACAGCACTTCATCTTACCCTGAGTGAGCATTCATCTAATTTAACTTTTTCTTTATGAAGTCGAACTCCCTCAAAGCTTGAGAGATTTTGCCTTTATTTCCTCTCTCAGGTGTGTTTAGAAAAACTGCAGGACCTTCAGCTGGCCCTTGTGATATCCAGACTGTATGAGTCAGAGTTTGAGACGGCATCCACCTACAAAAAGATCCTCCAGAGACATGTGCTGGGACACGATAAACAGGTGCCGTGCCAAAGTCACACGCTTGAGGGGTTCTTGTTTTTCACTGGGAGATAACGAATCATTTGATGAGAGCAACCAGGTGTTGTTTTGATCCTCCATTGGTCTTTTGACAAGTATACTGCAGAGTTGCAAACAAAAACTCTGTATCCTTGACAACCATAAAATAACGTCTGCTGTCTTTGCGTCTTGAATAAAGAGTTGATTTGCATATTTCAGATACCAATGCATCAGGATCCCTTCCTGCGAAGCATGGCCCACTGGGTCCTGGAGAACTACAGCAAGGCCTTGGACACACTCTTAGTGCAGAATACCAGTAACGCAAAGTCAGGGTCCACTGACACTGGTACGTTAGCCTTGTGTTCCGCAGTTTACCCCTTATATGGTAGACATCCAATCCATTTTGACTGGGACAATGTCATTATGATACATCAGGCCGCAGAGCAAATTAAAAAAAAAAAAAATACAGTACTGTGCAAAAGTTTTAGGCAGGACACCTGCCTAAAACTTTTGCACAGTACCGTATATATATATTTTTTAATTATTAAATTTATTAGGATCACGGAAGCTTCCACTTGGGGAAAATATATACATACAGTATATCCTGTATATACATAATATAATAAAAATATACAGCACTGTGCAAAAGTTTTAGGCAGGTGTCCTGCCAAAAACTTTTGCACAGTACTGTATATATATATTTTTTTAAAAATATATTTATATTTACAGTACTGTGCAAAAGTTTTCTAGAAATTATGAAACCCGTTAGTCCAAAAAAATTAACAAAATCCATGAACAACCTGCTTCGTTATAAAAAAGCACAAGGTACAAACAGAGGGAAAAAAGACAAGACACAAGACATTTACATATATATTAATGTTCTTAAGCTTCTGATGTAATATACGTTTTAAACATGTTACTGTCACACCGAATCAATTTTAAACAAGAATAAAGTAGAAAAATGCTTGTCTTTTTTAAATGCTTCATTGAGTGAGTCCACTCAAATCCGCTCAAGATGCTTACTTACACACAATGAGTTGCCACAGCAACTGTTAAACAAGTTAAACGATGATTGACACATACAGCGCTTTCAAAGAGAGTCTCTGGCAAGATCAAACTTTAACGTCTGTCAATCATCATTAACTTTAATACCAACTCCAGTGCACTGCCTGACCAAGAAAAGTGGCAGGAGTGAGAGTGAGCGACTACGTGATCGGATCGGGAAATCTCTATGAAATACTGCAATTATTTATTTTTTTTTTTAATTGGGAAAAAAAATGCGATGGACTGAGGGCGCAAAGATTTAAGCGCGAAGTAGCGCGGGATCTGGTAATATCCGGCTTTTTCATATATGCTTATACCGATCTAAGACATACACTGGGTTATGAAAATACGTATACTAAATATATAAATTGGAGGCCGACCAATATGAGATTTTCAAAGGCCGATTTATTTTATTTATTTTTTTTCAATTCAGTCGGATTGTCGATATTTGCAGCCGATTTTGTAAGCAGATATTTGAGTCCAATATACCCCCTCACCCCCCCAAAAAAACACATCTTGATTATGATGGACAATTGAAACACTTAATATGTAAATTGTAAATTGTGTATATGAGAAATTAAACACACCAATAGTTGTAAACATTTATTGAACTGTAGGTTTACCCATACACAACCAAGTAAAACGAAAAGTACCAAACTGGTAAGCAGTTAAAATAAAAAAAGGAAAATGATATCTATATCTGTACTTATATACAAATGGAACTTTGTGTTTGTGTTCGTTCCCTAGAGACACCGAAACAACTGGACGGATTTTGATGCAATTTTACACAGTTGTACTTTATGTGTCTAGGAGTGTTCTTAGATAGGTTTGATCTCTGTAGACCACCATTTCGTGTGGAAAAAAATAATTCTAAACCCAAAAAACTAGTACCGTATTTTTCGGACTGTAAGTCGCACCGGAGTATAAGTAGCATTTTTGGGGGAAATTTACTTGATAAAATCCAACACATAGAACAGATATGTCACCTTGAAAGGCAATTTAAAATAAAAATACAATAAAGAACAAAATGCTGAATAAGTGTACAGTATGATAATGTTGCATGATGCATGAACAACGAAATGCGAACGTGGCCGGTATGTTAACGTAACATAGCTTTTTAGAGTTATTCAGATAACTGTAGCATAAAGAACAAGCTAACAAGTTTACCAAACCGTCAGTGTCACTCCAAAACACCAAAATAACATGTGAAATAATATAATAATGTGTTAATAATTTCACACATAAGTCGCTCCAGAGTATAAGTCGCACCCCCAGCTAAACTATGAAAAAAAAAAAAGTGACTTATAGCCCGAAAAATACGGTAAATTACCATAGAAAGTGCCACCTGATTGTGGAGGCGACAGCGCCACCTATTGGGGAAAAAAGCGCTTGCCTGGCACAGCCAGACTGTTCTCCCTGTGTTTTTCAAACACTGAGAATAGTCTGGGACCCAGCCCATTAACAGCCTCTCGAGCAAGTACAAAATCAATCGACAAATCAGATTCGTTTATTTGCGTGACGTGTTCTTAACGGGCAACATCACTCTTCCGCGTCGAAAGTCGTCTCCACAACAACACAGATGGCGAACAGGAGAGCCGAGAATATGTTCCAATCCATGCCATGGTAAAATCAGTTTTAAATTACCAAAAACACATCGACACAAGTCATTGACAACAGTCTGTCCCGCGCTAGCCATGTTGAATAACCTCCGCTGTCCTCGTATGTTTTCTTCCGCGCGCAAATCCCTCGTCCCGCCGGTTGCTGATTGGTCCACTCCGCTGTCTGTTTGCTGTGGCTTGCTCCACCCTGGAAATTTTATCCACTTAATGGTGGCCAGACTCAATAGCTGGAACAGCGGTGAGTCTGGAGTACCAGGCTAAAAAAAACGCATCTCGCGATTGCAGGGTCGCAGTTGCTTTTCTAACTTTACAGTTTCATGTACAAATTTATATGTGCTGTCATGAATGATACATTGTGACTTTGAGCACTCCACAAACAAGACGCTGGATTAAAAAAAAAAAGTACAATTTTCCAGAATGTTGATAAGGGACTCATTTCGGCTGGATATCTTAACCTCTATAAAGGCGAGTTTGTTTGTGTAGCTATCTGTGTTTACGGCTGGGCGGAAAACGAAATTTTACACATTTCTATTTTGTGCGTTGGGCAGTGTTCTTAGATGGGTTTGATCTCTGTAGGCCTCCATGTAGTGCGGACAATTAATTAGAAACTCCGAAAATTAGCATAGAAAATGCCAATTTTCACTTTTTCACCATAGAAATGCCAGGCCATACTGCTCGATAAATCCATCTAGCATACATTTAAAAAAAAAAAAAATCCTCGGTAAGCCCACATTTTGAGGTTTCTTATGTGTCAATTTAACAAACCCACCCACTTACAAGTACATGCCCGGCAACGCCAGGCGATACTGCTAGTATGCAATGAAGTCAAAACATAGACTAATCGTTTCAGTGATGCAAGTAGTTGCTTTAAAATATTTAAAAGGAAAACATTACATTAATTTCAATTAATACTTACTGCAATTAATAAATGCTAATGCTAAGCATCTCGTATCGTTAATATTTTTAATATGTAGATCAGTTGTCTGAACAAATGAGACATAATATGACTACTAAATATTAAAAACCGCTAACCTACATTTTCAATAATACTTTTAAAAGATTGATATATTGAACTTCATATAACCCAGACAGACATGAAGCACCGATGTGTCGAGTCGAGATCTTTTTATGTATTTTTATCAAATTCCATTTTAACATCAATGGTGGCACTAAGACAAAGCTCAAAGACATCATTGATGTGATGACCTTGTAGATTTCATAGCATAATTCCTCTTTATTCTGATTTTGTTAAAAGAGTGAACTATGTGTCACCCCAAATCCTTAATGGCTAATGCTTTTTAATATTAAGAGAAGTTAATGTGTGTGTGACAGGTTCCGCGTCCTCAAGTAACGCTGAGGTTTTCAACTTCTACACCTATCTCTGTACCCACCCACTCCTCCTACGTCGCCATTTCGGCTCCTCTGACAAGGCCAAAGTCGCCCTGACAGCAGAGGGTCGTAGGGCTGACTCCATTAGCCTGGAGGAGAGACGACTCTTCTTCACTGCCGCGTACGCTCACCTGCAAGCAGGATGTCCAATGCTTGCACTGGAAGTCCTTTCCAAGATGCCCAAAGTCCGCAAATGTTCCATACTCAATCAGGAGTCTGCCGAGGTCAGCGCTGGGAGTAAGAACGGGCCATTATCAGACCAGGATTGGTCCGAGCCTGCTTTGAATGGCTACGAGTCAGGCGGGGGAAGTTTGTCTAACAGCCGATCGGATTCAGTGTTGAGTTTTGACTGGAGCCAGCCATCACTCACACAACCAGATGAGCCTTTGGAGCTAAAGTGGGACAGTGATAAAGATGAGGAGGAGGAGGAAAGTAAAACTGTAAGAACTGCAGACAACAGCAGTGCGTTCAACGACACGCAGTACGACATGTTGCCTCCAATGGGGGCAGTGGCAACCGAGGATACTGAAGACAACAGTGACTTCATCGACCCTTCTGAAGATGTCTTGGTCGCCCAGCTGAAGTTTACCGCCTGCTTGAAGATTCTGACCAATGAGCTGCGGACGCTTTCAACAGGGTACGAACTAGATGGAGGAAAACTACGTTATCAGCTGTACCAGTGGCTAGAAAAAGAGGTAAATGAATACACTTGCAGGAGTCCTTCCTTTCAGACCATGTTAATGGTCATATGATGGCAATGCAACAAAAAGTTGAAACTCTCCATAATCTATCATTTAAGCAGTTGTAAAATAACGACCTTTTGAATATAAATGGTGGGGGAAAAAAGAGATGAAGATTTGAGCTGAGCGTGCCTTTTGCTGTTTAGGTATAACACTATATCGATACGGTGATATATCACAATACTCTAGCCAAAAATTTAATTCGTATGCTCCCACCAAGAATTGATATATAGTTTTAAAATGGTGTCACTATTTCATAAAGGAATCAATAGGTTGCTACCGAAATTTTTCACTACAAAAATGTATTTGTTAAGAGCTCATTTGTTTACAAGAATGTTGCAATTATATTATGTTGCGCTGTTTTTATGGAAATGTTGCTCTGACATATTCTCAGTCTCTGAAAAGCCAATAGTTTTTGACAGATTGTCTGCGAAAGTGCAAAAAATAAACATTGGTTCATTTCAATTTAGAAATGGCTTGCATATCTCTTCAAAAGTTGTACAATAGAATTTTTAGATTGGTTTCCTGATCCGTTTATCGATAATTGTTGTATCTTAAATGACTTCCTGATCCGTGTAACAGTAATTGTTGTATCTTAAATGATGAGATAATCGTCTTTTTGTATCGTATCTTTTATGTTGTGTTACAAATCGTATCGTGAGGTACCAGAGGTTTAAGCTGCTGTTTTAAAAAACCCATTCATTGAGCAAAACCTCAAAATTATGTAAATTAATAACACAGTAAAATGACAACATGTGACAAACTATTTTTGTGAACTGTTTTGCAAACCTGAACCTGAATGCAATTTTGCAGGTGGTGACGCTCCAGCACTGTTGCAGTTACAAGCCCTGTCTTCTAGAGGCGTCAACTCTTGAAGATGCACCTATCTCTCAGTTGATGGGGGATGACCTGGTGGGTGCTAGATCGCTTGCCTCTTTGGGATTTCTGTTTATTAAAACACGCATACAGTGCATCACACGTTTTGCGCTGCAAAAACGGCGCGGGAGAATCTGCTATTTTCATTGCATTTTACAAGCATTTGTGTCAATGTCCGTATTTAAATGTTACGCAAATATGTTGTTTCCAGGCCGCAAGCCCTTTCAGTGACATGCAGAGAAGCAGGAGACACTGGCTGAAGAGTAACCAGCCCCTTCTGAGGATGTTCCTGAGTTACTGTAGCTTGTATGGCTCCCACGGTGGAGGACTGGCCTCTGTTCGCATGGAGCTGATTTTACTGCTTCAAGAATCTCACCAGGTCATTACAATGCATCTAGTGCTTTCACGATCGAATATGCTTAGAATTAAACGTTGCCCTATCGTTTACGCTGGCTATCGTTCTTTTTCCATTTTTTGTTGCATTAATTATTTTTTTAACTGATTCTATACAATCATTTTGTCACTGCTTTCAAATCTGCCTTCAGTTTTATTGGTGATGCACTGAAGTGAAAATTATAGTCCACACCGAATTTGTGAAAACTGAGGCCGACAACCATATAATAAAATTTAAAAAACTACTAAAGCTGTATAAACAATGTTGTTCGACTTCTTAACACATTAGCTGCCTTAGGCGGCAGTACATGTCCAATCCATTTGAACTTGGAGAGCTGGCTGCGTATGAACAAACCAGTTTAAACGGATTTGACGTCTATCAGCGACTAAATTCACAGCAGCAGGATGAAAAGAGCCACATAATTGGACAATTCTCATCATCAATGACACTGAAAGAGTTAATGGCTTTTTTTTTTCTTTTTTTTTTTTTCCCAAGTTTCTGATGTGGCCTAGTCCAAATCCAAAATTGAATTGAATCAAAATACTGTGGCATGACATTAAAAGGCAGTTCATGCTTTAAATCCCTCCACTGTTGCTGACAATTCTGCAAGGAAGCGTGGGCCAAAAAATCTCCACTGCCATGTGAAAGAGCCGTTGCCAGCTATAGAGAACGCTTGATTTCATTTCTTGCTACTGAGGGTGGCCCAAGCTACTTACAATAATCACCATGACTATTTCAGTCCAATATTTATCAGGAGAAAAAACATCGAAGCAAACCCACAAGTCCTTGATTTTTGCAATCAAGGCACTAAAAGCCGTTTATCCCAGCGGTAGTCCTGCAGTTGTTTTCCTCTTTTGTTGTTGAGGAAATAGCAGTGTTTTGCGACTGTGGTCTGTGTGTGGAAATTCTGTAACAAATTATTTAGATTCATCAAGCGGGAGGAACATAATGAGCCTGTGGTATTATTTCCCACAGAGAATCATGTCAGGGTTTCTAGTAAACACAGTCGTTTTATTGATTTTTGAAAAAAATAAATAAATAAAAAATCTCTCTCCCTCTCGATGTCATTCACACATATAAGAGCAAAAAGACATCCTGTATTTTTCTCTGAATGTCACTCTAAACTGTTGGCTCATCTTGTCTTAATGATTGATGGTTGCTGCTCATGTTTCACAGTTCAATGCATCTTCCTGGCAGTTCTGTTAGCAATATTCAGGACAAAAAAATAGAACTTCTTGATGTATGTGTTTGAGTTGATAGTACTTTTTAATGTCCCAGCAGGATAACTGTGGCCCAACAGCTGTGGCGACATGTTCCCAGCACACCACAATTCCTCTCTTGATGGCTTGTACAGCCAATGTTAAGACGGTGGTGGCCAATCCTATTGTTTACCTGACCAACCTCACGCATGATATTCTGCAGACCATGAACGCGCTCAACTCTCCTCCACATCCAGATGTTGTTAATAACGAGGTCAGGTGTTTTTTTGTGGAAAGTATTTATGTGTTTAGATAACTTTAACATTAAACATGTTTCTAAACGATTGTTTACCTTTGAGTGTAACCCCCATTGCCCCATTTTTACCATTTTATTTTTATCTTTTCAGATATACGTAATGCACACCTTGGCTGCCTCCTTGTCTGCTTGTATATATCAGTGTCTATGTGACGGGCACTATAGGTAAGATCAAGCAGCAGTGCAATAAGAAACTCTTTGTTGCGTATGATTCGACACTATATTTTTACCATCGGAAATGAAAATATGTATCAAGTTTAAATTGGCTATTGTAAAGCTTATTTTTTTGGTCATTTTGTTCAGGGCAAGACAGATTTATTGTATGGAACAATTTAAGATTAAGTTAATTCAAAGTGTTTTACGTCACATGAAAATCATCAAGACACAAATAAAAAGATACATAAAATTCACATTAAATCATGAAGGTGGTTAAAGGAAAAACAAGTAAAACAAGAAATTTACCGTCAGGTAACTTGCTCCAGAGGTGAGGAGCATAATAACTGAATGGTGCCTCACCCTGCTTGGTTCTTGTTTCTGGAGCACACAGCAGAACGGTTCCAGACGATTTCGGGGTTGTACATTAGGATGACCGTTGACCAAACGTCCTCTTTTGCCCGGTTATGTCCACTTTTTACCTCCGGTCTGGGGCATCAGGCGGGGTTTTATAAGTTCATAAAAATGTCTGGTTTTCATTGTTTTTCATGGGACCAATTAGTGTGTGTTGAAATGGACTGACACTTTGCACATAATACTACGGTACTTTGCTGCCTGTGAAGTGCTCCCAAAGAACCTGCCCAGCGGTTGGTTCTTCTGTGCTCAGAAACAGAGAAAACAGACGTCAGAGCAGTGTTCCATCATCCCCCAAAGTGCTAAAACAAAACAGGCAAAAAAAAAAAACAGTGGCTTTTTTTTCGTTGTTGTTAAATTAGTACTATATTATTGTGAGGCTACGGTTTGATTTACACTGCTGGCCAAAACCCCTACAATTCTGTCAGATAATGCTCACTTTCTCGGAGAAAATTATTGCAATTACAAATGCTTTGGTAGTATTATCATTTTTTTGCTTGCAACGAAAAAACACAAAAGAGAATGAAAACAAAAATCATTATCATTTTGCACAAAACTCCAAAAATTGGCTGGGCAAAAGTATTGGCACCCTCAGCCTAATACTTGGTAGCACAACCTTTAGGCAAAATAACTGAACAACCGCTTCCGGTATCCATCAGTGAGTTTCTTACAATGCTCTGCTGGAATTTTAGACCATTCTTCTTTGGCCAACTTCTCCAGGTCTCTGAGATTTGAAGGGTGCAATCTCCAAACTGCCATTTTCAGATCTCTCCACAGGTGGTCTATGAGATTCAGGTCTGGACTAATTGCTGGCCACTTTAGAAGTCTCCAGTGCTTTCTCTCAAAACCATTTTCTAGCGCTTTTTGAAGTGCGTTTTGGTCATTGTCCTGCTGGAAGACCCATGACCTCTGAGGGAGACTCAGCTTTCTCACACTGGGCCCTACATTATGCTGCAAAATTTGTTGGTAGTCTTCAGACTTCATAATGCCATGCACACGGTCAAGCAGTCTCGTGCCAGAGGCAGGAAAGCAACCCCAAAACATCAGGGAACCACCGCCATGTTCGACTGTGGGAACCGTGTTCTTTTCTTTGAAGGCCTTGTTTTTTTTCCTGTAAACTCTATGTTGATGCCTTTTCCCCAAAAGAACTCTACTTTTGTCTTACCTGACCAGAGAACATTCTTCCAAAATGTTTTTGGGCTTTCTCAAGTAGGTTTTGGTAAACTCCAGCCTGGCTTTTTTTATGTCTCTGGGTCAGAAGTGGGGTCCTCCGGGGTATCCTACCATAGAGTCCCTTTTTATTCAGACGCCAACAGATGTACGGGTTGACACTGTTGTACCCTCGGACTGCAGGGATGCTTGAACTTGTTTGGATGTTAGACGAGGTGCTTTAGCCACCATCAACACAATCTTCCGTTGAAATCACTCATCAATTTTACTTTTCCATCAACATCTAGTGATGTTAGCCACAGTGCCATGGGCTGTACACTTATTCATGACAAGTGCTATACAAGTATAACACCATAACTGCGCACAGTAGACACAGGAACATTCCGGTATTTGGAGAGAGACTTGTAGCCTTGCTATTGCCCATGCTTCCTCACAATTTTGCTTCTCAAGTCCTCCGACAGTTCTTTGGTCCTCTTTCTTTTCTCAATGCTCAATGCGGTACACACAAGGACACAGGACAGAGGTTGAGTCAACTGTAATCCATTTTAACTGGCTGCAAGTGTGATTTAGTGATTGCCACCACCTGTTATGTGGCACAGGTACGTAACAGGTGCTGTTACTTACACAAATTAGAGAAGCATCACATGATTTTTCAAAGGGTGCCAATACTTTTGTCGGGCCCATTTTTGGAGTTTTTGTAAAATGATAATGATGTTTTTTTCCATTCACTTTTGTGTTTTTTCATTGCATGTAAAATAAATGAAGATATTACTACCAAAGAATTTGTAATTGCAATTATTTTCTGGGAGAAATTGAGCATTATCTGACGGAATTACAGGGGTGCCAATACTTTTGGCCAGCAGTGTACATTATTTCACTGGAAAGAAAAGCTTTTTGTTAAAGCTGGATTTTCAACATAAGAGGTAATATTTAGAGCATTATTTCAGATTATTTATTCGTACACTAAGAATTGAAAAGACAGCTGTTATTTTTTTCAAAGGCGGATTCACGAATACAGAAGAGGCATTATTCTGTTTTGTCATTATTGGTTTTTTTGTTGTTGTATTTTTGTTTTTTTTTACGATGCCACTGTTCTATTTTAGGTTTGATTAAGCCTGTTGAGTAATCTCTGAGAATTTAAATTTGCATCTTTGGTTATATACTTACCGTATTTTGTTATAAAACTGAATACACTTTAATTAAAGTGATAAGGTATCTTTGAGTGAACTTCGAGCAAAATTTAAGTATCTTAAGGCTTGGCCAGGTGTCCTCTTTTTTTGGAAATTAAAATATGATCACCCTGGTATAGATGCTTCGTAGGAGTCAAACAAATCAAGCATATATTTTGGTCCAACAAAATTTAGTTGTTTTGTAGACCAGCAGTAGCATTTTATATCTTTTGACTCACAGGAAGCCAGTGTAATGATTTCATAACCTTTGTAATATGGTAAATGGTGTTTTGGTAGTTTCCATGTATTTATAGAGACTCTGGCAGCATTCTGGGTTAGCTGCAGTTTCCTGACTGATTTTATTGTTGTTGACACCTGTAAATACGCCATTGCAATGATTCAATGTACTAAAAATGAAAACATAGAGTTTTTACATGTCTTGTTTGGACAGAAGTCCCTTCATTTTGGCTATATTTTTAGCGGTAATGGACCGATTTAGTGACTAGCTTTATATGGCTGTCGAAATACAGGTCTTAAAAAATTAAGCTGTTACAACTACAATTAACATTTCTGTTTGGTTTTTGGATGTCAGTGACATTGAGCCAAAGTGAGCGCTGATCTTTGACCTTTACTTTTATTTTTAATGTTAAAAAAAATGATCACCTCTTTCTTTCCTGCATTTATCTGGGAAAAAAAATCCTGGCACATCCATTAATTGATTTGAAGAATACATTTACTCAATGAGACTAAGGGACTACAGTGATGTGGAAACACTGGAATGTAGAGTTGTGGATCATCTGCATGGCTATAAGAGATGTTGTAATGCTTCATAATCTGAGCTAGTGGAAGCATATAAATGTTAAATAAAATCAGTCCAAGAATTGACCTTTGGGGAGATTCATGGATTCTTAAAGAGGCACTATTTCATTTAACGTATTTTTTGGACTATAAGTCGTAGTTTTTTCTGTTTTTTCATAGTTTGGCTGGGGGTGCGACTTATACTCTGGAGCGACTTATGTGTGAAATTATTAACACATTATTATATCATTTCACATGTTGGTGTTTTAGGGTGACACTGATGGTTTGGTAAACTTGTTAGCATGTTCTTTATGCTATAGTTATCTGAATAAGTCATAATAGCTATGTTACATTAACATACCGGCCACATTCGCATTTCGTTGTTCATGCATCATGTAACATTAACATACTGTACACTTATTCAGCATGTTGTTCTCTATTGTATTTTTATTTTAAATTGCCTTTAAAGATGGCACATCTGTTCTATATGTTGGATTTTATCAAGTAAATTTCCCCCAAAAATGCGACTTGTATTCCGTTGTGACTTATATAGGTTTTTTTTCCTGTTCGTTGGGCATTTTAAGGCTGGTGTGACTTATAGTCCGAAAAACACGGTACCAATATTTTAAACGGTTTCTTGCATGCCGTGGTTGAAGTGTGGTATCGATGTAGATTTTTTTTAAATCTGGAAATTAATTCTGGAAATTGGTCACAATGTAGCATAACAAAATGCGTCATTATGCACGTACCCACCCTCTTCATTCTTCCTCCGCACCCATTAATATCAGGACCACCGGACACAGACACACATCTTGCTTCAATAATATAGTTTAAAAGCATTTATTATGAAATAATCATTAAAACCTCATATTGAATGATGAATTGTTGGCATCAGGAAGAATCAGAAATACTACCCCTCAAAAATCATCATTTGTCAGGAGGGGAAAAATGGCATGTTTGTTCAACTATTAAAATTACATGGTCAAAGCGAGCATGACACTTAAACACTTAAATTTTAGAACTTTTTTTTTTTTTATGTGGCCTGACCAGTAGTATTGAAATGTGAAAAAAAATATCTCAACTTGTTACATAGATTTAAACGCGACGCAAAAAATTCAGAGGCTGTGCAAGTCGGAAGAAAATATTTCTGTATCACTAAAAAACATACAACAGAGCTAAAATGTCCCCTGAAAGAGACTTTAGGGGAACCATCTGGCTTCTCATGCTCAAGTTCACTAAAGGTAACACAGGTACAGTTATAAAGGCATTACAGTCACAGAACAGAATGTTGTCAACATTCTAGTGGCACAAAACTTTTTTAAAATTTCACGATTTCTGCCTCCCTTTTACTCACAAGCTCAAGAGAACACAGACAGCGGATTCGTCAAAGCTCAAAGGCGAGCGACAACACACTTTTTTTTGTCATACATATTACCATTACAAAGACCATGTTAAATTAGAAATAGACGTACTAATTTAGTTAGGCTCTTCAAGTCCCAATAGCATGCCGTAGATGGTGTGGGTGTGTGTGTATGAAGTCTATTGCAGATATGGGACATGAAAAAGTCCTCAATTAATTACAAAGTTTAGAATGGCGTACGCATTCCAGAGCTGCCTTTAAAAAAATAATGAGTCTTTCTTATCTTGCAAAATCTCTCCAGGCTCACAGCGCTTCCAGCATTCAGAGTACCAGCTTGGTCAAGCATAAGTTAAATTCTATCTGTAAGACATCAAGAAACATGACAAGAGCTCACAAACATACTGCTGTAAGCCTAAATGTTAATAATTTAAATGAAAGATAGCGTTTGAATTTATAATTCCACTGCTTTATCAACAAAATGATTAGGTAGGATTGCATACTGTGCTGAGGAAAAAGTATTTTCCACTTCGCTTTCTTTGTTTATGTATCACACACAAAAGTTTCTGTTCGTCAAACCACTTTTAATAACAACCCAAGGAAATACAAAATCCAGTTTCTAAATGAAGATTCAGTATGTTAAGGCACAAGGAAAAATCCAAACCTATCTGGCCCTATGTGAAAAGGTAATTATTACCCAATTAAAACTAAGGGTGGTGCCACCCTTGGCTGCAATAACTGTATTCAAGCGTTTGTGTACTTAGTAGAGGTCGACTGATATGGGATTTTCAAATGCCGATGCAGATACCGATATCTAAAAAAAATTTTTCAGGCGATTGCTGATATCAAAGCTAATTTTGTGAGTCGATATACTTTTTTTTCTTCTTTTTTTTAATTGCTTCAACAGCTTCAAATTTACAACGATGACCTGAGACTCAAAGGATTAATTAAGTCTAGTGCAGAGGTGTGCAAACTATTCCACAAAGGGCCGCAGTGGTTGTGGGTTTTCATTGCAACCCATCAGTTGAATCAGTTGTAACAAAGACCAGGACCCACTGCGGGCCTTGAGGACCAGTTTTCTCACCCCTGGTCTTGTGCTACCAAACCAACAAAAGCAACACTTCTTTTTATTGTTATACACACTCAGCAAGAACAGTACATTATTTTCAAATAATTAAAGCCACTAGGACATCACTACAAGATGTAAACAATTGAGAGTGAGGGGCAGTTTACATGGCGACTCTGCGACACAAAGACGCAATGACTGAGTTGCGGACTCGCCTCGTGTGCATATGGTGCCGGCGAAGACGAAAAATTCTGAATCCTGCCTCCAAAGTGAAAGAATCCGATTGCGGGGGGTTGAGGGGGGCTTCCTCGGCATGCATATCAAAGGCTCCTGCCGCGCGAGACCGCGCTGTTAACGTCAGCACTCGTACACGTCACATCGGGCGTGTGCAGCGCTGCTACTAAACAATAAAAACAGCAAATATGGCGGAATGTCAGCTTTAATTTACTGTTTTAATAATATTTTTAAATTAAATAAGTTGAACGTTTCAATTTCTGTGCCTTTTTGAACAAAAGAAAATGACATCGCTTCGAATGGGCGGGCATATTTTTTTTCCGGGCTGAGGGAGCTTGGTGGGGTCAAAGTGCATCATTCTCTGTCGCCCAGTAAATCTGCACTGCCCCCTGGGGCTTGGCATGAATACTACATCGTTTTCATGCGGAATTGCGACATTGTTCAAATGGAGACGCAAATGCAAATTTGAAATTGTTCGTATTCTCAGAGAGTCACCATGTAAACGGCCCCTGAGTTTAAGAGGATGCTCGCAATGCCAAAGCGAATGCTACGCTAACACTCAGAGTTACATTTGAAATGTAAGTATCACTCAGTGAACACCTTAAAAGGCTAAAGCAAAACTGCTTATTCTCTAATGCAAGATAAAAAAAAAAATCTTAATACTATAACAATACTTTTTAAAAACGGGTAAGCCAGAAGCTTTCCTGTAGCAAGCTGCGTTCAAGTTGCTGCAGGGTCCTTCCGGGGTCCTACCGTCAGTCAGCGGCGGACAAAGTTGCCCTCACAGATGATTTATCACAATCCTTTTTTATCATTTTTTTGTGTGTGGGTGTGTGAATCTACCTATGGCCAATGTTGGGGAAAAAAAGTCAATGTATCGGCCCAATAATAATTAGTGATGAGTCTTTCATATCTCTGTGGAAGAATTTTAGTCCTCGATTATTTGTAGAACTAAAACTACAACTAAGGTACACCACAGCATATCAATTTGATTTAAATCCTTTTTGGGTTTTTGTGTGTTTGAGTTTGAGGCGATCGGTCACAAACTGATGGCCGTGAGTTCTCCTTCAGGATTAATTATTTTAATTATAATATTAAGAATTAGCAAAGCAGCCCCACACCATCACGCCGCCACCACTAAGCTTCGCTGTTGTTATTATGTTCTTTTTATCAAATGCTGCTCATTTACAGTATATGCCAGATGTAATGGCCTGCATACTTTCAAAAACCATTTCCATTTTTATCTCATCAGTCCACAGAACGTTTTTCTAAGCGGCTTGATCATCAAAATACGTTTTGACAAATGTGAGATGAGCCTTTGGTCTTTTTTGACAGCAGTGGTTTTTGCCTTGGAACTCTCCCATGTATGCCATTCTTGGCCTTTGTCTTGCTTAAGGTAGGGTCATGAACACTGACTTTAACTGATGCCAGTGAGGCCTGCAGTTCTTTGGATGGTTTTCTAGGCTTTTGTGACCTGCTGGATGAGTCATTGGCGCAATCTTGACAAGATTTTAGTCGGGTTTCTAGGAAGGTTTGCCACTGTTTTCAGCTTTCTTCATTTGTGGATAATGGTTCTTGCAGTGGTTCTCTGGAACCCCAAAGTCTTGGAAATGGCTTTGCAACCTATCCCAGATTGATCGATTTCAAGCCCTCATTTCGTCTTTTATTTTTTGGATCGTTGCATGATTTTTGTTCTTGAGGTCTTGTAGCCTACTTTAAAATGTGGTTAGTAACAGTTACTTTGCAATTTAACAGGGAGACATTTTTTCTTTTATGTATTTTTTTTACATAGGGCCAAACAGGTTTGTCACCCCCAATGATAAATAAAATTATCACTTAGAAACTGGAATTTATATTTCTGTGGGTTGTCTCTGTGTGAAATTAAAATTGGTTTGATGAACTGAAACCTGTTTGTGTTTATAAATAGGCAGAAAACTCAGCTTTAAAGAAGGGTCCATGACACTGAATTATGTTTTGAAATCAGGAATGTTTCTTGCATCTACCACCAATCTAATTAACAAATTTAAATCAAGACTGACAAAATAGCAGCCTCAAAACCCCTCTATAAATATTTCACATTTTTAAGCCTCGAAAATCTTTCTACTGTATTCCAAAAACCAGGAGAGAAGATCATCACATTTGTTGTGTCTAATTTAACTTCATGTGTGCATCACCCCTTGCATTATTTAGCATGCATGGTTACCAGTGCCATTCGCCTTATTTCTTTTCATTCTGCCCCAATAAATCTTCTAGCAAGTGCAACCACAGGAGTAAAATTAGCCTCTTCTTTTTTCTTTTTTTTTTCCTAACATTTGAATAAGCCAGTCGATCCAATTCGGTGTTCTTTAGAGGTTCCATGTCACACAATCAAATATTATAGAAGGTTAAGGTTAAGTGAATATACATAACTGCTTTTATGTCTTGCAATTGTATTAAATACTGTGGTATGAAAAGGTTGGGCACTCCAGACAATTGACATTATTTTCATTTACAATTTATTGTGTGTTTGGATGAGCAGCCTTATTTTCATATGGCGGAAAACACTCAGGTGACTTGAAGTTCCACTCTGAGACCCCCAATTTGGCCAAATTTCAAAATTGTCCGATATGCATGTGTGATCATCATTGGAAAGTTTAAAATCTCAATTTTCTGGGGGAGGAAAAATTTTGGACAGGAGGGCATTTAAAAAAAAAAAAAAAAAAAAAAGTTTTTTGAATAACAAAACCCTATCTAGAGGTGAGAGCACGCGAGAGCAGAATTACAGACGCCACGACTTTAACGATATATTATCACGTACTTATCTTGTTTCTGTCCAAAAACTCCATGTCGCATGTATTACTTAGTGTCAAGACACCGCTGTGAATGGCCACAGCTGGATTTTCGGGGGATTTTATGGGTGAAACTTGGGAATATAACAAGTGTCACGATGCAGGAATCGCGGACATCGAGGAGTGGTAGAGATTTTCTTTTTCATATATTTACCCTTTTAAACATTTTTTTTTTCTTTGTTTGGCTCGATTATTTATCATCTAACATATCAGGGAAAATGCGACAGTGACAAAAAAAATACAATTTAGCAATAGTTATGAGGTAGATATCCGTGCCTTTTTTACAGACGCCATTTAAAAGTTTAAAATATGCGAGTGAATATTTTTTTTAAGTAGTTTTTTTTTTCTTCAAACAAAATATTAGACATCAATTAATGATACGAAGCTAAAAATGACAGACATTTTGGATAATAAATGTAATTACTTGCCTTGTTTTCATGGCTGGGTTGAAACAAAAACGGTTGTGCGACATCTGTAAACGGAGGTTTCCAGGGTAAAACGGGCAAATTAAAAATAGTTCGGGGGCTTAATGCGCCATGAATCTGCTATGGCAGCAGCTAGACATATTGTTCTATCAAACTCAACAGTTGTTTTGGCTTCAGCAATTTCTTTTAAAGAGGAGTGCAAGAGCAGAAACTACCTTTTCAGGCTTGTTTTCCGCCATATATCAAAAAAATTGATGGACAGGCTGATATTTTAGAAGTAAAACTACTTTTAACAAACTCATGCAAAATGTGCAATATGCATCGAAACGAAATTACACAGTTGCAAATATTTGGTTATCTTTGTCATTCTGTTGATTGAATACATATTATACCTAATTTATAGTTCCTTAATGTTTGGCATTTCTCCTACTTCACCTTTCCAGAAATTATTTCAGGCTATAAAATCTAAGTCCTTTGTCGGTATCAGAGAATTTTTCTTATGTCTTGACAGTAACAGAATAGATGTACACATGTATGCAGTACTGGTATTCATAAGCGAGCACTTGTGTATTATGTTAAAGTAAAATAAAATGTATAATTTTTTTTCTGAGTTATAACACTCTGGATAGCAATTCCATCAAACGACTTTGTCTACCTATTGATAGAATCTTTGTAAAAGGACTTTTTTTTTTTTTTTCACTTTAGGTACTGTCATGCACAGGGATTTGTTGTTTGCTCTTTTTAAAATACAAATATTTTGGATTTTACGCATTTAAAGGCTTTACATGACTGACATAAATTGGTGGCAAATATGGCTCCATTCTGATAGAAACTTGCTTTGTTTTCATTTTCTGATCAAGCATACTGTAGTCGTTTCAAAGGAACCCATGCAAACATTAACATAACAGCTGAGTTATGGCTCTGATGAATTGGTGGCTCAACTCCATCTCCACATTTGGTACCCTTTATACCAGGGTTCACTAAATCCGGACCTCGGTGCCACTTTTCCTGTCGTGTTTTCCACGTCTTTCTCCCCTAGCAACCTCTCCAGAAGCCTGATAATGATCCTGATTATTTTGATTCAGGCGTGTTGGAGGAGGGAGACATGGAAAACACGACAGGAAAAGTGGCACCGAGATCCGGATTTAGTGAACCCTGCTTTATACGTAACAGCAACACATAAAAACGCCAGCTTTAACAGTGTCAAAATGTTGATGACTTAACGAACTGAATTACATTCCAGAATAGTCTTCATATACTTTTTCTTTAATCTGTTCTGCCTTTTGCATCTAACAAACTTTACATACTCTTCCGTTTATTTTTCCACAGTCACGTGAACAACTTCACAGGAATGGTGTATCAGAGTGTTTTGCTCTATGACAAGCAGCCAGCGAGAACCACCAGCATGGATGGCTCCATTCAGCCAAACACTTCCCCTGCACAGTGGCCAGGTAAAAAGCCCAAGATAACATATACAGTAGATCCCTAAGGTTTTCAGAGGATAGAAATAAAGGCAAACAGCGCATTGTGATAATCAGATAGACGGCCGTTGACATTTTTTATTTAAATCCAAAATGTCGGGGTTTGGGGTAGTTAGGAACAAAAAAATCAATTTGCATATAATCAGCATTTTTGTTTTGTTTTGTTTTGTTTTGTTTTGTTTTGTTTTTTATCAACTCATCTGCAAGTCATTTATATTTAAAGCAGTAATGTGAAGTAAGGTTTGGCCAACCATGTTTTTGAATAATATCAATGGCTAAACAGTTATAAGCATATTTTCGTGTTTTTTTTTTTTAACGCAACCCTTCCAGATTCTTTGTTTAACCCATAGCAACGCCTTTGACAACGAAAATGCTTTTTTCCGGCAATCTTCGGAATACTTCGGAAATTACGTCACACTGGGAAGTGCGAGGGAAGTCCGCCATAGAACAGTATTGTTTGTTGCATTGCTTCTCGGTAAGATGCCACGGCGGTGTGTGGCGATGTTTTCTCACTCAAACGAAAAGTTGTATGAGTGGCCAAAGGATAGCAGGGCACGTAAATGGACATCTTTCGTTCGCACGAAGCGAATGAATTTCACACCATCATCGAGTAGTGTTCTCTGCTGCAAACACTTCGAAGATGCCTGCTTCCTTAACCGTTCTGCTTATGATCAAGGATTTGCCAAAAAGTATGTGTGATTTTTGGATAGATGACTGATGACTTGTCAAAGCAGAACTGCCAACTGTTGTGGAATGAACAGTATAAGCTAGCGATGTTAGCCGAAAGTTAACTCGTGGCAATCCCCGATCATAGTTGTTGTTGCGTTCGCTAGGTTAAGCGTGTTTAAATTGTGCGTCATCTACGATCTTGTCCGAAAGGGTTAATCCACTGTCAGTCGAGAAAGGGGTGTGGATGTGCATATAAGCGGGTCGGCGTGGTGGTAATTCACGGTCACATTGCCGTAAGAGACACACACCGCCGGTGAGTTTGTGCATATTTATTTGTATTTGTATTATGTATTTCCACCTTCATGCTTCAAGCATTGCATTGCATTGCATTTGTACGGTTCAGCGTTTCTTTCACGGTGATCGCTTGATAGCCTTCTAGTTTGTGTTTTACGGATGCGCCGCTGACAGGTGACAACAACAAGCATGTTGGTTTTAATGTCTGGCAGCGAATCAGTGAGCGCGCAGGTCACGCAGTGAATCATGGGAAATGTAGTCTTGGGACAACACTGAAGTGGTGTTTGTAATCTGTTCGCTTGTGTGAAAAAAACTACATTTCTCACGCCATTAGACGCCACTTCCTCCCGAGAGCCCCGAGCTGTGTTGTACTGTTAGCTCCATGTGTTAATAAAGAAACAAAGTTGTCAGCACATCGTGTGTTCGATACATTTGTAAACAAAAAGCTCATAACAAGACACTATGCACGATCCGTTTAAGAGACGCTGGAGTAGTAGGAGGCGAGGAGGAGATCAGCGAGAAGCAAAACTTCGCGGTGTAATGTGTCGGCAGTCCGCTATTATTTTGTTTTCTTATTGTTGCCACAATAAAGTGGAGAAAGTCATCAACGACTCATCTCCTTCTTTCCCCCCAACGTTTTTATATTATTATTTAATATGCACGTAAGCTGCCGGATCTGCCAAAATGAACATGAAGTCTGATTATTATTTTTTTTAACAATGTCATCAGATAGACAAAAACATAAAAGTATGTGCAAATGCCTGCATCTTCAAATCATGGAAATAATAACAGCCTATATCTTACCAATCTTTTAATCTCGATGGGTCTTGTATCCATTCCATGTCAGGTAGTCTAGGCACATTGTTTGCATCCTGATTAGCGTCTGGCTAATACATGTTAGGTCCAACATAAAATTCCAACCTCCTCTTCTTCCTCCAACTCTTCAAAAACTTGGATCTCCTTCCTTGCACTCGATCTATCGCTTATATTGCTGTTTGAATCATTGTTTGAAGGGCTTTGTATGGCGGCCGTATGTATGGAGCTGCCATCGCTGTTCCCGGTGTGACGTATCACTTCCGGGCTCGAACTTCGGAAACGCGATTATTTTGTCAAATATACAACATATAAAAATTATTTTTTCATGCTTTATTTGTTGGACAATGTTTACTTACTTCAATTGTGACCCTATTTGGCATGTTATGAAATTACTTCACATTACTGCTTTAAGGTTGTCAATTGCAGTTGGGCTTGATCTCTGTAAACAATGGATTTCTGTCCTCATCTTATGTGGCATTGTTTTTTTATTAAGGAAAAAAATACTGTCTATGCAGATATGTGTTTCCAAGTTAGAAATGGGAAACTGGAATTTCTTTGTCTTAAGTGGATGGTGCACTTGATATATAACTGAAGGATAAACCACAGTTGCTTTTGAGGAAATAATGTCAAATTTGAACAATGCAAAGCAAAACCAATGTTTGCACCCACACTTTGTTTGATTCCGAAACTGGTTTAAAACCTTAAAGTTTGCCTTTGCCTCCTACTTTGATCCTTTGCTGTGCCACTCTCCAGGTATCACCTCAATGATCCGTCTGTTGAGTTCAGCGGGGGATGAGAGTCAGCCGGGCTTATCTGTGCTGCTCTGTGAGATCCTGACAGCTGTTTACCTTAGCCTCTTTGTTCACGGCATGGCCACTCATTCAAGCAACGAGCTCTTTCGCATCATGGCCCACCCTCTCAGCAGCAAGCTCTGGGTGACTGTGTTCGGAGGAGGTGCGAGAACCCCTGTCATTGAGAAAGCCAACAGTCCGGGAAAAACTCCACCGCCAGGTAAGTCAGGACGATTAAAGTGGATTTGATTGAGGTTCTTTCAATGCAGAACAAAATGGGCCAAATTAAATCATTTTAAGAGTGTTGGAAGATGTTATCAGCCTTGGTATAGAGGGTTTCTCTCCGCAACTTTACAGGGCTTTTACTTTCAATATTGTCAGATAAAATAATGGAAAATTACAAAAATATATTGGCATTGTCATGAACTTTTTTTCCCATATTGTATCATTTAGATCATATAGTTTTGCAGGTGTACCTAGTAAAGTGTTTAGTGACTGTTAAGCAGTGCATACTTTCTACTATTAGGTTCTTTCATGCCTGTGATAGCAACTAAATACATTAAAAACAAAATGCACACCTGTTAAAACCACAGCTTCACCAGAAACTGACGCCTTTGAGAAGAAGCCCAGAAGGTTTCGACTGCTTTCACGCAGTGGCTCAAAGGAGGAATCCGAAAAGGAGCCTCCTTCCAGTCCCAAGCCTGCACCTGTAGTGGACCAGGAAGCCACTTCCATTTTCAAAGAGTTCTTCGTCCCACCAGAACTCAGCATTTGGGATTACTTTATTGCAAAGGTATCCCAGAAGACCATTTTAAAAAAAAATCTGAAATGTATTTTTTCTACAGAGGTAATATTAATGATTGTTGTGCTCTGTTCCGCTAGCCCGTCCTACCACCGTCAGAAAACACAGTTCAGTATGACTCAGAAGACAGCCAGAGCAGTGATGATGAAGAGGAGGGTGAATATGATGATCTATTTGACCCCAACTCTCCTCAAAAAGAACATACCAACTACAATTCATACAGGTGGCTATCATTTCTAGAACGAACTGAATTCAATCTTTCCCTTTGCTATTTTGGGTTTATGGACTTTGAATGCCCGTATTTAAGCATCTATAAAGGGTATACCAAATGTCATTTGAGTTTTTCATTATTTCAGTTTCCAAAAAAAGCCACTTGCCCTATAAAGGGTTAAATGTTATGGCTCTGGTTTTTGCCATCAATGCCGAGCTTCTGTAAATCATTACATTCCAGACTGGTATCTATATTGTAATGGTCTTCTTCCTCCAGTTGGTGTTTAATGCGCTTGGCAATGGTTCAGCTGGTACTAGTCAACCTGAAGTCTTTCTACCCGATGGCAGGATATGATCTATTGGGTCAGTACATACATGGGCAGTGGCATGCATGTACATCCAGCAAGCTGCAGTGTGGCTGTATTGTTACTGTCTGTCTTTTGTTTAATTCTATCTGGCACAGACCTGCCTGCGGGCTCCCCACTATGTCACAGTGTTCTGAAGACACTGCAGCGCTGGGAGCAGGTGCTGCAGAAAAGACTAGAAATCTTTGGAGGCCCCCCCTCCAAGTATATCTTCACACAATCCCAGGAGGAAGCCATCCCACCAGGCCCTGCCCTCCTCAGACACAAGGCACTCTTTGAACCATCCAATACCCCATTCAGGTACTCTCTAGTAAGGATTTGTATTACAAATAGACATATCCCGGTTACCGGTTTCACGGTTTACCGTGGTGTGAAAACGTCGCGTTTTCAAAACCAATAAAAATTTTCCGTCAGACCGTAGTACAGTATTCGCTATTTTTCATGTGTCAAAAATGCAGCCAGAAGTGGCTTGGCGCGGCAGCACTCACCCTTTCCCGTTTGTTGCTGTGTGTGAAAGTGACGCTATCGGCTAGACAGTCAGCGAACCCAAAAACAAATACTCCAAACACAAGGCGTACTTTTCTTTAATTTATTGAGCTCTCAAATCGTGGTAAGTGGAATATACAAGATGAATACATTTAAAACGGTGTATAATTGTATTTTTCCATGTCTGAGTAGCTTGAACAGATTAGCACCATGAAAAAGTTGGCCAAAAACAAAACACATTTTCCTTTCACATTCAATATACAAACTTACTAAAAACTTAAAGACGAATGTTAGCCTAGGCTTAGCTAGAAGAGCAACTTTGTCGAGTGTTGCAGCCGTGAGAAAACAAGCTTGATTCGCTTGAATGAAGGGGGAAAAAGGGATTGCGTCAAAGATGGCTAATTGCGAAAGATGATCTTGCCCTAAGCACAAATCACTTCTTAATAACATTTTTTTAAATTAATACTGCATGACTTTTTTTTTTTTTTTTTTTGAGGGTGGAAAAGCTCAAGTGAAGTTTAGCCATTTTCAGCCACTGTGTCAACTCTAGTCTACGTGATGTCATGCCTTTGTGTTAAAAAGAACAAAGAATTTATAAATTAATAAGTTAGTTAAAATGTATAAGTTAGTTAAAATGTAAATATTGTTGTGGAAAGGTTACATCTAAAAAAAAGAAAAAAAAACCATGGGAGTGAGACCTATCCTTCATCCAGCGAACGTGGTTTTTACTTTTTTATAGAAATTATTTTGTTCTTGCTCCAATCTTGAGCTGTGGCTGTGGGTATGGTCTATATTTAGTCTATATATACATATATATATATATATATTTTTTTTAATTTTGTTCAAAATATATATATATATTTTTTAATTGATAATTTAATAATTTATTTTAACAATATATTCATGTTCCAATTTACAACTATGTTTTGGGGGGGAAAAAATCCTGTTCAATGGAAAAATTTTTTTTTTTTTTTTTTAACCATTTATCTCAAAATAACACATTTTGGAGCTATAATTGCAATACCGTGATACCGCGGTATTTTTGCTCACGGTTATCGTACCGTCAAAATCTCATACCGGCACATGCCTAATTACAAACAATAAATTGATATGTAAAAATTCTGTAGATTGTGTTAAATTGGTTCTCAATTAATTGTCAACACAATTGAGGCAAAGAGGAGTTCACTAGTTACCTTATTTTGCATTAAACTGGTACAAAGCAGAAATCCATTCTTTTATCCTATCATGATTAAGGATCTTTTGTAAAATACCCATCCCTTTGTGTTTGTAGTATGCTATTGTTGTCCTTGAAGAACCAATATGCCTGATTGATGTGATGTGCCTCAAGCACAAGTTAGAATATTTATGTGGAAAATAGCAATAATTTTCTTTCTTTTTTTTTTTTTTTTCCTCCAAATTTCACTTCAGTGCGCTCATTCAACTGAGACAGTGTGTTTTATTGTCGTCTCCAGGACAAGCCATCATTCAGCGCTCCCTGTCAAGCGCCTTTGGCAGTTTTTGGTAAAGCAGGATGAAGTGCAGGAGACGTTCATCAAAAATATATTCACCAAGAAACGTGATGCCGCCGAGGTACGCAATATTTACACTACACCTAATGACACATGAACCTACCACACCTACATTATTTTTCCATCAAATAACACTGGTTTGTAATTATATATGTATTCAACAGCACTACAACTGAGTCATTAATTCCAATTAACTCCTTTACTGCGTTTTATTGTTTTTCAGCTGTGCATGATAAATTGTCTTGTAACTTGCTCCAGCTGCATGACGGTGCATCTATCTCAATCAAATAATTACTGTCTGTTTGATTAACATCACAATAATTCACTTTCTCTGTGTGTTTTGATGCATGGTCCACCACTCGCTATATGTTGTGCGTCTCTCCACTGTTTGTGCTACTTCCCAAATCATTAAAGTTGGTTGAGGACCAGACTGATATGAAATGTTCAGGGATGGACGAGACAGGAAACCATCAGGTACTGCTTCCATATACAGTAGTTGTATTTTTTATGTATATGTACTTATTATTAGGGATGAGATGGCGTTGGATTGAGTTTTTCAGATTGTAAGTCACTTTGCATTTTATGGCTAAGCTACTCGGGCTTGCTGTGCTCGTCACAGTTGTGCAACTCAAAAATATATTGTTGCAGTTACAAGACACAGTTAACTGCAGGAATTTCCATATAATACCAACATTATTTTTAAAGCCTAAATTGACTGTACAATGACTCTTTGCTTCATGCATTGGTCAGGCCACAACAGCATCGAAACAAGTGAGATTGCTTTTGTATGGTGTGTTTTGTGTGTATTTTTGTTTGGTCGTGTTTTCTTTTGCATTTCATAAACAAATGCAAATGAAAAACACTGCAAATATCAAAAAGCACAAATGCTGCAATGTCATGAAACAAAATGGAAGTACATGGTATATACGGTTGTTTTTTCCGCCGATGTTATCTGCATACTACTGGCAATTTATATTTTATTAGGCTTTTCAGAGAAATAGATATTTCTGTTAGTTTGTTTTTGCGGATAACTTTCATTTTATATTGGTACTGACATTTTCTAGCCCGTGCACCTAGAGAGTAACTCATTCACTATACCATTGACTGTGATAAACATTTAATCCATTTTGACTGGGATGGCTGTCAGCGATCATTCGCTGCAAAATTCATTACTGTACCATCCAAACTCTAATATACATATATTAATTTGTGCGTGGCGTTTGGTATGTTGAATATGATTGTTGGAAGTTTTTATTTTCATAGGATTTCTTTCTGATTTAGTACAGTTGTACCTCGACATATGAAATCAATGTGTTCCAGAGTTGCTTTTTTATCACGAGCCACGTTTTACATACAAATCGCCTAATTCATTTTATAATAGGGGTAAATTTTATATCTGTTATGAAGTAGATAATGGAGCATAATGCAAAGAAAAAAAGCAATATACGGTGCCTTTCGAGTAAGGCAATATGCTCTTCTTTCACAAAATTAAAAATGGCACTAGCTGTTTTGCAGACTACTGTCTCAGTGATTGTGTCTCCAGTGATTTCCTTTTACTTAATCCAGAGGAGGAGAAGTCTCTCCATCTCTTGGAACTGGCTCCTCTTGCAGGAAAGAATAGTCACACTCTTCGAAGGTGTTTCTGCTTTGATGGCTTCCTTCTATTTCAACATGCTTCCTTTTTCATTTTTCGTGAGACAAAAACGCAAGGAGACTTGAGCTCTAATGTGCTACTAATATAGCGACCCATGTTTGGGTTTAAAAACTTGAGGAGACCTGTTTCTTTTGGCAAAGACTTCCAGCCCGTTATAACAACAACAACAACAACACAGTCACGCCTGTGCATGTCAATAGACTGCGACACCCATATTGAGACGTCATCAGCAATAGGCCAATAGGAGAGCAGAATTGTGTTAATGAAGCATGATGGGGGAAAACAATATGACCAAAAGGGCAGCAGGATCTTATTACACAACTTTTAAAATCAGCAAGTACATGCGTATGTTTTACAATACGTAGTATCTAGCTACTGTATGCGCCAGTATGAGATTCTGACGGTATGATAACCTTAAGCCAAAATATCACGATATCACGGTATTCCAATTACTGCTCTAAAATGTGTGGCTTTGAGATATCTGGGTTATTAAAAAAACAAAACTTTTTTTTTCTCCATTGAGCAGGATTTTTATTTTTCAAAACATACCGTAATTTCCCGAATATAAGGCGCACCCGTGTATAATGCGCACCCCAAATTTACTTCTAAAATCTAGGGGAAATTATTGTACCCGTTTATAACCCGCACCCTAATTTTAGCACCAATAAATAGAAGAATACAAGAAAACAGAAGCTCGTGTACAGATACAGAAGTGTCATTTTATTGACTGGTGAAACACAGCACAAGCATAGCAGATTGGTAGTTCAAAACATTACCATAAACTGACAATATTTACGGTAATCGGATTTGACAACTTCTCCAACTTACCAGAATCAAGGAGAAAACAAAACAGATGTGACTTTTCTTTTAAAGGCTGCTGTATAACTTGCTCGTTTCATCATGATGAATAAATGTTTCTTCCATGGATTGATACGGTAAAATGAAATTGAGAACGTAAGTCGGAAATCCGTGAGAGCTCATCGCTGTCAACACGACAGTAACAGTAGGAGCTATTGTTATTTGGGTTTGAGTTTCCCGAGGGACGGATATAGTTGACGGACACAGAAAGTCTGTGTACTTACGTTTGTTATGGTCCGAGTTGCGGAGCTGCAATAAACGTTGACTGAAATGAGTTCAAGAAACTAAATTTTGTGCTTTATGAAGAGTGAAAAAAGCAGAATTGAACACAGACTAAATTATTCGGCCGACTAGAGTGAGTATTACCGAAAACAAAATGGTGACGTCACGTACCGTAATGGTCGGCAACGGGTTGCATCATACGTTTCTTCAACACAACATGGCCATGTCAATTGAAAAAAAATCTGTTTGTATATATATGTAATATATATATTTCTGTCTCCATCCATGTACCCGTTTATAATGCGCACCATGATTTTACAAGTTGATTTTGGGGGGAAAAAGTGGACGTTATATTCGGGAAATTACGGTATTAGCAAATTGGAACAAGTTAAAACAAATTTAAAAAATATATGTATTCTAAATAAATTTAAAATAAATGCAGTCCTTTAGGTGAGCCTAAACCCACAGCTCAACATATTACAGTATTACCATCAGGACAAAAATAAGAGAATTATTTTCCATAAAAAATCACATGTGTATGACTTGTATCATGGTTACATTATACACACTCACTTATCAACACATTTGCCAGACAGAAAAAAATACACCATATGTTTTACCACCGCTAGACCCACTAAACACGCTGGAGTCATAGCTGGTAAGAAATGTTCATGACAGTGTTTACTAAGCTTTAATTTTGTATGAATGCGAAATCATATTGGAGGTATTGCCTCCTTGGCAGCCACCTTCTGCAAACATGTTTTACGTGTCGGTCGGCCCTCCTCCTCTAAGCCGCGGCCGTCTGTAACTTTTCTGTAGCCGAAGTATTCCCATACCAGCGATTTCGTTGGCAGCCACCCTCTGCAAACATGTTTTACGTGTTGGCCCATCTCCTCTAAGCCACGGCTGTCTGTAACTTTTCTGTAGTCAAAGTATTCCCATACCAGCGATTTTGTTTTCTTCAATGGGGGAAAAATGTCAGTTTCTCCTCCTCCAGCTATCAGCTAGCTGTAGCTGACTCACTGACACTGAGGAACAACCCATTGCGGAGGGTTGAGCCTTGTAGCTACAAGCGAGGGATTTCTCCCTGCGTTTTTGGGACGTAAAAAATAGCTAATACCGTATGGACGGTATGACGGAAATTTTTGCAGTTTTGAAACCGTGACGTTTTCATACCATAGTATACCTCGAAACCGATAATCGGCACGTCTCATAGTATCTTGCATATTATATAAATTTTTCCATAATATCAAGCAAAAAAGTGTCAAACCTTTCGTAATCTGAATTTATCGTATACAGAAGCATTCATATGTCAAGGTACCACTAGAGTTGAATCTAGAATTATAATTGGCATCACTCATATTCCAGTAGTTCTGCATTGGAATCTTGATCTTCTTGTGTGATTATAAGTTTTGGGTTGTTTCTCGACGTATATGTGCTCTGAGTCTGGCAGCGACCAGTCCAAGCTTCACCATCCACCCAGTTTCTGTCAGGAAAAAGCTCACGCTAATGAGAAAAACATGGATGTATAAAACACGGATGAATGGATAACAGAATAATTTATCATAAAATCAGCAGTGAACTGGCAGACTGGTGTCCTGCCCTCCATGTACACTGTTAAGTTATTTTAGCCATATCATAATGCTGTAGTGTGGGTGGCTGGTTAATAAAGGCTATACAGCATTAGCTTCACATGGCCTACTTATGCATTTAGCAGTAGAATAGCGGCGATGGCCTGCCTTCTCATTTCGATGACTGAAGTAGAGCAAATGCATTTTCAACCACAGTTGGCACAAGTGCATTCTGAATCTTAGATTTATATTCATGTGAAATGTATACCTACACTAACTCCAACCCTTAGCACAGTACTATTTGTTTCAGTATTAGACCTACACATTGAGCTGAATAGATTCTCATTCTTAGACCTACCACTGTCGCAGTTGTTTGGCATCCTGTGGAGATTATGCGGGCTGCACAAATGGCAAGCCACCATATTTAGATTTCTGCGTATCAAGCTCTACTTTATCGCATCTGACAGAGAGAGGCACGGCCATTTCCTCTTGAATAAATGCTCTAAAGACTCAGTGATTTAATCTGCTCTGAGGGTGCGCCTCATTTTGAATAATTGTGGAATCACAATATAACGGTCACCTCTGCAGTTGTGCTTGTGCTTATTGCTCATATGCCACTGTGCTCCTGCTGTCTCGTGGCACTAACCCGGTTATGTTGCTTGCTCGAGGTTAGCTGTGCGGCGCAATGAAGCCCCACATTTCCTCTTCCCATCCCTCAAGGCATGGCAAACGCGCAAATAAATACACTGACAGCGTGTACAGTGTTGGACAAAAAGAGGCAGGACCCGGTTCGTGCTTTGGCTGCTGGCACGTCAGCTGTTATCTTAGAAAGAGAAAAGGAAAAATAATTTGACACTTTATTTATCTTGTCAGGTCAATGGTTCTGTAGTTAGAAGCAGAATACTTTGTGAAGTTGCGGCGGCTTTTTTGCCTTTAAGAAATCTTTATAAAGTTGTGATGATTGGATATGTGTGTGTGTGTGTGTGTGTGTGTGTGTGTGTGTGTGTGTGTGTGTGTGTGTGTGTGTGTGTGTGTGTGTGTGTGTGTGTGTGTGTGTGTGTGTGTGTGTGTGCGCAGACTGAGTCAGATACGGGCTGCCCTGGAGGAAAGGCTCGCATCATTCACAAGGAGTCAGATATCATCACGGCCTTTGCCATCAACAAGGTACGCCTCCCAGATGAACATCACTAAAAATACAGTACAAAAAAAATACATGGCATACAAATTAAATGATGTTGTGAAGGGTTTTTCTGTGTTTTTCATGTTTAGTTAAAAAAAAAAGCAAAGGCATGATTTTATGATTACGCATAGAGATCATTTTGTGGCCAAAAGTTAACCAATAACAGGATTTTTTATATATCACTGCCTCACTCCTACTCACAGTATGCTCACTATTGTGCGTCTTCCAGGCTAATCGTAATTGCTTAGTCATGGCCTCTACACATGACATTCAAGAGTTGGATGTGTCATCCATCTTGGCCACACAGATCTTGACGTGGATCGATGATGAGGAGGTTGAAGCTAAAGGGTAAGGAAGGGGTTGCCTTGCTCTGATTAGATGGATGCTAGACTGGTGCTGTGCTGTACTTGCGTACAGCAGAATCTCTATCTAGTCCAGGGGTGGGCAAACAGTACAGTATATCTCCATCAATGGCAGCCAGTGAATTAATTAGTCACATAAGCAGAAGTGGAAGCTGAGCTAGTAATTAGGCGAATCCCAGAAGTGCCAAATGAGGAAAATTTCAGTGTAGTTTGTTTTGTGCGAGACGTATAGTGTATTAGTGTATCATTCCTTCATTCCGTATCTGTTTTAGAATCCAACATTGGAAAATGGATAACACTTGTTATTTCATTTTTTGTTTTCGGAAAACTGATAACGACTTATTTCATTTCTCGATTTCAAATAGAAAAAATATCAGTGTATCATTCGTTCATTACGTATGTTTTAGAATCCAAAATCAAAAAATGGATACCAACTTATTTCAATTCTCATTATAGAATCCAAAATCGGAAAAATAAATAACCGCCTATTTTTTGCTGTTTTGAAATTAAAAATAAAATATGAGAGAATGGAATTATAATGGTATATTTGTTCCATTCAGTTTTGGTTGATATCATTTTTTGATGTGTTGTGATCCGGAAGTTGTTGACTTTTTTTTTTTTTTTTCCCCCTCTCTCTGCAAGGTCAGTCTATACCGGGTGATTGAATTGATGGGTGAATCGAGGAGCACGATGGCTAACATTTTACAGTCATTTTACTTAACATTTTTGTCAAGGATGGCAGACGTGTACGTGTATTTTAATGAGGGGAAAACGCCGTTTTCGAACAGCGAACTCGTATCGGTTTATCAACAGCTTCAGGGTCACAACACATGGAAAAAGTCAACAGATATGGGATTAACGAATGATTCACTGATATTTTTTATTTGGAAAGAAGAAATGAAACAACGCTGTTTTCCGATTTTTGATTTGAAAACGAGAAATAAGTCGTTATCCGTTTTCCGATTTTAGATTCTAAAACTGATATGTAATGAGCAAATGGTACAGTACACTGGCTTTTTTTTTTTTTTTTTTTTTTTTTTTTTTTTGAAATCTAGAAATTTCAAGTTTTCTGTTTTCCGAATTTGGATTCTAAAATGAGAAATGAAAAAAGTCGTTTTGCGATTTTTGATTTGAAAACATGTAAAGAACGAATGATACACTCATAATAGTGCATGCAGATCACTTTAGCATACAGAATAGCCATCAAATATGAAATGAATTCCATATTTTGCATAATTAAATACCGCGTCTGAAAGGCAGGTGCAAACCAGACTGCAAAGCATTGCCAGCAGAGCAATGGCAAAATGAGAGGGAACAAGGAGAGGTTTTCCCTTGGATAAATGTTTTTGAAGCCCCACCCCCACCCCCCCACCCCCAAGGGAAAAAAAAAAACTAAAAACTTATTTTTACATACTGCGTCTATTTACCAATGCAATTTTGGTGACAAAGATTTTAAGGTCCGACTTGAGTCAGTCTCTGGAGCTTGTTATGCCAGTTTTTATGCCATATAGCACGACAAAGCTCCTTTAGAAAATGCAATACTCTGCATCTCCGTGGGTCATTAAGCGTAAGTTTTGAATGCAGTGTTATCCTGGATGGGCATGTCCGCCCATGCACTTAGGACAAATGAAATCATACAAAGCATATCTTTCATGCGTTCGCAGGCTTCCCCTAAATTATGTGAGCGATAGAGTTCTTCTCTGTTACAAAATATTGTTCTGCTTTTTTGCCTCTGTAACTAACACTTCCAATTCCATCATTTCATACTTTGATGTGTGCTTGCGTTGCTCTCCTAATGTTCCATGACTACCTAAAGCAGCACTACCTACCTCTTTTTACAACTTTAAACAACAACGAGGATAATCAGCTAGAATAAACAAGTGTATTAGTATCTTTGTAAATTCAGTCCATTCTTTGCACAAAGAGCAGAAATCGGATCTGCAAAGCTGAAGTTTACAATAGAGTTTGAAGAGTTAGCCCTGCTGTATATAAATGCACGTTATTCTTTGTATGAGAAAAATGTTAAAAATGGACTGATGTGTATACTTCACTAAGTAGGCTTTAATTAACAATAACGTACACAAAAGGGATTCCGAATTAAATAGGACACTGTTGAAAACTGAATCCAATGATGTAGAAGTGCCAGATTTCAATATTTGATTCAGAATAAAACATAAATGACAAGTCAAAGTCAAAACTGAGATGATGTATAATTTTAAGTGGAAAATATGAGTGCTGTCCCATTCTTGTCTAAAAGAGGCCTCTAACTGTTCGACTGTTTTGGGTCTTCTTTATCACACCTTCCTCTTTATGATGTGCCAAATGTTCTCTATTAACTAATTCAAGCAAAACAACCAGGAGTACCCTGTCCGCTGTTGCTGAGGTGTGCCGCACACAGCCAGCAGCAGCTAGGGTTACAAACCGTCGTTTGAAAAACTGGATCGGCCCGTGTTCAGAAACAAAAGTACGTGTCCTGTATTAAGCTTACAAGGGATGCGCTCTGTCCTGTATTGTAATGAAAACCGAAAGTAGTGGTTTATTTGTAGAACGATCGAATACTGCTGCGGTGCTTTTCAAGACAATGAAGGGGAACGCATTCCCCCTACTCTCCTGCTTTCTGACCAATGAGCTCACAGAACAATGACAATCCCTCTCATCTCACTGGTCGAGGTACTGGTGGTTGTCATTATGATACCAGAAGACAACATGAGAGAAATAAGAAGTTTGATTGAAGCTTGAGTAAAAAGCATGTTTAAAATGAAGATCGTTTGTTTTTTTGTTCTTCGCTGTGTAATTTATTTTCACTATTTGTATTCTTGTGTTCAATTTCATTTGCATTTCCACATTATATTTGGATTAATCATTTGCGAACTGTTATTGCTGAGGGAAATTTGAACGCACCTCAGTTTAAGTTTGCACTTTTAAAAAAGTATTAAAAATACATTGCCAGTTATTAGTGTTTTTCACATTAAAAAAAAAAAAAGATAAATGAGCAAGCTGGCCAGCTTTACCAATGAGAGCAGCAGCTAATGTGACTGTTTACATTGACTGACGCTAGGCAGCTACTGAGGTGAATTGACACTCCAGTAATGGCAGCCACTGCTAGAGGGCGGCGTCCACAAATCTTTACTCGGATTAGTCAATAGGTGAAAGATCCGCACTGTGGGCTGGCCATTTCAATAATGGGATCCTATTAAAATGCACTTATGGTGTTGTAATTAATGCTGCGTGTGTTCTTGGATGATCATGTCGAAAAATGCAAGTTCTCCTTCCGAGAGGCAAGATCTTGATGGGAGCATATGCCATTCTAGAACTTGAATATATCTTTCTGCATTGACGGTGGCTTACCTGATGTGCAAGCTGCCAATGCCATACGTACCCGTGCAACCCCCCATACCATCTTAGATGCAAGCTTCTGAATTGTGCACTAATAATAACTTGTCCTCTTTAGTCCAAATGTCAAAAAACTGGGAATGGTGATTTGCCTGACCGTAGCACAGTTTTCTACTTTTCCACACTCAATTTTAAATAACCCCTGGCCCAGAGAAAATGCCTATGCTTTCTGGGTCCTATTTAGAAGTGGCTTCTTCTTTGCACTGTAGAGTTTCGGATGACACGGTGGATTGCGTTCACTGACAATGGTTTCCGGAAGTATTTCAGAGCCTATTCTGTACAGTAACATTCCTGCACATTACATTACATTACAAGAAAGCCAGTCCGTCTCATCAGACCATAGGACATGGTTCCAGTAATCCACTGTTTGCGGGCTTTCTTGTGTACCGTCTTCAGAAGAGGCTTCCTCCTGGGGCGACAGCCATGCACACATATTTGATGTAGAGTGCGGCGTATGTTCCGAGCACTAACAGGCTGACGCCCCATCTCTTCAATCTCTGCAGCAATGCTGACAGCACCCCTGTAACGAGTGACATGACATTTTGGAGGGAAAATGACAAGCAGGACTCAATTTCGACATTTAGGGATGTAATTTCTAAGGGGTGTACTCAATTTTGTTGCCAGGGGTTTAGATATTAATAGCTATATTTTGAGTTATTTTGAGGGGAAAATACATTAACTCTATTATATAAACTGCACACAGACTACTTTTCATCTTGTCAAAGTGTTATTTTGTCAATGTTGTCCCATGAAAAGATATACTTAAATATCTGCAGAAATGCGAGGGGTGTACTCACTTTTGTGATACACTGTAGGTTAAGTCTTAAATTGCAGTTTAGCACAATAAAGTCAATTTGTTTCAGTTTGTTCTGAAATGTGAATTACGTATGTGAGCCTCTACTAGTTTCTCTAGAAAAACACTACTTTTTTCCCTCCCAAAAATAACTACTAATTGCTTATTTTTCTTCAAAGAGTGGGCACAGAGGACTTCCTGGTGGTCCATGCACATGATGATTTTGTCAGCCTGCACGGCACTACACCATACACTCGCAGCAGCCCCGGCACACCCATCAATATGCCGTGGCTTGGAGGCCATCAGACAGGCCGGGGTGCTTCCGTGGTCAGTTATATTCATTTCTTCTCTGAGATTAAATTACTATTCACTGTGAACAATTCAGTCGCCTTGATGCTTTTGGCATTAGTTAAATATATATTCAAAGTGTGCAGCGATTCTCTAATAAGTCTTTCGGCATCACGTTCACTCATTTGAACGTGTTTGCTAAATTGTCATACATTAAGCCTCAGAAGTTTGCTCTTTGAATTCCCACGCACTGCGCCCGAGAGGACTATTGTGGGTTTAGATTGCCGTCAGCTACTGAAAGATTGATTTGGTTTTGCTCTTTGGAATGAATATTTCTGAGTCACCTTCATTCACATTCACCAGAGAACCCACTGCTCTTAATAGCTATGCACACAGTAAGAAAGAACCACAACTATGTGTTAAAGCCAGCAGAACATGTTATAAAATAGTCATGTATTTGCACTTTTAAGACTGTAATCAAATTGAACATGTTAATATGAGCCTATTCTTCATGAATTGCGATCATACTTTCTTTGTATTAATTGTTATAATACCTCACTTAGATTGTTATTGAATGTACAGCTGTAGTATTGGAGCCCATAAATTTGTGTTGGTGTCCCGATTAGTGTTGTAACAGTCAATACCAGACCGGATTTTGAAGGTCCTGGTTTCGTCAGTCTCTCGACTTAAGTCTTTGTCTTTTCTCAGTCTCAGACTGACCGACTGGATTTTCTCTCGAGACTGGTCAAAACCAGCAGTGGTCTACTATTCTTTAATCTAATTAATTTGATAATAAGTTTAAGAACTTGGTAAAACAACATATATATTCAATTTTTTATCTTCCTAACTTTCGACCACCCTTGAAAATGACGGCAACCTTAAAAACAATCAATTTTAACATCTTATTTACTTTTTTTCTTAGTCTTGTCTCAGAAAAGCACATACAATTAACAATGTCATGTGTTGCAGTTGAAATAAGTAGTAATAGTGTACTAAAAAGACTACAATTAAAATCTACATTGCTGTTGGCTCACATGAATCTTCTTATCTTTACCGATTTAACTCAGATGATCAAGAGAAATATCAACAATGTAAGAAGAATGACCTCTCATCCCACGCTGCCATACTGTAAGTTCAAATCTTTTTGTGCAATGACATACACTGTTGGCCAAAAGTATTGGCTCCCTGCAATTATGTCAGATAATGCTCAATTTCTCCCAGAAAATGATTTCAATTAGAAATGCTTTGGTAGTAATATCTTTTATATCATTTATTTTGCTTGCAATGAAAAAACACAAAAGAGAATTGGGGGGGGATCATTATCATTTTACACAAAACTCCAAAAACGGGCCGGACAAAAGTATTGGCACCCTCAGCCTAATACTTGGTAGCACAACCTATAGACAAAATAATTGCGAACAACCGCTTCTGGTATTCATATATGAGTTTCTTACAATGCTCTGCTGGAATTTTAGACCATTCTTCTTTGGCCAACTGCTCCAGGTCTCTGAGATTTGAAGGGGGCCTTCTTGGTAAGTTTTGGCAAACTCCAGCCTGGCTTTTTTATGTCTCTGGGTCAGAAGTGTGGTCTTCCTGGGTATCCTACCATATAGTCCCTTTTCATTCAGACACCGACGGATTGTACGGGTTGACACTGTTGTACCCTCGGACTGCAGGGCAGCTTGAACTCGTTTGGATGTTAGTCGATGTTCTTTATTCACCATCCGCACAATCTTTTGTTGAAATCGCTCACCAATTTTTCATTTCCGTCCGCATCTAGGGAGGTTAGCCACTAGAGCTGGGAATCTTTGGGCACCTAACGATTCGATTACGATTCAGAGGCTCCGATTCGATTACAAAACGATTATTGATGCACCCCCCTCCTTTTTTAAAAAAAAAATGTTTTGTACATTAGTTCCAAAATTGTTCAAAAATCCTCTCAGGCTAAACCAAACTACTATTTCAGTATCAAGTTAACATATAACAGTAAACAAATATACAAAAATAACAGTAAATAAAATACTCCAGTCCCCTTCTATAGTTGTGAATCAACCGTTACAGTTGTTAAAATTGCTCCCGTTATTCCATAATTTCCCTTCTGTCTACTTTTGACATGTCAAAGTTTTAAAACTGTTTCATCATTTAAAGATAGATTCAAGACAAGATCTTGCCGATTTAGGAGTATTTTAGATAAAAAGTTAATTAGATTCGCTACAACAGAGCCTTCCAGAGAAGTCTACTGCTTTAAGATGGCAGCTGTTTACTAACGCCGGCAAGTCCGTCATTTCGCATCTCTGTTCAATAATACATGTTCTAACACCGCTTTCGTCTGTCATTTTGCATCTAGTTCTACATATATATGATATCTACTGTAGCCGTTTGTTTGTAGCAACTAGCAACCGAGCGTTGTTTGTAGCGGCTGTCGGCCGCTGTCAGGTATGATTGTTTTTTTATCTAGCGGCATGAGTTGAACATGATATTTACTCTCGGTCCGTTCCTCATTGCGTCCCAAAGACAGTGTTTTACTGCCGCTTTAGCTGGTATAATTCAATAATCGGAATTTGAAAGTTTGTGAATCGTTCTCAAATCTTCCACGTACGAATCGCGAATAATCTAAGAATCAGAAATTTTGCACGCCTCTATTAGCCACAGTGCCATGGGGTTTACACTTATTGATGACACTGCGCACGGTAGACACAGGAACATTTAGGTCTTTGGAGATGGACTTGTAGCCTTGAGATTGCCCATGCTTCTTCACAAATTTGCTTCTCAAGTCCTCAGACTGTTCTTTGATCTTCTTTCTTTTCTCCATGCTCAATGTGGTACACACAAGGACACTTGACAGAGGTGGAGTCAACTTTAATCCATTTTAACTGGCTGCGAGTGTGATTTAGTTATTGCCAATACCCGTTAAGTGCCACAGGTAAGTAACAGGTGCTGTTAATTACACAAATTAGAGAAGCATCCCATGATTTTTCAAAGGGTGCCAATACTTTTGTCCGGCCCATTTTTTGAGTTTTGTGTAAAATGATAATGATTTTTTTTTGTTTTGTTTTCCCATTCTCTTTTGTGTTTTTTCATTGCAAGCAAAATAAATGAAGATATTACAACCAAAGCATTTGTAGTTGCATTCATTTTCTGGGAGAAATTGAGCATTGTCTGACATAATTGCAGGGGTGCCAATACTTTTGGCAAGCAGTGTATGAGACGTTACTGTAGTGCTGCTTTTGTTCTTGATCATTTAAAGGGAAAGACAACACATTTACCGTGTGTATCCCAGTAAAAATAATCTGGAATAATAAATTGAAAAAGCACAGAATTTAATTTTTTGATGGCTAATAAATAAGTGACATGGAGTAATATTTTAGTCAATCAAGTGTGAGTATACCAGATTGCCCACCCTTTCTCAAAATGTCATCAATATGTGTTAATAACTGACGTTACAAAATGCGTTCGTAAGCGGTGTCTATCCTCGAAAGCGCTTTCTCCTGAAGTTAACTGTTCCAAAAGAAAGACAAGAAAACTAAATCCGGTTGGCCCCGTGCGCCTGCTGCACTTTACTGGGCTTCCACGGAGCAAAAATGAACACACTGAAAATAATCGGCAATGTTGCAAACATTTAGCATTTTGTTTAAACCAAATGCAAATCTTCCAGCACACAATAATGTGAATCACCACTACTGTGCTTGTGCATAACTGACAGGTCAGCACCCATTTAGACAAGCAGGAAAAGCAGGTGCAAGAGGGTTTTTGAGGAAAAATAGTAAAATACACATTTTTCTGATCGAGTCCCTGCCGATTTGTTTGGCCAGCTCTAAATATATACTGTCTCATTTGCTTGCCCGATCGGGCATATATTATTATAAAGGAAACCACGGACAGAAAGACTTGTAGTTCTTTTATAATAATTTGATGTTCAAGACCCTCTTAATGTTTTCGTTTTTATACAATTTTAAAATTTTGTTAAACTAGTAGGTCGCCATTGTTGCTGACGAAGCAATGCACTTTGTGCGGCGACGACCCTGTGCAGCGGTGCCCTCGTTAGCTACATAAATATGTCGTCGATTCTGCCCTTCCAATTTGAACCCGAGCGGAAAAGTAATAAGCTGAACAGCACTGTCAATATTTCACAAAACGAGCAGCAAATGCGATTAAATGAAAGTTTCCAGCGGGATTCGTACCCGCGTTTCCTGTGCGGCAGATGAGCACGTACTCCACAGGACTATACTTCCGCATTTCGTTAGTCATGATTTTCCTTATAGAGCGATCACAACCCACATGCGCTGTCTTTGCGGTAAAATCTGAAAGGGAAACGCAACTGAAGAGAGTGCGGCTGGCTTGAACACGGAATTTAAAAAAAAAAAAAAAAAAAAACACTGCTCACTTCAGCAGGCATGAAAAACTCTCACCTTTCGGCGAAATTCGCCGTTTTGAAGTCAAAAAGGGCGACCTACGTGAATTGCGTAGATCCGAGGAGAAATTCTTTTTGGGGGGGGGGGGGGTCGGGAGGTTTTATTTTATTATTATTATTATTATCATCGTGTGATTAACTTCGTACGTAAACTGAGCATTTAAGAACACCATCAGCAAATCCTTCTAGATGCTTCGCTGACGAGAACCAATCATCGGCCCAAGCTGCGTTCCATTATTCCAAACGCGCGCACTCCTTACTGTACATGGAGTGCTCGGAGAGCCTTTGGTTGCATTGCAAAGCTGCGAAAACAAAAAGCAGGCCTTATCCACACCGGGGCAGACCAGTGGCCTATACTACGAACCGAGTTCAACCTCCCCAGAAGTAATCCAGTTTACCATCGGGTAACCGGAGTTGACAAAACCTGATTGTCTAGTTTGGGGTCAATCGGTGCTACGACGCTGATTATGAGGTTGATTAGTCGAACCTGTGTCAACCCAGTCAGAGTTACTGCGCGTTCACATAAAAGGGGGCGGTGACCAGAGTCAAACACTACTTGTGACGATGGCACGGGCACCTTACTTCACGGAGGAGGAATGCGCGATGATCATGCGGAATTATGAGGAATTAAAATCCACCCCCACTGCAAAATCCAACACCGCTTCGGCGAGTAGAGCGCAACGGGTCTGTTGACAGCGAATTTACAGATCGTGTGATTTGTGAATGCGTCAATATGCCAGTTTCTTATGTCCATGAAAAGAAATAAAGCCTGCTGTCAGGACAATAAAATAAGATTTGGTACATTAACAGTAAGAAATAATTGTCACGCATTACCACACGAAACATGATGATTGTATGTTTAGTCACCTTGACTGTACGAATACGTATGTTCTTTTTTTTAGTTTGGGCCTAAAAAATCCAGCCCGACCCGACCCGAGTCCGATCAATAAACTTGATTTGCAGGCCCGAGCCCAACAACCACCAAAAAAAAAATTTATGTTATATTTGTGAGGACTCAGAAGAAGAAGGAAATGCGGGGATGCCATGCGTTGTTGCGTAAATAAAAGCCCATCTTTTGTAACGATTTTTCACAGTTAAACAAGACTGTAAGATGCATATTCAATAAACATTTATATCTTTTATATCTGTGCGTCTGTCCTATCAGTGGATTTGACATTTAATTTAATCTCCTCGAGTTGGCAGAAAAAAACGCAAGTTTTCTCAATGTTTAAATAGTCTACATATTTCTATGATTATTATAAATGCATCAATTTGAAGCGTTTCCATACTATATATACTATACTATATATTGTCCCTGGCGAAAGAGCGCACGGACAGGCACACACAATCTGCGCGGTTGTGAGGGCCTGACTCGGCGGGTTACATTAGTGACGTCTGCCTAGATCAGTTGGCACAGGTAAAGAATTCCCTCAGCTGAAAATCTATATCTTTCATGGAGAACATCTTCCGGGTACGCCAGCGGATTCTGGCGGTCCCGAAATACCCGTGCCCTCCGGAGAGAGCCCCTCACAATCCGCGCGCCAATGTCGTATGGGTCGTCCAAGTACGCTGTCATTGTCAGGAGGACACGTCCGCGGAGGAGTGCTGTTTAAATAGAGCGTAGTTAATTGGAATCCTGATGTTAAGCAAGATCTAACTCTGACACGACCAGGTTTGGCGTGTGGCGTGTGTTGCCATGGCAACACTTCTCGGTTCCAACATATCCACCTTTCGTAGTCTCGCATAGCCGCGAACTTATGTCGCACGTGATAAAGTTACTCTCGAAGTTACCCTGCTAAGCCAGAAAACCGGCTTCGTAGTATAGGCTACAGAGCGCAGCATACACACTTGCCTGTATTTGCCAGCAGATTGAATTTGGTGAGTAATGGTTTCAATCGTTTTCACATTTTGCGACATAAAAAAGTTACTGCCATTCGTTGCAGCTTGCGTTGAACACTGCCAGAGCTAGCCAAATCTCCCATGAAAAAAAATAGCTCCCTCCCGTTAAATTGGCGTCAAGCTTGTGTATTTAGCGGTAATATAAACGAAGAAACACACTGTTGAGTCAAATTAAGCGGCATGCTCTCGGATGAAGAGGGCGCCTCACATCGCTCCCGTCGTCCGCTGGAGACGTGTTATTTTCGGCTTGGATTTGAGCTGACGGCCGGTGTCGGCACAACACCAGCCCGACGAGTGGTGGGAATGAGTCCTGCTTCTTAAAGCTTTTCAGAAATACAGGGATCCCTCGTTTTTCGCGGTTAATGGGGACCAGAACCCGCCGCAATAAGTGAAAACCGCGAAGTAGCGCCCCCCCATTTTTTTGTGCATGTTCAATGCATTTATTCAGATTTTACATTGGAAAAAATATACTGGACTGTCTCAGAAAATTAGAATACACAATATTCTAATTTTTTGAGACAGTCCTGTGTATATATACAGGACTGTCTCAGGAAATTAGAATACACAATATTCTAATTTCCTGAGACAGTCAGGAAATTAGAATATTCTGTCTCAGAAAATTAGAATACATAATATTCTAATTTTTTGAGACAGTCCTGTGTATATATACAGGACTGTCTCAGAAAATTAGAATACACAATATTCTAATTTCCTGAGACAGTCAGGAAATTAGAATATTCTGTCTCAGAAAATTAGAATACACAATATTCTAATTTCCTGACTGTCTCAGGAAATTAGAATATTGTGTATTCTAATTTCCTGAGACAGTCCTGTATATATACACAGGACTGTCTCAAAAAATTAGAATATTGTGTATTCTAATTTTCTGAGACAGTCCAGTACATATATATAAGACATGTTTTTTCACTTTTTTTCACCAAAGTATCATTTATAAATGGTTTTCAAGCACTTCAAAATGTAAGAATTATGATAAGTTTTAAACATGTTACTGCCCCACCGAATTATTTTTAAACAAGAATAAAGTAGTAAGAAAATGCTTGGCTTTATTAAATGCTTCATAGTGAGTCTACTCAAACCCTCTCAGGCTTTGGTAAACGGTGATTGACACATGTGCAAAGTTTTTCTTTTTATATATATTTTTTTTGTTTGAAGCAACTTACTTGATTGAATAATAAAGGCACAAATGTCCTAGCCAAAATGTGGCCCAAACGCAAAACAACGTTACTTCAATGGAAAAATTTGTTTCAATCAAGAAAAATAGTTTTCAAATGCTTTTTTTGTCTCAAATTTATTTTTGCAATCACAAACAATTTTTTTGTTGAAGTGACTTTTTGGGGATTAAAAGTATATACTGTATTTGGTTGAAGCAACTTTGTTTTTGATAGAAGTAACTTTGTTTTTTGATTGAATAATAAAAACACAAATCTACCTCCATCGTTATTGAGAGACAAAGAAATTAAGAAAGCTTTAAAACTAAAAGCCACCGGGGAGTCTGTTTTTTTAAATATTTATATTTCATTACATAGACATGCGTCGTAGGGAAGGGAGATTGAGGGATTAAAAAAGGAGTTAGATGAGGCTGCTAAAGGCAGTGGATACCTCATCAGCTGGGTGAATAGCATACCTGGTAAGAACAAGTTTGCAAGGATAGTCGGGTATTAAATACAATTATAAACACAATTACAATGTTATTTTTCTATAAGATTTTTATGTCATTGCTTTATTAATCATTAGGTGCTAGAGTTGTTAAGTATGGATAATAATGAAATAATAGTTTTAAGAAAACTGTGCTGTTGGTGGCTCAGTGACCATCTGATGTGGTTTGTTCTCAGATGAACAAGTTGAAGAAGGAAGTTTTGATGCAGAGGTTGAAGGAAGAAAAGAGGCAGACTGACTGAGTCACAGCCAGAAAGTGTTGATGACAGTTTTGATTTCTATTCACTGTTGCCCCCTCCCAATTAAAGTATGTCACAGTCGCAGCCAATTATTATCTAAAGCTGGTTAAAATTGAAGTTATGTTGTTTTAAGGTGTATTGAATACTTGTTCAAGTGCCCCTTTTGATCTACGAGCACCCGCCCCTCCACCGGTCTCTGCATGGCCCTGCTGAAACATAGTGTGGGTCGACAGAGCTCAATATTTTGTTGGGGTGTACAGTGTACTGGAACATATTTCCTCCACACCCTTCTCACCTTTTTAACCCCTGACCCATTTTCATGCCTGCTTCAGACAGCAAGCAGACAACGATGACATGGGGATTGCGTAAAAGGGTTTATTGAATCAAAAAAAAAAAAAAAAAAAAAACAGCTATCGCGAAAAGGGAGACACAAAAAGGGTCCGTGACAGTGGATCGGGATCAGTATGAAAAAAGAGAGAAAACCGCAGTGAGAGGCAGACAAACGAAAAAAAACAAGGCATTGATGCAACTAACAACGGAGGGATATACAAACTGTTAAATGGCAGCACGTCAATACAAGCCTCTGAGGATCGGTTTGAAGACACTGTTGATGAGCTGGAATTGTATGCAGGTATGACGTTAGGAACTCAACCCACAACTCTGTAACAATCTGACCTGCGGCAGAATGTAACAAAATCATATTAGCTTCGCTTGCTAGCTAGCACAGCTATTCTCCCAGTTGAAGCCAACCGCATCATCACCTCCAACGTGCATTGCGCGCGTAAAACATGGTGCCCTCAACAGGTCAAAATGTGCACTAAATATTATAGATTTTTAAATCAATGGCAATAATATTTGTGTCTCTAATATCATATTATAGTAAAAGAGAACAATTGTGGCTTATTAGAGCCTACAAGTGTGTAAATCTGAGGATCCCTTTAAGGTTCTTTGTCCTAGAGTGTTTTTTCCTTGCACCGGGCATTGGGGTACTTTAAGTCCGGAACATCAACTCTTGACTAAACCAATGCCATTGACAAAAATGGCAGTCACCATTAAAAAAAAAACGTCATGCTGCCTTGTTCATTGTGACTTCCAAATGATCATCAAATTTTGCCGCCATACTACGCTCCTATTAGATGTCATAGGAAAACGACCTTATGGTTGAAGTTTTAAGCAGGCCTCAGGCTATGCTGCCGTCGAGTGACTTGGGAAAAATAACAAGGAGAGCCACGAACGATGGTGCAGACAGTACATTTGCAGAAGGACTTATGTATAAGGGCCTAATGAGACGTGTTTTTGGAAATGCCTGTGTGTGACTGCTCATAACTAAAAATAGAATTCTGAAACTGGAACCACCAGATAGCTCTGCTGGGGTACTTGGCCCTAGTAGCCATGAAGAAGATAACATTGATGTCCTTTTTGTGCTGTTGTTTCTTCAGACTTGACCGGAGCTCAAGACGGGAGCGTGAGGATGTTCGAGTGGGGTCACTCCCAGCAGATTATTTGTTTCAGAAGTCCAGGCAATTCCAGGGTGACCAGGATTCGATTCAACCATCAAGGAAATAAGGTTGCTAAGTCACTCTCTCGCCTTTTACAAAAATCATTCACTCTTCTTTGATTTTTTTCAATTCTTTGCCACGAGCCTGTCCCACTGAGTGACATATTCACACATCCCGTCTCAATTTTGCCATGCTGGCACGAAACACAGCGGGGAATTGGCTTCAGCACACATTGTTGTTCAGCTGAGTGCACTCGCCTCCCGCGAAACATGTCCTCAGATGGTGCCTCGACGCCGTGTTCATCTCCTTTGTCGGCTCAGCCAAAAAAAAAAGCAAGAGACGCTCAGAGAATTTGCAAACATTTCCTGCAGTTATGTAAGCGATGCGGTTTAGCGCTTGGTGCGCATTACCTGAAGGGGGCAACGCATCTCAACAGGTGTCTCCAACGCAGCTGACATTTAGCCTGCTGTGGAATAAAATGGAACAAACTGTCTGACTTAATTTCAACGCCGCGGTCGTTGTTTTTTTTTTTTTTTTTTTTTGCAGTTTGGGATTGTGGACGCTGACGGCGGTTTGAGTCTCTGGCAGACGAACACGACTGGGGCTGCTCCCAAACCCTATCTGGTATGCATGCGCAGCACCCTGTTTAGTCAAGTGTTTTGTCCTTTTCTTTTTACTTTTTTTTGTCGTCTCCTTTTTGGGTCAAAACCTCTCTGGTGATGTACACCAAGAACCCCCCCCCCCCCCTTCCTTTCTCCTTCCCTGCTCATTTTGATTTTGTTTACTATTCTGCTGCTTCTCGCTTACTGTCAGATCTAGTAAGCATCTTGTGTGCGTGTGTGCGCCAGACTCTGCAGTGCCACAACAAGACGGCTCATGATTTTGTCTTTGTGGGCTCCTCCTCCCTCATTGCCACTGCGGGTCTCTCCACGGACAATCGGTAATGCATTCTACAAATTCTGAATACAGTGGATTCTCTGAGTTTGGTTGGATTTCAAAACAGTTTTTACAGTATCATAGATCATGATGAAATAATCAGGTAATCAGTTCCATCTAACCATTATATATTAAAAAGCTTCAGTGCCATTAAGATGATAAATGGCTGCGAGCTGCAACTCTTTAAATTTTTTTTTTTTTTTTTTTTTTTAAATTTATATTGGTTTGTCACTAGATACCGTCAATGGCAGAATAGCAATGAGTTCATTCGTACAAGTTAGTTCTTTTTAAAGATAAAATTTCAACAGTTTTCACAGCAGGTAGCACAGATAATATAGATTCTTCACTGTAATTGAAACTTGCATCATATACAATTGACCTTTCGCAAAACTACCCCCCCTCCCTTTGTTACGGTTGCTAAGCAGACAAGCTTCATCACTCCAACAGCAAAGCCACTGCAGGCAGATGTATACTGCAGTGTTTTGATTGATTTATTTTGGAGCAATACCAGTGCAACATTCTCTGGATTGAGGCAAAATGGTTTAAAATATGCACTGGAGGGTTATTTTGGAAATATAAAAAATCATAGGAAGCTATCGAGGCAAAAGCATACAAATTTAACACTTACAGCTAGGGTTGGGATACTAAGGTGTCTGCTCACAAAACGTTACATAAAAAATAAAAACCAAAGTTCAAAGTGATTTTTAGGACACTTTGTTTACTCACATTAAAGCATTACCTCTACTTTTTTACACATTCATAGAACGGACTTTGAATGAAGACATGAACTTAACTAACTTTAGCTAATGAAAAAGCTATACTCAAAGCATCCCAGACATTACAGTGGTGATAGTAAGTACAACTTTGATATCCAGTTTTATGGATGTCCTTCCCTCTAAATCAAGGGTGTCCCAACTTTTTGCAAAGGGGGCCAGATTTGGTGTGGTAAAAATGTGGGGGGCCGACCTTGGCTGACGTCTTTTATGTAGAACAATATATTTAAGCAAATTTTAGCAAGCCATTTTGTGCGTTTTTTTTTTGTTTGTTTTTTTAATAATTTCAGCAATCTCGCAACTAGCCTTTGTGGACTTGTGGTTCTCTTTTAACTCGGGCTCTTGCGAAATACTGCTGCTGTGAAATTAAACTAGCTTCAAGTTGCTTCAATTTCTCGCTACGTATCTTGCCTGTAATCTTGTCGTACATGTCAGCGTGTCTTGTTTAGTAATATCACCTCACATTGAAGTCTTTAAAAACAGCTACTGTCTCTTTACAAATAAGGCAAACAGTCGCGTATTTTCGTGAAGAAATAAGTCCAATTTCCACCTATCCTTGAAGCGCCAGCCATCGCAGTCAACTTTCTTTTTTTGTTGATTGTCGTCATTTTAGAAAATTGGGAGTACGGGGTAATGTTGCTTCGAGTGCTGCTGCCTTTTCATGGGTAAATGAGGAGCAGCATTTAGTGTGTAAGATACTTCATATGCTGGTAGAAGTACTGCTGACCAATTTATTAAGTCTGTTTGTGGGCCAGACGTTATTGATTTTATGATAGAGGCTGGGGGCCGGATGAAATTTGACCACGGGCCGCATTTGGCCCCCGGGCCGGAGTTTGGACATGACTGCTCTAAATGCAAGTTAGGCAAGACAGTTGCTAGTTAGCCGCTAGCAATGGCTTACTCTTACCTCAAGAGAACATGTGTATGCTTGTTTATGTTGGAGACCTAATACGTGGAAGTGATGCCATACATCCGGAATTGTTAATCCACTGGAATCCAGTTTTTTTTTTTTTGTAGTTCTGCTACGGGAAAGGACCACATTAATACTCCTGCGGTACCTCATGTCTGATTTATATATTCCATAAGCTCTTCGCATCACCTTTTTGGTCGTCCACAGAATGTTGGTACTTTTCGTCTTTTCTGTAAAGTTTTATGGCAGTTGGTGATCTCAAAACCAGGTAATGGGGCATCAGAGAGTTTGTCAGCGCTTGCACCTTAACAACAGTTTCAGGTCGATGGCCAATTAGAATGTAGAGTTTGGGAAAGGTCAATTGACTCCCAAATAGACATGTGCCGGTTACCGGTTTCACGGTTTACCGTGGTGTGAAAACGTAGCGGTTTCAAAACCACTAAAATTTTCCGTCATACCTTAGTACGGTATTCGCTATTTTTCATGTATCAAAATGCAGCCGAAATGGCTTGGTGCGACAGCGCTCACCCTTCCCGTTTGTTGCCGTGAGTGTCAGTGACGCTATTCTGCTAAACAGCAAGCAAACCCAAAAACAAATTCTCGAAACACAAGGCGTACGTTTCTTCAATTTATTGAGCTCTCAAATCGTGGTGAAATATACAAATGAATACATTGAAAACGTTATACAATTGTATTTTTCCACATGTGAGTAGGTTCAACAGGATAGCAGTAGCACCATGAAAAAGGTCGCCAAAAACAAAACATACATTTTCCTTTCAAATTCAATATACAAACTAACTAAAACTTACAAAGACGAATGTTAGCCTAGGGCCTAGGCTAAGCTGGGAGAGCAGCTTCGTCGACGTTTTTGTGTCTCACAGCCGCTGAGTTAGTGTTGTATCGGTCGCGAACGATTCGTTCTTTTTGAACGAATTGTTTGGGTGAACGAGACCGAACTAATCACCATCTGCACTGATTCGTTCTATGAAGTTGGTGGCGCTTGTTCGCTGCGTGGGAGGGCGTTGAGCAAGCGGCAGCGTCTTCTGACATCGCACACGACCAATCAGACGCCAGCCTCATCGCGGGCAGGGGAGGGAGCGGAAACAGAATCATGGCGTATGTCACTCATTTCCACGTGTGGCCAATAAGCAGCCAGCGTGCAGGCAGGGGGGAAAGACTGAGTTTTGTCACTTCCCGTTCAGTGATTCGGTCCTCCGGTTCCTGATCTAGCTTGCTGCTAACTTGACTTTCCAGTAATGACTATGCGGTGAACGAGTCATAAAATGAAAGGAAACGACTTTGTCACATATTTGTTAACGTGGAGCCTATCAAATGCTGCTCAAAAAGACAAAAACACCACACAAATCTAGCGAGCATGGTTTAGTGTTCTACTTTTCTCAACAGACTCGGGACTGTGCCTATGACGATATACTATCAAATTTACAGTAATTTAAAACACGCGTAGCTACGAGGCAAGCAAAACCTGAGCTGCGGTCGCGTGACGGCAGTGAAGCGGGCAGAGAACTGTCACTATATGGAGGCTTCATGGCAGCGATATGTACCTCATATGTGCACAGAAAAAAAAAAAAATTTTAGTATGATCACCATAATACTGATTTGCAATGAAACTGTATATACATGTCAATTTTTTCCGAGTGTTTTTTTTTTTTTTTTTCCGTGTCAGAGGGTGTCGGTTGGTTTGACAAATTATGTCAATCCGTCCATCATGTGCTACTCAAGCGCCCCAAAAACAAAGCGCGCGGACACGGGAGATGTCGCAATATGTCTACATTTTTCTTAACAGACTAATGAGAGTAGAAAGGCGAAATCATAAAGCAAACAATTATTTCTCGTCAGCATTTGACGATCTGAGATGCGGGGACGACAGGGGAGCTGACCGGATTATTTTATTTATTAATACCAGTGCAAAAATTCAAAACGATCATCTTAATAATAAAAAACAAAAATACAACAGAGCGAGAGGTTAATATGATGTGTTGGCCGTTCCATAATTAGAAATTAAACTTTCGATTTATTTTTATTTTCGTGACAGCAGGCATGCCGCGTTGGCTGTTAGCAGCAGCATTGTATATGTGAGCAAGATCATGCTAAAGAAAGTCCGTGCGCCCCCGACCCCAAACCCCGACTTCCCCCTCAAAAGGAAAATGTTTAACCGTGTCCTAATTCGAAATGCAAGCACGAGCCATGACTTTGAGCCCATAGAACTAGGACAGACGACGCGGAAGTTCTCCCTCGCTTTTGCAGCAGCGGGAGAGAGACGAGGCTGTCTCTGAGAGCAGAATGATATCGCCTGTCACTCATTTCTGAAACTACGACGAGTGGTCAATGTGCAAGAGAGGGAGGGACCAAGCAATGTCACTTCCCGTTCAGTTATACTGCGAAGCGGTCTTTGGTGATTCGTTCGGCAACGTCACTTCCCGTTCACTAACCGAACGATTCATTTGGGTGGGGAGGGAGATGAGGGGGGCGAACGATTCGTTGAACGAATCGTTTTACTGAACGAACCGGAATGGATTCGTTTACTCAAGTGAACGACAGATCCCGTCACTACGCTGAGTGAGAAACAAGCTTGAATGAAGGCGGGGAGAAAAAAAAAAAAAGGATCGCGTCAAAGATCGCTAATTGCGAAAGGAGGTCTCACTCCTCACTTTTTGTTTTAGGTGAAACTTTTCCTCAACAATATTTACATTTTAACTAACTTATAAAACTAACTTATACATTTTTAACTAACTTTTTAACTTATGAATTCTTTGTTCTCTTTAACACAAAGGCATGACATCATGTAGAAGAGAGTTGACACAGTGGCTGAAAATGGCGAAACTTCAGCTTCTCCCCCTCAAAAAAAGTCATACAGTATATATTTTTAATTTTATTTAGAAGTGTTTTTACTTTTTTATAGCAATTATTTTGTTCTTGCTCTATTATTGAGCAACTTGAGCTGTGGCTGTGGGTATAGTCTAGGTTCTATTTATTTTAATTTTATATAAAATATTTGTTATTTTTTGTTAATTTATTTATTTTCACATTAATTTATTTTCACATTATATTCATGTTCTAATTTGCAAATATGTTCTGAAAAAAATTTTTTTCAATGGAAAAAAGTTGGTTTTAAAAAAAATTAAAAAATTTAAAAAAAATACATCTCAAAATTTTGGAGCTATAATTGCAATACCGTGATACCGTGATACCGTGAAACCGCGGTATTTTTGCTCACGGTTATCGTACCGTCAAAATCTCATACCGGCACATGCCTACTCCCAAACATCTGACATTGGGTTTATGCAAATTGACCCTGGCATACGCAGATGGGTTTTTTTCAGCACATTTTCTTTATCTGGTGAAAGCCACACCTATTCACAATCATTTTTTTTAACTCTTCATGGCAATGATCAACCCCTTATTTCACAATCCAGTTGATTCATTATCGATTCTATTGTCCTTGTTTTTGGCGGAAAACACTCAGGTTACTTGAAGTTCCGCTCTGAGACCCCCAATTTGGCCAGATTTCAAAATTGTCCGATATGCATGTGTGATACATCATTGGAAGGTTAAAATCTCAACTTTCTGGGGGGAAGAAAAAATTTGGACAGGAGGGCATTTAAAAAAAAAAAAGTTTTTTAAACAGCAAAACCCTATCTGAAGGTGAGAGCACAATTAGAAATGCCATGACTTTAACGAGACATTATCGCGTACTCACCTTGTTTCGATCCAAAAACTCCATGTCGCATGTATAACTGAGTGTCAAGACACAGCTGTGAATGGCCACAGCTGGATTTGTTGGGATTTTATGGGTGAAACATGGTAATATAACAAAGGTCGCGATGCAGAAATCAAGGAGTGGTCAAGATTTTCTTTTTCATATATTTGCCCTTTTAAACATTTTTGTTAATTTTTTTTTGTTTGGATCGATTATCATATCGGGGAAAATGCGACAGTAACAAAAAAATACAATTTAGTGATGGTTATGAGGTAGATATCCGGGACTTTTTTACAGACGCCATTTTTTTCATTGTGACGTCATTTGTTTAAAAGTTTAAAATATGCGAGTGAATAATTTTTTTAAGTCATTTGTTTGTTTTTTTCAAACAAAATATTAGACATCAATTAATGATTCTAAGCTATAAATGACAGACATTTTGAATAATAAATAACTTACCTTGTTTTCATGACTGGGTTGAAACAAAAACGACGAGACGTCTGTAAACGGGGGTTTCCAGCATAAAAGGTACAAATTAGAAATAGTTCGGGGGCTTAATCTGCCATGAATTTGCTATGGCAGCATATAGACATATTGTTCTATCAAACACAACAGTTGTTTTAACTTAAAATACAGCAGTTTCTTTTAAAGAGGAGTGCAAGAGCAGAAACTGCTTTTTCAGTCTTGTCTGTGTTTTCCGCCTTTTATTAGTGCATTGTGGGTGAGCTGATTTGAGATAATAGGTGGTGTACACCCTGGACTGGTTACCAACCAAGAAAGAGCATTCACACTTGTGAACGTAGCAGACATGTTTTTGGAATGTGTGCTTTCGCTGGGGGAAGCGTATGCTAACAACATGAAAACGCAAAGTCACACAGAATGGACTGATCACTATGTGGATCTGCTAATCATTACTAGGCCTTCAGTGCTGCCCAAATTGTAATTATCACAAGTAAATTGTTCAATTGGCTTTCACTTTGATGATGAGCAAATAAAATACATTGTATGTTCTTGACAGCCATTAAAAAATTGAAACGTGTCAGAAATAACCCTTTGATTGATGAGTGGCAGTCAGATGTAAAGCAATTATTATTTTTCCCAAAACTGCAGATTTATACTACCTCAATTGTCTTAGAGTTTCCACTGTATATTTTAATTGCTTTCCTTTGTTTCAACAGACCACAAAAATAGATTTGTTTTCTCCCACAGGAACGTGTGTCTATGGGACACTCTGGTGACCCCGATTAACAGCCTTGTACATGGTAAGCTGCACCCAGAACACTCATGATGCAACTTCGTCTGACAGAAGATGAAGAAGTGTGCCGTCTCATTATTTTACTGGGATCTCGTTGACCTCCACCTTCCATTCTGGTCCAGCCTTCTGCTGCCATGAATCTGGTGCAACAGTGCTGCTAATGGCGCCCAGGCAGCAATTGCTGGTCACAGGCGGGAGAAAGGGCTGGATCAGCATCCTGGAGCTTCCTCACAGACACCAGCGCCAGAGCTTCCAGGCCCACGAGTCGCCCATCAAAGCCCTCGCTGTTGACCCAACCGAGGACTGCTTTATCAGCGGTTCGGCCGAAGGCAGCCTCAAGGTACCTTGCGCCACCTCCACTAAGATGGGTTATGTTTTGTTCAGGGTTTTTTCCTCTTATTTTACTTTATCATTCATTCATTCACTTTACTTTTTTTTTTCCCCCACACATAGAGGTTTTAGGAATGAATAAGAATGCTTTAGTATGAATTCCAACTTTCTAGACAAGGTTAACTCATTGACTGAAATAGACTGAATGAATGAATAGTATAATTTATTTTGAATTGGCAGTTAATGATTAATAATCACTGCTAGCCCTGTCATGGTCTGAGTCAAGGTGATGCACTAAAATATTACACTTACGTAAAATAAGACATTAGATACTGTCCAATACTGAAAGGAAAGTATTCCTCTTTCCACCATATCTAGTTACCAATAAATGTATTTCGCTTGTACATAATTTATCATGAGACCTCTCCAATTCACAATATTTTTTTAGCAAAAATATGCAAATTATGCTTAAATAATCACAGTAACCAGTTGGGGTGGGAATCTTTGGGCACCCAACGATTCGATTACACGATCGATTATTGATGACACCCACAAATCCCCCAAGCTATTAATTGCTTTTAATGTTTCATACATTAGTTACAAAAATTGAACAAAAAGCCTCTCAGGCTTAAATAAACGACTATTGTTAGTAGAGGTGTGCAAAATTTCCGATTCTTAGATTATTCGCGATTCGGCCGTAGAAGATTCGAGAACGATTCACAAACATCCAAATTCCGATTATTGAAATATGCCAAGTAAAGCGGAAGTACAACACATTCGGCACGCCGCACAGTCTTCGGTACGCAATGAGGAAGAACGGAGCGAGAGTAGCTAAACATCATGCTTCTCATTACCCGGCCCCTCGGGTAATGCCAATGCTCGACTCACTGCTCTAGCTCAACTCATGCCACCAGATAAAAAAACACAACAACATACCTGACTGCTGCCGAAAAGCTGCTACAAAGTACATCCACATAATGTTATGGTAGATATCATTTATATAGGACTAGATGCACGATAGCGTTGCAGCACATCTACAAAAAGCTAGATGCGGGCGTTAGTAAACGGCCGCCATCTTAAAGCAGTACACTTCCCTGCAAGGCTGTTATAGCGAACCTTCCAAGCGAACCTAATTACAGTGGTACCTCTACATGCGATCACTTCGACACACGATCTTTTCGACATCCGACGTAAAATTTGAGCCGCCATTTGTTTCTACATCCGACGAGTTGCTCGAAATACGACGACATGACAGCACTGCAAACGAACGCACGGTGGATTTTCTTGTGTGAGAAATCAACACAGTTTTCAAAAAAAGTTGATACAGTTGGAGAAACAAGGAAAAAAGTGATGCTTACCTTTGAAATGAAGATGCAAGTTATAGAAAAATATGAGCTTGGGGTGCGCGTCCCTGAACTGGCTCAACAATACAGCTCCATGGTCCTCTTCCGACCACCGTTCGCCACTATTTATAAGTTAAGGTGACAATTATTATTGTGGTAACATTGCCAAGGAAATCGCCAGCTTCGTCACGTTTTTATCATTTATTTAAGAACTTATCCAACACAAAACGCCCATTGTCTTAAGCAGTTGACTGCTCTCAAGAAAACGAAAGTATTATCTCTACCGCACTGACCTATCTCACTGAGACGTCAGCTTCGCGGTGCGTTCAGGGACAGTAAAAAGTGTCCGCCATATTAGAATCCGATTCGTTACATTATTTACAGGAATAATTATTAATTATTCTTATTATTATTATATTATTCTGAATTATTTATTTATAACTTATGTTTTTCTATGTTTAATTGCCATTTTTAACAGTGCCAGCAGTATTTATTAAGAATTTAGTGCATGTTTTTAGGCTTTGGAACGAATTAATGGAATTATAATGTATTCCTATGGGAAAATCCTGCTCGACATACGACCATTTCGACTTACAAACAAGGTCCTGGAACGAATTAAATTCGTATGTAGAGGTACCACTGTACCTTTTTATCTAAAATACTCCTAAATCGGTAAAATATTGACTTGGATCTATCTTTAAAATAGTTTTAAAACTTTCACATGTCGAAAGTAGACAAAAGGGAAATTATGGAATAACGGGAGCAATTTTAACAACTTTAACGGTTGATTGACAACATTAAATTAATTGAATGTAGTTTAAAGCTGCTGATACAAAATGGGGACTGGAGTTTTTTGTTTACTGCTATATGTTAACTTGATACTGAAATAGTAGTTTGGTTTAGCCTGAGAGTATTTTTGAACAATTTTAGAACTAATGTACAAAACATTTTTTTTTTTTTTTTTTTTTTTAAAGGAGGGGGGTGCATCAATAATCGTTTATTAATCGAATCTGAGCCTCTGAATCGTAATCGAATCGTTAGGTGCCCAAAGATTCCCAGCTCTAATTGTTAGTGTTGTAGGCATGGTCTGTGTAAAATAGATGAAGAACCTTCTCATGATACAGCCAATTACAACTTTGGAATTATGTCAGTCTAAACGTTTACTTTTTGTTCTTATACCAGATGGACCATGAATAAGACTAATTGATGTTATTTTTGTTCTGACTGAGATGTTTTGACTCATGTACTGCATTAATAACCTCAAATAAAAAGATGTAAATAAATAAACGACTATTTCAGTATCAAGTTAACAGTCCAAAACGGTGAATAAAATGCTCAAGTCCCCATTCTGTATCAGCAGGTTTAAACTACATTCAATTTAATGTTGTTAAAATTGCTTGTTATTCCATAATTTCCCTTCTGTCTACTTTCGACATGTGAACGTTTTAACACTGTTTTAAAGATGGATTCAAGTCAAGATTTTTGCCTAAACCTTTAGATAAAAAGTTAATTAGGTTCACTTGGAAGGCTCGCTACAACAGCCTTAAAGGGAAGTCTACTGCTTTAAGATTGGCGGCTGTTTACTAACGCTGGCAAGTCTGTCATTTTGCATCTAGTTTTCTATACATGTGTTGCTAACGCCGCCGAGTCTGTCATTTCGCATCTAGTTTTTTATACATGTGGTATCTACCGTCGTAGCATTATGTGGACATAGTTTGTAGCGGCTGTCGGCAGCGGTCAGGTATTAATGTTTTGTTTTTGTTTTTTTATCTAGCGGCATGAGTTGAGCGAGAGATGTGAGTTGAACATTGTCATTACTCAGATAATGAAAGCATGATGTTTACTCTGGGTCCGTTCCTTATTGCGTCCCAAAGACTGTTTTAGTTCCGCTTTACTTGGCATATTTCAAAAATCAAAATTTGGATGTTTGTGAATCGTTCTCGAATCTTCCGTGGCCGAATCGCGAAAGATCTAAGAATCAGAAATTTCGCACACCTCTAGTAACCGGTGTAAGCACCTGTTGCCATTAATACATTCAAAAGGTGTCAGATACACATTTCACGCTGAATAAGTACATAGTCCTCCCAATCATGCCCCTCCAGTTCTCTGTCATTACCCAGATGAGCATTGAAGTCCCCCAGCAGAACAAGGGAATCCCCATAGGAAGCGCTCTCCACCACACCCTCCAAGGACTCCAGAAAGTGTGGGTACTCCGAGCTGCTGCTGATGGATGGAACCCTTGTTGTAGCTTAATCAATTATAGTGATGTTCAAAGCATTAACAGTAAACAAAGTAAAGAAGCAGTTCAGATGTTTTTTGTCACACAAACTGAAGGGAAAAGTCATAGTTCTCATGTCATCGACCAAGTGAGTAAATGTGAGCTGAATGTCGGGATTCAGACGAAGTACCTGCTTGCTTTCTTTTAAATTGGAGATTAGGATAGGAAGGGAAGATAAGTCTTCAGAAATATACCTCATCTGCCATCACGCAAAGTCTTTAATTGCGTTCCGGTGTTTGATGGCCATGTATGGAATGGCCAGATTATGACGTTAATTAAGTCATATTATAGACTGTGCTCTGAAGGAGCTCATAAAATAGGACTCCCATGCCAGAATTTTTTATTGGAGCATTTTCCAATGCAGCAACGGACCTGCTGATACCGTTTTGTGTCCAGATGACGTGTTTGTTTTCTTAAAAAAATATGTGTATTCATTCATTTGCAGTCCATTTTGTGCTCTCAAAGTGTGTAAAAGAGAAAATGACCGTAAAGGTCCAGTTGTTGAAATCAAGGTAAGGGACTAGGCAGGACTGTGATCCGAGCAGCCAATCAGCTTACAAGATAAAGCCACTCTTATCGTCGGTCTCATCGGGGAGGCTTGCTATGGTGCGTAGTCAATTGATCATAATAGGGGCAGCTGCGATGGTGCTCATTGGTACTCTCATGTGTCAATCATGCACCGTGGGGGGTGTACAAAATAAGAGTTGAAAATATATCGTATGGTTTTGCCGTCTCATCAGGTGTGGAACCTGGCCACGCAGAGTCTGCTCTACTGCTTCCCCAACGAACACGCTCGCCAGTCTATCTTCCGCAACCTGGGCACGGGCGTCATGCAAGTGGAGGTGGGGCCGACCAATCACATCTACTCTTGCGGCGCCGACGGCACCATGAAGATGAGGATCCTGCCCAACCGCTTCAGCGCCAACAACAGCCGACAGCCACGGCGACCTCAAGAACGACGTCAAGTTCATCTCGTAGAATAAGACTGAGAAGATACTATATTTCTGTCTGCCATTTCGGCGAATAGCGCCGACGGGAGGTAAGAGCTCCTGAATCTCCTCCTGGTTACCGCAGATCGATTGTAAACTGACCATAAAAAAAGCACACCGGATCCAGTCGTACATTTCCGACAGAATGCGGGGCTTTTAAAAGCACATTCGAGGCGAATCAAACACAGCTCGTGTAATTTGCGGCAGTTGTATGTCGGGAACAAGGTGAGATCTGTGCCTAGAGTAGCTTCAGGGAGGTTAGAGTTAAGACCGGTTGACTCGCCGAGCCCGCGAAAAACCTTGCAACTTTTCCCGCTCGGTGAGCAGCTAGTTAGACTGTCACATCGATTTGCACATGACCATGAAGTTACATCTCAAAATGAAAAGAGGTGTGTTTTCCCTGCAAATTTACACACTGATGCCATTCAGTCACCGACTCTTTGGCAACACCTTTATTTTCGTTTCACTCTGAACTTTCACACTAAAGCCCAATATCTTTTTGTGAGTCGTGTCAGATGTTATTAAAGCAGTTCTGAAGAACATAAGTAACATGCGATGTACAGCACATTATATAGAGACCGATATATATATATATATATATATATATATTCCTCGCCAATTGTATGAAGTGTCCTTAATATTTGACTACTGACTAGCTGTAGTGGTCTTTGTACAAAGTTGCACAAACCGTAGCTTTAATTTAAAATGGGTGTGTGAGCAACTTTTAACCGTTTATTTGTACAGATGTTTTATTCCGATAACACCACACTTTCTGATATTTCAGTGAATTAAAATTGATTTTTTTGGGGGATTGTGGTTTTCTCACCATTCGGTCTTTTATTTCTGCCGTCATTCATCTACACATGTGAAGGATTGAGACATTTTATGTTGCTCAAGGGACAAAATGTGTGCTACTTTTAACTTCCCAGAGGATGACAACATGGTGTTTTGAAGGTACAAGGCATGATGGTGCCACACTGAAAAAACCAAAAGCTATCGAATTATGAGTTTACACTTGAGAACAATGGCGTGGTGTTGCTGGATGGAATAGTCTTAGGTTTTGTGAAAATAAAGCTGCAATATTACAAGATGTTCTTTTGTATGAGGGTGAAGTTTAAATATTGCATTTAATGGACATGTGTTTGTATGTGGTGGGGGAAAAAATGAAAACTTAATATTAATTACATAATTGTCTCCTTCTACTTGTAATTTGGCAATAATGTTTCAGGACACAAATGTCTTATTACAAATACAATCGTTGATCGGCATTTTAACCTTAAAATGAGTTATTACTAGCGCTACTATACTATTACAATTTCCCCGACATAAAACTGCAATATTTACTGGTATCAATGAGATTTAAAAAAAAATATATAAAACTTATTTACATAAAACTGCCACTTCTAAACACATTTAAACTTTACTCTCAATGTTACAAAAAAAACCCATCTTTGCAACAATTTGTATTGTGAAATGAAAACAGTTTAAATTGGACTCTGTAAATTTCAAACAAATTCTCAGTTTCTTCACATAGAAGCGTGGGTACGCCATCTTGTTGGACAATTGTGTATAAATCCATCTCTATTTGGGAAACGTGTATTTTTTGCTTTATTTTTTTTTTCCCCAAAACCTTGACAAAGCATCTGGGAAAGGGGGTGGAATGTGAACTCCCCGCACATTAGGGAGTTAAATAAGTTTTATCCGAAGCCAAGCGGTTGCTTCTACACAAGCTGGAGATTGAAATAAATTTTATCAAAGCAAGTTTTCTTTCCTCATTCATATTTTATTGAAACATTTCTATACAGGTCCGTGATTTGCTTCCAGGAAAACTTCCCCAAATCATTTTTTTTCAAAGATTAATGTTGTTACAGAAAAGAAAAAACATGTCATTTTAATTAAGGTCAGGCAATAGCTATGGATCCATTCAAAGTGAGTAACTGATTCAGATTCTAACACCCCAGTCTTAAAGGGACAGACAACACCTAATATAAATAACCGTTTGAATGATCAGGCAAAACGGGTATGAAGTGGGCACGCACTCTATACTATAATTTCTCCGTAAATTGCGCCAACATTTACATAATGATATACAAGTAGTCCCCGGGTTATGACTAACTCAACTTTATGAAGCTGGAATCTTGTTTGCCATTGTTGCCAGTGTTTTTTTTTTAAGCTGCGTGAAGAGTACCTTATTTATAACTTTATTAACTTGATGTGTTCTGTCCTCACTATACGTGAAGTTGTTTCGCTTGACAGACAGCAAACAAGGCAATTGTGGTTTTTGAAGCTTTTTCCCTTCCTTCACTTTGACAATTTGTAAAGCTGTAGAACACTTAGGTTTAAAACGACACATTTTAACGATAAAACACCTGACCCAAAAAAGTTGGTGTTCAAACCGCCATCTCGCCTGATCAAAATGTAAATTTAGTAGATTGCGAACTTTTGCTAGGCAAATTAGGCTAATGTATTTACAATTTTCATTGCAAATCGCTCGCACATAACTCCACAAACTGTAGCTCTAAACTTAATTAGAAACGCATACACGAACATATTAGCTGAAAAAACTTAGGTGGGCCAAATGAGAGGGTAGCTGTCCTATTTTCGCAGTCGGACATCTGTGCATTAATGGTGTCGCCATATTGAAGAGGGGGGGCAAAACACGAGTCAGCAGTTGCTCTGTCGTGCATTGTAGTACAAACGCGTTGAACTTTTGTCTTATTTGCGGTCTTTTTTCCTTTGGAATGACTAAAAGTTGCCCTGTTGCGGGTTGTAACACAACTCGTGAGAAGAAAAGGACAAGCAAATGGCTGAAAGCAATCAATCAAAGAACAGTAAGAGAAGACAGTTCTGTGGACCATTCTCGCCAGTCGGAACCTAAATCCAGGCACATTTACATTTGCAGCCAACATTTTATTACGAGTGAGCAAACTTTAATCGATTTTTTTTGCCCCAATTAGCTGCTAGGATTCAATAGACTAGGCAGTGGGTATTATTACCGTAACCGACAACTCGCAAAGCGTTATTTTTCTTTTGCCGTGAACTGCTCTGATTGGTCAATCGGTATATTATTGGCCTGGTGGGAAGTGGTGATTTTGCCGTGACGTGACTCATGCACTGCATTCTTGCCTCGTGACACCCCATTTAGTTCTACGACCACGCTTCACGGCTAAATAACGCTTGGAGGCGAATTACTGGTTACGGCAGAAATAATCATCCATTTATTTTCATTTGTTTAAAAACAAAAAATGCCAAGAATTGATAAAGTTCAACTTACTGGGCGACTTTATGAGGTAGTTGTAGATATTTCCGAACTCCACTGCAGGCCATTCCTTTGGATTGTTTATCCAGCTATCAGCTGCGACTTTGTATGGGCAGATTTGCAAGCCACTACACGCTAATCTTAAATTGTATCGCCTCTTCGCGTCTGTCGGCAGTGACTCGTGATAAGTCATTTTTAAGACGTTTTTATGGGGGGGCGCAAAACACAGCTGAAATATATGAATTTCAGACATTTGTCTGTGCGTGCCCCCTTCTCAAAATGGCGACACGTTGCCATGCGAGATGACGCCATCGTGACATCACGCCAACTGCGAGGATATCCATGTTAGACGAGTCTCCTACTCAGTCATAGAAGCCAAGGCGACAATCCAGCTACACAATTGCACAAAATAGAATATTTTTGGACTTTTTGGCCAGTTATTTTTTTAAAGGGGTAAATTCGGGTTACGTCGCCTAGGGACCACCTGTATAAATATAACATAGTGTCACGAGGATGGGCGGGTAATGTCGAACACTTGCATTTGATTGGCTAAAATAGTACCAGCCTTGATATCTGCCACCACTTACAATGCCCACTTCCGGAAAATACTGGCTTTCATCGACATTTTTTTTTTTTCAGAAAATGCTTTATTCGATATATTAAAAGATTCTTACCGCAGCAATGCTCATGATAAAGATGTCTGTCCCTTTCACCAAGCAACCACTATGTCAAGAATGGGGTAACCTTATGAAAAAGTCCTTAAAGGGCCAGATTTTACAATATAAGCATTTTATAACAGTTCCATTAAGTTTTTGTATTTCAAATTTCATGGGGGATTAGTAAAAACGCTCCCTCAGGCTGTCTTCTAGCTAGATAATCAAAACCCTTCCCGTTTAGTAGGTGGGCTGACTCACAGCTTTGCATGATCCTTCAGGATGACCTCCAGTTTCTGACCCAGCATAACATTCCCTCGAATTTTGAGCTTGCCTGAGAAGAAAGCCTATAAAGTGAGAGGAAAAAAACAACAACATTTAATTCCTGCAATGGGAGCTGAATTATGACAGTCTTGCCACAGGCTATTTGTTCCCCAGTTGTGCTTTTGCCAGTGTAAGAGGCTGGAAAAGATCCTCCGACGCAATATGGAGTCTCGTGACCGGCATCTAAATATCCTGCCGGTCCGTAACAAATGAAATGCTATAGAGATATCAAATGACATTCATCGATTCCCTGCGAGCGCTCCAGTCTGAAAGAGGCCCCCGACGGGCTTTTTATGTGACGTGATGAAAGAGAGACATCTTTACAAATTGGTTACTTTCACTCTCATCTACTCAAGGGACTCTCGGGGAAAGGGACTTTCTGAAGGAAAACGCTGCACTTTGAACACTAGTTTTGCAAGTTAAATTTGTAGGTTTAACAAAATGTGTTTTTATTAGGGCTGTCAAACGATTAAAATTTTTAATCGAGTTAATTACAGCTTAAAAATTAATTAATCGCAATTCAAACCATCTATAAAATATGCCATATTTTTCTGTAAATTATATATATATTCTGTAAAATTAATTGTTGGAATGGAAAGATAAGACACAAGATAGATGTATACATTCAACATACGGTACATAAGGACTGTATTTGTTTATTATGACAATAAATCAACAAGATGGCATTAAAATTATAAACATTCTGTTAAAGCGATCCATGGATAGAAAGACTTGTAGTTCTTAAAAGATAAATGTTAGTACAAGTTATGGAAATTTTATATTAAAACCCCTCTTAATGTTTTCTAAAATTTTCCATCAAAAAATAAACTAGTAGCCCGCCATTGTTGATGTCAATAATTACTTACACAATGCTCATGGGTGCTGAAGCCTATAAAATCAGTCGCACCCAAGCGCCAGCAGAGGGCGGCAAAACTCCATAAAACACAATTAACAAGTGGGCATTTCACTCTACTGACATTTAAATCTGTCTGAGCGGGACATGTGCGTTAATTGCGTCAAATATTTTAACGTGATTAATTAAAAATACTTACCGCCCGTTAACTCGATAATTTTGACAGCCGTAGTTTTTATACAAGATTGGAATACATCTTAATTCATTGGGTGCCATTGATGATGCTAAATGTCCAATCCACTTTGATTGTGAGGGGCAGATGAACAAAACATGAGCATTAAAAATCAGGCCACAAAGTTAGATGTCTATTGTCAGTGGGAGGCAATGAGTTCCAAATAAATATAGTACAGTAATCCCTCTTTTTTTTCGCGGTTAATGCAGACAGAACCCGTGAAGTAGCTTCCCCTCCCTTTTTTGTGTGTTCAATGTATTTATTCAGATTTACAATTGGATAGAAATACATATAAGACATGTTTTTCACTTTTTTACCCCCAAAGTATACCGTAATTTTCCAACTATAAGGCGCACTTGACTATAAGCCGCCACCCACCAAATTTGACACAAAATGGCATTTGTTCATAGATAGACGCAATTTTTTGACAGCGGCGTTATAAAACCGTCATAAGACAGTCATGGACGTTAATGAATGCTTATGACGGATGCCATTTAGTGTCATCCGGCAAATTATCTCAATTTTGAATGGATGTAAAAGATCCTAGCTGGACATATACCGTATTGGCCCAAATATAGGACTATGGTTTTTGCATTGAAATAAGACTGAAAAAAAGGGGGTCGTCTTATATTCGCGGTCTAGACATTATACCCATTCACGACGCTAGATATTCTGTCATGACAGATCTCAGCTACTCTCAAGTTTAACCAGTTTGCATTATTTTTATTGCAATGTTTTTCCTTATTCAGATTTGTTTCAAGACTACAGTTAGACTTCACTTTGATGGTTAATGCAATTTTGTTGTTTTATCACAATGGATTTTTTTATTTACATTTCAAAAACCAGAAGCCATTCATTTACGAATGTGATTGCACTTTAGTTTACACATTTAAATGTTCAGATATTAAGATTTGAATGAGGCAAAATAACATGCTTTTTCTCTCAAATATAATGTTATAATAATTTGTTTCGGATGTACTGTAATTATATTCTTTATAAAAATTAATTTGGTGTTCAAAAAGTCTTTTTCACACTTCAGTCTTGGAAAAAAAGGGGGCCGTCTTATATTCGGGCCAAGACGGTAGTTTGTGACAAAATTTGCCGAATGACTCTTAATCACGTCTGTCATAGGCATTCATTAATGCCCATGACAGTCTTATGACGCCACTCCAAAAGTAATAATTATGATGTTTTAAACGTGTTATTGTCCCACAGAATTAGTTTTAAACAAGAATAAAGTAGAAAAACGCTTTTCTTTATTAAACGTTTCATTGAGTGAGTCTACTGAAAACCGCTCAAACTGCTCACTTACACACAATGAGTTGCCGCAGCAACTGTTTAACAAACTAAACGATGACTGACAAATGCAGCGCTTTGAACTTTCGGCTTCCAAGCGTCTCTGGCAAGATCAAACCTTAACATCTGTCAATCATCTTAACTTTAATAAGCAACTCCAGTGCCCTGCCAGACCAAGAAAAGCAGTAGGAGGGAGACTACGTGATCGGATCGGGACAGCTCATCTGTCTTCATTTATTTTTTAATTGGAAAAAAATCGTCAATGGACTGAGGGATCACTGTATTATTCTCAACTCCCATTGGAATTTACAGAATTGACTGATCTATCCATCTTTGAAATTGATAAACTCTCTTAAGCATTGACTGCTGCACTGCGCAAAACTGAAAAAAATGAATATAATCCAAATGACTGCGAAAACGGCAAAAATGGTGCAAACTGAGGTAAAAACGTACCGAAAACTGAAAATCTGCAAAAAAATCCGTGACAAACAGAAACAGCACAAAAAATTTTTTTTCAAAATTTTGGCAGAAGCATACATTTTTACCTACTGTATTTTTGGGACTATAAGTCGCTTTTATTTTTTCATAGTTTGACTTGGGGGAGTGACTAATGTGTGAAATTATTAACACATTATTACATCATTTCATGTTATTTTGGTGTGACACTGATGGTTTGGTAAACTTATTAGCATGTTCTTTATGCTATAGTTATCAGAATAACTTAATAGCTAAGCTACGTTAACATACCGGCCACGTTCGTATTTCGTTGTTCATGCATCATGTAACATTATCATACTGTACACTTATTCAGCATGTTGTTCTCTATTGTATTTTTATTGTAAATTGTCTTTTAAGATGACATGTGTTCTATTTGTTGTATTTTATCAAGTAAATTTCCCCCCAAAATGCGACTTATACATCGATGTCACTTGTAAATGTTTTTTTACTCTACGTTTGGCATTTTATGGCTGGTGCGAGTTATACTCAGGTGCGACTTATAGTCCGAAAAATACGGTAAATCAAAATAATGTTTTGCCGAAAATTTTAGAATATGAGTTGGGACATTAGGACAATCATGCTAACTAAATGAATGATGTCAATCTGATAAAACTTGTAAGATTAGATACATTTTTTAAATTTCAACTACTTAAATGGGGCTTGGTTTCAGTGTCATTGATGGCACTTATACGTCCAATCCATCTAGACTGGAAAGCTTCATCCGCCCCTCCCATTCAAGATGGATTGGGCATTTAGTGACGTCAATGACATCCAAGTTAATCGCGGCCCAGGAATTGCATCTTCCAGTTACATCAACAATATATTATTCATTCCACAAACCAAATGGGAAATGCTATTATTCCTGTAGCGTCAACTCAAAAATAAAATCAGACATAACTTTGTACTGTGCTCATCCCTACCTTCTGAGGGTTGAGTTTGCCTCGCACCACCTCCATGAAGTCTTCATCCGACACGGTAAAAGTCACGTCAGTCTTCCCGTCGTAGGCGCCACGATGGAGAGCACCGCTCCCATTTTTCAAATCGATAGCTAGAGGACACACAGGTCGAGTTTTATAGAACGCCGCGTTTGCTTGTTGCCGAAAGGTGGTGAGAACTCACTCCACTCGGCGGCATTCTTGCCGTCCTTGGTGATTTCCCAGCCAAAGATGGCATTGACCTTCTTGACCAGTTCGCCGCCCGCATCTCTGATGCGGCGGCCGATCTCTGCGAAAACCAGCTCACTCTGAAGGTTTCCCTCCGCCTACGCCGACCGCAGAAGATCTTTAAAGGTGTCAGCTCCTTGTAAAGGAGGTGAGCCCCGTGTGTGCACCCACCTGGGGGTTACTGGGAGACGTCTCCGCTGTTTCGTGTAAATCAACGTAAGCGCCCGAAAGCACCACAGCTCCGGTCTCCTTTACCTGGAAGAGGTAGAAGAGCAGGTAAGAAAATGACTGTGTTTTGAGTTAAATGATTCATACTGACTTTTAGGCAGTGTTGTTAACCCTTTAACACCGAACGTGTCGGCAGCGACGCGTTTACGCATGTCGTCTTTGAAGCTTCGTCACGCTGTAATTACGTCACCCACGTGCTGCTGGTTGGTCTCATTTGAAAGTGCAGAAGTTGGTGTCCACACCAGTTTTTATTTGAAGTCAATCGACCAAGAAAAACGGTAGATAATGTCATTTGAGTTTTATAGTTTTGCATTAAAACGCTGCATGGACCATGTACCCATCTCTATCTCCATATTTCCATCATTTCTTGTCCTTTTTCAAAACCGAAAGCAGCACAAAAGACTACATATCCCAAGAGCCGTTGTAAAGTCAAGAAGGGCGAACCAAATGTGGACATTTTTAATAAATTTCCGAGCGAGGCGCCAACTAAAGAAAAGGAAGCATTCGAAGCAAGCAACGGCCGGTTGGATTGAGCGAGCGACTTTGAAACATGCAGAATGAATCTAAAACAAAATTTAGCGCAAGCTAATGCATTATTTCATTAACTCAAGGAAGAAGATGAGCCATATTTGTCGTTGTTTTCATGGGATGAGTCGGCGCCTCGGCGAGTAGAAGTGACAGCAGCCCGCAAACGGTGAAAGAGTAGGCTGTGTGACTTTGTGTGTGACGCAGCTCCGTGACCTGTTCATGCAGAAGCTTTATTGAGTGCGCAAAAAAAACTATTGGGTCGTATGCCAGAAAAATTTGAATTGAACTGAACTACTTGTCAATATTTTTGAAAATACTTTTTTTCTATATGTTTTTATTATATTATGTATATATTTTCCCCAAGTGGAAGCTTCCATGATCCTAATAAATTTAATAATTAAAAAATATATATAAACAGTACTGTGCAAAAGTTTTAGGCAGGGCACAGTACTGTATATTATTGTTTTCTCACTATTTTGCACTATATATAACCTGTTTTGACCATAGTATGTGTAAAGGCCAAAAACGCCTATGACCATACTTGCGTTGAATTGTCAATAATAAAACTATTTAATCTTATTTTTTTCTACTGAATGTTTATCCTAACAAGTTGAATAAATATTATCAAGCTTCAAAACGGTTGGTCGAGCATGTTTGGTTGTCAATGGGACATCAACATTACAAATTTTGAAAAAATATTTTGGTTTTTTTTTTTGGTCTTTTTGCGTCCAAAATGTGGATTATAATTGGTCAGTGAAGAAAACAACAGTTTGGACATGAAGTTCAAGGTGTCCTTAAAAAAGGGACCCAACTTGGCCATTGTGAACATTTTTTTTCTTTGAAATATAAAGGCAACATCAAATGCATGCAAATTCGGCCAAAATAGGCTTAGGTGTTAAAGGGTTAATGTTACTTTAAAAAAGTAATTAATTACAGTTACAAATTACTTCTCCCAAAAAGTAACTGCGTTAGTAACTCAGTTATCTGAATGTAAGAGTAATTAGTTACTTGGCCAAGTAACTGGTGATAATTTTCATGCTTTTTTTTCTTAAAAAAAAAAAAAAAAAAAAAAAAAAACAGGTCACACAATGTGAAGTTTAAAGGGTTTTTGGGACAATTGGCCCTAGCCCAATTCTTTACTCTAAACTTTAACTAGACACAGGGGTATTGCGGATATTGCGATAACTAGATAGCAACCTTTGCTATGTGTGGAAGTCATTTAATGTTGTGAATCAACCATTAAAGTGGTTAAAATTGCTCCCGTTATTGCATTAGTTCCCTTCTGTCTATTTTCGACAAGTTTTAAAACTGTTTCATCATTTAAAGATAGAATTAAGTTCAAGTTTTGCCGAGTTAGGAGCGTTTTAGATAAATACTTAGGTTCGCTAGGAAGGTTCTCTACAACAGAGCCTTCCTGAGAAGTCTACTGCTTTAAGATGGCGGCTGTTTACTAACGCGTCTAGTTCTTTATTATACATGTTGCTAATGCCGCCATGTCTGTCATTTGCATCTAGTTCTGTATATATGTGATATCTACCGAAGCATCATGTGGGCGTAGTTTGTAGGCTATCGGCTACAATCAGGTATTATTGGAGCAACCTAGCATAGTAGCATCGCATTTGCAATGGCGTCACACTCCCTTGCCTCCTCCCGACTCCTCCTCTGCTCTCTCGTCTCCATGAGTGTGTTTTTCAGACTTTTCTTGCATCACTCAACCAACATTGTAACGCATAGTAACGCACGCCTTTCCAAGAAAATTCATTAGATTACTCACTACTGAAGAAAATAACGCCGTAAGTAATGCCGTTATATTCTAACGTCGTTATTAACAACACTGCTTTTATGGGTGTGACAAAATATTGAAATGGTGATGTATCCCAAAAGGTTATCGATATGCTCCTGCCAAGAATCGAGATATCATTTTAAAAAGGTGTCAATGTTTTTTTTTTTTTTTTTTTTTTAAATGGAACCAACAAGTTGCTACCAAAATCGTCCACCATAATAGTGTCTCAATTAACTATGGCTGCATTGACGGTATTCCACGCTCAATCCATTTAGACTGGAAAAGTTCATTTGAAACCAGAGCATTCATAGTCATACTGTCAGATTTTCAGGGCATTTACAGGTCACTTGCTGTTCATTTTAGGTCATTTCCTGTTGAGTTTAAGTCACTTCCTGTTCTGTAACTCAAAATAAACAGCAAGTGACCCATGAAATACCCCAAAATCAACAAGAAGTAACTGAAAATCAACATGGAAAATGACCTTAAATGGCCCAAAATTATCTCATTGCCTGGTATTGGCTGTCACTGACGGCCATAGACGTTCAATCCGTTTGAAGTGGGAGGGATGGCAGCGAATGAACATTCGTTCATTCGCTGCCACCCTCCCACTTCAAATGGATTGGACGTTTACTAGTGATAAACTCATTCCAATTCACAGCAGAAGCTTGTTTTTCTGTTTATTAGTTGTTTGTAGAATATCCTACAATGATTTCCTGACCAATATATCGATAATCGTATCGCCATATCGTCAGATCATCATTATCGTGAGCTTTGTATCGCAAATCGTATCGTATCGTGAGGTAACAAGAGGTTCCCACTCCTACTGACTTTGCACTGAATGTGAACTCTGCTGCCTTCCTTCCACATCTCCGTCTGCAGAGACTGACCCGGCATCACTGGTTTTACAAAGCGGACCTGCAAGGAAGGGGGGGCACAAACAAAAATTGATAGATTACAATGATAGTCATTTTACCAAAACATCCCAAAAATACAGAGAGTAAAATAGTTATTTTGATTGGTCCACTGACAGTTGTTTTTGTCTTCTCCTTTAAAAGGAAAGACAACTATACCTTATCCATCCCTGCAGAAAGTATCTAGTTTAGTAAAGTGAAAACCAAACAATTAAAAAAGAATTTTTTTTAGAAGTGGAAGGAAAAAAATGCCAATATTACTAGGAAGTGGCCGCCCTTAGTGAAGGCAGACATTTTATCATCCGTACATACCGTATTTTTCAGACTATAAGTCGCAGTTTTTTTTCATAGCCGAGGGTGCGACTTATACTCTGGAGCGACTTAGGTATAAAATGATTAACATTATTATATCAATTCATATGTTAAATTTGGAGTGACACTGGCGGTTTGGTAAACCTATTAGCATGTTCTTTATGCTATAGTTATCTGAATAACTTAATAGCTATGTTACGTTAACATACCGGCCACGTTTGCATTTTGTTGTTCATGCATCATGTAACATTATCATGCTGTACACCTATTCAGCATGTTGTTCTCTATTGTATTTTAATTTTAAATTGCCTCTCAAGATGACATCTGTTCTTTGTGTTGGATTTTATCAAGTAAATTTCCCCCAAAAATGCGACTTATACTCCGGTGCGACTCTTTTTTTTCCTCTTCATTGCGCATTTTTAGGCTGGTGCGATTTATACTCAGGTGCGACTTAATGTCCGAAAAATACGGTATACATATTTTTAAAATCTTAATCAGTTTTTTTAATATAAATTTATAAATGAATACAATGTTAATAAAAACAAATACACAATGGTTATGGCCCAAAGTACTTGAGTTAGTTCCCCCCACCCCATAGTATTTAACTAGTTGTCCGACATTGACAGTCAACAATCCAATTTATTTAAACTAGAAGAATGGGCTGTGAATAGAGTTGTCCAATATTATCATAAAAGCATTTTAAAATGATATCGGATAATATGGTCGTTTTTTTATTATTTGTTTTTGGGCCAAGGTATATGAAGCCAGGGCTGGCTAATTTATCACGTTAACGGGCGGTAATTTTTTTAAACTAATCACATAAAAAATTTTGACGCAATTAACGCATGCATGGAATGACCCGTTCATGCGTTGCCTCAAACAGTTTACAATGACGCCATTTTAGCACATTGAGAGCAAAAAGGCAGAGAAATGCGAGTGAATACTGGCGTTCATTGGACCGCGCCTTTTATTGGCTTAAGGTTTGGCAGCCACTACTAACAGTCATGGTTGCCCAACTTCCCATCATGCATTTGGGCAGAGCAGGAGATGTTCTTTTGCTTAATATAAAATTACTATAACTTGTACTCAAATTTATCTTTTAAGAACTACAAGTCTTTCTATCCGTTGATCCCTTTAACAGAAAGAATGTTAATAATGTTAATGCCATCTTGTGGATTTATTGTTGTAATAAACAAATACAGTACGTATGTACAGTATGTTGAATGTTTATGTCCGTCTTGTGTTATCTTTCCTTTCCAACAATATATATAAAATATAAAATATACGGCATATTTTAGAGATGGTTTGAACTGCGATTAATTACGATTAATTTTGAAGCTGTCACTGACTCAGTTAAAAATTTTAATCGTTTGACAGCCCTAGTATGAACCTTTGTACAAGGGCTGGTCACAGCTTTGCACAGCAGGTACACCTATTGACCATTAGATGTCTCCAAACTGTGATGCTCGAGATTTGTTATGTGAGCAGACCATTTGCATTCATGGTGCAAAAATGAAATAACATTTTTAAAATCATTTATTGTTTATGTCCACCAACGCAAATAATGGTATCAGATTTTTGGAGTTGGACAACATCAGGATATCTGTTATCTGTTAAAAAGTCATTATAAGGCATCTAGCTGTGAGTGCTCATCTTTCAGTCCCCATGACTGCATTGGACATCAAATCCATTCAGAATGGACAACATGTCTAGGACCGTCAATAAATATTATGCGTTTAATACAATATTTGAAGTTATTTCAGACTATAATGTATAATTTATCACTATTATTTCAAATACAGTACCACTACATCATCCCTAAGGTAGACCTAAACCATATGCTGTAAATAAGTAGACCTCGATACTATTTAGACCTCACACAAAACTCCTACAATGACCCAACTAAAAGACAAATACAGAATCTTAATGTAGAAATAGACTAACAACAAGTGTATTCCTTAAGGCTAACACGTCTTGATGGTCAGGAGGCCATATTGTAGAGGTAACTACCTAAAAGATTAATTATTCCTGGTATTTGGCTCAGACTTCAAGTACATTAAAGCATCATTTGGCACTAGACATCAAATCCATTTTGACTGGGAGGGGCGAATGAGGCCATCGCTCCTCCCAGTCAAATTAGATAGATGTCTAGCATGGAGGACCAGGAGTGCAAAAATTAAATAAATACACAAATGTGTCATTAAAATGATTTTTTTTTAAATCATTATTTGATGTGCTCTCTCTGGATTCAATAAAGGACATGTTAGACTTCGCAAAACATGTTGACGCAGGAAATTCGGACCCTGAGCATGTGGCTTACAAAACAGCAGTTTGTTGCGAGAGAGAGCTCATGTAGAACCACAGCAATTGCTGCCATGCTGGGAAGGAGAGAGCAACAGCTTGACTTCACCAGAGCCATGTAGGTTGACTTAATCAACTCAAACCCCACCTAGTTCACGCTAAGGGAGTTCCAGAAAATCTATTATTAGATGCATCGCGATTCGACACGTGACGATTCATAAAGGTTCAAAAACGATTTTCCCTAACAACTTTATGACAGCCACTCCTAGCGGAATGACATTCAAGACACGTCTGCCGCCCGGACACCTTTAACGGACGCACGCACAACGTTATGATGGATGCCGCCGGTTACTCAGCGAGAGATTTACTCCTTTTCAAAAGACTGGAAAATAAATTTGTGTATGAGACAGGCAGGGACCCGGTGGTCCTGCTTCTGTGCGCAAGTTATTTTTTAGAGCGAGAGGGGAAGATAGTTCGTTGCTCCTTGTCCTTTAGTTCTCCAGCAGTAGTTTCAAGTCATCTCAATTGAAAAATGTCCTAAGGGTGTTGCTAAGACCCATGTGCGTCTATAAGAGGTGAGTACACGAACCCTCTTGTACTGTTTAGCCTTTATTGTTGTTGTTTTTGAGATGTTAACCGTTAACGCCACTAAGCTAATTAGCTAATTCGCTAAAGTGTATTTCATATGCAGAACGTGTAAAACCATGATTAAGTACAGCAGTAACACTACAAACATGCGAAATAGTCCAGAAATCTGTGAAAACAAAGAATATTGGTTAAATAAAGTCTTATTTCTAAAGACACTTTGTTTCCAGAAAATGTGGAATTCATTCCACCTGTGTAAATTCTCCTGTATTGAGAGAAATAAGTACTGCCTTTAAAATGGTTAATGTTTCTGCACTTTCTTGTTAAAAAATTAAAAAATAAAATAAAGCTGTTTAAGGGCAGCTTTTTGTTGTATGGGCATGTTTCCACCGTTCCTGTTGAATCATTAGGATATTTTAATAATGGACATAAATTTGTTTGGCTACTTTATTCATTAGTAATGTATGATGCATCGATAATCGGGTAACTGTGATCATCGTCAATACCGTGATCATCGTTCGATAATCGAATCGTAGCACCCTGAATTGTGATCAAATCAAATCGTGGGGTGCCTAAGATGGCACACCCCTATTTCAAGCCCGCTCACCAAGTTTAATGAGCCAATGACAGATAAGATTAATGCATTCAGACCAAGGGGAACAAGGGTGCATGAATGAAATAAATAAATATTGAAATAGAAGCATTTTAATGTACGTTTAATAATTTATTTCATTGTGTATTCATTTTTGCACTCCTGGTCCTCCATAGTCATTGGTAGACAATGACGCTCTGTAAGCCTAACTCTTTAAAGAAAAAGTGCACGAAAGAGTTAAATACTTGCGCAACAGTCTTTTACATGAGCGTCATTCATACCGGGTGTTGTCTTTCCCTTTAAATACAAACCGGATTCGGTTGACGTTGGGAAATTGTGTAAAATGTAAATTTCATGGCTGCAACACGTCCAGTAGAAGTTGGGAAAGGTGGCAAAAAATACTGAGAAAGCTGAGAAAAGCTCATCAAACACCTACAGTATATGGAACATCCCACATGTCATCAGGCTAATTGGGAACAGGTGGGTACCATAAAAGGAGCCTCCCCAAAAATGCTCAGCCATTCACAAGCAAGGATGGGGCGAGGTTCACAACTTTGTCCATAACTGCATGAGAAAATAGTTGAACAGTTTAAGAACAACATTTCTCAAAGCAAAATTGCAAGGAATTTTGGGATTTCAACATCTACAGTCCATAATATCATCAAAAGGTTCAGAGAATCTGGTGAAATCAATGCATGTAAGCGCCACGGCCGGAAACCAAGACAGAATGACCGTGACCTTCGATCCCTCAGACGGCACTGCCTTCAAAACAGACATGAGTGTGTAAAGGATATCACCAAATGGGCTAAGGAAAACTTCAGAGAACCACTGTCAGTAAATACAGTTCGTCACTACATCAGTAGGTGCGGGTTAAAACTCTACCATCCAAAGCAAAAGCAGTTTATGAACAACATCCAGAAACGCTGCCGGGTTTTCTGGGCCCGAGCTCATGTAAAATGGACTGATGCACAATGGAAAAGTGCTTTGTGGTCTGATGATTCCACTTTTCAAATTGTTTTTGGAAACACTGGACGTCGTGTCCTCCGGACCAAAGAGGAAGCAGACCATCCAGACTTATCAACGCAAAGGTCAAAAGCTAGCACCTGTGATGGTATGGGGGTGCAGTAGTAAATCCCATGGCATAAGGTGACTTACATTTCTGTGAAGGCAACATAAATGCTGAAAAGTACATACAGATTTTGGAGCAAAATATGCTACCATCCAAGCAACGTCTTTTTCATGGACGCCGCTGCTTATTTCAGCAAGATAATGCCAATTCACATTCTGCACGTGTTACAACAGCGTGGCTTCGAAGTAAAAGAGTCCAGGTTCTCCCCTGGCCCGCTTGCAGCCCAGACCCCTCTCCCATTGAAAATGTGTGGCGCATTATGAAGCGTAAAATACATCAGAAGACCCCGGACTGTTGAACAACTGAAGCGGTTAATCAAGCAATAATGGGAAGGAATTCCACATGAGAAGCTCAGAGAATTAGTCTCCTCTTTCAAAACGTTTATTGAGTGTTATTAAAAGGAAAGGTGATGTAACGAAGTGGTAAACATGTTCTTTCCAAACTTCTACTGCACGTGTTGCAGCCATGAAATTCTAATTTTTATTTGAAAAGCAAAATAAAGTAGGGCTGTCCCAAACGACTAATTTTCTCCCGATTAGTCAGCCGACTATTTTTACGATTAGTCGACTAATCTAATAATTTTAAAAAATATTTTTTGTTTTTGTTTACTAATTTAGCAATGAAATTTTTGTTGACGCTTATCAATTCACAAAAAACATATTGGAACACTTAAATTATTTACTAAAGTACAAATAAACACGTAAATAACAATAATAAATCACAAATAAACAATGACTTCAAATGCTGATAGAATTAACTAGTGTAGCATCCCAATTGAAAAGATGGTCTCTTAAACTGATGGTTTACAACTTTTATTCCATCCTTGATGTAATCACACTGTAAGAGCTACGGTGCACACAAATAAAACAACACAATTAGAAATTAATGAAAACTTTTCACCTTTTTCCTTTTAAACCTTATTTATATATCAATGAATTGCCTATATGAATTGCCTTTACCTTAATTTATTACCTTATCATTGACAATCTCTTCCTTGAGTGCAATCACTGTATATACTGTATATATTTATGACCTTTTAACGTTATATAATTTTCTATACCATAAAATAAACCATAACATGAAATAAACCTTTTAGTTGGCAATACTAATAGCACTTATAGGCCCATTGTCAATGAAACATTATTATTTAATAAAGCGACAGCACCCTCTGGTGTACAAAAAATGATTTTTTTTTTTTTTTTTTTTTTTTATACAAACGGTGACGGCGCTTGAGGTGTTTATTCACGGCCGACGTGCAGCCAAGCTTGGCAGTGAAGAGACAGGACACAAGAGTGTACCCTCCTTTATTTCTTTGAAATAAGTCAATGTTTTGGACACTCTGGTGCGCTTTTTTGGCTTTGTGCCGCTTTCCCCGCTTGCATACAGAGCATCCGACATTCTGAACTTTCCGCGCATATTTTTTTTTAACCCTTCATTAACCGTCGACGGGATGTTGTGCTCGTCGACGGATTTACGTCATCGATGACGTCGACTATGTCGACTAGTCGGGACAGCTCTAAAATAAAGTTTATGAGTTTGAGCATTAAATATGTTGTCTTTGTAGTGTATTCAATTGATATAGGTTGAAAAGGATTTTCAAATCATTGTATTTTGTTTTTATTTACATTTTACACAATTTCCCAACTTCAATCGAATCTGGTTTGTATTTTTAACCAGGTAGCATATGTTGATCAACAGCAGGACTGTTCAAAGTCCAGCCTTGGGACCGTTTGCAAACTTTCATGGGTTTTCTTGGCCTGCCACATATTCAAAAACAAAATTAAACATGGCCCACTTCAAAGCATAAGACAAGCTTTTGATCAAGTGCATACCAGCGGAAAGAATCTTGTTTATCAATATTTGGGGGGTTAATTTTTTTTCTGCTGTGTAATAAAGTAGAAAAACATCAATGAAAGTCATTATTTCCGGGAAATAGACAAAATTGCTATTAGTAAACATTTTAAAGTTCCAGCAAAACAAAACGCAAGTATTTCATATAGTCCGGCATTGCTCTTAATTTTCTACACTATTGCGACGCCGATGTTGTTTACATGGAATTCGTCATTTAAATAGATGTATAGAGATTTTGCTCAAAAAAAAAATAAATACAAAGAAAAGGAGAATGTTGTGTATTTTGTCCGACTCATGTTGCTGCAGATTGGCCTAGGGTGGGATATCTGCTGTTCCCAGTCTACTGCTCTGCTCATGGTTGTGTAAAGCAGGGATTCCCAATCACCGGGCCATACACCAGTCCGTAACGCATTTGATACCGGGCCGCATAGAAATAATAAATAACTTGTTAACGACTGCAATCTTGCCTGTGCCTCTTGACTAATCTGAGTTAAGAGTTGTGTATGTCGCCCTCTAGTGGTTAGCCGCCATTACTGGGGTGTTTGCACACCTATAGCAGCCCAGCGTCATTGTAAACAGTAACGTTAGCTGCTATGTGCTGCAGGCGGCGACATCTATGGACAGCTTTTTTACGTGGAAAAGGCAGAGAAATAGTAAATAATTTGTTAACAACCGCAATCTGGCCTGTGCCTCTTGATTAATCTGAGTTGAATAGTGTACGTTGCCCTCTAGTGGTTAGCCGCCATTACTGGGGTGTTTGGACACCTACAGCAGCCCAGCGTCAGTGTAAACAGTAACGTTAGCTGCTGTTGTCCGTGTGCCGCGGGCGGAGACGTCTTTAGACCGCTTTTTTGCGGAGAAAAGGCCCCCTGCTGAGCCAGAAGAAGAGCCTACAACCAAGTCCATTCTGTATAATATTCAATGTAAAATATAAAAGCTAGCAAACAAGGCAACAAAAGTGAATGCACTGACAGCATCATACCTCCTGGCGAAACTTATTACTAAAGCCAAGAACCCTTTCACAATTGGAGAACAACTCATTATGCCTGTGACCATTGGATATTTGCCGTCAAGTTTTAGGAAAGGCCGCCGTTAAAAAATGGTTGATTCAGCGTATGGCGAATTACATTTTCCCTGCACTTAATGTTCGTTTTTAGCCCCGTCGTGTCACACCGGTCTGTGGTGCAAAAAAGGTTGGGGACCACTGGTGTAGTGTATATAGTAATCCCTTGTTTTACGTGGTTAATGGGGACCAGAACCCACCGCAAAAAGTGAAAAACTGCGAACTAGGATTCACCCCCCTCCCCCTCAAAAAAAAAGTTCAATAAACCGTATTTGAGATGTATTTTACACCTCACATATACCGTCTGTACATTTCAACACCTTATACATACACACATGATGCGTAGGGGGAACTTGCCACACCTTCTTAATGTCATGGAAGTCCACTCGCAATCAAAACAAACACGTAGCGGTTTTATGCTTCACGTTGTTTAAAAACAAAAAACAAAGTTGCCTTGCTACATCACATTCTCTCTCGTGCCTCAAAATGAGACGACGCATGTACTATCATTTTTAGATGAATACTTTTTAAAACCCCACGATGCACTGAATCCCCGAAACGTAAACCGCGAAATAGCGAGAGATTACTATAGTCGTTTCATACACGGATAAACACAAAGAAGCAAAATACCATGCCAGTATGCCACAGTATTCAACTTTCAGCTATACAGAGGGTAAATAAAACTTTGGCAAGGGCTTCTTAAAGGGATGGCTCTACACTGTTCACGCCTCGAAAGTCTGTTCAGCACATTTTCTGCCCAACGGTTTCGTGGTAAAAGCCTAACTTGAGAAAGACTCATTACTCGCATCAGAGTTAGAAACTTTATCCGGCATTTTATATTACGTAGCAGCCCAGAACCAAGAAGCCTACAGCCATCACTGGCATTCCGTAAGTTACCACCAGCACAAAGGATAACTGACGTCATATCCGTAACAAAACGGGAGCACCTATGAGCTGTGTCATTTTCTGTTTAGACATTATCTTCTCCATTACGATAGTTCGAAGAAATTCACAATTTGCATCTTTAGATTCTTTCCTCAACCCACATTTACATGCAAGTCATTTTTACTAGTTCTTGTTTGTGCTTTATGATGTTATGAGAAAACATTGACACAACTATTTTAAAAGAGAAATGTAGCCAATGGTTGAACTTAGCAAGATAGTTATTGATAAATTGAAGTGTTATATTTATTCATAAGTGCAAATGTTATCACATGAGTGTTTGCTACTGCAGACCTTGATAGCTTTGAATCTAGATGGGTCGTTGCCAGCGAACTGCTTGAGCACATGTCTTGCCGCAAAGCCGAATGAGCACAAGCCGTGCAAGATGGGTGACTGGAAACCTAAACAAACAGATTATAGGCAGTCACTAGCTTGCAAGTAAAAGCAAACTAAAACAAGGATAGGAGTCAAGTCTGTGGCATCACAGACAAAAAAAGCAAAATATTTTTAATTAAAATGCCGTACTGAATATGTATTCACAAATAAAAGCATTTCAAATAGGGATGTCCCGATCGCATTTTATTGCACCCGAGTCAGTCAGTCACTTGATTTTGAGAATCTGCCAATTTTTTTTTTTTTTTTTTTTAAACAAAGGTTCCAAACGTGTTAGTGTTGCGAGTATTAAATGTATATATTTTTGTATCTTATGGCAATGCCATTGTATTTTTGGATTCTTTTGTTACTTTTTAGCCCTTAAAAAGTAAATATAAACGGTATATATATGGCGGAAAACACTCAGATGGCTGGAAGTTCCGCTCTGAGACCCCCATTTTTGCCAAATTTCAAAATTGTCCTATATGCATATGTGATAGATCATTGAAAAACTTAAAATCTCAACTTTCTGGGTGAAGAAAAACTTTGAACAGGAGGGCATTTTAAAAGATTTTTTTTTTTAAACCCTAACGAGAGAGCATAATTAAAGACACCATGATTTTATTGAGATATTATGGCATTCTTACCTTGTTTTGATCCAAACGCTCCGTGTAGCGTGTCTCACCGAGTGTCAAGACACAGCTGTGAATGGCCACAGCCGGACTTTAGGGGGATTTTACGGGTGAAACACGTTAATATAACAAGGGTCGCAATGCAGACATTGCAGACATAAAGGAGTGGTCGAGATTTTGTTTTACAAATATTTACCCTTTTAAATGCTTTTTTTTTTTTTTTTTTTTCAATTTTTGTTTGTTTGGATCGATTATTTATCATCTAAAATGTTGGGGGAAATGCAACAGTAACAAAAAAAATACATTTAAACGATAGTTATGCGGTAGATATCCGGGACCTATTTACTGACACTATTTTTTTCATTGTGATTCGATCTACCGGTAATTTGTTTAAAATATGCAAGTGAATAATTTTATAAAGTCTTTTTTTTTTAAACTAAATTATAAACATCAATGAATGATTCTAAGCAAAAAAGTATAATTTCAAATAATAAATATAATTACTTACCTTTTTATGGCTGGGTTGAAACAAAAGCGGTTGCGCGACATCTGTAAACGCGGGTCTTCAGGGTAAAACGGACAAATTAAAAATAGTTTGGGGGCTTAATGTGCCATGAAACTGCTATGGCAGCATATAGACTTATTGCTCTATCAAATACAACAGTTCTTTTGGCATAAAATACCGTAGTTTATTTTAAAGAGGGGTGCAAGTGCAGAAACTGCTTTTTTAGCCTTGTCTGTGTTTTCCGGCATATAAAAAACAAGGCTTGAATGATTTTGGAAAAAAATAACATTGCTCCAGACTTAGTTTCTGCATTGGTTACACTGGTGCTTAAGCTGCACCAGTACAAAATGTAGGCACACCCACAGTTTTCATTGCATCACCTTTAACGCCATATTTTTAATCAATGTCCATAAGATTCATATAATTCATATGAGTCCCCTTATGCTAACTCTACCGAGAACAGCCTCTAGACAATGAAGAATGACAAAACGATAATTGACACATTTGTGCCTTTGATCGTAGAGCTACAGAGCCTTCCCTCGGCAGATCAAAGCTAAAAATCTGTCAATCATCGTTGACTTAAGTGGAAAACTCCAGCTACCTGCTGATCAAGAAAAGCAGCAGGAGGGAGAGTAAGAGGCTGTACATCAGGAAGCAGAAAAATATATATATTTTTTTTTTCAAAACCGATCTTTTTCACCCAATTCCAATCCTCTGAAGAATGGCGTGATCGGCCCGATTTCTGATCACGTGATCTGTTCGGGACATCCCTAATTTCAAGTCCTACCTCCCATGGCAGCAAAACTGGGGTCAATGTGGAGGGGGTTCCAGTCGCCACTCAGACGGTACAAGGCTGCCTAGGACCACAAAAAAGGAGATACCAGAAATAAAGTCAAAATATAAGATCCATTTTACAATAACAAGCCCCTCTGCAGATTTTATTGGCTTTTTCTTCACCTGGTCGTTAGTGGTGGAATCAACCAGCACTGCGTCTGGAGCTCGCTGAGGCGGAGGCAGGAGAGGCTGCGGGGTTGTTAGCGCACACAGCAGGATGAACCATTAATATTCCTCCTCTTATTGTATTGTCATAAAAGGCATTACACACTTTCGCTTTCTCCGATGTTCTTTTTCCTCCGAAGCCTCCGGCGCCGACCACAAACACAGAAAACTGGTTGAAACACAGCAGCTCGTCGCCGTTATACGTCTTCACTGAGAGAGGGAGGGAAATACCAAATAGCAGTCGAATCCAGTGGATTACAAACTGGAAAGAGCTCACCATCAAGGAGGATGACGGCCCCGGAGCCTTTGTCCAAAATGTCTGCGACAGTGGCCTCAGAGGTCAGTTGTCCTGGGGAGTAGTAGTGGTGAGAGTGTTACTTTTTGGGAGAGTTAGGCTCTGGGTTTAGTATAACATACCGGACGTGGGAAGAGGTTTGTAGAGCTCAAGATACTGCTCGCCATGTAGCACCTGAAGGATGACATTCAGTGAACAAAGCAGAGGGGTCAATTTTAATGTTTTTTTTTTTTTTTTTATGTTTTATTTATCAGGAGAAAGCAGCAAGCAGGAAGGGGTTTTTAGGGTACAGAAGAGGCAAAGAACAACAACAAACCCATTTTTACACGCCTATGCTATCTATGAACACAATGGTGCTATCGTTCGCCAATTATATTTACCCGTGGACACCATGTGGGGGTCTGATAACCAATGAGAAAGAGGGAGGGAGGTGAGTCAAAAGGAGATGTGATTATGCAGGGTGGAGCGTACACAAATCAGTGAACCCAGTATTATGTGAATCACATTTAAGTGTGGATATGTTGACATTAGGGCTGCAGCTATTTAATATTTTAGTAATCGAGTAATCGACTGAAAATCCTATCGAGTAATCGGATAAAACATTTTTAGGTAAAGAGCAATTATAAATATACATGAGAAAAAAAGACATCTAATATTGAACCATTTTCAGTCAATCAATGTCTTTATTTTCGATGTACATTGTTGAAAATTCGCACCCTTCAGGATGTCGCAAACACTAACCGCCCTGAACGACGCACAGCACTAGTCTGTAAGGAGCTTGCCCGCTTCAAAATCGACGTAGCAGCCCTTAGTGAGACTAGACTACCGGAAGAGGGCAACATCAGGGAAACTGTATCAGGATACACTATCTTCTGGAAGGGAAAGGCACCAAAAGAGCCACGCATACATGGTGTAGGTTTTGCCATCTGTTCACAGTTAGTGCAACAACACAACCTCGCTCCAATTGCCATCAACGAGCGCTTGATGACTGTCCGTATACCACTCTTCAAGGACAGGCATCTTACCCTGATCTCAGTATACGCCCCCACATTAACATCAAATGACGAAGATTAGAGCTGCCTTTTACAACCAACTAGACCACATCACCCAGACAGTGCCAGCCAATGATAAGCTCATTGTGCTGGGGGACTTTAATGCCAGAGTAGGCAACGACCACCGCCTGTGGAAAGATATCATCGGCCACCACGGTATGGGGAAGTGCAATGCAAATGGTCAACTCTTACTCGGCTTATGTGCCGAACACAAACTCGTTGTGACAAACACAATGTTCAGACTACAGAACCGGCAAAAGACGACATGGAGACATCCTCGATCCAGACACTGGCACATATTGGACTATGTCCTGACCAGGGCAAGAGACAAAGCAGACATCCGCAATACTAGATCTATGCCCGGGGCGGATGACTGCTGGACAGATCACAGACTCCTACTCTCCCGATTTAATTTCAAAATTCGAAAACCAACCAGAAGGACACCTGACAGCAAACCAAATTTCCGCTTTGACTGTGCTAAACTCCAAGATCCACTGTTGGCACAAGATTACAAAGCAGCTTGTGAAAGACATCTTGCAGAACCTGCAGTCGAGGCTACAGTTGACGACCGCTGGACCAGCCTTAAAAATGCCATAATCCGGGCAGCAACAGAAATCTTAGGATTCAGCAAGAGGAAACACCAGGACTGGTTCGATGAGAATGACAGAACAATTTCTCTTCTCATTGAAGCCAAGCGTCAGGCGCGACTAACTCTAGAGAACCAGCATACAGCTGAGAACAAACTAGCATACAAAAACGCTGTAGCAGATTGCCAAAGGGGAATCCGGGATGCCCAAAACACCTGGTGGCAAAAAAAAGCTGCAGAAACTCAAAACTACGCTGACCAGCGAGACCTGCGCCGCTTCTACGCAGCCACGAAAGAAATTTTTGGTCCCATACGATCATCAGTGGGTGGACTAAAGGACACAGACGGGGCCACACTCATAACCAACAGTGAGGGCATCCTGGCAAGATGGAAGACCCATTTTGAGAACCTCCTCAATGATCAAGCTGACACCCCTAATGACCTCTTGAGAATGACCCCGCAGCACCCGGTCCAATACTGGATGTCATTACCACCCTCAATCCAGGACTTCAACAACGCACTGAAACGAATGAAACCAGGTAAAGCCCCAGGACCTGACAATATCCCTTTGGAACTCCTCACTCAAAGTGGCCCTGAGTTGAGAAACCACCTTTTTCACCTGATACTGAAAATATGGGAAACAAAGACCCTGCCAAATGACTTCCGCGATGCAAACATCATCACCATATTTAAAAAAGGAGACAGAGAGAACTGCAACAACTACCGTGGCATCTCTTTGTTATGCATCGCTAGCAAGATCTTTGCCCGCATTCTTCTTGACCGCCTCCTCATCTTGGCAGAAGACGTCCTCCCAGAGTCCCAATGCGGTTTTCAACCTTCCCATGGGACAATAGACATGATCTTCTGTGCCCGGCAGTTACAAGAGAAGAGCCGTGAGCAACAACAACCACTGCTGCTCATCTTCTGGGACCTAAAAAAGGCCTTTGACAAAGTACCCAGCCCTGCAATGTGGGCAGTACTTGCACGGTACGGCTGTCCACCAGGCTTTGTCACCTTAGTCCATGGCCTCCATGATGGAATGGTTGGCAGAGTATGCCACCAAAACTTTCTCTCAGGCCCATTTCCTATCAACAGTGGCCTCAAACAGGGGTGTGTACTAGCACCAACTTCTTTTTCACTGTACACAGCAGCCATGATGAATGAGATACCCCCAGACGCACCTACAATCAACTTGCGTTTCCGCATGGATGGAGGAGTCTTCAATCTCGCCCGGCTGCGCGCAACTACTAAAACCACCATCACAACAATACGAGAATTGCAGTATGCTGATGACAATGCCACCCCGTGCCAGGCTGCGAAAGATCTTCAATTAACAGCAAATGCATACAATATCGCATACGAACGTTTTGGCATGCAAGTTAACACTGACAAGACCAAAATAATGATTCAAAATCCACCTGGCCGGGCACTCTCAAACACAAACACCACACTTAATGGACATCTCCTAGAGGAAGTGGACCAATTTCCATACCTAGGCAGCATCCTTACTTCGACTCCCACATGTAAAAAGGATGTTGAAAATAGAATCAGGGCAGCCCACACTGCCTATGGGCAGCTCCGTAATCGGGTGTTTAACAATCATGCACTAACAGTGGCTACAAAAATCATGGTCTTTAAGGCAATAGTCCTGTCTACTCTCTTGTATGCATGTGAAACGTGGACCCTCTACAGCAGTGACATTAAAAGCCTAGAGCGCTTCCAGCAGTCCAAGCTGAGACAAATTTTAAAAATACCGTGGGAGAGCCACACTACCAACATAGATGTCCTAAAACGAGCCTCGGTGACCAGTGTTGAAGCCACCATTATCTACCACCGTCTCCGCTGGGCAGGCCACGTTCGGAGAATGGATTCTTCTCGACTCCCCAAAATAATGCTGTACGGCGAGCTCTCAAATGGCACTAGACCACGAGGCGCCCCAAAGATGCGCTACAAAGACCAGCTCAAGCGCACCCTGGTAGGCACTGATATTGACCCCTCGTCGTGGGAGCAAACTGCCATGGACCGCAAAACATGGAGGGGAACTATTCACCAAGGTATTGATGCTTTCAAAAAAAAAAACGAACAGAAAATGAAGAGTCAAAACACAGGAGAAGACAAGAGAGACAACAACAACCCCGTCCTCCACCGACCCTCCCTTGTACACAATGCCAGCGATTATTCCACCATAGACTAGGCCTCTTAAGTCATATGAGACATAAACACCCACCTCGAAAATAGGCTGACAAACGACTGAAACTAATACTCGGACACGAGTGTGAAGCCGACGATGACGACGACATTGTTGAAAACAACCAACAATTGCCACTCAGATGTGACTAGAATAAAAAAAAAAATTAAAAGACCAATTCACTGCTTTCACTCCAAAAACCTTTAGATCTTATAAAACATATATATATTTCTTACCTAAAAATGCCATTACGCTTGATAACACACATCACTTAAAAGTTAGGTGTTTTTCCCACGTGTTTCAATTGAATTTCCATTTGTGTCGAGCCATTTTTAAGTTGTAGTAAAGTTTTAAGTTAGTCTAAACTGTAAGTCCTGATAGGATTTTGAGTTTTTGCAGTGTTCAAAATAAATGTATTGTAACATATCAGGTTATAATATGGCGGGGATATTTGCATGCGTTCCTGAATGCATCACGTGACGTGCGGGGGTGAGGGAGGTGCAGGAGAGCGAGAGACGTGCATTCATGTTGTTGTTGTCGTTCCACAAGTTCCCAAAAAAGAAATAATTGCAGCCTAACGAAGCGGGTGACTCTTTGTCAACGTTACAGGATGATACCTGCTGTATTGGAGCACATTAGGGGCCAGGGCTACTTGGTGTTTTATCCAGCAATGACTACTGAGCAAAAATTGACAGTTAGCTTTATCATATTTTCATTTTACACCCTCATAACTCTACAGCGCTATGTTTCACAGATTAAATAAAGTCTGTATGTAAGACACGTTAGCACGCATCGACAGTGGTCTTAATAGAAACCTAGCCCTCCGCAGGGCTAACGTTACGTACGTGAGCAAGGGACAGTAACGTTAATCTTATTAGCGCTGAGAAGTGTACTGCTTTAAGATGGCGGCTGTTTACTAACACCGCTGACTATCATTTCGCATCTAGTTCAACATACATGTGATATCTATGAGACGCATCAGATGCTACCTGCTACCACCGCATCATGCGGGCTAGTTTTTAGCAACGACGGCGTAGTTTGTAGCGGCTGTTGGCTGCAGAAAGGTTTTTTATATTTTTTTTTTATTGCTTCTTCTTCTACGCGCGTGGCATCAGCACGTTGTCTTGCAATAAAAGTAGTCCGGGCAAAACGTGATGCTTAGAGCCAGCAAAATCAAACGATTCCTCGAGGTGAATAAAATTACTCTGATCAGTTCTTAAACTCGAGTTACTCGAGTTGCTCGAGTATTCGTTTCAGCTCTAGTTGACATCCTATTCTATCTTACCAGATCAATAATCCTGGCACCGACAATCTCTTTGAGTGTGTCAAACGGGTCAATATCAACACAGATATCGTAGGAAAAAGTGTCAAATTTAACACCTCAACTGAGAAAGTCAATTTGATTTTCAGAGGAAATGTGTCAAATAATCGACTTTGCTCATCATTATGCATGTGTACACTGCTCATAATGTTACATATGAAAAGGTTTGGGCCATTCCATATGACTTCAAATAAAGAAAGTTGAAAAATGTTTGCAAGTGACAAGACTCAGATTCTGCTCAAATGTCAATATTTATGTGTAGTCAATATTTATTATTAAATTAAATTATTATTAAATACTCATACTGCAAGTGGTTTTAAGCGATACAGCCTAAATATTGGGTGCCACGCTTCCTTTTTAGCTTTATGAAGCACAAACAAATTTATACTGTTTTTGAAGTTCAATCATTTGGAAAGGATATACCAGTAATTAAAAATCAATTTTGTAGTCTTTTCATGTTCTCAAATGTTTACCTTTTTATGGGTGGGAATCAAAAAGTCAGTTTTAAAGTGCGTATGAGACCAAAAAGCATGTTTATTTCATATTTAACGCGGTGTTTTATGCTCCTAGGTGAAATGGACCGCTTGGATGTGTGTGAAAGCGATCGTTTTAATATATTCAAATTTTGAATCCCGTGCCATGAAAATGAGTGACTTCCAGCTTCAGTCTCAGGTTTAGGACGAATGCGAACGTGACGTCACCCAGGTCAGCATCTCACAATACAGCATTTCTTTATAGCGTGCAGATGGACTGCGGATTCAGTTGATTTTGCGGATAAATTAGTTTATTCTTCGCATCACGCCAGCCAAACGGCTGCAGAAAATTGTTGCTGCACCAGGGAGAGGCGTGTGAGCCTTTTTGGGTTTCAAAAGGTTCCCGTTCACCGCGGATATTGGTCAAAACAAGCCCTACTACTGTGGGACCATTGGACTTACGAGGAAGTTAGTAAACATAGTATTTTGTATTATGTCAAATACTGGGATCTTGGCACACGTTTCAATACGGAGATGGCCGGCATTTTGTGGCTGATTGTCCACCGAAAATACCACTCGGCCAACGACCGGCGGCTTGTCGCACATCCCCCCGCCGGGACAGCATTATACTCTGCTTATTGCCCTCTTCGTGTGCCTGGTGTTCTGTCAAATTTTCCACTTGATCAGAAATTGCAACTTTGTGTTAAAAATGGCCGCAAATACAGCGAATGCAAAGCAAACATTACAAACTTTGTTTAAATAAAGGACTATTTACTTACGTTTGATCATGGATGAACATGTAGAAAGTTCTCCTCAGACACATTCTCCCATGTTAGCTGCACAACAACTGCAAGCCGTGTCTTCACCGTGTAGTTAAGCATTCGTTTACGCCATATTCGTGTTGACCATGTGGCAGCTACGCCCTCCTCCGAAATCGGCCGGTTTGTCCAGTGGTAATTCTCCAGCTGCTTCCCCGGCAAACATGCTCTTTTGCCCGCAGCAAAGTACGAGCTGTAATTTGCTCTGAGTGATTTTTCGCTTGGAAAGCCAAGAATAGACTTTGAAACATCACTGTGTTCGGGTTAAAATGTCGGCTAGCTGTCACGCCTCCTGGTTTGTTTACGCTCTCCGATGCCGGGGCAGGGCAATGACAAAAGCCAGACTAACTCCGGTGGCATAAAATATAGTTTTGACCACACTTATATGCTCATGTTAATCACAGTGAATGTATGTGAGCAAATGCAAGCTGGCTAATGTGTCCCCGAAATAAATCAGCCCCAATCGATCAGTGTTTACCTTTACTATTTGATTGAAATTTGAAATTGTCCTCTGAACTCCTCCATTGTTAAATAGTTCAAATAGTTTAGAGGCCGATGTAACAGTTTCCTGACCTGCGTGAAATCGATGTTGAGTCCAGGCAACGAGCTCAGGCCACCTTCCATCATGGCCGCCTGGGAAGGAATGACCCCGAAGGTGGGAAGGCAGCCAAAGTCTGGATGTCCTTCATACAGGAACCTGGGGGAAAATGGTAAGGACGTCCACTGTTTAGTTTATCACGTCAATTCCGTGATTGTAATCCCATACCTGAGATGGTCGGGGTCTTTGGTGGACATGCCCACACCGAGCGCGTAGAGGATGCACTGCGTGTGCGAGAAGCTGAATGTTGTCGGAGGAAGTTTTTGTCCCACTGCTGCAGTCTACGCACAAAAAGAGGAGACGCTTACATCCTCATCAATTGAGCAGTATTGCAATACACAAAGGAATGCGTTTGTCCCCACTGTCCTTTGGTACCTTTATTAAAACGAAGGTGTTTAACTAAACTAATTATCAAATCAGACTTCCTGCGAGCCACTGGCGGCCAATGGCTTTTTCATTAGTCTCATTAATGGCCACCGCCTTGGCTTTTTGTTCCGACCGATGGATGTGACTGCTCCTGCGCTGCACAATAGTGACCAGCCAGTGCATGATAACTGCTCCAAAGAACTGACGGCCCCGTTTTTAATTAGGACCGCCGTGGCGCGCTGCCTTTCAGCCCCGCGTTAAATATTGCACCCCAGTAATGAATCATTAATGTGCTTGGCCAAACAGCTGAACATCGCTTATCCATCAAATGAAATTGCTATTATGAATTGAACAACCATCAAATCTAGAAATGAGAAATATGTCCGTTCTTCCTGAAATGGATACTTTTACTGTGCTGTGAATTTAACACATTAGCTGCCATTGATAGCGATAGACGTCTGATTCATTTTGACTGCGAGGTGGGAATGATTGCTGCCTGCCCTCCCAGTCAAAATGGATGTCTATCGCCGTGAATGGGTTAACAGATTTTAATAGATTAGACTGATTTACTCACAGGGTCAGTACCAGAGGTGGGGGATGCCACAGCAGCAGAGGTTGCACTTGCGGTAATGCCCTCCCCTGATTCCACCTTGGACAGTACACTCACAATGGACTGAAGAGATTCTGCCAAGAAGTAAGAGAAGGCTAAATCCAGGTTTTAGATGACTATTGCATCGTAGTATTCAGTGGTTAGAACTTTAAGTCAAACCAACCAATAAATGCACAATGAAGAGTTTAAAAAAAAAAAAAAAAAAGAAAAAAGTCGCACTTGAGTATACAAATGTACGGTGTTGTTAATCTTACTGAAAAAAAGTAATTAATTATAGTTACAAATTACTTCTCCCAAAAAGTAATTGCGTTAGTAACTCAATTACCTGAATGTAAGAGTAATTAGTTACTTGGCAAAGTAATTGGTGATAATTACTTTTTTTTTTCCTCAAAAAAAAAATAAAATTGGCCACACTATGTGAAGTTTTTTGTGGAGGTTTTTGGTACAATTGGCCCGAGCCCAATTCTTTACCCTAATTTACCCTTTACCCTGAATCAACTGTTAAAAGTTGTTAAAATTGCTCCCATTATTGCATTATTTCCCTTCTCTCTACTTTCGACATATGAAAGTTTTAAAACTGTTTCATCATTTAAAGATAGATTCAAGTCAAGATTTTGCCGATTTAGAAGTATTTTAGATAAAAAGTTACTTAGGTTCGCTAGGAAGGTTCTCTACAACAGAGCCGTCCTAAAAAGCCTACTGCTTTAAGATGGCGGCTGTCTACTAATGCATTTAGTGCCATGTCTGTCATTTTGCATCTAGTTATATCTATATACAGTACATGTGATATCTACCATGTCTACCATATCTACCATAACATGCGGGCGTAGTTTGTCGGCTATCGGCTACAACATGTATTATTGGAGCTACCTAGCATCGCGTTTGCTCGGCGTCACAACTTTCTTGCCTCCTCCCCGTTCCTGCTCTGCTCTGTCGTCTCGGTGAGTCCGTCTCCCTCAGACTTTTCGACCAATATAGTTACGCATAGTAACGCATGCCTTTCAGTCCTCAGTAACGGTAACGGCGTTGCCAAGATGAGAAAAGTAATTAATTAGATTACCCACTACTGAAAAAAATAACGCCGTTAGTAACGCCGTTATATTGTAACGCCGTTATTAACAACACTGCAAATGTATTGGCACCCCTGTAATTCTGTCAGATAATGATCAATTTCTCCCAGGAAATACCTGCAATAACAAATGCTTTGGTAGTAATATCTTCATTTATTTTGCTTGCAATGAAACACACAAAAGAGAATGAGAATGGGAAAAAATTAAAAATTATTTTACACAAAACTCCAAAAATGGGCTGGACAAAAGTATTGGCACCCTTTGAAAAAAAATTTGATTCCTCTTTAATTTGTGTAATTAACAGCACCTGTTACTTACCTGTGGCACATAACGGGTATTGGCAATAAGTAAATCACACGTGCAGCCAGTTAAAATGGATTAAAGTTGACGCAACCTCTGTCCTGTGTCCTTGTGTGTACTACAGTGAGCATGTAGACAAGAAAGAAGAATTGTCTGAGGACTTGAGAAGCGAAATTGTGAGGAAGCATGGGCAATCTCTAGGCTACAAGTCCATCTCCAAAGACCTGAAAGTTCCTGTGTCTACCATGCGCAGTGTCATCAATAAGTGTAAACCCCATGGCACTGTGGCTAAACTCCCTAGATGTGGACGGAAAAGAAAAATTGATGAAAGAGTTCCACGAAAGATTGTGCAGATAGTGGATAAAGAACCTCGACTAACATCCAAAGAAGTTCAAGCTGTCCTGCAGTCCGAGAGTACAACAATGTCAACCCGTACTATCCGTCGGCGTCTGAATGAAAAGGGACTCTATGGTAGGATACCCAGAAAGACCCTACTTCTGACCCAGAGACATAAAAAAGCCAGGCTGGAGTTTGCCAAAACCTACCTGAGAAAGCCAAAAACATTTTGGAAGAATGTTCTCCAGTCAGATGAGACAAAAGTAGAGCTTTTTGGGAATAGGCATTGAGTTTACAGGAAAAAAACAGGAAAAAAAAACAAAACAAAGAAAATAACACGGTCCCCACAGTCAAACATGGCAGAGGTGCCCTGATGTCTTGAGGTTGCTTTGCTACCTCTGGCACTGGACTGCTTGACCGCGTGCATGGCATTATGAAGTCTGAAGACTACCAACAAATTTTGCAGCATAATGTAGGGCCCAGTGTGAGAAAGCTGGGTCTCCCTTAGAGGTCATGGGTCTTCCAGCAGGACAATGACCCAAAACACACTTCAAAAAGCACTAGAAAATAGTTTGAGAAAAAAGCACTGGAAACTTCTAAAGTGGCCTGCAAAGAGTCCAGACCTGAATCCCATAGAACACCTGTGGAGAGATCTGAAAATGGCAGTTTGGAGAAGACATCCTTCAAATCTGAGACCTGGAGCAGTTGGCCAAAGAAGAATGGTCCAAAATTCCAGCAGAGCTCACTGATGGATACCGGAAGCGGTTGTTCGCAGTTATTTTGTCTAAAGGTTGTGCTACTAAGTATTAGGCTGAGGGTGCCAATACTTTTGTCCGGTCCATTTTTGGAGTTTTGTGTAAAATGATAATGATTCTCCCCCCCCCCCCCAAATTCTCTTTAGTGTTTTTCATTGCAAGCAAAATAAATGAAGATATTACTACCAAAGAATTTGTAATTTCAATCATTTTCTGGGAGAAATTGAGCATTATCTGACAGAATTGCAGGGGTGCCAATACTTTTGGCCAGCACTCTAAGTGGCATTTTGGGGGGAATTTGAATTTTCCAGGCAGAGACCAAGAATACATATTCATTGATTATAGTAATAATAATAATAATACATTTAGAGAGTGCTTTTACCGAAGCTCAAAGACGCTCTACAGTTGAAACAAAGAAAAGACTAACACAACATGAGCAGTATAAAACACTAGAGAAAATAATTATAAATTAAAAGCCAGTTTAAAAAGGTGAGTTTTTAACAATTTTTTGAATGTAGGAAGATCAGAACAGGTGCGGATGGATTTAGGGATTGAGTTCCAAAGGGAAGGGGCAGCAACAGAGAAGGCTCTGTCCCCCCCAAGTACGGTGTGTTATTTGAGGAGGCAGTGCGAGAATGTTTCCATTAGATAAGCGGAGGTGACGGGAGGGGGTGTTGGGGCAGAGAAGGTCCGTGAAGTAAGGAGGGGCCAGATTATTGAGTGCTTTGTATGTGAAAAGGATGACTTTGAACTGTATCCTGTGTGAGATGGGAAGCCATTGAAAATTGTGGAGGATGGGGGTAATCTGATTCCTATAGGGCAGTGCGTCTCAATTATTTTCTGTTATGCCCCCCCCAGGAAGACAAACATTCTGCGCCCCCCCAACTCTCTGCCGCCACTGTAAATATACTGTAGTATAATTGTATATAAAATAATCCTCTGCATAACATTTTGTTCCTTTTAATATTAAAAAAGTAATAGATCAACGTACAATAAAGTAAAAAAAAATAAAAAATATTCATCCATACTGTAAAAATACACTCAAGATTTTTTCACCGTTTGACACTGAAAAATGCAATTTAATGAAGTCAATAAATAATAATAAATTGAAATTGATTGGCAACTATGCCAAACAATTAGACCGAAAAAACAAAAATTAATAGAACAAAAACGACAGTGTCATTGGACAGAAGGACAGTTTATTTTTGCTGCTGGCAATATAAACTTCTTTCCTATGTTGTGGATTTATTTTGCACTGAGCAACTTGGTATGCCACCTTATATTATGATTATATGACAGTGCTCGCTGGGTTGGAACCCAATAGAACATCTTTGGGGGATCCTCAAGCATAAGGTGGAGGTGCGCAAAGTCTCCAATATCCGGCTGCTCCGCAACGTCGTCATGGAGGAGAGGAAGAGCATTCCAGTGGCAACCTGTGAAGCTCTGGTCAACTCCATGCCCAGGAGAGTAAAGGTAGTTCTGGATAATAGTGGTGGCCACACCAAATATTGACAGTTGACTTGTTGTATGTTAATATTGACAACTTTCACTAAGGGGTGCACTCACTTTTGTTGCCAGGGGTTTAGATATTAATGGCTATATTTGAGTTAATTTTGAGGGGAAAATAAATTAACTATTATATAAGTTGCACACAGACTACTTTTCATTGTGTCAAAGTGTCATTTTGTCAGTGTTGTCCCATGAAAAGATATGTATAAATATCTGCAGAAATGCGAGGGGTGTACTTACTTTGGTGATACACTGTAGGTTGCGGGAGTGTGTTCAGAGAGGGAGGGTGTAGTTGTCGATGGTTTGGGAAAATTGACTGTTTGATGTGAGCTGCAGGGTCGATGATGATTATGTCCGATTTATTGCTGTTAAATTTAAGATAGATTGCTGTCATCCAGGATTTAATTTCGCTGAGGCAGTTGTGAAGTGTTGATTTGGTGCTAAGTAAGATGGTTTTTGTCGAGATGTACTATATCTGGATGTTATCGGCGCAGCAGTGAAATTGCAGTCCAAATTTACGGATGATCTGACAAAGGGGGAGGATGTAAAAAAAATGAAGAGGAGGGGGCCAAGAACTGAACCTTGGGGGATGCCTTGTGGTAGGGAAACAGCAGGGGGCGTGCAGTTGTTAATGCTGATGAATTGCTATCGATGTGTAGAGATCTGAGAGCAGGATGGTGTGGTTGATTGTATTGAAAGCAGCAGTGAGGTCCAGGAGGATGAGGATGGTGAGTTGTCCAGAGTAATATAAAGGAAAGGGAGAACCAAGGGCTACATCAATGTCTGTTAACCTAACTAACTAACAGTTATTCAGACAAATGAACAGCAACAGCCTGAACAGCAAAACAGATTTGTTTCCCAAACTCTCGATTAAATACCAAAACGCTACTAAATCCATTTTGCATTATGCATCTTATAGTTCGGATTACGGAAAATACCGTGATCTTGAGACAGTTGGCTGATAGGTAATTCGAATCTATTTTAAGCCACATGTCAAATACAACTGAACAGTATATAACACATTGGCTGCCATCTCTCCCAGTTGGATTAAACATTTATCGTTCTGTCACTGAAACACAGTAATTCGTTTTAATAATACGTAGTTTACAAAACGAATTATTATTCCTAATCACTGTCATGTAATATGGGAGTAAACACACCATGCTGTGTTTGTCTATTTCATTCAGTGCACCGTTTCATCAAAAAGATGAGGCATTCCAGTGCTACTAGGTAACAGAACAAAAAACAAAGGCTCTGGACGGAAGGAAAAAAATGAAATCATGTAGAGTTGAAGGGGGGGTGTCGCCTATTGAAAGGTAGTTATAGCAACAAGATTCGTTAATAAGCTACAAATGAGGAGGCAGCATAAAGTAATGCTAATGAGACCGGCCTAGCTCCCGTTGGGGCTGCCGCCCCCGTGCGCTTTGACGCGAACAACGCTGCCCTCACCGCCGGTGTACGATAGTGAGGGATGGAGGAGGCGGTGAAAAGTAACACAAAATTATAATTACAGCAATAATCATGTGTGAGATTAAATACTCCTCACCTTTACTTGTTTTTCTTAACCTCTAACCACAGATTGCCTCCCTCTACTGGAAGCGAACGCAAGCGGAATACAGATGAGCAGGGACCCAAAGGTTTCGTTTTTGATTTTACACTCAAAAAATAACAAATGCCTATTACAAATAGATCAATGAAGATAAATGTTTGTTCTAGCAAAAAAAAAAAAAAAACTGGAACCAAAATGTTTAGAAGTGCCTGAACAGTACTTGTACCTTGACTTGTAGATTTTTATGTTACGAGCTGTTTTAACAAAGATAATCTAAGTGAGCATAAAAATGCCATTGACGGCCATATGCGTTCAAAGAATTTTAACCAGGAGAGGCTGACAGCGATCCAGTCAAAATGGATTGAATGCCAATGGCGGTCAATAGCAGCCACTGAGTCAAGGTACTGGTCCTACTTTTCTGAAAGCGAAAACTACAGAGTTCAAATATGTCAGTGCCACTTATAGAAAAACAGGGAGAAGTCTCTTTTAAAGCAGTGTACATATTTATAATTGAAGCAGTGGAGTGGTAAGTAATTCTCCCGTTTATTCTTGCTTGGGTTGAACTTGTAACCTTTAAAAATCTGTCACTCGTAAGAATCACTGACCTTGTATTGAAGTAGGCTTGGTTGAGTCTGTAAAATCGCAAACTTTGTCCCACTGGTCCCTGACAGCCTCAGGAGTCGAAGGCTGGTTCTTCTGTCTAGTGATGCAGCCCTGAGTTCGCTCCCAACGCACTACACACACGCACGCACGCACATTACAGTTAAGAGGGCATTTTGAAATTGCGGCGGGCCCTTGGAGGTGCTCCGGGCTAATTAATATCAGATGCATGAGAGGACTAAAAACAAAAAGACTTACATTTGCCAATCCAGCCTGCACCAACCTGCAAGCAAATGTATCATCATAAAAATGTCAGTTTGTGCCAGCTTTCAACATGAGTGGGAGTAGACCTCAAAAAGTCCTCCGTTTTCTTGGCATTGTTCATGACAGAGCCACAGCACCATAGGGGCCACGTACTCCGGCTTCAGCGCAGCCACAAGATCTAAATAAAACAAACACAGACGGTAGGGGAAAGAAACAACCGCGTTTCAAGGCGCATCTGCAAAAATGACTTCACTGCATGGCAAACAACACGAGGGTAGAACATTGCACAAAAATAGCAGCTAGTTGTCTACCTGTCTTTTCATTGACATGGCTGTCTGTTGGAGTTGTGCACAACTTGGTAACTCTTGTCATAAATGTGTGTGAGGGACCACTTATCGTTACTGAACATGAATAAAACCTTATTCAACAAGTCAAAGGGCACTCATTTAAAGGAACACTATGCAAGATTTGCACTTCAATTCTTCATTAAATGGCCCCAATATTTCAATAAACAGTAACTCATTTGCTCCCAAAAACGTATAAATACATTCTATTTTTAATTGTTTCAGTGTCCCAAAAACGTATTCATACGTCTTTTACGTTTTTTTTTTTTTTTTGTCAAGAGGCATCTCTAGGTTCTGTTGCACCTAAACTGCAATGCACAATGCTCAAAACTCATTTTACAGCAATAAAACTGGCCACTGGAGGGCAGTAGCTCATTTTGTAAGAACTCATCTCGGGCCACGAAAGGTAGAGAAGAAAAATAGTCAGGAAACGGAACTTGGAGGGATCTTGTGAAGACGCATGAGAATTTGAGAAAAATTTGGAGAACGATCGGGAAAAAAAGGCAAACGACACTGTCTTTTGAAAAGAAAACGAAACCATAGTCAAAAAAGGATTGAGTGTTTAGAAAAGAAAACGAAACCATAGTCAAAGAAGGATTCAACAAAATCTATCTTGATGAGACAGACTGTGACGGGCACAACAGCGTCAGGTTCCGCACGCGTTCTGCAGAGCTCACGTTGCGTTACTCCTGAGCCCGAGGTTGAAACCAACGATGAAGATGATGAAAAAAATGAGACCGATCTTGATCCGGACTCGTCAGATTACTGGGAGCCACCTCATTCAACCGGGAGCAGCCGAGAGCCTTTCCAGTTGTTATGTGCGCAAATAGTTCAACAGTTCAATAGTTTAGTTATGTGTAAATAAATTGTTACTTTGCGATCAAAAGCTCTATTTGTCTTGTTGTTTATGTTACCGTATTGGCCCGAATGTAAGCCAGTGTTTTTTTGCATTGAAACTAGACTGAAAAAGAGGGGGTCGTCTTATTGCCTGGCACAGCCAGACTATCTCCCTGTATTTTTCAAACACTGAGAAATAGTCTGGGACCCAGCCCATTAACGGCTTCTTGAGCAAGGTACAAAATCAATCGTCCAATCAGATTCGTTTACTGGCGTGACGTGTTCTTAACGAGTAACGTCACTCTTGCGCGCCTGAAGTCGTGTCTACAACAAAACAGATGGCGAACGGGAGAGCCGAGAATATGTTCCAATCCGCGGTAAAATCAGTTTAAATTACCAAAAAATACATCGAAAAGTCATTGACAACAGTCAACGTGGCTCGCGCTAGCCATGTTGAATAAACTTCTACATTCTCCGCTCACGCTAATTACTTGTTGCTTTAACAACGTCACGTCTGCCCATCGCTGATTGGTCCACTCCGCTGTCTGTTTGCTGTGGCTTGCTCTGTCTGCCCTCGGAATTTGATCCGCCGGACGGTCGCCAGACTCAATCGCTGGAACAGCAGTGAGTCTGGTATACCAGGAAAGTCGTCTTATATTCGCGGTCTAGACGTTATACCCATTCACGACACTAAATGGCGCCAGATATCATTGAAGCGATGTTCTGTCATGACAGATCTCAGCTACTCTCAAGTTGAACCAGTTTGCATTATTTTATTGCAATGTTTTTCCTTATTCAGATTTGTTTCAAGACTACAGTTACAGTTAGACTTCAATTTGATAGTTAATGCAGTTTTTGCAATTTTGTCGTTTTATCACAATAGATTAGGCCTGTCGCGATAACAAATTTTAGTGTGTGTGACGGCCCCTGGCCGTTTAATAGTTAATTTTCTGAGGTTCTTCCAGTCAGCTGATCGTCGCCTCCACCAGCTGGCTGCTTCCCCTCCCACTGTGACAACAGCTGATCGACGCAAGACGGACCGACGACGTCATCACCACTGATTGGCCACGGGAAAAGGCGCCGAGCTTCTTAAACCTGCCGCTGTCAACGCTCTAGGAGGTCGCATTTGACAGTATTCTGCCGCGGTCCTCCTCGCCAGCTATTTGCTCGCCATTCACGCTCGTTTGCATTTGATCGCTAGTTTGATACACTCCCACTTTTTCGGTGAGGTCTTTTGTGTTTATTCGTTATTGGATCGTTTTTGTTCACCACTGTAAATAAGAGCACTGAAGCCAGTAAGGGTAAGTCGCCATTTCTGTTCAACCAGTTTTCTCCTGTTTTGTATAGAGTAGGAAGTTAGGTTAGAAGCTGTCTTTTCTTTGTTCCTTTTACATGATCAGGGTTTAGTTAGCTGGTGGGGTTTAAGTGTAGTTCCTTTTGTTTGTTGTTTTGGCCTGGGCTTACCCTGAAGTCACGCTTCGTCGGCATTCTGTACATATTCATCGCGAGTTTGATTGTGTGTAAATAAATTTGTGTCCACTCGTACATTTGTGTGGCTTGTTTTATGTTACGCCCTTCCCGAGCAGTCTTTGTCACGTAACAGTGTGCGATAATTTATTTAATAAATTATTGCGATATGCGATATTATTGCACCCCCCCAATTTAAAATAAAAAAATAAACTTTTTTTTACAATAACACTGAGAATACAGTGCAGTTTTATATTAAAAGATCATGTACACCCATTTAAACGCAATAAATGTTTACTCTTAAATTCAAAAATACTTTTTAGGAACAACTAAAAACAATAGACCATGCCTCTTTTAAGTAAAAGACAACAATATTAATACTGCACAGAAACACAGAAAAAATAAAATGTGTTTTTTAACAATAAAATTCCACTTAATAATTTAAGCATCTAGGCAAATGAAAACGTTTCCCCTCATAGCTTCTGCTATGGCGTTCCATGTGTAATACAGTGGTACCTCTAAATACGGAGTTAATTCGTTCCAGGAGCTTGTTTGTAAGTCGAAATGGTCGCATGTCGAGCAGGATTTTCCCATAAGAATACATTATAATTCCAATAATTCGTTCCACAGCCCAAAAACCCACACTACATCCTAAATACGTACTGCTGTTACTATTGCTAATAGCAATTACAAAGAGCAAAACAAATAAAATATGAATAAAAATCAGAATATAATAATAGCAATAATAACAATAATACAGTACAGTACCTGTAATAACGTAACAAATCGGCTTCTAATGAGGCGGACTTTTTTTGCTGTACCTGAACGCACCGCGGGGCTGACGGTGAGCAGGAGAGCGCTATTTTACTTTCTGTTTCGATCCTGGCGTCAACAGCAGTGGACACTCGGCGAGTTGATGGAATAAATGATTTGAAACCTGACGATTTCTTTGGCGATGTTACCACAATAAGAACTGTCACCTTAACTTATAAAAACTGGCGAACGGAGGGGGACCGCCGGCCGAGATCGGCATTCTCCGACCCAGTTCATGGATGCACACACTATGCTTATATTTTCCTATCAGTCACATCTTTATTTCAATGGTAAGAGTCACCTTTTCTTTTTTTTCTCCACCTGCACTAAACCTAAACTGCACTAAACTAAAAACAGAACTAAAATGCATTTTGCGTAGTTGCTAACAAGGAAGCCGAACTCGCGATAAATCGCAGCGGAAAAATTATCGCCTTCATTTTTATTTACCGTGCGATAAATGGAATTATTGTATATTGCGACAGGCCTACAATAGATTGGTTTATTTACATTTCAAAAACCAAAAGCCATTCATTTACGAATGTGATTGCACTTTAGTTTACATATTAAATGTTCAGATATTAAGATTTGAATGAGGGAAAATAACATGCTTTTTCTCTCAAATACATTTTTATAATCATTTGTTTCGGATGTACTGTAATTATTTTCTGTATAATTAAAAATTAATTTGGTGTTCAAAAAGTCTGTTTTCAAAAGTGAGTCTTGAAAAAGAGGGGGTCGTCTTATAATCAGGGCCGTCATATTCGGGCCAATGTGGTATTTTGTAGAACGAAAACATTATTCAGATGTTTGGGATGTCACAAAAGCGAAAAATAGCGCTGTTAAAGTCAAAGTTATGTTTGAAATGTATGCTTTTACAAAAAGCTCAATTTCTCTTTTTTTTCATCAAATTGGAAAATTGCTCAAACTAAGCTATTTTCTAATGCTGATTTCTAAAGAATGGAAAAAGATATGAACTAACTTTTTTTCTGCTGAAAGAAGAGTAATCTTTCTTTTGGTGGTTTACATGTTTATATCGCAATAGAACTGAATTTTCTGTGGGCCTTGCAAAATCAGTCAAAAATCCAGTAAAACGGACGGGAGCGAAGTGCCTTGCTCCGGTGAAGATGGCTGGGAGTGAATGAATTAAACAAACATGTTTTTGGGAAATAGTTCTACCATGGTTATCAATTGTTAAGCAGAGATGTTCTCATTTTAAAAGTCGATTGTCATGTCGCCCATCCGATCACGTGATCCGAAACGGTGAAAAGGGACGGGTTATTTATTTAAATATTATATATGGAGAAAAACACAGACAAGGCTGAAAAAGCCGTTTCTGCTCTTGCACCCCTCTAGAAAATAAACTGTTATATTTTAAGCCAAAATAACTGTTGTGTTTGATAGAACGATATGTCTATATGCCGCCATAGCAGTTTCATGGTGCATTAGGCCCCCAAACTATTTTTAATTTGTCCGTTTTACCCTGGAGACCCCCTTTTACAGACACCGCGCAACCGCTTTTGTTTAAACCCAGCCATAAAAAGAAGGCAAGTAATTATATTTATTATTTAAAATTTTTAGCTTAGAATGTGTATTGATGTCTAATGTTTAAAAGGAAAAAAAAAAACTTTAGAAAATTATTCACTCGCATATTTTAAACTTTTAAACACATTACGGCACAATGAAAAAAAAATAAGTGTCTGTAAATAGGTCACGGATATCTACCTCATAACTATCGCTTAATTGTATTTTTTTTTTTGTTACTGTCGCATTTTTCCTGATATTTTAGATGATAATCGATTCAAAGAAAGAAAAAAAAAAAAAAACCTCTAAAAGTGTAAATACTTGTAAAAGAAAATCTCGACCACTCCTTGATGTCTGCGATAATTGCATCGCGACCCTTGTTTTATTATCATATTCACCCATAAAAATCGCCAAAAAGTCCGGCTGTGGCCATTCACAGCTGTGTCTTGACACTCGGTGAGACATGCTACACAGAGGTTTTGGATCAAAACAAGGTAAGTAGGCGATCATATCTCGTTGAAATCATGGTGTCTTTAATCTCTCTCATGATCTAATCTCAAATTAGGGTATAGAGGTTTCTTTTTTTTTTTTTTTTTTTTTTTTAAATGCCCTCCAGTTCAAAATTTTCTTTCCCCCAGATAATTGAGGTTTAAAGCTTTCCAATGACAATCACACATGCATATAGGATGTGTCAAAATTGTCTGATATGTATGTGTGATACATCATTGGAAAGCTTAAAATCTCAATTTTCTGGGGGAAGAAAAATTTTGAACAGGAGGGCATTTAAAAATAATAATAAACAGCAAAACCCTAACTGGAGGTGAGAGCATGAGAGAGCATAATTAAAGACGCCATGATTTTATTGAGATATTATCGCGTACTTACCTTGTTTCGAACCAAAAACTCCATGTACAGTAGCATGTATCTCCATGTGTCAAGACACAGCTGTGAATGGCCACAGCCGAATTTTGGGGGGACTTTATGGGTAAAACATGGTAATATAACAAGGGTCGCGATGCAGAAATCGCAGACATCAAGGAGTGGTCAAGATTTTCTTTTTCATATATTTACCCTTTTAAAAGGTTTGGGGTTTTTTTTCTTTGTTTGGATCGATTATTAATCATTTAAAATAATGGGGAAAATGGGTCAGTTACAAAAAAAAAATACAATTAAGGGATAGGTATGAGGTAGATATCTGACCTATTTACAGACAACATTTTTTTCATCGTGACGTAATTTGTTTAAAAGTTTAAATATGCGAGTGAATAATTATTTTTAAACAAAATATTAGACATCAATTTATGATTCTAAGCTAAAAATGACATATCTTCAATAATAAATATAATTACTGACTTTCTTTTTATGGCTGGGTCAAAACAAAAGCGATTGCTCGACGTCTGTAAACGGGAGTTTCCAGGGTAAAACAGACAAATTAAACATAGATCGGGGGCTTAATGCGCCATGAATCTGCTATGGCAGCATAGAGACATTGTTCTATCGAACACAACAGTTCTTCTGGCTTAAAATACAGCAGTTTATTTTAGGGCTGTCAAAATTATCGCGTTAACGCGCGGTAATTAATTTTTTAAATTAATCACGTTAAAATATTTGACGCAATTAACGCACATATCCCGCTCAGACAGTATTCTGCTTTTTGGTAAGTTTTACAACAAGGCTTTTTGTGCTGTCTAATAGCGAACTCTTGTGGTCGCTTTGCGACATGGTTTATTGTCTTCTTGCCAGTTCAATATGGCTGCACAACGTCTCGGGCTGACGCCTACGTTGTAATGTTGTGCCTATATGATCCTTGGACAAGATTTGTCCGTAAGTATGGTTGTTGTAAATAATTATTTATTTATTATGTTATATGTTTAGTGAACCTGTATAGCGTGCTAAGCTAACGTTGTTGCTAATGCAATGCTTGTGTACTTTTTTTTTTGTAGTTTTACGACGGTCTAAAGAGGACAATGGTTTGAGGCCATTTTATTAATAAATCAGATGAAAAAGGAAGAAGTCTGATTATTAAGGCGTCGTTCACTAGCTGTCTAGCTTTGGAAAAAGTAGACGCTTCGGAGTGAGGACAGCATAGACAGATTTAAATGACAGTAGTGAAATGCCCACTACGGTCCTAATGTACCGTATGTTGAATGTATATATCCATCTTGTGTCTTATCTTTCCATTCCAACATTTTACAGAATATATATATAATTTACAGAAAAATATGGCATATTTTATAGATGGTTTGAATTGCGATTAATTGCGATTAATTACGATTAATTAATTTTTAAGCTGTAATTAACTCGATTAAAATTTTTAATCGTTTGACAGCCCTAGTTTATTTTAAAGAGGTGGGCAAGAGCAGAAACTGCTTTTTCAGCCTTGTCTGTGTTTTACGCCATACATATATATATATATATATATATATTACAGGGGTTGGACAAAATAATGAAAATATCGTATTTTCCCCGAATATAACGCACACTTTTTTTCCCCAAAATCAACTTGCGCATTATAAACGGGTACATGGACGGAGACAGAAATATATATATATATATATATATATACATACACTGTATATATACTGTATATATACATAAACCGATTTTTTTTTATTGACACGGCCATGTTGTGTTGAAGAAACGTATGCGGTGAGCCGTTGCCGACCATTACGGTACGTGACGTCACCATTTTGTTTCGGTAATACTTCACTCTGATCGGCCGAATGATTTCGTCTGTGTTAAATTCTGCTTTTTTTACTCTTCATAAAGCACTGAATTTAGTTTCTTGAACTCATTTGAGTCAACGTTTATTGCAGCTCCGCAACTCGGACCATAACAAACTTAACAACAGACTTCCTGTGTGTGTCCGTCAACTATATCTGTCCTTCGAGAAACTCAAACCCAAATAACAATAGTTCCTATTGTTACTGTCATGTCGACAGCGATGAGCGCTCTCGGATTTCCGACTTACGTTCTCACTTTCATTTTACCGTATCAATCCATGGAAGAAACATTTATTCATCATGATGAAACGAGCAAGTTATACAGCAGCCTTTAAAAGAAAAGTCACATCTGTTTTGTTTTCTCCTAGATTCTGTAAGTTGGAGAAGTTGTCAAATCATATTATTACGGTAAATATTGTCAGTTTATGGTAATGTTTTGAACTACCAATATGCTATGCTTGTGCTGTGTTTCACCATTCAGTAAAATGACATTTCTGTATCTGTACACGAGCTGTTTTCTTGTATTCTTCTATTTATTGGTGCTAAAATTAGGGTGCGCGTTATGAACGGGTACAATAATTTTCCCTAGATTTTACAAGTAAATTTGGGGTGCGCATTATACACGGGTGCGCCTTATATTCGGGAAATTACGGTACCTAACATTTTGGCATTATAATAATTGAACAAAATTGTTAAAAAAATGGTATGAGGAAAATTCTAATGAAGTTGAACATCTCGTATGGCCGGCACAATCCCTAGACCTCTACTTATTCGAGCATTTATGGTCAGTTTTAGAGATTCAATTAAGACGTCAATTTCCACCGCCATAGTCTCTAAAAGAGTTAAAGGGTATTCTAGCAAAAGAATGGCTTAATATTCATTTGGAAGCAATTCACAAGTTGTATGAATCAATACCTCGGAGAATTGAGGCTGTAATTGCCGGAAAAAGGCAGACTTACACCATATTAAATCAGTTTTTGATTTTTTTAAGGTGTTTCCATTATTTTGTCCAACCCCTGTGTAAATGTACAATTCTATTTATTCGTATTTTTAAAATAATAATCTAGATAGGGACACATTTTGGGTTATGTACAGTAGGTCACATTAACATTTGCATGTAAGTGTGGCCTACAGCAGTGTTTTTCAACCGGTGTGCCGCAGCACACCAGTGTGCCATGAGAGATCGTCTGGGGTGCCATGAGAAATTATCTAATGTCGCATTAATATCTATATATTGTAATGTCTGTAACTGTGCGGGTCCTTGAAGGGGCCATCAGACTGCAGAGTGGTGACGTAGCGGGAAGCAAGCAAAGAGGGAGGCAGAACGGCATGTGAGCAAAGTTAGCGGTCGCATGTTGCGGATGCTGCTGTTATTTTGTTTAATAAATTTCCATTGTTGCCACAATAACAGGCATGAAAATGGGTCAGGGGTTAAAAAGGTGAGAAGGGCGTAGAGGAAATATGTTCCAGTACACTGTACACCCCAACAAAATATTGAGCTCTGTCGACCCACACTGTGTTTCAGCAGGGCCGTGCAGAGACCGGTGGAGGGGCAGGTGCTTGTAGATCAAAAGGGGCACATGAACAAGTATTTAATACACCTTAAAACAACATAACTTCAATTTTAACCAGCTTTAGATAATAATTGGCTGTGACTGTGACATACTTTAATTGGGAGGGGGCAACAGTGAATAGAAATCAAAACTGCCATCAACACTTTCTGGCTGTGACTCAGTCAGTCTGCCTCTTTTCTTCCTTCAATCTCTGCATCAAAACTTCCTTCCTCAACTTGTTCATCTGAGAACAAACCACATCAGATGGTCACTGAGCCACCAACAGCACAGTTTTCTCAAAACTATTATTTCATTATTATCCATACTTAACAACTCTAGCACCTAATGATTAATAAAGCAATGACATAAAATCCTATAGAAAAATAACATTGTAATTGTGTTTATAATTGTATTTAATACCCGACTATCCTTGCAAACTTGTTCTTACCAAGTCTGCTATTCACCCAGCTGATGAGGTATCCACTGCCTTTAGCAGCCTCATCCAACTCCTTTTTTTATCCCTCAATCTCCTTTCCCTATGAGGCATGTCTATGTAATGAAATATAAATATTAAAAAAAAAAAAAAAAAAAAAACAGCCTCCCTGGTGGCTTTTAGTTTTAAAGCTTTCTTAATTTCTTTCTCTCTCAATAACGATGGAGGTACATTTGTGTTTTTGTTATTCAATCAAAAAACAAAGTTACTTCTATCAAAAACAAAGTTGCTTCAATCAAAATACAGGTTATACTTTTAATCTCAAAAAAGTCACTTCAACAATAAAAATTGTTTTTGATTGCAAAAATAAATTTGAGACAAAAAAAGCATTTGAAAACTATTTTTCTCGACTGAAACAAATTTTTCCATTGAAGTAATGTTGTTTTGCGTTTGGGCCACATTTTGGCTAGGACATTTGTGTCTTTATTATTCAATCAAATACGTTGCTTCAAACAAAAATACATATATAAAAAGAAAAACTTTTCACATGTGTCAATCACCGTTTAACAAAGCCTGAGAGGGTTTGAGTAGACTCACTATGAAGCATTTAATAAAGCCAAGCATTTTCTTACTACTTTATTCTTGTTTAAAAATAATTCAGTGGGGCAGTAACATGTTTTAAACTTATCTTAATTCTTACATTTTGAAGTGCTTGAAAACCATTTATAAATGATACTTTGGTGAAAAAAGTGAAAAAACGTCATATATATGTATCTTTTTTCCAATGTAAAATCTGAATAAATACATTGATCACGCACAAAAAAAAAATGGGGGGGGGGCGCTACTTCGCGGTTTTCACTTATTGCGGCGGGTTCTGGTCCCTATTAACCGCGAAAAACGAGGGATCCCTGTATTTCTGAAAAGCTTTAAGAAGCAAGAGTATTCCCACCACTCGTCGGGCCGGTGTTGTGCCGACACCGGTGTTCGGCCATTCCTTACTACGCGGCGAAAAGTCCTACACAATGCTCAGGGCGCTTGCGCATGCATCCACACGCATGCGCACATCGGTTAGAAGCGGCGAGTACTTACTATTTTTGTTTTTATTTAGTTATTTAGAACCTTTTCACTGCCTCAAAGATACTTTTTGCATGTATTACCCTCTCATACTTTTAACCATTGTGTTTTTTTTGTGTTAGCTTTGAACCAGTTGACCACATTAGTCACGTAGCGTATTTAAACCGTCATTATTTGATATAACTACATTTAAGTATTTTTCTGCAGGCATTTTTTTAGTACGTTATTCCTGTATGCATCTAAACAAAACAAGTTTAGAGCGCACGGTAGTACTTTAGGACGTTTCGCCGATGTAGAATATTTTGGCAGAACACCGATATTCTGGCAGAACACCGGCCGTCAGCTCAAGTCCCAGCCGAAAATAACGTGTCTCTGGCGGACGACGGGAGCGATGCGAGGCGCCCCACTCCATCCGAGAGCATGCCGCTTAATTTGACTCAACAGTGCGTTTCTTCGTTAATATTACCGCTAAATACACGAGCTTGACGCCAATTTAACGGGAGCTATTTTTTCACGGGAGATTTGGCTAGCTCTGGCAGTGTTCAACGCAAGCTGCAACGAATGGCAGTAACTTTATTATATCGCAAAATATGAAAACGATTGAAAGCATTACTCACCAAATTCAATCTGCTGGCAAATACAGGCAAGTGTGTATGCTGCGCTCTGGTCTGCCCCGCTCTGGATAAGGCCTGCTTTTTGCTTTCGCAGCTTTGCAATGCAACCAAAGGCTCTCCAAGCACTCCATGTACACGATTGGAATAATGCAACGGGCCGATGATTGGTTCTCGTCAGCGATAATAATTAAATAAAACCTCCCAACCCCCCCCCCCCCCCCAAAAAAAGAATTTCTCCTCGGATCTACGCAATTCACGTAGGTCGCCCTTTTTGACTTCAAAACGGCGAATTTCGCCGAAAGGTGAGATATTTTCATGCCTGCAATAAAGTGGGAAAGTCATCACCGACTCCTCTCCTTTCTATTTCCCCATTCGGGGCTATTACAATATTTTTTTTGACGTCGTCGGGCGGAGTTGCAGTAGGAAGGAAGGAAGGAGTAGGTAGAAAGTTCTCGATCTTGTGCAGATGAGCCAAGTTTGCTCGTGTCACGTTCAAAAACTGATCGGATTTCTAACCATCAACAACCTTGCTGTCCGCGAAATGTGGACCCCAACACGTCTACTGCACATTATTTGGTTAGACTCGTCATGTGTCGATATACTCGAAAGTGTCCTTTCTATTAATTCCATATGTGATGACCGTCAATCCTCCCCCTGTGATATATTACAACACATTTTTGAGAACAGCAAGGTGGCTAATAGCTAAAAATCCGAGCAGTTCTTGAACGCGACACGAGCAGCACAGCGCCGTGTTGCCAAGCAAGTTTAAACGTCATCTCCAAACAAAACACCCGTCGCTTCAAAACAAGTCGATGGACTATTTTGTTCGCCTTCGTGAAAACACAGAGAAACAGGCAACTTTTTTGTAATATAAAAACTATGAAGGAAAATGAGAATGCCCTCAAAGCCAGTTACCTTGTTGCTAAATCCAAAAAGTCTGACACCGTGACAGAGACATTAATACTACCTGCCTACAAAGCCATTGTCTGCGAGATGCTCGGTAACTAAAAACAAAGACAGAGCTGTTGAAGAATAAGGATATAGACTTTGTGTTCATCTAAACAGGCTCAAGTTTCACACTGAGTAAGTATACATACTGAGAAATTATTTTATAATTGAATATACTGTACAGAAAATAATTTTGGAACATTTTTGGTTTGTGGTCTGCCGCGAGATTTTTTCCGATGTAAAAACGTGCCGCGAGTCAAAAAAGTTTGAAAAACACTGGCCTACAGCACCCAAAATGTGGACACGAGGAGGCTCAGTGTTTTAAATTACAACAATATTGTCACTTACCAAATAATGGGTTTTAAAAAAACAAACCACAAAGACTCGTTTGTTTCATCATGCATATACTTCCATGAATTTAGTATATCACAGTTCACCAAATACTCAAAAATGTCCATCGCTGTAATCATGAATGTGAATAGTTGTTTATAAGTGACTGTGATAGGTTGTTGACCAGTCTTGGGTGCACCTCACCTTTAGTCCTAAAGTCTGCTAGAATCCTCCACCTTAGCCATGACTTTAATAATGACAAGCACGAGTGAAAATTGATGGAGAGTGGGATGGATTTATTATTGCCCTGAGAGGACTTTATAAAAAACGCGCTTGCGTTTGACGCTAAAGCTCAGCATACGCCGCCATGGGACTTTTCTGTGTGGTAGAAATAACAGACTGGCCAACAGAACGCAAGGTCAAAAAGTGAATGGGAAATAGTTAATTTTAGAAGTACATTAATGACAACATTTGTAAGAGTTATACCTGAATAGAATTCATTTCATGGGTATGTTGGCTTGCAATAAGAAGAGTGATATCACTATTGTTGCCATGGTGACTGTGGACCGCCGTTTTATATTAACGGGCCAGCTCAGCCAGCTCATACTAAAAATTCTAATTAATCTCTCCCGTAAAAAATGAATAAAAAAATATATATCATTGCTGAGCTTAAACTGTGGCTATTACAGGGTGTTCTTATTATACGGATGTCTAAAAATGAACTTTACACATGCATTTACCTTTTTTTTTTTTTTTTTTTAATCAAAATAATTACTTCGTCATAATTAATTATGAAAACAGTGATTTTTGTCGGTGCAAATAACGGTTGACAATCATGTGACTCTTTTCATCCTTCTGATGAGAAATGAAATTAGCTTTGTCATTAGTAGACGTCCAATCCATTTGAACTGGTGGTATAAAAGGATTGGACGTTTCTTGCCGACAATGGAAGAACATTATTTTTCAAATAAAGCTTTCCACGTGATTCAGCTGCTGAAACATTCAAACTTACCTGGTGGCATGACTGTCTCGGTGAGGCGCGAGCCGGCAACGGGAGCGATGGTGTTGCAGTGGATGTTGTACTTGCGTCCCTCAATGGCCAGCGTGTTGGAAAGACCCAGCAGGCCCAGCTTGGCGGCGCTGTAGTTGGCTTGGCCAAAGTTGCCGTAGATGCCCGCAGCTGAAGCAGTCATGATGATTCTAGGTGGCGTTAATGCATAATGGCAGCCATCACATGGAAGTCAGTGGACAGGGGAACATTTGCAGATGGAGCGTGACAAGATGGACAAGGGAATGTCTTCTATTTATTTAAACTTACCACCAACATTAACTAACCAGGTCAATTCTAAAAGGTTCACAGTCAAATTAATACCTCTTTTTTTCCTGCTTTGATTTGCATCATCAATATCTAATGTGGTGTCCTAGCCTTTTTTGAAAATTCTCTTTCCTCATAACACCAGGAAGCCAACTGAGTTCACCATATTCAGGAGCATTTAGTGACTGACTTATGTACAAGAACCTTAGGCTACACAGTGATTCTTGTCCATTTTACAGTACAGCATTCTGTTCGCCCTGATAAACGCGAGCTTACCTTACCTGCCAAATTTTTGGTTCTTCATGTGATTCCAGGCTGCACGGGTCACCAAAAAGGATCCTCGCAGGTGAACTCTTTGAATGAGGTCTAAAAACAATGTATATTTTTCTTAGAATAATACAAACAACTTGATTTTATTAATGAACTTTGTTTTTTTTTCATGTCAAATAACTGAATTGAGCCTGATCTATCACTACAGCACTAAATATTGTATGAAAAACAAAAGTTATGAATATAACTACGGATGGATGCCCTTATCCGATCACATGATTGGAAATCAGGCCGATCACGCCATTTTTTTTTCAGAAGATCGGAATTAGGGTAAAAGGATCTGGTTTTTAAATTATAAAAAATATTTAGGTTTTTCTGCTTCATGCTCGTACAGCCTCTCACCCTCCCTTTTCTTGCTCACCAGTGCAGCTCCCATTTGGTACTTAAAGTTAAAGATGATTGACAGGTTTGTAGCTTTGATCTGGTGTCGTTCCGATTTGTGTGTCGCAGCGTGATAACTTAGACAGGGGCGCTACGGTTCTACATTTGTTTTTGTTTTTCCTTTTCTTTTCTTTGCATTATGTTCTAACATCTACTTAATTACAGGTAATAACGTTTAGGTATATTGAATGTTTATAATGTATTTGGCTCTTATTTCAATCTGGTTTTACCCTTATTATAAAATTTAATGTGGAAATTTAGTGGAGCTTGTAACGAATTAGGCGATTTACATGACAAACGTGATCATAATTTAAAAAAAAAAAAAAATCATGATGCGGAAGCAACTCGGGAATTAATCTTGTATCCTGAGGTACCACAGTACTATATGGAAACAGCAGGCATTGTGACAATTGAGCATACCCTGCGTCAAGTGATGATGTATTCCGCACCCTAGTTAATTTATTCTCAAAGCGTGGTCTGAGTATAACTGGTGGGACGCCGGCTTCAGCTCATGGAGCGAAGAAATCACTTGATTAAATCTACAAACTGCACGGAATATTTTTCCTTAATGTCCTATAGATTGCAGTTGTTAATTAGTCAGTTCCCCGATAAATTCTTTGGAGTGGCATAATCATAATAAATATACATTTTATACACTTTACAACCAAATATACAAGAGATAAAAATAAACAAAACATAGATTAAAAGCAAAGTCAGAGTAGATCAAAATGGCAGGAGCGAAACAACACAAAACCACAGAGGATCAAGATGGATATGATAATTTAAACAGATATGTTTTGAGTCCGGATTTGAAAAGTGTGAGGTGCAGAATGACCAAACGCTCTTGAACCGAAAGTTGTAAGATTGATGGGTGGGACAAAGAAGTGAAGAGCGGAGAGGTCTGTGAGGTGTGTTAGTGCAAATTAAGTCAGAGATGTAGGGTGGAACCTGGCTGTGAATCACTTTGAAAGTGATGAAGAGGATTTTGTAAATAATTCTTTAATTAACTGGTAGCCAATGAAGTTGACGGAAGATGAGGGTGATGTATTGCGAGTTCCTTTGATTAGGTGTGCTGCGGAGATTTGGAGGAGTTGCAGTTTCTGGAGGTTTTTATTTGGGAGCGCAAAGAGCAGCGAGTTGCAGTAGTCGATCCGGGAGGTGACTAGGCTGCAAACAACAGTGGCGGCGGTGTGGCGACAGAGATGAACGGAAATGAGAAATATTGCAAAAATGGAAGTAGGCTGATCTGAAGATGTCATTGATATGGGAGTGGAAAGAAAGCGTGCAGTCGAGGATGACACCCAGACTCTTAACCTGAATTGAAGGGGAGATGGATACATTGTTGATGGGAATAGAGAAATTATTGTAATTCGTGAGCATAACAGGAAGTAGTAGGACGTTTGAGGAGAGCCATGAGTTGATGTCTTGTAAAGAGAGGCTAAGAGAGGAAAATGGGAGGGAGGTGGTTGGTTTCAAGTAAATGTATAACTCTGTGTCATCTGCCTAGCAATGAACCGTGAAATGACAGTGGGATTTGAGTGTAAAATGTGTTTTCTCGATGGAAAATTACTGGGAATCCAGTCATTTTGATTTTTGTTTATGTTTATCACAGCGATTCTCAATTATTTTCTGTTATGCCTCCTCCAGGAAGAAGTAAACGTTTCAAGCCCCCCCCCCCCCCCAAACTTTCTGTCGCCACTGTATATCGTATAATTTCTCTATAAAATTTTAAGTACACATTAGAGAAAAAGATTAATATAGATCAACTTAAAATAGGTGTAACTTTAACACTGTTATTTTTTGTAACAGAAAAGACTTAAAGCGCATCAATTTACCTGACTTAAAAAAAACGTCACATCTTAACTGTGAACATACACTCAAGGTACATGTTTTAACCATTTGAGAAAAATAAAATGTTGTAAAATCAATAAATAATACATTCAAATTAATTAGCAACATTAAATCAGATGACAAAATGACAAACAATTTGACCCAAAAAAAAAAAAAAATGAATACAAGAAAAACGATGGTGTCATTTGACAGATGGACAGGTTTTTTTTTGCAGCCCTTCTATCGTCCAGCATGACTGAGACCAAGTCTAATGCTGCAAGCTGTATCAGATCCTTGGCTATGGTGTTGTTGTTTTTTTTGTACTGAGAAACTTGGTATGCCACCTTATATGATGCCAACAGTGCTTGCTGGTTTAGTAATATAGCACTCACAAAGTGGGATGATTGTAGGCAATATTCGACACGATTTCGCCGAAAAAATTCAAGCGGCTTGTCAATGTGATTGGGGTCTAATGTCTTTAAGTGGCATCTTAATTGATTTGGCTTCATGCTGTCCACTGCAAATTTTTTTTAGACACAATAAACATACCGGTCTTTCCTTTTTTTCTCCCACTGTCTTAAAAGTGATGCCAAACGCTACGTACGCTTTGTCATATTTCCTCGTCTTAGCTTTCGGAAGATTTCATATATCCTGCTCTTTGCTGCACACTCTGAAAAAGAGTGCCACTGCCACCTAGTGAGTGGATGTGAAATTACATGTTATTCTAGTATCGCAAAAAAGTATGTTCCCCAAGGTCACTTGCGCCACCCCACATCGCTGTGCGCCCCCCTGGAGGGGCGTGCCTCACTATTTGAGAAGGACTGTTTACAAAACGTCCCAATTCCATTTGAATTGGTGTTGTAAAAAACAAATTGTGGACATCAAATGTAGAAAATGCTATTCATTTTGTAGCGTCTCTGTTAGTGTTCTTGTTGACCTTACCCCAATCCAAATCACTTGTCCTGACGAATGAACGGTCACGAAGAATCCTTCGAAAGAAAAAAATTGTAAATGGGGAAGTGATGGAAGAGTTGCACTAAAATGACTTACCCCGCATTGTTTACGACAATATCTGAAAAACAAGATATTAGAGATGAGATTTCGAAGGTACAAAAACAAGGGCTGTCAGAGTTGTAAACAACAACATAAACAACAGCTTTATCCCAGTGAGCCCTAACTGAACCGACCACAGGCCAGAAACGGACTCACCCCCAAAAGTAGGCTAGCAATGATTAATGGTATTGATCCCCCACCTGTTCTCCTGCTGTTTCTGGCCAATCGATTAGTACTCACCTATTCTTCCAAACGCATCTAATGCTGCTTGAACGAGCTTCTCTCCCTCTTCCACAGAGTCTGTTAGCATGCAAGGCAGAAATAGAGAAGGGGGAGAGGAGTTTTCGAATATGCGGAATGATTTTCTATTAAAACTGACAGTTACAATAATACAGTCATGAAAAGAATACACAACAAACAAGAAAAATCCAATTACTTACCCTACTCTGATAGCCACCATTATTGATTGCAATGCATCATTTCAATTGCTTCGACATATTCTTGTAAATATAGATATGAATTAGACCTAAAATCATATCCACCAACTTTGAACGTACAATATAACGTCTGACGGGCCATGATATGCTGGTCCACCTCAATTTTGTTCATACAAATTGTTTTCCTTATGGGAAATGCTATTACCGTATTGGCCCGAATATAAGACGGCACTGATTATAAGACAACCCCCTCTTTTTCAAGACTCAAGTTCAAAAAGACTTTTTGAACACCAAATTAATTTTTATACAGAAAATAATTACAGTACACCTGAAATGATTATAACAATATATGTGAGAGAAAAAGCATGTTATTTTGCCTCATTCAAATCTTAATATCTGAACATTTAAATATGTAAACTAAAGTGCAATCACATTCATAAATGAATGGCTTCTGGTTTTTGAAATGTATATAAACCAATCTATAGTGATAAAAAAACAAAATTGCAATAAGTCCATTAACCATCAAAGTGAAGTCTAACTGTACTCTTGAAAAAAAATCTGAATAAGGAAAAACATTGCAATAAAATAATGTAAACTGGTTAAACTAGTAGCTGAGATGTTATGACAGAACATCGCTTCAACGATATCTGACGCCATCAAGCGTCGTGAATGGGGAGAGTAGCTGAGATCTGTCATAACAGAACATCGCTTCAATGATATCTGGCGTCATCTAGCGTCATGAATGGGTATAATATCTAGACCGCAAATATAAAACGACCCCCTCTTTTTCAATCTAATTTCAATGCAAAAAACACCATTTCTTCAGGCCAGTACGGTATTTTAAAAATTTGTTATCCCTACTATAGTCATTCATTCATCCATCTATTTGAGACAAAATATTGCTTGGTGATGTATTGCGATAAATGACGTCATGATACAGATTGAGTTTGAAAAAATATGATCGCGATTATATATTTTTTTTTCAGTTTGTGCAAATAGCCTATCAATGGTCAAATTATTTTACTGACCAGCAACTATACCGTGGGGAGCCACGAGCAATTTTATTGTACTAAAGAGGCAGGAAGGATCAATTTCTGCTAATGATGTGTAAGCAAAAGTACTGGTTTCCAACCACTTTACTAACATTGACAAGTAATCGCATGTTAATGAATTTAACTTCATTTTAACTCGCGGTTTCGAAAAGAAACTAAAATCAATACATGACAACAAACTAAATAACAATTAGCAATTAATGAACAACTGGAACAGTTACTGAATAAATAATCAGCACAGAACATGAACTTTGAATGTTATTTAAATCTGTAGCACTGCAATGCATGCTGGGAGGCATGAGCCATTTTGACTGACAACAGTGTTGACAGCAGGCGGCAGCACAGGTTGTCTGTCTCTCCCAAGGGAGTAGTGATGGCCAAATAAAGCTTGTTGAAGGAATGAAGCTTTGCAGCCAATTGGTTCAAAGTTTCATGGTGGTCCATTTGCTCCAAGGCGCTATCAAGTGGTCTGACCCCCAAGAAGCCACCTGTGTTCTGAATTCTATGGCTATTATGAATATGATATGAATGTGCTTGTGATACTATATGGTAAATGGTAAAAGAAGAAAAATGCAACAACTGCTATATGGAGAATGTACTTTTATTTTAATTGAGAAATAACAGCTTTCTCACAATGTTTCCTTTTTTTTTGGGGGGGGGGGGGGGGGGTTATTTAATCGGCCATAGATAACAATCTTTCACAGCCCAAAAGCTACAAAATGTGAGATAATCAGTAATCGCCACTGTGTTTTGCGCCCGCTTTATACTATAGTCTGTACTAACAAAAATAATTAGTTTTAATTAGTTTTAATTAGTTTTTTTTTTTTTTTTTTTTTTTGATATCGCTATCCCTAATTCTTACTGTTGTTTAGCCTTTATTGTACTGAGGAGGCTGTATAGGTATGTGTTTACCAAATGACCGATCACTAATTTGAATAAAGACCATCATATGAAATGGTGACTGGAATAGGGACTTGATATTAAAAATATTTTACCCACCGCACACAGATCAACAAGTGATCAATCACTTTTGGCCAAGTCTCATGGTGTGCACGGTTAACGGATTTCCCTTGAAACATTGATGTTGACTACAGTTATAGACTTTATGACAGTGATAATAGGGCTCTAAAATAGATTCAGTAAATTATATGGTAGAAATATCAGTGGAGAATACAAATGGATAACTATTCATATGAAACAAAGAGATATAGTAGTGGGAAAAAAAGAAAAGGCAGCTAGAGGACAAGATAAAGGTTGCTCCAAAAACTTCTCACCGTAGTTGGCTACTGCCTTGCCTCCCTTGGCTCTTATCTGGTCCACAACCTTATCGGCAGCCGCAGAACTCTTTCCGCCCCCTTTAGTGTCTGCCCCAAGGTCATTCACTTGAATATAGCGAGAGGAAGAAAAGATTAGCAATAAATGGGCAATGAGCGCAGTTCTCCCCCAGTGATTAGGAACGTTTCGCTAAGCCTCGTCACACAGTTCAAGGGCGAGTTCATAGTAGATAGCAGCTATTATTTAAGTTGTTTATGGCCACGGCGTGCGTCTAAATCACCGTGCCAATCAATATAATGCACTAGAATGTGTCTTCATTGATGCTCCTAAAGCTGGGGAGTCGCCATTTGAACTCAAGGGTGCCACTTGGACATACAGTTTTGGCACTGTGCATGATGTATCACTGCCTAAATCGAGCTTAGCTGTGACCCATACAAAATGATGTTACTTCACACTCAGAAAGAAGTCAAGCAAAGATACAGTACATTCTTAAATATGATGATGACGATTTATCAATGATAAGAAAATATCTGAGTCTAAAGAGACTGAAAGACTAAAAATTCACTCTAAAGGGATATAAAATGGATTTTTTTTTTTTTTTTTAAACCCGTGGGTGTTATTTTATTTTGACTAAATTCTTTGTGATTTTGTCCCAAGTATGGCTTTTCCTTTGAAGTGTGATAACTAAGTCATTTATGAATATTTTTTTCACTTTCAACCACTCAAAAATGTTCATTGGCATCAGACCTATCTACACATAGTTGTTGTTGTTTTTTTTAATGCCCCTATGGACATTAATAGCAGTATTATTCTAATAGCAAAACTAACTATGCTGTATGTATATATAAAATAAAAGTCTAATTTGAATATTTCATATGACATAGTTGGAAGCCCAAATAAGTCCATAAGTCATAACAACAGAATTTTTTATGCATGCCGTTTTTACACAATGGCAGTTTTCTGAATCAAACTAAATTCTAGTGATTTTGTCCAAAGTATGGCTTTTCCTTTGAAGTGTGATAAGTAGGTCATTTATGAATATTTTTTCACTTTCAACCACTCAAAAACATTCATTGGCATCAGACCTACCTACAAATATATAGGTTTTTTTTTGTTTCGTTTTTTAATCCCCCCTATGGACATTAATAGCAGTATTATTCTAATAGCAAAACTAACTATGTCCTATATACACTCACCGGCCACTTTATTAGGTACACCTGTCCAACTGCTCGTTAACACTTAATTTCTAATCAGCCAATCACATGGCGGCAACTCAGTGCATTTAGGGATGTAGACATGGCTTAAGACAATCTCCTGCAGTTCAAACAAAGCATCACTATGGGGAAGAAAAGTGATTTGAGTGACTCTGAACGTGGCATGGTTGTTGGTGCCAGAAGGGCTGGTCTGAGTATTTCAGAAACTGCTAATCTACTGGGATTTTCACGCACAACCATCTCTAGGGTTTACAGAAAATGGTCCGAAAAAGAAAAAATATCCAGTGGGCGGCAGTTCTGTGGGCGGAAAAGCCTTGTTGATGCAAGAGGTCAGAGGAGAAGGGCCAGACTGGTTCGAGCTGATAGAAAGGCAACAGCGACTCAAATAACCACCCGTTACAACCAAGGTAGGCAGAAGAGCATCTCTGAATGCACGGTACATCGAACTTTGAGGCAGATGGGCTACAGCAGCAGAAGACCACGCCGGGTGCCACTCCTTTCAGCTAAGAACAGGAAACTGAGGCAACAATTTGCACAAGCTCATCGAAATTGGACAATAGAAGATTGGAAAAACGTTGCCTGGTCTGATGAGTCTCGATTTCTGCTGCGATATTCGGACGGTAGGGTCAGAATTTGGCGTCAACAACATGAAAGCATGGATCCATCCTGCCTTGTATCAACGGTTCAGGCTGGTGGTGGTGTAATGGTGTGGGGAATATTTTCTTGGCACTCTTTGGGCCCCTTGGTACCAATTGAGCATCGTTGGAACGCCACAGCCTACCTGAGTATTGTTGCTGACCATGTCCATCCCTTTATGACCACAATGTACCCAACTTCTGATGGCTACATTCAGCAGGACAATGCGCCATGTCATGAAGCTGCAATCATCTCAGACTGGTTCAAAAGGGAGTCCAACCAGTTACTAGCATGGTGTACCTAATAAAGTGGCCGGTGATATAGACTCACCGGCCAGTGAGTGTATATCAAGCGGCCGGTGATATACGTATATATATATATATATATATATATATATATATATATATATATATATATATAAAATAAAATAAAAGTCTAATTTGAATATTTCATATGACATAGTTAGAGGCCCAAATAAGTCTATAAGTCATAACAACAGTACTTCTTTGCAAGCATATTCATGTTTTGGCCTTTTGCGCACCCTAGTGACTTTTGGGTGTTAAGACTCAACACGCAAATTCCTCTATTTCCATGTTTTTGACTCGCCAAAGAAGCAACTGCATCAGTAATCACGAAAAATGCATTATAACACATCAGGTTTACAGCATATCAAAAATTATAATAGTAATAATAATGATACATTTTATTTATAACGCACTTTACATGAGTTATAATGGGAGTCAATGAGCCAGAACATGGCATTATTACAAGAATTTATTGCGAATCTATCCAACCTGTTTGCAAGAAGTTAGAAATTGCAGCATGGTGCTATTTTGATCTTTACATGTTTTTACTATCCTGGGGAAATATTGGCTCCCTAGTGTAATTTTTGCAATGCTTTTTCTATGATGAAACATAGAAAAAAAACATTTTTTTAAAAAAAAGCCAGAATATGGACAAATAACACCAACGGGTAATATCACAAAAAAACTGGCAATCTGAACAGGGGTGAGTAGACTTCACTGTAAATCCAGGATTATTATGGCCACACTCCAATGAATGGGGTTAGGGGTAGGAAACCCTTTGCACATATTTCTTTATTCACTTCAAATGCTATGCTAAATTTTCATAAGATTTTATTTTTTTCCCCTCTTAAGTAGTTAGGGTTCGGGACATTACACTTTCTGATTAAAATTCATAGACTTCACTATCAATTGACGGGACACCGGGCTCTGGGCCTATTCAAAAACTTAAAATTCAAATATTTTCAAAACCAAAGACACTCATATATGCCTAAGGCACCTCCCTTAGGCATATATGAGTCTCCATGAGCAGTGACATAAAAAAAAATTCAAATTCGTTCCCTAATAAAATCCAATTATTTTTTATGCAAGTATACTAAAACTTAAAATGGCTATAAAATTCTCACATTTTAATTTTTTTGTATAGATGCAGACATGTCAAAATTACTACTTTTTTGCCAAAAAACAGGCAGTTGTCCAAAAATTACCTGATCATTTGAATGTAAACTTACGCCACTGTGCATGGATACAACATGGCGGCCGTCAGAAAACAAAGAGCTTTGTAAGTTGAAAGTGCATGCATGGGCCTCTTTTATATAATAATTACCTTGAATCCTCAACCAAATCACTCTTCAGGCAATCCTTTCTGCTTGTATGCGGTAAAAAATTAATCCTGTTTTTACCTAAATCCGGCATTTGAACACAGGGTGTGTTTGAGTTAATCACACTCAAAGCCAACTACGCTCTGCCTGGGCCAGCCCCCAACGGGAACGCGTGCCGCAATGTTAGTGGGAGCTGTCTTGACAATTGATAGTGAAGTCCATGTATAACTTCAAAACAACAATCTAATGCTTATACATTAATTCTTGTGAAATTACATGTTCTATTAGTGTTCAAACTTGAATAACTGTATTTTAAAACTAAAACCTTTTTCTGTTTATTATTTTTTTGTGTATTTTTTTTCCCAAAATAAAAACAGATCTACTTTGACTTTTTTTTTTTTACTGTAATATTACAATTAAATCATTTTAAAGGGATCCTCTATTTTAAGACAAGTAATTCTTAGTATGAGTTATAATAATTTGATATTAAAACCCCTCTTAATGTTTTTGTTTTAATAAAGTTTGTAAAACTATTTTAAGTGATAGGTCGCCATTCTTGTTACGTCGCAGTGCGTGATGTCACCGGGCCCGTTGCCGAAATTCTAGCGTGTCACTCGTTAGCTTTCCCACCATGTCATCAGTTCTACCCTTCCTATTTGAACCAGATCTGAAAAGTGAACAGCAGGACAGCACTGTCGGTCGTTCACAAGACGAGCTTCAGGGAAAAATGCATGCAGCAAATACCTGATAAGACAAAAGTTGGGCAAAACTGGTGATCCACTCGCTGCAAGTGAGTCTCAATGGGAATAGAGCGAGAGAGTGCTGTGGGGAACTCCGGTTGGGAGCGAGAGTGTATGCTGTTGGGAACTCCGGTTTTATTAGCAGATATTCAAGGTAAGCATATTGCGTTTTCAAACTTATCCCAATATAATTATGTAGATTGTTAGCATCCAGAACTGTCGTGTGCTTTACATACAATACAGGCCAAAGAGCACACCTTGTGTAATCCACGTCTTGTACATTGTAACGCGTAGTAGGTAGGATACCTGTATAAAAGTACCAAAAAGGGTAGAAGCTTCCACTTATGCACATTTATTCACAAAAAATAATATTTCCACCTTGACCACTCTTCATTCGGGAGCTCAGCAGTATGCAAACACGCGTTCCGTGAGCTAAAATTGACAGTTAGCATTGTTAAGTATTTATTTTACACCCTCATCACTCTACAACGCTGTTTTCACATATTAAATAAGGCCTGTATGTACGACACGTTAGCCACGCATCGACAGTGGTCAAAATTAATAGAAACCTAGCCCTCTGCAGGGCTAACGTTACGTGAGCGAGTGACAGTAACGTTAATCTTATTCATCAGCGCTTAGAAGTTTACTGCTTTAAGATGGCAGTTGTTTACTAACGCTGCTGACTGTCATTTCGCATCTAGTTCAACATACATGTGATCTCTATGAGACGCATCAGACGCTACCTGCTACCACCGTAGCATCATGCAGGCTAGTTTTTAGCAACGTCAGCGTCGTTTCTAGCGGCTGTCGGCAGCAGTAAGATTTTTATTTTTATTTTCTTAATTGCTTCTTCCTCTACGCACGTGACATCAGTGCGTTGTCCCGCATTAAAAGTAGTCCGGGCAAAACGTGATGCTTAGAGCTGTCAAAATTAAATGATTACTCGAGGTGAATAAAATTACTCGGATCAGTTTTTTAAACTCGTTTTAATCGAGTTGCTCGAGTATTCGTTTCAGCTCTACTTTATATTAACTTTATTTTTGTATTATGACTTCATGTAAATAGCTTTTTTTATTATTGTATTATTTATAGCTTTATCTTAGAAATTCCAATTTATTGTCATACAAGTTGTGTCATGTTACAAATTCATTATTATAACATGACATTTACCCCTTTGGATGGCTTTATTTTTTGTAAAATTTTACAAGTGCATTTTTTTCAATTCACAATTTTATTCCTATAATCTTTCTCCCAAATGACAAGTACCTGCTGTGTTTCTTGTAAGTCAAGAAAAAAATACTCTCAGCTTTAAAGAGTTTTTCCCTATATTATAACTCGATTCTGACAAGATTTTTTTTTCTTCTAACAAGTTCAATACCTTCGTCCCAGGATGCTTATAGTGGGTTCGCTTAGTATTTTCCATTTGATTTTCAGTGTGTGTTCCCAGTACTGTAGGCTAAATATACACAACATTCTTGCAGTTTCACAAAATAAATCTCATTTTTAATAATTAGCACTTGATCTAAAGGGCTTGAAGTCTATATTCACCTACAACAGAAGCTCCTCTTTCAGCAAAGGCCAGTGCATATTCCTTCCCAAGACCTACAAGCAGGGAAAGAAACATATTTTTATATTATTTCGAACAAAATGACCACCCACCTAGTGTGTATGTGTTCGTATTGCTCCACGTGCCCTTTAACACACTAATCTTAACTGTACTGTACTTTGAACTGTGTGGTCGAATGGAAGCAAAATGTCTTGTTTTGTGATAGATTTGCTATTAAATTATTGTCTGCCACTGACGGCGTTTGACATCCATTCCATTTTGACTAGTAGAGGCTGGCAACGAATGACTGCTGTCAGCACTCCTTGTCAAAATGAATTGGACGTCTAGCGTCGTCACAGGGAATGAAACATGGGTTTTCACAGTAAATAATCCCAGTTTAAATGGTGCCTATCGCTGACAACGGCAGGCAATTGTGTAACAAACATTTTTGCACACATTCGTTCTTTTTCCGTACCTTGCATAGTACTGTAAATTGTAAAAATGACGTAGAAAAATTATGTTCAGTAAATCCCAGTGGTGTTTATCATGTGTTGACTGATTTAAGGGCACACGAATGCGAAGAGTAGCAACATTCAAAAATAAACAGTTGGTAGGAAGGTACCAAAGGTACGATGTAATGCTTACAGATTGTTGCAATTTTTTGACAATTATCCCGTGATTAATAACTATCTAGTTCAGGAGGCTAGCATTAGAAGCTAACCACTGTAGAAGTGAGCAGATAGAGATAGCATCGATGACAGCCGAACTAAAATCCAATTGACGGTCATTTTACCTCCTCCGGCACCGGTGACGAGCACAACTCTTCCTTCGAATGACAAAGACATCCCAGTCGTTCTGTTCGCGCGTCCTCAAGAACTGAACCTGTGGACGACTTGACACTTCGCTTCTGGTCAACTTTCACAACTTCCACTTCCGTAATGGGGAGGAGCGAAGTCCAAGGGGACCAATCAGAAGCGAGTGTCCATTACCCCTTCTAAGTGATTGTTTTTGTTTTGGGCTACCATATTATCAATGGGCAAGTGACTATTCTAAATATTTTTCAATATTAGCCATTTTTACTAAGAATACATTTTCAATTATTAATCATTATTGTGTTTTTGTTATAATATTTCGATATAATAATAAATATAAGTAACTTTTTGGTCATGAAAAGATCTTAAATATGAACATATTTTTTAAAAATGATTAATTATTCATAATTATATTTTTTTCTATAACTTTATCCAATTGATGAAAAAAAAATTACATTTAATAAATGTTAATACAAGCGAAACTAACTAAAGTTATTGTACGCGATTGACGGTGATAGATGTCCAATTCATTTAAAAACCAAATGTGAAGTAATTTCACAACATGCCAAATAGGGTCACAATTAAAGTAATTAAACATTGTCCAACAAATAAAGCATGAAAAAATAATTTATATGTTGTATAACTGACAAAATAATCGTGTTTCTGAAGTTCGAGCCTGAAAGGGGACGAACCCGTAAGTGACACGTCACACCGAGAACAGCGATGGCAGCGCTCCATACGGCCGCCATACAAAGCCCTTCAAACAATGATTCAAACAGCGATATAAGCGATAGATCGAGCGCAAGGGAGGAGATCCAAGTTTTTGAAGAGTTGAAGGAAGAAGAGGAGGTTAGAATTTTATGTTGGACCTAACATGTACTAGCCAGACGCTAATCAGGATGCAAACAATGTGCCTAGACTACCTGACATGGAATGGAGACAAGACCCATCGAGATTACAAGATTGGTAAGATATAGGCTGTTATTATTTTCATGTTTTGAAGATGCAGGCGTTTGCACATAATTGTATGTTTTTGTCTATCTGATGACATTGTTTAAAAAAAATAATAATCAGACTTCATGTTCATTTTGGCAGATCCGGCAGCTCTCGTGCATATAAAATAATAATATAAAAACGTTGGGGGGAAAGAAGGAGATGAGTCGTTGATGGCTTTCTCCACTTTATTGTGGCAACAATAAGAAAACAAAATAATAGCGGACTGCCGCCACATTCGACCGCAAAGTTTTGCTTCTCGCTCATCTCCCCCTCGCCTCCTACTACTCGCAGCTCTCCAGTCCCAGCGTCTCTTAAACGGATTGTGCATAGTGTCTTGTTATGAGCTTTTTGTTGACAAAGGTATCGAACACATGACGTGCTGACAACCTTGTTTCTTTATTAAGACATGGAGCTAACAGTACGAACACAGCTTGGGGCTCTCGGCAGGCTGTGCGGAAAGATAGATAGAGCCTGTGCCTCTCTATCACACTCCCGCGTCACATGACCAAAACAAGAGTAACGTTGCGTGCCATTCAGGGTGCCTCGAAAAACATTATATCAGAATATTACACGCAGTTAGGACATTACAGTATAAAATGAAATAATAATAAGCATAAATTCATTTACACAACAAATCCCAAGTATTGCATGTAGTTTATGAAAATTAACGTCATATGAAAGAGTTGGAGATTTGTTGGAGCACTGAGAAGCTGGACCAACAAATCATACTCCTGACATTTAAAAAAAAAAAATTTGAAATTTGCGGCATCTTGGGAGCAAGCAGCCAGGATTAAACGGTATTTCAACATGCCAAAAAGACTGTTGCATTTACTGTCTTTTTTCAAAAGGAAGGAAGATGGTTCAAAACGAGTCAGAAAAGCACATAGAAAAGAAAGAAAAAAAGGAAAGTCCCACAGCATGGAAAGTGGGCATTTGCGTTTTGTTTTCAGCACCATTTTCTAGATGATGTAATGTCCGTAACTGTGTCCGGGCCCGTTAAGGGGCCATCGGACAGCAGATTGGTGACGTAGCGGGAAGTGAGGAGAAGAGTGCGGCGTGAGAGTGAAGTTGGAGGTCACATGTTGCAGCAGTCCGCTGTTATTTGTGTTATTTGTTATTTAACTGTTGCCACAATAAAGCGAAGGAAGCCATCATTCACTCCTCTCCTTTCTATTTCCCTATTCGGGCTATTACAATATGTTCCGGGACCTGTCCACGTGCCGTCATATGTACTTTGCGTTCCGGCACCTTATGATTTACAAATTAAGCACTGTTCCACAACAGTTGGCAGCTCTGCTTTGACAAAATCATCAGTCATCTATCCAAAAATCACACTTACTGTTTTTGCAAATCCTTGATCATAAGCAGACCGGTTGAGGAAGCAGGCATCTTCGAAGTCTTTGTAGCAGAGAACACGACTCGATGATGGAGTGAAATTCATTCGCTTAGTGCAAACAAAAGATGTCCATTTACCTGTCCTGCTATCCTTCAGCCACTCATACAACTTTTCTTTAGATTGAGAACAATGCATCGCCACACACCGCCGTGGCATCTTACCGAGAAGCAATGCAACAATACTGTGTGTATGGCGGACTTCCCTCGCAGTTCTCGGTGTGACGTCATTTCTGAAGATTTCCAAAGATTGTCGAAGAAAAGCATTTTCGTTGTCAAGGGCGTTGCTATGGGTTAAACAAAGAATCTGGAAGGGTTGCGTTAAAAAAAATAACGAAAATATGCTTATAATTCTTTAGCCATTGATATTATTCAAAAACATGGTTGGCCAACCTTACTTCACATTTGGTCTTTAAATTGGGAGGACTGGCGGTCAATGCTCATCTGTCAATGCCATTGATAAAGCTAGACGTTCAGTCCATTTTGACTGAATAAGTGCCTGAAAGGCTGTACAGTCTATATGTATGCAGTGTATTACAAAAGTGAGTACACCCCCCGCATTTCTGCAGATATTCAAGTATATCTTTTCATGGGACAACACTGACAAAATCACACTTTGACACAATGAAAAGTAGTCTGTTTGCAGCTTATATAATAGAGTTAATTTATTTTCCCCTCAAAATAACTCAAAATATAGCCATTAATATCTAAACCCCCTGCAACAAAAGTGAGTACACCGCATAGAAACTACGTACATCCCTAAATGTCCAAATTGAGTACTGGCTGTCATTTGCCCTCCAAAATGTCATGTGACTTGTTACAGGAGTGCTGTCAGCATTGCTGCGGAGATTGAAGAAGTCGGGGGTCAGCCTGTTAGTGCTCAGACCATACGCTGCACTCTACATCAAATGATGTGCATGGCTGTCACCCCAGGAGGAAGCCTCTTCTGAAGACGGTACACAAGAAAGCGTGCAAACAGTTTGCTGAAGAGTGAAGACATGTCAACATAGTACATGGTTTACTGGAACCATGTCCTATGGTCTGATGAGACGGGTGGGCTGAAGAGTGAAGACATGTCAACATAGCACATGGTTTACTGGAACCATGTCCTATGGTCTGATGAGACGGGTGGGCTTTCTTGTGTGCTGTCTTCAGAAGAGGCTTCCTCCTGGTGTGATGGCCATCCACACCAATTTGATGTAGATTACATATATATATATATATATATATATATATATATATATATATATATATATATATATATATATATATATATATATATATATATATATATATATATATATATATATACATATATATATATATATGCTGCACACAGACTACTTTTCATTGTGTCAAAGTGTCATTTTGTCAGTGTTGTCCCATTAAAAGGTATACTTAAATATCTGCAGAAATGCGAGGGGTGCACTAACTTTTGTGATGCACTGTATTGTTCTATCAAGCACAACAGTTCTTTTGGCTTAAAATACAGCATCTTATTTTAAAGAGGGGTGTAAGAGCAGAAAATTGCTTTTTCAGTCTTGTCCGTGTTTTCCGCCATATATCTATAAATATATATACCGGTACACACATACAGATAGAGAGGGGAGAACAAGTATTTGATACACTACCGATTTTGCTGGTTTTCCCACTTGCAAAGCATGTAGAGGTCTGTAATTTATATCATAAGTACTCTTCAACTGTGAAGGACAGAATCTAATACAAAAATCCAGAAAATCACGTTGTATGATTTTTAAATAATAAATTTGCATTTAATTGCATGAAGTAAGTATTTCATACATCACAAAAATCGAATTTAATATTTGGTACAGAAACCTTTGTTTGCTATTACAGATACCAAACGTTTCCTGTAGCCCTTGACAAGGTTTGCACACACTGCAGCAGGGATTTTGGCCCACTCCTCCATGCAGATCTTCTCCAGAGCCTTCAGGTTTCGGGGCTGCTGCCGGGCAACACGGACTTTCAGCTCCCTCCATAGATTTTCTATCGGGTTCAGATCTGGTGACTGGCTAGGCCACTCCAGGACCTTAAGGTGCTTCTTACGGAGCCACTCTTTAGTTGCCTTGGCTGTGTGCTTTGGGTCGTTGTCATGCTGGAAGACCCAGCCATGACCCATCTTCAGGGCTCTCACTGAAGGAAGGAGGTTGTCAGCCAAGATCTGGCGATACATAGCCCCATCCATCCTCCCTTCAATACGGTGCAGTCGTCCTGTACCCTTGGCAGAGAAGCAGCCCCAAAAAATGATGTTTCCTCCTCCATGTTTCACGGTTGGGATGGTGTTCTTGGGGTTGTACTCATCCTTCTTTTCCTCCGAACACGACGAGCCGAGTTTATACCAAAAAGTTCCATTTCTGTCTCATCCGACCACATGACCTTCTCCCATTGCTCCTCTGGATCATCCAGATGGTCAGTGGCAAACTTCAGATGTGTCTGGACATGCACTGGCTTCAGCAGCGGGACCTTGCGTGCGCTGTAGGATTTTAATCCATGACGGCGTAATGTGTTTCCGATGGTTTTCTTCGAGACTGTGGTTCCAGCTCCCTTCAGCTCATTGACCAGGTCCTGCCGTGTAGTTCTGGGCTGATCCCTCACCTTCCTCATGATTAGTGATGCCCCACGAGGTGAGATCTTGCATGGAGCCCCAGAACGAGGCAGATTGACTGTCAACTTGAACTTCTTCCATTTTCTAATAATCGCTCCAACAGTTGTTACCTTCTCACCAAGTTGCTTGCTTATTTTCCTGTAGCCCATCCCAGCCTTGTGCAGGTCTATTATTTTATCCCTGATGTCCTTACACAGCTCTTTGGTCTTGGCCATTGTGGAGAGGTTGGAGTTTGTTTGTTTGAGCATGTGAACAGGTGTCTCTTCTACAGGTAACAAGTTCAAACAGGTGCAGTTACTTCCGGTAATGAGTGGAGAACAGGAGAGGTTCTTAAAAAAGAACTAAGAGCCAAAATATTTACTAGTTGGTAATGTATCAAATACTTATTTCATGCAGTTAAATACAAATCTATTATTTAAAAATTATACAACGTGATTTTCTGGATTTTTGTATTAGATTCCGTCCCTCACAGTTGACGAGAACTTATGATACAAATTACAGACCTCTATATGGCTTGCAAGTGGGAAAACCAGCAAAATCGGCAGTGTATCAAATACTTGTTCTCCCCACTGTATATATAAAGTTAAAGAAAAATGGACTTTTATCGTTGTCAATCGCAGGTAATGAGTTAAATTGTGTGAAATTTATAAAATTATCATCCGCTTTAAAGTGTAGCCTAGTTGTTTTTGTTTCTTTCAATTTTCTTATTTTCATTTCTAATAACATGTTACAGACAATGTTATTAATTCAGAATTTTATTAATAAAAATTAAAACTAATAAATAATAACATGCAAGAATAATCGCTGCCAACCCTCCCAGTCAACATGGATTGAAGGTCTAGCGCCGTCAATGGCACTGAAGCGTGACAATTCACTGCCAGTCCTCCTAGTTCAGATGAACTAGACGTCTTTGACTGTCAATTGCAGGCAATGAGTTAAGTGGGTTGTCAATTTGATCACTGGCAACTAATGTACTATAATTTGAGCGATGATGATGAAGAGGAGGCGAGAGAGGAAGAGAGAGAGCATCTTCCTCTCCCTTGCGCTACTCTATAGTCTCCATAGAAGCTGAGAAGGAGACACGATGACATTCAGCGGACTGCCTCAGACAACCAAGACTGGAGTGCCGTGAACCGGCGGCGACTTTTTTTCCCCCTGAAGACATTTTGCTAACGGTCAATTGGGAAAAGGGGCGCCACATGAGGAAAATAACCGACGGTTGTGGAGAATTAGAACAAACTGGGTTTCATCTTCCCTGTGGCCAACTTCCTTCTTCTTCGTATCCTTATCTTCTTTGTTTTTTTTTTCATCCTGAACGAATCCGTTTTGTCAAGAAAATGTTGAATTTGGCGCTTTTCACCTGAAATGATATTAATCGATTTCTGGGTCGTTTTTACTGCTCACGTAATATGTAACCGCGTAAGCGAGGAAAAAAAAACACAAAAGACAACACAACTCGATATTTTCGTAGACATGAGCCAATATTTACACCTAAGCGTTTGGTGTCACGCGCCAGTGCGCATGCGCAGTGGTGGACGGCGTTAGCTCGCCGCCTGGCAGCCACAGCGTCCTGCCCCGGCTGGTTGCGATGTAGGCGCGTGAAGCGGGGGAGACAGAACACGGGAGGCGGACATGGCCAAAAAGTGTCCTCGGCGCGGCGTGAAGACTGTTTCACATGTGGACGCGCTAATGGGAATAGGCCGGCCGTGAATTGTCAAGCATGTCCGGGACAACCGACGGCGCAGAGGGAGCAGTGTCCAAAGTGCAAGTAAAGAGGGAGATCAAGACCATCGTGGACAATTTGGAGACCATCCTGGGCGACCTCAAGGATGTAGCGAAGGAGCTCAAAGAGGTAAACGTGCACACACACACTGTGCTCACTCGTCATCATGAATATCTTTTTTAATGGATGCCAGTAATTTCAACCTCCTGATGACACACATACACAAACATCATTTTGCTCCTCCCCCTGCTCTAAAGACATGTGGCTCAGGAGGAGGTAGGTGTGAGGCCCCCAATGACTTTCGCACACATACAGGCTTTGAGGAATGTGACGGTGGGTGAGCCTACATTCATTTCTAATGGTTTTACAAACCGTTTCATCATCACCACTGGACCACCTGCCGACTGACTGCAAGTTCTACCACATCCTTCTCTCGTCCTGCTTGTATTCATCATTTCTTATTGTAGGCATCTTTCAAAAGATCATAACTCTTATAGAAGAAGCCTCACAGACAGTCAAGTACAACTTCAGCTGCTTTTATGTCCTGCAACTTTTTGCCGTTTTCTACATGTCTCCCACCAGGCACTAGAGATGAATAAGAGCGTGAAGGCGCCGTAATCAATCTCTTGTCAGTTTGTTTGTGTGATGTTCTTTGCCTTCTCCTCCCTCCCTTTCGCTCTTCATTTCCACCCCTTTGTTGCTCGCAGGAAATTGTGCAGAGTATCATTTGTTCGGACACCGCGCAAGCTGAAAAGATGCCTCAAGGGGCCATTGCTATCAATGCAAGCGTTGGCCACTAATCCATTTGAAATGCACGTATCTGGTAGACAGGGAGCTGGATGCAAGCCTTGCACTGAGGAGGCACCCTGCACAGATGCTTGGCACAGACCCGGATGGTGGCTGGCCTACAGCAGCGGCTGCACACTGGGATACTGCACTTACGTCTTGCACGTGTCCCAACAAATTATCCCTTTTAGGAGCGCGGCGAGAGTTAAGCTCCATTACTTTATCTAGCCAGTCCTTTATATTATCCGCTTTTTGGCGCGCGCCCTGTTTCTCCTCTTGTCCGTCTAAACGCGAGACACAGTTTGCATCACAAGTGTCAAGATGAAGGGAACAGTGGCAGGCTTCGTGGCTTTTTAAAAATGAATGGAAGCCAGTTGTTGTTGCTGTAATTTTTATGAATGCTTCAGAGCCAAATACGTTTTCAAAAGTGAGCAATCAAACGAGCCCTTTCATTTTACATAGCCTGGAAGGCTAGGTACACTTTTCAAATCTTCGGACTCCACACATAAAGATGAAAAAAGTCGGGCAATTAAACAGTTTTGATCTTGAAGCAAGTCCTCCGATGAATAAATCTGTCATTATTATAGTGGATCTAACAAGAAAGGAAAACACAGAAACACCATCAGATATGTACAGCCGACAATTCTCAATGGTTTATCGAAGAGACCAGAAGAAGTGTTGTGTTCCAGTCAGTGTTGTTTTGGCAGCCCTTTTAATTTTCGTCTTAATCTTAGTCTTTTGGACGATAATACAGTGGTACCTCTACTTATGAACGTTCCTACTAACGTAGGGGTGTAACAGTACACAAAAATCTCGGTTCGGTACGTACCTCGGTTTTGAGGTCTGGGTTCGGTTCATTTTCGGTACAATCAGAAAACAAAATGCAAAATATAAATGTGCTAGTTGTTTATTACACACCTTTGTGCTTTCAACAATAGGAACATTAGCCTATACTGTACAAAGCTAGAATTCTGCTCAAACAGTAGCGGATATTTAAAGATAATCCAACAACAATTTGCCTTTCTCCCCCTTATTGGTCAGCTTTCTTTCTGAAGGAAAGAAGAAAAAAGTGCTAAAGAGAAAAGCAATCCCAATGACAAAGATTTTAACATGTATTTTACTAATGAAATGCCTTAATGAATCATCTTTTTTTCTTATGAACGGTTTTGAGATTCTGATATTATAATGACCTTAAGCCAAAATATCACTGTATCACGGTATTGCAATTGCAGCTCTAAAATGTGTTACTTCGAGATATCTGGGTTTAAAAAAAACTAAATATATAAACTTTTTTCCATTGAACAGTATTTTTATTTTTCAAAACATATTAGCAACTTGGAAAATAAGTATAATGTTAAAAAAAATAAAGTTAACAAAATTAAAATAAATGCAGTCCTTTAGGTGAGCCTAGACCCACAGCCACAGCTCAACATTATTACCATCAGAACAAAAATAATTTAATTATTCTCCATAAAAAGCTCGTGTGTATGACTTGTATCGTGTTTACATTATACACACACTCTTTCTCAACACAGACAGTTGCCAGAGAGAAAAAAAACACTGTTAGACTGCTAGTTTTATCACTGCTAGACACACTAAATACACTGGAGTTAACTCTCATAGCTGGTGGGAAACGTTCATGACAGTGTTTACCAACCTTTAATTTTGTATAAATGTGAACTCATATTGGAGCTATTGTCTCCTCGGCAGCCATCCTCCACAAACATGTGTTACATGTCAGTTGGCCCTCCTCCTCTAAGCCACGGCCATCTGTAACTTGTCTGTAGCCGAAGTATTCCCATGCCAGCAATTTCGTTTTCTTCCAAAGGGGAAAAAGTTCAGGAGTTTCACCATCTCCAGCCATCGTTTAGAACAGCTGACTCACTGACACTGACCAAAAAACGGTGGGGGAAGGTTGAGCCCTGCAGCTGCAAGGGATTTTTCCCTGCATTTTTGGGACATAAAAAATAGCTAATACCGTAGGATGGTATGACAGAACATTTTTGCGGTTTTGAAACCGTGACGTTTTCATACGATGGTATACCTTGAAACTGATAATAGGCAAAAGTCTACTATACACATAGGGGCAGTTTACATGGCGACACGAAGACGCAATGACTGAGTAGCGGAATTGCCTCGCGTGCAAATGGTGTCGGCGAAGACGAAAAATTCTGAATCCTGCCTCCAAAGTGGAAGAATTCGATTGCGGGGGCTTGAGGGGGGCTGGCTCCGCATGAATATCAAAATCTCCTGCCGCGCGGGACCCGCGCCGATAACATCAGCACTCGTACACGTTACATTAGGCGTGCGCAGCGGTGCTATTAAACATTAAAAACAGCTAATGGCAGAACGTCGGCTTGAATTTACTGTTTAAATAATATTTTTAAATTTAAATATGTTGAATGTTTCCATTTTTGTGCCTTTTTGAACAAATGAAAATGCCATTGCTTGGAGAGGGCGGGCATGTTGTCTTCCGGGCTGAGGAGGTCAAAGTGCATCATTCGCCGTCGCCTTGTAAATCTGCACTGCCCCGTCGGGCCTGGCATGAATACTACATCGTTTTCATGCGGAATTGCGACATTGTTTGAATAGAGACGGAATCATATAAATGCAAATTCGAAATTTTTCGTCTTCTCGGAGCGTCACCATGTAAACTGCCCCATAGTGTTTCTCTAATTAGTGTCAAGTCTAAAGACAGACACCAGTTCAACCATCTCTGGAAAGTATATAATCCATAAGGTTGAAGGGACTCCCTGTGAAAAGCTCTGAGACAGAGATGTGGGAAGACTACAAAAAAAATGTCCCGGACTTGATGTTCCCAAGGAAAACTGTGGTCTTTTTATCCATCAATCATCATCGAATCACATTAAATGTACTGTGTTTTGTACCACCTCTCTCCTTTGGTAAGGTGTGTGTAAAAAGATTGATTCTTCACTGAGGTCATCCTTTTATTAAAATCAAGATTGAGTTTTCCCAAAAAATGCACAAAAATTTGCTGACAGATAATGTTGCTGCTCTGGCGCACACAAATTCACTTTTTTATTCAAGATGGTATGTGCCTCATGCCTCACTAAACTCAGAAGAAGAAAATCAGATGCTATGCTGGCATCATGTGATTAAACTATGTAAGGAGTAGATAAAAGAGCATTTTGCTTTTGCAAACTCCACGTGGGGATAGTCCTGCTTTGATATAGTGACCCAAAATAATGATCTTCTTTAAGGCAGCGTGTGGTATATTCTACTTTCTGCTTTTGCCTTGCAGAACTCAGAAAGAAAAAAAGACCACATTGAGTCAGAAAGAAAAATATGACCAAATTTGGACATATAAAAGTAAAGTTAGGACATCAAATGATGTCTCAGAAGGACAAGCAGAACAGGCAGGCAGGGTGGTCCAATAGAGCCTACCCACGTACCACGTGCTCGCTGTATGGTTCCGCCCACTTGTCCGTCAAAACATAGTGTTAACCTGTTACGGCTACGTACATTTCTCCTATTTACGGCGTGTTTTTCTGCTCCTTAACATTAATAATCAAAATGGTGAAGGCGTGTGTGGCTGTTGGTTGCACTAACAGAGAAGATGGAAGGAGAGACTTGAAGTTTTACCGTATTCCGAGGGATCCAAAGAGGAGAGCGAAATGGACGGCTGCAATCCGACGTGAAAACTGGACACCAAAAAATCACCACAGACTATGTAGTAGTCATTTCATATCCGGTAAGATGCATTTAATATATATTTAGAGGGTTTTGGCCTGACAACCACAATTAAGATCATTGCTAGGCTAATCGCCGACAACATACGACGTAGTACGACATAGTTTCAAATTCAACATGTTTGTGACTTCCCTTTCTTCCACCATCGTTATTTTTTGAATAATATTTAGCTGGTACCAAGTGAAAGAAACTGGCCTCGTCTACGGGGCTGACAAATAACCACAATTAAGATCATTGCGAGGCTAATCGCCGACAACATACGACGTAGTACGACATAGTTTCAAATTCAAGATGTTTGTGACTTCCCTTTCTTCCACCATCGTTATTTTTTGAATAATATTTAGCTGGTACCAAGTGAAAGAAACTGGCCTCGTCTACGGGGCTGACAAATAACCACAATTAAGATCATTGCTAGGCTAATCGCCGACAACATACACGTATGTATGTCGTGAGAGTGCTATCGCTAAACCATATAAATATTAAAAGCCTTAACTCCATTGACAAACGACATGAAATACATTAGACTTGACAGTGGATGTTAGCAATAACAAAAGATTTTGAATTGAAAATTTCGTAACTCACCTTTCCAAGCACAAGATAGATTCCTGCCGAACGAGGACCTGTTTCACCCAACCAGCAACGAAGTATTATAAGCCTCCAAGCTCTTGAAGTTTTTCAAATTTTCGTGGGAATAGGCTGATTTTGTGTGGACAAGATAATTGTAAATATCAGCGTAGCAGATGTCAGGCAGACAGGGCGAAGACAGTGGGTCGAAAAACATCGATTTGGGCATCAAATATGGATCTGGCGACTGTATAGAACGAAGCTTTTCCTCATAACGCCTTTTATGCAACAGATCCAGTGAGTTTGCGGCATCAGAAAGCACCGGGTCTTCCATGAAATGCATTTTAAATTCCGCCATCAATTGAAAACAATGCTAATACAGAGTCAAAATGACGGACAAGTGAGCGGAACCATACAGCGAGCACGTGGTACGTGGGTAGGCTCTATAGCATCCTCTCTGATGTGCAAGATTCAAGGCTCATTTTTAGGGTTCTAAACATTTAACAAGCTGCACACCTACAGGTAATGAATAATCTTAGAAGCACAGAAAGAGTCATCGACTTTACATCGAAATCGTGAATTTAGACATTTTTATTTTATTTTATTTATTTATTTTATTTTAATTTTATTTTATCATTTTTAATTGACCCAGGTTACATATTATTTCATCTGCTCTTTACTGACCCAGAATCTGTTGTGCTAACTAATGAATCTGCTCACTTCTGCCATTTTTCAAAAATATATATATATAGTTTAGGGCTGCAGCTATTGATTATTTTAGTAGTCGATTAATCGATGACTAGTTAGTTTGAATAATCGAGTTATCGGATAAGGAACACGAAAAATTTAAATACCTGAGCTGAGCCTCAAACGATATTAAAAAAAAAAATAAATAAATAAGGATCTATGTACAGCAAAAGAACAATTGGCTAACTTATATAGCAAAAGTCCTCTAGCTTAAACGCTATAAAACGCTAACGTTTTTTTCTTTTTGTTTTTTTCTTAACAACGCTCTCAGCAAATGGTTCAGACACATATTCCCGGAAAAAATGGCTAAACATACCTATAAACTAAATTACGAATGCATTCAAAAAAACATAAGCGCAAACAAAAACTTGGCTTATGTTGGTCTTAACATGGAGCAGCTTGATTCAGCCATGCGAAATGAAGCAGACTAGAGGGCAGTGTATCCACCCAAATCAATAAAACTAAGTGCAAACACTTTCAAAATAAACCATTGCAAAGCCACTTTAATTAAACGAATACTCGAAGCAGCAAAATTTAATTCAAATCTTTTTTCTAATCGAACGCTCAAGTTAATCGATTAATCGTTGCAGCACTAATATAGTTATCACAATGGATAGAAACTGGATTCCAAAGAAGTTGCGTGTTAGACTTGAAGTAATGTCTTTGGACACCTAATTTGGCTAAAAAGGACACAGTGGAATTCGATGTAGCTTTAATGGCAGTAAGATGCTGCACGCCTAGGTTGCTGATTGGCAACCCTATTTATCCAGGGGAAAGAGAAAGGAGGGGTGGGGGAGGAACGTAACATAGAACATGGAATGGAATACATAGACTACATGGGGTCCACATGGCCCAGGACAAAGAAAGGCTTACTAGACAGAAGTTATCCCATCTGTTGACTAACTACAATAGGGGAAACATACATATTAACTGTGTGCACAGTAACCCCTGGGACACTCATGATACAAATTGTGAATGAAAAAAACTGAATGCCATGATGTGGAAGTAACGAGTTTCAATATTGTATTCAAAGTAGAGCCCAGACAAACGCGGAGACCGGTGGCCGAAAATGTTATTGCATGTAACTGAATTCCCAATATACAAATTTAAAATTAAGACTTTGCCGGTAAAATGTTGTCTATAAAAGTTGTAAAGCAATAAAAGAAACAACACGAATGAAATAAACAAAAAAATATATTTTTATATTGGGTCAAAATTATTTTTCAAACAGATCATGTGACTAGCACCTTAGAGACGGTCATTATCTTTGCTTGGCCCCAAAAAAACACTTTAACAAGTAATAACTGTAACTTTCCGTTGGTCCAAACAGAAAACCACCAGGCTGCCATGACCATTTCACTGCAACAAGTATTGAAAAACAATTTCGGTTCTCTACACACGTAACCTGAGATGAGGAGTATGTTGTTAAGGAACTGTGTGTTTCTGCTGTGGCGTTGTAAAACTGCACTTTTCTTACTGCATGACTACTGCATCATTTACATGCAGAATGGCGGCATCGTTCGAACAAAGATTGTTGTCGTGTGCACTCAAACCTGTAATGGGTCTTTTTCTGTTGATTTGGTTGGAGTGTCACCGTGTAAATGGGCCCTAAGAGTCAATGCTAAAAAAACGCACCTGATGCTCGTGAGGTACAGGCCCTTAAACGGCGCTGCACCACCAACAGGAATGCTACTGTAGAGGAAATCACATAATGGGCTCAGCAATATTTCGAGAAACCATTGTCCACCGTTGCCAGCTGAAACGCTACAGTGCAAATAAGAAGCCACTTATAAACAGGACCCAGAAGCGCAAGCATTTTCTCTGGGCCAGAGGTCATTTGAAATGGAGTGTTGCAAAATGGAAAACATTTGTGGTCAGACAAATCTCGATTCTAGGTTCTTTATGGAAACTGGGACACATGTAATCTAAAGAGGACATGGGCAACCCATGTTGTTTTCAGCGCTCAATTCAGAAGCCTGCATTTATGATGGTATGGGGTTGCGTGAGTGCTTGTGGCATGGGCCGCTTTCACATCTAGAAAGGCACCATCAATGAAGAAAGGTATACTCAGGTTCTGGAAAAACATGCTGCCATCCAAATGTCATCTTCTTCAGAGAAGACTCAGCATTAATTACAACAAAATGGCTGTGTAGGAAAAGTATTCGGGTATTGAAATGGCCAGCCTGCAGTCCAGATCTTTCACCATGAAGAACCTTTGGTGCATCATAAAGAGGAATATGTGACAATTTATTCTTTTGTCAATGACAGCAATGGATGTCCAATCCCATTTTACTTGGGAGGGTTGGCAGCAAATGATCACTCACTGCCATGTGTTCTGTCTGCACAAATTGTGTCAGAAGCTGCAATTCACGTTAAAGGAATGTTAACAGCTATGCAAAAACAAAGTGTAGTAATCAGTCCCGGCACACTGTTTATGTACATAATATTAGCTCATTTGAACAAAGTGCATCTTGTGTGAATAAATTGATATGTAGTGAATATTGATGCTGAAGCACTGAACAGCCTCAGATAATAACCCATTTTGCTGCTTTGTTGCGACACACTTGTTGTGCTTTGTCTGCCTCTTGATTGCCGGGACACACTTGTGCTTTGTCTGCCTCTTGATTGCTGGGAATTGAAGCCTTTTTAAGTTTAATTCAAGTCCTGGAAATATAAGTGTTGGCTATGTACCAGTAGCATATCCAAAGTACTTGAGCATTTATCTGCTTTTCTTTGTCAACACAATGCACTCTACATTGATACTACTTCTATGTTTACTGCTCAGTAGGCAGCAGATCCGTCCAAAGTAATTCACTCTTTTTGAATTGTTCTCTTCTTGGCCTAATTTCCTCTCACTGTGTTCAATGGGTTCTTCCCACAATGCATTTTTCCCATCTCCTCTTCCACCTTGACACACTATGTACATAACTCGTCTTGCTGTCATTACATGCTTGCAGGACTGATATCTGATGTCATTTGCAACGCCCTTTACTGTTGGGAGACTTTTTCTCCAGCAGTCATGGTATTATTGCTTTTTCTAAAACAATGGTTCTCAAAGCGGACCCTCTCCAGTGCAGTGGTTCTTAACATGTGTTATATCAAACCACAGGGGTTCGGTGAAGGTAAAGGCGCACAAGTTCGATGTGGGCCTACAGACCGTTGACTGGTTTGCACCCAATCCACAGGATTTATTCCATTTCCTTTAACTGCTAGTCCTCTATCTGAAAGGAGGAGAAAGTGGTTTGCTCAGTGGAAGATTGACTTACACTTGATATGTGGAAGTACAGTCTAACTAGGAGACGGTCTTGCCGTGCCAGTACGCCTTTATTATTGCAGGCCGGTCTACCACATTAAAAAACATGGGCAATGTGGACTGCGCTGGCACGAAAACACTTGCCACATTATACGCTACCAGGCCTGGAGGGGCTAATCGGGAGGATTGGTACAAATCCCGGTGGGCCGGCCGGTCAGAAGGGCTGATTCGTTCCGGTTTTACACATTTTAATATAACAGTATTATAATTTTTGTTTGGTATTTACTTACATGCTGTTACCGCTGTCCCTGTGGACTGTCTTTAAAATATATATATGGCGGAAAACACTCAGGTGACTTAAAGTTCCGCTCTGAGAACCCCCAATTCAGCCAACTTTCAAAATTGTCCGATATGCATGTGCGATACATCATTGGAAAGCTTAAAATCTCAATTTTCGGGGGGAAGAAAAATTTGGAACAGGAGGGAATATTTAAAAAAAAGTTTTTTAAACAACAAAACCCTATCTGGAGAGCACGCGAGGACAGAATTACAGATGCCATGATTTTAACAAGATATCATCGCGTACTTACCTTGTTTCGATCCAAAAACTCCATGTAGCATGTATCACTGAGTGTCAAGACACAGCTGTGCATGGCCACAGCTGGATTTTTTTGTGGGATTTTATGGGTGAAACATGGTAATATGACAAGGGTCGCGATGCAGAAATCGCAGACATTAAGGAGTGGTCGGGATTTTCTTATAGTTACCCTTTTAAACATGTTTTTTGTTTGGATTGATTATTTTTCATCTAACATATATCATATAAGCGATAGTTATGAGGTAGATATCCGTGACTTTTATACAGACGCCATTTTTTTCATTGTGACATAATTTGTTTAAAAGTTTAAAATATGTGAGTGAATAATTTTTCTAAAGTCGTTTTTTTTTTTTTTAAATGAAATATGACACATCAATTAGTTTTTTTTTTTTAAACGAAATATGAGACATCAATTAATGATTCAAAGCTAAAAACGACAGACATTTTTAATAATATAATTAATTACCTTTGTTTTATGGCTGGGTTGAAACAAAAGCGGTTGTGCGACATCTGTAAGCTGGGGTTTTCAGGGTAAAACGGATTAATTAAAAATAGTTTGGAGGCTTAATGCACCATGAATCTGCTATGGCAGCATATAGACATATTGTTCTGTCAAACACAACAGTTGTTTTAGCTTAAAATAAAGCAGTTTCTTTTAAAGAGGAGTGCAAGAGCAGAAACTGCTTTTTAAGTCTTGTCTGTGTTTTCCGCCATATATGGCATTACATTTATATATATTTCTTTCAAACGCATCCTGACGTGTGCAGGGTAAAAAAAAAACATGCTGCTCCGCCCGCTAATCGGAGTCTGTATTGAGCCAAATCTGCTAATAGCTCGGTGCTGTGCTGGATCATGCATAAAAAGAGCAAGGGTGGAGCAGAAAAAAATAAGAATTAAAAATAGAAAAGCGCTTCTAAAAGAATTGGCAAAATGTGCAAAAATAAAAAAAATTTAATACAATGAGCTCGCGGCCTCAAACAACAGAGGATTACAATGAAAGTGATAAGGAAAGACGGCGGCTAAAATGCAACTTTGCAAACTGTGTGATACGACAAAAACATGTAACTGTGGAAACTTTGGCTTATTGTAGCACTTCACAAGAGAGATGCAGCAAAAAGGACCAGCCTTGATGAGAACACCACAGGTGCAGAGCAGGGAGGTAGGATTGCAATGTTCAGTGAGTGAATATTAGAATCAATTACGTGGCATCTTTAAAGTGCCATAAAATTGACTTGAATTGGTCAAAATGCTTTATTAAAAAAAAAAAAAAAAAATGAAAACGGGGGGTTCTGTTACGTTCTGCCTTAGAAACTACAGTAGACCTGTATGTCTGTAAGTATTTTACATCTGTGTGTTTGAGGGGAAAATTTATATGAAAGAAATTTGTTAATAAGTCCTCCTTATGGAAACTAACCTATACTTATAGCCCCGGGGTCCTCAATTAGCGGACCGCGGTCCACAACTGGAGCACGGCACACCTCTCTGCGGACCAGGAGCAAATGGCACTTTAAAAAAAAAAAAAAAAACTTTTTATAACAAATATTATTTGCATGAATCGCCAATCTATCGTTATGCGCTACTATTCTATCGCTAAATTCTGTTTCATATCTAGTCAAATATCTTCCATGTTCCCACTTCTGTTGTCATCTCTATGACAACGATGCGCTGATCAGCTGAGAGAGCCTGCATGAATGCGCTGATTGGCTGAGAGAGCCTGCATGTTGCCATCTAGAGTTGACTAACCGCAGCAGTGTGAAACACGAGTCGCACCCAGCACTTTGCAATCTGTTAACATGGAAGACCGAATCTAAGAAAATGTCGTGCTCAAAGTTGACCAAGAGAAGAAAAGTGGACAACAAAAATCGCCGTTTGAATGAGGAATGGACTGACAAATATCCATTCATTTTACCAACTGCAAGTACCAAATTTATGTGCTTAATGTGCTTAAAGACAATTGCGCTGATAAAAGTGAAAATGTGAAACGCCATTATGTTAAAAAGCACAGCTCTTTCGAAGAGAAGTTTCCTCCTAAATCAGAATTGAGAAGACAAGAAATTAACAGGTTGGAGCAGTCATATCAACAGTCAAGCAAGGTTATTGTTAAATCTATGACACAACGACAAATTGCAACGGAGTGCTCACTCAGATTATCGTGGGTGTTGGCCAAACATAAGAAGCCGTTCTCTGATGGAGAAATAATAAAGGAGTGTATGACTGAAGTGATGGCAGCAATGTTCGAAGGAAAAGAAAAGGAGAAAATGACAACAAAAATCAAACAAATCTCACTCCCAGATTCATGAACCACAAGACGCAGTGAAGTACTGGCTGATGATGTGAGTACAACAGCTTTGTGACCCCCAAATGCCATTTCTCTCATTGAGCAGTGTATTACAGTTAAAGTTTCTGTCAATAATTATTATGTTTGCACCTTAATGACAGAGCTTGTCATTTATGTTCTGTACATGTGAACTAGGCCTGAACGATATATCGTTTAAACATCGCCATCGCGATGTGCGCATGCGCAATAGTCCCATCGCAAGGACGTGCGATAGTTTTTTCATTTCATTTTTTTAAATCCACAAACGTTTGTTTTGAGGAAGGAGCGCGAAGGAGAGCGCACAGCTCTCTCATTCCCTCCAACTCGCAGTCATCGGCTCCTCCCCCTCCCCTGCTACAGCGGAGTGGAGGGAGGAGGGGCCGTTTTCAAAGTGAAAGCAAGCAACACGTTGAATAGGGAAGACCTTTTGGAAGTATTTTGGCTATCGACAAGAATATAAGGAACAAAAAACAGCCCTGTTGACAGTGCCTCGCCATGGTTGCCTCAACAAGAAGTAATCCGTCGAACATGTGGGACCATTTAAAACGCAGGTATCTATGTATTCCTGCTACGAGCTTCCCATCAGAGGCTTTTTAGTACAGGTGGGAACGTTGTTGTCTCAAGCCTGCAATGGTGGATAAACTAGTAGTCTTGGCCAAAAACCTATGAGACCCAGTTGAGAATTGCTGAGCAAGGAAGGTGGACGATATGCAGACAAATACATAACACAGCTGCAGGAATGTCTTTTCTTCTTTTTATTCATGTGACAGCTATCAGGAAGGCAGGAAATTTGGGAGTTAAAATGGTTCTGTTATTCATCAGTTATTTGCTGTTATTCAGTTCAATTATTTACAAGTTCAATTGAGTTTCTGTTTCTTTTATATTTAAATTAATTGTAAATCGTATTTTTCAAATAACTATAGTACAGCTGCACATAAAGTTTTGATACTTAATATTTTTTAAATATTTTTACAACTTTGTTGCAGTTTTGCAGTTTTATATTGTTATATTTTGTGTAAACAACTCAGGGGACTAATGCACTTGCACTTTTATTTGACAGATTTAATATTTAAGTTCAAATATGTTGACAACTTTATTGTTTTACTGAGGTTTTTATTTATTGTTATAGTTTGTGAACAACTCTTATTTGTCATATTTAATATTTTTGTTCAACTATGTTTACAACTTTGTTGTTATTTTACAGAAGTTTTTATTTATTGTTATATTTTGTCAAAAACTTAGGGGACGAATGCACCTGCTCTTTTATTTGTCATTTAATGTATTTGCTGCTGTTGAAGTGTCAAATATTGTGTTCAATAAATTATCTATTTTGTGCAGACATTGCTTCCTGGATCCCTTCATAATAATACAGCAATCTTAATCATTCACAAATGAAACGGTATTATATGAATACACTGTGGTCACGGTGTGTCATGCAAAGTATTTCCAAACAGCTATTCAAGTCATCTAGTGAAAATTTCTTTAAAAAAAGAAAAAAAAAAAAAATATATATATATATATATATATATATATATATATATATATATATATATATATTTTTTTTTTTTTTTTTTTACTATCGCAATATAATATCGAAATATATTGCACACCTCAAAAAAATCGCAACGATAGTTTTTTCCAATATCGTTCAGGCCTAATGTGAACATGTATTGTATAGGGCTGTCCGAAACGACTAATTTCCTCCCGATTAGTCAGACGACTATTTTTACGATTAGTCGACTAATCTAATAATTTAAAAAAAATTTTTTTTTTTTTACTACTTCAATAATTAAATTATTGTTGAAGCTTATTAATTCACCCCAAAACATTTTGGAACACTTAAATTCTTTATTAACGTATAAATAAATACAAATAACAAATATCAATAATAAATCACAAACAATGAGGTCAAATGCTGCTGGCATTAACTAGTGCAAAAAAATGTAAACGGAAACACTGTGACTTCACCTTTTTAACAGGAGTCAAAACAATTCTTACTCTTTTTGTGGTATGTCTATAGTGTTCTAAATGTTAAAATGAATTGCAATGGGCCTCATGTCCCGGACAATCATTTTCAGAATCCTTTGTGTGAGTTCAGATACTCTTTCTGGTGTGCATTCTGCATTTTTTGGGGAGGGGAAAAACTGTTCAACTTTTGTTTGTTTTAACAATAGATAAAAATGGATAAAGCAGAGGGCACACTGAATTTAACTGAAATATTACCACAATTGTTCTGAATGAAAGGCACAAATTGTCATAGTAACAAAAATTAAAAATATATAGGATTAATTTTATGGTATACTTCTATATGTATATACACAATAATACTTTATAATATAAACTAAAATACAGTAAGTGCAGTCATGGATTACAGTAAGCAGGCCAGTGCTGTTTCCATATATATTTTTATTTTATTATGTATATACAGGATATATGTATATATTTTCCTCAAGTGGGAGCTTCCATGATCCTAATAAATTAATAAATTTAATAATAATTTAAAAAACATATTATGTAATTATATATATATATATATATAATTTTATTAAATAAAAATGCATGTTGATGCGACGCACATAAAGGCATCTTCCATTTTAAAAAATCGTTAGAAAGTTGTATGGACTTACAATCCGCTAGCTTGTTGTTTCTTGTTGTCCTCTGAAATTACACTTAGGTGACGGTGCTTCAAGTGTTCGTTCATAGCCGACGTGCTACCGTGGTATGTGAGCTCAGCTTAGCGAAGAGTACACACAGTGGCACCCTCCATATTTTCCTTGAAATAATTTCAGGCTCTGGCTATTCTGGTCCGCTTTTTTGGCTTTATGCCGCTTTCACGTGTTGCCAATTCTGCCCTTTTTGGTAATTGGCGGTGTTTTGAACTCCTCGCTGTAGTGAGGCGTGAACCGGCGATTCACTTGGCTCGTTGTCGTCGGTTCATCCGATTTCCTCCTCAGGAAGGCGGCGGCGTGCATAAAAACGCCGAAAGGCGTCGGGTGGCTCTTTATGGATACTTTTAATTGACCAAAACAAAAACGTGGGGGATGCAGCCACTCAACTACGCACACTTTCCCAACTCACCGATCTCGCTCCCTCTCTCTCGCTCGCCCACGTTCTCCCTCTTTGCTCAATCTGACAGTGCCGGTCACATTGAAATAACAGCGGCCCCCTTGGGAGTGCCAGTAACAACCGCTTGCATCACAGGCCCCTGCCATTCTAAACTTTATCCGCATGTAATTTTTTTTTAACCCGTCATTACCCGTCGACGGTATGTTTTGCCCGTCGACGCATTTACGTCATCGATGACGTCGACAACATCGACTAGTCGGGACAGCTCTAGTATTGTATTACTTTTACATGGTTTCTTTTTTGTCCATCAGTGTTTTACAGTTACAAAATGTACTTTCAATAGTTATTGTTTGCACCTTAATGACAGATCTTGTCAATCATTTAGTCTACATGTGTAAACTTTGTACTTGCATGTTGTTTTGTTTTTTTTATTTTATGTCAAGAAAATGTTTTGTTAATTTTATTTTTATTTAATCAGAATGTGCACTGTATTTTTGTATGGTCAAAAGAAAACCACCTTTAACCTGCCTTGTACTTGACCGACATTAATAAATGGACCCATGCTTGTATGAAAAAAAAGAATTGTGGACCTTCAAGATTTGTATTTACCCTCGTTTATAGTCTGTAGCTCAAGTGAAGTGTGGCATCTACATGGTACAGTATTTGTATACCGGCGTGTATTGTGCAGTTTCGTTGAATGCATGCATGTTTCTTTGTTCCAGTTTCCCAAACTTAAATCCATCCATCCATCCATCCATCCATCCATCCATCCATCCATCCATCCATCCATCCATCCATCCATTATCTACCGCTTAATCCAGGGTTCATACAAAAACAAGAAAAGACAGAGCCTTGTGTTTCATTGGAGGACATTCAATGTTAGCTATCTGTAAGGCAGTGCACAGAGAAATGCACTATTTTGGACAGTACACTTGTGTATTTTTGTATTTTTCAAATGCACTATTTTGGACAGTACACTTATGTGTTTTTGTATTTTTTAAGAGCTAAAAAGTAACAAAATAATCCAGAAATACAATGGCATTTCCAAAAGAAGCAAAAATATACACGTTTTATCCTCCGAAACATTGGAAAAATTGGAAGAGGAAATACAGTACTGTAACATGTTTGCAACTTTTGTTCAAATATATGTATATATACAGTATATTGTTTGTATCGGATCAGGACTCTTTATCGGCAGATTCTCAAAATCATATGACTCAGACTTGAGTGCAAAAATATGTGACCAGGACATCCCTATTTTAAATGATATAAAGTGGTCCGGTCTGAGGCATGAAATTCCCGGGCTGAAAATGAGTCCCATGTACGCCACCAAAATGGTGCGCATTAGTGTGTGATGCAAGGGTGCGACAATAGAGAATTGTGGACATAAAAAAAAAAAGGAGCAGACTTTGGGGTGAAAATATACGACAACAATTTTTCAAGGCGAAAAGTATTAATGTGTATTTCCATTTATTCACATACCTATAGATTTCCATCTATATTCATATATCACATATTGGTTCACTTCACTTGGTCTGTTGGCCTGAGCCCTCAGCTTTTTTCCCGTAGCAAGGCCATGGTTGTTGGTAAATTATTGTGTCTTGGTACACAGTTGCGCAGGTAATTTCCGCTTTGGTGTGAGTCACACAGGTGCCCTAACACGGTTAACTTGTGGGCTAGCATCAGCCTGCCTTTTTACATAGGCAGAAAAAAGGGTATGACTGCGGGAGACAACGACCAAATCTTCTCGAAAGCATCGTAAGGCACTCGAGAACCGAGGTCAAGGCCTGCAATTTTTCATTTCTTAATACAGTGGTACCTCGACATACGAATTCAATTTGTTGCAAGACCTGCTTTGTATGTTGAAATGGTCGCAATTCGAGAGGGTTTTCCCCATAAGAATGCATTACAATTGGATTAATTTGTTCCACAGCCCAAAAACCTACGATAAATCCTTAATAAATAATGCAGGTACAATTATAAAGAGTAATTACATGTAGCAAAACAAATACATTATAAATAAATCGGGGGGGGGGGGGGGGGGCGTTTTTATCATCATCTTAACTTATAGAGACTTAGCCTGGAACTCCAGACTCGCCACTGTTCCAGCTATTGAGTCTGGCGACCGTCAGCGGATCAAATTTCCAGGGCGGAGCAAGCCACAGCAAACAGACATCGGAGTGGACTAATTAGTGATGGGTGGACGTGACGTTGGTAAACCGACAAGAAACTAGTGCGAGCAAAGATTGGAGTTCATTCAACATGGCTAGCGCGAGACATACTGTTGTCAATGACTTGTGTCGATGTGCTTTTGGTAATTTAAAACTGATTTTACCGCGGAATGGAACATATTCTCGGCTCTCCCGTTTGCCATCTGTGTTGTTGTGGAGACGACTTTAGATGTGCAAGAGTGACATTGCTCGTTAGGAAGATGTCATGGGGGCTCGCATGCGGCTGGATGTGATGGGGCGCGCTCGGGTGGGGGGTCCCTGTGCCGGGATTGGCGATGGGGCGGCGTAGGGTTGGTCGCCGACGGGCTTACACTCACAAGGGATTCACACGATTACTGGGTTCTAGATCACAGAGCTGATTTGTGTACACGCTGCTCCTTTCAATCATTTAGCTTATAGACTTCCCCGTCCCCCTCTTTCCCTGGTCAACAGGCCCCTCACATGGTGTCAACCGGAAATACATCTAGCTGACGATAGCACCAACATATTAGTAGTTAGTGTAGACGTTCAGTGTATTTCTTGTTGTAGTTTGTGTTTCTTTTCTTTCTTCTCTTGTGTTTCTTTTCTTATGTTCCCCCATAATCCCCTTCCTGTTCGCTGCTTTATCATAATAAACGAGGTATGTTGAATGATCACAATGGGAGTATGTCTGACTCTCAATGTGAAACATTAAAACTGTTCAGACCATCAGGGCACTTAGACTTCCATTCTCCGTGTCAAACAGCTGAACAGGACAGGTTTAATTAAAAAAAAAAAAAAAAAAGAAAGAAAGAAAGAAAGAAAGAAAGAAAAAAGACGTCACGCAAATAATAGAATCTGATAGGACGGATTATTTCGTTCGCCTCGTCTTTCACAGTGTTTGAAAAATACAGGGAGAACAGTCTGGCCATGCCAGGCAAATAGAGACTGGCAAACGGAGGTCGGAGGAGCAGCGGATGTGGAGATGGAGCATGGGTATCCAACTCCGGTCCTCGAGAGCCCTTATCCAGCCTGTTTTCCATGTCTCCTTCCTCCAACACACCTGACTCAAATAATCAGGTTCGTAATCAGCAGAGCCATGGAAAACAGGATGCAATACTCCCATAGTGGTCTATTATATGATTTTACTTCCGGTTGCTTCCGGGTAGTAGAGCCTTGGGTAGTTTCAAATGTCACTCCAATAAAAAAATGCCACTAAAGGGATACATTTGGTTTTACTAAAATTAGAGGCTATATTCAACATTTAGTTAACTTATGCAGGAAATCATGTCATTTCTTTTGTGTCAAACAACTTTTCAGGTCAAACTAAGTTTATAAAATAGAAGCATTTGAAAGTACAATAGTAAAGAAAAGTGGAAAATAGAAAATGGAGAAAAATAGAATAAAAAGTCGTGACCACAAACACAAACTTTTTTGTGAACAAAAGTGGTTTTATATGTCAATGCGACAAAACAAACTAGGAACTACCACTTAGAACTTGGGAACAAAATATATTATACTGTACATGGTGTTGTCTTTAATATATTACCATAGGTAGGTGAATCTTTCTCTGGGAAAAACATTATTCTAGTTGTGAAAAAAGAAAAATCTAAATTATCTTGCATTTCAATGTAAAAGTCGATTTCCCGTGCTAATGCTAACACAAACATAAAACTTTTACTTCACAACATGGTAAAGTTCCCTTCTGGGTAACAGTTTACATAGTATTCAGATGTCGCCTTACCACTCCAAATGTAAAACTTGCATTTACATATGGTGGAAAACACAGACAAGACTGAAAAAACTGTTTCTGCTCTTGCAATGCTCTTTAAAATAAACTGCTGTATTTTAAGCCAAAGGAACTGTTGTGTGTGATAGAAAAACATGCCTATATGCTGCAATAGCAGATTCATAGCGCATTAAGCCCCCGAACTATTTTTAATTTGTCCGTTTTACCCTGGAAACCCCATTTACAGACGTCGCGCAACTGCTTTTGTTTTAACCTAGCCATAAAAAGAAGTTAAGTAGTCATATTTTTTATTCAAAATGTCTGTAATTTTTAGCTTTGAATCATTAATTGATGTCTAATACTTAATTAAAAAAAAAAAAAAAAAAAAAAACGACTCAAAAAAATGATTCAATTGCATAATTTAACTTTTAAACAAATTAAGTCACAATGAAAAAATTGGCGTCTGTAAAAAAAGTCACGGATATCTACCGCTTAACAATTGCTTAATTGTAATTTTTACGTTACTGTCGCATTTTCTCCAATATTTTAGATGGCGGCACGGTGGCTGAGTGGTTAGCACGTCTGCCTCACAGTTCTGAGATCAAGGGTTCAATCCCGGGCTTTGGCCTTCCTGTGTGGAGTTTGCATGTTCTCCCCGTGCCTGCGTGGGTTTCCTCCGGGAACTCCGGTTTCCTCCCACATCCCAAAAACATGCATGGTAGGCTGATTGAACACTCTAAATTGTCCGTAGGTATGAGTGTGTGCGTGAATGGTTGTATGTCTCCTTGTGCCCTGCGATTGGCTGGCAACCAGTTCAGGGTGTCCCCTGCCTACTGCCCGTAGTTAGCTGGGATAGGCTCCAGCACCTCCGCGACCCTCGTGAGGAAAAGCGGCATGGAAAATGAATGAATGAATGAATGAATTTTAGATGATAAATAATCGATCCAAACAAAGAAAAATTGAAAAAAAAGTTTAAAAGGGTAAATACATTAAAAAAGGAAATCTCGACCACTCCTTGATGTCTACGATTTCTGCATCGCGACCCTTGTTATATTACCATGTTTCACCCATAAAATCCCAAAAAACTCCAGCTTTGGCTAGTCACAGCTGCGTTTTGACGCTGAGTGATACATGCTACATGGAGTTTTAGGATCGAAACAAGGTAAGTACGCGATAATGTCTCGTTAAGTCATGGCGTCTGTAATTCTGCTCTAGCGTGCTCTCGCCTCCAGATGGGGTTTTGCTGTTTAAAAAACTTTTTTTTTTTAATAAATGCCCTCCTGTTAAAAAATTTTGTTCCCCCAGAAAATTGAGATTTTAAGCTTTCCAATGATGTCTCACACATGCGTATCGGACAATTTTGAAATTTGGCCAAATTGGGGGTCTCAGAGCGGAACTTCCAAGTTACCTGAGTGTTTTCCGCCATATGTTATAATGCAATGACATAATCAAATACTATAAAGTTCTTAGATACGTGATTTTATCCATTTTCCCATAAATTTCGCAATCATCGCTGTCACTTCTGTTGAAAACCATTACAGCGCTGCTTATGCTTGGAACTACTCACGCCCTACATGAACCATGTGACCACCGGCGGTGAGTTCAGAGAGTGTCGCAACTCTCCACGGCTCTGGTAATCAGGCTCCTGCAGAGCTTGCTGATGAGTTGATCATTTGATTCAGGTGTGTTAAAGGAGGGAGAGATGGAAAACAAGCTGGATAGGGGTTCTCAAGGAGTTTGATACCCCTGAGGTGGAGGAAACAGTGAGCCATTTTCTGTCTAATTTAACAAATTCATTAAATTAGACACATGTAAAACAAATAAATTATGAATAAACAAAACATCTTAAAAAACGTTCTTACTGTCACCTTAACTTACTGGCGAACGGAGTTCGGAGGAGACAGCGGGTTTGGAGGTAGAGGAGGATACGGTGAGCCGCGTTGTTAGCCGTATTGTCAAGCCAGTTAAGGCACACCATACTCTATGATTTCGTTCTTTATTCCAATGGTAAGCGTCACCTTCTTCCTTTTTTCACCACTACTACAACCTGCACTAACCTTCTTGAGACCCATGATGATTTCTCTCACAAGAAAATCCGACGTGCTGCTGTCTTGTGGGAAATTAGTGAAATTGCGTCGCTGTCATAAATCGTCATATTTCGAGCATGTCGTCACATGTCGAGTAGGCGCCGAGTCAAATTTTATGTCGTATGTCGAAAGAATCGCATGTCGATGCGTTCCAATGTCGAGGTACCACTGTAGGAGAACAAGTATTTGATACACTGCCGATTTTGCTGGTTTTCCCACTTGCAAAGCATGTAGAGGTCTGTAATTTGTATCATAAGTTCTCTTCAACTGTGAGGGACGGAATCTAATACAAAAAAAACAAAATCATGTTGTATGTTTTTTAAATAATAAATTTGCATTTAATTGCATGAAATAAGTATTTGATACATCACAAAAATCGAACTTCATATTTGGTACAGAAACCTATTACATATACCAAATGTTTCCTGCAGTCCTTGACAAGGTTTGCAGCAGGTTTCCATGCAGATCTTCTCTAGAGCCTTCAGGTTTCGGGGCTGCTGCCGGGCAACACGGACTTTCAGCTGCCTCCATACATTTTCTATCGGGTTCAGATCTGGTGACTGGCTAGGCCACTCCAGGACCTTAAGATGCTTCTTACGGAGCCACTCTTTAGTTGCCTTGGCTGAGTGCTTTGGGTCATTGTCATGCTGGAAGACCCAGCCACGACGCATCTTCAGGGCTCTCACTGAAGAAGGTCCATCCTCCCCTCAATACGGTGCAGTCGTCCTATACCCTTGGCAGAGAAGCAGCCTCAAAAAATGATGTTTCCTCCTCCATGTCTCACGGTTGGGATGGTGTTCTTGGGATTGTACTCATCCTTCTTTTTCCTTCAAACACGACGAGCCGAGTTTAGACCAAAAAGTTCAATTTTGGTCTCATCCGACCTCATGACCTTCTCCCATTGCTCCTCTGGATCATCCAGATGGTCAGTGGCAAACTTCAGAGGTATCTGGACATGCACTGGCTTCAGCAGCGGGACCTTGCGTGCGCTGTAGGATTTTAATCCATGACGGCGTAATGTTTTTCCGATAGTTTTCTTCGAGAAATTGACCAGGTCCTGCCGTGTAGTGCTAGGCTGATCCCTCACCTTCCTCATGATCAGTGATGCCCCACGAGGTGAGATCTTGCATGGAGCCCCAGAATGAGTCAAATTGACCGTCAACTTGAACTTCTTCCATTTTTTAATAATCACTCCAACAGTTGTTACCATCTCACCAAGCTGCTTGCTTATTTTCCTGTAGCCCATCCCAGCCTTGTGCAGGTCTATTACTTTATCCCTGATGTCCTTACACAGCTCTTTGGTCTTGGCCATTGTGGAGAGGTTGGAGTTTGTTTGTTTGAGCATGTGAACAGGTGTCTTTTATACAGGTAACAAGTTCAAACAGGTGCAGTTACTTCCGGTAATGAGTGGAGAACAGGAGGGGTTCTTAAAAAAGAACTAAGAGCCGAAATATTTACTAGTTGGTAATGTATCAAATACTTATTTCATGCAGTTAAATACAAATTTATTATTTAAAAATTATACAATGTGATTTTCTGGATTTTTGTATTAGATTCCGTCCCTCACAGTTGAAGAGAACTTATGATACAAATTACAGACCTCTACATGGCTTGCAAGTGGGAAAACCAGCAAAATCGGCAGTGTATCAAATACTTGTTCTCCCCACTGTAGCTTAGGTGTTTACCATTTTACATTTTGCTCAGTGATTGTGTGTTGTCATCTTCTGTCCATTAGAAAGAATATGTTTCATACTCTTGTATAGTTTTGGTTTTTAAAATAGTTTTGCTTATGTTGTTTATTTTCCTTTTAAGACATTTATTTTGTGTACAAATATTCTGTCATTTTGTTCACTGACGAAATATATAGCCTAGCTGTTTTGGATTTGAAAAATAATGCTATAGTGTATAATGAAGGTTCAATGAATGCGCCTGCTAAACTAAATGCAGTTCAGATTGAGAAGATTGACAAGATTAAAATATGGCTGTAGTTGTACGCAAATGTTTGACTGAATTAAATCTTCAAACAAACTTTTTTGAATCCACAACAGTGCATTTTTCAAGTACAGTTCAGTAGTATTTATTTTGATTCAAATTTAATGTTTCATAATCGTTTTTCCTGTTTTTTCCCCCAAATCCAAGCCCAGTGGTAATGTTCAAAGTGTGGCTTCAAAAAAAAATACAAAAGCCTCAGATTTCTTTTTGTACCCCAGAATATTTTGGCCTATTGCACTAACGTACTGTAACTCATTGCCATTCATTTTAACTGGTTGGACTGACATTGAATGCCCATGTTGAAGTGCCATTGATGGTGCTAGGGATAGGGAATCATTGCTACCAACCCTCCCAGTCAAAATGTCAGCCAATGAGTTAACTAATTAGTAGCCATCGACCGTGATCAACGTCCGATCCGTATGGACTGAGGGCTGGCAGCGAATGCCAGCTTTTCCAAATGAATAGGCTGTCGATTGCTCTCGGTGGCACTGAAGGAGTAAATAGCGGCAGGGAAGTAAAGCTTCCGACGTGCATTTCTTCCTGAATTTTGTGTCCTTTCACCATTGCTAACACAAGCTATGAGTAACAAATGTCATTTCCATCCAGGATATTGTTGCTTTTGCTGCTTTTCTGGTGTGCAACGCTGAATGAGATTGTTGTAGTCCATCAATCAGCTTGAGTCTGTTAGGCTCACGGCCATCCCCATAAATTGCTGAGATATTTCTTTTTCTCCCCACGGTGCAGGTGTCAGTGTGATATCTCAATTGATTTTTAATCTCCTGAATCAGCCTCCTCAATCACAGTGTAGCCATTTCAATGTTACACTTTGAGCTTTTCAGTGCATTGATTAGAATGATGAGATGGAAGTTAATGCTCATTATTCCTTTTTTTCTTTTTCTTTTCTGGGGACGTTGATGTAGTTAATTATGTTACACATCCTCTCTGCTCCAGGTCGTCCACGATATTGACACCTTGACGTGCGACCTGCAGCTGGAAGAGGACGGCCTGACGGACAGCTCCAAGACGGACACGCTCAACTCCAGCTCCAGTTCCACCGCCACTACAACGACCACCGCGTCCAGCCTGGAGAAGATGAAGTTCTTCGCCGACGACTGCCTATTTACACCGCCGACCCCCGTCGCCCCTCTCCTCGCCCTTCCGCCCGCTGTGGTGACCGTACACAAGAAGGCGCACCCACCCTTGCCACCGCCCAGGCTTACCTCGACGAGAGCTGAGGATCACTGCGGGAAAAACCTGACTCATCCGACGTTAGTTCTGTCAGGGAATCTATCCAAGGCAAATGGCTCATCGTTGAAAAATGGTGGTGTTTTTTCATTGAAGCCAAACCGGGATTTATTCTCCCCGACATCGTGTTTCATTACTAATGATGGCGGGGTCCCGGAGTCCAGCCTGGTTCCTACACTACCCAGACCTATGCCCCTTCTCCGTCACGAAAAGAACAAGTGCCTAAAGGCCTCTAGCAGGGAGCCCCGCGAGAGGGACCGCGTCCGTTTCAGTGAGAAAGTCCAGTACCATGGCTACTGTCCGGACTGTGACCTCCAGTATGATGTGGATGACTCAGAGTTGCATTTGCAGGCCGAGCTGAACGACATGCGGCTCAGCCCTGTTCACTATTGCTCTCCTTCCTCTCCTCCTCCTCTCCCTCTCAAACTCATGTTGGAGAACGGCGGCATCTCGGTCAGCCACAGTTTTCCGCCCAAGGCAAGCACTCCCCCTCCTGCGCCTTGCGTACCTCCTCACCCAGGTTCCCTCAAACCTCAGAAAACAATCCTGCGCAAATCGACCACAACTACGGTTTGACGACAAGCCTGTCTTACAGACGCGATCCTGAATCATTCATAATGTTTTCTACTTAGTGAACGCCGTCTACGCCAGTCCAATTTTTCGGATTATTTAAGCAACAAGGCCGGAAAATGGGAGACCACGAAGGCGAAATATAACCGGAAGGAAGCAAGCGTCATGAATTCCAAGATGTATGCACTCAGATTCAGACATAGCGGTAAGTAACTGTGCTTGTGAAAATGTGTTGGTCAAATGGAGGAACAGGTTTGTGCACTCACACACTTGGCTCTATTAGGCTTGGGCAATGAATCGGTTCATTTCGAGTTTTTTACTGTGGACAATTTTAATAATACCGTGGTACCTCTACAATAATAATTCGTTCCAGGACCTTGTTTGTAAGTCAAAATGGTTGTATGTCGAGCAGGATTTTCCCATAAGAATACGTTATAAGTTTATTAATTCGTTCTACAGCCAAAAAACCTACTCTAAATCCTTAATGCTGCAGGTGCTATCGCAAATAGCAATACGCAGAGCAAAACAAATAAATTATTAATAAAAATCGGAAAAATAATATCTTAATAGTTAGAATAATAATAATAATACCTGTAATAATGTAACGAATCAAATCTAATTCGGCGGATTTTTGCATGGTGTACCTGAACGCACTGCGTGGCTGACTTGACTGAGTGAGGAACTTTTTATTATTACTTTGTTCAGCTGCGACGGACACTAGGCATGTTGTGTGGCGCAAGTTCTGAAATAAATGATTAAAAACCTGATGAAGTTGGCAATTTTTTTAGCGATGTTACAACAATAATAATTGTCATCTTGACTTGTAAAGACTGGCGAATGGAGGTCGGAGAAAGACTGTTGAGATCGTAGACATTCTACGGCCGCATTGTCGAGCCAGTTCATGGACACGCACGCACCACGCTCATATTTTTCTATAATTTCTATTTTCATTTCAATGGTAACCCTCACCTTTTTCCTTTGTTCAACACCTGCACTTACATTCTTGGAACCCATGTTGATTTCTCTCACAACAAAATCTGCCGTGCGCCCGTCTTGCAGGAAAACTAAGAAACTGCGGTGCTTTCTTCGTATTTTGAGCATGTTGTCGGATGTAGAAATGAATTGCGAGTACAATTTTACATTGGATGTCAAAAAGATCGTGTGTCGAAGCGATCGTACAGACACACATACGAAGTTAATTCGTTCCAGGACCTTGTTTAAAAGTCGAAATGGTCATATGTCGAGCAGCATTTTCCCATAAGAATACATTATAATTCCATTAATTCGTTCCACAGCCAGAAAACCTACACTAAATCCTTAATATATGCTGCTGGTACCATTACAAATGGCAATTACACATAGTAAAACAAATAAATTAAAAAATGGAATATAATATGATATGAATAATAATACTTCCCGTGATGAAGTAACGAATCGGGTTCTAATGTGGTGGATGTGTTTTGCATGCTGTACCTGAGCTCACCGCGTGGCTGACTTGACAGTGAGATAGGTGCGGTTGAGATTTTTACTTTCTCTTTTAATGTCCTGTGGCGGACAGTAGGGGTGTTGTGTTGCACAAGTTCTGAAAAAAATGATTAAAAACCTGACAAAGCTAGAGATTTCTTATTTTCTTTGGTGACGTTACCACGATAATAATTGTCACCCTTACTTATAAAGACTGGCAAACAGAGGTCGGAGGAGGACCATCAAGATCGTAGACATTCTACGGCCGTATTGTCGAGCCAGTTCATGGACACGCATACCACGCTCATATTTCTTTATCATTTCCATTTTCATTTCAATGGTAAGCATCACCTTTTTCCTTTTTTTCACCACCTGCACTAACCTTGTTGGAACTCATGTTGATTTCTCTCACAAGAAAATCCGCCTTGCGTCCGTCTTGCGGAACAACAAAGACTGCAGCGCTGTCATAAATCGTCGTATTTCGAGCATGTCGTCTGATGTGGAAATAAATGGCGAGTCAAATTTTGCGTCACATGTCGAAAAATACTGTGTGTCGAAGGGATCGTATGTCGAGGTACCGCTGTATTTTTTTTCTACTCTCATAACACCATGTTTTGCTTATGCACTAAACACCAAAAAGGCACCACTTTTTTTCTTCCTACATAGCACATGCATGTGATTGCTTGAAGGTTTTATCAATTAATGGCATTGACCGGCAATTAAGCAGCAAATAGCATGTGCAGAAGAGTCAGGATCAAAGTACCGTACTCCTTAATGCTGTAGTGAGGAAAATTTGTGACTTCAGAAAACCCATCTACGAAAGAGGAAGAATAAAGACAAGTATTTGAAGCTGATAGTAATGAAGATATCAAGTGTGTCTAACCCTGTGTGTCTCAATTACCCCCCCAGGAAGACAAGCACCCCCCTTTCAACTCTTTGCCCCCACTGTATATAGTATAATTTTTCTATAAAATTATAATTACACCTTTTTATAACATTGTGTCCTCTTTAATATTAAAGAAAAAAAGTAATATACAGTGCTGCTCAAAAGTTTGTGAACCCCCTCAACATTTTGGAATTTTCTATTATTTCAACCTGATTTCCTAATCAATCAATTCAGTAGTTTTTTGTTTTGTTTTTTTAACAGTTGTGTTGTCGAGACTAAATTAAATAGTTTTCATCAACTGATGTAGGTGCAAAATTGAACTGTTTGGTCACAACCAAAACCGCCATGTCTGGCGAAAAGTCAACACTGCATACCACCAAAAGAACCTTCTCCCAACAGTGAAGCATGGAGGTGGGAATGTCAAGATCTGGGCTTGCTTTTCATCCTCAGGACCTGGACAACTCCACATAGTCCAGGGAATCATGAATTCTGAGGAATATTGTCAAATCCTAGAACATAACCTGACGCCATCTGTTTTGAAGTTAAAGCTTGGCAGAAGGTGGATCATGCAACATGATAATGATCCAAAGCATTCCAGCAATACAACCAAGGAATGGCTGAAAAAGAAGAAGATTCGTGTTCTGGACTGGCCCAGTCAAAGTCCTGACCTAAATCCCATTGAAATGCTGTGGCGGGACCTGAAGCGAGCAGTTCATGCCAGACGCCCATCAAACCTCTCTCAACTGACTGCGTTCTGCAAGGAAGAATGGGCAAAAATCCCCCAAAGTAGATGTGAGAGGCTGATTAGTCACTACAGAAACCGTTTGGTTGAGGTAATCTCTGCAAAAGGAGGCGCAATATCCTATTAACTGAAGGGGTTCACATACTTTTGCACACATGATATCTGAGTTTTTCTTAAATCAACCACTTTTGTTAAATAAAGAATGACAATATAACTATTTCTTTTGTTTCAGTCCATTATTTGGAATGTCAGTATTGTGGATTTGGGTATAACTTAACATTTAATAAGGTTATTTTAGTTTTTTTTACAAAAAATCTGACCATCGCTGTGGGGTTCACAAACTTTCGAGCAGCACTGTAGATCATCTTACAATAAAGTGTAACTTTATTAACATTGTTTTGTTTGTGACAGTAAAGACTTGAAGTGCATTAATTTGCCTGAGGTACAAAAAAAAAAAAAAAAAAAAAAAAAAAAAAAAAAAAAAGGTAACATCCAAACTGTAAAAATACACTCAAGGTACATGTTTTACCATTTCATACCGAAAAATAAAATTTAATGAACAATAATAACGAATTAAAATTTATTAGCAACATAAACTCATGAAGACAATATGCCAGACAATTTGACGGAAAAAAATAAAAAATGAAGAGAACAGAAAAAGCGTAGTGTCATTGGACAGAGGGACAGTTTTTATGTTTGCTGCATGCGGTATCACCTCCTTTGCTATGGTGTGAGGTTATTTTGCACTGAGCAACTTGGTATGCCACCTTATATGATGCTAACAGTGTTCGCTGGTTTACTGATGTAACGCTGACGAAGCGGCACGATTGTTGGTAATATTCGGCAGATTTTCGCTGAAAAGGGTCAAGCGGCTTATCAATGTGATTGAGGTCTAATGGCTTTAAGTGACGTCTTAAATGATTTAGCTTCCTGCTGTCCACTGCAAACATTTTTAGACACAGTAAACAGACTGGTCTTTCCTCGTCTCGCAAAAGCCAAACGCTACATTCGCCTCGTCATATTTCGTCATCTTAGCTCTTCATATCTCCAGTGCTCTTTGCTGTGTGTTCTTGTTTGGTTAAAAAATACTGCACACACTCTTAAATGAGAGCGCCATTGCCACCCACTGAGTGGATGTGCAATTACACTTTATTCTAGGACAGCAAAAAAGTAAGTTCTCTACGTCACATGCACCACCGCTGGTATTGCTCTGCGCCCCCATGGGGACGCACGACCCACTATTTGAGAAGTACAGGTCTAACCTGATGCAACTGTTAAGAAATATTATCTAGGTGCTGATGAGATAAATGCCAATCTAGCAGGAAGTTATTCAATAAATTATTTCATGAGATTTAATTAATTTGACAAAATGGAAGTTTGAAAACTTTGTTTGAATTTTCTTTTTTTGTACTGATTGTCTCCTTAAACTAGGGCAGACATATATTTTAGGGCTGACTACCCAGCCCTGGACTCCCAAATTTGTCGCTTTGTGGATTTGTAACTTTATATGTTGGTGATTTGTGGTCTAGTTTTGAATTTCCACTCAGGCTTTCCTGCACAATAAGAAAACAAAGAAAGAAAACTTCCAAAAACTTTTTTAAGCAACGTTTTTAAGCAAGCACAACTGCAAACAGACCCCTCTCTGGTTGACTGGTGAGAAGTCTGTGTTCACCACAATGTTTGCCAAGTTTGCTTGTGTTGTTTAAAGCTCACCTGTGATCTTAGTATAGTGTATAGAAAATGAATGGATGGATGAATATTATTCAAGTGGTGACTCAAATATACATTACATAGAGCTAGTGGGCTGACTGTGCTAAAACTCAAAGGGTACCTGTGTCTATATGGAGCCTCCTGCGAAGTTATGTCAAAGAACCACTGATTAATTAATGATTTCATGGCACAAATAGGGAAACTTGCTTCCCTTGCTTTTCATATCTTAGCTGACACAAATATAACTAGAAAGTGGCGAGACGAGATTAAATCAATATTATAATGCACTAAGGAACTCTAATATGTTTGCTAGCTGTAGAAAATAGTCATTCAGCAGGCGAATCTGCCAGATGTTATTAAACATTTACAGTGGTGTGTTGCTTTAGATATATAACTAAAAAGTTATTGACAGCAATAGATGTCCAATCCATATGAACTGGAACAGTTCACAGATTGGATGTCTTTCGCAGTTAATGAGATAATCCTAGTTAGGGATGGGAATCGAAATCCGATTCCAATTCAGAACCGGTTCCGAGTGTTTTCGAGGCCTCGACATCACAATGAAAAAGCCTTAACGATCCCTTTAACGATCCCTAAAGAAGCATATTGCGTTGTGACGTGTCTTGTTGTCCAGACGCATCAAACTAGCATGGCGCCAAGAACCACTCGCTCCAAAGCTTGGCTACACTTCACCAGGAAAAAGGGTGAAAATGAAAGGTTACGATAGTTTAGCACGAGCGTTGCCGCCGTAAACATAACAATGACGTAGGTTCGAACGCTCGAAAGTGTGTCTTCACTTCACGAGGAAAAATTACAACAAAGCGACTTGCAGTCATTGCGAGATGGAAATAACTACATCGGGAGGGAATAGACTGCACTGTCCTCACCGAGACGCTAAAGCTCAGTCCTGGCTATACAGCTAGCTAAACTCCCAAATGACGATGCAGAAGACGTTGGTATAATTTGCTGACTTTATTCAACCATCACTTGAAACTAAGAATAGAAATGAAACAAATAAATTTCGTCCCCAATAACAAACAGGTTCGCATCAACGTAAATCAGCGATGATTAGCTGCTAACACAGTCATAACAAACAGTTAGCATGCGTTCGCTAGCATTAGCACATCGTTTAAACCACTACACAACTGGATTTAAGTGTCCGATCGCGAGTGGAAACACACAACAACAACACAGAAGATGATACATACAGGCGTTGGCTCTGTGGATATTTTACAAACATTAACAAAGAACGTAGGCTCGTGGCAGTGTTTCCCTTTCTCACTAACTCGCTCACTGGCTTGGATGCGGCATTTCTTCTTCTTCGCGCTCTTCTTCGCGTGAGGAAGCGCAAGGGCGCCACCACTTGAGCGTGAAAGCGCCATAAAAACTAAAAGGCATGCATTTCAATATACTGGTAAATAAAAACAGGGGTCCCCAAACTACGGCCCGCGGCTCCATATTTGGTCCGGCCCCCTGAACAATTCCAGAGAGCATTTTGAATTTTTTTTGTTTTTTTCTCCCTCAGTAGTGTTATTTATTTCCTGGCCTTTTTCAGTGAATAACTCAGAGAGGGTTATTTGGTTATTATCTATTTAATTAATAGTGCTATTATTATTTATTATTATTATATTATATTATTATTTTCATTTCATTTACTTTTGTTCCGTGAGGAATCCACAGAGGGTTATTTGATTGTGGCTTTCTGAAAAACAATATTTTTTTTACATTTACGCACTCCTGCAATCGTCACACTTTTTCTGTTACAAACTGACCCCGGCCTCTCATCAGAGAAGGGAAAAGTTATTTGGCCCTCACAGGAAAAAGTTTGGGGACATTGCCGAAGGCAGAACAACGACCTATATGCCAAAATATACCAATATTTTTTATTTCTATTAGAAAAATGTTTCAATAAAATGTTACACTTTCTTGTGCATTTGCCACTTATTGCCGCAGTTAACATTGAGGCTTTGGGCCTCTTTTGACCTCGTTGTGAGTTTGTAAGGTTGTGACTTCTGATTAAACAAACTTGATGCCAATCAAAATTTTTGTTCTTCTTTTTCCCGAAATTAGAATCGATAAGAGAATCGATAAAGAAGCGAATCGTTAAGCAATATCGATAATGGAATCGGAATTGTAAAAATCGTATCAATTCCCATCCCTAATCCTAGTTAATATGTTTGAAAGAATACTGTCTCAGTTAGATGTACTCACTATTAGGGATGGGAATCGAAATCCGATTCCAATTCGGAACCGGTTCCAAGTGTTTCGAGGCCTCGACATCACAATGAAAAAGCCTTAACGATCCCTTTAACGAGTCCCGAAGACGTATATTGCGTCGTGACTGTCTTGTTGTCCAAACACACCAAACTAGCATGGCGCCAAGAACCACCCGCTCCAAAGTTTGGCTGCACTTCACCAGGAAAGAGGGTGAAAATGAAAGGTTACGATGGTTTAGCACGAGCATTGCAGCCGTAAACATAAGAATGACAGCACGTAGGTTCAAACGCTCGAAAGTGTGTCTTCACTTCACGAGGAAAAATTACAACAAAACGACTTGCAATCATTGCAAGGTGAAGATAACTGCATCAGGAGGGAAGGTGGAGATAACTGCGTCGGGAGGGAATAGACTGCACTGTCCTCACCGAGACAGCTGTACAGCTAAACTCCGAAATGACGATACAGAAGACGTTGGTATAATTTTCTGACTTTATTCAACCATCACTTCAAGAGTGAAACTAAAAATAGAAATGAAACAAATCAATTTCGTCCCCAATAACAAACAGGTTTGCATCAACGTAAATCAGCAATGATTAGCTGCTAATTCAGTAATAACTAAACAGTTAGCAAGCGTTCGCTAGCATTAGCACATCGTTCAAACCACTACACAACTGGATTTAAGTGTCCGATCGCGAGTGGAAACACACAACAACAACACAAAAGATGATACATACAGGCGTTGCCTCTGTAGATATTTTACAAGCATTAACAAAGAACCTAGGGTCGTAGCAGTGCTTCCCCCTCTCACTAACTCGCCCACTCGCTTGGATGCGGCATTTCTTCTTCGCTGTAAGAGCGCTCTTCTTCACGTGAGCGCGTTCTTCATCGCGTGAGGAAGCGCAAGGGCGCCCCCACTTGAGCGTGAAAGCACCATAAAGACTAAAAGGCATGCATTTCAATATACTGGTAAATAATACTTTAACAGGGGTCTCCAAACTACGGCCCGCGGGCCGAATACGGCCTGCCCCGACATTTGGTCCGGCCCCCTGAATAATACCAAAGAGCATTTTGATTTTTTTTTTTTTTTTCAATAGTGTTACTTATTTTCTGGCCTTTTTCTGTGAAGAACTCAGAGAGGGTTATTTGGTTATTATCTATTTGATTAATAGTGTTGTTATTATTAATTATTATTATATTATATTATTATTTTTGTTTTATTTACTTTTGTTTCGTGAAATATCCAGAAAGGGTTATTTGATTGTGGCTTTCTGAAAAACAATAATTTTTTACATTTAGGCACTCCTGCAATTGTCACACTTTTTCTGTTACAAACTGACCCCGGCCCCTCATCAGAGAAGGGAAAAGTTATGCGGCCCTCACTGGAAAAAGTTTGGGGACCCCTGCAAGTTTAACACATATTGCTAACTGCAGACCAACGACCTATGTGCCAATATATACTAATATTTTTTATTTCTATTAGAAAAATGTTTCAGTAAAATGTTACACTTTCTTGTGCATTTGCCACTGATTGCCGCAGTTAACATTGAGGCTTTGGGCCTCTTTTGACCTTGTTGTGAGTTTTTAAGGTTGTGACTTCTGATTAAACAAACTCAATGCCAATCAAAACGTTTGTTCTTCTTTTTCCCCAAATTAGAATCGATAAGAGAATCGATAAAAAATCGAATCGTTTAGCAATATCGATAATGGAATCGGAATCGTGAAAATCCTATCAATTCCCATCCCTACTCACTATAGACATGTGTCTGTAATTTATGACAACGCAAACTGTTTTCAAATGTGAGGCCCAATTGCTCTCTTACAAGGAATTCTGTAAATCCTGCTCTAGATATTAGACGTACGAAATCTGTCATTTACTCGATTTGATATGAATACCAATTCCATCTAGTTTAAGGATAATTGCTTCCTGAGTTGTGCTCGGTAATGCGTTGTTAACAAAGGCGGTAAGGTCATCCGTTCTCATCTAGATGGCAGATGGGGTGGAAAGCATTCATTTCCTCATAAAGCCCATGCAACACCACAACTTAGCATTAGCTTTCATGTTTAATAGAGCTGCTGTGCTTGTGCGTGAACTCTTTGTGCATGTGACTTTCTAAATGGGGTGTGTGCGTGCGTGTGTATAAACACATGTCCAGCGGGCCGAGTTGGGTAGACAGCATCCCCTGGAGTGGGCTGAGAATAGTAGCACCTTCCTTGCGGAGATGCCCTTAATTAGCTGCATTAGTCTACAGCAGATAACGCAAAGGCCCTCACACGACCTTCGTGCTGACATCAGCCCCGACTCAGCGACAACCACTGCACATTTTTCATCATAAACGAGGGGCGAGGAAAAGAATAAATGGAATTTGCATCATGATGGCGCCACAAATGTGGGGCAAATGCTGTGTCTTTTAGGAGCTGCAGTGCATTACATAAACAATTTTCATGTTAATGTTCACCTACATCTGCTGTCTTATTTGTCCATCTGCCAGCATGATTACGCAAAAACCACTGGGCTGCTTTAAAATAAGTTGAATGGAAAGATGCAGTGTGGCCTGAATACATTATGTACTCATCACGTATGTGCAGGAATGGATCATTCCAGAATTGAAGGATTTTTTTTTTTTTAAATCTTGAAAAATAAGTCTCCACTTTTATGATTTTCTGTACATATTCATCAATCATAGGCAGAGGTGGGCAGTGTATCCAAAACCCTTACTCATGAAAATGAAGCATTACTTCAAAATAATATTACAAAAGTAAAAGTAGTCATCTAAAAAATTAACCAAGTACAAGTAAAAAAGTTATGAAAAGAATACTCAAGTAATGAGTAACATTGAGAGTAGCTGCTTACAATATGCTTTTTTTTTTTTTGTTCAAAGAACAATTGTATTTTTTTCTCAGCACAACATCATCCATATGAACTGTTATAATTATAAGGCACTAGAACCAATTACTTGACCATATTAGGCAACAAAAACACACAAAAATCATGAAAGTTCGACTAGAAAATTCTAGAAGGGAGAAATAATTTCCTACCATGAAATTAAAACTATTATGTCTCAGTTTTTTTCTATCGGTGTCAAATAAAAACTGGGAGAGAGGTTGAATCTATGTCAAAAAGTTAGATGTTTTTTCGGCGCATTAAACACGCCACATGATTGAACAGGCCAGAGTGATCTTAGGAATTCTGACTGCTACATCTGATTGGTATAATGGAGTCATGTGATTATTATTGCGATCTCGCGGTTGGTGAAACTGGTCGAGCCATTGTGGGCATCTCTAGCAAAAATAAAGTAAAATCTAATATGAGAAGAAAAAGGAAAAATGTAACAACTCTAGTGTAAGGGAAAAAGATAGTTTCTTCCCCACAAATTTACTCATGTAAAATGTATGGCTCTTAGATGTACACATTTCTCAAAATTTTACTCAAGTGAAGTGAAGTGTTTTAAACAATCAACAGCTTTATTAACATATTTTACTGATACGGATGCACAGATCCACATTTTTACACTTCTGACCCAATCCCGTTTAGGGATGTCCTGATCACATATTTTGGCCCCTGTGTCCGAGTCACCTGGTTTTTATAACCTGACCAATTTCCGATCCAATACCGAAAACCGCATTTTTTTTTTTTTTTTTTTTTTTTTTTGTACAAAAGTTCCAAACATGTTACAATACTGTACTGTTTACAGTACTTCCACTTTTTCCAGGAGTGTTGTGGAGTATAAAACATACATATTTTCGTTTCTTTTGCCAATGCCATTGTATTTCTGGGTTATTTTGTTACTTTTTAGCCCTTTACCTTTTCACCCGATTCAGATCCTCTGAAACTGGCGCCATCGGCCCGGTTTCCGATCACGTGATCGGATCGGGGAAATCCCTAATCCCGATACATGAGGATATCTGTCTATATCAATACAATAAAATTCATATTATTCAGGCCTCGCTGTCTGAAAAATTCAGGCGAGCCATGAACAATTTTTGAAAGGTGGGATGGAAAATGACCTCCAATTCTGGAAAGATCCCTATTTGAGCTGCTACTTCATTCAGTGATGATTAAAGATGTCCAATTAATTTAAACTGGAAGGGTAGGCAGTGAATAGTGTTTCCGCGCCATTGACAGCGGTAGATGTACAATCCATTTGAACTGGAAAGGCTGGCTGTGATCATTCTCTACCAGCCTCTACCACATGGGTGGGCAAACTATTCCAACAAGGGCTATAGTAGGTGCGTGATTTTGTTCCTACCCATCATGAGGACAGCCTTTCACCAATCTGGTGTCTTACAAGTGCAATCAGTTGATTGCAGTCAGGTGCTTCTTGTTTCCACTGAAACCTCATTGGTTAATTTCTGTGTGCTGAATCAGTAGAAACAAAGACCAGGACCCACTGCGGCCCTCGAGGACTGGTTTGCCCCCCCTGCTCTACCAGGTCAAATTAATTGGATGTCTATAGCCATTAATGGTTGAGAAAACCCAAAACAGCTTCATTATATCTTATGGGATACATTGTAGTTAATACTAATCGGGCTTTCCATGAGTCAGGCAGCAGTAGCAAGGTCTCCCACCTTCAGACAGGTGTTTCCACATGTGCTGTTGTGGCTTTTAGTTCCTCTACAAGGTCAAGGGGATGGCGGTCACTGCCAAAACGGACAGGTGCAGTACTTCAAAGACGCATCAAAGCTTATGTTTTTTTCCTCTGAGGGTGGAAAATGTCCAACTGCGCCATCTGCTCAGCACTGGCAGTACAGTACAGCCTCCTCCAGTGTGTGAGGTCTGCTCAGAAATGGCCTCTTGTCACACATTTGCAGACATTTGCATGACTCTCATTTACACATACTAAGCCCACCTTGTACTATTTCTGGATAATAAGTCCGCTGGACTGGTGTGTTCCCACTGACACAACTCACACAGCAAACTCACTCACTTGAGATGAAAAGAGCAGCGTGTTCTACAGAATGGCATTCAGCCAGTGTCATTGATAGGCACAACACATACACACTTTGGCTGTCTTATTAGCTCATGTACTAGTCAGTGGAGAGAGGAAATTGACACTTTCCTTTACAGCATTGCGTCACTAGGCTCACTACACAGGAAAAACACTTAAAAGTCGAGATTGAGCTCTGTTGTTTGTCCTTCTCAGGTCAGCTCTGAGTTACTGACAGAGGAGACAGCGGCATTTTTCTTTCTTTTAGTTCCAATTGATCTTCTGTACATTCCCAACTTGTAGCACATTAGAGTGTTGTGAGAGATCATCAGGTTTTCTGTGAGAAATCATCCAGTTTCACTTCATTGGTCCCAAAATTATGTCCGAGGGGCAAAGCAGGTATCTCGGAAACTACTGAAGTTTTTATTCTTATTTGAAAGACAAATTTTAAAGATTTGTAAATTCTGTGACCGATTTCACTAAATGTTCAATATGTGCGCCACCTGTTACACGGCACATGTCAAGTCGATTGTCAAGTTGTCACGCAGTCTTCCTCTTTAAATTTTTGGTAACACGTCCAATATTGGTGAAATGTTTCCAAATTTTCCATTGTGCATGCTGCACAGTATTGGGTGACTGTATAATAGCATTCAAATACCCAAAATAAAAAAACAACAACTTTATTTTGGAAGTAAATGGCATTTCTCAACCTGAAGAGAGAAAGATATGAACTATAAAATATACCGTATTAGCCCGAATATAAGACGGCCGTGATAAGACGACCCCCTCTTTTTCAAGTTTGAAAAAATACTTTTTGAACACCGAATTAATTTTCATACAGAAAATAATTACAGTACATCTGAAACAAATCATTATAACAATATATTTGAGAGGAAAAGCATGTCATTTTGCCTCATTCATATCTTAATATCTGAACATTTAAATATGTAAACTAAAGTGCAATCACATTCATAAATGAATGAGTTGGAAATAAACCAATCTATTGTGATAAAACAACAAAATTGCAATAACTGCATTAACTATCAAAGTGAAGTCTAACTGTAACTGTAGTCTTGAAACAAATCTGAATAAGGAAAAACATTGCAATAAAATAATGCAAACTGGTTAAGCTAGTAGCTGAGATCTTTCATGATAGAACATCGCTTCAATGATATCTGGCGCCATCTACGTCGTGAATGGGGAGAGTATCTGAGAGCTGTCATAACAGAACATCGCTTTGACGCTCATGCTGCCGAAACAGCTTCTCACTTGAGAATGAATGACTTTAGAGTACTGTGTACCAATCTTAACGATAAATAACACATTTGAGCCTTTGGTTGTAGAGCTACCGAGGCGTCTTTGGCCAGATCAAAGCTACAAACCTGTCAATAATCGTTAACTTTAAGTACCAAACGCCAGCTCCACTGGTGACCAAGAAAAACAGTTTGGTCGCACTGCTTAGCTTTAGTGAGAGGCTGTAAGAGCATAAAGCAGAAAAACAAATATATATTTTTTTTTAAATTAAAAACCCGATCCTTTTCACCCGATTCTGATCCTCTAAAAAATTGCCCAGTTGGCCCGATTTCCGATCATGTGATCAGATCGAGACATCTTTTACGAATAAGATGTGGTCATAGTGAGTCAACCAAAGTCTTCCCGAACAGAGTTATGCAAGTCTGGTGAAAATTCTTCTAATTTTGAGATCACAATATATATCGCAAACCCCAATATCGTTCAGCCCTACTCGGTAGTAGTAACGGAACTCTATCAGGACGGGGCTCTGGTGTGTGGTAAAACGTGAGAGAATAGGGTCTATGATTAATTCTACAAGCATTGGTGAATGCAGTTGTTGTTGAATCCTGTCTTCTCGTGATTTTTGTGTATTAGGTGTTTTATGCTGTTACAGCTATCTGCTGGGTTTTAGCTTCTAATTTCTCTTAATTAATTAGGCTCTGTTGTTCTAAACCAACAAGGTTAACCTATTAGAATGGGAAAAAATTGAGTGTGTACATGAAGTTTGCCCATGGTCACTTCACAATTCCTATTGTTGTCTTTGGCCTTTGAGATAGACTGGGCTATATTGTGGCGTCATTTATAAATTCTTATTGAATTTGCACTGATTAACAAAAAATGAAGCAGGCCGTAATAGCCCTTTTTTCAAAACGGACCAAGGCATCAAGCAAGCCTGTGTCGGGACTCATGAAGGAAGATACTGGCCTACCTCAAGAAAACGGGAAACGGAGTGAACATGATCATAACTTCCAAGTTTGAGGCTGAAGGTGAGCTTTCAAGTGATGCAACAGCACTTTGTGTTTATTACTGAATAAGTTATTGAAGTATTGCATTTTTATTGAAATACATGTACACTGAAAACTTCTTTAAAAATGTCAAATTAATAAAAATAGGTGGATTTATCTTAACTTGGTTGATTTATCTTAACTGAATTAAGCACCTCGAATACCAGCTTGACAATGTTATCCCCCCCAATGTTTAGTCAAAAAACTATTTCGGTCAAATAATTTAAAAAATTAAATCCATGTATACAGTGGGGAGAACAAGTATTTGATACACTGCCAATCCATTGGCAGTGTATCAAATACTTGTTCTCCCCACTGTATAGGTTTCTATTAAATTTTGTGAAAATTTTTGAAACAGGAAATAAAAAGATTGTCCTGCAAAATGTAAAATTTTCGGGACACCCTGTATTTTTTGCAGATAACTAAGGCTCGCTGAATGGAGGTGTTGAGGAAGCAAAATTTTGGTTATATTCCAAATTTTACACGTAGGTGATATTGTACATGTATGAAGCAATGACGTCCACACATTTTTTTCTTTTGGTTCAAAAGGCACAAAAACACGAACATGTGGCGCACCACACAAATAACAAGCCGACGTTACGCTTTGTTTGCTGTTGTGAATGTTTAGTAGCAGCGACTGAGCATGCCCAAAGTGATGTGTGCGAGTGCTGACGTCATCGGAGCGAGAGCGTTCCATTCATATGGTTGCGGAGCAAGCCCCACAATTGAATTGTTCCACTTTAGAGACCAGAATCAAAGGCTTGTGTCTTCTTCGCCTTCCGTTTTCACCGTCACCATGTAAAGGCGAGGCCATTCCGCAAAGCAGTGTTGGTATCGCAGCATCACCATGTAAATGCCTCCTAAAGGCCGAGTTATGCTTCCGCGTCAGACCTGCGCCGTCAAAGAAGACCCATCCGCTCAGACTGTTGTTTCCAGTTCAGCGCGAAATCACCACCATTCTCAAACATTATTTTTCTACATGCAAAAATGGACCAAACCGACGAGAGTATCAACGAAGAGCAAATACGACAACTTCTGCAATGTCTCGTCAAGACATTATGAAGATTGCCAAATTGCAAGCAATTCGTGGGAGATTGCTGAAGGGAGGTCAGCCAGCGATTGAATTAAAAAAAAAAAATGGAAGAACCACCGAGACAAGTACAGTATGTGTGTGTTCGGAATCGAATGGCTACACGAAGCGGTGACCCAGTCGGCCAAAAATTGCCAACTTTTTCTCACTTTATGTCGTATTTTTGGTCGGTGCACTTCATCATATTTTGTGTACAAATGTTTGCTATGAGTCTGTGACTTATTTACGTGTCACACTTCAAGTATATGAAGAATGAAGCACAGGTTTGGTGTCAAAAGATTTGTTTTGATATTTAATTTTCAACAACAGACAGTTCACACATGATACATCATCACTGATTGAGAATGCTTCGGTGCTTTTATGATAACGTTAACATCAATGCTTCCAACGCAGTTTGGGAAATTCCATAGATGCCAGAAATCTGCTATGGCTTCCCACTGGCTGGTTGTAGAACACGGCAAACAAATCGGGCCGGAGGTCTTTGCAGACCTCGGACAAAACGCTGGACGCAGTGCTCGACGCCAGTTTGAAGCTAGCCGCTACGGCTAGCTGGTTTCCACCCGAGGCTAGAACTCTATGCGGCATCAAACGTTGCACAGACCGCCTTGAAACCGTCTTCTGCGTTGCCTGCACCTCAACATTTGTATGATCAACATTTATTCAATGTTGATGAGCTGAAGATCCACATTCAAGCATTCCGTCTTGCATTGTTTATTTTTTTCTCCGTTAAACTAGACAAGAGGAAGTCAACAAGCATGGCCCAAAACCGTCCAAACATAACGCCACACCCCTCTAGTGGCTTGGCGGTGAATTACAGGGCAACGCGTCACCTGGCCGGAGAACCATCGAATGTCAAATGACGCCGTAGACGCTGTGCCGTCACCGCAACGCGGAAGCATAACTCAGGCTTAAGACTGCTACTGCAGAAGTAATGCCTGTTTCTGTGATGCCTGTTTCTGCTATCATATCATAACATTGTGTGGAAGGTGGTTTCATGTGCAAATTACTACCTAAAAAACAAATTTGTGTTACATATTTATTAAACTTATCAGAGAACACAAGTGAGTGGTATATGTTGCTGTCAGTATCGAAGACGGCGTGAATTTGTATGTGCACTAAAATGGGTGGGTTGCATCATGATGGTATGGGGCCGGCATCATAACGGTGCCCATTAAATCATGGGAGTGACACTGACTCGCTCCGTCAAACTGACAGAGGAATGCTGAAAGTCATTTCTGTAGTTTGATGTGTGAATATTTATTTTTCTGCTAGACAAAGAAAATACTCTATTTATACTTTTTAGTGCTGCAACAATTAATCGATGAAATTGAGTAGTTCGATCATAATAATGCTTCGAATTCGGTTTTGCTGCTTCGATTATTGGTTTAATTAAGGTGGTGTTGTAATGTATGTAATTTTGTAAGTGTGAGGATATACTGCCCTCAGGTGGCAACGGTGAATATGACATTACTCATCTAACATGGCTGAATCCCGTTGCTCCCTGTTGAGGCCAATGTACGGCTTTTAGGTTTTTGTTTGAGCTGATATGTTTTTTAGTTCATGCATTCGTAATAGGGCTGGGCGATAAGGCCTTAAGTATTTATCATGGTAAATTGAGCGGATTACTTGAAGGTTTCAAGTTTTTTCCAGAGCATTTTTCTGCAATACACGTATGCACACGCGCACACACCCCGATCCCCCACCGCAACATACACATTAAGCTCTACTGCTCTAACTCTATGCCAATGAAACATTTAAGATTTTATGATGGCAGTAATGACACAGAATAAAGCAAGCACATAGAGAAAAATTGTTGTGGCCATTAAATGGTCATTATATTGGCTACACTGTTGGATTATACTTTATGCTGAACAGAAATACAAAATAACGCGACTTACTGATTGCTAGATGCAGTCCGTGCCCAATCCACTCATTAAGTTCAGCCGTTTCAACAAGGTTAGCGCCACTGTCGGCGACTTCACGTCACCATTAGAGAGCATTTGTTTCAGGGCTGAGCGGTCATTGCAACCGTGTGGTCGTCCGAGAGATGTATCCAGCACCCAGGGTTCGCTGCACCCACTTGTTGTCTATTAAATGAACCGTCAAACTGATTTAGGGCTCCATGGTTGGTCGTACTTCTCGAATCCAAAATACAACCAACGTCGAGTTATTTCTTAACACCAACACCACACTATGAGCGTCGACTAATGCTATACTCGAAATGCATGTGGCCTGGCTACCGGTAGCTGTTTCACTATTATCCAACTCCATCACGTTCACTTGTAGCCTTAGCACCAGCTTACCGGTTCGTTTGTTCGTTTGATTTCGTGATAGTCACGTGACTTCACACATAAGGACACGGGCTGTACTTAAAGGGGAATTAGCAAAACTGAACAACACATAGTCAAGGTGGTCTGAAAAGACTGAATTCCTTTGTTTCATTAAAAAAAACAAAGTCAAAGTGGTCAAAGTTATGTTGGTCATCTTGAACGATTTCAGTAACTACATTTTCGGGAAACCGCCCGGATCTAATTCGTGATTTAGTTTTGAAGTATATTCAGTAGTTTTTTGTGGAAATATATGCTTGGATGATACAAAATAAGAAAATTATTTAAAAAAAAAAAAAAAAACGTTAGCATATTATAGCATTTATGCTAGCGAACTTGCAAGTTAGGATAATTCGTTCAACTAAATTCACATATCAATTCGACTAATTAGACATTTCAACTCCAATTGTTTTTGTCGTGTTTAATTGTCAAAATGTGTGTTTTTTGCTCATAGTTGTACATGTGTTTGTGTTACAGCTTTAAAGTGCCTGTACTGGCGTTTTAGCAAACTCAAAATCACGCCAATACTGAGTACACCTTCGGAACCTGAATGTACGCATAGGCTACCGGCAATGACCTGCCCACATGGATGGTTTTGGTTTGGTTGATTTATTCCAGTAATTCAGCAAACAGTTCACTCTCCAATGCAGCTCATGCTACGGCGTGCTGTGGTAAAAACCGTGTGTCCACCAGGTACACTGATTAGCATTTTTGCTCTAGGCGCACCTTTACATATTACTAAAGTACCTGATGGCATTAGTTGTGCCCCCTGGTGGCAAAAACAATAAGACAGTTTCAAAATAAACAAACTGAAGCAGTGAATTGTTACAGTGAAAATGGCTACTACAGTACCTACGACAAGATAATGTCTTAAATAGCATCATTATTTGAATTAGGATCATATTTTGAGACGAGTCGACTATATACAACAGTTTGGCTAAGCACAGAAGACGAGAAATTAGTCTTTTAAACTGCTGTTTAGCCTTGCCTACCATTATAGGGCTCTAGCGTCCCCAACAGGAGGAGGACGTCAGCAGGGTCATGGTTTCATCTGATTTAGAATTCAGTCAATTGAGGGGGAATTATTCAGAACGAGGAAAATGCAACGAAGACAGCCGCAAAATGTCATTGTTTCAGTCTCTCCACTCCAATATTTTTACAGGATATTCTTTTTATCCAAATATTTTTTCCCCAATTGCTAAATGAATTGTATGGTCATGACAAATAACAGTCTTGTGCTAAATGAAATATGAAATATCAAAAATGCATTTATTCATTATGACATGGCAAAATTACTCCATAATGGTCAAAACTGTCCACTTCGTGCACCTCCCAAACTATATTTTATGCCACCGGAGTTAGTCCAGCTTTTTTCATTTCCCTGCCCCGGCTTTGGAGAACGTAAACAAACCAGCAGTTAGCTGACATGCTAACCCGAACCGAGTGATGTCGCAAAGTCTTTTTCTCGGCTTTCGAAGCAAAAAAAACACACAAAACTACCCAGGATCATGTCACACGGCGGCGGGGTTGTCGAATGTCTTGAGCAAGTTACAGCTTGTCGGACTTGTGCCCCTGCTGCGGCAGGAGAGCCGGGGAAGCAGCTGGACAAACCGGACGACATCGGAGGAGCGCGTAGCTGCCACATGGTCAACACGAATATGGCGTAAAATAATGCTTTACTACACGGCCAAGACTTAAACAGTGAGAGAGCGGCGTCCAGTTGTTGTGCAGCTAACATGGCAGGATGTGTCCGAGGAGAACTTTTCTGCATGTCCGTCCATGATCAAACATAAGTGAATAGTCCTTCATTTAAAGAAATTTTGTAGTGTTTACTTTGTAATCGCTGTATTCGCGGCCATTTTTAAAACAAAGTTGCAATTTCTGATGGAGTTGAAAATTTGACAGAACATCGGACACACAAAGAGGGCAATAAGCCGAGTATAGCGCTCTTCCGGCAGGCACGCGAAGGACCGAGGGGGGTGTGCAGCCAAGTGGCATTCTCGGTGGACAATCAGCCACAAAATGGAAGACACCTCCATATTAAAACGTGTGCCATGATCCCAGTATATGACATAATACAAACTATGATGTTTACTCACTTCCTCATAAGTCAAATGGTCCCACAGTTGTCGCACACTTGTCTTGGACGATCTCGGGGTGAACGGGAACTTTTTGAAACCCATAAAGGCTCACACGCCTCTTCCTGGTGCAGCTACAAAAGCCTGCAGCCATTTGGCTGGCGTGATGCGAGAAAAAAAAAAAAACGAATTAATCCGCAAAATCAGCTGAATCTGCAGTCCATCTGCATGCTATAAAGCAATGCTGTATTGTGAGAGGCTGACCCGGGTGACGTCACATTCGCATTCGTCCTAAACCCGAGACTGGGGCCGGAAGTTTCTCATTTTCATGGCATGGGATTCAAAAATTGAATATATAAAACGATCGCTTCCACACACATCCAAGCGGTCCATTTTATTCAGGAGCATAAAACACCGCATGAAATATTAAATAAACATGCTTTTTGGTGTCATACGCACTTTAAGAAAAATCAAAATGTGGAAAAAGTAAAGGAAGTTAAGGACTTCAAAGAACCACAAATTGTCATGATTGCAGTCTGTCTACCTGAATAACGTCACATTTACGGAACAGGCATGTTAAAATTACATATAAACTGGCTACCTGAGTTTTTTCCCCTGCATTTAAAAAAAATATTCTGCAATAAATTAAATGTTTATCTGATTACTCGATTAATTAACTAATCGAGATGAATTGAAATCCTAAATAATCGATAGCTGGCTGCTGGACCCTAATACTTTGTCTTCAGTTTTTTAGTTTCGCTCTGTCAATAAGTTTGATATCAACTTTTTAAATTAAAGCTACTCTGAGGACACGTGTTGCATTGGTGAAGGTTAAAAAATTCAATTTTCAGGTGCAAGCCTCCCTCTGCTCATGTGCCACCTTTGCACTGTGAAAATAACCATTCCCGTGAAAATGATTACCTCCTGTAGAAATATATTTGGAGAGCATCCATCCATCTTCTGCATACATTTATCTAGACGGGGAGAGGGAGGTGAAACGGCACTTTTCATTCTGAAAAGTTCCTACTTTAGTTAGCATGGTGTGATGAGTCAAATGGATGTTTTCAAGATTTCAAAATAGATGTAGAAATATAATTTCTAGAGCATGTTGTTTTATTAGTTGAAGATGAACTGATTATGAATGTCTGAATAAAGTGTGATCTATAAGTCACGCATATGTAAATGAAGAGTGATACATAGTATTGGTAGGTTTCCACCCATTTTTGTTGATTTGGAGAAAAAAAAGGATTTGCAAAAAGGTACTCATCAGAATATTTATGTTTATTCATGTGAATGTTTCATTTGCAAAATGGGTGGTGAAAAGGAATATTTAGAATTTATTCTGCCAAAATTACACTGATCCGGCGAAAATGTTCTTCGAGTTGTAACTGTATGCTTTGTAATCATTAATTATGTTTTTACATGGGCACAAGACCGCAAGAGAGTCCACCTAGAGGATATCATGTATCTGTCAAACCTTATCTGCTTTGACCAAAATTTGCTGTGAGCAAGCAGGGTCGCTCGGTGTAACATTCAACCATTCAGTTGAATGAAACTTTAATTAAAGCCTTTCATCCGAGCCTGATCTTGATCTTGCATTTGGCAGCAATGTTAAACGAACATGGAAAATCCTATTTAAAATGATCATATCCCTGTGAACAGGGTACACATATTTTAACCTGTTATAGCTTTCATATGGTAAGAAAAATGATGTTATTCAAATACATACTGATTAAAGCGTACCTCTGGTGGTCATCTGAAAAAACAACGTGGATCCCAAAGCAACATTGTACAGCTTTGTAAATATCTGGTGTTATAATATCCGGCTTGTATTTGTATTAATTAACCCGCTGGTCAATTTTCATGCAAGTAGTTGATTGGGCTTTACTTGAACCCAGCAGTTGCTATTGACTAATACGCTGGATCGTTATCATTAGGGCTGCAGCCAGTGTTGTTAATAACGGCGTTAGAATATAACGGCGTTACTAACGGCGTTATTTTTTTCAGTAATGAGTAATCTAATTAATTACTTTTCTCATCTTGGCAACGCCGTTACAGTTACCGAGGCGGGAAAGGCGTGCGTTACTATGCGTTACTAAGTTGGTTGAATAAAAAAAGTCTGAGAGAGACGAACTCACGTAGACAAGAGAGCAGAGCAGGAGTGGGGAAGACGCCGTTGCAAACGAGATGCTAGGTGGCTCCAATCATAGAGGAAGACGGACATCCGGGCATTTAATGACGTCACCAGCCACAACAAAGCGTCGCCATATTGACAATGGGGCAAAAGACGAGTCACAAGCAGTTGCTCTGTCGTGCATTGGAATACAAATGCGTTTCACTTTCATTTTATTTGCGGTCTTTTTTCCGTCGGAATGACTAAAAGTTGCTGTGTTGCGGGTTGTTACACAAGGAAGCGTTCGGAGCCGCATTTCAAGTCTTCATTCTTCCACGTGAGAAAAAAAGGAGAAACAAATGGCTGAGAGCAATTAATCAAAGAACAGTAAAAGAAGACGGTTCCGTGGACTATTTTCGCCTGTGGGAACCTAAATCCAAGCACATTTACGTTTGCAGCCGACATTTTATTACCTGTGAATTAACTTAAATTTTTGCCCCAATTAGCTGCTAGGATTCAATAGACTAGGCAGTGGTTATTATTAGCGGAACCGGCAACTCGCAAAGCGTTATTTTTCTTTTGCAGTGAACTGCTCTGATTAGTCAATCGGTATATTATTGGCCTGATGGGAATTGGTTATTTTGCCGTGACGTGCTCACGGCGAAATAACGCTTGGAGCGAATTACCGGTTACAGAAGAAATAATCTCTTCGTATATACTACCAATTTTCTCAGTTCCACACAGTACATATTCCACGTAAATGATAAAGGTCAACTTACTGGGTGACTTTATGAGGTAGTTGTAAATGTTTCTGAACTCCACTGCAGGCCATTCCTTTGTTTATCCAGCCATCAGCTGCGACTTTGTATCGGCAGCTTTGTAAGCTAATAAACGCTAATTGTAAATTGCATCACCTCCTCGCGTCTGTCGGCAGTGACTCGTGATAATAGTAAGCCACGTTTAAGACGTTTTTGGGAAAAAAGACGTAAAACACAGCTGAAATATACGAATTTTACGCCCACATGATACGGTAGATATCACATGTTATAGAACTAGATGCAAATGATAGACACGGCTGCATTGGCAATATGTTTTAAGGACTACATGCGTTAGTAAACAGCCACCATCTTAAAGCAGTAGACCTCTCAGGAAGGCTCTGAGGTAGAGATCCTTTCTAGCGAACCTAAGTAACTTTTTTTTTTAAATTATCTAAAATGCTCCTAAATCGGCAAAATCTTGACTTGAGTCTATCTTTAAATGATGAAACCGTTTTAAAACTTACACATGTTGAAAGTAGACAGAAGGGAACTAATTCAATAACGGGACCAATTTTAACAACTTTAAATGACTTCCACACATAGCAAAGGTTACTATCTAGTTATCGCAATACCCTTGTGTCTAGTTAAGTGGAGGGTAAAGAATTGGGCTAGGGCCAATTGTCCCCCAAACCCTTTAAACTTCACATTGTATGACCTGTTTTTTTGTTTTGTTTTGTTTGTTTGTTTGTTATTTGAGAGAGAAAAAAACATTAAAATTATCACTAGTTACTTTGCCAAGTAACTAATTACTCTTACATTCAGGTAACTGAGTTACTAACGCAATTACTTTTTGGGAGAAGTAATTTGTAACTAATTAATTACTTTTTAAAAGTAAAATTAACAACACTGGCTGCAGCTACCTGTTATTTAAGTAATCGATTAATCTAGCAATTTATTACTTTGACTAATCGAGTAATCGCATAACAAAGATGTATATATGTAAAAAAAGAAAAAAGTGTTTTAGTTTGCTAACATTTATTTTTTACCTGCACATACATTGGTGCCAATATTGCACTCTCAAAAGTGCATTAAATGTGAATACAAAATACTTAAGTGTATCTACAAATTCTACAGAATTGCACTAAAAAAAAAACTTATGTGGGCCTTATTTCCATCATTTGTACAGTACAGTACAGCCAATAGCGGCCATACAATGTGTAAATCACAAATACGTATATTAGAGATGTGACCAAAAATTCAATGGTGACGGTCAAATATATATTATGCAGGCCTAGTTTTATCTGAGTTTTGCATTATATTTCATTCCGGAAGCGTGCTCTGCTCGTTCGTGATACTCACAGAACGAGTCTCAGGCCAAATCTACACATAGCAGGGTATTAGGCGAGAAGAAGAACTTTTTCTGGTTTTGCCTATCATCCACGTGCACACACACATTTTGGGCACTGAAAACGATGGTTCTTAAAAACTCAGTCCAAAGTGAAGATGTGCGAATTTTGCATTTGTGGCGCCATCATGTGGACACTGATAATGAAGATTGAACTGTGTAAACGTCACTGACGGCGACAAACATTGTTCGTACGTCACACATAAGACCAATGTTTACATCGTTTACGTTTAGATCTTATTATTAGACTGGAGCTTTTTGTTTCCATTTATTTAAAAACTTTTGCAATGCTTCATATTGAAGAACACACGCTATTTTTCGCGTATTGTTATTAATGTACTTAAAAACGAATAAATGCAGTTGGCTGTGGAAGTTTTTTTTTTCGACAAATGTGCTGGTGTACACGTAATTATTTTTTCCGGACATATTAGGGCAGGATCCTCAGTTTTAAAAAAAAAAAACTTGCTTGGTGTAGACATGACAATGTGGCCATGGTAAACAAAAGTTATGTCATTTTTCACTGTTGCCGTTAGAGGGCAGTGTATCCTCTCAAATCAATAAAACCATACCGCTTTCGAAGTAAACCATTGCATCACCACTCTAATTAAACGAATCATCAAACAGCAAAATTGAATTTGAAATCGTTGCAGCACTAGTTGTTATATTTTCCGCAATCAAAAGAATATTTTGGATTATTGGTTTTAGGCACACAAAAGTAGAGCTTTCAATTGTTTTGCTTTTTTCCTTTTTATTGAGTGTTTGAGATATCCATATGCTTTATATTAACCGTGATACATAGCTCAAAATTCTATGCGCCTCTCAACGACACTACCCCTGCTAACCAATACAGAGCAGATATGGCTGCGCACATGAGCTGTCATGGCATTTCTGAAAAAGTTATAGCAAGCGTTTCTAAATTAACTTTAATCCCACAAGTGTAACATAAACACATTTCAGTGCAAATTTTCCTCAATAAATCATTTTTAATCAAAACAATCATCAAAAGATGAATCAATTATTCAAAAAAATCATTAGTTGCAGTCCTATCAGATTGTGTGTCTTTCCTACTCCTATAGCGTGTGATCTGGATGAGGGACACAGTAACACGCTCAACAATCTCAAAGAGGCAAAAAAAAAATAAAAAAGCGTATCGACAATATTCCGAACAGATTGGAGATAGGGAAAAAAAGATCTCGTAAAGGGAAAAAGAACACCTGGTAGAAATTTCCTTCTTGTAAAAGATGTATTTAAGCATGCAAATTGCACATTTCCTAGACCTCTGACAATTAAGAAAGCAACACTTAAAATGACACCGCTTGCGAGTGCAGCCCTTATGCGATAATTGTGCGTCAGTAACGCCACAAACCTACAGCACACGAACACTGAAACAGGTAAAAAAAAATATCTAAAAAATATGCACACATGCCCACCCTGCTTCGTTCGTGAATGCAACCGGAGCAAAGTGCGCTTTTACTACTTTACACTGGGGCAAATAAGTATTTAGTCAACCACCAATTGTGCAAGTTCTCCTACTTGAAAAGATTAGAGAGGCCTGTAATTGTCAACATGGGTGAACCTCAACCATGAGAGACAGAATGTGGGAGAGAAAAAAAAAACAAAATCATATTGTTTGATTTTTAAAGAATTTATTTCCAAATTAGAGTGGAAAATAAGTATTTGTTCACCTACAAACAAGCAAGATTTCTGGCTGTCAAAGAGGTCTAACTTCTTTTAACGGGGTCTATCGAGGTCTAACGAGGCTCCACTCGTTACCTGTATTAATGGCACCTGTTTTAACTCATTATCGGTATAAAAGACACCTGTCCACAAGCTCAGTTAGTCACACTCCAAACTCCACTATGGCCAAGAGGCCCAAGACCAAAGAGCTGTCGAAGGACACCAGAGACAAACTGTATTAGCATGAAAAAAACTCAAAGGAATAAATTGTTTTTTTCTGTTTGCAAGTATTTTTTTTTTTTTCTACAGTTGTTTTTTCTTCACTTTGGGTTAAAAATGACCAATTACAAGTGGACAAGTTTTGTCACATTCTTGTCGAGTTTTATGAGCCAAAAAGGTACTCGTAACCTAGTTTTAAAACAAATTTAAAAAATACCTGTAAAATGACTAATTTTAACTTGTAAAACAAAAAACTTGTATTTCCAAATTCTTCGAGATTTTTTCATGTTTTTTTTTTACAACACAAAATTTGGAAATACAAGTGTTTTTTTTTTTGTTTTACAAGTTAAAATTGGTCATTTTACAGGGGATAATTATCGTTTTACAACCTCACTTTTTTGGCACTATTCTATCTCCATACTGTTTGAGTCCCTCTCTCCTGGAAGTGGTGACAATTTGACAGTCCAAAAAGTCAGGCAGGTGAGAGCAATCGATAGTGCACCTGTGTGACTTGGGGTACCATGCGGTTTCCTTTCGTGGCTTAATTTTCCCGGATGCATTTTTAATATACTCCAGTTCGCCCGAGTCGGGAGGGAGCGACCCTGCCGCTGGCCGAGCGGCGACTTGCTATGCTGTGTTACATTTTAAAAATTTTTTTGATTTTATTTAGATCGAGGACTAGCAGTTAAAAGAAATTGATTAAGCCTGTAAACTGGGAGCAAACCAGTCCAACCCAATGGTGTAAAAAGCCACTTTGCCTAGATTTAATCAGCGTACGAAAAGAGGAATCTGCCTTTCTTTACCTAGACTTATTCAACAAACCCCTAGGGTTCCATCGAACCCAAGTTAAAAACCACAGGTCTAGCTTGAAAGCGCTCTTATAGTTATGCGGTGTAATTTTGAATACATATACATACAACTTATAAAGTCTGTGAAAGGAAATAAAAAATGAATAAATTGCATTATGCACATCTAGAAGGAAAAATGACTACAGACTGAATTGCTCAGGATAAATCAAACTAAGCTTAAAGAATGAACTTAATTTGGCCTTTGCAGACTGCTCAGATTTGGCCTGATTGATGTCTGTAAATGACTTTGTTTAGAGCAGGGGTCTCCAACTATTGCACTAAGGACTGCAGTGGGTGCAGGATTTCTTTTCAACTGAGCAATAGTACATCTTTACACCAATCAGGTGTCTTAAATGTGTATTCAGTCGATTACAATCAGATGCTGCTTGTTTCAGCAGAAACCTTATTGGTTAAGCTGTCTGTGCTGGATCGGTTGGAACAAACACCAGGAGCCATTGTGGCCCTTGAGGACCGGTTTGGGGACCCCTGGTTTAGGGTCTCACTTGCCCTTGGCTTCTTCTACAAAGCACAGGATCAGGCTGTATATCGTACTTATGAGTCGTAATGGGCAGCAACGAGGTGGATATTCACCGCCTTCGTAGTGATTCAAGAGTGAGTCAGTCACATTGACCTACTCCCTACAGCAGCTCACCACTGTTCTCTGGAGCCCACCTCTCCCTTTCTTCACATCCCAACCTCTCTTAACGATGCACCACTCCCACTCACCAACAATCTTCTCTGGGCAAATACGCTCCTCTTTCCTTACAGTATACATGGGCGCCTCTGGCAGCCTTTCAAGTGCTGCCTTTCATCAAATAGGCCTCGTCGCACTTGTTTGTCTCGCGCGTCCTCCACTGTCTAACTTTAAATTACAAATAGAGGCTACCGCTCATTACACATCCGCTGATAAATGACTCAACGGTGCCTCGTGTGTTTTCACTTTGCGATGGAGCGAAGCGATGAAGTGTAAAAGCTAATTGGGCAAATGATTACACCTGCTGCTTCCATAATTAACTAGAACACTGTGCAGTCAACACTATGTCCTCCCAGCGAGGCAACCACCAGAGAGGAAAATGGCCCGGAAATAGCTTCAACACTGAGTGACAATCATTGGACAAAAAGAGGAGCCGACACAACCTCTGATCAAGGCTTTCTTTTATCTTACCATTATTCGATAGGGTTCTTCATATGTGACATTAGAAATAATGTAAAACCAGAGCCATGTAGAAAGAGAGCTGCGACACTCCCATAGGGATCCATTATACAATTTTACTTCGCGGGTAATGAAGCCTCGACTAGTTCCAAATATCGCTTCGACAAGGGCGGACCCAATGAGATAAACAAGATACGTGATTTGATCAATTTTTACCTAAAATGTTGCAATTATTGCTATCAGGTCCATCAATAACAATTACAGCCCTGCTTATGCTTGGAACTATTCAGGCCTGGCTGAGCACGTAACCACCCGTCGCGAGATCAGAGTGTCTCAACTCTCTTTATAGGACACTCATTTAACACGTTGGCTGTTACTTAAGGCATTTGACCTCTGATCCATTTTGATCGAGAGAGTCTAGGGCGCTTTCACACTAGACCAAGAGGACCAGGGTCCAGTTGGAGAGCTACCGCACAGCAACACCTGCAAATGAGTTTTCGAAAAAGTTCAGCATTCACACTGCGCCAATTGAACTTTCCGAGTATAAGTAGTAGTTCAGTAGTGGACAAAAGGCGCACTCATTGATTGGAGGAATAAAAGAGGAAATACCTCCCTCCTGCATTATTTTTACATGTGAAACTGTATATATGTTGTTGTTTTTTTTTTTTATTATTGTCTTTTTGCAATGGTGATGTAACCGTGCATCTGTATGTTTCAATTTTTGTCAACTGACTGTTTTGTGAAGAAGTTTGTATCCATGTATGTTTGAAAAAGAAAAAAAAACATAATATAGCTAAACATGTGCGGATTACCGGTGTTCGGCCATTCCTTACTACCCGGCGAAACGTCCTACACAATGCTCAGGGCGCTTGCGCATGCATTCACACGCATGCGCACATCGGTTGGAAGCGGCGAGTACTCACTATTTTTGTTTTTATTTAGTTATTTATAACCTTTTCACAGCCTCAAAGATACTTTTTGCATGTATTACCCTCTCATACTTTTAATCATTGTGTTTTTTTGTGTTAGCTTTGAAGCAGTTGACCACATTAGTCGAGTAGCGTATTTAAACCGTCCTTATTTGACATAACTACATTTAAGTATTTTCTGCAGGCATTTTATTAGTACGTTATTCCTGTATGCATCTAAACAAAACAAGTTCACAGCGCACGGTAGTACTTTAGGTGTCAAATTCGACTAATGTACGACGTTTCGCCGATGTAGGATATTTTGGCAGAACACCGGTTTCTAGGTATACCATTGTAAAACCGCAAAAAAATTACGTAATACCGTCCCTAAGGTATTAGCTATTTTCTATGTCCCAAAAACGCATGGAGAAATCCCTCGCTTGCAGCTGTAAGGCTCAACCCTCCCCCACCGGTTGTTGCTCAGTGTCAGTGAGTCAGCTGTGCTACACAATGGCTGGAGGAGGTAAAACTCCTAAATTTTTTCCCCTATTGAAAAAAACAAAATCGCTGGTATGGGAATACTTTGGCTACGGAAAAGTTACAGACGGGCACAGCTTAGAGGACGAGGGCCAACCGACATGTGAAAGATGTTTGCGGAGGGTGGCTGCCGATGATGCATTACCTCCAATATTATTTCGCATTTATACAGAATTAAAGGTTAGTAAACACTGCCATCCCACCAGCTACGAGAGTTAACTCCAGTGTGTTTAGTGTGTCTAGTGGTGGTAAAATGTGGCGTTTTTTTTCTCTCTGGCAACTGTCTGTGTTGAGAGAGTGTGTGTATAATATAAACATGATGCGAGTCTTACACACATGCTTTTTATGGATAATAATTCCATTTTCCATATTTTTTGTTCTGATTGCAATAATGTTGAGGTGTGGCTTTGGGTTTTAAGCTCATCTAAAGGACTACATTTATTCTAATTTGATTTAGAATATTTTAATTATTTTTTTTGTTATTGTTTAGATTTATTTTAACTTAACATTATACTTATGTTCCAATTTGCTAATACTGTATGTTTTTTTTTTTAAACCTAGATATCTCAAAGAAACACATTTTAGAGCTGTAATTGCAGTACCGTGATACCGTGAAACCGTGATATTTTGGCTTAAGGTTACCATACCATCAGAATATCATACCAGCACATTCAGCACAGCATAACAAATCGCTGCTCGGCTGGTTCTGTGTATCCAATGGAACTCCTTAGCAACAACATTTGGTCATGGCTAATCGTCTGTCATTTTGCCATTGTTGATTTTGAGTAGCGTCCGCGCTGTACGTCCGCTTCCAATGATGCTCTGCATGTACCGTCACAGCCTAGAGCATGACAGCTCCACGCTATAATGCTGCACATAAAGTAGCAAAGCACACACTGCTCCGATTGTATTCACAAGCGAAGCAGGGTGCGTTTAAAGCGGACCGAGACCCATGATTTTTGAGCGGACTAGAGTTTGGTTGTTTGGTCCGAACTACAGTTCGGATGCGCATTCATATTAAAGGACTCTCTCAGAAAATTAACTCCGGTGTGTTTAAAACGTACCAAACAGTGCCAGTGTGAAAGCCCCCTTGGTGCCGTCAGTCGCACTGAAACATTAGCATTCACAGCTAGTCCTCACAATTTTAATGATTTGTGACGTCTATTGTTGTCAGTGTCAGGCAATGAGACAGTTTAATAGTATGAAATTAAAAAAAAATAATAATAATAAAAAATCTGACCATAATCATTTTTTCTGTATTAATTCATTGTAATTTCATTCATTGAAAACAGTGGTTCTTAACCTTGCTAATGGTACCAAACCTTACAAGTTCCACATGTGCATTCACTTAACCGTCAGAGTTAGATAATTAAGCTTTTTTTTTTCCCTAATTCAACACTGATGAAGTTAAGCTAACCAGCTAGTATCTACTGTGAGCAAATTCCTGTTGAAATTTCTTCTCACTTTTGCAGCCTGTTTTTAAAAAGGTCCAAATTTATTTATAATTGAAATACTGTGTATATATATTATATATATTTTTTATAATTTGACAGTAGTATATGGCAGAAAATACTCAGGTGACTTGAAGTTCCGCTCTGAGACCCCCAATTTGGCCAACTTTCAAAATTGTCCGATATGCATGTGTGATACATCATTGGAAAGCTTGAAATCTCAATTTTCTGGGGAAAGAAAAAAAATTTGAACAGGAGGGCATTTAAAAAAAAAAATTCTAAACAGCAAAACCGTATCTGGAGGTGAGAGCAAAAGTAGAGACGCCATGACATTAACGAGATATTATTGCGTACTTACCTTGTTACGATCCAAAAATTCCATGTAGCATGTATCACCGAGTCTCAATACACAGCTGTGAATGGCCACAGCTGGATTTTATATAGATTTTGTGGGTGAAACATGGTAATATAACAAGGGTGCCATCAAGGAGTGGTCGAGATTTTCTTTTCCATATATATACTGTACCCTTTTAAACCTTTTTTTTTTCAATTTTTCTTTGGATTGATTATCATCTAACATATCGGAGAAAATGCGACAGTAACACAACAAAAAAAAAAAAAATACAATTAAGCTATAGATATGAGGTAGATATCTGTGAATTTTTTACAGACGCCATTTTTTTCATTGTGACGTAATTTGTTTAAAAGTTTAAAATATGCGAGTGAATCATTTTTTTAAAGTCGTTTTTTTTTTTTTTTTTTTCTTTAATGAAATATTAGACATCAATGATTCAAAGCCAAAAATGACAGACATTTTGAATAATAAATATAATTAATTACCTTCGTTTTATGGCTGGGTTGAAACAAAAGCGGTTGCGTGACGTCTGTAAACGGGGGTTTCCAGGGTAAAACGGAGAAATTAAAACTAGTTCAGGGGCTTAATGCGCCAAGAATCTGCTATGGCAGCATATAGACATATTGTTCTATCAAACAAGACAGTTGTTTTGGCTAAAAATACAGCAGTTTCTTTTAAAGAGGAGTGCAAGAGCAGAAACTGCTTTTTCAGTCTTGTCTGTGTTTTCCGCCATATACTAGTATATATAAATGTCAGTCTCAAGATTTATTTCCGTCCAGTGTTGCATTAATTTTTCACCAAGATCTTGCATTGATCATGGCAGAGTCGGACCACTACGTAAAGCCTTTTCCAGCACAGCGAAAAAGATTCTCAATGGGGTTAGGATTTAAAACCATAACAACAAACTTTAACTGGTCATCTGTTCTTGTGATTCTCTGTTTTTAAAAACTTACAGTAATTCCATTTCCATGTTTAAGTGAAGCAATTGGATACTTCGCAAATATAACCAGAGTGGATGCAAGTCATAATTTTTAGAATGTCAAGTTAATTAAGGTTTAAAGCTGGCTGAAGATTTAAACCCAGTAGACGACTGACAAGGAAGACATGCTGAAACCATTCATCGAAGAACTCGAATAATTGGATCCCCAGGGATCTTTTATTTCTGTCGAAAAAAGGTGTTGCTGTTGTAGCAATTGGATTGGAAGAGTTTTAATAAAGTCCAAATTAAGTCTTATTGTTGTTGTTTTAGTACCTCACTTTACCTGGTGTCTTGGCTCTGAAATTGAAAGCATCTTCTTTCTTCACTATAAAAAAGGATTAAGAGTGCAAGGAACATTTACCGTTTATCGACCGTATCTGACATCTTGGTTTGGATACCCTTCAAAATCAATCGGGCGCTTGCCCTGACATCCTTGTAAATGATGAACTTCAGCTTCATTGCTGATCGGTTGATTTGTCGGCAGTGCATTAAAAACGTCAAACGGCGGCACAATTGTGCGTTGCCCCTTTGTCTATTTTCTTCCCCTTTTGCAACCTGGCAAATGCATATCACGCCATAAAAGTGTGCAATAAAGCTCAATAAAAGTGTCAAGTGTGAGCTACACACAAACGCCTGGCCAGTGAATATTAATTAGCCACCTTGTTTCCTGCTCGTCGTTGAAGGCGACGCTCTGCCAACCGCTTATCTACGCATTTTTATCACATTTTTGTGGCGTGATTGTAAAAGACAGCATTGGAAACAAAGCAAAGTCATTTAGGCCTCAAAGTCTGTATAAACGGCTTAAAAAGTTAAATGACTTCAAAAGTGGAATTTGGCTCACTTTAGTGATAGGAAATGGAGTGCATCCTTGTCTGTTAGTGCAGTCCTACCAACAGCCAGAGAAAATGCCCACAAACAAAGGTGAAAGGCAGGAATCAAACCCTCAACCTTAGACCGGTGAGGCGGTCATGTCAACCACAAGCAAAAGTGGGTGGAGTATCCCAAAATTTTACTCAAGTAAGAGTCATGTTACTTAAAAATAATATTACTCAAATAAAAATTGTCATCCCAAAAAATTTACTCAAGTACAAGGAAAAAAGTATTCGTTAAAAAAAAAAAAAAAAAAACTCAAGTAATGAGTAACATTGTGAGTAACTTGTTACAATGTCAGATTTTTTTTTTTTTATGTTTTTTTTTCCTTTTTCCCATCATCATCTAATATGTTATTATATCGTTCTATAACCTATTAAAAAAAACAGAAAATCACATTGTTTGATTTTTAAAGAATTTATTTCCAAATTAGTGGGAAATAAGTATTTGGTCACCTACAAACAAGATTTCTGGCTGTCAAAGAGGTCTAACTTCTAACGAGGTCTAACGAGGCTCCACTCGTTACCTGTATTAATTGCACCTGTTTTAACTCATTATCGGTATAAAAGACACCTGTCCACAACCTCGGTCAGTCACACTCCAAACTCCACTATGGCCAAGACTAAAGAGCTGTCGAAGGACACCGGAGACAAAATTGTAGACCTGCACCAGGCTGGGAAGACTGAATCTGCATTAGGTAAAACGCTTGGCGTAAAGAAATCAACTGTAGGAGCAATTATTAGAAAATGGAAGACATACAAGACCACTGATAATCTCCCTCGATCTGGGGCTCCATGCAAGATCTCACCCTGTGGCGTCAAAATGATAACAACAACGGTGAGCAAAAATCCCAGAACCACATGGGGGGACCTAGTGAATGACCTACAGAGAGCTGGGACCACAGTAAAAAAGGCTATTATCAGTAACTCATTGCGCCGCATGGGACTCAAATCTTGTACTGCCAGACGTGTCTCCCTGCTGAAGAAAGTACACGTCCAGGCCCATCTGCGGTTCGCTAGAGAGCATTTGGATGATCCAGAAGAGGACTGGGAGAATGTGTTATGGTCAGATGAAACCAAAATAGAACTTTTTTGGTAGAAACACAGGTTCTCGTGTTTGGAGGAGAAAGAATACTGAATTGCATCCGAAGAACACCATACCCACTGTGAAGCATGGGGGTGGAAACATCATGCTTTGGGGCTGTTTTTCAGCAAAGGAACCAGGACGACTGATCTGTGTAAAGGAAAGAATGAATGGGGCCATGTATCAAGAGATTTTGAGTGAAAATTTCCTTCCATCAGCAAGGGCATTGAAAATGAGACGTGGCTGGGTCTTCCAGCGTGACAATGATCCCAAACGCACAGCCAGGGCAACAAAGGAGTTGCTTCGTAAGAAGCATTTCAAGGTCCTGGAGTGGCCGAGCCAGTCTCCAGATCTCAAATCCATAGAAAATCTATGGAGGGAGTTGGAAGGCCGTGTTGCCCAATGACAGCATCAAAACATCACTGCTCTAGAGGAGATCTGCATGGAGGAATGGGCCAAAATAACTGTGTGAAAAGCTTGTGAAGAGTTACAGAAAACGTTTGGCCTCCATTATTGCCACAAAGGGTACATAACAAAGTATTGAGATGAACTTTTGGTATTGACCAAATACTTATTTACCACCATGATTTGCAAATAAATTCTTTAAAAATCAAACAATGTGATTTTGTTTTCTTTTTTCCACATTCTGTCTCTCATGGATGAGGTTTACCCATGTTGTCAATTACAGGCCTCTCTAATATTTTCAAGTGGGAGAACTCGCACAATTAGTGGTTGACTAAACACTTATTTGCCTCACTGTATAAGTTAGGAAGTTATTGAGAAGCCTTTTGGTTATTGATATGTTTGCTGTCCTATAATTAACAGGTTAAGAAAGTTGTTTCATGGACCAAGACCACAACAGTCTCCTCTCCTTTAGCACCAAATGTTTTTATCTGATGGCAAAGCACAATACCTGTTGGGTTTATGTCTTAGTTCTGTGCTCATTGCTCAGGGAACACCTCTTCAATGACATTGACTAATTGATTGTGATTGACTCTATTATATTTATTTGAAGTAATAAATATTGACACTTTATTTGAAGTCGGGACTGTTTTCGTCTGTTTTGTTCATTATAATAATGTTCATGTCATCATGAAAAATCTGGTTAGGTCAAAGGCAAATCTATGTTGAATCCACCACTAGTTTTTTTTAAACTCCAAGTGTTCAAAAGTCAGGTGAATATACATTTTTAAATTATATTTTTATTATCGGTTATCGATATCGGTATCGGCTTTGACGAACAGGAAGTTATTGATATCAGTATCGGTTTTAAAAAATGGATATCGTGCACCCCTAATTTAATGTGATTATACATTATAACTTTTAAAATCTTGTCAGAATGTCTATCATTTGATTCCTCCTAGTGATTTTTCCATCTTTCCTTGCCATTTATATACACATAATAGGGATGTCCCGATCCAGGTTTTTGCACTTCCGATCCGATACCGATATTGTTTTGCACTTCCGATCCGATATCGATACTGGCCTATCTGAGCATGTGTTAAAGTTTAAAGTTATTTAGCCTCCTTACTTAGTTGTCAGACTCATGTTGAAAAAGGTTTTAGTACTCTTGATAACAACTTGCCAGCTGAATTAGGTGAGTTTGAATAACACACAACGGTTGGTAACAAGAAACTGACCTGTTTATTCAGTGACAAACACAAAACATTATAAAGAACAAACAGAAATGGCATAGTCAGTCAGTAAAACGTGCAAATAATATTGTAAACGGTCTTAAAAAAGCAAAACACACCAACAACCTCAGTGGAAAATCCCACAAATCCCCCAAGCTATTAGATGCTTTTAATGTTTCGTGCATTCGTTACAAAAATTGTATAAAAAGCCTCTCAGGTTTAAATAAACGACTATTTCAGTATCAAGTTAACATTTAAAAACATTAAATAAAATACTCAAGTCCCCATTCTGTATCAGCAGCTTTAAACTACATTCAATTCATTTAATTTTGCAAATCAACTGTTAAAGGTGTTAAAATTGCTCCCGTTATTCCATAATTTCCCTTCTGTCTACTTTCGACATGTGAAAGTTTTAAAACTGTTTTGAAGATAGATTCAAGTCATGATTTTGCCGATTTAGGAGTATTTTAGATAAAAAGTTAATTAGGTTCGCTTGGAAGGTTCACAACAACCTACCAGGGAAGTCTCCTGCTTTAAGATGGCAGCTGTTTACTAACGCAACTAGTTTTCAATAATTCAATGTTGCTAACGCCGTCGAGTCTGTCATGTTGCATCTTGGACTGTATACATATGATATCTATTATCTACAGTAAAATGATGTTGACGTAGTTTGTAGCGGCTGTCAGTAGCAGTCAGGTATTCTTGTGTTTTTTATCCAGCGGCATGAGTTGAGCTAAAGCCGTGAGTTGAGCATTGGCATTACCCGGGACTATGACAAGCATGATGTTTACTCTCTGGACGCAATGCGGTCTGTTTCTCATTGCGTCCCAAAGACCGCGCTGTGTATTAGTTCCGCTTTACTTGGCATATTTCAATAATCGGAATTTGGATGTTTGTGAATCGTTCTCGAATCTTCCACGGCCGAATCGCTCAAGGATGTAATGACGGCTGGGCATGTTGTACCGTGGTTCTAAGTGTTGGATGGTGCGTCTTTACTCACGAGAGATAATGGCTCGTCATCCAGAGTGAAATCTTCGGCAATGACTCTTGTTATTCCCTGGGCTTTGGGACTGTCCAGTGCCAGTTTGTCACGCATAGCAAACGTTTCTGCCAGTGTTAGTTGTGTAGGACCTTTCTTTTTGGTCTTCGGTTTTCTTAACATACTTCTTATATTGTTTGTGGTGGTATTTCGCTAAATGCTTAATTAGGTTGGTTGTATTCAAACTTCTTACAGCTTTACCACCACGTTTGACTTTATTGTGGCATATGTTGCACTCTGCCTCTTCGTCTTTGTTGTCCTTTAAGGTGAAATGATCCCACACAGCTGACATTTTACCGATAAAGTCTCTTGGTAAATTGGGAGACGGTAATGTAAATGTAGTGTGTTGAAGATGTGCCGTGAAATGCGGACCGGATTTTAGGGAAACCGAAGCAAAAACTGGAAAGGATTATGTAAATCGGTGCACTGGAAAACCATGACCGGACTTTTAAAAAAAAAAAAAACTGGATCAGAAGTCTGGATCGGAATTTTTCCGTGTTGGCCGATCCGATACCAATGCACATATTTTTGCCCATATCGGCGTCCGATCCGATCCAAATATCGGATCGGGACATCTCTACACATTAATACAACTTTTTACCCACGGCCATCTGCAGAACTGTCGTCAGGCAGTATTTCCACTACATTTGATCGATTAACATCACTGAAACCGTTGAAAAATATTTCTCAATCACCAACCACTCTCCCAGCCATGCTTTCGAGATTTTTAATGGTTTTGCCACCTGCTGCACCACAGTGGAGGATTGTACAAGCATTCCAGAAGTGATCTTGTGCTCAATGGAGCGACACAAGATGACAAAAGAGGGTGTTTAAAGAGTGTCATGGGGCACAGATTGTCTTGTCACTAAGGCTTTTTTAAGGAATGCTCCAGATGGCTATCTGCCATTAAGGTTCTCCCAGTGTAATGTGTGTATGTGTACGCAAGTGTGCCTTCCCTTACTTTCATTTCCCTCGGTGCAAATAGTTGTCGCGCCGACTACTCAGTCAAGAGGCTCTCGTCTATGTTTCCTCTAATGCCTTTGCTCTTTTTCATTCCCCTGCAGGTCCCTCTGAGACCCTTGAGCTTCACCGGCGAAGGATGCTGGAAATAGGAGGCCAAGCATCCATCTTGTTTTTGACGGCTCTCCGCCAACAGGAGATAAATCCAGCCTTTGGATTTGGACCACCTGAAAAAAAAAAAGTAACCCTGATGCAGGAACAGGGCGATTAGGATTTGTGGGGCTGTTTTGCAGACAGAAGGCTGAAATTAAAACGGAGGGGATGCAGTTGTAGTCATCAAAGTCATCACATTTTATTGCACAACAATATTATAGAGGCTTATTCATTTTGAATAAAAGATGAATTACACTTATATGGCAAATTTTGCCTACGTTGCTTGTCAGCGATCTGCCATTCAGTATTTGACTGCTCATTAGGTTAACTCATTGACTGCCATTGACGGCGATAGAAATCCACCCCATTTGACCTTGTTAGGCTGGCAGTGAATGGTCATGTTTCAGTGCCAGTGACGTCAATAGACGTCGAATTCATTCTGACTGTGAGGAGCTGGCAGCGATCATTCAGCCAAAATGTATTGGACATCTATTACTTTCAATGGCAGCCAATTAATTGCACTTTGCAAAAGCATAAAGAAAATGGATGAATGGAAGGATAGCAAAGCTGAGTTTATATTAGTTAAAGCTGTATTTCAATCAGTGGTGTTGCTAGGGTCTGTTGGAGCTCCATGCGAGAAATCCCTGGACCACCCACGCCGCAGAAATGTATTTTTTGCACACATAAATGCACAATAAATAATTAAACAATGTATAAAGCCACATCAAAAGAAACAAAGTTGGCAGACTATACAATATATATATCAGTGGTGGATCCTGGTCTCTCATTGAGTCAAAGTGTGTCCGCCAATGAGTGTTTTGTGAAGGTAGGGAAAGAAAATAGTACCAGAAGTCAAGTCTTCAAACACAAGCAGCTCTAATTAAAAAAAAAAACAACAACAAAAAACACCAGAAATAGAAGCTCAATTTTTCACTAGTCGTCTTTAAAAAAAAGCAAATGTCGCTAGCATGATGATGGAAGTCTCCGGTTCAACTCAGAACAACAAAATGAAAATTGAAAAATGCCTCCCGAAGATGTTAATACAACAAGATCAATTATTCACTCATTTCGCTGTCATTTAAAAAGGGATTTAGCATCAGACAGTTCCTCCAATCATTATGCAGAGAAGCTAGTGCCAGCTGAGACCCGTCAACTACCTATAGACCCCCCAGGGAAGCGCAGCGTCCGATGGGCAGGATAAACCCAGTGTTATAAAACCAGTGTTAAGAAGCTAATTCTGAACAAAGGTTGAACGTGTTGTAGCGCATATTTAGTAAATGACATGTACACACTACGGCAGGGGTGGGCAAACCAGTCCTCAAGGGCCGTAGTGGGTCCTGGTCTTTGTTCCAACTGATCCAGCACAGACAGTTTAACCAATGAGGTTTCTGCTGAAACAAAAAGCACCTGACTGCGATCAACTGATTGCGCTTGCAAGACACTTCTTGATGGGTTGGAACAGAAACCGGCATCCACAGCCGGCCCTTTGCGGAATAGTTTGACCACCCCTGCACTACGGTATACATTTGATCACTTATTTTTTTTATACTTTTGGGGAAGCTGAGCTTCCTTTGCAGTCTTAGAGCAATCGCCACACACACACACACACATATATATCGCACAAAAGTGAGTACACCCCCGCATTTCTGCAGATATTTAAGTACAGTATTGGCCCGAATAGAAGACGGTGTTTTTTGCATTTAAATAAGACTGAAAAAGTGGGAGTCATCTTATATTCAGGGTCTAGACATTATACCCATTCAATACACTAGATGGCGCCAGATATCATTGATGCGAACGCTGAACTTGAGGAGTAATGTTCTGTCATGATAGATCTCAGCTACTCCTAAAGTTAGCATTATTTTATTGCAATGTTTTTCCTTATCCAGATTTGTTTCAAGACAACAGTTACAGGTAGACCTCACTTTGATGGTTAATGCAGTTATTGCAATTTTGTTGTTTTATCACAATAGATTGGTTTATTTACAATTCAAAAACCAGGAGCCATTCGTTTACGAATGTGATTGCACTTTAGTTTACATATTTAAATGTTCAGATATTAAGATTTGAATGAGACAAAATAACATGCTTTTTCTCTCAAATATATTGTTATAATCATATGTTTCAGATGCACTGTAATTATTTTCTGTATAAAAATTAATTTGGTGTTCAAAAATTCGTTTTTCAAACTTGTCTTGAAAAAGAGGGGGTCGTCTTATAATCATGGCCATCTTATATTCGGGCCAATACGGTATATCTTTTCATGGGACAACATTGACAAAATGACACTTTGACACAATGTAAAGTAGTCTGTGTGCAACTTATATGATAGAGCTAATTTATTTTCCCATCAAAATATAGCCATTAATATCTAAACCCCTGGCAACAAAAGTGAGTACACCGCATGGGAACTACGTACATCCCTAAATGTCCAAATTGAGTACTGCTTGTCATTTTCCACCCAAAATGTCATGTGACTTGTTACAGGAGTGCTGTCAGCATTCCTGCAGAGATTGAGGGGGGGGGGGGGGGGGGTCATTCCCACCGCCATGCTTGACTGTAAGCATGACACACTTATCTTTGTACTCACCTGGTCGCCGCCACACATGCTTGAGACCATCGGAACAAAACAAATTAATCTTCGTCTCATCAGACCATAGGACATGGTTCCATTAATCCATGTGCTCTGTTGACATGTCATCAGCAAACTTATTGCGGGCTTTCTTGTGTACCGTCTTCAGAAGAGGCTTCCTCCTGGGGTGACAGCCATCCACACCAATTTGATGTAGAGTACAGCGTATGGTCTGAGCACTAACAGGCTGACCCCACATCTCTGCAGCAATGCTGACAGCCCTCCTGTAACGAGTCGCATGACATTTTGGACGGAAAATGACAAGGAGTACTCAATTTGGACATTTAGGGATGTACGTGCTTCCCATGCGGTTTACTCACTTTTGTTGCCAGGGGTTTGGATATTAATGGCTATAATTTGGGTTATTTTGAGGGGAAAATAAATGAACTCTATTATATAGGCTGCACACAGACTACTTTTCATTGTGTCAAAGTGTCATTTTGTCAGTGTTGTCCCATGAAAAGATATACCGTATTGGCCCGAATATAAGATGGCCATGATTATAAGACGACCCCCTCTTTTTCAAGACAAGTTTGAAAAACAAATTTTTTAACACCAAATTAATTTTTATACAGAAAATAATTACAGTGCATCTGAAACAAATGATTATAACAATATATTTGAGAGAAAAAGCATGTTATTTTGTCTCATTCAAATCTTAATATCTGAACATTTAAATATGTAAACCATGAAAAGATATAATTAAATAACTGGAGAAATGCGTGGGGTGTTCTTACTTTTGTGATACACTGTATATATATATGTATATATATATATATATATATATATATATATATATATATATATATATATATATATATATATATATATATATATATATATATATATATATATATATATATACATATAAACATTTAAATAGAAAAATGTTTAATAGTATAAATACAAACATCAAAGTTTCACTTTTCACACAGCGTCCACAGGGAGCATCAAGTGCTGGTTGCTACAGCAGATTGGGGTGAGCCCCAAGTGGGGGGGTTTGCTACTGCGGGTTCATTTCAAATGAGCAATTCCTAACGTTTCTTTGGAGTACATTTTGGCAGACCTCAGGGACCCCTTTATTGTTTGGGGCCCTAAGCAACTGCCAGGCTTGTCCGCTAGCACAGCCTCAGATTTCTATATAACAATCAAGAAAGTAATTGATTTTGGTGTTAAAGGGATCCACGGATAGAAAGACTTGTAGTTCTTAAAAGATAAACGTTATTATGAGTTAAAATGATTTTATATCGAAACCAGTCTTGATGTTTTCGTTTTTATACAATTTGTTGTTGGCGGTTATGTCACATGGTTATGCTGCCGCTCTTCCAGAGTATGACTCTTAGCGACATAAACAACCCTTTGAATTTGAACTCGAATTTGAACTCGAGAGGAACATTAATGAGCATTACAGCACTGTCGATAATTAACAAAACGAGCAGCAAAGACAAAATAAACAGTTAAGAAGGGATGACACGAGACGAGAGTAGGAACATAGATTTCATAACCAATTGACATGACACGGGAAACGGGGCCGATTCGTAGGGCACCTATTTTCAAAAACTTCAAATTCAAATATTACAAAACCAAAGCTGCTACCAACATAAAACCAAAACAGACACCTTAGCCATATATGAGTCTCCATGAGCAGCGGCATAGAAAAATTCAAAGTCTTTCCCTTATAAAATCCCGATTAATTATTTTTTATATAAGAATAACACAACTTAAAATGGCTATAAAAGTCTCAGATTTTACACTAGATGCACGAAAATCACCAAATGCAGAGATAATTACCTATATTTTCAAGCTCAATAGCAATATTAACATATGTTTTTGACCAATTTTTTTTTATTTACTGCAAGTTTTCAACAGCTAACAAATAACTTAATGTAACATAAGAAACGTAATACTTCAGGAAAACATGCAGAATAAATTATATGTAAATAGATAATTTATATACAATCACAACTTATTATAGAACTTATTATAGAATACAGTTGCCCTTTATTATTATTATATACTGTTAGCGAATGAGGCTAGCAGCCACCTGGCGTAACAGGAGCTTTTCTGACGAAATATCTTGTGAATAAATGCTTAAATCCCGGAATTTTTCATAGATACGGCCGTAAAACAGTCTCGATTCTTGGTTAAAAGTAGGGTTGTTTCGATCATGTTTTTTTGCTCCCGATCCGATCCCGATCGTTTTAGTTTGAGTATCTGCCGAGCCTGATATTTCCCGATTCGATTGCTTTTTTTTGCTCCCGATTCAATTCCAATCATTCCGGATAATTTTTCCCGATCATATACATTTTGGCAATGCATTAAGAAAAAAATGAATAAAACTCGAACGAATATATACATTCAAAATACAGTACATAAGTACTGTATTTGTTTATTATGACAATAAGATGGCATTTACATTATTAACATTCTTTCTGTGAGAGAGAGGGATCCACGGATAGAAAGACTTGTAATTCTTAAAGGATACATGTGACTTTGTATATTGTGACTAAATATTGCCATCTAGTGTATTTGTTGAGCTTTCAGTAAATGATACTGCTGCCATTTAACTTCTGCCCAAATGCATGATGGGAAGTGCAACCAAGACTGTGCGTCGTGGTACCAATTGATATATCTTCTCTGCGTTGGGAAATACCATAGAGTGTTAAGAAAAAGATCAACTACTACTTTTCTTCCCTACATTGCTTTCCACGATATTTCTAATGGTTGAGAGAGGGATTGTAAGGCTTTAGCCAATTTAAAAAAGGCTTCAAAGGCTGCCAAAATTCTCTCTACTCATTTTACGTTGCCTTTTAACTCTATGAGTACGTAAAATGGGGCCATTATAGATTGAACGCGAAAATGCGTGAGTGGGTAGTGCAGCGCATGCGTTAAATATTTAAATGTTATTACTGCCGTTAACTCGATAAATTTGATAGCCCTACTTTAAGCCAAAACTACAGACTCTGGATGAGTGTAAGACATTTTGTCTAACGTTACATACAATTAGAAAATGATTTAACTAAAAAAAATATATATATTAAAAAAAGGCATGTCCGATATTTTTTTTGCCGATTCCGATACTTTGAAAATAACGTGATCGGATCCCGATCGATCGGGACATCTCTAGTTAAAAGCAAAGAAAACCTTGCAGTTAGCGTTTATTTTACGTATATTGACGAAGCACAATACTACTATGTTAGCGAATAAGGCTAGAGGCCACCTGGCGTAAAAGGAGCTTTTCTGGCGAAAATTCTTGTCAATAAATGCTTAAATCCCTGAATTCTTCATAGATATGGACGTAAAACAGTCTCAATTCTTGGTTAAAAGCAAAGAAACCTTGCAGTTAGCGTTTATTTTACGTATATTGACAAAGTACAATGTTACTATGTTAGGGAATGAGGCTAGCGGCCACCTGGCGTAAAAGGAGCTTTTCAGGCGAAAATCCTTGTCAATAAATGCTTAAATCCCTGAATTCTTCATAGATATGGACGTAAAACTGTCTTGATTCTAGGTTAAAAGCAAAGAAACCGTGCAGTTAGCGTTTACTTTACGTATATTGACAAAGTACAATGCTGTTAGCGAATGAGGCTAGAGGCCGCCTGGCGTAAGCAGAGCTTTTGTGGCGAAAATTCTGTGAATAAACGATTAAATTCCTGAATTCTTTATAGATATGAATGTAAAAGTCTCGATTCTTGGTTAAAATTAAACTATGAGGCTAGTCAGTTACGAAAATTAGCTGCCAACATGTGTAAAAATTCCTGCGAATAAATGCTTCAATCACGCATGCATGGTACGAAAAATATAATATTTACCTTGAATCCTCGGACAAATCACTCCTTAGACAATCATTCCTGTCTGTAGGCTATGCAGTACAGCTTTCGTAGTTAAATCCAATTGTAAGTAAATCCAAGCTTAAATCTGACATGAGCGTGTGCCGTCTTCGGCTATTACTAAATGAAGCTCGGCCCCCTCTGATAAGGCATTGCGCAAAGAATGACGACGTGACACGTCAATAGTGATGATGTCTATGGTTGGGAAAAAAAACTGTGTTCTGCCAAAATGTGCTACACCGGCAAAACATCGACAAGAGGCGAATTTAATACCCAAAGTACTACCATGCACTTTCAGCTTATTTTGTTTAGATGCATACGGACAGACCATACTAAAGATGCTTTAACAAAATAACAATAATTGGAAGGTCTCGCCGCGTAGAAGGAATTGCAGTAACCCGGTAGTATTCGTTGAGTGATAGTGACAATCTACGACTACGTCGTCACCCTGAGCGTCCATAAAACAGGATGACCTCCGTAGGTCAAAACATGTACCGTATTTTTCGGACTATAAGTCACAGTTTTTTTCATAGTTTGGCTGGGGGTGCGACTCATCCTTTGGAGCGACTTAAGTGTGAAATTATTAGGGCTGCAGCTATCGAATATTTTTCGAGTAATTGACTGAAAATTCTATGGATTAATCGAGTAATCGGATAAAACAAATATATTTTTAGGTGAAGAGCAATTATAAATATACATGAGAAAACAAGACATTTCATCTAATCTTGAACCATTTTCAGTCAATCAATGTCTTTATTTTCGATGTATATTGTTGAAAACAGCCAACAATTGCATCTCAGATGTAACTAGAATAAAAAAAAAAGACTAATTCACTGCTTTCACTCAAAAAACTTTTAGATCTTATTAAAAAAAAACTGTATATACTGTATATCTTACTTAAAAATGCCATTACGCTTGATAACACACATCACTTAAAAGTTAGGATTTTTTTCCCACGTGTTTCAATTGAATTTCTATTTGTGTCAAGCCATTTTTAAGTTCTAGTTAAGTTTTAAGTTAGTCTAAACTGTAAGTCCTGATAGGATTTTGAGTTTTTGCAGTGTTCAAAATAAATGTATGATACAGGCTGTATTGGAGCACATTAGGGACCAGTGCTACTTGGTGTTTTATCCAGCAATGACTACTGAGCTAAAACTGATAGTTAGCAATATTAAGTTTTTATTTTACACCCTCATCACTCCACAACGCTATGTTATGTTAAAGCCTGTATGTAAGGCACGTTAGCCACGCATCGACAGTGGTCATAATTAATAGAAACCTAGCCCTCCGCAGGGCTAACGTTACATGAGCTAGTGAGAGTAACGTTAATAATATTTATTAGCGCTTAGCGCTCTTTATTAGCGCTTAAGTGCTCTTTATTAGCGCTTAGTGCTCTACTGCGTTAAGATGGCGGCTGTTTACTAGCCCAGACGCGGCCGAGTCTGTCATGTCGCATCTAGTTCAACATACATGTGATCTCTATGAGACGCATCAGACGCTACCTGCCACCAACGCAGCATCGTGCGGGCTAGTATTTAGCAACGTCGGTGTCGTTTCTAGCGGCTGTCGGCTGCGGTAAGTTTTTTTTTTTTTTTTTTTTGCTTCTTCCTCTACGCACGTGACATCAGCGCGTTGTCCCGCATTAAAAGAAGTCCGAGCAAAACGTGATGCTTAGAGCTGTCAAAATAAACAATTACTGGAGGTGAATAAAATTACTCGGATCAGTTTTTAAACTCGAGTTATTCGAGTTGCTCGAGTATTCGTTTCAGCTCTAGACATTATTAACACATTATTATATCATTTCACATGTTATTTTGGTGTTTTGGAGTGACACTGATGGTTTGGTAAACTTAGCATGTTTTTTTATACTATAGTTAGTTGAATAACTTAATAGCTATGTTACGTTAACATACTGGCCATGTTCGCATTTCGTTGTTCATGCATCATGTAACATTATCATACTGTACACTTGTTCAGCATGTTGTTCTCTATTGTATTTTTATTTTAAATTGCCTTTCAAGGTGACATATCTGTTCTATGTGTTGGATTTTATCAAGTAAATTTCCCTCAAAAATGCAACTTATACTCCGGTGCAACTTATATATGTTTTTTATCTCTTCGTTGGGCATTTTATGGCTGGTGCGACTTATACTGAGGTGCGACTTATAGTCCGAAAAATACTTTACTAAATATTATAGATTGTTAAATCAATGGCAATATTTTATGTGTTTCTAATAACATATTTTGGTAAAAGAGAACAATTGTGGCTTATTAGAGCCTACAAGTCTTTAAGTCCGAGGTTCCCTTTAAGAAAAAAGTAGTTTTACAAAATGTTATGTCATATAACTACAATGATTCAAAAGTATATAAATACTGTATAATTATTATTATTATTTTTTTTTAATCCAGTAAATTATGTTTTACCATGAACCAAATCAATGAAATCGGCGAAGATATTTTTGGACTTACCAGTTTGAGTGCAGTTTTCCTGGTGGGAGGTCTGAAAATTAAGACTTTCTATTTTTCTATTATGCAGCATAAGTAACTATATGTGGGAACTCACATTCGTTGACTCAAAAAGAGCATCACTAAACGCATTTTAGTCATTCTCCCCAAATACTTCAAGCTCAGAAGCTTTATTAGTTGAATTTCCATCATGGTTTCATTACAATATTGCTTTTTGATGGAATGTCATACTGCACTATAATGGCTTTATGGGGACTACAGAGTGACATCTGCCGTAGTTTCTTGTTTGAGACAACACTTCATGATGGTACAAAAAATGTCAATTGAGGCAGCTGTGAGTTTGGCCAACAGACGGACGATCCAGAGATGGGAATTGCCTTTAATGAACTTAGAGAACACGATTAAGTGTATGTATGTCTGTTTGCTTTGAGAGGTGTACCTGTTCTCTGCTGGACTGAAATCAGGTACAAATAATGTGCTGTTGGTATGGACCATACGTCAATGTGTTATCTATCTCACTATATAATAGACGCAGATTCTTGAAGTATTTCTATTTGAAGAGCATGTTTGATATACAGTATCTTTATATTTCAGGCCTTTTTCTACAGAGACTTTTAACATTTAAATAGAGAATATTTTTGATATGCTGTCTGACGACTGAGAGATGTCGATAACTAAACGTTATCACCGAGAGACACTTTCACAAGCGGCGCAGCATTGTGCGAGCGGGCGCTAAGAATATCAATGGTGCGAAGCGAGAAGTTTTTTGCGAACGCTCACCTTGTCCTTCCATGCTGTGTTTTTCAATGTGTTTTTTTTTTTTTTTTTTTGCAGAGCCTGTCTTTAGTTTCCTCTTTATTCATCACACTGCCAACTTAGTAATAGATTGTTTTTTCTCATTTGTTTCAATGCAGTGGAACGGTTCAACGTCTTGCCATTTGTAATTGGACCAACAACTACTAAACTCAATTTACCAAAGTTTTTGTACATGTATGTTCAATTTAACTCACTGGCTGCCATTGACAGAGGTAGACATCCAATCCATTTGGACTGGGAGAGAGCAGTGATCATTCTCTGCCACTCGCTGTCAACGGCACTAAAATATGATTATTCTGTTCGAACCCTGCCAGTTTATCTAGATTGGACGTTTATGATTGAAAATTAAATACATCTAAAGATTATTTGAAATGTGTCAATATCAGATTGCGGTAAAAAAACAAGCTACTTCAAGGGATCGGTTTTGCTCAACAACCACAACACAATTCAAACACTGAAAAATCTCAACGAAGTCTTATATCTATGCTGTCTGTATCCGCCAACGGATAGAAAGGAGATGATGAGAATTGAAATAAACACTTTGCACTTGATTTTGTCTCTCTTACATTTATGCAGCTTGTTTGTTGTAGGCTCTGTCCCTCAGAATCCAAAATGGGGTTAATGAAGTCGCCTACCCGAGCATGGTGCTTAATAAAAATAGTTTTTTTTTTCAAGGGGAATTAAATGACATCGACATCAATTGATTGGAGATTAGTGCGATGAAAGTGCCGGGTTTGCTTCGCAGAGCGAAAGGCCATCGGCTCTCTTGTGGAAGACAGAACAAATGCACGGTCAGTGGCAGTGTTGCTGTGCGCCATCGTAAAAGGTAAAGGTCAGGGTTGGAGAAATTAAGAAGCTGAGGATGTCAACACTTTTAATTTCTCAAACCAAATATTTTGCTGGTATTAAATTACCTGCAAAGGGTTGGATAATAAACAGTTTAGGGTGCTAAAGAGAAATAATTTATACTGCATGTGCAACTTCAATGGTCTTTGTATGTGTTGTACACTTGAACTGATCATCACAGCACACTTGAGCGAGTCTCAGTACCAAGACTAATCTGTGGGAGCAGTGCAGACCTTCCGCATAGGCGACCTAGGCGGTTGCCTCGGGTGCCATTTGTTGGAAGGGGGAAAATACTGTGGGGAAAAAAGGCTCCTATGCTACGCGTCCTGAACATTTTCTAACATCTCAAGTACATTTCAATATGCAACGTATAAAAAAATCAAAATATTTTCAAAAGGATTGAATCTGTGACTGTGAGTCAAATCATGACCTGGCGACCAGAACTTCTTGTTGCGCTTATTTTGTTCCTCTTGGGCTCTTGTTTACAGCGAAAGGTTTTGGGAGGGGTTGGGCATCGTTACTGTGTGTGCTTGTGCTATTGATGAATGAATGCCTCAATTCTGTTTCTGTCAATATTACGTTCAAGACTTTTTATATGAAAAAGTCTAGCTGCTTTCGGAAATCGACGAAAGCAGTTGGAAGAAAAATGGGCAGCCTTGTCTTAAATGCAAGTTATACATGAACCTAGCATTAGCTTTGTAGATAGCTTCTAACCAGAGGTGGGTAGTAAAGCATTACATTTACTCAAACAATGTTTAAAATGGCGGTGATTTCGTGCTGAACCGGAAACAACAGTGGGTATGAGGTTCACTGTGGGGTGGGTCAGTGATGCTGTGGGACTGTTTCGCTTCCAAAGGCCCTGGGAACCTTGTTAGGGTGCATGGCATCATGAATGCTTTGAAATACCAGGACATTTTAAATCAAAATCTGTTGCCCTCCGCCCGAAATCTGAAGATGGGTCGTCACTAAGTCTTTCAGCAAGACAATGACCCTAAACATATGGCCAAATCTACACAGAAATGGTTCACCAGACACAAAATCAAGCTTCTCCCATGGCCATCTCAGTCCCCAGACCTTGTTTTGTTGGCAAAAGGGGGTTGTACAAAGTATTAACACCAGAGGTGCTAATAATTGTGACACCCATTATTTGATGTCAAATAATTTTTTCTTTTTGTGGGATTTTTTCCCCACTGAATGAATGCACTTGTATTGAAGGTTGGATTTTTCTCTTTTTTTCCATTAAGGTCCCATATTATTTAAATTTTTAAAAAATATTAGAAGCTAAAAAACACATCTTTTTCAGGGGTGCCAAAAATTATGGAGGGCACTGTATTAGATTTTTTTTTTTTTTTTTTTTTTTTTGCCAGCGATGCCAAGAGTGAATCTACCAATGAGACGTCGCAACAATAATCACATGACTCCATTACACCAATCTGACGCAAGCTTGCTGTTCTATGATCACCCCACCATGTTCAATCATTTGGCGTCTTTAAAGCACCATAAAAAATGAAGTATTTGACATAGAGCGCTCCCCTCAACATGACTCGAAAGCGCGGATTTAAACCTCTCACAGTTTTTATTTGGCACCGAATGACCACGGATAATCGGACATATGATCCTTTTAATCTCATCATAGTAACTATGAAGGAACTATTGACTATTCAAAGTAAGAACTAGTTTCACAACTAGAGGGCACTCATGCTCTTTGTACGAATAATGCTTCATTACTGGCTTTTTTCTGATTTTTTTTTTTTTTTTTTTAATTTCTTTGGCTGAATGTGGTTATGTAATGGGTTATTGTACAGTATCATTATCACAGTTCATATAGATTGTGCTGAGAGAGAAAAAATACCATGTTTACAAAAAAAAAAAAAATCTAACAAAAATAAGCAGTTACTCCCGATGTCACTCATTCCTTGAGTATTCTTTTCGCTGGATAGTTTTTTTTTACTTTAGTACATTTTTTTGGGTTACTACTTTTACTCTTACTTAAGTAATATTATTTTAAAGTAACAATACTCTTACTTGAGTAAAATTTTTGGCTACTCTACCCACATCTGCTTCTAACCTGTTGACTCTCCCACTACTACATCCATGCAAGTTTGTGTTTATCCCCTTCACCTTCACCTACAGTACTTGTGTGAGTCTGGATTTTCCACATGGGCTCTAACTATAATTTAAAAAACACTATATGGCAGGAATATAAGGTAAAGGGCACATTATGTAAATGTCACTTTAATGCACGTGAACGGTTAATCACTGTTTTCAGATGAACAATAAACGTTGATGGATATACAGTGGGGCAAATAAGTAATTAGTCAACCACTAATTGTGCAAGTTCTCCCACTTGAAAAATACTTGAGAGGCCTGTCATTGTCAACATGGGTAAACCTCAACCATGAGAGACAGAATGTGGAAAAAAAACAGAAAATCACATTGTTTGATTTTTAAAGAATTTATTTGCAAATCATGATGGAAAATAAGTATTTGGTCAATACCAAAAGTTCATCTCAATACTTTGTTATGTACCCTTTGTTGGCAATAACGGAGGCCAAACGTTTTCTGTAACTCTTCACAAGCTTTTCACACACTGTTGCTGGTATTTTGGCCCATTCCGCCATGCAGATCTCCTCTAGAGCAATGACGTTTTGGGGCTGTCGTTGGGCAACACGGACTTTCAACTCCCTCCACAGATTTTCTATGGGGTTGCGAACTGGAGACTGTCTAGGCCACTCCAGGACCTTGAAATGCTTCTTACGAAGCCACTCCTATGTTGCCCTGGCTGTGTGTTTGGGATCATTGTCATGCTGAAAGACCCAGCCACGTCTCATCTTCAATGCCCTTGCTGATAGAAGGAGATTATAACTCAAAATCTCTCGATACACGGCCCCATTCATTCTTTCCTTTACACAGATCAGTCGTCCTGGTCCCTTTACAGAAAAGCAGCCCCAAAGCATGATGTTTCCACCCCAATGCTTCACAGTGGGTATGGTGTTCTTTGGATGCAATTCAGTATTCTTTCTCCTCTAAACATGAGAACCTGTGTTTCTACCAAAAAGTTCTATTTTGGTTTCATCTGACCATAACACATTCTCCAAGTCCTCTTCTGGATCATCCAAATGCTCTCTAGCGAACCGCAGACGTGCCTGGACGTGTACTGGCTTCAGCAGGGGGACACGTCTGGCAGTGCAGGATTTGAGTCCCTGGCGGCGCATTGTGTTACTGATAGTAGCCTTTGTTACTGTGGTCCCAGCTCTCTGTAGGTCATTCACTTGGTCCCCCCGTGTGGTTTTGGGATTTTTGCTTACCGTTCTTGTTATCATTTTGATGCCACGGGGTGAGATTTTGCATGGAGCCCCAGATCAAGGGAGATTATCAGTGGTCTTGTATGTCTTCCATTTTCTAATAATTGCTCCCACAGTTTGTCATGTCTAGGAAGTCATGTTAGTGTTTTGTTTGTTGGTGCAGAATTTCCTGCTTTTATTTTGGTAATATCATTCTGCCTGGTTCCAGCTTTACTTCCTGCTCTACCCAATCAGGCTGATCGTATCCACCTGTGAGCCATTGTATATATAGTCTGAATCTAACCTTGCCCTGTGTCGGCTCGTCTTGTATCCTGCCATGTTCCATGTTACCAGCTCATGTAAGCCTTTTCTTGACCAAGATTTACGTTGTGTTCAAATGCCCTTTTTGTTACTTTGTTGACTTTGCTCATATTTTTGGTATCCAGCATGCGCTGTGATTTTTCGTTGACTTTGCCCAGATGTTTGGTGTCCAGCAAGCGCTGTGATTTTTCGTTGGCTCTTTTTGAACTCCTGTGAATTGAAAATAAATATTTTTGTTAAAAAGGAACATTCGTGCATTTGGGTCCTTAGTGAATCCCTGTCACAGTTAATTTCTTTACACTAAGCGTTTTACCGATTGCAGATTCAGTCTTCCCAGCCTGGTGCAGGTCTACAATTTTGTCTCTGGTGTCCTTCGACAGCTCTTTGGTCTTGGCCAAAGTGGAATTTGGAGTGTGACTGACTGAGGTTGTAGACTGACTGAGGTTGTGGATAGGTGTCTTTTATACCGATAATGAGTTAAAATAGGTGCCATTAATACAGGTAACGAGTGGAGCCTCATTAGACCTCGTTAGATAAAGTTAAACCTCTTTGACAGCCAGAAATCTTGCTTGTTTGTACGTGACCAAATACTTATTTTCCACTCTAATTTGGAATTTTTCACATTCTGTCTCTCATGGTTGAGGTTTACCCATGTTGACAATTACAGGCCTCTAATCTTTTCAAGTAGGAGAACTTGCACAATGGGTGGTTGACTAAATACTTATTTGCCCCACTGTATATCCTTTTAAGTTGTAAAAATACAATATTTACAAAACAACAATTTTTAAAGAATATAATATCATTCTTCGGGGGTGGAGGGCTCCTAGGTAGTCATTCACCTAGGGCTGGTCCTGTATGGGAGGGGGCATGGTGCCACAAGGGTTTGAGACAGGAAATACATAGAAGAAGCCGGTCCAGTTAGGCCCGATTACCTATATAACTGCACATTACTTTACGAACTAAATTGTTAAAAAATGTTGGTTCCCTTCGGAACATCCATCAAATGTGGTACACGTTGAAAATAGAGACTCAAATCATCTGATGGCGCCTGAAGATAGCCACATATGTAATACCTCAAAAGGCCTTGTCTTCCTGTCACATTGCTTGTTTGAGTATTCTAAAGTGTCTTCACATCTGTGCTGCATGAAAGGAAAACACACAGTGGCAAGTGTTCATTCATTCATGCACGTCACTGTTGTTTGGCATGTGGCTTGGAGTTGACTGACTGAAGGCCCTCAGGGCAAAACATTACAATTTACACACAAGTTGCAAATGTGTGAGACAGTGTATATCCATATACACTACTGCATGAGCGCATTTGTTTCCCATTTGTTTCTTTAAATTGTACGGTTCACTGGTTAAACTATTGTTTGGATTACCACACACAGAAAATTAATTTTTGTATCACAAAAGAAATCTAATTGTGTTAAAGGCAGGGTTTTTAAATGAATCAAATTAAATTGGGGAAGAAATATTAAGTGTATATTAAACAATACACTTGCACTTCTTTTCTGTAAACATTTGAACTATCCTACTAAAAAAATATGATAAGGAGGACATAGGAATGTATTGTTCACACTTTGAATTTTCCCAGGTTCCAATCCATGGTTCAGGCAAGCGTGTAGTTTTGCATAGGGTCCGTAGGGACATAACACGACCAACTTTTCAGGATGCTCAAATTGTCCCCACCAACTTTTAAGCACACTTATATGCTATGATATAATGAGTTCAGTTATATAGGTCAGTTACAACCCCTAGCAAAAAGTATGGAATCACCAGTCTCGGACGAGCACTAACTCTGACATTTTATTATGTAGAACAAACTCAGATAAAAAGCTTGAAAAAATAATGAATTAGTTCAAACGTGCAACTCCTTGGCATTCAGAAACACTGAAAGAAATGAATAAAAAACATTGTGGTGGTCAGTAAATATTACTTTTATAGAGCTAGTGCAGGGAAATAAATATAGAATCGCTCCATTCTGAAGAGAAAAAAAAAATGGAAACACTCCATTTTGAGTCAAAAATACAGACACACCCACAGTCAATTTTCTTTCCTTAATTGGGCCCCTGCCTTGGATTAGATCTACTCGTTATTCAGCAGTTAAAAACTGTGCAGTTGTCACACCTTGGAGGGCTGCTGGACCAAGTGGATTCACAAGAATCATGGCTCCAACAACAGAGATGTCTCTTGAGACCAAGGAGAGGATTATCAAACTTCTTGAAGAAGGTAAGGCTACACGTATGGTTGCCAAAGATGTGGGCTATTCACAGTCAGCTGTATCAAAAATCTGGACCAAGTATAAACAGCATGGCAAGGTTGTTAAAGTTAAGCGTACTGGTAGACCGAGGAAGACATCCAAACGTCATGACAAACAACTAAAGGCCATATGTTTTGAAAACAGAAGATGATTAATAAGACAAAGGAAGAAGAAATGGGAGGAAGCTGGAGTCAAGGTATGTGACAGAACTGAGCAAAATCGCCTGAAGGAAATGGGGATTTTCATACAGGAAAGCTAAAAGGAAACCATCATTGACACTTAAACAGAAAAGAACAAAACTGCAATTGGCTAAGGAGAGGCAATCATGGACTGTGAATGACAGGATGAAGGTTATTTTCAGTGATGATTCAAGAATCTGCATTGGACAAGGTGATGATGCTGGAACTTTTGTTTAGTGCCGTTCCAGTGAGATTTACAAAGATGACTGCCTAAAGAAAAACATCAAAATTCCCTCAGTCCTTGATGATATGGGGCTGCATTTCAGGCAAAGGCACTGGGGAGATGGCTGTGGTTAAATCCTCAATAAATGCACAAGTTTACATTGAAATTTTAGACAGCTTTCTTGTCCCTTCAATTGAAAATATGTTTGGGGCTAATGAAATCATTTTCCAAGATGACAATACATCATGCCACAGAGCTAAAACTGTTAAAGCATTCCTTGGAGAAAGACTCATACAGTCAATGTCATGGCCTCCAAATAGCCCAGATCTCAACCCTATTGAAAACTTGTGGTGGAATTTTTTTTTTTTTAAATGGTCCACAGCAAGGCTCCGACCTGCAATGATGATCTGGGAACTGCAATCAAAGAAGATTGGCATTAAATTGATGAAGAATACTGTTTGTCACTCATCAAGTCCATGCCTCAGACACTGCAAGCTGTCGTAAAAGCCAGAGGTGGTACAACTAAATACTAGAAATTTGTTTTGATTGTTACTTCTTTGTTTGTTTCTCATGATTCCATATAATTTTCCTCATAATGGAGTGATTCTAAATTTATTTCCCTGCACTTGCTCTATAAAAGTAACATATACTGATGACCACAATGTTTTTATTCATTTCTTTTAGTGTTTCTGAATGCCAAGGAGTTGCACTTTTGAACTAATTCATTATTTTTTTCAAGCTTTTTATCTGAGTTTGTTCTACATAATAAAATGTCTGAGTGAGTGCTCGTCAGAGACTGGTGATGCCATACTTTTTGCCAGGGGTTGTAGATTGTCTTCCCATATGTTGTGAGAATAGAACTGACCCTACCATTATTAAGTGGATTATTTTTATTGTGTTCAAACTTACTTGAATATGCCGGTCCATTTTTTCCCCTTCCTCAAACGCACATTTGATTGGCTGATGACTTGACCCACCCCTGACACACACACGCTCACGCTCACACAGCCCCGACAGAAATACATGTTGACAAGATGCCGCCACCTTCGAGGAGGGATGTTAGACGTTTATTTTTCGACGAGCAGCAACCACTGTAAATTATTTAAAAAGACGCCAATGTTGTGGAGGTGGGAAACACACCACTAATTTTACTACTGAAAGTCTGACCTGCATCAGAGTTAGTGTAACATTAAACTGTGTGAACTTGCTAACCTGATAAACTCGAGTGGGAAGCTGCTTCGAGAGAAGTGTCCTTCTGTTTGTATTTTCTACTGTTAACATTAATTAAACTGTGAGAAATGTAGTGAACTCTGCTGGAAACTAAAGAACTAGGAAAAACGTGAGCAAGAAGCTGCTTAGAGAGAGAGATGGGTGCTGCATAGCTTTTTAAGTTGCTCATACAACACGACATACACATAACAGAATAATAGCTGTACATAAAAAAAACAAATTTTTTTGCCGCGAGCTACCCACACTAGCATTGCGATTGACTGGTCGATCGTGATCGATGTAATGAGAACCCCTGATTTAGCATATTGATTACTTCATCTTATATTAATATTATATTATTATCATTTCTCATGTTAATGAGAAATGTAGCCATTCCGAGCAAAAAGTGTACAAGCAGGTTATGCTGTTGTATTGTCACTACGCCCTTGGTTCAGGCCCGGAGGCTGGGATGAACTGCCTATTTGCGCAGGAACAATATAAACTCTGCCCCTGCTCGTGGCTCAGCCGGGGACTTAACTTGATGCTATACTGTCTACTATTGTAATCACTTAATACACAATCTAATAATAACTGTCATATCCTGGAGTTGAAATGTTCTTTGAATATTATCTTAAATAAATTTTCAAGGTATGGATTGAAGCAGTGGTGGAACAAAATAGATCAGGGCCCGGAGTGAGGAAGAAGACCGGGGCCCTTAAAGCTGACGGGGGGCTAGCAGAGATATCGAGGCCCGCTGCCATATTTATGATGCTGCGATCCAATTAGAAAAGCCAGCGCAACATGAAAAAGCTTTTTGGCCCATCTCCTCTTCACCTAGGCCCTCGAGAGGCATAGCCAGCACCTCCCCAAGCTCCACCCCAGGATTGAGGTTGTTATAGTCAATTGTTACTTTATTAGACACGCCAACACCTTCCCATGGAATCCAATCAAAGCTCATTTTAATTAAGAGAGGTAATAAGGGACACTGTGGTCACTATCATGAAAAATGTCCATTCATGTTTTTCGCGATGAAAAAAAATAAAGCAATTAATTCTGTCTTCAGTGTCGATAATACAATTGTAAAGAGACTTAAGAGGACTCTTGCACAGAAGATTAAAACCTAATGATGATTACTTTGTGCAGTTATTGTATAACCTCTTTATAAATTATGCATGTGCTATACTGAGAAATAAGTATCTAGTCATCATTGTATTTGAAATGCTGGATGACTAGTCAGTACGCCGGCTCAATGTTCAGTGATACAGAGTTTGATCCCGGGCTTCAGCCTTCCTTTGTGGAGTTTGCATGTACTCCCCCTTGCCTGTGTGGGTTTTCTACGGGAATTGCGATTTCCTCCCAACTTCTAAAAGAACCTCGCTTCTTGCCCATTGCCAACTGAGACAGGCTCCAGCACCCTCACGACCCTTATAAGGACAAGTGGTACAGTACATGATTAAATGTATGTATATTAAGGAGGATGCACATTGTAATATCTGAAATTAGTGCATGCGTACCTAATGTTGAAAGTCTAATACAGTATTTATGAAGAATATTGTTTATTTTATTTAGTGTGCATCATATTATAGAAACATTTTTACATTAACCCTTTCATGCATGAGTTGCGATTTAATGTCATTGGCATGCAATGAGTTAAATTCTATGAAAAAAATCTAGAGTGTTACTTGGGGCCATAACTAAAGTGAATTTCTATTTTTAATAATCAATTTAGATTTTATTAGAATTGCACTGATTTATTTAGAATATAGAAATAACAAACAAAAAAAACAATAATGACTGATATTTTTTTTTTTTTTTTTTTTTATGACCAAAAATATTCACTTCTTCACAACTTTTGAATAGCTGTCCAATGTAGAGACCACAGTTCCTTAAAGGGTTAAATTATTATTCAAATATAATGTATTTTTGATCACAAAATGTTTAAATCAATTGTACAATTAATATTACTGTTTTTGAAATGTTTACTACCAATGGCGTAGGTTTGCATAGGAACGATAGGGACATATCACTTCAAATTTTTCAGGATACCCCTATTGTCCCCACCAACTTTTAAGCAACCTTATTTGCATCACATAATGACTTCAGTTATATAGGTCATTTAGATTGTCTTCCCATATGCTGTAGGGATAGAACTGACCCTACCATTAGTAACTGAATTCATTATGTTCAGACTTAAATCTACATTTTTCACCTACTGAATGTGGCAGTCGATTTTTTCCCCCTCAAATACACGTTTGATTGGCTGGTGACTTGACACAACACACACGCACTCACAGACCCGACAGAAACACAACACACTGCCTTCTCCGCCCCCTTCGAAGAGGAGGGGTATTAGAAGTTTTTTTTTCAGCCAGCAGGAGCCACTGTAGGTAATGTAAAAAGATGTCATCGTTGTGGAGGTGGGGGACACACCACTAATTTTTCTACTAAAAGTCCAACCTGCATCAGCGTTAGCATAACATTAAACTGTGTGAATGTGCTAACCTGCAAAACTCGAGTAGGAAGCTACTTTGAGAGTAGTGTCCTCCTGTATGTGTTTTCTACTGTTAACGTTAAACTGTGAGAAATGTAGTGAACCGAGGTTTACCCCGTTCTCCGCAGTTTTCATTTTAATTTCTTTATGTGTTCTTAAAGTAGCCCAAAGGAGTTTTCATTTTTTTGTTGAGTTTGGCTGTCTTGTGGACAAAAGCAAAACATAAGCAGTTGTGTTTTACCTGCAGAAACCTTTATTTTTATTTATGTATTTATTTTATTATTCCCCGCCTAGTACGTTTTTTCAGTCATATTGAATTTCTTTATTTATAAAGATAATTTTGAGTGGTCTTAAGACAAATGTTTTTGTTTTTAGCACTCCTGGATAGTTAAGAAATTATTGTCAAGTTTGTATTTATTGTGTGTGTGTTATTTATTATATTTTTTTTAAGTTATGTTCAAATATTGCATTTTAAATTTGCTAATAAAATCCAGACATTTATGCTGGAAGTTTTGAAAATGTTTCTTTAGTAGTTTTTGAAAACAGGTTTAAATCGAACGGTGTATCACCGGAGCCAATACATATGAAACTTCTTATAGGTCAATGCAGATAGCCTATCAATTAATTAGGTTCATATTCGTGAGAAATGTAGCCCTGACCCCGGTTCACCCAATCTGTTTGGTCTTATTAATGTCTCGTCCCCAGCAAAAAGTGTACATGCAGGTTATGATATATCGTCTCTACCAATCAAGGGCGTAGGTTTGCATAGGGACGGTAGAGACATAACACTACCAACTTTTCAGAATGCTTAAATTATCCCCACCAACTTTGAAGCAACCTTATTTGTATGATATAATGACTTCAGTTATATAGGCAAATTAGATTGTCTATGCATATGTTGCAAGGATAGAAATGATCCTCCGCCCCCTTCAAAAACAAGGGATATTAGAATTTTTTCCCCGCTAGTGGCAGTCACTGTAAGTATTGTAAAAAGACGTCAATGTTGTGGAGGTGGGGAACACACCAATAATTTTGCTACTGAAAGTCCCACCTGCATCAGAGTTGGCATGACATTAATCTATTTGAATTTCTCGAACTCGAGGAGGAAACTGCTTTGAGAGAAATATCCTCCTGTATGTTTTCTACTGTTAACATTAAAGGAATTGACCGAAAACCAACAGGAAATGACTTGAAATGCCCCAAAATTAACTCGCTGACTGCCACAGACGGACATAGACTTCCAATCCGTTGAAGTGGAAGGGGCGGCAGTGATAAACTCATTCCTATTCGCAGCAAGTGTGAATGTTCATATAAGCCAATACAGATTTATTTTGCATTAATTATTTAGCCTATCAATTAATTAGGTTCATATTGGGGAGAAATGTAGCTCTGACCCCTGTCCGCCCAATTTGTTTGGTCTTATTAAAACCCCTTCTAGCCTAGTGTATCACATTTGATACACTCAGAATTTCATTATTTTGAGACAAATTTAGAATTTTGAAATAAAATAAAAAAAACAATGATGGATGCAAGTCAACACATGCATCTGCAGGTTCCATGAGAAAAAAAAATCTGGATTTAGCTAGGGTTATAGATATTAGAGTGCTTATTACACATATTCGTTTTGATTTTTCTTTTTCTACAAACTTGAAAAAAAGCACCATTTGGACCTTATTTTTTAAGTTTTGGAATTCTCTGACAATTGCTTCATGTTGCAGGCATTAAGTGGTTAATGTCCCATCCCCAGCGAAAAGTGTACATGCAGGTTATGCTGTTATATCGTCCCTACCAATATTGAGATCAATATTGCTACCAATATGGAGACTAAACCTATGCTCTTGTTCAAATGTAATGCATTTTTGATCTTTTTTTTTTTTCAATTGTAATATTAATATTATTGTACTGTTTTGAAATGTTTGCTACATTATTGTTGATATAATTTGGATTCCAATTAACTATTGCACAAATAAATTTATTATATTTATCTTGCAGCAGCACTGCGGTTTCCCACGTTTCCAAAGGGTGCGCTCGTTTTGTTCTCCCTTCCAACTGTTTTCTGCTGCCGCTTTAGGAAGCCCCGCCCCCGCACATTCCCCGCCCATCTCAAGGGCTACAGGCCAGCAAGACGAACGCTTCTTTTGAGGATCACGTGACATAGGAAAAAGGGAGAGGAGGGTAGACAGATGAACTACGCTACGAGGATTTGAGCCTGATGGTGCATTAAAATTTCACGGGTAACATCTTTCAGAAACCATTTATGCAGTAGACTCCATAATATCAACTTTTAATGCCGCTAGCCGAGATTTCGCGCGTTTCGGGTGGAAAATCTAAACCGCTGACTGAACCATCTCGTCAAACTGGCGGTAAAAACGGTAGAAACAGTGCTAAAAGCAACAAAAAAAGTCTGCTACTATACACTTTATATATATGTCGTAGAGTTTCCTTTTCATTTTACTTCGTGTTATTTTTATCCAGTCGGAAAAGTGCTGATGCGTCAAAAGCTGGTGACAAAGCCAGTGAATCATTTTGGAGGGGGAGGACAGCCCACAGCGGCATGTTATTTTCCAACTAAACGTGATAAATATACGTCGTGTTGTTCTCATTTTCATTAGGGTGTTCTTGAAAATGCTCTAAAAAATGAGATGCCTGGTGGTGACCCTTGGACCTAAATGAGCTGCAGCGGCGATGGAATCAAGAAACCACGTTCACGTAAGTTACTTTTGTTTGGGTGAGCGCCAGCAAGCACTTTTCTTCCATTATTGCCTGCCTGCGGCGTTATTTACTTAACTGCAGATTGAACGGAGTCCTTAGCTTGTTTCATATTACAATGAAGCAAGATTTGGGGCTGCAATTTCATCTAAAAGGTTCAAAATAGCTTCAGTGTTAGCACAAAACCTTCAGGCATTCCTCTTATACATCCGAAAATATTTCGGTATGGCACTTTTGAAAACCTATTTTGCGCTGAAAACCTCACCTTTTTGTAATTCCAACCCCGCATGCCCTCTTGTGGAATGTTTTGGAACTATCCTCCCAGAAAGTTGGTTATATCTTGGGATACTAGGCCAAAGTCTTTTGTTTTGACGCTTGCAACATTAGGGGGAGCCTCCACTGCTAAATAGCGTACCACACGTAACACGTCACCTTTGCTCATTAATATTCACGAAGTTAGCAACTGTTGCTAGGGGGGTCAAGCTTGCGTTTGTCCCTCATTCTAGATGCATGTAAGTAGTGTACGAACGAGATGTTTACTGACCTAAACCTACCAATTCTGTCCGAAAATGAGGTCCCTGGTGCCAAATTCACTAGTAAAGATGTCGACGAACATACAAATGTTCAGTTAAAGAGATGGCTTGAGTGTCGAGGGCTGAAAAAGACGGGAAAAGGAGCCGGCCTGATCTATAGGTAGCTTTTTTTATCGACATCCTTTTCTTGTGTGCATTCCCTTACGCCACTGACAATGACGTTCTCCTTTTTCAACAAGCTCTCCTTTACCACCATATGCCCTGTCTTTTTTATATAATATATCCTCTGGTTGTCTTACGTCTTTGACCGTTCTAGGGGGTAATTTATAGAGCTGTCCCGACTAGTCGACATAGTCGACGTCATCGATGACGTAAATCCGTCGACGAGCACAACATCCCCTCGATGGTTAATGAAGGGTTAAAAAATATATATGCGTGGAAAGTTCAGAATGTCGGACGCTTGGTATGCAAGCTGGGAAAGCGGCACAAAGCAAAAAAAAAAAAAGCGCACCAGAGAGTCCAAAACATTGACTTATTTTTAAAGAAACAAAGGAGGGTACACTGTTGGGTTCTGTCTCTTCAATGCCAAGCTTGGCTGCACGTCGGCCGTGAATGATAACGACAGGAGATTGTAATCTAACTAACTAATGACATGTATTATTAAAGTTGGTAAGCCTGTCGCGATATGCAATGAGTTCATTTATCGCATGGTAAATAAAAATGAGGGCGGTCATTTTCACGGCTGCGTTTTATCGCTGTGCGCGCGTGCGTGCGTCCATTTGTGCGTGCGTGCTGATGGCATATGAGACTTCTCATCAACACGCTGTAGAATTAAAGTTCAGACATACAAAATAAGAAAACACATCTATATTAAACACTATATACGTTAGCATTGCTACATTGAGGTGAATGGGGAAAAAAGACGACCTACTTTAGCCGGCTATAAAACAGGCAACCTTCTCCAAAACTTGCAGTGAAAAGGTGACACTTCAAACATGAAAAATCGCTGGTTAAAAGCATTTGCAAAAGGAAAAAAATCTATTACTGACACCACATGCAATCACAAAAACTGCTTTTTTGCAGAGTGTAAAGCTTAAATTAGCGGTTTAGCGAACGTACTTCCGGTGAGCATTTCAAAATAAAAACATGTCATGTTCGTCATATAAATAACGATTTCGGGAGTTAATCCCACATACTTCAGATTCTACACTAAGAATACCTTTAAAATGACACTCTTTATGAAAAGTCTGATTGGCAATGAATAATTATTATAATAGTATTACATATAGTACTACAGTATACTATAATATTAATGCTAGGTATTTTTTTAAGAATTGTTTTGAATCATGTTGGAGAGGAGAACTCAGTGTTCTGAATCTGTTTACATTCCATTCTTTTGCACAAGTTAATTCTATCAGCATTTGAAGTCATTGTTTATTTGTGATTTATTATTGTTATTTATCTGTTTATTTGTACTTCAGTAAAGAATTTAAGTGTTCCAAAATGTTTTTGTGAATTGATAAGCATCAACAAAAATTTCATTGCTAAATTAGTGAAGAAAAAAAAAATATATAATTTTTTTTAAATTATAAGATTAGTCGACGAATCGTAAAAATAGTCGGCTGACTAATCGGGAGAAAATTAGTCGTTTGGGACAGCCCTAGTAATTTATATTGCTATTTTTGTGTAGCGATCGCAAATGCTACTCAGTGACAGCCAACCAACACTTTTAATTTTGTCATTAATAACAAATCTTAATTCTATAATTTATTTACACTTCCCCCTTCCTAAAGTTTTTTTTTTTTACAACAGAAAATGCAACAACAGTGGCAGTCAGATACCATTTTAATTTTTTTTCAGGTCATTCATTGTCAGACAGAAGAAGCATGGCGAAACGCGTCGCTAAAAAAGAAGTAGAAATATCAAAATGGCTTACCTCTTCGGGGCACGCTTTGGCAGGCAGTGGATCAGCATTGTCATCTGTAGGACCATGGCCCTCAACAAAATGTTTAATGCATAAGAAGGTGAATGGCTTCACCTTGCTGGCGTTAAACTGGTCTCTTGGACGTCCGCACAATTTGATCCATTGTTCACATTTTTTCCTGAGTTTTTGGCTTCGGGAAACGTATAAAGAAAACATCCTTCATATGTTGTAATTAAGGATGCAACAATTCTCGGTTTTACATTGAACCGTTCGATACGCCGTCTTCGATTCAATACGCAAAAACACTCGATCCTAATGAAAAACTCCCAAAATGTATTTTCCGAACTTATTTTTGTCGTCTCTTTCGCTAAAATTTCCAGCGTAACTTTGCCTTGAAAAAACAAACTCCGTCGCTAGCAGCCCCCCTCCTCCCCAAAACTGCATGAAAGGTGGGAGCTTTGGTGCACGAGAATCATTGCCGGCTTCAATATTGTACAGATCAGATGCTTGGCTGCATTTTGGGTGAGCTGATATGCTATCCCCACTCATACATATTAAGCAAAGACTGTCTTTACGGATACGTACAACGAAGTCCGCCAATGTATTGTTGGTTGCTACGAAAAACCTCGCTTTGCTAACCAACATGTTAAGACCGTGGGTCTCAAATAGCTAACTCACGGTTACATGATGAACAATGAGTGGCAAATTAAGAGCGCTGTACTTCAAACTCGTCCTCTTTATGAAAGTCGATTTTTTCAAATGCTGGTGTTGTGCAGTAATGAGCAGACGTGACTTCTTTGGCATTTATTAACTTTTTATAATGCCCGACAACACTCGCGTGCACACACTAGATATCATCAAATAGCAACCTAGATGTGCTACGTTAGACCCCCACCCCCAAGAATGGAAGTTAAGCAGGCCAAATCAATCCACACCAATGACTATAGATAATGCTGCAAATATTGTTAATTCAGTAGGTAACACAGATGGACTCGGACCACAAAGAAGATGTTTTTCTCATGTGGTAAACATACCTGCTAAGAATCGCAATCAACAGTGTGCCCCGCCTCACTTTACAAACAGTAAAGGTTGTTATCAGCACTTTTATACAAAATCTCTTCAGATCATAAGACGTAAGCACATAAATATTATGCACTATAATGCAAGTTTATATGATGGCATTGTTATTTTTGCTTGTTAGCAAAATAAAAAAACATTTTAAAAAAATTCTTTTATTTTTTTGTTTCAGAGCATTAAATGTATTGAATTGATTCGAAAATCGTGTCCCTCGTATCGAAAATCGTATCGAAAATGCATCCGTAGTCGTAATGTCTAGAGTCATTTCTACAAGTTCCATAGCAGCAGTGTTTACTCGGCATGTTCTTTTTTTGAAAGATTACCGACAGAAAACAAGCAGTACTAACATGGGTTGTATGCGAGGGCGCTTCTATCTTGACCCCCTTCCGGTTTACGATGGTGACGTCACGCAGCTTTGCGGTCTAAAAATAGCATTCGTGCGGTACGCTATTCATAGCCACTGTGGCTAGTTTAGGTTACATGTTGATGATTTAATTAATGGGTAATTTTCACAGTGATGATGATGAGAAATGATGTGTGAATTTAATTTTTACTTGTTCAGTTGTTGTTTACCTCTTGTTAGACATGGCAGGGGTGGGCAAACTATTCCACAAAGGGCCGCAGTGGGTGCGGGTTTTTGTTGCAACCCATTAAGAGGACACATTTTCACCAATCTGCTGTTTTACAATTGCAATCAGTCGATTGCAGTCAGGTGCTTCTCATTTCTGCTGAACCCTCATTGGTTATACTATCTGTGCTGGGTCAGTTGGAACAGACCAGGACGCACAGCGGCCCTTGAGGACCGGTTTGCCCACCCCTGTTATAAGGTATACCGTATTATGAAAACGTCAAGGTTTCAAAAGCGCAAAAATTTTCTGTCATACCGTCCGTAAGGAATTAGCTATTTCTATGTCCCAAAAATGCATGCAGATATCACTGGCTAGCAGCTGCAAGGCTCAAGCCTCAGTGTCAATGAGTCAGCTGTGGTACGTGTTAGCTGGAGGAGGGAAAACTGAATATTTTTCCCCCATCGAAGAAAACGAAATCGTCGGTATGGGAATATTTCGGTTACAGAAAAGTTACAGACGGCCGCGGCTTAGGAGTAGGGCCAACCGACTTGTAAAACATGTTTGCAGAGGGTGGCTGCCGAGGAGGCAATACCTCCAATATGATGTCCCTTTTATACAAAAAGGTTAGTAAACACTGTCATGAACGTTTCCCACCAGCTACGAGAGTTAACTCCAGTGTGTTTAGTGTGTCTAACGGTGGTAAAACGTGGTGTTTTTATCTTTCTGGTAACTGTGTTGAGAAAGAGAGTGTGTGTATAATGTAAACATGATAGGAGTCAAACACATGTGCTTTTTATGGAAAATAATTCAATTATTTTTGTTGTGATGGTAATAATGTTGAGCTTTGGTTGTGGGTTTAGGCTCACATAAAGGACTGCATTTATTTTAATTTGATTTAGAATATATTTTTTTTTATTTTAACTAAAAATCTGACTTATGTTCCAATTTGCTAATATGTTTTGGGGAAAAAAATCTGTTCAATGGAAAAAAGTTCTTGTTTTTTAAACCCAGATATCCCGTAGTAATACATTTACGATAATTGCAGTACTGTGAAACCATGATGTTTTGGCTTACGGTTATCATATCGTCAGAATATCATACCGGCACATGCCTACCTTTTATATAGTATTACTTGTAATGCCATTATTTTTTTTCCATTTTGTTTTTACAATGACAAAAAGTAACAGTCAATGACGAAAACTGTCAGTTTTTTTTCCTTTGTGTTTTTCAATGACACCAAATAAAAGTCAATAACGAAATATACATTTTAAAAATTTATTTTACTTTGTATTAATTTATTTCTTAAATCCGTAGTGCTGCTTGGTCATGGCCGAGGACAAGATTATCATGCCGGAAGATTTAATTGGAATAAAAAAAACCTGACTACATTTTAAAAAAATAACAATTTAGTAAATACATGCAAGATTTTTGTAATGATTAATTACAGTATATCCGAACATTCAACTGTTCTAATGCTAAGATAGGGAAGAATGAGTTTGTTGTAAATGCACTGGTCCCCATATATTCTTGGAGAAAAAAAAAAAAAACTATATCAAATACTGTAATGTCTAGCAAATAATTTTGCGAACTTTCAAACGATTGCTCGCAGCGACTGTTATGAGAATCACTGATATAAACTCGTGGTAAAAGCATATGTGTCCACTGTGACTAGAGTTGTTTACTTAAGGCTGTGACCCAGTTTACGGTCGCACATGTGACTCCGGAGCAAAGTTTATCCTGTTGTGAAAGATGTTTAAATCCCCTAAATAACATGTGGCAAACTCATGCCCTGGGGTCCTGAGCCATCCTGAGAAATTATTGTTTTATGGCCCACAACAACAAATGAAGTTTGTTTACTTCCTGCTTTTTTGCTAAATTGATTCATTGATTTCAATTGAATTAACTTTAATTTGATCATACTTTAAGAACCTATTCCACCAAGTACCTTCTTATAACAATCAAATGCATGTGCCTTTTTGCACTCAATATTCGGATTGTTGTAACGATTAATCGTGTAATTCAAAACAATTCAATTCCTAAGAACGGTCAAAGCAAAATCTTTGTCTCGAGGCTTCACATGGCCAATCAATAGATATATCTACATCACTGGTTCTTAACCTTGCTAAAGGTACCAAACCCCACGAATTTCACATATGCAATCACGGAACCCTTTGGAATTAGATAATTAAAACAACAAAAAAATCAAACTCAATATAGCTCACCGAATATCTAAGCGAATTCCCGTTCAGCGTTCTTCTCATTTTGACAGCATGTTTTTAACAGGTAGAAATTTGAGTCCACGCTACCCATCAGTCTGTTATACTTCTTCATACCAAGTGTGAGTCATCCTTCCACTGAGCAAAACGGTTTTTCCTTCCATCAGATAGAGGACAAGTAGTTGAAAGAAATGGAATAAAGCTTGTAAATTGGGGGCAAGCTAGTCAAAAACCTAATCTAACACACTACTTTGCTTAGATTTAGTCGGCGTACGACAATAGGGACCTCTGGGTCCTTTGCCGAACCCCTTAGAGTTACTCACCGAACCCTTGGGGTTCGATCGAACCCAGGTTAAGAACCACTGATCTCAATACTATGTAACTTGATTTGAGCAACATAGATCATAAATATTCTGGTAAGATCACTTTAGAGTGGCCACCACCCATTTTATGGCGCTCATGACGAGGCAGGCAGGATCAATTCCTGCCTATAACGTGTAAGTAGAAGAACCTCCTTCCACCCACTTCACTAAGAGGGACAAGTAATAGCAAGTTATTACATTAAAGGTCATTCAAACTAATAGCATAACTACAAATTATTGAAACAAGTTGAACAGTAACTAAGGAAATAATTAGCACAGAACATGAGGGAGGCGTTAGGCTAGCCTGGTACTCCAGACTCACCGCTGTTCCAGCTATTGAGTCTGGCCACCATTAAGCGGATAAAATTTCCAGGGCGGAGCAAGCCACAGCAAACAGACAGCGGAGTGGACCAATCAGCGACGGGCGGGACGAGGGACTTGCGCGCGGAAGTAAACATACGATGAGAACGGAGTTTATTCAACATGGCTAGCGCCAGAGGCGTAGCGCCCCATTAGGCATACGCAGGCAATTGCCTAGGGCCCCCAGCCAGCAGGGGCCCCCAGTGGGCCAACAGATTTGGCACACAAAGATTTAGCACACTCAGCTTCACCGCAGTGTCGTAGCTACAATTATTGGGAGTGATTCAATACCATGGAATCTATTTGACAGATTATCAAACAATTCTGTTATCAGTCCCAATTAGCCTACATGTTTAAGCTAGTTCAATCAGTTTTAACACGTGTATGTGCAAAGAGTGATTCACCAAGAACTTTATGAAAAGTCCTAGCTGTAATATTTTATGTTGGTTTTCACAGGCCACCTCATTATTCATGTGACTACTTAAAGAAATGGTGATTTTTCCAAGAAAGTCTATTAATGGGTCTATCGTATTCGTCGTTGAATACTCTATAAGAAAAATATAACATATGCATCTAAAATAATCCTAAACGATTTTATTAGCAATTTTAATACTCCTTTTAGCAAGGTTCCTTATGTATGCGGTATGCCGCTGCGTAAGTTCCCATAGCAACCAGTCCTGTTATTGTCCTACGTCACAAGCGCTGCATATTCTGAGAACGAGAATAGGCGTAAGCGTAAGGTGCGCATTTCGAGCAGAGGACGGCCACCCCACCTGTTAGAGGATTAATCTGTGCATCCATGAACGAATGTAAGTATTTCCTCCTCATGCCATAAAGTTCTTATGATAAGTTAGAGCCGTTATCAGCGCGACCGTTTCGTGTTATTCCTGTTCCGTCGGCTGGTTGATCCCACTCATTCTCGCTGCATCGAGGAGACCGTTCTTTACATTATATTCGCATTGCACATTTGCTTTAAGAGGGAAGGTGTTAGTTTAGCATCTTAAAATGATGTTGTACATCCATATGAGTGTAAAGTGCTTAGTTTTTGCCACTTTTATGGCCAAGATGACCGCACACAGCGCGCACCCGAATCCCCCGCCCCCCCCCCCCCCCCGCCCCCCCACCTTCTTGTTCATTTTACTGCGCAAATATGTATGTATTAATGCAATTGGGGGGGGGGCACTTTGAGTGTCCTTAAAAGCGCTCTATGAGAGCGAGCCGTTATTAGACTTTTATTAAATATGCTATTGCTCCAAGTCCAACTGTCCCCCTTACTTGCACATGCTCAAAGGGCCCCATGTTGCCTGGGGCCCCCGGGGACCCTTGCTACGCCTCTGGCTAGCGCGAGACAGACTGTTGTCAATGACTTTTGTCGTTGTGTTTTTGGTAATCTAAAACTGATTTTACCGTGGATTGGAACATATCCTCGGCTCTCCTGTTCGCCATCTGTGTTGTTGTGGAGATGACTTCCGACGCAGAAGAGTGACGTTGCTCGTTAAGAACACGTCACGCAAATAAACTAATCTGATTTGTCGATTGATTTTGTACTTGCTCGAGAGGCCGTTAATGGGCTGGGTCCCAGACTATACTCTCAGTGTTTGGAAAAACACAGGGAGAACAGTCTGGCCGTGCCAGGCAAGCGTTAGGCATGTTGGATGACATCATGACAACAATTTTTACACCAGGTGGCAGCAGAGGTTTTCTCTCCGGAGGGAAAGTGAAAGATGCGAAAATTGCGCAGTGATGGCCAAAAGAAGCTTGTCGGAGCAATGAAACTTTGCAGCCCGTCACTACTCAATTGTGACAGGCTACCAGATTACGACAGACTGATACTGGCGCATGCGCGAACCAATGTCATTTTCTCTTGCGCGATGAAAACAAATATGCAGTGGTTTGAAAAAGTATCTGAACCTTTTGGAATTTCGCGCATTACTGCATAAAATCACCATCAAATCTGATCTGATCCTTGTCAAAATCACTCAGATGAAAAAACAGTGTCTATTTTAACTAAAACCACTCAAACATTTATAGGTTTTCCTATTTTAATGAGGATAGTATGCAAACAATGACAGAAGGAGGAAAAATACGTAAGTGAACCCCCCCGTCGCAGCAATAACTTCATCCAGACGCTTCCAGTAGATGCAGATCAGTCTGGCAAATCGATCAGGACTAATCTTGACCCATTCAGCTCTACAAAACTCCTGTAGTTGGTCAGATTCCTGGGATGTCTGGCATGAATCGCTGTCTCTAGGTCATGCCACAGCATCTCAATGGGGTTCAAGTCTGGACTTTGACTTGGTCAGTCCAAAACGTGTATTTTGTTGTTTTGAAACCATTTTTAGGTTGATTTTTCTTTTTTGGGGGGATCATTGTCTTGTTGCAGCATCCATCCTCTTTTCAGCTTCAACTGTCTGACATATGGCCTCAGGTTTTCCAGCAAAACATCCTGATAAACCTTTGAATTCATTCTTTAATGATTGCAAGTTGTCCAGGCCCTGAGGCAGGAAAACATTCCCAAATCATGATGCTCCCTCCACCATACTTCACTGTGGGGATGAGGTGTTGATGTTGGTGAGCTGTTTCATTTTTCCTCCACACATGACGTGTGGTACCCCCAAACAATTCAACTTTGGTTTCATCAGTCCACTAAATATTTTGCCTAAACTTCTGTGGAGTATCCAAGTGCTTTTTTGCGAACATTAAACAAGCAACAATGTTTTTTTTTTTGTTTTTTTTTTTTTTAGACAGCAATGGCTTCTTCTGTGGAGTCCTCCTATGAACACCATTCTTGGCCATAGTTTTACATATGGTTGATGTGTGCACAGTGATATTGGACTGTGCCAGTGATTTCTGTAAGTCTTTAGCAGACACTTTAGGGTTCTTTTTTACCTCTCTGAGTATTCTACGCTTAACTCTTACATCATCTTTGATGGACAGCCACTTGGGAGAGATGCAACAGTGCCAAACCCTTCCAATTTGTAGACAACTTCTCTGATTGTCGATTGATTAACATCCAGACTTTTAGAGATGGTTTTGTATCCTTTCTCAGCTTTATACAAATCAACAATCCTTGATCGCAGGTCTTCAGACAGCTTATTGACCAAGCCATGATGCACATCAGATAATGTTTCTCATCAAGACAATTCTTACCAGGTGTGTGTTTTATGGTGGGCAGGGCAGCTTTAAACCACTCATCAGTGATTGGGCACACACCTGACATAGATTTCTTGGTACAAATTGGTTTCAATTGCTCTTGAAGTCTCCTTAGGCAGAGGGTTCACTTACTTATTTTTCCCCCTTCTGTCATTGCTTGCATGCTATCCTCATTGAATTATGAAAACCTATAAATGTCTGGTTTTAGATAAAGCAGACACTGTTTTTACATCTGTGTGATTTTGACAAAGATCAGATCACATTTGTTTGAGATTTTATGCAGAAATGTGAGAAATTCCAAAGGTTCAGATACGTTTTCATACCACTGTAGATATGTACGTAGGCATGTGCTGGTACGATATTGTGACGGTATGATTACATTAAACTAAAATATCACGGTATCTTGGTATTGCAATTACAGCTCTATAATGTGTTACTTTGAGATATCTGGGTTTAAAAAAAGAAAATCACTTTTTTTCATTGAACAGGATTTTTATTTTTCAAAACCTATTAGATTACTGGAACATAAGTATAATGTTAAGTTAAAATAAATTTAAAAAAATATTTAAAAGAAATGCAGGTGGTGAGCCTTGAGGTGAGCCTAAACCCACAGCCACAGCTCAACGTTATTACCTTCAGAACAAAACTAATTATTTTCCATAAAAAGCATGTGTGTATGACTCGTATCATGTTTACATTATATACACACTCTCTTTCTCAACACAGACAGTTGCCAGAGAGAAAAAAACTACATGTTTTACCACCGCTACACAAACTAAACATGTTGGAGTTAACTCTCATAGCTGGTTTGAAACGTTTATGACAGTGTTTACAAACCTTTAATCTTGTATCAATGCAAAATCATTTTGGAGGTATTGTTTCCTCGGCAGCCGCCTGTTTTACATGTCAGTTGGCCCTCCTCCTCTATGCCGCGGCCATCTGTAGCTTTTCTGTAGCCGAAGTATTCCCATACCAGTGATTTCGTTTTCTTCGATAAGGGAAATAGTTCAGGAGTTTCACCTCCTCCAGCCATCGTGTAGAACAGCTGACTCACACTGAGCAACAACCGGTGTGGGAGGGTTGAGCCTTGCATCTACAAGTGAGGGATTTCTCCATGCATTTTTGACATAAAAAAGTTAATACCTTAGAAACGGTATGACGGAAAATTTTTGTGGGTTTTAAACATTGACGTTTTCATACCACGCTATACCTTATAACCAGTAATCGGCATATGTTTAATAAGAGGTAAACAACAACTGAACAGTAAAAAAAATAAAATCTACACAAGATTTCTCATCTTCATCACTTTAAAAATTACCCATTAATGAAATCATCAACATGTAACCTAAACAAACCACCGTGGCTATGAATTTAGCAGTGCAGGCTCCCCCCAATGTTGTCAGCATCAAAACAAAAATCGAAGACTTTTTAAACTGCACTGTTTAAATTTTTGAAAGACATTACGTTTATGTATAGATCCGAAGGTTGAAGACATGGGCGCTACATATTCTTGTACACTGGATGGCGGTATGCACCTGAAAGTTGCTTACAATCCCACATTAATCAAAAGATTGTTTTACATGCCGCCATGTACCGAAGATGATTTATATGTTAAATTCAGACATATAAAAACATTATTATTCAACCCACATGAGAGACAATTCGATGAATAATTCATTTATATGTCCGAATCTCTCGCGTTTATAAGCATAACTGTGCTGAAGCTAAGCATACATGTATTTCGATTTCCAATCAGATTTTTTTTTTGTGATGTTTTGTTGATTCGAATGCAACAGACCATTACAAATAGCCCTAAAGCAAAAAAAATAAATAAATAAAATGCAACCGGTATTAAATACAGTATATCCTTTATATTTTGGTTTATAACAATAATTGTATTGCAACAAATTTTTTCTGCCAATCAGATTATGAAAATACAGGTGATTCAAAAAGAATGTGCCAAAATCATCATGCATTTATTCATTTTAAAATCATTGAAATAGACTGAATTAGCAGTCATTTGATACAGGAATTATCCTTGTTTAACTGGTTGTCAATTGCAATTTGTCTTTGTCGGAAAATCATTCGTTTATTTACGCTCAAAATGGCAACTCCAGCAATCAACACAGTGGATGAGAATATCCTGAAGCGCGTTTGGGAGGAATTTTCATATTTGCTTGATGTTGTCTGTGCCGCTGGTGGTGGTCACATTGCGCACTTGTATAACATGATATAAAAACCTAAGTTATGTACAATACTTGCATCCAGCCAGTTATTAATTATTATTATTATTTTTAAATATACCTCAATGCTTTTGGCACATTCTTTTTGAGTCACCCATTACATTAAAGAACCTATGAAATGCAAAGATTTTTGACAGTGGTAACAGCCCTGTAATGGAAAGCTAACTAGAGTGACCTGCCAGGAAAATGACTCATCATCATTGCTTTGTATTTGCCTTTCCATTTGCTGATGCAGATGAATTGATCACACGGTGAAGATGAAGCTGAACGAACGCAGCGTGGCCCACTACGCCACGTGCGACTCGCCGCCTGACAAAACGGGCTTCCTCTTCAAGAAGGGCGAGCGCAACACTGCGTATCACCGCCGCTGGTTTGTCCTCAAGGGCAACATGCTCTTCTACTTCGAGGAGCGCGATTCCCGAGAGCCCATCGGCGTCATCGTCCTGGAGGGCTGCACCGTGGAACTGTGCGAATCGGCCGAGGAGTTCGCCTTCGCCGTCAAGTTCGACTGCGCCAAGGCTCGTGTGTACAAGATGGCGGCCGACAGCCAAGCGGCCATGGAGTCGTGGGTCAAGGCGTTGTCGCGGGCCAGCTTCGACTACATGAGGCTGGTGGTCAAGGAGCTGGAAAGGCAGCTGGAGGAGATCCAGGAAGCCACTGGGATAGGCCTGCAGAACAGGTCCAGGTCTGCAAAGCGAGCTGCCAAATCTAGATCTTCTTCTTCGTCCTCATCCTTGTCCACATCGTCGTCCAGCTCCGGGCAAAAGAATCACCAGGATGAGGTCCAGATCATGTCGGGAGGTCCAAAGGAGAACGGCGTCGCCTGGAGCAAGCCGTACTTAGCTAACGGTTTGTCCGATGGGGCGTCTTCCTGCGTGGCCTGGGAGGGCGGAGCCGAATCCGAGAATACTCACAGGGCCAATGGGGTCAGGGCTCCCCCTGTTCCCCCCAGAAGAAGAGGAGCCTCTCTGGAAAGCCCCTTCTCCCCCGGCACAGGATGCTTCTCCAAGCTCCACGATTGGTACGGACTCGAGGTGGAGGAAGTGAGAGCTCGGTGGCTGCAGAGTCAGTGAACCCGTGGAGATGGCTCACATTTTCCAAGATTAGCCTGTTCCGTTGTTCCATTTTCCAGGGCGGAGGCAGACATCGGGGTCTGTCCCCGATGACTTACTGCTAAAAGTGGAGTACGCCCTAGAATGTTTCAAATTCTCATCACAAGACACTTTTTATACTGCCTGTTGGGGTGGGGGGGATTCAACCCTATGTTTTGTGCCTTTAAAAGTAGTAACAAAATTTCCACTGCCTGCAAAACATGGCAACCCCCCCTCCTTTTTTTTTTTTTTTTTTTTTAAATTTTTAATTTTTTTTTTTTTTTTTTATGGGTCACTGTTTGTCTAAACAGCACTAAACACAATAGTTTCAAGTCAACCCCACAAATCTTTGGGAGGCTGTCGAATTTTAGATCACTTGTGTCAAAGCTGGCATTTTCCCCACTTTGTTGTGTGGAAAGAGGAGCATCAAGTAAATTTTGCAGCTTTCCTCTTTTGGTTGGCAAAACCAAATTTTCACTAGCTGAAAAAGTAACCAACCTTCTTCATTCTTTTGTTTCCATGTCACTTTTTTAGGTAAATGGTACTGACATAGAGCAGGGGAACAAAGTTGACTCGTTACTTTTCCGGCTTAAGAAGTACTAGTTTCTTACTACTACTTCTTAATGTTATTAAGTTTCCTAACTTCCTTGCTCTTGTGCTGTCATCGATCTGATTGCGCACTATCTTGTGTTGCTGGGTATTATGTAAAGTTGATAAAGTGTTTGGTCTTAAACTATGTCCGAACCATAAAAACGGTTAGTGTCACTGTGAGTAGCCGCTGGTCAATCAAGTCTAATCGACAACATGAATCGGTACAATTTCAGCGATAAATACATCATTCCTTTGCAACAAGTGGTACAGTTTTACCTCATAGCTAATACATTACAGTATTTGGGATTGATTTGCATTCTGTCTGGTACGGGAGAAATCAGCCTGCCTTGTTGGTAATGCAATAAAAAATCATGCCTTTTTATTTTTACCTTAGCTCGATGAGAATCATCAGTGGAATGCTCTCATCTGAGGATCAAACATCTTTGTCTTAATGTGCAAATTTGATTTAGTGCCTTTACATTTTTAAAAAACGTTCTCGGAGGAACTTAAGTTACCCACGAACAACTACACTTTATGACAGGAACATACAGTGATGGCATAAATGTAAACAACTACAGTATAAGTTTTGTCTGGACTCATACTTCTTCTTTTCCGTCTTAAGTTGCCTCTACTCCATATTCTTGTTTCGATTTATTGATCCATGCAATCTAGTTTTGATGTAGCTGCAACTAGGTTGTTTGGGTTCGGTCTGCTCTTATAATTGATTGGCTTAGTAGAGTCGTACCATCCAAATTTAAGAGTGCCTGAGGTATTGATTTGCTGAATGTGTATCTTTTGGATTGAAATGACACAAGAAGTTTCACCATGTGCATTCACCGAACCCTTCGGAATGTATCGATATAGCTAGGCTAGCAAGCTAATATCTAATTGAATTCCCATTCAGATTTCTTTAAATTTCAAGTTTACTACAAATAATTTTGCCTTTTGCTGGTAATTTTCACGTTGGAAACTGAAATGAAAATACTTTCATTTTGCACTTTGTTGTTTTCATGTCAACATTCTTTTTGACATTTTTTTTGTCGTATCCTTGCATCACATATCATTTTCATGTCATAAAATGTGATGCTTTTTTAAAAAATTATTATTATCTGCACAGTCCACAGTGCCTGTATTCCTCTTATCCTTCCTCATACCAAGTGCGAGTCAACTGTCCACTGAGCAAACCATTTTCTCCTCTCATTAAATAGAGGGCTAGTGGTTAGAAGAAATGGAATAAAGCTTGTAAATTGGGGACAAACCAGTCCTGAACCTAGTCTAAAATGACACTTTGCCTTTATTCAGCATATAAACCCCTTAGACTTACTCACCGAATCCCTGGGGTTCCATCAAACCCAAGGTGAAGAACCGCTGTCTTGGAGATACCGCATAACACAGAAGTACAGTGTATCACAAAAGTGAGTACACCCCTCGCATTTCTGAAGATATTTAAGTATATCTTTTCATGGGACAACACTGACAAAATGACACTTTGACACAATGAAAAGTAGTCTGTGTACAGCTTACATTATGAGGTTAATTTATTTTCCCCTTAAAATAACTCAAAATATAGCCATTAATATCCAAACCCCTGGCAGCAAAAAGTGAGTACACCCCTTAGAAACTACATCCCTAAATGTCCAAATTGAGTACTGCCTGTCATTTTCCCTCCAAGATGTCATGTGACTCGTTACAGGAGTGCTGTCAACATTGCTGCAGAGATTAAAGAGGTGGGGGCTCTGATGAGACGGGCGGGAGTGTGTACCTGGGGTGACAGCCATGCACACCAATTTGATGTGGAGTGCGGCGTATAGTCTGAGCACTAAAAGGCTGACCCCACCTCTTCAATCTCTGCAGCAATGCTGACAGCACACCTGTAACGAGTCTAATGACATTTTGGAGGGAAAATGACAAGCAGTACTCAATTTGGATATTTAGGGATGTACTGTACGTAGTTTCTAAGGGGTGTACTCAGTTTTGTTGCCGGGGGTTTAGATATTAATGGCTATATTTTGAATTATTTTGAGGGGAAAATAAATTTACTATTAAATAAGCTGCACACAGACTACTTTTCATTGTGTCAAAGTTTCATTTAACCAGTGTTGTCCCATGAAAAGATATACTTAAATATCTGCAGAAATGCGAGAGGTGTACTTACTTTAGTGATACACTGTATTTGTCATTTGTTTTTTTCTTTTTTTTTCTCTCTCTACTTATGAGGTTAGCATGAGCAGAAATACTGTAGATCTAAAAAAAAAAAAAAAAAAAAAACTTTTTTCCCTCTCTGCAGCGTACAATACGGAATATATCTGCTCAAATCTTGACCCGTTGTCCAAGTAGTGAAGACTTTTCAAGGTTCCTGCTTTAAATGTGCTTTTTTTACAGTCTAGTTTTAATGATATGAGACAATATGAGATTTTCCTACGATGTACTGCAGCTTTTTCTCAACATTCCAAAAACATTCATATATGGTTGATTTGTCTTGGGTTGAACTCATTCGCTGCCATTAACGGCAACAGATATTAAATATAAACTGGAAAGGTTGAGTCAATTTATTTGGGTTACAAAGGGTGATAGATGTAAATCCATTGCTTCCAGGACCTCCCAATTTTGGACGAGTAAAGCCAGTACTGTAGTTGTTTATGTGCCATGCGACTGGCTGGCAGTCCAGGATTACCCAGTGTTGGAAAATAGATGGAGTGGTTGCACAATCAATCAACTTGTTACTTGTTCCTTCGCAATTCTTATCAGAGAACATCTGACCTCACATTTGCTCTTCCATGTTGGAAGGTTTTTGATCCAGATCTCAGTTCAGGCCCATTCCATGGTGACTCAATACACAATCACAAAGCCTTGACGTTCGATGTTTTTTTATTTTATTTTTTTATAAACTTTTTTTCAACGACGTGTCTTATCAGTGGTCCACACTTTGTTGCTGTGTTGTTTTCCTTTCTTTTGGTGACATGTTCCGGTCCGCATCATTGCACAGCGTTAACATTAATGTTGCACACGTGGTACAAGTGTGATGAAGATTTAACCATATGATTACTGAAGCGTTATCCAAAGTGCCAAATTCCAACATGTAACATTTTAATTTTGAATAACTTTTGTGACTTTTTGTTGTTGTTGTTATACTCATGATAGGTTATGAGTGTTATTTATATAATTTAGCATTCATACTTAATGGTGATTTCAAATATGTAATCTGATACTACAATTGCACTCATGTTTTATTGAACTAAATCAGTCATTCCTGAATAACGGTAGGTGCTGTGACACACTAATTAAACATTAATTTTATGACAAATGTCTGAAATTGATTGTTGTTTATGAGGCCTGTATACATTTTTTTTGCAGCGTTACTTAAAACAACAAGCATTATGTGATGGTTATGGTACATTGAAATATATTCAGTCAACTGTTTGAAGCAAATCAATAAAGTATTATACATGGCCTGTATTTTGTGAACTCCTGAGTATCTTTCAATGGCATTTTGAGATCATATCCAGGGGTGAAAGTGGGCCGGAACTGTCCGGTGTTGTGACGAATTTGTATCCCAGTCAAACTGATATCCAAAGTGCTACTGAGCATGCGCACGGCGGCCACGCCCCTCCAGGGATGATCACATGTCAAATGTCCTTCGAGTTCATGTAACATTTCTACTACGATGTCGTTGCGGTAGTTGTTGCTGTGAGTAATATATATAATGTATATTTTTATATAATACCCATTTTATAGTACCTTTAGTACTATAGTGGAGTTTGGAGTGTGACTGACTGAGGTTGTGGACAGGTGTCTTTTATACCGATAATAAGTTGAACAGGTGCCATTAATACAGGTAACGAGTGGAGCCTCGTTAGACCTCGTTAGAAGAAGTTAGCCATTTGACAGCCAGAAATCTTGCTTGTTTGTAGGTGACCAAATACTTATTTTCCACTCTAATTTCGAAATAAATTCTTCAAAAATCAAACAATGGGATTTTCTGTTTTTTTTCCACATTCTGTCTCTCGTGGTTGAGGTTTACCCATGTTGACAATTACAGGCTTCTCTAATCTTTTCAAGTAGGAGAACTTGCACAATTGGTGGTTGACTAAATACCTATTTGCCCCACTGTATGTCTCTTAAAGCAGCCCAAAGGAGCTTTCTTTTTCTGTTGAGTTTGGCTGTGCTTCTGGACAAAAGTAGTAGTGTTTTTCCTGAAGGAAAGCTCCTTATTTTTTTAGACAATTTTGAGTGGTATCAAGACAAATGTTTTTTTTTTTTTTTTTTTTTTTTTTTTTTTTTTTTTTTTTTTTGCTTTCCTGGATAGTTAAGAGATGATTAACAATTTTGTATGTAAACAAATTTGTGTTCAAATATTGTAATTTAAATCTGCTAATAAAATCCAGACATTTATTCTGGAAGTTTTCAAAATGTTTTTTTAGTAGTTTTTGAAAACAAAGGTTTGAATCGAACGGTGTATCACCTGAACCTACATATGCACTCCAAAAACCCATCTCCTTAAAACTGAAAAAAACTTAAATTCCCTTCTTTTCAGTGTAAATCGACTAGAAATAAGTGAAATGATCTGCCAGTGCTTCAATTAAATTTTACTCAGATTTCTCGAAATTGGAAAAACAGCTTGCTGCAAATAAGCTTAAAAGGCTTATTTGAAGCAAAAAGCTTCTATATTCTATATTTAATCTTTAAAAATTTTTTTTTTTTTAAACTTGTCTGTCAGAAATGTTCTTAACTCAAGAATAGGTATTGTTCAAAATTATTTGAAAGCATTTTTTTCTTTATTTATGTGAAAAATGACCGACTTTTAGCTTTTTGGTCTTAATAAGAACAAATGGTATTATTTAGTAAAAAGTAAGTGGAAGAATCATTAATCTGTTAACTAGCCTTTAAAACTCAGAACAAAATGAAGAGAATTATTCGACTAGATTTAAGAAAAAATATCAGATTAAGATGTTATACTGTAAACTTGCAGTGTGAAAGTTAGTATAAATCAATACAGATTATTATTATTATTTTGCATTAATCATTTAGCCAATCAATTAATTAGGTTCTTATTGGTGAGAAATGTAGCCCTGACCGCCGTTCACCCAGTCTGTTTGGTCTTATTAATGTCCCGTCCCCAGCAAAAAGTGTACATGCAGGTTGTGCTGTTCTATCGTCCCTACCAATATTGAGACCAAACCTATGCCCTTGCTTTGAATGATCATGTTTCAGTGCCATTAAGGGTGAATGTACGTCTAATCCATTTTTACTGGAAACCTCCAAGTTCAAATTCAATGTCAATGGAAGAGATTGAGGTAAAACCATACCTGTCAAGTTATACGGTTTCGGCGTAATTTGTACAAGTGAGCACTGATTTTTACATGTGTACGCCATATGTTCAAAATCTGTACGTTTTTCGTGCATTACAAATTTTTTTTTCTCCGTTCGGATTTTGTAATCGTTTCGGCAACGAGACAATGGGCGTTACTATGCGTTACGTTGGTTGAATGACGCGAGAAAAGTCAGCGACATTGAGGGAGAAGAGTGTTTGTTTTGACGCTGTAGCAAACGCGATGCTAGGCTAGGTGGCTCCAATATCTTCTGACTGTAGCCGACAGCCTACAATCTACGCCTAGATATCACATGCATATAGAAGTACTTGCGAAATGACAGACTGCGGTGTTGGTAAACAGCCGCCATTTGAAAGCAGTTGACTTCTCAGAAAGGCTCAGTTGTACTGACCCTTCCTAGAGAACTTTTTATCTAAAATACTCCCAAATCGGCAAACTCTTGACTTGAATCTATCTTTAAATGATGAAACAGTTTTAAAACTTTCACATGTCGAAAGTAGACAGAAGGGAACTAATACAAAAACTGGAGCAATTTTAACAACTTTAACGGCTAATTCACAACATTAAATGACCTCCAAACACACCAAAGGTTACTATGTTTTTTTGTTTGTTTGTTTGTTTTGTTTTGTTTGTTCTTTTGAAAAAATTGAGAGAAAAAAACATGAAAGGTAACACCAGTTAGTTTGCCAAGTAACTCTTGCATTCAGGTAACTGAGTTACTAACTCAATAACTTTTTGGGAGAATTAATTTGTAACTGTAATTAAGATTAACAACACTGGTCTGATGAAGGCTGCAGAATGAAAAGTGACGAAAGCGGAGATTTTATTCTGCCAATATGTTGCCGAACACAATTTGCCCGCAACTATTGCTGTTTACTTCTCAGAATTAGCAAAAGAAATGTTCCCTGACTCAAAGATTGCATCGGTAAGTTAATTTTATCAATTGACCTTTTTAGTTTATAGTTGGACACACTAATGAACTACCTTCAAGTCAAACTGAATTGCGAGCTGAAGTGCCATGAAGTGTCATGAAGTGCAGCCATCAAAAGACATGATAAAAATTGCCAAAAGTGCTACATACAATTATGACAAAAGTCACAATTAAATTATAGTAATCATGATGTAGCTGACGATATTGATTGTTCTTTGATTCCACCAGGGTATACACTCACCGGCCACTTTATTAACTACACCATGCTAGTAACGGGTTGGACCCCCTTTTGCCTTCAGAACTGCCTCAATTCTTCGTGGCATAGATTCAACGAGGTGCTGGAAGCATTCCTCAGAGAGTTTGGTCCATATTGACATGATGGCATCACACAGTTGGAGCAGATTTGTCGGCTGCACATCCATGATGCGAATCTCCCGTTCCACCACATCCCAAAGATGCTCTGTTGGATTGAGATCTGGTGACTGTGGAGGCCATTTGAGTACAGTGAACTCATTGTCATGTTCAAGAAACCAGTCTGAGATGATTCCAGCTTTATGAAATGGCGCATTATCCTGCTGAAAGTAGCCATCAGAAGTTGGGTACATTGTGGTCATAAAGGGATGGACATGGTCAGCAACAATACTTAGGTAGGCTGTGGCGTTCCAACGATGCTCAATTGGTACCAAGGGGCCCAAAGAGTGCCAAGAAAATATTCCCCACACCATTACACCACCACCACCAGCCTGAACAGTTGATACAAGGCAGGATGGATCCATGGTTTCGTGTTGTTGTCGCCAAATTCTGACCCTACCGTCCGAATGTCGCAGCAGAAATCGAGACTCATCAGAGCAGGCAACGTTTTTCCAATCTTCTATTGTCCAATTTCGATGAGCTTGTGCAAATTGTAGCCTCAGTTTCCTGTTCATAGCTGAAAGGAGTGGCACCCGGCGTGGTCTTCTGCTGCTGTAGCACATCTGCCTCAAAGTTCGACGTACTGTGCGTTCAGAGATGTTCTTCTGCCTACCATGGTTGTAACGGGTGATTATTTGAGTCACTGTTGCCTTTCTATCAGCTCAAACCAGTCTGGCCATTCTCCTCTGACCTCTGGCATCAACAAGGCATTTCCGCCCACAGAACTGCTGCTCACTGGATATTTTTTCTTTTTCGGACCATTCTCTGTAAACCCTATAGATGGTTGTGCGTGAAAATCCCAGTAGATCAGCAGTTTCTGAAATACTCAGACCAGCCCTTCTGGCACCAACAACCATGCCACGTTCAAAGTCACTCAAATCACCTACTATTGCTCGGTTTGAACTGCAGGAGATTGTCTTAAACCATGTCTATATGCCTAAATGCACTGAGTTGCCGCCATGTGATTGGCTGATTAGAAATTAAGTGTTAACGAGCAGTTGGATAGGTGTACCTAATAAAGTGGCCGGTGAGTGTATGTTACAATATTACCAATAAATTCATATTATTTCAAAAATTGAGTTTCATTTTTGTTTCATATTGCACGCTTTATAGGGCGTTGTAAGATTAGTCACCAATTTGGAAGGGCATACGTCACAATTTGTAAGATTGCCCACGGCCTCGGGTTGACAGGTATGGGTAAAACTGCAAAACAAACATTAAGTATAAAATAGTGTGACATTACAGTCATAAGAAAAAGGATCATTGCAATTATGGAAGTTTGTGACATCAAAAACGGTTAAAAAGACAGCAGACATACACTGAGATACAGGTAAGTCATTCGAATCAAGCATATGAGTCCTGACAATGTATTCCACACCATCAATAGAAATGCTGTTTGCATACTATTCACTAGATGGCGCTGTATATCAGTTTGACCTGGCTGGACCAGACGCCAACTACCCAATGGAGCGCTGCCCGAATTCTTCAGTACAGTGCTTGACATGGAATTTTTATAATACTGAATAGTTGTGTTTTAGTTTAATCAAACTAAACCATAGGTTGTGTAGATTGCGCTGGATAAATTAATTTATTTAAACATTCAGTGAGGGAAGTTACATAAACTTACTTAAGTTACATAAACCAATAGTTTATTATCTGTAATGAATTGCAGTTAATCATGTCAATGTGTCATGGTATGTACTATAAATACTAATGTACTGTAAACTGACTCTGTATAGTCCTGGAAAGAGTTATGAGATATTAATAGTATGAAGCTACGGACAAATGGGGAGTACTTCCGGCATCGAAATCTAGCAAAATAAGAGCGCAATTGGTGACAGAAACGTGAACTTCCTAAAAATAACAATAGTAAAAGCTGTAAATGAACCATAGACTTCACTAGTTCAGGGCCAATCCGAAGGGGGCCTGTTTTCAAAAACATAAAATTAATATATTTTCAAAACCAAAGCCACTAGCGACCTAAAACCAAAACAGGTACCTCCCTTAAGTGTATATGAGTCTCCATGAGCAGCGACATCAAAAAGTCGTTCCCTCGTAAAATCTAGATTAATTACTTTTTTATACAAGTATAACAAAACTTAAAATGGCTATAAAATTTTATACTAGATGCACAAAAATCACCAAATGCAGAGATAATCACCTATATTTTCAGGATCAATAGCAATATTTAATATATCATATGTTAAAAAGTTTTGGGCCAGAATAGCAACTTTTTATTTATTTAAAAAAAAAAAAAATTGTGCAAATTCTCAACAGCTAATAAACAACTCAATTTTCACATCAGAAATGACATCTGTCATAAGCATTCATTAATTCCCATGACAATGTTGCCGAGGAAAGCATGCAGAATCATCTTAATTTTACTCAACAAAAGCAAAATTTGCATTTTTCCATATGCAATCCTTTTGTTATGTACTTCCTTAATCTAAGCATATGTAAGGCCGAGACTTGAATGGAACAACACTTCTTTATTCAGTGTGCTTCTCAGCATATATATCACCGAAACATCACAGAGATTCCTTTTATACTGTAATACCACACCCACAGGAAGTGCACACTATGGCAACAGCAGTGTGACATACAACATATTTAGGTTGAATTCCGATGTTACTATTGCCTCAGCACGTCTTGCTGGCTATCTGGCCCACGTTATTTTTATATTGAAATGTTACATAAAATAATACACGAAAAAAAAATTTGCATGGACGCAGAAATGTGTAAATTACTACTTTTTGCCAAAAATGGGCAGTTGGCCGAAAATTACTTGATCATTTGACTGTAACGTTACGCTACTGTGTATGGATACAATAAGAGCTTTTTGAGTTAAAAAACAGGCAGTTATCATTCATTTTACGTGAACATTTAAAGATAAAATCACGCTATCATGTAATCCAACGTGGCGACCATCACAAAACAAACAGCTTTTTAAATTGAAAATTCTTGTAAATAAATGCATACATCCCGGAATTTTTATAGATATGAACATAGAAAAGTCTAGGTTTTTTGGTTAAAAGCAAAAAAACAGACAGTTATCATTCATTTTACATAACTACTTCAAGCTAAAATCATGCTATTGTGTAATCCAACGTGGCGGCCATCATAAAACAAACAGCGTTTTAAATTGATAATTCTTGAAAATAAATGCATACAGTACATCTTGGAATTTCTATAGATATGAACGTTGAACAGTCTAGATTCTTGGCTAAAAGCAAAAAACAGGGCAGTTATCATTCATTTTATATAAATATTTGAAGCTAAAGTTAGGCTAATTTCCCCCCCAATGTTTCAAAGTGCATTCATGGGGATATTTTGTATCATAATTATCTTGAATCCTCGACCAAATCACTCTTGAGGCACTCCTCCCTGCTTGTATGCAGTAAAACATTTGTCCTTTTCTCACCTAAATACAGCGTTTGAACACAGCGTGTGTTTTGAGTTTATGACAATGCAAGACGAATGCTCTGCCTGGGTCGGCCCTCTAAGGGAAGGTGTGGCGAAATGTCTTTTCAACGGATGGTGAAGTCTATGACATGTACTATGGCTGAAAAGCTTGCTGGGCAATAAAGTGGTGCACAAAACTCTAAAATGGATGGATGAACTTGAAGTTCGAATGATGTAACATGTAGAGGCATCTTTGAAGTCAGCACAGTCTGTCTTTTCCTCAAGTACGACACATACGCTGAACGGAATGGAAGCTGTACTCACGCACAACAAATGAGCCTCTTAAGCCCTGTCCAATTCAATTAGAATTCCTTTCTTATCATAATGGTGGGCCATAATGGTCACAGACAATAGCACGTTTGACTGCGCCGCGCAGGAAGCGAGCTGTTGGTTTGTCATGAGACCGTTCAGCCTCAGGTCATGCCTATTCGCTCCATATCTAGTAAATGAGATAAAAAGCACATTTGTGGGAGGAATTTGCATCTGGAGAGGAAAAAAACCATCCCCGTGATATGGGCCATTGAGGTCTTTCTTGCTCATCATGTGTGCGCATCCCCAAATCTTCTTTCCATAAGTGAAAAAGATATTCTCAGGTTACAACATGCATACTTCAATCTGATTTATTTAACTATGAATTATTCTGTAATTGGATAGCAACCAGTCTAGGGTGTACCCCGCCTCTCGTTCCAGGATAAGTATTAGGTTTAAATAAGATAGATGGATAATATCAGTATCATATCAGCCTCACAGTCACAGTCCAAAGGTCAGGAGATTTAATCCGGGCTCTGGCCTTCCTTTTTTGAGAGTGCAAGAAATACTTGTGCTCTTCTTGTGGGGTTGCGCTGGGTCGTCGATTTCAATGGCAGATTCATTGAAGACTGAATTATCCTTAGGTTTGAATGTGAGTGAGTGCTTTGTTTGTTGATAAGTGTACCACACTTCTTTGCTGAAGTCTGCTAGGATAGGCTATAGCTCATCCACAAGGACCACAGCACCAAAGATGAAGTGGTATAGAATTGAATCCTATACAAAACTAATCATTACAATAGACTAACCCCCATATACTGTGAAGAAAATAAGTATTTGAACACCAGGCGATTTTGCAAATTCTCCCACTTAGAAATCACTGAGGGGTCTGAAATTTTCTCCGTAGATGCATGTCTACTGTAAGGCCGCAGCTATCGATTATTTTAGTAGTCGATTAATCGATGAACTAGTTAGTTCGAATAATCGAGTAATCAGATAAGGGGGGAAAAAATTACAATACCTGAGCTGAGCCTCAAACGTTATAAAAAGATAAATAAATGAGGATCTATGTACAGCAAAAGAACAATTGGCTTGCATAGCAAAAATCTGCTATCTTAAATGCTATAAAATGCAAACTTTTTTTTTTACAATGCTCTTAACACATGGTCCAGACACATATTCCCACAAAAAAAGGCTAAATATACCTATAAACTAAATTACGAATGCATTTAAAAAATTAGCTCAAACAAAAACTAAGCTTATATTGGTCTTAGCAGGGAGCAGCTGGATTCAGCCATGTGAAATGAGGCAGACTAGAGGCAGTGTATCCACCCAAATCAATAAAACTAAATACAAACACTTTCAAAACAAACCATTGCAACGCTAATTCAAGTAAACGAATACTCGAAGCAGCAACATTTAATTCGATTTTTTTTTTCCTAATCGAATACTTCAGTTAATCGATTAATCGTTGCAGCACTAGTCCACTGTGGGTGAGATAATCTAAAAAGAAAAATCCAGAAGTACTATATGTACGATTTTTTTAACGATTTATTTGTGTGATACAGCTGCAAATACGCAAATATTTGAACACTTGAGAAAACGAATGTTGAAATTCGGTACAGTAGCCTTTGTTTGCAATTACAGAGATCAAATGTTTCCTGTAGTTTTTCAACAGTTTTGCACTTACTGCAGGTGGGATCATGGCCCACACCTCCACACAGATCCTCTCTAGATCAGGAAGGTTTCTGGGCTGTCGCTGAGAAACACAGAGTTTGAGCTCCCTCAAAACGTTTTCTTTTGGGTTTAGGTCTGGAGACCAGCTTGGCCATGTTAGAACTAGGGATGGGAATTGACAGGATTTTTACGATTCCGATTCCATTATCGATATTGCTTAACGATTCGATTCTTTATCGATTCTCTTATCGATTCTAATTTGGGGGAAAAGAAAAACAAACGTTTTGATTGGCATCGAGTTTGTTTAATCAGAAGTCACAACCTTACAAACTCACAACGAGATCAAAAGAGGCCCAAAGCCTCAATGTTAACTGTGGCAATAAGTGGCAAATACACAAGAATGTGTAACATTTTACTGAAACATTTATCTAATAGAAATAAAAAATATTGGTACATATTGGCAGATAGGTTGTTGTTCTGACTTTGGCAATATGTGTTAACGCAGGGGTCCCCAAACTTTTTCCTGTGAGGGCCACATAACTTTTCCCTTCTCTGATGAGGGGCCGGGGTCAGTTTGTAACAGAAAAAGTGTGACGATTGCAGAAGTGCATAAATGTAAAAAATTATTGTTTTTCAGAAAGCCACAATCAAATAACCCTTTCTGGATTCTTCACGGAATGAGAGTAAATAAAATAAAAATAATAATATAATATAATAATAATAATAATTAATAATAAAAACACTATTAATTAAATAGATAATAACCAAATAACCCTCTCTGAATTCTTCAAGGAAAAGGCCAGGAAATAATTAACACGATTGAGAAAAAAAAAAATTCAAAATGGCCGGACCAAATGTGGAGGCGGGCCGTATTTGGGCCGCGGGCCGCAGTTTGGGGACTGCTGGGTTAACGTGTATCATTTACCATTACATTGAAATGCATGCCTTTTAGTTTTTGTGGCGCTTACACGCTCAAGTGGGGGCGCCCTTGCGCTTCCTGACACGAAGAAGAACGCGCTCACGTGAAAAAGAGCGCGCTTACACCCGAAGAAGAAATGCCGCATTCAAGCGAGTGAGCAAGTTAGTGAGAGAGGGAAACACTTCTACGAGCCTACGTTCTTTGTTAATGTTAATATCTACAGAGGCAATGCCTGTATGTATTATCTTTTGTGTTGTTGTTGTGTTTCCACTCGCGATCGGACACTTAAATCCAGTTGTGTAGTGGTTTGAACGATGTGCTAATGCTAGCGAACGAATGCTAACCATTTGTTATTACTGTTATTAACAGCTGATCATCGCTGATTTACGTTGATGCAAACCTGTTTGTTATTGGGGACGAAATTGATTTGTTTCATTTCTATTCTTAGTTTCACTCTTCAAGTGATGGTTGAATAAAGTCAGCAAATTATACCAACGTCTTCTGCATCGTCATTTGGGAGTTTAGCTTGCTGTATAGCCAGGACTGAGCCTTAGCCTCTCTGTGAGGACAGCGCAGTCGTATTCCCTCCCGATGCAGTTATCTCCACCTTGCAATGACTGCAAGTCGCTTTGTTGTAATTTTTCCTCGTGAAGTGAAGACACACTTTCGAGCGTTTGAACCTATGTGCTGTCATTGTTATGTTTATGGCTGCAATGCTCGTGCTTACCCGTCGTAACCTTTCATTTTCACACTCTTTCCTGGTGAAGTGTAGTCAAACTTTGGAGCGAGTGGTTCTTGGTGCCATGCTAGTTTGATGCGTCTGGACAACAAGACACGTCACGACGCAATACGCGTCTTTAGGAATCGTTAAAGGGATCGTTAAGGCTTTTTCATTGTGATGTCGAGGCCTCGAAACACTCGGAACCGGTTCCAAACTGGAATTGGATTTCGATTCCCATCCCTAGTTAGAACCTTGATATGCTTCTTACAGAGCCACTCCTTGATTTTCCTGGATGTGTGCTTTGGGTCATTGTCATGTTGGAAGACCCAGCCACGACCCATCTTCAATGCTCTGACTAAGGGGAGGTTGTTCCTCAAAATCTCCCCAATCATCCTCTCTTTAATACAATGCACTTGTCCTGTCCCATGCAGAGAAAACCACCCCCAAAGCGTGATGCTACCACCCCCATGCTTCATGGTAGGGATAGTGTTTTTGGGATAGTACTCATCATTCTTCTTCATCCAAACACAGTTAGTGGAATTATGACCAAAAGTTCTATTTTACTCTCATCATACCACAAAACCTGCACCCATGACCCCTCTGCATCATCCAAATGGTCATAGGCAAACTTAAAACGGGCCTTGACATGTGCTGGTTTAAGCAGGGGAACCATCCAACGTTGTGGAGGTGTACAATTTTGTCTCAGGTGTCTTTGGACAGCTCTTTCGTCTTGGCCATGTTACAAGTTTGAGTCTTAATGATTGTATGGGGTGGACAGGTGTCTTTATGCAGCTATGGACCTCAAACAGGTGCATCTGATTCAGGATAATACATGGAGTGGAAGTGGATCTTTAATAGGCAGTCTTTCAGGGTCAGAATTCTAGCTGATAGACAGGTGTTCAAATGCTTATTTACAGCTGTATCACACAAATAAATCGTTTAAAAAATCATGCATTGTGATATTTCTGGATTTTTCTTTTCAGATTATCTCTCTCACAGTGGACACACACCTAAGATGAAAATTTCAAACACCTCACATGACTTCTAAGTAGGAGAACTTGCACAATAGCAGGGTGTCCAAATACTTATTTTGTTCACTGTATATTTATATCGATTTGGAAGAAAACAAATAATGAACTCTATATTGCAATGACTAAAACAGGGATTTAACCCTTTATAGGGCAAGTATTTTTTTTTGGTAATCATTTTTTTTAATGTAACCAACTAAAATTACAATTCGGGTTATGTAGGACACTGTATTAACATATAGCATACAACTGGAGCCTTCATGACCCAAAATGTGATTGTCACATATGAGGTATGGCCCACCCTCCCCATAGGTTGGATCTCCAGACAAGGTGCGCCGCATTCATGGCAGCCAGAGACGCAAGTATTTTTGGTGACGCTGACCTATAGACTCCTGATAGTCAGTCAAAACTTAATTTGGGGTTTTAATGCCCCAAATGGGGCAGGAGAGTGGCTGAGTGGTTAGCACTTCCACCTCACAGTTCTGAGACCAAGATTTCAGTACTGGCTCAGGCCTTCCTGTGTGACGTTTGCATGTTCTACCCGTGCCTGCGTGGGTTTTCTCCGGATACTCCGGTTTCCTCCCACATCCCAAAAATGTGCGTGGTAGACTGATTGTGCACTCCAAATTGTCCCTAGGTGTGAGTGTGCACCGGACTGGTTGTTCATTTCCGTTTCCTACTGCCCATAGTTGGCTGAGATGGGCTTCAGTACCCCCTTGTGAGGATAAGTGGCTTGGAAGATGAATGAATGAATGGCCAAAACAGGACACGTTGAGGCGGTGATGAGTGTAAACCCGCCTGGCCACCATTATGATAATTCTCGAGCATGTTTGGATGATATAACAAGTACGAACCGCTACCCCTGAGAGTCCAGGCGCTTTGCGCTTCTCCCGTGGCTGCCGAAACATCATTATTTTTGGGCGCAACCGCAAGGACGATCAGGATGAGATCCCTGTTCTCAAGCAACATGAATGTAATTTCGGCTTTTTAGTCCAAAATGTGGCACTCTGAGGCGGATTGATGAGCACATACAGTTGGGCAAATAAGTATTTAGTCAACCACTAATTGCGCAAGTTCTCCCACTTGAAAATATTAGAGAGGCCTGTAATTGTCAACATGGGTAAACCTCAACCATGAGAGACAGGATGTGGAAAAAAAAACAGAAAATCACATTGTATGATTTTTAAAGAATTTATTTGCAAATCATGGTGGAAAATAAGTATTTGGTCTATATCAAAAGTTCATCTCAATACATTGTTACGTACCCTTTGTTGACAATAACGGAGGCCAAACGTTTTCTGTAACTCTTCACAAGCTTTTCACACACTGTTGCTGGTAATTTGGCCCATTCCTCCATGCAGATCTCCTCTAGAGCAGTGATGTTTTGGAGCTGTCGTTGGGCAACACGGACTTTCAACTCCCTCCTCACCCCGTGGCGTCAAAATGATAACAAGAACGGGGGGCAAAAATCCCAGAACCACACGGGGGGACCTAGTGAATGACCTACAGAGAGCTGGGACCACAGTAACAAAGGCTACTATCAGTAACACAATGCGCCGCCAGGGACTCAAATCCTGCACTGCCAGACGTGTCTCCCTGCTGAAGAAAGTACACGTCCAGGCCAGTTTTTGGTTCGCTAGAGAGCATTTGGATGATCCACAAGAGGACTGGGAGAATGTGTTATTTTCAGATGAAACCAAAATAGAACTTTTTCGTTGAAACACAGGTTCTCTTGAAGGAAGAAGAATACTGAATTGCACCATACCCACTGTGAAGCATGGGGGTGGAAACATCATGCTTTGGGGCTGTTTTTATGCAAAGGGACCAGGACGACATATCTGTGTAAAGGAAAGAATGAATGGGGCCATGTATCGAGAGATTTTGAATGAAAATCTCCTTCCATCAGCAAGGGCATTGAAGATGAGACGTGGCTGGGTCTTTCAGCATGACAATGATCCCAAACACACAGCCAGGGCAAAAAAGGAGTGGCTTCGTAAGAAGCATTTCAAGGTCCTGGAGTGGCCTAGCCAGTCTCCAGGTCTCAACCCCATGGAAAATCTGCGGAGGGAGTTGAAAGTCCGTGTTGCCCAACGACAGCCCCAAAAAATCATTGCTCTAGAGGAGATCTGCATTGGAGGAATGGGCCAAAATACCAGCAACAGTGTGTGAAAAGCTTGTGAAGAGTTACAGAAAACGTCTGGCCTCCGTTATTGTCAACAAAGGGTGCATAACAAAGTTTTGAGATGAACTTTTGGTATTGACCAAATACTTATTTTCCACCATGATTTGCAAATAAAGTCTGTCTCTCATGGTTGAGGTTTAACCATGTTGACAATTACAGGCCTCTCTAATATTTTCAAGTGGGAGAACTTGCACAGTTAGTGGTTGACTAAATACTTATTTGCCCCACTGTATGCCCTTGAAATACACAGAAAAACTGAATAGGTGCTGACCCTAACCCTAATTTTATTTCATAACTACTCTCAAACTAATGATAACAAAAGTATAGGCCTTTATGCCTACATATATATTTATAAATGTTATGTATATAAAATAAAGATATATAAAACGAAATTCAAGTGTTTATAGAGTGTATCCCAAAAAATTAAAAGGGATGCCACGTTGTGGAGATGGCTTAGTGAAGGCACACATACACCGTGCACGGTTGGCCAGTGGTTACAGGTATGTATCTGATCTTCTGGGAGGAAAGAATTGTGTTTCCTGCTCACTTGTGCTGCCATTATTGTCCCACCTGTCATGAGAGTCTGAGCGGACTTGACAGAGCCGAGGTGGGGTGTGCGTTCACTGCCTTGCTCATGGGGTTGGAGATGCATTTTTACAAATTCATTCATTTATCTACCATGTCGCGGTGATGCCGGAGCCTAGCCCAGCTAACTATGGCCAGTAAGCGGTGTACGCTCTGAAATGGGTGCCAGCCAATCACAGGGCACAATGAAACAGACAACCATTCACGCACACACAAATACCTATGAACATGTGCGGAGATGCCGAAAATGTCATTGCATGTGTTTGACTTTCCGATATAGTATATTAATTTAAAATGGACTTCGCCGGTAAAATGTTGTTTATAAAAGTTGTAAAGCAATAAATCAAACATAAATGAATGAAATGAACCCCCCCCCCCAAAAAAAAACTATCATGGGTCAAAATTAATTTTCGAACAGATCATGTGACTTGAGACGGTCATTTGCTTTGCTTAGCCAAAACCACCTCAGGATAGAAGAAACAAGATGAACATATGTAATTTTTTTCAAACCTAAGCGAAAAAGCGAAAACAACTACTAAGCGAGAACCAAGGATTGAAGAACACCGCCCAAAATGGTGAGCAGAGTTTCAGTTTGTCCCACTAAAGACACTAAGGCTACGTTCATACTGCAGGTCTTAATGCACAAATCCGTTTTTTTGTCTAATCTTTTTTATTTTTTGGCGTGCTCGTTCAGACTGCCTTTGTCCATTGAGACCGTTCAAGTATTACGCATGCGCGCACTAATTCGCCGTCCGACACGCGCTGAGCAAGAAGACCGGCATGCGCAGAAGCATCAAAACAAATGACTACACATGCTGGCTGTCATCTGTCATTCCAGGGCGATCATGAGTGACTGGAAAAATTTTAGCATTCAAGCATTAAATTGGATATCTCCGCGGAACGCAAAAATCGGCGTGTACTTCTCCACATAAAAACAGACGTGCATACACACGCATGCAACACACATAGCAGGGATGCCTGTATTTACGAGCATGGGCTAAGCAACTAACTGAGCATATATCTTGTAAGTTAATTTTATTGCTGATACCGCGTTTCAGGGTTATCAACATGTTTTGCTCCCCCTGCCACAAAACTCAAACTCCGCCTATGCCGAAGAACAATTTAGAGTGTTCAATCAGCCTACCGCCTATTATTTTGGGATGTGACATCCCAAAATAATAGACGGTAGGCTGAACACTATCCTTAAATTTTAAGGATAGTGCTTATTTTGCAGTAGGCCTAACACACAGTTTTAGAGATTTGCACTAGATAATGGTCAGTTTATATTTGTGTTTTCTTAACAAGTATAATTGATCCAAATAAATAACACGTTTTCTAAAATACTGTGTATAGTGATTTTAATCTTCAATCTATAAATATATTTGATGTGAAAATTGTTATAGAATGTACAATGTAATAACGTGTAGAACATGAAAAGTACCGTCACTTACTTTGCAGAGTTACTCAAACTCTTACAATGAAGTAACTGAGTTACCAAATCAGTTACTTTGGGGGTGAAGAAATTTGTAACTCTAACCAATTACTTTTTTAAAAGTAGGATCAATAACACTGGTTAATACTAATAAAATTAGAATGAATAAAAGCAGAAATACTATGGTTATGGTTCCCAATAATGCTCTAAAGTTGTTTTTTAATTTGATAGTACAGTATCTAACTCATTACCTACAATTGACAACGATAGACATCAATTCATTTGAAATGCGAGGACTGGCTGTAAATGCTAATGTTTCATTGCCATTGATAGTGTTAACCGTCAGTGCCAGCAAATGAGTACCCTATATACCCTATAGTTTCCTGAGCGAAAATTGGGCGGCACCATCTTTGACACTTTCTGCTCTAGACTTCTGGTTTAGACAGAACACCATGAATTGCGGTTGAAGAAGACAACTTTTAAAACGACAAATCAAACGAGAGGAACCCATGGAATCTCCCAAAACGGATTCAGCATGACGTAGATGAGACTCGGGGACCTTCTGTGCTGTGCTTGGTTAATTGAACTTCTGGAAGCGCCTATACATGTGGCGGAAAACACAGACAAGACTGAGAAAGCAGTTTCTACTCTTGCACTCCTCTTTAAAAGAAACTGCTGTATTTTAAGCCAAAACAACTGTTGTGTTTGATAGAACAATATTTCTATATGCTGCTATAGCAGATTCACGGTGCATGAAGCCCCCAAACTATTTTTAATTTGCCTGTTTTACCTTAAAAACTCCCGTTTACAGATGTTGCGCAACCTAGTCATAAAACGAAGGTAATTAATTATATTTATTATTCAAAATGTCTGTTATTTTTAGCTTAGAATCATTAAGTGGTGTGTAATCTTTTGTTTCAAAAAAAAAAAAAAAACATCTTTAAAAAATTATTCACTCGCATAGTTAAAACTTTTAAACAAAATACGTCACAATGAACAAAAATGGTGTCTGTAAAAAAGTCACGGATATTTACCTCATAGCTATCGCTTAATTGTATTTTATTTGTTTCTGTCGCATTTTTTCCGATATGTTAGATGATAAATACTCGATCTAAACAAAGAAAAATTGGGGGAAAAAAACGTTTAAAAAGGTCAATATATAAAAAAGAAAATCTCGACCACTCCTTGATGTCTGCGATTTCTGCATTGCGACCCTTGTTATATTACCACCCATAAAATCCCCCCAAAATCCAGCTGTGGCCATTCACAGCTGTGTCTTGACAATCAGTGATACATGCTAGATGGAGTTTTTGTATCGAAACAAGGTAAGTACGCGATAATATCTCGTTAAAGTCATGGCGTCTGTTCTTCTTCTGCTCTTGCGTGCGCTCACCTCCAGATAGGGTTTTGCTGTTAAGAAAAAAAAAAAAAATTTTTTTAAATGCCCTCCTGTTTAAAATTTTTCGTTTTCCGCCATATGCTTGGAAGTGGAATATTTTGAACAGCGTCCACCATCATAGCGCCAGTGTTGATCTACCTCGCCATACGCCCTAAAACGAGTACACAATAGGTTGACGATGTGCTTTAAAGCTAAGGGACCCACCTAAAAGATTGCATGTTTGTTGTTATAACTTCAACAACATTCTAACAATCTGTGCAGCCTGTGTTAACATGAGGTGTAGACTGATAAGCCGGCCACTTGAGTGACCAAAATGAAGCGAAATTACAATGTTACAGTTGCCGAATGCAGAAAGGCTGACACGGATTCTGTTGTTACAAGGAAATACTTTAACATAATTTTCGTCTAGTTAGGTTATAGTTATGGTACTGTTTTATGAGCTTGTCGCACATGTACATCTAAAAACAAATAATATGTCATCCTTTTTTTTGTTGTTGCATATATTGATCGCAATTAAACTTTTGGACAACATGATTCCATTTCTGGTTTTATTTAAAACAATTGGTGCATGTGCAAAACAGGTCAATAAGTTACAATTTATAAAATTAGTAGAAAAATGTTAACAAGTTGGAGCATAAATTTAGCCTTCCTTCATCAAGGTAAAAATTGCACATAGTCTCGATATACTAGTATGTCCATCAACGTAAGTGTTGTTGTGAGGCACATCACAAGTTGTCTTCCCTTGCCTAATAGCATTTTTCACCTGTAAACAAACGAACAAAAAATGTGTAACACTTACAGTGCCTTGCAAAAGTATTCGGCCCCCTTGAACCTTGCAACCTTTCGCCACATTTCAGGCTTCAAACATAAAGATATAAAATTTTAATTTTTTTGTCAAGAATCAACAACAAGTGGGACACAATCGTAAAGTGGAACAAAATTTATTGGATAATTTTTAACTTTTTTAACAAATAAAAAACTGAAAAGTGGGGCGTGCAATATTATTCGGCCCCCTTGCGTTAATACTTTGTAGCGCCACCTTTTGCTCCAATTACAGCTGCAAGTCGCTTGGGGTATGTTTCTATCAGTTTTGCACATCGAGAGACTGACATTCTTGCCCATTCTTCCTTGCAAAACAGCTCGAGCTCAGTGAGGTTGGATGGAGAGTGTTTGTGAACAGCAGTCTTCAGCTCTTTCCACAGATTCTCGATTGGATTCAGGTCTGGACTTTGACTTGGCCATTCTAACACCTGGATACGTTTATTTTTGAACCATTCCATTGTAGATTTGGCTTTATGTTTTGGATCATTGTCCTGTTGGAAGATAAATCTCCGTCCCAGTCTCAGGTCTTGTGCAGATACCAACAGGTTTTCTTCCAGAATGTTCCTGTATTTGGCTGCATCCATCTTTCCATCAATTTTAACCATCTTCCCTGTCCCTGCTGAAGAAAAGCAGGCCCAAACCATGATGCTGCCACCACCATGTTTGACAGTGGGGATGGTGTGTTCAGGGTGATGAGCTGTGTTGCTTTTACGCCAAACATATCGTTTTACATTGTGGTCAAAAAGTTCAATTTTGGTTTCATCTGACCAGAGCACCTTCTTCCACATGTTTGGTGTGTCTCCCAGGTGGCTTGTGGCAAACTTTAAACGAGACTTTTTATGGATATCTTTGAGAAATGGCTTTCTTCTTGCCACTCTTCCATAAAGGCCATATTTGTGCAGTGTACGACTGATTGTTGTCCTATGGACAGACTCTCCCACCTCAGCTGTAGATCTCTGCAGTTCATCCAGAGTGATCATGGGCCTCTTGGCTGCATCTCTGATCAGTTTTCTCCTTGTTTGAGAAGAAAGTTTGGAAGGACGGCCGGGTCTTGGTAGATTTGCAGTGGTCTGATGCTCCTTCCATTTCAATATGATGGCTTGCACAGTGCTCCTTGAGATGTTTAAAGCTTGGGAAATCTTTTTGTATCCAAAGCCGGCTTTAAACTTCTCCACAACAGTATCTCGGACCTTCCTGGTGTGTTCCTTGGTTTTCATAATGCTCTCTGCACTTTAAACAGAACCCTGAGACTATCACAGAGCAGGTGCATTTATACGGAGACTTGATTACACACAGGTGGATTCTATTTATCATCATCGGTCATTTAGGACAACATTGGATCATTCAGAGATCCTCACTGAACTTCTGGAGTGAGTTTGCTGCACTGAAAGTAAAGGGGCCGAATAACATTGCACGCCCCACTTCTCAGTTTTTTATTTGTTAAAAAAGTTTAAATTATCCAATAAATGTTGTTCCACTTCACGATTGTGTCCCACTTGTTGTTGATTCTTGACAAAAAAAATTAAATTTCATATCTTTATGTTTGAAGCCTGAAATGTGGCGAAAGGTTGCAAGATTCAAGGGGGCCGAATACTTTTACAAGGCACTGTAAATTTATCCATTAGGGGGGAAACAGTACACAAAAATCTCAGTTCGGTATGTACCTCGGTTTTGAGGTCACGGTTCGGTTCATTTTTGTTACTGTGAGAAAACAAAATGCAAAATATAAATATGCTAGTTGTTTATTACACACTTTTGTGCTTTCAACAATAGGAACATTTGCCTATACAAAGCTAGAATTCTGCTTAAAAATAGAAAATACAATATTCTGAAATGTAGATATTTTGAAAAACAAAATAAAAATAAATAACATCCCCTCAAAAATCCAGCTACGGCCATTCACAGCTGTGTCTTGACACTCAGTGATACATGCTACATGGAGTTTTTGGATCAAAACAAAGTATGCGATATTATCTCGTTAAAGTCATGGCGTCTGTAATTCTGCTCTCGCGTGCTCTCACCTCCAGATAGGGTTTCACTGTTAATTTTTTTTTTTTTTTTAAATGCCCTCCTGTTCAAAAATTTTCTTCCCCCAGAAAATTGAGATTTTAAGCTTTCCAATGATGTATCACACATGCATATAGGACAATTTTGAGTTTGGCCAAATTGTGGGTCTCAGAGCGGAACTTCAAGTCACCTGAGTGTTTTCCGCCATATACTGTATATATAAAAGTTGTAAAGCAATAAAACTGCAAAAAAAATGAATGAAATGAACAAAAAAACATTTTTATAATTGGTCGAAATTATTTTTCGAGCACCTTAGACAGTTATATGCTTTGCATATAAGTTAAAAAAAAGAAAGAGAAATAAATAAATAAATAAATAAATATATATATATATATATATATATATATATATATATATATATATATATATATATATATAAGATAAAAAATATTTTTTAAATGATTTTTTTCCTTTGATTGAACGTTTTTTTTTGTTGTTGTTGATTGAGGCAACTTTTTTGGGGATTGAATGATTTAGACACAAATGTCCTAATCATAATATGGCCCAAACACAAAAATGATTGCTTCAATCAAAGAACACTTTTTCAACGAAAAATTAGGTGTTCAAATGCAAATGTTTCAATCTCAAATATTTTTTCGCATTCAAAAATTATTTATTTTTTTTTTGATTAAAGAGACTTTTCTTTTTGAAAATCTATTTTTTTGAAGCAACTTATTTCTCGATTGAATAATAAAGAGAAAAATGTCCTAGCCAAAATGTGGCCCAAACTCAAATCAACATTACTTCAATCAAAAAGTTGCTTCAATTAAAAAAAAAAGTAAAATAAAAATAAAATAAAATAAAATAAATAAATAAAAAATAAAAATTAATCAAAGAAAAATAGCTCTCACATGCATTTTTTTGAGTTTCAAATTTATTTTTGCATTCAAACACATTTAGTTTCATTGAAGCGACTTTTTTTGGTTGAAAATATATATTTTAATTGAAGCTCCTTTTTTTTTATTATTGAAGCTATTTTTTTAATTGAATAATAAAGACACAAATCTACCTCTATATTTCACCGCATAGGGGATACAAGTTTTGACTGGGGTAACTACATTGGCACGACACCGGCGGGCGTACCAAATTCAATGGATGACGATCTTGGCGAAACGTATTGCCTAAGCAGCCTGATTTAGAATTCCCCTCAAGAATGATGGGAAACGAAAAACGCTCATTGTCAACTTATTATGTTAAATATTCATGTAAGTTAATTTTATTGGTGACACCGCGTTTTGAAAGTCATCAACATATTGTGCCCCCCCCGAGCCCCAAAAGTCAAACTCCGCCTATGGTAAATTGTGAAGAAGAAGAAAAAAAATGCATCTCCTCCAAATCGCATGCCGAGCTTTTATTTTTGTTCAAGCGGAAGCCGGAAAAGGTTTTGTGAAATGTCTCACCCTTGACGTGGCGGTGCATTTTTTTTTCTTTTCTCTTTTTTTGCCGCTGAACGGAAACGAGGGTCGCGACTTTTTTCCGCGTCAAGTTTGTGCCTCAAACTTTTTTGTCTTCTTTTAAAGCGGAGACATCACCGCGTCAAGTCACAATGGAAGCCAAAGAGAGCCTTTTTGGCACTTCTTCCTGCAGAGCTCGACTCGCTCTCTAGTTTTGTTTTTTGCTCCTTCCCGCCGACGCCACTTTTGCGACCAACTTTTTGATGCCTTTTCGACACATTTCCGTAATGCGAAGTCCAAACTGTGGTGTTGTCGTCGTGCTGCGGTGGGTGCCCGTCCGAGATAACGGAGAACGTGAGTACTGTCATGTTTTGCATTGAAATTCAAATGCTTCAACAAACTTCATGTCTTTCCACCACATGGCACCCTGGGATGCGTCCACGTTCTATACACTGTCTCATTTTATGTCCTCAACTTTGGAATGTGCAGAAGAGACATTTAAAAGGAAACGCACAAGTTTTCTGGCATTGCTTCTGAAGTCTTCTGCTTGACATAAACTTGGCACAATTGTGTGTTGACGTATTTTTTTAAGTAGTTGAGGGGGGAAAGTCCTTGTTGTGACGCTGTCATTGAAAATTTGACGCAAGTCTGGTGGTGGTCACCATGGCAATGACGCAACATGGCACCACTCTAGCAGCACAGTTTATGTTGAAACTTTAGTGGCTTTAAATAGGTGCAATAGTGGGCATGATAATGCACGTCTTGGGCGTCACAGTTATGAGTTTTCTGCTTAATTTCATGCTTGGCCTTATTATTTTGGATTTAACACGTTGTATGAATGTTTTTTACTGTAATAAAATCCTTGTGCTTGGTAATAAATAAAGAGCAACACGGTAGATGAGTCATACAGTTTAGTCATAGGGTGCCCAGATCCCAACTCAACAAATGTAGGACAAAGACAACATCTGTGTTAAACAATGCAGGATTCCAGTGCCTCCAAATAGCCTAAAGTTTTCTTTCTTGCTTTCTTTCTTTCATTAAAATAAACTTTATATTATGCACTTTGTAGCTATGGCTTAGATTAGAAAATATGTTAAGATCAATCTCGGGAATCAGCTGTGGCACATTTCGCAAATTTACTTAGATTTTGAACAGTCCCTCAAAAACAGTCCAATGTTAACGGTTTATTACACTCAAAGTGAGGTAAACTGTCAGGGGAAACATACATAACGTAAAAGGAAATTTCAAACATTGTGCATTTAAACACAAAACATTTTATTGTTTAAGCTCCAACTAACTTACTGGTAGACATCATTGTATAAAAAGTAGGGTTGTTCCGATCATGTTTTTTGCTCCCGATCCGATCGTTTTAGTTTGAGTATCTGCCGATCCCGATATTTCCCGATCAGATTGCTTTTTTTTGCTCCCGATTCAATTCCAATCATTCCCGAGAATTTTTCCCGATCATATACATTTTGGCAATGCATTAAGAAAAAAAATGAATAAAACTCGGACGAATATATACATTCAACATACAGTACATAAGTACTGTATTTGTTTATCATGACAATAAATCCTCAAGATGGCATTTACATTATTAACATTCTTTCTGTGAGCGGGATCCACGGATAGAAAGACTTGTGACTTTGTATATTGTGACTAAATATTGCCATCTAGTGTATTTGTTGAGCTTTCAGTAAATGATACTGTAGCCATGCCCAAATGCATGATGGGAAGTGGAACCATGACTGTGCGTAGTGCTACCAATTGATATATCTTCTCTGCGTTGGGAAATAACATAAGGTGTTAAGAAAAAGATCATTTGCTACCTTGCTTCCCCACATTGCTTCCCATGATATTTCTAATCGTAGGGAGAGGGATTGTAAGGCTTTAGCCAATGAAAAAAAGGCTCCAAAGGCTGCCAAAATTCACTCTATTCAATTTACGCTGCCTTTTATCGCTCTATATAGGTAAAACGGCGCCATTACAGATTGAGCGCGACAATGCGTGAGTGGGTCGTGCAACGCATGCATTAATTGCGTTAAATATTCTAACGTGATACATTTTTGAAAAAATTAATTACCGCCGTTATAGGGATAAATTTGATAACTATACCTTAAGCCTAAACTAAAGACTCTGAATGAGTGTAACATATTATGTCTGTAACGTTAAATACAATTAGAAAACGATTTAATTAAAAAAAAAATATATATACAGTATATTGAAAAAAAAGGCATGGCCGATATCTTTTTGCCGATTCTGATACTTGTTGATTTGTGAAAATGACGTGATCGGACCCCGATCGATCGGGACATCTCTAATAAAAAGTACTAGTTGGGTGGTGGGGGAAATTATTCAAGATCGAATGCTATGAACAAAAACAATTATTATTATTATTATTATTATTCATAGATAGCCCAGTTTTAGCTAAATTAACAAATGTATTATATAAATACACTACAGACCCTAAGGCGTTCATTTCAATAGATTATAAAATTAAAGTTTCAATGAGTTCAAAAATATTCAACTTAGACTTTAACAGAGTAGGCAGCCAACTGTTCTTTCAGCTGTCCTTTAATTTGTGTGTGTTTGGCTTAGTATTTTGAAAAAAGAACGCCTGCGCAACTCCAAAACAAATAGCTATTATGGTAAAAGAATAACATTGGATTCATGTAGAAGACATTGTGAAGCCTGGCTATAGCCATATTATAACGTTACGGAATATACTGTATTTTATCACAGTGAACCTTTAAAGCAAACAGTAATTGTAGAATTATTTTGGCCTATATCATGCTCTGACAACTTGCACAAAGTGCACTGAGTTGTTCCTTCACTTTTCTCTGCCGCAGTAGTGCCGTGAAAAGCCCTAAATTCCACAAACATGATTGTGGAGCCGAGGGAAAACGTAATTCTCTAAGTTTACGTTTCCTTCACTTATTTGGCACTCGTTTATCTGAATCGAGTAGAATAGAATAGAATAGAATAGAATAGAATAGAATAGAATAGAATAGAATAGAATAGAATCCTTATACTGTGCATGTACTGTTACCCTGTTAACCTGCAAAATTGTGGCAGTTAAGTGAATTCAATACTCCAATAATTCTCAGTGTGGCACACCTCTAATGTACGCACACTACTTCTATTCATATACTTTTATGTTCAATATTTCTTGATTTTTAAAGAATGTATGGTAAATGCACATCCCATTGCTATTGTGCAGTGTTAGGACAGTAACAACTAATGGTACAGAGCTGCCTGCTAGATTCACACACACAAAAAAATGCATGTTACTGAGGCCAAAACCTTTTTTAGTAAAGTACATTAGTTAACCATATACTGCATGTTTTTAGTTTGGTTAAATTTAACTCATTTACTGCCATGGACTGAAATATGATTATTCACTACCCATCCTCCTAGTTCAAATGGGTTGAGTGTCTGTTGCTGGTGAATGAGTTAAGTTTTAAGTACAATACTTTTGCAATGAATTTTGTAGAACTGTTTGTGTTCAAACATTTACTAATGTAAAATTTAGCTTTAAAGTGTGACATTGGCACCATAAGAATGGAGCAGCTTTCCCCCATTTAAAGGCATTGAACTATGTTGTTTTTAGGCAATGTTGATCAATGGGAAAAAAAACGTCTTGACATTCTTAATTGGTCAATGTTAGTACTGGATGCTTGTCATATACTCGAGGCTATGTGTTTTGCTTTTACAAAGTTAAAAGCTAAATATACGAACATGAGCATTGTGTGACTTGATAAAGAATCTTCTGCTTGTTTTGCAGCTGGCTGTCCATCAGTACTGTAGCCTATACAGCAATTTAAGACTCATTAAACTAGCGATTCATCATGTACAGTAATTTTGGGATGCTATTGTGTCAGTGTTTCTGTATGTGCGCATTTGTATGTTTGCTCCTTGATTTTGGTGGCACTCTGAATGACCAAATCAATTCAACAACATTATAAGTTTCCAAACTGTTTGTTGTGTAAAAGACATTTACAAGACACTCTTGGTGTAGACCCGGGGTATCAAACTCATTTTGGTTTGCAGTTAGCATGCACAGCAATAAGATCTCAAGTGAGCGGCACCAGTATACAGTGGTACCTCGACATACGACCGCTTCACCACGCGACCTTTTCGACATCAGACGTAAAATTTGACTCGCCATGTGTTTCTACACCCGACGACATGCTCAAAATACGACGATTTATGACAGAAATCAACATGGGTTCCAAGAATGTTAGTGCAGGTGGTGAAAAAAGTAAAAAGGTGACGCTAACCATTTAAATGAAGATGGACATGATAGAAAAATATGAGCGTGGTGCTCAGCAACATAAAGCAAGGAGCATTTGGCCCATCAAATCAGCACCAGAAACGTAAAACTACCGAACCTGATTGTTTACTGTTAGTAAGAAGTCTTAAGTGGGTTAGAAATGTGTTTTTGCCAAACTTAGACTAAGCAGAGCCTCGGTGAAAAAGCGCTGCTGCTGCGAGGACACACGTGGACGTGCACAGGGGTGTGTTCGTCCAGAGTGTTCGACCCAAACACTCTCTATTAAAGGGAAGAAAAAGTGCTTTTTGGGACAGTCTCAGTGAAAATGTCAGTGCTCTAAACTCATCAATGAATGGATGAAGCATGCATGGAGTAGACAAGTGTTTTAAATTCACACAAAACATTCTGTACAGTACTATTAAATAAAACATTCTTTCACTTGACCCCAATTCACATGGTAAGTCAATGCTGAAGGTCATCACCATATTGCAGACGTTCTGAAGTGACGCCCAGGAGATAGGGGAATAGACTTCAATATCAGTTGACGGGACACGGGGCTCGAGGCTGATCCGTAGGGGGCCTATTTTCAAAAACTTAAAATTCAAATACTTTCAAAACCAAAGCCGCTAGCAACCTAAAACCAAAACAGGCACCTCCCTTAGGTATCTATACGTCTCCATGAGCAGCGACATCAAAAAATTAAAGTCGTTCCCTAATAAAATCCAGATGAATCTTTTTTTTTTTATATAACAAAACTTAAAATGGCTATAAAATTCTCAAATTTTACACTAGATCCACAAAAACACCAAATGCACAGACAATCACCTATATTTTCAAGATCAATAGCAATATTTAACATGTCATATAAGTTTTTGCCCAAAATAGCGACTTAATTTTTTTTCATTTAGTCATTTAGTTTTCAACAGCTAATCATCTTAAAATTATCTTAATGTTACTCAAAAAAAGCTAAATTTGCATTTTTCGGTACAAAATCACAACTTATTTAAATTTAATTCCAATGTTACTATTGCCTCAGCATGTCTTGCAGGCTATCTGGCCCTTGTCGTTTTTAGATTGAAATGTCACATAAAATAAAACACGTGCACTGCGATTTTTTCCCCCCCGTATGGACGCAGAAATATTTAAATTACTAATTTTTTGCCAAAAAACGGGCAGTTAGCTGAAAATTACCTGATCATTTCAATGTAAAGTTACACTATCACGTATGGATACAACATCACAAAACAAAGCTTTTTAAGCGTACATCTCAGAATTTCTCAGAATTTCTATTGAAATGAACGTAAAACAGTCTACATTCTTGGTGAAAAGCAAAAAAAAAAAAAAAAAAAAAACCCCAGGCACTTGTTATTCATTTTACATATTTATTTCAAGCTAAAGTTACGCTACTGTGTATACTAGTAGATACAACGTGACGGCCGTCACAAAATAAAGAGCTTTTTAAGTTGAAAGTTCTTGTAAATAAATGTGTAAATCCCAGAATTTCTATAAATATGAATGTAAAACAGTCTAGATTCTTGGTTATAGCAAAAAATGGGCAGTTATCATTAATTTTATGTAAATATTTAAGCTAAAGTTATGCAGATGTTTTCCCTACCCATTTTTTTCACAGCATTTATAAGTGCATGCATGGTGCTATTTTATATAATAATTACCTTGAATCCTCGACTGAATCACTCTTGAGACACTCCTGCCTGCTTGTATGCAGTAAAACTTTGGTCCTTTTCCACCTAAATCCGGCGTTTGAACACAACGTGTGTTTACATTTATAGCAGTAAAAGCTGCATGATGCTCTGCCTGCCCCGGCCCCCTACCGGAAGTACTAAAGTATAATACTAAACCACAGCAAATGGCAAATGCACATGTATACGTTTAAATACTGCATTATTCATTTACAGTATGCTTGGTGCGGTTCAGTTAAGAACCAGAAATGGAAATCTCCAGATATCTTTTCTCCCGATATTAGTGGGCGTGTAGGAATAACGAAGAAGGTATGTACTATAATAAGTAGGGCTGTCAAAATGATTGCGTTAACGGGCGGTAATTAATTTTTATAAATAATCACCTTAAAATATTTGACGCAATTAAAGCACATGCCCCGCTCAAACAGATTAAAATGACAGTGTCATGTCCATTTGTTTTTTCGCCCTCTGCTGGCGCTTTGGTGCGACTGATTTTATGGGTTTCAGCACCATCCATGAGCATTGTGTAATTATTGACATCAACAATGGCGAGCTACTAGTTTACTTTTTGTTTGAAAATTTTACAAATTTTATTAAAACAAAAACATTAAGAGGGCTTTTAATATAAAATTTCTATAACTTGTACTAACATTTATCTTTTAAGAACTACAAGTCTTTCTATCCATGGATTGCTTTAACAGAATGTTAATAATGTTAATGCCATCTTGTTGATTTATATATATATTATATATATATTATCTTTATTCCGGAATCTCACAGTGGGTCCATAGCACACACACACCAACAAAGAAAAAAAAAAAAAAAAGAATACCGTACATACGGAGACATAATAATAAAGTGACTTGAAAAAAAAAAAAAAAAAAAAAAAAAAAAAAAAACAACAACAACAAGGAAGCACTGGCAATCAGTGCACAACAAACAGGCTTTTGTTCCAATGGCACCACAGGCTCGAACTAAATCTAAAGCTCATTGTAGGGTCTGTTAAATTCATTATAATATTATTTCCAGACTCATTTAGCCGACACATGAAGCTGTACATCAATTTTCTTAAAAGCGCTTTAAATGTGGGTAATCCAGAGCTAACAAATAATTGACTGGCGCTGTACCATCTAGGCACACGCAGTAACAGCCTCAGGGCATCATTGTAGGCTACATTTAGCCTCTGCATGGATTTAGCTGTGTACCTTGACCACAGGTGAGCTGTGTAAAATGGTGTGCAGTATGCCTTAAACAGCGAGGTCTTAACGTGGGGGGAGCACATAGAAAATCTTCTTTTGAGCATATTTGCCTGTGCATAAAGTTTACAACATTGACGATGAATATCCCTGTCATCCGACAAGTCTTCAGATATGAAGTGGCCGAGGTATTTGGCTTCATTGCAAATATTCATAGCTATTTTGCCAAGAAAGAACTGAGGGAATATAGCCGCCCTATCTTCTTTAGAACGGACAATCATGATATTACTTTTCTCTGCGTTATATTTGATGTCAAAATGATCACCAAATTCGGAACATATCGAGAGTAACTCCTGCAAGCCAGCACTGCATGGGGAGAGCACCACCACATCATCTGCGTACATAAGATGGTTAATGACAGTGTCTCCTACAACACCTCCCGTATTACACTTATTGAGTCGGCTGGATAAGTCGTCCATGAAAACATTGAACAAATATGGAGAGAGAATTCCTCCCTGTCTTACACCATTACCTACTTTAAAGCAAGCAGAGACCGAGCCACCCCATTTTATGCGAACAAGTTGATTTGCATACCAGAAGGCCAGAATACGGATTATGTATTTGGGCACCCCTCTTTTTGCTAACATAAGAAAAAGTTTGCTGTGATTGATCCGGTCAAAGGCTTTCGATGAGTCAATGAAGCATAAAAACATTGTTGAGTTTAGGCTTCGATATTTAAATAATAGCTCCTTCAGAGCAAATATACACATGTCGGTTCCATGTTTCCTTTTAAACCCGAACTGATTGTCGCTTGTCGAAATAAATGAAACAATTCTACCCAGTATGATTGACTCTAGAACTTTAGAGAGCACACTGGCCAGGGCAGGTCTGTAATTATCTTTACTATTGATTTTACCAGCCTTGTCTTTTAAGATAGGCACAAGTTGTACTGCCATCATAGAGTCAGGTAAGATGCCATGCTTAAAAAACCCGTAAAAACACAAGGCAAGAAGAGGGATTATTTTCTGACTGGCATTTTTTAAATGCTCAGCTGTAATACAATCGGCACCACCAGCCTTATTGTTTTCTAGTTCAGTAATAGCTTTGTGGATTTCATCCGGGGTTATCACTAAAATCTCACTGAGGTCAACATTATCAGGTATGTATATATCACTCTTAATACAGTTAAACAGCTCATAGTCGTGCTGTCTCCATAATTCCGCAATGTTATTCGAGCCACATACTCCGTTAATGTTAAAAGGTAAGGGAGCTTTACAATTATTCAATATTTTCACCTCTTTCCAAAAGTCACAGTATCTATGATTACTAAGTTTGCCAGCAAGGGAGTCTGCCCTCATACTGGCCTCATTCCTACTAATAAAACGTACAGCAAGCTTAAACCTTGCATTTGTGCGCTTTTTATTCTCAAAAAGAGGCCCACATCTAATTCTGCCAGATGCCGCCCATTCTTTAAAGGCTTGCCTAGCTGCTGAGTGAAGTTCAACCACATAAGAATTCCATCCAGGCTTGGCATGATGAATTTGCCCATTATTGTTATTATGTAAAGTTTTACCAGAGTCATATAGGCATTTAACGATGAAATCATACAAGCTGCACAAATCTTTGCGATGCTGTATGTTTTTGCAGTTTATATCGCAACATAGTAGAGTTTGCTTTGGTAATAACACGGAATCTAACAACATATCCGTTTTTAAGGTGTACTTGCTGATTATCTCATTTGTTAGGGCTGACCAGTTAAGTTTACTAAAGCTGGCTCTGCTTTCGTCTGCGCTTATCATTGGTATTTTCTCCACTTTGACACACATTAATAACGGAATATGGTCAGATGTAGCTAGATCGTAGCAAATTTTCATACTCATCAGTGAGGCATGGGCATCTGCCGTGGATACGCAGTGATCAAGCCAAGATACAGTATGCCACACATCACTAATGTACGTGTAGCTGTTTGCAGGCAATAACAGTTTGCTGGACATAAGCAGGCTATTATCATTGCAGAAGTGTAGCAAAAGTTTCGCAAAATTGGAAGACCCATCAGAGATGTCTGCATTATAATCCCCTACCAAGAACACGCTGGTTGAGCCACATCTGTCAATAAAAGCATTAATACACGCCAGTCTGTTACAGTATTCGTCCACATTGCTATATGACTCATAAGGCGTGTAGATATTAATAATAATAAATGATCTCTCCGTGCTTTTAAACTCAATGGCTATCGCCCAGTCAACATCAAGTCTTAACACTGACACAACTGGGTCAAGTGTGCAACTCCACAGTATTGCTACGCCCCCAGGTATTCTCCCACGCACGAACTTGTCCCTGAGATCGGTCGTTGACTCTCCAGCTCCGTGGAAGTTTGGATGCAGCGCATTTAGCCCATCAAGTTCTTGTTTGGCTAACCATGTCTCCTGTACGCAGAGAATATCACACTCCTCTAATAGCTTGTCTACAACAATACGTCGCGATTTGTCCGCTGCACTTTGCCCAACGCGCAGGCCACGCGCATTATAGGACACAATCCGTATCATAGTTACGCGGATACGAGCGCTGGGGCAGCTATACCCGGCATCCGATCATCCTCGGCTGGAAAGACTATGGGCTTTCTAGGCTCAGAGTAGCGGCGTATAAACGTCCCAGCTGGCCATAGCCCCGGATCATACATATCAGCCACTTCCGTACACTCCGCAGTTACCTGAAAGGAGCTGAATCTGGTCTGGGCGGTCGCGATCTTCCGGCAGATGACCACTCGAACCTTTTTCTCAGCCAAGTAATCCTTAAGTGTATTGGCGTCAAGTTCAGGGTCAAACCTAGTGGCGAAGATGTTCACCAACTTAGTTTTGACCACCGCGATGGTAGAGCACGCACCGGTGCCGACGATCCCCAGCTTCCTCCTCTCCCGTCTGGCAGGCGCCCCACCGGTCCGAGCCTCGGGTCTGGCGGCTCCTCCAAGTTCGGGAGTTTCTGTTGGTCTCTGCCGCCGTCTTCTTACCACCTCGGACCATTGTGGACGTGAAGTGTCGGTGTCCGCTTGCTCCTGCACGTCGATGGTATTCGTTGTTGTTGCCACAACGGCATCCGGTTGTGGGTAGCCATTCTGGCTAACGTTATGCACGGTTTCAATCGCAGATACCCGACTGGCAAGTGATACAGTCACATCTCGCAGCTTTTCACAAGCGCTCGTTTGAGCCTCGATGGCACTTTTCACCCCGGTCATGTCCGAGTTCAGCTGTTGTATCCGTCCCAGTAGTGAAGAGACGTCAATGTGATCGTAGCCGATAGGCGGTAGCTCGTCCAGGTGATATGACACAAAGCGTGGTATGTTGTCCCCATATTCGTTTAGTAACCTCAGACAGGCTTTAATATTGTTCGAGTCTTTTTGCGGTCCTTTGTGTGAGACACAGCGTTGCGTGGTGGAAGGGCACAGCTCAAACAAAAGTTTCTTGGAAGACTCGATCCACTCCGTGCTGAAATAGCTTGTGGCCAACATGACAATATCATCATGGCCCAGAGTTCTCATTTTTATGACGAGGAAGTTTAGCAGTCCTCTACTATAGTTTTACCGCTGGTTGTTCGGTAGATTTCAGGTTTAGCTCGCGGCGAGACTGCAGCGGAACGGCCTGCCGGCGGCGCCATCTTGCTTGCTAGGCCCTGTACTTCAAACAAATACAGTACTTATGTACAGTATGTTGAATGTATATATCCGTCTTGTGTCTTATCTTTCCATTCCAACAATAATTTAAAGAAAAATATGGCATATTTTATAGATGGTTTGAATTGCGACTAATTACGATTAATTAATCTTTAAGCTGTGATTAACTCGATTAAAAAATTTTAATCGTTTGACAGCCCTAATAATAAGACATAGTGTGACGTCACACTGTAACCGATTTCAAAACCTATCGTTTGCAGAACGAATTCACTTGTTAACGCAATTTTTTAATCAAATAAAAAAGCTATGCAGATAACTCACTTCAATCAGGGCACACTCCCATTTTATCAATGAAACAGCTGAAAATATTAAGAAAATTACTTGAGCGCACTGTCACGTTACTGGATTTCAGAGCATGTCTTAAAAGTGCTTTACAGATTTCTTCAAAAGTGAGTGAAATGATTGAAAACAGATCTTACTACAAAGTGACAAAACCAGTAATACCTCTGCCTACTTTGCTACTGGATTGCACTGTTATTGTGGTATTACATGACACTACTCAGAGCCAAGATGAGGGGGTTTTATTGAGTGCAATAAGCCAAATGAAATGTCGTTGTATCTGTATTCAAGCACTCAAGAAACATGGAGATTGTGCTGTTGGTTGATTTTTTTGAATAAGAAACAGGATGTCCGCCGTGACTCTCGGATCAGCCCACGTGACCACAGCCTCATGTCTAGGGCGCTATCAGCCGTCATCTCTTCCTCTCTTCTTGGGGTTTCCAAGAACTCCGGTGACGAGACCACGAGAAAGGACTGACCCACAGCGGGGCTGCAGGAGGAGCAAGGGAGGAAAAATGGGATATAGCGTGTGCGTAAGAGAGGCAGTGAGGGATATAATTGCTGGACTGATTGGAAATGGAATTTAAAAAGGAAGAGCCAAATTAGAGTGGAAATATCATGGAAGAAAAGATACTTTGTGCACTGAAAAGTAGTTCAATTTGGAGTTCAAGCTATTATAACACGCGGCATCAGTAGATTTTATTAAACTTCAGCTCTTAAAAGGCAGAGGACAACTAATTTTTTTGAGGGGGTGGGCACCTATGTTTTTTTTTTTTTTTTTTTTTAGACCTTCCCAGATGGCTACCATAGACTTCAAATAAGGGAAATCCTGAATATTATTCATCGAAGCTGAAATTACATGTTGAAGATTCTGGTTACGTAATACAACCTACCATAAAAAGAATACACAATAATGTTTATACAAAATGACATATTTTCTTAAATTACTGTACGACCTGTACACTATACCTGGATACTTTATACTAAACACTACCACCCCCAACCATCAAATTGTGTGCATTATTCTCAAAATGACTGCATTCGAGGTTTGGGCTAGCTCTCCCTTTGCTCTCACCCTCATAAAACCTGCCCAGATGTGTTTAACAACTCATATTTTTCTCCATAAATGAACTCCTTACTTAATGCATGACCTTCATGTCCCTTTCAAATTAGCTGCTTTCGGGCTATTTGCTAATGTTACCTCTCCAGCGTCAAGCCATTTGTTTCCACTTAATTACAGCATTTGAATACAGAATGAGTTAATTAACACGAGTGTCACGGATTGTATTGAGGGTTCCACTGTCTGTCTGGAGCTACCACATCTTGGTTTAGAGTTTGGGGTTTGTATGCATTGTGAATTTTCTAGGGGAAAAAAATGAACAAATTTAAAACAAAAACACACATACTGTAATTTTTTGCTAAGGTTCAAGTTTGTTTTGAGGCTAAAACTCAAGTGTCACTTTCAAAACAGCCATAATGACAGAGTGTTTACTGTATACTTGGGTGCCTTTACTGCGACGTGTCCTTCCACCGCAATCCTGTTGTTGGGGAAAAATGTTGATTACAGGTCAGGTTTACTTGCAGTGGTGCTGGGGACTTCGTTGGAGTTGAGGACTTGTGTTTGCATGCCGGTGTTGTGGATGATTTTCGGCTTGGGGATGCGGTCAGAGAAAGACGCCCAGATTGTTTGTCGTTTAGTCACAGGATGGTTTGCCAGGCTTCACGGGTACATCTTGACATATTTTTTCACCGAGATTTACTGTCTGCGAGTTTTTGTTTGGCAGAACTGCAAGTCACAAGCTCAGCGAGAGCGTACGTTGTCACAAGTACTTGTCTATCTGTTAAATAAAACACTTATTGCATACAGTGAAACCTGTGAGAAAGAACTATCTATCCAACTTGAAACATCACTACACATCTGTAAGCTATTTTGCTAATAAGATTTGGTTTTATTTGCCATACAAGTGGCGAAAGAGTTTAACCCTTTAACACATAAGCCTATTTTGGCCGAATTTGCATGCCTTTGATGTTGCCTTTATATTTCAAAGAAAAAATTGTTCACAATGGCCAGGTTGGGTCCCTTTTTTCAGGAAACCATAACCACCATGTCCAAACTGTTGTGTTCTTCACTGACCAATTATAATCAACATTTTGGACCCAAAAAGACAAAAAAATCCCAAAATCTTTTTTCAAAATTTGTCAATTTGATATCCCATTGACAACCAAACATGCTCGACCAACCATTTTGAAGCTTGATAATATTTATTCAACTTGTTAGCATAAACATTCAATAGAAAAAGATAAGACTGAATAGTTTTATGTTTGACAATTCAACACAAACAGCAGGTATGGTCACAGGCGTTTTTGGCCTTTGTACATACTATTGTCAAAACAGGTTATATACAGTGCAAAATAATAATAATAATAATAAGAGAAAAAAAAAAAAAAATATATATATATATATAAAATAGGGCTGTCAAAATTATCGCGTTAATGGGCGGTAATTAATTTTTTTAATTAATCACGTTAAAATATTTGACGCAATTAACGCACATGTCCCGCTCAGACAGTATTCTGCCTTTTGGTAAGTTTTACAGCAAGGCTTTTTGTGCTGTCTAACTGCGAACTCTTGTGGTCGCTTTGCGACATGGTTTATTGTTTTCTTGCCAGTTTAATATGGCTGCACGACGTCTCGGGCTGACGCCTATGTTGTAATGTTGTGCTTATATGATCCTTGGACAAGATTTGTCCGTAAGTATGGTTGTTGTAAAGAATGTACATATTATGTTACTAAGCGAAATGTTATATTTTTTGTATGAGACGCTTTTTGTTTATGTTTAGTGAACCTGTATAGCGTGCTAAGCTAACGTTGTTGCTAATGCAATGCTTGTGTACTTTTTTTTGTAGTTTTACGTCTAAAGAGGACAATGGTTTGAGGCCATTTTATTAATAAATCAGATGAAAAAGGAGGAAGTCTGATTATTAAGGCGTCGTTCACTAGCTGTCTAGCTTTGGAAAAAGTAGACGCTTCGGAGTGAGGACAGCATAGACAGATTTAAATGACAGTAGAGTGAAATGCCCACTACAGTCCTTATGTACCGTATGTTGAATGTATATTTCCATCTTGTGTCTTATCTTTCCATTCAAACAATTTATTTTACAGAATATATATATAAATTACAGAAAAATATGGCATATTTTATAGATGGTTTGAATTGCGATTAATTGCGATTAATTACGATTAATTAATTTTTAAGCTGTAATTAACGCGATTAAAAATTTTAATCGTTTGACAACCCTAATATATATAATATATATATGTATATATGTATATATATGTATATACATCATCTAACACAAAAAAGGGTTTAGACTGAGGATATCTCTTTGTGAGGTTAGGTGTTGTACCAATCACCTTTATCAAAAGTATATACATGCAATCAAGCTTCTCGATCACACACATCTATATACAAATTGAAAAGATTGATAATGAAGAAAAAAAATCAAATATAACCTTGGGAAAAAGGTTTTAAAAAATAATGACAAGTAGTTCAGTGTATTTTTTTCAGGCAAGCGACTCAATAAAGTTTTTTTTTTTGCGACTAAATAAAGTTTCCTCTTGAACAGGACACAGAGCTACGTCACACATGTCGCACAGCCCACTCTTCTGCCGTTTGCGCGCTGTCACTTCTACTCGCCGAGACGCTGACTCATTCAAAGAAAACAACGACAAAAACGTCTCATCCTCTTCCTTGAGTTAATGAAATAATGCATTAGCTTGCGCTAAATTTAGTTTTCGATACATTCCGCACGTTTCAAAGTTGCTCGCTCAATTCAACCGGCCGGTGCTCGTTTCGCATGCCTCCCTTTGCTTAGGTGGCGCCTCGCTCGGCAATTTATTAAAAATGTTCACATTAGGTTCGTCCTTCTTGACCTCACAACGGCTCTTGGGTTATGTAGTCTTTCGTGCTGCTTTCGGTTTTGAAAAAGGACAAGAAATGATGGAAATATGGAGATAAACACATGGTTCATGCAGCGTTTTATGTCACGGCAAACTTGGCAAAGTTGAGGTGGACCAAAGTGCGACCAGGAAACGGTAGTGGAGTGAAGGGTTTTTATTGAACAATGGCGATGGTTATGGCTGTGGCTGGGCTTCAGGCTGTGGCTGTTGTTCAGGCTGTGGCTGTGGTTCAGGCTGTGGCTGTGGTTCAGGCTGTGGCTGTGGTGGCTTGATGGGTGGTTGTCCTGGTGGCAAATAACAAGATTAATCAAGAGATCTAGGAACGATTGTCAAACACTACAGGCGTAGTTGGCAGATGTACAACTGGTGATTGGCAGAATCATCTGGCACCTGCTTGCTGCCCGGGCCGCTCCTTAAAAGCAGTGTTGATTGCGATGAGGTGCAGGTGCACTCCCAGGTCTGCCACACCCAGCCTGCCAAGGTTGAACTCATGCCACATATAACAAAGTGTAACAACAATAAAAGCCAGTAGAGGGGAGTGTTGGCCAGGACCATCACAGTACCCCCCTCTCAACGGACGCCACCGGGCGGCCTGCCCGGCTTCCCAGGGTTGGCAGCATAAAAGTCCCGCAAGAGGGACGGGTCCAAAATAAGACTCCGGGAGATCCACGACCTCTCCTCCGGGCCATAGCCCACCCAGTCCACCAGAAACTGGAAACCACGGCCGCGAGGCCGGACGTCAAGAATCTTTGAGACCGCAAATGCGGGGTGGCCATCTATGAGAAGGGGAGGGGGAGGTTCAACTGCCGGAGGGCATAGGTCACTGGAGGAAACTGGCTTTAGAAGGGACACATGAAAAGTCGGGTGGACATTCATGGATGCCGGGAGGTCCAACTGAACGGCAGATGGGTTGATGATCTTGGTTATTTTGTAAGGGCCCACGAAGCGGGGGGCAAGTTTGCATGACTCTACCTGCAGGGGGAGGTCCCGGGCGGACAACCAGACCTCCTGTCCCACCTTGTATTCAGGGGCTGGTGAACGATGAAGATCGGCCAGTCTCCTGTTTTTCTCGGCAGTGTGAGCGAGGGCAGCCCTTACGGTCTTCCAGATTTCCTTTATCCTGCCGACGTGGTCCTTCACAGCAGGAACGGCCATTTCCCTTTCCTGCTCTGGGAACAACGGAGGCTCAAATCCATTACAAGCCATAAAAGGCGACATACCTGTGGCAGAGCAGACGAGCGAATTATGGGCGTACTCAACCCATGGAAGGAAAGCGCTCCAGGAGACTGGATGGTGGGCGGTAGCACAACATAGAGCAGCTTCTAGGTCCTGGTTGGCCCTTTCCGTCTGGCCGTTAGTCTGGGGATGGTATCCAGAAGAGAGACTGGCTGTCGCCCCCACCGCCTTGCAGAACTCTTTCCACACCACCGAGGAGAACTGGGGCCCGCGGTCCGAAACAATGTCTATAGGGAGGCCATGAAGCCTGAAAACATGCTTGACCAATTATTGGCGGTTTCGAGAGCAGAGGGTAGTTTGGGAAGGGGAACATAGTGAACAGACTTTGAAAAGCGATCGATAATGGTAAGGATAACTGTATTACCTTCAGAGGGAGGCAGACCAGTTACAAAATCAACGGCGATGTGGGACCATGGTCGACTGGGAACAGGGAGAGGGCATAAGAGACCAGCAGGTGGCTGATGGGAGGCCTTCCCTCGAGCACAGATTGCGCAGGCCTTGACAAAGTCACGGGCATCTCTGGCCATGCCAGGCCACCAGAATGATTGGCGGAGGAAAACGAGGGTCCTATGAATACCAGGGTGGCAGGTCAGTTTGGACGAGTGGCTCCATTCCAGGACTTGAGAGCGTGCAACAGATGGGACGAAGAGGCGATTCGGGGGACCGTTTCACGGATCTGGATCAGTTCTTTGAGCTTCCCTGACCATTGATGTAATCTCCCATCTGGCTGCACCGACCACGCAGGCCGAGGGAAGAATGGGCCCCGGGTCTTCTTTGTCCAGATTGGGAGAATGCAACCGTGATAGTGCATCAGCTTTGCCATTTCGTGAACCTGGGCGGTATGATAGTGCAAAATTGAAACGGGCAAGAAACAGTGACCAGCGGGCTTGTCGGGGGTTAAGACGCTGTGCAGATCGGATGTAGGAGAGGTTCTTGTGATCTGTCCAAATCAAGAATGGGGTCTTAGCACCTTCCAGCCAGTGACGCCATTCCTGCAGGGCCAGAACAACCGCCAGCAATTCACGGTTGCCCACATCATAATTTCTCTCGGCAGGGCTCAACCGCCGGGAAAAAAAGGCACATGGATGCAGTTTTTGGGTAGTGGGATCCCGCTGGGACAAAATAGCCCCTACTCCAGTGTCTGATGCATCCACTTCCACCACAAATTGTCGTGAAGTGTCAGGGTGTTTGAGGATCGGGGCAGAGGTGAAGAGGGACTTCAAACGTGCAAATGCCTTACCGGCAGCTTCAGACCAGACAAAGGGGTGTTTGGTGGAAGTGAGTTGGGTCATAGGGAGTGCCACTTTGCTGTAGTCCCTAATGAAGCGGCGATAGAAATTGGCAAAGCCCAAGAATCTCTGTAGTTCTTTGCGGGTACTGGGAGTAGGCCAGTCCACGACTGCCTTTATCTTCATCGGGTCTGGTTTGAGTTGGCCCTGGGCGATGATGTAGCCCAAAAAGGTCACTGATGACACATGGAACTCACACTTTACTGGTTTGACAAAAAGCCGGTTCTCCAACAGTCGCTGCAGGACCATTGTGACGTGGCAGCGATGCTCCTCTAGGGAACGGGAAAACACAAGTATATCATCCAGGAATATAAACACAAAGCGATTCAGAACGTCTCTGAACAGGTCATTCATGAGTCTTTGAAAGACCGCAGGGGCATTTGTCAGACCAAAGGGCATAACTAAATATTCAAAATGACCAAGGGGGGTGTTGAATGCCGTCTTCCACTCGTCCCCCTCCCGGATTCGGACAAGATGATATGCAGTACGGAGATCCAGCTTGGTGAACAACCTGGCGTGACTGAAGGGCTCAAAAGAAGGCTCAATCAGGGGCAAAGGGTACCTATCTTTTATTGTTATCTGGTTTAGGCTGTGATAATCAATACAGGGCCGCAGGCCACCATCCTTCTTGCCCACGAAGAAGAAGCCTGCGCCGACAGGAGAGGAGGAGGGACGGATGATTCCAGAAGCCAAGGAGTCTCTGATGTAGTCCTCCATAGCTGCTCTTTCAGGACCAGATATGTTATAGAGCCTGCTCGATGGAAGCGGGGCCCCTGGCAGGAGTTCAATTGCACAGTCATAGGGGCGATGGGGAGGTAGACTGTGGGCGAGGTCCTTACTGAACACTGTCGCCAAGTCATGGTATTCAGGGGGCACATTGGTGAGGTCAGGAGGTACTGGCGGACAGGTTGGTTTTCTTACTGGCTTACCAAGTGGATGCGCTGAGCCAAAGCATTCCAAGTGGCAGCGATTGCTCCATCCCATGATCTTTCCCTCCGTCCAGTCGATGTTTGGGTTGTGGTGTTTAAGGCAGGGGAGACCAAGGATGACATGTGCTACTGGTGAGGAGATAATAAACAATTGTATCAGTTCATGATGATTTCCCGAGACCTTGAGCATGAGAGGGCTGGTGCGATGGGTTACCGAAAACAGCTTTCTACCGTCCACGGCTTCCACCACCTTAGGGGATCTGAGGGTTTCAAGAGGAATGTTGGCTTTGGCCGCAAAGCCTTCATCCATGAAACTGTCATCAGCACCGGAATCAATGAGAACCTGAAGCGGCATGGCGTCTGAACCTTGGGAGATACTAGCAGGGAGTACAAGACGTGACAGAGAGCGAGGATCCGAGGAAGTTTGGCTCACCAGTGTGCTCTCTTTACCTGATGAGCCCTGTCTTTTGGCCGTACTGGGCAGGAGTTTGCAAAGTGTCCGGTTTGTCCACAGTAAAAGCAAAGGCTTTCTTGGCGGCGCCGGCGACGCTCATCAGGGGATAACTGTGTTCGCCCAAGTTGCATGGGCTCCTCCAAAGGAGCAGGGGGTGTCAGTGTTGGAGCAGCAATAGGGGATGGGTTGGCTGTATCGGCGGAGGATGACATGAACGGTGGGAACGGACGTGTTTTGGTTGCTTTCTCCCTGTTACGTTCCCTAAGGTGATTATCGATTTTTATGGCTAGGGTAATTAGGTCTTCCAGGGTGGAAGGTTCATCCCGTGTTGCTAATTCATCCTTGATATCGTCTGCCAAATTGCGTGAAAAAATTGAGACTAAGGCTAGCTCATCCCAGCCACTTTCTGCAGCCAAAATACGAAACGCGATTGAAAAGTCTGCCACTGACTTAGAACCCTGCTGGAGGGAGAAGAGGCGGTTTCTGGCCTCTCTCCCACGAACAGGGTGATCAAATACTCTGCGAAGTTCACCGGAAAATGCCTCAAAAGTATTTAAAACAGGTGAGTTTCTCTCCCAAAGCGCCGTTGCCCACTGACCAGCCTTTCCCCTTAATAGGTTGATGCAAAAAGCAACCCTGGCGGCATCAGAGGTATAACTAGAAGGTTGCATATTAAACACTAGATTGCAATTGAGCAAAAAACGACTGCAAGAGCCCAACTCCCCGGAATAACATTCAGGTGTCGGAACGAACACGTCCAACCAAGGGGGGGGTGGTGGGCCACCAGCAGGACTACTCACAGATATGGTAGGTCCGGCCCTGGGAGTGGGGGATTGCGAGAGCTGCGACTTGACCTGCTGCAAGTCCATTGAAATTGTTCGGAGCGTTTCTCCAAGGCTGCATAACATCTGCTCATGCTTACCCAGCATGGCCCCCTGGTGTCCGAGGGCCTCTTGGAAGGAGTCGGCGGTCGCTTGGTCCATTTCGGTCTGGCCAGATGATTATGTCACGGCAAACTGGGCAAAGTTGAGGTGGACCAAAGTGCGACCAGGAAACGGTAGTGGAGTGAAGGGTTTTTATTGAACAATGGCGATGGTTATGGCTGTGGCTGGGCTTCAGGCTGTGGCTGTTGTTCAGGCTGTGGCTGTGGTTCAGGCTGTGGCTGTTGTTCAGGCTGTGGCTGTGGTGGCTTGATGGGTGGTTGTCCTGGTGGCAAATAACAAGATTAATTAAGAGATCTAGGAACGATTGTCAAACACTACAGGCGTAGTTGGCCGATGTACCATTGGTGATTGGCAGAATCATCTGGCATCTGCTTGCTGCCCGGGCCGCTCCTTAAAAGCAGTGTTGATTGCGATGAGGTGCAGGTGCACTCCCAGGTCTGCCACACCCAGCCTGCCAAGGTTGAACTCATGCCACATATAACAAAGTGTAACAACAATAAAAGCCAGTAGAGGAGAGTGTTGGCCAGGACCATCACATTTTAATGCTTATTCATGAGTGCAATAGTACTATAAAACTCAAATGACATTATCTCCCATTTTACTTGGTCAATTGACTTCAAATAAAAACTGGTGTGGACATCAACCTCCACACTTTGAAATGAGAGCAACCAGTGGCACGTGGGTGACGTAATTACAGCGTGACGAGGCTTCAAAGATGATATGCATAAACACGTCGCCGCCGACAGATTCGGTGTTAGAGTTAACTTAAATCCAAGGCCTCGTTAAATCTGCAGGGCGTGATGCTCAAATCTGATATTTTGTTAAATATGATGTATTAATGGGATCACAATGCAGAAATTTCTCATTCAAACAGAACGCTTCTGCCACGTGACACAAGTGCACAAAATTTGGCATCCAGAGAAGCGTTCACACAAAAAAATCTGACATGGCGCAGTGTGTTTGCAGAGATAAACTTGGTCCCGCATGTGGTTCCATCTTTTAGATTTGTGGTTTTGTTAAATGCCTAAAATGTTTCAGCGACAAATATGTCTACAACATAAAAACGGCTTTGTATTTTAGATTACTTCAGGCGAAATTTAACTGCTAGTGTTAAATGTGTACATAATATATATATGTGTAAATTTTACTTGCATGACTGAACGCAGCCACGCTAGCAACCCGGACAGGGTTTCCACTAGGATTTTTTGAAGCTGCGGTGGTGGGCTGCATTGGAGTCGGACCGCCTCACCATGTCGTGCCACGGCAAAATGGCATCATTCCATGACAATTTTTTTTTCACATTTTGTAACCCAAGAAGAACCATAACAAAGGTCTATTTGAAATATGTCATTAGCCAGGCTAATGTCGTGGCTCTCAGCTACGGTACATGTACGTAAAATGCGTAGCTGATTACAGCTACATTACCCTACGTACTTTTTTTTCTCGTAGCAATAGTACTACTTACATCTCGTAGTCCTTAATGTACTACATTAACACAACAATACTAGTCCTTCTGTTAATGGACCAATGGCGTAGGTTTGCATAGGGACGTTGGGAACATAACACTAGGAACTTTTCAGGATGCTCAAATTGTCCCCACCAACTTTTAGGCAACCTTATTTGTATTTTATAATGAGCTTAGTTATAGAGGTCATTTAGATTGTCTTCACATATTTTGTAAGGATAAAATTGACCCTACCATTATTAAGTGAATTACTTTCATTATGTTCAGACTTACAATGACACCAATTTTTTCCCCTCAAACGCACGTTTGATTGGCTGATGACTAGTTAAATTCCCTTGTTTTCAGTGTAAATCTACTAGAAATACTGTAAGTGAAATTATCTGCCAGTGCTTCAAGTAAATTTTACTCAGATTTCTTGAAAAAAAAAAAAAAAAACAGCTATTTGAAAATAATCTTAACACTCTTATTTTAAGAAAAAAGCGAGTATATTTAATATTTTTCAAAAAAAAAGCTTTTTTTGTCAGAAATGTTCTTCTTTCAAGAAGTGATATCGTTCAAAGCATTATTTGAAATAATTTTCTCCCTTGATTTTGGTGAAAAATGACCAACATTTAGATGTTTGGGCTTAATAAGAACAAATGGTAATGGTTATAAATTTGCAGTGTTAAAGTTAGTACAAGTCAATACAGATTTATTTTTGCTTTGATCATTTAGCCTATCAATTAATTAGGTTCATATTGGTGAGAAATTAAGCCCTGACCCCCGATCACCTAATCAGTTTGGTTTCATTAATGTCCTGTTCCCAGCAAAAAGTGTACATGCGGGTTATGCTGTTAGAGTGTCCCTACAAATATTGAGACCAAACCTACGTCCTTGTAATGGAGCCATTTGAAGGTGTAGGGGGAAATTCTAATTGGCGTGTAAAGAGTTTTACTAGTTTCGGTGAGAAGGTGAATAGTTTTTTTTGTTGTTGTTGTTGTTCGTGAACTACTTTTCCACACAAAAGCACATTGAGGTACCATTCAGCTTAGCAAGGAGAGGTATGAGAGACATTTTTCGAGTGTCCCATAGCTCGTGAAACTTGGGGGGGGTGCGCGTTTATTAAGGTTCCGTCAGACGTGATTGCATATATTCGTTCGCCTTAACAGACCTGCATTTTCTACTATTGAATGCGTTGTTGACACATTAGCGCAGCGACACTCTGACCCGCCGCTCGGCGCAGATTCATTCAAACTTGCCTTTCCGTCCAAGACGGCTGTCCACCGCTCACTTTCGCTGAAAAGTCCGATCCAAAATACAGTAATGCCCTGGATGGGGGGAAGAAGGACAGGAGTCTGTATTGGCTTAGCCACTTTATTGTGGCAACAATAATAAAGAAAAAGAATAACAAAATAACAGTGGGCTTCCGCGACATGCCACCGCTATCTCGTTCTTGCTTCCCTCTACGTCACAGCTCCCCATCCGATCGTCACTTTTTAAGGTGGCCATGTATAGTTACGGCCATTACAATACACACTGAATAGGTTGCCGCTGAAAGCTTCACATTAGGCTGCCGTTAGTTTAAAACGGCCTTTAAAATTTTTTTTTAATAAAATAAAAAAATAAAACATCTCTTTTGCACGGCGTGGCGGCTTTTATTTTGTTGTGGCAGTGCGCCACAATATATAATATGTAGGGGAAACCTTGCCGGAAGTGTTTTACATTCGGCAAAATGTAGGGAAACGCTCTATTATTTGCCTCATTTAAAAAATTTTTGCTATTGGTCCACTTTATGTGGCGGGCTGTCAATTTTAAGTTTGCTGATACTTCCGTTTAACAAAATGAATACAAATGTGTTCATTGCCATTCTTTATTTTTGCGAATTTTGTGCAAGTTCAAATTACGGCCAAATTCAAATCAACTCAACTGTGTGCATGAACCAACCGATATTTTCTTGCAGAATAGTCATAGTTATACTCAGGGGTGCACATATTTTTTTTGCCCAGGTTCTCAGAGGAGGACCTGGAGATGTGACTTGGTCCTCATTGAGCTTGAGAGCCGACCCGCCTGATGCGATAAAATTATGACAAGCTTTACTTAGAGCCAATTATAAACAATTAACGCTTGATTAACATCAACTGGCACAACAAAATTGTCATTACTTTGAAGTGAAATGTAAAGAAATAAACATAAAAGCATTAATTCAAAATAAAGGGCATTCATATGCGGCTCCCATATTAACTCCAAGCCTTTGTGGGATGTCCTCCTCATAAGAGCTCATTGAACGTGCATGTTTACCTTTGTGAAATGCGAGCAAAAACACGTTTGTCAGTGCATGGCGTTGTTCTTCAATAACTATTCCGCCATTTGTCCATAGGGTGAGTGGGGTCCTGTCTGACATCGCCACATTGCCACATGCTCTGTTTTTTTCGTGCTTTTCAAAGTTTGGATGGCTGAAATTCTTTGACCCTACATAAAATGCGCTGCTCTTATCAGCGACATTGGGATTCTCACGGAAAATTTAGAAACACATTTCCGTGCGAGCATCATTTGCTTCTAGCCATGGTACCTCCTGCAGCCATTTTTCACCAAAAGTCCTTTTTTTCGACAGCTCCGGTGACGTCTCTGTCGTCTGTCTTTTGACGGGGGTGGGGAACACGGAAATAATTACTCAGTGGGGCCTGCCTCTTGGACATTTTGAGAAGTGATTTTCTAGTGTCCGCTGCAAATACAGTGGTCAGCCATCGGTACGCAAAAGCGTATGGAAGCCGTTGAGGGCCAGCACGTTTGTCTACGTCCAGTACGCATGCACGCATGCGGACCACTTATGTGCACCCCTGGTTATACTGTATTTATCATTGACTAAACTTTATATCAATAACTTGTTTCTTAGAATTAGTGAGAAAATATGCAAGTTAACCCTTTATTGCCAAATGTATCACATTTGATACACCTAAAATTTCATGATTTTGAGAGTAATTCAGAATTTTGATATTTCTTTTTGAAAAAAGTGATGAATGCAAGTCAACATATGCATCTGCAGGTTCCATGAGAAAAAAAAAACTGGATTCAGGGTTATAGATATTAGAGCTCTTATTATAAATATTCATTTTGAAATTTTTTTTTTTTTTTACAAACTTGAAACAAAGGTTTCCTTAGGACCTTATTTTACAAATTTTGGGATTCTCTGATAATTGCTTCATGTTGCAGGTCTTTAAGGGTTAAAGACCTTTACCTCGCAACATTGTAATGCGTGATAAAAGGAAGCCATCCTCTTAAACATTTGATTGTGACATTTATTATTTAGGATATACTGTACAGTAAACGAAACACACAAAACAAGGCCTTTTGTCAATTTTTAAATGTTAGTTACGCAAAAAAACATTTTTCAATTTTGAAACGGATTCTGTATTGTTTTTGTGCATTTCGATTTCTGATTGAATCACTATCAAAGTATTCAATTTCATCATGACTCACAACTTGAATTGAAATAAAATGGAATTGGAACCCAAAATGAAATTTAATCAGACTGAATTGTGAGGTTAAATCCTAAATCCTATTTATATACATATAAATTAATTATTTAATTATCAATGAATTTAATTTGAACAGTGTGGGAAATGGAAATAAATATATATTGAACTAGAAGCATTTTATTGACACATTTAATTATTTATTTAATCATGTATTTATTTAATGTATGCGCTCCTGGTCCTCCATAGATTTCGAAAACCTACTGAGATGAAAATTCTGTCAAGGTGGCGGTTGTTGGTCATCGGCAGTCTTGTATGTTTCCCCAATATTTTTGGCCTAGGAATAAAATGTTTAGCTTCTGAGCGTTGGACTTTAGAATTACCATTGTATTTGGTTGTCAAAAAGGTGTATTTTCTAAGCACTCTTCTCACACTGTCTGTATTTTTCTTTACAATTGGACAAATTGCAGTCTATAGCTCCCCACTTGCCACCCACTCATATCTGGTCTCCAACATTGTCAGGATCTTTCATACTTTGAATTCGAATAGAATAATTCACGTGGTCGGAACGAGTCACTGCGGTCGGTAATGGGTGAGCAATAACTGAATGCTCCGGGGATGGAATATTTGGGGCGAGTTTGACCATTGTTAATTCATCTTTGCTCGGATTGGAATGACAGATTGTTGCTTTCAGTTTTCCTGCAAACAAGTGTGTTTATAGATTGCAGCTAATAGTGTGTTTTAGAGCTGGGAATCTTTGGGCACCTAACGATTCGATTACGATTACGATTCAGAGGCTCCGATTCTATTATAAAACGATTATTGATGCACCCCCCCTCCTTTTTTTTTTTTTTTTTTTTAATGTTTTGTACATTAGTTCCAAAATAGTTCAAAAATACTCTCAGGCTAAACCAAACTACTATTTCAGTATCAAGTTAACATATAGCAGTAAACAAATATACAAAAATAACAGTAAATAAAAAACTCCAGTCCCCATTCTGTATCAGCAGCTTTAAACTACATTCAATTAATTTAATGTTGTGAATCAACCGTTAAAGTTGTTAAAATTGCTCTTGTTATTCCATAATTTCCCTTTTGTCTACTTTCGGCATGTGAAACTTTTAAAACTATTTTAAAGATCGATTCAAGTCAATATTTTACCGATTTAGGAGTATTTTAGATAAAAAGGTAATTAGGTTTGCTTGGAAGGTTCGCTACAACAGCCTTGCAGGGAAGTGTACTGCTTTATGATGGCGGCCGTTTACTAACGGCCGCATCTAGCTTTTTGTAGATGTGCTGCAACGCTACCGAATCTATAATGCATCTAGTCCTATATAAATTATATCTATTATCCATTATGTGGATGTACTTGTAGCAGCTTTTCGGCAGCAGTCAGGTATGTTGTTGTGTTTTTTTATCTCGTGGCATGAGTTGAGCTAGAGCCGTGAGTTGAGCATTGGCATTACCCGAGGGGCCGGATAATGAGAAGCATGATGTTTAGCTACTCTCGCTCCGTTCTTCCTCATTGCGTACCGAAGAGCGCGCGGCGCGCTGAGTGTGTTGTACTTCCTCTTTACTTGGCATATTTCAATAATCGGAATTTGGATGTTTGTGAATCGTTCTCGAATCTTCCACGGCCGAATCGCAAATAATCTCAGAATCGGAAATTTTGCACACCTCTAGTGTGTTTCATGTTCTGGGGTATGCAGTCTTGGTTTGTTTTGATCTCAAGTCTGTGGCGGCATTCAGGCCATTGTCCCGATTTTACAGTATGAACAGTATACTTAAGAACACTTGTGATAAGAACTCACCAGAGTGTATTTATTTGCTTTTTAGAAATAAGTTATCTTTCTTATTTGTAGTTAATCATTCATGCTGCCAGTCAGTGGAAAATTAACATTGGAACTATGTTCAACCAGCCTTTTTAATGGACCACAGATTTCAAGCAATTAACCATACAGTAAGTAAAAATAGTATCAAAATTGGGATTGGATTGTGATTAGGTTGTGTTTACATTATTTTCACAGCTGCTTCATTTCCCCAAAACATTGTGTGCCGTGGGAATTTTTTTTCACCACATTCGTTTTCTCACTGACTTTCACGCTATTCGTGTTGGAGTGGGGGTTTGGCGGGTTTGCTGAGATTCAATGGAAGACTATTTTTCAGCTCGCTGTTTAGCACAGATGCTAGTACTTTGCTAAGTGTTTTATGAACTTGGGGGTTTCTTTCTCACTGTGACATGTATAGCAATTGTTTTTGGGACAATGTAAACATCTCCCATTTTATCCTTGTTGAACGGAAATACAGTGGGGAGAACAAGTATTTGATACACAGTCAATGGGAAAACCCATTGGCAGTGTATCAAATACTTGTTCTCCCCACTGTAGGTCAGAGGATATGAAGTGAAAATGTATACATTCATTCATTCACTCATTTTAAACGCAGCCAAGGATATAGCGAGCTAGATCTTATCCCAGCTGACTTCAGATGAAAGGCGGATTATACCCTGAACTGGTTGCCGCTCAGTGCAGGGCACACACACAGACGAACAGCCATTGACGCTCACACTCTGACTGAGTGGTTACTGTGCCGAAGTCAGATGACTACCACTACAGTACAATATCAGTGATTTTAGTGTGAATGTAGCCCAAGCAAAACGTTCTTTATTTAGTGGGACCATATTTTTAAATATTAATAACAATGGTCCACTAGCCATAGACTCCACCATCAGTTGACAAGACAGCTCCCACAGACATTCTGCCACGCCTTCCCGTAGGGGGCCGACCAAGGCAGAACGTTAAGTTGGCTTTCACTGTGATAAACTCAAACACACACTGCATTCTAATGCCGGATTTAGGTGGAAATAGGACGTAGGTTTTCCTGCATACACGCAGGCAGGAGTGTCTCAAGAGTAATTTGGTCGAGGATTCAAGGTAAGTATTATATTAAATTGCAACATCCATGCATAAACATTGTGGGAAAAAAAATCAATGGATAAAATTAGTGTAACTTTGGCTTGACTGTTTTATGTTCATATCTATAGAAATTTCGTGATTTAAGCATTTATTTACAAGAATTTTCAGTTTAAAAAGCTCTTTGTCTTGTGACAGCCACGATGTTGGATTACACAGTACCGTAACTTTGGCTTGAAATATTTATGTAAAATGAACGATAACTGCCCGTTTTTTGCCTTTAACCTATAATCTAGACTGTTTTATGTTCATATCGATAAAGTCTGCGATTTAAGCATTTATTTATAAGAATTTTCATTTTAAAAAGCTCTTTGTTTTGTGACGGCCGCCATGTTGGATTTTGTATCGCTACACAATAGCAGAATTCAACCAAAATAAGTTATGATTGTATATAAAGGCAATAGTAACTTCGGAATTAAATCTGAATAAGTTGTGATTGTTTACATAAAAAATGCAAATTTTGCTTTTGTTGAGTAAAATTAAGATGATTCTGCATGCTTTCCTCATGTATTAAATTTCTGATGAGAAAATTGAGTGATTCATTAGCTGTTCAAAACTTGCACAAAAAAAAAAAAAAAAAAAAAAAAATTGCTGTTTTGGGCAAAAACTTATATATATGTTATGTTAAAGGGTATAAAAACACTAAGGGGCTGTGAGATATCAATAGAACCCTTATGTGGCAAGATAACAAATATTAATAAAGTTAACCAAAAAATAAATCGCATTCATGAGCAATTATCGAAAATAGATCGAAAATTACGAACATTTCCGAAAGTATTCCGGAAACAGCCGAATGGGGCAGAGACGTCATAACAAGGAAACAAAGGGTCGAGGCAGGTGCCATCGTTGTTTATCGACGAGAGAGTTGCGTTCGTGTTTTATCAAAAAATCGCTAAAATGGTTCAAACATGTCATGCTATGTGGTTTACAAATAGCCATTTGTCGCAATGTAGTACCCATGAGTTCCCGAACGCGAGAAAAAGAGCTGGACTACGCAGACAATGAGTAAAGTTCGTCAGTGCTAAGAGGGCTAATTTTGCAGACCCAGCCTCCTGCACGGTTTTGTGTGGTGCGCATTTTACACCTGAAAGCTATACGAACTATGGACAAATGAAATCAGGTTTTGCTAAGAAATTGCTGCTGAAAGCAGATGCGGTGCCCACCTACACGCGCAGCCACCTTAATGTCCCGAGATAACAAGAAAGAGGACGATGACTGGCTCTGATGAGACCACCCCACCACCCCAGGCAAAGCAAAGGAGGGAAATGGCCAGAGTGAGTACTCTTTTATAATAAAAAACATATCACGCATTGGATATAGGACTGGACACATGTATAAATTATCGCTCGTAAAATATATAGAACAAATCCTCTAATCCCATTCATATTTGTGTCGGTTGGCAGAGCGAAAACCGATGATAGCATATTAAATGATAATTATTCTATGCATCACTTTATTTTGCAGTCACGGTGTATCAGCTTCACAAAAAGAAATGCAAAACAAACCATTCGGTGTTTCTGTTGCCGCCGGTGTTTCATCAGTGTGATTGCTCCCTTCAATGATCCTTTCATTAGGCTGCATTGGCTTTCGTTTGGGCTCAAATTGATAACCCAAAACACCAAAGAAAGGTTCATAACTCTCCTCGTCACCATTAGAAGAATGTTCGTTACGTCAGATTCGTCGCTGAAACTAGAAACAAAATTGTCCGCCATCATCGCCGCCATTCAGTACTAAGCACTGAGCCGGTTGTTTCCTTATAGTGACGTCACGCACACAATATGCTAGATTTCCACAATCTGTTAGTCGAATCTGTGATGACATTTTACAGCCTCTGTAACATCTCTGATAATACTTAAAACCTTCTGAGACCCAAGTTTTTTTTGTTTTTTTTTTCAATGCTTTTTCATTTTTCGTTGCTATTTGGAATCTAATGTCCTCAAACAAGTACACAGGGTCTCAGGAGGAGTCGGAAAATTGCCAGGTCAACTTAGTCTCGCATTTCTACATCAGTGTCGTTTATATGGAACATTGACACGGGGGAAAAATGGCCGCTTTTATAAGCAGTGAAACAGACTTGTATGTTTGCTCAGCAAGATGCGAAAAAAGATCGCTTTGTGCTTTGTTGTGTATCGCCAACAATCTTCAACAGTGTGTGCTGTGAGCCCTGATGGTTGCCACTTGCCTCGTTCTCAAGCTCCCACAGCCCCCCCACCCCCACCCCCCACCCGACACACACAAACACACAATCATCACTTATCAGGTGTCCGTCCTGCCAAGAAGTAGCTACAGAACTTATTCCGGATCTGTCATTAGGTTACTGTGTTTTATTATTTCCTCAACATGCCAGTTTCTGTCTTAGAAGGGATAATGATGGGCTGCAGGCGTGATGTCGACATCTTTTATTAGTCATGCTGGAAAAGAATGAATTGCTTGCGTCTAGGAACATTTATCGCCATCTCCTTTGTGGAATTGTCTTGTCTTGCCACACTCCACTCTGTCAGAACACATGTATTCTTCATACTTTCAGTAATGACTCGGTACTTTTCAGTTTTCCCAGAGTGCCTCCTTGTTCCCAGACCACAGGAAATGGCCTGAGAGCTGCATAGCTTTATTTCTATGTGTCTTAAGAATAGCAGCATTGTGTTGTGTTGGAGCACGCATTGTTGTGGAAATGCAGAACTGAGCTGTAGAATGTGAGGCAAAGTACTAAACAACAACAAAAAACAAACCTGTTAATATATAACTTTTAACATTTGCTGACCTTTCAAGTGTTCATCATTACATATACTGTGCTTGAATTTCTCTTGACTGGTTCTCCTAAAGTCAGCCACTAAATGCCATACATAAGTCAAGGAGGGATGGCTTAAGGTTGCTGGGGCCCGTTAGCGATGGTATTTCGACAGAGCAAAATTCAGAATAATTTCAGAGAATAGGCCCTCACTACTCTTTTGCAAAGTCGCTCAAGGCCCCTTGCTCGTTTCACCACAAATCAGCTGATATGGGAGGCTATGGGAATTAGGCTAAGGTTATCTCATGTTTCAATGTTGCTTCCTCCTTCACAATATGTTCTTCAATTATGCAAGTCCCGCATGTATGTGTGAGTGTGTGTGCGCTTTCGCGTCTCTCTGGACATAAACACAGAGGGAAGCCGAGAACCTGTCTTGTCCCATCATTCCTTGTCTGCTTTGCGTGGCGTCAAGAAGTCGTGCACTTTTGCACAGCGCTGCTCCCGCTGGCCTTTCACAGCAGCTTGTCGTGCTTGATTAGAAAAGCTGTAGTTGAAAGTTACAAAAAAGGTCACATGGTGTTCGTTATTCCTAACTGGAGTCTTTGCTAACTTGAAATGGCCTGCTTTTGCATATAATAACAAAATTATGTAGGGTTCTTGGCTGTAAATCTAGTTCATCCACCTACCCGCATCCCCATTCTTACCTGTTTAAAAACTTGCAGAGTATCTGCTCGTTACACTTGCTTGTTTAATATAATATTTTTGGTGTTTATTTAAACCAATGACTAAGTGACTACAACTGGCTTGGCAAACAATGTTAGTTTTCTTACATTCCTCTGAACCTGTTTCATACCCCAAGTCTTAAAGGGATCCACGGATAGAAGGACTTGTAGTTCTTAAATGATGAATGTTATTGTGAGTTAAAATAATTGAATATTGAAACTAGGGCTGCAGCTAGCGAATATTTTAGTAATCGAGTAATCGACTGAAAATTTTATCGATTAATCGAGTAATCGGATAAAACAAATATATTTTTAGGTGAAGAGCAATTATAAATATACATGAGAAAACAAGACATTTCATCTAATCTTGAACCATTTTCAGTCAATCAATGTCTTTATTTTCGATGTATATTGTTGAAAACAGCCAACAATTGCATCTCAGATGTAACTACAATAAAAAAAAGACTAATTCACTGCTTTCACTCAAAAAACCTTTAGATCTTATTAAAAAATATGTATATACAGTACTGTGCAAAATTTTTAGGCAGGACACCTGCCTAAAACTTTTACTATATAACTATATAAACTATATATATATATATATATATATATATACACACACAGTACTGTGCAAAAGTTTTAGGCAGGACACCTGCCTAAAACTTTTGCACAGTACTGTATATTTTTTATTATATTATGTATATACAGGATATACTGTATGTATATATTTTCCCCAAGTGGAAGCTTCCATGATCCTAATAAATTTAATAATTAAAAAAATATATATATATACAGTACTGTGCAAAAGTTTTAGGCAGGTGTCCTGCCTAAAACTTTTGCACAGTACTGGATATACCTAAAAATGCTGTTACGCTTGATAACACACATCACTTAAAGATTTTTTTCCCACGTGTTTCAATTGAATTTCTATTTGTGTCAAGCCATTTTTAAGTTCTAGTTAAGTTTTAATTTAGTCTAAACTGTAAGTCCTGATAGGATTTTGAGTTTTTGCAGTGTTCAAAATAAATGTATGATACAGGTTGTATTGGAGTACATTAGGGACCAGTGCTACTTGGTGTTTTATCCAGCAATGACTACTGAGCTAAAATTGATAGTTAGCATTATTGAGTTTTTATTTTACACCCTCATCACTCCACAACGCTATGTATGTAAGACACGTTAGCCACGCATCGAAAGTGGTCATAATTAATAAAAAACCTAGTCCTCCGCAGGGCTAACGTTACTTGAGCTAATGACAGTAACGTTAATCTTATTTATTAGCGCTCTTTATTAGCGCTTAGCGCTGTTTATTAGGGCTTAGCGCTCCACTGCTTTAAGATGGCGGCTGTTTACTATCGCTGCCCAGACGCGGCCGAGTCTGTCATTGAAGATCTAGTTCAACATACATGTGATCTCTATGAGACTCATCAGACGCTACCTGCTACCAACGTACCATCGTGCGGGCTAGTATTTAACAACGTCAGCGTCGTTTGTACCGGCTGTCGGCAGCAGTAAGTTTTTTTTTTTTTTTTTTTTTTTTGCTTCTTCCTCCACGCACGTGACATCAGCGCGTTGTCCCACATTAAAAGTAGTCCGAGCAAAACGTGACGCTTAGAGCGATCAAAATAAACGATTACTCGCGGTGAATAAAATTACTCGGATCAGTTTTTAAACTCAAGTTACTCGAGTTGCTTGAGTATTTGTTTCAGCTCTAATTGAAACTCCTCTTGATGTTTTCGTTTTCATACAATTTGTAAAATTTGTGTAACTAGTAGGTTGCCATTGTTGTTGACGTCGCAGGGTGGTGACGTCACATGGTTACGCTGCCGATCTTCTAGAGTATGACTCTAGCGACATAAACATGTCATCTTTTCAACTCTTTCAATTTGAACCCGAGAGAACATTATTGAGCATGATAGCACTGTCAATATTTCACAAAATGAGCAGCAAAAGCAAAATGAACAGGAAAGACGGGATGAGACGTGACGAGAGTAGGGGGAAAAAATGGCGGTCTTTAAATTTGTTGCAGGGCGAAACGTCCTACAAGAAGCGAATTTGAAATCCAAAGTACTAGGGGTGTAGCGGTACACAAAAATCTCGGTTCGGTACGTACCTCGGTTTTGAGGTCACTGTTCGGTTCATTTTCGGTACAGTAAAAAAACAAAATGCAAAATATAAATGTGCTAGTTGTTTATTACGCACTTTTGTGCTTTCAACAATAGGAACATTATTCTATACAAAGCTAGAATTCTGCTTAAAAAGTAGCGGGTATTTAAAGATAATCCAACAACAATTTGCCTTTTAGACCCCGCGTATTGGCCAGCTTTCTTTCTAAAAGAAAGAAGAAGTCCTGTGCTAAAGAGAAAAGCAATCCCAATGACTAAGATTTTAACCTGTATTTTACAAATGAAATGCCTTAATGAAACATATTTTTTTCTTATGAACTGTTTTCAAAAGCTTTATTGGTGGATTTTCTCAAGTTAAAGCGCCACACAGAAATTAATAAATGTAATTGTGTAAGCAGGATATGTGTATTATTCTTATTATTTAATTACAGGTGTTTTAGCTCATTTCAATTTATTTTATTTAAATTGGCTATTATTTATTTTATTATGTGTTTATATTTTACAAATGTGATGTAGTATTCATTTATATTGTATATTTTATGTTGTATAACTTTAGTTCCTATGAAAATATTAGTTCCTACTTGTTTTGTTGTGGTAGGAGTGCTTTGTATTGAACACGGGGCCGTGTTGGTTATTATTATACTGGAGAAGACAGCTGTAAATCAACAAAGACAAGTCAACTGTGCCCTGATCTACCACTCAAGAGATCTGATGGAGTCAAAATGTAGGTTACGATTGCATATTAGTTTGAAAATCGACCGGATCCACCGTATTATTACACGAGTGACTTCCGGTCCGATCCTAGCTAGTAGTGTTGACGCAGGAGGGCTGCGTCTCGCGTCAAATAATCAACTCTGCCATTCTTTTCCAGTGTGTTGCGTTGAGCCGCTTCTGGGATGCATCTAACACGCGGCCGCACTGCGACTGGTGTGCATTGGCTGATTGACTCTAACGCCCGCGTTTCACTGCGTTCTTGCGGTGGCCACGTTGTCGCGCCGTTGACGTTTCTGGACTGTCGTACCGTGTTGGTCCTCATTATAGTAGAGAAGATGGAGTAAATATAATTTACACAAAGAAACTGTAACCCGATCGACTCACAGACTTGAAAAGTAAGGGTTATATTACGTCAGAAGCTCGTTTGGTACGCGTCCGTTCCGAACCGACTACCACGTACCAAAACGGTTTAATACTTTTACATGTACCGTTACACCCTTACAAAGTACTACCGTGTGCTTTCAGCTTGTTTTGTTTAGATGCATACAGACACAACATACTAAAGATGCCTTAAGAAAATACTTAAACGTAGTAATATGAAATAAGGGTGGTTTAAATATGCTACGCTAATGTGGTTAACAGATTACCAATCTGCTTTAAAGCTACCACAACAAAACACTGTGCTTAAAAGAATGAGAGGGAAACACATGCAAAAAGTATTGTGAGGCAATGAAAATGTAATAAAAGTCTCAATGAAAACACAAATATTAAGTACTCGCCACTTTTAATCGATGAGCGCATGTGTTGGACGTGTCACTGCATAGAAGGAATTGCAGTAACCCGATAGTATTCGTCGAGTGACAGTGACAATCTACATCATCACCCCGAGTGTCCATAAAACATTGCGCCCTTCATAGGTCAAAACGTACTAAATTTTATGGATTTTTAAATCAATGGTATTATTTTATTTGTTCCTGATAACATATTTTAGTAAAAGAGAACAATTGTGGCTTATTACAGCCTACAAGTCTTTAAGTCCGTGGTTCCCTTTAAGTTGCATGTTTTGTAAAAACAAAAGTTTCTGACTAACTTTTCATGATTGCATAAAGTCATCTTTTGTTCTTTATTATGTAGTACATAAACTTGACATCATTGCGAAGCATTTGGGATATTTTCCCTGAAAACAAGTTGTTGATTGTATTGGCCATTTATCAGTCCTCCATCACAGGAACTGTTTACCATTGAGCAAAAGAATCATAGTGTTTCTGTCATCGATGCTATTTTCCACTCCTCTTTGAAATACATTTTGACATAGCAGGAAGGGAACATTGACGAACATGCAGATTGGGTTTCCATAACAGTTACTTACAATAGCTTCAATCTATGCGAAAAGGCTGTTGCTACTTGCTAGAGTGTGAAATGCCTCAATCAACTATAGAGCAATCACTCACTCAACACTAGTGGTCATCATAAGTGTATTTACATTGCCTATACATTCCAATCACTGCTTGCGAGGGCCGGGCACCTTTCTGCTTCCTGCCGCTGTGATTGTAGCCTAATCAGATTTAAGATCATCTGTTCAGTCTGACTCGACCACCTGGATGTCAACTCTCAAAGCCTGTGCCCATTCTCCTCTCTTGCACTTTGATTTTCTCTCTTCCTGCCTGCCCTCTCATTATCCCCTCGTTTCAATGCCTCAATGACTCTTGCCTAACTTTTCTCCATTATGCTTTTCTTGTTTTACTGTATTTCCTCACCTCCCTCCTTTCTTCTTCTAAAGCCCTCGTGCCTCACTCTGACTCACACAATGAAAAATCAAAGGTGGTTATAAAATCTGTTTTTCATCGCAGACCCTGTAATGCACATCTTGCCATGTTTTTTTCCCCTTTGGTCCTTGTCCCATTTTTGGGAAAATCACTTTTTATGTGTGTAATCAATTCATGGCATTCAGTCCTATTAGATCGCAAGCTACAAGATGGAGAAAAAGGTAATTGTTAAGGTAGTTGTTTAGAAGAATCCCTTCATGTATGATCAGAATAATGAATCAAATTTTTATTACAAAAGTATGGTATTTTTCGGTGGGTACTTCTGAAGACTATAGATTTTACAGCATCCAAAAAGTGTGGATATCCAGAACCATTTCTTCACTAAAACCATTGCTCTAAAGGACAAAAGTCTATAAAACAATTTAGACATACCATGAGCCACCACCATCAGTTGACAAAACAGCTCCCACAGACATTGCGCCACGCCTTCCGGTAGGGGGCAGACACAGGCAGAACGTTGAGTTGGCTTTCACTGTGATAAACACACGCTGCGTTCTAACGCCACATTTAGGTGGAAACAGGACAAAGATTTTACTGCATACAAGCAGACAGGAGTGTGATTTGGTCGAGGACTCAAGGTAATTACAATATTATATAGCACAATGCACGCACTTTGAAACATTGTGGGGAAAAAAATCAATGGCTAAAATTAGTGTACCTTTGGCGTGAAGTAAGTGTATAACAAAAGTGAGTGCACCCCTCGCATTTCTGCAGATATTTATATCTTTTCATAGGACAACACTGACAAAATGAAACTTTGACACAATGAAAAGTAGTCTATGTGCAGCTTATATAATAGAGTTAATTTATTTTCCCCTCAAAATAACTCAAAATATAGCCATTAATATCTAAACTCCTGGCAACAAAAGTGAGTACACCCCATAGAAACTACGTACATCCCTAAATGTCCAAATTGAGTACTGCTTGTCATTTTCCCTCCAAAATGTCATGTGACTCGTTACAGGAGTGCTGTCAGCATTGCTGCAGAGATTGAAGAGGTGGTGGGTCAGCCTGTTAGTGTTCAGGCCATACGCCGCACTCTACATCAAATTGGTGTGCACGGCTGTCACCCCAGGAGGAAGCCTCTTCTGAAGACGGTACACAAGCCCGCCCGCAAACAGTTTGCTGAAAATATGTCAACAAAGTACATGGATTACTGGAACCATGTCCTATGGTCTGATGAGACGGGCGGTCTTTCTTGTGTACCGTCTTCAGAAGAGGCTTCCTCCTGGGATGACAGCTATGCACACCAATTTGATGTAAATGAAAATTAACTTTAATATATAAGCTGCACACAGACTACTTTTCATTGTGTCATTATCTGGTCTTTGCCAATTTTGGTAAAGCCAGATAATGTTATTTTGTCAGTGTTGTCCCATGAAATGGTATACTTAAATATCTGCAGAAATGCGAGGGGTGTACACACTTTTGTTATACACTGTATTTACGTAAAATGAAATTTTCGATTCTTAGAATATTCGCGATTCAGCTGTGGAAGATTCGAGAACGATTCACAAACATCCAAATTCCGATTATTGAATTACACCAGGTAAAGTTAAACTAAAACACAGTCAGCGCGGTCTTTGGGACGCAATGAGGAACGGACCAAGAGTATATATCATGTTCAACTCATGCCACAAGATAAAAAAACAATATACCTGACTTCGGCCGACAGCCGCTACAAACAACGCCCAATTGCTAGTTGCTACAAACATATGGCCACGTAATGCTACGGTAGGATATCACATATATGTAGAACTAGATGCAAAATGACAGACGACGGCGGCCTTAGAGCATGTATAGAGAACTACATGCGAAATGATGAACTTGCCAGCGTAAGTAAACAGCCGCCATCGTAAAGCAGTAGACTGTCCTAGAAGGCTGTTGTAGCGAACCTTCCAAGTGAAACCAATCTATCTTTAAATGATGAAACAGTTTTAAAACTTTCACTTGTCGAAAGTAGACAGAAGGGAAATTATGGAATAACGGGAACAATTTTAACAACTTTAACGGTTGATTCACAACATTAAATTAATTGAATGTAGTTTAAAGCTGCTGATACAGAATGGGGACTTGAGTATTTTATTTACTGTTTTTAACTGTTAACTTGATACTGAAATAGTAGTTTGGTTTAGCCTGAGAGGATTTTTGAACAATTTTAGAACTAATGTACGAAACATTAAAAGAGTGTGTGTGTGTGTGTGTGTGTGTGGGGGGGGGGGGGGGGGGGGGTCGGGCGTGGGGTGCATCAATAATCGATTTATAATCAAATCGTAGCCTCTGAATCGTAATCGTAATCGAATCGTTAGGTGCCCCAAGATTCCCACCTCTAATGATAACTGCCTGTTTTTTGCTTTTAACCAAGAATCTAGACTGTTTTACATTCATATCTATAGACATTGGGCGATTTAAGCATTTATTTACAAGAATTTTCAACTTAAAAAGCGCTTCGTTTTGTGACGGCCGCCATGTTGGATTACACAATACTGTAACTTTGGCTTGAAATACTTACATAAAATGAACGATAGCTGCCCATTTTTTGCTTTTAACCAAGAATCTACACTGTTTTACGTTCATATCTATCGGAATGTGTAAGGGAGGTGCCCGGTTTTAGGTCGCGAGTGGCTTTGGTTTTGAAAATATTTGAATTTTGATTTAAAAAAAAAAAAAAGCTCCCTTATGGATCAGCCCCGAGCCCCGTGTCCCGTCAACTAATAGTGAAGTCTATGCATGAGCAATACAATACCTGTACAATACAACTGTTGGCTTTATAAATCATATTTATTCATACTATTGTCATATTCATATTTGACCTGTATGTTCTTCCATTTTTATTTATATATTTTTATACTTGCCATATGGCTCTCTTTTCTAGTATTTGTGTTTTTTGTATTTATATCTGATGTGCTCCACGCGATAGGGAGAAGCTCCCAATAATTAATTAATTAATTAATTAATTAATATGATGATCACATACAAGAAGAATGAAAGTGTTAAAAATGCTGTTGGCAAATTAATACAAGCGCCAAACATCACATTTGATACATGAGTTTTTAAGTCCTTCATATGAGAAATGTGATGTTTCTTCCCCTGAATAACCTGATGTATATGATGAGATACAACAAGCATTGCACAGACAATCTAACATGGAAAAAGAGCTTCTGAGAATCGTGACCAAATGTATCAAAAACGATAAATTCATGAGAAAATTATATTTATTTTTATTTATTTATTTTTTGTTCTGAGCGATCAGTTGAGGCTCCAAATTCAAATTTTTTGTCAATTGTTTAATGTTTTGGGCTTTACAGTGTAGTATGGTGATGGTTTGAATTTAAAGTATTGGAACTGAGCAGCGAAACATAATCCGTAAAATATGCAGTGTGACAGTGATTCTTCTGTGAGATAAAGCTTGAATTTGACAGTAAATGTGCTGCACCGTTAATCTGCATGCTTTGATCTCATATATTAGTTACCAAATTTCCCCTCCTGTCAGTGTGTTTCAGACTCAGAATATGTACACGTATCTTTTCTGCATGTCCTTATCGTGAGCATTGAAGTGAAAGCTTGTGGCCAATATTTGTCCTTTATCAAAATAGCATATCGAAATCTCGATACCTGAATCAGGATACTATTCCAAGACCTGAGCTCTGTTACTCTTAATATTATTGTAATATTTTTTGTTGATTTTTTATTTTTAAATGTTTATATATATATATATATATATATATATATATATATATACCCACAGGCCAGTAAGATGTGTATGAATCAATGGTGGTATTTGATCAAGAAATTAATGTAATTATTTTGAAGCTTTGTAATTAATTAATCTTGTTTAATTGCATAGCAATATTTTTTATACAGTACAATAGAAAATAGTAGTAAAAACATTATCTGCCCCAAAATCTTCATCAAGTTGAAGTGCCATTTTAAAGCTCAAAAGGTCAAAAAGACACAAGTAGCCTAAAGTCTGTATCTTTCTTCTATAAATGACCTTTTAAGAGGCCTAAAATTTGAAGTACCTTGAGCAAATATTATTGTATACCTTATAATGGTCCCCGACCTTTTTTTTCACCATGCACTTATTTCATGAGAAGACATATTTTGACGTACCCTTTCAATGAGCCGGCCCATAGTTTCTTGAGTGAATTATGTAAAGACTAGCACATCATCACGGCCGGCTCGAGGAGCAGCACCAGTCCCTGACCCGCACAACACATTTTTTCCCAAGACTTCAGGCTCTGATGTGTCTTGGGAGCCTACAGGAGACAGACGGCACGCTGCATCAACTTTAGATGATTGAATGTTTTATTTAGGTAGAAATCGCTCTACATTTCAGACCCATGATTTTTCTGATTTCAGGTCCATTTTGTGAAGATTGACAGTCAATAGTATAGGGCTGTGTATTGCCAACAACACAATGATCTATTCATGAACCAATTATTGGATCATGACATTGTTAGCAATATTTTCAGCTCTGGAGTTTCATGCCACAGTTCATGGCTTATCCACAGAAAACACACCTCACGAGGAAGGTGTCCAGGGGCATCCTAATCCAATGCCTGAGCCAACTCATCTGGTTTCTTTGAGCACCTACCAGGCTTTCACTCCCAAAAGCATGGTTATGTTAATTGATAAATTATTTTTTAAAAATTTATCGATCATCCTAATGAGGCTTCAAGTAGTGATCCTCCTGTTTACTTCAAAATGCATCGATTAATCACTGCACTCACACTCCACATATTGTTTCTTTTATCTGCCTAAGCGTGATTCAGAGTCAGAATACATTCTGAAGTAGGGGTGTGCCATCTTAGGCACCCCACGATTCGATTTGATTACGATTCAGGGTGCTACGATTCGATTATTGAACGATGATCACGGTATTGGCCGTAATCACGGTTATCACGATTGTCGATGCATCGTACATTACTAATTAATAAAGTAAACAAACAAATTTATGGCATTATTTATTTAAAATATTCCAGTGATTCAACAGGAACAATGTTAACATGCCCATACATAAAAAGCTGCTCTTAAACTGCTTTTTGTACAAGAAAGTGCAAAAACAAGCTGTTTCAAAGGCAGTACTTATTTCTCTCAACAATATAATAAAATTTACACTGGTGGAATGAATTCCACATTTTCTGGAAACAAAGTGTCTTTAGAAATAAGACTTCTTTTAACCAGTATACTTTGTTTTCACAGATTCCTGTACTATATCGCATGTTTGTACCCCTGTACTTAATCGTGGTTTTAAACGTTCTGCATCTGGTGTAACTTATGTACACCACTAAACAACGCACAACTTGAAATGGAAATATATGTTAGCGAAGTTGCCAATTAGCATAGCGCTCGAGCTAAGGCTAAACAGTACAAGAGGGTTTTTGTACTCACCTCTGATAGACGGACACGGGACTTAGCAAAACACTTGGGACTTTTTCCAATTAACACGACTTGAACCTACTGCTGGACAAGTGAAAGACAAGGAGCAACGAACTATCGCTCTTCCCCTCTCGCTCTAAAAAATAACTTGCGCACAGAAGCGCGACCGCCTGGTACCTGCCTGTCTCATACACAAATTTATTTTCCAGTCTTTTGAAAAGGAGTAAATCTCTCGCTCAGTAACTGGCAGCATCCATCATAATGTTGTCTGTGCGTCCGTTAAAGGTGTCCGGCCGGCAGACGTGTCTTGAATTTCGTTCCGCTACGAGCGGCTGTCATAAACTTATTAGGGAAAATCCTCGTTTTTGAACCTTTATGAATCGTAATCGAATCGTCATGTGTCGAATCGCGTTGCATCTAATAATCGATTTTTTGGAACTCCTTTATTCTGAAGTGTTCTTGAGAATGGTCTCTTGACAAAAACTGATCATGCGCTCTGCAGCACAAGTGTTGTCTACATGTTGCACTACCTGTAATGTTTACTGTGTGGAAATGGAGCAAATTAATGAAAGGTCGCAAGGTGACATTTACAAAGAGTATGTTTTTTAGATAGCTGCTCTTCGAGGTGTTGCTTTCATTATGTAATATTCACTGTGTAAAATCCTAATGGGAGTAGGCCCATTATGTTCATTAAGTCAGACCTACATACGGAGAGGATGTAGCTCATTACAATCAGAATTTGAGAGTTTTAGCATTTCTGTAATCTAATTTTCTAAATTGCTCTCCAATGGTAGTTGGAGGAAACTGGAAGTTCCTCATTGAATATTTTAGCGACTATTAAGTTGTGATTGAGTTTGATTAATTGTTTAGTTGAAATCAAATGGTTTTTCATGAGATACGTCATGGATGTTAGAACCTTCTGTAAGTAACCTAATTGAGTAATATGTACTATCATTGCTCGCCATGAGCGGCAAGCAGGACATTATTTAGGGTCTAGTATTAAAGTAGTGTGCGTGGTGAGACCTGGCATTGAGTTGAAGTGACACCATTAATTCATCTCACGCTTCTCTTGAGATTTCCAAAGGTCTATTCAAGGTTGTGTTAAAATCACACCAGCGAGTCACGAGGTTAGTCCTGTGGACAAGATCAATTGGTGTGTGTTTTTCATGCCTCCTGCTTTCATTCTGCTCCATTACAATCAGTTAAGAGAGTATGAAGCATCATTTTGATGTTGGGTTGGGTTCACATTGAGTCTTGTGGTCTCCATCTGTATTATGAAGTGTTTGAAACAGAGAAGCTCCTTGAAGACTGTGACTGAGTCTTGATGAGCCATGATTCTGTAGATTCGTTCCTCACCAGTTAAAAAAAAAATGTTTAAAATTTAAAAAAAAATTTTTTTTTAGAATACCCATCACAAGGGCCTTTTTTGTTATTTTGCTGGGAAACACTGTGCCACTTGAGGGAGGCAGATGAGTGCTTCAGTAGTTTCTACTTCACTTTATTTTTCTGGACCGTTTTTTCCCATTTTTCCTGTTTCTCTGAGCATTCATTGACATTAAAAAAACAAATCAGACCAAATGCTCTAGGCCAATGTTTATGATAAAATATTCACATTTTGACTTTTTGTGAGACTTGACCCACAGTTTGAGTAATGCTGTTGACAATTGACTTACAGACCGTACTAGGGGTATGACAAAATATTGAAATGGTGATTTATCGTGATACTTTGTATCTCAAAAGATTATCGATACGGTCCTGCCAAGAATCGATATATCGTTTTAAAAAGGTGTCACTGTTTAAAATAAAGGGAACCAAACCTACCAAATCAAAAAAATGTCTATCTTAGCTTATTGATTGCCATTGACTGCGCTAGGCGTCCAATTCATTTAGAGTGGGAGGGGCGAATAAACGAAGATTCATTCGAAATCTGAGCATTCGCAGCCAGTCTTTCCGATCTTCAGGACATTTATAGCTTATTTTCAGTTGATAATAAGGCATTTCTGGGTCACTTCTAGGGGTGCAACGGTTCAGTTAGCCCACGGTTCGGTTTGAACCTCGGTGTTGGGATCACGGTTTCGGTTCGGTTTCAGTTTGCTTTTTGCATTTTTTTTTTTTTTAAACTGCCTTTATTTTGCTTTTAAGAAAATGAAATAAACACTTAAAACACGTAAAAATTTTCAACTGTTAAAATGCCTCTTAGTTCTTTGGCTAGTTTAGTGACTGGCTACTGACATACAAACACAGTAGTAAAAAAGGTACTTGGCAGAGTAACTGGTGTTACCTTTCATGTTTTTTTTTCATTAAAAAAAAAAAATATAGTAAGCTTTGCTATGTTTGGAAGTCATTTAATGTTCTGAATCAACCGTTAAAGTTGATAAAATTGTTCCCGTTTTTGCATTAGTTCCCTTCTGTCTACTTTTGACATGTGAAAATTTTAAAACTGTTTCATCATTTAAAGATAGACTCAAGTCAAGATTTTGCCGATTTAGGAGTATTTTAGATAAAAAGTTACTTAGGTTCACTAGGAAGGTTCACTACAACAGAGCCTTTCTGAGACGTTTACTGCTCTAAAATGGCGGCTGTTTACTAACACTACCGAGTCTGTCATTTCGCATGTAGTTCCATATGCATGAGATATCTAGGCGTAGGTTGTAGACGGTCGGGTACAGTCAAGAAATATTGGAGCCACCTAGCCTAGCATCGCGTTTGCTACAGCGTCACAACAAACACTCTTCCCTCTCCGTGCCTCTGACTTTTCTCGCGTCATTCAACCAACGTATTAACGAACGGAGGAAAAAAAACTTAATGCACGAAAAACATACAGAATTTGAACGTAACGTACGGCGTACACATTTAAAAATCAGTGCTCACTTGTACAAATTACGCTGAGACCGTACACCTTGACAGGTATTAATTACTGTATAGTTAGGGTTGCCACCTGTCCCTTGAAATAACGAACGATCCGTAATTGGGAATTAAATTTTGCGTTCCGTATTGAACTAATACCGAATATAAATGAATAGATAAATTTGTATGCATTTTAGGAGTTTTGGGGATGTCCCTTTTTTTTCCTGCCTGTACAGCTTTGGGCGCGAGGGGGGCGTCCCGTATTTCTTATATCTGAAAGGTGGCAACCCTAATTATAGTGGACGGGACGTCCAACTATCAGTGGTCACGGCGAAACTGTGCTTTAGCGAAGTCATCTTCGATGGCTTTGCTTGCCATTTCATAAATGTCGGGGAATACGTTGTTGGAGAAATATGTCCGCAAGGGAACAATGTAACGCGGGTCAAGCGTTGCAAATAAATTAACGAAGCCTGCCGTGTGTTTTCATTGGTGTCATCTCCGGGGTTGTCCTGCTCTGAGAAAGTGATATCTGTGGCTAGGCATGGGAATCGAAATCCGATTCCAATTCGGAACCGGTTCCGAGTGTTTCGAGGCCTCGACATCACAATGAAAAAGCCTTAACGATCCCTTTAACGATTCCTAAAGACGCGTATTGCGTCGTGACGTGTTGTTGTCCAGACGCATCAAACTAGGATGGCGCCAAGAACCACTCGCTCCAAAGTTTGACTACACTTCACCAGGAAAGAGTGTGAAAATGAAAGGTTACGACGGGTAAGCATGAGCATTGCAGCCATAAACATAACAATGACAGCACGTAGGTTCAAACGCTCGAAAGTGTGTCTTCACTTCACAAGGAAAAATTACAACAAAGCGACTTGCAGTCATTGCAAGGTGGAGATAACTGCATCGGGAGGGAATACGACTGCGCTGTCCTCACAGAGAGGCTAAGGCTCAGTCCTGGCTATACAGCTAGCTAAACTCCCAAATGACGATGCAGAAGACGTTGGTATAATTTGCTGACTTTATTCAACCATCACTTGAAGAGTGAAACTAAGAATAGAAATGAAACAAATCAATTTCGTCCCCAATAACAAACAGGTTTGCATCAACGTAAATCAGCGATGATTAGCTGCTAATAACAATAATAACAAACGGTTAGCATTCGTTCTGTAGCATTAGCACATCGTTCAAACCACTACACAACTGGATTTAAGTGTCCGATCGCGAGTGGAACACAACAACAACAAAACAAAAGATGATACATACAGGCGTTGCCTCTGTAGATATTAACATTAACAAAGAACGTAGGCTTGTAGAAGTGTTTCCCTCTCTCACTAACTCGCTCACTCACTTGGATGCGGCATTTCTTCTTTGGGTGTAAGCGCGCTCTTCTTCACGTGAGCGCGTTCTTTTTCGCGTGAGGAATCGCAAGGGCGCCCCCACTTGAGCGTGTAAGCGCCACAAAAACTAAAAGGCATGCAATTCAATGTAATGGTAAAATAATACACGTTAACCCAGCAGTCCCCAAACTGCAGCCCGCGGCCCAAATACGGCCCGCCTCCACATTTGGTCCGGCCATTTTGAATTTTTTTTTTTTTTCTCAATCGTGTTATTTATTTTCTGGCCTTTTCCTTGAAGAATTCAGAGAGGGTTATTTGGTTATTATCTATTGAATTAGTAGTGTTTTTATTATTAATTATTATTATTATTATTATAAAGAATCCAGAAAGGGTTATTTGATTGTGGCTTTCTGAAAAACAATAATTTTTTACATTTATGCACTTCTGCAATCGTCACACTTTTTCTGTTACAAACTGACCCCGGCCCCTCATCAGAGAAGGGAAAAGTTATGTGGTCCTCACAGGAAAAAGTTTGGGGACCCCTCCTTTAACACATATTGCCAAAGGCAGAACAAAAACCTATCTGCCAATATATACCAATATATTTTATTTCTATTAGATAAATGTTTCAGTAAAATGTTACACATTCTTGTGTATTTGCCACTTATTGCCACAGTTAACATTGAGGCTTTGGGCCTGTTTTGATCTCGATGTGAGTTTGTAAGGTTGTGGCTTCTGATTAAACAAACTCGATGTCAATCAAAACGTTTGTTCTTCTTTTTCCCCAAATTAGAATCGATAAGAGAATCGATAAAGAATCGAATCGTTAAGCAATATCGATAATGGAATCGGAATCGTAAAAATCCTATCAATTCCCATCCCTAGTGGTTGATGCCGGCTGAGGTGCCGGAGTCATGTTATAAGTGTAGCCATTAGCATAGGGAACAAGCACTGAGCAATGCTTGCAAAAATTTATTTTTTTTTTCCTTCAATATTTTCTCTCCCACCGCATTGTAGTCCAAGGGAAAACCGAAATGTTGCCACACCGCAAATTTGAAAGAAGCCAGTGCTTCCTCAAAATTCGTTCTCTCCACTCCTCCGCTCGCCATAGCTTTTTGTTTTCTTTCTTCTTTCACTTTCACTTCGCTCATAAGCGAGAGAGGGCGTTACTCGGCTTCTATTACACAGGTGCTTGACAGCGATCGGACATTTACTTGCAGCGGGGCGGGAATTTCTCCACAGCTGTGCTTCACGTCGCATACAGAGCTCGACCAATTCATTCCTCAAACGTTCGGAATAGATTAATTGCAAAACAGAAAAGGCGCGGTTCATAAAGGCGTATTGAACCGTACAGGGCGAACCGTACGGTTCAGCTTTGAACCGCAAACCGTTGCACTCCTAGTCACTTCCTGTTCAATTTGAGTCACTGCCTATTAATCTGAGGTTGATTTTAGGTTACAGAACAGGAAGTGACCAATAAATGCCTTAAAATAATTAGGAAGTGACTAAGGGTGTAACGGTAAATGTATTTGTATTGAACCGTTTTGGTACGGAGTGCTCGGTTCAGAACGGAGGCGTACCGAACGAGTTTCTGAAGTAATGTAACTCTTACTTTTCGAGGCTGTGAGTCGATCGGGTTACAGTTTCTTTGTGTAGATTATATTTACTCCATCTTCTCTACTATAATGAGGACCAACATGGACGTGTATATAACCCAGAAACGTCAACGGCGCGACAACGTTGCTGCCGCGAGAACGCAGTGAGTTAAAGTCAATCAGCCAATGCACACCAGTTGCAGTGCGGCCGCGTGTTGGATGCGTCCCAGAAGCGGCTCAACGCGACGCACGCGAAAAGAACGGCAGAGTTTATTATTTGACGTGAAACGCTGCCCTCCTGCGTCAATACTATTACCGTAGCTAGGATCGGGCAGACCGGAAGTCACTCGTGTAAAAATACGGTGGATCCGGTCGATTTTCAAACTAATATGCAATTGTAACCCACTTTTTGAGTCCTTGTCTTTGTTGATTTACTGTTATCCTCTCTGCTATAATAATAACCAACACGGCCCCATGTTCAATACAAAACCCTCCTACCACAACAAAACAAGTAGGAACTAATATTCACATAGGAACTAAAGTTATACTACATAAAATATACAATATAAATGAATACTACAACACATTTGGTAAATATAAACACATAATAAAATAAATAATAGCCCATTTAAATAAAATAAATTGAAATGACCTAAAACACCTGTAATTAAATAATAAGAATAATACACAGATCCTGCTTACACAATTAAATTTATTAATTTCTGTGTGGCGCTTTAACTTGAAAAAATCCACCAACAAAGCTTTTGAAAACCGTTCATAAGGGGGAAAAATGATTCATTGAGGCATTTCATTTGTAAAACACGTTCAAATCATTGTCATTGGGACTGCTTTTCTCTTTAGCACAGGACTTCTTTTTTCTTCTTTCTTTCAGAAAGAAAGCTAATCAATACGCGGGGTCTGAAAGGCATATTGTTGTTGGATTATTATCTTTAAATACTCGCTACTTTTTGAGCAGAATTCTAGCTTTGTATAGGCTAATGTTCCTATTGTTGAAAGTCCAAAAGTGTGTAATAAACAACTAGCACATTCATATATTGCGTTTTGTTTTCTTACTGTACCGAAAACGAACCGAACCGTGACCTCAAAACCGAGGTACGTACTGAACCGAGATTTTTGTGTACCGTTACACCCCTAGAAGTGACCCAGAAGTGCCTTAAAATCAATTGTAAGTGACTGAAAATTAACAGCAAATGACCTGAAATGCCTCAAAATTGAACTCATTGGTTTCCATTGACCACCATAGATGTCCAATCCGTTCGCTTCAAATGAACTGGATGTGTACAATTCATAAACTTTAATTCAATTCACAGCAGAAAGATGTAAAGAGATTTTTCTGTCTATTACTTGTAGATTGATTTCCTGACCCATATACCAATAATCTTTATATCGCCATATCGTGAGATAATCATCATCGTGAGCCTAGCATCGCAAATCATATCATGAGGTACCCAGAGGTTCCCACTCCTAGACCATACGGTCAGAAAAATTGCACGTTTTTTGTTTTGTTTTCTTTTTCAACTCGACTGAATGTGGCAGAACATTGGTCCATTAGCAAGCATGTTCACTATTTTTTCTGTATTTTCTGGGTACTTCACCTTCTTCTCAATTCATGCATTTTATTTAGGGCTGTCAAACGATTAAAATTTTTAATCGAGTTAATTACAGCTTAAAAATTAATTAATCGTAATTAATCGCAATTAATCGCAATTCAAACCATCTCTAAAATATGCCATATTTTTCTGTAAATTATTGTTGGAATGGTAAGATGAGACGGATATATACATTCAACATACTGTACATAAGCACTGTTTGTTTATTATAACAATAAATCCCCAAGACAACATTAACATTCTTTCTGTGAAAGGGATCCACGGATAGAAAGACTTTTCATTCATAAAAGATAAATGTGAGTGCAAGTTATAGTAATTTTGATAGTTTGTATATTGTGACTAAATATTGCCATCTAGTGTATTTTTTGAGCTAAACTTAATGTTTGAATCGCGTATTATTTTGCATAGCTATTTTGATTCGGAATGCCAGATCTCATTGCATTGAGCGCTTTTCTTTTTGTGAACATTATTTTATTTTTGAGAGATAGGAATATTATTTTTGTTGTGCTTTCACTAAATGATACTGTAGCGATTTAAATGTTCTCAACTGCCCAAATGCATGATGGGAATTTGAGCAACCATGAGTCACAGTGGTTGCTGCAAAGGATATATCTTCCCTGCTTTGAGTACAATACATGGTGATAAGTAAATGATCATCTCTAATTATACTTTCCCATGTTGCTTGCCACAATAGTTATAGCAATTGTGGAAGAGATGCTACTGCTTAACCCATTGAATAGCACGGCTCCAATAAATGTCTGCGTTACCAATTCATCCTGCTAGGAAATTGGTAGTGCTATGGACCCCATTGGACCAGTGAGTCATGTTAGCTCATTGTCGTCAGATGGCCCGGTTCGTCCAATTACCTCCTGAGGAAGACGGCGGCGTACATATAAACACCGAGAGGCGTTAGATGGCGTTTTGTGAATACTTTTATAAACAAAACAAAAGCATGTGGGGAACGCAGCACTCTGGCCTGCGCTAACTGCGCACTTTCTCTACTCTCTCGCTCCCTCTCTCGCTCGACCACTTTCCTTCCTCACTGCTCAATCTGACAATGCCGCATTGAAAATAACAGCGGCCCCCTTGGCGGGTGCCGGTAACACCTGCGTCCACTCCACTTGCTTGTCTCTGCCCTTAGCCCTCAATATACTTGAAACGGCGCCATTGTAGTCTGTTCGCGGCAATGCTTGAATGGGTCGTTCCGTGCATGCGTTAATTGCGTTAAATATTTTAATGTGATCAATTTAAAAAAATTAATTACCGCCCGTTGACGCGTTAATTTTGACAGCCCTAATTTTATTCCTAATTTTTAATTGAAGACTGCATTGTCCATAGGTGTGAGTGTGTTTGTTTTGTTTGTGTACATGTAGTAGTTGGGATAGGCTTTGTAATGAAGATAAGAATAGCTGAATAGCTTAGCGGAAGATTAAAACACTGCCTCATAGTCATGGTAAGAAATCCAGAGAAAGAGTCGAGGTGTTAGAAAATTGCTGTTGTTTACTGCACAACTAGAATTTAGCGCTCCTAGGTGCATGAACGTGAGCACATCTGCAGATGCTCATTACAGAAGGAACCGGGCGAGGATGACCATGGGAACAGTGGCGTCTCAGCCCCCAAGAGGGATACAGCGAGAGGAAGTGTATTCATATGTGCGCACATGTTGAGGCACTCATTGCTGAGTCATCGCTGGGCTGGCCATGTAGATAGAAAGAGCCTTCTGGGGGGGCCAGCTGCAGGGGCGTAAAGGGGGCACGCACTGCGCATGCGCCGTAGAGTACAGGAAGGGAATTAGTAGCTACGACAGGACTCCTTTAGGATTTGAAGTGACGCAATATTTCATGATGGCAAACTTTTGCCTCTGCACACATTGACTTGTGTACGTTCAATTTTAATTATTAAAAAAAAAAAAAAAAAAAGTCACCCACAAGCTTGACGCATAACATCATAAGTAGCTGCCTTAAATGGCGTCACTGGGGACATGGAGAGAGATTTGGTTAAAAGATAATTTGTCACGTTGGAGCATGTTTTTTGCTGAATACAAAGAAGCCCCCCTCCTTCTGTTTCTTGTACCTTTCTGTGATGCGTTGGGCTATTGAGCATGCCCTCTAATCCTGCAATTTACAGACAGACACACACGAACCCACATTTAAACATGAACAAATATAAAGACATACACTCACCCATTCTGTTTGTAGAAAAGAACCTTCACTACTGCATGGGAGGAAGCTGGTATGTACTGTAGTTCTATGCTAACTCTTAAACCCCATGTTAATGTATCAAGGAGGTACAACTGTTGTTAAAAAAACACAGTAATGTACCACAGTAAAGTACAATATGTTTTACCTTAAAATGCTTGAACGTCATGACATTCTTCTCAACAGTTTTATTTATTTAGGTTATTTTTGTTAGTTTTATTAAGTTTATTTAATTAACCCCCACAGGCTGACTACCCACATAGCAACTGATGGGTAGATAGATTTACTTGTACTCAATAGTAGGCAGAATAAAAGTGTTTGAAAAGGTGATGGACAGGATATAGTGTACATTTCCCTTGGATAGCTGTGGCTACAAAGTTTCTTTGTTGAGATAAACGTTTAAATTTGTAAAACCACGGCGCCATGTCGTTCTAATTATGGAAATAGCTGCTTGGAATTACTGGTGGCTATTTTTTCTGCTCACAGCCTGAATGAAAATGTGATCCTGCAGCATTACTGAATTTAAGGAAAGATCCCAAACAGGGCTCTGAGAAAACAATTACGAGTTGTTCATCCAAAATTAACCACGGTGGTGTACTGGTGTTAGAGTCTTTAGGTTCTTTTACACTAACGCAAAGAGGTCTGCTTTAATCAAGTTAATTTTACTTGGTACAAAGACCACCTGAAAGAGTGTACCAACGAGCGAGCCAGAGCTCTGTTGTGGTAAGAAGGAATTTTGAACGCTAGCCAAGAGCAAATTGCCATTGACCTTGAATGGCGTAAATACAGGTAGTGAATAGACACAAAAATTGATTTACTCAGCATGTTTTTGGAATAGCATGTAATTTGCCATTAACCTTGAATGGCGTAACTACATGTAGTGATTAGACACAAACATTGATTTACTCAGCATGTTTTTGGAATAGCATGTATGCATTTAGCAAAACTCATGAGACCTTTTGTTGATTATTGTAAAACATTTCTGTTCTTTTTCATTTTTGCTGCTTATGGAAGAGCATAACCAGAAAGAAAACTGATTAAGATCAGTGAAGTGTAGATGAGAAAGCTCCCTGAAAGGCTAATTGTTTTGGACTCTGCCTTGACTTAAAATTTTTAGACTTATTTGTCACCTCAGATTTCCTGTCAGATTTCTATTGTTCTCCCACAATTTTCTGGTAGCGGCTGTTACAAGAGTGGATTTTGACTCCCAATTTTTCCCACTCCTAGAGAAACACACCTGTCCCTCGCAATCCCGAGTGAATTTAGTGAATGTGAGGTAGAAATGTGTATTGTGGGTTCATACTCACTCTTTACCGTTTGTATGTAAAATTGTGGCCATAAATAGTACTGCAACCATTGAAGAGCACATCCTTTGGGCTGCCAGATTTGCACTTTGCATCGGAGAATCAAACTACATTACCCTCAAAAAGGACAAGCTAACAGGCAACTGTTAGTATGTATACTAACATTGGCAAAAATTGTGTGAACATACATGTACTTTGTAGTCTACAGCCTACATTATGCCTAATAAATACTGTTAAATTTGAAATTAGGTTCATGTATACCTAACTTGGCTAAAAAGAAGGTAGTCACTGTAGATTCTATGGTGGTTTTGTGGCAGTCAGCTGATACATGCACAGGTTGCCCTATGGCAACTCTATTTATTCAGGGGAAACAAAAGGAGGGGAGAAGCAGGAAAGCAGCATAGAACATAGAATATAATACATAGACTACATGGGGGCCACATGGCCCAAGACAAAGAAAGGCTGACTAGACAGAAGGTATCATATCTGGTGACTAACTATAATAAGGAGAGCATAAATGTTAACTGTGCACAATAATATCCCTAGAATTAAATGACTGCACGCGAGTCTACAAGCATAAGGGTTTCAAATTGCACCGGGTTTAAGTTGGTGCACGAATACATATTTTTTCACAAGTTAGGTTAACACACACATACTGATTAAATAATGTAAAATTTCTTAGTAATTCTCAATGGACTATTTTTGTAGCCTACTGTGAGCTAGGCATGTGCCAGTATGAGAATTTGATGGTATGATAACCTTAAGCAAAAATACAGCGGCTGTATGGTATCACGGTATTGCAATTATAGCACTAAACTTTATTATTTTGAGATGTAAAGACAAAAGGAAACGTGGGCGTGTAGGTACAGTATGTGTGCGGGCTTACCCCTTTAAACGGGTCATTTTAGCACTCCAGTTGTGGAGCCGGCAGTGTGGTTGATTAAGAAATTTTCCAACCATACTTCCTTAGTCAAACCTCGTTCAGTGTCTGCCTCAATCACTTATTACTGTGTTCATTCATTTCACATACTGACCTTCTGCAATTGGCGTGGTGTAATTTAGAACTGATTTAATCATTGTAATTGCTTCCATTCTTCATGTTTTGCTCTTCTCGTAGTTCCTCTCCTTTCTGGAGAGAAAATTCTGTTGACTCCAAGACTGAGTGGGCACCAGTGTCTCAAACGTACTGGTGGCCCTGGTTGATTTAGTTTGAGTTTAGTTTTTTCCCTCCAGAGATTTTCAGGCTTCTGTACGGTAATCTAATTTCTACTATTTAAGAATCGAATGAAGATAAAACCCAACTTTGGATGTTCCCTTACAAAGTTTCAATTGTTTGAAAGAAATGCTTTGAATTGACTAATTTCAGTACTGTAGTTATTGCACAACACTCAGCATTATTTCAATTTTCTCCAAATTAAGTTTTCATGTTTCTCTGTTTTGTAACCCCCAACCCCCTCCTTCCAATTGATTTCTTTTTCACATTTGCCTTTCTGCAGTGATTCTCAGCCGGTGTGGTTACTGCAATGAATGGTAACACATTCCATCCAGCCAGCACCACAGCAACAGTAGGAGGTGGCCCTGGCGTGGCAGCGCCCCCTCGAGGCTGGAGGGAGTTCTGCGAGCTGCATGCCATCGCCACAGCGCGACAACTTGCGGGACACTACCAGAGCTTTGCCAGGGAACGCCCCCAGCATGACATCCTTCCGCCGGAGACATTTTCCAAGCAGTTCACCGACCTCTTCCAGCAACACTTCTGCTGTGAGGTTGACAACAATGGGACACCTCTCCAGCAGAGCACCTGCGCCACCGCACCTGGCAGCACCCCTCCGGCGGCTTCTACTGTTCCATCGCAGACCATGATCGGACGATTATGTATCACCTCTTTGTCCGGGGTGCAGGACTACCGGGAAGCGGGTCGACAAGCCGGCGCCGCCACTCTCTTTACCGTGGTTTCGCCGAAACTGGAGCCGGTTGTAGTGAGCAGGGAGCAAGAGCAGCCACTGCGATGTGCTGGGAGAAGCCCTCGTTCAGGAAACCCAGTGCTGCTCAGGGGCTTGACCCGTTCGTTCGGCAGCGGCTCATTGTTGTTCCGTAGCCGTAGTAACGAAGAGCTGTCTGGCACAGATAGTCGACAAGTATCTGACTCTTTAGCTTCCAGTCCAGCACATACCGATGCCACACACTTCTCCGTCAGTCAGATTCGGCAGTCTGTCCGGCGGCTTTTTAAGAAACGGCCGCTACCCAGGCCGCCGTCGTCACAGGACCTGTCTGCCGACAACCCCAATCATTCCCTTACTGGACCCTCAACCAGCATGCCCTTCACATCTGAGCAAATATTACCCTCCTCATCCTCACAAACCCCCTCATCTCTCAACTCTGAAGCCACGCCTACGACATTATCACCTCTCTCTGGAGTAGCTTCCAACTTTCTGGATCGTTTCCGTTGGTTACGTGGCAATAGCATGAGGCAGAGGAGGTCTGAGGTCAGCAGCTGTTGTAAAGAGGGTCAACTGAGGTACTTGTTGGTGGATGACACCATCTCAGACTCTCTGCCACGATGGCAGCGCTGCCGCCTGCTGGTCAGGAGGATCAGGGACGCTGAAGTCGGAGTAGGTGACGGCTACCAATTGGAGCTTTATGATCCACCAAAGGTACGTGTACACTCACGCACATCTAAAGTAAAGCTTTATTTGCATGCGCACCGTGGTATCTTTACCTGCAATGATCAATTAACTTTTGACGAATCACGATATGTAGAATTTGACAGTGATGGGGCATTGAAAGATGAGCATTTACGTGCAGCAGTCCTCCCTATTTAATTTAATTGGATGTCCATCACTGTGAATGGCAGGCAATCAGTTAAACAAAGATTTTTTAAATTTATTTATTTTTTTTTAAAATCAACTTTAGAGTGCGATTTTTTTCTTATTACCAAAAATAGTCACTTGCCCTATAAAGGGTTAAAATATTAACAGCCGTACCAAGTGTAAAGAAAAGTTCATAATTGCCGTCATTTTTGTATCGTAAAAGATCTCTTAGATCAGGTGTGAAAAACCTTTTTTTCTCATTTCTGTTCCTACGCTCGATGCGGAGGGTCTTTCCACCCTGGGCGTGTTGATAGCCAAGGGCAGGGCAGATTGGCAAACAACTTTTCATACTCATATTAACATTTGGTGTATGAGCAGTTGAGAATTTGTTTCAAGTTTAGGGGTCCCATTGGATTCTTATTAATCTTTTGGGTGTTAATGCTGAACTCATAATGTATTTCACACTGCTAGTGAACTCATTTAGCATCTTTTCAGTTGTCACCGATCTCTATCACACGGTTCCTCATTATGCGGTTAATTGTCATGCATACATGTAACAACGTTTCACAACTTTGGCACTTTAATGCTGAATGACTTCAAAGAATTCATGTCCTCCTGCACTATGGTGTGTAGGTACACCTCCCACGCTTCTTCCTGTGTGCTTGGGCTCACTTCAGCCACAGGGTCTCTAATTGGTCTACATGTGACTCCATTTGGACTCAAATACAAAACTCACGTTCTTGTGTAAATTTTTTGGCTGACAAGATTGAGTGTGCACACCTTGAAATGGAGCATCACAGCCACCACAGTAGTTTGTTTCTTTCTTTCTCTCCTTCTTTACTCAAGCATGAGCTAGGTTTTGGATCCCAGCATCACAGGAGAAAACACTGCAATATTTCAAGTCAGTCCAGCTGCAAGGAGGCTTGTGTTTGCACACCCAGTCCCCTAGGAGCCCTGAACCAGTAATCAAAGTGGCTCACTTGACTGTTGTCCCAGCCACAGCCATCTGTAAGGTCACTAGAAACAGAGCTGCGTCTCGCCTCTGGGTGGGTGTCAGTGTATATTCTGACCCACACACTTACACTTGGTCAATGAGAAAGACATTGCATGTGTGTGCTTGGTAGTGTTTTATATTTAGAAGCCCTCAACCTCTCTGCCAGCTGCGAGTCTAACCACATGCTTGAAATAATTGACTTAATGATAGAGCCGGAGCCACGCGTGTGCCCGCGCTTACGTGTACGTTTGTGCACCGCGGCAAAAGCCCTGGCAGGATTTTGCCTGCTCCACTGCAACGCCAAATGCATCAGAGTTCTCTTACTTTGTGTTTGTGCACATGTGTGGAATCTTGGCAGGGCAGAGCATTAAGAGCCCTGAAAATGGCCATAAAAGGAAGGAGAGCTGTTCACTATCATGCACACAATTTAAACCTAGTGAGGAAAATTTCTTGGAGCTTTCCAAATTAAGTTGATTTTGTTTGAATCTTTCATACATCTAAGGACTTTTTCTGTGCCTGTGAATGAGCACAGTCATGATAACCTCATCCAATGTTAGAGACTTGTATTTATATCTTTGCTATTTCTTTTGTGTGAAACAGTATTATCAGTAGCAAGCTCATTTAGCTAAAAGAGGAAGCTGCTTGTGACCTGATAATGTAGCTCTAACCATGACACGACTGCAACAAGTCCAGACAATTAAACCGATAACGCAATAATCCCACGAGATGATTTATCTGATTAAACAGTTTACGATGACAGTGGGGTTTAAAGTGAAAACAACCTTAAATAAAAGTCAAATGCGATCTTTGCAAGTACATCAAGTGTTTTTTTTGTCAATGTAGGCAAAATGGAAGGTTGTTTCACTTCTGCATTGACTAGATTGAAAACCACATTATGGAACATTGCGTTGTGTAAAAGTCTATGTCTGTGGCTTCAACATTAGTACATATACCTTAATATGTCATGCCATTCCTGCAAACAGAGTAATACGTTTGAAACCATTCAGAAATAGCTGTGCTTAAGGCAACAGAACATGACATATAGATAATTGATGGATGGATGAATGGATATCCTCTTATTATATACAGTGATTCCTCGCTAATTCGCGCCTCAAAAAAAAAAAAAAAAAAAAAATACAAATGAGCTGTCCCGATTCGATCATGTAGTCTCCCTCTCCCTCCTGCTGCTTCTTTTGGTCTGCAGTGCACTGGAGTTGGTTATTAAAGTTAACGATGATTGACAGACGTTAAGGTTTGATCTTGCCAGAGACGCTTGGAAGCCGAAACTTCAGAGCGGTGCATGCGTCAATCAGCGTTTAGCTTGTTTGACAGTTGCTGTGTGTAATTGAGCAGCTTGAGCGGATTTGAGTGGACTCACTCAATGAAGCATTTAAAAAAGACAAGGATTTTTCTACTTCATTTTTGTTTTAAAATAATTTGGTGGGACAGTAACATGTTCAAAACCATGGGGGGTTGGCTACTTAGCAGTTTTTTATTCTGGCCCCAATTAACAGCGAAAAACAAGGGCTCACTGTATAGATTTTTGATGGAAGATATTTGTCATACTTTCAGAAAATTCAATCAATTTTTTTTAATTGTATTTTTTTCTATATCTGTTTTTTATTGATACGACAAATAGCAATGGGCTGTATACACACCCTTGATCCTTTTATTTAAAAAAGGGTGGAGGCAAAAAGAACATTTACTGGAAAGTACATTTGTTGATAACAGTTAAAATTCTGCCATCATGAAACATACTTGTGGAGGCGAAAATTGTATCAATGCATAGTCATTATTATTGATCAGTCATGCATGTTTGAAAACAACTAAAAAAATCCATGACAGTGACGAGCCTCACTTCCCAAGCACTAAGTGCAACTGACGTTATGGAGTACAGTACAATGATTGTGTTGCTAGTCATTAATGTTTATTGTCAGTGTAACAGGGCGATGGAGTGGTTGGCACATCGGCTTCACAGTTCTGAGGTTTTTGGTTCAAATGGCTGTTGTGGTGTTTTCAGAATAGGAAAAACAATCATCTTAGTTGACCAAGTAGAGAATGCATGAGTAAGTTGTTTCTGGTTGTTGGAGCCACTGTAGTATACAACAAACAGGACATTATGATAAAGTATATATTTATGACATAAACCCAGAACTGATGAAGGCTGACCATTTAATACAGCAACTGGTCAAATTAGGGGGAGCTGTCAAGCAATGGTGAGTTTCATTGGGAATCTAGATGCCTGAATTGTGAAAATAGTGCAGACTTCTCAAACAATTTAATGTGTCCAGCTGTATTGTAAAAATGATGAACAGCAATAATGCAAATATGACAAAAATGACAATGCTAAAACAATGAATACAGTAATGTTGTTTCGGATTTGTGCAAAACCAATGGAAAAATAAATTGATGCAAAAGGACAGACGCTATATATATATAAATATCTATGCTAGTTTTAGTGTGCATTGTTCCATAGCGCTTACCAGATGGAAGAATGTGCAGAATGTGATGAAGTCCAACAGTACCTTGTCTTCGTCCTTGTAGCATGCGAATTCTCAAGAGTGAGTAGAAGGGTAGCAGTGATCTTCTGCAGCAGTCATATTTCTCTTGCATTCAGATTTGTCCTTTTTTTGTAGCAAGCCCAAGCCAGATGGTGATTGAAAAAAATATAACTGATTCAATGAGTGTCGTGCCTCTACAGCTCCTGTGGAAGGGCCAATTTCCTTCGAAACTGCAAAAAGTACATCTTCTACTGGACCTTTTTTGGGGATGGAGTTGATATTGGCTTTACACTTCAGGTCCTGAGATGGTCTAATTCCTCAGGAATTTGAAGGACTCATACAGGTTGACACAAGGCAGTTGGACAATGTGAGAGGTGGCAGAGGTGAAATATGTTTCCTCAAGTTCACTATCATGTGTACGGGTTGTGTGTGTTGAGCTCCAGGTTGTATTAGCCACACCAGAGCAGCTGACACTCCACTTCACTATGCAGACTCATCGTATTGATGAATGTGGTTTTTAAGGGAAAATGATGAACTACAGTCCATTGAGCTGGCGTCGATTAATGTGCAGCCCAAAATTGACTGTGTCATCCACCGATCTATTTGGTTGGTTGCCAAACTGAAAAGAGACGACCATTTTTTTCGTTTGGTGGCTGGTGACTGGCTTTTCTGTACAGGACATTGCGCTCACTCCAAAAGCCGTCCTTCCTAGCTTGGCAAAGTTGGCAAACTTTTTTGTGCATCATGGCTTGTTGTTATCAAACTTGTGCAAAGTTTTTGCAGGGACATTCACATCTACTCAAGAAATAATCTATGATTTCACAGTGACCATTTGTGTAGTGAGCTATACTGTATTTCAGGCTGAGCTGGGAGCAAGTTCCTGAGAAGCTGCATTTTTCAAGGCTTCTTCTATTATCCTACTAAATAAGTCCACCCAAATAGCCCTAAACCACCACCAGCTTTTCAATACTAAAGAGGCTTTCTGACATCACAACATAGCTGCTTACTAATGTACATTTTTCTGTTGTAGGCCCTCCCAGTCACAGAAAATATCCTCATGTCGTGGTGTGACGCCATACAACACTCCATTCTTTGGTGGTCCCCACTTGCCACATAGTATGCAATAAATATGTTTGTCAATTCGCCGCATACTATGTGTGGAAAGGACTACCAACATACAGTATATAAAAATGGGTGGATATTATTGAAAGAGGACAGAGATCGTCATCCCAGATTCCTTTTTGGCAACAAATTCCATTCTCAGATGTGTGGTTTTTGTCACATTTTTTATATAGCTGTATCAATAAAAGAGCAAAAGGCACATTTTGGGTGATTGTGCACAAGTGCACATTTGATGCAGCACTTGTCCTTATTGGGGTCATGGATCAACTGTTGCCTCTCCAGACCTACTTTGAGCGAGAAGCGAGCAACAGCCTGGATTAGTTGCCATTCAGTTGCAGTGATTTTTGTGAGACTCCTGTACCTCAACTTTGGAGAAATCATTGTACAGTACTGCCAAGGAGGACATAAAATCCAGTTAGCTAACCTTCTTTTAATTTGATCAAAGCAATTCTTACAAAAGACCAACCAGCATTATCTTCGTGAATGACTGAAGCAGTAACAAAATATGTTATTTGAACACAACTACTATAACCAGTCTGACATTGAAGCATGATTAGGTCTGTTTTCCTTCTGCATGTGTGATGAAAAAAAAAAAACTGCACGACCAAAGATGCTTCCCAGCAGAAGTGAATCTTGTCATTTCAGCTGAAAGGACGGAAGTCAGGACGGAGACATCACTGACGCCAACATAGCGTTTCGGTCCAAAGCTTCAGTATCTTGAAGAGCACAAACTGACCCCTGCAACCTGTAAACAATTTACATTCCGTTCCTCTCCGTTTTAGATTAAGTGGCCCGTGCCTCTTGGAGCAAATGTGTGACATGAACTCACTGCAGTTTCTTTTGCATGTTTAGCCTTGAGAATGTCGTCTGTCAGAGTTTTGAGATGCATCCCTCCGCAGCACGAACGCTTGCTCTTTCATCTGATGTGCGCACACACAAAAAAGGCTGCCGACAAGCTCAGAATGTTGCCAGGAAAGTTGCGGTGTCGCTTCCCTCCAAAAGTCACTTAAGTTCTCACAGACGGCTGAAATTCTCACATCGGATATGTTTCCTCAGACCTCCTGTAGGCTTAGTCCTAATCACATCTCAGATGTGTGTGCGTGTGCACTCGTTTTAGTTTTTCTGTTTTTAATCTTTCCCACATGATTTCACTTCATGCCCAGTTATTTTTGTCCTTTGCTGTCTGGTTGCGTTGTCTTCCGTTTTATATTTCTTGCCTTTCTATATATTGGCAGTATATTGGAGCATAAGAGCCAATTAGATTCACGTGATGCCTTGTCTTGATGATGTAGTGACAAAATGTCCTTCCTAGTGACTCGGCAAATTTGCCAGTGCAGTTGGGGGATGCCTGGAAAATGTGACATGTGTTGACAACGTGTGGTTGCTTTACCCCTAGCATCCCAGGGGTAGACAATAAAGGAAATTAGCTTTTGAAGTTCTCTGGCCCCATTATTAAAACCACTAGTCAAGGTCAACGCGTCAGTTATTGATTCCAATAATCACGAAAAAGAACAATTTCCTTGAAAAACATGAATAAAGTTAAAAAAAAAAATTTTTTTTTAAGGTAGATTTAATGAAAAGTGCAGCGAAACGATGCAAAAACATTAATCTAGTGCAAATATTCCTATTCCAATTCCATAATCACATCAATAATCATTCCAAAATCACTCCTGTATAGCCAACATTTTTTTCTACTGAGCTCCAGGGCGATGCAGGCCTGCCCCTCGTGCTTGGGCAAAGCTTTGGTGTCTTCCCCCCCGCCGGCTTGGTTGTTGTAGCAACAATTTAAAAGTCAAAGAGATGACAAAGGCAATTATGGCTAACAATTTTTAAGCTAAACCGTCATTAATGACGATATTTTCTCCGTGGTCACGTGAATGATTTATTATGTTATTTTCATACTATTAGTTTAATACTCGTTAACTTTTCTCTAACTTACTGGTCTGTACAGGGGCGGACTGGTAATCTGTGGGTTCTGGAGGATCACAGAACGGCCAGTGCCCTGGACGGCTGGCGGCCGCCATTCATTATACATCACTGTTTTTATCCCCCCTATCCTCTGATGATCTACAGTTCGCATCCAATCTGACAGGTGGCAGCAATGCGCCTGGCTGTTCACCGCCAATCTGATAGAAGAACAAAGAAAGCACAGAGTAGCCTTCATTGGTTCCTTCTGGAAGCAAAATAGCGACGAGCGTTAATGCACAATATGGATGGTTGTGGCAAAAAAAGAAAAGAGAAAGGTGGCGCGGAGAAGGTTAGGGAGAAAAAATTTTAAGAAACTGGAGAGCGAAGCATTAAAATGTCATAAGTTGACAAATATTTTCGCAAGCAGCAGTCTGGCTGCAACGGCCACGTCGGATAACAACAGCCCCCGGCGATGGTGAGAGTGGGAGCGGCAGCCGCTCTGACGTGCAGCCGGTGCAGGGAGAGAGAAAGAAGAGGGAGGGTGTAATGATAAGCTGGTGGAAGTTCCCCAGACAAGCGTCGGGCAAGTAAGTTAGCCTGGTACTCCAGATTCACCGCTGTTCCAGCTATTCTCTCAGTGTTTGAAAAATACAGGGAGAACAGTCTGGCCGTGCCAGGCAACAAATAAGTAGGGATGAAGAGGGTTACTTGCTCGGTATACTGGCAATTGTTATCCACCAGGTAGCTACATTTTAAATGAAATGAATGACAATTAAAGGGTTAGTGCCAGCTAGTCCATGTACCCGTTTGCAATCGTGTCAAGTTACATTATGCTAGTCCTACTATCTCTCCTAAGAAAAAATATTTTAGCTGTAAAACAACGTATGCACACGCGGCAGAAATATTAATTCAGAAGAAATATAACAAAATATCAATAAAATGAAATGTTTTACTACTTTAAAGTTTAGGTAGTTAAATTGATATGATATATATTTTTTAATCATTTATATATTGCTTTGTTTTCTGGTTAATACTTTTCAATGAAGGTTATGTGTACAGGATTTGTCTTGAAATGTTTATTGTATTTTCATTATAATTTATTATTTGTGTGGCAAGATTAATTATGGCATAAACAATGAAGTCATTTTATAGACACGGGATATGTGCATTATAATCAATTGGATAAATAAAACTTGCTTTAAAAAATTAATTCTTTCATTTTTTTATTCAGGTTGATCATAGAGCTAGGGTGGAAGATCATGAACCAACTCCAGTTCAGCCTTGCAGTACGTTGAGCACCCAAAGTCAGACAGTCAGAGTCTAGACACATTTTCTTCATTTTTCTCTCAAAGTGCACAAAAATGATGCATTTCACAATAAAATGTAAAAAAAAAAATTCTCCCGGGGGGGGGGGCATGCCCCCGGACCTCCCTAGAGGGTCTGTGTTTCCCTTCGTACAGCGATTCTTGTGGGCTGGGCTGAGTCAAAGTCCAGGGCTGCTTTTTAGTCCCAGTCCGCCCCTGGGTCTGTATATGTGGGCATTGATTTGCACACCTCACATTAAATCTCATTTCTTGTTGAACGTAGCCGAGCCAATTCCAACGGTCTCGCCACTGGAGCTGAAACTTTCTCTCCCTTTTCTTTTCTTACTGGATTTCGCTTTCCCTCAACTGCTCCGGTGACTTTCTCTTTCTTGAGTGGTCTCAAATCCTACCCCCCCCCAGTGCTTGGCCGGGTGCTGGGAGTTTCATAAACATGTTGTCTTCTAATATACCGTTAGGTGGACACTGAGATACTACTCATCAATAAGCATTAGTAATCAGGTTGCGCGCGGGAGCGAGCGGGTGAACGTGTTTGTGCCCCACGCTGTAAGGTTGTCTTTGATCAGAATAGTGTAAAGTCATCAAAACACGGAACCACTGGAAATTCATGTGAAGTAAGATTTTTTTTTTTTTTAATTGACACATTATATTTTTACTGGCGCCACCGGGCCAGTGGTTGGAGCATTCTGGTGGCCCCTGACCATTTTAAAAGTACCGGGCCAACCGGCCATTTTTATTGTCGACCCCTTGACTCTGACAGTTCATAGCTGAGATGAACATTGCTGTGCTAGCGTAATCTCGGACCTGGCGCCATGTGAGTTTTGTTTTTCAGGAAGGTCATCCAGGGGACTTGTTTTGATAATAATAATAATAATAATAATAATAAGTATAAATAATAAATAAATAAAGTAAATAATAAGATAATAATAAGCAGATAATGTCAAATTGGGTGCTGCTGAGGTTCTCAGAGAATTTTCTGTATAGGTAGATTACTTTGAGTTTTTGTTGTTGTATTTTTTTATCGATTTGATTCTGGAGTTCACTGTAGTCCCTTAAATTCTTTGCCTTGAGAGGGTTTTGCAGGACTTTTGTCCAAATTTCCCTCAACTTTCGGGTGAATTCTAGATTGTGTCTACTGTTAATGTTAGGACTGTTGCTAGTGTGATTCTGCGATTGTCAATAAAGAGGTTACGAAAAGAAGTTTCTAGCATGAGTTGAAAGTCCTTTTTAATCCGGACGAGGATCTGGCCCATCTGTTGCGTGTTACTTGCACTTTAATCTCTCATATGGCAACATGCAGCATTAATTTGCTCCAACTTGCATACCGCACACATGGTCCACGTCAGCTCAACAAGAAATCAAATGCAAGAAGCTGAGAAGAAACAAAGCAAATGCAACAGAGGAAGACAAAAGGACATAAGCGGAAGGACAAACATAGGAAAGTCGGCAGATTAGGAAGGGGAATGATTTGGGTATCTATGTCAAATTGTTGCCTTGAGCTCAAGTTCAAGTCTTGTGTAATCCGGTCTCATAGAAGGCTCTTTTGTATTTCGGTTCTGATATTGTTACCCAAGTGTTGGCTGGACATAAAAGGCTCAATTGACCTTTTATTTGTGAATGCCGGTTGTGTAAAATATTACTGATTATGGGGCTACCACTGTGAAGTATCCTAGAAATTAGATGACACGTGCACAGACTACTATATCACAAGGGGAAAAAAAAAATCTCTCAAAAGTCAGTCTCACCAATATCAGCCAAATAAAACAAAACAAACAATGACACTTTCACAGGAATACTGTACTTGTCTTCATTTTTACTCTGCCTCTTTGCCGAAGTCAGCTGAGTTCCAGCACACCGGGCCGCTGCCATAATGAGGATAAGCGGTATGGAAAATTGGCAAATGGGGATGGGTGCATTCATTGAGTCACAACCTTTGCAAAATTATTCTCTCAACCATGACTTAGCTGGAGGCTTAATTTGGAGTGTTGAAAGGGCCATAAAAAGTGCACTTTCTTTGAGTTTGTATGAACATTTTGTTGTGATGAAAAAATCTAGAGAAACATCCAACAGAAGTAAGTGGTTAAGACATGTGATTAAGATGTTTCTTAGATCTCATTCACATTTCTTTCACAATTATTTTGCATCCGCATGGGGATGGCAAATCTATTTACCCTTTATAAACACATGCCTGTTTCTTCGATTAATTAAATTCTTCATTTGACTGCGGTTGTGTGCTGTCCTAGAACAAAAATAGTGAAACATAACCCTGCCGAATTACACATGAAAAGCCCACACACAAAGGTGTCCAATAGCCTCGGGGCTTACGTTTGCCTTTTTGAAGTTGCATTTTATCTCAGCCATTTTCAAAGAGCCAAAAAATAGCAAAGACAGCGTGCTAAACCTCATGATTTGATTTCGATGGGTAAAGTTTCATCCAATCATCACCCAGAAGTAGAGCAGGGCAGTAAACCGAAAATTTACCGTTACCGAAATTCTTCATGATGACCGACGTAATTTTGACCATGTCGGTAAATTCGGTAATTTAATAAAAGAAGAAAATATAGTCTTTTCATCCCGCTTTGACTCTGTGTTGTTCGGCTATGGTGATTCCCCTTTAAAAATGCAGACAGTGTGCTTACGTTTGGAGTCACATGGTTTTCAGGAAGCCAATCAAACAGAAGCCCGGTAGGCTAACGCTAGCAGCTAACGCTAGCGGCTAACGCTACAAGTAAACGGGATGAAGTCGGGCTTAAGTTAGCTTCGCCAAACTTTCACCCGACATTAAGTAAACTCTTGACGGGTTCCTGATAGGGATGGAAAAACCGAGGCTTTCTGAAACAATGAACCACTTTTAAGACAATTGCCCTAAATTGAATCACTGTTTGACACACTGCAAGAGCCCCATCTACTGGATAAACAGTGCACGTTTCTTTTTAAAAGTAAAGTTGACAAATTGCCTCAGCATTACATATCTTCAATAGAATTAAGTGGATGTCGTCTATTTCAACCAGGAGATCGTGTCGTTATTAAGTGTGATTTACACAATTAAAGTTGACCTCTTTAAGCCTGTGTCATTGCTTTTGTCTGTTCAAAGCAGTATTTGTAATACACGACAGTGCTAGTCTTGTAAGTGGCTCGTCCTAGATGACGGGGACTAACTATGTATTGTTTATTTTTTGTAAAAATGACAGTACAGTAAGCACAGTGCTTGGGAACAGGAATATTATTTAGTGCATACTGGAAGGATTTCCAAAATCATAAGATGTAAATAATTGAGCTAGAGCTGTCCCGACTAGTCGACATAGTCGACGTCATCGATGACGTAAATCCATCGACGAGCACAACATCCCGTCGACGGTTAATGAAGGGTTAAAAAAAATATATGCGTGGAAAGTTAGAATGTCGGATGCTGTTTGCAAGCGGGGAAAGCGGCACAAAGCCAAAAAAGCGCACCAGAGTGTCCAAAACATTGACTTATTTCAAGGAAACAAAGGGGAGTACACTCTTCTGTCCTGTCTTTTCAATGCCAAGCTTGGCTGCACGTCGGCCGTGAATAAACACCTCAAGCGCCTTCACGCAGTTTGTAAATTTTTTTTTTCATTTTTTGTACACCAGAGGGTGCTGTCGCCTTACTAAATAATAATGTTTCATTGACAATGGGCCTATAAGTGCTATTAGTATTGTTCTTAATGCTAATTGAAAGGTATATTTTATGGTATAGAAAATTATATAAGGTTAAAAGGTCATAAATATATACAGTATATACAGTGATTGCACTCAAGGGAAAGATTGTCAATGATAAGGTAATAAATTAAGGTAAAGGCAATTCATATAGGCAATTCATTGGTATATAAATAAGGTTTAAAAGGAAAAAGGTGAAAAGTTTTTGTTAATTTCTAATTGTGTCGCTTTATTCATGTGCACCGTAGCTCTTACAGTGTGTTTACATCAAGGATGGAATAAAAGTTGTAAACCATCAGTTTAAGAGACCATCTTTTCAATTGGGACGCTACACTAGTTAATTCTATCAGCATTTGAACTCATTGTTTATTTGTGATTTATTATTGTTATTTACTTGTTTATTTGTACTTTAATAAATAATTTGAGTGTTCCAATATGTTTTTGTGAATTGATAAGCGTCAACAAAAATTTCATTGCTAAATTAGTAAAAAAAAAAAAAAAAATTAAAACAAAAAATTTTTTTTTAAATTATTAGATTAGTCGACTAATCGTAAAAATAGTCGGCTGACTAATCGGGAGAAAATTAGTCATTTGGGACAGCCCTAAATTGAGCCGAATAAAAGAAAGGAAAGGTTTGTGAAACATTTTATTTTTTAATTAAGTATAATTTCTGGGGGGCGGGTGGATATGTCGTATTTGTATCTATTCTAAATATCTAAACGTATGCCACTATCTAGTGTATAACAATGCGGAATGAATTTAATGAAATTCAAGTGATGATATTTTTCAAGTCATACAAGCTGTTATAAATGTTCACACAACAATTCTTATTGTGTACAAGATTTTTTTAAATACTTAATGTTTAGACTGCATGTGCAATTGTTAAATTGAAAGCTGGTAAATAAATTTAATGAGAAACTTAATTTGTATTCCATGCATTGATTCAAATTTTCAAATTATATAACAGTTTGCTTGGGCGAATTTATCGTCATTTATCGTTATCGAGGTAAATCTGCTCAATTTATCGTGATACGTACTTAAAGCCATATCGCCCAGCCCTACCCAGAAGTGGCAATACCAACTGAATTCAGTGTATTTATTGATTTAGAGACGCAAACACGTCATGTCCTTCAGCAGCATGCTAGGTCTGAAGGGGTTAATAAATGAAGAAGACAACATTCCCACATTAGTTCTGAAGCAACTGGGAAAACTGAGTATGGATGTGTAACTAGCGTTCTTGTAACTTTCACGTTGCTGACAGCACCAATGATTAGATTTTTCAGTTTAGATTTTTCAGCTAGCCTTCTAAACCTGTGTGACATTTCCTCCCGATTAGTCAGCCGACTATTTTTACGATTAGTCGACTAATCTGATAATTTTTTTTTTTTTTACTGATTTAATAATGAAATTTTTGTTAAAGCTTATTAATTCACAAAAAACATTTTGGAAAACCTAAATTCCTTATTAACGTATAAATAAATAACATAAATATCAATAATAAATCACAAACAAAGAGGTCAAATGCTGCTGGCATTAACTGGTGCAAAAAAATGTAAACGGAAACACTGTGACTTCACCTTTTTAACAGGAGTCAATACAATTCTTACTCTTTTTGCAGTATGTCATTGTCTCTATTGTTCTAAATGTTAAAATGAATTGCAATGTCCCGGACAATCATTTTCAGAATACTTTGTGTGAGTTCAGATGGTCTTTCCGGTTTGCATTCCGCATTTTATGGGGAGGGGAAAAACTGTTCAACTTTTGTTTGTTTTAACCTGAAGATAACGCAGAGGGCACACTGAAATATTACCACAATTATTTGAATGTAAGGCACACATACCCACAGTAACAAAAATTAAGTATATAGTATTAATTTTATAGTATACTACTATATGTAAAACTTTATAATATTAAATAACTAACATTAGTGCAGTCATGGATTACAGTAAGCAGGCCAGTGCTGTTTCCATATATATTTTTTATTATATTACGTATATACAGGATATATGTATAAATTTTCCCTAAGTGGGAGCTTCCATGATCCTAATAAATTTAATAATAATAAAAAAATATATATATAATTATATTAATTATTTTATTAAATAAAAATGCGCGTTGATACGACGCACATAAAGGCAACTTCCATTTAAAAAATCGTTAGAGTTGTATGGACTTACAATCTGCTAGCTTGTTGTTTCTTGTTGTCTTCGAAAATTATACATGGGTGACGGCGCTTCAAGTGTTCGTTTATAGCTGACGTGCTACCGTGGTATGAGAGCTCAGCTTAGCAAAGAGTAAACACAGTGGCACCCTCCATATTTTCCTTGATATAATTCCAGGCTCTGGCTATTCTGGTCCGCTTTTTTGGCTTTATGCCGCTTTCACGTGTTACCATCTCTGCCCTTTTTGGAAATTGGCGGTGTTTTCAACTCCTCACCGGCGATTCACTTGGCTCGTTGTCGTCGGTTCGTCTGGGTTCGTCTGATTTCCTCCTCGGAAAGGTGGCGGCGTGCATAAAAACACCGAGAGGCGTCGGATGGCTCTTTAAGGATACTTTTATTGACCAAAACAAAAACGTGGGGGATGAAGCCACTCAACTCGGCGCTACCCGCGCACTTTTCCAACTCGCGGATCTCGCGCCCTCTCTCTCGCTCGCTCGCCCACTTTCTTCCTCTTTGCTTAATCAGACAACGCCGGTCACATTGAAATAACAGCGGCCCCCTTGGGGATGCCAATAACAACGGCTTGTATCGCAAGCGCCTGCCATTCTAAACTTTATCCGCATGTAATTTTTTTAACCCGTCATTACCCGTCGACGGTATGTTTTGCCCGTCGACGCATTTATGTCATCGATGACGTTGACTAGTCGGGACAGCTCTAGTGACATGTGACTACTTTTTACAGTGATGGTCATCTGACCGGAGTGAGCAAAATTGGAGCTACATTAATAGAGCAAATCAGAGGAGTGGAGCATAAAAAAAAAAAAAAAAAAGTTGACAGGGCTGTAAATATATGCCCAAATGGTTTATAGGGGAAAAAAAAGAAGTCAAATAGAGAAAGAAAAAAAGTCATATAGAACATATGAAGACAAGAACAATAGTACTACAGCATTTGCATGTCCAATAATTTAATTGAAATTCCTCCCATAAATGCAAATGGTTGCCTGTCAATAGGATTTTCCAATCAGTGATTGTATGAAGCTGGCGAGGCATCTCATTCTTCTATAAGCCTGCTCCTCTCTCTTTCAGGTTCCCCTACATTAGTGTGAATTATATATTATCGTGTGCCTCTCACTTGTTACAGATTTAAAAATCCCAATTGCCAGTAGAGCAAGCATATATCTCAAACTCTCTGCGCATACTGCCTTTTAAACATTTTGGTTTGGTTTGGTGAGTTTGACCCTGGCCAGTCAGGTTTGGCATTGATGCTGGTGTGGAAAATGTTATCATGGCTTGATCTCGCTCCCAGTGCAGACGTGCCACTGGCTCAGTTGAACCTGGGAAGTGAAGTCAGGAGGCGCTGAAATACAATAGACCCTACTCACATGACGTCACAACCACGCCTCCGGGCCATATTGTCCGTCAACTCGTCATGTTGACGCCTTACCGCTACGTAAATTCCTCCTATTATGGCGTGTTTTTCTGCTCGTTAACATTAATAATCAAAATGGTGAAGGCGTGTGTGGCGGTTGGTTGCAATAACAGAGAAGATAGACGGAGAGACTTGAAGTTCTACCGTATTCCGAGAGACCCGGAGAGGAGAGCGAGATGGACTGCTGCAATTCGACGAGAAAACTGGGCTCCAAACGATTACCACAGATTATGTAGTAGTCATTTTATACCTGGTAAAATACATTTAATATATATTTAGAGGGTTTTGGGCTGACAACCACGATTAAGATCATTGCGAGGCTAATCGCCGACAACATACAGTTTCAAATTCAAGATGCTTATTTCTTCCACCATCATTACATTTTGAATAATATTTAGCTGTACCAAGTGAAAGAAGCTGGCCTCGTCTACGGATCATCAGTTAAACAGGTGTGTCCAAACCTTTGCAAAGGGGGCCAGATTTGGTGTGGTAAAAATGCGGGGGGCTACCTTGGCTGATTTACATAGAACAATATATTTATACATGTTTTAGCAAGCCCTTCTGTGTGTCACATTTGCTTTATTATTTTTTTAAATTCATAAAAAAACAGTCTCGTCTTGTGGCGTTCTCTTTCGACACTAGGGCTTTTGCGAAATACTGCTGCTGTGAAATTAAACTAGCTTCAAGTTGCTATAATTTCTCGTTGCGTATCTTCCCTGTAATGTCGTACATGTCAGCGTGTCTTGTTCGGTAATATCATTATCGCGTCACATCGAACTCTTTGAAAACAGCGACTGTCTCTTTGCAAATGAGGCAGACACAGTTGTTACGTGTTTTATTGAAGAAATAGTCCAATATCCACCTATCCTTGAAGCGTCGGCCATCGCAGTCAACTTTTTTTTTTTTTTATTGATTGTCGCCATTTTAGAAAATTGGAAGTAAAGGGTCACACGGGGTAAAGTTGCGTAGAGTGCTGCTCTTAAAGTTTTTCAAACTTTTGTGAGAATAGGCTGATTTTGTGTGGACAAGATAGTTGTAGATATCAGGGTAGCAGATGTCAGGCAGAGACGGCGAAGACAGCGGGTCAAAAAATATCGATTTAGGCATCAAATATGGATCTGGCGAATGGATAGAATGAAGCTTTTCCACATAACGCCTTTTATGCAACGCCTCCAATGAGTTTACAGCATCTGAAAGCACCGGGGCTTCCATGAATTGCACTATAAATTGCACGACAAATTGAAATCATTGAGAATACGGATAAACAATGACGGACAATATGGCGGCCGAATACAGCGACACGTCATTCTGTGACGTTGGTGAGTAGGGTCTATAGAATGTTTGCACACAGAAGAGAAAGGATCGCGACATTGCCCCACTACATTGTATGGCATGTTTATGCTTTTGAAGAATATAACTTACAAGCGATGCTTTATCAAGGCACAAACAGCAAAATGAAATAGCAGGCAACGGCTGCTGAAGTTAGCTCGTCTTTTAGCACTGTGTGTTTGCTATGAGCGTGAGTAGTCATGTAATAACGTCTGTAGAAAAAGCTACAACCTGACATTAGTTACAGTTGCGCGCCACTAGGGTTAACAAAGCGAGAGGCAATCTGAGGACAGCAAATTTAATGCTGTGTTTTAGTAAAGCTTGGAATAAATTAGGCGATTTAAATGTAAAACACGATTCATTATATGATAAAAATCTTGATACGAAAGCCACTCCGAAACGAATTAATTTTGTATCTTGATGTACCACTGTACTTTGATCTGTGACTGGAGAAAATAAGAACTCTGAAGGTGTCTCACATGTACAGTGGTACCTTGACATACGATCGCTATGACACACGATCTTTTCAACATCTGACGCCATGCTCGAAATATGACGATTTATGACAGCGCCGCAGTTTCTTTGTTTTGCCGGAAGACCGACGCACGTCGGATTTTCTTGTGAGCGAAAACACGGGTTCCAAGGTTAGTGTAGGTGTTGATAAAGGATAAAGGTGACGCTCACCATTGAAATAAAGATGGAAATAGTAGAAAAAATATGAGCGTGGTGTGCACATCCGTGAACCGGCTCGACAATACGGCCGTAGAATGTCTACGATCTCGTCGGTCCCCCTCCAACCTCCGCTCGCCAGTCTTTATAAGTTAAGGTGACGATTATAATTGTGGTAATATCGCGAAAGAAATCGCCAGCTTAGTCAGGTTTCTAATCATTTATTCCATCATCTAGTGCAACAGAACACGCCTACTGTCCGTCGCAGTTGACGCCAGCAACAAAATAATTAAAAGAAAAACTAAAATCTTAACCGCGCTCTCTATCTCACTGCCATGTCAGCCACGCGGTGCGTTCAGGTACAGCACGCAAAAAACGTCAGCACATTAGAACCCGATTTGTTACATTATTACAGGAATTATTATTATATTACATTATTCCAATGTTTATTTATAATTGATTTGCTTTGCTATGTGTAATTGCCATTTGTAATAGTACTAGAAGTATTTATTAAGGATTTAGTGTAGGTTTTCGGGCTGTGGAATGAATTAATTGAATGAATTGAATTAACTAACTTAATTAATTAACTTTGTATGTAGAGGTACCACTTTATTCAAGACACCACGGTGAGATTTTATAGCATTAACTATGTAAGATCAGGAAACATAACCATGAACCAAGACAGGCTTTTGAGTGCATCCTTTCAATACTCACTGAGAAAACATTGGAACTAAAATATATCTAGATATATACTAAGAACTACGATATATATATATCTAAAATATTTATCGACGATAAGCAAAGTGAGAGGTTCTACACTATGTGTATGGCAACGTATTTTGAAATGCTTTAAAACTTCTAGTTTGCACTTTGCAGATACAACTGCAGCATCATACTTTTCACAGTTTTTGTTTTTTAAGTACCGTAATTTCCCGAATATAACGCACACTTTTTTCCCCCAAAATCAACTTGTAAATTCATGGTGCGCATTATAAACGGGTACATGGATGGAGACAGAAATATATATGTATTACATATATATATAAACCGATTTTTTTTCATTGACACGGCCACGTTGTGTTGAAGAAACGTATGCGGCGACCCGTTGCCGACCATTACGGTACGTGACGTCACCATTTTGTTTCGGTAATACTTCACACTAATCGGCCGAATGATTTCGTCTGTGTTAAATTCTGCTTTTTTCACTCTTCATAAAGCACAGAATTTAGTTTCTTGAACTCATTTGAGTCGACGTTTATTGCAGCTCCACAATTCGGAGGATAACAAATGTAAGGACACACACTTCCTGTGTCCATCAACTATATCGGTCCCTCGGGAAACTCAAACCCAAATAACAATAGTTCAGTAGTTTTACCGTATCAATCCATGGAAGAAACATTTATTCATCATGAGGAAACGAGCAAGTTATACAGCAGCCTTTAAAAGAAAAGTCACATCCGTTTTGTTTTCTCCTAGATTCTGGTAAGTTGGAGAAGTTGTCAAATCATATTATTACCGTAAATATTGTCAGTTTACGGTAATGTTTTGAACTACCAATGTGCTATGCTTGTGCTGTGTTTCACCAGTCAGTAAAATGACATCTCTGTATCTGTACACGAGCTCTGTTTTCTTGTATTCTTCTATTTATTGGTGCTAAAATTAGGGTGCGCGTTATAAACGGGTACAATAATTTCCCCCAAATTTTATAAGTAAATTTGGGGTGCGCATTATACACGGGTGCGCCTTATATTCGTGAAATTACGGTACTTTTGCTTCTGATGTTGTAATGCGAATATTGCTAGCTTGCACTTCACATGCTCTCCTACACAATGTTCTCTCTTTATTGAACACGAGTACCATATTCTGTTGTCACAGGAACACACGCCCTTAACCAACACATTCTAACGGGCAAGAAACTTCCGCTCTTCTGTTGGGTAAATTGTATGAAATCTGAAGATAATAGAAAAAGTTCTTCTTGTTTTTCTGGAATGATGACGACAATGTTCCATGCTGGCATACATGCACAATAAAGTGAAAAGTTTATGGCAGCTTATGTCAGTGCCACGAATCTTTCCTGGCAAAGCTTGTCATGGGTATGAAAAGAAAGAAATCACAAGGTTAAAAAAACATTTTTTTCCCCCTTGCAAACTATTTGCCTACGTGTGCATAAAATGCACTGCCATTTTCGTGCTTTGCTCCCACTCACACAATCCATCTGATCCTCTTTTCTCTTTATGCAATGCATACTGCAGCATCCAGTTTTTGAATCGTTTGTCCTAGGAAAAATGTTCTAAAATGTTATCACAAAATTGATTTCACAGCATGGACGTACTGACATAAATAATAATAATTAAAAAAAAAAAAAAAAAAAAAAAATATATATATATATATATATATATATATATATATATATATGTGTGTACATGTATATATATATAATATTTATATAAGAGCTGAAACGAATACCCGAGTAACTCGAGTTTAAAAACTGATCCGAGTAATTTTATTCACCTCGAGGAATTGTTTAATTTAGCTAGCTCTAAGCATCACGTTTTGCCCGGACTACTATTAATGCGGGACAGCGCGCTGAAGTCACGTGCGTAGAGGGAGAAGCAAAGAAAAAAAAAAAAAACTTGCCGCAGCCGACAGCCGCTACAAACTACGCCAACGTTGCTAAAAACTACGCCCGCATGATGCTAGTTTGGTAGCAGGTAGTGTCCGATGCGTCTCATAGATATCGCATGCATTTAGGACTAGATGCGCAATAACAGACTCGGCCGCATCTGGGCAGCGTTAGTAAACAGCTGCCATCTTTAAGCAGTAGACTTCTCATCGCTAATAAATATAACGTTACTGTCACTCACTCACTAAACGTTAGCCCTTCGGAGGGCTAGGTTTCTATTGATTATCAAATCAAATCAAATTTATTTATATAGCCCTTTACAAAACCCGAAAGGTCCCCAAAGTGCTTTACAACAAAGACAAACATGGCACATAGTAAATAAAAGGCAGGAAAGTATTATACAATGACATTAGGAAGAAAAGAAAAGAAAAAAAGAAACGAAACATCGCATCACGATTAGTCAGACAGCAAACAAAACAATAAAACAGATAAAATCCGAAAACATTAAAAACCCTAAAGAAATAAAACCAGGCTAAACTAATCTTGGGGAAAGGCGAGTCTAAAAAGGTGTGTCTTTAAACGAGATTTAAAAAGGCCCAAATTTGCAGTGGTGCGGATCTCCGGGGAAGACTATTCCATAACCTGGGTGCAGCAACCGCAAAAGATCGGTCTCCCCACTGTTTGAGTTTGGACCTTGGGACTTGCAAATGAAGTTGGCCGGTAGAGCGAAGACTCCTGCCAGAGTTACGGATGGTTAAAATTTCTGATAAGTAAGAAGGAGCCTGGCCATTAATAGAATTAAAAACAAACAGTAAAAGTTTAAAATCAATTCTAAAATGGACTGGAAGCCAGTGGAGCGATGATAGCACGGGGGTAATATGTTCACGTCTAGGTGTATCTGTTAAAAATCGAGCAGCAGCATTTTGAACAAGTTGGAGACGAGAAACTGAGGATTTGGGAAGACCAACATAAAGTGCGTTGCAGTAATCCAGCCTCGAGCTTATAAAAGCGTGAATTGCTTTTTCCAGGTCGTGGCGAGTAAGAAAAGGCTTCACTTTGGCCAAGAGACGGAGCTGGAAAAAACTTGCTCTTACAACAGAACTAATCTGTTTTTCAAAGTTGAGCCTGCAATCGAATATCACTCCGAGATTTTTAACATGTGTTTTAGAAAAGGGAGCCAGAGTGCCAGGGTTGGGCTCAAGGGCATTTAACATAGAAGGTGTGCCAAAAGTAATATATTCAGTTTTGCTTTAATAATAATAATTATGACCACTGTCGATGCATGGCTAACGTGTCTTACATACAGGCTTTATTTAATCTGTAAAAACACAGCGCTGTAGAGTGATGAGGGTGTAAAATTAAAACATAATAAAGCTAAGTGTCAGTTTTAGCTCAGTAGTCATTGCTGAATAAAACACCAAGTAGCACTGGTCCCTAATGTGCTCCAATACAGCAGGTATCATACATTTATTTTGAACACTGCAAAAACTCAAAATCCTATCATGCAAAAACTCAAAATCCTATCAGTACTTACAGTTTAGACTAACTTAAAACTTAACTAGAACTTAAAAATAGCTTGACACAAATGGAAATGAAATTGGAACACGTGGGAAAAACACGTACAGTGCTGCTCAAAAGTTTGTGAACCCCCTCAACATTTTGGAATTTTCTATTATTTCAACCTGATTTCCTAATCAATCAATTCAGTAGTTTTTTTTTTGTTTTTTTAACAGTTGTGTTGTCGAGACTAAATTAAAAAGAGTTTTCATCAACTGATGTAGGTGCAAAATTGAACTGTTTGGTCACAACCAAAACCGCCATTTCTGGCGAAAAGTCAACACTGCATACCACCAAAAGAACCTTCTCCCAACAGTGAAGCATGGAGGTGGGAATGTCAAGATCTGGGCTTGCTTTTCATCCTCAGGACCTGGACAACTCCACATAGTCCAGGGAATCATGAATTCTGAGGAATATTGTCAAATCCTAGAACATAACCTGACGCCATCTGTTTTGAAGTTAAAGCTTGGCAGAAGGTGGATCATGCAACATGATAATGATCCAAAGCATTCCAGCAATACAACCAAGGAATGGCTGAAAAAGAAGAAGATTCGTGTTCTGGACTGGCCCAGTCAAAGTCCTGACCTAAATCCCATTGAAATGCTGTGGCGGGACCTGAAGCGAGCAGTTCATGCCAGACGCCCATCAAACCTCTCTCAACTGACTGCGTTCTGCAAGGAAGAATGGGCAAAAATCCCCCAAAGTAGATGTGAGAGGCTGATTAGTCACTACAGAAACCGTTTGGTTGAGGTAATCTCTGCAAAAGGAGGCGCAATATCCTATTAACTGAAGGGGTTCACATACTTTTGCACACATGATATCTGAGTTTTTCTTAAATCAACCACTTTTGTTAAATAAAGAATGACAATATAACTATTTCTTTTGTTTCAGTCCATTATTTGGAATGTCAGTATTGTGGATTTGGGTATAACTTAACATTTAATAAGGTTATTTTAGTTTTTTTTACAAAAAATCTGACCATCGCTGTGGGGTTCACAAACTTTCGAGCAGCACTGTAGCTTTCAATTGATGTGTGTTATCAAGCGTAATTACATTTTTAGGTAAATAATATGTTTTATTTTTATAAGATCAAGAAGTTTTTTGAGTGCGAGCAGTGAATTTTTTTTCTAGTCACATCTTAGATGAAATTGTTGGCTGTTTTCAACAATGTACATCGAAAATAAAGACATTGATTGACTGAAAATGGTTCAGTATTGGACTAAATGTCTTTTTTTCTCATGTATATTTATAATTGCTCTTTTCCTTAAAAAAAAAAAAAAAAAAAAAAGTTTTATCCGATTACTCGATTAATCGATAGAATTTTCAGTCGATTACTCGATTACTAAAATATTCGATGGCTGCAGCCCTAATATATATACATATATATATATAATATATATTTAAGGCGGAAAACACAGACAAGGTTGAAAATTTTCTGCTCTTGCACCCCTCTTTAAAATAAACTGCTGTGCTTTAAACCAAAAGAACTGTTGTGTTTGATAGAACAATATGTTTATATGCTGCTATAGCAGTTTCATGGCACATTAAGCCCCCAAACTATTTTTGTCAGTTTTACCCTGCAGACCCCCGCTTACATATACGCAACCGCTTTTGTTCTAAACCAGCCATAAAAAGACGGTAAGTAATTATATTTATTGTTCAAAATGTCTATTATTTTTAGCTTTGAATCAATAATTGATGTCTAATATTTAGTTTTAAAAAAATGACTTTATAAAATTATTCACTCGCATATTTTAAACTTTTAAACAAATTACTCACAATGAGAAAATTTGTGTCTGTAAATAGGTCACGGATATCATCCTCATAACTATTGCTCAATTGTTTTGGTTTTTTTTTTGTTACTGTCGCATTTTTCCCGATATTTTAGATGATGAATAATCGATCCAAAAAAAGAAAATTTGAAAAAAACAAAAAAAAACATTTAAAAGGGTAAATATTTGAAAAAGAATATCTCGACCACTCCTTCATGTCTGTGATTTCTGCATTGCGACCCTTGTTATATTATCGTGTTTCACCCATAAAATCCCCAAAAAGTCAGGCTTTGGCCATTCACAGCTGTGTCACTCGGTGAGACGTGCTACACAGAGTTATTGGACCGAAAATAGGTAGTTACGCGATAATATCTCGTTAAAATCATGATGTCTTTAATTATGCTCTTTCATGCTCTCACCTTGAGTTAGGGCATTAGGGTTTAAAAAAAAAAAAAAAAAAGAAATGCCCTCCTGTTTAAAATTTTTCTTCCCCCAGAAAATTGAGATTTTAAGCTTTCCAATGATGTATCACAAATGCATATAGGACAATTTAGAAATTTGGCCAAATTGGGGGTCTCAGAGCGGAACTTCAAGTCACCTGATGTATTTTAATGCTTTTTAAAATTGTTTTTCATTTATTTGATCAAAATATTAAAATTCTGTATGTAAACAAACAAACAAACAAATAAATAAAGGTTAAAAAAAAAAAAAAAAAAAAAAAGGGTTCAAAAACACCATTATCAGTGTGTTTGAGCCCCGAGTCAGGAAAAAGCTTGTCTTTCTCTTCTGAAATATTTGAATAAACTCTTGAAAAATGTAGTCATTAGTAGGGATGGGAATCGAAATCCGATTCCAATTCGGAACCGGTTCCGAGTGTTTCGAGGCCTCGACATCACAATGAAAAAGCCTTAACGATCCCTTTAACGATTCCTAAAGACGCGTATTGCGTCGTGACGTGTCTTGTTGTCCCGACGCATCAAACTAGCATGGCGCCAAGAACCACTCGCTCCAAAGTTTGACTACACTTCACCAGGAAAGAGTGTGAAAATGAAAGGTTACGACGGGTAAGCACGAGCATTGCAGCCATAAACATAACAATGACAGCACGTAGGTTCAAACGCTCGAAAGTGTGTCTTCACTTCACGAGAAAAAATTACAACAAAGCGACTTGCAGTCATTGCAAGGTGGAGATAACTGCATCGGGAGGGAATACTACTGCGCTGTCCTCACAGAGAGGCTAAGGCTCAGTTCTGGCAATACAGCTAGCTAAACTCCCAAATGACGATGTAGAAGACGTTGGTATAATTTGCTGACTTTATTCAACCATCACTTGAAGAGTGAAACTAAGAATAGAAATGAAACAAATCAATTTCGTCCCCAATAACAAACAGGTTTGCATCAACGTAAATCAGCGATGATTAGCTGCTAATAACAGTATGGTTAGCATTCGTTCGCTAGCATTAGCACATCGTTCAAACCACTACACAACTGGATTTAAGTGTCCGATCGCGAGTGGAAACACAACAACAACAACACAAAAGATGATACATACAGGCGTTGCCTCTGTAGATATTAACATTAACAAAGAACGTAGGCTCGTAGAAGTGTTTCCCTCTCTCACTTCGCTCGCTCACTCGCTTGGATGCGGCATTTCTTTGGGTGCCCAAACTGCGGCCCGCGGCCCAAATACGGCCCTCCTCCACATTTGGTCCGGCCATTTTGAATTTTTTTTTTTTCTCAATCGTGTTATTTATTTCCTGGCCTTTTTCCTTGAAGAATTCAGAGAGGGTTATTTGGTTATTATCTATTTAATTAATAGTGTTTTTATTATTATTATATCATTATTTTTATTTTATTTACTTTCATTCCGTGAAGAATCCAGAAAGGGTTATTTGATTGTGGCTTTCTGAAAAACAATAATTTTTTACATTTATGCACTTCTGCAATCGTCACACTTTTTCTGTTACAAACTGACCTCGGCCCCTCATCAGAGAAGGGAAAAGTTTTGTGGCCCTCACAGGAAAAAGTTTGGGGACCCCTGCTTTAACGCATATTGCCAAAGGCAGAACAACAACCTATCTGCCAATATATACCAATATTTTTTATTTCTATTAGATAAATGTTTCAGTAAAATGTTACACATTCTTGTGTATTTGCCACTTATTGCCACAGTTAACATTGAGGCTTTGGGCCTCTTTTGATCTCGTTGTGTGTTTGTAAGGTTGTGACTTCTGATTAAACAAACTCGATGCCAATCAAAACATTTATTCTTCTTTTTCCCCAAATTAGAATCGATAAGAGAATCGATAAAGAATCAAATCGTTAAGCAATATCGATAATGGAATCGGAATCGTAAAAATCCTATCAATTCCCATCCCTAGTCATTAGTCACTAATAGTGACAGTGAGCAGATATTAACATTAGCCAAATGCTATCAATATACTCAATAGCATAGCAATATTACCACACTGACAATTGACTACTGGTAGGTTATGTAACATCATCAATGAATTGTGAAGGTGTTTTTCACTTTAAGCTACTTCTGAGCGTTTATACTTCAAATGGCTTACGACTGCAGTTATTCTCCTTGACCAGTGGCCGGGTACCTTTTTGACAGAGAGCTTGTGATGAAACGGCGAGTCATTCAATATGGATCCAACACAGATGCGGAAGTTGGTGTAGAATTTATTACAAAAAAAAAAAAAAAACAAAGGGAGCAGGCCAAAACACGCGAGAAAAATACAAACAAAAAGAGGCACCGACCGAGTCAGCGATAGAACCAAGGGAAAGGTGTCCATGGCCAGAAAAAGCAAAAACAAAATGGCAAAGTCCCAAAAAAAATACTAGCACAAAAAATAAGTGTACCACGAACAAGTAGGCAGGAGACTCGAGATGACGCACACAGTGGTAAGCAAGTAGGCAAGCCAGCAATAGTCCAACACTCGCAGATGGTGACAGGAGTCCCGAAATATTGAGCGCTACAGGTGTGTTGCAATGGCCCTGCCCATCCATTTGACTCAAGTGCTGGAATGAAAAAAGAACTGAGAAGACACACAGACATGACAGAGCTAAAATACCCATCATATTTTAAAATATGATTCCACGAGAGCCAGTGTGTGTGCTTACGTATATATAGGTATATATGTTCTGTTGCCAGCTAGTCAGAGTCCATTTTGTAAGCACTGTTTTTGTCGTGAGCACATTTTTGCCCTGCCTGCCCCTGTCCGAGTTAGCTGGGATAGACTCTAGCACACCCGCTACCCTGGCCTGAAATGCGTGGGAAAGATGCTAAATGAGTGAGAGTTGAAAACCCTGGATGAAAGTAACACACTGGTTGATTTTCAAGTGGCTTTTCATTACGTACTGTATTGTGTAAGGAAAATTCATTTGTTCCACGCACAAATTATTAAACCTGTACAAAAAGCATTACAACATTGTAAACGGTTATACATATGACAAAAAATTAAACATAACTATTATGCATCTATTTAACATCAGATTATAGTTTGGCGTGTGAAAAAAAGATGGTTGTGAATAACAATTTCCGTTAATCTCGCGAACTTTTGGTATTCTGCTTGCTCGTCATCTCAAAACATTCATACCAGCTTTAGTGGGACTGGTGGCGAAGAATTAACCCAGATAGCCGACAGATGTTGAAATGATGTTGAATCAACATTCCGCTGTCAATCTTATATTGTTGAATCAGCGTTGACACCCGACGTTGTTTTGTCATCACTTTTGCACCCTCAATTAATGTTGTTCCAGCGTTGAAATCCTTACAAAACCTAAACGTCATTTCGATTATTAATAATATTGGAAGAACGCTGAATCAATGTTATGTTTTCCTTCATTTTCAACCATGATGCTATTGATGCTTTCAAATATGCCCATATTTAGAGGTCCTGCTTTATTTACAGACAGAAGAAATAGCCAGGCCGACTAATAAAATATTATACATGAAAAAAAAAAAAAATCAAATAATTTAATAATGAATAAATAATAAAATAAAAGCTTGGCTAGATTTGAAATTTATTTTTAATTGATAGAAAACTTCATTAACTCTCAGTAAAATTATTTCAAACTCAAGCTTCCTCTTCAGTCTGACAAGCTTTGCTGCGAACTTTGCCACCAATCCGGTCTGGGACATAACGTTGCCACTTCTGCACAACAGCAGCAAATTCATATTGTGACGCGGCCATCCCTATCTGCCTCTTCAGTGAATCTGAAAAATACAAACAAAACGACATTCACAATTGATTCATATCAAGGATTTCTAGCAGGTGTCATGGGTTAGTTTAACATACGGAGCTAGCTAGTTAGCTTGCTATGATGGAAAAATAACCGCACTGTCTTTATGTCCAATAAAAATAATTTAGACAAGGCTCGATGGTGTCATATCTAGTGATTTTAGCGCTTTAATTGGAAAAAAATTACCTGAACGAAATTCTACTCAGCTAACATCCAGGCTAAGTAGGTCTTAGCTTGTATGCCAATCACAGCAAATGCACCGTTTCTTACAATTTCAGCAAGTTTGTCACGTTGTGTCAGGCAAACCGTTTTTTATACAACTTTGATGACAAATGTGGTTTATTCTACCGTAAGACATCATTGCTGATAAAGGCTATGAAGAAAAGCAACAGGCTTACCTTTAAGTATGGCTATCCTTAAATGAGGCGTTTCCTGTGGAGTTCGTTTGAGGTAATACGCTGTCTTCCCGCTCAACCACGAACACAACTATTTTTTTACCATAACTCCCACTCGTCCATAATTAATAAATAACCGATGACTTTTCAATCATATTTCCCGGTAATCAAAAATCAACTATTTGTCAACATTATTTAATCAACTATTAAAAAATGTTAACCCAACCATCACCTGTCATCTGTATTTGCAATGTTGATTCAACATTGTTTATTGTCGAAAATTTCAATGTCAACCATATTGATGATTTTGATGGAGAATCAACGTTTATTCAACATGGGTCTGCTATCTGGGAAGTTAGCCGCAACAAGTAAAACTCTTTTCAAACTCCCAAAACCTTTTTGTTGCCAATATATCTAATAAAATCACAGACAACTGTACAAAATGTCAACAAAAAGTTTGTTCAATAAAGAAGTTGCGTGAACAGACCAAACTGCAACCCTTGTATCACTTTACAAAGCTGGCAGTGTCTGCGACCATATGGATGCTTTGAGTGTGTTAAAATATTTGTTCAAAAGCAAGACCGGTATCAAGTCCATCTTCAAATAGAATAAAAGAACAACTGAAATTGAACTACTAAAATAAAGAAATGCTTTATTTTTGCAGCCAGTCTACTGTATATGTGAAACAAAACTTGTGAGGGACTTCCAGTAATTAGAATCAGTACAAAAATTGTGTTGAGAAGATATCAATCACATCAAATTCATTGGATTGATCGACTTTGATTCAACTTTTCATCACACATTCTCTTGTTGGTGGTCTTCAGTAGTATGAAGTGTGTTTCAAGTATCTCTGGTAATACCACAGAGGATTCACAGAAGGGGAGCTGATTTGGCTTCTCTGAAGCCTTAGTATGCTTTTTTTAACTTCTGCCTATTTCGACAGCATGTCACTATTTCTCAGAAGTGTGCAGAGGAGCGCTGACACATTTATTCATCCATTTCGACTGATTTCCTAGAACACGCTCCTCAATCAGTTTTGTTAGTCCAGCACTAGCGCTTTCTTGTGCGCGTGTGTTTAAAGGTAAATAAATGTGCATTATGTTACCACATCCTGCACACAACTGCAGATAGAGCTGATAGTGAATATGATGAGATCAAAAACTGCCTTGGCTAGCTCAGTGCAAGCATGTTTTTGCAGTCTACTGACAGGACTGTTTTTTTAGTTGTGTGATGCGGGAGAGTTCTGCCAAAATTTCTGTTTTATAAAGGTAGCTGTTCAGATTACATCAGTGGTTTCAAACTCAGTTTATCCGGAAACCTATGGAAATAGTCTGTGCCACATCAAATATTACACTAAAAAGGGGTAAACTATTCAAAAAAATGAAACTAACCAAATATTAATCATCTTTATTAACATTTCATTTCACAGCACCAGGGGTTCATTTGTGCCGGATCCTATAGGAACAAGATCCGGCACCTCTTGATTTTGGCCTCCCTGTGTTCCGGAACCTATTTGGGCAGATCTGGCACCTCTCGTGTCTTGAAAATAATAATAATATAAAAATGATTTTGAAATGGGGGGAAAGAAGGAGAGGAGTTGTTGATGGCTTTCTCCACTTTATCGTGGCAACAATAAGAAAACAATAAACAAAATAACAGCGGACTGCCGCCACATTCAACCGCAAACTTTTGCTTCTCGCCCGTCTTCCCCTCGCTTCCTACTACCTCACAGCTCTCCAGTCCCAGCGTCTCTTAAAGTGACCGTGCATAGTTACGGACATTACAGTATAAAACAAAATAATAATATCCATAAATTCATTTACAGAACAAATCCTAAGAATTGCATGTTGTTTTTTAAAAATTATCTTCATTTGAAAGAGTCGGAGATTCGGAGACCAACAAATCACGCCCCTGACATTAAAAAAAAAAAAAAAAACCTTTGAAAATCTGCGTTAACTGGGGAGCAAGTAGCCAGGATCAAACGGTATTTCAACATGCCAAAAAGACGCGAAGTTGTATCTACTGTCTTTTTTCAAAAAGAAGGAAGATGGTTCAAAACAAGTCAGAAAAGCAACAACCGGAAATGAGGGCAGCTGCAGCGATCATGCTATTGGAGGAGGTATGCTTACAGCAGGAGGCTGGCGCCGCAGCAGCTAGCCAGGTTCATGGACAGCCAGCCTAGCCGGGGCAGTAGGGTGCTACCGTGGCAGCAGCTGGTCAGGTTCAGTGCCACCCGGAATGGGGGCCAGCTACAGCGCCAGCAGTCAGCCAGGTGGACCACCAACAAGTACCGAAGTACCCTTATGGGAAATTCAGGTTTGGGCTCCATAATTTGTAAGGCGGAGTGAACTTTGAGGCCAGAGAAGACGGGGGGGATGAAACTCGCAAAAGAATAGGTTTGAGTTATTTATTATAATTTCAGATTTTTAAATGTTTTACAAGTTAGACTACGTTACTGTAAGTCCCACCTGTGGTTTTGTGGGCAATTGCGTGTTGTTTTCAGCACCATTTTCTGCGTATGTTCCGGGACCTGTGCCCGTCTTGTCATTTCTGCGCTTTCATATGTACTTTGCGTTCCAGCAGCTTATGATTCACAAATTAGGCACTGCACAGCACTATTTTGCATGTTGAGGGTCCATTTTGTTTTGTGTTACTAGATGGTAAATTGGTATATAAAAGTATATTTGCTACCTAGTTGATACTTGGTTTGTGACTGAAATGGGAAATTTAACACAGTTTAGGAAAGTCTATGGTCACACACGGTCATTTAGAATTAAACTTTTTTTTCCCCCCTTGGAACTGTTGTATGTTTATGGGCTTTTCACTCAAGTACTTGCTTTAATTATAAAAACTGGTGGTTACAAACCGCACACAATGAACTAATTCCTACAGCGGCCTAAGAATTCATCATACAAAAGGGTGCTTTTACGACCATACTTATTCTTTTTTATCTGATTGTTTTATATTCAAAGGCCAGATGTGTTTTTAATTCAAGAATTTTGTTTAATTATAGCTTTACTAATGCTTTAGCACAGTGTTGTTTTTGGCAGCCATTTTAATTTTCGTGTTAGTCTTTTTGATTATAATACAGTGGTACCTCTACATACTACGTTAATTCGTTCCAGGACCTTGTTTAAAGTCGAAATGATCGCATGTCGAACAGGATTTTCCCATTAGAATACATTATAATTCCATTAATTCGTTCCACAGCCCAAAAAGCTACACTAAATCTTTAATACATACTGCTGGTACTATTGCAAATAGCAATTACAAAGAGCAAAACAAATAAATTATCAATAAAAATTGGAAATAATAATATAGTAATGGTAAAAATAATAATAATACCTATAATAATGTAATGAATCGGCTTCTAATGTGGCGAATGTGTTTTGCGTGGTGGACCTGAACGCACCGCGTCGCTGACGTGACAGAGTGAGAGAGGACTTTTTACTTTCACTTTCATGTTCAGCTGCAGCGGGCAGTAGGCATGTTGTGTTGCACAAGTTCTGAAATAAATTATTAAAAACATGACGAAGCTGGCGATTTTCATTGGCAATGTTACAATAATAATTAATAACAATTGTCACCTTCGAGATCGTAGACATTTTACGGCTGTATTGTCGAGTCAGTTCACGGACGCGCACGCCACACTCATATTTTTCATATTTTTTTATGTTATCATTCCAAGCCGCCACCTTTCAGATGAATGTTTACCGGCAAAGTATGATGAGATTGCCACACGCTTCCATACTTCGATCGGCATGCACGGCACGTAGGTTTTCACCCAGGACATGCAGTATAGACGTGTAATGTTAGCCCTGTCAACATGCTTGATAGGATTTCGTACTATGCAGAGAAGAAACCTCATACTTTATTGAAAACGGGTTCACTCACTGCCGTTTATATTGATTATTATAGGGCAAGCCATTAATCCTTTTTCTTGTACCATATTTTTATTATGAGGAATGAGTGATGAACCTTACTATATAATGTTTGCATTATACAGTGTTATAAGTGTTATAGTTGTACGTTATTGAGAGGCCTTTTGGTTATTGATAGGCTTGCTGTCCTAACCTGTCTGCCAGGTTAAGAAAGTTGTTTCATGGACCAAGACCACAACTCTCCTGTAGCACGAAATATTTTTTATCTGATGACAAAGCACAATACCTGTTGGGGTTATGTTTCATACTGACTAATTGATTGTGATTGACTCAAATTATAATTATTTTTAAAAATTATTTTTGGTACTTTATTTGAAGTCAAGACTATTCTTGTCTTTGTTTCGTTCATTATTATAATGTTCATGTCATTATGAAAAATGTGGTTAGGTCAAAAGGTAAATGTATGTTGAATCCACACCAAGTTTTTTTTTTTTTTTTTTTTTTTAATACCTCCAGGTGTTCAAAAACTCAGGTGAATATACATTTAACCCTTAAAGACCTGCAACATGAAGCAATTATCAGAGAATCCCAAAATTTGAAAAAATAAGGTCCTGATGAAACCTTTTTTTTCAAATTTGTAAAAAGAAATGTCAAAATGAATATGTGTAATAAGTAGGGCTGTCAAAATTATCGCGTTACCGGGCGTCAATTAATTTTTTTAAATTAATCACGTTAAAATATTTGACGCAATTAACGCACATGCCCCACTCAAACAGATTAAAATGACAGAACAGTGTAATGTGGACTTGTTACTTGTGTTTTTGGGCGTTTTGTCACCCTCTGCTGGCGCTTGGGTGTGACTGTGGGTTTCAGCACTATGAACGAGCATTGTGTAATTATTGACATCAACAATGGCAAGCTACTAGTTTATTTTTGAAAATTTTACAAATTTTATTAAAACGAAAACATTGAGGGATTTTAATATAAAATTTCTATAACTTGTACTAACATTTATCTTTTAAGAACTACAAGTCTTTCAAACCACGGGTGGCTTTCACTGAATGTTAATAATGTTAATGCCATCTTGTTGATTTATTGTTATAATAAACAAATACAGTACTTATGTACCGTAGGTTGAATGTATATATCCGTCTTGTGTCTTATCTTTCCGTTCCAACAATAATTTACAGAAAAATATGGCATATTTTATAGAGGGTTTGAATTGCGATAATTACGATTAATTTCTAAGCTGTAATTAACTTGATTAAAAATTTTAATCGTTTGACAGCCCAAGTAATAAGCGCTCTAATATCTATAACCCTAACTAAATCCTGTTTTTTTTTTCCTCATGTAATCCGCAGATGCATGTGTTGACTTGTATCCATCATTTTTTTTTTCCCCAAAAAGAAAAAAAAATTCTGAATTACTCTCAAAATCATGAAATTTTAGGTGTATCACATCTGATACATTTGGCAGTAAAGGGTTAAAAAAAAATTATATCATTTATTATTGGTTATCAATATCGGCTTTGAAGAGCAGGAAGTTATGGATATAGGTATCGGTTTTTAAAAAATGGATATCATGCACCCCGACAAACATCCCAAATTCAATGACATTGGGGTTAGTAGAAACTTCTTACAAGTAAACTCCCACATTTGAACAGGCTTTCCAGGGCCCTGTCTGCTATGCCTTCACATCACTTCAAACATGGCTCAAAATTGTCTGACTTTTAGGGTGTTCAACTTAACAAGTCCGACCTTACAGTTTGGACGATTTAAAATATATTTAGCCTTAGACAAGCAAACACAGCAACATTCCCTCTAGAAGTACTGACAGATGTGCCGATCACGAAGTTTAAGGTCAAGGTCTCCTCAGCCCCCAGTGAATGGTGTCATTTACAGCGCACAGACACACACTTAAATATACAGTACACATACACATAGGCTCCCTGGACAGTGTAGGCCAGAGCAACCCTCACAGGGATATCAGAATGTTGTGTCAGTCAGTTACCACGGTGATGGCCTTGCAAATGAGACCCTGGGAATGTCATGTTGGACTCCTAACATCCTGTGTGTCACCCGAGTGTGGGTGTGCACGCTCAGTACTGTATACGTGCATTTCGGACTTGGTGGGCGTGAGGTCGTGTGGTCACATCTGTTGCTGAGTCTGCGTTCAAGTTACTTTCATCCCAGGCTACGCTGTGTGAAGGTGTGCGTGCGACGAGGAAGTGTGAGATTGTGGCTCTTCGAAGGCCGTAGTGAAAGTTGATTCAATGTGAAAAAGGAGAGAGTGAAATAGTCATCTAGTGAAATAGTCATAACAAGCTCCTAATATCAGTAGCGTGTCAAAACAAAACCTGTTACACGATTTTCTCATCTGAATATCATGCTGCTACTTCATTTACAATTTGCACTTGTTGATCTAATGTAAATTTAAACTAAAATATCTGCTGGTGTGCAGTAATACATTATAGTTAGATATAATGCGCTCTCGCCTTGTGTATAACACACCCCTCAAAATCAGCATTCAAAGGCATTTTTATTCTTCTACCGTGTACTCATATACAATACGTCCCCCTATTTTGCTGGTATCCATGCTCAAAAACTGCTCAGTTCTGCAATTTTTGTTTGTTGGAACTGCAATAGTTAAACAGTACAGTATAGTACGATTTTTTTCACCCATTGTCTAAGCTTGTCCAAAACGTTGCGTGAGAACCAGAGATGGGAGGAAGTCATTCTTTTGCAAGTCACGAGTAAGTCAAGACTCACAAGTTGCAAGTCAATTCCCAAGTCGTATACTTTTACCAACAGAGTAGCAGTATTTTTAATTTACACAGACCATGTATGCTTTTAAAAATCTGAATTTATTGGGGGTGTAACGGTACACAAAAATCTCGGTTCGGTACGTACCTCGGTTTTGAGGTCACTGTTCGGTTCATTTTCGGTACAGTAAGAAAACAAAATGCAATATATAAATGTGCTAGTTTATTACACACTTTTGTGCTTTCAACAACAGGAACATTCGCCTATACAAAGCTAGAATTCTGCTCATTTTTCGGCACAACACCAGTCTGCTAGCTAGTAGTATTTACGCAGGAGGGCCGCGTCTCGTGTCAAATAATAAACTCTGCCGTTGTTTTCGCGTGCATCGCGTTGAGCCGCTTCTGGGACGCAACACGCGGCCGCACTGCGACTGGTGTGCATTAGCTGATTAACTTTAACGGCCGTGTTTCCCTGTGTTGTCGCGGCGGCCACGTTGTTGCGCCGTTGACGTTTCTTACTGTCCTACCGTGGTGGTCCTCATAGTAGGGAAGACGGAGTAAATATAATCTACACAAAGAAACTGTAACCCGATCGACTCACAGCCTCGAAAAGTAAGGGTTACATTACGTCAGAAACTCGTTCGGTACGCCTCCGTTCCGAACCGAACGCCAAGTACTGAAACGGTTCAATACGAATACATGTACCGTTACACCCTTAGTATTTATTTATTAATTTTTAAATAATATAAAATAATGTATATTTATTATTTATTTAAGTCAACTGATAAAATGAAGTACCATTGAACTTTACAAAAAACTAGTAACTACTGACAACATTGTACTTATAATGTAATTTTAACTCATACCATTTAAAGCAACACTGGAGAAACTTTTCAGTTTGGTCGATTTTAGCAATGCTGGTGGACAAAAGCGGTAGTGTTTTGTCTTAAGAAAGACTGTGTTTCCCATGAGGACGAGCGCACACCCGCACAGTGTCGTAAAATGATCTCCCTGTTGCCTGCAGGTGGATAAAACAACTTTTCTGTTTCCAGCGGCTATGTGTGTCTATTCGAATAATTCAATTCAATTCAATTTTATTTGTATAGCCCTTAATGTCGCAATTCCCTGTGAAAACGATGTAGTATTCATGCCAGGCCCTAGGGGCAGTGCAGATTTACAAAGCGACAGCCAATGCTGCACTTTGACACCAACAACCTCCTTAGCCCAGAAGACAACATACCCCTCCCACCCCAAGCAATGGCATTTTTCTTTTGCTCCCAAAAATGCAAACTTTAAAGTATGTAAATTAAAAATATTATAAAAACGGTAAATTAAAACCGACATTTTGCCATGTTTTAATGTTTAGTAGCAGCGCGGTGCACGGCCAATGTGACGTGCGTGAGTGCTGACGTCATCGGCGCAAGAGCTTTCCATTGATATGGTTGTGGAGCAAGCCCCCGCAATTGAATCCTTCCACTTTGGAGCCCGGATTCAAAGGTTTGCGTCTTCTGTTTTCGCTGACACCATATAAAGGCGAGGCCATTCCGCAACATAATCATTGTGTGATTACTGTTATTATCAATGTTACGTTACCAGAGACTTTACAGCCTCATAAACTAAGCAGCTAGCAAAGTTACCTACCCGATAAGTTGACGTTAAGCGGTATAAGAGCCTCTCCGGCTGTTTAAAAATTTACCTGAATGGATTAATCGAATCTTTGCTGAGCAGGTTCTGTTGATAATATCTTTTAACTCTGCATTGTTTGTTATTGATTGTATGTTTGCATATTGAATGTGTTTCCTGTGTGATACGTGAATTTACCTCTTGGCGAACTGTATTGCTAAAGCCAAGGACCCTTTCACGGTTGGAGAATAACTGATTATGCCTGCAACCAAGAATATTTGCCATCAAGTTTAGCAGCAGTCGCTGTTAAAAATCGTTTGATTCAGGATATAGTGATGCATTTTACCTGCACTTAATTTTCGTTTTTAGCCCCATCGTGTTATTTTATAGTTACTGCAAATTTCTGCCACACGTTGCCGGTCTGTGAAATAAAGGCCCACATCACACTAGTCCGTGGTGAAAAAAAGGTTGGGGACCACTGATCAATAAAGTTGGAAGTTGTGTGTTCTCCATCTGTGATTTTCAACCTTAATGTTTTGAACACTGCAATTACACCTCATCATTTTTTAGCGTAAACAGCATGATCCTCAGTATCATTTTTTGCAAACTAGCACTTTGGTTAGCATGTCAACTTGTTGGCTGTTGGCTGGTCTCCAAATTGATAGGATGCTGTCAGATCAGAACAACGTAGATCTAATTTGGTTGGATGCTGTGTCGGCTCGCTCAAGCGCACACAGAACAATGGTTATTAATAGTACATTTTAATATTTGTGTTTTGATGGAAAAAGCAAACCTCTTCAAGTCAAAGGGCTCAAGTCCAAGTGAAGTCAAAAGTCATTGTTGTTCAAGATTGCAAGACTTTTAATAATTTGTCAAGTTGAGGCTTAAGTCAAATTTGCGACTCGAGTTCCAGTTCCCCTTCGCACATACTGTAGCATCGTGTTCAGAAATGCTCCCGCAAGATTCCAAATGAGGCAGCGTAAAGAAATTCACTCGAGGGCTGTAGGGAAACAACCCAGCTAGGCATTCAAGCAACACATGGGAGCAGTCATTTGAGAAGCTCATGAAAAACACCTCGTGGGTGTTTTCTGTACAATTGCACTTAGCAGCTGTGCCTCGATATCAATCTGTATGTACAGTATAATGTTATGCCAGGTAATATGTCTATGGAGCTTGTGAGCATTCTTAGTTAACTCGCCCCCAATCCAATTAACATTCACTGGCATTGATGGAAATGAGATAAAAATCACTGCGTACGTGAGAGTTCTTGTGTGCGTTATCTTGAGATGGCTCTTGACTTTTGAAGTTGATTCACCAGTCCTATCTGTTGCGATGTGTTGCTCAACAGCTTCGACATCTGCTCCTTGTTTCGTCTTTTACTTCCTCTTCACACCACATATGGTTCCTCAAAGTCATCGCAAACTCATTCACATTCTCACAATAAATTCCTCTCAGTGAGTCAGTTTCGAAAAGACAAAGAGCTCATTAGCTGTTGCACCTGCGGCAGCGTGGTCTGAAGCCACGCGCTTTGCTTTTTCGATGCCTTCACATTAGTCTATTAAAGAAAAGAAAAAAAGAGTACAGTTTGATGATAAATCTGCTCTTTGTAGTTACCTTTATGACAGTTGCATGCCCATTCCAACTGGTGTTTTTTCATTTACGCTATTTATTGCGTTTTGCCAAAACAAGCACCAAAATATAATTGTTGCATTTATAGGTTAAAAATTAGCAAGCAATTAAACAACCAATATTTAGATTAGAATTTATTTTCACTCTTGTCATTGACGGCAATAAATGGCCAACCCATCTAAACTGGGAGGGCTGCAAGTAAATGATCAGGTTTCCTTGCCATTGACGACAACAGGCGTCCAATCCATTTAAATTGAATGAGCCCTCTTATTTCAAATGGATTGGTCGTCTTTTTTATTTATTTATTCATTTTTTTAATCATGCAATTACATTTTTGTTGACAATTATTAAAAATAAACAAAGAGGTCAAATGCTGATGGCATTAACTAGTTGAAAAAATTAAATGTAAACAGATTCCGAACACTTTGACTTCACTTTTTCAACAGGATTCAAATCACCATTGACGACAAGAGGCGTCCAAACTATTTAAATAGAATGAGCCCTCTTATTGCAAATGGATTGGTCGTCTTTTTTTTTTTTTTTTTTTTTTTAATTAATTCTTTTAATCTTGCAATTACATTTTTGTTGACGATTATTAAAAATAAACAATGGGGTCAAATGCTAATGGCATTAACTAGTAAAAAAAAAGAATGTAAAAAGAATCCGAACACCAACAATTCACTTTTTCAACATGGTTCAAATCAATTCTTACTTTCTCTTTTTTATAGTATGTCTATATTGTTCTCAGCATTTGAGTGAGCATCAGCAGAGTAGATAAATAAATGTCACGAAGCACTGGAATGAGGTACGTGAAAAAACATGCATGCTGATTCGACCAAATAAATAAATTTAAAAAAAAAAAAAGAAAAGAGATTAAAATCGTAATATTGCTACGAGAAACAAAAGTTGTATGATTACATAGGTGTAATGTATCTGTGAGCCACTACGCACTTTACATGCGTACATGTAACTTTGCTGGGAGATACAACGAAGCATTATAAATTCTTGTATTGTTTATAATTTAATGTAAATCAAGCAAAAATAATAAGAATTTCCTTATTTGTAAAACCGATTCTATAACACAAGATACTTTCAATATTTTTTATTTTAATGGCGGCGGCAACACGCCACGTAAAGTACGTAGCTGCTTATTCAGCTACATTAGCCCGACATTAGCCCCTAATACTCTGTCGTACGACCCACATAAAGGCAACTTGTTGTGATCCGCAAACGCCGAAACAAGGTTGGACCTCACAACAGACAACAAACAACTGAAGGATGCATATGAGAGTTTATTAAATACAAAACAAAACAATGTGGTCGCGATCAAAAGGGAAAATAACAAAACGGGTCGGTGGAGGAAGGTCCACGGGGAACAATATATATAAACGCGAGGGTAAACCTGGGTGGGTGGCAGAGAGCCAATAAAACAACTAAAATACACTCACGTACCTGCACAAGGTAGAGGAATACAAAACCAAGGTGGCAGACAATAAAAAACCCAAGGCCTGCGTCTTTATACTATTGTTGATGAGCAGGAATTAGCTGCAGGTGCGATGTCAGGAACGCCCCCACAGCCGGCTCTGTAACAACACAAAATCTGACCGGGAGCAGAACGTAACACAACTTCAATAAAAAAATGCTTGTTATTGTATTATGATCCGCCAGCTTGTTGTCTCCTGTCGTCTTCCAAAATGATACCTGGGTGACGGCGCTTCATGTGGTCTTTCACTGCGACGTGCTGCTGTGGTATGCAAGCTTGGCACATGACAATACACCCTCCTTTGTTTCGTTGAAATAAGTCCTCGCTTTGTTAACTCTGGTGCGCTTTTTTGGCTTTGTGCTGCTTTCCCCGCTTGAACCACGAGCATCCGCCATTCTCAACTTTCCACGCATATGTTTTTTTAAAACCCTTTATTAGCCATCGGCAGCATGGTGTGCTGGTCGACGCATTTACGTCATCGATGTCGTTGACTACGTCGACTAGTCGGGACAGCTCTAGTACCTACTTCCGCTTGTGTACATGAAACATAATGAAAATAGTATGGTAAGAGTTAAATATACTTTTAAAATATATATAAAACGTCTAAATTGGTGTTATTGATGAAAAAATTACAAATGTATTCATTGTTTTGTGTAAATTGTTTTTCAAGTATTTTGACTTCCAGTTACATTCAAATGTATTTCCAATTTTAAATAATCATATGACAATTTAAAAAAAAAAAAAAAAAAAAAAAAAAGATTTGTTGTTCCATTTGTAGCTAGTGGGTTCAAGCGCTATTTAAAAATAATAATAATAATAATAATAAAAATATTCCAAGTTGAAAATGTTTTAGTTTATTGAACATAATGTTGCCTTCCTTTCCTAATAAAAGTTCTGCAAAAGTACTACCATACACGAGCTGTTTCAGGGAAATTCTAAGTTTGATCTCTTTCCTCTGTTAACAAGGATGTTCACCACATCAAATAACACGTTGAAAGACTTAATATTTCGTTGCTTCCAAGTGTAAATTAAGACCTTTGACAAAAGAGGCAGATATGTGCAAGTTCACGTTGTGTCACTTCCTCCTTGTCACATCCGACGAAATGAGTCACTTCCCTCCCCCCGTCTGTGTCAGCCAGCATCTCGTTGATGATATTGGACGCCGTTGTTGTGACACCCGCCGTTCCGACTGATGGCGTCCATTCACAAAAACGTGCCATTGGAGGAAATCAAATGGCTGCAACGTTAATCTCCTCTTTGATTGTGTCAGCGTGCATGTGTGTAGGATTAGCATTGACATTCCTCAGGCTCACACACTGTCACATGAACTTAGACTCATCCGGCGCACAAAAGCCCTGGAATCTGTCGTCCCTTCGCTCTCCATCATTCCCTCCCCCCCTCTGCCCGCCCCCCCCCCCCATGCCGTGTCTCTCGCCGTCTCGTCTGTTTCCTTTTGACGCTTTTGTTCTCTCACGCCACTCAATCCCTCCAACTACCCCCCCCCCCCCCCCCCCGTTATATTTCTTCTCTCCGCTCCCTGGCGTACACGTCCCATAGAGTGTTGATTCTACTGAGGTATGCGAGCCTTGTCTGCACTTCATGTTTGGACGGGAGACGTTCTAGCAGAGGGCAAGGGAGCAACGATTGGTATTTGAATTTTACCACAAGTTAAATATACTTAAGGGAAGATAGATACGTAAAAGTAAAAAGATATTTATGACCATTTTCTTAACTCGTTCGCTGCCATTGACTCTGTTCATTGTTCAATCTAATTGAGAAGTTATTTCAGATGGATTGGACGTCTGTTGCCGCCAATAGCACTAAAGCATCATCAATTACTGTCAGCCCTACCGGTTAAAATGGATTGAATATTGAGCAGCGCAATTTTAAGATCAAGATCAAAGATCAGAAAAAAATTTAGATCGATCTCAGTGAGCTACCATGTAATATAAAATGACCATAAAGACTACTGTAGTTTTTCAGATTTTAAACAGTCGTTCAAAAACTGTCCAATGTTGATGGTTTTCAAGCAGTTCATTACACTCCAAGTGGTCAACCAAAACGCTAAACAGACAAAAAAAAGAAAGTTATGCATATTGTGCACTAAAATACTCAATAAATTACGTTTTTCGAATGCCCACTTGCTTAATGTACAATACAATGGTGGGTGACATTGCATAAAGTATATGGTATCATTCTAAAGTACATTCTTGTAACAATTTTACCTTGAGTTAATTTATGAAAGCTTTAAATTTCATGCACAACTTAATACAAACCTATTTTTGCATCATGGCTGTCTCAAACGGCTGGAAATGGGACACTTTTTAGTAAACTCTCTCTCTCTCTCTCTCGCTCGCTCTCTCTTTCTACACTACGTCATGTTCACAGTCTGACTTTCGTTGAAGAGTCCAGCCATTTTTGACAAAACGTGCACTACTTTGGAAGAGAGGAAATTCTCCTTTCAATTCAAAAATACATTTCCTCTTCAACATTTTGGAAAATTATTCAATAAAAAAATGCTACTCTACGCGTTATTAAGCCAACTTGTAGTTTGCCAAAACACTATGTGTTAGGTAAGCTGTAGCATTACATGCAAACTTGTTTTGAGGCGGTAAGGAGGAGCAGAGGAGGAGCTCGGGGAAAGAGGCGGAAGTAGGTACCACCGAGGGTTTCGGCAGCCCCCAGACTACCCAGACAGGAGACATTGAACAATTTCTCAAATATAGGCGAATGGCTCAGAGAACCACTCCAACTGTGTTTTTAACCAGGGCATGACCATATAGCATGATTAAAACCTCAAAAAAGTAAAATTTGCATGCAACCTACTCCTTTAAAAAACAAAAATTTAGGTTAGGTTAGGTTAGGTTAGGTTAGGTTAGGTTAGGTTAGGTTTAAAAAATTGGAAAAAGAATCAAGATAAGACAATATGAAAAAAAGTAGTAACATTGAAGCATTATGATTCACTGCCAACCTTTCCAGTTCAAATAGATTTGATGTCCATCGTCATCAATAGCAATTTATTTTACTAATCATTTGGTAATATTGGTGCTATCACATTTTGTGGTTGGCAATTCGACACGTGTACATGTACAAGCATATCATAACAACAATAGTAAAAGCAGCTCGCCCACAAACTATGCAGAATATTTTACGGCACAAAGTGAAGCGCAAGCTGCGTGAGAGAATTTCCGGGCAATTTCTCCCTCCTCCTGGCAGAAATGCGTCTTCAGTGGCCAAAAAGCAAAAAACGTCAATGTTGTTTGATGAGCGCGACGCACCAAGGAAACTTCTCATGAATATATTGCAGACAGATCCTGTCAAGTCACCCGTGGTTCTTTAGAGCCCCAGCCATCTTCAGTGGACACCAGTATTACTACTAAGCGTCCCAACTTGGAGCTGTCTGAGTAGGATTTCCCCAACATAATGTACAACTTGACCAGCGTGGCCAAGGGTCTGACTAGAGAGGGACCGTGTTGCAGCCTCAACATCGCCTCCTTTGAAAGGCAGGTCAAAAAAAGGCCTGAATAATGCAGAAAATGAAGACGACAACTTGGCGCAACAAGATTTGTCCCGTGTAAAAGCATAAAAATTTGCTGCTTTTAAGAAGCAAAACGAAAGTTTGCGTGTTCAAACCCCCCCGCCCCCTCAAAAAAAATTGCACGTCCTGCGATTGGACTATTGCACATGCACACATTGCAATGGCGATGTTCAAACGATATATTGTGCGGGCCTATCTTAAAATAAGATTAGTGATAAATAACAGTATATAAAATACAGTAAAACCCGCTGTTCCTGTCTAGCATTGTCAATGGCACAGACACAATGATCATTCACTTCCATTCCATAAATATTGTAACATATACAGTATATGTCACACTGCTTTTGCCATAGTTGTGCGCCCTTTTTTGTTGTGGTATTACATTAAAAAGGAACCTGTCACATTGCTTTTGCCATTGTTGTGCGCTCTTTGTTGTTGTGGTATTACAGTAAAAAGGAACCTCTCACTCATTTCAACTCTTCGTATCCAATACAGCTGGTATGCGATGCTTCGACATCACGCAAGAATCCCTTCCCTGGCAGCCGCATGTCTTCAGAGGTTGGCTTTGTTGTTGTCAGCACACTCATATAAGCCTGTCGCAATATGCTATAATTCCATTTATCGCGCGATAAATAAAAATGAAGGCGGTAATTTTTCCGCTGCGATTTATCGCCTCAGACGTGCTGTTGAAAGTTCGGATTCCTCGTTACCAACTGTGCAAAATGCATCTTCGTTCCAGGTCCTGCAAAAACTAGCGCTGGAGCCAATCGTTCCCATTATATCCTATTGATCAACGTATACCGGCTGCGTCAGTGCTCCGGAGTGACTGTGGACCATCTATGGCGCGCCGGTGTTGTTGACGTGTGGGCGCTCCCGTCAGGAGTGACATTTCAAGCGGGGCGGCTATTTTTCGGCACAACGCCGGATATTTACAACGAAGTCCGCCAAAACATTGTTACCGACTTGACTGCTACAAACAACCTCGCTTTGACAATGAACAGCTGCTTCAAACTCGTCCTGTTTATGAAAGTCGATTGTCATATGCTGGTGTTGTGTAGTAATGAGTAGACGTGACTTCAGCGGCGCTTGCTAACTTTTTTAATGCGCGCACACACTAGATATCATAAAATGGCAAACTAGATGTGCTACGTCCATGCCATTGGCTACGTGAGCCCAATGTGATTATGGGACACGTAGTCCACATACTACATCAATGAATTCTAAACTTTCATGACTGAATGGAAGTTAAGAAGGCCAAATCAATCCATACCAGTGACTATAGACAATGTTGCAAATATTGTTAATTCAGTACGTGACACGGATGGATTCGGACCACAAATAGGATGTCTTGCTCATGTAGTAAACCTAGCTGCTAGGAGAGCTGTAGCTAAAAACTAAAATGCATATTTATATGATGGCAATTTAATTTTTGCTCGTTAGCACAAAAAAAAAAAAAAAACGAAACAAAAAATGTTTTTTTTTTGTTTTGTTTTTTTGCAGAGCATTAAATGTATTGAATTGAATCGAAAATCATGTCTCCCGTATCAAAAATCGTACCGAACCATGACTTAACTGCATCGTTGCATCCCAATGGAACACCATTGCAGAAGCTATGACGGGAAAAGTTTTCATTTGCCTAAATGCTTAAGTTATTAAGTGCAATTTTATTTATTTATTTTTTTTTAAACACATTTATTCTGTGTTTCTGTGCGGTATCAATATTGTTGTTATTTACTTAAGAGGCATGGTCTATTGTTTCTAGTTGTGATTTCTTAAGTATTTTTTAATTTAAGAGTAAATATTTATCCCATTTAAATGGGTGTACTTGATCTATTAATATAAACTGTATTCTCACTGTGTTATTGTAAATTGGTTATTAAAAAAATGGGGGGGCGCAATAATATCGCATATCGCAATAATTTATGGGAATAATTATCGCACACTAAAATTTTCTTATCGCGACAGGCCTACACTCATACGACATCAAGTATCGTAAATTTGATTTGGCATTGCAATGCTGATGGACTTTCGAGGTTGCCGCTTCCTGTCACCAAACATGAACCAACCTCTGTGGACATATTCTATTTCTGGAATGTTGAACACGCACCAATTTCAGCTTCGCAAGTGAGACCTGCAACTCTGAATGACCCCTAACTGTCAAACGTCATGGACATTGTAATTAAAGGAACAAATATAAGTGTGGGATCACTGTTCTCATACCTTTTTTGGATAATAGATGGGAACTTTCTGTTCAATCGGGTTGTTTGCTGTGGGGGAGGAGAGTGATTGTGCCACAGTCACTGGGTGCTAAAATGCTGGTGCAAATGCATGCTGATCACTGTTGTATTGTTAAAATGAAAGACATGATGAGAAGTTATTTTTGGTAGCCAGGATTAGATAAACAGATAGAAGAGACAGGAAAAAAATGTTCATCTTGCCAGAAGATTTGCAACAATCCACCGGCAGCCCCACTTCATCCTTGGGGTTTTCCTCAGGACACTTGGTACCGCATTCATAATGACTTTGCGGGGCTTTTCGAAAATCGAATGTTGCTGGTTGCTATCGATATCCATAGTAAGTGGCCAGAGGTAGCTATCATGAAATCAACGACATCAGAAAAGACAATTGAGGAGTTAGGAGAGATGTTTAGCGGTTTTGGAGCCCCTGCGCAACTCGGTCAGATAACGGACCCCAACTTGTGTCAAAAGAAATGGTTGAATTCCTGCAAGCCAATGGGGTACAACACATCAAATCGGCTCCCTATCCCCAGGCAACCAATGGCTTGGCAGAGAGGTTTGTGCAGACCCTCAAATATGCTCTCAAAGCATCACAAGAGCAAGGTACACTACATCAGAGACTACACAAATTTCTCCTAAAATAACGAACATCTATACATGCAACTACCAAGGTATCGCCAGCAACCTAATGTTTTCTCGAGAGCTATGCTCTAAAAATGGACCTGCTGAAATCACAAACCCTGTGAGACATTGTTCAAATTGATCAACTGAAACAAGTCAAGTACAGAGACCTTCATTCCAGGAACCAAGTTTTTGCACCTGGTGAATCTGTTATAGCCTGGAACTCCAGACTCACCGCTGTTCCAGTGATTTAGTCCCGCGACCATCCAGCAGATGAAATTTCCAGGGCGGAGCAAGCCACAGCAAACAGACAGCGGAGGGGACCAATCAGGGACGGTCGGACATGACATTGGCAATGCGACAAGAGACTAGCGCGAGCGGAGAATGGAGAAATTTATTCAACATGGCTAGCGCGAGACAGACTGTTGTCAATGACTTGTGTCGATGTGTTTTTGGTAATTTAAAACTGATTTTACTGCGGATTGGAACATATTCTTGGCTCTCCCATTTGCCATCTGTGTTGTTGTGGAGACTACTTCCGACTCGCAAGAGTGACATTGCTCGTTAAGAACACGTCACGCAAATAATCGAATCTGATTGGATGGATGATTTTGTTCGCCTCGAGAGGCCACTAAGGAGATGGGTCCCAGACTATTCTCCCAGTGTTTGAAAAATACAGGGAGAACAGTCTGGCCGTGCCAGGCAAACTCTGTTGTAGCCCGGAGTTATCAGAGTAAGGAAAAGTGGGCCCCTGCCACCATCATTGCTCAAACTGGGCCTGTTTCCTACACAATTAAGACAGCTGATGGTGTTTGGCGTCGCCATGTGGATCAATTGTTTGGAATACCAGGCACTACTCAAGAACTGTCCAGTGATTGGGATGATTATATCATACCGGAAATGTCTAGCTTACCGGATGTGTCAAAACAAAACAATCCTGCTGTAATTGGGTCTAATTCTAACAATGCAGAAATGGAACCTACAACGTTATCGGAACCTGTTTCCACAAGTGAAAAATCTGAAGTAACTTGAATGCAGTTAGCCTGTACGTGACAGGCGACCACCTGCTAGATTACATTTAGAAGTAATAAGTAAGATGGGAAAACCAGGAGGTTCTTTTTTGTTTATTTTCGGGACATGTTATGTAAGGGCGGAGGAGATGTTACATATTTGTGTAACACTGCTCTTGCCATAGTTGTGCGCCCCCTGTTGTTGTGGTATTATGGTAAAAAGGAACCTAAGTTATACGTTGTGTGCACATGTGATGAGAAGCACACTGAATAAAGAAGTGTTGTCCCCCTCTCAAGTCTATGTACTTAGACTGAGGATGTACATAACAAATATGAAGATCATTTAAAATTTGTGAGTGATAACAACCTACAAGCCCCTCTGACCTGTCAACTCCTATGAAGGCGCAACAAAAGGCAGAAATGTCCGCGCTTGTGTGTACACACCGGCGCGATTGAAATGTCAGCCGAGCCCACACGTCCAGCAGAGTGCCGAGATGGCCACCGGCGTAAACACACTCACGGATGGATGAGTCTGTTGGCTGGGCGTGCGGTCAAGCATCCCCCCTGCGGTGAAAGGTGGCAGCTGACAATAACACGTGCAGGCGTGCCAGTCAGACAGTCGTGAGAGGTTAAAGTGTGTAATTCATATGTTTGGTGTCGCACGTCTCCGGCTGTCGGAGGGAGAAGGGAAAGTCGCTAGGCCATAATGACTATCAATAGTCATCCACTAGCTGAAACCTTTCATCGCTATTATCATGGTGGTCAGCAGACGTCTCCACATTCACAGCAAAATAAGAACGATTTGTATTAAGGTGATAATTTTAATTGTCTTTTATTAGCCTTGACAAATATTACCTGGTATAGAAAAATGAGTCGAAAATTGTACAGAGAGATTCCTGGGGCAAAAATGTTTCACTTTGTCAAAAGTTTTGAAATTAACATTTACTCTTTTAGATTCTTGATCCAAAGGTCTATTATTTATGAAATAAACATCCCGAAGTGTTCAAAAATTGCATTTGTAAAAGCTACTCAATCAAAACAAGTCAAGACAACTATAGCAACTCATTGTTTTCATTTATATCGACACGGGGAATCCCCAATTTACCGGTATGAGTATAGAGATGAAGATTCCCTTTTGCTTGTTGTGTACCCATTTAAATCATTCCGCATCATGATGAGCATTGTGACACATATTTTATTCCTAGGTTCCAAGTGGTATTTCCTAGTTTGTTTCGTAGCATTGACATATAAAAACACTTTTTTTTCCCAAAATGTTTGGGTTTGTGTTGTGGTCACGACATTAAAATTGTATTTTCCACTTTTCTTTACTGTTGTACTTTCTAATACTTTTACATATATATATGTACATTGTCCTCCTTTTTTATAGACATAGTTTGAACTGAAACATGAAGAAATGACATTTAACAAATATTTTCTGCATAACTACACTCAAACAAATGCACATGCACTATTTTAACTTTTAAATAGGTGTTCTTCATTGCATATACACATTAGTTTTGTGTTTTTACTAGGGCTGTCAAACGGTTAAAATTTTTAATCAAGTTAATTACAGCTGAAAAATTAAATAATCGTAATTAACCGCAATTCAAACAGCAGAGGGCGACAAATCCCTAAAAAAAACAAGTAACAAGCAGACATTACACTGTGCTGTCATTTTAATCTGTTTGAGCGGGGCATGTGCGTTAAATGCGTCAAATATTTTAACGTGATTAATTAAAAAAATTAATTACCGCCCGTTAACGCGATAATTTTGACAGCTTTAGTTTTTACACATTACTGAGTTCCATTGTTGTATTTATCATGTAAGAGAGTCAATTAAAACACTTAATATTATACGTAACGTGATTTCAACTTTTAAATAGTTGTTTTTCATTTATATACACATTAGCTTTGTGTTTTTACACATTGCTGAATCCATTGTTGTATTAATTTTGTAAGGGAGTCAATTAAACACTAATGAAAAAGCATTGCTTAATATATATGTAATGTGATTAAATTAAATTTTAAATAGGTGTTTTTTATTGTATATATACATATTAGCTTGTGTTTTTACAAATCACTGAACCCATTGTTGTATTTATCATGTAAGAGAGTCAATTAAAACACTTATTAAAAGCATTGCTTAATATGTAACATGATTGCACAAATTGTATGATTTCGATCCCTCTGAGTTTGCCATACACAGCATAATCTGTGTAGTTGATTTTTTTGGTGGAAACTATTTTTGAGTTGATTTGGGTGTTATTTTAAACCAGCAGTGTTAAGATCGCTCTTGGCACGGCATCAATTAATTGAGTTGAATACAGACACCCTTGGCAGAGTTGAAAGCACTAGCAGAGTTAAACAGCCACACCCAGTTTAAGTGCACATGTCAGAAAACAAAGCAGGCGCAAAGAATTGTGGGTGAAGTGACACCACGACTGTAAGTAGTATTGTCTGAAAATAGTTGGAGTGTGTTCGGTTGAAAAACCACATAATAGTGAGCCTGACTTCTGTGTTTACATAAGGAATGCAAAATCTCTCTGTTACGTCTCGCGAGTGCAACAGTAGGGTACAATTGCCAGTTAGGCCCCTCTCATCCAGAGTATTAACAACTTAACAATGCATATTTCAAATTAACGCTCCTGTTGTAAGAAAACATAAGGTGGTTACTCATTTTGCATGTAAAAGGTTTGAATAATAGCTCTTTGGAAAAAGAAGTTTCAGCTTATAAATTGGATGGTTCTGCAAATGCTCAGCAGTGGACTGAACTTTTGTCCAAATACTGTGATTTTTGGACAATAAGCCGCAACTTATTTCCTTCATTTTGAATCCTGTGGTTTATGTGCAGCTTATTTGTTGATTTATTTGAGTTAATAAGTAACACTTTATTTGACAGCGGCGTCTTAAGACTGTCATAATTATGACATGACACTGTCGTGCGCATTATTAATGAATGCTTATGACGGATGTCATTAAGTGCCATCCGGCAAATTTCATCACCAAGTCCATTTAAGTCCAGCTCGGATCTTTCACATCCATTCAAAAGTGAGATAATTTGCCGGATGACACTAAATAACATCTGTCATAAGCATTCATTAATGCTCATGACAGTGTTATGTCATAATTATGACGGTCTTATGGCAGTCTTATGACACCGCTGTCAAATAAAGTGTTATTTTTTGGTGTAAATATCTCACAATACAGTGAGGACAACTGCGGCTTATAGCCCCCTGCGGCTTATCTATGAACAAGTGCCGTTTTCGTGTCAAATTTGGTAGGTGGCAGCTTATAGTCAGGTGCATCTTTTAGTCCAAAAATTACGGTTAATGAGTGATGGTAATGGTTGTGAAGGAATCTATCATCGTAGCAAAATGGTTGACATGCCATTGGAAAGGACTTATTTTACTGTGCTTGGTCACAAATCTGACCACATTGTGTCTTCATTGTCCTAAAATGACACCTGGTCTCACCTGAGACCAGCATTCAACAAAGTGTGGTTCCCATTTTCTCTTTTTTTAAAAAAAAAAATATTTGTTGCGTTTACTCGACAAGCTGTCCATTTACATCTCCATCGCATCTCTGTCATGTGGAAACAGTCATTGGTGCCAATGCAGGCGTGACTTCCATTCTCATTGTACTGTTTGCCCACATTCACATTTGTTTTAATGAGCATTATTGTCTGTCTCTTAGGCCTCCGCTCCCAAACTGACCACTCGCTGCTCAGACATTCATGAAGTGCGTCGCTGCAACCGGCTGGAGATGCCTGACAACTTAAACACGTTTGTTTTAAAGGTGCGTATTGGTGTATATGAGCTACTTGGAGCCGTCGGAGTTTATTACAAAAGGCCTTTCTGTCCCCCAAAAGGTTAACCGAGGCAGCTTAATATTTGAGACGGATAATGACCAGCAGGTCAGCTCCTGGACCACAGAGATTAAAGAATGCATCAGTAACAGGTAAGGGTCAGTTATATTTCACCTAAAGCAATAAAAAATACAAAGCAGTTTTGACATTTATGAACTTTTTTTTTTTTTGGCTGATGTTGCGATGTTTTGTTTTGACTGATTTGATTGGATTATCGCTTAACCAATTCATTTTGAGATCAAGATCGATCTATCGTTACACCCCTAGTAAGAGGTGGGGAAACAGTGGAAACAGTACTCCTTCAAACTAACAAACATTTAGTGTGACTTCATTTTATCTTGACAAAAAAGTATTATGCTGGACTCATGGAAGAAGTGGATAGACATGCAGTGTGTGCAAGGAAGTGTGGGGGAGGTCTCGTGTGCTCATGAGAATATCTCAACCTTTCTCATTTCTGCAGATGTCCAGTAGACGCAAGCGCACACACACACACACGCACACACACTCAGGAGGTCAGAGTTCATCCGTGTATCCTGGGTAAAATCAGATTACACCCTGAGGAAAGGTGCACTAGTCATAAAATAGTTTGGAAACAGAACCAAGCAGGTGCGACGTTGAAATCAGAGGCACTTCTATGTTACATTGCCTGAAACAATTTAAATCCTTCTGATATTTAGTGAGCATACATGCTTAAAGTTTGTTCGCTGCTAGACCTTCCATTTCAAATGAATTGAATCTCTACGAATGACAAACTAAATTCAGAGCAGGAGGATGAAAAGAGCCACATGATTGAATATCTAGCATTGATGGCACTGAAAGTAAAAATGAATAAAACATATCGCTTTTTTCCAATCATATCACTACCAAAACTGAAATCGAATCGTAATCAAACTATTATGTCTTTATATCATCATTGTGCCCTTCTAGATATGTATAGAATCGGGCTCACTGATTCTCAGCATTTTCTCAATATTCAACTTGCAAGAATTTCCACATTCATCATTCATTCATCTTCAGAGTCCTTAACCTCACGGGGCATTACTCACAGAAATAAATATAGTTTTTGATAATGTGAAAATAATTTGTCTTGAAAAACAAGTTTGTCTTGAAAAACAAGTTTAAGAGAGTCCATGCCCTCTACTAGCAAATTTGTAACCTACAGGGAATAATAAGTCATATAAGTGCATTTAATTAAAGTAAAGGACAAGAGCCAGTTAAAAAACCTGCAAGTGAAACATTGTTGCTCAAAGAATTGAAATACGCAAATCACAAATTTCTTAGAACTATGAAGAAAATAATGTTAAAACACAGAAAATGACACCGCTTGTGACCGCAGCCATTGTGTGACAAATGAGACATAAACACTGATACGCTGGGGACAGGTAAAAAGTGTCTTATTTCCATTTTTATCGATTCATTTCAACATGTATTTATTTATTCCAATATATATTTATTTATTTCAATTTTTATTTATTCTTTATCTATTTATTTCATTCTTGCACTCTTGTTCCCCGTGTGGCCGCATGAAATAATTTTATCCGTCATTGGCTCATCAAACTCATCAAAATATTGGGTTCTATTTACGTTTTTCCGCCTCATTAGACATCAGAAAAATACAATTCTGTCTTTTCACTTTATTAGACAGGATTCTTTCCGCTCGGATGCACTTGATCAAGGCCTTGTCTTGTGCTTTAGTCAGCCATGAGGCAAAAAAAAAAAAATCCTCCAACGATCGATGTATTTACACCTCAATAATTACCTACCAACTTTCATTGTGATTCATCCATGAATAATGGAGGAGTAGTCATTTTAGTAAGTTTACTTAACACAAGAAGAACAGGCGCGGGTGTGCAACAGCACACTACAGGCAGAAACAAATTGATTTATATAGCCCTTACAAAACCTGAGAAGTCCTCCAAGTGCTTTACAATAAAGCAAAAATATAGTACGTGACAAATAAAAGGCAGAAAAGTGCTATGTAGTAAAATTGGGGGGCAGGGGGACCATTAGGCTAAAAGTCATTACAACAAATAAAATAAAACGGATAAAATCAGAACACATTAAAACCCTAAAAACCAGGGTACCTTTTAACCTAGATTTAAAACTACTACTTTTACTAGCTAACTCGTAACCTACAGGCAACAAAAGTACCAATAAGTTCATGTGCTATGACCACATGCTCTCTACTGGCCAACACGTAACCCACAGGTACCAATAAGTTTGCAATTATTTAATCAGCTCTGATACCAAAAAAATCCAAATTCGGGCTCTGAGGATTGGTAGTGATAGTACATAGCTACCATGTTTTAAGACGATTAACGTTTGCGATTGATGGAGGTGTAGGCCGAGGTGCGTAGAGTAGCCAAACATTTTACTCAAATAAGAATAGCATGGCTTCAAAATAATATAAAAGTAATAGTAGTCATCCAAAAAAATTACTCAAGTACAAGTAAAAAAGTATTTGGTGAAAAGAATACTCAAGTAATGAGTAACATTCTGAGTAACTGCTTACAATGTTTGAATGATTTTTGTTGTTGTTCTTAAACAATGGTATTTTTTTTTTTCAGCACAAAGTTATCACTATAAACTCTTATTATTATACTGCACTATAACCTATTACATAACCACATTAAGCTGAGGAATACCCCCCCAAAAATCATTGAATTCTAGAGCTGGGAATCTTTGGGCACCTAACGATTCGATTACGATTACGATTCAGAGGCTCCGATTCGATTATAAAACGATTATTGATGCACCCCACTTCCTTTTTTGTTTTGTACATTAGTTCCAAAATTGTTCAAAAATCCTCTCAGGCTAAACCAAACTACTATTTCAGTATCAAGTTAACATATAGCAGTAAACAAGTATACAAAAATAACAGTAAATAAAAAACTCCAGTCCCCATTCTATATCAGCAGCTTTAAACTACTTTCAATTAATTTAATGTTGTGAATCAACCGTTAAAGTTGTTAAAATTGCGCCTGTTATTCCATAATTTCTCTTTTGTCTACTTTCAACATGTAAAAGTTTTAAAACTATTTTAAAGATAGATTCAAATCAATATTTTACCGATTTAGGAGTATTTTAGATAAAAAGTTAATTAGGTTCGCTTGGAAGGTTCGCAACAACAGCCTTGCAGGAAAGTGTACTGCTTTAAGATGGCGGCCGTTACTAACGCCCGCATCTAGTTTTTTGTAGATGTGCTGGTAACGATACCGAAGCTAATATGCATCTAGTCCTATATAAATGATATCTACCGTAACATAATGTGGCTTGTAGCAGCTTTTCGGCAGCAGTCAGGTATGTTGTTGTTTTTTTTTTTTTAATCTCGTGGCATGAGTTGAGCTAGAGCCGTGAGTTGAGCATTGGCGTTACCCGAGGGGCCGGGTAATGAGAAGCATGATGTTTAGCTACTCTCGCTCCGTCCCTAATTGCGTACCGAAGACCGCGCGGCGCGCTGAGTGTGTCGTACTTCTGCTTTACTTGGCATATTTCAATAATCGGAATTTGGATGTTTGTGAATCTTTCTCGAATCTTCCACGGCCGAATCGTGAATAATCTAAGAATCGGAAATTTTGCGCACCTCTATTGAATTCCAGAAAGAGAAAATAATCTACGGAATTAAAGCATCATCTGTCCAAAGAGCATTTCTCTAGTGGAGAAAACATATTTCCCATTATGAGTTTAAAACGATCATATATCCGGTTTCCGTAGTCAATCAGTGCCAATAAAAACTGGGAGAGAGGTTGAAATCCACACTTTCTGATGTCAAATCTTTAATTTTTTTCCAGTGCTTTAAAGAAGCCACATGATTGAACAGGCTGGTGTGATCATAGAACTGCAAGCTTGAGTCTGATTGGTATAATGTAGTCATGTGATTATTGTTGTGATGTCTCATTGGGTAAACCATCAGCGCCAATTTTGGCATCTCTGGCAAAAAAAAGAAAAAAAGTAAAATCTAAGATGGACAATAAAGAGGGAAAAATGTAACGGCTACCCCAAAGTAGCGGCGTACGAGTAGCGTTTCTTCTTAGCAAATCTACTCCAGTAAAGGTAAAATGACTGGCTTAGCAAAACTACTCTTAGAAGTACAATTTTCTCAATAAGTTACTCAAGTTAATGTAACGGAGCAAATATAACGTGTGTAACCTGTCTCTGGGCGTAGGACTTCAATGTTAGATTCCACAAATAGAAGAACAACGACAACTATTTGAGTGGTGTCTTTATGGAGGTAGATTTGTGTCTTTATTATTCAATCAAAACAAAAGTTGCTTCAATCAAATAAAAAGTTGCTTCAATCAAAATATATATTTTCAATCGAAGAAAAAGTCACTTCAATAAAAAAAATGTGTTTGAATGCAAAAATAAATTTGAAACTCAAAAAAATATATTTAAAAACTATTTTTCTTAGATTGAAAATTTTTTTTTTTTAATTTTTTTAAGTCAGTTTTTTTTTTTTGTGAAACATGCCGATGTCACACCCCCGTACCGGTGCCCAATATTCGGCTTGGACTACAGCAGACTCCGATGGCTGGATGGAGCCCTGGTAGCCATTATTCTTGCGTCATACTTTTATGCCATTGGCGTAGTCACCTGCCACTCAAACACACCGGAACTAGCGTTGAAGTTGAATCTTTGTGTCAAAATGATTCAATCGAAAAAAAGTGCCTTCAAAACTTTTTCCACTTCAAAAAAAGAAAAAAAGTGCGTTCAAAACTTTTTCCACTTTTTTTTTTTTTTTTTTTTTTTTTTTTTGATTAAAGCAACTATTATTGCGATTGAATGATTTAGACACAAATGTCCTACCCCTAATATGGCTCAAACACAAAAAGGATTGCTTCAATCAAAGAAAACAGTTTGAATGAAAAATAAAGTGTTCAAATGGGAATTTCTGAGTCCCAAATATTTTTTCACATTCAAACCTTTTTTTCTACGATTGCATTTTTTTTAGTTTTCTGATTGAATTGATTTTTCTTTTGAAATTTTTTTGTTTGTTTGAAGCAACTTATTGTTTGATTGAATAATAAAGACACAAATGTCCTAGCCAAAACGTGGTCCAAACGCAAAATTACATGACTCCAATCAAAAAAAATAATTCAATCAAAGAAAAAGTTTTCAAATATATTTTTTTCAGTTTCAAATTTATTTTTGCATTCAAACACATTTTTTTTTAATTGAAGTGACTTTTTTTTCGATTGAAAATATATATTTTAATTGAAACTTTTTATTTGATTGAAGCAACTTTTTTTTGATTGAATAATAAAGACACAAATCTACCTCCATATGTTTTCAGCCTCTACACAGAGTGTGAGATCTTGAGCCCTCCCCCGGGTGATTCGAGGAATTTAATAAATTAACATTTGAAAAAAAACTGATATAACAGCATAATTTCAGCACCGCATGCATGAGTTTCAACAAATTGGTTTGAAGTGTGCCTCAGCAAAACAATCACGTTCAGCAAATGATGTGATGTGTGCTGTTCAGGTCGAACAGTGTGGATCTGGAGCCCCTCCCGTCCCCTGCCGACAGCGCCGTTTTAACCAATCACAGGCCAAGCTCAGAATTAGGAAGCCAAAGCGATTGGCGGCCCACTCCCTCCCACCTGGCTCCCCAGGCGCGCCCCGTCACAATTAGCTGTATGTATTTTTCCTGTCATTCGTGCCACTTGTGCGGCGTAAACTTGGACAACCAATTGTCGTGTTTCTGCTCCTCAGGCCCAGTCACCCTGGCTTTGCCTGAACCGCTCATCCACAAGACAGATCACTTCCTCTTCTCCTACCCGTGGTTCCACGGGCACATCTCGCGGGTCAAGGCGGCCCACCTGGTTCAGAGTTCAGGGGCCGAGGGTCACGGCGTTTTTCTGGTGCGTCAGAGCGAGACGCGGCGAGGGGACTACGTGCTTACTTTTAATTACCAAGGAAAAGCCAAGGTGGGCCTCACAGAGCAACTGCTTGACCATTCCGGTTCGAGTTCTGACCTCCCAATTGTGTGTGTACGCAGCACCTGCGCCTCTCCTTGACCGAGTGGGGACAGTGCAGGGTTCAGCATCTGCGCTTCCCGTCCGTCGTGGAAATGCTCAGCCACTTCCGCCTCTTCCCCATCCCGCTTGAGTGTGGAGCCGCCGGTGCCGTCACGCTCTCCAGCTTTGTCGTGGCAGGCACCAGCCCTCCGTCGCAAGGTAAGGATGCCCTCTTCCGACTCCTCTGGCGGGGATGACAGTGAATGACTATAAGATTGGAGGTTCAACTCATTTGAACGGAGAGGGGCTGGCTACGAACCAGCCCCTCACAGTTTAAATGGATTGGACTTTTATCTTACAGTAAGTGGCAGACAACACCATAGTCAGTAGAGGTGTGCAAAATTTCCGATTCTTAGATTATTCGCGATTCGGCCGTGGAAGATTCGAGAACGATTCACAAACATCCAAATTCCGATTATTGAAATATGCCAAGTAAAGCAGAAGTACGACACACTCAGCGCGCCGCGCGGTCTTCAGTACGCAATTAGGAACGGAGCGAGAGTAGCTAAACATCATGCTTCTCATTACACGGCCCCTCGGGTAACGCCAATGCTCAACTCACGGCTCTAGCTCAACTCATGCCACGAGATTAAAAAAAAAACAACAACATACCTGACTGCTGCCGAAAAGCTGCTACAAGCCACATTATGTTACGGTAGATATCATTTATATAGGACTAGATGCATTAAAGCTTCGGTATCGTTACCAGCACATCTACAAAAAACTAGATGCGGGCGTTAGTAACGGCCGCCATCTTAAAGCAGTACACTTCCCTGCAAGGCTGTTGTTGCGAACCTTCCAAGCAAACCTAATTAACTTTTTATCTAAAATACTCCTAAATTGGTAAAATATTTAGTAGACAAAAGAGAAATTATGGAATAACAGGAGCAATTTTAACAACTTTAACGGTTGATTCACAACATTAAATTAATTGAAAGTAGTTTAAAGCTGCTGATATAGAATGGGGACTGGAGTTTTTTATTTACTGTTATTTTTGTATATTTGTTTACTGCTATATGTTAACTTGATACTGAAATAGTAGTTTGGTTTAGCCTGAGAGAATTTTTGAACAATTTTGGAACTAATGTACAAAACAAATTAAAAAAAAAAAAAAAAAAAAAAGGAGTGGGGTGCATCAATAATCGTTTTATAATCGAATCGGAGCCTCTGAATCGTAATCGTAATCGAATCGTGAGGTGCCCAAAGATTCCAAGCTCTAATAGTCAGGCATGAAAATCTCTCACCTTTTGGCGAAATTCGCCGTTTTAAAGTAAAAAAGGGTGACCTACGTGAATCGTGTAGATCCGAGGAGAAACTTTTTAAGGGGGGGGGAATAGGCATGTGCCGGTTTCCGGTGTCACGGTTAACCATGGTATGAAAACGTCGCGGTTTCAAAACCACTAAAATTATCTGTCACACCGTAGTACATGATTCGCTATTATTTTTCATGTGTCAAAAATGCAGCCAAAAGTGGCGCGGCAGCGCTCACCCCTTCCCCTGTTTGTTGCTTTGTGTGTCAGTGACGCTATTCCAGTGAACCCAAAAACAAAACACAAGGCGTACATTTTTTCAGTTTATGGAGATCTCAAATTGTGGTAACTGAAATATACAAAATGAATACATTTAAAACGTTGAACAATCGTATTTTTCCATGTGTGAGTAGCTTCAACTGTTTAGCACCATGAAAAAGTTTACCAGCAACAAAACACATTTTCCTTTCAAAATACAAACTAATTAAAAACTTAAAAAGACGAATGTTAGCCCAGGGTTAGCTGGAAGAGCAACTTCGTCGAGGTTTTAAGTCTCACAACCGCTAAGTGAGAAACAAGCTTGAAGTGGAAAAAAGTATAGCATCGAAGATCGCTAATTGCGACAGTAGATCTTGCCCTAAGCACAAATTCACGTTCGCTGGACGAGGGGAGGTCTCACTCCAATATTTTTTTCAGATGAATGCATTGGTAGCATATTAGATTTGGTGAGTAACGGTTTCAATCCTTTTCATATTTTGCTGTATAACAAAGTTACTGCCGTTTGTTGGAACTTGCGTCAAACACTGCCAGAGCTAGCCAAATCTCCAGTGAAAAAATAGCTCCCATTAAGTTAGCGTCAAGCTTGTGTATTTAACAGTAATATAAAAGAAGAAAAGCAAGCTTCTTTCTAATATCGCTGTACACAATGCTCAGCGCAGTTGCGCAAACATTCGCACGCATGCGCACATCAGTTAAAGCGGCGAGTACTCACTATTTTTGTTTTTACTGAGTTTTTTCATGACCTTTTCATTCCCTCAAAAATACTTTTTGCATGTATTACCCTCCCATACTTTTAACTATTGTGTTTTTTTGTGGTAGCTTTCAAGCAGTTGACCACATTAGTCACGTAGCGTATCTAAACTGTCCTTATTTGATATAACTACATTTAAGTCTTTCTTAAGGCATTTTTTAGTACGTTCTGCCTGTATGCATCTAAACAAAAGAAGTTGAGAGCACACGGTACTACTTTGTGTGTCAAATTTGCCTCATATACAGTAGGACGCTTCGCCGATGTAGACATTTTGGCAAAACGCCGCAACATATGTCCTCCACACCGTTCTCACCTTTTTAACCCCTGACCCATTTTCATGCCAGCATAGTATAGTACCACAATATAAATGACCCTCATGTGAAAGATTGTTGTTCAAATCGAATCAGTCGATGGTACCAGGTACCTCCGTGAAGTTGGCCTCCCATCAGGCACAAATTGATCTAAAAATGATGTAAATCGTTTGAGCTACGTTTGTGTTTGTTTGTGCATTAAAAAGTTTTGTTTGTGCTGCTAGTTTTTGAAATATTTACAATTCTCTCATAGGTCAATCTGAGGTGAACCAGCCCCCCTATATTGATTATTAAAAATGGCTAAAAATTGTGTCAGTCGTTTGTGCTGTGAAATTTTTTGTTTGTGCTGCAACGGTTTGTAGATATTATGCTTTCAATTTGTAATGATGACGTCACGCAGCCCCCCCATCGATGGCGGAACGGGACCGCAATGGTGCCATAAATTGGCACCATTTCAGTTCCATTTTGCAGTAAATGGGGGGGGCTGCGTGACTTCATCACTTAAAGTTAATATCTAAAAAACAATAGCAGCACGAAACGAAAATTTTAGAGCATAAACCAGCACAAATGAAGCACAAACGACTAACACCATTTTTACCCATTTTTAATTAAAATGGGGGGCTGGTTGACCTCAGATTGACCTATGAAAGAATTGCAAATATCTCAAAAACAATAGAAGAAACAAAACGTTTTACAGCACAAACGTAGCACAAATGATCGACATCATTTTTACATAAATTTGCGTCTGACGGGGGGCCAACTTCATAGATGTTTAACTGGTTGCCTATCATGGACAACGATAGATGTCCAAAAAAACTAAAAAAAAAAATATATATATATATATATTAATTTTTTTTTTGCAGTCAAAATTTGTTGTATTAATGTCCCATTGACAACCAAACATGCTCAATGAACGGTTTTAAAGCTTGATAATAGTTATTCTACTTGTTTGGATAATCATTCTACAGAAAAAATTTAGACAGAATAGTTCTATAATTCAGCAGAAAAAGCAGGTATGGTCATAGGCGTTTTTGTCGTTTCTACATACTATGGTCACATCCAGAGGTGTTTGACTTTTGTGGCGGGGGGGACTTGTTGATGACCCCAAAACGCAGTGTCAGCAATAAAATTAATTGAGATTTAATTTGTGTTGGATATGTTCTGAAATAAATGATAAAAACCTGACGAAGCTGGTGATTTCTTTGGCGATGAACTTAACCCTTTAAGGTCTGGGCCTATTTTGTCTGATTTTGCATGCCTTTGAAGTTGCCTTTATATTTCAAAGAAAGAATTGTTTACGATGGCCTGGTTTGGTCCCTTTTTTTGTGACACCTTGAACTTCATGTCCAAACTGTTGTTTCCGTCACTGACCAATTATAAATCATCATTTTGGGCCCAAAAAGACCAAAAATTCCACAATCGTTTTGTCAAAATTTTTAATTTTGATGTCCAATTGACAACCAAACATGCGTAACGAACCGTTTTGAAACTTTGTAATATTTATTCAACATGTTAGGATGAACATTCAACCAAAAAAATTTAGCATAAATAGTCTTATATTTGACAATTAAACATAAACAACAGGTATAGCATAGGCGTTTTTTGCCTTTATACATGCTCTAGTCAAAACAGGTTATATACAGCAGACCGAACAGTGAAAAAAAATATACCATCTAACACAAAAAGTGTTTAGAGGCCATCTCTTTATGAGTTTAGGTATTGCGGCCCATCACCTGATGAAAACTATGTACACACAATCAAGCTTCTTGAACACACATTTATATACACAAATTGAGAAGACTGATTGTGGGAAAAAATGTATATATATATAACATTGGGGGAAAAAAAGTATTTTCAAAAATATTTACAATAAACAAGTTAAATTTTTTTCAGGCATGCCACTCCGAAAAGCAGTTTCGTCCTGGAATTCGAAACAGGGCGACATCACACAGCCCACACTTCCATGGGGTGTCGGTCCTCTTTCCACCCTTCCATTTTCATTTCACTTTACTTTCATTGTCACTATAAATGTACATGAAAAAAAGTCAGTATTTATGAAAATAATAAAGTATAAAATAAAAATATATACAGCAATAAATAATAATGGAAATCTATATGTATGACAATAGAAAGAATACCATAGCTGAATATGTGCTACATCCCTAATCTTCATATAGAAAGAAGATCACCACAATTATAAATTCCTGCCTTGGATGCACACAGTTCACGTACGACTTTGATCTGATATGCACATTTTATTATTATATACACAAACACACACTTATATTGCATCAAAATTAACTTTGTCATGCAATATCAAAAGAAACTTTCAAAAGAAACTTTTTCCAGCCTAAAAAAAAAAAAAGTGAGTTTGCTTACCTCTGCTCGTCGATGGCGTCACCCACGTGTTCAAATACGTCACTATCTTCACTCGAGGACTCTTCCGAAGAAGACGATGATGACGAATTTGGACCATCCTCTTCCTCAAGTTGATCAAATAGCACAATTGCTTGCGCTAAATTTAGTTTTCCGTTCATTCTCAAAGTCACACAAAGTCGCTGATTGATCCAAACGGCCGTCAGCTCGCCACCTCGCTGCTTCAGAACACTCCTCCCTCTCGTTCGGTGGAACCTCGCATGGCAGTTATATTTATTTAAAAAACGCATTTTCTGCTTCCACTGTGACTTCGAAAGGGTTCGTTTGATTTGTGGTTTTTTCATGGAGCTTCCGTTTTGAAAAAGGACAAGAAATGATGGAAATATAGACACAAACAAATGATCCATGCAGCGTTTTAATGTTTTTTTGAGAGGACAATAAAACTATAAAACTTAAATGACAATATCTCACGTTTTAATTGGTCGATTGACTTCAAATAATAACGAGAGTAAACCGCAACTTCCGCACTTTAAAACGAGACCAGCCAACGGCATGTGGGTGACGTATTTAAAACGTGAGGGCGCTTCAAAGACGACGTGCGCTGAGGACGCGCCGGCGCGTCCTCCGACTCTCAAGGGTTAACTTGTAAAGACTGGCGAACGGTGGTCGGTGGAGGACCGTGGAGATGTATTGTTGAGTCAGTTCACGGATGCGCACCCCACGCTCCTATTTTTCTATAATTCGCATCTTCATTTCAATGATAAGCGTCACCTTTTTCCTTGTTTCACCACCTGTACTAACCTTTTTGAAACCTGTGTTGATTTCTCCCACAAGAAAGTCAGCCGTGCGTCCGTCTGCGGTGCTGTCATGTCGTCGTATTTCGAGCATGTCGACAGATATAGAAACAAATGGCGAGTCAAATTTTATGTCGGATGTCAAAAAGATCGTGTGTCGAAACGTTCATATGTCGAGGTACAACTGTGTATATGTATACTACCGTAATTTCCCGAATATAAGGCGCAACCGTGTATAATGCGCACCCCAAATTTACTTGTAAAATCTAGGGGAAATTATTGTGCGCGTTTTTAACGCGCACCCTAATTTTAGCACCAATAAATAGAAGGATACAAGAAAACAGCTCGTGTACAGATACAGAAATGTCATTTTACTTACTGGTGAAACACAGCACAAGCATAGCATATTGATAGTTCAAAACATTACCATAAACTGACAATACTTACGGTAATAATATGATTTGACAACTTCTCCAATTTACCAGAATCTAGGAGAAAACAAAACAGATGTGACTTTTCTTTTAAAGGCTGCTGTATAACTTGCTCATTTCATCATGATGAATAAATGTTTCTTCCATAGATTGATACGGTAAAATGAAAGTGAGAACGTAAGTCGGAAAGCCGTGAGAGCTCATCGCTGTCAACATGACAGTAACAATAGGAACTATTGTTATTTGGTTTGAGTTTCCCGATGGACCGATATAGTTGATGGACACAGGAAGTGTGTGTGCTTCCGTTTGTTATGGTCCGAGTTGCGGAGCTGCAATAAACGTCGACTCAAATGAGTTCAAGAAACTAAATTCTGTGCTTTATGAAGAGTGGAAAAAAAGCAGACTTTAACACAATGGAAATCATTCGGCCGATTAGAGTGAAATATTTCCGAAACAAAATGGTGACATCACGTACCGTAATGGTCGGCAACAGGTCACCACACACGTTTCTTCAACACAACGTGGCCGTGTCAATAAAGAAAATCGGTTTATATATATGTAATATATATATATTTCTGTCTCCATCCATGTACCCGTTTATAATGCGCACCATGATTTTACAAGTTAATTTTTGGGGAAAAAAGTGCATGTTATATTCGGGAAATTACGGTATATTACACAAAAAGGGTTTGGAGCATATCTCTTTGTAAGGTTAGGTATGGCACCCATCACCTTATCAAAAGTATATACATACAATCAAGCTTCTCGAACACATACATCTATATACAAATTGTAAAAATTGACAGTGAAAACCCTAAAAAATTAAATATAACATTGAAAAAAAGTCTTTTCAAAAATATTTAAAAATATTGACAATAAACTAGTTCAGTTCAATTTTTTCAGGCATGCCACTCAGTTTCCCTTTGAACAGGACAAAGAGTTTACGTCACACAATACGTCACACAGCCCGCCGTTTGCGCGCTGCTGTCACTTCTCTCTCGTCGACACATCCCAAGGAAACAACGACAAATCTGGCTGATCCTCTTCCTCGAGTTGCTGAAATTCGATTGACTTCAAGTAAAAAAGGGCGTGGGCCTCAACTTCCGCACTTTCAAATGAGACCAGCGGCACGTAGGTGACGTAATTACAGCGTGACAAGGCTTCAATAATGATATGCGTAGAGGTGTCGCCGCAGACACGTTCAGTGTTAAAGGGTTAAACATAGCCGTTAAGTCTTTTTGAGAGAAATGTAGTCCTGATGGGATTGTCCTCATTCCAGGTCAGCTCTCTGGCGCTCTCTTGATGCCGTTCTCCCTGCACCGCTGGAACTCGGAGCCCAGCCTGGCTCACTGCAGCGGTCCTCGCAGCTGCAGCCATCCCCCCTCTTCATCATCGTCCTCCTCATCCTCTTCATCCTCTTGTGCCGCCACGGGCGTCTCCGGCCCACAGTTGCCCCGTCGCACCGCCGCGGCCCCGCCGTCCGCTGCCGCCCCGGCCCCCTTGCGGCGTAGCGAATCGGCGGGTCGGCGGCCCCTCCGCCACACCGGCCCGCACCCAGCCGTCATCCCCCGGCGGGACTCGGACTACGAGCTGGAGCCCGAGCGCGGACGCAAGCGGGCCATCGACAACCAGTACATGTTGTTCTGAAAGCTTGGCTACGGGTGTCCACATGAATGTATTCAGATGCTTAGGAGGGAGGAGAGCGGGCGGCTTTACTTCAAGCCCGACGAGCAAAAAACATTTTGATACATTTTTATAAAAGGCAACAACCAATGAAGCACCATCTTAGCACGCGTCAACGGTGAAGTGACCACTTTGAACTTCTGTTGGCCGCCTCCCCCTTTCCTTGCTTTGCTCACGCTAGATCACTTTTTTAAACTAAATATTTCTATATTTGGCCTTATGTTCCTTGTGTCTTTTCAAACACATTGACACCCTCTTCTTTCCAGTGGGGGAACAAATCATGGGGCGGGGGATATGACCGGGCCCCCTAAAACCAAATAATAACGATCCATCATAGTATCATCACACAACATATGAATAAATTATCACAGAGGTCACCTATGTCATTTTGAAGTACTAAGTCATATTGTTTTATGAGTTGACAAGTTACATTGCCCCTACTAATGTAACAACATATCAGTATGGCGCTACCTTGAGGCCGCTAACGCCTGCTGAAACCATAATGGGAAAGGCAATACCTAGTATGGCTGCTTAAAGTATTTAACTCATTGGCTGCCATTGACAGCGATAGACGTCCAATCCATTTGTTCATTTGCTGCTGCCAGCCCTCCCAATTCAAATGGATTGGACATCTCTAGTGACATGTGAGTGAAAATATTCCAATTTATAAAGTGAAATGTAACTGAAAATAAGTCATACAGCACAACTTTTATTTAACACACTTACACATATAATACAAGGGAGCATTATGGCCAAATAAGAGAAGAAAAAATAGGACTGCAAGAATAAAGTCATAATATGAGGAGATTAAAGTTGAAATATGAAGAGAATAAAGTCATTCGTTGCAATACTATGAGGACAAAAAGTCACATAATTATGAGAATAAAGTAATATTACGAGAAAAAAAGTCTCAATGTTATGGGAGAAAAGTAATATTACGGTATTCAGTCGTAATATTTCAAGAAAAAACTCGTAATATTACGAGATTAAAGTCACTACAATACATATCTTTACGTAATGTGGATGGATGCACTGTGGCTAATTTAGCTAAAATTAACTACTACATTCGTAGTGCCTCGCTGCTTCCGATAAAATGAACAATATTGCGAGCATCTCATGAGGCTGCATTTTCGAATCGGTTTCACAAATAAAGAATCTTTTGGCACATCAACGTCAAATTATAAGCAATATAAGGATTTATCCTAATACTTGGTCTTAGCTCCCAATTTATTTGTTCATTTTAACAGATGCGGTTCGGAGCTACATAAAGTACGTAGCAACTGATTTAGCTAAATTAGCCGTGCTACTTCTATAAGAATTACGTAACAAAGATACGTAACATAACTTAAATTTAACTTAAACTTTTTTCTCGTATTATGACTTCATTCACGTAGTCCTATCTTTTTCTAGTCCTAATACTCAATCACAATGACATTACTGTCACGCTTGTAAAAGTTTTAAGCATCCGTGTCTTGGCTTTACTAAGCTAATGACGGACTTTTTCAACTATTGAAACGACGAGTGAGCTAAATAGGAAGTTTTTTCATCCATGCTTAAAGGGGAAATTCGGAATTTTTGACTTCAGGTCTAATCTTCGAGTTAACGAGGTTTTAATTAGTTGGTGGAGTTGATTTCAACACATTCAGTGTAGTTTGATAGTTATATGTTAGTTTCAGGGTTCCGGAGTGGCTAAGCTAGTGCGAGTCAATTGGGCCGACTTGGCAGTCCCCAAAAAAAAAAAAAAAAAACACTCTTGAAAATCATCGATGACCCATGCAATCAATAGTGTTGATTATGTTTACAGGATTTAAGTTATTAAAATTTACCATTGCATGTCACTAATTGCAGTATGAACAGCAACATTTGTAATCCAGAAACTCTGCAGAGGAGCAGGGTGGAGTGATATCACATCGTTTTTTTTTTTTTTTTTTTTTTTGAACTGCAGATTTTTTATGTTGTAGCCAGCAGCAAGCACATTTCACCATGTTGCCGGCTGTCAGTTAATTCAGCAGACTGATGCTGTATTCGAGGAAAGTGGGAAGTCAGAGTTTCCAACATCCAATCTGGAAAAATATCATTGGAACGCCTCAACTATTTAATCGCTTACAAGAAGGCAGGATTGCTGGAGGTCAAAATGTCTTTTGATGGCCAAAATTTAAAAAAACAACTTGTCGCGGTCATCCATTTTTGCTGTTTACATTCATTTGTAACGCTTTGAGGTTGCAACTTGTACCCTCCGAGCGGGATAAGTCCGACTTTTCACCTATATCGAATTCAGCCTGAGCTTGAGTGGCCGAAGCACTCCTCTCTATTGTGGTCATATTACACATCTAAAAAAAAAAATAGTCCTTCAGAATGAAATGAATTACAACAGTTTTTTGTGACATTGCTTTGGCCGCATGAGTGTTTTGGAACAATGATCTGCATTTTGAATGTATTTGACTGTGTTGGATCTGTTCGTAGATCTGTTTCTTTTTTTTATTGACATGTTTAGTTGGTCCCATTGACTCGCGCTAGCTTAGCCACTCCGAAACCCTGAAACTAACAAATAACTTACAAACTGCACGGAATTTGTTGACATCGACTGTACCAATTAATTACACTCCCGCTAACTCGAAGATTAAGCCTAATGTCAAAAATTCGGAACTTCCGCTATTAGCCATTTGAGGGCCCGGTTTATCCTATTTCCGTTTTGAACAACAATCTTGGGGCGATTGCCTCATTCAGGCCCCCTCAAACTCCACCCCTACTCCTGTTTGTCTCTCGTTTAAAGGAGCAATATGTAAACTGGTAGCCAAAAATGGTACTGAAACTATGTAGGATTGAAATATTGAGAGCTCACCATGCTCTCTCCTTTCGGCTTGCCTGATAAGAGAAGCGTGATGCGTTATCAAACCAATCTTGCATTTCAATCGGAAAAAGACAGAGGCTAACAAGCTACACATTAACGTTAGCAATCATCATGTGAACATACTAGTCCTTCTCAAAAAAATTACCATATTGTGATAAAGTTAATTATTTTCTGTAATGTACTGATAAACATTAGACTTTCATATATTTTAGATTCATTACACACAAATGAAGTAGTTCAAGCCTTTTATCATTTTAATATTGATGATTGTGGCAAAAAAAAGTCAAGAAAAACCAAAAATCCTTATCTAAAAAAATTGGCATATTTCATCCGACCAATACGAAAAAGTGTTTGATACAAAAAAAGGTCAACCTTCAATTAATTATATTAGCTATGCATTCAATACTTGGTCCGGAATCCTTTTGCAGAAATGACTGCTTCAATGTGTCGTGTCATGGAGGCAATCAGCCTGTGGCACTGCTCAGTTGTTATGGAGGCCCAGGATGCTTCGATAGCGGCCTTAAGCTCATCCACAGTGTCTGGTGTCTCTCAACTTCCTCTTCACAATATCCCACAGATTCTCTACGGGGTTCAGGTCAGGAGAGTTGGCAGGCCAATTGAGCATAGTAATGCCATGGTCAGTAAACCATTTATTTACCAGTGGTTTTGGCCCTGTGAGCAGGTGCCAGGTCATGCTGAAAAATGAAATCTTCATCTCCACAAAGCTTTTCAGCAGATGGAAGCATGAAGCGCTCCAAAATCTCATAGCTAGCTGCATTGACCCTCCCCTTAATATAACACAGTAGACCAACACCAGCAGCTGACATGGCACCCCAGATCATCACTGACTGTGGGTACTTGACACTGAACTTCAGGCATTTTGGCATTTCCTTCTCCCCAGTCTTCCTCCAAACTCTGGCACCTTGATTTCCGACATGCAAAATTTGCTTTCATCTGAAAAAAGTACTTTGGGCCACTGACTGTTGTCTCCAACAGTCCAGTGCTGCTTCTCTGTAGCCCAGGTAAGGCGCTTCTGCCATTTCCAGCACACGCCTGTGCACGGTGGCTCTGGATGTTTCTACTCCAGACTCAGTCCACTGTTTCTGCAGGTCCCCCAAGGTCTGGCCCTTCTCCACAATCTTTCTCAGGGTGCGGTCACCTCTTCTGGTTGTGCAGCGTTTCCTGCCACACTTTTTCCTTCCCAGAGACTTCCCACTGAGGTGCCTTGATACAGCACTCTGGGAACAGCCTATTCGCTCAGAAATTACTTTCTGTGTCTTAGCCTCTTGCTTGAGGGTGTCAATGATGGCCTTCTGGACAGCAGTCAGGTCGGCAGTCTTGCCTATGATTGCGGTTTTGAGTAATGAACCAGGCTGGGAGATTTTAAAAGCTTCAGGAATCTTTCGCAGGGGTTTTGAGTTAATTTGTTGATTCAGATGATTGGGTTGGTAGCTTCTTTAGAATACCTTTTCATGATATGCTAATTTTTTGGGATTTTATACCAAAATCATCAATATTAAAACAGTAAAAGGCTTGAACTACTTCAGTTGTGTGTAATGAATCTAAAATATACGAAAGTCCTAATGTTTATCAGTACATTACAGAAAATAATGAACTTTACCACAATATGCTATTTTTTTAGAAGGACTAGTACAGCATGTGTAGTCTACAACCTCTGTATGTTACATACCAAAAAGTAAATGAGTACATGACGCTACAGGCTTCAACCTAAGGGTTTCAAATTGCACCGGGGTCGGTACACAAATCATAATTTTTAGCGAAGTAAGTTAACAAATGTAATACTAGTACATCGATAGCAACCACAAAAACTATTTTGCTTCGCCATCCATTTGAATTACGGACAAACATATGCGTACGCGTAAAGATGCTATCTTTGCCCGGGTCAAACGACCCCATCCATGTTAAACGTGCACAAGTGTGTCAACTTTAATCATATTTCAAATATCAGTTTACCATATTAACACAATACAGTATTACTACAGAGCTGAGTTATGCGCACCAATATAGGACTTTTCTCAACAAATATTAGCATGCTTATAAGTAATATTTTATTTTCTTTGCACTGGTCTATGGACCCAGAAGCTACATAAAGTTAGCACGAAAAATTCCATTCATATTCCTATTGTCAGTTTAGCATACAGGAAAGTAATGTAGCAAAACTCAAAAGTACATCGCCTTTCGAGAAGTCGTGCAACTATGGCGTTTTTTCCTCCTTATCAATTGTCTCCATTGTTCGTAAGCATCTCCAATGCATATCCTTCTTTTGTTTCTGAATTTGTCACGACTGATTCGACATGCGGATCGAGATTTTTTTTTTTTCCTCTATTTTTACACGACGTCGTTAATTCTGACTGCAAACGTATTAGCAATCTTAGTTTACGTAGCAAAGCGCGGATCTCGCTGATTGGTGGAGGGCGGGACATCCTTTGTAAACACAGAATCAAAACAATAAAAGGGGCTGAGTAAAATGGAAAAATTTCGACTTGAAATTTGTGTTAGAACTATTTCCAAAAAGCATGTCTAAGTGAATTATTAGGGCTATCTCGTGAATAATTGAATTGTGGATCTTACATAATGCTCCTTTAAGCCTTCTCATGCTCCCTCACAACGTTTCAAACTGTTGACCACCATTTTTCTATGAAAGCAGGACAGTGGCTAGTGGATAACGCTGCCGACATCTCACAAAATATTCATTGAAGACTGCATTGTGGTCAGGTGTTTGAATTTCCATCTGTTTCCTGGCTATGCTTTTGATCCTCTCCCAAAATGATGACTTTTCAGCCAAGCTGCCCCGTGGTGCGTTTCCGTACCGGCTGGATTTTGAACACATTTATATGGGAGTGGTGTGTAACAATGTCTGACACCCCCCCCCCCCCCCCCCTAACTCATAGCTGCTATTTACAGCCAATGAGTGTTTCAATGTTTTACAATACACACGTAGCATTAACTGGTGTGCGACCTCACTGCACCAAACCTACATCCGCCACACTTTATTTTGTAGCAATGAGATGTCTTAACACTAACACGAGTCCGATTATTTTTCTCTCATTTTATCAACAAAAATGGACACGTGTGATGTTCTCACAACTGTAACATGTTGACCCGTCACCAGTCCTCTCTTTGCTTTAAAAACAAAAAAAAAGTAAGTGTGTCGTGCAATATCATTGATTCCATTTGTAATCATAGTGTTCTCATCTTTTTTTTTTTCTCCCTAATCAGTGGTGGGGAACTTTGTTATTATTATCTGGTCATCTGAGGGCCAAACTCAATTAAAATGAACAAATATGAACAAGTGTTTATTGTTCATTATGATGAGCATTTATATAAATTATATAAACACACACATTTATATACAACAGTTCCTACTTTTTATTTTCTAGAATGGCTCCATGTTGGTTACCCTAGCCCTTGCATCAGAGCTTCTTATTTTTTTATACTATGACCACGATGATGTCATTGTGCCGTTGAGTTGAGTTGATTGGAAAATGTCCCGTTATTGAATTGAACATGTTCTCAATACTGTTTGTGTTTACCTCAGCACTGTAAAGCCCCTTCCCACACCAGAGCTTTGAAATGAAGACATCTTTTTGTTGGCAATCCCTTTTCATTTATGCCTTTTAAATTATATAGCAACTGTACATTGGACTCTCCTGTTTTTTTTGTTTTTTTTAAATAAACCTAACCCAACTAAAGCCTCTTTGCAGGGTATCTGCCGCTTCAAGGAAATCATATTTATGATCTTGAGTAAAGGACTTGTGGGTTCAGTTTCCAATTAACTATGGATGTCCTGATCACATATTTTTGCATGCGAGTCTGAGTCACCTAATTTTGAGGATCTGCCGATGCAGAGACTTGATCAAATAGCACGGAAATGTATTAAGGGGCAGTGGAAAGAACATCCAATGGCGTATCGCACGCAACACGTCACTTTTGCTCATTAATATTCATGACGTTAGTAACTGTTGCGAGGAGGATCAAGCTCGCGTTTGTCCCTTATGCTATATGCATGTACATAGTGTAAGAATGAGATGTTTACTGAGCTAAACCTACCAATTCTGTCTGAAAATGATGTCCCTGGTGCTAAATTCACTGTTAAAGATGTGGAAGAACATAAAAATGTTCAGTTAAAGAGATGGCTTGAGTGTCGAGGGCTGAAAAAGACAGGAAAAAGAGCCGACCTGATCCATTGGTAGGTTTTTTTGTCGACATTTTCTTGGATCAACAATCTATCCTTTACCACCATATGCCCTTTCTTTCTTATATATTATATCCTCTGGTTGTCTTACGTCTCTGACCGTTCTTGGGGGTAATTTGCATTGCTATTTTTGTGTAGCGATTGCAAATATTACTCAGTGACAGCCAACGAACAGTTTTAATTTTTCATTAACATCTCAATTCTATAATTTATTGACACTTCCCCCTGACTAAAGTTTTTTTTAAAACAGAAAAGGTAACAACAGTGGCAGTCAGATACCATTTTAATTTTTTTGCAGGTCATTCATTGTCAGACAGAAGCAGCACGACAAAACGCCAAGCTAAAAAATAAGTAGTAAATATCAAAATGGCTTACCTCTTCATCCTCTGTAGGACCCCCAACAAAATGTTTACTGCATATGAAGGTGAATGGCTTTACCTTGCTGGCGTTAAACTGGTCTTTTGACATTCGCACAAGTTGATCCATTCTTCACATTTTTCCTCCGAATTTTTGCCTTCGGGAAGCGTATGAGAAAAACATCCTTCATGTATCGTAATATCTAGAGTCGTTTCTACAAGTTCCATAGCAGCAGTGTTTACTGGGCATGTTCTTTTTTGTAAGATTACTGGCAGAAAAATGGAGTAATAACATGAGTTGTACGCGAGGGCGTGTCTATGTTGACCCACTCCTGGGTTAAGATGGCAACGTACGGTCTAAAAATAGCATTCGTGCGGTACGCTATTTGAACTACCGTAATTTTCGGACCATAAGGCGCACCTGACTATAATCTGTTTGACATAAAAACGGCATTTGTTCAAAGATAAGCCGCACTGGACAATAAGCCGCAGCTGTCCTCACTGTGTTATGGGATATTTACACCGAAATATATTAACCGGTATTACTTTATTTGACAGTGGTATCCTAAGACCAAATGAATCTTCATTGCTTCAAGAAGCTTCATTTGGCCATCACTGCTCCCTTGGGGGAGACAGTCAACCTCTGCTGCCACCTGCTTTTAACACATTTGTCATCCAACATGCTTCTTAGCATGCATTGCAGCGCTACGGATGTAAATAACAATCAAAATTCCTGTTCTCTGATAATTATTTCTTCAGTTACTCTTCCATTTGTTTCATTAATTGGTAGCTCTTGTATTTGGTAACACTATGTGACAGTGGTGCCATAAAACTGTCATAAGACCATCATAATTATGACATGACACTTCCATGAGCATTAGTGACTGCTTATAACATGTCATTTTGTGTCATCTGGCAAATGATCTCACTGTTGACATAATTTGCCGGATGATACCTAATGACATCTGATAATGCCCATGATAGTGTCATAATCATTTCACAATTATGATGGTCTTATGGCAGTCTTATGACGCCGCTGTCAAATTAAGTCTTACCTAATAACCCAAATCAATCAACAAATAAGCAGAACTGTACTATAAGCCGCAGGATACAGAATGAGAGGGAAAAGTAGTGGTAAACTATTCAAACATTACAGCCAGATAAAGGAGTTATTAGTACAGCAGTTGTTAAGATGAAGCGGGGGGCGCCTTTTTTTTTTGTGCAAATCACTTGCGCAGCACAAAATAAGGTGCAACAACACACCAACAAATTACATTTAAATATTTAGTTTTACATAAATAAACTTATATAGTATATCCTACAAAATAAAGTTGGTCATCCAAAGTGATATATTGAGATAAAGTAGTGTTCAAAATAATAGCAGTCTAATGTGGATAACTAGATTAGTCCAGGTTTTCAGTATTTTTTTTATTGCTATATGGCAAACAAGTTTTTGATTGATTGATTGATGATTGATTTCGAACCGTAATAACGGAATACAACAAGAGTGGAGAAAAAAAACAACAACATTGATAACAGTAATGATGTTGCTCGAAAAGGAGGGGAAGAGGCCAAGCTTTTTTGGGTCCCACCCCCAATTCACTCTTAAAAAAATTCCATGAGAATACAGTCATTTCCCAATATAACAACAACTGTACCAATCATAATGATTATACTGACAGTATTAGTTGCAGTGATAATAATAACACCAATATATATATATATATAATATACATTACATACAGTATATACTGTATATACAGTAATATATATATGGCGGAAAACACTCCGGTGACTTGAAGTTCCGCTCTGAGACCCCCAATTTAGCCGACTTTCAAAATTGTCCGATATGCATGTGTGATACATCATTGGAAAGCTTAAAATCTCAACTTTCTGGGGGAAGAAAAATTTTGAGCAGGAGGGCATTTTTTAAAAAAAAATATTTTTTTAAACAGCAAAACCCTATCTGGAGGTGAGAGCACGCGAGAACAGAATTACAGACACCATGACTTTAACGAGATATTATCGCATTCTTATCTTGTTTTGATCCAAAAACTCCACATAGTATGTATCACCGAGTGTCAAGACACAGCTATGAATGGCCAAAGCTGGATTTTGGGGGTTTTAATGTGTGAAACATGAATATAACAAGGGTCGCGATGCAGAAATCGCAGACATCAAGGAGTGGTCGAGATTTTCTTTTTCATATATTTTCCCTTTTAAACGTTTTTTTCAACTTTTTTTTTGTTTGGATCAATTATTTCTCATCTAACATATCGGAGAAAATGCGACACTAACAAATAAAATACAATTAAGCGACCGTCATGAGGTAGATATCCGTGACTTTTTTACAGACATTTTTTTCGTTGTCACATAATTTGTTTAAAACTTTAAAATATGTGAGTGAATAATTTTTTTAAGTCGGTTGTTTTTTTTTTTAAACGAAATATGAGACATCAATGAATGATTCTAAGCTAAAAACGACAGACATTTTGAACAATAAATGTAATTACCTTTGTTTTATGGCTGGGTTAAAACAAAAGCGGTTGCGCGACGTCTGTAAACGGGGGTTTTCAGGGTAAAACAGACAAATTAAAAATAGTTCGGGGGTTTAATGTGCCATGGATCTGTTATGGCAGCATATAGACATATTGTTCTATCAAACACAACAGTTGTTTTAGCTTAAAATACTGGAGTTTCTTTTAAAGAGGAGTGCAAGAGCAGAAACTGCTTTTTCAGTCTTGTCTGTGTTTTCCACCATATATATATATATACATATATATATATATATATATATATATATATATATATATATCGCTATATAAGTGTAACACCATTTACCATATATATATATACATACATACATACATACATACAGTGGGGCAAATAAGTATTTAGTCAACCACCAATTGTGCAAATTCTCCTACTTGAAAAGATTAGAGAGGCCTGTAATTGTCAACATGGTAGACCTCAACCATGAGAGAGAGAATGTGGGAAAAAAACAAAATCACATTGTTTGATTTGTAATGAATTTATTTCCAAATTAGAGTGAAAAATAAGTCTTTGGTCACCTACAAACAAGCAAGATTTCTGGCTGTCAAAGAGGTCTGACGTCTTCTAACGAGGTCTAACAAGGTCTAACAAGGCTCCACTCGTTACTTGTATTAATGGCACCTGTTTTAACTCATTATCGGTATAAAAGACACCTGTCCACAATCTCTGTCAGTCACACTCCAAACTCCATTATGGCCAAGACAAAAGAGCTGTCGAAGGACACGAGAGACAAAATTGTAGACCTGCACCAGGCTGGGAAGACTGAATCTGCAATAGGTAAAACGCTTGGTGTAAAGAAATCAACTGTAGGAGCATTTATAAGAAAATGGAAGACATACAAGACCACTGATAATGTCCCTTGATCTAGGGCTCCATGCAAGATCTCACCGGTGAGCAAAAATCCCAGAACCACTCAGGGCGACCTAGTGAATGACCTACAGAGAGCTGGGACCACAGTAACAAAGGCTACTATCAGTAACACAATGCGCCGCCAGGGACTCAAATCCTCAAGCCAGACGTGTCCCCATGCTGAAGCCAGTACACGTCCAGGCCCGTCTGCGGTTCGCTAGAGGGCATTTGGATGATCCAGAGGAGGACTGGGAGAATGTGTTATGGTCAGATGAAACCAAAATAAAACTTTTTGGTAGAAACACAGGTTCTCGTGTTTGGAGGAGAAAGAATACTGAATTGCATCCAAAGAACACCATACCCACTATGAAGAATGGGGTTGGAAACACCATACTTTGGGGCTGTTTTTCTGCAAAGTGACCAGGACGAATGATCTGTGTAAAGGAAAGAATGAATGTGGCCATGTATCGAGAGATTTTGAGTGAAAATCTCCTTCCATCAGCAAAGGCATTGAAGATGAGACGTGGCTAGGTCTTTCACCATGACAATGATCCCAAACACACAGCCAGGGCAATAAAGGCGTGGCTTCGTAAGAAGCATTTCAAGGTCCTGGAGTGGCCTAGCTAGTCTCCAGATCTCAACCCCATAGAAAATCTGTGGAGGGAGTTGAAAGTCCGTGTTGCCCAACTACAGCCCCAAAACATCACTGCTCTAGAGGAGATCTGCATGGAGGAATGGGCCAACATACTAGCAACAGTGTGTGAAAAGCTTGTGAAGAGTTACAGGAAACATTTGGCCTCCGTTATTGCCAACAAAGGGTACATAACAAAGTATTGAGATGAACTTTTGGTATTGACCAAATACTTATTTTCCACCATGATTTGCAAATAAATTCTTTAAAAATCAACAATGTGATTTTCTTTTCTTTTTTTTTTTTTTTTCCCACATTCTTTTTTCACATTCATGGTTGAGGTTTACCCATGTTGACAATTACAGGCCTCTCTAATATTTTCAAGTGGGAGAACTTGCACAATTAGTCACTCAATCAATCAAATTTATTTATATAGCCCTTTACAAAACCCGAAAGGCCCTCAAGTGCTTTACAACAAAACATGGCTCAAGATAAATAAAAGGCAGGAAAATATTATACGACATTAAAATAAATAAATAAATAAATACAACAAAAAAATAAAAACAAAGACAGCTCATCGCGATAAAAGTCCAGCAAATAAAAAAAATAAAACCGATAAAATCCAAAGACATTAAAAAACCCTTCAGCAAATAAAACCAGGCTATCCTAATCTGTGTAAAAGGTGAGTCTAGGGTTAGGGATTAGGTGTGTTTTTAGCCGAGACTTAAAAAGACCTAGATCCGTGATGGTGCGGATTTCGGGGGGAAGGCTATTCCACAGCCTGGGGGCAGCAACCCCAAAGGATCGGTCTCCCCACTGTTTAAGTTTCGACCTCGGAACATCTAAAAGAAGCTGGCCGGTCGAGCGAAGAGTCCTGCCAGAGTTACGGAAAGTTGAAATTTCCGATAAATAAGATGGAGCCTGGCCATTAATAGAATTAAAAACAAACAGTAAAAGTTTGAAATCAATTCTAAAATGGACTGGAAGCCAGTGGAGTGATTATAGCACGGGGGTAATATGTTCACGTCTAGGTGTACCTATTAAAAATCGAGCATCAGCATTTTGAACAAGTTGCAATTAGTAGTTGACTAAACAAGTTGCAATTAGTAGTTGACTAAATATATATATATATATATATATACAGTGCCTTGCAAAAGTATTCGGCCCCCTTGAATCTTGCAACCTTTCATTTCAGGCTTCAAACATAAGACATGAAATTTAATTTTTTTGTCAAGAATCAACAACAAGTGGGACACAATCGTGAAGTTTAAACTTTTTTAACAAATAAAAAACTGAAAAGTGGGGCGTGCAATATTATTCGGCCCCTTTACTTTCAGTGCAGCAAACTCACTCCAGAAGTTCAGTGAGGATCTCTGAATGATCCAATGTTGTCCTAAATGACCGATGATGATAAACAGAATCCACCTGTGTGTAATCAAGTTTCCGTATAAATGCACCTGCTCTGTGATAGTCTCAGGGTTCTGTTTAAAGTGCAGAGAGGATTATGAAAACCAAGGAACACACCAGGATGGTCCGAGATACTGTTGTGGAGAAGTTTAAAGCCGGATTTGGATACAAAAAGATTTCCCAAGCTTTAAACATCTCAAGGAGCACTGTGCAAGCCCATCCATCCATCCATTATCTTCCGCTTGTTCCGGGGTCGGGTCGCGGGGGCAGCAGCTTTAACAGGGAAGCCCAGACTTCCCTCTCCCCAGCCACTTCAACCAGCTCCTCCGGCGGGATCCCAAGGCGTTCCCAGGCCAGCCGAGAGACATAGTCTCTCCAGCGTGTCCTGGGTCGTCCCCGGGGCCTCCCGCCGGTGGGACATGCCCGGAACACCTCTCCAGGGAGGCGTCCGGGAGGCATCCGAACCAGATGCCCGAGCCACCTCAGCTGGCTCCTCTCTACGCGGAGGAGTAGCGGCTCGACGCCGAGTCCCTCCCGGATGACCGAGCTTCTCACCCTATCTCTAAGGGAGAGCCCGGACACCCTGCGGAGGAAATTCATTTCGGCCGCTTGTATCTGGGATCTTGTTCTTTCGGTCACGACCCAAAGCTCGTGACCATAGGTGAGGGTAGGAACGTAGATCGACTGGTAAATCGAGAGCTTTGCCTTTCGGCTCAGCTCCTTCTTCACCACAACGGACCGGTGCAGAGTCCGCATCACTGCAGACGCTGCACCGATCTGCCTGTCAATCTCCCACTCCCTCCTACCCTCACTCGTGAACAAGACCCCAAGATACTTGAACTCCTCCACTTGGGACAGGATCTCATCCCCGACCCGGAGAGGGCATGCCACCCTTTTCCGGCTGAGGACCATGGTCTCGGATTTGGAGGTGCTGATCTTCATCCCAGCCGCTTCACACTCGGCTGCGAACCGCCCCAGTGAGAGTTGGAGGTCACGGCTTGATGAAGCCAACAGCACCACATCATCTGCAAAAAGCAGAGATGCAATGCTAAGGCCACCAAACCGGACACCCTCAACGCTTCGGCTGCGCCTAGAAATTTTGTCCATAAAAATTATGAACAGAATTGGTGATAAAGGGCAGCCTTGGCGGAGTCCATTCCTCACTGGGAACGAATTCGACTTACTGCCGGCAATGCGGACCAGACTCTGACACCGGTCGTACAGGGACCAAACAGCCCTTACCAAGGGGCTCGGTACCCCGTACTCCCGGAGCACCCTCCACAGGACTCCCCTTGGCACACGGTCAAACGCCTTCTCCAAATCCACAAAACACATGTAGACTGGTTGGGCGAACTCCCATGCACCCTTGAGGACCCTGCCGAGGGTGTAGAGCTGGTCCACTGTTCCACGGCCGGGACGAAAACCACACTGCTCCTCCTGAATCCGAGATTCGACTTCCCGACGGACCCTCCACTTCAGCACTCCTGAACAGCCTTTACCGGGGATGCTGAGGAGTGTGATCCCTCTATAATTGGAACACACCCTCCGGTCCCCCTTCACCCCGGTCTGCCAATCCAGAGGCACTGTCCCCGATGTCCACGCGATGTTGTAGAGGCGTGTCAGCCATGACAGCCCTACAACATCCAGAGCCTTTAGGAACTCTGGGCGGATCTCATCTACCCCCGGGGCCTTGCCACCAAGGAGCTTACCAACCGCCTCAGTGACTTCAACCCCAGAGATCAAAGAGCCCACCTCAGAGTCCTCAGACTCTGCTTCCTCAAAGGAAGGCATGTCGGTGGAATTGAGGAGGGCTTCGAAGTATTCTCCACACCGACTCACGACGTCCCGAGTCGAGGCCAGCAGTACACCATCTTCACTATACACAGTGTTAATGGTGGTTAATGGTGGTACTCACACACCAATTTCCTTTATTTACTGTACACCCACCCATGTCTTGTGCATGCATATTGATTATCAAAGACATGAGTAGACAAAGGGGCATCATCTTGAAGTGTTCGTTATTTATTATATACCAAGATGGGTGTCCAAAACATTTTTTTAAATGATAAACTTTGAAAGTTTTAAAGGTCTCAAAAATGTCTCTTTTTCACTCACCTGATTTGACCTACTTTTGAAGTGTCAAAAATGCCCTCCAATTCAAAACACCCCCCGCCCCCCCAAATAGAGATTTTAAGCTTTCCAATGATGTATCACACATGCATATAGGACAATTTTGAAATTTGGCCAAATTGGGTGTCTCAGAGCAGAACTTCAAGTCACCTGAGTGTTTTCCTACGTATACATTACATATGGCGGAAAACACAGACAAGGCTGAAAAAGCAGTTTCTGCTCTTGCACCCTTCTTTAAAATAAACTGCTGTATTTTAAGCCAAAACAATTCTTGTGTCTGACAGAACAATATGTGTATGTGCTGCCATAGCAGTTTCATGGAGCATGAAGCCCCCGAACTATTTTTAATTTCTCCGTTTTACCCTGGAGACCCTCATTTACAGACACCGCGCAACCACTTTTGTTTCAACCCAGCCATCAAAAGAAGGTAAGTAGTTATATTCATTATTTGAAATGTCTATCATTTTTAGCTTTGAATCATTAATTGATGTCTAACGTTTAGTTTAAAATAAAAAAAACTTTATAAAATTCTGTCACATATTTTTAATTTTTTAAACAAATTACGTCAGAGTGAAAAAAATAATGTCTGTAAATAGGTCACGGATATCTAAAAATAGAGTTTTTAAGCTTTCCAATAATGTATCACACATGCATAAAGGACAATTTTGAAATTTGGCCAAACTGGGGTTCTCAGAGCGGAACTTCTACTCATGCACCCCTCTTTAAAATAAACTGCTGTATTTAAGCCAAAAGAACGGTTGTGTTTGATAGAACAATAGACCATATGCTGAATTAAGCCCCCGAATTATTTTTAATGTGCCCGTTTTACCCTGGTGACCCCCGTTTACAGACACCACGCAACCGCTTTTGTTTCAACCCAGTCATCAAAAGAAGGTAAGTAATTATATTCATTATTTGACATGCTTATCATTTTTGGCTCAGAATCATTAATTGATGTCTTATATTTAGTAATAAAAAAAAAAACGATTTTATAAAATTATTCACTTGTATATTTTAAACCTTTGAACAAATTACGTCACAATGAAAAAAAAAAATGTCTGTAAATAGATCACGGTATTTTGTTGTTATTACTGTTGCATTTTCCCTGATATTTTAGATGATAAATAATTGATCCAAACATAGAAAAATTGGGGGGAAAAAACATTTAAAAGGGTAAATATTTGGAAAAAGAAAATCGCGACCACTCCTTGATGTCTGCGATTTCTGCATTGCGACCCTTGTTATATTACCGTGTTTTACCTATAAAATCCCCAAACAATCCGGCTCTGGCCATTCACAGCTGTGTCTTGACACTCGGTGATACATGCTACACAGAGCTTTTGGATTGAAACAAGTTAGGTACACGATAATATCTCGTTAAAATCATGGTGTCTTTAATTATGCTCTCTCTAGCTCTCACCTCTAGTTAGGGTTTAGGGCAGGGGTCCCCAAACTTTTTCCTGTGAGGGCCACATAACTTTTCCCTTCTTTGATGAGGGGCCAGGGTCAGTTTGTAACAGAAAAAGTGTGACGACTGCAGGAGTGCCTAAATGTAAAAAATTATTGTTTTTCAGAAAGCCACAATCAAATAACCCTTTCTGGATTCTTCACGGAACAAAAGTAAATAAAATAAAAATAATGATATAATAATAATAAATAATAATTATAACAATATTAATTAAATAGATAATAACCAAATAACCCTCTCTGAGTTCTTCACAGAAAAAGGCCAGGAAATAAATAACACTATTGAGGAAAAAAAAAATCAAAATGCTCTCTGGTATTGTTCAGGGGGCCGGACCAAATGTGGAGGAGGGCCGTATCCGGCCCGCGGGCCCTAGTTTGGGCTTTAAAAAAATTTTTTTTTTTAAATGCCCTCCTGTTCAAATTGTTTTCTTTTCTCAGAAAATACAGATTTTACACACTTGCATAAAGGACAGTTTTGAAATTTGGCTTCAAGTCATCTGAGTATTTTCTACCATTTACATATACATAACGTTCTCATATTAAAAATGCTCTAACAAGCTCATTCCCCAAATGAAGCGCGTCATTTGCACAAATCAATATTCAGTAGCATGACAGAACCGAGAGGAAAATTCACCCAAAATAGTCCTATATTGTGTTGAAGGGAGGTTGGGGATTATCAGAGCCAATTTAGTGCTGCACCCTGGATTGGCTGAAAGTCAAATCATATACAATAAAGTTTAAAACCAACAAATATATATATATATATATATATTTATATATGGCGGAAAACACAGACAAGACTGAAAAAGCTGTTTCTGCTCTTGCACCCCTCTTTAAAAGAAACTGCTGTATTTTAAGACAAAACAACAGTTGTGTTTGATATAACAATATGTTTATATGCTGCCATAGCAGATTCATGTCACACGAAGCCCCCGAACTATTTTTAATTTGTCCGTTTTACCCTGAGAACCCCCGTTTACAGACGTCGCGCAACCGCTTTTGTTTCAACCCAGCCATATAACGAAGGTAATTTATTATATTTATTATTTAAAATGCCTGTCGTTTCTAGCTTAAAATCATTCATTGATGTCTCATATTTTGGTTTAAAATAAAATTTTTAAAAAATTATTCACTCACATATTTTAAACAAATTATGTCACAATGAAAAAAATGGCGTCTGTAAAAAAGTCATGGATAGCTACCTCATAACTATTGCTTAATTGTATTTTTTTTTTTTTTTTTTTTTTGTTACTGTCGCATTTTCTCTACTATGTTAGATGATAAATAATTGATCCAAACAAAAAAAGTTGGGGAAAAAAAAAAAAACGTTCAAAAGGGTAAATATATGAAAATCTCGACCACACCTTGATGTCTGCGATTTCTGCATCGCGACCCTTGTTATATTACCATGTTTTACCCATAAAATCCCCCAAAAATCAGCTGTGGCCATTCACAGCTGTGTCTTGACACTCAGTGGTACATGCTACATGGAGTTTTTGGATCGAAACAAAGTAAGTACGCAATAATATCTCGTTAAAGTCATGGCGTCTGTAATTCTGTTCTCGCGTGCTCTCACCTTCAGATAGGATTTTGCTGTTCAAAAAAAAAAAATTTTTTTAAATGACCTCCTGCTCAAAATGTTTCTTCCCCCAGAAAATTGAGATTTTAAGCTTTCCAATGATGTATCACACATGCATATCGGACAATTTTGAAAGTTGGCTAAATTGGGGGTCTCAGAGCGGAACTTCAAGTAATCTGACTGTTTTCCGCCATATATATATATATATATATATATATATATATATATATATATATATATATAAAACCTCAGGTTCTGATCTCTGCGCCTTTGTCGCCCCTTGGCGGCCAAACGCGGCCACACGTGAAGGATATAGAATTTGCAAATATTAATGCACGACAAAAACAGCTTCCTTCTTTTATATGAAATTAATTTACCGTAACATCAATTACTACATATCATTCATGATGACTCAAGTTTTAATATTATTTTGAAGTTTATTATTTTTATTTTTATTATTAAGTTTATTATTAAGTTAATCTAATAACTAGTAAGTTATTTTAGTCATGCATGTATATTTGCGTGGTTGTTTTAAATGTGTCAGAAACCCATTTTAAATTACCATGTTTTAATTACGTTTTAATGTTTTTGTTTTGTATATTAAAACCAGAATTATGAATAGTTCATTTCCTGTAGGACAAAGACCAGTTTCATTCTTTTTAATTCCATCTAATTATGTTGTTGCCATATACTCCCCCCAATTTTAATATTATGTAGCCTTTTTAAAATACACATGACAGCACATTTGGAAGACTGGAAGTATTGCGGCATATATAATTAATTTGATTCTCAATATAACAGAAATTTTTGCATGATGAACTAAGTACTTCAACTTTATTAGAAGTTAATATAACTGTAGCAATTATTGTATTCATATGTATTGTGTATTTTTTAAGTGTTGAAAAATCGTTTGTGATGACCTTGTTTTCTTTACTCTTTCACAAATTTTGTTTTGTATATTAAAATCACAAATAGGAATATTTCACATACTCTAGAAAATAATGTGTTTTGTAGCAATGAAAACATTTGACAACCATCTCATTTTCTTATGCCTGCATGCTTTATTTCTAACTACTTTTTCTACTGATTACAAAGGTGACTACTAAAATACATGGAAGACATCAGTTGAGTTTTTCCTTAACCAGACAATTGTTTTAGGTTGTTTTAATGACCTGACATGTTTCGGCGACTATTTCCGCCTTCATCAGAGAGTCTCAGATGAAGGGGGAAGTAGTCGCCGAAACATGCCAGGTCATTAAAACAACCTAAACAATTGTTTGTGATAAAAGAAAAAAAATCAACTAATCTATAAGTGTAGACAAAATGAACTTAATGGAAGACAGCATCAATCACGAACTGCTTCGTAGGCCCAGAATTGGTCGATTAGGCCTTGGTCTCAGTGGTCCCGCCCAGCCTAGTCTTGATTGTCAGATCAAGCCACTCGATGATATTGACGAACTGAGCTGGCTCTTGGATGACATCAGGTTTTTCAGTAACTGCAAAGTAAATAAGAGTAGTAAAAAATCAGTCAGCAACAACATACAGCAGAAAATGGATGAATCTTGGAGTAGGCAAATCTATGTAAATTGTACCTGAGGCATTTGTAGGCGCATCAGTAGTCCAGGGCTTCCAGTCTGCGTCGCAAAAAAAAAAAAAAAAAAAAACAGTCAAAAACAAGGAATGGACATAAGAAATCTTGATTAGGCAATTCTGTGTAGTACTTACAATCATAACCCAGATAGGGATAGGCATCCACCTTGACAATGGCAATCATCACGATCATCATGACGATCATCTTCTTGTCAAATTTCATCTTGACACTTGCTTGTTGGCTGTTCTGTGCTCGGCGAGAGTTTGAAGTTGGAGCTGGACAGTTTGACTCGTGTCTGTAAACTTCAGCCAATTGCAGTCTTATATAGGGCCTCGGGTGAGTTTCGTTTTCACCAAAATTCAGAGAGGGGTGGAGGAAATTTGGCTTGACGTAACATGTTGACATCTTGGCATATTTGGGATATCAGATCCATTTTGTTAAAATTTGCAACAGTGTTTCAATCTGCATGGCCCAACAGTGACTCAAACATTCCAAACCTGTCCTCAAGGGCCGCTGTGGGTCCTGGTTTTGTTCATACCGATCAAGACAAGCAGTTTGACCCAGGTATCAGGAACCTATGGCTCGCGAGCCAGATCTGGCTCGCAGACAAATCTTTAATTATTTAAAAAAAAATTTTTTTGTAAGTTCCGTTATACTCCTTTGTGCATTGCACGAAACGGCGACGATCACCGGTCATACGCTGGTGTTGTGCAGCAATGAGCAGACGTGACTTTTGCAGCGTATGTTAACTTTTTTAATGCTCCGACAACACTCCCGCACTTCGCGCTAGATATCATCAAATAGCAACCTAGATGTGCAACGTTAGATCCCCCTAAGTCCCATGCCATTGGCTGCATGAGCCCAGGGTGATCATGGGAAACGTAGACCATATACTGCAACCGGCAACTAGAAAGCCAGTTCACAGTAATTTTAGTGGGAAAGTGGCAAGCATACATGTCGTTGTGTCTATCTATCTATTCATCTACAGCAGGGGTGGGCAGTTAATTCCACAAAGGGCCGCAGTGGGTGCAGGTTTTTGTTCATACCCACCATGAGGACAGTCTTTCACCAATCTGGTTTCTTACAAGTGCAATCAGTTGATTGCAGTCAGGTGCTCCTTGTTTCCACTGAAACCTCATTGGTTATACTGTGTGTGCTGAATCAGTTGGAACAAAGACCAGGACCCACTGCGGCCCTCGAGGACCGGTTTGCCCACCCCTGATCTACAGTATCTATCAATTGCATAGGCAACGTAGATGAGGCAGAGACACTGTTCAAGTGGGGTTGCCGTATTTTGCTGTCGAAAATAGCGACCGATGCGCACATGTGTGAAATAAACTTCCGTGGTTTTTAGTTTCGTTTTCTGCATTTCTTTTTAGAAATATTAGAAACACTTTGAGAAAATGGCAAAAAGAAAAAAAGACGAGGAGTATCGTACTTTCAGCAGGACATAGGGCATAAATGCGGCACCGTTTTTTTCTCTCGCTTTGAATGAGTCAACAGACGTAAGCTATTTATCGCAGTTCAGCGTGATTGCAAGGTTTTGACTATGAAAGGGACAACAAGAGGGGAGGATTTATTCAAGTCTTTCACCGAGTTCGGTAAAGAAAAAAAAATCTACTGATGGATAAACTTGTTTCGGTGTGCACTGATGGTGCTCGTTGCATAGGTTTCTCAACGCCTGCATGAACCAGACTACAAAGCCATCAGCAAAACCATGCAGCACCAGAAGTCGCATTAATGGTAAGAAATACTCATCATTGATATTTGAAGACTTATAGTACTTTAAAAGTGTTGAAAATGCATACATATCTTGTGTTTTTAGTTTTAAGCCTATTGTATGGGTCTCACAGAATTACATTTATAAATATGTGGTGTTCATGCAGACCCGTGCCGCCCATAAGGCGAGCTAGGCAACTGCCTAAGGGCCGGTATAGTCCAAAAGGGCGTCGAGAAAAATATTCAAATAATATTTGATGGTAGCAGTATCAAAAAAATTATACAAAATAATAAAACAAAAGAATACCAAAACTGTTCATAATAGGTTTTTAAATATTAATTAAATCATTTTTCTAGTGTGCCTTCTGCCCGTTTCACGTTTTCCTGTGATGCGATAATTTCACCACAAACCCTAGTCTCACTCATCATCCAGCAGACCAGCGAGCTACCTGAAGGTGCTATTTTTAGCCTCCGCAATTTAGCGACGTTACGGTGATAACTTGTTGTGATTATTTTTTTCAACAGCATAAGCACATAGACTTAGCGCAACTGCAAGCTAGCGGTTATTTACATAGAGTTTAAATGAGTTAGTGCTAAAGCAAAATTATACTGTAGCATTAGCCAGGCTGTTGTTTTAGAAATATTTGCAGTATTCAGCCAGCTGTTGATTAGTTTCAGTTAAATTTACTCCCCCTCCCATTTTAGAGAAATTTGGACAAAGTCTATGGGGGACTAAAATTTTGGTGTGCCAACAAATATATTGCCCAGGGCACCAAATTGGTCAGGAATGGCCTTGTGTTTAAGGTTCTCTCAGCCAAAAAAGGTTCCTGACCCCTGGTTCAACCAGTGAGGTTTCTACTAAAACAAGCAAACATCTGACTGCAATCAACTGATTACACTTGTAAGACGACAGATTGGTGCAAAGGTGTTGTCTTGCTTTCTCAGAACAAAATCCTGCACCCACTGTGGCCCTATGTGGGATAATTTGGAGACCACTGGGTTAAACTGTCTGTGCTGGATCATTTGGAACAACTTGAAAATGCGACTTTTGGGAAAATTGCACGAGGATGCTTTGCTTTCACATCCTGTAAATTTTTGGTCACTTGCTTTAAATTTTTTGGCATTTCGGGGTCACTTACTTGTTGACGGATGAACTTTCAGCCCATCCAAAGTCAAAATGGATTGGCCATCCATTCACGCCAATGGCAGCCAATGAGTGCCCTATAAAGACTAAAACTATCAGTTTTTTCCATGGTTTTTCGAGTTTTCACGATTTGTGGTGGATTTTTCTGTGTGTGTTTGTTTCCATTTTGTGCGGATTTGAAAATTTTCCACGCAGTTTTGCGGTTTTTCTTTTCCCAGCGGGTTTCCCCCCCCTGCCCCCTACTGTTTTCACAATATTATTATTGATATTTTACATTTTATAGCAGTTATTTTGCGCTTTCCAGGTTTTTGTACTTTTTTGTGGGAGATTGCTTTGATTTCTGAGTCACGTCCTGTATATTTTCGGGCTTTTCAGGACACTTTTTGTTGATATCGGGTTATTTTTTTCCACATTTGAAATGTGTGGGGAACTTTGCTTTGCAAAGCATCCCCACAAAAAGCAGGGCCTACAGTAGCCCTTGAGGGTCCAACTCTACTTCTTGAGGCTGCTGGCGAACAACCACCTGACACAGAGCCTGCTGGTGTCCTATACTGGTTCTATAGTATAGGACACGTATATGGTCCTATACTGGTTCCATAGCAGCACATTAAAAATGGGTCTCATCTTGAACCGATTTCACAATGGACAGCCTTGGCCTCAGGTGTCATGGCTGGGTCATATTTCATAAATTCCCCTCAATTCCTAGCAGTTTATCCGTACATGTGTAATACAAAGTAACCAAGGATCTTTTGCTCCCATCTGTTATTCTAAAAACACATTTTGTTGACAGGGCGAGAAATAATCGTCACGTGGCGGCTTTGATAAAAAAGAAGAGAGGAATGTATTGTTCAGTTGTGACTGAATTATGATGGTGCATTGTTAAGAGAGATTATAGCTATTATAGCTGGACTAAATTAGTATAGTACAACCAACATATATTTTGCCCTCCACAAGCTTAATTAAGCTGAACCAACTCAATTTTCCATGTCAAAGTTTTAGCATTAATAATTGGTCAAATTAATTCATATACAGTAAGTTGCTGTAACTTTATTTTAATTTCCTTCAACTCAAAAAAGTTGATGCAAAATGTTACCTCAATTTTATTGAGTATCAGTACCTTATATCTCTTAAAACAGACTTGTACATACAATTCCAGCTTCCTTGACAAAATATATTTATTCGCGCAAAATATATAAAAGCAGGGGTGAAAGTGGGCCGGAACGGTCCGGAACGCAGTTCCGGTAAGAGATTCGGGGCCTGAACGGGGCGGAACAGTGCTTTGTTCCCGAAATATGAGCCCGGGATTGAACCAATGATTTCAGAACTGTGAGGGGAACGTGCTTACCACTGTGTGTGTGAAACCTGTTGTGTTTTATTAGATGAGGCTTTGCAAGGCAAAGGCACATATTGTAAAATTGCTTTTCTCTTTTGAATGGCGTTTTTGGGCACACCCCACAGCCCAAACCGTTTGACCGAACATCACCACTCAAATGTCAAAATGAAAGGAATTTTCGCGCGACCCAGGGAATTTTTCGAACGCAGCACAAAAATTTTACGTTCGCCCGTAAACGCGATTTAAAAAAATAAAAAATAAAAACACACCAAAAATTTACAAAACGCTACTTTTTTTTGTACAATTTTTGACCATATTACATAATTTACACATCAAAAATTCCGGGACAGTAAGAGGCATAAAAGTTGTATACAGAATTTGGCAAAAATGTACAGTTCCCCCAAAATTCACCAAAAACTCTCTCGTTCATTTTTCATGGGATGCCATTGACAGCTATGTACGTCCAAAATTCCCATTCATTTTCAATAGCAGGAAAACATAGGTTCTTGTGATTTTTGACCATTTACCATTACAGCCCCTTGACATTCTGTGACCTGATATCAACAGGACGTGTCCCCAAAATTTCCCGAAATGAACAGGAAGTGACCCCAAAATGTCCCCAGATAGACAGGAAGTTACCTGATATCAACAGGACGTGTTCCCCAAATAGATATCAATAGGACATGACCGCCAAGAGTCCCCAAATCAACACGAAGTGACCTGATATCAAAAGAACGTATCCCCGAAATGTCCTCAAATCAACTGGAAGCGACCTGATAGATCTCATCGTAATTTCTTTAGAAATTGCGATTTGTAGTTGGGTGTTATATTTACAACTGTGCCAAAAGCAGTTTTTGCATCTCAGTGGTTTTAGCAGGTTTAAGCCCCCCCAAACAAAAAGAAAGGGCTCTGTGCCGAAGGCAGGCAGTTCCGGCAAGAAATCCTAGCCACTTTCACCTCTGAATAAGAGTACAATATAAATATATAAGAGTACACTGAGCAAAATAAGTACAACAAAACTAATGTTGTACAATGTTATTGAGTAGCCAATAATATTGACCGATAAAAGCACTTTTAAATAATAATAATACATTTTATTTTAAGCGCCGATCACAGCACTCAAGGACACTGAACAAGAGAGATTAAAAATTGACAAATACAAATTAAAAGCAGGATAAACAAATTAAAAGCAGGATCAAAGTAATAGAAAGTGACTACTGAAATGCAAAGAAAACGGTTTTAGCACAGTTATTTCTATAAGACATACAAAAACTGATTTTCATTCAAAATTGTATTTTTTCCAATGATTTGCAAAATAAAAGTTAACAAAAAAATCAATAACCACAACCTCCATCTCCTAATTTTTGTTTTCCCTCATCTCCTCACATACTAAATTCCAAATCTCAATTTTAACGACTTAAGAACATAGGATGTATATTCAAATTGAAGTTAATGTAAACATTTTTTTTTAAAAATAATAAAAGATATAAATAACATACATTCAGAAAAATAAGGACAAACGACTTATATTATGCAAAGTGAAATGGAATATATTTTGAAGATCGCGCAAACATTGACTTTTTTAAATCATAAGGAAATGAATGAGTAGCCTAACATAAATATAATACAAATATAAGTCCTAAGTGGACATTGACAGCTAAGATGTTCTGAACCTCCCCATCAGAGCAAATAAAACTAAATATGATAAATAAGCCTCTTCAGCTCTTTCGTTGCTCTTAAAGATTTGATCCATTTTATGTTGCAGTCCTTCAACAACCTTTTTTTTTTTCTCTTTTTTTCACTGTTCCAGGAAAAAAATGCACATTTGAACCAATCAGAACTAACTATCTCTGCTGATCACATGTCAGTATGTCAGTCAACTGAACGGATAAATGAGTCCAGGCGTTTTGCTTTGCTGCGTGCATTCGCACGTTGACGTGACTCATCATCGTCAGACTCATTTTGGTAGATTGTTTTCTTCTTGGAGGTGAAATGCATGTGTGGCAGCTTAGCATTTATTTATTTCTTTTTTTACACAGCATTTTGATGGTTGCTGTCATATTTTCAGAATCAAAGCACCATCTAGTGGAACAGCAACCTGAATCTTATACCGGAACAGCATTGCGGCCCTGAATCTTATAACGGAACTGCGTTCGGGCCCTGAATCTTATACTGGAACTGCGTTCCTGACCGTTCTGGCCCACTTTCACCCCTGCTCTTGATGCCTTCAAAGTAAACCTAGAAGGCTTTGTGGATGGGCTGATCACAGTTTAACACAGCAGGTACAGTACAGGCCAAAGGTTTGGACACACCTTATTCAATGAAACACGAATGAAGGTCCCCATTGATAACGTAATAAATCCCACTAGTCAACCCTGAATAGGCATACTTTGCTGTACATTACTTTGCTGTGAAGTCAAAAACAATTTTAAGGGACTCCCTCTTGAAGCTCATCAAGAGAATGTCAAGAGTGTGCAAAAAAGTCATCAGAGCAAACGGTGGCTACTTTGAAGGTACTAGAACATAATACCGTAATTTTTGGACTACAAGTCGCTACTTTTTTCCCCTCATTTTGAAACCTGCGGTTTATAGTACAGAGCGGCTTATTTGTTGATTAATTTGGGTTAATAGGTAACGCTTTATTTGATAGCGGCGTCATAAGACTGTCATAAGACTATCATAAGACCATCATAATTATGATATGACATTATCATGGGGATTAATGTATGCTTATGACAGATATCATTTAGTGTCATCCAGAAAATTATGTCACTAACTCCATTTATGTCCAGCTTGGATCTTTTACATCGGTTCAAAAGTGAAAACATTTTGCCGGATGACAAAAAATGACTTCTGTCATAAGCATTCAGTAATGCTCATGGCAGTGTCATGTTATAATAAGATGGTCTTATGACAGTCTTATGACGCCACTGTGTTACCAAGTACCTTAACTAGCAACTACTGAAACAACTGGAAGAGAAACTGAAGAAATAATTAGCACAGAAGATGAATTTTGATTATCATTTAAATCTGTAGTGCTGCAATGCATGCTAGGAGGCATGTTGGACAACAACAGTGTTGACAGCAGGTGGCAGCAGAGGTTGGCAGTCTCTTCCAAGAGAACAGTGATGGCCAAATGAAGCTTCTTGAAGCAATGACGCTTTGCAGCCATTTGGATTAAAGCTTCATGGTGGTTCATTTGCTCTTATGGCAGTCTTACAATGCCGCTGTCAAATAAAGTGTTACCGGTTGTTATCTTTTGGTGTAAATATCCCATAATACAGCGAGGACAGCCCCGGCCTATAGTCCTGTGTGATTTATTTATGAACCAATGCCATTTTAGTGTCAAATTTGGTGGGTGGTAGCTTATAGTCAGGTGCGCATTATAGTGCGAAATTACGTTACATGTTTTTAATTAGTTCACCTTTTTTTTTTTTTTTTTTTTTTTTTTTGCTAAGTACCTAATTCCTAACGTGTTCATTCATAGTTTTATTACCTTCGGTGAGAATTTACATTGTAGTCATGAAAATAAAGAAAATGCACAAATGAGAAGGTGTGTCCAAACTTTTGGCCTGTACTGTATGCTTAATGACATTTTATATGCCTCATAATTAAGATTTTGGGATTCACCGTGTCTGTTAATTTGCAAATGTGTTGGAAGTTTGAAAGTTCAGTTGCAGCAACTTAATAATGTATAAGAAATTAAGGTCCACTAAATTAGTTGTTCCCTTTGTTACTTTAAAGCCTAAATGCTAATTCAAAATCAATATATATTTGAGTGATTACGACTTTATACAGTATTTCATTTTGATGAAATGCACTGAGCGAACAGTGAGCCGTATTTTAAGTATACTGTATTTGGTGAGGAAATGTTTTTGTTGTTGCTGATAAGCAGTATGCATCTTGTGGTAAAGCTTGTATATAGTTTCCCCCAAAAGAGGCGCTTGACAGTCACTGATCCCACCATATTTCTGTCTGCTCTGCCCTTTTTAATACATAATAATTTTAATACATCTGTACACACACATACAATGAACTTTTCTCTCATAAGCACCATTTGAAGCCCAAATGACTCATTGACCTCACCGTTCCAATACTTTTGGAAAGAAACTGGAAAGTCCCGTTTCTTGTAAAACGGTGAGTCAAAACTGCGAGAATGTCAATGTCAAAAAATGTTAATTAAAATTTGCAACAGTGTGTCAACCTACGACACACCTAAGAGCATAACGCAACCTAAAATTTGATAATAGCTGTCAAAGGTAGCAAATAAGTACGTTTGTTAAAAACTGATCGTTGCCTTATTCTGATCTTGTTTAACAAAGTAATTAACTTGGCCTCATCACCTTTTGATTTTTTTCTGAAATTGGCCTTCAGAGAAAACCACATTTGCACACTCCTGATATAAGTTGTCTTGTAGAGAACTTTCAAATGACTCCAAGTTATTTTTTTTTAATGAGACCAAATGAATATGAATAGTTTTATGAATAGGACTTTATTGTCATTGTCAGCAATGAATGAACATTGTCAACAACGAAATTTGACGTGGCACTCCAGTCAAAAAATATGTGTACTGTCTAATGACAAGAAAACAATAAAGAGCTATTCTATTCTATTGTATAAGTGAGTAACTATAGCTTGCATAGACTGAAATACTGTATGTGCAACATGGTCCTGAAGTTAGCAGTGCCATTTGAGCAAAAACAGGAATAAAATATGAATAACATTTTTCTAGAAATAGAAAAGTGGTCCGAGTAATGTGCAAGTTCACAGTTTAGTGCAGGTTAAAAACACCACTTGAACAGCGTTTATGGGGAGTTCACAGATTTTTGTGCATATTTAGGGTAGTAATGGCCCTGGGAAAGAAGATGAAAATACTGCTTGTCTGAACACTATGTCTAGTTTTAAAACAATTTAGGACTTAAAACAAGTGCAGTTAAATTGTGATGTAAAAAACATAAATAAATAAAAATGCTGGCCCTCAAATCTGGCCGTTTTTACAATAGAAGAAGTCGGACAACCGGGCATTAATGACATCACCAGCCACAACAAAGCGTCACCATATTGAAAACGGGGCAAAAGACGAGTCACAAGCAGTTGCTCTGTCGTGCATTTTAATACAAACGCGTTGAACTTTCGTCTTATTTGCGGTCTTTTTTCCGTCGGAATGACTAAAAGTCGCTGTGGTGCGGGTTGTCACACAAGAAAGAGTTCAGAGCCGCATTTGAAGTTCTTCATTCTTCCTCGTGAGAAGAAAAGGAGAAACAAATGGCTGAAAGCAATTAATCGAGGAACAGTAAAAGAAGACTGTTCCGTGGACTATTCTCGCCTGTGGGAACCTAAATCCAAGCACATTTACGTTTGCAGCCGACATTTTACTGGTGAGTAAACTTTAATCGTTTTTTTTTTGTGCCTCAATTAGCTGCTAGGATTCAATAGACTAGGCAGTGGTTATTATTACCGTAACCGGCAACTCGCAAAGCGTTATTTTTCTTTTGCCGTGAACTGCTCTGATTAGTCAATCGGTATATTATTGGCCTGGTGGGAATTTGTTATTTTGCCGTGACGTGTTCACGGCTAAATAACGTTTGGAGGCGAATTACCGGTTACGGCAGAAATAATCACTACGTATATACTACCAGTTTTTTTAGTTCCACACAGTGAATATTACACGTAATTGATAAAGGTCAACTTATTGTGCGACTTTATGAGGTAGTTGTAGATGTTTCCGAACTCCACTGCAGGCCATTCCTTTGGATCGTTCATCCAGCTATCAGCTGCGACTTTGTATGCGCAGATTTGCAAGCCAATACACGGTAATTTTAAATTGTATCGCCTCCTCGCGTCTGTCGGCAGTGACTCGTGATAATAGTAGGCCATGTTTAAGACGTTTTTATGAAAAAAGACGCAAAACACACCTGAAATATATGAATTTCAGACGTTTGTTTACGGAATGTTTAGCTGTGCGTGCCCCCTTTGCAAAATGGCAACACGTTGCTAAGCGAGGCGACGTAATCGTGACATCACGCAGACTTCCTCTATTTTAGTTATTCCACCCAAAATAAGGGAATGTCCACTTTTAGTAATTCTGGTTGTGACATCACACCCAGAATTAATGTCTAGCCTCTCCGGTGCCGCGCTAGCAAGTACACATTGACCAAATGACTACGCGGTCACATGGCAATGAGATAATAGAAAGCTTCTTTATAGAATGCTAGCAGACAGCATAAATCTGCTCAGACATTGTGGGTGGGGCCAAGGCACCTGAGAAAGGACTAATTAGGATCCAGTTTCATTAGGCCTTGTCACTGTTTGGATGAATTTTCCCAAAATCTAGTCTGCCATCATTTTAGGTCACATTGCAGCATTTCATTATGCTTCAAGTCCACTTACTGTTGGAGCCGGGTGTGCAACCAGAGGGGTAATGGTGACATTTTCTCAAGTAAATACTGCAACTTCTATGCTTTCACCAGATATGACGACAGCGGCTCTACCAGTATAATACATTCGTCCTTGCCCGCCGAAACTAGCAGACATCGACAAACTTGAGATATGTTCCTTTGTGAGTTTATAATTTACAAATTCGAGAATGCTCACGTAATTTGAACTTCAGATAAACAGTTACTCAGCACTTGAGTATAATGGATTATTTGTACTTTGGAAATTTTAAATAAAGCAACTCTTGCATACAATTTTTGGCTACTCCACCCACTTCTGTGCAAGTCACTGGTACTTTTAAAAATGTGATATCCAAGATATCTAAATTAGGAGCCACACTGTATAACTGTATAATTTTATTCTTCCCAGGTGTAGACTTAGAAGTTTGCATGTCCTCTTGTATACAAATGTCACCAAGTGTCATAGTCTGAAGAGGAGGATAAATGTTAATGTTCGAATGTGCTGATATTTGAAACTATGGAATTTAAAAGGTCGTACAATACTTACATTGACATTTGTGTCCTCTTTCAGGGGGGTGACCGACTAAATTCTCGTCAACGTATTGTATTTAAGCCAGACAATGAACAGGGTCATTATCAATATAAAGTGCCTTTTGGTGTCCTCATCAGAAACACCCAGTTATCATGAAAATGTATACAAATAATTAAAATCTTATGTCTTATTATGGGAGAACAAAGATTTTCACACATATCTGGACAACAATATGTCTCTTAAAATCTGTTTCCTTTATTTTATGTGTACGTTTTCCATTTGATATACTCCATTTTGTCATGTCCCACACACTGCACTGCCAACTTCAGTGTGTGTAATAAATGGTTAAATGATAAAAAATGAAACGTTTTTACATATTAACTTATTGCCACAGCAAGTTATTTGATAGAATTGGTCATTTTGACCATGCATATCCTTACTTTCATGAAAATATTTAACATTTTCCCCCAAAAATACAATGTTCCTGAAAAAATTGTCCTCCCTGTCATTTAGGGAAAACTGCCTCTTTAGAAAACCTGCTGATTTTTTCAGTGATGTCACAAGACCAATTTTGTCTTCCTTTATCGGTGACTAAAACAGAGGCTAGTTGCTGAGTATGTATTTACACTTATGTTTCGCAGTTTTTGTCATATTAGGTGTGTAGTCAGATGTTGTCAAGCTTAACCTGTCCACTCTGTCATTATAAAATATCAATTATTATAAAAACATTTGATATATTTGAAAGCTGTATGTAAATACGTCCACAGTCTGCTTGCTAATTTAACCATTTTGCGCACTGAAGGTCCACCATGTGGTTAATAAATACCAATATTAGACAAAAATCTCCACCCTGTCATTGTCCTCCCTGTCAGCAAAGCTTCCATGACAGGGTGGACAGGGTTCTTAAAAGTTTAAGCCACATACTGATAATGTCAACGTGCTAATATGATAAGAGTTATTACGTACATTTTATAATGGGTCATGCTAGACATGGTAAAAATGGATCAGAGCAGCACTACAGAAAGCCTAGTTTGATTGGGCAAGGCAGATTTACTCCCCATTAAATTGGTTAAGTTACACTTTTTGTGTTGAAATTTTCAAGGTACGAGATCAAAAGGAGCTAAGACAGTAAGGAGATAATCAGGAAAGTCGTGGTGCTGACACTGAAAGAAGAAGAGAATATCTGGAAAAAGAAAGGGCTTCCAAATGACCCTCCGAAAGACATGATCCCTTGTCAGTCTGGGCCCACCTCGATCCAGTTTTGAAGGTAGTGAGAGAACGACACCTACACGTCACAATAATTTTATCAGTTATGGGCCTGCTATGCGGTATCGACAAAGGACATATAACTTCCCTCTCAGCAAAGCCCTACTAGTATGGATTCAACGAAATGACATGGAATTACTTTGCGGCAAGTCATGGCAAAGGGGCACCAGATGCTGTGGGTGGGGTCCTCAAGAGCTCAGCAGATACAGATGCTCAGACCTAGTATGACAAGCTGAAAAGCCTTGACACATCTGTCGAGTTGCTCTTCATCTCAGAAAAGGATATTGTATCCAAAAGTGAAGTACCTGCAATAGCTGCCATAAAGGACACCATGAGAATCCACCAAGCATTTAAGAGGTCACTCCTGCTGATTCATCTAACGAGTCCCCATCATGTGGAAAGACATCAGAAAATACTTGGAGACCAAATATGATTGCGGTAAAACACATTGGAATCTGGTGTGTCGTTAATAATGACAATGAAGCATATTCAGATGTCATCAGAGAGGTCTAAAGGCACAGTGTGAAAGTTCAGTGCATGCACCGCCATGGCATAAACAAGTTCTATTGGCCAAGTACCTGGGATGACATTTGTTGGTACCATGACTGGCAGGTACTTTGCCGAATACCAGAACCACAGGGTGTGAAGAAGCGCTCTGTACAGATTGAACCATCTTAAGCCATGCCTCTGCAGAAATAAAATTTGTTTATAGATGTGCCTCATTGGTGTTCAGTTATGTTCATTTGTTTCTCTTCAGGTCAATTATTATTCAGCAATTTACCATCTCATTGTACAGTTCAATGTTTGGCTGATTCAGCAGAATCATCCATGGAGTTAAGTTGTAGAATGCCACAATTATGGCTCATTTTGGTGTTTTGGTAGGTTCTGGTAGTTCCATCTGAAGGGGATAGGACCTCTGGTATATATATTTACATTTAAATTATTTGATTCATTCAACGATCTTTCACAATTTGTCCACTCTGTCATGCTAGGTCAACCCTGTCAGTTTACTGTCCACTCTGTTATTTTTTATATTCTAGGAAAATAATGCATTTTTTTTCACAAGTTAGCAAACTTTTTGTGCGATTTCTGCATGAACAAGTAAGGGCCTTATAGTATCAGCTGAAAATTTGACCACATATCTTTGTTGACAGATTTTATTAAGAAAAGAATGTAGCATTTTTGCTGATTTTCAGGAAAATCAAATAATTTCCCCTAATTTAATTACTATCCAAATACTTTTCCAATTAAACAAAACGTAGGCTGTAGATAAGGACAAAAAACCTTCCTGAAAATATACATTTTATAATCACTATGCAATTAGAATATATTTATTCTGCTTTGAATTTGTCCATGACAGAGTTGACATAATTTGCTGTTTACGTGTACTTTGTCTGCTTGTAGTTATTATTAAAAAAGTGTGGGAGCTTGACCGACGTGCATTCCTAACAGTACAACAGGTAATTGATACTATAAATGTGAAGTTGAATGGAAAATCTCAGCTTTTTTTTGGGCAAGTTGGAAGTTCTCAAAGGCACCGTATATTGATAATGACCCAACAATTACATACAACTCACTTGCCAGTCAAAAAGTGATGGGGGGTGGGGGGTTGCAACAGCAGGTTTGAGTGTACTGTACAGTTTTAATCTTGATTTATAACTGACTACTAATGGAATTTACAATACCAATCATTAAAAAAATTCCTTTAATGATTTTAAGGCTGGAAACAAAACCATTAACACAAGCATAGCTCAAAAATCTATTCAGAATTAAAATGAGTCTTTGAGAACAAAAGTTGGCCAACCAGAGTTGCAAACTGTTACCACACAACAAAAACCCCGCCACATTTCTCATTTTAAGCCTACCTTGACCTTCTCGCACGTGATGGTCTCAAGCTCAGCCTCTTGCCCAATGGTGAAAGAGTTGACGAGGACCTTGGATCCAGTTGTGAACGTCACCTTAAAGTTGTTGCCATTCTCTTCAATCTCAGAGATGCTCTTAACATCTTTGCCCTTCTGGATAAGCTCATCAGGAAGACCTAGAATAAAATTAACTACATACATTTGACCTGTCCTTGGGGAGAAAAAAAAAAAAAAAACCTTACCAATGGCCTTCATGAAAGGCTCAAAGCTCTCTTGAGACTCCAGTTGGTATTTTCCAACAAAGGACATGGTGTCAGGTAAGTGAAGGTAAAGTGACAAGAAGCGCTCACATCGTCTTACATACAGTGCTGCTCGAAAGTTTGTGAACCCCACAGCGATGGTCAGATTTTTTGTAAAAAAAACTAAAATAACCTTATTAAATGTTAAGTTATACCCAAATCCACAATACTGACATTCCAAATAATGGACTGAAACAAAAGAAATAGTTATATTGTCATTCTTTATTTAACAAAAGTGGTTGATTTAAGAAAAACTCAGATATCATGTGTGCAAAAGTATGTGAACCCCTTCAGTTAATAGGATATTGCGCCTCCTTTTGCAGAGATTACCTCAACCAAACGGTTTCTGTAGTGACTAATCAGCCTCTCACATCTACTTTGGGGGATTTTTGCCCATTCTTCCTTGCAGAACGCAGTCAGTTGAGAGAGGTTTGATGGGCGTCTGGCATGAACTGCTCGCTTCAGGTCCCGCCACAGCATTTCAATGGGATTTAGGTCAGGACTTTGACTGGGCCAGTCCAGAACACGAATCTTCTTCTTTTTCAGCCATTCCTTGGTTGTATTGCTGGAATGCTTTGGATCATTATCATGTTGCATGATCCACCTTCTGCCAAGCTTTAACTTCAAAACAGATGGCGTCAGGTTATGTTCTAGGATTTGACAATATTCCTCAGAATTCATGATTCCCTGGACTATGTGGAGTTGTCCAGGTCCTGAGGATGAAAAGCAAGCCCAGATCTTGACATTCCCACCTCCATGCTTCACTGTTGGGAGAAGGTTCTTTTGGTGGTATGCAGTGTTGACTTTTCGCCAGACATGGCGGTTTTGGTTGTGACCAAACAGTTCAATTTTGCACCTACATCAGTTGATGAAAACTCTTTTTAATTTAGTCTCGACAACACAACTGTTAAAAAAACAAAAAAAAACTACTGAATTGATTGATTAGGAAATCAGGTTGAAATAATAGAAAATTCCAAAATGTTGAGGGGGTTCACAAACTTTTGAGCAGCACTGTATATGCACACTCACAAGGGTGGCGTGTGTGTGTGGTTTCGAGTAATAATAAAGAATAAATTATATCAGTCATCGGATAATATCTACATACATACATACATAGTATATGGCGGAAAACACAGACAAGGTTGAAAAAGCAGTTTCCGCTCTCGCATCCCTCTTTAAAATAAACTGTATTTTAAACCAAAAGAACTGTTGTGTTTGATAGAACAATGTCTGTATGCTGCCATAGCAAGATTCATGCCGCATTAAGCCCTGGAACTATATTTATAAATATTTTTAAACAAATTACGTCACAATGAAAAAAATAGTGTCTGTACATAAGTCACGGATAGCGACCTCATAACTATCGCTTAATTGTTTTTTTTTTGTTACTGTCGCATTTCCCCCAATGTTTTAGATCATAAATAATCAATCCAAACAAAGAAAAAAAAATATTTAAAAGGGTAACAATATGAAAAAAAATCTCAACCACTCCTTGTTGTCTGTGATTTCTGCATCACGACCCTTGTTATATCACCATGTTTCACCCATAAAATCCCACAAAAATCCGGCTGTGGCCATTCACAGCTGTCTTGACACTCGGTGATACATGCTACATGGTTTTTGGATTGAAACAAGGCAAGCACGCGACAATATTTCGTTAAAATCATGGAGTCTTTAATTTTGCTCTTTCATGCTCTCACCTCCAGTTAGGGTTTTGCTGTTAATATACATATATTTTTAAAATGTCCTCCTGTTCAAAATTTTTTCTTCCCCCAGACAGAAAATTAAGATTTAAAAAAAAAAAAAAAAAAATTAAACCCTAAACCCTAACTTGAGGTGAGGGCATGAGAGAGCATAAAGTCCCCATGATTTTAACGAGATATTATCGCGTACTTGCCTTGTTACGATCCAAAAACTCCGTGTAGCATCTATCACCGAGTGTCAAGACACAGCTGTGAATGGACACAGCTGGATTTTTGGGGGATTTTATGGGTGAAACACGGTCATATAACAAGGGTCGCGATGCAGAAATCAAGGAATGGTCGAGGTTTTCTTTTTCAAATATTTACCCTTTTAAACGCTACCCCCCCCCCCCCACACACACACACAATTTTTCTTTGTATGGATCGGTTATCTAAAATATCGATTATCATCTAAAATATCAGGGAAAATGCGACAGTAACAAAAAATATATATATATATATAGTTACGATAGTCATGAGGTACAGTGCCTTGCAAAAGTATTCGGCCCCCTTGAATCTTGCAACCTTTCGCCACATTTCAGGCTTCAAACATAAAGATATGAAATTAAATTTTTTTGTCAAGAATCAACAACAAGTGGGACACAATCGTGAAGTGGAACAACATTTATTGGATAATTTCAACTTTTTTAACAAATAAAAAACTGAAAAGTGGGGCGTGCAATATTATTCGGCCCCTTTACTTTCAGTGCAGCAAACTCACTCCAGAAGTTCAGTGAGGATCTCCGAATGATCCAATGTTGTCCTAAATGACCGATGATGATAAATAGAATCCACCTGTGTGTAATCAAGTCTCCGTATAAATGCACCTGCTCTGTGATAGTCTCAGGGTTCTGTTTAAAGTGCAGAGAGCATTATGAAAACCAAGGAACACACCAGGCAGGTCCGAGATACTGTTGTGGAGAAGTTTAAAGCCGGATTTGGATACAAAAAGATTTCCCAAGCTTTAAACATCTCAAGGAGCACTGTGCAAGCCATCATATTGAAATGGAAGGAGCATCAGACCACTGCAAATCTACCAAGACCCGGCCGTCCTTCCAAACTTTCTTCTCAAACAAGGAGAAAACTGATCAGAGATGCAGCCAAGAGGCCCATGATCACTCTGGATGAACTGCAGAGATCTACAGCTGAGGTGGGAGAGTCTGTCCATAGGACAACTATCAGTCGTACACTGCACAAATCTGGCCTTTATGGAAGAGTGGCAAGAAGAAAGCCATTTCTCAAAGATATCCATAAAAAGTCTCGTTTAAAGTTTGCCACAAGCCACCTGGGAGACACACCAAACATGTGGAAGAAGGTGCTTTGGTCAGATGAAACCAAAATTGAACTTTTTGGCCACAATGCAAAACGATATGTTTGGCGTAAAAGAAACACAGCTCATCACCCTGAACACACCATCCCCACTGTCAAACATGGTGGTGGCAGCATCATGGTTTGGGACTGCTTTTGTTCAGCAGGGACAGGGAAGATGGTTAAAAGTGACGGGAAGATGGATGCAGCCAAATACAGGAACATTCTGGAAGAAAACCTTTTGGTATCTGCACAAGACCTGAGACTGGGACGGAGATTTATCTTCCAACAGGACAATGATCCAAAACATAAAGCCAAATCTACAATGGAATGGTTAGAATGGACAAGTCAAAGTCCAGACCTGAATCCAATCGAGAATCTGTGGAAAGAGCTGAAGACTTCTGTTCACAAACACTCTCCATCCAACCTCACTGAGCTCGAGCTGTTTTGCAAGGAAGAATGGGCAAGAATGTCAGTCTCTCGATGTGCAAAACTGATAGAAACATACCCCAAGCGACTTGCAGCTGTAATTGGAGCAAAAGGTGGCGCTACAAAGTATTAACGCAAGGGGGCCGAATAATATTGCACGCCCCACTTTTCAGTTTTTTATTTGTTAAAAAAGTTGAAATTATCCAATAAATTTTGTTCCACTTCACGATTGTGTTCCACTTGTTGTTGATTCTTGACAAAAAATTAAAATTTTATATTTTTATGTTTGAAGCCTGAAATGTGGCGAAAGGTTGCAAGGTTCAAGGGGGCCGAATACTTTTGCAAGGCACTGTAGATATCCGTGACTTATTTAGACACTATTTTTTTTCATTCTGATGTAATTTGACTCAAACTTTAAAATACGCGACTGAATAATTTTATAGTTTTTTAAAAAACATATTAGACATCAATTAATGATTCTAAGCTACAAATGATACACATTTCAAATAAATATTGTTACCTTTTTATGGCTGTGTAGAAACAAAAGCAGTTGCGCGGTGTCTGTAAACAGGGGTCTCCAGGGTAAAAAGGACGAATTAAAAATAGTTTGGGGGCTTAATGCGCCATGAAACTGCTAAGGCAGCACATAAACATATTGTTCTATCAAACACAACAGTTCTTTTGGCTTAATATAAAAAACACCCTTCTTTATTTTAAAGAGGGGTGCAAGAGCAGAAAATGCTTTTTCATCGTTTTCTGTTTTCCGACACATATATATTTTTTATATATATTTTTTTTTATTCTCAGTACAGCAACCTATCAGACAAATGTCTGGGATATTGATCAGGCGAATTCATCAATAGCAGAGGGGGTAGTTAATCAATTTTAGCTGAGTTGTTGTAAATATGATCAACAACAGTTGCATCAGAGGGGCAACAATAAGACTGCTCCCAAAACTAGAATGGTTTTCCAGGTTGAGGCCACTGATACTTTTTTTCCCTTATTAGGAACGATATTAAAGGATTTTTTTCCATTTAGATCTGATGTTTTATATATTTGCAAAATCCTTATGCCTGATTTTTTTCTAAAATCACAATGGATTGACATCTATTGCCATCAATGGCAGTCAATGAGTAAACACTTAAAAATATTTTTTTTAAAAACAAAAAAAAATTTGGAATAAAGTTTCATACTAAAAGTTGAAATTTTAAAGCGAAAATTGCAAAACAGTGAGGGGGGAATGCATAAGAGAAGTGGTAAAGCAAGGATAGTTGTAATTTGACAAAAACTGTGAAGGAAGTCATTAGAGGATTCAAAATTTAGAATTTGAAAGACATGAGCCTCTCAAGTAGTTACATTAAATTAAGGAAAAAAACTAATCCCAATAAATATTCAAATTCATTTTAACAGTTTATAAGGAGAAAAAGTAACATTACATGAAGTCAATTTTCTATGGAAAAATGTGTTCAATATTCCCGGAATAAAATAAAAGATGAAAAAAGGATTCATGGCAAGATTGGCTTCCAAAGAAAAACAGCAGTCTTATCAGTTTTTAAAACTTTTTTTTATTTTATAATTTTTTTGTCTCTTTTTTTTTTTTTCAATTATTTATATTATCTACAAAGTAAAAGTTTAACTTAAAAGTTACATTACGGTCAGGTGAGAGGTGGGTTGTGATCACTGTCATATTTTTTTTTCTCTCATAAATAAACACTCCTATGTTCCCTGCCGCTGGCCGTTTTTTAGTCTGGTTAGACTTGTAGTCTTGTAGCAGCAGCGGTGGCGGCGGTAGAACAGTAAAATTAATACTGTTCAAAAGGGGTCGCTTCCCCCCCTCTCATTTGTTTTTCACCCCAGCACAAGTTGCAAAGTTCCAGTTGAATTCGTAGATTAGTTTTCTCTTCAAACACGTCACTGCATCATCAACCTGTTAACATTCTCTTATTGCCTTGACTGAGGAAGGAAAGAGGATGGGAGAAGAGGAAGAGAAAGAGGGATGGAGGAGGAAGGAGCGCTCTTCATTCTCTTCTTGAATGGAGGTTGCGCTGGCTGGCGCCCTCTGTTTGCCGTCTACAGCTGCTGCTGGTGATGTGGTTGCACTGCAGAAGTAGGCAAACGCACCGTCAACATGGCACCCGCGCGCAAAGTGTGGCGGCTCCTGTTTTAGTGGTTTACCTTGCGGATGCGCCAGGTAGGAGAAGGGTGTGGTGGAAGAAACTGGGATGTGGTTGAGGGCTGTCTGGGCCATGGGAGGCTGCGGGCCCCCAGGCGGGCCCTGGGCCGCCATCAGCATCATCGGTGGGTGGGCGGCTGCCGCGTGATGGGACGCCACCATGCCCGACTGCATGTGAGCCTGGATTGGAAGCGTCTATATTAAAATTGATTCATGTATTATGGCTGCACCTCCCAAAAATTTGATTTTTTTTAAACCCACAAAAAAAAAAAAAAAAAACAACAACAACAAAAAATCTTTTGGGTCAAAATACAGGTAGTCCCCGGGTTACAACGTACCAGACTTACGTGATTTCGGCTTTACAACACTGGAGTCTCGGTTGCCATTTTGTCTTTTTTTTTTTTTAACTCGTATAAACAGTACCTTATTGTACCTCACAGTATCTTATTTTTTTACTTTATTTTATTAAGGGGAACCTTGGACTCTAATAAGCCACAATTGTTCTCTTTTACTAAAATATGTTATTAGAAACACATAAAATATTGCCATTGATTTAAAACTCATCATATTTAGTATATGTTTTGACCTACGGAGGGCGCCAGGTTTTATGTGTGCAATGGACGCTCAGGGTAATGACGTAGTTTGTCACTGCCACTGGATGAACACTACCGGTGTTCTGCAACTCATTCTACACCGGTTAAAAGCGGCGAGTACTTAAGATTGGTGTTATTATACAATCTTTTATTACCTTTTCATTGCCCCAAAATAGTTTTTGCATGTGTTTCCCTTTCATACCTTTAAGCATTGTTTTCTTGTGGTAGCTTTAAAGCAGATTGTTGATCTGTTGAGCACATTAGTCGCGTAGCGTATTTAAACCACCCTTATTTGATATTACTACGTTTTAAGTATTTTCTTTTAGCATCTTCAGTATGTTCTCTCTGTATGCATCTAAACAAAACAAGCTGAAAGCGCAGGGTAGTACTTTGTGTGTCCAATTCGTCTCTTGTAGTACATTTTGCCGGTGTAGCACATTTTAGCAGAACACCGGTTTTGTCATACTTTCGTCTCGTCTCATCCCGCCTTTCCTGTTCATTTTGCTTTTGCTGCTCGTTTTGTAAAATATCAAAAGTGCTGTCATGCTCATTAACTCTTTCACTCCCAGCCATTTTCACCAGAGCAAGGCCGTTCGCTCCCGGCCGTTTTTTCTGGATTTTGACTGATTTTGCAAGGCCCACAGAAAATTCTGTTCTATTGCTATATAAACTTTGAACCCACCAAAAGAAAGATTGGACTCTCTTCTTTCAGCAGAAAAAAAAAGTAAGTTCGTATCTTTTTCCATTCTTTAGAAATCAGCATTAGAAAATAGCTTAGTTTGAGCAATTTTCCAATTTATGATGAAAAAACGGAGAAAATGAGCTTTTTGTAAACGCATACATTTCAAACATAACTTTGACTTTAACAAAGCTATTTTTTGCATTAGTTACATCCCAAACATCTGAATAATGTTTTCCTTTTACAAAATACTATGAACAACCAGACAAATAGAGCTTTAGATAGAATAGTAACAATTTATTCACACACAACGACTGAGAGATGACGGTTTGTCGGCGAGATGACGCCGTTGTCGCCACGTCAGCTGTGTAAACTTTTCCCTCATCGTTGTCTGTCTCACAAAAATGGATTATTTTTGCATTTCTGCGGGGTCTGCTAGGCGAGCCGCTCCACGGGGGGTTTCACTCGTTTTGCACGATCGTCCAGCGCCTGGTGTCCCAGGCGTCCTCTCTTTGTTTTGTCCGGACGGAGCGCCGACTGGGCTCAATCCGCCAGCGCTTTGACAATGCTGGCCGGCCGTTCACTGCTGTTGAATCGGCTTGTCTAGTCTTCCAAAATGCGTTACTGCCCTCCAGTGGCCAGTTTTATTGCTTTAAAATTGGTTTGGAGCGTTTTTCTTTGTTTCTCAGATACAGCGGAAGCTATATATGCTTCTTATAAAAAAAAAACGCAAAAGACGTATAAATACGGTTGCGGGACAGTTGAGCATTTAAAAATAAAACGTATTTATACGGTTCCGGGAGCAAATGAGTTAATGTTCCTCTTGGGTTCAAATTGAAAGGGTTGAACAGATCGCATCTTTATGTCGCTAGAGTCACAATCTGGAAGCCCGGCAGCGTAACCCAGTGACGTCTCCACCCTGCGACGTCAACAACAATGGCGACCTAATTTTACAAATTGTATGAAAACGAAAACATCAAGAGGGGTTTTAATATAAAATTATTTTAACTTAAAATAATGTTTATCTTTTAAGAACTACAAATCTTTTATCCGTGGATCCCTTTAATATGACTGTTCTGTCTTTTGGCAAAATATGTATTTGATTATAATGTTGACTTTTGTTTTGTGATGCATGGTTTTATTTTAGTGTAGGAAGCGTAGCACTGCTACTACTTCCACACGCGAGTAACAGCGAATGTACAGTGGGGCAAATAAGTATTTAGCCAACCACCAATTGTGCAAGTTATCCTACTTGAAAAGATTAGAGAGGCCTGTAATTGTCAACATGGGTAAACCTCAACCATGAGAGACAGAATGTGGAAAAAAAAAAACAGAAAATCACATTGTTTGATTTTTAAAGAATTTATTTCCAAATTAGAGTGGAAAATAAGTATTTGGTCACCTACAAACAAGCAAGATTTCTGGCTGTCAAAGAGGTCTAACTTCTTCTAACGAGGTCTAACGAGGCTCCACTCGTTACCTGTTTTAATGGCACCTGTTTTAACTCATTATTGTTATAAAAGACACCTGTCCACAACCTCACTCAGTCACACTCCAAACTCCACTATGGCCAAGACCAAAGAGCTGTCGAAGGACACCTGAGACAAAATTGTAGACCTGCACCAGGCTGGGAAGACTGAATCAGTAATAGTAATAGTAACGCTTGGTTTAAAGAAATCAACTGTGGGAGCAATTATTTGAAAATGGAAGACAAGACAAGACCACTGATAATCTCTCTCGATCTGGGGCTCCATGCAAGATCTCACCCCGTGGCGTCAAAATGATAACAAGAACGGTGAGCAAAAATCCCAGAACCACACGGGGGGGACCTAGTGAATGACCTACAGAGCGCTGGGACCACAGTAACAAAGGCTACTATGAGTAACACAATGCGCCGCCAGGGACTCAAATCCTGCACTGCCAGACAGGTCCCCCTGCTGAAGAAAGTACACGTCCAGGCCCGTCTGCGGTTCGCTAGAGAGCATTTGGATGATCCAGAAGAGGACTGGGAGAATGTGTTATGGTCAGATGAAACCAAAATAGAACTTTTTGGTAGAAACACAGGTTCCCGTGTTTGGAGGAGAAAGAATACTGAATTGAGTCCAAAGAACACCATTCCCACTGTGAAGCATGGGGGTGGAATGGTAACATCATGCTTTGGGGCTGTTTTTTTGCAAAGGGACCAGGAAGACTGATCTGTAGAGCTGGGAATCTTTGGGCACCTAACGATTCGATTACGATTACGATTCGATTATAAAACGATTATTGATGCACCCCCCTCGTTTTTATTTTTTTTTAATGTTTTGTACATTAGTTCCAAAATTGTTCAAAAATCCTCTCAGGCTAAACCAAACTACTATTTCAGTATCAAGTTAACATATAACAGTAAACAAATATAAAAAAAATAACAGTAACTCAAAAACTCCAGTCCCCATTCTGTATAAGTAGCTTTAAACAACATTCAATTAATTTAATGTTGTGAATCAACTGTTAGCTGTTAAAATTACTCCAGTTATTCCATAATTTCCCTTCTGTCTACTTTTGTCAAAGTTTTAAAACAATTTCATCATTTAAAGATAGATTCAAGACAAGATTCTGCCGATTTAGGAGTATTTTAGATTAAAAGTTAATTAGGTTCGCTACAACAGAGCCTTCTAGAGAGGTCTACTGCTTTAAGGTGGTGGCTGTTTACTTATGCCGGAAAGTGTCATTTCGCATCTCTGTTCAATAATACATGTTTTAACACCGACGTCGTCTACCATTTTGCATCTAGTTCTACATATATATGATATCTACTGCAGCCGTATGATTGTAGCAACTAGCAACTGGGCGTTGTTTGTAGCGGCTGTCAGCCGCAGTCAGGTATGATTGTTTTTTTATCTAGCGGCATGAGTTGAACATGATATTTATACTCTCGGTCCGTTCCTCATTGCGTCACAAAGACCGCGCTGACTGTGTTTTACTTCCGCTTTACCTGGTATAATTCAATAATCGGAATTTGGATATTTGTGAATCGTTCTCGAATCTTCCACGGCCGAATCGCGAATAATCTAAGAATCGGAAATTTCGCACGCCTCTACTGATCTGTGTAAAGGAGAGAATGAATGGGGCCATGTATTGAAAGATTTTGAGTGAAAATCTCCTTCCATCAGCAAGGGCATTGAAGGTGAGACGTGGCTGGGTCTTTCAGCAAGACAATGATCCCAAACACACAGCCAGGGCAACAAAGGAGTGGCTTCGTAAGAAGCATTTTAAGGTCCTGGAGTGGCCTAGCCAGTCTCCAGATCTTAACCCCATAGAAAATCTTTGGAGGGGGTTGAAAGTCCGTGTTGCCCAACGACAGCCCCAAAACATCACTGCTCTAGAGGAGATCTGCATGGAGGAATGGGCCAAAATACCAGCAACAGTGTGTGAAAAGCTTGTGAAGAGTTACAGAACACGTTTGGCCTCCGTTATTGCCAACAAAGGGTACATAACAAAGTATTGAGATGAACTTTTGGTATTGACCAAATACTTATTTTCCACCATGATTTGCAAATAAATTCTTTAAAAATCAAACAATGTGATTTTCTGGTTTTTTTTCCACATTCTGTCTCTCATGGTTGAGGTTTACCCATGTTGACAATTACAAGTCTCTCTAATATTTTCAAGTGGGAGAACTTGCACAATTAGTGGTTGACTAAATACTTATTTGCCCCACTGTTCACACGAAGAACGTGCTCGCGCACACAAAGAAGAGATTATTTGTTCCCACGAAGAAGTCACGCAGCCGAGTGAGCGAGAGGGAGGAAAGTTTACAGCTTAGCTCTCTGTCTAGCTTGGAGTTAGCGCCAAGGTCTTGGCGGGGGACAGTACAATGACGTATAATGCATGTTTTTGTATAGTTATTTTCAGATATAGAGCCTACCCACGTACCACGTGCTCGCTGTATGGTTCCGCCCACTTGTCCGTCAAAACATAGTGTTAACCTGTTACGGCTACGTACATTTCTCCTATTTACGGCGTGTTTTTCTGCTCCTTAACATTAATAATCAAAATGGTGAAGGCGTGTGTGGCTGTTGGTTGCACTAACAGAGAAGATGGAAGGAGAGATGGAAGGTTTTACCGTATTCCGAGGGATCCAAAGAGGAGAGCGAAATGGACGGCTGCAATTCGACGTGAAAACTGGACACCAAAAAATCACCACAGACTATGTAGTAGTCATTTTATATCCGGTAAGATGCATTTAATATATATTTAGAGGGTTTTGGCCTGACAACCACAATTAAGATCATTGCTAGGCTAATCGCCGACAACATACGACGTAGTACGACATAGTTTCAAATTCAAGATGTTTGTGACTTCCCTTTCTTCCACCATCGTTATTTTTTGAATAATATTTAGCTGGTACCAAGTGAAAGAAACTGGCCTCGTCTACGGGGCTGACAAATAACCACAATTAAGATCATTGCGAGGCTAATCGCCGACAACATACGACGTAGTACGACATAGTTTCAAATTCAAGATGTTTGTGACTTCCCTTTCTTCCACCATCGTTATTTTTTTAATAATATTTAGCTGGTACCAAGTGAAAGAAACTGGCCTCGTCTACGGGGCTGACAAATAACCACAATTAAGATCATTGCTAGGCTAATCGCCGACAACATACACGTATGTATGTCGTGAGAGTGCTATCGCTAAACCATATAAACATTAAAAGCCTTAACTCCATTGACAAACGACATGAAATACATTAGACTTGACAGTGGATGTTAGCAATAACAAAAGATTTTGAATTGAAAATTTCGTAACTCACCTTTCCAAGCACAAGATAGATTCTTGCCGAACGAGGACCTGTTCCACCCAACCAGCAACGAAGTATTATAAGCCTCCAAGCTCTTGAAGTTTTTCAAATTTTCGTGGGAATAGGCTGATTTTGTGTGGACAAGATAATTGTAAATATCAGCGTAGCAGATGTCAGGCAGACATGGCGAAGACAGTGGGTCGAAAAACATCGATTTGGGCATCAAATATGGATCTGGCGACTGTATAGAACGAAGCTTTTCCTCATAACGCCTTTTATGCAACAGATCCAGTGAGTTTGCGGCATCAGAAAGCACCGGGTCTTCCATGAAATGCATTTTAAATTCTGCCATCAATTGAAAACAATGCTAATACACAGTCAAAATGACGGACAAGTGGGCGGAACCATACAGCGAGCACGTGGTACGTGGGTAGGCTCTATAGGGGGCTTACGCAGAAATTCCGGTTACATCGCCAGCGTAGGAATGAACTCGTTCGTAACCCCGGGGCTACCTGTACATTAAAGCACCAATATCTCACAACAATAACAGTTTGTCAAACAACTACAGCATAAGGTGCAAAACTCATTTTGGTTTGCGAACCATTTTCAAGGCAATTTTATCTCATGTGGGCCGTACCAGTACAGTTTTGGCCAAATAAAATAACTCTTTGACTCCCATTGACTGGGAGGGGTGAATTGAACAGTCAAATTAGATTGGACGTCTAGCACCGTGAATGGCACTGAAAGATGAGCATTCATAGCCAGTCGTCCCAATTAAAGCGAAATGGACATCTATCGTTGTCAATATCAGCTAAAGTGTTTATTTTTGGCCACTTCCTTGTAATTTTAGGGTCCTATCAGGTCACTTTATGTACATTTTGGATTATTTCATGTTGATTTAAGGGCATTTACAGGTAGCTTCAGTTCATTGATCACTTCCTTTTGCTTTTGAGGCATTTTTGGATCACTTCCTCGTTAACGAATGCCGGCTGCCATTGACGGTGCTACACGTCCTATCCAATCTGAATATGATGGGGCGAATGACTGCAGACACAAAAGTGAGCCAAGTGCTGGAGTGCAAGCACTTGATCGCACATATCACAAATCTCCGGTTTTACGACGCCGATGTAAAAATAAAAGCGTGTGAAGCGAGTCAGGTGCACTCAATAGTCTGTAAATTACGGGAATTATTTATTTCATTATGAATTGATTACATTTTAGCAATCCTAGTCTTCAATCTTGTTCTCGTGACCAATGCAATGGCCTTACTGTGTTGTTTACCTGCTGCACGTGTGCCATGTGGTTAGGGTTGTAGCCGTGCTGCACCTGCTGCGGGTGGATGTAGACTGTCTGCTGGGCCGACGGAAAGGACGCCTGCGGGGATTGCGGATTGGGGCCCGGCGTCATGGAGGGCGGCGTAGGGGCCAGAGCAGAGTACATGGGCTGCTGGGATTGGTTGGCCAGGTGCAGCGCTTGGGCGGCGGCCACGGCAGCTGAGGGATGACATGACAAAACCAGAGTAGTGTTAAGCGACGTGGGCCGGGCCTGGACATTGGCGAAACGCGCTGGCGTCGTCACCTGCTGCTGCCTGAGGGTGCTGCGCGGGGCCGGCGGCCGGGTGGTTAGGCGGGCCTCCGTGTTGAGGCGGCCCCCCTTGCTGGCCTTGGCCCGTGGGTGTGGCGGAAGGCTGAGGGTGCTGCGGGTGGGGGTGCAAGGTGGCGCTTGGGTGGGGGTACTGCTGCGGCATGGGGCCAGGAGACACTATGTAGGTTAAAGACCAAAAAAATAGAATAAAAAAACTGCGGCGGCCTGTGAGATGATGTGTCGTCAACAGGCATGGTAGGAGGCGGGACTTACCATACATGGTGTGCGTCTGCTCTGGGTACTGAGTGGCGGAAGAAGACACCAGGCCGGGCTGGCCGTGTGCATGCGGCGCCATCATACGGGCGCTTCCCTGCATCACAGGACTGAACACGTGCTGTGCCTGCAACAATTTTTTTTTTTTCTTCATTCTTTACCATCGAAAGCAGCAGACAACAAATCCATTTAAACTAGGATAGGTGGCATTGAATGATTATGTTTTAGTGCCACTGTACATCATTAGGTCGCTGCCAACCAGACCGGTCAAACTGGGTAACACGTCCATCATCGTCAATTAGACGTAACAGTCACATGACCACACACAAGCTTGCAGTTGGAAGTTCCATGATCACGCCAGCCTGCTCAATTACATGGTGTCTTTAAAGCGCAGTAAAAAATACATTTTTGACATAGAGCGCTAGTCAGCATTAATGGAAAGTGCGGATTTCAACCTCTCTCCCAGTTTTTATTTGGCACCGTCATACCACAGAAAACTGGAGATATGGTCGTTTTAATTTCATGGTAGGAAATGTTTTCTCCACAAGAGGACACTGATGCTCTTGGAGGGGTTTCTTAGTTGGAATTTGATGAGTTTTGTGTTTTTCCTAGCCTAATATGGTCAAGTAATAGGGTATAGTACAAAATAATAATAACAATTCAAATACATGATGCTGTGCTAAGAAAAAAAATATACGATGGTTTAAACAGAGTTCTTGCGCCCTTTTAAAGGTCAAATTTAAAAGGACAGCAATTTTATTTCACTGTAAACACTGAACTGCTGCCACAGACGGCTGGTGTTTCTCCTCTCTCATGTACAACTTGACGGCTTTTACCCCCATTGGACCTAACAAAAAAAAGTCTTTCTGCAGACAGCGCTAGGAGTAGTAACCTCTGGGTAGCTCACAATATGATACGATTTGCCATAAAAGGCTCACGATATCAATCTCACAATATGGCAAGACAACAATTATCAATACATGTGTCAGGAAATCATTATATGATATTCTACAATAGAATTGGAATAAGCAAATGCCTATTAGACACCCAACCCATTTTAAGTGTGAGGTTGGCAGTGAATAAACATTTGTTCATTCTAGAGATGCAACAATTAATCGATTAATTGACAACTAATTGATTAGCAAATTTATTGACTACTATTTTGATAACCGATTAATCCTTTAGGACCTTCTTCGCCTTCAACTTGTCTAAATTCTTGAAATTATAACATATACTGTATATAAATGCTCAGTTGTAAATATCAGATTCCTTCATTATATTTTTTTTTATGTCAAAGTATGACATGAATAAAAATCTGCTTTTACTTTGGAAGATAACAATTCACATTTTTGCCATTCTTACTGTCTAAACTAGCTTTTTAGTAAAACTACAACAACGAATCAATTAAATCGATTAATAAATTAGTTGCCAAAAAATTTAATAGATGCAGTTAAAAGAAATAGTCACCCATTTTGTTTTCATTGCTACTTACAATTAGAGCTGAAACGAATACTCGAGCAACTCGAGTACCTCGAGTTTAAAAACTGATCCGAGTAATTTTATTCACCTCGAGGAATCGTTTAATTTTGCTAGCTCTATGCATCACATTTTGCCCGGACTACTTTTAATGTGGGACAACGCGCTGACGTCCAGACCTGTTAAGTTTCACGATTTGGTCGGGAGACTCCCGATTTTGACCCCAATGCTCACGCCTCACGATTAGAAAGCCAAATCTCCCGATTTTCCAAAAATGTCAATTTTTTTTTTTTACGTTTTTGTTTGTCACCGTTTTGTAACGATACCATTCGGCCCGATTCGGAAAGTGACCAACAACGAATAGCCTGGCCGTCTCCGACTTCCCTGCCCTCCCTCCCCTTCAGAGCTGGAAAAGCCCAACCCATACATCTGACAGGGAGGGAAGAGGCGAAGCACCACCGACTTCCCAAGATGCTGGCACTAATAAACCGGCTTTTAGACTGGTTCAAGTCTTACCTGCCAGCGATAGCTAACTAGCCTAATGCTAATAGCATTAGAGCTAATGATGGGAGAACGATGACGAGGAAGAAGTCGCTGCTTTACTCTGTTTTCGTGGATCAAACATCATGGAATATTAAACCACTGCGGTCCTACCCCCACAATATATGAATTTAAGTGAGAAAGCGTATCGTTACTTACTTGAAGTTTAATCATTTAGATTCGCTATTATGCTAAAGCTAAAGTGTATACTACACTTTATTACATTATATCATTATTACTGTGCTGAAACAAAAAATATAAAGTTGCAATTCTAGGTTACAATTCAATTAAAAAACTGCCATGACAAAGATACTTTTAAAAACAAATATGATTAATTTTCTAAATGATGTAATTAATGTTTTTAATCTTGCTGATTTAGTCTGACGAAACCCTAATTGGAGTGATGGTTGATGAGATGAAGAGGCTGCTGAGGAAGCTGATGTCCAAATTTGTGCAAATGGATGTGATCAAGAAAGCTGAGGATATCCTAGATGTTGATTACAGGAACAAGGAGAACTGGCATGACACAGGCAACATAGCAGTATCACATGATGCCAGACAATACATGGAGCAAGTTGAACACTATCTCTGATGCCACCAAAAAGAGGTTCTTTGACAGTGTAGTTAATTTTTACACAAGTGTTGTGACCAAAATGAACTTGAAAAAAAATGGTTGCATTTTGTCTTAGCGATTGTCGCGCGCGCGCGCGTCATCGGGGTTGGCAAACAGAAATCTCCCTATTTGCAATTTCTACAACTTAACAGGTATGGACGTCACGTGCGTAGAGGAAAAAGCAATAAAAAAATAAATAAACCTAACTGCAGCCGACAGGAGCTACACGCTACGCCGTCGTTGCTAAAAACTAGCCCGCATGATGCTAGTGTGGGAGCAGGTAGTGTCCGATGAGTCTCCTAGATATCGCATGCATTTACGACTAGATGCGAAATGACAGACTCGGCCGCGTCTGGGCAGCGTTAGTAAACAGCTGCCATCTTTAAGCAGTAGACTTCTCAGCACTAATAAATATAACGTTACTGTCACTCGCTCACGTAACGTAAACCCTTCGGAGGGCTATGTTTCTATTGATTATGACCACTGTCGATGCGTGGCTAACGTGTCTTACATACAGGCTTTATTTAATCTGTAAAAACACAGCGCTGTAGAGTGATGACGGTGTAAAATTAAAACACAATAAAGCTAACTGTCAAGTTTTAGCTCAGTAGTCATTGCTGAATAAAACACCAGGTAGCACTGGTCCCTAATCTGCTCCAATACAGCAGGTTTCATACATTTATTTTGAACACTGCAAAAACTCAAAATCCTATCAGTACTTACAGTTTAAACTAACTTAAAACTTAACTAGAACTTAAAAATAGCTTGACACAAATGGAAATTCAATTGAACCATGTGGGGAAAATCACGTAGCTTTCAAGTGATGTGTGATATCAAACGTAATTACATTTTTAGGTAAGAAATATGTGGGGTTTTTTTTATAAGATCTAGAGGTTTTTTGCGTGAAAGCAGTGAATTTTTTTTTTCTAGTCACATCTGAGATGCAATTTTTGGCTGTTTTCAACAATGTACATCGAAAATAAAGACATTGATTGACTGAAAATGGTTCAATATTGGATTAAATGTCTTTTTTTCTCAAGTATATTTATAATTGCTCTTTACCTAAAAAGAAAAAAGGTTTATCCGATTACTTGATTAATCGATAGAATTTTCAGTCGAATACTCGATTACTAAAATATTCGATAGCTGCAGCCCTACTTACAATATGCCGAAAACAACTTCAGGGTAAATTGTGAAGGTAATTGAAAGAAGTGACATTTATCCGATTAATCGTTTAAAGACGCGCACGATTGCCGATTATGAAAATAAGTTCTTTTGCTGCCCCAAGTTCATTCGCTGCCATCCCTCCCACTTCAAACGGATTGGATGTCTATGGCCATCAGTGTCAGCCATTGCCAGGCAACAAGTTCATTGTGGGGCATTTCACACCATTTCCTGTTGATTTTCAGTCAATTCCTTTTCCTGTTGAGGCATTTACGGGTCACTTCCTGCTGATTTTGGGACATTTACAAGTCGCTTCCTGTTGATTTCCAGTTACTGAAAAGGAAGTGACTAAAGAATGTCCTCAAATGAAAAGGAAGTGACTGCAAATCAACACGGAGTAACCTGTAAATGCCCTAAAATGAGCAGGGAATGCCCACAAAACACTGGCTGTGAATGCTGTGATTTCGATGCCATTAACGGCGCCAGGCGTTCAATCCAATCAAAATGAATTGGATGTATAGCGCTGTCAGTGGCAGCCAGTTAGCTGACATAAACACCAATGGAAGATTTTGGTAGCAACCTGTTAGTTCCTTTTTCCCCTAACAATGACACCTTTTTAAAACGATCTATCGGTGGGAGCATATCGATAACCTTTTGGGCCACATTGTACCATGATCTGTCACCTTTTCTCACCAGGCACTGCATTTCCATTAAATTTAAAACAATTAAGACCTTGATTATCTGAATTTTAAATTTAAGACATTTTACGACTTTTTAAGGACCCACGGGGGGATAAAATAGACATTGTAAGCAGTCACTCACATTGTTACTCATTACTTGTGTATTCTTTTCACCGAACACTTTTTTACTTGTACTTAATTCTTTGGATGATTACTTTTACTTGAATAATATTATTTTGAAGTAATGCTAATCTTACTTGAGTAAAATTTTGGCTAGTCTAAACACAGTCAAATCTCAAATTAACGATCCAAAAAAACAGTCATTTTACTGTCATCACCAAGACGATGGAGCTAAGTCCTAGACAGCGAGCTAAGCTGTAAGGCCTTAAATTCAAATAATTGGATTGAAGACTTAAAAAAAAAACAAAAAAAAAACGACTTTTCAAGACCCTGCGGATACCCTGATTTTACATTGGAAAGCACAATGTTTAATTTACTTTGTTTAGTTTGACATATTACCTCAATTGGAATATAATATATGGATTTAAATCCATCAACATTGAACTCTTTTTGAGGGACTGTTCACAATCTGCCAAACTAATCATTTTCTGTCAGCACCATGCTATGTTGAATTAAATATGTATTGTCTGATCACCAAGATCTAACTATTTTTTTTGTTTTGTTTTTGGAGCTTGCAACCAGACCTGAGACTGGTAGTGTGGCATCTGCTGGACCAGCTGCTGACTGGGGAACTGCTGAGGACTGCAGGTGAAGTACTGGGCAGAGTAGGCAGGGCTCTGCGTGATGATTGGCGGCCCGGCCGCTGTGGCCGGGTGCATGAGGGTGGGCGTGCCGGGCGGGTGGTGCTGGTCCGACCTCTGCTGCGGCATGTTGGGCACTGACAGAGTCAAAGCAAAAGAATGGACCACTTGGCATTGAAATCTTTTTTTTTTTTAGTTTTGTGCAAAGAGGAGGAAAAAGAAGGCAGTTCTCACCTTTACCTGGTCTGTAAGGTTTGGACTGGTTGACGGTCATGTGGGGCATCTGGACCTGGTACATCGCTGGAGACTGCACGAAAAGGACAATCAAGATGGAGATTCTTCATATGTTTATTTTCTACTTGATTTGGTACAATTAAGGCTTTAAAAAAAGGTTAACGCTCAACATAAAGGACACAAGCATGTCAGACTCTAGGCGTCATCTTACCTGGACTAGCATGCATTTTCTACTTGTTTGTGTGTGTGTGGGTGTGCGTGTGTGTTTAAACATCTCCCTGTCACTAAACCCCATGCACCTTTATCTAGTACCGCTAGAAATTAAAAGTTATAAGAGATGAATTGCAATAAGAAGTTGGCAAACCAACATCTGAATGCGTTAAAATTGACAAGCAAGCAAAACATCTCAGATCTAATTAGGCTAACCCCCAAAAATTGAAAGAAAAAAAATTTAGGAAAAATTCACAAACCTTCCATATTATGCTTTTCTAATGGAGCGAGAGACAGAGAGAGAGAAAGACAGAGAGAGGATGAGGAGCAGGGGGAGAAAAGGAAAAGTGCGTCTTTACATGTGTCTGATGTTGGATCACCAAGTTGTTCTTAAAGCAACACAAGATGAATACATCAGCATTTCCAGTCCAAGCGGAATATTCACGTCACACACGTGTCGGCTGCAAAGAGGCGAGTGACTCACCTGTACGCCGGGGCTAACTGGGGTGAGAGGATACATCTGGGGGAAGCACACTGGCTGACCGTAGACTGCGGGTGGCTGCTGGACCACGATGGAGGGGCTGGGCTGGCCCTGAGGTCGCGGGGGTGTTGGGGTGTTGGCTGGTTTGGGTTGCTGCGAAAGACAGGAACAAACAATAAAACGTTTATTTATGAATTTTTCCTACAGTTCCTCAAATCAGGGCCGCCGTTCTATGAGGTGCCGAGCCATAAAATGTGATTTGTAATGTATTTTCTGGCCTAAAAGTCATGCTTTCATACTTTTGTTTTGGTTGAGTTGGCGGTGTTGTTCAGAAGTGAAGACCAATACTTTCACAGATTTGGTAGTGAGTTAGAGTAAGATCAAGAGTTTGGTAAACAAGTTGTCTTGTTGTATTGTTTCGGATGTAGGTATCTGAATAACTGTTAATGTTACATTCACAGACGTCAATTTAGCCTGTTCTCGATTTTATTGAAAAATAGTTTTCTTTTCATTACTTTATACCTAACAGTTTGAAACTGTTTGATCCTAATTAGGGCTGCCAATATCAATCAATTAGGGATAACGTCGACGATCAAAAACATCAATTCAATATCCTTTTTTTTAATGTCTGAAATGACGCCTGCCTGTCTTTTAAGCACCTGCATACTGTAATGTTTAACTCATTGACAGACATCCAATCCATTTTAACTAGGACGGGCTGGCAGCATTAATTTCAGCGATAGAGGTACAGGCTGAAAGGGTAATAAAAGTTTAATATCACTATCTTCATTGTCTTTAATTATACTGTGCACATACCTGAAACAATTCAAGCTGGATTGTAATGGTTCTGTAAAATGCAGCTGCTTGCTGGCACAATAAAATGTTTTGTATTAAAAAATATGAAACAATGATTATCATATTTCCGGACTGAGTCTCTCATTTACGTAGCGCGGGATTAAAAAAATTGAATCAACATATCGACCGCTTCTGCACACATCCAAGTGGTCCATTTTATTCAGGAGCATGAAATACCGCATGTAATATGAAATAATATACTTTCTTGTGTCATAGGCACTTTAAGTGGATGAAATTTGACAAATTTATGTTTGGGGAATGATGGAGACCTTAGTGATGCAATATGACAAACATTGTAATTGTAATACTTATGTAATATTGTCGTGAATGTAATTGACTGCTTTGTGCATTATTTTGTTTTTCCTGATAACATTTATGGGACTAATTTTCCTCATTGTGTGCACCTGTGTGGGCGTGGTGAATAAATGTCCTCCTGCATGCAGTTGCTGTGTGTGCAGCGAGTGACTGAGGCCATGTCCACGCGTAGCAGGGTATTTGGCAAAAAGAAGATATTTTTCTACGGTTTGACCTATCATCCACACGCGCACGCAGATATAAACCAGGGTTCTTAAAAATGACAGGGAAGGTGAAGATTTGCGAATTCTGCGTTTGTGGCTCCATCATGTGGACACTGATAACCGAACATTTACGTCACTGGCTGCAACAAATTTTGTCCACACGTCACACATGAGACCAATTTTTACATTTGGAGTATATTAAATAGGCGCTTTTTTGCTTCCATTCTTTTTTACTAACTCTTGCTGTGCTTTTTATTGAATAATGGGTATTTTGGACAAATATTTTATTGTTTTGAATGTACTTAAAAACGAATAAAAGCGGCTGGCTGTGGAATTGTTTTTTTTTTTTTCCTACACAAACGTGCAGGTGGACGCAATTATTTTTCCCCTACGTATTAGGGCAGAATCCTCGTTTTTAAAAAACTCTGCTACATGTGGACATGGCCTGAGCAAGCAGCACCGTTTCCTTGTCCTCCTTGATTGGACACGTTTTTATATCTGCTTTTTTGTACAGTGCTATAGCAAATTGGAAAAGTTCGCGGCGTGGAGCCGCTGTAAGGGCTTACTGTGCCAACAGGTTCAGAGATGACCCACGCGGACGATGACGTCACACACAAGGCTGCTCCTTTATGCGCAGGTGTCGTCTGCGCAAATGCAGACGTCCCTAGCGTGGCTTTTATAAACGCACCTTAAAGTATTGCGGACAGGTATAAAATATTCTCTGAATTACAGGCCCCAAAAAAATTATCTGTCCCAAGTGTAGACGTAGCCTAAAGGGCCCGGTTTGTGGCCGTAAAGTGGGCGTGGTTTGTGCACTCGAGCCTTGTTCACATTTGTTCCGCCACTCATCTTGTGCTTGGGGGCTACTTGGGCGAGCACCAGATTGGTGACGCCGGCTTTAAAATATATATTATACTTGTACATAGATGAATATGAAATGTGGTTAAGAATACTTAAAAACTACTTTATATTTACTTCATATTTCAAATATTTAAACATGTATAAATTGTTCTCTTTGAAATGCATACAGTGCTGCTCGAAAGTTTGTGAACCCCACAGCGATGGTCAGATTTTTTGTAAAAAAAAACTAAAATAACCTTATTAAATGTTAAGTTATACCCAAATCCACAATACTGACATTCCAAATAATGGACTGAAACAAAAGAAATAGTTATATTGTCATTCTTTATTTAACAAAAGTGGTTGATTTAAGAAAAACTCAGATATCATGTGTGCAAAAGTATGTGAACCCCTTCAGTTAATAGGATATTGCGCCTCCTTTTGCAGAGATTACCTCAACCAAACGGTTTCTGTAGTGACTAATCAGCCTCTCACATCTACTTTAGGGGATTTTTGCCCATTCTTCCTTGCAGAACGCAGTCAGTTGAGAGAGGTTTGATGGGCGTCTGGCATGAACTGCTCGCTTCAGGTCCCGCCACAGCATTTCAATGGGATTTAGGTCAGGACTTTGACTGGGCCAGTCCAGAACACGAATCTTCTTCTTTTTCAGCCATTCCTTGGTTGTATTGCTGGAATACTTTGGATCATTATCATGTTGCATGATCCACCTTCTGCCAAGCTTTAACTTCAAAACAGATGGCGTCAGGTTATGTTCTAGGATTTGACAATATTCCTCAGAATTCATGATTCCCTGGACTATGTGGAGTTGTCCAGGTCCTGAGGATGAAAAGCAAGCCCAGATCTTGACATTCCCACCTCCATGCTTCACTGTTGGGAGAAGGTTCTTTTGGTGGTATGCAGTGCTGACTTTTCGCCAGACATGGCGGTTTTGGTTGTGACCAAACAGTTCAATTTTGCACCTACATCAGTTGATGAAAACTCTTTTTAATTTAGTCTCGACAACACAACTGTTAAAAAAACAAAAAAAAAACTACTGAATTGATTGATTAGGAAATCAGGTTGAAATAATAGAAAATTCCAAAATGTTGAGGAGGTTCACAAACTTTTGAGCAGCACTGTATAATAGGACTAATTCACATGTATACATATTCAAATAGAAATAAATGCAAAAACCTCAATGTGAGAAAAATTGAGCATTTACAACCAGTTTTTGCTGTCTGTTGTAAAGGCGCTCTCACCTGTGTGTTGAACCTTGGCTTGAACTCGTTGGCATTGGGGTTTAAAGTGGACTTCTTTATTTGACTGCAGGAAAAGAAGCAGATCATTTATCAATTCCATTATTTGACTGTTATGACAGCTGCATCTATGAAGTCTCACTCACTCTTGTACCGCCTCCTTTTTGTCCTCCTCTTCATGCTTGGACCCGCTAAAATTAGACACTGTTGTTGTCTGGACCCCTTGCGACGTCACATCCAGCCCCACTCTCTTCTGGTCCAGGCCTGAAGGAGAAGGGGACAGCGCAGCGGGGCTGCCGGGCTTGCTTGTGTTGATAGCACCCGTGGACGGGGAGGCTCCGCCATGGTCTTCGGGGCCTGTCGCGGAAGCTTTGTCCAAAGAGGCTAGTTCTGTAGGCTTGTCCGCAGAGTCTCTTGGAGGCTTGGTGATCATGTGGTCAAAGGCAGGGTCCGGGTTGGAACTAGACTGCAACTGAAAGAGCGAACACTCAAGAGTTAAATGTAGCATGGAATTTTGACAGTGTTTCAGCATTGCACTGCAAAATACTCACCCTAAAATCTTCACTAAATTTCTTTAAATTGTCTATTTGTTTCCTGTGGTCAGGTGCCAAAGAAGGGGGGCCTGTGATGAGAGGAAACTAACATTTGGGAAAAATCTCAACGCATACCACCTCACAAAAATGCATCAAAAACTAATAGAATGAAAATAGCATCTCAATTTATTGTATTTTCCAGACTATAAATCACATGTTTGGCAAAGTTTGGCTGGACCTGTGACATATATAATGTAAAAATATAGGATTTTATGTTCAAATGTCATGTTGCCAAGGAGTACGCATTACCAGCAACCAGCAGCACTCAAGGCTTGTGATTAAGAAGAAATAAAAAGTAGTGAGGTTGAGCAGAGCAAAATTAGATTTTTTTGTAAAATATTAATGAAACTGGAATAATAACTATGAGAAAGGATTGATTTGAAGCTGTTTGGTTTAATTAGTGAAGCTTTATTTTCCTTTCCATTTTCATTCATTGTTTTTAATAATTATTTCTAAAAACAAACAAGTGGCAAAACATTCTGTGAAAATTGATGTTTATTTTGAATGGAAAAAGGAACGTGGAGTTGTATGTATGCATGTTTTTAACAAGGCTTCAGAAGGAGTACACAAAGTACCAAAAGAAATCTGGACAGTCTGAAATTGTCTCTCGAGCCAAGCGAAGGAAACCAAGCCCTGAATGGAGAACAGATAACAAGCAAATGCGTTGAAGGTGAGCTGCATGACATGTCAAGAGATAACACGGAGTAGGCGAATTCACTTTAGCTAAAATAAGCTAATGGGACTGCTGGTGAGCTGAGTATTATCCGAAACCGCAAGTAAAAGTCTGTCAGCATGCTTAAAAAGTTGATGAAGTGAACATTGTTGATCTAAAGTGCTATAAAACTGAAGCTTGCTAAGCTGAAGGAATGATGGTAGATGGTAGGTTTGACACCATTACTTTGAACTACACTTTTGATGCTGAAGTAATACTGGTGACTGTGTTTAGTTAACCTGGCAATTTAGCCTGGCTTTTGTCATGTACAAGGATTTCGATGCTAGACGTGGGGCTAAAAAGTGCAGGCTGAATCTGAAAGAAGCGAATGTGCCGTAAATGCAATGCGACTCACTTGTCGGTTGTAGTCAATTTGTAGTTTACAAACAATCACGGCATCCAGTGAAATGGAATGTGCGCACCGGTGAACGAAAATTGTAGTAGCTGTTTTTGAAAAGAGAACTAATGCAAAAATTACGTTAGAAAGATTTGAAAATTTTTGGTTAAGTCTGCTTTTGACTCTGACAACAAGTTGGAGCGTGTGTGCCAAGTCTGTTTTGGTGTGCTCTAGTGCTTCTAACGAGACTTCACGTCGTACAAGAAACCTCAAGACGCTGAAAAAAATCAAGTCCAGTACAGCAGGGGTCTCCAACCTATTCCACAATTGCCTGGTGTGGCCAGCACCTTCCAAAACTCCAAGCAGTGTAAAAAGACTCACCGTCGCTCCCCTTCATGATAAATTAGAAACTCCCCCCTTACGTAATTTATTTCTAGGTCAAAATTAAACTGGAGTGGAAATCCAATTGAAACTATAGAAGACCTGACGGACTTGCCATGTGTATTGTACATGGCTAAAGTCAGGCTCGCTTGCAAGGTTAGTGTTGCTCTACCTGGCGTATGACAGATACCTGACATTTTCCTGCAGAATTGCAACTTATACAGTATACTATATATTTATTTTCTACATTGTGAAGCATTTTTTGACTAGTGGGATAAACTCCAGAGCGACTTATCGTCCGCAAAATACATGATTAAGTCAGTGTTAAATTTGTTTAGTTGAAGACAGTGGTAGAATTCTGCAGTATGAATGGATGAGTGATAATAGTTGCATTGTTACTATTTACTGGTTAATTTTTAGTTTTGTCATGTTGTATTAAATTCTCTACTTGGCAATACATACCACTGGCAAAGACACTTTCTGGTTTTTAAAGCTGTCAGGAATTTAGAGTACCTTTACACACAGGTCTGTTGATACTGGCTGAACTGTCCTTCATGGTGTCTTTGTTAGCTTTGGGGGATGTTTGTCTCGTCTCCTGGACACGATTTTCTTTAACTGTGACATATTTTCATGTTAGATACAAAATGAGGCATTCGTGTAAATTATTACATTGAAGCCTTACCATCTCCTGACAAGGAGGAGCCCATGCTGGGGGCAGGGCTCGCAGCAGTAGGGGAGGAAATGGACGTCGGTGTGGCAAAAGAATCTGCGGGAGCTGTTCCTGTCTGAGACAGAGAGGCCGAGGAAGGGGGGGTTCCGCCAATGCTATTCTGACGTGGGGAGCGAGGTCTGTGAGCTAACGGATAAAAAGAAAAAAAATTATGTAACTCATGTAAACTAAATGATTGCCCATTACACCAACACCTACGGTCTATATGAAAACATTGTCATAAGCTATGTAGTAAGCCCGTAACGATATGCGTATTGAAATTGCGAAACTCTGTCTCTCATGGTGTGAGATGATAGTATCATGACAACGTCATGCCAAGGTAAAAGCAAATATTCACATCTGTTGGCAACTTATGAGACTGGCTGAGATGTAAACAACGTTAGGTGTCATACCCGAACAAAGGAAGAAAACAGCTTGGGGAGAAGATGAAACAGAAGCAGAGTGAGAAGAGGGACTCTCGCAAAAGGGTTCCATACGCTGAGTGGATTAAATTTAATTTAAACCAAAGCCAGTACCGTAATTTTAGGACTACTAACCGCTACTTTTCCTACCGCTTGGAACCCTGCGGCTTATAGTCCAATGCGTCTTGTACTTTTGCAGTCTGATATTGTGTGTGTCTTTAGTAGGGGTTGTTAAAAGTATTGAATTGTATTGGTACTGAAATGTTTTATCGGGATACGATATTTGTTTCCTCAGTTATCCATTGGTTTTTTGGGCTACCACAGGTTAATAGAATTTGTTGTCATGGGGTAAATTTAATTCTGCGTGACTCTTGATAGTAATGGAGGACATTTTTGCATTTTCCTTGTTAACTCATTGGCTGCCGTTGACTGCGCTTGACGTCCAATCCATCTGAACTGGGAGGGTTGCAAGTGAATGAACATTCATCCCCCTAGTTCAAATGGATTGAACGGCTACTAGTCAAACTATAATAAAGAGTTTTAATTTTTCATGAGCCACAAGGCTGGACATCTATCATTGTCCAGTGGCACTGTAAGACTTCCTATTAAAAAAAAAAAAAAAACATCGCGTCAACAGTAGTTTTTAGGTGTGACTATCCCTATGGCTTATCGTCCAGTGCAGCTTATACAACATAGTTTCCTTGTCAAATTTGGTAGGCACAGCTTATCTATTAACAAATGCCGTTTTTGTGTAAAATTTGGTGGCTGGAGACTTCTAGTCAGGTGAGTCTTATAGTCCAAAAATTACGGTAATTTCTCTTCCACTGTCCATATGCGACCAAATTTTGCCCATTCTTAAAAAGCACTCTGTCCACTCCGCCTTGAGCCAATTTGCTGTGGACGTCACGGGAGCGAGTGGAGGCGAGCATCTTTCAGTCATTTGGATTCCCCCCCCCCCCCCCCACCCCCCCCAAGTTGCAACATTAGCCAGTAAGCAACAAGCAATTTGGGCTCAAAAGGTCACTCACTTTGTTTCAGGGGTGTGAACCTCAGAGTTCCTCACAACACGATTTCGATGCAGGACTCATGAGAATGATTACCTCACAATATGGCGATATAAAAAATATTGATAAATGGGTCAGGAAATGAACCAATGATGTCACTGGTCTAACGTTAGGGTTTGTAGGCGAGCAGGCAGGCGAGGAACCAAGAAATGGACCCAAATCAGGAAAACGGTGAGGCAATGCAGGGAGGTGATAACTCAAAAATGTATAACTGCAGTGAACAAAAAACAAGTACAAGCTAAACTCAAGAGTAAAAACAAAAGACTGGGTAACACAACAGCTTACTATGAGGATCAGAAATAAGGCAGGACGAGGGCACAGGAATAAGAAGAGCATAGACACTGACAAAGACGATGAGGCAACAAGAACGGACTGCTTATGGGAATCTTAAATACAGACATGGGGATAACAACACAAGAGGAAGCAGATAGGTTGTCATACAAGGGGCAGACACAACATGTTAAATCAATGGGCAATCACAAGGACAAGAGATACGATGGCAAAAGCATGTACGGTAACCAACCAAACGCTAACAAACCGAAACCCTAACAGTCTACAAAATTTTAGAAAATATCTGCGTCAGAGATAAAAATGGCCAAATCGCACTTGCTGTGGTCTGACTGGCTAAAATATTCAAGACATTTAACGTTATTATGCTACAAAGATACATTGACGTAATTATTAAAATATCAGTTTTACAAGTTTCTTCATTTGAACTAAGTTGTGCCACAGCTTATGAAATTTGTACATGGAAAAATGACGAATGTTTAGTTATTGAATTTCCATAGACAATCAGTCAAAAACTATTGTCTTCCTCACAGACTATGAAAATATTTAGAGCTGTCCTGACTAGTCAACATAGTCGATGTCATCGATGATGATGTCGACAAGCACACCATTCTGTCGACGGTTAATGAAGGGTTAAAAAATATATATGCGTTGAAAGTTGAGAATGGCGGACGCTGTTTGCAAGCGGGGAAAGCGGCACAAAGCAAAAAAAAAGCACACCAGAGTGGTCAAAGCATAGACTTATTTCAAAGAAACAGAGGAGGGTCTCTGCAATGCCAAGCTTGCATACAGCCGTGAATGAATACCTGAAGAGACGTCACCTAGTTGTAATTTTAGAAGACGACAGGAGACAACAAGCTGGCAAATCATAAGTCCATTTAACTAACGACATTTTTTATTGAAGTTGACTTCATGTGCGTCGTATCAAAGTGCATCATTAAGTAATTTTCCCGTACTTCACTCCAGTGACACGTGACATTTATCTATCTAATCTGCTGCTGCTCCCGAAAGCTGTAGGTTTCACAGTCTTGTTGTCTGTGCACAGCATGCAGATTGTATTTGTTAGAATGATGCCGCTTGGGGAAAAAAACATTTAAAAGGAAAGACTGGCCAGCTTACTATAGTCCATGACTGCACTAATCTCGCTTACTTTATAGTGTATTATTATGTATATACATATAGTAGTATACTATAATCAGGGGTCCACATAAGTAGTCCGCATGCGCGCATGCGTACCAGACGTAGACAAACGCGCTGGCCCTCAACGACTTCCATACGCTTTTGCGTACCGATGGCTGACCACCGTATTTGCGGCGGACACGAGAAAATAACTTCTCAAAATGTCAAAGAGGCAGGCCACACTGAGTAATTACTTCCGTGTTCCCCCACCCCCGTCAAAAGACAGACAGACGACAGAGACGTCACCGGAGCTACCGAAAAAAAGGACTTTTGCTGAAAAGTAGGAGGTACCATGGCTAGAAGCAAATGATGCTCGCACGGAAATGCGGTACAAAATGTGCTGTGAGAATCCCAATGTCGCCGATAAGAGCAGCGCATTTTATGTAGGGTCAAAGAATTTCAGCCATCCAAACTTTGAAAAGCACGAAAAAACAGAGAGCATGTGGCAATTAAGCAAACTATCGATGTCAAACAGGACCCCGCTCGCCCTATGGACAAGTGGCGGAATAAAGATAATGAACAGCGACATGCACTGACAAACGTGTTTTTGCTCGCATTTTACAAAGCTAAACATGCACGTTCAATAAGGTCTTATGAGGAGGACATCCCACTTTTAAAAAGGCTTGGAGTTAATGTGGGAGCCGCATAATGCCCTTTATTTTGAATTGGTGCTTTTTATTTCTTTACATTTCAAAGTAATGGCAATTTTGTTGTGCCAGTTGATGTTAATCAAGCATTAATTGTAAATATAATTAATTAAAGTTAATTGGCTCTAAGTCAGACATGTCCAAAGTCCGGCCCGGGGGCCAAATGCGGCCCGTGGTCAAATTTCATCCGGCCCCAAGCCTCTGTCATAAAATCAATAACGTCTGGCCCGCACACAAACTTCATAAATTGGTCAGCAGTACTGCAACCAGCATATGAAGTAGCTTACACACTAAATGCTGCTCCTCATTTACCCACTAAAAGGTAGCAGCACTCTAAGCAACATTACCCTGTGTACTTTAGTTCCAATTTTCTAAAATGGCGACAATCAACAAAAAAAAGTTGACTGTGACAGCCGACGCTTCAAGGATAGGTGGAAATTGGACTATTTCTTCACTAAAATACGCAACATCTGTGTCACTGTTTTTAAAGATTTCAATGTGAGGCGATATTACCAAACAAGACACGCAGACATGTACGACAAGATTACAGGGTCGATACGCAGCGAGAAATTGAAGCAACTCGAAGCTATTTTAATTTCATATTGGCAATATTTCGCAAGAGGCAGAGAGTCGAAAGAGAACGCCACAAAGGCTAGCTGCGAGATTGTTGAAATTATTAATTAAAAAAAAAAAATAAAGCAAATGTGACACGCAGAATGGCTTGCTAAAATTTGCTCAAATATATTGTTCTACGTAAAGGAAGTCAGCCGAGGTCGGCCCCCCACATTTTTGCCACACCAAATCTGGCCCCCTTTGCAAAATGTTTGGACACCCCTGCTCTAAGTAAAGCTTGTCATAAATTTATCGCATCAGGCGGGTTGGCTCTCAAGCTCAATGAGGACCAAGTCACATCTCCAGGTCCTCCTCTGAGAACCGGGGCAAAAAAATTATGTGCACCCCTGACTATAATATTAATGCTAGATAATCTTAATATTTAGTTTTAAGAATTGTTTTTAATCATGTTGGAAAGGTGAAGTCACAGTGTTCTGAATCTGTTTACATTCCTTTCTTTTGCACGAGTTAATGCTATCAGCATTGACTTCATCGTTTGTTATTTATGTGTTTATTTGTACTTAAATAAAGAATTTATTAAAGTGTTCCAAAATGTTTTTGTTAATTAATAAGTGTCAACAAAAACTTAATTGATTATTTTAAAATATATATATATTTATATATGTATTTAGAATAGTCGACTAATCTTTTAAAAAGTCTGCTGACTCATCGAAGAGAAAAATAGTCGTTTAGGAGAGCCCCCAAAAATATTTTGTAACATTTCTGTAAATACATCAACACTACTTTATTGCATACATCTTGAAGACACTTTTGTTGAGGATTTCGGCAGCAACCTGTACTTCCTTTATTAAACAATGACACCTTTCTAAAATGACATACCAATTCTTGGCGGGAGCAGATCGATAATCGATTGTGATCAAAAGTATTGCGATACATCACAATACTGATGTATTGTAACCCTAACCCCTGCTTTGTTCTACTTGTTCTTCTTGAGGACAGTAACTCAAATTGCCTACTCACTTGTTCAGACTTTCCTATTCACAAAATCATCTTTCCTTTGTACATTAATTTTCCACCACTTATTTCCATCTATTATTATTTTTACTGCTTTTAACCTTACATCTGCCTTAATGTTTTTGATTGTACGGTGACCTTGAGTACCAGAAAAACGTCTTCAAATAAAATATATTATTATTAGTAGTATTATTATTTATCCTTCCTCATTTGTGGACGGATCGGAATGAAGTTTGGTAGGTATTGTCTAGTGATGTATATGGATTGATGCGAAGAGCCTGATTTGTATTTTTTAGTCCAAGGTTAATTATTAGTGGACTTGTTATGTAGTTACTCTAGTTATCCACAAGAAGGCAGTATTATATCACATTGTGTTTTCAACCATTACACTAATGCACTAATGTCCAAAGTCCGGCCCAGGGGCCAAATGCGGCCCGTGGACAAATTTCATCCGGCCCCCAGCATCTGTCATAAAATCAATTAACGTCTGGCCCACACACAGACTTAATAAATTGGTCAGCAGTACTGCTACCAGCATATGAAGTATCTTACACACTAAATGCTGCTCCTCATTTACCCACAAAAAGGCAGCAGCACTCTAAGCAACATTACCCCGTGTGGCCTTTACTCCCAATTTTCTAAAATGGCGACAATCAACAAAAAAAAAAAGAACGTTGACTGCGACGGCCGACGCTTCAAGGATAGGTGGAAATTGGACTGTTTCTTCATGAAAATACGCAACAACTGTCTGCCTCATTTACAAAAAGACAGTTGTTGTTTTTAAAGAGTTCAATGTGAGGCGATATTACCAAACAAAATACGACAAGATTACAAGGAAGATCCGTAGCGAGAAATTGAAGCAACTTGAAGCTAGTTTAATTTCACAGCAGCAGTATTTCGCAAGAGCCCGAGAGTCGAAAGAGAACGCCAGAAAAGTTAGTTGCGAGATTGTTGAAATTATGAATTAATAAAAATAATAAAGCAAATGTGACACACAGAATGGATTGCTAAAATTTGCTTAAATATATTGTTCGACATAAAGGACGTCAGCCAAGGTCGGCCCCCCAAATTTTTACCACACCAAATCTGGCCCCCTTTGCAAAAAGTTTGGACACCCCTGCACTAATGGCAAGATTATTGTGGACTTGTGGATGTGAATTGGTGAAATTAGTATGTCGCCGCTATCATTTGAATCAGTCATTTAAAATGGGTGTAACAACTGAACAATAGCTATGAAGCCTAGCGATAGTGTGATGAGTGTAGGTCATTTGCAACTGTTACTATTTTTTGGTTAACCTCCTAAAGCCAACAAAATGCTAAAACTGCTTTTGGCACAGTTATAAATATCACACACAATAAAACACAACATGTTTCACAGTGGTTAGCACGTTACCCCCACAGTTCTGAGATCAAGGGTTCAATCCTGGGCTCCGGCCTTCCAGTGTGGAGTTGGAGGCTGATCAAACTCTTAATTGTCCCTAGGTATGACTGTGTGGGCTTCCTTGTGCCCTGCGATTGTCTGGCAACCGATTCAGGGTGTACCCCATATACTACCCATAGTTACCTGGGATTGGTTCCAGCGCCCCTGAGACCTTCGTGAGGATAAGCGGCTCAGAAAATGAATTAATAATTTTTAGGTTTCACACATGCACTAGGCTGCTGCATTACACTCGAACAAGGCCAAAATGAGAAACTGATTTCCAATTAAAAAAATGTATTTTTTCACAGATTTACAAAATTCCTCATAATTCTAATTTTTATATTTCCTCAAATCTAAAAGCAAAACCTCAATTTTAACTATCCAAGAACATAGGATGTACTTTAAAATTGAATATAAACACTGACTTTCAAAAATAAATAAATAAACAAAGATATAAGTTACATACATAAAAAAGAACAAATGACTTACATTATGCAGAGTAAAATGGAATATATTTTGAAGACAAAGCAAACATTGACATTTTAATTATAAGGAAATAAAGAAGTAACCTTACATAAATGAACAAAAATAAGTAGTTCAAAGCGCACATTAATATGGAAGATGTTCTGAACCACCCAAATAAAATAAAATAAACCTCATTGAACTCTATCCTTTCTCTTGAAGATCTGATCAATTTTCCGTTGCATTTGAACCAATCACAGCTAACAAGCAATGCTGATCACATGTCAGTATGTCAGCCAATTGAACGGACAGCAGAGTCCAGTTTTTTTTTTTTTTTTGCTGCTTGCTATGCCTAGTTGAACTTTGGAAGAAAAAAGCTACTTCTGCAATTTTGCAGATAGAGATATATGACCGCGACTGAAGATGAGTAAGTGTCTACCTCCACTAACAACAGAAGACCAAGTTCCGCCCGAGGAGTTGCCTCTGTTGGACGGAGCCAATGGGACCTCTCCAGCGGCATTGTGAGAAATTAGATCCACCCCTGGCGGCATCCCAGCAGTCCTGCTGGGGGGCACTCTGTGAGTACGAGGAGTCCTCTGGGATTTCGGAGACATCCGTGGTGGACCTGCAAAGATAGAAGGCAAAGGACATTTGAGAGAATCGCTAAAGAAAACGAGTCAAACAAACTGCAGTCACAAATGGTGTGTTGTGCATGCTTGTTAGTATCAGAGAAGTGACAAAACCACACACACACAAACACACACACACACACACAAACACCAAACGATTCAAACCGCAGCAAAGCGAACAGAGAGAGGAACTCGGGAGGATGGCAGGGAGAAGGTGAGATGGTATTGAACAGATTCACCAACAAGCAGCGTTTGTGCAGCTAATGAACTGGTGACCCCTTTGTGCATGGCTTTGACAAAAAATAGTCACAAACCACTGAAACTGGCAAATTCTTATTCCTTGGATGACACGGAAAATGCCCCATGGGCACATAGGCACATTCTTTTATTTGCAACTCTAGAAATATCCATCTATTTACAAAATATGTCATGAATTCAACATTGTAGCATTTTACCAAGATGCCTTTGTATGGAATTTTTGGGGTGTTTTGGATTAAATAATGATGATGATTGAGATCTGGCATCCACATATCTGGGCATCACATTTTGGATCATGTAGGCCAACTTAACTAGTCTACCAAACGTTAATATTTTGGCCTACGCAGCCCAAAATGCGATGTCCACGTACCATTATGTGGATGATATATATATATGTATTACCAGAAATAGTCACTCGTCCTTGAAAAAGCATTAATCTGAAATGACAATCTAGGACAGGGGTCGGCAACCCAAAATGTTGAAATGGCTATATTGGACCAAAAAATATATATATACAGTGCCTTGCAAAAGTATTCGGCCCCCTTGAATCTTGCAACCTTTCGCCACATTTCAGGCTTCAAACATAAAGATATGAAATTTAATTTTTTTGTCAAGAATCAACAACAAGTGGGACACAATCGTGAAGTGGAACAACATTTATTGGATAATTTAAACTTTTTTAACAAATAAAAAACTGAAAAGTGGGGCGTGCAATATTATTCGGCCCCTTTACTTTCAGTGCAGCAAACTCAGTTCAGTGTTCAGTGAGGATCTCTGAATGATCCAATGTTGTCCTAAATGACTGATGATGATAAATAGAATCCAACTGTGTGTAATCAAGTCTCCATATAAATGCACCTGCTCTGTGATAGTCTCAGGGTTCTGTTTAAAGTGCAGAGAGCATTATGAAAACCGAGGAACACACCAGGCAGGTCCGAGATACTGTTGTGGAGAAGTTTAAAGCTGGATTTGGATACAAAAAGATTTCCCAAGCTTTAAACATCTCAAGGAGCACTGTGCAAGCCATCATATTGAAATGGAAGGAGCATCAGACCACTGCAAATCTACCAAGACCCGGCCGTCCTTCCAAACTTTCTTCTCAAACAAGGAGAAAACTGATCAGAGATGCAGCCAAGAGGCCCGTGATCACTCTGGATGAACTGCAGAGATCTACAGCTGAGGTGGGAGAGTCTGTCCATAGGACAACAATCAGTCGTACACTGCACAAATCTGGCCTTTATGGAAGAGTGGCAAGAAGAAAGCCATTTCTCAAAGATATCCATAAAAAGTCTCGTTTAAAGTTTGCCACAAGCCACCTGGGAGACACACCAAACATGTGGAAGAAGGTGCTCTGGTCAGATGAAACCAAAATTGAACTTTTTGGCCACAATGCAAAACGATATGTTTGGCGTAAAAGCAACACAGCTCATCACCCTGAACACACCATCCCCACTGTCAAACATGGTGGTGGCAGCATCATGGTTTGGGCCTGCTTTTCTTCAGCAGGGACAGGGAAGATGGTTAAAATTGACGGGAAGATGGATGCAGCCAAATACAGGAACATTCTGGAAGAAAACCTGTTGGTATCTGCACAAGACCTGAGACTGGGACGGAGATTTATCTTCCAACAGGACAATGATCCAAAACATAAAGCCAAATCTACAATGGAATGGTTCAAAAATAAACGTATCCAGGTGTTAGAATGGCCAAGTCAAAGTCCAGACCTCAATCCAATCGAGAATCTGTGGAAAGAGCTGAAGACTGCTGTTCACAAACACTCTCCATCCAACCTCACTGAGCTCGAGCTGTTTTGCAAGGAAGAATGGGCAAGAATGTCAGTCTCTCAATGTGCAAAACTGATAGAAACATACCCCAAGCGACTTGCAGCTGTAATTGGAGAAAAAGGTGGCGCTACAAAGTATTAACGCAAGGGGGCCGAATAATATTGCACGCCCCACTTTTCAGTTTTTTATTTGTTAAAAAAGTTTAAATTATCCAATAAATTTTGTTCCACTTCACGATTGTGTCCCACTTGTTGTTGATTCTTGACAAAAAATTAAAATTTTATATCTTTATGTTTGAAGCCTGAAATGTGGCGAAAGGTTGCAAGGTTCAAGGGGGCCGAATACTTTTGCAAGGCACTGTATAAGTCTGGAGCCGCAAAAAATTAAAAGCCTTACAGTCTTATCTATCTATCTATCTATCCATCTATCTATCTATCTATCTATCTAATGAAGGCAACACATGCTGTATGCATCAATATTAGCCTATCAAAATAACTAAGTTGGCTACAAATACATAATGAGCCTTCATGATTAAATGTTTATTTTTGCTGCAGTGCATCCTATAGCATGAGACTACTCCGTTGTACGGTGCCGCCTCAAGTTTTAAATTCAGCACATTTTTAATGAATTAGAAGAATGCTTGTCATGTTTGTCCTTCTACAGAAACCATATTAAAACAAAAAATGTATTTCCCTCCCCATCTTCTTCCATTTTTGAGAAAGCCCAGGGAGCCATGAGGGCAGCGCTAAAGAGCCGCGGGTTGCTGACCCCTGATCTAGGAGATAACTAAAATACCATTAGGAAGGTTAATTTGTGGGGAAATAGCTTGTGTATCACGTTCCCCCCACCCCACGCACTCCCTAAACAGCCTGAGAACTATATTCTCACAAATTCCAAATCACTCTGCAGAAGCAACTTTATCGAACACTGTTGTTCCATACTAGACCTGGGCAAATTTACTTTTGAAAGCAGTCAACTTATGAAACTTTTTGGGCAAGTTAAACTGGGAGTTACGCGTCACTCTATTAGGACCAATCCATCCACCTTCAACTCATGCCTTTGCCCAGGTCTACGCCACACTGATGTGGGTACCTTCTGAAGACATGCGTTTGGGCAGAGTGGAGGCTGGCGACGAGGGCCCGTGGAGGGGAAAGGGAGACGAGGAGGAAGAAGAAGAGCAAGAGGGATAGGAGGAGTGGGAAGAATGAGAGGGAGGCCTGGAAGGTCGAGAGGGGGGTCTGGAGGGTGGCCTGGTGGGCGTGCTGGCCCGAGGAGGCAGAGAAGAGGTGCCGGGCTGGTAGCGAGGGAGGGGGCGGGAGGAAGGAGATGGACAGGGTGAGGGCCAATGGGATGAACCTAAAAGAGGGAAGGACAAATGATCAAAGATGACACATGGTGGATGATGAGCATTTCAAATGGAAAAAAAGAGTCAAGCCAGAACATAAAGGTGCGTGCCATTCATTAATTATTGAGACAAAAGAACAAGGCTTCAAAAACAAACATAATGGTATAGCAAAACTAACATGCCCCTAGTACACACCCATAACCAAACCAACTGTGATATATTGCCTTTGACAATGTCATGAATTTTCCAAAACTGAAGGGAGATGTATATATTAACTGACCCCATGTCCACACAAAACAAAATGTCTGCAGCAGCGGTAAAACCAAACCAATTACAATTTGAGAAATAGATGCCCGACCGTTACACTAAATGCAATCGAACCATCAAAGAAAAAAATGTGCATAATGAAAAGGTGAATTACATTGGTGCCTGAAGATAATGGTGACCCACGAAAAGCTTTTAGTTTGTCAAAGCAGATGTATACAATTTTGCAAAACCATCACTTCGGGACTGTGTCGTTACATTTTAAGCTGCTATGTGAGCAAAAATGCTTTCTCAATTTACACATGCAGCCAGTATAACAATAACGATTAATTTCCTCTGCGAAAAACAATATAGTATAGAGTATAATATATACCTGTACAATATGGTTCTTGTCATTTTTCTTAAGAGTATGTTTTAAATTTCAAGTTCTTATTAGAAGACTAGAATAGCTTAATCGCCTTCCCATTTTTTTCTATGTGTAAAATATTTGAGAGATGATCGTTCTGAGTTACATGCGTGAAGGAAACAATTAACTTATGCCTCAATGAGCCGTTGTATAAGGAAAAAAATATCAGTGTATGGGGGTCCTCAGAAAACCATAATTTTATTGAGGCAAGTTAACCAAATTTATCCTTAAATTAAAATGCTGTTCAATCTATTGCTGAACTATGCTCGTGTTGTAGTCAAGTCATCTTTATTGAATTTGTTGACCCGAATAATAGTCAATGGACGATTATAGTATGTCAAGTCAATTAATTAGGTTTTGTTTTTAAGACTGACACCTCTCTCAAACTAACATGACCAGAACAGCAGCAGCAGATGCCTAGTGTGTGAAAAAAAAGATAAAAAATTAGCCCCAACCTGGTTAGTTAAAAATAGGCAAGTACATTCCCAAATATAAATAAAACACAAAAAATTACACACGCACTCAAAAGGCAGACCACCGCCTAAACAGCTAAATTCAAAGCATTGCCATTTTTCTGACCTTTAACCCTTTCTCTTATCCTATCACCGAGTTTCAGTTAAATAATCTGATCTTTTATTAAGTTTTGCAAAATTCATTTTCTGACTTCTGTGACCTGAAACCTCACTACCCCAAAATACAAACATGTCTTCCATATAAGATTACAAAGATATCCTGAAAGTTTGATAATAATCCTTTTACCAATTCTTCAGTTATCTTGAACACAGAGACAAATAGATGGAACAGAATACCTACTTCCTACTGGTGGAGGTAATAAAATACCAGCTAACAATACAAGTAGCTGACAAACAACCTACATCCTAACGTCAGTCATCCGAGAACTCATCAAACGCTCTCATATAACAGTGAGGAGACAAAATACCATACTGTGAAGTCTACTGACAAAAGACAGCAGTTGATACATATAAATAATGGGTGTAGCAAATTAGTGTAACCAAATTACTATATTGCAATTAAAATATTTTACAGAAACAAGTAAATACTGCAATTCATATAACTGCATAAAATTAATAAATGCACCACGCGAAAAAATTAAAAAATGGAATGTTTCCCTACTAAATATTCCTAATTATAATATTGCCATATTATATGTGGATCAAAGTATGCTAGGAAATGCTGAACCGTGGGGGTTCTCTACAATATAAAATGGGAGGTCAGCATGCAGGATAAATTCCATAGGCATCACTATTCCAACCAAACCTCCTTTGCCTAGGTGCCAGTTTCGTTTTTAGCTTTTCATCATCATGATCATTTTGTAAACACTCACCCATGAGGTACTGCAAAGTTGATAAGACTCGGGGCTCTAGACTGCCAGTAAATGGGGGTATTTTGATCATAAAATTAAACACAAGCCAAGTAAATTTATCTACACACACCCGCGCAACCACTACATTTGCCGATTTTTCGGTTATTATGAGCTACACTAAAGCCCAGTTGTTGGTGATCGTGCACAAACGAGCTTGTAAAGTATTCATTGTTAATAAAGAGAAATTTTAAAAGAGCTGTGAATATTTACTTCGCGAGTCGATTTACATTGCGTGCCCCTAATTTTCGACTTGCGCCCCTTAAGTTTCAGGTTATGAGCTACTGTGCTCATAGTCAAACAATTTGTCTGCGCTTATAGGTAGCAACAGACGTAACTGGGTACATCTAAAAAAAATTTTTTTTAATATATTTATACTAGGGCTGTCAAACGATTAAAATTTTTAATCGAGTTAATTACAGCTTAAAAATTAATTAATCGTAATTAATCGCAATTAATCGCAATTCAAACCATCTATAAAATATGCCATATTTTTCTGTAAATTATATATATATTTTGTAAAATAAATTGTTGGAATGGAACGATAAGACACAAGATGGATATATACATTCAACATACGGTATATAAGGACTGTAGTGGGCATTTCACTCTACTGTCATTTAAATCTGTCTATGCTGTCCTCACTCCGAAGCGTCTACTTTTTCCAAAACTAGACAGCTAGTGAACGACGCCTTAATAATTAGACTTCTCCCTTTTAGTTCTGATTTATTAATAAAATGGCCTCAAACCATTGTCCTCTTTAGACCCTCGTAAAACTACAAAAAAAGAAAGTACACAAGCATTGCATTAGCAACAACGTTAGCTTAGCACGCTATACAGGTTCACTAAACATAAACAAAAAGCGTCTCATACAAAAAATATAATACTTCGCTTACTAACATAATATGTACATTCTTTACAACAACCATACTTACGGACAAATCTTGTCCAAGGATCATATAAGCACAACATTACAACGTAGGCGTCAGCCCGAGACGTCGTGCAGCCATATTGAACTGGCAAGAAATCAATAAACCATGTCGCAAAGCGACCACAAGAGTTCGCTGTTGGACAGCACAAAGAGCCTTGCTGTAAAACTTACCAAAAGGCAGAATACTGTCTGAGCTGGACATGTGCGTTAATTGCGTCAAATATTTTAACGTGATTAATTTAAAAAATTAATTACCGCGCGTTAACGCGATAATTTTGACAGCCCTAATTTATACATATAGCTTTCAAATTCAAATGTGTCTCTGAGGTACAAGATATTGTGTTAGTGGTAACGTCTTAAAAGGCAGATAAACAAAAGCATCGTTGATCAACATTCATTTGCATAAAAATGCAAAAATAATTAAAAAATAAAAATCATACATTTAAAGCATTAACAGTTCTTTATTAATTTTCATTTTTTTGACAAACTTATATTTTCTAAAGAAGGACGGAAAAAGAAAAAGCTGACCTAAAAACGTTAAGGCCATGTTTCAATGAAAATGTTGGTTACAAGGAAGCACAAAGCATCACGGGTATGTGTGAGGTGGACCTTCCGTACCTCCGTTCACCACCCTCTGGTCGCCCCCAGGGCTCTGATTGTAGTCATGCAGTCCAACACGAGGAGCTGAAGGCCCAGTAGAGTTCGCATTCAAACGAGGGGAATTCTGCCGTCCAGGCCCCCATGACATGGCATCACGGTTTCTCTGACCTGGGGGAATGTACTTGTTCTCTCTGCACGGAGACACACACACACAATCAATACGATCCTGCTTCGTCCCAGTGGGTCTGTCGCTGTGTAAACTTTGCATCACCTGCTCAATGTGTGCATCTCTCTTTCACCTCGCACGACCGCAGTGAATTTGTCCTCCTCTGAGCGCTCGTCGTTCTCTAGGGCCACACGGGCCTTATATGTGGAGCTGGCTTCTATCTCCTCAGCCAGCTGAGCAGCCCGTGCTTCCCTCTTGAGGAACTCCTCAGAGTTGTCACGTTCAAGGGGAACCCTTCGAATGCAAGAAAAGGCTTGAAAACAGCAATGGGCTAATACATGTACAGTATGTAATGTATGTAACTATTATGGTAGCCATAAATTGTTTAAATCAGAAAATTAACACATTTCTGAAAAAACATGACTTGAACTTGATAATGTATACGATCTATTCGGATTTATGAACAGTTTTAAAAATAAAGTAGGCCACAAGAGGCCCTCGGGCCCCTCTCTTTGTGCTCGCCGTTAATCCTGCCCATACTTGGCCCACCAATGTTATATTCAGAGGTGCACATCAGTGGTTAGCAAGTACACATGCACAATTCGAATATTAAAATGCGAACCAAAAATCCCTTAAAGCATAGTGGCGTACCAAGCATATTGAAAGTGAATTCTGCCAAATTGCAGCTGTCAAGACAATTTCCTAACTAGATGTTGGTTTGATCTTTATTCATGAGTTGTTGGGCTTTAAATTTGAAGTCGACCTCGTAGTAGTAATGTGTGTTTCTGGCATCATTGTGATAGCAGGCTTGACTTGGCTGGCCACCGAAACTTCCCGCACACACTGACACTTGGGGTTGACAGGACTGGCATTGGCACACCTTCAGTCTTGCTGTGCAGCAGCTTAAATGCTCAGTCAAAATGTTGTCTTTTACATGAAGGTGAAAAAGTGATGCAAAAAGATTGGAGACTGTTAGTTACACATGACAACTTGAGCTGCCAGATTAGCTAATTTTCCAGTTCAAACCCAGCAAGTGAGGGGAATTCATTTTTCAAAGGGGCAATTTGAGAAATATAAAGTTGTCGCGGGCCACAAAAATGCTTAACTTTGTTGTTGTGTTAAATATATGCGGCAGCAGGCCAACGAAGAAGCAACAGACCAAAACAAATACACAGCCTACGAGGGCGAAACATGCAACCCCGACAAGTAGTCACAAGGCTACTAGCAATGCAACAACGCAAAAGAAAAACAGGAAAACTAGGCCTGAACGATATATCGTTTAAACATCGCCATCGCGATGTGCGCATGCGCAATAGTCCCATCGCAAGGACGTGCGATAGTTTTTTCATTTCATTTTTTTAAATCCACAAACGTTTGTTTTGAGCAAGGAGCGAGAAAGAGAGTGCACAGTCACTCATTCTCTCCAGCTCGCAGTCATCGGCTCCTCCCCCTCCCCTGCTAGAGCAGAGTGGAGGGAGGAGGGGCCGAACAGCAGAGCGGAGGGAGGAGGGGCCGTTTTCAAAGTGAAAGCAAGCAATCAAGCAGCACGTTGAATAGGGAAGACTGTCTCCAAAAGGAGTTTTGGAAGTATTTTGGCTATCGACAAGAATATAAGGAACAAAAAACAGCCCTGTTGACAGTGCCTCGCCATGGTTGCCTCAACAAGAAGTAATCCGTCGAACATGTGGGACCATTTAAAACGCAGGTATCTATGCATTCCTGCTACGAGCTTCCCATCAGAGGCTTTTTAGTACAGGTGGGAACATTGTTACGTGCCAACGTTGTTGTCTCAAGCCTGCAATGGTGGATAAACTAGTAGTCTTGGCCAAAAACCTATGAGACCCAGTTGAGGATTGCTGAGCAAGGAAGGTGGACGATATGCAGACAAATACATAAATTTGGGAGTTAAAATGGTTCTGTTATTCATCAGTTATTTGCTGTTATTCAGTTCAATTATTTACAAGTTCAATTGAGTTTCTGTTTCTTTTATATTTAAATTAACTGTAAATCGTATTTTTCAAATAACTATAGTACAGCTGCACATAAAGTTTTGATACTTAATATTTTTTAAATATTTTTACAACTTTGTTGCAGTTTTGCAGTTCTATATTGTTATATTTTGTGTAAACAACTCAGGGGACTAATGCACTTGCACTTTTATTTGACAGATTTAATATTTAAGTTCAAATATGTTGACAACTTTATTGTTTTACTGAGGTTCTTATTTATTGTTATAGTTTGTGAACAACTCTTATTTGTCATATTTAATATTTTTGTTCAAATATGTTTACAACTTTGTTGTTATTTTACCGAAGTTGTTATTTATTGTTATATTTTGTCAAAAACTCAGGGGACGAATGCACCTGCTCTTTTATTTGTCATTTAATGTATTTGCTGCTGTTGAAGTGTCAAATATTGTGTTCAAGAAATTATCTATTTTGTGCAGACATGGCTTCCTGGATCCCTTCATAATAATACAGCAATCTTAATCATTCACAAATGAAACGGTATTATATGAATACACTGTGGTCACGGTGTGTCATGCAAAGTATTTCCAAACAGCTATTCAAGTCATCTAGTGAATATTTCTTTAAAAAATTTTTTTTTTTTTTTTTTTTTTTTTTTTTACTATCGCAATATAATATCGCAATATATTGCACACCTAACAAAAATCGCAACAATAGTTTTTTCCAATATCGTTCAGGCCTAAGGAAAACCCATAGGGATGCAGTGTCCAGCAGTATGCAACTGTCACGCGAGAAGAAAAAAGGGGACAGAAGCCTGTTGTTACCAGATTTTTTTTTTTTTTTCCCCTGAGTGTCAACCGGGGATGAGAGGTGACTTTTTTTGATATTGCTACTCGTACTACGCATGTGCAAAAGGATCATTCAATGTTTTAGCACCGCTTCTGGTGGTCAGCAGGGATGAAATAGAAATGAATTTAATCTTTTGTACTGTATTATTTGAATAAGGTGCTGCCAGTGTATCTATGGTCAATGTTTTATTTAGGTAAAAAATTTTAAATAGAAAATTAGGTTGAAAAAAACATTAGCATGACCTGATATTGACCCCTAGTTGTAAACAAAATGCCGTATTTTCTCCACTGGGCAGGAAATAAGGAGGACTACATCTGGTTAAAAGTAGCGTATACTTGACATTCTATTTTGACGTCCTTAAAGCAATGAGGGAGATTGAAAGATTGGACGGGGCAGATGTGGCCCACGGCCTATTCTTTGTTTAGTTATGTTGCAAGTCTTTCAGTTCTGCCATGAATTTGTGGGTCAGGGAAAAAATAGGCAGAAAACAACAGTAGTCTAAGCAACAACCTCTGGTCCTCATTGACGAATACACCAAAAATGTTATGTGCACCCCTGGTTTCATTGCTATTGTTGTTAATTGTCTACTCTATATAATGTATACGTTTATACAATACGAAACAGTCACTCTATTTAAAAAAAAAAAAAAAAAAAAAAACATGTATAGAAAAAAAATAGAGCTTAGAGAGAACCATCATTCTTACGTATAAGTGGACAGGCTGCTGTCATATGTAGACAAGACACCATATTTCTCCTCGTTGTACTTGAACATATCATTGGGGTCCCACCCGTTCGACTACAACAATAATAGGATGTTATTTTTTTTTTAGTCTGCACAACAGTTGTTTGTTGTGGCTTTGCATTCCGATTCTTACCACATCATTGTCAAGAGACTCAAGACTGTCAGAATTGTGGGTCTCACCGCCATCCCACGGTTCGAGATCTTTCTCTTTGTGCTCGCCGTTAATCCTGCCACTCACTGCGGCGTCAGTGAAGTTATCGGAGACACGCAAGGATACACCTTTATGCTCTGCAGACACACATACACAGAGGCATGAAAACCACATCCTTACTATTTTTGCACCGAAGCACATATGCCTTCATAATTTTGCCACAAACTCTGCGGTTTTCTATGTGGGAATAACAGTGACATTAACAAAAAAATATAATCCTTTGATAACAAAATATAGAACTATTGAGCTGGGGTTTTATGGCATCATCCATTTTAAAAGCTTTCCCACCAGGGTGGTCATTTTATAGTGGCAAAATACATGAATAAATAATTGCTGCCACCAATGGACAGAGTAAAGCACATCAGCCATATTACATATACTGTGTGTACTGTTATGGGCTAAGTTACAGTGCTGGCCAAAAGTATTGGTACCCTTGCAATTCTGTCAGATAATGCTCAAATTCTCCCAGAAAATGATTGCAATTAGAAATGCTTTGGTAGTAATTTTCATTGATTTTGCTTGCAACGAAAAAACACAAAAGAGAATGGGAATTTTTAAAAAAAATCATTATCATTTTACACAAAACTCCAAATATGGGCCGGATAAAAGTATTGGCACCCTTTGAAAAATTATGTGATGCTTCTCTGACTTGTGTAATTACAGCACCTGTTACTTGCCTGTGGCACATAACAGGTGGTGGCAATCACTAAATCACACTAGCAGCTAGTTAAAATGGATTAAAGTTGACTCAACCTCTGTCCTGTGTCCTTGTGTGTACCACATTGAGCATGGAGAAAATAAAGACCAAAGAACTGTCTGAGGGCTTGAGAAGCAAAATTGTGAGGTAGTATGGGCAATCTCAAGGCTACAAGTCCATCTCCAAAGACCTGAATGTTCCTGTGTCTACCTTGCGCAGTGCCATTAATAAGTGTAAAGCCAATGGCACTGTGGCTAACCTCCCTAGATGTGGACTGAAAAGAAAAATTGACGAGACATTTCAACAAAACATTAGGCGGGTGCGGATAAAGAAACTCATCTAACATCCAAACAAGTTCAAGCTGTCCTGCAATCCGAGGGTACAACAGTGTCTACCCGTACTGTCCGTCGGCGTCTGAATGAAAAGGGGCTTTATGGTAGGGGACCTAGGAAGACCCCACTTCTGATCCAGACACATAAAAAGCAAGGCTGGAGTTTGTAAAAACGTACCTGAGAAAGCCAAAAACGTTTTGGAAGAATGTTTTCTTGTCAGATGAGACAAAAGTAGAGATTTCTGGTAAAATGCATCAATATAAAGTTTACAGGAAAAAAACGAGGCATGCAAAGAAAAGAACACGGTCCCACAGTCAAACATGGTGGACGTTTCCTGATGTTTTGGGGTTGCTTTCCTCCATCTGGTACTGGACTGCTTGACCGTGTGCAGGGCATTATAAAGTCTGAAGACTACCAACAATTTTTTCACCATAATGTAGGGCCCAGTGTGAGAATGCTGGGTCTCCCTCCGAGGTCATGGGTCTTCCAGTAGGACAGTGACTCAAAACACACTTCAAAAAGCACTAGAAAATAGTTTGAGGGAAAGCGCTGGAGACTTCTAAAGTAGCCAGCAATGTGTCCAGACTTGAATCCCATATAACACCTATGGAGAGATCTGAAAATGGCAGTTTGGAGAAGGCACCCTTCAAATCTCAAAGACCTGGAGCAGTTGGCCAAAGAAGAATGCTCTAAAATTCCAGCAGAGCACTGTAAGAAATTCATTGATGGATACCGGAAGCTGTTGTCCGCAATTATGTTTTCTAAATGCTGTGCTACCAAGTATTAGGCTGAGGGTGCTAATACATTTGTCTGGCCCATTTTTGGAGTTTTGTGTAAAATAATAATGATTTTATTTTTCATTTTGTGTTTTTTCATTGCAAGCAAAATAAATGAAGATATTATTACCAAAGCATTTGTAATGACAATCATTTTCTGGGAGAAATTGAACATTATCTGACAGAATTGCAGGGATGCCAATACTTTTGGCCAGCACTGTATGTTAAGAGATCTTGTTTTATGAACACAATCAATCCTTTAAGTGGAATTTGCACACAAAGGGTAGAAGTGGCGTGAGGTAAAACAAGCATGCATTCAGACTGCAGTCAATCAAATGGATGTCAGAGTAAGGAAAGTTGGGGCATCTGAATATGATTATTAGTGAACAACTTCATTTTGCCATGTTTTAAGAATGTAATTCCAACCTGTTGCTTTCAATGGAAGTGAAATAGTCAATTTACCGGTACTGTACCCAGGGCCCAGTTGTCATCTACTAACTGAGCAACTGTTTCAAAAAACACAAAATGTCTAAATGGAATAAGTTTAAATGGCTTATTTCCACTAACGGTCTCCCTCTGCAGGATTTTATAGTGGAAACTGGGTGATCTTCCAGTGAAAACAACATTATGATGCTCAACTACAGTGGAACCATACAACTTAAACAGAAAAAGCTCCAGGATGTTGGTGGACCTTCACCTTAGAAACGGACATATTGCAAACCATTCAAGGTAAAAAAAAATAATAATAAAATTTAAAAAAATAGAATAAAAAAGATAAGATCATTTTAAATGTAAAGCCCGTCAAACAGCCTTGAGAACCAATACTAACATTGAAACACGTTTTTCTTTGAATTTGAATCAACCACACAAAGTACTACTGAAATCACAAACAATTGAGTGACTGACACTGACATCATTCAAATGATAGCCAAAAACAAATGACAAAATCCTACTGAGAGGAAAAGAGAGAGGGGAGAGGAAAGAATATCTACCAGACACCCTGCCATGCACCTCCCCAAATGATTATGTTGCCTATATTGTATATATGCAGCAACTGCTTGCCATTACATTAATAGCCCAAACCAAAATTAGCGCCTCCTCACCGTGAAAAGATTCTTCTTTGAGATGTTTTACTTTAACATTTAACTGACACCAATTCCTCTTTAGAAAGTGTGTTAGCTGAATCTGGTGGCATCTTTGGCAGTTTCAGAAAGAACACTAACACAGACAAGGACGTAGCATTGCATAGCTCCACAGAGAACAAAATATAAAAAAGTAAATTGAAGAATGAATTGTGAATGCATAGGTGAATAATGTAGTAGACACTGGCCTTTTACTGCTTTGACTCTTAAATTTGTGTTTGGTATTCATATTCGCTTCACTTTCTTCTATTTAGTGTAGCAGCTTAAGGTTAATACACACACACAAAAGCACAGAATTAGCACTTAAACAATCTTTATTTCCCAAAAATACTTATCTTAAAAAGTTAGGTTGCATAACTAGAAAAGATATCTAAACCATATAGGAAAATGAACATGGCTTCAAGAGCAGTTAATTTTGGAGGTTCCACTGTTTTTGATTTATTTCTAAGCCATATGCTACAGCAGCAGAATCCCCATACAGGGCAATAGCAGCAGCACGAGCAATTGCAACAGGTTTGATTGTTAGGAGTTTGCAAGGGAAAAAAAGGTTGAGGTTAATATATTACCTGTGTCTGAGGAAACTAGACCATGGGAGAGCAGAGACAGACAGATGGCACAGAGTCAGAAAATGGACTTACAGAATGAGAATGAACACCTACATCATTGCTATGCAGCGCAATATGATAAACTGCATGGCTTTGTAAAATTTAACCCATGCTTCATGTACAGTGATCCCTCGCTACTTTGCGCTTAAAACTTTGAGCTCTCAGTCCATCGCGGATTTTTTTTTCCAATTAAAAAATAAATAAGGGCTGTCGAACGATTAAAATTTTTAATCGAGTTAATCACAGCTTAGAAATTTATTAATCATAATTAATTGCAATTCAAACCATCTCTAAAATATGCCATATTTTTCTGTAAATTATTGTTGGAATCAAAAGATGGGACACAAGACAGATATATACATTCAACATACTGTACATAAGTACTGTATTTATTTATTATAACAATAAATCCACAACATGGCATTAACATTATTAACATTCTTTCTGTTAAAAGGATCCACGGATAGAAAGACTTGTAGTTCTTAAAAGATAAATGTTAGTACAAGTTATAGTAATTTTATATTAAAACCCCTCTTAATGTTTTTGTTTTCATAAAATGTGAAAATGTGATTCACGTTCATTTGAGTGCTGGCTTCACAACGTTCGAGACCACTGATAGTTTTTATATTGTGACAAAATATTGCCATCCAGTGTATTTGTTGAGCTAAATGAAATGTTTGAATAGAGTTTGTCCAAAGTGAGTAAGTTTTATGTGTATTTTGCATAGCTATTTTGATTGGGAATGCCAGCTTTTCTTTTTGTGAACATTATTTTTTTTGAGGGATAGGAATATTATTTTTGTTGTGCTTTCACAAAATGATACTTATGTTTGTTGTGAAGGAGATGAAGCTTATGCCAATAAACGGCGCGGGCCAATGAACGCCTGTGTCCACTGCCTTTCTCTGCGTCTTATCTCTCAATGTGCAAAAACGGCATCATTGTAATCTGTGTGAGGCAATGCATGAGCTGGTCATTCCGCGCACGCGTTAAATGCGTCAAATATTTTAACGTGATTAATTAAAAAAATTAATTACCGCCCATTAACGCGATAAATTTGAAAGTACTAAAATAAATATAGATGAGCCCTACGAGCCGATCACATAGTCTCACTCTCCCTCCCGCTTCTCTTTGTTAGTCAGGCAGTGCACTGTATTTGCTTATTAAAGTTAAGGATGATTGACAGACATTAAGATTCGGCTTCCAGGTATCCGTGGCAAGATCATACTTTCGGGGAAAAAAATTGAAAAAACATATTTCCAAGGCTAAATCTGAATAAATACAATGAACACACACACAAAAAAAATTGTAATTAAAAAAAAAAAAAAAAAAAAAAAAAAAATCGTTTTTTCACTTATCGCAGCGGGTTCTGGTCCTCATTAACCGAGAATAACGAGGGATCACTGTACAGTACTTCAACTGATAAAGAAATATTGCGTCACTAACAGTGCCTAGCCACAATCAACACTATTGCATCTATTCATTCTCAGACAATAAATGTCTGGCACACCAATATCTCAAAGGAGAACTGTTTGGGTCAAGATGAATTGGATGGCATCATTTAGTCTGTATTATAGAGTGCCTTCGCTGCACCACGGCTTTGGACCAATTGATGGATCGCATTAGTCTTCAAGGAGCAGCCTCTCAAAGCAGACATGACAAGAGTCCCTACTTATTAGTAGTTAATACAGGCTGTAAGATACGGTGTGTCGTCACTGCATCACTCAGCCATTTGTTTGTGAGTGAATTCAAAGTGACAATCACCTTCTGACACGCTGAATACCTCGTGAATTTCCATATCGTTTCATATGAATTAACACAAAGTCGATCAGTCAAAATATGTTGCTAACCTTTCCTGGCAAAGTTAAGGTCAACGTCCTTGAAAGAGACAGTGACCACATCGGACGCCCTGAAAACAATGCTCTCCACAATGTCCTCTTTCTTGGGGCCCACACTTGGCTCTGGGCTCTTCCTGTGGGCTGCGTCCAACACCAGATCGCACTGGAAAAAACATCAAAGAAACTCACAATTCAAAGCTATTTATGCTTAACAGAGCATAGATGCCAGCCAAGGTCAAATCACTGACAAAAATGAATACTTCTTCCAATAATAACTACAAGTGAACCCTTATCTGGAAGGTAACCAATGCTTTTGTTATAAATTTCAATGTTGCTCAACAATTTCTACATGATCAGGTAGGTTAATAGTAGGGGTCGGCAACCAGCAGGCGACTATTAGAACCCTCTGTTGCGGCTCACTTTTATTTAAATGAATAATCACTTGATAAAGTTAATTTTGGCGGGTGCGAGTTTTAACAAAGTTTAACTTCTCATTAGTAGGAGGATCAAGTCCTGCTCACTGTTTTGTGTGTTTGTTAACATTCATGCAAGTATAAATGTAAAGTCATGGTTGTCACTCAGAAGTGCCTGTAAGTGGCACAAAGACATGTGGGTACACCTTCCTGGTAGCAACCGTGACTTTAAATAGCTAACTCGTGCAGTTTGTGAATTCAGCAACTATGTAAAGTCATAGTTACCACTCGGAAGGTGTACCCACAAGTCTGTGCCCTTCACGGGCACAAAGACATAACTGTCGATGTAGCCACACCTCGCTACTCTTTACCCCTCTTTCACACAGGCTGCTACAAACATAAGGAATATAGGCTAATTATGGTTAATATAGTACTGTCACACATCAGAAATAAAAACATTTTATGGCAAAATACGTACTCTTTATTGAAGGTTGCTATTTCAAACTTCGTTAGTTACCCATTTCATTTGATTTGCGCTATGGTTACATTGCAATATAACAAGGATTGCTTAAATTATGTGTGCATTAGAAATGCTGTGCCATGCTGTGGCACAGTGGTGGAAAAACACTTGTCTAGATGGTTAAAAAAAATGCAAAATGAGTTTTGGTGGCAGCTGTCTCCAGGGTTGCCAGATCGGAAAGACGCAAATCACCACGGTGAAACCCGCTTAGTTCCATTAAAAAAAAAAAAAAAAAAAAAAAAAAAAGCGCCCAAATTACAACTTTCCATCCAAGATACAATTTCCCCCAAAAGTAGCCCAAATTTTTATCAATCTGTCTAATGTATTTCTCTCCCACCCAGAGTTTTTGAAAATTGCACAACTGGGCAGGAATCCACTCAGGAGACTAGTAGCCAAAAAAGGAAGATGAAGGCCCATGTATCGCTTATCCAAAAAAGGAAAGACTATAAGGAGTGGACTTTATCAACACCGCTTCTACAATGTGCCGAAAAGACAATCTTACCTCTGGACCATAGGTTTTGAACACTCCTTCATAGATGGCTCCATTTTTCACCTTTAGTTCACACTTGGTCCCCTGTAATCAGCATTCATGTACAGTAAGTTACTTTGGTGAGCATTATATTCGTGCACATCCTCAATAGTCAATGTCAATTCACAAGTTCTAAAGATACACTTTGAAACCATGCACATTTAAAATCCCTGATGCCTGATCAATGTATTTTGTTAAAGCAGGCAGCTGCCTAAGCAAATTGGCCAAACTGTTCTGTATTGCCACCCGGACATTTTGAGGAAACTACTACATGACAAAGTCAATTACAGAAAACAAACAAACAATATCATCTTGTATGACTGGCTTTACTGCTACAGGTTACACAAAATTCCGTCACATGCATCGGTCTACTACAAAGAGAAACATACCACAACTGACGTCAAGACGTGGACCATCCTCATGTTTCCATACACTCCACTGAAAATGACCTGAAGAGCAAATAAAATTAATCACTTGAACCTGGGAACTAAATATACTCATAAAACCATGTTTATCCTTTGAGGTTAAAAAAAAAAAAAAAAAAAAAAAAAAAAGGCATGGCACGTAGTTTACCTTGTGAAGAAAAAGATTTCATCTTTCAACCCCTTGTGACAGTTTTGGTATTTGTTCTACTGTTCTCTAGTCTACATAGCTTACTAGTATGTGATGATTGTTTTCATGCTTTACCCAAACATATAGGTGTTATAACTAACAAAAAGACTACCGTAGATTGAAATCGTTTCACATAATAGCAGTGTATCCAAAGACTTGCATAAATAAAAGAGAGGTCAAGCAAGTTACTTACTGCTGCAGGAGCTTTACCACTGTGTCTTCCCCTGTAAAACAAAAATGTCATTGATGACAAACATTCTCTCTCATGTTCTTACAAGCAAAGTGAAGTGATCAAGGATTTCCTGTAAGGGGTAATTGCAGAGATTCCTGGAGACCGACATCGACTGTACATCACTGAAAATGAAGCAGTGTGGTCCATACATGACGAACACATAGATGCCATTAATCCTGTTTTAATAATAATAATAATTATGTATTGGATTTATATTGCACTTTTTGGACACTTAAAGACACAGTACATTGCATTATTCTTTCACTCTTGCACTTGATTTTGGTACGCTACTATTGTAGCACCAGCTGCCCGGGTGCTGATTGGCAGAAGCGAGGCAGCTAATTTGCACCATCGGCCCTTCTGACCACCATCAACAACTCGTTCTCACGCTGCTTTCACTCAGGCAAGTAGGGTGAAGCTTCTTGCCCAAAGATACAATGCAAATGGCCACAGGTGGAAGCTGGAATTGAACCAGCAATCCTTCAGTAGATGACCCGCACAACCAACCGCTCACCCACCTCACCATTCTTTTGGAGGGATGTGTCAGAATTTAAAAAGAAATTCTTAGCTTTCCCAAAATCAAATAATGCTTCTACTATTATATAGTGTATGTAGAAATAACCTTTCACCCTCCGTTAAATATTTTCCACACTTATTGAAGAAAAGGCCGATTTTACTTGCCCATGCCGCAGGAGTTCCGAAGACAATTGGCCAATTCATCAGCTTGGCCAAACATTGTTTACTAGCCGGTGTGACGTCATCAAAGGAAGACAGTGTATGCAAACATACAACTCTGCCCACTGACCATTAAGGGCGTAACGAATTGCGTGGATGTATTGAACAGTTTCGGTTTGGATTATCGGTTTGGTTCACTTACGAACCGTTTCGGTTTGATCATTTTTTCCTCATAAAAGTGGTTATTGGCAAAAGCTAAGCGCCATGTGCGGAAACAACTGTGGGAGTTACAGCACGGACACCAAAAGTGTTGGATGCTCAGGGCATTCTTAGGGGCAAAACACACGGGAGGCGACATCGCTCCTGTTCAATACATTTTCTATGGAATGAGCGTGACGAGGCGAAAATTAACAGTCTTGCGACAAAGCGACACGCAACATTCGTGCACGTGAAATATTGCGGACCAGTGACGCAATACAAGAAAATAGGAAATGGTTCCATTTCTGTCGCCTGGCGCTACAACCAATTATCAACGGATTTATTCACTTTGGAATTTAAAAAAAAAAAAAAAAACTGTCAACATGGATATTAAATTTTTCTCTCGGCTCTCATACATTTGCTGTTCTGTACAAGTTTGAATGATTTTATAACATTGCTTCTCATTAAAAAATGTCAACATGGAAGAGTGTGTCATTTTAGCAGTGTACATGCGATCAGCACATACTTTATTAGACCTATGGGCTCTGGCTCTCATCACAATTTCAGAGACATAAATAAAAAAGCAGTAGTATGGGAAGTTGTTAGTGCTGAGAAAAGAAATTTTGAAATGCCCTCCAAATTCATAGCCAATCAGAGATGAGCGATGACACACAGCCAGAAGGTGATGCTTGTCGTTTGCCGCTGCAGTCACATTGCACCTCGTGTGCAGACCCGTGCCGCCCATAAGGAGGGCTAGGCAACTGCCTAAGGGCGCAGCATCGTCCAAAATGGCGTCAAGAAAAATATTCAAATATTTGATGATAGCAGTATTCAAAAAAATATACAAAACAAAAAAAACAACAAAACCGTTCGCGATAAGTCTTTAAATAACAATGAAATCATTTTCTAGTGTGCCTTCTCTCCATTTCACATTTTCCTGTGATGCGATAATTTAACCACAGACCCTAGTCTCACTCACCACCCATCAGACCAGCGAGCTAACTGAAGGTGCTATTTTTAGCCTCCACAATTGAGCGATGTTACATTGACAAGTCAACTTCATGAAAAGACAAAAGCCCTCCGGGTCAGAAGAAAAAGAAGAGAGCATAAACGGGAAGAAAAACAGAGGTTTGTCGTGATGATTTTTTTCAACAGCATAAGCACGTATACTTAGCGCAACTGCAAGCTTATGGTTATTTACATAGTTTATATGACTTACTGCTAAAGCAAAACTATACTGTATCATTAGCCAGGCTGTTGTTTTAGATATATCTTCAGTATTCAGCCAGCTGTGGATTAGTTTAAGTTAAATTTACTCCCCCTCCCATTTTAGAGAAAATTGGACAAAGTCTATGGGGGACTAAAATTGTCTTGCTTATTTTCATGTGATGTGAACCACTTTTACCTTGTGTTAAATTGTGCTTTTCAAATAAATTTGCTTTGCCTAAAAGTGCCAAGGTTAATTGAATAAATACACCATTAAATATGCAATTAATAATTTCAAAGTTCTGTGGTATGGGGGACTAAAAGTGCCAAGGATTTAAATGGAAACATTTGTTATTAAATGTGTCATTAATTCGTTAAAATGGTGATCACGTTCATGTAAAAAAATATTCAATTTTTTTTGTTTTTTGCTATCATATATTATTTAATTATTATTGGATAGTCCTGTGTAGTTGCAGTGCTTCAAGAATTTATTTTCTTTTAACTACGCCCACCAAAGATAGTGGCCGTATTTAATTGACAGGTACAGTAGGCTGCAAGAATTTAGGCGCTATTATGGTTATGTCATGCTGGTTTCACAATCAACAGCTATTTGACTAATATAATGTAACATTCCACTTTTTCTTTGTAGATGCTCTTCTGAAATATTTTCCTTCTACCTCTGTACACCCTGGGCCATGTTTTACAGCGAACTTATCCACATCAGCACCAAGTCCAAGCCCAACAAGTCCAGGAAAGAAGTGCACCTTCCAAAAACAACTGTGATATGAAAGTGCAATAGATGCGTTTGCATCAGTGAAGACAAGGTGAGTAAGGTTAAAGGCCAAGGTGAAAAATAAGTTGCATTTTAAAGTGTTCTGTGTGTCTTTATATAGGTTTGTGTGTATGTGTGTGTGTGGGGGGGGGTGTTAATAATATTGTAATAACAATTGTAATTAATTTCACTCATTTGTTTTTGAAGTGTTTTTTATTGGTGCTTTTGAAAAGTTATTAGAGCATTTTTCTTTTAATTTCTGCACTTGTTCGTTGTTGTCTTTTTTATATAATAAATTACAAAGAGATAATGTGCTTTTTCAGTGTGAGTGTTTAAATATATGTGGTGAAGATGGGGGGGGGGGGCAACAAATATGTTGCCTAGGGTACCAAATTAGTAAGGAACGCCCCTGCTCGTGTGTTAGCTTTCAGCTCAACGGCGATGACTTTCGTATTTCGCCTTCGCTCATCGTGTGTTTTGCCCCTTATATTTCACTACTGATTGGTCGGCCCGACTGGAACAGCTATGGACACCCAGGCTGCACCCGACGGGAGACGCTACAACCAGTGGCAGTAAGGGGAATACTTTTTGGCTTCCCCGTCAAAACTTAGCAATGGACAAACGCAGGTGGATAAATTTAAAGTTATATTGACACTGCCGCACGGATATTTAAAACCACTTAATACGGCAGGACCATTGGCCAATTCTTCTTTCTTCAGCAATTAAGAAATGGAATCAGATGAAAATGTTTTCGTTTTTTGCGGAGGATAGTTTTGAGGACGATATATGTTGTGACGACGATAGAAATCCTCCCGATTTTATTGGTCCGTACATGTATGAGCCGGAGGCAGAACCTTCAGCTGTTGATGCATTCGCCGACGGTGAAGAGAGAGAAGTTGAAGTAATCGACTTTAACGTTTAGGAAAATTGGTTAGCATTTCCTAAAAACTCTTAATATTCAAGATATGGTCATGGATGGGAGAAATGATTTGCTTGCTTATCTGCCTCCTCGCCTAACATCACCACAGGAAATCCCTAATATATTTCATACTGGGCATTAGTTTTGCTGTAGTAAACTGTCCTCTTTAAGAGTACAACAGGTTTAGTGTCATGAACAAATTTAGACCATGCACATGCATTCAAAGCAGCACACCACGGAGATCAAGCTTGAGACCTTTTGAACACGGAAATGTTCTATTATTCCTAGATGCCCCTTCTTATTCAAATAAAACAGCGTTTTCTTCCAGCATGTTTAACAATGCACCTTATTACTTGAGCATTTCCCAAAAGGCCCCTTATTCTTCTCATAAAATGCATAACATTTATTGAGCACGTCTGGAGATCCATTATTCTTCAAATCAAATCCTACAATTCACCTTACCCATTGAGTGTGCCCAGGAATGCACTTTTTCTTCTTGTGAAAATCTTCTAGTTAAAGTTGAATAAAAGTTCAACTTTAAGACGTTTGGAACAAATGGCTGTCAAAGATTAAATACGAACGTATGTGAAATAATAATAGAACTTAAAGGCAGGTTAAAGATGTGCTGTGCACAATCAGTAAACAAATGCCGTACATTGAATTAAAAAAAAAAAAAAAAAAAAAAAAGGCACAATTAATAGTTACTATATTCATTCAGTTTGATTTTATTCTACATTTTAATGTTGAAAATAGGGCTGTCAAACGATAAAACATTTTTAATCGAGTTAATCACAGCTTAAAAATTAATATTGATTGCAATTCAAACGATCTCTAAAATATGCCATATTTTTCTGTAAATTATTGTTGAAATGGAAAGATAAGACACAGGACGGATATATACATTCAACATACTGTACATAAGTACTGTATTTGTTTGTTATAACAATAAATCCACAAGATGGCATTAACATTATTAAATTTCTTTCGGCTAAAGGGATCCACGGATAGAAAGACTTGTCTTGTACTAACATTTATCTTTTAAGAACGACAAGTTATAGTAATTTTATATGAAAACCCCTCTTAATGTTTTCGTTTCAATAAAATTTGTAAAATTTTCAATCAAAAAATAAACAAGCAGCTTGCCACTGTTGACATCGCCGAGCGGTGGCGTCACAGCCGTTCTTCCGCAGTGTCTTTAACTACGTAAGATAGTGATTGAAATACACCACAAGGTGTCAATTGCGAGTTTTAAATTACTTAGAAATCAAGCCAATGAGTGTGTTTTGTCCCTCGACTGACGCCGTAGCTCCCTGTTTTTTTGGGGTTTTTTTTTTAGACTGGGTCTATTGTGATTCACGTTCATTTGCATGCTGGCTTCACTACGTACGAGACCACTGATTGTATATTGTGACTAAATATTGCCATGCAGTGTATTTGTTGAGCAAAACGAAATGTTTGAATAGAGTTTGACCAAAGTCTGAGTAAGTTTTATGTGTATTTTGCATAGCTATTTTGATTGGGAATGCCAGCTTTTCCTTTTGTGAACATTATTTTTTTGAGAGATAGGAATATTATTTTTGTTGCGCTTTCACTAAATGATACTTATGTTTGTTGTGAAGGAGTTGCCAAAGCTTATGCCAATAAACGGCGCGGTCCAATGAACGCATGTGTCCACTGCCTTTCTCTGCCTCTTAGCTCTCAATGTGCAAAAAACGGCGTCATTGTAATCTGTTTGAGGGAATGCATGAGCTGGTCATTCCGCGCATGCGTTAAATGCGTCAAATATTTTGACGTGAATTATTTAAAAAATTAATTACCCCCCCCCCCCCCCCCCCCCCGTTAATGCGATAAATTTGACAGCCCTAGTTGAAAAGTTTAGCACGGATACAGTGCACGGTGTATATCACATATTTTATAATGATAGAATACAATATTGACTCTCTGGAGAGCGCTACATCATTTACCGATAAAACAAAGTCTGACAGAATTCAATTTCAATTCCGTCCGAAGGCTTCCGATTGACGTAATATAGTATTACGCATGCATTCACAACACAAAGTTACGTTTCACCTAAAGCGACCAGGCAAGTTTTACGTTTTTTAGACAATTTTGCTGCAGAACTATTTTATACATTTGAAACCAGTCTTTAACAAAATGGCATATATAAATAATGATAAGGGGTGTGACAAAATATCGAAATAGTGATAAATTGTGATATTTTGCATCCCAAAAGGTTATCGATAGGCTCATGCCAATTCACGCCATTTTAAAAAGGTGTCAATGTTTAAAAAATAAAAAGGAACCAACATGTTGCTACCAAAATCTTTCACCATAATAGTGTCTGAGATAACTTTATAGCTGCCGCTGACGTTGCTCGACGCCCAATCTATTAAGACCGGGAATGGCGAAGCGAATGAACGTTCGCACGTTTGAAACCAGAGCATTCATAGTCACTCTTTCTGATTTTTGGGGCATTTACAAGTAATTTTCTGTTCATTTTAGGGTGGTTAAAGGTCACTTCATGTTACGTTTGAGTCATTGCCTATTCATTCCCGGGTCACTTCTTATTCTGTAATCCAAAATCAACAATAACTGACCAATAAAATGACCAAAAATCAACAGGAAGTGACCCTGAGATGTCCCAAAATCAAAAGAAAGTGACTGAAAATAAACAGGTAATGACCTGAAATGGCCCAAAAATTACTGCATTGCCTGGCATTGGCTGCCACTGACGGCCATAGAAGTGGGAGGGGCCCATTTGAAGTGGGAGAGGTTCATTTGCTGCCACACTCCCACTTAAAATGGACTGGACGTCTACTAGAGATTAATTTACATCAGAAGAATTTAAATAGCTTGTTTTTCTGTTTATAAGAATGATTTCCTGACCAAAATACATGGATAATCGTTGTATCGCCGTATCTTGAGATCGTTACCCTGAGCTTTGTATCGCAAGTCGTATTGTATCGTGAGGCAGCAAGAGGTTTCCATCCCTAATAATGACTATATTAAACTATGTTTTCCATTTCACTCGATTTAAATGGATTGTTGCTTGATGTAACCTGTATCGATCCAGATGGATGTACATAGAGATCGACCAATATACATATAACCACAAATATAAAAACAGGTCTAGACTAATGGACAACTAATCATAAAAATAAATACCGTATATAACTCAGATTTAAATAGATTTTTTTCATATCGGCCGGTCAGATTAAAAAAAGGCCGATACCAATAAACGTCAAATTTCCAAGTATCGGCGCCAATAATCGATCTATTTCTAGATGTAAATCATAATTTCATGACAATACGATATCTGCCGATATTACAAAGTCTGACACAATCAATTACAGAGGCCTTCGATCTATGTATCAATCCAGATCGATATATCATTACACCCCTAGTGCTACAATTTGGCTATGTTCACACGGCAGATCAATTCTGTCCCCGCACCCCAATCGGTGTGTGTGTGTGGGGTGCACGTGTGTGACTGTATATGGATATGATACAGTATGTCCATGTTGAGATCTCCATCCGGTGCCAGATTTACTTTTATAAAGACGGCACCGTGGGAATTTACGTTTTGCTTGCATATCACTCGACGTCATGCGTGGCACTTTATAGATTCAATACGTTCACATTAGGGGTCACGTTTGTTTTTGAGATGTGCACAACTACATAAAAAATTGTCTGATAAAAAAATTCTGAATTTAATATCGTGCCCTGTGCTGTGAATGCAGCTTTTGAAAATCGCTGTTCTAAAAAGGGTGGCGCTGCAGTTGATTGATTAGCATGGCGCTTCACAGTTCTGAGACCATGGGATCAATCCTAGACTTTCCTGTGTGGGGTTTGCATGTTCTCTCTGTGCCTTTGTGGCATTTCTCCAGGTACCCCGGTTTGCTCCCATGGCAATGAGTTAAGTAAACGTGTAGAACACACCTCAAGTTTGTGTATGTAATTCTTTTGTGTGTGTCCTTAAATGCACTCAACCTCTTGTAAAATGCACTGTGTTCTTTCAGTCACTTCTAACCATGCACCATCTTCATTGTGCATGTCCTTAGATGCACTTTGTTTCAATAAAATGCAGTGATTTCTTAGTGACATCCAATAAGACATCTCATTCATTGAGTTTGTCCTCAGATGCCCTTTATTCTTCTTGTGATAGACTCCTATTGTACCGTAGTCAGATCCCGAAATGCTCATTTTTTTGTTGAGCATATCCTGGAATGCACCTTGTTCGGCTGCTGGAACGCGGCCAGGTATGCAATCACGTGAAAGCTCACTCGCCTTCAGCATAATCAATAGATGTTCGCTATCATTAAACATCATTTTCCTCTAATATCGGCTCGTATAAATCCACTACAGATGCAGAGATCGAATAATTAGCTTCCTCCACTTGGATGCATTTAATAAATGAAGCAAGAAAATTAAAAAGGCGGCCTCAATTGAAAGCTACGCAGTGAACAAACAGGGCGTACTGTGCTGTGCCGGCAAGCCAGGCCATGAGAAACCGTGCTAAAATGAATTCATTTCGCTGACAGCTCAGCTATCACCTGTTCCTTCGGGCACTGCGTTTACAAGTCACACATGAAGGGCATTATTATTATTATTTCACATTAGCGGGACGACGTCAAGGTTGACAGACAGCTAGCTCATTTCTTCACCGTCACACACTCTGTGTGGGTATTGAATCAAAATTATTCCAAATCACAGAAAAACATTTGGAAACATCACTTTGTGTGTATTGTGCGCCAGTAACCATTCGCATGATGCATTTAAGTGACAGCCGTCAGATTAGCTTTACCGAGGCAATTGCCTTCAATTACGAGCTGTCAAAATCCTAATTAACATACACTACCCCTACGCTGGTGGGTGGTCTGTGCATGCAAGGGAAGAAATATGCCTTATAAATACGTGAATTAAGTCGATACGATGGCGTAATTGTGCAATAGATTGGGCGAGCGGACAGGCCGCGCTAGCTCGGGTGCTCCCTGGGTGACCAACGCGACGCAAGGCCCTCACGTTCCCTTCCCAACAAAAAAACAGCACAATACATAAATGTCAACTCTTCAAAACCACACTGAGGTCATTCAAATAGGACCAAGTCGGGGAAACGGGCCACGCTACGCCAACCCGTCAATTCGGACCGACGGTAGATAAAAAGTTTTCGATTTGCACGGACCTGCCCAGATTCTGCCGTCCCCCGCCGCTTCCTCCGGCACCAGCGGCGTTGCCACCGCCGGCCTTGCTGCGATTTCCACCGGCCTTCATTGACATGGCGAGCCCATAAAAGACGGCGTGTGAAAAAGACCAGCTAGGCACCGCAAATTCACTCGACGACGGTGAGACGATGTCTGTGGGGTTGGTTGGGCTGGGTTAGCCGCCGCCGTCCTGGTCTCAGGTTGGGGGCTAGCAGGCTAATGTCAACGTGCCTCAGTCTTGAAGGAAGATGCTAGGCTAACAAGCTACCTGTACAAGTGTTTTAAAACAAGATGGAAAACGCGACTTTAAAACAGGACAACACGTGAAAACGGTTCTCCTGAATTAACTACGGGCGTTGAACCTTTTGCCAACTTCCTGCGTTAATCCTATCGAAATATTTTTTAAATCTGAACTGATTTGAGTACTGTCTCGGGCTGTTTCCGTTGCTAACACCGAAAAGACCAAAACAGTCTGAAAGGGGACAAAAAATGGCGGAGGGATATTTTACATGTATAACGGTTGTTGGCATCCAGAGCAAAAAATAACTATAATAACCCAGCAAAATTCTACGGGTGTACACTAATAAATAGAACATATATTTAAAGATTTAAACTATACGAGCACAGTCGGACATGTGTATTTAAAGCAAAACCGCCAATTGACGGGACTATTTTCAGGAAGTTCTCCAAGGCTGTGTTGTGGCATCCACGTGAGCCGGCGAACACATACCGCATACACATGCGCTTCCTTCATCCAGTAACACTGTCACTGCGTGTGTAGAATCAAATATTACAGCCAAAATTCATTGTTATCGTACGTAATTAAAATAATATCAACCACACATGACGGACTACGTTAACCATACTGTATTATTGTCTCCCTCGCGTGGACAACCTTGAGAGAGATGATTAATGTACTAGTATATGTATTCACGTCACCAGCCACCACAAAAATGATACGCCAGCAGTGTTGCAGCCCGGTGAAGCGACGTGCTGAAGTGGCGGCCACGTACATTGAAAATACGAAAACAAGTAAAACCTTGGTCATTTTATATTATCTTGCTGCTGTAAAAACGTGTGCTATTCATACACAACATAAAAAATATATATCCATAAATGTGTGTATGGGGGATATCAGGGTTTGTTGTCCAATGAGTTGGTTGTCACACTGCCATAACCCGACCACCAGAGGATGGTGTTGAGCAACATCAGTATTGAAATCATCCCAATAGTGTACTTCACAAATGCTATTTTTAGACCGCAAGGCTGCGTGACGTCACCATCGTAAACCGGAAGGGGGTCAACATAGAAGCGCGCTCGCATTCAACCCATGCTAGTACTGCTTGTTTTGTGCCGGAAAAACTTTTTAAAAAGAACATGCCGTGTAAACGCTGCTGCCATGGAACAAACTACTTTAGACAATACAACATATGAAGGATGTGTTCTTTATACATTTCCCGAAGCCAAAAACTCAAAGGAAAAAATGTGAAGAATGGATCAACTTGTGCGGACATCCAAAAGACCAGTTTAACGCCAGCAAGGTGAAGCAATTCACCTTCAAATGCAGTAAAAATTTTGTTGGGGCCATGGTCCTACAGATGACAATGATGACAACAATCCATTGCCTGCCAAAGCCTGCACCGAAGAAGTAAGCTATTTTGATATTTTTACTTATTTTTTAAGCGTGGAGTTTTGCCGTGCTGCTTCTGTCTGACAATGAATGACCTGAAAAAAAATTAAATGGCCACTGCCACTGTGGTTAGCTTTTCTGTTGTAAGGAAACAACTTTACTAAGGGGGAAGTGTAAATAAATTAAGAGAATTAAGATTTGTTATTAATGAAAAAATTAAAAGTGTTCGTTGGCTGTCACCTGGTAACATTTGCGATCGCTACACAAAAATAGCAATATAAATTACCCAACAGGAACGGTCAGAGATGTAAGACAACCACAGGATATAATATATAAGAAAGACTGGGCATATGGTGGTAAAGGATAGCTTGTTGAAACAGGAGAATGTCATTGTCAGTGGCGTAAGGCAATGCCCACAAGAAAAAGGTGTCGATAAAAAAGCTACCTCTGGATCAGGTCGTCTCTTTTTCCCGTCTTTTTCAGCCCTCGACACCCAAGCCATCTCTATAACGTACAACATTTGTATTTTCTTCCACATCTTTACCTGTGAATTGGCACCAGGGACATCATTTTTGGACAGAATTGGTAGGTTTAGCGCAGTAAACATATCGTTCGTACACTATTTACATGAATTTAGCATGAGGGACAAATGCAAGTTTGACCTCCCTAGCAACAGTTTCTAACATCATGGATATTCATGAGCAAATGTGACGTGTTACGTGCAGTACGCTATTGTGCCTAGAAAAAAAAGATAATTTATTGTTAGCAGTGACATCACTTTGAGGTAAGCATGAAATCACTTTTTTTCAGGGTCAATTTAAAATTTTTAAGGCAGTTACTATTCTTTTCATAGATTTTTACACATGAGGTTTCTAATCATGAAAGTGTTATGATTAAAGAGTATAAGGAAAAGCTATAGTTTTGATTCACATTATCGAGCTAGCCAGTTGCTTGCTAGCTGTTCCTTTAGCTTTTAGCCAAAACCACAAATTGGGATTGGTTGTCCCAATTTGGATGGGGATCACTGTCATACCATCAATAGTGCAAAGGATTCAAGTATTTTTTTATTGCCACCATACATGGCACAGTGAATTGTATTAGCACGTCTGCCTCACAGTTCTGAGATCAAGTAGTTCTCACAGTGTTTGAAAAATACAGGGAGAACAGTCTGGCTGTGCCAGGCAAGAGATCAAGGGTTAAATCCCAGGCTCTTGCCTTCCTGTGTGGAGTTTGCATGTTATTTCCATGCCTGCGTGGGTTTTCTCTGGGTACGCTGGTTTCCTCCAACATCCCATAAACGTGCATGGTGGGCTGATTTGAACACTCCAAATTGTCCGTCGGTATGACTGTGTGTTTGTGTGTGTGTTTGTGTGTGTGTTTGTGTTGTATCGGTCGCGAACGATTCGGTCTTTTTGACTGAATTGTTTGGGTGAACGAGACCAAACTAATCACCATCTGCACTGATTCGTTCTATGAAGTTAGGGCTTTAAAAAAAAAAAAAAAAAAGTTAGGGCTTGTTCGCTGCGTGGGAGGGCGTTGAGCAAGCGGCAGCGTTTTCTGACATCACACACGACCAATCAGACCCCAGCCTCATCGCGGGCAGGGGAGGGAGCGGAAACAGAATCAGGGCGTCTGTCAATCACTTCCACGTGTAGCCAATAAGCAGCCAGCGTGCACGCAAGGGGGCAAGACTGAGTTATGTCACTTCCCGTTCAGTGACTCGGTCCTCCGGTTCCTGACCTAGCTTGCTGCTAACTTGACTTTCCAGTAATGCGGTGAACGAGTCAAAAAATGGAAGGAAATGACTTTGTCACATATTTGTTAATGTGGAGCCTATCAAATGCTGCTCAAACAGACAAAACACCACACAAATCTAGCGAGCATGGTTTAGTGTACTACTTTTCTCAACAGACTCGGGACTACCTATGACTGACAACATACTATCAAATTTACAGTAGTTAAAACACGGGTAGCTAAAAATAAATTTAAAAAAACACGGGTAGCTACGAGACAAGCAAAAGTGAGCTGCGGTCGCGTGACGGCACTCACGGCAGTGAAGGGGGCAGAGAACTGTCACTATATGGAGGCCAGTGTTGTTAATAACGGCGTTACAATATAACGGCGTTACTAACGGCGTTATTTTTTTCAGTAATGAGTAATCTAATTAATTACTTTTCTCATCTTGGCAACGCCGTTACCGTTACTGAGGCGGGAAAGGCGTGCGTTACTATGCGTTACTAAGTTGGTTGAATAAAAAAAAGTCTGAGAGAAACGGACTCACGGGGACGAGAGCAGAGCAGGAGTGGGGAAGACGCCGTTGCAACCGCGATGCTAGGTGGCTCCAATAATACCTGACTGCAGCCATAGCCGACAAACTACACCCACATGACATGGTAGATATCATATTATAGAACTAGATGCAAATGACAGACACAGCTGCATTGCCAACATGTTTTAAGGACTACATGCGTTTGTAAACAGCCGCCATCTTAAAGCAGTAGACCTCTCAGGAAGGCCCTGATGTAGAGATCCTTCCTAGCGAACCTAAGTAATTTTTTAAAATCTAAAATGGTCCTGAATCGGCAAAATCTTAACTTAAATCTATCTTTAAATGATGAAACAGTTTTAAAACTTACACATGTTTAAAGTAGACAGAAGGGAACTAATGCAATAACGGGAGAAATTTTAACAACTTTAACGATTGATTCACAACTTTAAATGACTTCCACACATAGCAAAGGTTACTAGCTAGTTATCGCAATACCCTTGTGTCTAGTTAAGTGAAGGGTAAAGAATTGGGCTAGGGCCAATTGTCCCCCAAACCCTTTAAGCTTCACATTGTGTGACCTGTGTTTTTTTTTTTTTTTTTTTTTTTTGAGAAAAAAAAATATATATATATATCACTAGTTACTTTGCCAAGTAACTAATTACTCTTACATTCAGGTAACTGAGTTACTAACGCAATTACTTTTTGGGAGAAGTAATTTGTAACTGTGATTAATTATTTTTTTTAAATAAAATTAACAACACTGCATGGCACTAAATGCGTTAGTAGACAGCCGCCATCTTAAAGCAGTAGACTTTTTAGGACGGCTCTGTTGTAGAGAACCTTCCTAGCGAACCTAAGTAACTTTTTACCTAAAATACTTCTAAATCGGCAAAATCTTGACTTGAATCTATCTTTAAATGATGAAACAGTTTTATAACTTTCATATGTCGAAAGTAGAGAGAAGGGAACAAATGCAATAATGGGAGCAATTTTAACAACTTTTAACAGTTGATTCAGGGTAAAGGGTAAATTAGGGTAAAGAATTGGGCTCGGGCCAATTGTACCAAAAACCTTCACAAAAAACTTCACATAGTGTGGCCAATGTTCTTTTTTTTTTTTTTTTTTGAGGGAAAAAAAAAAAAGTAATTATCACCAATTACTTTGCCAAGTAACTAATTACTCTTACATTCAGGTAATTGAGTTACTAACGCAATTACTTTTTGGGAGAAGTAATTTGTAACTATAATTAATTACTTTTTTTCAGTAAGATTAACAACACTGATGGAGGCTTCATGGCAGCGATATTTACCTCATATGCGCACAGAAAAAATATTTAGTATTATCACCATAATACTGATTTGCAATGAAACTGTATATACATGTCAATTTTTTCAGACTGTTTTATTTATTTTTTTTCGTGTCAGAGCGTGTCGGGTGTTGGTTGATTTGACAAATTATGTCCATCCGTCCATCATGTGCTACTCAAAAACAACGCACGCGGACACGGAAGATGTCGCAATATGTCTACATTTTTCTTAACAGACTAATGAGAGTAGAAAGGCAACATCGTAAAGAGCAAACAATTATTTCTCGTCAGCATTTGACGATCTGAGATGAGGGGGCGACAGGGGAGCTGACCGGATTATTTTATTTGTTAATACCAGTGCAAAAATTCAATAAAATCATCTTAATACTGATTTGCAATTAAACTGTCGAATATCAAAATGTAGTATTGTTTTTATTTCAGAGCAGCACATTTGACAACTAGCTATTTACACTTCAGTTTTAACAATAGTGACCTAAAATAATAGTGATGAGCATAAAAACAAAAATACAACAGAGCAAGAGGTAAATATGATGTGTTGGTCGTTCCATATTTAGAAATTAAACTTTCGATTTATTTTCGTGACAGCAAGCATGCTGCGTTGGCTGGTAGCAGCAGCATTGTATATGTGATCAAGAACATGCTAAAGAAAGTCCGTAAGCCCCCGACCACTACTCCCCTCACAAAAGTAAAATGTTTAACCGTGTCCTAAATCGAAATGCAAGCACGAGCCATGACTTTGAGCCCATAGAACTAGGACAGACGACGCGGAAGTTCTCCCTCGCTTTTGCAGCAGCAGGAGGGAGACGAGGCTGTCTGTGAAAGCAGAATGATACCGCCTGTCACTCATTTCTGAAACTATGACGAGCGGTGCCTGTGTGCAAGAGAGGGAGGGACCAAGCAATGTCACTTCCCGTTCAGTTATACTGCGAAGCGGTCTTTGGTGATTCGTTCGGCAACGTCACTTCCCGTTCAGTAACCGAACGATTCGTTTGGGCGGGGAGGGAGATGAGGGGGGCAAACGATTCGTTGAACGATTTGTTTGAACGAATCTTTTTACTGAACGAACCGGAATGGATTCGTTTACTCAAGTGAACGACAGATCCCGTCACTAGTGCGTGTATGGTTGTTTGTCTCATTGTGCCATGCGATCGGCTGCATGCAGCCAATTCAGAGTGTACCCTGCCTACTGCCCATAGTTAGTTGAGATTGGCTCATCACCCTCCAGCGATATATACTGTATATATTTATATACTGTTGTATGTTTATATGTTTATATACTGTACTGTATACAAATTCATCATTGGTTTGATTTTCGTTAGAGGTGCACGATAATTATCGGTCCGATAATAGGAATTATGACGTCATCCCAATAACTCCAATAACATTATATATTATCGGGCCTATTAATAATATTTTTGGCACGGTGTCGGATTGGGATGTGAGCGTTTGTTTCCACTCCTGTCTTGCCAGTATGCAAATTATTGTTAGCATTCTAGAGGCTGTATTTTTCCTTCAATTATTTATAAACCTTATTATGGAAATTAGCATGTTTATGTTTACAAGTTCTTAAGAGGCCTTTTGGTTATTGATAGGCTTGCTGTTCTATAATTGCCAGGTTAAGAAAGTTGTTTCATGGACCAGGACGACAAAAGTCTCCTTTCCTGTTGCACCAAATGTTTTATCTGCTGACAAAGAACAATACCTGTTGGGTTTATGTTTGTTTTAGATCAGTGTTCATTGTTCAGGGGAACACATCGTCAAAGATATTGACTGATTGATTGTGATTGACTCAAATTATATTTATTTGAAAAAAATAATATGGCACTTTTTTGAAGTCAAAACTGTTCTTGTCTTTGTTTTGTTTATTATAATAATGTTCATGTCATCATCAAAATTCTGGTTTGGTCAAAGGCAAATTTATGCTGACTCAACCACTAATATTTTGTACCTATAGGTGTTCAAAAACTCAGGTCATTGAAAAATTATATATATCTTATCGGTTATCGTATCGGTATCGGCCTTGAGGAGCGGGAAGTTATCGATATCGGTGTCAAAAAATGGATATCGTGCACCCCTAATTTTTGTATGCCTTTCCCACACCTATTGTTCATAATCAGATTCATGCTATAATGTATTCAGTATAGATTGGCGATACCAGTGTTTTTGGATTCGATCCGATACCAAGTCCAATATGGTTTCCAATGGAAAACTGCTGCTTTTAATAACTAGCAAAGCAGTTTCCCTCAAACTCACCAACCAATCCATCAACAACAAACTCTGATTAGTCAGTCTCACTCTTTAACCATGACCCTTAAATTCATATGCACAGAACATTTCCCTGCTACACGTTGTATTTGATCAAATTTTAATCTACCTAAATTAAATATTTTTGATCTAATTAAAGAACAAATTAATAGTAGCATGTTACCGCCCTCAAATGGTAGATCACTAAAAACAAATCCAATAATCAATAGTCAATTGCCGTTTTTGAATTTTATTTTACTAACACAATTTTCAAATGGATTTTGAAATAAAGAAAAAAATAAATAAAAATAAATAAATAAATTTAAAAAACAGATCTTGAAATAATTGAAACAGACCTTTAACAAAATAAAAATAAGTAGCAACAAAACATAAGAAATCAAGCATTTAATTGTTTGTAACATAAAGAAATATGGAAAAACATTTCATGAAAAAATAAAAATATGAAACATAAATTCCCAAGAAATATTAATAAATGAATAAGAAATAATAATAAGGTTAAGTAAGAAAGTAGGTGTGAAAGGGGCGGAGGAAAAGCATGCTGTTCGACACAGGATAGGGACGTGAATGGGGGCGAGAGCACACGCCGGTGCACTGCTTATGTGTGTGCAATGCTTACGTGCGTGTAGAATGCGAAAGGGAAAAGTAGTACAAAAAGTGTGCACAAAAATATTCCCAAAAATTGACAAAGAAAATATAATATATTAATTCCAGATATCGATACTTTTGCTTGGGGATCGATACCTAAAATTTAACGCGCTGGATCGAAATATCGATATTTTGATATCGATCCGCCCATCCCTAGTATTCAGTACTGAAAAATATAAATTAGCAATAGCAATAATTTCACGTGTAACTACCTGACTACATTAAAGGGACACTCCAGTTGAACTCAACATTAATAAATTATTTAATTGGGTGAAAGTGTAGCCCATCAGGTCTCAGATGCTGTAGGTGTGTTCACTGACTGTGCTCAACCCATCCCCACCTCAAATGCCAAATTTGTGACCATAGCTTTTTACAACGTAGATGATCCTTCGTTTAGACGGCTCCCATGTCTACAGAAATCATCTACTGTGCTAGTGAATGTGAGGATAAGCATCTTGTCAGCCAGGTTTAGCAAGAGCAAAACAGCTGGCCAGAATGGAGCTGTAACCTCAGGAAGCACACAAATACATGGTCACAGTCCCTCATGCAACAGCTGCCATCAAAAAATGCTTACAATCGGCTACAATTCGCTTGAAATTTAGCAGGCCCTTGGCATTATTGTAGCTGACTGTATGGATCCACTGCTGGTTGGCGATGAAGGACCTTCCAGCCATGGGGACCCCGCAGTGCTGCTTGCGACCGTGCATTATTTCACAAATTCCACATTACAGTACATAAAATGTATAAAAACCCAACGGAAGATGTATTTTGGTGACAAATGATGTGGAATGGGCCTGAAAGCAAGAGTTCCAGGTTCATTCATCTGACTCTTTTTATGCCTGCCTAACAAATCTTAGCCCCTTAGACAAAGAAAAAGATGTGGTGACCCTTTTGTTTGACATAATTCACCCACTGTACTTGAGTGTCCATTTGGCCGTGCGCGTTACAGTCACGTGACTAGACACTATAAAGAGCTGCGCGCGTTCCGGCTCATTAGAGAGAGAATGCACGAGAGTTCACAGAGGGCAGCTGAGTTATAGCGCTGGACGCAGCAATTGGAGCAATAAAGACTCTTAACTAAGCATACCGGTTCAAAGAGTTCCTTGCCCTAACTCCAGCATTCATTTGTTTTCAGCACTTTAAACATATTTAATGTATTTAGAGAGGGATCATCAAAATGACTGGAATGAAAATTGAAAAGAAAAGTGAAAGAAAATGAGGAAATGTGAATAATGCAAGTATGACCAGGTAAGATCAGTTTATTTTTGTCCCAGTGTGTTTTACGATATTAATTTTTGTTTATTACAACTGACAAAATGCATTCATATATTTCATGCATGTATGTCATTCATGTATTTACAGTTTCTTGTAACCTAAGATTGAGACTATTTGAGTGAAATAGGTTTTTTGATCTAAGAATGTTTTATTCAATGAATTCAATTTATTATTCTTATCATATTTACATTTAAGATATGCCTGATATGGGTAAATTGTGTTTTTGTTTTACGTGTAAGTAAAAGCATATAAATTGAGTAAAAGGACACCCATTAAAACATTTTGATCAGGCAATATGGTTGACCTCCTATTGTGTACCTTACACGACCGAGCTCATACAAGATTAGCTTATTAGGTGCATACGTCTACCAGGGCACTTTTTTGTTGTTGAAGTCTTTCCAACCTATGAGGCACCCTTTTGGCAAACAAGAACCAGGGGTTAATATGATGCGCCGGTGGAAGGATGTTAATGCGATTTTCGCATCTAAAAGCGGCAAACTTAACTTGTCACTCGAGCAGACTCACTAGCGTGTTAGCTAAGCCCAGGCTCGACGACACACTCAGGCAGCTGCTCGGGGAGTTATTCTTTCAGGGAATGGTCATAGTGGAAAACTTCATTTCGGCCTTAGGTTAAGGTAATACCTGCATATCTCAGGTTAAAATCCACGTGACTCTAGTGTCGCCACCCACTAAAATGGAATGCCATTCTGCTACACGCTAGCAAGCGAGCTAGCCGTTCCCGAGAGTCCTCGCGACATCGCTAGTTCGCTTCATTGCTCGGACTAAAAATACCCCCTTGTCCTGTGGTCCAACACCAAAGTGGTGGGTTCTCTGCTACAATTTTGCCGTCCTCGGCTTTTATGGTGACTTCGCTCGGCGTTTGGCACTCTACATGGTCACTACGGTGGATTCAGGACGACAGGAAGAGCAAGCCGGACCCCGAGGTGGTGAGCCGGGTTGGGCTGACTTGACGCCGCATCGCACCAGCCGCGGGGTGGTGGGTGGTGGTCGCGCGGTGCTTTGTCCCCATGCCCTGCCCTTAGTTGTCATATAACGAGCCCTGGTCCAGACCGGGGATACATGAGCGAGGCTTGTTGGAAAGGTCAATCAAGCATAAAGTCTTTTGTGTCCATTGTCAACTGTGAGATCTAACTGGATCAACTGCCAGGTGGATCACCATGTCGGAAGATAACAGTGCAGATAACTTCATCAAGGTAACTTTTGGGCAAAGATAACTGCCATTACATGTACATGGGGGATCCTGGGTTTACGACGTTAAACTGGTCATGTACGTTGGTCGAAACCCACTGTGGACTATCACGTACACGGTAGTAGAATATGCGCATCCAGTGATTACGTGATAATGACAGAACATGTGAGTTTATCATGGCCATAAAAATCAAGCAGTCAAATGACTGAATGTACATTGGCTGCGAAGGAGCCAGTTTGCTGCGTACACTTGATCAATTTGTGTTTTTACTGTAAATTGTCATAATTACAGTATATATATTTCTATGACAAACCCTTCGAGACCATAAATTCATAACAATGGAAAGAAGTTTGAAGCACTGTTGAATTTGAATGTGCCTTCTTGTGTATTCTTATGCTGCTGTAAACTAGTTCATTGCGCTGTCATAGTTTCGCATGGTTGCCCAAGACACTTTGTTTGGTGTAATACAGTAGTACATACTGTATGTACTTAGTGGGAAAATGTGGTGCAACAATTTACTCCTTCAGTACCGCTAATTTGTAGGCATCTATAAGGGATGACAGTTAAGACGAGGGTGTGACAGGGCAATGTTTGACATTTGAACTTAATGGCTACTTTGACAGCGATAGAGGTCTTGTCCATTTTGAGTAATTGTTTTTGAATCAAAATAATACATTTGCAACATCTGATGTGACTTTGGAACAAAATGTTTGACATTATTCTCTGTGATTGTGAAATCTTTTTTTTTTTTTTTTTTCCCTCTACTGGAAAGAAACTATAACTCTGCTTGTTCAATGGAAGCTTATTCATACCAAAGGATAAAGGAATGGACAGATTGATATTTTGGTAATCTTGTTTTATTTAATCCATTCTGTAAAGTGTTTTGGTACAGCTGCAGCTGTTGTTAATGGACTATATAAATAAATGTTAATAATAAAATTTGTGTGGCCTGTTACAAAGTAGACTGAAGTAATATCCATTTAGATCAGGTTTAGATCAGGTAATGTCATCTTGAAGATTTATTTTTTTATATTTATTAAATATTGCTAAATTACTGCTATTAATTATTGAGTGTTAACATCTGTGTGTCTGTTAAGTCCGTTGGGACCTAGTTGTGATTGAGGACTATATAATTAAAGTTGACAAGAAAAAATAATTTAGGTTTTTACAAAAATAATTGACATCTAATCGTACATGGGGCAGCCCCGTAAGTGTACATGAAACTAGTAGCCCTCTGCATTAATCAGTTTCCAAGAAGTAGCTCTCGGTTTCCAAAAGGTTGGCGAAATCACTGTTTCTCATGTGGTATTGCTTTAGTGTTCATTTGTTTAATCATTGAATAATACAAAATGCACAATAGTAATTGAGGAATTGACACTGAAGATGTGAACATAACAGTGAAGGTATAATACAGCAGCTATTACTTATGTTGCTATTGCAGGAGGCATCCATCTTAGAGGAATACAACATAAACTGGACACAGAAACTAGGGGCTGGCATCAGTGGACCTGTCAGGTGATTCTGATATGCTATCCTACAAAATGAAGCCAATTTGGCAAATGTATAACCCGGTGGTGAACTGCCTGTACACTTTTGTACTTGTTAAAAGTCTTGATTTCATAACATGAGTTATGACCTCAAGATGCCAAAAACTCCACTCATTTGTCTGACGAGCAAACATGATTCAGGAACTGTATGACTCAGACTGCACTTGTCTCTTGGGACACCCCTTAGTCACTGCATATTTCAACTGTTTTGTTTCTGAAAGAGACTGATGCATGAGGCCTTTTGCCCATTAGGCCTAAACAGTATATTGATGTTATGAAGACGCCCCCGTCTGCACTGCTCTGTGAGTCACTCTTGCCTTCCATCTGGTGAACTTTGGCCAATACTCAACTAATTCAATCCCACTGATGGCAATAGACATCCAATCCAAATGGATGTCTCTTGAGTGAGTTATCGAGAAAAGGAGCAGTTATCGAGAAAAGGAGTGGTAAAGGGAGGCCACTAGTTAGTTCAAATTTTCAACATATCTTTCATTTGTGGGGAGTAGGAAACATCTAAGGAATTGTTAACATGCGGATATCCCCTAACGCAGATGGTGAAGGGAAGACCTTACATTGTAATTCCTGACCAATGAAAGTGCAGTTGGGTCACACATGGCCTTTGTTTACATTTTAACCCAGTAATGCCATGAATGGCAAAGGTGACGAGTGTATTTAGTCCTTAAATCTGGGGAAAAAAAAAAAAAAAAGAGAAAAAAAAGGACCACAGGTCTGAAAGCCTTTGGTCATGAGTGACTTTCTACCTCTGTTTTGTCCTTGTTAAGAGTATGTGTGAAGAAGTCAAATCAGGAACGGTTGGCTCTGAAGATTCTCATTGATCGCCCCAAGGCCAGAAATGAGGTTAGGAAATCACTGTCACTGGTTACACTTGATTTTTCTTTTTTTTTTAACTGTGTTTGTGGTTCTGCTGCCGCGGTGCTCCTCCATGTCATTAACAGCCTTTTGCTTCTCTGGCAAAAAAAAAAAAGAACTTGACATGATGGGTTCTGTTACATACGCTGATTTAGTAAATTTCTCCGACTGTAGGTGCGACTCCACATGATGTGCGCCAATAACCCAAACATAGTGCAAATCTTGGAGGTGTACGCCAACAGTGTCCAGTTCCCACACGAGTCCAGCCCAAGGTAAATTTGTCCATCCATTTCCATTACGTTATTATTCTGAAAGCTAATGCTGTCTTAAAAAAACTATTTGGCAGGGCCAGGCTTTTAATTGTCATGGAGATGATGGAAGGTGGCGAACTGTTCCATAGAATCAGTCAGCACAGGCACTTTACTGAAAAGATGGCCAGCGAGGTCACAAAGCAGGTTGGCGACAGCAGTATACGCATGCAGTTTATTTCTTGCCATTTGTTACCATCACGTCTAGCAGTCTGGTTAGCAGCTCCTGCTTGGATTCATCAGTTGTTGTCACACCAGATCAGCGCACCATATGGCTAACAGAATTTATTGAGACCCACACAGTAAATGTGTGGCATCACTCCTCCTACAGATCAGTCAAGCCTTGGAACACTGTCACTCCTTAAATATTGCACATCGGGACCTGAAGCCAGAGAATCTACTCTTCAAGGATAATTCTCTGGTAATTGCCCACGTTCCTATTATACTGTAACAGTAATGCTTTACTGTGGTTGTTATTCTTCCCAACTTTCCCCAGGATGCTCCCGTGAAGCTGTGTGACTTTGGCTTCGCTAAAATAGATCAGGGGGACTTAATGACACCCCAGTTCACTCCTTACTATGTAGCACCTCAGGTAAAAAAAAAGACATAAAAGCTAACATGCAGAATACACGCTAAAGCTATTTGATGCTCTGCAGGTACTTGAGGCTCAAAGAAGACACCAAAAGGAGAAATCTGGAATCATACCTACCTCACCCACTCCTTACACCTACAACAAGGTGGGTACAAATCTGATATGTAGCAACAGATATGATGTAAATCTAGCCTCATTGTCTGTTTCCAGAGCTGCGACTTGTGGTCTCTGGGTGTCATCATTTACGTGATGCTGTGCGGGTACCCTCCATTCTACTCTAAGCATCACAGTCGGACCATTCCAAAAGACATGAGGAAGAAGATCATGATGGGCAGCTTTGACTTCCCCGAAGACGAGTGGAGTCAGATCTCGGAGATGGCCAAGGACATCGTGCGCAAGTAGGTTTTGTTACAGTACTCTGCTTTGTGGTGCCTATTTTTGGGCCATTCCAGGATTGGAGAACATTTTGGCCGATGTTGTTAATCTTACTTTAAAAAGTAATTAATTACAATTACAAATTACTTCTCCCAAAAAGTAATTTAGTAACCTAGTTACCTCATTATAAGACTAATTAGTTATTCAGCAAAGTAACTGATGTTGCTTGTCATGTTCTACACATTATACATTGTAGAACATCTTTCACATCAAAGATGTTTATATTAACTGATTGAATTGAACATAAAAAATAAAAAAAAAACAGGTCACACTTTTTTACATTTCACCTATATAACAGTATACAAACTTTAACTTTCAAATGCTGTGAGGGGAAAAAGTCTTTTTGTTTTTCCTGTTGTACTGAACCCGCATCGAACCGTGACCCCCCGTACCGTGGTACGCGCTGAACTGTGACTTGTGTTTACCATCACACACCTAATATATATATATGTATATATATATATATTTTTTTTTCAATATGCAGGTGAAGCTCTGAAATTCCTGCCTCTCCTATCTTTACTCTTGTTGTTTTGGTTAAAAACATCACACAAGATTCATGGATATGTCATTCAAGAAAAGTTTAGGGCAAGTGAGTTTTGTGTAATTAAAAAATCCCCAAATTATTATTATATCGTAGCGTTTTCAAGACAACGCTACTTGGTGATGATAATGCACACTCAGTAGGAAAACAGTACATTTTATTCAATTAATTGTACCCACCTGGATGCCACGGACTGTATGTTTAAAACAAAAAGTTGCCTGAGATTTTAAGATGACGCTCGCCACGCTTAATGCTAATGAGAACGTGAATGCTATGCTAAACGCTCCGAGCCACCTAGCAAATTACATCGCGTTTTCAACAGCGTCACCACCCCCTTCCTATTTCCCCCCTACCGCTCTGATCTCACCCAGGCAGCGGTGACAAAATCGGACAACTCGCGCCTCATTCAACCAAATTGTAGTAATGCGCCCCTTCACATCTTCAGTAATGGTAACGGCGTTGCAAAGATAGGAAAAGTAATTGATCAGATTACTCACCACTGAAAAAAATAACGCCGTTATTAACAACTGATTTTGGCTTCCAAGATTCTTAGGAAAAACAAGCCTTCACAATTTTGAATTTCTGCTTCATATTTGATATTAGCAAGTAATAAACAATAAATGCTGTTATTTGATTAGCTTACAGATAAATGGTAAAATATTTTCATAACTCCAGCAACAGCGTTGCAGGTAACAGAATTGAAAACATGTACTGTTTTCTCAGGCGTACAAGCTAGCTGTTTGTCCAACTCACTTATGTATAGAATTAAAGGGGGAAACTAGTCTTACCATATGCATGAGATACAGTGAGACATTGAATCGGGGCTAACTATGTTATAACAATATGAATTCTCAACTAGAGGGAACTTTAGAGGTTTAGATGGGTGATGTTTCATTTCTGTAGATTTTTGTAGTCTGAATTGGATTATTTTTGTGTATCTTTTGGTCTAATGTGGTCATGTAACAGGCTACAGAAGAGTATAATAAGTTCATATAGATGAAAGAAAAAACTTTTTTTTAAAACCAAATCTGACATTGTAAGCAGTTACTCACAATGTTACTCATAACTTGAGTATTCTTTTCACTGAATACTTGTACTTGAGTCAATTTTTTGAATGACTAATTTTACTTGTTTAATATTATTTTAAAGCAGTACTTCTCAAATAGTGGGGCGCGCCCCCCGCAGAGCGATGCCGGGGGGGGGGGGGGGGGGGGGGCGCGTGTGACCTCGGGGAACATGCTTTTTTTTTTTTTCTGCCGTACTGGAAAAAAGTGTACTTGCGCATCCACTCAGTGGGTGGCAGTGGCGCTCTCATTTTCAGAGTGCGTGCAGTATTTTTGAACTAAGGAAGAGCACTCATCACACAGAAAACAAATATGAAGAGCAGTGCGCAGCCGCCGTTTTCGAAAGTCGTTTTCCGACTGGACTCACTCATGCAGCGACCCACTGTCTTGTCCGGTTCTTACGCCGCCGCCCGATAAGTGCCATTTTCGGCTTGGGATCGTCACGACGACCGCCCTCACCTACGGTTCTACCTCGGCCGCCGAGAATGCGCTTTGTTCGTGCCGTTTGCCTTTTAGCTTTGACTTTTAATACTGTGGGTGATGAGGAAAGACTGTTTACTGTGTCTAAAAATAATTATAACGGACCGCCAGAAGCCAAATCAATTAAGACGCAACTTAAAGACATTCGACCCCAATCTCATTGATAAGCCGCTTGATTGTTTTTCAGCGAAAACGTGCCGAATATTGCCAACAATCGTCCTGCTTTGTCAGTGTTATATCAGTAAACCAGTGAGCATTGTTAGCATGCTCATTGCAAAATGACTCCACACCATTGCAGAGGAGGTAATACTGAGTGTGAGCAGCAAAAATAAAAATTGTCCTTCTGTCCAAGGACACTCTTTTTTTCCTTTATTCATTTTTGTTTTTTCGGTCAAATTTTTTGGCATATTGTCCTCATGAGTGAATGTTTCTAATCAATTTGAATTTGTTATTATTTACTGATTTTATTACATTTTATTTTTCTGTATCAAATGGTCAAAAATGTACCTTGAGTGTATTTTTACAGTTTGAATGTGACTTTTTTTTTTTTTAAATTCAGGCAAATTGATGCACGTCAAGTCTTCTCTGTTACAAACAAAACAATGTTAATAAAGTTATACTTCATTATAAGTTGATCTATGTTACTTTTTTTCTTTATTAGAAAAAAAGGACACAATATTAGGCAGATGCGTATTTATAATAGTAATTTTATAGACAAATAATACTATTTACAGCGGCGGCAGAGAGTTTGGGGGGGCGCGAAACATTTACGTCTTGCTTGGGGGGGCGTAGCAGAAAATAATTGAGAAGCACTGTTTTAAAGTAACGCTACTCTTACTCGAGTAAAACGTTTGACTACTGAATTCCTCTGTCCATCGTGTACAATGTTTAACTTTGTTGTCTTCCCTGGCAGGCTGCTGAAGGTGAAACCAGAGGAGAGGCTGACCATTGAGGGAGTCTTGTCTCACCCGTGGCTTAACTGCACGGAGGCACTGGACAATGTGCTGCCCTCCGCCCAGATGATGATGGATAAGGTGGGTAGAGAGTTGTTTTTTAACAAATATATACAAACACAAGGAAGTCTACCACAGATATTGATGTATTTTAGGCGGTGGTGGCAGGCATCCAGCAGGCTCATGCAGAGCAGTTGGCCAACATGAGGATTCAGGATCTGAACATCAGCCTGAAGCCACTCAACTCTGTCAACAACCCAATCCTCAGGAAGAGAAAACTACTTGGGTCTCTTTGCGTTTGCTCATTACTGTCACTCTCAATGTTAACTGTAATAACTATTAGGTGTCAAAGTCTGAACAATACGCATCCTCCTCTGTGTCTCAGCCCCAAGCCCAGTGATGGTTTCTTCATTCACGACCCGGAGAACGGCGGCGAGGACTCCAACGTAGCGCTGGAGAAACTACGAGATGTCATTGCACAATGTATTCTTCCACAGGCCGGTCAGTAAACAAGCAAACAGAGGGGAAGGCGTCCGGGGAATTCAAAGGATTCCATTGTCACTCGTTTGCGTGCGCGTTCAGGCGAAAACGAGGACGAGAAGCTGAACGTGGTGATGTATGAAGCCTGGCGATTCAACAGGGACTGTAAGCTGCTGCGGGACGGCCTGCAGGGCCTCAGCTGGGATGGTCAGTGATCATTGGAAAGATAGACATCCAATCCATTTGAACTGGGGAGGATGGCTAACCTGCCCTCCGGTTCAAATGGATTGGATATCTACTCGTGACAAAGTTATTTAAATTCACAGGTGAATGTTTAAAAATGTGAGCTATTTTCTCTTGCAGGTCGAGCGTTCTCTGATAAGGTGGACCGCTTGAAATTGGCCGAAATTGTGAAACAGGCCATTGAAGAAAGGACAAATCTGGAAGAGTCTCACTAGCAAAGGTCTTTCTATTGTGTTTTTATATACTTTTTAAGAAGGCTTTTTAAAAGTCAAAATGTGCTTTCCCCCCACGGATCCGCTCGCAAAGTCTATTGTACATCTCAACAAGAAATGAACAAAAAAACGACGCGGTAATTGCAATGAAAGGAAAAAGACTATATTTTCAACAAAGAAAAACAAAAATCAACATGAGAAATTATTTTTTGGAGGGAATTTTTATTCGCAGTTCGTAGTAATTTGCTTAATCCAAAACGATTTAACTTTCCAGTTTTATTTATTTGAAGAAAAGCTTCCAAGCTTATTTATGTGCTGTTTTTTTTTTTTTTTTTGTAGCCTGTGAGTCGGCTTTAAAAGAATTCTTATTTTTATGCCCGTTATATTTTTTTCCCCAACTGATCCAATGTATCCTTTTGATTTAAGACTATGTCTTCATCTAAGTGTGAGTCCCTATCTAAAGCTGTGGGGAGATGCTAAGAACCAGGAAGGCTTTGCCTTTGGACCGAAAATCTAACATATAAACTGGATTCCCAAAAAGTTGAAATGCTACAAATTGAACTGAATGCAATGAAGAAGTCAAATTTCAATCATTTATTCAGAATAAAACAAAGATGTCAGAGGTCAAAAGTTAAAACTGAGATATGTTGATTCAAAATTTCATGGCGTCAATATCATTTATTCAGAATAAAACACAGATGTCAGAGGTCAAAAGTTAAAACTGAGATATGTTGATTTAAAATTCCATGGTGTCAATAAATCTTTTAAGTTGGAAGGCAAACATACAAGTAGGAATGTTGTCCCATTCTTGTCTAATACAGATCTTACTGTTCAACCGTCTTGGGCCTTTCTCTTTATGATGCATCAAATGTTCTGTGTTCGGACTAGTCAGAGTAGAGATATGTGGATGTCGCCCTCTAGTGGTGACCACCATTACTAGGGTGTTAACATACCTCAGTAGCAGCTCTGCCAGTCAATGTAAATAGTAATGTTAGCTGCTGCTAGGGTTGCCAACTCCCTGAAAATAAAAATAAGGGACATCAGATTGGTAGATCCGACTGGCCTGCTAAGTCACCTTTTGATTATATATATATATATTTTTTTTATGTTTAATTATAATTTTACTCAAACCTAAATTAGTTGCATATTTGAGTGATATAAGCACATCAAAAAACGATAATTATTTGCCAATATGTTTTTAGTACTTTTTAAAATGTGGAAACATAAATTCCGTTCATTGCGTTCAAAGTTCCCTCAGCAATAAAAGGACAGGGCGCGTCCCTTGTAAGCTTAATACGAGACGCGTACTTTTGTTTCTGGATATGGAAACATCCAGTATTTCAATAGACGGCTGGCAACTCTGGCATCTGCTGGCTGTGTGTGCTGCGGGTGGCACACCACAACAATGGTGGATGGGGTACTTCTGGTCATTTTGCTCGGATTAGTCTATAAGTGAAGAATCTACACCTCAAGCTGGCCATTCCAATACCTGGATCCTTTTACTATGCTGCCATGATGCTTTAATTAATGCTGCATGTGGTCTGGCATGTTGAAAAAAATTGTGCCTTTCAAGATGCGCAAACTCCCCTTGCCACACGCACTCATGCAACTCATTACCATCACAGATGCAGATGTATAAACTGAGCGCTGATAACAACTTGGGTTGTCCTTGCCCTTAATTGTGATTAGGGCTGCAGCTATGGAAATATTTTAGTAGTCGATTAATCGATGGACTAGTTAGTTCGAATAATCGAGTAATCGGATAAGGAACATGAAAAATTAAAATACCTGAGCTGAGCCTCAAATGGTATATATATATATATATACATTTTTAAAATGAAGATCTATATAAAACAAAACAATTGGCTAACTTAAATTTAAAAAGTCGCTAGCTTAAATTCTATAAAATGCTAAAGTTTTTTTTTCAATGCTCTTAAATGGTTGACACAATTTCCCACAAAAAATGGCTAAATATACCTATAAACTAAATTATGAATGCATTAAAAAACATTAGCTCAAACAAAAACTTAGCTTACGTTGGTCTTAACAGGGATCAGTTGGATTCAGCCATGTAAAAAGAGGCAGACCAGAGGGCAGTACCCACCCTAATCAATAAAACTAAATGCAAACACTATCAAAATAAACCATTACAATGCCACTTTAATTAAACAAATACTCGAAGCAACAAAATTTAATTCGAAATCGAATATCTTTTTCCTAATCAAATACTCGAGTTAATCGATTAATCGTTGCAGCACTAATTGTGATTCTTTTGACCATAGAAGTTTTCCATTTTGCCATACTCCACTTTAAATGACCCTTACACGCAGAGATTGTTCCAGATTATATGAATCTTTGGACAATGTTATGCACTGGAGAGTGTGATTATTTAAACTTTGAAATTTGTCACTAGGAAACATTTCTGACATTGCTCTTTCTGAGCAGCATTGGGGGAATGGGAGACCAATTCGTGGTTTTCAAGCTGTTTATATTCAATTGACTATTCCAGCCTCTTATTGCTACCTGACCTAACTTTTAAAACATCACCAAGATGAAACTTACAATCAACACGTTTCCTTTAAAATGATATTTTCTCAGTTTTTCATCTTTGTCATCTATATTAAATTTTGGAAGAAAAAAAAAAAAAACCTGCTTTTTCATTCAGCTTTTATTCAGTTTGTATTGCGTCCTCCTTTTTGGGAATCTGGTTTGTACATGAGCTTATCGCTTCCCATGAATGTGTCACACTACGGCTTGCTTGTATCCTTCCATGGACATCCAGAGGACTCCTGTAGCCAGTGCTAAAGTCAGTCAGCCTTAAACGTTGGGGGTGTCCTTTTGTTTTGATGTGATTAGTTTAAAATTTACTAACAAAAATCAAATTTTTTTTTTTTTTTCTCGTGGGTGCGGTTTTCGTATATTGATTCTAGGGATGTCCCGTTCCAGGTTTTTGCACTTCCGATCCGATACCGATATTGTTTTGCACTTCCGATCCTATACCGATACTGGCCGATACAGATACCGACCTATCTGAGCATGTGTTAAAGTTTAAAGTTATTTAGCCTCCTTACTTAGTTGTCAACAGTTGAAATAGGTTTTACTACCCTTGATAACAACTAGCCAGCTGAATTAGGTGAGTTTGAATAACACACAACGGTTGGTAACAAGAAACTGACCTGTTTATTCAGTGGCAAACACAAAACATTATAAATAACAAACAGAAATGGCATAGTCAGTCAGTAAAACGTGCAAATAATATTGTAAACTGTCTTAAAAAAGCAAAACACACCAACAACCTCAGTGGGAAATCCCCCAAGCTATTAGATGCTTTTAATGTTTCGTGCATTAGTTACAAAAATTGTATAAAAAGCCTCTCAGGTTTAAATAAATTACTATTTCAGTATCAAGTTAACATTTTAAAACAGTAAAATACTCAAGTCCCCATTCTGTATCAGCAGCTTTAAACTACATTCAATTCATTTAATTTTGCGAATCAACTGTTAAAGTTGTTAAAATTGCTCCCGTTATTCCACAAATTCCCTTCTGTCTACTTTCGACATGTGAAAGTTTTAAAACTGTCTAAGATAGATTCAAGTCAAGATTTTGCCGATTTAGGAGTATTTTAGATAAAAAGTTAATTAGGTTCGCTTGGAAGGTTCACAACAGCCTACTAGGGAAGTCTCCTGCTTTAAGATGGCGACCGTTTAGTTTTCCATATTTCAATGTTGCTAACGCAGTCGAGTCTGTTGTGTAGCATCTGGTTCTAATTACATATGATATCTATTATCTCCAGTAAAACGACGTTGACGTAGTTTGTTGCAGCTGTCAGCAGAAGTCAGGTATTCTTGTGTTTTTTTTATCCAGCGGCATGAGTTGAGCTAAAGCCGTGAGTTGAGCATTGGCATTACCCGGGTCTAAGACAAGTTATGTTTACTTTGCGCATTGCGTCCCGAAGACCGCGCTGTGTATTAGTTCCACTTTACTTGACATATTTCAATAATCGGAATTTGGATGTTTGTGAATCGTTCTCGAATCTTCAGCGGCCGAATGGCGTCTTGGATGCTGCGTCTTTACTCACGTGAGATAATGGCTCGTCATCCAGAATGAATTCTTCGGCAATGAATCTTGATTTCCCTGGGCTTTGGGACTGTCGAGTGCCAGTTTGTCACGCATAGCAAAAGTTTCTGCCAGTGTTAGTTGCGTAGGACCTTTCTTTTTGTCTTCGGTTTTCTTAACATACTCCTCATATTGTTTGTGGTGGTATTTCGCTAAATGCTTGATTAGGTTGGTTGCATTAAAACTTCTTACAGCTTTACCACTACGCTTGACTTTATTGTGGCATATGTTGCTCTCTGCCTCTTCGTCTTTGTCGTCCTTTAAGGTGAAATGATCCCACACAGCTGACATTTTTACCGATAGTCTCTCGGTAAATTGGGAGACGGTAATGTAAATGTAGTGTGTTGAAGGTGTGCCGTAAAATGCGGACCGGATTTTAGGGAAACTGAAGCAAAAATTGGAATGGATTATGTAAATCGGTGCGCTGAAAAACCCGGACCGGACCCAAAAAAAAAAAAAAAAAACTGGATCGGAAGTCTGGATCGGAATTTTTCCCATGTTCCGATCCCATACCGATACGCTTTTTTTTTTTGCCCATATCTGCGTCCGATCCGATCCAAATATCGGATCGGGACATCTCTAATTGATTCGCTCAAATTCAGGCACGTACTCGAATAAACACCAAGCCCCAAAAGGTGGCTGGTGGTCATCCACTCAAAGCAAAAGAAAAGGAAAAAAAACTGTTGAGACACTATCGTTCCTGCTGTTCCCACTCTTGTTAACCAAAACAGTACCTGCTGATGCACTTAATACACTCAGATAAAAGGAATTATCAAGCCTTTGCATTGACAGAAGAAAAAAATATTGCAGGGCAACTTTTGTGGTCAACTACGCAAAAATAAAAGTGCTAGAATGAAACTGAAAAATGTTTTGCCAATTTCGAATCTAACCCTTGATAGCAGACTTCTTGAACTTATTGGCTGCCACTGACGGCGCTAGACGTCCAATATATTTTGACTGGGAAAAGCTTGCACAAGTAATGCTGTCAATAACATTGAAAGATGAGCAGTCAGTCCTCCCAATTTATATGAATTGGCAGTCTTGTTGTCAGTGGCAGGCAATGAATTAAATATGTACAATGAAATTTAGGGAGGCAATGACTTAAAACATAACTTTTGGCTATGGCCCCCAATAACGAGTATTTTTATGTATGAAAAGATTAGTGCATAAATGCATTAATATACAGTAGATATTTAAAAAACAACTCATAATTAAAACCTGGCATCCTCATATATCTACATCACATTTAGGGTCCTGTGTATACAAAATATTAATATGGGCCTACATGATCCAAAATGTGATGTTCACGTGTGTGAACACCAGGACTTTTGGGGGACGGTTAGCTTTTTTTCTTTTCATTTTAAACAAAAATAGTCACATGCCCTATAGAGTGTTAAGGAATTTTAGACTAAACACATAAAATTCAATGCCTTTTTAAGACACTATGAAGACTATCAAAATTTTAAAGACCCTGCAGGAAGTTCAGGAACTCTGTAATTCACATTCTACGTATGAAATATCTAAGCGTACATGTCCACATATGATCTTGTCCATTTGCTTATGTCCATGAATGATCGACAGCATATCACATCAGTAGCGAACCAGTGTGACACTTTCAAGGGGACTGACTGAACCGACAGGAGACTGCCATTGATGGATTTAGACGTCCAACCCATTTGAATGGGAGGGCTGACAGCAATCATTTCCTTCCAAATGAGTTGGACATCTATAGCCGTCAATGGCAGTGAGTTAATCTCAACGCCATTGTTTATTTATCCCTCGAAAATCTATATGGGATAATTGTATTTTCCTTTTTCAATCATCTGTTGTTGTGAAGTATGTTGTGTTTAGTTATGACCAGATCTCCACTATACTACTTTTTATACAAAAAGGCAATCGTTTCTACTGTGTTTACATTAAGTGTTAGTAAAATCTTATGGTAAACTGCTTATGATTTCGAATCGGAACACCTTTTCTGGTGGGTCTGCTATATCATTTCATATTGTAAGATATCATGTTGAGGATTTTTGACAAATGTGACTTAAATCTCCATGAGTATAACAGTTCTGAAGGCCTTATTGCACAAGCAAAATGTGCCTTGGTGACTTCTACTCTTTTGAGTACAAGGTTTTTCCATTGTTTTGTTATCAAAAGCATTCCACAAATGGGATTAAAAAAAAAAAAAAAGCATCACTCAAAAAATGTTAGAAAATGAGCCTTTTACTTTCAGCATCTGATTCAGTACTAGAAAATGATCTTTCATCAAGTGATTATCAATGTTTATTAAAAAAATAAAAGTATTCGTCAGCTGATGTAGCATGAGACCATCATGGAAGTCAACACATCTTTTTGCCTTCTCTGGAATGTCAATTTGCTGATTTTGTAATAAAAAGACTTTTCAAGAGCTATCATCTGAAGTCATTAAATACTTTGATGAAAATTATAGTTTCATTTTTGTTACGGCCAACCTTGTGACACATTACAACTTAATGTATATGATAAACTTTGCGTGGTTGCCAACTTTATTTCAACCATATGAGTTGGTACACAACTTTTAATCTAATTTTATAAGTTAGCCCTTTGTAATGTTATCCTTTTTTCAGTATTTGAATTGAAAATAGAAATTAACACAAAAACCTTTCACGGAACAGTGGTCGTCTATTCAAAAGTCATCTCTAGCTTAAGTCATTCAGCGCCCGCCCAGGCATGGGAGTATGTGTTGTCGTAGTTAGGAAGAGGAAAATTGACATTGAAAACACCAATTTACCGGCAATAGACGTCTAATGCATTTCAACTGGGAGGGGTTAGAAGATCACTTCTAGCTCCTCACAGGTGAAATGGGATGTCTTGCAGTCAATGGCAGCCAAAGCTATACATATTTCTAAATAAAATAAATTTCTCAGAGCAAAATACACAAGAGCCCCACTTATTTGAATTTCGATTTATTTTTTTGAATGTATTAAAATTATTATTTTTTTTGGATTAGATTTTACTTAGTTATTATTATTTTTTATTTGCATTTTTTTCAAATATTGCTATTTTTTCCAAAATGGATCCTTCAATTTTTATTTAAAAGTAACCTTTTAATTGCCCATCGCAAAATGCGTGCAACACTTTGAGACCCATGTTCTATATGAGTGTAATAGAAACATATATAAAAAATATAAAAATATATATGTATTAGGGCTGTCAAAATTATCGCGTTAACGGCCGGTAATTTTTTAATCACGTTAAAATATTTGACGCAATTAACGCACATGCCCCGCTCAGACAGATTTAAATGACAGTACAGTGAACTGCCCACTTGTGTTTTATGGAGTTTTGCTGCTCTCTGCTGGCGCTTGGGTGCGACTGATTTTATAGGCTTCAGCACCCATGAGCATTGTGTAAGTAATTATTGACATCAACAATGGCGGGCTACTAGTTTTTTTTGATAGAAAATTTTACAAATTTTGTTAAAACGAAAACATTAAGAGGGGTTTTAATATAAAATTTCTATAACTTGTACTAACATTTATCTTTTAAGAACTAAAAGTCTTTCTATCCATGGATCGCTTTAACAGACTTTTAAGAATGTTAATGCCATCTTGTTGATTTATTGTTATAACAAACCAATACAGTCCTTATATACCGCATGTTGAATGTATATATCCAGGGGTGCACATTATTTCGCCCAGGTTCTCAGATGAGGACCTGGAGATGTGACTTGGTCCTCATTGAGCTTGAGAGCCGACCCGCCTGATGCGATAAATTTATGACAAGCTTTACTTAGAGCCAATTAACTTTAATTATATTAACAATTAATGCTTGATTAACATCAACTGGCACAACAAAATTGCCATTACTTTGAAGTGAAATGTAAAGAAATAAACATAAAAGCACCAATTCAAAATAAAGGGCGTTATGCGGCTCCCACATTAACTCAAAGCCTTTTTAAAAGTGGGATGTCCTCCTCATAAGACCTCATTGAACGTGCATGTTTAGCTTTGTAAAATGCGAGCAAAAACACGTTTGTCAGTGCATGTCGCTGTTCATTACCTTTATTCCGCGACTTGTCCATAGGGCGAGTGGGGTCATGTCTGACATCGATAGTTTGCTTAATTGCCACATGCTCTCTGTTTTTTTCGTGCTTTTCAAAGTTTGGATGGCTGAAATTCTTTGACCCTACATAAAATGTGCTGCTCTTATCGGCGACATTGGGATTCTCACGCCACATTTTGTACTGCATTTCCGTGCGAGCATCATTTGCTTCTAGCCATGGTACCTCCTGTAGCCACTTTTCAGCAAAAGTCGTTTTTTTTCGGTAGCTCCGGTGACATCTCTGTCGTCTGTCTGTCTTTTGACGGGGATGGGGGAACACGGAAGTAATTACTCAGTGTGGCCTGCCTCTTCGACATTTTGAGAAGTTATTTTCTCGTGTCCGCCGCAAATACAGTGGTCAGCCATCGGTACGCAAAAGCGTATGGAAGCCGTTGAGGGCCAGCGCGTTTGTCTACGTCCAGTACGCATGCAGACCACTTATGTACACCCCTGTATATATCCATCTTGTGTCTTATCTTTCCATTCCAACAATAATTTACAGAAAAATATGGCATATTTTATAGATGGTTTGAATTGCGATTAATTGCGATTAATTATGATTAATTAATTTTTAAGCTGTAATTAACGATTAAAAATTTTAATTGGTTGACAGCCCTAATATGTATATGGCAGAAAACACAGACAAGGCTGAAAAAGCCGTTTCTGCTCTTGCACTCTTTAAACTGCTGTATTTTAAGCCAAAAGAACTGTTGTGTTTGATAGAACATGTCTATATGCTGCCATAGCAGTTTTATGGTGTATTAAGCCCCCCAACTATTTAAAATTTTTCCGTTTCACCCTGGAAACCCGTTTACAGACACCGTGCAACCGCTTTTGTTTCAACCCAGACATAACAAGTAATTACATTTAATATTCGAAATGTCGATGATTTTTAGCTTATTCATTGATATGTAATATTAAAAAAAAAAAAAATTTACGTCACAATGAAAAAAAGTGTCTGTATATAGGTCACAGATATCTATCTCATAACTATTTTTTTGGTGCTGTTGCATTTTCCCCGATATTTTAGATAATCGATCCAAACAAAGAAAAATTGAGAAAAAAAATGTAAAAGGGTAAATATTTGAAAAAGAAAATCTCGACCACTCCTTGATGTCTGCGATTTCTGCATTGCGACCCTTGTTATATTACCATATTTCACCCATAAAATCCCCAAAAAGTCTGGCTGTGGCCATTCACAGCTGTGTCTTGACACTCTGGTGACACATGCTACACGGAGTTTTTGGATTGAAACGAGTTAAGTACGCGATAATATCATTAAAATCATGGGGTCTTTAATTATGCTCTCTCATGCTCTCACTTCGAGTTAGGGTTTAGGGGTTAAAAAAATAAAAAATTTAAATGCCGTCCAGTTCAAAATTTTTCTTCCCCCAGAAAATACAGATTTTAAGCTTTCCAATGATGTACCACACATGCATATAGGACAATTTTGAAATTTGGCCAAATTGGGGGTCTCAGAGCTGAACTTCAAGTCAATTGTTGTTTTCCGGCATACATATAATTCGTTTATGAAAGGGTAAAGCATGGTTTCAAACTTTCAACAAAATCTGACAACAATTTAAGTTAAAACGCTTTTAATTTCAAATAGAAGAAGCAGGTAGAAATAAAGTGTTTTGTAAGAAAATAATTCACAGCCACCAACAAGACACTTGAGTCGCTTACACATACAAAAGGCACTTTGGTTTTTCCATGAACATTACTCATAAAAGCAACAAGACTTTGTTCCCATGACAGAATTTAAGACTTTTAAATCTTTTCATCGTTCATTCTTCAATTTCAAATTAGCAATCACAAAGCAGAAAAGGTGATGGTTATTTGGTCATGTGTTCGGGAAAAAAAATATTACTTAACTTTTGTTTTTGTCTTGCGTGCCATTTAAAAATGCAAGAAGTGCAGTGGATAATTTTTTAGCGTTTAGAAATATGCGGCATGACAGTTTTCTTAATTTGACAAAGAAGCAAATACAATCTTATTATACACACACACATACAAATCAAAGCCTGAAAGTGTGGCGTTAATGTGGTGATGCAGTTTTGGTCCTTTTTTCCGCAACACTCTAGAGACCATTCATTGTTTCAATTTTCTATTTGCACTACTATGATATTGTGGGCTTTTCTCAAAATAGAGTTACTGCACTGTAACAACCAGGCTGAAGGAGGTGACAAGGTCCATTTATTAGTCGGTGATCAAACCTTGACGGGCTCCGCCTCCTCAGTCTGAGTCTTCGTCATCCAAATACTCCTCAGCATTGCTGTGCGAGCGGGTAATAGCTGGGAGGGGGGAAAAAAAAGGAACAATGTGTTTGTGTTTAGTTATTTAGAATAATGGCGTAACATCAAGTCAACGGACTTACTGCTTGCCAGCTTCCTCTTGAGCAGCGACGCACACTGTGCATTGGTGGCCATTTCCAGCGCCAACTTGTTCTCGTTATTCCGGATGTCTGTTCTCGCATCTAAAGGTAAAAGGCACCACAGGAAAACAAGTGCATTTGATGGCAAAACAAAGGCAATTACAAGTTGTATTCATTTGATCAAAGGAAAACCTTTGTTTTGTTATCTTCATGCTAAAGCGCGATACAAAATTCAGTGGACAAGCTAATGAAATTAGCTAATGTAATTAGCATTGATCTTACGATGTTATAATGCCTTAAAACAGGGGTGTCAAACTTATTTTGGTGTGGGCCGGATCAGTTTATTTTTGGCCAAATAAGTTTATTGGCAGCCATTGACAGCACTAGACGCCTTATTCATTTTGACTGTGAGGAATGAATAAACATTTTAAATGATTGAAAAATGTTTTCGCACAAAAAAAGGCTGAGCTCCGAATAGACGCTTGGTATTCTATGCATGTCTGAAAAAGTAAACACTCATATGAAAAAGTTTACTCATTTTTGTATACATCTTTTTATTTGAGCTTTCGGATACATGAACATGATTTCATAGTTCTCAGCCAAATCAAAAATAACAATTCGATTGGTCTTTTTCATGGCCCATTTGGTATAAGTGGGAGGAAGAAAAACCCACAAAAATAATTAGTGTTGCACCGATACCATTTTTTGGCCCCGATACCGATACCTGGCTGTGCAGTATCGGCCGATACCGATACCACCCCGATTATATATATATATATATATATATATATATATATGTGTGTGTATTTGTTTTTTTTTCTTTTTTTTTTTTTTTTTTTTTCCCAAAAAGAGCTACATAATTGGATGTGAAATCATTGCTATCAAGGCTTTGTCAGGCTGTTGCTTACCTTTGCAAAATAGGAAAAAGTACACTAAACCCTAGTAGACAATAGTTGAATAAACCTTCCGCTCTCAAAGGCCAAAATAGTGCTAAATTTGTGAAATTAATAAAACGTATAATACTAGCCCAACAGTAAGAAAGTAAAAATAAATTCATAATAATAAACTCTGAATGAACTGAATAAACTTTTTCAAATCTCTCAAAGTCCAAACAGTGCAACTTTCATGAAATTATTCTCACATTCTGCTGCTGGTTAGATTTTGTTTGGGAACGTTTTGTTGCTGGGCGTGGGGGCGTGGCACTTGAATCCAATGCAGGCTCATCAACGCAGCATTTAAGCACGGGTGATCTCAGAGAAGGCTGCTGAGATATTTGCCTTGCTGATCGCTATTTGACATCTGGCACAATAATCTCGCTACATTTGCTTGTTATGCCCCTGCATTGGGTTTTTCTGTTAGTGTGCTGCTCTCGTTTGTAACCGCTGCCTATCGTCTTAGTTTGTCCGTCGATCTGCTGTCACGGACTCCTTTTGTTATTTCTACTGTCCCGCGATCGCGTGTTATTTTTTGTTTGCAATCATTAAACCCTTTTATGTATCCCCGCTTGTTGTCTGCTTCGAGGTTCAACCTTGTTTCCGCATTTGCGGACGCTAACAATTATAAGTAATAATAATTGACCACAGCATCCAGTCTCTTTTTTTCGGGAGGTGGGAGTCCCTTATTTCTATTTCTGAAAGGTGGCAACAATACTTTGGAAACACTTCCCAAATTACTGCGGCATTTCTTTCAGTAAAAGACAATAAAAGTAAAGTAGACGAAGTGAACTGACCAGAGATTGTTGCTCTGGTCCAGTGGCCTTCTTCCTCTGGATAGCAGTCCTGCTCTTGCAGGCTCAAACTCGTTGTGTTCGTTCACGTTTCGTCTTCAAATGTTTTATCAAGTTCGAGGTATTGAAACTGGCCGATTTAACTCCACATCTCCAAACTTTCAGGCCGCAAATCTTGCATGCAGCCATTGATTTTAGTCGACGGTTTGTTTTTCGTCCATATGAAAAAGCCCCCTTTTGATTGGTCAGGAGTGGCTATTGGCCCGCTCTCATTGGTCTGGAGCAGGCCAATAGCGATAGCTGCTTGGTGTTCACGTGTCATCACACAACACAGAGACAGAGTGTAGTGAGCGCCAGGAGGAGAAAAAGGCTGTGGTCAAATGTTATAATAATGGACCGGTAAATGGTATCGGCGCCGTCTTTGTTGGTACTCGCCGATACCGATACCACCATTTCGGGCCGGATCGGCGCCCCCTGCCGATACTAGTATCGGTATCGGTGCATCTTTAATAATAATAATAATGATAAAAAAAGGTTGGGTTTATAACAACACTTGGTCTTTGCCATAATTCCAAGGGAAAACAGAGTTATATTTGGCTATGTCGTAAGCAAGTCCTCTATCTGTTTTACACGAACCACACATACATTACTAAATTTAAAAAAAAAATCAAAACACAACAAACGGAAAAAGATATTAATGAAATTTAAAAAGAAAAAAAACTAAGCAGAACAAAAACAATTCAAGCATTCCATAACACAATAGGTAGGCATGAATGTTATGATAAACTGAATAAAATGAAATTAAAGGGGGAGGGGTGGGGCAGGCCATCTAGTTGCTATTCTGTGGGGATGATTAATCCAACCAGGTAGTCTCTGAAGGGCTGCCAGGTTTTGTGGAAGATATTTTTCCTACCAGAAAGTGAAAATCTTTGAGCCAACTATTATATGATGGGGAAGTGCATGTTTCCACTCAAGTAATATCATACGTCTCGCAAATAGGGTCGTGAAAGGGATTAAATGGCGTATTGGCGCGGATCGAACAGGTGATAGAGGAGAGCAGCCAAAAAGTGCTATGCATGCAGCGTGGATCATTCCCCAGGTTTGTGCCAGACACATTTTCCAGGGTATTGTAGGAGATAGTACTTTTTCTCGTAGGCACAGTCTAACTATTTGCATTACTCTGACACACCCAATATAAAATAAATAGCACTTATACCATAGTTTAAGGAAAACAAGCAGAATATAGGGCATAAAAGATAAACAGCGCCTTCTCATCACGGAAGCCTAGCGCGTGCGTCATACAACTAACTGAGCAAGATGGACGCTGACAAGCCCACGTCTGCACCACAAAGTCTCACGATCAGTTCTCCTGGACAGTCCACAATTAATGGCAGGACGGTCTGTCCTTACACGGGGAACACAGGAGAACACCAGATATCCAACCGATAACATGACTGACAAGACTAAGAGCCCCGTTGACGCTGAGGTGGCAAAATCCACATCCTCGTTGACCCGAAAACAGTAACTCCCGAATCCTCCTGCCCAATCCACAAACAAACAATAATCCCAAACACACACTTCTTCCTGCCCACGGTCCGCCCCGCGAGAGCCTTCAAAAGACAATGTTTAACTAAGCGTCATTTTTTCTCGGGAACTTCTGATATGGTGACCTTGGGATGAGTTTGCCTCCTTGCCTGAGTGTTTTTTGTTTCGCCTTGCCGTTTTGATCTCTGTCGACCTGAATAAATTGCGAACTTGTTTTCGGTGAGCTTTCTTTAAACTAGAGCTGTCAAAATTATCGCGTTAATGGGCGTTAATTAATTTTTTAAATTAATCACGTTAAAATATTTGACGCAATTAACGCAGATGTCCCGCTCAGACACATTTAAATGACAGTACAGTGAAACGCTTACTTGTTGTTATGGAGTTTTGCCGCCCTCTGCTGGCGCTTGGGTGAATGACCATCTCGCATATTGCCTCAAACAGATTACAATGAGGCCGTTTATGGACATTAAGAGTGAAGAGAATGCCACCGGCCGCTTGGGGGCAGCGCCGTTCCATACTCATGTTATTTCTTCTAAACGTGGGAGAATTAGTAGTTGTGAGACGTTTATGCTGTATTCACAATGCAATGCAGATTGCTATTTGTGCTCCACACATATTTCGGTAAGTTTTCTTTCTTTTAGTGGCAATTATGTGTCTCTTGTTGTATTTTGGGGAAGATATGTACTAGCAGTGCAACGGTTTGCGGTCCAAAACCAAACCGTACGGTTCGCCCTGTATGGTTCAATACGCCTTTATGAACCGCGCCTTTTTTGTTTTGCAATTACAGTAATTTATTCCGAACGCTTGTGGAATGAATTGGTCAAACTCTGTGTGCCTGTGTGTGACGTGAAGCGCAGCTGTGGAGAAATTCCCGCCCCGCGAGTAAATGTCCAATCGTTGTCAAGCACCTGTGTAATAGGAGCCGAGTAACGCCCTCTCTCGCTTACGAGCGAGGTGAAAGTGAAACAAGAAAGAAAACAAAAAAGGTTATGGCGAGCTGAGGAGTCGACAGACGGATTTTTGAGGAGGCACCGGCTTCTTTCAAATCTGCGGTGTGGCAACATTTCAGTTTCCCCGTGGACTACAATGCAGATGGAGAGAAAATATTGAAAAAAAAATAAAACAATTTGCGAGCATTGCTTAGCGCTTGTTCCCTATGCTAACGGCAACACTTCTAACATGACTTGGGCACCTCAGCCGGCATCACCCAAAGACATCGCTTTCTCAGAGCAGGACAACCCCGAAGATGACACCAGTGAAAACACACGGGTCTATAGAAGAGGCGTTCCAAAAGCCTTACAATATCAGGTCAGAAAAACACAAGAAAATAACCCACGCAGTGGGGATGTGCATTGCAAAAGACATGCAACCATATTCCATGGTTGAAGATGCGGGCTTAGTTAATTTAATTGCAACGCTTGACCCGCGTTATATTCTTCCCTCACGAACACATTTCGCCAACAACATAATCCCCGACATTTATGAAATGGCACGCAAAGCCATCGAAGATGATTTCGCGAAAGCACATAGTTTCGCCCTGACCGCTGATAGTTGGACGTCCTGTGCTACAGAGTGCTACTACCTAACTGTGACGGTCCACTATAATTCATACCTGTCAAGTTGTACTGTCTCGGCGTTATTTGTACAAGTGAGCACTGATTTTTTAATGTGTACGCCGTACGTTACGTTCAAAATCTGCACGTTTTTCGTGCATTGCGTTTTTTTTTTTTTTTTATCCGTTTGGATTTGGTCACGCGTTTGGTTTGTAGCAAACGCGATGCTAGGCGGCTCCAATATTTCCTGACTGTGGCCGACATCATACAATCTACGCCTAGATATCTCATGCATATAGAACTACGTGCGAAATGACACACGGTAGCGTTAGTAAACAGCCGCCATTTTAGAGCAGTAAACTTCTCAGAAAGGCTCTGTTGTAGTAAACCTTCCGAGCGAACCTAAGCAACTTTTTTAGAGCTGAAACGAATACTCGAGTAACTCGAGTTTAAAAACTGATCCGAGTAATTTTATTCACCTCGAGTAATCGTTTATTTTGACAGCTCTAAGCATCACGTTTCGCTCGGACTACTTTTAATGCGGGACAACGCGCCGACGTCACGTGCGTAGAGGAAGAAGCAATAAAAAAATATAAAAAACATTTCCGCAGCCGACAGCCGCTCCAAACTACGCCGACGTTGCTAAAAACTAGCCCGCGTGATGTTAAGTTGGTAGCAGGTAGCATCTGAGGAGTCTCATAGAGATCACATGTATGTTGAACTAGATGCAATATGATAGACTCGGCCGCGTCTGGGCAGAGGTAATAAACAGCGGCCATCTTAAAGCAGTAGAGCGCTAAGCGCTAATAAAGAGCGCTAAGCGCTAGTAAAGAGCGCTAAGCGCTAATAAAGAGCGCTAAGCGCTAAAAAATAAGATTAACGTTACTGTCTGAGTCACTAGCTCACGCAACGTTAGCCCTGCGGAGGGCTAGGTTTCTATTAATTATGACCACTTTCGATGCGTGGCTAACGTGTCTTACATACAGGCTTTAACATAACATAGCTTTGTGGAGTGATAAGGGTGTAAAATAAAAACTCAATAATGCTAACTATCAATTTTAGCTTAGTAGTCATTGCTGGATAAAACACCAAGTAGCACTGGTCCCTAATGTGCTCCAATACAGCCTGTATCATACATTTATCTTGAACACTGCAAAAACACAAAATCCTATCAGGACTTACAGTTTAGACTAACTTAAAACTTAACTAGAACTTAAAAATGGCTTGACACAAATAGAAATTCAATTGAAACACGTGGGAAAAAATCCTAACTTTTAAGTGATGTGTGTTATCAAGCGTAATGGCATTTTTAAGTATAAATATATATATATATATTTTTAATAAGATCTAAAGGTTTTTTGAATGAAAGCAGTGAATTTGTCTTTTTTTTTTATTCTAGTTACATCTGAGATGCAATTGTTGGCTGTTTTCAACAATATACATCGAAAATAAAGACATTGATTGACTGAAAATGGTTCAAGATTAGATGAAATGTCTTGTTTTCTCATGTATATTCATAATTGCTCTTCACCTAAAAATATATTTGTTTTATCCGATTACTCGATTAATCGATAGAATTTTCAGTCGATTACTCGATTACTAAAATATTCGATAGTTGCAGCCCTAATACTTTTTATCCCAAATACTCCTAAATCGGCAAAATCTTGACTTGAGTCTATCTTTAAAGGATGAAAGAGTTTTGAAATTTTCACATGTCGAAAGTAAACAGAAGGGAACTAAGGCAAAAACGGGAGCAATTTTATCAACATTAAATGACCTCCAAACATAGCAAAGGTTACTTTTTTTTTTTTTTTTTAAATGAAAAAAAAAACATGAAAGGTATCACCAGTTACTTTGCCAAATAACTTTTTTTACTACTGTGTGTGTATTTCAGTAGTCAGTCACTACACTTGCCAAAGAGCTAAGATGCATTTTAACTGTCAAAAATGTTTACATTTTAAGTGTTTATTTCATTTAAAAAAAAAAAAAAGCAAAATAAAGGCAGTTAAAAAAAAAAAAAAAAAAAAAAAAAAAAAAAGGCAAAACGCAAACCGAAACCGAACCGAAACCGTGATCCCAAAACCGAGGTTCAAACCGAACCGTGGGCTAACTGAACCGTTGCACACCTAATATGTACAGATATATGTTATACAGTAAAGGCGAGTGGATACAGGCGTTCTTTGGACCGCGCCGTTTATTGGCAACTCCTTCACAACAAACATACAGTGGGGAGTAGGCCTGAACGATATATCGTTTAAACATCGCCATCGCGATGTGCGCATGCGCAATAGTCCCATCGCAAGGACGTGCGATAGTTTTTTCATTTCATTTTTTTAAATCCACAAACGTTTGTTTTGAGCAAGGAGCGAGAAAGAGAGTGCACAGTCTCTCATTCTCTCCAGCTCGCAGTCATCGGCTCCTCCCCTTCCCCTGCTAGAGCGGAGTGGAGGAAGGAGGGGCCGAACAGCAGAGCGGAGGGAGGAGGGGCCGTTTTCAAAGTGAAAGCAAGCAATCAAGCAGCACGTTGAATAGGGAAGACTGTCTCCAAAAGAGTTTTGGAAGTATTTTGGCTATCGACAAGAATATAAGGAACAAAAAACAGCCCTGTTGACAGTGCCTCGCCATGGTTGCCTCAACAAGAAGTAATCCGTCGAACATGTGGGACCATTTAAAACGCAGGTATCTATGCATTCCTGCTACGAGCTTCCCATCAGAGGCTTTTTAGTACAGGTGGGAACATTGTTACGTGCCAACGTTGTTGTCTCAAGCCTGCAATGGTGGATAGACTAGTAGTCTTGGCCAAAAACCTATGAGACCCAGTTGAGAATTGCTGAGCAAGGAAGGTGAACGATATGCAGACAAATACATAAATTTGGGAGTTAAAATGGTTCTGTTATTCATCAGTTATTTGCTGTTATTCAGTTCAATTATTTACAAGTTCAATTGAGTTTCTGTTTCTTTTATATTTAAATTAACTGTAAATCGTATTTTTCAAATAACTATAGTACAGCTGCACATAAAGTTTTGATACTTAATATTTTTTAAATATTTTTACAACTTTGTTGCAGTTTTGCAGTTCTATATTGTTATATTTTGTGTAAACAACTCAGGGGACTAATGCACTTGCACTTTTATTTGACAGATTTAATATTTAAGTTCAAATATGTTGACAACTTTATTGTTTTACTGAGGTTCTTATTTATTGTTATAGTTTGTGAACAACTCTTATTTGTCATATTTAATATTTTTGTTCAAATATGTTTACAACTTTGTTGTTATTTTACCGAAGTTGTTATTTATTGTTATATTTTGTCAAAAACTCAGGGGACGAATGCACCTGCTCTTTTATTTGTCATTTAATGTATTTGCTGCTGTTGAAGTGTCAAATATTGTGTTCAAGAAATTATCTATTTTGTGCAGACATGGCTTCCTGGATCCCTTCATAATAATACAGCAATCTTAATCATTCACAAATGAAACGGTATTATATGAATACACTGTGGTCACCGTGTGTCATGCAAAGTATTTCCAAACAGCTATTCAAGTCATCTAGTGAATATTTCTTTAAAAAAATTTTTTTTTTTTTTTTACTATCGCAATATAATATCGCAATATATTGCACACCTAAAAAAAATCGCAACAATAGTTTTTTCCAATATCGTTTAGGCCTAGTGGGGAGAACAAGTATTTGATACACTGCCAATGGGAAAACCCAAATACTTGTTCTCCTCACTGTAAGTATCGTTTAGTGAAAGGAATATTATTTTTGTTGTGCCATCTCTCCCAAAAAAAATAATGTTCACGAAAAGAAAAGCACTTCAGTCTATAGTAATGAGGCCCTATTCGGACATAGTTTAACAACAATGCAAAATGAACTGGCATTCCGTATCAAAATAGCTATGCAAAATACACGTAAAACTTAGACTTTGGGCACTCTATTTTTATTATTATTTTTATTCTTCTTATTATTATATTAACTTTTGATTGAAATTTTTACTAATTTTATTAAAACGAAAACATGAAGAGGGGTTTTAATATAAAATTACTATAACTTGTAACTATAACATTTATCGTTTAAGAACTACAAGTCTTTCTATCCGTGGATCAGAAAGAATGTTAATGCCATTTGTGGATTTATTGTTACAATAAACGAATACAGTACTTATATACAGTATGTTGTATGTATATATCCGTCGTGTGTCTTATCTTTCCATTCCAACAATAATTTACAGAAAAATATGGCATATTTTAGAGATGGTTTGAATTGCGATTAATTACAATTAATTCATTTATAAGCTGTAATTAACTCGATTAAAAATTTTAATCGTTTGACAGCCCTAGTTTAAACCTTTCAAGATGGGGTCAGTACAAAGGGTTAAGACTAAGGTGAACGCGTAGTTTCTCTTCTGGCCAGATTGCCGGGGTCCCCCCGGCCCTGACCGTTGGATGTGCGCCAGCGCGGTTTCGGCGGTTCGGCTGGCGTGATTTTGGCGATCTGGCTAGAAGGTCAGATTCCTTAAGTATCAAAAATCTGGTGCCAAAAACCAGCGAGATTAGGACATGTCCAGAACATGTGCGTATGATTAGCAGGTGATTGTTTACATCTATTACAGCTGTCAATGATGGTGGGGTAAATTTTTGCGAGACTAGCGTTGGTGTAATGTACTCTAAAAACTACCTTGCACTGCAATAGACCATGCATAGACCATCTGGTACAGATTGAGGAAGAATGGACCAGTTTACAAACCTGCTTCCACCGATTGTTTGATATTGTGGTCCCAGTCTCATCCTCCCACTTCTGCTTTAAAGAACGAATATGTAGAGGGCACTGACAATCTAATGAATTATAAATGAATGAGATAGTACATCTATGGGCATAGTCTAAGTTAAAGAGCATACGACAGGAGAAAAAAAGTCTTAAATGGCATTATGATGTGAATTAGAATCATATTTTGAGACGATTCGACTATATACAACAATTTAGCAAAGCGCAGATGGCGAGAAATTAGTCTTTTAATCTGCCGGTTAGCCACGCCTACCATTATAGGGCTTTAGCGTCCCCAACAGTATTTTTACAGGATATTATTTTTATCCAATATTTTTACAGGATATTCTTTTTATCCAAGTATTTTTCCCCAATAGCTATATAAATGGCTTGAGAAGGACCAGTCAGACCGTCGAGGGGGAACTATTCACAACGAGGAAAACGCGACGAAGAGAGCTGCAAAATGTCATTGTTTCTGTCTCTTCAATAGTTTTACAGGATATTCTTTTTATCCAAGTATTTTCCCCAATTGCTAAATAAATGGCAGGGTCATGACAAATAACAGTCTTGTGCTAAATGGAATATAGAAATTAGTCTTTTAATCTGCCGGTTAGCCACGCCTACCATTATAGGGCTTTAGCGTCCCCAACAGTATTTTTACAGGATATTCTTTTTATCCAATATTTTTACAGGATATTCTTTTTATCCAAGTATTTTTCCCCAATAGCTATATAAATGGCTTGAGAAGGACCAGTCAGACCGTCGAGGGGGAACTATTCACAACGAGGAAAACGCGACGAAGAGAGCTGCAAAATGTCATTGTTTCTGTCTCTTCAATATTTTTACAGGATATTCTTTTTATCCAAGTATTTTCCCCAATTGCTATATAAATGGCAGGGTCATGACAAATAACAGTCTTGTGCTAAATGGAATATGAAATAATAAAAATGCATTTATTCAGGACGACATGGCAAAATTACTCCATAATGGTCAAAACTGTTGACTTCACTTTTACTGTTGCAACTCCCGAATGATATTTTATGACACCTAAATCGGACATATGTCATTTCCATTCCCCGGCTTCGGAGAATGTAAACAAACCAAAAGGCGTGACAGCTAGCCGACATGCTAACCCGAACCGAGTGATGTTTCAAAGTCTTCGAAGCGGAAAATCACACATAACTAGCCTGGATTTATTGACATGACGACTGGGTTGTCGATTGTCTACACCAGACATGTCCAAAGTGCGGCCCGGGGGCCAAATGCGGCCCCTGGTCAAATTTAATCCGGCCCCCAGCCTCTGTCATAAGATCAATAATGTCTGGCCCGCACACAGACTTAATAAATTGGTCAGCAGTACTGCTACCAGAAAATGAAGTAGCTTCCATACTAAATGCTGCTCCTCATTTACCCACTAAAAGGCAGCAGTACTCTAAGCAACATTACCCCGTGTGACCCTTTTCTAAAATGGTGACAATCAACAACAAAAAAAAAAAGAAAGTTGACTGCGACAGCCAACGTTTCAAGGATAGGTGGAAATTGGACTATTTTTTCACTAAAATACTCAACATTTGTGTCTGCCTCATTTGCAAAGAGATAGTCGCTGTTTTTAGAGAGTTCAATGTGAGGCGATATTACCAAACAAGAAACGCTTACATGTACGACAAGATTACAGGGAAGATACGCAGCAAGAAATTGAAGCAACTTGAAGCTAGTTTAATTTCACAGCAGCAGTATTTTGCAAGAGCCCGAGAGTCGAAAGAGAACGCCACAAAGGCTAGTTGTGAGATTGTTGAAATTATTAGTTTTAAAAAATTATAAAGTAAATGTGACACACAGAATGGCTTGCTAAAATTTGCTTGAATACAGTATATTGTTCTACGTAAAGGACGCCAGCCAAGGTCGGCCCCCCACCTTTTTACCACACCAAATCTGGCCCCCTTTGCAAAAAGTTTGGACACCTCTGGTCTACACGGATCGGCAAACCGCCCGACGGAGAGCAATTTACAGTCCGTTCCCCGGAGGAGGGTGGCTGCAGTTGTTGTGCAGCTAACGTGCTGCTAATGTGCATGAGGAGAGCTTTTTACATGCCTATCGATCAAACGGAAGTAGTCCTTTATTTAAAGAAAGTTTGTAGTGTTTACTTTGTAATCGCTGTATTCGTATTTGACATAATACAAAACAAGATGTTTACTTACTTCCTCGTAAGTCCAATGGTCCCACAGTAAATATCCACGGTGAATGGGAACCTTTTGAAACTCCAAAAAGGCACATACGCCTCTCCCTCATACAGAATGATTTTTCTGCAGCCGTTTGGCTGGCGTGATGCGAAAAATAAACGTATTAATCCGCAAAATCAGCAGAGTCCTTCGTCCTCATACACAACAGTACGGTGTATAGTGAAGAGGACGTTTTCTACCGTACACGTCACAGCGCCCTCCTCCTCAATGCAAGACCGAAGCCGGAAGTCACTCATTTTCATGGCGCGGGATTAAAAAAACTAAATAAATATAGCGATCGCTTCCACACACATCCAAGCGGTCCATATCATTCAGGAAAATAAAATACCGCGTGTGTTATGAAATAAACATGCTTTTTCATGTCACATGCACTTTAAGCACTGACTCGACCAAGGTGGTTGGTGGCTGAGTGTGAAAATCTGGATATGTAGCTTGAACAAAGTGCCGGTTGAAAAACCGGTTGAAGTGAGATTGAGGCTTCAATAGCTCCTCGAAATTCATAAAGCGGCCATCATCATATAGGTCTCAAATATTCATCAGGCCTCTAATGTGCCAAGTCACAAATGTGAAGTCGAAGTTGGATGGAGGAGATAAGTGATTTTTTGCTAGTTTACTCACTTTTGTTGAGCAACATGTCGACAATGTCAGAATAACCCTTCCAAGCAGCAGCGTGCAGAGCAGTGTCCCCAAGCTTATTCTAAGAAACACAGATCTCCTTTAAGCACCCATTTTTCTTTTGTTTTGAATTTCTTTTCCTCTGTATTTGAGCACTGGAATATTTGGAACATGTTCTCACCTGCTGGTTGAGTTCCACACTGGACTGGCTTAGCAGCAGTTCCACCACATCTAAGATGAAGAACCTCAAAATTAAACAACTGACAGGAGCAAGTGAGTGATTGTTCCATCCCCCAATATATTAGGCAGTCAGACAGGAACCATGACTCAAAAAAGCTTTTATAGACTCAGTTCCTGTAAAAACGAAGGCAAAATAAGGGCATACAAGCACCAAAAACCTAGTGGCTGTAAAATACGATAGCGATAAGCAAAGGTGAAATACTTAAACTATAATAAATCTGTTGAAAATTGACCCTCAATAATAGAAATGAAGGATGACAAAAATAAAATTGATAAAACTGTGGCGTGGACGCTATACGAACACTTAGAAACAATTAAGGGGGCCCTCGAGGGCTACCACAATGTATTCAACAGAAACGACAACGATTGGCCAATTGAAATTACATCGTAATTGTAAATCCCCCTTGTGGGGGCACTTGACGCCGTCATTGGATAGCATATTTCGTGAATTTCACGAAAAAAAACTTAAGTGTGCAATTTTTCAGTGTGTACCATATTTTTCGGACTATAAGTCGCAGTAACCATAGTTTGGCTGGGGGTGCGACATATACTCTGGAGAAAAATACGGTACGTTATCTATACTACCGTAATTTTCGGACTGTAAGGCCCCACCCACTAAATTTGACACGAAAACGGCCTCACTGTATTATGGAGTATTAACACCAAAAGATATTAACCGCTAACACTGTATTTGACAGCAGCATCATAAGACCAAATGAACCAATATGAACTTTGAACCATTTGGCTTGAAAGGTTCATTGCTTCAGTAAGCTTCTTTGGCCATTACTACTCCCTTACGGGAGACAGTCAACCTCCTGCTGTCAACATTGTTGTTGTCCAACATGTCTCCTAGCATGCATTGCAGCGCTACAGATGTAAATAACAATCAAAATTTATGTTCTGTGCTAATTATTTCTTCAGTTACTTTTCCAGTTTTTCATTAATTGCTACTTAGTGTTGGTGTAGTTAGTGACATAATTTGCCGGATAACACTGAATGACATCTGCCATAATCATTCAGTAATGCCCATGATAGTGTCATGTCATAATTATGACAGTCTTATGACGCCGCTGTCAAATAAAATATTACCTATTAACCTAAATAAATAAATAAAAAATAAGCCGCACTGGACTATAAACTGCAGGATGCAAAATGAAGGGAAAAACGTAGCGGCTTATAGTCCGAAAATTACGGCACTAAATGTATACTTTACGTATTGTCTGCAATTTTTTTCTTTTGATGCGGCCTTATACATTATTTACGTATTTATTGTTCATTTATGTGTGCAAAAAACATTTTCGCAGCATGCACGGGTAAGGTTGGGTCCCCAGGGTTTTCCTGCTCAAAGCCCCGAGTGACCCTCAGGAACCCCACAATCACGTGGCATGTTAAGGCTGTCACAGACCTTTTTAGGGTGGCTTTAAGGCACTCGCAAACAGGCTCGTCCGCATCACTGTACCTTTATGTCCTCCATGACATCCCCAATAGAGGGCAGTGTTGCCTGCCTTGTCCAAGCCGTTGATTCCCACCCTGTTCTCCACACATTCCCTCAACCAGGAAAGATTCCCTGTGTGAATATGCACACGAGGAAAAGTTACAAACAATGGAAACACAGGAAAAAATAAGGTAGCAAAGGACGCCGCACCTCGTTTGGCCGCCTCATGCATCGGGTGGTCGATAGACTCTGCCTGCTCTGTCACTGCAACCGACGACAAGTGTTTTGGGGTACAAGATGGAACACTTGAAATGTGCTTTTTCTTCTTACCATAGTTGCGCGGAATAAGTCCTGTTCTCCCTCGGCATGTTCCTTTCCACCAGTTACTGTCACTCTGATGAAGACGGAAAGATAATGAGCAAAAAACTGAAGCAAATCACTGACATGTAGGCTTACTGTATGCACATTTTTTAATGGGCAATAAACACAGTGTAAAGACGTGCTGCTGTTCCCCATAGGTTTAAAATGACAGCCATTCTTATTAGACCTATATAAGGTTTTGAACGCTTCTATAAGCACAGTGCTGTGTGCTACATGGGATTATCATAACAATGTTACCAAGCCCAATTTTATTTTTATCTTGATTGAGATTTCACTCGTTCTGTGCCATTGACTGTAATAGATGTCCAATTGTTTGACTCCTTTCATCTTTCTGCAGTGAAGTTGTCAGTTTGTAGGTTGGCAGCGAATATTAACATTCTTTGCCAGCCCTCCCACTTTTAATGAATCTGGCGTCTAGCGTCGTCAATGGCAGACAATAGGTTTATATAAAACAAACACAAAACAGGCCAGTTACAGACTCTTTACGTTATTCTTTTTCATGGTCTAGCCAATATTATGTGTTGAAATACAACATTCATACTACTGTAAATAAATATTCAGATACTCTTGTTGTGTATATAATGCTGAATGTTTTAAATGGATTTGTAAATGCACTCCCCCTCCCCAATCCAGATCCCTGAGGTCGAAATGCCTAAAGAGAACAAGAAGAACAACAGGATACAGTTGTCTAGTACAGCAGCTTTTGCCACAGTTATTCATCATTTTTTGTTTTGTTTTAGAACTCTTATGTGACCTCACATAGCTTAACTCTTCAGTGCCAGAGTGCCAATAAACAATAGGCATACAATTCATTTCACCTGGGAGTTTTCAGTTCAAATGGATTGGACGTCAATTGCTGTCAGGTTTTTAATATCAATTTCCCGCTTTCACCAAATACCACACCACGTACTCTGTGACCTGGGATGGTGAAGGATTTAAGCTAATAATAATGATCGCTGTCTACCGGGACCACTGTCCCTGAAAGAGTTAAAAGTCTGGTTTACCGTATCAGAGATGTAGAGAATGTCTCCCTCTTCAAAGTAAAGCTCATCGGGCTGCAACATACAAGTACATCACAACTTTAGAGGCTTGACCATACTGATTGGTGTCTGTCTCAATGGACAAAAACAACATCAGCAGTTGGTACGACCTGTTGGACAATGAGTCTGAGTTACCTGATTTTTGGGATCTGCCAATCAGATACCAATGTATCCTATTTTTTTATTTTTTTTTTTACACATCATTTGTGCAGCACAAAATAAGGTTGGAACCAATTTACGCTTGAATATTCTGTAGTACATTAAGTTATATAAAAAAATGCAATATTTGAAATTCCACCAACTGAAGTAATAACATGAGATCTTAAAAGTTCTGGTTTGTTTTGTTGCTTTGTAGCTCTTAGAAATAAGACATTTAAAAAAAAATAGGGCTGTCCCAAACGACTAATTTTCTCCCGATTAGTCAGCCGACTATTTTTACGATTAGTCGACTAATCTAATAATTTAAAAAAAAAATATTTATTTTTTTTTACTAATTGAGCAATGAAATTTTTGTTGACGCTTATCAATTCACAAAAAACATATTGGAACACTCAAATCATTTATTAAAGTACAAATAAACACGTAAATAACAATAATAAATCACAAATAAACAATGAGTTCAAATGCTGATAGAATTAACTAGTGTAGCATCCCGATTGAAAAGATGGTCTCTTAAACTGATGGTTTACAGCTTTTATTCCATCCTTGATGTAAACACACTGTAAGAGCTACGGTGCACACAAACAAAGCAACACAATTAGAAATTAACAAAAACTTTTCACCCTTTTCCTTTTAAACCTTATTTATATGAATGAATTGCCTATATTAATTGCCTTTACCTTATTACCTTATCATTGACAATCTCTCCCTTGAGTGCAATCACTGTATATACTGTATATATTTATGACCTTTTAACCTTATATAATTTTCTATACCATAAAATAAACCATAACATGAAATAAACCTTTCCATTAGCATTAAGAACAATACTAATAGCACTTATAGGCCCATTGTCAATGAAACATTATTATTTAGCAAGGCGACAGCACCCTGTGGTGTACAAAAAATGAAAAAAAAAAAATAAATTACAAACTGCGTGAAGGCGCTTGAGGTGTTTATTCACGGCCGACGTGCAGCCAAGCTTGGCACTGAAGAGACAGGACAGAAGAGTGTACTCTCCTTTGTTTCTTTGAAATAAGTCAATGTTTTGGACACTCTGGTGTGCTTTTTTGGCTTTGTGCCGCTTTCCCCGCTTGCAAACAGAGCATCCGACATTCTAACTTTCCACGCATATATTTTTTTAACCCTTCATTAACCGTCGACGGGATATTGTGCTCGTCGACGGATTTACGTCATCGATGTCGTCATCGATGACGTCGACATAGTCGACTAGTCGGGACAGCTCAAAAAAAAAAAAAAAAACAACCCTAAAATTTCAATTATTTTCTTCACCCGCTATGATCTTATGAAAACGATGTGATTTGGCCCGGTTTCCGATCTTTAGGTAAAACAACCTATCAAAGGTAACTGGAGGGTGTATAACATTCATATGTGATTATTTGCCCAGAAACAAGCAAAACAGAGGTCTCTTACCGTTCTGGGGTCAAAGGTGAACTCAGCTCTGAACACCTTGACTTGGCCTGCAAGCAAGAAAACAAACAATATGAGGTTGAGCACAAATACAAACAAAAGGTTGAATCCTTTTGATTGCTAACTCAACAGTAGGTGCATACTTGTGTCGATTGCATCTTACTTAATGGAATAATTGTGGACTCAAATCACGCGTTTTATTTACAGTGGTACCTCGACATACGATCGCTTCGACCCACGATCTTTTTGACATCCGACGTGAAATTTGACTCGCCATTTGTTTCTACATCCGACGACATGCGCGAAATACGACGACATGACAGCACCGCAGACAAACGAACGGCGGATTTTCTTGTGAGAGAAATCAGGTTTCAAAAAGGTTGGTACAGCTGTTGAAACAAGGAAAAAGGTGACGCTTACAATTGAAATGATGATGCAAATTGTAGAAAAGGGGTGCCCAAGTCCGGTCCTCGAGAGCCCCTATCCAGCTTGTTTTCAATGTCTCCCTCCTTGAACACACCTGAATCAAATGATCAGCATATCAGCAAGCTCTGCAGGAGCCTGATAATGATCCGGATTATTCGAGTCAGGTGCGTTGGAGGAGGGAGAAATGGAAAACAAGCTGGATAGGGGCTCTGGAGGACTGGACTTTGGCACCCCTGTTGTAGAAAAACATGAGCGTGGGGTTCGCAATCCGTGAACTGGCTCAACAATACATCTCCACGGTCCCCCTCTGACCACCAGTCTTTGTAAGTTAAGGTGACTATTGGTATTGTGTTAACATCGCCAAAGAAATTTCCAGCTTCGTCAGGTTTTTTATCATTTATTTCAGAACTTATCCAACACCAAACGCCTTCTGTCCGCCGCAGTTGACGGTGTTCTCAAGAAAACATTGAAAGTGAAAGTAAGCTCTCAACCTTACCGCTCTGTCACGTCAGTGGCACGGTGCGTTCAGGTACAGCAAAAAACGTCCGCCACATTAGAACCCAATTCGTAACATTATCACAGGAATTATCATTGTATTATTATTCCGATTTTTATTTATAATTTATTTGTTTTGCTATGTGTAACTGCCATTTGTAATAGTACCAGCCGTATTTATTAAGGATTTAATGGAGGTTTTAATTAATGGAATTTTAATGCATTCTTATGGGAAAATCCTGCTCGACATGCGACCAGTTCGACTTACAAAGTCCTGGAACGAATTAACTTCTTATGGAGGTACCACTGTACTCGAATTCAACTTTGAGAAAAATGTACTTCTAAGAGTAGTTTTACCATGCCTTCATTTTTACTTTTACTCGAGCAGAGTTGCAATACCGCTACTCTTACTGTACTACTCTGGGATACACTAGAGTCGTTAAATGTTTCCACTTTATTCTACATATTAAATTTGACTATATTTTTGCCAGACATGCCAACAGCGGCTCTACCAATTTCACCAATAAGACGTCGCAACAATAATCACATGACTCCATTATACCAATCAGACATAGCAATACACATTTGCCAAATGCAGAAGAGCTGAAACGGATTTTGTTGTTACATGGAAATACTACAAGGTATGTACATAAAAACAAAAATAGTATATTATTTTTTATAGCAGATATTGATCGCAATAAAACATTTGGACAGCGAGATTCCATTTCTTGTTTTATTTAAAACGATTGGTGCATGTGCAAAACAGGACATTAATCACAATTTATAAAATTATTGGAAAAATAGCATACGAGATTTGTGATATCAGACAGCAGAGGTCCGGAGCCTCGCCAAACTTTCACCCGACATTACGGCCTCCAGACAGGCTTTCTCCCACTGTCCTCGGTAATTCCAGCTCCAATAGCGTATCTTAACGTTGCTGCAATTAAAAAGCTCGTAGTTGGATCTCGGGATCGAGCTGATGGTCCACTGCGAGCCGGGCCGGTCTCCCAGCCGCCCCCGGGTAGAACACACGTAGTCTCGATATACAGTGGGAAGAACAAGTATTTGATACACTGCCAATGGGTTTTCCCATTGACTGTGTATCAAATAGTTGTTCTCCCCACTGTATGTCCATCAAAGTACAGTAACTGTTGTTGTGAGGCACATCAACTTGTCTCCCTTGCCTAACAGCGTTTTCCACCTGTAAACAAACGGACAAAAAAGTTGTAACACTTGCATTCTGTGCCATCCAACACGTACTGATTAGCAACAGACTAGCAGCAGATTCAGTAGTTGTAGTAAATATTATTAAAGATCATCATAATTAATGTCATCGTAAAAACAATATCAAATGCTACAAGTCGTTTCATGAGCAAGATTTTAGCTTTGGTATTTTTGGCGAACCGGACACATGAAAATGCAGTGATCGGAAGAACATACCTTCCATAACACAGCGGCAGCATGGCTCCAAAAACACTCGGTCTTTGTGGTGGCATGAGCTTGGTTCCACATCTGCCTTCATTAACATGTCCTCCTCTGTCGTGATGATGGCAGGTGGATTCGATATTTCCAAATTGTCCTTTTTAAGGGAATTTGAAGAGTAATGTTACTCCACCTCCACTGTTGTTTTGAATGGAGAAATTCTAAAACAAGTTGCGGGCAGACATGCGGAAGTACCTCGGAAACTTGTCTATAAAGGCTGAAAAGTTACCTAGTGTTGCTTTAAAAAAAAGGTTCACCAGTGCAACCAATTCAAAAAATGTGTGCAGAGCCTTGGCAATATACGTATATCGTAATGTTAATTTTTTATATAATATTGTTCAGGCCTAATATATTTACTTTTTTATTTTGCTTTTTAAGGGCTCATAAGTAAAACATATTCCACAAATACAACGGCATTGCCAAAAGATACAAAAATATATTCGTTTTATACCACGCAACAATCGCAAAAAGCGGAAGAGGAAGTACTGTAAAATGACAGTACTGGTAACATGTTTGGAACTTTTTTTTTAACAAAACATTTTTTTGTGTCAGACAGGGACTCTGTATAGGCAGAGTTTTAAATTCAGATGACTCAAACTCGTGTGCAAAAATATGAGATCGGAACATCCCTAGTTGTGATTGATTTCATTTTAGACACATGGATGTCATCTTTAATTGACAACTCCATGAAATGACGACAATTAGGAAGACTGGATTTTTTGTGAAATGAGACATTTAGACACTCTTTATTTAGCCAAAGATACCTCAAATCTGCCTCAAGTGACAGCTGCCCCACTGGAATGCAGAGTTGTTGCAGCCTTTCAATGACACTGACATGCATTACATACCCAAGCTCCCAACTAATTTCTTCGTCTTCAACTAGTAGGAATGTTTACATTCTGGTCTGTAAGTATATACGTGTGTGTTTGCTGACAAGCATAGCAGTGTTTAAGGCCGAGTGAGCGGCTCATGCACAAGCCTCGGCTCTGTTCACTTTTTCTGCATAATCCACAGGCCCAGTCATGTCTGGAGGTTCACACACCAATGCTTGTACAGCTCACCACACAGGCTCAATCACATTGCTATGGTTTCAAATAAAGGCTTTGTAAGGTCATTTTCATGAATTGTTTCTAAATACAAGAAATAGGTTTCGCTGATGATTACTCTTCCTTGAAAGATGTATTTGTGCCATGACTCCAGCCAGTGTCTGCAAGATTTTCCAGGAGCTTTTATGCATTCCAACAGAGCTTCTGGCTTGTTTTTCTAGCAGCAGTTGTTATTTTTCGAGATCTTCCACAACTTGTTTGGACCTCCATCAGCTCATTTCTGAATTACATTCAACTCGATCCAAATTAAAACTGGTATCAGGAATTGCTTTGGTTTCTTCTCGTAGCTTTCTCATCAATCATGTTCAGTTTTAGAGCTCTGGGTAACGGCTTAGAAGAACCCATTGCTGCAGATTGTTAGGAGAAAGAGAAGTCTGCGTTTAGACTTTAGGAAAGAAGAAAAATAATAAATATATTTCTAATAATATTTCTATTTTTATTCACGTTTTTCTGCAGGTCAAACAAGTGCAAATTTCAAAATATTACTATTATTACTCTAATAATGCAAAAACTTTTTTAACCAACACAACTTTAACAATCACGACTTTGCACTATTAACCTATAGATGTTAATTACCGGTATGTATATATTCGTCCTGTCAAGCGATTAAAAATATTTAATCACATTTTTGTATAGTTAACTCATTTTTGTAAAAAAAAAAAAAAAAAAATCCTCGATTTTTGCACTATCATTTCGTCAAACTGTAATACTACACAGTCAAGCGATTAAAAGATCAATTGCATGCAGTCCATAGTTAACTCGCGAATATTCGTTTTTTTTTTTTTTTTAAATTAAAAAATGATTATATATTTGAAGTTTTAAACGTACACCTATTCGCACAGCAGTTGACCGAGGTGCTTACCTTACATAATTCAAATTTAAGCCTCATTAGAAACGAGTTGGGCAACCTGACATTTGTGAAGATGAATTCAACATCAATTTTCCCCCAAATATGGCGTTATATTGCATCCACTATTCTGACCGAGCAATAATGGATTTTGAGCACAAAAACATATACTGAGCAAAAAAATATCTACTCTATGCCGCTCAATTCCCCCCCTTCCGCTCAATCTCTCAACCCCTGCGTTCGCCGGTTTGTTTTCTCTGCGCGCTCACTTGTGCACACATGTTGCAAATGAACCACGTAGCCTACCAATCAGAGAGCTCGCGGAAGTTCACAGATTGGCTGAATTGGACAGGAGAAAGACGACTTCTTTGGAAACAGCCAAGCTGTTTAACTCCTTCAGTGACATTGTCGATGACAGACGTCCAATCTTGTGGCTTTTTTCATCCTTCTGCTGTAAAGTTTGTCTCAAGCAGACATCCAATCCATTTGTGCTGGAAGGACTGGCAGTGAATGAACAAATGAGTTTATGCACAGGTGTCAGGCACAAAGCCCGGGGAATAGGGCATTTTGCGTGGCCTACCAAGGCAAACCATGTGCGTCGACTTCATATTTCTTGGCCAAATACCAAAATTGCAGATTTTCAACTATAAAAACGTCGAGATGTACGAACATTTTTTTTTTGTTACAAACCTTTTACTTGCTTCTGACTTCAAAACCAGTCAATTTAACATGTGTATGTATTAACACGAGATGATCTGACTAGAGCTGCCCCGACGTTGTTGACGTCATCGATAACAAATGCGTCGACGAGCACAACATACCGTCGACGGTTAATGACGTTTTAAAAATACATATATGCGGATATAGTTGAGAATGGCTGACGCTCGGGATGTAAGCGGGAAAGCGAACAAAGTCACAAAAACGGACCAGAGTGGCCAAAGCATGTACTTATTTCAAAGAAAATAGGCAAGATGCCACTGTCGTGTGCGGTCTCTGCAAATATGAGCTTGCATACGATACCAAGAAACAACAAGCTGGCAGATCGTAAGTCCATAAAACTAACAAGATTTTTTAAAAGCGTACAGCACGAATGCTATTTTTAGACTGTGACGTAGCATCGTAAAGCAGAAGTGGGACATTATAGACACGCCCTCACATACAGTGTATCAGAAAAGTGAGTAAACCCCTCGCAGTTCTGCAGATATGCAAGTATATCTTTTCATGGGACAACACTGACAAAATGACCCTTTGACACAATGAAAAGTAGTCTGTGTGCAGCTTATATAATACAGTTAAATTATTTCCCCCTCAAAATAGCTCAAAATATAGCCATTAATATTTAAACCCCTGCAACAAAAGTGAGTACACCCTGTTGAAAAAACGTACATCCCTAAATGTCCAAATTGAGTACTGCGTGTAATTTTCCCTCCAAAATGTCATGTGACTTGTTACAGGAGTGCTCTCAGCATTGCTGCAGAGATTGAAGAGGTGTGGGGTCAGCCTGTTAGTGCTCAGACCAAACGCCGCACTCTACATCAAATTTGTGCTCATGGCTGTCACCCCAGGAGAAAGCCTCTTCTGAAGATGGTACACAAGAAAGCCCGCCCGTCTCCTCAGACCATAGGACATGGTTCCAGTAATCCATGTGCTTTGTTGGCATGTCTTCAGCAAACTGTTTGCGGGCTTTATGGTATTTCTGCTAGTTTTCTCCAGTAACCTTTCAAAAACGAACATGCCGATCAAGCACTGCTGATATGGAACTTGTAGAAAGGACTGTAGACATTACGAAATATGAAGGATGTTTTCTTCATACATTTCCCGAAACCAAAAACCTTGAGGAAAAAATGTGAAGAATCGATCAACTTGCGTGGACGGTTAACGCCAGCAAGGTGAAGCCATTCACATTTCATATAAAGTAAACATTTTGCTGGGTTGGCATGGTCCTTCAGAGGACAAAGAGGTAAGCCATTTTGATATTTTTTACTTATTTTTTTACTCATTTTTTAGCGTGGCGTTTTGCTGTGCTGCTTCTGTCTGACAATTAATGACCTGGAAAGAATTAAAATGGTATCTGACTGCCACTGTTACCTTTTCAGGTGTAAAAAAAAAAAAAAAAAAAAAAAAAAAAAAAAGCACCTTTAGTAAGGGGGACGTGTAAATGACTTATAGATTAAGATTTGTTATTAATGAAAAAATTAAAAGTGTTTGTTGGCTGTCAACGACTAGCATTTGCGATCGCTACAAAAAAATAGCAATGTAAATTGCCCCAAAAAACGGTCAGAGACGTAAGACCACCAGAGAATATAATATATAAGATAGAGTATATGGTGGTAAAGGATAGATTGTTGAAACAGGAGAATGCCATTGTCAGTGGCATAAGAAAAAGGTGTCGATAATAAAAGCTAAGGCTAAAGCTTAGCTTGTTTCTTTTTTCCGTCTTTTTCAGCCCTCGACACTCAAGCCATCTCTTTAACTGAACATTTGTATGTTCTTCCACATCTTTACCAGTGAATTTGGCACCAGGGACATCATTTTCAGATAGAATTGGTAGGTTGAGCTCTGTAAACATCTCCTTCGTACAGTATTTCAATTCATTTACTATAAGGGAAAAACGGGAGCTTGTCCCCCTCTAAGCAATAGTTGCTAATGTCATGAATATTAATGAGCGGAAGCGACGTGTAGCGTGCGGTACACCATCGGAGTTGCCTTTATGTGCGTAGTATCAACCTGCATCATTAGGTTTTTTTTCACGTACTTAACTCCAGTGACACATGAGTGACGAGGCATTTATTTATCTACTCTGCTGCTGCTCCCGAAAGCTATCTGTCTCACCATCTCTGTGCACAGCATGCAGATCGTATTTGTTAAGATCATGGAAGCTCCCGCTTGGGGAAAAAAAGATATATATATTACCGTAATTTCCCGAATATAAGGCGCACCCGTGTATAATGCGCACCCCAAATTTACTTGTAAAATCTAGGGAAAATTATTGTACCCGTTTATAACGCGCACCCTAATTTTAGCACCAATAAAAAGAAGAATACAAGAAAACAGAGCTTGTGTACAGATACAGAGATGTCATTTTACTGACTGGTGAAACACAGCACAAGCATAGCACATTGGTAGTTCAAAACATTAACGTAAACTGACAATATTTACGGTAATAATATGATTTGACAACTTCTCCAACTTACCAGAATCTAGGAGAAAACAAAACAGATGTGACTTTTCTTTTAAAGGCTGCTGTATAACTAGTTTAGTATAGCTAGTTTCCTCATGATGAATAAATGTTTCTTCCATGGATTGATACGGTAAAATGAAAGTGAGAACATAAGTCGGAAATCCGTGAGAGCTCATAGCTGTCAACACGACAGTAACAATAGGAACTATTGTTATTTGGGTTTGAGTTTCCCGAGGGACCGATATAGTTGACGGACACAGGAAGTGTGTGTCCTTACATTTGTTATGGTCCGAATTGCGGAGCTGCAATAAACGTCGACTCAAATGAGTTCAAGAAACTAAATTCTGTGCTTTATGAAGAGTGAAAAAAGCAGAATTTAACACAGACGAAATCATTCGGCCGATTAGAGTGACGTATTACCGAAACAAAACGGTGACGTCACGTACCGTAATGGTCGGCAACGGGTCGCCGCATACGTTTCTTCAACACAACGCGGCCGTGTCAATGAAAAAAGATCGGTTTATATATATATATATGTAATACATATATATTTCTGTCTCCCTCCATGTACCCGTTTATAATGCGCACCATGAGTTTACAAGTTGATTTTGGGGAAAAAAAGTGCGCGTTATATTCGGGAAATTACGGTATATATTCATATTATCTGATAAAAATATATATGGAAAAACTGGCTTGCTTACTATAGTCCATGACTGCACTAGTCGTACTTTATATTATGAAGTATTATTATGTATGTACTAGGGGTGTAACGGTACATGTATTTGTATTGAACTGTTTTGGAACGTGGCTCGGTTCGGAACGGTGGCATACCGAACAAGTTTCTGACGTAATGTAACCCTTACTTTTCGAGGCTGAGAGTCGATCTGGTTACAGTTTCTTTGTGTATATTATATTTACTCCGTCTTCTCTACTATAATGAGGACCAACACGGTAGGACAGTATAACCCAGAAACGTCAACGGCGCGACGTGGCCGCCGCGAGAACGCAGTGAAACCCAGGCGTTAAAGTCAATCAGCCAATGCACACCAGTCGCAGTGCGGCCGCGTGTTAGACGCGTCCCAGAAGCGGCTCAACACGACGCACACGAAAAGAACGGCAGAGTTTATTATTTGACGCAAGATGCGACCGTCCTGCGTCAATACTATTACCGGTAGCTAGGATCGGGCAGACCGGAAGTCACTCGTGTAAAAATACGGTGGAGCCGGTCGATTTTCAAACTAATATGCAATTGTAACCCACTTTTTGAGTCCATCAGATCTCTTGAGTGGTAGATCGGGGCACAGTTGACTTGTCTTTGTTGATTTACTGCAGTCTTCTTTGCTATAATAATAACCAACATGGCCCCGTGTTCAATACAAAACCCTCCTACCACAACAAAACAGGTAGGAACTAATATTCCCATAGGAACTAAAGTTATACAACATAAAAGATACAATATAAATGAATACTACATCACATTTGCAAAATAGAAACACATAATAAAATAAATAATAGCCCATTTAAGTAAAATAAATTGAAATGAGCTAAAACACCTGTAATTAAATAATAAGAATATACAGATCCTGCTTACACAATTAAATTTATTAATTTCTGTGTGGCGCTTTAACTTGAGAAAATCCACCAATAAAGCTTTTGAAAACAGTTCATAAGAAAAAAAAAAAGATTCATTGAGGCATTTCATTTGTAAAATACATGTTAAAATCTTTGTCATTGGGATTGCTTTTCTCTTTAGCACAGGAGTCAGGACTTCTTTTTTCTTCTTTCTTTCAGAAAAAACTGACCAATACGCGGGGTCCGAAAGGCAAATTGTTGTTGCATTATCTTTCAATACCCGCTACTTTTTGAGCAGAATTCTAGCTTTGTATAGGCTAATGTTCCTATTGTTGAAAGCACAAAGGCGTGTACTAAACAACTACCACATTTATAGTTTGCATTGTTTTCTTACTGTACCGAAAATGAACTGAACCGTGACCTCAAAACCAAGGTACGTACCGAGATTTTTGTGTACAGTTACAGCCCTAGTATATAGACCCTACCCACCGACGTCACAAAACCACGTGCTTGCTGTATGGTTCCGCCCACTTGTCCGTCATTTTGTCTATGTATTAGCATTGGTTTCAATTGATCGAGGAATTTAAAATGCATTTCATGGAAGACCCGGTGCTTTCTGATGCCGTAAACTCACTGGATGTGTTGCATAAAAGGCGTTATGTGGAAAAGCTTTGTTCTATACAGTCGCCAGATCCATATTTGATGCCCAAATCGATGTTTTTCGACCCACTGTCTTCGCCCTGTCTGCCTGACATCTGCTACGCTGATATTTACAATTATCTTGTCCACACAAAATCAGCCTATTCTCACGAAAATTTGAAAAACTTCAAGAGCTTGGAGGCTTATAAATACTTCGTTGCTGGTTGGGTGAAACAGGTCCTCGTCCACGAAAATTCGGCAGGCATCTATCTTATGCTTGGAAAGGTGAGTTACGAAATTTTCAATTCAAAATCTTTTGTTATTGCTAACATCCACTGTCAAGTCTAATGTATTTCATGTCGTTTGTCAATGGAGTTAAGGCTTTTAATGTTTATATGGTTTAGCGATAGCACTCTCACTACATACATACGTGTATGTTGTCGGCGATTAGCCTAGCAATGATCTTAATGGTGGTTATTTGTCAGCCCAAAACCCTCTAAGTATATCTTAAATGCATCTTACCGGATATAAAATGACTACTACATAGTCTGTGGTGATTTTTTGGTGCCCAGTTTTCACGTCGAATTGCAGCCGTCCATTTCGCTCTCCTCGGAATACGGTAAAACTTCAAGTCTCTCCTTCCATCTTCTCTGTTAGTGCAACCAACAGCCACACACGCCTTCACCATTTTGATTATTAATGTTAAGGAGCAGAAAAACACGCCGTAAATAGGAGGAATGTACGTAGCCGTAACAGGTTAACACTATGTTTTGACGGACAGTTGGGCGGTACCATTCAGGAGAGCGGAGTTGTGACGTCACGTGGGTAGGGTCTATACATATAGTAGTAAACTATAATATTAATACTATATGTTTATTTTTTGAGACTGTGTATGCCTTTCATTCAAAATAATAGTGGTAATATTTTCAGTATGCCCTCTGCTTTATCAATTTTTCAGTTAAAACAAGGTTTTTCCAAACCTAGCTATCCTGGCCAGATCATACCTGGCAGTGCCAGCAACTTCAACACCATCTGAATGTCTTTTCTCAGCTGCTGGGAACATTGTTACCAACAAAAAAAAAAAAAAAAAAAAGGGCAAGCTTGACACATGTAGACATGCTCACCTTCCTTTATTTTAATGTTTAGAACAATATAGACATTCCAGAGAAAGAGATAGTAAGAACTGTTTTGACTCCTGTTGGAAAGGTGAAGTCAGTGTTTCCGTTTACATTCAAATCTTTTGCACTTGACCTCATTGTTTGTGATTCATTATTGTTATTTCTATGTTTATTATTTGTACATTAATAAAGAACTTAAGTGTTCCAAAATGTTTTTGTGAATAAATAAGCGTCAACAAAAATTTAATTGCTAAATTAGGAAAAAAAAAAAAAAATATATATATATATATATATATTAGATTAGTTGACTGATCATTAAAAAAAAAAAAATCATCTGACTAATCGCGAGAAAAATAATCGTTTCGGACAGCCCTAAATCTGACATTGCCAGTCATGATGGTCCTCCGAGGGAGACCATAACTAGGAGTGGGAACATCTTGGTACCTCACAATACGGTATGATATGCAGTACAAAGCTCACGATAACGATGATCTGACGATACAACGATTATCGATACATTGGTCAGGAAATCATTCTAGGATATTCTACAAACAACTAATAAACAGAAAAACAAGCTTCTGCTGTGAATTGGAATGATGGTAGATGGTAGATGGACAAGTTTAACATTAGTAGACATCCAATCCATTTGAACTGGGAGGGTGTTCATTCGCTGCCATCCCTCCCACTTCAAACTGATTGAACGTTTATGTCTAGAGTGGCAGCCAATGTTGGCCAATTTTGGGCCATTTGAGGTCATTTACCTGTTCATTTTCAGTTACTTCCTGTTGATTTGGGGGTATTTTATGGGTCTCTTCCTGTTTATTTTGAGTTACAGAACAGGAAATGACCTGGGAATCACCCAAATGAATAGGCAGTGACTCAAACTCAACAGAAAATGACCTGTAAATGCCCTAAAGTGAACCGCAAGTGACCTGTAAATGCCCTGAAAATTGGACAGAATGACTGTGAAAGCGCTGGTTTCCAATGAACGAAAGTTCCCAGTCTAAATGGATTGGGCGTCGAGCACCGTCAATGCAGCCTTATAGTTAACCGAGACATTATTACGGTGGAAAATTTTGGTAGCAACTTGTTGGTTAATTTTTATTCTTATTTTTAGAAATTAACACCTTTTCAAAACAATATCTCGATTCTTGGCAGGAGCATATCGATAACCTTTTGGGACACAAAGTATCACGATATATCACCATTTCGATATTTTGTCACATCCCTAACCATAACTATGATGTGCCCTGCCTAAATGTGAATAATATCAACTTGCCCCCCGCCTCCAAACACACACACCGTGCATGCGCAGCTGCAATAAACTTAGCTAAGAGAGGTTTACTTGTACGTAACTGTCTGACAGTTAAAATAATGGGAGTACACTAATACGGATATCGTTTGTACACGATTCTTACGTCTGATTCATGATTCTAGCGAACAGGGTAGATGGAGTGACGGGGGAAAGTCGTCACCATGTTTTTAGCTTGTCGTATGCATTTACCTGTCACCAAAACACGCATCGGTCACCTACAGGACAAGCATAAACAGGGAACTCCGATACCAACCGACCATCCAAAGAGCTGCATCCCTATTTTCGCCCGCTCTGTTTCCTTCTGTGGCTGTCCACAAGCTGAATTTACCACAAGTCACCAAATGTTGGGAACTAGTTCTTTTCCGAACGCCCACAAGGCTCTAAAACGCGCTAGCAAGGTGTTCTTAACTTCGACATTCAACCAAACAAGAGATACAAGGTAGAACGTAATAGTTGGCTTACCTGGCTTGGCCGGCTTGGGAGGGGGCTTGGACATTGGCGAGGGTAAAAGTGGAATGCAGATACAACACCTGGTACTAAATTGAAGTGGAAAAATTACCGAAGCTAGTCTGCACTTTGCTGTCACTCCCTTTGAGGAAGTCAAGACTGCTTCGGGTTACGCGGAAGTACTGCTTTGCGCATGCGCAAAAGACTCATACAATGAATTTTTGCTTTGCTTGAATTTAACTTTTGAATTCATCCGGTTTCTTTTGCCAGTTTTATTTCTTTGCTTATATTCTCATTATATTTGTTATTAGGGCCGAGTGGTGCGAGAGACCTATTGGAATACAAAGGATTATTATTATTTCTTCATGGCAAATGAAAATGGATGATTGGGAGGCCTTCCATAAGCGGATTTTAAGGGGGGGGCAGACCCCTCTGCCCCTGGTGGCCGAAAAGTGTCATTGCATGAAATTGACTTTCCTATATTTATAAAAGTTGTAAAGCAATACAACTGCAACAAAAATTAATGAAATGAACAAAAAATATATATTTTTATAATGGGTCAAAATTATTTTTTTCGAACAGATCATGTGACTAGCACCTTAGGTGGTCATTTGCTTTGCATATAATTAAAAAAATAAATAAATAAAAAATTAGGGGAGGGGAATTTTATTTTTCAAATGATTTTCTTCTTTGATTGAAATTTTTTTTTTTTTTTGATTGAAGCAACTTTTTTTGGGATTGAATGATTTAGAAACAAATGTCCTTCCGATAATATGGCCCAAACACAAAAAGGGTTGCTTCAATCAAACTTTTTCAATGAAAAATTAAGTGTTCAAATGCAAATTTTTCAATCTCAATTCAAAAACATTTTCTATGATTGATTTTTTTTTCTTCTTTTTTTTTGATTGAAGTGATTTTTCTTTTTGGAAATATATTTTTTTGAAGCAACTTATTTTTTTATTGACTAATAAAGACAAACATTTCCTAGCCAAAATGTGCCCCAAACACATACAAACATTACTTTAATTAAAAAGTTGCTTCAATCAATCAAAAAACAAAACAAAAAACAATCCCCAAAAAAGATCAAAGAAAAATAGCTTTCACATGCATTTTTTTTTGTTTCAAATTTATTTTTGCATTCAAACACATTTTTTAAAATTGAAACAACTTTTTTTTTGGATTGAAAATATATATTTTGATTGAAGCAACGTTTTCTTTGATTGAATAATAAAGACACAAATCTACCTCCATATGGTTCCACCCAGGGGATACAATTTTTGACTGGGGTAACTACATTGGCACGACATCGGCGGGCGTTCCATATTCAGTGGATGACGACCTTGGCGAAAAGTATTGCCTAAGCAGCCTGATTTAGAATTCCCCTCAAGCATGATGGGAAACAAAAAACGCTCATTGTCAACTTATTATTATAAATATTTTTGTAAGTTAATTTTATTGCTGACACTGCGTTTCGGGGTCATCAACATGTTGTGCCCCCCCTGCCCCAAAAGTCAAACTCCGTCTATGGCCTTAACATGCACGGAAACTCACCAAACTTTGAACATACATGCGGCTTGGCATATTTTGATAATTTTGCAACCTTGCGAAAAAACATAACAAAATGGCTGAGTGGCGCCCCCTTGAATTTTTAAAATAGACCTCTTCTATTAGGTTTTTTCATTGTAGAACGATGAAATTCGGGAGTCGATACCTTGTGCGAAACTGCTCCAGAAAGACTCTTGCACCCTTTCCAAACCCAGCAGGAAATTGGGTATTATGGATTGATTGTGAAATTTATATCGAGTTACAGGTTGCATGTCTGAGATATTGGCACCTAAGGAGTTAGTTGGATCCTCCTCAAAATTTGTGAGACTATTCATGAGACATGTGAGATATTAAGTTATCAAAATGGTGTGTTTTCATTCATGGGCCTGACCTGCGGGGTGCCAAAGTCAGCCATTTTTTGGGGCAACACGCCAAATTCAGTAAATGATACAAGGTTCAATCTTTTTCATATCTGGCATGTACGTGAGGTATTCTAGCCTGAACATGACTGCATTGAAATATTACCCATTAGGCCTGGCGCACCCTGCTGGGAACAGGAAACGCCCTTTTTTTTTTTTTTTTTTGAACGGCACAAGCTCCTCCTCCAAGGGAAAAAAAAAAGCTGACCTCAAACCTGCATCTGAGGAGCCTTAAGACACGTGCTCAGGTGCCTGATGAAAAATATTGAGAGAGAGAGAAAAGGTCCAAACAGGAAAGTGAAAATGACCGTCGCCATTTTGTCTCGCCACAAGTTTTGAACAGTCAAAAGACATATCTACGCCAAACTTCCCGTGCTTGATAAGAGTCTGTACCCTGAAAGATCCTGTAGGGGTTATTTGCATCAACTCTGCAGTGCCAACTAGTGGCCATAGAAAGACACTCATTTTACTTATGATGTCCTGTTCTTTTCCGGTTGTTCATTGCAGTTACAAGACCTTTTGTAATATTACATTTTAAGGCCCATGTCCACATCTCTGTCTGTTGCCGGGACGACTGTTTGTTTGCCATTAAAAGGAAGTAGATTTTTTTCTGGGACTTAGGCAGCTTGTAGAGCCACGAGATTTGGCCCACTTTGTCAAATTGGTCCAATTAGAAGATTGATTTTGTTTTTGAATAACAGCGTAGTTGCACAGCTCAGTAGCACCTCCTTTTTTGTAGGACCCTCTTCAATAAGTTTTTTTCTCCTAGGTGTGTGAATTCATTTCTAAACCCAAAAGATGAGGTGCGTTTCGAGCAAGTTAGGTTCTCATGAGATGATGAGAGGAGGATGATCTGCTTCCACCTTGACCTGCGTGCCGTCTGAGCTGCGCCAAACTGCGACAGCCCGTTCAGTCCTGCTCGCGTAGTGTAATATTATGCTTTTACATTCACCGCCACACTATTAGCTGTTTTAGGCAATTAAACTCAAACAAAAGTTACTTATATAGTATGAGCAACCATACAACAAATAAAATGTTATTCTACACTGAGGAAAGACCCAGGTGTAATTTCTCCCGAAATTGCAGTTTCTAGTTCTACACATATTTTAAACTTTATTCACAACAAATACAAAAACACAAACACAGGGTAAACGGTTCACATACATTTAGAAAACGCTCACACACACACACATACACCCCCCCCCCCCCCCCCCCCCCGCTCACACACAAAATAGGCTATATAAATTAAGGGGTCAGGGTTGAAGCAAAAGGAACTTTTTTTTTTCTCAGAGTTACATGTTTTCAAACATCTGCTTCATTATTATGATTTTTTACCCGAGGCTTGAGGGGAAAAAAGTAACAAATAATGTCTTTCAAATTCAACCAAAAAGAACATTTGTTGTCAAGTTTGCTGTTCAGGATTGACGTCACAGTTGAACCGGCCAATCAGCAAAATCAGCAGGCGGAAGTTAATGAATGATTGTAAATATTCAGTGAGACTAGCTAAAACCGCAACCGTCACAAGTTTAATTCATGCATTGTCGTAAATTATGCACGTTTCGCTAAATATGCTTTTTAAATTTAGGTGTTAGTGTAGCAGGCTAATGCTGACGTCCTCGAACGACTCTTGTAAGTGGAAATGAAGACATTAATCGTGGGAGTTGGTGGGTGAGTACTAAACGCGACTTTTTATTCCCCTCATAAACTACTCCATTTTTTTCTGCATATTTTTCGCAATGAATGATGGAAGAAGTAACAGTGAAAATCATCGTTTTTTAATGATTTTTACCTTTCAGCATGACCAATGGAGGAAAATCTACACTTTCCAAAAGTTTAATGCAGAAGATACCCAACAGCTGCATCGTTGCACAGGATGCATTTTTTAAGGTTTAGGTTTGTTTTTGTTTTTTTGTGACTATGAATAGCGATTTTTTAATTGAATAAAGTAAACTCAAGAAGGAAACATTAAACATATGAACAAATATGCGTTCACTGTGTCTTTTGTCCAGGATGATTCTGTGGTTCCAGTGAATGAAAATGGCTTCAAGCAATATGACAGTAAGAGAAGTTTTATTAACAGTGCAACATCTGAAGTCTTAACAAAATTGACTCCCAAATTCCTGTACGACACGTCTAGTGCTTGATGCTCTTCACATGGATGCCATGATGAGTCAGGTCAATGCCTGGAGAACAAACCCGCAAGCTTTCTTAAAGGAAGCGGGTCAGAACGCTGGGAGTACGATGTCATCACCTGACCACGTGTTTGTGCTGATTGTTGAAGGGTTCCTGATATTCAATCACAGGTTAAAAAGTATTGCTATAATGACTGCCAGGACTAGCTTTTGGTTTAAATTCCACTTTGACCTTCTCTAAACTTTTGAATGCTCTTATTAAACAGCAGCAAAATAAATTGATGGTTTGGACCTTTGTTAACAGACCTTTAAATGAGATGATGGATAAAAGATATTTCATGGAAATACCGTATGTCACCTGCAAGGAGAGACGAAGGTACTGCTGATTGTATCTTTTTTGACATGTTGAATGACTTTAAAACACACTAACATTGTTTTGAACAGTTCGAGGGTGTACAAGCCGCCTGACCCTCCGGGCTACTTCGACGGACACGTGTGGCCAATGTACCTGAAGAACCGTCAGGAGATGGAAAACACAGTGACAGGAATTGGTGTGTCTCCTTTTATCCACTGTAGTTGAGTTATACGGGATGCCCTCCTAAAAATTGCCCTAATTTTGTTGTCTGAAATTCAAAGCCAATTCTTCCATACTTGTTCTTAAATACAGATGTCCAATATTTTACTACCTGGTAGAATTATTTTCAGACTAAAGAATGTTATTTTCACCCAGAATAGTAAAAATACAATGGTGCAGAAGGTGTGAAAAACAATGGTTAAGATCCCTGAAAAGTATTGAATAGTATAGTATGGTAAGGCGATTTAACATTATGCGCTGTTTGAATATTGACACATTTACATCTGTGATTTATTTTTTTAATGTATAGAATGAAGATCAAATTATAACTAAAACATGTGTAAATAAGAAAATCAAATTTTTTTGTTTATATTGCAGTATTTTTGGATGGACTGAAGTCAAAGGAGGAGCTGCTGGCAGCTGTGTATCAAGATGTTTGTAAGAACATAAATATGCTTGGAGGTAATTTGGCTGCATATTAGAACCCTCAGCATGCTCAACTCATATGGAGAGTTGGAGACATTTGTACAGTATGTAATACAGCACCATACCTCATTTCATGGTTTACTTGAGCCCCTTTTTGATGAAGAAGTCTGGTAATGTACCGGTGTTCTGACGAATGGGTATCCCGGTCGAATTGATATCCAAAGCGCTACTGAGCATGCGCACGACAACCACGGCCTTCCATTTTATAGAGCTTTTTGACCACTTACATGCATGAAAATCTCTCACCTTTCGGCAAAAGTTCAACGTGAAGTCAAAAAGGGTGACCTACGTGAATTGTGTAGATACGAGGAGAATTTTTTTTTTTTACAGGGGGGTCGGGAGATTTTTTTAATGTTGGACGCGCTTGGTATGCAAGCGGGGAAAGCAGCTCAAAGCCAAAAAAGTGCACCAGAGTGGCCAAAACATTGACTTATTTCAACGAAACAAAGGGGGGTACACTGTCTCTTCCACGCCAAGCTTGGCTGCACGTCGGCTGTGAATGAACACCTAAAGCGCCGTCACCCAGTTGTAATTTTGAAAGATAACAGGAGACAACAAGCTGGCAGATCGTAAGTCCATCTAATAAAGTAACAATTGTTTTTATTGAAGTTGCTAAGCCTGTTGCGATATGCAATGAGTCCATTTATAGCACGGAAAATAAAAATGAGGGTGGTAATTTTCACAGCTGCGTTTTATCGCCGAGCTTGTGCATACATTTGTGCGTGCGTGCTGATGGCACATGAGACTCCAGTTCCTTTAACAGATGTTTATTGGTCATCAACATGCTGTAGAATTAAAGTTCAGACATACAAAATAAGGAAATATATCTATATTAAACACTGTAAACCAGACATGTCCAAAGTCCAGCCCGGGGGCCAAATGCGGCCCTCGGTCAAATTTCATCTGGCCCCCAGCCTCTGTCATAATAATCATTAACATCTGGCCCGCATAGACTTAATATATTGGTCAGCAGTACTGCTACCAGCATATGAAGTAGCTTACACACTAAATGCTGATCCTCATTTACCCACTAAAAGGCAGCAGCACTCTAAGCAACATTACCCCGTGTGACCCTTTACTCCCAATTTTCTAAAATGGCGACAGTCAACAAAAACTTTTGACTGCGACGGCCGACGCTTCAGAAATAGGTGGAAATTGGACTATTTCTTCACTAAAATACGCAACAGCTGTGTCTGCCTCATTTGCAAAGAGACAGTGCACTGTTTTTAAATAGTTCAATGTTAGCCAATATTACCAGAGGCGATATTACCAAACAAGACACGCTGACATGTACGAAAAGATTACAGGGAAGAAGTGAGAAATTGAAGCAACTTGAAGCTAGTTTAATTTTACAGCAGCATTATTACATTATTACATTACATATAACAGCAGTATTTCACAAGAGCTCGAGAGTTGAAAGACAACGCCACAAAGGCTAGTTGCGAGATTGTTGAAATTATTAATTTAAAAAATTAGGGCTGCAGCTATTGATTATTTTAGTAGTCGATTAATCGATGAACTAGTTAGTTCGACTAATCGAGTAATCGGATAAGGAACATGAAAAATTAAAATACCTGAGCGGAGCCTCAAACGGTATAAAAAATAAGGATTGACAAAAGAACAATGGCTAACTTACATAGCAAATGTCTGCTAGCTTAAATGCTATAAAATACTAACGTTTGTTTTTTGTTTGTTTTTTTACAATGCTCTTGACAAATGGTTCAGACACATATTCCCACAAAAAAAAAAAAAAACTGCTAAATATACCAATACACTAAATTACGAATGCACAAAAAAAAAAAAAAAAAAAAAAAAGCTCAAACAAAAATTTGGCTTATGTTGGTTTTAACATGGAGCAGCTGGATTCATCCATGTGAAATGAGGCAGACCAGAGGGCAGTGTATCACTTTAATTAAACGAATACTCGAAGCAGCAAAATTTAATTTGAATCTTTTTTTCTTTAATCGAATACTGGAGTTAATCGATTCATCGTTTCAGCACAAACAAAAACAAAAAAAAAAGCAAATGTGACACACAGAATGGCTTGCTAACATTTCCCTAAATATATTGTTATACGTAAAGGATGTAAGCCAAGGTCGGCCCTCCACATTTTTACCACACCAAATCTGGCCCCCCTTGCAAAAAGTTTGGACACCCCTGCTGTAAACGTTAATATTGCTACATTGAGGCTAATGGGGGAAAAAGACAACCTACTTTAAGCTGCTATAAAACTTTGGCAGTCTTCTCCAAAACGCAAACTTGGGGTTAAAAGGTGACACTTCAAACATGAAAATTCTCTCGTTAACAGCATTTGCAAACAAAAAAAAAAGGGAAAAGATTACTGACACCACATGCAATGACAAAAAGAGCTTTTTTTGCTGAGTGTAAAGTTTACGGTTAGTGGTTTAGCGAACGTACTTTCGGTGAACATTTCAAAATAAAAGCATGTCATGTTCATCATAGGCCTGTCGCGATAACAAATTTTAGTGTGCGATAATTTATTTAATAAATTATTGCGATATTCGATATTATTGCACCCCCCCCCAATTAAAAAAAAAAAAAAAAATTACAATAACACTGTGAGAATACAGTATTTATTAATAGATCATGTACACCCATTTAAACGCAATAAATGTTTACTCTTAAATTAAAAAATGCTTTTTAGGAAATCACAACTAAAACAATAGACCATGCCTCTTAAGTAAAAGACAACAATATTAATACTGCACAGAAACACAGAAGAAATAAAATGTGTTTTTTAATAAAAATAAAATTCCACTTAATAATTTAAGCGTCTAGGCAAATGAAAACGTTTCCTCTCATAGCTTCTGCTATGGCATTCCATGTGTAATACAGTGGTACCTCTAAATACGGAGTTAATTCGTTCCAGGAGCTTGTTTGTAAGTCGAAATGGTCGTATGTCGACCAGGATTTTCCCAAAAGAATACATTATAATTCCAATAACTCGTTCCACAGTCCTAAAACTCACACTACATCCTAAATAAGTACTGCTGTAACTATTGCAAATAGCAATTACAAAGAGCAAAACAAATAAAATATGAATAAAAATCAGAATAACAATAATATAATAATAGCAATAATAACAATAATAACAATAATACAGTACAGTACCTGTAATAATGTAACAAATCGGCTTCTAATGTGGCAGACTTTTTTGCTGTACCTGAACGCACTGCGGGGCTGACGGTGAGCAGGAGAGCACTATTTTACTTTCGGTTTCGATCCTGGCGTCAACAGCAGTGGACACTCGGCGAGTTGATGGAATAAATGATTTGAAACCTGACGAAGCTGGCGATTTCTTAGGCGATGTTACCACAATAACAACTGTCACCTTAACTGGCGAACGGAGGGGGACCGCCGGCCGAGATCGGCATTCTCCTACCCAGTTCATCGATGCACACACCATGCTTATATTTTGCTATCATTCACATCTTCATTTCAATGGTAAGCGTCACCTTTTCTTTTTTTTTTCTCCACCTGCACTAAACCTAAACTGCACTAAACTAAAAACTAAAATGCATTTTGCGTAGTTGGTAACGAGGAAGGCGAACTTTTAACAGCACGTCAGCCGCACGCGTGCACGCAGGTGGACACGAGGCGATAAATAGCAGCGGAAAAATTATTGCCTTCATTTTTATTTACCGTGCGATAAATGGAATTGTTGCATATTGCGACAGGCTTAGTTCATCATATAAATTACGATTTCTGGAATTAATTCAACATACTTCAGAATTTAGATTCTAAGAATAGCTTTAAAATGACACCTTTTATGAAAAATCTTATTCGCAATGAATATTTATTACACTACTATTATATATAGTAGTATACTATATTATTAATGATAGATTTTTTTTTTTTAAGAATTTTGAATCATGTTGAAAGGGCAAAGTCAGTGTTCTGAATCGGTTTGCATTTCATTTTTTTGCGCTTGTTAATGCTATCAGCATTTGACCTCATTGTTTATTTGTTATTTATTGTTGTTATTTACGTGTTTATTTGTACTTTAATAAAGAATTTAACTGTTCCAAAATTTTTTTGTGAATTAATAAGCGTAATCAAAAATTTCATTTCTAAATTATTTAAAAAAAGGAACACATTTTTTTGTAAGATTAGTCGACTAATCGTAAAAGTAGTCGACTCACTAATCGGGAGAAAATTAGTCGTTTGGGACAACCCTAGTTGTACAGTGTACTGGAACATACAGTATTTCCTCCACACCCTTCTCACATTTTTAACCCCTGACCGATTTTCATGCCTGCGCTTAACTCTGTAAGCAATTACATATATGCCCAGAAGACCACAATAGAGTCTTGATGATATTGCGAAACAATATCGTTTGGACGTTAACGTTGTCTGATAAACAGTAAACATGTGGGCCACCTGGGTTTTAATTAGAGGGGGAATCTTTGGGCACCTAACGATTCGAATGTGATTCAGAGGCTAAAATTCGATTATAAATCAATTGTTGATGCACCCCCACCCCCAGCTGCTTTTAATGTTTTGTACATTACTTAGAAAAATTGTACAAAAGTCCTCTCGAGCTTAAATAAACGACTATTTACTTATCAAGTTAAAAGTTAAAAACAGTAAATAAAATACGCAAGTCCCCATTCTGTATCAGCAGCTTTAAACTACATTCAATTAATTTAATGTTGTGAATCAATGGTTAAAGTTGTTAAAATTGCTCCCGTTATTCCATAATTTCCCTTCTGTCTACTTTCGACATGTTAAAGTTTTATGACTGTTTCATCATTTAAAGATAGATTCAAGTCCAGATTTTGCCGATTTAGGAGTATTTTGGATAAAAAGTTAATTATGTTCGCTTGGAAGGTTCGCTCAACAGCCCTCCAGGGAAGTCTACTGCTTTAAAATGGTGGCTGTTTACTAATTCTGGCAAGTCTGTCATTTCGCATCTAGTTTTCTATAAATGTGCCGCTAATGCCGCCGAGTCTGTCATTTCGCATCTAGTTCTTTATACATGTGATATCTACCGTAGCATTATGTGGGCGTAGTTTGTAGCGGCTGTCGGCAGCAGTCAGGTATTAGTGTTTTTTTTAATCTAGCGGCATGAATTGAGCCAGAGCCATGAGTTGAGCATTGTCATTACCCAGTTAATGACAAGCATGATGTTTACTCTCGGTCCGTTCCTCATTGCGTCCCGAAGACCGCGCTGACTGTGTTTTAATTTCGCTTTACTTGGCATATTTCAATAATCGGAATTTGGATGTTTGTGAATCGTTCTCGAATCTCCCACGGCCAAACCGCGAATAATCTAAGAATCGGAAATTTCGCACACCTCTAGTTTTAATAGTGTTTATTGTTCAAGAAAGAATATTGACATAGTAGGAATATTTAAATATGTAATATATGTATAATATGCGTAAATAGACATGTCAAAAGGTAAAGTAGATTTGTTCAACATTAAGCTGCTATCAACAGCGGGGATACCACTTCGACAAGGGATACCCGTTCGTCAGAACACCGGCATTTACCAGCTCAGCTAAGAGCTGCCGAGCCGTGTAACTACCGCTACATTTCCTCCAGTATAAACACAGCTTAGCTGGTAAAGTTAGGTACATTTCCTTATGTTCGAAAGCCACGGGTCAGGTAGATTGCGGGTACCGTTACCTGGTAATATTATGTCTGAAAAGCACTTTATAAAAAAGGGCTGAAAGGTAAGGATCTATAATTTCTTGTGCTTCTAATGAACTGAAGACATCAGTCATGTGCGGACAACTTTTTCCCAAATGATGACTTCCTTAGAACTTCTTTTGATTTTTTTTCCTTTTTTTTTTTTCTTTTTACTATATCGCAATGTTATTCTTGGAAAAGTCTGTTCTCTTTTTTGCCATATTAACATGTAATTTTACATTTTATTTTTTAGTCTCGTTCTGTTTTTGGGGGGGGGCATAGTAAAATAACTATGTTCAGACATTTTTTTTTTTTAAACCTATATGAAGTGAAAACATCTTGGTAGTTTATCTAATAATCCAAGCAGTAGATTGAACAGCCAGCAAAAATTAATTGATCACCTCTGAATGATTGGGTTGTAATATTGTTTAACAAAATGTAAATAACACACAATTAAAACATTATTTCCTTAAACTGTTTGGGGTTTTTTGTCCACTGGTTTGTCCATATCACAACAAAATAACTTCAATGTAGAATTAATTACATATGAACAGATGCTGTGTGGAGAAGCAAAACATGGTTACCGCCAATTTTAGTGCATTACAGTGATGCGCCGTGCAATTGGTCCTTCCAGGGAACAACCAGACAGTCCGCCTCTTAATACCACCACTTTTTTTTGCAATTGGGAAAAAAATGGAGACCATTTATGGTTTGGTTAAATGCAATAAATTAGCACAAAAACTATGCCATGTACACTGTTTGGATTATTTATTGTTGAGCAACAGTAATAACTTGACAAAAATTTTAATGAAACGCATCACACTTATCAAAGGTTCTGTGAATAAATTGCTACAGTTGGGTTTTGCTTGTCTCATGAAATTACGGTAAATTAATGGCATGTTGGCAACAGTGGCTGAAATCTGAATGGACAAAAAAGTTTCATCACTACAGCAGAAAAATATTCAAAAATGAACAGTACCTTAATTCAGTCACCGCCAGCTTAGGTCACCGAGTATGTGTTTCGTTAGTTAGTTAAAGAGGGAAAACGATAACGAAAACATTTATTCTAACACTCCTCTACTTCGCGTGGATATCAGGGACAGTGCCTCTGCATTGGCAGAATATATAAATATACTACTGCTATAATACTGTGTATTAGACCAGTCCATCGTATAATGGTTATTTGTCAAAGTTTTGGAATTTCTCCTCCACAAGGCTATTTTTGTTTGTCTTTAGGTACAAGACATAAGTGTGAAGTTTTGTGCCATTCAGTACGCAATTAGTGTCCGCGCCCTCCATAATGGTGTTTCCTTTTGCTTTTCCACAATCAACTGAAAAAGTGATCTGAATTGAATAAACCTGTCAGGACGTGGGAGCGGGCATGGAGGACCCAAATGCAGAAAACAAAAGGTGGCAAGGCAGGGTAGTGATCAACTAAAAAATGTTTTAATTCCGGAGACAAAACTCAAAGTACAAACAAAAGGCCAAAAAAGCAAAGTACTGTACTAATTAAATTCAAACAAAGACTGGGTATGAAACTTACTGAGGGATACAGGCACAATGGGAGCATGGAACAGACATGAGATGAGAAAAGACCTTGGGAGGGACAGGAAGCGACAATGACGCAACAATCCACATGGGGTACTTAAATACAGACATGGAGTAACGTGACAATGACACAGGTGGTTGATACAAGAGGCAGCGGATCGGTCAAGACGCAAGCAAGAGGCCACAACAGGTGAAATATATGGGGAATCACGTGACAAGACACACTAGGGCGCAAACCTAACAACTCAAGGCATGAAAAACCGCGCATTTCTTTGTTTGTAGTTCGTCAAACCGCATATTTCTGTTTTCATTTTGCGTTACTTAGTTGGGAGTTTATCAGTTATCTCTCACCCTGGGGGCAACGCATAGAGAGCGGTCACTAGTGGACAAATTGAGGGCTCGTGCGCGGACACTAAATAAAGGACTATGAATGTGAAATTTTGTGCACTTGTTATGGTTTAGGAAAGGAACAAACATAACCTTGTGGAGCCAAAATTTTCCAAGTTCATTTTTTGGACTGGTCTGCATAGTGATCAACAAGACTGGCTATGGACACAGACTTAAGAATGGGGCCGCAGTCAGTCACCTCCTCTACATGGATGACATCAAGCTGTAAGCTAAGAGTGAGCGAGACATTGACTCACTGAACCACACCACCAAGATCTACAGCAGGGACATCGTAGTGTCATTCAAGCTGCAGAAATGTGGTCGAATGGTGACTAAGAGAGGGAAGGTAGTCCGGACAGAGTGGGTTGCACTCCCAGAAGGCAGGATAGAATATGTTTAGAAGAGCTACATGTACCTTGGAATACCACAGGCACATGGTAACAACGAAGAGGCAACAAGGAAAGCTGCAACGGTCAAATATCTGCAACGAGTAAGGCAGGTCCTGAGAAGTCAGCTCAATGTCAAGAACAAGATCCGAGCAAGTAACAGCTATGCCCTACCAGTGATCAGATACCCTGCTGAGATAATAAGCTGGCCAAAGGAGTAAGTTCAAACCAGAGATTTGAAAACACAGAAACTGCTCACTATGCATGGAGGGTTTCACCCCAAATCCAGTATCCAAAGGTTATACACTAAGCGCAAGGAGGGAGGCTGAGGGTTACTAAGCATCAGGAGTAAGGACCACTATCCAAGACGAAACAACCAAGCTCCACGAATACATCACGAAAATGGCCCCAAGAGATGAAAACTTAGTGAATGTATCAGGCTCTGGAAACTGGGAAAAGAGGAGTTGGAAGAACCATCATGGGAGGAAGAACATCTGCATGAGCTGTACCACCGACAGATAACTAAAGTGTCAGATCTGAACAAGTCCGACCAATGGTTAGAGAGGGCTGGACTAAAAGACAGGACAGAGGCGCTTATGGCAGCACAGGAGCAGGCCTTGAGCAACAGAGCAATAGAGGCCCAGATATACCAAACCAGGCAGGATCCCAGGTGCAGGTTGTGCAAAGAGGCCCCTGAAATAGTCCAGCACATAACAGCAGGGTGTCAGATACTGACAGAGAAAGAAATATGGAACGCCATAACCAAGTAGCCAGTATAGTGTACAGAAACATCTGCGCAGAGTATGGACTGGAGACCCCTAGATCGCAATGGGAAACACCTCCCAAGTTGGTGGAAAACGAGAGGGCTAAGATCCTGTGGGACTTTCAGATGCAGACTGATAAGATGTTTGTGGCCATGCAACTGGACGGCGTGATCATGGATACGCAGCAGAGGACAGCCGTGGTGATCGATGTAGCCATCCACAACAATGGCAATATCAGGAAAAAGGAACACGAGAAACTAGAGAAATACCAAGGGCACAAGGAAGAGCTGGGGAGAGCTTGGAAGGTGAAATCAACAGTGGTGCCCGTGGTCATAGGAGCACTGGGGCCATGTCCCCCACACTGGAGAAGTGGCTCCAGCAGATACATGGAAAAACATCAGACATCTCCGTCCAGTAGAGCGCAGTCCTAGGAACAGCAAAGATACTGCGCAAGACCTTCAATTTCCCAGGCCTCTAGTAGAGGACCTGAGCTTGAGATGAACAGCCACCCACTCTACCAGGAGAGATGGGGGGAGGGTGACCTACAATTAGCAGTTCTGTTATCAAATGGGGGCTGCAAAAGATTGTCACAATTGCCTTCTGGACTGCACTTTTGAGACCCCTGGTCTCTATGAATGTCATAAAAATTTGAAGGAAAAAAAAAATCATATAGCGGGTCAAAATACTGTTAGTAAATACTGTACATAGGAAGCACTCTAGCCATTAAAAAACAAAAACACTCTAACCTGTGAACATGTTTGCTTACTCCAAACTCCTCAAAGTTTATGTGTGTGCATGTGATTAGTCACGTGTGCACTCACTTCACTTCCTTATTCACAACTCTCTCTTTAAACCTTTCTCTTGACTCATTTGCTAAAGGGATTGATTCATCTGTGACAAGTCTGGCTTCAAAATGCGATTGTCAATTTTTGTATGTGTCCTTTTTGTTTGTGGATCTTTGAGTTTCCACCAGTCCAAGCTGATTTGGAGCAAGCAGTACACTGGAAATGATAGACCTGTGATTGGTAAGTAGTGTTCAATCAGTGATGACGGCATTATGGGCACAGGGCCACAGTATTCCATCTTATCAAAGAGTTGAGAGACTGGTTTTCTCCCCAACATGTACAACGTAGTTAATTTTCAGTATACTGCGGAGCAGTAATTTAATTAGAAAATAAATGTTTGAATAGCTGTGTTTCACTGTGTTCATTGTTGTGTTGCTGGTACAGCTTCCTTTTTTGGGTCTAGCTGACTTCCCATTCATCTTGAGATGTAGCCTATTTACTGTTGATATAAATAAGTTTTCAAAGTGCATATTAAGAGCTGAATAATGTTAAATTTTAATTCATAAGTTTAACACATGAAAATAAATATTTAAAGTACTGTATAGACTAGAACTGGTTTAATTCTTTCATGCACGAAATGGGATTATTATTATTTTTAACCATAACAGGCACTCATTTAACTCAATGGCTACCACTGACGGCACTAGATAGCCAATACTTTATTATATATATATATAAAAAAAAAAGTAAATAGAAAAGTAAAAGGATGTAAACTATCTTCAATTTTAATGTATATCCTACATTCTTAAGTAGTTAAAATTGAGGTTTTGCATTTATATGTGAGGAAATGAGGGAAAATATAAAGTAGGAGATGGAGGATGTGATTTATACATAGAATCCAAAAATGTAAGCAAAAATGACAAGTTCAGTAAAATAGTTTTTAAAAAATGCGAACAGAAATGCAACAGAAAATTGATCAAATCTTTAAGAGAAAGGAAAGAGTAGAAGAGGCTTATTTATTTTATTTGCTCTGATGGGGAGGTTCGGAACATCTTCCATGTCAAAGTGCACTTTGGACTTATTTTTTTTTCTCATTTATGTTAGGCTACTTATTTTGTCATTTTTTAAAAAGTCAATATTTGCATGATCTTCAAAATATATTCCATTTCACTGCATAATTTAGGTCATTTATACTTATTTTTGTTAATGTATGTTACATATATCTTTATTATATATATATAAAAAAGTAAATAGAAAAGTAAAAGGATGTAAACTATCTTCAATTTCAATGTATATCCTACGTTCTTAAGTAGTTAAAGTTGAGGTTTTGCATTTATATGTGAGGAAATGAGGGAAAAATATAAATTAAGAGATGGAGGATGTGATTTATACATAGAATCCAAGAATGTAAGCAAAAATGACAATTTAAGTTCAGTAAAACAGTTTAAAAAAATGAAAAGGTGGTGGGGGCTTAGCGTTTTGAGTTCACCAAAAGACATATACAGAAACAAAACAAAGAACGTTTCTTTTTCAAGAAATTATTTTTTCCGTATATTTGAAGGACTATTATCATCCTGTAAAAGTGTCTAGCTCTTTCATACTGTAGGCTAAATTATACTTGATTGTGTGTTTCCTCTTGTGTCCTCGCAGGTATTTTGACTCAGATTGTTTCAGACGAAGTAATGAAACAGTATGGGAGCACATACATTCCTGCCTCCTATGTTAAGTACATCGAGTCTGCAGGCTGCAGAGTGATGCCTATCAAGTCAGTTGTGATCATTTGTAGCCAAATACTGAAACCTTTCATTCAATTTTCCAACTTCACCCACACAGACTGACTCTTACAACTGCTGAGTACAAAAACATCTTTAGTAGGATAAATGGGTAAGCAAACATTAATTAAATCATCAGTCATCTGACTTGTGGGCTGACTTGTGATTTTTTTTCCAGTCTCCTTCTCATCGGCGGAGCTTCCAATCTGGAGACATCTGATTTTGCTAGGGTGGCAAAGATTTTTTATCAGCTTGCTGTTGAGGTTAGTAGCCTAACTTTAGTTCCTCTTCCTATAATGACTAGCCTGGCAGACCAGATTGATTGTTCCGTATATCTTCATGAATATATTCCACATATACTGTACATCTGGTAAAAATCCAATCCAGACCTGTTTCGTGTGAAGAACTTTCAAAAAATAAATACGGCTGTTGATTGGACAATGACTCATCGGAACCTGGACAAACATTGTTTCCCGTCAAAAATGAAAGTGATGCTCTTTGCTCTTCTTTTAATGAGGATATTGAGTGTATTTCAGACAAAACGACCTCTCTACAAAACCCGCTTTGAATTCCGCCAGACTATGCAAGCAGATTCATGTCTGCAGCTCCCGCCTTTTTCTCCTGATTGGCTCAAACATCACGTGGTTGGACAGTTGATATTTGCAAGACAGTAAACTGGATGAATCTGAATCAGAAAGTACCTTTTTGCCTACAAGGCTATACAATATAATGACCGTATTAGAGTAAAAATACAAAGGGCCTTGGCACATTCAATGTTTTTGTCAAGTTTAAAAAAAAAAACAATGTATTTTGAAAAAGGGGACATTTTAAACCAAATTTCGGAAATGATGATGACATTACAGGCCAATGATGCAGGGGATTACTTCCCAGTGTGGGGTACGTGCTTGGGAATGCAACTTCTCACTGTCCTGGTTTCTGGTCACAATCTGCTGGAAAACGTCACTGCTGAGAATGTGGCTCTATCCCTCAACTTCACTCGAGGTTTGTCACTCATTTGTCTTATTGTTAGTGCAATACAGTTAGGATGTCACCCTCACAGTTCTGAGGTTTGGGGTTTGATTCAGCTTTGTCTTCCTCCCACATTAGCAAAAGATACAGCACAGTTCTCTGGTAATACAGTATGTAAGGAAAGTTAAAACATTTTGTTTCATGAGAAACATTTAAATTAGGGCTGTCAAACGATTAAAATTTTTTAATCGAGTTAATTACTGCTTAAAAATTAATTAATCGTAATTAATCGCAATTAATCGCAATTCAAACCCTCTATAAAATATGCCATATTTTTCTGTAAATTATATATATATTCTGTAAAATAATTTGTTGGAATGGAAAGATAAGACACAAGATGGATATATACATTCAACATATGGTACATAAGGACTGTAGTGGGCATTTCACTCTGTCATTTAAATCTGTCTATGCTGTCCTCACTCCGAAGCGTCTACTTTTTCCAAAGCTAGACAGCTAGTGAACGACGCCTTAATAATCAGACTTCTTCCTTTTTCATCTGATTTATTAATAAAATGGCCTCAAACCACTGTCCTCTTTAGACCGTAGTGAAACTACAAAAAAAAGTACACAAGCATTGAATTAGCAACAACGTTAGCTTAGCACGCTATACAGGTTCACTAAACATAAACAAAAAGCGTCTCATACAAAAAATATAACATTTCGCTGACTAACATAATATGTACATTCTTTACAACACCCATACTTACGGACAAATCTTGTCCAAGGATCATATAAGCACAACATTACAATGGAGGCGCCAGCCCGAGACGTCCTGCAGCCATATTGAACTGGCAAGAAAGCAATAAACCATGTCGCAAAGCGACCACAAGAGTTCACTGTTAGACAGTAGTAAAAACCTTGCTGTAAAACTTACCAAAAGGCAGAATACTGTCTGAGCGGGACATGTGCGTTAATTGCGTCAAATATTTTAACGTGATTAATTAAAAAAATTAATTACCGCGCGTTAACGCGATAATTTTGACAGCCCTAATTTAAATATTAGTTATTATATTATGAAATTATGTCAACCAACACTTTTTTCCCCCAAAGAAGGTACATGACTCAGCAGAAAGAAGGTACATGACTCAGCAGAAATGTATAAAAAAATAAATGAGATGACAAAGGTGTCATGTTGTCGAAGTGCATCTATGATGTTTTGACAAAGGTGTAGGTTTGCATAGGGATGGTATGGGCATAACAGAAGCAACTTTTCAGGATACTTAAATTGTCCCTACCAACTTTTAAGCAACCTTATTTGAATTATATAATGGGTTCAGTTATATAGGTAATTTAGATTGTCTTCCCAAATGTAAGGATAGAATTGGCCCTACCAATTATAAGTAAATCAATTTCATTATGTTCAGACATTTACCCCTTTTCATTTGCTGAATGTGCCAGTCCTTTATTTCCCCCTTCAAACGCACGTTTGATTGGCTGATGACTTGACCCACAGCTGCCACGTCACACACACTCACACTAACCACACAGCCCCGACAGAAATACATGTCGATCGCTGATAACATGCCAGCTTTTCCACCCCCTTCGAAGAGGAGGGTTATCAGAAGTTTTTTTTCAGCCAGCAGCAGCCACTATAAGTAAAGTAAAATTACGTATATGTTCTGGAGGTGCTGCATAACCTCATATGTTGCTCACAGAACATAATTAACAATGTACACTTAAACGGTGCTGCATAACCTCATATGTTGATCACACAACATAAAACAACATAATGATAATTACCTATGGTCATTGAAAAAAAATTAAATGGTATTTAAGAATCATGGAGCAACCCATCCCAGAAAGAGAAAAAAGTATATATTTTTTTGTTCGCCTTCAACGTAATGAGCACTCCTGATACAGCCTATCAAATAATTAGCTTCATATTCGTGGGAAATGTAGCCCTGACCTCTGTTCACCCAATCTGTTTGGTTTTATTAATGTCCCGTCCCTAGCAAATAGTGTCCATGAAGGTTATGCTGTAATATGGTCCCTACCAATGTTGAGACCAAAACTACTCCCTTGTGATTCGACCCCCATTTTTGCAGGAAACATAACACCGAATAATAAATAAATACTATAGTCTGTTTTAAAAAAATGTTGCCCTAAAACCTTAATTTTTCTTCGGTTCTAGAATGACCCCAATATGTACCCTGTGATTGACTGGTTAGCAATACTAGTTTTATCCCTGCATTTGCCCAAAGTCAGCTGAGACCCTCAGAGAAGAAAATGCAATATTTGCATACTGTACATGTAGAATCTTGATTGATACAGGGCAGTCATAGATTGAGTGGCAGTACTGAATCCTACCACTTCGTGGAAGCAAAGAGGAATTTAAACATTTTTTTTTAGCGGACAGTAAAGCTACACATGCCAAAAATGCTTAGATTTGTTTGATGCTGTGAAAGAGGTATTATTCGAACATTGTTTCAACATCAGGAAATGTTTTTCTCATTTTTCTCTCACATGTAATAAGACATCAAAGCATATAATAAACATAACATACTTATGAACTTATTAAAAAGGTTATTTTTGGACTATAAGCCACTACCTTCCCCTCTTGCTTTAAACCTTGTTTTTTAGTCTGTTTTGTTGTTGTTGTTTGTTTGTTAGTTTGTTTTTACCGGCTAATGAGCACCATGTCTTTGGATTTAAATATCCAATGACACAGTGTGGACACTGGTGTAGTCCAGGGTGTCTTATATATAAAATACAATTTAACAATTACATTTTAATAACTGTACAAAACCGCTATTTGAAAGAGAAAAAAAAAAAAAAGACAGTAATTGGGGTCAGGGGATGAATATAATTCTTGAACAGTTTATTTATAGATTCCTTTGCAGCACGGGACTCTAAAGCTTCTGCCAGTGGGCAGCAGTTCATATGTTCTCTGTGCGCAACATGTGATAGCTACTGTGGATTCCATTTGCGTTACTGCAAAAGAAGCAGCAACAAATAAAATGTCTTTTAATCGTTGCCCTTACAGCGGCCTTCTCCAGTCGCATGTTTGCTGCCTTCCCCAAGGAGTTGATGAAGGCTTTGCAAGAAGAACCTCTCACTGGCCATTTTCATCACTATGGAATCACAGTGAAAGTAGACCAGAGCATGTTTGATGTTGTCAAATAAAATTTTTGTCAACTTCTTATTTAAACCGAATTGATTAATACGTCCTATATTTTGTCCCCAGGCCTTCATGCAAAATAAAGAGCTGATGGATTTCTTCTCTGTCATCTCAACAAATGTTGGTCAAAATGGGGCCCACTTTGTCTCAACCATTGAAGGTTTGTAAAAATGTATCACAAAATATGCCAATAATGAAATCGCAACAATTGACTTCATTGATGCATGAATGTCAAATTTATGTCAGTCACAATAGTAAACATTGGAGCTTTTAATATGTGCAAATGTGAGATATAGGGATCATGCCCGATCGGGAATAGCAACTTTACCATAGCTTGTCTATCTTTATAGTGTAAAACTACTACGAATCCAAGCTTTTTGAATACAAACATTTCTAAATTTCGAATCATGTGGTACACATTGTACAGTACGTACTATATGTGAAGTACTATGAAGAATTACTGCAGCAGCGCAGTCATGTTTAAAGCAATGAACATCAATGAACCAACGCTTCCTGTGTGGATGAGTTGTGCTGGTGGGAAAGTCAGCTGCTTTGGGCGCTGGCTCTGACATATGTAGCAATTAGTGCTTCAGTGTTTACTGACCCTAAACTGCTGGATCTATGCAGGGACAACAATTACAACCAGTCATAGATAGGTTGAGCAATGTTTTACTGAGCTCTTGTCATGAATTCTATTGGTTGTTAATACTAGTTTAATGAAACTAAAGTGGGCACCACCATCTTTTCTATCCAGTTCTGATGACTGTCAACCACAAATCGCACACAGAGCTCTTCTCTTAGATTTGGGATTGGATGTGCGAATCATTGTTTGTGTAGGTGTAAGTTTTATGATAGCTGTATTGTGCCATTAAAAAAAAATGCTTTGCCACTTTGCAGAAAATTGTGGAAAGGTACACATACAGTCTTGCATATAGCTCCCAAAAATGTGCAAATGGTTCAGTTTGTGAATGCCGAACTGTGAATTTGAGGAATGTAGAACTTTGTTTTCATATTTATTCGCAAAGTGTCTTCTATTTTCTGTATGCATTTGAATTGTCAAAGCCGTGATAAGATGCCATAGGAATTTATTGTTTACTCTTTGCCACCTGCTAGTATTTTTACACGGTGTACAGCCCATTGCTCAGCCCAGGGGGATGATCTTAACTTGCTCATTTGTATAAGGATAATATACGCACAGTATGCGGTATCTGGTCCAGCCCACGAGAAGAACCCTTTTTTTTTTTTTTTTAACTACAGCTAGTCCCCGGGTTACGAAAGAGTTCCGTTCCTAGGCTGGCGATGTAACTCGAATTTCCACGTAAGTCGGAATTTATCCTTTTAGTACCTCTAAATACAAAATAACTGTCTAAAAACATGTATTATACGTCATATTATTAAGATCAAGTAAAAAATAAGATACTGTGTGGTACGTGGTGTTAAATGCCATTATATTGAATCACTATTCGAACTAAAAGAAAAAATACAAATATTTGGGCTTTATTCTCGAATGAGTCGCTTTGCTGAGAGAAAGGGGCGCTGTGGAAAGAGTAGGGAGGTGAGAGAGGGGGGGATATCATGTCAGTCATCAGGTCGCTTCTTAACGGAAGCCCGTCGTCCGAACTAAAAAAAAAAAAAAAAAAACAGATTGGGACTCGCAAGAGGAGTCTGCACCAGAGGAGAAGTAGCAGAAGCGGCAGCAGCAGCATGGGAACAGGGAAGTGGGAAGTCTGTAAAAGGCGCATTGTCGGCGGCCAGGGAAAAACCGGAGGTTGGGGCAGGCGTCATGACTCTCCCAAGCCGAAAAGGGCGCTTCTCAGGTGGACACATTAGAACCGGAGATGACAGCGGGTGGCTGCTTGAGCCCAGTCTGAAAAAGGCGCTTTGTCAGCGGTCAGAAGAGAACTGGAGGTTGGGGCAGGCGTCATGACGCTCCCAAACCGAAAAGGGCGCTTCTCGGGCGACACATGAGAACCGAGATGACAACGGGTGGGACTTGCAGTCAGGAACTGCAGGACAACTGCAGGACGGCGGCGGCGCTGCTGGGCGAGGAGGCATGGCAGAAACTAGGTACTATTTACGCAACAACAACAAAAACAAAAACATGACTGGAGACATAATGGCAGACGAGACTTCGCTGTCGTGGAGTCCAAATCGTGTAAGTGTGAGTAGGGTTTGTCGTAAGTTCGTAACCCGGGACCACTTGTACCTCCGAGGCCCAGGCAGGAGTTTAAAACATGTCTTTTGTTTATATTTTTTAATACTTTATTTCACTTTTTTTTTTTTGTATTATTCTTATAATCGTTTGTTATTTTTTTGTCATGTCGTTTTGTTATTAAACCTGCACCTTCCTGTGTTCTATAGAATAAAAGATACCTGCTGTAGAGGAATTTGGCTCTAAATGTTGTTGGACTAAATTATTTATTATTATCTACACAGAGAACACGGTAATTGGTTTATTTGTTTAATTGGGATACCTGCCCTTTTATGAATTTGTAGACTACATTGAGCTTGTGTACATCCTGCTCTTCGGGAACGCTAGTTTGAACAAATCTATGGGAAAACTGTCTATTTTCCTCCATTTTCACATCGTGTATGAAGGATGTCCAGGGGTCCCGATATTTTTGTCTATGTGGTAATGCAAAGATCTATGAAATATTCTAATAATATGTTCTAATCACAGGCAAAAAATACCCCTTCTATGGAGTGCAGTGGCACCCAGAAGTGAACCGTTTTCAGTGGGACAGCAAATTGAGCTTTCCCCATTCGTCTCATGCTGTCCAGCTGTCGTCACTCCTGGCCCAGTTTTTTGTCAATGAAGGTCAGCCTCTAACATAGTCTAACCACTAACAAGTAGGGATATGCTTTTGACCTCATTTGGCAGTGATGTGGCACTTTTCAATTGTGTATCTTGCTATCCATTTTCTATAGCGCTTGTCCTCATTAGGTTGGGTCACTGGTGAGCTGCAGCCTATTCCTATTGACTTTGTGGTATTTAGTAGTTTTTACTGTTTTTAATCACATTCCAAATAATTATGTCAATTATTCTAAGATTATACGGAAGCACTATATGGCAGCAGCATACATTTTGAGTCATCGGTTGTACAGAACGTTGAAATGTCTATGTGTGTAATAATTTGGACCAGTGCATGTTAATTTTTTTTTTATTTTTTAAGAATAAAAAACACTTAGCAGTGGAAAGTTTGTTCAAAAACAATCAGATAAAAATGGGAGCTTCGTAATCATTTGGAAACACATCATGTGAAATGACATGAGCAAGTTCTTAGTTTGTTCAAAGGGAGTAAGAGAGAGGTTGTGCACAAATCACATGTCTTATTTCTGTTTTTTTCCATTTGTTTGTAGGGAGGAGAAGTTTGCATAACTTTGATGACCCTGAAAAGGAGGCCTTGGCACTGATTTACAACTACATGCCTATATTTGCGGGAAACTTCAGTGGTTATGAGCAGATCTATTTCTTCTGAAAAGCTGTCCTCAAAAAGGTCACTTCCCGAGGCAAACGAGTCACGCACCACCACATACCCTCAAACTAGTAGTTGTTTCTTGATCAAGCAACCCCGTATATGCATCTTTTGCCATGTACGTCTTGTTGTATTTAACACTCATTCATATTATACAGTATATCATGCTAATCACTCAAATCATGAACAGGGAATCTCAGATAGTTCTACTAGGGCGGTACTAAAAATAAAAACATATATTATTAAATGAATTAATTGTGTATCCTCAATTCAACTCATTTTTGTTTATATAGCTGGAAGAACCACAGTTCCAACAAAATGCTTTTCAGAAATGCGGAGCATTAGAATTTATGACATGATGTCATGATATTAAGGTGTGTTTATTTAGGGGTCCTCAAGTCCCCGGTATCTGTGCACTAACTGCTGAGATGCTAAATTTGGTGGGGATAGCATCATCGAGTGGTTCACCCACACATATTCAATCAAGTGTGCGAGTCAGAGAACCTTCCCAGCGGACCAGATGGGTCATCCTACCCTTCTGGAAACGCAAGGGTGACAGGTTAGTCAGTGGCAACCATAGAAGCATCACTCTCCTTTCCATCCTTACCAAGCTCTTTCCCAAGATCTTGCTCAGTCAAGCTCTCCCAGCCATCAGCAACAACAACCTCTCGCACTTATAAACGATACGTACAATGAAGAAAGTAAGTATTTTAACACTCTGCTATTTTTCAAGTTCTCCCACTAAGAAATCATGGAGGGGTTTGAAATTTTCATCGTAGGTGCATGTCCACTGTCAGAATCTAAAAAGAAAAATCCAGAAATCACAGTGTATGATTTTTTTAACGATTTATTTTTGTGATACAGCTGCAAATAAGTATTTTAACACCGGAGAAAACGAATATTAATATTTGGTACAGTAGCCTTTGTTTGCAATTACAGGAGTCAAACCTTTCCTGTAGTTTTTCACCAAGTTTGCACACACTGCAGGAGGGATCTTGGCCCAGTCTTCCACACAGATATTCTCTAGATCAGTCAGGGGTTTCTGGGCTGTAGCTGAGAAACATGGAGTTTGAGCTCCCTCCAAAGAATTTCTATTATGTTTAGGTTGGAGACTGGCTAGGCCATGCTAGAACCTTGATATGCTTCTTACACACTCACTCCTTGGTTTTCCTGGCTGTGTACTTCGGGTAATTGTCATGTTGAAATACTCAGCCACAAACCATCTTCAATGCTCTGACTGAGGGAAGGAGGTTGTTCCCCAAAATCTCACAATACAGGGCCCCAGTCATCCTCTCTTTAATACAGTGCACTCATCCTGTCTCATGCACAGAAAGACACTTTCAAAACATGATGCTACCACCCCCGTGCTTCAAAGTAGGGATGGTGTTCTTGCGATAGTACTCATCATTCTTCTTCCTCCAAGCACGGTTAGTGGAATTACGACCAAAAAGTTCTATTTTGCTGTAATCTGACCACAAAACTTGATCCCATGACTCCCTTGCATCATCCAAATGGTCTTTGGCAAACTTAAGATGGCCATCCGGAACCACCCGTGCCATGCATGATTTTAAACTATGACGTCTTAGTGTATTACCGACAGTAACTTTTTAGGTCATTGACCAACTCCTGTTGTGTAGTTCTGGGCCAATTCTTCACCTTTTTTAGGATCATTGAGACCCCACGAGGTGATATCTTACATGGGGCTCCACCCCGATTGAGATTGACCATCATGTTTAGCTTCTTCCATTTTCTAATGTTTGCTTCAACAGTGGACCTTTTTTTCACCAAGCTGCTTTGAAATTGCTCCGTATCCTTTTCCAGCCTTGTGGAGGTGTACAATTTTGTCTTTGGTGTCTTTGGACAGCTCTTTGGTCTTGCCAATATTACAAGTTTGAATCTTACTGATTGTGTGAGGTGGACAGGTGTCTTTATGCAGCTATCGACCTCAAACTAGTGCATCTGATTTAGGATAGTTTATGGAGTGGAGGTGGACTTTTAATAGGCGGACTAACAAGTTTTTCAGGGTCAGAATTCTAGCTGATAGACAGGTGTTCAAACACTTATTTGCAGCTGTATCACACAAATAAATTGTTAAAAAGAAAATCATGCATAGTGATTTCTGGATTTTTCATTTTAGATTATCGCTCTCACAGTCGACATGCACCTCCTGTACGGTGAAAATTTCAGACTCCACCATGATTTCTAAGTGGGAGAACTTGCAAAATAGCAGGGTGTAAAAAAAAACTTATTTTCTTCACTGTAGTTGAAGACCTTATTTAGAACAGTTAGGTAAACGTGCAAATACTGTAAATCATTAAAAAAAAAAAAAAAAACTACTTTAAAATATTAGGAGTTACGTGCTAATTTTTGTTTGGTGTCTGACATTGGCATCGTTACGCCTATTTTATGGGAGCTGAAATATTCATAAGCACCCCTAAATAATGTGGTGTCGTTTTATCCCCCCCCTCCAAAAAAGATGACATATTCACAATGAAGTGCCAGAACATTAGATTGAATAAGTAATCATATAACATGTCATTACTAACTTGAATATGATCATAAATCTGTCAGTTTTCCCTCACTTCGTAAAGTGAGGAAGAGAGCCCCTTCAGTGAGTTTGATTGAAGTAATAGAGCAACTAGTAAGGGGCATTCACATTTTTTTTCCATTTGGCAAGCCAGTGGTCAGGCAACATCCAGGAGAGGTGTGGCAGTGGAGAACGACTGAAAAGTCTGATGATGTGTGTGGCAGTCGTTTCAAATAATAGCTATGCATTTGTAGCATGGTGCAGACAGAGATTAAATACTTCAGTCTGTTGCTACACATGTAATTTTGTTTAATTTTCATTTTTCTTGTACAGCTGAACCAAGAAAAAAAAAAAACGTCTGTCTTGCACTGCAGCACACAGACGGCTCATTTGTTATTCGCTCTAAAATGCGAATCCTTATATAATTATATTAATTAACAAATACACGTTTTTGTGACAAAACATTTAACTTCTACATTTTAGACACTACTAACATTCACTCGTCGACCGCTCGACCATTGCGAACACATCTATAGTCATACATAAACATACTTAACGATTTACATATTTCTGAACTATATTAACATACAGTACACATCACAATCATCCTAAAATAAAGCAATCCACTAATATACACAGTCAAATTATACTGTTTTTCTCACCTGAAACAAGAAAAAAATACTAGTTTACAACGTCCGTCTTGCATTGCTGCAAAGACAGTTCATCTCTTATTCGCTCTAAAATGCGAACATTTATTGCCCATGCACGCCAAGAAGCGAACGCTAAAGCGAACCCCTTCTGGTTTAAAACCATAAGTACAACAGTCTTTTCAGGCTGAAACTTGTGTGTATATTTTCCACAAACACAACGAAAGATGAAATATTTTAAACATAGGGTGAATCTATATGTGGACACAACAAAATATTAAAATAACTATTTTAAAAGTATTTAATTATTGTTAACTATTTAAATTATTATTATTTATATAAGTTATTAAAACAATGGAAGGCAAAAAAAAAAAAGAGGGGAAAAAAAAAAACCAAACCCAAAGGTGATTCAAAGCCAGGGGCGGACTGGGACTAAAAAGCAGCCCTGGACTTTGGCTCGGCCCAGCCCACAAGAATCGCTATACGAAGGGAAACACAGACCCCCTAGGGGTCCGGGGGCATGCCCAAATGCATCAATTTCGTGCACTTTGAGAGAAAATGAAGAAAATGTGTCTAGACTGTGACTGTCTGACTTGGGGCGCTCAAAGTACTGCAAGGCTGAACTGGAGTTGGGTTCATTTTCTGTACTAGCTCTATGATCAACCTGAAAAAACAAATGAAAGCAAATTTATTTTTCAAAGCAAGTTTTATGTATCTAATTTATTATAATATATCTCTGTCTATAAAATGATTTCATTGTTCATGCCATAATTCAGTGGTCTCCAAACTACTCCACATAGCGCCGCAGCGGGCGCAGGATTTCATTCCAACAAAACAAGACAACACCTATGCACCAATCTGGTGTTTTACAAGTGCAGTCAGGTGCTGCTTGTTTTAGCAGAAACTTCATTGGTTAAACTGTCGGTACTCGATCGGTTGAAACAAAAACCAGGCCCCACAGCGGCCCTTGAGGACCGGTTTGGAGACCCCTGCCACAATTAATCTTGCCATACAAATAATACATTTCAATGAAAATACAATAAACATTTCAAGACAAATCCTGAATACATAACCTTCATTGGAAAGTTTTAACCAGAAAACAAAACGATATATACATGATTAAAAAAAATATATCATACCAATTTAACTTACTAAACTTTAAAGTAAAACCATTTTATTAATATTTTGTTATATTTCATATGAATTAATATTGCTGCTGCGTGTGCATACGTTGTTTTACAGCTAAAATATTTTTCCTTAGGAGAGTGATAGTAGGACTAGCATACTGTAACTTGACACGATTGCAAATGGACTAGCTGGCACTAAGCCACTAACCCTTTAATTGTCATTTAAAATGTAGCTACCTGGTGGATAACAATTGCCGGTATACCGAGCAAGTGACCCTCTTCATCCCCTTTTTACTTGCCCTGCGCTTGTCTGGGGAACTTCCACCAGCTTATCATTTCAACCCTCCCTCTTTTCTCTCTCCCTGCACTGGCTGCACGTCAGAGCGGCGCCCGCTACCCCTCTCACCATTGCCGGGGGCTAGGCTGCTGTTACCCGACGTGGCCGTTGCAGCCAGACTGCTGCCTGCGAAAATATTTGTCAACTTAAGACATTTTAATGCTTTGCTCTCCTGTTTCTTTGTTTTTTTTTCTCCCTAACCTAAGTTCTCCGAGCCACCCTTTTTTTCTTACTTTTGCCACCACCATCCATATTGTGCATTACCGCTCGTCGCTAGTTTGCTTCTACAAAGAACTAATGAAGGGTACTTTGTGTTTTCTTCGTTCTTCTATCAGACTGGCGATGAACAGCCAGGCGCATTGCTGCCACCTGTCGGATTGGATGCGAGATGTAGATAATGAGAGGCTAGGGGGGATAAAAACAGTGATGTATAATGAATGGCGGCCGCCGGCCGTCCAGGGCACCGGCCGTTCTGTGATCCTCCAGAACCCACAGATTACCAGTCCGCCCCTGTTCAAAGCCAATGCAAACAGAACTCACAAGGACATATCATCTGTTGGCTGTAAATGCACAGACAATTGACTTCAAATTCTTCAAATTTGTAACGACGTGAAACTGGTCGATTGGCCACTGTCCTGCTTTACAATGCGGTCAGAACCTGGACAACGCGCCTGCTCGGAAAACACCTTAAAGTCTGGATATTGTGGAGGATAGCTGGGGTAGATGGCGGCCGCTGTGTCTGACCACACTCGAAGAGGAACGATATCGAGGATGTTTCCTTTTGGTGCTCTTCTGGCAGCTTCTGATTGTGCCAGGTGGGACAGTGATCACTGGTACGGTCCTTCTGAAGGACCTAGTGACGCCAGTCCCCCAGACCATGAGTCCACAACCGAAATGGCGATGCAACCGACTACGAAGCTGCACAACCTTGAGGTGAATGTTCGTTGGGAGTCAGCAAGGAACGAAAACTGCGACGAGGATTAAGTCAACAAAAGGAGGGTGGCGGACACGGCCTACCATCGGTCCTCAGCTATTCCCTATCTTCTGGATCGAATCAACTGAATAAACTAATTACTGAATTATAAACTAGTCTACTGGATCTAATCAACCTTACGAGCACATTGCCACGATCGATTATGGACTATTGGGAAAATGAACAATCAGAGGGGATGGTTATTATAAAAAATTTAAAAAACTTGTAATCATTACGAAATCTGAATGTCAAAAATTGATACTCGATATTTTATGCGTCCTATATGGTATACTGGGGACGGATTTCAATAAGCTTCGGCTTCTCCCGTCAGCCCTTTTCTTTTCGGGTTGAATTAATTGTAAACACATATAAATGCTGTATATTTGTTTGGATTTGTCATGCCTGAAGGGAAAATAAATAAATAATTAAAAAAAAAAAAAAAAAAAAAGAATTCAGCAACTTATTGTACTTTAAAAGTGTTGAAATTACATAAAATGCACATATTACTTGTATTTTTACTTTTAAACATTGTATGGCTCTCATATTTTAAATTTAAAATGGACTACATTTAAAAATATGTGGTCTTTATGGCTCTCTCAGCCAAAAGTTTCCCAACCCCTGTCCTAGGGGCTAATCCCCCCCGTTCTTAAAACCTAGTGACGCCCCTGGTGGCTCATCATTATTCATTTCAGAGAATGACCACGGATGCAACCCCATGGGTCCAGACGACTCGGGCGCACATTGGTCCCCAACACACGTCACTATAATTCTCGAGGGAGGGAGCGATGGGCGGGTGGGAACTGGAAAGAAAATCCCCAAACGAGCCAGTGCTCCACTTCGGCTCTCTCGCAGATGCTGCTGGTCTCTCAGTTCTTATGATTCCTCTTCCTAACTGACAACAGAACAGGGATGAGAAGCTCGCCCTTTTTTCTTGCCCTTGCGCGTGGATGAAGCAGAGGATAATGCAGTTCGGGTCTTGCGCGCTCGTCTCCATCAGGTTTTGCTCCGTGACCTCATCTTGATCGCCGGCCACTTTGTACAGGTCTGCCATCCGCTTCTTTGAAACAGTCGTCGGATTTTCAAAGAGAGAGAACCCCCCCGACGCATTGATGCACCCCTCGCAGTGGTGCAACGGTAAGCATCACTCCGCTACAATATGAGAAAAACACGTTTATTGCGTGCAATAGCACCCTCACTGACCGTGTAGCAGTGAAATTGTAGTAAAACAATCGCAGTATGAAGCAATTTGCTTCATTTTGCACGCAGTCGCCTTGCTGCTGTTTGGTGAGAAACAATTCGTCCCTTTGTGCTACTGAACGCGCCTCCTGTTTCGGAGCAGAAACATTACTAAGTGGCAAAAGAATGACATTCTGCAGCGGGGGGGTGCTTTGTTATCTATCTGTGATCAGTGGGGGATTTATATAACAAACATGGGACAATTACATACCAGGACAACCGCACTACTTTTATCACTCCCCACAAAAAAAAAAAAAAAACACATTAACTTATTGGCTGCCATTGACGGCGATAGACGTCTATTCCTTCTTGAACTGGGATGATTTGGCAGTTATGGTCGTCAATGGCCCCCAATGAGTCAAATCTCAGCTCATGTGTGGAGGTTGTATATGCTCCCAAAATGTACTTCACCTTCTCATATTTGACATTATTTACTTGTTGAAAATAATGTAAAAATCCATAATAGCACACTTGACTAATGGGCAGTATACAGTACATCTTCTTTACGTTTCTGAGATTCATGATTGGAATCCCGGCTTCTTTCTTCCTGTGTGGCGTTTTCATATCCTCCCAGTGCTTCCATTATAATACATATCCTATGTAACAGGAAGTTTGCAATTAACATTATTTACTTGTGTTGTTTGCCTCACAATTATCAAGTTTGAAGTTCCAATCTCAGTTCTTGTGTGGATGTTACACATCATACCAGTTTTTTTTGTTCGTTTTTCGAATATAAATATGTTTTCTCATACATTTCTCAATAGTACGCTCATTTAAAACTAAATCAGAGGTTTCAAACTAGAGGCAAGGGGCCAAATCTGGCCTGTCACATCATTTTATGTGGCCTGTCAGCAGGGCCGGCCCAGCCTATACGCAGACTGTGCAGCTGCTTAGGGCCCCTGACCACTAAGGGGCCCCCAATCTGGCAATTGTTTAATTTATATTCTATTTTGTTTACTACAGTTTGCTTTATTTGACATTTGTGAGTTTTGATACTTGATTACAAGCTTAAAAAAATAAACGTTCTTCCTTAACTTCTTTCTTTCCTCTTTTAGAAAAAGGTTTGGCGCTATCTACCATAAGTACTTACAATCATTTGGGGTGAGAAGTTTGAAGTACGCAGTGTAACAAAATCTGATTAATACACAAAATATGGACGGATGGGTTAGATTGCATGTATGGGTTTCACAGTACACTGTGACAAAATGGTGGGCCAAAAATATGGGCCCCTTTGCATTATTTTGCTTAGGGCCCCCAAATGGCCAGGGCCGGCCCTGCCTGTCAGTTGCCCTAAATAATAAAATCATGTGGCTCGGCGTTGTGTTCCTTGCTAAAATAAACATTTTTTAAAAATCTTATAAGCACAGTCTTTTTACACTCAATTATCATCTTCTAAAAATGACACGCCCAGGGAAGTCCCAAGTCCTTAATATTGACTTTTCTTCTCCTTTACCAAAAATGTTTTATATAAACCGTAATTTTCGGACTATAAGGCGCACCTGACTATAAGCTGCCACCATCTAATTTGACACAAAAACGGCATTTGTATATAGATAAGACTTTATTTGATAGATAAACACTTTATTTGGCCATTACTGCTCCCTTGTGGGAGACAGTCAACTCTGCTGCCACCTGCTGTCAACACTGTTGTCGTCCAACATGCCTTCTAGCATGCAATGCAGCGCTACAGACGGGTTTGATTTTTGGGGCGGGGGGGCACAACATGTTGATGACCCCGAAACGCAGTGTGAAAAATAAAATTTACAAGAATATTTATAATTATAAGTTGCATTTTTTTGTTTCCCATCTTGAGGGGAATTCTAAATCAGGCTACTTAGGACAGCTATACTTTTCGCCAAGATCGTCATCCATTGAATATGGTACACCTGCCGGTGCCTTGCCAATGTAGTTACCCCCGCCAAAAATCGTATTCCCTGGGCGGAGCCGCTGCGCTGCACTGATTTGCTTGATTTCCGTGTTTTGGTGATGTGGTTATCTACCAGGTTTTAAAACATGGCCCATCCATCCATTAAAAAAAAAAAAAAAAATCTGTCGTATAACCTAACATACATACTGAACGTAAAAAAAGGCAATGTTTTACTGTTTTACTCGTAGGATGACCAATAACTGTTATTACTGTAATTCAAGTCCTGTATGGAGTTCCTACAGTTTCATAAACACCGATGTCCAAAATATATAACTGGTTCTTTTCTGGGTTCAATTAATTGTTTAAGTCGACATAACTCATAACTAAGGTGCTAGTCACATGATCTGTTCAAAAAATAATTTTGACCCCATTATTAAAATATCTTTTTTTGGTCATTTCATTAATTGTTGTTGTTTGTTTTATTGCTTGACAACTTTTATAAACAATATTTTACCGGAAAACTCTTGATTTAAAAATCATTTATAGGAAAGTCAATTTCATGCAATAACACTTTTGGGCCACCAGGGGGGGGGGTGTAGCTGGCCCCCCTGGTCCCCCCCTTAAGCTCCGCGTATGGCAACAGATGTTAACAACTATCAAAATACATGTTCTGTGCTAATTATTTCTTCAGTTACTGTTCCGGTTGTTCATTAATTGCTAGTTATGGTATTTGATAACACTTCTTTGACAGTGGTGCCATAAGACTGTCATAAATCCATCATAATTATGACACTGGCACGAGCATTGATATGACAGATGACAGATATCATTTTGTGTCATCCGGCAAATTATCTCACTTTTGAATGGATGTAAAAGATCCGAGCTGGACATGAATGGAGTTAGTGACATAATTTGCCGGATGACACTTAATGACATCTGTCATATGCATTCATTAATGCCCATGATGGTGTAATAAATAATTATGGCAGTCTTATGACACCGCTGTCAACTAAAGTGTTACCTATTAACCCAATAAATCAATGAATAAGCCGCACTGGACTATAAACCGCAGAATTCAAAATGAGGGAAAAAAGTAGCGGCTTATAGTCCGAAAATTACGGTGTATGTAAATATTTTTTTCCCAAAATAACAGGAGAATATTTAGTTTTTACCTTTTAAACTGAAAAAATAGTACAAGTATTTGCTAGTTTTCATGCTATATTTTAATGGAAAAAAAGTTGTTTTCCCTTTTTGTTTTTAATTTAAATAAAATTAAAACAAATAAGTAAAGTGAATATTTACAGGTATTTTTCTGATTTTTAATGAAAAAAAAATAGGATATTAAAAAAATAAATAAAAATAAGACAATATTACCCGATTTTTGTTTTTTTTTAACAAAAAGGAAAATTAACAAATGAAACATTTAATACAATAGAATATTTACTGTTTAGAGACTCAAAAAAAGAGGATTTGAAAAATTACTATTGGTCACCCGTTTAACTAAATTGTTGTCGATTCATCGTGGCTGTCCTAGTTGGCATACATAATGTCCGTCCGAAGTAACCAAAACAACTATGGGGCTTGCAACAAAGATGAGTTGAATACCCCTGCCCTAAATTGTCCATACAGCTTGTGTGAATATGAATACAAATAGTTGTTCATACGTGCCCTGCCTTTCTTTCCATTACTCACCTGCTGTGACCTTATTGAGGACAAGTTCTGTGGATTTTTTTTCATGTACATTGAACTCACAAAAGAAATCACTACTCACTATTCAAAATAATGTACTTTGTCACTATGCTTTGTGCTCAACCTACTTTCTTGTAGCAGCAGAAGCAGGCTTGAATGATGCTGCTCCATCTCATGTGAACTGCTGAATATTTGATGCTGTCTTTGGTGCACACAGCAGCAGTTTTGTGTGTAAATAGGACAAAACCCTACCAGGAGCTGTGAGAGGAGATACAGAATCACATGGGGGCTTTCCCACTGTAATGTGTCTAGCAGGGAAAAAAAGACTTTCTGGATATTTTTTGGGGTGGTGTTTACTACTTTTATCAATATAGCTGTGTATAGACCCTACCCACCGACGTCACAAAACCACGTGCTCGCTGTGTGGTTCCGCCCACTTGTCCGTCATTTTGTCTCTGTATTAGCATTGTTTTCAATTGATCGAGGAATTTAAAATGCATTTCATGGAAGACCCGGTGTTTTCTGATGCCGTAAACTCACTGGATGTGTTGCATAAAAGGCGTTATGTGGAAAAGCTTCGTTCTATACAGTCGCCAGATCCATATTTGATGCCCAAATCGATGTTTTTCGACCCACTGTCTTCGCCCTGTCTGCCTGACATCTGCTACGCTGATATTTACAATTATCTTGTCCACACAAAATCAGCCTATTCCCACGAAAATTTGAAAAACTTTAAGAGCTTGGAGGCTTATAAATACTTCGTTGCTGGTTGGGTGAAACAGGTCCTCGTTCGGCAGGAATCTATCTTGTGCTTGGAAAGGTGAGTTACGAAATTTTCAATTCAAAATCTTTTGTTATTGCTAACATCCACTGTCAAGTCTAATGTATTTCATGTCGTTTGTCAATGGAGTTAAGGCTTTTAATGTTTATATGGTTTAGCGATAGCACTCTCACTACATACATACGTGTATGTTGTCGGCGATTAGCCTAGCAATGATCTTAATTGTGGTTATTTGTCAGCCCCGTAGACGAGGCCAGTTTCTTTCACTTGGTACCAGCTAAATCATATTCGAAAAATAACGATGGTGGAAGAAAGGGAAGTCACAAACATCTTGAATTTGAAACTATGTCGTACTACGTCGTATGTTGTCGGCGATTAGCCTCGCAATGATCTTAATTGTGGTTATTTGTCAGCCCAAAACCCTCTAAGTATATCTGAAATGCATCTTACCGGATATAAAATGACTACTACATAGTCTGTGGTGATTTTTTGGTGCCCAGTTTTCACGTCGAATTGCAGCCGTCCATTTCGCTCTCCTCTTTGGATCCCTCGGAATACGGTAAAACTTCAAGTCTCTCCTTCCATCTTCTCTGTTAGTGCAACCAACAGCCACACACGCCTTCACCATTTTGATTATTAATGTTAAGGAGCAGAAAAACACGCCGTAAATAGGAGAAATGTACGTAGCCGTAACAGGTTAACACTATGTTTTGACGGACAAGTGGGCGGTACCATTCAGGAGAGCGGAGCTGTGACGTCACGTGGGTAGGGTCTATAGGTCAGCAGTCCTGCAGAACTTGAAACACTCCAATACAAGTCGTTCATATATCTGCACTTTACTTGAGGTTTTCAAGTTTAATACCGTTCCAAGCTGTCTGTACTTTGAAGCCTATGGATAATTAGCTCATTGGCTGCCACTGACGGTGATAGACATCCAATCCTATGGCTCTTTTTTTTATCTGTCTGCTGTGTGTTTACGCCTTTCTTGCACGAATTATGTTTTTTTTTCTTTTTTTTTTTTTTTTTTACATTTAAATAGGATTGGGGTCTTAAACCTGCAGCCCAGAGACCACTTCCGGCCCACAGGACAATATTTTGTGGCACCCTTTTGACAACTAATTGTAGTATTAGTGCTGCTTGCATGTATTTTGTGATGGAATTAATTGAATGATATATTTTTTGGGGGAAAAAAATCAATTATTGAAATAGTAATGAAATATAAATAACAAAAAAAAATGTAAATGAAAAAAAGCTATGACTAATAAAAAATAGAAATAATTTTAAAGAAAAAAATGAATTATGAAAAATTAAAATTACAAACAACAAAACAAATAGTTATGATTTGAAAAAAGAAAAAGAGAATTCAAATAAGTGGGGCCAATGTGTATTTTGCTCTAGGAATTTTATTGATTTATTAATGTTTTATAAATCTGTTGTGACCTCACATATCATTCTTCATTGACTGTAATAGACGTCCAATCCACTTTAACTGGGAGGGGATGGAAGTGATCGAATGATTGGTTCAAGCACTCCAAGTTGAAATGGTATTTTCAATAACAATTTCCGTCTAACTAAACACCACAACACTTTTGAGCTGGGCTGGCAATTAATGAGTTAAGTAATGATAACTTTTCATTGTTCATTGAAGTGACCACTGTCCTTGAAAGGGTCATATGAGTTTATCACTAGTACTGAACTACAAATGGATTAGATGTCTATTGCTGTCAGTGGCAGCCAATGAGTTAAGAAAAGAGTCTATGTACTTGTGCAACCTCTGCAAAATAGCAGCTAATTTACTGTTACTCCCCTGAGCACAAAAAGGTAGATGCAGAAGACGGGTGCTCTCATGCGTGTAGATCCCGGCGTTAAGGTTAGAACGCGCAGAACTCGTGACCCAGATTTGCCGAGTGCGTGTGCAATATCCTCGCAGGTGTCATCTCGTACACCACATCGTTTATTAGCGTTAATTCATTTGCATGTGCGCACGCCGTCACCAATGGTGATCACATCATCGTGCCGGATAATGAAGTCGTGTCTCGTGGCAGAACTCGAGTTCTGATTAATAGCCTGTTTAAATAAAGTGGAGCGGAAAGGCCTGTGATATTTGAGGCTCCCGTTTTGGAAGTGGGAGTCAAATGTGATGTGAGATGTAATTTTTGAGTGGGGGGAAATAAAATGTTGAGTGTACTATCATCTTTATTGTCTTTACTTATAGTGTGATGACAAGGTGGTAGGTTTGATCTCAACATTGTTAGGGACGATATAACAGCATAACCTACATTTACACTTTTTGCTGGGGACGGGGCATTAATAAGACCAAACACATTTTTGGATGGTGGTCAGGGCTACATGTCTCCCAAATATGAACCTAATTAATTGGTAGGGTAAATGATCAATGTCAAATAAATCTGTATTGACTTATACTAACTTTGATGTGTATTGGTTCAGGTGATACAACATTCGATTCAAACCTTTGTTTTCAAAAACTACTAATGAAACATTTCGAAGTGCAAGTACCTTTATTTAAAAAAAAACAAAAAACGTGTGCTATCCAAGAATGGGTCCACTTCTGGGGGACACTGGAGCACCCCGAGACTGAAACTAAAGTATTGTAATATAAAAGTGATTTGCGAAAAAAAAAAACCAAACAAACAAATCTGAGATAATCAAGGATCAATCTCCATACTGAACTACCCCAAGACCCGAACCAAAGTACTCTCATGAAATTCTGATGTATGATTTCATTTCACAGATTTTTTTTTCATGTCAGATCATGTTCATGTCATGTCCATGCCGGAGGTTCTCATGGTGCTCGAAAACGTTCACTTTCTTTTATGCCACACCTTAATTTACAGTTCATCTGTGCATTACGTTTCACTTGACACGGTAATTTGACCTAATCCTCTGTGTGCTTTTGCCCCCGTATAGTGTGTCCCGAGTGGCCACGATAGCTGCGCATGGCGCTAGGAAGATGAGTTGTGCCAAGCAACCAGGCAGATTCACTTTCGTCACACTGCCTTAATGTGCCCAATTTTGGCAATTAAAACCACGATTTTTACCAGGATCAAGTCACCAGGATGATTTCTGGCTCTCACCCCAGAGCTGGCATCCATTAGAATGTGTGTTGTCTTGAATTCCAAACTAAGGGGTGAGGGAAGGGCCATAATTTATCGTGCATTATAAAAATTGACGGCATCAAAGAAAGTTATAGTATGTATACAGGGTGTTCCAAAATGGTTGACCCCATTCTAAATGCCCATATCTCAGACACTACTTGATGGATCTTAATGAAACTAAATACTTTATGTTGAAGGTCATAAGTTTTATTGGTTAAATTGACAAAGAAATGTACAAATACTGTTGGTTCTTTTACAGATTTTCATAAATGTTCAATATGAGTGCCGCCTGTGACTGTGCAAACGTTAAGTCCGTATTCGAACTCATGCCAAACTCGCTGAAATTTTTTGAAATTTTTGGTGCCAAGTTTTAATTTGTTTGGTAGTTGGTGCCTTCTTTGCAAATTTTTTGAAGAAGGCACGCTGCACTGTCTTCGGTGACCGAGTCTGAGCATACTCTAACACGCAAAATGCCTTTTCTTTTGAAGTGAACGGCATTTCTTAACCTGAAAACATAGAAATGCCAAACGTTACACACAAAAACTTGAAACGTGTTTAAACAAGTTGTGAAAATTTGTGGTCATTTCAAAGTAAACTGTCAAAATTATCGGGCTACGAAATGGGGTCAAACATTTTGGAACACCCTATATATATATATATATATATATATATATATATATATATATATATATATATATATATATATATATATATATATATATATATATATATACACAGTGCCTTGCAAAAGTATTCGGCCCCCTTGAACCTTGCAACCTTTCGCCACATTTCAGGCTTCAAACATAAAGATATGAAATTTAATTTTTTTTGTCAAGAATCAACAACAAGTGGGACACAATCGTGAAGTGGAACAACATTTATTGGATAATTTAAACTTTTTTAACAAATAAAAAACTGAAAAGTGGGGCGTGCAATATTATTCGGCCCCTTTACTTTCAGTGCAGCAAACTCACTCCAGAAGTTCAGTGAGGATCTCTGAATGATCCAATGTTGTCCTAAATGACCGATGATGATAAATAGAATCCACCTGTGTGTAATCAAGTCTCCGTATAAATGCACCTGCTCTGTGATAGTCTCAGGGTTCTGTTTAAAGTGCAGAGAGCATTATGAAAACCAAGGAACACACCAGGCAGGTCCAAGATACTGTTGTGGAGAAGTTTAAAGCCGGATTTGGATACAAAAAGATTTCCCAAGCTTTAAACATCTCAAGGAGCACTGTGCAAGCCATCATATTGAAATGGAAGGAGCATCAGACCACTGCAAATCTACCAAGACCCGGCCGTCCTTCCAAACTTTCTTCTCAAACAAGGAGAAAACTGATCAGAGATGCAGCCAAGAGGCCCATGATCACTCTGGATGAACTGCAGAGATCTACAGCTGAGGTGGGAGAGTCTGTCCATAGGACAACAATCAGTCGTACACTGCACAAATCTGGCCTTTATGGAAGAGTGGCAAGAAGAAAGCCATTTCTCAAAGATATCCATAAAAAGTCTCGTTTAAAGTTTGCCACAAGCCACCTGGGAGACACACCAAACATGTGGAAGAAGGTGCTCTGATCAGATGAAACCAAAATTGAACTTTTTGGCCACAATGCAAAACGATATGTTTGGCGTAAAAGCAACACAGCTCATCACCCTGAACACACCATCCCCACTGTCAAACATGGTGGTAGCAGCATCATGGTTTGGGCCTGCTTTTCTTCAGCAGGGACAGGGAAGATGGTTAAAATTGACGGGAAGATGGATGCAGCCAAATACAGGAACATTCTGGAAGAAAACCTGTTGGTATCTGCACAAGACCTGAGACTGGGACGGAGATTGATCTTCCAACAGGACAATGATCCAAAACATAAAGCCAAATCTACAATGGAATGGTTCAAAAATAAACGTATCCAGGTATTAGAATGGCCAAGTCAAAGTCCAGACCTGAATCCAATCGAGAATCTGTGGAAAGAGCTGAAGACTGCTGTTCACAAACACTGAGACCTGGAGGGGCGTGATTGGGAGGAATGGCCCCCCTGATCAGAACCCGAGTGGTGTTCTGTTATTGGACTTCTGTGCTCTTCACGGTTTGTCCATAACAAACACCATGTTCAAACATAAGTGTCCATATGTGCACTTGGCACCAGGACACCCTAGGCCGCAGTTCGATGATCGATTTTGTAATCGTGTCATCGGACTTGCGGCCGCATGTTTTGGACACTCGGGTGAAGAGAGGGGCAGAGCTGTCAACTGATCACCACCTGGTGGTGTGTTGGCTCCGATGGCGGGGGAAGATGCTGGCCAGACCTGGCAGGCCAAAACGTGTTGTGAGGGTCTGCTGGGAACGTCTAGCAGAATCCCCTGTCAGAAAGAGTTTCAACACCCACCTCCGACAATACTTCTCCCTTGTTCCGGGGAAGGTGGGGGACATCGAGTCTGAGTGGGCCATGTTCTGCACCTCCATTCAGCCTCCCTGGTAAAGTCTATTCAGGGGTGCTGGAGAGGAGGGTCTGTCGGGAAGTCGAATCTCGGATTCAGGAGGAGCAGTGTGGTTTTCGTCCCGGCCGTGGAACAGTGGACCAGCTCTACACTCTCTGCAGGGTCCTCGAGGGTGCATGGGAGTTCGCCCAACCAGTCTACATGTGTTTTGTGGATCTGTAGAAGGCGTTCGACCGTGTGCCTCGGGGAGTACGGGGTACCGAGCCCCTTGGTACGGGCTGTTCGGTCCTTGTACCACCGGTGTCAGAGTTTGGTCCGCATTGCCGGCAGTAAGTCGAATTCGTTCCCAGTGAGGGTTGGACTCCGCCAAGGCTGCCCTTCTGTTCTGTTCATAACTTTTATGGACAGAATTTCTAGGCGCAGCCGAAGCGTTGAGGGGTCCGGTTTGGTGACCTCAGCATTGAATCTCTGCTTTTTGCAGATGATGTGGTGCTGTTGGCTTCATCAAGCCGTGACCTCCAACTCTCACTGGAACGGTTCGCGGCCGAGTGTGAAGCGGTTGGGATGAAGATCAGAACCTCCAAATCCGAGACCATGGTCCTTAGTCGGAAAAGGGTGGAGTGCCCTCTCCGGGTTGGGGATGAGATCCTGCCCCAAGTGGAGGAGTTCAAGTATCTTGGGGTCTTGTTCATGAGTGAGGGTAAGAGGGAGCAAGAGATCGACAGGCGGATCGGTGCAGCATCTGCAGTAATGCGGACGCTGCACCGGTCTGTAGTGGTGAAGAAGGAGCTGAGCCGAAAGGCACAGCTCTCGATTTTCCAGTCGATCTACATTCCTACCCTCACCTATGGTCACGAGCGGTGGGTCGTGACCAAAAGAACAAGATCCCGGATACAAGCGGCCGAGATGAGTTTCCTTCGCAGGGTATACGGGCTCTCCCTTAGAGATAGGGTGAGAAGCTCGGTCATCCAGGAGGGACTCGGCATTGAGCCGCTACTCCTCCGCGTTGAGAGGAGCCAGTTTAGGTGGCTCGGGCATCTGGTTCGGATGCCTCCTGGACGCCTCCCTAGAGAGGTGTTCCTAGCATGTCCCACCGGCGGGAGGCCCCGGGGACGACCCAGGACACGCTGGAGAGACTATGTCTCTCGGCTGGCCTGGGAACGACTTGGGATCCCGCCGGAGGAGCTGGTTGAAGTGTCTTGGGAGAGGAAAGTCTGGGCTTCCCTGTTAAAGCTGCTGCCCCCGCGACCCGACTCCGGAGCAAGCGGAAGATAATGGCTGGATGGATGGTATAATTATTTATACTCTGTGTGCATATATATGGTGGAAAACACTCAGGTGACTTCAAGTTCTGCTCTGAGACCCCCAATTTGGCCAAATTTCAAAATTGTCCTATATGCACATGTGATATATCATTGGAAAGCTTAAAATCTCAATTTTCTGGGGAAATAAAAATTTTGAACCGGAGGCCATTAAAAAAAAAAAATTAACCCCTAAACCCTAACTTGAGGTGAGAGCATGCGAGAGCATAATTAAAGACACCCATGATTTCAACGCGATATTATCGCGTACTTACCCTGTTTCGACCAAAAACTCCGTGTAACATGTATCACCGAGTGTCAATACACGGCTGTGAATGGCCACAGCCGGACTTTTTGAGGATTTTATGGGTGGAACATGGTAAAATGACAAGGGTCGCAATGCAGAAATTGCAGACATCAAGGAGTGGCTGAGATTTTTCTTTTTCAAATATTTACCCTTTTAAACTTTTTTTTTTTTTCAATTTTTCTTTGTTTGGATCAATTATTTGTAATCTAAAATATCTGGGAAAACGCGACAGTAACAAAACAAAAAAAAAAAAATACAATTGAGCGGTAGTTATGAGGTACATATCTGTGACCTATTTACAGACATTATTTTTTTCATTGTGAGCTAATTTATTTTTAAAGTTTAAAATATGCAGGTGAATAATTTTGTAAATTCTTTTTTTTTAAACCAAATATTTAACATCAATTAATGATTCTAAGCTAAAATTGATACATTTCAAATGATAAATATTAATTACTTACCTTCTTTTTATGGCTGGGTTGAAACAAAATCGGTTGCGCGGTGTCTGTTAAACGGGAGTCTCCAGGGTAAAATGGGCAAATTAAAAATTGTTCGGGGGCTTAATGCGTCATGAAACTGATATGGCAGCATACAGACAATTGTTTTGGCTTAAAATACAGCAGTTTATTTTAAAGAGGTGTGCAAGAGTAGAAACTGCTTTCTCCGCCATGTCTGTGTTTTCCGCCGTATATATATATATATATATATATATATCAATATATGATATATCATGAAAGTGCTTTTTGTCTCAATACATTGCCAAGGTATCGATAGGGACTCAGTATTGGCTGACCCTCAAATTAAGCTGACTCTTATTTGGGTGCAAAAATATGTAATTAGGACATCCCTACTTTTGACAAGATTCAGTCATTTAATTAGTGTGGAAAAAATGGTGACAGTAGGTCTTTCAAATCCGTATGTGACTGATGAGATTTAAGTCTTAATGTATTCCTTCACATTTGTCCTAAAGCATAGCAAATTTGGCAGTGAGGTCTATTAGTTGTTTCCATGTCAGCTATGTTATCCGTGCACCTGGTGAGAGCCTCCTCAATGTCTCTTATAGTGCCAGTTAGCTTAGCCAACTTAAGATCGATAGCAGCATTATCGCTCACTAAGTATTTTAATTACTTTAAGTCATTTCACGGACCACAGCTCAAGTTTAAAAGGTGATATAGCATTTCCAATAGCAGTTAATGCTTAATAAGTCCAGCAATATCGTCTTTTAAGGAGGACAGTATCTCAAGTTTCAGGGCTTCAGTGTTCCATTTAGGCAATGGTTCGTCATCTTGAGTTCAAAATTTAGATGTAGAGGCTTGCGAGTGCTGCTTCAGTTGCGTCTGAATAGTGCGACTTATTTCTCTACACGTCATTGAAAAGACGTCCAAAAATAGAAGAAGAATGGAGTTCTTGGAAAAAAGTTGTTTGCGTCATATGAAACCGAAAATGATCACATTACAACAAACTAAATAGCATGAATTGCAAGTAATGAAAAAATTTGGAACATTAACTGAAGAAATAATTAGCGCAGAATGTGAACTTTGAATGTATCTCGAGTGCCACAATGAATGCTGGGAGGCCTGTGGCATGAAGCTGTTTTCATTGGTCTGTTCTGTCCACAGAGGTTGATGGGTAATTTGTTAGGGCAACCGTGACTCTGTAAGAAATCTAAATTACTGATCTGCCTGTGTGCTGTCTATAGTAAGCTGTTTCTTGAAGTTGTGTGATACATAAAGCTCAAGAGCAGCCTGTGAAAGTCAATGACAGTGTTTCCACACTTTGTCACTTATCACAGTATATTATAATGTTTCCGTAATAGAATATCTGTTCTCGTTATTGATTTAATTAAAAAGAAATTCCCCATGAAAATGTTATTCATACTCCAATGCAACTTGTACATATTTTTTCTTCATAATTCTGTATTTTTTTCTTGCACGACTTCTACTCTGAAGTGATTAAAATGTTTATTAATTAAATAATTTGTTTAAAGTTTAAAAAGGGAAGACGTTTCCAATGTGCGTAGTCCTCAATTTTTCATCGAGTACTGTCGGGCTAACAAAATGGCCTAGAGTTTGACACCTGCGTTCTATCAGGAAATCAGTGATTATTGTTGACATGAACAACGTGAGGCACCCACAGGTTCCCATCTTTAGTCCTCAGCAACCCCCACCCCTTCCCCTGCAGCGCACTTCCTGTAACCTTGGTGATATGGCGATGATCACTTTCGTACTTGAGCAAAGAGCGCACAGGGGTTGCGCATCAAAGTAAAGTGTGAGGAGGAGGAGGGCATTCGTAATGAGAACACCATCTGTTTGTGGCGGAGTTCAAGACTTGAAAACAATAGTTGGTTGATCACTCTGAGGGAGGGCGTATGGGATGAAGCGTACTCAGAGATAACTTGAAATTTGTTTTTCCTTGACCTCATTCGCCTGCATTGACAGCATTGGATGTCCCGTTCATTTGAACCCACTGTCCCATTGTCTCCATTCACTTTCCTGTTTCCATACCCTTGACATGTTCAGATTTATTTCCTAGCAATTTAATTGAGAATGTTTAATTATTATGACTAATTATGATCCCTGGAAGGAAATGTCATATGCGCGTTCTTAAGTGACTTCTCTGTCCTCATGTAGGCTGCTTCTGTGGTCTGGCTCTGGATTATTCCAACAAGTCGTGCGCCATGCCACCCATCACTTTCCACGACCTGCCGCTCAACATTTACATGGTCATCTTTGGCACAGGGATCTTCGTCTTTATCCTCAGCCTCATCTTCTGCTGTTACTTCATCAGGTATTGTCATATTCTACAGGTTTGTGCGCTTAGTGTGAGCAAAGAAGAGAAAGAGGGTCACATGAAGTAAGGAAGTAAGCCAACAGGAAGTTGGCCTCTCCAACTTTGACCAAATATACAATATTATTGATATCTATCCATAACAGTGTTTCATGATGTAGCGTGAGACATTCATTAAAGGCTAAGTATCTTAATAGAAATATGAAAAAAAGAAAAATAGAAAACAGGTAATCAGTCGTGTTACCAGGATGCTACGTGTGGGTGGGCATTAGTCTTACCTGGGGGGGCACGTTAAAACATGTTTTGTTCTCTCCTTGAGATAACTGTTGTTCTGATTAGGTCGAAACAAATAAAAGTTGATTTGATTTTGACTTAAAACACATCCATAACTGAACAGTATGGACATGCTGGTGACAATGTTTAAAAAAAAATTTTTTTTTAGGTAACCTATTGTGGTTCTGCCGTTTTATTATTATTATTATAGTTATTCTTTGTTCCGCAGCCACTTTGAGCTCAATTTGACCCCCTTATAATGCTTCAAAATGCACCAAAATCAGCAGGCAGGTCAAGACAAGTGCAATGTTTGATACCGTGTAAAGACAAATTCCAAATACACTATGTAGCGCCCCCTAGCAGTCATTCTTTGTCCCGCTGACCCTTTGGGCCCTACTTTGACCCCCTCAGAATCCCTCATAACTCACAAAACTCAACAGCCAGGTGACCATTGGTGAAAACTTTGATAACATGTAAAAAAATAAAATAAAATAAAATAAAAATATGCGTAAAAGTGTGTAGCGCCCCCTAGGAACAAAACCAACATTTAATGTTATATATATTTGTTTTTTTTAAGGTGAAAGAGGATGTAACAATGCAAAGGTTAAAACTTATAACACATCAGTACTATATGAATGGGATACCATAGCCGGTGCCCAGACTGCCGTTAGTACTACATCCAGTTTTCTTTGAGTGGGCAGAGCATGTCCGTGGGTGGGCACTACGGAATTAACCCTCTAAATACCTCAAAACGCCCTCTAAATTAACAAGAAAAAACCCCATCCAAAAACATACAGTGGGGCAAATAAGTATTTAGTCAACCACTAATTGTGCAAGTTCTGCCACTTGAAAATATTAGAGAGGCCTGTAATTGTCAACATGGGTAAACCTCAACCATGAGAGACAGAATGTGGAAAAAAAAAAACAGAATATCACATTGTTTGATTTTTAAAGTGATCCTCTAACTTAAATACATGTAGGCTCTAATAAACCACAATTGTTCTCTTGTACTAAAATATGTTGTTAGAAACACATAAAATGTTAAATCAGTGGCAATATTTTATAATATTTAGTCCATATTTTGACCGTCAATGGGCGCCATGGTTTGCGGGCTTGCAGTGATGACGTAATTGGTATCGTTCCAAATTTGTAGCGTGTTAAACAATTGCTTATTGCTGCCTAAACTCGCGAAGTTAAATGCCATGATGTGCTGCTTTTGGATGCAATTTCCAGTCAAATGGAAACAAGGGGAGTGAAGTGAGTGGTCAAGTTAGAATTATTATTTTTAGTGAATAAATCTGCATAAGTGGAAGCTTCTCCCCCTTTTTGGTCCCTGTATGCACGTACCCTACCCACCACGCGTTACAACTGGCGCCCGAACATTTTTCCTGGATCCTCAGTCAAGTAAGGGATCCGTCTATTTTCTGGATCCGCCGGTCCCACCACGTCTGCAATATTGGTTTCGGATCTGTCCATTTTTTAAAATTCGTCGGTCCCACAGCAGCTTTTCGGATCAGTCTATTTTGTGGAATCGACGGCTGCGACATTGCCATGGGATCGGTCTAATTCCTGGATCTTCGAGTGAGTAAAAAACGCGGATTTGGATTACTATTGCTATCTTTTATGTTGACAATTCTTTGTGGGAGTTTTCCCCAAATCATACTAAATAATTAAAGCACAATGGCACGCTACAGTGACGACAGTGACTCTGACGTGGACCTCACAACAATGTTGGGAGTTCGTCAGGGAACGCGTGTTTGCTTACTGCTGAGCTCCTGAGTGAAGAGTGGTCAAGGTGGAAATATTATTTTTTGTGAATAAATGTGCATAGTGGAAGCTTCTCCCCTTTTTGGTACTTTTATACACGTATCCTAGCTACCACGCGTTACAATGTACAAGACATGGATTACACAAGGTGTGCTCTTTGGCCTGTACTGTATGTAAAGCACACGACAGCTCTGGATGCTAACAATCTACATAATTATATTGGGCTAATATTGAAAACGCAATATGCTTACCTTGAATATCTGCTAATAAAACCGGACAGCATACGCTCTCGCTCCCAACCAGAGTTCCCAACTGGACTCTCTCGCATCACCAGTTTTGCACAACTTTTGTCTTATCAGGTATTTGCTGCACGCATTTTTCCCTGAAGCTCGTCTTGTGAACGACCGACAGTGCTGTCCTGCTCTTCACTTTTCAGATCTGGTTCAAATAGGACCAAAACTGACGACATGTTGGGAAAGCTAACGAGGGACACGCTGGAATTTCGTCAACGGGACCTGTGACGTCACGCACTGCGATGTAACAAGAATGGTGACCTATCACTTAAAATAATTTTACAAACTTTATTAAAACAAAAACATTAAGAGGGGTTTTAATATCAAATTATTATAACTGATACTAACATTTATCTTCTAAGAATTACTTGTCTTAAAAATAGAGGATCCCTTTAAAGAATTTATTTGCAAATCATGGTGGAAAATAAGTATTTGGTCAATACCAAAAGTTTATCTCAATACTTTGTTATGTACCCTTTGTTGGCAATAACGGTGGCCAAACGTTTTCTGTAACTCTTCACAAGCTTCTCACACACTGTTGCTGATATTTTGACCCATTCCTCCATGCAGATCTCCTCTAGAGCAGTAATGTTTTGGGGCTGTTGTTGGGCAACACGAACTTTCAACTCCCTCCAGAGATTTTCTATGGGGTGAGATCTGGAGACTGGCTAGGCCACTCCAGGACCTTGAAATGCTTCTTACGAAGCCACTCCTTTGTTGCCCTGGCTGTGTGTTTGGGATCATTGTCATGCTAAAAGACCCAGCCACGTGTCATCTTCAATGCCCTTGCTGATGGAAGGAGATTTTCACTCAAAATCTCTCGATACATGGCCCCATTCATGCTTTCCTTTACACAGATCAGTCGTCCCGGTGCCTTTGCAGAAAAACAGCCCCAAAGCATGATGTTTCCACCCCCATGCTTCACGGTGGGTGAGGTGTTCTTCGGACGCAATTCAGTATTCTTTCTCCTCCAAACACGAGAACCTGTGTTTCTACCAAAAAGTTCTATTTTGGTTTCATCTGACCATAACACATTCTCCCACTCCTCTTCTGGATCATCCAAATGCTCTCTAGCGAACCGCAGACGGGCCTGGACATGTACTTTCTTCAGCAGGGAGACACGTCTGGCAGTGCAGGATTTGAGTCCCTGGCGGCGCATTGTGTTACTGATAGTAGCCTTAGTTACTGTGGTCCCAGCTCTCTGTAGGTCATTCACTAGGTCCCCCTGTGTGGTTCTGGGATTTTTGCTCACCGTTCTTGTTATCATTTTGACGCCACGGGGTGAGATCTTGCATGGAACCCCAGATCGAGGGAGATTATCAGTGGTCTTGTATGTCTTCCATTTTCTAATAATTGCTCCTACAGTTGATTTCTTTACACCAAGCGTTTTACCTATTGCAGATTCAGTTTTCCCAGCCTGGTGCAGGTCTACAATTTTGTCTCTGGTGTCCTTCGACAGCTCTTTGGTCTTGGCCATAGTGGAGTTTGGAGTGTGACTGACTGACATTGTGGACAGAGGTCTTTTATACCGATAAGGAGTTAAAACAGGTGCCATTAATACAGGTAACGAGTGGAGCCTCGTTAGACCTTGTTAGAAGAAGTTAGACCTCTTTGACAGCCAGAAATCTTGCTTGTTTGTAGGTGACCAAATACTTATTTTCCACTCTAATTTGGAAATAAATTCTTTAAAAATCAAACAATGTGATTTTCTGTTTTTTTTCCACATTCTGTCTCTCATGGTTGAGGTTTACCCATGTTGACAATTACAGGCCTCTCTAATCTTTTCAAGTTGGAGAACTTGCACAATTGGTGGTTGGTTGGTGGTTATCGGAGTAGAGCCTCTGCTCCTTCGCATTGAGAAGAGCCAGATGAGTTGGCTTGGGCATCTGATCAGGATGCTTCGGGGGCGCCTCCCTGGTGGGTGTTCTGGGCAGGTCCGACTGGGAGGAGGCCGCCCCAGGATACGCTGGGGAAACTATGTCTCCCGGCTGGCCTGGGAATGCCTTGGGAGCCCCCAAGAAGAGCTGGATGAAGTGGCTGGGGAGAGGGAGGTCTAGGTTTCCAAGCTGAAGCTGCTGCCTCCGCGACCCGATCTTGGATAAGCGGGAGAAAATGTATGTACAGTGCCTTGCAAAAGTATTCGGCCCCCTTGAACCTTGCAACTTTTCGCCCCATTTCAGACTTCAAACATAAAGATATAAAATTTTAATTTTTTGTCAAGAATCAACAACAAGTGGGACACAATCGTGAAGTGGAACCAAATTTATTGGATAATTTAAACTTTTTTAACAAATAAAAAACTGAAAAGTGGGGCGTGCAATATTATTCGGCCCCCTTAAGTTAATACTTTGTAGCGCCACCTTTTGCCCCAATTACAGCTGCAAGTCGCTTGGGGTATGTTTCTATCAGTTTTGCACATCGAGAGACTGACATTCTTGCCCATTCTTCCTTGCAAAACAGCTCGAGCTCAGTGAGGTTGGATGGAGAGTGTTTGTGAACAGCAGTCTTCAGCTCTTTCCACAGATTCTCGATTGGATTCAGGTCTGGACTTTGACTTGGCCATTCTAACACCTGGATACGTTTATTTTTGAACCATTCCATTGTAGATTTGGCTTTGTGTTTTGGATCATTGTCCTGTTGGAAGATCAATCTCCGTCCCAGTCTCAGGTCTTGTGCAGATACCAACAGGTTTTCTTCCAGAATGTTCCTGTATTTGGCTGCATCCATCTTCCCGTCAATTTCAACCATCTTCCCTGTCCCTGCTGAAGAAAAGCAGGCCCAAACCATGATTCTGCCACTACCATGTTTGACAGTGGGGATGGTGTGTTCAGGGTGATGAGCTGTGTTGCTTTTACGCCAAACATATCGTTTTGCATTGTAGCCAAAAAGTTCAATTTTGGTTTCATCTGACCAGAGCACCTTCTTCCACATGTTTGGTGTGTCTCCCAGGTGGCTTGTGGCAAACTTTAAACGCGACTTTTTATGGATATCTTTGAGAAATGGCTTTCTTCTTGCCACTCTTCCATAAAGGCCAGATTTGTGCAGTGTACGACTGATTGTTGTCCTATGGACAGACTCTCCCACCTCAGCTGTAGATCTCTGCAGTTCATCCAGAGTGATCATGGGCCTCTTGGCTGCATCTCTGATCAGTTTTCTCCTTGTTTGTGAAGAAAGTTTGGAAGGACGGCCGGGTCTTGGTAGATTTGCAGTGGTCTGATGCTCCTTCCATTTCAATATGATGGCTTGCACAGTGCTCCTTGAGATGTTTAAAGCTTGGGAAATCTTTTTGTATCCAAATCCGGCTTTAAACTTCTCCACAACAGTATCTCGGACCTGCCTGGTGTGTTCCTTGGTTTTCATAATGCTCTCTGCACTTTAAACAGAACCCTGAGACTATCACAGAGCAGGTGCATTTATACGGAGACTTGATTACACACAGGTGGATTCTATTTATCATCATCGGTCATTTAGGACAACATTGGATCATTCAGAGATCCTCACTGAACTTCTGGAGTGAGTTTGCTGCACTGAAAGTAAAGGGGCCGAATAATATTGCACGCCCCACTTTTCAGTTTTTTATTTGTTAAAAAAGTTTAAATTATCCAATAAATGTTGTTCCACTTCACGATTGTGTCCCACTTGTTGTTGATTCTTGACAAAAAAATTAAATTTTATATCTTTATGTTTGAAGCCTGAAATGTGGCGAAAGGTTGCAAGATTCAAGGGGGCTGAATACTTTTGCAAGGCACTGTATGTATGTGTATGTTTTTTCTAAGGAAGCAAGTTTGCATTTTTTTTAAGTAAAGTCAACTTATCATATTTTACAGTGTACATACAAAAAAATACATGCTACGGGCTTCAGACGACTACTGGAATAGTTGGCTGTCAAATTGACTCTATCTGGGACAAATTAGGGATACCTGTGCTTCAACATCAGCCATGACGGTCAATAATTAAATATGTTTTGAACTACCATGACCCTTCAGTTGTTTTTTTCAATCGCTCCCCCATAAAACCTTTGTTGTTCGATCATTCCAAAGTGAATCATCAGTATTGACTCACTTTCTGTGTGCACATTAACATGCTGATGGTCGTGCAGGCAATGAAGGCGAACGAAAGCTTCATTTATAGAGCGAGTGATTCATGTAATGAATGCGAAGTGATGAATGCTACTCTTTGTCCGGTAGGGGGGCAGCTTTCCCGTTATCTCTCCTTACCAATCCAGTGTGTCCTGCCTGGTTTGTGGTGGGAGAACCGGGTGCAAAAAAAAGAAGTCTTTATGTATACTTAGGATCTCATTTTACAGAAAAGACATCCAGGATCATATTGATTCAAACACATTCGGTGGGTGGAGGGGGCTTTCTGGTATGCAAAGAATACAGCTTTTATTCAAGGGGAGTTATTTTAAGGGCAACTAGGTGCAAAGAAAATGAGTCATACAAATGTATCATTGTATCATTATGTCCCTATTTGAACTTTTTAGACATGTTGAAAAGGTTGCTCTGCACAAGGCCTGAACAAGGCTTCGACATAAATTTGAACATGAAGCTAAAAAAAAGTTGTAACAAAATTTCATAGATTAACACCATCACACACAGTTTAATGAGGAGTTAAATTAAATTAACCCTGTCCTTCATGAATTATGATTTTTCTTTCAACACTTATACTGCATTCAGAGCGGCCAAGGTTTTTTTTCTCATTGTGTGGTGGTGGGTTCCCATACAAAGTTAATGTAATTATGCGTGAAAGGGCGACAGGCGACATGGGTCAGGCGGAGCGCGATGTGGCCAGTTTGACCAGATTGGCCACGCCCCGTGATGCGGTGCGAAAAATTCATGCACCGCTAAGAAGATGCTGGGGTTAATCCGAAACAGCCAATCAAATATGTTTTCTTATTCACGTGACTTCAGTTGCTTGCGTCGGAACCTTCCTCAACATCCAGTCAACAAAAGTACAAAGAAACAAAGAAACGGAAAAAAAAATAGGACTACAAGTACTAGTACAGTCAAAATATTACGAGATTAAAGTTGCAGTATTACAAGAATGAAGTCATAATTGTAATATTACAAGAATAAAATCATAATATTATGAATATTACAAGAATTAAGTCATACATTGTAATATTAAAAGATTAAAATAGTAATTTACCAGAAAAAAATCGTAATATTACGAGATTTAAGTCATTTTGTTGCTTGGTCTGGCTGAGACTTTTGGCGACGTGTGTCCACACAAAACTGCTTTTGGCATAATATTAGGAGATTGAAGTACTATTATGAGAGAAAAAAAGTCACAAAATTACGAGGTTAAAGTCATTATATTACTTATTTTTATGCTACGTTAACCAGAAGATGTTGGGATTTGCCGACTTCAACTTTTGGCGATGTAAGGTTGGTTTGAAATGTGAACACAAAACTGCATTTGGCGACAGGCGCGTCAACATGACAAAACGCGACGGGTCTGAACGCAGCCTTACAGGGCGCCAATTTAACTTATTTAACTCACCCATTGCCACTGAAAGATGAGAATTCACAGGCAGTCCTTCTAATTTAAATTAATTGGACATCTTTCGCCGTCAATGGCATGCAATGAGTTAAATACTATTAAAAAAAAACAACAACTTTAGATTGTTACTTGGAGCCCAACCAGTATGCAGTTCTTATGTATGTATAAATGTATTTATAATTATAAAAATAATATGAATATATAATCATTATTAATAATTTAAAAAAATAATAATAATGATAGATAGATAGATAGATAGATAGATAGATAGATAGATAGATAGATAGATAGATAGATAGATAGATAGATAGATACTGTAGATAGATAGATACTGTAGATAGATAGATTGATTGATTGAAGGTCCAAATCACAACAGCACAGCACAAGCAAAATATTAAAAATAATAAAATTATAATAATAAAATAAAATAAAAACAAAATAATAATGATAAAAAGTGAAGTATAGTAAACAACCCTGGGTCTCCTAGCGACCCACTTTTAAAAGGCACCGATGCCAGTGCTTCCAAAATCGTGACAAGCAGAGTGTAAAACTGTGCAAAATGTTAGTCAGACTCAACACAATCATGTTTTTTAGAACCATTCAAACGACTAATAAAATTTAATATCAGTATCTTTATAACAGACTGGAGAGTATTCACCATCTTGCTCCATCTGGGCCTTTACAAAGATTCTCAGATACTCATTATATACCACTTGTAGTCCCTGAAAACTTGCTTTATTATCATTTGACCACAGATGCCCAGTGTAGATGTGTGTACAATTAGCCTTAAACAAGATCACCTTGACCTCATCAGAGCATTGACCAAATTTACGAGAAAGAACATTTGCTTGGACATTAAGGCTAGGTTCATACTACAGTTCATAATGCACAAATCCGATTTTTTGTCATATTTGTTTTTTTGGCGTGCCCGTTCAGACTGCCTTTGTCCATTGAGCCCATTGAATATTACTCATGGGCACTAACTCGCAATCCAACACGCGCTGAGCAAGAAGAACCGCATGCGCAGAAGCATCAAAACAAATGACCACACACATGCTGGCTGTCAGCCGTCAATCCAGGGCGATCATATTTTGATTTCCAAAAAGAGGACACAAATAACAGACTTAAATAATCCCCGGTTAGGCTTATATTCAAAGTTTCTGTGAATCGATAGCGTGCTCGCACTGTCCTTCCATGTCACACACAGGTACGGGCTGTTTGCCCTGACTCTCGGCCGTGTAAGCAATGTTGAAATATTGCTCATATAGAGCAGAGAGAAAACCGATCATTCTCAGGCTTATCCTCAACCCATTTGAATTTTTTTATGACTGTTGTCAAGTCCGGCCCTTCCCCAAAAGCCGTGTTCAATGCAAGTTAGTTGCTAATAACGCACAGCTGCACCGCTACCGTAGCGTATCTCTTGCTCTTTGATAACGTAATTTCTGCATGAATTCCGATTTGGGAAACTTGACAGTACAGACCGCTGCGACATTCTGGAAAAACGTGACCCAGATCGGATTTGAACCACATACAAAAGTGACCCAGATCGGATTTGAAAAGGTCCAGTTCTATGCGACCTCACGTTCAGACCGTCAAGTTAATGCCTCACTCGAGTCGGAAAAACACGAAAAAATCGGATTCGTGCATTAAGACTTGTAGTATGAACCTAGTCATAGAGAACAACACTGTCGAAATATGTCCTCATTGTCAGTCAGCCCATCTGTTATAATATGACAGAGATATTTCACCTGACTACAGGGCTTTAAAACTTGACCTGACAATTAAAAGTCAGGGAAAAACAACCGTTTGTCTTCATTTGTTCTCACGATCATCACGATGCTCTTAGCATCATTATATTTTATATCGTATAACTCCCCATACCTGGAACACACAGTGAGCAGCTACTGCAGACCAGCTGAACTAAGAAGCACACAATCGTCTGCATACATTAGATGGTTCACCACCAACCCACCAACCATGCAGCCAGTTTTACACCTTAACTGTTTTGACAGCTCATTCATATAAAAATTACATAAAATTGGAGATAGAATGCTCCCATGTCTAACCCCATTGGTGACTTGCAGGGCCGGCCCAGGCCATTTTGGGGCCCTAAGCAAAATAATGCAAATGGGCCCATATTTTTGGCCCACCATTTTGTCACAGTGTACTGTGAAACCCATACATGCAATCAAACCCATATGTCCATATTTTGTATATTAATCAAATTTTGTTGCACTGCATACTTCAAACTTCTCACCCCAAATGATTGTCAGTACTTACAGTAGATAGCGCCAAACCTTTTTCTAAAAGAGGAAAGAAAGAAGTTAAGGAAGAACTTTTATTTTTTTAAGCTTGTAATCAAGTATCAAAACTCACAAAAGTCAAAGAAAGCAAACTGTAGTAAACAAAATAGAATATAAATTAAACAATTGCCAGATTGGGGGCCCCCTAGTTGTCAGGGGCCCTAAGCAGCTGCATAGTCTGCGTATAGGCTGGGCCCTGGTGACTTGGAAGGGGGCAGACACACAATCATCCCACTTCTAGGCATGTGCCGGTATGAGATTTTGACGGTACGATAACCGTGAGCAAAAATACCGCGGTTTCACGGTATCACGGTATTGCAATTATAGCTCCAAAGTTTTGAGATGTATGGGTTTAAAAAAAAAAGAAAAAGGAAAAAAAAAGATTTTTTTCCCATTGAACAGGATTTTTTTTCAAAACATATTTGCAAATTGAAACATGAATATAATGTGAAAATACATAAATTAACAAAAATATATATATATTTTATATAAAATTAAAATAAATAGAACCTAGACTATACCCACAGCCACAGCTCAAGTTGCTCAATATTAGAGTAAGAATAAGAACAAGATAATTGCTATAAAAAAGTAAAAACACTTAAGAACAAAGAATTCATAAGTTAATAAGTTAGTTAAAAATGTATAAGTTAGTTTTATAAATTAGTTAAAATGTAAATATTGTTGAGGAAAGGTTTCATCTAAAAAAAAAAAAAAAAAAAGTGAGGAGTGAGACCTCCTTTCTCAATTAGCGATCTTTGACGCGATCCGTTTTTCTTTCCCCCTTCATTCAAGCTTGTTTCTCACTCAGCGGCTGTGAGACATAAAACCTCGACGAAGCTGCTCTCCCAGCTTAGCCTAGGCTAACATTCGTCTTTGTAAGTTTTAGTTAGTTTGTATATTGAATTTGAAAGGAAAATGTGTGTTTTGTTTTTGGCGAACTTTTTAATGGTGCTACTGCTATCCTGTTGAACCTAATCACACGTGGAAAAATCGAATTGTACAACGTTTTAAATGTATTCATTTGTATATTTCACCATGATTTGAGAGCTCAATAAATTGAAGAAAAGTACGCCTTGTGTTTGGAGGGTGTGTTTTTGGGTTTGCTGGCTGTTTAGCAGAATAGCATCACTGACACTCACGGCAACAAACAGGGGAAGGGTGAGCGCTGCCGCACCAAGCCACTTCGGCTGCATTTTGGCACATCAAAAATAGCAAATACCGTACTAAGGTATGACGGAAAATTTTAGTGGTTTTGAAACCGCGACGTTTTCACACCACGGTAAACCGTGAAACCGGTAACCGGCACATGTCTACCCACTTCACTTGCATAGTTGGGTGTGCATACCAGTATGAAATAATTTTTGTAATGTCATTGGAAACACCCGCTTGGCTTAATTTCTTAACCAACTTCTCTAGGGTTACATGGTCAAAAGCCTTGGAAGCGTCTAGAAAACCATATTATAATAACTATCACTAATATTTAATATCATATATAATATTTAGTATTCCGTATAGACAAGTTTCCTGAGCGAAACGTGGTGGCGCCATCGGATTCTCGAAAAAATTGATTCAGCACAACGTAGATGACACTCCGGGACTTTCTGTTCTGTGCTTGGTTGTGTGAATTCCTGGAAGCGCCTATGTATATACATGCTTGGAAGTGGAATGTTTTGAAAAGCAACCAGCTTCAAAACGCCAGTGTGGATCTACCTCGCCATATGCCCTAAATTGAAAACAGCAGCAGATTAAGGATTTGGCTCGCAGTTTTAACCCTAAAAGATTGCGTGTTTGTTCTTATCCCTTCGTTGATTGTTCGTGGACAAAATTCTAACAATCTGTGCACCCTGTGTTAACATGGGGTGTAGGTTGATACGCCGGTCACTTTAGTGACCAAAATTACAAATATTATAGTTGCTGAATGCAGATGGGCTGCCACAGATTTTTGTTGTTACAAGGTAATACTATCAGGTAATTTTCATCTAGTTAGGTAATAGGTATGGTGTTATGAGAAACACCAATAGTATGTTAATTCTTTTTTATTGCAGAGATTGATTGCAAAAAAACTTTTGGACAACATGATTCTATTTCTTTTTTTATTTAAAACAATTGGTGCACGTGCAAAACAGGTCAATAAATCACAATTTATGAAATCATTTGGAAGAGTATTAACAAAGGTGGAGCATAAATCGAGCCTTCCATCATCAAGGAAGAACGCACTTAATCTCGATATATGTCCATCAACGTAAGTGTTGTTGTGAGGCACATCAAGATGTCTTCCCTTGCATAACAGCGTTTTCCACCTGTAAACAAACAAACAAAAAACGTGTAACACTTGAATTTATGTATTTAGTGTCAAAAGCCCGTGTATGACTTGTAGTGGATGAGTGTTTGTTTTCCATTCTTTGTCGTTGAAGCTAATGCAAAGCTAATAGTGTCTCAGCTGCGACGCAACACAGAATTGTAGTCAAATTGAACATAATTGTACCTTTTATTGCTTTGTGGGGGCTCTGTCTTGGTTCAACAGCTGCCTTCCTGAACACAAAATTCCTGTATTCATGTATTAGAAAAACATTCAACTGGATGCCTTGGAGCTTTTCAGGTCCCTGATTGCATTTCCATCCAGTGCCATTAAATCAAGAAGATACAAAACTATTTTGGTTGTGGCGACTCTTAGCCATTTCTTCATGTTGTCCTCCCATGTCGTGATGATAGATGCGGCATTTCCAAATTGCCTTTTTTGAGGGATTTTGATGAGTAATGCCACTCCAGCTCCACTGTTGTTTTGGTTAGAAAAAGTGTAAAAAGGAAAGTTGCGAGCAGAGAAGCGGAACTAAAGCCTCGGAAACTTGTCTTAACATGTCTTAAGTTGCAACTTTTGAATAGATGTCCACTGTAGTGACCGTCGTCTCTGAAAAGGTTAGATTAATTCATTATAATAAAGAATTTTAAATTCTGCTTTTAAAAAAGTTTTTTCTTCAAAACTTCTGATAACGAGAGATAAATTGTCAGCAATCCTTTTCCATGGGGTGGTACTAACACACACACATAACGCACACAAGTTAGTTTTTTAAAAAGAACACACACAAAAAGAAAAATGTTTCTTTTTTTTCCCTAAAAATGATTAGTTTTTCACACAAAACTACTAAAAAGCTTATTGGCTGCGATTGACAGTGATAGATATTGCAAACGATTGCACCCATCCCATTAATTGCGTTGTGAAAAAGTGTAAACGCAATGAAATTACAAAATAGCTGAATAAATTCCCATTGTGCCACCACTCCTTACTCTCTGTAACCCACTTCTCAATCTCCGCTCGGCATGGGAACCCCGTGTACATGTGAAAGCTGCATCCTTACATTGTTCCGTATGGAGGTTAGCTCAGTGCAAACAATAAGCCCTCTGACAAAAACAACCAATATTCGTAATTTCCCCTTTTGAAATGGTCAGTCAGAGAAATGGGATTTTGGCTTTGTGTGTTTGTGTGTGTGTTTGTTGAAGCACAAGGTCTGACAATCTCAGACACCAGCGTGTGTCTATGTTTGGTGGTCTAAAAATAACTGTTTAAACAGACACAGTCTGCACAGTGATAAACATCTCTCCATTGTTGGTTCCGTGGGCGGCGCGCGCTTTCAATGGGAGGGACAACTGGACCACTCATTGGTAGTGTTGACGCTGGGAGAATTGATACAGACAGTAGAGTGCAGGGGTCACCAGCTAAATTGGCAAGAGGTCCAGTAACTTGATCAGGCAAGGGCCCGAACATGGGGAGGGAGGGGCCAAGACAATTATGTGTACATGTACAGTACTTATATTTTTTTCCAATTAAAAAGCATAGATAAATTAGCAATGATACTATGATCTTAATTCATTTGACACATTTTTCTGAACATTATTAAAGTACAGTTTTCATTTGTTTTGTGCAAATAGTGACATTTCACATCCTAAAGAAATAATTGCACACTTGATACAGTAGGTAGATATAATTCACCTACTCTCAGAAACCATAATCAGCTTGTAATTATGTGTATTCTTACGCAAACATTTTAACACTGTGTTCCAAGTGTTTCACTTGAAAAGTGCAACGTTAAGCAAATAAGGTACCTCAAAAAGTATACAATTTTTGAACAATGATAAGGGAATGTGGAGGACCATTTTAAAGCTGCTGTCCTTTCAGTTAGGAAAAGGCAATCCATCGTCCTAACTAGTCGCATCGAGCACTCCTAAACTTGCTGTTAGAGACCGTATTATAACCCTTGTTGCAACGTGTCGCCTGCTTATAATGACCTTTCTTTTCACTTATTTTTCGTTTTCTCATGAATGATTCTGACGATTAATTTGTGCCTTGTTTCGTAATGTGGCTATTATAGTGGTGTGCCATCTTAGGCACCCTACGATTCGATTCAATTACGATTCAGGATGCTCCGAGTCGATTACTGAACGATGATCACATTATTGACGATGATCATGATTATCACGATTATCACGACTATCGATGCATCAAACATTACTAATTAATAAAGTAGCCAAAGGAATTTATGTCCGTCATTATTTAAAATATCCTCATTATTCAACAGGAATGATGGAAACATGCTCATACAACAAAAAGCTGCCCTTAAGCTGCTTTTTTTTTTTTTTTTTTTACAAGAAAGTGCAAAAACATTAACCGTTTTAAAAGCAGTACTTATTTCTCTCAACAATACAATAAAATTTACACGGGTGGAATGAATACCACATTTTCTGGAACCAAAGTATCTTTAGAAATAAGGCTTATTTTAACAAATATACTTTGTTTTCACAGATTTCTGCACTATTTTGCATGTTTGTAGCGTTACCGTTGTACTTAATCATGGTTTTATACGCTCTGCATATGAAATCTATGTTAGTGAATTAGCGAATTAGCTTAGCGCTCGGCGCTAACTCTTAACATCTCAAAAACAACAACAATAAAGGCTAAACAGTACAAGAGGGTTTGTGTACTCACCTCTTGTAGACACACACGGTGTCAGGGAGTGCGGGCAGGCAGGCAGGTTGTGTGGACCCAATTGCAGGGAAACAAAAAGGCAGCGAGGCAGGTGGAGGAGAACTCAAAACACGTTTTAATAACAACTAACCAAAAGCACAAAGTACAAACAAAAGGACTAGGGATCAAAAAGGCAATGTTCAAACCAAAACTTACTTAAATCAGAGGGACTGGTACACGAGGGCTTGGAATGGACTTGAAGTTTGCAAAGACGGACATAGACAATGACGCAACAAGGGGTGACAAGGAACTGGGTCATTATATACACACGCAGACAAGGGGTAACGAGACGAGGAACAGCTGGGTAACACAGGTGGATGCAGATTGCAGGATACGCTGGGAGAACACACACAGGTGAAATCAATGGGTAATCACAGAGACAAGTCACACTAGGAAAAACCCAACACAAAACATAACAGTACCCCCCCCTCAAAGGACGGATTTCCAGACGTCCTGAATAAACAAAAAGTCAGAAGGTTGCTCGGGGGAGGGAGCAACACCAGCCCGTCAGGGCCAGTCAGGCGGGCGTCCAGGACGCCAGACATGGGTTGACCGCAAGGGTCGATCTGGAGGGCGTCCAGGGCGCCAGACGTTGGGCGACCGCACGGGCCGATCAGGTGGGCGTCCCAGACGAGGCAGTGCTCGGTCTTTCATGCCGCCAAGCCGTGGCAAGAAGCGGGGAGCAGCATCGTCGGGGCGAGGGCCAGGAACTTCGGCGTCTGCTGGCGGGACAGCAGCGGTGTCGTCTGCTGGCGGGACAGCAGCGGTGTCGCAGGAGTCTGCTGGCGGGACAGCAGCGGAGTCGCAGGAGTCTGCTGGCGGGACAGCAGCGGAGTCGCAGGAGTCGTCTGCTGGGGGGACAGCAGCGGAGTCGTCTGCTGGGGGGACAGCAGCGGAGTCGTCTGCTGGCGGGACAGCAGCGGAGTCGTCTGCTGGCGGGACAGCAGCGGAGTCGTCTGCTGGCGGGACAGCAGCGGAGTCGTCTGCTGGCGGGACAGCAGCGGAGTCGCAGGAGTCTGCTGGCGGGACAGCAGCGGGGTCGCAGGAGTCTGCTGGCGGGACAGCAGCGGGGTCGCAGGAGACTGCTGGCGGGACAGCAGCGGGGTCGCAGGAGACTGCTGGCGGGACAGCAGCGGGGTCGCAGGAGACTGCTGGCGGGACAGCAGCGGGGTCGCAGGAGACTGCTGGCGGGACAGCAGCGGGGTCGCAGGAGACTGCTGGCGGGACAGCAGCGGGGTCGCAGGACACTGCTGGCGGGACAGCAGCGGGGTCGCAGGACACTGCTGGCGGAACAGCAGCGGGGTCGCAGGAGACTGCTGGCGGAACAGCAGCGGGGTCGCAGGAGACTGCTGGCGGAACAGCAGCGGGGTCGCAGGAGACTGCTGGCGGAACAGCAGCGGGGTCGCAGGAGACTGCTGGCGGAACAGCAGCGGGGTCGCAGGAGACTGCTGGCGGGACAGCAGCGGAGTCGCAGGAGTCGTCTGCTGGGGGGACAGCAGCGGAGTCGTCTGCTGGGGGGACAGCAGCGGAGTCGTCTGCTGGCGGGACAGCAGCGGTGTCGTCTGCTGGCGGGACAGCAGCGGTGTCGCAGGAGTCTGCTGGCGGGACAGCAGCGGAGTCGCAGGAGTCTGCTGGCGGGACAGCAGCGGAGTCGCAGGAGTCGTCTGCTGGGGTGACAGCAGCGGAGTCGTCTGCTGGCGGGACAGCAGCGGAGTCGTCTGCTGGCGGGACAGCAGCGGAGTCGTCTGCTGGCGGGACAGCAGCGAAGTCGTCTGCTGGCGGGACAGCAGCCGAGTCGTCTGCTGGCGGGACAGCAGCGGAGTCGCAGGAGTCTGCTGGCGGGACAGCAGCGGGGTCGCAGGAGACTGCTGGCGGGACAGCAGCGGGGTCGCAGGAGACTGCTGGCGGGACAGCAGCGGGGTCGCAGGAGACTGCTGGCGGGACAGCAGCGGGGTCGCAGGAGACTGCTGGCGGGACAGCAGCGGGGTCGCAGGAGACTGCTGGCGGGACAGCAGCGGGGTCGCAGGACACTGCTGGCGGAACAGCAGCGGGGTCGCAGGAGACTGCTGGCGGAACAGCAGCGGGGTCGCAGGAGACTGCTGGCGGAACAGCAGCGGGGTCGCAGGAGACTGCTGGCGGAACAGCAGCGGGGTCGCAGGAGACTGCTGGCGGAACAGCAGCGGGGTCGCAGGAGACTGCTGGCGGAACAGCAGCGGAGTCGCAGGAGACTGCTGGCGGGAGAACAAGACTGCGGGGAGTCGGCGCGGGTGGCACTTGACTGCGGGGAGTCGGCGCGGGAGCCACTTGACTGCGGGGAGTCGGCGCGGGAGCCACTTGACTGCGGGGAGTCGGCGCGGGAGCCACTTGACTGCGGGGAGTCGGCGCGGGAGCCACTTGACTGCGGGGAGTCGGCGCTGGAGCCACTTGACTGCGGGGAGCCGGCGCTGGAGGAACTTGACTGCGGGGAGCCGGCGCTGGAGGAACTTGACTGCGGGGAGCCGGTGCGGGAGGAACTTGACTGCGGGGAGCCGGCGCGGGAGGCACTTGACTGCGGGGAGCCGGCGCGGGAGGCACTTGACTGCGGGGAGCCGGCGCGGGAGGCACTTGACTGCGGGGAGCCGGCGCGGGAGGCACTTGACTGCGGGGAGCCGGCGCGGGAGGCACTTGACTGCGGGGAGCCGGCGCGGGAGGAACTTGACTGCGGGGAGCCGGCGCGGGAGGAACTTGACTGCGGGGAGCCGGCGCGGGAGGAACTTGACTGCGGGGAGCCTCGGGAAGCCGAGCCGTCAAGACGTGCCCACGACGTCGGCGTGGACGAGATCGCCGAGGCTTTTGGACAGGGTTCTTGGACAGACTGGGTGGTATGGAATGAGGGAGGTCTGAAAAAAACCGAGAGGGTGAAGAAAAGGGCATGGAAAAAAAATCTGGGTCGGAGTCAGAATCAGAATAGAGGAGGTCATATAAATTGTGATCCTCCTCAAAGTCTGAAAAATCAGAATCCAAAAAAATGTGTTGTGGTCTGTGGGTGGATTGAGGGTGTCGGCGTGGTGGCCGAAAATGAATCTTTCCCGCTGGGTCCAGGATTGGTTGCGTCATTCTGTCAGGGAGTGCGGGCAGGCAGGCAGGTTGTGTGGACCCAATTGCAGGGAAACAAAAAGGCAGCGAGGCAGGTGGAGGAGAACTCAAAACACGTTTTAATAACAACTAACCAAAAGCACAAAGTACAAACAAAAGGACTAGGGATCAAAAAGGCAATGTTCAAACCAAAACTTACTTAAATCAGAGGGACTGGTACACGAGGGCTTGGAATGGACTTGAAGTTTGCAAAGACGGACATAGACAATGACGCAACAAGGGGTGACAAGGAACTGGGTCATTATATACACACGCAGACAAGGGGTAACGAGACGAGGAACAGCTGGGTAACACAGGTGGATGCAGATTGCAGGATACGCTGGGAGAACACACACAGGTGAAATCAATGGGTAATCACAGAGACAAGTCACACTAGGAAAAACCCAACACAAAACATAACAGTACCCCCCCCTCAAAGGACGGATTTCCAGACGTCCTGAATAAACAAAAAGTCAGAAGGTTGCTCGGGGGAGGGAGCAACACCAGCCCGTCAGGGCCAGTCAGGCGGGCGTCCAGGACGCCAGACATGGGTTGACCGCAAGGGTCGATCTGGAGGGCGTCCAGGGCGCCAGACGTTGGGCGACCGCACGGGCCGATCAGGTGGGCGTCCCAGACGAGGCAGTGCTCGGTCTTTCATGCCGCCAAGCCGTGGCAAGAAGCGGGGAGCAGCATCGTCGGGGCGAGGGCCAGGAACTTCGGCGTCTGCTGGCGGGACAGCAGCGGTGTCGTCTGCTGGCGGGACAGCAGCGGTGTCGTCTGCTGGCGGGACAGCAGCGGAGTCGCAGGAGTCTGCTGGCGGGACAGCAGCGGAGTCGCAGGAGTCGTCTGCTGGGGGGACAGCAGCGGAGTCGTCTGCTGGGGGGACAGCAGCGGAGTCGTCTGCTGGGGGGACAGCAGCGGAGTCGTCTGCTGGCGGGACAGCAGCGGAGTCGTCTGCTGGCGGGACAGCAGCGGAGTCGTCTGCTGGCGGGACAGCAGCGGAGTCGTCTGCTGGCGGGACAGCAGCGGAGTCGTCTGCTGGCGGGACAGCAGCGGAGTCGTCTGCTGGCGGGACAGCAGCGGAGTCGCAGGAGTCTGCTGGCGGGACAGCAGCGGGGTCGCAGGAGTCTGCTGGCGGGACAGCAGCGGGGTCGCAGGAGACTGCTGGCGGGACAGCAGCGGGGTCGCAGGAGACTGCTGGCGGGACAGCAGCGGGGTCGCAGGAGACTGCTGGCGGGACAGCAGCGGGGTCGCAGGAGACTGCTGGCGGGACAGCAGCGGGGTCGCAGGACACTGCTGGCGGAACAGCAGCGGGGTCGCAGGAGACTGCTGGCGGAACAGCAGCGGGGTCGCAGGAGACTGCTGGCGGAACAGCAGCGGGGTCGCAGGAGACTGCTGGCGGAACAGCAGCGGGGTCGCAGGAGACTGCTGGCGGAACAGCAGCGGGGTCGCAGGAGACTGCTGGCGGAACAGCAGCGGAGTCGCAGGAGACTGCTGGCGGAACAGCAGCGGAGTCGCAGGAGACTGCTGGCGGGAGAACAAGACTGCGGGGAGTCGGCGCGGGTGGCACTTGACTGCGGGGAGTCGGCGCGGGAGCCACTTGACTGCGGGGAGTCGGCGCGGGAGCCACTTGACTGCGGGGAGTCGGCGCGGGAGCCACTTGACTGCGGGGAGTCGGCGCGGGAGCCACTTGACTGCGGGGAGTCGGCGCTGGAGCCACTTGACTGCGGGGAGCCGGCGCTGGAGGAACTTGACTGCGGGGAGCCGGCGCGGGAGGAACTTGACTGCGGGGAGCCGGCGCGGGAGGAACTTGACTGCGGGGAGCCGGCGCGGGAGGAACTTGACTGCGGGGAGCCGGCGCGGGAGGCACTTGACTGCGGGGAGCCGGCGCGGGAGGCACTTGACTGCGGGGAGCCGGCGCGGGAGGAACTTGACTGCGGGGAGCCGGCGCGGGAGGCACTTGACTGCGGGGAGCCGGCGCGGGAGGCACTTGACTGCGGGGAGCCGGCGCGGGAGGCACTTGACTGCGGGGAGCCGGCGCGGGAGGAACTTGACTGCGGGGAGCCGGCGCGGGAGGAACTTGACTGCGGGGAGCCGGCGCGGGAGGAACTTGACTGCGGGGAGCCTCGGGAAGCCGAGCCGTCAAGACGTGCCCACGACGTCGGCGTGGACGAGATCGCCGAGGCTTTTGGACAGGGTTCTTGGACAGACTGGGTGGTATGGAATGAGGGAGGTCTGAAAAAAACCGAGAGGGTGAAGAAAAGGGCATGGAAAAAAAATCTGGGTCGGAGTCAGAATCAGAATAGAGGAGGTCATATAAATTGTGATCCTCCTCAAAGTCTGAAAAATCAGAATCCAAAAAAATGTGTTGTGGTCTGTGGGTGGATTGAGGGTGTCGGCGTGGTGGCCGAAAATGAATCTTTCCCGCTGGGTCCAGGATTGGTTGCGTCATTCTGTCAGGGAGTGCGGGCAGGCAGGCAGGTTGTGTGGACCCAATTGCAGGGAAACAAAAAGGCAGCGAGGCAGGTGGAGGAGAACTCAAAACACGTTTTAATAACAACTAACCAAAAGCACAAAGTACAAACAAAAGGACTAGGGATCAAAAAGGCAATGTTCAAACCAAAACTTACTTAAATCAGAGGGACTGGTACACGAGGGCTTGGAATGGACTTGAAGTTTGCAAAGACGGACATAGACAATGACGCAACAAGGGGTGACAAGGAACTGGGTCATTATATACACACGCAGACAAGGGGTAATGAGACGAGGAACAGCTGGGTAACACAGGTGGATGCAGATTGCAGGATACGCTGGGAGAACACACACAGGTGAAATCAATGGGTAATCACAGAGACAAGTCACACTAGGAAAAACCCAACACAAAACCTAACACACGGATCTTAGCAACACACTCAGGAGAGTTTTCAATTGACATGACTTGAAACTACTGACGGACATCTGAAAGACTAGGAGCAGCAAACTATCTCTCTTCCCCTCTCGAGCTAAAAAATACAGCACAGAAGCGCGACTGCCGGGGCCTACCTGTCTCACACATAAATTTATTTTCCAGTCTTTTGAAAAGGAGTGAATCTCTTGCTCAGTAACCGGCAGCATCCATCATAACGTTGTGCGTGCATCTGGTAAAGGCGGCAGACGTGTCTTGAATTTCGTTCCGCTACGAGCAGCTGTCATAAAGTTATGGTAAATGGAGAGTACTATCGTCGTTTTTTAACCTTTATGAATCGTACTCGAATCGTCACGAGTCGAATCGCGATGCATCTAATAATCGATTTTATGAAACTCCCTTAGTGGCTAACTTAGCAAGTGAGACAGTACTTCTTCATTCATTGATCCCAACATCCATTATATTATTTTGCAAACATCGACTGTCCAACCACTTCCCCAGTCATCTGATGTTTGAGCCAATCAGCAGAAAGCTGTAGGGAGCTGTAGACGTGACCAGGAAGCAACTATCTGCTTGAATACAATGTCAGAGTGCAAAACGTATTTTTGTAAGTAGGTCGATTTCTGAAAATTTGTTGCAAATACACTTAATTTCTTCATTAGGAGAAGAGGAAAGCTTTTCTTGACGGGATGTTTTTGCTCTTCCACAAACCAATACATCAAACTATAGCGTAATGTAGATCGGTCGTCTTCTTTGATGGCAGGCCAATCAGGAGAAAGAGGTGGGAGCTGCAGACATGACCAGGAAGCAACTATCTAACTGAATACTATGATGGAATGTAAAGTGTTTTGTGTAGTAGGCATGTGCCGGTATGAGATTCTGACAGTATGATAACCATAAGCAGAAATATCACGGTTTCACGGTATTGCAATTACAGCTCTAAGATGTGTTACTTTGACATATCTGGTTAAAAAAAAAAAAAAAAAAAAATCCATTGAGCAGGATTTTTCCCCCCCAAAACATTAGCAAATTGGAACATAAGTATAATGTCAATTCAAAATACTGTACATAAAAAATATAACAAAAAAATAACTGAAATATTCTAAATACAATTAAAATAAATGCAGTCCCTTAGGTGAGAGTAAACCCACAGCCACATCTCAACAATATTACCACCAGAACAAAAATATTTTAATTATTTCCAATAAAAAGCACGTGTGTATGACTCGTATCACCAAATGTTTTACTACCGCTAGACACACTAAACACGCTGGAGTTAACTCTTGTAGCTGGTGGGAAACGTTCATGACAGTGTTTACTACCCTTTAATTTTATATAAATGCGAAATCATATTGGAGGTGTTGCCTCATCAGCAGCCACCCTCCGTGAACAAGTTTACATTTCGATGGCCCTCCTCCTCTAAGCTGCGGCGGTCTGTAACTTTTCTGTTGCCAAAAGTATTCCCATACCAGCAATTTTGTTTTTTTTGATGGGGGAAAAGTTCAGGAGTTTCACCTCCTCCAGCCATCGTGTAGCACAGCTGACTCACTGACAAGGAGCAACAACTGGTGGCAGAGGGCTGAGCCTTGCAGCTGCAAGTGAGGGATTTCTCCCTGCATTGTTGGGACATAAAAAAATAGTTAATACCATAGGGACGGTATTACGGAACTTTTTTGTGGTTTTGAAGCAGTGACGTTTTCATACCACAGTATACCTTGAAACTGGTAATCAGCACATGTCTATTTGGGAGATTTTTCCTGAAATACACTTAATCGATCTAAATTTCTCATCTAAATTTCCAAACTATTTTGGCTCAGCCATTCAATGTTGGTAGAATATGGGGCCAATGTTTGGAGAGGTTTGGGCAAAGAAAATGTTTCAACCTTGGGTTTAAGAATAAGTAAATTCTAATTTTTTTGGACACTGTTGGTCAAAATGTTTAAAATGTTTAAAATCATTTCTCCCGCAGCAAACTTCGACACCAGGCCCAGAGTGAGCGGTTTGGATACAGAGAGGTACACTTTCTTGCCCTATTTAATATTCTACAATTTTTCTGATTTAAACATGTGTAATTTATACGTGTGTGTATGACTTTACAGGTGGTTTTGAAAGGAGACCCAAAGAGGTTGAACGTGCACGGGGTAAGAATGCACCGCAATCTGATAGTTTGTCTTTCAAAATAAAACCAACGGGCCATAATTTGAAAAAGGTAGCTGAGCGTGCTGTCTCTCATTCACACAGCAGACTTGCGCCGTTTGTCTGGAGGATTTCAAAGTGAAAGATGAGCTGGGAGTGTTGCCATGCCAACACGCTTTCCACCGAAAGTAAGTATACAAAGACAGGTTGTCATTTTGTTCATAGATGTATGCTCATGCTCAAATATTCATATTCTTTCCCTCCATCGTTATTTAACAACTATCTTTGAAAGATATTGGCAACATCCCCTCCCGTTTGCTAAAAATAGTCGCTCCTTCGACTTCCATTGTGTTTGCTGTTGCTGCCTGGAAGTTTCCATGCCTCAAAGTACTGATGACATCATTGTGTGCTTTTCTGAAAGATGCAAGAAGCATTAGTAGAACCTGCATGATCTAAGGCAGGGGTGTCCAAACTGGTCCTTGTAAAACACCAGATTGGTGAAAAGATGTCATCTTGTTTGGTTGGAATGAAATCCTGCACCCACAGTGGGCCTTTGTGGAATAGGTTGGAGACCCCTGTTGTCTAGTACAGTGGTTCATCGAGATATGAAAGCTTCACTACTCAAAAAATTCATTTTATGAAAGGGTTTTCATCGCTTTATTCACTTAATTTGGACACTTAAAATGGACATCTACTCCTCCCGGTGCCTCAGCAGAGCTCTAAACATCCTCAAGGACAACTCACATCCTGGTTTCCAGCTATTTGAACTGCTCCCCTCTGGGAGACGCCATAGGTGTTTAAAAGCTAGAGCAAACAGACTAAAGAACAGTTTCTTTGCTAAAGCCATCTCCGCCCCGAACTGCCATATGTAACACCACATCACCTAATATCCAATATTCACTTACATGCAATATACTATGTGCAATATGAACTCACATGCAATTTTAACGTGCAATATTCAATACCTTCACTTTTATAACTGCTGCTACTTTACTTATATTCACACATATTCTATGTGCAATACTTAACGTGCAATATTCAATGCCTTCACTTCAAACTGCTGCGACTTCACTTCGATTATTTGCCCTGCCTGAACATAGGACTACCTCACACACATTTTATATTTATATTTATTAAGATCTTACACTTTTATACTTACAATCAACTTTTGAGACTTTTACTTATCCTGCACTGTAAAGGGAGATGCTCCACAATTACCTTGTACAACTGTGTAATGACAACAAAGGGCTATTCTATTCTATTCTATTCTATTCTATTCTATTCTATTCCTAATCTTATTTAAAAAACTATTCAATGTACAAAAGCTTATACATACTGTAATAGATCATTCCCGCTCGTCACAATGCGATAATGCTACTATGTTTGACTAGAAAATTTAAACAAGCGCAAGATACATACCGCAATGTGCAACATACTGTAATGCTCATGTACTGTATATTAAACAAAAGAAGACTATAACTTACATGCAACAAGTACAGTGGTACCTTGAGATACTAATACTTTGGTGCACGAAAAAAATGATTTTACCAAAAGTTTTTAAAGCTTTTTTCGCTTCATATTACAAAAAAATTATTTATCATCTGAAAGATAATATGTACTGTAATAGATAATTCCTGCTCACAAGAATGCAATAATATAACTACTGTGTTAAACTAATAAGCACACAAGGCATGCAAATCATACCCAAATGTTTAACGGACAGTTTCGTTTTAACTCTAACAGTTGTGCTTTGTAGAGTAACCTCCCTCTATATAACATCCCGTGGCCCCATGTGTAATCCCATTACACACTGGGTAATAGAGTTCTAACTCCTAAAACCACAACTACGTTTGACTATGAATGTAAACATATAAAATAGACACACCACAATGTGCTAAACATTACTAATTTATATGAATAAAACATACAAGTGATGCTTTATCAATGCTCAAACAGTGATATGAAGTAGCAAGCAATGGCTGCAGAAGTCAGCTCGTCTTTTAGCACTCCATGTTTGCTATGAGCTTGAGTAGTCATATGATAACATCTGTAGAATGAGCTGGAACCAAAAATTAGTTAAACTTAAGTGCCACTATGGGGTGACAAAGTAATTAAAATAAAGACAGGCAATCATAAGGCATTGCAAGAAATTTAATGTGGTGTTTTAGTAGAGCTTAGAATGAATGAGGTGATTTTGTGAAACGTGATTCATTATATAGAATAATTCATGATATGAAAGCCACTCCGGAACAAATGAATTTTGTATTCTGAGGAACCGCTGTATTAGGTTTCCTTACTTGCTATGTCGTGATGTCTATAAGAGGTGTATTGCGTGGGTGTCTGCAGGTGTCTCGTAAAGTGGTTGGAGGTACGCTGCGTCTGCCCCATGTGCAACAAACCCATCGCCGGCCCCCCAGAGCAGCACCACAGCATCGGTACCCTGCTGGACGAACTGGTGTAAGCTGACGGAACGACGCGGCACCACCACAGCACTTCGGGTTAGCTGAGCACCCAGAAAAAGACTCATGGAGGGGGATGCTGTTTCCAGGCAACCGCCTCTGAGACGGCAACACGGCGGTGCCTTCTGAAGTGGAAATTATGCACAGCCACCCACACATCCCTCCATCGCTCTTATTTTTATATCCTTTACTCGCACACCTCCACATCTTCCCTCCAGTGTGGTCAAGAGCTTTTTTTCTGTTTTGTTGACCTAAGTGATGCTACCAAGACGTTTATTGCCGCATTGAGGTATTATGTCAACATGCTGTGAAGAAAACTACCTTTGAAGAGAACAAAGCACTGAAGACAAGATGGATACTGTATTTGATCAAATATGGACACAGACTATTTTTTAATGGTCTAACTTGAACAAGTTCTGTATTACTGCGCACAAACTCCAACTAGATTGTATTAATTTAATGTTCCCTAATAAGTCAAACATCAAATAGGTTGGTAAATAAATCTTCACTGTCGTGGGAATCCTTCGTATTATCCCTTTCTGAAAAACATTAAATTGACCAAATCTAGAAAGCTTATATAACAGTAACTAATAATGAGAATATGGTATCTTATGAATATAAATTTTAAAAAGTAGGCATTTCCACCTTAGCGAATACTAGAGTAGATGACACAATGCTGATTGACTCATTGGCTCCCATTGACGGCTATAGACATCCAAACCATTTAAACAGGGAGGACTACCACTGAATGATTAGTGTTGTTAAGTTACTTTTGAAAAAATAAGTTACAGTTATAGTTAAGTTATAGTTACTGTACTTTTCTGAAAAAGAAACTAATTACTAGTTATTCAATTATGAATAGGGGTGTGTATTGCCTCATATCTTGCGATACGATTTGTATCACGATATTTGTATATCACTTTAGAAAAAAAGAATCAAATAGACATAAAAGCATAGGCGCTGTTTGACCTTTGTAGGAGGGAGTGGCAAAACACAGAAAAAAGACATTCCAAATATACGTCAAGCCTCCTCAGGTGGATTTTTGGCTAAGCAAAGCAATTGGACCGTCTCTAAACTGCTAGTCACGTGATCAGTTCGAAAAATAATTTTGATCCATTATGAAAAAATTTGTAGGATTCTTGCTCATTTTATTCATTTTTGCTGTTTTATTGCTTTACAACTTTCATAGATAACACTTTACTAGTTCGGGCATTATTTTAAATTCATATAATTAGGAAATTCATATAAAAGCATTTTTCGGCCACTGGGGGGGCACTGCCACACCTGCCTGCCCTCAATCTCCGCGTATGCATAAAAGTACATTTATATCAATTTATTGCTGAAACTTCATCCAGCACTCAAGTAAAAATGTTTTTGTTTAATGTTTGAACACGTATGGCTTTCATTATACCATTTTCTCTTTATTTAGTGCAAACATGCTTTAGTCCAAACCTGCATAAATGTAGGATCCTAAATACTCCATGCCTCCGTTTTTGCAGTAAAAGCCAAAATGAGCCCAAATTTCAGACTTATAAAAGGACTAATCATGTCAAAACAACCGGAAGTACCCCGCCTGCCATTACAGAACTCGACAGCAGCTAATGTTAGTGTTTACATTGACTGACACTTCTAGAGGTGTGTAAACACCCCAGTAATAGTGGCCAACCACTAGGGGGCGACGTACACAAATCTCTACTCGGATGATTATAATGTTTGTGTTACTTCATCAGACTGCAAAGCAATGCTGCTGCGCGCTGCCAACTACTGGACAGGAGTAGAAGTGCTGCCAGGAAATTGTTTATTTCCACCAAAACCACACATGTAAGGATTGATACAGACGTATTTTGAATCAATACAAGAATTGTGTGACATAATATCACAATGTATCTCAGAATCGATCTTTTTTAACACCCTTAATTATGAAAGTAACTACTTTAAGTTACTTAACTTTAAAATATATATACCCAGTGTTGTTAATAACAGCGTTAGAATATAACGGTGTTACTAATGGTGTTATTGTTTTCTGTAATAAGTAATCAAATTAATTTTCTCATCTTTGAAACGCCGTTACTGTTACTGAGGATATAAAGGCGGGCGTTACTGTACGTTACTAGTCTGGTTGAATGGCGCAAAAAAAGTGAGAGACACGGACTCACGGAGAAAGCAGAGCGGGAGTGGGGGGGGGGAGTTGTCACGCCGTCGCAAACGCGATGCAAGGTGGCTCCAATAATAACTGACTGTAGCCGATAGCCTACAAACTAGCCCACATGATGCTGCGATAGATATCACATCTATAGAGAACTAGAAGCGAAATGACAGACTCACTGGCATTAGTAAACAGCCGCCATCTTAAAGCAGTTGATTTCTCAGGAAGGCTCTGTTGTAGAGAACCTTCCTAGCGAACCTAAGTAACCTTTTATCTAAAATACTCCTAAATCGGCAAAATCTTACTTGAATCTATCTTTAAATGATGAAAAAGTTTTAAAGCTTTCACAGGTCGAAGAAGGGAACTAATGTAATAACGGGAGCAATTTTAACAACTTTAACTGTTGATTCACTAGCCTGGTACACCAGACTCACCGCTGTTCCAGCTATTGAGTCTGGCCACCATTCAGCGGATAAAATTTCCAGGGCGGAGCAAGCCACAGCAAACAGACAGCGGAGTGGACCAATCAGTGACGGGCGGACGTGCCGTTAGTAAAGCGACAAGGGACTTGCGTGCGGAAGTACACATACGAGGAGAGCGGAGTTTATTTAACATGGCTAGCGCGAGACAGACTGTTGTAAATGACTTTTGTCGATGTGTTTTTGGTCATTTAAAATCGATTTTACTGTGGATTGGAACACATTCTCGGCTCTCCTGTTCGCCATCTGTGCTGTTGTGGAGACGACTTCTGACGCGGAAGAGTGGCGTTGCTCGTTAAGAACACGTCACGCAAATAAACGAATCTGATTGGACGGTTGATTTTCTTCTTGCTCGAGAGGCCGTTAATGGGCTGGGTCCCAGACTATTCTCACAGTGTTTGAAAAATACAGGGAGAACAGTCTGGGCGTGCCAGGCAATTGATTCACAACATTAAATGACTTCCAAACAGAGCAAAGGTTACTATCTAGTTATCGCAATATCCGCAATACCCCTGTGTCTAGTTAAGTTTAGGGTAAAGATCTGGGCTAGGACCAGTTGTGCCAAAAACTCTTTGAACTTCACATAGTGTGACCTATGTTTATTTATTTATTTATTTTTTAAATGAAATGGAAAAAAAAAACATGAAAAGTAACATCAGTTACTTTGCCAAGTACCTAATTACTCTTACATTCAGGTAACTGAGTTACTAACTCAATTACTTTTTGGGAGAAGTAATTTGTAACTGCAATTAATTCTTTTTTTAAAGTAAGATTAACAACACTCTATGTACGGTACATAATATACAGTTGTGGTCAAAAGTTTACATACACTTGTGAAGAACATAATGTCATGGTTCTCTTGAGTTTCCAGTTATTTCTACAACTATGATTTTTCTCTGATAGAGTGATTGGAACAGATACTTCTTTGTCACAAAAAACATTCATGAAGTTTGGTTCTTTTATGACTATTATGGGTGAACAGAAAAAGTGATCAAATCTGCTGGGTCAAAAATATACATACAGCAGCGCTAATATTTGGTAACATGTCCATTGGCCATTTTCACTTCAATTAGGCGCTTTTGGTAGCCATCCACAAGCTTCTGGCAAGCTTCTGGTTGAATCTTTGACCACTCCTCTTGACAGAATTGGTGCAGTTCAGTTAAATTTGATGGCTTTCTGACATGGACTTGTTTCTTCAGCATTGTCCACAAGTTCTCACTGGGGTTTAAGTCAGGACTTTAGGAAGGCCATTCGAAAACCTTAATTCTAGGCTGATTTAGCCTTTCCAATACCACTTTTGATGTGTGTTTGGGGTCATTGTCCTGTTGGAACACCCAACTGCGCCGAAGACCCATTCTTCGGGCTGATGACGTTAGGTTATCTTGAAGAATTTGAAGGTAATCCTCCTTATTCATTATCCCATTTACTTTCTGTAAAGCACCAGTTCCATTGGCAGCAAAACAGCCCCACAGCATAATACTACCACCACCGTGCTTGACAGTAGGCATGGTGTACTTGGGGTTAAAGGCCTCACCTTTTCTCCTCCAAACATATTGCTGGGCACTGTGGCCAAACAGCTCGATTTTTGTTTCGTCTGACCACAGAACTTTCCTCCAGAAGGTCTTATCTTTGTCCATGTGATCAGCAGCAAACTTCAGTCAAGCCTTAAGGTGCCGCTTTTGGAGCAAGGGCTTCCTTCTTGCACGGCAGCCTCTCAGTCCATGGAGATGCAAAACACGCTTGACTGTGGACACTGACACCTGTGTTGCAGCAGCTTCTAATTCTTGGCAGATCTGCTTTTTGGTGATTCTCGGTTGAATCTTCACCCTCCTGACCAATTTTCTCTCAGCAGCGGGTGATAGCTTGCGTTTTCTTCCTGATCGTGGCAGTGACAAAACAGTGCCATGCACTTTATACTTACAAACAATTGTTTGCACTGTTGCTCTTGGGACCTGCAGCTGCTTTGAAATGGCTCCAAGTGACTTTCCTGACTTGTTCAAGTCAAGGATTCGCTTTTTCAGATCCATGTATGTATATTTTTGACCCAGCAGATTTGATCACTTTTTCTGTTAACCCATAATAAAGTCATAAAAGAACCAAACTTCATGAATGTTTTTTGTGACAAAGAAGTATCTGTTCCAATCACTCTATCGGAGAAAAATCAGAGTTGTAGAAATAACTGGAAACTCAAGAGAGCCATGACATTATGTTCTTCACAAGTGTATGTAAACTTTTGACCACAACTGTATATATATACATATATATATATTTTAAATGTTCGTATTTCCACCCTGAAAAACCTTCACTCCCAGTGTCATGCACACTTGCCATTGCAGCGTGTGTTAGTGTTCGGTCAAACGGAGTTTTTTGTGTGTGCGTGGACTGGGTTTGTGTGTCTGTGCTTAGTACAGCCAAACTAGACATACATTACCCCGCGTACTCTGTCAGACTTTCTCTGATTGGCTTACCCTGACATCCTGCCCCATGTTAGCGAATCAATAACCTTTTCTGGTACATGCTGTGATCATGTGAGAAGAGCCATTACAGCGGAGATGTCTGTAAAGTGAAACATTGACCCATGGCGCTGCAGGGGGAGACTTGGACACTTGAATCACGGAAAATAAATAACGCCCGTTCAATTGCCGTTATAGAATGAACAATGTACCGCGTTACGTTACAATGTACAGCAAAAACTAGTTTCGTTATGTAACGTAACAAATGTAAGGGCGTTAGCTTCAACACTATGAATAATCATATTTCAGTGCCATTGATGGTGATTGACAGCCAATCTGATTTTGGCTGGGAGAGCTTGCGTTCGTGAATGTCAGCCAATGAGTTAAACCAATCAGCTCCTTTAAAATCTTGTTGTATTTTTCAGTATTTGATCTTTTTTGTGTTTGATTAGGGCTCCATCAAGGTTCCATAATCCTAAACACATTTCACATGTTTAACTGAATACCACCACCCAGCCCTTATACAGTATTTACTTGCCATTACCATTCCACCACATTGATACCATCTAAAGAAATGAAATATACAAGATTTGTATGGAGAAAAAAATGCCTTTATAAAAATGGTAACACTCAGGTTAAGAGTATGTTTATTCTTGTGGTTATACATTATACTAAGAGCTGTTTTTGTGGTTGTGGTTTTAGGCCTAAATATCCTGAGCATCCCTTAGTGCACTTAAACACCACAATAATAAACATATCAATTGAGCGTTATAAACCACTTTAATCCCTGCTAATCTTTTGGAGCGCCTGGAGTGGGTTTCAGCAGATTGTGCAGGTGTACCTAATGAAGTGTCCTGTGATTGCAACAACCTTGTGATTCTATGCTGAAGATGAATGCACTCTACATGAAAGCTCACCACAGATGCACCACCCAGATTAGGACCGGGTATTCTGTATTTTACATTCCACTATTTTTCACCAAGCAAAACACTGCCAAACTGAGCACAAAAGTAAAAAAAAAAAACACAAATGAATTTTTAAAAAATGACATCAAATGTGTCATCGTGCAACACATGTGAAAATGAAAATGTCCACTTTTTGAGGAACAAAAACCCATGATGTAAATATCTGCAAGCATCAATAAATGCACTTGTCTGTTTTAATTTCTTGTTTTTATTTTTACAGGCATGTGTGTTGCGCCACTCTCAGAAAATACTTGAGAATCTTACAACATAAATAGAGATGATAGTGGTGTTGCAAGTCAATAGAAACCACAGGATATGAACTGTTGAAATTATAAAATGGAAAAACTAATTCCCAATGGTCTTTGCAATAGATTTCTAACATAGAATGCAAACATTTTGTCATGTCATTCTTCTAATGACATATAGTAATACGTACTGACAATGTTTGGGAGTTCTTTTCGAAATGATGAACCCCAATACACTACATGTTAGGCTTACATTTTACAAAAATTGGAATGAGATGCCTACAGCAACTTTTAAAACAGGACTCTTACTTGAATGTGTCACCATGCTAGTTTTACTGATGAAATTATGTGTTATGGTTATGGTTGAAACACCCAATGAATTTGAGGTGAACTCATGGGTGAAAGTGGGCTGGAACGGGCCGGAAAAACGTTTCGGCATGAGTTTTGGGGCCAGAACGCCGTTCTGGCATATGGTACTTTGATCCCGAAAATATGACGGCAACTGTCAAAAACCCATGTTTAAAAAAAACCCTGCCACGCTGCCACACACGCATCTCCAATAAGAACAATCTACTAACGTCAGATTTACATACAAAAGTGTTAATAACAAGCCTCATAAAGAGCTTGTGTAACGTAATCCGTTTCCACCGATATTTATTATTCATTTATTTATTCTACATAGTTCTTCCCAGCGTCTCTCTGTATCTGACAGGTCGCGTCAGAAAAAAAAAAAAAACAGGACTCTGCTGTCCATTCAATTGGCTGACATACCGACATGTGATCAGCATGGATGGTTAGCGCTGATTGGTTCAAATGCACGTTTTCTTGGAACAACAAATAGAGGGAAAAAACAAGCATGTTGAATTAAAGGGGAAATGCAACAGATGATCGATCAGATCTATGAGAAAAAGGAAAGAGTTGATGAGGTTTATTTTATTTTTATTTTATTTTATTTTGGAGGTTCAGAACAATTTCCATGTTAAAGTGCACTTTGGACTTACTTTTGTACATTTATGTAAGCCTACTTATATATTTCCTTATAATTAAAAAAGTTAATGTTTGCTTTGTCTTCAAAATACAGTATACTCCATTTCCCTGTGCATAATGTAACTCATTTGTACTTAATGTTTTGTTAATGTATGTTATTTTTGTCTTTTATTAGAAAAAGAAAAAAAAGTCAACGATTACATTATCTTCAGTTTTATAGTACATCTTACATTCTTGAATATTTAAAATTGAGGTTTTGTTTTTAGATTTGAGTAAATGAGGGAAAATAAAAATTAGACGGAGTTTTAGGTGGAATTTTGTAAATCAGTGAAAAAATGCAACTTTGAATGAAAATCAGTTTCTCTGTTATGCCTTGTTCTAGTGTAATGCAGTCGCCTAATGTATGTGTGAAACCTTTCATTCATTCAATTATTTCCCGAGCCTCATATCCTCACAAGGGTCATGGGGGTGGTGGAGCCAATCCCATCTAACTATGGGCAGTATGTGGGGTACACTTTGATTCGTTTGCCAACTAATCGCAAGGCACAAGGACACTAACAACCATTTGCGCACACAGTCATTCCTGGGGACAATTTAGAGTGTTCGATCAGCCTACCATGCATGTTTTTGGGATGTGGGGGAAACCGGACTACCTGGAGATAACCCATGCAGGCATGGGGAGAACATGCAAACTCCACACAGGAATGCCGGAGCCCGGGATTGAATCCTTGATCTCAGAAATGTGAGGGGGACGTGCTAACCACTGTGTGTGTGAAACTTGTTGTGTTTTATAGTGTGTTATAATCAGTGTTGTTAATCTTACTGAAAAAAAGTAATTAATTATAGTTACAAATTACTTCTCCCAAAAAGTAATTGCGTTAGTAACTCAATTACCTGAATGTAAGAGTAATTAGTTACTTGGCAAAGTAATTGGTGATAATTACTTTTTTTTTTCCCACAAAAAAAAAAAAAAAAAAAAAAAAAAAAACATTGGCCACACTATGTGAAGGTTTTTGGTACAATTGGCCCGAGCCCAATTCTTTACCCTAATTTACCCTTTACCCTGAATCAACTGTTAAAAGTTGTTAAAATTGCTCCCATTATTGCATTTGTTCCCTTCTCTCTACTTTCGACATATGAAAGTTTTAAAACTGTTTCATCATTTAAAGATAGATTCAAGTCAAGATTTTGCCGATTTAGAAGTATTTTAGATAAAAAGTTACTTAGGTTCGCTAGGAAGGTTCTCTACAACAGAGCCGTCCTAAAAAGTCTACTGCTTTAAGATGGCGGCTGTCTACTAACGCATTTAGTGCCATCATTATAACTGTGCCAAAAGCAGATTTTGCATTTCGGTGGTTTTAGCCCCCCCCGCCCCCCCCCGCTCCAAAAAAAAAAAAAAAAGGCTACATGCCAAACGTTATGTCAGGGAGTTCCGACAAGAAATTCTAACCACTTTCACCCCCGAGTAAACCGCTGAGAATCACGTGTTAAAATAAAAATGTATTAAATACTGTATATAGATATCCATAGACTTCATAATGATATTGACAGGACACTGGGCGCGCGGCCGATTAATGGGGGGGCCTTTCTCCGTCAAAGCTGACCAAGTGGAAACACAGACAGAGAGCTTTTTACGTTGAAAATTCTAGTGAATAAATGTTTAAATCCCTCAATTCTTTATAGATATGGATGTAACACAGTCTCGATTCTTGGTTAAAAGCAACAACAACAAAAAAAAAACAGGCAGTTAGCATTTATTTTGCTTAAATATGTCGAATGAGCTGGAAGTCTTTAAGCCACTGTAGTGCCGCCTTATCACCACAAAGAGCTTTTTACGTTGAAAATTCTTGTGAATAAATGCTTGAATCCCTGAATTCTTAGTAGATATGGACGTAAAACAGTCTCCATTCATTGTTAATACAGTAAAGAACTGGTCAGTTAGCTTTTATTTTACGTAAATATGTCAAATGTGCTGCTAGTCTTTAAGCCAGTGTAGTGCCGCCTTATCACCACAAAGAGCTTTTTATGTTGAAAGTTCTTGTGAATAAATGCTTAAATCCCTGAATTCTATATTGATATGAACATTTAAAACAGTCTCGATTCTTGGTTAAAAGCAACAACAAAAAAAGGGCAGTTAGCATTTATTTTACGTAAATATTGCGAATTATGACACCAATGCCGTAGAGGTTAATTTCTCCCATTGATTTTTTTTCACAACGTTTCAAAATGCATGCATGGTACGAAAAATATAATAATTACCTTGAATCCTCAAACAAATCACTCTTTTTGAACCTAAATCCGGCATTAGATTGCTGCGTGCGTGTGTTTGAGAGTAATTCCTCTTGATGCTGGATGTGGGCAGGCCCCCTACTTGAAGGTGTGGCCAAGTGTATGACAGATGTGACCCGTCAGTATACAGAGGGGCAAGTATTTAGTCAACCACTAATTGTTTAAGTTCTCCCACTTGAAAATATTAGAGAGGCCTGTAATTGTCAACATGGGTAAACCTCAACCATGAGAGATAGAATGTGGAAAAGCCCCCAGAAAATCACATTGTTTGATTTTTAAAGAATTTATTTGCAAATCATGGTGGAAAATAAGTATTTGGTCAATACCAAAAGTTCATCTCAATACTTTGTTATGTACCCTTTGTTGGCAATAATGGAGGCCAAACGTTTTCTGTAACTCTTCACAAGCTTTCACACACTGTTGCTGGTATTTTGGCCCAATTCTCCATGCAGATCTCCTCTAGAGCAGTGATGTTTTGTGATGTGATGTCGTTGGGCAACACAGACTTTCAACTCCCTCCACAGATTTTCTATGGGATTGAGATCTGGAGACTGGGTAGGCCACTCCAGGACCTTGAAATGCTTCTTACGAAGCCACTCCTTTGTTGCCCTGGCTGTGTGTTTGGGATCAGTGTCATGCTGAAAGACCTGGCCACGTCTCATCTTCAATGCCCTTGCTGATGGAGGGAGATTTTTACTCAAAATCTCTAGATACATGGCCCCATTCATTCTTTCCTTCACACGGATCAGTCTTCCTGATCCCTTTGCAGAAAAACAGCCCCAAAGCATGATGTTTCCACCCCCATGCTTCACAGTGGGTATGGTGTTCTTCGGATGCAATTGAGTATTCTTTCTCCTCCAAACACAAGAACCTGTGTTTCTACCAAAAAGTTCTATTTTGGTTTCATCTGACCATAACACATTCTCCCAGTCCTCTTCTGGATCATCCAAATGCTCTCTAGCAAACTGCAGACGGGCCTGGATGTGTACTTTCTTCAGCAGGGGGACACGTCTGGCAGTGCAGGATTTGAGTCCCTGGCGGCGCATTGTGTTACTGATAGCAGCCTTTGTTACTGTGGTCCCAGCTCTTGGTAGGTCATTTGCTAGGTCCCCCCGTGTGGTTCTGGGATTTTTGCTCACCGTTCTTGTTATCATTTTGACGCCACGAGATGAGATCTTGCATGGAGCCCCAGATCGAGGGAGATTATCAGTGGTCTTTTATGTCTTCCATTTTCTAATAATTGCTCACATGGTTGATTTCTTTACACCAAGCGTTTTACCTATTGCAGATTCAGTTTTCCCAGCCTGGTGCGGGTCTACAATTTTGTCTCTGGTGTCCTTCGACAGCTCTTTGGTCTTGGCCATAGTGGAGTTTGGAGTGTGACTGACTGAGATTGTGGACAGGTGTCTTTTATACCGATAACGAGTTAAAACAGGTGCCATTAATGCAGGTAATGAGTGGAGCCTCGTTAGAAGAAGTTAGACCTCTTTGACAGCCAGAAATCTTGCCTATTTGTAGGTGACCAAATACTTATTTTCCACTCTAATTTGGAAATAAATTCTTTAAAAATCAAACAATGTGATTTTCTGTTTTTTCCCATATTCTGTCTCTCGTGGTTGAAGTTTACCCATGTTGACAATTACAGGCCTCTAATCTTTTGAAGAACAAGAACTTGCACAATTGGTGGTTGACTAAATACTTATTTGCCCCACTGTAATTATGAAGTGTATAAGATATCTTATAATAGATAATCAAATTAATAAAATAGAGGGGTATATCAAACAGATGTGGAGTAAATTATTACTAGGAGGCAGGTGAATAGGGAAAGGGATTTCATTAGTATATCACAAAAATAAAACAGTTAGGGGGAGTCCAGGCGAGGACCACAACATCCATCCATTCATTTTCAATACACCTTATCATTTTCAGTGTCGCAGGAGCCTATCCCAGCTGACCTCGGGCAAAAGGTGCACAATACCCTAAACTGGTCTCCAGTCAGTTGTAAGGCACACACAGAGACAGACAGGCATTTCTACCAACACTCACTGAGAAAATATTGCAAAATGGTAAATTTCCATTAACTGGAAATACTTCCATAATCTGGTTTCATGTGCAAATGGTAAACCAATGTTATTGGATGTTACAATTGGGTGCCTGATTCGTCATTTCAACTATCTTACTATAGTGCAGGGTAGGAGTATACTGTATTTATATATTTGAAACTGTTACTCCGAACATCAGCTCCAACATGTAATATAGGAATGATGACTATGAACAAATCAATTCAATTTGAATTACCTCGTACATTTGGGAGGTTTCATTGTTTCATTGCCTTATAAAAATGTCTCAGAGCACATTCCAAAACAGAGCTTCAAGCAGAGGGAGGTGCTGCTGGGAGAAAAAAGGTGGCTACTAAACTGAGAAGAGAGACACACCGGTGTTCACTCTGCTCTAACTGAGTCACTTAAAACCTCATGCTGCTTTCTAACTTATCCTATTTTTTCAGGTTTTTTAAAGTTTTTTTTTGTGGCCATTTTACAAACAACACCACAAATGATTCTGGAATAGTAGAAATCAAATGCAGAGTTCTAGAGATTACTTGGTGAGTACAAATATTATTAAACCATGTTACTTTAAGAATATGAGGGCTTGAATGCGTGCCATTAAATTTGTCTAATGAGACACCATAATTAACTGCTCATAGCACTTCCTGAAAAACTAAAGGCTTCGTTTTTAGATTTTATTTTTTTTCTATTTTTTAATGCTGTTTATCAAAAAAGGGCTTTCACGGCAACAAGTCAGCATTGTATGAATATGCATCAGTACACATTTCTGACCAGTGCACACACAAAAACACACACACATGCTCACATACACAGGGAGTGGTCATACATGGGTGGATGTGGAAACATAGGCAACTCTTTCATGGAATCAGCCTCTACCTGAGCAATAAAGACTCAACTGTGCTGCGAATAAACTGATGATGGGACTACACACACACATGCGCACACCACACAAACGCACTGACAAATCTGTTTCTCTCACTACAGCCCTGTAGGATTCAGAGAAATTGGAGTTAGCTTTGTTAGTGTGATCATTATTTTCTCTTACACTTCCTGTGTCATTATCGAAGTTACAGTCAGTGTTACAGTTGCATTAAACACAGTTGAAGAAAAGAAATAAATTCTTTACATACTCAGGCAGAATTTGTAAGATCAGGCAAAACATTTGTATATTTGTAAGACAACTAAATTGAATAGATCATTGTAGAAATATTAGGCCGCATGCTTGTCAAGGTGTCACTGAAGTAGCTGCTGTTCTTCTTGTTTACACTAACGCCAAAGACCTATTCCTCCGTCAATCGTCTTTAAACTTAGCTATGTAAAATGGGCTAGTATCCATCCATCCATCCATCCATCCATCCATCCATCCATCCATCCATCCATCCATCCATCCATCCATCCATCCATCCATCCATCCATCCATCCATCCATCCATCCATCCATCCATCCATCCATCCATCCATCCATCCATCCATCCATCCATCCATCCATCCATCCATCCATCCATCCATCCATCCATCCATCCATCGTTTTTGTATCAGGGCTGATTAATTAATTGTAAACTTATTGGTGCATATGTTGATGGTAGGTTAGAAGTTGGCCAGTAGAGGGCATGTGCGCACAACCTTTATCCCATTGTGTGTTGGGGCACATTTATGTTTGTTAATAACTAACAGGATCCCATTGACGATTCTAGACGTCCAATCCGTTTTGAATGGAGGGCTGCCAGCAATCGCTCAATTTGCCGTCAGCCCCCCAGTCAAACTGGAGTAGATGTCTAGCACTGTCAATGGCATGGAAACATGATCACCCAATGCCAAACATCCCATCTCCAAAAAAATTGATGCCTATCACTCTCAATTGCAGTGACAGAGTTAATATTTCACAAATTAAGTATAGGTATGCAAACTCAAATCGTCTTTTAATTTGTTGTCAAATCTTCTTCTCTAATTTATCTTTATATTACTTAAAATGTTAAGACTCATTCATTTGGTTCAGTTTGACACAGTGCTGGCCAAAAGTATCGGCACTCCTGGAATTCTGTCAGATAATGTTCAATTTCCCCCAGAAAATAATTGCAATTACAGTTTTGTAGTTTTGGTATTAACATCTTCATTTATTTTGCTAGCAATGAAAAAACACAAAAGAGAAAAAAAATTAAACCATTATCATTTTACACAAAGCTCCAAAAATGGGCCGGACCATTCTTCTTTGGTCAACTGCTCCAGGTCTCTCAGATTTGTAGGGTGCCTTCTCCAAACTGGCTTTTCAAATCTCTCCACAGTGTTCTATGGGATACAGGTCTGGACTCATTGCTGGCCACTTTAGAAGTCTCCAGTGCTTTCCCTCAAACCATTTTCTAGTGCTTTTTGAAGTGTGTTTTGGGTCATTGTCCTGTTGGAAGACCCATGACCTCTGAGGGAGACCCAGCTTTCTCACACTGGGCTCTACATTATGCTGCAAATTTTGTTGGTAGTCTTCAGACTTCATAATGCCGTCATGCACATGGTCAAGCAGTCCAATGCCAGAGGTAGCAAAGCAACCCCAAAAAATCAGGGAACTTCTGCCATGTTTGACTCTGGGGGCCGTATTCTTTTTCCTTTAAACCCTATGTCGAATGTCGATGCCTTTTCCCAAAAAGCTCTACTTTTGTCTCATCTGACCAGAGAACATTCTCCCAAAATGTTTTTTCCCAAAACTCCAGCCTGTTTTTTTTTTATGTCTCTGGGTCAGAAGTGGGGTCTTCTTGGGTATTCTACCATACAGTCCTTTTCATTCAGATGCCGACAAATTGTACGGGTTGACACTGTTGTACCCTCGGACTGCTGGACAGCTTAAACTTGTTTGGATATTAGTCGAGGTTCTTTATCCACCATCCGAACAATCTTTCGTTGAAATCTCTCGCCAATTTTTCTTTTCCGTCCACATCTAGGGAGGTTAGCCACAGTGCCATGGGCTGGGGTCTTTGGAGATGGACTTGTAGCCTTGAGATTGCCCATGCTTCTTCACAATTTTGTTTCTCATTCCTCAGACAGTTCTTTGGTCTTCATTCTTAATGTGGTACACACAAGGACACAGGGAAGACGTTGAGTCAACCTTAATCCATTTTAACTGGCTGCAAGTCTGATTTAGTTATCGCCACCATCTGTTATGTGCCACAGGTAAGTAACAAAATAGAGAACCATCACATGATTTTTCAAAGGGTGCCAATACTTTTGTCCGGCAAATTTTTGGAGTTTTGTGTAAAATGATAATGATTTAATTTTTTTCCCATTCTCTTTTGTATGTTTTCATTGCAAGCAAAATAAATGAAAATATTACTACCATTTGTAATTGCAATCATTTTCTGGGAGAAATTGAGCATTATCTGACAAAATTGCAGGGGTGCCAATACTTTTTGCCAGCACTGTAGATCCTGCAAATATAACTTCTTCAATGATATCATTAAGTGTTAAATATACAGTTAAATGGTTATTTTAATGTTATGTTTGGGTATTTTTTGTTGTTGTTCATGAACATTTTTTCTACATTTACTTGGTCAGTATAAGGAAACAGAAAATAAACTACACACAATAAGTTTAAAAACATTTCAGTTACTTATGAAAAAAAATATATTCTTCAAATTGGCAAATATGATTTTTTTTTTTTTTTTTTCAGATAAAACAAGTGACCATTTAGCAATTTTAACAAATTTAAACTAGACTGGTTATCAAATTCGCCACAGAATTCCAAATCTTATCTTAATCCACATTCCAAATTTTACCATACCTTACACATGATGCACTTGTTTTGTTAGAGAATTTAATTAACATGTAGATGTCATGAATGGATTGATATTAAAGATACTGCTTAGTCTAACACCAGGACTTTATGAATCCTGAGGGGCCTTTCTTGAGTGAGGGTGCAATTGCCAAAACAATCAGTGATCTACTGAGGATGAGGCCATAAATCTGGTGACTTTGAGGATGTTTTACTCCCTCTGGCTTGGTTACTTGTGTTTTTGCTCAGATTATGTCCGTGACGTGCTTGCGGTGGCTTGTTGCTTTCTTATTAAATTTTGAGATAGCCAGAAAATAAAAAGACAAGTCAGCTGGGATAGATTTCAGGATACCCATGACCCTTGTGAAAATAAAGAATAAGATGATGGCTTGCAATATTTTTCAATTGTGTTCTTTTGTGATTTTAGGACCTTGAATCAATTTGCCTGAATCATGCTAGAAGTGTAACTCCCTGAGAAGATGTTGCACTATAAGATGAACGAAGTTTCCTCCTGAAAGTCACTCAGGGAATTGGAAGATGACTGGTTGTGGTTGCATATTCACATGACAATTGTCTTTAAAAGTGTAGGATAGCCATGTTGAAAAGATGGCTATTGGCTTTGCTGGTCCGGGTGACTCCGGTGGCCATTGTGCTCTGCTGTGCCACGACTCTGCTCTACCTGCTGGCTTGCAGATCCGCATTCAGAGACCCCCAGCAGGACACCCTGTGGTCGTCTGGCACCACCAGTAAGGAAGGCTACATGGCGCTGCTCCAGGAGAGGGAGGACTCCCACAAACATTACATTGACAGCTTGGGAAAGCAGATAGCGCAGCTCAAGGAGGCTCTCCAGGAGAGGACGCTGCAGCTGCAGGAGTCACTGGATAAAGCCAAGGCCAAAGGGATCCTACCTCTAGGCCTGGAGAGTCTGCACAAAACCCCTACATCATCCAACCTCAAGGTAGGGATGCAAGATTATGTCCAGTACTTGCGATGTCAAGACTACAGTCATTAACGTCCACTTTAGCATACAAAAGTTCCTTGAGTAAACTGACCGAGGTTTTTTTTTTTTTTTTTTTTTTTTTTTTTTTTTTTTGAGATACGAACCATCACTCAGACAAATAAATATTCAATAAAGAGGCTTTAAACTACTCTGGAAACCACCTTAGACAAGCTGAAGGAAATAATCTACATACTGTACAGCAGGGGTCACCAAACTTTTTCCTGTGAGGGCCGCATAACTTTTCCCTTCTCTTCTCTGATGAGGGGCCGGGGTAAGTTAGTAACAGAAAAAGTGTGATGATTGCAGGAGTGCCCAAATGTAAAAAAATGTTTTTCAGAAAGCCACAATCAAATAACCCTTTCTGGATTCTTCACGGAACAAAAGTAAATTGAAAAAAATATATATATATAATATAATATAATATAATATAATATAATATAATATAATATAATATAATATAATATAATATAATATAATATAATATAATATAATATGAGTACAGTGATAATGAGTACAGTGAACTCATTGTCATGTTCAAGAAACCAGTCTGAGATGATTCCAGCTTTATGACATGGCGCATTATCCTGCTGAAAGTAGCCATCAGAGGTTGGGTACATTGTGGTCATAAAGGGATGGACATGGTCAGCAACAATACTCAGGTAGGCTGTGGCGTTCCAACGATGCTCAATTAGTACCAAGGGGCCCATAGAGTGCCAAGAAAATATTCCCCACACCATTACACCACCAGCCTGAACTGTTGATACAAGGCAGGATGGAGCCATGGTTTCATGTTGTTGACGCCAAATTCTGACCCTACCATCCGAATGTCGCAGCAGAAATCGAGACTCATCATACAAGGCAACGTTTTTCCAATCTTCTATTGTCCAATTTCAATGAGCTTGTGCAAAATGTAACCTCAGTTTCTTGTTCTTAGCTGAAAGGAGTGGCACCCGGCGTGGTCTTCTGCTGCTGTAGCCCATCTGCCTCAAAGTTCAACGTACTGTGCGTTCAGAGATGCTCTTCTGCCTACCTTGGTTGTAACGGGTGGTTATTTGAGTCACTGTTGCCTTTCTATCAGCTCGAACCAGTCTGGCTATACTCCTCTGACCTCTGGCATCAACAAGGCATTTCCGCCCACAGAACTGCCGCTCACTGGATATTTTTTCTTTTTCGGACCATTTTCTGTAAACCCTAGAGGTGGTTGTGCGTGAAAATCCCAGTAGATCAGCAGTTTCTGAAATACTCAGACCAGCCCTTCTGGCACCAACAACCATGCCACGTTCAAAGTCACTCAAATCACCTTTCTTCCCCATACTGATGCTCTGTTTGAACTGCAGGAGATAGTCTTAAACCATAACTACATGCCTAAATGCACTGAGTTGCCGCCATGTGATACGCTGATTAGAAATTAAGTGTTAACGAGCAGTTGGACAGGTGTACCTAATAAAGTGGCCGGTTAGTGTATTACTCATTAGCCTATTGACAGAGCTAGACATCCAATCCATTTTGATTGGGAGGGGCAAATGAACGGTCAAAATGAATTGGAAGATTAGTAGTGCCAATGACACTAAAACATGAGCATTCACAGCAAGTCTTAACGTATGCCCTTACAAATTGGTGACTAATCTTACAACGTTGTATATAACGTGCAATATGAAACAAAAATAAAACTCAATTTTTAAAATAACATGAATTTATTGGTAATATTGCAACATATAACCTGGTGCAATCAAAGAACAATCAATATTTTCAGCTACATCATGATTAGTAAAATTTAACAGTGACTTTTGTTATACAGCGGGGAGAACAAGTATTTGATAGAGTCAGGGAACTTGTGAACTTGGGAGTCTTTTGCTAATTCTGAGAAGTGATCAGCAATATTTGCAGGCAAATTGTGTTAAGCAACAAATTGGCAGAATAAAATCTCCGCTTTCGTCACTTTTCACTCTGCAGACCAGTGTTTATGACCAGTGTTGTCAATCTTACTTTTAAAAAGTAATTAATTAAGTTACAAATTACTTCTCTCAAAAAGTAATTGAGTTAGTACGTAATTCAGTTACCTGAATGTAAGAGTAATGAGTTACTTGGCAAAGCAATTGGTGTTACCTTTCATGTTTTTTTGTTCCCCCCCCCCCCCCCCCCCCAAAAAAAAAAAAAAAAATAGTAACCTATGCTACGTTTGGAAGTCATTTAATATTGTGAATCAACTGTTAAAGTTGTTAAAATTGCTCCCGTTTTTTCATTCGTTCGCTTCCGTCTACTTTTCGACATGTGAAAGTTTTAGAACTGTTTCATCATTTAAAGATAGATTCAAGTCAAGATTTTGCAGATTTGGGAGTATTCTAGGTAAAAAGTTAGGTTCACTAGGAAGGTTCGCTACAACAGAGCCTTTCTGAGAAGTCTGCTGCTTTAAGATGGCTTAAGAACGCCGCCGAACCTGTCATATCGAATGTAGTTCTATATGCATATGATATCTAGGCGTAGATGGTATGCTGTCGGCTACAGTCAGGAAATATTGGAGCCATCTAGCCTTAGCCTGGCTCTGCCAGACTATTCTCCCTGTATTTTTCAAACAGAGAGAAATAGTCTGGGACCCATCCCATTGACGGCCTTTTCGAGCAGATACAAAATCAATCGACAAATCAGATTCGTTTATTTGCGTGACGTGTTCTTCACGAGCAACGTCACTCTTGCGCGTCGAAAGTCGTCCCTTCAGCAACACAGACGGTGAACGGCAGAGCCGAGAATATGTTCCAATCCACGGTAAAATCAGTTTTAAATGACCAAAAACACATCGACACGAGTCACTGACAACAATCTGTCTCGCGCTAGCCATGTCGAATAAACTCCGCTCTCTTCATATGTTTACTTCCGCGCGCAAGTCCATCATCCTGAAGTCGCCATTTTACTAACGTCACGTCTGCCCGTCGCTGATTGGTCCACTCCGCTGTCTGTATGCTGTGGCTTGCTCCGCCCTGGAAATTGTTTCCGTGGGAAGGGTGGCCAGACTCAATAACTGGAACAGCGTTGAGTCTGGTGTACCAGGCTAATCTAGCCTAGCATCGCGTCTCCTGCAGCGTCACAACAAACACTCTTTTCTCTCCGTATCTCTGACTTTTCTCGCGTCATTCAACCAACGTAGTAACGCATAGTAACGCACATTGTCTCGTTGCTGAAACAGTGACAAAATCCGAATGCAAAAAACACAATGTATGAAAAACTTACAGATTTTGAACGTATGGCGTAGACATTTAAAAATGAGTGCTCACTTTTACAAATTACGCCAAAACCGTACAACTTGACAGGTATGCTGTAGTGATCACTGTCCCTGAAAGGATTAAAGTCAGGCGGAGTTTGACTTTTTTGCCGAGGGGGGGGGGGGCAAAACATGTTGAAACGCAGTGTCAGCAATAAAGTTAACTTACACGATAAATGCTCGGTTAGTAGCTTAGTAGTTTAGCCCATGCTCGTAAATACAGGCAATCCAGCTGTGGGTGTGTGTGTGTGTGTGTGTGTGGGGGGGGGTGTGCATGTGTGAGCGTGGCGTTTTTCTGTGGTGGCTCTGTTGTTAAGATCTTTAGTGGGGCATATCGAGACTCCGCTCACCATTTTGGCGGTGCTCTCCGGCGTTTCATGGTCCACATCTTCAATCCTTGGTTCTTGCGCAGTAGTTGTCGCTTTTGAAAGCTTAGGTTTGAAAAAATTGCATGTATCCATTTTGCGTCTTCTGTTCTCAGGTGGTCTTTGCTAAGCAAAGCAAATGACCGTCTAAAGTACTAGTCACATGATCTGTTCGAAAAATAATTTTGACCCATTATGAAAATATTTTGTTGTTCATTTCATTTATTTTTGTTGTTTGTTTTGTTGCTTTACACATTTCATAGACAACATTTTACCGGCAAAGTCTTAATTTTAAATTCATATACAGTTTATATGAAAGTCAATTACATGCAGTGGCAATTTTGGGCCACCAGGGGGGCTATGCCCCCCCTTAATCTCCGTGTATGATTAAAATGGCTCTGCTAAACTCATTTTTGCTGTATGCATCCCTCACAGGAAAAAAGTTTGGACACCTCCAACACAGGCAAACATGTCAAATTGGGAAAAAATGCATGCTTTCTTCCTTCCAGGAGTTCTTCCGCTCCCAGCTAAACCATGCAGAGATCAACACAGGCGTGTCTCTACCTAATGAGTATGTTGTGATCCCATTTGACACTTTTACACTGAAAAGGTAAGCAGTGTCATGTGCCTGGCCGTTCTCCACTAATTGTCTGCATGTTCCATCACATTCATGCACCACAAAGACAGTGTGCTCCTTAGTACCTCACAAACAACAACTGAGAACTCAAACATGTCACAAAGAACAACTGAGAACTAAGACATGACAGTTACCATCTGTGCATTTAAGGCATGGAGTCATATAGCATTCAGTGTGGGTTCGTCAGCAACTCAGCACACTCCTGCATGTTTACTGTCCATGACCGCTTGACCCGCTATGCCTATCCTGCTCTATCCTGACACCACCATTTCTCCAATTCCTGATTGTTTTCTTTGCCTGCCAACATCAATAAAATCCTGTGTTCGCAATATGCAACTGGTTCCTTCATCTCGCACTGTTCAAGCGGAAGCTCTACTGACCTGGCATGCATGTGTCATGACAAATGCATGCTCAATAATTTGCCACTCTAAGGAAAAGATTTCCATAATTTTTTCCTCTCTTGATAAGATTTGTTGGTGGTGGCAAGAGTAGGCATGTATGCGTTTGCTAAATATTTTTGTGAGGTCAGAGGATAAATGTGTGAAAGAGCAAGTATCTCAAGAATCTGGCCTATGTTTGCGTGGTAAGGGACAGTAGATAAATCTGGGTAATAATTCCTCTTGGTTACAGTACATACCATCATAATGTCAAGACCTTTATTTTGAGTAAGACTGCAATTCACCACTCAGCATTGCTTTTTGTATCTTCAGAGCAACTGTTCAGGGCAGGCACCAACTCCCTTGTCACCACACAAATTCAGGCTGTTTTCGTTTTTCTCAGTTGTTTACACACATTTTCTGATACTTGAGATACAATAACCACGACGTGCAATACTCATTCACCATTCCCCTAAATCAGTTCTGCTAAACCACAGACACAATTCCTTCTTTACATTCAAGTTGCAGTTCTAAAACATACTTTGTGCAAAACACAAGATTCAGATTCAGACACACAATTCTCTCACATTCGGCCCAGTGTTATGGTGGACGAAGTAATGGAGCAATTTGTTGAACAAAGGAGGCACATCGTAACCAGCCGTCATCAACAAATCCCTTACATTGATTAATTTATTCAACAAAGGAGGCCAATTTCAGCCAGCCAGCCAGCAGAGTTGTTACCTTGGAATTTGATCACCAAATGGCTCTGGTCTAGGCTTTCTAAAATCCTACGCTTCCTAGCGTTAGACAGAGGAGCAAGGACCTAGGATGGCGCAATTAAAGGCATGAGATGAACCCTGTGATTTTGTCCTGTCAGAGTGTACCATTTGGAGAGAGGCCTGACCAGGCAACCCGAGGAGAAGCCTGTGAGGAAGGACCGCCGGAATGAGCTGACGGCCAGTGTGGAGACAGCCCTGCACGTTCTCAATGGACCACGGCAACATATAGACACCAGCAGAAGGAAACACACATTTTCTCCATCAGATTTCATTGAGGGTGAGTCTTCATCAGAGGTGGGTAGAGTAGCCCATAATTTTACTCAAGTAAGAGTAGCGTTACTTCAAAATAATATTACTAGAGTAAAAGTAAAAGTAGTCATCAAAAAAATGTTCTCAAGTACAAGTAAAAAAGTATTTGGTGAAAAGAATACATACTCAAGTAACGACTAACATTGTGAGTAACTGCTTATGTTTTTTGATTTTTTTTTCTAAACAATGGTATTTTTTTTCTCAGCACAAACTTATATATATGAAATGTTGACATAACGATACTGTACAATAACCCATTACATAACCACATTTTGCCAAAGAAATACAAAAAAACAAAACCAACAATAACATTGAATTCCGGCGTGAGAAAAAAAAAAAATGACAGAAATGAAGCATTATTCGTCCAAAAAGCATGAGTGCCCTCTAGTGGAGAAAATAGTTCCTAGTTTGAATAGTGATTAGTTCCTTCATAGTTACTATTATGAAATTAAAAGGATCATAACTTTCCATTATCAATTGGTGCCAAATAAAAACTGGGAGAGAAGGATTAGAATCCGCGCTTTCAAGTCATATTGAGGGCAGCGCTCTATGTCAAATACCGTATTGGCCCGGATATAAGACTGTGTTTTTTGCATTGAAATAACACTGAAAAAGTGGGGGTCATCTTATATCTGCGGTCTAGATATTATACCCATTCACGACGGTAGATGACGCTAGATATCATTGAAGCGATGTTCTGTCATGACAACTCTCTGCTACTAGTTTAACCAGTTGGCATTATTTTATTGCAATGTTTTTCCTTATTCAGATTTGTTTCAACACTACAGTTAGGGTGAATCCCATTTCACCCCTTGGCCCTACCCCTTACCCCTTCCCCTCCGTTTTGCGCGTTCACGTGTAGGGGTAGGGCTGTCCCAATTCACGCTAATGTGCAGGGGTAGGGGTAAGGGGGAGGGCTTTCCACCCCTCCAAACGGAGGGCCATGACTACCCTCACTCCAAACGGAGGGTTACGCGAAATTTCCCAGGGTGCAAAGCGATTACCCCGAGAATCATTTCCAAAATGGCGGAGCCAAGGAAAGAAGTACACAAATGTAAGTAGCTCTGTTTATCCCTAATTTAACTATTTTAACAGTTTTAAGTTGTGATAACTGATGTAGGCGTGTCTGTTTGGTTCTGTCGCTTTTTGATGACGTCATAACTGGCGGAATGGACTTATGACGTACGTGAGTGTGAAGGGGTGTCCCAAAATTCGTAGGGCTAACGTTTCAAGCCCCTACCCCTTATTGCTCCGTTTGAAGGGCCAAGTGGTAGGGGGAAGGGGTAAGGGGGAGGGCCAAGGGATGAAATGGGATTCACCCTTAAAGTTAGACCTCAATTTGATGGTTATTGCATTTATTGCAATTTTGTTGTTTTATCACAATAGATTGGTTTATTTACATTTCAAAAACCAGAGGCCATTCATTTATGAATGTGATTGCACTTTAGTTTACATATTTAAAGGTTCAGATATTAAAATTTGAATGAGGCAAAAGAAAATGCTTTTTCTCTCAAATAAATTGTTACAATCATGTTTTTCAGATGTACTGTCATTATTTTCTGTATAAAAATTAATTTGGTGTTCAAAAAAGTCTTTTTTCAAACTTGAGTCATGAAAAAGAGGGGGTTGTCTTATAATCAGGGCCGTCTTATATTCGGGCCAATAAGGTACTTAATTTTTTTACGATGCTTTAAGGACGCCACATGATTGAACAGACGAACGTGATCGTAGAACGGCAAGCTTTCATCTGATTGGAAAAATGGAGTCATGTGATTATTGTTGAGCCATCTCATTGGAGAAATTGGTAGAGCTACTCTTGGCAACGCTGGCCAAAAAAAAATCAAATATGTAGAATAAAGAGGAAAAATGTAACGACTCTTGTGTAGCCCAAAGTAGCGGATTAAGACTAGCGTTTTTTTCTTCACAAATCTACTCAAGTAAAAGTAAAAAGTATGGCTGAGAAAACTACTCGTAGGAGTACATTTTTCTCAAAAAGTCACTCAAGTCAATCTAATTGAGTAAATGTCTGCGTTACTACCCACCTCTGGTCTTCATTGAATTTGTATGTAGTGTTTTTCCCTTTTAGACAATAATAATAAAAAATAATATTATTCAACAATACTGACTCGTCTAAATGTGGGTCGGTCAGGGCTGACCCGCACCGAGCGGGACAGGGGTACCGTGTACGAGCTGATGTTCAAAGGCGACGGGCCACAGGACTACGTCAAGACGGTGCTATTCAGGCCTTTCGGCCCCTTGGTTAAGGTGAAGAGCGCACAGGTGGATGTGCGCGGCATACTCGTCAACATCATCATTCCGCTTTCCGAGAGGGTTGACACCTTCCGACAGTTTATCCGCAACTTCAGGTAACACCTGTAAAACAATAGGGACATCATATGCTGTGAAATCTTGATTGTGTGTATGCCCTTGTGATGTTGGGTATAGAGAAGTTTGCATCCAGCAGGACAACAGGGTCCATCTGACAATAGTCTATTTTGGGCGTGAGCAGATTTACCAGGTGAAAGCAGCACTGGATCAGACAACCAGGTAAGCATCATCGACAGAAATAACTACTTGGGTCAAATTTGAGCATTTTCAGTCAAATAAGGCCCGATGATCAGCTTCACTGAAAGATTAGCCAGAGTGATGATCCTGGGGCGTGCGATATGTCACTCCTCATGCAATTCAGAAAATGGTCGGAGCTGACGTTAAACCTCTTCAATACTTCCTAATAGAATTTCTAATGTTGAAAGTTCATCCATGCTGCCACCTCCATGATTGTGACTAAAGATAATTATGGACAATTAGGAAACTGTCAGGGTAATGCGGGTGGGGGGTTGGTGTGGACCCAATTGCGGGAAAAGAGGTGACGCAGACTGGCAGTGCAAAAATGATTTAATTAAGGCAAGCAAAAAAACAAAAACAAAGTACCAACAAATACTGTGGGGATCCCAAAAAACAGAAGCAAACAAAACTCAGGTTACTAACAAATGGCTGGGTATCATTAACTTACTGAGGGGAGCACGAGGGCTTGGAGAAAAACTGACGAGAACAGATCCAGACGCGCATATAGACATTGACAATGACACAACAAGGAGTGAAAAGAAACTGGGAGCTTATAGTCACACACAGACAAGGGGTAACAAGACAACGAGGAACAGGTGGGTGACAGAAGGATGGAGGTTGGAGGATACACTAGGAGCAGGCACAACAGGTGAAATCAATGGGCAATCACAGGAACACACTAGTAGGGAACCAACACAAAACCTAACAGAAACTAGCTTACAGGCACATACGTATTGATGATCGACTAGTTGTGCTGTGTTTTGAATCTTTTTCTCCCTCTGCAAAAGGGAGACCCGCTTCAGGAACTTCACACTGATACAGCTCAATGAGGAATTCTCACGTGGGCGGGGCCTCGAAGTAGGCGCTCGGGCCTGGCGGCAAAACCAAAACATCCTGATGTTTTTTTGCGACGTTGACATCATCTTCACAGCAGATTTCTTGACTTCCTGTCGCCTAAATGCAGAGCCTGGTGGGTCTTCTTCATTGGTTAGGATATCTGCATGTATTATTTAGCCTATGGTGTTGGTAACATGTTAAATCAGGTGGGCACCATTTTATTTTTAAGATGGATAGAAAATTGGGGAAAAAAATAAGTTGACATATGTCAAATACAAAAGATATTTGAAATAAAAGTGATTTTGTTTGAGAGCAGGCAAAAGGGTATATTACCCAATCCTCTTCAGTCAGTACAACCCATCTATCATCTACAGTAATTACACTCATGTACCACCAATTCAGCAACAACTGGTGAGTTAAAAATGAATGAAAAATGAAACATGATTTTTATATCTATTTTGTGTACTAAAATGTACTTTTTTGTTATAACAGAGTATAAAACGTGACACAGGTTTCTGGAGAGATTTTGGCTTTGGAATGACATGCCAGTACAGGTCGGATTTCCTCAAAATAGGTAATGATTAATCGGCACTCTGAAGAAATGCTTCAGTACTTAGGACAACTGTGAAAACAGAACCCACTATATGACTAGTCTTCACAGTTCAGCGTCCATGTTTTTCTCTCGATGTCATCATTGATTTTGAGTACTGATGTTTTTAACCATAATATGTAATGACTAGAGAATATCAATGAATGCAATGAAAGAGAAGGAAAAAAACTAAGTCTATCTGTCTGTAGTATCCGGGGCTTTACTGGAAACTGTGCTTGGCCTTTGCAGGTGGCTTTGATCACAATATTAAAGGCTGGGGGATGGAGGATGTACATCTGTACAGGAAGTACCTGCACAGCAAGCTGATGGTGGTGCGCGCCCCATCGCGCAGTCTTTTCCACATGTGGCATGAGAAGAAGTGCAGTGAGGATCTGCCTCCGGCTAAGTATCAGATGTGCTTGCAAACAAAGGCCATGACTGAGGCCTCGCATGGCCAGTTGGGGGAGCTACTCTTTAAAGCGGACATTCAGGCGCACTTTGAGAGGAACAGAAAAAGCTCATGAAGGGTTATGACGGCTGGGCCTAAATGGACATTGAATGTCTAGTTGTGCATTTAAATTAAAGAAGACATTGTGCTTTTTTGCCACAACTTCAAGTGTGTTGATAAGATGTTTGACTTACTTTCGTCAAGATACCCCAAGCATGAAGAATTGTACTGATTTAATGCCCTAAGTCGGGGGTCGGCAACCGGTGTTTTGAGAGCCGCATGCGGCTCTTTAGCGTTGCCCTAGTGGCTCCCTGGAGCATTTTCAAAAATGTTTGAAAATGGAAAAAGATGGGGGAGGGAAATATATTTTTTGTTTTGATGTGGGAGAACAAAAATGACACAAACATTCTTAACGTTTTCCAATGCTATGAAAATGTAGAATAAATATTGAATTTCAACATTTCTTTCAACGAAGATTTGCGTAATAGCCTGCGACACACATTTCTATCAGCAGGGCAGGATGCCAGGCAAGTGGCTATTGTAAACAAACCGGCGGTTGTGTAATGTGCTATGGATCCGGAAAGGAAAAAGAGAAAAATAACTAAGAACAGAGGATTCAACATTGGACCGAATCATTTGCATTAATTGCCAATGCGGAAGGATTGTCTGAATGTTTACTCTATGGCGAGAAGTTGTCAATGAGAGAAAAAGTGTGATTGCGTTACTTCTGAAGAAATTAGAGGAGCGCAAAACTAGATTTAAGAAGTGGATTGTATCGCCGAACACTTCTATTGCAGCACGTTTTGTTGCAACCTGGGAGATAATAAAGCATGGAAAACAGATTGTGAGTACATGAAGGAGATATTGATTAACATATCAGAACACCTATTTGCAGACTTCAAAAACAAAACCGAGATAATACAGAAAATCAAAGACATGCCCCTGTTACGCACGTTAATACCGTTGATAAACAAGGGTCTTCTTCTTTCGGCGTTTCCCATCTGGGGTCGCCACAGTGAATCAGTTGACTCCATCTAACCCCATCCTCTGCTCTCACACCAACTAATAATTAAATTACCTCATTGATCTCAACTACCTCAGTTGCATTGTCATCCAAAGAAGAAACCTGTTCTTGTTCTTCAGTGTGATGGTCGTATGAAAGAGTACACAAAACTGATTAACTGTTACACTTTGGCTCCAACTAAACTTAAACTATTTCAAAACAGAATGGGAAAATATTATCATTTCTCTTTGAAGAGGCCATGATGGATTACATTGTGAATTTGATTGAATAGCGACCAATACTGGCACACGCCAGTCACAATTGCTCTCGCTCTCTTTTTTTCCTTTGAAAGTGGGCATGCTGGCAGTGTGTGACACCATAAGTTGCCTCCACCTAACACAGACAGAATAAGCAGTGATCCCTTCCTGTTTGTAGTAAATTTGTTGACTAATTGGTCACCTCAAATTATGTTTGGGGGTAATATTATCCCCTCCTTGTCATTCTGGAATAAGCCTTTTTTGTTGTTGCTCTTTCCATGGAGAGCAGGGGGCCGTCACTATTATGATATGAAGTGCCTCCGTTCCCATCACTGATTGACAGTTGCTTGTCCGGCCTCCCGACGACATTAGCCGGACCAAGCACGTCACGGCAGTACGGGATGATCGGGCAGGCCTTGGTCTTGTTTTGTGACCACTCATCCGTTCCAAGACCCGTTATGACTTCATTGCACAATATCTTGTAATCTGACTTTTGTGAAAGTGTGTGGTCTGAGTCAGCCAAAAGAGTGGTCTGGATATCCAGAGTAAGTGAATGCAGAACAGTGGTGTGTATCTTGCCAGCAAGTGTGCGTGCAACAGTGGACTGGATCTTATTGGCAAGTATGTATTGACAATTTTCAACCATACTGTATATATGGGATGAATTTTCTTTTTTAAATTTGACAGCCAATGGTCCTGGTCACTCACCATACCAAAGTGTCACTGAGCACTTGGCATCTCCTTTTAACTGCCCCTCTCATGTTAAAAGCTGCACCAATGTGTCATTAATAGTGTGTGCTTGCCATGTTCTTAAATACAACGATGACATTTGCTGCACTGTGTGTAAATAATTTATTAATCAAGTAAGACATTCATTTTGTAGCATGTCATCATTTGGCTCACGGTGAACTGGAGTCTATGCTATCTGACTTTTGATTGCTCATAGCTATCTCGATAGAAACTGTTGTCTAGTTTGTGTTAGGAGCCCAAATTAATGAAATGCAAAACTCACCAATGCCTGTTCGATACTCTCTGAAAATGGTTCACCAACTAAGATGATGCAAAGATTGCAATTTGATTTGTTTTATTTCCCAAGTTCAGCAGCCAAATACAAAGTCACAGAATCGATTCTGGGCTCAGTCTCTTCCTCGGCCGGGGGCACAAACACTATGCAGGCAGGGGAAACAAACAGCAGCCTTATCTTCTTCAGACGCCTACGTACAGTTGATGTTGCTGAGATCACTGACATCGGACTGTCCAGCAAATCACCCAATGATAGAACTCGGGTTGCTGTCCACCATTCTTTCTGTGTACTCAAGATAATATATTCGACTTTGTACGGTCATTGCACCTGGCCAACATCACTTAGTAGGTGTTTGTTTCTCGCAGAGAATTCTACTCACTGTCTAAAAGCATGAGATGTATAGTATATTACAGTGGTACCTCGACAATCGCTTCGACACGATCTTTTCGATATCCGACGATAAATTTGACTCGCCATTTGTTTCTACATGTGACGACATGCGAAATACAACGTTTTATGACAGCGCCGCAGTTTGTTTTCCCGCAAGACGGACGCAGGGCGGATTTTCTTGTGAGAGAGCTCAACATGGGTTCCGTGAATGTTCGAGCAGGTGGAGAAAAAAGGAAAAAGGGGAGGCTTACCAATGACATGAAGATGGAAATAATGGAAAAGTGTGAGCGTGGTGTGCGCATCCGTGAGGTGGCTTGACAATACGGCCGTAGAATGTCTACGATCTCGACGGTCCTCCTCCGACCTTTTAGGTGACAATTATTATAATTGTAACATCGCCCAAAAAATTGACAGCTTCGCCAGGTATTTAATTTTTGTTTCAGAACTTGTGCAACACAACATGCCTACTGTCCGCCGCAGCTGAACATGAAAAGTGAACGCAAAAAGTCTTTTCTCACTCTGTTACGTCAGTCACGCGGAGCGTTCAGGTACACCACCCAAAACACATCCGCAACATTAGAACCCGATTCGTTACATTATTACAGCTATTATAGTTATTATTATTCTGGCTCTTATTCATAATTTATTTGTTTTGGTCTGTCTAATTGCTATTTGCAATAGGACCAGTAGTATTTATTAACGATTTAGTGTAGGTTTTCGGGCTATGGAACAAATTAATGGAATTATAATGTATTCTTATGGCAAAACCCTGCTCGACATACGACCATTTCGAATTACAAACAAGGTCCTGGAACGAATTAACCTCATATGTAGAGGTACCACTGTAATCATATTTACTAATACAACAATCCCTCTACTCCGTACCCTGGGAGGACATTTCAAAAGTAGGGTACTAAAGGCAATACACAGGTGGCTGCACGTTACAGTCATCAGCCAAGAGACCCTATCTCACACACAGGAAACCTGAGCAAGAAACATTGAAATGTATATGGCGGAAAACACTCAGGTGACTTGAAGTTCCGCTGTGAGACCCCCAATTTGGCCAAATTTCAAAATTGTCCGATATGCATGTGTGACACATCATTGGAAAGCTTAAAATCTCCATTTTCTGGGGGAAGAAAAATTTTGAACAGGAGGGCATTTAAAAAAAAAGTTTTTTAAACAGCAAAAACCCTATCTGGAGGTGAGAGCACGCGAGAACAGAATTACAGACGCCATGATTTTAACGAGATATTATCGCGTATTTACTTTGTTTCGATTCAAAAACTCAATGTAGCATGTATCACTGAGTATCAAGACACAGCTGTGAATGGCAACAGCTGTGAAACATGGTAATATAACAAGGGTCGCGATGCAGAAATCGCAGACATCAAGGAGTGGTCGAGATTTTCTTTTTCATATATTTACCCTTTTAAAGGGTTTGTTTCCTTTTTTTTTGTTTGGATCGATTATTTATCATCTAACATATTGGAGAAAATGCGACAGTAACAAAAAAAAATACAATTAAGTGATAGATATAAGGTAGATATGTGTGACTTTTTTACAGACGCCATTTTTTTCATTGTGACATAATTTGTTTAAAAGTTTAAAATATGTGAGTGAATAATTTCTTTAAGTCGTTTTTTTTTTTTAAACGAAATATGAGACATCGATTATTGATTCTAAGCTAAAAACGACAGACATTTTGAATAATAAATATAATTAATTACCTTCGTTTTATGGCTGGGTTGAAACAAAAGTGGTTGTGCGACATCTGTAAACGGGGGTTTTCAGGGTAAAACGGACAAATTAAAAATAGTTTGGGGGCTTAATGCGCCATGAATCTGCTATGGCGGCATATAGACATATTGTTCTATCAAACACAACAGTTGTTTTAGCCTAAAATACAGCAGTTTCTTTTAAAGAGGAATGCAAGAACAGAAATTGCTTTTTCAGTCTTGTCTGTGTTTTCCGCCATATACATAGTATATGTATTTATATAAAATGTTTTAGTGTCTTTTGCTTTGGATGCATGTCTGGTGTTGGGTGACATCGCCTGGCTCAAATGAGATCTGTGACGTGGGCCGGTAAGTGTCCCTATTAAATTTTGCGGGTGCGGAACATAGGGTTCCATCGAGATAGCTAGAAAAAACCCAAAGTCAACTGGGATAGACTCCAGCATACCTATGACCCTTATGACACTGAACAGTTCAGAGAATGGATCGATTGATTAACACAGGGATGGTCAAACTAGTCCTAAAGGACTGCTGAGGGTCCTGTTTTTTGTTCCAACTGACAGTTTAACCAATGAGGTTTCTGTGGCAACAAGAAGGGCCTGACTGCAATCAACTGATTACTCTTGTAAGACACCAAATTGGTGAAAAGATGTCCTGGACCCACAGTGCCCTTTGATGATAGTTTCTCCACCCGGTATTAACATTTACAATATTTTTCAATTGTATTCCCTAATGGTTTTAGGAGCTTGCATCCACTAGACTGAATTATACTGGAAAAGTAACCCCACATAAAGTTCTAAAAGTTCCTTCAAAAGTTTGAGTACTGTTGACCTCCTAGCCAGTGGTTATATATTCACATGAATGGAGGACAGCCATGTTGAAACGATGGCTGCTTGTCCGGGTGGCCCCGGTGGCAATGGGCGTCTGCTGCTGTGCGGTTCTGCTCTACCTGCTGGCCTGCAGACCCACAGCGAGGGACCCCCAGCAAGAAGGTTTCATGGCGCTGCTCCAGGAGAGAGAGGACTCGCATAAACATTACACTGACAGCCTAGAAAAGCAGATAGCGGAGCTGAAGGAGGCTCTCCAGGAGATGACACTGCAATTGAAGGAGTCACAGGACAGAGCCAAAACTAAAAGGATTCTGCCTCTGGGCCCGGAGAGCATAAACAAAAATCCCACAACATCTGAACTCGAGGTAGGGACACTGGGATTATGTTGAACACTTGGCGTGCCAAATTTAGTGCAATTAAGCATCAGTAGTATACAGTGGTGCCTTGAGTAAACTGACTAATGCTGGACGCAGACTACACGATTTTTGTGGTCGCACCCGTAAAAGTGTCAGATGACAAGATATGATGTCATGACCTTGTATTGTGTCTTGGAACGGACAAGCAGAAATACTGGACTTTATTACTTTTTTTTGGATTATTTTTTTCAATTCCAATAAACAAGAATCTTTCTGCTGGAGCGAACATGGTAAACGTGTTGCCTTTCCCTTTAACTAGATAATGCCATTGGCAATTAAAGTTTATTTACAAACCATACATGAATGATAAAAAAAAAAATGCAATATTGTGTTTAAAGAAATTAACTGTTGCTTCCTAGGGATCCACGGATAGAAAGGATTGTAGTTCTTAAAAGATAAACGTTACTATGAGTTAAAATAATTTGATATTAAAACTCCTCTTGATGTTTTCGTTTTTATACAATTTGTAAAATAGTTTACTTGTAGGTCCCCATTGTTGTTAACGACACAGGGCGGTGAGCTCACATGGTTACGCTGCCGGGCTTCCAGTGTATGACTCTAGTGACATAAACATGTCATCTGTTCAACCCTTTCAATTTAAACCTGAAAGGGAACATTAATGAGCACGACAGCACTGTCAATATTTCACAAAACGAGCAGCAAAAGCAAAATGAACAGGAAAGACGAGATGAGACTAGACGAGAGTGAGAAAATACTTAAACGTAGTAATATCAAATAAGGGTGATTTTAAATATGCTACGTGACTAATGTGGACAACGGATCAACAATCTGCTTTAACGCTACCAAAAGAAAACACAATGCTTAAAAGTATGAGAGGGAAACACATGCAAAAAGTATTTTGAGGCAATGAAAAGGTAATAAAAGACTCAATAAAAACACAAATAGTAAGTACTTGCCACTTTTAACCGATGTGCACATGCGTTGGACGTCTCGCTGCGTAGAAGGAATTGGAGTAACCCGGTGGTGTTCATCTAGTGACCGTGACAATCTATGTCATCACCCAGAGCCTCCATTGTGCGCATAAAAGAAGGCACCCTCCGTAGGTCAAAACATGTACTAAATATGATAGATTTTTTAAATCAATGGCAATATTTTATGTGAACATTTCTAATAACATGTTTAAGCAAAATAGAACAATTGTGGCTTATTAGAGCCTATAAATCCTTAAATCCCTTTAAAGGTTCATTAGTTTTATGCTAACACATAATGGAAAACACCATAAGCATGTGTGATGGTTTATCAAACAAGCTTTGTGAACAATAACTAATAAAACAACACTCTCAACCATATTATACTCAAATGAAGAATAAATGTATGCTTCCTTCCAGGAGTTCTTCCGCTTACAGCTGAACCATACAGAGATTAACTCGGGAGTGTCTCTACCTAATGAATATGTTGTGATTCCATTTGACACTTTTACCCTGAAAAGGTAAGCAGAACCACTTAATGGCTTGTCATGCACATTAGAGTGTTTTTGTCTCATGAGACGTAATCCTTCTACTTAATTATAATTGTGTACAACAACTGTTTTGGTTAAATATTAATTGGAGGCAGGGGTTCGGTGAGTAAGGGATTCAACAAAGATTGAGACTAACAGGGTCCCCTTTTCATACGCCAGCAGGGCCGAGAACAAAAAGTGGTATTTGCCATGTGGCAATATGGATTTTGCCATTTGCCATATTTTTTTGTCACGTGGCAAAATTGATTTTGCCATGTGGCATTTTTTTTCGCCACGTGGCAAAATTGATTTTACCATGTGTCATTTTTTTCCCGCCACGTGGCAAAATTGATTTCGCCATGTGGCAAAAGTGATTTTGCATGTAGCATTTTTTTTTGCCATGTGGCAAAATGGATTTTACCATGTGGCATTTTTTTGCCACGTGGCAAAACTGATTTTGCCATGTGGCATGTTTTTTTTTTTTTTGCCAAGTGGCAAAATGGAATTTGGTTTGTGGATTTTTTTTTTTTTTTGGTATGTGGCATTATTGGGGGTATATGGCATTCTTGCAGGCCATGCACGTCCATGCCATTGACGGCTATATACGTCCAAATTTTCCATTCACATTACATGGCAGAAAAACGTGTGGCTGTGATTTTTGACCGTACACTTACCATTACAGCGCATTGACATGCAACTGGCACCCAAGTCAGGCTGTGCCACTGACAGCTATGAGCGTCCAAATTTTCCATTCATTTGAAATGGTAGAAAAACATATGTGGCGGCGATTTTTGACCATACACTCACTATTCAAACGCATTGACATTCAAATGGCACACAAATAAGGCTATGCCACTGATGGCTGTGCCCCCCAAAAAATGCAACGTACCAAAAAAAAAAAAAATGCCACAAACCAAAATCCATTTTGCCACATACCAATAAAAATGCCACATGTCAAAATACATTTTTCCACATGGCAAAAAACATGCCACATGGCAAAATCTATTTTGCCACACGGCAAAAACAAATGCGACATGGCAAAGAAAAAAAGCCACATGGCAACATCCATTTTGCCACATGGCAAAAAATGCCACATTGCAAAATCCATTTTGCCACATGGCAAATACCACTTTTGGTTCTTTCTGTCTCTCGGTAAAGTATCAATATAGACCCGGTTATGGACAGGTTTGCCCCCAATTTACAGACTTTATTCCATTTCTTTCAACTGCTAGTCCTCTATCTAATGGGAGGAGCAACTCATTTGCTCAGTGGAAGGTTGATTTGCACTTGGTATGAGTAAGTATAGCAGACCTACAGGCAGCGTGCACTGGGTAGATAACCCAAAAACATTTGCGTCATTTTACGCCACGAAAATAGTAGCTACATGATGCAAAGATGCGACAAGAGTGTAGACATGAAAACAAAGAAAGGAACAGTGTGACATGAATTCCATTTCATTTTCAAAGGTAAAAATCAACAGCAAAAGTCAAAACTATTTCTAGTGAATTTGAAATTTGAAGACATTTGAACAGGAATTCACATAGATATTATTAACTTGCTAGATTAGCTATATTGGTTTTGAATTTGACCCCCCTCCCCCCAAAAAAACTCCCTTTATTATTATTATTATTTCGAAGGGTTCGGTGAATGCACATGTGAAACCGTTTTGCATGGTTAAGAACGAGTGTTTAGAGAAATTGTTGAGCTCAAAATAGTGCAAATCCTTAGAAATTCAATCTCAACAGTAACTTTCCTCTTATTTCTTCATTTCTCCATAAAAGAACGGTCAAGATGGAAATGATTAAAATATCAAATTCATCGATGAAACAAAAATAATCAGCATATTGATCTAATGTACGGATTATAAGTTAGTTGCTGCAGCCCAATTTTTATTTAATTCAGTCCAATTTTTCATTTTTTAAAATGTGAGTTTTAGGGTTTAGAACACATAATGTCATTTTAGTCATTAGCTACCAATGATAGTTATGTGCGATTCAATTGAGCTGGGAGGGCTAGCAATGAATGTTCACTGAAAATGTTGATCTGTAACAAAAAGTAATTTAAAAAAAAATCTAAAAAAAAAAGATCTGTGGGGTACTATAACACAATCACATTCAGTTGTGAAAAAATATTTTGATAAATTATTAAATATCCTAAAAATACAGCATACAACTTATTTTAATTTGGAGAGAAAATGAACTATAAGTTTGCAGTGCACGTGTATGTGCACACGAGATGAAGATTCCATAAGTAACTCCTCCCATCATATGAAGATTCTTAGTAACTCAGTCAAAATATATCACTTTAAAATATAATACAAACTTTCTATTTAGTCTACATAGTGAGTTTGTCTCCTCAGAGTGTACCATCTAGAGACAGGCCTGACCAGACAACCTGAGGAGAGCCCTGTTAGGAAGGACCATCGGAATGAGCTAACAGACAGTGTGGAGGCAGCCTTGCACATACTCAATGGACCTCAGCATCACTTGGTCAGCAGCAGAAGGAAACGCACCTTCTCTCCAGCAGACTTGATTGAAGGTGAGTCTTCACGCAACTTAAATCAGTAGTGTTCTTCCCTTTAAGACAATACTAATGAACAGATTATTCAACAATACTGACTAGTCCAGGGGCGTCAAACTTATTTTGGTTTACTTTCATGGCAATTAGATCTCATGTGAGCAGGACCAGTTTATCTTTTGCCAAATAAGTTAACTCACTGGCTGTCAATGACAGCACTAGACGTCTAATCCATTTTGACTCATTACCCCCTCCCCAGTCAGGTTACTTCCTGTTGATTTCAGGTCATTTCCTGTTGGTTCTGGGACATTTTTGGATCCAATCGATCTTGAATGTAAGGGGGCGAATGAACGAATGTGACTGCAAACACAAACGTGATCCAAGTGCAGTCGTGCACACACTCGATCACAAAAATAAAACATTCTCCAGTCCACTGTAAAAATTAAAGCATGTGATTCTGTATGTAAATATGAATGAGCTACAACATGCCTGTCAGGCAGAACAACCGCACAGACCGGATCGGATATCCTGACGAGCCACTTCCGGCCCAATGGCTGTATATTTGACACCACTGAACTAGTTAACGTTTTTTTGGTCAGGGCTGACCCGCACCGAGCGCACCAGGGGTACCGTATACGAATTGATTTTCAAAGGCCACGGGCTGCAGCACTACGTCAAGACGATGCTCTTCAGGCCATTTGGACCCTTGGTTAAGGTGAAAAGCACACAGGTGGACACACGCAGCATACTTGTCAACATCATCGTTCCGCTTTCCAAGAGGGTTAACACCTTCCGCCAGTTTATCCGTAACTTCAGGTAACACCTGAAAAATAAAAAAACGAGGTAATCATGGATCTGAGTGTTCAGTCTTGCTTTTTTTATGCACTTGTGATCTTGAGTATAGAGAAGTGTGCATCCAGGGGGATGACAGGGTCCACCTGACGGTGGTCTACTTTGGACACGAGCAGTTTGACCAAGTGAAAGCCACGCTGGTTGAGACAACCAGGTATTTACCGCTCACAGAAATCTCTCATGTGGACCAATTTGAGCATTTTAATCCCTTACAGTCAAAGTCAGATAAAGCCTGATACGACTGTCTCTCAAAGATTAGCCCGAGTGATTATCCTGTGTTTTGGGGTATGTTACTCCCCGAGCAATTCAGCAAATGACTGATGCTTAGCCTATAATGTTGTAACATGTTAACACCTAAAGTGTGTGCCCAACATAGAGTTTTTCCATGATGTTGTCTCTGTGACCGTGACAAGGGAAAAAATGGCCAATTAGGAAATTAGTTTCCAGATACAAGTTAAGGCGTGATTGGATTGAGTGTTATTTTTTTTTTCTCCTTCTGCACAAGGGAGACCCACTTCAGGAACATCACACTGATCCAGCTCGATGAGGATTTCTCAAGCGGCCGTGGTTTGGAAGTGGGTGCCAAAGCCTGGCGGCAAAGCCAAGACATACTGATGTTTTTCTGTGACGTCGACGTCATCTTCACATCCGATTTCTTGACTTCCTGTCGCGTCAATGCCGAGTCTGGTGGGTCTTTTTTGTTGGTAATGATATCTGTATGTATATCTAGCACTTTGTCAGTGCTTGTAGCAAACTGCACACTAAGTGTAAAAAAAAAAAAAAAAAAAAATCTAATTCAAAACAGGGGTCGGGAACATTTTTGGCTGAGAGAGCCATTAACACCACACATTTTTAAATGTAATTCCGTGAGAGCCATACAATATGTTTAAAACTAAAAACACAAGTAATGTGTGACTTTTATGTAATTTCAACACTTTTAAATCACAATAAGTCTCTGAATTCTTTTCAATAACATTGTTATTGTTAGGGTGTGCGACGAGGAGGGATCTAAGTGCAGACACACGGTGGTTGCGGTGAGTAATATTTATTTACAGACACCAGAGATAACGTGGCGGATGGGGGTTGCTTCGTGAGCCGGCGTGAGACGTGGGAGCTTGGAAGGAGGCAGGCGTGGAAGCTCGGAAGGAGGCAGGCGTGGAAGCTCGGAAGGAGGCAGGCGTAGAATCCGACAAGGAGCGCGCAGAAGACAGGACCTGGGGCGAGAGCAAAGTAATCGTGAGCCGGGAATCAGTGATATCATATAAAGAATGCGAGAAGCAACTGACGGCGAAACCAGACGAGGTGATCGGGCGACGAGGTGGAGCGTCTGCTTGGCTTATAAAGCTGGCTGATGTTAATTGCCCTCAGGTGTGGCCGCTCCACTCGTCTGACCTGTAATCAAGTGAAAACATGCACACCTGCTGGAGGTGGGCATGTCTCAGAAGGAAGGGGAAGAGGACCTAACAGGACCCCCCCCCCACGGGCGACACCAGGCGCCCGACGGAGACGCCCAGGATGGGCGCGGTGGAAGTCCCGGATGAGCGCCCGCGACAGCACCCACCGGGCAGGGATCCAGGACCGCTCCTCCGGGCCATAGCCCTCCCAGTCAACAAGGTACTGGAGCCCACGGCCACGGCGGCGGACATCCAGAAGCCGCTCCACCCGGAAGGCTGGACCCCCGTCGACCGACAGAGGCGGCGGAGGGGGCGGAACAGGGGGGGCCAAGGGACTAGTGGAGACTGGTTTCACGAGGGAGACATGGAACGTGGGGTGAACCCGGTAATGTGCAGGGAGCCGGAGACGCACTGCGTTGGGGTTTACAACCTTGGTGATTTCAAAGGGACCCACGAACCGGGGGGAAAGCTTGACTGACTCAGTCTTGAGCGGTAGGGTCCTCGAAGAGAGCCACACCTTTTGCCCAACGGTGTAGTTGGGCGCAGGCCTGCGGCGGCGGTCAGCCTGAGCACTGGACTTCTCGGAAGCACGGAGGAGCGCGGAGCGCGCTTTCTCCCAGACCCTGGAGCAACGATTGATGTGTGCTTGGACAGACGGGACGGCAATGTCACATTCCTGTGAAGGGAACAACGGAGGCTGGTAACCCAAGGAGCACAGGTAGGGAGACATACCTGATGAGGCATTCGGCAGGGTATTGTGTGCGTATTCGATCCAAGGCAGCTGATCGCTCCAGGTGTTTGGGTGGGCTTGGGTGGTGCAACGGATGGCTGCTTCTAGCTGCTGGTTCGTCCGCTCGCACTGGCCGTTGGTCTGAGGGTGGTAACCGGAGGAGAGGCTTACACCAACGCCCAGGGCCGCACAGAAGGCCTTCCAGACCTGTGAGGTGAACTGCGGTCCCCGGTCAGAGACAATATCTGCCGGGATGCCATGTAAACGGAATACATGTGTGGTGAGCAGGGTCGTGGTTTCTGTGGCTGTTGGTAGCTTGCGTAGGGGGATGAAATGGGCGGCCTTGGAGAACCTATCCACAATGGTGAGTATAACTGTGTTTCCCTTGGAAGGAGGCAGACCAGTGACGAAGTCCAGGGCAATATGGGACCAAGGGCGGCTCGGGATGGGTAACGGACGGAGGAGGCCAGAGCTGGGCTTGGTGGTCGTTTTGCTGCGAGCACATACTGTACATGCCAGAACATAAGACCTGGTGTCCTTTTGCATTGTAGGCCACCAGAACCGCTGGCGCAGCACAGCCAGCGTCCGTCGGATGCCGGGGTGGCAGAACAACCGGGAAGAGTGAGCCCACTCCAGCACCTGGGAACGGAGATCCTGGGGTACGAACAGGTCAGGTTGTGGGCCCGCTCGAGGGTCTGGGTGTTCAGCATGGGAGTCCATCACCTTTCGCTCAATCTCCCACTCCATTGAGGCAATGAAACAAGTTTGTGGAAGAATGGGGGCTGGCTCCTCCTTAGTTTCGCCGGTCTGGAATTGGCGCGACAGGGCATCGGACTTTGTGTTTTTGCTACCTGGAATATAGGACAGGGTGAAATCAAAGCGACTGAAAAACATGGCCCACCTGGCTTGTCGTGGGTTCAACCTCCGGGCGGACTTGAGGTACTCCAGGTTTTTATGGTCTGTTAGTACGATGAAGGGTTGGGGTGTCCCTTCCAGGAGATGGCGCCATTCTTCCAAGGCCAGTTTTACCGCTAGGAGTTCCCTGTCCCCGATGCCATAATTGCGTTCAGCAGGAGAGAGCCTGCGAGAAAAAAAAGCACAAGGGTGGATCTTGCCGTCCGCAGGCCGGCGTTGTGACAACACAGCGCCCACGCCAATCTCCGAGGCGTCAACCTCCACGATGAACTGAAGGGAGGGGCTGGGATGGACCAGCACCGGGGCAGTGGTGAACCGGCTTTTGAGGTCGCAAAAGGCAGAGTCGGCAGCGTCGGACCAGAGAAACGATTTGGCAGTGGAAGTGAGGGCAGTGAGCGGAGCCGCTATCCGGCTGTAATTGCGGATGAAGCGGCGGTAAAAATTGGCAAACCCGAGAAATCGCTGTAGTTGCTTCCGGTCAGAGGGGCGAGGCCAGTTCAGGACCGCAGTGATTTTTGCTGGGTCCATACGTAACACCCCCTGCCCTATGATATAGCCGAGGAATGCAGTCTCCGGAACGTGGAACTCGCACTTTTCCACCTTGACGTACAGTCGGTTCTCTAGAAGCCGCTGGAGCACTTGACGGACGTGGTTCTCGTGCTCTTTTGCCGTGCGGGAGAACACAAGGATGTCATCCAAGTACACCACAACAAATCTGTTAAGCATGTCTCCTAGGACGTCATTAATCAGGTTTTGAAAAACCGCTGGAGCGTTTGTGAGTCCAAACGGCATAACCAAGTACTCGAAGTGGCCCAGTGGTGTGTTAAAGGCGGTCTTCCATTCGTCACCCTCTCTAATACGGACAAGGTGGTAGGCGCTGCGTAGGTCGAGTTTCGTGAATATAGTAGCGCCTTGCAGGGGGGTGAAGGCAGAATCAAGAAGTGGAAGAGGGTACTTGTTTTTGACAGTTATCTCGTTCAGGCCCCGATAATCTATACAGGGTCTTAGGCCGCCATCTTTTTTGCCCATGAAAAAGAATCCCGCACCTACAGGGGAAGATGATGGGCGAATGGCACCGGTTGCTAAGGACTCTGTAATGTATTTTTCCATCGCCTCCCTTTCTGGTAGAGAGATGTTAAAAAGGCGACCTTTGGGAAGAGCCGCACCAGGAAGGAGGTCAATAGCACAATCATAAGGACGGTGTGGAGGGAGCGATACTGCACGGTCCTCATCGAAAACCTGCCCCAGGTCGTGGTAGCATTTTGGCACGGAGGACAGGTCGAGTTTTCCCACGCTCTGGACAGGACGAGCAGGCACCAAAGCGGATTTGAGACAGTTAGAAAGGCAGAAATCGCTCCACGCGGTTAGCTTGGGGTGTGTCCAGTCTATGGAAGGGTTGTGAGTCTTTAGCCAAGGTAACCCAAGGACCAAGGGTGTGCGAGGACATACGAAGACAAGGAAGGGGGTCACCTCTTTGTGGTTGCCGGACAGGAGTAGGTTGATAGGCTCTGTTTGCTGGTCGACATGGAAGAGAAGTTTACCATCTAGTGCAGTGGTTTTTAAGGGCACAGGAAGTGGGCGTGTCTCCAGGCCGAGTTGGGTTACCAGTTCCTGGTCAATAAAATTCTCATCCGACCCACAATCCACAAGGGCAGTGACGGAGCGCGATTGGCCCTTCCAGGAGACTGTCGCGGTGAGCTGCAGCCGGCGTGAAGAACTGTGCGACATGTGACTCACCCGTATTCCCCCTTCATTTGGAGAGTTTGGACGCACAGGGCAGCTATGTCGGAAATGCCCACTTTTTGCACAATATATACATAGGCGCTCTGCATATCGACGTGCGCGCTCCTCCTGGGTCAGCCTGTTGCCTCTCAACTGCACTGACTCGGCATAAACAGCAGGTGGCGACATCGCGGACGCAGCACAGACGGCCTGTGTAGGAGGCGGGGCCGGCCGGAAGACAGAGGAGGGAGGAGGTGGGGAGGTCGGCTGTTCGCGATGCCGCCGCTGGCGTTCACGAAGTCGATTGTCAAGACATATCGCCCTGTGTATGAGGCCATCCAGAGAATCGGGCGGCTCTTGAGTGGCCATTAGGTCCTTTAGGGACTCGTTCAAGGCATTTGTAAACACGGCCTGTAGCGCTTCGTCGTTGAAGCGGCTCTCTGCGGCTAACGTCCGGAACCCAACGGAGAACTCGGCAACGCTACGTGTTCCCTGTCTAGCGGACATAAGACGACTGGCGGCCTCTTTGCCACGGACGGGGTGGTCGAATATCTTGCGCATTTCTTCGGTGAAGCGGACGTACGTGGCGCAAATCTCGGAACCCTGCTCCCACACCGAGGAGGCCCAATTTAAAGCGACCCCACGAAGGCCGCCGATGAGGTAGGCGATCTTTGCTTTATCCCCCTGATACATGGACGGCTGCTGTTCGAAGACCAGGCTGCACTGGAGTAAGTAAGCACGACATGCACCAAGGTTTCCATCGTAAGGCGCCGGTGCGGGAACGTGCGGCTCCCTGACTGCAGCTGATGACACTAGGTTAGTTACGGGAACGTGGCTTGGCGAGGCGGCGGCGCGGCGAAGGGGAGGCGGGGAGAGTTGTGCTTGTATGGCCTGGAGTGAGTGCGAAATGTCCGTTACCTTATGGAAGAGGAAGTCAATGGCTTGGTGGTGGTCTCGGAGTGATGTGGGCGAACCGGTGGGTTTGTCTGCGAGATCCATTATGGCCCGATCAAACTGTTAGGGTGTGCGACGAGGAGGGATCTAAGTGCAGACACACGGTGGTTGCGGTGAGTAATATTTATTTACAGACACCAGAGATAACGTGGCGGATGGGGGTTGCTTCGTGAGCCGGCGTGAGACGTGGGAGCTTGGAAGGAGGCAGGCGTGGAAGCTCGGAAGGAGGCAGGCGTGGAAGCTCGGAAGGAGGCAGGTGTAGAATCCGAAAAGGAGCGCGCAGAAGACAGGACCTGGGGCGAGAGCAAAGTAATCGTGAGCCGGGAATCAGTGATATCATATAAAGAATGCGAGAAGCAACTGACGGCGAAACCAGACGAGGTGATCGGGCGACGAGGTGGAGCGTCTGCTTGGCTTATAAAGCTGGCTGATGTTAATTGCCCTCAGGTGTGGCCGCTCCACTCGTCTGACCTGTAATCAAGTGAAAACATGCACACCTGCTGGAGGTGGGCATGTCTCAGAAGGAAGGGGAAGAGGACCTAACAGTTATGCTGTTGCTAATCAATGATGAGTATTTCTTCCCATTAATGCGACTTCTGGTGCTGTGTGGCTTTGTAGTCTGGTTGATACTTGGTGGGGTTAAGCTTCATGCAGGCGTTGAGAAACTTAAGATGTGTCTCTTTTCATGTTCACGAAACAAGTTTATCCATCGGTAGATTTTTTTCTTTAGCGAACTCAGTGAAGGACTTGAATAAATCCTCCCCTCTTGTTGTCTCTCTCATGGTCAAAACTTTGCAATCAAGCTGAACTGGGATTAGTTGCTTACATCTGCTGATTCATCCAAACCGAGAGGAACAAAACGGTGCCGCATTTATGTCTGTATGTCCTGCTGAAAAGTATGATACTCCTCGTCTTTCTTTTTGCCATCTTCTCAAAAGGGTTTCTAAAATTAGTTGACAACGCGGAAAACGAAAATGAAAACGAAGGAAGTTTACTTCCTGATCTCATGTACATGCGCATATCAGCTGCTATTTTCGATAGTAAAATACGGCAACCCCACTTGAACAGTGTCTCTGCCTCATCTGCGTTGCCTATGCGATTGCTTGGTAGATAAATAGACAAAACGACATGTATGTTTGCGACTTTTCCACTAAAATTACTGCGAACCGGCTTTCTAGTCGCTGGTTACCGTCGCCGTTTCGCGCAATACGCTGTTACCAATCTGCACTGTTTGGTAATGCGGTGCTCTCAACTCCGAACTGTAGTCAGGAGTGGACCGGAAATTTCCGTGGCTCGTTCGTCATCGCTCCTACGTCCGGTTCTTCCTTCGGGTAGGTGGCGTGCTGTATAAAAACACATAGACGTGTCGGATGGCTTTTTATCAGAGACTTTATTAACAAACAAAAGCCAGTGAGGGACACCCAGCCACAGCACTCCCACGCAACTGTCTTCTACACCTGTCTCTCTTCTTACGCTCACCCACTTTTTCTACTGCACTAAATTGGCAATGCCGGTTATATTGAAACGGGACAGCGGCCCCTTGGGGATGCCGGTAACAGCGTTGTCAGGGAAAACGCGGGCAGATGGTGTGGACCCAATTGCAGGGAAACAAAAAGCAGCAAGGCAGGTGGCGGTGAACTCAAAAAACGTTTTAATAATAACTAACCAAAAGCACAAACTACAACCAAAAGGACTAGGGATCAAAAAGGCAATGTTCAAACCAAAACTTACTTTATCGGAGGGTTTAGTATACGAGGGCTTGGGCAGGACTTCGATTTTGACACAGACATAGACAATGACGCAACAAGGAGTGAAAAGAAACCAGGAGCTTATATACACACATGCAGACAAGGGGTAACGAGACAACGAGGAACAGCTGGGTAATACAGGAGGATGCACTAGGAGCAGCCACACCAGGTGAAATCAATGGGTAATCACAGGGACAAATCACACTAGGAAAAAACCAACACAAAACCTAACAGCGCAAAGGAGAATAACGAACTTTTTCGATATTTAAAGATTTGTCTGCGAGCCAGATGCAGCCATCAAAAGAACCAGATCTGGCTCGCGAGCCATAGGTTCCTGACCCCTGGTCTAAAGTGTTTGTGTACTGAATGTTTTTAAATTTTGTAAAATATGTTTTGATATAAATCATGTTTGATTTAAGAAGTCATTTTTTTGAGCAGGTAAAAAAGTGTACTACCCAATCCTCTTCAGCCAGTACAACCCATCTGTCATCTATAGAAACTACACTCATGTACCATCAATTCAGCAACAACTGGTGGGTTAAAGACCACAGATCAGGTGTATTTTCAGAGTAAAATACCCAATTTTTTTCTGTTTTGTTCTATTTTTCTCTCAGATCATAGGAAAAGATACAGGTTTCTGGAGAGTGTTTGGCTATGGTATGACATGCCAGTACAGGTCGGATTTCCTCAACATAGGTAATGATTCATCGGCACTATGAAGAGATGCTCCATGACAAATTATCTACCATATACAATCGGAATCAGGTTGTTGGGTTGCATGTTGATGAATATCAACCTGTATTTCTTCATGAGCTAGCATGTTTCAGGGGCATTGATGGCAATGACAGCAAATGAGTCATGGGTTACATGAGAGTGGAAACTTAAATAAAAATACATTGAATTAATTAAAATAATGTAAATTGAAACAATTATGAGAGATGAAGCCACTATTTGACTGGTATTAAAAGCTCAATGTCTTTTTATCCCCGTTGTCATTATTGATGTTGTTAAGTACTGACAGTTTGAACCATATTATGATATGACTACAGGATACCAGTGTACATCAAAGAGAAAAAAAGGAAGTAGCACTAAAGTGGAACTCTATTTGTGACTTTATAGTACATTGTGCTCAACTTTCGCAGGTGGCTTTGATCAAAACATTAAAGGCTGGGGGATGGAGGACGTGCTCCTGTACAGGAAACACGTGCACAGCAAGCTGATGGTAGTGCGCGCTTCATCGCGCAGCATTTTTCACATGTGGCACGAGAAGGTGTGCAGTGGTGATCTGCCTGCAGACAGGTACCAGATGTGTATGAGGTCGAAGGCCATGACTGAGGCCTCGCACGGCCAGCTGGGGGAGCTACTCTTTAAAGCGGACATCCAGGCGCACTTCGAGAGGAACAGAAAAAGCTCATGATGAAGTATGGCGAAGAATGGATACTAAACACATAATTGTGTACTGAAATAAAATGAGATATATTGTTGTATTGAGTTCATTTTGTCTACAACAATCATTATTTATTGAGCGCCTGAAGGAAACGTTGTAAACTGTAGATGTACTTAAAGTGATCTTAGAGTCAAAATAAATGTCATCTAAATTTGACACACAACAAACAAGAGTTGTTTTAGCAAAAATATTTGTGCTTATGGGGAGTTTTTATTACTAGTGTGGTAGTCTGGTCATGCCCCTGGCCACTTGTTTACTAGACACATAAAGGAAAGAACCTGAGCTGCCAGTTGAAATGGATTTTACTAAAAGAAAATGCAGTGTTCCATCATAGTTGATAAAGACTTCACACACAATTTACAGTCCTGCTAATGTAATGCATAGTTGATGTTAAAATAGTGGGTCAATACTTCCAGCACTGCTATGGCCTCTCATGGTTCATTGTTGGCAGACAGCCTGCTTACATCAAGAAGAGGATGGCTATCAATAGTAAATTCAGTCTTCCTGCTGTTTCTGGCTTAGTTTTGATGCAGTTATGAAAGAACACAAAAAGCCTTAACACACAGTTCCACCACTTCTGGTAGCATTTCCATTGTGCGCCCGCACAATTTCCACTGGGAAGCAAGTTTGCCAAAAGCATTCTCTACCACCATTCTGGCCTGGGAAAGTCATTTTTGCTGTTGGCATGCTGCACCCAGAAAAGGGCCTCGTAAGGTTCCTATGCAGCGGGAAGGCCTCATCAGCCAAAAAGACATGGACCTGGGGTCCCCTGTGCTCCGCATCTGGAAGAGTTAAGTCAGCAGACAATCCAAGCATTCCAGACAACAGACACTGTCAAGAACAGGAGTTTGCAAGAATGCCTCCATCGCTAATCCTCCTGTAACATCCCACATCAACCACACTGAAGCTTCACTTGGAGTCATCAACTAGCAACAACACAAGGGAGAAAGTACAATTGTAGTTGAAAAACCTTATCTAGATAGGTCAGGCACCTTTATGATGACTGCTGGAAATTATGTTGTGATAGGGTGACCATTTTTTGATTTCCAAAAGAGAGGACCTTCGGCCCGGCCTCGAGATGATTGAATTTTGCTCGAAGTTCACTCAAAGATGCCTAAATCACTTTAATATATTTAAAGTGTGCCTCCTCCGCCTGGATAGAAAAATTCAGTTTTATTAAAAAAAAAAAAAAAATCAAAGCCATATAATACTGGTATATAACCAAAGACAAACATTCAAATTCTCAGTGGTTACTCAACAGGCTTATTAATCCCCCCTATGAATAATCAAACAATACAAACGCTAAATAAATACAGGAATTAAATAATGGCTAAAAAAATGTATACGATGCAGACCCATGGAAATGTAGTCCAGTCAATACACACACACACAGTTAACAGCAACAAAACATTTTTATAAATTACTATCATGACAATTGTCGTTGACAAGATGTTATTCCCACTCAATTGTTATTATCATTCAATCTTCTAGATTGCACGCAAACAATAATTGAAATAAACTGACAAACGATGCAACCAGAATGTTTCCAAACGCAGCAGTTTAAAACTATATTTCCCATAATGCCTAGCGCGGCTTAGCTCACTGACATCTACCCTATTAGCGAGCACTGGTAGCCAAGGCAAAATCAAACATTGCTATTAATATTTACAATCATAGACAGCGCAACGATGCGACACAAAAAGGCATTTCACAAATCACATCAGTACAAAGCTTCGACAGAAGTCAACAGTTGCCGAAAAATAAGTTCAGCAAGTGTACATTCCGATAGCATATGAGCTCTTGTCGTGACGAAGGTTTGTTTGTGAATTAGAATTGACAGTTGACGCCATGATAAACACATTCTGTGACTGTGAACACATGCGCAAATTTGTATTCAAAGTAGAATAAAGGTATTTTCGTCATAATTACTTATTTGGGTACATGAGCACTGATTTACTGTATATATATTTTTTAATTATTAAATTTATTAGGATCATGGAAGCTTCCACTTGGGGAAAATATATACATACAGTATATCCTTTATATACATAATATAATAAAAATATACAGTACTGTGCAAAAGTTTTAGGCAGGTGTCCTGCCTAAAACTTTTGCACAGTACTGTACGTATTGATCGTAATAATAGTCTTAACAACTGGGCAGGCCCTCTGGGAACACGTCACAGGCAGCACAGTAGCGTAGTATTCTGTGCAAAGCGTCACTCAATTTCAACACACGCTAATTGGTCCCGTAAAACATAATGAAAACCGGACATTTTCATGAATCTATAAAACCCCGCCAGATGCCCTGGACAGGATGTGAAAAGTGGACATGTCCAGGCAAAAGAAGACGTTTGGTTGCTTGGTCGTTTGGTTGTGATTTTGTAGAGGAGTTCACTCTCATGTTATTTTTTAAACATACATCAATGACCTACAGATGTTTTAATTTCCTATGGCGGAAAACACTCAAGTGACTTGAAGTTCCGCCCTAAGACCCCCAATTTGGCCAAATTTCAAAATTGTCCTATATGCATGTGTGATTCATCATTGGAAAGCTTAAAATCTCAATTTTCTTGGGGAAGAAAAAATTTGAACAGGAGGGCATTTGAAAAAAAAAATTAAAGCACAACTCAAAACTAACTCGAGGTGAGAGCATGAGAGAGCATAATTAAAGACGCCACGATTTTAACGAGATATTATCACGTACTTATCTCTCTTCGATCCAAAAACTCCATGTTGTACATATCACCGAGTGTCAAGACACAGCTGTGAACGGCCACAGCTGAATTTTTATGGGTGAAACATGGTAATATAACATGGGTCGCGATGCAGAAATCGAAGACATCAAGGAGTGGGCGAGATTTTGTAGTTCATATATTTACCCTTTTAAATGTTTTTTTTTTTTTCAATTTTTCTTCGTTTGGATCGATTATTTATTTTCTCAAATAACGGAGACAATGCAACAGTAACAAAAATAAATAAATTAATTAATTAAATTAAGCGATAGTTATGAGGTAGATATCCATGAGTCATGACTTATTAAAAGACACCATTTTTTTCATTGTGGCGTAATTTGTTTAAAAGTTTAAAATATGCGTGAGAATATTTTTTTAAATCATTTTTTTAAACGAAATATACTAAATATAAATAGACATATATTAATGATTCTAAGCTAAAAAAAATTGACCACAAGTCATAAACCTCTTGTGTATTTACTGGCTATAACATTTCAGTAAACAGTAACAAGATTATGGGAAAAAACGGGTGGAATCCCCTCGAGGTGCAATCTAATCAAACAGTGCCGCGTTAGCACTTTTTCTAATGACACTAGTACAAGTCGGAATGAGTGACAGGCGTTAAGGGCGGCACCACGCGGTGGCGGTCGCCATCATCCGAGGGCCGATCTCACACCTGATTGGCTGTGCATACTTCCCATTTCTCAGTTCTATGCTGCCTTCAGGGTCTATCGACAAACCCAAAAATGTGCTGAATCTTTTTTCCGTCTCTTTGTTCGACGTTCCAATTTGATTTGGACACGGAACACTAATTTTTAACCGTTATATTTCTCTCACGTAGTATTTCTCACTAAGACAATCTTTTCTGCGGCTTTCAAATCCCGCGTAAGGACTAGCGGCCGTGAGTTACTGTTATCTCCCGGCTGAACGCGAAAGCACCATTAATCACAGCAGTAACCGGGTTCTTGCTTGGTTTCTGTGGTAGCACACCTGGAAGTTCTCGTCAAACGCGGCCGTGGAATGATGCTCCGGTATTACCTCGACGGACGTGAGGCTGTCCATTGGTGGACAAGTTAGCCGCGTCATTTTCCATTATTTAACCTCATTCCGCTCCTTGCATTTGGTCGGGTTACGGTACATGAAGCTAGTGTATTTTACAGTGTTTACAAAAGACTAACATAATCTGGTATTCTTTTTCTTAATTTTCTGGAAGTCATTTTTCACAAAAAGAAGACGCTATGTTTGAAGTTTCTGGAATCCCATACATCCTGTTGGACATTACTTGTCTCATTCTCGGTATGTATTATGTGATCCACTCTTTCATCTACCTTTTACTTGCTCTCTGTTTACACAGCAAAGAGTTTGAACTTGTCCAAACTACCATTTCCCCGGGTATATTATTCCTCAGGTACCTTTTATTAATGAGATTGGCGTTAAAGACGTGTAAATATACACACTGGGAACCTTGATGTGGGGAATATCAGGTAGGGAGATGGAAAAATTCCATCCAATGTGTGCGTATATGTGTGAGGTTTCCATGCCAAAGTCGTATTTTTAGTTCACTACTGTATTTGCTTTGTAATCATAAGAAACCCGCAGCACTAACAGAATGGATGCACTGACTCGGCATTATGCCTTCTGCATCCACCACAGTCAGTTTGGTTCCATGTGACTCATCAGTGTTATTGGTATGTTGTGGTGTTGACTGCTATCCACTCATGTCATCAAGTTTTCCAATCTGTCTTCACACGTTTTACTCAACCACAACTTAGCTACTCATTTAAAAGACATTTTCTGAATAAGCAACATTGTCTCATATGGTAAAACTTTAAAAGGCCTGCAGTACCATACCACTAAATTTCCTTGATTCTCCGTGTTGCAGTTGCGTATCTCTTAATGAAAGGCAACCCTTCAGGAATCAAATATAATTTAATGAAGTCATTTATTAAATAAAAGATTGTCTCCAGAGTCATGCTCTTGGGATAGTGTTTAGTGTTTCAATGTTTTCCTGAATTTGGCTTCTGGGAAATGCAGTGGCATTGTCATATAGCCTACGTACTGTAATGTTACAGTGGTATGAAAAAGTGTCTGAACCTTTTGGAGTTTCTCACATTTCTGCATAAAATCACCATCAAATGTGATCTGATCTTTGTCAAAATCACACGGATGAAAAAAACGGTGTCCGCTTTAACTAAAACCACCCAAATATTTATAGGTTTTCATATTTTAATGAGGATAGTGTGCAAACAATGATAGAAGAGGGAAAAATAAGTAAGTGAACCATCACATTTAATTTTCAGGCCCTGAGGCAGTAGAACAGCCCCAAATCACCATGCTTCACGGTGGGGATGAGGTGTTGATGTTGGTGAGCCGAAAAGTACGATACTTATTTTCACCCGTTCTGTCATTGTTTTCATACTATCCTCATTAAAATATGAAAACCTATAAATGTTTGGGTGGTTTTCGTTAAAGCAGACACTGTATTTTCATCTTTGTGGTTTTGACAAAGATCAGATCACATTTGATGGTGATTTTATGCAGCAATTTGAGAAAAGGTTCAAATACTTTTCCATACCTCCATATAAGCTGACATGCAAACCAGGCAAAACATTAGGTACACATGCACTGTAGTCTATGATACAGAACAAGAGTTGTCTGTAATGATCCTTTTACCTTCATTTTCCCTTTCCCCTAAAATCCTAAATGTATATATTATAGACATGAAAGAGTGTTTGTTGGTGTACATGGAAAGAATCAAGTGATCATGTTAAACTTATCCGTTCAAGCCAGCAAAACCTTTGCCCATGATACTTTGTTGTGATGCAAAAAAGCTGACGTTTTTACGGCAATTTCTAAAGGGGATGGAATTGGAAGTGGAAAACAGTTACAGAAAAGATGTACAGTATATGGGTATACATTAGGTACTGAAAATTCTATCGAGTAATCAGATAAAACATTTTTTTTTAGGTAAAGAGCAATTATAAATATACTTGAGAAAAAGACATTTCATCCAATATTTAACCATTTTCAGTCAATCAATGTCTTTATTTTCGATGTTTTCGATTTGATTTTCACAAAAAAAAACTTCTAGATCTTATTTAAAATATATATATATTTCTTACCTAAAAATTTAATTACGCTTGATAACACACATCACTTGAAAGCTACGTGTTTTTCCCCATGTGTTTCAATTGAATTTCCATTTGTATCAAGCTATTTAAGTTCTAGTTAAAAGTTTTAAGTTGGTCTAACCTGTAAGTACTGATAGGATTTTGAGTTTTTGCAGTGTTCAAAATAAATGTATGATACCTGTTGTATTGGAGCACATTAGCGACCAGTGCTACTTGGTGTTTTATTCAGCAATGACTACTAAACTAAAATAGAGAGTTAGCTTTATTATGTTTTAATTTTACACCCTCATCACTCTACAACGCTGTGTTCTTACAGATTAGATAAAAACTGTATGTAAGATACGTTACCAACGCATCAACAGTGCTCATAATCAATAGAAACCTAGCCCTCTGAAGGGCTAACGTTACGTAAGCGAGTGACAGTAACGTAATATTTATTTGCGCTGAGATGTTTACTGCTTAAAGATGGCGGCTGTTTACGAACGCTGCCCAGACGCGGCCGCGTCTGTCATTTTACATCTAGTCCTAATTGAATGCGATATCTATGAGACGCATTGGACACTACTTGCTACCACATTAGCATCATGCGGGCTAGTTTTTAGCAACGTCGGCGTAGTTTGTAGCGGCTGTCGGCTGCAGTAAGTTTTTAAAATGTTATTTTATTGCTTCTTCCTCTACGCATGTGACGTCAGCGCATTGCAATTGCTTCTTCCTCTACGCATGTGATTTCAGCGCGTTGTCCCGCATTAAAAGTAGTCCGGGCAAAACGTGATGCTCAGAGCTGGCAACGATTCCTCGAGGTGAATAAAATTACTCGGATCAGTTTTTAAACTCGAGTTACTCGAGTTGCTCGAGTATTCGTTTCAGCTCTACATTAGGTCCAAATATTTTACACTCGACTTTAAAGTCGGAACCACATCATGATTTAACTCGCCTTCAAGACTTGAACAAATCGTATGATAGTTTTCATAAAATATTCTTTTGTTGTACTAATCCTCATTTAAATATTTCATTCCGTTTGAGGCCACGCTCAGGTATTTTGACTTATTATTAAATTGATTTATTATGCTTGTGAAATGAAAGTGCAATTCAGTATAGTTTATGAAACCCATTTATTTTTTTTGTATTTGCATTTAATGCTCTTTTAAAAGTGCGATGTTGGCGCCAGTGGATGTGAAAGTCAAAATAAATGTCATAAACGCTCGTTTCTTTTACATCTAATATTATTCTACAAAAGATCAAATGTTTATCCCATTACTTGATTAATCGAACTAATTGATTGATAGATTACTTAAATGATCGATAACTGCAGCCCTAATCTGCGGTGCCACTTTGCATATCTGAGATTCTTTGTATTATTTACTCTTCCCAAACTATGCAAAATCAACAACATTTTTGCTACTTTGGCAAAAGCAGTCCAGGGAAGGTACTGTATATCAGATTCCTTAGCTGTGTTTGCAATAAGGTTTGTGCCTTTTTTTTTTTAAACACATACAAACCTTTACCACAGTAAATAGTTGTTTCTCAGTAAAAATGATTCACAGTCCAAGTTTGTGTCTCCTCCTTACCGCCACCAGTGGGACTTCCCTTCGTCATCCTCACTCCTCAGCACAGTCCGTTCAAGCGAGGCTTCTTCTGCGATGACGATTCCATCCGCTACCCCCTCAAAGAGGACACAATTTCCTACCAGCTCCTGGGGGGTGTCATGATCCCCTTCACGCTCATTGTTGTAAGGAAACAGAAGTTTACAATATTGTGAATTCATCTAGCAGATGCCATCAATCCTCCTCCTCTCTTTCTAGCTCAGGGTCAACAACCCATGCCTTTGAACCTTCTTGTGTGGCTCAGTTTTATATCAAATAAATGAATATTTGATAAAAATTTATTCTGCAATTTCAAAAAGAAACTTTCCTTTGGTAGCCAGATCAAGACAGATTGACAGTTGTGTGTGTTTGTTAACAGAACACTCACACAGGTCATGAATTCACCAACTATGTAAAGTCACAGTTGCCACTTGGAAAATGTACCAACAAGTTTTTACAGATTACACCATTCACAGGGGCAAGGACGTGGGTACACCTTCCTATGGCAACCATGACTTTACATAGTTGGTGAATTTATGACCTGCATGAGTTTTCAGTGAATAAAAGTGAGCATTTATTCTGCTTACTAAAACGAGTATTAACTCCTTTAGTAGATGAAATATTCACCACTATATATATATATGTACAGTACTGTGCAAACGTTTTAGCCAGGACACCTGCCTAAAACTTTTGCACAGTACTGTATACATATTTTTAAAAATTATTAAATTTATTAGGATCATGGAAGATTCCACTTGCGGAAAATATATACATACAGTATATCCTGTATGTACATAATATAATACAAATATACAGTACTGTGCAAAAGTTTTAGGCAGGACACCTGCCTAAAACTTTTGCACAGTACTGTATATATATATATATATATATAAAATATTGCTGACGCAATCATTTTAAATTGACTTGTGCGTGCAGTTCCCTGTGTTGTTATTACTGTGGGAACTAGCTCGAAATGGCTGTTTGAGTGTTAAAAGTTGCAAACCCCTATTCTAGATCATCTGTGGAGAGTGCCTTTCCATCTACCTGACCCACATTAAGAGCAAGATGCTCACCCACAAGTATGCAGTGTGCATCTACAAGGCCGTGGGCTGCTACTTGTTTGGGGCTGCGGCCAACCAGTCACTGACGGACATCGCCAAGTATTCCGTCGGACGTCTGCGGCCGCACTTTCTGGCCGTGTGCAAGCCGCAGTGGGATCGCATCAACTGCAAAGCTGGAAGATTTGTGGAAAATTTCACCTGTTCTGGCGAGCAATTTCTCGTGGATGAAGCTAGGTATAAATGTCACTTGCTCTGATGACCATTTGGTTTTGTACTAAGAGTGATGCAATTATAAAGAAAATAACCAAGAATAAAAAATAAGTAAATGTAATTTATTTAGATTTTATAAACATCAAATTTTCTGAAAATACCCCTCAACTGGTAATTTCGACACGAAACAGGAAGTTTTAAGCACTAAATTTCTGTCCGATTCTTGGTGGTATCCCTTGACAATTTTGACCAGTAAACCTCATGTTGGAATATTTACAATTTTTATTTAAAAAAAAAAAAAAAAGAAAAAGGCTACTGCAAGTATAATTTAAAGTACAGGTAGTTATTTTTTTATGTTAAATATCACACTAACATAAAGATAATTACTATTTTAACTGGACAAAATGAATTTTTAATTATAAAACAAAAAAATTTTTTTGTATTGGGTTTGTTTGGATGAAAAATGTAAGTGCCACTTGATTTGGAGATGAATGCTTTTGTTGGACAAAGAAGACAAAATATATCTTGTATTTTACAAAGGATTTGTATATTTAGGTAGAAATTGCAGTTGAAACTCTAAAAATAAAACATGATAAAAAATCTTAATACTTTACTGAAGCATTGTTGATTTTCATCAAAAATTCCAATCTAGCATTTTTAATTATTAAAATATTTTTCAGGCTGTCATTCTTTTCTGGCCATTCATCGTTCTCAATGTACTGCATGTTATTTCTGGTTGTAAGTACAATCTTTTTGATTTCTGCTCACATGTGACAGGAAAAAAAAATACTGCTCCAAACATGTTCCTTTTATTTTTTTCTTTCCTTCTTTTTCTTTTTATAATTTCTTCAACGTTCAATGTTAGATGGAGTTTTCGTCGTAATATGAATTTTGTGGCATCTAGTGAGCCAGACCAGTTTCTTTAGCGTGCCACTTCTTGTACTTGCTGACTGGTCTTTATTTCTTCTGTTGTGTGGTAAAATTGCCTAGTGAGCATGATTGCAGAGACGCAAAAACACACTTCCAATTCTACCAAGGAAGAAATGGCTAAGCGATTGTGCCATACTAACATTCAAGCTGGAATTTTATGACAACTAACAACAACTCTTATCTTAAAAGTACATTTGGAACTATACTATAATAAAATTGGGGAGATAATGAAATCTGAAATATTTTCTCCTGTTGGCAGCTGTACATCCAAGCCAGGCTTAAGGCCAAGTGGGCGAGGCTCCTGCGGCCCACTGTCCAGTTCTTCCTGTTCGCCACCGCTGTCTACGTTGGTCTGACCCGAGTGTCCGATTATAAGCACCACTGGAACGACGTGCTTGCCGGCCTCGTGAATGGTGGCGCTGTGGCCTTCTTTACTGTGAGTACCGCCCCTTTAGAGCTGTCAAGCGATTAAAATTGTAAATCGCGATTAATCCTATACGGTTCATAGTTAAGTCGCAATTAATTGCGTTTTGTTGTTGTTGATATTTTAAACCAAAAAAGATATTTCAAGTTTTAAGTACACTTATTAAAACAGGAGTGGACCAATTTGCTTACCTTACATAACTAAAAATAAATTCTGTAATTGCCGCGAAAGGCGGACCTGCACCATATTAAATCAGTTTTTGTTGATTTTTTTTTTTTTTTTTTAAGGATTTCCATTAGTTTGTCCAACCCCTGTAGATTAGGGATGTCCCGATCGAAAATTTTTGCGTTCGAGTCACCTGGTTTTGAGAATCTGCCGATACAGAGTCCCAACACAATACGGAAAAAAGTCTTTTTAAAATGTATTTATTTTTTATTTTAAAAGTTCCAAACATGTTACAGACCTGTACTGTTTACAGTACTTCCTTTTTCACTTTTTCCAGGAGTGTTGCGGAGTGTAAAACGTATATACTTTTGTTTCATTCGGCAATGCCATTGTATTACTAGATTATTTTGTTACTTTTTAGCCTGAAAAAAATATACATTTTTTAAAATTAAAAACCCGATCCTTTTCACCCGATTTCCATCCTGTGGAAAAACAGTGCGATCAACCCGATTTCTGATCACTTAAAAACGACCATAATGGGTCGTGCCAACGGGCCAGCCGCTTGTCACCACGCCTCAACCTGCCCCACTTTGGACATCAAAACCCAAAATTAAGTTTAGCCTGAAAATCAGGATTTCACTCCGACTCTATGTAAAGAAAGCGGAGGAGGTTGGGAAGGGCCATAATTGATTGCGCGTTAAAAAAATGAACAGCATCAAAGGGAATTTGCGTTAACACCATTATTAATGTGTTTAACTGCCAGCACTAGTTAGTACATAAGTAACAAATTACTAACTCAACCTTAACCCTTTTTAACACAAGTATCTGTACTTCTTAGATATCACTAGCATTATTTTGGGAATGACATAAGTCCTCCTGCAGGTGTTCTGCGTGTCCAACTTCTTCCAGCAGCCCATCAAGACGGGCGTGTCCCAGGAGGAAGGAGGCCAACACACCAGTTTACAGCACAGCCCACCCCACTCCAACCACTATGGCAGCACTGACTGAACCCTCCCATCACAGAACCCCCCTAACTGCAGGAGAGATTGAGTAGAGGGGCAGCATATGCACTTTACTGAGATACGAGAACATAAGATTAATGCTTGTTGTGACTGTGTTGCATACAAGGAGTAACTTTTTACAACAGTGCGCACTAGGTGGACATACAGCATGTGTCACAGACGAAAGAAATTCCATTTGCTGCAAATATAATGGGAGTCTTGTGCGCTCACTGCAAGCAGGCTTGTAAGGGAGAGCCTGGCACCTGTAAAAAACCTTCACTGTCCTTAAAGGAGGCGTACTGTACATTCACCACTCACAAAAAGTTGCAGCTATTTTGTTGAAGCTTCAGGATGAACGTACAATTCATTCTATTCTTTAACAAGGTAACTGTTAATTTTTTTTAGACTAAGATGATACATAACAATTGATTAACAAGGCTTCTAACAGCATGTTGTTAGAGGGAAGTGGCCACTGAGCTGATACTTTCTTAATGTCATCAGCAGGTTGCAACAGTGAGACCGGAATAGAGGTGGATGTATTTGTTAAAAAAAAAAAAAAAAAAACATCCTTCTTTCTTTTTAAATGGTTTCATGTCTTAATCTTGTTTTTGAACTTTCTTTCATAATTTAAAACAGTTTCGGGGTATCTTAATGCATGTAATGCTAGCCCAGGTATTTGTAAATTTTCCCCACAGAATCAGTTGCGGTAGTTACTCAAACATTTATATTAAAAACACCCATTAACAGCAATGAACATCCAGTCCAATTTAACTGGGAGGGTTGGCAGCAATTATCCTCTCATCCCGCTCCATTTAGTATGGATTTTATTAAAATGTCAAAAAGGACCTCCACTGTGTGGACAAGAAAAATGCAGCTCATGAGAAGCGAACACTGATAGCTGATGCATGTGTGTGTAACCATGGAACTCACTGTTAACCTATTAATTTCACACTTGATACATAGACAAGCATTCGTTGCCTATAGAAACCAGTCAGATTTTCTGATATGCTGACTTTAGTTTAGAACTAAGTCAGTGTATTTACAGATATTTTTCTATTCATCATTCATTGCCTTTGATTGTGGCTATGCTGCTTTGAAATGCTGTTAAAGGATGGATTGTCATGTGTTTTACTTCAGTTTTATAAAAACTTGTATTAGAAAAATATTCCCAATGAGGAATGACCAACCTTTTTAGTTGTCTTCCAAAGAACATATTTTATGTATAAATAAAATAATGAACCCGTTTAGTGTTAAATATTGCAAGCATATTTTGCTTAATTTATTTGTTTTATTTTTAAATCAATTTTTATACCTGGATTTAAGCCAGCCAGAAATGTCTCACATAGTTTTGAATTGCCCACATGTCATCGGTTCCTCTTCCTTGACGCTATGCTGTTGAAAATTTGAACAATAAAACAACCATTTTGCTACTATGTCATGAGAAGGGATGTTTTCTTTGTAATCATGTTGCATACGCTTGCAAGAGGTAGTATAATTTGTTTTCGTATAACAAGTATATAATATACTATATATTCATGTAGCTATAGTCAAGGCGTAGTGAATTTCTATTTCAAATTGTGTTAGTCATCTAGCAAATAAAATCACAGTAAAATGAACAACTTCTGGAATGTGCCATTGAAAACTGAGTGTTATGTTAGAAAAAATATTTACAGAGTAAAAGTCCCAACTAAGGTGAGTTATCCTGCCGGAAAATGCACTGAAACTTAATTTTTGAAATGCAAACACGCACCAAAAGCTTATGAGAAACCCGTAGAGCAGTGTTTGTTTCAATATGATTAACATGGAGCCATAGTTTTTTTTTTTTTGGGGGGGGGGGGGGGTTTACAAGACGGAACATTAGTAGTGTCTGTACAGTGTGTCATGAAGACAGTCATCTGTTAACTATGCAGCAAAGCTTGCAATAAAGCCTCAAGGGGACGGATGTTATGAAAACCAGTTGGCCAACACATGAAGGAAATGCTTGGCTGTTACTGCTGTTCACGTAGTAAGAGATGAAATCAAGATGATTCCATACCATTTGAGTAATTGCGATTATTTGGTTCACAAATAAATGTAAAATGTCTGACTTTTAGAGATAGAAAAATTAAATGCTGTTCCACAGGAGGTACACAATCATTTGTTATCATTAATAGACAGCAGAATGAGATCTTTTGCCAACAAGATGGGTTGAATATGTTACTTGTAAAGGCAATATTTGATCTGTAGTCTTGTGAATAGTGACTCATTTTAGAGGCAGTTCCAGACTAGAGTATATTCTTGTTACTCAAGTTTGAACAGACAAAACAAATTACTTGTACTTCCTCTGCCCAAGATGGACCCTCCCACCAAGTGTGATGACCATCCATGACATTGTCGCCGAATAAAGCAAGACTTTCAAACCGATTCGGACTTCTGATGGTGCCCTTTGACTACATGAAGGCCAAACATGCAGAGCGTTATGCTCTCATGCGGTGCGGCAGCCCTGTACTCAACTATCTGTTGGTCCAGCAGAACAGCTAATTAAATGTAAGAGCTGAATTGTTGAGGCATTTTACTAAGACAGTGCATTGTGTGCATGAAGGATCGTTGTGTGGGAATGTGCAGCTGTTTGGAGATCTCTCCTGGTGTCACAATTACTCTCATGACTGCATTGTACTCATTCTGCGCCACATGACTCACTTCATTTCTGTCTGTGAGGCATTCAGATATGATGATCAGGAGTTCAAAAATTAAATAGATATTCTCATTAACATATTTATTTAACCATTTATTTATTATTTATTTCTGTAATTTTATTTCAATACAGTATTTAAATCTTAATAATTTTGGCACTCGTTACCCCTTAAGCAGCATGAAATGTTAAGTCATTGACCCACCAAACTCTGAAAGTAACAGGCTGCAGTGCCTCTAAAAATTTTTTATATATATATAATACTTATTTATTTATATGGCAAAAAACACAGACAAGACTGAAAAAGCAGTTTCTGCTCTTGCACTCCTCTTTAAAAGAAACTGTTGAATTTTAAGCCAAAACAACTGTTGTTTAATAGAACAATATGTTTATATGCTGCCATAGCAGATTAATGGCGCATTAAGCATCCAAACTATTTTTATTTTTCAGTTTTACCCTGGAAACCCCCGTTTACAGACGTCGCGCAACCGTTTTTGTTTCAACCCAGCCATAAAACAAAGGTATTTAATTATATTTATTATTCAAAATGTTGGTCATTTTTAGTTTAGAATCTTTAATTGATGTCTAATATTTTGTTTAAAAAAAAAAAAAAATTGTTCACTCGCATATTTTAAACTTTTAAACAAATTACGTCACAATGGAAAAAAATGGGGTCTGTAAAAAAGTCACGGATATCTACGTCATAACTATCGCTTAGTTGTTTTTTTTTGTTTTTTTTTTTGTTACTGTCGCATTTTCCCCAATATTTTAGATGATGAATAATCGATCAAAACAAAGAAAAATTGGGGGGGAAAAAGTTTAAAAGGGTAAATATCTGAAAAATAAAATCTCAACCACTCCTTGATGTCTGCGATTTTTGCATCACGACCCTTGTCATATTCCAGTGTTTCACCCATAAAATCCCCCAAAAATCCAGCTGTGGCCATTCACAGCTGTGTCTTGACATTCAGTGATACATGCTACATGGAGTTTTTGAATCCAAACAAGGTAAGTACGCCAAAATATCTCGTTAAAAGTCATGGTGTCTGTAATTCTGCTCTTGCGTGCTCTCACCTCCAAATAGGGCTTTGCTGTTTAAAAAAACTTTAAAAAAAAAAAAAAAATTCCCTCCTGTTCAAAATTTTTCTTCCCCCCGAAAATTGAGATTTTAAGGTTTCCAGTGATGTATCACACATGCATATTGAACAATTTGGAAATTGGGCCAAAATGGGCGTCTCAGAGTGGAACTTCAAGTCACCCGAGTGTTTTCCGCCATCTCTCTCTCTCTCTATATATATAAATAAAACATTGAGTTTAGAATGCACTTTGAAAGCTGACCTAAAAATGGTAAATGCTGCCATCTGATGGGCATTATAATTGAAGTAACCATTTTTACATTTAAATAGCTTGCTACACGCTGTCACTGGTATATGTTAGGGATGGACAGAACGTTAAAATTCTTGGCCAAGACCGAAAATTGGAGACATTTGACCGAAAGGCTGAAAAATACACATGCATATAATTATTTTTTTTTCATTTTTTTATTTGATTACTTCATTAATTTAAGGTTAATGCCCTTTGCCTCGGCATAGGTTCTACAACCCTGGAGTCTTGAGACATTTGGTTTGAAAGGTCCCGATTCTATAACCCCATGGGAGGGTGCGTTCCAGGTGTTATGTCAGATTTTGCACCCAATCAGAAATCGCAACGCACGGCAAGTTTGGGACACTGGAAAAATGGGTGTTACACCTCAAATTGTTAAGCTAAATGAGATTTCGATGTACATTTGCGTGGAACTGTGGTTCACAACAACAACAACAAAAAGTTGTTTTCGCTGAAACTAGTAAGGTTCTTTGCAAGGATGTTACAATCTCTCGCACTCCTTCAAATAAGATTGCATTTTCTTGTGCAACAAGTGGAATAGATTGAGACCCAGGAGATAGGGCCGAGTTCTAGCGGTGACAAAGCCGCGGGAAGTCGCTCCAGGCTGGATTAAAGGGGGGGGGGGGGGGGGGGCATGGAAGTCGCAGAAAAAAAGTGACAAAAAGTGATAGTGCTATAAACACATTGTACTAAACTACAGCAAATGCACGTATTCACTTAAATACGATTTTGTATACTGTTCACAAACTACTCCAAACTACTACACTGGCTCAAATGCACTGTACCCAATGTGACGTGAGACATCAATGGAACCCTAACCCTAGAACGAGCATGTAGCAGCAATGAAGCAAATTGACATCCTTCATTTAATAATTGATTTGACACCTCAAAATACTTCCAAACTGCAGAAATGTTGGCTGTGAGCCAGTAGCATTAGCTCGACGTGTTTTGAGAACGTCATCACAAGAGGACTAAGGGTTGTCATACTTTTCGGTGGTAAACTTTCGGCCTTTTAACAGTTTTTTCAGCACCGAATTTTCGTTCACATCTTTAGTGTATTATTATATACATACATACACATGGAGTGCTTTAACTATCAAGAGTTGTTCTCTATGCCTTCTTTTAGTAGAGAATACAGACCTGGTTAATTTATGTAATAGAATTTATTCCTCATAACAAAGTTAGCTCCAAAGGAGCCGAAACACAAACATATCGACTCCCCCGCAATTATTACAGTGAACAGCAGGACTCATCACTAACATTCTGAAATGGTCCACACGTGCAGTAGAATTTGGCCAATCTGAATAATTTTACAGTTGGATAACTTTGTAAAATTTTATTAGGACAACTTTGTACATGGAGGTTTTGACGTTGCGTGTGTTCACGCACATAATGGTAGGGGTCGCTGGGGATCAACTCAAGTGGTTTGCCTGCTCACTCAAAGCTGGACAGGAAGTTCAGGACAATCTGCTTCAGTTTGGCATCAGATGCCTCTGAGATCTTGCCATCAGCCCTGAAACGCAAATATTGTAGATTTCGTGTTTAAGTTTTTTTAAGCACTTAAATACAATTCTGATTTGAATGTAAAATGATCTTACTTGATTGCAGCGAGCAAGTCTTGGTGCTGGCTGAGGATGTGTTGCAGGAAAGCCTTCTCGAACTTTGTGATTTTGCTGGGCTCCATTTTGTCCAGGTGTCCCCTGACACCGGCGTAGATGACTGTCACCTGCTCCTCGATGGCCATGGGTGCTGAAGGGGGAGCAAAGTAAGTAGTCTGATTTAGTCCAACATTAAAAAAAAAAAAAAAAAAAAAAAAAAAGGCATATTGAGGCATTTGTGCAGCACTCACAATACTGTCCCTGCTTGAGCAGTTCCGTGAGCCTGACGCCTCTGTTCAAAAGCTGCTGGGTGGCGGCGTCCAGATCGGAGCCGAATTGGGCGAAAGCAGCCACTTCACGGTACTGAGCAAGCTCCAGCTTCATGGTACCGGCCACCTGCAAGGTTATAAAATACACTAAACAACTACCTAACACAGGGATGAGCTCAAATCTACACTTATCTAATTAAAACACTGCTAACGACCCTCCGTCCCTAAAATAGTCACAGAATCTAAATGGTTGTGGTATCAGTGCGCAGGCTTACATGCCTTTACCATTGACATGTACTTGAGAAAGCAGCCTGCAAAGTGAATTTGATTTTCATGATCACTAAATGTATATTGAAAATGGGGGTTGATTTAAGCGCATTCATCTTAAAATCAAATCAAAACGCAAAATAGCGATAGATTTCACAAGCTTTTAGATGCGCCGTCTTTTTCAAAAGAACTGTTTGCATTAAAATGTCTGAAATGGTTGAGCAGTAAAATTGTCAAATAAAATTGCTTTGTATTTTAGAATTGAGGTAAAATTGAACATATTGTGCTAAATATTTATGGAATTTTGTATTAAATTGAAATACTTGAATCGGATCGTGGAAGACTGATACCAGCAAATGTCATATCTTTGACCATGGCGCAAGATCGTAGGGTATTGTTATGAAATTGATATTTTGACCTCTAATTCCAAATTTTGCTAATATGATTATGAGAACTAGATAAAGCCATTGCAAAATAAATTTGAAATTTAAAATTAAGACATTTTTAATCCATTTATTTAACTGAAAATGATCATTTAAAGAATCATTTTAAAATCTAGATTTTGGTAAAATGACAAAAATAAAATCCAATGAATTTCCAAATAAATTGACCTTTTTCAAATCAATATTTTGATTAAACATTCAACAATTTACATAAATCTATATTTTAAATGGAAAAAAATGTATCCATAAAGAAAACATTTTCTAAAAATTTCTATTCATGTGTGTATGTATATATTAAAGATACACGATAATATCGGTCACCGATAATTATCAGCCGATAATGGCAATTATGACGTCACACAGATAATCCAGATAATAAAAAAAATTCAAACGATAATGCAATCCGATAATTATATACTTGATTTAGCCTCCAAATGTGCACAACCGAAGAATTCAGCCCGCCGCCTCCTCAGCACCTCCCCTCTCTGAAGCCCCTGAGGGAGGAGGGGTTGAGGAGGCGGAGTTACACGACAAGAAGTAGTTGAATATTATGGCGGCTGTTATTAAAAAAACGACTCTCTCGCCATCTGCGAAACATGTACCGTAGAAGTTCCAGGCAGAAAGAAAGCGTCTTCATTCAAAACCACTAACCCAGCAGCCGTTTAAAACTGCGTCACAAAGACTTTTGGAACGAATACGAGGCTGCTGTTAGCGGGAATGCTAAGGCTATTGTAAACACAAGCTAAACTACGGGGCTTGTGACAATACAGAGTCGGGCTGTTTGGGGATGCAGCCTAAGGCGGGTGGTAAACTTGCATCTAAGGCTAAACACCGGCACGACTGTAGACCGATAGTCGGCAAGTAGCAGTCTTCTGACTGAGCCCGCCGCCCTGGCCGGTCCGGCAGGCCGCCTCGCCGTAGGCGGGGCAGGCCGGGCCGAGCCGAGCCCGATTTCCCGGCTTCGGGACCTCCGGCGAACACCCCGGTTTCTCGAGCGTTCCCCCACGGCGTGCGAGCAGAGCCAGGACCCGAATACGCCGCGGCGAACCAGTCGGGGCGGGCGGATTATCCGGTAAGAACGTAGTTGCCGCCGCCGCCGAGACGAGACACGGTTTGTTTTTTTTACCGAAATGTTCCGAGAACCAAAGCCCTGGATAAAAAAATAATGCACTTTATAGGACCACCATTCTTCATGAAAAAGTGATGTCCAGTAAGCAAACTTATCATGACGGCACAGTGGTTCGATGATAATTTAACATGGAGAAAACGAAGTCAACCATCCAATAATGCATTCAGTATGTAAAATGACGAGCGGTCAGATGACTTTGTAACGCTGCCTTTATTTTCGGCTTAACAAAACTCAGGCACAAAACAACACGCACGCGGATGAGAGCTCCAACTCCATCCAAATAGTCCTGCCGTGTATCAGTTTAGCTGCTGTAAAGCAAATGTCGGGAAAGCCGCAAATGTAAACAAAGCGCTACAGAATGGGTACATGACATCTCGCTCTTTTGAGTTAATAATTTTCACAGTGTGCAACAAAGCATATAACATTAGCAATCACTTTTCAAATTATTTAACTTATTTCTCTGATCAATTACAGTCACAGTGGATAATCAAATTCTTAAATCAACATTCTGTAGCCACAAATATTATTCAAAATCTTTCCTTCTTCCAAGTTTTTGTTTTTTTTAGGATTAAGTATAATAATGTATTGCTTAAAACAAGGCTGTTAAGATTATTTTCAGCTAGCTATTTTTCTTCCAAGAAATCTGAGAGAAATACAATTGAAGCGATGGCAGATAATTTCACTTATTGCCAATAGATTTACACTTAAAACGGACTAGTTTTAAGGAGGTGTGTTTTGCAGTGTATTAATGTTATATATGTTAGGAATGGCTTACTTTTAAAGGCATTTTTGTGCAACTTAGGTATTTACTCTCTAAGTAATTGTTGCCAAAAGTTTACCATTACACAACGTTAGACAATCTGTCATTATTTAGATGTTTGAATTGACGACTTGTTCATATTTTATGTTGAAAAATAAAAAGAGCAATAAATTATATTTTTGCACAGTAATATTTTCTTTTGTGTATATACTTTAAAATTTTACATAAATCTTTTAATAGAATTATCGGCTTGACATTATCGGTTATCGGTTGGAATGAGGAGGAAATTATCGGTTGAAAAATGTATTATCGTGCATCACTAGTTATATACACACACATATATTTCTAAGTCCTGAGATTTTACATTCGATAATCAAAGAAAGTGTAAATTTAGACAATCTATTTTTTCCCACAAAATAAAAAAAAAAAAAAAAAAAACTGATCACACTAATAACGGGAATATATATATATTTTTTCCCCATCTTGAACTTTCTAAGGTTTTATTTACCTGCTTCATGGCTCTGGTCTGAGCAGCAGAACCCACTCGGGACACAGAAAGACCCACGTTGATGGCGGGGCGGATGCCCTTGTAGAACAGCTCAGTCTCCAAGAAGATCTACAGCAGAAGCAGGAACAAGGTTAACCTGAGGAGCAGCAACAGCTGAAATGACGTCGCAGAGACGCATTAAGGACCTGTCCGTCAGTGATGGAAATGACGTTGGTGGGGATGTAGGCGGACACGTCTCCGGCCTGGGTCTCGATGACTGGCAGAGCGGTGAGGGAGCCGCCGCCAAAATTGTCGTTCATCTTTGCGGCTCTCTCCAGCAGACGGGAATGCAGGTAGAACACATCACCGGGGTAGGCCTCACGACCAGGGGGACGACGCAGCAACAGAGACATCTGACGGTAAGCTACGGCCTAAGATTGAAAGATGTGAGGTTTTTAAAAGCGGCTGTTATCTTAAAGTGGTATTACAGTTATGCACGTCAAGAGTTTGAGAAGCAAAAGAACTCATCCGGTCACCTGTTTGGACAGATCGTCGTAGATGATGAGGGCGTGCTTGCCGTTGTCACGGAAATACTCGCCCATGGAGCAGCCCGAGTATGGGGCTAGGTACTGCAGGGGTGCCGCATCGGAGGCGGTGGCCGAGACCACAATTGTGTACTTCATGGCATCGGCGTCAGTCAGCCTCTTCACCAACTGGGCCACGGTAGACCTCTTCTGGCCGATGGCCACGTAGATACAATACAGCTTTTTCTTCTCGTCAGTGCCTTCGTTGAAGCGCTTCTGGTTGATGATGGTGTCAATGGCAATGGCGGTTTTGCTGGAGGGAGCAGATAACCGTATTTGGCTCTCGTAATACATTCATATTTGCTGTAACTTATTTATTTATTTTTTTAAATTACCATGCTAGGTTTCTGCACTCCCCACCCCACAAACTTTTCAACAAGATGTATGTTAACCCTTTATAAGTAAGAATTTTTGGCAATTAAAATCCAGCCTCTTAAAGATGCAAGACAAATGATGTTCACACATGGACGCTAGGTCTCAACTATTATTATAAATTATTTGACATTTTTATTAATAAAACAGAATTAATAAAAACAAATACATTCTGGATGGCTAGGCCCCAATAACACTCTAAAGCTCATATATAAATACAATTAAAAAAATAAAATAATAATGTACATTTGAAAGAATAGTGCAAATTTAAGCTATTTTTTAAATTCAAATGTATATATAGTTTTTATTATATATATATATATTTAAAGTATAACATGTTAGATCAGTAAGAGAATATTTATTATTAACGCATAGGCGTCCAATTCATTTAAACTGGGAACACAGGCTGTGAATGCTGTTGTTTTAGGGGCAATGATGATTATGCTGCCAGCCTCTCCCCCAGTCAGATGGATTGGACATCGAAAGCCGTCAAAGTCAGCCGCCTAGTTTAACGAGCACCCAATAAAGTGTTGATATAATACATTTCAGGGGTCCTCACCCAGTCTGCCTGTCACCAATGATAAGCTCACGCTGGCCTCTGCCAATGGGCACCAAGCTGTCCACGGCCTTGATTCCAGTCTGCATGGGCTCCCTCACAGAGATACGGGGGATAATACCTGGGGCTTTCAGACCTACACGCCTCCTTGTGTTAGACCCCAGAGGACCCTTTGGTGATGCAAAAATCTCAATTTAAGACAGTATAATCAAAGAATTATCATTTCATGTAATATTCAACACCATTATGGACCTTTCCATCAATGGCGTTTCCCAGAGCGTCCACCACACGTCCGAGCAGCTCCTCGCCCACAGGAACGTCCACGATGGCACCGGTCCTCTTCACGATATCGCCCTCCTTGATCAATTTGTCGTTACCGAACACCACCACGCCGACATTGTCAGGCTCCAAGTTCAGAGACATACCCTACAGGAGAACAAAAATACAGCAGATAAAGGGAAATGTCTTGGATGTGGATTAGTAACATTACAAACTCCTATTTTACTCTAACAGCTGCAATTATGAGGTCTGGCAATGAATGACCATGTTTTAGTGCAACTGACGATGACAGATGTCAAATCCATTTTGATTGACCACAGACAATGGTAGCCCGAGTTAAGTTGGACCAGTAGCTTCTCACTGTAACTCACAGTAAATTGAAGTACCGTCATTACAGCTGCCCAAACTACAAAATGTATTTTCTGTTCATTTACCCATGCAGTTCTTATCGTACAATTCATCTCTGCATTTTGTGATCTTTACGAGTGACAATGTGGACATACCTTGAGTCCAGAGGAGAATTCCACCATCTCTTCTGCCTGGACATTCCTCAGACCGTACACCCTGGCAATACCGTCACCAATTGACAGCACGCGCCCGGTCTCCTCCAGGTCAGCGGAGGTGTCTGCTCCCATGATCTTCTCTTCCAGGATTGAAGACACCTCAGCTGTGCCTTTTAAAAAAAATAATATTAATAAATCACATTTCTCCCTCATGAGCAAAGTAATGACCTTCAATAAATTTCTTGACTTTCTAGTCAGATATTACTGTATTGCTTACCAGTCTTTTGTAGCCATGGTCTATGTGTGTGGAGGTGGTTGACCCCAACGCAGGCGACCGGCACAGCCTTGGACACCTGGCATTCATTTATTCAGATTAAATCCACTGCAAATGAAGACTACGATAATAATTTTACATGTATATAGTGATGGTCGTGCATAGTGAATGAGGAAGGTGCGACGCAGTTTCTGCCCTGTTGGTGCCCGTCAGATTAGCTGACCTTCAAAGCGTGGTTGAATGAGCTGCTAACTAGCGGCTAGGTTAGCTCGCGTTAGCGCACTTGGAAGGTGCACGGACGCTGACACAAGGGCAACGTCAAGAAACTAACACTATTCAACATGCAAAGCGATAAACATAAAATCACTGTATAATTCAATAGGTGTTTTGCAAGAGAGATTCAAACTGCATTCCAGTTAGCGCGAGGCCTACTGCATTGACGTTTATTCGGCATTACCCTTCACGCGTAAAAAGCTTGCGTATTAATTAAATCAAGCGGCAGAATGACATTTAAACAACGGGGAATATTAAATGAGAAACTTACTAATCCGGCCCTTCTAGGCAGGGTCCTGGCCAACGCTGCTGCAACACGCACGGACAACATTTTGCTTGCTTTGTAATGACCTGTCCTCCACCACTGGCGGCTTCGACCTGGTTGAGGGAGAATGTAATGGCAGAATGAACTCTTCTTCGCTTTATCAGGAAATAAGACCTCGGACAGACAAGCTCTGCTCCGTACTGCCTACCGTCGCCGTGGCTTTGTTACTGCAAGCAACGTCAGCAAAAATTCAATCCAGAGGAAAACAATTTAATACAGGGTAAATATGCTTTTTGAGCGCACGAGGACCACTTATTGTAAGCAGATGTAAAAAAAAAAAATAAATAAATAAAAAACACATATAAATAAATCACACAAAAAAAATGAATACATACAGTCATTATTTTGCTAAGGTAACATTGAGGTCCATAATTATTATTTTTCATACAAGTGGGAAAATGAACAATCAGAGGGGATGGTTATTAAAAAACACACACACACAAAAAAAAACCTTGTAATCACTATGAAATCTGAATGTCAAAAATTTTTATTCGATATTTTCTGCATCCTATATAATATACTGGGGGCGGAATTCAATAAGCTTCAGCTTCTCCGGTCTGCCTTTTTCTTTTCGGGTTGAATTAATTGTAAACACATAAAAATGCTGTGTGGTTGTTTGGATTTGTCATGCCTGAAGAGAAAATAAATAAATGACAAAAAAAAAAAAAACAAGCATGGGTCCATTTATTAATGTCGATCAAATACAGTGGGGCAAATAAGTATTTAGTCAACCACCAATTGTGCAAGTTCACCTACTTGAAAAGATTAGAGAGGCCTGTAATTGTCAACATGGGTAAACCTCAACCATGAGAGACAGAATGTGAAAAAAAAAAAACAGAAAATCACATTGTTTGATTTTTAAAGAATTTATTTCCAAATAAGAGTGGAAAATAAGTATTTGGTCACTACCAATCTGGCTGTCAAAGCGGTCTAACTTCTTTTAACGAGGTCTAACGAGGCTCCACTCGTTACCTGTATTAATGGCACCTGTTTTAACTCATTACCGGTATAAAAGACACCTGTCCACAATCTCAATCAGTCAAACTCCAAACTCCACTATGGCCAAGACCAAAGAGCTGTCTAAGGAAACAAGAGACAAAATTGTAGACCTGCACCAGGCTGGGAAGACTGAATCTGCAATAGGTAAAATGCTTGGTATAAAGAAATCAACTGTGGGAGCAATTATTAGAAAATGGAAGCCATACAAGACCACTGATAATCTCCCTCGATCTGGGGCTCCATGCAACATCTCACCCCGTGGCGTCAAAATGATAACAGGAACAGTAAGCAAAAATCCCAAAACCACACGGGGGGACCTAGCGAATGACCTACAGAGAGCTAGGACCACAGTAACAAAGGCTACTATCAGTAACACAATGCGCCGCCAGGGACTCAAATCCTGCACTGCCAGACGTGACCCCTGCTGAAGCCAGTACACGTCCATGCCCGTCTGCTGTTCACTAGAGAGCATTTGGATGATTCAGAAGAGGACTGGGAGAATGTGTTATGGTCAGATGAAACCAAAAGAGAACTTTTTGGTAGAAACACAGGTTCTCGTGTTTGGAGGAGAAAGAATACTGAATTACATCCGAAGAACACCATACAAACTGTGAATCATGGGGGTGGAAACATCATGCTTTGGGGCTGTTTTTCTGCAAAGGGACCAGGACGACTGATCTGTGTAAAGGAAAGAATGAATGGGGCCATGTATCGAGAGATTTTGAGTGAAAATGTCCTTCCATCAGCAAGGGCATTGAAGATGAGACGTGGCTTGGTCTTTCAGCATTCCGTGTTGCCCAACGACAGCCCCAAAACATCACTGCTCTAGAGGAGATCTGCTTGGAGGAATGGGCCAAAATACCAGCAACAGTGTGTGAAAAGCTTGTGAAGAGTTACAGAAAACGTTTGTCCTCCGTTATTGCCAACAAAGGGTACATAACAAAGTATTGAGATGAACTTTTGGTGTTGACCAAATACTTATTTTCCACTCTAATTTGGAATTTGAATTTTTTCAGTTTTTTTTTTTTTTTTCCACATTCTGTCTCTCATGGTTGAGGTTTACCCATGTTGACAATTACAGGCTCTCTAATATTTTCAAGTGGGAGAACTTTGCACAATTGGTGGTTGACTAAATACTTATTTGCCCCACTGTACAAGGCAGGTCGAAGGTGGTAAAGGTGGATTTCTTTTGACCAAACACAAATACAGTGCACATTCTGATGAAATAAAAATATATTAACAAAACATTTTATTGACTTAAAGAAAAGAAAAAACCTTGCAAGTACAATGTTTACTAGGGGTGTGACAAAATATCAAAATGGTGATATATCGTGATACTTTGTATCCCAAAAGGTTATCGATATGCTCCTGCCGAGAATCGAGATATCGTTTTAAAAAGGTGTCATTGTCTAGAAGAAAAGTAAAAATAAAAATGAACCAACAAGTTGCTACCAAAATATTCCACCATAATAGTGTTTCAGTTAACTCTAAGGCTGCATTGACAGTGTTCGACGCCCAATCCATTCAAACTGGGAGCGTTCGTTCATTCGAAACCAGAGCATTCACAGTCATTCTGTCCGATTTTCAGTGCATTTACAGGTCACTTGCTGTTCATTTTAGGGCATTTACAGGTCATTTTCTATTCAGTTTGAGTCACTGCCTATTCATTTGTGTGATTCCCAAGTCACTTCCTGTTCTGTAACTCAAAATAAACAGAAAGAGAGCCATACAATACCCCAAAATCAGCAGGAAGTAACTTAAAATCAACAGGAAAATGACCTTAAATGGCCCAAAATTACCTCATTGCCTGGCATTGGCTGCCTTTACCGGCCATAGACGTCCAATCCATTTGAACTGGGAGGGTGCCAGCGAATCCCTCCCACTTCAAATGGACTAGATTTCTGCAAGTGATACTCGTTCCAATTCACAGCAGAAGCATGTTTTTCTGTTTATTAGTTGTTTGTAGAATATCCTAGAATGATTTCCTGACCAATTTATCAATTTATTGTTGTATCGCCATATCGTCAGATCATCGTTATCGTGAGCTTTGTATCGCAAATTGTTTCGTATCGTGAGTTAACAAGAGGTTCCCACTTCTAATGTTTACAAATGTACACTAAATATCTCATAAGAGCTGTCATTAAGGTGCAAACAATAATTATTGACAGTACATTTTGTAACTGTAAAACACTTCTGGACAAAAAAAGAAAACATGCAAGTAGTTTAGTACATGTTCACATGTACAGAACATAAATGACAAGCTCTGTCATTAAGGTGCAAACATAAAAATTATTGACAGCAACCTTAACAGTAAAACACTGCTCAATGAGAGAAATGGCATTTGGGGGTCACAAAGGTGTTTACTCACATCATCAGCCAGTACCGGTACTTCAGTGCGTCTTGTGGTTGATGAATCTGAGAGTGAGATTTGTTTGATTTTTGTTGTCATTTCCTCCTTTTCTGTTCCTTCGAACATTGCTGCCATCACTTCAGTCATACACTCTTTTATTATTTCTCCATCAGAGAACGGTTTCTTATGTTTGGCCAACACCCACGACACTCTGAGTGAGCACTCCGTTGCAATTTGTTGTTGTGTCATAGATTTAACAAGAACCTTCCTTGACTCTTTATATGACTGTTTATATGACCTGTTAATTTCCTGCCTTCTCAATTCTGATTTAGGAGAAAACTTCACTTCAAAAGAGCTGTGCTCTTTGACATAATGGCATTTCACATTTTCACTTTTTATCAGAGTAACCGTCTTGAAGCATATGAAGCACATAAGTTTGGTACTTGCAGTTGGTAAAATGGACGCATTTTTGTCAGTCCATTCGTCATTGAAACTGCGATTTTCGTTGTCCACTCTTCTTCTCTTGGTCAACATTGAGCATACCATTTTGTTAAATTCGGTCTTCTACTGGTGGCATGTAAACACATAGATTGCAAAGTGCCGAGTGCGACTCGTGTTTCACACTGCTGCGGTCTGTCCACTAGCTAAATAGCAGCATGCAGGTTCTCTCAGCCAATCAGCGCATCGTTGTCTTAGAGATGACAACAGAAGTGGGAACATGGAAGACATTTGACTAAAAATGAAATAGAATTTAGCGATAGAATAGTAGCGCATAGCGATAGACTGGCGAGTCATACAAATACTATATGTTAAAAAAGGTTGTTTAAAAAAAAAAAAATGCCGTTTGCTCTGGGTCCGCAGAAAGTAAGCTTCGGCTTCTCCCGTCTGCCCTTTTCTTTTCGGGTTGAATTAAATGTAAACACATATGATTGCTGTATGTTTGTTTGGATTTGTCATGCCTGAAAGGAAAATAAATAAATAAAGAAAGGTGTGCCGTGGTCCAGTCGTGGACAACGGTCTAGTAATTGAGGACCCTGGCAATAGACCAAGACTGTCCAAACTTTTTTCTCCAAGGACTGCTTTCAGAATAATCGAAGGGTGCAAGGGCCAACTTGATTGATTCCACTTTCATTTGCTAAGCAAAAGATCGGAATTGGGTAGATTTGTTTTTTAAAATGTATTATTTTTAAGTGTGAACTCATTGCCTGTCATTGATGGCGATGGACGTACAATACATTTTCACTGGGAGAGATGGCAAGAGATCATTCAATCAATGGCAGTGAAACATGATCACTCAACGCAAGCCTTTCCAGTTGAAATTGATTTGATATTTATGACTTTCAATGGCAGTGAATGAGTTAAGGGCTGCAAGCAAAAATATCATCCAGCGGTATCGGGATATTGCAATATACAGTGGGGCAAATAAGTATTTAGTCAACCACTAATTGTGCAAGTTCTCCCACTTGAAAATATTAGAGAGGCCTGTAATTGTCAACATGGGTAAACCTCAACCATGAGACAGAATGTGGGAAAAAAATCACATTGTTTGATTTTTAAAGAATTTATTTGCAAATCATGGTGGAAAATAAGTATTTGGTCAATACCAAAAGTTCATCTCAATACTTTGTTATGTACCCTTTGTTGGCAAAAACAGAGGTCAAACATTTTCTGTAACTCTTTACAAGCTTTTCACACACTGTTGCTGGTATTTTGGCCCATTCCTCCGTGCAGATCTCCTCTAGAGTACTGATGTTTTGGGGCTGTCGTTGGCCATTATACAAGCAAAAAATATCATCCAGAGGTATCGGGATATTGCAATATATACTGCTGCAGTCTGCTGCATCATTTTTGTTCACTTTCATTTTTGGAGTGTCTTTGATTTCCCTCTTTAATAGGATGATCATTTTCATTTCTATCAAAGGATGTGGTATCATTTTGTTACTAATACATCACCTATTTATTATCAGGAAAGATATTCAAGATCACCCCCCCTCTGTTTAGATCCGCAGTGTTTTCGACGTGCCCCTCTTATTATTATTATTAATTTTTTTTTTTTTTGCAAAAAAAGCAAAGAAAAACATACCCAAAATAGCACAATTCATCTTACTGTATTATTTTATCATACAAGTTTATATTTGTGTAACAAAATACTGAAAATACTGAAGTTTCCTACACTGACTTCAACATGTTGTCAGGTTTTGACTCCCGAGCCAATGGAAAGGAATTTTTAAAATATTTAGCTTCATCTAATGTTAAATTCAAGAAAATGAAGGCTGTATTTAAGAAGCTTCTTTTGCGAGCCATTTTCAATGATATTTTCTTAATTTCCCGTGGGCCAGTAAAAACTGAGCAGCGATCCGCAGTTGGCCCGCAGGCTTTAGTTTGGACACATCAACCATATGTTTAACCCTTTTTAGGGTAAATGAATTTTTGGGAATTAAAAAAAAACTCCATAAACACTTAGCATCAATTATTTTTTTTTATTCCTTAGTACATCATATCCTAGTGCAACATACGTGGACATCACATTTTGGGTCATGTGGGCCACAAAATCAATATTTTGTATCGACAAGTTTCCTGAGTGAACACAAGAAAGCCTGCAAACAGTTGAAGACATGTCAACAAAGCACATGGATTACTGGAACCATGTCCTATGGTCTGATGAGACGGGCGGGCTTTCATGTGTACCGTCTTCAGAAGAGGCTTCCTTCTGGGGTGACAGCCATGCACACCAATTTGATGTAGAGTGCGGTGTATAGTCTGAGCACTAACAGGCTGACTCCCCACCTCTTCATTCTCTGCAGCAATGCTGACAGCACTCCTGTAACGAGTCACATGACATTTTGGAGGGGAAATGGCAAGCAGTACTCAATTTGGACATTTAGGGATGAACGTAGTTTCTAAGGTGTGTACTCACTTTTATTGCCAGGGGTTTGGATATTAATGAATATATTTTGAGTTATTTTGAGGGGATAATAAATTAACTCTATTATATAAGCTGCGCACAGACTACTTTTCATTGTGTCAAAGTGCCATTTTGTCAGTGTTGTTCCATGAAAATATATATTTAAATATCTGCAGAAATGCGAGGGGTGTACTCACTTTTGTGATACACTGTATTGATATTAGCTATATTAGCCTACTATCAAAATGACAAAGTGGGCTACAAATACATAATTAGCGTTCATGATCAAATGTTTATTTTCCCTGCAGTGGATCCTTTTTTTTTTTTTTTTTTTTTTTAACCTGTCCTGTTCAGCTGTTTGACACGGAGAATGGAAGTCTAAGTGTCGGTCGGGTTGGTCAGAACAGTTTCAATGTTTCACATTGAGAGTATGACATACTCCCATTGTGATCATTCAACATACCTCGTTTATTATGACAAAGCAGCGAACGGGGGGGTGGGTGGGGGGGGGGTTGTCATGGGGTAAAAGAAGAAAAGAAACACACACACAAAAAAGAAACAGAAGAAACACACACACAAAAGAAACACAGACAACAACAAGAAGTACATTGAACGCCTACACTAACTATGAATATGTTGGTGCTACCGTCAGCTAGATGTATTTTTGGTTGACACTATGTGGGGGGCCTGTTGACCAGGGAAAGAAGGGGAGGGGGTTGGGGGAGTCTATAGGATGAGTAATTGGGAGGGGTGGAGTGTACACAAATCAGCTCTGTGATCTAGAAACCAGTAATTGTGTGAATCCCTTGTGAATGTAAGCCCATCGGCAACCGACCTTACGCCGCCCCATCGCCAGTCTAAGGCCCCCCACCCGAGCGCACCCAATCACATCCAACAACAACAGCACAATTTTGTATATCTAGGGGAAACCCTGTGATTGATTGTATCAGGCGCTAATATAGGAGTTTTCCCTTGCAGTCGGTTCCGATCCAATCAGTGTTTTTTGGCTTCATCACAGCATATTTGCAATCTGCGGCTCGGATCGCAGCATCCATTTTGAATATACAGCAGGTCCAGGTGATTTCGCCACATGTGAGTGGTAAACAAAATATGAATAATTACAGCTGTTTATTTTTTCTTGCACTCAAATAATAAACCCGTTTTATATGCTTCCACTGAATGTACTGTATATGTGTTAGGGCAGGGGTCGGGAACCTTTTTGGCTGAGAGAGCCATGAACACCACATATTTTTAAATGCAATTCCGTGAGAGCCATACAATATGTTTAAAACTAAAAATACAAGTAATGTGTGCATTTTATGTAATTTCAACACTTTTAAAGTACAATAGGTCTCTGAATTCTTTTGAATAACATTGTCATGCTGTTCCTAATCAATGATGAGTATTTCTTTACCATTAATGCGACCTTTGGTGCTGCATGTTTTTTCTGATGGCTTTGTAGTCTGGTTGATACTTGGTGGGGTTAAGCTTCATTTAGGCGTTGAGAAATTTCAGATGTGTCTCTTTTCATGCTCACGAAGTGCCACGAATCCTGTTTTTCCCCACCATCCACGGAGTGCCATCAGTGAACACCGAAACAAGTTTATCCATCAATAGATTTTTTTTTCTTTAGTGAACTAAGTGAACGACTTGAATAAATCCTCCCCTCTTGTTGTCCCTTTCATAGTCAAAACCTTGCAATCACACTCAACTAGGATAAATTGCTTATATCTGTTGACTCATCCAAAGCGAGAGAAAAAACCGGTGCCGCATTTATGTCCCTATGTCCTGCTGAAAAGTACGATACTCCTCGTCTTTTTTTCTTTTTGCCATCTTCTCAAGAGTTTCTAACATTAGCTGACAACGCGGAAAATGAAACTGAAAAAGAGGGAAGTTTACTTCCTGATCTCAGGCACATGTGCACATCGGCCGCTATTTTCGACAACAAAATACGGCAACCCCACTTGTACAGTCTCTGCCTTATCTGCGTTGCCTATGCGATTGATAAATAGACACAACGACATGTATGTTTGCCACTTCCCCACTAAAATTACTTCGAACTGGCTTTCTAGTCACCGATGACCGTCGCCATTTCGCGCAATGCGCAAAGTAGTATCATGACTTTTTTCATTTATTTTTTTTAAAGAAAGACTCGTCTGCGAGTCAGATGCAGCCGTCAAAAGAGCCAGATCTGGCTCGCGAGCCATAGGTTCCCGACCCCTGTGTTAGTGGGTTAGAGGGGAAAAAACGGTATTTAAAAATGGCCAAAATAGGCTCAGGGCTTTCAGAGTTAAAGTAAAACAATGCCAGGCAGATTTCTATTGAAATGATGAATTAAGTGACCTAAAACACCCAAGGTTGGGGTAACAATCATCGACATCAGGTCCTCACCTTTTTAAACTAAATGTGTTCCATGTAGTCCACAGGCTTTGTTACACTTTACATAGTTTTTATGTTTCAAGTTATAACTAAATTCAACTTTGTCAGGCCTGAAGATGTGAGCAGACTACACCATCATGCAGGACCTGAGTGTGCACACCAAACTGGTCCCAGAAAAGAGGGCAGAGCGCCTTCTAAGATTTTCCTCTACCACAAACAAGTAAGTCCCCACAATTGTCTAATTTGAAAGGTCTTAAATGTTTGGTTTAACTTTATTACTAGCCAGTCGACAGGCCCAATTTGTTTCTAACCAGTAAAGGCCTTTTAAAATGAAGCACAGTTATTATTTCAGGCTGTTAATCCAGAAAAAAATGGTCATTCTACCTTTTGTATGCCTTTACATAGATGCGACAGTACAGGGAGAGCTGACGAAGTGGGGACTCAGATTTGACAAGGAACTCTTAAATGTGAAAGGCAGAGTCCTTCCACCAGAGATCATTTCTCAGGGATCCAGATCGGTATAAGTAATTCATTGTTTAACTTTTTTTGTTATTGTTAAAATTAATATCAAAACTTTTGTCACCTTGGTCCCTATCAGTATAGTTATAACCCCCGGACAGCTGACTGAGCATGAGAGATGCGTGGGTGCCATTGATTAACTGCCCTCCTCTGCAAAACTGGTTGCTGCTTTACACTCGCCATGACACGAGAGAAGCTCAAAGCCTCCTGGAGACCCTTTACAGAGTATCAGCTCCACTTAGAATCACCTCACAAAAAGCTGTCATGTGAGGGCCAGTAGACATCTGGAATAGCTGATTTAGTATAAATCAGCGTTTGTCATTAAACTGTTGGGCTGCCCCCCCCCCCCCAATTAGGATTGAGTATGAGGATCATCAGCAATCTCTGCTGCGAGTACTTCAGCACAATGTCAGAGCTGAAACACAGATGGTTGGTTACAAATTCTCATCGTTAGTATACAGAACAAATTTTTACACAATGGAGCACACCTGACCACAAGCCGCACCACTTTATTTCCCAAAAATGAGAAAATTCTCTAACCAAATTAACACCAACGCAACAAGTTGCATCCTCTCCAGTCATATGCTGCATCGTGATCAGCCATATGCAAGTGCCCATTAAGGTATTCAGTGTCAGTGCCCGTCTGAAACCACAAAACCACTTCAGTTTTATAGGCACAGGCCCCTACTATTCAGAATTGGAGAAAATAAAATCTACTTTACCTTGAATTCCAAACTGGTGCAGGTAGCGACTTAGTGCATGCTTGCAAGCACAGCAGATTAGTCGTTGAAAACTGGATATCCTTAATTTTATAAAACCGTTTTAAATACCGAGCCATTGTTCACATTAAATTGCACTTGTGTAATGGCACCAGACGGGAGAAGTCTTCGGTAAATACATTTTAGCGTGTCTAGCTTGACTAGCACCGGCTCTAGAATATCACCTTCCTTGTAGCAAACTTAGCTACTTTTTATATCCGTCAAATCAACCAATGTTAAAATTCTATAGTGGGGCTAAGGGTCTTCGCTTAACAAGTCTGCATGTGCATATAAATAAAACAAAAGTGTAGCTTAGGACCTAGACTTCATAACCTTGATTATGAAGTCTATGCTTAGGAATGTAATCACAAGAAAATGAAGGTAAAAGTGTGCTTAACAGTGAATTCTGAGCGTGCTGCTGCTCTTGTAAACTCAGTATTGCTTGAGGGAGAAAACGTGCTTGAGGGAGAAAATGTGTGTGGTTCTGGGATTTTTGCTCCCCGTTCTTGTTATCATTTTGACACCACGGGGTGAGATCTTGCATGGAGCCCCAGATCGAGGGAGTTTATCAGTGGTCTGATATGTGTTCCATTTTGTAATAATTGCTCCCGCAGTTGATTTCTTTATACCAAACGTTTTACCTATTGCAGATTCAGTCTTCCCAGCCTGGTGCAGGTCTACAATTTTGTCTCTGGTGTCCTTCGACAGCTCTTTGGTCTTGGCCATAGTGGAGTTTGGAGTGTGACTGACTGAGATTGTGGACAGGTGTCTTTTATACCGATAATGAGTTAAAACAGGTGCCATTAATACAGGTAACGAGTGGAGCCTCGTTAGACCTCGTTAGAAGGAGTTAGACCTCTTTGACCGCCAGAAATCTTGCTTGTTCGCAGGTGACCGAATACTTATTTTCCACTCTAATTTAGAAATAAATTCTTTAAAAATCAAACAATGTGATTTTTTTCCACATTCTGTCTCTCATGGTTGAGGTTTACCCATGTTGACAATTACAGGCCTCTCTAATCTTTTCAAGTAGGAGAACTTGCACAATTGCACAATTTTGTGTATGTGTGTGTGTTTAATGTAATTATTCAGATTTAGCATTGGAAACAGATACATAAAAGATATGCCCCCCCAGTATTAAAAAAAATATATGTATATATTTTTTTGGTGACCACTATCCCTAAAAGGCTTGATTAGTTCACCTTTTATTAATATTGTATGAAATTACTAGTGCTGTAGCGATTAATCAATTAACTCGAGTATTCGATTAGAAAAAATGATTTGAATTAAATTTTGCTGCTTCGAGTATTCGTTTAATTAAAGTGGCGTTGTAATGGTTTGTTTTGAAAGTGTTTGCATTTAGTTGTATTGATTTGGGTGGATACACTGCCCTCTAGTCTGCCTCATTTCACATGGCTGAATCCAGCTGCTCCCCGTTAAGACCAACATAAGCTAAGTTTTTGTTTGAGCTAATGTTTTTTTTTTTTAAACGCATTTGTAATTTAGTTTATAGGTATATTTAGCTGTTTTTTGTGGGCATATATGTTTGAGCTATTTGTTAAGAGCATGGTAAGAAAGAAAAAAAAAAACACGTTAGAATTTTATGGCATTTAAGATAGCGGACTTTTACTATTTAAGTTAGCCAATTGTTCTTTTGTTGTACATAGATCCTCATTCATTTATTTTTTATACCGTTCCAGCCTCAGCTCAGGTATTTTAATGTTTTATGTTCCTTATCCGATTACTCGGTTATTTGAACTAACAAGTTCATCAATTAATCGACGACTAAAATAATCGATAGCTGTAGCCCTAGAAATTCTACTGTACATGTATTTTAAAATAATATGAAAAATGCAATACTCATTAACAACTAAAAAGATATATAAGAATGATATTTTAACAGCTAAAAATAGTCACTTATCCTATATAAGGTTAGAGGTCTTAAGTGTCAACTTCTGAATAGCTGTCCAGTGTAGTGACCGCTGTCCCTGAAATATTTAAAATCTTAAAATCTTTTGTAATCTCAGTGTGCTTGGAAATTCCCATTGTAGGTCCCTCGAGGTCACGCCGCGGGGAAACAGCGCCCCTTTCGCCGACTCTGCGAAACGACACGTCTGCTTTTGTCAGTCATCACTAGGCAGTCGAGTCTACTCCGCCATAGGCGTCGTGGTCGTGCCAGTCCACAGGCGTAGTTCGAGATCGCAGCTACAGTTGATCACAGTAGTGTAGTAGTCAATCAACGAGACGGAAGCTTATACCCTAACCTAACCTTTTAGTTGTCCGGCCCGCGCGCTGCTTGCCAGCCCAGCCGCCTGAATGTAGATCCGCATGGGCCACCACTACCGCACTCTCTCTCTCCAAATAACCGAGCGGAGTCGTGAGATAAGGATCCCAGGATGGTGTTAGTGCATGTCGGATACCTGGTTCTCCCTGTATTCGGCTCAGTAAGAAACAGAGGTAAGTCCTAAATTGTTCGTAGTCACGCTAAAACATGTGCCCTGTTAATCTTAATATTCACTGCAGCTGTTGGCTAGTTAGCTTCCAACTTAGCCGCTGGTTTAGCTCGCGTCAGCTAGGTCGTCGTTTCCGCTTAATTTCGTCGCCAAATATACTTGGACGTTTTTTGCCTCATTACAGATGACCGCAAAATACAGAATGACGTGTTTTGGCGGCTGTATTCGGCCCTGATTAACACTCACATATCGCCACTGGTGATAAGCTAACTGAGCCTTGTGGGGGCAGGCTACATTCTGAAGCGGAATCAATTATCACAAAGGAATCAGCAAACGCCGGCTGTTGTGTGCTAACAACATTCCCGTACACAACGCAGTGGCTTTTCAACTCATGTACCCCCGCTGATGTCAATTGGGTTACATAGCAATTCGCACTTGAGGTTTTCACACGCGACGCTGTATTTGCACTATACAAAAAAAAAAAAAACACCGCAAAATAGCCGTAGCCTTCACCAGCCAGTCGGTTTATCCGTGGCTGGATGATGTCATTTGAAGATCATCTGCTTTCGACACCGCAATTATTTATGACTACTGCCGATGGGCTCAAGTGGTAATCGATACGCACGAGAATTGGCCCCGGAAAACAAATAAATCCCATTTGCTGCAAACCGTCAGCTGTTTTATACCCCTTTTTTGTAGCCTTTGATTTTTTTTTCCCACACAGACGCGAGCGAGCGGCTAAAAACACAACAAGCTTCAGTGCAACATTAATTTGACAACAGTGGCATAAGTGATTTCATTGTGCTTTTATTTCTGTTCTTATTTCCCTGTTTCATAGTATGGAGGCTGGCTCTACATTCTGCATTTATCAGATCTTTGTCGTCCCCCCCATTGTGTAGCTAATGATCATCTGCTGCTGTGTGGTGTGGCGTGGCCTCTGCCTGTTCTCTGCATTTAGCTGTATTGTGAACCCCTTCTTCATTTCCTCTTTCCATCCGAAGACGACATTGGTATTAAAAAAACAAAAACAAAAAACAAAGCACCCCCCTCTCCTCTTCCTCCTCCTCCTCCCTTCAAGATGTATTCCAACCATGTCAAGTCGACTAAAAACATAGCTAACATCTTAGAGCAGAGCACCTTTTTGTCTTTTGTTTCTGTCAAATTTTTGCTGTAGCACCCGAGTGGACATGTAGCTCCTTTTTTAATGGAATGTCATTGTGTACCTCCCATCCAGTCTTTTGATAGACAACATGCTGTAAATTCCTGTCAAGTGGATACATTTTTGCATGATCTCAAAAACGGCTGCACTTGCATTGTTGAACACCAAATTTGGCTCATCTTCCTTTCTCTTCACTCGAGGTGCAGTGTACATGTTCTCATGTGACAATTTGGACAGCAAAATCAGCATTTTGCTGTTGTGGTCAAGCCTCCAAAGTTCAACTTGAATAAGTTGGTAACGGGTTGTTCTAATTTCTTTGGTTATTTTCTAGTGGAAATTATTTTAAGAGAACGGAATTGTTCCAAGAACAATCTTGTCATAAGAGTGATCTATCACTGACATACATCATAAATTTACTGAATATGGGTTATAGAATCCTTTTTGGTCAGGAATAAAGAAACGATTTAAAAATGGTAAAAACAAGGCCTACACAATATATCGTTTGAATATCGCCTTCGCGATATGCACATACGCAACAGTCTTATCGCAAGATGTGCGATTACTATTATTTGAGCACGTAACATAGCTTCCTGTATTCTTTTTATATACAGCAATCTTCATCATTCACAGATAAACCCTCTTAGCCTGGATTAAATGGTATTATAGGAATACAATCATATATCGCGGTTTTGCAATTTTTTGCACTTTCAATTCTTAAATGAAAGAAAAATAAATATAACTAAAGTAAATTGAAGCCCCTTAAATCAATAATGCAACTATAAAAAAATACAGAAACTAAGATAACATTTTGATAATGAAGAATATGATAAATTGTTTAGAGAACATAAAGACAAAAAATAAAAACAAAAGGGGAAACTCAAAGGGGAAAAACAATCCCATAAAATACTGAATGCAATACTACACTAATACATTACCATAGTATGTCAACCAAACTCTTCCCAAACTATACTATCCAAACTATCCCAAACAATATTCAAGTCATCTGGTGAAAATTCTTCTAATTTTATTATTGCAATATATATCGCAAACCCCGAAAAAGTCGCATTGTAAGTTTTTTCCAATATTGTCCAGCAGTAGTAAAATCTGAGGTAACCGAACTTTACATTTCAAATGTTTTCAGTAGTTTACAGTCAATACCAGTTCATCATGGTGTACATTTTCTAGCCCCCCAAAATCTGCAAAACACAACATTTTGAAAATAGTTTAACTGCTTCCACACGCTTCAAATACATTCTAACTTATCCAAACACGCTTAATATTCCTAGTGTCAGTCCTTGCTCTACTTCTTTGCTTTCTTCAAGCAGTTTGTCACGCCTAGATAGTTGAGGTTTGAACTGATTCGAAAAGGAACATTTTTCTATTCAAGTACTTAAATTGTTCAACCAAACCATATAAGATATTTCTGCGGTCATGAAGCGTGATACATTGGGAAAAATTGTAAACGATATCGAACAAATGTATAAGTAAATTGAAGTTAATTTAATCTCTTTCTGAAGAAAAATAAGTTGAAACAGCCTTATGTGTTAGAAAATGAAAAATATGATGGTGGTTTGAACTTCGGAGGCATATTCAAGGAAAAAAACAATACAGCTTGAATATTGTACCACTTTTCAGTGGCTCCTCTCAAAACTAATAAAAGTACGCTGCACCTCTACACAACAACCTGCCATAACTGTCTCCATTTTGTCTAGTCTTTTTGTTCCCCTTTTACAAAATCAGAAAATCTTTGAATCACACTGAATTGTTAGGGCTACCTGCCCTACCTCTCTTTTTAACAGGCTCCAAAAATAATATATATTAAATACAGTGGTACCTTGAAAGTTGAACGTACTTTTATTTCGTAACTAGTGTTTTGTCCCCCTCAATCTCAAACAAAATTTCCTGTTGATATAAATTTCCATTCATTTCAGGATGCAAGTTCTGTCACATTTAGTCTTTAATTAACCGCAATACAAGTGAAATAACATGTTTAATATCGATCCCCAGAAATTGAGTTGTCCATCACTAAGTCATCATCACAATAGATGTTTGAAGGTCGAACACTTGTAGGCCAAAAAAAAAGAAAAAAACCTGACTTGGAGAAATTTTATGTCATAAACTGTTGCCAAATGCGTTTATCATAACTTTTAATAAATGCACAGGCAATTTTTTGTGTAACCTTTAAAACTTTATTTTTATTCCAATATTAACAAAAGGTACCTATCGGAATTATCTCCATTGCCCTAGCATTTTACAAACATAAAATAACATTAAAAAAAAAAAAAAAAAAACAATACAGTAAGAGTATTTTTAGGATGTAACACATACTGCACGTACAGAAGGCCATTAGGCTATTTCGGGATCAAAGTGGTGCAAAAAACTTGCTTAATATGTAAGATCTGATGACTTGAGGAATAATAAATGCGCTTTACACATGCTTAGCATAATGCAAAATGCAGACATAACTTAGTGCTCCTTCCTGTAAAATAGCACTCCAACTCCAATAGACGACATAGCTCAAACTTATACAAAAGTATAATTACACACCTAAAATAGTCAAGCTAACAATGTACTGTAATTTCAGCTAATGCAAGTCCATAACTTAATGCTAATTTATAGTGTGAAATGCCATGGACTGGTTAAAAAAGGTTAACATAGATGTTAATTTATTTTGAAACCTTTGAGTTGCTGCCACTTTAACCCACAACTACACTGCAACTACACTGAATGACTCTAAAATGGCTTAATAAAGCCCACACATTACAACCGCCACTTCGAATGTGTTAAGAGCTGCCAGAGGCCAAAGTTAAAGCCAAAACACGTGCACTGTGAGGTCCTCTAATACTGGCTAATGTCACCAAAAGGTGGCATACATCCAAGTTACCCCACTCCACAAAAAATACTCTTTGTTGCTGTTTTGACTTGGAGGTCCCACTGTATCAGTAGGCAAAATGTGCTCACTGGTGGTTCATCACTTTCCAATATCCCCCCACTAACTAACATAAGGCCAAAATGCTATCCATTTCACAGGGATGCCTATATTTTCCTGCACTGCTAAAAGAGATTCTCTATTAGTAAATAACGTCTCTATTGTTTGGTTGTGGTCTCTCTTTATAGTACTTTTCAATGCATGGTCACATTTTATGATTCATATTTTTTGTTTTATTTTTTGGTTTTGACTCTACATTGACCTGTGAGAATCCAATGTAATCTTTCTGTAGTAAAGATGTTACCCTGCTGTACTTGAATCATGTGCTGTAGCTCATTGGATGCTGCTTTTTGTTCCTTTAACCCTATTACGGAGCATGGTGGGCCTTGCCTTCAGTCTGTGGTTTATTTTTGGTTGCATGGATTTTTATACTATTATTACCAAAAAAAGCCAAGTGAGAAAGAAAAACACAATTTACTAATATTTTTCAATAAAGAATATAGTGTTTTTCCTAACCTTCAGTGTGCTTCTTGCTGATTTCCATTTATTGTGCTCCCTCTACCACCCCTCGTCCCACCTCCCTCCACCCTCACCCACCTCCTCTCCTGCTGTGACAAAAGATAGACGATTCTCCACGCTTCCTCCATCACAGCGCCCGTACCAGCCTATCTGCTCTCATTCGCAGTGGCCGTCATCCCCCACCTCTCAAAATGTCCTTGGTGACCCTTTAAACTTGACCTTGCAAGGTCACTCCCCGTCTGCCGCCTGGTTGCAGTTAGGAGCGCTCTGATCCATTTGTTTTTATTTCCCCGCTTCGTTCCAGAAAATTCGATGCCGACTAGCCATTTTTTCAAATAAATGCGAGAGCATGTCATTCATTGTCTTTGTGGAACATTTAGCTCTGCCAAATGAACATCACAAATAGTGCTCTTGCCATAAAAAGCCTCTCAGAAGACACGTGTGATGCATTAAAAACAAGGGTGCACCGGATAGCGTGCTGAATCTCGACTGTCTGTATATGCTGCTTGCCAAATATTTGTGGTCGGGACAAGTTAATATTAAAAAAAAACAGTAGAGCCATTTCCAAGAAAATTAATGTGTGGACAGGGAGCAAAAAGGCCCAAATGGTTAATGCTAATGTAGGGCATGAATGCTTGCTTTGGGTTACATTTGAAGGTGAAATACAGTGGAACTTTTAAGGGCAAACACTTCTGTTTCGGAAGGATGGTCAGTTTCTAAATTGTTAATACAGTGCCATGATTTTTTTTTTTTTTTTTTTTTTGCCCACGCCCCCTTTATTTTCCCTCCCACTGCAATCTTTAAGATCATTAAACAACTGTAAAAATCAGACAAATATAATCTAAGTAAACAAAATGAAGTTTTTAAATTGGTTTTGTTTTAGTGCAGAGAAAAAAAACCCACAAAGCTACTTTAAAAAGATGGTCCCGATGAAAAAATAATTGTTTTGGACCACCTTCAACAGTAACTGTTGAAATCAAGCGTTCTCTACAACTGGCAACGTCTTTTGTAACCCTGTGGAGATATTTTCACCCATTCTTCCAATGCAAAATTGGTTTCATTCAGCAACAATGGAGTGTTTTTGATCACGTGGCCTTTTAAGGTTGTGACAGTGTTTCATTGGATTCAAATCTGTACTCTGAGTAAACCACTCAAAAAAGCATTTTGGTGTACTCATTCAGAAGTTGACTTGCTAGTTTGTTTTTGATCATTATCCTGCTGCAGAACCCAAGATGTCACAAACGGGTGACCAAACATTCTCCTTTAGGAATTTTTGTAAAGAGCAGGATTCAGTTCCATCAATCATACTATCGGAATCCTGAATGAGCAAAGCAGCTCCAGACCGAAACACAACCACCAAGTTTGTCGGTGGATTGTTCTTTTTCCACAAGGCTGAAGGAAGGAGACACAATATTAATAGTGCAAATTTCGCCAATCACCAGAAAGTTCTTTAAAGCTTTAGGAATCATTTAGCTGACTTTTTATTAAAGTGCAAAATTAATATGAGCCTTTTTGATCAGCAGTAGTTTTCACCTTGTAACACTGCCAATAATGCAGTTCTTTAGTTGCGCTGGGTTCCTTTGTGACTTCCCGGATGAGCATTTGCTATGATCTTGGGGTCATTTTTGTAGGGAAGGTTCACCACTGTTCCATGATATCTCCATTTGTGGATAACTGTGCTCACCATGTTTAGAAATAGCTTTGTAACCCCATTCAGATTTACAGATGCCACTTTAATTCTCATCTGTTGAATTTATTTGTGTTTCGGCAGTTCACCTTATTGAAACCTTAAAAGTCCTTAAAGCCCAACTGAAGTGAATTCCTGAGTGAATACTTGAATTGTGGTTGAACACCGCTTTAGTTAATGAGTTGATGGTATGCAACATCACAGCAACATGCAATTCGATACAGAGCACCCTTGGAGTTGTTCAATTCATTGTTCACAAATTGACTTTTAATTCACCCCCATGTGGAAGGCGGATGTGGATTATCCTTAGCTATTTGTTGAACAACATTTTGTAATTGTATCATTGAGGATAAATCTAGCCTCAACATAAATCTGTCTTTTGGTAAGGAGCTTATTTTGCAGTCTTTGTGCCCCCCCCCCCCCCCCCCCGCCTTTTTTTTTTTTTTTTTACCTAATCCGGTTAAAATTTGTTTTTTAAATATTCTGTAAACTAAGAAATAATGTTTTTGCATCATCGTTTGTTTTATTAGTTTTAGTAAACAGATTTTTAAGTGGTGCCTTGAGATAGAAACTTATTTTGTTTTGTGACCACGCTCATGACTCAAAACTAGTATTTACTTTCAATTAAATTACTGTAAAGGCCATTGTGTTCCAGCTAACCCCAAAAATAGGAAAAATAGCCCTCAATAATTTTTCATCAAAAATACAGTAATAGTGTGATTGATTACAGTCTAAAAAGATTCAACTGTTTTTACCAGGTTTTTTATTTAAAAAAAGTTTTTAAAACTTAATTAGAAATGAATGCTGGGAGTCATACCTTGGCCACCTGGGGCTGGGAGTAATATGAAACAGACCCACCTATAAAGCAAATCACTCGGTAAGCTAATATTAGCTGTTCTTCAAAGTAATGAAAATATATTTGCAATTGACATCATTTTGTCCACCTTAATTTGTTGCAACACATCTCCTGTATTTTCAAATATACCTTACTCAAATGGTTTTAATATAAAGATACTGATTGCGTTCATTAGCCTGTCTTTGGCAATTTTCATCATTCATTACACTATAGCTGGACTGATTTAAATTTTTAACTATTCTTTTAGTATTCATCCTGATAGTAATAAAAGCTGCACGAGTTCACTGCGCACTCAAATTCTTGCACAAAAGTCCACCGAATAACAGCTTGTCCAAAAAGTCGCTAGTGTAGTCATTCGTATCTCAAGGCACCATTGTATAGTTAATTAGTGTCAGAATGCTGAGGTTCCACTGTAGTAAAGAGTTTCGTCCGCTTCCAAGACAAGAAAGGATCCTGAAATGGCAGCTCACGTATTTACATGCCGGAGCACATTTTGGTCGTTGGTTTCAGTGACACTTGTGGTATCCATCATTGCTCCACCCCCACAGAAGCATTTTGTCACCGTAGGTATGAGGTAGGGCTTCATTAACATGCTATGTCACACATGCACACACATACTGTACATGTACAGTAATATCACATTTCACCCAGAATTAATTCCAGCTCATTTTTGGTGTTGGTGTACTTGACATGTTCCACTTCTCCCCCCTACTCCGCCCTCAGGATCCCATTTTACACGGCAACAGCAGCAGCAGCACAGCCATGCTACCTCTTGCCGACACTTCCAGCTAGGCCCCCAGGCCCCGATGCCCATGGACTTCCCCATGCCCCACCCGGGCCAGCCGCAGTCGGGCATTAATCCCCACCTGGCCCCGCCCGGCCACCAGCACGGAGCCCCGCTACACCACCCGCCCCACAACACCATGCCCACACCCCAATTCCAGGACATCCCAGCCCCTCCCTTCTTACCTCAGGCATTACACCAGCAATACCTCCTCCAGCAGCAGATCCTCGAGGCCCAGCACCGACACATCCTACCACCAAACAGGTAAGGTTATTTACTGTATTGTACAGGTGTATTGTTTCCTCAAACGTGGACAAAAGTGATGAAACCAATTACAATCCATGCAAATGGCAGGGTTTAATACAGTAATTAAAACACAATTGCTAGGGGTTTAACAAAACACAATTCTTAACAAATATAAATAAGGATTGTGAATAAAACATGGAACATAATATCAAATTAAATGAGAACAATTGTAAACCAGCTCAGGCCTTGCTCGTCATCATTGACTGAATCAAAAGAAATGGGTCCTTCAGCGGGGGACCGTCCCAAGCGACGAGTGGGGAAGAGTTTATATTGTTCCGAGGCAAATGAGCAAGTTCAACCCAGCCTCTCTGAACCATCAAATCATACGCGGCGGAAAAATACAAAGTGTAAATGTAACCGGTGTGAAACGCGCCGCGCTCCGACCCGCTCCCGCCTCTGACCACGCCGTGCTCACTTTGACAGGTAGGGACAGTAACAGCTGTGCCATAAGCTCGAGCTGACGGCACAGCCGCCAGCGTCCCCACATGAAGGCATCAGAAGGAAGGTTTTCCCAGGCACCGCTTCACACACGCGGACCTGCGTGTACCCGTTACATTCACCCCCCGAAAACCTTCGCTGCCGATCCGGGTCACGGCACCAATGTAACCGGTGTGAAACGTGCCGCGCCCCGAGGCTCCTGCCTCTGACCACGAACCCACACTGCACCGCATGACACGCTCACTTCGAAAGGTAGGGACACTAACAGCTGTGCCATAAGCTCGAGCCGACGGCACGGCTGCCAGCGTCCCCACATGAAGGCAACGGAGGGAAGGTTTTTCCACGCTCCGCTTCACACACGCGGACCTGAATGTACCTGTTACATAAACAATAAATTCTTACGTCCCGTTTATCATATCTGAGGAGGAGAGATCAAATGTTTACAGAAAGGAGAAGAGGCACTTTGTGAACAAGCCTGAAGACCGTAAAGAACAGCAATGAATACATATACAACATGATTAAATGGAAATATTTTCCTTTTCAATTGCAAAATATCCTCTTTTCATTTGCAAGGGCATGACTAACATAAAACATTCACATTGCTAATAAAAACTGAAATATTCATTAAGACCAACTAAAATTTCTCCATTCACCCGTATTAACATTAAACTCGGAACCACAAAGAATTCACATCAACAAACTATTACCCAAAAATCATGTTCAATCACTACTTCAATACATGAAAACATTTTTTAGCCCTGAAGACATGCTTGTTTTCGTTCCAGCACTATAATATACGTATGTGTTAGAGTTTGTTGCATTACAGAGAATGTAATAAATATGAATGTAGGTCGTAATTTACATTTATCATATTTCTCACCAGGGTGATATTTATTTGGGGAAAACTACACCTATGACTTTTTTAAAACTGTGTCTCTGTTTGTGTCAGTAGACGCACATCAGAGAGGGTTCCTCACCAGCCTCACAGACTGCGTCCAGGTTATGAGTTCGCCCCGCCTCTACACGTTCCACCACAATCTGTGGTGCAGCAACCCCGCTACCTGGCCGAGGGCACAGACTGGTAGGAAACTCTCACAAACTATATCTTCATGTGACCACAGACAGCAAAACTTGTAGTTCTTAAAAGATAAGTGTTAGAATGAGTTATAATAATTTGATATTCAAACCCCTCTTAATGTTTTTGTTTTTATACAATTTGAAAAATTAGTTTAACTAGTAGGTTGCCATTGTTGTTGATGACGCAAAGCACTCTGAGCGGTGATGTCACTGGACAGCGTACTTCCACAGTGTCACTCGTTAGCTACATAAACATGTCGTCGGTTCTGCCCATCCAATTTGAACCCAAGCGGTAAAGTGATGAGAAGGACAACACTGTTGGTATTTCACAAAATGAGCAGCAAAAGCAATTAAATGACGGTCTGTAGCGGGACTCGAACCCGCATTTCCCGTGCGACAGACGAGCGTGTAATACACAGGACTTTACTTCGTGTGAGGTTAGAGTTATGATTTTCCTTATAAAACAATCGCAACCCTCATGCGTTGTCTGTCTGTGTGGTAAAACATGAAAGAAAAACGCAACTGAAAAGAAATTGTGGCTGGCTTCACCATGGAATTAGAGAACGCGGCTCACTTCAGACATCAAGCAGACAACAATAACATAGGGATTGCGTAATAGGATTTATTGAGCACAAAAAAAACCACGCGATCGAGAAAAGGGAGAGACAAATAGGGTCCGTAACAGGAGGTTGGGATCAATTTAAAAAATAAACAAAATCGAGGGAAAACCATGGTGAGAGGCAGACAAACGAAAAAAACACAAGGCAATGTTGCAACTAGCGACGAAGGGATATACAAACTGTCAAATGGCAGCAAGTCTTGGCAAGCCGGATCAATTTAAAGACACTGCTGAGGCGATGGAATGGCGTAACGCAAGCAACACGTCACTTCCGCTCATTAATATTCATGGCATTAGCTACTGTTGCTAGGCAAGGACGAGCCCCCATTTGTCCCTAATAGGAAATGAATGGAAATCGTGTACGAAGGAGATGTTTACAGCGCTAAACCTACCAATTCTCTCCGAAAATGATGTGCCTGGTGCCAAATTGATTGGCATAGATGTGGAAGAACATAAAAATGTTCGGTAAAGAGATGGCTTTAGTGTCGAAGGCTGAAAAAGACGAAAAAAACGAGCCGACCTAAGCATAGCTTTAGCTTTTTTTTATCGACGCGACTGACAATTAGTGACGGGATCTGTCGTTCACTTGAGTAAACGAATCCATTCCGGATCGTTCAGTAAAAAGATTCGTTCAAACGAATCGTTCAACGAATCGTTCAACGAATCGTTCGCCTCCCTCATCTCCCTCCCCGCCCAAATGAATCATTCGGTTAGTGAACGGGAAGTGACGTTGCTGAACGAATCACCAAAGACCGCTTCGCAGTATAACTGAACGGGAAGTGACATTCTTGGTCCCTCCCTCTCTCTTGCACACAGGCTCCTCATTGACCGCTCGTCGTAGTTTCAGTAATGAGTGACAGGCAATATCATTCTGCTTTCACAGACAGCCTCGTCTCCCTCCCGCTGCTGCAAAAGCGAGGGAGAACTTCCGCGTCGTCTGTCCTAGTTCTATGGGCTCAAAGTCATGGCTCGTGCTTGCATTTCGATTGAGGACACGGTTAAACATTTTCCTTTTGTGGGGGGAGCGGGGGGTTGGGGTCGGGGGCGCACGGACTTTCTTTAGCATGTTCTTGATCACATTTACAATGCTGCTGCTACCAGCCAACGCAGCATGCTTGCTGTCACGAAAATAAAAATAAATTGAAAGTTTAATTTCTAAATATGGAACGACCAACACATCATATTTACCTCTCGCTCTGTTGTATTTTTGTTTTTATGCACATCACTATTATTTTTAGTGACTATTGTTAAAACTATAAGTGTAAATAGCTAGTTGTCGAATGTGCTGCTCTGAAATAAAGACAATACTACATTTTGATATTTGACAGTTTAATTGCAAATCAGTATTAAGATGATCGTATTGAATTTTTGCACTGGTATTAATAAATAAAATAATCCGGTCAACTCCCCTGTCGTCCCCGCATCTCAGATCGTCAAATGCTGACGAGAAATGATTGCTTGCTCTTTACGATGTCGCCTTTCTACCCTCATTAGTCTGTTAAGAAAAATGTAGACATATTGCGACATCTCCCGTGTCCATGTGCGTTGTTTTGGGGCGCTTGAGTAGCACATGATGGACGGATTGACATAATTTGTCAAACCAACCAACAGCTGACACGAAAAAAAAAATAAAACACTTGGAAAAAATGGACATGTATATACCGTTTCATTGCAAATCAGTATTATGGTGATCATACTAAATATTCTTTTTTTCTGTGCACATATGAGGTAAATATCGCTGCCATGAAGCCTCCATATAGTGACAGTTCTTTGCCCCCTTCATTGCCGTCACGCGACCGCAGCTCAGCTTTTGCTTGCCTCGTAGCTACCCGTGTTTTAAATTACTGTAAATTTGATAGTATGTCGTAATAGGTAGTCGCGAGTCTGTTGAGAAAAGTAGTACACTAAACCATGCTCGAAAGATTTGTGTGGTGTTTTTGTCTTTTTGAGCTGCATTTGATAGGCTCCACGTTAACAAATATGTGACAAAGTCCTTTCCTTTCATTTTTTGATTCGTTCACCGCATAGTCATTACTGGAAAGTCAAGTTAGCAGCAAGCTAGGTCAGGAACCGGAGGACCGAGTCACTGAACGGGAAGTGACAAAACTCAGTCTTGCCCCCCTGCCTGCACGCTGGCTACTCATTGGCCACACGTGGAAGTGAGTGACACACGCCCTGATTCTGTTTCCGGTCCCTCCCCTGCCCGCGATGAGGCTGGCGTCTGATTGGTCGTGTGCGATGTCAGAAGATGCTGCCGCTTGCTCAACGCCCTCCCACGCAGTGAACAAGCACCAACTTCATAGAACGAATCAGTGCAGATGGTGATTAGTTCGGTCTCGCTCACCCAAACAATTCGTTCAAAAAGAACGAATCGTTCGCGACCGATACAACACTACTGACAATGACATTCTCCGGTTTCAACAAGCTATCCTTTACCATCAGCCCTGTCTTTCTTATATATCCTCTGGTTGTCCTACGTCTCTTACCGTTCTTGGGGGTAATTTAGTTAGCTTTGTGTAGCGATCGCAAATGCTACTCAGTGACAGCCAACAAACACTTTTAATTTTTTCATTGATAGCACATCTTAATCCTACAATTTATTTACACTTCCCCCTTACTAAAGTTGTTTATATATATATATATATATATAATAGAAACGGTAACAGTGACAGTCAGATACCATTGTAATTTTTTTCAGGTCATTCATTGTCAGACAGAAGCAGTACGGCACAACATTACGCTAAAAAAATAAAGTAAAAAATATAAAAATGGCTTACCTCTTTGTCCTCTGAAAGACCATGCCAACCCAACATAATGTTTACTGCATATGAAACATGAATGGATTCGCCGAGCTGGTGTTAAAGTCCACGCAAGTTGATTCGGTCTTCACATTTTTTCCTCCCGAGTTTTTGGTTTCCGGGAACGTATGAAGAAAACATCCTTCATGGTCGTAATGTCTAGATCCGTTTCTACAAGTTCCAAAAAAGCAATGCGTGATCGGCATGTTCGTTTTTGAAAGATTACCGGCGAAAAGTAGCACTTTTTACGTTGGGTCTATGCGAGGGCGGGTCTATAATGTCCCACTTCGGCTTTACTTCCGCATAATGATGCGACGCCACGGTCTAAAAATAGCCTGCGTGCGGTACGCCATTGGATGCAGGTGCGACGTCGGGAACTCATCCCACATTTCTGTAACAAAACAATCTGACCAGCAGCAGAATGTGACAAAATCATGTTAGTCGTCATACTAGTTTCACTTGCTATCTAGCACAGCTACAGTATTCTCCCAGTCCAGCCCAACCGCGTCATCACCCCCGGCATACATTGCGCATGTAAAACATGGCGCCCTCCGTAGGTCAAAACATGTACTAATTATTATAGATTTTTAAATCAATGGCAATAATATATGTTTCTAATAACATATTTTAGTAAAGGAGAACAATTGTGGCTTATTAGCGCCTACAAGTCTTTAAGTCCAAGATTCCCTTTAAAATTCTCTGTTTTGTTTGAGTAATCAAAAGCTGAATATCTTGAATAAGGTGTAATTAGAAAGCAGTTGCTGTTGAGTTTTATTCAAGGAAACAAGGACATAGATACATTTCCTTTTAATGCCAAAGTGAGCAGTAAACAGCGCATCCATGTGGGGGTTGTAACATTAATGGATAGTAATGAGTTGTTCACAGATTTAACCTAGAGGCATTAAAGTTAGCAGCAAACTGCACTTGAAACACTTTGTTTGCTGAGGTTTCATTTTTGTATCTTAATATTTATTTCAGCAATCACATCTATCAAAAACTGAGTATTATTTTTGGCCCATTATTTTTGTTATGGCATAATCCTTTACATCTATTCTCCATAGTGTCCTCTTTTGTTGCAGGTGAGCTGAGGTCTGTGGGCAAGCCAGTTAATTGCAGGACATATATATATACCAAAAAACCCCAAACTAATCATACACATTTAAAGTGATGCATGATTTAGTCTTCAATAAACATAACATGCATCTTTTATGGAATGTGGATGGAAAGAAGCAGGCGGTTTTAACCCTACCTATTTTGCTTATGATGCAGATGTGCTGAACAAGTTTGAGTTTAAACAAGACGGATCAGTTTAACCTTAAGCTACCACTTTACTATGGAGTTGTTCCAAAATAGTTTTTAAAATGTATCTTTTTTTTTTTTAAAATTTGCTTAGGGATCTAAGTGTGGACGCAGGACTCCCACCACACCAGTACCACATCCACCCACTGCCGCAGCACTATCAGCACTACCTGACCTCTCCCAGGATGCACCACTTTCCCAGGAACAATGCTTCAACACAAGTGGTGAGCCGCTATAACTGAATCAGGATCGACCCCCACCTGGGGCGTTACTCAATGATTCATCATATGGACACACGCTGATACCATTATCTTTTGCCCTTCCTCCTCCAGGTCGTTCACGAGATCCGAAACTATCCGTACCCTCAGCTACACCTGCTGGCGCTGCAGAGTCTCAACCCCTCACGCCATGCATCCGCCGTCAGGGAGAGCTACGAGGTGACTGACGTGAATTCATGTGTATTGATTTGAAGGATGCCCCCGATTCGATCATTTGATCAGGAAATTGGGTGGTAAAAGATCAGGTTTTTAAAATTTATTTATTTCTTTGTATTTTTAAGTATTAACTCGTTCACTACTCAATGACCTCACTAAGAAATACAGAATGAGAAGTACTATAGTTAACATACAGTGGGGCAAATAAGTATTTAGTCAACCACTACTTGTGTGAGTTCTCCCACTTGAAAATATTAGAGAGGCCTGTGATAGTCAGTGTTGTCACAGATTACTTGAAAAAGTAATTTAAGTACTGATTACTGATTACGCCTCAAAAAAGTAATCTAGTTACTTTACTGATTACTTCATTATCAAAGTAACTAAGTTACTTTAAAAGTAATCTATCAGTTACTTTTTACCCGTTTTTGTGCCTTTGCCGCCTCAACATAAGAATGACAACAGAAAAATGTCATCACATGTAATTGACTTTCCGATGATTGAATTTAAAGGGGAATATCAGAATTTCGCACTAGTTTAGCCACTCCGGAGCCCTGAAACTAACAAATATCTGACAAACTGCTTGGATTTTGTTGAAATTAACTCCACCGACCAATTAAACCCCGCTAACTGTAAGATTAAGCCTAATGTCAAAACTTCTGAATTTTGGGTTATGGTTAACAGCATATCAGTGCCAATGTAAAGCAAACTGACTGCACAAAATTGCAAAGGTGGTGGCGGGCGCGGATGCGCGTGCACAACCCGGAAGTACTCCTCTCAACACACACGCGGTCAATTTGGCCACAAAACGTGGCGGCAACTAAGTATGTTACACTCAATCGGACTTACAACACATCCCACAGATGCTAAACGAACACATCACCTCACGGCATAAATGTGCAACGCGCATATGATGTAAACAAAGCTTGCCAACTTGGAGAGATGACTTCCTGTCGTTGCTAGGGCAAAGCTACGAAACGGCCGCACAAGTAGGGGGTCTAACCTTTTGCTGATACCCTCCAGAATGAAGGAAAAATACTCACCTTTACTCATGGATATCCACAGATCAACATTCCCTCGCAACGTCTCAACACTCTGCTTGAATGTCCACCCGCCTGGCCCACGCCTTCAGTCCCACAACACGTGACGCGAGACCGAAACAGGAAATAGCTAAGAGGTTGTCATGGAAACACGTACCGGGAACCTTTTATTTTAGCATTTTCTATTCAAAATGCTCTTCGTACATGACTACAATATTCTTAATTCTACATACGTTATGAGGCAATGAAAAAATAGTAACGCAGAGACACTAAGGAAACTAATTTTAATCAAATTACTGGTGTAGAAAAAATGAACGCGTTAGATTACTCGTTACTGAAAAAAGTAATCAGATTACAGTAACGCGTTACTAACTAACGCGTTACTGACAACACTGATAATAGTCAACATGGGTAAACCTCAACCATGAGAGACAAAATGTGGGAAAAAAAACAGAAAGTCACATTGTTTGATTTTTAAAGAATTTATTTGCAAATCATGGTGGACAAGAAGTATTTGGTCAATACCAAAAGTTCATCTCAAAACTTTGTTATGTACCCTTTGTTGGCAATAACGGAAGCCAAATGTTTTCCTGAACTCTTCACAAGCTTTTCACACACTGCTGCTGATATTTTGACCCATTCCTCCATGCATATCTCCCCTAGAGCAGTGATGTTTTGGGGCTGTCGTTGGGCAACACTGACTTTCAACTCCCTCCACAGATTTTCTATGGGGGTTAGATCTGGAGACTGGCTAGGCCACTCCAGGACCTTGAAATGCTTCTTAAGAAGCCACTCCTTTGTTGCCCGGGCTGTGTGTTTGGGATTAATGTCATGCTGAAAGACCCAGCCACGTCTCATCTTCAATGGGCTTGCTGATGGAAGGAGATTTTCACTCAAAATCTCTCGATACATGGCCCCATTCATTCTTTCCTTTACACAGATCAGTCGTCCTGGTCCATTTGCAGAAAAACAGCCCCAGAGCATGATGTTTCCACCCCCATGCTTCACAGTGGTTATGGTGCAATTCGATATTCTTTTTCCTCCAAATACGAGAACCTCTGTTTCTACCACAAAGTTCTATTTTGCTTTCATCTGACCATAACACATCCTCCCAGTCCTCTTCTGGATCATCCAAATGCTCTCTAGCGAACCGCAGATAGGCCTGGACGTGTACTTTCTCCAGCAGGGGGACATGTCTGACAATGCAGGATTTGAGTCCCTGGCGGCGCATTGTGTTACTGATAGTAGCCTTTGTTACTGTGGTCCCAGCTCTCTGTAGGTCATTCACGAGGTCCCCCCGTGTGGTTCTGGGATTTTTGCTCACCGTTCTTGTTATCATTTTGATGCCACTGGGTGAGGAGGGAGTTGAAAGTCCGTGTTGCCCAACGACAGCCCCAAAACATCACTGCTCTAGAGGAGAGCTGCATGGAGGAATGGGCCAAAATACCAGCAACAGTGTGTGAAAAGCTTGTGAAGAGTTACAGAAAATGTTTGGTCTCTGTTATTGCCAACAAAAGGAACACAACAAAGTATTGAGATGAACTTTTGGGATTGACCAAATACTTATTTTCCACCATGATTTGCAAATAAATTCTTTAAAAATCAAACAATGTGACTTTCTGTTTTTTTCCACATTCTGTCTCTCATGGTTGAGGTTTATCCATGTTGACAATTACAGGCCTCTCTAATATTTTCGAGTGGGAGAACTTGCACAATTAGTGGTTGACTAAATACTTATTTGCCCCACTGTATGTGCATGCTGCCAATTTAGCCGATGGCACCAAATCTCTTGTTTTCAACATATTATTATTATTATTATTTTTTTAAATACAGGAACTTTTGCAGCTGGAGGACCGACTAGGTAGCGTGAACCGTGGTGCGGTCCAGACCACCATTGAGAGATTCACTTTCCCCCACAAGTATAAGAAGGTAAATGCACTGTATGTTAATGAGTTCAAAAATCAGACTCATTTCCAGCAGCAGATTAAGCAAGACTATTGTGCAGACTGCTCCATATCACTATGAGGGATGAGTCATTCCAGTGAATTTTAATAAGCATAATAGCAAACGTGACCCCAATACTTGTGGAAGGGTGTCACATCATTTGGCTCACTTTCTAACAGGAGACATAATTCATTTTTTCCCCCAACTTTTTCCACCTCCTCTTTCAAAGCACACCCACACAGTCTGGCAGAGGCAAAGACACACTCGTATACACATGCTTGCACGCTGAAATAACGCAGACTTTTAATGGGTGTTGCAGAGATTCCCCCAAGACCTGAAGATGTGTCTGGATGATGAGGAGCTGGATACGGACGAGAAGTGCACCATTTGTCTGTCCATGCTGGAGGACGGAGAGGATGTCAGGTACCAGCAAATATCCACACTAACACACACATACACCATGGACAAATGAACAGAACTGCCCCTTTGCAAAGCCCCTTTCAGACTTGTATCCCGCTAAATTCCCATGTAAGGTGACGCAGGATTTACCAGTGTTATGGCTTTCAGACATGGGGAGATGTACCCGAAGTTACCCGGGTTGGACAATTTCAGACTTGTCCCATGTTGGCGACTCGGCACTCTCTGTGCTGGGAAGGCTGTTACGTCTTTTTTGGTCTGCATCGGCAACAATATAAACCACACGTTTCCAAATATGGACCATGGACTGTCTCTTCCTCTGCTCAAAGCTCCAGGAGCAATTTAATTTTGTTATGGTTCCAGTTTAATTATTCTATATTTCCAGTTTGCCTTGTTGATAATTGTAATGTTTGTTTACCGCTTTTTGTCTTACCGCGAAGAAAGAGGAAATGACAATCGGCCCGCAATGATATTTAAGTCTCTGATTTGGCAATTAAACGGCTGCTTTCACATATGTCGCGTCCTGGGTAAGTCCCGGACATTTTACTAGGACGCGAATCAGGTAATGTGCATGTCATCGCCGTGTCAGTCGGCCCAGGAAATTGCTTTCAGACATAAGGGCAACCCGTTTATTTAAATCCGTGGATTTAACTGGAGTTCAGTGTATGTCTGAAAGGGGCTTCATTCTAGTCATATTCCTTTTCGTTACCATTTAGGGAGGGCAGGAATACATATTCCATTTATTTCAATAGGGAAATCTGATTCTTCCACTTCATATTCTTTCACTCAGTTGTCTCCTCTTTGTTGGTGTGTTTAGGAGATTACCCTGCATGCACCTGTTCCACCAGGCGTGCGTGGACCAATGGCTGGCGACCAGCCGAAAGTGCCCCATCTGCAGGGTGGACATTGAAACCCAGCTCAACCCTGACAGTTGATAGCTGCTTCCGCCACCCGCGGCCACATCCCACAATCCTCCACTCTCTCTCCTTGGGGGAGTTTCGCAAGGGGGGGCCTCCTCGCTCCCCCTCTTTTTCTGTGGGGGGGGCAGGGTAGGATCAACAAAGCACATACATACATATGCACACACTTACATGCAGAACACAAGCAGGGATGCGATGGACACGTTTTAAGACTGGGCTGACTTAGTGGATGTAAAACAAAAGGGTGGGAGTGGCCATTAACGGATGTGCTGAGTCATGCTGAGTGCGCTCCCTCTCCTCACACAGACACGCACACACCCGCACGAGCACATCTGTACAAAACATTACACAAAAGCATGATTGGTGTGTAGCCCGACGCTTGTGGTGTGCTTTAGTACTGATTGAGTATTTACCAAGTAACAGTGTTGTGTAGCAACTTGAGAGTTTGTGTGACGGATAGCCTACCTTTAGGAAACCTGGCAGGGGGAGATTCATAATAGTGTGCGTTGTATGTACAAAGGCCAAAAAAAGCGGACAACCCGCGCCTTCTTTTGTGTTGTGTTTTGGTTTACAGTGAACCGCCATGTGTCGCACGGGACAACAATATGTGAAAATCTGTGATTTAGAGGGACCATATAATAACACTTTTTAAAATATATATAATTGTTTAAGCCCATTAATGCTTTGAATACAGTACATTTAAACTTAGCCTTTGTTCTCACTCTCGCTGTCAAGAAATGGGAGAGTACTGTATAGCATCACTTTCAGGAAACAAAAGGACAACTTTAACTCAAACAACTTTAAAATACTTCCATGTTAAAGTTTGCTTTAAAAACCCATAAAACAAAAAAGATGTGCATTTGAATTTCAAAATGTTCAACCAAACGTTATACTTTTAACTAATGAATGTCTGCTAGCTTAATGCTAACATATAAGTACGATGTGAAACACCATGGGCTAGCTAACGGTAATTATCTTATGGTAATTACTAGTGTAATCCTTTAAGCAACTGCTACTTTGACGCATACAAAACAGCAACACATACAGAATACAGAATGAACATAGAACAATTCTCACAGGCGTAAAATATACTCTCAGAACTTGCTCTTAATTACGCTGCATTCCTGCCAGTCGATCTCAGTGCTGCCCGGCCTGCTGTGGCAAAATGCGGCACTACTCCGGAGACTCTAAACTCGGGTTTCACTGTAAAAACATAATTGAAAAACCATCCAAAATCCACAACATAGCGCTTACACTGCTAACTTCAGGCATGGCTTCCAGTGATGTGTGTTGTGTCGTAGTGGGTAGCAGGGCGGCGGACCCCAACCACCCCACCGCCCCTCCATCTTTCAGGTGTGCATGCATGTGTGGCAGGCTTGTGGGCTGTGACGTGCTCATTGTGGTCGTAGTGGTGCAAAGTAGACGCAGGGACCCCCTTCTTCCCAGCCCCCGAAATCCTCTTCGACACACACTCAGACACCAACCTTGGACCCCCGCATTGGGGACCGTGTGTGACAATTACGCTGCCGTCTTGCCTCGAGATGAGTGACATTTCTCAGAACCTTATTGCCTACCGAACAAGCACATGTGACTTTTGAGATTCGTCTTGTTATTTTTTGCCATAATTTTACTCTCATTTCAGTCTCAGTTGCGCCCGATCACATGCAAGTGGTGTTACAGGGGAAACAAAACAACACACTAATTTGCTTGCGTTTGTTTGAATGCTCACTTCCTTCACGGTAATACTGTAATGGCCTGTGTGTTTGTGCGTGTGTAAGCGTGTGTGTGACTGAGTGAGTGAGACGCATGTAGTTTTAGGGCGAAAGGGATTAAAAGCCATCCATTTTGAAAAAAAACCAAACAACCAAACAATTATTCTTTACATTGTCTTCTGAGTTCAGTCATCTTGCCATTTTAGTTTTAGTTCACATGCCAATTTGGACATGGTACTTAAACACCTGCTCTGTGTCCACGTTACATTGAAGAGAATTAGCTGCAATGCTGCAAAACTGACAAAACATATTTATTGTAATGTAGCTTGTGTTTTTCTTTTTGTAAATGCACTATCATATGGAGTTGTCTGTTTTTTTCTATTTGTCTTGGTCGTGTGCGCGTGGGTTCTTCATGTCTTAGGGGTGTATGTTTTGGTTCGATTCCAAATATTTTCATGCTTCCCTGTGTGTTCTTGACCAGGATGTGTTAGGGCCACGCTGGAATCATAAGGTCAAGGAGTAAAATATAATGTGAATAAAGAGGGGAAAAAGTTGTAATTTTAAATGAGTAAAGCTTAACAGTCAATGATATTTGAAAAATAAAACATTTAAAGTAGTAATGCTATGAGATTTCATAGTTTTGTAGTTTTTGTAACCTGTTTTTCTTTTTCTATACTACAGCCTCTTTTAGCTTAAACTGACCTTTTTTTCTATCAATATATAATTTTTTCCATGTAAAAGGAAGATATTTTGTTTAATTGGTAACATTGCAACTTCATTTTCTTTTAGTGAACTTGAATTCCTCCTTGTCATAGCACATAGTGTCCCAAAAATCTGTTTACTTCCTTTGCTTTAGTTTAAGGCATAATTCAGAGGCCATCAGCATTTAACGGCTTAGAATTTAGGGAATGTACATCATTATCCATGGCAAGTTTCTCAACAGAGGATCTGTTTTTGACAAATCACGCAGACAAATCATTCTTCGATGCGTCTCTTGAACTTTCCCTGACTTTATTGAAAAGCATGCGTTAGAAGTTCAGTCTTTTTATCAGTGATGGCAGTAACAGGCTTTACTCATGTGGTTTGTCAAGAACGTATTCTCCTAGAGAAATTTAGCATGAGTAACGGATTTGAACTGTGTTGGAACAGTGTGACATCCATCCAACCGTCTCTATTGCTCTGCTTAACTGCTTATTGCTGCATTCTCACCAAAGTAAAACAGTCGTGCAAAAACGTGTTGCTCGCACTACGCCTGTCGCCAAAGTTTTGTGTTCACACAGACCTTCCACATTGCCAAAAGTCAAAATTCAGGAAACCAAACAACTTCAGGTTCACGTAATGTAAAAATAAACAATATAACGACTTTAATCTCATAATATGACATTTTTCCTTGTAAAATTACGATTTCAGTCTTGTAGTATTTAGCCAAAAGCTGTTTTGTGTGACACAGACCTTAAGTTGCCAAAAGTCGAAGCCCGTGAAACGACAACAACAAACAAGTTTTGGTTCAAGTAGAATAAAATAAACAATATAACGACTTTTTTTGGTATTATTATTATGTATGACTTCATTCTCGTAATATTACAAGTTTAATCTTCTAAAATTATGATTATCATCATAGTTCAATTTTTCTTTCTTTCTCCCTTTGGCCTTTTGTTAACTGGATGTTGAGCCAGGCATCCAGCTCGGCAGCTGAAGTCACAACAATGAAAAAACATTTGATTGGCTGCTTCCTCTTCATCGCTGAAATTTGTTGCCAAAAGATCAACCAAGCTGTCTTCTTTGCAGTGAAAAAATTCATCGCACGACATCGCAGGGCAGGGCAAATATGGCCAAAACGGCCACATTGTGTCGCTGCCTGTCGCCCTTCCACACGCGATTACATTGACTTTGTATGGGAACCCATGAGATAAAACATGACCAGTGTGAACACAGCATATAATTTTGGTGAGTAATGGGCAAGGGACTGATATGCTCACAGAAACGGTCAAATGCTGATGGCCTCATGATTACCTTAACTCATTGGCTGCCATTGATGGTGCTTTCAACTAACAGTATAAGGATGAAAAGATCCTCATGATTGGATTTCTATCATCGTCAATGGCACTGAAAGAGTTAATACTACTTTTGTCATGTAAGATGAAGGGAGCATGAAAAACATGTAATACTCCAAATTAATTCTCCATTTTTGAAAAAAAATCTCGCAATCATACAACTTTTTTTGCTCTCAAATTGCTGACTTTCTACGGGTCAAAAATGGACCTATTTGTTTTGTTGTTGCTGTTCCCGTCAGCGTGGCGCTACCACTGCTTGGTTGTTGTTGGATAATAATCAGATTGTGTTTTTTTTTTTTCCTCACATGTGAGACCTCCATAAAAAAAAAAGTAAAACAAAAATCACAAACAAAACGTGCTGAAATAAAGGGAGGTTCTGCTAGTTCACATAGAATGCTGTGATTTAAAGATGCCTTAAGTATTTAACAATCATTATTTATTACTAACTGTAGCTAGCTAGCTATCGTGGTGGAATATTTAATGTCTCATAACTTTGCAATTTAATGGATATATTTATTTAAAATAAGACAAAAAATATGAAAAAAAGAATACCTCATTATGCATTGGGTAGGTGGGGATGCTTCTGCATGCCGTCTGTGTGATTATGATTTTATTATTATTATTTCTCCCCCCCTCCCAGAAAAAAAAATGTAACGTGGAAGATTTTTTAAGCCAGCATGGTGCTGTTGATCTAGATGACATTCCCTTTAGGTTCCCTGCTTTTGATCGGAGACACACTTGTCTTAGTAATTGCTCTTTTCGCCATACGATGCTGCTTGGTAATTAATTCTTCGTATTTTGACTTCACATTGCTGACATTCATATCTGGATCCAGAGGCGGCGTGTTGCCCTTTGTATTGCTGGCTTGTTGCTTGGTGTACTTGTAGGGGGGGGTGTATCTTACTTACTTAACATGCTAACTTGAGCCATTATCGACAAATATATATATATTAAAAAAAAAAACAACAACTGCAAATATAAATGGAGTGTGGACATAATAAGCTAACTTTTCAGTGTGCTTTTCCTATCAATACTAATAATTCTTTTGGAAATTAAAAAAAAAAAAAAAAAAAAAAAAAAGGGAAACTAAGTATTGGAATTGAATGAAGCTGGCTGGTTTTGACTATTTATTATTATTGTTGATTTTTTTTTTTTATGTTGAGCATTTTTGAATGACGATTTGTGTGTTCTCACTGGCCTTAGCCCGCGCGCCCGCCACAGTGTACGCCCGCCGTGTGTTGCTCCCAAGCCAAGGGGAGCGTAGCCATAGTATTAAATGAAGTCCAGCCGACGAAACAGTAGAACTTTGAAAGCACAAGCTTTTTCAATGCATGTCCTTCTCAGGTTTTCCTATGTGTATGTGGGAGTAGCTCTGTTTAGATGTCTTTCATATGATGCTGTATATCTTCTTAAATATTTCTTTCTTTGCTGCTGACAGTAAACAAAAACATCAAAAACAATGTGGATTATGATTATTAACCTGCCAGTGAAAAAGGGAAGTGGCCATCTTTGTACAACACACTGCTGTTTTGCTGTAACCGCGCAATGTTTTATGATCTTGAGTATTTTATAGAGAAGTAGAAGTATGTATCATCAATAATATGAAAGCAATAGCTAAATCATAATGAAGAATAACATTGATCAGTGATGAATATTGTGGAGAGAGAAAAAAAAAGAACCTTTAGATTCACTCTGGGTGGATTTTGTACTGTATTTATTACTAATGACAATGCAAAAAGTTGCATAGCTTAACCCAAACTGTTCTGTCTCTTTTTTTATTTATTGTCTTGTATATGATCTTTTTCTATGTGTTTTTCAAATAAAACGCTTAAAATGCAGACAACAAACGCACCTTTTTCTGACTCCTTTATTCATAGTCTCTCACTTAATTTAGGACACGTTTACACACTCAGTCAGAAACATTTATGGACTTTGTCTTATCAAAAACGAATTACTAAATAAATGTACAGAGGCTTGGTTTTAACAGGTTGAAATGATGTTAAAAAACATTTTTTTAAATTCCATAATAGGGTGCCATAGTTTGTAAACTCTAGAAAATGCAATTTCTGGAAAAATCATGTGAAGAAGCTTTGCTCCCTCTCTCTCCTATAGGTCAGAATTAATATTCATTCATTCGCCCTGCTCAGTCAAAATGGATTGGACGTCTTGTGCCGTCAGTGGCCGCCAATGAGTGACCTATGAAGAAGAAACTAAAAGTTTTTGTTTTTTTCCCATTTTTTGATAGTTGTTTTTTTTTTTTTAATTGTGGTTTTGTCGTTTTTTTGTGGTTTGTCAGCTTTTGTGTTTTTTTTTTTAAACGCAGTTTTCAGCAGTTTTGCAATTTCCCACTAGTTTTCTCTCTGTCATTTTTGTTTTACCACATTTTCCCCGTTTACCAGGGTTTTTTCCGACTTTTCCGCGGTTTTTCGATTTTCCATATTTTTCTTTTTTTTCACGGGAAGGATGTTTGCATTGTTTTAGGACAATTCTAGGTCACTTCTGTAAATTTGGGGGCTTTTTCAGGCCACTTCTTGTTAATATCGGGCCATGTTTTTCCACTTGAAATGAACGAGTGCATTGGAAATATATTTTTGTCAAATTTTGGTAGAACCGTATGTTTTTGGCAAAAACGGTATACAACTTCTGTGCGTCTTGAAATCCTGAAATTTAGATGTGTAAATTATTTGAATTGGATATTAAATAGAGGATGAGAAACTATTTGAAATTTTAAATGTTTTTGCCATTGGAAATGAATTCGGTATTTTGTTTGTCAAAAAACTTTTTTTGACAACCGTAAATGTGAGAGGGTGAAATCGAAATTCAAATTAACAATTTTTGTAGCGGAATTTTGGAACGGTGAGGATCTGTCAAAACGCGTGGACTTTAATGGGAAAAAAATACAAGTATTATATGTGGTGATCTTTGCTTTTAAAAGAACCCCCACAATAACATGTCAAAACTGTTGAATGTGAATCCAATTTAGCCTTTAAATTCCATGGGACACCTACCTCTCTTTTCAACCAATCAGATCAATGTCCTCTAAAGTGTTGGCACAAATGTACAATGTAAGAACAAAATGGTTCAACTAAAACTCACCTTATTTCTGTAACTGTGTAAAGAATTATTTGATTACAATTGTTACTTTTTCCCCATGATTTATATCTTTTAAACGTCACCAAAACCTGGCATTTAAATGAGGGTGTGTGGACTTTTTACAAGTACTCTAGTACTTGGGGTAGAGGACCCTCTCAGTGCATCCGTCAGCCTTGTCCTTGTCCAGCCACTTGGCACACTGAAAGATAGTCGTGACTGAGTTGGCCGTGTTGGTCACCTCCATGCACTCCAGAAACCAGCCGTTGTTGATGCCACTGTTGTCGTGCTCTACCTTGACCCTGAGCAGCTCACCCAAGTCCAACATCTCCACCACAAAGCGGTCCGTACGGCCTCGCTCAAACAGGTTGCGGAATTTCTTGCGCAGGTGGCGTCGGCCCGAGTCGCCGTTGATACCGTAGACTGTGATGTGGACGTTGGCGTCTGTGCCGGCATCCTTCACGTCGCCTGTGATCACGATGATCTCGTACTTGACAGGCACCAGACTACGGACCTTGCTGGCAAAACTCTCCACAGATTTGTAGCACTCAAAGTTTTGGAACTGATCCTTTTTGGACGCCAAGGGCACAAGTGCATCGCACTGGAAGAAATACCTGAATGCAAGGATACCGGTCATGTGGAGTTAGTGAATGAGCTTGAACATGATGAACGACATCAAAATTTGAAAGAAAGATTAATTGTGTGAAGCTGTGCCTGCTGGATATTGTTAGAGGGATATAACTCACTTGTTTCCCAGCTCTTTTTCAGTCACTACCACCTCCGCCACATGCCAGTAGGATTCACTCTTCACTTTCTTTCCATCTTTAGTGATGTGTCCAATGCAGATGCCTGCGATCTCACCCACATGCTTGGATGAGAACTCAAACGTGCTAGTGGCGCCGCTGTCAAATTATACCAAAATCACAAAATAAATACACCAGAAAGACTGATGGACCTTTATTTAAAGACCCACCATGAGAACTTATTTTTTTTATTCTCCAGAACAAACTCCTTGGAGCGGGCTTTTCTTCCTTCCAGAACAATCCAAACGTTTTCACTGGTGGATGCGCCCTCTGTGTTTGCGGTGGTTATGGCAATTTCATATTCTGTTTCAAATCAAATAGAAGGCATCACACGGATGTCCTCTTTCTGCCATTTTTTTTTCTTAATACCGACTTGTTTTGTCGCTGAGATCCACAGCATCATTGTTGGCACAAGCCAGCTCCCTGATGATCTGACCATCGTCTTCATTTTTGGCCAACCAGCGGTCACAAGGGAACCTGAATGTTTGATCCATGCTCTCATCTTTGACATCGATGTAGTCCAGGTGCCAGCCCGGAGCCGCACCTTGTTAAAAAAAAAAACAAAAAAAACATCAACACACTATTTAGTTGATCTCCTACTGCATGCCATAAGATTGCATAGACATATATCATATCCAGAGGCGTAGCAAGGGTCCCCGGGGGCCCCAGGCAACAAGCAACATGGGGCCCTTCGAGCGTGTGGAAGTAAGGGGGACAGTTGGACTTGGAGCAAAAGCATATTCAATAAAAGTATAATAACGTCTCCGTCTCATAGAAAGCTTTTTAGGACACTCAAAGTGCCCAGCTTCTACTACATTAGGACATAAAACTACAGTAACATAGTACACTTTTTTTTTCTCCTTTTCTGCTTTTTTTTCTTTCTTTTGTCGCTTCCAGAGGGATATTCATTTTGGATATACGCCAATAAAAAAAAAGCCAAATCGTCGCTCACTCTCACTCTGAGTCACGTGAGGTGGGGAGAATGTAGAGCGAGTGAAGTGTGACACGAGGCTTTCACTGGCACTGTCGCACTTGTTGCTGCGACAGTGCAGTAACGCTGCGTCTGATAAATCTGTTGGCCTCCTGGGGGCCCCTGCTGGCTTGGGGCCCTAGGCAATTGCCTGGTTTGCCTAATGGGACGAGACGCTTCTGATCGTATCTAATGGCATCCTTATGTTATTCTGAAACCGATCTGACGACGACATTACCTTTGTTGTCATGCCACACTCGCACTTTGGAGAGCTCGCCCAGACTGAGAACGTCAGGAAAGCGGAACACATCTCTCATTTTACGTTCAAACTTGTTCCTGTTGGCGCTCTCCTTCAGCTTCAGTGTCCCTGTGTCGCCGAACTCCCCAAACACAATCAGGCACACGTTGGCATCTGTACCAGCGCCTGAAGAGTATGAGGAGAGAGGACATTACAGTATGATGATTATTTCACAATTTTAAATCATATATCACATGGTTTCTTTTTGGCAACCCTATCAAAAATTAGCGGCTCCACCGAAACCCAACGCTTCTTGCACCATGTCATATAGCGCCTTCTGCAGACATGTGTTTTTTTATTCAAATATTTTGTGAGGACATCATCTTAATGACATAAGAATAAACTAGCACCTAAAAAACGTTCACTTCAATTCTTTCATCGTAATGCTGTAATGGCTTACCGTACGCATGCTATTTTTAGACCATGACGTCGCATCGTAAAGCGGAAGTAAAGCAGAAGTGGGACATTGCAGACCCGCCCTCGCATAGAAACCATGTTAATTCTGCTACTTTTCTCCGGTAATCTTTCAAAAACGAACATGTTGATCACACGTTGCTTTTTTTGGAACTCGTAGAAACGACTCTAAACATTACAACATATGAAGGATGTTTTCTTCATACGTTTGCCGAAACCAAAAACTCGGAGGAAAAAATGTGAAGAATGAATCAACTTGTGCGGACTTTTAACGCCAGCTCGGTGAATCGATTCCCATTTCATATGCAGTAAACATTGTGTTGGGTTGACATTGTCTTTCAGAGGACAAAGAGGTAAGCCATTTTGATATTTTTAACTTATTTTTTAGCGTGACGTTGTGCCGTGCTGCTTCTGTCTGACAATGAATGACCTGAAAAGAGTTAAAATGATATCTGACTGCCACTGTTACTTTCTCTGTTTAAAAAATAAAACAACTTTAGTAAGGGGGAAGTGTAAATAAATTATAGAATTAAGATTTGTTATCAATGAAAAAATTAAAAGTGTTCGTTGGCTGTCACTGAGTAGCATTTGCGATCGCTACACAAAACAAACAATATAAGTTACCCCCAAGAACGGTCAGAGACGTAGGACAACCAGAGGATATAATATATAAGAAAGACAGGGCATGTGGTGGTAAAGGATAGCTTGTTGAAACAAGACAATGTCATTGTCAGTCGCGTAAGAAAAAGGTGTCGATAAAAAAGCTAAGGCTATTCTTAGGCCGGCTCGTTTTTGTCGTCTTTTTCAGCCCTCGACACTCAAGCCATCTCTTTAACTGAACATTTTTATGTTCTTCCACATCTTTGCCAGTGAATTTGGAACCAGGGACGACATTTTCGAACAGAATTGGTAGGTTTAGCTCTGTAAACATCTCCCTCGTACACTATTTCCAATTAATTTACTATTGGGGACGAGCTCCCGTTTGTCCCCCCCTACCAACATTAGCTAACATCATGAATATTAATGAGTGGAAGTGACGTGTTGCTTGCAGTACGCCACTGAGTGTACTTTTTTACATACGTACATACATACATTTTCTCCCGCTTAAATGCCCCAGGGGTGGATGAGATCTGACCGGATTTTCTAAAAGGCTCTGGATGTTGCGGGGTTGTCTTGGTTGACAAACCTCTGCAACATCGCTCTGACATCGGGGACAGTGCCTCTGGATTGGCAGACTGGAGTGGTCGACCCTCTCTTTAAAAAGGGGGACCGGAGGGTGTGTTCCAATTATAGTGGGATCTCACGCCTCAGCCTCCCTGGGAAGGTCTACTTAGGGGTACTGGAGAGGAGGGTCCGTCGGGAAGTCATATCTCGGATTCAGGAGGAGCAATGTAGTTTTCGTCCGGGCCGCGGAACAGTGGACCAGTTCTACACCTTCAGCATGGTTCTCGGGGGGTCATGGAAGTTCGCCCAAACAGTCTACAGGACTTGGAGAAGGAGTTCAACCGAATCCCCCGGGGAGTCCTGTGGGGTGTGCTCCTGAAGTATGGGGTATCAGAATTCCTGATACGGGGTCTCCGGTCCCTGTAAGACAGGTGTCAGAGTTTGGTCCGTTTCCAGTGAGGGTTGGACTCTGCCAAGGCTGCCCACCGGTTCTGTTCATAACTTTTATGGACCGAATATCTAGGCGCAGCCGAGGCGTTAAGGGGGTCCGGTTTAGTGGCCTCAATATTGCATCTCTGCTTTTTGCAGATGATGCAGTGTTGTTGGCTTCATCAAGCCGTGACCTTCAACTCTAATTGGAACAGTTCGCAGCTGAGTGTGAAGCGGTCGGGATGAGAATCAGCACCTCCAAATCCGAGACCATGGTTCTCAGTCGAGAAAAGGTGGAATGCCCCCACCGGGTCAGGGATGAGTTCCTTCCCCAAGTGGAGGAGTTCAAGTATCTCAGGGTCTTGTTCACGAGTGACGGAAAAATGGAATGGGAGATCGACAGGCGGATCGGTGCCGCATCTGCAGTGATGCGGACTCTGCACCGGTCCGTCTGTTTACCGCTCGATCTACGTTCCTACCCTAGCCTATGGTCACGAGCTGTGGGTCGTGACCGAAAGAACAAGATCCCGGATACAAGCGGCCGAAATGAGTTTCCTCTGTAGGGTGTCCGGGCTCTCCCGTAGAGATAAGGTGAGAAGCTCGGTCATCCGGGAGGGGCTCGGAGTAGAGCCGCTGCTCCTCCGCATTGAGAGGGGCCAGATGAGGTGGCTTGGGCATTTGACAAGGATGTCTCCGTGGGGCCTCACTGGGAGGAGGCCGCGGGGCCGCCCCAGGACATACTGGGGAGACTATGTCTCCCGGCTGGCCTGGGAATGCTTTGGGATCCCCCAAAAAGAGCTGGATGAAGTGGCTGGAGAGAGGAAGTCTGGGCTTTCCTGCTGAAGCTGCTGCTTCCGCTACCTGTGTACTTTTGTGAGCAGACCAATTATAAGCATTGAGATAAAAGCTAATAACTAATAACAAAATAAACCAAAGGTGCCCATTTTAGAGAAGAGTCCACCATATTACGGCCTCTAGATCCATTCTTGTGTAGAAGTGTAGCAAGAAGATCTGGATCGATAAATCAATTTGTTTTGAACGATCAAATTGAAATTGATTAATATCATCATGGCTTTCATTTACAGCAAATTTCTGTCATGATTAACTTCAAACTAACTTCAAAATTGCTTTATATCCAAATAATGTGCTATTGGTGGCCCTTTTTAATACAAAGTTATCAATAATACAAATAAAAACAAAAAAAACTTAAAGGTTTTTTTTGTTTTTTTGGTCACTATTTTAATAGTTAATTGCCAGCAATTTATTCAAATGAATAAAATTCAATTAAATAGCAGAGCAAGATGAGAGCAAAACACCTGTGACATCACTGGTCTGGACCTGAATGACATAGGTGGTTTTTTCCACCATCTCCTCCTCGTCTACCACGGCTGCCAGCTCGCATTCTAGAGTCCTCCTGGGCCCTTTGCTTTTTGACAGCCAGTTCTCATATGTGAATGTGTAAACCTCCTCAGTGGTCAGGTTGCGCATTAGGATCTGAATGCAAAAGAATTATCCCCAAAACAATGAAACATATTTAGGAAATGGTTTTGTGCTTGACATTTACCCTGTCCAGAAACCAATCGGGACGACTCCCGCTGCCATCAATCCTCAGTCGTATCTTCTTCAGGGGTGCGATGTCGTCGACCTCTAGGTTGAATGTGTCCTCTTGGTCTCGCTCAAACCTTAGCAATATTGTTGTCAAGCATACAGTATATGTCATTTTAACTAATTGGCCACTGCCAGTTACTCTTCAAAATGGATTACATTTGAATGTCAATGGCACTGAAACATCATCATCTCTTTTGTCTTTAGGAGTCATTTTGGATATTCTCTGCAATAGGGTAACTTTTCCCACAACACTAACCTGTCCCCATTCTTAGGCAGGAGCATTTCCTCTGTGCTCCCATTGGCTCCATACACAGTCAGGAAAATGTTAGTGTCGCTGCCAGCGTACTGGGTGTCACCAGTGACAACTGTGGTGGAATAAATCACCTACACAAACACCAAGAAGTGACTTTTACAATAACCATCCACTAATCTCAAAATGGTGTCATACGGGCGGCACTCGCTTTGCGGTTGATACTGATGGTGCTGGCGTCCAGCACATTGAACAGTCGAACCGTAAGACCGTCCCCCCGGTCTTTGGCCAGCCAGCACTTGCACAGGAAACTGTACTTGATGCCTTTGGTGGGCACGCTGATGGCCAGTTCGTCCACCAACCAGCAGCTTTCTGGTGTGGCGCCATTGTGTCCTAGCTGAGGAATGCAAATAAATAAATAAGAAAGTTCTGATTTCCACCAAGGTAAAGTATAAATATAATATTTTCCGATAAATAAGGTTCACTGTGGTTGTTTCGGAAGGTATAATATTAGTTGACAACGAAATGCTGCCACGCGTAAATATTTTAACTAGAAAGGACCGATGTCCTAGATTCTTACTTCCACCCTTTTGATCTCTCCCACGTCAGTTCCATAGCACACAAAATGTTGCATGCTGCCAGCCGCAAAACATTTCTTTCCTTCCGGCAGATCCAGCCAGAGCCGGTCCGTCTCCTGGTCTCCAGGACCAATTATGATGACGTAGACTCTGGCCGTGGTGCTGGCATCGCGCTCCATCCCAGTGGACAGAGTGAAATGATAGGGGATGACTGGAAGCCAGACAAGAGAGACAAATTCTTTGTTGTTTGAGTACAAAAACAATGCTTGATCAAATCCTCTTAATTTACAGTATATTATAAGAGAAAATTTTGCAACTTTTGCATTTGAACGTCTGTGTCATGATTTTGTTTTGTGATGCATGCTTTTATTTTGGCGCAGGAAGCGACGGCATGTACAGACACGCCCGCGCACCCCGCAGTCCACACATGCACACACAGAGCAGCCGAGTGACAGTGGTGGCAGCCTGCGCGCACATTTGTTGCTTGTGAAGCATCCAGAGGCCAAGGCTGTACATATATAACTCTTTTCGTACTGTTTATTGTGCGTTTTCAATTGTGGCGGAATACTTGGGGTGAGTTTATGTGATTATTTTTAAAATGTGCAGACGCTAACTGATACATGCTAATCGTTTGTAATGGCTGTATCAGCAGCTACTTGTAAACATAAATTTGAATTGCTGTTATTGAAGATGAGACTGATTTAATTCCATTTTCTTTTAGTGTCATTCTGCAAGTGTTGACGTCATGAGCAGCTGAATAAAATCAGCGAACCACACGGATGTCTGACAGTCATTTCAGAACTTAGCTCACTGTAAGCTTCAACGTCTTGGCGAGGAAAGTACAATGACGTATAATACATGTTTTGGATAGTTTTTCCCCTTAATTTAGAGAGTGTTTTGATGTACAGTATAAAGGGTTAATTCCGGGTTACATCGCCAGCGCAGGAACGGAACTCGTTCGTGAACCAGGGACTACCTGTGTTTTAGTAATAATGCTAAATGTAAACAAGCATTATGATAAACACATTCATAAATGAATACCTCTCTGGCTGTGTTAAATAAACATTTTAGAACATTGTTAGCGCCCCCCTTTTTCCATTGTAGTATAAGACTGTAGAAGTGTGCCACATTAATGTGCTGTGCTAAAATTGTGTTTGATGAAAAAAGTTTTGTTTTGTCTCCCCTCTGCCTGGGCTGCCGGCCGCGAGAGTGGGGTGGGGGGTCGGGGCTCCGATCTTGCATCGCCCCGTGGCAGTTCCTCGGTGTTCTCCTGCCTCCGCCTTCCCCTCTTCTCTGACTGGACATCCGCCCTGCGCTCCGTCGCGGGTCGCTGGCTTGGCGCCGGTGTATCAGCGGGGTGTTGCCTGCACCGGCGGGGGGCCCTGCCCTGCCTTGGGCTTAGTGGGCCGCTGGGGTTCCCGTGGCGTGCCGTGCCGGCTGGGGGGCTGCGGCTGTGGCTCGTGCCCCGGGTGGCCTGGGGGGATGGTGGGGGTAGACGTGGGGTTGGTGGTGCGTCCCCTCCTGCCATCCCTGAAGGCCGGTTGATGGGTGCGCGGGTGGCCCGGGGGACCACCCTGGATCCCAGGGTGGGGCGATGGCTCCTTTGCTGGGCTGCGGGAGGAGGGATGGGCTGCGCTTGACCCCCCGGCCCCCCGCCCACCCTTCCTCCCCGGGCTGGCTGGGTGGGGGCCGTGGCCCTGGGCTGGCTCCCGCGCGGCTTCTCCGCCCGTCTGCGTGGCTGTCGCGCGTCCGGTGGGGCTCGCGTGCTGCTGGATGAGGTAGGGCATGCTCAGGTTGGGGGTCCTGGTGCCGGGATTGGCGATGGGGCGGCGTAGGGTTGGTCGCCAACGGGCTTACATTCATAAGAGATTCACATGATTACTGGGTTCTAGAGCACAGAACTGATTTGTGTACACTCTACCTCTTTCAATCACTTAGCTTATAGACACCCCCACCCTAGAGCAGGGCGGTAAACCGAAAATTTACCGTTACCGAAATTCTTCACGATGACCGACGTAATTTTGACCATGTCGGTAAATTCGGTAATTTAATAAAAGAAGAAAATATAGTCTTTTAATCCCGCTTTGACTCTGTGTTGTTCGGCTATGTTCATTCCCCTTTAAGAAAGCAGACAGTGTGCTTACGTTTGGAGTCACATGGTTTTCAGGAAGCCAATCAAACAGAAGCCCGGTAGGCTAACGCTAGCAGCTAACGCTAGCGGCTAACGCTACAAGTAAACGGGATGAAGTCGGGCTTAAGTTACCTTCGCCAAACTTTCACCCGACATTAAGTAAACTCTTGACGGGTTCCAAATAGGGATGGAAAAACCGAGGCTTTCTGAAACAATGAACCACTTTTAAGACAATTGCCCTAAATTGAATCACTGTTTGACGCACTGCAAGAGCCCCATCTACTGGATAAACAGTGCACGTTTCCTTTTAAAAGTAAAGTTGACAAATTGCCTCAGCATTACATATCTTCAATAGAATTAAGTGGATGTCGTCTATTTCAACCAGGAGATCGTGTCGTCATTAAGTGTGATTTACACAATTAAAGTTGACCTCTTTAAGCCTGTGTCATTGCTTTTGTCTGTGAAGATGTGTTCAAAGCAGTATTTGTAATACACGACAGTGCTAGTCTTGTAAGTGGCTCGTCCTAGATGACGGGGAGTAACTACTATTGTTTATTTTTTGTAAAAATTACAGTACAGTAAGCACAGTGCTTGGGAACAGTAATATTATTTATTGCATACTGCAAGGATTTCCAAAATCATAAGATGTAAATAATTGAGCCGAATAAAAGAAAGGTTTGTGAAACATTTTATTTTTTAATTAAGTATAATTTCTGGGGGGCGGGTGGATGTGTCGTATTTGTATCTATTCTAAATATCTAAACGTATGCCACTATCTAGTGTATAACAATGCGGAATGAATTTAATGAAATTCAAGTGATGATATTTTTCAAGTCATACAAGCTGTTATAAATGTTCACACAAGAATTCTTATTGTTTACAAGATTTTTTTTAATACTTAATGTTTAGACTGCATGTGCAATTGTTAAATTGAAAGCTGGTAAATAATTTTAAATGAGAAACTGTTAATTTGTATTCCATGCATTGATTCAAATTTTCAAATTATATAACAGTTTGCTTGGGCGAATTTATCGTCATTTATCGTTATCGAGGTAAATCTGCTCAATTTATCGTGATACGTACTTAAGGCCATATCGCCCAGCCCTACCCCACCCCCGTCCCCCTCTTTCACTGGCCAATAGGCCCCCACATGGTGTAAACCGGAAATACATCTCGCTGATGATGGCGCCAGCATATTAACAATCAGTCTAGATGTTCTATGTATTTCTTGTTGTTGTTTGTGTATGTGTTTCTCTTCTTTCTTCTCTTGTGTTGCTTTTCTTCTGTCCCCCCATAATCCCTTCCTGTTCGCTGCTTTGTCATAATAAAAAGGTATTTTGAATGATCACAATGGGAGTATATCAGACTCTCAATGTGAAACATTAAAACTGTTCAGACAACCCGGGCACTTAGACTTCCATTCTCTGTGTCAAACAGCTGAACAGGACAGGTTAAAAAAAAAAAAAAAAAAAAAAAGTTTTGTTTCACAGGGCTCTAGTTTCTAGACTGTGCAACTGACTTTGATTCCACTTACTTGGCCCTTCTTCCACAAGTGCCATTTTCTTCTTCTTCTTTTTCTTATTTGCATTCCGATCCAGCCCCAGTTTGGCTTGAGCAATTTTCTTGGAATTGGGATCGGTATTTCTTTCGCCTTCGTAACCCTGAAACAGAAATGTGTGTTTGCTGTTTGTATTTTTGTGTTTTTGCCATCCCAAGTGAATAAACCTTGACAAAGAAGGTCCTCTCTAAGCGTTTGTCCTCCTTTTTCTTTGACAGCCAGCGTTCACACAGGAACATGTAAACCTCCTCTGTGTCCAAATCCAACACCTCCACCTGGTCCAGATACCAGTCAGCTCCTATATTAGAGTTATCGTGACGAATTCGGATCTTAAACACTTGGCCAAGATCCACAGCTTCAATGGTAAATTTGTCCACCTGGAAGTCAGACAACATTAATGTGTAATACCAGCTTTGATTCACAATTTCTTTTTTTAGTTCTGTACTCTCCTACCTCTCCTCTCTCAAACTTGTTTCTGTTGGTGTCAGATCTGGAGAGTTTTCGCTCTCCAGTGTCTCCAAGGTCTCCGTAGATGGTTAGGAATACATTGGCATCCGTTCCTGCTTTGTACATGTCACCAGTACGCACGGACACCTGGTAAGTGTGTGCTGGTATGGGATGACCACATCAATGAACAGTGTGAGTGTTTTTTTTCTTGTTCTCTATTTTCTATTACTGACTGTTTGTTTGTTGTTTTTCTGTCCATTTATTTTAACATCATTTTAACTCATTGACAGCGACAGACGTCCAATACATTTTGACCAATCAAAATTGATAGAATCCCTTGACTTAATATTTTTCTATGAATCAAAACATAAATATTTTTGTCATTTTATCGTTCACGTGTGGCAAATGTTAAGAAAAGGTGCATTCAGCTCACTTTCCAAAGCATCCTCCACTTCGGTTTCAGTCCGTTTGAGAGTGCCTCCCCTTAGGAGTTTTTCTGTAATGATGTCTGACGGGACCAGCTCCCTCACTGTCTCCCCGTCATCTTCCGATTTAGCCAACCAGCGTTCGCACGGGAAAATGGTCGTCTCGGACCCCTGGCATTTAAAAAAGGTCGGCCTAAGTCATTTCAGAATGCTATTATTGACAGATTTTTGTGCTACCTTTCCTTTCCTCAACAGGCGTCTGATCTCCACTCTGTCTAGGTGCCATCCAGGATTGGAGCCCCTGTTGTCGTGTCCCACTCGGATCTTCTCGATGATATCGCCGACATCTTCCAACTGGTACAAGATACATTCAGTGGCTCAATTAAAAGAAATGTATGAGGTCAATTTGAGCAAAAAAATGCATATATCCAGAACACTGTATATAATGTACCATATTACAAACACGGCAATTCAGTACTATATACTTTATCCCAGACATGTCCAAAGTGCGGCCCGGGGGCCAAATGCGGTCTGTGGTCAAATTTCGTCCGGCCCCCAGCCTCTCTCATAAAATCAATAACGTCTGGCCCACACACATACTTAATAAATTGGTCAGCAGTACTGCTACCAGCATATGAAATAGCTTACACACTAAATGCTGCTCCTCATTTACCCACTAAAAGGCAGCAGCACTCTAAGCAACATTACCCCGTGTGACCTTTTACTCCCAATTTTCTAAAATGGCGACAAACAACAAAAAAAAAGAAAGTTGACTGCGACGGCCGACGCTTCAAGAATAGTTTGAAATTGGACTACTTCTTCACTAAAATACGCAACAACTGTGTCTCCCTCATTTGCAAAGAGACAGTTGCTGTTTTTAAAGAGTTCAATGTGAGGCGATATGACCAAACAAGACACACTGACATGTACGACAGGATTACAGGGAAGATACGTAGCATGAAATCGAAGCAACTTGAAGCTAGTTTAATTTTACAGCAGCAGTATATCGCAAGAGCCCGAGTGTCAAAAGACAACGCCACAAAGGCGAGTTGCGAGATTGTTGAAATTATTAATTTAAAAAAATAATAAAGCAAATGTGACACACATAATGGCTTGCTAAAATTTGCTTAAATATATTTTTCTATGTAAAGGACGTCAGCCAAGGTCAGCCCCCAACATTTTTACCACACTAAATCTGGCCCCCTTTGCAAAAAGTTTGGACACCCCTGCTTTATCCCATTTCAAAGTATTTTATTGTGAAATAAATAAGGTTTGCTTCTGCTTCTTGAAGAAAACATCCTAAAATGCTAGAGGATTGAAAACAAGGTTGAGTACGCCATATTGATTTTTCTATATTTCCGTTATGAATATATTCAACATATCAATCTGGGAAAGATCCAATTGAGACCTGTTTCATGGGAGGAACCTTCAAAAATATATGGCTACTGATTGAATGATCTCGTGACACCACGAAAACATTGCTTCGCGTCCCACAAAAAACTTTTAGTGTTGTTTTTTGCTCCTTTTAAATGAGTAAATTAAGTATATTTCAGACAAAAATTGGAAAATGGACCTATCAACAAAAAACGCTTCGCATTCCGCAATAGTATTCAAGCAGATAGTTGCTTCCCGTTCACATCTGCAGCTCCTGCTTCTTTCCCCTGATTGGCTCGCCAGGTGAAAGTTTCGCAGAAGAGCAAGAACATCAATTCCCATCAAGAAAATGTTTCGTGACGTTCTTTTCTCTCTTCTTAATGAGTAAATGAAATGTATTTGGGGGAAAACTTCAGAAATTGAACTATCTACAAGAACTGCTTTGTACATTGTATTCAACCACATAGGTGATTCATAGTCACGTCAGGAGCTCCCCGCTCTTTCTCCTGATTGGTTCAAAGATAGATTAACGGGGAAGGGTAGAGTGAGGCAAACACAGGGTAGAAATTACGTATAAATAAACATACATGTTTTATGATGTAAGCAGAAATTGAGATTCCCCTCTTTGAAAGACATCCGAAAGCATCCGCCACTGATATATACAGTATACACATAGTGTAAGTATACGTGTCAAAAAACAAGGTCATAATCAAATACTATACCTCCACTATGAACATGTCCTCAGCTCCCCTCTCAAAGTACAGTCTCCTCTCTCTCTTGTTGACACATAGATGCTTCTGCTGTGTGCACACGCCTTTCTGGCCATACAAAACGATGAACACATCTGCATCCGTCCCAGCACCAAACACATCGCTGGTGAAAATCTTCAGTTCGTAAGGCACGACTGATAGGTCAAAAGACAATGAAGAAATGCAGTAGTTTGATGCATAAGCACATTTACTAACGAGCTGCAACATTAGCAAAAATGGCACATATTAACGAAATAAACACAAAAGCTGCACGATGTGAATTGATGAATAATAAATAATGAAATTAGTAAATTAGTATTAATTATATATATTTTTTGTTAATCCCAATATGATCAATCTTACAATTTCATAAAATGGGGCCCTTGACCACAGAGGTTTACCACCACTGGGATAAAATACTAAGTGTTAGAAACATTCATGAACACATTTGTGATGACAGTAAAAAGGTACTGCAGGAAACCTTTTGGAGGGGTCAACTCAAGAATAGGTACATTCATGTAACAAAACTTAGAGTTGGGGATGCCATATGCCAAAAGATACTTATAACTTATTGAGTAGCTTAATGTCAATAATAATAATAATGCATATTATGCCAAGTGCCTTTCAAAGACACTGTACAAGAGACAGATTAAAATTCACAAAGATTAAAAGCAGAATAAAAGTGTTGAGACAAAACAGAGCTAAGGATCAAGGTGCGTAAGAAAGAATTTAATAAGTGAAAGAGCTGATATGTTGCAAAGGTCAGAGGGTAGGGAGTGCCAGAGCTGGGGGGCACAGTGACTAAACACTCTGAAATCATAGGTGGTGAGACGGGCACGTCGAACAGAAAGGTGGAGGGTATTAGGGGGCGAAGTGAATGATACATATATAGGGTGGGGCCAGGCTATGACATGCTTTGAAGGTGATGAGGAGGATCTTGCAGTTCAATCCTTGTTTAACTGGGAGCCAGTGGAGTATAGGGAGGAGGGGGGCAAGGTGGTTTGTGGTGGGGGTTCTAGTGATGAGGCGTTCTGCTGAGTTTTGGAGGAGGTGCAGTTTCTGGAGGGATTCATTTGGGAGAGCAGTGAGTTACAATAGTCAAACTGCAAGGGGACAAGACTGCAAACGAGTGGAAGCAGTGTATGGGGTGAGAGAAGGGCGGAGGTGAGAAATATTATGAAGGCGGAAGTAGGCTAATCAGGTGAAGTCGTTGATATGGGAGCTGAAAGAGGGCGTGCTGTCGAGGATGACACTTAGACTCTTAACCTGAGTGGAAGGAGAGATGGGTACATTGTTGATGGTAAGAGAGAAATTATTGTCATTAGTGAACATGGCGGGGGTACCTACAAGACAGACTTCTGAATTTGGGCTATTGAGTAGTAGGAAGTAGTTGGAAGGAAGGAGAACCATAAGTTAATGTCTTGCAGGCAGAGGGTGAGAGAGGAGGGTCGAAGAGAGGAGGTTGGTTTTGAGGAAATGTAGAGCTGGGTGTCATCCGTGTAGCAGTGGAAGTGAATATTGTATTTACGGAAGACGGAACTGAGGGGGACTAATGTAAATGATGAAGTGGAGTGGCCCCAGGACAAAGCCCTGGGGCACGCCTGCAGAGACAGGGAGGGATATGGATATGTGGGGGCCGAATTTAACAAATTGTATACAGGCAGACAGGTAGGAGGTGAACCAAGTATGTGGTCTTTGGGTGATACCAATGGAGGAAATCTGGATTAATGGATTACTCAACTAAAGCAGTGATTTTTAACCTGTGTTCGATCGAAGCCAAGAGTTCGGTGAGTAAGTAAGGTTTTGGACTGGTCTGTCCCCAATTTACAGACTTTACTCCATTTCTTTCAACTGCTAGCCCTCTATCTTGTGGGGGAAGAAACTGGTTTGCTAAGTGGAAGGTTCGCACTTGGTAAGAGGAAGTATAGCAGACCAACAGGTAGCGTGGATTGTACAGATAATAATTTTTAAAAATGCATTATTTTACACTGTGAAAATATGTGATGCAAGGATGTGACTATAAAATGAGAATGTAGACATGCAACCAAAAAATGGAAACGTGTTGGATGAAAAGTTTCATTTCATTTTCCAACGTGAAAATCAACAGCAAAAGGCAAAATCATTTGTAGTAAATTTGAAGAAATCTGAATTGTAATTCACTTAATATATTATCTTGCTAGCTTAGCTATAAATGTTTTGAATTTAAAAAAAAAAAAAAAAGCTTTATTATTATATTCCTAAGGGTTCAGTGGATGCACATGTGAAACTTGTGGGGTTTGGTACCTTTAGCAAGGTTAAGAACCACTGATCTACAGTTAAGTACAAAAAGCACTGCAAATTTATATGCGATTGACACAACACATTTTATATCTGCTGCTCTCACATGGTGTGTACAGCTCAGTCTGTAACTCGGCAGGATAAAGATCCCTGATGATGTTGCCGTCGTCTTCTCCCTTGTCTAACCAACGGCCGCATGGGAAGCGGAGCCTGAGACCCTGCGAGGGAGCGTCAATCTCCACCCAGTCCAAAAACCAACCGGGTGATCCCCCTGTCAGGAGTAGGAATCCTGTTAACAATCCTCACTTGTCATCACGTTATGCTTTTTTTTTTTCCACACCTGAATTGTCATGACCAATTCGAAGCTTTTCCAGCTCACCCAAATCCACAGCCTCTACGATGAACTCATTGATCGCGCCCTGTTCAAACTTGTTCTTGTAGTTCTTACAGGCTTTCAGATTGATGATACCTGTGAGTGGCATGTGAATTGCAGTTGAACAAAAGCCTTACATCTCACTCTTAGATGTTGATGTTTTTTTTTCACCTGTGTCGTCATTTTCTCCAAATAATATAGCGAAGATGTTAGCGTCAGTTCCCGCATACTTCTTTTCTCCAGTTTTTATTTTGATGGTATACGTAGTAGACATGGCTGAAACAGATGGTATACGTAGTAGACATGGCTGAAACAGACATTAAAGCTTTCAGGTCTTAAATATTTAACATAAGTCATCTCTACAACTGGATTGTAGCTCTTGCATGAATTTCCTCTTTGTGTTGTCTTTTACTGTTGTCTGAAAAGAGTACCATCGTCTGTAGCTCTCCTTTCCAAAAAATCACAAAACATTTGCTTTTTTCTATTTTACAAAGGTATCATTGCAGTTACATTAACTGATTAAGCTTGGATGAGAGACAAAACGTCTTATTAGCCAACCAGAAAAGTCCAGTTGCGAGCGATCAATTCAATGCCCATAACCCTACAGTATATGACCTGAATGAGAATATTCAGAGGAGAAGAAAAAAAATGTGTATTTAATCTGCTATGTACCAAGGGAAAGTTGTACCACTTGAATAAATACTTGAAGAGAATCTGCTTTTATCTTTTCCTCCTTTATCAGTTGAAGCAGCATTGTAAATTAGCTACCTTTCTGCTCTAGCCCCAGAGTGGCTCCACCTCCCTCTTCATCCTCATCCTTCTTCATGAAGGCTTCATCTACAGGAACCAGCTCTCTTGCTATCTGGCCATCATCCTCATCCACGGCCAGCCAGCGGTTACATGGGAAGTAGTACCTGAAAAACCACAAGGCAAATAGATTTGAAACTAAACGACTGAAAAGTCTATCTTAAGGGTCAGTTTCAACCCACGTCGTATCATCTTTTGTGTCCACTATTTCCACACGATCCAGATACCACGATGAATACGGTCGAGCATTGTTGTGACGTATCCGAAGCTTCTTCAGGGGACCCAAATCAATAGCTGTCACAATGAACACATCCTCCTGCGAGAGATACAATTACCCCTGTGATTTCCTCAAAGCGACAGTATCCCATTTATTTTAGACGACCAAAAGTTACAATGTATTTCTAGTAGTTAGGAATAAGAACATAATTTTATACTCAAAGTAGAAAGCAGTTTCTCATGTTTTGTCAAATATGCTATCTTTTAATGGAGTGGAAGGTCACAGAAAATCAGTTGTTGGGCTGGTAATGAGGACACAACAATAGCCCTTTCACTACGTTATGAATAAGATATAATGATTGCAAAAGTTCTTTGAGCCCACTTGCACATTAGATACATATCTTCTCTCACTGGAGTGATGTGCAGCTGAGTGTGAAGCGGTTAGAAGGAAAGTTAGCACCAAATTTGAGGCAATGGTCCTAAACTGGAAAAGGGATCCTTCCTTTCACGGTTGAAAAGGAGATCCCATTGTATCTTATTCTCAAGTACCGTAATTTTCGGACTATAAGACGCTACTTTTTTCCTTCATTTTGAATCCTGCGGTTTATAATCCAGTGTGGCTTATTTGTTGATTTATTTGGGTTGATAGGTAACACGTCATTTGACAGCGTCATAAGACTGTCATGATTATGACATGACACTATCATGGGCATTACTGAATGCTTATGACAGATGTCATTTTGTGTCATCTGGCAAATTATGTCACTAACTCCATTTATGTCCATCTTGGATCTTTTACATTCATTCAAAAGTGAGATAATTTGCCGGATAACCGTAAAATGACATCTGTTATCAGCATTCATCAATGCTCATGACAGTGTCATGTCATATTTATGGCACCACTGTCAAAGTGTTACCAAATACCATAATTAGGAATTAATGAAACAACTGGAACAGTAACTGAAGAATTAATTAGCACAGAACATGAATTTTGATTGTTATATACATCTGTAGCGCTGTAATGCATGCAAAAACAGTGTTGACAGCAGGTGGCAGCAGAGGTTGACTGTCTCCCCCAAGGGAGCAATGATGGCCAAATGCAGCTTCTTGAAGCAATGAAGCTTTGCAGCCAATCGATTCAAAGTTTCATGGTGGATCATTTGGTCTCATGACAGTCGAATGATGCCGCTGTAAATAAAGTGTTAATATATTTGGGTGTACATATTCCATAATATAGTGAGGACAGCTGCGGTATACATTCAAGTGCGGTATCTCTATGAACAAATGCCATTTTCCGTTTACTTGTGGATCTGCATGCCCGCCCTCACCTACGGTCAGGAGCTAACAGGATTTTCCTTTAGACATAGAGTAATGAGTACATCACAGGAGGGTTCAGAATAGAGTTGTTGCCACTAAGACGAGAGGTTCCAGATGAGGTGGCTTGGGCATCCTGGATTCCTCTCTGGAGAGGTGTTCCGGGCACTAGGGAAAGACCCAAAACATGCTAAAGAGACTTAGTCTGGATATGGATATGTCTCAGGACTCGCCCTCTCAAAGATCTGGATAAAGTGACTGTGGTAAGGAAAGTCCCAGCTTCCCTTATTTGGTTGCTGCCCCCATGGCTCGACCCCAGAAAATTGAATGGCTAGAATGACTGAGAGCTGAAACTCTTGTGATGCACCATACCAGTCTGTGTTCGTTCTACAAATAAGACACTATTTTCAAGTTTCATGATAATACGAGACAAAGCGTGTCCCCTGAAAGCTAAATACGGGACGTGTACCTTTGTTTTTTAATACACGATGATTCTGTTTTTCAATGGACGGTTGGCAACCCTAGCTGTAAGATACAATTCTGGACCTCATGGTGATCTTTTAATTCTGAGATTCGAGGAGGTTAAAAATGAGCTCCATTTTCCTATGCTTAGCTTCCTTTGTTTAAAGATTGTTCATAGCTCTGACTGGGCACTGCGACTGGTTGGGGACCAGTCCAGGCTTTCTGGACCCTAATTCATGCGCAAATTTATCTGGAATATGTTCTAGCTCATACCCGACCTGACTGATGACAACATAGATGGTATTACATTGTTTAGGTGTAGAGTAATTTTGTGGCTATTTTTATTCAGTTTTGCTTATGCATACCAAACTCCTTTTGAACAGCAAAGTACGCTAGTACCGCTTGTGAGCGATAAGATATAAAACAAGTCTAATTCTGTGGGGACATGATTTATGTGCCTTCAATGCTGGGTGTAATGCAGAGTTGAATAATTCATAAATTGGATTCTAGTAATGAGTAAAAGTAGGACAGGTTCAGTGACACAGTGGACACCTCAACTACTCTAAGTCACAGCTGGCATGCCTGCCGCAGGAGGGTTATCAGTATTCGTAGGGTTGAAATCATGTCTAATAAAAAGTGGACATAAAACGGTGCTTATTATGCACCACTGAAAACATTCTAAGAAAGATATCCTGAAGACACAACGTACCTCGCCTCGTTCAAATTTGTTGAGGTTGTCTGAGTTCTTGAGATAACGCTCTCCAGTGTCTCCATTGTCGCCGTAAATATTAATGAAGACGTCGGCATCGCTCCCGGCTCCCAGCACGTCACCCGTAAAGACGCACACTTCATAGGTGTTGACTGTGAGACAATAGTAGGGATGAATAGCTAACACCTGCTTAACCTTCTGTTCTACATTTCAGTCAGGAAACTGTGTCAAATCAAACCAAGAGTGCTTTCTCTACAAAAAAACAGAAAACCTCATGGACTTAATATTTCCTCAATTATTATTTGTTTTTGTCATTTTTATTTATTTCTAACTTGTCTAACCTTTTCATATCATAGCTTTAAAAAGACTTCGGCATCTGTGGTGCAATGTACTATAAACTGCTCCTGGCCCTCAGAATAACTTGTGTTGTCTGATGTAATAACTTACACTACTGTAAATTAGCAATGTGACACTTTCTCAACCAGTCAGATTTCAATTTTTCCTCACACGGCACTGGTTCCATATGATGTCAGTGTTTTTCTGGTCTTTGTTCTGTTAGTTAGAGCAAAATTTGCTGCTACTCACTTCGACCAGCAAATGCTTGGAATTATTCATACATTTTTCAATCAACATCTTAGGTGAGTATGATGATTTTATTTACCTTTCTCGTGTTAAATCACGAGTTGATTCACATTGTGTACTCCTAATTGTTCTACATTGTCCCCTGTCTACACTGCCCATCGTTTGTGTGTGTTTGAAGCGTTTATTTCCAGAAAATGTTGAACTTTAAATTCAACTGGATGGTGTCCTGCATCGAGTGTAAAAGTGAACTTGATAGACACTTGGTGACATCACCCATAGCCATTCACGGAGATTAAATGGGGGTGGGGGGTGGGGGGGCAAAGCCCCCCCCTGGTGGCCGAAATTGTCATTGCATGTAATTGACCTTCCAATACATGAATTTAAAACTAAGACTTTGCCGGTAAAGTGTTGTCTATAAAATTCGTAAAGTAATAAAACAAACACCAAAAATAAATAAAATGAACAAAAAAAATTATAATGGGTCAAAATAAATTTTCGAATAGATCATGTGACTAAAACATTAGAGACGGTCATTTGCTTTGCTTCGCCAAAACCACCTGAGGACAAAAGAAACAAGATGGATATACAGTACGTATTTTTTTTTTGTAACGTAAGCTTTCAAAAGCGATAACAACTACTGAGCGAGAAGCAAGGATTGAAGATGTGGACCATGAAACGCCGGAGAGCACCGCCAAAATGGTGAGCGGAATTTCAGGTTGTCTACTATAGACGTTAATTGCAAAACAGAGACAAAACCCACATTCAAGGGTGTGAGTGACTGGAAAAACTTGGCATTAAATTGGATATCTCCGCGGAACGCAAAAATCGGTGTTTACTTCTCCACAGGAAAACGCGCACGCTCACACACACACACAACCACACACACATAGATGGGATGCCTCTATTTACAGTGGGGCAAATAAGTATTTAGTCAACCACTAATTGTGCAAGTTCTCCCACTTGAAAATATTAGAGAGGCCTGTAATTGTCAACACGGGTAAACCTCAGCCATGAGAGACAGAATGTGGAAAAAAAAACTGAAAATCACATTGTTTGATTTTTAAAGAATTTATTTACAAATCATGTTGGAAAATAAGTATTTGGTCAATACCAAAAGTTCATCTCAGTACTTTGTTATGTACCCTTTGTTGGCAATAACAGAGGCCAGACATTTTCTGTAACTCTTCACAAGCTTTTCACACACTATTGCTGGTATTTTAGCCCATTCTTCCATGCAGATCTCCTCTAGAGCAGTGATGTTTGTTGGGCAACACGGACTTTAAACTCCCTCCACAGATTTTCTATGGGGTTGAGATCTGGAGACTGGCTAGGCCACTCCAGAACCTTGAAATGCTTCTTACGAAGCCACTCCTTTGTTGCCCTGGCTGTGTGTTTGGGATCATTGTCATGCTGAAAGACCCAGCCATGTCTCATCTTCAATGCCCTTGCTGATGGAAGGAGATTTTCACTCAAAATCTCTCGATACATGGCCCCATTCATTCTTTCCTTTACACAGATCAGTCTTCCTGGTCCCTTTGCAGGAAAAACAGCCCCATAGCATGATGTTTCCACCCCCATGCTTCACAGTGGGTGTGGTGCAATTCAGTATTCTTTTCCCTCCAAACACGAGAACCTGGATTCTACCAAAAAAGTTCTATTTTGGTTTCATCTGACCATAACACATTCTCCCAGTCCTCATCTGGATCATCCAAATGCTCTCTAGCGAACCGCAGACGGGCCTGGACGTGTACTTTCTACAGCAGGGGGACACGTCTGGCAGTGCAGGATTTGAGTCCCTGGCAGCGCATTGTGTTACTGATAGTAGCCTTTGTTACTGTGGTCCCAGCTCTCTATAGGTCATTCACTAGGTCCTCCCATGTGGTTCTGGGATTTTTGCTCACCGTTCTTGTTGTCATTTTGACACCACGGGGTGAGGAGGGAGTTGAAAGTCCGTGTTGCCCAACGACAGCCCCAAAACATCACTGCTCTAGAGGAGATCTGCATGGAGGAATGGGACAAAATACCAGCAATAGTTTGTGAAAAGCTTGTGAAGAGTTACAGAAAACATTTGGCCTCTGTTATTGCCAACAAAGGGTACATAACAAAGTATTGAGATGCACTTTTGGTATTGACCAGGTACTTATTTTCCACCATGATTTGCTAATAAATTCTTTAAAAATCAAACAGTGCGATTATATGTTTTTTTTCCCACATTCTGTCTCTCATGGTTGAGGTTTACCCATGTTGACAATTACAGGCCTCGCTAATATTTTCAAGTGGGAGAACTTGCACAATTAGTGGTTGACTAAATACTTATTTACCCCACTGTACGAGCATGGGCTAAGCTACTAACCGGGCATACAATTTGTAAATTAATCTTGTTTCTGAGTTCTCACACAGCATTTTTGGGGTCATTAACATGTTTTGACCCCTGCCACAAAAGTCAAACTGCGCCTATGCCCATATCGTTAGTTGGACGTCATTCACTCCCTTCTTTTCACCGTTATGGGTGTCGCCATTACAGCATGCACCATATTTTCCATCCACATTGAGGAAGCCCATATATAGGATATTTTGGTGGGTAAATCTTGGATGTTTTGTCACAGACTCTATGTTCAACTTTATGTTCAGGTTTTTAATAATCAGTGGAAACACAATGGCTCGTTTGCCACTTCTGATTGGCTCCAAGAAATTGTGAACAGTTGTAGACAATCAAAAGCGGTAGCCTGGTGTAGCACAAATTAATCCGGTGTCGGGTGTCAACGTCGATGCCATCTGGATTTCTTGACACGGTCTTGATGGTGTTTATTTGACCTCATTCAAGTTCATATCCGACTTAACGACAATAGATTTCATGCCCATCCTGTACAGTTGTCATAAAGTAACGATGTCACCATACAGCCCAAATTTAAAGTTTGTAGATATGTAGATTTAAAACAGGCTTATCCGGATGGTGAGATGGGATGTTTTATTATAGGGCCTGTGAGCGATTGCTGTTTTGATGCCAGAATCTAGTACTGCAAGATTTAAATACACTTTGTAGGATTCTTTTTTTCAAGACTGGAGCTTACCCTTTGATCCCCTCTATTCCATAAACAGAGCGTACTGTACCTTCCAGTTCTTCGGCTCCGTCAGGCAGAAGCTCCACCTGCAGCTCGCCATCCTCTTCCCCGCTTGCCAACCACCGCGAGCAGGGGAAGCAATACGTCACCACCACTTCCTGCATCTCCTCCGCTCCTTCCTCTTCTTCATCCTCTTCATCCTTCTTTTTCTTCTTCTTCTTCTTCTTGTCCTCCTTCTTCTTCTCTTTGGGCACCAGAGTCATTGTGATGTGTTTGACCTCCACATTGTCCAGGTACCAGCCGGATCCAATGCCCGAGCCGTCGTGGCCGATGCGGATCTTGAACAACTTACCCACGTCTTTGGCCTCGACCTTGAAGATCAGTAGTGATGATATGTTTACACTTGAATGCAGTGTGATAGAGTATTTTACCAGAGTGGTGAATGTTTGTTAGGCCCATACCTTGAATATGTCTGTTGATCTTCTCTCAAAGTTGTTAGAACGGCTATCTAGCTTGATGACCTCTGTTTTCCCTTTGTCGCCGTAGATCTGGATGAACACTTTGGCATTGGTGCCGGCAAACATCTCATCTCCAGTTACTATTGTTAATTCGTAGTTGATCACTGGGAAAAATAAGAGGCAGCCAAACACGTTATTGCACGTTTTTTGCAAGTTTGATTTAGACTTATTTTGCTGTTTCCGCATAACTTCCACGTGTTTTTTTCATCACTTACATGATGATACAATTTCTATTTAAATGACAAAATACACTTTTATGGAGGATAAGTTTATACAATAGCAATTTATGTCCAGCAAAATCACCATTTCAGGAACAAAAAGCACCATTATTTAAATGTGTCGCATACATTGATGCGTGTCTAGGATCTCGCTGGGGTAAATCTCCACCTCCGTCTTGCCATCAGCTTCTCCCTTGGACAGCCAGCGATGGCATGGAAACATGTAATGCGTTCCACTCAAAGGCGCAAGGATTTGAACGCTGTCCAAGAACCACCCGGCCCGCATGCCTTCGTTGTTGTGGCCGATCATCAGGCGGTTGATCTGAAGTGACAATAAAATGAATGGCCAGCTTTTGGCACTAGGTAGGAAGGTGAAACCAGTACCTCACCTGTCCAATATCAGATGTTTCCACTGTGAAGATGTCAATGCGACCTGTCTCAAAGTAGTTGCTCAGATTGTTGTCAGAGACCACCAGCATCATTTTACTGGTGTCGCCTTTGTCCCCATACAGTTTAACATAGACCGTGGAGTCTGAGCTGCCTCCGGGGATGTTGCCTGTCTTCACTGCAATGTGATATCCAGCATCTGGAGCACGTGCACATGTCAATAAGCACGGATACATCTTAGTGTACAGTGTGTCACAAGAGTACACCCCTCGCATTTCTGCAGATATTTAAGTATATCTTTTCATGGGACAACACAGACAGAATGACATTTTGACACAATGAAAAGTAGTCTGTATGAAGCTTATATAATAGAGTTATTTTATTTTCCCCTCAAAATAACTCAAAATATAGACATTAACATCTAAACCAGTGGTGAGCAAACTATTCCACAAAGGGCCGCAGTGGGTGCGGGTTTTTGTTGCAACCCATCAAGATGACAACTTTTCACCAATCTGGTGTCTTGTAAGTACAATCAGTTAATTGCTGTCAGGTGCTTCTTGTGTCCCCGACCCCTTCATTGGTTAAACTGCCTGTGCTGGATCAGTTGTGACAAAGACCAGGACCCAATGCGGCCCCTGAGCCCGCAAACAGTTTGCTGAAGACATGTCAACAAAGCACATGGATTACTGGAACCATGTCCTATGGTCTGATGGGACGGGCGGGCTTTCTTGTGTACCGTCTTCAGAGAAGGCTTCTTCCTGGGGTGACAGCCATGCACACCAATTTGATGTAGAGTGCGGCATATGGTCTGTGCACTAACAGGCTGACCCCCCCCCCACCTCTTTAATCTCTGCAGCAATGCTGACAGTACTTATGTAACAAGTCACATGACATTTTGGAGGGAAAATGACAAGCAGTACTCAATTTGGACATTTAGGGATGTACGTTTTTTCAAAGGGGTGTACCCACTTTTGTTGCAGGGGTTTAGATATTAATGGCTATATTTTGAGTTATTTTGAGGGGAACATAAATTAACTGTAATATATAAGCTGCACACAGACTACTTTTCATTGTGTCAAAGTGTCATTTTGTCAGTGTTGTCCCATGAAAAGATACAGTATACTTGAATTTCTGCAGAAATGCGAGGGGTGTACTCACTTTTGTGATACATTGTATATGCAAAAAGGTTCTCTTCTTACTGTAAAGACGCTGTCCATCTGAGAATGGGACTAACTCTCGAACAATTTGGCCATCATCTTCGTTGCGATCTAGCCACCTGCACAAAATTCAGTATGTATGTAGTATGTACTGATCTTAATAGTTTTTTCTACAGAATTAAAAATGAAGTGAACATCCATCAAGACTAGCGATTCCATAATTTTTGCCAGGGGTTGTATTAAACACTCACCTGTTGCAGGGGAACTCAATAGCTTGTGCCTCAGCCTGTCCTTCTTCTCTCACAATGACTTTTTCAAGAAACCAGCCGCAGCCGCCACCTTTGCCATCATGTCCAATCCTTACTCTGCGAATCTGCCCGATGGCGACAGCCTCGATAATGAATTCATCCAGCTGAAGATGGAACAGCACAACCAGTTCATACAAATTCTGCTACAGTGGTACCTCGACATACATTCGCTTCGACACACGGTCTTTTTGACATCCGATGTAAAATTTGGCTCGCCATTTGTTTCTATGTTCGACGACATGCTCGAAATACGACGATATTTGACAGCGCTGCAGTTTCTTTGTTTTGCCGGAAGACGGACGCACGGCTGATTTTCTTGTGAGAGAAATTAACACTGGATCGAAAAAGGTTAGTGCAGGTGGAGAAAAAAAAAAAAGGTAACGCTTACCATTGAAATGAAGATGTAAATGACAGCAAAATATGAGCATGGTGTGTGCATCCATGAACTGGATCGACAATAGGGCCGTAGAATATCGATCTCGGCCGGCGGAACTCCTCCGTTCGCCAGTCTTTATAAGTTAAGGTGACAATTGTTGTTGTGGTAACGTATGGAGGTAGATTTGTGTCTTTATTATTCAATCAAAAAAAAAAAAAGTTGCTTCAATCAAATAAAAAGTTGCTTCAATCAAAATATATATTTTCAAACGAAGAAAAAGTCACTTCAATCAAAAAAAAAAAAAAGTGAATGCAAAAATAAATTCGAAACTCAAAAAAATATATTTGAAAACTCTTTTTCTTTGACTGAATTTTTTTTTTTTTTCTGATTCAGGTCAAGTTTTTTTTTTTTTTATTGAAACAACATTTTTGATTGAAGTCATGTAATTTTGCGTTTGGACCACATTTTGGCTAGGACATTTGTGCCTTTATTATTCAATCAAAAAATAACCCGGTGCCCTATATTCAGCTTGGACTCCAGCAGAGTCCAATGGCTGAATGGAGCCCTGGTGGCCATTATTCTAGCTTCATACTTTTATGCCATTGGTGTAGTCACCTGCCACTCAAACATGCCGGAAGTAGCATTGAAGTTGAATCTTTGTGTCAAAATGATTCAATCGAAAAAAAGTGCCTTCAAAACTTTTTCCACTTCAAAAAATAAGTGCGTTCAAAACTTTTTCCACTTTAAAAAAAAATAATGATAAAGAGTTTAAAAGTTTTTGCTTTTCAAAAAAAGTGACACTTCAATAAAAAAATTATATATTTCAAATTAAAGAAAAATATTTTCAAAAAATATATATTTTTGCAAATTATTTTTTTTCTTTGATTAAAAATAGTTTTTTGATTAAAGCAACTTTTTTTGCGATTGAATGATTTAGACACAAATGTCCTACCCATAATATGGCTCAAACACAAAAAGGATTGCTTCAATCAAAGAAAACAGTTTGAATGAAAAATTAAGTGTTCGAATGCGAATTTCTGCATCTCAAATATTTTTTCACATTCAAACCTTTTTTTCTACGATTGAATTTTTAAAATTTTTGATTGAAGTGATTTTTTCTTTTGAAAATATATATTTTTCTGTTTGAAGCAACTTTTTTTTTGATTGAATAATAGAGACACAAATGTCCTGGCCAAAATGTGGTCCAAACGCAAAATTACATGACTTCAATCAAAAATGATGTTTCAATTAAAAAAAAAACAAAAAAAACCCGACTTAAATTAAAAAAATATATTTCAATCAAAGAAAAATAGTTTTCAAATATATTTTTTTGAGTTTCAAATTTATTTTTGCATTCAAACACATTTTTTTTGATTGAAGTGACTTTTTCTTCGGTTGAAAATATATATTTTGAGTGAAGCAACTTTTTTTGGGATTGAATAATAAAGACAAATCTACCTATATAGTAACATCGCCAAAGAAATCGCCAGGTTTTTTTTATCATTTATTCCATCAACTTGTGCAACACAACACGCTGTTGACGCCAGCATCAAAACAGAAAGTAAAATAGAACCGTGCTCTCTTGCTCACCGTCACGTCAGCCCGGCGGTTCGTTCAGGTACAGTAAAAAAAGTCCGCCACATTAGAACCCGATTTGTTACATTATTACAGGTATTATTATTAGTACTATTATCACATTATTTTTATTCATATTTATTTGTTTTGCTGTTTGTAATTGCTATTTGCAATGGTAACAGCAGTATTTATTAAGGATTTAGTGTAGGTTTTTGTGCTGTGGAACGAATTAATGGAATTATAATGTATTCTTATGGGAAAATCCTGCTCGACATACAACCATTTCGACTTACAAACAAGGTTCTGGAACGAATTACCTTCGTATGTAGAAGTACCACTATATTTTAATTCAGTGTACTCTGCTGTTTGGACAAGTACGGCCACTGTACAAATACAGTAAATAAATAATGAAAACATGGAATTTATATTCAAATTCTGGATTTCTGAGGTTGCCAGAATCTTACTCGTGAAAAAATGGGGGAACCGTAAAATACACGTAAAAATTGTGTACGCCTTTGGTAAGCGTGATGAAGAGGACAAAAGTCGAGGCTAGGATAGCTGGAGTTCAGTTTCCTTTTACAGGTTTTTCAGTTGTCTCAAATGAACAGAAGATGACGACACTCAATTAACAACAAAGCAAAATAATATTTGAAGAAAACATGGAACAAAATATCAAATTAAATGAGGACAAAAAGACAGGAAATAATCATTTTAGAAAGTTCAATTGCAAACCAGCCCTGGCCTCCCTCCGCATCAGATGTGAAATAAGAGAAAAAACCCTCTTCTGTGGGGGACCGCCTCGAGCGATGCCCGAGCCATTATTTATGCACTGTAGTTCTTATGCAAATAAGCATCACAGCCATTATACAAGGTTTATCAAAACCAGCGTTGTTAATTTTATTTTAAAAAAGTAATTAATTACAGTTACAAATTACTTCTCCCAAAAAGTAATTGCGTTAGTAACTCAGTTACCTGAATATAAGAGTAATTAGTTACTTGGCAAAGTAACTAGTGATGATTTTATTTTTATTTTTTTTCTCCAAAAAAAAAAAAAAAAAAAAAAAAAAAAAACAGGTCATGCAATGTGAAGTTTAAAGGGTTTGGGGGACAATTGGCCCTAGCCCAATTCTTTACCCTCCACTTAACTAGACACAAGGGTATTGCGGTAACTAAGTAGTAACCTTTGATATGTGTGGAAGTCATTTAAAGTTGTGAATCAACCGTTAAAGTTGTTAAAATTGCTCCTGTTATTGCATTAGTTCCCTTCTGTCTACTTTAAACATGTGTAAGTTTTAAAACTGTTTCATCATTTAAAGATAGATTTAAGTTAAGATTTTTTAGATTAAAAAAAAAAAAAAGTTACTTAGGTTCGCTAGGAAGGATCTCTACATCAGAGCCTTCCTGAGAGGTCTACTGCTTTAAGATGGCGGCTGTTTACTAACGCATGTAGTCCTTAAAACATGTTGCCCAAAATAAATAAAAAAAAGAAGTTACTTAGGTTCGCTAGGAAGGATCTCTTCTTCAGAGCCTTCCTGAGAGGTCTACTGCTTTAAGATGGCGACTGTTTACTAACGCATGTAGTCCTTAAAACATGTTGCCAATGCAGCTGTGGCTAAATTTGCATCTAGTTTTATAATATGATATCTACCATGTCATGTGGGCGTAGTTTGTCGGCTATGGCTGCAGTCAGGTATTATTGGAGCCACCTAGCATAGCGGTTTCAACGGCGTCTTCCCCACTCCTGCTCTGCTCTCTCGTCTCCATGAGTCCGTTTCTCTCAGACTTTTTTTATTCAACCAACTTAGGAACGCATAGTAGCGCACGCCTTTCCCGCCTCAGTAACGGTAACGGCGTTGCCAAGATGAGAAAAGTAATTAATTGGATTACTCACTACTGAAAAAAATAACGCCGTTAGTAACGCCGTTATATTCTAACGCCGTTATTAACAACACTGATCAAAGCACAGATGAAAATACATTCATGGTGTGAATGTACTCTAGGGCTGGGCGATATGGCCTTAAGTACGTATCACGATAAATTGAGCAGATTTACCTCGATAACGATAAATGACGATAAATTCGCCCAAGCAAACTGTTATATAATTTGAAATTTTGAATCAATGCATGGAATACAAATGAACAGTTTCTCGTTAAATTTATTTACCAGCTTTCAATTTAACAATTGCACATGCAGTCTAAACATTAAGTATTAAAAAAATCTTGTAAACAATAAGAATTCTTGTGTGAACATTTATAACAGCTTGTATGACTTGAAAAATATCATCACTTGAATTTCATTAAATTCATTCCGCATTTTTATACACTAGATAGTGGCATACGTTTAGATATTTAGAATAGATACAAATACGACACATCCACCCGCCCCCCAGAAAATATACTTAATTAAAAAATAAAATGTTTCACAAACCTTTCCTTTCTTTTATTCGGCTCAATTATTTACATCTTATGATTTTGGAAATCCTTACAGTATGCAATAAATAATATTCCTGTTCCCAAACACTGTGCTTACTCTACTGTAATTTTTACAAAAAATAAACAATACATAGTTACTCCCTGCCATCTAGGACGAGCCACTTACAAGACTAGCACTGTCGTGTATTACAAATACTGCTTTGAACACATCTTCACAGACAAAAGCAATGACACAGGCTTAAAGAGGTCAACTTTAATTGTGTAAATCACACTTAATGACGACACGATCTCCTGGTTGAAATAGACGACATCCACTTAATTCTGTTGAAGATATGTAATGCTGAGGCAATTTGTCAACTTTCCTTTTAAAAAGAAACGTGCACTGTTTATCCAGTAGATGGGGTCTTGCAGTGTGTCAAACAGTGATTCAATTTAGGGCAATTGCCTTAAAAATGGTTCATTGTTTCAGAAAGCCTCGGTTTTTCCATCCCTATCTGGAACCCGTCAAGAGTTTACTTAATGTCGGGTGAAAGTTTGGCGAAGCTAACTTAAGCCCGACTTCATCCCGTTTACTTGTAGCGTTAGCTGCTAGCGTTAGCAGCTAGCGTTAGCCTACCGGGCTTCTGTTTGATTGGCTTCCTGAAAACCATGTGACTCCAAACGTAAGCACACTGTCTGCTTTCTTAAAGGGGAATGAACATAGCCGAACAACACAGAGTCAAAGCGGGATGAAAAGACTATATTTTCTTCTTTTATTAAATTACCGAATTTACCGACATGGTCAAAATTACGTCGGTCATCGTGAAGAATTTCGGTAATGGTAAATTTTCGGTTTACCGCCCTGCTCTAATGTACTCACATTTCCCTTCTCAAACTTGTTGATGTTATTTTTGCAGTTGACCAGCGTTCGATCTCCCGTGTCACCACGCTCACCGATCATATTGAGAAAAACCGACGCGTCCGTACCACTACCTCCAATGTTCCCGGTGCAAACGGTCACTCTGTACTTAATTACTGCAGAAGAGAACAATAATCAGTCCTTAAGTTGAACAAAAGTTGTTTTATCATGTGTTATTTACTGAATACTTACAAGGCAGTGGGTCAGTAATTAGCCTCCCAGTGGCTGGAAGTTCCCTCACAACCTCATTATCATCTTCATTAGTGTCTAGCCAACGCTCACATGGAAAATTATATTTTTCCTTTGTTAATGTTTTCATCAGAGTCGCCTAATTAGAAGAAACCAGCATTTGAGTATTTAAAATGTGTTAACAAACTAGACATTTTGAGACGAGAAATTTACCTGTACAGTGGTACCTCTACATCCGAAGTTAATTCGTTTCAGGACCTTGTTTGTAAACTGAAATGATTATATGTCGAGCAGGATTTTCCCATATGAATACATTATAATTCCATCAATTCATTCCACAGCCCGAAAACTTACACTAAATCCGTAATAAATGCTGCTGGTACTATTGCAAATAGCAATTACACAGAGCAAAGCAAATAATTTATAAATATAAATTATAATAGTAATATAATAATAATAATGCCTGTAATAATGTAACGAATCGGGTTCTAATGTGGCGAATGTGTTTTGCGATGAGTACCTCAAAACACTGTGTGGCTGACTTGACAGAGTGAGAGAGGGACTTTTTACTTTCACTTTGTTCAGCTGCGGCGGACAGTAGGCATGTTGTATTGCACAAGTTCTGAAATAAATTATTAAAAACCTGACAAAGCTGGCGATTAACACAATGATAATTGTCTCCTTATGTTATAAAGACTGGCGAATGGAGGTCGTCGGAGGACTGTTGAGATCGTAGACATTCTACGGCCGTATTGTTGAGCCAGTTCACGGATGCGCACACCACACTCATATTTTTCTATCATTTCCATCTTCATTTCAATGGTAAGCCTCACCTTTTCCCTTTTTTTCACCACCTGCGCTCACATTCTTGGAACCCATGTTGATTTCTCTCACAAGAAAATCTGCCGTGCATCCGTCTTGCAGGAAAACAAAGAAACTGCGGCACTGTCATACGTACTGTATTGGCCCGAATATAAGACGGTGTTTTTTGCATTGAAATAACACTGAAAAAGAGGGGGTTGTCCTATATTCGCGGTCTAGACATTATACCCATTCACGACGCTAGATGGCGCCAGATATCAATGAAGTGATGTCATGACAGATCTCAGCTACTCTAACCATTCACGATGCTAGATGCCGCCAGATAGCAATGAAGCGATATTCTGTCATGACAGATCTCAGCTACTCTTTTTAGTCTAACCAGTTTGCATTATCTTATTGCAATGTTTTCCTTATTCAGATTTGTTTCAAGACTACAGTTACAGTTAGACTTCACTTTGATGGTTAATGCAGTTATTGCAATTTTGTTGTTCTATCACAATAGATTGGTTTATTTACATTTCAAAAAACAGAAGCCATTCATTTACGAATGCGATTGTACTTTAGTTTACATATTTAAATGTTCAGATATTAAGATTTGAATGAGGCAAAATAAAATGCTTTTTCTCTCAAATATATTGTTATAATCATTTGTTTCGGATGTACTGTAATTATTTTCTGTTAAATCAATTTTATATAGCATATAGTCGGATGTAGAAACAAATGGCGAGTCCAATTTTACCTCGGATGTCGAAAAGATCGCGTGTTGAAGCCATCGTATGTCGAGGTACCACTGTATATCTTATTACATTGTATTGATATATTTATTATCCATTGTTTGGAAGTCCTCACCTTACTCAGATGCCATCCTGCAAAAGGATTTCTCTTCTGATGCCAGATTCGGAGTTTGGTCAAACACCCCAAATCCGGCAGCTCTACCTGTACCAGAGAACGTTATTGATTTATACCAGGCATGCACTTTATCTAAAACAATAGGTGTTGATTGACTGTACCACACTTTTGTTCATAGTTTGGCTCAGTGGCGATTGTTCTAAAACTGCAAGGCCTCAAAGTGTCAAAAAATAAGTGATCAAATGTATACTGTGGTGGGTACATGTCATTGACTAAATATGGGTTACAACACACTCTTTTTTTCTCACTAATACACTTGTGTTGCAATTAGCTTCTTATCACTGTTTATGATGCTGCTTGCTTTTCATTCATTTGCGCAGCTTCACAGTCCTTTAAAACAGTGTGGATGGTGGTGTGTCTCTAGAGTTGAGAGTGCATTGTTCCACCAGAGCAAAACATGACGAGTCATTGGCTAAAGGCTTGGGTTATCTCGCCAGTTGGACGCTGAGTTTCTCTTGGGGTCTATGGGCAGTAGGCATGGCTCGCCTGGCCCTCGACCCTCGCTTCTCTGCATGATGATTGGATGATCTGTCTGAGGCTGAATCCCTTTTTGATTGACAGCGAAACAAGCGAATCAGTGATCTTGTCGTACTAACATCCATGGGAGGCATTTTTCAATGGCGTACCGCAAGCAACACGTCACTTCCGCTCATTAATATTCATGACATTAGCTACTGTTGCTAAGTAGGGACAAGCCACCGTTCGTCCCTAATAGGAAATGAATGGAAATCGTGTACGAAGGAGATGTTTACAGAGCTAAACCTACCAATTCTCTCCGAAAATGATGTGCCTGGTGCCAAATTGACTGGCAAAGATGTGGAAGAACATAAAAATGTTCAGTTAAAGAGATGGCTTTACTGTTGAAGGCTGAAAAAGACGAAAAAAACGAGCCGACCTAAGCATAGCTTTAGCTTTTTTATTGACGTGACTGACAATGACATTCTCATGTTTCAACAAGCTATCCTTTACCATCAGCCCTGTCTTTCTTATATATCCTCTGGTTGTCCTACGTCTCTTACCGTTCCTGGGGGTGATTTAGTTAGCTTTGTGTAGCGATCGCAAATGCTACCCAGTGACAGCCAATGAACGCTTTTAATTTTTTCATTGATAACACATCTTGATCCCATAATTTATTTACACTTCCCCCTTACTAAAGTTGTTTTATATATATATATATATATATATATATATATATGTATATATATGTATATATATATATATACAGTGCCTTGCAAAAGTATTCGGCCCCCTTGAATCTTGCAACCTTTCGCCACATTTCAGGCTTCAAACATAAAGATATGAAATTTAATTTTTTTGTCAAGAATCAACAACAAGTGGGACACAATCGTGAAGTGGAACAACATTTATTGGATAATTTAAACTTTTTTAACAAATAAAAAACTGAAAAGTGGGGCGTGCAATATTATTTGGCCCCTTTACTTTCAGTGCAGCAAACTCACTCCAGAAGTTCAGTGAGGATCTCTGAATGATCCAATGTTGTCCTAAATGACCGATGATGATAAATAGAATCCAAATGTGTGTAATCAAGTCTCCGTATAAATGCACCTGCTCTGTGATAGTCTCAGGGTTCTGTTTAAAGTGCAGAGAGCATTATGAAAACCAAGGAACACACCAGGCAGGTCCGAGATACTGTTGTGGAGAAGTTTAAAGCCGGATTTGGATACAAAAAGATTTCCCAAGCTTTAAACATCTCAAGGAGCACTGTGCAAGCCATCATCTTGAAATGGAAGGAGCATCAGACCACTGCAAATCTACCAAGACCCGGCCGTCCTTCCAAACTTTCTTCTCAAACAAGGAGAAAACTGATCAGAGATGCAGCCAAGAGGCCCATGATCACTCTGGATGAACTGCAGAGATCTACAGCTGAGGTGGGAGAGTCTGTCCATAGGACAACAATCATTCGTACACTGCACAAATCTGGCCTTTATGGAAGAGTGGCAAGAAGTAAGCCATTTCTCAAAGATATCCATAAAAAGTCTCGTTTAAAGTTTGCCACAAGCCACCTGGGAGACACACCAAACATGTGGAAGAAGGTGCTCTGGTCAGATGAAACCAAAATTGAACTTTTTGGCCACAATGCAAAACGATATGTTTGGCGTAAAAGCAACACAGCTCATCACCCTGAACACACCATCCCCACTGTCAAACATGGTGGTGGCAGCATCATGGTTTGGGCCTGCTTTTCTTCAGCAGGGACAGGGAAGATGGTTAAAATTGACGGGAAGATGGATGCAGCCAAATACAGGAACATTCTGGAAGAAAACCTGTTGGTATCTGCACAAGACCTGAGACTGGGGCGGAGATTTATCTTCCAACAGGACAATGATCCAAAACATAAAGCCAAATCTACAATGGAATGGTTCAAAAATAAACGTATCCAGGTGTTAGAATGGCCAAGTCAAAGTCCAGACCTGAATCCAATCGAGAATCTGTGGAAAGAGCTGAAGACTGCTGTTCACAAACACTCTCCATCCAACCTCACTGAGCTCGAGCTGTTTTGCAAGGAAGAATGGGCAAGAATGTCAGTCTCTCGATGTGCAAACCTGATAGAAACATACCCCAAGCGACTTGCAGCTGTAATTGGAGCAAAAGGTGGCGCTACAAAGTATTAACGCAAGGGGGTCGAATAATATTGCACGCCCCACTTTTCATTTTTTTATTTGTTAAAAAAGTTTAAATTATCCAATAAATTTTGTTCCACTTCACGATTGTGTCCCACTTGTTGTTGATTCTTGACAAAAAATTAAAATTATATATCTTTATGTTTGAAGCCTGAAATTTGGCGAAAGGTTGCAAGGTTCAAGGGGGCCGAATACTTTTGCAAGGCACTGTATATATATATATATATATATATATATATATATATATATATATTTATATCAGAAACGGTAACAGTGGCAGTCAGATACCATTGTAATTCTTTTCAGGTCATTCATTGTCAGACAGAAGCAGTACGGCACAACGTTACGCTAAAAAAATAAGTTAAAAATATAAAAATGGCTTACCTCTTTGTCCTCTGAAAGACCATGCCAACCCAACATAATGTTTACTGCATATGAAACGTGAATGAATTCGCCGAGCTGGTGTTAAAGTCCGCGCAAGTTGATTCGGTCTTCACATTTTATCCTCCCGAGTTTTTGGTTTCCGGAAACGTATGAAGAAAACATCCTTCATGTGTCGTAATGTCTAGTCATTTCTACAAGTTCCAAAAAAGCAATGCGTGATCGACATGTTCGTTTTTGAAAGATTGCCGTAGAAAAGTAGCACTAATTACGTTGGGTCTGTGCGAGGGCGGGTCTATAATGTCCCACTTCGGCTTTACTTCCGCTTTACGATGCGACATCACGGTCTAAAAATAGCCTGCATGCCGTACGCCATTTTCATTCCGTTGTTCTGAGCGACACTTGGTTTGTTACAAACGACTCTCGAAAAATTGAGTTTCTATATCTATTTTTAAAAAATTTTCATTAGGGCTGTCAAAATTATCGCGTTAACGGGCGGTAATTAATTTTTTAAATTGAACACGTTAAAATATTTGACGCAATTAACGCACATGCCCCGCTCAAACAGATTAAAATGACAGCACAGTGCAATGCCAACTTGTTACTTGTGTTTTTTGGAGTTTTGTCGCCGTCTGCTGGCGCTTGGGTGCGACTGATTTCATGGGCTTAAGCACCCATGAGCATTGTGTAATTATTGACATCAACAATGGCGGGCTACTAGTTTATTTTTTGATTGAAAATTTTACAAATTTTATTAAAATGAAAACATTAAGAGGGGTTTTAATATATCATTTCTATAACTTGTACTAACATTTATCTTTTAAGAACTACAAGTCTTTCTATCCATGGATTGCTTTAACAGAATGTTATTAATGTTAATGCCATCTTGTTGATTTATTGTTATAATAAACAAATACAGTACTTATGTACCGTATGTTGAATGTATATATCCATCTTGTGTCTTATCTTTCCATTCCAACAATAATTTACAGAAAAATATGGCATATTTTATAGATGGTTTGAATTGCGATTAATTATGATTAATTAATTTTTAAGCTGTAATTAACTCGATTAAAAATTTTAATCGTTTGACAGCCCTAATTTTTATTTTTTTAATTTTTACTATAGTTGCTTGTGTTTGGAGACTCGACTTCTGGCACTCTTATTTCTTTCCCTACCGAGCAGTGGGTGCTGCTGAGCCCTTCCCCTGTCACAAAGCACTCACAAGTGGACATACTTTGAGCTTCCCCTCAGTGAAAGACCAGCATCCGCCACTTGTTTGGCTGGGCCTGTGTCTCAGGTGCGTGTATCGAGGGGATACTGTGTACCGATACAATATATTGTGAGCTGTGAGAAGGGCGCTCGAGGATTGTCTTCTACTTCCAGAGTTGGCTGAATTCAGAAGTAATAGTGAAGATGAGGTTCAGTGGTTCTTAACCTTGCTAAAGGTACCAAACCCCACAGGTTTTAACATGTGCATTCACCGAACCCTTCGGAATTTAATAATGTTTTTTTTTTTTTTTTTTTTTTTCCCAAATTCCAAACCAACATAGCTGAGCTGGCAAACTAATATCTGAGTGAAATCCCATTCAAATTTCTTCAAATTTACAACAAATAAATTGCCTTTTGCTGTTGATTTTAATATTCATACTGTTCCTTTATTGTTTTCATGTCTACATTCTCATTTTATTGACATATTAATATAATTTGTCTATTATACTTCCTGATAACAAGAGAGTCAACCTTCCACTGAGCAAACCAGATTCTCCTCCCATTATATAGAGGGTTAGCATTTAAAAGAAACATGAAATAAATCCTGTAAATTGGGGGCAAACCAGTCCAAAGCAACACTTTGCCTCAAGTCAGTGAATGAAAATAGGCCGAACTTACTCACTTAACTTATGAACCACTGCAGTGGATTTGGTAGTGGTTAGGAGTAAGATAGAAAGTTTGGTAAACAAGTTATGTTGTGACGTTTAAGCTCAATCTATCCCACTGACAGCTAATGAGTTACCTTAACAGCAGCGTATTTAGTCTGTTCTCAATGTAATTGTTATTATTATTATTATTACCGTATATATATAATATTTGTTCTTGGTCTTTCTTTTCAATATGATTCCCCCCAAAATGTGCCTTACAATCCAGTGCAACTTTTATATGCCCCCTTCCCCTTTTCATTGTACATTTTTTGGTCCGGTGCGATTCATAGTGGTAGTCTGAAAACTATGACACTTACCATGAATCTGTCCACTTGCCCTCTCTCAAAATTGTCAGTCTTGTTGTCTAGTTTGATCTCATCTGACTTGCCCTTTACTCCATACACCTGGAAATAAATATCTGCGTCGCTTCCGGCGTTGGCTATATCCGACGTCCAGATCCACAAGGACCAGGGATGCTCTGTAGGTCAACCACATCATTAAATATTGTTTGGTTTGAACTTATTTTGCACCAAATTATCAGCAACATACTTTTTTGCTTTCTGTGCCTAAGAGAGACCATCTCATAAAGTTCTCGCTCAATCAGTCCATCTCCTTCCTTCTCATCCAGCCATTTAGAGCATGGAAATGTTTGCTCTATACCCGTGAATGGACAGTACACCACTACCTGCAAAACAGGCAACATAAGGCTACAATGCGGTTGTTAGCATTTTTATTTCTTTTGTGTGGATGCTTCGTGCCTTCTCACAGTACCACCCGGCGCTGACCCCGTCGTTATCATGTCCGATGGTCACCCTGCTGAGGGGGCTGAGAAGCGCGGCAATTTCCACATTGAAGATATCGGTTAGGCCGCGTTCAAATTTGCCACCTTCCAGAAACACCTTGAATTGACAAGGAGTAACATGATATCGTGCTTTGCATTCCTTTACAAAACCCACATACTGTAAATAGTGAGATGACACTAAAACATCTTTGATAATGCATCACAAAAAAGAAACTGAATCTGCAGACCTTCCCACTGTTCTTGGAGCCTTTGCTGCCGTGCATTACAATGTGGATTTTGGAGTTGGTCCCAGCTCCACGGATGTTTCCAGTTACAATCTGGACATTGTACACAATCCCTGATAGCGATAGTTACATGTGAGACTGCATGGAGTGTCACTATGATTCACAGGACTCACGGCAACAGTATTACATAACTACTAAATGAAGCAGGAACAAGTCTATGTCAAGTAGCAAAATGTTTCTTATTCAATGAAAAACTTCAAATAGCCTTTTCTCCAACCTGTGGGTTGGCTTCCTCCCACCAAAATGTCTCTCTGTATCTTGCCATCATCTTCATCGATGGCAAACCAACGATTGATAGGAAATTCATAGACTAGTTTGTTCCCCAGATCATCGACAATCACCTAAAAATAGAAAATCAGAAAAATGCATGTAATGGACATTAAATTTGTAATTAAAGTAAAAAAAAGGGCAGGCATTTTCGTGGCCGTGTAAATGACAGCAAAGTAATACTACTTATCAGATATTACATGCAAATATATGGATGAAAACACAGACAAGACTGAAAAAACAGTTTCTGCTCTTGCACTCCTCTTTAAAAGAAACTGTATTTTATGCCAAAACAACTGTTGTGTTTGATAGAACAATATGTCTATATGCTACCATAGCAGATTCATGGCGCATTAAGCCCCCGAACTATTTTTAATTTGCCCATTTTACCCTGAAAACCCCCGTTTACAGAGGTCACGCAACCGCTTTTTGCTTAACCCAGCCATAAAACGAAGGTAATAATCATATTTATTATTCAAAATGTCTGTCATTTTTAGCTTAGAATCTTTAATGGATGTCTAATATTTCATTAAAAAAAAAAAAAAAAAAAAAACTTTGAAAAGTTATTCACTCACATATTTTAAACTTTTACACAACTTACATCACAATGAAAAAAATGGTGTCTGTAAAAAAGTCACTGATATTTACCTCATAACTATCGCTTCATTGTATTTTTTTTTTGTTTCTGTCACATTTTTCCCGATATGTTAGATGATAAATAATCGCCTCAAACAAATAAAAATTGGGAAAAAAACGTTTAAAAAGGTAAATATGTGAAAAACAAAATCTCGACCACTCCTTGTTATATTACCATGTTTCACCCATAAAACCCCCAAAAATCCAGCTGTATCTTAACACTCAGTGATACATGCTACGTGGAGTTTTTGGATCGAAACAAGGTAAGTACGCGATAATATCTCGTTAAAGTCATGGCGTCTGTAATTCTGCTCTCGCGTGCTCTCACCTCCAGATAGGGTTTTGCTGTTTAAAAAAAAACAAATTTAAATGCCCTCCTGTTCAAAATTTTTCTTCCCCCAGAACATTTTTAAGCTTTCCAATGATGTATCACACATGCATATCAGACAATTTTGAAAGTTGGCTAAATTGGGGGTCTAACAGCGGAACTTCAAGTCACCTGAGTGTTTTCCGCCATATATTTTTGGGAATTATAAGAATGAATGGGGGTGGGGGGGGGGGGGGTGAAGATAATTTGGACCAAAAAAAGTATGAACATGAATATACCATTGTTTAAAAAAATAAAAAAACGGACATTGCAAGCAGTTACTCAATACTTTTTACTGAATACTTTTTTAAAAACTTTTTCACTACTTTTACTTTTAGTACTTTTACTTGAGTAATATTATTTTGAAGTAACGCTACTCTTACATGAGTAAAACAAACAAACAAAAAAGCTCTCCTCATACATCTGCAAATATGGAAACATATTTTCCATTAACACACATTTTTTTCTCATTGATACACTTGTGTTGCAACATTCAGAGCACAGGTAGAAAAAAAAAAGAAACTCAATTCATTCTAGGTTGGTCAACATAAAAATAAAATAAAAAAATCGAAACCGATAGGACTTGTGGATAATAATGTAGAGCAACCAATATTAACCTAACTTTATGAAAGAGTGTAAATGCAGCCTTTGCTCAACATTGCATATCCACCAATTTAACTGTCCGTTTGATGAAAGCTAATCCCTTAATGGGCAAGGGTTTCCCTTTACATGTTGGTTAGGATGACATCATGAACATCCCATTTGTGTGTGCGTGGGTGTGTGTGCGTGTATGTGTGTGCGTATGCAACTGCTATGAGCTCATCTCACTGTATATCTGACTCAAATGAGATGACTGAGACGAAATAAGAGGATCACATATCTTAAGTACCTCTACAAAGGCAACTCCGAATGCATGAAGTGCACCATTTTTCAAAATCCTTTTAATTATTTGTTTTCCACTTTTCTTTAGAAAGAAACTTTTTGCAAAACAAATGGAAGGTTTTATATGCATGCTTTAGAATACCTTGTCGGCAAACCATCCGGCAGAAGTGCCCTTGTTATTATGGCCGATGGTGACCTTTCTCATTTTTCCCAAGTTAGGCGCTTCAACTGTGAATTTGTCCTCTGAGCCTTTTTCAAAGTTGTTTTTGTCTGTGTTTAGTAGCCTTTCCCCTGCAACGGGTGAACAAAACATTTTAGATCCCTCTGGATTCCTAATTTACCATTTCAGAGTTTGTATTCAAGAACAAATAGACGAGTACCGTCTATATTCCGTCATCAGAATCTACTAGACAACACGATGAAAATAAATTTTCTACAAAGAAGGTCACATTGACGCATTCGTCTTACCTGTATCTCCAAACTCTCCAAAGATATTGATGAAAACATCAGCATCTGTTCCACTACCTTTTATATCTGCAGTGAATACACTGACCATATACTTATTATCTGTAAAATTAACCAAGCATTTTAAATGTATGAGTTCATCTGAAGTATGTTGTATGTATAAGTATGTATGTTGTCAGTGTTTCATACATTTGGGCATGTCCATGGGGTCCGCGGTTCCCAACAAGTCACGGACAAAAAGGCGGTCTCCTTCCACTTTGCTGAGCCAGTTGTTACAAGCAAAATAGTACCTCAGGTGAGGCCTGATGACATCTGTCACCACCACCCTGTCCAAGAACCAGCTGGCATTCATACCCGTGTTATCATGCTCAATCCTGAAACAAAACATGACGCAACTAAATTTTGTCTTTTGACACTGACAAAAATTGCATCTTCATTTACCGAATCTTCTTCAGGGGACCAACATTGTGGGTTCTTATTCTAAACACATCAGTTTTGGCCCTCTCAAATGCTGTGCGGCTCCTGAAAATTTGAAAGATTTCTCATGGGATGGTCATACCAACACTAACATCATTTACAATATTACATTACAAGGAAAACATACCTTTTCTCTGTGCTGTTTGGGGTAAAATAGAATACAGTTTAACACCAGTATACATTTTTCATTTGTTGTCAGACTTTGTTATTACTGTATATGGTCATATGATATAGGGCTATACAAATAAAATTGAATTGAATTGAAATGAAATATACTGTGTAAGAACATAAATCAGTCAAAATCCTCCTAATGGAGGAGCTCACTTGCTGGCCAGATGGACTTTCGGAGTGATGCCGAATTCTCCAAAGAGAGTGACAAACACGTTGGCATCTGTGCCTGCTCCTCTCTCATCGCCTGTGACGGTAACCACTTCGTATACTGAAGAGGTTGAATCGAAATTTGCATAGCACACACAAAAAGAAGTGCCCATTGTTAGCGCACAAGTATTTCTTCGTACATCTGTGTATATGTATGTATGTAAGTACAGTATGTATGTGTGTGTGTATATATATATAAATGTATATATACACACACATACATATACACAAACCGTATATACAGTATATAAATATAGCATACGTTATATTGTGTACACTGTACACTGCGCATTGCGCTGCTGCTGTTGTGGACCTTGTTCAAAAATAATTTAATCAATATGTACTTAAACTCAAGTTGGGTTAGCTTAAAAAAGTGATTTTCAACTATTTCACTGATGCTCACTGTACTTAAAATTTGTACCATAATTTTCGGACTATAAGCCGCTACTTTTCTCCTTCATTTTGAATCCTGCGGCTTAAAGTCCAGTGCGGCTCATTTGATGATTTATTTGGGTTAATTGGTAACACTTTATTTGACCGCAGCGTCATAAGATTGTCATAAATCCGTCATAGTTATGACATGACACTAACATGGGCATTACTGAATGCTTATGACAGATGTCATTAAGTGTCATCCGGCAAATTATGTCACTAACTCCATTTATGTCCAGCTCAGATCTTTTTGATCCATTCAAAAGTGAGATCATTTGCCAGATGACACTAAATGACATCTGTAATAAGCATTCATTAATGCTCATGACAGTGTCATGTCATAATTATGATTGTCTATTGACAGTCTTATGGTGCTACTGGTCAAATAAAGTGTTACTAAATACCATAACAAGCAATTAATGAAACTACTGGTAAAGTAATTGAAGAAATAATTAGCACAGAACATGAATTTTGATTGTTATTCACATCTGTTGCACAGTAATGCATGCAAGGAGGCATGTTGGACGACAACAGTGTTGACAGCGGAGGTTGACTGTCAGTTGACAGTGATGCCAAATGAAGCTTCTTGAAGCAATGAAGCTTCACAGCCAATTAGTTCAAAGCTTCATGGTGGTTCATTTGGTCTTATGACAGTCATATGATGCTGCTCTCAAATAAAGTGTTACCGGTTAATATCTTTGGTGCAAAAATCCCATAATACAGTGAGGACAGCTGCGGCTTATAGTCCAGTGCGACATACAGTGGGGAGAACAAGTATTTGATACACTGTCAATGGGTTTTCCCATTGGCAGTGTATCAAATACTTGTTCTCCCCACTGTATCTGTGAACAAATTCGTGTCAAATTTGGTGGGTAGGGGCTCATAGTGAGGTGCACCTTAAAGTGCGAAAATTGCAGTAGTATACGTTATACTGTGTACACCGTATACTGCTATGGTGGACCTGGTTCGGACGTAATTTATTAAATATGTACTTAAACTCAAGTCGGGTTAACTAAAAAAATTGAGTTTGAACTCCTTCACTGATTTTCAGTGTACTTCAAATTAGGGCTGTCAAAATTATCGCGTTAACGGGCGTTAATAAATTTTTTAAATTAATCATGTTAAAATATTTGACGCAATTAACGCAGATTCCCCGCTCAGACAGATTTAAATTACAGTACAGTGAAACGCTCACTTGTTGTGTTTTACGGGGTTTTGCCGGGTGCGACTGATTTTATAGGCTTCAGCACCCATGAGCATTGTGTAAGTAATTATTGACATCAACAATGGCGGGCTACTAGTTTATTTTTTGATTGAAAATTTTACAAATTTTATTAAAACGAAAACATTTAGAGGGGTTTTAATATAGAATTTCTATAACTTGTACTAATATTTTTCTTTTAAGAACTACAAGTCTTTCTATCCATGGATCGCTTTAACAGAATGTTAATAATGTTAATGCCATCTTGTTGATTTATTGTTATAATAAACAAATACAGTCCTTATGTACCGTATATTGAATGTGTATATCCATCTTGTGTCTTATCTTTCCATTCCAACAATAATTTACAGAAAAATATGGCATATTTTATAGATGGTTTGAATTGCGATTAATTGCAATTAATTACGATTAATCAATTTTTAAGCTGTAATCAACTCGATTAAAAGTTTTAATCATTTGATAGCCCTACTTCAAATTTGTAGTTTCAGGCGTTACCTTGATTTTTAGCATTTTCCATCGAAATTCGAAAACTAAGTGAAAAAAAGTGTTTAAAAAGTGTTTAACTATCATAAAAAAAACTTTTTAAAAAAACTTTTGGAAAAGTTGTCTATTGCTAGAGGTGGGTAGCAACGGGTTACATTTTCTCCGTTATATTTACTTGATGCAACATTTTGCGAAAAATGTACTTCTAAGAGTAGTTTTACCCCGCCATACTTTATACTAGAGTAGATTTGTGAACAAGAAACACTCTGACTCAGCTACGCTAGTCGTTACAATTTTGCTCTCTATTTTACATAGTAGATATTACTTACGTACTCTACCAGTTTCACCAATGAGACATTGCAACATTAATCTCTTGACTCCAATATACCAATCAGATGTTACAATACAGTCACATGACCACACTCAAAATTGCAGTCAGAAGTCTTATGATCACACCGGCCTGTTCCATCACATTGTTTCTTTACTACAGTTCCATATGATATAAACTATTTCTCTAAGAGCGCTGCTGTCAACCCTCTTACTCGAAAGCGCGGACTTCAACCTCTTTTTCAGTTTTTATTTGCCACCAATGGATCAGGGAAAACCGGAGTTAAGAATATATGAAATATGTTTTGTCCACTAGAGGGCACTCATGATCTTTGGACTGGTGATGTTTCATTTCTGTAGATTTTTTAGCTGAGGAATTCAGTTATTTTTGTAATTATATTTTGCCTAGAATGGTCATGTAAAATGTTATAGTACAATATAGTAATAACAACGATTCATATAGGTGACATTGTACTGAAAAAATATACCATCTTTAAAATAAAATCTGAAATTGTAAGCAGTTGCTCATTAGTTATGTATTCTTTTCACTGAATACTCTTTTACTTGTACTGTGTTTGAGTAACTTTTTTGGATGACTATATTTACTTAATTAATATTATTTTTAAGTAACACTTCCCTTAGCCTTAGTACCTCTCCCTATTTGTGTGTAACAGGTTGCTTAAAGTAGAAGAAAACATGCCGTTGATAGAAATCATCATGGACAGAATAAGCACTAGCAGTATGCCTTTGATACTCCGGAACAATAACATCTATTAAAAATGTTTTGGAATCAGTATCTTTTTCTAAAGTGGGCTCGCATTCACAAACCTACCTTTCTTTTTATGGTACTCATCTTCATAGTTCTCCACCATTTCTGCCTGATAATTGCGAAGCTCACTCTCGTAGATTTCCACATAATTTTCCACCTTCTTCTTCTTCCCTTTGGTCTTCTTGGCATCTTCATTACTGTTTACGGATCCTTTTTTCTTTTTGTCTTTCTTCTTCTTCCCTTCCTCATCCCCTCCTGCTTGTTCCTCCTCTTTCTCTGAGTCCTTCTTGGATTTTTTATCCTTTGATCCCATCCTGTCTTTTGATACCTAACCTGATGCTTTCTTAGCAGTCACAATCACATTAGGAAGATGACGCCCTCTTGTTTCATCCTCAAAGTCATATTTGTCGTCTTCATTGTCTGTGCTCTGCGACTAGTCGCCCAAGTCAAAAAGGCACACTTCTTCGTTTTTCCTCTTCTTTAAAGCGTTGGCTTGAACTTTTGTTCTTTGCGCGTCCTACAGCAGTTGGCTATTCAGTGCTGAAACCTTCATCACAGTCCCCCTCCTCCTTCTTCTCTCTCTGCTCTAAAAACTCCTCACTCACCTTCTGACTTTTCCTCTTGGGCTTTAGATGCCAATCCTCCGACACGTCGTCATCCACATCTTTTGTTTCCTCCTCGACTCTCTGCTGTTCTTTTTGGTAGGTATCTTTAATTTATGTACTACCCTGAAACCGATTCCTGCGTGTTGTGGTGAAACTTGATTAAACTGACCTGTGACTGCACAGGAGTGACCTACAGGTCTGACTAGTTCTTCTTTGCCTGTAATGTTTTGGCAGACTTTGGGGAAACCCCTCACCATAACAACACATAGTGCGACCTCATTAAAAATGCAAAAATGATCATCTTAATGAGGTCATATGACAAAGGAAGGAACATGCACCTCCTTTGGTGTCAAAAAAAGGAAAATTACATAAAGGGTGATTGATTTAAAGAGGACAACATAATAAAATAGTGTGTATTTATGAATGGCAAAACTATAAAAATGTGATCACTGTAAAAATAGTATGTCAATTTTTTTTTATTGCAGATATTGATCGCAATAAAACATTTGGAGAACATGATTCCATTTCTTGTTTTTATTCAAAATTACCGGTGGATGTGCAAAACAGGTCAATAAATCACAATTTATTAAATTATTGGGAAAAATAGCATACGAGAACGTGATATCAGAAAGCAGCGCTCCGGAGCCTTGCCAAACTTTCTCCTGGCATTACGGCCTCCAGACGGGCTTTCTCCTGCTGTCCTCGGTAATTCCAGGGATGGTCCGACTCTCACCCCCGGGTGAAACGACGAAGTCTCGATATATGTCCATCAACGCACAGTAAGTGTTGCTGTGAAGCACATCAACTTATCTTCCCTTGCCTAACAGTGTTTTCCACCTGTAAACAAACGAACAAAAACTTGTAACACTTGAATTTATGCGGTGCCATCCAACACGTACTGATTAGCAACAGGCTAGCAGCAGCAGCAGTAGTTGTTGTAAAAATTATTAAACTTCATAATTACAATCATCATCGTAATATCAATAGCAAAGGCAACAAGTTGTGTAATGCGCCAGATTTTAGGTTTCGTATTTTTTGAGCACATACCTTCCATAACACAGCCGTGTTTGTGTATGAGGACACATCCAACTTTGTGGCTGTGCAGGTACTGGAATGCCTAGGAGCTTTTCAGGTTCCTGATGGTGTTTCCATCCACTGCCGTAGAGTAAAAAAAATACGATAATACTACTTGCGGTCACCCTCAGCCACTTCTTTATGTTGTCTTACCATGTCGAGATGGCAGAAGGATGCAATATTTCCAAATCGTGTTTTTTCAAGGTTTTTAGTGAGTGATGCCACTCCAGCGCCATTGAAGTCAATGGTAAAAAAACTGAAAACGGAAGTCGCGGGCAGACATAAGGAAGTAAAGCAGAAGTACCTCAGAAACTTGTCTTTAATACATTCAATTGACGCTCGCCCAAAATATGAACGTGTCCATGAACGATCGTTCATTGAACACGTTTATGCACAACACTGATGGTGGCTGCATCGTTCTGTAGGGATGTTTCTCAGCAGCCGGACCTGGAAGGCTTGTAAAGATAGACGGCAGAATGAATATCAGAAAATACACCGAAATCCTGGGGTACAATCTTCTTCAGTCTGCAAGAGAACCACGGCTTGGGAGAAGATTTATTTTCCAGAAAGGCAATGATTCAAAGCATACTGCAAAGCTACACAGGAATGGTTAAAAAAGAACCAGTTAAATGTTTTGGAGTGGCTGAGTCAAAGTCCAAACCTCAATCCTACAGAGAGTTTATGGCTGGACTTGAGAAGGGCTGTTCATGCCCGATATCCGTGCAACCTGACAGAGCTTGTGCAGTTTTACAAAGACGAATGAAGCTAAATTGCAGTGGTCGATGTACAAGACTATTGAGATTTAACCACTCAGACTCACTGCTGTGATTGCTGCCATAGGTGCATCAATGAAATACTGCTTTGAAGGGGGGTGAATAATTATGCAAACAATTATTTACATTTATATATTTTTATTTCATTGATATTACTCTGTAGACATCTTTTTTCAATTTAATATTACAAAGTTTTTTTCAATAAATTTTTGGGTGAAAATGCCAAATTGTTTTGACCATGATTGATTAAAGAATGCAATAAAAGGGGAAAACATCCGAGGGGGTGATAGGCACTGTAAATTAAACACACTAGTATTATGTTGTAGTTATCTTTGATGACTTTGCTATCCACAGTGACATTTCTTTCTAAGTCAGAACACATTGCAACGGGGTTGACAGTCTGATGATGATGAACCTAACCCCAACCTGTTGAACAGGTAAAGAGAGAACATGGCAACAGCAGAATCCCAACAGAAGCATGTTCATAGTTTAATAGTCTGGTATTCTGACCTTCTTGCATCATAAACCTATCTTAATATATTTGGAGCGTTTCTGACCACGACTAGTACAGTCAGTGTGATTAGATGAGTGACTGACCGCCAATGCATACATCACGACTGTGACATTAATAGGCCAACAGTGGTATAAAAAAGTATCTGAACTGTTTGGAATTTCTCACATTTCTGCATAAAAACACCATAAAATGTGATCTGATCGTTTTCAAACTCACACAGATGAAAACACCACCCTAAAACCACCCACACATTTATGGGTTTTCATATTTTGATGAGGATAGAATGCAAACAATTACAGAAGGGAGAACAATAAGTAAGTGAACCATCACATTTAATATTTTGTGGCAAATTGGTTTTAATTGCTCCTTAAGTCTCTTTAGGATGAGGGTCCACTTACTTATTTTTCCCCTTTCTGCCATTGTTTGCATGCTATTAAAACATGAAAACCTATAAATGTTTGGATGGTTTTAGTTAAAGCAGACACCGTTTCTACATCTGTGTGATTTTGACAAAGATCAGATCACAATTGATGATGATTTTATGCATAAATGTGAGAAATTCCAAAAGGTTCAGATATTTTTTCATACCACTGTATAAGGTTACTGAATATGCCTAACTTTAAACATGATGTAAAAAAAAAAATAATAATAAAAAAAAAAAACACACAACCAGTTAATTAACAGTAACTAGAAGATAACCATCAGTTAAAGAGAGAATTAGAAAAAGTTATGAATGGCAATTCAATTATGCTTAAATATTTTGCTTATGTTATTGCTCAATACATACCACATGTGTGAATGTCAGAAATGAAATGTAATACAGCTCAACCCATTAAAAGAGGTAAAAAAAAACATCCAAAACTAGACAATACTACTAAATAGCTACTTAACACAGACCAAGTTTACAACGGAACTCTGGAAAATAATGAGACACCTTCATAATGAGACATTTTTTTAAAGTTTGCAATTTAGGTAACGTATATGAACATTTTTATTTTACTCTATAAAATGCTAACGACCAAACAAATATTGCCATTATACTTGGAGCGTTCAATTGCAGAAAAAAAAGTGTTTGCTAGGCCTGTGCTTTTTAATGTAGTTCTCTTTATTGGCAGCAGAGGGAGACATCTGTTTGCAAATAATTTACCTGGTGGTTTTATGTGTTTCTGGATATTTCTTTAACGTTACAGGTTAGATCGTATTTCGGATCCATTTTTCAAAGCATTTTTCTATTTTCATTGGAGGTGATTATTCACTGCCACTATGGCGTAAGGAAAAAAAAAAAAAAAAAAAAAAAAAAAAAGCATCACAATGACTAATATTTGGATGACTATGTACACATAAAGAAAAGGAACAAATACATCAACACAAGAGAAAATCTAAAAGGTTAGAAACTGATAACCGCCTAGATGACCTGTCTTATGTTTACAAATGGCCTATCAGTGATAAAGTTACAGGAAAGGGAGTTCCACAAGTCTTTCAAGAAAAAAAAATTCCAGGCAGCAATCTTAACAAAATATAAACTGGACATCCCAACGTATTGACACTGAGGAGCAATTAGGCAACAGTGGATTCTCATACTTCAGACCCAGACGTTTATCTGCAGCATGTTTGAACATAGATTCAAAGGGCTTATATCTTACACATCATCTGAGTTCAACCCAAGATTCTTGCTTGGTCCGTGATAGTAGGACCCTTTTTTCTACTGGGGATAAACTATTGAGTCAATTCGAAATAAATTAGACATTTTCTTTGACAAATTTCTTTTGTTTTCTCAACCATACATGACCATCTTATGTTATTTATCTTAATTGTCAAACACATTTTTTTTTCAAAGCTACTAAAACTCAGGTATTTCTATTTTTAAATCATTCAGTCAGTCATTTTCTGTACCACTTCAACTCACACACTCTGAAGTGGTTGCCAGCCAATTGTAGCGCAAATAGCCAAAAACAAGCTTACAATTGTAATTTACAAATTTAAAAATCTAGAAAATATAAAACTTTTAATCATGACAATGTTCAACTTTATATCTCAGAACTGTATGCCTTTACTTTGAAAATTTTCTGTCTTAAAAATAGGGTGCATAAAATAATAAAACATTATTGTCATGTTTTTATGGCTTCAATCTTTAAAATATCCCTCTTATAAAAAAATATTTGACTTTTTTTTTTTTTTTTTTTTTTTTAAACCTGTCCTGTTCAGCTGTTTGACACAGAGAATGGAAGTCTAAGTGCCCGGATTCTGAACAGTTTTAATGTTTCACATTGAGAGTCTGACATACTCCCATTGTGATCATTCAAAATACCTTTTTATTATGACAAAGCAGCGAACAGGAAGGGATTATGGGGGGACAGAAGAAAAGAAATACAAGAGAAGAAAGAAAAGAAACACATACACAAACAACAACAAGAAATACATTGAACATCTAAACTAGTTACTAATATGCTGGTGCTATCGTCAGCGAGATGTATTTCCGGTTTACACCATGTGGGGGCCTATTGGCCAGTGAAAGAGGAGAATGGGGGTGGGGGTGTCTATAAGACTATAAGCTAAGTGATTGAAAGGGGTAGAGTGTACACAAATCAGTTCTGTGATCTAGAACCCAGTAATCGTGTGAATCTCTTATGAGTGTAAGCCCGTTGGCGACCAACCCTACGCCGCCGCATCGCCAATCCCGGCACCGGAACCCCCAACCCGAGCATGCCCTACCACATCCAGCAGCACGCAAGCCCCACCGGGCGCGCGACAGCCACGCAGACGGGCGGAGAAACCGCGCGGGCGCCAACCCAGGGCCACGGCCCCCACCCAGCCAGCCCGGGGAGGGAGGGAATATTTGACATTGTTCATAAAATAATGGGAATGCAAAGACAAAAATGACAGATATGGATGGATGGACGGACGGACGGACGGACGGACGGATGGATGGAATCATACGTAATAATCCATTCTACACTCAAACATGTCTTCATAAAACCTCAATTTACAGTACAATTTTTTTCTTTCACATGAAACATTTAAAAATATTTTTTAATTTAATTTAATTTTTTTATTTTTTTGTAATTATTTTATTTTAAAATAATTGCATATGAGGCAATGTAGGGATGCTGAACATTGTCCACTCAGGCACAAGAAAATGAAAGGATTTTACATTAATGTTGATGATTCCTTGTTACAAAATGCTTTGTTGTCTTAACGTGTTTTCTTTAGAAATCTTGTAACATTCATAGTTATTCATTTATCAAAACAGTGGTAAAGGTAAATGGTGTTATACTTATATAGCGCTTTTCCACCTTTGATAATTGACAATTTTAACAATCTTGAGAGATTCAAGTAATACAACTAAACAATTAAGACTGAAAAAAATATTTTTCTTTTTAACTTTCTGTAAAATGTAATTTTAAATAAATGCAGTTTCTGTTAAGGAATAAATCAGGACACCCCCACATTCAATCTCACTTAAAATGGATAAATCATACACAGGGTATCACATCAGGTGCACATGATTAAAACATCATTACCCAGTTTTTTTGAAGGAGGCTTGCCTTATTTGAACCTCATGCTTCGTTTGGTGTGCCCCTGACTGTTGAAATGAGAGAAAACACCATGGTGATATCAAAGGAGCTGTCTGAAGCCTTCAGAAAGAAAATTACATTCCACTGTCAGGAAAATAGTCTACAAGAGGAGGACATTCAAAACAACTGCCAACATGCCCAGGTCTGGCCGTCCAAGCAAGTTCAGCCTGAGAGCAGACAACAGGACGTTAATAGAAGTCTCCAAAACCCTTAAAATGTCATCACGGGACCTACAGCAGACTCTTGCTACTGTTCGTGTGAAAGTCCATACCTCTGCAATGAGAAAGAGACTTCAGAAGTTTGACCTTCATGGGAGGTGTGCAAGGAGGAAACCTTTGCTCTCCAAGAAGAACATGAAAGCCAGACTGAAGTTTGCCTGAGTGAATGTAGCCAAAGACCAGGACTTCTGGAAGAATGTTCTGTGTACAGATGAATCTAAAATTGAATTATTTGGACACCAAAACAGAGGACATGTTTAGCGTAAACCCTATACAGCAATCCGGGAAAGAACCTCATACCAACTGTGAAGCATGGAGGGGGAAGTGTCATCGTTTGAGGATGCTTTGCTACTGCAGGACCTGGCCAGCTCACCATCATAGAATCCACCATGAATTCTATCGTGTATCAGAGGGTACTTGAGGAACATGTAAGATCATCTGTGAAAAAAATGAAAGCTGAAGCAAAACTGTACCCTGCAACATGACAATGACCCAAAACATACCAGTAAATCCACCAATGACTGGCTGAAAAGGAAGAAATTGAGAGTCCTGGAATGGCTGAGTCAAAGCCGACATCTTAATCCCATTGAGATACTGCGGGGTGACTTGAAACGGGATGTACATGCAAGAAACCCCTCAAACATCTCACAGCTGACAGTATTCTGCGTTGAGGAGTGGGACAAACTTTCTTCAGACTGATGTCAAAGACTAGTAGATGGCTACAAAAAGCGTCTCACTGACGTTATTTAAACCAAAGGGTGTAACACTATGCATTAGGTGGTAGGGTGTCCTAACTTTTTCCTCAGTAAGAATATGCATTTTTGTTGACATATTTGGTTTAATGAGTAAAACATTGTTAATTTTAGTTGTTTACCTGCAATTAAATCACTTTCTTTTCCAGAAATAAAGAAGAACAAGATCAGACATTGAACATTTCTTAATAAAGAACTGAATATTTCATGGGGTGTCCTAATTTTTGCACATGACTGTAGGTGATTAAGAAATATAATCCATGTAAAAAAAAAAAATTAAAAAAAAAGACGAAAAAGAAAAATTGCCTGAAAACAAACTTTAGGGTTTGTAGGTCAAAACGGATGTACTGTTCAGACGGAAATGAAGAGGAAGTTGCAAATATGCAAAGGAACACAGTGACTTTCATCTTGGCTGACCAAGAGCTCAGAGATACACCATTACCACAGTTCAATCCGTGTTTTTACAAGAGGATCATATCACACAGAAAGCAAAACACTGATTAATTTGACCACCCAAAGAAGAGTGTCTTCCAATTGCAACATGTTTGTGTGCTACTTATGCAACTGGTGTTGAAGGTCACGTGATTCTAATTCTTTCTCCTTATTGCATTTCGGTGAGTTACGCTGTCATGTACGAAAACAATAATTTTGCATACAGTAAATCCAATAAAAGTGCCAAAGCATCTGCAGTGACGCTGAACTGGAATCCCTCTGAATAGCTTCAATATTTCCCTGCTCACATCACAATATGCCAAATTACTTGATGCTACTGTTTGCTTTGTTATGTAACCCTAGGTTACCTCATATTAAGCCAATGTTAGATTAAATGATGTAATTTAATATTATACTATGTTATCATACAATACAGTTAGGCTCAAGAAGGAAGCTATGATGCAACGTACTATATTCTTCCTGTACTGGACACACAATAGATTGGTATACAGTTCAAAATGAGCGGAAACAAACAAAGGGACTTTCCTCAATAGTATCTGTTTAACAATATGTTCTTCCTTTTGAGAGAATCCCAAAATCTAAACTCAAAGGTTGACCCTTCCACCCTCTTCCCCAGATGCAATAAGCATTCTGCCAGCTGGGTGATCCAATATTTATTATCCTAAAGTGGGTTTTTGTGATTTATTCAAAGAATATTATGAGATCCAGAATGTCGGTAAGATACTTGATGGAATATTTATTGATGTGGTATGTCGCCTTGAGCAGTCAGTATCAGGAAAGGAAGGAAGATATAATAATCATTGGAGTCTATATCTGAGTTCCACCACTTATCCTAAACGTGTTTCTTTTAAAGTGACAGACAACATCTGGTATAAATTATCTTCATGTGAAAGATGGTTACTCAATGTATTGAAGTATGCAAATTGCACATTTTTTTTAGAATAATGGAGAAAATAATATCAAAGCAAAAGATAAATGACATTACAGTGATCCCTAGTTTTTCGCGGTTAATGGGGACCAGAGCCCACTGTGATAAGTGAAAAACCGCGAAGTAGTTTTTTTTTTTTTTTTTTTTTTTTTTTTTTTTTTTAAACCTGTCTTGTTCAGCTTCTTTGATACAGGAGAATTTTATTTTATGTATATTACATTCTTTATATATTTTTTGTGTATACGGTACACTAGTTTGAAAAGTAAAGTGTAGCTTAGTCTCAGGGTTGGAGACCAGGGTTTCTGAGCTAGAAGCACGGCTCTGCACTCTAGAGACGAAAGCTAGTCCTAGCTATAGCCAGGTAGTGGCAGGGCCCGCAGGTCGTGCTTGCAGTAGTAGGATTGCTAGCGCAGTTAGCCCCCCAGCGAGCCCCGTGCAGCCGGGGGAAATTAAGGACGGATTTGTGACTGTACGGGGGAAGCGCAGTGGTAAACGCACAACCTTAGTGCACCAGCAGCTTCACGTCAGCAATAGGTTTGCCCCCCTCAGCGACACACCGGCTGAACCAGACACTCTCGTAATTGGAAGCTCCATAGTTAGAGACGTGAAGCACCCGGTGGTGTCTGTCAGGTGTTACCCAGGGGCCAGAGTCGGTGACATCGAAGGAAACCTCAGGCTCTTAAAGCAGAGTAGGAAGAGGTTCCGCCGTATCGTGATTCACGCAGGCGGTAACGACGCCCGGCGGAGACAGTCTGAGGTGCTTAAATTAAACGTAGCCTCGGTGTGTAAACTTGCTAAGTCGATGGCGGACACCGTAGTTTTCTCTGGTCCTCTGCCTAATTTGGTCAATGATGAGATGTACTCTAGATTCTCATCATTTAACCGCTGGTTGTCTAGATGGTGCCCAGAAAACGATATAGTCTTTGTTGATAACTGGCACGCGTTTTGGGGCAAGTCCGGGCTCATGCGCCGAGACGGCATTCATCCGACTTGGGACGGTGCTGCTCTCTTAACTCGAAATTTGGCCGCCAAACTAAGTCTCCCAAAGTGACACTTCAGAGTGGGGGCCCGGGCGCAGTGTTGTAGTGTAAAACACAACTCTGTTAGTAGTGACCACTCGCCTCTTTCCGAGCTGTCACAAATCCAAAATTCAGGACAGAAGATAGAGACTGTGTCCGTGCCTCGTATAGTGAACAGGGGAAAACAGAGTACTATAGGAACGAGACCAAAGAATTTAATACATATAGCCCCTGATAGCAGTGAAAATAAAATAGCTCTTAATAAATATATAAAATGCGGATTATTAAACATCAGGTCAATTTCGCCCAAATCTCTGTTAGTTAATGACTTAATTGGGGATTATAATATTCATATTTTGGCCCTGACTGAAACTTGGCTTCAGCAGGATGACTTTGTTAGACTTAATGAATCCACACCCCCAAGTCACGTGAATTTTCACACAGCTAGAAGCACGGGCCGTGGAGGGGGGGTGGCAGTAATATCACACTCTTGTTTAGGTATGAGCCCAAAAAGTAAATCTAATTACATTTATAACTCCTTTGAAAGCCTAGCACTATCAATTATAGACGCTAACTGGAAGAACCAAAAACCAGTTCTTTTCATAGTGGTTTACCGTCCCCCTGGTCCCTACTCACAGTTTTTGTTAGATTTCTCTGACTTTTTATCTAGTATTTTGCGAAGCTGGGATAGAATTATAATTGTAGGGGATTTTAATATACATGTTGACGATGAAGGTGACTCCCTTGGTAAGGCCTTTAATGACCTACTAGATGGGACTGGCTTCATTCAAAATGTAAATAAACCAACTCATAGTCACAAGCACACCCTGGACTTGATTTTAACCTACGGTACGGAGATTAGTGATCTTAGTGTCCATCCCCACAACCCCGTACTGTCTGATCATTTTCTAATTACCTTTCAGTTTGTGCTTCAAGATAATCCGCCACTAGTGACTAGAACTCAGATGAAAAGGACATTAGGTGATCGCTCTGTTTCAGAGTATAAACAGATAATTCAGCCTATATTTGCCTCCATGTCATCTAATTATGAAGGAATAATGTCCGGCCTTGCTGTTAATGACGAGTTTGTTGATCGTGTTATGTTTACGTTTCGTACTACCCTCGATGTCGTCGCTCCCTCCAAATTAAAGTTTGTCAAGCCGAGACGAGCCTCTCCCTGGTATAATGCTGAAACGCTCTCTTAAACAATCGACACGTAAATTAGAAAGACTTTGGCGCCGTTCCAACACAGAGCACACCCTCTCTGCCTGGAAACACAGCTTAGTGACATATAAGCAGGCCTTGCGTACGGCTAAAACCAGATATTACTCATCCTTAATAGAGGAAAACAAAAATAATCCTAGGTTTCTGTTCAGCACTGTAGCAAGGCTGACAAACAGTCACAGCTCAATAGAACCTTATATCCCAACCACCCTTAGCTGTGATGACTTCCTAAAAATTTTTAACAATAAAATCGCAACTATTAGAAATAAAATAAATGAATCACTTCCAGTTATTAGATCTGATAAAGTGCAGACAAAGAATTCGGAATCTCCTATAAACCCCTCTAAAATATTAAATAACTTCACCACTGTAGACCAAATTGATGTAATTTCAATTATAATGTCCTCCAAACCATCAACGTGCCTCCTCGACCCAATCCCAACCAAACTTTTTAAAGAGACCCTGCCTCTAACTATTGACACTATCTTAAATATAATAAATACCTCATTAGTTACTGGCTACATGCCGCAGTCCTTTAAATATGCAGTTATTAAACCGCTCTTGAAAAAACCTACTCTTGATCCTGAAATTTTGGCCAATTATAGACCTATTTCTAACTTACCATTTCTCTCCAAAGTCCTTGAAAGAGTGGTAATTAAACAGCTCTGTCAGCACCTACAGGACAATAGTTTATTTGAACAGTTCCAGTCTGGCTTTCGAGCTCATCATAGCACTGAAACCGCATTAGTTAAAGTAACTAATGACTTGTTACTTGCCGCTGACGTTGGATTAGTCTCGATCCTGGTTCTGTTGGACCTGAGCGCTGCCTTTGACACAATTGACCATAATATCTTATTGCAGAGATTAGAATGTGACATAGGCATTAGAGGAGCAGCCCTCTGCTGGTTTAAATCATATTTATCTAATAGGTACCAGTTTGTCAATGTAAACCAACAATCATCATCGTACTCTAGAGTTAGTTATGGTGTGCCGCAAGGATCTGTCCTCGGGCCCATCTTGTTTACGCTGTATATGCTTCCTCTAGGTAATATCATCAGAAAACATAGCATTAACTTTCATTGTTATGCTGACGACACACAACTGTATTTATCAATTAAACCTGAGCAGGTCAGGCAAGTAGAAAAACTAAGCGCCTGCGTCCGAGATATAAATACTTGGATGAGCACTAACTATCTTCTGCTTAACCCTGAAAAGACAGAAGTCCTTATAATAGGCCCGAAAAGTGTTAGAGACTCTTTAGCTGCCCAGATAGTGACTCTGGACAATGTAAGTGTAGCCTCCAGCACCACAGTTAAAAACCTAGGAGTTTTATTTGACCCTGACTTATCGTTTAAAGCACACATTAAACAAACCTGTAGAACGGCTTTCTTTCACCTGCGCAACATCGCCAAAATTAGAAATATTTTATCTAAAAGCGATGCAGAAAAATTAATTCACGCGTTCGTTACATCGAGATTGGATTACTGTAACTCCCTACTTGCAGCTTGTCCTAAAAGCTCTCTAAAAGGTCTTCAGCTAGTACAAAACGCAGCAGCAAGACTTTTAACAGGAACCAATAGAAGAGAGCACATCACCCCTGTGCTCCAGGCACTTCACTGGCTTCCAGTCGAGTTTAGAATTAAATTTAAAATACTTCTTCTTACATTTAAGACCATTAATGGGTTGGGGCCACCTTATCTCACCGATGCTCTGGTTCCATACCGCCCCAACAGAACACTCCGATCTCAGAATGCAGGTCTACTGGTAGTTCCCAGGGTTCATAAAAGTACTGTCGGAGCTAGAGCCTTTAGCCACCAAGCCCCTGTTTTACGGAATCAGCTTCCAGCTAGTATTAAAGAAGCCGAGACAGTCTGCACATTTAAGATTAGATTAAAAACGTTCCTATTCGACAAAGCTTATGGTTAGGCTAGTTGAAGTCGGAGTAGACTCACAGTTTAGTCTAAGCTGCACTAGAAGCTATAATGCTGGGGGCAGTACAGCCGCTGAGTTCTATCTCCTTTTCTTACTCTACCTACCACTTGTCTTACTTTATTTCTATTTTCCAATGTTAATATCTAGTTGTCTAGTCTCTTCATCACTAGTCACCTGGTGTCCCCTTTCCCCTCTCCCCTCTGGGGAGGGGCTATTTTTCAGCTGCAGCCTCCTGACTGTCCGGACCCCTGGCTGGATAGACGTCCTCGCTGCTACCCCCGTCTCATCTGACTAGAGGGACTTCTTCTTGCACCTTCACTCCACTGTATTTTTACGGACTATAATTTTGCTTGCTAATTCCCATTAGCCGTTCTGGGGTTCCTGTCTGTCCGTCCTGGGAGTGGATCTCTCCTGACTGTGGTACTCCCCAAGGTTTCTCATTTTTCTCCCAATTGACTCTGGAGTTTTTGGAGTTTTTCCTTGCCGGCATGGAGGGTCTTAAGGATAGGGGATACCCAGGACTTGAACTGCATCTATTCATCTTTGTTGCTTCATTTCTAATTGTGTATCATATTGCCTCTGTAAAGCCCTTTGAGACTTCTGTTGTGATTGAGGGCTATACAAATAAAATTGAATTGAATTGAATTAAATGCAATATTAATATACAATAACATGCATAAGATGAAGAAAATGTACTCACCCAACTGATGATCTTGATAAATGAAGAAAAAATTCCAGAACAATGGATATGAAGATAAAGATGATTTATTGAGAAGAGTAGACAGGCAGCAAGGATTTGTTTTTGTTCTTCAACGCGTGAGGATTCTGGGACTTGTAAATTAAGGCGGCTTGAGCATGAATCCCGCAGCATTCCCACACATGATGAGAGTCACGCGATCTTTGTGGGCCTTAAAACCTCGCTTCTTCACTTCTTCCTTGAAAAGGAACGTCCTGGATGGCATCCTCTTCCAAAAAAGGCCAGTCTCGTCCATGTTATACGCTCCGGGAGATAGCCACCCTCTTCAATTACTTTGGCAAATTGGTCCTCAACGTAACGAAGAGCAGCGTCATGGTCCGCCGAGGAGGCCACTCCATGCAACGTAATGCTGCAAAGTCCAAACCTCTTTTTGAATTTTTCGAACCAGCCCTTGCTGGCAACAAAACTAGAATTTTCTTCACTTGAAGCACTGGTACTAGGCTGTGGTTCATCTTTGTCGTAGTCAGCATCACCTCCACCCTCATTCAACTCTCTTTCAGGAATGAGGCTATCATACAGCGCTTTGGCTTTTGCCCTAATCATGTTTGTGTCAAGACTCACCTTTTTTTCCCGAAAGTCCGATCTCTACACTGTTAGTGCATTTTCCATGTTTACAATCGTCTTGTTGCGAGGAGTCACAACTCGCTTAGTGTCCCTGGAAAACGACATTGAGGCGGTCTTTCGGATTTTCGCCTCCTCTCTTTTTATGTAACGAGCGTTTGATCTGTTTAGTCCGTAATGGCGTGCAACAGACACATAGCTGTGGCCAACTTTAAGCATGTCTACTATTTGAACTTTCTCGTGCACCGTCATCATTTTTCTTTTCTTCTTGGGTTCGCTAGAGGATTGAGCAGGCGGAGGACGCTATGGAGCCATTTTCCTTCGATAGCAGCAAGGTTAAACATCTCGGCCAATAAGCTTGCGATATTCCCGAGTGATGCTGGCCAGCGAATCAGAGCGGTGGAATATGAGTTAGGCAGGCTCTCCTTGCCTTCTGTTAGGGAACGGCCAGATTTTACACCATATTTTCTCCATTATTTTAAATTTTTTATGCATGTATATGTAGCCCTTACCCACGTGACACGCTGGGTGGGCTCTGGGTTCGAATTTTTAGTGTAAGTGGTGCTGTTTCTAGAATTTGAATAAAGTATGAAAAACAACTTAAATGCTTTGGTGCCTCCACTTAGTAGAATTCAGAATATATATTTAATATATATATTTAATAATAATAATAAGATTTCAGTCTTTCATTAAATTAAAAATGTGTATTTTGTTTTAACTCACACAACAGAAATATTTCAAAACTTTTCACACACTCATATATAAACACAGGAAATCAAATAATGTATAAAGGAAAAAAAACTTCCCACCAAAAAAAAAAAAAAAAAACGTTGCAGGCCTGAGTCGTTGCTTGTGAACGTTGAGGTCATAAACTTAGTGACCGTTTCGCTTTAACAGCAAAAAAAACAATAAGTGCACTTTCTGTGTCAGTACTCACAGTGAGATGTTCTTGAGAGGGAGATAGATGGAAAAGTTAGAAAGAAGAAGAAAAAGATGAGAGATGGGCTCTGGTTGATGGCAAGATGGTTGATGACCGTTGAGAACGCTGAGAAGACGCCCGTAGCCCGACACGCCGTCCAGGCGGATATAATTGATTGAAAATAATGTACTGTTCTCCTGCTGAGTGTGTATTATCACCAATTGGCATTGTCCTTGTAGATAGACGCTATCATATGTGCTCAATGTTCATTCGAAATTGTTGGAAACCTTTATTTATTTATGTTTGGAGTCATTTTTGAAAAATTTTACAGGTGTAAAAATTTGTAGTAAACGTCAACAAAAACTAGACAAAGAGAAACACATTTTGAGATGAATAAAGTCCTACTAAAACTAATAAGTATTATCGTTCAAAAGACTAAGACGAAAATTAAAAGGGCTGCCAAAAACAACACTGTTAGCACAACACAAATAGGCACAAAACTAGCTTCAGTACACAAAATATTCATTTTTCCGCTTCATATTACAAAAAAAAATATTCAGCAAATTATTCAGCATACGAAAGGATAATACGTACAGTACTTTAATAGAACAGTGCTGCTCGTAGAACTTTTCAAAAGTTGCGCTACAAATGTGCTAGTACTGTATAAGATCCTTCTCCCCTATTGGACAGAATCTTTCCCATAAAGCTCAGCACCATGATCCTGCTGTCCTACTGGCCTATTGTTGATATCCCGTCAGTATAATATCGGGACAGCATTTTGCTTCGGCATTCATTGTTCAGTTTCTAGCCATGTGTCCCCAGAAGACAGTGGAGATAATAAAGAAGTAAAGGGATGGCATGCGGTTGATCGCTTCACTCGAAAGGTAAGGTTCGACATTTTCGTACTTTTCCTTCATGCGTTTATTATGTTACAGTGGGGCAAATAAGTATTTAGTCAACCACCAATTATGCAAGTTCTCCTACTTGAAAAGATTAGAGAGGCCTGTAATTGTCAACATGGGTAAACCTCAACCATGAGAGACAGAATGTGGAAAAATAAACAGAAAATCACATTGTTTGATTTTTAAAGAACTTATTTCCAAATTAGACTGGAAAATAAGTATTTGGTCACCTACAAACAAGCAAGATTTCTGGCTGTCAAAGAGGTCTAACTTCTTCTAACGAGGTCTAATGAGGTTCCACTCGTTACCTGTAATAATGGCACCTGTTTTAACTCATTATCGGTATAAAAGACACCTGTCCACAAGCTCAGTCAGTCACACTCCAAACTCCATTATGGCCAAGACCAAAGAGCTGTCGAAGGACGCCAGAGACAAAATTGTAGACCTGCACCAGGCTGGGAAGACTGAATCTCCAATAGGTAAAACGCTTGGTGTAAAGAAATCAACTGTGGGAGCAATTATTAGAAAATGGAAGACATACAAGACCACTGATAATTTCCCTCGATCTGGGGCTCCATGCAAGATCTCACCCCGTGGCATCAAAATGATAACAAGAACGGTGAGCAAAAATCCCAGAACCACACGGGGGGACCTAGTGAGTGACCTATAGAGAGCTGGGACCACAGTAACAAAGGCTACTAACAGTAATACAATGCGCCGCCAGGGACTCAAATCCTGCACTGCCAGACGTGTCTCCCTGCTGATGCCAGTACACGTCCAGGCCCGTCTGCGGTTCGCTAGAGAGCATTTGGATGATCCAGAGGAGGACTGGGAGAATGTGTTATGGTCAGATGAAACCAAAATAGAACTTTTTGGTAGAAACACAGGTTGTTGTCTTTGGAGGAGAAAGAATACTGAATTGCATCCGAAGAACACCATACCCACTGTGAAGCATGGGGGTGGAAACATCATGCTTCGGGGCTGTTTTTCTGCAAAGGGACCAGGACAACTGATTAAAGTGTAAAGGAAGGAATGAATGGGGCCATGCATTGAGAGATTTTGAGTGAAAATGTCCTTCCATCAGCAAGGGCATTGAAGATGAGACGTGGCTGGGTCTTTCAGCATGACAATGATCCCAAACACACAGCCAGGGCAACAAAGGAGTGGCTTCGTAAGAAGCATTTCAAGGTCCTGGAGTGGCATAGCCAGTCTCCAGATCTCAACCCCATAGAAAATCTGCGAAGGGAGTTGAAAGTCCGTGTTTCCCAACGACATCACATCACAAAACATCACTGCTCTAGAGGAGATCTGAATGGAGGAATGGGCCAAATTACCAGCAACAGTGTGTGAAAAGCTTGTGAAGAGTTACAGAAAACACTTGGCCTCCGTTATTGCCAACAAAGAGTACATAACAAAGTATTGAGATGAACTTTTGGTATTGACCAAATACCTATTTTCCACCATGATTTGCAAATAAATTCTTTAAAAATCAAACAATGTGATTTTCTGTTTTTTTTTTTCCAGATTCTGTCTCTCATGGTTGAGGTTTACCCATGTTGACAATTACAGGCCTCTCTAATATTTTCAAGTGGGAGAACTTGCACAGTTAGTGGTTGACTAAATACCCTGGTGGCCGAAAATTGTCATTGCATGTAACTGACGTTCCCTTATATGATTTTAAAGTTTTCCAGTAAAATATTGTAAATAAAACTTTTAAAGCAATAAAACAACAAAAATGAATGAAATGGAAAAAAAAAAACGATATTTTTTATAAGTGGTCGAAATTATGTCGCGAAAAGATCATGTGACTAGCACCTTAGACGGGCATTTGCTCTGCTTAGCCAAAACCACTCGAGGACCGAAGAGGCAAGATGGATGTACGTAATTTTATCAAACCTATGCTTTCAAAAAGCGACAACAACTACTGAGCGAGAACTAAGGATTGAAAATGTGGACCATGAAACGCCACAGAGCACTGCCAAAATGGTGAGCGGAGTTTAAATATGCCCCTCTAAAGACGCTAATTGTACAACAGAGCCACCACCGGTGTCTTGCCAATGTTCTTTGCCAATGCCGTCAAAAATTGTATCCCCCTGGCCGCGGGAGCGCACGCACGCACATTAGTTATGAGTTATGTTGATTTAAACAATTGATTGAAGCCAGAAAAGAACCACAGTCATATATTTTGGACATCGACGTTTATTAAACTGGAGAAACTCCATACAGGACTTGAATTAAAGTAATAACAGTTATAGGTCATCCCACGAGTAAAACAGTAAAACAATGGCTTTATTTACGTTCAGTACGTTTTTTTATGCTATACGACTGAAAAAAAAAAGCTTTTGTTCCAAAACACGGAAATCAAGCAAATCAGTACAGCGCAGTGGCTCCGCCCAGGGGATACAATTTTTGACGCGGGTAACTAAACTGGCACGATGCCGGCGGCCGTACCATATTCAATGGATGACGATCTTGGCGAAAAGTATAGCTGTCTTGAGGCGCCTGATTTAGAATTCCCCTGAAGAATGATGGGAAACAAAAAAACGCTCATTTTAAATATATTATTATAAATATTCTTGTATGATAATTTTATTGCTGACACTTCGTTTCGGGGTCATCAACCCCTTTGCCCCAAAAGTCAAACTCTGCCTATGGCTGAAAGCCAAATACTGTGGTATTCAGACACTGGGCTCTTCTGTTCTTTGCTGTTTTTCGCAAAAATCTATGTATAAAACAAATTATTAATGTGATGACTAGTGTCTTAGCAGTGTTAATTCTATATATCCGAATAGGACAAAGGGTATGACTGATGTCACCAGGAAGGGCAGGCAATCTGGGATACTCGCAACTTATTGGCTAAAACAGTACTGGCATTAAAATGTGTGCCACCACTTACGGTGGCTAGTTCTTCTGTGTTGGAAAATTGGAGTTTGTAAAAACGTTTTTCTCCACTATTACACAATAGAAACTTTTTTTTGGGTTCCATTTTATTAAACAAGATTCTTTCTTCTGGTATGCACATTATACGCCACTGGTATGAGTTGAAAGAGGTTGCTATCGCGCTTATACTGTATTTATCACATTGATGGACTCTCCCAATGAGGTGGAAAATGTAATCAAACACAAGTTGCACGTCATCTCTTCGTTCTGTATCGCTTCGTCTCAGGTTTAAAAGGTGGATGAAGTATTGTCTTTATATCACAAACCTTTAATTCATATGGCTGCCATTGATTGAAATCCACTTTGACTGGCAGTGATCATCCATCTTCCAGTTGAAATGGATTGGCCATCTATCGCCCTCAGTGGCCCTGAAGCATGATCATTGACTTTGCAGATAAACAGATACACAGATACACAGAGAAGGAGGACGTTCCCTAGACAGCAGAACATCTTGTAATCCGTTTTCAGTATTTGTGGGGTGTTTTCTAGTTTTATATCAGGGGGATAATGAGCACCTTCGGCCAAACCTCAGTGTACGTGCGTCAGAAAAGTTTGCCTGGCAAAACCTGTTAGAGCTTGTGTAAGAACACTGAAGCGGCACCACTTTCTGATGCGCGTTTTTACCTTCTGAGCAGCAGATCCTCAGTATATATGCCTTGACTCCACATCTGCACGTCCTCACGGGTGACGTCTCTGGTGGCGACATCTGATAGGGTGTGTGCGGGCGAGCATGCTTGTTCTCTGCGCAAGTACTTTAAAATCAATGTTGATCCACGCCAACAACAATTAGTGGTGAAAAGTAGCAAGCGGAAGAAACCTGAGCTTTGAAACGCTCACATACATGGAAATTATGATTAATTGAAGGCATCTTACCACTGTTTTGAAAATAATGGGTTTGGATATACCAGTACTATAGGCCTAGTACCAAGAAGGAAGTGGTCTCGGTAACAATTTGGAATAACATAAAGTAGAGATTATATGGCCGCTTAATGTTATTTGACTTGGTTATTAGAGCCCTCAACCATGTTTTCATGGCACGTTTCTAGTCCAGTTTTCCTTTTTCATGTGGATGGCTCACATTAATTCCTTGAAAGATATTTCTTTTTCATAAAAATGGTAATACTAAAATAAAATTGTAAAAAAACAAAAAACAAAAACACTTGTATGTCACATCCCTCTTCACCTTTGTGAACACACCACTGACGTTTCATTGTCCCTCTCATCTTTGAGGGTATATTGGTTGCTGTTTTACTCTTGTTTGTGCGTTTGCATGCACTGGGGTGCGGGGGTGAAAGTGTTAATACGTTTAAGCCTAAACCACTTAATAACTGACAGCACATTAAAATTCTTTAAACCTGCAACCTTTAATCGCCCCTCAGAACAAACGAATTAAAAATATTTCATAAATGCGAACATTATTTACAGTATATGATACATCATTTTTTTCCAGTGGGAAAAAAAACATTACATTGCTCAAAATTCATTTATCAAATATGATACATAAGGCCAAAGAGAGTTAACCCTCTACAAAGGTAGCTTAAAACGTTTGTAAACATGACTACAATGTTAATTTCTTTATCTGTATGATTGATGTTTAGTAAAAAATACATTTGTGAAATCAAATTATGTTTTAGTTCCGTCATAGTCCTGTTTATTCACTGGATTTCTCGTTTCTTTTTGCGATTTGCTGCAGCCATTACTGATTCAACTTTCTTTGAGATAGTCTACAGTTCAAACATATGTATATATATATATATATATATTAGGGCTGTCAAAATTATCGCGTTAACGGCCGGTAATTAATTTTTTAAATTAATCACGTTAAAATATTTGACGCAATTAACGCATATGCCCCGCTCAAACATTAAAACGACAGCACAGTGAAATATGTACTTGTTGTGTTTTTCGGAGTTTTCTCGCCCTCTGTTGGCGCTTGGGTGCGACTGATTTTATAGGCTTCAGCACCCATGAGCATTCTGTAAGTAATTATTGGCATCAACAATGGCTGGCTACTAGTTTATTTTTTGATTAAAAATTTTACAAATTTTATTAAAACGAAAACATTAAGAGGGGTTTTAATATAAAATTTCTAAAGCTTGTACTAACATTTGTCTTTTAAGAACTACAAGTCTTTCTATCCATGGATCGCTTTAACAGAATGTTAATAATGGTAATGCCATCTTGTTGATTTATTGTTATAATAAACAAATACAGTACTTATGTACCGTGTGTTGAATATATTTATCCATCTTGTGTCTCATCTTTCCATTCCAACAATAATTTACAGAAAAATATTGCATATTTTATAGATGGTTTGAATTGCGATTAATTGCAATTAATTACGATTAATTAATTTTTAAGCTGTAATTAACTCGAATAAAATTTTAATCGTTTGACACCCATTATATATATATATATATATATATATATATATATATATATATATATATTAAGCCCCCGAACTATTTTTAATTTGCCCGTTTTACCTTGAAAACCCCCGTTTACAGACATCGCGCAACCGCTTTTGTTTCAACCCAGCCATAAAACAAAGGTAATTAATTATACTTATTATTCAAAATGTCTGTCATTTTAGCTTAGAATCATTAATTCATGTCTAATATTTCGTTTATAAAGAAAGAAAAAAAAAAAAGACGACCTTAATAAATTATTTACTTGCATATTTTAAACTTAAACAAATTACGTCACAATGAAAAAAAATGGTGTCTGTAAAAAAGTCACGGATATTTACCTCATAGCTATCGCTTAATTGTATTTTTTTTTTTTTTTTTTTGTTACTGTCGCATTTTCTCCGATATGTTAGATGATAAATAATCGATCTAAACAAAGAAAAATTGAAGAAAAACGTTTGAAAGGGTAAATATATGAATAAGAAAATTTCGACCACTCCTTGATGTCTGCGATTTCTGCATCGCGACCCATGTTATATCACCATGTTTCACCCATAAAATCCCCCAAAACTACAAGAAAGCCTATGACTCAATGCCAAGGAACCTTCCTCCAGAGCTCAATGGGGCTGTGGAAGACAACTCTAGAAGGCAACTCAAAGCCAGTTGCGCATGTGAGCAGCAAATGCGGTATCTACCAAGGAGATGCTCTGTCACCCCTGCTGTTCTGCATAGGCCTAACCCCCCTCAGCCAGATCATCACCAAGAGTGGTTTTGGGTACAGGTTCCGAAGTGGAACAACCATCAGTCACCTCCTCTACATGGATGATATCAAGCTGTATGCCAAGAACGAAGCGTGACATCGATTTTACCATTGAAAGAACATGAAAAGCATAAAATATGAAGAACTAAAAATTGTGAAGAGCTTAGGTAAATGTCAATCTTATAGCAGGTTTTTGTACTTATTTTATTTATTTTTTAACTGAAAAATAATAGTATAAATTTAACATTGTTATGTTTGATACTGTAAGTGATAGGTCTTGATGGCGCATGGTGACATTACTCCTTTTCTTGTTGTACTACTGCTCCAGTCAGAGATTCAAACCCACACCGTTTTCTTGGCACTCAAACATGCTAACTCCTGAGCTCTTGCAGATCAGCTGGTGATAGTGCTTTGCATGTAGAAGACGATGCAACCATGACTCTCTGAGAATTTAAAAGAGTGTACTGACAGGTGAAGAGAGATTGTGGGGTTGACTCATTAGTTAGCACACCTGACTGCCACAGTTGCAGCTTGGGTTCAAACTCTAGTTCGGGGAAGAGGAAAGAACAAGAAATTCCACGGAAAACCAAAGTTGATTGATGTGGATTAATATGGTATGAATTGAATTGAATGATGCAGAATGATATTCAATGTTTGGAATAATGTTGGGCTGTGTGGAATAATTGGACTGCATGGATCAATGGTAGAGAAGTTGTTTCCCTAGCCAAAAGCTGTGGATTTGATCTCCTGCCCGGATGACTGTATGAAACAATTTAAAACAACAACAACAAAAATTCTGTTGAATTTACGGTAAAACATTACCATATTTGTACCGTGTGAACTACCCTTCACTTTTTTACAGTTGGTAGCTGTACAAACAACTGTAAAAATACAATATTGTACAGTGATTTCTTGTTAATCTAAAAACAAACAAACTGAATCACTGTTAACTTTCATTTCCTGCTCTGTAATCATTGTTGCATGAATAATTCCACTGTGAATTTATATTAAATTATGATTATTATTGCCAGACTCAAGCCACATATTAAATGCCTGATTTATGGCCACTGCAATAATGAATTATTATGCTAGTCAAGAAAAACATGTAGCCCTGTCATTAACCACTTGATGACAGCTGACATATGCATACCTACAAGATGTTGCTCATCATATGTATAAATCATGTATAAAAGGCTTTACACATCGTTTAATTTGTAGTTAATAGTTACTTTGCCTCTGCTACTCCTCGATGAGAAAATGATTTGTTGTTTTAGCAACTGGGAGCTATGAGAGGTGGTGACATCTTAAAACAACGCAGGGTAAGTACTGCTGTAAAACGCTCTCCATTTGTCAGGAAACTTCACTGAGGGACGAGGTAATTCGAGAGCGCTAGAATATGGGGATGCTCCAAACCCAGTTAGGACTAAATGATTAACGAGAATTCCAGAGACACGATGGGGGCGAAGTCAGCAACTAGTTCGACGATCAGAGTGGATAGTGATTGTTAGGAACTTGATGGAGGGACATATCATATTTCGGGATGATTTATTAAAAATGCTCACGGAGAAGGCCAAGAATCACTGAGTAAAGTTGGCAGAGAAGGTGGAGCAAGCTGGGAAACGCTACTTGGCTTCCAGTTCGTGTGAGCATGTGACTTTCTGTAGGGATACTTAAGAATACGAAACCAAATATCAAAGTAGACATTTTTGAAAACAGACACTGATAATGGTCAATTTGTACATTTGTGCTAAGTGTTCCAATATGTCACAACCAATACTGGAAATGAATTGCTTACATACTTTGTGTCTTTTTTTATTTTTTTTTTTAAGCTTCATACAAAGCCAATATACTAAGGTATTAGGAGAAGTGTTGGGAATCTTACTTATAAAAGTAATTAGTTACAGGTATAAATTACTTCTGCCAAAAAGTAATTGAGTTTGTAACTCAGTTGCCTCATTATAAAAAGAATGAGATACCCAGCAAAGTAACTGACGCTACTTTTCATCTTCTACATGTTATTACATTATACATTCTGTAACATATTTCACCTCAAAGATGTTTATATTAACTGACTGAAGAATACAAACACAATATACAGTATTTTAGAACATTTGGTATTTATTTAGATGAAACATATTACAGTCTGTTAAGAAAACGGAAATGAAAACTGACCGTTAACCAGTGCAAATCTCTGAAACTGTTGCTTAGGCCTACTGCATTATAAGCAGAATACTATCCTTAAAGAGCATACGACAGGAGAAAAAAAGTCTTAAATGGCATTATTATGTGAATTAGAATCATATTTTTAGACGATTCGACTGTATACAACAATTTAGCAAAGCGCAGATGACGAGCAATTAGTCTTTTAATCTGCCGGTTAGCCACGCCTACCACTATAGGGCTTTAGCGTCCGCAACAGGTGGATGACGTCAGCGGTAGACTGGGCTCATCGGTTTTACTATTCAGTCCATTGAGGGGGAATTATTCAGAACGAGGAAAACGCGACGAAGAGAGCCGCAAAATGTCATTGTTTCAGTCTCTCTACTCCAATATTTTTACAGGATATTCTTTTTATCCAAGTATTTTTCCCCAATAGCTATATAAATGGCTTGAGAAGGACCAGTCAGCCCGTCTAGGGGGAACTATTCACAAAGAGGAAAACGCGATGAAGAGAGCTGCAAAATGTCACTGTTTCTTTGTCTTCACTACAATATTTTTACAGGATATTCTTTTTATCCAAGTATTTTCCCCAATTGCTAAATAAATGGCATGGTCATGACAAATAACAGTCTTGTGCTAAATAGAATATGAAATAATAAAAATGCATTTATTCAGGATGACATGGCAAAATTACTCCATAATGGTCAAAACTGTCGACTTCACCTTTACTGTCGCACCTCCCGAACGATATTTTATGACACCTAAATCGGACATATGTCATTTCCCTTCCCCGGCTTCGGAGAATGTAAACAAACCAAAAGGCGTGACAGCTAGCCGACATGCTAACCCGAACCGAGTGATGTTTCGAAGTCTTCGAAGCGGAAAATCACACATAACTAGCCCGGATTATTTGACATGACGACTGGGTTGTCGATTGTCTTCGCGGATCGGCAAACCGCCCGGCGGAGAGCAATTTACAGTTCGTTCCCCGGAGGAAGGTGGCTGCAGTTGTTGTGCAGCTAACGTGCTGCTAATGTGCATGAGGAGAGCTTTTTACATGCCTATCAATACTAAACAAGATGTTTACTCACTTCTTCATAAGTCCAGTGGTCCCACAGTAGTCGAGCTTGTTTTGGTTAATATCCACGGTGAATGGGAACCTTTTGAAACTCCAAAAAGGCGCATACGCCTCTCCCTCATACAGAATGATTTTTCTGCAGCCGTTTGGCTGGCGTGATGCGAAAAATAAACGTATTAATCCGCAAAATCAGCTGAATCCTTCGTCCTCATACACAACAGTACGCTGTATAGTGAAGAGGACGCCTTCTACGGTACACGTCACAGCGCCCTCCTCCTCAATGCAAGACCGAAGCCGGAAGTCACTCATTTTCATGGCGCGGGATTCAAAAAACTAAATAAATATAGCCATCGCTTCCACACACATCCAAGCGGTCCGTATCATTCAGGAGCATAAAATACCGCGTGTATTACGAAATAAACATGCTGTTTTTTTGTCACATGCACTTTAAATATTCCATAAAGCAACAATATCAAATATAATTAAAGTTTGAGAACGCTACCTTAGAAATTCCCTGGCCGTCGACATTATCACTGTCTTGTTGTGTTTGCCAGAGCGTGCAGTGAAGCAGGGCATGATCCGCCCACCTAGCCAATCATCATTGCATTTGCAGCGGCGTAACCACCCCCTTCTCTGCTCCCCCCTCACGCTCTGCTCTTTCCAGGCAGGAAGCTGACGTGTGACAAAATCAGATAACTCGGGCTTCATTCAACCAAATTGTTGTAACGCACCCCTTCACATCCTCAGGAGTGTTGTCACAGATTACTTGAAGAAGTTTAATTACTGATTACTGACAAATAAGTAATCTAGTTACTTTACTAATTACTTTATTATCAAAGTAACCAAGTTATTTTAAAAGTAATTTATCGGTTACTTTTTACCATTTTTTCTGCTTTGCTGCCTCAACACCTAATGTCAAAAATTCTGAACTTCTCCTTTAAAATAAAGACCTAGCCGCTAAAATGTTGTCCAAAAAAGTTGTAAATCAATAAAACAAAGAAAAAAATGAACAAGAATCCTTCAAAGTATTTCATAATGGGTCCAAATTCTTTTTCAAACTGATCATGTGACTAGCACGTTAAAGACGGTCCTTTGCTTTGCTTAGCAAAAACTACACCTGAAGAGGCAAGATGGATATTCGGATTTTCTTTAAACCTCAGCTTTCAAAGGGTCAACAACAACTGAGCTTGAACCGAGGATTGAACACGAACAGTGTCAAGATGTATATAGAGTATATGGCGGAAAACACTCAGGTGATTTGAAGTTCCAAATTTCAAAACTGTCCTGTATGCATGTGTGATACATCATTGGAAAGCTTAAAATCTCAATTTTCTGGGGGGACAAAATTTTGAACAGGAGGGCATTTTAAAAAATAAATAAATACATTTAAACAGCGAAGCCCTAATTGTAGGTGAAAGAATGAGAGAGCATGATTAAAGACGTCATGATTTTAGCGAGATATTATCGCATACTTACCTTGTTTCGATCCAAAAACTCCATGTAGCATGTCTCGCCGAGTGCCAAGACACAGCTGTGAATGGCCACAGTTGATTTTGGGGGGATTTAATGGGTGAAACATGGTAATATAACAAGGGTCGCGATGCAGAAATCGTAGACATCAAGGAGTGGTGAAGATTTTCTTTTTCATATATTTACCCTTTTAACCGTTTTTTTTCTTTTTTTCTTTTTTTTTTCAATTTTTCTTTGTTCGGATTGATTATATATCATCATATCGGGGAAAATGCGACAGTAACAAAATAAATACAATTAAGCGATAGTTATGAGGTAGTATCCGTTACTCATTTACAGACACAATTTTTTTCATTGTGACGTAATTTGTTTAAAAGTTTAAAATATTCGAGTGAATAATTTTTTGAAGTCGTTTTTTTTTTTTTTTTTTTTTAACTCAATATTAGACATTTAATAAATCTAAGCTAAAAATGACAGACATTTCAAATAATAAATATAATTACTTAGCTTCTTTTTATGGCAGGGTGAAAACAAACGTAGTTGCGCGGTGTCTGTAAACGGGGGTCTTCGGGGTAAAACGGACAAATTAAAAATAATTCAGGGGCTTAATGCGCCATGAAACTGCTATGGCAGCATATAGACACATTGTTCCATCAATCATAACAGTTCTTTTGGCTTAAAATTCAGTAGTTTTTGCAAGAGCAGAAACTGCTTTTTCAGCATTGTATGTGTTTTCCGCCATATACGTATATGTATATGTATACACAGTACAGGCCAAAAAATTAGAAACACCTCATTCAATGCAATACAAAGGGATGGTCCCAACCCCATTGAAAAGGCAACAAATTCCACTTATTAATAAGGCATACCTGTGAAGCGAAAACCTTTTTAGGTGTCTGCATCTTTAAGCTCATTGAGAGAGTGCCAAAAGTGATTAAAAAAAAGTAATAAGAGCAAAAGGTGGATACTTTGGAAAAAAGTAGAATATAAAACCTGTTTTCAGTTATTTCACTTATTTTTGGCAAGTACATAATTCCACATGTTCATTCTTAGTTTTGATGTCTTCAGTTAGAATTTACAATGTAAATAATAGTGAAAATATAGAAAACGCACAAATTAAGAGATGTGTCCAAACTTTTGACTTTTGTTTCAGGGTCATAAACATGTTTCATGAGATTCAGAGCCTCACCTGTATGTTGAAAAATAAATGTATACATATTAGGGGTGTGACGATACACACGAGTCACAGTTCAGTATGTACAGCGTATCACAAAAGCGAGTACACCCCTCATATTTCTGCAGATATTTTAGGATATCTTTTCATGGGACAAGACTGACAAAATGACACTTTGACACAATGAAAAGTAGTCTGTGTGCAGCTTATATAATAGAGTTGATTTATTTTCCCCTCAAAATAACTCAAAATATAGCCATTAATATCTAAACCCCTGGCAGCAAAAGTGAGTACATCGCATGGGAACTACAGTTGTGGTCAAAAGTTTACATACACTTGTGAAGAACATAATGTCATTGCTCTCTTGAGTTTCCAGTTATTTCTACAACTCTGATTTTTTTTTCCGATAGAGTAATTGGAACAGATACTTCTTTGTCACAAAAAACATTCATGAAGTTTGGTTCTTTTATGACTTTATTATGGGTTAACAGAAAAAGTGATCAAATCTGCTGGGTCAAAAATATACATACAGCAACACGAATTAGCAATTTCTTGTGAGTGATTATTGACTTGAACAATCATTGACTTGAACAAGTCAGGAAAGTCACTTGGAGCAATTTCAAAGCAGCTGCAGGTCCCAAGAGCAACAGTGCAAACAATTGTTTGTAAGTATAAAGTGCATGGCACTGTTTTGTCACTGCCACGATCAGGAAGAAAACGCAAGCTATCACCTGCTGCTGAGAGAAAATTGGTCAGGAGGGTGAAGATTCAACCGAGAATCACCAAAAAGCAGATCTGCCAAGAATTAGAAGCTGCTGGAACACAGGTGTCAGTGTCCACAGTCAAGCGTGTTTTGCATCTCCATGGACTGAGAGGCTGCCGTGCAAGAAGGAAGCCCTTGCTCCAAAAGCGGCACCTTAAGGCTCGGCTGAAGTTTGCTGCTGATCACATGGACAAAGATAAGACCTTCTGGAGGAATGTTCTGTGGTCAGACGAAACAAAAATCGAGCTGTTTGTTCACAATGCCCAGCAATATGTTTGGAGGAGAAAAGGTGAGGCCTTTAACCCCAAGTACACCATGCCTACCGTCAAGCACGGTGGTAGTAGTATTATGCTGTGGGGCTGTTTTGCTGCCAATGGAACTGGTGCTTTACAGAGAGTAAATGGGATAATGAAGAAGGAGGATTACCTTCAAATTCTTCAAGATAACCTAACGTCATCAGCCCGAAGACTGGGTCTTGGGCGCAGTTGGGTGTTCCAACAGGACAATGACCCCAAACACACATCAAAAGTGGTAATGGGTAATGGAATGGCTAAATCAGGCTAGAATTAAGGTTTTCGAATGGCCTTCCCAAAGTCCTGACTTAAACCCCATTGAGAACTTGTGGACAATGCTGAAGAAACAAGTCCATGTCAGAAAGCCATCAAATTTAACTGAACTGCACCAATTCTGTCAAGAGGAGTGGTCAAAGATTCAACCAGAAGCTTGCCAGAAGCTTGTGGATGGCTACTAAAAGCGCCTAATTGAAGTGAAAATGGCCAAGGGACATGTTACCAAATATTAGCGCTGCTGTATGTATATTTTTGACCCAGCAGATTTGATCACTTTTTTCTGTTCACCCATAATAAAGTCATAAAAGAACCAAACTTCATGAATGTTTTTTGTGACAAAGAAGTATCTGTTCCAATCACTCTATCAGAGAAAAATCAGAGTTGTAGAAATAACTGGAAACTCAAGAGAGCCATGACATTATGTTCTTCACAAGTGTATGTAAACTTTTGACCACAACTGTACGTACATCCCTAAATAACCCAAATTGAGTACTGCTTGTCATTTTCCCTCCAAAACGACACGTGACTCGTTGCAGGAGTGCTGTCAGCATTGCTGCAGAGATTGAAGAGGTAGGGGGGTCATTCCCACCACCATGCTTGACTTTAGGCATGGCACACTTATATTTGTACTCCTCACCTGGTCGCCACCACACATGCTTGAGACTATCGGAACCAAACAGATTAAATTTTCGTCTCATCAGACCATAGGACATGGTTCCAGTAATCCATGTGCTTTGTTGACATGTCTTCAGCAAACTGTTTGCGGGCTTTCTAGTGTACCGTCTTCAGAAGAGGCTTCCTCCTGGGTTGACAGCCATTCACACCAATTTGATGTAGAGTACGGCGTATGGTCTGAGAACTAACAGGCTGACCCCCCACCTCTTCAAACTCTGCAGCAATGCTGACAGCACTCCTGTAAAGAGTCACATGACATTTTGGAGGGAAAATGACAAGCAGTACTCAATTTGGACATTTAGGGATGTACGTAGTTCCCATGCGGTGTACTCACTTTTGTTGCCAGGGGTTTAGATATTAATGGCTATATTTTGAGTTATTTTGAGGGGAAAATAGATTAACTCTATTCTATAAGCTGCACACAGACTACTTTTCATTGTGTCAAAGTGTCATTTTGTCAGTGTTGTCCCATGAAAAGATATACTTAAATATCTGCAGAAATGAGAGGGGTGTACTCACTTTTGTGATACACTGTACCTGCGTTCCGTTAGGTGCGGGTTCCTTGCAACAGAAAAACCAAAAACGCTTTTTTATCTCACAACATTTGAAAGTTAAAGTTTGTAAACCATTACACTTATATAGGTGAAATTTTAAAATTCGATCAGTTAATATGAACATCTGTTATGTGAAAGGTGTTATAGAATGTATAATGTAATAACGTGTAAAACATGAAAAGTAACGTCAGTGACTTTACTGAGTAACTAATTACACTTACAATGAGGTACCTGAGTTACTAACTCAGTCACTTTTTGGGAGAAGTAATTTGTACCTGTAACTAATTACTTTTTAAAAGTAAGATCTCCAACACTGCTCCTAATATTTTAGTACAGTATATTAACTTTGTATGAAGCTTTAAACATTTTTTAAAGATACAAAGTATATAAGCAATTCATTTCCAGTACTGGTTGTGACATGGCGCATATCCCCAAATTTTCCAACACATACATTTTTCAAGCTGTGAAAAAACACACAGCTGTTATTTCATTCATTCATCTTCCGTGCATCCTCATGAGTGTCGTGGGGGTGCCGGAACCTAATCCCAGCTATGGGCAGTAGGCAGGGTACACTTTGAATTGGTTTCCAGCCAATCGTAGGGCACAAAAAGACAAACAACCATTCATTCACATGTTGAAGCACAGGATAAACCCTTGATCTCAGAACTGTGAGGCAAATGTGCTAACCACTCATCAACCGTGCCGCCCTGTTATTTTGTTTTTTCTATAAAGTAAAGGAAAAAAGGAAGAAGAACTGCAAGCATACAATGTATGGTACATATAAACAGCAAAGATGAGCGCGTACTGGCAAAATGGACAGTGACAGGGTGGGTTTTTTGTCAAATGCTATATTTCATGAAAGGATGACCTTCAGTTATCAACAAACAATCAAATATTTGTCGGTCGATGGGCCAGACTTTTCAATCAATTTTCTGTTATGACGCACACAGGAGGAAGACAACATTTCTTCCCCTTCCCTTAGAGATACAATAACTTGCTCATACCTTGTTTTCATTTTTAAACATTACAACTGCACAGCCTTTAAAATGAGATGTACTGTGTACATCCTATGTAGATGGCTGACAGACTGACTGAGTGACCGACCAGCTGGCAGATAGATACATAGATGAACGCATCCCAAAAAAAAAAAAAAAAAAACACACACAGCCAATTCGTTAGCTCATGTCCTCGAAAAGACACAAAAGCTTTTCTGCATCATCTTTGTGCTGTTGACCACTTTGTGTTTCTTTCTTGTCTCCTCACAGGCTCGACTGACGGCTGATCTGTCAAACCTGCAGGTGTGTTCTGCGGTTTGTCAACATACACTAAAAGTGACAGGAACACCCATCGCTGGTGTATTCAGCAAGCCGTTTCCCGTCTTGTCATGCATCAGCAGCTTCTTTTATGCAGTGTCAGTAGCAAATTTGCCAATAGAATAACTGGGTAAATGCAAATTCAAGGCTAATATGTTCAAACTGTGCTATTCAAGCCAGTGAGGCAATGTTGACATGAATGCGAAGTCACACCTGCTTACACAGATGGTAAGCACACACCCATTTGGTCAGCAAATTAGTTGAAAACAGATCCAATTACTCACAAGTGGAGGGGACATACTGTCCTCTTCCTTTACATCACAACATGACACTTTAATTTAGCGCATGCGGTGTCCTCCCAGAGACTGTGGGATTTTTTTTTTTTTTTTTCAAGCCAAACCATTGCTTGTCTAAGCTTAATTGCAAGGACACTGAGTTTGAAACTGTTTATTATTCCAGCGTAGAAACTTCCCCTCAGACGTTTCCATCCGCTTCTAATAGTCGCTCTCTGCTTTTGTCTTATCTGTGTGACGCATCATGCATGAGCTGTAATGAGCCATGATAGGCCTGTTTGTCTGTTTGTGGATTTAATCTTAAATGTGTTTGTTTGCTCTTTTCGGGGTTATCCGTCATATTGCTAGCAAAGGCCTGGAGATGGGCCCGTAAGCAGGAAAAGTCATATGAGAAACTGTTGCTTCCTCCTTATGTAACATTATGAGAGACTTGCATAAAAAAATATGACTTTTTAGCACAACTGTACTACAATAACGTATCAATAGTAGTTACCGTAAATGTTTTTTTCATTACAATAACAGAAAATATTTCAATGAATCATTAGTGAGTAATATCCTGTTCATGAGTATAAATATTAACACCTTTGCAAATGCATTTATAATAAAAACACGAAAGAAATGCAAAATCACAGTAGTACTATCTAATTTGACTTTGAAGCTATAATATGATGCTTATAATTAGGGCTGCAGCTAACGATTATTTTAGTAGTCGATTAATCGATGAACTAGTTAGTTCGAATAATCGAGTAATTGGATAAGGAACATGAAAAATCAAAATACCAGGGATGAGCCTCAAACAGTATAAAATAAATAAATAAATGAGGATCTATGTACAACAAAAGAACAATTAGCTAACTTACATAGCAAAAGTCCGCGAGCTTAAATGCTATAAAATGTTAACTTTTTTTTTTTTTTTTTACAATGCTCTTTATAAATGGTTAAGACTCATATTCCCACAAAAAAAGGCTAAATATACCTATAAACTAAATTACAAATGCATTAAAAAACATTAGCCCAAACAAAAACGTAGCTTATGTTGGTCTTAACAGGGAGCAGTTGAATTCAGTCATGTGAAATGAGGCAGACCAGAGGGCAGTTTATCCACGCTAATCAATAAAACAAAATGTAAATACTTTCAAAATAAACCATTTCAACACTACTTTAATTAAACGAATACTCGAAGCAACAAAATTTAGTTTGAATATTTTTTTCTTATCGAATACTCGAGTTTATCGATTAATCGTTGCAGCACTACACAGGTAGTCCCCGGGTTACGAACGCGTTTCGGTCAAAATTTTTCCTCCTCATACAAAACTTTTTGTCTCTTGTTGCTCTGCTATCTTTGCAGCATTTGCGCGAAAGCGTTCGCATCGACTTCCATCTTTATAATGAAAGGGGAAAGGGGGAAGTGACCTATGCCGTAAAGCAGTCAATACATTTGTAGTTGTTTTTTTTTTTGTGTGTGTGGCGGGGTTCCTGCCACCCTCCTCAAAGTTAGTGCCAAAGAAAGCGATACAGACCCCTCAAGATATAAAACAGGTGACATTCAACTAGTTGTCAGTCGACATATTAAAACAAATGTTACGAAAATATTTTATAAAGTTTTAAAGGGTACCTAGTGTTCATTTTAATATTGCAATTAATCAATCTTTTACAAAGAACTAATAAACAAAGAAAGAAAGAAAAATAACCTTTATTAAATAAATACAAGCTACTTAAATATAAGTTACTCTGATTGTAGGAAGTTCAAGCATGAACTCAGGTATCGATACAAATATAAAGTCAAATATAAAGTCAACATACTGTAAAACCAAATTCTAAAAGTTTTTGATTTTGTTCCGAAATATTAAGATTCATTGTGTATTACTACAAATCACAAAAGCTGGAGATCATCTTTACACATTTTCATGAGTACGATAGCACGTTGTTGCACTTGGAGTTGAGCTTGGCAAGAGAACTTCATTCAAAACATCATCTTTCACCACATCGTCCAACTTGACTTACGTCCATCACAAATGTGATAAAAAAGAACAAAAAAAAACTTGTAAATACCACGTTAAGCCCAATATGACATTTGTAGAAAGAATATTCCCGGCAGTCACATGTAAATGATTAGGTGTCACAAACTGGAATCTCATTTACCTTCGTCAGATATTTGAGATGAAATATTTGCGTGGATTGCAACACAGGCACAAAAAGGAACAGTTTCCGTTGACCACAAAAATAAAACTGCACAACGCGTATTAGTCATGAAGCTGAAATAACATGTCTTTTCAAAAAATCTGTACACTAGAATCCAAAACAAAGAGAGCACCCAGCAGGATCACATTCACTGCTGCTTCTGCTGACCACAAGTTTATGAATCAGCTGTTATTCTTGATGCCTGATCTCATCTACTTCAGCTGAAAAAGCTGTCCAAAAATGATTATCACAAGGTGGCTCAAAAAGAGGAAGGGTGTCTTTTTTTTCCCGTCATTTGAGTCACAAAGAAGTGGGTCATTTCCAGTGGAATGATATCAAATTTGATCACAATAACACCAGCAGAGTTGAGTGATGTAGTCAAGAGGCAAATATTTAGTATTATTTTTCATGATCTAAAATGGCAAAATATATTGTTTTGATTGTTCTTAGGTAGTCTCAGTTTTGTTTCTCTGTTTGTTGTTTTAGTCATGTAGAAACAACCCGAGAATAATAATGCTAGGGTTCTATCCTTCAAAAATATGTATAAGAAATCCATCTGTTGCTTTTCTTCGAGGAACGTTTTATTACAGTTATACCATTTGCATTAGCATGAAACTGTTTCCGTCCCTGGAATCAAGAATATGATCTTAAACAGCAGCTAGTTAATATACAGACAGACAAATAAAACTACGTACGCAAAATTTACCCAATTAACCCCTGCTCCAGAATAAAAAATGGTTCTATCCCAGAGTTCAAATGTCCTGAGTCCTGTTCTGCTGATGTTAACATCTGAACCAGGTAGTAACTACCAGCTAACAAGTGGACGGAAAAACAAACATATGGTTTTCCCTTTTTGTCACAACGGAACCATTACCGAACATGTGAGCTTTGTAGCTAGTTAGTCATTTTTTAACACCGATTGAAGTACTTGGAAATTCAACATTCCAAACCTTCTTGCTGTGAGGCAACAGTGTTAAAGTCCTCATTGTCAACAGTATTTTTCTTGACTGATTGCCTGAGAGATATGCCTCAGTTTTTCCTTCCACATGGGCTCCTTTATGAAGTCAATTCAAGTTCAAATGCATTTTTCCTCTGTGTTTATCGTGCTGAGTGACACATGTAACCCAGGGTCTTTAGCTGGGGAAGCCTGGGGCACATTGCCCCCCACCGTCCTTGGGTCCACATTGCCGTGTTCGCATGACGAAGCCCATGAAAGACTCTCAGTTTTGTGATAGTGACAGCAACACTTGCTGGGCGCCTCCCTTCCCTGGGGGAGGTACAAGAATGTATGGGAGCTGTCCCCAGACACCGGTGAGTGTGAGTCCTGCTTGGATACGACCGAGGAGGGCGGATGGGGCGCGGCGTCCAAGCTGCGGAGGCTCCTGTTATCGCGCTTCTTCTGGCCTCTGATGCCCATCTTGCAGACGAGGCACTTGATGTTCTCCACCAGCTGGCGGAAAACAGCCTTGCGTAGCAGGATGTAGATCCACGGATCGAGAATTGGGTTGAAAGAGGCGAAGCGAATGGCCGTCAGGTCAGGGTTTTTGTCCAAGCGTAGTTCCACAGGCGTCTTATACAATTGGTTCAGAAACACCTGAGCCTGCAAATATAGAATGAAGTGGAACAATTTAAAACCTGTAGAAAGCAGCCACAGAATAACAATTACGACAATTGTGGCAGTGCCCCACTAGTAGATGCTACTCTGATATGAAAAGCTGATTACTAACGAGGACTACGGACAATTACTGACATTTTCCATCTCTTGAGATCAAAGTCAGTAAAGGGCTGTCCGTCAGATATCTTTAAGAGGTCGTGCTGAACATTTATCCAGTGGTATGAAGTGTCTTAAGAGTGTGTTTGTGGCTCCCGAAATAGAAACTGAGCTCGTCCAATAGCAGAGTTGCTGGCGTAGTGATATCTTGTTGTCAACATTTTGTTATATACTTCTATCTATATGCTTCTTTAGCTCAAATTATGGTACGGTACAACATCTCCCATCAGAACACCAATGCAGATTACACACAACTCTACATTTCAGTGTTCCCACATGATTATAATGCCTTAGTCTCATTGAGAAAAAAATGTATTCATCAAATCAGTTAATTGATGTGCCAGACTTTCCTCCTGTTAAATGTGGGAAAGACAGAGGTGATCATTTTTGGACCAAAAAAGGAGAGTTCAAAAAAGCTCTCACCTTGTCACAATGTCACTGACAGCTAGGAATCAAGTCAGAAATCTTGCCGTAATTATTGACTCAGACCTAAACTTTGACAGCCATCTAAAATTCGTCACTGAATCTAGGGTTGGGAGTCGAGCATCGATGGGATCCGGGACTAACACTCCAATTCATATTTTGCACCAGGTTAGCCCATTACTGGGAGCTCAATAACATGTAAAAATGCCTAAAGCATAAGACACTCTAAAACATAGGCAAAAGAATATGTGTATTTGTTTTCTCCATGAGCTTTTGAAAAATAAATATCTTTGGGAAAGTGCATTTCTGTGGAAAGAAACTTCATCATATTCAAGTTCAAAGACTGATATTTTCATATTAAAGTTCAAAGACTGATATTTATATGCATGCTAAAAATAGCCCTGTGAGAAATTCATAGTTAATTGAAAATTCATGTAATTTAAAAAATAATCGAGAAGTTAAGAAATTAATATAAACTATGAAATTTTTTTGACCCAGCCTATTGAAAGAATCGGAATCGTTTGGAACCGGAATCGAAACGTGGAATCGTAATCGGAACCGTTCAAATTCAAACGATGCCCAACCCTAACTAAATCTGCCTATAATCGCCTAAAAATGTAACCAAAATCAAGGGGCTTTTGTCCAAAGAACACATGGTAAAACAAATCCATGCATTCATTATTAGTAGATTTTTACTATTCTATATTTACAAGGGGAAAAAATCAATCAGGAAGCTGCGGCTAATACAGAATGCTGCTGCCAGAGTCCTTACAAATACAAGGAAACTAGACCATATTACACTGGTTGTGAAAACGTTGCACTGGCTTCCTGTGAGTTGAAGGATAGACTATAAAATACTACTGCTGGTCTACAAAACACTTAATGGCCTTGGGACAAAATAAATTCTTGATTTGTTTAACCCCTCCGAAGCATCAAGACCCCAAAGGTCATCTGGAACCGGTCTGTTGGTGTTCCAAGAACAATAACCAAGAAGGGTAAGGGAGCATATACAGTGGGGAGAACAAGTATTTGATACACTGTCAATGGGAAAACCCATTGGCAGTGTATCAAATACTTGTTCTCACCACTGCAGTTACAATGCCCCTCAACTCTGGAACAGGTTAGCTGAAGGTCTGAAGTGTGCTCCTCTAAATCAGGGCTAAAAACAACATTGTCTACCACAGCATATTCATAACTGACTTAGTTCAAATTTCAAGTTGTATGACTTTTGCTTTTTATTCAGTTTATTATTCTATTTCTATTTTCTGTTTCAGTTTTTTGTCTTTAACAGACTTGATGATTTAATGTATTTTTTATGTTCCATTTTATTTGTGTTTTTGGATTTTCATGTGATGTAAAGCACTTTCAATCACCTTGTGTTGAATTGTGCTATCAAAATTAATTTGTCTCGCTTCGCCTGATTATATGGAAAGAACAGTGACAACAAGCATGGCCTCGAATCTATTGGGGGGAGGGGTCATTACAATAAAGTAAAACCACACTTGGTACAGGAAGTTCAGTGTGAGAAAAGGAAATACACCTGCACTTGCCCTGAACAATACAATGTTTACCATAACTGATGAACTAAGTAAGCTGTGCTGTCCAGCTAAGTAAATTTTCAAGGCACTTCAAAGTGACAAGAATGTTTTCCCCCTGATCTACAATACATCCAGGTTAGATTAGATACTTTACAGATTATATGATTTTCACTAATCTCTCAATTATTCTGTGAGCTTTATTGTAGGCCAAATATTTTCAGAACAGTTTGTATTATTCCTACAAATGTACATCCATATCCATTGTGTTGCGCCACGGTGGGAGAATAGTTAACATGTCCGCCTCACGGTTTTGAGATCAATGGTTCAATCCCTTTCGGCCTTCCTGTGTGGAGTTTGCGCGTTCTCCCCATGCCTGCGTGGCTTTTCTCCAGGTACTCCGGTTTCCTCTCACATCCCAAAAACATGCATAGAAGGCTGATTGAACACGTCAAATTGTCCCTAGGTATGAGTGTGTGGTGAAAGGTTGTTTTTCTCATTGTGCCCTGCGATTGGCTGGCAAAAATATTCAGGGTGTACCACGCCTACGGCCTGTTGTAAACTGGGATAGGCTCCAGCACCCCTGTGACCCTTGTGAGGATAGGCGGCATGGAAAATGAATGAATGAATGCCTGTTGTATTGGGGTTTTATGGGGTTGCTGGAGCATATTGCAGCAGACATTGGGGCAAGAAACTGGGTAAACCCTAGACTGGTTGCTAGACAAGCACAGGACAAACAATAGAAACGACCATTCACATTAACAGTCAATGTAGTCTCGAATGAACCTAAAATCCATATTTTAGAAAAGGCAGGAAGAAACCGCACTTTCATATTCTTCACAGTTGACATCGATTGACACTTATACTAAATAGAAGTTTAGCACTGATCCCTGTAGCGACTGCTGACATTATGCATTGTAAAGTTTGGTAATAGTTCTACAACAACTATAATCTGCTGTAGCACAGTGTTTCCCACACTGCTGCACATGACTGCTGACATTATGCATTGTAAAGTTTGGTAATAGTTCTACAACAACTATAATCTGCTATAGCTGCACAGTGTTTCCCACACTTTAAGAAGTCAGAGCACATATTGTTTTTTTACATGAGAAAACACAGCACTGCACCAAACAAAACTGTCGCAAAAAGTAGACTGTACACACTTGAAAAAAAATCCTCACTTTATGGACAAATTGTCTTAATAAGTGTGAAATATGTGTTTGTTTCGTTAAACATAAAGCTATTGGTCTGTTGTGTGAATGGCAACTGCAGGCTTACTGTAACTTCCTCGGATAATACGTGAAGTACCTTTCATATTTAGATGAACAAATATATATTATTTGAAATAAATAAAATCATTTTTTCAGATCAATAAAGTGATAATGCTTAATTTTATACAGAATATTTGTTTAGCTCTCAAGGCACATTATAGTACTTGATTTGCACAGTGGTTGGCAACACTGCTCTTGAAGCAGAATGGCAATATATGATGCTTTCCCTCATACAAAACGAAATCTGTGTTATTTGCATAATAGGGTATATGAATAACTGATATTCGCTGGTGTACAGGCTATGTTCTTTGGACTCAAGGGTAGATACAAACATGTGTATCCATCTCTTGTGATTAATACATGAATTCCTTTATGTCAAGGATGTCCAAACTACAGCCCGCAGGCCAAGCGACGGTACACTGCCCAGGTTTTATTGACCCGCAGCAAATTATGAACATATCATAGAATATGGCCAGCACAGGAAGTTTAAATTCAGCCTACATTTTGCTGCATTGTTGCATATTTTTAACACTAGATGGAGATGCAGCAAGACACTTAAACAGCAGCTCTCCATTACTGCAGGGGTCAAAACCTGCCAACATGTTGAAATCAAGCTAGGGAACGGTGTTGAATTTGTGTTATTTTATTTCCATGAATAAACATATATATATATATATGATTTTAAAAATCCGATGTGTTAAATTGGTTGAGATTTTCTTGACTTGACGTTTTCTATTTGTATACTTATTCTATTTATTATCTACTTATCTATTTATTCTATTTATAAACATACACACAAACAAACATATATATATACACATATATATACTGTATATACATATATATGTATATATATATACATATATACTGCATATACATACATGTGTATATATATATATATATATATATATATATATATATATATATATATATATATATATATATATATATATATATATATATACACATATATACACATATATACTGTATATTCATATATATATTCAGAGTGTGGAACACTCTGAAACTTAATGATTTTGATAATGATTTTTTTTGATGATTCGATGATGATAATGACAATAAATTCATTCATTCATTCATATATATATATATATATATATATATATATATATATATATATATATATATATATATATATATATATATATATATATATATATATATATATATTCATTCATTCATTTTCCATGCCGCTTTTTCCCCACGAGGGTCGCGGAGGTGCTGGAGCCTATCCCAGCTAACTATGGGCAGTAGGCAGGGGACACCCTGAACTGGTTGCCAGCCAATCACAGGGTACAAGGAGACATACAACCATTCACGCACACACTCATACCTACGGACAATTTAGAGTGTTCAATCAGCCTACCATGCATGTTTTTGGGATGTGGAAGGGATTGAACCCTTGATCTCAGAACTGTGAGGCAGACGTGCTAACCACTCAGCCACCGTGCCGCCATATATATATATATATATATATATATATATATATATGTATGTATATATATATATGTATATATACAGTGGGGAAAACAAGTATTTGATACACTGCCAATGGGTTTTCCCATTGGCAGTGTATCAAATACTTGTTCTCCCCACTGTATATGGTGGAAAAAGACAAGGCAGAAAATGCAGTTTCTGCTCTTGCACCCCTCTTTAAAATAAACTGCTGTATTTTAAGCCAAAAGAACTGTTGTGTTTGATAGAACAATATGTTTATATGGTGACATTGCAGATTCACTGCGCTTCCGTTTTACCCTGGAATCCCCCGTTTACAGAAGTCGCTCAACCGATTTTGTTTCAACCTAGCCATAAAAAGAAGGTAAGTCATCGTATTTATTACTCGAAATGTCTGTCATTTTAACTCATCATTAATTGATGTCTAATATTTTGTTAGAAAAAACGACTTAAAAAAATTATTCACTCGCTTATTTCAAACTTTTAAACAAATTACGTCACAATGAAAAAGTTTGCGTCTGTAAACAAGGCACGCATATCTACCTCTTAAGTATCGCTTAATTGTAGTTTTTTCGTTACTTTCATATTTTGCCCAATATTTTAGATTATAAATAATCGATCCAAACAAAGAAAATAAAAAAAATTTAAAAATTAAAAGTGTAAATATATGAAAATGAAAATCTCGACCACTCCTTGATGTCTGCGATTTCTGCATCACGACCATTGTTATATTGCCATGTTTCACCCATAAAATCCTCAAACAACCCGGCTGTGGCCATTCACAGCTGTGTTTTGACACTCGGTGATACATGCTACATGGAGTTTTTGGATCAAAAAGAGGTAAGTACGCGATCATATCTCGTTAAAATCATGGCCTCTTTATGCTCTTGCGTGCTCTCACCCAATTAGGGTTTTGCTGTTTTTTGTTTTTTTTTTAAATGCCGTCTTGTTCAAAATCCTCCCCCCCCCCAGAAAATTGAGATTTTAAGCTTTCCAATGATGTATCACACATGCATACAGGACAATTTTGAAATTTGGCCAAATTGGGGGTCTCAGAGGGGAACTTCAAGTCACCTGAGTGTTTTCCGCCATTTCTATATGCTGTATATATGAAATCAACTATATAGTTGCTGGTTTATTATTATAATTATTATTATTTTTGCAATATCCTTACGCTGTTGCTTGTTGTAGCCTTTAATATTTTAATAGCTATTCATAGTTATAGGCATCAAATCCATCGCAACTGGGAAGGATGGCAGTGAGTGATCATATTTCACAGCCATTGACAGCAATAGTCTTCCATTCCAATTTGAATGGGAGGTCTGCTAGCGGATGAAGATCTCTCTACCCCCTAAATGGATTGGACTTATATAGCCATCAATGGCAGCCAATAATTAATCATTTAAAAAATAAAGACATTATTTAAAAAAACAACAACAAAACTGTACTTTGTATACTCGTTTCCGATCCTATGTTTTGACACATGAAAGTGGAAGGATTTCAAGCTGGCCCTTGCAGCCTATGATTTTTCTGAAAGTTGCCCTCGGGGGAAAAAAGTTTGCTCTAAATATATCAGCAGATTACTATATATCTCTAAGTAGGTAAATTGAGAAAAGATAATCATTATTTCAGATAGTTTCCTTTAAGGCTCAAAAAAGTAGAAGCCGACAACAATCTTCGAAATGCTCTAGTTTATGTCTACTTTTCAAAGAATGACTGAACTTGTACACAAAGGCAATGACTCACAACGAGTGGAATGGAGCAGATGAGCACCACCGCCGACGTGCCGATGAGCAGTATGACCATCTGGATTTCGGCACCGGCAAGACGCCCGAAACTGCGTCCCCTCTTGCGCGAGTCCACGTTTCCGCGGGCCAAGTCGGTGCCCAGCGACGTCCGACGCATGTATCGCCGGTGCATGCGGATGAGAGCTCCGCACACCAGCACGTTGCATAGCACGGTGGCCAGAATCAGCACCGAGCTGAATCCCGCATACATAAAGTTGTACGCCGCTTCGCTCTTCGCGTTGCTCCGCCACTCCAGGAAGCACCAGGTATGCGGGTACTGCTTCTGAACGCGGCCGAAGCCCACCACGGGCAGCGCGCAAAAGAGCGCGTTGGACACGTAGATGGCCACTAGAGTCACGCCGGCCAGCTTCTGGTCCACGTAATCGTTGTAGAAGTACGCGTGGTTGATGGCAATGTACCTCTCCACGGACATGGCGCAGATGATGCTGAGCCCGGCCAGGGAGAAAAAGATCAAGGTGAAGCCGAAGTACTGACATAAGGGCTCACCGCCGGGCCAGGCGCCCTTCATGTAGGTGGCGATGGTGACCGGGCTGGCCAGCAGGGTGCCAAGGAGGTCGGTGACGGCCAGACCGCACACCAGCGTGTAGAAGGTGGTCTCCTTCTGCTCTTTGCGAGACCTGCACAGCACCGCGATGGCGATGACGTTGCCTACCACGCCGAATACGAACATGATGGACGGGATGGTGGGGACCATGGTGCGGCCCGTCATGGACTGCTCGCTCGTTGTGCCGCTCTCCATCCTGCAGAATCTCCAGTCTTGTTCTTATTGACAAACTTTCTCCCCACGACAGAATCTCCGCTTCGGAGAAGAACACCCTGATGGCATCTTTTAAAAGTCCGTTTTTAAATGAGGGTGGAAAAAGTTCAAACAAGGCTCACAACTTGTTTCTGAAGAGGTGCGCGTCCTCTGTGAGAGCCTAAACTAAAAGCAGTGTGAGATGAACGAAAGTTCCACACTGCGGTGACTTGACTTCATTCAAACACTTGAGTCCCTCCTCCTTGGGTGTCTTTCACGTGCGCAATAATGCCAAATCATTAGGAACACCTGTCAATGGAGCAAGTATTTTTCTTCATTTTTTATCAGTCTAGCAGGGGCGTAGGTTTGGTCTCAACATTGGTAGGGACGATATAACAGAATAACCTGCATGTACACTTTTAGCTCGGGATGGAACATTAATCAGACCAAACAGATTTGGTTAACAGAGCTACATTTCTCGCGAATATGAACCTAATTGATATGCTGAATCAGAGGTGCTCATTACATCAATCACGATCGACCAGTCGATCACAACGCTATTTTTTTTTTTTTTTAAATGTACTTAGTTAATTATGATTATGTGGTGTGTTGTGTTGTGTGAGCAACATATGAAGTTATGCAGCACCCGACTCTCTGTAAGCAGCTTCTTGTTAACGTTTTTCTGGCTCTATAGTTTCCAGCAGACTTCACTACATTTTTCACAGTTTAACTATCCTTAACAGTAGAAAACACAAACAGTAGGACACTTCTCTCTAAGCAGCTTCCTCCTCGAGTTCACACAGTTTAAAGTGCATGTGACACGAAAAAGCATGTTTATTTCATAATACATGCGTTTTTTTATGCTCCTGAATGATATGGACCGGTTGGATGTGTGTGGAAGCGATCGCTACATTTATTTAGTTTTGAAAATGAGTGACTTCCGGCTTCGGTCTTGCATTGAGGAGGAGGGCGCTGTGGCGTGTACGGGTGAAGGCGTCCTCTTCACTAAACAGCCGTACTGTTGTGTATGAGGACTAAGGATTCAGCTGATTTTGCGGATTAATACGTTTATTTTTCGCATCACGCCAGCCAAACGGCTGCAGAAAAATCTTGCTTTATGAGGGCGAGGCGCGTGTGCCTTTTTGGAGTTTCAAAAGGTTCCCATTCACCGTGGATATTGGCCAAAACAAGCCCTACTACTGTGGGACCATTGGACTTATGAGGAAGTGAGTAAACATCTTGTTTTGTATTATGTCAAATACAAATACAGCAATTACAAAGTAAACACTACAAACTTTCTTTAGATAAAGGACTACTTACATTTGATCATTGATAGGGATATAAAAAGCTTTCCTCATGCACATTAGCTGCACGTTAGCTGCACAACAACTGCAGCCGCCCTCCTCCGAACGAACTGTAAATTGCTCTCCGCCGGGCGGTTTGCCGATCTGCATTAACAATCGACAACCCAGTCGTCATGTCAAATAATCCGGGCTAGTTATGTGTGATTTTCCGCTTCGAAGACTTTGAAACATCACTCGGTTCGGGTTAGCATGTCAGCTAGCTGTCACACCTCTTGGTTTGGTTACATTCTCCGAAGCCGGGGAAGGGAAATGACAATATTGAAAAAAAAAAAATATTGAAGTAAAGAGACAGAAACAATGACAATTTGCAGCTCTCTTCATCGCGTTTACCTCGTTGTGAATAGTTCCCCCTCAATGGGCTGAATAGTAAAACCGATGAGCCCAGTCTCCCGCTGACGTCATCCACCTGTTGGGGACGCGAGAGCCCTATAATGGTAGGCGTGGTTAACCGGCAGATTAAAAGACTAATTTCTCGTCATCTGCGCTTTGCTAAATTGTTGTATATAGTCGAATCGTCTCAAAATATGATTCGAAATTCACATAATAATGCTATTTAAGACTTTTTTTCTCCTGTCGTATGCTCTTTAATGTTATGTTAACTCTGATACAGTTCGGACTTTCAGTAGCAAAATTAATGGTGTGTTTCTCACCTCCACAACAATGGTGCCTTTAAATTACATACGTTGGCTGCTGCTGGCTGAAAAAAACTTCTTATATCCCTCCTCTTCGAAGCGGGCGTAGGAGGCAACATGTTGTCGACATGTATTTCTGTCGGGGCTGTGTGAGTGTGAGCGTGCATGTGTGTGACGGGGCTGGGTCAAGTCATCAGCCAATCAAACGTGCGTTTGAGAGGGGAAAAAAATCGACCGGCGCATTCAGCAAGTGAAAAGGGGTTAATGTAAGTCTGAACATAATGAAAATAATTCACTTGATAATGGTAGGGTCAATTCTATCCTTACAACATATAGGAATACAATCTAAATTACCTGTATAACTGAACTTATTATATAATGCATTTTCCGTTGCTTAAAGGTTGGTGGGGACAATTTGAGCATCCTGAAAAGTTGGTAGTGATATGTTCCTACCGTCCCTATGCAAACCAACGCCCTTGGCCCATACATCTAAAAGTTAGTCATTTTTTTCCCCGAAAACAAGAAAGAAATTCTTTCAAATAATGTTTTGAACAATATTCTTGAATTAAGAATATTTTTGACAAACAAGTTTTTCTTTTAAGATTAAATATACAAACATTTTTATTAAAATAAGTCTGTTAAGCTTATTTTTAGCTAGCTGTTTTCTTCTTTCAAGATATCTCAGTGAGTAAAAGTTGAAGCACTGTAGCAGTAGCAAAATTAGTGGCGTGTTCCCCACCTCCACAACATTGACGTCTTTCTACATTACTTAAATTGGCTGCTGTTGTCGGGAAAAAAAATTCTAATATCCCTCGTCTTTGAAGGGGGCGGGGGAGGCGGCATGTTGTATTTCGGCCGGGCTGTGAATGGGTGTGTGTGTGGGGGAGGGGGGGAAGTGTCATCAGCCAATCAAACGTGCGTTTGAGGGGAAAAATGGACTGGCACATTCAGGGAGTGAAAAGGGTTCAGTGTAATTCTGAACATAATAAAAATCCTGTAATTCACTTAATATTGGTAGGATCAATTCTATCCTTACAACATATAGGAAGACGTTTTAAAGGAACTATAGCACTGAAGTCATTACATAATGCAAATAAGGTTGCTTAAAAGTTGGTGAGGAAAATTTGAGCATCCGGAAATGTAGGTAGTTTTATGTCCCTACCGTCCCTATGCAAATCTACGCCCTTGCAGTCTAGTAAGACGGAGTATTAGGGCCAAATAAAACACTGGGACAAAATAGAACTATGAGAATAAAGTCATAATATTACGAGATTAAAGTGCCTACAACAGAATTTTAAAAAGTCATAAATAGCATTATTATGTGAATTAGAAACATATTTAGAGACGATTCGACTGCATAAAACAATTTGGCAAAGCACAGATGACTAGAAATTTTAATCTGCTGTCTTTTAGTGTGCTGTTTAGCCACGCCTACCATTATAGGGTTCTAGCGTCCACAACAGTTTATAGTGTTTACTTTGTAATCGCTGTATTCCCGGCCATTTTTAACACAAAGTTGTAATTTCTGACAGAAAACCAGGCACACGAAGAGGGCAATAAACCGAGTATAGCGCTCTCCCGGCGAGGGGGGGGGGAGGGGGGGGGGGGCGACAAGCAGCCGGTCGTCGGCCGAGTGCAGTTCTCGGTGGACAAGGAGCATGTCAGCCACCAAATGCAAGCAACCTCCATATCAAAATGTGTGCCATGATCCCAGTATTTGACATAATACAAAATACATTGTTTACTCACTTCCTCGTAAGTCCAATGGTCCCACAGTAGTAGGGCTTGTTTTGGCCAATATCCGAGGTCAACGGGAACCGTTTGAAACCCTAAAAGGCTCACACGCATCTCCCTGGTGCAGTAACAATCTTCTGCAGCCGTTTGGCTGGCGTGATGCGAAAAATAAACGAAAAAAATCCGCAAAATTAGCTGAATCCGCAGTCCATCTGCATGTTACAAAGCAATGCTGTATTGTGAGATGCTGACCTGGGTGACGTCACATTCGCATGCGTCCTAAACCCGAGACTGGAGCCGGAAGTCACTCATTTTAATGGCGCGGGATTCAAAAATTTAATACATAAAACGATTGCTTCCTCGCACCAAGCGGTCCTTTTCATTCAGGGGCATAAAACATCGTGAGAAATATGAAATAAACATGCTTTTTGGTGTCATGTGTACTTTATTAAGGTTAAACTATTAAGAGAATAAAGTCATACGTTGTAATACTGCAAGAACAACGTCCCAATGCCGAGAGAATAACGTTGTACTATAATGAGAAAAAAGTAAATACATGATATTCAGAGAAAAAAAATGTTGTATACAATGAAATTACTCCGTATCTTTACGGAAAATTCATGGATGAACTTAAAGCAAACACTAAATAACTTTTCAACCTTTATGGAATATTTTCATAACCTTTGTGATGATATGTTGACTGACAACTAGTTGAATGACACTTCTTTTATAGCTTGTGATATAAAAGATGTATGCTCGGTTAGTAGCTTAGCCCATGCTCGTAAGTACTGTACAGGCATCCCAGCTATGTGTGTGTGGGCGTGCGTGCTTGTGTGAGCACGTGCGTTTTTCTGTGGAGAAGTAGATGCCGATTTTTGCGTTGCGTGGAGATATCCAATTTAATGCAATCCAATTTAGTTTTTCCAGTCACTTACAGTCTTGCCAAACGAATCCTCACCATGGAGAGTTTGAACATGGAGGCAGGCAAAACAGGAGACTGCATCCATTTTGACTGAACATTCCAGCTAGGAATATATATATATATATATATATATATATATATATATATATATATATATATATATATATATATATATATATATATATATATATATATATATATATATATATATGTATATGTATATATATATATATATACTGGACTGTCTCAGAAAATTAGAATACACAATATTCTAATTTTTTGAGACAGTCCTGTGTATATATACAGGACTGTCTCAGGAAATTAGAATACACAATATTCTAATTTCCTGAGACAGTCAGAAAAACTTTAAGAGCAGCACTCTAAGCAACATTACCCCGTGTGACCCTTTACTTCCAATTTTCTAAAATGGCGACAATCAATTAAAAAAAAAAAGTTGACTTCGATGGCCGACGCTTCAAGGATAGGTGGATATTGAACTATTTCTTCAATACAATACGCAACAACTGTGTGTGGCTCATTGGCAAAGAGACAGTCGCTGTTTTTTAAAGAGTTCGATGTGACGCGATATTACCAAACAAGACACGCTGACATGTACGACAACATTACAAGGAAGATACGCAGCGAGAAATTATAGCAACTTGAAGCTAGTTTAATTTCACAGCAGCAGTATTTCGCAAGAGCCCGAGTGTCGAAAGAGAATGCCACAAAGGCGAGATTGTTGAAATTATGATTTAAAAAATAAATAAATAAAGCAAATGTGACACACAGAAGGGCTTGCTAAAAATTGTTTAAATATTTTGTTCGACGTAAATCAGCCAAGGTAGCCACCCACATTTTTACCACACCAAATCTGGCCCCCTTTGCAAAAAGTTTGGACACACCTGTTTAACTGATGATCAATAGATGAGGCCAGCTTCTTTCACTTGGTACCAGCTAAATATTATTCAAAAAATAATGATGGCGGAAGAAATAAACATCTTGAATTTGAAACTATGTTGTTGGCGATTAGCCTCGCAATGATCTTAATTGTGGTTGTCAGCCCAAAACCCTCTAAACATATATTAAATGCATCTTACCAGGTATAAAATGACTACTACATAGTCTGTGGTGATCGTTTGGTGCCCAGTTTTCTCGTCGAATTGCAGCAGTCCATCTCGCTCTCCTCTCCGGGTCTCTCGGAATACGGTAGAACTTCAAGTCTGTCCGTCTATCTTCTCTGTTACTGCAACCAACCGCCTCACACGCCTTCACCATTTTGATTATTAATGTTAACGAGCAGAAAAACACACCATAATAGGAGGAATTTACGTAGCGGTAATGCGTAAACACGACGAGCTGACGGACAATATGGCGCGGAGGCGTGGTTGTGACGTCATGTGAGTGGGGTCTATACCAGGCAAGGATAAAAGGACACTCAAGAATAAACATTGGCCCGGCTTTCACTTGCTGGGCCTCCCCCAGCCGAACTTGTCAGCGCTGACGAGTTCTTCTATGGGCCAGTGCGAGAATTTGGTACAAAATCAAACGTTTCTTATTATTAACATCGTCATATGCTATTGTTTAGCCACAACTGCATTCATTACCTTATTGCTACTCATCCTTCACACATCCGCTGAAAACAGAAATGTTATTTAACCATCTGCAGGTGACCGGGAGATCATGATTTTACGACACTGTGCGCTGGTTCTCATAGAAAAGGCAGTCTTCCTTAAGGCAAAACAGTGGAGTTTTTGTTCGCTTTTGTCCACCTGCATCGCTAAAATCGACCAACACTGAGACTTACCTAGTATTACTTTAACTTAGCTGTATTCGCTACAACGTGCTTTACATTACGTTATTATTCTTGGACAAAAAGTTGCAATTGTAGAATCATATCCTAGAAGAAATAATCTTGTTTATTAAATTTAAAATCCACAGAATTTCATTTTTTATGTGCAATAGTGGCAACAACTTAAATAATATCCAAGTATCTCCAGAAAGTGGATGACTACCATAGGGGCAGACATTTGATCAATGCCAGTACTATTTTAGCCAATTAAACGCAAGCATCCCAGATCGTCCGCCCTTCCTCGTTACATCAGTAATACCCATTATTATGTGCACCTTTGCTCTAATCTATTAGCATATGTGTGCGTATAAGCAGTGTCACTTTTGGTGTTTTAACATTATTTTCTACATTCTCAGAGGTCTGAAAATGTGTGTATAAATACTTTGAGCAACCATCTTTAACAAGGCCATTTTCTGTACATTAGGTGTTGTCCTTCCCTTCAACCTATGAGCAAGACTATACTGTACTTCTTGTTGAAATTCACATTTTATGTTTACTTTGACAGCAAACTTATAATGGAAATGGTTTTTTCCCATAATGTTCATCCACTTTGTGAGCGTCATTACAAAAAAAAAAAAATTTAAATGAAGAAAAAGCAAAACAGACTTAATCTAGAGGTCTTCCTTGACAACACATGAGACCAGTTTGATCTCTTAAGTTTTGAGGTGTATAACATATTGGACTTGGGACTGTACTGAGTAACACTCAAAGTTCTATTTGATTTTTCGAAGCACATACACAGTATATAAATGTACAGTGTAATAAAAAACCTACTTGTATTTAGTGTCGTGTAATGAGATGCATATGACGTATTTTTGATTCATTAATTCAACAGGCACGTCACCTGACATCACGACCCACAAACAGCTCATTGACAGTTTGAGGACTGACGCTCTCGTACATGATTGTGCCTTCACAAATAAACAACCTCAGCCGACAATGTCATGTCTTTCATGGGACTGGGCTTAGCAGTAATGATGCAAAATGTAGCTGCGCGACTCTCTTTTGACATGTTGATAAACAGTCGTGTGGAAAATAAAACTGACGAACAAAGTAACTTGCTTCATTAGGGCGCTTTCCCACTAGACCAGCGGTCAGGAACCTATGGCTCGCGAGCCAGATCTGGCTCTTTTGACAGCTGCATCTGGCTTGCAGAAAAATCTTTAATTATTAATTTTTTAAAAAAAAATTCATTATACTCCTTTGCGCATTGCGCGAAACAGCGACGGCTACCGGTGACTAGAAAGCCGTTTTGAAGTAATTTTAGTGGGAAAGCTGCAAACATGCATGTAGTTGTGTCTATCAATCTATTTATCTAACAATCGCATAGGCAACGCAGATGAGGCAGAGACACTGTTCAAGTGGGAGTCGCCATATTTTTCTGTCGAAAATAGCGGCCGATGTGCACATGTGCGTGAAGTAAACTTCCCTCATTTTTAGTTTCGTTTTCTGCGTTTGTCAGCTAATTTTAGAAACCCTTGTGAGAAAATGGAAAAAAAACTAAAAAAGACGAGTTGTATCGTACTTTTCAGTAGGAATGGACAGAGGAATTTGCCTTTGTGGAGAGAGCAGGTTCTGCGGTGTGTCTAATATGCAATGAAAAAATTGCATCTATGAAAAGTTCATATATAAAGTGGCACTTCAACACCCGCCATACTATATTTGCAACAAAATATCCTGCGGGGGACAACAGGAAGAAAGCATGTCAAGAGCTACTATCAAGAGTGCCAGTTAGTCAGCAACAACTCCGTGTTTGGACCCAACAAGGTGACTGGAATTCGGCGTTTTAACAATTGTGAGAAATGGAAAGCCATTCACAGATTGGGAGTATGCTAAAGTATTCATGCTTGAGGTTGCCAATGAACTTTTTGATGACTTTTCGGATAAAGACAAGATAACTAAATGGATAAAAGATATGCCTCTGTCGACAAAAACTGTGCGCGATCATACCATCATGATGTCAAATCAAATTGAGGCAAAGCAAGTGAAGGACATAAATGCGGCTCCGTTTTTTCTGTCGCTTTGGATGAGTCAACAGACTTCGGCAATTTATCCCAGTTCAGCGTGATTGCAAGGTATGTTGTCAGTGACACACTACTGTACATGAGGAAAGTCTTGTAGTTTTGACTATGCAAGGGACAGCAAGAAGGGAGGATTTATTCAAGTCCTTCAGTGAGTTCGCTAAAGAAAAAAATTTACCGATGGATAAACTTGTTTCGGTGTGCACTGATGGTGCTCCGTGCATGGTAGGGAAAAACAGGATTCGTGGCGGTTCTTCCTGAACATGAAAAGAGACGCATCCTAAATTTCTCAACGCCTGCATGAAGCTTAACCCCACCACGTATCAACCAGACTACAAATCCATCAGCAAAACCATGCCGCACCAGAAGTCGTATTAATGGGAAGAAATACTCATCATTGATTAGCAACAGCATAACAATGTTATTAATAGAATTTAGAGACTTATTGTACTTTAAATGTGTTGAAATTTCATAAAATGCACGCTTTACCTGTATTTTTGGTTTTAAACATATTGTATGGCTCTCACGGAATTACATTTGAAAATATGTGGCGTTCATGGCTAACTCAGCCAAAATGGTTCCCGACCCCTGCACTAGACAAAGAGGACCAGTGTCCAGTTGGAGAGCTACCTCACAGCAACACACACAAACGAGTTGTTAAATAAGTTCAGCATTCACATTTTTTTTTAATACTGTCTTTTATTTTACAATGATAATATAACCGTTCATCTGTATGTGTAAATTTTTTGCCAGCTGACTGTTTAGTGATGCAGAAGTTTGCGTGCACGCAAGCTCGGGGGGGAAAAAAATCAGTAGTTAGGTTTGAACTAGATTGAACAATTACAAAACAAAGCGGACTATCTGAGAAAAAGAACTCTAGTCTGTTTAAAATGAACCAAACAGTGCTAGTGTTAAAGGGCCCTAAGTTTACGCATTTATTAAAATAGACCCACAGGCGTGTGATACGACAAATGTCACAAATCCTGTTAAACAGCCCTTTTGCCCATTATTTGTGTATGCAAATGGACAAACAGTTGATAGCTCCCATATTCACGGATTTGGTTAAATTAGCCAATTGTAGATTAGCACAAGTTATAGTTACTAGAGCTGCATTCAGTTTTTTGTTTACGATTTACAGGTTATCATTACACAAGAGTGCTTTTGTAATACATAGCATTTACTTCTTTTTATTGTAAAGTTTGGGTCAAACCCTAGCAAGTCTTAAAGGTGCCTGTCTGGTTCTAATGGACTTTTTACACCACTCGGAAGCCAGTGCCCCTGATGCTAAATGACCACTTAACGTGTTACGAAAGCGGTTATTCGCGTCTTCTGCTGCAGGCCTTCTACAGCTCACAAAAGAACATGTTGCACCTTGAGTGGCACAGCCTGACGTCACGCTGATTGAGCCCGCTCGCTCAGAAAACTTTATTGCGTTCTTTGTTGCCACGTTAAAACGGAAACAAGAGGTAGAGGGGGCCTTAGTTTAAAGTGGCAGGAACTAAATACAAATTTTTTTGTTCTTCTTTCAGAAAAAATGTACTTGCAGCTTGTACCTTTTTAGTCTGTTCCCAAAGTTAACAGATAAAAAACATATAGATATATAGAATGAGTCGAATGACCGAAACAGTATGTAATTTGACACCAAAATATAACACAAAATACTTTCTAATTAATTGCATTTCAGAGAAATAAAGGAGTCAAATCAGTACTTCTTTTAGCAGTCCTTATTTTTGCACCAGTGTCTGTGCTTCTACTTAAGTGCAGAATGTTAGTGCTTTTTTCATCTTTGGTTGATGGCTACATGTAGGAGCTCTGGTTAAAAAGGGGAAAAAAAAGGGGGTTGCTGTTTCTCTTTAAAGACAATTGTTACACAACATGGGCGTATGGGTGAAATAATGTATGATCTCAGAATTGTTCGCATGCGCCATAGATCTGTCTCGTTTTGAGCCTGTACAGAATGCAGAGAAAGTAGATTTGTCTGATTAAAGCCTCTTAAGAATGCACTTTCCTGGATTTGTGTGTGGCTGTCAGATAACCTGCAGCATGCTAGCATTGCTACAGTAAAGTTCACAAATCAGCCGAAATCAGTGTTCCTGTCAAGAGCACTCAACAATCCTGTTATGTTTTATATTATGGAACACTTTGTGAATGAGATGAAAACACCAAACAAGAACAATAACTTCATTGTGGCATGTGTTTTTTTTTTTTTCCGCCTCAACTGTGTAAAACTAATTTAACTTAAAAACTGGCTTGACCGTTTTTGCTATAGTTAAACCGTAACCCCCCCCCCCCACACACACACACACACACACACATATGCACACACAAATCAGGACGCAAATTTCAGTTAACGTTTCTCATTTCCCGCCATGAGTCTTTCCCTCAGACTGTCTACATGTTTGTTTGGGCTTTGAAGCTAGGTGTGAACCGCTGCTTTATCATCTGATATCATATTTTAGCCGGAGGGCTTTTGAAAGAGGAGGGAAAATATCTTATTCGTCATCCTACAGCTGAAGAGGAAAACATTATCTGCTAAAACAAGCACAGACAAGCTGGATTTGCCGCCAGGATTTAAGCAGGCAGTGAACACACGTAAGAACCTGCATTTCGGCATCTTTAACGTCTGATAATATTTGAATAAAAACATGTCACACCTTGTCCTCTCATCTAAATTTGTCTTTTACGTTTTTTTTTTTTTTATTCTCGACAGACATTAAAAAAGATATAACAGATTCAGCAAAAGCTTTGATTAAACCGGGTGTCGGCAACCTGTGTTTTAAGAGCCATATGCGGCTCTTTAGCGCTGCCCTAGTGGCTCCCTGGAGCATTTTCAAAAATGTTTGAAAATGGAAAAAGATGGGGATGGAAATATAATTTTTGTTTTCATATGGTTTCTGTAGGAGGACAAAAATGACACATTCTTAACGTTTTCCAATGCTGTAAAAATGTGTAGAATAAGTCTTAAATTTCAACATTTCTGGCAACGAAGATTTGCGTCATAGCCTGCGACACACATTTCTATCAGCAGGGCGGGATGCCAGGAAGGTGGCTATTGTAAGCAAATTGGTGGCTGTGTGATTGGCCATGGATCTGAAAGGAAAAAAGAGAAATAAATGAGAACAGAGGATTCAACGTTTCTTGGATCGAATTCATTGCCAATGCGGAAGGATTGCCTGAATGTTTACTCTGTGGCAAAAATGTGTCAAATAACAAAAATAGTAATGTGGAAAGAAATTTCCAAGGAATGCATGCTACATTTTCAGCCAAGTACCAAGTTGGGAGTGAGAGAAAAAGTGTGATTGCATTACTTCTGAAGAACTTGGAGGAGCGCAAAAATAGATTTAAAAAGTAGATTGCATCGCCAGCCTCCACTACTGTTGCAAGTTTTGTTGCAATCTGGGAGTTAATAAAGCACGGAAAACCGTTCACAGATGGTGAGTACATTAAGGAGACATTCATCAACATATCGGAACACCTATTTGCAGACTTCAAAAACAAAACCGAGATTATACAGAAAATCAAAGACCTGCCCAGATAAGGGGCATGTTATGAACGTTCCATTTTGTTGTTTTTCGAAACCTCAAAATAAAAATGACATCAAAAATCGTATTTCTTCAATTTCATAAAAGCAACGAAACAATGCATTACTATTGTAATGAAGTCAAACGAGGTGGCATCATACAACAGTCACGTGGATTGTTGGATGCACTGCAGGGAAAATAAACGTTAAATCATGAAGGCTCATCATGTATTTTTACCTTTCACCAACTTAGTCATTTTGATAATAGGCTAATATAGCTAATAAAGATACATACAGCATGAGCTGCCTTCATTATAAGGCTTATGTAAGGCTTTTAATTTTTGCGGCTCCAGACATTTTTTTTTTTTTTGGGTGTAATATGGCTCTTTCAACATTTTGGGGTGCCGACCCCTAGATTAAACTATTATTACATGGGACATGACAATTGACTTTATAATGGGTTGTATACAAAATCAGTAGTTTCTTGAGATAAAAGTGCAACTAAATTAATTAAGCTTTAACTCAAAACAATTATCTGTATATTTCAAATCATTCTTTGCAGAGGATAAAGAATGTATTGTATTATACTAGAATTATAAATCCAAATCTTTAGCGTCATGACGCCCGTTCTTACCTCCGGTTCTCCCCTGGCCGCCGAGAAGGCATTCTAGCTCCAATAGCGTATCCTAAAGTTACTGCAGTTAAAAAGCTCACAATTGGATCTCGAGATCGAGCGAACAGTCCGCCGCGAGGCGAGCCACAGTCTGTCCCAGCCCCATGCCTCTCCGCCGCCCCCGGGATGCATACTCCCCCCGGAACCCAAAGCCTCGAGGTTTCCCAGACACTGCCCGGTGGATCATGGGAATAACGCTGCAGGATCGCCATCGCCATCGTTTATGATCGGACCTACGAGGGTATCTGATCGTCTTCGAACCTCCGACTTTCACTCTTGATTAATGAAAACTTTCCTGGCAAATGCCAACAAGCAGACAAAACACAGCAGTGAAATGATTTAGATCCAGGCTGTTATTCATATACCAATATACTGTAACTGGGTAACGGTTCAGTGGTCTGAACGCCTAGCTGCATTTTTGGAGGCCTGTGTTCAATTCCCTCAATCTTGCTGTCATATTTGTGTGTGTCTCAGTTCTTTTTCTTTCCTTTATGCAGCACCTGATTGAGCCAGATTGGCGGGGTAATGCGACACACCTGTGCTTGATTAGGAAAGCTCAGTATTTAAGGAAGCTTGTCACCATCTGCAAGTGTCGGACTATTGCTTGCTATTTGCCTTGCTTACCGCCTGTGTGTTCATCGTCATCCTTCGAGTTTCCCGACGTTCTACGGTCGTATTCTGGTTTGGTCATCTTTACTTTAGTGCTCTTTTGGGCTTTGTAGTCAGATTCTTGTACTGTGTTATATTCATGCATTCTAGCGTGCTCTCTTAGTTGTACTTTGTTAAACTCGCATTTTTCGCGTGCTCCTTTTGTTGTATTTTATTATATCCGCGTTTATTGGCGTGCTCCCTTTGTTGTATTTTATTATATCCGCGTTTATTGGCGTGCTCTCTCAGTTCTACTCGCATTTTTGGCGTGCTCCCTTTGTTGTACTTATTAAATACAAACATTAGCTCTACCTGATCTCCTTGTCTGTTTTTGGGATCCACATCAACGGCTTGCCGTTCATAACACTTGCGAATCAATCGCCCCCTGTGGTGTCCCCTGAGAGAAAAGCTGAAAGGGGTGGATGTTCCAATAAGTATTTTATATTTAATAAAAAGCAGCTATTGAGTTTGTGTGCTTTCATCTGATTTCTGTTGTTTTCTATTCACAGCCTGATGGTTCTTATGTATGTCACCCATTCTTATTGGCTGGTGGAGAAATTATGATTGAACACCGGGAACCGTGCCTAGCAACCACTGGCTTGGAAGTACGTGTTTGTATCCATGAAAAAGAATTACAACGATTCTGTTATTTGAATTTGCAAGTATTAGAATGGCACATTACAGCAATATGACTCAATTACAACAACCTTGCAAACAAGACGTTAGGATTATACATATTTTTAATGTAAACATTTCGAGAAATAGATTTGTTTCATGAGTCAACGACACCTACCTTAGGTTCAACAAAAAAAAGTTCATTTAAAATATTTCATAAAATACAAATAAATGAACAAAAATTAAAACAGACTATTTGTTATTCAAAAATGCCTGTCACATGACAGGAACATTTTGTACGAAGACAGAAAGCTGGTTTATAGGTGTATCTGTGGCCAACAGTGCAGTGCAGTTTGCTTGTAAAATTAAATACAGTATACATGAATATAATTTACAGTTTTACAGTATTCACAAAAAACAATGAAACACTTCTCTGTATTGAATATAAAAGATGTTAAAGAGTAAAGATCTGCATAATAATACTAAAAAATGTTTATGAGGAATTGTTGTAAATTTGCTGAATACGTCCTTGTTTGTGATTATATCAACATAAAATACAAAATCAGCATTTTATGAAGTCAACTGTTTTGACTGGCAATAACTTTTATGAGATGCCAACATGAAAACCAGTTCAAAACAATATCTCCCTTATTATTGTCATTCAAACGTTATACTGTATTTTCTGCTATTGTGTTCATGTTTATAGTCAACAAGCAATATGCCCAGAAAGTACATCAATATACACTTCAATGTTGTGTGACTATTTAAGTCGCTGTGTACGTGTGCAAGTGCTTGCCAGCTGGGCAATGTGTTTTAATTATTAACCAAATGGAAATTAGGCTTTTTTCATTGACAACTCCTACAAACACAGGGCTTTTTTTTTTTTTTTTTTTAAATAAAAAATAAAACTAAATTAAAAAGCTTGATGATGCATGAACACATTGTGTTCCATCACGATGATAGTTGATTTTGTGTGAATTCTCAGAATATTTTTTATATGAGCTTCGGGGAGCTGTTCAGTATAGATTGGCTGTATCCCTTTACTTCCATTTGTATTCCAGTCAGCTTGCGAACATTGTCACGTCAACCATTTCAACTTATGTGGGGCCATAACGTTAGGGTTGCCACCTGTCCCTTGAAATAAGGAACGATCCGAAATTGGGAATTAAATGTGGCGTTCCGTATTGAACTAATACGGAATATAAATGAATAGATACATTTCTATGCATTTTAGGAGGTCTGGGGATGCCCTTTTTTTTCTCTGCCTGTACAGCTTTGGGCAGGAGGGGGGCGTCCCGTATTTCTTATTTCTGAAAGGTGGCAACCCAACATAACGTACTGATAATCTCATTAATATATGCAAACCAGGGCTTCTTGGCAAAAAAAAAAAAAAAAAAAAATCTTACGTTATGGGTCTTGAATATGTATAAAAGAATCCTTACCTTCACTGAGTAAACTGAAATATTTTGGACCAACTGAACAGGGAGGACTAGCACCGTGGGAACCCCACGTTCCACTAGGCCCGGACAGGAGAGGATACCCATCCGGAGGGGGTGAAACCACGTCACGCAGTCGGCGATCAGCACCGGGGCCCAAGGACGATCCCGCAGTGGTAGACTGCCAGAAAGGGGAGAGGAAAGCAGAAGAACAACGAAAGGCCAAGGCGGAGCGGACCAAGGCCCCAATCCCTCCCTCACCCTTCGCAACCGACAGCCCAGACAAAGAGACGTCCCAGGAGCCCTAGCAGCTTACCAACACCGTGATGGGGTTATGAGAGAAGTGCAGTGTATTCCAGATGGCAGTCGCGAGTGAAAAAGGGACAAACTCCATATAGTCTCATGAAAGCAAACTTAGCCAAACATTGCTAATAGTTGGAAGGTAATTTAGATTTTACATTTCAAAACCATTAGTTCATACTGTGTATAATTTTAAATTGTCATAATACTGCATATGATGAAATTAGTCACCAGTATTGAGGGGGTTCATTTGAGACATCGCTGCAGACAGGGTGCAGTTGAGTTTCCACTTGTAGTTCCACTGTAACTGGGAATGGCTATGTCTTCTTGTGCATTGTGATTGATCATCCATCAAATTGGGCACCATGTCTTGTCCAAAGTCAGCTAGTATGACTCCAGCTTCCCTGCAACCAAGGACAAGCTGTACTGAAAATGGATTCATGGAAAATGCGTTATTAGCTTACTACACAAATTTGGATTTTTCATCTTCTGCCTAAAAAATGAATCTAAAAGGAATGAGTTATTTTATACATTAAATTTGGTCATCAGTGTTCCTACGAATATCCAAATGTTCTGACTCGATGTTCTTGGAGAGGGGCGTATGTAGACTCTTTTCAAAATATTATGATTCAATTCTAAAATTCCAGTTGAGTGCAGTCACCTGGTGAGTCAATGGATTTAGTGGGAGTGCTGCTCCTTCAGGTCAGTAGGACGTGCAGTTTGTATTTGGATGATCATTCCCAAAAAACAGATCTACTTTTTGACAAAGACTTAACACCTTGGAAATAATTACAAGTAACAGGCAAAACTATTCAAACATTTGGCCAAAATATCACATTACACACGTTTTAAACATATTATATACAGGTATATAATAATAAAATCCTCAATCAGACGTTGTTTTACATTCTGAAAGGCAGCTGGAAACTTGGAGCATGAAAAAAATTCATATTAAAGGTTTTCAAAAGAGCCCACTATTGAATGAGACTAGATCCCAATTGAATTTGAAATCATCTAATCATGTTTGACTCAATGCACCGGTGTCACAACAAATGCTACGCTCGTCTATCTGAAATACAAACTAATTGCCAGGCAATGTGCAATATGAAGATGTTGACCTTGAGGAATAATGAAATAGCCAGTCACTGTTTGGCAGTGAGTAAACCACATTCTGCAAAAAGTACTGACACGGAACTTTTCGTTGTGTTTTCATGGCAATAACGGTGAATGTAAGTGATGTTTGTGGTTGCTAGTCCTGTTAAGAGAACAAGATGTTCTTCCTTCAAAAAATGCTGTGATAAGGATATGCTGGTCCTCTAGTTGATATCTCTAACCAGATGGAAGATCAGCTAGCATGACAATTTGCTGCAGCAGTCGGTAACTCACAGCAGCATTTCCAAACTAGTGAAAAAATCTGCTTTTTCATATTTATTTACCTCAGTAAAGCGTGTGCACTGTGCAGGCCAATGTCCATTAGACGTCAATCCAATATCCCCACAATGATTACAATGCTAAGTCAGCAGGCCAGTACAAGAGCATAAAGGTGGTTCTCAAACTTTATAAAAGAAGCACCTAAAATAATATTCTATTTTAATGTTGGTTGTAATGCAGCACTTGAACTCTTTTTTTTTCTTTCTAAAAAGCAAATTTAAACTTTTTTTTTTTTTTTAAGTTTTTAAAAATTTAAACACTTTACTCCACTGTTAACATCATTGGTAGCAGTTTGAAAATTGCACTTAATTCATTCACTTCAATTGCCAACGATCCCTGTTGAAACAGATTTGACAACAATCACCGTCAACTGCATTGAAACATGATCATTCACTGCCAGCCCTGCAGGTGAAATGGACTGGGCGTCGGTCAACATTGATTAAACAAAAATTGTACCCGTAAGTCTAAAATATACACTGCTGGCCAAAAAATTGGCACCCCTGCAATTCTGTCAGATAATGCTCAATTTCTCCCAGAAAATGATTGCAATTACAAATGTCTTGGTAGTAATAGCTTCCTTTATTTTGCTTGCAATATAAAACCACAAAAGAGAATGGGAAAAAAATTAAATCATTATAATTTTACCAAAAACTCCAAAAATGGACCAGGCAAAAGTATGGCACCCTTTGAAAAATCCTGCAGCACCTGTTACTTACCTGTGGCACATAACAGGTGGTGGCCACAACTAAATCACACTTGCAGCCAGTTAAAATGGATTAAAGTTGACCCAACGTCTGCCCTATGCCCTTGTGTGTACCACATTGAACATGGAGAAAAGAAAGAAGACTAAAGAACTGTCTGAGGACCTGAGAAGCAAAATTGTGAGGAAGCATGGGCAATCTCAAGCCTACAAGTCCATCTCCAAAGACCTAAATGTTCCTGTGTCTACCGTGCGCAGTGTCATCAATAAGTGTAAAAATTGGATTAAAAAACCTCGACTAACATCCAAAGAAGTTCAAGCTGTCCTGCAGTCCGAGGATACATCTGTGTTAACCTGTACTATGGATACTGGAGTTTGCCAAAACTTACCTGAGTAAGCCAAAAAGGTTTTGGAAGAATGTTCTCTGGTCAGATGAGACAAAAGTAGAGCTTTTAGGGAAAAGGGATCAACATACAGTTTACAGGGAAAAAAAACGAGGCCTTCAAAGAAAAGAACACTGTCTCAACAGTCAAACATGGCGGAGGTTACCTGATGTTTTGGGTTGTTTTCGCTGCCTCTGGCACTGGACTGCTTGACCATGTACTGTACATGGCATTATGAAGTCTAAAGACTACCAACAAATTTTGCAGCATAATGTAGGGCCCAGGTGAGAAAGCTCAGTCTCCTTCAGAGGTCACGGGTCTTCCAGCAGGACAATGACCAAAACACACATCATAATGCACCAGAAAATGTTTCGAAAGAAAGCACTGGAGACTCCTAAAGTGGCCAGCAATGAGTCCAGACCTGAATCTTATAGGGACACATGCGGAGAGATCTGAAAACGGCAGTTTGGAGAAGGCACCCTTCAAATCTCAGAGACCTGGAGCAGTTGGCCAAAGAAGAATGTTCTAAAATTCCAGCAGAGCATTGTAAGAAACTCATTGATGGATACCAGAAGCAGTTGTTCGCAGTTATTTTGTCTATAAGTTGTGCTACCAAGTATTCGGCTGAGGGTGCAAATACTTTTGTCCAGCCCATTTTTGGAGTTTTGTGTAAAATGATAATGATTTAATTTTTTTTTCCCATTCTCTTTTGTCGTTTTCTCATTGCAAGCAAAATAAATGAAGATATTACGACCAAAGCATTTGTAATTTCATTTTCTGGGAGAAATTGAGCATTATCTGAAAGAATTGCAGGGGTGCCAATACTTTTGGCGACAGTGTAAATATAAATATTTACATAATTTATTAACTGATTTTAATGAAATTATCAATAGTAAAGAAAAAAATAACAATGTTAAATGTATTTCCAATTGAGTTGTGCAGCCCAAAGTAACTCAACATTGTTGGGCAATAATATTTTTGTGTTCCCTCTGAGGATTTATCACCAGTCCACATCTAAATAGCGTCACAGATGAAGTCAAGCGCTTTATGCTTAGCGCGGGTAGCATGGGCTTTTCTCGCAAACATCATACAACGGATCAGGACCACATAATGCATTCCTTGTGTTTAACGCTCGTGAGTGAATTCCTTTGCCAGCAAAGTATCCCCTTTCTCCAGATTAGTTATCATCAGAAAATTTTTGGACGCAGTAACCCTTTCTTTACCCCTGTGAGAAAACTCCCCAGGACGCACAAACACAAACAAACACACACGTACTGACAGGAAAAGGAATGAGAGGATGTGATCTGAACATTCTCTTGAGTTTGCATGACAAAAAGACTTACACAAGTGAAGTGAGTAATTTGACTTTTTAATTCTATCCCTAACAAAGGATAAAAAGTAATGTGTACAATATTAACACACAATATAAGTGTTATTTGCACATTATAACCTTTAAGCCTGTTGCTGGAGTGCCGCTTTGGCAGCAAGACGCTGCTGCTTCTCCTCTTCAGCCTTCCGCCTCGCCTCCTGCTCCCTTTGGATCAATTGCTTCCTCTCCACCTCCCAGGCCTCCAGTAGAGTCGCATAATGATCAAGGTCGGGTCTCTCCACGGAGGGCAGCTGCTGCTGGGCCAGACTGGTTGCCAATGTCCGAAAGTCAGAGGCGTCAACTTTTCCCTGAGCCTCCAATTGGCTGACCGTCACCTGGAGAGACAGCAATGCATTGATCGGATGTGCACTGCAGTCCAATTCTGATTTCATGCTTATATCCAATATCCACTTTCTACTTGCATGTACAGTTCATGTGACATATACAGTATTTCTAAAACCGCCAAGTTTACATTAATGGAACACATTATGAATAAATGAATGAGGTGTCAAACCGTTCCATTCTGGCAAAAAAACAAAAAAAAAAATGGATATATATTTTTTAATAGCACTATATACAATTGTACACAGCATTATCTAAAAATAAAAATAAATAGAATATCAATAATTTAACACTGTGCATCTTGATTTAATAGATTTTGTAGAATAACAATTTTTGGTAATTAAAAAAAAAAAAAAAAAAAAAAAACACATAAGATTTTTAAACCCTTTATTGCCGGTACTTTTTTATGCTATTTTTAATAATTAAAACAATCAATAAAATCCTATTTTAAATTGATACAATGTTAGTACAAACTAAGTTAATATAATTAAACTGGAATGAATGAATGAATAAATGTATAAAAACAGAAATACACTCTGGTTACGGCCTCAAGTAACACTCGTTTTTTTTTCATTGTATTTAACTCATTGTATGCCTTTGATAGCGATAGATGATAGGGTTGCGGTGGTGACTGAATGTCCAGGTGGACTGGCGGGGGGCGGTGGCGCGTCCCCTCATCCCTTCCCCGAGGGCCGGTTAGTGGGAGCACGGATGGTCCAAGGGACTGTCCTGGGTCCCGGGGGGATGGAGGTGGACCCTTTGCTGGAGCTGCGGGAGGAGGGGGGGGGGGCCCTCGCTCCCGGCCTGACATTTGGGCCATTAGGGCCAGTCGTAAGATACATATTCATTGAAGCTGTTAGTTAAACTCGTAAATAACGGCATTAACGCAACCCCCCTTTGCGCGATAAACTATGGCCCTACCAGCATCCAATAGTTTGGAAATAGTTTGAAATGCACGGATGTTCGAACTGTATCGTGCTTTAGGAGAGTTCAATCATTTTATCTTTCACATTTTTTTTTGCAATGTGATAAATAATATGAAACCAATGATAAACAATGATATATTACATTAAAGTATATAGAGTGCTCCCCGAAAAATTTTAATATCAAGTAAAAATTGTTTCATTTTGGCAATTTAACATAAAAGATTCAACTAACAAAATTGTATATGTCAATTTGCATGTAGTGGCTCATCTCCCACAGTTCCCACAGTAACAACAAACTTGAATTGAGAAACTTGACAATTTTATACGAACATTCGTTTGCCCTTTCTAGTCAAAATGGATTGGACGTCCAGCGCCATCACTGGCAGCCAATGATAGTCTTATAAATCTCGAGACTGGTCTCGACACCACATCTTGAAGGTCTTGTCTTTGTCTCGACTTCAACAAGTCTTGGTGTTGCATTGGCCTGGCAAAGGGACTTGGGATTTTCTGAGAAGACCCATCAAAACTAGCACTGATCTGCTTTTCTTCAATTTCATTTATGTAATTTTAAGAAAAAGCCCATGGTAAAACAACTAATGCCTTTAATACTTTTGTTCTTCACATTCCGCCAACCCATGAATGACTGCACTGCAAACTTGAAGATGTAAAAAAAATAAATAAACGATTTGTCCTCAGGCTTGTCCCAGTCTTGGTCTTGACTTGATTTTAACTCTCAAAAGCCTTGGTCCTAGTGAGTTCTAGTCTCGGGAAAGTCTTGGTCTCAGATTGTGTGGTGTCGAGCACACTACTAATAAGCATTTGCACCAGGGAGAACTGACCCCTAAAATGGCATGACTTGAACCAGAGTGTGCAGTTTTTATCTTTAGTATTTCGACAAGAATCTCAAGAGTCCATATATTCAAAAACCTGGGAAATGTTTTACAGTGTGAAAAAAATGCACAATACCTTGAATTTACTCTCATATTCAGAAAGTTTTTCCCTCTCCGCCTGATCGTCTTCATCAATTTCTTCTTTTGATTCTTGCCCCACCGCGGATTCCTCTCCAGACAAATCGGACGTGGTGGATGACAGCCTGTGCAGCACGTCGCCTAGAAATGCCAACTGAAATGAAGCAGATCATGAATTCATCCAGCAAGACAATCTAAGACATAAATGTAATAAGATACAGAGAGCTCTGCGTGTAATATTTGACAGGTGACCTCCACTCTTAATGCAATCCCATTGCTGACCCGAGATGGTAGGAAATAATGTTGATATAATATGTCCTGTAGTGCTACGTGCACACGCTCCAATATTGTCTGTCGCAGAGTATTTGGTTTATTGGGTCGATGACGCTCACCAACGCACCGGGTGCTCCGGGCCTTCTCAAAATCTCATTACAAAAAGGCTGGATTATCATACCGACCTGACCGTGTACATCTGCTCTCGAATGTTAATGATAATAATATGACAGTATGTGCGTATGTGTTTCTGTTCAACCTTCGCTGATGAATAGTGTCTGTGTTATGCTTTTCACTAGATGAGGATGTTGTTTGAAAAGCTGAATTAAAAGGCATGCTGAGTGAAATTTGATCCTAGATAATGACAAATCATTTGGATACAACACTGACTCATACAATGAAAACTGACATGTCTGTTGTTTATGTGGCGACTCCAAATATTCCATAGTAAATCTGTGTGTCATCAGCTTAATACTAGTTTTATTTGAAGCCATCCAAGCCTATTATATATTCAGCCAACTCTATTTTTGTACATAGAGTCCCAGAGTTACGAACGAGTTACGTTTCTACGCTGGCGATGTAACCCGAATTTCCACGTAAGTCAGATTTCACAGTTCAAGTTTAAAGTTATGTCAAAATACTTCGTATAATTAAGAAATACAATACTGTGACAACTTGGGTTGCAGATACTGTATTCTTAAGGATGCAATGTTGATGTGTGGGGTGTTGTGTTTTAAATGCTGTCCCTAAACGCACTGCATGTCTGACTAAAGAGAGAGGGAGGGGTGGACAAGTTGGCGGGAGTGCGAAGCTGTTATTTTGTTGTTGTTTTTTCATTAGCGTCGGCTTAGAGCAGTCGTGTTCTGTGCTTTCGGTTGCAAATAAACCATTGAAATCTAACGAAGTTGGTGTTGTCCATGTAGATGCTACAGTACATTAAAATGGTGACGTAAGGTCTGTGTGAATACAAAACTGCTTTTAGCGACGGGTTAGCATAGCTCAAGCAAGGTGTTTTTGCGCAATGGTTTAACTGTCTGAATGCAGCATATCGTTAGCACTGTTTGACTGTCTCTCCTTTCTCATATCTTTTAATGATGTTAAGCTTCGTTTTCCGGTAATTTATTAACTTTTAGAAAGTCCAGCATTGCTGGAAGATCTTATTTTCTGACCCCCCCCGCTTCTCCTCGGTCATCAGGACCCCGACATGGTGTCCACGGGAAATACAATTAGCTTACGATAGCACCACTATACTCAGAGGTACTGTAGGCTTTAATGTGTTTATTGCTGTGTTTTATTCTTCTCTTCTGTCTCTCCCATTGTCTTTTCTGTAACCCCATAACCCCTTCCTGCTCGCTGTTTTCTCCAAATAAATGAAACACAAAGAATAACCACAGTGGAAGTATGACATGCTTCCATGTGAACATTAAATTGTAAATTAAATTGAACATTATAACTGTAAAGACAAAGGATCTTCTTTAGAGCCATAATGTGAAAAAAGGAGGACGAAAAAGGGAAATATACTTCCAGTGCACAAACACAGACAAGCCGTGCCCTAGCTAAGCAGAAACAGTGTTGCTGCAGACCAAATGCTGGACGAGGCATGTGCGTCGTAAAGTCAAAAGTTCATAGGTCGATGACATCATAGCCCGAGAACACCCTATACCAGGGTCCCCCCCAGGATTGATAAATCTAAATTCAAGACTTTTAAGACCTTTTTTCATGCCATTTCAACTGAAAATTAATACTTTTCTCGCACCCATTATTCAGATAATATTGAATCATTAAAAAAATAAAGCACTGAACATCAAATTTAACCTCAATTACTAAGTGTGTTTGACAAAAGAATGCACATTTACTGAAGATACAATTAAAATACATTTAAATATAAGGTCTTTCAGATTTTTTTTCCCAGGAAAAAATTGATTTTACACTATTTTTGTAAAGCAACTTCAGAAATTACATTTGCAATTCAACAGGTTTCCCTTTTAAGAGGACCTAGTCAAGGTGGTATGTTGGTGATTGTCAAGTTGGTCACCTTAACTGGTGATTGTCAAGTTGGTCACCTTAACTGTAAAGTGCTGGGGAAAATCTTGCAATTGGCAGTGAAAGTTTAAAAAACAGCCACTAAATGGCAGTAGTTTACCATTAATTACCACAAAATAAAAAAGCTACATGTGACCATTTCCCTTGGTAATTGTTTTTTTCTAATCACATTACAAGAAGTATACAAACCACATGTCAATCCTTTTTAGCTATTGAAGACGTTTCTTTTAATCAGATAGTGAAAATCCATACTCTTATTCAATCAAGAAAAACATTTAAATATACCAGGAGGTGTTTTACTATCACCTATATTATAATTTGCCTATCACCATGCCATGTTATTCAGATCAACGTTACCCTGCACTCGTTCCAATAATAGTGTCAACCGTGTTGTGTATCTGAGGGTGTTGGTGGATCTAGGACTCCGGTTTATCCATGCTAAGGCTAGTGCACCTGCCAATACCCCATTGAACATGGCTAACTCTTGAGTTAAAACTACGAAATTCACATTCATTCGAAAGGCAAACCGTGCAGAAATACATTATTGCATCGAACACATTTTAATTGGAGAAATTGGCAACTTACTTTGAAATGTTAGGCAGGTCCACTGCCTTCACATGACCCATAAACTGCGACCCAATGTATCTAGATGCGACTTGGTCACCGATCCAATACCTCACATGCTGGTCCAACTGTTTGGACTTGGTTGTCTTGTTCAGGCTTTCGTGGAACATAACAACTAAGGCATCTGAGCAGTTCCTTACGTTAGCACATAGTACTGTGCGATTGCCTGCTGTTGTGATGTTGATGCTAATGATGCTTACAGCGCGCACGCACGAGGTGCATTATGATTTGTAGAGCAGTGCATCGTAAAAATTCTATGCGTCATCTTCGTTATGGATTAAAAAAAAAAAAACAACTTCGTCAAGGATACAACTTAGGTTGCACTGAGATGTTCTTCAAAATTAAAACCACGTGAAAAAATTCCAGACTTACGACAGCTAATTTAATACTTTTAATACCATTAATAATGGAAAATTAAATTCAATGCTTTTTTAATACTTTTAATAACCCGCGGTACCCTGCCCTATACTGTACTTTTAAATGTGTTATTGGATAGCTTGTATGAAAATGTAATCAATCGCAGTTAGTTGCAAGAATCTCATGCTATTAGTCGTGATTAAATATTTAATCATTGTCCAGCCCTAATATGAAGTAAAGTACAAAAGTGACTGCAAGCGGGCAGGCTTAATGCGGTCTTTGGTTTGCCATTTTGTCAAGACAAATGATAATATTGCTTTTATAATTGAATAAGTTCTGGGTTTGAATCTTGACTCAGATATTTCTATTTGGCATTTGCACATTCTGCCCGTGCTGGTGTGGGTTTTTGGCGAACCCTTGGTATTTGTGGAGGAAAGAGGCTGATGGCAGCAAAGCACAACTATTGTCAGCATTAAACCTCTTTACTCACTTCAACTTAGTCCCTGGGTACAAATATGCTAAAAGAAATGGTTAAAACGTTCAGTCTTTACCGAATCTTTGGAGAGTTTGATGTCAGCACGTGAGGTGACGACGCTCTCCATGACCGCCAGCGCACGACTTATATATCCTCGCTCCCAGAAGAGAGGCATGCCTTTGAACACAGCATGGATGCCTTTATCCATCTCCACTTTTCCTGAAAACACAACCACATATTATGTAGACCTTCAAATTTAAAAACAAACAAAAGCAATCGCCTCGCATGCTTACCTAGCAGAGCGTTCCCTAGTAGCATAGCTGTGAGGCCTACACTGTTGTCTTGCTTAAGGCCGCAGATGAGCAGCGAAGCACCCAGCGCTCGCTGCTGCGACACCTGAGTGAACATATAGTGCAAGTCCCACATCTCCCAAGAAGAAAGCCATCTGTGTAACCGCCACTTCAATATTTTGTTTCACTCACAGTGAGCTTCGGTCTAGTTGCTAGGTAACTGGCTAGCGTGTACAGTGATAGGATCTGTGTGGAGGGAAGGTCAAAGGCCTCCTGTAGCATCACCTCCTCCACGACAAATGATGCGCCTAGAAATGGATACAGCAAAACAACAGTACATTTTAGCAATCACATTCACACACTATAGCTCTTAAGACAAGGATGGACAAACCTTTATGTGTTGGGCCACATTTGGTTGATGTTTTTTTTAATTACAGAATATGAAATTGTTTATTGAAATAATAACAATTTTTTTATCCTCAAGTTTATATTGTACCATTCATAATTCATTCAATTACAATCAACCAATTAGTCATTCAGAGATAAATTACTAAAAACATATCTTCAGGGAGATAAAGAAATGAATTTAACAATTTTTATATACCATATATCTTACAGTGGCTACATTAAGTCTTAATTATTCCAAGAGTACAATGAAATTTCAATGGCTTACTTTCGAAGTCCTCATCCTTCAAGTAGGAATTAATGAGCAGATTGCAGGTAAAGTTGTCTGGGAAGATACCATACTGGACCTACAAGGAATACAATTCGTGTTTATTTATTTTCTACAACACCAATAATATCCTCAGCAAGATACCGCCAATTTGACCAAAATCCTATGATATAAAGGCTTTGATTTAGCATTGAGTTTATTATTGTGGCTGTAGGGTGCAGTGATATACAAGTGCACTGTATGATACAGAGTGTTTCTAATATTTGAATATTCCATGTTTTGTGCAGGGATCACAATTTGTTTCTGAGCCATTTGAAATGACACGCTAAAATGCGTACCTTGTTTTTGAGCGTGTGCAGGGCCTTTTCTCTGGCGCCATATTTCAAACACTGCCTGATCCAACTGTGAATAGTCCAATCTCTAAGGTACCAACAATTTGGACTGTGGCGAAACCTGCAGGTGAAAAACAGAGTTTAGGGAATATGGTAATAAGGTACATAATAAAGAGATAACTGAACGAGCAGGTCTGGCATCATTTCATTGGAAAAACCTCCTGACTAACATAGACAAAATATTTCCTACTAACAGAGGGAAACTCAATGGACCAAGGCAGAAGATTTAACACCTTTGCAGATGCTCATAATGTTACGTAGTATAACAATCTATTAACTGTATCATACGATTCACAGTAATTCTCAGTCATTTATAACGTCAGATTTACCTTGCCGCCTCTCAAGGAATCCAGTAATTTTTTCCCCCTGTGGACTTTTACTACATACAGTAAATGATATGCATCCCTACATGTTATGTGAAGCAGTACATTATATTTATTTGACTTCAAACAGTAGGTGTACTACCAATTATAGTTGTGCCTTATTCTAATTATTCATATTTTAATCTTTTACTTATTTCCACTGTGTGGTCGATCACCACCTGCACATATTAGAATTTTATATTAACAATACAGTACATTAAGATCATAAACTATTAATAACTATCAGCAGTTTCTTATACCTATATAGTAGTAATTTACATATATTTTAGATGGCTAAATGAGAAAGTTTTAATTATTTGATTTTAATGTTCCTTTAACATGTTGTATCAGTTCTATAGCCATTAATAATGTTATTTTTTTCAATCAAAAAATAAGGTGACATTTTCAGTAATCCATCCATTTTCCATAGCGCTTGACCTTAGGTTGTTGGTGAGCTGAAGCTTAACTAAGCTGATACAAAAAGCCTTTAAAAGTCAAAATTAATGCTTTTTAAGACCTTAAAATATAATTTAAGACCAAAAACTATCACAGCAATTTCTATTGAAGAAATAAAATCTGTCTAACTGGTGCTTTTCCTCCTCTTGGGTGCAACTCGACGGCTTTGAATTAAAGCTTTTGAATTAAATTCATATGTAGTGGTACCACTGTATATTAACCCCACACTCTCGCATTTAGTGCACAGCCATTAATAAAACATACACACAATTAGAGGTTTTCCAGCAGACTGCAGTGATTTTGCTGGCACACAGTCTGGAAATGTATTATCTACAGCAATTTTCCATTAAATTTAAGACCTTGATTATTCAGATTTTAAATTTAAGACATTTTAAGGATCCACAGGAACCCTGACACAAAGGGCAACAATCATTAACAGTTGTATGCACATTTTAGAACATTTTATCAACCTCACCATTAGGGGTGGGCGATATGGCCTTAAACACGTATCACGATAAATGGAGCAGATTTACCTCGATAACGATAAATGACGGTAAAGTCGCCCAAGCGGACTGTTATATAATTTGAAAATCTTAATCAATGCATGAAATACAGATTTTCTTGTTTAGTTACCAGCATTCAATTTGATATATTTAACAATTGTACATGCAGTCTAGACATTAGGTTTATAAAAATGTATTGTAAACAATAAGAATTCAAGTATGAGCATTTATAACAGCGTGTATGGCTTGAACAATGTACATTGTCAAAATCAATATGCCTGTGCAAACATGTCATTGTAACACAAATGACTTGCAGCTTGAACAGTAGCTACACTTCAAAAAGATAATTTATTGTGAATGGCTGCTGTGACATAATTATTCAATACAAGTGTTTACTTTATGGTTTCAGGGTTTTTTTTTTCCCCCCAGTGCATTTTTTAATAAATACACGCATACATGAACCCCCAAACAGACAGACAAACACACATTAAAGCTATATTGATCTTCTGCAAATGAAACACTTAAGATTTTATGATAGCAATAATGACACAGAATTAAGCACATGCAGAAAAATAGCTGGGGCCATTTCTCAGTCATATTAGAAGTTTCACCGTTGGATTCTGCTTTATGCTGAATGCTTTACCATCGCAAAAGCTATCAGAGAAATCACACAGTCAGATACAAAATAACGCAACATAGTAATTGCTAGATGCAGTCCGTGCCCAATCCACTCATTAAGTTCAGCCGTTTCGACAAGGTTAGAGCCGCTATCCGACTCCATCACGTTCATTTGTAGCGTTAGCCGCTAGCGGCCGCTAGCGTTAGCTGCTAGCGTTAGCCTGTGGTCTGGCTACCAGTAGAAAGCACTGAAAGCACCCTCTCCGGAAATCGTGAGAACAAGGGAGGACAGCGGGTGAAAGCCCGCCTGGATGCCACCAAGAGTCTATTAAATGTCGGGTGAAAGTTTGGCGAACCTCCCTTAAGCCACACTCCATCACGTTTTGCTTGTAGCATTAGCTGCTAGCGTTAGCTTACCGGGCTTCTGTTTGATTGGCTTCCTGATGATCACGTGACTTCCTACGTAAGTACATTCACTGCTTTCTTAAAGGGGAATGAACATAGACGAACAACACAGAGTCAAAGCGGGATGAAAAGACTATTTTCTTGTTTTATTAATTGACCGAATTTACCGACATGGTCAAAATTACGTCGGTCATCGTGAAGAATTTCGGTGACGGTAAATTTTCGGTTTACCGCCCAGCTCTACTCACCATCATGTTTTTTTAAAATGTGGCAATAACCCCGCTTAGACCGAGAAAACTCAGGCAAACATTGATCTGTGATTTAAACCAATGATGTCTAGACTGGGAGGAAGATGTTCTACTTATAACCACTGTTTTCCATACTGTAATAATTGTAAAAGTGAAAAAACAAAATAAAGCAACCGAAATTTACTAGCTTCATTATAGGCTCACTCAACATTCCAAAGGTTTTACAGAAATCAGACAAGCAATTTTGGTTTGATCGTTAAAACGAAATATAATTTATTTTGTTTATTGCAGTCTGTTGCTCATCAGAACCAATGTGAACACAGCACTTGAACGATCGCAAAACGTCCTAAATGTTGTAATCAGATTTCCAGTGGAAAAAATAAACAGGAAAGAAGGAAACAAAGCAAAGCATATGAGTGAGCACAAAGCAAAACAGACAATACATTCCAGGAAAACACAAAAAAAAGCTAGAAAAAGGCACAGCTGTGGGCTTGACAGCAGTAGATTTGACTTACTTGTAAAGGTAGTATTCAGCTTGATCCACCTCCTCTCTGCATGATATATTATCTACAAACTGAAAAATAAATCAAGTTCAATGAACTCCAAATTAATTGAAACATCAAATATGAATTATATATAACTCAAAACTCACCTGAGACACAGTCAAGGAGCTAACTGGAAGATTCCTCTCATATATCCTGTCCATATTGTTGGCCAGCAAAGCTTGAAATGTTTTGTTCAAAGTATTAAAATATGCTATTAACATTGAGAGCATATAGTGATGTAGGTTGCTTATAATAAATTATATGTGGTGTTTGCAAATACTGATACAATGCACCCTCATTGCTATACATGTGTGGAGCTACACTTCCACCTTGTGGTCTTTGGAGGACGTGCAAAATGCATTCAATAGGATAATGCCCTATTTGAATTATGATGCCAGAAGTGGATATTAAAGTGCCAAATAATATTTGGATCATAGACTTAACTATCAGTTGACAGGACACGATCCATAGGGGGCCTATTCAAAAGCTATTTCAAAAACTTAAAATTCACATATTTTCAAAACCAAAGCCAAAACAGGCACCTCCCTTAGGCATATATGTGTCTCTATGAGCATAAAAAAATTCAAAGTAGTTCCCTAATAAAATCTTGATTAATAAATTTTTGATACACGTATAACAAAAGACAAAACTTAACAAAATGGCTAAAAAAAATTCTCAAATTTTAAGCTAGATGCACAAAAATCACCAAATGCAGAAATAATCACCTATATTTTTAGAATCAATAGAAATATTTAACACATAAGTTTTTGCCCAAAATAGCAACTTATATTTCTTTTAATTTAGGGCAAGCTTTCAAGAGCTAAAAATAGGTAAAAAAAAAAAAAAATCACACAATTTTCACATTAATAAACTTAATACTTGAGGAAAGCATGCAGAATCACCTTAATTTTACTCAACAAAAGCAAAATTTGATTTTTCTATATATAATCACAACTTATTTAGGTTGAATTCCACTATTGTGTAGCGATACAAAATCCAACATGGCGGCCGTGACAAAACAAAGAGCCATTTAAGTTGGAAATTCTTATAAATAAATGCTTAAATCGCGGAATTTCTATAGATATGAATGTAAAACAGTCTAGATTCTTGGTGAAAAGCAAAAAACGAGCAGTCATCATTCATTTTACTTATTGCTATTTCAAGCAAAAGCTACGGTATCGTGTAATCCAACATGGCAGCCGTCAGGAAACGAACGTTTTAAGTTTAAAATTCTTGTAAATAACTGCTTAAAATCACGGAATTTCTATAGATATGAACGTAAGACTCTAGATTCTTGGTTAAAAGCAAAAAAACGGGCAGTAATGGTTCATCTTAGGTAAATATTAAAGTTACACTAATTTTATGCACTGATTTTTTTTTTCACGTTTCATAGCGCATGCATGATGCTATTTAATATAATAATTACCTTAAATCCTCAACCAAATCACTCGAGACACTCCTGCCTGCCTGTATGCAGTAAAACCTTCATCTTATTTCCACCTAAATCCGGCGTTAGAAGGCACCGTGTGTTTGAGTTTATCATAGTGAAAGCCAACTCAATGTTCTGCCTGGGTCGGCCCCCTACGGGAAGGCGTGGCACAATGTCTGTGGGAGCTGTCTTGTCAACTGGTGGTGGAGTCTATGTTTGGATCTAAAGCCTGAGTTATACTCCCGCGTTGCGGTGACGGCGTAGCGACTACGGCGTCATTCGACATTCGATAGTTCTGCGGTGAGGGAACGCGTTGCTCTGTAATTCACCGCCAAGCCACTAGAGGGATGTGGCGTTATGTTTGTACGGTTTTGGGGCATGCTTGTTTACTTCCGCTAGTCAGAGAAAAAATAAACAATGCAAGATGGAACTCTTGAAAGTAAATATTCTGCTCATCAACACTGAATAAATATGGAACATACAAATGTTGACGGGCAGGCGACGCAGAAGTCGGTTTCGAGGCGGTCTGGCCGACTTTTGATGCCGCACAGAGAGTTTTAGACTCGGGTGGAGAGAGCTAGCTTTGGCGGCTAGCTTCAAACTGGCGTCGAGCACTGCGTTCAAGGTCTGCAAAGCCCTCCAGCCTGATTTGTTTGCCGTGTTCTACAACCAGCCAGTGGGAAGCCATAGCAGATTTCTGGCGTCTAGGGAACTTCCCAAACTGCGTTGGGAGGCTTGATTTTAAGGTTATCATAAAAAGCACCGAGGCACTCTCAATCAGTGATGATGTATTGTGTGTGTGAACTGTCTGTTATTGAAAATTAAAGATCAAAACAACTCTTTTGACACCAAATCTGTGCTTTATTCTTCATATACTTGAAACATATGTACACAGTAAATGATGAAGTGCACCAACCAAAAATACGACATAAAGTGATAAAAAGTTGGCAGTTTTTGGCCGACTGTGTCACCGCTTCGTGTGGCCACTCGATTCCGACCACCCACGTCTCGGTGGTTCTTCCATTTATTTATTTTTTCGATCGCCGACCTTGCCATTTGGCAGTCACAATAATAATTTCTTGACAAGACTTGCTCTTTGATGATACTCCCGTCGGCTTGGTGCATTTTTGCGTGTAGAAAATAATGTTTGATTCTGAGCGGACCAATCACAGTCCGTTTTCGCTACGTCAACGCGTCTACGCGACGCGAAGGTTAGAAAAATCGAGAGGTGCGCGTCAGACTACGGCGTAGGGTCGTAACTCGATTCTTCTTTGACGGCGTAGGTCTGACGCGGAAGTATAACTCGGCCTTAAACTCTCTCCATATGTATTATCTAAAATATTGAGGTGCTAATTGCAATTTATCGTCCTTCAACAATGAATGAGAGAACATTTTTCTTTTCTATTCCATGAGCTACTGTAATTCAGCTTTGACACAAGTAGCCAGACAAACTTACAGGGTTTTCCACTAATGTTTATTTTCCACTAATGTTTATTAAAACTGGCCACCTGGCTAAATACTGAGTATACGGTATTGTGGTCATAATAAAAAAATGAAGATTGTTAATACATGTGCGGGTGATTTTATAACCAGTTAAACCGCATTTAGGCCTATTGTATGATAACATCCTTGAAAAAAATTATTATTATTCAATGTATGTTGTTCTTACCCAAATTTTGAGGGTCCTTCTCTCTTGCCTCCCACAATGAGGTGTCTGAATAAGCTGATGAAAGTAACCATCTTCTGGCTGCAAACACATTACACATATACTGTATATATTTTTTGAACAACGATTTGAAAGAAAGAAAGAAAGAAAGAAAGAAAGAAAGAAAGAAAGAAAGAAAGAAAGAAAGAAAGAAAGAAAGAAAGAAAGAAAGAAAGAAAGAAAGAAAGAAAGAAAGAAAGAAAGAAAGAAAGAAAGAAAGAAAGAAAGAAAGAAAGAAAGAAAGAAAGAAAAAGGCCACTCCATTATATTCGAGCATATACAGGTAAAATGACTGTATTTTAAGATTAAGTCTTACAAAAAACACACACACAAAACGACCATTAATTTTAACCAATTGCACACTGGGAATACTTTAGCTAGGGTGACCAAACGTCCTCTTTTGCCCAGACAAGTCCTACTTTCACGTAATAACCTCGTCGTCCGGGCGGGTTTTATAAATTCATAAAAATGTCCGGTTTTTATGATTTTTCACGGGACCAATTTGAAGAGAATCCCTCTGGCCTCTGGGTGGCAGCGCCTGCCTGTGATGACATGGCTCCTAGTAGTAGGGAGGGAAGAAGTAGTTCTTGTTTTTGTTGGCAGTTTACCCCTATCATGAGGCATTACCGCCATCTACTGGGTTGACGATTTGGCCACAACGCCTGCCCAGTTGTTAAGTTTTTTACGATAAATACGTATATAATGGGCGGCACGGTGGCTGAGTGATTAGCACGTCTGCCTCACAGTTCTGAGATCAAGGGTTCAATCCCGGGCTTCGGCCTTCCTGTGTGGAGTTTGCATGTTCACCCCGTGCCTGCGTGGGTTTCCTCCTGGAACTCCGGTTTCCTCCCACATCCCAAAAACATGCATGGTAGGCTGATTGAACATTCTAAATTGTCCGTAGGTATGAGTGTGTGCGTGAATGGTTGTATGTCTCCTTGTGCCCTGCGATTGGCTGGCAACCAGTTTAGGGTGTCCCTGCCTACTGCCCATAGTTAGCTGGGATAGGCTCCAGCACCTCTGCGACCCTCGTGAGGAAAAGCGCATGGAAAATGAATGAATGACGTATATAATGGCAACTGTTGACTTCTGTCGGAGCTTTGACTGTAAAATCCCGTTTGGTGTCGCATCGCTGCACTGCCGATGATTGTAAACTTTTATCGAAAGTTTGATTTTTGCCTTAGCTAGCTATCAGTAAGCTAAACCACGGTAGGCATTATGGGAAACGTAGTTTTGAACTGCTACATTTGGAAACAGGCTGGTTGAATAGTTTGTCAGTTTATTTCGGTTATTGTTTGTGTGCACTATAGAACATTGAATGAGAATATCAATTGAATGGGAATAACAATTCGTCAAGGACAATTGTTGTGATAGTAATTCGTAAAAATGTTTAGTAACTTGGCACATAGCCTACTGTGTGTATGTGTATTGACTGGACTACATTTCCATGGGTCTGCATTATATATATATATATTATTATTTATTTATTTATATTTCAAACTGCATTTTTCCATCCAGAGTGAGGGGGCACACTTTAAATATATTAAAGTGATATAGCATCTTTGAGTGAACTTCGAGTAAAATTCAAGTATCTTGAGGTCTGGCTGAGTGTCCTCTTTTTCGGAAATGAAAATATGGTCACCCTAACTTTAGCCACCTTTTCATGTGACACATTAAGACTTGCGATGTTGTTAGCTGCAGCTAAGGGACATTGAATTTTTCTGGACGTAACGTCGATATCAAGGAAAAACGCCAATACACACAATTCATCCAAACCAAAAGCATGCAAAATCAATTTAGTAAAGCCATTCCCACCTGAAAAGGAAGGAGATGAATGTTTAACTTTGATAGCAGCACTCAGGCAGCGTCTCAGTACGGAGGCCGCCATCTTTGGACGATACCATCATCAGTCATTTGGCGTAGGGGGGAGCCAATCTTCCGGTTTAAACCAAAATGTGAACAACGACCAAAACAGTCTTTGTTGACACAATAAAAAGAAAATCTGTAAATATCTCTATAAGTAATGCAAGGGGAGCAAAATAGAGGTACAGCGCGTCTTTAAAGATGGCTGTATTAACATGTTCAGGGACAGTGATATTCAAAAGACACATTAAACCTTTAACCCTTTGTAGGACAAATGACTAATGGTCAGTTGAAAAAAACAAACAAACAAACAAACTTCAAAATTAGCAGTCATTATTATGTTATTTATTGTCATTCTTAAACATTATTGTATTTTTAGTATTACTTTATATAATTTTAAAAAATACATTTATAATTAAATACATTGTCAATAAAAGCTAAATGAACAAAATTAAAATCATTTAAAAAGGAACTTTCTTTTGCCCCTCCCGGTAAAATTTGATTGGATGCCTTCAATGGCAGTCAATTAGTTAAATGAGTGCCCTGAATCATAAATGGGACGTGAAAGGGTTAAAAATAATGCCATCAAAGATAATAGTTATTGATGTTTGTTTGTGCATTTCAATGTGTTAAACATGCCTTGTCAAGTTTTTAGCTTGTACCTTCTGTATGCTGCATATGTGTGTACGACAGGATAAAAAATAATCTTAAAAAGCATTATTATGTGAATTAGAATGATATTTTGAGACGATTCAACTATATACAACAATTTAGCAGAGCGCAGATGACGAGAAATTATTCTTTTTAATCCAACGTTTAGCCACGCCTACCATTATAGGGCTTTAGCACCCCCAACAAGAGGATGACGTCGGCAGGGTCATGGTTTCATCTGATTTAGAATTCAGCCCCATTGAGGGGGAATTATTCAGAACGAGGAAAATGCGACGAAGAGAGCCGTAAAATGTCATTGTTTCAGTCTCTCTACGCCAATATTTTTACAGGATATTCTTTTTATCGAAGTAATTTTCCCCAATTGCTAAATAAATGGTATGGTCATGACAAATAACAGTCTTGTGCTAAATGGAATATGAAATTATAAAAATGCAAGTACGACATGGCAAAATTACTCCATAATGGACAAAACTGTCGACTTCACCTTTACCGTCGCACCTCCCGAACGATATTTTATGCCACCATAGTTAGACTTTTGTCATTTCCCTGCCCCGGCTTCTGAGAATGTAAACAAACCAAGAGGCGTGACAGCTAGCCGACATGCTAACCTGAACTGAGTGAAGTCTCAAAGTCTTATTTTCGCTTTTGAAAGCGAACAATCACACAAAACTAGCCCAGATCATGTCACACAGTGGCAGGGTTGTCGATTGTCTTCGCCGATCGGCAACCCGCCCGGCGGCGAGCAAGTTACAGCTCGTTCCCCTGCTGCAGACTGGAGAGCTCGCCGGGGAAGCAGCTGGAGAGTACCGCCAGATAAACCGGCCGACGTCGGAAGAGCGCGTAGCTGCCACATGGTCAACATGAATATGCCGTAAAATAATACTTTACTACACAGCGAAGACGTAGTTAAAGAGCGGCGTGCAGTTGTTGTCCAGCTAACATGGCAGGATGTGTCTCAGGAGAACTTTTCTATACGTCAATTTATGATCAAATGTGAGTAAATAGTCCTTTATTTTAAGAAAATTTGTAGTGTTTACTTTGTAATCGCTGTATTCGCGGCCATGTTTAACAAAAAGTTGCAATTTCCGATGGGGTTGAAAATTTGACAGAACACCGGGCACACGAAGAGGGCAATAAGCCAAGTATGGAGGGGTGTGCAAACAAGCCGCCGGTCGTCACAGTGGCATTCTCGGTGGACAATCAGCCACAAAATGCAAGCCACCTCCGTATTAAAATGTGTGCCATGATCCCAGTATTTGACATAATACAAAATACGATGTTTACTCATGTCCTTGTAAGTCCAATGGTCCCACAGTAGTAGGGATGTCTTGGCCAATATCCGCGTTGAATGGGAACCTTTTGAAACCCAAAAAAGCTTGCACGCCTCTCCCTGGTGCAGCAACAATTTTCTGCAACCGTTTGGCTGGCACGAAGTGAAAAATAAACGACTTAATCAGCTAAATCAGCTGAATCTGCAGTCCATCTGCATGCTATAAAGCAATGCTGTATTGTGAGACACTGACCTGGGTGACGTCACATTCGCATTTGTCCTGAACCCGAGACTGAAGCCGGAATTTTCATTTTCATGGCACGGGATTCAAAAATTGAATATATAAGACAATCGCTTCCACACACATCCAAGCGGTCCATTTCATTCAGGAGCGTAAAACACCGCGTGAAATATGAAATAAACATGCTTTTTGGTGTCATATTGTACACACTTTAAAACAACAGTGTTTTTTTTTTTTTTTTTTAATGGGGGGTAAGTAATGCAAATCAGATTGTCTGATATACAAAAAAATTAATCTGGGGCGACTGCACTTTGTGATAATTTTATCCATTTATTTATTCTAAATCTCAGTCCCTAATGCTTTTCTCAGAGCAGAATGAAAATTCTCATAACTATTATTGGCCTCAGCATTTAGTCATTTACACATGTCATATTCGCAATATGTCCTTTCTTTGATTACATTTTACATGCTTTTTGTATTTAAAATCAGTTGCTTAATACAATGCTGCTATATAACATTATACATTATTAGATGAATCAAAATGAACAATACCTAGGAATGCTGAATAGTGTCACCTTATAAGAGTTTCCAAATGGCTGGACAAGTAATTTATAGTGTCATGTTTACGGTACTGAGTGTCAAAGTTTACTGACCTTTTTTATTTTTGCAGTGCCCAAAAAAGAGTGAATAAACTGCCCATAATGAAAACATGGCAAAGCATGTTTTCTTTTCTTTTCTTTTCTTTTTTTTTTTTTTTTAATTAAATGATGGTGTCAATACCTGTCATTTTGATGGACACTGCCAGTTTCATTAACATGAATACTATCCATTTTGAGCAAGTAACATGCTTTTGCAGATCATCCACCAGGTTTTAAAGTTTGCACTAATTGTTTTTAGAAATGCACTAACTGCTATGCGAATGTTTAAAATGATGTGAGAAAAGCACCAATGTGACTGAGGAAAAAACGTCAAATGTAATTGAATCAATTAGTTTAGTAGCAATTTAGTAGTTGCAGTTCATTATTATTAGTGATGCACGATAATACATTTTTCAACAGATACCGATAACTGATCATTTCCTCCTCTTCCAGCCGATAACCGATAATATCAAGCTGATTATTCAATTAAAAGATACTGTATATGTAAAATTTTAAAGTATACACAAACATTATTGTGCAAAAATAGAAATTATTGCTCTTCTTTCCAAAGCAAATGTGAACAAATAGTAAATTCCAACATCTAAACAATGACAAATTGTCTGACATTGTGTAATAGTAAACTTTTGGCAATAATTACTTACAGAGTAAATACCTAAGTTGCACAAAAATGCCTTTAAAAGTAAGCCATTCCTCACACATATAACATTACTACACTGCAAAAATACAGCTCCTTAAAACTAGTTAAATTCCCTTGTTTTCAGTGTAAATCTATTGGAAATAAGTGAAATTATCTGCCAGTGCTTCAAGTAAATTTCACTCTTAGATTTCTTGAAATAAGAAAAATAGCTAGCTGAAATAAGCTTAACAGCCTTATTTTAAGCAATAAATTATTAAATTTGATTAAAAAAAAAAACTTTTCAGAAATGACCTTTATTCAAAAATAGATGTGGCTCAAAACATTATTTGAAAACATTTTGTATTTCTTGATTTAGGTGAAAAATGATAGAAACCAATAGTAATATGTACTTCAAGTAAGTGGAATAATCTGGCGCATTCGTCTGTTAACTAGTCTTTAACATTCAAAACAAGAAAAATCTGATTAAGACGTTATAAATATGCAATATACTGAATGCATTACTGACTGACTGAGTTGTAACGGAGCTGCCATGATATCAAGCATTTCGTGTGACGTCGCTCATACATCAGAGGGAGGAGGGGTTTTGGCGGCGGTGCAGAATTGGACAAAATTGCGTCAATCGCGCACATTTGAAGGATTTGATTATCGGGTTGCATTATCGGTTGAATTTTTTAAAGTCTGGATTATCTGTGTGACGTGATAATTGCCATTATCTGCCGATAATTATCAGTAACCGATATTATCGTGCATCTTTAATTATTATTTAATTTATTATTTATTATTGATTTTATTAATATTATTTAACATTGTTTTTATTACTGCTGTTGTTATTATTATCAGTAGTAGTAGTAAGAGTTGTTGTTGTAGTCGTAGTATCATTGTAGTTGTAATTGTATTCGATGGTAGCTCATCACTGTATGTGTTCGGTGACCACAGGTGGGTAAAGTAGCCAAAAATTTTATTCAAATAAGAGTTGCGTTACTTCAAAAAAATATTACCCAAGTAATAGTAAAGGTAGTCTTTCAAAAAATGTATCCAAGTACAAGTAAAAAAAAATATTCAGTGAAAGGAATACTCAAAAATCTTTGATTTATGACAAGAATCTCCAGGGATAAAACATCACCTGTCCAAAGAGTATTAAGTAGTAAGAGTAAAGTGCCCTCTAGTGGAGAAAACATACTTCCCACCATGTAATCAAAATGATCGTATCTCTGGTTTTTCGTGGTCTATCAGTGTCAAATCTCTTACACCCAGTCCTAGGTGTAGTCTGCCTATTGCCTGATGCTGGCTTGTATGAAAACCTGCACCAGGTTTGACTTTAGCCAATAAATGAAATGATGAAAGTGGATGGCTGGAGGGAGGCATATCGGGAGAGGCATTTGTATAACTGCACACTTAGATGAAACGCTTCAATACTTTCCAGGAGAGAGAAGGAAATGTGTGTAGGGAGAACTGCTTATATGAAGAAGAGACTACACTACAAGACGCAGAGTAAAAACTCACTGTTGGGACGTTTTCTTGAATACTTTGAGGACATAAGAATTCTCTGTCCTGTGACTTTCTACCTTCTTTTATCATGTGTCTGTCTTGTTTTTTTCAAGCTTTTTTTGCATTGAGGGGCCGCTAATTTAGTGAGCCATAAAACGCTGAAAGCTGGCTTGTCCCTCGACTCTAAATATACTGTACAATGAAGCAGCTTCTTGGCTGCGTGTCAATGGGGGTGACAGGTTGAATCAGGGGTGGGGACGCTTTAGTCAAACAAAACATGGAAGAATTTTAGCACCCTCTTGCTCGCATGCCAATTGCTGAAAACAGGAAGCTCTTACCTGCACAGGACACAAGTCAAGGAAATCAGTGTTTGGAGGCACACAACTTTGAGGTACACATTTATAGCATTTAGTCAACTTTGTAAATACATTGATAAGATACAGTGCCTTGCAAAAGTATTCAGCCCCCTTGAATCTTGCAACCTTTTGCCACATTTCAGGCTTCAAACATAAAGATATGAAATTTAATTTTTTTGTCAAGAATCAACAACAAGTGGGACACAATCGTGAAGTGGAACAACATTTATTGGATAATTTAAACTTTTTTAACAAATAAAAAACTGAAAAGTGGGGCGTGCAATATTATTCGGCCCCCTTGCGGTAATACTTTGTAGCGCCACCTTTTGCTCCAATTACAGCTGCAAGTCGCTTGGGGTATGTTTCTATCAGTTTTGCACATCGAGAGACTGACATTCTTGCCCGTTCTTCCTTGCAAAACAGCTCGAGCTCAGTGAGGTTGGATGGAGAGTGTTTGTGAACAGCAGTCTTCAGCTCTTTCCACAGATTCTCGATTGATTCAGGTCTGGACTTTGACTTGGCCATTCTAACACCTGGATACGTTTATTTTTGAACCATTCCATTGTAGATTTGGCTTTATGTTTTGGATCATTGTCCTGTTGGAAGATAATTCTCCGTCCCAGTCCCAGGTCTTGTGCAGATACCAACAGGTTTTCTTCCAGAATGTTCCTGTATTTGGCTGCATCCATCTTCCCGTCAATTTTAACGATCTTCCCTGTCCCTGCTGAAGAAAATCAGGCCCAAACCATGATGCTGCCACCACCATGTTTGACAGTGGGGATGGTGTGTTCAGGGTGATGAGCTGTGTTGCTTTTACGCCAAACATATCGTTTTGCATTGTGGCCAAAAAGTTCAATTTTGGTTTCATCTGACCAGAGCACCTTCTTCCACATGTTTAGTGTGTCTCCCAGGTGGCTTGTGGCAAACTTTAAATGAGACTTTTTATGGATATCTTTGAGAAATGGCTTTCTTCTTGCCACTCTTCCATAAAGGCCAGATTTGTGCAGTGTACGACTGATTGTTGTCCTATGGACAGACTCTCCCACCTCAGCTGTAGATCTCTGCAGTTCATCCAGAGTGATCATGGGCCTCTTGGCTGCATCTCTGATCATTTTTCTCCTTGTTTGAGAAGAAAGTTTGGAAGGACGGCCGGGTCTTGGTAGATTTGCAGTGGTCTGATGCTCCTTCCATTTCAATATGATGGCTTGCGCAGTGCTCCTTGAGATGTTTAAAGCTTGGGAAATCTTTTTGTATCCAAATCCGGCTTTGAACTTCTCCACAACAGTATCTCGGACCTGCCTGGTGTGTTCCTTGGTTTTCATAATGCTCTCTGCACTTTAAACAGAACCCTGAGACTATCACAGAGCAGGTGTATTTATACGGAGACTTGATTACACACAGGTGGATTCTATTTATCATCATCGGTCATTTAGGACAACATTGGATCATTCAGAGATCCTCACTGAACTTCTGGAGTGAGTTTGCTGCACTGAAAGTAAAGGGGCCGAATAATATTGCACGCCCCACTTTTCAGTTTTTTATTTGTTAAAAAAGTTTAAATTATCCAATAAATGTTGTTCCACTTCACGATTGTGTCCCACTTGTTGTTGATTCTTGACAAAAAAATTAAATTTCATATCTTTATGTTTGAAGCCTGAAATGTGGCGAAAGGTTGCAAGATTCAAGGGGGCCGAATACTTTTGCAAGGCACTGTATTGCATTGTGCATTGCAAAGTATTAAGGAGCAAAACAATAGAAGAAAATAAAGGTGTTCCACTCTGTGGTTTCTCGCCGAGCCAGCGGTTGGGATTGAAACGCATAGGTAAGGAAAGGAAAGGCGGATGTGAGAACTTCCTTAAACTGTTTGCAGTTTCACCGTGTGAGGCACAGTGGTCGACAGTGTGCGGAAAAGAGAAGCTGCTCTTCTGCATTTCATCTCATGACAAATTACAATTACCTAGAATGTACTGTATGTTGACAGCAGGCGGGATGGAACAATTGGTGACATTATCGTTTGACATTAATAATGAACAGTGCATTTACAAGGCATGTAAATTACTAATTGGTATGATACAATATCAATTCTTTAGACGATTCAAGGACTTTGAGTCGATTCAAGGCGCTTCGATTGATTTAACCCTTTCAGGGACAGTCGTCACTATCGTGGATCAGTGTTGTTAATCTTACTTTTAAACAGTAATTAATTACAGTTGCAAATTACTTCTCTCGGTTACCACAATGTAAGAGTAATTAGTTACTCGGCAAACTAACTGACATTACTTTTACACGTTATTACACAATCCATTCTATAATGTCTTTCACATCAAATAATGTTTATATTAACCGATTCAACTGTCTTTTTCATTTTAAAAAAAACACAGGTCACACTTTTCACATTTTTTAAAATTTTGCTTATGATTTTGCCTATATTAGAGTGTAATGGTATACAAACTTTAACATTCAAATGCTGTTAGGAAAAAAGCCTTTTTGTTTTTCCTGTTGTACTGAGCCTGCACCAAACCGTGACCCCTGTACCGAGGTACGTACTGAACCGTGACTTGTGTGTACCATCACATCCCTAAAATAAATATTTTGAATATGCAGGTGAGGCTCTGAATCTCTTCCCTCTCCAATCTTTGCTCTAGTTGTTTTGATTTTTTAAAAAATTTAAAAATCACAAAAGAAACATTCGGGCAAGTGACTATTTTGGTAATTAAAAAAAACAACTAATTCTTATTAGATTGTGGCATCTACAAGAACAACACCCACTTGGTGGTGATAATGCATACTTAACAGGAAAACAGTCCATTATTTTCGAATAATTGTACCCACCACAACACCACGAACTGTATGTAAAAAAAAAAAAAAAAAAAAAAAAGCTCAGTTGCGAAAGAGTTTAAGATGACACTCGCCACACTAAATGCTACTGCTAGCGAGAAAGCAAATGCTATGCTAACACTTCAAGCAACCTAGTATCGCGTTTGCAACAGCATCACAACCCCTTTCCCTCCTCCCCCCTCCCGCTCTGCTCTCTCCGTGTCTCCCGCGTCATTCGACCAAATTATTCTAACGAGTGGTTTCACATCCTCGGTAATGGAAATGGCGTTGCAAAGATAGGAAAAGTAATTAATTACATTACTCACTACTCACAAAAATAACGCCGTTAGTAATGCCGTTATACTCTATTATTAGTAACACTGCTGTGGACATATATTCATTATTCACTGCAAGCTTAGGTCACAGAATATCTGTTTTGGTATTTAGTAAATAAAGGAAATTTATATTGAAAATACGTACTGACTCTTAAAATAGATTGGATGTTTATTGCCGTCATTGGCAACCAAAGAGTTAAGATATGTGCGGTTACAAACAAAATAAATATAAATTCTTCAACAAAATACCACGGCCACACTTGTTTATTTCTCATGTTTTCTAACATTTATTTTTTCTATTTATTTGTAGCACATTTTTTTTCTTTCTTCTTCTTTTATTCAATGTATTACAGTTTGTTATACTTTATTTTTTATGTTGTTTTAATTTTAGTTGAAATTATATAACACAGACAAGACTGAAAAAGCAGTTTCTGCTCTTGCACCCCTCTTTAAAATAAACTGAAGTAGTTTAAGCTAAAAGAATTGTTGTGTTTGATAGAACAATATGTCTATATGCTGCCATAGCAGATTCATGGGGCACTAAGCACTCAGAAATACTTTTAATTTGTCCGTTTTACCCTGAAAACCACCATTTACAGACGTCGCGCAACCGCTTTTGTTTCAACCTAGCCATAAAAAGAAGGTAAGTAATGATATATTTTATTCAAAATGTCTGTCATTTTTAGCTTTGAATCATTAATTGATGTCTAATATTTAGTTTAAAAAAAAAACGTCTTAAAAAAATTATTCACTCGCATATTTTAAACTTTTAAACGAATTACGTCAGAATGAAAAATTTGGCGTCTGTAAAAAAAGTCACAGATATCTACCTCATAACTATCGCTTAATTGTATTTTTTTGTCACTGTTGTATTTTCCCCGATATGTTAGATGATATATAATTGATCCAAACAAAAAAATTTGAAAAATAACATTTAAAAGGGTAACAATATGGAAAAGAAAATCTCAACCACTCCTTGTTGTGTTGTCTGCGATTTCTGAATCACGACCCTTGTTATATCACCATGTTTCACCCATAAAATAACAAAAAAAATCCTACTGTGGCCATTCACAGCTGTGTCTTGACGCTCAGTTATAGATGCTACATGGAGTTTTTTGGATCGAAACGAGGTAAGTACGCGATAATATCTCGTTAAAATCGTGGCGTCTTTAATTCTGCTCTCGCCTCCAATTAGGGTTTTGCTGTTCTTTTTTTTTCTTTCTCTTTTTTTTTTTCTTTTTTTTTTTAAATGCCCTCCAGTTCAAAATTTTTGTTGCCCCAGAAAATTGAGATTTTAAGCTTTCCAATGATGTATCACACATGTACTGTATTTAGGACAATTTTGAAATTTGGCCAAATTGGGGGTCTCAGAGCGGAACTTCAAGTCACCAGAGTGTTTTCCGCCATACATTATTTTATCATTCACAGCTTTTTAATTTGAGGTTTTTTTTTTATTAGGATTTGATATTAATTGCTATTTAAACCATTTCCCCCAAAAAATATATCCATGAATGAATTCATTAAATTTATTCAGATTTTTAAATTATTATGATTACGATTATGACTTCTTTTTTTTTTTTTGCCCTCTACTACATACATGTGGGAAGCAATAAACATACAATTGGATGTGAAGTGAGGGCTGCAAAATGTCTTTTTTCTGCGAGGGCCGTTTTCAGAAAAATCAAAGGATGCAAGGGCCAAATTGAAATCCATCCACACGGCTCTGTATTGAATATAAAAGATTTTGGTGAGTATGCGCGTGTAGGTGTGTGTGCAGTATTATACTATCTATAAAGTATGTATTCATATTTACACTCGTGAAGCAAATTTTGCAGAACAAAGAGAAAATGTCCAGCGACAGCAAAAAGTCAAGAAAATCACAACTAAAGCAGCTAATTTAATCACATTGGATGATTTTTTAAAATTATATACAATTATACTGAAATTATACACAGTATTGCTACTGCATTTGGGCTTACATATTAATCCACTCGTCATCAGCGGTGGTGGTATTGAGTCGGACGGTAATGCTCCTGCAATTACTACAGTCATTGCTCCATGTAGCCTGGGTTGATCTAGAGGTTTTCTGTTGAGTCTGTCACCAAATGCTTTATCATGTGGGGTAATTTGTGCGTGGGTGGGAGTGTTACAAACCAACAAATATGGGATTCCACCACTATTGTCTTTATTTATTTGCTGAGCACAATGAATGCTTATGTTGTGACTCATGCTCACACATAAGTCTTTGTGTAGGACACCCACTGCTTGTTTGATCATGAGTAAAAAGACTGAAGGGCAAAAAGGTGTTTTCTCTTCCTCTTCCTTTGCTTTGAAAGGGAAGCAGCCAGTGGAGAAAAGGCACAGAACTGAAGTTTATAATACATGTAGATGTATTCAGCCTTCAGGCCTGCTCGTACGCTAATGTCGTCAACTGCATTTCTGATTTTAATTGAAAAAAATCATGCTTGGATCTGCCTGCTCGCTGCCGTCCATTACAAACACTAATCAGCTCTAAAATGACACAATGGGCAAAATGAGATAGAGTGCAAAAATCACAGTTTATTTTACCATGTTTTCAGTAGCTCAAATGCTGCCAAATCACTCACACAAAAATGAATGATTGAAATACCAGTTATCCTTGTGGCAAATGGCATTTATTTACACAAATGCAGAGTCCATTTGCAAAACTTTCTAATTTGTAAAATAAAATATTTTAAAGTTGTATTTAACTAAATAAATATGTGATATATTACGTTATGCCGACCACAACTCACCTTAGGTTAGAGATTCCACAATTTTCTGATGCAATATTCCATACAATATGCAACTCAATACTTTCTTTTCATGTTGAATAACGGCTTTACGAAGCGATGTCTGTTCAACGTGTCATGTGTGTTTTAATAAAGATGATAGTATGACACATGAAGGTAGTATTTATCTGAAAACAAAGTTGTTTATTTTGAAGGAAGTGAAGAAAGTAAGCAATGAAGTGGCTAGCATGTCTACCTTACATTTAAGAGTTCCTAGCGGTTTGGCTTTAAAAAAAACACACACAAAAAACATTTGTTGATGTTAATCAGAGCTAGACCACAATTTGAGGAAATGAGAAAAGGTGATTTTTACCTTTTTTTTTTTTTTTTTTGTCAAAAAGTAATGTACATTTTCTAGTCGAATGTTCTATCATCTATGCTGTAAACAACTGAGAGCTATTCTTACATGTTATGAACAAAATGCATTCTTCACAGCTTTTGCAGTCACCTGAGATAATGCACGATTTCCTACTTCCTCACACAATCTGTATACTACTCAATAAAGTCAAAAATATTGGCCTTTGAGGGGGACTGGACTAGTCAAATAAAACTTTGAGTGTTCCTCCTTTTATTTCACCAGAAAACTGCATATTCCTAACTTTTTGTGTGTAGTTAAATACCCCTGCACATCTTTTAGCTGTCAGATATACGGAAATCCTGCATCCTCTTTTCACTCATACTCTTTTTCTCCTTCGTCTTTTGGCTCAGTTGGTTCTCTGACATTATCTGTCTTTAAGCTGTTTGATACAATGTCAAGCTCCTCATCCTGCTCAGACTCAGCAGCACCGTCCTCCAACTCTCTGTGACTTCTCTCAGCCTCCTCATAACAAGCGCGTGACTCAAGCCGTCCCCATGATGCATTCAAGTGTCCGTCTGTAGCCGGAGTCATTCGCCCTCTTGACTCCTGTTGATATTCGTCAGGGCTGTACTGACTTTGTCTGTACAAACTGTCCTCATCCTCCTCCTGGCAAGAACTACCGGGAACACTTTCGCCGTCAGACTGGGGGAGATGAAGACCCGACGGGCCCGAGGGCTTCTGAGAAAGATCAAACGGCTCTTTTTGGTTGAAACGCCCCAGAATGCTCATCGGAGAGGAGAGGCAGAAGCGTCCCCGCTGATGAAATACTAAAATGACAAAATTAAATCATTGAAATGACTTTTTACAGGAGGTATTTTATGATCATTTACTTCTTAATTGCTTGAGTTGATTCTCTGGGGTGCTGTATCTCAAACTTTTTTTCAACCGACAACTGTCATAAGTGATTTCCATGTGAAAGACAGTTGCTAAAATATACCAATCACAAATTTCTTAGACTTCCAATAAAAATTGACACTGCTTATGAGCTCAGCCATTTTGTGATGTCAGTTATAGCCAAGTACATACAGTGTATCACAAAAGTGAGTACACCCCTCACATTTCTGTAGATATTTACGTAAGTATATCTTTTCATGGGACAATACTGACAAAATGACACCTTGACACAATGAAAAGTAGTCTGTGTGCAGCGTATATAATAGACACAGGAAAGCCCGTCCGTCTCATCAGACCATATGACATGATTCCAGTAATCCATGTGCTTTGTTGACATGTCTTCAGCAAACTGTTTGTGGGCTTTCTTGTGTACCGTCTTCAGAAGAGGCTTCCTCCTGGGGTGACAGCCATGCACACCAATTTGATGTAGAGTGCGGCTGAGCACAAACAGGCTGACCCCCCACCTCTTCAATCTCTGCAGCAATGCTGACAGCACTCCTGTAACGAGTCACATGACATTTTGGAGGGAAAATGACAAGCAGCACTCAATTTGGACATTTAGGGATGCACGTAGTTTCTAAGGGGTGTACTCCCTTTTGTTGCAAGGGTGTTTGATATTAATGGCTATATTTTGAGTTATTTTGTGGGAAAATTTAAATTAACTATTATATAAGCTGCATACAGACTACTTTTCATTGTGTCAAAATGTCATTTTGTCAGTGTTGTCCCATGAAAAGATATACTTACAGTGAGGCAAATAAGTATTTAGTCAACCACTAATTGTGCTAGCTTCCCACTTGAAAATATTAGAGAGGCCTGTAAACGTCAACATAGTTAAACCTCAACCATGAGAGACAGAATGTGGGAAAAAAACAGAAAATCACATTGTTTGATTTTTAAAGAATTTATTTGCAAATCACGGTGAAAAATAAGTATTTGGTCAATACCAAAAGTTAATCTCAATACTTTGTTATACACCCTTTGTCGGCAATAACGGAGGCCAAACGTTTTCTGTAACTCTTCACAAGCTTTTCACACACTGTTGCTGGTATTTTGGCCCATTCCTCCATGCAGATCTCCTCTAGAGCAGTGATGTTTTGGGGCTGTCGTTGGGCAACACGGACTTTCAACTCCCTCTGCAGATTTTCTATGGGGTTGAGATCTGGAGACTGGCTAGGCCACTCCAGGACCTTGAAATGCTTCTTACGAAGCCACTCCTTTGTTACCCTGGCTGTGTGTTTGGGATCATTGTCATGCTGAAAGACCCATCCACGTCTCATCTTCAATGCCCTTGCTGATGGAAAGAGATTTTCACTCAAAATCTCTCGATAATGGCACCATTCATTCTTTCCTTTACACAGATCAGTCGTGTTGGTCCCTTTGCAGAAAAACAGCCCCAAAGCATGATGTTTCCACCCCCATGCTTCACAGTGGGTATGGTGCATTTTAGTATTCGTTTTCCTCCAAACAAGAGAACCTGTGTTTCTACCAAAAAGTTTTATTTTGGTTTCATCTGACCATAACACATTCTCCCAGTCCTCTTCTGGGTCATGCAAATGCTCTCTAGTGAACCGCAGACGGGCCTGGACGTGTACTTTCTTCAGCAGGGGGACACGTCTGGTAGTGCAGGATTTGAGTCCCTGGTGGCGCATTGTGTTACTGATAAGTAGCCTTTGTTACTGTGGTCCCAGCTCTCTGTAGGTCATTCACTAGGTCCCCCCGTGTGGTTCTGGGATTTTTGCTCCCCGTTCTTGTTATCATTTTGACGCCACGGGGTGAGGACGGAGTTGAAAGTCCGTGTTGCCCAACGACAGCCCCAAAACATCACTGCTCTAGAGGAGATCTGCATGGAGTAATGGGCCATAATACCAGCAACAGTGTGTGAAAAGCTTGTGAAGAGTTACAGAAAACGTTTGGCCTCCGTTATTGCCAACAAAGGGTACATAACAAAGTATTGAGATGAACTTTTGGTATAGACCAAATACTTATTTTCCACAATGATTTGCAAATAAATTCTTTAAAAATCAAACAATGTGATGTTCTGTTTTTTTTTTTTTTTCCCCACATTCTGTCTCTCATGGTTGAGGTTTACCCATGTTGACAATTACAGGCCTCTCTAATATTTTCAAGTGGGAGAACTTGCACAATTAGTGGTTGACTAAATACTTATTTGCCCCACTGTAAATATTTGCAGAACAGCGAGGAGTGTACTCACTATTGTGATACACTGTAAAGCTGACAGACTTGAACATGGTACAATGGGTGATTGTGATGTCATCAATATTCATATTTGATTGGTTAAAATAGTATAAGCATTGATAAACATGTATTCCAGCATGGGTGCAGACATTTCCTGGAAATACTGGTTTATTTTTACATTCTTCTCCACTATTTGACATTAGAAAATTTAATTCCTCGAGTTTCAAGCAACACAACAACAACAAAAAATCAATATTTTTGTGTGTGTGTGTGTGTGTGTGTCCATAATTTACCAACTCCATGAAGGCTTGCTTTTATTCCACCCAGTGTTGTAATAGTAACCAAAACATTTATTGACAATGGCACAAGAGCGCGACATGATTTGTCTTATTTAAAATAATGCCTCAAAAACTTTTCTTTTTTTTTTAAGATAGCTCATTCACAGCCATTGAGGGGAATGCAGAGCCAGTCCATTTTGAATAGGACACCGATCCCTGTCAATGGCAGCCAGCAAGTTAAATTTAAATGCACAGAATCTCGCTCTACTAAGCGCATTGGTGCTTACATCTTTCATCCAGTCCTCTGTCCAAGATGCCGTGCTTCACCTTCATGTGTCTGGTGAGGTTTCCCTTCAGTGTGAACTTGCTGGAACAGTAGAGGCACTTGAAGGGTTTACTGTCTGAGTGGAGGTGCATGTGGCCCATGAGGTTGTGCATCCTGTTGAACTCTTTGCCACAGAGCTGAAAGGTAGACCGAAGAAACAATTTCAATTATTCATGCGTTCATTCTTTATTGCGCGTGTCTTCATTTTGTGTCAATCAAACTGTCTGACAGGATGCGGAAAAAGGGATCATGAAGAAGATACAGCAACCGCTAACATATTTCAGTAACATTTTGGCTTAGTACCAAGTAAAGCGATAAAGTGGACTTCCAATTTTTCTGAAAAGGGGTGATATGGTTTTACTCTCTCTAACACGCATGCAAAATGAATAACGTATTATTCAAAGCAAACTTTTTGTTTCTTGTTTGTTTTTTTAAGCTGAGGATCGAGGTGATGTTTTATAATCAGTCAGATGAATCCAAACCAGTGTTGTCCAAACTACGGCCCGCAGGCCATAAGCAAACTTCTGCCTAGGTTTTATTGGCATGCAGCAAATTATGAAAATATATTTAACTAGAAGCTTAAATTCAGCCTAAATTGTTTTCCACTTATCAGCTTTAACACTAGATGAAACAATGAACTCTTAATAGTGCCTCTCTATTAGCTCAGGTGTAAAAACCTAATATGTTGAAACCATATAGGAACCTTGAATTTCTGTATTTTGTTTTACATAAATACAATTGTATAAAATCCAATGTGATAATTAAGCTATCTTGGTTGTAATTTTTTGTTTACTCTTTAACAGTTTTGCTGTCACTGGACATTTTCTCTTATTTCGGTTGTATAAATATATGTACTGTGAGGTATGTGAGCAGTGGCGATTGCTCTAAGACTGCAAGGCAAGTTCAGCTTCCCCCAGAATGTCAAAAATAAGTGTTCGAATGTATACTGTTGTGTGTATATGTCATTGACCAAATATGCGCAACAACGCACTCGACCTTTGTTCAGAATTAGCTTCTTTTCACTGGTTACGATGATAACCAATGCTTTTCATTCCTTCGCGCAGCTTCACAGTCCTTTAAACTGTGTGAATGCTGCACATCTCCAGAATTGAGAGTACATTGTTCCACTACAGCGAAACGAAATGAGTCATTGGCTAAAGCCTGGGTTTATCCTGCCCATCGGAAGCTGTGCGTCTCCGAGGCTCGATGGGCAGTAGGCGGGGCTCGGCTGACCCAGACGCTCTGCATCTCTGCATTATGATTGAATGATCTGTCTGAGGCTGAATCCCTTTTGTATTGACAGCATAATGAGAAAATCAGTGATCTTGTCGTATTAGCACCCACAGGAGGTATTTTTCAATTTTCATTCCATTGTTCTGAGTTGACACAGAGACTTTCCTAATCTCAGTACTTTGTTATGTACCCTTTGTTGGCAATAACGGAGGCCAAATGTTTTCTGCAACTCTTGACAAGCTTTTCACACACTGTTGCTGGTATTTTGGCCCATTCCTCCATGCAGATCTCCTCTAGAGCAATGATGTTTTGGGGCTGTCGTTGGGCAACACGGACTTTCAACTCCCTCCACTTATTTTGTATGGGGTTGAGATCTGGAGACTGGCTAGGCCACTCCAGGACCTTGAAACGCTTCTTACGAAGCCACTCCTTTGATGCCCTGGCTGTGTGTTTGGGATCATTGTCATTCTGAAAGACCCAGCCACGTCTCATCTTCAATGCCCTTGCTGATGGAAGGAGATTTTCACTCAAAATCTCTTGATACATGGCCCCATTCATTCTTTCCTTTACACAGATCAGTCGTCCTGGTCCCTTGGCAGAAAAACAGCCCCAAAGCATGATGTTTCCACCCTCATGCTTCACAGTGGGTATGGTGTTCTTCGGATGCAATCTTTCTCCTCCAAACATGAGAACCTGTGTTTCTACCAAAAAGTTCTATTCCAAATGATCTCTAGCGAACCACAAACAGGCCTGGACGTGTACTTTCTTCAGCAGGAGGACACGTCTGGCAGTGCAGGATTTAAGTCCCTGGCGGCGCATTGTTTTACTGATAGTAGCCTTTGTTACTGTGGTCCCAGCTCTCTGCAGGTCATTCACTAGGTCCCCCCCGTGTGGTTCTGGGATTTTTGCTCACCGTTCTTGTTATCATTTTGACGCCACGAGGTGAGATCTTGCATGGAGCCCCTAGATCGAGGGAGATTATCAGTGGTCTTGTATCTCTTCCATTTTCTAATAATTGCTCCCACAGTTGATTTCTTTACACCAATCGTTTACCTATTGCAGATTCAGTCTTCCCATTCTGGCACAGGTCTACAATTTTGTCTCTGATGTCTTTCGACAGCTCTTTGGTCTTGGCCACAGTGGAGTTTGGAGAGTGACTGACTGAGCTTGTGGACAGGTGTCTTTTATACCGATAATGAGTTAAAACAGGTGCCATTAATACTGGTAACGAGTGGAGCCTCGTTAGACCTCGTTAGAAGAAGTTAGACCTCTTTGACAGCCAGAAATCTTGCTTGTTTGTAGGTGACCAAATACTTATTTTCCACCATGATTTGCTAATAAAATCTTTAAAAATCAAACAATGTGATTTTCAGTTTTTTTTCTTCCACATTTGGTCTCTCATGTTTGATGTTTACCCATGTTGACAATTACAGTCCTCTCAAATATTCTCAAGTAGGAGAACTTGCACAATTGGTGGTTGACTAAATACTTATTTGCCCCACTGTATGTGGTTTTAGTGTGAAAGTGTGCTGTCAAAGATGACACCGAAACCTTTACATAGCGATCAAGTAAATTTTCAGGTGACATTTTCTGGGACCCCTAAAATGGATACAATTAATTGATGATTTTCGGGACATGTTGAGGCCAGGCTGTGCAAAGACAGTGTCCTAATAATAAACATATTGTTTCTTGTTTTGGTTCTAATATTGTCACATATTGTAGGTGTACCTAAGGAACTGTCCATATACAAAGCATTACATTATGACATTTTGCTCTGTCAAATCTCTTTTGAATGACTGCACGTAATCGTGAATGAATGTGCAGGCATTTCCCCTCTGATACCCCAAATGCAACACCCCGCCATCCTTGATTTCCTCGTTTCCTCTGTCTTCTCTCGCTCATCAGCACACGCAGACACACACACAAACAGAAGAAAAACAGAGGGACCGAGCCAGAGGAAGCAACAGAACAGGGAAGGGCAACTCCTCCGTTGTCCTTCCTTTCCATTCTTTTTTATTAGGGTGGTCCTTTCCTTCAGGAGGAGAGAGGGACTCGAGACTGTCCGAGAGGACCGTGAGAAAACAGGAAGCCCCCCCCCCCACTCTGAGCAGCAGAGAAAGCGAGATGAAATCTATTTACGGGCCTCGTTCTCCGGGGAGGCGGGAGGCCATTGTTAGAGAGGCGGTTTTGTGCGCCGATATCCTTCCTATGCGCGAGGAGGCCACCATTGCCAAAAAGCCTCCCTGCTATCTGGTCATGCTCTCATGCAGGCCTTCTTCAAAACACCAAGGTCAAATTGCTGAATGTGAGTTGAGCTCACTGGCTTCACGTAGCACTTATCAGTTGAGTTTACACCAGGGGTGTGCAAACGTTTGGTACTTAAGAAGATGACTATGTTAAAACAGAGAAATGAGTCTGGTATTCAGAATTGAGGTTAAAAGAACAAAGTTACAAAAAGAAGATGGATGTAAACTTGTTTATCTTAATTCATCTCAATTTAAATGATATACATTTTTGATTAACACTTAAGTAACCAATTATTCTAGACAATAAAGTACAATGGCTAAACAATTTTAAAACTGCCATAGACAAAAGATGGATAATGAATGAATAATAACTCATTCTCATTATTGGTATTGTTTATAAATAAGAATTACATGAATGACATGAATTATAGATGCACCGGAAATTTGGTGACAGAACATTTTCGGGCAAAATATGACAAAAAAATGGGGTTTTGGTCTAAAATATTTAATTTTTAATTCACTGTAATAAGATTACTGAAACTGGTAGTTGTTTTGGCACAAGCAAAAAGCTTGGTAGTGCGCACTTCTCCTGCTACGAGAAGCTACACATTTGCAAAACAAATGTGAACAGGGCCCGGGTGCGATGAGCATAAACGGGACCCCCTTAGTGTATCGTCCGATGGGGGGTGGGGTGCTATTATTCGTGGGCGACAACCACCTGTTTTAACACTTAAAGCTAGTGATGCACGATAATAGATTTTTCAACCGATCATTTCCTCCTCATCCCAACCGATAACCGATAATGTCAAGCCGATAATTCTATTAAAAGATTTATGTAAAATTTCAAAGTATAAACAAGAGAAAATATTACTGGGCAAAAATATAATCAGTTGCTCTTTTTTTCAACATGAAATGTGAACAAGTAATAAATTCCAACATCTAAATAATGACAGATTGTCTGACATTGTGTGATGGTAAACTTTCGGCAACAATTACTTAGAGAGTAAATACCTAAGTTGCACAAAAATGCCTTTAAAGTAAGCCATTCCTAACATATAAACATTACTACACTGCAAAAACACACCTCCATAAAACTAACCAGTTTAAGTGTAAATCTATTGGAAATTATCTGCCAGCGCTTCAAGTGTATTTCATTCAGATTTCGTGGAAGAAAAATGGCTAGCTGAAAATAAGCTTAACAGCCTTATTTTAAGCAATAAATTATTATACTTAATCGTAAAAAAACGTGTTTGTCAAAAATGTTCTTTATTCAAGAATAGGTATGGTTCAAAAACATTATTTGAAAGCGATTTTTTCTTGATTTAGGTGAAAAATTACCTTTTTTTTTTTCTTTTTTTTTTTTAATGTATGGGCTTAATAAGAACAAATGGCAATATTTACGTACTTCAAGTAAGTGGAATAATCTGGCGCATTCGTCTGTTAACTCGTCTTTAACACTCAAAAAAGATGCGGAAAATTATTTGACTAGATTTAAGAAGATTATCTGATTAAGAGGTCATAAATTTACAGCATACTGTATCATGTATCCATTGTGCAGCACTTTGTACATTTCCAAAAAAAAAAAAAAAAAAAAAAAGGGAAATGTGAATTTTGAAATGTTTTTTCATCTGTGTTGCCCTATAATGTTTATTACTGGTTATTGCACTTGGAAGAAAGAAGGAAAGATTTTGAATAATATTTGTGGCTACAGAATATTATTGTTATTTCATTACAACAGGAATGTGTATATTTAAATTGAGAAGTGTTAATAAGTGCCAATAAGTTATGATTATCTACTGTGACTGTAACTGAGCAGACAAATAAGTTAAATAATTTGAAAAGTGATTGCTAATGTTGTATGCTTTGTTGCACACTGTGAAAATGATTAACTCAAAAGAGGGAGATGTCATGTGTCCATTGTGCAGCGCTTTGTTTACATTTGCGGCACTCACAACACTTGCTTTACAGCAGCTCAGCTGATACACGGCAGTATTATTAGGCCGGATTTGGAGCTCGCATCCCCGTGCGTGTTGTGCCTGAGTTTTGTTAAACCGAAAATAAAGGCAGCGTTACAAAGTCATCTGACCGCTTGTCCTGACTGGCTGACTTCTTGTGTGGTTTTGTGAATGTTTAAATTATCATGTAACTGCTGTGCCATCATGATAAGCATGCTTACTTGAAATCACTTTTCCAAATGTCCGTGGTGAAACTTATGTGATTGGCATGTTTTTCACGAAGAATGGTGGTCATATAAACTGCATTATTTTTTTATCCGGAGCTTTGGCTGTTGGGGCATTTTGGGAAAAAAAAAACAAAAAAAAACATCTCTCGTCTGGCATTTCCTCCTGTCTGCTCCCTTCAGTCAGTCCGGCCACCAAATTAGCACCTGCGCCAGGCCTCTGTCTGGCCGTGGTGCTCGATGAGTTGAACCGGAGTGACAGCGGTAGCTACGTTCGTACCGGATATCCGCCCGCCCCAGCCGGCTCGCCGCAGCGTATTCAGGGCCTGGCTCTGCTCCGGACGGGGGCGTACGCCTCGCATCCCGCACGCCGTGGGGGAACGCTCGAGAAACCGGAGTGTTCGCCGGAGGTCCCGCCGCCGGGGAACCGGGCTTGGCCTGCCTGCCCGCCCCGCCAACGGAGAGGCGGCAGCGGCCTGCAGGGACCGGCCAAAGCGGCGGGCTCCGTCAGAAGACGGCTACTTGTCGACTATTGTTCTCGTGCCGGTGATTACACTTGCTTTGGGCTGAATGAGGACGCTTTTTTTCTGCCTCGTGGAACTTCTAAAGTGCATGTTTTGCAGATGGCGTGAGTGTCGTTTTTTTTTCACACACGGATAAATCCAGCCGCTGGTAACAGCCGGCATGTTTTCTAACTGCTTCTGTTGTGTAACTCCGCCTTCTCAACCCCTCCTCCGTCAGGGGCTTCAGAGAGAGGAGGGGTTGATGAGGCGGCGGTGCTAAATTGGTTGCGCACATTCCGAGGCTAAATCAAGTATATAATTGTCGGATTGCATTATCGGTTGAAATTTTTTTTATCTGGATTATCTGCGTGACGTCATAATGGCCATCATTGGCCGATAATTATCGGTAACCGATATTATTGTGCATTTTTACTTAAAACACTATATTAAAGCTCCGCGCACCATCTTACCTTTCTATTTCACCCTCCCCTACTCAACCATGCCCACTTTATGCCCACAAACCAGAACTGGTGCGGTCACACCCCCCTAAGTTAATGAGGATTTGCTCGTCAAAACTAGTTGTGCTTATAGTGGAACAGCACGTATTACATGCTCTCACAAGAGAATCCATCACATTTACTTCCCAGCAAAAGCTTTTCTCTCTTCTTGCCCTCTATGAGCAGCTAACTGAGGGCGCTTTCACACAAGACCAACAGGACCAGGGTCTGGTTGGAGAGCTACCTCGTAACAACATATGCAAATGAGTTGTTGAAAAGGTTCAGCGCCAACTTTTCGAGTACAATGACGTGGATGAAAGGCGCACTTACTGATTGGACAAATAGAAAAAGGAAATACTTTCCTCCTGGGAGGGGAGGAAGCGTGGTGCGTCACAGCGTGATGCTGCATGTAATGTTAAACTGGATATAGCTTTTTTCTTTTTTATCACTGTCTTTTATTTTGCAATTATAATATAACTGTGCGTCTCTTTGTGTCTTTTTTTGTCAACTGACTGTTTTGTACAGCAGATGTTTGTTTGCATGTAAGTTCAAATAACCCTAATGTAGAACAGCATAGCAAGTCACCACTTGGCTCGCGGGGGGTCGTTCCCTTCTGACTCGAGTGAACTGGCAAAAAATTGCATTGGAGTAAATTAAACAACGAAAGAACACAATTCACACAGGAGCTTGATCGATCACTCTCACTTGCATGACTTTTTGGACTATCAAATTGTCGCCACTTCTAGGAGAGAGAGACTCAAACAGCTTCGAACAGTTTCTGTCACTCTCGCACAGTACGTTCAGCAACAGCATCGAAAACACATCCGCCACATTAGAACCCGATTATGTGTATCAAATGTACAGTGCGGCAAATAAGTATTTAGTCAACCACTAATTGTGCAAGTTCTCCCACTTGAAAATATTAGAGAGGCCTTTAATTGTCAACATGGGTAAACCTCAACCATGAGAGACAGAATGTGGAAAAAAAACCAAAAAATCACATTGTTTGATTTTTAAAGAATTTATTTGCAAATCATGGTGGAAAATAAGTATTTGGTCAATACCAAAAGTTCATCTTAATACTTTGTTATGTACCCTTTGTTGGCAATAACGGAGGCCAAATGTTTTCTGTAACTCTTCACAAGCTTTTCACACACTGTTGCTGGTATTTTGGCCCATTCGTCCATGCAGATCTCCTCTAGAAAAGTGATGTTTTGGGGCAGTCGTTGGGCAACACAGACTTGGCGTCAAAATGATAACAAGAACGGTGGGCAAAAATCCCAGAACCACACGGGGGGACCTAGCGAATGACCTACAGAGAGCTGGGACCACAGTAACAAATACTACTATCAGTAACACAATGCGCCGCCAGGGACTCAAATCCTGCACTGCCAGACGTGTCCCCCTGCTGAAGAAAGTACACGTCCAGGCCCGTCTGCGGTTCGCTAGAGGGCATTTTTGGTAGAAACAAAGGTTCTCGTGTTTGGAGGAAAAATATTACTGAATTGCACCATACCGACTGCGAAGCATGGGGCTGGAAACATCATGCTTTGGAGCTGTTTTTCTGCAAAGGGACCAGGACGACTGATCTGTGTAAAGGAAAGAATGAATGGGGCCATATATCGAGAGATTTTGAGTGAAAATCTCCTTCCATCAGCAAGGGCATTGAAGATGAGATGTGGCTGGGTCTTTCAGCATGACAATGATCTCAAACACACAGCCAGAGCAACAAAGGAGTGGCTTTGTAAGAAGCTTTTCAAGGTCCTGGAGTGGCCTAGCCAGTCTTCAGATCTCAACCCCATAGAAAATCTGTGGAGGGAGTTGAAAGTCCGTGTTGCCCAACGACAGCCCCAAAACATCACTGCTCTGGAGGAGATCTGCATGGAGGAATGGGCCAAAATACCAGCAACAGTGTGTGAAAAGCTTGTGAAGAGTTACAGAAAACGTTTGGCCTCCGTTATTGCCAACAAAGGGTATATAACGAAGTATTGAGATGAACTTTGGGTATTGACCAAATACTTATTGTCCACCATGATTTGCAAATAAATTCTTTTAAAATCAAACAATGTGATTTTTTTTTTTTTTTCCGCATTGTGTATCTCGTGGTTGTGGTTCACCCATGTTGACAATTGCAGGGCTCTCTAGTATTTTCAAGTGGGAGAACTTGCATAATTAGTGGTTGACTAAATAGTTCTTTGCCCCACTGTAACTGCATAGCGCAGCACAACAACATTTGACTATGGTTCGTCTGTCATCTTGCCATTGTTGATTTTGAATAGCGTGCACGCTGTACTTCTGCTTCCAAGGATGCCCTGCGTGTGCCGTCACAGTTTGGAGCATCACAGTTCCACACTGTAACCCTGCACATAAAGTAGCAAAAGTGTACCCTGCCCCAGTTGCATTCACGATTGAAGCAGTGTCCACTTAAAGCGGACCAAAACCCATGATTTTGAGCGGACCAGAGTTCGTTTTTTTTTTTTGTTTTGTTTTGTTTTGTTTTTTTAAACGATGCAGACTTTTTTTTGTTTGTTTGTTTGTTTTGTTTTTTTAAACGATGCAGACTATCTGAGCGAAAGAACTCTGGTCCATTTAAAACAGGCCAAACAGTGCTAATGTGAAAGCAACCCCAATTCATCTCTAATCACAACACTCACACGTCATCTTCCAAGCAAATAAAATGAGAGGCTATGGATTGAAAACAATTAATACAAAATTATTGGAGTCTTTCAGCGCATGTTTCACCGAGGTCTGCTTTATAACAAATGCTACTTAGATGAAGGAATAAAGAAGCAGCCTTACCATTGAACAGTGCTGCAGTTTGTGTTCTTGATGACAGGAACTAGTTTTCATTAACAACCCCCCTATCATTCTACCTCAAAAGGTAGAATTTACTTTGCTGGCACATTTACATTTACATTATATAATGTACAGTAGGTCAGGTTAAATGTACAGTAGGTCAAGTTAAACGTTCAGTCTTTAATTTTATGTTGTGCATTGTTGAAAAGCCTGTACAAAATCATTGAAGTCTTTTGAGACAACCAGAACAGTTCACTTGTCATCAATTTTAAATGCGTAGGATGGATTAAAGAAAGGAACAGGCTGTTTCTACATGTCTAAACCATCTTTTGCCCATCGCTGGTTTACACTCACCTTGCACTTGTAAGGCTTGATGTCAGAGTGGACGATCATGTGGGCCTTGAGTGTCTGCTTCTGTACAAAGCTTTTGAAGCACTTGTGGCACTGGTAGGCCCTCACGTTGGTGTGGATGAGCACGTGGCGCTTCATGTTTGCCAGCAGCGTGAACTCTCGGCCGCAGATGCGACACTTGTGCTCCTTCACGCCCTGTTAGCAGAGTGAAAACGTTAAAACTCTTCACTCAGCTGGAACTATAGCATTAACAAATACGTAAAAGAAAGAAAGGAGGTTCCACATACGTGTAGTTGTACCTAACAAGTGCTAAATGCTGGCAGTGTACTTCACAGTAACGCTGTCTGAACATTTCTTAAATAAATGATGCTAACAATATTTGCTTCCTTTTCTTTTCCCCAGCATCTTAATACCAGTGCATCATCATCATACAGTAGCGTCTTGACAACCTCAAGTGTCCAACAACTTTGCGGCCATCTGATGACCGTGCCAATCAGAAGAAAGAGCCGTGTGCTGCAGACATGACCAGGAAGTAACTATTTGGTTGAATGTAATGTTGGAGTGTAAAGCAGTTCTTGGAGAACTGCTTTACACTATCAGAAGGCAACCAATCTGGGGAAAGAGGTGGGAGCTGCAAACACTATCTGCTTGAATACTATGGCGGAATACAAAGCGGTTCTTGTAGATTTCCCAAGTTTTGTCTGAAATGCACTTAATTTTGTCATTAAAAGAGGAACAAAGCACGTCACTAAAAGCGTTTTTGATAGAAACGCTGTTTTCGCGAGTGTGACAAGAAAAGCCATTGTCCAATCAGCAGCCTTATATTTTTTGAAGGATACCGTATTTTTCGGACTACAAGTCACACTTGAGTATGAGTCAAACCAGCCATAAAATGCCCAACGAAGAGGAAAAAACATATACAGTAAGTCGCACCGGAGTATAAGTCGCATTTTTGGGGGAAATTTATTTGATAAAATCCAACACATAGAACAGATATGTCATCTTGAAAGGCAATTTAAAATAAAAATACAATAGAGAATAACATGCTAAATAAGTGTACAGTATGTTATGTTACATGATGCATGAACAATGAAAACAAGAACGTGGCCGGTATGTTAACTTAACATAGCTCTTAAGAGTTATTCAGATAACTATAGCATAAAGAACATGAAGTTTACCAAACCATCAGTGTCACTCCAAAACACCAAAATAACGTGTGGAATGATATAATTATGTGTTAATAATTTCACACATAAGTCGCTCCAGAGTATAAGTCGCACCCCCAGCCAAACTATGAAAAAAACTGCGACTTATAGTCCAAAAAATACGGTACTTCCATGAAAAAGCTCTTAATTGGATCTTGCCCCAGATTGATATAAGTAATATATTTGTAGAGGATACAGTATATGGAAAAATCAATCTGGCGTGCCAGATTAGCACAACAATGTACCCAAATTGAAAAAAATACTAAATTTTGTAATTGTACATCCGTTAAAAATAGCAAATACAAACAACTGATCATGAATTGTTACTATACAGTGAAGAAAAAGTATTTGAACACCCTGCTATTTTGCAAGATTTCCCACTAAGAAATCATGGAGGGGTCTGAAATTTTCAACGTAGATGCATTTCCACTGTGAGAGAGATCACCTAAAAAGAAACATCCGGAAATCACAATCTATGATTTTTAACGATTTATGTGTTTGATACAGGTGCAAATAAGTATTTGAACCCCTAAGAAAATCAATGTTAATATTTGGTACAGTAGCCTTTGTTTGCAATTACATAGGTCAAACGTTTCCCATAGTTTTTCACCAGGTTTGCACACACTGCAGGAGAAATCTCGGCCCACCCATCAGTGAGATTTCTGGGCTGTCGCTGAGAAACTCCGAGTTTGAGCTCCCACCAAAGGTTTTCTATCGGGTTCAGGTCTGGAGACCGGCTACGCCATGTTAGAACCTTGTTATGCTTCTTACTCAGCCACTTCATGGGTTTCCTGGCTGTGTGCTTCAGGTCACTGTCATTTTGGAAGACCCAGGCACAACACATCTTCAATGCTCTGACTGAAGGAAGGAGGTTGTTCCCCAAAATCTCACAATACAGGGCCCCAGTCATCCTCTCTTTAATACAGTGCACTCGTTCTGTCCCATGTGCAGAAAAACACCCCTAAAGCATGTGGCTACCACCCCCACGCTTCACAGTAGGGATGGTGTTCTCGTGATAATACTCATCATTCTTCTTCCTCCAAACACGGTTAGTGGAATTATGACCAAAAAGTTCTATTTTACTGTCATCTGAGCACAAACCTTGCTCCCATGACTCCTCTGCATCATCCAAATGGTCATAGGCAAACTTAAGACTTTAAGGCTTTGACATGTGCTGGTTTAAGCAGGGGAATTTCCTCTGCCATGCATTATTTTAAACCACGACGTCTTCGTGTATTACCAACAGTAACCTTGGAAACGTTGGCCCCAGCTCTTTTCAGGTCATTGACCAACTCCTGTCGTGTAGTTCTAAGCTGATTTCTAAGCTGATACCTTACATGGGGCTCCACTTCGATTGAGATTGACTGTCATGTTTAGCTTCTTCCATTTTCTAATGATTGCTCCAACAGTGGACATTTTTTCACCAAGCTGCTTTGCAATTGCTCCATAGCACTTTCCAGCCTTGTGTAGGTGTACAATTTTGTCTCTGGTGTCTTTGGACAGTTCTTTGGTCTTGCACATGTTACAAGTTTGAGTCTTACTGATTGTATGGGGTGGATAGGTGTCTTTATGCAGCTATCGACCTCAAACAGGTGCATCTGATTCAGGATAATATGTGGAAGTGGAGGTGGACCTTTAATAAGCGGACTAACAGGTCAGGGTCAGAATTCTAGCTGATAGACAGGTGTTCAAATACTTATTTGCAGCTGTATTACACAAATAAATTGTTAAAAACATGCATTGTGATTTCTGGATTTTTATTTTTAGATTTTTTCTTTGACATGCAACTAAGTTGAAAATTTCAGACTCCTCTATGATTTCTAAGTGGAAAAACTTGCAAAATAGCAGTGTTTTCAAATACTTTTTTTCTTCACTGTATTATGAGACTACCTATACAGTTTTATTTTACAGCCAAACATTTAACCTAATCTATGAATGACCAGACCATTTACCTGTTTTACCACACATTGGTACGCGTAAGCATTCACTGAACACAGCATATCAACTGTCCACCTACTTTGTGAGTGAGTGTGTGTTGCTTGAGGTGGTGAGATTGGATGAACTCCATCCCACACTCGCTGCAGATGTACGGTCGGATGTCTTTGTGCTTCATCATGTGGTTCTGGAGCTGACTTGGGTATTGGAACGTCTTCTGGCACTCTGAGCACCTACAGGAACAACGGGTGAATCGTCTCTTTGTATGCAATTTAAATGAGTACTCAATATTTTTCTATTGAATTTACAGTATCGTAGAGTAGGTATCATAAGCCAGAAGGACAGGTAATCGCAGCAAGACAAGCTGACGATGGTCAGCTTCTTCAGTCACGTTCGGTGTGAGGCTAGCCTAATCTCTGTCTCACCTGTACAAGGTGGGGCCTCGGTGGGCGGTCAGGTGTCTCTTAAGCTGGGCCAGAGTGGGGAAGTCCAAACCACACTCGACGCACACATTGTCCTGGCCTTTTTCATGCTTCAACTCGTGGGCACGAAGCTCACTGGGATAAGCAAAGCCTCGGCCACATACGCTGCAGCTGGTGGGTGATTAAAGGTAGTTCAGATCTTTTGTTTTTAAACTTTTTTGTACTTAAAAATACTTTGACAACCAAGTAAAATCATCAGAGCATTGAATTTCAGGTGCATAGTAGAAAAGTCTTGATTTGTCAGGGACTACACACATTTCATTCCTAAATAGCGCACCATGGAGTAGCCTCTGTAACATCGTGCGTGCTTTTAACACCAACAGTATAACGTAAAACAAAGTTAAATACAACTAAACTGGAATTTGGCATTGATTTTTATTTTTACTCACCACTTGAGGGAGCCCATGTACCAATAGTTTTTGGCCCACAAATTCCAGACTATATAAGAATCACTTAATATACAGTGCCTTGCAAAAGTATTCGGCCCCCTTGAATCTTGCAACCTTTCGCCACATTTCAGGCTTCAAACATAAATATATGAAATTTAATTTTTTTGTCAAGAATCAACAACAAGTTGGACACAATCGTGAAGTGGAACAACATTTATTGGATAATTTAAACATTTTTAACAAATAAAAAACTGAAAAGTGAGGCGTGCAATATTATTCGGCCCCTTTACTTTCAGTGCAGCAAACTCACTCCAGATGTTCAGTGAGGATCTCTGAATGATCCAATGTTGTCCTAAATGACCGATGATGATAAATAGAATCCACCTGTGTGTAATCAAGTCTCCGTATAAATGCACCTGCTCTGTGATAGTCTCAGGGTTCTGTTTAAAGTGCAGAGAGCATTATGAAAACCAAGGAACACACCAGGCATGTCCGAGATACTGTTGTGGAGAAGTTCAAAGCCGGATTTGGATACAAAAAGATTTCCCAAGCTTTAAACATCTCAAGGAGCACTGTGCAAGCCATCATATTGAAATGGAAGGAGCATCAGACCACTGCAAATCTACCAAGACCCGGCCAACCTTCCAAACTTTCTTCTCAAACAAGGAGAAAACTGATCAGAGATGCAGCCAAGAGGCCCACGATCACTCTGGATGAACTGCAGAGATCTACAGCTGAGGTGGGAGAGTCTGTCCATAGGACAACAATCAGTCGTACACTGCACAAATCTGGCCTTTATGGAAGAGTGGCAAGAAGAAAGCCATTTCTCAAAGATATCCATAAAAAGTCTCGTTTAAAGTTTGCCACAAGCCACCTGGGAGACACACCAAACATGTGGAAGAAGGTGCTCTGGTCAGATGAAACCAAAATTGAACTTTTTGGCCACAATGCAAAACGATATGTTTGGCGTAAAAGCAACACAGCTCATCACCCTGAACACACCATCCCCACTGTCAAACATGGTGGTGGCAGCATCATGGTTTGGGCCTGCTTTTCTTCAGCAGGGACAGGGAAGATGGTTAAAATTGACGGGAAGATGGATGCAGCCAAATACAGGAACATTCTGGAAGAAAACCTGTTGGTATCTGCACAAGACCTGAGACTGGGACGGAGATTTATCTTCCAACAGGACAATGATCCAAAAAATAAAGCCAAATCTACAATGGAATGGTTAAAAAATAAACGTATCCAGGTGTTAGAATGGCCAAGTCAAAGTCCAGACCTGAATCCAATCGAGCATCTGTGGAAAAAGCTGAAGACCTCAACCTCACTGAGCTCGAGCTGTTTTGCAAGGAAGAATGGGCAAGAATGTCAGTCTCTCGATGTGCAAAACTGATAGAAACATACCCCAAGCGACTTGCAGCTGTAATTGGAGCAAAAGGTGGCGCTACAAAGTATTAACGCAAGGGGGCCGAATAATATTGCACGCCCCACTTTTCAGTTTTTTATTTGTTAAAAAAGTTTAAATTATCCAATAAATTTTGTTCCACTTCACGACTGTGTCCCACTTGTTGTTGATTCTTGACAAAAAATTAAAATTTTATATCTTTCATGTTTGAAGCCTGAAATGTGGCGAAAGGTTGCAAGGTTCAAGGGGGCCGAATACTTTTGCAAGGCACTGTATATTATGTTCTTTGTTCTCAATGTATATGTACAGTATTATATTCTCCTCCATTGGAGGATGCCATTTTATCCGATCAGTATCTTATCGTGCTACCTTTTTATGTAATACAGAGTTACAGAATTAACATTATAATTAAAGATGTCCCGATCGATCGGGTCCGATCACGTCATTTTCAAAGTATCGGAATCGGCAAAAAAATATCGGACATGCCTTTTTAAAAAAAAAATTTTTTCTTTTTAATTAAATCGTTTTCTAATTGTATTTAACGTTACAGAGAAAATGTCTTACACTCATCCAGAGTCTTTAGTTTTGGCTTAAAGTAGGGCTATCAAATTTATCGTGTAAATTTTTTTTTTCAATTAATCACGTTAAAATATTTAACGCAATTAACGCATGCGCTGCACGACCCACTCACGCATTGTCACGTTCAATCTATAATGCCACCGATTTATCTATATATAGAGCTAAAAGACAGCGTAAAATGAGTAGAGTGAATTTTGGCAGTCTTTGGAGCCTTTTTTTAATTAGCTAAAGCCTTTAAATCCCTCTCTCAATAATTAGAAATATCGTGGGAAAGCAATGTGGGGAAGAAAGGTAGTAGATGATCTTTTTCTTTACACCCTATGTTATTTCCCAACGCAGAGAAGATATATCAATTGGTGCCACTACGCACAGTCATGGTTGCACTTCCCATCACGCATGTGGGCAGAACAGTTAAATGGCTACAGTATCATTTACTGAAAGTTCAACAAATACACTAGATGGCAATATTTAGTCACAATATACAAAGTCACATTTATCCTTTAAAAATTACAAGTCTTTCTATCCGTGGATCCCTCTCACAGAAAGAATTTTAATAATGTAAATGCCATCTTGAGGATTTCTTGTCATAATAAACAAATACAGTACTTATGTACTGTATGTTGAATGTATATATTCGTCCGAGTTTTATTCATTTTTTTCTTAATGCATTGCCAAAATATATATGATCGGGAAAAATTATCGGGAATGATTGGAATTGAATCGGGAGCAAAAAAAAAAAAGCAATCGGATCGGGAAATATCGGGATCGGCAGATACTCAAACTAAAACGATCGGGATCGGATCAGGAGCAAAAAAACATGATCGGAACAACCCTATTTGTAATAGAAATCTAGAAAAATAAATAATTGCAATATTGCTCTTTGAAATCATTTTCTTACTGTGTGTCTTTATGAGTTCCTGTTCATATAAGATATTGGGGTAGGGTTAGCTAACTTTTGGCCATGTCGTTACTGTCCAATGATAAGCAGATTGAGCAGTTCATATCTGAAAATGTAATATTTGTCATAATTATGTTATATATGTAGCATGAATATGTGCGTAGTCTAGAAAAACAATGAAACTTTTGTTGTTGCTGTTTTTCTGCTGCTCATGCAATATACTGTACATGTGTTTTAAGCGCACTGTTTTGGTGTTTTGGTGCATAAATGAATGGATCTACACCAGTGGTTTCAAATGTACAGCTCGCAAGCCAGAAGTGGGTCACAATGAGGCCCAATTCGGCACGTGGGGTTGTTTTGCCTGACAGGCACCTTGTAGCTCATTCATAATGTATACCGTATTTAAAAAATCACATGCATTTATTTTGACAGTGGCACCATAAAACTAGATTTGTGTAATCAAGTGCAATACTGCACTTGGGTCACCTCACTTTCGCATCCGCAGTTACATTCACTCATTCGCAACCCTCCCAGTCAAAATGGATTGGACGTCTAGCACCGTCAATGGCAGCCAATGAGTTGACAAGGTAGTGGCCCAAAAATGCCCCAAAACCAACAGGAAGTAACCGGGAAATGCACGAAAAATCAACAGAAAATGAATGAATGAAAAAAGTTTACAGGAAGTCATCCGTAAGTATGTTAAAATTACAAGGAAGTGACGTAAAATTAACTATTGCCTCCCACTGAAAACGATAGAATGTCACTGGAAGGGTAGAATGAACAAACAGTTGAGCGTCAAGCAACGTCAATGGCAGCCAGTGAGTTAACTTATTTGGCCAAAAATAAACTGGTCCAGCCCACATGAACTCTAATTGCCATAAATGGGGCCCGTGAACCATAATGAGTTTGGCACCCCAGAACTACATGATTTTATTTTGTATATCAATTCTACATGATATAATCATGTTTTGTTGACGTTCGAACTTTATATTTATTCTAATTTACTTGCATTACGTGATCAAATCATGTTCCCTCAATGTTGTTTTGTCCGCACAACGTAATCAAATTACTGTACATTAATGTGACATATTTTGATATAAGATTTAAATAACAAGTACAGTGCTTTTCCAACGTCAAGGCATCTACATATCGTTTTTTTTTTTCAAGGACAATAAGACAAGTTCATTTGGGTGGTGAACCAAACCCACAACTTCTGGGTTGGAGAATGACTATTCTACCTCTACCGCTGAGCCACGGTAGCGCAGGGAAATAAATGGCAGCTGAGGGAAATAAAGGTTTCAGAAGTCCTTGTACAGCAACATGGTTTGCTCGATTGCTTTTATGTCTGATTTCTTAGCACATTACCATCACCTTCTGATCAGGAGAATGAATGAATGTGGAACAAAAGATTATGCTTGGAACGCATTTTTAATTGTGTGTGTTTTAGCGATTAAATTGCATTCAACTAGAGCAGTGGTTCTTAACCTGGGTTCGATCGGTGAGATTCGGTGAGTCAGTCTAAGGGGTTCGGTGAAGGTTAAGATACGCAGGGCCCAATTGTTGGACGCTGACTAAATCCAGGCAAAGTGGCGTTTTAGACCAGGTTTTGGACTGGTTAGTCCACAATATACAGGCTTTATTCCAGTTCTTTCAACTGCTAGTCCTCAATTTGATGGGAAGAGAAGCTAGTTTGCTCAGTGGAAGGTTGACTCTCATTTTAGTATGAGGAAATACAACAGACTTATGGGTACCGTGCACTGCGTTGACATTAAAAAAGAAACAAAAAAACATTTGCGTCACATTTTACGCCATGAAAATACTATGTGTGGCAAGGATCCGATATAATGAGAATGTTGACATGAAAACTAAAATAGAAACACTGTGAAATTAACTGAGTGCAAATCAAAAGTCAAAATTATTTGTTGTAAATTCACACTGTTTATTGGATTTGTGAGAAGTGTCATGTTAATTTTTTTAACGTAAGACTTAGTGTACAAATTTGGTGATCATTTTGTGCAGGGTTTTTCATGAAATTTGATATAATTTGAGATGTAAACATGACAAACTGCACGGTAAAGGTTAATGCAACCAAGCAGGTTTAATATTGAACAATTGAAGATGTCTTCCTGCAAATTTGCATGAAAAATTCTAAGATATGCACATTGGACCAGTCTTGGTTTAACGGTCTGAAGATGCTGCAGGCATAAAGATAAAAACATACATTTTGGCCTGTTGAAAAACATGCTGTCTAAATGAGAAGAAATTTGAATGGATATTCACTTAAGTTTGAGCTTTCTAGTTTAGATATAACGATTTGGAATTAGAAAAAAAAATGATTTCTCTATTGGATTTGATTTGGAATTTTTAAAAAATGATTTTTCTCATTTCAAAGGGTTAATGCACGTGTGAAACGCATGGGGTTCGGTACCTTTAGCAAGGTTCAGAACCACTGAACTAGAGCATTGAATATTCATTTTCTAAACATTATTTTAGCTCACCTTGAATCCACATAATATAACCATGTTTTCAAGCAAGACATAAATTATTTCACATTGGATTTTTGTACTCAAATGAGTAAACCCTCTGTGGGAACAAGAGGCAGCAAACATGACCTGATATGTTCACTCCCTAAGTTATTGGCAGACCAGTGTAATCTTATAACTAAACAAGAGCAACCAAAAACTGGAAATGTACCTGTAAGGCTTGACGTCACTGTGTTGCATCATATGCCTCTTTAGATGGCTGGTCTGGGTGAAGGCCTTGTGGCACACCTGGCACTTATGAGGCCTCATGCCTCGATGGGTGAGCAGGTGCGTATGCAGATGGCTCAGCTGCTTGAATAACTTCCCACACAGGTGACACCCGTGGGGCTTGATGCCCTTGTGGCCCAGAATATGCGTGACCAGGTTGTATTTGGATGTGTAGGACTTGTCGCACATGCGGCACTTCCACCTCTTCTGATCACCACCCACATCCACATAGTAGCTGTCGTCCACGTGAACGTCAAATCCGGGCTTCTCACCGCCGCTTGGTGCGCCTCTCGTGGGGGCAATGCGAATGTGCTTCGCCGGCCTGACGTCTTCCCTGGGCGGAAAGGGCACGACAGTGCTAGGCATGAAGAAGGGATATGGGATGAGGCTGTGGTGGAGAGGTGGGAAGTATGACGGATGGATGAGGAAAGGAGGCGGGGGCCACATCGGAGGGGGACTTAGATGTTCCCGCTTCACCTGGACAGAAAGGTCAATGTCGGCGGTCCTGTGATGATACTGCAGTCTACTCAACTCGATCATTCCGGGGTGAGCAGGCAAGGGAGCGCTGGGCTCAGACGGAAAGGGCAAGTGGGAGCGATTGATCGCTTTGGGCGTCCAGCTTTCCTCAATACTCTCAAACTCATGGTCACCCATTTTATAAGGAGTCTTTTTGCGCTTTTGGGACCCTTCTCTGTTAGTCTGAGTGGAGCTCAGCATGGGGAAGAAATTAGGTGCAACCTGTTGTGAGGTATCACTGTCCCCAGTGGAGTGTTTAAAATTGATGGGACGTGAGGTCAAATAGAACCTGTGCTGATCTGGTGGACGGGCATCCTCTCTGAAAGGAGGACTTGTTGAATGTGAAAACTGGACTGTTTCCATCTTGATTCTACAGAAAGACAATGAACCAATCATTTACAGCATCTACAATTGGCAATCAAAAAAGAAAAAGTGGAGGAGTGATGAAGCATTTTGTTATATTTTTTCAATTCAACAACAAAAGGTGGAAATGCAGGATTTTTTTAATGCTTTAATTTCATGATGAGAAGATATCAAAGATTTAAACTGGAAACTGGACATGGTTGATTATGTAGCATGCACTTGGCCTAGCATATCCACATGCTGCTTTGTGAATTTTAGTCAATCCAAAATTCAAAAAAAGAGAAAATAAAAATGTTGAAGAGTCATAATATGTGGTCCATTCAGTAAAAAGCACATACTGTAGTTCCAACTCTTAGTTAATTTCGGACACAATCATCAAAGAATCATTCAATGTGGAAAAGAAAATAGGAAGTGTGTCCTACCTTTTGACTCAATATTAAGTGAAAGCTTATCTAATTTAGGGAACTTTTACTACTCCAGACCACAAGCAGTCTTAACTCGTGCCTCTGTGTGTGGGAGGGGTGGGGTGGGGGGGATCTCAACACACAGACCAACATCTTTCACTTCTTAATTTCTCAAAAATATCCTCTCCTGAAATTAGGAACTTTGTCAAATCGTTACCTGTCACCTTTCCACTTCTCCATCACTTTTTTTGCTCATCTCTATTCATTTTTTTTGTTTTAATTTAAGAACTTCCTTTTTTTTCTCTTTTACTCTAGCACTCACCTTGAACATAAACGTGTTGATGATGAAAACCTGGTGGTCTTCATTATTCCCATTTTTGTCCAACTGGGACAGTTTTGAATACCCATGTGCAACAAAATGACATCAACTGATAACAATAATTTTAAATAATTTGATTCATATTATTTGCTAAACCTGCAGAGTCATTCTCAAACTGCAGTATCTAAATTGACCGTTTTTTTTTTAAACATGAAACAATGTGACACATGCAAAGAGCACATTCAGTACTATGCTCAATGATCACTTCATTATTTTCAGGATCGAATTAAACCATGTACAAGATCCAAACCATTTTTGTTTGTTTGGTAAGTGCATAATCATGTATAAATATTGTCAGTAAGCTGCAGTTTGCGTCAGTTACGTTCACTCTTTAACAACCAAAATAATAGAAACACCTCTCATTAAGCATTTATAACACTCATATTGTCAAAAGAATATTGGCAAAGTGAGCATTACTCTCTAGGTAAAGGAAGATGCTGGAATACAGCTCTTGCAATGGATCTCATGGGACCATGCCAGTGTACTTTATTTTGTGACCAGATGTGTGACAGAAACAGAAAAACATCATGAAACCACACATATTTCTTTGAATACCATATTGAATGTTATCCTTCCTAAACAAAATATTACTTTGAATACCATATTGAATGTTATCCTTCCTAAACAAAATATTTGAGTAGTCAAATGTTGTCAAGTATTTTACTGTGTCTCGGGGAAGGTGTCATTACAGATGATGGCAGTCAGTGCCGTGTGAGGGTACCCCGACGCATGTGTGTATGGCATACCTGTGGCAGAGTTGTTTTGATGCTGTGATGCTGTGACTCCTTTGCGGCCGTTCTCCCTCCCGCTCCCTTCTGACAATGCGCGGACCTTCCACAGATGAGCTATTTGGAGGGACTTAAGAAAGAGAACAGGAACAATCACTTTGTTCTCCTTTTTCAGATGAGTACCTTCGGAGAGAAGGAAGGAAGGGAGGGGAGAGGAAGTCAACAAGTCCAGTGCCTTCCTGCAGAAAAATAAGGAAACACTAGATAGACATCTCCGTTTCTGGATGAAATGGGGATTTGCAAAGCTTTCGGAGGAATGCGGGGAGGGCCGGGTAGATTTTTCTTCCACAAACAATGCACTTTGAATGTTGAACAGCATGCAACCATCAAGGATGTAAACACTCATCTCTTTAATTGCATAAAAAGGACCGCATATTTCAATTAAATACTCGGAATTTATTATCACATTAGGTAGACCTGCACAATCTTCTTGAATCAAATACAAGAGCTGTGCTTTGATCTTTCGTTCTCTCACTAAATATGCTAAATATGCTAATATGCTATAATATTGCCAAATATGAACACTGTGGTGCCTAATAGGAGCTAAAATTTGTTCTTTGGAGACTCCACTGACAAAAGAAGAGTCAATGCTGCAGTAATTTTCTTTGTTTGTACGTATGACCAAAAATATATTCCTGTTAATATTGTCAAGTTGTGTGTTTGCATGTGCTGATGCTCCTTCTGTGCCAAAACATAAACTGTGACACTGATGCTATTCCTAAACCTGTCTGTGGCTTCTCTGTGTTAGCATCAAGCTAGTAATTCTCTTAGTTTTATGTTTATTTGACATTAAATGTCTGCTGGTTGTGGCATTAAGGGACAGGCAACATCTAGTATAAATGATCCTTATGTAAAAGAGGGTTGCTCAAATTATTTTTGAAAATATTGAACTTGAAATGACACCGCTTATGAGTACAGCTATTTTGTGTTGTCAGTTGCACCCACGCACACACACACTGATAGACTCAATCACAGGAGCATGTAGTAATGGCTAATAATAACGTTATGAGAAAGGACTTGCAATCTGGGTTACTAGCATTCAATTGGTTACAATAGTATCAGAATTTTTAGATGTTTGCCCCTACTTCCTCGACAGACTGTCTTATATTAAGATTTTCTCCAGTATTTCACATAGAAATGAAAAATTACATTATGTGTTCTTTTTTAATTATTAAACAAGAAACCGCCACACACACACAAATTAGGACAGCCCATTAAATATTCAGTTCTTTATTAAGAAATGTTCACATATCAATGTCTGATCATAGACTGCAAAATCTATATTATGAATTCTGTGGTCTGATCTTGTTTTTCTTTATCTCTGGAAAAGAAAGTGATTTAATTGCAGGTAAACGGCAAAAGTTAACATTGTTTCAGTCATTTAACCAAATATATCAACAAAAATGCATATTCTAACTAAGTAAAAAGTTAGGAGACCCTACCACCCATTAGCCAGTGTTACCTCCTTTGGCTAAAATAACTTGAGTGAGACGCTTTTTGTAGCCATCGACCAGTCTTTGACATCGGTCTGAAGAAAGTTTACCCCACTCATCAACGCAGAATACTTTGAGCAGTGAGATGTTTGAGTGGTTTCTTGCATGTACAGCCTGTTTCAAATCACCCCACAACATCTCATTGAGATTAAGATCTGGGATTTGACTCGGCCATTCCAGGACTCTCCATTTCTTCCTTTTCAGCCAGTCCTTTGTAGATTTACTGGTATGTTTTGGGTCATTGTCATGTTGCAGGGTCCAGTTTTGCTTCTTTCTATAATTTTTTCACAGATGATCTCACATGTTCTTCAAGCACCCTCTGATACATGATAGAATTTATGGTGGATTCTATGATGGTGAGCTGGCCAGGTCCTGCTGTAGCAAAGCATCCCCAAACCATGACACGTCAACCTCAATGCTTCACAGTTGGTATGAGGTTATTTTCGTGGAATGCTGTATTGGGTTTACGCCAAACATGTACTCTATTCTGGTGTCCAAATAATTCAATTTTAGATTCATCTGTCCAAAGAACATTATCCCAGAAGTCCAGGTCTTTGTCTACATTCATTCTGGCAAACGTCTGTCTGGCCGTCACGTTCTTCTTGGAGAGCAAGGTTTCCTCCTTGCACACCTCCCATGAAGGTTAAATTTGTGAACTCTCTTTATGATTGTAGAGGAATGCACTTTCACATCAACAGTAGCAAGAACCTGCTGTAGGTCCTGCAATGACATTTTAGGGTTTTTGAAGACTTCTTTTAGCATCTTATGGTCTGCTCTCGGGGTGAACTTGCTTGGATGGCCAGACCTGGGCATGTTGGCAGTTGTTTTGAATTTCCTCCACTTGCAGACTATTTTCCAGACAGTGGAATAGCTGATTTAATATTCTTTTGAGTTCTTTTGAAATCCCTAACCAGGACTCATAAGTGTCTACAATATTCTTTGTGAAGGCCTCAGGTAGCTCCTTTGATCCCACCAGTTGTTTTCTCTCACTTCAACAGTCAGGGGCACACTAAACTAAATATGATGTTTAAATAAGGCAAGGCTCCTTAAAAACACTGGGTAATGATGTTCTAATCATGTGCACCTGATGTGATACTCCTGTGTGTTATTTTAGCCATTTTAAGTGGGATTGAATGTGGGGGTGTGCTAATTTATTCCTCAAAAGAAATCACATGTATTTAAAATTATATTTTACAGAAAGTTATTTTTTTTTTAATCTTTTTTTCAGTTTTAGTTGTTTAGTTCTATTATTTGTTCAGCCAGCCACTGTTGTTGTTTATTTATTTTATTTTGAATCACTCTCAGTATTTGCCTAATTAATGCTGTATAACTTTATTTTTCTTTAATGTGCAGTCGGAAATAGCCCACATAAAAAAATAAAAGTACTTTGTGTTGGTCCCATCAATTCACCCGGCCACACTTGGATCTTTAAGATTGTTAAAATTGATATTAAATATCCATATGACCAAATATGTTAGAAAACACACAGGCTTCCATAGGGTTTTTTCACATTTTTTCACATAGCTGTATATACTGTGTATTCTGATATGTTCTGAGAATGCGGGTTCATCCTCGTTTCTACCTGGTCTAAAACAACCCTTTTATTATTTTAACCACCACAAGTCAAATGTATCAACACAGCCACCAGGAGGGGTAAATGTCAAACTCACACTCTTCACACTTCACTAAAGTGGTTTAAACTTCAAACCACAAAGCAGCACAAAAACTGCATGTATTTCAGGCACTCGTGAGTTTGAATTGCACATTGCACAAAAAGCAAAGACGTCAACGGCCACACTTGGATCTCTTAAGATTGTTAAAATTGATATTAAATATCCATATGACCAAATGTGTTAGAAAAGACACAGGCTTCCATAGGGTTTTTTCACATTTTTTCACATAGCTGTAGCTATATACTGTGTATTCTGATATGTTCTGTGAATGCGGGTTCATCCTCGTTTCTATCATTTTGCTGTTCCAGGAGAAACAACAAGTGGTTTAAACTTCAAACCATAAAGCAGCACAAAAGCTGCATGTATATCAGGCACTCATGAGTTAGAATTGCACATTTTCCTGCAAAACTAAAGATAGATTTGATATAAATTACATAAGCAATGAAATGGAATATTACATGCAAAGAAATCGAAGACTGATTTAGGTTGTGAAACAACTTAGAAAAAGCCAAGGCGTCAACACCTAACTTAAGTTACCGGTATTAATCAGTGAGGTGGCAAGTGTGTGAGTCAAGCGTGAGTAATTGAACTCATATCATTGAAAGAGGCAAACTGTCCTCTTTGGTTTGTGGTCTGTCATTAGCTGAGTTAATTAGCTCATAAGGCCAATTAACCTAAGGACCTGGACAATGTGGGTTGCAATCCATAAAAGAGATTAGCAAATTGATGCCACATACATGTGTGTGTATGCGTATTAATTGACATGTAAAAAGGTATCGTGTTGGATATGTTTATTTGAATAATAAAATAAAGACAAGCGAGCAAATTTAATAGTTGTTAGGCCTATGTAATATACTGTATCACTTGAAAAGGACAACAATTTGTTATTATTTTTTTCTTCTCCAGTAAATGCATTGCCGAGATATCATATCAGAAAATCATAGACTGGGAATCAGCAGGTGCTCAAAATGAAGCGACTGAGATTACAAAATGTTAAATGTGCAAATAAAATGTAATCAGGACATTCCAATGATAAAATTGCTGATTTTTTTTGTTGGCCAAAAGGCTTGAAATACCTGTTAAATATAAATAAATAAATGCAAATTTGATACAGATTTTTCTGCTTAAATGTAAAGAATATTTCTTAGCAAGAAACACAAATTAGATACAAATTACCTGCTGAAACATAGAATGGTGTGGCCTTTAGTAGTATTTCACAACTGTTTTTGAGCCACCATTTTAGATCTTGGCAATTTCATGTGCATATTTTTCCTTTGGCCGTCTAATGGGTAGGCATTTTTTGTTTTGCTTGTCACTATATGCCACTGACATAAATAGCTGGAAAAATTATATATATATACATATATATATATATATATATATATATATATATATATACACACACATATATACATATATATACATATATACATATATACATATATATATATATATATATATATATACACATATACATATATATATATATATATATACACATATACATATATATATATATATATATATATATATATATATATATATATATATATATATATATATATATATATATAATGTCATATAGAAATAATTCACACACCACTTGAGTGTTATTAGGATCATTTCCAATGGCACCCCTGATGATTTTTTCATTTTTGGGGATTCAGTGGTGAAGTATGATGAACCCTAAAGAAGTGGTTTAATGTAATTAAAGGCATTAGAAGACAGAACTCTTCTTTCAATGCTTTTGATTATTAAGAAGATTTCGCAGTTATACTGGCACCACGTGCTTTCCCGCTTCCTTATAATTTGACCTTGCTCCCCTTACTGACTGCTGGTCATGTCGAGCATGCAAAGTCACGGACTGGAATGATTCATGAGACAAACGCTACTACAGACCTGTCTGACCGTTGACCTGCCCGCCGGTCAGTGCCGCCAACCACCCTTAAGCGATTAATTAAGGGGTACTAAGTGGCTTTTGTCTTTCTGTGACAGTCTTAAAAAGAGGTCTGGGGAGCATTTATAAGACATTTGCGAAGTGGACCAGCAAGTAGAAGCTTCGGAACCAGATTTCGACAAGCTGTAAGGAAAAAAAACAAGCAAAACAACTCATACTTTTGGCTTTGTGCATTAGTTATTACAATTTCATACTAATCAGTTGTTCCTCCTGTTTCAGCAAAGATGAGCGGAGCAGCCGTGTCCCTGTGCCTGTTTTTCCTCCTGTCTGTATGCTCAGCGTGCTACATCTCTAACTGTCCCATTGGCGGGAAACGGTCCATCATGGATGCCCCACTACGGAAGGTGAGTTGTTTTTCATTGTTTGAGCTGATAGATTTGGAAGGGCAGATATCCACCACCACTGAAAACCAGAACATGTTAACTCCAATGTGTTGTTTGAAATGATCATTTTGATGTAAAACAAAGAAACAAATAGAGAAAAGAAAAAAAAAAATTTGCGACATGAAAACCGGATTACTTTTCATCATTCTTGACATAAAATCTGTTATTGCACTGACACCTTTTCCTTTTCTTACCATGCACCTGAAAAATTACAAAAATGGAGTTGACCCATTCTAGTTCTCAGTTGATTGCCTATTAGAGAAAGTCTTTTGCACGATGTCATTTGTCAAATTTTCCATTTCCATTATTTGAGATGAGATGACATTCCGATGAAACTGCTGTACTCTGCATCATTTGTGATATGGTAGACGAATGTTTAGTTCATCAGCTTTCTTGTTCTGTGGTGTATACCGGTTTTGCATTACGATACAAATGTATTCATTTTTATTTACAGTATTATTTTATATTAATTATATTTTTTAATATTATATTATTTATTACTTTTATATTAAATGTACTATAATTTGCATTTGCTCTCAGTGCATGTCATGCGGTCCCGGAGATAGGGGCCGTTGCTTTGGTCCCAACATCTGTTGTGGGGACACCTTCGGTTGCCTGCTGGGCTCCCCAGAAACTGCACACTGCCTGGAAGAGAGCTACCTGCTCACCCCTTGTCAGGCTGGGGTCAAGTCCTGCGGCTCTGAGGGAGGACGCTGTGCGGCTTCTGGTCTCTGCTGTGACGCCGGTACGTCATTTCTTGCAAAAGATGTGTGGGGGCTCAAAATATGTATTTTAAACCAAAACACAATGATTATTTTTTTAATAATACTTTGATTTGATGTAATTCTCTGAAGTTAAAGCAAATATGAAATTTCAAAAATAAAATCTAAAATTTTATATTAATAAATATTTATAAAATACTGAGATGTTTTAACCCTCCCGTTATGTTTGTGTAGTGGTGTGCAACTGTATGTTAATAGTATTTGGTTTATTGCTTGATCTTGTTCTTTACAAAAGCAGAATTGTTGATGCAGCTCTTGCATTTAATGTGTGTAAGTGTACCTAGTTTTTTATGCATTGTATGCAGATGCTTGATATAGTAATTATACAGTCACTTTATCGTCCCTTACTATAAGACGCATATTCTTGTATGGAGAAGGTTCAGTCATTTCGTGACCTCCATTTGTCAGCATAAAAGCCAGGCCAAAAAAGCTGATAAGAGCCCAGAGCGATTGCACTTAAAGACCTTTCTCCTCTCCACCATTCAAAGAGAGCTGCGCCGCAGACCAGTCGTGTCTTATGGATCAGGAGGCGGATGATCAACTGGGCCAATACGACGGCGGCGACCCAAGTGACATCATCGTAAGGCTGCTCCATCTGGCTGCTCACGCCTCTCCTCAACGACTCGGTCAGTGAGTTGACACCAAGGGGCGCCCTGTAGATCTTTAGTGCACATTATTAGTTGCCCATTTGAGCCTCAAGTCTATCTATTTTTATGTAATAAAATGAAATGGATGCTGACAATCATCCGGCTATCTTAGATGTTGAAAATAAAGTTTTGAGGAAGTCTAAAAAGTTGTGTCTCCTTCATCATATTCAAAAATTCTCCAACAATTTATTGTGTACTTGCACTTATCCTCAATGAAGGGGTTGTGTGTAAGCTGGAGCCTTTCCCAGTTGACAATGAGCTAATGATGCACTTCACCCTGGTCTTATCACCAACCAGTCATCATGCATAAAATCTCTATGGCCTCATTCAGACTAACAGCCAAAATCATATTTTTAACCCATCCAGATTGAAACTGAATGGCTCTTTTGTAGTCTGAGCAGTCAAGAAGCACAGAAATCTGAATTTTGCGAGATGGATTGAAACCACATACGGGCGGTAGTTTCATATCGGATATGGATTTGGATCAGGAGTCGGGAACCTATGGCTCGCGAGCCAGATATGGCTCTTTTGACGGCTGCATTTGGCTCGCAGTCAAATCTTCGATTAGAAAAAAAATGTTTCATTATGTAATGGGAAGGACCTCGGGGAAAACCTGGCGGGCGTAAGGGCCGCAGGGGAAGCGTTAAAAGAGCAACCAGTAAGGGGCACTCCACTCACATTTTTTCCCTTGGCAAGCGATCAGGCGACATTCAGGACTGATGCGGCAGTGGAGAACGCAAAAGTCTGATGATGCGTGTTGAAATAATAGCTATGCATCTGTAGCGTGGTGCAGACAGAGATTAAATGCTTCAGTCTGTTGCTACACAATTAATTTTGTTTTATTTTCATTTTTCTTGTACAGCTGAAACAAGAAAAAAACAGCAACATCCGTCCCGCATTGCTGCACAGACGGCTCATTTTTTATTCTCTCTAGAATGAGAATTCTTATATAATTACATAAATAAACAAATTACTGGTGCACGATAATTATTGGTCCGATAATTATCGCTCCGATAATAGGAATTATGACGTCATCCCAATAAATCCAATAACATAATTAATAGGACCGATAATACAGTATGAACTGTGCTCGCTGGCTGGGAAATCAGTTGACCATTTGCGGGGCATATCTGCCACCTGCCGGTCAGAATAATTTGCTGCATCTATAATTTGGCCCACAAACTCATTCATTTTGCACAGTGCTGTGTCTAGCGTTGGCATTGACAATCGTGAATGCGTTCTGTTACTTACGTTTCTGCCTCGGAAATATATGTCTGTAAGTATTTATGTTTACTATAACATATGGATATGCAATATATATTTACTTCGGTGGTGAAGGGTTATATGTACAGAACTTCATAAGTCGTTGTGTTATAGAAGCCAGACAATGCTTAAGGCTAGTAGCTCAAGCTAGTGTGCTATGCTATACATACATATAATAGTTGTCGTGTAATGTTAGTCCTGTCAGCATGCTTGGTAGGATTTTATACTATGCAGAGAATAAACCTCATACTTTATTGAATATGGGTTCACTCACTGCCGTTTATATTGATTATTATAAGGCAAGCCATTAATCCTTTTTGTTCTACCATATTTTTGTTATGAGGAATGAGTGATAAACCTTACTATATAATGTTTACAGTGTTAGCTATAAGTTAGTAAGTTATTGAGAGGCCTTTTGGTTATTGATAGGCTTGCCGTCCTAACCTGTGGCCCAGGTTAGGAATGTTGTTTCATGGACCAAGACCACAACAGTCTCCTGTAGCACCAAATATTTTTATCTGATGACAAAGCACAATACCTGTTGGGTTTATGTTTTAGTTCAGTGCTCATTGTTCAGGAAACACATCTTCAATTATATTGTCTAATTGATTGTGATTGACTCAAATTCAGTGACGTGCGGTCAGGGCCTCACCTGTCATCATGACAAAAAAATAATTATAGCATCAAATTTATATTAATATTTGTCCATTGCTCTTTATGTATGACTCATTTCAAACATTTTCTATAGTCAAAATCGCTGAATTTGCCCATTTCCTGTTCAAATAAAGAAATGAAACGAGAGGTGCGGCAGCAACGAGTAAAGCCTCACCTCTGATTGCGCAATCCTTAACAAACTGGGTTGATACATGGAATTGGAGCGTGCTGGTTGCCGTACATCTGCATGTCGCCATTATAATGTTTCCAGATACGTTTATTTGACCTGATTTTCCTCAGTCTGGCTAATGTCTTTAACCCTTAAAGTTTAATGTTTGTTAGCGACATATTTAGTTTTGCTGATGGGAAATAAAACCGCAGTGAAAAGGCGCAAGTTGCGGTAGATAGTACTCTGCCGCACTGCAAGGCGGCGTACGTGAAACTGGACTTTCCGTTAAAAGTGGACGCGGTTAACACAACGCCGGAGCTAAAAGGTTTGCTTCAAACTACGGGACAGAGGATAACTCGCGCTTTTCAAACGGACTGGTACACCCGAAAAGACTGGCTATGTGGCTGTCCTTCGAAAAATCGCCTTTGCTGCTTTCCCTGCCTCTTCTCCTCAACTTGTGCCAATGTCTGGACTAACACGAGATATTGTGACATTAAAAAACTACCACGAAGCCTCAGCAAACATGAGAGCTCGACCACTCACATTCAGAGCCTGTTTGCTTTAAAAACTTTTGGAAGCTCAAGGATCGATTTGGCTTTGACGAACAGCGGAAGCTCAACGGTAGCATCCAGAATGCTAAGGTAAAGAGTTTGAAATACCTCATTAATGCAACCTGCATCCTAGCTAAACAGGAGTTAACATTTCGTGGTAACGATGAGCGTGTAGCTCTTCTAAACATGGCATATATGTAGAACGATTACATGGTTTTGCTGAGAAAACCATTTGGACTAGACATTTGGACACATCCACTGTGTTTTCTGGCTTGTCAAATAGAACACAGAACGATTTAATTGAAGCAATCCTCTCCATTGAGGCGGAGAGATTTTTTTTAAAGTAAAGGAAAATAAGGAGGACTTTTACTAAAAGGGCGTAGGTTTGCATAGGGACGGTAGAGACATAACACTACCAACTTTTCAGCATGCTAAAATTGTCCCTACCAACTTTTAAGCAACCTTACCTTTTTTGCATGATACAATGTTCAGTTATAAAAAGAATTTAGATCTTTCAATAGTTCCAAATGTTGTAAGGATAGAATTGACCCTACCATTATTAAGTGAATTATTTTCACTATGTTTATGTTTGCTAATAAAAACCAGACATTTATTCAGGAAGTTTTCAAAATGTTTCTTTAGTATTTTTTTAAAACAAAGGTTTGAATCGAACAGTGTATCATCAGAACCAATGCACGTAAAAGTTATTATCAGTAGTTAAGGATTTATTTTGCATTGATCATTTTGCCTATTAATTAATTAGGTTCATATACATGAGAAATGTGGCCCTTTGCCCCCTTCATCCAATCTGTTTGGTCGAATTAATGTCCCGTCCCCAGCAAAAAGTGTACCTACATGCAGGTTATGCTGTTATATCGTCCCTACGAATGTTGAGACCAAACCTATGCCCTTCCAAAGTAACGCCGGTTTTTGTGGTGAAGGACAGGCGCAAGACCACAAACAGTTTTCATTTCAATCTTATTTAAAAAAAAAAAAAAAAAAAAAAAAAAAAAAAAAAAAAAGAGCTTAGACCAAGAAAAATACAATAGAATATTTAAAAACTAATTCTAATTCTTTGTTTTTCTTTTCACACTTTTTGTTTAGCAATATGTAAGAAATTGATTAAAGTTTCAGAATTAAAAGTTTTAAAAACAACTGAATATTTCACTAAAGGTCAGAATTGAATTCTGTGGTTTGGTACACCAGGGTGTAGAGCAAATGCATGTTATTTTCTTACTTTTACGTATCGATAATATGTACCGTGTGTGCGTGTTTTGTGAAGAATGCTGATGAGATATGAAATAACCAGTAGCCAATTGAATAAGCTACCCTTTTTGGTTTATATATTTGGAAATCTGACACTAAAGGAGTCAGTGCCTCACCAACCATGAACCTCACCGCACGTCACTGCTCAAATTATATTTATTTGAAAAAAATAAATATTGGCATTTTATTTGAAGTCAAGACTGTTCTTGTCTTTGTTTTGTTCATTATAATAATGTTTATGTCATTATGAAAATTCTGGTGAGATCAAAAATAATCTATGTTGAATCCACCATTATTATTTTTTTAAACCTCCAGGTGTTCAAAAACTCGGGTGAATATACGTTTTAAAAATTATATATTTATTATCGGTTATCGATATCGGTATCGGCTTTGAGGAGCAGGAAGTTATCGATATTGGTATCGGTTTCAAAAAATGGATATCGCGCAACCCTAAGACAAATACAAGTTTTTTGTGACAAAACATTTAACTTCTGCATTTTAGACACTACTAGCACTCGTCGTCTGCTCGCCATTACGAAGACATCTACCGTCATACATAAACATACTTAACAATTAACATATTTCTGAACTATATTAACACACAGTACACATCACATTCATCCTAAAATAAAGCAATCCGCTAATATACAAAGTCAAATTATACTCCTTTTCTCACCCGAAACAAGAAAAAAAATACTTTTAACAACAACGTCTGTCTCGCATTGCTGCACAGAAAGCTCATTTCTTATTCGTTCTAAAATGCGAACACTTATTGCCTATGCACGCCAAGAAGCGAACGCCGCCCCCCTGCTGGTTTGAAACCGCAAGTACAACAGTCTTTTCAGGCTGAAACTTGTGTGTATATTTTCCACAAACACAAGGAAACAAGATGAAACATTTTAGACATAGGGTGAATCTATCTGTGAACACAACAAAAAAATAATTGACTATTTTAATATCATTTAATTATTATTTAATTGGATTATTAGTATTTATATAAGTTATTAAAAAAGAATTCAGAGACTAATTGCACTTTAAAAGTGTTGAAATGACATAAAATGACATATTACTTGTATTTTTAGTTTTAAACATGTTGTATGGCTCTCACAGAATTACATTTAAAAATATGTGGAATTCATGGCTCTCTCAGCCAAAAAGGTTCCCGACCCCTGGACTAGATTCTTTTAAGGCCATGTCTACACGTAGCAGGGTATTTCGCAAAAAGAACTTTTTCTACAGTTTGGCCTGTCATCCACACTCACACGCACATTCTGGGCATTGAAAACGAGGGTTCTTAAAAACTCCGATCAAAGTGAAGATGTGCGATATCTGCGTTTGTAGCGCCATCATATGGACACTGATAACTGAAGATTTAACTGCGGAAAAGTCACTGTCTGCGACAAACTTTGTTCCTACGTCACACATTAGACCAATGTTTTCATTTGGAGTCAACATGGATACCTTCACAGTGGGTGGTGTCAATATCAGTGATTTTAAACAACCCAATTTCAAAATTTGACAAATTTTTGTGGATAAAATGTACCAATTTTCTTCAAATAGAACTTCAATTATGCATTTTTTTTTTTTTTTTTTTTTTTTTTAAATGTTGGAATCATGATAGCCAAGTACTTTAAATTTCCCATTTTACCAAAGGCAAAGGGCGTTCATTATCAAATTGTTGATAGAGTGTACCCCTCTTCAGAATTCTTAAGGCCCCATTTTTATTTGGACCACAACAACAGTATTTTTTGTAATGAAGACATTGAAACGACTGACCTTTTTTTTTTTCTTTTTTCTTTTTTTTTTTTTTTTTTACTATCCTTCTACTTACATTTCCTGTGCGATTGTAATTCCAGATCTATGATTCATGGTTATTCTTTAGGCTTGTTGGTTATGTTTAAATTTAGACAACAATGTACCATACTACTTCTGTTGTACAGTGTATCACAAAAGTGAGGACACCCCTCGCATTTCTGCAGATATTTAAGTATAACTTTTCATAGGACAACACTGACAAAATGACATTTTGACACAGTGAAAAGTAGTCTGTGTGCAGCTTATATAATAGAGTTAATTTATTTTCCCCTCAAAATAACTCAAAATGTAGCCATTAATATCTAAAACTCCCTGGCAACAAAAGTAAGTACACATGAAAGCCCACAAACAGTTTGCTGAAGACATGTCAACAAAGCACATGGATTACTGGAACCATGTTCTATGCTCTGATGAGACGAAGATTAATTTCTTTGGTTCCAATGGTCTCAAGCATGTGTGGCGGCGACCAGGTGAGGAGTACAAAAATAAGTGTGTCATGCCTACAGTCAAGCATGGTGGTGGGAATGATCCCCCCACCTCTTCGATCTCTGCAGCAATGCTGACAGCACTCCTGTAACCAGGCACATTTTGGAGGGAAAATGACAAGCAGTACTCAATTTGGACATTTAGGGATGTACGTAGTTCCCATGCGGTGTACTCACTTCTGTTGCCAGGGCTTTAGATAATAATGGCTATATTTTGAATTATTTAAAGGGAAAAATAAATTAACTCTATTTTATAAGCTGCATAATGACTACTTTTCATTGTGTCAAAGTGTCATTTTGTCATTGTTGTCACATGAAAAGATATACTTAAATATTTGCAGAAATGCGAGGGGTGTACTCACTTTTGTGATAAACTGTATATGTGAATGTATAATAAAATAAAATAAAATAAACAAAAATTAAAAATAAAAATTAAAAATTTTAAAAAACCTTTGCATTGAGTTTAGCCCTAATTATTAGACAGGTGATTTTTACTTCCATTTATTTACAAACTCTTGCATTGCTTCATAATGAGGAACACATGCGGACAATTATTTTTTTCTCATGGCTATGAATGTACTTAAAAACGAACGCCGTTGACTGTGGATGCTTTTTTTCCACAAATGTGGTGGTAATTTTTTTCCCTGGCATATGAGGGCAGGATCCTTGGTTTTAAAAATACCTGCTAGGTGTAGACATGACCTCAGTCTGAACAGCTCAGATGGGTTTTGACTGTCCGTGATGTCACTCTACGCTTGCCTGGCACCGCCAGACTATTCTCCCTGTATTTTTCAAACACTGTGAGAAATAGTCTGGGACAGAGCCCATTAACGACCTCTCGAAAAAGTACAAAATCAACCGTCCAAGCAGATTCGTTTATTTGCGTGACGTGTTCTTAACGAGTAACGTCACTCTTGCACGCCGAAAGTCATCTCTACAACAACACAGGTGGTGAACGGGATAGCCGAGAATATTTTCCAATCCGAGGTAAAACCAGTTTTAAATTACCAAAAACACAGCGACTCAAGTCATTGATAACAGTCAACATGGCTCACGCTAGCCATGTTGAATAAACGTCTCCGTTCTCCGCTCAGCCTAATTACTTGTCGCTTTAACAACATCACGTCTGCCCGTCGCTGATTGGTCCACTCCGCTGTCTGTTTGCTGTGGCTTGCTCCGCCCTCGGAATTTGATCCGCCGGACAGTCGCCAGACTCAATCGCTGGAAAAGTGGTGAGTCTGGTATACTAGGCAAACTCTGGACAAACGCTGAATGACGCCTTCGTTGCCAGAGCAACCTGTCAGATGGGTCAACAACATGGTTCAGTCTGAACAGGCCCAGATCAGATTTGGACACTTGCTAAAAATAGTGTGAACAGTCAGCCTGAAAACTCAAATTTGAGTAGGAATCCAAATGGAATAAGATATGCTTGCAGTCTGAACACAGCCTATATACAATGTAGAGCCCGAGATATGCATAGCATGCATTTTGGGGAATTTCTGAGGAAAACCGGTGCAATTGGAGAAAACTCACACAATCATGGGGGGAACATTCAAATTCCACACATGAGGGTCCAAGTCAAACCCACCTGGCCCTTCAAAAGTCATGTTTCCTCCAAAGATAACACAGCAAACGCCTTATCACACTGGACTAGTCCACCAAACTCACATTCATTTTTATCTACCAACCATCTTGTTTGTCTGTGTGGTTGATTGGTAACAATATCAGTGATTATCTCCTGTGAGATGTCACCTTTGATCCATTTGTCTCTGCTTTAACACCACAAATTAGTTCAATTTTAAATACTACACTTGACTGCAAATACACCAGTGCTCCAACATTACAGCAGCAAAACACACCAATAGAAGAGTGCATGACTAAATCTTGCTGTGAACAGTGATACATTTTCACACAGCTTATCTCCTTTAGTTGACCTCATCACCTGAGTAAAGTTCACGCGCACAAGGAGTCGCAGTCATTATCTTGTGTACACCTCATCAATGACTCTTATTGGGGCATGTGGAAATCTACGCCAATCTATGCAAGTCATAGATTGTAGCGTATTTTCATGTTCATTTCAGTCAAGAGTCAAGGTTTTGGCACAGCCCGCATAATCCAACGAGTTGTTTCATGGTTGCAGTTGATGTTTGAACCACAACTCTGGAGAAGGACAGAATATTAGGAATACCTTGCCTCTTTGTGCTTAATCATCCGCGAGTGGCCTGCAGCCTCTGTAATTGGAGACAGCTGAAGTTAATGATTGTAGTGTCCCGCAGTGTGTATGCATGTGTGTGAGTGTGCGTGTATATATAAGACAATGTGATAGCTTATTGTCACTTCATCTTCACTTGCCTGACACCATGTCCTTCTCTGGAAAATACCAACTGGAGTCTCAAGAGAACTTTGAGCCTTTCATGAAGGCCATTGGTAAGATTGTTTTTTTTTGTTTTGCTTTTTTTTTCATCACTACTCCAGTTTTAAATGCTGTCAGGCGCAGGTCACGTGGATGTCATTGAATTTTATTTTAGGTCTTCCTGATGACCTCATCCAGAAGGGCAAAGATGTTAAGAGCATCTCTGAGATTGAGGAGAATGGCAACAACTTTAAGGTGACTGTCACAACTGGATCCAAGGTCCTCGTCAACTCTTTCACCATTGGGCAGGAGGCTGAGCTTGAGACCATCACGGGCGAGAAGGTCAAGGTGAGGCTTAAAATGAGAAATGTGGCATTTTAGTGTGCGGTAGAAAATTGCAATTGCCAACTTTTGTGCTCAGGCTCAATTTTTAATTCTAAATGGATTGTTGAGCTATGCTTTTTTTTGTGTGTGTCCAGGAAATTTTTAATGATATTGTAAAATTCTATTAATCATAAACAAAGATTAAAACTTTAGTACAGTGTGCTCAAACCCCCTTTTGCACCCCCCCCCCCCCCCCCACACACACACACACACACACACACACACACACACACAAACACTTTTTGACTGGCAAGTGAGTTGTATGTAATTGTTCATTGTCTGGCTTGAATAAGGCGGTGGTTCAGCGTGAAGGCAACACATTGAAGGTTTCCCTGAAGGGAATTGAGTCTGTCACCCGCCTCGATGGGGACACAATTGTCAATGTAAGTATTGTACGACCTTTGAAATGCCGTAGTTTCAAATGTCAGCACACTTGAACATTAACATTTTGGCCTCCTTTTCAGACTATGACACTCGGTGACATTGTATACAAGAGGATGAGCAAACGTATTTAAGTCTGCACCTGGGAAGAATAAAATTGTGAAAAGGCAAATGTGTCAATTGTCCAGTTATACAGTGTGGCTCCTAATTTAGATATCTTGGATATAATCACATTGTTAAAGGTGCCAGTGACTTGCACAGAAGTGGGTGGAGTAGCCAAAAATTGTATGCAAGAGTTGCTTTTATTTAAAATTGCTAAAGTACAGATAATCTATATATGCAAGTGTTGAGTAACTGTTTATCTGAACTTCAAATTGATCATTTCCAAATTTATAAACTCATAAAGGAACATATTGTTTCGGCGGGCACAGATGAATGTATCCTTCTGGTAGAGCTGCTGTCTGCATATCTGGTTAAAGCATAGAGGTTGCTGTATTTACTTGAGAAAATGTCATTACCCCTCTGGTTGACCACCCAGCTCTTACAGTAAGTGGACTTGAAGCAAACCTAAATACTGCTACGTGACCTAAAAATTATGGCACACTAGATTTTAGAAAAATCTCTATCCAAAAAGTGAGAAGGCCTAATGAAATTGGATCCCAATTGATCCTTTCTCAGCTGCCTTGGCCCCGCCCACAAAAATGGCTGAGCAGATTTTATTTGTCTGCTAGCATGCTATCAAGAAGCTTTCTATTCTCTCATTGCCATGTGACTATTTTGTCATTTGGTCAATGTGTACTTGCTAGCGCAGCACCAGAGAAGCTAGACATCAAGCGTTGTGTCACAACTAAAATTGATGAAAGTGGGCATTCTCTTATTTTGGTTGGAATGACTAAAATGATAAAACTGCCAGATTGAAGAGCCAATTTTATGCTACATGCAAAATTTTTTTTTTTTTTTTTTTTCCCCTCACGTCACGATTTAATAGCACTTAAGTTCTAAATTGTTGTAGAAATGGTCATTCAGACATGCAGTATTTGGTCTCTGTAAAAAAAAAAATACCGCAACTTGGAGTCTGAAAGTTCTCTACAAGACAACCACTATTGCACACTGCTGGTATTTCTCTGATGGCCAATTTCAGAAAAATTAAAAGGTGATGGGGCCATGGTAATCCTTTTGTCAAACAGGATCCAAATAAGGGAATGCGCAGTGTTTTTTTACAAACCACATTGGCTGCCTTTGACAGCTATTATCAAATTGTAGGTCATGTTATTGCTATGAGTTCCTGTAGGTTGAAACACTGTTGCAAATTGTAATCAACATTTTTTGACATTGACTTTTATCGTACTTTTGACTTACGGTTTTACAAGAAACGGGACTTTCCATTTCCTTTCCAAAAGTGTTGGATCGGTGAGGTCAATGAGTCATTTGGGTTTCAAATGGTGCTTATGAGGTGTTAATTGTATGTGTACAGGTGTATTAAAGAACTACGGGCAGAGCAGACAGAAGCATGAGATCAGTGACTGTCAAGCTCCTCTTTTGGGCGAAACTATATACAAACTTTACCACAAGATGCATACTGCTTATCAGCAACAACAAAAACATTTCCTCACCAAATGCAGTATATTTGAACTATGGCTCACTGTTGGCTCAGTGCATTTTATCGAAATTAAATACTGTATGAAGTCGTATTAACTCATATTGATTTTAAATAAGCATTTCTGCTTTAACAAGGGGAACAATTTAGTGGACCTTAATTCCATTTACATTAAGTTGCTGCAACTCGACTTTCAAATTTCCAATACATTTGCATATTAATAGACACGGTGAATCTCAATTTTGAGATTCACTGTATGCTTGAATGGTCATTAAGCATACAGTACAAGCAAAACATTTGGACACACCTTCTCATTCGTGGATTTTCTTTGTTTTCATGACTACAATGTAAATTCTCACTGAAGGTAATAAAAATATGAACATGTTTGGAATTATGTACATAGCAAAAAAATCATTTGCCCTGATTACTTTTTTTTGCACACTCTTGATAATTCTCTTGATGAGCTTCAAGAGGGAGTCACCTAAAATGGTTTTTGACTTCACAGCAATGTCAGGTACAGCAACGTATGCCTATTCATGGTTGATTAATGGGACTTATTGCATTATCAATGGGGTTGGGACCTTCATTTGTGTTGCAGTGAATGAGGTGTGTCCAAACCTTTGGCCTGCACTGTACCTGCTGTGCTAAACTGTGATCAGCCTGTTCACAAAGGTAGAAGACTTTGAAGGCAACATGAATATTGGCCCAAAAGCGATAATGAAAAGCCAATGTAGATATTATCCGATGACTGATATCATTTATTCTTTATTTTTACTCAAACCCCCACCACATCACCCCTATCCTCAGTCAACTCCACTGGCTCCCAATGAAACAATTATGTACAAGATTCTCATCACTTTCAAAGCACTTCACGGCCTGACCCCATCCTATTTATCTAACCTCCTTTCTATTAACACCCCCCCCCCCCCCCCCCCCATTCCTCTTCTTCACTCCACATTTCTGTCCCTCGTGCCTGTCTCACCACCAGTCTTCGGTTCGAGAGCCTGTGGTCACTCGGGCCCCCACCTCTGGAACTCCCTACCCCTTAACTTCGCAACATATCTATCCTCTCACTTTTCAAATCCCAAATCAAAACACATCTGTTCAGTCTTTCTTACCTATCTTGATCCTTATTATTTTATCTCGACCTCTTAATTTTCTATTATTTTTATCCTGCTTTTCATTTATATTTGTTCATTTTTAATCCCTCTTATACAGTGTCCCTGAGTGTTTTAAAAGGTGCTTAAACTAAAATGTATTACTATTTCGAAGTGCTTTTGTAGGTAAATATTATTGGCTACTCAATAACATTGTACAACTTTAGTTTTGCTGTATTTTGCTGAGTGTAATCATATATTTTGCACTCATATATTTTGCATGAATAAATATTTTGACAAGGAAACTGGAATTGTATATATAATTCTGATATCAGTTACTAATACTCAATAAAATTGAGGTAACATTTTGCATCAACTTTTTTGGGTAGAAAGAAATTAAAGTTATAGCAACTTATATGAATTAATTTGACCACTTATTAATGCTAAAACTTTGACATAGAAAATTGAGTTGGTTCAACTTAATTAAGCTTGTGGAGGACAAATATGTTGGTTGTACTATACTAATCGAGTTAGTCCAGCTATAAAAAAGCTCGTGGTAAGTACTTAATATTGGCTTATTTGGAAATATTTAAAAAGATGAACGCAAATTGTTACGATTTTTTTTAAGTTGAGCCAGATTTTTTAATTTTTTTATAGTGCAGTATCACAAGGCACCTCAGTGTCCAGGATTGTGGCCTTGGATGGCGGATGTTTTGAGGAATTTCAAAGATAATTCTTCCCAAAATTGAATAAGACAAATAATAATAATCTACTTGAACACACAGGCTTCAGTGCTTTGTTGTATCTCGCATTCTTTCATCAGCTAAATGTAGCTGTTTTGTCATGTCAAATGTCAAATTGTGTTTTTAGAATAACAGATGGGAGCAAAAGATCCTTGGTTACTTTGTATTACACATTTACTGGTAAACTGCAAGGAATTGAGGGGAATTCATGAAATATGACCTAGCCATGACCCCTGAGGCCGAGGCTGTCCATTGTGAAATCGGTTTGAGATGAGACCCATTTTAATGTGCTGCTATGAGCCAGTATAACAAAAATCCCTGTATGGCGCACTGGTATAGGACACCAGCAGGCTCTGTGTCAGGTGGTTGTTCGTCTGCAGCCTTCAGAAGTAGAGTAGGACCCTCAAGGTCTTTTTGTAGGGGATGTTTTGCTAAGCAAAGCTCCCTGCACATTTCAAATGGGAAAAAAAAACAATATCAATAAAAAGTGTCCTGAAAAGTCCCAAAGTTTGAGGAAGTGACTCAGAACCTGTAAAATGTAAAGTATCAATAATAATATTGTGAAAACAGTGGGGATAGGGGGGATAATGCTAAAAAAAGGAAAACTGCAAAACTACGTGGAAAATTTCAAATCGGAAATGTAAACAAAAACACGCAGACAAAAAAAAACAAAAAAACTGGAAAAACCCACCAAAGATTGTGAAAACTCGAAAAACCAAAGTTTTAGTCTTTATAGGGCAATCATTGGGTGCCATTGATGGGAATGGATGGCAAAGCCATTTTGACTGGGAGGGGCGAATGAACGTTCATTCGTTAACAAGGAAGTGACCCCGAAATGCCAAAAAATTAAAAGCAAGCGATCAGAAATGTACAGTATGTGAGAGCAAAGCAGCTTAATGCAATGTTCCCAAAAGTTCCATTGTCAAGTTGTTTCAAGCGATCCAGCACAGACGGTTTAACCCAGTGGTCTCCAAACTATCCTTCATAGGGCCGCAGTGGGTGCAGGATTTTGTTCCGACAAAACAAGACAACACCTTTGCACCAATCTGGTGTCGTACAAGTGTAATCACTTGATTGCAATCAGATGCTGCTTGCTTTAGCAGAGACCTCATTGGTTAAACTGTTTGTGCTCGATCGGTACGAATAAAAACCAAGACCCACAGCGACCCTTGAGGACAGGTTTGGAGACCCTGGTTTTAACCAATGAGCTTTCAATCAAATCAAATAACCACATTGGTGAATAGGTGTCCTCTGTTGGCTTGGAATGTTTGAGTCACTGTTTGGCCTGGCAGATTGAAACACTGTTGCAAACTTTAACGAAATGGATCTGATATCCCAAATATGCCAAGATGTCAACATGTTACATCAAGCCAAATTTCCCCCACCCCTCTATGAATTGTTAGGTGAAAACGAAACTCACCCGAGGCCCTATATAAGACTGCAATGGGCTGCAGTTTACAGACACGAGCCATACTGTCCAGCTCCAACTTCAAACTCTCGCCGAGCACAGAACAGCCAACAAGCAAGCGTCAAGATGAAATTTGACAAGAAGATGATCGTCATGATGATCGTGATGATTGCCATTTTCAAGGTGGATGCCTATCCCAAACGGGATTATGATTGTAAGTACTACACAGAATTGCCTAATCAAGATTTATTATGTCCATTCCTTGTTTTTGACTGTTTTTCTTATTATTATTATTTTTTTTTTAATATTTTTTTTTGTGATGCAGACTGGCAGGCCTGGACTACTGATGCACCTACAACCGCCTCAGGTACAATTTACATTGATATGCCTACGCCAAGATTCATCCATTTTCTGTTGTATGTTGTAGCTGACTGTTTTTTTTATTACTCTTATTTACTTTGCAGTCACTGAGAAACCCTATGTCATCCGGGAGCCAGCTCAGTTCGTCAATATCATCGAGTGGCTTGGTCTGACAATCAAGACTATGCTGGGGGGGACCTCCGAGATCTACGACTAATCGACCAATTGTGGGCCTACGAAGCAGTTCGTGATTGATGCTGTCTTCCATTAAGTTCATTTTGTCTACACTTATAGATTAGTTGAATTTTTCTTTTATCACAATTGTTTTAAGTTGTTTTAATTACTTGACGTTTCGGCGACGACTTCCGCCTTCATCTGAGACTCTCTGATGAAGGCGGAAATAGTCGCCGAACCATGTCAGGTAAAACAACCTAAAACAATTGTCTGATTAAAGAAAAACTCGACTAATGTCTTCCATGTATTTTTGTAGTCATTTTTGTAATCAGTATAAAAAGTAGTTAGAAATAAAGCATGCAGGCATAAGAAAATGAGATGGTTGTCAAATGTTTTCATTGCCACAAAACACATTATTTCCGAGAGTATGTGAAATATTGCTATTTGTGATTTTAATATACAAAGCAAATATCATGAAAGGGTAATGAAAACAAGGTCATCAAAAACAATTTTTCAACACTTAAAAAAATACACAATACGTATGAATAAAATAATTGCCACAGTTATATTAACTTCTAAAAATGTATCATGTAAATATGTTTGTTATGATGAGAATCAAATATATTTCATATGCCACAATACTTCCAAAATATGCGGTCATGTGTATTTTTCAAAATGCTACATCATATTCATATTAGGGGGGGAATATATGGCAACAACATAATTATATGGAATTAAAAAGAATGAAATTGGTTTTTGTCCTGAAGTAAATAAACTATTCATAGTTGTGAATTTAATATACAAAGCAAAAATATTCAAACTTAATTAAAACAAAGTCATTAAAAATGGTTTTCTTAAACAAAACACGCACACAAATATATGTGCATGAGTAAAATAACTTGCTAGTTATTATATTAACTTCTAAAAATATTCAAACTTCTAGTCTTTGATTCATTATGAAAAATATGTAATAAGTGATGTTATGATTACTTAATTTCATATACCAAAATACTGTCTCCCAAAAATGTTGTCACGTGTATTTTAAAAAGCAAAAGGTATTTTTGTTTTGTTTAATTAAAAAAAAATAATAATAATAAACATACGGATAAGGCAACAACATAATTAGCCGGAATTAAATAGAATGAAGCGGTTTTTGTCGCACATTAAGATATGCAAATTCAATATCCTTCAGGCGTGGTAGCGTTTGGCCGCCAAGGGGCGACAAAAGCCAATCCAGGGTAGAGCACGAAAACGGCTCTGATCATCCCCAACCTCCTTTTAACACTATGAATGAGTAGTTCAGGCCAATTTTCTCTCGGGTTAAAATGTTGATTGCATGAAATCAATCACTTGCTGTCATACAATTGAAGAGTGAAATCTGGAAATGACGCGCTTCATTTGGGGAATGTGCTTGTCAAGGCATTTTTAATGTGAAACGAGGTGAGCATGTGGTAATAAAAATGACATTTTGATTTTTTTTTTTTCCCTTTTATTTCCTTTTGTGGAAGAGATTTTTGATTCCTTCCTCTACGGACTTGGGTTCATGCATCATGGTCATGGGTCTGTTCTTGAGGGCTGCCTCTCTCATACTGTGGTAGACGTACTCATTCTGCTTGAACATCCTCAACTCCATCTCTGTCTGCACGCGCATTGACTGCAAGGGGGAGAGTGAAGGGGAGAGGTTACATGGGGTTACAAGGGCATAGGTTTGATCTCAACATTGGTAGGGATGATAAAACAGCATAACCTGCATGTACACTTTTTGCTGGGGACGGAACATTAATTAAAGACCAAACAGACTGAGTGAAAGGGACTCAGTGCTACATTTCTTACAAATATGAACCTAATTAATTGATAGGCTAAATGATCAATGCAAAATAAATCTGTATTGACTTATACTAACTTTCACATGTATTGCTTCAGATGATACACCATCTGAATCAAACCTTTGTTTTCAAAAACTACTGAAATAAACATTTTTGAAAACTTCCAGAATAAAATGTTTGGATTTTATTAGCAAATTTAAATTGCAATATTTGAACATAATCTATACTAACATACACAATAAATATACTTTTTCATAATTTCTTAACTACCCAGGGTTGCAATTCAAAAACCACACATTTGTCCTAAGCAGGTGTGAAAGTGGTTAGAATTTCTTGCCGGAACTCCCCGACGTGAAGGTCGCCACGGAGCCATTTTTATTTATTGGGGGGGGGCGCAAACTACTGAAATGCAAACAAAACTGTTTTGGTCAGTTATTTCTTTAACACATACAAAAACTGATTTTCATTCAAAATTCTATTTTTTCAATGATTTGCAAAATAAAAGTTAACAAAAACAGCTATAACCCCAACCTCCATCTCCTAATTTTTATTTTCCCTCATTTCCTCACATACTAAATGCTAAATCTCACTTTTAACTACTTTAGAACATAGGATGTATATTAAAATTGAAGTTAATGTATACATTTACTTTTGCTTTCTATTTCCTAACAATAAAGATATAGGTAACATACATTCAGAAAAATAAGTACAAATGACTCATACTATGCAGAGTGAAATGGAATATATTTTGAATATTGCGCAAACATTGACATTTTTAAATCATAAGGAAATGAATAAGTAGCCTAACATAAATGAACAAATATACAGTAAATCCAAAGTGCAAATTGACAGCTAAGATGTTCTGGACCTCCCGATCAGAGCAAATAAAACTAAATATGATAAATAAGCCACCATAACTCTTTCCTTGCTCTTAAAGATTTGATCCATTTTCTGTTGCATTGCCATTTTTTTATTTTATTTATTTTTTATTTTTTGCTGTTTCAGAAAACATGCACATTAGAACCAATCAGAGCTAACTATCTCTGGTGATCACCTGTAAGTATGTCAGCCAATTGAACCGATAAATGAGTCCGTGGAATAAAATTAATAATAAATATCGGTGGGAAAGGATTACGCTACACAAGCACTTTATTGTGCTTGTTGTTAACACTTGTGTATGTAAAGCTGATGTTGGTAGATTGTTTTCTTCTTGGAGATGAAATGCATGTGTGGCAGCTTAGCATTTTTTTTTTTTTTTTTTTAATAAGCCAATCAAACGTGCGTCTGATGGGGAAAAATGGACCGGCGCCAGTGTTGTCAGTAACGCATTACTAAGTTCAGCGTTACTGTAATCTGATTACTTTCTTTCAGTAACGAGCAATCTAACGCGTTCATTTTTCCAAACCACTAATGTGATTAAAGTCAGTTTCCTTAGTGCCTATGAGTTACTATTATTTTGTTGTTGCCTATAATGTATATAGAATGAAGAATACTGTAGTCATTTCCAAAGAGCATTTGAATAGAAAATATTGCTCTTGAGTTTGGGAGTGACATCACATCTCATGTTTTTTAATCGGAAAAAAAAAAGGGAAAAAAAACGGTCACGTATATTACCATGCTGTGTAAGCGCTGTCTGCCACGGCGGCCTGCAACATAGCCTAGCTACCTTGTCAGGATGCTAACAGTGAAAGGCAGGCGAGATACCACGAATGGCTGCATTTGCATACTGGAAATAGAGCCATTACTTCAAATCTGTTTTGACCTTGTTTTGTTGGCAAAAGGGGGTTGTACAAAGTATCAACACCAGGGGTGCTAATAACTGTGACACACATTATTTGATGTCAAATAATATTTCTTTATGTGGGATTTTTCCCCACTGAATGAATGCACTTGTATAGAAGGTTGGATTTTTCTCCTTTTTTTCCATTAAGGTCCCATATTATTTGAATAAAAAAATATATATTAAAAGCTAAAAAAACATCTTTTTCAGGGGTGCCAATAATTATGGAGGGCACTGTATGTATGTATATATATACAGTGGTACCTCTACATACGAAGTTAATCCGTTCCAGGAGTTTGTTTGTAAGTCGAAATGGTCGTATGTCGAGCAGGATTTTCCCATAGGAATACATTATAATTCCATTAATTCGTTCCACAGCCCAAAAACCTGCACTAAATCCTTAAAAAATACTGCTGGTACTATTACAAATGGCAATTACATATAGCAAAACAAAAAAATAATAACTAAAAATCGGATTAATAATATAATAATAATAATAATAATGATTCCTGTAATAGTGTAACGAAACGGGTTCTAATAAGGCGGACGTTTTTTTCTGTACCTGAAGGCACCGCGGCGCTGACGTGACAAAGAGGGAGGGGAGCGGGTGAAAGTTTACTTTCGCTTTCAATGCTTTCTTGAGAACATCGTCAATTGCGGCAGACAGCAGGCGTTTTGTGTTGAATAAGTTGTGAAAGAAATGATGAAAACGTGGCAAAGCTGGCGATTTCTCTGGAGATGTTACCACAATAAGAATTGTCAGCTTAACTTATAAAGACTGGCGAACGATGGTCGGAGGAGGAAAGTGGAGATGTATTGTTGAGCCATTTCACGGATGCCCACCCTACGCTCATATTTTTCTGTCATTTGCATCTTCATTTAGAAGGTAAGCTTCAACTTTTTCCTTGTTTCACCACCTGTACCAACCTTTTCTGAAACATGTGTTGATTTGTCACACAAGAAAATCCGCCGTGCATTCGTTTGCGGTGCTGCCATTGTCGTCGTATTTCGAGCATGTCGTCGGATGTAGAAGCAAATGGCGAGTCAAATTTTACGTCGGATGTCGAAAAGTTCGTGTGTCGAAGCGATCGTATGTAGAGGTACCACTGTATATATATATATATATATAAGGAAAGCAAAGGACAGTCTCTAAAGTGCTAGTCACATGATGTGTTCGAAAACTGATTTCCACCCATTATTAAATACTTTGTAGGATTGTTGTTCATTTTTGTTGTTTGCGTCACAGCTTTTATATACAACATTTTAACAGCTGTCTTTATTTTAAAGGGAAAGTTCAGACTTTTTTACATTAGGCTTAATCTTGAAGTTAGTGGGCGTTTAATTAGTTGTTCGAGTTGAGTTGAACAAATTCGGTGCAGCTTGTCAGTTATTTGTTAGCTTCAGGGCTCCAGAATGGCTAAGCTAGCGCGAGTCAATGGTGGTTGAAATCAACTCTATCGACTAATTAAACCCCCGCTAAATCAAAGATTATGTGAAAAATTCAATTACATGCGATGATATTTTTCTGTTGTCATTTTTATGTTGAGGCAGCAAAAGGGAAAAAATTGGTAGGAAGTAAGTGATAAGTTACCTAAAGTAACTTAGTTAATTTGATAATAAAGTAATCAGTAAGGTAACTAGATTACTTTTTTGAGGTGTAATCAGTAATTATATTACTTTTTCAAGTAATCTGTGACAACACTGACCGGCACATTCAGTAAGTAAGAAGGGGTTAATGTAAGTCCGAACATAATGAAAAAGATTCACTGAACAATGGTAGGGTCAATTCTATCCTTACAACATATGGCAAGACAATCTTAATTACCTATATAACAGAACTCACTACATAATGCAAATAAGGTTGCTTAAAAGTTGGTGGGGACAATTTGAGCATCCTGAACAGTTGCTAGTGTTATGTCCCTAACGTCCCTATCCAAACCTATTGTGGGGTTATCAGTGGACATTTTCAGTGGATTTACTTTGCAAGAATTAAGGGCAAAAGCATTTTTTTTTTTTTTTTTTTTTTGGGTACAGACACCGAATTTTAATTGTGAAAGCATGACATATGCGGTGTGGTATCAATGAATATGTACAATATGCTGCTAATTAAAGAAGGTTCAGTAATAATTTCTGCTTTCTTAAATCGACAACAATCAAATTATAACTGCATGCAGTCTTTGTACCTCCAAGTCCTTGGTTATGGGATGGGTGGGGCCGTGCGTGATCATGAGAATGGCATAGGCCTTGCAGATCATCCCATGGCCGACCTCGATCAGGCCGGCTTGCCAGTGCGTGACTCCGGCTCGCATGGCCGCCATCCCCAAAGTGGGGTTGTTGGGGTTGTACAGCTTCCTGTCCGCCAGCACAAAATTGCATTTAACCATTTAAACTCTTCAAATGTTTCAATAATCTAAATCGTCTTTACTGGTCAAGAATGTAAGAAATTTTAGTACTGTTGCTCGAATTATAATTTTTTTTTTAAAATTATTATTTTGTTTAAAACATAACTTTTTTTTTTTTTTTTTAAAGAAATTCTCTTGATCAACTTTTTATGTTAACTTGTAGACTTTTTAGAAGCTTTACCATTTTTGTGTGTATTTGATTTAGGGTTTTCCCCGTCAAATTTTACATTTCTTCATGATCATTTTTCCCTTTTACGCATATGACCCGATAACTTTATTCTTGCATTATATAAGTATGAAAATAATGTCACTGCTTTGTAACCATTTTTTCTTGTAAATTAAAAATAAAATAGAAGAAATATATTGTACACACATATATATATATATATATATATATATATACATATATATACATACATATGTAATATTACTGTTCATTAAAACCCCCCTCCCACACACACACACACACACACACACACCCCTATATATACTATCATGTATTATTGATTCTTAAAAAATATAGTTTTTTTGTTGTAACACTATAACAGTGGTGTTCACATGTTTGCCTCATAAATGGGCAACTTCTCCTGAAAACTATTATTCTCTCAAATGCTTTTTTATCAATGATAAAATTCCTGGTATTTTAATCGGGCTAACACAGCTGTCTCAAACTCAGTGGTAGAAACACAAATTAAGTGAGTCTTTTGTACGTACATGTAGCCCTCCACCATTTTGCGGGCATATTCGGCAGCATCTTCAAAGTACTGCAGGTAAGCCTGAACCTCGCTCATAGTGCTCCACATCCTCAGGAGGTAAATGTGAGTGTCAGCCAACACGGGCTCTGTTTTCTCTATGCATTCCCTGCAAATCTTCACCACCTGAGGCGGTACACAATACAGGATCAAGTACTGCGCCTTAAGCGGCCTTCATCTTACAAGAAGTCATGAGGTTTTCAGTCACCTCATGGTAGTCGCCCTTTAATCTGGCCTGTTCCATTTTGTCCAGCTCCTGAAAACAGTAATCTGTTGATTCTTTCACTTGCTCCTTTGTCGGCTAAAAGAAAGCAGAAAGGGGAAAAAATGTTGAGTCAACATTTTCTTCCGATTAAAAGATTTTCTGTACTATTCATCGTTTCCACTTATCCTCACAAGTGTCGCAGGATACGGACAATGCATATGTAAAATTCCGAAAACACTGCTGTTTCTTATACAGTGGTACATCAAGATACGAAATGCATTCATTCCAGATTGACTTTTGTGTAAAGATTTTTTCATATAATGAATTGTGTTTTACATGTAATTTTTTAAATGTTCCAATCTCTATTTAAACACCTCAAAAAATGCTTTAATGTCCTCTGATTGCCTGCCTTTATTTGTAATTTGTTGTCACCCTTAGTGGTGCTTAAGTGTAATTAGTTAGGTTCCTGTTTATTCAAGACGTTATTACATGACTACTCAAGCTCATAGCAAACACAGAGTGCTAAAAGACAAGCCAACTCCAGCAGCCACTGCTTGTTATTTCATCTTGCTATATGTGCCTTGACAAAGCATTGCTTGTAAGTTGTTTTTTGTTTGTTTGTCTCATATACATGAGCACTGTGTACCACATTGTTGTGTGAATATTTCATTTGTTTACATTTGTTGTGTGAAATTGATATGAAACTTATTAAAACATTCATAGTGAAATACTACTCCCCATAATCCATATTTTCAATAAATCTTTTGAGAATTGCGAAAGTTGGCCCAATTTTCAAAGGCGGGAACTCACATGAGTTCAACAACTACAGACCCATCTCTATCCTGCCTCAACTATCTAAAATCCTCGAAAAACTCTTCAACAACAGACTGGACAAATTCATAACAAAACATCATTTATTACATGATAGCCAATACGGGTTTAGAAAAAAACACTCCACTGCGCAGGCCCTAGCAGAGTCTGTAGAAATCATCACAGATGCTATTGACCAAAAACAATACTCAGTGGGAATTTTCCTGGACCTAAAAAAAGCTTTTGATACTGTTAACCACGATATCTTACTGGACAAACTAGAGAGAATTCGAGGCGTCGTTCTAAATTGGGTACGTAGCTACCTACATAACCAATCCCAATATGTAACATTTGATGGGTGCAAATCAGCTACACATCAAGTCACATGCGGCGTGCCCCAAGGCTCCGTCCTGGGACCGAAACTATTCATCCTATACATAAATGACTTATACAAAGCATCTGAACTACTAAAAATGGTACTTTTTGCAGACGACACCAGTATCTTTTGTTCAGGGAAGGACCTGACAAGTCTCTCTAAGCAAATAAATGCGGAACTAGCAAAATTGCAACAATGGTTCGACGCAAATCAATTATCTCTGAATCTTGAAAAAACTAAATACATGCTATTCGGCAGGAAAGGTCTCAAGGAGCACCTAAACATACAAATAAACAATGTTATGACACAAAGAGTACGGCAGCACAAAGTCTTAGGTGTAGTACTAGACGACTTACTAACATGGAAGGCCCATGTGGAGCGGCTGCGCAATAAGCTTGCTAGGAGCATCTCCTTTCTTTTTAAAGCCCAAAATATGCTAGATGAGAGGGCTCTCCAAACTCTTTACAGCGCACTTGTCTTGCCGCACCTCAGTTACTGTTCGGAAATTTGGGGACACACACACACAATTCACCTTTATCCTCTTTTTATCCTACAAAAAAAAGCAATTCGGATCATTCACAACGCGCCGTTCAGAGCACACACAAATGAGCTCTACATCAAATCCAAGCTATTAAAATTTTATGACTTGATTAACTTCAAAACCGTTCAAATGATGTACAAGGCCCACGCAAACTGTCTCCCACCTAACCTACAAGCTCGATTCCAACTGAGGGGGTCAAATTACGACGTAAGAGGAATCAGATTGTTTTCCTATCGGACAATTAGGACAACCTTAAAATCTTTCTCGATTACGAACATTGGGACTCGCCTATGGAATACATGTGATGCAGCGCTTACGAGTATAGAATCATTTAGTTACCTCAAAAAGATGTACAAGGAATCCATTCTAAATCGCTACTCGAACCAAAATGACACAGAACTCAGCTGCACACACACTCCGCAACAAAATGTTCCCACAACAAAAAGACAACAAAAGGATGATTAAATGTCAGGGACAGAGACTTAGACATATTGTAACATTGTACGCCCTGAAATTATGCCCTACAGCAAACTTAGATCACTAATCTGCAAGTGCAACGTGCGCGCTGTGTGCTTCTAACATTCGCTGAAATGGAGCTGCTTGACTGGACGCTAAGCTCATTGGACAGAATCTTCTCTACAATGCGACCTACCGGCCAACACCTTCACGTGACAATATGTCATTGTGCCATGGCAATCAATGACTTTTTGGAAGATATATAAGTGAAAAAATGAACAAAAGCAAAAAAACAAAAACAAAAACGGAAAATAAAAGCTCATGTAATTTGATTATGCAACTCTACTATGCTAGACTGTTCGTCCCGGGCTGTAGGGGGACGGGTATTGATAAGCATATGCTTTTTCCCATCTGCCTTTGTCTGTCATCGGTCTTTTCGGGCAAATTATTCCATGTTTTTGTGACTGTCAATGATTCTCTTTCTTTGGCCAAACTATCCCACATTTTGTAACTGTCAATGATACCAATGATGATGACAACAAACATTTCATTCATTCAAACGTAGTTATACGTATTATTGCATTGCTGCAAGCAGGAATGATCTATTACAGTACGTGTTATCTTTTTTATTATAGTGAAAAATCTTTAGTAATATGAAGTGGACAAAGCTTCGAAAAACCATAGACTTCATCATGATATTGACGGGACATGGGGCGCGGGGCTGATTAATAGGGTGCCTGCATTGTTGGCGTGGCCGTCAAAGCTGACCGAGTGGAATCACAGACAAAGAGCTTTTTTCATTGAAAATTCTTGTGAAAAAATGCTTAAATCCCTGAATTCTTTATAGATATGGACGTAAAACAGTCTCGATTCTTGGTTAAAAGCAAAAAAAATGTGCAGTTAGCATTTATTTTACGTGAATATGTCGAAGTACGATGCTAGTCTGTCAGTCAATGTGGCGGCCGGCATATGTAAACAGAGCTTTCCCAGTGAAAATTCTTGTGAATAAATGCTTAAATCTCTGAATTCTTTATAGATACGGATGTAAAACAGTCTCGATTCTTGCTTAAAAGCAAAAAAATGTGCAGTAAGCATTTATTTTACGTGAACTTTTTGCGTTGAAAATTCTTGTGAAAAAACGAAAAATATAAAAACTACCTCAAATCCTCGAACAAATCAGTCCTGATTGTATACGGTACAGCTTTCGTACTTTTTCGACATAAATCTGGCGTCGGATCGCTGCATGTGTTGCTGCGACCGACTGCGAATAACTGAAGCGGATTGTGGGATGGCCCCCTATTTGAAGGCGTGGCGCAGTGAAGGTTAAATCTAAACCGTCAATATCATTATGAAGTCTATGCGAAAAACCTTTTGTAAAATGAACTTTTCGTGTACAGAAGCAAGGTACCACTATACTACTAATAGATGTGTTAGACTGTGATTTCTTCTCATAATTGTATTCCTTTGTTTAAAAAAAATATATATATATATATATACAGGGGTGCACATAAGTGGTCCGCATGCGCGCATGCGTACTGGAGGCAGACAAACGCACTGGCCCTCAACGGCTTCCATACGCTTTTGCGTACCGATGGCTGACCACTGTATTTGCGGCGGATACGAGAAAATCACTTCTCAAAATGTCAAAGAGGCAGGCCCCACTGAGTAATTATTTCCGTGTTCCCCCGTCAAAAGACAGACGGACGACAGAGACGTCACCGGAGCTACCGGAAAAAAGGACTTTTGCTAAAAAGTGGCTGCAGGAGGTACCATAGCTAGAAGCAAATGATGCTCGCATGGAAATGTGGTGCAACATTTGCCGTGAGAATCCGAATGTCGTTAATAAGAGCAGCGCATTTTATGTAGGGTCAAAGAATTTTAGCCATCCAAACTTTGAAAAGCACGAAAAAAACAGCATGTGGCAATTAAGAAAATTATCGATGTCAGACAGGACCCCACTCGCCCTATGGACAAGTGGCGGAAAAAAGTTATTGAAGAATAGCGCCATGCACTGACAAACGTGTTTTTGCTCGCATTTCAAAAAGCTATACATGCACGTTCAATGAGCTCTTATGAGGAGGACATCCCACTTTTACAAAGGCTTGGAGTTAATGTGGGAGCTGCATATGAATGCCCTTTATTTTGAATTAGTGCTTTTATGTTTATTTCTTTACATTTCACTTCAAAGTAATGGCAATTTTGTTGTGCCAGTTGATGATAAACAAGCGTAATTGTTTATATAATTAATTAAAGGTAATTGGCTCTAAGTAAAGCTTGTCATAATTTTTTCGCATCTGGCGGGTCAGCTCTCAAGCTCAATGAGGACCAAGTCACATGTCCAGGTCCTCCTCTGAGAACCTGGACAAAAAAAATATGTGCACTCCTGTATATACACACACATAAATATATATATTAGGGCTGTCAAAATTATCGCGTTAACGGGCGTTAATTAATTTTTTAAATTAATCACGTTAAAATATTTGACGCAATTAACGCACTAGGCCCGCTCAGACAGATTTAAATGTCAGTACATTGAAAGGCCAACTTGTTTATTAAGCTCGAGCGTTTACGTCACAGCAGCACGGGATCGTGCGAGATTTGCGACAACACAGCCATTGCGGAAGCACGTCTGCATCACGGGACATTTAAACTTAACGGCAAATACAATTCAACTACCGAGTGCCAAAGATGGAAAAATGTAGGGAAAACTTGCCAGTTCGAAACAGAGACAAACTTGTTACCACGGCGAAGGACAGATATGTGAGCAATTTTAAGGATGTGAACAATGTTGACCCTCACGAGCAAGCCGAACACAAATGGAATAAAGATGTCGACAAGCTTCCACCACTACGCGAAATGGACATCATGCTGTATTTAGTGTTTGGTATATGTTACAACACTCATCAGCAATTCCGAAACTACAAATCGCTACAAAGCTACGAACAGTTTTGCTGCGGATGGGTGCAGGATCTTCACTTTATGACCATAGCAAACGGCAACACCATCTTTCTAGCAAAGGTAGGCAATGTGTGTTTACATTAGTCTGTGACCACGGATGTACAAATCTTTTGCTGCATAAAATGTAGCCTGTGTACAAATTCTTTGCCACTCTCTCACGTCAAAATATTACAGCTTTTTCATTTAGCAACGACAGGAATTATGTCTTATGAAGACAATGCACATGTATGCATGCTAGTTGTTTAGCTGTAGCAATAGCTAACAACAGGCCGACTTAGGGCGTAAAGTTACTGAAATTTGCGTAAACAAACGAAATTAACTTACCGGAGTGGAAGTGCATAGAGCAAACTCAGTGTGTAACTGGAGAATCAAACGTTATGCCCTTCCTTCTGATCGAGGCCACCCATGCCATTCTTCGACGTTTGGTAAGTTCAGATATGAGCTTTCCCTCGCCTTTTCTCCATGTAGGGATCCGGAAGAAACTCAATGGTGTTCCGTCGAGCTGTACATTCTCCTTTCTATTCGATCGGTTGTTGCAATTCTTTACCGCACAATAATTTCCAACCATTTTTAAAGAGTGACTTGTGTTGAAATGCCTCAGTTTATGTTTCTCGCTTCCACAATGGCGATAGCGGCGGAAACCTCGCGAGTGCCACGTCATACGCTCGAGCCTAATTGTGTTTTATGGAGTTTTTCCGCCCTCTGCTGGCGCTTGGGTGTGACTTGCATATGTTATGTGGCGTAATGTCGCCCTCTGCCGGCGATTCAGTGCAGCTGATTATTTGGGTTTCGGCGCGCTTTTCTGACGTTATTATATGTCGACGCGAACTCACACTAATAGACAATGCTATTCAGACCAGCTAACATCCGCATCCGGTATTCAGTGGCAGTTCTCATAGCCCCATCACACTGTTTGTGTCTAATACATGCATCGCTTGTGAGTTATATTCCTCCTTTGTTTATATTCATGAGGATTAGATAGTTATTGAAGATGTGTATTTGAATTTGTTCACATATATGGTGAAATGCAGTTACATTGTTAGATGCTTGTGAGCTAATTGGCTAGTGCTACTGCTCAAATGGACACGTGTGTGTACATTTTATGTTATTTTGTGATTTATGCAAGTTATTGACACATTGCCTTGTTATTTTCAGTTTTACAAAAATACAAGAAACGTGCTCCTGTCAAAAAGAGACGACTTCAGTAAAGCCCATGCAACTTTGCCACACCGTCTGATTTCTTTTTGGAACTTATGTTCGCTATCTGTCAATTTGTGTACTCACACACATTGAGGACAGAATAGGGCTACTAGTTTATTTTTTGATTGAAAATTTTACAAATTTTATTAAAACGAAAACATTAAGAGGCGTTTTAATATAACATTTCTATAACTTGTACTAATATTCATCTTTTAAGAACTACAAGTCTTTCTATCCATGGATCACTTTAACAGAATGTTAATAATGTTAATGCCATCTTGTTGATTTATTGTTATAATAAACAAATACAGTCCTTATGTACCGTATGTTGTATGTATATATCCATCTTGTCTTATCTTTCCATTCCAACAATAATTTACAGAAAAATATGGCATATTTTATAGATGGTTTGAATTGCGATTAATTGCGATTAATTACGATTAATTAATTTTTAAGCTGTAATTAACTGGATTAAAAATTTTAATCGTTTGACAGCCCTAATATATATATATATATATATATATATTGTTTATGTTTTTTTTTTGTTTAATAGCACATCAGTTTCTTGCAATATTATGACTTTCCTGATGTAGATTTTTTTTTAATCTCCTTTTAAAGCGCTTTGTTTCATTTTCATTTTTTCAAACAGGGCTGATTGTTGACTTATTGGTGACTGTTGCCTGTGGAGTTAACTAGTAGAGGGAAAACTCATGCTCATGTAGTCTTGCCAAAATTACCGTTTTGTTTTTTTTTGTTTTTTTTCCTCAGTATTACGTATATTTTACTTGTAATATTTACTAAAATTTATGTAATATTTCTGTATTCAAAATAGAAACGCTACTGAGTGATTTATACAACCAAATATTTGTAGTGTGATGAATTGTATGAAACTATATTTGTACACAGACAGATAAAAAGCTTAACCCATCTGGAAATATCTTTGCTTTAAATAGCCTCTTTAACAATCCACTTCTCATGTTTCCCTTATCAGCCGAGACTGCGCTCCCACTAAACATGTGCAACTGTTCAAGCCAGGCTAACCACCTAGAGGGTAACATTCTCAGAGGAGACAAAACAAGAGGCCAACCTTGACGCCATCCTGTTCCCTGCCTCCCATCTTCAGGTCATCCTTGATGTGCTCCTTGCAGTGTTGGCATGTACAATCAAAAAAGTACTGGGTTTTCAGCAACCTCCGTCTCTCCTCTGACACATTGAGGAAGTCCACGTAGGAGACAGTCAGCTCCTCGCCCTCTGTGATCTTACCCAAAGAACGCAGCTCGATCCTAAGGAGCAATGAAAAAGCTCTGTTACTTCGCTCTCTGGGTGAATTTTGGGGTTTTATCCAGATGATTGTTTTAGGAGATGATTTCATTATTTGTGCAATGATGAACCCTAATTCATGCTGTGGTTTTTAGTCCAATCAAATGAAAGAAAAAGAGGAAAGGAAAATCTTTGTTAATGTTATCTATAATGCAAATCTTTATCCTCATAAAATTTGATGGAAAATGTGTAACTGATGAACTACATGAGGACACTGGAATTGTGTCGTGTTGTGACGTGTGGGTGATCAGCTTGTTTGAAAATCATTTATTTACAAAAAAATAAAGTATCAAAAAATAATGTATTTTTATTGTAGGCGGCCTCACAAGCAAGAGTGGTGCCTTGAATTGCGCTGAGTACTAATTTGTCAGGTGAACATGCTCGTAGGTCAAAAAAATTGTCTCTCAAATTATCTTTTCCCATTGGAATGAATGGAAACAGCATTAATTCCAGCCCAGTTCACATAAATTGGGAATGTGGGGGGGGTTTGTAATTAGCAAAACAGCAATCTGTAATATTATACAATGTATATCATAAAAACATATAGCAATAACATTACACAGAACTACACATTGTTTTAAATGGTAAATGGTGTTATACTTATATAAGCCTTTCCCCTTCATTCAATTAACATTATTCCATAGACTCCACCATCAGTTGACAAGACAGCTCCCACAGACATTGCGCCATGCCTTCCCGTAGGGGGCCGACCCAGAAAGAAAGTTGAGTTGGCTTTCATGATAAACTCAAACACACGCTGCGTTTTAACGCCGGATTTAGGTGGAAATAGGACAAAGGTTTTACTCCGTACAAGCAGGTGTTTCAAGAGTGATTTGGTCGTGGATTCAAGTTAATTATTATATTAAATAGCACCATGCATGCACTTTGAAACGTGAAAAAAAAAAAAATCAATGGATAAAATTAGTGTAACTTTGCCTTGAAATATTTACGTAAAATGAATGATAACTACTCATTTTTGCTTTTAACCAAGAATGTAGACTGTTTTACTTTCATATCTATAGGAATTCAGCGATTTAAGCATTTATTTACAAGAATTTTCAATTTAAAAAGCTCTTAGTTTCTTGACAACCACCATTTTGGATTACACAATACCCTAACTTTGGCTTGAAAACTTTACGTAAAATAAACAATAACTGCCCGTTTTTTTCTTTTAACCAAGAATCAAGACTGTTTTAGCTCTTTGCTCTTTGTTTTGTGACAGTTGGATTTTCTACACAATAGCGGAATTCAACCTAAATAAGTTGTGATTGTATAGAAAAATGCAGATTTTGCTTTTATTGAGTAAAATTAAAATGATTCTGCATGCTTCTCTCATGTATTAAGTTTGTGATGTGAAAATTTAGCGATTTATTAGCTGTTGAAAATTTGCACTAAATAAAAAAAAATTTAAGTTGCTATTTTGGGCAAAAACTTATATGATATGTTAAATATTGCTATTGATCTTGAAAATATAGGTGATTATCCAAGCATTTGGTTATTTTTGTGCATCTAGAATAAAAATGAGAATTTTATAACCATTTTAAGTTTTGTTATATTTGTATAAAAAAAAAAAAAAAATCAGGATTTTATTAGGGAATGACTTTGAATTTTTTTATGTCCCTGCTCATGGAGACTCATATATGCCTAAGGGAGGTGCCTGTTTTGGTTTTAGGTCGCTAGCGGCTTTGGTTTTGAAAATATTTGAATTTTAAGTTTTTGAAAAAAGGCTCCCAACAGATCGGCTCCGAGACCCGTGCCCTAGCCTGGTGCACCAGACTCACCGCTGTTCCAGCTATTGAGTCTGGCCACCATCAAGCGGATAAAATTTCCAGGGCGGAGCAAGCCACAGCAAACAGACAGCGGAGTGGACCAATCAGCAATGGGCGGGACGAGGGACTTAAGCGCGGAAGTAAACATTACGAGGAGAGCGGAGTTTATTCAATATGGCTAGCGCGAGACAGACTGTTGTCAATGACTTGTGTCGATGTGTTTTTGGTAATTTAAAACTGATTTTACCGTGGATTGGAACATATTCTCGGCTCTCCCGTTGGCCATCTGTGTTGTTGTGGAGAAGACTTCCGACGCGGAAGAGTGACGTTGCTCGTTAAGAATACGTCACGCAAATAAACGAATCTGATTTGTCGATTGATTTTGTACTTGCTCGAGAGGCCGTTAATGGGCTGGGTCCCAGACTATACTCTCAGTGTTTGAAAAACACAGGGAGAACAGTCTGGCCGTGCCAGGCAACCGTGCCCCGTCAACTCATGGCGAAGTCTATGGTTATACTGCTCTTTCTGCTGTGCAGCCTGAGTGACAACATAGGGATAGTAAAAAGCAGAAATATGCTGTATACATAGATTACACAAAAGGTCTCCTTACGCCTCAGTTTTCCTCACTAATATTAACCATCCTTAACAGAGATAAATCGTAAAGGACTGTCTATTGTTAATTTGTCCACGTGTTGATTCATCATTTATGTTGAAATATCCACATCTTAACAGCTAATAACACATATGTGACATGCTACTTGTTAGCCCAACATTATCTGTTTGCATTACGTACTGTATGTGACCCTATGTAGTTATTTTGTATACATAAAGTGTAATTCTCTTTTTTTTTTTAATGTTTTGTTTAATGGTGAACTTAAGTAGGATGTGCCACTTAGCAGGTGTGAGGCTCTGTTTGGAAGAGGAGTTCACTAATACTATCTGCCAAACTGCTTGTTACGCAGTAGATGAGTCACTGCCACTACACTAAACTAAAACAACTTAAGATTTATTACTGTGACACTCATTAATAAACCTCTTTGGCGTTAAAGCCCAACACAAAAAGTAATACTACACTGCATTCACACTGTGCACACAAATTAAGAAAAGGCTGCTTTTGTGTGGATGATTAAACGTCTTACACGCAATGTGGAGATAAATGCTAAGACAACCAGATCAAGTGAGATGATATATCTGTAAGGAGATATATAGAAACAGGTTAGCATATTTACAAAGTGTGTTAGCTAGAGATAGGTGACCTCAGAACAGCATACAGGTAGGCTGTGATGGGAGGGGAGGCATTGAGCACATTTTTCATAGGTACACACATACAAGGCTTACAACGCACCTCCGTTGAGAATGATACAAAGTATTCACAGCTGACTGACTGAAAGACAAACAGGGAGCAGTTTTACGCACACGCACACACCAACCCACACACTCACACTCAAAACGCAAGGTAACATCTAAATGCTCTCAGTCCCATTAGATGTTGAGCCTGAATGACCTACTTTCCATGGTTGAGGATGACAGTGCAGTTGGGCCAGCAATCGTGATTGACCAGACACAGATTAGGGAACAGACCCACCCCAACTGCCTGCAGACCCCGCTGGTCGCTCACAGTGAAGCCATTACAGTTAATCTGGGAGGTACAAGAGAGAGTAAATCAGTTTTGAAGGGGATTTACATTTCATGGAAATTTGCCTTTTGTAATGGCTTGTGCTTATGGACAGTGGAGCCGACACATCAAGTGTGAGTTCAAAACACCATAGTAAATATTCTATTCTGAAAATATCAGCAGCATCCGATAGGGCCCTTTTAAGGTCCGAAGAAATTGTGACCATGTGTTGCACATTTATGCCATAAGGTGACAAGTTCGTTTTACATCTTTGGGATGTGTTGTAAGTCCGACTGAGTGTAAAGTTCTTAGTTGCCGCCACATTTTGTGACCAAATTGACCGCGTGTGTGTACGGCATACTTCCGGGTTGTGCGTGCACATCCGCGCCCGCCGTCACCTTTGTGTTTATTGCACTGTGCAATTCATATGTGTGTTGTTGATTATTTGCAGTCAATTTGCATTGTTTTACATTGGAACTAATATGCTGTTAACCCTAAACCCTAACCTGAAGTTCAGAATTTTTTATTTTAGGCTTAATCTTCGAGTTAGCGTCGGTTTAATTAGTCGGTGGAGTTTATTTCATCAAATTCCATGCAGTTTATCAGTGAGTTGTTAGTTTCAGGGCTGCGGAGTGGCTAAGCTAGCGCGAGTCAATAGTGGTTGAAATCAACTCCATTGACTAATTAAACCTCGAAGATTAAGCTTTTAAGTAAAAAATTCTGATCTCCCACTTTAAATTCAATTACCGGTAAGTCAATGCCATGCGATGATATTTTTCTGTTGTCATTCTTATTTTGAGGCGGCAAAGGGAGAAAAATTAGTCAAAAGAAACAATAAATTACTTTTAAAGTAACTTAGTTACTTTGATAACTAAGTAATCAGTAAAATAACTACATTACTTTTTTGAGGCGTAATCAGTAATCAGTAAATACTTTTTCAAGTAATCTGTGACAACACTGTGTGTTAGCTAGTACCTGTTGACAGAATGACAGAACGGTCACATCGCAACAAGAGAATAGAAAGTCTATGTATCGCTTCCCCTCACATTGATGGTTATGATCCTCATAAATTTAAATCAGGACAACAGGAAAATACATTGTTATTACAATTCTTTACAACTTCTACTCAGTTACCACCTTATCATACCGCACTACACCGTCACCATGGAAATGTTATCTTTGAATTTTTGATTGTAGTATAGTACAGAAAACAACAAAAATCACGCACCAGTCCAAATATGTGCGAGATGACCTCGCTGGTATGCTGTTTGCTGTTGCGAGGCCAGTAGTCCAAGAAGTTGTGGATGTCCACTTTGAACTCCTTCAACTCTTCCTCTTGCATGTCTTCAATGTGGTCCTCTAGCTGGTCCAGCGTTGTCAGCTGCGTGTCAGACACTACGCCACCCTCCTTGTCCAGACGCCACATAATGCGAGCCACCAAGCTACACCAAGAGGACAATGGTATTGGATAGGGACCATAGCAAGACAAAACTGAAACGTGTTTATTAAGAACTAATGCATGCAGCATGACGAACACACCGAATGCTCTCATTGGGTACTTTGCCATAGTTTTTGATGGCAGCACATTCTTGCTTGTGTTCAGCCCAGCCGGCCCGTTGGCAAGTGCGGTCACAGTAGTGAGAAAATTTGCACTGGCCACATCGCTGCAGCTTGTCTTGTCTGCGGAAACAGCTGTGGCAGATGCGCTCTGCAAGACTGCAAAATACAGATGACACATACAAGCAGGATACATTCATCTTTGTAAGATTGTTCTTGATCAGTTTTTCTTTTCGGTATGCTAATTCCAGAGAAATTTGACCAAAGACTCCATATTTGAGACATTAGAAATAAATGCCTGATTGTTTTCATAGGAGCTAAACCTTGAGTTGTTTCAAGCAGTTGCATTCATGTCTATAAAGCAAGGAACCATATTTGATTACTTGTAATCAGTTGGACACAATGCATCAAACTACAAGTTAGCAGAAAGATGATCAGTCCATGCTGTTATGAGTAGTATTATAAAAAAATATATATATACCTGTATATATAAATATATTATATAATAGATTATTCATGTTCACTATCCTCACAAGGGTTGCGGGAGTTTTGTAAGTAAATAAAAGACATTTAGGCCTACTATAGTAATTTTCTGGTTACGGAATTTGTGAAAGAACTTTAAGAAAATAATATTATGTACCAATCCATTAACTCTGCTCAAAATTTGGCTTAGATGTGTGCTGGTGGCTAAGGAAGATCCCATTTGATTTTGGGATGAATTTGGCTCTGCAGATGCGACATATGAGAATCCACAATTATTTTTCGTTTGCCTTTATATTACGAGCCAGTATAGAAAACAAAAATGACCTTTTGTGAAGTGTCCAATTCTGCACAATCAGACTAGTTGAACTGTCAAGAAGCAATTCAGCATTCAGTGGACGTTTCATTATGTTACCTACAATGTTAACCGAACCTGCACGTACATCGCCGTATTACGTATGGTGTTAATACTTTGATCTTATTTTATAACAGCAGGGAGGCAAATAGTATGTTGAAGAATATTAAATAAATTCCTTAGTTCCAATGACTGCATTCTCTTACTCTCATGTCTTTGAGTTATTAAAAAAATGATAATAAATAAATAATAACTTTTGTGAAATTTAAGAACAAACTTAAGGAGCATTAGATATTTATGACCCTTCCCCCAAAATTCATACCTGTCAAATACAACAGCTGCGAAGCTGGACTCTGAAAAGATGACATCACCAGCCCAAAATTCCTTACTGGCCTTCAGACCCCTCCCCTTTCCAGGTGAGTCGAATATTGTAACGTTCTCCATGGCTGTGGTACAGCTTACTAGGATGCTAGAGAACTAAAGGTGTATCCAGTGGAAGGGGAAAAGAGGAGGGTCTCGCTGGTGGCAGATAACTAAGTGCTTAGTTGGGGGCTGGTCTGCTTCTGAATCCCAAACACCAATCCCCTTGCCCGAGAGAGAGACAACTGCACATTGCATAGCAAAAGTACTAAAATAGCCAGCAACTTGTTGAGCTGGACCACCAACATACAGAACATGGGTTGGGGTTCTTTTTGTCTTACAGTTTGCAACCTTTTTGGAGGACACTTTTTTGTTAATTTCTATGAATCGGATTAGACCTCTATGTAACCTAACCTCACCCTGTGGGCCACTCATTTTTGTAGATGTGTGCATGTGTCAACTTATCCAACAGGACGACCCCCACAGTTCCAGCGAGTTGGTTGGTGCCATGTTCCACAGAGTTATTTTTGTCTCACACTTGTTTCTGTCTGTCAGGAATCTGGGGGGATATTGGACAGCTGTGAGAAGATTGACACACACAACCTATAGAGTAGCTCCACCCACAAATTCTCTACCTCCACCTTCTAATACACACAGACAAAGACATGCACAAAATCTAAGCAATAAATGTTGCGATAACAACTCCCAATCTTCAGACACATGCCCTGTTATCAAAATAGCACCCAAAAAAGGCCCATACCTCTAGCTATTGTTTACAGTGTAAACAACGGTGTAAACTTAACACCATTCCCAACCAGTGTGCTCTAAGTGATAATGACATGGTAAATTATCCAATGTCACTTATTTGGACTTTTGGATTTACAACCTCGACAAAACAGTTCTGTTCATCTACTTATTCTAAACAATAATAGGCCGAACATAAATAATAGAAGGAATAAGGTACAAATTTAAACTCTTGATTAATGTTATTTGACATTTTTGTTAAGTTGTGTGCTGTGAGGTTTCTTTGAATGGCAACTATGTATGTTGGGTCAGTAAAAAATTGGGGAGCACTGGCTTACATATTTTATTGCGCATAATTTAAGTGACGATAATACTGTATCGACTAGCAACGAATTCAGGCTGTATCCTGCCCATAGTTGGCTGGGATAAGCTCCAGCATCCCACGTGACCCTTGTGAGGATCAGCTGAATGAATGAATGAGCAACACTGTACAATGAAATTGAGCAAGAACAAAAAAGATGTGTCGTTACTTCACACCATCAAAAAAAAAAAACTGAATTCAAATATACTATAGACCAGTCTCAAGTTAAAAATGAACTACACCGCCTGGCTCCCTCTACCAGCTAACTACAGGCAAATAAGTCCGCAAGTCATTAATGTCATTAATTATCCCTGAGACAAAAATTTAAAAGTGGGTTCTGTATAAACCCTGCTAGAATATACCTATTAAATTTCATTCTGTGCCACACTTAGACAAAATGGAGCGGACACAGTTGCAAAATTCAGTTCTTTTAATAACGTAAATGGTCAGAGGCAGGAACAAACTGAGGGCGCACCAGATGGAGGAACTAACGGGCTATGAAACAAAATGATGCAATCGAGAAATGAAGTGTAGTTGGAGTAGTAGACTAAAACAAAGGACTCAGCATAAGGCAGTAAATAACAACAAACTGAAGCAAAACACTATGAACAAACTTACGACTACGATAGAACCGGTTCCCATCGATGCTTGATGCCCAACCCTACTTACGACGTAAAATTACTGTGAAAATGGAGTCGAGCTACAATGGCAACAAAGGGCGAAGACACTTTCCCAAGAGACTAGGGAGTGACAAACAATTTAAGCTCACCAGGAGCAGGGCACAGGTAGGAACAATAGGTAATCACAATCAGAGACAGGTGAGGCATCACTTCAAAATAAAATAGGAAGAGACACGACATACCTAGACCGGACAGAACCCTCAGCCAGGCGAGTAAAGTTGGAGCAGCAGTTTTAGTATTGCAATTAATTTATTTAATTAATCATCCATGAGGGAAAAAAATAGAATAAAAATTTGGGCTCTGAGGATCATGCATATACATTCTTAGAATATACTACCATACTTTTATTCTGATCTGTCCATGGACAACAGAGATGTATCAATTCCATTTGCACGCATTCCAAAAAGAACTTGTACCCTCCCTCCGGGCAGTCGGGAAAAAAAAATACAATGGAAAATGGGTTGCTAGCTGATACAGTTCAATGTTTTAGTTTGTCGTAAGGATGCATTAAAAAAACACAAAAACATGATTCAAGGTTTAAAAATGAAGAAATGTAATAATTAGACATCTGGTCACAGCAAATAATCGTGGCATGACTACCAAACAAACAAAAATTAACAACAACAACAAAAAGACTACGTATACTAACCGTGACTCTCAACACATGGAAAAACACAATACAATCTGACAAAGGACAGGGGTAGAGACATACTTATTTATAACTGGGACACAGGAGGAGAATTCATCAAAATGAGGAGGCATGATGGCAGGAAGTAAAGTTTCTAAAATGAAACAATAACAAATTACAAGCAGATACGACAACATGAAACACCATAAAAATGTTTGATGATCTATCTATCCATCCATCTATCACCTCTGCCACTGAATATTTTTGACCTACAAGGATCACCTTACCCTGTGTTCTGAAATGCAGAAGTGAGCCAAAATACCGTATGTCATTTTACCCATAAACCCATAATACATGGCGTATGAAGACAGAAAATTCATTCACAGAAATCACAACTCAAAGAAATCAAGATGAGATCCTGTGGCAAAGTCATTGTCTAAAAGAACCCTCATCAGCTTGGTTGCAGATTCCCTGCATGGGTGAAGGTGATACTGGATGCCTGTCAGTCTCTGAATATCCCTCTGCATCTCTGTGTCCATTGGCCCTGAGGAAATGAGAAGAGAGCATATCTATACTTTATAACAGGGGTGTCCAAACTTTTTGCAAAGCAGGCCAGATTTGGTGTGGTAAAAATGTGGGGGGCCGACCTTGGCTGACGTCCTTTACATAGAACAATATATTTAAGTAAATTTTAGCCAGCCATTCTGTATGTCATTCTGTTTGTCATTTGCTTTATTATTTTTTTTAATTAATAATTTCAACAATCTCACAACTAAAGCCTTTGTGGCGTTCTCTTTCGACTCTTGGGCTCTTGCAAAATACCGCTGCAGTGAAATTAAAGTAGCTTCAAGTTGCTTCAATTTCTCGCTGCGTATCTTCCCTGTAATCTTGTCATACATGTCAGCGTGTCTTGTTTGGTAATATCGCCTCACATTGAACTCTTTAAAAACAGCAGCTGTCTCTTTGCAAATGAGGTAGACACAGTTGTTGCGTATTTTAGTGAAGAAATAGTCCAATTTCCACCTATCCTTGAAGCGTCGGCCGTCGCAGTCAACTTTTTTTTGTTGATTGTCGACATTTTAGAAAATTGGAAGTATAAGGTCACACGGGGTAATGTTGCTTAGAGTGCTGCTGCCTTTTAGTGGTAAATGAGGAGCAGCATTTAGTGTGTAAGCTACTTCATATGCTGGTAGCAGTACTGCTGACCAATTTATTAAGTCTGTGTGCAGGCCAGACGTTATTGATTTTATGACGGGGGCTGGGGGCCGGATGAAATTTGACAACGGGCCGCATTTGGCCCCCGGGCCAAACTTTGGACATGGCTGATTTATAAAATATAAAGTTTAGAACACTGTTTTTCATTTATTTTTATACCCTCTCCGTAAGAGGAGGAAACCTTCGAACACATGCGCACACACTCCCCACCGCAAGTATAAATGCAATCATTTGTCCAAAGACTTCACTATCAGTTGACGGGACACGTGGATCGGATCAATAGGGGGGCTATTTTCAAAAACTTAAAATTCAAATATTTTCAAAATCAAAGTCGCTAGCGACCTAAAACCAAAACAGGCCCCTCCCTTAGGCATATATGAGTCACCATGAGCAGCGTCACCATGAGCAGCGACATAAAAAAATTCAAAGTCGTTCCTTAATAAAATCCTGATTAAGTATTTTTTATATAAGTATAACAAAACTTAAAATGGCTATAAATTTCTCAAATTTTACATTAGATGCAAAAAAAATCACCAAATGTAGAGATAACCACCTATATTTTCAAGATCAATAGCAATCTTTAACATACCGTATTTTTCGGACTGTAAGTCGCACTTCAGTATAAGTCGCACCAGCCCAAAAATGCGCAATGAAGAGGGAAAAAAAATGTATAAGTCGCACCGGAGTATAAGTCACATTTTCGGGGGAAATTTACTTGATAAAATCCAACACATAGAACAGATATGTCATCTTGAAAGGCAACTTAAAATAAAAATACAATAGAGAACAACATGCTGTTTAAGTGTACAGTATGATAATGTTACATGATGCATGAACTACGAGATGCGACCTTGGCCAAAATGTTAATGTAACATAGCTATTAGGAGTTGTTCAGATAACGAAAGCATTAAGAACATGCTAACAAGTTTACCAAACCATCAGTCTCACTCCAACACACCAAAATAACATGTGAAATGATATACATGTAATAATGTGTTAATAATTTCACACATAACTCGCTCAAGAGTATAAGTCACACCCCCAACCAAACTGTGAAAAAAACTGCAATTTACAATCTGAAGAATACGGTATCATAAACGTTTTTGCCTAAAATAGCAACTTTTTTTTTTTTTTTTTTGTGCCGTTTTCAACAGCTAATAAATCACCCAATTCTCACATCAGAAACTTAATACTTGAAGAAAGCATGTAGAATCATCTTAATTTTACTCAACAAAAGGAAATTTGCATTTTCTACATACAATCACAACCTATTTAGGTTGAATTCTGATGTTACTATTGCCTCAGCACGGAGGCACGTCTTGCCGGCTATTTGGCCCTCGTCGCTTTTAGACTGAAATGTTACATAAAATCAAACACGTAAAAGGCGACTTTTTTTTTTAATGGACCCAGAAATGTCGAAGTTACTACTTTTTTGCCAAAAAATGGGCAGTTGGCCAAAAATTACCTGATCATTTGAATGTAAAACTTACCCTACTGTGTAAGGCTACAACGTGGCGGCCATCAGAAAACAAAGAGCTTTTTAAGTCGAAAAGTCTTGAAAATAAATGTGTACGTCCCACAATTTCTAATGATTTGAACATAGAACAGTCTAGATTCTTGGTTAAGAGCAAAAAAACGGGCAGTTATCATTCATGTTACGTAAATATTTCGAGCTAAAGTTATGCTAATGTTTTCCACGTGCACTCATGGGGCTATTTTATATAATAATTACCTTAAATCCTCAACAAAATCACTCTTGAGACACTCCTGCCTTCTTGTATACAGTAAGACTTTCATCCTTTTTCCACCTAAATCCGGCATTTGAACGCAGCGTGTGTTTGAGTTTATACAGTGAAAGTCAAATGCTCTGCCTGGGTCGGCCCCCAATGGGAAGGCGTGGCGCAATGTTTGTGGGAGCTGTCTTGTCAACTGATGGTGAAGTCTATTATTTGTCTATTAAATTGTTATTAGTGCAGTATGATTGTTGGCAATATTCAGTATGTCAATGCTGAAACCGCTTAAGAGTGTATTTGGGGTGGATTTTTTTTAAAACCTAAATTTATCTGGTTTCATGCTGTCTGGAACATATTTAATCACAATAAACGCACCGGTCTTTCTTTGTCGCCCACTGTTGTGACAGGGAAGCCACATGTGATATTCTCAATAGGCAATGTGGTGCATTGTGGGTCAGAACAATTTTTATTTTTAAAAAACTGTGAGTATGATGGGACCATGAATGCAGTGCAACGGTAGTGAAAGTTGCATTCTTGGACACTAGATTTTTAGATGTTACAATTTTGGTCTTTTTTGGATAATATAAGTTTAGTTTAAATATAAGTTGCAAAATATAAGTTTGCACATACCTGGTGAGTAGCTGAGCACTTTGACTTTGGGATTTTCAACTGCCAGTACCCTGAACATCATCTCCCTGGCTGCTTTGGCAGTGCAGTAGAGCACCCAAGAGGGCCGCGCCTGAAGCGCAAATGTTGAGGAGCAGTTTACCACACTCCAGCGCAATCTGGCTCGTGGCGGAAAGGCCTGCAACACTCCGGCGGTCAGCGCCAACACAGAGCTGATGTTAAGAGCAAGGTAGGCGTTGACCCGGTTGAGCTCGGTGAAGCTCTCAAATGGGGAGATGTCCCCCAATGAGGCTGGTGGTGAAAATTAAAGATGTTAAAAAAGTATTCTTTCTAAAATCTCCTTGCAAGAATATTACCGACCAAAATTTCATCACATTTAAATTGCGTTTTTCTATGCATTTGTAAGCTAAACTCGAGCAGAAAACGATAGCTCTTTGCAGGATTGGCTTTTTTCAGCTACTGAGCTGACTGTTTGCATTGTTGTTATCAAATGTTGACATGCTCATATACAGAACATTCTCAATAGGATTCACTAGACAATGACACATGTTAAAAATTCTGCAAGTTGTGGTAGCTTGCAGTAAAAAAAAAAAAAAGGATTTAGGTGAAATAATTTCATTTTAGAATCAATTTTTGATTTTGAAAGGTCACTTTCATTCTTGGTAAATAAATACTATTTGAAACAAATATCATAGATACAAATTTCAACGTTTACCTAAAAGCTTATTTCTTTGAAAATTCCACACAAATGTTTCTACTTTGATTTTAAGATCTTTTTCACATATATATATATATATATATATATATATATATACATATATAATTATGGAACAAATCTTAAATTCAAGTCTTTTTTAAACATTATTTTATCCAAGCAAATTGGTCACATGAGAAATGATGATTATGGCGCATTTTGGACAAATTCGTAACACATTAGGACTCAAGAAAAGGTTGAAGCTAATTTTCACTTTATAAAGCAAATATGCATTGGCATAAAATGAATTTTGGTCTTCTACAACCTTATACTGCAAAGTCTCACCAGCATTATTAACAAGCAGCACATGGTCTAATTCTTTAAGACTCATCTGTTTTGCCATGTCCACGATGTTCTCCACGCCCTCTTTGGTGCTGAGATCTACCGCTGTATAGTCAATAGTGAGGTTCTGCATGCCCTCAAGGCTTTGCAGCAGTTCTTCTTTCAGCTCCTGGAGCAAAGGTCTGGAGCGTGCCACCAGCAGGAGCCCTGAGCCCGGCTTGAGATTGTATAACACCTGGAAGAACACGTGACATTGTTTCTCCACTTTTGTTTTCTTGCCCAAGATGACTACTTACGAGGTGTGCAAGTGCACGTCCGAAACCCTTTGATGCTCCTGTGATGATGCACATGCACCGTCCCAAAGTTTGTTCACTTGTATGAAGAATTCCAGACATGTCTTCTAACTGCTACCTTGCTGGTTGATTGAAGAACGAGAAGCTGAAATGAAAGTGTGGTGGCAGGTCAGGAGGCTTTAACTCATGAGATCAGTGTGAGAGCTGCAGTAATTTCATAGGCCTAAGTAAAGAAGCAGCACGAAGGGATTTTATGCTCTACATTTCACACTGAAAAGACTTATGTTATGTCTTGGCTAGTTTTTAAATAGAAATATAATTGTTCACATTATGTGAAAAGCAAGGAAGCAGCATTATATTTGCATGTCTCAGCTAAACTTCAAAAGTTCACACATTACTTTATCCAAATAGCTAACCCATATCTGACCTTTATTTTTAAATATGAGAGAATTCTCCAGACTGCCGGAGAATAAACAGCAGAAATTGAAACATACAGCAAGTAATCAGTCTTAAAAGTTTATATTCCCGCCTCCACACATTCTCTAAATAAAGGAAAAGACAAAACTATGGTTTGTTTACTGCCAGTTTGTACCAGTTTACTAGTACCAGTTTGCATGACTGACTGACCTAAGATTGGGTACAAGGTCTGTATATGAAACCCACTGGTGATAGATGGTTACTTGTGTCTTCTTCCACCATAACTTTCAACCTTTGAATGGCTTTCCACATGAGTGATTGTGTGGCCGCAATGGTCATTTTTGGCCTGCTACACTATCATATGGTAATAGAACTGTGAAATTCACCATGGAAAATTAATAAAAGCGAGGAAACCCCTGTTAAACACATGATACTTTATAAAACAGCGTTTTGTTGATGTTGCATGGAAAAGGTTAAAAATGAGCTAGATTTTAAAGATTGTGGCGACCTCTTGCGGCTAGTCAATAAAGCCTCTGTGTGGAGCGGTTTTCTATGGCACGTACTATGACGTCATACTGATCAGATTTTAGCACGAGTACAGCTCAAAATATGTTTGTGTGTCAGTCATTATTTAGACCGATCATGTAAAAAAAATTCAAATGAAGTTGTTCACTATTGCTCAACCACCTACCAGACCCTTTCTGTTTTTCCCACTTCATTTACCTGGCACACTCATTTAATGCGGGGAATACAGCAGCAACATAGCTACAACATAAAAATATCGTGAACGTCCAGTAAAAAACGAATATATAAAATTAAATACATTCCAAGAGATTTATTTTGTATTGCTCAAAATGTGTTTAGGACATCTGAGTTTCTTTAAAATTTCATATTTGCATTGTGCCTCTTCTGTTGAGCACACCACAGGAACTTGATAGTGATAATGGCCCACTGCCCAAAGTATTAAAATTAACAACGTTCCTTATTTTGGTTGTATTTTGCAATGGTGTAAACCTGTGGTGAATCACTAGTACACCACACAGCTAAAGTACAGTAGTTGTATTTTGTCCCTACTGCCTTCTTACACTGTAACAAATAACCTAGAATTTACTCAATAAAACTGAGGTAACAATTTACACTCAGTTTGATAGTGTAAAATTTAACTAATTTTACTTAGTAAATATTACCTAAATGCGTCAACAATAATATACTCAAATAATTTGGGTAAGGTTTACTTAACCTTTTGAAACAGATTATAACATTTAATACCTATTAAAGTTGAGTATTATTTATACATGATTGTAGCGTATTTGTATAGCATATTTTACTGAATATTTTAAAATAAATATTCATTAAAATATCAACTTAATTATTACTACTGTAGGTAAGGTTTGTTTTACCCTAATGCCCAAAGTCGTTGCACACAAGACAATCATTTGATTGGCAACTTTATTTTATTGACAATTTGCTCATTAAACATTTAACAAATTGTGTGCCCGATATAAATTGCATGCAAACATTTTTTCGTCATAGTATTAGTTCAAGTACAGTATGGTATTAATTAATGAATGAAGAACACAAAGGCATCAGTCCAAAATAAGTAATATGCAAACAATGTGAGTTCAAGAACAGTTTTAACTGAACAGTCAACAGCACAAGTGCATCTTTCAATTTGAGATACAAATAAGGTAAAAATGCTGTACCATAGATGTTTGAACCCCACAGGAGTGTTATGTTGTAGCATGATGAACTACAGTTCAAAATAATTTCATTAAATTAGTGTGCAAATTTAATAAAAAGATGTACATGACATACATTATTAGCAGCAGAAAACACTTCGTAGAGCAGGGGTCACCAATTCCATTCTTCGAGGGCAGCCTGCATTGCACGTCTCCCTTCTCCAACACACCTGAATCAAATAATCAGGATCATTATCAGGCTTTTGGATAGCTTGCCGATGAGTTCTTCCTTAATACATATTGATTGATCAGAGTTGTGGTTGTCTCTAGTATGGGCCGCCATTACTGGGTTTACATGCCTCAGTAGCAGCCAAGCGTCGCTTAATGTAAACAGCAACGTTAGCTGCTGCTGGTGTGGCTGTGGGTGGCACACCTCAGCAGATGGCGGACGGGGTACTTCCAGTCGGAGACTGGGGGGGACGCGCCACTCAATTACACCAAAGGCAAGGCAAGGCAAGGCAAATTTATTTATATAGCACAATTCAACACGCTTTACATCACATGAAGACCATAAAAATCACACTTAAATCAACACAACGTAAAAACCAAGACAAAAGATCGCATTTAATCACAGAATAAAAATAAATAAATAAAAATAAAACAAAAATAAAAATAAAGCAAAAACTACTACTAATAATAATCATTGAAATCAGCAATGGAGATAAGCACAAGAGGAATAGAAGGCAGGTAGATTGAAATATATAGACAGTTATGGATATGCAGTGCTAAACAAAAGCGTTTTTAGCCCTGATTTAAAGGAGCTAACAGTTTGAGCATACTTCAGACGTTCGGGTAACTTGTTCCAGAGGTGAGGAGCATAATAACTAAATGCTGCCTCACCCTGCTTGGTTCTTGTTCTTGGAGCATGCAGAAGACCCGTTCCAGACGACCTTAGGGGTCTTGATGTCTCGTAGGAATCTAACAAGTCAAGCATGTATTTTGGTCCAAGGCCATTAAGTGTTTTGTAGACGAGCAGTAGTATTTTATAGTCTATCCTTTGACTCACTGGAAGCCAGTGTAGCGATTTCAAAACCGGTGTAATGTGGTCCAGCTTCCTTGTATTTGTGAGGACTCTGGCTGCAGCATTCTGTACTAGCTGCAGCTTCCTGACTGATTTTTTATCAAGACCTGTAAATATACCGTTGCAGTAGTCCAATCTGCTGAAAAAGAATGCATGCATAAGTTTTTCCATGTCTTGTTGAGTCAGAAGCCCCTTAATTCTGGTTATATTTTTTAGGTGGTAATAAGCGGATTTAGTGACTGACTTTAGATGGCTATCAAATTTTAGGTCTGAGTCAATAATTACGCCGAGGTTTCTGACTTGATTTGTAGCTGTAAGTGACATTGTGCTAAGTTGGCTGCTTATCTTTGTCCTTTCCTTTTTTGGCCCAAAAATGATCACCTCTGTCTTCTCCACATTTAACTGGAGAAAATTCTGGCACATCCATTCATTGATTTTATGAATGCATTTACTCAGGGAGACTAAGGGACTATAATCATGTGGGGACACAGAAATGTACAGTTGTGTGTCATCTGCATAGGCGTGATAGGAGATGTCATACTGTTCCATTATCTGAGCTAACGGAAGCATATAGATGTTAAATAAGAGTGGTCCAAGAATTGACCCTTGAGGGACTCCACACGTGAATTTGGTTCGTTCTGACTAATAGTTTCCGATTGACACAAAGAAATCCCTATCATGTAAATAGGATGTGAACCACTGAAGAATAGTGTCAGCAAGCCCTACCCACTGTTCCAATCTGCTGAGTAGTATGTTGTGATCAACCGTGTCAAATGCGGCGCTGAGATCCAATAGTAGCAGAACAGATGATTTGCCTGCATCGGTATTCCGACGAATATCATTTAGGACTTTGATAAGCACGGTCTCGGTGCTGTGTTGTGGCCGAAATCCAGACTGAAATGAGTTAAAAAGATTGTTTTGCATCATAAAAGTCTGGATCTGTTCAAACACAACCCTTTCGATAATTTTCCCCAGTAATGTCAGATTTGATATTGGCCTGTAATTACTAATGGTTGAGGCATCCAGTTTAGGTTTTTTTAGGAGAGGTTTTATTACTGCAGTTTTTAAAGTCTGAGGAAACTCTCCTGTTTGGAGGGAAGTATTTATAATCTGAAGTATGTCTGGGGCTATGCAATGAAAAATAGTTTTGAAAAAGTTTGAAGGAAGGATGTCAAGGCAGCATGTTGTGGGCTTTAATTTCGACACAATTTCTGTTAAAGTGGCATAGTCCAAGAGGCTAAACTGTCTAAGATTGACGTGGGGGACATTTGGGGAGGCATTTAGTGTAACATTTGTTAATCTGGAGTTGCCCACAGTCTGTCTAATCTTTAGTACTTTGTGTGTAAAGAATGCTGCGAAATTATTACAGGACACCTCAGATGCCAATTCCTGAGGTACTGATGCTTGTGGGTTTGTCAGTTTGTCAACAACAGAAAATAGTGTGCGAGTATTGTTGGTGTTTCTACTAATGATCTCTGAAAAATATGATTGTCTAGCATTTTTCAGTTCCTGGTTGTATTTGCGAAGACTCTCTTTGTAGATATCATAAAAAACTAGGAGTTTGTTTTTTCGCCATCTGCGTTCTGCTCGTCTACAAACTTGCTTTTGTTTTATAGCTAGTATGGCATTTCTCCAGGGTGACCTCTTCTTTCTTGACAAAGTTTTTGTCTTAATCGGGGCAATAGTGTCAATTACGGTCATCACACTGGAACTGAAACTATTTACAAGTTCTTCCACTGGAGCTATTGTAGGGGTTAATGATGAGGCATAGGCCTGTGTGAATAACGCACATGTGTTATCACTTATGTAACGCTTCCTAATCACCTCTGTTTCCCTTTTCAGAGGATGGACGGGGTGGTCATTTTAAACATAATGCAGTAGTGATCAGACAGAGCAACATCATTCACTGTGACCTCAGAGATGTTAAGACCTTTGGATATTATTAAGTCCAGTATGTGCCCTCTGTTATGTGTTGGAACTGTGACATGCTGAGATAAACCAAATGTATCCAAAATATTTAAAAGCTCTCTAGCACATCCTTCTTCAGGATTATCAACATGAATGTTAAAGTCACCCACTAAAACAACACAAAGTCCATGCAGACGGAAGACAGTATTTTGGTAAACTCATCAAAAAACATTGTGTTATACTTCGGTGGTCTGTAAATTGTTACCAAAGGGTGAAACATTTGACAATATTGTACGCTGTAATTGAAAAGTTGATTAGAAAATAAGCAACTCATGTTGCTATGCTCTGAAGAACATTGTTAGCGAGGTATCAGGAATGGCTGCCAAAAGCCAGGAATAAAATATACAAATATTTTTTTACTATTGGGGCTTTTAAATTTAACACAGAGCATACCAGGCTAGTTAATATTTTACATTGTCAATTTTAAAAGAAACAGTAAGTTCAAACTTCTACCATACGATGCCATCCAAGTTGGAGTGTCCCGTCAAATGAAATGGTCCTCCTTTCAGTTTTATAGAAGACTTGTTTGCGCATGCGCAACCTTGAGCACACACGTAATCTTTTTGGGGAAATATTGTTTGTTCAAGATTGAATTTTTACTGATTAAAATTAGGTAATGACAGTTAATTTTAACCAATTTCTTACAGTTCACTTGCTTACCTAAATACTTTTAGTATAATTTAAGCAATTTATATGGATCATAATTACCACCCACCAGGGGCGTTACCCGGGGGGCAGGGGTGGGCAGTGCCCACCCACGGACATGCTCTGCCCACCCAATGAAAACTGGATGTAGTACTAACGGCAGTCTGGGCACCGCGTATAGTGTCCCATTCATACAGTACTGATGTGTTCTAAGTTTTAACCTTTGCGTTGTTACCTCCTTTTTCACCTTAAAAAAAAATTAAATGAAAAGAAATGTTGGTTTTGTACCGAGGGGGCGCTACATACATTTACGCATATTTGGATTTTTTTTTTTCTTTTTTTCTTTACATTTTATCACAGTTTTCACCAGAGTTCACCTGGCTGTTGAGTTTCGTGAGTTTTTAAGCATTCTGAGGGGGTCAAAGTCTGGCTCAAAGCCTCAGCGGGTCAATGAATGACTGCTAGGCGGCGCTCGTCGCTACATCGTGTATTTGGAATTTGCCTTTACACATTATCAAAGATTGCACCTGTCTTGACCTGCCTGCCGATTTTGGTGCATTTTGAAGCATTCTAAAGGGGTCAAATTGTGCTCAAAGGGGCTGCGGAACAAAGAATAACTATAATAATAAAAATGAGGGACCGCAATAGGTTACCTAAAAAAACATTGTCACCTGCATGTCCATACTGTTCAGTTATCAATGTGTTCTAAGTCAAATAAAATCAAATCAATTTTTATTTGTTTAGACCAAATTACAACAAGTTATCTCAAGGAGAAAAACAAAACGTTTTAAGGTGCAGTAGCCCTACGCTGGATTTTGACCTACAGTGGGGCAAATAAGTATTTAGTCACCCACTAATTGTGCAAGTTCTCCCACTTGAAAATATTACAGAGGCCTGTAATTGTCAACATGGGTAAACCTCAAACATGAGAGACAGAATGTGAAAAAAAAAAAAAAAGAAAATCACATTGTTTGATTTTTCAAAAATGTATCTCTAAATCATGGTGGAAAATAAGTATTTGGTCAATACCAAAAGTTCATCTCAATACTTTGTTATGTACCCTTTGTTGGCAATAATGGAGGCCAAACGTTTTCTGTAACTCTTCACAAGCTTTTCACACACTGTTGCTGGTATTTTGGCCCATTCCTCCATGCAGATCTCCTCTAGAGCAGTGATGTTTTGGGGCTGTCGTTGGGCAACACAGACTTTCAACTCCCTCCACAGATTTTCTATGGGGTTGAGATCTGGAGACTGGCTAAGCCACTCCAGGACCTTGAAATGCTTCTTACGAAGCCACTCCTTTGTTGCCCTGGTTGTGTGTTTGGGATCATTGTGATGCTGAAAGACCCAGCCACGTCTCATCTTCAATGCCCTTGCTGATGGAAGGAGATTTTCACTCAAAATCTCTCGATACATTGCCCCATTCATTCTTTCCTTTACACAGATCAGTCGTCCTGGTCCCTTTGCAGAAAAACAGCCCCAAAGCATGATGTTTCCACCTCCATGCTTCACAGTGGGTATGGATGCAATTGAGTATTCTTTCTCCTCCAAACACGAGAACTTGTGTTTCTACCAAAAAGTTCTATTCTGGGTTTATCTGACCATAACACATTCTCCCAGTCCTCTTCTGGATCATCCAAATGCTCTCTAGCGAACCACAGACAGGCCTGGACGTCTACTGTCTTCAGCAGGGGGACACGTCTGGCAGTGCAGGATTTTAATCCCTGGCGGCGCATTGTGTTACTGATAGTAACCTTTGTTACTGTGGTCCCAGCTCTCTAGAGGTCATTCACTAGGTCCCCCCGTGAGGTTCTGGGATTTTTTCTCACCATTCTTGTTATCATTTTGACGCCACGGGGTGAGATCTCGCATGGAGCCCCAGATCGAGGAAGATTATCAGTGGTCTTTTATGTCTTCCATTTTCTAATAATTGCTCCCACAGTTGATTTCTTTACACCAAGCGTTTTACCTATTGCAGATTCAGTCTTCCCAGCCTGGTGCAGGTCTACAATTTTGTCTCTGGTGTCCTTCGACAGCTCTTTGGTCTTGGCCATAATGGAGTATGGAGTGTGACTGACAGAGATTGTGGACAGGTGTCTTTTATACCAATAATGAGTTAAAACAGGTGCCATTAATACAGGTAACGTGTGGAGCCTCGTTAGACCTTGTTAGACCTCGTTTGAAGACGTTAGACCTCTTTGACAGCCAGAAATCTTGCTTGTTTGTAGGTGACCAAATACCTATTTTCCACTTTAATTTGGAAATAAATACTTTAAAAATCAAACAATGTGATTTTCTGTTTTTTTCCACATTCTGTTTCTCATGGTTGAGGTTTACCCATGTTGACAATTACAGGCCTCTCTAATCTTTTCAAGTAGGGGAACTTCCACAATTGGTGGTTGACCAAACACTTATTTGCCCCACTGTACCTGAGCATTGTAGCTTTTTTTCCCTCTCTTTTTCTTAGATTTCATAGTATGTTGTTGTCACCACTGCAACTAGAGCCTGTGCTGCCTATTCATTTGGCCATCCAATTTTCTATCTCCATCCTCCATCCAAACCAATCTCCCAAGGGAGAGCACCGACTAGAATGATGCCAAATGGGGGCGTTTACATCATGCAGCCGGAGGGGCGGGTCCAGAGGTGGGTGTGTGTCTCTCAGCTGATGCCCGTATCAACCGAGCGACTCCATCAACAGCATCCGACGCTGACAGCGGTCGAGGACGGCATCCCGAGCAGCAGCGACGCAAGGCGGCATCGCACGATGATCGGGCCCCGGGGGAAGCAGGACTGACAGCGGAATAACAACACGGAGCCCGCCCTCCAGCACACTGCAAAAAATAGTGAGTATCGCTTTTGACGATGGAACGCCTCGCTAGGGTTGTTGTGCACGGTCGCTAGGTGGTGGGGAGGGGGCAAATAATAAGAATAATCAAGAGGTAGTATGTTTGAACTTCCGTCAATGTCAACGATTTGATTCGGATGGGATGAGAGGGGGTTGGAATGGCGGAGAACATGCACGCGTGGGGCTGCAGCTACGGGGCCTAGTGAGTGCGTGGAAGCGCGGTGCAATGAGAGCTCGATGCGGATGCTGCTATATAGCCGCCCTTGCCGCCCAGGGATGCAGAGAAAAGAGGGAGCGAGAGAGAGGGGAGAGTCGTGAGGGGAGGGGAAAGAACCATAGAGGCAACTGGATACGGTAGAGACACACTATTTGGCTACTACGACTACGCACTCCATTACTACAATAGTCACCCAAGAGGGAGTAATGATGCTGTAGCTATCATTCATACTTGTTGTGGGATCGTGCATGTATGTGTGACAATATTAATTTCACATGACATTGAAGGCACCTGCATCTCAACATTTTGTGTATGTACGTAAATAGCATGTTTCTGAGAAATGTTATTGGCCGCGCAACTCAGGATGATGAATTGCACTTCTACACCATTTACAGCATCAATAATAAGCATATTGTTCAAAAACTGAGCATTCCCTCTGGCATAGCTTGTGGTAAATAAGATTGCACAGGTAGATGTTTTTACATTGATTGTGTAGCATTATTGTTTTAATGAAAAGAGGCTTATAAAAATAGAGGCTGCACTTTGTGGCACATACACACTCACATTACAGTTACGGTACTGCGCCTGACATCATCACATAGTGCAACTTGGGTCATTTGGTAAACAAGGGCATGTTAATGGACGCCCATGTATAGTGGAAACCAATGATTCTCAGCTGGTGGGTCAGCATCCATAAGTAGTGACGGATTTAAAGCTGAGTGGAAGCCAGGTAATAAAAAAATTACAGGGAGTCTTAGACTCATGATGGTGTTGACGTACGATTTGTGTTTTTGATTTGATTGTTTTATTTTCACACTTTTTCATGAATATACTGTGTTTTCTGTTGTTGTGAATTTACTACTGCGTTAGTGTCGGTTATTGATGGAGCTTTGGATTTATGTACAAATTAATGGGAATGGAACTATATCATAAACTGAGAAGGCCATGTGCAGTGAAATGCTTAACATGCATCAGGTCGAACTTGCCTTCATTTGAAAATGACATTATTTTAATAGGCATGCCGCATGCATCAAATGTTATTAAAAAAAAAAGTGTTGATGTTATGGTATTCTTAGATTCTTTTAATAAGGTGCTGTTTTGAGCATGCCACCTTAATACTGTGTATTGTATTTAAAATTCTGATAAACGTGGTTTTCCATTCAGGTTTACCCCCCCCCCCCAACCCCAAACAATACAGTGTCTTTATCATTCTAAACATCAATAATTGGTCACTAATTTGAAGATGAATTGAATTTTGTGTTTAATACTTTGTTCAAGATAATACACAGACAACCCAATGTTCATCATAATGGAGCATTTTAGCATGCTACTACTAGGGAGCATGTGGTCATGACTCTTCCAGCTTGTGCTTTCTTTCCAAAGTTTGCAGGATTGCTTACGCGAAAGTGGCAAAACACGTCTTAAAGAATTTATATATATGTCGCATCATAATACAAGGCCTGAAAAATTCCAGTTCATCCAAAAACAATACCGTTTCATGTCATTCAGTCAACAAAGAGCGAATTGCATCTGCTCTCTGTTTGATCATTTGCATCTAATCCTATCAATGCAACAGTATGTATAACACCTCTCATTTCTCTGTGTTCCTCTAGTGTGTGTGCCCCCACTACCTGCATTAGGTTGTGATGACCCACACTGCATCCAAATGTTTCTGTGACCCCCCAAACCTGACTCCTAACCTCTAACCCCTGACCTTTGACCCCCTCACTATGGGCAGTGTTGGCAGTGGGGTGGCAGGCGAGCAGGAATTTGCCATGAAGTCTGTAGGCACGAGGACCACGCTGCCACGCGCCCCTCCTCTCTCACGCCGTTGCCCTGGTGACCGCAGCTGCAGCGCAGAGCGTCTGCCCCGTCCCCCTGCGACTATATCCGACGGCACGGCATCTAGCGACGAACGAGGGAGCGTTAGTATCGGCACCGGGACCTGTACCGACCGGCCCACTGAAACAGCCTCCACCACCAACACGGAATGTACCATGGCGCCGCCCAACAACAACAGTCAGCTGGAGTGTGGCAATGCTGCGCTCAGGAGGGAGTGGGAAAGGGAGAGACAACGTGAACGGGGGCGAGACAGGGACCGGGACCGAGACTGGGACCGGGAGAGGTTGGACAGGGAGCGAGAACGGGAGAGGAACAGAGAGCGAGAGAGGGAACGTGTGGAGCGAGAGAGGCTGGAGCGTGAGAGGGAAAGGGAACGGGAAAGGGCCCGGGAGAGGGAAAGGGAGCGAATCGAGAGGGAGAAGATTGAGAGAGAGCGGGAGAGAGAACGGGAAAGAGAGCGGGAAAGGGAACGGGAGAGACTGGAGGGGGAACGACTGGAACGGGAAAGAGAGTTGCAGGCTGCAGGTCTGGACGTTTGCGGTAACGTCGTGGGTCGAGGAGCAAACGAGAAGAACAGTGTTGGGGTGAATCAGCATCAGCACAGAGAGATGGTGGCCACCAGACCGGACGGCGAAAATAACCCAGCCGGACACAACCCACCCAAAATCATGGCGGTGTCAGGAAAATTGGAACAGGTACTTTTGGAAATCCTGTTGTCATACTTATTTCAGCTGGAGCTTCTTTGAGCCATTCCTCTTCTACGCAACAAAAACTGGTCCAGAAATATATCATTACATTTAAGTAACATGCAGTGGCAGTGGAACAAAAACTTCACTTGCAAGATTAATTCATAAGCAAACTATATATAAAGTGAAAAAAAAATCTATATTAAAATTAGTGTATTTATACTATCCAGAAACACAGAAGTATGAGTATCTTTAAACTCATAACCAGTAATAAAATCTCAGAGATAACACCCATTTAATATTTTGGGAAAAAAAACACTAGAAGGAAGAAAAATGCTCAAATCATGCTCGCTTCAGAACCTTGCAAGAAAAAGATCAAGTGTGTTTGATCATATTGATTTAAGATATTGAATCGTGTTCAGATTTTAGTTTGTAAAGTTCAGAGAAACTCCAGCAGATAACCAAGCTAAGTGAGGAAGGGTAAATCCCAGGTGGCTAACCTTTTAGTCACAGTACAAACAATCAGACAATTTCAAACTTCCTGTCTTGAATCTTGGTTTTGGATTATGGAATGGATTTACCAGGATGAGGGCTAGGCAAAAAAAAAATCCTCGAAACTTCTTGTCTAGAAGCACCACTCAAGCACTCAAATTAATACATTAGTGGCTGAAAACAAAGGTACCGGTAATCCAGTTTCCTCCTCCAGTCAAAAAATAAAATATTTTCAACGGATATTTGGCTTTCTAGTAAATTGAACTAAAAAAACGAGACTGTTCAAGAGGATTTTTTAAAAAACAGTTCTTACAAAAGGAGAGATTTTATATTTCCATTCATGGATATCCATATTTGCATACCTATCTCTGTTTGACAGTCCAGTGATTGATGGTGATAAGGTTTGCAGGGATAGGCTCCAGCTTTCACTTGAGTGTAACAGAAAAATTATGGTTGAATGCAGTTTATGCTGTAGTTTTGCACTCATAACGACCTATTTTCTAGGCAATGCAGAGAGACACCGGCCTAGTTCGTCCCTCTGCCTTCAAACCGGTGGTCCCGAAGAGTTTCCACTCCATGCAGAACCTCGTGGGCCAAGCAGGCGGGGCTGGAACCGAGGGCAAGAGTGAAGGGAGAGGAGAAGGCTACAGTGAGGGGAGAGGTGGCAGGAGAGGCAGGGAAGGTGGCGGGGGAGAGTCAGGAGAAGTTCCAGAGGCCCTCCTACTGGACCAGGAGAGCCCGGTGAGGGTCAGCAGAGGTGAGGGAGTGGTAAATCCTAATGAAGTGGTTCAGGGGGGGATGTCAGACTCAGGCAGGAACTCTCTGACCAGCCTGCCCACCTACACTGGTTCGGGCTCTGGTTGTGGACCACCGGCTGTACTGGGGCCATTAAGTGCTTCCACAAGCCAAATCAACAGGTTGGGTATGGCTGGGGTGGCAGCGGGATTAGACAAACTGGAAAAGCCTGGCTACCAGGTAGGCACATATACATTTACGTATACGTACCTTCATAGCTATCATAAGAAAGCTTCTATTTTTTTCACTTCAGAATGGCCTTTGTGCCTCGGACAGCGGTCGATCCTCATCAGGAAAGAGTTCCTCATCCTATCAAAGGTTGAGTCACATGAGCGACGCACCAGGACCCTTACGCCCCTCCCCTTCCTCTGATGACATCATTCAGGACCTGGAAGACCGTTTGTGGGAGAAAGAGCAAGAGGTTAGTATTGCAGATGTTGGTCAATGTAGGTTCATTCAAATAAGTAATGCAGTGTAGTTTCAACTGATACATATTTGTTACATTGTTAATGCACTTAATTCCGTATATTAATGCACTTAATTCCGTATAATCATCATTTATGGACTCAAACTTTAACTCTAATGAGAAAGCAGGTGACGCGTTCAATATTTATTTTCCCCATTGTATATATACAGTGGAGCAAATATGTATTTAGTCAACCACCAATTGTGCAAGTTCTCCAACTTGAAAAGATTAGAGAGGCCTGTAATTGTCAACATGGGTAAACCTCAACCATGAGAAAAAGAATGTGAAAAAAAAACAGAAAATCACATTGTTTGAGTTTTAAAGAATATTTTCCAAATTAGAGTGGAAAATAAGTATTTGGTCACCTACAAAAAAGCAAGATTTCTGGCTGTCAAAGAGGTCTAACTTCTTCTAATGAGGTCTAACGAGGCTCCACTCGTTACCCGTATTAATGGCACCTGTTTTAACTCATTATCGGTATAAAAGACACCTGTGCACAAGCTCAGTCAGTCACACTCCAAACCCCTCTATGGCCAAGACCAAAGAACTGTTGAAGGACACCAGAGACAAAATTGTAGACCTGCACCAGGCTGGGAAGACTGAATCTGCAATAGGTAAAACACTTAGTGTAAAGAAATCAACTGTGGGAGCAATTATTAGAAAATGGAAGACATACAAGACCACTGATAATCTCCCTCGATCTGGGGCTCCATGCAAGATCTCACCCCGTGGCGTCAAAATGATAACAAGAACTGTGAGCAAAAATCCCAGAACCACACGGGGGACCTAGTGAATGACCTATAGAGAGCTGGGACCACAGTAACAAAGGCAACTATCAGTAAAACAATGCGCTGCCAGGGACTCAAATCCTGCACTGCCAGACGTGTCCCCCTGCTGAGGCCAGTACACGTCCAGGCCCGTCTGCGGTTCGCTAGAGAGCATTTGGATGATCCAGAAGAGGACTGGGAGAATGTGTTATGGTCAAATGAAACCAAAATAGAACTTTTTGGTAAAAACACAGGTTCTCGTGTTTGGAGGAGAAAGAATACTGAATTGCATCCGAAGAACACCATACCCACTGTGAAGCATGGGGGTGGAAACATCATGCTTTGGGGCTGTTTTTCTGCAAAGGGACCAGGACGACTGATCTGTGTAAAGGAAAGAATGAATGGGGCCATGTATCGAGAGTTTTTTTTAGTAAAATCTCCTTCCATCAGCAAGGGCATTGAAGATGAGACGTGGCTGGGTCTTTCAGCATCACAATGATCCCAAACACACAGCCAGGGCAACAAAGGAGTGGCTTCGTAAGAAGCATTTCAAGGCCTCCACATTCTGTCTCTCATGGTTGAGGTTTACCCATGTTGACAATTACAGGCCTCTCTAATATTTTCAAATGGGAGAATTTGCACAATTAGTGGTTGACTAAATACTTATTTGCCCCACTGTGTGTATAAATATATATACACATATATATACATATTCATATAATATCTCAGCTGATCTGCCATTTTAACACTTCCGAATGTCTTACTCATCCACTAGGTGCAGCACATGCGCCGCAACTTGGACCAAAGCGAAGCTGCCATTATTCAGGTGTTTGAGGAGAAGCAGCGCGTGTGGGAGCGACAGATGGATGAGCTGAGACAGAACTATGCTTCACGCTTGCAGCAGGTGACTTCACCATATAACCCGACTCCAATCGCTCTACTTGAAATGTCACTTAGCATTTTCCATGTATTCTGGCTTCAAGGTCATGCGCAAATTATTGAACACGTTGCCTTACGTAAAGAGAAGAATGCTTGGCATATGCCGTACATATGAGTTGCAACTGCTAGCTAATGCTATGATAACTCAGCCTTTAGCCTGCAACATGTCATTTGAAGGCACCAACAGCAGATATGGAACTCATCAAATCTGGCCAAAAATGTGCAAAAAACTTAACAGTGTATTCATCTGTAGGTTACACGGCGCGCACAACGCTCACAGACTGCTCTGCAGGCACAGATAACCCGTTTGTCACAAGACAAGAGGAGGCTCCAAGAGGAGATGGCAGCCCTGCTTGCCCAGCGAGAGGAGCTGGAAAGAAAGTGTCTGGATTACAGGAAGGAGCAGGCTGACATTTTGCCACGTCTGGAAGAGACAAAGTGGGAGGTAAGATATGAAAAAAAAATACTATGTAATTAATGCTTATTTATTTTTGTTTCAGTTGCACATGCAAATGCAGTACAGTACAGTTTGCAGTAGCCTACTACAGTACATATAAAGTAGTCGCAAAATGCAATGGCGATCGCCTGTCATTTCACATTTTGCGGATTGCAGGCTGTGAAAGTAGTTATCTAGAGCTAGTGAAATACTTTCCCCCCCAAAAAATCTTTCAAGCCAAACACTGTGGGAAAGCTATTATTTAGAAATTAATAACAAGCTCAAATGATCCTTATAGCACTTTTTTCCTTATGTTCATATCATATCATTTTCTTAAACAAATAGCCATAGAATTCTTAACACTGTTGGCCTCTTGGGCTTCAAGTCCACTTGATAGCGCCATAGAGCAAATGAACAACCATGAAGCTTTGAACCAATTGGCTGCAAGGCTTCATTGCTTCAACCTCTGCTCCCCCCAGCTGTTAACACTGTTGCCATAGAACATATTGCTACCATGCCTCATGCCTCCCAGAATGCAATGCAATGCATCTAAGTGAAATTCAAAGTTCATTAACTCTGCTAATTATTTCTTCTGTTACTGTTCCAGTTGTTTACTGTTTCAGTTAATTGCCATTGATAAGTTATGCAGTGTTGTTTTGGGAAGCCGCTTTATTTTTGTTTTAGTCTTAATCTTTTGGACCATCATACTTATTAGCTTTTGTCATATTTTAGTCATTTGCAAAACGTGTAAGTCTTTGTCTACTTTTTGTTGACAACAACTCAGACTAATTTTGTCTAGTTTTAGTCAACTCAATGTTTTGTCTGTAAAATTCAAAAGTTTTACTACAAAAATAAATAAAGGTTTCCAACACTATCGAATGAACATTAACAGATGAGTACATATTGTATCATCTACAAATATATCACCAACTTGGTGATAATACACACTCAGCAGGAAAACAGTACATTATTTTCAATTAGTTATAGCCACCTAGGCGTCATGAACTGTATTAAAAAAAAAAAAAAAAAAAGTTAGCATTAGCCTAATGCTAACGCAAATGTAAATGCTCTGCTAACACTACAAGTTACATTTAGTGTGTGATGATCACTCAGACCTTTTAAGGCTAACGTAACATTGCATTTTCTCTCTTGCCAAGATAAGAAAACAAATCTTACCGTGTGTGTGTGTGTTTCAAAACAAGCAATGAGGAGATTGGAGAGGACATTGGTGAGTTGGGTGGCGGGGCGCAGCACGTCACATGAGTGATACGAGACACTGCTACGATGCAGGCTAACTACACATAAAATGTCACACAATGTGAACATGTAACGGAAACCATGACGCATTTTCGTCTCGTTCTCGTCTCGTCAGACGAAAACTGGCATTCGTCTCGTTATGTTTAATCTCCCAAGAAACGTTTTTAGCTCGTTATCGTCTAAATATCGTCATGAAAAAACTGTTAGTCGACTAAATATTTCCGTTATGGTCAGCGTTGATGAAAACAGCACTGTTGTTATGTGATCATTTTAGTTTCGTTTTGAAACCGTGAGTTTGAATGATCTTAATTTAATGAGATGCTATTACTTGTTATTGTTTGTAAAAGGAGGGGAAGCCTGTTCTTCTACTTAGACATAGTGAGTAGAATTTGTTCCTCTCTGCTTATGAGTGCTACAGAATGACTAGTGGCTACTCATGGTAAAGCTGCTCAGACGGTTCAGTGAATCGATTAAAATATTCATGTACTATCTTGATCAAATCATGTGGCAATGCATCTAGTTTATATATCGCAAAATCCATTTTGACCCAAATCTAATGCATGTACAGTTCATGTAAATGTGCTGCAACAATAAGTCAGTGACAATAATTCGGTAATTCAATGGTGATAGGATTAATGTCAAGTGGTCAGAAAAAAAATGTTTTAATTATGAAAAATAAAACACCCATCTTTATGAGCATCCAATTAGTCGATTACAATACATTAAATTTGTGACAACATACTGTAGTAAGAATGAAGTGTGAAAATGCTTCTATCTGCAAATTGACAGATAAATTAAGCCCTGCTATGTGTTCATACAAATGGAATAAGACAGATAAAAATCATGCTATCCTTATCCCAATATGGCAGGTGTGTCAGAAGGCCGGTGAGATCTCTCTGCTAAAGCAGCAGCTGAGAGAAAGCCAAGCCGAGGTGACACAGCGGGCAGGAGAGATGGTGGCTCTGAGAGGCCAGCTCAAGGAACTCAATGCCCAGCTGAGGGAGCAGGAGGAGGCCATGCTTGGACTGAAGGAGTCCTACGGCGCCAAGAGTCTGGAGCTGGAGAAGTGTGAGGCAGACCTGAGGAGAACTCTGTCGGAGGCAAGTTCCATTTTCATTTCTGGTTTTATGATGATAAAAAGCCTTTATCAACTCCACCAGGAAACATTTTAGTAAATTATGCTCAGATACAGAGCTAACAATCAATGTAAAACAAACAAAACGAGGTTGCGTTTGTTTTCCCAAGACATTTACCTTGAATTTGTTGTTGAAATTTATCCAATTTGAAGGGACCCAGAAAAGAAGAGTGTAGAGAACTAAATACAGAATCTAATTTCCAATAAGTGCAACTGCTGGATCTAGAAGGTTCCCAGTAAATCCAAATAATTGAAATTCTAATCCTCAAAATCCTTGCTGGAAAAGAGTAACAGAAGCATGTCGAAGTGGGGATTGAACAACATTCAGGCAAAGCCAAAACAATTTGATCTTTTGTGCTGGATGAGCTTATAAGAAGCTTACAAAGATTTTTTTCCCTTTAAATTTAGACTTGCACTTTAGGCAGGAGCTCAAGGATCATCCAATTTAAGAATGATTGCCTTAAAATGTTGATGCATTCGTCAGGTTTTTTTGTATAGTTTTTTTTTAATAGTAACTTCAAATAGTTAAATACATTTTCCAAAAACGTTTAAGTCATGAAGTTCATCTATTGACATTTAGAGACAGTATTAAATGTTAGAGGAGTACAGGTTAAATCATAGATCGACTACGCGGGATATTAGTAGCTGAAATGAGATGACATATCTGTTCTATGTGTTGGATTTTATCAAGTAAATTTCGCTCCAAAATGCGACTTATACTCCGGTGTGACTTACAGTGGGGAGAGCAAGTATTTGATACACTGCCAATGGGAAAACCCATTGACGGTGTATCAAATACTTGTTCTCCCCACTGTATATGTTTTTTTGCTCTTCGTTGGGGATTTTATGGCTAGTGCGACTTATACTCAGGCGCCACTTGTAGTCCAAAAAATACGGTATATGTGACACAAATTTATAAAAATGTAATACACCAATACAGATTCCACAAGATGGCGACAAAGCAAGAATTTTATTGTTTTGGCTTGAGCACCAAAACAGCAAATGCGAGTTTTTCGATGATTATCAACGATCGGTCCCTCCTAAAAATTCTGGATATATGCTAGGTTTCACTGTGGTCATCATTACATGTAATGTAAAAATATGTATATATACATATTTTTTTTAAACAGTAAACTGGTTATGCAAAGCTCTATCAACACGTTGAAAAACCTAAACACGCTTATTTCTGGCCGTATGAGCACGCTATCGAAATGAAGTTTCTGCGCATGCTCCTATTGTGAGGAAACTTAAGTAGTTGTTACTGTCCTATAGACCCTACCCACCGACGTCACAAAATCACGTGCTCGCTGTATGGTTCCGCCCACTTGTCCGTCATTTTCTGTCTGTATTATCAATGGTCTCAATTGATCGAGCAATTCATAATGCATTTCATGGAAGACCCGGTGCTTTCGGATGCCGTAAACTCACTTGATGCGTTGCATAAAAGGCGTTATGTGGAAAAGCTTCAGTATATCCATTCGCCAGATCCATATTTGATGCCTAAATCGATGTTTTTCGACCCGCTGTCTCCGCCGTATTTGCCTGACATCTGCTAGCTACCCTGAACTGTACAACTATCTTGTCCACACAAAATCAGCCTATTCTCACGAAAGTTTGAAAAACTTTAAGAGCTTGGAGGCTTATAAATACTTCGTTGCTGGTTGGGTGAAACAGGTCCTCGTCCACGAAAATTCGGCAGGAATCTATCTTGTGCTTGGAAAGGTGAGTTACGAAATTTTCAATTCAAAATCTTTTGTTATTGCTAACATCCACTGTCAAGTCTAATGGATTTCATGTCATTTGTCAATGGAGTTAGGGCTTTTAATGTTTATATGGTTTAGCGATAGCACTCTCACTACATACATACGTGTATGTTGTCGGCGATTAGCCTAGCAATGATCTTAATTGTGGTTGTCAGCCCAAAACCCTCTAAATATATATTAAATGCATCTTACCAGATATAAAATGACTACTACATAATCTGTGGTAATCGTTTGGAGCCCAGTTTTCTCGTCGAATTGCAGCAGCCCATCTCGCTCTCTTCTCTCCGGGTCTCTCGGAATCCGGTAGAACTTCAAGTCTCTCCGTCTTCTCCGTCTATCTTCTCTGTTATTGCAACCGACCGCCACACACGCCTTCACCATTTTGATTATTAATGTTAACGAGCAGAAAAACACGTCGTAAATAGGAGGAATGTACGTAGCCGTAACAGGGAAACATGATGTGTTGACGGACAATTGGGCGGCACCAGTCAGGAGGAAGGAGTTGTGACGTCACGTGGGTAGGGTCTATACATGGTGAAAGACAACATGAAACACTATTACAGTTAGGAGGAAACTCATTGCTTCATGTGTGTAGTTAACGTCATTATTAATAACTCTTTTGCTGCCTGTAGGAAGTACCTAAATAGCAAATTTGACAAAAAAATTCTGTTGGGTTTGGGGGAATGTGGAAATAATTTGATACTTTTGTCATTAATTCCCTGTGCATGATGACATTGCCGAGGAGGAATATGTCGATGGATTGTAAACTATACTATTGCGAAATGAACGAATACTTCCAAATGAATGAAATGGCCTGTAATGATATGCTGAGGTAATTACACATTTATCTAGGTTTCACAATCTCAAGGGCCCTCAAGAAGAACAGATACTGTAAGTGCAGTGAGTTTGAGACCCTTGAATTAAGAGTAGTACCATGTTCTTTGCTTCCTCCAGGTGTCCATCCTGCGAGAGAAGCTGGGTGTTTTTGAGGCAGAGGTGCTGAGTCTGAAACGAGCTTTGAATGAAGTCAGCAGAGGAGCTGAGGTTGTCATGAGCCCGAACTTGGCCGCTGCAGGCCTATTGCCACCCTGGGGAATGGTTCACTGCCCGCGAACCCCCGCCGAATCCTCCACCAACTCACTGCCCCCAACGGCAGACACCCTGCTGAGTCTTCAGAGCGACGAAGCCAAAGCCCAGAGGCAGGAGGCTCAAAGGCAGCAGCGTGAGGAGGCGCAGTGGCATCAGCAGCAGCGTCAAGACGCTCACATGCAACAGGAAGCTCACTTCCGCCACGAAGCCCAACTCCGTCAGGACGCACACCTCCGCCACGAGGCCCAGCTGCGCCACGAGGCCCAGCTCTGTCAGGAAGCCCAGCAGCGACAGCAGGACGCTCACTGGGACGAGGCGGGTGAGCTGCGCAGACAGCTGGAGCAGCTACAGGCCGCCCTGCGCCTTGAGCGGCAGCAACGCGAGCGCCAGGCGCTCAACTTCGACCAGGAGCGACACACCTGGCAGGATGAGAAAGAGCGGGTGTTGAAGTACCAGGCCCAGTTACAACTGAGCTACGTGGAGACCCTGCAGAAGAACCAAGCTTTGGAGAAACGTATGAGTCAGCTGGGAACCAAACCCAGCACCGCCCCGACTGCCCCCACCACCACTGTCACTAACAGCCCCCCTTCCTCCTCCTCTGGTTCTCCACCTCCGCAATCTCTCATAGCGCTATCTCCTCAGCCACCACCATCTCTCCCTGGCCCAATCACCCTCACCCTTTCCCCACCATGTGAAGACCAGAAGGGGCCACCCTCTCTCCACCAGCTTGCCCCTCCTTGGGCGGGACCTTCACGCCTGGAGAGGATAGAGTCCACCGAAATTTAAGAAGAAAACATGCAGGAAAACGCTCCCAAAAATGCGCAGTAAACACACTGACACAACACCACATCACATCGTACTGTACACCATCAGAAAAAAGTGTGCCACACTGCAGAACCACAAACTGACAATGTTTAGTTGACGCCAACAACGGTCGTTTAATTCATGCCCGTGCCAGGAAAAAAACACCAAGACAATCAGGGATATTGTCAGAAATTACAACAATAGTATTCTATTCTCATTAATTATTATTATTATGCGCTATTTATTATTCATCGTAAGTCTGTGTCAGTCGTATAACGTACAAGTAGAACTAGTGGTCAAGAGTGTGTGACGTTAACCTGCATTTGTGGCCAGAGAGCGCCTTACTCCATCATTTCCAGCATGTGCAAGACAACAAATATTGCTGGTATTTAAAAAAATCAAGTGTGAATATCATTTTCAGTGCTTTGATTAAATATAAATATATATCTATATAGGTCAACAACTTATTCCACATTAGGAGAAATCACACTGACATTCACGTTTAAGTCGGTTTTCATGACATTCCATGCACAATGTCCAAGATGCATGACTCAAAGATATCCTCAAATCCAACAGAGCTTATATTTTCTAAATATGAATTAGAATAATGAATTAAATATATGTTGATAATCAACTCAATCCAAATATTAGGAGCAGTTCTAAGTTTACCTTCACCTGCGGTGACTAAAAATGAACCCCAGAGGTCAGTGTTGATTCTATCATGGTGCTCCAAAATGACTTTCTTTCTCAACTGTGAAACAGTGGAAACAAATGAATGGAAGCACACCATCTTAGTTTACTTAATGTCAGGAAATAGATCCCAAAGTGAAAAAAAAGAATAGAGAATGTATGCTATACAAGAAATAAATACTTATAGTTATAGATTGTACGTGTGTGAGTGAGTGAGTGAGAGCGAGTGTGCGCGTGCCAGTTTATAAAGACTGATAATAGAGGGACTAGTGGCAATATTCCAAGTAAATATATATTCAAAAAGAATTATTTGATTTTTGTCAAGTAGACCAAAATGAACACAAAGGGAAGCGGGTGTAAAATCTCGGGCATCCGTCTATTTGCATAGTTTATGTAGACTGAACAGTGGGAGCATTCAGCCTAACTGCACTACATCATGTCCGGTCAACATGTACATTGGACTCCAGTGTGAATATCATGGCTTTTATATGTGTTGTTCATGCCAGCACACAAACTTGTTGCTCAAGAATATTAACGTATCGCTAGGCTTATCACATAGTATTAGCATCTTTATTACTGTTATTATAAATATGGTAAAATTACAAAGAAATGTGCCATTGAGTTTTCCTTTATGTGTTTTTTTTTTGTTTGTTTGTTTGTTTCTTTTTCAACTGTGGAGACAGACTATCAGTCTATCATGGAGGTTTAAGGTGTAACAATACCAAATTAGTTTAAAAAAAAAAAAAGAAAAGAGCCTCCTTTTGATGTAGGTGATTAATGTAGTTACAGTATTGCATTGTTTAGAGAGCAAAATTCTATCGGTTTTATACATGTTTCAGGTTTATTGTTTACAGTTACCTTATGAGTATTGTTCTTGCTCGATTAAAAATCACATCTTTGTTATGATCAGCTGACTGAATAAATGTGAATAATTTAGCCATTCTTGTTGAGCGATTCCATTTTCTGTACTATATATTTCAATTCTGAGATCTACTTCATTTAAAGGACCACAATTAAACACTTGAATTAAAACCAAGGGCGTAGGTTTGCATAGGGACGGTAGGGACATAACACTACCAACTTTTCAGGATGCTCAAATGGTCCTCATCAACTTTTAACCAACCTTATTTGCATTTTATAATGACTTCAGTTATATTGGTAATTTAGATTGTCTTCCCATATGCAGTAAGGATAGAACAGAACCTACCATTACTAAGTGAATTACAGTACTTTCATTATGTTCAGACTTTCATCATTTGTCCCTTTTCACTTGCTGAATGTGTTGTTCCATTTTTAATCCCCTCAAACGCACGTTTGATTGGCTGATGAGTTGACAACCCCCCACCCCGCCACATAGAAGTACACTCACACAGCCCTGACAGATTCATGTCGACAACATGCCGCCTCCGCCGTCCCTTTCGAAGAGGAGGGATATTAGAAGGTTTATTTGGCCAGCAGCAGCCACTGCCACAGAAACACCACAATCAACCACCACAAAGGACTTGCACTTCAAAATGTTTCTTTAGTCGTTTTTGAAAACAAAGGTTGGAATCGAACATTGTATCACCTGAACCAATACACACAAAAGTTAGTTCAGTATATATCAATACAGATTTATTTTGCATTGATCATTAAGCCTATCAATTAATTAGATTCATATTCAAGAGAAATGTAGCCCTGACCCTCGTTCAATAATCTGTTTGGTCTTATAAATGTCCCATCCCCAACAAAAAGTGTACATGCAGGTTATGCTGTTATATCGTCCCTACCAATTTTGAGACCAAGCCTATGCCCTTGACCAGTGTTTTTCAACCGGTGTTCTGCGGCACACTAGTGTGCCGTAGGAGATCGTCAGGTGTGCCGCGAAAAATTATCCAATATCGCATTTTTTTTTTTTTTAAACAACTTCAGGCGGAGTTCCATTAGGAAGGAAGAAGTAGGTAGAGTTCTCGGTCATGTGCAGATGAGCGAGGTATTGCTCGTGTCATGTTCAAGAACTGCTCGGATTTCTAGCCATCAGCCACCTTGCTGTCCGCGACAATGTGGACCCCATCACGTCTACTGTACATTATTGGATTAGACTTGTCAAGTGTCGATTTCACGAAAGTGTCCTTGCCATTTTACCCATACTGTATGTGACGAACGTCAATCCTCCCCAGCTCTCCAACAGCGCCATGGTGCCAAGCAAGCTTAAATGTCATCTCCAAACAAAACACCCGTCACTTCAAAAGAAGTCGATGGACTATTTCTTTCGCCTTAGTGAAAGCACAGGGAAAAAGGCAACTTTTTTGAGGAAATACAACAAAGGTAAATCAGAAAGCCCTCAAAGCCAGTTAGCTTGTCGCTGACTTTGTTTCTAAATCCAAAATGTTCCACACTTTGGCAGAGAAATTAATACTACCTGCCTGCAAAGCCACTGTCAGCGAGATGCTCGGCCCTGATGCGGTTAAAGACATTGCTAAAGGCCCGCTGTCTGATCATTCTGAGCTTTTCAAGCCTAACTGTTATAAAAAAAATTAACAACAGAGAGACACTGAGCTTTTGAAGATTCCTGCCAGGATATCTGGTTTGTGTTCATCTAAACAGGCTCAAGTTTCACAATGAGTAAGTATAAATACTGAGAAATTCTTTGATCATTAAATATACTGTACAGAAAACAATTTTGGAACATTTTTGGTTTGTGGTGAGTCGTGAGATTTTTTCCAATGTAAAAAGGTGCCGTGACTCAGAAAAGGTTAAAAACAAAAACCAAAAAAAAAACCACTGATTTAGACTATAAATTTGGACCACAGTAAATGAGAAAATATTGTGTGACATAAAATATGTATATTTTATATCAAAATACCCTACATTTGTTTTGCCATTTTTCTTTTCACATGTACATACACACAAGCAAAGTGTGACAAAATCATAGTGATTGATATTTTTTCTGATCTTAAAAAACAGTAAATGCCAACTTGAGACCTTTCAGAACTATTACATAATCAATACATCTTTTGACTACAAATCTTTATTTTTTAGATTGCAGACTATTTGAACGATTGATCATATTTTGTTTAAGTGGGAACGGCTATTGTTTCCTGCACGATACTAAGAATATTATTGCGGTGCCTTTAGTGTGTCTTTTAAATTTACAAACAAAATTGACTTATATTTTTATTGCATTCCAAACACTCCCACTTTATACTGTACCTCTACGGTCTGCAAAGGTAAAATGTTTATATGAGACCCAATTAAATACTTTTATCTATTTGAAACCTTCAGTCAGTGGCGCCATCGGGGGGTGGCCAGGGGTGGCCACGGCCACCCCTATAAATTGGTTGGCCACCCAACTGGCCACCCCACTTGCCAGTATATCATAAGATAGTTGTAGCATCAGTTATGCATTTCATCCCAAATGAATGCATTTATTTTGTTGTGTTAAATGCAGGGCTATGAAATGTATCACATTAATGGGCGGTGATTTTTTTTTTTCAATTAATCACATGAAAATATTTATCGCAATTAACGCATTCGCTGTTCGACTCATTCACCCATTGCCGCAAACAGCCTACAATGGCGCCGTTTTACTTATATACAGAGATAAGAGGCAGAGATGGCAATATTTAGTCACAATATACAAACTCACATTCATCTTTAAGAATTAAAAGTCTTTCTATCCGTGGATCCCTTTCACAGAAAGAATGTTAATAAAGTTAATGCCATCTTGTGGATTTATTGTTATAATAAACAAATACAGTACTTATGTACAGTATGTTGAATGTATATATCCGTCTTGTGTCTTATCTTTCCATTCCAACAATAATTTACTGAAAAATATGGCATATTTTAGAGATGGTTTGAATTGCGATTAATTACTATTAATTATTTTTAAGCTGTGATTAACTCAAATAAAAATTTTAATCATTTGACAGCCCTAGTTAAATGTACACCTTATGCCTAATATATACATAACACAATAAAACAGAATTGTTGTGGAACTCAAAATGTTGACTGGACAGTAATGGACTATGCACATTAAATCATTAGTAACATCAAATATTACACAATACACCAAAGTATATCAGTAGTCGTGTCCTTAAGTCTTACTGATAGCTTTCCCCTGACCTTTTTACTGCAATAATATAATGAAAAGCTGAAATTATGACTTTTAGTTTTGGCCACCCCAAGATTTTAAGTGGCCCCATCGGGCCACCCCTATGAAAAATTTCTGGAGGCGCCACTGCCTTCAGTGAGTCCTTTTGAGCCTATGACAAATTGTCCAGAACATAAAAAGAAAAATAAACATGCCTAAAGCTGGTAGCCAAGTAAAAAAGTAATAACAATTAAATTATGTTTACAAAGGTGGGAAGGAAGATAAGTATGAACGTATAAGAAATAAAAACTCCTTTCGCCTAGTTTGTTCTTTCCTTTATTCCGTAGTTGTTAACAACAAACCGGCCATTTAAATGCTTTAAATACACGTATTGTCTTTTTTTCCCCTACCGTTATACACTAAAATGTGTCGTTCTTTAAATAACTAGGACTCTGTTCATTCCCCTTAAAGGGTCCGAATACGCTGTTTTAAACTCTCTCTTTTGCCAAGTTGTGCCTTCTCGTTTTCCGTAGTTATTCGCAGTCAAGCTAGTTTGCAATGGTAAGTCAATTTAAATGCATCATTTAGAATATAACTATACCTGAGTGCTACGGAGTAGTTTTACCTTCCCCGGGACAACACCTCCTTATTGCGCCTTCTCTGACTTCCACTTCAAAATTTGCATATAAACGCGACTTTATCGACACAATCGCTCTTCTAGTTGGCTGGACATCCTTGTAGGGACTTGTTCATTTCGACCTGCTGTGCTAAATTAAGGTAAGTCAGTAACAGAAGTCAAACTCTCCTACCTGAGTCCAGATTGAGTTGCTGCATTCTTTAACTGTTTGTAGGGCATTCATTCAGTTCATTGGATGCTAATGACGGCGCACAACGTCCAATTGACTGAGGCCATGTCTATACGTAGGACGGTATTTTGTAAAAAGAATAACTTTCCCTACGGTTTTGCCTATCATCCACACGCACATTTTGGGTATTGGAAATGAGGGTTCTTAAAAACTAACAAAGTGAAGATGTGCGAATTCTGAGTTTGAATGAAGGTACATTTGTCTCTTTATTATTCACCATAAAAAAGTTGCTTCAATAAAAAAAAGTCACTTCAAAAAGTGTTTGAATGCAAAAATTAATTTAAGACTTAAAAAAAAGACTTTTTCTTTGAATTTTTTTGATTGAAGTTAAGTGTTGTTGTTTTTTTCAATTGAAACAACTTTTTCAATTCAACTCAATTTTATTTGTATAGCCCTAAATCAAAACAAGGTTGTCTCAAAGGGCTTTTCAAAGGCTATATGATACACAGTCAGAAACAGCAAATGAAGTAAACAAAGATGAATAAATAAAGTTCAAGTCCTGGGCATCCCCCATCCTTGGACCCTCCATGTCGGCAAGGAAAAACTCCCAAAAACCCCAAGCTCTTTGGGAGAAAATGAGAAACCTTGGGGAGTACCACAGTCAGGGGAGATCCACTCCCAGGACGGATAGACAGGATGCACCAGGACTGCTAATGGGAATTAGCAGACGGGGTTACAGTCTGTAAAGATGCAGTAGAGCAGACATGTCCAAAGTGCGGCCCGGGGGCCAAATGTGGCCCGTGGTCAAATTTCATCCGGCCCCCAGCCTCTGTCATAAGATCAATAACGTCTGGCCCGCACATGGACTTAATAAATTGGTTAGCAGCACTGCTACCATCATATGAAGTAGCTTACACATTAAATGCTGCTCCTCATTTACCCACTAAAAGGAAGCAGCACTCTAAGCAATGTTACCCCGTGTGACGCTTGACTTCCAATTTTCTAAAATGGCAACAACCAACAACAAAAAAAGTTGACTGCGACAGCCGATGCTTCAAGGATAGGTGGAAATTGGGCTATTTCTTCACTAAAATACCCACAACTGTGTCTGCCTCATTTACAAAGAGACAGTCGTTATTTTTAAAGAGTTCAATGTGAGGCGGTATTACCAAACAAGACACGCTGACATGTACGACAAGATTACAAGGAAGATACGCAGCGAGAAATTGAAGCAACTTGAAGCTAGTTTAATTTCACAGCAGCAAGATACCGAGAGTCGAACGCCACAAATGCTAGTTGCGAGATTGTTGAAATTATTAATTAAAAATAATAATAATAAAGCAAATGTGACACACAGAATGGCTTGCAAAAATTTGCTTAAATATATTGTTCTACGTAAAGGACGTCAGCCAAGGTCGCCCCCCCACATTTTTACCACACCAAATCTGGCCCCCTTTGCAAAAAGTTTGGACACCCCTGCAGTAGAGTAAAGGAACAAGAAGAGGTCCATCTAGCCAGATGAGACGGGGGTGGCAACGAGGACGTCCATTTAGCCAGGGGTCCGGATAGTCAGGAGGCTGCAGCTGAAAAAATAGCCCCTCCCCAGAGGGGAAAGGGGACACCGGGTGACTGGTGATGAAGAGACTAGTTAACTAGATACAGTGGTACCTCTACATACGAAGTTAATCCGTTCCAGGACCTTGTTTGTAAGTCGAAATGGTCGTATGTCGAGCAGGATTTTCCCATAGGAATACATTATAATTCCATTAATTCGTTCCACAGCCCAAAAACCTGCACTAAATCCTTAAAAAATACTGCTGGTGCTATTACAAATAGCAATTACACGTAGCAAAACAAATAAATTATAAATCAAAATTGGAATAATATAATAAAAAGAATAATAATAATTCCTGTAATAGTGTAACGAATCGGGTTCTAATAAGACGGACGTTTTTTTGTGTACCTGAACGCACTGCGGTGCTGACGTGCCTGGACCGGTGAGCTTGAGTTTCACTTTCACTTTGAATGTTCTCTTGAGAACACCGTCAGTTGCGGCAGACAGCAGGCGTTTTGTGTTGAATAAGTTGTGAAAGAAATGATGAAAACGTGGCGAAGCTGGCGATTTCTTTGGAGATGTTACCACAATAAGAATTGTCAGCTTAACTTATAAAGACTGGCGAACGATGGTCGGAGGAGGACCGTGGAGATGTAATGTTGAGCCATTTCACGGATGCCCACCCCACGCTCATATTTTTCTGTCATTTGCATCTTCATTTAGAAGGTAAGCATCAACTTTTTCCTTGTTTCACCACCTGTACCAACCTTTTCTGAAACCTGTGTTGATTTGTCACACAAGAAAATCCGCCGTGCATTCGTCTGCGGTGCTGCCATTGTCGTCGTATTTCGAGCATGTCGTCGGATGTAGAAACAAATGGCGAGTTAAATTTTACGTCGGATGTCGAAAAGTTCGTGTGTCGAAGCGATCGTATGTAGAGGTACCACTGTATTAACATTGCAAAATAGAAATAAAGAAAGACAAGTGGTAGGTAGAGTGAGAAAAAGGAGATAGAACTTAGTGGCTGTAGCTTCTAGTTTAACTTAGACTGAACTGTGAGTCTAATCCGTCTTCAACTAGCCTTTTTTGAATGATGTTATGTTGTTTTGCATTTGAGCCACATTTTGGCTAGGACATTTGTGTCTTTTATTCAATCAAAAAATACGTTGCATCAAACAAACAAAAATATTTTCAAAATAAAAATCACTTTATTCAAAAAAAAAAAAAAAAACATTTAAATCATAGAAAAATACTTTTGAATGCACAAAAATATTTGAGACTCAAAAAATTGCATTTGAATGTTTTTGTTTGAACCAATTATATAATGGGTAGGACATTTGTGTCCAAGTCATTCAATCCCAAGAAAGCAGTTGACAGCGTCAATGCGACCGACAGGCTGTGTTCTGTGAAAGTGAATAAGCATGTGTTTAAAAGTGCGTCACATGATGAATGCAGTGAATCATTATGACCACAAGATGGCAGTAACCTACTGTAAAATGCCAACTGGCTGTAAACACTGGCGACTCTTGCCAGCACAATTTTTTATTTTTTTCATTAAAAACCCGATCTTTTTCACCCTATTCCGATTCTCTGAAAAATGGCCTGATCGGCCCAATCGATCACTTGATCGGATTGGACAACCCTAGTTAATATTGTGGCCTACATGACCCAAAATGTGAAATTCACGTATGTGGAAGCGAGGTCATGTGAAAAATGGCTGCTCAAAGAATCTAAATATGCAAATCACAAATTCTATAGCACTATGATAATAGAGAGAATAATATGAAAACCCGTAAAATGACGCCACTTACAAGCGCAGCCATTGCGTGACAAATGTGAAAACGGTCACGTCTCGTGCGTACAGCACATGAACGCTGATAAACTCTAAACAGCTAAAAAGTGGTTAAGAAAATAGGTATACTAGTACATTATTAATAGTTGCTGTACATTTGCAATGTGTTTCTGTCTTCTTTCTCTGTCTGAGACTCAGGCAAAGCTTGATTCAATCTGAGATCCTTGCATTTGAAAGGCTAAAATAGCACTGGCATTTAAAATGTCTATTTTACCTTCCCAGAAATAATTGCTATCATATACGTTTTTTAATTGAATTCTGTTTGTTGTATTTTGTTTGTTTTTTAAACAAAATTATTTATGGTTAGATACGTTTTTTAAATGACCAAAAGCCGTCACTTGCTCTATAAAGGGTTAATGCTTCTTCCCTCACTGATAAGTTGCTTATGTAGCTTCTAAATTGAATTTGTTTCCGTGTACTTTGTTTCAGGTTGAAGAACATGGTCGTGAATCTCTGCCTACCACACTTCAACACAAACATAAGCTGCAACAAGGTATTCATCTGCTATTTTTTTCAAAAGGCGAGATTAGTTCATACAACGAATGAGGCGGGTGCACTATCTATGTGATCATAGATAAATGGATTGTTTTTTTTGTTTGTTTGTTTGTTTGTTTGTTTTTTAGCCAGTTAAACTGAAAAACTAAACGATCACTCTCCATGTTACAATTGTATGAGTAAGTACAGGGTGATTCGTGGTGATTTCCACCACTTTCAGCAAATATCAATGACATGAATGTTCGAATAACTGCCCCAATCAACACAGTGGACCACATTTTGTGGCGCATGCAAGATTTATTGTTCCATATATCCTCTACAAATAGTGTATATTCCACATATCAATCTAAAAAAAAATCCAGTCGAGACCTGTTTCATGGGAGGAACATTAAAAAAATATACGGCTGCTGATTGGATGATGGCTGTTCTCGTCATACTCGCGAAAACGTTGTTTCCCGTCAAAAAAAAAAAAAAAAGAAGCTTTTAGTGACTTTCTTTGTTCTTCTTTTAATGAAAAATATGAAAATTCCGCCATATTATTCCAGCAGAATAAGCTCCTGCCTCTTGCCCTTGATTGGCTCATCATCAGAAGGTGACCAATTCACATTAAGCCACAGTAGGGCTGCAACTAACCATTTTTATAATCGATTAATCGGACGATTAATTAAACGATTAATCGGTTTAATTGGATAAATGGCCTTTTTTTTTTCAATTACCTTCAAAATTTGACTTGTTTTTAGGAAAATAACTATTTCTTTCAAAAATAATATTTCATTACCGCTTCCTGAATTAACTGTACTGTACGAGTCAACTGTACTGTTTTAAGTACACACAAGTATACATGTTCATTCAAATAAAAAAAAAGTGCTGCTTATTGACATTTTTTTTCTTGTGGGCAAAGCGCTGACATAAATTTATTCAATGACTCATTTTCTTTATACAAACTAAACAAGGAGGAGGCAGCTTTTAATGAATCAGTTTGCTGTATTGAACACTTGTTCATAAATACAATTCATTTTCAAAGCGCACTCTCTTGTATGACAATTTACAGTTTGAATTTGTGTTGAAAGGAAACTCTAAGCTGTTGTATAAATGGTTTTATGTGTTTTATGTGTTTCTTTATAAAAACAAATGAGATAACTTCACTATCTAACAACAACTCAAGCACTAATTTGCTTCTCCAAAACACAAAACAAATGGAAACTTAAGACACTAATTAGCATAATCGCTAACTATTTTAGCGCTCCGTGCTAAGTAGCAATGACGTACAAAGTGACAAAAAGAAAATGAAGTATCTACAGTGTATCACAAAAGTGAGTGCACCCCTCGCAGATATTTAAGTATATCTTTTCATGGGCCAACACTGACAAAATGACACTTTGACACAATGAAAGTAGTCTGTGTGCAGCTTATATAATAGAGTTAATTTATTTTCCGCTCAAAATAACTCAAAATATAGCCATTGATATCTAACCCATGGCAACAAAAGTGAGTTCACCCCTTAGAAACTACATCCCTAAATGTCCAAATTGAGTACTGCTTGTCATTTTCCCTCCAAAATGTCATGTGACTCGTTAGTGTCACTATGTCCAGGTGTGCATAGGGAGCAAGTGCGTTCAAATTTGTAGTGCAGCTCTCACACTCTCTCATACTGGTCACTGAAAGGTCCAACATGGCACCACATGGCAAAGAACTCTCTGAGGATCTTAAAAGACAGTATTGGTGCGCTACATGAAGATGGCCAAGGCTACAAGAAGATTGCGAACACCCTGAAACTGAGCTGCAGCACACTGGCTAAGATAATCCAGCATTTTGAAAAAGCAGGTTCCACTCAGAACAGGCCTCGGGTTGGTCGTCCAAAGAAGCTGAGCGCACGTGCTCAGCGTCACATCAGAATGCTTTCTTTGAAAGATCGTCGCAGGAGTTCTGTCAGCATTGCTGCAGGGATTCAGGAGGTGGGGGGTCAGCCTGTTAGTGCTCAGACCATACGCCACACTCTACAGCAAATTGGTGTGCACGGCTGTCACCCCAGGAGTAAGCCTCTTCTGAAGACGGTACACAAAAAAGCCCGTAAACAGTTTTCTGAAGACATGTCAACAAAGCACATGGCTTACTGGAAGCATGTCCTATGATCTGATGAGACGAAGATTAATTTGTTTGATTCCGATGGTCTCAAGCATGTGTGACAGCGACCAGGTGAGGAGTACAATGATAAGTGTGTCACACCCACAGTCAAACATGGTGGTGAGAATGTCATGGTCTGGGGCTGCATGAGTGCTGCAGGTGTTGGAGAGTTACATTCCATTGATGGAAACATGAACTCCAACATGTACTGCGGCAGAGAATGATCCCCTCCCTCCAGAAACTGGGTCGCAGGGCAGTGTTCCAGCATGACAATGACCCCAAACACACCTCCGAGATGACCACTGCTTTACTGAAGAGGCTGAGGGTAAAGGTGATGGTCTGGCCAAGCATGTCTCCAGACTTGAACCCAATAGAACATCTCATGGGGCTCCTCAAGCGGAAGGTGGAGGTGCGCCAAGTCTCAAATATCCGGCAGCTCCACAACGTCGTCATGGAGGAGTGGAAGAGCATTCGAGTGGCAACCTGTGAAGCTCTGGTCAACTCCATGCCCAGGAGAGTAAAGGCAGTTCTGGATAATATTGGTGGCCACACAAAATATTGACAGTTGACATGTTGTATGTATGTTAAATATTGACAACTTTCACTAAGGGGTGTACTCACTTTTGTTTCCAGGGGTTTAGATATTGTTGGCTATATTTTGAGTTATTTTGAGGGGGAAATAAATTAACTGTATTATATAAGCTGCACACAGACTACTTTCCATTGTGTCAAAGTGTCATTTTGTCAGTGTTGTCCCATGAAAAGATATACTTAAATATCTGCAAAAATGCGAGGGATGTACCGTACTCACTTTTGTGATACACTGTACATCTGTGGTCACCAACCTTTTTTGCACCACGTACCAGTCTGGTGTGTGGCAGAAACTTACAGTAAATATCAAATAATACGACGTGGCTAAAAAAAATATTATATGCAGGGAAAATGTAACTCACCATACGATGAATTAACCTTTTTTTAACAGCTGCCTCTCCTTAAACTATCTAAACTAAACGGCAAATATCCTTGATCGCAGGCATAATGAGTTCTTCTCCAAACATTAACTCATTCACTCCCAGCCATTTTCACAGGAGCAACCCCCTTCACTCCTGGCCGTATTACTGGATTTTGACTGATTTTGCAAGGCCCACAGAAAATTCTGTTCTATTGTTATATAAACATGGAACCCACCAAAAGGGTTAAAAGATTAGACTCTCTTCTTTCAGCCGGAAAAAAAACGTTAAAGCATACATTTCAAACATAACTTTTGACTTTAACACAGCTATTTTTTGCTTTTGTGACATTTCCTTCCACAAAATAACATAAACAACAAGATAAATAGAGCTTTTGATGGCCAAGTTATTTACACATAACTATTGAACTGAGAGATGACGCTGTTGTGGCCACGGCTGTATCGGCAGAAGGGGTAAATTTTTCCCTCATCACCGTCTGTCTGTCTCATCAAGATAGATTTTTTTTTATCTTTCTTTTATAGTGACCACTACCTCATAACAGAATTCACATAGGGAACTTGTGAGGGGCACGTGCCTTGTGTTTTACACCGTTCTCCACATTTTTGTCACGCTTCTTACTTCTTCCAACTTCCGTTTCCTGATTATTTGTCTTCATTCATTTCCTTTTATGGTCCGATATGAGTTCTTACCAAATGCGCTACTGCCCTCCAGTGGCCAGTTTTATTGCTTTAAAATGGATTTTGAGCATTGTGCCTTGGAGCCAACTTGCATCAGAACCTAGAGATGTCTCTTGTGAAAAAAAAAATGTAAAAGACGTATTAATACGTTTTTTTGGACACTGAAACAATTAAAAATAGAACATATTTATACGTTTTTGGGAGCCAATGAGTTAAAGGTTTCTTGGCTTTAGCAATATGGTTCGCCACAAGCTATAATGCTCATAGTGCATTTGCTTTTGTTGCCTCCTTTGCTAGCTTTTAGCCACATTTTATGCAGAATGACCTTGGTTGTAGGCTCCTCGACTGGCTAAGCAGGTGGCCTTTTCCCAATAAGAAAACTGTCCAAAGATGTGCAGCACAAAGCCAACAGCAGCTGACATTACTGTTTACATTGACTGACGCTGGGCTGCTATTAGTGTGCAAATACCCCAGTAATGGCGTTCAACCACGAGAGGCGACGTACACAAATTTCTACTCAGATTAGTCAATAGAGTAGACAGGTATAGACCCTACTCACCTACGTCACAAAATGGGCGTGTCGCTGTTTCCGGCCGCCATATTGTACCTATTTTTTAGACCTATTCTCATTGTTTTCAATTAGTCAAGCAAGTTATAGAGCAATTCATGGAAGCCCCGGTGTTATCTGACGCTGTAAACTCATTGGATGCATTGCATTAAAGGCGTTACGTGGAAAAGCTTCAGTTTATCCATTCGCCAGATCCGTATTTGATGCCTAAATCGATGTTTTTCGACCTGCTGGCTTCCCCGTCTTTGCCTGACATCTGCTATCCTGATATTTACAACTATCTTGTCCACACAAAATCAGCCTATTCTCACGAAAATTTGAAAAACTTTAAGAGCTTGGAGGCTTATAAATGCTACATTGCTGGTTGGGTGAAACAGGTCCTCGTACACGAAAATTCGGCAGGAATCTTGTGCTCGGAAGGTGAGTTAGGAAATTTTCAATTCAAAATCTTTTGTTCTTGCTAACATCCACTGTCAAGTCTAATGTATTTCATGTCATTTGTCAATGGAGCTAGGGCTTTTAATGTTTATATGGTTTAGCGATAGCACTCTCACTACATACATATATAATATGTAATAAATATGAAGTGCAATAGCACTACTCCAGATTATCCCTAGTTGAATTTATTTTTTGGCTTTTGACCTCAATAGTGAAATTGTAAATTAATTGTATGACAACTGTCTGATTATCCCCTTATAATTATATATTTTCAGGTAGTTCATTCACAACGTCTGAGTGTATGTTGTCGGCGATTAGCCTAGCAATGATCTTAATTGTGGTTGTCAGCCCAAAACCCTGTAAATATATATTAAATGCATTTTACCAGATATAAAATGACTACTACATAATCTGTGGTAGTCGTTTGGAGCCCAGTTTTCTCGTCGAATTGCAGCAGTCAATCTCTGTCTCCTCTTCGGGTCTCTCGGAATACGGTAAAACTTCAAATCTCTCCGTCTATCTTCTCTGTTTTTGCAACCGACCGCCACACACGACTTCACCATTTTGATTATTAATGTTAACGAGCAGAAAAACGCGCCATAATAGGAGGAATTTACGAAGCGCTAATGCATTAACATGACGAGTATACGGACAACATGGCGCGGGGGCGTGGCTCTGACGTCACGTGAGTAGGGTCTATATTGATGTGTCAAGAGGCACAGGCCAGATTGCGGTCATTACCAAATTATTTATTACTTCTTCTCTCCGGCCCGGTAGCAAATGGGCCACAGACCGGTACTGGTCCCCGGCCCAGTGGTTGGGGATCACTTAGAAAAATTCAAGGCCCCTTTTTAAAGTTGTTTGTTGCTACTCAGGCACGCAAATGAACAATGTTTATACTCCTATTAGGTAGTAGGGGTGCAATGGTTCAGTTGGCCCACAGTTCGGTTTGAACCTCGGTTTTGGAATCACGGTTTCGGTTCGGTTTCGGTTTGCGTTTTGCTTTTTTTTTTTTTATTTTTTTTTTTAACTGCCTTTATTTTGCTTTTTTAAAAAATGAAATAAACACTTAAAATGTAAACATTTTCGACTGTTAAAATGCCTCTTAGATCTTTGGCTAGTGAAGTGACTGACTGCTGAAATACACACACAGTAGTAAAAAAGTTACTTGGCAAAGTAACTGGTGATACCTTTCATGTTTTGTTTTGTTTTTTTTTTATTGAAAAAAAAAAAAACATAGTAACCTTTGCTATGTTTGGAGGTCATTTAATGTTGTGAATCAACCGTTAAGTTGATAAAATTGCTCCCGTTTTTGCATTAGTTCCCTTCTGTCTACTTTCGACGTGAAAATGTTAAAACTGTTTCATCCTTTAAAGATAGACTCGAGTCAAGATTTTCCAGATTTAGGAGTATTTTAGATAAAAAGTTGCTTAGGTTCGCTCGTAAGGTTTACTACAACAGAGCCTTTCTGAGAAGTTTACTGCTCTAAAATGGCGGCTGTTTACTAACGCTACCGAGTGTCATTTCGCATGTAGTTCTATATGCATGAGGTATCTAGGCGTAGATTGTATGTTGTCGGCTAAGTCAGGTAATATTGGAGCCACCTAGCCTAGTATCGCATTTGCTACAGCGTCTCAACAAACACTCTTCCCTCTCCGAGTCTCTAACTTTTCTCGTGTCATTCAACCAACGCATTGTCTCGTTGCAGAAACGGTGACCAAATCCAAACGGATGAAAAAAAAAAAAACGTAATGCACAAAAAAACGTGCAGATTTTGAACTTAATGTACGGCGTACACATTTAAAAATGAGTGCTCACTTGTACGAATTACGACGAGACCGTACAATTTGACAGGTATGATCTATAGTGGACCGTCACAGTTAGTAGCACTCTGTAGCACGGGACGTCCAACTTCCAACTATCAGTGGTCAGGGCGAAACTATGTGCTTTAGCGAAATCATCTTCGATGGCTTTGCGTGCCATTTCATAAATGTTGGGGATTACGTTGTTGGAGAAATATGTCCGCGAGGGAACAATGTAACGCAGGTCAAGCGTTGCAAATAAATTAACCAAGCCCGCCGTGTGTTTTCACTGGTGTCGTCTTCGGGGTTGTCCTACCCTGAGGAAGTGATATCTGTGGGTGATGCTGGCTGAGGTGCCGGAGTCATGTTATAAAAGTGTTGCCATTAGCATGGGGAACAAGCGCTGAGCAATGCTTGCAATTTTTTTTTCTTCAATATTTTCTCTCCCTTCGCATTGTAATCCACGGGGAAACCAAAATGTTGGCACACCGCAGATTTGAAAGAAGCCGGTGCTTCCTCAAAATTCGGTCTCTTCACTCCTCCGCTCGCCATAGCTATTTGTTTTCTTTCTTGTTTCACTTTCACTTCGCTCGTAAGCGAGAGAGGGCGTTTCTCTGCTTCTATTACTCAGGTGCTTGACAGAGATTTACTTGCGGGGCAGGAATTTCTCCACAGCGGTGCTTCATGTCACACAGAGGCACACAGAGCTCGATCAATTCATTCCACAAACCTTCGGAATACATTAATTGTAAAACCGAAAAGGTGCGGTTCATAAAGGCGTATTGAACCGTACAGGGCGAACCGAACGGTTCGGCTTTGAACAGCAAACCGTTGCACCGCTATTAGGTAGTAGGTACACACAGTCCCAACTGGGTCACAATATCTGCTACAAGCCACTCGCCATGATGTTAATGCTCATGCAGAAGCCTCGTGAACGACAGCCCCTGAATAACAAATCTAGTGAACAGAGTTACAGTCAATGCTTAAGGTACTTGAATTATAGCAATGAATATATTTTCCCTAACAATGAATGGCCTTGCTTGCATTTTCTAATGGCCGTTTGTGGGTCGCTGACACAATCAAAATGCAGAACGAATGAAATGAGGTCTTGATTGGGTCATCCACGGGATAAAAAATAAAAACAGACTCCAGTAACTAGAAATGGCGTAATAATGAAAAATGTTTAATTAAAAATTTTGGTTTGAAGTTAGGTGGTCTCTGCAGAGTTCTACACACAAGGCTTGTCTTATAAGACCAACTGAGCCATGTTTTATCTAACAATTTGTCGCCCTCTGGACTCTTTAAGTCCGGTAGTGATCGACAACAGAAAAAGAAAGTTTGTGGGGAAAAAAGTGAAAGACCAGAGTGTTCCCTAATACACCTGGTTTTTAAAACTGCAATTTGAATTTTTATCTTTTAAACAACAATTTAGCCTTATAGTTCCAATTTGTACCTACTGTCATCTAAACATATAAAAGTGTCATAAATGTATCTCAATGTATCTGTTCTCAAAAAGTATTTGTCTAAATTTATGATGCCTTTTAGGACATCTCCGACACCTGCGCTGCACAGCAGGCACCAACAACATTCATACACGGCTTCACATATACATTTAATTGGCTGCTTAAATGCTGAGAATGCGCAATCTCCTATGGTCTTTTTCTCCAAGTCAACACATGCTGATTAATGAAGGCATAGTATCTAGAGTGGACTCTTCTGTTTGCTGGAAATAAGACATTAACAGAGCCTTTTAAAAACCAAAGGTGTGGAAATGGTTGCCATTTTTAGCATCCATTGTAAGTAAGCCTCTAGTGTATGTAAGCGCTGTCTCTACTCTTCATTTAATGAAATTAGGCTCTTAAAAAGTGTCACGTGACATATTTGTGAACCAACACAGTGAGTCATATTGACCCATTTTTCAAAACTGAGGTTTTGATATAATCAAAAAGCTGTAGCAACCATTTTGCTAAGGAATTTCATCACTGAGAAATTATGACTTGAGGTTAGTTGGTCTGTGCAGGTGGATTATCAAAATTATAAGAAATCAAACTTGGAAAATGGCACTTCTATTTTTACAACAAGCTTCACTTTTTCTCTTAGCAACCAAGGTGTGAGTGAGGCCGTACAACAACCAAATTTGGCACAAATGCTTAAGACATACAGTTCAGAAGAACAATTTAGTGTATGTTTCAGTCATGACACTTCAATTTAACGTATTTCATTTTACGTTTGAAATTAATTCTTAAATGGTGTCACTGAATCTGATTAACTTCTTGATCGATTGATAGTCTAAACCTAAAGCAGTAGTATAAACCATCACCAGCATTATTTTCAAATTCACCAGAGCTACCGTCACTCACTGATTCCTCCCAATCGCTACCTTCACATTCAGTATCGTCAGAGAAGTGCGGATACCAATTCAGTCTTCAACCATTCTTTTGCAGCAGCATACAAATTGTAAGCTAAAAAGTGATTCAGAAAGTCATTAACTTCTTACTTCTACCACACATAGCCATTCAATGTTCTCAATCTGTTTTTTTTTTTTTTTTTGCTTTGTTTTTTTTCTTTGCCTTGTGGTGCTGAAAAAAAGTCCATCTTTATTAAATTTGTCACACATCGTGCTTTTAGACCATAGACTCAGTATCCCACAATGCACTGGAGCATGATAATAAACTAATGAGAGGACTGCATATTTGGCAGTAGACTAAAATACACCAAACCTGCTAGAATTAAAAGGAACATTATGGAAATTGTTCATGAATTCCTTGGCAAATTTCGCTCAGAATGAAATAGAATTATTAAAATAAACAAAAGGCAATCTTCAACTTTATACTGATGCCCTTTAGTTGTGGATACGCCATGTGGATATTGATGAAAATACTAGGGAAATTAGCAATTGCTTTTGCTATATTTTGCGATGAAGTCTGACATCTTGGTTGAGTACCTTTTACGAAAAACGTTTTTAACACTTTGCAATGTTTATCTGTTGAAATAGAACTTAGAATCAATAAAATACTGTAAAAGTGGTGTTCATTGGACCTTTAATGAGGAAGTGTAATTTTTCAACATTTTGACCTAATGAAACTTTATGGCCTTTTGGCTTGGACTCTATCTGTGCAACTTCCAATTCATTTTGCTATGCTGGGCCACAATTGTTGTTTTCCCTCCATTTTCCAGTTACAGTAATGGTCAAGTGCTCTCTATGTAACGATAGAAAAATTCTTGTAGACTTGGGAAAAGAATAACAAAGCTCAGGGTGAAGGTAAGGAACAAAGGGCCTGAAAATAAAGATGTTGAACGCCACTATGGTGTGTGGGAGATTGAATCATCGCTGGCCTTAGGCTTTTTTCTGTTTTGTCCTCCAGTGCACACCAATTCTCTTGTGCACCTTCTACTTCGATTCATTCATTTCTTCAATAGATTTATCACCTCATCCTTGGATGTTCTTCTCAAATTTGAGGGTTTTTAATGTTTAGCATTGTGTGCACAGCATCTTCTCTGACCAACTAGTTTGTCAAAGGACAACAGGCACATGGATTGCCACGTGGTGCACGACTACATTTTTAATGCCTTTAGTCCAAACAAACTGGTCCTCCTTGAAAATGCATTGTTGCATACAGTATATTTTGGTCTCAATTTAATCACTGGCTTGCTATAATTGTGGTGTAATTCCTGATTGTTTGTTTCTTTCATGTCCGACTTCAGTTGTGTGCAGATGGATACGATGTCACAAACCTTCTATCAGCGGACCCTGCTCACCGGAGACGGGGCTTCAAGCTGGAGTACTTTTTACGTCCTCCGGTGCAGGTGAAGTGTTGTTGTTAATAGAGTTAATACGGATGGTTGGTTCTTCAGTAAATTGGTTTAGATGTCATGTTCATAATCTGTTTGATCACTATAAATAATTTATAAAGCTACATATATTGTACTTCAACTGAACTTTCCAAGACACGCGAACTCATTCGTCTAGCTTCAGAATCAGTTTCTCATAGAAATAATCTCATTCAGGGTTCAATTGTCACCATTATGAAACATTTATTAACCCCTGGTGTGCATTACTGCATATTTCGGCAATGATCCGGAACGAAGTAAATAATGGCCATAAAAAAGAAAAGGTCGGTTTTCTCTTTTTACAGGTTCTTTTATTCTCTTAACGAACAGGAGATGACAACACACAATTCAGGAACAAAGAGAAAGCAATAATCCCACCTAACAATATATACATTTATTAATGAAAGAGTGCACCGAGAGCACCACAAAAGCGCTCCTATGTAGATCTGACCCGATCCCTTGAGATGTTACACTTTATACATAGACTTCACGATCAGTTGACGGGACACGGGGCTCTGGGCCGATGTGTGGGGGACCTAAAAACTTAAAATTCAAATATTTCAAAACCAAAGCGACTCAGCACAGGGGCACGTCTTGCCGGCTATTTGGCCCCCGTCGATTTTGGATTGAACTGTTAAAAGGCGAGTTTTTTTTGTATGGAGGCAGAAATGTCTAAATTACGATTTCGAGCAGTTGGCCGAAAATTACCTGATCATTTGAATGTAAACTTACACTACAGTGTATGGATGCAACATTGTGACCATCACAAAACAAAGAGCTTTTTAAGTTGAATTCTTGTAAATAAAATGCATACATTACCACAATTTCTACAGATATGAACACAGAGCAGTCTTGATTCTTGGTCGAAAGCCGTTATCATTCATTTTACGTAAATATTTTGCGCTAAAATTACGCTATTATGTAATCCAATGTGGCAGCCATCACAAAACAAAGAGCTTTTTAAGTTGAAAGCTCATGCATGGGGCTCTTTTAAAAATTAATTACCTTGAATCCTTGACCAAATCACTCTTGAAACAATCCTGCCTGCTTGTATGGAGTAAAACATTCGTCCTGTTTCTACGTAAATCCGCCGTTTGAACGCAGCTTGTGTTTGAGTTTATCACAATGAAAGCCAACTCGGCTCTGTCTGGGTCAGCCCCCCAGGTTACAAACGAGTTCCGTTCCTCAGCTGGCGATGTAAGCCGAATGACCGCGTAAATCGGAATTAACCTTTTAAGTACCCCCCGAATGTCATAATACCTGTCACAAAAAATGTATTATATGTCATATTAATATAAATATAAGGTATAAAAAAAATACTGTGAGGTACGTTGTGTCAAATGCCGTTATAGTCAATGACTATTTGGGATTTTAAAAAACAAAAACAAACTTTGGGCTTTACTCACGAGTGAGCCGCCTTGCTGAGTGAAAAGGGCACTGTGGAAAGATTAGGGAGGCGAGGAAAGGGGCACCCCCTCTCTTAACGCGAGCCCGCCATCCAAACTCTAAAAAAAAAACGGACCGAGGCTGGATGCCCTAATCTCTTGTTGCTCAGCATTAACAACAACAAGTACAGCAGCATGAGAACAAGGAAGTGGCAGCTGTTGCCGTCAGGAACTGAAGGACGGTGGCGTCGCTACTGGAGGACGAGGGGATCCTGACATAGCAAAAACTAAGTACTGTTTAGGCAAAACAAAAAGGATTCAAGACAGAACGGCAGACGAGACTCAGGCATCGTAAAGTCTAAATTGCGTAAATTGGCTACGTCGTAAACTTGTAAATCTGTACTAGTATATTTAATGATGAGTGACAGTGTTAGTGAGTGCTGATTGTTAGGGGAGTTTTTTCTTTTGATGCTCATTGAACTGAGGGAGATGTTTTTTGGGGAATTCTGGACTGAGTTCCAGTTCCTTGTTGTTAACAAGCCATCTTTGTTCACCAGGTGACGTTAAGGTTCGACTTTAAGGTGGAGCTTTGCAGAGTGGATGTGGAGCTCTGGCCCTGGGGAATGGATCGGGGACAGTGCAGCAAGAGACTAGAGATCAGCACCAGTTCTGAGCCACCACCTCTACAGAATTTTGGTAAGGATCAAGTTCAAGATGGACTCCAGACGCAGGTACATCTGGATGGGAAGTGGAGTCTCCAGGCTCAAAGACGAAGGGAGGAGAATTTGAATGTGCCTCAGCAAGGGGCTCATACTCTACCCGGATGTTCTGAGCATGCCTTTAAACTTGTGGGCCGTTGTGATCTCAGGGAGGAAACCAAAGTTACTTTTTCTCGTTGTCGTTTTCATCCACGGCCCCCCTTCACTTCACCTCCTCCTGCTCAACCCGAGGACGCTCACAGAGAGGAGTTGCAGAGCCGAGGACACCTTTCTCTGACCTCCGTCACACAGCTCCGCGTGACGCTACCTTTTGGCGGCGCTGCGTCCGCTATGGGTCTCAAGGCTTTAGCGGTGTGGGGGCAACCAGCCCGTTGCTGCCCCCTGGAGGAAGTTGAGAAAATTGAGCACGCCCACAAGGCCAATCAAAAACCGCTACCCAGACCTGTCCCTGCTGTCAATCAAATTAAAGATACCTCTCAGGACACACCTCCATGGTAAATACTGTTCACTTTATGTAGATTATTTTGGTTTAAAACAATTTGCAAGTTTATTGATTGATTGTCCATGATATTTTTGTCACACTAGCCCAGACATGTCCAAAGTCCGGCCCGGGGGCCAAATGCGGCCCGTGGTCAAATTTCATCCGGCCCCCAGCCTCTGTCATAAAATCAATAACATCTGGCCCGCACACAGACTTAATAAATTGGTCAGCAGTACTGCAACCAGCATATGAAGTAGCTTACACACGAAATGCTGCTCCTCATTTACCCACTAAAAGGCAGCAGCACTTTAACCCTTTATTGCCAAATGTATCACATTTGATACACCTAAAATTTCATGATTTTCAGACTAACTTAGAATTGTGACATTTGTTTTTGAAAAAAAAAAAGATGGATACAAGTCGAGACATGCATCTGCAGGTTCCATGAGAAAACAAAACATGATTTAGCATGGGTTATACGTAGATATTAGAGCGCTTATTACACATATTCATTTTAACTTTTCACAAATTTGAAAAAAAGGTTTCATTAGGACCTTATTTTTCAAATTTTGTGATTCTCTGATAATTGCTTCATGTTGCAGGTATTTAAGGGCTAAGCAACATTACTCAGTGTGACCTTCTACTTCCAATTTTCTATAATGGCGACAATCAACAAAAAAAAGTTGACTGTGACGGCCGACGCTTCAAGGATAGGTGGAAATTGGACTATTTTTTTCACTAAAATACGCAACAACTGTGTCTTGCCTCATTTGCAAAGAGACAGTCGCTGTTTTTAAAAGATTTCAATGTGAGGCGATATTACCAAACAAGACACGCTGACATGTACGACAAGATTACAGGGAAGATGCGCAGCGAGAAATTGAAGCAACTTGAAGCTAGTTTAATTTCACAGCAGTAGTATTTCGCAAGAGCCCGAGAGTCGAAAGAGAACGCCGCAAAGGCTAGTTGCGAGATTGTTGAAATTATTAATAAAAAAAAATAATAAAGCAAATGTGACACACTGAATGGCTTGCTAAATTTTGCTTAAATATATTGTTCTACGTAAAGAACGTCAGCCAAGGTCGGCCACCCACATTTTTACCACTCCAAATCTGGCCCCCTTTGCAAAAAGTTTGGACACCCCTGCACTAGCCTAAGGATCAAGAATTAGCCACACATGCAAATTAAAGAACCCAAACCCATATACTGCAGGGACAAACTATTTGCATATCATTGAAATTTTTTAGAAATGAAAAAAAGTATGGAAATATTGTTTTTATTTCCATAAAATTCCATATTTTAGACAGTCAGGAATAATCACCCTCTGTTTAATCTTTAAATGAATAACGTGTTTGATTAAAAACAAAAAAATCATATCTAGCATATAAATGACTCATAGGTCGCAATAAAATAAATCTTGGATATCCGTTAAAGAAACACTTGGTAGCTTTTCAGTTTTGGTGGATTTTAGCGGCGCCAGTGGACAAAAGGGGTAGTGTTTTGCTTTAAGGAAGACTGCGTTTCCCATGAGGACCAGCGCACACCGGCAGTGTTGTAAAATCATCAATCAATCAAAAATCAATCTCCGTCGCCTGCACAGGGATTAAACAACATTTCTGTTTCCAGCGGCTGTGTGAAGGATTAATAGTAATAAGGTAATGAATCCAGTTGTGGCTAAACAATAGCATATGACGGTTAGCAACCGTGTGGCTAATAGCCCCCACCCAACTGAATTCGTCAGCGCTGACGTGTTTGGTTAGGGTGGGAGGGGGCGTCACGCTAGCGCTTGAAAGCCGGGCCAATGTTTATTCTGTATATCTTGGTAGCCTGTTTTTTTTTCCCTCCTCAGACAGAACTTTTTGTCTCTTGTTGCTCTACCATCTTTACAGAATTTGCACGAAAACATTTGCATCGACTTCAGTCTTTATTTAAAAAAAAAAAAAATGGGGAAAGGGCGAAGTGACGTATGCCCTAAAGCAGTCAGCACATTTGTAGTTTTTTTGTGTGTGGCAGAGTTCTGCCACCCTCCTCAAAGTTAATCAGTGCCGTGAAAGCGTTACAGACCCCCTCTAGATATAAAAGAGGTGTCATTCAAGTTTTCAGTTGACATCAAAATGTTATGAAAATATTTTATAAAGGTTGAAAAGTTACATGTTGCTTTAAATGGACTAAATTTATGTGTGTTTCCTTTTGATTCTAGTGTTCAATCCCGCACTTCAATCCCAGAGGAGTTCCTTGATCCTATTACGCAGGAAGTAATGGCGCTTCCGATGTTGCTTCCGAGTGGCATGTCTGTGGACAGCAGCACCCTGGAGGAGTACCAGAAGAGGGAAGCCTCCTGGGGGAGACCTGGAAGCGACCCATTCACCGGCGTTCCCTTCACAGCCAGCTCTCAGCCTCTCCCTAATCCCCAACTAAAAAGACGAATTGACCTTTTCCTCTTGCATAGTGGCTGCTCACGGGACGGGACGACTGGGAGACAAGGGCTGAGCGAAAAGCCGCAAGCTTCAAGGCTGATAAACTCTTTGGCGACAAACCCAAACCACTCTTTAGTGGCTGCCGCAGAAGAGAAGCCCACATTGGGACAGTTGTCAGATTACAGAAAAGTTTCACTGGACTGTAAGCGTCATGAAAAAAGCACGACTCTGGAGCTTGATGAAGGGAAGAAACGACACCTGAGCGGATCAGGAGCTAACATGCAGCAATTACTTCCTCAGAATAAGCGACCAAGAAGTGACACCTCAGGTAATTGTATTGTACTTCCTAAGGATACAGAAGATACTTAGGCAATGTATTAAGGAATCCAAATATAAAATACTGCTGGGGGTGCAGCTGGGCCTCTTAGGGGCCAAGTTTTCGGGCGTAAAGGGGGCGTGGTTGGGAGGGAAGTGGGGTTAAACAAATTTAAGATGATGCACGGAGGCATAATATAGTCTTTAAGTGTTCAAATCTCTCTGCCAGCACCCCCCATCCGCTAATCTGTCTCAAGGGGACGGCAAATAATCAAGCCGTGTCACCACTCGGCACAAGGGGCCCGTCGATACTCATCGCACCAGAGCCCTGTTCACATTTGTTCTGCCACTCCTGCAAACATCAATATGGATGTCTCGATCGCATAATTATGCGCCCAAGTCCGAGTCGCCTGATTGTGAGAATCTGCCCATACAGAGTCCCGATCCGATACCAAAAAAAGTTTTTTTTTTTTTTTTTTTTTAACAAAAGTTCCAAACATGTTAACGTACTGTACTTTTTACAATACTTCCTTTTTTGCTTTTTCCGGGAGTGTTGCAGAGTATAAAACATGTATTTTTGTATCTCTTGGTAATGCCATTGTATTTCTGGATTATTTTGTTACTTTTTAGCCCTTAAAAAGTAAAAAAATACACATAAATTAGACCTGAACGATATACTCCACCCTCAGGCTAGGTTCATACTACAGGTCTTAATGCACAAATCCGATTTTTTGCCATATCTGTTTTTTGGCGTGCCCGTTCAGACTGCCATTGGGACCGTTCAAGTATCACGCATGCGCACCAATTCCCAGTCCGAGATGCGCTCAGCAAAGAGATCCGCATGCGCAGAAGCATCAAAACAAATTACACCTTCTAGCTGTATGTCATTCCAGAGTGAATGTATTTTGATTTCCAAAAAGAGGACACAAATAACAGACATTAATAACCCCCGTTTAGTCTTATATTCAAAGTTTATATGGACTGATAGAACGCATACACGCACACACGAGCCTTGACGTGTGTGCGTGAAATGACGTGGGTGCGTCAGTTTGCCACGACTCGGCCATGTGTGCAATCATGAAATATTGCTCATTCGGCGCATAGAATGAAAATCGAAAATTATAAGGCTCATTCTTTTCTTCATTTTATTTTTTTATGACTGGTCAAGCCCGCTTCAAGGCGCTAATGCCGACACGGCTGCCATCCTCCGTGCCTCTTGCTCTTTGCTGATGTAATTGCTGCATGAATTCTGATTCGGGAGTCTTGACAGTTCAGACCGCCAGTCACGTTCTGAAAAAATGTGGCCCAGATCGGATTTGAACCACATACGAAAGTGACTCAGATCGGATTTGAAATGGTCCACTTCTATGCGACTGGAAAAACACAAAAAAAATCGGATTTGTGCATTAAGACCTGTAGTATGAATCTAGCCTTACTTATTGCATTGGTTGCACTGGTGCGGCTAACTTTTATCTTAAGGTGCACCAGCACAAATTGTAGGCACACCCACATTTTTCATTGCATCACCTTTAATGCCATACTTTAAATCACTCTCGATAACATTAATTCATCTTCTGAACCACTTATGCTTACGAGGGTAGCAGGGGTGCTTGAGCCTATCACAGTTAACTCCGGGCAGAAGGCGGGTACACCCTAAACAGGTTGCCAGCCATTCGCAGAGCACGTATACACAATCATTTACACACACACTCACACCTTGGACAATTTGTAGTGTTCAATCAGCATACCATGTATGGATTTTTGGGATGTAGCAGGAACCCTGAGAAAACCCACGGAGGCAAGGGAAGAACATGCTAACTCCACACAGGAAAGCAGGAGCCGGGATTGAACACAAGATCCCAGAAATGCTTGTCTTTATTAAATGCTTCATTGAGTCCACTCAAATCCACTCACGCTTTCCAAGAGCCTCTCACTATGACTTGGCTGCAAGTTTAACAATGATCAACACATTTGTGCCTTCGTAGAGCTCCCGAGGCTTCTCTGGCAAGATCAAAGTTACAAACCTGTCAATCATTGTTAACTTTAGGGCTGCAACTAACGATTCTTTTCATAATCGATTAACCAGACAATTAAACGATTAATCAGATAAATGTCACTTCTTTTAATTACCTTCACAATTTACTTTGAAGTTGTTTTCGACAATTTGTAAGTAGCAATGAAAAAAACTGGATGAATATTTCTTTCAAAAACAATGTTTTATGACAGCTTCCTGACTTAACTGTAGTCTACAACTTTATCGATTATCAAATTCGTTGGCAACTAATTTATTCATCGATTAGTTGTAGCAGCCTTATTAAGAAGCTAGCTTTAGATAGTAAGATGTCCAAAAATGGCAAAAAATGTGAATTGTTCAATTCCAAAGTAAAAGCAGATTTTTGTTCATGTCCTACTTTGGCTTAACAAAAATATAATTAATAAATCTGATAATATTTACAACTGAGAAGTTAAATATATGTTATAATTCCCAAAATTTTAGACAAGTTTAAGGTGTAGACGGTCCTAAATGATTAATCGGTTATCAAAATAGTTATTGATTAATTTGCTGATCAATTAGTTGCCGATTAATGGATTAATTGTGTCACCTCTAGTTAACTTTAAGTGCAAAACATCAGCTGCACTGGACAGTTTGGTCTCACTGCTTAGCAGGTGGGAGAGTGTGGCGCTGTACGAGCATAAAACAGAAGAACATACATATTTTATTTAATTAAAAACCCAATCCTTTTCACCCGATTCTGGTCCTCTGAAAAATGACGCGATCCGCCCGATTTTCGATCACGTGATCTCATTGGACCATCCCTGATTATTAATCTTGCAAGATGTTAGCTGACCGTTAACTTCCATTCACAAAACCTTCTAAGACACAGGTGTCAAACCGATTCCACAAAGGGCCTAGTGGGTGCAGGTTTTCCTTCCAACCACTGAAGAGGACACCTTTTCATCAATCTTTTCTCTTACAAGTGGAATAAGTTGATTGCAGTTAGGTGTGGCTTGTTTCAGCAACAACCTCATTGGTCAAACTGTCTGTGCGTTTTCATTTGGAACAAAAACCAGGACCCACTTGGCCCTTTTTACATGGGCAAGTGGGGTGACGTGTCTTGCCAAAAGACACAACGACAATGTGCTCAAGTGGGTGCCGGATTCGAATCCCCCAATCCTCCGATCGATGAATGAACTGCTCAACCACCTGCAGTACTGCCAACTGTATTCTGCTGTTTCCAGCTGAATACCAATATTTCATAGTTTAAACATATGGCGGAAAACCCTAAGGTGACTTGAAGTTCCGCTCTGAGACCCCCAATTTGGCCAAATTTTAAAAAATTGTCCAATATGCATGTGTGATACATCATTGGAAAGATAAAAATCTCAATTTTCTGGGGAAAGAAAAATTTTGAACACTTGGCCATTTTAAAAGACATGTTTATTTTTTTAAACAGCAAAACCCTAACTGGAGGCGAGAGCACGCGAGAGCAAAATTTAAGACGCCGCGATTTTAACAAGATATTATCACTTACTTACGTTGTTTCGATCCAAAAACTCCATGTAGCATGTATCACCGAGTGTCAAGACACAGCTGTGAATGGCCACAGCTGGATATTTTGGGGATTTTATGGGTGGAACAATATAACAAGGGTAGCGATGCTGAAATCGCAGACAACAAGGAGTGGTTGAGATTTTCTTTTTCATATAGTTACCCTTTTAAACGTTATTTTTCAATTGTTCTTTGTTTGGATCGATTATCATCTAATATATCGGGGAAAATGCGACAGTAACAAAAAAAATTAGGGCTGTCAAACGATTGAAATTTTTAATCGAGTTAATCACAGCTTAAAAATGAATTAATCATAATTAATCACAATTCAAACCATCTATAAAATATGCCATATTTTCTGTAAATTATTGTTGGAGTGGAAAAAAGATAAATGGTAGTACAAGTTATAGAAAATTTATATTAAAACCTTCTTATTTTCGTTTTAATAAAATTTGTAAAATTTTCAATCAAAAAATAAACTAGTAGCTCGCCATTGTTGATGTCAATAATTACACAATGCTCATGCCCATGAAATCAGTCTCACCCAAGCGCCAGCAGAGGGCAACAAAACTCCAAAAAACACAAGTAACAAGCCATGACTTGTGCTGTCATTTTAATCTGTTTGTGTGGGGCATGTGCGTTGATTGCATCAAATATTTTAACGTGATTAATTAAAAAAATTCATTACCACCCGTTAACGCAATAATTTTGACAGCCCTAAAAAAAATACAATTAAGCGGTAGTTATGAGGTAGATATCCGTGACTTTTTTAGACGCTTTTTTTTTTCATTGTGACGTCATTTGTTTAAAAGTTTAAAATATGCAAGTGAATAATTTTTTTAAGTCGTTTTTTTTTTTTTAACTAAATATTAGATATCAGTTAATGATTCTAAGCTAAAAATGACAGACATTTCGAATAATAAATACGATTACTTACCTTCTTTTTATACTTTCTTTTTATGGCTAGGTTGAAACAAAAGCGGTTGCGCGACGTCTGTAAACAGGGGTTTCCAGAGTAAAACGGACAAATTAAAAATAGTTCCGAGGCTTAGTGTGCCATGAATCTGCTATGGCAGCATACTGACATATTGTTCTATCAAACACAACAGTTGTTTTTGCTTAAAATACAGCAGTTTATTTTCATGACAGGTGCAAGTGCAGAAACTGCTTTTTCAGCCTTGTCTGTGTTTTCCGCCATATATATTTTTGTTTCTTTTGGCAATATCCTTGTTCACCTGCAATGGTTTGTTGTTTTTAGCCCTTAAAGTAAAAATACAGCACATCTAGAAAACACGTCATTTTTCATCCAATTCCGATCTCCAGTCTCGAACAGAATGATGTGATTGGACCCGATTTCCGAACACATGGTCAGATCGGGAACATCCGTAGTACCAATTATTATGTGTTTCTACCTTTATTCTCTGTAAATTCTAATTTACAGGGCCAAGCAGCAGCAGTTCGCATGAAACACGTCTGACAGCCAGCCTGGATGATGCCCTCTTCTCCGTCTTAAAGGGGCGGCCCTCCTTCACGTCTAACTTACCTGTACAGGGGTCTTCCTTCCAAGGCACTCAGTCAGTGGCAGCCTCAACCCAATGTCAGACCACTGCTCCTAGGGCGACAGGTGAGATCTGGAAAACTAATGAAACATCAATTCATCATAACTTGATAGCTTGAGTTTTACAACAGAATACTATTGTAACTACAGTGGGGCAAATAAGTATTTAGTCAACCACTAATTGTGCAAGTTCTCCCACTTAAAAATATAAGAGAGGCCTGTAATTGTCAACATTGGTAAACTTCAACCATGAGAGACAGACTGTGGAAAAAAAAAAAAAAGAAAATCACATTGTTTGATTTTTAAATCATTTATATGCAAATCATGGTGGAAAATAAGTATTTGGTCTATACAAAAAGTTCATCTCACTACTTTGTTATGTACCCTTTGTTGGCAATAACGGAGGCCAAACGTTTTCTGTAACTCTTCACAAGCTTTTCACACTCTGTTGCCGGTATTTTAGCCCATTCCTCCATGCAGATCTCCTCTAGAGCAGTGATGTTTTGGGGCTGTCGTTGGGCAACATGGACTTTCAACTCCCTCCTCACCCCGTGGCGTCAAAATGATAACAAGAACGGGGAGCAAAAATCCCAGACCCACACGGGGGGACCTAATGAATGACCTACAGAGAGCTGGGACCACAGTAACAAAGGCTGCTGTCAGTAACACAATGCGCCGCCAGGGACTCAAATCCTGCACTGCCAGACGTGTCCCCCTGCTGAACAAAGTACACATCCAGGCCCATCTGCGGTTTGCCAGAGAGTATTTGGATGATCCAGAAGAGGACTGGGGGAGAATGTGTTATGGTCAGATGAAACCAAAATAGAATTTTTTGGTAGAAATACAGGTTCTCTTGTTTGGAGGAAAAAGAATACTAAGTTGCACCATACCCTCTGTGAAGCATGGGGGTGGAAACATCATGCTTTGGGGCGTTTTTTTTTCTGCAAAGGGACCAGGACGAGTGATCTGTGTAAAGGAAAGAATGAATCGGGCCATGTATCGAGAGATTTTGAGTGAAAATCTCCTTCCATCAGCAAGGTCATTGAAGATGAGACGTGGCTGGGTCTTTCAGCATGACAATGATCCCAAACACACAGCCAGGGCAACAAAGGAGTGGCTTCGTAAGAAGCATTTCAAGGTCCTGGAGTGGCCTAGCCAGTCTCCAGGTCTCAACCCCATATAAAATCTGCGGAGGGAGTTGAAAGTTGCCCAACAACAGTCCCAAAACATCACTACTCTAGAGGAGATCTGCATAGAGGAATGGGCCAAAATACCAGCAACAGTGTGTGAAAAGCTTGTGAAGAGTTACCGAAAACGTTGGGCCTCCGTTATTGCCAACAAAGGGTACATAACTAAGTATTGAGATGAACTTTTGGTATTGACCAAATACTTATTTTCCACCATGATTTGCAAATAAATTCTTTAAAGATCAAACAATGTGATTTTCTGGGGGGGTTTTCCACATTCTGTCTCTCATGGTTGAGGTTTTCCATGTTGACAAATACAGGCCTCTCTAATATTTTCAAGTGGGAGAACTTGCACAATTAGTGGTTGACTAAATACTTATTTGCCCCACTGTACGTGATAATTGGCACCACTACAAAAATGATTTAGTAGCTATTGTTTAAAATATGATTAGATCCCAAAGCAACTCACTGGAAAACCTCTAAACTCCAAGATCTTTTTCCTAACTCTGCTACACGTTGTCATTTCCAGACGAGACGACATGCTCTTCCTGTGCTTGCACCCTTTCCTTGTACTCGAAGGCACCATCAGCCGTTTACCAGCTGCTTTGCGGTCACTTGCTGTGCCGCTCTTGCCTGCAAAATAATTTGGCACCCTTGCCAAACTCTGTCACCACGACGACAGCCTCCGCCCACATCCTGTGCTCTGCCTGCAGAAGCCCCACGTCTCGCGCCGACATTATACGTGTGCATCACTAGCCTTCCCAGAGACAGTGCGAAGAATAAATCTGCTCTCAAGGCTGAAGTAAAGAAAATGTTTTTGTCCTTGTTCGTCACAACATTCCAGGTGCAGAGAGGACGTCAGGATGTACTGCGTAAAATAGTTTTGAAAAAAAAAAAAAAAACGTATAGAAATACAAATACTGCCCTCTCACTTTTCTTGTCTTCACTGAGTGTTGCAGCCTTGGTTCAGCGGCTTGTGGTTGTACAAAGACGCCTGAGGACAGTGTGCGGAAATAGCCAAAGGGTAAATGCAGAAAAAGTGAAGAATGGGGACTAAGGTTTTCATGATCACCTGAACATCTTGTGCCACACACATTCCTTCTTCTCTTATGGATGTTTGCTGGGGAAAAAATCAAGATATAAAAGTCTTCTATATCAAGAAATGTGAAAAGTTAGTGTGTCCCCCTTTTTTTTTTTTTTTTTTTTTTTTTTTTAAATTTACTGCAGTGATCCCACGTTTTTCACGGTTAACGGGGAACAGAACCCGCCACGATAAGTGAAATACCACGAAGTAGCGCCCCCTATGTATTATTCAGATTTAGCATTGAAAAGAGATATATATATGGCGGAAAAAACAGACTAGACTGAAAAAGCAGTTTCTGCTCTTGCACTCTTCTTTAAAAGAAACTGCTGTATATTCAGCCAAAACAACTGTTGTGTTTGATAGAACAATATGTCTATATGCTGCCATAGCAGATTCATAGCGCATTAAGCCCCCGAACTATTTTTAATTTGTCCGTTTTACCCTGGAAGCCCCCGTTTACAGACGTCGCGCAACCGCTTCTGTTTCAACCCACCCATAAAACAAAGGTAATTAATGATATTTATTATACAAAATGTCATTTTTAGCTTAGAATCATTAATTGATGTCTAATATTTTGTTGAAAAAAAAAACAACTTTAAAAATGTACGGTATTCACTCGCATATTTTTAACTTTTAAACAAATGACGTCACAATAAAAAATGGTGTCTGTAAAAAAGTCGTGGATATCTACCTCATAACTATCGCTTAATTGTTGTTGGGGTTTTTTTGTTGTTGTTACTGTTGCATTTTCTCCGATATGTTAGATCAGGGGTCCCCAAACTTCGGCCCGCCTCCACATTTGGTCCGGCCCCTGAACATTTTTTTTTTTTTTTTTACATGTGTTGTTTATTTCCTGGCTTTTTCTGTGAAGAACCCAGAGAGGGTTATTTGGTTATTATCTATTTAATTAATAGTGTTATTATTTTATTATATTATATTCTATTATATTATATATATTTTTTTTTTTTTAATTTACCTTTGTTCCGTGAAGAATCCAGAAAGGGTTATTTGATTGTGGCTTTCTGAAAAACAATACATTTTTACATTTAGGCACTCCTGCAATCGTCACACTTTTTCTGTAACAAACTGACCCCGGCCCCTCATCAGAGAAGGGAAAAGTTATGTGGCCCTCACAGGAAAAAGTTTGGGGACCCCTGTGTTAGATGATGAATAATTGATCCAAACAAAGAAAAATTGGAAGAAAAAATTTTTTTTAAAAGGTAAATAAATGAAAAAGAAAATCTCGACCACTCCCTGATGTCTGCGATTTCTGCATCGCGACCCTAATTATACAGGGTGACCCCAAAAAAAGTTTACACCGCCATAATACAACTTAAATGCCATGTTTATTCATTTTAGAATTAGAATTGAATCACAAATTATACATTATTGTAAAGAACATGTACAGTACACTCTATTTTTCAATGTGTCCTCCCTTAAGTGTCACAACAGCCTCCAGGCGCCTGCGGAACGCTTCTTTATGTAGGATGCTGTCATCTTTTCCCAAGATCTAACGATGGACCTCTCCAAGGCTGCCACAGAAGTTTGTGGCTTCTTACAGGCACTGTCCTCCACAGTTGCCCATATGCTATAATCCAGGGGATTGAGATCTGGACTTTGGGGTGGCCACATATCACCTTGTCAATCAACTTTTTGGTCCGCACAGATCTTCACTTCCAGACCCAGGTTTTCGTGAGGCTGTTCCAGTATCTTTCAGCTTCTTTTTAACTTTGTAGACTGCACATCTGGATATTCTCAGATTTGCTGCAATCTCAGTAGGTGTCAGACCGGCACGCAGCAATTCAGGTACAGCTAAAGTTTTCTTCATTTTCAGCAGAAGCACAGGAATTGTAGAGACGAGCGATTACCAGCTGCATCGAGTGACCTTAATGTATCACTTAAGCATGACAACCTATTTAGATATGTTTCAATGGCTTTTAAACAAGCAGTCAACTGAGTGTAAACTTTTTTTGGGTCACCCTGTATTACCATGTTTCACCCATAAAATCCCCCCAAAAAATCCAGCTGTGGCCATTCACAGCTGTGTCTTGACACTCAGTGATACATGCTACATGGCGTTTTTGGATCAAAACAAGGTAAGTACGCAATAATATCTTGTTAAAGTCATGGCGTCTGTAATCCTGCTCTCGCGGGTTCTCACCTCCAGATAGGGTTTTGCTGTTTAAAAAACTTTTTTTTTTTTTTTTTTTTCAAAAAAATGCCCTCCTGTTCAAAATTATGCTTTCCCCAGAAAATTGAGATTTTTAGCTTTCCAATGATGTATCACACATGCATATCGGACAATTTTGAAATTTGGCCAAATTGGGGGTCTCAGAGCGGAACTTCAAGTCAACTGAGTGTTTTCCACCATATATATATGTATATATATATAATATATATATATACATATATATATCAGTGTGTGTGTGTGTGTGTATATAAAACATGTTTTTTCACTTTTTTCCCAAAGTATAATTTTATATATATATATATATATGTATATATATATATAATGTTAATAAATGGTTTTTAAGCACTTCAAATGTAATAATTATGATAAGTTTTAAACATGTTACTGTGCCACCGAATTATTTTTAAACAAGAATAAAGTAGAAAAATGCTTGGCTTTATTAAATGCCTCATTGAGTGAGTCTACTCAAATCCACTCAAGGTTCTCACTTACACACAGTGAGGTGCCACAGCAACTGTTTAACAAATTAAACGATGATTGACCCATGCGGTGCTTCTCTGGAAAGTTCAAACATTAAACGTCTCAATCATCGTTAATTTTAATAAGCAACTCCAGTGCACTCAGTGCACCCTGAGAAAGGGAGTGAGACTACGCAGTCGGCTCGGGACAGCTCATCTGTATTTTGTTTTGTTTTTTTAATTGGAAAAACAATCCGCAATGGACTGAGGGAGCGAAGTAGCGAGGGATCACCGTATTTTAGAATAAGATTTTTTTGTTTGTTTTTTTTTAATTCTCACAGCACACTTTTGGTAACGTCACAAAAAGTAAATGCACAGATGCGAAAGATGATTAATGAACACTGCAGATTATGTTTTACATTGTAGACCTTGGGGCTACCACTAAGTGTGTAAAAAAATGTAAAGTGACACCCAGACTTTTACATTGCATGAAAAATGACAACCACATTGACAAGCATGTTGTTTCCTTGGCAACATAAAGTGTAATTAAGGTCATGAACCTGCATCCGCTCTGTAAGAGCTACATGCAAAATAGTGTCAGATAAATATATCAGTGCTTTTTTTGTTGTTGTTGAATGCAGTACAAAGGTGCTTATTTTGGGAATTGTGCTTGTACCCATTCAGAATTCAATCCACCTGAGGAAACCTGGCCAAGCACAGAAAACATGCATTTTGGACAATGCTTCATAAAGCAAACGAACAATGACCCAAAGCCTACTGCAAAAACTTTTTGGTGGAATGTTACACAATAGCCAATTATCACCTTTAACACCTGAGCCCATATTGTCTGATTTTGCATGCCTTTTATGTTGCGTTTATATTTCCAAAGAAAAAAATGCTCACAATGGCCTGGTTGGGTCCCGTTTTTTCAGGACACCATAAACTTCGTGTCCAAACTGTTGTTTTCTTCACTGACCAATTATCATTAACATTTTGGACCCAAAAAGCCCTAAATCATTTGTCCAAATTTCTAATATTGATGTCCCATTGACAGTCAAACATGCTCAACGAACCATTTTGAGGCTTGATAATATTTATTCAACTTGTCATGGTCGTTTTTGGCCTTTAGAAAGAAAATCAAATATAACATTGAAAAAGTCTTTTCAAAAATATTGACAATAACAAAGTATTGAGATGAACTTTTGGTATTGACCAAATACTTATTTTCAACCATGATTTGCAAATAAATTCTTTAAAAAATCAAACAATGAGATTTTCTGGTGGGGGGGTTCCAAATTCTGTCTCTCATGGTTGAGGTTTGCCCAGGGCCGGCCCAGGCCATTTGGGGGTGCTAAGCAAAATAATGCAAAGGGGCCCATATTTTTGGCCCACCATTTCATCACAGCGTACTGTGAAACCCATACATGCAATCCAACCCATACGTCCATATTTTGTATATTAATCAGATTTTGTTGCACTGCATACTTCAAACTTCTCAACCCAAATGATTGTCAGAACTTACAGTAGATAGCGCCAAACCTTTTTCTAAAAGAGGAAATAAAGGAAGGACTTTTTTTAAGCTTGTAATCAAGTATCAAAACTCACAAAAGTCAAATAAAGCAAACTAGTAAACAAAATAGAATATAAATTAAACAATTGCCAAATTGGGGGGCCCCTAGTGGTCAGGGGCCCTAAGCAGCTGCATAGTCTGCGTATAGGCTGGGCCGGCCCTGGGTTTACCCATGTTGACAATTACAGGCCTCGCTAATATTTTCAAGTGGGAGAACTTGCACAGTTAGTGGTTGACTAAATACTTATTTGCCCCACTGTTTTTGCCCAAAATACCAACTTTCTTTTTTTTTTTTTTTTATTTACATGTTTTCAACAGCTAACAAATCACTCAATGTTCACAACAGAAATTTAATACTAGTGGAAAGCATGCAGAATCACTTGTAATATATAAATTGATTACTAATGAATTCTATATACAATCTTTTTATAGAATAGAATAGTCCTTTACTGTCATTATACAGTTGTACAATGAAATTGAGGAGCATTTTGTTACGGCAAACTTGGAAAAGTCGATGCGGACCAAAGTGCGACCAGGAAACGGAAGTTGAGTGAAGGGTTTTTATTGAACAATGGCTATGGCTTTGGCTGCGGCTGTGGCTGCGAGGGCTTGGAGGGTGGGTGTCCTGATGGCAAAAAACAAGATTAGTCAAGAGTTCAATGAATGATCATCAAAAACTACAGGCTAGTTGGCCGATGTACCAATGGTGACTGGCGGAATCATCTGGCACCTGCTTGCTGCCCAGGCCGCGGCTTATAAGCAGTGTTGATTGCGATGAGCCGCAGGTGCACTCCCAGGTCTGCCACACCCAGCCTGCCAAGGTTGAACTCATGCCACATAACAGGAAGTGTAAAAACAATAAAAGCCAGTAGAGGGGAGTGTGGGCTAGGACCACTACAGTACCCCCCCCTCAACGGACGCCACCGGGCGGCCTACCCGGCTTCCCAGGGTTAGCAGCATAGAAGTCCCTCAAGAGGGACGGGTCTAAAATAAGACTACGGGAGATCCACGACCTCTCTTCGGGTCCATAGCCCACCCAGTCCACCAGAAACCGGAATCCACGGCCGCGAGGCCGAACATCCAGGATCTTCGAGACTGCAAACGCGGGATGGCCGTCGATGAGAAGGGGTGGGGGAGGGGCAACAGCCGGAGGGGAGAGGTCACTGGAAGAAACAGGTTTGAGCAGGGAAACATGAAAGGTGGGGTGCATGTTCATGGATGCCGGGAGGTCTAACCGAACAGCGTAAGGGTTAATGATTTTCGTGATCTTGTAAGGGCCTACAAACCGGGGGGCTAATTTGCGCGACTCTACCTGCAGGGGAAGGTCCCGGGCAGACAACCAGACCTCCTGTCCCACCTTGTATTCAGGGGCTGGTAAACGGAGATCGGCTAGCCTCTTGTTTTTCTCGGCGGTGCGAGTGAGGGCAGCCCTTACAGTCCTCCAGATGTTCCTAATCCTGCTGACGTGGTCCTTCACAGCAGGGACAGCTACTTCATTTTCCTGCTCTGGTAACAAAGGGGGCTGAAAACCATTACAGGCCATGAAAGGTGACATACCGGTGGCTGAGCAGATGAGTGAATTATGAGCATACTCCACCCAGGGAAGGAAAGTGCTCCAGGAGACTGGATGGTGGGCGGTGACACAGCGCAGGGCGGCCTCCAGGTCTTGGTTGGCCCTCTCGGTCTGACCGTTGGTCTGAGGATGGTATCCCGAGGAAAGACTGGCTGCCGCGCCCACCACCTTGCAGAACTCTTTCCACACCAGTGAAGAGAACTGAGGACCACGGTCTGAAACAATATCTACGGGGAGGCCGTGAAGCCGGAACACGTGCTTAACTAAGAGGTTGGCGGTCTCAAGAGCAGATGGTAGTTTGGGAAGGGGAACATAATGAACAGACTTTGAAAAACGATCGATGACTGTAAGGATAACCGTGTTACCTTCAGAGGGAGGCAGACCGGTTACGAAATCAACTGCAATGTGTGACCAGGGTCGACTGGGAATAGGAAGGGGACATAACAAACCAGCAGGAGGCTGATGGGAGGCCTTGCCTCGAGCACAGATTGCGCAGGCTTTGACAAAGTCACGGGCATCTTTGGCCATGCCTGGCCACCAGAATGATTGGCGGAGGAAACCTAGGGTCCTATGAATACCGGGGTGGCAGGTTAATTTGGACGAGTGGCTCCATTCCAGGACTCGAGATCGTGCAACAGATGGGACAAATAGGCGATTCGGTGGACCGTTTCCCGGATCTGGATCAGCTTTTTGAGCTTCCCTGACCATTGATGTAATCTCCCATCTGGCAGCGCCGACCACGCAGGACGAGGGAAGAATAGTTCCTGGGTCTACAGAGCTTGGACATGGTGAATAGAGCCGTGACAGTGCATCAGCCTTGCCATTGCGTGAACCTGGGCGATATGACAACGAAAAATTAAACCTGGAAAGGAACAGTGACCAGCGGGCTTGTCGGGGGTTGAGACGTTGTGCAGATTGGATGTAGGAGAGGTTTTTGTGATCTGTCCAGATAAGGAACGGGATCTTAGCACCTTCTAGCCAGTGACGCCATTCCTGCAGGGCCAAAACAACTGCCAGCAATTCCCGGTTGCCCACATCATAGTTCCTCTCGGCAGGGCTCAACCGCCGGGAAAAAAAGCACATGGATGCACTTTCTGGGTAGCGGGATCCCACTGGGACAATATAGCCCCTACTCCAGTGTCTGATGCATCCACTTCCACGACAAACTGACGTGAGGTGTCAGGGTGTTTGAGGATAGGGGCAGATGTGAAGAGGGACTTCAAATGTGAAAAAGCCTTACCGGCTGCTTCCGACCATGCGAAGGGGTGCTTGGTGGACGTGAGTTGGGTCAGAGGGAGCGCCACCTTGCTGTAGTCCCTAATGAAGCGACGATAGAAATTGGCAAAGCCCAAGAATCTCTGTAGTTCTTTGCGGGTACTGGGAGTAGGCCAGTCAATGACTGCCTTTATCTTTATCGGGTCTGGTCTGAGTTGCCCCTGGGCGATGATGTAGCCCAAAAAGCTCACTGAAGACACATGAAATTCACACTTCACCGGTTTAACAAAAAGCCGATTTTCCAAAAGCCGCTGCAGGACAGTCCTGACATGATGGCGATGCTCTTCTAGGGAACAGGAAAACACAAGTATATCATCAAGGTAGATAAACACAAAGCGATTCAGAACGTCTCTGAACAGGTCGTTCATGAGTCTGAAAAACCGCGGGGGCATTTGTTAGCCCAAAGGGCATGACTAAATATTCAAAATGACCAAGGGGAGTATTGAATGCTGTCTTCCACTCATCCCCCTCACGATTCGGACGAGATGATATGCAGTACGGAGATCCAGCTTGGTGAAAAACCTGGCGTGACTGAAGGGCTCAAAAGAAGGGTCAATTAGAGGCAAAGGGTACTTATCTTTTATTGTTATCTGGTTTAGACTGTGGTAATCAATGCAGGGCCGCAGGCCGCCATCCTTTTTGCCCACGAAGAAGAAGCCTGCGCCGACCGGGGAGGAGGAGGGACGGATGATACCAGAAGCCAAGGAGTCTCTGATGTAGTCTTCCATAGCTTCCCTTTCAGGACCGGATATGTTATAGAGTCTGCTTGTTGGAAGGGGTGCCCCAGGCAGGAGATCAATTGCACAATCATAGGGGCGATGGGAAGGTAGAGTGTGGGCGAGGTCCTTGCTGAACACTGTCGCCAAGTCATGGTATTCGGGGGGTACGTTTGAGAGGTCAGGAGGCTCTGGAGGATGGGCTGGCTCTGTGACCGATTTGCCGGGGGTATGTGCTGAGCCAAGACACTCCAGATGGCAGCGATTGCTCCACCCCACAATCTTCCCCACCGTCCAGTTGATGTTTGGGTTGTGAAGTTTGAGCCAGGGGAGACCAAGGATGATATGTGCCACTGGAGAGGAGATAATAAACAACTGTATTAATTCATGATGATTGCCAGAGACCTTAAGCATGAGAGGGACGGTGCGATGAGTTACTGAAAACAGTTTTCTACCATCCACCGCTTCCACCACTTTGGGGGCCTTGAGGGGTTCGAGAGGGATTTCAGTTTGTTTTGCAAAACCTTCGTCCATAAAACTGTCGTCAGCGCCGGAATCGATGAATACATGAAGTGGCATGGCGTCTAAACCATTGGAAATGGTAGCTGGGAGTACGAGTCGGGACAGAGCAGGAATCTGAGGAGGTTTGACTCACCATGGTGTTCCCTTTTATCTGGTGAGGCCAGTCTTTTGGTTGTGCAGGGCAGAGAGGGGGTTTCGGTCGCTGAGTGTCACTGGGGGATGGTTTGATGATATCGGCAGAGGGTGACATGAGTGGCAGAAACAGACGTGACTTGATGGCTTTCTCCCTCTTGCGTTCTCTGATGCGATTATCAATCTTTATTGCTAGGGAAATTAGCTCCTCCAGGGTGGAAGGCTCATCCCGTATTGCAAGTTCGTCCTTCAAGTAATCTGCCAAATTACGGGAAAAGACAGATTAAAGCCTGCTCACCCCAGCCACTCTCTGCAGCCAAGATACGAAAAGCAATTGAGAAGTCCGCCACTGATTGGGAACCTTGCTGGAGAGAAAACAGGCGGCTTCTGGCCTCTCTCCCACGAACAGGGTGGTCAAATACTTTGCGTAGTTCTCCAGAAAAAGCTTCAAAAGAGCACAGCACCGGGGAATTTTTCTCCCAAAGTGCGGTTGCCCACTGACCAGCCTTCCCCCTCAAGAGGTTAACACAAAAAGCAACCTTAGCAGCGTCGGAGGCATAACTTGAAGGCTGCATAGTAAATACAAGGTTGCAATTAAGCAAAAAACAACTACATGAGCCCAACTCCCCAGAATAACACTCAGGAGTTGGTATAAACACGCCCGGTCGAAGTGGGGGTGATGGCCCACCAGTAGGACTACTCACGGGCAAATTAGGTCCGGCCCTGGAAGTGAGGGATTGTGAGAGCTGTGTCCTCACCTGCTTCAAGTCCATAGAAACTGCCTTTAGCGTCTCTTCTAAGCTACGTAGCATTTGCTCATGATTACTTAGCATATGTCCTTGGTGTCCGAGGGCCTCTTGGAAGCAGTTGGAGGTCGCTTGGTCCATTTTTCTTTTGGCCAGATGATTATGTTACGGCAAACTTGGAAAAGTCGATGCGGACCAAAGTGCGACCAGGAAACGGAAGTGGAGTGAAGGGTTTTTATTGAACAATGGCTATGGCTGTGGCTTTGGCTGCGGCTGTGGCTGCGAGGGCTTGGAGGGTGGGTGTCCTGATGGCAAAAAACAAGATTAGTCAAGAGTTCAATGAATGATCATCAAAAACTACAGGCTAGTTGGCCGATGTACCAATGGTGACTGGCGGAATCATCTGGCACCTGCTTGCTGCCCAGGCCGCGGCTTATAAGCAGTGTTGATTGCGATGAGCCGCAGGTGCACTCCCAGGTCTGCCACACCCAGCCTGCCAAGGTTGAACTCATGCCACATAACAGGAAGTGTAAAAACAATAAAAGCCAGTAGAGGGGAGTGTGGGCTAGGACCACTACACATTTTCCTTTGCAGTGCATGATAAGTTAAAATTGCAAAAGTGATTTGCAAGTATAACTTCTCAATAAACAGATATAAAATGCGTATGAGATAGCCCTTCTTTATAGATGCGGACTAAAACAGTCTCGATTCTTGGTTAAAAGCAAAAGAAAACGTGCAGGTAGTATTTATTTTACGTGAATATGACCGGCTCATCTTTAAGTTCACTGTGGCGCTGCCTTACCACAAGTCCACAGCAAAGAGCTTTTTATGTTGAAATTCTTCTGAATAAATGCTTAAATCCCAGAATTCTTTATATATATATGGACTAAAACAGTCAATTCTTGGTTAAAAGCACAAAAAAAAAGAAAAAAAAAAGGGCAGTTTGAATTTACTTAAATCTGTCGAAGAATGATGCTAGTTGTTTGTTGTGATAAGGGGGTTGCCACAATGGCTTTTTCTGTTCAAAATTCTTGTGAATAAATGCTTAAATCACTGTCTTTGTTAAAAGAGCAAAAAACCGGGCAGTTGCGCATCTATTTTACGTACATATGTCGAAGAATGACGCCAATGCCGTAGTGGTACGGTTCAAAATGCATGCATGGTACGAATTATAATATTTACCTTGAATCCTCGAACAAATCACTCCTGAGACAATCCTTCCCGTTTGTAGGCAGTACAGCTTTCGTAGTTCTTCAAAAATCCAAGCTTATATCCGACATGAATGTGTGTGAAGCTCGGCCCCCTATGATAAGGCGTGATGCAAAGAATGACGAAGTGTCACGTCAATAGATTATGAAGTCTATGATGCAGGCTATGCTGCTATATCGTCCCTACCAAGGTTGAGACCAAACCTACGCACTTCAACACCAGGGATGATATCCAGTGTGTTGCAAATGTTTACCTATTTGTTTCACTCCTAAGGCAGTAATTACTTCATAGGCAGTGTTTGACTTTTGGGGCGGGGGGGGGCACAAATGTTGATGACCACGAAACGTAGTGTCAGCAATAAAATTAACTTACAAGAATATTTATAGTAATAAGTGACAATGAGTGTTTTATGCTTCCCATCATTCTTGAGGGGAATTATAAATCAGGCTGCTTAGGGAATACTTTTCGCCAAGGTCGTCCTCGATTGAATATGGTACGCCCGCCGGTGCCTTGCCAATGTGGTTACCCCAGTCAAAAATTGTATCCCCTGGGCGGAGCCATATGGAGGTAGATTTGTGTCTTTAGTATTCAATCAAAAAAAAAAAAAGTTGCTTCAATTAAAAAAAAAAAAGTTTATTCGATCAAAATGTATATTTTCAACCAAAAAAAAAAACTCACTTCAATCAAAAAAAAAAAAAAAAAAAGCAAAAATAAATTTGAAACACAAAAAACTCAACAAAAAAAATGTCTGGGCCACATTTTGGCTTGGACATTTTTGTCTTTATTATTCAATCAAAAATATATATTTTCATTTTATAAACAAAAATCACTTCAATCAAAAAAAGAAAAATTTCAATCACAGAAAACGTTTTTGAATGCGAAAAAATTTGAGATGAAAATATTTGCATTCGAACACAATTTTTCATCGAAAAAGTTTTCTTTGATTGAAGCAATTCTTTTTTGTGTTTGGGCCAATATTAGGACATTTGTGTCTAAATCATTCGATCCCCCAAAAAAGTTGCTTCAATCCAAAAAAAAAAAAATATTTGAAAAATAAAATTGCCCTTCCCTAATATATATATATATATATTTTTTTTTTTTTTTTTAATTCTATGCAAAGCAAATGACCGTCTAAGGTGCTAGTCACATAATCTGTTCGAAAAATAATTTTGACCCATTATCAAAATCTATTTTTTTGTTCATTTCATTCATTTTTGTAGCAGTTTTATTGCTTTACAACTTATATATATATAGGTCAATTACATGCAATGACACTTTTCGGCCACCGGGGGGGTTTCCCCCCCCTTAAAATCCGCTTATGAATTACTTGCTAGGTTTTTTTGCAATTATTTTTTTCTTTGCCTGATTTTTCTTTTTTCCATCCATGCCTCATCAAGAAAATGTTCTTGGAATGATTCATGGTAAATGCTTTAACAGAAAAATAACATTTTTGCATATATGATTAATTAGCTTCAAAGTTGCTGCAATAGCATAAACTATGGTAGCAACTTTTGATGGTCAAGTTAATGAAGAAGCCAAGGTAGTCCCCCCAGATTTGTTTGAAATTATCGAAATAGTAATTGGGTTTGACTGACAGAGAGAAACTTTCAAATTACTTTTCCTTTTGTACTGCGTAGGCATATTCAAATTTGTGTTTATTAGTTAAATCATTGCTTCTTTTTTCTTAAATCATTAAACTTCTACTTAAGTGGAAAGTATGAGAGTGTGTAACTGCTTGAGCCTTAACTGTTAATAGGCAAGATAACGCTTAATCAGTCAACTTCAATGCATAGCATGCAATACAAGTACAATTTGAAATGGTAATTGTGTTTGGATCATTTCAAGTCATTGGAACAAAACAAGGGTGAATCACTGTCTGACCTTGAGGTTGTGCCATAAGTTAGTCAGGTGTTGATTGGACTGCTTGATCACAAAGTGCTCAATAATGACTGATTAAGGGTTTGACGTTAAGATAAAAAACAATTTGTCCTTTTACTCGCCGCTTGATTATTGTTGCCTGTTGAATACTGACAAAAACATTTTCTGCTGGAGCGGATAAGTGATGCGCAAACACATCTACTTCGACCTCGACGGTGCGTCTGTGACGTCACAGACAAGTGTCAATCGCACGTTTATAAAGAGAGGCAGCATGCACTGAAGCCTGCAACAAGCAAAAGCCCAGCAGAGCTCAGCTGTCTCCAGCCTGCAGTGATGGCGCGTTCCTCCGTTCTCCCTATGTGCGTCCTGGGACTTCTCGCCCTCGCCTCGGCCCTCTCCTCCGCCTGCTACATCCAGAACTGCCCCCGGGGAGGAAAGAGAGCCTTGGCCGAGACTCATGGACTCAGACAAGTAGGCAACTTTTACTCTTCTTTGCTTTTTAATCTGTTTGGTCGATTCCTTTAATAATATTTAAAACATTAAATAATTTCCAATTGTTTAAAATTCAGTTTAAATAGTGCATTTTTTCCGTATTCGGCTGGATCTATTAATAATAGGGATTGTATTTTAAAAAGAAACATAGAAATACTATATTCCTATTTAAATATGGTGAATGAACTCCGATATAGATGACCAATGGAAATTATTTTTGTAGCAAATTGATGGAGGTACAGGCAGTATTACTTAAGGTTTGTGATTTCTTCCAAAAGTTGCATTATTACAAGTGAACTTAATTATAGATGATAAAATTCAAGTTTTAAAAATGTTGCAGGGGTATCTAATTATAGTTAAATAATTGAATAATAATAGGTTTGCTATGAATAACTTAAAATTTTTTTTTTTTTTTTTTAAGTTGGCAGTAAGAGTATGTGATTCTGAAAAAAAAAAGTTTTTAATTAAAATCTGAAGAAAAATCCAAAAAAGACATACATTTTTTGTACACATCAAAATTATTTGTGACTTTCAAATTCTACATTGTAAAATAAATAATCATTCTTTTTTTTCTTTTTCCTGAAATATCTAATAATAGTTTCATAATACAAATATTTTTTTTAACAAAATCTTTCAAGAAATAACTAATTAACCCCTTCAGACCCACATTTTTTTGCTGGGCAAAAAAAAAAATATATATATATATATATATATATATATATATATATATATATATCTTCGCTGATTTTTACTCAAATACCAGAACAAAGAGCAATTTTTTTGGGTCGGGGATATTTCATGCTTTTATCGGTTATTTTTAATGTTAAAGTTACATCGTTTTTAATGAGAAATGAGCACTTTACGTTTGCCTTTTTGAAGTTGCTTTTTGTCTCAGCCATTTTTAAAGAGCTAAAAATAGCAACGAGGGCGTGCTAAACCTCATGATTTGATTTCGATGGGTAAAGTTCCATCCAATCATCTCCTAAAGGTGGCAATAGCAACTAAATTCAGTGTATTTATTGATTTAAAGGCGCGAACACGTCATGTCCTTCAGCAGCATGCTTAGGTCTGAAGGGGTTAAAATGTTAGTATTGCATTTTATCCCAAAATATCATTCACTTTAATATTGATTTAAAGAAACAATTAATTTTTCTTTATGGAAATATTTTTTCACCATTTGTATGTTATTATTGCATTTTACGGGATAAATTATTTATATACTTTTTTTTTTTTTTTTTTTTTACGTTTGATAGTATTTTTATTTAATTGTTTATTTAAACTACTGAGAACAGTTGATTTTTTTTTTCATTTTGCATGAAATTATTTTAAAGTTTTATAGCTGCCACCTAATGGCCATCAGTAAATATTTAGCGCAATATTTCTTTAAATCTACACATAAATTTGTTAAATTGCTCAGGGTTTGATGAAAGTGGATAAACAATACTAATTTACACAAATGTGCGGCTGAATGGGCACACAAGCAAAATGAAGGGGCTGAGTGCAATAATGGTTTAACCCAGGGGTCCCCAAACTTTTTCCTGTGAGGGCCACGTAGCTTTTCCCTTCTCTGATGAGGGGCCAGGGTCAGTTTGTCACAGAAAAAATGTGACGATTGCAGGAGTGCCTAAATGTAAAAAATTATTGTTTTTCAGAAAGCCAAAATCAAATAACCCTTTCTGGATTCTTCACGGAACAAAAGTAAATCAAATAAAAATAATAATCTAATATAATAATAATAATAAAACTATTAATTAAATAGATAATAACCAAATAACCCTCTCTGAGTTCTTCACAGAAAAAGGCCAGGAAATAAATAACACTATTGAGAAAAAAGAAAAAAAATCAAAATGCTCTCTGGTCTTGTTCAGGGGGCCGGACCAAATGTGGAGGCGGGCCGTATCCGGCCCACGGGCCGTAGTTTGGGGACCCCTGGTTTAACCCTTATAAGTCAAAATTGAAACCACGCCTTGATTTATACCAGTATTAATGTTTTTTCTTCATTTTTTAATTTAGCTTTTTATAAAAATATCAAAATCGAGTTAGCCCACTGTAGTTCTCAATGTCTCAATTGAGTTAAAGCTTGTGAAATAATGATTTTAAAAAAAAAAAAAAAAAAAAAAGAAATATTGTGTGATGTATGTGCCTTACAGTGCATGTCATGCGGCCCCGGGGAAAGAGGCCGTTGCTTCGGCCCCAACATCTGCTGTGTGGAGGGATTTGGTTGCATTCTGGGCTCTCCAGAAACATCTCAATGTGTTGAGGAGAACTACCTGATGACTCCCTGCCAGACTGGGGGGCGACCCTGCGGACGCGAAGGGGGCCACTGTGCTGCTTCGGGAGTCTGCTGTAACTCTGGTAAAAATAACAATGGAAAATGATATCAGTGTCTGTTTGTGTGTGTGGTTAGAATACTTTCCCCGCCTTTTTTGCAGAGAGCTGTGCAGTCGATTCCTCCTGCCTGGGGGAGTTTGAGATGGAGGATCCAGCTCAAACCTCAGCAGGGAGATCACCTGCAGAGGTGCTTCTGCGCCTTCTCCATGTAGCCACCAGAGGACAGACTGAGTACTGAAGACTGTATGTCCCTTCAAGTGCAATCATCTGTCTGGACTGCAAGACAGAGGCTTAACGCGCTCTTTAGGAGTGCAACCTGTCTAAACCGAACAAAGGTCCTAACATCAACTACACACTTAAAGAGCACATTACGCATCCATTTTGCAGAATGCAGCCAGATACACTTGCTTCAAAATACTCACTTCTTTGAGACTCCAAACTTGAAATCTACATTCACCTAATTCAGTGTTTCCCTAACCTCCATGAAGTCAGAGCATATACATTTTACGCAGAGAATGATTTTCAGATAAATTGGAGTGAACTGGATCATTTCCCTTGGCACTGGTTTGTAATCACTCACCTAACTCTTTAAGTGCCTAAATTACAAAATTGTGACAGCTAACATTGCTGACTATAAAAAGTAAGACCTGCAAATAAGACATATGTCGCCTTTTGGTGCAAAGTAGTAACGATACGAGGCACCGTATTTGCAGCTCTGGCTTGTTAAAGTCTGCGATGTTGCTAGTTGAAATTTTGCAACCTTGGCGCTTAAAAGCTTAAGTCACAGCTACTCATGTGTATCGTAACTTGAGTAGAACTCAATTGTCAAATACACACTTGATACTCTGTGGCGAAGAAAATGAACATTTCTCAGGCACTCTTTAAAATGAACAATGTGCATTTGAATCGTATCACTTTTCTTTGATGACAATCTGGTGCACATGTTGTAAACCAACGTCACTACCACAGCATATCAGTGTTTAGGCTCTAATAATAAGTGCATTGTTGTAAATAAATAAAACGACAATTTGAGATGACCTACAATGCCTGGGCAGTTTGTGCAGTGGAGACTATCTGGAAAAATGGAGGGAAAAAAATATTAAAAGTGTACCTTGAAAAGCTTTGAGTTGTATTTGTTCTTTGAGGCTCAAAATGGGGATGCCATATGTCGCAAACACAGTATGTGGATGTAAAGATATGTTTCTCAGCTGAATAAATGATTGGAATGACAGCAACACATTAGAAATGAGGAGCTCATTCATGAGTTTTCTCCATTTTCTGACAAAAACAGGACTCATTGATACAGCTGCGTGCAGTTGAGGCTCCAAGCAAGAAATCCCTGGGGCACCCAGCCATGCATGCTGCAAAAATATGGTTTTTGTGCACATAAATTCATAATAAGCCCTATTCACTGCGATGTCCCTCAACTTCCTGATTACTTCGGGGTTAGCGATAAGAATGTATCTTCAGTATTTCTTCAATGGTGATTGTATGTACTGCTCCATAATCCAACAAAGACATTTAAATTCAAAAGATACAAGTTAACATTGCAGTTTTTCTCACTTACTTTTGCACGTTTATCAGATCAGAATTGAAATTGTCAAAACTACTTGTTCACTCCTCGCAACATCATATCACTAGTGCACATCAAAAAAGCAGTTTCTCATTTCTTTGAGCAAGTTGCAAATGTTTTTCTGCATCCATGCAAATGATTTTGTAAAATTCTCTGCAGTTTCTTACATTATCAGTTGCATCTGTCATGATGGTCAAAATGGATGATCATGGTTCTCCAATGAATAGTCTTACCACCCTCAACATTTAGTCATTACTTCATTGCATAAGTCTTTACATGCAAAATGCATGAACATGTTGTCAAAACATGTCAGCATGTGTGTGCTTATTTCTAAGCATTTTCTTTACTTATTTTAAGTAACTTATTTTAACCTGCCAAAATTTGTGATAGATTGGGACAATGTGTATTTCCACCACTCTAACATAATCAGGGAATGGTTTGCAACCCACAACAGAATGGTAATAAGAGTTCCTCCCACCATACTCCCCATTCCTCAATCCCATAGAAGAATTTTTCTGAACATGGAAATGGCAAATGTATGATCGCCAGCCTCACACTTAGATGACTCTTCTGGATGCCATGAATGCAGCATGCAATGACATCACAGCAGATGCCTGCAAAGGCTGGATAAGGCATTCAAGAAGATTCTTTCCACGCTGTATAAAAAGAGAGGACATCCATTGTGACGTCGATGTGTAGAAAGAATGGGGGGGAAATCCCGACATGTAGCACTCAAACTTAAGTTGTGCCGATCGTTTTATGTTGACATTTGTAATATTGATTTTGTTTTTTTTTCCTTTGTGATACTGTGCTGTTTTTTGCTTGCTGTATCACAGTGACTTGGTCTTTTAGGAAATTGTAAAAGCAGTAAAAGTGTGAAATGAGTCTTGTCAGTCTCTTGCAATCGATCTCCCACACACAATGGTGTAATTTGCAATTTTCATCAAAACTTACATACACCATCTTCAGCATCAGAGCCTACCACCAGAGTAACTGTTCAATTGAGAGTATGACTAAGCAATTTGACTGTCTTGATTGTACACAAATAAACAAGGACTTGTCATTCATGCAGCAATGACATGTTCATTGTCACAGAAATGTACATTTGAGCGATAGACTAAGTATTTTGCACAAAAAATTGGCTTTTGCAGGTAATCCATGATGTTTTGCTACTTGTGTAACATGTTGTAAGGATTGAACAAGTATTTTTGTGCGAATTTCAATTCTGATCTGAGAAACGTACCAAAGCAATTGAGAAAAACTGTAATACTTTTTTCCGTTTGTCTTGATAATGTTATCTGTGATGTTAATGCTGCACACTATGAAACTGCACATCCACAACAACACAGTAATAAAACCCAATGAGCTGTCAAATTTAGATTTTAGCTTTCATTAGATTAGGATATGTGATCAGGAGTTTGATCCACGGTGATAGCTCATACATTGATACTAAAAGGAAATACATCACGAAGGTGAGGCTTTACACACGGGTAGGTTGCTAGCATTATTAGCGTTACTTAACTTCCATTCCCATCTAATCTAGAAAGTTCATTATAGTTAAATTCGAAATATGTATACATTTAGCAAGACAACATATTTCCTTGTCGTAAATAATATTAATCTTCATTATACCTTTCGAAATTTGATTTTTTTCCCTTGTATATCCTGGTGGTTAATATAAACTCAATGAAGTTTCAGAGGGATACACTTCTATCGTAAAACTCAGAAGAGGGTATAACGTCATGTGGACTACCCCTATAAGTAAACGCTACGCTAAGTGAGGCTTGCCTGGCTCTGCCAGACTATTCTCCACTGAGAGAAATAGTCTGGGAACCATCCCATTTACGGCCTTTTCGAGCAGATACAAAATCAATCGACAAATCAGATTCGTTTATTTGCGTGACGTGTTCTTCACGAGCAACGTCACTCTTGCGCGTCGAAAGTCGTCTCTTCAACAACACAGATGGTGAACGGCAGAGCCGAGAATATGTTCCAGTCCACGGTAAAATCAGTTTTAAATGACCAAAAACACATCGACACGAGTCATTGACAACAGTCTGTCTTGCGCTAGCCATGTTGAATAAACTCCGCTCTCTTCGTATGTTTACTTCCGCGCGCAGGTCCCTCGTCCTGCCGTCGCCATTTTACTAACGTCACGTCTGCCCGTCGCTGATTGGTCCACTCCGCTGTCTGTTTGCTGTGGCTTGCTCCGCCCTGGAAATTGTATCCGAGTGAATGGTGGCCAGACTCAATAGCTGGAACAGCGGTGAGTCTGGTGTACCAGGCAAAAGTAAGGCTACATCAAAAGAAAAATATGGTTAGTAGACACTATACTGGTATATAAAACATTTTAATAGAAAACCATTTAAGGTTATAAATAAATAAAGTCAAATAAAATGAACTTACACCCTTAAATGACACACTTACAGTAAGGTCCACTTTACTCAAAATATGCAGACAGCGACAAGTGCAAGTTGCTACAGTAGACTGGGTTAAGGGGGGGGGGGGGGGGGGTTGCTACTGTGGTGCCAGTTTTCAAATGGCCAGTGCTTGTTGTTTCCGTAGAGTACATTTCGGCAGCCCTCGGGGGCCCCTTTAATGGGTGGGGCCACAAGCAACTGTCTGGCTTGCCTCTGCGCTAGCCCCGCCTGTGGCTAGGTGTCCAGGTCCAGCATCATTATAGCATCTGCAGTTCTCCTGCATAAAAGTAACTATTTCTCCTATTTACTGTATCAAGACTTTAGTTTTCACCATGCTGATGCATTATTTTATATACTTGCCGATTTGATTTTTGTAATCTTACAAATTTTGCAGTGTTATTAATTTGCTACCAACCCTCTTATCTGTGGTGCTTCAAATATACAAAACATTGTTATTTTTTCTGTGCAATGACTTTAAATTAAATTTCTCATTTCCTTTGGTAAAGAGCTGAGTTTGAAACTCAGAACAGGCATGATGGCAAATGTTTGGACGGATGGAAATGGATCTTACTGTATTGTGATTCCTGCAAATGATTTAAATAATGAGTTGCCCGCCAAAGTGTCAGAGCAGGTGTGTTTCAACATGTCCACAGATGAAAGTCAGTGTGTGTGCCTGTGGCGATGGGAGTTGTTCCAGTTTGATCACAGATAAATATTGGATCGGGGCCAGTTAGAGTAAACTGGTCCACAAAGTTGCCTTTTCTGATGCTGATTGGCAGTTAGTAATTATTCCAAAAGATTTCAATGCCAAAGGTAAGTGTATTTGTACCCAGTCCAACATCCACATTAACTCAAGGCAGCAGCACCTGGACCTTGTCCAGCTTGACTTGGTGTTGGGTGATACTTCGTTCAAGTCTTGGTCAGACTAGGCGGAGGTGGGTAGAGTAGCCAAAAATTTAAGTAATTTAATTCAAGTAAGAGTAGCATTACTTCAAAATAATATTACTCATGTAAAAGTTTAAGTAGTCATCCAAAAAATGTACTCAAGTACAAGTAAAAAAGTATTCAGTGAAAAGAATACTCAAGTAAGAGTTGTGAGTAACTTCTTACATTTTTGTTTGATTTTTTTTTTTTAACAATATTTTTCTTCTCAGCTGTTGTTATAATGGTACTTTACAATAACCAATTACATCAACACATGAAGCCAAAGAAATACAGAGGAAAAAAACATCATTGAATTCAGCGAGAGAGAAAAAAATGACAGAAATGAAGCGTTATTCGGCCAAAGAAAATGAGTGCCCTCCAGTGGAGAAAATAGTTCCTAGTTTGAATAGTGAATAGTTCCTTCATAGTTCCTATTATGAAATTAAAAGGATCATATCTCCAGCTTTCCATGGTCAATCGGTGCCAAATAAAACTTGGGAGAAAGGTTCAAATCTACACTTTCGAGTCATACTGAGGGCAGTGCTCTATATCAAATACTTCATTTTTTACGGTGCTTTGAATACACCACGTGAACGAACAGGCTGGCGTGATCATAGAACGGCAAGCTTATGTCTGATTGGTATTATGGAGTCGTGATAATTGTTGCGACTTGTCATTGGTGAAATTGGTAGAGCTCCTCTTGGCATCACTGGCAAAAATAAATAAATCCAATATGTAGAATAAAGAGGAAAATTTTAACGACACTTGTACAGGACAAACTAGCAGAGTAAGAGTAGTGTTTTTTTCTTAACAAATCTTGTCAAGTAAAAGTAAAAAGTATGACAGTAAAACTATTCTTAAAACTGCATCTTTCTTAAAAAGTTACTCAAGTAAATGTAACTGAGTACACGTAACGCGTTACTACCCACCTCTGAGCAATGGCAGGGCAAGGCAAATTTATTTGTATAGCATAATTCAAGACAAAGTGATTTAAAGTGCTTTTCATCACATAAAAATCCAAAAACACTGATAAAATGATACATAAAAATCACATTAAATCATCCAGAAAGTTAAAACAAAAACACTTAAATCAGGAAACAGAAATACTACCCCAAAAATTTTGTATGAAAAGCAAAAGTCATAGAACTTGAAATCTGAAGTATATGGGCAATTATGAATACGCACCGTTACATGGTAGTGTTTTTAGCGCTGATTTAAAGGAGCTAACGGTTTCGGCGCACTTCAGAGTTTTAAGGGACAATGACAGCAAAAAGCTTATTAATGTTTATTTCATATTTCATGCGATATTTTATGCTCCTGAATGAAATGGACTGCTTGGATGTGTGTGGAAGCGATCGATTTCTATATTCAATTTTTTTAATCCCACGGCATAAAAATGAGTGACTTCCTGGATTGAGGAGGAATGCTAATGTGACGTTACTCGGGTCAGCATCGCACAATACAGCAGTTCTTTATAGCATGCAGATGGACTGCGGATTCAGCTGATTTTGCGGATTAATTCCTTTATTTTTCGTATCACGCCAGCCAAATGTGCTGCAGGGTTTTGTTGCCGCACTAGGGAGAGGCGTGTGACCCTTTTTGAGTTTGAAAAATTCCCATTCAAGTCTGACAACTGTGGGACCATTGGACTTACGAGGAAGTGAGTAAACATCGTGTTTTGTATTATGACAAATACTGGGATACGTTTTAATAACACATTTTGATAAGGAGGTGGCTTGCATTTTGTAGGTGACCATGCTTCCTGTCCACCGAGAAGGTCACTCGGCCGACGACCGGCGGCTTGTTGCACCCCCCCCTTCGGTCCTCTTTGTGTGACCGCCGGGAGTGTGCTATACTCGGCTTATGCTCGTGCAGTTCTCCATATCTTCCAGACTTCGAACCCCCTCTGCCCTCTTCGTGTGCCCAGCAATAGACCACTATCCGCGGGTTGGCCTCGGGCAGCTACGTGCTCCTCCGACGTCGGCCGGTTTGTCCGGCGGTCATTCTCCAGCTGCTTCCCTGGCAAACGAGCTCTCCTGCCCGCAGCAGGGGAACGACGAGCTGTAACTTGCTCGCCGCTGCGGTGGGGTTGTCGATGGTCTTCACTGATTGGCAACGCCCCCGCCATGTGATATGATCTTGGGTAGTTTTGTGTGACTTTTCACTTCGAAAGGCGAGAATAAGACTTGGAAACGTCGCTCGGTTCGGGTTAGCATGTTGGCTAGCTGTCAAGCCTCCTGGTTCGTTTACGCTCTCCGAAGCTGGGGCAGGGAAATGACAAAAGCCGGACTAACTACGGTGGCATAAAAAATCGTTCAGGAGGTGCAAGAAGTCGACAGTTTTGACCCTTATGGAGTAGTTTTGCCATGTCGTACTGAATAAATGCATTTTTGATATTTCATATTCCATTTTGCACAAGACTGTTATTTGTCATGACCATACCATTTATTTAGCAATTAGGGAAAATACATAGATTTTGACCCTGCCGAAGTCATCCTCCAGCTGGGGGCGCTAGAGCGCTATAATGACAGGCAGGACTATACGGTAGATTAAAAGACTAATTTCTCGTCTGCACTTTGCCAAATTGTTGTATATAGTGGAATCGACTCAAAATATGATTCTAATTCACATAATAATGCTATTTAAGATTTTGTTTATGCTGTCACAGGCACTTTAAGGTAACTTGTTACCGAGGTGAGGAGCATAATAACTGAATGCAGCCTCACCCTGCTTGGAACACACAGCAGACTGGTTGCGGATGACATTAGGGCTCTCGATGCGACATAGGGTCAAACAAATCAAGCATGTATTTTGGTTCAAGGCCATGAAGTGTTTTGTAGACCAGCAGCATTTATAGTCTATCTTGTGACTCACAGGAAGCCAGTGTAACTATTTCATAACCGGTGTTATATGGTCCAGTTTCGTTGTATTTTTAATGACTTTGGCAGCGGCATTCTGTATTAGCTGCAGCTTCCTGGTTGATATTTTGTTTAGACCTGCAAATACACCATTGCAATAGTCCAGTCTACTAAAAATGAATGCATCGATAGGTTTTTCCATATCTTGTTTGGGCAACAAAAAAAAACTTATTCTGGTGATATTTTTTAGGTGGTAATAGGCAGATTGAGTGAAACACTGGTCTGAGTCAATAATTACGCTTTTTAGCCTGGTTTGTAGCTTTAAGTGGCATTGTGCCCAGGTGAGTGCTGATCTTTGACCTTTCCTCTTTTGGCCCAAAAAGAAAGGATATAAATATTCTGTTACTTACTTTAAGTACAGGTTTTGGGGACTTTAGTGTTGTATGTCTGATTGCAATAACAACAAGCGACTATTACCAGGCCGAAGGCCACCTTGTGGTGGCCTCTGAGTTAGAGATGCGATTTCATTTTCCATATACGTCACCTTACTGTGGTCCAAAACATTTTCCCATCAGTGCTATGTGTAAACGTTTTTAGGGTATGAGAAATATTGGCTATCCTGGCACCCTGTGTAGACTTGTTCATGGATTGCTTTAAGGCAAGCCAATAATCTGGTGATTTAGAGGTTTGAAATTTCCACCGGAGAGTTTCGTTTATATTGAACAAGCTCAGCCAAGTTGTGAGAAAACTAGGTGGTAAGGCAATTCTTGATCACTTTCATTTTCACTGGAGTGATTTTCATTAGTTGGGTACGAATACATGGACACTTTGATTTAAAAACTGATCAGAATAAAAATGCTTCATGTACAAACCCCATTTGGAATATTCTAACTCAATCCAGCCCATTCCTATCAAGATTGTATTCCGAAAAAGAGGGATGGTTTATGTTGGTTGATAATCCAATCGGCACACATGAAATTATTATTATTATTATTATTCCAAAATTTCAGAACAAACCGTCTTTACCCCGCTTGTCTTTGACCTATGCGTTTCTTTTATTCCATGAAGCTAGTAGATGCAGAGTGAGCTAAAGACAGGGTAGGCACAACCTAAACTGGTTTGAATCTGAGATGAGCTTGCTGTTGGAGATGTTAAAATATGTTAGGATTGTTGAAGGATTGTGTGATGGGAAAATGGGAAAAATAACAAAATAACACTAACATTTAAAGAGGAAGTTCAGAATTTTTGACATGAGGCTAATTCTTCGAGTTAGCGAGGGTTTAATTAGTCGGTGGAGTTGGTTTTTAACAAATTCTGTGTAGTTTGTTAGTTATTTGTTAGTTTCAGGGCTCCAGAGTGGTTAAGCTAGCACTAGTCAATTGGGCCGACTGATCATGCCAATAAAAAACAACATATGCACATATGAAAGTCATCGATGACCCATTCAATCAATAGTGTTGGCTATGTTTTCAGGATAAAGTTATTAAAACTTACCATTGCATGTCAATAATTGCAGTATGAACAGCAACATTTGTAATCCAGGAGCGCTGCAGAGGAGCAGGGCGGAGTGATATCACATCGATTTCTTTCAACGCTGATTTTTTACGTAGTAGCCAGCAGAAAGTAACCAGTTTATATTGTTCCTCGTTCTTTACAGACAATTTGTGGAAACTTTCCTTTGCCCATTTCTTCTGTCTGTTTCCACGGCGTCTAAATGCGCATTTCAACATGCTCCCAGTGTCAGTTACAGTGCCTTGCAAAAGTATTCGGCCCCCTTGAATCTTGCAACCTTTCGCCACATTTCAGGCTTCAAACATAAAGATATGAAATTTAATTTTTTTTGTCAAGAATCAACAACAAGTGGGACACAATCGTGAAGTGGAACAACATTTATTGGATAATTTAAACTTTTTTAACAAATAAAAAACTGAAAAGTGGGGCGTGCAATATTATTCGGCCCCTTTACTTTCAGTGCAGCAAACTCACTCCAGAAGTTCAGTGAGGATCTCTGAATGAGCCAATGTTGTCCTAAATGACCAATGATGATAAATAGAATCCACCTGTGTGTAATCAAGTCTCCGTATAAATGCACCTGCTCTGTGATAGTCTCAGGGTTCTGTTTAAAGTGCAGAGAGCATTATGAAAACCAAGGAACACACCAGGCAGGTCCGAGATACTGTTGTGGAGAAGTTGAAAGCCGGATTTGGATACAAAAAGATTTCCCAAGCTTTAAACATCTCAAGGAGCACTGTGCAAGCCATCATATTGAAATGGAAGGAGCATCAGACCACTGCAAATCTACCAAGACCCGGCCGTCCTTCCAAACTTTCTTCTCAAACAAGGAGAAAACTGATCAGAGATGCAGCCAAGAGGCCCATGATCACTCTGGATGAACTGCAGAGATCTACAGCTGAGGTGGAAGAGTCTGTCCATAGGACAACAATCAGTCGTACACTGCACAAATCTGGCCTTTATGGAAGAGTGGCAAGAAGAAAGCCATTTCTCAAAGATATCCATAAAAAGTCTCGTTTAAAGTTTGCCACAAGCCACCTGGGAGACACGCCAAACATGTGGAAGAAGGTGCTCTGGTCAGATGAAACCAAAATTGAACTTTTTGGCCACAATGCAAAACGATATGTTTGGCGTAAAAGCAATACAGCTCATCACCCTGAACACACCATCCCCACTGTCAAACATGGTGGTGGCAGCATCATGGTTTGGGCCTGCTTTTCTTCAGCAGGGACAGGGAAGATGGTTAAAATTGACGGGAAGACGGATGCAGCCAAATACAGGAACATTCTGGAAGAAAACCTGTTGGTATCTGCACAAGACCTGCGACTGGGACGGAGATTTATCTTCCAACAGGACAATGATCCAAAACATAAAGCCAAATCTACAATGGAATGGTTCAAAAATAAACGTATCCAGGTGTTAGAATGGTCAAGTCAAAGTCCAGACCTGAATCCAATCGAGAATCTGTGGAAAGAGCTGAAGACTGCTGTTCACAAACACTCTCCATCCAACCTCACTGAGCTCGAGCTGTTTTGCAAGGAAGAATGGGCAAGAATGTCAGTCTCTCGATGTGCAAAACTGATAGAAACATACCCCAAGCGACTTGCAGCTGTAATTGGAGCAAAAGGTGGCGCTACAAAGTATTAACGCAAGGGGGCCGAATAATATTGCACGCCCCACTTTTCAGTTTTTTATTTGTTAAAAAAGTTTAAATGATCCAATAAATTTTGTTCCACTTCACGATTGTGTCCCACTTGTTGTTGATTCTTGACAAAAAATTAAAATTTTATATCTTTATGTTTGAAGCCTGAAATGTGGCGAAAGGTTGCAAGGTTCAAGGGGGCCGAATACTTTTGCAAGGCACTGTTACTCAGCAGACTGATGCTGCATTCGAGGATGGTGGGAAGTCAGAGTTTCCAACCTCCGATCTGGAAAAATATCATTAGAGCGCCTCCACTATTTGATCGCTTACGAGAAGTACGTTTACTGGAGGTCAAAATGTCTTTTCATGGCCAAAAGGAAGAAAATGATAACTTCTCGCAATCAGCCATCTTTGCTGTTTGTTGCTTGGAATGCTTTGAGGTTGCAGCTTGTATCCTCCGAGTGAGATAAGTCCGACTTCCCACCTTCCTTGAAAGCAGCGTGAGCACGAGTGGCCGAAGCTCTCCTCTCTATTGTGGTTGCATTACTCATCCCAAAAAAATAGTCCTGCAGAATGAAATGAATTATGACCGTTTTTTTGTGACATTGTTTTGGCCGCATGGGTGTTTTGGAACAATGACCTGCATTTTAAATTTATTTGTCTATGTTGGATCTGTTCGTTGATCTGTATGGTTCTTATTGGCATGCTAAATTGGCCCCATTGACCCGCGCTACCTTACCCACTCTGGAGCCCTGAAACTAACAAATACTTACAAACTGCACGCAATTTGTTGGAATAAACTCCACCAACTAATTGAACCCCCGCTAACTTGACGATTAAGCCTAATGTCAAAAATTCTGAACTTCAGCTTGAAGGTCGAAATGGATAGAGTAATGTTTCATTGACAATGAATTCAATACGATGGCTTATTCTTCTTCTGCTATTTCCGGTGTTTGGTTATGCTGCCTTCAAATGCTCTGGGAAAGGTGAACCTTACCACAACCTTACCTTGGCTTACTACATTGGTAATTACAAGTACACCCAGTTCATGTGATTTTTTTTGTCATAGCAAAAAAAAAAAACATAGCAGACACAGACTTCATTTTAGTTTGTTGCATAAGCAAAATTGTTTTAGACATATTAATTCAATATAAGAAGAAGAGATTCCTTAAAAATGCATTTTTCTACAAGTTTTTTGTTTGTAACTGAACAATTTAAGGAACACTTACTTGAAAAATAAGAATTTTATTAAAATGTACACCTCATTATTATGCTGGCATAAAAAACGTGCTAATTGACAATAAATCTTTTTTAAAGCTTAGTTTCTTGTCATTTTTAACATAATTAAGACAGCACATGAAGTCAGCATCAATTTGCACGTCAAAATAATTTGTTCCGATCTAAGGTCTGATGCATGAACACACTAGTCCTTTTTTTAGTGTCCATGAAAACAGTGCATCATAATTTTAATTCGATCATAATTAATTCGGCCACAACACAGCACCGACACCATGCTTATCAAAGTCCTAAATGATATTCGTCGGAATACCAATGCAGGAAAATCATCTGTTCTGCTACTATTGGATCTTATCGCCGCGTTCGACACGGTTGATCACAACATACTACTCAGCAGATTGGAACAGTGGGTAGGGCTTACTGACACTGTTCTTCAGTGGTTCACATCCTATTTACATAATAGGGATTTCTTTGTGTCAATCGGTAACCATAAGTCAGAACGAACCAAATTCACGTGTGGAGTCCCTCAAGGGTCATTTCTTGGACCACTCTTATATAACATCTATATGCTTCCCCTATCTCAGATTATGGAACAGTATGACATCTCCTATCACACCCATGCAGATGACACACAACTCTACATTTCTGTTTCCCCACATGATTATAGTCCCTTAGTCTCCCTGAGTAAATGCATTCATCAAATCAATGAATGCATGTGCCAGAATTTTTTCCAGTTAAATGTGGAGAAGAAGAAGTGATGATTTTTGGGCCAAAAAAGGAAAGGTCAAAGATAAGCAGGCACCTTAGCACAATGTCACTTACAGCTACAAATCAAGTCAGAAATCTTGGCGTAATTATTGACATAGACCTCAAATTTGATAGCCATTTAAAGTCTGTCTCTAAATCTGCTTATTACCACCTAAAAATATAGCCAGAATTAAGGGGCTTCTGACTCAACAAGACATGGAAAAACATATGCATGCATTCATTTTCAGCAGATTGGACTTTTATATATGGACTGTATATTTACAGGTCTTGATTAAAAATAAAAATCAGTCAGGAAGCTGCAGCTAGTACAGAATGCTGCAGCTAGAGTCCTCACAAATACAAGGAGACTTGACCACATTACACTGGTTTTGAAATCGTTATACTGGCCTCCAATGAGTCAAAGGATAGACTATAAAATACTACTGCTCGTCTAAAAAACACTTAATGGCCTTGGACCAAAATACATGCTTGATTTGTTAGATTTCTATGAAACATCTAGACCCCTAAGGTCGTCTGGAACCAGTCTCCTTTATGTTCCAAGAACAAGAACCAAGCAGGGTGAGGCAGCATTTAGTTATTATGCTCCTCTCCTCTGGAACAAGTTACCTGAAGGTCTGAAGTATGCTCAAACTGTTAGCTTCTTTAAAAAACGCTTTTGTTTAACACTGCATATCCATAACTGTCTATATACACTCACCGGCCACTTTATTAGGTATACCTGTCCAACTGCTCGTTAACGCGTAATTTCTAATCAGCCAATCACATGGCGGCAACTCAGTGCATCTAGGCATGTAGACATGGTTTAAGACAATCTCCTGCAGTTCAAACCGAGCATCATTATGGGGAAGAAAGGTGATTTGAGTCACTTTGAACATGGCGTGGTTGTTGGTACCAGAAGGGCTGGTCTGAGTGTTTCAGAGACTGCTGATCTACTGGGATTTTCACGCACAACCATCTCAAGGGTTTACAGAGAATGGTCCGAAAAAGAAAAATTATCCAGTGAGCGGCAGTTCTGTGGGCGGAAATGCTTTGTTGATGCCAGAGCTCAGAGGAGAATGGCCAGACTGGTTCGAGCTGATAGAAAGGCAAAAGTGACTCAAATAACCACCCGTTACAACCAAGGTAGGCAGAAGAGCATCTCTGAACGCACAGTACGTCGAACTTTGAGGCAGATGGGCTACACCAGCAGAAGACCACGCCAGGTGCCACTCCTTTTAGCTAAGAACAGGAAACTGAGGCTACAATTTGCATAAGCTCATCAAAATTGGACAATAGAAGATTGTAAAAACGTTGCCTGGTCTGATGAGTCTCGATTTCTGCAGCTACATTCGGATGGTAGGGTCAGAATTTGGCGTCAACAACATGAAACCATGGATCCATCCTGCCTTGTATCAACGGTTCAGGCTGGTGGTGGTGGTGTAATGGTGTGGGAAATATTTTCTTGGCACTCTTTGGGCCCCTTGGTACCAATTGAGCATCGCTGGAACGCCACAGCCTACCTGAGTATTGTTGCTGACCATGTCCATCCCTTTATGACCACAATGTACCCAACTTCTGATGGCTACTTTCAGCAGGATAATGTGTCATGTCATAAAGCTGGAATCATCTCAGACTGGTGTCTTGAACATGACAATGAGTTCAATGTACTCAAATGGCCTCCACAGTCACCAGATCTCAATCCAATAGAGCATCTTTGGGATGTGGTGGAACGGGAGATTCACATCTTCATGTGATGTAAAGCACTTTGAATTGCCTTGTGTTGAATTGTGCTATATAAATAAATTTTCCTTGCCTTGCCCTCAAAGACTGATTGGATTTGGAACTTTGGTGAAATAAACATAGCCATTGGCAGCCAGCGAGGGCCTGTGAGGCCTGCATTTCAAGCTTCATCCCACTATCTTTGGTAATAAATACGGTCAAAAATTCAGAAATGCTTTACAGCTCACAATATTATCTGCTGCAGGATTTTTTTTAATCAACTCTTGGATTGTAACCTTTGAGTCAAACCTGTCATGTCTACTTGTTTAATTTATGTGAAAGCCGTTGACTTCACTCTCAACCAATCCAGCTGTTGCATGTCAGCACCTGTTTCAGTGTTGTGGGATTTTTTGCCAGCGTCACTACAAAGCCAGGTACACAAGTAGTATATAAAAAGTGGAAGAGCACGTTTTCTTTAGCTCACGTTCTCTGCCATTATGGATCTGAAAGTGGTCGTGCTGACCTTGTGCCTCGTTGCTTTGGCCATTGACTCTACTGAAGGTAAACTTTGTACTTCTATGTAAACTCTAAATAAAAGAAATAAGCTAAACAGTGTGATCATTAGAACTGAGAGATGCATTTTTTGGAATATGCAGATTTAGTTTCATTTAATAATATGCAAACTTGCATGCTTAAATCAACTTTGTCGGATGTCCATCCAAGCATCCATCCATTTTCAATACCATTTTTCCTCACAGCGTAGTCAAGCTAAATTTGGGATAAAAGGAGGTTACAAATATTTTTTAGTCATTGTTTTCAGAAAAAAGAAATAGGATGACATTTGTATGACATTAACAGTGGGGCCAATAAGTATTTAGTCAACCACTAATTGTGCAAGTTCTCCTATTTGAAAATATTAGAGAGACCTGTAATTGTCAACATGGGTAAACCTCAACCATGAGAGACAGAATGTGTGTGGGGGGGGGGGAATTACATTGTTTGATTTTTAAAGAATTTATTTGCAAATCATGGTAGAAAATAAGTATTTGGTCAATTCCAAAAGCTCATCTCAATACTTTGTTACGTACCCTTTGTTGGCAATAACGGAGCCCAAATGTTTTCTGTAACTCTTCACAAGCTTTTCCCACACTGTTGCTGGTATTTTGGCCTATTCCTCCATGCAGATCTCCTCTAGAGCAGTGATGTTTTGGGGCTGGCAACACGGACTTTCAACTCCCTCCTCACCCCGTCGCATCAAAATGATAACAAGAACGGTGAGCAAAAATCCCAGAACCACACAGGGGGACCTAGTGAATGACCTACAGAGAGCTGGGACCACAGTAACAAAGGCTACTATCAGTAACACAATGCGCCCCCAGGGACTCAAATCCTGCACTGCCAGACGTGTCCCCCAGCTGAAGAAAGTACACGTCCAGGCCCGTCTGCGGTTCACTAGAGAGCATTTGGATGATCCAGAAGAGGACTGGGAGAATGTGTTATGGCCAGATGAAACCAAAATAGAACTTTTTGGTAGAAACACAGGTTCTCGTGTTTGGAGGAAAAAGAATACTGAATTGCATCCGAACAATACCATACCCAATGTGAAGCATGGGGGTGGAAGCATCATGCTTTGGGGCTGCTTTTCTCCAAAGGGACCAGGACGACTGATCTGTGTAAAGGAAAGTATGAATGGGGCCATGTATCGAGAGATTTTGAGTGAAAATCTTCTTCCATCAGCAAGGGCATTGAAGATGAGACGTGGCTGGGTCTTTCAGCATGACAATGATCCCAAACACACAGCCAGGGCAACAAAGGAGTGGCTTCGTAAGAAGCATTCCAAGGTCCTGCAGTGGCCTAGCCAGTCTCCAGATCTCAACCCCATAGAAAATCTGTGGAGGGAGTTGAAAGTCCGTTGTGCCCAACGACAGCCCCAAAACATCACTGCTCTAGAGGAGATTTGCATGGAGGAATGGGCCAAAATACCAGCAACAGTGTGTGAAAAGCTTGTGAAGAGTTACAGAAAATGTTTGCCCTCCATTGCCAACAAAGGGTACATAACAAAGTATTGAGATGAGCTTTTGGTGTTGACCAAATACTTATTTTCCACCATGATTTGCAAATAAATTCTTTAAAAATCAAACAAAGTGATTTTCTGTTGTTTTTTTTTTCCACATTCTGTCTCTCATGGTTGAGGTTTACCCATGTTGACAATTACAGGCCTCTTGAATATTTTCAAGTGGGAGAACCTGCACAATTAGTGGTTGACTAAATACTTATTTGCCCCACTGTATATTGAGTTAATAACGTAACTTACTGCATGCATATACTGTACCTGTACAGGGTCGTTCTCTAATCACAGTAAAACATACTGTATTGAGAAATGAATACCTCACTAACAGGGTCAAGCAAATATTATCAATTATTATTTTTGTAAAGGAGGGTGTGTTTTCTACAGTCAAATTAGTCAAATTAAATATTGCGGCCTTGAGGCCACTACAACGAGTAAAGCTGAGTGATGATAATGGCATGATAGATGTCGAGTTCGTCCTGATTCATTTTCCGAATGTAATGTCTGCTTTCAACACAAATCCAGCCTATTTTGGACATTGAATTAAATGTCCTTCATTTGTTCTCCAATTCAAGGTGGCATCAGTAAATGCTGCATGAATACCCGAAAGACTGTCCCGAAGCTGGTGCTTAGGAAGGTCCAAACATGGTACATGCAGGACAGCAGTGGCCCTTGTGACATTGACGCTCTTGTGTAAGCTCCACCGTATCCTCAATGACTTTTTATTTATTGTTTTCACGCATTATAGCAAAGTAGAATCTTTTCTCACACAGCTTATATGTGGTTGTCTGGAAGAAGCCCATTTGTGTTCATCCCAACATGGAGAAAGACCTGAAAAGAGTTCTGAAGATGAAGAAGATGAGGCTGGGAAAAACACACTGACAAGTCAAAGGAAAGGGTTCATGTGAATTCAATTACACGTTTAGTTTTTTTTTTTTTCATTGGGGTAAATATCACTGATGACTTCTGCTATTCCATGATTTTAGTGTCAGTAATTCCTGTTCATGCCTTTTCCTGCCAATATGGTCTTTAAGGGCTTGCAGACCGTCTGGGCCGTTCTTTTGTTTTTATGATGCTAAACACTTTCTTCTTATTGCTTCTGCTGGACATTGTTTTACTTGCAAATAAACTCAACCACTTCAATATTAGGCATCTGCAATTCACTGCATTTGATCGACATGGAGGTGGGGAATGATTATCACCTGAATATCATTTTGAATCATTCTGAATTCCAGTTTCCATGCTAATGTATTGGTGCACTCACAGACAAAAAGTAGTTGAGCATCAGTCAACATCATTTCTGCTTGCCTAGTCGAGCACTGGTACATTTCGACTCTCACCAGCAGAGACTTGTTTTTTCACTCGCTTCGGACTTTAGGCCCACTTCAGCTGCTCCTCTCTTTCTCCTCTCCCTTATCTTTTTTTCTGTTCTCACTCAGGTTCAACCATCAGGATTGTAATCCAATTCAATAAATTTCTATGAATAATTTCTGTTCATTCATTTATCCATTTTTATTTTCCCTGTGACGAAAGTTTTTCACTCCTTACCCACGTTTAGTTTTGCATAAATATTGATGACATTGGTCAATGAAGTGTACTAAAAATAAGAAAGTTGGTGCACCACAGAAGTCTTTTAAAGTGTTCTGAAGACGGTACACAAGAAAGCCTGGCCGTCTCATCAGACCATAGGACATGGTTCCAGTAATCCATGTGCTTTGTTGACATGTCTTCAGCTAACTATTTGCGGGCTTTCTTGTGTACCTTCTTCAGAAGAGGCTTCCTCCTAGGGTGAAAGCCATTCACACCAATTTGATGTAGAGTGCGGCGTATGGTCTGAGCACTAACAGGCTGTCCCCCACCTCTTCAATCTCTGCAGCAATGCTGACAACAGTCCTATAACGAGCCACATGACATTTTGGAGGGAAAAGGACAAGCAGTACTCAATTTGGACATTTAGGGAAGTACGTATTTACTAAGGGGTGTACTCACTTTTGTTGCCAGGGGTTTAGATATTAATGGCTATATTTTGAGTTGTTTTGAGGGGGAAATAAATTAACTCTATTATACAGTATAAGCTACACACAGACTACTTTTCGTTGTGTCAAAGTTTCATTTTGTCAGTGTTGTCCCATGAAAAGATATACTTAAATATCTACAGAAATGCGAGGGGTGTACTCACTTTTGTGATACACTGTAGTTCTGGAAATAGAGCTTTCAGGTTTCACTTCAATACCTGGGTTAATGTTAACTGCATTTTGTGCATAATGTTACGATGACTGAAAATAATATTACAAATTAGGCCTCTGCCTTGTTTTTTGATAAACAGTCAGTCCTACTCCACTACTGTGCATATTTTATTGCCGTTTATGATGGTGGTACTTGGAGAGGTATTATTTTTTTAAGTAGTTCTGCTCCAATAATGTATCACTGCTGGAGGGCTATTGTACAAATCACGTGGACCAATTCCGTTGGTGTAGTACCTATACATTGCAAGGACACATGAAAAGTTTCTCCCACCTTTTGCAAATTTATGGTGCATATTATTTTTAAGAAACATTTTCCAGAAGACTCATGTACAGCATTGTGACCATTGTCCTCGTAGCTGTGACCGCTACAAAGGTAAATTGAGTCTGAAAACATTTTTGAAATGAAAAAAACATGGCAGGATTGTCTGTTTTCCATGTGTGACCTGGCCTTCAATGTGGAAGGCTACGCATTCATCTTGCTTAGTGACGTCTTTACAGCAGCAACTAGCATTAACACCAGACAGAAGATTGGCACAAAGGTAACAAGCCTTTATTCATTGACAAACAGATTCAATAGTGAGCTTTTCCCTGCTTACTGTGTAAGAAACTCTTAATAACTAAACACTAAATAAAAATACTTGTCTAAGTATTTGTTTAAGCTAATATTAGCTAATTGTTGATTACGCCTCTTTGATCCCAGTTGTTAACCAAAACAATGGTATACCCAGGAACACTTGAGGTTTTGGAAGATGTGTACCTTTACTAAGTTGCACTTTTAAAGTTGTACTATGCTTTGACAAGAGTGTCTTCTAAATAGAATCTGATATGTAAGTTCTTGTCATTTTCCTGCATTCCTCCACATCTATCCATTTTCAACATCGCCTTTCCTGCTCAGGGTAGCAGGGTGCTAGATCCTACCCCAGCTGTGGTTGACTGGACTCAGAACTGGTCTTTGAATTGAATAAACATTAGCACACACAATCACACTGTCCCTGATCCTACAGAGCTTACCCTGATGCCAGATGACTACAGCATCAGTGAATTTTCCCTCCATAATAATTTTAAAAATCTTGTGTCATTCTGAATATTCCCTTGACAAACCTTGATGCCAATTGGTTAATTTGCAAAAGAACTTACGCATTTCACTTATTGGCTGCCATTGACGGTGATCCAATCCAGGGGCGTTACTGGGAGGGGGGGAGCAGTGCCCACCCATGGACACGGTCTGCCCACCCAAAGAAAACTGGTTGTAGCACTAACTAACTAAAAAATTGAAATTAAATGTTGGTTTTGTTCCTAGGGAGCGCTACAGACATTTACGCATATTTTGATTTTTTTTTTTTTTTTTTTTTTTTTTTTTTTTTACATTTTATCAAAGTTTTCACCAGTGTTCACCTTGCTGTTGAGTTTGGTGAGGTTTGAAGCATTCTGAGGGGTCAAAGTAGGGCTCAAAGCATCGGCGGGACAAAGAATGATTGCTAGGGGGCGCTATATAGTGTATTTGAAATTTGTTTATACACTGTATCAAAGATTGCACCTGTTTTGACCTGCCTTTTGAAGCATTCTAAGGGGCTCAAATTGAGCTCAAAGGGGCTGCGGAACAAAGAATAACTATAATAATAATTATTATTATTATAAAACAGAGGAACCACAATAGGTTACCTAAAAAAAAACATTGTCACCTGCATGTCCACACTAGTGTTGTATCAGTTGCGAACGATTCGTTCTTTTTGAACGAATTGTTTGGGTGAACGAGACCGAACTAATCACCATCTGCACTGATTCGTTCTATGAAGTTGGGGCTTGTTTAGTTGCGTGGGAGGGCGTTGAGCAAGCGGCAGCGTCTTCTGACATCGCACACGACCAATCAGACACCAGCCTCATTGCGTGCAGGGGAGGGAGCGGAAACAGAATCAGGGCGTCTGTCACTCACTTCCACGTGTGGCCAATAAGCAGCCAGCGTGCAGACAGGGGGGCAAGACTGAGTTATGTCCTCCGGTTCCTGACCTAGCTTGCTGCTAACTTGACTTTCCAGTAATGCGGTGAACGAGTCAAAAAATGAAAAGAAATGACTTTGTCACATATTTGTTAATGTGGAGCCTATCATATGCTGCTCAAACAGACAAAAACACCACACAAACCTAGAGAGCATGGTTTAGTGTACTACTTTTCTCATTAGACTCGGGACTACCTATGACCACATGCTATCAAGTTTACAGTAGTTTAAAACACGGATAGCTACGAGGCAAGCAAAAGCTGAACTGCGGTCGCGTGACGGCAGTGAAGGGGGCAGAGAACTGTCACTATATGGAGGCTTCATGGCAGCGATATTTACCTCATATGTGCACAGAAAAAAAGAATATTTAGTATGACCACCATAATACTGATTTGCAATGAAATTGTATATACATGTCATTTTTTTCCGAGTGTTTTATTTTTTTTGTGTGTGTGTCAGAGCGTGGCGGGTGTTGGTTGGTTTGACAAATTATGTCCATCCGTCCATCATGTGCTACTCATGCGCCCAAAAACAACGCACGCGGACACGGGAGATGTCGCAATATGGCTACATTTTTCTTAACAGATCAATGAGAGTAGAAAGGCAACATCGTAAAGAGCAAACAATTATTTCTCGTCAGCATTTGGAGATCTGAGATGAGAGGATGACAGGGGAGCTGAACGGGTTATTTTGTTAATACCAGTGCAAAATTCAATACGATCATCTTAATACTGATTTGCAATTAAACTGTCAAATATCAAAATGTAGTATTGTTTTCATTTCAGAGCAGCACATTTGACAACTAGCTATTTACACTTTAGTTTTAACAATAGTGACCAAAAATAATAGTGATGAGCATAAAAACAAAAATACAACAGAGCGAGAGGTAAATATGATGTGTTGGTCGTTCCATATTTAGAAATTAAACTTTCGATTTATTCTTATTTTCGTGACAGCAAGCATGCCGCGTTGGCTCGTAGCAGCAGCATTGTATATGTGATCAAGATCATGCTAAAGAAAGTCCGTGCGCCCCTGACCCCAAACCCCCACTTCCCCCACAAAAGGAAAATGTTTAACCGTGTCCTAAATCGAAATGCAAGCACGAGCCATGACTTTGATCCCAAAGAAATAGGACAGACGACGCGGAAGTTCTCCCTCGCTTTTGCAGCAGCGGGAGGGAGACGAGGCTGGGAAAGTAGAATATATATCGCCTGTCACTCATTTCTGAAACTACGACGAGCGGCCAATGAGGAGCCTGTGTGCAAGAGAGAGGGAGGGACCAAGCAATGTCACTTCCCGTTCAGTTATTACTGAGAAGCGGTCTTTGGTGATTCGTTCGGCAACGTCACTTCCCGTTCACTAACCGAACGATTCATTTGGGCGGGGAGGGAGAAGAGGGGGGCGAACGATTCGTTGAACGATTTGTTTGAACGAGTCTTTTTACTGAACGAACTAAAATGGATTCGTTTCAAGTGAACGACAGATCCCGTCACTAGTCCACACTGCTCAGTTATGGATGTGTTCTAAGTCAAATAAAATCAAATCAAGTTTTATTTGTTTAAACCAAATCACAACAACAGTCATACCAAGGAGAAAACAAAACATGTTTTAAGGTGCAGTAGCCCTACGCTGGATTTCGACCTATTTGAGCATTGCAGGTTTTTTTTTTTTTTTTTTTTGCCCCCCCCAGGTAAGACTAATGCCCACCCACACCTGGCATCCTGGTAACACCACTGATCCAATCCATCTGAACTGAAAGGGCTGGAAATGGAACTGGCAGCGATCATTCGCTGCCACCCCCATCCAATTCAAATGGATTTGACGTCTATCATTGTCGATAGATGCCAGTGAATTAATTCCAGTTTTGCATATGAATAAAACAGCCGGAAAACTTTTCACTACAGTTGCCCCCTGCTATGCATGCACTTGTTTTCTCTACCTGATCTTGTGACCAGAGTGTGTACCTATTCAAGTTTGTTCTTTTGATATATTCCATCATCCAGTGCAGGTATCATATTTCCCCACTCACCACCAGTCGTGGGAGCAATAAAAACAAGAATACACTGATGACGTGACTAGCTAATAAGCCTACTGAGAACAGTATAAGCTAATCATCCATCTGTTGTGTGAAACTGAGCAGGTGAGCATTTTTTTTTTTTTAATATTGTTTAATTACTTGCCACATGTTCAACATTCCTGCTACGAAGGAAATACTGTAATAATTTCATTTCCAAAAGAATGAGGCCGTAGCTTTTGATGGCATCTGTTTAGGTAGAAACTTACGCTTGGACAAACATCCTATTCCTCAGAACTTAGTGAATTATCCCAATTCTGATTTATATATTAATCAGAATTAATTAATTCTGACAAATTCTGACAAATTTTTAGTATATCCAATCAGAATTAATTAATTCAGTAATTTCAGTACATCCAATCAGAATTAATTAATTCTGATATACTGAAATATAAATAATACTATACTTGATCACGGGGAAATGACCTCTCCTCAATTTGTGCTATTTAATCCGATGAAATTTGCCTGCCTTTACTATTTGATCATTAGAAATCCCCAATGTTCTGCTCTTGAAGTGTCCATTGCTGATAAGCATTACAGGTAAAAATAATTAAATGTAGATATATAGGAAAAGAACACACGACCAGATTGTTGAAGAATGCATGAGTGTTCATAGAATGAGATAAGGAAAGAGTACAGCAATATGGTTTTTTGAAAGCCTTCCATTTACTTGAAAGTCTTCAACCCAGCCAACTGCAGGACACCGAGTGGCAGTGGCCTCCTGAGAGACTGGAACCTGAATCCAGCGCCTTGGACCGCTCGGCCACACTACCCTGTTTTGCACATCCAATGCACATACCTTAAGAAATTCATCCATGGTTTCTGTTGAGAATTGTTTGTCAAAAGCAGTCAACAACCCATAACCCAGAGGTCGATGGATTGAAACCATCCTCTACTATTTAGACCTGTATCTTCTTTGGCACAGTGCTGCGGGCAAAATATCCATTAAATAAATACTGTAATTTTGTCCTGAATACATTTAACGTTTAAAGCACGGGTCCCCAAACTACGGCCCGCGGGCTGGATACGGCCCGTGGCCATGTCTGGTCCGGCCCCCTGAAAAATAAAAAAAAAATTTTAAATTGGGTTTTGTTTTTTTTTTTTTTCAATAGTGTTATTTATTTCCTGGCTTTTTTCTGTGAAGAACCCAGAGAGGGTTATTTGGTTATTATCTATTTAATTAATAGATTTATGATTATATTATATTATATTATATTATATTATATTATATTATATTATATTATATTATATTATAATTATTTTTATTCTATTTACTTTTGTTCCGTGAAGAATCCAGGAAGGGTTATTTGATTGTGGCTTTCTGAAAAACAGTACATTATTACATTTAGGCACTCCTGCAATCGTCACACCTTTTCTGTTACAAACTGACCCTGGCCCCCCATCAGAGAAGGGAAAAGTTATGTGGCCCTCACAGGAAAAAGTTTGGGGACCCCTGGTTTAAAGAAACACGTGGTAATTTTTCAGTTTTGATCCATTTTAGCGACACCGGTGGACAAAAGCCTTAAAGTGCTTGTGACACGAAAAAGCATGTTTATTTCATAACACACGCGGTATTTTATGCTCCTGAATGATATGGACCGCTTGGATGTGTGTGGAAGCGATCGCTATATTTATTTAGTTTTTTGAATCCCGCGCCAGGAAAATGAGTGACTTCCGGCTTCGGTCTCGCATTGAGGAGGAGGGCGCTGTGACGTGTACGGTAGAAGACGTCCTCTTCACGCTACAGTGTACTGTTGTGTATGAGGACGAAGGATTCAGCTGATTTTGCGGATTAATACTTTTATTTTTTGCATCAAGCCAGCCAAACGGCTGCAGAAAAATCATTCTGTATGCGGGTTAGGCGTATGCGCCTTTTTGGAGTTTCAAAAGGTTCCCATTCACCGTGGATATTTACTGTGGGACCATTGGACTTACAAGGAAGTGAGTAAACATCTTGTTTTGTATTATGTCAAATACGAATACAGTGATTACAAAGTAAACACTATAAAATTCCTTTAAATAAAGGACTACTTACGTTTGATCATTGATAGGCATGTAAAAAGCTATCCTCACGCTCATTAGCAGTTAGCTATTAGCACGTTAGCTACACAACAATTCCAGCCACCCTCCTCCAGGGAACGAACTGTAAATTGCTCTCCGCCGGGCGGTTTGCCGATCCGCAAAGAAACTCGACAACCGGGTCGTCATGTCAAATAATCCAGGCTAGTTATGTGTGATTTTCCACTTTGAAGACTTTGAAACATCCCTCGGTTCGGGTTAGCATGTCGGCTAGCCGTCACTCCTTCTGGTCTGTTTACATTCTCCGAAGCCGGGGAAGGGAAATGACATATGTCCGATTTAGGTGTCATAAAATATCGTTCGGCAGGTGTGACAGTAAAGGTAAAGTCGACTGTTTTGACCATTATGGAGTAATTTTGCCATGTCGTCTTGAATAAATGGATTTTTATTATTTTATATTCCATTTAGCACAAGTTATTTGTCATGACCATGCCATTTATTTAGCAATTGGGGAAAGTACTTGGGTAAAAAGAATATCCTGTAAAAATATTGAAGTAAAGAGACAGAAACAATGACATTTTGCCGCTCTCTTCGTCGCGTTTTCCTCATTGTGAATAGTTCCCCCTCGACGGGCTGACTGGTCCTTCTCAAGCCATTTATATAGCTATTGGGGAAAATACTTGGATAAAAAGAATATCCTGTAAAAATATTGGGAGTAGAGAGACTGAAACAATGACATTTTGCAGCTCTCTTCGTCTCGTTTTCCTCGTTCTGAATAATTCCCCATCAATGGGCTGAATAGTAAAACCAATGAGCCTAGTCTACCGCTGACGTCATCCACCTGTTGGGGACGCTAAAGCCCTATAATTGTAGGCGTGGCTAACCGGCAGATTAAAAGACTAATTTCTCTTCATCTGTGCTTTGCTAAATTGTTGTATATGGTCGAATCGTCTCAAAATATGATTCTAATTCACATAATAATGCCATTTAAGACTTTTTTTCTGGTGTCGTATGCTTTAAGGAAGACTGCGTTTCCCAAGAGGACCAGCGCTGCGTTTCCCATGAGGACTAGCACACACACACAAAGTGTCGTGAACTCATCAATTAATCAAAAATCAATCTCCCGATCGCCATCATTTCTGTGTCCAGCTGCTGTGTGACGGATGAACAGTAATAAAGAAGTGAATCTAGTTGTTGCTGAACAATAGTATATGACGGTTAGCAACCGTGTGGCTACCCCCCCAACAGAACTTGTTAGCGTTGGGCAACACGGGGGAATGTACGCCGTAAAGCAGTCAGCACATTTGTAGTTTTTTTTATGTGCGGCAGGGTTCCTGCCACCCAGAGGTGGGTAGTAACATGTTACATGTACTTCGTTACATTTACTTGAGTAACTTTTTGAGAAAAATGTACTTCTAAGACTAGTTTTAACAAGCCATACTTTTTACTTGAGTAGATTTGTGAAGAAAAAAACACTACTCTGCAACTTTGGACTACAAAAGAGTCGTTACATTTTTCCTCATGATTTTATATAAATATATATACAGTTGTGGTCAAAAGTTTACATACACTTGTGAAGAACATAATGTCATGAATCTCTTGAGTTTCCAGTTATTTCTACAACTCTGATTTTTCTCTGATAGAGTGATTGGAACAGATACTTCTTTGTCACAAAAAACATTCATGAAGTTTGGTTCTTTTATGACTTTATTATGGGTGAACAGAAAAAAGTGATCAAATCTGCTGGGTCAAAAATATACATACAGCAGCGCTAATATTTGGTAACATGTCCCTTGGCCATTTTCACTTCAATTAGGCGCTTTTGGTAGCCATCCACAAGCTTCTGGCAAGCTTCTGGTTGAATCTTTGACCACTCTTCTTGACAGAATTGGTGCAGTTCAGTTAAATTTGATGGCTTTCTGACATGGATTTGTTTCTTCAGCATTGTCCACAAGTTCTCAATGGGACTTTGGGAAGGCCATTCGAAAACCTTAATTCTAGCCTGATTTAGCCATTCCATTACCACTTTTGATGTGTGTTTGGGGTCATTGCCCTGTTGGAACACCCAACTGCGCCCAAGACCCAATCTTCGGGCTGATGACGTTAGGTTATCTTAAAGAATTTGAAGGTAATCCTCCTTCTTCATTATCCAATTTACTCTCTGTAAAGCACCAGTTCCATTGGCAGCAAAACAGCCCCACAGCATACTACCACCACCGTGCTTGACGGTAGGCATGGTGTACTTGGGGTTAAAGGCCTCACCTTTTCTCCTCCAAACATATTGCTGGGCATTGTGGCCAAACAGTTCAATTTTTGTTTCGTCTGACCACAGAGCTTTCCTCCAGAAGGTCTTATCTTTGTCCATGTGATCAGCACCAAACTTCAGTCGAGCCTTAAGGTGCCGCTTTTGGAGCAAGGGCTTCCTTCTTGCACTGCAGCCTCTCAGTCCATGGAGATGCAAAACACGCTTGACTGTGGACACTGACACCTGTGTTCCAGCAGCTTCGAATTCTTGGCAGATCTGCTTTTTGGTGATTCTCGGTTGAATCTTCATCCTCCTGACCAATTTTCTCTCAGCAGCAGGTGATAGCTTGCATTTTCTTCCTGATCGTGGCAGTGACAAAACAGTGCCATGCACTTTATACTTACAAACAATTGTTTGCACTGTTGCTCTTGGGACCTGCAGCTGCTTTGAAATGGCTCCATGTGACTTTCCTGACTTGTTCAAGTCAATGATTGTTCAAGTCAATAATCACTCACAAGAAATTGCTAATTCTTGTTGCTGTATGTATATTTTTGACCCAGCAGATTTGATCACTTTTTCTGTTAACCCATAATAAAGTCATAAAATAACCAAACTTCATGAATGTTTTTTGTGACAAAGAAGTATCTGTTCCAATCACTCTTTCGGAGAAAAATCAGAGTTGTCGAAATAACTGGAAACTCAAGAGAGCCATGACATTATGTTCTTCACAAGTGTATGTAAACTTTTGACCACAACTGTATATATATATATATATATATATATATATTTCTTTTAATTTTCTTTTATTTTTTCCTAGCGATGCTATTGCCAAGAGTGGTGCTACTAATTTCAACAATGAGACGTCACAACAATAATCACATGACTCCATTACACCAATCAGACACTGTTCAATCACGTCTTTAACGTACCGTAACAAATGAAGTAGTTCACATAGAACGCTCCCCGCAACATGAAAGAAAGCGCGGATTTAGAACTCTCCCAGTTTTTATTTGGCACCGATTGACCACGGAAAACCGGAGATATGATCCTTTTAATTTCATAATAGTAACTATGAAGGAACTACATACAGTATTTACTTTAAACTAGGAACTATTTTGGAACTAGAACTAGAGGGCAGGGCACTTATGCTCTTAGGACAAATGATGGTTCATTACTGTTTTTTTTTTTTATCTCTCTTTAATGACATATATATGGCGGAAAACACTCAGGTGACTTGAAGTTCTGCTCTGAGACCCCCAATTTGGCCAAATTTCAAAATCGTCCGATATGCATGTGTGATACATCATTGGAAAGCTTAAAATCTCAATTTTCTGGGGGAAGAAAAACATTTTGAACAGGAGGGCATTTAATTAAAAAAAAAAAATTTTAAACAGCAAAATTCTAACTGGAGGGGAGAGCACGTGAGAGCATAATTAAAGACGCCATGATTTTAATGAGATCGCGTACTTACCTGTTTTCGATCTAAAAACTCCATGTAGCATGTATCACCGAGTGTCAAAACACAACTGTGAATGGCCACAGCCGGATTTTGGGGGGATTTTATGGCTGAAACATGGTAATATAACAAGGGTCGCGATGCAGAAATCGCCGACATCGAAGAGTGGTCGAGATGTTCTTTTTCATTTATTTACCCTTTTAAACATTTTTTTCAATTTTTCTTTGTTTGGATTGATTATTTATCATCTAAAATATTGGGGGAAATGCAGAAGTAACAAAAAAAAAATACAATTAAGCCATAGTTATGAGCAAGGGCGTAGGTTTGGTCTCAACATTGGTAGGGACGATATAACAGCATAACCTGCATTTACACTTTTTGCTGGGGAAGGGACATTAATTAAACCAAACCGATTGGGTACATTTCTTAAAAATAGCTAGATGCAACATTAAAAAAAATTTTTTTTTTTTTAAAAAAGAAAAATTCACGGGAGAAAGCCATTTGTCAAAATGCTTGCTCCATGTAAAGGAAATTTACAGTGGTTGTGTTTTTTTTTTTTTTTTTTTTTTTTTTTTGGGGGGGGGGGTGTAGAAGATACATTTTAATTAGGGGAAAAAAAATACACAAAATGCACAGTTGAATTAATGTTAAGAGTAGAAAACGTACAGAAAAACACCTCTAAGCACCATTCTACTCGAGTTTTACAGGTTAGCAAGTTTACACAGTTTAATGTTATGCTAACTCTATGGCAGGTCGGACTTTCAGTAGCAAAAGTAGTAGTGTGTTCCCCACCTCCACAACAACTACGTCTTTTTACATTACTTACAGCGGCTGCTGCTGCTCGTCAAAAAAAAACCTTCTAATATCCCTCCTCTTCAAAGGGGGCGGAGAAGGCGGCGTGTCGACATGTATTTCTGCCGGTATTGTGTGAATGTGGGGGTTCTAGTCATCAGCCAATCAAACGTGCGTTTGAGGGGGAAAAAATGGACTGGCACATTCAGCAAGTGAAAAGGGTTAAATGTAAGTCTGAACGTAATGAAAGTACTTCATTTAATAATGGTAGGGTCAACTCTATCCTTACAACTTATGGGAAAACAACCTAAACTACCTATATAACCGAACTCATTATATAATGCAAATAAGGTTGCTTAAAAGTTGGTGGGGACAATTGGGCATCCTGAAAAGTTGGTAGTGTTATGTTCCTACCGTCCATATGCAAACCTACGCCCTTTGTTATGAGGTAGATATCCGTGACTTTTTTACAGACGCTAATTTTTTCATTGTGACATAATATGTTTAAAAATTTAAAATCTGCGAGTGAATAATTTTGTCGTTTTTTTTCCTACACAATATATTACACATCAATTAATGATTCTAAGCTAAAAATGACATTTCGAATAATTGATACGATTACTTACCTTCTTTTTATGGCTAGGTTGAAACTAAAGCGGTTGCGCAACGTCTGTAAACGGGGGTTTTCAGAGTAAAACGGACAATTTAAAAATAGTTCGGGGACTTATTGCGCAAAGAATCTGCTATGGCAGCATATAAACATATTGTTCTATCACACAAGTTCTTTTGGCTTAAAATACAGGTTTATTTTAAAGAGGGGTGCAAGAGCAGAAACTGCTTTTTCAATCTTATCTTGTTTTCCGCCATATATATTTTTTTTCTTTTGCTTAACGTGGTTATGTAATGGGTTATTGTACAGTATCATAACGACAGTTCATATAGTTAAGTTTGTGCTGAGCTAAAAAAACAAACAAACAAAAAAAAAACACTATTGTTTAAAAAAAAAAAATCAAACAAAAATAAGCAGTTACTCAAAATGTTACTCGTTTCTTGAGCATTCTTTTCACTGGATGCGTTTTATCTGTTCTTGAGTATATTTTTTGGATGACTACTTTTACTCTTACTTGAGTAATATTACTTTGAAGTAAAAATTTTGGCTTCTCTACTACCCACCTCTGCTGCCACCCTCTTCAAACTTAATTTTTGCCGGTGAAAGCGATACAGACCCCCTTAAGATATAAGAGCTTTCATTCAACTAGTTGTCAGTCGACATATCACAAATGTTATGAAAATATTTTATAAAGATTGAAAAGCTACCTAGTGTTGCCTTAAGTATATGTAGTGCATGTATTAGTTTTATATTAACTTAAAGCCGTTAGTTTACTTCACCTTAATAAAAAAAAAATAAATAAATAAATTTTAAAAACCAACAATCAATTCTGAATGATCACACATCTTCATCCTAGCTATCATTTAGCTTTATTTTTTGGAGTGTAATCAGGTTGGCTCCCGTACTCGCAACATTTAAAACACATTTGGAGCATCTCTAGAAACACTCATATTCTACAATGGTACTGCTTTGTTCCAGTTCGCCCGGGGAGAGAAGAAGAAGAAAAAAAAAAGAAAAAAAAAAGTCAGGATCTGTGAACGTTTATTGAAAACCAACAATGTTATAAGATTGTACAGCTTGTTTATGAGAAGCCAAGCTTTTTTGTAATTGTTATCATACAAACCACTACCAAGCAAGCAAGAACCACTCTAAGCGTGTCTGGAGTATGTTGACATGACAGAACAGATTCTAGGATTCCACATCAAAGCTGTTGGTAAGTTTTGCATAATCATTATTCTAACAATCTGTATATATTAAATGCCATCATTTTTTTTTTTTAATAAACCACACTCAAAAACAAGGTTAGGTGTTAGAAATACTTTAGAAAACAATGGGGTACATTTGGTGACTAAATTTCCAGGTTATTTCCATATCAATATAAATGGTTTTAGTGTTGCACCGATACAGCACAAAAATTTTGGGGAGTACAAAGAAAAAAACATGCCGATGCTGTGCAATGTGTACTTTTTAAGATGGTTTCCAACCGCTGACTGCCCAAACAAAGAAGATATATTTCCAATTGTATAGCATCCAATCCTTTTGCTGAGATTTTAAATGAGTTTATCAGTAGTAGACATCAAATTCATTCGTAGGAGGGATGGCACCCTCCCACTTCAATACATTGGATGTCTAGCGCTGTCAATGCAGCCAATGAGGTAAAATATAAAAAAAAAAGTGTTTTTCCTCTGACCAGGATACACCCTCCCACCAATTAGTTTTTTTTTAACCAGACGTCATCCAATCCTTTTGAAGCAGTGTCTGACCAAGCCGTGACAGCAATTACTTTACGGTGGCGTATGCAATAAGCAAGTATGTTTTTTGTAAAAATGTATCGGTACAGTATTGGCATCCTCCAATATCACAATGGTATCGGTGCAACACTAGCGTTAACGCAGGTTTCCTTTAATTTAAGAAATAATAAAACTGAAGCCAAGCAACTAGGAAGCTTGATACAGTGTTCTAATGTAGTGTTTGCTTGAAAGACAACCATAAAACCCAGCAAGCACTACATAAACAATCAGTTTGTTGAGACCAACAGGAGCCCTTTCCCCAAGTTAACCAAAAGCACTGCAAGCATAATCCCAAATGTTTTTTTTTTTTTTAAAAAAAAAAGAAAAAAAGAAAATACGCACAAGTGCTTTTTTCCCCCAATAAGAGCCAAGTAAGTCCAGTCTGGAATTTAGAACAGAATCGTCTGGAGTGAAGTCGAGTTTTTCACATCAATTTTGTCACCATGTAATATAAATGATGACAGTGTTGAAACAGAATTATTGCCAGCTTGGTTTTCTGGAAAGCAGAACCACTTGGAACAGTAAATTGTGATCAACAAGGGTTCAGTACTCCATTTCAGTTATTTCACCACTCTTTTGTACCCCAGTGCAAAATCTGGTCTCTCCTGATTGGGTAACAAAATTGTAGAAATGCCATGTTATGATGAGTCAATTGAATGTGACAATCAAAAAGTACCACTAATGGAACTGAAACACTAAATTTAAAACTAGGTTGTTTCATGGTGCTCTTAATGGTATTCTATGACGCCATCTCACAAACTGCTGAGGAAAGGTCAGTCTGACTAGGGGTAAACTGATCCAAATTAAACCTTTTAATGAAAACTTTGCTTATGCGTGCCAATCAGACCAAAATTAAAAAAAAAAATTAAAAAAAAAAAAAAAACTTAACAGTGCTTCATTGCTTGGTAAAATAAAGAAAACTGTTTTAAGTGCACATGGTGAAATGATGCTGATCTGATGTCGTGAAAGTTGTGAAAGCAGTCGAATAAATTTGGGCTGCAACGATCACCAGCCAATGTCACAGGAAGCCTATGCCACCTATTTCCAACGGAATCCCATACCCCCCCCCCCCCCCCCCCCCAAAAAAAAAAAAAACTCATGTGAAGTCTGACACCACGAGAGGTTGTGAGTGTCGGGCTTACGAGACGTACACCCTGTTAGAAAATCTTGCGACCATATTTACAGCCACTCTCGAAAACTTATCTTTAAAAACTTAACGTCAAAGTGCAAAAGAAAACAACTTAAAAACACAAATACTCATTGATTGCCTTTAAAAGGCAGAAGAGTGACATTCTTCATATAGTTACATCTACAATAGCAGCCTAAAAGGATAAATGGAAGCTGAATAAGGTGCTTTAGCTTGTGCCTTCCTGGGGTAGAGAGGGGCTGATGCTGTGCGTGAAGTTGAGAACACTAATCTCAGAGCATTTCTCGATGTCGAGAAGAAACTACTGGATATGCGCTTGATGGTGGTCGAGCTACAGCACACTATAATGGTAGGAAGGCGGACTGGGGCTGGACAGAAGTGATTTGAGGAGAAAGGGTGCTACTCAGGCGGACAAGTTGTTGGCCAGCTCGATGAGCGCCAGAGCACCGTGGAGACGTTCTCGTTGCTCCTGGAGGCGGCGCTTGGCGGCGACCCCTTGGCTGCCTTTCTCCTCCTCTTCCTCCTCAACATCGTCATCTTTTTCCTCATCGCATTGGAGGGGCTCCATTGGGTCGCGCTGCTCCTGGTCCTGCACCCTGCCTTTGCTCTGCACTTTCGCCTTGGCAGCGGAGGGTGCGCGCTGCTCTCGGGTCTGCCAGTACCTGCAAGAACCCGCCAGCATTTCAACAACTGAAGCAAGAAGATCTCCTAAAAAGGCCTGATTAGTCAACTGTTAATTGTCGCACCTTGCCAGCCAATCTGCCACTGCTTGGTTGTCCACAGACTGCGCCTTGCCCGTGGCTTCCTTTGGCTCTTCCCTTCTCAGGCGGGACAGTGGATGCTTGGTGCAGTGACGATTGGCATGTGTGAACCGGTTACCACAACCTGACAGGAAAATGACACATTCAGTATACACACCAAGATTTTATAGAATGCCAAAGTCAATCAATTTGAGACAGCAATGCTCAACGTGAACTGGATCAATCTCAGCGTGGTATATGGACGCCCTCTGGTGGTAAATAAAGAACAACTAAATTAAAATGATGAAACTGCACAATCTACACTATTTTCATCCAGTACATTTGTTGAGTAAAATTCATTCATGCTTATCTTGAAAGCAGAGTGCAACTGGTTTTACTCATTTCCAACTGCTTTTGAATCATTTCTGTATATTTCCATTTTAACCTAAGAACAATTTTCTGCTAAAAAGGTTTTCCTATGCGTGCGCTTCTTGCTCTCTGTTGCCTATAGGTGAAGGGATTTCCAAATTTGGTCGACATATAAACTCACCTCAAAACCTTTTTACTTCAAGGTTCGAATCATGAACTTGTTTAAGTGTGATGTTACAAGCAGAAGCATCATAAGCCATTTCCCACAACTGCTAAAAATATGAGTCAAAAGTCAGTTTATTGGGCTGTACTTCGATAGTACTTACATGGGATTCTTATTTGACTTAAATCAGTGTTTAATATGTTGGCTTAAAATGCTAAATGTGACGGTAAAGCTGAAATTTGAAACCCATTGTACTGTACCCCTGCAAATACAGTGCATTGGCCACTGTACTGTCTTGATCTATGGTACATCCAGCCCATTAGCAAATATTTAGCTGTATGTGGTAAAAACAAAACATACTTGCAAAAGGATGTTTGAGAAGTAAATGGTTGATTCTCATGAAACCAATGCAATTACAGTAATGAAGGACATTTACCAAAGCTAACTTACAATATTGGAATGGTATGGCGACACGGTAATTTTTTCCATTAACAGTTTGAGCGTCCCGATATTTGATTTACAGTAATATATAGAGGTGGGAATCTTTTGGCACCTAACGATTCGATTATCATTATGATTCAGAGGCTCCGATTTGATTATAAATCGATTACAGGTGTGTGTCTCCCCCGCTTTTAATTTTTTGCACATTAGTTTCAAAATCGTTCAAAAATCCTCTCAGGCTAAACCAAACTAATATTTCAATATCAAGTTAACAGTTAAAAACAGAAAATAAAATACTCAAGTCCCATTCTGTATCAGCAGCTTTAAACTACATTCAATTAATTTAATGATGTGAATCAACCGTTAAAGTTGTTAAAATTGCTTCTGTTATTCCATAATTTCCCTTCCGTCTACTTTCGACATGTCAAAGTTTTAAAACTGTTTCATAATTTAAAGATGGATCCAAGTTAAGATTTTGCCAATTTAGGTGTATTTTAGATAAAAAGTTTATTAGGTTTGCTACAACAGAGCCTTCTAGAGAAGTCTACTGCTTTAATATGGCGGCTGTTAACAACGCAGCATTTACTAAACGGCAAGTCAGTCATTTTGCATCTAGTTCTACATATATGTGATATCGACTACAGCCGCAAGTGGCTGTATGTTTGTAGCAACTAGCAACTGGGCGTTGTTTGAAGCAGCTGTCGGCCACAGTCAGGTATTATTGTTTTTTTTTTTCATCTAGCGGCGGAGTTGAACATATTTACTCTCGGTCCGTTCCTCATTGCGTTCCGAAGACCGCGCTGTGTTTTAGGTCAGCTTTACCTGGTATAATTCAATAATCGGAATTTGGATGTTTGTGAATCGTTCTCGAATCTTCCACGGCAGAATCGCGAATAATATAAGAATCGGAAATTTCGCATGCCTCTAGTAATATATATGGATGTCCCGATCCGATCACGTGATTGGAAATCTGGCCGAACACGCCATTTTTTTAGAGGAACGAAATTGGGATCATGTTTTTAATTAGAAAAAAGCGGAAAGGGAAGTAGAGTAAAAAGTACAGTACTGTAACATGTTGTGGAATTTTTGTTCATATATATATATATATATATATATATATATATATATATATATATATTAGGGCTGTCAAAATTATCGCGTTAACGGGCGTTAATTAATTCTTTTAATTAATCACGTTAAAATATTTGATGCAATTAACGCACTAGGCCCGCTCAGACAGATTTAAATGTCAGTACAGTGAAAGGCCAACTTGTTAATTGTGTTTTGTGGAGTTTTTCCGCCCTCTGCTGGCGCTTGGGTGTGACTTGCATATGTTATGTGGCGTAATGTCGCCCTCTGCTGGCGATTCAGTGCAGCTGATTATTTGGGTTTCGGCGCGCTTTTCTGACGTGATTATATGTCGACGCGAACTCACACTAATAGACAGTGCTATTCAGACCAGCTAACGTCCGCATCCAGTATTCAGTGGCAGTTCTCATAGCCCCATCACACTGTTTGTGTCTAATACATGCATCGTGTCTAATACATGCATCGCTTGTGAGTTATATTCCTCCTTTGTTTATATTCATGAGCATTAGATAGTTATTGATGATGTGTATTTGAGTTTGTTCACATATATGGTGAAATGCAGTTACATTTGTTAGATGCTTGTGAGCTAATTGGCTAGTGCTACTGCTCAAATGGACACGTGTGTATACATTTTATCCTATTTTGTGATTTATGCAAGTTATTGAAACATTGCCTTGTTATTTTCAGTTTTACAAAAATACAAGAAACGTGCTCCTGTCAAAAAGAGATGACTTCAGTAAAGCCCATGCAACTGTGCCACACCGTCTAATTTCTTTTTGGAACTCATGTTCGCTATCTGTCAATTTGTGTACTCACACACATTGAGGACAGAATAGGGCTACTAGTTTATTTTTTGATTGAAAATTTTACAAATTTTATTAAAACGAAAACATTAAGAGGCGTTTTAATATAACATTTCTATAACTTGTACTAATATTCATCTTTTAAGAACTACAAGTCTTTCTATTCATGGATCCCTTTAACAGAATGTTAATAATGTTAATGCCATCTTGATTTATTGTTATAATAAACAAATACAGTCCTTATGTACCGTATGTTGAATGTATATATCCATCTTGTCTTATCTTTCCATTCCAACAATAATTTACAGAAAAATATGGCATATTTTATAGATGGTTTGAATTGCGATTAATTGCGATTAATTACGATTAATTAATTTTTAAGCTGTAATTAACTCGATTGAAAATTTTAATCGTTTGACAGCCCTAACATATATATATATATATATAATAAATAAATAAATAAAATAAAATAAAAACATTTTTTCCAGCATGGCAATAAAAAAATTACCTTACTGCAGCCTACAGCCGTTACAAACTGCGCCGACGTTGCTAAAAACTACGCCCGAATGTTGCTACGCGGTAGCAGGTAGCGTCTGTATGCGTGTCATAGATATCACATGTACGTAGAACTAGATGCGAAATGACCGACTCAGCGGCATTAGTAAAACAGCCGCCATCTTAAAGCAGTACACTTCTCTCTCAGCGCTCATAAATAAGATTAACTTTACTGTCACTAACGTAACGTTATCCCTGCGGAGGGCTAGGTTTCTATTCATTATGACTACTGTCGATGCGTGGCTAACTCTTACATACAGGCTTTATTTAATCTGTGAAAACAGTGCTGTAGCGTGATTAGGGTGTAAAATAAAAACTTAGTAATGCTAACTGTCAATTTGTGCTCAGTAGTCATTGCTGGATAAAACACCAAGTAGCACTGGTGCCTAATGTGCTCCAATACAGCACAACATTTGTTTTGAACACTGCAAAAACTCACAATCCTATCATGACTTACAGTTTAGAATAACTTAAAACTTAACTAGAATTTATAGCTTGACACAAGTGGAAATTCAATTGAAACACGTGGGAAAAACACCTAATTTTTAAGTGATATCAAGCGTAATTACATTTTTAGGTAAGAAATATATATTTTTTATAAGATCTAAAAGTTTTTTGAGTGAAAGCAGTGAATTAGTCTTTTTTTTTTTAAGTCACATTTGAGACGCAATTGTTGGCTGTTTTCAACAATGTACATTGAAAATAAAGTCATTGATTGACTGAAAATGGTTCAATATTAGATGAAATGTCTTGTTTTCTCATCTATATTTCCAATTGCTTTTTACCTTAAAAAAAAAAAAAAAGATTTATCCGATTACTCGATTAATCGATAGAATTTTCAGTCGATTACTCGATTACCAAAATATTCGATAGCTTGACTCTATCTTCAAAACAGTTTTAAAACGTTCACATGTCAAAAGTAGACAGAAGGGAAATTATGGAATAACGGGAGCAATTTTAACAACTTTAACAGTTGATTCGCAAAATTAAATGAATTGAATGTAGTTTAAAGCTGCTGATACAGAATGGGGACTTGAGTATTTTATAGTGATGCACGATAATACATTTTTTAACCGATATCGATAACCGATCATTTCCTGCCCCTTCCACCCGATAACCGATAATGTCACGCCGAAAATTCTATTCAAATATGTATTTAAAATTTTAAAGTATACAAAGATCAAATGTTACTGGGCAAAATGTAATTTAGTGCTATGTTTTTATATTGACGATCAGCAAAGGATGTAACTAAAAAAAGGCAGTTTACAGTGTGGCCAATAACGCAGCCGTCGTTTTTCCTCTACTATTTGATCGCTTATAGGAAGGCAGGTTCGCTGGAGGTCAAAATGTCTTTGGATGGCCAAAATAAAAACACCTCGTCGCCATCAGCCATCTTTGTTGTTTACATTTGCTTGGAACGCTTTGAGGTCGGAACTGGTACCATCCGAGTGGGATAAATCCGACTTCCCACTTCTCCTGAATGCAGCATAAAAGTGTTGGATGGTGCGTCTTTACTCACGAGAATAATGGCTCGTCATCCAGAATGAATTTCTTCGGCAATGACTCTTGTTATTCCCTGGGCTTTGGGACTGTCAAGTGCCAGTTTGTCACGCATCGCAAAAGTTTCTGCCAGTGTTAGTTGCGTAGGACCTTTCTTTTTGTCTTCGGTTTTCTTAACATACTCCTTATATTGTTTGTGGTGGTATGTCGCTAAATGCTTGATTAGGTTGGTTATATTAAAACTTCTTACAGCTTTACCACTAGAGGTGTGCAAAATTTCCGATTCTTAGATTATTCGCGATTCAGCCGTGGAAGATTCGAGAACGATTCACAAACATCCAAATTCCGATTATTGAAATATGCCAAGTAAAGCGGAAGTACAACACACTCAGCGCGCCGCGCGGTCTTCGGTTCGGAACGGCGCGGGAGTAGCTAAACATCATGCTTCTCATTAACCGGCCCCTCAGGTAATGCCAACGCTCAACTCACGGCTCAAGCTCAACTCATGCCACGAGATAAAAAAACACAACAACATACCTGACTGCTGCCGAAAAGCTGCTACAAGTACAGCTAAGCTACATAATGTTACGGTAGATATCATTTATATAGGACTAGATGGACAACAGACTCGGTAGCGGGAGCAGCACATTTGCAAAAAGCTAGATGCGGCCGTTAACAGCCGCCATCTTAAAGCAGTAAACTTCCCTGCAATGCTGTTGTAGCGAACCTTCCAAGCAAACCTAATTAACTTTTTATCTAAAATACTCCTAAATCAGTAAAATATTGACTTGAATCCATCTTTAGAATAGTTTTAAAAGTTTCACATGTCAAAAGTAGACAAAAGGGAAATTATGGAATAACGGGAGCAATTTTAACAACTTTAACGGTTGATTCACAACATTAAATTAATTGAATGTAGTTTAAAGCTGCTGATACAGAATGGGGACTGGAGTTTTTTTAATTTAATGTTATTTTTGTATATTTGTTTACTGCTATATGTTAACTTGATACTGAATTAGTAGTTTGGTTTAGCCTGAGAGTATTTTTGAACAATTTTGGAATTAATGTACAAAACTTTATTTAAAAAAAAAAAAAAAAAAAAAAAAAAAAAAAAAAAAAAGGGGGGGGGGGGGGCATCAATAATCGTTTTATAATCGAATCGGAGCCTCTGAATCATAATCCTAATTGAATTGTTAGGTGCCCAAAGATTCCCAGCTCTATTTACCACCACTCTTGACTTTATTGTGGCATATGTTGCACTCTGCCTCTTCGTCTTTGTCGTCCTTTAAGGTGAAATGATCCCACACATCTGACATTTTTACCGATAAAGTCTCTCGGTAAATTGGGAGACGGTAATGTAGTGTGTTGAGGGAGTGCCGTAAAATGCTGACCCGATTTTAGGGAAACCGAAGCAAAAACTGGAATGGATCATGTTTATCGGTGCGCCGGAAGACCCGGACCGGTGTTTCAAAAATACTGGATCGGAAGTCTGGATCGAAATTTTTCCGTGCCGCCGATCCGATACCTATGCGCATTTTTTTGCCCATATCGGCGTCCGATCCGATATTTGGATCGGATCGGACATCTCTAGTTAGGACCAACACCTAGGTGGATATTTGTAATGTTAGTTCTACATTTTAGGGTAGACAACTCTCAGATGACTCAAAATCAACTCTCAGACTAACTGTCAATTTCTAAACGACACGTTCTTTTAGCAGCAGCAAAGAAAAATGACACCATGCAAGACAACACTCCAGACATCACAGGCACCAAAGTACTCCACTGCGTGGCTGACCATTAAAGGCCTTTTTAGATGAAAGTAAAAAGTTTTAAAGATTAAATAACCTTTGAAATGCCTCCCTTCTTTATCTGCCTTCAACGCTATTGAGAACTCTTGGGTTTTTCCTCAGGAAATTTACAGTAAAGGTAAACCTTGCACTCCACTGGCTGGAATGCTATAATTGCATTTGCAGAAAAAGTTGATTCTTGGATATTTAAACCCTCTTAATACAGCACAATCCAACAATGAATGATGAATCGACACATAAGAAAATCAGACATTCACTGCAACCAGGCATGTGCTTTCTGCAGAAAATGTGGATATGTTGATCTCTAGCAAAAAGCATTTTTGCCATTTTTGTGCCGAAAATGAACCGAAACAAGCACTTCAAAAACCGTACAGAAATTATGTTTTAGTGTACTATTAACCCCTAGTACATATATGTATTTTCTTAAGAAAGCCAAAACTTCACTTGTACTACATAAACGTTGAGGTTTGAGGGTTTATTGATATTTTGGATTGACCGGGAGCATTGTGGCTGTATGATGACAAATTTAATCCTCGAAAATACAATTTACATAATAATTGTGAACTCATTGTAAGAGGGAATCTGGTACACTGTCGGTGCAAACCATGGGACAAAAGAGATGACAGCACATATTTGCGTGTGTTTATGTTTAGCTAGGTTTCTGATTAAAGCACTACTATTAATGACTGAGCGTAGGCCTGTCGTGATAACAAATTTTAGTGTGCGATAATTATTCTTATAAATTATTGCGATATGCGATAATATTGCGCCCCCCCCCCCCAATTTTTAACCAATTTACAGTAACACAGTGAGAATACAGTATATATTAATAGATCAAGTACACCCATTTAAACGCGATAAATATTTACTCTTAAATTCAAAAATACAATTTTAAGAAATCACAACTAAAAACAATAGACCATGCCTCTTAAGTAAAAAACAACAATATTGATACCGCACAGAAACACAGAATAAATAAAATGTGTTTTTAAAAAAAAAATGCACTTAATAACTTAAGCATTTAGGCAAATGAACACTTTTCCCGTCATAGCTTCTGCAATGGTGTTCCATAGGGATGCAACGATACAGTTAAGTCACGGTTCAGTACTATTTTTGATACGGGGGACATGATTTTCGATCCGATCCAATACATTTAATGCTCTGTAAAAAAAAAAAATATATATATATATATACATATATGTATGTATATATTTTTTGCTTCTTTTTTTCTTTTTTTTCTTTTTTGCTAACGAGCAAAAATTAAATTGCCATCATATAAACATGCATTTTAGTGCATAATATTTGTTTGCTTACTTCTTACTGATCTGAAAAAATTTTGTATAAAAGTGCTGAGAACAATCTTTACTGTTTGTAAAGTGAGGCAGGGCAGACTGTTGATTGCTACAGCTCTCTTAGCAGCTAGGTTTACTACATGAGCAAGACATCCTATTTGTGGTCTGAATCCATCTGTGTCACGTACTGAATTAACAATATTTGCAAGATTATCTATAGTCACTGGTATGGATTGATTTGGCCTTCTTAACTTCCATTCAGTCATGACAGTTTAGAATTCATCGATGTAGTATATGGACTACGTGTCCCATAATCACTCTGGGCTCACGTAGCCAATGGCATGGGACAAGGCACATCTAGTTTGCCATTTCATGATATCTAGTGTGTGCGCGCATTAAAAAAGTTAGCAAGCGCCGCTGAAGTCACGTCTGCTCATTACCACACAACACCAGCATATGACAATCGACTTTCATAAACAGGACGAGTTTGAAGCACAGCGCTCTTAATTTCATTCAGGTTGTTCGTAGCAGCCAAGTCGGTAACAATGTTTTGGCGGACTTCGTTGTAAATATCCGGCGTTGTGCCGAAAAATAGCCGCCCCGCGTGAAATGTCACTCCTGACGGGAGCGCCCACACGTCAACAACACTGGCGCGCCGTAGATGGTCCACAGTCACTCCGGAGCACTGACGCGGCCGGTATACGTTAAACAATAGGATATAATGGGAACGATTGGCTCCGGCGCTAGTTTTTGCCGGACCTGGAACGAAGATGCATTTTGCGCAGTTGGTAACGAGGAATCTGAACTTATAACAGCATGTCTGCCGCACAAGCGCACGCACGTGCACGCGAAGCGATAAATCGCAGCGGAAAAATTACTGCCCTCATTTTTATTTATCACGCGATAAATGGAATTATTGCATATTGCGACAGGCTTAACTGAGCGCACGTCTTTAAGCCACTGGGAAAGCACCCACAAAGTTTTATGTCATCAACATGTTCTGCGCTCATACTTTGATAGATAGATGGCTTAAAAATAAAACAAAACTGGCACCTTTTTCTGAGCAGACAAATGGTTTTTCTCCAGTATGAAGCCGCTGGTGGGTCTTCAGCTGACCGCTCTGGACGAATGCCTTGCTGCAGTTTGGGTAGTCGCACAAATAGGGACGCTCACCTAGAGGGGGAAAACAACGTATTATCAGTGTTGTCAATTGCTGAGTGCTTTGTATTTACAATGTGCTCACAGGTATATAACATTCATCTTCGGTTTTCCTCATGTGCATTACCCGTGCATTTTGGGTGTCCTAACTCACCCGTATGTGTTCTCTTATGAGCTTGGAGAGACTTTTCCCTGGGGAACACCCGGTTGCAGATGTTGCATCGGATACGGCTGGAGGACGTCTCCCCCTCGCTGATCAGTTCTCGGACTGTGTCGGCTCGAGGACGCCCTCTGCGTATACCGTCCTGACCACAACACCAAAGATATGTTGAAATCATGACGGTCTCAACTCGCAACCAGATGAGATATGAGTCTTATCCAAATTCATCTTTTATAAAGAAAATAATTAAATTAGCATTGTCAGTTAGGTAATAATTAAACAAAGGTAATAATCAAACAAATGTCTACATTATATATATACATATATATAACACAATAGCGCTGTCCCGACTAGTCGACATAGTCGACGTAATCGATAACGTAAATCCGTCGACGAGCACAACATCCCGTCGACGGTTAATGAAGGGTTAAAAAAATATATGCGTGGAAAGTTAGAATGTCGGATGCTCTGTTTGCAAGCGGGGAAAGCGGCACAAAGCCAAAAAAAGCGCACCACAGTGTCCAAAACATCGACTTATTTCAAAGAAACAAAGGAGAGTACGCTCTTCTGTCCTGTCTCTTCAGTGCCAAGCTTGGCTGCACGTCGGCCGTGAATAAACACCTCAAGCGCCTTCACGCAGTTTGTAATTTTTTTTTTTTTTCATTTTTTGTACACCAGAGGGTGCTGTCGCCTTACTAAATAATAATGTTTCATTGACAATGGGCCTATAAGTGCTATCTATTAGTATTGTTTTTAATGCTAATTGAAAGGTTTATTTCATGTTACGGTTTATTTTATGGTATAGAAAATTATATAAGGTTAAAAGGTCATAAATATATACAGTATATACAGTGATTGCACTCAAGGGAGAGATTGTCAATGATAAGGTAAAGGCAATTCATATAGGCATTTCAATGATATATAAATAAGGTTTAAAAGTAAAAAGGTGAAAAGTTTTTGTTAATTTCTAATTGTGTTGCTTTATTTGTGTGCACCGTAGCCTTTACGGTGTGTTTACATCAAGGATGGAATAAAAGTTGTAAACCATCAGTTTAAGAGACCATCTTTTCAATCGGGATGCTACACTAGTTAATTCTATCAGCATTTTAACTCATTGTTTATTTGTGATTTATTATTGTTATTTACGTGTTTATTTGTACTTAAATAAATGATTTGAGTGTTCCAATATGTTTTTTTGTGAATTGATAAGCGTCAACAAAAATTTCATTGCTAAATTAGTAAAAAATAAATAAATAAATAAATAAAATATTATTAGATTAGTCGACTAATCGTAAAAATAGTCGGCTGACTAATCGGGAGAAAATTAGTCGTTTGGGACAGCCCTATAACACAATGGGTCAATTAATTAAAATATCATTTACAACAAATAATGTATTTTATGCCTGGAACATACTATGACTTTCAGAACAATTAAATGCTCTTCCACCAGATGGCAGAAGTTACAATTATTAACCTGTTCATTTCTTGATATTCATACGACTGAATAGTGGTTCCCCACCCATATTCGTAGTTACATTTTAGTATGGTGGTTTTTGTCTTTTTGAGATTATTCCAATGTAAAACGTGTGCCAAAGAGACTTTCAAACTCGAGAGTTTTTCCTAATATTGTTGTTGGCAATTTGAGAGAGGTCCATATTCTATTGTTTCATATGTTGACAGCTCTTATCAATATTTTACGTGCGGGGGCTACAAGGCCAATGTTTCCATAAACTCCCATTCAACACGTATGTCTTCTAGCAAATGAGCCTCTGGGCTTTGTAACACCGACACTAGCTCATCTCGCGAGATTTGCAATGAGGCAGCACGTGAATTCGCTGACTTCCGCTAGTGACGGGATCTGTCGTTCACTTGAGTAAACGAATCCATTCCGGTTCGTTCAGTAAAACGAATCGTTCAAACGAATCGTTCAACGAATCGTTCGCCCCCCTCATCTCCCTCCCCACCCAAATGAATCGTTCGGTTAGTGAACGGGAAGTGACGTTGCCGAACGAATCACCAAAGACCGCTTCGCAGTATAACTGAACGGGAAGTGACATTGCTTGGTCCCTCCCTCTCTTGCACATTGACCACTCGTCGTAGTTTCAGAAATGAGTGACAGGCGATATCATTCTGCTCTCAGAGACAGCCTCGTCTCCCTCCCGCTGCTGCAAAAGCGAGGGAGAACTTCCGCGTCGTCTGTCCTAGTTCTATGGGCTCAAAGTCATGGCTCGTGCTTGCATTTCGAATTAGGACACGGTTAAACATTTTCCTTTTGAGGGGGAAGTCGGGGTTTGGGGTCGGGGGCGCACGGACTTTCTTTAGCATGATCTTGCTCACATATACAATGCTGCTGCTAACAGCCAACGCGGCATGCCTGCTGTCACGAAAATAAAAATAAATCGAAAGTTTAATTTCTAATTATGGAACGGCCAACACATCATATTAACCTCTCGCTCTGTTGTATTTTTGTTTTTTATTATTAAGATGATCGTTTTGAATTTTTGCACTGGTATTAATAAATAAAATAATCCGGTCAGCTCCCCTGTCGTCCCCGCATCTCAGATCGTCAAATGCTGACGAGAAATAATTGTTTGCTTTATGATTTCGCCTTTCTACTCTCATTAGTCTGTTAAGAAAAATGTAGACATATTGCGACATCTCCCGTGTCCGCGCGCTTTGTTTTTGGGGCGCTTGGTAGCACATGATGGACGGATTGACATAATTTGTCAAACCAACCGACACCCTCTGACACGAGAAAAAAAAAAAAAAAAACACTCGGAAAAAATTGACATGTATATACAGTTTCATTGCAAATCAGTATTATGGTGATCATACTAAATATTATTTTTTTTCTGTGCACATATGAGGTACATATCGCTGCCATGAAGCCTCCATATAGTGACAGTTCTCTGCCCGCTTCACTGCCGTCACGCGACCGCAGCTCAGGTTTTGCTTGCCTCGCAGCTACGCGTGTTTTAAATTACTGTAAATTTGATAGTATATCGTCATAGGCACAGTCCCGAGTCTGTTGAGAAAAGTAGAACACTAAACCATGCTCGCTAGATTTGTGTGGTGTTTTTGTCTTTTTGAGCAGCATTTGATAGGCTCCACGTTAACAAATATGTGACAAAGTCGTTTCCTTTCATTTTATGACTCGTTCACCGCATAGTCATTACTGGAAAGTCAAGTTAGCAGCAAGCTAGGTCAGGAACCGGAGGACCGAATCACTGAACGGGAAGTGACAAAACTCAGTCTTTCCCCCCTGCCTGCACGCTGGCTGCTTATTGGCCACACGTGGAAATGAGTGACATACGCCATGATTCTGTTTCCGCTCCCTCCCCTGCCCGCGATGAGGCTGGCGTCTGATTGGTCGTGTGCGATGTCAGAAGACGCTGCCGCTTGCTCAACGCCCTCCCACGCAGCGAACAAGCGCCACCAACTTCATAGAACGAATCAGTGCAGATGGTGATTAGTTCGGTCTCGTTCACCCAAACAATTCGTTCAAAAAGAACGAATCGTTCGCGACCGATACAACACAAACTTCCGCGTAATTTTTTAGGCGCCAGACCAGACGTCATGAATGTTAGCAGCTGCTCAACACACCAGGAAGACTTTTAAACCCACCAAGACACACCCTAAAGCACGGTTGAGTCTTTGAAATGAATCTATTATCATGTTTAATACATTTCCCTCTTAGTATAGTGCATTGCTACATCACTTGCAGTGTAGTTGGGTTAAATATGAAAACCAATGAATGTGGTACCTTGTTCTGGTCGGGTGAAGTAGCTGCGTCCGCGTCTCCAGCCGTCCCGCCTGGAGACGAAGCTCCGCTTAGCGAGCCTGGGCTCAGTGTCACATTATGGGCGTTCTCTCCCCATTTCCACGGGTAAACCATGAAGTCGCTGAATCCCGGACTCGCTGGCGTTATGCCCTCAGCCATTTGAGGCTTGATAGGAGTAGTCTTTATGACGGACACCAGGACCCTCTTGGGCGAGTCGTCGCAGAATATAACCTGAGGGTGCTTGTTGTCGGTCATTGTATGTCAAAACTAGCGGAAATTATTTAAAATAACGACGTCTTTCCCTTTTCTTGTCTCAACGGTTAAATATCTACTCTTTTAAAAAATGCCGCGCCGTGTTAATCCGGGGTAAATTCGTCCTTCATTTCCAGTTGGGAAAAGATTTAATCCGTCTCCAGGTAGCGAATATTCGGGAAAATTGAACAAAAAACGACATGTGTCGGTCCTAGTGCTGCTGCTGGCGCAGTCTTGAGTTGTATGCGTCACACAAGTGATCGTACCGCGTTGCAAAATCGCGCCTGGCAAGTAAATGCACCAATCATCTGCCGCAAACCTTGATCACGTGACATTAAAACCAATAAGGACGGGCTAAACACGCCCACTTATCAAATCGCGCGGCCAGTAGCCAGGAAGTCACGGCATTCATCGTTTTTAATTGGTCCAAACCCTTTTGTCCAATCCGGTTTGAAGACTGGGCACGCGCACTCACATTCGGACACCCGGATTGGCTAAGGAAAGGATTCTGCCGCACGAGCACACTCGTTGGATCCAATGAGAGTCAAAGGCGGTTAATTTTCAGCGCCAGCGAACAGATGGTTCCCCTTTCCCGCGCACATGGACTCCATTGATTTTATTACGTTCTGGGGTAATTTAAAGGAGCAGGCCAGAAAAAAGAAAAAAAAAATCAAGGCGCCAGTGTTACGAAATCATTTCAAACAGGAAACACCGGTACAAAGGAGCCACTGTACTGTATATGTATATGGCGAAAAACACAGACAAGACTGAAAAAGCAGTTTCTGCCCCTCCACCCCTCTTAAAAATAAACTGCTGTAAAAGAACTGTTGTGTTTGATAGAACAATATGTCTATATGCTGCAATAGCAGATTCATGGCGCATTAAGCCCCCGAACTATTTTGAATTTGTCCATCTTACACTGGAAACACCCGTTTACAGACATCGCGCAACCGCTTTTGTTTCAACCCAGCCATAAAAAGGGAAGTAATTGTATTTATTATTCAAAATGTTTGTCATTTTTACCTTAGAATCATTAATTGATGTCTAATTTGAAAAAAAAAAAAAAAAACGACTTTAAAAAATTATTCACTCGCATATTTTAAAGTTTTAAACAAATTACGTCACAATGAAAAAAATTGTGTCTGTAAATAAGTCACGGATATCTACCTCATAACTCGCGCTTAATTGTATTTTTTTGTTACTGTCACATTTTCCCAGTTATTTCAGATGAGAAATAATCGACCCAAACAAAGAAAAATTGAAATAAAAGTTGAAAGGGGTAAATATATGAAAAAGAAAATCTCGACCACTCCTTGATGTCTGTGATTTCTGCATCGCCCCCCCCCCTTGTTATACTACCATGTTTCACCCTTAAAATTCCCCCCAAATCCGGCTGTGGCCATTCACAGCTGTGTCTTGACACCAGGTGATACATGCTACATGGAGTTTTTGGATCGAAAAGAGGTAAGTGCGTGATAATATCTCGTTAAAATTGTGCATCTTTAATTCTGCTCTCTCATGCTCTTACTTCCAGTTAGGGTTTTGCTTTATTTTTTTCCTAAAATACCCTCCTGTTTTCTTCCCCCAGAAAATTGAAATTTTAAGCTTTCAAATGATTTATCACACATGCATATAGGACAATTTTGAAATTTGGGCGAATTGGGGGTCTCAGAGCGGAACTTCGAGCCACCTGAGTGTTTTCCACCATATAGTAGGGGTGTGACAAAATATCGAACTGGTGATATATTATGATACTTTGTATCCCAAAAGGTTATCGATATGTGCCTGCCAAGAATCGAGATATCGTTTCAAAAAGGTGTCAATGTCTATAAAAATAAATAAATAAAAAGGAACCAATAAGTTGCTACCAAAAGCTTCCACCATAATAGTGTCTCAGTTAACTCTAAGGCTGCATTGACGGTGCTCGACGCCCAATCCATTTATACTTGGAACGTTCGTTCATTCGAAACCAGAGCATTCCCACTCATTCTGTCTGATTTTCAGGGCATTTACAGGTCACTTGCTGTTCATTTTAGGGCATTTACAGGTCATTTCCTGTTGAGTTTGAGTCACTGCCTATTATTTGGGTGATTCCCAGGTCACTTCCTGTTCTCTAACTCAAAATAAACAGGAACTGACCCATAAAATACCCCAAAATCAACACGAAGTAAATGAAAATCAACAGGTAAATGACCTTAAATGCCCCAAATTTACCTCATTGCCTGGCATTGGCTGCCACTCACGGCTATTGACGTTCAATCCGTTTGAAGCAGGAGGGATGGCCATTGGCTGCCACCCTCCCGGTTCAAATGGATTGGACGTCTACTAGTGATGAAGTCATTTCAATTCACAGCAGAAGATTGTCTTTCTGTTTATTAGTCGTTTGAGAATATCCTAGAATGATTTCCTGACCAATGTATCGATAATCGTTGCATCGCCATATCGTCAGATCATCGTTATCGTGAGCTTTGTATCGCAATTTGTATCGTATTGTATCGTGAGGTACCAAGAGGTTCCTACTCCTAATATATCCCGTATATATCTATGGGCATTAATTGTCATTGTACAGAGTATGACGAGTTTTAAAGCTTTGCCATAAAGTGCGCCACATAAAAAAGTGAAAGTACAGTAAGGCTAATATGTGTACAAGTGTGAAATGTGAATAATGTACTGAAAACATTTCTTTTGATTTTTTTTATATGTTTGTGTATGTCATCCTTTGATGCCCTTGATGTGATGCAAGCATCTGAAATAATCTGCGGCAAATTTATTTAAAATAAAAACAGACATAAACAAAGCAAATAAAATAATATATTCCTGTATTAGTGTTCAACCCCTCTCAAGAGGAATGGTACTTGCTTTTTCCAGATGATGTGGTTCTGTTGGCTTCATCAAGCCGCCATCTCCAACTCTTGCTGGAGCACAGTACCTTCAAATCTGAGACCATGGTCCTTAGTCGGAATAAGGTGGAAAGCCTTCTCCGGGTCAAAGATTTAGATCCTTCCCCAAGTGGAGGAGTTCATGTATCTTGGCCCTTGGGGTCTTGTTAATGAATAAAGGAAGAATGACGCGGTAGATCAACAGGTGCTCAGTGCAGCGTCTGCAGTGATGTGGACTCTGTATCGGTCCGTTGTCGTAAAGAAGGATTTCTCTATTTAGTGATAGTTCCTAATATCACCTGTGGTCACGAACTGTGGGTCATGCCCGAAAGACCGAACAAACATGAACATAGAGGAGAAATTACCGTACTCCGTACAAATTATTCAAAAAGCTATATCACATAAAGCTTACAAAACATCATGTCAATGTATATGACATGAATGTTATTTAAGTTAGCATAGACCCACGCATAGCATTAAAAATTCCACAGTCACGGCGTACTATTGTTTACCAAATTCCCAGACTAATAAGCCTGTGTGAACTTGCACTTGTTGTGTTGTAAACACAAACTAGCCTACTGGAGAAATGGTAGCTGCTAGTTCAGCAAAGTTAACAATACAGTCGTCTTCTGTGGCTAAGTAGCAACATATTAGCAAGAGGATAATAACATAGCGTATAGGCTACTGTTTCATTACATGCACAATTAACGTCACTCATAGAGACCTGCATACCTTTATCTTTTGAACGTTTCTCCTCTTCTTCTTTCCTTCTCTTCCTGAACTGGGCACCTGATGGTTTTTTTGTTCGTTTGTCCATGATGCAGCACCCTTGACTCGACTCGACATCATCACCTTTTCCGTCCGTCAACCACCAGAGTCAAGATTGATGTGATGTAAACAAATATACGTTGATGTAGGCACAGATTCGTTGTTCTTTTTTTTTTTTTTTTTAAGCATTTTACAAAGACATTTATTGGGTTGTGTCATAACCCGATACATTTAATAATATCTATGTTAATTTCATGAATTAAATACAATTTATTTGGAAGCAGGAGTTTGTGTGTGGCCTGGGATCATGAGAGGTCAGTCTATCCCCCGCCCCCCTCCTTGCTTTTCCTCTGAGAGTGAGTGAGACTCGTCCTGCTCACTCACTCTGCAGTTGCGAGCAGCTGATCCCCCTCCCATCTCCCCCTGCCTTTTCTTCTGACACACACGACTCTCAGCAGCAGTTGACATGATAGTAAGGGGCGCCCTAGCGCCCACTCTACTAACTTGACGTGGAAATGAGCGGTATTAGTCTAGAAAACTAGCTGATTTTTTTTTTTTTTTTTCTCGAGGGCGCTTGTGCGCCCCCAAATAGATTGCGTCCTGGGCGGTCGCCCACATTGCCCATAGCAAAAACCGCCTGTGGGTAGAAGTAGGTCTCATAAAAAATATTCAAGTAAAAAAATATTCGGTGAAAAGAATACTCAAGCAATGAGTAAAATTGTGAGTAACTGCTAACAATGTCTGTTTTTTTTTATCTACAGTATATGAACGGTTATTATTACACCCGACTATATTCTGTTACATGACAATTTTAGGCCTAAAAAAGAAACACAAAAATCCTCGAATTTCGATGTGAAAACTACAGAAATTAAACATCACCTTTCCAAGAGCATGAATGTCCTCTAATGGAGAAAATGCATTTCTTACCATGAAATTAAAACAATAATATCTCCGGTTTTCTGTGATCTATCAGTGCAAAATAAAAACGAGGGTGAAATCCGCGCTTTCAAGTAATGTTCACGAAACAATACAGCACTCTTGGTTTTTACGGCGCCTTATAGATGCCATTTGATTGAACAGGCCGGAATGATCAAAGGACTTCCGACTGCAAGCTTGTGTGTGGTCATGTGACTCTATTGTTACTAGGCCTGCATAATATATCGTTTGAACATCGCCATCGCCAGTGTTATCTGATTACTTTTTTCAGTAGTGAGTAATCTAACGCGTTCATTTTTCTCCCAGAGCACCCCCCCACAGGACTCCCCCGAGGCACACGGTCGAACGCCTTCTCCAAATCCACACAACACATGTAGACTGGTTGGGCGAACGCCCAAGCACCCTTGAGGGCCTGCCGAGTGCCGAGGGTGTCGAGCTGGTGCACTATTCCACGGCCGGGACGAAAACTGGTCCTCCTGAATCAGAGATTCGACTTTCCGATAGACCCTCCTCTCCAGCACCCCTGAATAGAGTACTCAGTCTATTCAGTCAAGACACAAATGCGCTATTCATAATAGGCCTGCACAATATATTGTTTGAACATCACCATCGCAATGTGCGCATGCGCAATAGTCACATCGCAGCAAGTGCATTTTTTGTTTTTAACATATAAACATTTGTTTTACTTTATAAAAGTAGCAAGTGTGCAGATCCTGGATCCCGTTTATATACAGCAAGTCTGGATTAAGCAGCATTATCTAAATTAGGGATGTCCCCGATCCAATCACATGATAGGAAATCGCGCCAACCGCGCCGTTTTTCAGAGGATGGGAATCGGGTGAAAAGGATCAGCTTTTCAATTAAAAAATATATAGTCATGTTTTTCTGCTTCAAGCTTGTACAGCACCACAGCCTCTCACCCTCCCTCCTGCTAAGAAGTATGACCAAACTGTTTTTCTTTGTCACCACCAGTGCAGATGGGTGTTTGGTACCTATAGTTAACAATAATTGACAGGTTTGTAGCCTTGATCTGGCCTGAGAAGTCTTGGTAACTCTACAATTGAATCTTGCAGCCTAGTCTGAAGTGTGCTGTGCCAACTAATTCATTGTTTAAGTGAAAGGCCGTTCTTGGCAGCGTGAGCGTCAAAGCGTGAGTGAATTCGAGTGGACTTACTCAATGAAGCGTTTAACAAAGACAAGCATTTTTCCACATTATACATTTTTTGAAAATAATTCACATTATGAAGGTGGGACAGGGGGTAGCACGTTCACCTCACAGTTCTGGGATTGTGGTGGTGGTGGTGTTTGCATGTTCTTCCCATGCCTGCGTGGGTTTGCTGACATATCCCACAAGTCCATGGTATGCTGATTGAACACTCCAAATTGTCCGTGTGTGTGCGTAAATGGTTGTGTGTCTATATGTGCTCTGCGACTGGCTAGCAACCTGTTCAGGGTGTACCCCACCTTCTGCCTGGAGTTAGCAGTGATAAGCTTTAGTATAAGTTTTAATATCGCAATATATGGCGGCAAACACTCAGGTGAATTGAAGTTCTGCTCTGAGACCCCCAATTTGGCCTAATTTCAAAATTGTCCGATATGCATGTGTAATACATCATTGGAAAGCTTAAAATCTCAATTTTCTGGGGGAAGAAAAAAATTCGAACTGGAGAGCATTTTTTTTTTTTTTTTTTTTTTTTTTAAAGTTTTTTAAACAGCAAACCTTAACTGGAGGTGAGAGCATGAGAGACCATAATTAAAGACACCATGATTTTAACGAGATATTATTGCGTACTTACCTTGTTTTGATCCAAAAACTCCATGTAGCATGTATCACGGAGTGTCAAGACACATCTATGAATGGCCACAGCCGGATTTTTGGGGATTTCATTGGTGAAACATGGTAATATAATAACAATGGTCGCAATGCAGAAATCGCAGACATCAAGGAGTGGTCGAGATGTTTTTCATATATTTACCCTTTTAAAGGTTTCTTTTTTTTATTATAATTTTTTTATTTTATTTATTTTTTTATTTTTCTTTGTTTGGATCGATTATTTATCATCTAACATATCATATCATAAAACATATCGTAAAAATGCGAAAGTAACAAAAAAAAAAAAATACTATGAAGCGATAGGTACAGTGGGGCAAATAAGTATTTAGTCAACCACTAATTGTGCAAGTTCTCCCACTTGAAAATATTAGAGAGGCCTGTAATTGTCAACATGGGTAAACCTCAACCGTGAGAGACAGAATGTGGAAAAAAAAAAAAAAACAGAAAATCACATTGTTTGATTTTTAAAGAATTTATTTGCAAATCATGGTGGAAAATAAGTATTTGATCAATACCAAAAGTTCATCTCAATACTTTGTTATGTACCATTTGTTGGCAAAAATGGAGGCCCAACGTTTTCGGTAACTCTTCACAAGCTTACGAAGTATTAAACATCGTTTGATGATTAAAAATGACAGACATTTTGAATAATAAATATAATTACTTTGTGGTGGTCCTAGCCCACACTCCCCTCTACTGGCTTTTATTGTTGTTACACTTCCTGTTTTATGTGGCATTAATTCAACCTTGGCAGGCCTGGGAGCGCACCTGCAGCTCATCACAATCAACACTGCTTTTAAGGAGCGGCATGGGCAGCAAGCAGGTGCCAGATGATTTTGCCAGTCACCATTGGTTCATCGGCCAACTAACACTGTAGTTTGTGATTCCTGTCCTAGAACTCTTAACTAATTCTGTTTTTTGCCATCAGGACACCCACCCTCCAAGCCCTCGCAGCCACAGCCACAGCCTGAACCTCAGCCACAGCCTCAGCCACAGCCATTTACCATTCAACCCACCAGCCGCTCAACACCTTGCCCTTGTGCAATAAATATCACTTCACACTTCACGTGTTTCCGGCTCGCATTTTGGTCCACATCAACTTTGCCTACCTTGCCATAACATACTTACCTTCTTTTTATGACTGGGGTGAAACAAAAGCGGTTGTGCGGCGTCTGTAAACGCCGATGGGGGTTTCCAGGGTAAATCGGACAAATTTTGGGGGCTTAATACTAGCGGTGCAACGGTTTGCGGTTCAAAGCCGAACCGTTCGGTTCGCCCTGTACGGTTTAATACACCTTTATGAACTGCGCCTTTTCGGTTTTGCAATTAATGTATTCCGAACGCTTGTGGAATGAATTGATCGAGCTCTGTGTGCCTGTGTGTGACGTGAAGCACCGCTGTGCAGAAATTCCCGCCCTGCAAGAAAATGTTAATTTATTTGCATCGCTTGACCCGCGTTACATTGTTCCCTTGCGGACATATTTCTCCAACAACCTAATCCCCGACATTTATGAAATGGCACCCAAAGCCATCGAAGATGATTTTGCTAAAGCACATAGTTTCGCCCTGACCTCTGATAGTTGGAAGTTGGACGTCCAGTGCTACAGAGTGCTATTACCTAACTGTGACGGTCCACTATAATTCATACCTGTCAAATTGTACGGTCTCGTCGTAATTTGTACAAGTGAGCACTCATTTTAAAATGTGTACGCCGTACATTACGTTCAAAATCTGCTCGTTTTTCGTGCATTACGTTTTTTTTTTTTCATCTGTTCGGATTTGGTCACCGTTTCTTCAACGAGACAATGCGTTTGTTGAATGACGTGAGAAAAGTCAGAGACTCGGAGAGGGAAGAGTGTTTGTTGAGACGCTGTAGCAAACGCGATGCTAGGCTAGGTGGCTCCAATATTACCTGACTTAGCCGACAACATACAGTCTACGCCTAGATATCTCATGCGCATAGAACTACATGCGAAATGACAGACTCGGTAGCGTTAGTAAACAGCCGCCATTTTAGAGCAGTAAACTTTTCAGAAAGGCTCTGTTGTAGTAAACCTGACGAGCGAACCTAAGCAACTTTTTATCCAAAATACTCCTAAATCAGCAAAATCTTGACTTGAGTCTATCTTTAAAGGATGAAACAGTTTTAAAATTTTCACACGTCGAAAGTAGACAGAAGGGAACTAATGCAAAAACGGGAGCAATTTTATCAACTTTAACGGTTGATTCACAACATTAAATGACCTCCAAACATAACAAAGGTTACTATGTTTTTTTTTTTTTTTTTAAATTAAAAAAAAAAACATGAAAGGTATCACCAGTTACTTTGCCAAGTAACTTTTTTACTACTGTGTGTGTATTTCAGTAGTCAGTCACTACACTAGCCAAAGAGCTAAGAGGCATTTTAAGTCGAAAATGTTTACATTTTAAGTGTTTATTTCATTTTTTAAAAAAGCAAAATAAAGGCAGTTTAAAAAAAAAAAAAAAAAAAAAAAGCGAAACGCAAACCGAACTCGAACCGAAACCGTGATCCCAAAACTGAGGTTCAAACTGAACCGTGGGCTAACTGAACCGTTCCACCCCTACTTAATATGCCATGAATCTGCTAATACAGTAGTTTATTTTAAAGAGGGGATTCAAACACTTATTTTTCTTTGAAATTTTTTTGGGGGTATTGAAGTGAGGCTTTTCTGTTTTTAATTTTTTTTTGATTGAATAATAAAGAAAAACACAAATCTACCTCCATAAATGGGGGCAAAAGCATTTTGGAGTGGGGGGGGTCTTAGGGGGCCTGGCGATTAGAGTGTAGTCTTTCCCTTTAAGTTAACTTCTCTTGTCCCGTTGAAAGTGACGTCATCCAAATTATATGATTGAATATTCAAAGAGAGGCGCGGTTTCGCTGGAAGCGCACGTGCTAAACATTTATCGAAGTGCTCGGGAGTTGTTCATGTGCCTTTGGTCGAAGCTCCATGGAGACTTGAACGTTGGCCGGTGTTCAATAGTCACCAGTGGACGAGAAATACGGTGGTTTGTCAAGTTATCAAATATATTAACGGCGTCATTAATGGAAATTTGGCGACGGAAATTAATTACGCATGCTCTCTCTACCAGAACAAGATGCTACCAGACGCCTACGGCTGTGCCGTAGCTAACAGGTTCGGGAATCTTCCCGACGACGACAGGGACCCGCTGGACTTCATAAGTGAGATGGAGACCGAGAAGGAGAAAAACAGGAAGAAGAAAAAGGAGGTGGAAGACAAAAATGCCAAGCAGAAGAAACCCGGACAGAAAGAATCCCAGAGGGACAGACGTGTGCCCATCCCGAAAATGGTGATTCCAGAACCTGATGCAAGTAGGTGACAAACAATACCATTTGCATTTGAACTAAAAGCATTCATTTCTAGACTGGACCCAGCTGCCAGGGGAGGTCAGTTCGTTTTGTCTGCTGTTGCTTTTACACAGGCCACCATGTGTTGATGGTCCATTGAAAAACACTACATCAGAGCTATCTGAAAACTTAAAATAAATTTGAATTTGAAATAAGTCATTGATGAAAGAATGAGTTAAAGAATTGATTGGCTGTCATTTGCAGCGATAAATGTCCAATCTGTTTGCAGTGGGAGCTCTGGCATCATCAACCTGCCATGAGGGTATCCGTGGGGTCTTAAAAATTCTTTAAAAAAAAAAAAAGTCTTGAATCCACTCATTTGAATTTAAGGCCTTAAAATATCTCAAATTCTCACAAAAGGTCATAAATACGATTTTGAAAGGTCTTAAATTGATTGGTTGCTTTTATTTAGAACATGCATAAACTTCATTAAATGAATGTAGTTTAAAGCTGCTGGTACAGAATGGGGACTTGAGTATTTTATTGACTGTTTTAAAATGTTAACTTCATACTGAAATGGTCGTTTATTTAAACCTGAGAGGCTTTTTATATAATTTTTGTAACTAATGCACGAAACATTAAAAGCATCTAATAGCTTGGGGGATTTGTGGGATTTTCCACTGACAGTTTACAATATTATTTGCACGTTTTACTGACTGACTATGCCATTTCTGTTTGTTATTTATAATCTTTTGTGTTTGCCACTGAATAAACAGGTCAGTTTCTTGTTACCAACAATCGTGTGTTATTCAAACTCCCCTGATTCAGCTGGCTAGTTGTTATCAAGAGTACTAAAACCCTTTTCAACATGAGTCTGACAACTATGTAAGGAGGCTAAATAACTTTAAACTTTAATACATGCTCAGATAGGCTGGTATCTGTATCGGCCAGTATCTGTATCGGCAGGTATCGGAAGTGCAAAACAATATCGGTATCGGATCGGAAGTGCTAAAACCTGGATCGGGACATCCCTAATTTATAGTGCAATTCATGGAAGCCCCGGTGCTATCAGACGCTGTAAACTCATTGGATGTGTTGCATAAAAGGCGTTATGTGGAAAAGCTTCAGTCTATCCATTCGCCAGATCCATATTTGATGCCTAAATCGATATTTTTCGACCCGCCGTCTTCGCCGTCTCTGCCTGACATCTGCTACCCTAATATCTACAACTATCTTGTCCACAGAAACTCAGCCTGTTCTCACGAAACTTTGAAAAACTGAAAAAGCAGCACTCTAAGCAACATTACCCCGTGTGACCCTTACTTCCAATTTTCTAAAATGGCGACAATCGATAAAAAAAAAGTTGACTGCGATGGCCGACGCTTCAAGGATAGGTGGATGTTGGAGTATTTCTTCAATACAATACGCAACAACTGTGTCTGCCTCATTTGCAAAGAGACAGTCGCTGTTTTCAAAGAGTTCCATGTGACGCAATATTACCAAACAAGACACGCTGACGTGTACGACAACATTACAAGGAAGATACGCAGCGAGAAATTATAGCAACTTGAAGCTAGTTTAATTTCACAGCAGCAGTATTTCGCAAGAGCCCGGGTGTCGAAAGAGAACGCCACAAAGGCGAGATTGTTGAAATGATGAATTAAAAAAAATAATACTAAAGCAAATGTGACACACAAAAGTGCTTGCTAAAAATTGTTTAAATATATAGTTCTACGTAAATCAGCCAAGGTAGCCCCCCACATTTTTACCACACCAAATCTGGCCCCCTTTGCAAAAAGTTTGGACACCCCTGTTTAACTGATGATCCGTAGACGAGGCCAGCTTCTTTCACTTGGTACCAGCTAAATATTATTCAAAAAATAATGATGGCGGAAGAAATAAACATCTTGAATTTGAAACTGTATGTTGTCGGCGATTAGCCTCGCAATGATCTTAATTGTGGTTGTCAGCCCAAAACCCTATAAATATGTACAGTGGGGAGAACAAGTATTTGATACACTGCCAATGGGTTTTCCCATTGACTGTGTATCAAATACTTGTTCTCCCCACTGTATTAAATGCATCTTACCAGGTATAAAATGACTACTACATAGTCTGTGGTGATCGTTTGGTGCCCAGTTTTCTCGTCGAATTGCAGCAGTCCATCTCGCTCTCCTCTCCGGGTGTCTCTGAATACGGTTGAACTTCAAGTCTCTCCGTCTATCTTCTCTGTTACTGCAACCAACCGTCACACACGCCTTCACCATTTTCATTATTAATGTTAACGAACAGAAAAACACGCCATAATAGGAGGAATTTACGTAGCGGTAATGCGTAAACACGACGAGCTGACGGACAATATGGCGCGGAGGCGTGGTTGTGACGTCATGTGAGTGGGGTCTATAGACATGACACGGAAAACTGGGCCGATTCGTAGGGGGCCTATTTTCAAATATTTTCAAAACCAAAGCTGCTACTGACCTAAAACCAAAACGGGCACCTACCTTAGCCATATATGAGTCTCCATGAGCAGTGGCATCAAAAAATTCAGTAGTTCCCTGATAAAATCCAGATTATTTTTTATATAGGAAAACTTAAAATGGCTATAAAATTCTTAGATTTTACACTAGATGCACAAAAATCATTAAATGCAGAGATGGTCACCTATATTTCAGGATCAATGGCAATATTTAACATATGTTTTTGCCCAAAATACCAACTTATTTTTCTTTTATTTACTGCAAGTTTTCAACAGCTTAAAATCAATTTTCTCATCAGAAACTTAATACTTGAGGAAAGTATGCAGAATCAATTATATAAATAGATTACTAATAAATTGTATATACAATCACAACTTTTTATAGAATAGAATAGCCCTTTATTTTCATTATACAGTTGTACAATGAAATTGTGGAGCATTTCCCTTTACAGTGCATGATAAGTTAAAATCTCAAAAGTGACTCGCTAGTATGAAATCTAAACAAATATACTAGTAAAATGCGTATGAGATAGCCCTATGTTCAGGCAGTGCAAATAATCGAAGTGAAGGAGCAGCAGTTTCACAGTTAAGGCTTTGAATATTGCAGGTAAGTATTGCACATAGAATATTGCATATAAATGAATATTGGACTATGCCTGGAGCATTTCCCTTTGCAGTGCACAAGTTAAAATTTCAAAAGTGACTTGCAAGTATAAAATCTAAATAAACAAATATAAAATGCGTATGAGATAGCCCTTCTTTATAGATACGGACGTAAAACAGTCTCGATTCTTGGTTAAAAGCAAAAGAAACCGTGCAGGTAGTATTTGTTTTACGTAAATATGGCGAATGTGCGGCACGTCTTTAAGTTAACTGTGACCTCGCCTTACCACAAGTCCACTGCAAAGAGCTTTTTAACGTTGAAAGTTTTGTGAATAAATGCTTAAATCTCTGAATTCTTTATAGATTTGGATGTAAAACAGTCTTGATTCTTCGTTAAAGGCAAAAAAAAAAAGGGCACTTTAAATTTACTTAAATCTGTTGAAGAATGATGCTAGTCTGTTAGCTCATATGGACGTTAAACTGTCTCTATTCTTTGTTAAAAAGAGCAAAAAACCGAGCAGTTAAGCATCTATTTTACGTATATATGTCAAAGAATGATGCCAATGCCATAGCGGTTCCCATTGTCCCATTGATTTTTTTCACCTTGTTCAAAATGCATGCTTGGTACGAAAAATATAATATTTACAGTGGGGCAAATAAGTATTTATACTATTTATTCAACCACTAATTGTGCAAGTTCTCCCACTTGAAAATATTAGAGAGGCCTGTAATTTTCAACATGGTTTAACCTCAACCATGAGAGACAGAATGTGGAATATCCCCCAGAAAATCATCGGCAATAACGGAGGCCAAACGTTTTCTGTAACTCTTCACAAGCCTTTCACACACTGTTGCTGGTATTTTGGCCCATTTCTCCATGCAGATCTCCTCTCGAGCAGTGATGTTTTGGGGCTGTCATTTGGCAACACGGACTTTCAACTCCCTCCGCAGATTCTCTATGGGGTTGAGCCCTGGAGACTGGCTAGGGCACTCCAGGACCTTGAAATGCTTCTTACGAAGCCACTCTTTTGTTGCCCTGGCTGTGTGTTTGAGATCATTGTCATGCTGAAAGACCCAGCCACGTCTCATTTTCAATGCCCTTGCTAATGGAAGGAGATTTTCACTCAAAATCTCTCGATACATGGCCCCATTCATTCTTTCCTTTACACAGATCAGTCGTCCTGGTCCCTTTGCAGAAAAAAAGCCCCAAAGCATGATGTTTCCACTCCCATGCTTCACAGTGGGTATGGTGCAATTCAGTATTCCTTTTCCTCCAAACACGAAAACCTGTGTTTCTACCAAAAAGTTGTAGTTTCCTCTGACCATATTGCATTCTCCCGGTCCTCTTCTGGATCATCCAAATGCTCTCTAGCGAACCGCAGACGGACCTGGACGTGTACTTTCTTCAGCAGGAGGACACGTCTGGCAGTGCAGGATTTGAGTCCCTGGCGGCGCATTGTGTTACTGATAGTAGCCTTTGTTACTGTGGTCCCAGCTCTCTGTAGGTCATTCACTAGGTCCCCCCGTGTGGTTCTGGGATTTTTGCTCAACGTTCTTGTTATCATTTTGACGCCACGGGGTGAGGAGGGAGTTGAAAGTCCGTGTTGCCCAACGACAGCCCCAAAACATCAATGCCCTAGAGGATATCTGCATGGAGGAATGGGCCAAAATACCAGCAACAGTGTGTGAAAAGCTTGTGAAGAGTTACAGAAAACGTTTGGCCTCTGTTATTGCCAACAAAGGGTACATAACAAAGTATTGAGGTGAACTTTTGGTATAGACCAAATACTTATTTTCCACCATGATTTGAAATAAATTCTTTAAAAATCAAACAATGTGATTCCCCCCCCCCCCCCACACACACACACACACACACATTCTGTCTCATGGTTGTCTACCCATGTTGACAATTACAGGCCTCTCTAATATTTTTAAGTGGGAGAACTTGCACAATTAGTGGTTGACTAAATACTTATTTGCCCCACTGTATCTTGAATCCTCGAACAAATCACTTCTGAGACAATCCTTCCTGTTTGTATGCGGTACAGCTTTTGGTAGTTCTTCAAAAATACAAGCTTAAATCCGACATGAGTGTAGTCGTCTTCGGCTATTACTAAATGAAGCTCGGCCCTCTATGATAAGGCGTGACGCAAAGAATGACGAAGTGTCACGGCCATAGGTAATAAAGTCTATGCATTGGGATTTAGGGCTCTTTGAAATGATTCAACTCACATTTGTGGGATTAAAAATTTACATGAACAGATGACTGAGGATGATAGACTAGTAAATGGTAGGCACTAAGCCTGAACGATATATTGTTTAAACATCGCCATCGCGATGTGTGCGTGCGCGATAGTCCCATCGCGAAGACGTGCGATAGTTTTTATTTTTTTTAATCCACATACGCCCTGCTTTCTGCTCTGCGCAGAGCCTCACACGCTCTTTGAACCTCACAGTCACTGCAGCACTTGCTTATTAAAGTTAACGATGCTTGTATCTTTGATCTTGCCAAAGAAGCCGGACATCACAGCACAGCAGCTGTCAATCATTGTTAAACAGTTTCTGCAAGGAAGCCGCTTTGGAATGAATGTGTGTGCGTGTGGAGACGTTTGAGACAAATTAAATGCCAGAAGTGATCATGAGGAGTTTGTAATTTCTACATGTCCACCAAAAGTCACAGCCATGTTAGGTAAACAGAACCATTTAATAAAGCCAAGCATTTTTCTACTACAGTACTTCATTCCTGTTCAAAAATTATTTTGGTTGGACAGTTATGTTTAAAACTGATCATAATTATTACATTTGAAGTGCTTAAAACCATTTATTAATATGTATATACATTTTTAAAAATAATACTTTGTGGAAAAAGTGAGGAAAAAAACATGCCTGACATGTATCTCTTTCCAATGCTAAATCTGAATAAATACATTGAGCACACACACAAAAAAAATAAAAATTTGGGGGGCGGGGGGCGCAGCTTAGTAGTTTTTCACTTATCGCGGCGGGTTCTGGTCCTCATTAACCGCGAAAAACGAGGGCTCACTGTACACTGGTCATTGCGAGTCATCTAAAGTCTTTCCAAACAGCTATTCAAGTCATCTAGTGAAAATTTCTTTAAAAATATGTATATATATTAGGGCTGTCAAAATTATCGTGTTAACGCGCGGTAATTAATTTTTTAAATTAATCACGTTAAAATATTTGACGCAATTAACGCATATGTCCCGCTCAGACAGTATTCTGCCTTTTGGTAAGTTTTACAGCAAGGCTTTTTGTGCTGTCTAACAGCGAACTCTTGTGGTCACTTTGCGACATGGTTTATTGTGTTCTTGCCAGTCAATATAGCTGCACGACGTCTCGGGCTGACGCCTACGTTGTAATATTGTGCTTATATGATTCTTGGACAAGATTTGTCCGTAAGTATGGTTGCTGTAAAGAATGTACATATTATGTTAGTAAGCGACATGTTATATTTTTTTGTATGAGACGCTTTTTGTTTATGTTTAGTGAACCTGTATAGCGTGCTAAGCTAACGTTGTTGCTAATGCAATGCTTGTGTACTTTTTTTTGTAGTTTTACAACGGTCTAAAGAGGAAAATGGTTTGAGGCCATTTTATTAATAAATCAGATGAAAAAGGAAGAAGTCTGATTATTAAGGCGTCGTTCACTAGCTGTCTAGCTTTGGAAAAAGTAGATGCTTCGGAGAGAGGACAGCATAGACAGATTTAAATGACAGTAGAGTGAAATGCCCACTACAGTCCTCATGTACCGTAGGTTGAATGTATATATCCATTTTGTGTCTTATCTTTCCATTCCAACAATTTATTTTACAGAATATATATATAATTTACAGAAAAATATGGCATTTTATAGATGGTTTGAAATGCGATTAATTGCGATTAATTACGATTAATTTTTAAGCTGTAATTAACTCGATTAAAAATTTTAATCGTTTGACAGCCCTAATATATATATATATATAATATCGCAATATAATATCGCAACCCCCCAAAAAATCGCAGCAATAGTTTTTTCCAATATCGTTCAGGCCTAGTAGGCACCCGACAAAGGTACATAATGAAACATCTTGTTTTTCCAGCTTGCAAGCGGCCAGTCCGTGCCGCAGAAGAGGACAGAGTAGAGACTAAAAGAGGCTTTGGGGAGCGCAGGGCAAACCCAGCTCTGTACCCGCAGGAGTTCTCTGTCCCAAAGTAAGTTGCTCAATCTTTGCAGTTGTTGTACATCATTCAGCAATTATGTGCAACCTTTTATATTAAGCGCTGGATAAAAAAAATACTTGGCTCTAAATCTATCTATGATTCTAGTATTCCAGCAGTGTAGCACGGTAGATATACGCTTTCATCAAAAAACAAGATGGTATTCAAGTATTTTTAATATTTTAAGCAACATTAATATGGTTTAAAAATTTGTACAGGAAAATAAAGACTGCTTCATAATTGAATGTAAATAAATTGTTAAAAGTTAGTGCCTAACACGTTTAAAAAAAATGCAGCTCTGAAAAATCAACTGTGTTGAGCTTAAGTTAAATGTAACTATTTGTGCAGTGATGACCACAATTTGAAAATCACTGTTCCATGGGGAAGTGATGACCTAATTATACCCTAGGACTACCAACTATCAGGACGTGGACCCCAGGGGCCGGGGAGGAGGAAGGGGTAGGAGAGGAGGAGGAGAAAAAAGAGGAGGATACTCGAGCAACTTTGAAAACTTTGTCTCGAGGGGAAAAAGAGAATATGACCGACACAACGGAACGTAAGTAACATATTGACACAGTTGGCGATGATTTTACAAGTGTTTGACATTCTATTGTTACTACTAACTGTAGTGGTATCTCTCCTGATGAGAAGAGAGGTGGCAGAGGGCCCTGGAACTGGGGTTGTGTGGAAGAACCAGAAAGGTGTGAGTCTGTCTGTGGACAACTGTCAAATTGCCATATTGATTACAAGTGTTTGCTTTTGTTCTTGAAGTGAGTTAATTGATGTGACACTTGCTGCTCCGGAACACTCTGAAGAGCCTCAAGCACCAGAAGAAGAGAACCCGAACCTGTGAGTACCACATTTAGACATGACCCAAAGATGTAAATTTCGATGAATTTTATGAAGGCACATTTTACTGCCAACCACATCAATCACACGCTCCCCAGTATGTAAATTGCTATAAAATGTCTTATTTTTGTTAGTGCAATGACAGAGGAAGAAGGAGAAATGGTGGTCCAGGTTGCCATGGAGATGACTCTGGATGAATGGAAGGCTTTGCAGAATGACAGTCGTCCGAAGGCAGAGTTCAACATCCGCAAAGCAGAGAGCACCATTCCATCAAAGGCCAAAGTCATCCACAAGTCCAAACATGTGGTGAGTATGTACGAAAATCCGTACACACTACATGGCCCATACAATCGGGTTTGGACCCCCCCCCCTTCCGATACATAAGCCTGCCGCGATATGCAGTAAGTCCATTTATCGCACGGTAAATAAAAATGAAGGCGGTAATTTTCCCGGCTGCTATTTATCGTCGCGTGCGTGCGTGCATACATTTGTGTGCGTGTATGCGTGTGCTGCATGAACTCTGCACGCGTGGGTGTTGATATGAGACTCCAGTTCCTTTTACTGATGTTTATTGGTCATCAACAGCCCGAAGAATTAAAATTCAGACATACAAAATAAGGAAATACATCTGTATTAAACATTGTAAAACGTTAGCATTGCTATATTGAGGCTAATGGAAAAAAAGACTACAGTGGGGCAAATAAGTATTTAGTCAACCACTAATTGTGCAAGTTCTCCCACTTGAAAATATTAGGGAGGCCTGTAATTATCAACATGGGTAAACCTTGACCATGAGAGACAGAATGTGGGGAAAACCCCCCAGAAAATCACATTATTTGATTTTTAAAGAATTTATTTGCAAATCATGGTGGAAAATAAGTATTTGGTCAATACCAAAAGTTCATCTCAATACTTTGTTATGTACCCTTTGTTGGCAATAACGGAGGCCAAACGTTTTCTGTAACTCTTCACCAGCTTTTTACACACTGTTGCTGGTATTTTGGTCCATTCCTCCATGCAGATCCCCTCTAGAGCAGTGATGTTTTGGGGCTGTTGTTGGGCAACACACTTTCAACTCCCTCCACAGATTTTCTATGGGGTTGGGATCTGGAGACTGGCTAGGCCACTCCAGGACCTTGAAATGCTTCTTACGAAGCCACTCCCCTTTGTTGCCCTGGCTGTGTGTTTGGGATCATTGTCATGCTGAAAGACCCAGCCACGTCTCATCTTCAATGCCCTTGCTGATGGAAGGAGATTTTCACTCCAAATCTCTCGATACATGGCCCCATTCATTCTTTCCTTTACACAGATCAGTCGTCCTGGTCCCTTTGCAGAAAAACGGCCCCAAAGAATGATTTTCCACCCCCGTGCTCCACAGTGGGTATGGTGTTCTTCGGATGCAGTTCAGTATTCTTCTCCAAACACGAGAACCTGTGTTTTACCAAAAAGTTCTATTTTGGTTTCATCTGACCATAACACATTCTCCCAGTCCTCTTCTGGATCATCCAAATGCTTTCTAGCGAACCGCAGATGGGCCTGGACGTGTACTTTCTTCAGCAGGGGGACACGTCTGCCAGTGCAGGATTTGAGTCCCTGGCGGCGCATTGTGTTACTGATAGCCTTTGTTACTGTGGTCCCAGCTCTCTGTAGGTCATTCACTAGGTCCCCCCGTGTGGTTCTGGGATTTTTGCTCACCGTTCTTATCGTTTTGATGCCACGGGGTGCGATCTTGCATGGAGCCCCAGATCGAGGGAGATTATCAGTGGTCTTGTATGTCCTCCATTTTCTAACAATTGCTCCCACAGTTGATTTTTTTTTTTTTTTACACCAAGTGTTTTACCTATTGCAGATTCAGTCTTCCCAGCCTGGTGCAGGTCTACAATTTTGTCTCTGGTGTCCTTCGACAGCTCTTTGGTCTTGGCCATAGTGGACTTTGGAGTGTGACTGACTGAGGGTTGTGGAGAGGTGTCTTTTATACCGATAATGAGTTAAAACAGGTGCCATTAATACAGGTAACGAGTGGAACCTCGTTAGAAGACGTTAGACCTCTTTGACAGCCAGAAATCTTGCTTTTTTTGTAGGTGACCAAATACTTATTTTCCACTCTAATTTGGAAATAAATTCTTTAAAAATCAAGCAATGTGATTTTCAGTTTTTTTCCCCCACATTCTGTCTCTCATGGTTGAGGTTTACCCATGTTGACAATAAGCCTGTCGCAATATGCAATAATTCCATTTATCGCATGATATATAAAAATGAAGGCGGTAATTTTTCCGCTGCGATTTATCGCCTCGCGTGCACGTGCGCGCGCAGCAGAAATGCTGTTAAAAGTTCGGATTCCTTGTTACCAACTGCGCAAAATGTTCTTCGTTCCAGGTCCGGCAAAAAATTGGCCGGAGCCAATCGTTCCCATTATATCCTATTGTTCAACGTATACCGGCCGCGTCAGTGCTCCGGATTGACTGCGGACCAGCGCGCCGGTGTTGTTGACGTGTAGGCGCTCCCGTCAGGGGTAATATTTCACGTGGGGCGGCTATTATTCGGTACAACGCCGGATATTTACAATGAATGAAGTCCGCCAGCTGAATGGACATGATGAACATTGAGTGGCAAATTAAGAGCGCTGTGCTTCAAACACGTCCTGTTTCTGAAAGTCGATTGTCATATGCTGGTGTTGTGCAGTAATGAGCAGACGTGACTTCAGCGGCGTTTGCTAACTTTTTTAATGCGCGCACACACTAGATATCATGAAATAGCAAACTAGATGTGCTACGTCACATGCCATTGGCTACGTGAGCCCAGATGGATTATGGGACACGTCCATATACTACATCGATGAATTCTAAACTGTCATGACTGAATGGAAGTTAAAAAGGCCAAATTGATCGATACCAGTGACTATAGATAATGTTGCAAATATTGTTAATTCAGTATGTGAAACAGATGGATTCGGACAAATAGGATGTCTTGCTCATGTAGTAAACCTAGCTGCTAAGAGAGCTGTAGCAATCAATAGTTTGCCCCGCCTCACTTTACAAATAGTAAAGATTGTTCTCGGCACTTTTACACAAAATTTCTTCAGATCAGTAAGAAGGAAGCACATAAATATTATGCACTAAAATGCATGTTTATATGATGGCAATTTAATTTTATCTCGTTAGCACAAAAAAAAAAAAAAATACAATCTTTTTTTTTTTTCAGAGCATTAAATGTATTGAATCTGTTCGAAAATCGTGTCCCTCGTCTCGAAAATCGTACCGAACCGTGACTTAACTGTGTCGTTGCATCCCTATGGAACATCATTACAGAAGCTATGAGGGGAAAAGTTTTCATTTGCCTAAATGCTTAAGTTATTAAGTGGAATTTTATTTTTCTTGAAAAACACATTTTATCTATTCTGTTTCTGTGCGGTATTAATATTGTTGTTTTTTAGTTAGGAGGCATTGTCTATTGTTTTTAGTTGTGATTTATTAAGTATTTTTGAATTTAAGAGTAAGTATTTATCGCGTTTAAATGGGTGTACTTGATCTATTAATATATACTGTATTCTCACTGTGGTTGAAAAAATTGGGGGGGTGGCGCAACAATCTCATATCGCAATAATTTGTGAGATAAATTATTGCACACTAAAATTTGTTATCGCGACAGGCCTAGTTGACAATTACACGCCTCTCTAATCTTTTCACGTAGGAGAACTTGCACATTTGGTGGTTGACTGAATACTTATTTGCCCCACTGTACGTCCTAACCATGTTGGCCTGCTATAAAACATTGGCGGTCTTCGCTATAAAACATTGGCGGTGTGCTCTAAAACACAAAATTGCAGTGAAAAGGTGACACTTAAAACATGAAAAATTGCTAGTTTACAGCAATCTGCAAATGATGCAAAAAAAAAAAAAAAATCTATTACGGACACCACATGCATTAGGAAAAGAGAAGTGTTTTTTTTTTTTTTTTTTTTTTTTTTTAAATAATGGAGTGTAAAGCTTACGGTTAGCGGCTTGGCAAACTTGCTTCCGGTGAACATTTCAAAATAAAAGCGCGTCATGTTCAAGTATATAAAGATCTCATAAAAAAAGAGTTAATCTCTAATACTTCAGATTCTACATCAAGAAATGCTTTAAAATGACACCCATTATAAAAAATTTGATTGGTAATGAATAAGTTTGCTTCAAATTTGCTAATATGCGCACTTTGCTGGACAAGATGAGTCTGTTTGGATCAAATGAACAATTTTGATGGACTAATTGGCAGAGAACAAAAACGGTGTCTACCTATTTCATATTCTGCACTTTCAAATGACTCGTTTTGCATTGTGTGTTTTTTCTTACATCAATGTAGTTTGTGTTTTTATTTCAGAACAACAATTTATTGCATTTGAGTGGGTGATTTATTATAATGTATTGTCACTACAGGACTGTCTCAGATAATTAGAATATTGTGATAAAGTTCTTTACTTTCTGTAATGCAATTAAAAAAAACAAAAATGTCATACATTCTGGATTCATTACACATCAACTGAACTATTTCAAGCCTTTTATTATTTTAATATTGCTGAATTTGGCTTACAGCTTAAGAAAACTCAAAAATCCTATATCAAAATATTAGAATATCATGAAAAAGTATACAAGTAGGCTATTCAACTAATCACCTGAATCATCTAATTAACTCGAAACACCTGCGAGGGTTTCCTGAGCCTTAAAAACACTCAGCTTGGTTCAGTAAACTAAATCACAAGTATGGGGAAGACTGCTGATCTGACTGCTGTCCAGAGGACCATCATTGATACCCTCCATCAGGAGGGTAAGACACAAAAAGAAATTTCTCAAAGAGCAGGCTGTTCACAGAGTGCAGTTTCAAAGCATATCCACAAAAAGTCTGTTGGAAGGGAAAAATGTGGCCGGAAACGCTGCACAACCAAGAGAGATGACCGCAGCCTTAACAAAATTGTGAAGAAGAGCCGCTTCCAGAATTTGGGGGACCTTCAAAGACAGTGGGCTGAAGCTGGAGTCCAGGTATCAAAAGCCACAGTTCACAGACGTGTCCGGGAAATGGGCTACAATAGCCGTATTCCCATGGTCAAGCCACTTCTGAACTCAAGACAACGGAAGAAGCGTCTGACTTGGGCTATGGAGAAGAAGCACTGGACAGTTGCAGAGTGGTCCAAAGTCCTCTTTTCAGACGAAAGCAAGTTTTGCATTTCATTTGGAAGTCAAGGCGCCAGAGTCTGGAGAAAGGCTGGAGAGGAGCAAAATCCAAGTTGCTTGAAATCCAGTGTGAAGTTCCCACAGTCAGCAATGGTTTGGGGAGCCATGTCAGCTGCTGGTGTTGGTCCACTGTGTTTCATCAAGTCCAGAGTAAATGCAACTGTGTACCAAGAGATTTTAGAGCACTACATGCTTCCATCTGCTGAAAAGCTCTATGGAGATGAGGATTTCATTTTCCAGCATGATCTGGCACCTGCCCACAGTGCCAAAACCACCAGTAACTGGTGCACTGACCATGGCATCACTGTCCTTGATTGGCCTGCTAATTCCCCTGACCTGAACCCCATCGAGAATTTGTGGGATATAGTTAAGAAGAAGATGAAAGACACCAGACCTACAAATGCAAATGAGCTGAAGGCCGCTATCGAAGCATCATGGGCATCAATAACACCTCAGCAATGCCACAGGCTGATTGCCTCCATGCCACGCCGGATTGATGCAGTAATCCGTGCAAAAGGATTCCCAACCAAGTACTGAGTGCATCAATGGACATTTTCAAATGTTTGATTTAGTTTTGCTGTTATTAAATTATTTTTTTACTTGGTCTGAGGAAGTATTCTAATTTTTTGATATAGGATTTTTGAGGTTTCTTAAGCTGTAAGCCAAAATCAGCAATATTCAAATAATAAAAGGCTTGAAATAGTTCAGTTGATGTGTAATGAATCCAGAATGTATGACATTTTTGTTTTTTTAATTGCATTACAGAGAGTAAAGAACTTTATCACAATATTCTAATTTCCTGAGACAGTCCTGTACATTAGTGGTTGAATTAATTAAAAAAAAAAAAAAACAATATCTCATATCAGCAATATTTTATGAGACTATATCGCTGACTAAAATTTATCGCGACAGGCCTACCAATACAGCATACACCTCTAAGTCAGGCAAAATGAACTAAGACAACTTTAAAGCCTTCCCAGTACCACTATGATATGCAGTATTTACTGTAGTGTGCCAAATTGTTTACTAAAATTTAGACTGACGATATAATCTCAGTGTATTGTATTCTACTGTAGGAGTGGGAACCTCTTGGTACCTCACGATACGATACAATTTGCGATACAAAGCTCATGATAATGATGATCTGACGATATGGCGATACAACGATTATCGATACATTGGTCAGGAAATCATAGTAGATATTCTACAAACGGCTAATAAACAGGAAAAACAAGCTTCTGCTGTGAATTGGAATCAGTTTATCACTTGTAGACGCCCAGTCCATTTGAACTGGGAGGGTGGCAGCGAATGAAGTTCATTCGCTGCCATCCCTCCCACTTCAAATGGATTGAACGTCTATGATCGGTAGTGGCAGCCAATGCCAGGCAATGAAGTAATTTTGGGCCATTTAAAGTCATTTTCCTGTTGATATTCATTTACTTCCTGTTGATTTTGGGGTATTTTATGGCTCTCTTTCTGTTTATTTTGAGTTACAGAAGAGGAAGTGACCTGGGAATTGCCCAAATGAATAGGCAGTGACTCAAACTCAACAGAAAATGATCTGTAAATGCCCTAAAATAAACAGCAAGTGACCTGTAAATGCCCTGAAAATCGGACAGAATGACTGAATGCTCTGGTTTCGAATGAACGAACGTTCCCAGTCTAAATGGATTGGGCGTCGAGCACCGTCAATGCATCCTTAGAGTTAACTGAAACACTATAATGGTGGAAGATTATGGTAGCAACTTGTTGCTTCATTTTTCTTTTTTTTTTAGACATTGACACCTTTTTAAAACAATATCTCGAATTTTTCCTTCCCATGGGCTCACCACCTGTGGGAGGGGCCAAAGGGGTCGGGTGCGTAGGGAGTTGGGCGGCAGCCAAAGGCGGGGGCCTTGGCGGTCCGACCCCCAGCTGCTGAAGCTAACTCTTGGGACATGGAATGTCACCTCTCTGGCAGGGAAGGAGCCTGAGCTGGTGTGTGAGGCAGAGAAGTTCCGACTAGATATAGTCGGACTCTCCTCCACACACAGCTTGGGTTCTGGTACCAATCCTCTCGAGAGGGGTTGGACTCTCTTCCACTCTGGAGTTGCCCATGGTGAGAGGCGCCGGGCAGGTGTGGGCATACTTATTGCCCCCCGGCTTGGCGCCTGTACGTTGGGGTTTACCCCGGTAGACGAGAGGGTAGCCTCCCTCCGCCTTCGGGTGGGGGGACGGGTTCTAACTGTTGTTTGTGCTTATGCACCGAACAGCAGTTCAGAATACCCACCCTTTTTGGAGTCCTTGGAGGGTGTGCTAGAGAGCACCCCCTCTGGGGACTCCCTCGTTCTACTGGGGGACTTCAACGCTCACGTGGGCAATGACAGTGAGACCTGGAGGGGCGTGATTGGGAGGAACGGCCCCCCCGATCAGAACCCGAGTGGTGTTCTGTTATTGGACTTCTGTGCTCGTCACGGTTTGTCTATAACGAACACCATGTTCAAACATAGGGGTGTCCATATGTGCACTTGGCACCAGGACACCCTAGGCCGCAGTTCGATGATCGACTTCGTAATCGTGTCATCGGACTTGCGGCCGCATGTTTTGGACACTCGGGTGAAGAGAGGGGCGGAGCTGTCAACCGATCACCACCTGGTGGTGTGTTGGCTCCGATGGCGGGGGAAGATGCTGGCCAGACCTGGCAGGCCCAAACGTATTGTGAGGGTCTGCTGGGAACGTCTGGCAGAATCCCCTGTCAGAAAGAGTTTCAACACCCACCTCCGGCAGAACTTCTCCCTTGTCCCGGGGGAGGTGGGGGACATTGAGTCCGAGTGGGCCATGTTCCGCACCTCCATTGTTGAGGCGGCCGATCAGAGCTGTGGCCGTAAGGTGGTTGGTGCCTGTCGTGGCGGCAATCCCCGAACCCGCTGGTGGACACCAGCGGTAAGGGATGCCGTCAAGCTGAAGAAGGAGGCCTATCGGGCCTTTTTGGCCTGTGGGACTCCGGAGGCAGCTGACAGGTACCGGCTGGCCAAGCGGACTGCGGCCTCGGCGGTCGCCGAGGCAAAAACTCGGACATGGGAGGAGTTCGGTGAGGCCATGGAAAACGACTTCCGGATGGCTTCGAGGAAATTCTGGTCCACCATCCGGCGTCTGAGGAGAGGAAACCAGTGCACTATTAACACTGTGTATAGTGAAGATGGTGTACTGCTGACCTCGACTCGGGACGTCGTGAGTCGGTGGAGAGAATACTTCGAAGCCCTCCTCAATTCCACCGACACGCCTTCCTTTGAGGAAGCAGAGTCTGGGGACTCTGAGGTGGGCTCTTCGATCTCTGGGGTTGAAGTCACTGAGGCGGTTGGTAAGCTCCTCGGTGGCAAGGCCCCGGGGGTGGATGAGATCCGCCCGGAGTTCCTAAAGGCTCTGGATGTTGTAGGGCTGTCATGGCTGACACGCCTCTACAACATCGCGTGGACATCGGGGACAGTGCCTCTGGATTGGCAGACCGGGGTGGTGGTCCCCCTTTTTAAAAAGGGGGACCGGAGGGTGTGTTCCAATTACAGAGGAATCACACTCCTCAGCCTCCCCGGTAAAGTCTATTCAGGGGTGCTGGAGAGGAGGGTCCGTCGGGAAGTCGAATCTCGGATTCAGGAGGAGCAGTGTGGTTTTCGTCCCGGCCGTGGAACAGTGGACCAGCTCTACACCCTCAGCAGGGTCCTCGAGGGTGCATGGGAGTTCGCCCAACCAGTCTACATGTGTTTTGTGGATTTGGAGAAGGCGTTCGACCGTGTGCCTAGGGGAATCCTGTGGAGGGTGCTCCGGGAGTACGGGGTACCGAGCCCCTTGGTAAGGGCTGTTCGGTCCCTGTACGACTGGTGTCAGAGTCTGGTCCGCATTGCCGGCAGTAAGTCGAATTCGTTCCCAGTGAGGGTTGGACTCCGCCAAGGCTGCCCTTTGTCACCGATTTTGTTCATAACTTTTATGGACAGAATTTCTAGGCGCAGCCGAAGCGTTGAGGGGGTCCGGTTTGGTGACCTCAGCATTGAATCTCTGCTTTTTGCAGATGATTTAGTGCTGTTGGCTTCATCAAGCCGTGACCTCCAACTCTCACTGGAGCGGTTCGCAGCTGAGTGTGAAGCGGTTGGGATGAAGATCAGCACCTCCAAATCCGAGACCATGGTCCTCAGTCGGAAAAGGGTGGAGTGCCCTCTCCGGGTCGGGGATGAGATCCTGCCCCAAGTGGAGGAGTTCAAGTATCTTGGGGTCTTGTTCACGAGTGACGGTAAGAGGGAGCGGGAGATCGACAGGCGAATCGGTGCGGCGTCTGCAGTAATGCGGACGCTGCACCGGTCCGTAGTGGTGAAGAAGGAGCTGAGCCGAAAGGCAAAGCTCTCGATTTACCAGTCGATCTACGTTCCTGCCCTCACCTATGGTCACGAGCTTTGGGTCGTGACCGAAAGAACAAGATCCCGGATACAAGCGGCCGAAATGAGTTTCCTCCGCAGGGTGTCCGGGCTCTCCCTTAGAGATAGGGTGAGAAGCTCGGTCATCCGGGAGGGACTCGGCGTCGAGCCGCTACTCCTCCGCGTAGAGAGGAGCCAGCTGAGGTGGCTCGGGCATCTGGTTCGGATGCCTCCCGGACGCCTCCCTGGAGAGGTGTTCCGGGCATGTCCCACCGGCGGGAGGCCCCGGGGACGACCCAGGACACGCTGGAGAGACTATGTCTCTCGGCTGGCCTGGGAACGCCTTGGGATCCCGCCGGAGGAGCTGGTTGAAGTGGCTGGGGAGAGGGAAGTCTGGGCTTCCCTGTTAAAGCTGCTGCCCCCGCGACCCGACCCCGGAACAAGCGGAAGATAATGGATGGATGGATATCTCGAATTTTGGCAGGAGCATATCGATAACCTTTTGGGATACAAAGTATCACGGTACATCACCATTTCGATATTTTGTCACACCCCTATTCTACTGTCACACAATGCAGTTTGATTCACAGTACATATTGTGCTTAAATATAGCAAAATTAACTGTCAATAAAATTTCAGACAAGTTTCAAACGTGTATCTCAGGGGTATCCAACTCTGGTCTTCGAGAGCCCCTATCCAGCTTGTTTTCCATGTCTCCCTCCTTTAACACCTAAATCAAATAATCAACTCATCAGCAGCTCTGCAGGAGCCTGATAACGATGCTGATTGAGTCAGGTGTGTTGGAGGAGGGAGACATGGAAAACAAGCTGGATAGGGGCTCTCACGGACTGGAGTACTTGGTGTACCCAAATGTTTGAATACACTGCAGAACGAAACATTACTTGACAAATATACAAGCACAATATAGAAAGAAAAAAAAAATAAAGCCACTGCAATATTTTGTAGTTTGAAGTTTTTTTTTTTTTTTTTTTTCCATGTGCCATACCAGTGGCACTCATTCTGTACTTTGGGAATCACTGCACGAAAACCATTTTCAAATAGCACTTGCTCATTGAGAAAGGTCCATGTGGAATTTGGAGCGTTTGGAAGTGTTCATCATATCAGGAGGTATACTGCAAGAACAGAAGCAGACTGCACCGAGATGTTTGAAAGAAATTGAGCTGGGAAAAAATGCTTGGTGGGAATTCTGAGAGTTTAATCTCGTTCATTAGCTATAGTTCCACTAAATTCACTTAAAAGGGCTTAAACCAACCTCTCAATATTTGCTGCCTGAACCTCTCCATTAAACACACGGAACCTCCATGAGGTCTGCCATGTTGCAATGCCCTGCCATGCCACCAAGTTCTATTTTGACAAAAGTTCAAATTTCCTGGCTGAAACCTTAATCTACTCAAGCAAATGCCAATTTTATTCAGCCAATGAAAATCCAGGAGTCAAATCCTGGTGGCCAGAAGGACATTTAGTTTTTTATTTTGCAATCTTCAGCATCTCAAGGATAATATGGAAGGAATTGAGGATGACAGCAATTTCTTCCGCCGATCTGTGAATGACATCACCTCCCTTCTGGACATCAACTTTGGTAGTCTGGGACGCCCATCTCGAGGGGGTCGAGGCAGAGGGCGTGGTTGTCCGCCGAGCCACCAAGAGCCAGCCAAACGCACACTGGAGAAGGTGGGCCTTGTTTCCTTGCTTTGTCTAAACCAACATCAGTTTCTTAGTCAGCGAGTGGCTAATAGCCGTGCTGTTTGCCTACAGGAGGGTGAAGCAGCTCCTGATCCAGACAACCATGAAGACTTCCCAGCACTATCAGCAGGCATTTAATTGAGTTTACTCTTCATGTAGCTGGTGTGGGGAAACAGGTTGCACTTTTAACACTGGCCAGAATAGCAGTTTATTGTTCCTTGAGGTCTAGTGTTTAGTTCTACTGGGTTTTTGTTGTCATTCATTGAAGGCACTGAGTTTATAAAGACTTGAGCAAATATTATTGGTGTCTTGTACTTTTTTGTTGTCATTCATTGAAGGCACTGAGTTTATAAAGACTTGAGCAAATATCATTGGTGTCTTGTACTTTTTTGTTGTAATTCATTGAAGGCACTGAGTTTATAAAGACTTGAGCAAATATCATTGGTGTCTTGTACTTTGAGATACAGTAAATAAGAAATGTAGGTTACTTGTTATTGACCTGGCATTGCGTCCCATTTTTGACCCCCGCCCCAGGTTTATATTTTGAGTTTTTTGAGCTTTGGTTTATAGGCTACAATGAGTGCATCAAATAGGGTTACTATACCTGATGACTGTTACAGTAACTCTTTGGCTGCCATTGATAGAAATACAGTACATTTAAGCAGGGAGCGGCGGGCAACTATTATTGGATCACTGCCAGTCGCCCCAGTCTAAATGGATTGTATGTCTTGCCATCGATTGCAGTGAAGGAGTTAACTCTTTAAGCAGCAATGTCGTAACATTGCTGACTTTTAACAAGCCAGAGCTGCAAATATGGTGCATCATGTAGTTACTACTTTGCACCTAAAGATGGCAGATACTGTATCTTCCTGGACTTGAGTTGTTGAACACAGTAGGTGTCATTTCATTCTCAAAGTAATAGGTTTTCATGAAATTTCAATATTAAAAGTAGTAACATCAAATTATTGGATATAATACAGTATCTCTTACAAAACCCCATGTTATCACACTTTTAAAGAATTGGGTTAAATTTTCACTAGATGCTGTCCTACTTCAATAGAACTGACTGAAATGCCCCAACCCCCAAGCCCCCCCCCCCTTTTTTTTTTTTTTTTGCGAGGGGGGTGCTTAAAAGCTTGAAGTACTGCCGTTTTAGAAAATTTGTGTAGGTACATAAGTAAAAATTCAAAGCAAGGTCATTGTTAAAAATCGATTTAATTAAAAAGTTAATATACAGCATATACTTCAATTCAATATTACTATAGAGAATAAATCAAAAGTCCCATTAGGGCAGCTTTACATGATTAAAATGTAATAAAATATTTACAATTTTTTTTTTAGGTAAGTAAATATTTACAATCATGAACTACAAAAACACATGAGAAGTAAATAGTAATGTAAAGATAACTAGTACATTAAAAATGGACATTCAGGCTAAATAAAACAAGTTGAATTTCTAGTTGGATGTTCAGTCTTTTTCAGCACATAACAATCAGAACATGAGACAACAATGGCCCACTGTGGATACTTTTGTCCCAGATCTGAGTGAGATGACCCAGAAGTACCCTGTGGATAGTGTTTGAATTCTAGAAATGCTCAGGAAAGGTGCCTGGAGGCAAGATTTTACCTTTTTATATAGGTTGCTCAGCCTTGACAAAAGGAGATATATTGTCCGCAATATTTGAAATGACAGACAGCTGCTGAATTTTATGACACGGGAGTGTTTCATTGTCAATTTTTAGGGATAAAATACAGGTCGTTACTTTTTGGCCAAAATTGTGGAGTCACCAGACTTTATATTGAAAAAAGGCAGAAATTGACATGACCCAAATTGTTTTCAAATGGCAACTTTCTGGTTTTAGTAAAGTTTAAAAAAAAAAAAATGGTGAAAAAACTGTGGTAATCACTTTAAGATCAAGCTGTGGGGGGGGGGCATAATCCTGTAAAATTCCCCCAAGTAACATCTGGATTACCTCATTGGTCTGCAGTTAAGATAACAGGTCTCACTTTTTGGTGGGCTTTTGCACCAATTTGTCCTGAATCATGACTCCCAACATAAGATGTCAAATGAAACAAGAGTTTTGTCAGACCTCATTAGGTAAATCGTGTAGTGTTAGCAAAGAAGTTGGTTGTTCACTTAGCCATCTAAAATCTGGATCAAGTACAAACTAAATGTGAAAGTTGTTAAAGGTAAGCAGAATAGACGACTTCAAACTGAGTGAAGAGCCCTGTTTGTCACTCATGTCTTGAGCTGTTATCAAAGCCTGAGGTATTGCAACAAAGTATTGTTTGCTTGATCATTCGACCCCCCCCCCCCCCCTCCCCAAAATAGGGAGATTCCATATATTTATCCTCAGAATTGAGTGATAATCCCCATGCTTGGTCATGGAGTAAATGTTAAAATTTCTTGTGTTTAAATGTAGCAGGTTTCTATTTTAAAATGATTCAAGTTTTGTCGTGTCCGTTTATTTTCTTGTCCACAAAAAAACTGCGTGAACGTGCAACGGGAATGGTGATTCCACACTTTTCGTCAGTGGCTGTACATTATAAACCTGCATCAATGAGTCTTTTAGAATGATAAAAATGTGAACAAATATGTCTAAAAATGTGTAATGTAAAGATCATGAAAGGAAAAAGTGTAAAAACAAAACTAGGGATAAAATATAGAAATAAGTAGCGATCACAGTCAATACTTGCCGATGCGCAATGACAACTGTAATGACATGTTAAGTTGAATTCAATGTGACTTCTGTCCTTTTGAGATAGAAAGGAAGCAAAGCACCTTTGCATATGAACTTCAACCCATGACGTTATCCGACAAAGATTAAGGAAAGGTAGCATATACAAGTAGGTTAGGAAAATTGCAGAATCTGAAGAGGGCCATTGGTTAAATATATTAACACTGAACTTTAAAGACAAAGGCCACATGTTTTTTTAAATTCTATGTTGTACCCAGTGGGTTGTAAAATGTTCTTGAAATCAAAAGTCAAACTTCAGGATTTCGTCATCCACAGACTCACCGGAGTAAAGGAACTCTTGCTTTAGGTAGGGAGTGACTGTAAAGAACAGAAAGGCAACATTGATGGAGGAAGACACTTGGAATAAATTTGTTTTATCAGTTTCATGTTGCAAAGACTTAAAAGATCCCCTTCCACCAATTTAATAGTTTTTTTATGTGGTCTAAAATATTGGGCAGCTGAGACTGCTATATTTCTCATTATATTTGATATGTAAGCCTTGTTCTAATTCTGTTGCTTGGCACCTGGTGACTAGAGTGGACTTTTTGCACTATAGTATGTGAAATGCAGCATTTCAACGATAACTGGCTTGTGGCAGTCAAACATTCGTAACGAAATTCCTTGTGGAACCATGTTGGATCGTGCCCACTCGAATGTGTGATGCTGTTGCCCGCGCATGTTTTGGCAACAAACTGCAAGTGATGCCAATTCTTCAATGTTATATTCAGCAGGCTGTTGGTGGAGTCGTAGCAGACTATAGTGTGCATTGAGCAGCCTTCTTAGGGAGACAGTTTGGTAGGTATATTTTAGGGATTTAAATGTATTGATCCTCGAACCTAATTATTATTTTTTTTATATCTCAGGGCTCAGTAATTGTGGTCTTATTGTTGACTTTCAGTTCCCAGTTTGCCAGTAGAGGGAATGCAAACACTTTGGGTGTGCTTATGATTTTTCTGGGCTGATGATGGCCTACATTTAGGGAGCTGGGCAGTCTTAGGTCATTTGAACTAGATTCTTGTATTTTTGTCTACTTCCAGTCTTGTGACATTCCCGTCAGCCTGGTGTGCATGATCAACCAGACCCTTAGCGTATGCATGATACGGAAAGGATAAAAACTTAAGTATTGTTGTAATCTCATACTCTGTGCAATGAAAATAACTTTCTATTCTATTCTATGACACATTTTATATTTCTATGGCCTGCTGGCGGCTGTAGGGTTTCTGAGTCTTGCTTGTTTAAAACAAATGCATTTGTGTGATGTTTGCTTCTGAGGTGAGGGAGTCTGTTAGAAGCACCAAATATGCAAATGCTTCAATAATGGGCAACAATCCTATGTCATATTGTCACTGAATTCAAATCTGCCCATTTGCACAGGTGTTTGCAATCAAATTACATAAATTTCAAATTTAAAACTGGTCACACATTTTAACCTGTTATGCATTGTGAGGAAAAAATGTTTTAATGAAAGGGGATCTTTAAAAGCATTTGGTAAGATGGTAAGTATGTGATACCATAGTTTAGAAAATCGCTCAGATTGCAAAGTGCGGCGAGCTTTACGTCCTCTGGAGGTAGCAGGTCTGTTGTATGTAAATCGGAAAAAAAGGCAGAAAAACGAGAAATGCCATTAAAAGCAAGAACAGAGAGGATTATGCAGAGTAGTGACATTAACAGGCAAGGTAAGCTATAGCCAGTCATACTCCAAACAACTCGTCTTTGGAGGACATGCAAGCATTGCCATTGAAATAAAGTGCAGGCAGACTTGAGAATGATTTAGCAGGAAAGATCATTTCAGCTCCTTAGTTGGATGTTGCAGCAGCCCAGTCAAAAATACACCAAAAAAGTGAGATATAAGTGAGAATGTACTTGTGTATCTAAAATTTGACATTAATCCAATTATCCAACTGCTGCCCAAACCCAACTGGAACTAGCAGTTTAATGTCAGCTTGTTTAAGGGAAAGGCATTGTGTTGGTGTGACTGTGATGATCCATGTGGGCTGGGGAGAGCTTGCCTGCAAGTGCGCCATGTTTAAGTTGACAGCAGTGCATGTGTTGGCTGCGTCTCTATGGCCGTCACACGGCACACAACACACCGGTTCCTGCTCGCCGGCCACTACATGCAAGTTGCCTAGGGAGCCAACCCGTGGGGTGCGATAAATGGAGCTGGTAGAGAGAGGGGATGGCATTAGGTTACGGACCATGAATGGCTATAGCATCTGCCTTGCCTTGTTCACAATACATTTCTCATGCTACTGTTTGATTCAGTTTGTTATGAAGTTTAATTTGTTGCCTTGATATTGTCTGATGAAGGGAACAGGATGTTTTGTTTCATAGCATATCCTTGAAACATGTAATGTTTCAAGGATATGGATGGCGTGCAATTATGTGGCACAAAGAGGGATGCTTACTACCCTTTTTGTTTGATATTTATGGCCTATAATTGATTTTGTATAAAAATTACGATTTACTCTTGCATAGGTGAAACACTATTGGGTCTATCAAACAAAACTGGAAAACATGGAAATTGCACTCGTAAATACGTAGACGATTGATAAATGTGTTGCTAATGTGTTTTGGCACCCTTTAATCAGATACCAACAATATCAGTGTCCTGGTTGTTTTCTGCTTACAAGTAAACAAAGGAGACTTTCTTCATTTTCTTAGCCTCTCATATTCCAATTAATGCGTTCACTGCTAGTGGTTTTCACATTTTCATAGTACTACTTGGAACGGAAAACCAACCCCACCAAATTTGAGATAAGTACAGTGGTACCTCTACTTACGAACGTCTATACAATTTTCAGGTTACGGCACGCCTCAATGAGAAAATATAGCCTCTTGTTACGTAAGAAATTTCAGGATACGAGAGCCAAAAGTACAGTACTGTAAACGATACGTATGTACTTCCAGCTTTTAAATGTCACGCCATTAAAATCCTGCTACCCAACTGATCATAATCTTTCCTATAATGTTTCTCACGAGATTCTACTCTCCTATTGCCCTTGTGTTGATGACATTTAAATGTGGGTGTCGCAGTATGATGACGTGCACAGGCGCGACTTTGTTGTTTGTATAGTGGGCTTGATGTCTTCGGCAAAAGAGCACAAGTCTCGCGTTTTTTGATGAGATGGACAGGGTTCTCTTGATTTAAGGAAAAAGGCAATCGCCGAGACTAGTTTGCCACAAAGCCAACGCCATTTTCGATCTCGTGAAAGACATCTCCTCACTTGAAAGCTAAGGTTTTTTTTCTTCATTTTTCCTTTGTATTATGTTCTATTACCTACTACATTACAGGTATTAACGGTTAGGTATATTAAATGATTCAAAGGTGTTTGGCTGTTGTTTCATTACGGTTTTACCCCGATTATAGAATTTAGTGTGGCATTCCAGTAGTGCTTGGAACGGATTAGTCATTTACATTGAAAACGCTTCTCTAATTACAGAATTTTCAGGTTATGAGACTATTTTCCGGAAACAATATCGTAAGTAGAGGTACCACTGTAGAGCCGAACAGTGTTTTGATCAAACTGTGCACCGCAAAAAAAAAAGTTTTTGACAATAATAATAATAACAAGGTGAGAAATGGGGAAATACCCTAGTAGACATGGCTTAAAAATTCTACCATGTAGGTGTGAGCAAGGTGTCACAGTTGCTTTTTACCTGCATGCCATTCCACTTGCTGGCAATGAGGTTCTGGTCCTCTTCCTGCTGTCTGAGTGGTCAGACAGAGCCAATGAATTGAAACCAGTCTTGCAGCTTTGTACACTGGCCTGAAGGACGGTCTTACTGCAAAGGAGATTAGTCATTGCTTCCACGTTTTACATTGGGTTATTAGCAGATGCAGGGTGAGGATAGACATAGAGCAAAGCTTACTTAAGAGATGCTGACCTGGTGTGAATCTTATTCTCTTCTTGCCTGTGAAAACACATGATTAACATAATTTCTAATGGTTTAAAACTGCATTATTTCGGCTCAGATGCAGCCACGTATTGTCATGGCAACAATACTAGATACTGGTAAGAAGTACCGTATTTTTCGGACTATAAGTCGCAGTTTTTTTCATAGTTTGGCTGGGGTTGCGACATATACTCAGGAGCGACTTATATGTGAAAGTATTAACACATTATGATATAATTTCACATGTTATTTTGGTGTTTTGGAGTGACACTGATGGTTTGGTAAACTTTAGCATGTTCTTTATGCCATAGTTATCTGAATAACTCTTAATAGTTATGGCCATGTTCGCGTTCTGCCTTTGGCAATGTATGTTCAATTGTATTATTGACTTTTTTATATTGAAATGCATGCTTTTAGTTTGTGGCGCTTTCACGCCCACGTGAGGGTGCACTCGCACTTGTTTCCGTGAATAAGACCGCTCACACGCCAGAAGACTGACAGCTACGCAGCTTGAGTGAGTGGGCGAGTTAGCAAGAGAGAAACATGGCTGCGAACCTACGCTCATTGTTTATGCTTGTAAAATATCTCTAAAAAGGCAACGCCTGTGTGTATCATCTTTTCTGTTGTTGTTGTATGTTTTCAACCCGCGATCAGACACTTAAAGCCAGTTGTGTGGTTGTTTGAACGATGTGCTAATGCTAGCGAACGCATGCTAGCCGTTTGTGTCATTGCTGTAACAGCACCTAATTATCATTTATTTACGTTGATGCGAACCTGTTTGGTATCGAGGACGAAATTGATTCCGCAAATTATACGAACGTCAAGCGTCATCATTTGGGAGTTTAGCTTGCTGTATAGCCAGGACCGAGCCGTAGCGTCCTGGTGAGGACAGTATATTCGCATTTCGTTGTTCATGCACTGTAGACTTATTCAGCATGTTGCTCTCTATTGTATTTTAATATTAAATTGCCTTTCAAGATGACAGATCTGTTCTATTTGTTGGATTTTATCAAGTAAATGTCCCCCAAAATGCGACTTATACTCCTGTGCGACTTGTAGTCCGAAAAATACGGTACAGTACAGTATACACTTTTTTTTTTTTTTTTTTGGGGTAAAATTCTAGTGTGTACCCCACTTTAGCAAGACGTTTTATTGGTGAAACAGCAAAAGAATAAGTTGTTGTTGAACATGCGTCTGCCTTAGGTTGGATGTTAGAGGGGGCTCACTTACAGCATTCTCAGTGATAGATCCAGAGTGGGTGTCAGCACACATTATTTGAGGGGGTTCACAGGCCGGTGGAACTCATTGAAATCCTAACCCGTCTATACAGAAATGCAGGATGGAAGAAGGGAAGCCATACACAATCCACCACAGGGCAAGGCTACACAGGGACGATAGCAGCATGGCTACCAGCCATCTAGAAGGAGGACAATTCATAAAGAGCAAACAGAAAAAAAACAAAGGAGGAAATAATAAAAAAGGGAGAGACAAGAGACGACTGGGCGAGTCACAAGGTTTCCGATGCTCTTTTACAATGGGGCTGGATCAATAAATCAATGGTCATTCTCAGAAGATACTGAATTTGAGCTGAACAATTTTTTGTTTCATTAATTTCCTGCTAAATTGGCTGATCATTTTTATATTGAGAAATGGCCAAAATCTAAAACAATACTGCTCAATACTGCTGTGATTGTCCTAATCACATATTTTTGCAGCCGAGTTCAAGTCATCTGATTTGGGGGATTTGCTGATAGAGTACCGATCCGATACCTCAGCAATCATTAATTTATTCATTACAAAACATTTTTTGTTCTTTTAACAATATCTTTGTCCGATTTAATGTTGTTGCTTTGTAGCCAAAAAAAAAAAAAAAAAATCTTAACACTGCCCGATTCGAATCTCCTAAAAATGTTGCACAGTACAAAACATTTTTTGTTCCTTTTGACAATATGCTTGCACATCTTTTCTTTTTAGCCCTTACATTTAAAAACTTTAAAACACGATCTTTGCCAAGTGATTGATTTTCAAAAGTGTCATGCTGAGGCCTGATTTCTGATTACGCGATTGAATTGGGGACGTCCCTAATTGTTATATCAATTTACCTATTTTGTTGCTTGTAGCACTCCGCTTATTCACTGCCGATGACAGCGATACACGCTAAATTTATTTGAACTGGGAAGCCTGGCATTGATTGATCATGTTATCACAGTCACTGACGGCGATAGGTGTCCTATCCAATTTGTCAGAGGGCGTGGGAGCAATCAATTGCCTCGAGCCCTTCCAGTCAAAATAGATTGGACATCTAGTGCCGTTAATGGCAGAGCCTATGAGTTAATACATAAAAATAATTATTTAAAAAACTTTACGATTCAGATTTTATAAAAATGATGTGATTGGGCCAAATTTCCGATCACGTGATGGGATCAGGGACATCTCTACTGCTGAACAAATAAAAAATATAATTGTAAAGAAAAAAAGCTAAATCACAGCTAAAAAGTTCAATCACAGGCTCGTGGTTGGAAAATTTAATGGACGCCATGCACGTCGCACTTTGGCATTTGGAGTAAGGTGGCGCGTTAAATTACGGTCAGCAGTTAAATTATATTGAAAAAAAATAACTACGCCGTAGTCATTGATGCCCTCTCATTCTCTTCAATTATTCTAAGTTGCGCAAATTACGTATCATGCTTTAGTAATTCTAAAGTTATCCAAGTAACAAGTTGTTCGTGACATGAGTAGCTCGTTTGGCTAGCCAGAGTTTTCCCACAGCTTTGTAGTTCTGGGTTAATGGAAAATGTTAAAACCTAAAACTGAGATGAATTGCTGTAGTTATTGGCTGGAGTGGCTATCCCTTAGATTTAAAATGTAAACACTTTTAGTGAGGTCTTGAGCTTTGCATGTACCAGCATTGAACTATTGATGACTGTCGAAACTACAGTATTTGCAGTCTGCGACTCACGTATTTGTGGATTTCTTAATGTTTGCTGTGCATATTGCTTGAGCCTCTTTTAGTATTGCAATCTATTATGCATGTTTTGATTTTCTAAATATACAAATAAATAAATACTGATACATTGACCAAAAGGGTTGTTACGCCTACACATTTTAATGAGATCTGCCGCATCAGAAATCTTTTTTTCCCCCCTAATACACTGAAATTGTATATGCAAAGTTGTTTCAGGTGAGTGCTTATGAAGACTGAGCATTGACGTTATGCTTGGAGTGATCCAGTCTCAGTAAAACAGCAGCAGCAACAACAACAACAAAAAAAAACAGGAAAACCATGTGAACCCTGCCCAACATTTAGTGAATATTAGACAACGACAGATAAAAGACATCTACGAGGCATGTATGAGCGTGCATGTCCGAGGATGTCGTGCCTGTTGCCATGCTTGGAAGGGGGAAAAAGGCAGAAAAGGTGCTTTTACATTATTTGCAGTGGAATTTGACATGCTCTTCAATGTTAAGCAGTGAAGCAAGATGGTTAAAGATCAGCTGAAGGTTAGATGGTTGGATGGCAACACTAATAAGTCACTGGGCCTAATGTGCATGAAAATCTCCACCCTGCTTTAGTGTGTCCCCCCTTGTGGAAGGACATTTGATCCCAGCACAACACTGACTGTTTAACACAGTATGAGTACTATGGAGTCCTCAGGCCACACTGAAATAAGTATCAAGTCCGAAAAAAAAACTTTAAATAACTTGGGTATTATTTTTTTCCCCGTTTGATTTTGATACACTCAGCGCAATCTTAAGTATTATCATATTTCAGCTGCAGATGTTGCACAGACCCTCCTAGAATTGCTCCAATAAAATTGCCCAATGATTGCATGTGTGTGCCTTTGGTGAAAATGTATGGATTTTAGGCAAGGCTGCCTTTTTTTTTTCACTGCAAGCATAACCCTTAACTATTTATGGGGCGCACAATATCAGTTGACTTGCAAGTACACTATATTTGCACTGAATTTTACTGTCTTACATATTTTTCTATCAGCTGATATGTGCTTTACCATACCACTAACAGGATTTACGTGTGGCGCAGAATTTGGTCAGACACATGTATTAAAAATAAAGCCAGAAGAATAATAATCATAAAATGAAACAAAAATTGTTTTTAAAAAGTTATACCACATAAAAAAATACACTTGCACCAAGTCAAATTTAAGCAAAATACCCTAATTTAGAAGTAATATTCCGCCCAGATTTAAGATGTTATGAAGACGATCACTCAAAACAAGACCAGCTGGACCCACTGGAAAAGCTGAAAAAAAAAAAGATCAAACACCCGTTCCAAAAACTGCTTTAAAGTTGGGCAGAAATACCATGACATGACACACAAAAAGCCTCAAAAGACCTACGCACCAGTTCGAACAGGAAACGAGCAGTCTTCATCCATGTATGTGAGTGAAATTTAGTGAACCAAAAAAAGGTGATACAAATATTGAGGGCTCTTTTAAAGATTTATCCTTACTCTCAAAGTTTTAACTGGGCCTTATTATTCCTTCAGAGATGTGAGGATTTAGAATCCACTCTGGTAAATGATGATCAGGGGACATCCTGTATGATAGGATGAAAACAGGAATTTTGTGGAAAAACTGCTCCCCCATTGCATTTAATCACTGAAATCTAAGCACCGAACATTTAAGTTTGGTATGCTGCAGTGACGCTTGCCAATGCTGTTAGCAAGTACTGCAAGAACAGAAAGTCGATGGCAGGCAGGAGTAAATGTAGTACATCTACTGGTTGCATATCCATGTTGCAGCTTAGCCAAAGGGGGGAAAAAAGCCATCCATTCCAACAGAATGAGGATCGAGCTTTAAATGGGAAGGGGCATGCTCTTACCTCCTTCAAACCTTCATACATTTCATTCCTGTCCACACCAACACCCTCTCAGCTATCTTTTAAACGACAGGCAACACACTGGCCAGACCGCGCCTGTGAGGCCACAGCAGAGAAATATCCCCTGCCTGGCATGGGGACAACAGAGCCACAAGGGAAGATTGGCAGTCGCCAGTCAACCACAGGTTATAATGGGCATATTTAGAAAAGGGCATTAGTTTATACACAGGGTAGAGTCCATTTAATTGTCTGCTCATTGCTTTTCCAAAGATCTTATGCTACATCAAGTAGAACCTTTAGTCAATCGATCACAAGGTGTTCATTTGGGGGTATTGATCAGGACAAGACTTTAAACGTTTGCGACTACAGTGTTGGGAGGAAACCTGCAGCTGACTATGATGAGAGGTTAGCTACTCACTGGACTGGTTGACTACCAAGTGCAAACAGAAAATCGATATACAAACTGATTTTAAAACGTGTTATTTACACTCAGTCTCCAGCCTTCTACTGAGTTGACTGCCACAGCAAAAATCCCATGTGCCTAAAAACACCTCGATACTCTTTTTAACACCTACTTTCCAGACAGCTAAGACAATATAAACTGACGTACATTCCTACCAGACCTGAATGCTATTTACTCAAAAGAACCAAATGTGTATTTCAAGAATACAACAGGCGCCCAAGCTCATCAAGTAGCTGCTGTATGATAAGATGGCATGCTTCAAACCTAAAAAATATTGCTGTCATAATGCTCTTAAATAATCAAACATGACACTGACACTGCTCTCTTCAGGAGGAAAATCAAATTTTTGACTGCAAAATAATCGCATTCGAATTGATTGAGGTTGGGACTCGATGAGTAGCAGTCTGTCTTAGTACTTACGATAATGAGCTTGAGGATCTTGGCTGCCTCTTGCTCTTCAAGGCTCGCAGTTTGTCACCCTGTGTCAAGCCATTCCGGTCCTCATCGTCGCTATACTGCAAATTTGCAGGTAAAAACATACAGTTAAGAATAGCAGATGAAGTGACCTATTTATATTAGAAATAAATGGTAATAACAAAAACATACCAGTTCCATCTCTTTCTTGGGTGCCCTGTTCTTATTGCTGCCATTAATGGTTATGTCGTCCACTCCAGAGAGTATTCTGGTCACAGCTAGTTTACCATTCTTTCTTTCATTTATCATTTTCTCCCGGAAAATGTCTCCCTCTGCCCATAGACTATTTTGTTTCCTGACCAAAAACACAAGAACATCTATTATTAGAGATGTGTATAGAAATTAATTCTACTAATTAGACTAAATAGTTGTCTGATTGTGCCTTGCAATACAATAGAGTGCGAAGCTTGGCTGCACCCAAAAGATGCACTGATGATTTACTCCCAACTACTTTACTGTCAAAAAAAAAAAAAAAAACGAACGAACAATATGTCAGCTATATGTGAAGTTATGCTACACTCACACAGAAAATGATTTTATTACATTATAAACATTATCATTTAGAACAAATTATACATTTATATTAGAGATAGGCCGATTATCTGCGTCGATATTAGGAAATTTGACATATATCGGTCTTTTTTTAATCCGACAGACCGATTTGAAAAAAATCCATTTAAAACAGCGTTATTTCGGCTCAGATGCAGCCACACATTTCTCTCCTGTCTGCTGTCTCCCGGTTGCCTGGCACTGCCAGACTATTCTCCCTGTATTTTTCAAACACTGTGAGGAATAGTCTGGGACCCAGCCCATTAACGGCCTCTCGAACAAGTACTAAATTAACCGTTCAATCAGATTTGTTTATTTGCGTGACGTGTTCTTAACGAGTAACGTCACTCTTGCGCGCCGAAAGTCGTCTCTACAACAACACAGATGGCGAACGGGAGAGCCAAGAATATGTTCCAATCTGCGGTAAAACCAGTTTTAAATGACCAAAAACACATCGACACAAGTCATTGACAACAGTCAACATGGCTCGCGCTAGCCATGTTGAATAAACGTCTCCATTCTCCGCTCATGCTAATTACTTGTCGCTTTAACAACATCATGTCTGCCCGTCGCTGATTGGTCCACTCCGCTGTCTGTTTGCTGTAGCTTGCTTCGCCCTCGGAATTTGATCCGCCGGACGGTCGCCAGACTCTATCGCAGGAACAGCGGTGAGTCTGGTATACCAGGCAAGTCTCCCGCACGAGTATTGACCCCGTCCTCTGATTGGTTAAATGGTAATGGTGAATGGGTTACACTTGTATTGCACCTTTCCACCTTTTTAGGGCCCTCAAAGCGCTTCTTCCTAAATTCTTATCTACCTAATGTGGGGTTTAGTATCTTGCTCAAGGATACTTAGCTACATTAGGGCAGAGAATCAAATCCACAACCTCTGTGTTGGGGAATGACTACCACTGAACCACGCCATCCCCTATCATTGGCTATTATAGGGACTATTTGTGTGATTCAATAAGCATGCTTTAGGCATTTCAACGAAGAGCAGTGTTTGCATTATTCAATTTCTTTACGCCAATTTTTTCACTTTTACTGCAAATGAATATCAGCTCCAAAAAATTGATTATCGGCCCCTCTATTAATAATCTGCATCGGTCCTGAAAAACCCGTATTGGTCAATCTCTATTATATATGTATGTATATATACAGTGGTATCTCTACTTGAGAACGTCTCTGCATACAAAATTTTCAGGTTAAGACACACTCAATGGTAAAATATTGCCTCTTGTTAAGAAATAAATTTCAGGACAAGAAATGCAAAAACACAGTATGGCTGGTACTCGCAGCTCCCAGAGTTGACTGAAAGTAACATACTTATAGCTGCTCTGCCAATGGCTATTGCCTAGCATTCCTGGCATCCAAATGGCTAAGAGGGACCTCTACTGCATGTGTGTATCCCAGTATCCTCTTCATTAGCCCCTTGTGTTCCGACAGCTTCACATGAGTGTATTAACTTTGATTATTTACTTTATTCTTGGTTTTTCACATTATGCACAACTCAGATTTTTTAAATTGTGCAATAATCTAATTGTAACATGTATTTGTTACATGTTTTGATGCATTTTATGCATTATAAAATATTTATGTCTGACTTTTGTGGGGGTTTGAACGGATTAGGGCATTTAAATGGAAAACGCGTCTCTACTTACAGAATTTTCTTCCAGAACCAATTAATTTCGTAAGTAGAGGTATCAACGTTCAAAGGTTTGGGGTCACCCAGACAATTTTGTGTTTTCCATGAAAAGTCACACTTTTATTTATCAAATGAGTTGCGAAATAAATAGAAAGTATAGTCGAGACATTGAGAAGGTTAGAAATAATTATTTTTATTTGAATTTTTTTTTTTCTTCAAACTTTGCTTTCGTCAAGGAATGTTCCATTTGCAGCAATTACAGCATTGCAGACCTTTGGCATTCTAGCTGTTAATTTGTTGAGGTAATCTGGTGAAATTTCACCCCACTCTTCCAGAAGCACCTCAAACAAGGGGGATTGGCTTGATGGGCACTTCTTGTGTACCATACGGTCCAGCTGCTCCCACAATAGCTCAGTGGAGTTGAGATCTGGTGACTGCGCTGGCCACTCCATTACAGAAAGAATACCAGCTGCCTTAATAGTTCTTGCATAATTTGGAGGTGTGCTTTGGGCATGGCGTTGCAAAATCGAGTGATAGCCTTCCTTATTCAAAGTCCCTTAGGCCTTGTACAAATCCCTTACTTTACAGGGCACCAAAGCAATCCCAGACCATGACATTACCTCCACCATGATTGACAGATGGTGTCAGGCACTCTTCCAGCATCTTTTCAGTTGTTCTGAATCTAAAAAATGTTCTTATGTGTGATCCAAACACCTCAAACTTCGATTCATCTGTCATAACACTTTTTTCCAATCTTCCTCTGTCCAATGTGTGTGTTCTTTTGCCCATATTAATCTCTTCCTTTTGTTGGCCAGTCTCAGATATGGCTTTTTCTTCGCCACGCTGCCTTGAAGGCCAGCATCTCGGAGTCACCTCTTCACTGTAGATGTTGACAGTGGTGTTTGGCGGGTACTATTTAACGAAGCTGATAGTTGAGGACCTGTACGGCGTCTATTCCTCAAACAACAGATTCTAATGTACTTGTTCTCTTGCTTGGTTGTGCAGCGGGGCCTCCCACTTCTCTTTCTACTCTGGTTAGAGCCTGTTTGTGCTGTTCTCTGAAGGAAATAGTTAGTGGTACACACCGTTGTAGGAGATCTTCGGTTTCTTGGCAATTTCTCGCATGGAATAGCCTTCATTTCTTAGAGCAAGAATAGACTGTCGAGTTTCACATTAAAGTTCTGTTTTTCTGGCCATTCTGAAAGTTTAATCACACCCAGAAATGTGATGCTCCAGATACTCGACTAGCTCCTAGGAAGGCCAGTTTTATAGCTACTCTAACCAGCTAAACTGTTTTTAGCTGTGCTAACATAATTGCACAGGGGTTTTCTAATCATCCATTAGCCTTCTAACGCAATTAGCAAACACAATGTACGATTAGAACACTGGAGTGCTGATTGCCTGAAATGGGCCTCTATACACCTATGTAGATATTTCATTGAAAACCAGACATTTGCAGCTAAAATAGTCGTTTACGACCACAATGTATGGGGTGTATTTCTGATTAGTTTAATGTTATCTTCATTGAAAAAAACAGTGCTTTCCCTTCAAAAATAAGGAAATTTCTAAGCACCCCCAAACTTTTGAACGGTAGTGTATATATTTGGCTATCTTCTGATTCTCATCTGAAAAATTCCACATCTATTTCATGTTAGTTTATTAAACAGGACTTGGTTAAATCTAAGTTAACTATCACTACCAATTCTTTTAAAATTTTTATTAAAAAAAAAAAAGAAAAAAAGAAAATCAAATTGCTATGATTCCTATACCCACTGTGATTTTTTTTAAAGCAGTGGGACGCATTGTCCCAATGGGAATGAAAGTGTAAATCATCAGAAATTGGGGAGCTTTGAATATGTGTGCCAATATAGGCTTGTAAAAAAGGTTTTCAGGACTTTCATTCCATTATATGTTATTTCAACAATGAAGAAATTCAGATGCAACATTTTCACTAAATGTGAATTAAGAGGATCGCAGGCGTGGTGTGTAGTATGTGTAAGGGAGTGGTGTTTAACATCAGCGCATGTTCAACTCAAGAAATATTGCTCATTTGTCTCCTAAGGCTACAAAAACTATTCTGGCACATCCAAATTTTACAAGTGTGAGTCGTGTTAAGCCTTTTTTGGGGTGTTCTACTACTATGAATATATATGCACTCTGTTGTTGCAGCATTGTTGTGACCGTAGTGAAATATTGAAACTCTGGTGGGAAATCCGTTCTTTCTTGAGTTTGTATTTTTCTGACAACTTCTATTATCTGCTTTGTCACAATAGGCTTGTTTACTTTTGCAGAAGCAGATCTTGAAATGATGTAGAAAAACATTTACAAGTAGTAAAATTCCAGTGCGGATGTGGAATATGAGCTAGATAGTTTATAAAACTTGTATTAGTATTTTTACTTACTGTAAATACAGAGCGTGAATATTTTTGGCATCTCTAGTGATGACTCCTACGTAAGCACTTACTCTTCAACAAAGTTCTGCTGAGGCCCGATAATAGATCCCGGGCGGCAGATCCGAATCCAAGCAATCACTTCCGCTGCGGTCATGCTGTAATGCTTCATCATGTAGCAGCCAATCAGTGTGCCGGTTCGCCCTAAACCAGCTGAGATAAAGAGAGTTGTGTAATTACAGGAATTCTCCATTCAGGCCTGAGTACATGTGATACCTTTACAGTGGACAGCAATGGCCCCCTCTGCGTTCTCACAGATATTGAGGAACTTTCTGACAATGGCGTCATTAGGCGTGCTCCCATCCACAAAAAAGAGGTCATGATGTTCAAAGCCTGAGTCTGTAAAGCGCCTTGCATCATACATCTTTTTGTTGAGCCTGATGACACTGGTGATGTTGTGTTTCCTAAAGTAAGGGATATAGGCCTCGGGTGCATGCAGAGGGTAGCCTGAGGTAAAAAAAAAAATAAATAAATAAAATACATGTGAGGTGCTGTACTCTACTCTGGCTACAAAGCATCACACTCTGGATTAAACTTGCCGTTCTCTATTTTGCTTTTTGGATGAGGACCGCTAAATGCGAGGAACTTTCCTGGAATAATCCAGTTTAAATCTCCATTTTCTGCTCTCTCGTAGTGTTCGTATTGCTCCACGTCAAAATTGGAGAAGTCGAGCCATCCATATTGCAGGGCCTGTCAGAGGATAATCTCATAAGAGAGCATCAAACAGAAAAATTATAGGTACCATAGAGACATACCTTATGGACAGCGCGCAGGCAGTCCAGGATGTTCAAATTGTACATGCAGGTTCCAAAAGAGGCATCTCTAAAATACACAATTTAAGATGGATTATCACTACTAGTTTTTAAATCTTTGAAACAAAACTTTTTCCTCTATGAATGTCGTATTGTGCTGTACACTCACTGGCTACAGTGTTTGGAATACCCAAGGAACCTTTTCCCTAGAAGTGTTTAAAAACCCTGCAGTGCTGGAGATTTCCACTGGAGGCTGGCTTCAGAACAGCACAATCTCCCTTCTCTTGCATTATAAAGCATTCAGCTTCACCATGAAAATAAACAATTTTGAAGTTGGGTAAAAACTTTGTGAGCTTAGTCTGTATGGGCGACACCAGTGATCACACCCTTCTGCCTCCCTGGTAAGGTCTATTCAGGGGTACTGGAGTGGAGGGTCCATCGGTAGGTTGAACCAAAGATTCAGCTGTGAAACAGTGGACAAGCTGTACACCCTCAGGAGGGTACTCGAGGGGGAACAGCTTGGCTGACAATGGCATTAGCCGCAATGTTATCGGCTTATGAAGTAGTAACAAGGTCCGTACATTACTGGCTCGCGCTATGTCTGAATGCAGCAGTACCATGATCGTTCACTGTAATCTTGCTTTAAAAAATCTGAAGTTGTAGCCAAGAAATTGAACATTTAGTCATAGGCGGAGTTTGACTTTCGGGGCAGGGGGGGCACAACATGTTGATGACCCCGAAACGCAGTGTCAACAATAAAATTAACTTACAAGAGTATTCATAATAATAAGTTGAAAATGAGCGTTTTTTGTTTCCCATAATTCCAGAGGGGAATTCCAAATTAGGCTGCTTAGGCTATACTTTTCGCCAAGATCGTCATCCATTTAATATGGCACGCCCACCAGTGTCGTGCCAATGTAGTTACCCCGTCAAAAATTGTATCCCGTGTGCCGAGCCGCTGTGCTACATGCACTGATTTGCTTGATGTCCCTGTTTTGGTGATGTAGTTATCTACAAGGTTTTAAAACATGGCCAGTCTATAAAAAAAAAAAAAAAAAAAAAAAAAAAAAAAAAACTTTTTTCTGTCGTATAACGTAAAATACGTACCGTATTTTTCGGACTATAAGTCGCATTTTTTTCCTTCATATTTTGGCTGAGAGTGCGACTTACAGTATACTCAGGAGCGACTTATGTGTGATATTATTAACACATATGATATCATTTCACATGTTATTTTGGTGTTTTGGAGCGACACTGATGGTTTGGTAAACTTGTTAGCATGTTTTTTTTATGCTATCGTTATCTGAATAACTCTTAATAGCTATGGCCACGTTCGCGTTCTGCCTTTGGCAATGTGTGTTCAATTGTATTATTGACTTTTTTATATTGAAATGCATGCTTTTAGTTTGTGGCGCTTTCACGCCCATGTGGGGGCACACTCGCATTTGTTTACGTGAAGAGCGCTCACACGCCAGAAGAAGACAGACAGCTACGTAGCTCTGAGTGAGTGGGTGAGTTAGTGAGAGAGAAACACGGCTGCGAACTTACGTTCATTGTTTATGCCTTTAAAATATCTCTACTGAGGCAACGCCTGTGTGTATCATCTTTTCTGTTGTTGTTGTTGTGTGTTTACCACCCGTGATCGGACACTTAGAGCCAGTTGTGTGGGTGTTTGAACGATGTGCTAATGCTAGCGAACGCATGCTAACCGTTTATGTCATTGCTGTAAAACAACCTAATTATCATTTATTTACGTTGATGCGAACCTGTTTGGTATCGAGGACCAAATTGATTCAGCAAATTATACGGACGTCCAGCATCTCATTTGGGAGTTCGCTTTATAGCCAGGACCGAGCCGTAGCGTCCTGTTGAGGACAGTATATTCGCATTTCGTTGTTCATGCACTGTACACTGTACATTTATTCAACATGTTGTTCTCTATTGTATTTTTATATTAAATTGCCTTTCAAGATGACATATCTGTTCTATGTGTTCGATTTTGTCCCCCAAAAATGCGACTTACTCCGGTGCGACTTATGTTTTTTTCCTCTTCATTGGGCATTTAATGGCTGGTGTGACTTATACTCAAGTGCGACTTGTAGTCCGAAAAATACGGTAGGTACATAGGATGACTTATAACTTATTACAGTAATTCAAGTCCCGTATGGAGTTTCTCCAGTTTAATAAATGTCCATGTCGATGTCCAAAATATATAACTGAGGTTCTTTTCTGGCTTCAATTAATTGTTTAAGTCGACAAAACTCATAACTAATGTGTGTTTGTGCGCTCCCGCGGCCAGGGGATACAATTTTTGATGAGGGTAACTACATTGGCAAGACACCGGTGGTGGCTCTGTTGTACAATTAGCGTCTTTAATGGGGCAAGTTGAAACTCCGCTGACCGTCTAAGGTGCTGCACTATATTACCTAATCTGAACGACAGTGATATAATAATCAAGTTTCATGTGGTAAATTATTGTTGTCATGATATTTTTCACATCTAATAAAATTAAAATGTTTTTTTTTTTTACTATTCGTTTAATATTTACCGGTCCATTTTTCTTACCTTATCGTTGTAACATGCCGGCACTTGGCGATGTTGTCTTGAAGAGAACGTATACCACGATCCGTTTCATATAAATGTTGACCGTATGGCGAGCTAGGACAGGAATCTGAGGAAGAGTGTCGAACCACTGAGCCAAGCCGCGTTGTTTTATTTACATTGAAACTCACAAAGTCATAACGTACGTCTTGCACGCAAATCGCGGGACATTTGTTTACTTCCGGCTGTTCCCTTAACTAAACTCTTCCCCCCGGGAACTACACAACTTGCCAACATAAGTTCCGCTGGTGAATTATGGTAAAACTCGCTACAACTCCTTACTTTGTGAAAATTATTATCGTATACTGTGAGCAATTTTACCATAGAAATTTAATATTCTATTTAAAAAAAAAAAAAAATTGACAAAAGGATTAAAAAATGCTGCAACCGCTTACTTTATAAAAGTTCAAGACACGAGAATCATATTTATTGGTGCTAAAAGTTGGGTTGCGCCTTATACACGGGCGCGCCTTATATTCGGGAAATTACTGTATACAGTAGGAAAGTCAATTAAATGCAATGAAACTTTTTGGCCACCAGGGGTGCCCCCCCCCTTTAACTCCGCCTATGCATTTAGTCCAAGGCTCGTTCGTTGTCGCCCGCTTGTCCGAATCCGGGCCGCAGGGGGCACCAGACTCAGCAAACGGCCCTTTACACAGCCCCTTACACCAGCTAGTCTGGGAGAATCCCAAGGCGTTCCTATAATCCCTCCAGTGTGTCCTGGGTCAGCCCCGGGGTCTTCTCCCAGTCGGACATGCCTGAAACACCTCCCGAGGGAGGCGTCCAGGGGCATCCTAACATGATGAACCACCTCAAGTGGCTCTTCTCGAATCAAAATCAACAATCGAAATAAAAAAATATGTGTCTCTTGACACTGTAAATAACAAAAAAAACAAACAAAAAAAAACAACAATGAAAGTAGCAAACTGAAAAAAATAAAATTTAATAATGCATTTATGCCATAAATTCTACCTGAATGGGATGTATGTGTGGTTCCTTGACACCAACAGACTGTGGGCCTCCTCTGGTGTCATGTTAAGGTACATTACCTATGCACATGAACATGTATTTAGAAAATAAACACTAAATTATTATACAACAAATATACACAATTTCTACTTACTGCATATGAGCCAATCAGGTAGGCAGCATTGGCTTGTTTTTTCTGGTCACCACAGGTGTAAAATACAATCTTCTTCCTCGACAGTGTAATTGACTGTGGAGACATAATATTGTAAATTGAGGGCATCTCTTCACTTGATAGGGACATTTTAACCCTTTACTGTACTTTACAATCCAGTGCACCTTATGTATGAATTATGATTGTGCTTAATGACCTTTTTATTTAGTTGGAGTGTAACTGGTTTGTAATGCTTCAGTAAAAGGCCCAGATCACATATTTATCACACGTACAAACCATAAACAAATAATAAAACAGTTATAACTATGCTAAAAGATAAAGAACAAATGACAAATTCGGTGCATTGCAGTTGCACCTTATGCATGAGAATAAACTCAGTCATGATTGATGGTGAGCCTTATAATTTGAAAAATAATTGAAAATCCCATATTTCAAGTAACTTCTAATGGAAGGCAAATGAAAGAATTCTGATAAATGTTTTATTTATGGTATTTCTGTAGGCCTACTTATTTAGTTTACTGTCCGAAGAATTGCATGGAATCGATGCGTGTACGGCAGCTTCTAAAAAAAAGCCGTTGTTTTCGTCAACAATGATAACGAAAATATTTTGTCGATGAATGATAACAAACTAAAAACGTGTCTTAAGGGACTAAAATGTAATGAGACGAAAGCCAGTTTTCGACTGACGATATGAGAATTAGAAAATGCCCCCATAGTTTCTGTCATATGCTAACAATGTGTGACATTTTCTTATTGTACGTGTTAGCCTGCATGCATTGTGACAGTGTTTAGTTGTGTCACTTGTGATGTGCTGCTCCTCCCCCAGTATCCTCTCCAGCCTTGCTTGTTTTGAAACATAAGACTTTTTTTATTTTTTATTTTTTTTTTTGGCAAGAAAGAATATGCAATGTTACTTTAGCCTTTAAAAGTCTGTGCTGAGTGATCATCCTGCACTAAATGTAACTCGTAGCATTGGCGGTAGCATTAGCATTTAGTGTGGCAAGCGTCGTCTTAAACTCTTTTTACAGACAGTTCGTGGTGGCTAAGTCAGTATCATTATTGATAACAATGTGCTTTTTTCATGCTGAGTGTATTATCATCACAAAGTTGGCACTGTCCTTGTAGGCTCTACAATATGTGCTTGTTTACAATGTTCTTCTAAAGTTGGAAATCTTTATTTTTGGACTAAAACTTTTGAATTTTACAGAGGAAAACATTTTGAGTAATCCTTGACCAAAACTAGACGAAATTTGAGTTTTTGTCGACAAAAGCTAGAAAGGACGAACACATTTTGACTAAAACACTAAAATAGGACCAAGACTAGGGCTGAGCGATATGGCCTTAAGTACGTATCACGATAAATTGAGCAGATTTACCTCGATAACAATAAATGATGATAAACTGGCCCAAGCGGACTGTTATATAATTTGAAAATTTAAATCAATGCATGGAATACAAATTAACCGTTTCTTGTTAAATTTATTTACCAGCTTTCAATTTAACAATTGCACATACAGTCTCAACATTAAGTATAAAAAAAGAAAATCTTGTAAACAATAAGAATTCTAGTGTGAACATTTATAACAGCTTGAATGACTTGAAAAATGTACAACGTTATAAAAATCAAAATGACAACTGTGCAAACACGTCATTGTAACACAAATGACTTGCAGCTTTAACAGTACACTTCAGACAACTTATTGGTAATGGCTGCTGTGACATAATTATTCAACACAAGTATTTACGTCAAGGTTTTTTTTTTTCTCCCCAGAACATTTTAAATACATGCACCCCCCACACAGTCACAACCAGATTAAAGATGTATTGCTCTGATGCCAATGAAACATTTAAGATTTTATGATTGAAGAATAAAGCAAACACATACAGAAAAATAGCTGTGGCCATTAAACTGTCATATTATATATATAGGCTTCACTGTTGGATTATACTTTATGCTGAGTGCTTTACCATCATTACGCTTTCATAGAAATCACACAGAGATACCAAATAACGCAACATAATGATTGCTAGATGAAGTCTGTGCCCAGTCCACTCATTAATTTCAGCCGTTTCGACAAGGTTAGAGCCGCTATCCGACTCCATCACGTTCATTTGTAGCGTTAGCCGCTAGCGTTAGCCTGTGGCTTGGCTACAAGAAAAAAAGCACTGAAAGCATCCTCTCCTGAAATCGTGAGAACCAGGGAGGACAGCGGGTGAAAGCCCGTCTGGAACCCGCCAAGAGTTTACCTAATGTGGGGTGAATGTTTGGCTAAGCTCCCTTAAGTCCGACTCCTTCACGTTTACTTGTAGCGTTAGCCGCTAGCGTTAGCCTACCGGGCTTCTGTTTGTTTGGCTTCCTGAAAACCCATACGTAAGCACACTGACTGCTTTCTTGAAGGGGAATGAACATAGCCGAACAACACAGAGTCAAAGCGGGATGAAAAGACTATTTTCTTGTTTTATTAAATTACCGAATTTACCGACATGGTCAAAATTACGCTGGTCATCGTGAAGAATTTCGGCAACGGTAAATTTTCGGTTTACCGCCCTGCTCTAACCAAGATTAATAGGTATTTTTGTCCAAAAGACTAAGACGAAAACAACATTGGCTTATATGACATGTATTGACAGAATTAAAATTTTCTAGTCTCATAAAAATGTTATCAGGTTTTATATGATGTCTGACCAAGGAAAATAACTTTTTTTTTTTTTTTTACATTTCTTACAAGAAAACCATCCACTGTATGCACTTAGAGACTACTTTTTGTGTTTGGCCATTTCAAGAGCCCTCATACCTTGAGCTTCTTTGTCAGCTTGCAAGAGAAGCGATAAAACATCGCCAGGTTGAGGGGGCCAAAGTCTGCATAGAAGCTGTAAGCAAGAGAATCGGTGTTAATGCATGTTACACTTTCTGTACTTCTACTCTACTCACACCTCTAAGCACTGTGCAGGATTCATCCAACGATAAAAGGGCTGAATTCGACCATGCCCCCCACCCCAATCTCATTATAGTTGGCAGAGGACCGATCATCAGATTTCCGGATGATTATCCTGTTGTTTGGGATTTGTGAAGTTATTTTTAATTCCCTCATTTGCTTGGAAAGTAGATGAGGCCAACAGTTGTATTAGTTAAAACCATGCAATATTCATATCACTAATCCCTCTGAGCACAGTCTAATTGGGAGTTGGGCCAAGCCACGGACTTTGTGAAAGGGAACAATAGCAGTTGATTAGTTAGTAGTAAACTCTTCTTCTATTGCTACTACAATTACTACTACTCTTTTACTTTCCAGCAGTCTGTATTCCCTGTGGCACTGTGCTCAGTGTCATGGGCCAGTCTAGTTATTATGAGTTCTGGGGGGAGGAAACTCACGACTATCATGGCAATTATTGTGGTGCAGTGCATTGTGTGCTGTGTTGACCATCTTAAGCACACACGAGACTGCCCCTAAATGGGGCCATTTTGTCCCTAAATTTTAACGAGTGAAAGTAAATATTTCACCCATGTGCAGCCCCTCCAATTTACATACAAAAATTGAATATTTTTTGTTGCTGACAAACTTGCTGTAGTCCAGTTGTTAGTATGTTGTTAAGTATTTATCAGTGATAGAAAAACACTTGCCCCACTTTAGTTGTGTGGGGTCTCGAATTTTATAAACTCTGTGTAAAATAACTTGGCCTATATGCAGTGTTGTTAATAACGGCGTTACCGTTACTGAGGGCGTGAAGGCTTGCGTTACTACAATTTGGGTGAATGACGAGAGATGTCTGAGAGACACGGCGAGAGCAGAGCAGGAGAGGGTAAGGGGGTTGTGAATGCCGTTGCAAACGTGATGCTAGGTGGCTCGGAGCGTTTGCATAGCATAATTCGCGTTCTCGCTAGCATTAGCATTTAGCATGGTGAGCATGTTAAATCCTCGGGAAACTTTTTACATACAGTTCAGGACGTTCAGGTGGGTATAGTTAATTGAAAATAATGATCTGTTTCCCTCTTTAGTATGCATTATCATCACCAAGTGGGCATTGTCTTTGTAGATAATACAATATCATAATAATAATTTGCTTTTGTATTTTTATTACCAAGAAGAGTCACTTGCCCTAAACTTTTCTCGAATGACATACCCATAAACCGTGTGTGATTAAAAAAAAAAATATATTGAAAAATATATCTATATGGCGGAAAACACTCAGGTGACTCACTCAGTTCTGCTCTGAGACCCCCAATTTGGCCAAATTTCAAACCTGTCCGATATGCAAGAGTGATAAATCATTGGAAAGCTTAAAATCTCAATTTTCTGGGGGAAGAAAAATTTTGAACAGGAGGGCATTTTTAAAATCTTTTTTTTTTAAACACCGAAACCCTAACTGAAAGTGAAAGTATGAGAGAGCATAATTAAAGACGCCATGATTTTAACGAGATATTGTCGCGTACTTACCTTGTTTCGATCGAAAAACTCAATATAACATGTATCACCGAGTGTCATGACACAGATGTGAATGGCCACAGCTGGGTTTTTTGGGGAATTTATGGGTGAAAGATGGTAACATAACACGGGTCGCAATGCAGAAATCGCAGACATCAGGGAGAGGTCGAGATTTTCTTTTTCATATATTTAGCCTTTGACATTTTTTTTTTCCTTCCAATTTTTCTTTGTTTGGATTGATTATTTATCATCTAACATACTGGGGAAAATGCGACAGTGACAAAAAAAAAAAAAAAAAAAAAAAAAAAAATACAATTAAGCGATAGTTATGAGGTAGATATCCGTGACTTTTTTACAGACACCATTTTTTTCATTGTGACGTAATTTGTTTAAGTTTAAAATATGCGAGTGAATAATTGTTTAAAGTCGTTTTTTTAAGCAAAATATTAGACATCAATTAATAAATCTAAGCTAAAAATGACAGACATTTTGAATACTAAATATAATTACTTACCTTGTTTTTATGAATGGGTTGAAACAAAAGCGGTTGCGCAACGTCTGTAGACTGGGATTTTCAAGGTAAAACGGATAAATTAAAAATAGTGCGAGGGCTTAAGGCGCCATGAATCTGCTATGGCAACATATAAATATATTGTTCAATCAAACACAACAGTTCTTTTGGCTTAAAAATACAGCAGTTTATTTTAAAGTGGGGTGCAAGAGCAGAAACTGCTTTTTCAGTCTTGTCTGTGTTTTCCGCCATATACATTTGGGGTGTGACAGTACACACAAGTCACGGTTCAGTACAAAAGGAAAAATTGGTAAAAAGGTGACCTTTTTTTTTTTTTTTTTTTTTAATAAAAAAAATAAATGAAAAAGACAGTTCAATTCAATCCGTTAATATAAACATATTTGATGTGAAAGACGTTATAGAATGGATCATGTAATGGCGTGTAGAACATGGAAAATATCGTCAGTTACTTTGCCGAGTAACTAATTACTATTAGGTTGAGGTGACTGAGTTACTAATTCAATTACTTTTTGGGAGAAGTAAGTTGTAACTGTAACTTATTACTTTTTTTAAAAGATTAACAATCCTGCCTACATGACGCCAAGTCTTTTTTTAAATTATTTTTTAAAATTTTATTAACAAAAATAGTTACTTGCCTTGTAAAGAGTTAACATTCATCAAACTCATTTCTTATCTCTAGGCACTGAATCGATCGCAACTAAACTTTTATGGTTGTCTTGGTAGACTTTTGACCTCTCATATCCGAGCGGGCTTCATAGGTTGATGCACGTCTTTTGTACGGAGGGACCGCCCCCCCCTTTTTTTTTTTTTTTTTTAAAAACTCATGCTCAACCATAAAGTATGAGTAGATAAAAACACAGTCGTAAGAGTTGTATAGGAGGAATCTGTTCACTTACTTCTCATATGCCAACTCTTCATCAATGCAGAAACAGTGTCGTTCTGTCGTGCTTTTGATCTTATGTTGAAGGATGGCGAAATACAACTGATCTACAAAGTATACAGAAGGACGTCACATTCACTTTTTGATGGATACTCATTCGCGCCTGCAATCACCACTTTTCCCAAATAAAAAGATTGTTTTCGCTGCCGTCTTACCCTTTAGGAGCTCAACACAACGTGACGACACATCATCCGCGGTCATGTTGACCTGAGCTGTTTTTAACACGACCAAATTTCTCTTCACAAAAACATGAGCTTACTCGAGCAAAACTTACTTGTGAACGCAAAATTATAGGATACTCTTATAAGTGAATTCCCGCCCAGTGAAAACGTGTTGAAAGTCCTGTTTTGTTTTTCTGAACTCTCCTGTCAATACACACGATGAGTTACGTGCGAATAAAGTGCGCACTATGCTAAAAGTGAGCTCAAGCTTTGCTCCGCCTCTTCACTACCGCGCCACACGATTGGCCGAGAGGAATTCAACGCTTGGTGTGGTTGGTGGAAAGAGACGTCAATCTCATGCATTTTAGTTTAAAGTTCTTCTGTTCTGATACGCGATAGGTTTGGAACGTTGCCAAGGCGGTTGCTGGGTTGGGCTCGCGCTCAATCATAGAAGAGATTTCTACTCGCGCGACCTCCTACAAATGTCGTACTCAGAACCATAGACATGATGTGCATAGGCAGTCCTCAGTAGTGTAAGCCAGTTAGAAGCACATTTTATTTGTACACTAAACAAAATGAGAAGTAGTTGCAACCTGCAGTTTCTGGTTTCTAATCACACAACTCATTCACATCACGATTATTATTTATAATCAGATGACAGTGGCTGGTAATGGTTTGGAAATTGAACCTTGCAACTACACTATTGCAGTCTAAATGACGTGGAATCAGAAATCACTACTCAGTTACTAAATTGGAAAACCCACCATTTTAAATTTCAAAACTAATGTATTTATGTAATTTATGTCCCAGTAAAATGAGGAATGCGCGTATTTCCCTGCCACATTTCCACATACAATATGGCATCCACACTGCTGAATGCTTCAGCGTCAATGCGACTTCTGGGTAGATTTGTCTATATTTCATGGTTAAAAACGGTCGAAGGACGTCAGTGTGCCAGAATTTAAATAAAGTTTGACGTCACAATTTGAAACAAATGTTTAGACTATAATTGATGACTTCGATTGGGATTGTTGGTCTGACGTTATGGCGAAATCCCCATTTAACAAAACGCATAGTGCATTAACAGTAACGGGACGAATGGTGTCGCCACATTGGGTGGCGAATGGAAAGGCAAAAAAAAAAAAAAAAAATCATAGCACTTCATTGAAAAGGGCCGTTTTGTGTTCACCGTGTAATGCGCCAAGTCTGTTTAAAACAAAGTTAATTGTGCGATCACCCTTACCTGAAATTTCAATGTAAATATCGCAGTTTGGCTCCGCCTCTGAGCAGTGCTGCGCTTCGTAACATTTCTTCCTTCTCGACTCTGCTCGCCTCCTCTCGTTCTTGCGCTTCATGTTACCTTCAGGGCTGCAGCGAAGAGGGCATGATTTAGGATTTCTCCACCTGCATGGCCTTGTCGTTTCCCCCGTGCATTTCGGCAGTCGCGGTGCACCACAATGTCAACCGTGCTTCCGAGCCCCTCTCCTCTGTTGGAGGCGGTGACGTGCAAACTCGGCAGGGGAAGGTTCTGTTCCTCCAGAATCCCGATTGTGACGTAGTCCGTAATGATATGCAATTAGGTAATCTGCATGGTTTGTGAGAAATGATCCTGCTGTTCAAATAAAAACAGCCCTATTTTAATGACCATGCATGGACGGTGACGTCATCTGCCGTGCTATATCCACTCCATGCAGAATATTGTTAGCCTAATTCAAATATTGCATAGCCGTGAGTAGTGACGTGGAGTGAAGTTCATGGCTGGTGCGGCGTTAATAACACTAAGTATTACCATTTGGTATACTACAAGTGTTGGTAACATGACCCACAAACCATTTCAAGAAATTCCAATTTCCACGGATAAAACGACAATGGGAGCCGCACGAATATGTTGACATGTGAAATGTTCGCATCAGCTCGACTATGTACATATACACTACTGGCCAAAAGTTTGGCACCCCTGCAATTCTGTCAGATAATGCTCAATTTCTCCCAGAAAACGATTGCGATTACAAATGCTTTGGTAGTAATATCTTCATTTATTTTGCTTGCAATGAAAAAACACAAAAGAGAATGGGGAAAAAAATTAATCATTATCATTTTACACAAAACTCCCAAAATGGCCCGGACAAAAGTATTGGCACCCTTTGAAAAATCATGTGATGTTTCTCTAATTTGTGCAATTAACAGCACCTGTTACTTACCTCTGGCACATAAGAGGTGGTGGCAATAACTAAATCACACTTGCAGGCAGTTAAAATGGATTAAAGTCGACTCAACCTCTGTCCTGTGTCCTTGTGTGTACCCCATTGAGCATGGAGAAAAGGAAGAAGACCAAAGCACTGTCTGAGGAATTGAGAAGCAAAATTGTAAAGAAGCATGGGCAATCTCAAGGCTACAAGTCCATCTCCAAAGACCTGAATGTTCCTGTGTCTACTGTGTGCAGTGTCATCAATAAGTGTAAAGCCCATGGCACTGTGGCCTAGATTTGGAGGGAAAAGAAAAATTGACAAAGGATTTCAATTAAAGATTGTGCAAATGGTGGATAAAGAACCTCGACTAACATCCAAACAAGTTCAAGCTGTCCTGCAGTCCGAGAGTACAACAGTGTCAACTCATACTATCCATCGGCGTCTGAATGAAAAGGGACTCTATGGTATAATACCCAGGAAGACTCTTCTGACCCAGAGACATAAAAAAGCCCGGCTGGAGTTTGCCAAAACTTATCTGAGAAAGCCTAAAACGTTTTGGAAGAATGTTCTCTGGTCAGATGAGACAAAAGTAGAGCTTTTTGGGAAAAGGCATCAACATACAGTAGATGTTACAGGGGAAAAAACAAGGCCTTCAAAGAAAAGAACACTGTCAACACAGTCAAACGTGGCGGAGGTTCCTTCATGTTTTGGGGTTGCTTTGCTGCCTCTGGCACTGGACTGCTTGACCGTGTGCATGGCATTATGAAGTATAAAGACTACCAACAAATTTTGCAGCATATGTAGGGCCCAATGTGGGAAAGCTGGGTCTCCCTCAGAGGTTGAGTTTTCCAGCAGGACAATGACCCAAAACACACTTCAAAAAGCACTAGAAAACGGTTTGAGAAAAAGCACTGGAGACTTCTAAAGTGGCCAGCAATGAGTCCAGACCTGAACCCCATAGAGCACCTGTGGAGAGATCTGAAAATGGCAGTTTGGAGGAGGCACCCTTTGAATTTCAGAGACCTGGAGCAGTAGGCCAAGGAAGAATGGTCTAAAACTCCAGCAAAGCATTGTTAGAAACTCATTGATGGATACCAGAAGTGGTTGTTCGCAGTTATTTTGTGTAAAGGTTGTGCTACCAAGTATTGGCTGAGGGTGCCAATACTTTTGTCCAGCCCATTTTTGGAGTTTTGTGTAAAATGATAATGATTTAATTTTTTTTCCATTCTCTTTTGTGTTTTTTCATTGCAAGCAAAATAAATAAACATATTACTACCAAAGCATTTGTAATTGCAATCATTTTCTGAGAGAAATTGAGCATTATCTGACAGAATTGCAGGGGTGCCAATACCTTTGGCCCGCTGTGTATGTGTGTGTGTGTATATTCTGTGGTGCATATTTTACTTATCAAAGGAGTTTTAGCTTTTAGCAAGCAAAATAACTACAGTATTTTCCGCACTTTAAGGTGCACCTTCAATGAATGGCCTATTTTAAAACAGTATGTATGGTGCGCTCCATTATAAGGGGCAGGAGTAGTAGTTGTTGGGGTTGCATTATGCATTCACTAGATGAAACTGCGTTAAAGGGGACATCATGCCATGATTAACTAATATTGATCCACATATAAGGCACTATCAAATTTCGAGAAAATTGAAGGGTTTTGGGTGCGCCTTATAGTGCTGAAAATGCGGTACTCACATTTACATTTATTCACAGAGCACTAATACAACTGAATTCACCAAATATGTAGTCGCGGCTGCTACTCAAAGGTGTACCTACAAATCTTTGCGCCATTCACAGGCACAAAGATTTGTGTTGATGAAATCATGACCTATGTGAGTGTTCTGTTAACAAACCACCAAACAATGAGACTGACTTGATCTGCCGACTAAAGGGAAGTTAAACTTATTTATTAAGTCTCACAAGCGCCAAAATATTTATTAATTTAATTTAAAACCGAGCCTCATCAGCGGGTCCTAAGAGCAGCATGTGGCTTCGGAGACGCAGGTTGCTGATTCCTCATAGAGTATAAAACAGACTGGACTATCAGCTGCATGTTTCAATATGGGGGAGAAAGTAACAATTTATAATCCGAAAATTATGGCAAATACAATATTTGAACAAACAATACGCAATATACCTTGGCACCTTGAAATGTAGTGCTTCGACAGTACCCAATGTGCTATATTAATCCTAAAATAACATCCATTGGTGGACAGTCTTTTGCAGTATACAGTTGAACCTCCTTTTTCAAAGGGCGGTGGTCAGCAACTCGCGGCTCTTTAGCACAGCCCTCGTGGCTCCCTGGATCTTTTTCAAAGATATTTGAAAATGGAAAAAGATGGAGGGAAATACAAGGGGCATTCAAAAAGTAATGCACTCAAGCTCATTGCTCGTACAGGATTTCACCAATTTTTTTTGTACTTGGCACAAACATGATAGGACACACCTTTTTGCGATTGTTTTATGTGTTTTTCTTATTTTCTGATTTTTTAAGCTTAAACTAGCTTACAAAATGGCTGCCCCTCTTGAAGCTCGTCAGAGGTGGATGGGCGACCACTACGGGGCTTATTGGCTATGCTGGCTTTACCCACCTCGTCATGGTCTTCAGTACTGTTTTTCAATAGCTGTACCCATCTTTTTACAGTACTATAGTCTATGGTATCATCCTTGTAGACATTTTCCAGCCGGTTGTGAATCCTCAGAGGGGTTTCTCCCTCTGCAACAAGGAATTCGATTACAGCTCTTTGTTTCTGATGAGCTTCAAGAGGGGCGGTCATTTTAGAAGCTAGTTTAAGCTTTAAAAATCTGAAAATAAGTAAAACACATATATCACAAAAAGGTGTGTCCTATCATGTTTGTGCCAAATATAAACAAGATTGCTAAAATCCTGTATGAGCAATGCACTTGAGTGCATTACTTTCTGAATGCCCCTCGTATATATTTGTTTTAATATGGTTCTGTAGGACCATAGGCGAAGTTGGCGATCGCCTTTGGCCCCCAACCAGTAGGGGGCCCCCAACCAGCTGCCCTTGCCCCAACGAGCGGAACAAGGGCTTGGGCCACCGGAGCCTAGCAGCACCCCCAACAATTCGTCATGTATAATTATGTCACCATACCAAACAAACAAATAAAACAAAAAAGAAAGCCATTTGAATGCTGCATTTAAATTATCTCTCCCGCACACACATGCACTACAATGGACTGTTCCACGACGACGGACTGAGTATCAGTCGCTTAGCTTCATTTAGCGCCGTTTAGCTCCGCTTAGCTCCGTTTAGCATCGTTTAGCTGTTCGTTAGCTTCACTTAGCTCTCCTGCGTTTTTCATGCCACTAAGCTCAATATTTTTACAGCTCACTTGCTACTTTGCGCGTTGGTTCGCATTTATTTTAGTGTTGCACCGATACCATTGTTTGGGCCCGATACCGATACCTGGCTGTGCAGTATCGGCTGATACCGATACCATTCCGATACCACTCTGTTAGGAAAAAAAAAAAAAAAAAAAAAAAAAAAAACCAAAAAACCAAACAAACATATATATATATATATATATATATATATATATATATATATATACGTATAAGGGATGCAACGACACAGTTAAGTCATGGTTCGGTACGATTTTCGATACAATTCAATACATTTAATGCTCTGAAACAGAAAATAATAATAACAGTTGTATTATTATTGTTTGCTAACAAGCAAAAATAACATCATATAAACAAGCATTTTAGTGCATATAATTATGTGCTTACTTCTTACTGATCTGAAGAAATTTTGTATATAAGTGCTGAGAACAATCTTTACTCTTTGTAAAGTGGGGCACACTGTTGATTGCTGCAGCTCTCTTAGCAGCTATATTTTCCATATAAGCAAAACATCCTATTTGTGGTGCGAGTCCATCTGTAACATGTACTGAATTAAGAGTATTTGCAGCATTATCTATAGTAACTGGTATGGATTGATTTGGCCTGCTTAACTTCCATTCAGTCATGGCGGTTTCTAATTCATCAATGTAGTATATGGACTACGCGTCGCTCTGGGCTCATGCAGGTAATGGCATGGGATCTAATGTAGCACATCAAGGTTGCTATTTGATGATATCTAGTGTGTGCGCGCGAGAGTTGGCATGGGATCTAACATAGGACATCTAGGTTGCTATTTGATGATATCTAGTGTGCGCGCTGCGCCGCTTGAGTGTTTTCTGGCCACAGAAGTCACTTCTGCTCATTACTGCACAACACATAACAATCGACTTTCATAAACAGGACGAGTTTGAAGTACGGCGCTCTTAATTTGCCACTCATTGTTCATCATGAAACCACGAGTTTGCTTAGTCTCTCACGGTTTTAAGCTTTCTGATCCCATCGGCGCTGTTAGCAGCTTACGCATGCTAATAGTTTGTGAATGCCATGTTAGATGAGCAGCGTAACATCGCGGAAATGCGTTGTAGTTACATCCTTAAAATTGAAGACGAAGGAGTTAATTTCATTGGGTAATTCCGAGAAAAAGACAGATGTCATGCAACGGGATTTGGGAAGTTAGCCCACGTGGGGAGGACAGTACATTTGCGTTCAAGTGATGCCAGGAGATGGTATCGGCGCCCTAAATGTTGGTACTCGTCGATACCGATACCACCAATTCGGGCCGAATCGGCGCCCCCTGCCGATAATGGTATCGGTGCAACTTTAGTTTATTTAAAACAAATGAGCGAACGTGCTCTCCATGAGAGCCAAAGTGCAGTGAGGGAGAAGTTGAGAACAGGCCGCGAAGCTCCACTTAGCTGTTCGTTAGCTTCAATTAGCTCGCCCGCGTTTTTCACGCCACAAATAAATTCGTCAAATAAACAACAATTTCTGGAGTTAATCCCACATATTTCAGAATTAATATTATAAAATGTTGAGTAATTCCTACAGAATACAGATTCTACACTAAGAATAGCTTTCAAATGACACTCTTTATGACAAATATGATTGGCAATAACTAGGGCTGCAGCTATCGAATATTTTAGTAATCGAGTAATCGACTGAAAATTCTATCGATTAATCGAGTAATCGGATAAAACAAATATATTTTTAGGTGAAGAGCAATTATAAATATACATGAGAAAACAAGACATTTCATCTAATCTTGAACCATTTTCAGTCAATCAATGTCTTTATTTTCGATGTATATTGTTGAAAACAGCCAACAATTGCATCTCAGATGTAACTAGAATTAAAAAAAAAGACAAATTCACTGCTTTCACTCAAAAAACCTTTAGATCTTATTAAAATATATATATATATACAGTGGTACCTCTACATACGAAGTTAATCCGTTCCAGGACCTTGTTTGTAAGTCGAAATGGTCGTATGTCGAGCAGGATTTTCCCATAGGAATACATTATAATTCCATTAATTCGTTCCACAGCCCAAAAACCTTCACGAAATCCTTAAAAAATACTGCTGGTACTATTACAAATGGCAATTACACATAGCAAAACAAATAAATTATAAATCAAAATCGGAATAATAATAATAATAATTCCTGTATTAATGTAACGAATCGGGTTCTAATGTGGCGGACGTTTTTTGCTGACCCAGAACGCACCGCGGGGCTCACGTGCCAGAGACAGACCGGTGAGCTTGAGTTTCACTTTCACTTTGAATGTTTTCTTGAGAACACCTCAGTTGCGGCAGACAGAAGGTGTTTTTGTTTTGAATAAGTTGTGAAATAAATGATAAAAACGTGGCGAAGTTGGCGATTTCTCTGGAGATGTTACCACAAAAGGAATTGTCAGCTTAATTTATAAGGACTGGCGGACGATGGTCGGAGGAGGACCGTGGAGATGTATTTTTGAGCCATTTCACGGATGCCCACCCTACGCTCATATTTTTCTGTCATTTGCATCTTCATTTAGAAGGTAAGCGTCAACTTTTTCCTTGTTTCACTACCTGTACCAACCTTTTCTGAAACCAGTGTTGATTTGTCACACAAGAAAATCCGCCGTGCATTCGTCTGCGGTGCTGCCATTGTCGTCGTATTTCGAGCATGTCGTCGGATGTAGAAACAAATGGCGAGTCAAATTTTACATCGGATGTCGAAAAGTTCGTGTGTCGAAGCGATCGTATGTAGCGGTACCACTGTATATTTATACCTAAAAATGCCATTACGCTTGATAACACACATCACTTAAAAGTTAGGATTTTTTCCCCACCTGTTTCAATTGAATTTCTATTTGTGTCAAGCCATTTTTAAGTTTTAATTAAGTTTTACGAGACTCTAAACTGTAAGTCCTGATAGGATTTTGTGTTTTTGCAGTGTTCAAGATAAATGTATGATACAGGCTGTATTGGAGCACATTAGGGACCAGTGCTACTTGGTGTTTTATCCAGCAATGACTACTAAGTAAATTGATAGTTAGCATTATTGAGTTTTTATTTTACACTCTTATCACTCCACAAAGCTATGTTAAAGCCTGTATGTAAGACACGTTAGCCACGCATCGAAAGTGGTCATAATTAATAGAAACCTAGCCCTCCGCAGGGCTAACGTTGCGTGAGCTAGTGACTCAGACAGTAACGTTAATCTTATTTTCTTAGCGCTTAGCGCTCTTTATTAGCGCTTAGCGCTCTACTGCTTTAAGATGGCCGCTGTTTATTACCGCTGCCCAGACGCGGCCGAGTCTATCATATTGCATCTAGTTCAACATACATGTGATCTCTATGAGACTCCTCAGATGCTACCTGCTACCAACTTAACATCACGCGGGCTAGTTTTTAGCAACGTCGGCGTAGTTTGGAGCGGCTGTCGGCTGCGGAAATGTTTTTTATATTTTTTTATTGCTTCTTCCTCTACGCACGTGACGTCGGCGCGTTGTCCCGCATTAAAAGTAGTCCGAGCGAAACGTGATGCTTAGAGCTGTCAAAATAAACGATTACTCGAGGTGAATAAAATTACTCGGATCAGTTTTTAAACTCGAGTTACTCGAGTATTCGTTTCAGCTCTAGTAATAACTAATTATTACAATTATTATACTATTATATACAGTGGGGAGAACAAGTATTTGATGTGTATCAAATACTTGTTCTCCCCACTGTATAGTAGTATACTATAATAATAATAATGCTAGAATTCTTTTAAAGAATTGTTTTGAATAATGTTGGAAAGGCAAAGTCAGAGTTCTGAATCCGTTTACTTTCCATTCTTTTGCACTAGTAAATGCTATCAGCATTTAACCTCATTGTTTTTGTGATGAATTATTATTGACATGATTATTTGTACTTTAATAAAACATTTAAGAGTTCCAAAATGGTTTTGTGAATTAATAAGCGTCAACAAAAATTTCACGGCTAAATTAGTGAAAAAAAAAAAAAAGAAAATTATTGGATTAGTCGACTAATCGTAAAACTAGTCTGCTGACTAATCAGGAGAAAATTTGTCGTTGAGGACAGCCCTTGTGTACCGGAACATATTTCCTCCACACCCTTCTCACTTTTTAACCCCTGACCCATGAAGAGGGCCCCTGGATATGTTGGCCTTAGGCCCCAAAATTGCCGAGTCCGCCACTGTGTAGGACAAACATGACACAAACTTTCTCAATATTGTAATGAGTTAAACTTGATGCGGCATCGTACAACAGAGTGGTCACGTTCTGCATCATTCTCTATAGGATGCACTGCAGGGAAAATAAACATTTAATCATGATGTCTCATTATGTATTTGTAACCAACTTAGTCATTTTAATAGTATGCTAATATAGCTACGGTAATATAAATACATACAGAATGTGAATGTGTTGCCTTCTTTATAAGGCTTATATAATATTTTTTGTGGCTCCAGATATAATTGGTTTTTTTCTATCCAATATGGTTCTTTCAACATTTTGGGTTGCAGACCCCTGTCATTGGGGATGTGTTTCAGACCCATCGGCTCCAGGTGAATAATTCAAACAGACTAAATAAATACGCTGACAATGCATTACAATTGTTAGAAAAATATTTATTATACAACTTTAGATGGCACTTCAACACAAAAAGCCATTTTAACATGGATAGAAAATATATATAATCTGTTGTAGTGACTGTGTTAGATATGTGCTTTTAAGGGGCAGGACTGGGGGGGGTTGACTGTGATGCAGGAACGTCTACATGCAGGCAGCTTCTGAAGTGAGCGAACACATTGCGTTTGTTTAACTGTTCTGCCGGCTGAAAAGGGCATAATTACAGTAAGTACACTTACAGTAAGTACACTGTAAACAAAAATAAATAACACTGTAAACAGCAGATTTACGCAACAATGTAGGTGCAAAGTAGATGCAAAAGGTGCCACTTTGGGCGTGCCGGCAGGCTACACATGGATAACCTTTGCTTGTTTGCTGAAGTTTAAAGTGACTTCAATTCCGGCGAGCTGCAGCAGCCAGTTGATAGGCATGTGGTCAAGATGATTTGCATCAAAATGTAAGAAATGGACTTGAGGGCCTGCAAAGATTTGGAACTTTGAACATGAGCGAGCTGCAGCAGTGATTTTCAAAGTGCAAAAGATTACTACTCAAGTCAATTTTTAAGTTCAATGCATTTGTATGTAACCTGTAAGTACTGTTGTAAAGGGAACCACGGAGAGAAAGAAATGTAGTTCTTAAAAGATAAATGTTAGTACGAGTTATAATAATTTGATATTAAAACCCCTCTTAATGTTTTTGTTTTAATATAATTTGTAAAATTTTAAACGAAAATATTAACTAGTAGCTCACCATGGTTTTTGACGTCGCAGGGCGGTGACATTACATGGCCACGCTGACCGTACTTCCACAGTTTCACTCTTAAACTATGTAAGGTAGTGATTTAAATACGCCACAAGGTGTCAATAGCGAGTTTTAAATTACAGGTCAAGCTGATGAGTGCAATTTTTCCCTTGACTGACGCTGTAGTTTTCATTTTTATTCCCTGGTGCAGGTCCATTGTGTCTTATGTGTGACGGCAAGATACCTGATAGTATCTTCAAGCATCATAGTTTGTATGTTCTGTCTAAATCAGTGCAATCCAGTGTATTTGTTGAGCTAAACGAGTTGCTAAAATGTTTAAAAGGAGTTTGGCCAAAGTCTGAGTAAGTTTTATGTGTATGTATGTTGCATATCTATTTTGATTGTGAATTTATTAATGCCAGTTCTCTTTGCATTGTTGTTTAACTGTGTGAGAATGGGGCTTCATTAATACAGATTGAAGCACTTTTCTTTTTGTGAACATTTTTTGAGAGATATTATTTTTGTTGTTTTTTCCACTGTTTGCAACTTATGTTCAATTGTATGTTGTGAAGGAGGAGTTGCTGAAGCTGTGCCGAGCTACGAATCTGAACGCCCGTGTCCACTTGCCTTTCTCTCTGCCTTACACCACATCACCCTAGATCTCAATGTGCAAAATAATTCGACATTATAATCTGTTGGGTCGAAAATTATATGCATGACCAGCAATCAAACTAAGTTTAATACATTTTATTCGTTTTCTGTGTCGCTTATTTATGGGGAAGCAAGCTTTGTGAGCAACATCTGATAAGTCTGATAAATCTGAGAACACTGTCAGGATGATGATCGATTTGGACAATGCTTTTACGTGACAAAAATAAGGTAAGATGTCATAAGATACCATTAGACGTCTCAGTAGAGGCAAACTACATCAACGTTTTCGTGTGCTGTGATGTACGGGGTATCCGCAAAAAAATAACCTGCTGTGTTTCACTATGCCCTAATCATATGTAAAGCACACGACAGCTCTGGATGCTAACTATCTCCATAATAATAATGGAATAAGTTGGATCACACAATAGTTAACCGTGAAGATCTGCAAAGAGTTTTCGACATGAGCAGGAGAGTGCTGTCACTAGCGAGCTTGACACATGAACGCTACTCGTCTCATTCAGTCTCTCCTGTTCATTTTGCTTTTGCTGTCCTTCTCATTAATGTTCCACTCAGGTTCAAATTGGAAGGGCAGAACCGATGACATGTTTATGCAGTTAAAGAGTGACACTGTGGAAGTCTGGCAGCGTACCCATGTGACGTCACCACCCTGCTATGTCAACAACAATAGCGGCCCACTAGTTAAAATAATTTTCCCAAATTTTATTAAAACGAAAACATTAAGAGGGGTTTTAATATCAAATTATTACAACTCGTACTAACATTTATCTTTTAAGGACTACATGTCTTTCTATCCGTGCTACCCTTTAAAGGGTAAACTTAACTATTTGTCAGCATTCATTAAAAGGGAACTAAATGCACTTTGTTTAAAAAACATGTGAACCACTGAGCTACAGTAATAGAAGACCATTTGTAAATAGAAAATCTGACCTGGTCCTGCAATGATGGCACCACCTTGCTGATAAATATCCCCCTGGAAGTCGAATACAGGACTCGTTATGGCTCTCCATAAACTCTTCATTTGACCCATAAATACACCAGACTTCACATGAGGACTGGGCTGGGCTAAACAAAAAAAGGACCATCATTCACAGTATCATAAATACACTAAAGGTGACATTTACATGGTGACGCTGTGACACCAAAACGCAACGATTGTGTTGCGGAATGGCCTCGCCTTTACATGGTTACGGCAAAAATGGCAGGCGAAGACGCAAACTTTTGATTCTGGCCTCCAAAGTAGAACGATTCGATTGCGGGAAATTCTCTGCAACCATAAGAATTGAACGCTATCGCTCCGATGACGTCAGCACTTGCACACGTCACATTGGGCATGCGCAGTCGCTGCTCGTAAACATTCAAAATAGCAAATATGGTGTAACCTTGGCTTTAATTTACTGTTTTTATAATATTTTTAATTTAAATATACCTATTTCATGTTTGCGTTTTTGTGCCTTTGGAAGCAAAAAAAAAAAAAAAAAAAAGAAAAAAAGCCAACAAAAAGATAAATGGATCTCATTGCTTTGAGTGTCTTATATCCATATATCTTGTATAATGCCTTCCGGGCTGAGGAGGTTGTTGTCAAAGAAGTGCATGATTGGCTGTCACCTGTAAAACTGCACTGCCCTCTAGGGCCTGGGCATGAATACTACATCGTTTTCACGTTGAATAGCGACATCGTTTGAATGGAGAGGGAACCATGTAAATGCAAACATGAAATTTGTCGTATTCTCGGAGCGTCACCGTGTAAACAGCCCTTTAGTGTGTCTTCTGTTTTTGTTTACCTGAGTCTGTAAACTTCGCTTCACGTTTCATCCCAAGCTTTTGGTAAATGATCCTCTTGGGGTCAACGTAGATCTCATGAGCGTATCCCGTCAATGAGCAGAAAGGCTGGATTCTACATTAGCACAGTACTTTGATAGCAATAACAAATAGTGCTTACCTGTATGTGATGATGAGCAGATTGACCAATGACAACAAGACTAACGCCGGCACCCTGAAACAAACAAACAAACAAAAAAAAACATTTCAATTTTCTTATAACTCAAATTATATTTCCTTATTTTACAATTTGTCTTATATAATTATAGCCACCACAAACTTCTTTTCCTATGACTGACTGGAAGCTGAGCTGGGCTAAGAGCCACCATTTTAAAGCCAGAGGAATAAACCATTTGAAAAATTATGTCATAGTTTGACACATTTATCGATGCTTGTTATATGTATATCGTTAAATATTCTTATTGCGAGCCTTGTATCGCACATTGTATCGTATCCTTTCAGTACCCAAAGATTCCCATCCCTAGAAGCAGGGATGCCCATTACGTCAATCACGATGCTACTGTGGGTAGTTCGCAGCATCCCCAAATGTAAAAAAAATAAATAAATACATTTTTATGTACATATTTAATTATGTTGTGTGAACAACAGCTTAAGTAGATCGTAAGAGGCCTTAAAGCAATACAACAACTATCGATAGATGGGCCAGGAAATCAATCTACGATAGTCTATGATACAACTAACGTGGGGCATTCCTGCTGATTTGCATTGTTTTCTTTTATAAATCATTGGGTGTTTGGATACAGAACTTCATTTTTATTTAAATAGAAAAAAAAACCCCACACTGATGGACAGAGTATTGTATTTTCCGCAATATAAGACACACCTAAAAACCTTCAACTTTCTCAAAAGCCGACAGTGTGCCTTATAATCTGATGCGCCTTATATAAGGATCAATATTGGTTACTCATTCCCTTTAGCGCAGTTTCAATAGTGGATGTATAGCGCAACCCAAACCACCACTACTACCACTACGCATTATAAGGCGGTGCGCCCCATACTGTAGATGAAAATAGCTTTTAAAAATCCATTATTTGAAGTTGCGCCTTATACTCCGATGCGCTTTACAGCGCGAAAATACTTAATAAATAATTTCAGAAGTGAAACCAAGTTTTTTGGGCGAGCGGAAAATGTGCAACAATATCAAAACAAAATCATAAAAGTGAAATAATTTGGACACATCAAGAGACGACTACTAAACGTTTCTCATGACTTCCAATGAGTTTCTGTTTTGAGGTATTTTGGACCACTCTTCTTAAAAACATCTCCATTTAAGTTTGATGTTTGCAAAGCATGGACATCCCACTCCAGATCATCCAACAAAATTTCAAGGATATTCAGGCCTTACCAGAGTACATATTGAGCAATGTTGTGGGTTGTGGCATTGTTTGAATATCAAGCCCTGGCGCAACTTGAACGTTGTGACTGACTGTTGAACATTATTCTAGAATATATTAATTTTTGAGTGGAATCCATGCAACACTCATTTTCAACAAGATTCCCCAAAGCAGGACTGGCTACACTGTACACGGTCCCACAGCATGATGGATCCGTTACTCAACTTTACTGTGGGTAGCAAATATTTTTTTTGAAATGCAGTGTTCTTTCATCAGAATGCATAAAATTCTTATCACTAAATAAATTTTGATCAATCCTACTTTTTCCCAAATAAAGCTGGATTATCCAAATGTGCTTCTTCATACCTCAAAAAAAGACTTTCATGTGTGCAGAAAAGGCTTCTTACGAATCACTCTATACAGCTTCTACCTGTGCAACATGCGCTGAATTGTTGTATGATGCAGTGCAGTCACATCATATGTAGCAAAATTATGTAATTCTTTGGTGGTAGTCGAGGGTTTGACTTTGACCATACCATCCTTTCTTTACCTTAGCATCCTCTGACATTTCTCGGCCAACACTTCTGGGCTTGATAAGAATAGTGTTTGTTGTCTTACATTTTCTCGTTTTGTTCCATAGTGCCTCACAGTGGAAACTTGACAGCTCAAATGTTAGAGGTACCGTTTTGTAGCGTTCCCTTAAACCATGATGATGAAAACTGTTTTTAAAATTTGAGGCTGTTTTGAGGACCCCATTTTGCCACTCTATACTGGAGATTCAAAGAGAAATTCAACATGAAATCGGCCACCATAAAATGCAGTTCATCATCATTCAATGAGGTTCAAGGCTTGATAAGTTCATATGCCAATTTTGGTTCCAAGTTAAACAGTGCAAAATGACAAGGGTGCCCAAATTTGTGTACCTCTATAATTTAGTTTTAGTGCATATTGCACATTTTCTTTTAGTCTGATAAACCTCGTTCCAGTTCTGAAATTTTACACTGTCCATTAGTTTTGATATAATAAAGTGATGTTGCTGATCCAAACACACAATGAGTGAAATATAAAAATAACAGAAATTGTGAGGGGTGCCCAAATGTTTTCATACCACTGTATTAAAGATAAAAGCAAACTAAATGGAAAAATGAACAATGTTTATATTTTGCACTTTCGCGGACAATCTGTCAAAAACTATTGTTTTTTTTCTCCTGGACTATGAGCATATTTAGTGCAAAATTTCTGTAAATAAATACAGCAAAATGATATTGCAACATTTTTGTAAACGTTCAGGGACACTAGATGGTAATTCAAACACTTAACCTTCATGTATGTTATATTTATTTATATATGTTAAAGGGCAAGTGGCTATTTTTAGTAACTACAGAAATAAAATATACATATATTAGCAATTATTGATATACGTCAAATTATTATTACTGTATTTTTATATAATTTTAAAAAAAAGTATAAGTCAAAATGGATTGGATGTCTGGGGTCGTTATGAGTTCAGTGAGTGCCTTATAAGGGTTTAAAAAAAAAAAAATCATAGTTTGTGCATGGAAGGGTTAACAGACACTTTTGTGTTGGAATTTTTTCAGTTAGGTCCAGCTGCGGCCCGCAGTATTCACCTTCCATGCCCCACATATCCTTCCACGGCCATTTTTGGTGCCTTCCGCCTCCGATGACGTGCAAAAGGGGTTAGAGTTGGGGGGCACGGAAGGCGGATGACGAAGCTTGATCTGACTACTTGTTGAAAGCAGGACGGAGAGTACTGCAGGCCGCAGCTTGACCTGTCTCAAAAATTTGGACATACAAGGTCAAGCCAGCCCCTAACGGTGAGTAGCCTTTCTTGGCTGTCGCGCCACTGCACACCTCCGTATCTGCCTTCTTGCCGTTATCCTCTCTCTCATTTCTTTTGCAGATTGTTACATTGATTCCGATTTGGGAGAGTTTAGAAATCAAACCGAAGTCACATTCTGAAAAACGTGGCCCAGATCGGATTTAAAACTACACACCAAAGGGGCCTGGATCGGCTCTGAAGTAGAGCTGTCCCGACTAGTCGACGTCTTTGATGATGTAAATGCGTCGACGAGCACACCATCCCGTCAACCGTTATTATTGTTATTTATGTGTTTATTTGTGCTTTAAGAAAGAATCTAAGTGTTCCAAAATGTTTTGTGAATTAATAATAGTCAAAAAAAATTTAATTGCAAGATTAGTTAAAAAAAGAAAAAAGTTCATAAAAAAATTAGTAGACTAGTCGACTAATCGTTAATAAAGTTTGCAGACTAAGCGGGAGAAAAATCGTATGGGACAGCCTAGGGCTGGGCGATATGGCCTTAAGTACGTATCGCGCTAAATTGAGCAGATTTACCTCGATAACGATAAATGACGATAAATACGCCCAAGCGGACTGTTATATAATTTGAAAATCTGAATCAATGCATGAAATACAGATTTATAGTTTCTTGTTGATTTATTTAAAAGCTTTCAATTTAATATGTTTAACAATCGTACATGCAGTCTAAACATTAAGTATACAAAAATTTATTGTAAGCAATAAGAATTCAAGTATGAACATTTATAACAGCTTGTGTGGCTTGAACAATGTACATTGTCAAAATCAATATGCCTGTGCAAACATGTCATTGTAATACAAATGACTTACAGCTTGAACAGTACACTTCAAAAAGACAACTTTTTGTTAATGGCTGCTGTGACATATTTACTTAACCTAGTGTTGCACAGATACCATTTTTTGGGCCCGATACCGATACCTGGCTGTGCAGTATCGGCCGATACCGATACCATTCCGATACCACTCTGTTTGCAAAAAAAAAAAAATTACACACATACATACATACATATATATATATATATATATATATATATATATATATATATATATGTACATATAAGGGATGCAACGATACAGTTAAGTTACGGTTCGGTACGATTCAATACATTTAATGCTCTGAAACAGAAAACACAACTGTTATTGTTATTATTATTTTTTTTATTTGCTAACAAGCAAAAATAACAGTGCCATCATATAAACAAGCATTTTAGTGCATAATATTTATGTGCTTACTTCTTACTGATCTGAAGAAATTTTTTATATACTGTAAGTGCTGAGAACAATCTTTACTCTTTGTAAAGTGGGGCACACTGTTGATTGTTGCAGCTCTCTTAGCAGCTATATTTACCATATAAGCAAAACATCCTAGTTGTGGTCCGAGTCCATCTGTAACATGTGCTGAATTAACAGTATTTGCAGCATTATCTATAGTCACTGGTATGGATTGATTTGGCCTGCTTAACTTCCATTCAGTCATGGCGGTTTCTAATTCATCAATGTAGTATATGGACTACGCGTCGCTCTGGGCTCACGCAGCTAATGGCATGGGATCTAACATAGGACATCTAGGTTGCTATTTGATGATATCTAGTGTGTGCATGAGGGAGTTGGCATGGGATCTAACAAATGACATCTAGGTTGCTATCTGATGATATCTAGTGTGCGCGCTGCGCCGGTTGAGTGTTTTCTGGCCACAGAAGTCACTTCTGCTCATTACTGCACAACACCAGCATAATATGACAATCGACTTTCATAAACAGGACGAGTTTGAAGTACGGCGCTCTTAATTTGTTAGTTTAGTTTGCTTAGTCTCTCACGGTCTTAACATTTCTGATCCCATCGGCGCGACGATAGCAAGCGTTAGCTTAAGCATGCTAATCATTTGTGAATGCCATGTTAGAAAAGCAGCGTAATATCGCGGATATGCGTAGTAGTGAATATCCTTAATGTTGAAGACAAAGGTGTTATTTTCGTTTGGTAATTTTGAGTCAAAGACATGCAGATGTCATGCATCGAGATTTGGGAAGTTGGCTCACGTGGGGAGGACAGTTCATTTGCGCTAAAGTGATGCCAGTAGATGGTATCGGCGCCCTAAGTGTTGGTACTCGTCGATACCGATACCACCAATTCGGGCAGGATCGGCGCCCCCTGCCGATACTGGTATCGGTGCAACTTTACTTAACACAAGTGTTTACTTCAAGGTTTCAGTTTTTTTTTCCCAGTGCGTTTTTTAAAACATGCAAGCACACATGAACCCCCACACAGACACACACACATTAAAGCTGCATTGATCTAATGACACAGAATTACGCACATACAGAAAAATAGCTGGGGCCATTAAACAGTCATATTAAAGTTTTCACTGTTGGATTGTACTTTATGCTGAATGCTTTACTATCACTACAGCCATCAGAAATCACACATAGACAGAGATACACAATAACGTGACATACTAATTGCTAGATGCAGTCCGTGCCCAATCCACTCATTAAGTTCAGCTGTTTCGCCAAGGTTAGAGCCGCTATCCGACTCCATCACGTTTATTTGTAGCGTTAGCCGCTAGCGTTAGCCTGTGGCTTGGCTACTAGTAGAAAGCAATTAAAGCATCCTCTTTGGAAATCGTGAGAACAAGGGAGGACAGCGGGTGAAAGCCTGTCTGGATTCCGCCAAGAGTCTATTTAATGTCGGGTGAAAGTTTGGCGAACCTCCCTTAAGCCACACTCCATCACGTTTGCTTGTAGCGTTAGCCGCTAGCGTTAGCCACAGGGCTCTTATTTGTTTGGCTTCCTGATAACCACGTGACTCGATACGTAAGCACACTTTCTGCTTTCTTAAAGGGGAATGAACATTGCCGAACAACACAAAGTCAAAGCGGGATGAAAAGACTATATTTTCTTGCTTTATTAAATTGCCGAATTTACCGTCATGGTCAAAATTACGTCGGTCATTGTGAAGAATTTTGGTGCCGGTAAATTTTCGGTTTACCGCCCTGCTCTAGGACAGCCCTACTCTGAAATTTCCTACATCAAGAAAGTCACTCGAATTCAGATAGAAGCGAAAAAAAAAATTGGAGTTTGGTCACTTCAGCTTGCGGTTTGAACACAGCCTCACTGATTTTGAGAATCAGGACTCACCTTCAGAATCACTTCGGGTATTTTGCTCAGATCATCCACATACTCTTTGCAACTGTAACATAAGAAATTCTGCAGGGACATTTTGGAGAAGGTTAATATCCACTTCGTTGACAAACTTATCTTACAGAAGTAAGGTAAAATGAGGTGATTAGGAATACAGGGGTCAATAATGACAAAAATGGGAAAGCTATTGTATGTTGTTTTAATCAGAAAAGACGTAGACAAACTACATATTAACTTGAACAATGTTCATGTGTTTATTTTAGTCTCCCAGCATATGCATACAGTAATCCCTCGCTACTTCACGCTTCAAACTTTGCACCCCCATTCCATCATGGATTTTATTTTCAATAAAAAAAAAAATACAGATGAGCTGTCCCGAGCCGATCGCATAGTCTCACTTTCGCTCCCTCCCTCTCCCTGCTCTTTGTTCGTCAGGCACGTCACTGGAGTTGCTTATTAAAGTTAACAATGTTGACAGATGTTTGTTTTTTATCTTGCCAGAGTCACAGACTTCAATAGTGCTGCATGCGTCAATCATCGTTTATCGTGTTAAACAGTTGCTGTGGCAGCCCATTGTGTGTAAGGATGCAGCTTGAGAGGATTTGTGTAGACTCACTATGAAGCATTTCATAAAGCCAACCATTTTCCTACTACTTATTTCTTGTTTAAAAATAATTTGGTGGGACAGTAACATGTTTAACCCTTTAAGGTCTGGGCCTATTTTGTCTGATTTTGCATGCCTTTGAAGTTGCCTTTATATTTCAAAGAAAGAATTGTTTACGATGGCCTGGTTTGGTCCCTTTTTTTGTGACACCTTGAACTTCATGTCCAAACTGTTGTTTCCGTCACTGACCAATTATAAATCATCATTTTGGGCCCAAAAAGACCAAAAATTCCACAATCGTTTTGTCAAAATGTTTAATTTTGATGTCCAATTGACAACCAAACATGCGTAACGAACCGTTTTGAAACTTTGTAATATTTATTCAACATGTTAGGATGAACATTCAACCAAAAAAATTTAGAATAAATAGTCTTATATTTGACAATTCAACATAAACAACAGGTATAGCATAGGCGTTTTTTGCCTTTATACATGCTCTAGTCAAAACAGGTTATATACAGCAGACCGAACAGTGAAAAAATATATACCATCTAACACAAAAAGTGTTTAGAGGCCATCTCTTTATGAGTTTAGGTATTGCGGCCCATCACCTGATGAAAACTATGTACACACAATCAAGCTTCTTGAACACACATTTATATACACAAATTGAGAAGACTGATTGTGGGAAAAAATGTATATATATATAACATTGGGGGAAAAAAAAGTATTTTCAAAAATATTTACAATAAACAAGTTAAATTTTTTTCAGGCATGCCACTCCGAAAAGCAGTTTCGTCCTGGAATTCGAAACAGGGCGACATCACACAGCCCACACTTCCATGGGGTGTTGGTCCTCTTTCCACCCTTCCATTTTCATTTCACTTTACTTTCATTGTCACTATAAATGTACATGAAAAAAAGTCAGTATTTATGAAAATAATAAAGTATAAAATAAAAATATATACAGCAATAAATAATATTGGAAATCTATATGTATAACAATAGAAAGAATACCATAGCTGAATATGTGCTACATCCCTAATCTTCATATAGAAAGAAGATCACCACAATTATAAATTCCTGCCTTGGATACACACAGTTCACGTACGACTTTGATCTGATATGCACATTTTATTATTATATACACAAACACACACTTATATTGCATCAAAATTAACTTTGTCTTGCAATATCAAAAGAAACTTTCAAAAGAAACTTTTTCCAGCCTAAAAAAAAAAAAGTGAGTTTGCTTATCTCTGCTCGTCGATGGCGTCACCCACGTGTTCAAATACGTCACTATCTTCACTCGAGGACTCTTCCGAAGAAGACGATGATGACGAATTTGGACCATCCTCTTCCTCAAGTTGATCAAATAGCACAATTGCTTGCGCTAAATTTAGTTTTCCGTTCATTCTCAAAGTCACACAAAGTCGCTGTTCGATCCAAACGGCCGTCGGCTCGCCACCTCGCTGCTTCAGAACACTCCTCCCTCTCGTTCGGTGGAACCTTGCATGGCAGTTATATTTATTTAAAAAACGCATTTAGTGCGTCCACTGTGACTTCGAAAGGGTTCGTTTGATTTGTGGTTTTTTCATGGAGCTTCCGTTTTGAAAAAGGACAAGAAATGATGGAAATATAGACACAAACAAATGATCCATGCAGCGTTTTAATGTTTTTTTGAGAGGTCAATAAAACTATAAAACTTAAATGACAATATCTCACGTTTTAATTGGTCGATTGACTTCAGATAATAACGAGAGTAAACCGCAACTTCCGCACTTTAAAACGAGACCAACCAACGGCATGTGGGTGACGTATTTAAAACGTGAGGGCGCTTCAAAGACGACGTGCGCTGAGGACGCGCCGGCGCGTCCTTCGACTCTCAAGGGTTAAAACATATCATAATTATTACATTTGAAGTGCTTAAAAACCAATTATTAAATATACATATATATAAATATATATGGCGGAAAACTCTCAGGTGGTTTGAAGTTCCGGTCTTTCCCCCAATTTGGCCATATTTCAATTTGTCCTATACGCATGTGTAATACATCATTGGAAAGCTTAAAATCTCTATTTTTAGTGGAAGAAAAATTTTGAGCAGGAGGGCATTTAAAAAAATTACCCTAAAACCCCCCTGAACCTCTTAGTCGAGGTGAGAGCACGAGAGAGCATAATTATAGAAACCATGATTTTAACGAAATATTATCGCGTACTTACCTTATTTCGATCCAAAAACTTTGTAGCATTTATCACAGAGTGTCAAGACACAGCTGTGAATGGCCACAGCCGGACTTTTTGGGGATTTTATGGGTGAAAGACAGTAATATAACAAGGGTCGCGATCAGTGTTGTCACTAGGGCTGCAGCTATCGAATATTTTAGTAATCGAGTAATCGACTGAAAATTCTATCGATTAATCGAGTAATCGGATAAAACAAATATATTTTTAGGTGAAGAGCAATTATAAATATACAAGAGAAAACAAGACATTTCATCTAATCTTGAACCATTTTCAGTCAATCAATGTCTTTATTTTCGATGTATATTGTTGAAAACAGCCAACAATTGCATCTCAGATGTAACTAGAATAAAAAAAAAAAAAAAGACTAATTCACTGCTTTCGCTCAAAAAACCTTTAGATATTATTAAAAAATATACAGTATATATACAGTATATAAACTAAAAATGCCGTTACGCTTGATAACACACATCACTTAAAAGTTAGGATTTTTTCCCACGTGTTTCATTTGAATTTCTATTTGTGTCAAGCCATTTTTAAGTTCTAGTTAAGTTTTAAGTTAGTCTAAACTGTAAATCCTGATATGATTTTGAGTTTTTGCAGTGTTCAAAATAAATGTATGATACAGGCTGTATTGGAGCACATTAGGGACCAGTGCTACTTGGTGTTTTATCCAGCAATGACTACTGAGCTAAAATTGATAGTTAGCATTATTGAGTTTTTATTTTACACCCTCATCACTCCACAACGCTATGGTATGTTAAAGCCTGTATGTAAGATACGTTAGCCACGCATCGACAGTGGTGATAATTAATAGAAACCTAGCCCTCCGCAGGGCTAACGTTACGTGAGCTAGTGAAGGTAAGGTTAATTTTATTTATTAGCGCTTAGCGCTCTACTGCTTTAAGATGGCGGCTGTTTACTAACGCTGCCCAGACGCGGCCGAGTCTGTCATTTTGCATCTAATTCAACATACATGTGATCTCTATGAGACTCATCAGACGCTACCAGCTATCAACGTAGCATCGTGCGGGCTAGTATTTAGCAACATCGGCGTCGTTTGTAGCGGCTGTGGGCTGCGCTGTTTTTTTTTTTTTTTTTTGCTTCTTCCTCTACGCACGTGACATCAGCGCGTTGTCCCGCATTAAAAGTAGTCCGAGCAAAACGTGATGCTTAGAGCTGTCAAAATAAACGATTACTCGAGGTGAATAAAATTACTCGGATCAGTTTTTAAACTCGAGTTACTCGAGTTGCTCGAGTATTCGTTTCAGCTCTAGTAATAACTAATTATTACAATTATTATACTATTATATACAGTGGGGAGAACAAGTATTTGATGTGTATCAAATACTTGTTCTCCCCACTGTATAGTAGTATACTATAATAATAATAATGCTAGAATTCTTTTAAAGAATTGTTTTGAATAATGTTGGAAAGGCAAAGTCAGAGTTCTGAATCCGTTTACTTTCCATTCTTTTGCACTAGTAAATGCTATCAGCATTTAACCTCATTGTTTTTGTGATGAATTATTGTTATTTACATGATTATTTGTACTTTAATAAAAAATTTAAGAGTTCCAAAATGGTTTTGTGAGTTAATAAGCGTCAACAAAAATTTCATGGCTAAATTAGTGAAAAAAAAAAGAAAAAGAAAATTATTGGATTAGTCGACTAATCGTAAAACTAGTCTGCTGACTAATCAGGAGAAAATTTGTCGTTGAGGACAGCCCTTGTGTACCGGAACATATTTCCTCCACACACACTCGAGTTACTCGAGTTGCTCGAGTATTCGTTTCAGCTCTAGTTGTCACAGATTAAAGTAATTTAATTACTGATTACAAAAAGTAATCTAGTTACTTTACCGATGACTTTATTATCAAAGTAACTAAGTTACTTTAAAAGTAACTCATCAGTTACTTTATACCAATTTTTCTCCTTTTGTTGCCTCAACATAAAAATGACAACAAAAAAATGTCATCACATGTAATTGAATTTTTCACATAAGGCTTAATGTTTGAGTTAGCGGGGGTTTAATTAGTCGATGGAGTTGATTTCAACCATCATTTACTCGCGCTAGCTTAGCCACCCCGGAGCCCTGAAACTAACAAATAACTGACAAATTGGATGGAATTTGTTCAAATCAACTCCAACGACTAAATAAACCCCCGCTAACTCCAAGATAAAGCCTAATGTCAAAAATTCTGAACTTCCCCTTTAAAATAAGTAGTGAAAATATATAAAACTTAAAAATGTTTAGGTGTGTCCAAACTTTTGACTTTTGTTTGTCATCAACATGCTTTACCACCAGCCCCACAAAAGTAAAACTCCGCCTATGGTTACAAACACTGACAATAAAATATGCATAAAGGCTGGTTACAAACTGTAGAAATGCTGGCTGTCTTGTTACCTGTAGGCTGTTTCGAGTTTTGTCGCGTTGTACTGTAATTCCAAGTGCTTCTTTGTTGATTTAGCGACCAAAAGTCATTTTCAGCCAGCGTAAAGTTTGCAACGCACGGAGATATTCTGTCATCTTTACTGGACAAAAATGTGAAGTAATGGCTGTATTTCCAGTAAGCAAAGGCATCCATTTGCGGTATATATCCTGCCTTTCACTGTTAGCCTCGCTGCCTCGTCAGAATGCTATGATGTTGACCGCCTTGGCAGACAGCGCTCAGCCTCAGACAGCACCGTAATACACGTGACCCGTTTTTTTTTTTCCTCCGATGAGAAATGCTTTTCGTACATGACGACAGTATTCTTCATTCTACGTACATTATGAGGCAAAAACAAAATAGTAACGCACAGGCACTAGGGAAACTAACTTTAATCGGATTACTGGCTTGAAAAAATGAACGCGTTAGATTACTCGTTACTGAAGAAAGTAATCAGACAACACTGGTCGCGATGCAGAAATCGAAGACATCAAGGAGTGGTCGAGATTTTCTTTTTCAAATCTCACCCTTTTAAATGTGTTTTGAAAAAAAAATTGTTTGGATCGATTATTTATCATCTAAAATATCGGGGAAAATGCGACAATAACAAAAAACCCCAAAAACAATTAAGCGATAGTTATGAGGTAGATATCCGTGACCTATTTACCAACACAATTTTTTTTCATTGTAATGTAATTTGTTTAAAAGTTTAAAATATGCGAGTGAATATTTTTTTTTTTTTAAAGTTGTTTTTATTTTTAAACTAAATATTAGACATCAATTAACGATTCTAATGTATAAATGATAGGCATTTCAAATAATAATATTAATTACCGTATTTTTCGGACTATAAGTCGCACAGGAGTATAAGTCGCTTTTTTGGGGGAAATTTACTTGATAACATCCAACACATAGAACAAACATGTGATTTTGAAAAGGAATTTAAAATAAAAATACAATAGAGAACAGCATGCTGAATAAGTGTACAGTGTGATAATGTCACAAGATGCATGAACAACGAAATGTGAACGTGGCCGGTCTATTAACGTAACATAGCTATTAAGAGTTATTCAGATAACTATAGCATTAAGAACATGCTAACAAGTTTACCAAACCATCAGTGTCATTCCAAAAATCCTAAATAACATGTGAAATTATATAATAATGTGTTAACAATTACACACATCAGTCGCTCCAGAGAAAACAGACAAATTAAAAGTAGTTCGGGGGCTTTATGCGCCATGAAACTGCTATGGCAGCAACAGTCCGTTTTGCCCAACGACAGCCCCAAAACATCACTGCTCTAGAGGAGATCTGCATGGAGGAATGGGCCAAAATACCAGCAAAAGTGTGTGAAAAGCTTGTGAAGAGTTAAAGAAAACGTTTGGCCTCCGTTATTGCCAACAAAGGGTACCTAACAAATTATTGAGATGAACTTTTGGTATAGACCAAATACTTATTTTCCACCATGATTTGCAAATAAATTATTTAAAAATCAAACAATGTGATTTTCTGTTTTTTTTCCCCTCCACATTCTGTCTCTCATGGTTGAGGTTTACCCATGTTGACAATTACAGGCCTCTAATATTTTCAAGTGGGAGAACTTGCACAATTAGTGGTTGACTAAATAAGTATTTGCCACACTGTATAGACATATTGTTCTATCAAACACAACAGTTCTTTTGGCTTAAAATGGAGCAGTTTATTTTATAGAGGGGTGCAAGAGCAGAAACTGCTTTTTCAGGCTTGTCTGTGTTTTCCACCATATGTTTATATATATATATATATATATATATATATATATATATATATATATATATATATATATATATATATATATATATATATATATATATATATATATATATATATATACAGTGATACCTCAGCTCACGAACATAATTGGTTCCCAGAAAGTGTGTGTAAGGCGAAAAGTTCGTCTTCCGAACATTTATTTCCCATAAGAAACCATTAAAATGAGAATAATCCGTTCCCAGGTCCCCATAAAACATAATTTTCTACTAAATAAGCCTTAAAACTACACAAAAATATACCTTATTTTATGTATAATAAATGTGCTATTGTATTATAATTAAAGAAATAATCTGTACTGTATAATAAAGTCGTTTTATTTACCTTTGTGATGGTAATTGATGGCTTGATGGAATGGAGTGGGAGGAGGAGGGAGGGAGGGAGTTACTGTTTGGAAGGAGAGTGTTACCGGCAAAGTGCGCAGTTAGCGTAGACTCCACTGCTGTGCCCCCCACATGCTTTTGGTTGTTAATAAAAGTGCCCACAAAAAGCCGTCCGACGCCTCTGGGTGTTTGTATGCACGCCGCCACCTTTCTGGAGAGGAAATCGGGCGAACCGAAGACAACCGACGACAACGAGCCAACGTGACTCGCCGGTCCACTTCTCACTACGGTGGGAAGCTGAAAGCACCGCCAATTACCAGTCGAGGGCGAATTGGTAACACGAGTCACCTTCCATAAGGACTGTAGGTAACTCTTTTTCGGTCCCATAATAGCAAAAGTACACTCAATATGGTCCAAAAAGTCTATCAAACACAAACCACGTCTGCACTCAACGAAAGTGAGGGGACGAACTGGGACGCCGTGAGCGTGCGTCAGCTTCTCGTGGCGCTTTTCGACCACGTGAATTGGTTCGTCCGCCGAAAACTAGTTCGTCAGCAGAGACTATATGCTCGCGAATTTAATGTTCTTGAGGCGAAAAGTTCGTGAGCTTAAGCGTTTGTGAGCTGAGGTATCACTGTATATATATTTTCTTCTTCTAAATTATAGTTTTATAAAATAAGTGAAAAAAACATGTATCTCTTTTCAATGCTAAATCTTAATAAATCCTTTGAACACGCAGAAAAAAAAGAAAAAAACTGGTGGGGGTGCGCTTCTTCGCGGTTTTTCACTTATCGCGGCGGGTTGTGGTCCCCATTAACCGCGAATAACGAGGGATCACTATAAAATACCAAAATTTAAATGAGTACAATACGTTAGTCTTCAAACGCAAGGGTTTCAAAGTGCAACAGGGTTAAGTTCGAAATAAATGTAAAAATACAAATAAAAAATATTGTTTAGCGAGATAGGTTAACACAAAAAAGAAAAAAATAGAAAAATAAATAAAAGTGGCACAAATCCTTCTTTGAATTATTCAGATTTAAAGTCAGAAAGTGAAAAAGTCAGAATTCTCATCTTTGTCATAATTCTTACTTTATTCACAGTAAGTTCAGCACTTTGTTTACGCCTATGCACAAGCAACTTGAGACACCTCTGCAGAAAGTCTCAAATATCTGTGTGCTAATTTGAAACATGAATTTAAACCGCCACAGATCAATTTAATTGAAATGTTTCTCTCTAGAACTTACCCGCACAAAGATGATGATCGACTTCCTGTCTTGGAACAAACTTTTGAACGGGATGCACGTTCCGTGGCGGTCGTAAATGACGCAGTCTTCCACTTCTCGGAGGTCTACACTGACCAGCGGAGATCCACTCCCCCGACTGGTGCCGCTTTGAATTTGTTGAGTTATGGGCGACTTCTCTTCTGCCATTTTTTCTTGCGATACGTTAGCCTAGTGATAACACAGGGCTTCCAAGCTTGAAGCTGGCGAGCAAAAAGTTGGCGAGTGCCTAATGGCCCCTAATCAAGGCGTGGAATGGCTCGGACGATATCACGTGACCAAAAGAAAGCGCGTCTCAAAGTAGGGAATGTCACGTGACTAATAACACGGAAGCGTCGTTTTCAGCCAACCTACAACCAACGTACATAAGGATTTTAATCTATCTGGCAATATTATAATTTCTGAAGTGTAGCTAAATTCACCACCGAAAATAAATATAATACGATCAATCAACAAAACATAACAATATTTTTTCCCCACATGGCCGATTGCAGTTTTAATGCACCAATATTAATTTACAATAACCTTAAATTTCGCATCACTTAATTCCTTGATCATATTAAATTACTTCCTCTCATTCAGATAGCATGTTATCCACTCAAGTTCATATATAACTTTAATTAATTATTACTGGCTTATTAGCCTGTTTGGGATCAATAACACGCCAGTCACTTATTGTAAATTTGAGGCGAACGTCGTAACCACTTATTTACTGCCCAGCTTTTTGCAAACCTAAAATGAAGGAGAATTCATTGAATCACTTTATTATTTTTGGGCACTTTTATTGGAGGACACTGCCTGTCGGCTTCCGTAAATTGCCCCCGCGGTGCGGAAATGCTCCGAAGAGAACAGACAGGAGCTGCCACTGGGGCTTGAGGTTTAGGCGACGCTGCTAGGCTCACCGGGCTTTTCTGCGTACTTATTTCTCCCAAAGAGCCTATCACCTTTTATCCGGATCGCCTAGAAGAGGACTATTATGTGAGCTCGGTGACCAAGTTTTGGAGCACTGTGCGAATTGGTGAGAGATGTCTCCTGTCGTTGCTACAGCTAGTTTTTAGCATTCGTAAATGGTGTGAGCTAGCCTTGCAGGACACATCTTAATGAATATGGTCTCTTTTGAATCACTCATTAAAGCGCACAGACAAGTAGAAAAGGTCAATTTATGTCGCATTGTTATCCTACAAATTAATACCTGATCATCACCTGAGTACTGCTTTGTGGATATGCTTCAACTGGCCACCTGTTCTCTTGTTTACACCTTTGATTTCATTCAATTACCAACACACATAGTTTGGAGTGCACAGAGAAAGGCATTAACTCAGTTTCGTAATGCTATTTGCAGTAGTATACTGACAAGTGTTTCTATAATCGGAGTTATTTTGTTAATGAAGTAGCAGAGTCAATAATAGTTATCACGTCAGCCTCGCAGTTCTGAGTTAGAGGGTTTACATCTGGCTATTAGGGGTGTGACAAAATATCGAAATGGTGATATATCGTGATACTTTGTATCCCAAAAGGTTATCGATATGCTCTTGCCAAGAATGGGGATATCGTTTTAAAAAGGTGTCAATGTTTGAAAAAAAAAAAAAAAAAAAAAAAAAGGAACCAACAAGTTGCTACCTAAATCTTCCACCACCATAGTGTCTGTTACCTCTAAGGCTGCCATTGACGGTGCTCAAAGCCCAATCCATTTAGACTGGGAACGTTCGTTCATTCGAAACCAGAGCATTCACAGTCAATCTGTCTGATTTTCAGAACATTTACAGGTTACTTGCTGTTCATTTCACGGTTTCCCCAAGGATTTTTTAAAACTGCGGTGGTGGGCTGCATCGGAGTCGGACCGCCTGACCATGTCGTGCCACGTCATGACAATTTTTTTTCCCCACATTGGGTTTCCCAAAAAGAACCATAACAAAGATCTATGTGAAATATTTAATGCACAGACTAATGTCGTAGCTCTCAGCTACGGTTCATGTACATAAAATGTGTAGCTGATTACAGTTACGTTACCCTACGTAATAATACGACTGTTTTTTTCGCGTAGCAATAGTACAACTTACATTTAATAGTCCTTTTTCCTTGTATTTGGCCCTAATATGTACTACATTAACACAACAATAATAGTATTTCTGTTAATGGACCAATGGCGTAGGTTTGCATAAGGACGTTAGGGACATAACACTAGGAACTTTTCAGGATGCTCAAATTGTCCCCAACAACTTTTAAGCAACCTTTTTGCATTATATAATGAGTTCAGTTATAGAGGTCATTTAGATTGTCTTCGCATATTTTGTAAGGATAGAATTGACCCTACCATTATTAAGTGAAATACCGTCATTATGTTCAGACTTACACTTCCCTCAAACAAACGTTTGATTGGCAGATGACTAAATTCCCTTGTTTTCAATCTACTAAAAATAAGTGAAATTATCTGCCAGTGCTATAAGTAAATTTTACTCAGATTTCTTGAAATAAGATTATTTTCAGATAGCTATTTTTTAACATTCGTTTTAAGCAAAAAAAAAAAAAAAAGAAAAAAGCTATTTTTTGTCATGAATGTTCTTAATTCAACAAGTGATGTTGTTCAAAACATTATTTGAAAGCATTTTTCCCCTTGATTTTGGTGAAAAATGACCAACCTCTAGATGTATGGGCTTAAGAAGAACAAATGGTAATATTTACCTAAACTAAATTGAATAATCTGACCCATTAATCTGTTAACTAGTCTTAACTAAACAGAGATGGAGAAAATTATTCGAATAGATTTAAGAAAAATCATCATATTAAAACGTTATAAATTTGCAGTGTGAAAGTTGGTACGTCAATACAGATTTATTTCTGCATTAATCATTTGGCCTATCAATTAATTCGGTTCAAATTGGTGGTGGAAAACGTAGACCTGTCCCTCGTTCACCTAATATGTTTGGTTTTATTAATGTCCCGTCCCCAGCAAAAAGTGTACATCCAGGTTATGCTGTTATATCGCCCCTACCAATATTGAGACCAAACCTACGCCCTTGTAATGGACCCATTTCAAGGAGTAGGGGGAAATTCTAAATGCCGTGTAAAGAGTTTTACTAGTTTCGGTGAGAAGGTGAATAGTTTTTTGTTGTTGTTGTTGTTGTTCGTGAACTACATTTCCACACAAACGCACATCGGGGTACCAATTAGCTCAGCAAGGAGAAGTATGAGAGTCATTTTTCGAGTGTCCCAGAGCTCGCGAAATTTGGATACAAAAAGCGCATTCATCAAGGTTTGGGGGGGTGGGGGAAGCAGTCTGTATTGTCTTACCCACTTTATTGTGGCAACAATAATAAAGAAAAACAATAACAAAATAACAGCGGGCTTCCGTGACGTGAGACCGCGATCTCGCTCATTCTCCTTATCGCTTCCCTCTACGTCACAGCTCCTCATCCGATCGTCTCTTAAGGGGGCCTCGTTTAATTACGGACATTACAATACACAATGAATTGGTTGCCGCTGAACCCTTCACACGAGGCTGCCGCTAGTTTGAAACGGCCTTAATTTTTTTTTTTTTTCCCCCCCCAAAAACGTCTCTTTTGCACGGCATGGAGGCTTTTATTATGGTGTGGCGGTGCGCCACAATATTTAATATGTAGGGGAAACCCTGCATTTTAGGGCAGGGGTGGCCAACCCTGGTCCTCGAGAGCCGCGATCCAGCTTGTTTTCCATGTCTCCCTCCTCCAACACACCTGAATCAAATTATCAGGATTGTTATCAGGCAACTGCAGAGCTTGCTGATGAGCTGATCATTTGATACAGGTGTGTTAAAAATGCATAAAATGCCCCAAAATCAAAGGAAGAAACTGAAAATAAACAGGTAAATGACTTTAAATGGCCCAAAATTACCTCATTGCCTGGCATTGGCTGCCACTGATGGCCATAGACGTTCAATCCATTTGAAGTGGGAGGGAGTGGCAGCGAATGAACGTTCATTCGCTGCCACTCTCCCAGTTCAAATGGATTGGACATCTACTAGTGATAAATTCATTCCAATTCACAGCAGAAGCTTGTTTTTCTGTTTTTTAGTTGTTTGTAGAATATCCTAGAATGATTTCCTGACCACTGTATCGATAATGGTTGTATTGCCATTTCGTCAGAGCATTGTTATCGTGAGCGTTGTATTGCAAATCGTATCATATCGTAAGGTACCAAAAGATTCCCACTCCTACTGGCTATTAGGTTCATTCAAGACCTGGGCTGTGCAGATACCGATGGAGGGGCAGGTGCTGATAGATCAAAAGGGGCACATGAAGAATTTAACACAATTTACAACAACATAACTTACAGTTTAACCAGCTTTACAGTATAATTGGCTGTTACTGTGACAGACCTTAATTGGGAAGGGAGAATAGTGAATTAAAAAAATATATGGACAGTAGCACCTCTATGTGTTTGTGAGTGAGGGAATGAGGGGGCTAGGGAGACCTAGTATGTATAGTGTTGCACCGATACCATTTTTTGGCCCTGATATCGATACCTGGCTGTGCAGTATTGGCCAATACCATACCGATACACTTTGTTTGAAATTTATATACACAAAGTGAATCCAGTAGAACTTTTTATGGCATACCTGGTATGGGTAACAATAGTTAAATAAACCTTTGGCTAAATTCATGAACATCAAAACATGTGTAATACTAGCCCAACAGTAAGAAAGTAAACATACAATGAATGAATAATGATTATAGGGGTGCACGATATCCATTTTTTCAAACCGATACCGATAACTTCCTGATCCTCAAAGCAGATATCGATAACCGATAATAAATATATAATTTTAAAATGTATTTTCACTTGAGTTTTTGAACACCTGGAGGTTAAAAAAACTAGTGGTGGAATTAAACATAGATTTGCCTTTGACCTAACCAGATTTTTCATGATGACATAAACCTTATTATTATGAACAAGACAATGACAAGAACATTCTCGACTTTAAATAAAATGCCAATATATATTCTTTCAAATAAATATAATTTGAGTCAATCACAATCAATTAGTCGATGTCATTAAAGATGTGTTCCCTGAACAATGAGCGCTGAACTAAAACATAAACCCAACAAGTATTGTGCTTCGTCATCAGATAAAAACATTTGGTGCTGCAGGAGAGGAAACTGTTGTGGTCTTGGTCCATGAAACAACTTTCTTAACCTGGCAATTATAGGACAGCAAGCCTATCAATAACCAAAAGGCCTCTCAATAACTTACTAACTTATAACTAACACTGTAAAATGCAAACATTATATAGTAAGGCTCATCACTCATTCCTAATTGTCAAAAATATGGTAGAACAAAAAGGATTAATGGCTTGCTTTATAATAATCCATATAAACGGCAGTGACTGAACCCATTTTCAATGAAGCATGAGGTTTCTTCTCTGCGCAGCACGAAATCCTTGTCCAGCCACTGCGCCGTCATACCAAGCATGCTGACAGGACTAACATTACACGTCCATATGTTTGTGGTGAAACTTGCGTGCCGTGCATGGTTGCCGATCGAATTATGGAAGCGTGTGGCAATCTCATCATACTTTGCCAGTAAACGTTCATCTGAAAAGTTGCGACTGCTTGGAATGAACCTGGGCACCAAATAACGAAGTAGCCGCCTGAATCCTATGTCCTCGATGAGGGAAAAGGGTTGGTTGTCTAGCGCCATCATTTCTGTGATCATGTTTGTGATCGCTATAACCCTTAGTCATCTTTGTGAAACTTTTCAAAGGCCTAGTTAAATGGTCCAACCCTGGCTTTCTTAGCTGGCATTGGAATTGGATGGGCAGCTTGATTCGGAGCTCGCGCTTCCTCGTACTCTTTCAAAACACAGTTGAAGCGATTGTGATCTTTTAAGTGGCTAATTAAGATGTATTGTAGCTCGACACTTTTTTCACCTCCTCGTGGAACTTCGGCTTTGCATTTGTTACAAATTGCTAGTGAAGTTTTCAATTGACAACTTGAAAAAAGTTGCTACTAACCAGCTGCACACTGCCGTCGCTTGAGTGGTACGTCACAGAAAAGGAGCGCTTGATTTGTGGCACACCTCCCTCTTCCTCAACCACACACAGTCACTGATACATTGTACTGGCAAAACAGGAGTGGAAAACATTAACGAACGCACACATCCCAATCCACCGACACCGTGCCAAAAATATTGTACTGTATATTATCGGGCCTATTAATTATGTTGTTGTATTTATTGGGATGACGTCATAATTCCCATTATCGGACCGATAATGATCTGACCAATAATCATCGTGAACCTAATCCTGAGTTTTGGATCTCAAAGGCCAAACAGTGCAACTTTCATGAAATTATAAGTAATAATAATTGACCACAGCATCCTGTCTCTCTATCAGCCTCCCTCTCTGTGCACCAGCAGCAACACACACTTAGCCACTTAGCTTGGCTGACTTTGCTTACTTCTACAGCACTTTTGAATAGGCTTGCCACCCGTCCTTTGAAATAAGGAATTGTTCTGAATTGGGAATTAAAAAAGGGTCGTTCTGTATTGAACCAATATGAAATATATATAGATTAGGGCTGGGCGATATGGCCTTAAGTACATATCACGATAAATTGAGCAGATTTACCTCGATAACGATAAATGACGATAAATTCGCCCAAGCAGACTGTTATATAATTTTAAAATTTGAATCAATGCATGGACTACAAATTAACCGTTTCTCGTTAAATTTATTTAAACAGCTTTCAATTTAACAATTGCACATGCAGTCTAAACATTAAGTGTTTAAAAAAATCTTGTAAACAATAAGAATTCTAGTGTGAACATTTATAACAGCTTGTATGACTTGAAAAATGTACATTATAAAAATCAATATGACGACTGTGCAAATGTCATTCTAACACAAATGATTCGCAGCTTTAACAGTACACTTCATACAACTTATTGGTAATGGCTGCTGTGACATAATTATTCAACACAAGTGTTTACGTCAAGGTTTCAGTTTTTATTTTTTTCCCCCCCGAAACATTTTTTAATATATGCACCCCCCACACAGACACAACCAGATTAAAGCTGTATTGCTCTGATGCCAATGAAACATTTAAGGTTTTATGATGGCAGAATAAAGCAAACACATACAGAAAAATAGCTGTGGCCATTAAACTGTCATATATAGGCTTCATTGTTGGATTATACTTTATGCTGAGTGCTTTACCGTCATGAAAGCTTTCAGAGAAATCACACATAGATGCCAAATAACGCGATATGATGATTGCTACATGAAGTCCGTGCCCAGTCCACTCATTAATTTCAGCCGTTTCGACAAGGTTAGAGCCGCTGTCCGACTCTTTCACGTTCATTTGTAGCCGTTGTTAGCCGCTAGCGTTAGCCTGTGGCTTGGCTAGCAGAAGAAAGCACTGAAAGCATCCTCTCCTGATATCATGAGAACGAGGGAGGACAGCGGGTGAAAGCCCGTCTGGAACCCGCCAAGAGTTTACTTAATGTCAGGTGAAAGTTTGGCGAAGCTAACTTAAGCCCGACTCCATCCCGTTTAGTTGTGGCATTAGCCGCTAGCTTCCTGAAAACCATGTGACTCCATACGTAAGCACACTGTCTGCTTTCTTAAAGGGGAATGAACATAGCAGAACAACACAGCGTCAAAGCGGGATAGAAAGACTATCTTTTCTTGTTTTATTAAATTACCGAATTTACCGACATGTTCAAAATTACGTCGTCATCGTGAAGAATTTCGGTGACGGTAAATTTTCGGTTTACTGCCCTGTTTTAATATAGATGTATAGATACATTTCTATGCAACTTCGGTATTTGGGGATGTCCTTTTTTTTTCGTCGCCTGTACGGCTTTGGCCGCGAGGGGAGCGTCCCTTATTTTTTTATTTCTGAAAGGTGGCAAACCTACTTTTGAAACGGGTCTCAAATTACTGCGGCATTTCTTTCAGTAAAAGACAATAAAAGTAAAGACGAACTGAACTGACCAGAGACTGTTGCTATGGTCCAGCCCCCTTCCTCTTGATAGCAGTCCTGCTGTTGCAGCCTCAAACTCCTTGTGTTCGTTATCATATTTTGTCTTCAAATGCTTTATCAGGTTTGAGGTATTGAAATTGGCCGATTTAATTTCACCTCTCTAAAATTTCAGGCCGCAAATCTTGCATACAGCCATTGTACGCGACGGAAATTAGAAACGGAAATATTTCCACACCGCCGACATTTTCCTCTTATACTTTGTTTTTCCTCCATATGAAAAAGTTAACCCGACATTTGTTAAAAGCAGCTATTGGCCCGCTCTCATTGGTCTGGAGCAGGCTAATAGCGATTGCTGCTTGGCATGCAAAGTGATCACGTGTCATCACGCAACAGAGAGTGTTGTGAGCGTCAGGAGAAAAAAACTGCGGTCAAGTATGATAATACTGGACCGGTAAATGGTATCGGCGCCCTCTTTGTTGGAACTTGCCGATACAGATACCACCATTTCAGGCTGGATGCCCTCCCCCCTCCCCTGCTGATACTGGCATCGGTATCGGTGCATCTTTGGCTACATAGTAGCGGCTTGACAATGCATCGATTATTAGATTTATCGAGATTTGATACGTGACGATTTGATTACGATTCATAAATGTTCAAAAACGATTATTTTCCGCACCTGCCGCCCGGATACCTGAAGGAACGCACAAGGTGAGGACTGTGGCAGCGGAAATAACTGAGTGAGAGATTTACGCCTCAGGATTAAAAGATAGCGTATGGAAGCATTTCGGTTTTTATCAACATGACGATGGAAAGGGCATTGACAAAAGTTACTCCATATGTAGAACGTGTGAAACCAGGATTTATCGAGATTTGACACATGACGATTTGATTACGATCCATAAATGTTCAAAAACGATTATTTTCCGCACCTGCCGCCCGGATACCTGAAGGAACGCACAAAGTGAGGATTGCGGCAGCGGAAGTTACTGAGTGAGAGATTTACGCCTCAGGATTAAAAGATAGCGTATGGAAGCATTTCGGTTTTTATCAACGCGACGATGGAAAGGGCATTGACAAAAGTTACTCCATATGTAGAACGTGTAAAACCAGGATTAAGTACAGCGGTAACTCTACAAACATGCGACAGCAACTTTTGCGTTTCCACCCATGTTTAGAGAAGAAGCTACAAGATGTTGCTTCTAACCAGTGAACAATAGAAAAAGGACTGTCAAAACTTCCCCGCAGCTCTGAAAGGGCAAAATAAATCTCATCATTCATCGCAACCTTGATCGCTAAGGATTTACGTCCTGAGACTGATGACAGCAATGGTGATAGTGAAGACTGCAATGATTAAAAAAAAAAGTAAGTTAACCACTTTAATTAATGAATACTGACAAATATACCTTCCTTAAAAGTATAATTAAGCCACCTAGTCAGAAAACAAACGAAATCCTTAAAGGTAGGGGGGAAAAATACATCGAAAATTGTGATAATTGTGGTCATCGCGACCATTGTTAATACCGTAATAATCGTTCTATAATCGAATTGTAGCAGGGATGGATTGCAAATATCAAATTTAGATTAAAACGAGAATTTAAAGATGTGCACCTTTCTAGATAACGTTGTGAAGAGAACAGACAAATATGGGTGCCTTTAGAGCAGGGGTGGGCAAACTATTCCACAAAGGGCCGCAGTGGGTGTGGGTTTTTGTTCATACTCATCATGAGGCCAGCCTTTCACCAATCTGGTTTCTTACAAATGCAATCAGTTGATTGCAGTCAGGTGCTTCTTGTTTCCACTGAAACCTCACTGGTTAAACTGTCTGTGCTGAATCAGTTGGAACAAAGACCAGGACCCACTGCGGCCCTCGAGGACCGGTTTGCCCACCCCTGCTTTAGAGACTAGAAACACACGGATTGAAATAGCCATGGTAATTACAGTTATTAAAGTAGAAAACTATTCCAGAGAAAATTACGTATTATTAATTATTAAAAATTATACCCACAATAAACCTTGTGGAAGAATTTTCACTATTTGCTTGAACACACTTTATAAGGGTAACACGGTTTGTTTCCAACCACCAGATGTCCTCGGAATCCTCACCACACACCCAGCTAATGGGGGTTTAGAGACGGCTTTTTAAAATTTTTTTTTTTTTTAAAGGTGTTTTCGATGTTCAAGTAAAGTACTCGGTGGCGTGCCTACACAGTCGGCCAGCAGACACTTACGCACAAAAAAAAAAAAAGCCCAGTCAAAAGGGGCACTTTGGAGGGGCAAAAAAATATATATATACATGGGTCAAGAAATCTACGATATTCAACAATACGTTGAATTCCTATAGGAATACCTATTAAAGAGAAAAACAAGTGATTTCTGAATGGATAATTAACATTGGGAATTTTGGAGTGGAAAATTTCAGTAACAAACTGATCATTCCTTTAATAAACAGTGACACCTTTTTTTATAAGAATGACATATTGATTCTTGGGAGGAGCATATCAATTTCCTAATTGGATAAAAAGTATCGCGATATATCACCAAATCGATATATTGTCATACCCTAGTTCAATGCGTATCGTGCTTGTCGTCTAAAGTCAGGACAGGTTCTATCTCACCTTATGAGAACGAGCTCAAAATAAAGTGGATGTATGAAGACTTAAATTATTAACCTCCTCTTTTGATAACATGCAGCATTATTCTAAGTAAGGGAACCTATGTCTCGAGAGCCAGATGTAGCCATCAAGAGACAGCAACATCTGGCTATGCGCAGCCTCCGACTGCTTCCAACATCATTTCATTATGAATGCAGTAGTCATTTAAATAGCGCTGGCGTGATCTGAGTAAAGCCAGCAACTTTTGAAACGTGGAAAAGTTGATGCTGGTCTTTCACCTAATGTCCTGCAAGCGCTTCATCAGGAACTGGTTTTGGCCGCTATGAGTTTGTGCATTTCAACCAATGCAACCAATGAGCTAAATGCCCTGTGACTGGTTGGATGTACCCTACCTTTTTCTTACAGTCAACAGAAATAAGCTTCAGCTCACCCTTTACCCGATCGACCACCAACAACACAGGGGATGGATGAATGAAAGTGGACCATAATACAGAAAAAAATGCTCCTATTTTATAGTTCTAGAAACAAAAAGAATGTTTGCAGAAAACGTTTCCCCCCTAAAAAGTATAACTATGAATTCAGGTGTGTTATATTTTATGAAGCACCATCAATAAACCTGGTGGGACAATCTACCAAGATAATTTTTTTCCCATTTCCTAAAAGGTCATTTTGGAGAAGGAGGGATTCTACCTGGCGCCAAAGATGGAAATTATGAGTGACAACTGCTGCTTCACTGTATAACACATTCTTTTGACGGGTCAATTTGTTGTCCAGTTATTCCTCTGACATCACACCAAGACATGTGGGTGTATTGATTTTAGCAATGAAAAAGGAGCATTCCTAGGGCCGTTCTTGATTTGCAGAGTGATCCAAAATAGATTGATGTTATTGAAAATGAGTGCCAGTTTCATTTTCCAAAGCAAAAATATATGAGTTTGTCAGTCAAAAAATTGACCATCTTTAACCTATTGAAGCTGTATTTCAGTATTGACCATATCACATGATTCTTGTAATACATGACTCTTGTTTTTTCAATTTCAAATTTCATCTGATTCCTTTCCAGAGTTTTCTCGAATCAGCTATATGGGCCATCTCCTTTCGAAAAATGGTTACCGTCTGAAGAAGAAGACACACAAACAGCATCACAGGAAGAAGAAGAAGAGGAACTGCTTCCTTCAGGGGCCTTGCATGCTGTGCTTCATAGTCCATAGCAGCAGCAGCAGCAGTGGCGTTCTTAACGAGGGCAGCGAACCATTAGAGGCTGGTGTCAACGGCAACGTGTGCCGCCACAACAATATCAACGTCCCGGGTGTCGGCGCAGTTGGAATCAGTGCGGCGCCCACTAAGCTCGCTGAGCACTACGCCACACTCGCCTCTCCTGAAGACCGCTCCAAATTCCTCCTCTCCCCGCCAGAGTTAGCGATTTGGGAAGGGACGGGAAGGAGCCTGCTGTCAGCTGTTCCGGCAAAACTCATTCCACCTCCGGCTCTTTTTCGAACTGCTGGCGTGTCTGTGACTGTGCCCATTCCCGTGCCTGTCCCCAACTGCACTTGTGAATACGTTGAGATGGTAAGATGGCTCCAGGGCCAGCCTAAAAGTAAAAATCTGATTTTCTTTCACATTGGCATGTTTGTCATACTTTTTACCAGTCTTAACCTCCCAAAAATAACTTTCCAAGTACCAAAATGGCACCTTTATTAAAATACAGTAGCGCTGCAGGACACAAGTCAGAGGTTTTAAAGACTACAAAGTATTTTAAAATCATTGTTAGCCACTGTTACCAGTAGTGTTTGCGTAATAGCAAACTAGGGATCCTTTGTCACACGAGTGTAGTGTCACACCTTAAAATTCACAAAAACAATGGACAAGTCAGATACATTGAAAAATTTAATGATAATAACTAGTGATGCACGATAATACATCTTTCAACCGATACTGATAACCGATAATTTCCTCCTCATTCCAACCGATAATGTCAAGCCGATAATTCTATTAAAAGATTTATGTAAAATTTTAAAGTCTACACAAAAGAAAATATTACTGTGCAAAAATATAATTTATTGCTTTTTTTTTCAACATAAAATATGAACAAGTCGTCAATTCAAACATCTAAATAATGACAGATTGTCTGACATTGTGTAATGGTAAACCTTTGGCAACAATTACTTACAGAGTAAATACCTAAGTTGCATAAAAATGCCTTTAAAAGTAAGCCATTCCTAACATATATAACATGAATACACTGCAAAACACACCTCCTTAAAACTAGTCAGTTTTAAGTGTAAATCTATTGGCAATAAGTGAAATTATTTGCCATCGCTTCAAGTGTATTTCTCTCAGATTTCTTGGAAGAAAAATAGCTAGCTGAAAATAATCTTAACAGCCTTGTTTTGAGCAATACTTTATTATACTTAATCCTATTAAAAAAAAAAAAAAACTTTGAAGAAGGAAAGAATTTGAATAATATTTGTGGCTACAGAATATTGATTTAAGAATTTGATTATCTGCTGTGACTGTAATTGAGCAGAGAAATAAGTTAAATAATTTGAAAAGTGATTGCTAATGTTATATGCTTTGTTGCACACTGTGAAAATGATTAACTCAAAAGAGCGAGATGTCATGTACCCATTCTGCAGCGCTTTGTTTACATTTGCGGCTTTCACAACATTTGCTTTACAGAAGCTAAACTGCTACACAGCAGTACTATTTGGGCAGAGTTGGAACTCTCATCCGCGTGCGTGTTGTTTTGTGCCTGAGTTTTGTTAAGCCGAAAATAAAGGCAGCGTTACAAAGTCATCCGACTGCTCGTCATTTTACATACTGAATGCATTATTGACTGGCTGACTTCGTTTTCGTCATGTTTAAATTATCATCTAACCACTGTGCCGTCATGATAAGCTTGCTTACTGGACATCAATTTTTCATGAAGAATGGTGGTCGTATAAACGGCATTATTTTTTTATCCAGGGCTTTGGTTCTCGGGTCATTTAGGTAAAAAAAAACAAAACGTGTCCTGGCCGGTTCGCCGCGGCGTATTCGGTCCTGGCTCTGCTCGCATGCCGTGGGGGAACGCTCGAGAAACCGGGGTGTTCGCTGGAGGTCCCGAGGCCGGGGAACCGGGCTCGGCCCGCCCCGCCTATGGTGAAGCGGCGGCGGCCTGCCGGACCGGCCAGAGCGGCGGGCTCTGTCGGAAGACGGCTACTTGCCAACTATCGGTCTCCAGTCGTGCCGGTGTTTGGCCTTAGATGCGAATTTACCACCCGCCTTGGGCTGCATTCCCAAACAGCCCGACTCTGTATCGTCACAAGCCCTGTAGTTTGACTTAGTTAGTGTTTACAATAGCTTTAGCATTCCCGCTAGCAGCAGCCTTGTATTCGTTCCAAAAATCTTTGTGATGCAGTTTTAAATGGCTGTTGGGTTAGTGGTTACGAATGAGGACGCTTTATTTCTGCCTCGTGGAACTTCTACGGTACATGTTTCGGAGATGGCGAGAGCGTCGTTTTTTTTTTTTTTTAGTAACAGCCGCCATAATATTCAACTACTTCTTGTCGTGTAACTCTGCCTCCTCAACCCCTCCTCCCTCAGGGGCTTCAGAGAGGGGAGGGGTTGAGTAGGCGGCGTGCTGAATTCTTCGGTTGCGCACATTTGGAGGCTAAATCAAGTATATAATTATCGGATTGGATTATCGGTTGAATTTTTTTATTGTCTGGATTATCTGTGTGACGTCATAATTGCCATTATCAGCTGATAATTATCGGTGACCGATATTATCGTGTATCTTTAATAATAACGATCAGGAGGGGAACTCAGTAGTGTAGGAAATTCCCTTTCTGTACAGAAACAACTTGGAATCTTTAAAAATTTCTAGAGGTAGCTGAAGTGGCCTAATCTAAAGGCCATTTCTAATTAGTTAGAAAACATGATTTGAGATTGTCGAGAGTGTTTTGAATCACCAGCATGGTCTCGTGCTGAATTAAAGTTGTATCTTCTGGCCACACTGCATTAGATTTTACATATCTGATCTGTGTGTCTCCATGTACGCAGGTGTGTAAGCGGAAGTGTTCCGAGGTTCAGAGGTGCACACCCTGCAACAAGCAGCCACGCTGTGCCTTTTCTGCCCCTGACGGTAGCTTAGATTTAGAGAACGGAGGGGTGGGTGCAAGTGCGGGAGAGGCTTCCACGAACTCGCAAACAGGCCACTGCCCTCTTCCAATCTGTCCTTTGCCCTCTTCCTCCTCTTCTCCATCGTCATCCTCTTCCTCGACACCGGCTGAAGGCTGCTGCGGACCGTCTCTCAAGATTGATCCGCCCCAAAGCTCGGACTCATCACCAGCCAGCCCACAGCAGTATGACGACTGCCAGGCCAGAGGAACTGATGCTGCTGATCCTTTAAGTATCAACCACCTGCCTTCTTCAATCCTTCTTAAGGTCAGCCGTCATCCAAGACTTGACTAATTTTTTATTATTTTAGAAATGCATTTCAGTATTCACCTACAGTATCATCCTCCTCACCGCAGGTGCTCTCGCACTTGACCGTGAAGGAGCGTTGCCTGTGCGCCTCTTTGGTCTGCAAGTACTGGAGGGACCTGTGCTTAGATTTCCAGTTCTGGAAGAAAATAGACCTCAGTGGCCTACAGCAAGTAGGTCAAAACAAAGCTATACATTTGTTATTAGCACTTTGCATTTTCACCTCACAGGGAATATGTAAATTATAAAAAAGACACTTTCTTCTGCCGGCACAAAAAATCTGCCAGTCATTGATGCCCTCATCCAGAAGTGAAATATTGATGCTACAAAAACAGTGGTTTGCTCGAGTACAGGGTAATTGCTTCCAATATAGATTTATTGTAGTTTTTGGACCATATAGCTCACTTGACTAAGTTGCTCTCACCAAATTTCACAAGAAAACGGCATTTGTTCATATATAACGTACACCGGATTATAAAACGTGGAGATATTCACACCAAAAGACATGCAGCTCATTAGCCTGCAGTAATACAGTGGGGCAATTTAGTCAGCCACTAATTGTGCAAGTTCTCCCACTTGAAAATATTAGAGACCTGTAATTGTCAACATGGGTAAACCTCAACCATGAGAGACAGAATGTGGAAACCCCCCCAGAAAATCACATTGTTTGATTTTTTATTTTTTTATTTTTTTAATAATTTATTTCCAAAGCATGGTGGAAATTAAGTATTTGGTCAATACCAAAAGTTCATCTCAGTACTTTCTTATGTACCCTTTGTTGGCAATAACGGAGGCCAAATGTTTTCTGTAACTCTTTACAAGCTTTTCACACACTGTTGCTGGTATTTTGGCCCATTCCTCCATGCAGATCTCCCCTAGAGCAGTGATGTTTTGGGGCTGTCATTGGGCAACACGGACTTTCAACTCCCTCCTCACTAGAGGTGGGAATCTTTGGGCACCTAACGATTTGATTACGATTACGATTCAGAGACTCTGATTCGATTATAAATCGATTATTGATGCCTCCCTCCCCCCATTTTTTTGTTTTAATGTTTTGTATATTTGTTCCAAAATTGTTCAAAAATCCTCTCAGGCTAAATAAACCAAACTACTATTTTAGTATCAAGTTACCGGTTAAAAACAGTAAATAAAATACTCAGGTCCCCATTCTGTATCAGCAGCTTTAAACTACATTCAATTAATTTAATGTTGTGAATCAACCGTTCAAGATGTTAAAATTGCGCCCGTTATTCCATAATCTCCCTCATGTCTACTTTCGACATGTGAACGTTTTAAAACTGTTCATCATTTAAAGATAGATTCAAGTCAAGATTTTGCCGATTTAGGGGTATTTTAGATGAAAAGTAATTAGGTTCTCTACAACAGAGCCTTCCAGAGAAGTCTACTGCTTTAAGATGGCGCCTGTTTACTAGCGCGGGAAAGTCTGTCATTTCACATCTAGTCAAGATATATGTGATATCTACCATAGCCGTATGTTGCTGTATGTTTGTAGCAACTAGCAAATGGGCGCTGTTTGTCGCGGCCAATGGCCGCAGTCAGGTATTATTGTTTATTTTTTGTTTTTTTTAACCTAGCGGCATTAGCTGCACATGATATTTACTCTCGGTCCGTTCCTCATTGCGTCCCGAAGACCGCACTGACTGCGTTTTATTCCCACTTTACATGGTATAATTCAATAATCGGAATTTGGATGTTTGTGAATCGTTCTCGAATATTCCACGGCCGAATTGCGAATAATCTAAGAATCGGAAATTTTGCACGCCTCTACTCCTCACCCCGTGGCGTCAAAATAATAAGAACAGTGGACAAAAATCCTGGAACCAGATGGGGGTACCTAGTGAATGACCTACAGAGAGCTGGGATCACAGTAACCAAGGCTACTATCAGTAACACAATGCGCTGCCAGGGACTCAACCTGCACTGCCAGACGTGTCCCCCTGCTAAAGAAAGTACACGTCCAGGCCCGTCCGCGGTTCGCTAGAGAGCATTTGGATGATCCTGAAGAGGACTAGGAGAATGTGTTATGGTCAGATGAAACCAAATTAGAACTTTTTGGTAGAAACACAGGTTCTGTGAATACTGAATTGCATCTGAAGCACACCATTCACCATACCCACTGTGAAGCATGGGGGTGGAAACGTCATGCTTTGGGGCTGTTTTTCTGCAAAGGGACCAGGGCGACTGATCTGTGTAAAGCACTGGTGTCAAACTGACTCCATAAATGGCCAAGTGGGTGCAGGTTTTCTTTCCAACCAATGAACAGGACACCTTTTGACCAATCTGATCTCTTACACGTGTAGTAAGTTCAACTTTGTCAGGTGATGCTTGTTTCAACATAAAATTCATTGGTTAAACTGTTTGCGTGGTATCGGTTGGAACAAAATCCAGCACCCACTTGGCCCTTTGTGGAATTGGTTTGACAACTATGGTGTAAAGGAGAGAATGAATGGGGCCATGTATCGAGAGATTTTGAGTGAAAATCTCCTTCCATCAGCAAGGGCATTGAAGATGAGACGTGGCTGGGTCTTTCAGCATGACAATGATCCCAAACACACAGCCAGGGCAACAAAGGAGTGGCTTCGTAAGAAGCATTTCAAGGTCCTGGAGTGGCCTAGCCAGTCTCCAGATCTCAACCCCATAGAAAATCTGTGGAGGGAGTTGAAAGTCCGTGTTGCCCAACGACAGCCCTAAAACATCACTGCTCTAGAGGAGATCTGGATGGAGAAATGGGCCAAAATACCAGCAGCAGTGTGTGAAAAGCTGGTGAAGAGTTACAGAAAACATTTGGCCTCTTTTATTGCCAACAAAGGGTACATAGCAAAGTATTGAGATGAACTTTTGGCATTGACCAAATACTTATTTTCCACCATGATTTGCAAATAAATTTTTAAAAAATCAAACAATGTGATTTTCTGTTTTTTTCCACATTCTGTCTCTCATGGTTGAGGTTTACCCATGTTGACAATTACAGGCCTCTCTAATATTTTCAAGTGGGAGAACTTGCACAATTAGTGGTTCACTAAATACTTATTTGCCCCACTGTACATAAACAGTGGTACCTCGACATACGATCGCTTCTACAAACGATCTTTTTGACATCCAACGTAAAATTTGACTCTCCATTTGTTTCTACGTCCGACGACATGCTCGAAATACGACGATTTATGACAGCACCGCAGTTTCTTTGTTTTCCTGCAAGACGGGCGCACAGCGGATTTTTTTGTGAGAGAAATCAACATGGGTTCCAAGAATGTTAGTGCAGGTGGTGGAAAAAAAGGAAAAAGGTGAGGCTTACAATTCAAATGAAGATGGAAATGATATAAAGATATGAGCGTGGTGTGCGCGTACGTGAACTGGCTCGACAATAGAACCGTAGAATGTCTATGATCTCGATGGCCCTCCGACGACCTCAGTTCACCTTTTAAGTCAGGGGTCCCCAAACTTTTTCCTGTGAGGGCCACATAACTTTTCCCTTCTCTGATGAGGGCCCAGGGTCAGTTTGTAACAGAAAAAGTGTGACGATTGCAGGAGTGCCTAAATGTAAAAAAAATATTGTTTTTCAGAAAGCCACAATAAAATAACCCTTTCTGGATTCTTCACGGAACAAAAGTAAATAAAATAAAAATAATGATATAATATAATATAATATAATATAATAATAACACTATTAATCAAATAGATAATAACCAAATAACCCTCTCGGAGTTCTTCACAGAAAAAGGCCAGAAAATAAATAACATTATTGAGAAAAAAAAAAAAAAATCAAAATGCTCTCCGGTATGGTTCAGGGGGGCGGACCAAATGTGGAGGCGGGCCGTATCCGGCCCTCGGGTCGTAGTTTTGGGACCCCTGTTTTAAGTTAAGGTGACAATTATTATTGTGGTAACATCGCCAAAAAATCGCCAGCTTCGTCGGGTATTTAATCATTTATTTCAGAACTTGTGCAACAGAACATGCGTACTGTCTGCCGCAGCTGAACAAAGTGAAAGTAAAAAGTCCTCCCTCACTCTATCAAGTCAGCCACGCGGTGCGTTCAGGTACACCACACAAAACACATCCGCCACATTAGAACCCGATTCTTTACGTTACTACAGGTATTATTATTATTATTTTTATTATATTATTATTTTTGTTCATAATTTATTTGTTTTGCTATGTGTAATTGCTATTTGCAAGAGTACCAGCAGCATTTTTTAAGGATTTAGAGTAGGCTTTCAAGCTGTGGAAAGGCTAATGGAATTATAATGTATTCATATGGGAAAATCCTGCTCGACTTGCGACCATTTTGACTTACAAACAAGGTCCTGGAACGAATTATCACTGTATAAACTGCACTGGGCTGTACAGGGATGATATGTTTACCAACACGGAGGATGCACGTGTATCATAGTTGCAGAAAACGCTGACTCCTTTAAATGTGACCTGCTAACTTGTACGTTTTCGAGGTATTTTACAGCTAAAAGGACCACCCGGGCACTGATAGCTTGAAGACTAACCGAGAATCGTCCCATATTCTCGTGCTAGATCTCTAACAAAGTCTCTTCACTCTTAACAAAGCATCAAAGCCATCTCACTTGTTTACAATTGTGAGCTATTGTTAGACAAACAAATGCACTTTCTGTAATGTACAAACAAATCAATTTCACATTAGATCCCGGCATACTAGGCTAAGTAACATACAAATTCACCTGATATCAAACAAATAGGCCCTGTCATCTGCAAACGGCATGAATGATTAAGCTCATCTTTTTGGATTTACACAAAATAATGTTTTTGGGAACACAGGCAAATTGTAAAAAAAACAAAACAAAACAAAACAAAAAACCTACGTGAGCTACTTGTAGGTACATTGAGAGACTAGCATAAACGAACTTGTCACTGTTCCTTTGCTTAAAGTATAATAAAGGACCGTGGACAAAACACTGACTCAAACAAAGTGCTTTTGAAAATGCACTGTTTTCAAGGTCCTAAGAAATGGTGACCATGTCAAAAATGAAAATACTGCACTCGTGTAATTTTACACATAGAAAACAAATTTGGCAGTCAAATCGCAGTGTCTTTTAACATTTCATTGTTATTCCATCTGAAACGATGCATCAGGAAACTGCCACATATTATCCCCCCGCAATTCTGGTTGTGACCTAACAACCATAATTGAAGATTATACCTAGCTTTCTAGTACTGTGCTAGCTAGTACATGTTGACAGAATGACAGCAGTCGCACAACCACAACACAATAGAAAGCCTAGCAGACTGCAAAACTCTGCAACCCATTCATCATGACATCTTCTGACTAGTCTAAGACTAAGGCTACGTTCATACTACAGATCTTAATACACGAATCCGATTTTTTGTCATATCCGTTTTTTTGGCGTGCCCGTTCATACTGCCTTTATCCATTGAGACCGTTCAAGTATTACGCATGCGCACTAATTCGCAGTCCGACACCCGCTAAGCAAGAAGACCCGCATGCGCAGAACCATCAAAACAAATGACAGACGTCATCCGTCATTCCAGGGATATCATATTTTGCTTTTCAAAAGGTGGACACAAATAACAGACATAAATAATCCCCGTTTAGGCAAATATTCAAAGTTTATATGGATCGATAGCATGCACGCACTGTCCGTGCACGTCCGATTTGCGGGACTGGACAGTACAGACCGCCGCGACAGTCTGGGAAAATGTGGCCCAGATCGGATTTAGACCACATACGAAAGTGACCCAGATCGGATTTGAAATGGTCCCGTTCTATGCGACTTGTCACGTTCAGACCGTCAAGTTAATGCCTCACTCGAGTCGGAAAAACACGAAAAAATCGGATTCGTGCATTAAGACCTGTAGTATGAACGTAGCCTTTTTGTCATATCTGTTTTTTTGGCGTGCCCGTTCAGACTGCCTTTATCCATTGAGACCGTTCAAGTATTATGCATGCGCACTAATTCGCAGTCCGACACGCGCTAAGCAAGAAGACCCGCATGCGCAGAACCATCAAAACAAATGACAGACGTCATCCGTCATTCCAGGGATATCATATTTTGCTTTTCAAAAGATGGACACAAATAACAGACATAAATAATCCCCGTTTAGGCTTATATTCAAAGTTTATATGGATCGATAGCATGCACGCACTGTCCGTGCACGTCACACACACATACGGGCAGTTTGTCCCGACTCTCGGCCGTGGAGGCAATGTTGAAATATTGCTCACTTGGAACAGAGAGAAAACTGAGCATTCTCAGGCTTATCCTCAACCCATTTTTATTTTTTATGACTGTTGTCAAGCTCAGCCCTTCCTCAAAAGCCGTGTTCACTGCAAGCTAGGCGCTAATAACGCACAGGTGCATCGCTACGGTAACGACTCTCTCGCTATTTGATGACGTAATTGCTGCATTAAATCCGATTTGCGGGACCGGACAGTACAGACCGCTGCGACAGTCTGGAAAAATGTGGCCCAGATCGGATTTAGACCACATACGAAAGTGACCCAGATCGGATTTGAAATGGTCCCGTTCTATGCGACTTGTCACGTTCAGACCGTCAAGTTAATGCCTCACTCGAGTCGGAAAAACACGAAAAAATCGGATTCGTGCATTAAGACCTGTAGTATGAACGTAGCCTAAGACACATTAGGAACTACTTTGATTATTTAGCCTTTTCTGTCACTTTGTTTTTGAACGTTTTGTATCAAAAATATGGTCTGCTATCATTTTAAAGTTGCTTGTTGTCAAACATATTTCATCACACCTTGAACGTCAGCGTACAGGGTGACACAAAGGTGCATTTGTAAAGTAATGGAAAACTGAGCACATTACCTCCTGGAACACTCGCACTGAAAGTGGAGTCATTTTTTTTCTTTAATTGGGTGCCATTTAAACGTAACAGTGGCCTGAGCCTAGCTTTGCTAGCATAATATGACTTTGGATACTTGATGAGAAATATATAATTCTATGAATAAAGCTTTTAAAATGATTTTTTTTTCTTTCAATTTCTTTGATGTATGGCTTTAGGGTGGACATGTTATGACCAACCACATTGAGTGTACTTCATAAAATTGCAAAATCTAATATGAAATAAGTTTAAAATATTAAAAAAAAAAGTGCCTAAAATTGCTTACCACAGTTGAATTTCCCGCCATTAGTGTGATGTAATCGCAGAAGAATGACTTAAGTAATGTATGGGGAATGTTCTTAAAGGACAGCAACAAAACAGTGGACAGTGACACTTGGGGACAAACGGAAAAATGTTTAAAAAAAAAAAAAAGATTTTAATTAAAAAATTTAAGTTTTTCCTATACAACAAAATCATAGCAATTATTATTTTTTTTTTCCGACTTATATTGGTTATTTTACAGACTGAATTTGAATGAAACTCACTGGGGACTTGGCAAAATTCCATAACAACCTTTTACCAGGAGTAAATTAAATTTAAAAAATAGAATTTAGGAGCCTACACCCTTGAATTTATAACAGACAGCTATTGATAATACACAAAAACTTAAGTTGAATGAGTATTTGTCCAACTTTAGTAAAAATACAGCTGAATTTATACTGTGGACACAAATAGCCCCCATAAAAAAAGACAATGACCCAGTAGTGTTAGGGTATCTGATTTAATTTTTGAACACATTGAAAGATAAAAAATGCCATTGAGTTCAAGCTGACAACAGCAACACTAACAGGGTTAGGGTTAGGTTAGGGTTAGGGTTAAAACAAAATTACTGAAATGACACTGAAAGTTTTTCCACTGAATAATGTTAGGTATATTAAGAAACATTAATTATTTTTTGCCTTTTCAGGTTAATGACGAGCTGCTAGCAAATATAGCGTCTCGAAGGCAGAATGTGACTGAGATAAACATCTCAGATTGCAGGGCAGTCCATGACCACGGTGTGTTCTCCCTGGCTTCTCAGTGTCCTGGCTTGCAAAAGTACACAGCATATAGGTGCAAACAGTTGGGGGACATATCCCTGGCCGCTTTGGCGGCACACTGTCCTCAGCTGGTGAAAATTCACGTGGGAAATCAGGACAGACTGACAGACAGGGCACTCATAAAGGTATTCATCTGAAAATATACCAATAATGAAAAAAAAACCTCTGAATTCTATTCTTTTCTTTTTTCATCAGCTTGGTGAGTGCTGCAGTGAGCTGAAGGATATTCACTTAGGTCAGTGTTATGGTATCAGCGATGAAGGCTTGGTGGCTTTGGCCAAAGGATGCCCCAAACTGCAGAAATTGTACATGCAGGAGAACAAACTGGTCAGTCCTGTTTTTTCTAAATCTCTGCTGCTTTAGGTTTTAGTGTGCATGTAGAAGAGCAACAGTGTGTCTGTTTTTCCTCGTGTTGTCATGGTTTTTTGTCATAAGGATGTCCTCAGATGTCCACCCTTGCACTGTCGCTATTTAAATGTTGGGTTTATTTCTTTTCTTTTTTCTTTCTTTTTTTTAATCACCGCACTATTTTTTGTCTTTGAGGTCACCAGTGTTTTAGAGCAGCAGGGACACTTTTTTTAAACTAGATTATTTTTCACTGACCTACTGGGTTTGGAACAGAGCTTGGAAATATTGATCTTAGTTTGCTATTATACCGAGACTTGAAAGATATTTTATATGTTTTTATCCCACAGCTCTCTGTGATTTCACTATGGTGCATGCCATAGTTGAACCGATTTGAAAAATATAGTACAAGCCAAAAGGACCCACCTTATTCAATACAACAAAAATGATCGTCCTTCCCAACCCTGTTGATAAAACAAGAAATTCCATTATTTTACCATGATAAAGCATACCTGTGTGTGAAGTGAAAATCATTTCAGATGACTGCTTCTGGAGGCTCATCGAAAGAATGCCAACAGTGCAAAAATAATCAGAACAAAGGGTAGCTACGTTGTAGAAGCTAGAGTATAAAACATGTTTTCAATTACTTCCCCCTTTAGTGGCTAAGTACATACTAGTAATTCCAAATGTTCATTCATAGTTCTGATACCTTGAGTAGTAATCTACAGTATAAAGATGTGTAACATTTGGCCTGGGGTGCATATTTATGTTACTATAAAAGTTGTGTTTAGGGCACACATCCTATAAGACAACACCGAAAAAATACATTAATATAGTTTAATGTCAGTACTTAAGTATATAGCAACATACCTCGGCCCATTTTCTTTGTTTTACATTATTCTCACAATATTGATGATATTGACATTACACTATTACTACTTGTGTCCCTAGTAAAGATTTACAGACAAATTTCCCATTTTTTCCTAATCATATTCATATTAATGGAGACAATTGTAAAGGATAAAAAAAATTACGTAATAATATATGTAATATATAATATATTATTTAAGCCCTGTAATTTTCCTATACGATTACTTAAAAAAGCCATAGAGGTATGTATGTTTGCCAATAATATTGGAATTGACAATGTTACTACTAACACTATTAACCTCCTTAAATGAAAGTTTGTCAAATGAATCAATAATGTACCCAAAACGGATCAATATGACCCCTAACACAACTGGAGTGTTCTTTACAGTATTTATAGATCACTTAAACCTGTATCGATTTCACATGTATTAAATTATTCCATAATTTACCACTAGATGGGACTATTTAACCCTTCTCTAAAAATTACCAACCAGTTGCATTGTTCTCTCTATCACAGATTGTATTCATAGCAGAGCAGAGTTGACTGTTTCTTTGCCAAACGGCTATCACGAAACCTCTTTTATTGGTCATTTGGCTTCGTGTCTCTGGACTGTGCCATAGAAATGGAATATAACTGCTCATTTGTCATGTCGGCCCTTGAATCCCTTTCATTTATCTCTTCATTCCAAAGTAAAACCATGAAGATCTTGATGAATTAGGCCACTCACAGTTGTTAAGAATAGCTGAGTTTGTTAAAAGCCCATTCATCAATTTAATTGTTCACCATATTAGGGATAGCCTCTTGCTGAGAGATGAATATTGTTCCTATTAACATCTCAGCACAGCAGTATGCATTGCAGACTGTTTTTCAGATGTGAGATTGTGGCAAGTCATTCTTTTCGAGTTTAGATAAGAAGTCCGAGTCGGAATTATTATGTCTAGACTCTGGCTACTCAGCCAGGATGTAGTCAGACTATTAAAACAATTGAAAGTAGCAAAAGAACCCTAAATGAGATCATCTTCTTTACGTTATCTACCTTTAATGGGGAAAATATGCCTTTACAATACTCTTTCTCTAAACTTGATTAAGAAAAACGCCACAGGATGTTTTCCATTTGGTCTTTGAATAGCCTCCCCCCTCCTTGTTGTACCGTTATTCTCTTTCTTCTTGTCATCGTCTGTTGGTTTTTGTTTCCGTGCTGCGGGGTCTTTTTTTTCTGCCGTTATCCATTTATTTTCCTCACGTATACTTAAAGAAATACTTCTAACCACAAATAGCAGGGCATCATCTATTCCCTGGACACATCATGTACTGGACTGAATACTGTATGTACATTGTAATTTAATGTGGCATTTTGTCTGGGTAAACAGGCTTCCTAAAAACATGCGTGGTAGATTACCTTTTTCTAGGACTATAAAATGCACCATCAATGAATGATTTCGTTTTCACACTTAAGCTGCAACTAATTTCACACTTAAGCTGCAACTAATTGTAAAGGCACATTAGTGCTTCAGTATTCTGCATGTTTTAAAATCTGTTCTTTATCTTTTAATATGAGCATTATTATTATTTTTTTCAATTTATTGATCAAATAATTTATTATTTGTTTTATTATTGTGTCTATGGATTTGGTGAATGATGAATGTGTGCACTTTACTGGAGCAGTATAATACAGTTATGAGCCAACAAAATAGGGTCAAGGTCATTAAACATAACCAGAATTCGTACACAAGGCGCATTGTTACGTTTTGGAAGAATAAAGAGTTTTCAAGTGCGCCTTAATGTAAAAAAAAAAAAAAAAAAAAAAAAAGACGTCAATGTGAGTGTGAATGGTTCCTGGTTGTCTGTACTGTATGTGCCCTGTAATTGGCTCTTGACCAGTAAGCGTTGCACCAGTCAGTCAACTAATGTGATGAGTTGGCAAGTATCGTAGACTTGTGTTTCTGGCAAATCATCTTCCAATTGGTCAATTTTCACAGAACTTATTACTTGCCCGTCTGTTGCTGGACGGTAAAAGGTCCAGTCAGCAATGCGACACAGTCTTCATATTTCACTGCAACGAGCAAATAATCAAAGAACTGAAATGATAACTGAAAAAAGGTTTTACACAGAATATGAAGTTTGAATGTTATTCACATCTGTAGCGCTGAAATGCATGCTAGGAGGCATGAGGCATGTTGGACGACAACAGTGTTGAAAGCAGGTGGCAGCAGAGGTTGTCGGTCTCTTCCCAAGGGAGCAGTGACGGCCAAATGAAGCTTACTGAAGCAATGAAGCTTTGCAGCCAATTGGTTCACAGCTTCATGGTGGTTCATTTGCCCTATGGCACTATCAATTGGCCTTGAAGCCCAAAAGGCCAACAGTGAAGAGAATTGTATGAGTTTTTGTTTAAGAAAATGATATGCATGTGTTACTATATGAACAAAATGCAAGACATGCTATTAGGATAATTTGTCATTCATTTTTATTTAGAAATGATAGCTTTCCCACAGTGTTTGGCTTTAAACGGCTTTTAAAAAAAAAAAAAAAATTTAAAGAAAGTATTTCACTACCTCTAGATTCTTTCACAACACGAAATCCACAAAATGTGAGGTGACAGGTGATCGCCGTTGTCTGTACTGCATTTGCATGTGCAACTGAAACAAAAATATTTTTTGTAATTACATAGTATAAAAATTATTTTGCAAGCAAGTCCCGATCGCATATTTTTTGCACCCGAGTCAGTCATCTGATTTTGAGAATCTGCCAATACCGAGTCCCGATCTGATACCGAAAAAAAAAAAAAAGTTTTTTTTTTTTCCCCATTTTAACAGAATACAGTACTGCACTTTTTACGATACCTCCTCTTACGCTTTTTCCATGAGTGTTGCGGAGTATAAAACATATTTTTATATCTTTTGGCAGTGCCGTCGTATTTCTGGATTATTTTGTTACTTTTTAGCCCTTTAAAAAAAGATTAAAAACCCGATCCTTTTCACCCGATTCTGATCCTCTGAAAAATGGCGCGATTGGCCTGATTTCTGATCGCAAGATCGGATTGGGGAGGTCCCTGTTATTTTATTATTATTATTTGTATTATTTTTTGATATCGTGACATTTTATCGTGGCCCTGCCACATCGAGATGCATTGTATCGTGAATTTTAATGTATCGTCCCATCGCTAGTAAATATTTTATGAGTGAATGGTCGATTGTCTATACAGTGTATCACAAAAGTGAGTCCACCCCTCCTCTTTCTGCAGATATTTAAGTATATCTTTTCATGGGACAACACTGACATAACGACACTTTGACACAATGAAAAGTAGTCTGTGTGCAGCTTATATAATAGTTAATTTATTTTCCCCCTCAAAATAACTCAAAATATAGCCATTAATATCTAAACCCCTGGCAACAAAAGTGAGTACACCCCTTTGAAAAAACTTGCATCCCTAAATGTCAAAATTGAGTACTGCTTTTCATTTTCCCTCCAAAATGTCATGTGACTCGTTACAGGAGTGCTGTCAGCATTGCTGCTGAGATTGAAGAGGTGGGGGTCAGCCTGTTAGTGCTCAGACCATACGCTGCACTCTACATCAAATTGGTGTGCGTGGTTTTCACCCTAGGAGGAAGCCTCTTCTGAAGACGGTACACAAGAAAGCCCACCCGTCTCATCAGACCATAGGACATGATTCCAGTAATCCATGTGCGTTGTTGACTTGTCTTCAGCAAACTGCTTGCGGGCTTTCTTGTGTACTGTCTTCAGAAGAGGCTTCCTCCTAGGGTGACAGCCATGCACACCAATTTGATGTAGAGTGCGGCGTATGGTCTGAGCACTAACAGGCCGACCCCCCACCTCTTCAATCTCTGCAGCAATGCTGACAGCACTCCTGTAACGAGTCACATGACCTTTTGGTGGAAAAATGACAAGCAGTACTCAATTTGCACATTTAGGGATGTCCGTAGTTTCTAAGGGGTGTACTCACTTTTGTTGGAAAATAAATTAACTCTTTTATATAAGCTGCACACAGACTACTTTTCATCGTGTCAAAGTGTCATTTTGTCAGTGTTGTCCCATGAAAAGATATACTTGAATATCTGCAGAAATGCGAGGGGTGTACTCACTTTTGTGATACACTGTATGTGCCATGCAGTTGACTGGCAACCAGTCCAGATTTTACTTCACATCAAATCCAAATCCAGCAATAATTGGCTCCCGATCACCTACCACTCTAATGAGGACAAGCACTAAAAAGTAAATTGATGGCTGGGAATCATAAGTTGGAAGTGTTGTAGCACGTTCATTTTTTAATTATAATATCAAATTTCTTGTTTTATTTTAATATTCATATGTCTACAGATTTATCTGAAGCAGTTCAAGTGACACTCAGATTTGAGAGTTGTGTATTGTTATGGGAGTGGGGTGGGTTGGTCTATGGTGTCTCAGATCTTTCTTTTGGCAGTGTCCCTGCATTCCTTATAGCTCATCCAGTATTTATGTCATACTTGCTTTAATGACACCAGTTGCCTTTCATGCCTTGTTTTCATCCTTTGAAGTTAGTGTTTCCTCTCCTTTATTGCCCATTCTTATTCTGTTGTTTCCTGTCACCTGAAAGGGCAAAGGCGCAGAGAATATAAAATGCCTTTTTTTCTTTACATGACTTCTGTGATGGAGGACCAACAAAAATTAAACTTTTGGTGGATAAACTAATAATTGCACAAATCTTAGCCTATTTTCGTGTTGGCATTTTTGCTGTACTGTACGTTTTTTATTAAATGTCCTCTGCATGTGTACACTTTTGCCCAGGAAGTACTTTTTTTTTTCTTTTTTTTTCTTCATCCTCACTCCTGTCTTGTTAAAATCAAGGAGCGTGAGCCTCATTTTTTGGCCGAAGAATTGAAAGAATTTCTATACGCACACAAATGCACACTCACACAGCGGTCATTTACAATTTTAATCAGTCTAGAATGTGGAAATATGAGTGGGATTGCAAAAGCCCCTAACATAGATTAGCATGTGCCCTCAATTTGGGGCTAATTACTACTTTGCATTTTCAATCAGAGCCTGCGCCGCTTTTGCCACATTTTTCCGTCATCCTCTGACACTTCTTGGTCTCGTACGGTGGGAATTTATTTCTTTTAGCTCAAATGGTGTGTGGAACAACATGAAATGGCGATACGTCAGAGAGGGAAGCGTGTTTCTTGGCCGCCTCCGGTCTGCCGGCCGGCCTGTCAGCGGTCTATATTCTGTGGGCATTGGAATGACAGCAAACCCCCCGATGGTCCAATCAGACCGATTAAATTGTATATTGACACTTTCAGATTTAATTAACCAGATTATATGGCCAGCAGAGACAGAGGAAGTGCTAATGATAGCCCTCGCTTATTATGGGATTGCCTTTTTGACATATACCAACACACACACACACGCAGGCCTTGTTTAAATAAAAAAAAAAAAAAAAAAAAAAAAACCGTCAGGGACATACACTTTCTTGCAGTAGCTGATGAAGTGAACAGCTGCCAGCTGCGCTGGAATGTCCTGTGGAAACTTTATTCACATATTTGACTGTAATTACACATAAATAGAACCACTCTGAGCTGACACACTCATTCGCACAAATAGTGCATTATGTCACATACCATCCAAACACCCTATTAAAGTCTTCAAAGGTGTGCCTTTTTTGGGAGTTCACATTGTGAGTTAAAGGTTGCAAATGTAAAAGCACCCCAGGTAAAAAAATGTGCATTATAGAAGTCTCATGGCACACACAAAACAAAAATGTCCCCAATATAAATTCTGAGCTCAACTCATTTTTGTCACAAATTTACTTACTCTTAATTCTGTTGTGTTCACATCAACAAGTAAATATACTGTTAATTGTACCTTCTCTCATTAAGTTGAAGACCGTTTAATTGGTCCTCTTGCCAACAGACATGAAAAATACTGTATTTGGCGAAGAAAATTTTATCATTGTCACATCAAATAATGGACATTGAATAATTTCTTGCACTACACTTCATGCTCTCATTTGCAGCTGTGATTGTGAATCACTGTATGAGATCAATTGTTTGCATTTTTTCGTTCTTGTACTCAACTTTTCCATGTTTTTTCTTTTTTTTTTTCAATGTAGAATTCTGTTTTACTGAAGAATAATACTGTACTCAGTTTTGAACCCTATGACAACACCTATTAACTCATTCAGTGGCCAGAACGGATACAGTGATCTCTCGCTACTTGGCGCTTCTAACTTCATGCCCTCAGTCCATCGCGGATGTTTTTTTAAATTAAAAAATAAATTCATAAATACAGATGAGCTGTCCCAAGCCAATCACGTAGTCTTACTCTCCCTCCTGCTCCTTTTCTTGGTCAGGCAGTGCACTGGAGTTGCTTATTAACGTTACCGATGATTGACAGACGTTAAAGTTTGATCTTGCCAGAGATACCTGGAAGCCGAAACTTCAAAGTGCTGCATGCGTCATCATTGTTTAACTTGTTAAACAGTTGCTGTGGCAACTCATTGTGTGTAAGTGAGCAGCTTGAGCGGATTTGAGTGGACTCACTCAATGAAGCATTTAATAAAGACAAGCATTTTTCTACTTTATTCTTTATGAAAAATAATTCGGTGGTACAGTAACATGTTTAAAACTTGTAATTGTTACATTTGAAGTGCTTAAAAACCATTTATTAATATATACTGTATATGAGGTGGGAATTTAGGGACACCTCACGATTCGAGTGCAATTACGATTCAGAGGCTACGCTTCGGTTATAAATCGATTATTGATGCAACTGCGAAAATTCCATTGTCTTGTATAAGAACAGGAATTGATCAAGGTTCTGCGTGTTGGTGTAGCAGATGGCTAAAGTTACCCAGCTGAGCAGCGACAACCAAATTAGCTGCATTGTCTGTAACATCAAAAACATCTTTTTTACGATGTTCTATTCATTTACAGCACCGCTTAGCAGCTCAGCCATATTAGCACCCATGGGGTTTTTTATGCACTCCATGTAACAGCGAGTCTGTCTACATGCGACAGCGATGGCAGGATTTCCACGGGACTGCCATGTCAGTGAAATAGCGTTGGGATGGGATGACGTACCTCGGCTCCATTGCTTTCAACATTCTTCAAAATCCCCTATTTTCTAAAAGATGATTTTGTAGTCGAATCCAAAATAATTCCACACGTCCGCTTTTACATTTTTGGGAGCATTTCTGATCTCATGGAGAAGTTGGTTGGTTAGTAATTTCCCGAATGTAAGGAGCACCCGTATATAATGCGCACCCCAAATTTACTTGTAAAATCTAGGGAAAATTATTGTACCCGTTTATAACGCGCACCCTAATTTTAGCACCAATAAATAGAAGAATACAAGAAAACAGAACTCGTGTACGGATACAAAAATGTCATTTTACTGACTGGTAAAACACAGCACAAGCATAGCACATTGGTAGTTCAAAACATTACCATAAACTGACAATATTCACGGTAATAATATGAATTGAGAACTTCTCCAACTTACCAGAATCTAGGAGAAAACAAAACAGATGTGACTTTTCTTTTAAAGGCTGCTGTATAACTTGCTTGTTTCATCATGATAAATAAATGTTTCTTCCATGGATTAATACGGTAAAATAAAAGTGGGGACTGAAGTCGGAAAACGGAAAAAGCGCATCGCTGTGGACTGTAACAAGAGGAACTATTGTTATTTGGGTTTGAGTTTCCCGAGGGACAGATATAGTTGACGGGCACAGGAACTCTGTGTTGTGTTACATTTGTTATGGTCCGAGTTGCCGAGTTGCAATAAACGTTGACTCAAATGAGTTCAAGTAACTAAATTCTGTGCTTTATGAAGAGTGAAAAAAGCAGAATTTAACACTGACGAAATCATTCGACCAATCAGTGTGGTATTACCGAAACAAAATGGTGACGTCATGTACCGCAATGGTCGGCAACGGATCGCCGCATACGTTTTCTTCAACACAACATGGCCGTGTCAATAAAAAAAAAAAAATCTGTCTTTAGATATATATATAACATATATTTCTGTCTCCATCCATGTACCCGTGTATAATGCGCACCCATGATTTTACAAGTTGATTTTGGGGGGGGAAAAAAAAGTGCACGTTATATTCGGGAAATTATGGTAATCAGAATTTGGATGTTCGTGAATCGTTCTCGACTCTTTCACTGCCGAATCGCGAATAACCTAAGAATCGGAAATTTCATACACCTTTATATGTGTGTGGGGGTGTATTTATTTATATATATATATATATATATATATATATATATATATATATATATATATATATATATTTAGGGCTGTCAAACGATTGAAATTTTTAATCGAGTTAATTACAGCTTAAAAATTAATTAATCGTAATTAATCGCAATTAATCACAATTCAATTCATCTTTAAAATATGCCATATTTTTCTGTAAATTATTGTTGGAATGGAAAGATAAGACACAAGATGGATATATACATTCAACATACGGTACATAAGGACTGTATTTGTTTGTTATAACAATAAATCAACAAGATGGCACTAACATTAACATTCTGTTAAAGCGATCCATGGATAGAAAGACTTGTAGTTCTTAAAAGAAAAATGTTAGTACAAGTTATAGAAATTTTATAACCCCTCTTAATGTTTTCGTTTAAAAAAAAAAATTTTTTTCAATCAAAAAATAAACTAGTAGCCCGCCATTGTTGATGTCAATAGTTACTTACACGATGCTCATGGGTGCTGAAGCCTATAAAATCAGTCGCACCCAAGCGCCAGCAGAGGGCGGCAAAACTCCATAAAACACATTTAACAAGTGAGCGTCTCACTGTACCGTTATTTAAATCTGTCTGAGCGGGGCATCTGCGTTAATTGCGTCAAATATTTTAACTTGATTAATTAAAAAAATTAAATAACGCCTGTTAACGCAATAATTTTGACAGCCCTAATATATATATATATCAGTATTTCTTTTAATTGTTCAGGGTGTACCCTGCCTTCTGCCCATAGTTAGAATTCAACATGCCTTATATGAATCTCTTTCCAATGCTAAATCTGAATAAGTACATTGAACACACAAAAAAGGCCGCTACTTCACGGTTTTTCACTTATCGCGGCGGGTTCCAGTCCCCATTAACCGCGAAAAACGAGGGATCACTGTATATCTTAGAAGCCATGTCTTCTATGCCAATAATTTTACGTTTTCTGACAACCATTACTGCAGGAATGTGTGATGCCGCTGTGCCACAAATCCCAAATCTTTAAACAGTGGGAATTGGCTGAAATCACTGGCAGATGGCAGTAACGCACTCTTATTTTACTCTTCTGTGTGTGGCGTTAAATACTCCCTCCTACACACAAGTTTTTGACACAAACATTATGTATACACTTTATGGCAATGAATGAGTTAAGGGAGACTTACAGTATTCATTTTTTTGTTCTTAATTTATATCTGTATCCCAGTGTCTTTACAGCCTTGTAATTTTTCAGTATACCTTAAAGATAAAATTATGGCAAAAAAGAGAAGGTGATCCTCCATAGAGCTGTTAAAATTCAGTATTGACTTTATCTTCTCCTCACCAAACACCATTTAGGAAATAGTTTTAAATTTGTCGATGCAGGTCATGCAGTGAACACATGAATCAAGGATAAAAGAAAAATTTAGAATCATTAATGTTTTAATGAAATAATTTTACAAGCACCGTTTTTAAACAATAGTTGTGCATTCCTACCAATCACACAAATTTTAAATTGTTTTGGTCAAATAGTATGTGTTAAATTAAAATATAAAGATTATATGGTAGTAGAATGGGGAGAATCACTGAAGGCAGTCAAGCATCAATTCTTAGAAACTTTCTAAACTGCTAGCGGGTTAACCTTTATATTTTGGGCTTAACTTAATTTTCCTAAGAACCTTTGATGTAATTCTAAAGTTTTACAAATTTGGGGCCTTCAATTTTTAAGGTAGGACCATTTTTTTTCTCTCAAATGTTTTGACCTGTGCGGTGATGGCACAAGCAAGTGTAGCATACATATGTTCTAAATTTTTTTGTGTTTATTCACTGAACAATGAAGAAAATACAGTATTTCGGTGTTGCAGAACCTAAAACTTGAAACCGTACCACACTTTAAATTCTGTGTGAGTATTCAGAGGGAATTGCGCTTTCCTCTCTTCAATATCCTCTTTCAAGTGCTTCTGTATCGATCTGTTTCCTCCAAAACGCTGGCTTGTGCGTGTTTGTATATGCGAGATAGTGGATGTTGCTGCTTTTTGCCTGAAGAGTAATAAGATGCATTAATGAGCTCTGACTTGAACTTGGACAACCAACTGGACTCGGACATTGTCGATAAGTTCCTTCCACGAGTCTGCCCATGAACAAAAAAAAGTAGAGGTAGATGAAGAGAGAAAAACAAAAGAATTTTTTAAGAAGCCCTTTAAAAAAAAAAAAATTAATTAAATTTTTTAAAAAAAAGTCTGTGAAGCGTGCCACCCAGGGCCGGCCCAGCCTATACGCAGACTATGCAGCTGCTTAGGGCCCCTGACCACTAGGGGGCCCCCAATCTGGCAATTGTTTAATTTATATTCTATTTTGTTTACTACAGTTTGCTTTATTTGACTTTTGTGAGTTTTGATACTTGATTACAAGCTTAAAAAATAAAAGTTCTTCCTTAACTACTTTCTTTCCTCTTTTAGAAAAAGGTTTGGCGCTATCTACTGTAAGTACTGACAATCATTTGGGCTGAGAAGTTTGAAATATGCAGTGCAACAAAATCTGATTAATATACAAAATATGGACGTTTGGGTTGGATTGCATGTATGGGTTTCACAGTAAACTGTGATGAAATGGTGGGCCAAAAATATGGGCCCCTTTGCATTATTTTGCTTGGGGGCCCCAAATGGCCTGAGCCGGCCCTGGTGCCACCAAAGCATTATTTTTCACTTTCAGTGGTTTTATATTGTCGTCATGTAAGGAAAAGATTCATGATTGACTTGTGCTCAAAGATACATGTAGAATACCAATTTATTACGTAATGACTGTGTTCTGGCATGGATGGAACTTATTAATGCATGGAGAAGTCAGAAATGGGAATATCACTGCTTACTGTCTAGTGATTGAAAACTACTAAAAATTTAGATGGTGACTTATGTTAAATGTGGTTGAAAACTTTTGATTCTACGAATGGAGAACAATTATGTGAATAGTATTAGAATATCAGCTGTGCAAACTGATACGGCATGCAACAAATTAAGACTTTAGGAATGGCTGCCGTCCTCCAAATTGTTCTCACACAGCCTGAAATACTAGCATGATCCTTTACCCATTCAAAGCTTTTTACTTATTCTTGGAATTTTTTTTCATTCTTTAGTCATTTACGCAAAGCCTTTTTTTTTTTTTTTAATTTCTATATGTGTTAAATCAATAGCAATTTGTCTTTTCATTGACACCATATCCGTAATTTTGTGTTTGCAGTTTTTGTCAGTCCCCTGCAGAGGGAGTCGTAAGACTGCCTGTAGTAGCAGAAGCTTGATCCTGCATGCTTGGAAAGATCATTGTCAAAGGTTCATTCGAAATCGTGTTACAATGAAGTAAGACAAGACGATCAGTTGATTCAGCTATAAAAATTATCATTCATTGTGATAGTTAGCATCTACACATTTGCTCAATTCATTTCTAGAGTTGTATCAAAAATTCTGCAACTACACAAACAATAGTTCACCGTTTAGATTGATGCTGTCAGATGTTTTTTGTAGTGTGATGTAGAGCTGAGGTGAATAACACTAAGAACTGTTTGTAATGTCATTTCGCTTATTCCGCTACATGGGGGGCATAACATTAAAAGCTTTTCTCAGTTGTGAGTGCAGTTTTATGCCCCATCATACAACCAAAAATCATACACCTAAACCTCTTGAGTCTTGTGATTTCTAATAGCGCTAAATTTTGAATACAGCTATTGTATTGGTCTTCATTAGACTGTGGACATAATGAGGTGTTTTTTGCATATACTGTATCACAATCAGATTCATGGAAATTGAAGTGCCTAGAGTGACTCCAGATTCATCGAAAGAATAACCCAGCAAACTTACCCCTACACACTCAAGGCTTTACGTTCAAGTAAAAATCCCAGAAATATTATCCAAATAAAATTAATTTAAATTCGGCATGATTTGGAGAGATAACCCCATGATCTGGAACCGTTTCAGGCTCCAGCTTCTTTTTTCATACATATGACAAAACATTCTGTGAATTATTTTTCAATATTTATTATTTTAAATACATTTTTAAAAAGACAATACTTATGTACTGCCTGTATTGTTACTTTTGTAGGGGTTAGCCAGTATGCCCCACAGTTTAGGCTTCCTGTATGAAAATCTCAATGCATGGCTTTTCTCCTTGTACTCGGGCTTCTTCCTTATATTTCAGAAACATTCATATTTGGTCCATTGAAAATTCTGAATTGTTTCTAGGTTTGAGTTTGAATTCTTGTTTGTCAAAATGTACAAAGGGTTACATGATTTGAAAGCGTCATTAGGTCTGACTTGAACTAATTGCTAATGAGGTCATTGTTATATGTGTATGATATTATGGCTTTCCCTCCATTTTCTGGTTCTCTTTCACGTACCAAAGCTTTGCATTCAGAAATGCAAGAAACTCGAAATCGATATGTCTGAGTTCCTTTCAGATCACTCAACTCTACTACCATATCAAGTCCCGAAAAAGTACCGGCATTTAGCAACAAATTATTGTGAGGCAGAGAATTCAACTAATAAACCTTTCAATACAACCACATTATGTACACTGTTTGTGCCCAGTTAGGTAATCCCAGTCTGTTGCCCAATGTTTTTTGCTGTGTTAATTTTCCTGAAAGACTGGTGCTTCAACTCATTTGTTAGCACGTTAAAAGCACACACTTAAATCACATACTTCTCCATTTTTGACCCAGCTTTTTGCGACCGCAACCTGTGCGACCTCAGTGTTTAAAGAGCATTGCGTTATGTGTTTATCCCGCTCCAGATGGCGGCATCTACTGACACCTGGCCAGGGCTGTCTCCATGATTCATGGCCCTGTGTGACACTTTGCCGTGTGACGCCTCCACTCCTCTTAATCCCTTTGCATCTCTCTCCTCTTTCGTCCACTCACTGGCCCTCTGGTTTTCCCCACTGACGATGAGCTCCTTTGTTTTAAAAAGGGCAGCAATGATGTCATCATTTGAAACCTAGATGGAGTGGGGAAGCTTTTTAGTCCAGTGGACATAGACAAATGCTCTTTGAATCTCAGTTGTCCTTGAGAACCATGGTTGTGCTGTGTGTGTAATGGTAGGAGGAAAACAATAAAGAACTCCATACCTTCGTTCAACTAATTACAGTACTTGACTAATTATCTCCAAGTGCAAACGTTTTGTTTTTATCACAGTGTTCACAGTTGGTTTCTCTGTTATTTTCTGTTGATTGGAATTAGATGAGGTGGAATTTTATTGCAAATCTGCAAGAATGAATGAATGAATAAATTAATCATGAAATGAATGGTTGACTATTGTTCCTCACCTCATTATTCAAATAGGATAATGCCATTTGTGTGGTCCTAATACTGTAGGCCAGTGATTCGCTAAGTGTTGTTATACAGTAGCTCCCCTGTAGTGGTACTCTGTTCGGAGTATGTGGCTAACTTTTTTGCAAGAATACATTTAGGTTATCGATTATTTTAATAGTCGATTAATCTATCAACTACTAAGTTCGAATAATCGGGTTAGGAACATTTAATGTGTAGCAGTATATATTTTAGGAGATGTAAAATGTTTCTTAAAACTATGCAGAATTGCACTTTCATTAAAAATAAATGAAAATACCTGAGCTTAGCCTCAAATGGTATTAAAAAAAATAAAGGAGGATTGAAGGACAACAAAAGAATTGGCTAACTTGCATAACAAAGTTCCGCCTGCTTAAATGCTATAAAATGCTAATGTTTTTTTTTTTTTTTACTACAAAGCTGTTAACAAATCGTTCAAACTCAATATTACCGCAAAAAAAACAGTTAAATATACCTGTAAACTAAATTACGAATGCATAAAAAATATTAGCTCAAACAACAACTTACAACCTTAAGTTGGTCTTAACAGGAAGCAGCTGGATTCAGTCATTTTACATGAGTTATATCATATTCACTGTTGCCACTAGAGGGCAGTGTATCCACCCAAATCAATCAAACTAAATGCAAACACTTTGATAACAAACCATTACAACACAACTCTAATTAAACGAATACTCAAAGCGGCAAAACTTGATTCGAAGCTTTTTTTTTTTTTCTCTAATCAAATTATTGGAGGTCATCGATTAGTCGTTGCAGCACTAAATATATTAAACCGTCTTAAAACAAATCTCAAATCAAAGTTCAGTTTTGTAATTTGTTTAGGTACATTTTTTAACCAACTTGGTTACATCCATCGATCAGGGGTGTGACAGTTAATCGATCTGGATTGATAAACCAATGTTAATCAAAATTAAATTAAAATCAATCAAAATGCAAACATCAATAATGTCATTTTTTTGAATGTCGTTTTGCTGAAAATGATTGATTCAAATTTTTGCAACAAAATTGTCAAAAACATCAGAATAGCATTATATTAGTGCTATCAAGCGACTTTTTTTCAAAATTGCAGTTAGTCACATTTTTGCATAGTTCCTTGATTTCTGTCCCATTATTTAACCAAATTTTAATACTAGTGTTGTCAAGCGATTAGTTGTATGTATTCCATTGTGAACTCACAATTATTCTTGTAATAATCATTTGATTGATGATGACATATTTGAATTGAATACCTATTAGTACAGGAGTTGACCAATGTTCTTACCTTACATTATTCAAACTTAGGCCTCATTAGAAACAACAGTTAGGCAAATTTACACTTGTCAAGATGAATTAAACATCAATTTTTCTTCTTTATTATTGTTTGTTTAAAAATAATTAGGTGCGTAGTAACATATTTAAAACTTATCGTAAATATTCAATTTGAAGTGTTTAAAAAAACATTTATTAAAAAATATATATACATAAGTTTGTTTTTAATAAAAACATATGTGTCTCTTTCCCCAATATATGTATATGTATGTATATCAGGGGTGGGCAAACCGGTCCTCGAGGGCCGCAGTGGGTCCTGGTCTTTGTTCCAACTGACCCAGCACAGAAAGTTTAAATAGTTTTATCCAATGAGGTTTCAGCAGAAATGAGAAGCTCCTGCCTGCAATCGACTGATTGCACTTCAGATTGGTGAAAAGGTGTCCTCTTAATGGGTTGCAACAAAAACCCGCACCCACTGCGGCCCTTTGTGGAATAGTTTGCCCACCCCTGATGTATATACACTCACCGGCCACTTTATTAGGTACACCTGTCCAACTGCTCGTTAACACTTAATTTCTAATCAGCCAATCACATGGCGGCAGCTCAGTGTATTTAGGCATGTAGACATGGTTTAAGACAATCTCCTGCAGTTCAAACCGAGCATCAGTATGGGGAAGAAAGGTGATTTGAGTGACTTTGAACGTGGCATGGTTGTTGGTGCCAGAAGGGCTGGTCTGAGTATTTCAGAAACTGCTGATCTACTGGAATTTTCACGCACAACCATCTCTAGGGTTTACAGAGAATGGTCCGAAAAAAAAAATATATCCAGTGAGCGATAGTTCTGTGGGCGGAAATGCCTTGTTGATGCCAGAGTCAGAGGAGAATGGCCAGATTGGTTCGAGCTGATAGAAAGGCAACAGTGACTCAAATAACCACCCGTTACAACCAAGGTCGGCAGAAGAGCATCTCTAAACGCACAGTACGTCGAACTTTGAGGCAGATGGGTTACAGCAGCAGAAGACCACGCCGGGTGCCACTCCTTTCAGCTAAGAACAGGAAACTGAGGCTACAATTTGCACAAGCTCATCGAAATTGGACAATAGAAGATTGGAAAACCGTTGCCTGGTCTGATGAGTCTCGATTCCTGCTGCGACATTCGGATGGTAGGGTCAGAATTTGGCGTCAACAACATGAAACCATGGATCCATCCTGCCTTGTATGAACAGTTCAGGCTGGTGGTGGTGGTGTAATGGTGTGGGGAATATTTTCTTGGCACTCTTTGGGCCCCTTGGTACCAATTGAGCATCGTTGGAACGGCACAGCCTACCTGAGTATTGTTGCTGACCATGTCCATCCCTTTATGACCACAATGTACCCAACTTCTGATGGCTACTGTCAGCAGGATAATGCGCCATGTCATAAAGCTGGAATCATCTCAGACTGGTTTCTTGAACATGACAATGAGTTCACTGTACTCAAATGGCCTCCACATTCACCAGATCTCAATCCAATAGAGCATCTTTGGGATGTGGTGGAATGGGAGATTCGCATCATGGATGTGCAGCCGACATATCTGCACCAACTGTGTGATGCCATCATGTCAATATGGACCAAACTCTCTGAGGAATGCTTCCAGCACCTTGTTGAATCTATGCCATGAAGAACTCAGGCAGTTCTGAAGGCAAAAGGGGGTCCAACCCGTTACGAGCATGGTGTACCTAATAAAGTGGCTGGTGAGTGTGTATATATACTGTATATTAAGGGTGTAACGGTACATGTATTCATATTGAACCGTTTCGGTACTTGTTGCTCGGTTCGCAACGGAGTCGTACCGAACGAGTTTCTGACGTAATGTAACCCTTACTTTTCGATGCTGTGAGTCGATCGGGTTACAGTTTCTTTGTGTTGATTATATTTACTCCGTCTTCTCTACTATAATGAGGACCAACACGGTAGGACAGTAAATTAGAGACGTTAAGGGTGCGACAACGTGGCCGCTGCGAGAACGCAGAGAAACGCGGCCGTTAAAGTCAATCAGCCAATGCACACCAGTCGCAGTGCGGCCGCGTGTTAGACGCATCCCAGAAGTGGCTCAACGCGATGCACGCGGAAAGAACGGCAGAGTTTGTTTATTTGACGCGAGACGCGACCCTCCTGCGTCAATACTACAAGCTAGCAGACCGGGCAGACCGGAAGTCACGCGTGTAAAAATACGGTGGATCCGGTCGATTTTCAAACTAATATGCAATCGTAACCCACTTTTTGAGTCCATCAGATCTCTTGAGTGGTAGATCGGGGCACAGTTGACTTGTCTTTGTTGATTTACAGTTGTCTTCTCTGCTATAATAATAACCAACACGGCCCCGTGTTCAATACAAAACCCTCCTGCCACAACAAAACAAGTAGGAACTAATATTCACATAGGAACTAAAGTTATACAACATAAAATATACAATATATGGTAATGGTAAATGGTGTTACTACATCACATTTGTAAAATACAAACACCCAATAAAATAATAGCCCATTTAAATAAAATAAATTGAAATGAGCTAAAACACCTGTAATTAAATAATAAGAATAATACTCAGATCCTGCTTACACAATTAAATTTATTCATTTCTGTGTGGCGCTTTGACTTGAGGAGATCCACTAATAAAGCTTTTGAAAACCGTTCATAAGAAAAAAAAAAATCATTGTGGCATTTCATTTGTAAAATACATGTTAAAATCTTTGTCATTGGGATTGCTTTTGTCTTTAGCACAGAACTATTTTCTTCTTTCTTTCAGAAAGAAAGCTGACCAATACGCGGGGTCTGAAAGGCAAATTGTCGTTGGATTATCTTTAAATACACCACAAATGCACTACTTTTTCTAGCTTTCTATAGGCTACTGTTCCTATTGTTGAAAGCATAAAAGTGTGTAATAAACAACTAGCACATTTATATTTTGAATTTTGTTTTCTTACTGTGCCGAAAATGAACTGAACCGTGACCTCAAAACCGAGGTGCATACCGAACCGAGTTTTTGTGTACCGTTACACCCCTATTATACTGTATATATAGTGGGGAGAACAAGTATTTGATACACTGCCAATGGGAAAACCCATTGGCAGTATATCAAATACTTGTTTTCCCCACTGTATACACAGTACCTGACAAAATTCTTGTTGCTTGCATACACATGGACCTGAAGTGTCCCTCTAATATATTTGTAATCATTTTTTTCTAACAAGAAATGGATAATTTTAATCCCAACAGGTTTTGGAATAACATATCGGTGCCAAACAAAACTGTTGAAAAGTGTTCTGCTTTTTACAGTTTGGTAAAGCCCATTGAGTCAATTGTTGCAAAGACAAGTCTTGTCGCCGTGTCAAATGATGCACACAATCCCAGATTAGAGCTTCACCTTTTACAAATAATGGATCAATTAACTCGCAGGGGTGTATAAAAAGAACCCCAGTGCCCTTTTTCCACCGCAGCAGAGCTCCACGAGACCTGGTCACCTGAAGTCCCTGTGTCAACCAGAACAGTCTGTCGAATTCTGTCTAGAAATGGCCTCAATGGTTGAATCAGTGCCCAGAAACCAGCATTAAACAAAAGACAATTAAAAAACCGTTTGGCATTTGCCAAGCCCCACAGCTTGCAAAAGGATGGACGCTGGAAAAGTTGCAAAAGGTGGATTTTTCAAATGAATCTTTCATTGAATTACACCACAGTCGCCGCAAATATTGCAGGAGACCTACTGGAGCCCGTATTGATCCGAGATTCACTCAGAAAACAGTGAAGTTTGGTGGTGGCAAAATCATGGTCTGGGGTTACATCCCTTATGGGGGTGTGCGAGAGATCTGCATGGTGGAAGGCAACCTAAATCGTCTGAAATATCAACAAATCTTAGCTGCCTCTTACATTCCTGACCATAAAAAAGGGACAAATTCTGCAGCAGGATGGTGCTCCATCGCATACTTCAATCTCTACTTCAAGGATCCTCAAGGCAAAGAAGATCAAGATCCTCCAGGACTGGCCAGCCCAGTCACCAGATTTGAGCATTATTGAGCATGTCTGGAGTAGGATGAAAGAGGAAGCATGGAAGATGAAACCCAATAATGTTGATGAACTCTGGGAGGCATGCAAGACTGCTTTCTTTGATGTTCCTGATGACTTCATCAATAAATTGAATGAATCCTTGCCGAACCGCATGGATGCAGTCCTTCAAGCCCATGGAAGTCATACAAAATATTAAATTTGGATCCCACAGCACCACGACTTAATTCGCTATTGTTATGTAACATATTTTTGTATTTGAAGTACATTTTTTGTTCAATTTTCACACTACTTTCTGTAGGTGACAAGACTTTTGTCTTGCCAAAATTTGGCCTTTATGTCTTCATTAAAATGATAAATCTTTTTTCAGTGAAATATATTTTTGTGCATTCAAGATCATTTGGGAGGGTCTTATAATATATACACTACCGTTCAAAAGTTTGGGGTCTAAGCGACCCAAACCTTTGAACCGTACTGTACATAATGAAAAATCCCTTATGATACACAACGGTTGTGTATGTGTGTGTGTGTGTGTGTATATACATATATATGTATATATATTTTTTTTGGGGGGGGGGGCACTGTATATTGTATCGTCATGAAGTTGTTGATTTAACTTATCCATCCGTCCGTCCGTCCGTATGTCCATTTGATATAATAAGGGTTGGAGCCTTGCTAGAGCCTATCCCTGCTGATTATGGGCGGGAGGCTGGGTACACCCTGAACTGGTTGCCATCTTAAGTACAATCCATTTTAATTGAATGTTAAAAAAGTAGTTAAAAAAACAAAGAAGTAGTCATCAAAGCCCATGCAACTGACACAGAATTTCTCACTTGCTTATGTTTTTCCTACTTTCTCTAACAGTTCAACCTTGATATCTGTGTTCTACTATTGCAGTTTGCAGCTCTATTCCTGTTAATCACTTCTGCCCCTCGTTCAATCACACCTTGTCTTGTACTTGACACCTCCCTGTCTATGTGATTGAGAGACCAAAACTGGTCTAATCACTGACTTCATTAGGGATGATTGAAAGCTGCAAAAAGTCCTGTGGTTCCTTGCACATTTATTTACATGTGTGGAACATGTTTTTCCTGTCTTTTTTTTGGCTTCCGTGGTGTCCAATCACCACACTCCACTCTGATGCAATCATGGGTCTGACGGGAACAGAGATTCAATACTTGGGGTAATGAATGTGTTTAATAAGCGCAATGGGTCGATAGGCTTAATGAAGGTGTGACCGAAGATGAGGATTGCAGAATGCTACTGTAACGAGACTTTAACGAGCCTCTGGGGTTAACAAGGTCAGGAACTGTATTGGTAAGGCGGTCCCAATGATGGTCTTTCGGCTCCTTGGTTTTATCCACTGCATTCTTATAGCAGGGCCTCGATATGTAGGTTTTTACAGGCTGAAGGCCCGTTAAGTCGCCACTCATATATTTGTACAGTAGTTGTTGGTGGTGTGTCATTTTTGAGCAATTTCTCTGCTATTTGTACATGAATGACAATGACATTAGGTAGGTATAATTTAAGGATGTACACGCATTTATCCTGGGAGCCCGATTGTTTTGTTTGTTGAATCAGGGTTTATTTATCAATTGTGTAATTATAATTGGGAGTTAGCCAGTAAAAGGTCGCCTTTTACAGCCAAATGCCTGTAGGTGGCATGCTTGCACTGCTCATAGACTCGTTGGTGCCTGTGTTGCCTAAAGGTTACACGTTAGTGAGTAGAGGGCAGCCTTCAGTCTGTAGTAGCACTTAAGTACTTGTTTTTTAATAGTACTTATCTGTCCATCATACTGCACTGTCTCTTAATCGATTTGTTTTCAGCCTTGAGATTGCATATTGTACATTTTGAATGCTTCTGTGCCTCATGAAATAAGGGGGACTTGATAAATGAATTTTTATTATATTTTTTTAATGTAATGTAGCTGGGATTGTACTGCCAAGATCCCCATCTTCGGCCGCAGCTCAGCTGTCTTTGCTTCTGACCCCCTTGGCTCCTCCCACTGGTGTTGAACCAACGGGAAGGGGAACCGACGCTGCTGCTTAGGGCTGTGTCCAGCCAGGCCCAATGAGTGCCGGCCGGTCCACCAAGCACTTACCAACTAGCCCCTCCTCCAGGCCTGGCTCCATAGGGGGGCCCCCGATTACCCGTGGTCGGTCAAGAGCAATGCATTTTTATAAATGTTTTTCTTCACGAGGGTCTTTTGAGTCGTACTTGGTCTGGTCCCCCATCTTGAACCAGTAGGCCGTGGATGACCTGCCAGGGGTACAAAGCCCCTGACAACACTAGTTCCTAAGATCGTTGGGACACATAAACCTCTCCATCACAATAAGGTGATGGCTCCTGGAGGGGTCCATTATTTTCCGAGTCCTATAAATCAAGGTTTAACTCTATAGCTACTGAATGATTAATTACTTGCTAGTGTTTTGAATATTTAATGGTGAAAGTAATGAAATGTTAATCCCCTACATAGCCTGACAAGTTTATTGACTTATATAGGAGTTCTTGCCCACATTGTTTCCTCTGACTTCCTCTAATTTGGAGGTCATATGAGTTTTTTGTACATCTACATTTCAATCACTGATGTGAAAATGGCGTTTAGTTCTAATCCATTACACACACCTGCAACTTACTCGACGTTTACTGTATATTCATTTTATAAGTCTCCGACTTGTAAAGTCAGCCTTGAAATTCAGCTCATGTCACATTCTTCCACTTTCCCAGATTTGAGTGTTTTGTTTTCCACCCACTCTTGTCTTTCTACATAGTTGAGAAGCAGCCATTCAGTCCTCTCTGCTCCTTCTCTCTTCAGCTTCACTGTTCCGCTAATGGGAGGGAAACGGTGTGACTTCCCGCGGATCATTTTCTTTCCTGGTGTTGCTGGAGTGCTAGCCTGGTATGAGATTTTGCATCTAGACAGCCAACCGATTGAGGGCAAACTTAGCCAGCACTAATTAGCACGATATGTAGACGTGAGGAAAGCTTCAGGTGACCCTCTGCACCTTTGATGCATAACTCACTTTACATTACCAGACTGCATGGTGGAGTAGTGTAATAATAAGTACTGTAATAGGCTATAGTACAATGGAGGTAACACAACTAGAGGTAATTTAAAAAATACATATGGTAAACGATTCTATCACCAAACTTTTTCATTTTAGTGGATGTCGATATTCAGCACGCATATCAACGTGTATAACAACATTTTCTAACTTAAGTGTTCCCTGCTTCTCAACCTTTGAATATCAGCATTCATCTTCTCAGTTTTTATTTACATGATGGTAATTATTATACAACTGTCAGACTATTACATCCCAATATACATTGGCAAGCAACAAGTTGGGCACCCTGGGTATGTCAAAGCCTTCTCATGCCATTATAAATTACCTGTATTTTCACAACAATACGACACATTCAAAAGTCTAAAATTTGTTTGTGTGCACCAAAAAAAAAAAAAAAAAAAATAGAATGTTTAAATATACTGGAGACAGTCAGGAAATTAGAATATTGTGTATTCTAATTTCCTGAGACAGTCCTGTATATATACACAGGACTGTCTCAAAAAATTAGAATATTGTGTATTCTAATTTTCTGAGACAGTCCAGTATATGGGACAGGCAAAATTCAAATTATATGTTACAGTGCCTATGGCAGGATAAAAAAGTCTTAAATAGCATTATTAAGTGAATTAGAATCATATTTTGAGACGATTCGCAACAATTTGGCAAAGCGCAGATGACGAGAAATTAATCTTTTAATCTGCTGTTTAGCATTTGCCTGTCATTAGAGCGCTCTAGTGTCCCAGTTGGAGGATAACGTCGGCAGGGTCACGATATCATCTGATTTAGAATTCAGCCCATTGAGGGGGAATTATTCAGAACGGAAAAAATGTGACGATGAGAGCAGCAAAATGTCATTGTTTCAATCTCTCTACGCCAATATTTTTATAGGATATTCTTTTTATCTAAGTATTTTCCCCAAATGCTAAATAAATGGTATGGTTATGACGAATAACAGTCTTGTGCTAAATGGAATATGACATATTAAAAATGCATTTATTCAGTATGACATGGCAAATTACTCCATAATGGTCAAAACTGTAATCTTCTTGCACCTCCCGAACAATATTTTATGCCACAGGAGTTAGTTCGACTTTTGTCATTTCCCTGCCCCAGCTTCGGAGAGCATAAAAAAACCAGGAGGTGTGACAGCTAGCCGACATGCTAACCCGAACCGAGCGGCGTTTCAAAGTCTTATTCTCGAAAAATCACACACAGCTACTCCGGATCATATCAAACTGCGGCGGGGTTGTCGATTGTCTTCGCCGATCTGCCTGAGCCGATTACATGACCGTATTATGCCAAAAAGATGACACAAAAATCATCAAATTAAGACCAGAACAATATGACCCATTACCCATCCAAAGAGCATGAGTGCCCTTTAGTGGAGAAAAAAAACGTTATCTTTGAATGGAATAATGGAGTCATGTATAGTCATGTATCATGTTGCAACATCTCATTGGTTAAACTGGTAGAACTGCTGTCGCCCTCTCTGGAAAAGATAACGTCAATATGTAAAATAAAGAGGAAAAATGTAACAACTCTTGTGTAGCCCAAAGTAGTGGAGTAAGGGGAGTGTTTTTTTTTTTTTTTCCACAAATCTACTCAAGTAAGTATTGTGTGGTAAAACTACTCTAAGAAGCACATTTTCTTCAAAAAGTAAACGTAAATGTAACGCGTTACTACCCACCCGTGATAGCAGATATAAAAAGGTTATCGAATGATCGCTGCGAATCCTCCCAGGCAAAACTGATTGAACGTCTTATTGCCGTCAGTGGCATCCAATGAGTTAACACTTAAACAGATACGCATGACACACAAATCTTAAATTTGTGCTAAACACAGTTTTACTCAGAGTAGGATTCTACACAGAGCCCATCATACCAAAGCTAGGCTTGCCAAAATATTTGATACGGTCCCCTACACTTGTGATCGATGTAAGCAGGCATGTACACATGCTCTGGTAATGCACTTCTCTAACTTCATACTGGTCTGACATTTTTGCTGTGTTATCAAAGATCCCAGAGGTAGATATTGCAACAAATGCTTTAACTGCTCTGTTTGGCGTGGTTCCAACTGCATGTTCTCTACCCGCTTATAAGGGGAATCTCAGAGCATTCTCAGTCATGCTGGCTAGGAGGCTAATTCTTTTGGGATGGAAATTTTCACTCCAACCTTCACATGCAAACTGGATAAAAGAGATGCTATACCTTCTCAAATTGTGACACATTGAATCGTGTTGTCCTTTGAGGATACTTTGAACCCTTTTTTTGTTGTATATCAGAAGCACAGATTGTCATCTTTGTGTGGATTTTTAAAGTCTGCCTGAAAAACAACAATACTTTTTTTTTTTTTTTTTTTTTGGATCAATGGCCTTTTGCTGTGGGGGATTGGAATGTTTTCTTTTGTTTCGATGGGTATGTCTGTTTGTTGCTGTGTTTTTCTGTAATAAAGCGGCATGGAAAATGAATGAATGAATGTAAAAAATGTTGAAATGGTATAAACTCGCTTGCTTGTACCATATGGGAACAATAAAGAATGTTTGTCAAACGAACAAACAAATGGAAAAAAAAAAGCAACTACATTTTAAAAACCCGATCTTTTACATCCAATTCCGACCCTCTGAAAATGAAGTGATCAGGCCGGATTTCCTATCACATGATCAGATCAGGGATATCCCTTGTTAAATACAATTAATTAATGGAATGACTTGATTCGCAAACAAAAACAAACAAACAAACAAACAAACAAACAAAAACTGAAAATAAATGCAACAACTGGTTAATGGACACATTCATTCATTCATTCATTGTACTGCTTAACCTCACAAGAGTTGTATGGATGCTGAGCCACCCTGAACTGGTTGATAGCCGTTTGTTTGTTTTTGTCTGGTTGACAATCGTATTGGTAGTTGGGAAAAATAATTTAACCTTAAACTGTTTAATATTTGCAGTTGAAGAAATAACATTGAAAACCACAACAACAAAAAAACCCTGCCTTCTTGTATTTTAAAAATTTAGTTTAGCCGTGGTGCGACAAAGCATCTTTGTGATGAAATCAGATGACACCCATTGATGGTGCGAATTGGGAAAAATGAACGTTTTTGAACTTGGTGTCAGGTTCTTGCTACCCGCTTTTGTAATTATTCAAAAATTCTATCCTGTTTATCCCTGTCTGATATGAATGGTTCAGCTCCTTGGAGAGTAGGGCTGCAGCTATCGAATATTTTAGTAATCGACTGAAAATTCTATCGATTAATCGAGTAATCGGATGAAACAAATATATTTTTAGGTGAAGAGCAATTATAAATATACATGAGAAAACAAGACATTTCATCTAATCTTGAACCATTTTCAGTCAATGTCTTTATTTTCGATGTATATTGTTGAAAACAGCCAACAATTGCATCTCAGATGTAACTAGAATTAAAAAAAAAAAAGACAAATTCACTGCTTTCACTCAAAAAAACCTTTAGATCTTATTAAAAAAATATACACATATATATATATATACCTAAAAATGTCGTTACGCTTGATAACACACATCACTTAAAAGATTCTTTCCCACGTGTTTCAATTAAATTTGTATTTGTGTCAAGCCATTTTTAAGTTCTAGTTAAGTTTTAAGTTAGTCTAAACTGTAAGTCCTGATAGGATTTTGAGTTTTGCAGTGTTCAAAATAAATGTATGATACAGGCTGTATTGGAGCACATTAGGGACCAGTGCTACTTGGTGTTTTATCCAGCAATGACTACTAAGCTAAAATTGATAGTTAGCATTATTGAGTTTTTATTTTACACCCTTATCACTCCACAAAGCTATGTTATGTTAAAGCCTGTATGTAAGACACGTTAGCCACGCATCGAAAGTGGTCATAATTAATAGAAACCTAGCCCTCCGCAGGGCTAACGTTACGTGAGCTAGTGACTCAGACAGTAACGTTAATCTAATTTATTAGCGCTTAGCGCTCTTTATTAGCGCTTAGCGCGCTACTGCTTTAAGATGGCGGCTGTTTATTAACGCTGCCCAGACGCGGCCGAGTCTGTCATTTTGCATCTAGTTCAACATACATGTGATCTCTATGAGACTCATCAGATGATACCTGCTACCAACTTAACATCATGCGGGCTAGTTTTTAGCAATCTCGGCGTAGTTTGGAGCGGATGTCGGCTGCGGAAATGTTTTTTATATTTTTTTTATTGCTTCTTCCTCTACGCACGTGACGTCAGCGCGTTGTCCCGGATTAAAAGTAGTCCGAGCGAAACGTGATGCTTAGAGCTGTCAAAATAAACGATTACTCGAGGTGAATAAAATTACTCGGATCAATTTTTAAACTCGAGTTACTCGAGTTGCTCGAGTATTCTTTTCAGCTCTATTGGAGAGAGTACCTACCGTTCAAAATCCATCTCTTTTCGCACCACACTCTTCAGGGCAATGTTGGCCCTACTATATTTGCACTCAGTTAAAAGAGAATTTGGTGAAAAGAAGTGCTCTTAGGAGAGAACCCTTAAGTGGGGAGGCTGACTCTAAGGGCCGCTTGGTTAGCCGTCCTACTGCATCATGTTCTTTGGAAAGCAAACTGAACATTTGCGTGAAAGCAACTGATTTGCATTTATATATATCACTGGGGATGTGATGGATTCATATGGCACCCTACCTACTCGAACCTACTACCAACAACACAGGATTTTTGTGTGTTTTCTCCAAGATGAAAATATTAGCCAATCCCACAAATAAAATCTATTTTTCTACTCAAAATTAAGTGTGTAGCATGCCTTTTTAAAACTACACTTGTCACACATAATGACTAATATGAAGTGACTGCACATAACTGGTAGATGCTGAATGCAATTATTTAATATGTAGTTGGTTTCTAGGACATTGCAGAACTGCTCAAGATGCCGTTATTCAATTTCCACATCTGTCCATCACCCATAATGAATAATGACATAGAAATACTGTCCCATACAGAATGTCCAGACGCTTCCATTAGTTTGATTTTATAGCCTTCCCAAGCTTCCACAAGTTTGATTCTTCTCAGGTGAGTGCTTAAGTTAAGTTTACTGCTTTTTTCTTTAAAACATGGCAAAGCACAACCTTTAATTTTCACATCTTTTTAGCACTCAGTGGGGTGCATGTCTTTTCCAAGCCGCAAAAAGCAAAAATGCCAGATTGCAGTAAATTCTTCCTTCCTGGCTTTGTGGCTCCTGTTATAATTTACATGTGAAAAAAGTAGAGCACGAAACTAGCCAAAGTAGTTGTAGATCATAAGTTGGAAATTGCGGTGGGCAATGTTTCTCTCCAGTGCTGTAGAGTAGTACTTCCCAATATTTTTTTGTGCCAGTTGCACATTTTTTATTGGAGAAAGTTCTCACGGGGTGCCACTCAAATATAGTACATATTTTGTCTACAGATAATGATGATCTTGTCTCAATTTGTTTGCCATTTTTATTAAACTGTTTTCTGTTATGACAGTTGTAAAACCTGACAGTATAAGTATTAATCATAACAAACGCCTTCCTAGTGGTTTGTGTTCAGCGGAGGTGATGAACTATAAATTAAGATAACTGATTGTTAGAGCAACCTCAGAGGTGTTTTTTGTGCCTTGGGTTTCGGAAATTGAGTGCAAGTGGGGTAAGGCCACTCGTGATTGACAGCGAGTGCTGACTGTGGGCAGATGGGCTGCAGAGGCTGTAAATATGAAGCCAGCATGACTGGTGAAGGTCAGTTCACTTGTGTGTATGAGAAAAAAGGCAGTCTTTTTCTTAAACAGCTGTTTGTTTTGTGGTATGGTTTATAGTGCCTTCTGTACTGTATGTTGTTCAGCAATGCACAAGCAACGTTTTGCATTATGTTTATGAGCATTTATGCCAGTGTCTGTCTCAAGCAGATCAATATTGCGGCTGTGCATCTGTCAGTTTTGAACTTTCCAGTCATGCTACTAACTTTGGTTCGACAGCCTTTTTTAATAGATTTTGCAGCCAACGGTTCACTTGATAACTTTATGACAATACAACTCCGAAACAGTTCCAAATCGACAAAATACTCTGCTCGCTCCAGTGACGTCAGCGGCAATTTGGATGAAGCCAGAGTGGACGTTTGTCAGCAACTAAAAATAGCAGATGAAAATATGTTTGTAAAAAAGCAAAGTTACTGGTCACACTTGCATGAGTGAATAAAAAATGTACTTGCGTTGGCTAAAGTGTATTCAATTAATCATTATATGTAGTGCTCATCCTCACAAGAGTCGTTTTGTTATTGGAGCCTATCCCAGCTGACAATGGGCAGGAGACAGTATATAACCTAAACTGGTTGCCAGCCAAATGCAGGGCACAAAGAGTTAACTACTGTTTATGTCCTAGGTTTTTTCTCTTTCTGGCCCAGTTGCCCATTGTCTCAAATATTATCTTGTTCACAAAACAATGTGATGGGTTTTCCGTCCTCTGCCATTATTTGGGAAAAACCAGGGCAACTTGTTCTAATGTGAGACGAAAAGACCAACTTAATTATCAAAACATGTTCCTTAAACACAAACATGTTTTAGTAAACTGGAATGACATGTTTGCATTTTGTCATTTTTACATATTGATTGTTAGGTTTTGGGGACTAAAGAGAATATATGTGAGCGTTCGCGGCACACCCCTCCCCCCGCAGCTCAGGCATCAGGCGTCATCCCCCAGGACACAGGGCAGGCCCCCAGTCCCCATCTGCGCCCCCATTGACCAGCCCTCAGGGAAAGGACGAAAGGATGCACCACCATAGTAGCAAGTCTTAAAGGGGTTAGAAAAGTGAAAATCAGAGGCTCGGTTAAACAGCACTGCTGCCATAGTGAAGCGCATGCACGTGCTCATGCGCTTGTTGTCCCAGAGTCCCTGACCTGAAGTCTCTCTAAAGGGAACCTTGGACTGAAAGACTTGTAGGCTCTAATAAACCGCAATTGTTCTCTTTTACTATATGTTATTAGAAACACATAAAATATTGCCATTGATTTAAAAATCGATAATATTCAATACATATTTTGACCTACGGAGGGCGCCATGTTTTATGTGCGCAATGAACACTCGGGGTGATGACGTCGTTTGTTACTGTCACTAGACAAACACCACCGGTGTTCTGCAGTTCTTTACTACGAGACGTCCAACACATGCACACATCGGTTAAAAGTGGCGAGTTCTTAGTATTTGTGTTTTTTTTTTAGTGTGTCTTTTTTTTACCTTTTCATAGCTCCAAAATACTTTTTGCACATGTTTCCCTGTCATACTTTTAAGCATTGTGTTTTCTTGTGGTAGCTTTAAAGCAGATTGTCGATCTGTTGACCACATTAGTCACGTTGCGTATTTAAACCACCTTTTTTTGATATTACTACGTTTAAGTATTCTCTTAAGGCATCTTTAGTATGTTCTGTCTGTATGCATCAAAACAAAACATGCTGAAAGCACACTGTAGTACTTTGGGTGTCAAATTCGCCTCTTGTAGGACGTTTTGCCGGTGTAGCACATTTTGGCTCAACACCGGTTTTGTCCTGCTCTCGTTTCGTCTCATCCCACTTTCTTGTTCATTTTGCTTTTGCTGCTCATTTTGTGAAATATCGACAGTGCTGTCATGCTCATTCATGTTCCTTTCTGGTTCAAATTGAAAGGGCAGAACAGAGGACATGTTTTTGTAGCTAGAGTCATATTCTGGAAGCCCAGCAGCGCAACCCTGTGACATCAACGTCCTGCGACGTCAACAACAATGGCTACCTACTAGTTAAACTAATTTTATAAATTGTATAAAAACATCAAGAAAGGTTTTAATATCAAATTATTTTAACTCATAGCAACATTTATCTTCTAAGAACTACAAGTCGTTCTATCTGTGGTTCCCTTTAAGATAAGAAAAAGGGCTTTTTCGGGCAGTCTCACTTAAAATGTCAGGGCTTTGTGTACTCATCAGGGCATTCTTGGATCATGCAAGGAGTAGAAAAGTATTTTAAATTCACTTTAAAAATCCTGTAAAATCCCTTTAAGTCGATTAAATGTGATGTGATTGGGTCGGATGTTTAATGGAAAGTGGTTCTTTTCTCAGTCATGAGAAGAGTTTTTGATCGCACAGATGTACCACAAAATACCCTGTTTGTCTTTATTGATCATCTTTATTGATAATAGTTAACTGATGAGCTGCGCGTGTCTGTGTGCAGGGTTTCCTGCTCATGCTGGAATCGTGCCAGTGTAACATGGGATTAGGATGACCGGAGACAAACAGATTTATGTCCTAGCAACATGATGAATCCTCAGTGCAAACACGGAAATACACAACCAACATACAGTGTACCCTTTCATGCTACTGTTGTACCAAATTCCCTACCTCTACAAATAGTGTCCAGGTGTTTATTTACTCAACTTGATATAGGTAGGAGGCAATTTTTGTCCGCGCCCGCACACACCCTCACCCACCCAGGCACACAAAAACACATATTGGAATTCTGTTAAACTATATTACTGCTAGATTGTAGTTTATGCCAAGTCAAATTGGAGGTAAAACAAAAAAACTATCATGAAAAAAATGCTGTGAAACCAAATGAAACAACGGTGGAACCAGTAGTTTGCCTAGAACCATACAATATGAATATGATCAGCGTCTTCACATACTGCAATGTCACACAGACTACAATACAACATGTGGTTAGTCTTCACACTTCAATTCCTCTAAGACACAGTTCACAGAGGTTTAAAGGCACTGCTATTTTGATTAGCCACAGCACAGATGGACTTAGGGTTTCACTGTGTGTCTTAATAATTACAGCCACTATTGGGAGGTGTTTATTTCTCAGTAGATTGGAGCACAATCAAAGTTCATTGTAAGGCTGCATGATTTTACCCCCCCCCCCCCCCCCCACACACACACACACAGAAAAAAAAGTGATTAAAAAAAAAAAAAAACGGACAAAATAAATTGCATATAAATTAAAATGTTACATTTCCTACTTTTATTTGCATAAAACCTGGATTCTGAATGGATAGTCATTGCTTTTCCAACAGTCTTGCATAAATTATGTTGACACACATGAGAATACATGATGGATCATTGCTCGAATTTGACGGAGGCAGAGGCCACCATACCATATGGCACATTATAGCTTTACACTGCTGATGCTTGACGCTCAGGTGGAACGAAGGTGGACTTTTATTAGTTTTCTTCACAGACCTGCAGCACTGTAAGAGTTTTTTTTTTTTTTTTTTTTTTTTGCCATTTCACATTCCTATACTTGTTTAAAAGAAAAACCTGCAATACAAATCGTTTAACTTAAATTTCGCATGTAATCTATTTTATAAAATAAACGGCATGAAGTAATGAACAAAACTCTCATTCATGGACTGTCCTTGAATGCACCACATGCAGTCGCAACGTAACTGCTCACGCAAGCACAGGTGGCTTTGCAGAGCTGTGAGCCCTCACCAATTACACGGACAAATTAATATAAAATAATGTTAAAACAACCCTGCAATACACAATACTGACAGTGAGATGCCTACAAACCACGCCGCAAGGTCAGCCACCGATAACACACATTTGTTTTTTGCAGCCAGCGGTGTGTAGAAAAACTTGTTCGAAGCTTGAAGCTTTTCAAATGTTTAGCTATTAGGGAAATAAAACTTTAGAATAGCTGTGCATTTATCTCTGCCAAGGTTAAACAAATCTCTTTATTATCCACTCTTATAACGCTTACAATATTTATTGTAGGGCTGCAGCTATCGAATATTTTAGTAGTCGATTAATGGATGGACTAGTTAGTTCGAATAATCGAGTAATCGGATAAGGAACATGAAAAATTCAAATACATGAGCTGAGCCTCAAACGGTATATATATATTTTAAATGAAGATCTATGTACAAGAAAAAAACAATTGGCTAACTTACATAGAAAAAGTTTGCTAGCTTATTCTATAGCTTGTTCTTAACAAAATTTTCAGACACATATTCCCACAAAAAGCGGTTAAATATACCTATAAAATAAATTATGAATGCATTAAAAAACATTACCTCAAACAAAAACTTAGCTTACTTTGGTCTTAACAGGGAGCAGTTGGCTCATTTGTTCAGCCATGTGAAAAGAGGCAGAGCACAAGGCAGCATGTCCACCCTAATCAATAAAACTGAATGTAAACTCTTTCAAAATAAACCATTACAACGCCACTTTAATTAAACGAATACTCGAAGCAACAAAATTTAATTCGAATATTTTTTTCTAATCGAATACTTGAGTTAAATCGATTAATCGTTGCAGCATTAGTTTATTGTATTCCTTTACATTCTCCAGGTGTTCACAATGTTGTCATACAATTTGTTCACTCTTTTACTAGATGAATCGTATTGTGAGTATATACAGGTTAAGATATTTGTCCATTTTTGCATCTAGTGCAGGGGTCCTCAAATACAAATCTTGAAAGTCCACAATTATTTTTTTCATACAAGCATGGGTCCATTTATTAATGTTGGTCAAGTACAAGGAAGGTCGAAGGTGGTAAAGGTAGTTTTGTTTTGACCAAAGAAAAATACAATTTAGATTCTGATTAAATAAAAATAACATTTTTTTGACTTAAAATAAAATACAAAAAGAAAATACAAAAAAAAATACAAGTACAATGTTTACACATGTACACTAAATAATCGACTAGATCTGTCATTAAGGTGCAAACACTATTGACAGCACATTTTGTAACTGTAAAACACTGCTGGACAAAAAAAGAAAACGTGCAAGTAGTACAATACATGTTCACGTGTTCAGAACATAAATTACAAGCTCTGTCATGAAGGTGCAAACATATCAATTATTGACAGTAACTTTAACTGTAAAACACTGCTCAATGAGAGAAATGACATTTAGGGGTCACAAAGCAGTTTACTCACATCATCAGCCAGTACTTCAGTGAGTCTTGTGGTTGATAAATCTGAGAGTGAGATTTGATTTTTGTTGTCATTTCCTCCTTTTCTTTGCCTTTGAACATTGCTGCCATCACTTCAGTCATACTCTTTTATTATTTCTCCATCAGAGAACTGTTTCTTATGTTTGGCCAACACCCACGTCACTCTGAGTGAGCGCTCCGTTGCAATTTGCTTTAACATAATGGCGCTTCACATTTTCACTTTTTATCAGAGCAACTGTCTTTAAGCATATTAAGCACATAGGTTTGGTACATGCAGTTGGTAAAATGGACGCATATTTGTCATTCAATTCCTCATTGAAACAGCAATTTTCATTGGCCACTTTTCTTCTCTTGGTCAACTTTGAGCATGCCATTTTGTGAGATTCGGTTTTCTATTGGTGGCATGTGTGGTGTTAGTGAACGTTGTGATCTCGAACGTTTCCCGCATGCAGCGAGAGCGCCGGGGTAAAACGGGGAAATAAATAAATCACGTTTGCTTGCAGTATGACTCACGTTCTTGAATGAAAAATAAAGTACACGACAGCATGTACAAACAGATTGCAAAGTGTCGGGTGCGACTCGTGTTTGAGGTTGCTGTCACTGCTGCAGTCCGTCCAGCTAGCTAGTAGCATGCACGCTCTATCAGCCAATCAGCGCATCCACGCAGGCTCCCTCAGCCAATCAGCGCATTGTTGTCATAGAGATGCCAACAGAAGCGAGAACATGAAAGATATTTAATGCATAGTGATAGATCATATAAATGATGTATGTTAAAAAAAAAGTTTTTTTTTTTTTGGTCTCGTTTTTTTCGTTCGTCCGTGGGTCCGCAGAAAGGTGTGCCGTGGTCCGGTTGTGGACCGCTGTCCGCTACTTGAGGACCCAGCATCTAGTGCATTTGCTTGCCACAGACATAGTAAACATACAGTGCAGTATACTATTATAGTGTGCATATTATCCTACGCAGGATGGAGGTTCTCCTTCTCTTTTTGTCAGCTGACAGTATTATGTGAGCAGAGGGATGAGGGAGTTTTGCTGACTGGGGGAATTAAAGACTTCTCCACTGCATGATTGATTTAGCTAGATAGGGTAGCACACTTGTGTGTGCGTTCTTGAGATTTCATTTCACTTTTTCCTGCACCCCACCCTTTCCCTTTTTTTTCTCAGTAATAAAGCAAAGTATTTATTTTACCCTATCCGACTCTCTGGTCTCTTAAAGGGTGTCGGAGCACGACGTGATATTAGACAGTATGTGTGCTTGCCCGCTCATGCACGCTCACTGTCTGCTTGTCTCATCACCTATCCCAGAAGTACAGTTGTGTCTGCTCGCGTGCTAACACAGAGATTGAAAGTTGCTGATTCTGAGCCGCGGGGACTCATGGAGGAGAGGCCTCTAGCGGGGGCTGATTGAGCTGTGCTGAGACGGGGTAGAAAAAGTTACGGTGGCGCGCTATTACCTGCCAGCATCGACAGAGTTTATTAGCCTTGCAGATGCACCGTGGCAGTGCTTCAGTGCAGCCAAGCAAATAATTATATGACACCAGTTCACCGGGGAGTTAGAGGCTAAAAAGGTTTGTCCGATTCCTGTAAACAAGACATGCAGGGTTGGACGTTTTTAAGGTGTATGAGCAACCTCTTAGATTGCATTGGAGTCAGTCACTCAGCCTTGCAAAAACAACATTAATTTCAGCACTTTCCTTTTACTGGAGACCAATTGTAGTGGAAAGCTCTCAACGCGAATGCCCCATCCATCCGTTTCTATTGTACTTGTCCGCCATAGTGTCACGAGGGAACTGGATCGGTTGAAGTCTACATTCCCAGGAGAAACCCCACAAGAGCGCATGTGGAGAACATGCAAATGACTCATTGGACTGCTTGAGCTATGATTTTAACCTAATACAACATGACTGTGAGGCCGACATCCTACACACAAGTCCAGCATGCTTTTAAAAGAGGAATAATGGCAAAGAAGACCAATTTAATGAGAACGATAGAACCTTGAACCCAAGTTCCTGATATTTTCTATGTATTTCGTCTAATATATTATTTCATTTATTCAATCTATTATTGTATGTTTGTAAGTATTGGGTCTGCTGTTTCAAATATTGACTGAGAAGTGTTGTTTGTGACAGCCACAGTATTCAGTGCTTGATATTTGAATAAACATGCTATTTTCTAGTTACTTATTTAGTCATTGCAGATTTATTAAAACGACCATATTTTTTTTATCAACAACAAACAAACAAGTCTAAAAACTCATCTAAAGCTTATGTTTTACAAACCAGATGTTTACATAAATAAATTGAATTTGCATTACACAACTGCAGGAATACCTATGCACATTTTGGGTTTGAATTTTTTTTCTCTGTATGGTGGCTAACCTCTAAATACTCTTGCTTATATAACAGTTAAGAATGTTAAAATACGACTTACATTAAAGTAAAGTCAGGAGTTTGAGATGCCATTTTTGGGCTGGAATGAACGAACTCATTTTACATTTTTTCATATGACTGGATTGGTTTTCAAATATTGTCACTGGATTTTTCATACTGTTCAGTTTTTGTAATTTAAAGTTCCACTGTAGAAGGGTGATCTGTTTGACATTGTTAATTGAGCCACTTTTGTGCTAACACCATAATTTATTTATTTTTCCCCAAAGCCAGCAGAGAAGAGATATGCTCTGAACTTTTTTCTTCTTCCACTGTGTTAGCGTCTCACACTTATGGGATTGTGGCTGACACTTGGCACAGTGGATGATTTATGACTGGCCAAGAGAGTCAGAGATGGATGAGGACAAATAACTTTCATCAAACTTTTACGCTAGCCACAAAGGAAAGCTCATTCTCTGTTCTTCTTTTTAGTACACAGCAGTTTCCTAGTTTTTTGTTACTAATTGTAAATCCTCAGCATGTTACTCAAGTTGCCCATCTATTGCTTTTAAACAATATTTACAGATATGATACAATTGCATTATAAAGTTGCATAATTTTTTCTGTGTACAAGTAGGCCTGCCCCAATGATTAAAAAAAAAAAAAAATTCCCAGAAACTCATGACAAATCATTGTATCATTGATCCATCCCCTCGCTGGCATAATAATGCAACTTAAATTAACCATCACACAAATACTTGAATGTCATGAAAAATGGGATTCAGAAATTCGATGAGCCATCTACCTTGCTGTAAATTTTGTATCGGCAATATTGGCCCTGTAGTCACTTGGACCAGATTGATGACAAAATATGCAGTATGGCACACCTTTATTCGCCACACAGTCTGTGTGTATGTTTGTGAGTCCAGCCTCCTATATAGACCTAGTTGTCTTGCTGTGGGAGAGAGAAAAAGGCAGCGTAAATGAATGTTGATGACAAATGTAATGTATTGCTGCCTGAAAACTATCGTTGGTCAATTTATATATTGGACTCTAAATCTTTATAGTAATTATCGTGACAAGCCTTTGTGCGATCTCCAGAGATGGGTAGTAACGCATTACATTTACTCTGCTACATATACTTGAGAAACTTTTTGGAGAGATGCACTTCTCGGAATAGTTTTACCATGATATACTTTCTACTAGAGTAGATTTGTGCAAAACAAATTCTACTCTTACTCTGCTGCTTTGGGCTACACTCATCATTACATTTTTCCTCTTTTTACATATCATGTTTTAAGAGCTGGGAATCTTTGGGCACCTAACGATTCGATTACGATTACGATTCAGAGGCTCCGATTCGATTATAAAACGATTATTGCTGCACCCCCCTGCCTTTTTTTTTTTTTTTTTAAATGTTGTTGCGTCCGCTGGGTTAAACGTGTTTAAATTGTGCCTCACCTGCTATCTTGTCCGGGAAAGGGTTAATTCACTGTCAATCGGAAAGGGGTGTGGATTCGCATTTAAGCGGAAGCTGGGTCGGCGTGGCTGTCATTCACATTCACGTTGCCGAAAGAGACGCGCACCACCGGTGAGTTTGCCGCTCATTTGCTTGTATTTGTATTATGTATTTGCACCTACTGCATTGCTTTAGATGGCTTGGCGTTTCTTTCACGGCGATCACTCAATGGCCTTCCAGTTTGTGTGTTACGAGATCCGCTGAGAGCTGACAGTTGGCGACGAGCGCGTTGGTTTAGCGTAGCCACTGAGTCAATCTCGCAGCGAATCAGCGAGCGGTGCAGGGCACGCGGTGAACCATGGGTAATGTAGTCTCGGGACCCGCTGTATTGGTGCTTATAATCTGAATGCTTGCGGGAAAAAACTACATTTCCTCATGCTGTTAGCCGCCACCCTTTCAAAGCATTGGACGGCGTTCGTGACTTGAAGTGTCTAAATGATGCAACTATTGCCTAAAGAATAACGATTAAACGGTTAAAAATGTAAAATGTGATTTTAAAATACTGCATAATAGTTGGTTATTGCAATCTGAGCAATTTAATTGTGAATGAATTATATATATTATGCACAGTGTATTATTTATTCATTTAGATATAAAGAAGCTTTGTGTATATTTGTATTTAGCATTATCATAATTTGTATATTTATACACATATATACATTCTTTGCTTGCATTTATAGGTTTATAACCTGCTTGGTGTTTGCTATTTACTACTCCAAAACAAATCAACAATAAAAAACCAACAATATACTGTGAGCACAAGCCGAGTTATCCAGTGTGTTCTCTTTCGGATCCCTTTCGGCGGGGAAAACGCCACAAAAAAAGCGTAAACGGCCGAACAAATGTTTTGTACATTAGTTCCAAAATTGTTCAATAATCCTCTCAAGCTAAACCAAACTACTATTTCAGTGTCAAGTTAACATATAACAGTAAACAAATATACAAAAATAACAGTAAATAAAAAAATTCCAGTCCCCATTCTGTATCAGCAGCTTTAAACAACATTCAATTAATTTAATGTTGTGAATCAACTGTCAAAGTTGTTAAAATTACTCCCGTTATTCCATAATTTCTCTTCTGTCTACTTTTGTCAAAGTTTTAAAACTATTTTTAATCATTTAAAGATAGATTCAAGACAAGATTCTGCAGATTTAGGAGTATTTTAGATAAAAAGTTAATTAGGTTCGCTACAACAGAGCCTTCTAGAGAGGTCTACTGCTTTAAGATGGCGGCTGTTTACTTACGCCGGAAAGTCTGTCATTTCGCATCTCTGTTCAATAATACATGTTTTAACACAAACGTCGTCTGTCATTTTGCATCTAGTTGTACATATATATGATATCTACTGTAGCCGTATGTTTGTAGCAACTAGCAACTGGGCGTTGTTTGTAGCGGCTGTCGGCCGCAGTCAGGTATGATTGTTTTTTTTATCTAGCGGCATGAGTTGAACATGATATTTACTCTCGGTCTGTTCCTCCTTGTGTCCCAAAGACCGCGCTGACTGTGTTTTTCTTCCGCTTTACCTGGTATAATTCAATAATTGGAATTTGGATATTTGTGACACGTTCTCGAATCTTCGACGGCCGAATCGCGAATGATCAAGAATCGGAAATTCTGCACGCCTCTACATATTTTGCTTTATTTTTGCCATAGATGCCGACAGTGGCTCTACCAGTTTTACAAAATTCAAATGACTCCATCCTATGATCTTGCTGGCCTGTTCAATCACGTGCCATCTTTAAAGAACTGTAAAAGAAAAAAAAAAAAAAGTAAGCTACTTCACATAAAGTGATGCTTGTCAGCATTACTTGAAAGCACAAATTTCAACTTCTCCCCCAGTTTTTATTTGGCACCGACAGGCCACAGAAAATCATTGATATGATCGTTGATTATGATTTCATGGTAGGAAATAATAATAAGAAAGCCCGTAACAGTTTTCTGAAGACATGTCAACAAAGCACATGGATTACTGGAACTATGTCCTGTGGTCTGATGAGACGGGCGGGCTTTCTTGTGTACCGTCTTCAGAAGAGGCTTCCACCTGGGGTGACAGCCATGCTCACCAATTTGATGTAGAGTGCGGCGTATGGTCTGTGCACTAACAGGCTGACCCCCAACCTCTTTAATCTCTGCAGAAATACTGACAGCACTCCTGTAATGAGTCACATGACATTTTGGAGGGAAAATGACAAGCAATACTCAATTTGGACATTTAGGGATGTACGCAGTTTCTAAGGGGTGTACTCACTTTTGTTGCCAGGGGTTTGGATATTAATGGCTATATTTTGCGGTATTTTGATGGGAAAATATATTAACTCTGTTATATAAGCTGCACACAGACTAATTTTCATTGTGTCAAAGTATCATTTTATCAGTGTTGTCCAATGAAAAGATATACTTAAATATCTGCAGAAATACGAGGGGTGTACTCACTTTTGTGATACACTGTAGGTGAGGTCAGATATAGGATTGAAAGGTTCGGTTCACATGTTGTTTGTGTATTTTTTAAACCTTGGGTCATAATCTGAAAGCAGTAACATCAATGTTGAAAAATTTGGAATTATATTGATCCAAGAAACTTTCAGAGAACCTTAGTGGTTTTGTCACACACGTTGGTTTTGGTTGTGGCCTTTCTCAAAGTTCAGCTTTTATGTAGATGAGACTCCTTTGGCTTCCCTGCTCAGTGTGAGTCCATCCCTAACTGCCTTCTGGCCTTTGGCAGTTCTCACCTCAATTGTTTGAAGGCTTTTTTTTTTTTTTTTTGCTCCCAGGAAGTGTTTTTTGGGCTTGCCTTTTTTGGAACCGATCAATTATTTTCTTTTGATACATAAGCCCCTCTGTCATGATTTTGTCACTGGTAAACTGCTCCGAGAGTTCATGAGGGTATATGTTTGAAGATAGTTTGCATACATCCTCAATGCGTATCAAATTAGAATACTGTATCTGGTAGGAAATACATTTTCTCTTATGGGGGCAAATTAAAGGAATGCAAAATTCAATGTGATTTCTCATTAAGATTTAGTTGGGAAAATAGCTGTCTTTTTATGCTTGTGTCTATTGTTCTTTGTTAAATCATGTTTGTTTAATGATCCTAAAATATTTATAAATTAAGGATGATAATCGCTAAATGGATCATTAAGAACTCTTGTTTTGTGTGGAATTGATTGTTGATTAATTGTGTTTTGAAGCAAATGAGGCCAACAGAGTGCTTTAGTTGGGCTGAAAGAGGGACTGTTGATTCAGCAAAACAAATTATGCTGTCTAAAGAAGACATTATGACGGCATAGGGCAAATTGAGCTTGTCCAGTCAAGTGAACTTGATTGATTCAATGGTAATTCTCAACAAGTTATATACAGGCAATTCTGACATTGATTAAGTCAAGAACTGCACTCTTCTTATATATACTTTATGTGTAGAAGCAAATATTGTTAACCCCGCTTTGAGCAAGTGTTTGCCTCTTTTAGGTCAGGAAGAATTTCCTTAAAGCAAGAAACTTTGAACTGAATCCATTCTTTTTGGGGTGACAGTCTGTTTCTACCGGTGTTCTGCCAAAATCTCCTACATCGGCGAAACGTCTACATGATTCGATTTTGACAGCCAAAGTACTACAATGCGCTCTCAACTTGTTTTGTTTAGACGCATCTAGGCAGAACGTACTAAAAAAAAATCCTTAAGAAAATACTTAAATGTAGTTATATCAAATAAGGACTGTTTAAATACGCTACGTGACTAATGTGGTCAACTGCTTCAAAGTTCACACAAAATAAACACAATGGTTAAAAGTATGATATAGTAATACATGCAAAAAGTATTTTTGAGGCAATAAAAAGGTACTAAAAAACTAAATAAAAACAAAAATAGTGAGTACTCGCCGCTTCTAACCGTTGTGTGTACGCGTGCGGATGCTTGCGCAAGCGCGCTGAGCGTTGTGTAGGACGTGTTGCCACGTAGTAAGGAATTGCCGAACACCGGTTAGGTTAAGATAGGGAGTTAAAGTACAGGTGGAGGGAGGATACAGGAAAGAGGGGTTGAATGAACCGTTGACTGAAGAGAAAGTCATAACAAAATAGCAATTCACAGACGCAAAAACTTGTGGGTACACATTCTGCATGGCAGCCGTCACTTTACATAGTTGGTGAATTCATGACTTGCGTGAGTGTTCTGTGAGTAAAAGTGGGTAAAAAGTCAGCACTTATTCTGCTTACCAAATCGTTTTTTTTTTTTGGTGGTCGCGTAAACAGTACCTAGTTCTTGCCATTTCAGGATCTCCTTCTCCCCCAGCAGTGTCGCCGCCGTCCTGCTCTGCCGGACGGTGTCAGGTCCCACTTCCTTGTTCTCATGCTGCTGCTTCCCCCCCGGCGCAAACTCCTCTTTTGAGTCCCGATCCGTTTTTTCAAGTTTGGACGGCAAAATCGCGAGGCGACGCTGGCGACCTGAGCTATGTTATACCCCCTCTCTCTCCTCCCTACTCTTTCCACAGCGCATTTTTCTTTCAGCAAGGCGACTCACTCGTGAGTAGAGTCACAATAGTTTTTTTTTTTTTTTTTTTTTAAAGCCGGAATAGTCATTGAATATAATGGCATTTAATACAACATAGCTCTCAGTATCTTATTTTTTACGTATAATACACTTTTTTTGGACAGTTATTTTGAGGTTTAGGGGGCATTTCGGAGTGCTTAAAGGGTTAATTCTGACTTACCTGGAAATTTAGGTTACATCGCAAGCCTAGGAACAGAACTCATTTGTAACCCGGGGACTACCTGTAATGTATTTCTGGTCCATTTAGTTTGGCAATGTTAAAAAAAAGTTAGGGTACATTTGTAGTTCTAAACCTATTTTGGGTGTTTTTGGTTTTCCTCACGTGTTGCTTCTCCCATGACATTATTCTTATCTCCTGCAGTGTCCATTACAATTACATGCGAATTGCCAATTATGCAAATTGGGTGGGTGATGGGATCATCTAAAGACTTTTAGGTTAGCCAATAGCTACTTTTTTTTCTGGGGTGTTGGCAACGTGAACTGCGAAGTAGCAAGAGATGACTGTATTTCTAATGTCAGTAGGTGTGTGCGACTCCCAGTCTTGTCTTTTCTTTAGAAACTGGGTCGAAATAGCTTCTTGAGTGTTAAAGATTGCAGAATGCTGATCTAGGAGGTTTTTTTTAATATCTACGGAATCTTGATCCTTTTTTTCCTGTTAGGGTGTCCAAATTTGTGCGCTTTTTATAATTTTGTTTTGATGCATATCTTCCATCAGTCTGATATTGTTTTTACTTCTAAAACAAAAGTCTGTCAAGTTTTTTTTTTTTTTTTTTAATAGAAAAATGAAATTGCTGATCCAAACACCCAATAATTTATAAACCAAAATAATGTAAATTGTCAGTGGTTCCTAAACATTCTTTCGACTATTTGTCGGAAAATGCTCATGTGTTCTTTTCTGTGCTTCTGCCAAATAAAATCACTCAATCAATCAATCAACCTCAATTATGAATTTGAAATTTGAATCACTGTGACTTATTTTGCTGTGCTGGGTTGCATATTCATTCACAGAAAATGCAGCATAAAGTGCATACTTTGCTCATGACAATTTTTCGTAGCCCCTAGCAATCGGGAATCGGTTAGCTTTGAGCCCTGAACATTTTCATGGACTTCTTTGTGAGTAATGCATTAATGATAATGTCAAAACTCACAAATATGCAGTAGATGGGTATCTATGAAGTTACATTTCCCCCCCTTTCCAGCTTCCATGCTTCACCAAGCTTGTGAATGTTAGGCTCTTCTCTCTCTCCAGCCGCCAATTTCCCACATTTCTCTCATCCTATCTGCTTTAAGACCCTGGCTAACCTGGCAAGTAGACACTTAAATACGTCTCCCAACACCGCGATTTTCGCGACCAACCCAAACCACCCCACCTTCGGTCACTCTCGGCTCTCCCTCCTCAGCGAGAGCTCAAATCTGTCGGCCAGCCACCTCTGTTGTCTGGACCTGAAGCACAAGCAGGTCCCTTTTGTTTGGAGTGATAAAAGAAGGAAGCGAGACTAGGGAGGAGGATTAATTTGAGCACAGACCAGATGACACATCTGCTTGTCGTGTTGCCGTCTCGCCATTCCCTCCTGTGGCTTTCGTTGCAGTCGTTCTATTATCCTGGGTGAGAGCGGAGGATATTGGACTGAGATGCATGGAGAACTCTCAGAGATGAGACACTGCTCTAATCCGCTCTCTTTTCTGTTTTTTGGCCCCTTTTTTTGGTCTCGTGCTGTCTCTATTCAATCTCACCTCACTTCTTCTCTGCTCCCTATTATTCATTTCATCCAGTACAAGGATAAAGCAGAAATTATAGAGAAGATGCTGTCATCTTCATGGTTATGAGTCTTCACTCATTTGCTTAGCTGAGTCTAAAGGAACTCTGGTGGAGCTGCTCTGCTATTATTAGTCATGGTTCGTTTAGTCTGATTACCAAATACATTGCTTGAAGTGGGGGATTTCGGTCCTCTTTGAAGCGATCTCTGGTTTGGTCATTTTCACATCACTTCAATTCTGCATGGATCTGTATAAAATGATGGAGTACACAAACGTTCTGGGTAAAAGTAATCAATTGATTGTTAAAAATCAGTACTAGGAAACTAAGCACAGGAGACTATTTATTTTTGCTAAGAAGTCACGAATTTGCTTCCAGCCAGTTAATGGCTTTGGATCAGATAAATTGAATTGAAATGACCAAGAATCATGATACTAATAAAAAACATGGTTAAATGAGTTGTTGGCACCCATATCGTATATTGGTGTTTAGAGGTGTGCGACATTTCCGATTCTTAGATTATTCGTGATTCGGCTGTGGAAGATTCGAGAACGATTCACAAACATCCAAATTCCAATTTTTGAAATATGCCAAGTAAAGCGGAACTAAAACACATACAGCGCGGTCTTTGGGACATAATGAGGCACGGACCGAGAGTAAACATCATGCTAACTCACCTCTCCACGGCTCTGGCTAAACTCATGCCGCTAGATGAAAAAAAACAATAATACCTGACTGCGGCCGACAGCCACTACAAACTACGCCCACATAATACTTCAGTAGATTTCACATGTATAAAGAACTAGATGAGAAATAACATGCTGTGGCATGAGCAGCACATGTGTAGAAAACAGCTGCCATCTTAAAGCAGTAGATTTCTCTTTAAGGCTGTTGTAGCGAACCTTCCGGGCGAACCTAATTAACCATTTATCTAAAATACTCCTAAATCGGCAAAATCTTGACTTGAATCTATCTTTAAATGATGAAACAGTTTTAAAACTTTCACATGTCGAAAGTTGACAGAAGGGAATTTATGGCATAACGGGAGCAATTTTAACAACTTTAACGGTTGATATACAACATTGAATTAATTGAAAATAGTTTAAAGCTGCTGATACAGAATGGGGACTGGAGTATTTTACTTACTGTTTTGAACTGTTAACTTTATACTGAAATAGTAGTTTATTTAAGCCTGAGAGGATTTTTTGTACAATTTTTTGTTACTAATGTACGAAACATTAATAGGGAAGCTAATAGCTGGGGGGCATCAATAATTGATTTAGAATCAAATCGTAGCCTCTGAATCGTAATCGAATCGTTAGATACCCCAAGATTCCTCTATTGGTGTTTACTATTAGCCCAAATAATGGGCCCTAAATTCGTGTTCATTCACTATAACAAGTTGCTGTTAGCAAAATGTGTAGAAGTGGAGCAGACCACTATACTTAAAAGTTCTTTGCTTTACTGATGGTTTTTAGCAGTGATTGTAAGTAGGCGCATGTTAAGTTCATACATTACATATCTGCACTCCTTGCAATGCCCGAAAGACTGCTCTGGAATGGCTTGCAAAAACAACGTCATAGAGTGCACTGAAATGATCAAGATTCCTTTCCAAAGGTGCATGCAAAGATTTAAAAAAATGAATGCTCCTTTTTCAAAGGGGACTGTCATGGTTTCAGTTGGGTTCTGTCAAATTTGTGCTTGTGTGTCTTGTCCTAGTGATTGCCCATTGATTTCACCTGCTCCTTGTGTGCCGACCAACCTGCTGCTTCTTTTGTCACCCATTGTCTTGTTACCCCATGTCTATGTATATAATCTCCCCATGTTTAATCATTCCTAGCTAAGAGTGTGACAATATCTCGATACAGTGATATATCGCGATATTTTGCCACCCGATCGGTTATCGATATGCTCCCGCCAAGTATCGATACTTTTATCTGACATATTGGCCATACAATGTAATATTGATGCTCAAAACTGCTCAATTTTTGTTGAGCAATTCCTTGGCGGTCCACTAGGGGCGCTCAAGAGTGGCGGTGAAGGTAAAGTGCGCACAAGTCGTCTAGAGAAGAAGAGAGGAAGCTCCAAGTGGGTTGAAAAAAATAAAAAAGCTTCGTGAGAACGGTGGAGGAAAAAGTGAGAAAAATATATCTACAAATCACACATGTGGACACACTTTAGATTTTACACCAACAAGAAAGGAAGTAAGGTGAACAAGGACTTTGCTGTATGCAAGAATTGTCTATCAAAAATAAGTTTCACTGGCAGCTGGTGACGAAGTGGACACCGGATTTCTTTACTGCTTTGCTTTCATCACTTGAGGTAAGAAAGTTTTGCAATGTAATTGATTTTCTAATTTACATGTATTATTTTGATGACATATGGTGTTGAATGATATAAAATAAACCAGGACCCTAAACTGGATGAAAATGAATATCAAACAAGCCTACATGAATTTACTAATTTATTTGATATTATTTGAGAACCACTTTCCATCTAGTTTACTACACAAATTGTTATTACGGCCATTTTGATATAATAAGCTATAAAAATGGTTTGAATAGCTTCCAAGAAAAAAGGTGATGTGTATGATAATTAATGTAGCCTACATATTAAAAATAGGTAAGTGTTGCATTTGTAATTTCTATACATTCAATTAATATTTTTAAAATTCACTCAATAATTCCAACACAAAAAAAATCAGGATTTCAAATCAAAAGCTATTAAGTAGCTTTTATTTATTGTTTTATTTTGTTGTTTTTAAAGTGAGGAAGAATGTGACTGACTTAGTCCGACATCTCAAATGCTGAAGCAGATGATGGAAGTGCTCAAACCAATGCTTTTGGCAACAAAGGTCATATACGAAGACCCACCAATTTTATCATTGCCCCGCTCCAAGCTCAACTGCTGACTGACACCTACAGCACTGTTATTATTATTATTATTTTTTTTTAATATTTAAAACTTTAAAAAAATTAAGGGTGCCATTCATCATGATCTCTCCAAGAGATATCAGTGGTTGTGGTTTGTTTCCTCCATATGTGCAGGTACACAATTTGCAGTAGATTTATATTTTACAGCAATGTTGCACAGAAAAGGTGTCACTGTTTGATAAACGACTTAAACAGTATCTTTTCTATTTTGAAAAATCTTTTTTTCGTTTCAACAGTTGTATCGTAGAATATCATGTATCAAATTTCTTAACAATATCTCGATAATCGCTGTGTCGTGATATCATGAGATAATCGTTATCGTGAGCCTTGTATCGCGAATCGTATCGTATCATGAGGTGCCCTTAGGTTTCCACTCCTATTCCTAGCTGTGTCATTGTCAACGTCAGCGTTCATGCTACATGGGTTTCTTTGCCCCCATTTTGCCTTGTACTGAGTAAGTTTAGTTTTTGGTTTACCTTTGTATTTTTGGATCCTGCCTTTTGTTTGTACTTTGTTTTGGTCACCTTAATTAAACATTCTTGCACCCACGTCCATCTGCCTTGACTCTTGTTTTTTTGCATTTGGGTCCTTCCTTTGTTCTCGCCGGCTCGCCTCGAAACCTTCACCGGGACGTTCCAATAGAGGTATACGTGATCAGATATTCGATTTAAAAAAAATAAAAAATAAAAAAGGTTCGGTTACTGCCAATAGTGATTTAGCATGACTCATTTTGACTGGTTCTAAGTAAGCCCTTTGACAATTCACAACTCAAAAAATGAATTGATGATTAGAGGATAGCTTTGGTTTTCAGCATTTCAAAAACCAGCCTGGCGTATAATTTCGCTTTCCGTTCTTTTGGTTTGTCATTCGTATTGTTGATACGAATGCCCCTTTGTGTATTTCATCTTGACTTCCATGACATGTTTCCTTTTGACCAGTTCATTGTCCTGAACCCGAGGTCATGGTCATTGCTCAGTGTCAACAATTTCAAGGGACTTGCTTGATGCCCTTTCTGCTTCCGTGACAGCTCTCTGGGTCAAAACCCTCAAGAGATTACATCCTAAATTAGACCTTGTGCTGCTTTTATTTCAAATGCATCCAGCCCTAATTGTTCTCTTTTTCACCTGCTGGTCGTGCGAAGGTTAAACCAACTGAATGTTGAAGGTTTTTAAATTCATGTATGGCTGTGGGTCAATAGGGGCATGCAGAGGTAGCGACCTTTAACCCTGATCTTTGTCACTTTAGGTCAGTCATGGGCAGTGGAAACAGATCTAAAATGTCTCTGATCAGAGGAGACAGGAACTCAGGCCAGCGGGTGCACCTCCCTTGTTTCCTTGGCCTCCTGCCCTGTCTATTGTCATTCCGCGAGACCCCTGCTCTCAGCTTTTCATCTCGACTCATGCTCAGCATCCCACGCCTGCTGGACCAATAGGGAATTACTGTAAGAATGAATGCGAGCCGTTCGAGCCAAAGGGGGGGCGTCTTGTCTTAGCTGTCACTTCACACTGACACGGTGTGCGCTGGAGTGACACTGAGCTCCAGCATAGTGTCTGGGAGTAGTCTGGCCCAAGAACTGTGACCCGTGTGACCCCTTCTCCAGCCGCTGGGATCGACAGAAGACGGCCTTTTGTTTATGTTGTCTAAGCGCGCTGGGAGAAATGGTGAAATGAGGAAAAACTAAAAAAATAAAATAAATAAAAGCAGTAGATTTTATGTTTAGGTTGATGGCCAGAATCAAACCATGTAAAATGCCCACAATAACAAAGAAAGGATATTGAAAAATCTGTTATTCAAATTGCTACTTTTTGTTCATTCCCATTTTTTCCTAAGTTGGATTTCTTTCAAACTAAAGCAGGTTCCAGATGTTTTTGATGCAAATACGAGTTGACAAGAGTTGTAGCATTTCTAGTGTTCCAGAAGAAGGAAAAAACAAAAAAAGTATCTGCCTATTCTCTCAAAAAAATGTGTTCAACTATGCGCTGAATCTACCGCAGCAATAAATTACTCATGCCCTGGCAGAACCTGTGAGAATTATGAAATATTCTATAACTATGATTTAAGGTTGTTAGATCATAATACTGCACTTCTCCTGCTCAGTAGCATAGAATGGAAACATTTTTGTCATTGCATAGCATCTTTGCAACATGTCGAATTATTCCAGCAAATTCTTATTTTATAATAGTATATAGTAAAGCATAAAAAATTACCTGGCCAAAACTGGGTTTTGCCGATCTTTGCCAAAGCTCAAACCTTGTTCACATTTAAAATTAATGAGTGAATCGCCTTAACTGTCTTGACATTCAGTTCCCTGGAAGGAATTGTGGGTGTGATTAAAACTTGACTTCCCTTTAGCAATTGAAATCCCACCTAAGCACAAATAAATTGCTGCCTGATCCAGTGACATTTGACTGAGGCATGTTGGAATTTTGAATGTTAAATTCAGCCAAAGATTTGGCGTCACAGTAAAATTAAACACATTACTGCCCTCACCCCTCCCCCAAAAATATATTTTACCGAAGAACTAAAATATGTTGATGCATTGTTTTGAAAAAAAAAAAAAAAAAAAAAAAAACTCAACAAAATGTTAAATTTAGAGACACCTTGTTTCATTTGTCCAATCTTTAATTAATTTTGAGTAAATATTAGACTCAAAGATGGATTCTCTATTAATGCTAGTTAATGCATTAATGTTGAAATGTTTTTCAGCCTTCGCATCCAAAATATTCACCTTGGAAATATAGGTTACGGAATTTTTTTCCCCATCGGGGGACATGAAAACATAATCCACAGGGGAGCTAAAAATCATTCCAAAAATATGGCGCGACCTCCTTCAATACAATGGCATCCCGGCGTCTGCGTGGCCCAGTTGCTTGTAGCCATACACTTTCAACCCCCCCGCTGTGTCATTCTAAGGGGACGTTTACTGGAGTGTGACAACCTTCTCTTACCCAGGGAAAATTCTCCCACTTGTGTGTGTACTGGCCCTAACAAAGTGATTATCATGCAGTCTGTACGTTTGTAGTGGTGCCATTGTTGGCCCCTCACCTTTGTCTGTATTTCACTGTCAACTTGTGCTTTTTGTGGGAGCTGAACTGGACTGACAGTCTCACTTTTCTTCATTCAGTGCTTAAATGATCTCGAATGGCCGTATGGCCTTTTTTCCCCCAAGTTTGGTGAATTCAAAATGAAGGAAAACAATCGAAACCACAACCAGTCTGACTTGTGTGAAAATGCAAATATCTACCAGTCCGTTAAATAACAAGGCAGCCCACTCTCTATTATAAAGATTTGACTCATTTTAAAGTTAAATACAGAACAAAATACCATATGGTATTTTCTCCCATTCTTGTTCTCTTCCTAGCCTTCAAACTTCTCATGTACTTAGATTCTCTGAGGAGAAAGCATGGCCCTGCATCAGCTCCATCTATTTCACGAATATACAAGCCTCGTTAGACCGCTACACTTAACGCTCGTGTGTGTGTCTGTGTATAATGATGCAACCTGCTTAGGCTCAAGGTAAGACAAATGGAATATCCCCACCGTACTTGTTTGTGTAACTCCCGGAGACGAAGTGGCGAGGTTGGAGGTTTCCAATTACTAGAGCAATATCAATGCAGGGCTTTAGCACAAAGACTTGACTCCACTTAGAGCTGATAGCACTGTCTCCGAGGGTCTTTACTCTCTCCGCTAATACGTTGTCTCATTTAACTGATGATCTGACAGTCTTGAAACTCCAGTGTTGCGACTGATGCTGTGTACGTTGCCATTATTTTTTCCGTCGTCGTTCTTTTGTCAATTAATGTATACAAGGATCTATTGAAAGGACTTAAGCATCTGAATCTGGTTTTACAAATGATTTTAAGGAATTATTTGTGCTTTTTCATATGGATGGATTCTGACTCACCATATCCATTTTGTTAGGTTGCATTTTCTACTGCTAGAATTAGTTTATATCTTCTCATCGGGGTCACTATTTTTTTTTTTTTTCCGAAGGTAACAGGAGCAAAAGATGGAAATGAAGCTTTGAGAAATTCAGCATAATTTGTATCTTGTATGCAGCAGCAGAAAGCAATGTTTTAACAGTCCTTGCACTCTGGCATTGTGTACTTTTAATCCATTTTGAATTTTACATAAAAGTGCTGGATGTGGTCATTTTGAAACTTATCTTTTTATTGGTTTCAGCTTACAATTGGACCTTAAGGACAATAATTTGTTGACTTTTAGGATTTGAGAATGCAGTAAATAGTCTCCGTGCACACAAATCTGATATATTCATCTAAAATATTAAATAATGATTAAGTGTATTGTTGCTGTTGACTAGAAACCTCTATTCCACATTCTTTTTGTTTTACAAAACAGTACATTTTTTTTTCAAGTTGACCAAAAGTGTTGAAAAAATCCTGCTCTTTAATGCTGGAGTGTTTAAATCAAATGAATATGCTCTACCGTTTTAATTTCCTGAAATATTTGTTTTTCAACATGCTTAGGATTCTGTCTTACAGCTGTGATATGTAAAATGGACTTTAAACATAATAAAACTAATCAACGAAGATATAACACGTAAGCTTTAGGTAGTTGACCTTGGTAGCCTACATTTTTTGTGAAACCCAAGAGAAAAAATGAGCTGAAAAATAGTCCTGCTCATTATGATTGACACCCATCAAGTTCTCGTATAGCTTCAGGAAAAAAATCAACAAAATCATGCTTTTTTTCTATATTCTTTTGTTAGAATATTTTGGACATACAATTAAAAGATGTTCATCATACAAATTGGGTACATTACATTTATTTATAAAGATATTCTAGAGCTGTAAAAAATTCATGGGTGCAAATAATGGTGAGCAGGACTGTTTGTAAAGTGCATTCTTTTTATCTCACTTGTTTTTGTACCTGTGTGACATTTACAATGCCCCCCCCCCCCACACATACACCCACACAAATCACCAGCATAGTTTATTCATTTTTATGGTGACCACAGTTAGCGCCATTTTCTGTAGTAAAAAAAAAAGAAATCTACAGGAATTGGAAACCGTTTGTTTCAGCTTTATGAATCCTGTGTGGATGGCAATTTGTAAAGAACGTGATTGTCTCAGTGGCTCAAGAATACACTAAGGCAGTCTTCCAACAGCCTTTTGTTAGTACTATATGAGTATATGTGTTACGGACTTGTTCATTTGCCCTCACTCTTCATGTGAGTGTCTGTTGAGGTTTAGCGCATGCCGCAGGCCACCGGTGCCATGCGCTCTTAGAGTGGACAACGGCCCCCTGTGCACTGTCAGGCCAATTAGGCAGCAAAGCAAGACTAAAGGCGGCAGATCACTTGGCCTCTGAAGGATGGAGTTGTCCCATTTGCAACACCTCATTATGTGATTGAGTGCAGTGTGTTTGTGCTGGCCTGTGTGTGTTTGTTAATGTAGAGTATGGTTGTAAATGATGACAAGCTGATGCCTGCAGCGAGCGCATTCACCCAGGCGCTAGGCTCACTGCCTCCAGAGTGTATCAGAAGGCAACTCCTTACAGGCCCACACCTGGTTACACTGCGGGGGGTTCCGGAATGAGGTGAAATTAGAAATTAATTTCCATGATTCCCCCCCATTCTTAACAAGCTAATTAACTGCTATGTATGTGTGTGTGTGCGCGCGCATCCTAGGGCACTTTTGAAATGACTGTCACAGTTCAGTAATGCTTTTATTGGACAGTAGCTTGAGAGTAAAGAGGTGAACCAGAGAGCGATGTCAGTAGGGCTGTCACAAATGACTATTTTTCTCCCGATTAGTCAGCAGACGCTTTTTAATTCACAAGAACATGTTAGAACACTTAAATTCCTTATTAAAGTACAAATAAACACATAAATAACAGTAATAAATCACAAATAAACAATGAGGTCAAATACTGATAGAATAAACTAGTTGCCTGGCACGGCCAGACTGTTCTCCCGGTATTTTTTTAAACACCGGGAGAACAGTCTGGTACCCAGCTCCTCATTGGCCTCTCGAGCCCGAATAAAATTAACCGTGCAATCAGATTCGGTTATTTGCATGACATGTTCTTAACGCGCAACGTCACTCCTGAGCGTCGGAAGTCGTCTCCACAACAACACAGACGGCGAACGGGAGAACCGAGAATATGTTCCAATCCGCGGTAAATTCAGTTTTAAACATGCATGCAAACTTACCACCTTTCGGCGAAATTTTGCCGTTTTGAAATCAAAATGGGTCAGTCTTCTGAATCACGTAGATCCGAGGAGAAAAAAATGGGGTGGGGGTGGGGGGGGGGCTGTCAACGAGCGAGTGAAACGGTTAACTTCAAAACCGTAGTCCATGCTCAAAACTACACTCTAGTCCAATGACCTAGACCTATCACCGCCACTCTGTTACGTGTTCTTACGTGACAAAAAATGACTGACAATAGTGAGAGACGGGAGCACAGTTATCACCAATCAGCAATGAGGAGGCGGAACCCCTCTGAATCCCAGCTTCTCGCCAGGACCCATTGGAAATTGCGGCAAGGTAAGCGATTAATGTAAAAAATTATTAACTTCTTAAAGCTAAAAGTTTGAGTGATGGCCTATAATAGTCTTCATAAATCATTCAATCGTGTTGTTCGATCAATTCCTGCGCTTGTAATGGCGTCTATAACACAGGTATTCGCTTAATTTCTTCATAACTGACTTCAAATAGTCTTCGATATTTCACCACCTCGTAGAACGCAGTTACTCGAGGTAGCTCTAACTGCGGAGGGGCTAACTAGCGCCTTTAACACAGGGATTAGCTCGTAAAGTTAGCGAACATCAGTTGGCATCTGAATTGTCGTTTTGATGAGTTATTTAAGGCCCCTTTGTAAAGCGCTTGTTAATGATAAAAAAAAAAAAAAAAAAAAAAAATCATGAGCAATGAGGTAATTAGAGTGATGAACTAGTGCCTTCCATACAAGTCATGTTCAGGGCTTTGTTAGTCTTAGTTAGGCTTTGGTAGTCTGACCAAAGGGCTGGGTCTCAGGCTGATGAGACCAAGATTGAGCTTTTTGGCAACAAACACTCTAAGTGGGTGTGGCGTGCCACGAAAGATGCGCATGCTGAAAAGCACCTCATACCCACTGTGAAGTATGGGGGTGGGTCAGTGATGCTGTGGGGCTGTTTCGCTTCCAAAGGCCCTGGGAACCTTGTTAGGGTGCATGGCATCATGAATGCTTTGAAATACCAGGACATTTTAAATCAAAATCTGTTGCCCTCTGCCCGAAAGCTGAGATGGGTCGTCACTGGGTCTTTCAGCAAGACAATCACCCTAAACATATGGCCAAATCTACACAGAAATGGTTCACCAGACACAAAATCAAGCTCCTCCCATGGCCATCTCAGTCCCCAGACCTTGTTTTGTTGGCAAAAGGGGGTTGTACAAAGTATTAACACCAGGGGTGCTAATAATTGTGACACACATTATTTGATGTCAAATAATTATTTCTTCATGTGGGATTTTTCCCCACTGAATAAATGCACTTGTATTGAAGGTTGGATTTTTCTTTTTTTCCATTAAGGTCCCATATTATTTGAATGAAAAAACAATTATTAGAAGCTAAAAAACACATCTTAACCAGGGGTGCCAATAATTATGGAGGGCACTGTATTTAAGGCCCCTCTATACTCTCCGATAATTGCAGAAAGGGAAGAGTTTTGCCTTGTTGTGGAGGTCGTTTCATTTGTTTAGCCATCGAGTTTATCAAATCGGAGAGCTCCGCTACAGGTCACATTTGAAAGTACCCCCAGTCCCGCGCTGTTCTTACACACCCCCGTTCATAAAACAGCCTACAGGTGTACTTCTGTTTATCCAGTATGATGCCCTATCAATCAAAGTTAAGGACCATGGGACTAATTGCTTTGGTTGAATGTAAATAAAGTTATGATCACTACAGTTAATGCTTTTGAAGACTTGTAATTTTTTTATTCTCTCTCTCTCTCTCTCTCACAATAGTTAAGCAGAATTTATACTGTACCTGTAAATTCATATTTTATGCTGTACAGCTGTTCTCTGCTTAATGCAAATGGGACATACTGTATATTTTATAATTTAGATTTTATATAATTTGCTACTTAATGCGTCTTATATGTTCTGATTTCAGGATGAGAGCTTTAGACTTGTATATGTTAAATTATGTACTGTGTTTAATTTGAGATGTCTCGGGTTGCTCAATGAAATACACTTTTCCGCACATGCCGTGTGTCCATGTTACTTTGTCACCTTTTTCACCCCTAACCAGTTTGCATGCCTGTTTAAATGACCAAAAACACATCGAGTCGCTAAAACCAACAACCTGTCTCGCGCTAGCCATGTTGAATAAACTTCTCCGCTCTCCTCGTATGTTTATTTCCTCGCGCTAGAGTTTCTTGTCGCTTTATTAACGTCACGTCCGCCCATCGCCGATTGCTCCATTCTGCTGTCTGTTTGCTGTGGCTTGCTCCGCCCTGAAAATTTGATCCGCGGAACGGTCGCCAGACTCTATCACTGGAACAGCGGTGAGTCTGAATTTCCAAGAAAATAACTAGTGCAATTGAATGGAATGTAAACAGATTCAGAACACTGTGATGTCACCTTTCCAAGATGATTCAAAACAATTCTTAAAAAAACTACACAATAAAAATATGTAGATTTAATATTATAGTATACTACTGTCATGGACTATAGTAAGCAGGCCAGTGTTTCCATTTGGGGGAAAAAAAAAAAAATATATATATACAGTGCCTTGCAAAAGTATTCGGCCCCCTTGAACCTTGCAACCTTTCGCCACATTTCAGGCTTCAAACATAAAGATATGAAATTTAATTTTTTTGTCAAGAATCAACAACAAGTGGGACACAATCGTGAAGTGGAACAACATTTATTGGATAATTTAAACTTTTTTAACAAATAAAAAACTGAAAAGTGGGGTGTGCAATATTATTCGGCCCCTTTACTTTCAGTGCAGCAAACTCACTCCAGAAGTTCAGTGAGAATACTTTCAGTGCAGCAAACTCACTCCAGAAGTTCAGTGAGGATCTCTGAATGATCCAATGTTGTCCTAAATGACCGATGATGATAAATAGAATCCACCTGTGTGTAATCAAGTCTCCGTATAAATGCACCTGCTCTGTGATAGTCTCAGGGTTCTGTTTAAAGTGCAGAGAGCATTATGAAAACCAAGGAACACACCAGGCAGGTCCGAGATACTGTTGTGGAGAAGTTTAAAGCCGGATTTGGATACAAAAAGATTTCCCAAGCTTTAAACATCTCAAGGAGCACTGTGCAAGCCATCATATTGAAATGGAAGGAGCATCAGACCACTGCAAATCTACCAAGACCCGGCTGTCCTTCCAAACTTTCTTCTCAAACAAGGAGAAAACTGATCAGAGATGCAGCCAAGAGGCCCATGATCACTCTGGATGAACTGCAGAGATCTACAGCTGAGGTGGGAGAGTCTGTCCATAGGACAACAATCAGTCGTACACTGCACAAATCTGGCCTTTATGGAAGAGTGGCAAGAAGAAAGCCATTTCTCAAAGATATCCATAAAAGGTCTCGTTTAAAGTTTGCCACAAGCCACCTGGGAGACACACCAAACATGTGGAAGAAGGTGCTCTGGTCAGATGAAACCAAAATTGAACTTTTTGGCCACAATGCAAAACGATATGTTTGGCGTAAAAGCAACACAGCTCATCACCCTGAACACACCATCCCCACTGTCAAACATGGTGGTGGCAGCATGATGGTTTGGGCCTGCTTTTCTTCAGCAGGGACAGGGAAGATGGTTAAAATTGACGGGAAGATGGATGCAGCCAAATACAGGAACATTCTGGAAGAAAACCTGTACAAGACCTGAGACTGGGACGGAGATTTATCTTCCAACAGGACAATGATCCAAAACATAAAGCCAAATCTACAATGGAATGGTTCAAAAATAAACGTATCCAGGTGTTAGAATGGCCAAGTCAAAGTCCAGACCTGAATCCAATCGAGAATCTGTGGAAAGAGCTGAAGACTGCTGTTCACAAACACTCTCCATCCAACCTCACTGAGCTCGAGCTGTTTTGCAAGGAAGAATGGGCAAGAATGTCAGTCTCTCGATGTGCAAAACTGATAGAAACATACCCCAAGCGACTTGCAGCTGTAATTGGAGCAAAAGGTGGCTTTACAAAGTATTCATGCAAGGGGGCCGAATAATATTGCACGCCCCACTTTTCAGTTTTCAGATGTCAGTGATGAAACAAACTCGTTTGCCTCTTCCAATGATAAGACTATTAGTCGATTCAAGCACCTCAAGGGTGCGATACCACCACTGTTCAGAATGCTTTAGTTTAGCAGAACATGGCTGAGTACTCCTGTTTTTCTTCTGCCTTTGTTCATCTGGATTTTCTTTCCAGTCTGGCCCATGTTACGTCCAGACTGTTCAAAATGTTTTTAAGATTTTTAACAGCTGTGTTGCTCTTTTTGCAGCGTTCTTTACAAGTTCGAGCTCAACATGAGCAAACTCTAACCCTTGGATTTGAATTGTGACTATATTAACTACACATTGATGCAATTATGGACTTCTTTCTGCTCTCCTGACAATCTGACTGCAGTTTTTAAAGTTACTTGAAACAGGCCGTCTGTCCACAACTTAGCCTGTACAGGGTTGCAGCGAGATGTGAACTACCCAGCTACTTAAGGAAGACTTCAATGAGTGTACTTCCTACTCACTTTTACATCATCACTAAGTTGTTACACAACCTATACTTCCAACATTGAAGTCAGGCGAGTTAACAGACAATAATTATTCTGTCCCATTTAAACACACATTTGCAAATCATTTGTGTTAACGCTGTACCTTCACCTTGTGTTTACTGTATATTTGTGGTCACTTTGAAATACAATTGGTAGAGTCATGAAAAGATGCAAACGTGCTCTTTTAATTCATGGGAATGGTTTAGTGCAGTTGTTTGAACTGAAGCGCTAAATAGCTTAGTCAAGCATTGCCATGCAGCCTGTATATCCAGTTTATGTAGGTGTGCACTAATTGAAATTCAATGTACTTTTCGTCAGTGAGGCCTCCTCTGCCAAGCCTGGCCTCCTCCTCTTGCTTCTGTTTCCCTCTTTCTATCACATTCGTGTGCCCTCCAACCTTACCTAAGTGGCTCTTTAATTTAAAAGTAAGCACATTAACTTTCTCAAACACGAGAGTAGATAAAGCACTTCTTGCCAACAGATGAATAAACAGTGAAATAAATAACTCTCTATTCGGGCGCATTTCCTCACACACACTCGCTCATATGCCTGCACACACAAACACGCAGAGGGAATCGATAAACAGTGCTATTGAGGCATCTCTTGAGGTCTGTGTCTGGCTCAGTGTGATGGTTGATTTATTTGTTCTTAGCAAGAAGCGGTAAATCAGTACTTCCCTCAGGCCAGCAAGGCTCTGCAAAGACAGGCAACCTACTTAGTGTCACTCCTCAGCCCTGCGGGATATGGCATCTGCACTAGCTCTTTATGTTCATGTTTATGATTTATCATCATTATGTTTTCACATTGCCTTTGCTGACTAAGACTCAAGGCTATCAGTAGTATTGCGAGACGATGAGATGCATTAAGGTATGGTTTGTGTTGGATGCAAACAATGCTTTCTATTCATTCTTTTGGAGAAATGTGGAGATATTCGTGCACACAACACAGGTGAGGTTACTATGCAAACTGTTGTTGCTTTTACACAATGAGACAGCATCTCAGAATCAGAAAATTCTATCCCTGAAATTTTGGTATTGGGTGTTTGTTGTGTCTAATAAAATACATGTCAGACAGTAATACAACAATATTCTGCAGGACTGTGAAACTTGACACCCTTTTTCATAGGTGTCATCTCACATCCGACATATTTCTACCACCAAAGGCAGGTTATTTGATGGAACCACTCGGGTCTACCCATTCTGTGTCTCTTCCATTCATACAGAATAGCAACAAGTAGGGAAAAAAGAAGTACGTACATTTTGGCGGGTTGTGTCATGGAATGACATTCCCCATTCACAAATATTTATAAACTACCAATATGTTTTTTCCCCTTTCTTGTTAATGTGACAGCAATGTTTTTGAGACTGAAGAAACTAACTTTGGTCTCAATGTAGATATTTTCAAAAGGAACTAGTTTATCATTCCTCCTGAAACACCGGATAGGAAGTTTCAGGAAGAATATAATGAGCCCGATTCCATTTAATCAACAAATTTTACTTCACTGTGACCAGTGTAGAGAGTGACCCCCAACTTTTACTAATTCACTTATCCATGAACTGATTTTTTAACTAAAGACAAAGCAGTATTGCCAATATTACTGGTCATGCACAAACTGTGTACTCAGACCCTCGATCATGCTAGAGGCATTATTGGTGCCCAGTGGTTGTAGTTATAGAATGCTGTATTATTAAAAACCTCTTGCCATTTTTTGTAAGACTGAACCAGAGAAATTCATTTCCATTAATTTCAGTGGAGCAAGAGTATTCATTATTTGAGTATTTGGATTCACAAGAATGAATTAAAGCACACATTTCCACTCTTTGCGACAGGCAGGGCTCTGTCCCAATTCTCCGCCAATTACGCAGGTTCTGTACTACCATAGATCAAACCAAAGAACACTCAAGTATCATAAATATACATTTAGGTCAGACCAAATAATCAGTTTCTGACTCGACAGGCCAATTACAGTCTTTTTTTATGTATTACTTTTTAGGACCACATGGCCTGATATTTTTGTCGTTGTCATCTTTAGCCAAACTTCTTAAAACTATGGAAGTATTGTTTTCTTTTAAACTATAATCCTTTCATATTCCGTACTGCTTATCATACTGCTTATTCTCGTGAGAGTCGGGGGTGCTGCAGTTCATCCCAGCTAACTATGGGGTGGAGGTAGGTCCTTTTCCATCAAGCTGGTGGTTGTGCTTGTTCCGGGCAAATGAAATAATTATCCAGCAGTCATTGGTGACAGTTGGGGTGGGACTGCAGGACAACCAAACACTGTACGATGCAGGATAACTACAGGTACAATCATAATATTAAGAAATAAAACATTTCACATATTGTGAACATATGACCAGGGATGAAAGTGGGCCGGACCGGTCCAGTAAGCTGTTCCGGTAAAAGATTTGGGGCTGGGGCTGGAACGGGGTGGAACGGTGCTTTGATCCCGAAAATATGATGGCAACTGTCAAAACCCTATGTTAACAAATACCTGCCAGGGTGCCAGACACGGAACACATCTCCAAGAAGAAAACAATCTACTAATGTCAAATTGTGTAGCGTAATCCGTTTCAACCATTGTTTATGTATTCCACGTAGTTCTCACCAGCGGCTCTGTAAGTGTAGTTTGGCGAGTCGCGTCGATGTGCGCATGCACGCAGCAAACCACCCTGGACTCAGTTGTCAGTTCAATTGTCTGACATACTGATATGTGATAAGTATAGATAGTTAGCTCTGATTGGTTCAAATGCACGTTTTGTGGAACAACAACAAAAAGAGCAAGCTTGTTGAATTAATGTGATAAAAAAAAGGGCAAAGCCACGGAAAATTGATCTGATCTTTAAGATAAAAGGGAAAATTGTAGAGGCTTATTTATTTTATTTCATCTCGTTGTGTCTTAGTCATCCAAGACCCGTTTTTAGCTCGTTAGTGTCTTGTCATCATCGTGAAAAAAATTGTTCCTCAACTTAATATTTTCGTGATCATCACCACTGATGAAAACAACAATGGAACCAACAAAGCATTGCACGGGCACACTTGTTCTTTTAGTGGGAAAGGGGTGAAATAGACAGAGAACCATTCACACACACACAATCAAATCTATGGAAAATTTTGAGGGTTCGATCAGCCCACCATGCATGTTTTTGGCATTTGGGAGGAAGCCAGAGTACCTGCAGAAAACTCAAGCAGGTATGGAGAGAACATGCAAAATCTTCACAGGAAGGCCAGAGCCCGGGATTGAACCCTTGATCACAGAACTGTGAGGCTAATGTGCTAACCACTCTGCCCACGGTACCACCCTCATCTAAACATATTGTAAGAAAGTTGGATGGAGGAAAGAAGATTGAGAGGAGAGAGGAATGGGGTGGAGGACTAACCTTGCCCCAGGCCTCTCCCAAGGCCTGACGCTGTGTCGTGCACCTCAGCTCCTCAGCGCCACTTTGCTCTCCTTTACCCTTCTATTCTCTCTTTTGCCCTGAGACATGGAGCCAAGCTGTCCTCTGCAAGCTGCAACTGACTCAGTTGAGACAGCAGGCACCAGTACAAAAACCTTTTTGAAATCCCTTTCATCGTACTTCTGACCTCTGTGCCTTCGAGGACAAATTAGTTTGTTTAGTCCTCCTCTGCCTTTCAAATACAACTTTTCTGTTCATGCAAACTTTTAATGAAGATTTACCTCTTTGTTCATTCGACAGTGGATTTTGTTCAAAGACCTATGATTCAAGACAAAGTCTTTTGTTATGATTTTTTGGCTTTAAATAACAGAAGCTGCCAAATTGCCAGCCAGGTGAGCTGATTGTTTTGGCTCTAGTGCCATTTGGCGTAAGCTCGCCGCCTCCTATGAGTATCTCCACATTGGCCATGGGGAGTGTTCCACTGCTAAGCATCAACAAACCAGACCTTTTCTTGGCAAGTAATTCAGATTTAAAACACATCACTCTCTTTTTAAAGTGTTAATCCTTACCACAATATTGTTTTTACCAGGCCTTTAAACCATTGCCACAATTGGCCCCAACATCACATCACGATAGGAGAAGAAAGCAGTATCAGCAGCTAGTCGGTCACTTAAGCTACCACCCTTTAAGAACTTGTTCTTTTTTTATACAACAAAGCTGGCTCTTGCAGTTTATTGAAATGATATGATGTGTGTAAGGAACCATTTCAGCAATCAAGATATTTCAATAACTTTCATTCGCCCTTAGTTAATATTCCAAATGCAGACATCATTTGTGATCGGAACTTTTTGCATCCATCCATAGAATATTTAGTTCAGGGAGCAAATGACTGTGGTATATAAAATTTAGCATTAATCTATAGAGTTTACTGTGTGTGCAACGCTTCTTTTATATTTTAGTTTTATATTTTGTAGCGAACTGTAGAAGGGATTAATTTTTAACACGGGCATTTGTTGTGTGGAAATACAAAAAATTATGCTGAGTTAGATAATTCCCTGTACATTTATGTCATCAGTAACAGACAGGGATATTTCCTTTATGTCTGGATAATATTATTCACTGGCTAGGCCATCAGTATCAAACCTCAATATTTACCGTAATTTCCCGAATATAACGCGCACTTTTTCCCCCCCCAAATCAACTTGTAAACTCATGGTGCGCATTATAAACGGGTACATGGATGGAGACAGAAATATATATGTATTACATATATATATAAACCGATTTTTTTTCATTGACACGGCCACGTTGTGTTGAAGAAACGTATGCGGCGACCCGTTGCCGACCATTACGGTACGTGACGTCACAATTTTGTTTCGGTAATACTTCACTCTAATCGGCCGAATGATTTCGTCTGTGTTAAATTCTGCTTTTTTCACTCTTCATAAAGCACAGAATTTAGTTTCTTGAACTCATTTGAGTCGACGTTTATTGCAGCTTCGCAATTCGGGCCATAACAAATGTAAGGACACACACTTCCTGTGTCCGTCAACTATATCGGTCCCTCGGGAAGCTCAAACCCAAATAACAATAGTGCTTTTTGTTACTGTCGTGTTGACAGCGATGAGCGCTCTCGGATTTCCGACTTACGTTCTCACTTTCATTTTACCGTATCAATCCATGGAAGAAAGATTTATTCATCATGAGGAAACGAGCAAGTTATACAGCAGCCTTTAAAAGAAAAGTCACATCTGTTTTCTTTTCTCCTAGATTCTGGTAAGTTGGAGAAATTGTCAAATCATATTATTACAGTAAATATTGTCAGTTTACGGTAATGTTTTGAACTACCAATGTGCTATGCTTGTGCTGTGTTTCACCAGTCAGTAAAATGACATCTCTGTATCTGTACACGAGCTCTGTTTTCTTGTATTCTTATATTTATTGGTGCTAAAATTAGGGTGCGCGTTATAAACGGGTACAATAATTTTCCCTAGATTTTACAAGTAAATTTGGGGTGCGCATTATACACGGGTGCGCCTTATATTCGGGAAATTACGGTACTTGATGTGTGTTTTATACACCACACACACATATATATATATATAAATTATATATATATATAAATTTTTCAACCGACACCGATAATTTCCTCCTCGTTCCAACCGATAACCGATAATTTCAAGACGATAATTCTATTAAAATATTTATGTGAAATTTTAAATTATACACAAGAGAAAATGTTAATGTGCCAAAATATAATTTATTGCTCTTTTTTTTTTTCCAACATCAAATGCGAACAAGTAGTAAATGCCAACATCTAAATAAAGACATATTGCCTAACGTTGTGTAATGGTATACTTTTGGAACAATTACTCACTGTGTAAATCCCTAAGCTGCACAAAAATGCCTTTAACAGTAAGCCATTCCTAACATATAACATTACTACACTGCAAAAACACACCTCCTTAAAACTAGTTAAATTCTCTTGTTTTCAGTGTAAATCTATTGGAAATAAGTAAAATTATCTGCCAGCGCTTCAAGTATATTCCACTCAGATTTCTTGAAGAAAAATGGCTAGCTGAAAATAAGCTTAACAGCCTTATTTTAAACAAATTACTCTACTTAATCCTAAAAAAACTTGTCAGAAATGTTCTTTATTCAAGAATAGGTATGGTTCAAAACATTTTAAAGCGTTTTTTTCTTGATCTAGGTGAAAAATGACCTTTTTTTGTTTGTTTGTTTTTTAGATGCATGGAATTAATAAGCACAAATTGCAATACTTACTTCGAGTAAGTGGAATAATGTGGCGCATCCATTTTTTAACGAGTCTTTAACACTCAAAACTAGATGGGGAAAATTATTTGACTAGATTTAAGAAGAATGATCTATTTAAGACATAAATTTACAGCGTACTGAATGCATTACTGACTGGCTGACTTCCTTGCGAGTGTGGTTTGGTGCATGTTGAAATTATCATATAACCACTGTGCTGTCATGATAAGCATGCTTACTTGAAATCACATGTCCAAATGTTCGTGGTGAAAACTGATGTGATCGGCATGTTTTTACAGGAAGAATGGTGGTCGTATCAACTGCATTATTTTTTTATCCGTGGCTTGGGCTCACGGATCACTTCGGTAAAAAAAGTCTCTTGTCCGGCATCTCCTCCCGCCTGTGCCCTTCAGTCCGTCTGGCCACCGAATTAACACCTGCGCCAGGCCTCTGTCTGGCCATAGCGCTCGATGAGTTGAACTGGAGATGAGTGGCGGAGGCAGCTACGTTTGTATCGGATATCCGCCCACCCCGGTGGGCTCGCCGAGGCGTATTTGGGGCCTGGCTCTGCTCCGGATGGAGGCGTGCGCCTCGCATCCTGCACGCCTTGGGGGAACGCTCGAGAAACCAGGGTGTTCGCCGGAGGTCCAGCCGCCGGGGAACCGGGCTCAGCCCGCCTGCCCGCCCCGCCTAGGGCGAGGCGGTTGCGGTCTGCCGGACCGGCCAGAGCGGTGGGCTCTGTCGGAAGACAGCTTATTGTCCACTATCGGTCTCGTGCCGGTGTTTAGCCTTAGATGGAGTTCACCACCCGCTTTGGGCTGCGTTCCTAAACAACCCGACTCCGGGAAGGCCACAGCGTCTCTCCATCGTCACAAGCCCCGTAGTTTATCTTAGTTTATGTGTGTTTAGCTTTAGCAATCGCGCGAGCAGCAGCCTTGTATTTGTTCCAAAGATCTTTGTGATGCAGTTTTAAATGGCTGATCGTGTTAGTGGTGTTGAATGAGGACACTTTCTTTCCGCCTCGTGGAACTTCTGCATTGCATGTTTTGCAGATGGTGAGAGCGCAGTTTTTTTTCACACACGATAAATCCAGCCAGCCTAGTAACAGCCGCCATAATCTACAACAACTTCTTGTCGTGTAACTCCGCCTCCTCATCGCCTCCTCCCTCAGGGGCTTCAGAGAGGGGAGGGGTTGCGGAGGCGGCGTGTTGAAATCTTTGGTTGCGCACATTTGGAGGCTAAATCAAGTATATAATTATCGGATTGCATTATCAGTTGAATTTTATCTGGATTATCTGTGTGACGTCATGGTAAATGATGTTACACTTATATAGCGCCTTTCCACCTTTTAAGGCCCTCAAAGCGCTTTACACTGTCTCCTCATCTACCTACAGGTGACGCAGCACCAGGAACAACGTGGGGTTCAGTATCTTGCTCAAGGATACTTAGATGAGTTCATCAGGGGGGAGAATCGAAACCACAACCTCTGGGTTGGGGAACGACTACACTACCACTGAGCCACGTCATCCCCATATTTGCCATAATTGCCATTATCGGCCGATAGTTATAGGTAACTGATATTATCGTGCATCTTTAATATATAATATTGTTTTGTGCAACTTATACAAATTTAGTCACAGTATTACTCTTGTACTGCAACTGTAGAGCTCTTGTGCAGATCTTGGTTAAAAGAAAAAAATCCCCCGTTCATTCTTACCTTTTTTCCAAAGCACCCGTCTTGTTAACATAGCACTCATTTTACAGGAAAGTATTTTACTTTTTAAGTGTCTTCCAATTTAGAGGCTTGTCTTAACTGGAATTTAATATTGTGTTTAGATGCTCAGTTAGATTTGTAATTACTCCTCAGGCATGATTGCGTTTATATTGGCTAAGTTCATTAATACTGCGGGACCCCGATCTATGGCGAACCATGCAGTAAAAATGAAATTAAACTCTGAACACGAGGCTCCTGTGGGTTTGGGAGGAAACTGTGTGACCTAAATGATGGATTAGGCTGAGACTGTGAATTGTTACATCCAGTAGTTAACATTTTTATAATGTGCTGATTTGTGCTCATTCAAATTATATGAATATGTCGTTTTCGGGCTAACTTTTTAGGCAGAAAACAATCCATTTTGGCTGACTTTCACGTTTGAAAGCACTGTCTCTTCTCTTCCAAAGAATCATGCGTAACCTGAACCAGTACTTGGTAAGGCTTTTATTTTGAAGTTGGTCCACAACTGCAGTAATGTCCCTACTTCCTCCTTCTTCCTTGCTACTACCCAATACCTGTTATGGGAGCGCTCACAGTGTTTAAAATAAGAAAACATTGTGAAGCCTCAGATAATAGTCCTAACCATGCGAAAGCCGATGGACAGTTCAACAATCGATGCGTCTCTGGATTTGTAGCTGATTTTGTATTGATTAAATAGTTTGCTATTGATATGTTTCTTGTATCTCTTGACTTGTCAAACGGTGTTGATGATTGACCTGTTAGCCAAACACCACATATTCATTTGGTTCCAACCACAAACTTTGATAATCTGAAGAAAAGCTCGGACAACAACTTTCCAAATTGAGAACCATCAAAAAATAACAAGGAACGAGCAACGAATGGCATACAAACAGAGGGCGGGTCCAATCACACCAGCATGCACAAGGCATCCAGAGACGTGACGACTTTTGACTAAATTATTTAGTCTTTCTGAAGGGGGCCGAGAGGTGGGACATTGTCCGAGGGCGGCATCAGTCTTGTAAAGGGCAAAAGAGTTTGTGGTCGCTGTGGTCACGGCAATACTGATTATCTTCTGTTAGCTTTAGCCGGGAGTGGGCGCGACGTCATCTTAGAATGTTATCGCCATTAGTTATCACATGGTGATGGTCTGATGTTGTTTGGTCAACTGTCAGCATACTGGCCTGTTCTTATTTGAAAGAAATAAAGGCAGACATGTCTAATTGTGATTAAACCATGTTACAGAAAAGAAATAAAATTGGCTTGTAATCATTTTGTTTTGCTTGGGTCCAAACTAAATCAAAAAGTGTCACTAATAAGGGAAAAGTTTGGTTTTGCTAGAGGCTATATTCAAAATTTGCGATTTTACGTCCTAGTTAAGCAGAAAATATTTTTGTTAAATGTCATTTTTTCATGTTTCAGGTCAAACTGCCTATAAAATGAGTAAAGTGTACCCCCCATATATACAACCATTAGAATGTAAAATAGAAGTACAAAGTCGTCCAAAACAGAAAGAAAACAGAGTAGAAGAAAAAATGTTTTTAGATGTCAATGCGACGAAACATACCACGAAATACCACTTAGAACTTGGGAACATAATATGTGTTACATCAGGGGTCTCCAACCTTTTTTGCACCACGGACCGGTGTGATTTGGGTCTTTTTTTCCACGGACCGGTGTCCTGTCAAATTTTGCAACCTTATAAAATTTTGCTCCCAAAGCTTTTGTGGCGGTGAAAAAAGCTCTCTTTTATATTCAGTTGGACTCTCAATGTTATCCAATGGTGCTAAAAAACTATTTACATCATAAACATACATGTGCAACACGGAAATGGCGTATATTAATGCTTAACGACACGGCAAAGTCGTTAAGTGAGAGGGCTACGTGCAGTTGTTGTGTACACCTAACATGGCAAACGTAAGTTAATATTCCTTTCTTTAAAGAAAGTTTGTAGTATGTACTTTGGAATCGCTGCATTCGCGGTCCTTTTTAAAGTTACGCACATGCCAACTTTGTCAGAACACCGGCAATGTGCGGCAGAAAAATACAGCAAATATAAAATAGCCTTTGATTTTAGCCCCGTCGTGTTAAGTGCAGGGAAAAAATACAACTCACCCGCTGAATCAGTGGGAGGCCTGAGTTTGTTTCATTGAGACGAGATGGTCCCAAGATGGGAGAGTGAGAGAAGCTAGCATCACAAATACACGATGTTGGAAATTGTAGCACAGTTTTCAGCGCGCTCCTAGCGATGTCAGGATATTGCGAAATGACTTTAATCCAGAATTTTGGTAGAGTTGTTGTCTCAAATGTACGTTTAAGTCGCCGTGATTTGCGATCTCTACAAGCTGATATTCCTGTTCCACAGACATGCTCGAATAACTCGGTTTATTCACATACGGGTCACGAATTCACCCTTCGCAGTTCGTGGCTCTTTAGTGATTGGGAAGTAGCATAAATTTTGTTTTCTTCGAGGTTGTTGGCACATCTTCTGGCTCGTCAGGTTCCCTTTTCCCCGTAAAAAGTCTGTGCAAAGATGTCTGTTATTCAGTCATTCTAGTGTGGGGGCTAATTATTTCCGGGAAGAAATGTGATTGGTGACGACCTACGTCATACGTTATTATCGAGTCCAAGTGCGCATAGATATACAAAACGAGATTTAGTGCTAACAGCACAATCAATGCATTTCTATGACGACCTCCTATCCTGTAGTTGTATATCTAGAGTAGACAGGGATATTGGTGTGTTAAGCGGCACAGGCCAAAGTCAATTGGCCAGAATGCAGTCGTTAATAAATTATTTATTATTTCTACGCGGTCTGGTACCAAATGCGCCGCGGACCGGTACCGGTCGTTGAGGACCCCTGTGCTACATGGTGTTATTGGTTAGCATGTTGGCAAAAATACTATTTCCCTTTAACGGCAAAAATCTATTTTTTTCAGCTCTACAATATGCGGTTCAATATTTTATTTTAAGCAAATATTTTTGACTGCAGGACTAATGTGGACATACATACATTTCACACCTCACTTATACTTTCATGGGGACTGTTTACAGATTTTATTGCAGTGCAAATTACCTAGTTATTTGGAGTACATGGAAAAAAAAATACTGTTATAAAAAATAGACAAAACTGGGTTTAATTTATTCTTCTCCCCCTTTCGGCTCTGATTCCATTCGTTAGTGCCCTTCAGTGTACTTCCAAAGATGGCTGCTGGTCCAGCGATTGCAGCCTGAAAGTCCGAAAAGAGGCCCAGATGCATTGACAACTCCCTGAATAATTTAGTCATGCATTCCTCTAGTGTGTTCGGGCAGCACCTGCATCTGGCGCTTTCACTTTCCTTTGTCATCCTCTCTCTGGATCATTCGTTTCCTCTGGCACTTTTATTTTCTCCTGGCACTTTATGGAAGCTCAGGTCGTTCAGTCTTGCTGTCGATGCTGCAAATCCACTGTTGCCACGGTCAGAGAATGTAAAGGCATTTTCTCTGCTTGATGAGTTCAAAAATTAAATTAAACGAATGGGCAAGCCTGCCAGTTCAGTCACACCACCTAGGTGGAATATGTGACACGTTTTGTGTAAGAATTACAACATAAGACTGCACTAAAAGCTTGTGATTCAACTTAAAATGGCATTTACCTATTTTCTTTCTCATTTGATTCACAAGCTTACTAGAAAAAATGGTGAATTAGTCAATTTTTCCCCTAATCGATCCTGCCGGTAATTTTCTTGAATTTACCTGCCAGAGTCTAATCCATTATAGAGAAGCTTGTCATTAATTGTTTGGCTTTTGTTCAAACACTAATCCTTTTGCAGTCTGTTGCACTTGTCAACAATTGGTTGTCTGCCATTTAATGATGCAGTCTTACAATTTGTAATGGCTTCTAATGTGACTGTATGTGTGTGTGTGTGTGTGTGTGTGTGTGTGTAGTCTTTCTGAAGGCGGCCTTTCATCCCCTCGTCATTACAGCAAGCACGAGAACAAGCAAAAAAATAATAAAAATATAAAATAACACTGTGACATTGAATGTTTTGAGATATTTTTTTCCATTAGAGTGATCTGAGTATGCTTTGCTTCACCTGTCTACATGAAAGGACAAATAGTAGTGAACTTGCCACAATATCCCTTTAAATGTCTCCAGTTGTGTTAAAATTATCTCATGAAACATTTTATGTCCAAATGTTATCAAATACTTTTAATGGTGTTAAATTCTGCCAGATTGGAGAAGTCGGGTGTCTAGTGTTTCAGGGTTAGGTGTGATGCAGTTTTTATTTGACTATGGCTCGTTTTAGTGTTTTTTTTTCTTTCTTTTAAATTGATATTTGACATACAAACAGGTGAGTTTATGCTAATTCTAATTTTAATGTCTACATAATACTTACTTCCTCTACAATCCTATTGTAGGGGTGTGCCATCTTAGGCACCCCGCGATTCGATTCGATTAAGATTCAGGGTACTACGATTCGATTATTGAACGGTGATCATGGTATTGACGATGATCACGATGTTCACGATTATGGATGCATCATACATTATAGCCAAACAAATTTATGTCCATTATTTATTTAAAATATCCTAATGATCGAACAGGAACGATGGAAACATGCCCATACAACAAAAAGCTGCTCTTAAACTTTTTTTTTTTTTTTTTTGCAAGAAAGAGCAAAACATTTTAAAGGCAGGACTTATTTCTCAACATGCCTTTACAACACACAGCTGACCTTGAGATGTTCTTTTTCACAAGAAGGTGCAAAAACATTAGCTGTTTCAAAGGCAGTACTTATTTCTCTCAACAATACAATAAAACTTACACTGGTGGAATGAATTCCACATTTTCTGGTGACAAACAAAGTGTCTTTAGAAATAAGACTTTTTTTTTTTTTTACCAATATACTTTGTTTTCACACATTTCTGTACCATTTCACATGTTTGTAGTGTGACCGCTGGATTAATCCTGCTTTTAAACATTCTGCATCTGGAATAACTTTTGTACACCACCAAAAACGCACAACTCTACATGTCAGCAAAGTCACTAATTAGCATAGCTCTTAACTAGTAACATCTCAAATGGTAAATGGTAAAATACTTGTATTGCGCTTTTCCACCTTTCAAGGGTCTCAAAGCGCTTCACTCTACATCGCCATCCACCTACTGGTGACGCAGCACCAGGAGCAATGTGGGGCTTGCTCAGGGATACTTAGGCGAGTTCATCAGGGCGGAGACTTGAACCCACAACCTCTGGGTTGGGGGACAACTACTCTACCACTGAGCCACCCCCCACCCCTCCCCCCCAAAAAACAAAACAAAACGAAAAAAAAAAAAACAATAAAAGCTAAATAGTACAAGAGGGTTTGTGTATTCACCTCTGATAGACGGACATTGGACTAGGGACTTTTTTCAATCAACTTGAACCTACTGCTGGACAACTGAAAGACAAGGAGCAACGAACTACTGTATCTCTTCCCCTCTCGCTCTAAAAAATAACGAGCACATAAGGAACACAAAGTGCGACCGCTGGATCCCTGCCTGTCTCATACACAAATTTATTTTCGAGTCTTTTGAAAAGGAGTACCGTAATTTCCCGAATATAAGGCGCACCCGTGTATAACGCGCACCCCAAATTTACTTGTAAAATCTAGGGGAAATTATTGTACCCGTTTATAACGCGCACCCTAATTTTAGCACCAATAAATAGAAGAATACAAGAAAACAGAGCTCGTGTACAGATACAGAAATGTCATTTTACTGACTGGTGAAACACAGCACAAGCATAGAACATTGGTAGTTCAAAACATTACCGTAAACTGACAATATGTACGTAATATGATTTGACAACTTCTCCAACTTACCAGAATCCAGGAGAAAACAAAACAGATGTGGCTTTTCTTTTAAAGGCTGCTGTATAACTTGCTAGTTTCATCATGATGAATAAATGTTTCTTCCATGGATAGATACGGTAAAATAAAAGTGAGACTAGAAGTCAGAAAACCGAAAGTGCGCATCGTTGTAGACTAACAAGAGGAACTATTGTTATTTGGGTTTGAGTTTCCCGAGGGACAGATATAGTTGACGGACGCAGAAAGTCTGTGTTGTGTTACATTTGTTACAGTCCGAGTTGCGGAGCTGCAATAAACGTTGACTCAAATGAGTTCAAGAAACTAAATTACGTGCTTTATGAAGAGTGAAAAAAGCAGAATTTAACACAGACGAAATCATTCGACCAACCAGAGTGAAGTATTACCGTGTAACGAGTTATAACAGAATTCACCGGCGGAACTTATGTTGGCACGTTGTATAGTTCCCGGGGGGAGGTATTTTGTTGAGGGAACAACCGGAAAGATAGTTATATTCCGCGGGTTGCATGTGAGACAGACATTGCTACCATATTTTGTTGCAGCCTAAATGTCAATAAAGCAACGCGGATTAGCTCCGTTGTTTGATACTCCGCCTCCGACTCCTTCCCTCCTCGCCACGACCGAAACAAAATGGTGATGGTACCGTAATGGTCGGCAACGGATCGCCGCATACGTTTCTTCAACACAACTTGGCCGTGTCAATAAAAAAAAATCGGTCTTTTTATATGTAATATATTTATATTTTTGTCTCCATCCCTGTACACGTTTATAATGCGCACCATGATTTTACAAGTTGATTTTGGGAAAAAAATTGCGCGTTATATTCGGGAAATTACGGTTAAATTTCTCGCTCAGTAACTAGCTGCATCCATCATAACGTTGCGCGTGCGTCCGTTAAAGGTGTTTGGGCGCAGACGTGTCTTGAATTTCGTTCCGCTACTTGTGGCTGTGATAAAGTTATTAGGGAAAATCATCGTTTTTTAACATTTATGAATCATAATCGAATTGTCTCATGTCGAATCGCGATGCATCTAATAATGAATTTTTGGAACACCCTTAATTGCCAGTGGATTGCTTTGCATTTGCTTTGTCCATACTCTTGCCTTAGGGTTTTGTGTCCAATTTATCCCATGACACTCTAGAATATTTTTGTTTAGGTTTTATTGTTCGTTTCTCCTCAATAGTAACCCGAGTGAAGAGAACTAACCCCTAACCCGATGCCGGAGGAGACGACGATATAATTCATAGATTTTATATAAATGCAGGCAGAGTCGTTGATGCTTTTGTGTCTGAGCAAACCTTACCTGTTGCCACTGCTGATGCATATTAATCGATATTGCAACAGCCATTCACCCCGTGGCATCAACTCAACGAGTACTCGAAAACAACACCAGAACGGGCACAGTGCACCTCTTGCATAAAACAGCCTGGTGTCATCTGTGAGATGCATTTATAGTTTTTAAAAGAGAGAGATGTTTCTTGATCTCATTAGTGATTTTTTAAATTTTATTTTATTGCAATTTTCACCCATGGCTTTACAACTCACTTTATAGGATAAATATTTGTTTGTTTTATATGCGAGTGATATTCCAAGGAAGGAAGTGACACAACACTCCCCTCTGTTATTAATGTACCATTGTATAGAGTGGATATGTTATGCTAGCAAAATGTCTAGATATCCTAGTTCTCTTAGTATTTAAACAGATAACCTGAGTCTTTCTTTAAGGAATGATAAGATCCTGATCTTACGATACTTTTTTGGGAGAAATTTAAAATCACCTTTGTCACAGACACCTCAGCAGTCCTCTGGAAAGGAAGGGGCATATTTTCAAAAACTGGCCCAGTACTGGTACAAGGCTTCTTAAGTCTCACACATTGAGCATGTCGCTCATGCATTTCAGGTCATTCTCACACCTTTTGCCACACCTGGCAATTTTCACACCTCAAAAATATAACTCAACCTGTGTGGCCTGCCATATGACCCTCAAAATAAATTCGAACTAGTATTTATTCTGGGCACGCAACACAAATATATTGCTTTTATTTTGAAAAGACAAACAGATAGGTATTTGCTCACATGTGAAGCACTTGCATGCAGAGCACGGGCAGGATATCCCTAAAATGCAGGAATATTGCGAAGAGATGATGGCCCGCTACCACTACTGTGTCATTGCTATATTGACGCACTAAACGCCACGTCTTAACAGTATTAGTGGGTGGACATAGTTTGTTGTCAGCTGTGATATGTACGCCCACTTAAAGAGCATACGACACGAGAAAAAAAGTCTTAAATGGCATTATTATGTGAATTAGAATCATATTTTGAGACGATTCGACTATATACAACAATTTAGCAAAGCGCAGATGACGAGAAATTAGTCTTTTAATCTTCCGGTTAGCCACGCCTACCATTATAGGGCTTTAGCGTCCCCAACAGGTGGATGACGTCAGCGGTAGACTGGGCTCATCGGTTTTACTTTTCAGCCCATTGAGGGGGAATTATTCAGAACGAGGAAAACGCGACGAAGAGAGCCGCAAAATGTCATTGTTTCAATCTCTCTACTCCAATATTTTTACAGGATATTCTTTTTATCCAAGTATTTTTCCCCAATAGCTATAGACCCTACCCACCGACGTCACAAAACCATGTGCTCGCTGTATGGTTCCGCCCACTTGTCCGTCATTTTGTCTCTGTATTAGCATTGGTTTCAATTGATCGAGGAATTTAAAATGCATTTCATGGAAGACCCGGTGCTTTCTGATGCCGTTAACTCACTGGATGTGTTGCATAAAAGACGTTATGTGGAAAAGCTTCGTTCTATACAGTCGCCAGATCCATATTTGATGCCCAAATCGATGTTTTTCGACCCACTGTCTTCGCCCTGTCTGCCTGACATCTGCTACGCTGATATTTACAATTATCTTGTCCACACAAAATCAGCCTATTCTCACGAAAATTTGAAAAACTTCAAGAGCTTGGAGGCTTATAAATACTTCGTTGCTGGTTGGGTGAAACAGGTCCTCGTCCACGAAAATTCGGCAGGAATCTATCTTGTGCTTGGAAAGGTGAGTTACGAAATTTTCAATTCAAAATCTTTTGTTATTGCTAACATCCACTGTCAAGTCTAATGTATTTCATGTCGTTTGTCAATGGAGTTAAGGCTTTTAATGTTTATATGGTTTAGCAATAGCACTCTCACTACATACATACGTGTGTGTTGTCGGCGATTAGCCTAGCAATGATCTTAATTGTGGTTATTTGTCAGCCCAAAACCCTCTAAGTATATCTTAAATGCATCTTACCGGATATAAAATGACTACTACATAGTCTGTGGTGATTTTTTGGTGCCCAGTTTTCACGTCGAATTGCAGCCGTCCATTTCGCTCTCCTCTTTGGATCCCTCGGAATACGGTAAAACTTCAAGTCTCTCCTTCCATCTTCTCGGTTAGTGCAACCAACAGCCACACACGCCTTCACCATTTTGATTATTAATGTTAAGGAGCAGAAAAACACGCCGTAAATAGGAGGAATGTACGTAGCCGTAACAGGTTAACACTATGTTTTGACGGACAATTGGGCGGTACCATTCAGGAGAGCGGAGTTGTGACGTCACGTGGGTAGGGTCTATATAAATGGCTTGAGAAGGACCAGTCAGCCCATCGAGGGGGAACTATTCACAACGAGGAAAACACGACGAAGAGAGCGGCAAAATATCATTCTTTCTGTCTCTTTACTTCAATATTTTTACGGGATATTCTTTTTATCCAAGTATTTTCCCCAATTGCTAAATAAATGGCATGGTCATGACAAATAACAGTCTTGTGCTGAATGGAATATGAAATAATAAAAATGCATTTATTCAGGATGACATGGCAAAATTACTCCATAATGCTCAAAACTGTCGACTTCACCTTTACTGTCGCACCTCCCGAACGATATTTTATGACACCTAAATCGGACATATGTCATTTCCCTTCCCCAGCTTCGGAGAATGTAAACAAACCAGAAGGCGTGACAGCTAACCCGAACCGAGTGATGTTTCAAAGTCTTCGAAGCGGAAAATCACACATAACTAGCCTGGATTATTTGACATGACGACCCGGTTGTCGATTGTCTTCGTGGATCGGCAAACCGGCCGGCGGAGAGCAATTTACAGTTCGTTCCCCGGAGGAGGGTGGATGCAGTTGTTGTGCAGCTAACGTGCTGCTGCTAATGAGCATTAGGAGAGCTTTTTACATGCCTATCAATGATCAAACGTAAGTAGTCCTTTATTTAAAGGAAGTTTGTAGTGTTTACTTTGTAATCGCTGTATTCGTATTTGACATAATACAAAACAAGATGTTTACTCACTTCCTCGTAAGTCCAATGGTCCCACAGTAAATATCCACGGTGAATGGGAACCTTTTGAAACTCCAAAAAGGCGCATACGCCTCTCCCTCATACAGAATGATTTTTCTGCAGCCGTTTGGCTGGCGTGATGCGAAAAATAAACGTATTAATCCGCAAAATCAGCTGAATCCTTCGTCCTCATACACAACAGTACACTGTAGCGTGAAGAGGACGTCTTCTACCGTACACGTCACAGCGCCCTCCTCCTCAATGCAAGACCGAAGCCGGAAGTCACTCATTTTCATGGCGCGGGATTCAAAAAACTAAATAATAGGGATGGGAATTGATAGGATTTTTACGATTCCGATTCCATTATCGATATTGCTTAACGATTCGATTCTTTATCGATTCTCTTATCGATTCTAATTTGGGGAAAAAGAACAACAAACGTTTTGATTGGCATTGAGTTTGTTTAATCAGAACTCACAACCTTACAAACTCACAACGAGATCAAAAGAGGCCCAAAGCCTCAATGTTAACTGTGGCAATAAGTGGCAAATACACAAGAATGTGTAACATTTTACTGAAACATTTATCTAATAGAAATAAAAAATATTGGTATATATTGGGAGATAGGTTGTTGTTCTGCGTTTGGCAATATGTGTTAAAGCAGGGGTCCCCAAACTTTTTCCTGTGAGGGCCACATAACTTTTCCCTTCTCTGATGAGGGGCCGGGGTCAGTTTGTAACAAAAAAAGTGTGACGATTGCAGAAGTGCATAAATGTAAAAAAATATTGTTTTTCAGAAAGCCACAATCAAATAACCCTTTCTGGATTCTTCACGGAATTAAAGTAAATAAAATAAAAATAGTAATATAATAATAATAATTAATAATAAAAACACTATTAATTAAATAGATAATAACCAAATAACCCGCTCTGAATTCTTCAAGGAAAAAGGCCAGGAAATAAATAACACGATTGAGAAAAAAAAAAATTCAAAATGGCCGGACCAAATGTGGAGGCGGGCCGTATTTGGGCCGCGGGCCGCAGTTTGGGCACTCGAAGAAATGCCGTATCCAAGCGAGTGAGCGTGCGAAGTGAGAGAGGGAAACACTTCTACGAGCCTACGTTCTTTGTTAATGTTAATATCTACAGAGGCAACGCCTGTATGTATAATCTTTTGTGTTGTTGTTGTTGTGTTTCCACTCGCGATCGGACACTTAAATTCTGTTGTGTAGTGGTTTGAACGATGTGCTAATGCTAGCGAACGAATGCTAACCATACTGTTATTAGCAGCTAATCATCGCTGATTTACGTTGATGCAAACCTGTTTGTTATTGGGGACGAAATTGATTTGTTTCATTTCTATTTTTAGTTTCACTCTTCAAGTGATGGTTGAATAAAGTCAGCAAATTATACCAACGTCTTCTGTATCGTCATTTCGGAGTTTAGCTAGCTGTATAGCTGTCTCGGTGAGGACAGTGCAGTCTATTCCCTCCCGATGCAGTTATCTCCACCTTGCAATGACTGCAAGTCGCTTTGTTGTCATTTTTCCTCGTGAAGTGAAGACACACTTTCGAGCGTTTGAAACTACGTGCTGTCATTGTTATGTTTATGGCTGCAGTGCTCGTGCTTACCCGTCGTAACCTTTCATTTTCACACTCTTTCCTGGTGAAGTGTAGTCCAACTTTGGAGCGAGTGGTTCTTGGCGCCATGCTAGTTTGATGCGTCTGGACAACAAGACACGTCACGACGCAATACGCGTCTTTAGGAATCGTTAAAGGGATCGTTAAGGCTTTTTCATTGTGATGTCGAGGCCTCGAAACACTCGGAACCGGTTCCGAATTGGAATCGGATTTCGATTCCCATCCCTACCAAATAAAAATAGCGATCGCTTCCACACACATCCAAGCGGTCCATATCATTCAGGGGCATAAAATACCGCGTGTATTATGAAATAAACATGCTTTTTCGTGTCACAGGCACTTTAAACACACTATTTAAGTTCCACACATCATCATACATGATTTTTAGTCTGGGCCCCCTACAGGCCAGAACCCAGGTGCATTTGCACCGCCAGCACCCACCCCAAGTCTGCTACTCTGTTCGTGCTGTGGGTGAATTTCCATCCAAGTTTAGTAACCTGCACCATCCACAAGAGGCCTAGTAAAACAGACTTGAGAGAAAAGTCTGACTGAGAGCCTTTTAGTATCATCTTGGTTTTAATGAACTACGTTTTATACTTTCATGTGTTTATAGGGGATTATTGTATAATTGGCCTGTTTATGTGTTGTGCAAAGTACAAGTACTTAAAAGAAGTGGATATGCTGGTGTGATGCTTGACATAAGTCAGAGGGGGTTCTCCATTTAGTTGTATTTTTCTGCCATCAATTTGTATTAATTCCCTTACACCAGTTTGTCTTTTTCTTTAATCACATGTGTTTGCAGTCAAAGGTTCTGAGACAATTTATCATCTTACTTTTCTTATCTTACATAGTGAGGCACTTCACCATTCTTTCACCATTTAAAATTTTGACAACGAGTGTAAATGTGGCTTGTTTGCTTTTCCCACGTTCTTCACAGATAGCTGTTAAGAATTAAGAGCCACTCAGTCAACAAGCCTGTTAACAATTTATATTTTAAGCAGCTATTTTTTTTCTGGAAAGTAATATTAGATTTTTCTTCAAAAGGCGGATCTTGATCCATCAATTTTATCCCGCTTATCCGAGGCTGGGTTGCAGGGACAGCAGCTTCAGCAAGGAAGCCCAGACTTCCTTCTCCCCAGCCACTTGAAGTGGATCCTGTGAACCTATTTATCGTAATGCCCAGTAATAAGACATTGACTTCCAATATTGTTTTTTGCTAATGTTTGCTGACCTAATTCGTGCCAAATTGCTTTTGCTTTTTTTTTTTTTTTTTTTTTTTTTTTTTTTTTTTTTTTAAGTAGTGTGTTTGCATATTAAATGTGTCCTTTCAATTCTTGCTCGTGTGTTTGGCATGTGAATAGATATGCACACAACCTGTCTGCATTTTTGTTTTTTTTATCAACACAAAGGGAATAAAAACTTGCCTGATGCCAAGCTGTATTAAATCTTAGGTTGAAAACAAAGTTGTTAGAAGATTGTTAGGAGGAGGAGCAGGAGGGAGAACTCATTTCAGTAAAGGTTTGCTTGGAAAAATGGAAAATTGGAAATTTGTCTGGAAAATTTCCAAAGTATTGGTCCTCATGTGTTTTCCAACTACATCTTTACCATAAGTGTCAGTTTGTATTTCCTTTTCAGATCACTTCATTTGAAATCCTATCACTGTGTCAGGGGTGGAATATATTATACTGTATATAATAGTTGTTCTATGAATTGTCATTTCTTTCGGAAGGATAGATACACTGATCTTCTATATAACATCACACATCATCAAAACAGAACAACGTCCCCTATTTGATTAAATATGGTGCAGCTCGCATGAGATCATATGTGATAGCAGCAACCACAAGTACTGTCCAGCTGAAATTTAAGGCCTTAAAACAAAGCTTACAGGTCCATCGTACTTGACGTTAAATGACCATGGATCTAGCGATACCGATGTTCACACATTGCTGTAAATGTGTATCCTACATCTTTGCCAACATACCACACACTTTTCCCACATGTCATGGACCCTTAAGGCTCAATTAGACTCCTAATGGTCTCAGTGGCACCAACTGTATTTTCAGTGTCTGCGCCATGACTGTAAGGTTTCTGTATTTAGAGTTTGACATCATTTCTTAATTCACCTTCTGACCCTTTTTGATAACTTCATCTTTCATCTTAGAGATTTGTGCAGCCCCTAAGGTATTTTTTGGGAGAATTCAATGTGGATGTAGAGACCTGTCTTCTCATGTTATTTATGTTGCATTAACACCCAATTATAGTTTATAGGTACTCACTTTTTACAATTTGTTATTGTCATCAAGGTGTTATGGTAAGTCTCCTTGACAATAAATGTGGAGGAAGGGATTTCCATCCAGGATTAACACAGATATGCGATCATGGCTCAACCACACTGATAATGGTATTTTTGAACACTTCCCCTCTTGAGATTTTGTACAATACATGATTTTAATATTTATTTTCAATAAATGAAAATGAATTAATTAAAATATATCAATCTTTTTTTTTTACATTAGGCTTAATCTTCGAGTTAATGAGGGTTTATTTAATCAGTGGAGTTGAGTCAACAAATTCGGTGTAGTTTGTTAGTTATTTGTTAGTTTCAGGGCTCAAAAATTATTAACTTAGGCTTTAAGTTCAGAATTTTTGACACTAGGCTTAATTTCCGAGGTAGTGGGGGTTTAATTAGTTTTTGGAGTAGGTTTCAACAAATTCTGTGGAGTTTTTTAGTTATTTGTTAGTTTGAGGGTTCCGGAGTGGCTAAGCTAGTGCGGGTCAATTGGGCCGACTTAGCATGCCAATAAAAAACAACATATGCACACATGAAAATCATCGATGGCCCATGCAATCAATAGTGTTGGCTATGTTTTCAGGATAAAGTTATTAAAACTTACCATTGCATATCAATAATTGCAGTATGAACAGCAACATTTGTCATCCAGAAGCTCAGCAAAGGAGCAGGGCCGAGTGATAGCACATTTTTTTTCACCGCTGATTTTTTTTATGTCGTAGCCAGCAGCAAGTAACCAGGTTATATTGTTCCTCGTTCTTGATAGGGAATTTGTGGAAACTTTCCTTTGCCCATTTCTTCTGTCTGTTTCCACAGCGTCTAAATGCACATTTCACCATGTTGCCGCCCGTCAGTTAACTCAGCGCATTGATGCTGCATTTGAGGAAGGTGGGAAGTGAGATTTTCCAACCTCTGATCCGGAAAAACATCATTAGAAGTAGGGATGTCCCGATCCAGGTTTTTGCACTTCCGATCCGATACCGATATTGTTTTGCACTTCCGATCTGATACCGATACTGGCCGGTACCGATACCGGCCTATCTAAGCATGTATTAAAGTTAAAAGTTATTTAGCCTCCTTACTTAGTTGTCAGACTCATGTTGAAAAGGGTTTTAGTACTCTTGATAACAACTAGCCCGCTGAATTAGGTGAGTTTGAATAACACACAATGGTTGGTAACAAGAAACTGACCTGTTTATTCAGTGACAAACACAAAACATTCTAAATAACAAACAGAAATGGCATAGTCAGTCAGTAAAACGTGCAAATAATATTGTAAACTGTCAGTGGAAAATCCCTTAAATCCCCTAAGCTATTAGATGCGTTTAATGTTTCGTGCATTAGTTACAAAAATTGTATAAAAAGCCTCTCAGGTTTAAATAAACGACTATTTCAGTATCAAGTTAACATTTTAAAACAGTCAATAAAATACTCAAGTCCCCATTCTGTATCAGCAGCTTTAAAGTGCATGTGACACGAAAAAGCATGTTTATTTCATAATACACGCGGTATTTTATGCCCCTGAATGATATGGACCGCTTGGATGTGTGTGGAAGCGATCGCTATATTTATTTAGTTTTTTGAATCCCGCGCCATGAAAATGAGTGACTTCCGACTTCGGTCTTGCATTGAGGAGGAGGGCGCTGTGACGTGTACGGTAGAAGACGTCCTCTTCACTATACAGTGTACTGTTGTGTATGAGGACAAAGGATTCAGCTGATTTTGCGGATTAATACGTTTATTTTTCGCATCACGCCAGCCAAACGGCTGCAGAAAAATCATTCTGTATGAGGGAGAGGCGTATGCGCCTTTTTGGAGTTTCAATGGGGTTCCCATTCACCGTGGATATTTACTGTGGGACCATTGGACTTACAAGGAAGTGAGTAAACATCTTGTTTTGTATTATGTCAAATACGAATACAGCGATTACAAAGTAAACACTACAAACTTCCTTTAAATAAAGGACTACTTACGTTTGGTCATCGATAGGCATGTAAAAAGCTCTCCTCATGCTCATTAGCAGCACGTTAGCTGCACAACAACTGCAGCCACCGTCCTCCGGGGAACGAACTGTAAATTGCTCTCCGCCGGGCGGTTTGCCGATCCGCAAAGACAATCGACAACCGGGTCGTCATGTCAAATAATCCAGGCTAGTTATGTGTGATTTTCCGCTTCGAAGACTTTGAAACATCACTCGGTTCGGGTTAGCATGTCAGCTAGCTGTCACGCCTTCTGGTTTGTTTACATTCTCCGAAGCCGGGGAAGGGAAATGACATATGTCCGATTAAGGTGTCATAAAATATCGTTCGGGAGGTGCGACAGTAAAGGTGAAGTCGACAGTTTTGACCATTATGGAGTAATTTTGCCATGTCGTCCTGAATAAATGCATTTTTATTATTTCATATTTTATTCAGCACAAGACTGTTATTTGTCATGACCATGCCATTTATTTAGCAATTGGGGAAAATACTTGGATAAAAAGAATATCCTGTAAAAATATTGAAGTAAAGAGACAGAAAGAATGATATTTTGCCGCTCTCTTCGTCGCGTTTTCCTCGTTGTGAATAGTTCCCCCTCAACGGGCTGACTGGTCCTTCTCAAGCCATTTATATAGCTATTGGGGAAAAATACTTGGATAAAAAGAATATCCTGTAAAAATATTGGAGTAGAGAGACTGAAACAATGACATTTTGCGGCTCTCTTCGTCGCGTTTTCCTCGTTCTGAATAATTCCCCCCTCAATGGGCTGAATAGTAAAACCGATGAGCCCAGTCTGCCGCTGACGTCATCCACCTGTTGGGGACGCTAAAGCCCTATAATGGTAGGCGTGGCTAACCGGCAGATTAAAAGACTAATTTCTCATCATCTGCGCTTTGCTAAATTGTTGTATATATTCGAATCGTCTCAAAATATGATTCTAATTCACATAATAATGCCATTTAAGACTTTTTTTCTCGTGTCGTATGCTCTTTAGACTACATTCAATTCATTTAATTTTGCAAATCAACTGTTAAAGTTGTTAAAATTGCTCCCGTTATTCCATAATTTTCCTTCTGTCTACTTTTGACATGTGAAAGTTTTAAAACTGTTTTGAAGATATTCAAGTCAAGATTTTGCCGATTTAGGAGTATTTTAGATAAAAAGTTAATTAGGTTCGCTTGGAAGGTTCACTACAACAGCATACAAGGGAAGTCTCCTGTTTTAAGATGGCGGCTGTTTACTAACGCACCTAGTTTTCAATGCATGTGTTGCCAATGCTGTCGACTCTGTCATTGTGCATCTAGTTCTTCATACATATGATATCCGTTTCTCATTGAGTCCCGAAGACCCCGCAGTGTATTAGTTCCGCTTTACTTGACATATTTCAATAAGCGGAATTTGGATGTTTGTGAATCGTTCTCAAATCTTCCACGGCAGAATCGCTCAAGGATGTAATGACGTCTGGGCATGTTGTACCGTGGTTCTAATGCTGCGTTCCAGAAAAGTGGGATGTCGGACTTTTACGACCTCCGACTAGGAAAATATAATTGGAACACCACTCGAAGTCGGAGGTCCAAGTCGCAAAGTCGGAGAAAAAATAACTACCCCGACTTCCAAGTTGTTTCAATCTGACGTCACTGGACAAAATGGTGCTCAAGAAAACGAATGATAACACAATAATGAAGTAAATCAAGTTTATTTGAGACGCCATGTATTTTTTTCCTCATACAGTGAATTATCTTTGTTGTGCTATGTTTTTATATTGACGATCAGCAAAGGATGTAACTAAAAAAAGGCAGTTTACAGTGTGGGCTATAACGCAGCCGTCGTTTTACCTCTACTATTTGATCGCTTATAGGAAGGCAGCTTCGCTGGAGGTCAAAATGTCTTTGGATGGCCAAAATAAAAAACACCTCGTCGCGATCAGCCATCTTTGTTGTTTACATTTGCTTGGAACGCTTTGAGGTCGGAACTGGTAGCATCCGAGTGGGATAAATCCGACTTCCCACTTCTCTGGAATGCAGCCTAAGTGTTGGATGGTGCGTCTTTACTCACGAGAGATAATGGCTCGTCATCCAGAATGAATTCTTGATTCTTCTTCTTGCAATGAATTCTTGCAATGACTCTTGTTAGTCCCTGGGCTTTGGGACTGTCGAGTGCCAGTTTTTCACGCATAGCAAAAGTTTCTGTCAGTGTTAGTTGCGTAGGACCTTTCTTTTTGTCTTCGGTTTTCTTGACATACTCCTTATATTGTTTGTGGTGGTATGTCGCTAAATGCTTGATTAGGTTGGTTGTATTAAAACTTCTTACAGCTTTACCACCACGCTTGACTTTATTGTTGCATATGTTGCACTCTGCCTCTTCGTCTTTGCTGTCCTTTAAGATGAAATGATCCCACACAGCTGACATTTTTACCGGTAAAGTCTCTCGGTAAATTGGGAGACGGTAATGGAGTGTGTTGAAGGTGTGCCGTAAAATGCGGACCGGATTTTAGGGAAACCAAAGCAAAAACTGGAATGGATGATGTATATCGGTGCGCTGGAAAACTCGGACGGGATTTTCAAAAAAACTGGATCGGAAGTCTGGATCGAAATTTTTCCGTGTCGGCCGATCCGATACCGAAACGCATTTTTTTTGCCCATATCGGCGTACGATCCGATCCAAATATCGGATCGGGACATCTCTAATTAGAACGCCTCCACTATTTGATCGCTTAAGAGAAGGCCTGTTAGCTGGAGGTCAAATGTCTTTTGATGGCCAAAATAAAAAAAAGAGCTTGTCGTGATCAGCCATCTTTGCTGTTTGCATTCGCTTGTAACGCTTTAAGGTCTCAACTTGTACCTTCCGAGCGGGATAAGTCCGACTTCCTACATTCCTCGAATGCAGCGTGAGCACGAGTGGCCGAAGCACTCCTCTCTATTGTGGTCGTATTACGCATCTAAAAAAATAGTCCTTCAGAGTGAAATGAATTATGGCAGTTTTTTTTTTTTTTTGTGACATAGTTTTTGCTGAATTGGTGTTTTGGAACAATGATCTGTATTTTGAATTTATTTGACTAAGTTGGATCTGTTCGTAAATAACATTTTTTTATTGGCTTGCTAAATTGGCCCTATTGACTCTTGCTAGCTTAGCCACTCAGGAACCCTCCAACTAACAAACAACTAACAAACAGCACAGACATTTTTGAAACCTACTCCTCCAACTAATTACCGTAAACCCCCGCTACCTCGGGAATTAAGCCGAATGTCAAAAATTATAAACTACCCCTTTAAAGCGGAAGGTCAAAATGTTTTGACATTGTCAAAAATTCTGAACTTCCCCTTTAAGGTAGTAACTTTGCTCTTCAGTACTCTATTTTCACACATGGGTTTGTACCACTTTTCTAGTTTTTGACATTTTTTAGTCTTAACGTTAACATTTTTTCTTTTCATCATACCTAATTGTTTCATGCTCCTGCACGTGTGTTTAAAGGTGTTCTTTTTTTCTACCTGCATTCCAGGAAAAGTAGTCATTCAACCGTTTCAATCTTCATGCTAAAATGGTTCAGACACGAGACTGCACCAGTGAAGAAATCACACACACTTTTTGTTTCATGTTGTGCTTGCCTATTCCCCTCAAAATGGGTGGAAAATAGTTTCTGGTGCCAAATAGTCCGTTCAATAAATTGCAACCCCCCAATCAAAAAAAAAATAAAAATCCAAATGGTCTCCATTAAAGTTTCCAGCTTGTTGGCAGAGTGAGGCTGTGGTGTTTGGAGGTCATTGTTAAAAGCCCAGAGGAAATACCCCTTTCTAGCCATTTTCAACCATCAAGTGTCTGTGACTGAGTTCAGGCATTATTAGGCTTCAGTGGTGTTTGGACAGCCGGAAGTGAAGCACTAATAGGACAGGACGGCACAGAAATGGACAGAAAGCTCCTGCTGGAGTTCTTGAAACTAATTTCCCCTTTTCCCTTCTTTCTAAACCTCTTCAATCACTCAATCATTTTCCCTCTGTTTTTTTCTGTTCATCAGTGTGGCTTTACCTCCTCAGTTTCCAGCATGGACCCAATGTTGCCACTCACATTTTTTCACATCCGTTTATTTCTAAAATTCTGCCCTCTCTCAAAAGCACTTAGAGTCAGCGGGGGGAAGCTTTTAGTCACTGATTACGCCTACATTGTAATTTCTCCTCTTTTTGCTCCTCTGTCTTTCCTTCACCCCTCACATACTTCCTTCTCATTTTTCCACTCCTCACTTCTCTTTTACACTAGTTTTACCTGTGTAACATTTATTTTTAGGACAATTTAAGACTACATTTGGCAACATGGGACGAGAGATAATTTAAGTTGAGTCCATCGCTCAGTATGTCTCAGTAGGCTTAGAGTGCTTTGTAAAATGACCGTATTTTAATGTTATTTTTGGGTAACCTCTAGCTAGAGGGACCTTACTCATGTCCCACATTTAGTTTTTGACAAGGTGAGATGTGGCTATGAGCAGGACAAAGGTATTTTTTAATGGTATGGCAAAATGATAGCCTTTTCAATAGTATTAACAATCACCTCAGCCTCGTCCACACCTGTTTTCATCAGTGCTGAGTTATAAGGATGGCCACGGGAAAATTTAGGGCACTACTGTATAAGTACTTTTTTTTTTTTTTTTTTTTTGGTATTGAATTTTTTGCACGACTTACTTTGCATCACATTACTCATTAGTAGTTGCATTATAATTTTTAGTATCCAATAACTTTTTGTTCTTGCATACCATTGGTGGAAAAATTTACCTTTGCTGTTTTTATTCACTTCTCAAAGGTTGTAGATGATACCTCCACATTTTACATTTGGAGAAATTGATATCCCTTTACTTTATTAAATAACTGTGTATAATTTCTAGAAAACAAAATACCATGTTGTGTACCAACGTAATTAGAATTGGACAAAATAAATTGAATTTTTCTCTTGTTTATTTTCTGAACCTTCCTGTCCACCTGCTCTGATATTCTATTCTGTACACCTTTTCATGCTGGAGCAGTTTATCTGTGCCGCAGAGGAGTTTTAAATTCCTGTCTAGTTATTTATATTCAGATGAATATTTATTAAAAACTGCAGTCAGACAGAACAGGGTTTGATTGTTGAGTGACCGAGGAAAAAGACAAGACCTACAGAAAATTAAAAGTAGCAAAGAGGAAACACTAGAAGTTTGAAAGACGAATATTTATAAGGGGATTTCAATTTTGTTGGTTACTTGTGCCATTTCCTTCCAGAAAAGTAACCTTCAAGCAAAAATGGCTAGGATATATTAATAATTTAATCTTACGGCAATGGCTGTCACTATGGAATATCTATAAAATGGATTGTTCTACCAATCATTCTATCAATTAATTTAATAATCAGATAAAATTTGTTTTACGTTAGGGCTGCGTTCAGACTGCTCAAATACGATTTGTAGGGCTAACTGTTCACAATATTTTTAGCAAGTGTCCAAATCAGATTTGGGCCTGTTCTGTCTCTGCGACATTATTGACTAGCGGTGTGCCAATACATCGCTGATTAGATTAATCGAGATTCGACACGTGATGATTTGATTATGATTCATACAATACCATTCAAAAGTTTGGGGTCTAAGCGACCCCAAACTTTTAAGCCGTAGTGGATCATATTGTATTTTTCATTATATACACTACTGTTCAAAAGTTTGGGGTCGATGTACACCACAAATTAACTTCGTATGTAGAGGTACCACTGTATATTGGTTAAAAGGAGTCTTATTTCTAAAGGCACTTTGTTTGCTTCCAGAAAACGTGGAATTCATTCCACCACTGTAAATTTTAGTGTATTGTTGAGAAACATGAGTACTGCTTTTGAAACAGCTTGTTTTTGCACCTTCTTGTGGAAAAAGGCAGCTTAAGGTCAGCTTTGTGTTATATAGGTACAGTGGGGCAAATAAGTATTTAGTCTACCACTAATTGTGCAAGTTTTCCCACTTGAAAATATTAGAGAGGCCTGTAATTGTCAACATGTGTAAACTTCAACCATGAGAGACAGAATGTGGGGAAAAAAAAAACTGAAAATCACAGTTTGATTTTTAAAGAATTAATTTGCAAATCATGGTGGAAAATAAGTATTTGGTCTATACCAAAAGTTCATCACAATACTTTGTTATGTACCCTTTGTTGGCAATAACAGAGCCCAAACATTTTCTGTAACTCTTCACAAGCTTTTCACACACTGTTGCTGGTATTTTGGCCTATTCCTCCATGCAGATCTCCTCTAGAGCAGTGATGTTTTGGGGCTGTCGTTGGGCAACACGGACTTTCAACTCCCTCCTCACCCCGTGGCGTCAAAATCATAACAAGAATGGGGATAAAAAATCCCAGAACCACACAGGGGGACCTAGTGAATGACCTACAGAGAGGTGGGACCACAGTAACAAAGGCTACAATCAGTAACACAATGCGCCGCCAGGGCCTCAAATCCTGCACTGCCAGACGTGTCCCCCTGCTGAAGAAAGTACACGTCCAGGCCCGTCTGCGGTTCACTAGAGAGCATTTGGATGATCCAGAAGAGGACTGGGAGAATGTGTTATGGTCAGAGTAAACCAAAATACAACTTTCTGGTAGAAACACAGGTTCTCTTGTTTGGAGGAAAAAGAATACTGAATTGCACCATACCCACTGTGAAGCATGGGAGTGGAAACATCATGCTTTGGGGCTGTTTTTCTGCAAAGGGACCAGGACGACTGATCTGTGTAAAGGAAAAAATGAATGGGGCCATGTATTGAGAGATTTTGAGTGAAAATCTCCTTCCATCAGCAAGTGCATTGAAGATGAGACGTGGCTGGGTCTTTCAGCATGACAGTGATCCCAAACACACAGCCAGGACAACAAAGGAGTGGCTTCGTAAGAAGCATTTCAAGGTCCTGGAGTGGCCTAGCCAGTGTCCAGGTCTCAACCCCATAGGAAATCTGCAGAGGGAGTTGAAAGTCCGTGTTGCCCAACCACAGCCCCAAAACATCACTGCTCTAGAGGAGATCTGCATGGAGGAATGGGCCAAAATACCAGCAACAGTGTGTGAAAAGCTTGTGAAGAGTTACAGAAAATGTTTGGCCTCCATTATTGCCAACAAAGGGTACATAACAAAGTACTGAGATGAACGTTTGGTATTGACCAAATACTTATTTTCCACCATGATTTGCAAATAAAATATTTAAAAATCAAACAATGTGATTGTGTGTTTTTTTTTTTTTTCCACATTCTGTCTCATGGTTGAGGTTTAACCATGTTGACAATTACAGGCCTCTAATATTTTCAAGTGGGAGAACTTTCACAATTAGTGGTTCTTAGTTTTTTTAATTCTTACGTTTAGCCCATGTTCCTCATGTCTTACCCACTCAACAGTCTTTATATTTTCTTAACTGTGCCTTCAGTGACATTACATTCCTGTATTTGCTTGACTGAGACTAAAGATGGCTGAAAACACCAACAAATGACCTTGTTAGTGTTTTTTTTGTTGTTGTTTTTTTTAGTTCATCCTGTCCTTCAGACGCTACAACTCTCCCTTCTTGCCTATTAAGATGAAATGCAATGGTCCTACTTGATCACCATGAGCACTTGAAGTGGCTCCAACATGAGGAAACTTCTTTGTTTCCTTCTTGTAAATTGGGGGAAAAAAAAGCTGGGTCTTTTGCAGGGCTTTGTGGTTCTACATTTGATGTTACCCCCCGGGGCGTTTTTTACAGAGTACAGTGATACAGTATATTTAAAAAGAAGAAGAAGAAGAAAAAAAAATTGTATAAACTACTCAAATGTTATGTTTATTTTAATGAAACTTAATTATCACTCAGCCAAAAATATTAAATAGGCTACTATTATCCAAATTAAATATTTCATAAATTTCCTTTATTTTGTATTGTTGTTTTCAAAGTGCAATTGTCTGCACTTCAAGAGGTTTGCCTTTTAACTGAGCATTGACCTTCCTCCATATCCCTCAAATCACAAAATACTGTTGTACTTTTTTTTCTTTTGTACGCATCAAATATTCATTCTGTTGAAGGGATTAATAATTCAGTATTACAATCCGGAATCAGACATCAGACAATCACCATGAAAAAATAATTTTCCATTTGCTCACGGCACATTGATAATTCATATTTTCTCCGCTCTTCACTGTTCATTCCACTCATCACCTCAAGTAAGGACCAAGGCTGTGTTACTGTCTGTCCTGTTGCCATAGTAATTTGAAGGAAGCCCACCTAATAGAAGGGGGACTGGTGTCAATGTTTTTGAGGATGTAGATTTTAGTTAAAAGCAGTATTAGGAAATTTTCTTCTTTTGATGATTTCAAGTTTTGTCAACTTTATCCAATTCTGTTTTTTTTTTTTTTTTTTTTTTTTTTTAAATTTCCACCAAGGGAGTAAGAGAATTCCTCTTAATCCCAGATGATTGTTGTTAATTGCTTCTCATTAGTAATCAAATGGATTCCAAATCGATAAAGGTTTATTTGTGGGTCAAAGACTTCATCCCCGATTAATTTTGGCAAAAACTCCTTGGCACACTAACATTTCTCGGACTATGCTTGAATTACTTTGACTTTTCTCTGTAGGTGATAAAAGCAATCGCAGACGTTTAGTCCACATAAATTCTGTTTTCTTCTTTATGAGGAAGTGTTTGTATTCGCTCTAGACACAATATTGTCTTTAATGTGATCAATTCATTGTTCTAACCCAGGTACCAAGTTTTTGCAAAGGGGGCCAGATTTGGTGTGGTAAAAATGTGTGTGTGTGTGTGTGTGTGTGGGGGGGGGGGGGGGGGGGGGACCTTGGCTGACGTCCTTTACGTAGAACAATATATCTAAGCCTTTAACACCTAAGCCTATTTTGGCCGAATTTGCATGCCTTTGATGTTGTTTATATTTCAAAGAAAAAATTGTTCGCAATGGCCAAGTTGGGTCCCTTTTTTCAGGACACCTTGAACTTCATGTTCAAACTTTTGTTTTCTTCACTGACCAATTTTAATCCACATTTTGGACCCAAAAAGACAAAACAACCCCCAAATTTTTTTTCAAAATTTGTAATGTTGATGTTTCATTGACAACCAGACATGCTCGACCAACCGTTTTGAAGCTTGATAATATTTATTCAACTTGTTAGGATAAACATTCAATAGAAAAAAAATAAGATTGAATAGTTTTATGTTTAACAATGCAACACAAACAGCAGGTATGGTCATGGCCGTTTTTGGCCTGTACACATACTATGGTCAAAACAGGTTATATACAGTGCAAAATAGTGAGAAAAATTATATATATATATATATATATATATTCTAACGCAAAAAGGGTTTGGAGGATATCTCTTTGTGAAGTTTGGTATTGTACCCATCACCTTATCAAAGGTAGGCCTATATATGTACATGCAATCATGTTTCTCGAACACACATCTATATAATAATTGAAAAGATTCATAGTGAAGAAAAAAATATATACAGCATTGAAAAAAAGGATTTTCAAAAATATAGACAAGTAGTTCAGTTCAATTCAACTTTTTCAGGCATGCGACCCAATAAAGTTTTTTTTTCTTTCTGCGCACTCAGTAAAGTTCTTGAACAGGAAACTGAGCTGCGTCACACACAACGTCACACAGCCTACTCGTCTTCTGCCGTTTGCGCGCTGCTGTCACTTCTACTCGCCGAGACGCCGATTCATCCGAGGAAAACAACGACAAATGCAGCTCATCCTCTTCCTTGAGTTAATGAAATAATAAATTAGCTTGCGCTAAATTTAGTTTTCAATTCATTCTGCACGTTTCAAAGTCGCTCGCTCAATCCAACCGGCCGTTGCTTGCTTCGCATGCTTCCTTTTCCTTAGTTTTCGCTTCGCTTGGCTATTTGTAAAAAATGTTCACATTAGGTTCGTCCAGACATCACAACGGCTCTTGGGATATGTAGTCTTTTGTGCTGCTTTCGGTTTTGAAAAAGGACAAATTATGGAGAAACATGATCTATGCAGCGTTTTAATGCATATTTATGAGTGCAATAAAACTATAAAATTCAAATGACATTATCTCCCGTTTTACTTGGTCAATTGACTTCATATAAAAACTGGTGTGGACATCAACTTCCGTACTTTCAAATGAGAGCAACCAGCGGCACGTGGGTGACGTAATTACAGTGTGACAAGGCTTCAAAGATGATATGCGTAAACGTGTCGCATCCGACACGTTCGGTGTTAAAGGGTTAAGCAAATTTTAGCAAGCCATTCTGTGTGTCATATTTGCTTCATTATTTTTTTTTAATTAATAATTTCAACAATCTCACAACTAACCTTTGTGGCCTTTCGAGTCTCGGGCTCTTGCGAAATACTGCTGCTGTGAAATTAAACTAGCTTCAAGTTGCTTCAATTTCTCGCTACATATCGTCCCAATAATCTTGTTGAACATGTCAGCGTGTCTTGTTTGGTAATATCGCCTCACATTGAACTCTTTAAAAACGGCTACTGTCTCTTTGCAAATGAGGCAGATACAGTTGCGTATTTTAGGGAAAAAATAGTCCAATTTCCACCTATCCTTGAAGCGTTGGCCGTCGCAGTCAACTTTTTTTTTTTTTTGGTGCTGATTTTTAGAAAATCGGGAGCAAAGGATCACACGGGGTAATGTTGTTTTGAGTGCTGCCGCCTTTTAGTGTGTAAGCCACTTCATATGCTGGTAACAGTACTGCTGACCAATTTATTAAGTCTGTGTGTGGGCCGGACGTTATCAATTTTATGACAGCTGCTGGGGGCCGGATGAAATTTGACCACTGGCCGCATTTGGCCCCCGGGCCGGACTTTGGACATGTCTGTTCTAGCCCATCCAAAAATAGATATCACCTACCACCACTTTGCAATCGCATGTCTCTTACAGATTACACTGTCTACACAAGATTTAGTCTACCTGCAGACTCCTACCTCCGCTCTAATAGGTCACCCTATGTTCCTGCCTCTTCTAGAAGAAAGAAAGTATTATTTCCATTCTTTTTATGAATCTTTCTGTTCCTCTCCTGGATACCAAACCTGCCCATCACACCTGTTTCCTGCACCAACATGTCCTTTGAAGTCTGCTCCAATGATAACTCTCTCACTTCTAGGGTGGTTCTACATCATTTCTTTAAGGTCCAACCAAAATTTCTCCTTCTCCTCTAACTCACATCCTACCTGTAGCGCATACCCACTAATAACATTGATCATTACACCTTCGATTTCTAGCTTCAGGCTCATCACTCTATCCGACACTCTTTTATACCTCCATGACGTTCCTCACAACGTACTCCTTCACGATAGCTCCTACTCCATTTCTCTTCTATCTACACCGTGATAGAGCAACTTGAACCCTGCCCCTAAACTTATGGCTTTGCTCCATTTCCACCTGGTCTCCTGAACACACAGTATGTCCACCTTCATCATCTGCATCATGTCAACCAGCTCTCTACCTTTTCCTGTCATAGTTCCAACATTCAAAGTCCCTACTCTCAAATCTAGTCTCTTTGTGTTCCTCTTCTCTTTCTTCCAACAAACGCACCATCCTCTTCTCCTTCTTTGACCAACAGTAGCCCAGTTTCCACCGGTCCCCTGTGGGTCAACAGCGCCAATGGTGGTCTTAGTTAACCCGGGCTTCGACCGATCCGGTCTGGAATTCATATATCTGATTCGCATGTTTGATTTGGACAAAGTTTTACATCGGATGTCCTTCCTGACACCACCTTCTGTATTTATCAGGACTTGTGACCGGCACAGAAAGACACTGGCTCGTGCCCCCTTGTGGCTACATTCTTAATCTGCTTTAGTACATAACAAAATAAAAATATTAAAATCATAGTGTAACCAACAAGAAAAGACATCTAAAATATGATTGCTTCAGAAGAATGTTTGTTTGGCCAGACAAAAGAGCTCCTGTATGCAAGAAAATGCGTAAGTCTTAAGAACTGGCCAATATGCTGACAATTGACTGAACCACATAACACCCTTGCCATGTGATAGATGATGGACATAACATTCTAAGAATAAAAGTCGTGCACAGTCATTCAGTCACGCTCACTCATGGCTGATGCTGACAGAAGATAATCAGCCATGCCCTGACCACGGGTACTAACAAATTCTTCTGCTCAATCAAAGAGTGATGCCACTCACGGACGACGCCCACCAGCCAATCAGATCTGACGCCCCGACTCTCGGCCCTATCAGAAAGATTGAACAATCTGTCAAACGTCAACACTTCCCTAGATGGCCAGTGCATGTTGCTAGAATTGGACCCAGGGCCCAGTTTATCCATCCATTTGCCTGCCCTTTTGTTGCTCATTGCTTTGTGACTTTTTTGACTGTTCTTGACTCGGAATAAATTGTCAATGCTCTGGAAAGTCGTTTTTAGAACTTTTCCTCAGATGATCAAAGTTGGTGTTCTTGTAGTCATTGTATTTAGAACAAAATGAAACCTCCGTGTTTGGCTAAGAGGTCAATCGAAAACATGATCTTATCCACGCTACAACGTGACACTCTAAAGCTGCCTCAGCAGCATCAAACCCCACGCCACATGCTGGCTGTTACCTAGGACTCAACCCTCCCCAATTAAAACCACCTGCTTTTGCATCTTTAAGTTTTGGTGGTCACGGTTCCAAAATATCGGAATAACGACTAATGCGAATAAAAGCACTCGTGTCCTTATATTTTATACGCAGGCTGCTAAAGTAGGTCACTTCAAATACTAAGTGTGACCTTGCCTTTAATCATTTGGGGGAAAAAAGCTAAAACAGTAATTACTTTCCACTATCACGGAAAATGACAGGTTGCATGAATTGAAAGATCGGCATTAAATACATCTGTGACTTACCACTGAGTGCTCTGATTCATTTGTTTTATTTCCGGATGCCAATTTTCACCGTGAGGCAATACTCTGGCTCTGTAACTCACAAAGGTAGTGCCTTTTTTGATGTGTGAAAAATGTGTTTTTGTCGGATTTACAAGTTTTCTCTGCTACTTGTAAGACAAAAGCAGAGTTATCTTCTGCCTTTACTGCATAGGGTTTAGTGCGGTTCTACAAATGATTATTTGAAGATGTTTGCAACTGTACAGTCGGGAGGTATCAAAGTCTTAACCTCACTGCATTAATTATAACCTGCTGAGAATCCCTGCAGCCTCAGCTCGTGTGAGCATGTTGATACTATGATCAACGGGGATTGCTTATTAATATTATATGCAAGTCTTTCTACCTCATGATCTGTGTCCATTCCGGCATCGGACGCTGTCCCTCTGGGTGTTCGGCTCCCTCATCTTGCCTCTCAACCCAACCTTCATTCTGTTGTGGAAAGCTGCAGTGAACAACCTATCTAATCACTTATTTTTACTAACTCATCAGATTCTTTCATTTGCATGCTCTATAGGTGGACATACAGTACATCACAGGAATCAGATCTTTCGGATCTTTTGTCTAAAATGTTTATGAATTTTTAAGAGAAAAGACCTCATAAATTACCATTTCTTTTGGGTGTTGTTTGTGGATAATGTATATAGCAGCGTAAACGGGGTATAAAAGTCCTAATTTAAAAAGCTTTTTGTAGTTGTGGTACAACAATGAGCAATGTCTTTGTAATAAGAAAGCAATAAATTCCCCCGTAATACCAAGCCAAACAAAAATGCAGCATTATTGTTGTAATGAATAATCCCTTCCCCCGAATTCACTCTTTGACAAGGAGTGTGTATGAGATTCTGCGCACCTTTTAAGTGTTTTGCAAATGTACAACCCAGTCCTCATGATTCCTGCTCATCGCAAAGATTGCCTAAGCTAGCAAATCTCAGTATCAACCCCTGCCGCGCTGACTCTGCAGCAGGCCAGGCCGTAATATTACACTTTTATGTGCCCTCTAATACTGCATTTAAACATAGCACTATGTTATTTTCCTCTCTGCTTTTCTCTGTGATGTTTGATTGTTTTTACACATAGGAACACTGCAGAGGCATAGTGTTTTTTTTGTTTGTTTTTGTTTTTGTTTTTTTGCACATGCCTTTGTACACATGTGACACTCATTATATCAACATACAGTTGGTACCTCGACATACAAACGCATCGACATACGATCCTTTCGACATCCGACGTAAAATTTGACTAATCATTTGTCTCGATATATGCCAACATGCTCGAACAACGACAATTTACAACAGCGTCGCAATTTCATTGTTTTATCGCAAGACAGTAGCGCGGCGGATTTTCTTGTGAGAGAACCCAACATGAGTCCCAAGAGTGTTAGTGCAGGTGGTGAAAAAAGGTGACGCTCACCATTGAAATGTTTATGTTAATGTGTGTGCAAGCGTGCGGGCCATGCCCGAGCTTAACACAGGCTGCAGATATGCTTTAAGCCGGAGGTGGCAGTCGCAAGGAAAAAAGTGACAAACTCCAGATATCACCTCTAATATAAAGCTTGAATACTCCGCAGTTTGTAATGTTTTCATTGCAGACACTTTAAAATCATTTGTTAAAAAGAAAAATAGTTACAAAAAAAATAAATAAATAAATAAAACAACCGACGCCAAATTATATTATTGTTATTATAATGTCGGTTGCCTAAACCTGTTTGAGTCAGAACATGTCAATTTGTGACCATCTAAGATTAACCCACAAAACTTTGAGAATCAGTCAAAGGAATGTAACAGTTGTAAAAAGAGAATCGGTTAAAAGCTGAAAAAGAAACAAACAAAAAAAACAACAAAAAGCATCAATTTCCACCAATAAAACCACGCTGATCCTCCCAGTAAAAGTTCTGTTTGTGACCCGCCTCTAACATTGTGCAGCTAGAAACAAGAAAATCATTACCCTTCCCATTACAGTTCAACTTGACAATTAATGACCAGGAGACCCAACCTATTAACAGGCTAATAGCTTAATCAAATGTGCGTGTTTCCTATGTGATGATAGAAAGGTATCTAGAAATAAAAAGGGATGGTAAAAGGTGAGTTGCTTGTGGTCATCATGGCACAAATTAACTCATCTCCTAATCACAGATAGCTAAAGAGTCACTATTACAGCTTTATTCACTGCCACATTACCCATGCGCAAGATAATTGTACATGGACCAGGTCAGATTTAGAGGCCTGCATAAAAATAAATGCAAGGAAACCTGAAAGGCTTGCTGGTGAAAAATTGACCTTTAGTGCTGTGTTGTCCTTGCAATACTCCTCAATCATTAGGTCCATGGACCTTCAGTAAAAGATTGTTAGAGCCTCATTGGTCCCCTGGGTGCAATAGGACTCAAAAACAGCGAGGCAATGATTGAGGGAAAGCAGAAGGGTGCAAACAAATCCAAGGAATGACCTATGTTGTAAAAAGAAATGACAAAAACTGCACATACTTGGCAGCAAGGAGCTGCAAATTGTTCTTATTGTATAAAATGACAGCTCTTGGTTGTAGGCGTCTAAACACACAGAACACAAGGGTGTCACAGCACGAGCTGTACTGGCATGTGACTGTTAAGAGCTGAGGAAAAATGTCTTACATGTTGTTTAAAGCCCAGCATGAAAATATTAGTGTGTCTCACAGGGTTTTTTTTTTTGTCATAAATCCAAGAAATAAATGTCAACGCCTCATCAGCTCTTTGTTTTAACGCTGTCTTTCAACATGGTTGGTGGTCATCAAATTAACGAACAGACTAATAACAATGAGAAAGTTGTGGGGGGAAACAAAGAAAGTGCTATTGATAGTACCATGAGTGATTGTTTACTGGGGACGATCTGAAATTGAGAAAGAAAAGGATAGATAAAACTATGAGATAAAATGAGGTCTTTAATATACCATGTAATTTAAAGTCCAACCATCAATATTTTCAAACCATCATCAATCTCATGTTTTTAATTATACTTCATGAAATGTCACGAGGTTTACAATAAAAGAAACTCTAACAGCAGACTTGGAGGAAGAACTTCAGCCCAAATTATCAAACACAGTGACGTCCATCTTTCGTGCAAATGCACAGCAACCCCATGCTTTGTACTTGGCAATTGACGTCTGTCTGAGGAGGTGTTTCCCGACTGGCTTAGATCGGAGCAGATGTTGGTTTGCTAATTTTAAACATGTTTGGTATCCTAGACAGACAGATGCCCTATTGTTTTGTGTGGTCTGACTTTGATCATGATGATTTGGATCGTTTGAGCCCTTGGAATGTTCCCCCTTTAAACGAGCAAAAGTTTAATCAGCTCTATAATTATTTTAGAAGGTTTTACTGATCCATGATGTCCAAGTGACAAATTGTGTGAATCTGCAGCAATTTAAGAAACAATGCTTTTTTTTTCATGAGGATTTTTGTCTGTTTCCTGATGATAGATCATTGAGAACTGGAATTAATAAGGAATATGGTAATGTCTTTAACAAAACTTTGATTTTTTTTTTTTTTTTTTTTTTTTTTTTAGGTCACAGAGTATTTCTATCTTGATCTTATCAGCGGAAAATGCATTTGGTGACAATAGAAAAAACTGCGGTGCAAGTTTTAAGGCTGATTTTGTGTGGGATTAGTAGAATCAGCTGTGTACTGATCATATGACAAGCAGATGACTTTCTGGCATGTCTCATATCAGACTTCTCGAATTCCAGGGCACTTTTTGTGGATCTAACGATTAAACTCAAGTTATGAATAAATCCTGGGCAATTTGACGATATATATCACCCAAACATTTTAAATTTTGATAATTTCCAACCATCATCACCGTTGACATTTATTGGAAATGCACTCTATTAGGGCTGTCCCAAACGACTAATTTTCTCCGATTAGTCAGCCGACTATTTTTACGATTAGTCGACTAATCTAATAATTAAAAAAAAAATAATAATTTTGTTTTTGTTTACTAATTTAGCAATGAAATTTTTGTTGACGCTTATCAATTCACAAAAAACATATTGGAACACTTAAATTATTTATTAAAGTACAAATAAACACATAAATAATAATAAATCACAAATAAACAATTAGTTCAAATGCTGATAGAATTTACTAGTGTAGCATCCCTGATTGAAAAGGTGGTCTCTTAAACTGATGGTTTACAACTTTTATTCCATCCTTGATGTAATCACACTGTAAGAGCTATGGTGCACACAAATAAAACAACACAATTAGAAATTAACAAAAACTTTTCACCTTTTTCCTTTTAAACCTTATTTATATATCAGTGAATTGCCTTTACCTTAATTTATTACCTTATCATTGACAATCTCTCCCTTGAGTGCAATCACTGTATATACTGTATATATTTATGACCTTTTAACCTTATATAATTTTCTATACCATAAAATAAACCATAACATGAAATAAACCTTTCAGTTAGCATTAAGGACAATACTAATAGCACTATGGGCCCATTGTCAATGAAACGTTATTATTCAGTAAGGCGACAGCACCCTCTGGTGTACAAAAAAATGAAAAAAAAAAAAAGAAAAAAATTTACAAACGGTGACGGCGCTTGAGGTGTTTATTCACGGCTGACGTGCAGCCAAGCTTGGCATTTAACAGTCAGGACAGAAGAGTGTACCCTCCGTTGTTTCTTTGAAATAAGTCAATGTTTTGGACACTCTGGTGCGCTTTTTTTGGGTTTGTGCCGCTTTCCCCGCTTGCATACAGAGCATCCGACATTCTGAACTTTCCACGCATGTATTTTTTTTTTAACCCTTCATTAACCGTCGACGGGATGTTGTGCTCGTCGACGGATTTACGTCATCGATGACGTCGACTATGTCGACTAGTCGGGACAGCTCTACACTCTATACGCTGACTGTATTCCATTTTGAGGCGCTGACATCTGTCTCAGCAGTGCAGAAAAGACTCTAGATGTCTTCAATTCAACAAACAAGGTTTTAAGTCTTAAGTAAATTTATTTGTTAAAAATAATGAAAATGCCGACAACAACTACCCAAGGAATTTCTAAAAAGAATTCCTCAGTTTGTGTTTGCACCATTGCCAGTGGGAGGTAGTGCTGCTTCGCAGAGAAGTACTGACAGTAACAGAGGGTAGTAAAAGAAAATAGAAGTCCTGATAAAACTTTGTTTATATAACTTGGTTTCTGCATCGTATAAAGAGTATATGCCTGTGAGTGGTCTTATATAGGCATGTGCTGGTATGAGATTCTGATGATATGATAACCTTAAGCTAAAATATCACGGTATTACCATTACAGCTCTAAAATGTGTTACTTTGAGATATCTGATTTGAAAAAAAAAATATATATATATATATTTTTTTTTTAACCTTTGAACGGGATTTGAAAATAAATACAGTACTTTGGGTGAGGCTAAACCCACAGCCACCGCTCAACATTATTACCATCGGAACAAAAAAATTGAATTATTTTCCATAAAAACCATGTGTGTATGACTCATATCATGTTTACATTATACACACAGGGTCTTTCTCAACACAGACAGTAGCCAGAGAGGAAAAAAATACCACGTTTTACCACCGCTAGACACACTAAAAAAAATGCTTGCGTAAACTCTTGTAACTGGTTGGAAACGTTCATGACAGTGTTTGGGAATTTTGGGGCACCTAACGCTTCGATTACGATTCAGGGGCTCCGATTCCATTATAAATCGATTATTGATGTACCCTCCCCGCTTTTAATGTTTTGTACATTAGTTCCAAAATTCTTCAAAAATCCTCTCAAGCTAAACCAAACTCCTATTTCAGTATCAAGTTAACTGTTAAAAACAGTAAATAAAATACTCAGGTCCCCATTCTGTATCAGCAGCTTTAAACTACATTCAATTAATTTAATGTTGTGAATCAACCATTAAAGTTGTTAAAATTGCTCCCGTTATTCCATAATTTCCCTTCTGTCTACTTCTGACATATCAAAGTTTTAAAACGGTTTCATCATTTAAAGATAGATTCAAGATCAAGTATTTTAGATAAAAAGTTAATTAGGTTCGCTACAACAGAGCCTTCTAGAGAAGTCTATTGCTTTAAGATGGCGGCTGTTTACTAACGCAGGCAAGTCTGTCATTTCACATCTAGTTCTCTATACATGTTCTAATGCCGCCGTCGTCGGTCATTTTACATGTAGTTCTACATATATTTCAAATCTACCGTAGCTGTGTGTGGCCGTATGTTTGTAGCAACTAGCAACTGGGCGTTGTTTGTAGCAGCTGTCGGCCGCAGTCAGGTATTTTTTTATAAATCTAGCGGCATGAGTTGAACATGATATTTTCTCTCGGTCCGTTCCTCATTGCGTCCTGGTAAAATTCAGGTCGGAATTTGGATGTTTGTGAATCGTTCTCGAATCTTCCACGGCCGAATCGCGAATAATCTAAGAATCGGAAATTTCGCACGCCTCAAGCGTTTACTAACCTTTGATCCTGTATAAATTCAAAATCATATTTGAGGTATTGCCTCCTCGGTAACCACCCTCCGCAAACATGTTTTACATGTCGGTTGGCCCTTCTCTTCTAAGCCGCGGCCGTCTGTAACTTTTCTGTAGCCGAAGTATTCACATACCAGCTATTTCTTTTTTTTCGTTGGGGGGAAAAAGTTCAGGAGTTTCACCTCCTCCGGCCATTGTGTAGCACAGCTGACTCACTGACACTGAGCAACAACTGATGGGCGGAGGGTTGAGCCTTGCAACTACAAGCAAGGGATGATTTATCCATGCTTTTTTGAGTCATAAAAAATAGCTAACACGTTAGGGACGGTATGATGGAAAATGTTTGCGGTTTTCAAACAGTGACATTTTCATTCCACGGTATACCTCGAAACTGGTTTAGTATAGTTGTCTAGTCTTATATTTCTATTCTATCAAGCTTCCTGAGGTGTTTGTGTGTGAATATTCATTATTTTGAGAGTAAAATACGTGATGCAGTGCTTATTTTGTCAGGCTTGAATGGTGTCTCCCGATGTTTATTTGCGTTAAGCTAACAGGTTTTCGGGAACAAAGGAATGTATTTCAATGCACAGGATATACATTTGTTTAATCTGTGTTTAGTTTTCACTTACTATCACTCTAGTAAGGCTGTATTTCTAACAATTTTTATCAATTAATTATGTTAAGCCTGATCACCAAAATTGAACTCAAATTCATCTCAATCTATGATCTCGGTCATAAAATTTCCCAGGCCTACCTCACACCCAAACAAAGCATGCATTTTTATTGCATAAAATAGGGATATCCCCGAACCGATCACGTGATCGGAAATCTGGCTGATTGGGCCATTTTTCAGAGGATCAGAATTGGGTGGAAGGGATTGGGTATTTGATCTTTTTTTAAGGGCTAAAAAGTAACAAAATAATCTAGAAATACAATGGCATTGCCAAAACAAAAATATATGCTGTACATTTTATACTCTGCAACCCAACCAGAAAAAGCAGAAAAGGAACTACTGTAAACAGTAAAGTACTGTAAAATGTTTGGAACTTTTGCTCAAATTAAATAAAAAAAAAATCCTTTTTTTCGGTATCGGCAAATTCTCAAAATCAGGTGACTCGGGTGCAAAAATATGCGATCAGGACATCCCTGGTATAAAGAGGGTAGCTATGTATGTGCGGAAGATTAGGTATTTGGGGGATTGGGGGCGATAACGTCTCGGAATAGCTTGATAGTGAATTAAATGAGGAAATTGCTACTGCCAGTACTGTGCCACAATTCGGTACAGCTGCGTGGTATGCTCCAAATCCAGGAATGCGAGGGTCACTGCTGATTGGCAGAATGTTTTGTCAGTACTCAATCATATGTGAGAGTAGGAAAAAAAAACCTCAATGTGGTTATATTATCGCAACAGTAAAAACCTTAATGTCGATCTGATGTAGGTTAAAGGGTATGACAACACCTGGGGAAATGCTAATATTCCATCATTTATCCATAAACGCATGCCTTTTGAATTCATATCACGCCACTTCGTGTAATTTCACACATCGCAACACCAAGAAAATTATAGAAATTAGGTCGATTGTCAAGCTAAAACGACCCGCCCCCGAGATGCCGGTAATCTAGCATATTGTGTGCGTGACGTCACTATAAGGAAACAGCCGGCTCAGTGCTTAGTACTGAATGGCGGCGATGATGGCGGACAATTTTGTTTCTAGTTGCAACGGTGATTCCGACAAAACGAACATTCTTCTAATGGTGACGAGGAGAGTTATGAACCTTTCTTTGGTGTTTTGGGTTATCAGTTTGAGCCCAAATGAAAGCCAATGCAGCCTAATGAAAGGATCATTGAGGGGAGCAATCACACAGTTGAAACACCGGCGGCAACAGAAACACCGAATGGTTTGTTTTGCATTTCTTTTTGTGAAGCTGATACACCGTGACCGCAAAATAAAGTAATGTATACAATAATTATCATTTACTGTGCTATCATCGGTTTTCGCTCTGCCAACCGACACAATTATGAATGGGATTAGAGGATTTGTTCTATATATTTTACGAGCGATGATTTATACATGTGTCCAGTCCTATATCCAGTGTGTGATGTTTTTTTATGTTTGTTTTATTATAAAAGAGTACTCACGCTGGCCATTTCCCTCCTTTGCTTTGCCTGGGGTGGAGGGGTGGTCTCATCAGAGCCAGTCATCGTCCTCTTTCTTGATATCTCGGGACATTTAGGTGGCTGTGCGTGTAGGTGGGCAACGCATCTGCTTTCAGCAGCAAATTTCTTAGCAAAACCTGATTTCATTTGTCCATAGTTCGTATAGCTTTCAGGTGTAAAATTTGCACCACACAAAACCGTGCCGGAGGCTGGGTCTGCAAAATTAGCCCTCTTAGCACTGACGAACTTTATTCATTGTCTGCGTAGTCCAGCTCTTTTTCTTGCGTTCGGGAACTCATGGGTACTACATTGCGACAAATGGCTATTTGTAAACCACATAGCATGACAGGATTGAACCATTTTAGCGATTTTTTTGATGAAACACGAATGCAACTCTCTCGTCGATAAACAACGATGACACCTGCCTCAACCTTTTGTTTCCTTGTTATGACGTCTCCGCCCCATTCGGCTGTTTCCCGAATACTTTTGGAAATGTTCGTAATTTTCGATCTATTTTCGATAATTGCTCATGAATGCGATTAACTTTTTTGTTAACTTTATTAATATTTGTTATCTTGCCACATAACGGTTCTATTGATATCTCACAGCCCCTTAGTGTTTTAATACCCTTTAAACACACATTTTATATTGCGGGAGTTCTTGTATTGCATACCAAGAATGTTCCCCCTGCACTTTACCACATCATTGATAAGCCAGCGTCAGAACTCCAACCGAATGCTTCAGGACAAAGTGATTTCCTTACATTGTAGAGGAACACAGAGAGCAATGTATGGAATGAGCATTGCTGCTCATCCCTTGCACTTTACTTGAAGCATCGCTCCAGCTCTCTGACAGCAAATATCTGTCCCTGTCACTACTCTTACTATCAGTATGAATAATGGGCCCTGAATGAGCTCTGCAAATACCCATAACATGTAACAGCCTTCTAATTTCCCTGCCCGAGGCATTGTCACCTGCCTGGCCGTCATCTGCATTACAGAACTCCCTGAATACTAAGGTGTATGCGCCTCACGAGTATTTAGGATGTCAGCTGTCCCCATAACGTTCCTCAAGCTCTAATCATGAATCCCTAGCAGGCAGAGGCTACATGCCTGGAGGCCATCAGGGCAGAGGAGGCCAGTACCCTCAGGCTAGCCCGTGGTCTATTTGGCCTACCTCGACACTGGAAAGGTACAGAGTATGAGGAATGTGCTTCTGCTGTTTAAAAGCCTGGACAAGAATACCCTCGGAAACTGAAACTGTACTTTTAGAACTGACTGCCAAGGGATTCAGAAAAGTCCCTAAGAGTAGAATAAAAAAAAAAAAAACCCATAAAACTCCAAGCAGGCTTGGAATAATAGGTATACTAGTAATACTGCTAACTACTACTAGCAGTGTTGTTTTCGTCAACGACAACAATAACAAAAATATTTTGTCGACGAACATTTTTTTTCTGACAATAACGAGCTAAAAACGTGGCTTGGGAGACTAGACCATAACGAGACGTCAAAAATACGAAAATGCGACATGTTATACATATGGTTGCGCTAGACTTTTTCATTGTCTGTCATTTTGACTGACAGGGTCATAAAAATCCGGTCATAATCTATTTTTACCCGTCACTTAAATTTTCAAAATGATGGTAATGACATTGTGGTGACCCTTTGTTTGGCATAATTCACCTTCCGTACTTGTGTGTCCATTTGGCCGAGCGCGTTAGTGGCTACGACACAGTCACGTGACAGAGACACTTAAGAGCCGCGCGCGTTCCACCTTGGATAGAGAGTTCACAGAGAGCAGCAGAGCTACAGCGGCTGGACACAGCAATTCGAGCTAACAAGACTCTTAACATTGCATACCGCTTCAACATATTCAATAGTATTTAGTTTTCATTCATTTTAAATAAATATTCTGTCCGAACAAGCTAAACAGAGAATCCACACCGTGCCATCACACATCAAGCAGATGAATATGTAACTTTTTCTCCGCAGTGACAAAAACAGCTGACTGTGGCCCCAGTAGGTAGGTAGCCTACCATATGTAGCATATGGAACAATGAAATTAACAGTTCACCTGCTGTGGCCTGAACGTAGTTTCACACCTTCCTCCTGATGCGCATGGACTTGAATTGCGTGCCCGCTTGTGCAGTCCCTGTTTTTTCACCTCTTTTATCAACACCATCGTTGTTTTGGGGCTTTTTGAAGAAACTTCGGACACTCAGTTGCCTTGACATTTTTCAGCGTAAGGCCAACGACGTCATGCATCAAGAGAGACAATAGCTAATTAATATGCTCACTTGCCACCCTGTGGTCTGGGCTGTAAATTGCAACCTGTCAAAATGACGGATGGACTTCAGTTTTTTCCGTCACCGTTTTAAAAAATCGGTCAACGACGGAAAATATTCGGTTAACGCGACCACTGATATATATATGTATATATATATATACATACAGCAAATACTTCATTTTTACGGTGCTTTAAAGACGTCAAGTGATTAAACAGGCTGGCGTGATAGAAGAACAGCAAGCTCGAGTCTGTTTAGTATAATGGAGTCTTGTGATTATTGTTGTGACGTCTCATTGGTGAAACTGGTGGAACTACTATTGGCATCTCTGACTAAAATAAAGTCAATATGTAGAATAGAGAGGACAAATGTAACAACTCTAGTGTAGCCTAAAGTAGCAGAGTACGAGTAGCGTTTCTTCACGAATCGAATCAAGTAAAAAGAAAAAAGTATGGCTTACTAAAACTACTCTTAGAAGTATATTTTTCTCAAAACGTTATTCAAATGGAACACGTTACTACCCACCTCTGCCTTTTATATACAGCAATCTTCATCACTCACAAATGAACCCGCTTAGTCTGGAATAAACATTATTATATTAATACAATGTGCTCATGGTTAGTCAAGCACAGTCTTCCAAAACTTATCTATTCCAATTATTCTAGTTTGAATTTCACAATATATTGCACGCAATCTATCGCAAACCCCCAAAAAGTCACAATGTCAGTTTTTTCAATATCGTTCAGCCCTTCTTTGTTAATTTGAAATTGTTGGAAAGCTTTATTTTTGGACAAAATGTTTTAAATTTTAGACGAAAAACTAGACAAAATTTGTATGAAATTTCATCGTCTGAAACTAGATAAAGACGAAAACATTTTGAAATGACTAAAATATGACTAATTCTAATAATTATCTTCGTCCAAAAGATAAAAGGGCGGCCAAAAATAACTGCCTACAAGTGTCAATCCAGCACATTTACCCCCTCCACTAATATGGTCATAACACCTTAAGGATGGTTTTTAATATCCGGTCATTAATTATTATTCACAATTTTAAGTGCTGAGACACAACATATTGTGCACATCTGAAATAGGAAGAGCCTAAACTCAAACGACAAAATCCAGATGTTGCCTCAACTGAACAAGGCAGCAACTTGGTTTTATAACATTTTAATGTCAGTCTACGTGATTTTAACTTTTCAAAGTTGAGAACACACAATTTAAATCTTTAATTATTGCTCAGGGAAATGCCAGCAAGCGAAGGTAAAACACTTTTTGATTGCAATGCTTACATAAGCTGTTCAAGGTACACACAAAATATTTAATTTCAAAGCTGAATTCAACCTTGATTCAGCATACTTTTCTTACTATTAAGCACTGCAATTTTCAGGATGGACGTGACATGCCAAATTCCTTTTTATTGTATCAGCCTATTGGCAAGAAATTGAACAAGAATTTGATAGATTTGTCCTTCAAGATCACAGTCAGCTCCGTGAAGCTTCGCTTTTCTTGTCTTCTCTCCATACTTTTCAGTTTTATCGAAAATATGAGTTCATAATATGCTACATGACCTGTTAATGTAGAAATCCAACAAGGTTCCTACCTCTAATGTCTCACATCTATGAGGACGATACCATAAGTATCCCTCAGGTTCAGACATGTGATTAGCTTGACTTCTTTAAGTCCCATTTGTCATCATTAGCTGGGGACATAAAACTGATCCCTAAGTAAAGCTTAAATGATAAGTCAATTTTGGGCACACACTGATAGATTTTCCTGGACTGTTGCCATGGGAACAGTGAAGGGTTAAGAGGTTCAGGTTTGTGCAGACCGAAGTAGAGTGGCTTTTCCAGTTCATGAAGGTGGTCTCAGTCTATTGTAAATAAACCGTCTGTGTAGTCAAGTCCTGCCATAAAGAACAGAGTGTTATAGAATATTTCCATTAGACTACCCGTTCAATTTCTGTTATGCATATCCTTGTCACATTTACAATGTAAACTGGGGCAGTGATTTGAACGCACGTCAGTTGCTAGAAATTTCTAGTACTTTTGTGAGCTGCCAGTTCTTCGACAGAAGAAAATGTTTATATAGATGGAGGGACGGACGGACACTTTTTTTTTAAGTGCCATGAAATTTAGAACCAGTGTGTGTTTGTGCTCTTGCCACTTGTGATTTTTAAAAATTGATTTATTTTGTGTTTCGGGCAAGAGTGTGCGCTCTCAATACATGAGCTTACCATTCAGCACTGTGATTCCACGCAAAGCACAACGGATTTTGTTATTTTCAAAGGCCACTGGAGCTTTCAGGTGCACAGAAACATTGAGAAAGTGTGAGCCGAGAGTTTTTGAGGTCCTTCCACACTGCATGCATGCTCGTCTCGATTTGCGAGGCAGTTGTGCCACGACCCGCATAAAGCGACTTGAAGCTTGTAAGCAGGGGCTGGCCTTTGGTAATAAATCCTACCAACCCCTTCTACAGAAGAGGTTGGACTTTTGTCTTGCACTATTTATTACAATCGGTCATCAATAGAAAAAAAGGTTGACACTACACGGATATACCTCTGTGAATATATGTGTGGGAAATGAATTCATTGTGGTGGGATTTGAAAAGCAATCAGTGGCTCTGGAGTGTTTTCCCAATGTGCCGGAATGACAGCGGCAAGTTTGCATTTAAAGACAAAAGAAGTGATACCGGTCATTATCTCCTATGTCTTCCTATTTTTTGATGTGCTATCCAAAAAAATAAAAAATAAAATACAAATAGAACATGTAGGAAATTTCAGCCTCGAAAATGTTATTGGAGGCTTTAGTGAATGTGATGTACAGTAATACCTTAACATTTAGTGGAGTAAAACTAGTGTTTTGGCCTTCATTCATAGTTGCTCACTCAGATACTTAATCATATTGTTCTTTTTGGGAAACTGGTTAAGAACAGATTTTTATCTTCCCAAGATGATAATTCACAGCTCTTTCAGAAGTCTGCACACCTGCAGTTCATAAGAGCACCTTTACACAAGAGCATAGTTTTTAAACTGCTTGTTATTCTTTAAGGAAGCTAAGGCTTAAGCGATTGAATAAATGACGGGTAATTATCAGTTCAGAGTGGCACATACAGAGGAGTGAAGGCGATCAATCAGTCAAGTGATCACCCATGCAGACTGTAGTCCTCCTGGTATCATCAAGCTGGATGGCAACGGTGAAACAAGACAGGATGCCTGACAAGTGCGTAGGTAATGTTGGATCGACGTGCATGAGCAGATGACACATAGATTTCCTTTGAAAAGCATTATTGTCCTGGGGATATAATTTGCACCAAGTGGGTAAAGTTTTTTTTTTTTAAATGTGTGAAATGATATTGCAATTTTTAATGGATTTTTTTCCTCTCTCCAAACGGTGTCTGGCATGTCGCAGCAGGAGAAGTGAAATTATTGATCCCGGGAGTTTCATTTTTCAAACGTGGTCATCTTTCACAGCCACAACTTCGATTTTTGAAAAGCAGAAGTAGTGCTTTTCTGCTAAATTTATGGGGCTTTTAGTCATGGTGAGTGGTGGTGTACAAGTACTAGGGTCGAATGCTTGGTGGGGACAGGACTAGCTGCCTTTTTAGTACCAAAGTCACATGTTTGTATTATATTTGCTGTTGAGTTTATATACTGCAAATGTTTGTAGATTATTGAAATACATACATCATACATTTACCACACCAATAAAGATCAAACCAACTTTTCTCCCGCTGGATCCTTGGCTGATTTACTTCAAGTTGGCTTTACGAGCAACTTAAAATTGTCGCTACTGTGTAGTAAAATTTTACCAGTGTGCATGCTAATATTAATTCTATGTCAATTGTCACTCCGTGTCCAAAGAAGCAGCAGATGGCATATCATGTTTGTATTTGCATGAGTATGTGGATCTAATAATATTAGGATATACAGTATATACACACATAATACTATATAGTATTTATGACTTTAATGCTGCTTTAACATTGGGTAATGTTAAACTACAGCGGTACTAACAACTATGGGTCAGCTGGAGCTTTATCGTAATTTGAAGACCCGCTGTGCAATAGTTATACTAGTATCATATATTATGGTGTGAAAATTTTTTTGGAACAGGAAAGGGCTATGACCCAACTGTTCCCACAATGTTGCGTTTAGTGTTCTTTCCACTGAGCCAATACAGTGGTACCTCGACATAGGATCGCTTCGACACACGATCTTTTCGACAACCGGCATAAAATTTGACTCGCCATTTGTTTCTACAGCCGACGACATGCTCGAAATACAACTATTGATGACAGCGCCGCAGTTTCTTTGTTTTCCCGCAAGACAGACGCACGGCGTATTTTCTTGTGAGGGAAATCAAAATGGGTTCCAAGAAGGTTAGTGCAGGTAGTGAAAAAAGGAAAACGTTGACGCTTACCATTTAAATGAAGATGGAAATGATAGAAAAAATTGAGCGTGCTGTGCGCGTCCGTGAACTGGCTCGACAATATGGCTGTTAAGGTTGGGCATCATTTGAATTTGAACGGTTCCGATTCCATGTTTCGAGTCCGATTCCAACTGATTCTCGATTCCGATTCTTTAAATAGGCAGGATCAAAAAAGTTGCATAGTTTATATTAATTTCTTAACTCCCCCATTATTTTTTAAATTATATGAACTTTCAATTAAATATGAATTTTTCACATGGCTATATTTAACTTGTATGTAAATATCAGTCTTTGAACTAGAATATGATAATTTCTTTCCACAGGAGTGCACTTTCACAAAGATGTTTTATTTTTTTCAAAAGCTCACGGAGAAAAACATTTACATATATTCTTTTGCCTAGGTTTTAGAGTGCTGCAGGCATTTTTACGTTATTGAGCTCCCTCTAATGGGCTAACCTGGTGCAGAATATGAAACAAACAAACAAACAAAAAAAACCTTTTAAAACCCAGTCCAGATTAGCAGCGGGTACGGTATAAAATCAGAAACACTTTTTGTTGAGGAAAATGATTATATCTGCCTTCACATGCAGTAAGCATGAGGGTTCTGGACAGATAATGTCTCCTGCAGTGGAGAACACACGTTCACTGAGTGTAGATGAAGCTTGAACGCATAAATAGGAGAAAGCGAGAAAAGTCACAAATATTAAGTAGGGGTAAAGTAGTTGTGAGCCCGTGTAGCACAGCTGACTCGCTGACACTGAGCAACAACCGGTGGGGGAGGGGTTGAGCTGCAAGCGAGGGATTTCTCCATGTATTTTTTGGGACATAAAAAATAGCTAATACCTTAGAGACGGTATGACAGAATTTTTTTGTGGATTATTGGTAATCGGAACATAAATACTATATTACATTATGGCAACAGTAAAGCACAGTGTTTGCAGTGTGTTGGTCTGGGGCTGCCTTGCTTCCTCAGGACCAGAATAACTTGCTCTGATTAATGGAAAAATGAATTCTGCTATTTCCCAGAAGATCCTTAAAGAAAATGTCCAGCCATCAGTTTGTGCCCTCAAACTCAAGCGCTATTAGATCATGCAGCAGGACAACAATCAGAAAAACACCAGCAAACCCACCACAGAATGACTCCAAAAGAACAAAATTAAGGTTTTGGAGTGGTCAAGCACGGGTCCGGAATTAAATCCAATTGAGATGCTGTGGTATGACCTTACGTGGGCAGTTTATGCAAATAACGACAATATGGCAGAGTTGAAACAATTCTACAAAGAAGAGTGGTCTGAACCCAAAAAAAAAAAATCATTTTCAAAATGCCTTTTATACATCATTTGGTTGTCTTAATATGACACGTACCGTATAAATACTTTATTTATTTAAAGGTTTTTTTTTTTTCAAAAAATGTATACAGACTTTTTTAGATAACAGTGAAGTGGGGCAGTGGGTATTGAAAATTATTTGACACAACTGTAATCATGTTTTTAGTCAAAGTTCCACTATACACTGTACTGTGTTATATAGTGATAAGAGAGTTAACTGGATAAAACAAATCTGTCATAATAAAAATGTTAGCGACTACCACACAGCTACACAGCGAGATCCAATGCAAGGCAGACAGACAGGCATGAAGATGGATGGTTAATAGAATGTGTTGGTGGGTATTCAGTAATCATTATTAATCTCTGTGTCGGCAGATCCTTTCTCGGCTTGCCGCGGCGTTCATAAAGCTTGCTTAATTAGATTGATTGATTAGAAAGTGGTGATTCAGAGCTCTCATCCCCCGCCTCCGCCTCCATCCCATCAGGCCTTTAATAAGATCTGACCGCTCTTGTGTTCACGCGCTTCTCTGCACATGACTCGGCTTGCCCGTCCTACCGTTGTCGCTCACTGTCCTGCCTGTCACGTCTGTATCCAGACAGGATTTGCTGGCTAAAGCTGATAAATAAACATGAATTCAGAAGCTTAATTATTTTTGCTATAAAAAGATTGCAAACTTCTCATTGTTTTTCTCCATCGCCTTACACTTTTGTCCATCTGTGGTTTCTGTCTCTCAACATTTTAGAAACATCATTACTGCCTGTTTAGCCCAAGAAAAGCACGTCTGTCGAAATTTAAATCTTACTTCTGTGTTTCTCTGTGACTGTTGTTTATACATCTACAGAGTTGTTAAGCTTTCTTGTATGTGTGTGAACGTTTAAAAAGCTGTAGCTTCTCATCTGCAGAGACACTCCCTTGATCAATACCGGGCAAACCCTGTTGTACTTAGTGCACAACAGCTCATCAGCACAGTAAAGAGACTCTCCCTCGCTGTAGTAAAATTTAACGACTTTCCATGTTGCTTTTGTCTCCAGGCAGCGGATATTACCGGAGATGATAAGAATGCATTTAGATTTTCTGCAAGATCACCAGTCTTTCAAATCTATACAACCCAACACAGGCCTGTAAAAGAAGGCAATGTTTCATTTGTGTGTGTGTGCGTGTGTAGGAGAGAGTGTGAGAGAGCAAGCATGGGTCGAGAAGCGTGTGTCCTATCCAGTGCTGTGAGCCCAGCACTACAGGATAAGCCCTCGTGAGAGTGTTTATATTGAAACGATTACCTTGGAAGAGAACTGAACTTTGATGAAAATCATCCCACTTCAATTTGCACCTCACAAGGATGCAGTTGATGCCCATGTTTTTGCATAATATTGGGAAACTGAGCACTACTGTTTAACAAAGTGCTTTCATCAAGATGACATTTTACTCAGTGGCCTTTGATTGAAATGCAGCATTTTTCATCAGCACGGCTCTGAATTTTTTACATGGAATAGTACTACTAACAACAATAGCTTCAAACAGCTCTATAGTTAATGCTCAAAAGGCCCACTGCATATAGTCTGAATCTTTGAATACTCAAGACCAAAAAAAAATACACGACCCAGAAGCATAAAAGACACTATAATAGTCTTAGGAATATTGTCCTCGAGGTTACTATTTTTTCTCAAGGCACACATTCTTTGTGTAATTGCTTTCCAAAAATATTTTCCTTTAGTGCAGGGGTTTCAAACATTTGACGGTTGTTCTGCTTGTCAGGCACGTTGCACCTCACTCATACTGTATGTACAAATCACATACTTTTATTTAGACATTGGTGCTATAAAACCGGATATTTTTTGTTTGTGTGAGTGAATGCGCGCACTACTGAACTTGGCTCACTTTTGAGTCCGCAGTCACATTTGTTCATTTGCCCCCTCCCAGTCAAAAAAGAGTAGATGTCTAGCGCCATCAATGGCAGCCAATGAGTTAACAAGGACGTGACCCAAAAACACCATCCAAAATCAACAGTAAGTAACCTGGAAATGCCCCAAAATCAACAGGCAGTTAAGAATTTGGATAGATACTTTGGTTGACTCACCATGACCACCTTGTATTCATATAATACTGTTTATTCCAGGCTAAGAGGGTTAATTTGTGAATGATAAAGATTGCTGTATATCAAAGGCATATGTGGGTAGTAGGAGGGGCTGAATGAACTTATTTGGCCAATAATAAACTGGTCTGGCCCACACGGGCTCTAATTGCCATGAATGTGGCCCGCGAGCCAAAATGAGTTTGATATCCCTGCTATGCTGAATGTTCTTTTGTCATGGTCTTTTGTTCCAAAATCAGTTAAGAGGCACAATTTTAGAAGTCTGAATCATTCAGTCACCCTGATGAAGTGTCAAAACATGTGCAGGAAACTCCTGTGCACTTGATTAAGATGAACACTTCTCCGGTTTGAAGGACTCAAATGAGTCATCTGAGGAACAATATCATGGGATACATAGCCCATAGTTGAGACCTCAGCATTAAGAAAGAACATGGTGCATGATGTAACAATCTCACATGCAGCATTACTTGTGGCGCCTTTCAAAGTTTATAATGAAAAAGTTTTTCTAGTTTACACATTTTCCCAAAGAACCAAAATTGTCCTCCTTGCGTACGGACCCAGAGGCTTGAATAAATATAATCTGAGACCGCAAAAAATGTCTTGGGCTGTTTTGGACGCTGTTTTTTTTTTCTTCTCTAGTCTCCTATTCTCACATGTTCGGAATAACTGGAGATATGTAATGTTCTGTCATTGGTTAAACAAGACTCAACAATGTCAGTTCACCCACTCATGGAAAAAACCTTGGTGTGGCCTCTCCTGTGGATTCACATCTTTGATTTAAGTTCCTGGCTTTTTCATTACTGCTGTTATTTTTTGCTTAAGAGTATGTTTCTGGATCTTGGTTTTTGTTGTGGTTTTTTTCCTGTTTGAGTTGAATCCACAAAAAATCCTTCCCTTCTTCCTTCATCCCCTGTCTCCACCTGCCTCTGCAAAATCATGTTCCATATGCATCAGGTTTTCCATTTGGGAGATCTGACTGCTCTTCAGATTATCACTTCTGACTGCAACAAGAGGCAGTACTGTGTTTTAGTGGGTCAAAACCTGAGGTGTAGAATTTTTAATTCTCTGTTTATTGATTTGATCAGAAGAAGGCTGGCTAATACGATCAGCTGTAACAGCCCAAATTGTTTGTGATTAACTGTTGTCTTCTAGGGGCTGATTTATTTTGGCAAGGTGAAATGTATTTAATTTGATCGATCAACCTCACATTTATTTATTTATTTTTACTGTACACCACTGCATTAATTGACGTCATTGAAAAGTTAGCTTGCTTCTTTGAGATCCTAACTAACTGAACCACTAGAAATGTTTAATTGTGTTAACACCAAATGTTGACATTTGCCCGGAATGGTCAATAAGGTTTTAAGACTTTTGATGACAGTTCTTTGGAATGGATTAGTTTTATTTTCCACTGTTGTCCAAATTGAACAAATCAGAGGTCTGCAAGCATATAGACTTCATAAAACGTTGCACTGTACTATAAATATCATAGAATACCTCTGGCATAAGACATGGATTCAAAACAAATTTCAATACCGCTTCAATTTATACAGTAAAATAGTACTGGAGGACTAAGATTTGATTTTGTGTCGTAGAGAGTAAGAGGCAAATTCCTTTGGGCATAATGCAATTGGTGGTGTGCCATTACATTGCTTCATCTCGTCCACTAGACCTTTGTGGTCACATTCCATTATGAGCCATTTAAACCCTTTTCAACCACCTTGGCTCCTCACTGTTAAGCTTGAGAAACACTTCTTTAAGCTTCAGTGGTGTTCAGAGAGGTGTTTTTCCCAGATAAGCCATGCAGCATGTGACTTGGCCAAAGATAAATAGACTCTTGTCTTTCTTCTTGTGACATCCTGGAGCCAAAGTGTACCTGACATTGATGATCGGGCCAAGTTTGTCCACTGCAGTAGAAAGTTGCATTTTTTTGGGGGGGGGGGGGGGTTGGCTTGGAGGCAGACTATAGAACATACACAAATAAAACCTACCCTACTCTGAATACATTCTGTTACTGAAACCATGTCTACCTCATGAGTGTGCTCACTCAGGTGTGGATGTCACAGGTCATAGAAATGATAAGTAACAAGAAAACATAGTTTGCTCCGAATACCTCTGGTAAACATAATCGCCATTCATCATTAGAATTTCACATGTATTTATTAGGAGTGGGAACTGCTCGGTACCTCACGATATGATACGATTTGCGATACAAAGCTCACGATACCAATGATCTGATGATATGGCGATACAACGATTATCGATACATTGGTCAGGAAATCATTCTACGATTTTCTACAAACAAGTAATAAACAGAAAAATAAGTTTCTGCTGTGAATTGGAATGAGTTTATCACTAGTAGACATCCAATCCATTAGAACTGGGAGGCTCATCCCTCCCACTTCAAACGGATTGAACGTCTATGGCCGTCAGTGGCAGCCAATGCCAGGCAATGAGGTAATTTTGGGCAATTTAAGATCATTTACCCGTTGATTTTCAGTTACTTCCTGTTGATTTTGGGTTATTTTATGGTCACTTCCTGTTTATTTTGAGTTACAGAACAGTACTTGACCTGGGAATCACCCAAATGAATAGGCAGTGACTCAAACTCAACAAGAAATGACCTGTAAATGCCCTAAAATGAACAGCAAGTGACCTGTAAATGATCTGAAAATCGGACTGAATGACTGTGAATGCTCTAGTTTTCAATGAACGAACGTTCCCAGTCTAAATCGATTGGGCGTCGAGCACCGTCAATGGCAGCCTTAGAGTTAACTGAGACACTCTGATGGTGGAAGATTTTGGTAGCAACTTGATGGTTTCTTTTTTAAAATTGTATTTATTTATTTATTTTTATTTAAAAACATTGACAACTTTTTAAAACGATATCTTGATTCTTGACAGGAGCATATCGATAACCTTTTGGGATACAAGTATCACGATACATCACCATTTCGATATTTTGTCACACCCCTAGTATTTATAGTAGGGGTTGGCGATATGGGGGAGGGGGGGGGTTAAATCACGATCAAATTGTATCACAAATCTTTTAAAGATTTTTTTAAGACTAATTTGCACATGAGTGACCATTTTCCTCACATAAAATAATTGTATGTAAACCCCTAAAAGAAAAAAACATTTTAAGACAAATAAGCTTTCTGAACAGGTTTTAATTTAAATACTGCACTTTTCTATCAAAATGTGCAATGAGCCACTTTTGTAACATAAAAACTAAACTTACCAAAGAGACTATAGACCATTTAATGATCTTTTAGCTTTGAGATGGTCAACACGTTAAAGTCCTTCACAATTTAATATTGTCGTATCGCGCACAACGTATTAATGGCCTAGCCGATTTTTCCCTAAAACAGTTTTTGGATGAGAAACCCAGAAGACATTTTAAACACTTGAGAAATCAAATCCTTTTTTGTGGTTCCTATTTGTGAACAGTAATGTACTAAAATGTATATACCACTACTAAACAGTATTAATAATAAAAACCAACTTTGTAAAACCGAACAAAGAATACATGGTTCTCCCAATTGCCACCATCAGTGTCAGTATTTAAAAAAAAAAAAAAAAAAAAAAACGTTATTACAGGTGGCCAAAATGTTTTGGGAACAATAAAAGTATACTGCGCTGAGAGTCTGAGGGATAAATATGTAATGTACTTAAGGATTTAGTTAAATGGTTTTACACTTAGAAGTTCCTAAGTACAGTGTTTGGAAAGAAACCGTTGTAAAAAATTAAGTGTGGGTCTTTTGGAATTTAAGTTGAATTTGAAGTGTACAGTGGTACATCTACATATGAAGTTAATTCATTCCATGACCGGTTTGTAAGTCGAAATAGCCGTATTTCAAGTTCTGAAATAAATAAATGATTGCGATTTTTTTGGCGATGTTACCACAATAATTGTCACCTTACCTTATAAAGACTGGCGAACCGATGTTGGAAAAGGAGTCGAGATTCTCGAAATTCTATGGCCGTATTGTCAAGTCAGTTCACGGAGACGCCCACCATTCTCATATTTTTGTATCATTTCCATCGTCATTTTAATGTTAAGCCTCACCTTTTTCCTTGTTTCGCCACCTGCACTGACATTCTTGGAACCCATGTTGATTTCTCTCACAAGAAAATCCGCTGTGCTTCTTCAGTCTTGCAGGAAAACAAAGTAACTGCGGCGCTGTCATAAATCGTTGTATTTCGAGAATGTCGTCGGATGTAGAAACAAATAGCGAGTCAAATTGTATGTCGGATGTCAAAAAGATCATGTGTCGAAGCGATCGTTGGTCTCGGTACCGCTGTACTTGTTAAATGCAGTGTAGTGGATAAAAGGAAAAAAAGTACGTGAACATTTAATTCAATTAAACTTTCGTTCACCTCTAGAGGGAGCTCGCGTACCACTCGTGGTATTTGTACCAGCATTTGAGAACCTCCGCAACCTCTCGCCTTTTGTGTCATCATTTGTTGCAAGGTAGAATTTCTTGAGATCAAGCATTTTTTCCCCCTTCTTGAAACCCCATAAAATAATAATTGCATACATTTATCACTCTCACTATGCTGATCCCGTGGCAATTTTGTTTAAAGGTTTCTACTGTATCACTTAGCAGGGAAAGTACAGGGATCCTCGGAATAAATGCAATGTTAGACCGGTTCACTGAAGAAATTCTTACCACCTTGATAAGAATTATGTGACATATTTAAATACGTTTGTCACCGAATCACTGCGAAAGCAATAATTTCATTTTATATCATATTGTTTGGGGTTTTTAAGAAACGTTTCACATTTACGTAGAAGTGATTAAAAATGATTTTTTTTCTATCTGTACTCCTCTGATGTTCATTCCTCCATTAATCAACCACAAAGTCGATTCTTCCTCATTTCCTCTCATCTTATTTGTTTGGGGTGATTGATGAGAAGACTGAGAAGCTCAGAGAGAACAATCTCCCACATCTTTCTCAAGTTATTCTGAGAGCGAAAGCTGCTAGAGTATCAATACCTGTATTGATGACCACAATGGAAGGCGGTGGAAAAGTTCTGTTTCCCCATTGATCCCTGCCGATCCATCCCGAGCGTGCGTATGGAAGGCTATGTGAATAAAGGGGAGTGGCCCATCCATCATAAATCGATACTGCTTGGCAGAAATGTCCCGTTGTGCCTACCTATTATCTGCTGCTTCTTCATCCTCCTCCCTTCCTTCTGTGGTGCAGGCTCCGGTTTCTTTACTTCAGCTGCTCATCAAGCCCAAAACAAACCAGAATGTATCGCAGATGGAGCTGACATTTAGTCATGAATTTGACAACAGCTGTCTGCACCCATTTGTTTCTAGGAATTCTCGACAATGCTTATTTACAAGATTATTGTAATCTCCCTACAGAAGTGATTATTTGTGTTTCACTTTTTTGGAAGTCTAGGACAAACCATTAACTGATCATTTGACTTAATTCACTATCATCTCCTACTGTCCTATCCAGGTGACTGACCAGTCAGTGCGAGCGGTTGCAGAACATTGTCCTGAACTGCAGTTTGTTGGTTTCATGGGATGCCCTGTGACGTCTCAAGGAGTCATCCATCTCACCACTGTAAGTATCATATAGCTGTGTTTCATTTACTTATATTAGGCTATAATTGTGTATCAAACATGTTGGTCCTGTGGATAATAGCTGCTTTTACTGAAAAAAATGAGAATCACCTATAAAAAACCCTTCACTGATTCAGTATGGGTTAAACACCCTCATTCACCCTAGAGAAAAAAAGAATCCTGCAGGCCGAAAGTCACTAAAATACCATTGATTTTCCTGCTGTGTCCTCGTATTCTTTCCAGGTGGTGTAGTGTTTTCTCAAATTTCTTTAAAAATGCTGTTCAAGCATATTATATTGTAAAAATAAAAAAGCCTTTTCATTGCAATTGATGGCCTTAATCCAGTTTCCACCCCGAAAAAAGAAACAATAACAATACTTTAATTGAGGATTAAGATTAATGTTAAAGCACTCTCAGGTTTTTAACGTAAGGAAAAAGAAAACATTAGACTGAGAATGTTATTAGTGGACAAATTTACAATTTAGTAAAGTTTCCTGAGCGAAACATGGGCGGCGCCATCTTTGACATTTTCTGCTACGGACTTCCGGTTTAGACAGAACAACATGAAGTGTGGTTGAAGTATGGGGTCTGTTGAAGGTGTAGTTAAACTACAAAATCAAACCAGAGGAACCCACGGAATCTCCATAAATTGATTCAGCACGATGTAGATGAGGCTCTGCGACTTTCTGTGCTGTGCGTGGTTGTGTGAACTCCTGAAAGTATATGTATATTTGGTTGAAAAGCAATTTAAAATAAAAATACAACAGAGAACAACATGCTGAATAAGTTTACAGTATGATAATGTTACATGATGCATGAACAATGAAATGCGAACGTGGCCGTTATGTCAATGTAACATAGCTATTTAGAGTTATTTGGATAATTATAGCATAAAGAACATGCTAACAAGTTTACCAAACCATCAGTGTCACTCCAAAACACCAAAATAACATGTGAAATGATATAATGTGTTAATAATTTTACACATAAGTCGCTCCAGAGTTTAAGTCGCAACCCCAGCCAAACTATGAAAATAAACTGCGACTTATAGTCCCAAAAATACGGTAATTATACCTGTTATTGCCTTGTGGTGGCACTGTCTTGGTTCCACATCTGCCTTCATGAAAACACAAAGTTTCCGTATTGATGTATTAGGACACATTCAACTTAGTTTCTGTGCTGGATGCCTCGGAGATTTTCAGGTTCCATTTGCGTTTTCATCCACTGCCATTAATAAAATACAAAAATATGTTGGTTGTGGCAACCCTTAGCCATTTCTTGATGTTGGCCTCCGATGTCGTAATGATGGCAGATGGATGCAGTTCAGTTCAGTATTGTCCACATTTTTCAGTTTTGAAGGTGACGGATACTTAGGACCTGCACCCGCCCATCTTTTCAGGAATTTTCCATCTGAATTCCATTGTAATTTGTGTACAGAGTGGGGCTTAACACAGTTATACCTGCTGATTGGTTGAAAGAGAATGGTTACTTCTGTGTTACAGTGGCATGTACTAATATAGAAAAGATAAAAGGTGAAATTATGACTAATATGATAGATACGGTGAAGAAGAGGAAAGAAATTGCACCATTGCTTGATTTGAAATAAATTCTACAGTGGTATGAAAAAGTATCTGAACCTTTTGGAATTTCTCACGTGTCTGCATAAAATCACCATCAAATGTGATCTGATCTTTGTCAAAATCACGCAGAGGTAAAAACAGTGTCTGCTTGAACTAAAAAACACCCAAACATTTATAGGTTTTCATATTTTAATGAGAATAGCAGGCAAACAATGGCAGAAGGGGGAAAATAAGTAAGTGAACCCTCTGCCTAAGGAGACTTGAAGAGCAATTCAAAACCATTTTTTACCAAACAGTTTAAGTCAGGTGTCTGCCCAATCACTGATGAGTGGTTAAAAGCTGCCCTTCCCACTTTAAAACACACACCTGGTAAGAATTGTCTTGATGAGAAGCGTTGTCTGATGTGCATCATGGCTCGGTCAAAATAGCTGTCTGAAGACCTGTGATCAAGGATTTTTGATTTGTATAAAGCTGGGAAATGATACAAAACCATCTATAAAAGACTGGATTTTAATCAGTCGACAGTCAGAGAAGTTGTCTACAAATGGAGAGAGTTTGGCACTGTTGCTTCTCTCCCAAGGAGTGGCCATCCACCAAAGATGACGCCAAGAGTTCAGCGCAGAATACCCAGAGAGGTAAAAAAGAACCCTAGAGTGTCTTCTAAATACTTACAGAAAAATCACTGGCACAGTCCAAAATCTTTGTGCCCACATCAACAATAAGTAAAACTATGGCCAAAAATGGTGTTCATGGGAGGACTCCACGGAGCAAGCCACTGCTGTCCAAACAAAACATTGTTGCTCATTTAATGTTCGCAAAATGGCACTTGGACACTCCACAAAGGTTTTGGCAAAATGTTTTGTGGACTGATGAAACCAAAGTTGAATTGTTTGGGTGTAACACACAATGTCATGTGTGGAGGGAAAAATGGAACAGCTCACCATCATCAACACCTCATCCCCACTGTGAAGCATGGTGGAGGAAGCATCAGGATTTGGGGCTGTTTTGCTTTTGCCTCAGGGCCTGGGCAACTTGCAATCATTAATGGAAGAATTAATTCAAAAGTTTATTAGGATGCTTTGCCGGAAAACCTGAGGTCGTCTGTCAAACAGTTGAAGCTAAAAAAAGGACGGATGCTGCAACAAGACAATGATCCAAAATACGAAGTAAATCAACTTCAGAATGGTTTCACAAGAACAAAATACACGTTCTGGAGTGGCCAAGTCAAAGTCCAGACTTAAACCCCATTGAGATGCAGTGGCATGACCTAAAGACAGCAATTCATGCCAGCCATCCCAGGAATCTAACTGAACTACAGCAGTTTTGTAGAGAAGAATGGGCCAAGATGTGTTCTGATCAATGTACCAGACAGATCTGCGGCTACAGGAAGCATCTGGTTGAAGTTATTGCTGCCAAAGGGGGCTAATCAAAACTAAATCACACTTGTATCATGATCCACAGTCTGAAATACTTCAACCTTAATATTGCAAATTGCATCCTTGTCTAGCCAACACATATTGATTATAACACAGTTAAGACTGTTCACTGAAACTGAGGGGCGAGATGGTAACTGATGCTTGTACTAAAACTGCATTGTAGATGAAGGTCTTAATCTTATTGCAAAATAGTTGAAATCAAGATAATGTTTCATTTGCCTTAATAAATAGGAAAATTCTTTTCTCCAGTGCCGAGTGACGGAACTTTTCTAGCTTATCAATAATTCACTTTCGAATTATTTAGCTCCAAGGTTTATTTTGTTTCCTATGTGTAAGACTTACGTTGTTTTTATCAAAATTGTTAAAACAGTAAGTAAGTAGAAATCCAAGTGAATTGTTTCTGCTGCATTAATGACGAGGTGATTTTGTTTTTATTTTCTTGAAAGAAATTGCTTGTGGCCATAGATGTTGGCCACAGGAGGCACAAGTTTAAGCGCCAACGTGGTTTTAATTCAATCCCCTGCAGACCTTACATTGTCTCCAAGGGGGTCAATTTTGCTTTTTCAAAGGAATCCCAAATCCTGTCTATGTCTTTTATCTCTGACACCATTTTATAGTTATGTGTTCGCTTTAAAATCTCATGAAAGCCTAATGAGATGAATCCAAATAATATGCCACTTGTCTAACTACACCCTGCTGTTTGTGTATTAGCATGCTAATGAGTCGGGGTTCTGTGGTTAAAGATGCTTGGCACCATATAAACATGGACGCACACAGATGACTCCTCAGACAGCATTCAGTGTGCTTTTCTCTTTTGTCGTAACATCCATCTAGAATGCATGACTGCATTTATGCACCAATGAGTATTGTATATGCACAAATGTGCTCTTGTAATACAATTCGATTTATTTCTGATGAACTTTTGCGCACATTTGAGTATGAATATCCCCACGTGGGGCTTGTGCGGCCCTTCCTTCTCAAATGCAATTACTGTTGTGTTAATAGAACTGAGACAGCCGATTCTATCCTACATTATTAGATTAAACAGCAGATTAATTTGCATTAATAGTTTTGCCCTCCCCCCATGTCATCGTAGTGCCCTCTGCTGACATTGGCCATGGCATTGTAGACAGACCATAATGAAGGCAGCCAGTCATAACAACATAGGCATACACAGAGGTGAATAGGTACACGAACACTCTGGCTCACTTCATTATTATTTATTACCATTTTTACCCACTGCGAGAGTCAAATACGCATAATCCTGATATCTATTTTTTAATTAAAAAAAAAATTTTTTTTTTTAGTTGATGATTGGTTTAGATTGTTTTACACCCTTAACTTTTTATGCGATGACTACTTCCTTTTATCAGATGGATATTTTTCATCAAACTATTCAGGCATGAAAATATAAACTGAACCTGAAACCAAGTTTTACAGGAGACATTTTTAAGAAACATCATTTACATACCACCACCAAAGGAAACCGACTCCAAAACATAAACAGAGCCACTAAGTCTCATTGCTGCATTAAAATCGTTACCACAGAAATGCTAAAGACTGAAAAACTAGAGCAACACAGCCATTTTTCTTTTAGAAAATCCTGGAAACAGCCAACTTCATTGTAAAGATTTAAAGCTGAGGAGACATGCAAGTGAAGCACATGCCAGCGGAGTAAGTGCCTCCAATTTTTCCTGCCAACTGCGAAGGAACAACGTTAGACCTGTTCAAACAAAGCATACACAGCATAGATTATAGCTCTGCATCAATTCCTACTGGAAAGCTTGCACTTCAATGAACATGGTCATTGGCACACACTCCAAGACACAAAATAGGGAAGATGAGACGGTGTTCTTCATGTAATGTCCAGCAGACAGACATTGACCTACAGAAACCCAGTCATTAGAGAAGATCGACCTCCACAGAACCATACAGTGTATTATATATTTAAAAAAAAAAAAAAAAAAAAAAAATCTCAGAAAGAATTTCAGCACTGTTCTGCCTTTAGAATACCACAATGCCTCCTGAACTGAGGTGAGTAGATCCTTGTGTATCTGAGAGCTATTTTTTGCTTTAGTTACATCCCAAACATCTGAATAATGTTTTCCTTTTACAAAATAACATAAACAACAAGACAAATAGAGCTTTTGATAACAAAGTAACAATTTATTTACACATAACTAACTGAGAGATGATGCTGTTGTTGCCGCGACAGCCGGGGTAAACTTTTCCCTCATCGTCGCCCGTCTCTGCTCGGCAAGCAGCACGGACTCAACGACATCGTCCGCTGCACTGGTGGTCCTGGCCGTTCTGCTTGGTCGTCCAGCACCTGGCATCCCGAGCGTCTTCCCGGTTGTTCTGTTCTGAAAAAAAATGTAAAAGATGTATAAATACGTCTTGAGGGACACTGAAACAATTAAAAATAGAACATATTTATGCGTTTTGGGGAGCAAATGAGTTAAATGCGGAACCTGTCGGCTCGCTTGGCATGAACCAGCTATGATGAGCTAATAGCGCATTCGCACATTAATCTTGGACACTTCAAATATTCATTCATTCATTTTCCATGCCGCTTTTCCTCACGAGGGTCGCGGAGGTGCTGGAGCCTATCCCAGCTAACTCGGGGCAGTAGGCAGGGGACACCCTGAACCGGTTCACTTCAAATATGCGTCGCAAAAATATGCAGCAAGTCGGGTTGTGCGGAGATGGGCGAGAACGCATTGAGCGAACTGAAGTATATAAAATGTACATAAGGGAAAATTAAACCACGAAAGGGAACCGCTTGGTACTCCAAGTCACACAGGCGCTTCACTTTCATGACTTTTTGGAGTGTCAAAATTGTCGTCACTTCCAGGGAAGCGAGACTCACGAAACGACCGCCCCAAAAGGCTCCACCTGTCTCGGCCACTGTTACTGACACGTCCCCCTGGTCATCCCCGATTGTGGTTTCCTATTACAGGAAATATACGCGGCGCCACACCATATTTCTATTTGTTATTTTCCTTGTGGTGTGAGTGCACAACTGCGCAATGATTGTAACAACCCAAGTAACGATGCTAGACTTTATTTGGCGTTTTCTCAAAATTTATTTCAATCGCAACCTGGCAACTGCTCGTAAAAGCAGAGCGTGACCACCCTCAGCCTACCGTGTAATGCATTCAAATGCGTTCACGAAAGAAACAGTGCTTACAAAACGGACTCGGACGAGCTGGCAAAAGAATATAGAATATACAGTGTGTGTTAATATACATACATACACATAGACATACACTGTTTGGCTCTTGTAGAATCACATTTTAAAATATGTTGGATTTTGGCTCTCTCTGTCTAAAAGGTTCCTGACCCCTGAGCAAAAGAGTTTTGACCGCTGCACCTTGGCAGTCAGTTGGCATTAAAGCATTTTGATTGAGAGACACCAGAAGAATGAGAATTTAAGAATTTGAAAATTACAGAATTTTATTTTTCCGCTGTATATTACTTAAGGGAGTGCCAAAAAATCGATTGATCGAAGATGCATCGCGATTCGACATGTGACGATTCGATTACGATTCATAAATGTTCAAAAACGATGATTTCCCTAATAACTTTATGACAGCTGCTCGTAGCGGCACGAAATTCAAGACACGTCTGCCGCTCGGACACCTTTAACGGGCGCACGTACAACGTTATGATGGATGCTGCATGATTTGAGAAAAGACTTATTGCTCGAACTTCATTCGCCATTTTAATTTGCTTCGCAGTCCAAATATTTTAAGCCCGCAACTAGGGCTGGCGCTATCAAATATTTTAGTAGTCGATTAATCGATTAACTAGTTCGAATAATCGAGTAATCGGATAAGCAACATGCAAAATTAAAATACCTCACCTGAGCCTCAAACGGTATATATATTTTTTTTTATTAAAATGAGGATCTATGTACAACAAAACAATTGGCTGACTTGCACAGAAAAAGTCAGATAGCTTAAATGCTATAAAATGCTTAAAATGCTAAAAGTTTTTTTTTTTTTTACAATGCTCTTAACAAATAGTTCAGAGCCATATTTCCACAAAAAGCGACTGAATATACCTATAAACTAAATTATGAATGCATTAAAAAACATTAGCTAAAACAAAAACTTACATTAGTCTTAACAGAGAGCAGTTGGATTCAGCCATGTGAAAAGAGGCAGACCAGAGGGCATTGTATCCACCCTTATCAATAAAACTAAATGCAAACACTTTCAGAATAAACCATTACAACGGCACTTTAATTAAACGAATACTCGAAGCAACAAAATTTAATTCGAATATTTTTTTCTAATCGAATACTCAAGTTAATCGATTAATCGTTGGAGCGCTACCCGCAACCTTTTCTGGCGTCCTGACATGCATGCTGACAGTCCGTAAGCAACCTTCAGCACAAAAGAATTTGAGTGGTTCTGACTTCATGTTTGTTCCCAAATGTCAGCACCTCTGAGTGTGTCATTTTCTTTGTTTGAACATTTTCTCTTTTAAAATGTATGATGATTTTTTAAATATAGTATATATATTTTTTGAGCAAACAACTTTCACATAAAAGTCATTTATCCTAAAAGATTACTATTGCTTAAAGTTAGATCTTTGCTCTTTACAGACAGCCATATTTTTTTGTATTGTGGTTCAACTTTCTTGTCCTGCTCACTTGCTTTTTTGACTACCTCCCTCAGTAATCTTTTCATTATATCTCCTTTAGCAGGTGATTCCTCCTCATTTATTCCCACTTGGTCCCAACCATTTTCGATTGACTATAATATTCGTGCATTTAGAATCGTTGCATTTCTGATTACTCTATGGACACAGCGCGCGACTCCGAGGCTGCGTCACTTTTTTTTCTCTATTTCAATTATTACACCACTCAATTGCATTTTGTCTGTTTGATAAGCTGCCCACCCCCTTACTTACCACCCTGTTCGCGGAGAAGAGGAATAAACAAGATCCATTGGTATTATTATTATTATTTTTTTTTCATGAAGTTCTCTTTTATTCCACCTTCATTTCAGATTGATATTCTTTTTTTCCCAACCGACTTCTCACAAATGAGGGTATGAGGAAATCAATTGGAAATGGTATTTTCCTAATCAAGCGATCTGATTCTTGAAATTGGCCTCCTGTGGTGCCAATGCAGATGATGTGCTGAGAGTAACGATAAAGGTTTGGTATTTATGATCCTTTAATGGTTTTGCTGAGTTAAATTCCACGTGGGCTGTGCAGCTCCTCCGTGATGTGCAACAAAACTAGCACAACTCTGCATGCTAAGTTATTTTCTTGTTAGTGATGGGAAGAAAAACAGTAGATGTTAGAAGTTTTACACCAGGTCACTTAAAAGCAGCAAGTTAAAATGTATAAAAAACAAAAAAAACAAAACATAACTTTTGAAATAAAAAAATGTAAAGCTATTCTCTTTTGGATTTGGCTAACAATTTGTGTTGCTTAGTGGACTATTATAACAGTAGCATATACTACTGTAGAAATTGATGGTATACCTAACACAGTCTCACGCATACTCTTTTATGAACAGATTGCAGAAGTATTTCAGTTTAATGGAATTGCTCATTTACTTGCCAGCCAATCCTACCTGTCCATTCAGCTTTTGTAGCAAATTCATAAATCCCAACCTTCCATTTTTACCATTTTTTTGTTATTAGCAGATGCCAAAATATGGTTCCTATCATCAGTTGTTTACCCCGTTTAACCCTTTAAGGTCCGGGCCTTTTTTGTCAGATTTTTAATGCCTTTGATGTTTCCTTTATATTTTAAAGAAAGAATTGTTCACAATGGCCTGGGTTGGTTCATTTTTTCAGGACACCTTGAACTTCATGTGCAAACAGTTGTTTTCTCTTTACTGACCAATTATAAATCAACATTTTGCCCCCACCCCAAATATTTTTGGTCAAAATTTGTAATATTGATGTCCTATTGACAACCAAACATGCTCAACGAACCGTTTTGAACCTTGATAATACTTATTCAACATGTAAGGATGAACATTCAATGCAAAAAAAAAAAAAAAAAAAAAAAGTTTTATATTTGATAATGCAACATAAACAGCAGGTATATTCATAGGCATTTTCAGCCTTTATAGTTGCTCTGGTCAAAACAGGTTTTTTACAGTAGACTACAGTGCAAAACTGAAAAAAAAAATATACCATCTAACACAAAAGGGTTTGGAAGACATCTCTGTGAGTTTAATTAGTATTGCACCGATGTGAGTTTAGGTATTGCACCGATCACCGAATGAAAATGGTGTACCGGTACACACAATCAAGCTTCTTGAACACACATTTATATGCACAAATTGAGGAGACTGACTGTGGGGGAAAAAAAAATATGTAGGCTGAGTCAGCGGTGACTTCTACAGCATCATCATCAGCATCCCCCTTCAATGCTGACCCTTCTCCTCTTTCCAATGGGCCAGTGAGTGTAGTTCGCTCATTATCACTACGCATGTACAGTAAATGAAAACAAATGTGTACATTTGCTTGAAAATAACAATATATGCAGGTATAAATAATAATAATACTAATGAAAATCTATATATAAAAAAAAGTCACTGAATATCTGCTACATCCCTAACCTTTATATAGAAAGAAGAACAATACAAACTGTAAATGCCTGCCTTAGATCCACATACAATATACTACACAAATGACTTTGATCAAATGTGCACATTTTATTATTACGTATGCAAACACACATACACTTGTACAGCATCAAAAGTAACTTTGTCTTACAGCTTCAGAAGATTTTTTTTTCTTACAGCATCAAAAGTAAAGCAAGTTGTCTTACCTCTGCTCATCAATGGCGTTTTTCAAATCCGTCACTTTTCACTTGTTGCGGCTCATCCGAAGAAGACGACGATAAATCTTATCCATCCTCTTCCTCGAGTTGATGTAAAAGCACAAATGCTTGCGCTAAATTTAGTTTTTGATTCATTCACAAAGTCGATCGCCGCTCGCAACCTAGCTACTCTCTTCCTTCCATCACAAAGTCAATTGCTGTTCGCTATGATCCTCGATCGGATTCGGCAGTATATTTATAATGGTCACATTGTGTACTTCCATTGTGACGTCAGAAGGTCTCCTTGGATAAGTGGCGCTTTCGGTTTTGAAAAAGGACAAGAAATTATGGAAATATAGACATAAACATATGATCCATTCAGCGTTTTAATGCTTACTTGAGAGGACAATAAAACTAGAAAACTTAAATAACATTATCTCACATTTTACTTGGTCGATTGACTTCAAATAAAAACGAGAGTAAACCTCAACTTTCAAACGGGCGCGTCCTGCGACTTTTAAGAGTTAAGAAGAGGGCTCAAATCACCTTGTTTCTATGGCCATGCTTTTTCTGAGCTTGTTATGTAACATTGCTCCCCTCATTCATATGTACTCTGTTTGGGAGCCACACATACAAAAACAGTCCCACTGTGTCTCTCAATCTTGTTGTCAGGCGCAGCTCTTTTCTTCTGGTAGTGATTTAGTCCAAGGTCGACTCTATCGTTGACTCAATGTTAAGATAGTCGCTCGTGGCGGTGGCGAGCTTTCTTTCCGTCGCTCTTAGCTGGGTTCTTTGCTGCCTGTCATGCTTTCCCACAATGCCCATCCTCATACATCAAGCTATCACTGCCCTTAGACAGTGTGGGTCTCTTACACTTTTTTCCCCTGTGAGAAAGTCCTAATGTCCGTGCGAATAGGAGCCGCCTTGAGACCTAACAAATGACGAGCCTGTTGAGGAATGTGTCAGAGATAAAACAACATAAAATTTGGAGTCTGCAGTAGGTTTGTGTTGTCCGTCTGATGTGCACAACTGGGATTTTCTGTTCTTAATTTGGGGCCTTGTAGTTTCATTCAGCCGTGTTGCCTCAGTGGTTTTGTTGTGCCACAGAAATTTGGGACGTTTGAGACATATTGCCTAAATTTGAGAGATCTGGACCACAAGTAATATCTTACTGTCTTTGTGTGTTTTTGAGCGTATAAAACAGTCTGCTGTGGGATGCAGAGGCTAATTAATTTCAGGACCTCAATTATGTGATTCATTCATTCATTCATTCACTGTGGTGGCCTGTGCTGGGGTAACATAAATTTATCTAATTTTGAGTTTATTTTCATAAAAACAATCACACTCAAAATAATAATCCAAAACATGTAAGCCGCCCGATGGGATCAAATTCTAACCTGTAGAAGCCATGAGTTTTAAACCAAGGCTCGTTTTATATAAATAGCAAGGACATGGGATAGAGGGGCAAAGTTGACACTGCAATTTTTCTAACCTGGGACTTTCATAAGCTTTTCAGAGAGGCTATATGGCAAGTTTTTTCCCCTTTTTTCTCAAGGATAAACAATGGCTCTGAAAGGCCGGGCTTTGTTGCTTTGTGAGTCTGATTCTGAAAACAGGACAATAACCTTCTGTATATAAATTGTAAATCTTGAGTTTACAACAAAATAACAGGAATTGCTTCAGTATAATGCTCTCTTCTATTTTCTTAGAAGGTATAATATGACAGCAGACAGCTTTCAAAGCACCAATTACCACATTTTGTCTTTCAACTCCTCCGTTCGGGGTGCTCATGGCAATTCCTTTTTCCGAGTCGCACCATTTGCTTAGTTCAGATTGTAGATCGTATTCTAGAGACTGTATTGGGAAAATTTGTTTTCTATATGAACTACTTCAAATTGCAGATCACACATTTTAAAAACGAACTGATCAGTTTATAGTTCATAGTTCAAAATTATTTTGAAATAAAGTTCATGGTTCAAAACATTGAACTTATGTAGTTCTGCTCTTTCTTCTCCCCAATAATTGCTGCAAGCTATTATTGACAAAGCTGATATAGAACCACAGACAGCAATTATTTTATCCACTTTAACTCTGAAGCTGTGTCAGATCTTCATATCCAAACTCAATACAGTGGTACCTCCACATACGAAGTTAATTCGTTCCAGGACCTTGTTTGTAAGTCGAAATGGTCGTATGTCGAGCAGGATTTTCCCATAGGAATACATTATAATTCCATTAATTCATTCCACAGCCCAAAAACCTACACTAAATCTTTAATAAATACTGCTGGCACTAATATAAATGTCAATTACACATAGCAACAGAAATAAATTATTAATAAAAACCGGAATAATCCAATAATAATAATTCCTGTAACAATGTAACGAATCGGGTTCTAATGTGGCGAACGTTTTTTTCTGTATCTGAACGCATTGCGTGACTGACGACAGGGGGAGAGAGAGTGTTAGAGTTTTTACTTTCATTTTCCCGTGTTCTGTTGTTGGGCTTCAGCTGTGGGGGACAGTAGGCATGTTGTTAAGGCAAGTTCTGAAATAAATGATTAAAAACCTGAAGAAGCTTGCGATTTCTTTGTTACAATAGTAATAATTGTCACCTTAACTTGTACTTATATATATTTAGACTGGTGAACGGAGGAGGACCGCTGAGCTCGAAGCCATTCTACAGCCGTATTGTCGATCCAGTTTACGGACGCGGACACCATGCTCATATTTCCTTATCATTTCAATCTTCATTTTAATGATAAGCCTCACCTTTTTCCTTTTTTTTCACCACCTGCACAAACATTGGAACCCATCTTGATTTCTCTCACAAGAAAATCCACCGTGCGTCATTCATGTGGGAAAACAAAGACACTGCCGGGCTATCATAAATCGTTGTATTTCGAGCATGTCGTCGGATGTAGGAACAAATACCAAGTCAAATTTTACATCGGATGTCGGAAAAAATAGCGTGTCGAAACGATCGTATGTCGAGGTACCACTTGTCAGTTTTTGCACCCCTTCTGAAATTGCAACTTAGTGGTTCTGCGCATGCGCATAACGTTACAAATGTAACTGTGGATGCAGCGATTCCAAAGTAAACACCAAAAACTTTCTATAAAGAAAGGAATATGTACTTACGTTTGGTCATGGATGCACATGAAGGAAAGCTCTTCTCACGCGCATCATAGCATGTGGCTTTGCTCAACTTGGCTGCACACCGTTCTCTCACTGTTAACGTCTTTCTCGTGCCGTTAGCATTTATTTACATCATTGTCATGTATGTTTAGGATATAACTTGTTTATGTAGCACCTTTGGACGATATTAAGGGTCCAACTAAATTTAAAAGAATGCCTATTCCACCACCATAAACGCTTCGGGAGCAAAATCTGATAGAACATTGGGTTACAAGAGCTGTGGTCTCCTGTGTCCATGCTGCCATATTTGCTAAAACAACACCGCCGAGACGGGCAGCTTGGGTTGCCAGGTTAGATTGTTTTCTGCTATTTAGGTTGTTTTTTTTTAATAATGTAATTTCAGCCTATGTCTTTATCTGCAGTTTTGTCGGAAAGCCTGAACTCATGAACAAGGTTATGAACACCCCTCACAACTGGTAGAATGAGAGTGTTCAGAGTAACGTTCATGAGACAGAAATACAATGCATTGAATTCATGTTCACCCAAAATATGAATGTGTTCACGAATGATCGTTCATTGAACACGTTCACGCACAATGCTGACTAGAGATGCACCGACTAAAAATGGTTTCGGTCCAAAACTGGAAGTTGCGTTTGAGCATGTAAATAGCTTAGCAGCATGTAGTTCTCTTGCTACTAGAGGCAACATGTCCAGAGAACAATGGTGTTTTGGCTCAGCGCAGCTATTCACACTTCCAGTTGAACGGCACATATTACATCCTTCTTGGATGTAATATAGCACTGCTGAGATGACGAACGCCTGTGACATTCACTTTCCACGATTGGATTTTCCCTCTTTTTGCCCCCTTTTAGCAGCTAACTAAAGAGATAAGCACCTCAGATGCATCTCAAATTATGACACTCACTTGTCATCTTAGATGTAAATAAGTTCAGAGACCACAGAGTGAAAACAATGAAAACAAAACTATTGGAGTCTCTCAGTGCATGTTTCACTGAGGTCTATTCAAAGCCAATGTATTTAGTAACATTCTCTTTACCCACGTGAAACCAAGCATAACTTAGATATGGAAATAAAGAAACAGCTTTACCTTTAAGAGACAGTGTTGTATGTAGCTCATGTTCTTAGTGAGTGGCGGAACAGACGTCAGTATGATAAAGCAGATGAGGTACACGTCGACCTCACAGTTCTACGATAAAAGGTTAAATCCCGAGCTCTGGCCTTCCTGTGTGGAGTTTGCACGTTTCCTCAGTGCCTGTGTGGGTTTTCCCCGGGTATTTCAGTTTCTTCCCATATCCCTATCCCTATCCGCATGAATGGTTGTTTGTCTCCTCGTGCCTTGCGATTGGCTGGCAACCAATTTTGGGTGTTCCATGCCTACTGCCAATACTGTAGTTACCTGGGCCGGCACCTCTATGACTCTCGTGAGGATAATAGGAACGGAAGAGATATTATTTTATGTTGTGCAATATTGAAATTTAAGTACCAAATATATACATTGGTACCTCTACATACGAAGTTAATCCGTTCCAGGACCTTATTTGTAAGTAGAAATGGTTGCATGTTGAGCAGGATTTTCCTATCAGAATACATTATCATTCCATTAATTTGTTCCACTGCCCGAAATACTACACTAAATCCTTAATAAATGCTGCAGGTACGATTACAAATGGCAATTACACATAGCAAAGCAAATAAATTATAAATAAAAACCGGGATAATAATAATTCCTGTAATAATGTAACGAATCGGGTTCTAATGTGGTGAATGTGTTTTGCTTGGTGTACATCAACACACTGCATGGATGACTTGACAGAGTGAGGAAGGGAGGACTTTTTACTTTCACTTTGTTCATCTATGGTGGACAGTAGGCATGTTGTGTTGCACAAGTTCTGAAATAAATGATTAGAAACCTGACAATGCTGGCGATTTCTTGGCGATGTATGTATAAAGACTGGCGAACGGAGGTTGGAGGAGGACTGTCGATATCGTAAATGTTCTTCAGCCCTATTGTCGAGCCAGTTCACGGACGCACGCACCACGCTCATTTTTTTCTGTCATTTCCATCTTCATTTCAATGGTAAGCCTCACCTTTTTCCCTTTTTCCACCACCTGCACTAACATTCTTGGAATCCATGTTGATTTCTCTCACAAGAAAATCCACTGTGCATCAGTCTTGGGGGAAAACAAACAAACTGTGACGCTGTCATAAATGGTCGTATTTCCAGCATGCCGTTGGATGTAGAGACAAATGGCGAGTCAGATTTTATGTCGGCTGTCGAAAAGATCGTTTGTCGAAGCGATCATATGTTGAGGTACTTGTGTATTATCAATAGAGGTGTGCGAAATTTCCGATTTTGATTATTTGTGATTCGGCCGTGGATCATTCGAGAACGATTCACAAACACCCAAATTCGGATTATAGAAATATGCCAAGTAAAGCGGAACTAAAACACAGTCAGCGCGGTCTTAGGGTCGCAATGAGGAACGGACCGAGAGTAAACATCATGCTTGTCATTACCCTGGTAATGACAATGTTCAACTCATGGCTCTGGCTCAACTCATGCTGCTAGATAAAAAAAACAATAATTCCTCACTGCTGCCAACAGCCGTTCCAAACTACGCCCACATAATGTTCCTGTAGATATCACATGTATAAAGAAGTAGTTGCGAAACAGACTCAGTGGTGTTACCAGCACATGTATAGAAAACTAGATGCGAAATGGCAGACTCCCTGGCATTAGTGAACAACTGCCATCTTAAAGCAGGAGACTTCTCTGGAAGGCTGTTGTAGCGAACCTAATTAACTTTCTATCTAAAATAGTCCTAAATTGGCAAGATTTTGACTTGAATCTATCTTTAAATGATGAAACAGTTTTAAAACTTTCACGTCGAAAGTAGAAGAAATTTATGAAATAACGGGAGCAATTTTAGCAACTTTAATGGTTGATTCACAACATTAAATTAACTGAATGTAGTTTAAAGCTGCTGATACAGAATGGGGACTTAGGTATTTTATTTACTGTTTTGAAATATTCACTTGATACTGAAATAGTTATTTATTTAAGCCTGAGAGGATTTTTGTATAATTTTTGTAACTAATGTCCGAAACATTAAAAACGGTTAATAGCTGGGAGGGCATCAATAATCGATGTATGATCAAATCGTAGCCTCTAGGGGTGTAACGGTACACAAAAATCCCGGTTTGGTACGTACCTCGGTTATGAGGTCATGGTTCGGTTCATTTTTGGTACAGTAAGAAAACAAAATGCAAAATATAAATGTGCTAGTTGTTTATTACACACCTTTGTGCTTACAACAATAGGAACACTAGCCTATACAAAGTTTGAATTTTGCTGAAAAAGTAGCGGGTATTTAAAGATAATAATCCAACAACAATTTGCCTTTCAGACCCCGCGTATTGGTCAGCTTTCTTTCTAAAAGAAAGAAGAAAAAAGAAGTCCTGTGCTAAAGAGAAAAGCAGTCCCAATGACAAAGTTTTTAACATGTATTTTACAAATGAAATGCCTCAATGAATCCGTTTTTTTTTTCTTATGAACGGTTTGCAAAAGCTTTACTGGTGGATTTTCTCAAGTTAAAGCGCCACACAGAAATTAATAAATTTAATTGTGTAAGCAGGATCTGTATTATTATTTAATTCCAGGTGTTTTCGCTCATTTCAATTTATTTTACTTAAATGGGCTATTATTTATTTTATTATGTGTTTGTATTTTACAAATGTGATTTAGTATTCATTTATATTGTATAGTTTATGTTGTATAACTTTAGTTCCTATGTGAATATTAGTTCCTACTTTTTTTTGTTGTGGTAGGAGGTTTTGTATTGAACACGGGGCCGTGTTGGTTATTATTATAGCAGAGAAGACAACTGTAAATCAACAAAGACAAGTCAACTGTGCCCCGATCTACCACTCAAGCGATCTGATGGACTCAAAACGTGGGTTACGATTGCATATTAGCGAGTAGTATTGACGCAGGAGGGCCGCGTCTCGCGTCAAGTAATAAACTCTGCCATTCTTTTCGCGTGCGTCGCGTTGAGCCGCTTCTGGGACACGTCTAACACGCGGCCGCACTGCGATAGGTGTACCTTGGCTGATTGACCTTTAACGGCCGCGTTTCACAGCGTTCTCGCGGCGGCCACGTTGTCGCGCCGTTGACGTTTCTTACAGTCCTACCGTGTTGGTCCTCATTATAGTAGAGAAGACGGAGTAAATATAATCAACACAAAGAAACTGTAACCCGATCGACTCACAGCCTCGAAAAGTAAGGGTTGCATTACGTCAGAAACTCGTTCGGTACGCGTCCGTTCCGAATCGAGCACCAAGTACTGAAACGGTTCAATACGAATACATGTACCGTTACACCCTTAGTAGCCTCTGAATTGTAATCATAATCGAATTGTTAGGTTCCCAAAGATTCCAACCTCTAATTATTAAATACATATTTCTTAATTTTAATCATGAATAATTCATATTTAAAGTAAATGAATACATTCAAACTTGAATAGCGGTTCTTCTAATTGGTTTTTTTTTTTTTTTTTTTTTTTTTTTTTTTTTTTTTTTTTTTTTTTTTTTTTAATATCCATATAAAAATATAAACAATATTTTAAGAGTAATTCACTTCAGTTTCTATCGTTGCTTTTCTCATATTCGTTTTTGGGCAATTGTATTCATTCCAGTGCATCTTTTGCCTCACCAGTTCAAGTGAGACAACTAACCTAACCTTAAAACAAGAAAAAGCAGAGTGAAACTTATATTTTCTTTTATTGTCATTACCCTTTTTTTTGCGGTGTATTATCCCAAATTTCTTTGTGAATGGGTACACACAAAGAAAAGCCAAACAAAACAAAAACACATGGAGGAAGCAAGGGATTGAGGGATATCAACTGATGCCAAGCCACGTTGACTCACTATGTCTCATATGTCTTAGATTTATTCTTTTGTGTGTGTGTGGGGGGGGTGTTATCGATCTAAGTTCTATCAGAAATTTTGTATCCTGGATTTTAAGATGTTATTTTCCAAAGGTCCACTATAGGGTTTTGGGAGCCACCACTAACATGGAATGAGAACTGTCTGGCTCTGCCATAGTCTGCTGACTCCTTATCTTGCTCTCCTCCTGATTGGTGCACTGGAAATACATCACCACAGTGCCCTGTGTCACACTGATAACCCCCCTCCCCCTCCCAGAAGCCAGCTAATGAGCTAATATGTATCTGTACTTTTTACGAGATGAAGTAGTGTGTGGGGGTGTGTGAATTCATATTTGTGTACAACCGTTGTGTCGCATGGGTAGAATAGGGGATAAATGAGGGGGGTATTTGAGTTGTAAGAGGGGCTTTGGTGGGAGAAAGGTTATAGAGGTTGAGGGAGGTCTCTGAAAATGGAAATAATTTTCTCTACTGCTGTATGAAGGAAATTGGGGGATTTATAAATATAATGAGCAAAGAAGAGCCTGAGGATGATGTGTGTGTGCGTGTGTGGGTGCTTGTTTGAGTGTTGTGAGAGTAATTGAAGAATAATTCATTTAGCTGACGGACGTTTTAATCCACAGACGGAGGGACGATGAACGGGTTCTTGACCTCCAGTGTGGTTGGGGGAGCATCTTACATCTTGTCTGGTTATTGGCCAAGCAAATGCCACTGTACTGCCTGGCTGTCAACCAGCGTTCTTTGTTGTCTGGGTGGGTGTGTCTGTGTATGTGCACTCACTTGCAAGTGTATGGCGACACTCGCATAAACCAGTTCTTGCTATCTCATCCTCGAGCCTTTCCTCACAACTGAGTTTGTTGTCAACACCAGCACATGCGGGATTAGTGGCTGAAAGGGAGAAAAGAGGAGTGTGGCAGAGGAAATAAGTGATAGACAGTAGATGGGCGCTTGACAGATAAAGACCAAACACAAATACACTCACATGTGCATAGACACAGACATAATCACACGCAATTGCACGTGCACACAGATACTCAGGCACACATCTATGACCAGGCAATATAATTTATAGTTGATACTCAACTTTTTCAGAAAAAGGTCTTTGTCTTATAGACAAGTTTCTTGAGCGAAACATGGCTGGCGCCATCTTTGACATGTTCTGCTACGGACTTCCAGTTTAGACAGAACAACATGAAGTCCGGTTTAAGTCAGCAGTGTGTAAACGAAGTTAAAACTGCAAAATCAAACCAGAGGAACCCACGGAATCTCTAAAATTTGATTCAGCAGGACGTAGATGAAGCTCCAGGACTTTCAGTGTTGTGCGTTTGTTCTTATCACTTTGTTGATTGTTCATGGACAAATTTCTAACAATCTGTGCAGCCTATGTTAACATGAGGTGTAGCTTGATACGCTGGCTGTTTGAGTGACCAAAATGAGGCAAAATTACAAATAAAATTACAGTTGCTGAATGCAAAAGGGCCGACACAGATTTTGTTGTCACAAGGAAATACGTCAAGGTATTGTTCATCTGTTTAGATTATAGTTGTGGTATTATGAGCTCCTCACACATGTACATACAGTATAAACTAAGCTTGAGAACGATTAACTGATACGACCGGATATCCGGTTTTACAGGTGAGAGATACAGCTGTATCGATAGTAAAGTTACCATTCGACAGTAATTAGTGATAAAATATCTAATGAACCGATAGTAGAGATAGAATTCGGCTATCGCGAGCACAAGAATCGGCTTCTAATGCCTAGTTCAATGCATTGCTTAATATGATAATAATTTAGCTTTTACCTCACATACTGCGGTTGTGTCATTCACCACAGAGCGCACTTAGATTGTTACCACCGTCGTGGTTGCCTCAACTTCCCATTCTTTTCGGCAGAACCGCTAGTAGTCGCTGTCATTACCCGATCGTCACGGCGTGTCATAACAACGCGAGAGCTAACAAAACCACTGTAACGCACTCTCCGTAGCGTTTTCTTCACAGCCCAAAACGAAACTAGTGGCAACGAAGCGACATGCTAAAACAATGGACAGTTTGCACACCACGCCAGCGACGTGCAGCAATTGATTTTCAAAGCACCCCGGAAAACAAAAGTCAGACTTTGAGGTGACGAAGGCATCCAGATCTGTTCGCGTGGGACAGAGCTAGTGTGAAGTGTGAAGCGGTACAGAGATCGTGAGTTTTTAACCCTGAAAAATAACCCACTACAATGGTGGAAAGGGCGGCATATTGTTTCCACGAAACGCAGTCTACTTAAACATGAACATGTGGATCAGTTGATCTTCCTCAAGAAAAATCTGCCCTTTAAAAAAGATATAGACAGTGATGAGGAATAAAAAAATGTGGAAGCACAGGCATAATAAGTGAATGACTTTGCTGTGTATAAGGTTAAAGTAATGATTATAGACCTGTCAGTCTAAAATGTCATGTTTTTATTCCCACAGTTATAACAGTGGTAAAGCATAATTTATTATTTATTTATGATAACACTAGCAGGTTTAATTCTTTTTTTTTCTAGAGCTGCTGCATATATTTAATATTTTTTGCTTGTAAAATGTTTATGTTGAAAGTTTGCACTTAAATTACTTACCTATTGTGTTCAAAACACCAAGAAATACAGTAATTAAATTACTTACTTTATTGTTGCCTGTCACTGGAGTTTTATTTTATTATCAATCCCATCCAACAAAATGACGGTCTTATAGTAAGCTTTATTATTTTTTTTTTTCATAAAAAAATAAAACATAACATTGGTATGAAATTTTGTTGTGTAATTTAATCTTTAATCTTTTTTATGTTTAAAATACTGTACGAACACACACAACAAATGTTTACTATTGTATCGTTTTCACTCTGTATCGAACCATATCGTTCTTAAGCTGTGTCGAATTGTATCGAATCGCTCGCCCTTGAAAATGTATCGTTTTTTAATCGAATCGTAACCTGTTTATCTAGATACATATCGAGTCAGCTTCATGCCAGGGATTCCCAACCCTAGTATAAACACAAATAGTATGTCATTCTTTTTATTGCAGATATTGATCGCAATAAAACTTTTGGACAACATTATTCCATTCCTTGTTTTATATAAAACCAATGGTGCATGTGCAAAACAGTTCAATAAATCACAATTTATAAAATTATTAGAAAAATTTTAACAAAGGTGGAGCATAAGTCGAGCCTTCTCCATCATCAGAGTAGAATGCACGTAGTCTCGGTATATGTCCATAAGCGCACAGTAAGTGTTGTTGTGAGGCACATCAAGTTGTCCTCCCTTATAATTTGATGTAGATGAGGCAAAATATTCAGTATTTCCTTATTTGTTAAATCGATTTCAAAACACAAGATGCTTACAATATTGTTGATTTTAACGGAGGCGGTAACGCGCAACGTGAATTATTTATATTCTTATACTATTAATTCGACATTCATTCTCGTTTTAATAGTTTGACTTTTTTTTTCTCTTGCCTCATCTGCATCAAATTATTATCCATAGAATGATTTTATGCTAATGCCTCGTCGTAGCTCCCAGCTAAGGTACATGTACGTAAAGTACGTAGCGGTATACAACTACATTACTTCTACGTATTAATACATTTTTCCCCCTCGTAGCAAGTTTAATCTCATAGTGATTTTATTGATTTATTTTTTTATTTGGCTCCAATACTCAATCGTAAATGTAGACAGTCACGTTTCAAAATATTTCATTAGACTGGTTAATGAAGTATTTCAAATAAATCCTTGTTATGGTTCTTCTTGTTAAAAAAAAAAAAAAAAAATGTTGTTAAAAAAAAATCTCATTAGTCAAGAGATGAAGCAATTTTGCCGCAGCACAACATGTGGGGCTGTCTGACTTTGATACAGCCCACCACCACCACCACAGCTTCAACAAATCCTAGTGGAAACCCTGTATTTAATGTTAACATTTGATTTCAAAGATACATTAGTGTAATTATATAACGCCAGTTTTATAAGTTGCAACATTTGACATGAGATGGATATATCAGTGTGGGCCACCGCTTATGAAATGTGTCTGCATTAATGTGTTCTGTCCTCTTCCATAACATCGAGATTATGCATTACATTGAAAACAGCATATCAAGTCAAAGTTCTTGCCTTCACGATAAGATTCTGAAATAGCAGACATTTTTTTTTTAGGTAGATGTTTCTCCACAGATAACCATTTCCATTTCAATCAATGCACATTTTCGCCTTTTAGATTTTAACATTCGGCCAGACACCGTTTCTCAAAAATTATTGCCAGTTGACACTTTTGACCTCATTTTTTAGTGACTAAATTTATTCAAGTCTAATTACTTTTATCCAGTAAGCATCTTGCTTTTACACCAGTGTCACCAGTTCTGTGAAATACATTGCATCTTAAAATAATTGAAGCAAAATAGACTACATTGTGGATTACTTTGGTTCCCGGAAATATGTTCTTTGACCACTCTTGAAACTGATAGAATTTATCATTGCTCCCCATTGAGAGGAATGAGCATGCCATTAATCTGTTCTGTCCTCTTTACTGTACTTTGTAAAAACACACAAGGATGATTTAATAAGTACAGTTGAAGCCAGAGGTTTATATGCACGGTGCAAAAACACACATTTCATTTTTTGTCTCACTGTCTGAGGTCAAATCAGACTAAACCTCTCCTGCTAGGATTACAGAAATTATGTTTTGCTTTAATGCCACAATATTGGGATAATTGCCATTGTAATGCAAATGTAATCAATTAAACATTTATCTGCCACACATTTTGCTTCAATCTGTAGTGCTGCTTCTTCTTGTGTGTGTGTGTGTGTGCGCGTGTGTGTGTGTGTGTGCCTTAGCCCTGTAGGGTCAGCAAATACTCTCGTAACTTACTCCTCAGTAAGATGTTGTTGTTCTTCACAAAGGAGAAAAAAAATTGTAGCCTTTTAAGTTTTGTTTTATTGTGTGTTGACATACAGTACAGGCCAAAAGTTTGGACACACCTCATTTAAAGCAACGCAAATGAAGGTCCCAACCTCATTGATAAAGCAATAAATTCCACTAATCAACCTCAAAAGGCATACCTGTGAAGTAAAAAAAACATTTTAGTGAATGGCAAGAGTTTGCCAAAAAAATGTAATCGAGCAAAGGGTGGCTACTTTAAAGGTACAAATCATATTAAAAAAAAAAAAAAAAAAATCTTAGGTTGGTTCATCGTATCACAAGGCACCACCATATTTGACTGAATGCAGCAAGTAAGTGTGCCGTTGATTCAGTCTTAAGTAGTTTTCAGTCTAAAAAGGCCAATGTGACTTCATGTACAGGAAGTTAGGATGCATTTTAAATCCTTCAGCTATGGCACAACTTCTCTGTATGATACCCCACATACTGTATTAATAGTTTGCTATTCAAAACTCAAATATTGTGTGTGTGTGTGGGAAGGGTGCTCAGCTATTTCATCGTGTAGGCATAATAATATTTTTAAAGCATCCATATTTTCCGGTGCAATGTATTTGGGGTAAGGGGAGTTTTGTCTTGGCTCGATTCTGCCAGACGGAAGGGTTCTGGACCCGCCACTATCGATTGGCAACTGAAAAGTGTTTATGCATAAGTACGCACTTGTATTCACGTAGTGACATGGCTACCCTCATGTCACCCTCTTGGCCTCTGTCGTGTCCTGTCTGACACCATCTGCAACACATGAGGACATCTGAGAACAATGTGTAAGGTCAGCAGTGCCACCACAACAACACAAACATACTTGTGACTTTGACTTTCTTTTCGGAACTTTGAATGGTAAAGTGACTTGCTGAAACTTTATAACTTACAGTAACTCTGGTGTTTGCTCAAGTTAACGTTCTACTTAGCTGTTTGTTTTTGAATGCATACATTTCACTTGTTTATTGGGGTATGAGCCAAATTCGCACCATCAGCTGTGACTTTTTTTTCCCATAACTAAACCTCTACGGCTTGAACAGTGATACTTATTTATGAATATCATTTCTTGGCGTATGCTGTACCTGTACTTTAGTGGGTTTTGCATTTTGATGTTATGGTGTAATGCAACTCAGTATATACTATAAACATAAAAGGATTAAAATAAAGCCCGCCTATTTTACTTTTTTAATCCAAGTCCCCCCCCCCCCCCCCCCCCCCCCATATATGTATATATATATATCAAATCAGTGTATACTATAAACATAAAAGGATTAAAATAAAGCCCGCCTATTTTACTTTTTTAATCCAAGTCCCCCCCCCCATATATGTATGTATGTATATATATATATTAGGGCTGTCAAAATTATCGCGTTAACGGGCAGTAATTAATTTTTAATATTAATCACGTTAAAATATTTGATGCAATTAACGCACATGCCCCGCTCAGATTAAAATGACAGCAGTGTAATGTCCACTTGTTACTTGTTTTTTTCTTGTTGGCGCCCTGTGCTGGCGCTTGGGTCCAAATGATTTTATGGGTTTAGGGAGTGAGCATGGTGTAATGACATCAGCAATGGCGAGCTACTAGTTTATTTTTTGATTGAAAATTTTACAAATTTTAATAAAACGAAAACATTAATAGGGGTTTTAATATAACATTTCTATAACTTGTACTAACATTTATCTTTTAAGAACTACAAGTCTTTCTATCCATGGATCGCTTTAAGAGAATGTTAATAATGTTAATGCCATCTTGTTGATTTATTGCTATATTAAACAAATACAGTACTTATGTACCGTATGTTGAATGTATATATCCGTCTTGTCTTATCTTTTCATTCCAACAGTAATTTACAGAAAAATATGGCATATTTTATAGATGGTTTGAATTGCGATTAATCACGATTAATTAAGTTTTAAGCTGTAATTAACGCGATTAAAAAATGTATTCGTTTGACAGCTCTAATATATATATATATATATATATATTTATGTATATACATATCAGAGGTTGCGCTACACTTTTTCGTTGTCTGTCATTTTGACTGACAGTGTCATAAAAATCCGGTCCTAATCTATTTTTACCCGTCACTTACATTTTTGAAATAATAATAATGACATATTCAATAGTATTTAGTTTTCATTCATTTTTAATAAAATAATATTCTGTCTGAACAAGCTTAACAAGAGGCAAACAGACAGCGGAGTGTACTAATCAGCGACGGGCAGACGTGCCGTTAGCAAAGCGACGAGGGCAGGACGAGGGACTTGCGCGTGGAAGTAAACATACGAGGAGAACGGAGTTTATTCAACATGGCTAGCGCGAGACAGACTGTTGTCAATGACTCGTGTCGATGTGTTTGAGCTCATTTAAAACTGAATTTACCGCGGATTGGAACATATTCTCGGCTCTCCCGTTCGCCATCCGTGTTGTTGTAGAGACGACTTTCGGCACGCAAGAGTGACGTTGCTCGTGAAGAACACGTCACGCAAATAAACAAATCTGATTTGTCGATTGATTTTGTACCTACTCGAGAGGCTGTGTCCCAGACTTTTCTCTCAGTGCAATGCAGGGAGAACAGTCTGGCCATGCCAGGCAAACACTTAGTTGCCTTGACATTTTTCCGAGTAAGGCCAACGATGTCATGCATCAAGAGAGACAATAGCTAATTAATATGCTCACTCGCCATCCTGTGGTCTGGGGTGTGAATTGCAACCTGTCAAAATGACAGATGGACTTCAGTTTTTTCCGTCACAGTTTCAAAAAACCGGTCAACGACGGAAAATATTCGGTGAACACGACCCCTGATATATATACACACACATATATATATATATATATTAGGGCTGTCAAAATTATCGCGTTAACGCGCGGTAATTAATTTTTTAAATTAATCACGTTAAAATATTTGACGCAATTAACGCACATGTCCCGCTCAGAAAGTATTCTGCCTTTTGGTAAGTTTTACAGCAAGGCTTTTTGCGCTGTCCAACAGCGAACTCTTGTGGTCGCTTTGCGACATGGTTTATTATTTTCTTCTTTTCTTCATTATGGCTGCACGACGTCTCGGGCTGATAATGTTGTGCTTATATGATCCTTGGACAAGATTTGTCCGTAAGTATGGTTGTTGTAAAGAATGTACATATTATGTTAGTAAGCGAAATGTTATATTTTTTGTATGAGACGCTTTTTGTTTGTTTAGTGAACCTGTATAGCGTGCTAAGCTAACGTTGTTGCTAATGCAATGCTGTGTACTTTTTTGTTGTTGTTTCACTACGGTCTAAAGAGGACAGTGGTTTGAGGCCATTTTATTAATAAATCAGATGAAAAAGGAAGAAGTCTGATTATTAAGGCGTCGTTCACTAGCTGTCTAGCTTTGGAAAAAGTAAACGCTTCGGAGTGAGGACAGCATAGACAGATTTAAATGACAGTAGAGTGAAATGCCCACTACAGTCCTTATGTACCGTATGTTGAATGTACATATCCATCTTGTGTCTTATCTTTCAATTCCAACAATTTGTTTTACAGAATATATATATAATTTACAGAAAAATATGGCATATTTTATAGATGGTTTGAATTGCGATTAATTACGATTAATTAATTTTTAAGCTGTAATTAACTCGATTAAAAATTTTAATCGTTTGACAGCCCTAATATATATATATATATATTAGTGCTGTCAATTAGTGCTGTCAAACGATTAAAAAATTTAATCTAGTTAATCATTCAATTGTGTGATTAATTATGATTAATCACATTTCCCTCGGGATGAATAAAGTTGCTCTTCAGGAAAAAAAATCTAGGAAAATACTATAATTGACTTAAAATTTGTTTTAAGATGAAATGTATGATGTGTGAATGAATTAATAATTAACCAAATAGTTTTAAAATTTTATTTAACAACTCAGCTCGTATAAAATAAAAAATAAAATAAATTGTCTGTATTAAACAGCAAAGAGTTTTAACAGATTAAAGTGCCTCAGACTAACAATGTGGCTCAAGTACCGTTTGGCATATTACCCAAAATTGACTCCCAATTTAAAAAGCAGACAAGCACAATACAGTAACAATAGCTAGTATTTCAAAAAATGTGTAAACAACTTGTCTGTTAAATTCAACATTTGAAAACAAATAAATGCAGCACTTGCAGTTTTACACTATATGGCCTGAAAGCTGTGTGAGATTAAAAAAAAAAAAAAAAAAAAAAAAAAAAAAAATTTTCACACACTTAACTGAAAAACATTACACTAAACTGTGTGTAAAGGTGTTTAGAAACACTGCTTAAGTTAGCCATACTCTTGTTATTATTATTTTTTTTAACTAACTTCTCAGGCAAACTAGCTTGTTGACATTTTCAGATAACAGAGCAGATCTTTTCTTTTGAACAATGTACCCTGTCAAAGAAAATAGTCTCTTGCAAGGAGGCAGGTGTGACCAGATACTTTTTTGCAAGGTGGGCCAGCTTACTGTGGGCACTATTGTGCGCAGACCACCACTGTAGTGGACATGAGTCCATGCTGGCACTGCCTTGTACCTATCTAGTGGTTTGTCATTGGTTGTTGTTGTTTGTTGTCATTGGATTTTCAAGGCCCTCGTCTTCGACTATGTTAATGGGTCTACACTCTACAGTCTCTGGCTACCCATGTAGCGATAGCAGTAGTCAACCTACTTGGTTTCTTTTTGTTTGCAAGTCCGAGTCCGCACTCTGCCAGTGAAGCTTGATGACTGCGGCTTGTTCCTGCAGTGTTAGCGTCATTGCTAACACTAGCGAAGATGTGCCTTTCCCGAAGGTGGTACTTTAGGCTGGTTGAGCTTCGATTGAAGGACAGTTCATCACAGCAGTATGTGCACACAACTTTGGTTTTATCCAGGTTTCCATTTGGCATCTTTTTAAAATGGAATTTGGTCATCATCCTCACTCATCGTGGCTGGCTGCATTATGTCCTGCATTGCCGTGCGGAGAATGTAAACATCAGCGTGTGGGACTACGAGAGGCAGTTGTGGCCAAACTTAGGCTACGTTCATACTACAGGTCTTAATGCATGAATCCGATTTTTTGTCATATCCGTTTTTTTGGCGTGCCCGTTCATACTGCCTTTATCCATTGAGACCGTTCAAGTATTACGCATGCGCACTAATTCGCAGTCCGACACCCGCTAAGCAAGAAGACCCGCATGCGCAGAACCATCAAAACAAATGACAGACGTCATCCGTCATTCCAGGGATATCATATTTTGCTTTTCAAAAGGTGGACACAAATAACAGACATAAATTATCCCCGTTTAGGCAAATATTCAAAGTTTATATGGATCGATAGCATGCACGCACTGTCCATGCACATCACACACACATACGGGCAGTTTGTCCCGACTCTCGGCCGTGGAGGCAATGTTGAAATATTGCTCACTTGGAACAGAGAGAAAACTGAGCATTCTCAGGCTTATCCTCAACCCATTTTTAGTTTTTATGACTGTTGTCAAGCTCAGCCCTTCCTCAAAAGCCGTGTTCACTGCAAGCTAGGCGCTAATAACGCACAGGTGCATCGCTACGGTAACGACTCTCTCGCTATTTGATGACGTAATTGCTGCATTAAATCCGATTTGCGGGACTGGACAGTACAGACCGCCGCGACAGTCTGGGAAAATGTGGCCCAGATCGGATTTAGACCACATACGAAAGTGACCCAGATCAGATTTGAAATGGTCCCGTTCTATGCGACTTGTCACGTTCAGACCGTCAAGTTAATGCCTCACTCGAGTCGGAAAAACACGAAAAAATCGGATTCGTGCATTAAGACCTGTACTATGAACGTAGCCTTAGTGTGAGCGGTAAATTGCGTTATTTTTTTTAATGCGTTAATATTTCCAGATTAATCATGGTCGTTAACGCGTTATTGTTGACAGGCCTTATTTATATATATGTATATATATATATATATATATATATATATATATATATATAAAATTTAAATGTCTCTCTACAGGTGTTCAAAAACTCAGGATAATATACATTGAAAAAGTATATATATATTATCGGTTATCGCATTGGTATCGGCCTTGAGGAGCAGGAAGTTATCGATTGGTTTCAAAAAATGGATATCGTGCACCCCTACTATATCAAAAGCATGAATGCTAAGACAATTGGTTGTGGTCCACTGTATCTTTGTGACTTTTTAGGCTTGAAGCCCCTGTTGTCTTTTAAGCAATGGCTAAAACAACAAACTTTCTTCAGCAAACAGTAAGAAAAGCGTTGCTCTGTGATTGACTCAGGACATTCCTAATCAATCAAACATAGCCGTTAACCAGCGATCCGAATTAGCTGCTCATGGTTTCCGTGTATGTTCTTTTGTACAAAAACATCTTCTACAAGTAAGGTTTTGATGGACAGCACCAGTCTTGAAGTCGTGTAGGTTTGTGGTTATGACATCATGTCCTCAGCATGAGAGCTAACAGACCCTAGTTTTCTGCTTGGCATGTAATGACGTTTGAGGTTGTGTAAATTAAATAACTATCGTAAAAAGACAAGCATTGTAAGTGAGCATTGACTATTTGGCGCTTTCACACACGTTTAATGCAATAAAGTGTCAAATCACCCCCCTCTAATATTGGGCCACCCGCTCCTAGAGCCAAGGAAAGGGTGTACTTTGAAAAGCGTTTGTGATTTTTTTTTAAATTATTTTTTTTTAGTTGAAACGGCATGAATTTGACCTCAGAATCTAATTCTTCCTGCCTGAAAGAAGCTCTACTTTAAGACAAATCAGCAGGAGCACCCCTTTCGGCCATGTGGGCCACATTAGATAATAGTAATATCATACAGTCATGTGCTGGCACACCCATTGTCGTATATACGAGACGTTTACTCATCCATCTCCGTATGTGAATTAATTACACGTTTGGGTTAGAAACAATGTAGAAATTGTGCATAATTTATTTCCAATTTAATACTGCTTCTATAGACATTGGACTTTGCATAATAAGTTCCCCCCCTGCTCTTTCCAATTTGAATTTAAATTAACATCATGCCTTTAAGAAATTTGAGTATTGGTCATTAATTTACTGATTGGAGATTAAATTATTTTTGTTGAAAAGGGTTGATTCATGTGAGCAGTCTTAGTTCATAGTGCACGATTGTGTTCTGAGAACCTCCAATGTATTTGTGCATTTGAGCGTGCATTTACACCCAGAAGTTGGAATATTCATAAAAATCAATGTGTGCATTAATTTGCGTGCCGGTCTGCGTATATTCATGGGTGGGGACACCAGGCTGGCCTCAGAGCAGCTGGATTTTGCAGGTTTCTGTGTTTTTTATGAACGACATGAATAATTATCCAGGTATAGCTGCCAACTCGGGGGAGACGTGACGAAAGACTGCATGGTCACTGGCGGCAGAAAAAGAGCCACTGAACCCACAGCAAAACCCCCACTCCTGTCCACCTTTTTTTTGGTGTTGATCTTTCTTTCTACCTAAATCATCAGCTTTGTTTTCCTTCGCCGCCGTCTGTACCGTTTTTTTAATTTGTTTTTCTTCCTCCGTGCGCACATTCCTCTGACGCACGCATGCACAAAATGAACTATTTCACGAGTGGAAGTGATTAAATACGATTGGAGCCATTAAAACGTTTCGAGTCAAATTAATGTAATCTGTCAACTATGGGAAAACAAACGCCGGCTTTGGGTCCTGTCACATTATGTGGGTCTGAGTAATCACTGAAAGGGTGTTCTTTTTTCATGCAGTGACTTGCATAGATAAAGTTCCAGTCTTAGCTGCCTCCCCCCTTTCACCAACACATACATTTTTCTATTTTCACCCACCTAGCTACACCAAGGACCAATCGAATCTGACTGTGGTTGGCCCCATTTCCAATTGGTTAGCCACATCAATGAAATACACTCCATTGGTTGTAGTAACAGCTCAGTTTAGCCGACATAAGCAGTTTTAAATTTGGTGAGCAAATACGACTTTGGTCTTCGGTGGGATTTCCTCCAGGTTTAATCATCATCATAAATCTGAATGTGTTTGAGCATATGTAACGGTAACATGGTGAATCTAATTGGTTATAATGACACAACATGCACATCTACACACACGGATATGCCTATTTTGCATGAATAATTCAGCTGCTTCATTCAGTTCTGGCCAGTGAGCCATGTAAAAGCCCTTGTTTTCAGGAGCATTGACTCGTGTTTGTGCTCACCAAATTCATAGCCGTTTTTAAAAAAGCGAGACGTCCATCAAATACGGGCGATTTACTCACTTGACCTTATTTGTCACCCACGTTTACATGGAAACGCAGAGAAGCTGTTCATTAACCTCACAGTTATTCAGCATATACATTTTAGCAGCGTGTTATCTCTTAAGCACGGGGAATAATACTGTGTTTATTTCGTAGTGAAGAAGACCATTTAAAACATATTTTATCGCCTGATGGCACTTTTATGTTGATTAGCGGCCTCGGTGTTTGCTGAATGACGTTTTTTTCATTTGTACTGTCTTTCCAAAATGATCCTCTGCCTCACGTGCACACTTAGGCCACTGCTTTATATGTCAATGCTATGGAGCCTGCTGTAGTGCACAGTGAGCTTAACACCCAATGTGAGCTTGTTTTTTTTTTTTTTTTATTTTATTTTTTTTGTGTAAGCACTGGCCTTGAGATTCAGCACCCAGCATGGAATATAACTCCTCAATTATCGTAACGTAACCCCCACTCCCTGCCCCCATCTCCAAACATGCGTGCAGTTAAATGTGCTACATTTTAAAATCAAGATTTTTGGGGGGTGGGGGGAGGTTGTGATAGTTGGTGTCATTAAGCCAATATGTTGACTACAGGATTTGTCTTGGGACCTCGTTGGGGTAAACATACAGATAGAAGAGAGGGATTTTGGTTTTCAATTTTTCTTATTTGGGATGAAAAGAGGGGGAGGTGTGTGTGTGTGTTTGATTATATATATCATTATTATATACAATATAATATAATATAATATAATATAATATACACACACACACACACACACACACACACACACACACACACACACACACACACACACACACACACACACACACACACACACACACACACACACACACACACACACACACACACACACACACACACACACACACATACATACATACAGAGAATTCCAAGAGTGTTCAGAAAAATAATTAGAGCAAGTGGTAGCTGCCTTGAAGATATAATATAAAACATTTTTTCATTTATTCCCCCTTTTAGTTTTTTATTTTTATTATTTGTTTTGTTTTTACGAAGTACATAATTAGTCATGCGTTAATTCATATTTTTGACACCTTCATAGTATCCAAACTATTCCACATATGGCCGCAGTGGATGCAGGATTTCACTCCAACAAAACAAGACCACACCTTTTCACCAATCTGGTGTTTTATAAGTGTAATCAGTTGATTGCAGTCAGATGCTGCGTGTTTTAGTATAAACCACATTGGTTAAAAGGTGTGTGCTTGATCGGTATGAACAAAAACCAGGACCCACAGCGGCCCTCGAGGACCGGTTTGGAGACCCCGGTCTATGATATAAAAAGTCCTGAATATAAAGAAAACCCACATTTTTCTTTTTGGAAATTAAAATATCTTTTTCAGATGAAATGCGCTCATTAGGATCAGTTTTATTTCAGTAGCCATTAGCTGAGCGTGCAGTCAGTGTACCAGAAAACCGGGCACTTTTTCTGTACTTATTTAGTCGTAATTCATCAGTTAAAGTAGGAGAAACAGAAACAGACCCCCCCCCCCCCCCCCCAAAAAAAATAAAAAAAATAAATAAAATTAAAAAAAAAAAAAAAAAAAAAAAAAAAAAAAACTGCGACAAAGAGTAAGTCTCAATTCGGACTTTTTAATTACTGTAATTTCCCGAATATAAGGCGCACCCGTGTATAACGCGCACCCCAAATTTACTAGTAAAATCTAGGGAAAATCATTGTACCCATGTATAACATGCACCCTAATTTTAGCACCAATAAATAGAAGAATACAAGAAAACAGAGCTCGTGTACATATACAGAAATGTCATTTTACTAGCCACGTTTACATGCTGACTTTTATTCATACCAATTCAAATCATTCCGAATGGAAATTTCACATCAGCTGTTTACATGTCACTTCATCTATTCCGATCCAGCGTTTACATGTGACTGCCTTTATTCCGAAAGGACGTTTGACAACTGCCGTCTGACATGCGCAGAGTAATCAAAACAAAGCGTCACGTTGCAAAACATGGAGATCGATCGTGAGATCAGCTGCTGTTTTAACTTTTCGAGTGGAAACAAAACTTCAGAATGATACGCCGTTCATTTAAAAAGTTGTGTGGGTGCGCTGTGCGTGTGCTTGGAAGCCATGTTGCAAGTGACGTTACTTACGTCACCAAGTGACGTCACCACGTCAGTACGGAGCATGCGCAGAAAGAACGCAACCAGACACCATTCCGCTTCCCTGTTTACATGATATAATTTTACTTCTAATCGATTTGGGAAAAGGAATATTCCACCCCTGTGAATCGGAATGAAATTCCATTCGGTTTGGGCCTGTTCATTCCGAATGAGGTGTTTATATGGAACACATTTATTCGGTTTGAACAAATATTCCGATTGTAATTGGAATATTTGGCTCCATGTAAACGTGGCAACTGACTGGTGAAACACAGAACAAGCATAGCACATTGGTAGTTCAAAACATTACCGTAACCTGACAATATGTACGGTAATAATATGATTTGACAACTTCTCCAACTTAACAGAATCCAGGAGAAAACAAAACAGATATGACTGTTCTTTTTAAAGGCTGCTGTATAACATAGCTCGTTTCATCATGATGAATAAATGTTCCTTCCATGGATTGATACGGTAAAATAAAAGTGAGGACTGAAGTCGGAAATCGGAAAGAGCGCATCGCTGTAGACTGTAACAATAGGATATATTGTTATTTGGGTTTGAGTGTCCCGAGGGACAGATATGATTGACGGACACAGGAATCTGTGTTGTGTTACGTTTGTTATGGTCCGAGTGCCCGAGTTGCAATAAACGTTGACTAATGAGTTCAAGAAACGAAATTATGTGTTTTATAAAGAGTGAAAAAAAGCACAATTTAACACAGACGAAATCATTCGACCAATCAGAGTGAATACCGAAACAAAATGGTGACTTCATGTACCGTAATTGTTGGCAATGGATCGTCGCATACGTTTTCTTCAACACACCATGGCCGTGTCAATGAAAAAAAAAATCTGTATATATATATATATATATATATATATATATATATATATATATTTCTGTCTCCATCCCTGTACCAGTGTATAATCGCACCCATGATTTTACAAGTTGATTTTGGGAAAAAAAGTGCGCGTTATATTCGTGAAATTACGGTACATCATTTGACCAGAAAAAAATGCGTTAGAACTGTAATCATATCAGTTCTTAATGAATAGCATTTTAAGGCTAGCATTATAGTGACACAACAACATTGCCAAATGTGATGTATTCATCTATATCTAATAAAAGGATGTTTCAAAATCTTGAAAAATCAAACCAATGTCTCTGCTCTGAATGACTGTGCGCATGGATGCAGAATGTTCTGAAACCACACCCTGGTCATCTGTCAATTAAATATCACTGTCGTAGATAGTGAAGATGAGTTTTGGCCTTCCAGGTGTCATGTTTTTTTGGTTTCTTTGTCATTCAATAAATTTCTGAAAGCACATTGGCTCACTCTTTCCTTATTCTATTGCTTCACTGGTGTGACAGCATATCTGAAGCTCATACAAGGCATAGTGCAAAAAAAAGAAACAAGAAATTATTATGTAGTCTAAATTTACACCCAGATGAACTATTACCAGAAGTTGAAGACATCTTATTAAAAAACAAAGCTCTATTTCTGAATGGCAACAGGTGGATACACATTTATTGTACGTTTTGCCATCTAAAAGAAAATTTACGTAATTGTTCTGCTTGTTGCATCACTGGCATAAATGAGCAAAGACATTGTTTGTATTAAATCCAATTTTTTGGACCATTTAAGTGAACTCAGGATGGCTGTGGCTTCCTTACTGTAGCGGACGGCACAGTGACTGATTAGTCAGCAGTTTGAATCTCGGCGCCGACTTCCAGCTTTTGAAGTGAACCTTACCGTATTTTACATGAATGTACCTGTGGCACAGTGGTTGGGAAATTACTAAAATTACGATATGCCAGCTCTACATTTTTGTGTGTATCTGTGTTTTTTGTCTTTAGGAACTTCACAACTTCATTCTTTTACCCAGTAAGCTTCAGCACTTGACATTTTTACTGCAAATCCTAGTAATTAAAACTACCTTTCCGTGTTTTCAGCTCCGCAACCTGACCGTCTTGGACTTGCGGCACATCTCGGAGCTGAACAATGAGACGGTGATGGAGGTGGTGAGGAAGTGTCGCAATCTCAGCTCACTCAACCTCTGCCTTAACTGGAGCATCAACGACAGGTATGTCATTTTTGTTTTTTTTATAATGACTCAGTGTTATGGGAATGGTGCCTATTTTGGCTCATGTGGATGCAGGCATTATGACTACCGCTGATAATCGTCACACTGCAAGCATGAAAAATAGTTTATTTTCTGGAAAATAACAATAACATAGGTAGATCATACCTCACCATGTCACAGGCCACCATACCAAGCCTACCATGTCATGATGTACTGTACCATACTGCAGCTTACCATATCATACCCCAGCACACCATGCCATACTTTGTCATAACAGTCCATGTTGAATCATGCAAATCCATATGATGCAAAATGATATTGTACAATGCCATGCCATGCCAAACTAAACAAAATCAAACTCTGCCAAGCATTACCAAATCAAAGCGAAATAATGCATTGCAGTCTTGCAATGTTAAAAACAATGTGATGCTTTCCTCCACTGTCGGGCCAGGTTTTTACAAAATAGTAGCCTGATTTCACAGAGAGATAAACAAATGGCACTGACATAATAAATCCAATTAAGGGATTAAAGTAGATCCTGAGGTTTTTATCCTTATCATTTTTTCCCCTGTGATGACTCATTAGTAGCTTGATTGACAAATAATGTGTCGACAGTTTCATAATTAGTTTTTCTTTTTTCTTTTTTTGAAAAGCCATGGACTAATAATAAAATATTCTAATCATGGCTCCGTCATCTCTGCAGTATTTAGAATGACCAAATTGTTATCTTACTGTTTAATATTTTGTTGTATTATTTTATACTTCCATCAACTTATACAATACTACCATTTATACTATGATCACCTTATTGAACATGCCCTTGCAATGGAAGGTACCGCACACCAATAGACAAAAAAAAAAGAAAGAATCAACTGAAAACCCAGTTTAAAAAAAAATAAATAAATACAAAGCACATCTTCTGTGTTTTTTTGTCCCTTTGGTCATCTGTCTCGCTGCTCCCACCATCTGCTTTGGGAGGTGGGGGCTGCTCAGTATTGTAGCAACAGGAGTAAACCATCTCCTCTTTTATTTATCACCCTGTGTTTTATTCATATGTTTCAATTTAATCTATCGATTTACAGCTACGGTGCGCAGACTGTGCTCCCAGTTTGGCTCAGGAGTGTGAGCACAGTATTGAATTTTTACATGGTGCGTCAGTGGGTGTGTGTGTGTGCATGCATATGTGTGTAATCATTCTTGCATTGACACTGCAACAGATGTGATTGGAATGTGACTGTAATACCCTACGTACCTACCACCTTTCAATCAACAAAACATGAAGTTTGGTGAACGCGCTGAAGAATTGCTCGGAGACACTCATGCACACACTTGACGTGCCACACTGATGCCATAAAGATATTTACTGGCTCGTAGGCTCAAGACATGCGTGCATCTGACGTTAGTTCTCTGAATTGCCTGTGGGAAAATTGGAATTTATAATTGATTTTGTGCTCATGCATGCTTGTATACTGAATCTGTGTATATGGCGTCATGCAGCATTGCGTGTTTCAGCTTTGAGAGTGATGGTCAGCCATTCCTCACGTTTTAAAAATCCACAAGTCATAGGGCATTTTATGCTGGATGCCTCCTGGCCCTTTCTCTATTTGTGTGTGTTTTGTACATGCTGGCCTCTACTCAAGGACTCTTTACAGTGCAGTCACAGAGCTCGAAGCATGAAGGGGTGCGGGGGCAGTTGTATTTAAAGGTTTCTAATATCAATGTTCCCTCTAATTTTTCATGTGTCTGAGTAGACACACAAGTAGGGGTGTGCCATCTTAGGCACCCCACGATTTAATTCGATTACGATTCAGGGTGCTACGATTCGATTATTGAACGATGATCATGGTATTGACGATCATCACTGTTATCACAATTATCACGATTATCGATGCACCATACATTACTAATTAATAAAGTAGCCAAATAAATGCATGTCCATTATTTAAAATATTCTAATGATTCAACAGGAAAGATGGAAACATGCCCATACAACAAAAAGCAGCCATTCACCTGCTTTTTTATTTTGTATTTTTTTACAAGAAAGAGCAAAAACATTAACAATTTTAAAGGCAGAAATTATTTCTCTCAACAATACAATAAAATTTACACAGGTGGAATGAATTCCACATTTTCTGGAAACAAAGTGTCTTTAGAAATAAGACTTCTTTTAACCAATAAATTGTACTTTGTTTTCACAGATTTCTGTACTATTTCGCATGTTTGTAGTGTTTCTGCTGTACTAAATCATTGTTTTGCACGTTGTGCATATGAAATACACGTTAGCGAATTAACTAATTAGCACTCGACACTAACTGTTAACATCTCAAAAACAACAACAATAAAGGCTAAAGAGTACAAGAGGGTTAGATTACTCACCTCTTATAGACACACACGAGTCTTAGCATCACACTCAGGACATTTTTCACTTGTCATGACTTGAAACTACTGCTGAACATCTGAAAGACAAGGAGCAGCGGACTATCTCTCATCCCTTCTCGCCCTAAAAAATAACTTGTGCACAGAATCGCGATCGCCGGGTTCCTGGCTGCCTGTCTCATACACAATTTTTTTTCCCAGTCTTGTGAAAAGGAGTAAATATCTCGCTCAGTAACAGGCAGCATCTATCATAACGTTGTGCGTGCGTCTATTAAAGGTGTCCGGGTGGCAGACGTGTGTTGAATTTCGTTCCGCTACGAGCGTACGTCAAGTTATGTGGGAAAATCATCGTTTTTGAACCTTTATGAATCGTAATCGAATCGTCACGTGTCGATTCGCGATGCATCTAATAATTGATTTTTTGGAACTCCCTTACACACAAGCTCCCTTAGCACATTGAGGACCACTGTGAGCAACATCATATGTGTACGTTGTGGCCACACACCAATATCATGCCTGTTCAAAACCTTGGATCATAGCAAGTTACATGGATTATTAAAAGAATGAAATTCCAGCAGCAATTTGCATTAGTTTACTTTTAATATAATTGATTTGCCCCACGTAAAATGAAAAAGACAAAAATCTTGTTCATTAGATGTGTACTATATGTGAGAGTCCTGCTTTGGCCTTAGTAAGGTCCAGTTGTGGCATGGGTGAACTAATAAATAAAACATAATAAACAACCACAATGGGAGTATATCAAACTCCCACATTAAAACTGTTCAGACAATAAGCATTCTCAGCATTCCTATTCTCCGGGTCAAAGCAGGTATACAGTACAGGTTTAAAAAAAAACAAAACAAAAAAGTAGGGCTGTCAAAATTATTGATTAATATTAATTAATATATGGCGACACGGTGGCTGAGTGGTTAGCACGTCTGCCTCACAGTTCTGAGATGAAGGGTTCAATCCCGGGGTTCGACCTTCCTGTGTGGAGTTTGCATGTTCTCCCCGTGCCTGCGTGGGTTTCCTCCGGGAACTCCGGTTTCCTCCCACATCCCAAAAACATGCATGGTAGGCTGATTGAACAGTCTAAATTGTCCGTAGGTATGAGTGTGTGCGTGAATGGTTGTATGTCTCCTTGTGCCCTGGGATTGGCTGGCAACCAGTTCAGGGTGTCCCCTGCCTACTGCCCGTAGTCAGCTGGGATAGGCTCCAGCACCTCTGCGACCCTCGTGTGGAAAAGCGGCACGGAAAATGAATGAATGAATGTCAAAATTATCGCGTTAACGGGCGGTAATGATTTTTTAAAAATTAAATGTTAAAATATTTGACGCATTTAACACACATGCCCCGCTCAAACAGATTAAAATGACAGCACAGTGTAATGTCCACTTGTTACTTGTTTTTTGGTGTTTTATCGCCCTCTGCTGGCGCTTGGGTTCGACTGATTTTATGGGTTTCAGCACCATGAATGAGCATTGTGTAATTATTGACATCAACAATGGCGAGCTACTAGTTTATTTTTTGACTGAAAATTTTACAAATTTTATTAAAACGAAAACATTAAGAGGGGTTTTGATATAACATTTCTATAACCTGGAATAACATTTATCTTTTAACAACTACAAGTCTTTTTATCCATGGATCGCTTTAAGAGAATGTTAATAATGTTAATGCCATCTTGTTGATTTATTGTTATAATAAACAAATACAGTACTTATGTACTATGTGTTGAATGTATATATCCGTCTTGTCTTATCTTTCCATTCCAACAGTAATTTACAGAAAAAGATGGCATATTTTATAGATGGTTTGAATTGCGATTAAGATTAACTAATTTTTAAGCTGTAATTAACTCGATTAAAAATTTGAATCGTTTGACAGCCCTAAAAAAAAAAGCGAAGGAAAAATCTCACTATAGTTGCATCGCTTGTTCTTTTATTTGCACACACTCCGACAGCCGTTGCATCTTAAAAGAACCGCTTTCTTTTTTTTTTTTTTTAAACGTTGGCTTGGTGAGTCTGCCTGTTCCTTTCGACCTGATATGGGGTTAGAATTGGCGTTTCTTAACTCTGCTGCACTGTTGTTAGTTAACCTACACGGCGCATTTGGGCAGGGCACATATTTGCAACACTGTCAGTGCTACGATTGGCTGCGTAGCATAAGTGAAGTGAACTTTATCATTTCATTGATTAGACAATTGTTGCTCATTGAGTTACGTTGCAAAATGGTACAGAAAACAATTTTCTTGGTCTAATTAACTAGATTATATCAGTTCTAAAATTACATATTAATTAATAATGTAACACTTGCAAAAATTGGCAGTGGGATGCTGCTTCAGTCAATTTGGAACAGGAGTGTGACTTTTCACTCTTTCTTTTTTTCCGCACCCACACAGGTCTTGCACCTCTCAACTATATACAATTGTGGTGAAGTAACACACCAATAGGACTGTCGCATTGCCAAATCGAACGCAGTAATAGGAGCGTCACGCTGACATATCACTGCAACACGGACAGTAGTCCTTGTGTCGCTACAATAGTTTATGTTGAATTGTATTTTGTGCGCTGCATAGATTTTCTTTTGCGCTGAGTATGTGCAAGCAGTGCGCGATTGCGCACAGCTTAGAGGGAACGTTGGTGTCTATGTGTGCGTTTGGGTGTATGTGTGTGTGCATGAAAGCACCTTGGATTTAAAGGTTTAATAAATATAAACTGCCACACTATTTTGTCATGCTATAGCATTTTGTGGCGTGGGCTTGCATCATCCTTAAATTCTGTTACCGTGTTCAAACTCAATGTGGTGATAGTATTTGAGGAAAGGATATTGTTTTTCCCCACCTTTCACTTGTCAATGCTGTCAGGTTTGCATGGTTTCATCATGCCTGGCTAGCGTTGGCAAGCCACTGTGATGACACTTCCAACAACAGCTACTTCTTTAAAACACCTTTCAGATGCACCTTGCACTTACACTTCCATATACAAGCACACTATTCTACCACTTTCACCCTGAAATGTTTTTTTTTTTTTTTTTTGCCACAAAGCAAACACATTAAATTAGATTTCAAGGAACCGACACTGGCAAAGGATATACAATATTATAATACATTATTGAAAATTAAAGAGAATAAAGTACAACTAAATTGTTGATAAGTACAAATATACCGTAAATGTGGTTAAATAAGGATTACCTTTTGATGCTAGTAATTACATTTATTTATATTAATTCTATTTTTATTTTTACAACAGGCATATTGCACTAGTTCATAGCTACCTGGTTGATTTATGTGGCCCATTCTTTGCTATTTATTTGTTATTATCCATCTATTTTCATTCATTTCTCCTGTTCTGGGTTGCTACTGACATTGTTTAGATATTTGAACATTCATTAAAGATCAATGAAATTAAACCAATATGTTTCAACTGAGACCACAGTAAAATAATAAACCAGGAGTAAAATGGTTTGACCATTTTCATTTTGCATGAATGTATTAGAATGTTATGTCAACAGCTGAAGGTGCATTTGCTACTGTAGAGCTCCTTTTTAGAAAGTGGTGTCTTAAAACGTTAAGCAAAACAGTCCACCAATCAGGGCTTGTAACCTCAAAACTTTGTATGTTGTTTAATTCATAAATCAAGCTACCGCTTTATTCTTACACCACTGATCAAAATAGTTGATTGTGCAGCATTTTTAACCTCAAAACACAGTAAAAAATACTCACCTAAAATATTGCAAACCATTTTGAAGTGGGTTATCGTTCTTCAGGTTTTAGAGTTGCTGTATGTCATGGCTGCATTCATGCACACACACACACACACACACACACACACACACACATACAAATATCTCTCGCTTGACGTCATTATAAATACTAAAATTACTTCTTCACTTCTTGTCCTCTGGGGGCACAGCAGGGTCAGAAGCTGTGTGAATGCTTCAGTGGGATGGCAGTTGGCCAGGGGCAGGTAAACAGGCGCAGGAAATGACCCCTTATTTCCAGGATCAATTTGTCCCCTGATAAGAGGCCATTGGAGAGATACAGCCCTGTGGGTGGCAAAGTAGTTGGTCATTTTTCTTTTGCCGCCTCTCTATTTTCATTCTTTCCCTTCTCCACTTGTCTTTCATTTTGTGGCAAAAGAAACACTGCGCCCTCTGGATCTCCCCATCCTTCTCGGTAATGGCCGCAAACAGCATTCGTGTAAGAAAGTGAGAAAAGATGAACAAATCAAGACTTTCTCTCTGTCGCAGGCCAATGGGCAGATTGGGGCAGTGGGACGTCAATTTTCGGTCTGTCATTTCTCTGCGTGAGAGGATACAATGGGCTGCACGCAGGCATCATCGGGCGGGCTCGTCATTTCTTTGTATAGTCTCTAGGTGTGATAGCTGGCCAAAGTGGGGTGATATTTTTTTAAATTTCAGTTTGAAAATTGGGACGAAGCCACAATAGAAGTGGAATAGCCGAATGAATAGTTGCGTTTTTTTGAGAGGTGTTTTTACCCCATCTTCAAGAGCTAACAACGTGTTGCGCACTTGATGGATTTATTGTTGAGTGTTTACTCACTGTTAGAATTTGAGCGTTGTGAGTCGATACAAAACTATTCTAATCATACCGTATGTCAAAAAAAAAAAACTGATATTTGAATTTTATTTGTACAGACATTTATTATTTTTACTCTCCGTGAAAGACGTTATTTGAATCATAGAGGGGATTTTTGAAGATTGAATTACTCTGTGTAATTATAATAATCAACATTGCATTTCAAAATGCTGATAATCCTGTTAACCTGTGAATTTTTTCACACTGTTATAGCATTACTTCAAAGTGAGTGTCAACAATAATCAAGTCCGAAATTACTCAACACTCTCCATGTAACGTCAGCAATGCGTTCTATCGTTACCCTCGATCTCCTTTCAAATTAATTAATCATTTGCCTGCATAGTCTTGAATTGTCACTGTGACCACCTTTTTCTCTTGTGTTTTTCTGGTGTGTCTTGTTGGTTGTTTCCAGTTGTTGTATTTTTGAATGTAAAACAAACAATTGGAGCAGAGCTATATACGTCAATATTAGGGCTGTAACAGCACAAGGATTCACGATACGATTCGTATCACGATTCTTGACTCATGATTCAAAACAAAACAATGTTTATAATGTGAAAAATATTTTATTTAAATTGGATTAATTCTAACATTTTTCTGGAACAAATCACCTCAGAATTTAGCAGTAACATGCAAAATGAATAAAAAAATATGACTATAAAACCCCTCCACAAAAAAACAAAACAAAAAAAAAAACCAATAATAATGATAATTAAAAACAAAACAAACAAAAAAACAAAACAAAACAAAAAACACAAGATTTTAACATACCGTAATTTCCCGAATATAAAGCGCACCCGTGTATAATGCGCACCCCAAATTTACTTGTAAAATCTAGGGAAAATTATTGTACCTGTTTATAACACGCACCCTAATTTTAGCACCAATAAATAGAAGAATACAAGAAAACAGAGCTCGTGTACAGATACAGAAATGTCATCTTACTGACTGGTGAAACACAGAACAAGCATAGCACATTGGTAGTTCAAAACATTACCATAAACTGACAATATTTACGGTAATAAAATGATTTGACAACTTCTCCAACTTATCAGAATCTAGGAGAAAACAAAACAGATGTGACTTTTCTTTTAAAGGGTGCTGTATAACTTGCTCGTTTCATCATGATGAATAAATGTTTCTTCCATGGATTGATACGGTAAAATGAAAGTGAGAACGTAAGTCGGAAATCCGTGAGAGCTCATCGCTGTCAACACGACAGTAACAATAGGAACTATTGTTATTTGGGTTTGAGTTTCCCGAGGGACAGATATAGTTGACGGACACAGGAAGTCTGTTGTTACGTTTGTTATGGTCCGAGTTGCGGAGCTGCAATAAACGTTGACTCAAATGAGTTTAAGAAACTAAATTTTGTGCTTTATGAAGAGTGCAAAAAGCAGAATTTAACACAGACGAAATCATTCGGCCGATTAGAGTGAAGTATTACCGAAACAAAATGGTGACGTCACGTACCGTAATGGTCGGCAACAGGTCGCCGCATACGTTTCGTCAACACAACGTGGCCGTGTCAATATATATATATTTCTGTCTCCATCCATGTACCCGTTTATAATGCGCACCATGATTTTACAAGTTGATTTTGGGGGGAAAAAGTGTGCGTTATATTCGGGAAATTACGGTAATGCTTTCTCTTCAGTAGAGGAAGTCAAGATTCACCCAAATTACCACTTCAGGACAGGACAGATTTAGAAAATAATAACGAAAATGTCAATAAATATGTTAACATATTATGACAACATTTCAGCCATTTTCAGTGTACAAACTTATACAATGAGCAATGTCAGCAATGTCACGTAAGCAACAGATAATGTTGGAAACATCAGAGAACTGTACAGAATCATTTGCATGGATGCACCATTAAATTTGCAACTTGCTGAAAGAAACAACTGCTTGTTTCATATGCAGAAGTGGCACAATGTTATGAAGATTAAATAGGTAGTATTGAGAATTTCACTTCTGATCTGAGAAGTATACCAAGGCGACTGAGAAAGACTAGCCACGTTTACATGCTGACTTTTATTCATACCGATTCAAATCATTCCGAATGGAAATTTCACATCAGCTGTTTACATGTCACTTCATCTATTCCGATCCAGCGTTTACATGTGTCTGCCTTTATTCCGAAAGGACGTTTGACAACTGCCGTCTGACATGCGCGGATTAATCAAAACAAAGTGTCACGTTGCAAAACATGGAGATCGATCGTAAGATCAGCTGCTGTTTTAACTTTTCGAGTGGAAACAAAACTTCAGAATGACACGCCGTACATTTAAAAAGTTGTGTGGGTGCGCTGTGCGTGTGCTTGGAAGCCATGTTGCAAGTGACGTTACTTACGTCACCAAGTGACGTCACCACGTCAGTACGGAGCATGCGCAGAAAGAACGCAACCAGACACCATTCCGCTTCCCTGTTTACATGATATAATTTTACTTCTAATCGATTTGGGAAAAGGAATATTCCACCCCTGTGAATCGGAATGAAATTCCATTCGGTTTGGGCCTGTTCATTCCGAATGAGGTGTTTATATGGAACACATTTATTCGGTTTGAACAAATATTCCGATTGTAATTGGAATATTTGGCTCCATGTAAACGTGGCAACTGACGGCCGTTTACCTGGTGGCACTCTGAGAATACGACAAACTTCATGTTTACATTCACATGGGTCCGTCTCCATTCGAACGATGTCGTAATTCCCCGTAAAAACGATGTAGTATTCATGCCAGGTCCAAGGGGGCAGTGCAGAAGACTTCATATCTGCCCACTCAAATCAGTGGCGTCCACGCGTTTTTTTCCTTTTGCTCCAAAAGACACAAAAACGTGAGCATATAACACATTTAAATTTAAAAATATTATAAAAACAGTCAATTAAAGCCGACGATCTGCCATGTGTTCTATTTTGAATGTCTAGTAGCACTGAGTTCACGTCTTTGCCTTCCGTTTTCGGCGTCAATATGTAAAGGCGAGGCCATTCCGCAATTGTCGCAGCGTCACTATGTAAACCTTAATGCTCACGGAGGATTTTTAATTTCAGGCGCACCTGAATCAGCCATCTTTCTCATTACTGCCTTGACATAATATTACCGTATTGGCCGGTATATAAGACAGTGTTTTATGCATTGAAATAAGACTGAAAAAGGTGGAGTCGTCTTATATTCGGGGTCTAGACATTATACCTATTCACGATGCTAGATGGCGCCAGATATCATTGAAGCGAATGCTGATCTTGAGGAGTAATGTTCTGTCATGACCAATCTCAGCTCCTCTCAAGTTTAACCCATTTGCTGCATTATTTTATTGCAATGTTTTTCCTTATTCAGATTTGTTTCAAGACTACAGTTAGTTAGACCTCACTTTGATGGTTAATGCAGTTAATGCAAGTTTGTTGTTTTATCACAATAGATTGGTTTATTTACAATTTTCAAAAACCAGCAGCCATTTATTTACGAATGTGATTGCACTTTAGTTTACAAATTTTAATGTTCAGATATTAAGATTTGAATGAGGCAAAATAACATGCTTTTTCTCTCAAATATATTGTTATAATCATTTGTTTCAGATGTACTGTAATTATTTTCTGTATAAAAATTAATTTGGTGTTCAAAATGTCTTTTTTTCAAACTTGAGTCTTGAAAAAGAGGGGGTTGTCTTATAATCAGGGCCGTCTTATATTCGGGCCAATACGGTATATGTGTCATCGACTTGCAGGACAATGTATGTTCATATTAACCTGTGTGTCCATGTTTTATTATGTTGTATGTGTTAACTTTGAATCCTTTCTGTGAGAAGGGCTTAGAAATGCTGAGTTACATCAGCATCATTTAAGCTAACCCCTTCTCTTTGTTGTTTTTTTTTTAAAACTTGTTTTCTAAATGTCAAGCAAAATGTCAGCTAAGCCCTTACCAAAGACCGACAGACATTTGTCTTTGTCTTGTTACTCTGCCATCTGTCTCTCCAGATTTGAGGAGAGGTGCTAAGGGGCGTTTCCGTGTCCTTGTCACTTCTCTTTTGGGCTCCTTTGAAACCTTCACGCTTGCATAACTGCTTGCTCTTCACTGTTGCAGGTGTCTGTCAGAAATGTTATGGTAAAGACTTTCATTAGGTGTATTAAAATTCTAGGTGTTCGTTTAATTACTAATGCCTGTGGTGATGCTGCAAATATGTGGGACGGGTTGTAAAGTTGTGTTCAGAAGAGCAGTTATGTTGCCGGGTTGTTAAACATAACTGCAAGTTTTCCCAGTTTAGTTTCTTGCTCACTTTTAGTCTCACACTTCAAGTCTCTCTACTTGCCTTTCGTTGTTCTTTTCCCTCTCTCACTGTCAGGCACACAAAGGCTGAACTGATTGTTTTTGGCAGGTTGCGTGTTGAAGGTGCGCTACGACAAACACGCTGCCGCGGTGCTTAATTTTGAATAATGGCGGCGTCAAACTCCAATGCCTAGTAAAGTATTCAGGATGGAGATGCAATAAAGGCAAACAGTTGAAGAAACCCAAAGACCCCCTTGTATTTGTTTTTTTTTTTTTAATTCCAGCATCCGAGAGCTCCAATTTTATTTGATCATGAAGACATCACCTTAGTGCTCTCATTTGTTAATTGTAGATGAGATGCCCCATAAAAGTCCAATTTTTGAGCAGATGGCAAACATAAGAACGTATTTTGATTTGAAAATACAATTTGATAAAAGAAACATTTAAGTTAGTAGGTTGTGTTTAGCCAGGTGGCGTAACACTGCCCATGTTTCAAATTTGGATACGGGGCCTTCCTTGCATGGGTGTCCTCTGAACCTTACCTCTCGCTTTGTGACCCTATAACCTGGCACGCCAGATTGATCGTTCTATATATCGGCTCTGAATATATTCCACTTATCAATCTGGCAAAGCTCAAATCGAGATCCGTTTCATGGGAGGAACCTTATTAAAAAATTGCGGCTGCTGATTAGACAATGGGTCTTCTCGTAATACTCGCGAAAACATTGTTTCCCCATCTTCCCCACCCAAGAAAAACTTTCAGTGGTGTTCTTTGCTCCCCTTTTACTTATGAAATTATGTGTTTTTTTGACAAAATGTGGGAAATTGACGTATCTACAAAAACTTTGCATTCCGTCAGTGTTGTTAATCTTTTTTTCGGACTATAAGTCACGTTTTTTTTTTTTTTTCATAATTTGGCTGGGGGTGCGACTTATACTCAGGAGCGATTTGTGTGTGAAATTATTAACACATTATGATATAATTTCACATGAATAACTTAATAGCTATGACCACATTCGCGTTCTGCCTTTGGCAATGTGTGTTTAATTGTATTATTGACTTTTTTTATATTGAAATGCATGCTTTTAGTTTGTGGCGTTTTCACGCCCACGTGGGGGCACACTTGTTTACGTGAAGAAGAGCGCTCACACGCCAGAAGAAGACGGCCATTTAAGTAGCTGTGAGTGAGTGGGCGAGTTACCGAGAAACACGGCTGCGAACCTACGTTCATTTTTTATGCTTTTAAAAAATCACTACAGAGGCAACGCCTGTGTGTATCATCTTTTCTGTTGTTGTTGTGTGTTTTCCACCTGCGATCGGACACTTAGAGCCAGTTGTGTGGTTGTTTGAACGATGTGCTAATGCTAGCGAACGCATGCTAACTGTTTATGTCATTGCTGTAAGAGCACCTGTTCGGTATGGAAGACCAAATTGATTCAGCAAATTATACGGACGTCCAGCATCGTCATTTGGGAGTACGCTGTATAGCCAGGACCGAGCCATAGCGTCCTGGTGAGGACAGTATATTCGCATTTCGTTGTTCATGCACTGTATACTGTACATTTATTCAGCATGTTGTTCTCTATTGTATTTTTATATTAAATCGCCTTTCAAGATGACATATCTGTTCTATGTGTTGGATTTTATCAAGTAAATTTCCCCCAAAAATGCGACTTATACTCCGGTGCGACTTATATATGTTTTTTTTCTCTTCGTTGGGCATTTTATGGCTGGTGCGACTTATACTAGGTGCCACTTGTAGTCCGAAAAATACGGTAGTTACTAAGCAAGGTAAAATTAGTGACATTATTTTTCAAGTTCTACACTAGAGTTGTGCGAAATTTCCGATTCTTGGATTATTCGTGATTCGGCCATGGAAGATTCGAGAACGATTCACAAACAACCAAATTCCGATGATTAAATATGGCAAGTGAAGCGGAACTAAAACACAGCCAGCGCGGTCTTCGGGACGCAATGAAGAATGAACCGAGAGTAAACATCATGCTGAGCCCACTGCTCTGGCTCAACTCATGCTGCTAGATAAAAAAAAAACAATAATACCTGACTGCGGCCGACAGCTGTTACAAACTACGCCCACATAATGCTACAGTAGATATATGTGTAAAGAACTAGATGCCAAATGACAGTCTCGGTGGCGTTAGCAGCACAAGTATAGAACACTAGATGCGAAATGACACTCAGTGGCGTTGGTAAACAGCCGCCATCTCAAAGCAGTAGACTTCTCTGGAAGGCTGTTGTAACAAACCTTCCAAACGAACTCAATGAACTTTTTATCTAAAATACTTCGAAATCGGCAAAATCAACCCCTGAATTTATTTTAAAATGATGAAACAGTTTAAAACTTTCACATGTCAAAAGTAGACGGAAGGGAAATTATGCAATAACGTGAGCAATTTTAACTACTTTAACGGTTGATTCACAACATTAAATTAATTGAATGTAGTTTAAAGCTGCTGATACAGAATGGGGACTTGAGTATTTTATTTACTGTTTTGAACTGTTAACTTGATATTGAAAAAGTAGTTTATTTAAGCCTGAGAAGATTTTTGTTGCCGAGCACGCCCAGATTATTCTCCCTGTATATTTCAAACACTGAGAATAGTCTGGGACCCAGCTCCTTAATGGCCTCTCAAGGAGAACGAAATTATCCGTCCAATTGGATTCGATTATTTGTGTGATGTGTTGTTAACGAGCAACGTCACTCTTGTGCGTCGGAAGTCGTCTCCACAACAGCACAGATGGCGAACGGGAGAGCCGAGAATATAAAATCAGTAAAATCAGTTTTAAATTACCAAAAACACTTCGACACAAATCATTGACAACAGTCTGTCTCGCGCTAGCCATGTTGAATAAACTTCTCCATTCTTCGCTTGCGCTACTTTCTTGTCGCTTTACCAACTTCACATCCGCCCGTCGCTGAATGGTCCACTCCGTTGTCTGTTTCTGTGGCTTGCTCCGCCCTCGGAATTTGATCCGCCGGACGGTCGCCAGACTCAATAACCAATTTATAATTCAATCGTAGCCTCTGAATCGTAATTGAATCGTTAGGTGCCCCTAGATTCCCACCTCTATTCTACATGTTATTATATTAAACATTCTGGAACATCTTTCAGATCAAAGATGTTTATATTAACTGATTGAATTGAACTGTTTTTTTAAATTTATTTATTTAAAAGGAAAAAAAAAAAACACAAGTCACACGTTTTATTTATTTAATTTCACCTAAATAAGAGTTTAATGGTATACCCACTTTAATTTTCAAATACTGTTAGATAAAAAGCCTTTTTGTTTTTCCTGTTTTACTGAACCCGCTGACTTGTATGTATCGTCACACCCCTGAGATATATTTTTCTATTGCGGGTGAGCCTCTGAATCTCCTGCCTCTCCTGTCTTTGCTTCTAGTTGTTTTGATTAAAAACATCACACAAGGTTCATTGATACGTAATTCAAGAAAAGTTTAGGGCAAGTGACTATTTTTGGTAATTAAAAATAACAAACAAACAAATTATGATATTGTAGCATCAACAAGGACACCGCCAATTTTCTGAGGATAATGCACAAACATCGGGAAAATAGCACATTATTTTCAATTAATTGTACTCACATGGACGCCACGAACTGTATGTGGCAAAAAAAAAAAAATATTGCCGGGAGGTTTAAGATGATGCTCGCCATGCAAAATGTCAATGAGAATGCTATGCTAATTTTCTGAGTCAATCATCATCGACTTTGCAACGGCGTCACGACCCCTTTTCCGCCTCCCCCTCCCGCTCTACTCTTCTCTCCCAGGCAGTTGTGCGCTGTGTGTAGTAACGCAGCAACGCGACCCTTGACATCCTCAGTGACGGTAACCGCGTTGCAAAGATGGGAAAAGTAATTACCGTATTGGCCCGAATAAAAGACGGTGTTTTTTGCATTGAAATAAGACTGAGAAAGTGAGGGTCTTATATTTGCAGTCAAGACATTATACCCATTTAGGAAGCTAGATGGCAACAGATATCATTGAAGCGATGTTCTGTCATGACAGATCTCAGCTACTCTCAAGTTTAACCAGTTTGCATTATTTTATTGCAGTGTTTTTCCTTATTCAGATTTGTTTCAAGACTACAGTTACAGTCACACTTCCCTTTGATGGTTAATGCAGTTAATGCAATTTTGTTGTTTTATCACAGATTGGTTTATTTACATTTCAAAAACCAGAAGCCATTCATTTACAAATGTGAGTGCACTCTAGTTGACATATTTGAATGTTCAGATATTAAGATTTGAATGAGGCAAAATAACATGCTTTTTCTCTCAAATATATTGTTGTAATAATTTGTTTCAGATGTACTGTAATTATTTTCTGTATAAAAATTCATTTGGTGTTCAAAAAGTCTTTTTTTTAAACTTGAGTCTTGAAAAAGAGGGGGTGGTCTTATAATCAGGGCTGTCTTATATTCGGCCCAATACGGTAATTACATTACTCACTACTGAAAAAAAAATAACGCCGTTTGAAACGCTGTTAAATTCTCACGCCGTTATGAACAACTCTGGTCATAGTTTTCATGGAGGTAGTTGCTTCTTAGCCACGTCTGCAGCTCCCGCCTCTTTCTCTTGATTGGCTCGCACATCAGTAGGCCGTGGAAATAGTTGAACAGATGAGGTTTGCAAGACTGTAAGGCATTGTTGAATCAATGAATCAAGAAGTATCGTCTTGCATGCAAGGCAAGTGACCCTAAGGAGCACAAGCACTATAATAGTGGATATTTATTATTTCTCAATCTAATTTTCGAAAATGTTATTGCTTTGGTCAAATACATTATAAGACATTGATTTAAAGGCATGAAGATGCAAAATGTTTTCCTAAAAGAAAAATTGCTGCTGAGAGTGATTTTCTCTTATTAGATTATCTTGCTATCATCCAGCTTCACCCCTTTCTGGAGGTTTTATGTTTTTCATTTACTTCCACTCTCAGGATTACTTAACTGTTGCAGTTTTTTTCCCCAACCACTGAATTTGTGAAACGTCAATTCCAAAATTTTCCTCTGCCCAATTGCGGGACTTGTATTCCATCTGGGGAGCAGTCCGTTTCTCAGAAAAGCAGAAGGGCGTGATTCCTTTGAATTAATTTTTTTTTTTTTTTTTAATTTCATTGCAATTTTCAAACCAGGCCAGTATAGTTTCAATTTACCACTCGAACTCAGCAGTGCATGTCTCCCACTACATCTATTTGAGCATATGTGTTCTGTAGTTACTCTGGTCTTTGGCCAGGCCGCTGTGGGCACCTCTTTATGTATATTTCTAGACACTTGCCTGTGTGTGTGTTTTAAGTACATATGGCCACAAGGCGCAGTGTGACTCCCGCCAAGGAGCTTGGCTTGTTTCCTTAGCCCTGTGAAAGCCAAGACTGCGTCCACTCAGTCCGCAGATGGTTCTGTGTGTTAAAAGTGATTGGCGTCGCTTAGAATCAGTGTGTCAGTAGGTAATGTCATCGTGTTCTCATGAAGTGCTCCAATGGCCAGGAACCACAGCAATTGACTCTGTGTGAACATGCATGGCCACCAGACCCCAATGAAAAGGCAAAATCAAAGCCTCAGAATTAGTTTCCCAGCGATTTGTGAGATATGCTTTCATTTTTCATGTCCATTCTGCTACAGCCATCACCTGCCCAGCATGTGCTCTTTTCAGTTTGGATCAAAATGGTTCACATGGGTTTAAGTTCTCCGTCGTAGTGATGAAAATACATCAGCAGGGGGTGCTGATGGATGGTAATGCATGAGAGAATTAATGATTAATTTTACAAGCATTAGTGATTGTTACAGTGTTTGAATCCTGTCTTGCCATGTTTTTTGAATATTAGATTTATTGTGTTGTTACAGTTCTCTGCTTTATTTTAGCTTCTAATTTCGGCAACAGGTTTAAGCTATACAATTGGACAGAATCCAGTGTGTACATGCAGTTTGCCTTGATCACTTCCCAGTTCTTATTTTTGTCATTGTCCTTTAAGATAAACTGGCTTGGATTGTCGCTTCATTTATGATATCTTATTGGGCCACCCATTTTTACTTATTCACAAAATATGAAATGGGTTTTAATGGCCCGTTTCCCCCCAAAACTGTCTAAGGCATCAAGCAAACCTGTTTCGGGAGTCACGAAGAAAGGTTCTTGTCTCAATCAAGAAGTCGAGATACGGAGCGAACATGATGATAACTTCCAAGTTTAAGACAGATGGTGAGCATTCAAGTGATGCAGTTGTTTGCTAAACACTTTTTCTTGTTCATTACTACATAAATTATTGAAGCATTGTTGTACACTGAAAGCTTAATTACAAATGTCCAATTAATTAATATATGTTGATTGACCGTAACTGAATTAAGCACTTGGAATACAGGTACCTCGACAATATTATCCCCTCACATATTAAGTCTCAGTATGTTTAAAAAAACAACAAAAAAAAACAAAAATAGTTTCAGCCTATTCAGACTAAAGATGTATCTTTTCTTTGGGTTTGTGAGCTATGCATTAGTTTGTGAGCAGTCACAATATTCACATTTTCATTATTGGGCTGAATTAGCCCTGACAATAGCTGCCAAAAGTAAAACAGCAAGTGATATTGCTCTTAGGGAGCTAATCGTTTTATTTTTGAACAAAAGGAAATAATAGTTAAACACGAGAAGGGGGTTTTAGTGTTTCAGAGCTCGCAGCACTTTAGTTTGGAAATCATCTTTTCTCTTGTTCTATGTAATAGTCTTGGTAAAAAGGCTAAAAAAAGTTCATTTAAATCTGTATTTCCTTTTTGCTAAAGTCCCCAAACTGCGGCTGGATTCTTTTTCCATTCAAATGTGGCGACTCCTAAGGGAAAAGGCTAAGATGGCTAGATGAACGAACAAATGAATCAACAAATGAGAGAAGACTTACTGAAAGGCTTTTCAACTGAGTCTCAAAACGAATAAAAGTATGGGAACCAAGGATTGACTGTATTTCTTTTGTGCTTTTTGGTATAACTTTGGTTGTTATTGTTGTGTACATGTTGTTGGGCTTACAGGTGGCATGCTACAGAGCTTGTGCCTTATTATGGTTGCCCATACTGTGAGGTCAGCACGCCGCCTGTGTAATCTAAATGTTAAGGAGACCATAGGGCACGGCTGTCCTTGTTCGACCATGTTGGAGACCTGGCATTTGGCCCTGGTTTGAGGACCAAAGCTGTAATTTTCCTTCTTCCTCTGTTCTCAGGGGGGCCTTTGGACAAAGCTATGTTGAAAAGTATTCTTTTATATGCTTATCCTTTCATGTCCTCTTTCTTTATCATCAATTGCGCACATGTCCATGTGCCCTTGTTCCATCCTGCCAGCATGTGGTATGAATTTGCCTTGTTCTCATTCTTTATTATAGTGCAGCTTTTATTGATACCATCCTTCTCCTTTGTCTTCCTTCCTCCGCTCACTTCCCTTCTTCCTTCCCGTCCTCTCACTGCTGTTCCCTCTTCATCTATTAACCCCACGTACCTCCCCGCAGAATTACCCTGCTCGCTCTGCGTCGCTCTCATCGGCATGATCTCTGCTTTCTTACCCACGGCACATCTGCCGCCCTGCAAATGAGTGTAGGGAGAGTGCGAGAGCCATTGGGAGAGCATGATGCAGGGCCCAAGGAGCGGGGTTTAATGAAGCCAGCCTAAATGAATTTACTGCTTCCCATTGAGCCGCTCGTTCCCAAGTGGCCGAACTCTACTGTTGTGTTTCAGGCCGCCCGCACCATTCTGCTACCTGTTTGTCACACCTCTGTAATTAGCCGCCACCATTTAGGAGAGTAATTGCGTTTTAGAGCTGCACTCTGTTATGGGAGCCTCAAAAGCCTACATTTCCATGCAAATGCTTCCGAATCAGGGGCCGAAATGGAGAAAATTACCCGTGGTGTCGAGTGCTGAGAAAATACACGGAGGTCATTTTCTGTCGAAGAAGAAGAAAGGAAATTGCGCCTCTTGTTAAACGGATGGAGAACGTCTGCTAAGATTTGTTCACTGGGATATTTGTATACAAATCTCAGGGGATAAACAGAAGGAATGTCTTTGCACCAAGACTGATTTACTCTTTTAAATTGCCGTTTTAAACAGTGCTCTGTGATGGGAGTTTGGAAGTAAATTGGATTTATTATTTACTGCCGTTGTTGGTCACCTGGTTTGTATTAGATGGTCCCGGGGACAAATACTGTGCTGATTGCAGTTCCTTGGGTGTATGTCTGTGTGTGGTCTTATGAAACGTGCAAGTCAGCTGATAGTTTCCAATGTCTCTTGTTTAAAAGAAACTCTACGACAGTGGTAAATAGTGAACTCTCAGGAACTTTTCAAACTAGTAATTCCTCAACAAATCTAGCTTTAATAATATTAATAAACTCAACATGGATAATAATAACAAACCAATTTCCTGTGATTCCCTTTTTTGTGTCTTTTTGCTGCTTTGTTTTTTTCTTTGGACTGCCATTTCCTTTTTATTCTTATTTTATATTCTTAAGTAGCAGCAAAACAATTAAAACCAGCTTTTCTTCCCTCCATGGTCATTGAGGCTTATTGTTTTCTATGCTGGTGTTTAGTTCCTGCGTGAGCGTTTGGATTATTTGTGCAGGTATTATTTTTATGTTACAATGTAAATATGTATCAGTGGAAACAAACAAGACAAAATAAAATGCCAAATGCACACAATGCTAAACAGTAGAGTGATGTTCCATCAAATATTTTTCATAGGGCAGGCAGCAGCGTTGCATTGCTCTGGGTTTGAGGGCAACACAGCTTTTAAAGTAGAAAATAATGTTTTATTGGTAAATCTCAGCTTGTCACTTCGGTTATGAGGGAGAAAAACACCAAAGTCAGACAAGTCAAGGTATCTTTTATTGAAACAGTATGCATTTCTCTAGGTTGCAGAAAATGTGTGTTATTATCATGACTATGATAAGAGTTTATGGCGTGAACGAGGAACGTTTAAAAAAAAAAAGAAAAAAAGCCACTGACATTGAACTCAAGCCATGCATATTGTACTTCTAACTAAAGAGCAGATGAATTGGTAGGTTAATTGCTTATATTGTCACAGAAAAGGCTTGCAGTAATGTACTGTGTAATCTCATGGCAAGAACAATGATGCTATTCTATTTTTTTCTTAAGTCAGTGTAGAATCGTTTTGACACAACCTCTTGAAACTGATACATTCTGACAATCCCTGGAAACATGGGCAAGCTTCCATCTACTTTGGAACTTCTAACAACCTAATTTTACTGAAGTTGTAACTCATGCAGACCTCATATTTTGGGTTTAGGATGAGGTTGGTGTGAAGAAAAGCATTATAGTGACACTTATCCTGCCAGAGAATCAAACATCTTATTATTTCTACTAGTATGTGTTTTATTTATAAGTTGTTCCCGGGCCTTTTGGCAGAATGACTATAGCTATAACCCCCTTAAAGAAATATGTTATGCTCTGCTTTGAATTAATATTAGTTCAGGTTGGACAAATCAAGAGTGTAAATGTGACAGACTTTTCAATGTTTACCATGTAGGACCTGTAGTGGGTTTGGACTTATCGAACGCTAAGGCTCTTCAAGCGTGCCAAAGCTCCTACATTTCATGTCCACTTCCATTACCTATTAAGCCTTTGTCAGATTGCTGTGCTGTGAAGTCGGCACCAGTCGCCGCTGGTAGCAGTGAGCTCCAACTTCCAGTCTTTTCAGCTAATGCCGCCACCCATCACAGACTGGTAATAACTATTTGCTCAGAGTTATACATTCTCACACCACTGACTTAATTTCCACCCTTCCTCTTTCAGCCATTCATCTTTCTGAATCCATATTTTATTTTATTATTTATCTCCTTTTCTTCCTCTCCATCGTCAACTTTCATGCAATAACTATTTAAACCTCCCCTTTCACCAAGATCCCATCAGATCCCTTCGACGCCAAGTGCTATTAAGGAATTTTTCTAGTGCTCAACTGTATATGTTCAGCAAGTGTGGCTCTGGTGCATTTAGGTGTGAAGCCACTGCTATGTGGAAAAATGTTTATCCATTCATGTAGATGTTGAGGTTATCTCCTTTTTTGGTCTTCAGTAAGAGCCTTGACTCTGTTGAGAAACACATTGACTGCACACTCTACTTGAGGCTGATGGAAATTTAACCTTGGCACAGGTGCCACAAAGCTTGTTTGTGGTGTGGCTTAAGGATTTAGAAGGGACATCTGCAATTTCCAGAGTGTGGGGGAAAAAAAAAAAAAAAAAAAAAAAAACGTAACACCGTGTGGTATGGAGCTTTGCTGGAAACAGGGGTCCCCAACCTTTTTTGCACCAGTGACTGGTATAATGTGGCCCTCGCATGATTTTTAAAAGGGTGCCAAAACTTTTTTCTGGCCCATTTTTGGAGGTTTGTGACGTGACATTTTAATACCACGGTAAACCTTGAAACCGGTAACCGGCACATGCCTACTCCCAAGACACGTTTTTAGCTCGTCATCGTGATGTCATCGTCATGAAAAAATTGTTGGCTGACGAAATATTTTCATTATCGTCATCGTTGACGAAAACAACACTGCTTGGTCGCAGGCATAATAAGTTCTTATCCAATCGTGAAAGGTTTCTTTTCTTTAGCAATACGGTTTGCCACGAGGTATGATGCTCTCAGTGCATTTGCTTTTGTTGATGTGGTGGCCCTCAATCATTGTGTCTGTCCTTAGTGTCCGTGCTTGCTTTCTTTCAAAAAATATAATCCGGGGTGCTTTGTCTCTAATGTGCCGAAACAGCTTTGAAGGCCTCATTGCCTCGTTTGCTAGCATTTGGCCGTAAACTATGCAGAGCGGACTTGGTGCCTGAAAGTCACCTGTTGTGACAAACCCGTATTTTAGGTAGGATTCTTGGTATTGTCTTCTAAAAGAAATTTTGGTTTTCTCCAGGTTGTAGGCTCCTATTCTGGCTCTTTCCCCTTAAAATGCTGTCCAAAGATGTCTGTTTTTCAGTCATCTTCGTTAGCGTGTAGGCGTATAAATTCCAGGAACAAATCTGATGTGCCTACGTCATTATCGAGGACAAGCGCACATAGATATAAAATATAGATGCTCCAATGGATTTCTATGAAGACATCCTTTCCAGCATTATTATTATATCTATAGAGAAGACGGGCAGATTGGTGTGTCAACAGACACAGGCCAAAGTTAATTCAGCCAGAATGTGGTTGTTGATAAATCATTTCTGTCTGGCCCGGTAGCAAATGTGCCATGGACCGGTGCCCCATGCTATAGCACAGAAAGGTACACAGAACTAGTAAACACACTATTATACATAGGTGTCTTCCAGCTTTTCTGGCTGATAAAACTATATTTTTATGATGCAAATGTTTAAACAGGGGTTGTTAGGCCAGCAATTTTTCCACCTGTGAATGATCACACTTGATAGTGGCCCTCCAGGGCAGGATGTAATTCCACATTACTTAGGCAACATCACTGCTTGAGCTACTACTATCCCTCTAAAGAAAATGGTAGGTGACCTTGTGTTGAGTTGCATCTATTACGTTCGGCTGCCTTTACCTGGTTATCCTTGGGGAGGGGGACTATGGACAGTCTTGAATTATTTTTTTTGTTTTTATTTTTTTTTCTTTGTTGCTTTTTTCTTGATGTCTTTCATCCTGTCTTTCTAGATGGTTTTCTTTGTAAAATCTCTCAAAAACATTTTAAGATGCTTGCTGTTTTGTTTCTGAGTATCTCGTGCAGGGGTGTCCAAACCGGTCCTCAAGGGCCACTGTGGTTCCTGGTTTTTGTTCCTACCAGTCAAGCACAGCCAATTTATCCAATGAAGTTTCTGCTAAAACAAGCAGCACCTGACTGCAATCACTTGTAAGACACCAGATTGGTAAAAAGGTGTCATCTTGTTTTCCATCTATCCATTATCTACCACTTAAGGCATCGTGTTATGTATTCAGTCTCATCTTTCCTAGGGTGTAATTTTATTTTCTATTTCCTTGCAATGGACCAGAAGCTGATTTTCTTTTTTTTCATCACTCATATTCAATCTGGACTACTGTCAAATTATGCATTAATGTTCAACACATTATAAAACTTTTTTTTTTTTTTTTTAAGCATACATTTCCCGTTTAAGCATTGGCTGTTTTCCAATGCGCTACCTTGAACCCACCATAATTCTACTGTGGATCTATCAAAAGGTTTGGATTGCTTGATCCGACACAGAGCCACAGTGACTCCAGTGAGTAGCTCAAAATTGTTAAATACAAATATATGCTCTACACCTGCCATTTTATAATATATCCCCATCCTGGCTGTGAACAACGGAATCCTCAACTAGAATTGAATGCGAGTGCACTCTGAGGAAGCATTTCTTGCTGTGCTTGTGCAAGCTCGACTCTTCTGATGTGTTTGACTAGTGTCAGTGCCTTGTACAACACTCATGCATGGTAAGCTTCCCTGGCCACAGCTCAGCTAGAAAACATGAAGTTTGATGTTCTGCAATTACCTACACATGGGCATTCATGCCACCTCAAACAGTCTGTCGTCCTGCCAGTTATTAGTGATAAGGGACACTTTACATAATCAAACCAAACATAATAGCAGAACGTTAGGGAGTAAGGTTGCTAACTCTCTGGGGGGGACAACTCATTGGTAGAGCTAGAGGCCGGTCCGATGGCTGTCACCCTTTTTTATTTTTTTTGTATGTGAAAAGTGATTAGTTTAAACCTGCATTAATTACCGTAGGTGCATATATATAATCTAGCGTTTATTGCCACGACATAACATGTCCAGCTGCCTTGGACGTCTCGACACACACACATTCATTCCAGCGCGTGCTTCCTTGCGCAGAAACTATTTAACAAGTTAAACGATGATTGACGTATGAGGCACATGTGAAGTCGTGCTTCTCTGGCAAGATCAAAGGCAACCATCTGTCCACATCGTTAACTTTAATAAGCGAATGCCACAGTGACTAAGGAACAAAGAGCTGGGAGAGGGAGGGAGGGAGGATAAAAAAGTTTGTAGGATAAAAAAAAAAAAAAAACAGCTATCGCACGTCCTTGCGATGGGACTATTGCGCATGCGCACATCGCGACGGCGATGTTTAAATGATATATCGTTCAGCCTTAGTATGGACAACAACATTTGTAATCCAGTAGCTCTTTTAAGGTAACAGGCTGCAGAGCAGAGTGATATTTTTTCCACCAGTGTGTTTATTTCGTAGGCAGCAGCAAGTATCCACAGATTGTATTGTTTCTTGTTATTCATAAGGAATTTTTGGAAACTCTCATTTGCCCATTTCTTCTGGGGACCATTGACTCAAGCTAGCTTAGCCACGCCCTGAAATTAATAAATAACTAACAAACTGCACGGAATTTCTTGAAATCAACGCCACCGACTAATTTAACCCCCGCTAACTTGAAGATTAAGCCTGTCGAAAATGCTGAACTTCCGCTTTAACATACCCTGGTTGGTATAATTTTTCTCAGCACAACGTCATCGATATGAACTATTATTTTAACACGATAACCTATGACCATATTAGGCCAATAAATACACAAAAATGATCAAATTCTGACTTGAAAAATACATATACAGATATGATGCGTCAAGCGGTCCCGTCCCAAGAGCGCGAGTGCCCTCTCGCGCCTAGTGTGCAGACATGCGTGGAAAAAAAATTTCTATTGTCAAATTAAAACGAACATATTTCCGGTTTTCTGTGGTCTATGGGTGCCAATAATAATGGGGAGAGAGTCTGAAAACATCACTTTCGAGTGCTTTGTGTGAATTTTTTATTTTATTTTATTTTTTTAATGGCGCTTTAAATAAGCCACGATTCATCACAGGATAGGTGGAGGAATACGTTTGCCTGCAGATTCTTAAAAAGCAGCCTACCAGTTCGTTCTGCAAATCAGACACTATTTTGGAGTTTCATGATAATACGGGACAAAGTGCGTCCCTTGTAAGCCCAATATGGGATGCACACTTTTGTTTCCTAATATGGGACAATAACGTTTCTCAAGGGAAGGTCGGTAACCCTATCAGAGAGGGAAAAGTAACCTTAACTAAGCAAGGTATAAGAGAACGAACCATTTGCGTACACTTTGATACCAGTTTACACTGATTGTGAAGTAATAAATTTGTTGGATATCTGTAAATTCTCAAAAACATTTGCCATGGAGGTGCAGACAGAGTTAATAATGCAAGTTTGTTTTGTTTCTTTCATGACAGGCCCTCTGTAAGTGTTGCCTCGTTAAGCAAGTGAGAGTTGAACAGGGAGGGAGGCCTGTCTCATTAGCAGATTAAATTAGTGTTAATGTGACGGCTGCTTGGCGTAGCTTCTTAAATATGATGGCCCATTAGCTATTCAGCCCTGCTTCCGTCTTCATGGGAAGTATAGATAATGCAACCGTGCACAATCCCTCTTTGATCCAACCTTATCAAGCAGGGAATAAATGATGTATTTAATAACATTTACACACCTGTATTATTTTTTTCCTCTCCCATGCTTTTTTAGCCCTCTTTGTTTGCTAGTGTGTTGTCTGCTTAATTTAAAAATGTCATGGTTTGTGGCTATCATGTCACAGCTCGAGCAGAGAGACTCTTTAGGCCTTGTTTGGGGTTATCATTTTTGGCTTAATGTTTGATCTGGAGACTTCGACTTTATCTTCATAGTTGGGGTAACGATTCAGCGAAGAAAAGAGGCTGAGTACATTAAATGAATGCTGATGAGTAAAGGATGTGTATGATGCTACCATATACCAAAATGTCATTTCTGTTTCACACTCTTTCACCAAATCGATGAGATTAACTCTCTGTTGGTGCTCAATCTTTAACTTCACTTTAACCACTCCAATATTCTCTTTTTTAAGTGGCTGCTGATATTCTTAAATTCTCTGCAGGATCTATCATTCATTTAATCATTTGATTAAAAACCACCTTGATTCCACCATTGATCAATTTTCCTCACCAGTCTGCCTTCTTATTAATATACTGAGTGGGATTTGGCACTCCATTGAAAGTCATTTTTAACAATTGAACCCAACAGTGATTCCTCCTCCAAATATATTTTACAGTTGCTCATAAAATTATCTTCAGACACAATAAAAAAAAATGTTGATTAGCATATCCGGCCAATATACTGATGCAATACACTTTTAAGCTAATAAGTCTTTGACTATACAACTAGTCTGAAATACATCTTCTTTTTTAGCGGCACATTAAATATTCTTAATAAAAATAGCACTTTATTGTAAAATACCACTGTGTACAAAGTCCAGACTCATCAGCTAAATTTTCCACCTTTAACGTCATCCTTAAGGAAATGTTTTCATGCATGTATCAAAGCCATGTTTCAGAAATATTTGCTAAGAACACAGGCAGTTGGGAGTGATCAAATGTTGCAAAAATATTTTCTTTCGACTTAAAAAAAAGTTTCATGGTGGTTATTAATTCACTTTAAAATATTTCCTGTGTGAGTAAGTTCACAGAACATTTTTTTTTTTTTTTAAACTTAAGAGGTTGCACTGTACTTCGATATTCATAAATTTCAAATGCACTCAATTTTCAGTAGCCAGAGATGTCAATAATTGAATGATTTCAATGCATATTTCCCATCATGCCTTAAGACTTCTGAAGTGCTGTTTGCAAAATGGTGGATTGCGAGCCTGGAGCTAAGTCGCGTTGGCAGCTTCAAAGCGACATGCAGCATGTGATTACAGAAAGGTTAGCATAGTTGGAACAACTTAATGGCTGCCAATTTGTTCTCCAACCTGCCAGCAAAACTTTTCTCGCTGCTCGTCTTCCCACGGTTTTTATGCAAACATACAACAATGTCACTGACATCCATTTGCCCCTAAAAGCTGAGCTGTGCTGGGTTATTACAGAGTTGACACTATCACAAAAAGTCTGTACTCTGGTAGAAAAGACAGAACATTGATGCAAAACAAGTGCGTAACATTTTTCTTAAAACTTTATTTATTTATTTTTTTCTCCTAGGTAAAATTGGTTTTGCATTACATGCAGCACAACCAATGTAGCATATATAAAAGGGATACACAAAAATATAGCCCTGCCTGTGACGTTCCACAATTAAACTTTGCAACAAGCATGCCCTTCTTGCACGTAAGCGGGACATGAATAACAGATGAGGATTTAATTGATTGGGCCCTGATTGTTTGGCTGCATTATTGATCTTAATACTTGAAGTAACAAACTCAATATGATAATCTTGGAGAGAGCAGCTCTGGTAACAAATAGGACTGTTTTACCTCAGCATTCTGCAAACCTCTGGAAGACATAATTAAGCTCCCCACAAATGAGTACTACAGAAGTAACTCCAAAATGTATATGTTCCAGAAACCTGATCGAAGCATGTTGTGTTTTAATTAGCATTTGAGCAGCTTTCGAGCATGCGACGTTATGGCTCCTTCATTTGAAATTGGCCACGAAAGGCCGAAGGACAAACAAAAAATGCAGGATTAATCTTGATAAACAGAGGACTTGCCCTTTATATTGATTATGTTTACATGGACAAAGTTTCTTTTATCTGACCAATTTTCGATTTAAAATTTGATTGGAATGCTCTGTTTTCATAGACACTAAAAATATTGATCCGATCAAGATGTCATGCATCATACTTTTGGTGGGAATGAAATATTTTGACATGCACAGATTGACCAAATATACCAGAAGTGGTAGAAGAAGAACAAGAAGAAGCCGTACTGACTTCCGTGTCAACAAAACTTCACTATGTCCATTCCTCCATTAAAAATAAGGGTCATTTCATGTATTTCGTCCCGTTTTTCTCCCATCAAGTCTGTCAAAAATTTTAATAATCTTTTAATATTTCCCGCAACATGTTCATCTCTCATGCAGACCAACTTAGTCTTATTCCTACCCTGTGTGTTCCGCTTGCTATGCTAACTATGGCTTTCTGCAATAACAGAAATGCATAGTATACTGACATCACAGACATACATGTATACATACATGACTGCTCCGAACTTTTGGAATTTAATGTTTTCATGCACGCCGATTGGATTAACACTCGACATAAATCACACCTCTTATTCGAAATGGACTCTCGATTAGAATGTGCTAGATCGGGTTCATATATTCCGAATGAGGTGTGTATACGAAGCATTTTTATTCCGATCAGTCTTATAATCCTAATAAAAGTGCCCAAGTAAATTCAGCCATTAACATCTTGCATGATTTCAATCATGATTACAGTTTGAGCTCGCATGTTTTCTATAAATTTAGAAGCATTATTTTCACTTCACTGATTTGGTTGAAATCCGGTGGTCTTTAGACTTTTTAAACTGTTTTGTGGTGTATGAATAAGTCTGTTTTTCCGTCTGATTTTGGCTTTAAAAAAAATGTTTGTTTTTTTTAAATACAGCTATGAACAGAGGCCGCTCAAGTAGATAAACATTCTACTCATAGTACTGTTATTTTATAGTAATATGACTCAAAAGCGCAAGCATTGTTTAGCACGTCTATCTCACAGTTGTGAGATCAAGAGTTCAATCCTGAGCCCTGTGTGGATGCCTTTGTGGGATTTCTCAAGGTACTCCGGTCTCATCTCATATACCAAAAACATGCATGACAGGCTGATTTGACACTCAAAATTCTGCATAGGTGGGATTGCGAGGGTAAACGGTAAATTGGGGTAAGCACAAGTTCAGCACCCAGTAGCCATTGAATGTCCCTGTGGGGAGGAAATATTTATGCACCACAGCAATTGGTATTGGAGTTTCTTGAAGCCCTTGTGCTGGTGACTCAGTTAAAAGATGTCGTTCTAACAAAAGTCAGGCGATGATTACGCTGGAAAGGTCACATTAGTCTTTTGCTCAATTAATAGATCAGAAAAAGTGAGACAGGGCGTTTAACTGTGTAATAGTGATGTAGAGGAAGAGAGGGTAAAGTATATAGCACACAGATCCCTTCTTACCACCAGACAGGTCAAAATGGTGCTGGAGCCAGATCAACAGCCAAAAAACAAAGTTCTTTGTCCACCGACTGGTAAGCAATTGTGTGCTTTGGCAATTTCTATGCATTATTTTACCTGTACATGAAGGGCCTAAATGGTGACATTTTGTAGTAATCAGTTAAGTAATTTGCAACATGTTTACCCGTTACAAATATGTGTCCTCATTAGGCACAATGCAATCTGGCTTTGTATTTGTAACTAAAAATAAATAAATAAATGTTTGTTTTTTGTTTTTTTTTTTTCAAAATCCAAAATGAAGCATATTGTTTTTGTTTTTTTTTAACAACATGGAAACGATGAATATAACACAAAACTGCTGATACTTTATTTTCATTAAACAGAAAAATTCACACTGAATAGTTTAAAAATATTAAATGCGTGAGGTATTCTCCGTTCCCTTTAAATTGATCAAAACACACATGTGTAGCTTTAAATTGTTCTTCTATATTTGCACTAAGGTCTTCTCTTTAAAACAAGGCGACATGTGAATACCTAACATCTCACAACACAAATTGACCTGTATTAGGAAATGCACTCAGTTCGTGTTCTGCTGCACTTAGTAACTCAGCGCATTGTTGGAATGGAACATTCGCACTCCCAGAGTGTGCTGTGCTGTGTGGCACAACAGGGATGAATGAAATGCAGCGTAAAGCTCGTTAGTCAGAAAAATCCATAAATAAGCCGCAGCAAATGTTTAAGTCTCAGGGTTCAAACCGTGGGGAAAAAAGCAGCGGACAGTTTAGTGTAGATATTACGATCATTATTTGATAGCAGTAATATCACAACTCAAGCTGTTATATTCCCTCAATATTTTATATTTTCACGTTCCAAAAAGGTTATAAACAAAATATCCCGATGGCTGTGCTCACAAAAATAAAAAGTTTTATATAAAACTAAGAAACTTAGATAATTTAACGATGGCACCCAAAAGACAATAATAGTATACCTATAGACTGTTATTTCACTGTACTTTAGTTGTAGCCATGAAACTCTCTGCGTCAAGTTGCATGAAAGCATATGTGAGTCAAGTAAACTATTTCCCTTATGTGATTTTGAAAGCTGCTTGATGTGTTTTTGAAGTTGTTTGTCAATCAGCATAATGTAGTCCCCACCGATTCATGCGGTATACATTTAATATCGCCTCCTTCTAATGACATCTTCTGGCTTTTGTTTTTAATCACGTGCGAGAGCCAAGAAACGCTGGTTTGTTCTCTTTCTCCTTATCTGAGGGCTGTGACAGATTGTGTCAGGTGTGTCACCACTCCAATGAAAATTTGGATCACTTTTTGACAGGCGCCCCATTCGTAGTCAAGATACGAATGCCTGGATGACAGAGACGAGTATAAATTGGACCAGATGGAAGAGAGGGCTGAACTTCAAACCACTGAGAAGCACTTCAAAAGTCTCCCTCTTCGAATCCTTTACGAAGTCTCTTGTATTGCGTTTTACGTATGCATGAAGGGTGTTTGAATTTTTTTTCTTTCTTTTTCCCGTCAAAAACATTCTTTTCGACTGGAAGGTTCGGCTGGCATATATTTTGCTAGGCTAGTACTTGTTGCCTGTCTACCTTGTAGTGTACCTTGTGAGAGGTGTACATGAAAGTCAACATGTTGGTGCTCTACTGTAGCTACTGGCAACCATTAGTTGGTTTAAAAAAAAAAAACGGTTAATAAGTTATTGTTGGATAGCAAACTTCACTGCATCCGTTGTATTTTCACTGTTTTTTTATGTTTGGGAGTGGTATACAGGTACAGTAATTGTGTGCCGCTGAGGGACATGTGTGCCCTCTTGGCTCTATACTTACAGCTCATTATTTCCAACTAATTCTTTAGGGAGTCGGCCACAGTTACAGCTAATGCATGTGTGTTAGACCACTTGACCTTGGTTGCTATGACAGCCACGCAAAAGGCTGTACAGAGGTGTCAGCTTATCTCTTGACATGTCCCACAGGCTTACAAGTCACCGACCCACTCGCTGTTTGTGTGTAAGTGGAATGATGATTAATACTTTAGTTTGAAAAGACAACAATGAGTGGTTTCACATCTTGGTTCGAGTGGGTCTCCTTTGTAATGTTAAGTTTTTAATGCCTCTTTTTCTTTTTTCTGTGCAACACTCGTGGCTCTCTCACCTGTCAACAGCCTGGTTGTTGTTTGTAGTAACTTATACCTTGTCCCCTTTGCCCATCAACCTCTTTCTCTGCTAATGAAAAACATATCAACTTTGAGCATGTGAGCATGAGCAACTTTGACAGGTTTGTGATAAAAAAAAAGTCTGCTGTGTTTTTATGTCTATAGCTATATTTCATACCCTGGTGTACATGACATGAGCGGACTGAAAATGCTTAAAAAGAGGGGCGTGGCTCCATTTGCGACCCAGTTCTTCAGCAGCTCTAACGTCACACAGACAAGAGATGAAGCAGTGTTAAAATGGCAACAAAAATTATTATTATTGTATATTGTGAGCCCAAAGAGCTTTACATATTCACATTCACTAATTTATACACCCGCAGGCGGTGCTGATGCCATGCCCACTGATAGTATTTTAGTGCAAAGTGTCTTGCCGAAAGACACTTCAACAGTAGGCAGTTGGAGTGGGAGTAGATCGCTGATCATCGGGTGACTACTAGCTGCACCATGGCTGCCAATGATGGAGACAAAATGTTTCCTTGTTGGTGGTCCACTAAGCTTGTCACGACATGCAATAAGTCAATTAGTCGCACGGTAATTAAAAATGAAGTCGGTAATTTTACCGGCTGCCATTTATCGCCGCGTGCGTACGTGCATACTTTTGTGCGTGCGTGTGTTTGTGTGCACTCGGGACACGTATGTGTTGATCACATAGGAGACTTCCTTACACAGATGTTTATTGGTCATCAACATACTGTAGAATTAAAGTTCAGACATACAAAATAAGGAAACACATCTATATTAAACATTGTAAAATGTTAGCATTGCTACATTGAGGCTAATGGAAAAAAGACAATATGCTAACCACTTTAGCCTACTGCAGTCTTCTGCAAAACGCAAACTTGCGTTTAAAAGTGACACTTTAAACATGAAAATTCGCTAGTTTACAGCATTTTCAAATGATGCGGGGAAAAAAAAAAACTATTGCTGACACCACATGCATAATGAAAACTAAACATAAATGCACTTTTTTTTTTACTGAGTGTAAAGCTTACAGTTAGCGGCTTATTGAATGTACTTCTGGTGAACATTTCAAAATAAGAACAGATTTCTGGAGTTAATCTCACATTCTTCAGATTCTGCACTAAAATAGATTTAAAATGACAGTGATTATGAACAATTTTGATCGACAATAAATGATTTGGCTTCAAATGACATTTCGGATCAAATCAACACTTTTGATGGGCTCTAATGGGCAGAGAACAAAAATGACGTTGGGTTTCTCACCGATTTCATAATTTGCACTTAGCTAGCTTTCAAATGACTTGAAATGCATTGTGTTTTTTTCCCAAAGATTATTTATGATATAGTTTGTGTTTTATTTAAGAATAACAATTTGTTGCATTTGAATGGGTGATTTAGTTGGATGTATTGTCACCACATTAGTGGTTGAATTGTTTAAAGGGAAAAAAAAAAAAAAAGACAATATGTATATCGGCAATAATTTTTGAGGCAATATATTATGGAGTTAGAATCATGAAAAAATACGGTTTGCAAATGAAAGCAATCATTCATAAAAGAATGAATTTTGATTTGCGGACAGATTGATTTTGATATGCCTGAGGAAAGAAGTGCATTCTTTTACAGATTGAGGTGCTTTCTCTTGCGGATGAGAGCGTTTTCTCTTGCGTAACGAACTGCTTTCTCGTTTCACTCAGCCCAGACGATATAGGGCTGCCAGAAATCCTTTCCCTAACAGCAGATGGCGCTTTTCACTATTCAAAGGCCACCGGGACTTGCTTGGCACAGCCAGACTGTTCTCCCTGTATTTTTCAAACACTGTGAGAATAGTCTGGGACCCAGCCCATTAACGGCCTCTCGAGCAAGCACAAAATCAACCATCCAATCAGATTCGTTTATTTGCGTGACGTGTTCTTAATGAGGAACGTCACTTTTCCGCATCGGAAGTCGTCTCCACAACAACAACTAGAATATGTTCCAATCCACGGTAAAATCAGATTTAAATTACTAAAAACACATCGACACAAGTCATTGACAACAGTCTGTCTCGCGCTAGCCATGTTGAATAAACTCCGCTCAACTCGTATGTTTACTTCCGCGCACAAGTCCCTCGTCGCTTTAATAATGTCACGTTCACCCGTCGCTGATTGGTCCACTCTGCTGTCTGTTTGCTGTGGCTTGCTCCGTCCTGGAAATTTTATCCGCTGAATGGTAGCCGACTCAATAGCTGGAACAGCGTTGAGTCTGGTGTACCAGGCTACACCGGGACTATTCATTCATTCATTCATTTTCCATGCCGCTTTTCCTCACGAGGGTCGCGGAGGTGCTGGAGCCTATCCCAGCTAACTCAGGGCAGTAGGCAGGGGACACCCTGAACTGGTTGCCAGCCAATTGCAGGGCACAAGGAGACATACAACCATTCACGCACACACTCATACCTACGGACAATTTAGAGTGTTCAATCAGCCTACCATGCATGTTTTTGGGATGTGGGAGGAAACCGGAGTTCCTGGAGGAAACCCACGCAGGCACGGGGAGAACATGCAAACTCCACACAGGAAGGCCGAAGCCCGGGATTGAACCCTTGATCTTAGAACTGTGAGGCAGACGTGCTAAACACTCAGCCACCGTGCCGTCACACCGGGACTAGACAAGTCAAAATTGGAAGTTGCACTCTCGTTTTATTGATCTGCTCCATGCGAGGCTGGGGTGGTCTCACTACACGATCGTGATGGGCTGAAGTCACTGTCTATTGAGCGAGGACGGCAGAAAAGATTAACCAAAAAAAAAATTCTTTTTTTGGGTGATAATTTTTTAAATGACTCATGAGAAAGCATCCAATGATTATGACCTAGATAGAAGAAAATACAATGCCTTCTAATGTTGAAACCGGTTTAATGCACATTCAGTGATATGAAAAAGTATCTGAACCTTTTGGAATTTCTCACATTTCTGCATTAAAACACCATCAAATCTGATGTGATCTTTGTCAAAATCAGACAGATGAAAATACAGTGTCTGCTTCAACTAAAACTGCCCAAACATTAATAGGTTTTCATATTTTAATGAGGATAGCATGCAAACAATGACAGAAGGGGGAAAGTCTTATCAAAGACTAAAAGGCTAGTTGAGCTATAGATATCTGAAAAACCATGTAGCCTATGTTATAACAAAGTCTGTAACGTTTTAATAACGTTTGAATTTTAACGGCGTGAATGGTCTCTGAAGGGTATAATATGGGAGAGTAAGACAATTGGGTATGTAAGAAAAGCACTTTTTAAATTCCTGAAAGTTGTTTTATGGAAAGGGTGGAGAAATGGATGCATTCTTGTGCATTAGATGGCAGTATGCAAGCATATCAAGGTGATTTATGTGTTAAATTCAGACATATAAAAACATTATTATTCAACCCACATGCAGACCATTCAAAGAATATAACAATAGTGTAGTGACACCCCAGTCTAGCATGGAGCAGATCAATAAAACTGGAGTGGAACTTCCGGTTTTGACGTATCTAGTCCTAGTGGCCTTTGAATAGAGAAAAACGCCATCTGCTGTTAGGGAAAGTATTTTTGACAGCCCCATATTGTTGGGCTGAGTGAAAAGAGAAAGCAGTTAGATCTGCAAGAGAAAGTAGTTCGATCTGCCAGCAAATCAAAATTGATCTGTAAGCTGATCAAAACTTACTCTTTTATGAGTGATTGTTTTTATTGGCAAACCACACTTTTCGTTTATGAATCACATTTCATTTGTAAACTAGACTTATTTCCCTTTTGAATGTTTTGAAGGATTGTTTTTATTTGCAAACCAAACCTTTTTCATTTGCAAACAACGCTTTTTCTCTTTTTAGTTTTGGAATGATTCTAACGCAATAATAATATATCTAATAACATAATATATTACCTCCTATTAAATTTGTTATCGCTACAGGCCTACGGCCCACAATGATTTTTGCCAATTAGACCTTTATATTTAAAGATAAGCATACTACATATTATCTCTTCAAATATCACAATTTAGTCTTATGTGGCTTATTTGTGTTTCTGGTGTAATCTCATTCAAACATCTTCTGATGCTGTGCACAGGAAAAAAAAAACAGCCTCCTATTATTCATTTCAAATATAACTGAGAAACTTTATCCCAAAAAAACTATTTGACAAACATTTGGGTGTTGCTATGGAAATTAAATTCCGTTCCCCTTGTGTCTTCATTCCTTTCTCCCCAACACTTTTTCCACCGCCCTTACTTGCTTTCTCTCTGACCCAGCACTGATAGACTCCATATTTCATGCCTCACTTATGTCTGTTGGCCTCTCATGAAAATACAATGTAATAGATTCTGCATGCTGCTGTTTTGATGTAATAGCTCTTTATTTCTCCTCTGTCAATTTTTTTTGTACATTTGACACTGTCACGCATGGACAAACAATTTATGTTACTTCCCAAGTTTTGTCCAGCCGTTTTCTTGGTTGACCCAGTAGTGACATTACCTTGTTGTACACGTTGATGTTTTAGGAACCGTGCCAGTGTTTGTTTGCATGCGGGAGTGATAAGTGCCGATTATACATATCAGACCATCATGTCTCACTTGTGCTTGAGTTGTGCTTTGGCACTGATAACGTCCAGTTACTGAGAACGCATGACACCTTAGGGGGTAATGCGATTAGCGGGGAGGGACAGAGGATTTGTTCAAAGAGCATAGAGAGGATAATCAAACACAAAAAAAGTCGGGATTATCAAAAGATTGAGGAAAAACGGACCATATCCCTGCCAGTCTTCATCCTGCTCCCCAATGATTCTGGAGGACAAGGGACAATGACGCAAATATATTTTGCCTTAGTCTTCATTTTTGTGTCTTCTTCATATCAGTCATATCAGGAGAGAGTATACCTAGCATACCTAAGGCCGGGATGTGTCAGCCACTCCTTAATGAGACAGGGTAAAGTTATCCAACTAACACTTGACACCGAGTATAAGTAATGCAAGTAAAATCCAACTCTTAGAATTGCATTTGAATGGAAAGTTATGATTTTATGTTTGTACACCAATTTAAAGCCCACTTCATAATCATGTCAGAAATGCTTGATCTAGAAACCCACATTTTTTCCCCAAGTTAGTGCTGGTTTAGTTACTGTACTCACAGCAGAAATCATCCAATTATTATTCATTATTTTCCAGTTTAAAAAAAAAAAACACACATCTAGTATCTCCCCTTAAATCAAAAGGATTTTTTTGAGTGATTACCATATTTTTCGGACTATAAGGCGCTCTTGACTATAAGTCGCACTTACCACATTTTTACAAGAAAACGGTATTTTTTCATATATAAGACAGAGTGTCTTATATATACGCTATATGCCACAGGTGTCCAAATTGTATTATGGGTTTAATTTACACCAAAACACATTACCAAAAGACATTTTCAAAGCGAGGGGAAAAAGGTAGCAGCAAAAATTGTAGTAATTGTTGCACTTGGGCTGAGATCTGCCCTTTCTGCATGTTCTTCAAAGTCGTGCTGCAACGATTAATAGATTAACTCGAGTATTCGATTAGAAAAAAATATTCGAATTAAATTTTATTGCTCTGAGTATTCGTTTAATTAGAGTGGCGTGTTAATGGTTTATTTTGAAACTGTTTGCATTTAGTTTTATTGATTAGGGTGGATACAATGCCCTCTGGTCTGCCTCATTTCACATGGCTGAATCCAACAGCTCCCTGTTAAGACCAACATAAGCTAAGTTTTTGTTTGAGCTAATGTTTTTTAATGCATTCATAATTTCGTTTGTAGATATATTTAGCCGTTTTTTGTGGGAATATGTGTTTGAACCTTTTGTTAAGAGCATTGTTTAAAAAAAAAACAAAAAAACATGGCGTTTTATAGCATTTAAGCTAGCGGACGTTTGCTATGTAAGTTAGTCAATTGTTCTTTTGTTGTACATACATCCACCTTTTTTTTTTTTTTTTTAAATTATTATACCGTTTGAGGCTCAGCTCAGGTATTTTAATTTTTCATTTTCCCTCTCCGATTACTCGATTATTCAAACTAATTCATCGATTAATCAACTACTAAAATAATCGATAGCTGCAGCCCTACTTCAAAGTGAACTTTAAAATGAAACATAAAACTTTGAAAGTCAAACTCACCTGAGCGTGTACACTACAGTATGTAATTTGTAGTACAAATGTTTGTTTTACTATCCCATTTCAATGAATAACTGCCATTAAATTAAGAGAAAAGCTACGCATAATCATTTAAGCTGCGTTTATACCAGCCAAGTTATATTCTTGTTGTGCAATAGGTTCCTATACAACGTCAAAGTAATTGTGAATTGAATTGCGACAGGCGGCGCTGGCGATTGGCGATGTGCACATAGCGTGACATGATTTGTCACGTTTGTCTTCACTGGTACTAAACATATGAAGTGGCAGGTGGAAAACAGCTATTCAGGGTTTATATTATTTATATTCAACTTTATATTTTTTTATTTACACCCGCTCGAAATACCTTAGCAATTAAGTGTTATTGTGTCCCAAAATTGCCGAACACTCAAATTTCAGAACCAGTTCTGTTATTCTCTTTTACCTTTCCTCTTTTTTCATGATAAGGAGTCAGATAGCCCATGGTGTTTTATTAACAAAACTGACCTTTTAATAATTCCTAACTTCATTGAATTTGCTTCCCATTAAGTATGAAAACACCTCTTGTCCAGCAACGCGTGTCTATTTCTGCCTTTTGACTGACCCTGCGCTTTGTTGTAATCTGATGACGCTTTTGCAGAGTTTGCAGAGGTAAAAAAGACACTGTGGGCGTGAGCTAATGTTCTCTGTGATGTGTGTTGGTGCTTAGTTCACCGTCCAATCATAACAATCTGAATCATCAGTTGAAGGGCTTCGTTTACAAAAAAGATCCTAGGTTTGAACCAGAAATGTGGCCAGGAGGACAGGCTCAACTTTTATAACTTACCAGCTCTACTGTCAACATTGGAAAGTATGTGCGGTCTTGGCCTTTTGCTGTTCTTTTGTGGTGTGCGCGTGTGTTCATGTGCAGGCTCATTTACTGTATGTTTCTGAATGACTCTGCACGTGCACTTTACTTTCATGAGACCCGTGGTTTCTCACGCCGGTCAGGGGAACTCATAAAACATCCAAAAAGAGGTTGATGTCATCCATCCAGCCACAAATAAGCAATTTAGGTCTCTGCTAACCATAGGATGCCTTGACCGATGAACTTGGTTTTGGGAAAAATCACAGTTTAGGACAGATCTGTTGACCTGTATTAGAGCACACACAGCCTTTCTTGCTTTATGTCTGATCTGAATTTCCCCCTTAGGCCAAAAGAAACAGCACAGCAGCTATTAAAATGAGCTTGGCCTCTTTATGTGTCCCTGTAATGTTTTTCAGTGAGCTGTTGAACCCACTGGACAATTTCTCTTTGTCATTTAAAAACCTTCACCGCATCAAAAGATGTGGCTTCTTTCCTGACTGTGTATAACAAGCAGGTCCAGCCGTCCTAGTTCTCTCAAAAGTGAGCATAGTCTATTGTCTGATATACAGTAAATTCATTTTATAATGTGTTCTATTAGCTTACTCATGCAGCACCCATGGCCAACTAATTTGCTGTATAACAGGCAAGTCTCTCATACAACAGCCTCCTTACATTGTAGTTTATGTTGGGATTTATTTGGTTTGCTACTGGTCAGTAGTAGTACGTTTGAGGAAAAATAAACACATTTTTGGTACTCTCAGACTGACACACAAGAGTCAACTTTATTTATATAGCGCTGTCAGAGCAGCCACATCTAGACCAGGTATGTGACATTTACAAAAATAGCAAAAAAATCAAGACAATAATGTAATGGACACAACACTTACATTGGATCGGGGGTCTGCAACCCTCTTTAGCGCTTCCCTCATGGCTCCCTGGAGCTTTTTAAAAAATGTTTCAAAATGGAAAAAGATGGGTACGGAGCCCCTAAAACAGGGGTCCTCAAATGCAAATGTTGAAGGTCCAAAACTTTTTTCATACAAGCATGGGTCCATTTGTTAATGTAGGTCAAGTACAAGGCAGGTCGAAGGTGGTAAAGTTGGTTCTCTTTGGACCAAACAAAAATACAATGAAAATTCTGATTAAATAAAAATAAATTAAACATTTTTTTGACTTAAAATAAAAATGCAAAAAAAAAAAAAAAAAAAAAAAAAACATGTAAGAACAATGCTTACACATGACCACTAAATAATTGACGAGATCTGTCATTAAGGTGCAAACAATAACTATTGACATTACAACTATTGACAACTATTACATTTTGTAAATGTAAAACACTGCTGGACAAAAAAGAACATGTGCAAGTAGTACAGTACATGTTCACTTGTTCAGAACAAAGGACAAGTTCTGTCATCAAGGTGCAAACATAACAATTATTGACAGTAACTTTAACTGTAAAACACTGCTCAATGAGAGAAATGGCATTTGGGGGTCACAAAGCTATTTACCCACATCACCAGCCAGTACTTCAGTGTGTCTTGTGGTTGATAAATCTGAGAGTGATATTTGATTTTTGTTGTCATTTTCTCCTTTACTTTCCCTTTGAACATTGCTGTCATCACTTCATACACTCTTTTATATAATTATCCCTCAGAGAACGGCTTCTTATGTTTGTCATTCCATTCTTCATTGAAACGGCAATTTTCGTTGTCCACTTTTCTTCTCTTGGTCAACTTTCAGCATGCCATTTTGTTAGATTCCGTCTTCTACCGGTGGTACGTGTGGTGTTAGTGAATGTTGCTTAACGTTGTGATGTTCTACTGGTGGCATGTGTGGTGTTAGTGGACGTTGCTTAACGTTGTGATCTTGAACGTTGCCCGCATGCAGCGAGAGTGCCGGGGTAACACAGGGAAATAAATAAATCATATTTGCTCACAGTATGAATCACGTTCTTGAATGAAAAATAAAGTACACGACAGGATGTACAAACAGGTTGCAAAGTGCCGGGTGTGACTCGTGTTTTGAGGTTGATGACACTGCTGCGTTCCGTCCACGCTAGCTAGTAGCATGCAGGCTCTCTCAGCCAATCAGCGCATCCACGCCGGCTCTCTCAGCCAATCAGCGCATCGTTGTCATAGCGATTACAACAGAAGTGACAAAATGTAAGATATTTGACTAAAAATCAAACAGAATTTAGTGATAGAATAGTAGTGCATGGCGATAGATCGGCGATTCATATAAATGATGTATATTGAAAAAGAGTTTTTTTTTTTTTTTTTCTCTTTCGTTTTATCGTACGTCCGTGGGTCCGCAGAGAGGTGTCCCGTTGTCCGGTCGTGGACCGCGGTCCGCTAATTGAGGACCACCGCCCTAAAGGGACAACAACAGAAATAAAAAATGAAATGTAAACGATCTGGTGCGCACTAAAAACTATCTGTCAAGCATTAGAAACTATCTGGTCCACACTGGAAAATATCTGGTGCCTACCAGAAAGTTACCTTTTAAGGCGCACAATGGACACCAGCATTTTCAGCGTGCGAAAAATGATGATAAAAGATTTAGTTGAGCTTTTGCTTTTCTCGTACGCACCATTAGTTTTCTAGTGCTCCCCACATACTATCTGGTGCGCACCAGATGGTTTAAATTTATTTATTTAAATAATTATTCAGTCGATGTTCCTTTAGGGCCTTCGTACATTAATATTGTAATGAAGTTGAGGCGGCATCGTACAACAAAAGTAGTCATGTGGTGCGTCATTTTGTAAAGGATGCACTGCAGGGAAAATAAACATTTAATCATGAAGGCTCATTATTAAAGATGTCCCGATCACGTCATTTTCAAAGTATCGGAATCGGCAAAAAAATATCGGACATGCCTTTTTTTTAATATATATATAATTTTTAATTAAATCGTTTTGTAATTGTATTTAGCGTTACAGAAAAAATGTCTTACACTCATCCAGAGTCTTTAGTTTTGGCTTAAAGTGGGGCTGTCAAATTTATCGCTTTAACGGCGGTAATTAATTTTTAAAAAATTAATCACGTTAAAATATTTAACGCAATTAACACATGCGCTGCACGACCCACTCACGCACTGTCGCGTTCAATCTATAATAGCGCCGTTTTACCAATATATAGAGCTAAAAGGCAGCGTAAAATGAGTAGAGTGAAATTTGGCAGTCTTTGGAGCCTTTATTTAATTGGCTCAAGCTTCAAAATCCCTCTCAATAATTAGAAATATCGTGGGAAGCAATGTGGGGAAGAAAGGTAGTAGTTGATTTTTTTTCTGAACACCCTATGTTATTTCTCAACGCAGAGAAGATATATGAATTGGTGCCACTACGCACAGTCATGGTTACACTTCCCATCATGCATTTGGGCAGAACAGTTAAATGGCTACAGTATCATTTACTGAAAGCTCAACAAATACACTAGATGGCAATATTTAGTCACAATGTACAAAGTCACATTTATCCTTTAAGAATTACAAGGCTTTCTATCCGTGGATCCCTCTCACAGAAAGAATGTTAATAATGTAAATGCCATCTTGAGGATTTGTCATAATAAACAAATACAGTACTTATGTACTGTATGTTGAATGTATATATTCGTCCGAGTTTTATCCATTTTTTTCTTAATGCATTGCCAAAATGTATATGATTGGGAAAAATTATCAGGAATGATTGGAATTGAATCGGGGGCAAAAAAAAAAAGCAATCGGATCGGGAAATATCAGGATCAGCAGATACTCAAACTAAAACGATCGGGATCGGATCGGGAACAAAAAAACATGATCGGAACAACCCTACTCATTATGTACAGTATTTGTAGCCAACTTAGTCATTTTGATAATAGGCTAAATTAGCACATACTCTATACACTACCATCACTTAGACCCCAAACTTTTGAACAGTAGTGTTGATACATACAGCATGTGTTGCCTTTATTATATGGCTTATACAGTGGTAACCATACTTACGAACGTCTCTACATACAGAATTTTCAGGTTAAGGGGAAAATATTGCCTATTGTTACGAAAGAAATTTCAGGATATGTCCTGAAAGTCCTTTTCATTCGCCCCTCGTATTTTGACAGCTTTACATGAGTGTATTAACTTTGATTCTTTACTCTATTCTTGTTTATTTTATTTTATTTATTTTTTTAACATGATGCAGAACTCAGATTTTATGTTTATTTTATAATAATCTAATTGTAACATAATATTGTTACAAAATATATTTGTTACATGTTTTGATGCATTTTTATGCATTATAAATGATTTATGTCTGAATTTTGGGGGGCATGAAACGGGTTAGGGCATTTAAATGGAAAACGTGGAAAACTATTTACAGAATTTTCAGGTTACAAAATTTATTCCAGACCCAATTGATTTAGTAAGTAGAAGTACCACTATATAAGGCTTTTAATTTTTTTCGGCTTTAGACATATTTCTTTGTTGTTGTTGTTTTTTTTTTTTTCTTTAGTCCAATATTGCTCTTTTAACGTTTTGGGTTGCCGACCCCTGTATTGGATAAAAGATGTCATGATTACAGCGTGCATGATATCACTCACATTCACCAACTGGTTATGTTTGAAAGTTAACAAGAAAGTTGCTTGTAACCTTTTAAGGCTCATGGGCATTATGTCTTTGAATGACTCTGCATATGCACTTTATTTCCATGAGAGACGTGGTTTTGCCATGAGAGTCGCTTGAAGCGACTGCACAATCCTTTGAGTAATATACAACGGGGACATACAAAAAGAAAGGTGAAATTATACAGTTCCAGTTTGATCAGCATCACTTCGCTCCTCATATGCCGCATCACATTCCTCTCTGCATATCCTAGTTCAGACTTGATGTTGATAATGCACTTAGCTCATTTTTCTACCCTAAACAAATGCCATGCATCTGACTAACAACATAAATCATGCTGTAAGCACTCGTTTTAGGACATCATGGGGTTGAAAAAGGCAATTATTGTGAAGGTGGGACAAAACAAATAGGGCATTCTGGAACTGTTGTGATGTCACCAGTGAAGTTGCAGATCGCGGTTTAATGAAACCAACAGAAACACATCAACTGCAAAAACCAGAGATGCGATACTTAGGCCACCAAGCTTGAACTGCATCGATTCCATGGCTGGACGATTAAATTATGTCCAAGAATGTTATGAACCTATGGATTTTCCTCATGGTAAATAATCATTTGAGCTTTTTAGCTGCTTTTCCTTTTGTGACACTTTCTCCTGTTTGTGTGTGTGTGTGTTTGTGTATTTGTGTGTGTGAGTGTATGGGAGAGAGCATACAAAATCAGCAAATTCCTCGCTTTCAGAATCTCAAGGGGCACATGATGGTATGGAAATTTGCTCAGCACAGCCGCTAATAGTCCTGCCCGAAATCGTATTCTGGCGGCAATAAAAAAAGACTGTGAGCGTGAAGTGGTGGAAGATAGAGAAGAACGAGAGAAGAGGAGGAAGAAGAAAAAGAGAGGGGAGGTGGCATAATGCTTATCATTTGGATGCAAGGGCAGATCCATAATTCATGTTGCTAATGAAAGCTAGGAGGTAGCCAGTGAGTGTAGGGGGCCATGCTGATCAGATGGGAGGTAATAGCATTACCATACAGATAGAGCTTCTTCTTGTCTTTTCCTTTTCTACCAGTTCCTTCTTTTCTTTATTTTTTTTGTTTATTTCTTCCTCTCCTGTACATTTTCTTTTCTTTTCACACCTTTCCATTGCCTGTATAAGCTTTTCTGTCCTTTCTTCTTCCCTTCCTCTTTTTTCATGTCCTCTTGTCCCCTGCCAAGTCTTTTTGTGCTACTGGCACAGTTGGACTTGGCCTCCCCCTAAAGAATATAGACTGAATCATTAGCTTCCGTTCCTCAGAATGAGGCGACAATGCCATGAAAATATATTGAAAGAATATATGACATCCACAGGGGACTCAAAATATGTATGTGCATCTGCATGTGTATTTGTCACCCTGCCTTGTTTCCTTATGCATATAATTGTCTGCCTCTGTAGTCTGCAACTGGAGGCCCAGCAGGTAACTGAACCCAGGCTTGTGTGTGCCAAATTGGCTTCAGAGGTAGATGCGATGGTGGCTACAGGCCTTCCTGTTGTTTTTCAGAAGGTTGGCCAGGCTTAGTTCTAAAGGGCCAGACAGATAAGAACCTTTATTTGATTGGATTTTTTTTTTTAAGGATTTTGACAAGGAAAAGAAACAGTGGTCAGAAACTGGAAAAGAGATGACGAATGCCAAGAAACAAGCACATTGACCATGACAAAGACTGGCCTTGGTACTTAATCCTTCTCGTAGAGTGCTCATGACCCTGTTTGTGTAAAATAAGTGTGGTCTTCCTTGAAGGGCTCAGACCAGCCTGCATGTCTACTTTCTGCCAAAATCTTCTTGGAAATGTGTCAAAGATAAATAGTTTTTTGCACATTGTGGATGTGGCAGGTGCGTTGGCGCCCAGTCAGAGTGTAAAGTACAGAGGCTCGGTCCAACCCTGAGACATTGCCTTTCCTTTTCTAACAGTGGCACTCACAAACAAGCGTGAGAGAGCAAAGTGTCCCCCAAGGGCACTAGCGGAGATGGAGATGTGGTTCTTACTGCTTTTCATGCAGCAGAAGAAGGTTAAAAGGCTCACAGGCTTGCCCTCTCCTGCCTTTTTGTCAGCCCAGACTTGGATGGCCAAGGACCCTGAGAAGTGCAACTTCAAACTGGCTGCATTTCAAAGCCCCCATTCAGACAGTCACTTCATCAGTCTGTCAGTCAGTCTATCACTTAGTCAATATAATGATTCTCTCTATCTCTCTGAGGCACTCGGAGCTATCGGTTATTTCGGCAGGGTATCGCACACATGCATTTTTATGAGCTGTCCTGTCCCACAAGGGGGCCTGATTTCCAGATCAAAATTATTCGATGTCAGCTCAGCTCATCACAGCGTCACACCTGTGGTTTCACTTTACTTTGTAAACTCTGGTGGAAATGTGAACAATTGTTTTTCCTAACTTGTTCATGTCGGTTTACTTCATGTTGAAAGCAATATAAATTTGGAGCCAGATTTACTAGGTGCCAAACGGTAGGCGTTACATTGCATGTTCAATCTAAGCAATTTTGCAGACTCTTGGTGGGCATTCACGCCCATTCTCTACTAAGGATGAGAGACTGCCAAATATTTTTAGAGCCAACATATTTTGCATGTTTGCCAACTCTATAACTGATTGTGTGATGGAGACAACAATATTTGGGTTTTTTTCCCCTCCAAGTTACACCGGTTTGTTTTTTTTTCTTTTTCTTGCATACATGTATTTCCTGTTTTTTTTTTAATTTTTTTTTTTATTTTGAGAGACAAAACTTAGTATATTATTTTTTAAATTAAAAAGGGAATGGTAAAATTTTGAAATGCTTCCTCAGACATCACCTGCACAATGTTATGAAGAATGTTTGGTTGGAGGATTTTCAATGGGTTTGTCTGTACTACGGCTGAACGATATTGGAAAAAACTTCATTTCGACTTTTGGGGGTTTGTGATATACTTTATATTGCAATAATAAAACTAGAAGAATTTTCACCAGATGACTTGAATAGCTCTGTTTTTGGAAGAGTTTGGCTGACTTACCATGTTAATTTATTAGTGTATTGCAGTCGGTATTTTATGATATTGTTTTTTTTCCTGAGTTTCCCCTCTTGTTTTTTTTCTTTTTCTCTATTTTATGTTTTTTAAACAATTTATCATATTTTTAATTATCAAAATGTTATTACTTTCTATGTTTTTTATTGCTGCATTATGGATGTAAGGTGCTTCAATTTACTTTATTATTCATTCATTCATTTAAGAAATTCATTTAAAAATTACAAAACCGCGATATATGATTGTATTCCTAGAACACCATTTAATCCAGGCTAAGAGGGTTTATCTGTGAATGATGAAGATTGCTGTATATAAAAGGAATTCAGGAAGCTATGTCTCGGCTCACTTGCTGCTTTTATGAAGCAAACCAAAAGTTTAAGTGCTCAAAGAATAATAATCGCACATCCTGCGATAGGACTATTGCGCATGCGCATATCATGATGGCGATGTTCAAACGATATATTGTGCAGCCTGAGTCTGTACTGATGTCTCAATGGTGATTTTTTTTGTGTACCATAGATTTCCAGACATACCGCACATTGCACATATGTGTGTTGTGAAGACCCTGTGGCCTCTTTGATGAGAGCCAATCTAAGTAATGAAAGGAGTGAGAAAGGAAGCGGGAGGCAGTGTCGTTAGGAAGGTGCAGCGCAGAGCGAGGGAGCACTTCATCCAAATTATAATACAAATCATATCAGGTCAATCATAAAATGCGGGCAAGATTTACTAGTTTCATTTCGCTTCCCGAGATTCTTCAGTTTAATAAGGCAGCCGGGAGGGACAAGAGAGTGAAGGAGTGCATGGTTGAAATGTGGAAGTGGGGCATCCATACATGTTTGTGTGTGTGTAGGTGTGTAAATTTTGCAGTATATTTATAGGTAACCCTTCATGAGGCCAGATTCTCTGTCTCATAGATATATTTCTTTGTCGTAGAAAATTCACCTAACACCCAGTTGCTTGTTACGATTGGATATTGAAGAACAGGGAAAGTAAATTTTCAATATTGCTGGGTTATTTTATTACCTCCTGATGTATGTTAACCTAGAAAGGGAGCTCGATTTATAAAAAATTAGAAGCATATAATCCTCATCACATATTTAATCTTGCAATACTCAAACACAGCCTGGCTAGTCTCAGCTCTTCTCCATATGTGTTTTGTGATGCAGTCCATTTTTAAGTGTTCTCACAAAGTGAACTAACCACCATATCTGATAGATTTTCCAAACAGAACAAATGAGCGTTTAAAAGCAATCTTTTGTTGTCAACTAATCTGGAGTAGTAGATGTTCCATTCCAACAACACGGACAGTATGGCTAGGTTCATACTGCAGGTCTTGATGCACGAATCCGATTTTTTCATGTTTTTCTGACTCAAGTGTGACATTAACTTGACGGTCTGAACAGGCCAAGTCGCATAGAATTGAACCATTTCATATCCGATCAGGTTCTTTCGTATGTGGTTTAAATCCGATCTGGGCCGCATTTTTCCAGAATATCGCGGCGATCTGAACTGTCAAGTCTCCCGAATCGGAATTCATGTAGCAATTCCATCATCAAAGAGCGAGAGAGACGGCGCGCTACGGTAGCGGTGCAGCTGTGTGTGTGCCTAGCTTGCCTTGAACACGGCTTTTGGGGAAGGGTAGGGCCTGACAACAGTCATAAAAAAATAAAAAAGCGTTGAGATAAGCCTGAGAATGATGGGTTTTCTCTCTACTCTTTATGAGCAATATTGCTTACACGGCTGAGAGTCGAGGCAAACTGCCCGTATGTGTGTGTGACATGCACGGACAGTGCGTGCATGCTACCGATCCATATAAACTTAGAATATACCGTAGCCTGAACGGGGATTATTTATGTCTGTTATTTGTGTCCTCTTTTTGGACATCAAAATATCATCGTCTTGGAATGACGGATGACAGCCAGCATGTGTAGTCATTTGTTTTGATGCTTGTGCGCATGCCGGTCTTCTTGCTCAGCGTGTGTGGGACTGCAAATTAGTGCACATGTGTAATACTTGAACGGTCTCAATAGACAGAGGCAGTATGAACGTGCACGCCAAAAAAACGGATATGACAAAAAATTGGATTTGTGCATTAAGACCTGCGATATGAACCTGGCCCAAATGTCTTTTTAACCTTGGGAAAAGCAAGTGACCAAAACAAAAAAAAAGGGTTAAAATTGCTATGTTGCTCATGATCTTATGTCATGCCATCCATTAAAGGTGTCAATTCCAAACCTCTATTCCACAATGGCCACGAGTCCATGAGAACTGAGCGAACTTTATCTGCTCAGGAAGATCTAGTGATACAGCTGTAAGCACCAGCTATTAAATGTAGTCCGCTGTTATATTGTTTTGCCAGCGACTACTTTCAGAGTGAGGAATGAAAAGTCTTAACCATGTTCGACTCGAGCCAAAGTCAACTGGGTCAATTTAGAGCGAAAGCAAAGATAAACAGTTTTGTAGCCACAGAGAACAATGAGACGGCTGGTGGGATTACAGGAAGTATTTCAAGTGCGCAGAATAGAGTGTTTGATTCTGGAGTGGTGACGTACGACACTTAATGGTAGAGGGCAGGTTTTCTTTTTTCTCCCAAGTCTTATGTCTCAGTTGAAGTGCTGTTTTTTTGGCATTGAACACAAATATTTTGAAGACATTAAGTTGTCTAGTGTGGATTGTGCTTGGCAGTTTTTTGTGGCTTTTCTTGGCAGAAATGGGTAGAAAACTGTTTTCTGGGCACTGACCCACCACAAAAAAAAAACATCCGTGATTATTTCCAAGAAAGCTTGCTTTCCGTACCGCCTAGCTGTCCACAAGTTTAGATTCTCACAACCAGTCTGTATGAGCCACGGCGTTTGTTGTCGGTATCACATCCTGTCAATCACCGTGGGAGTTTACGTTAAGTATTAAGTGCGAGTCGGGATAGACATCAGTCAGAGTGACAGCCAACGATCCAACTGTCATACTCCTACCTCAAATGTCCACACTCCATCATGTTGCAATAGGCTGGTGACGGCTGAGAGAGACAGAGTGAAGGAATGATGGAGGGCTGGCAGAATGTTTACTTTAATTTGCATGATAGTTTTTTTACTATGGTAGCTCAGGTAATGCTGAAATAAATGTATTGAAAACTTACATAAAGTTATTGTTTTCTTTTCTTGAGGCACCGGCCACTTCATTAGATAGAGTTGCAAAAAACAAACAAAACTGCGACATGTGATTTAAAAGGAAAAAAAAAACTGATTTACCATCTATACTTCAGTTAGCTTAGATGGCAATAGCCCCTTTTTCACAGCACAACCTTGAGTCATAATAATACACCTATTGTAAAAAAAAACATTTCCCTTGAGATGAGGTCAATTATATACAGTATTTTTATACTGTGTTTATAGTTTATATACTCCGTATTTGTATGATGAGACCACGGCTCAGGTGACCCCTGGCCAGGTGGCAAACAACAAGGAAATGCGCACATTGAAGCCGCGTAGTGTTTACAATTTCAGTCTACACGAAATGGGTCTGAACACCTTTATAATCTTGTGGAATGCAAAAAATTTTAGTTTTGCTGTCATAGTTGCATCACAATATCTGTAAAGCATATGTCAAATTATATGATGAAATTGAATTTCATTAGATTACTCAAATCAGTGTAACAACGTTTGACGAAAATATTCCCGGCAATGCATTAGCATTGATCTTACATAGGTATGTGTTTATTCTAAAGGCTCCAATCGGTCTTGCTTTCTTCTTTCTGGAGCATCGAGGCATATGTCAGGATGACCTTTGTTGACAATCTGACATGACTCCATTTTCCACAAAGGCAAGCACATGCACCCATTCTCCGCTATCTCATATTGACCTTTGTTTGACATGCAACAGTGTGCTCATTTTCCATAAAAGCATGGTGTACCAACAGTGTGGAACAAGAGAGAACATAAATTCAGGGGGAAAATAGGGAAGTGAATGAGGATGAAAGAAAAATGCAGTAAAAGAGAAAGGTCATATGTGGCTAAGAGACTTAAGATCTATGTCACTGTCCTCTGGTAAAGACGATATACAGTAATTCTCTCTTCTAGGTGAGAAAATACAGATCAGAACTGTTATTTGAGGGACTGCCTCATTCTTTTTGAAATCTCCAAGAAAAATACCTGGATATCCATTGACTATCAGCTTCAGTCATTCAGCTCCCTTTTCAAGTAAATAGTGGGACATGAGAGACCAACATTTCATTAGAATATTTGATGAGAAAACATACAACAAGCACAGCGCTATATAACATCCATTTGACAATTTTCTTGGAACAAGATTTCTACTTTTCCTGCAGGAATGCCTTGAATGAATGCTCCAAGTCATTCTTTAAGCAAATACATCAAAAGCCATTTTTTTGTTTTTGTTTTTGTTTTTATTTTTATTTTTATTTATTTTTTTTTTTTGCTAAGGGTATAAACGACAGTTCCTTCAGTAATTTTCAAATGATGTTGAAAAAGTTCACATATCACAATTATTCTAAGTAGAAACTAGAGAAAAGCATTCAAACTCCATTAAAACACCCACACTTTCTGACAATCTTGAATAAACAGTAAGGTTTTAGCTTCTTGCTTGTCCATTTTTGTTCAGCAGTAGTATCAGTTTGGGATCTACAGTGGTACCACAACATACGAACTCCTTGACATACGATCCGTACGACATCCGACGTAAAATTTGACTAATTTGTCTCGACCTGCTCAAAATACGACGATTTACACTTTGTACAACAGCATCACAATTTCATTGTTTTCCCCCAAGACGTCAGACAGCGTATTTTCTTGTGAGACAAATCAACATTGGCCCCAAGAAGGTTAGTGAAGGTGGTAAAAAATGGTAAAAGGTGACACTTACCATTGAATTTAAGATAGAAATTATAGAAAAATATGAGTGTGGTGTGCGCGTCAATGAACTGGCTCGGAATATGTCTACGATCTCGGCAGTCCTCCTACGACCTCCGTTTGCCAGTCTTTATAAGTTAAGGTGACAATTGTTATTATTGTAACATTGGCAAGGACGACGCCAGCTTTGTCAGGTTTTTAATCATTTATGTATTTCAGAACACAACATGGCTACTGTCCGCTGTAGCCAACAACAACAGAACATGAAAAGAGAAAGTAAAAGCTTTCCACTCTTCCACACCTCTCTCACTTTCTTGTCAATCACACTGTGCATTCAGGAACAGGATGCAAAACACAACAACCACATTATGACTCAATTCGTCACATTATTATTATGATTTGTATTTATGATGTGTTTTGCCATGGTTGTTGTTGTTGTCTGTTTATTGTCATCATCATCGGTGTCATTGACAGTTAAAAGATAGCATTGTGATATGATTAACCCGAAGAAAACCGAAGAAAAGACAAGGGCTGACGGGAGAAGCCTGAGCTTATCTAGTCCCATCCCCATTAGACCAATGACACACATCATTACAGGACAGAGCAGGCATTTCACATTAAGGTACATGTACAGTATTTTTTTTTTTTCTTTTTGTATTTTTTTTTCACATGAATTTTCTTCCCCAAAGTCATTGATTTGACGTAACACTTGGGTAAAGCTGTCAATCAACTGTTTGCTCATTGATTAGGGCAGTACTTCTCAAATAGAGGGGCGCGCCCCCCCAGGGGGGCGCAGAGCGATGCCAGGGGTGGCGCGTGTGACCTCGGGGAACATTTTTTTTTTTTTTTTTGCCGTACTAGAATAAAGTGTACTTGCACATCCACTCAGTGGGTGGCAGTGGCGCTCTCATTTTCAAAGTGCGCGCAGTATTTTTGAAGTAAGCAAGAGCACACGGATTCACAGAAGAGACTCATGAAGAACTGTGCGCCGTTTTCGAAAGCCGCTGTCCGGCCGGACTCACGCAGCGACCCACTGTTCTCTCCGGTTCTCACGTGTCCGCCCGAGGAGTGCCATTTTCGGCTTGGGATCGTCACAACGACCGCCCTCACCTACGGTTCTCCCTCGGCCGCCGAGAATGCTCTTTTTTCGGGCCGTTTGCCTTTTGGCTTTGACATTTAATACAGTGGTAGACGAGGAAAGCCCATTGTTTACTGTCTAAAAATGATTATAGCGGACAGCTGGAAGCCAAATCAATTAAGACGCCACTTAAAGACATTAGACTCCAATCTCATTGATAAGCCGCTTGGTTGTTTTTCAGCGAAAACGTGCCGAATATTGCCAACAATCGTCCCGCTTTGTCAGTGTGATATCAGTGAACCAGTGAGCACTGTTCACATGCTCAGTGCAAAATAACCCCACATCATTGCAAACTGGAGGTGATACTGGGAGCAGCGAAAATAAAAACTGTCCTTCTGTCCAAAGACTTTTTTTTCTTCTTCTTCCTCTATTCAGTTTTTTTTTTTTTTGGTCAAATTTTTTGGCATATTGTCCTCATGAGTTAATGTTTCTAATCAATTTCCATTTGTTATTATTTACTGATTTTAGTTTTCAGTATCAAATGGTCAAAAATGTACCTTGAGTGTATTTTTACAGTTTGGATGTGACTTTTTTTTTTTTTTTTTTTTTTTTTTAAATTCAGGCAAATTGACGCACGCTAAGTCTTTTCTGTTACAAACAAAACAATGTTAATAAAGTTATACTTAATAAGTTGATCTGTTATTTTCTCTAATAGAAAAAAAAGGATACAATGTGAGGCAGAGGCGTACTTACAGTGCTGCTCAAAAGTTTGTGAACCCCCTCAACATTTTGGAATTTTCTATTATTTCAACCTGATTTCCTAATCAATCAATTCAGCAGTTTTTTTTTTGTTTTTTTAACAGTTGTGTTGTCGAGACTAAATTAAAAAGAGTTTTCATCAACTGATGTAGGTGCAAAATTGAACTGTTTGGTCACAACCAAAAGTCAACACTGCATACCACCAAAAGAACCTTCTCCCAACAGTGAAGCATGGAGGTGGGAATGTCAAGATCTGGGCTTGCTTTTCATCCTCAGGACCTGGACAACTCCACATAGTCCAGGGAATCATGAATTCTGAGGAATATTGTCAAATCCTAGAACATAACCTGACGCCATCTGTTTTGAAGTTAAAGCTTGGCAGAAGGTGGATCATGCAACATGATAATGATCCAAAGCATTCCAGCAATACAACCAAGGAATGGCTGAAAAAGAAGAAGATTCGTGTTCTGGACTGGCCCAGTCAAAGTCCTGACCTAAATCCCATTGAAATGCTGTGGCGGGACCTGAAGCGAGCAGTTCATGCCAGACACCCATCAAACCTCTCTCAACTGACTGCGTTCTGCAAGGAAGAATGGGCAAAAATCCCCCAAAGTAGATGTGAGAGGCTGATTAGTCACTACAGAAACCGTTTGGTTGAGGTAATCTCTGCAAAAGGAGGCGCAATATCCTATTAACTGAAGGGGTTCACATACTTTTGCACACATGATATCTGAGTTTTTCTTAAATCAACCACTTTTGTTAAATAAAGAATGACAATATAACTATTCCTTTTGTTTCAGTCCATTATTTGGAATGTCAGTATTGTGGATTTGGGTATAACTTAACATTTAATAAGGTTATTTTAGTTTTTTTTACAAAAAATCTGACCATCGCTGTGGGGTTCACAGACTTTCGAGCAGCACTGTATAATAGTAATATTATAGACAAATGATACTATTTACAGTGGCGGCAGAGTTTGGGGGGGGCGCGAAACATTGACGTCTTCCTTGGGGGGGGCGTAACAGAAAATAATTAAGAAGCTCTGGATTAGGGTAAGATTGTCTGATTTGTTAAAGGAGGACTAGCCGAGGGAGGAAAACATCTTCCACATCCTCGATCTGACGCACGTTCAAACATATGGGCCTCCATTTCCCTCAGCCATCCTCCGTAAAATCCAGACGTGAAAGTGTTGGCCGTACATGGGCGTTGGCTCGATGTAGGTCGCATTGTTGAGAAAACCTGTCCAGTGTGCTTAGCGATCAGTTTAGTAACTTCATTGTACACAAATGTTGCAGATTTAATCAAAGGTGGACAGCATTCGCGTATGTCAGCAGTTGAATGTTCTGTCTTTGCGACAGAGCTGTTTATTAGGGCATGTCATGACTACCTATCTACTATCTTTTGCCTCTGAAATTCCTTCACTTTTGTCATGGGAACACTGTGTGGTATCTGTGTGTCTGGCAGAACACCTTTGTTTGACTCTCGTGCGGTTCTTTTACAAAACTGGAGGTCAATCACGGTAGCGACCAAGAGTACTGTCCTTATATTTTCTTTTAAACGCTGCTAGGGATCCTATGTTGGTCAGTGCAGGGTCAAGAGCATTCCAGAGGCGAACGCCTATGTTGGTAATCGAAAATTCTATAGTTCTAACATGGCCATAGCTAAACACATTGTTCCCTCTCAAATCATAATTCGATTCTCTCGCTTGGAAGTGAATTTGTAAGTTGTACAGAAGACAATTTGTATGGGCCTTGTACATCATCTGAAGAGTTTTGAAGTGTATCAAATCATAAAAATTTAAAAACTTGGATTTAATGTAAAGTTCATTTGTGTGTGCTCTATACGGAGCTTTATGGATGATCCGAATTGCTTTCTTTTGAAGGATCAGTAGAGGATGAATGTGTACTTGGTATGCGTGCCCCCAAATTTCTGCACAGCAGTTGAGATACGGTAAAATCAATGCACTGTAGAGTGTTTGGAGAGCCTTCTCATATATGGTAAATGGAATTATACTTGTATACCCCCATTCCACTTTCTAGGCCCTCATAGCGCTTTACACTACATAACTATCCACCTATTGGTGACGCAGCACCAGGAGCAACTTGGCGTTCAGTATCTTTCTCAAGGATACTTAGACGAGTTCATCATTGCGGAGAATCGAAGTCACAACCTCTGGGTTGGGGGACAACTACTCTACCACTGAGCCACGCCACCCCCCCGCTATGTATAACTGCAATATGTCATTGCACCCGCAGTATTTATGAAGGATTTAGCATAGGTTTTTGGGCTGTGGAACAAATTAATAATAATATTCTTATTGGAAAATCCCGCTCAACATACGACCATTTTGACTTACAAACCAGGTCCTTGAACGAATTAAATTATTTTGTAGCGGTACCACTGTACAGTGATATACAGTGGGGAGAACAAGTATTTGATTGGCAGTGTATCAAATACTTGTTCTCCCCACTGTATATACTTGGGATACTGCAAACCTTAGAAGGTTGAGGCAGATGTGCTATCCACTACCCACTGTGATGTCCTTCCAATCATAACAAATTTATAACCACTGGCAATTTTTAAGCAATTGTAAAGGCGATTTGTGAAAATGAGTCTTTTTAAAAAAATATTATTTCCATTAAAGTTTAAAAAGTAACCGCTGTAAAAACTACAAAACACTTGCTGCAATATTATTGCTTGAAATCTAAATCCTCATAATTATTTTCTGTCTTCTCACCTTCTGTGAGTAGACTTTGATTGCAAAGCAAATGCACACTGGCACCCCCCCCCCCCCCCCCCCACACACACACACACACAAATATGAACAAAAAACACAGAAACAGAAAAAGCAAATGCCGTATCGTCCATACATATCATTTCTTACTAATATAGATAGGGCTTATATTGCCATCACTTGGACGATAGAAAACTAGTCTGTTAATATGTCAATTCAATGACAGTGTGCCAACTCTGAGGCTACAATTGATTGATTGATTGATTAATATAGCGGTTCATGCATTCTGATTTTGGTCACATGATAGATTCTATAGTCTATTTCTGCTTGAATAATCTGTTTAAATATGAAATTCACTGAGCTGAATCTCGGTGCAAAAGCACCCCCCTCCTCCCCCGCCAAAAAAAAGTGCACATAACTTCCAACAATTTAGTTGCAGAACCTTTTTTTTTTTTTAACCAAATTTTAATTCCAGTGTAAACTACTGTGGTTTTTTTGCTGTTCGTCTTAGTTTTTTCATGTATTGACATCAACTTGAAGCAGTTTGATTATCTGTTACCACAAAGTGGTAAATGGCTTTTGGAGAGAAAATGGGAGTTTGGAAGGAGGGAGAGATGCTTGTGGGTGTCATTCACTCCCGCCACATGCATGACAAAAACACTTGCCAAGCGGCAGTCAGCTTGTGGGAGAGAGTCTCCTCATTGTGCTTCATTCTCATCATTAGCTCACCTGCCTCTTCAGCTTTTTCCGTTGATTGTCTCTGATTGGCCGTATTTATCTCTGACTATGGCGCAGTAGCCATTAGCGTTGGTGGTGTTGAGAGGTTGCGGTTTGACTAATCAGTTATATCTGCCCTAGCATTTTTAGTGGTTTGTGCCTCTTTGTAAGTGCTACAACTCAACAACAGTGCCAGTGATGTGCGTGTGTTTATCTCACAGAATTGAGCAGTGATTGTCGTGGAAATGTACTCCAAAAGACTGCTGATTGACACAAAAAGCAGGACAAAGTGAATTGATGCTCGTTTATCTTCTGCCTGGCCTCTGGTGGTGGGACTGAATTTTGTTATACTTATGTATTGTATTGCTCTCTTTCACAGGAAAGGATCAAAACACCAGCAATACTGTCGAGTTGCACACTTAATGCTGAATTGAAAGTGCAAAACAACACTTAGTATAAATGTGATGATAGTATCATGTGAAAGACGCTTGGTAAAAGAATCTAAAAATGCACATCACAAATCTCGTAGACCTCTGATGATGGAGAAAATAATATTTAACCCTTAGCGTGTTGGTTATTTGTAAATATTGTCCTATCTCCACAAAATTTCAGAAATATGGTACTGTATATGGTAAATGGTGCTGATTTATCCCTTGTCTTTTGTTATGAACCATTCCATATTTTTGCAAATGAATTAAATTTGATTTGTCACTTTACTTGGGCTGAAAATACTAAACCTTTGCTGTATAATGTTTTCGGGTCATTATTGACTCGTTTTCAAGTTTGGCAATGTCAAAAGTCCCATTGATTTTTGTATAGGAAAATTTGAAAACGGGTCAATTCTGAGCCCAACAAAATACGAGGGTTATTCAATAGATAACATGCCCAACAGTCCACAAACTGTCTTACATTACTTTCTGGAAGATCTCTAGTCCTTATTATACTCAAATGAGGCAGGATAATATTTATTTATTTTTAACATTTCATTATCCGTAGTCCATTATTGAAAATGATACTGTTTTCTCTAAACTCTAGTCCTAAATTACTTCTAAACAACATCTTCTGATTCCGCTGCAATGGAGTCAGTGTCATCAGGTTGAGATGACGTTATCTACATGTCTTTTCTCGTGGAATACATCTTGAAACAAGACTCAACACCAAGGCCTTTCCTGCACTTTTGGCACCATTAAATACCGTATTGGCCCGAATATAAGACGACCCTGATTATAAGACGACCCCCTCTTTTTCAAGGCTCAAGTTTGAAAAAGACTTTTTGAACACCAAATTATTTTTTTATACAGGAAATAATTACAGTACATCTAAACAAATGATTATAACAATATATTTGAGAGAAAAAACATGTTATTTTGCCTCATTCAAATCTTGATATCTGAACATTTAAATATGTAAATTAGAGCTGAAACGAATACTCGAGCAACTCGAGTAACTCGAGTTTAAAAACTGATCTGAGTAATTTTATCCACCTCGAGGAATCTTTTAATTTTGCCAGCTCTAAGCATCACGTTTTGCCCAGACTACTTTTAATGCAGGGACAACGAGCTGACTTCACGCCATCTTTAAGCAGTAGACTTCTTATGGCTATTAAATATAACGTTACTGTCACTCGCTCACGTAACGTTAGCCTTTCGGAGTGCTAGGTTTCTATTGATTATGACCACTGTCGATGCGTGGCTAACGTGTCTTACATACAGGCTTTATTTAATCTGTAAAAACACTGCGCTGTAGAGTGATGAGGGTGTAAAATTAAAACATAAAAAGCTAACTGTCAGTTTTAGCTCAGTAGTCATTGCTGAATAAAACACCAAGTAGCACTGGTCCCTAATGTGCTACAATATAGCAAGGAAAGATGCACCGATACCGATACTAGTATCGGCAGGGGGCGCCGATCCGGCCCAAAATGGTGGTATCGGTATCGGCGAGTACCAACAAAGACGGCGTCGATACCATTTACCGGTCCATTATTATAACATTTTGACCCCAGCCTTTTTTTTCCCTCCTGGCGCTCACTACACTTTGTCTCTGTGTTGTGTGATGACACGTGAACACCAAACAGCTATCGCTATTGGCCTGCTCCAGACCAATGAGAACGGGCCAATATCCACTTCTGACCAATGACATGGCCGACATGGCGGCATGGCGGCGGTCGGGAAATATTTCAAAATAGAAATCCCGTCAATTAAAATCAGTGGCTGCGTGCAAGATTTGCGGCCTGAAAGTTTCGAGATGTGGAGTTAAATCGGCCAGTTTCAATACCTCGAACCTGATAAAACATGTGAAGACGAAACGTGAACGAACACAACGAGTTTGAGCCTGCAAGAGCAGGACTGCTATCCAGAGGAAGGGCGCTGGACAGGTGCAACAATCTCTGGTCAGTTCACTACGTCTACTTTTATTGTATTTTACTGAAAGAAATGCTGCAGTAATTTGGGAACTGTTTCCAAAGTAGGGTTGCCACTTTTCAGAAATAGAAATAAAGGACCCACCCCTTCCCGAAAAAACGAGGCTAATAGAGAGACGGGATGCTGTGGTCAATTATTATTACTTATAATTGTGAGCGTCCGCAAATGCGGAAACAAGGTTGGACCTCGAAGTGGACAACAAGCGGGGGATAAGTACAAGGGTTTAATGATTGCAAACAAAAAATAACACTTGATCGCGGGATAGTAGAAATAATAAAAGGAGTCCGTGACAGCAGGTCGACGGAGCTCAATACTACAAACTCGAAGATTAACTAAGACAATAGGCAGCGAGCCAAAAAGCCAAAATAAAAACACTCAAATACCTGCACAGGGTAGAGGTTACAAACAAGTGCAGCACACTAACAGAAAAAACCCAATGCAGGGGCGTAACAAGCAAATGTAGCGAGACTATAGTGCAAGATGTCAAATGGCGATCAGCAAAGCAAATATCTCGGCAGCCTTCTCTGAGTTCACCCGTGCTTAAATGCTGCGTTGATGAGGCCGCATTGGATTCAGGTGCGACGTCAGGAACGCCCCCACTAACAGCCCAGCAACAAAACACAATCTAACCAGCAGCAGAATGTGACAATAATTTCATGAAAGTTGCACTGTTTGGCCTTTGAGAGGTTTAAAAAAAGTTTACTCAGTTCATTCAGAGTTTATTATTATTATGAACTTATTTTTACTTTCTTACTGTTGGGCTAGTATTATACTTTGCACTAGTCTTTTTCCTATTTTGCAAAGGTAAGCAACAGCCTGACAAAGCCTTGATAGCAATGATTTCACATCCAATTATGTAGCTCTTTTGGGGGTGGGGGGGTGGGGTGGTAGAAAATTTATATATCCATTTATATATATATAATTGGGGTGGTATCGGTATCGGCCGATACTGCACAGCCAGGTATTGGTATCGGGGCCAAGAAATGGTATCGGTGCAACACTAATAGCAGGTATCATACATTTATTTTGAACACAGCAAAAACTCAAAATGCTATCAGTACTTAGTTTAGACTAATTTAAAACTTAACTAGAACTTAAAAATAGCTTGACACAAATGGAAATTGAAACACGTGGGAAAAACACGTAGCTTTCAAGTGATGTGTGTTATCAAGCATAATTACATTTTTAGGTAAGACATATGTTTTTTTTTCATAAGATCTAGAAGTTTTTTGAGTGAAAGCAGTGAATTTCTTTTTCTAGTCACATCTTAGATGCAATTGTTGGCTGTTTTCAACAATGTACAGTACTGTGCAAAAGTTTTAGGCAGAACACCTGCCTAAAACTTTTGCACAGTAATGTATATATATTTTTTTAATTATTAAATTTATTAGGATCATGGAAGCTTCCACTTGGGGAAAATATATACATACAGTATATCCTGTATATCCATAATATAATAAAAATATACAGTACTGTGCAAAAATTTTAGGCAGGTACCCTGCCTAAAACTTTTGCACAGTACTGTACATCGAAAAAAAAAGACATTGATTGACTGAAAATGGTTCAATGTTGGATTTAATGTATTTTTTTCTCAAGTATATTTATAATTGCTCTTTACCTTAAAAAAAAAAAAAAGCTTTATCCGATTAAACAATTAATCGATAGAATTTTCAGTCGATTACTCGATTACTAAAATATTCGATAGCTGCAGCCCTAATGTAAATTAAAGTGGGATCACATTCGTAAATGAATGGCTTCTGGTTTTCGAAATGTAAATAAACCAATCTATTGTGATAAAACAACAAAATTGCAATAACTGCATTAACCATCAAAGTGAGGTCTAACTAACCGTAGTCTTGAAACAGATCTGAATAAGGAAAAACATGCAATAAAATAATGAAAACTGGTTAAACTTGGGAGTAGCTGAGATCTGTCATGACAGAACATTACTCCTCAATTCAGCAATCGCTTCAATGATATCTGGCGCCATCTAGCATCGTAAATGGGTATAATGTCTAGACCCCGAATATAAGACGACCCCCACTTTTTCAGTCTTATTTTAATGCAAAAAAACACTGTCTTATATTCGGGCAAGTACGGTAGTATCTTTCCTCGAAAATACAAGTCAAAAATTACTTGATAGTTGTTCTTGAAGAAAATAAAGCAAATACCATATTCCAGGGGCATTACAAATGGCACACTGTCTCTGAACTTTACCAACAATCTCTTAACACTGTCCACTGTCGTACTAAAGGTTTGTTTCATGAGCAGAAAATTCAAGATCCTGCCACTTGAAGAACAGCAAAAACCACTAATATGATGCAGTGGGCTGGGGAACTTTCAGTCTAGACTGACTTTTCAAGTCCAGCAGTAAACAGGCGCCATCTTAAAGCAGTAGACTTCTCTAGAAGGCTCTGTTGTAGAGAACCTAATTACTTTTCATCTAAAATACCCCTAAATCGGCAAAATCTTGACTTTAATCTATCTTTAAATGATGAAACAATTTTAAAACTTTCACATGTCGGAAGTAGACATGAGGGAAATTATGGAATAACGGGCGCAATTTTAACAACTTTAGCGGTTGATTCACAGCATTAAATTAATTGTATGCAGTTTAAAGCTGCTGATACAGAATGGGGACTAGAGTATTTTATGTACTGTTTTTAACCGGTAACTTAATTCCTAAAATAGTAGTTTGGTTTATTTAGCCTGAGATGATTTTTGAACAATTTTGGAACAAATATACAAAACATAAAAAAAATAAAATTTGTTTTAAAAATGCAGGGAGGGGGGCATCAATAATCGATTTATAATTGAATCGGAGTCTCTGAATCGTAATCGTAATCGAATCGTTAGGTGCCCAAAGATTCCCAGGTCTAATGATTATGTGAATTATTTTGAGACTATTCGACTATATTCAACAATTTGGGAAAGCGCAGATGATGAGAAATTAGTCTTTTAATCTGCCATTTAGCCACGCCTACCATTTTAGGGCTCTAGCGTCCCAAACAGGAGGATGACGTGGGCAGGGTCATGGTTTCATCTGATTTAGAATTCAGCCCGTTGAGGGCGAATTATTCAGAACGAGGAAAAAGCGACGAACAGAGCCGCAAAATGTCATTGTTTCAGTCTCTCTACTATTTTTTACAGGATATTCTTTTTATCGAAGTGTTTTTTTCCCCAATTGCTAAATAAATGGGATGGTCATGACAAATAACAGTCTTCTGCTAAATGGAATATGAAATATTAAAAATGCATCGATTCAGTACATGGCAAAATATCTCCCTTGTCAAAATTGTCCACTTTTAGCACATCCCAAACTATATTTAAGCCTTTTTTTTTTTGTCATTTCCCTGCCCTGGCTTCGGAGAGCGTAAACAAACCATGAGGCGTGACAGCTAGCTGACATGCTAACCTGAACCGAGTGATGTTTCAAAGTCTTTTTCTTGTCTTTCGAAGCGAAAAATCACACAAAACTACCCAAGATCATGTCACACAGCAACGGGGTTGTCGATTGTCTTTGCCGACCGGGAACCCGCCCAGCGGCGAGCAAGTTACAGCTCGTCGGACTCGTTCCCCTGCTGCGGGCAGGAGAGCTGTTTGCCGGGGAAGTAGCTGGACAAACCGGCCGACGTCGGAGGAGCGCACAGTAGCCACATGGTCAACACGAATGTGGCGTAAAATAATACTTTACTACACGGCAAAGACGTAAACAGTGAAAGACCGGCATGCAGTTGGTGTGCAGCTAACATGGCAGGATGTGTCTGAGGAGAACTTTTCTACATGTCCGCCCATGATCAAACATTAGTAAATAGTCCTTTATTTAAAGAAAGTTTGTAGTGTTTACTTTGTAATCACCGTATTCACGGCCATTTTTAACACAAAGTTGCGATTTCTGATGTGGTTGAAGATTTAACAGAACACCAGGCACACGGAGAGGGCAATAAGCCGAGTATAGCGCTCTCCTGGTGGGCACGCGAAGGACCGAGGGTGGGTGTGTGACAAGCCCCCAGTCATCGGCGGAGTGGCATTCTCGGTGGACAATCAGCCACAAAATGCAAGCCACCTCCGTATTTAAAACGTGTGCCATCATCCCAGTATTTGACATAATACAAAATATGATGTTTACTCACTTCCTCGTAAGTCCAATGGTCCCACAGTTGTCGGACTTGTTTTGGCAAATCTCTGGGTGAATAGGAACTTTTTGAAACCCAAAAAGGCTCTCACGCCTCTCCCTGGTGAAGCAACAAAACCCTGCAGCACATTTGGCTGGCGTGATGCGAAAAATAAACGATTTAATCAGCAAAATCTGAACCAGGTGTCAATCTGGATGCTATAAAGCAATGCTGTATTGTGAGGTGCTGCATTAGTCCTAAACCCGAGACTGCAGCTGGATGTAACTCATTTTCATGGCGCGTGATTCAAAAATGGAATTCCGTAATTTCCCGAAAATAACTAATGTATTTCATGTCATTTGTCAATGGATCAAGGGCTTTTAATGTTTATATGGTTTAGCGATAGCACTCTCACTACATACATACGTGTATGTTGTCGGCGATTAGCCTAGCAATGATCTTAATTGTGGTTGTCAGCCCAAAACCCTCTAAATATATATTAAATGCATCTTACCAGATATAAAATAACTACTACATAATCTGTGGTAATCGTTTGGAGCCCAGTTTTCTCGTCGAATTGCAGCAGCCCATCTCGCTGTCCTCTCCGGGTCTCTCGGAATCCGGTAGAACTTCAAGTCTCTCCGTCTATCTTCTCTGTTATTGCAACCGACCGCCACACACGCCTTCACCATTTTGATTATTAATGTTAACGAGCAGAAAAACACGCCGTAAATAGGAGGAATGTACGTAGCCGTAACAGGTAAACACGATGTGTTGACGGACAATTGGGTGGCACCAGTCAGGAGAGCGGAGTTGTGACGTCACGTGGGTAGGGTCTATACGTGGGTACAGGGATGGAGACAGAAATATATATACAGTGGGGAGAACAAGTATTTGATACACTGCCAATGGGTTTTCCCATTGGCAGTGTATCAAATACTTGTTCTCCCCACTGTATATTATATATTTATAAAGAACTATATATATATTTTTTTATTGACACGGCCATGTTGTGTTGAAGAAAACGTATGCAGCGATCCGTTGCCGACCATTACGGTACATGACGTCACCATTTTGTTTCGGTAATACTTCACTCTGATTGGTTGAATGATTTTGTCTGTTTTAAATTCTGCTTTTTTTTTACTCTCCATAAAGCACAGAATTTAGTTTCTTGAACTCATTTGAGTCGACGTTTATTGCAACTTGGCAACTCGGACCATAACAAATGTAACACAACACGGACTTCCTGTGTCCGTCAACTACATCTGTCCCTCGGGAAACTCAGATCCAAATAACAATAGTTCCCCTTGTTACAGTAGCGATGCGCTCGTTCCGATTTCCGACTTCGGTCCTCACTTTTATTTTACCGTATCAATCCATGGAAGAAACATTTATGCATCACGATGAAACGATCAAGTTATACAGCACCCTTTAAAAGAAAAGTCACATCTGTTTTGTTTTCTCCTGGATTTTGGTAAATTGGAGAAGTTGTCAGATCATATTATTATATATAGCATATTGTCAGTTTACGGTAATGTTTTGAGCTACCAATGTGCTATGCTTGTGCTGTGTTTCACCAGTCCGTAAAATTACATTTCTGTATCCGTACACGAGCTCTGTTTTCTTGTATTCTTCTATTTATTGGTGCTAAAATTAGTGTGCGCGTTATACACGGGTACGGTAATTTTCCCTAGATTTCACAAGTAAATTTGGGGTTCGCTTCCACACACATCCAAGCGGTCCATTTAATTCACGAGCATAAAACACCGTGTAAAATATGAAATAAACATGCTTTTTGATGTGATACCCACTTAAACATTAATTTTAACTCACACTACATTACAAAGACAAGTTTTTCATATGCACTCATTTTCAACCAGATACAGCAGAACCGTAGTAGATGAAGAAGAAGAAGGGAGAAAAACAAAGCAGATCACAACGAAACAATGAAAAATACCTTATTCTGGTTGGTTAAAAATGTTTTCTTAGGACTTTAAATGTTTATTATAATACAGCACTATGTAAAAGTACCCCAAACAATGTGCTGTTATTATTTATATTTATGAATTCATACCATTTGGCCATGTGTGAAATGATGGGTCATTTTCATGCAACAAGAGGCACCAGTGCTGCATTTACAATTACTCCCCACCATCTCCACCATCAATTTCCAATCTGCTTGCATCCCTCCTCCTTCTCCCTCTCATTCCACATGTCTGGATCTACTGAATATGGATGTGTGGAAAGAATGGAGCAGTATGGTGATGCAGAGGGAATGGAAGAAAGTGACTGAGGCTTGCTTCTGTCGCCAGCTTCTCACCTAAGGAGATGTGGCACCCGAATTTATGCCAGTCGGCAACCAGGTGAAATAGCTGCCGGCAAACTGTGGGTTTGTGCGTGAGTGTGAGCAGCAGATGTGGTTCAGATTTCTGTCTCTGGAGAATCCCCATCAGTGAGCATGTGGTCTCACATACACACATTTGGTGGATGATGCTTGTGTGACTGCCTGGGCCTTTTTTACCTCCAACTGAATAAGTTTGGATCTTTGTGGACTGTTAAAGAGACTAAACTTTTAATCACCATCTCAGTCACGATAATTGTCATTTTTCTTCTACCCTCTGCAAATTTTCAGCTCCTGTTGTCGTTTGGGTGAGCTAGAAGCTGTCTCTACCAAATTCTGGTGAGAGGCCTGCATTGATTGCCAATCTCATTCTTTATCCAATTTTGATATAAATGGGACACGCACGACACAAGATAGATTATTGTAGACATGTCTTAGTAAGAGGTCTATTTAGCTAATTGCTTAGTTGTATTACAATGCAAAGACCATCAATGAATCAATATTTTCAATAATGATTAGGGCTGTCAAACGATTAAAATTTTTAATCGAGTTAATTACAGCTTAAAAATTAATTAATCGTAATTAATCGCAATTAATCGCAATTCAAACCATCTATAAAATATGCCATATTTTTCTGTAAATTATTGTTGGAATGGAAAGATAAGAAAATACGGATATATACATTCAACATACGGTACATAAGGACTGTATTTGTTTATTATAACAATAAATCAACAAGATGGCATTAACATTATTAACATTCTGTTAAAGTGATCCATGGATAGAAAGACTTGTAGTTCTTAAAAGATGAATATTAGTACAAGTTATAGAAATGTTATATTAAAACGCCTCTTAATGTTTTCGTTTTAATAAAATTTGTAAAATTTTCAATCAAAAAATAAACTAGTAGCCCTATTCTGTCCTCAATGTGTGTGAGTACACAAATTGACAGATAGCGAACATAAGTTCCAAAAAGAAATCAGACGGTGTGGCAAAGTTGCATGGGCTTTACTGAAGTCATCTGTTTTTGACAGGAGCACGTTTCTTGTATTTTTGTAAAACTGAAAATGACAAGGCAATGTGTCAATAACTTGCATAAATCACAAAATAACATAAAATGTACACACACGTGTCCATTTGAGCAGTAGCACTAGCCAATTAGCTCACAAGCATCTAACAATGTAACTGCATTTCACCATATATGTGAACAAATTCAAATACACATCATCAATAACTATCTAATGCTCATGAATATAAACAAAGGAGGAATATAACTCACAAGCGATGCATGTATTAGACACAATCAGTGTGATGGGGCTATGAGAACTGCCACTGAATACTGGATGCGGACGTTAGCTGGTCTGAATAGCACTGTCTATTAGTGTGAGTTCGCGTCGACATATAATCACGTCAGAAAAGTGCGCCGAAACCCAAATAATCAGCTGCACTGAATCGCCAGCAGAGGGCGACATTACGCCACATAACATATGCAAGTCACACCCAAGCGCCAGCAGAGGGCGGGAAAACTCCATAAAACACAAGTAACAAGTTGGCCTTTCACTGTACTGACATTTAAATCTGTCTGAGCAGGCCTAGTGCGTTAATTGCGTCAAATATTTTAACGTGATTAATTAAAAAAATGAATTAACACCCGTTAACGCGATAATTTTGACAGCCCTAATAATGATATTTAAATATTCTGAACTCAGCCATGTTCCATCCTACTAACGATTGCAGTTGAGCTGGAGGCAGTTGACTTTGAGTTTAGAAATTGGGTAAATTTTGAACTGGTCACCAGTTAATCCAAATGTGAACTATCGGGTCATTCACACTCAAATACGCACCTTCAGAGAAGACCCTATCGGGTCATTCACACTCAAATACGCACCTTCAGAGAAGACCCTCGAATGAATCTTTAATTCATGTTATTGGAATGTCAGAAGTAGCCAGATTCACGATTGAAAAGTCACACAAGCACGATGGTGAATGAGCGGTGGCCTCAGATTTAAACCTAACTCTTGACTGTGAGATAAATGGGTTCTGCTGTCTGTAGTTTTATAATGCCTAAAATTAAACACAGCATAATGATGTTCAAATCTATTCAACCTCTACTACAGTTAAGTGTTGTATTACATTTATTTTTTTGTCTTTTCCATAATCAGATCAATTTAGACTTGTAAAATGGACAATTGCATTTGTCTACATTACACTAATAAGTCAGTATTTAATCTGTTTATGAATGAGATAAAACAAAAAAAGTCAGGCTTATCACAATAATATACTTTTGTGGAATTGATAATTTTGAACAGAACTGTGGCCAGAACCATTGTCATACTGACAAAATCCTTGTTCGTTCACTTTCACTGCCAAACGAGTTCTTCCTATTGACAAGGCAAAGCTAATAGTGGACATTTGCTTCCATTGTCACTTACAGTGTATTGCATTGTCACCAGAGTAAGAATGGTGTATCAGAAAATCGCATCTACGAACCAAGGTTTTTATGTTAAGATTTGCATCATAGCTATCGTGCGTATTGCTGTATTGTTCTCCATCAGTAAGAATCTATAACTGCATAGATAGTGTACATAAATGTATAATGATATGCCCAGATCCTTGTTTTTCCCCTTAATGTATCTTCACTTTACGATTAAATGAACACAATCTCCCTACTTATAAGTGTATGTATGTGCTTCAGGTACAGCATCTTCTTAAATGTCTGGTTTTATAAGTATACATATTCATCCAAATCCCCTCTGGAAATTCCCTCGACACATTTATCATGAGCTGCATGTGAACATTATATCCTGCCCCCCTGGGGATATACTTGAATCCACTGCTACTGCAGCCAGTACTGTTCATCTGAACACACAAACTGCATTTTGCCTTTTTGGCCTGTCAAGAACTAACTTGCTGATGCTAATTTTGTTTGCGTCTCTTCCCTAACTAAATACAGTCTTTGCGGATTTGTATAATTATACTTCCATCAAAGTTTTGGGAAGCAGTGTACTAGTGTTTGCTGTTTTGGCTAAAGTTATTACAATGAAGTTGATGCTGCTTTTAATTGGCTCAAACGTGTGCACTTAACAATGATTGCAATCAACAGAGGCGGCCCAGTGTGAAGGTATGTTATTATAGTCATTAGTGCCAGCAATTACTGTGATACCCCTCTGCACCCTTGCATTTCCACCAGTTTTTTCACAGAGAGCTCATTGTGGTTCTTGTAACCAAAGTCATTTGTGTTCTTTAGTTTCATTTCATTTACGAAACATATTTTGATGTGCAAAAAATTCGGATAAAGTTGGCAATCAGGACCAGAACAAAGCACGTTTTGGCGTACAACTACTGTCTATTTAAGGTGTTTTATAAAATGAAGTGCTTCCGAACAGATATTATTCCAAAATGAAAAGCACTAGTCCATTAATTAGCAGGAAGAATGTAGTTGACACATTATCTGCTTTAGTGGGCTGCGAAAAATTTTGCGGCAGGCCATATTTCGCCCTTGCCCATGAGTTTGACGCTTGAGATGCTCAATGTGGAAAACAGAGGGCATTTACATGCATAACAATGGTGGAAACATTTGGCTACAGTTGTGTATGTGCTGCTCGGGATAATGAGCGTAATAATGTCTCCCCATGAGGAATTTCGATATGAAAAATGTTTTTTTGCATACAATTGGGAAGACAAGCAAGCGTGTGATACCGGACCAGCATGAATCAGTCAGATGACATTCATTGGTTTTTGTAGCTCGGTGTGGAAAGGACTCGTTGAGGAGATGGTATAATTTGTACCAGAAATGGTTTTAAAGTCTGAAGAAAACTTGTTTCATCATATTCTCAGAAAATATGCATGGCGAAAGGATTATTACTAATCAATTTAGTTTCATGATCTTCCTCATTTAACAAAGCTTTGGGTTTTGTATTTTCCACTCAGAGAACATAAATAGAATGTAATTGGTCTGTGCAATAGGGTAAGTTATTTATTATTAATTTGTTGTTGTCGTTATTATTGAGAAAAAAAACCTGTCTATTACATCTATCAAACTTGGAATGTTTTTGTCGGGACAAAAGACCTACTGAAATACTTCTGCATTCCAATTTTGTGGCTGTGGGAGCCAAACTAAACAATAAAAAAATAAACATACCTTTCCTCATCATAACAAAAAGCCATATTGTTGCTCCTTATCTCATCTCTGGATGTTGCGATATTACACTCCACAGTCTGTAGTTGTCCGTTTTGCTGAGGCCCTCAGTCTCTGTCTCTTCCTGAGATTAAAAAAAAAAAAATTAAAATAAAATTGTTCCTTATGGTGCTAATGTATTTAATTTTTGGCAACTCCCTGCCTGCTGTATAATATTTGGGAATCGGAAATCCATTTCCCCAAACTGAGCCAAGTCAGGTTGGTGCTGAACAGTGGAAATTTCAACAAAAGCCACCATAGCCAGCCTTGTGGTAATAGCTAATATATTTTTACTGAATAATCTTGCAAATGCAAATTAGATTTGCCTCTTTAGAAACATACCTTTCCACTTTTTAACAGTGATCAGATGTACTTTGCCAATATATTTTTTTTTCTCCCTCTACATCGTCTATACCAGGGGTTCCCAACCTATTCCACTAAGGCACACTGTGGGTGCAGGATTTCATTCTTACCAAACAAGATGACAACACTTTTTCCCCAATCTGGTGTTTTACAAGTGCAATCAGTTGATTGCAGTCAGGTGTGGCTTGTTTTAGCAGAAGCCTCATTGGTTCAACTGTCTCTGCTGGATCGGCTGGAACAAAAACCAGGACCCACAGTGTGCCTTGAGGACTGGGTTGAAAACCCCTGGTCTATACCACGGACCGGTGTGACATGAGCCTTTTTTTCACGGACCGGAAATGTGTGGCAGAAAATTACAGTAAATATAAAATTACACAACGGGGCTAAAAACGAACATTAAGTGCTGGGAAAATGTAACTCACCATACGCTTAACTTTTTTAAAGAGCAACCTCTCCTCTAGCTGGTAACACATTGTTCATAATTTCTCTGCGACCTGGTAGCAAATCCGCCACGGATCAGCACCGGTCCCCGGCCCGGTGGTTGGGGATCACCGCTCAAAATGAACATTTAAAGTGTGATTAAATCATGAGATTAATTATCTGGGTTTAGAGTCATTTGTTCCACTGCTCTTTTTTATACTGGAATTTTACGCAATTATTTGACACTGGTAGGTTATTTAAAAATTCTGCACAAATGGTGGCACTCTCTTCCTGCGCTTTGGTCACAGTAATGGCTCCTCTATTTAGCGCTCATGAATTCCAATGTTTGACACTGTAGAACTTGTATCAATGAAAAAATCAATAATTTATTCTAACATCATCCTCTTGTTTTTAGTGAAAAAGCTGCACTGCTAACATTGATGAGAAACGAAAAGCTATGTTTGAGACTAATGAGCATTGATGGACAGAGCAATGGAGGAAGTGAAGGTGCAGCTTTCAGACAGTTTAATGGATTGATGAATGCAAATGAATGTTTTTTGGAGGGCTTTTTGGATTTCAACTGAATCACAGGATGAAGGTGAGGAGAGACATGGTTAAGGAGAAAGATTAAAAGACAGGCCGGAGGAACTAAGTGCAAAGGCACTACTGTATGTTTGGACCTCGAGTGCTTACTTGGTTCCTTATCTAATAAACGCTGGCTTGCTGTATTCCCTGTTGAATAACCAAGTGCTCAAAGACATGCTTTTAGGCTGACGTGTTTTAGTGCTTGCGGGCTAAATATATCAGTGACAGGCTGCATTGAATCGACAGTGCGCTTGTTCATGTCATTATAGTAAATCTATCATTTGATCACAAATAGTTGTAATACATACAAATAATAAAAACATGGGTAATCATTAAACTTGAAATAGTAAATATACCTTTTATCTGTATATTTCCTCATGTGTATTCCCTTTTTTTTTTTCCCATAACCATTTTTTCTTTTACTTTTGCTGAAACAATGGATACAATTCCAAAAGCACTAAGTCGTATGTGAAACAGTTTACCAATCAACTTTGTCCTGTCTTGCAAGTTAGGACTTTGGCCAATTCTTTTTAGAAGTTTAATCAAAATATCAATTTTTTTGCGATTGTGTACATTCAAGGTGCTTTGCTTTGTCTTTTAATTTTTGTTTGGGTTCTGGATACTTCATCAGGTTTGACTGTATATTAAAGCTTTTATGAAATTCGAAAATCTGCAAAGTAGAAGCCTATTTACATAAAAAAAAATACAGTATATATATATATATATATATATGTGTATATATATATATCCTAGTCCTTCTCAAAACATTAGCATATTGTGATAAAATTCATTATTTTCTGTCATGTACATGCAGTGTTGTCAGTAACGCAGTATTTAGTAACGCGTTACTGTAATCTGATTACTTTTTTCAGTAACAAGTAATCTTAACGCGTTAATTTTTCTACACCAGTAATCTGATTAAAGTTAGTTTCCTTAGTGTCTCTGCGTTACTATTTTTTCATTGCCTCATAACGTATGTAAAACGAAGATTATTGTAGTCATGTACGAAGAGCATTTTGAATAGAAAATGCTAAAATAAAAGGTTCCCGGTACGTGTTTCCATGACAACCTCTTAGCTATTTCCTGTTTTGGTCTCGTGTCACATGTGTTGTGGGACTGAAGGCGGGGGCCAGGCGGGTGGACATTGGAGCCGAGTGTTGACACGTTGCGAGGGAATGTTGATCTGTGGATATCCATGAATTAAGGTGAGTATTTTTCCTTCTTTCTGGAGGGTATCAGCAAAAGGTTGGACTTCCTACATGCGCGGCCGTTTCGTAGCTTTGCTGTAGCAACAATGGGCAGTCATCGCTCCAAGTTGGCAACCTTTGTTTACATCATATGCGTGTTGCACATTTATGCCATGAGGTGATGTGTTCGTTTAGCATCTGTGGGATGTGTTGTAAGTCCGATTGAGTGTAAAGTGCTAAGTTGCCGCCACATTTTGTGGCCAAATTGACCGTGTGTGTGTTGAGAGGAGTACTTCCGGGTTGTGGATGCGCATCCGCGCCCGCCACCACCTTTGCAATTTTGTATAGTCAGTTTGCATTGTTATACATTGGCACTGATATGCTGTTAACCATAAGCCGAAATTCAGAAGTTTTGACATCAGGCTTAATCTTAGAGTTCGCGGGGTTTAATTGGTCGGTGGAGTTGATTTCAAAAAATTCCAAGCAGTTTTTTTCAGATATTTGTTTGTTTCAGGGCTCCGGAGTTGCTAAGCTAGCGCGAAATTCTGATATTCCCCTTTAAATTCAATCATCGGAAAGTCAATTACATGTGATGACATTTTTCTGTTGTCATTCTTATGTTGAGGCGGCAAAGGGAGAAAAATGGGTAAAAACTAACGGACAGATTACTTTTAAAGTAACTTAGTTACTTTGATAATGAAGTAATCAGTAAAGTAACTAGATTACTTTTTTGAGGCGTCATCAGTAATCAGTAATTAAATTACTTTTTCAAGTAATCTGTGACAAAACTGTGTACATGTAGCATGTAATGTAAACATTAGACTTTCATATATTTTAGATTCATTACACACAACCGAAGTAGTTCAAGCCTTTTATTGTTTTAATATTGATGATTTTGGCAAAAATGTCAAGAAAAAACAAAAATCCTTATCTTAAAAAAAAAATTGCTGTCTACACGCCAACAAGCTGTTTGATACGCATGCACGGAGAAAACCTTTCCTCACTCACGATCATAAACGCAAACGTCTGGAGTTCGCCAAGCGGTATTGGGGCTTCAACTGGGACCTTGTGCTTTGGTCAGATGAAACCAAGATTGAGCTTCTTGGCAACAAACACTCTAAGTGGGTCTGGCGTGCCACGAAAGATGCGCATGCTAAAAAGCACCTCATACCCACTGTGAAGTATGGGGGTGGGTCAGTGATGCTGTGGGGCTGTTTCACTTCCAAAGGCCCTGGGAACCTTGTTAGGGTGCATGGCATCATGTATGCTTTGAAATACCAGGACATTTTAAATCAAAATCTCTTGCCCTCTGCCCGAAAGATGAAGATGGGTCGTCACTGGGTCTTTCAGCAAGACAATGACCCTAAACATATGGCCAAATCTACACAGAAATGGTTCACCAGACACAAAATCAAGCTCCTACCATGGGCATCTCAGTCCCCAGACCTCAACCCCATTGAAAACCTGTGGGGTGAGCTGAAGAGGAGAGTACAGAGGAGAGGACCCAGGTCTCTGGATGATTTAGAGAGATTCTGCAAAGAGGAATGGCTGAAGATCCCTCTGTCTGTCATTTCCCATTTTGTGAAACATTATAGGAGAAGATTAGGTGCTGTTTAGTTGGCAAAAGGGGGTTGTACAAAGTATTAACACCAGGGGTGCTAATAATTGTGATACACATTATTTGATGTCAAATAATTATTTCTTTATGTGGGATTTTCCCCCCACTGAATAAATGCACTTGTATTGAAGGTTGGATTTTTCTCTTTTTTTCCATTAAGGTACCATATTATTTAGAAAAAAAAATATTAGGAGCTAAAAAACACATCTTAACCAGGGGTGCCAATAATTATGGAGGGCACTGTATTGCAATAACTCGATAATGACCTTTGCTATGTGTGGAAGTCATTTAATGTTGTGAATCAATCGTTAAAGTTGGTAAAATTGCTCCCGTTATTGCATTAGTTCCCTTCTGTCTATTTTCGACATGTGTAAGTTTTAAAACTGTTTCATCATTTAAAGATAGATTTAAGTTAAGTTTTACCGATTTAGGAGCATTTTAGATAAAAAGTGACTTAGGTTGGCCAGGAAGGTTCTCTACAACAGAGCCTTCATGAAAAGTCTACTGCTTTAAGATGGCGGCTGTTTACTCACGCATCTCGTTCTTTATTATATGTGTTGCTAATGCCGCCGTGTCTGTCATTTGCATCTAGTTCTAGGTATATGTGATATCTACCGAAGCATCATGTGGGCGTAATTTGTAGGCTATCGGCTACAGTCAGGTATTATTGGAGGTGTCTGTCATTTGCATCTAGTTCTAGGTATATGTTATATCTACCAAAGCATCATGTGGACGTAGTTTGTAGGCTATCGGCTACAGTCAGGTATTATTGGAGCCACCTAGCATACAAGCATCGCGTTTGCAACCGCTTCACACTTCCTTGCCTCTTCCCAACACCATCTCTGCTCTGTCGTCTCCGTGAGTCCGTCTTTTTCCAGACTTTTGTCGTGGCAGTCAACCAACATCGTAACGCATAGTAACGCACGCCTTCCCCGCCTCAGTAACGGCAACGGCGTTGCCAAGATGAGAAAAGTAATTAATTAGATTACTCACTACTGAAGAAAATAACGCCGTTAGTAGCGCCGTTATATTCTAGCGCCGTTATTAACAACACTGTTCATCATTACCTTCACTATTTTCTTGTGTTCGTCAATTACACTGTCACAGAATTTGTTGAGTTTTTAAATTAATATTAATGAAGCAAGTAGGAAATGTTTTTTGTAGATGGGTCAAATTTTGTCTGAAATACTTAATTTCTTCATTAAAAGAGGCACAAAGAATGTCACTAAAAGCTTTTTTTGACGGGAACCAATGTCTTCGCAAGTGTGACGAGAAGAGCCATCGTCCAATCAGCAGCCGTGTATTTTTGAAGGTTCCTCTCATGAAACAGGTCATGATTAGACCTTTCCCAAATTTATATGTGGAATATATTTGGAGCGGTTATATGGAACAATCAATCCGGTGTGGCAGGTTATGGGTTAACAATTCATGCATCCATTAACTCATCTATTGACCATGATTTCCATCCAGTCCTGCTGCTCATTTCATCCTTCTGCTGTGAAATCAAATTAGTTTGTTAGTTGTAGACACCCAGTCTATTTAAACTGGAAGGGCTATTAATGAAGGAACAGATGTTCATTCACTGCTAGCACTCAAAGTTCAAATGGATTGGACGTCAGTCGTCGTCAATGTGAGCCAATAAGTTTACATACTTCGATTACCACGGGCTTCAGGGAGCACATATTAATTAAAATCAAAATAAACGAACAGGCAAACACATATGTAGGAGGAGGTTAGCATACCACCTCCCTCACAGTACTCTCTTCTCCTCCAACAGTTGACTCATGAAAGTTGAGTGCTGTTATTGTGCGTGCTTCTGTAATGTACAAAAAGCAGTGTATCTGCCAAAGAAGGGGATTCACACTCCCAGTTGTCATTTTATAACAGCTTGTAGACAAACTCATTACATCCAACACCTGCTCCTGTTACCTACCCCGAGGGTGTGTAACTTTGTGCGGCAAGAACACACAGATTCAAGTCAACAAGGTGAATTTGCTGTAATTTAGCCTCAGCCGTCCACTTTCAAGTCTCGCTAAGTGGTGACACCAAGCAGCAATGTCTAAGGTTGAAGCGCATTAACTGTGTGAGTGAGTGATGAACGACTTGGCAAATAGATGACGAATAACTTTTCTGTCAGAAAATTATTATTATCGATCAGCTAATCAAATTTAGCTGATTTTTGTGTATTATTTGTAACTCTTTTGAGTATCTCAATGTCAATGGCCTATGGCATGAAGATAATCCATTATTTCACTAATAAGCTCATTTCATTAATTTTTTTAGCTCACGAAAATGAAACTAGCATTCCTAATCAGTGATATGAATTCATTTTGGAGCAATGTGTAAATAACTCACCAGGAGTTAAACATTTGGACTGTTTTCAAGTGCATGGCTCTTTTCCCGTTCGTTATCTTTATAAAGGCATAAATGCGTAGCTGAATACTGGAGCAGTGGAGCTGTTCCCAGTCACCACAGCTCAGAAAAAACAATATATTAAAAGAGTCAGCTGGGAAACCTCTAAAGTAAAAGACAAAACAGGAAGAGACCAGTGTTCCGAAAGGAACTTGCGAGCATGAAAATGCAGCAAGAACTCCTGTTGGTAAATAGATGTTTTCTAACTGCTGGCTGTTTGTCGCATTTGTGTTCATCCTCAAATGTTATCCAGTGAAGTTGCAAAGAAACGCTGCTCTTGACGTGATCTCCTGTTGACGATACTGACGGCAAAGAGTAGCCCTCGGTTGAATTAACATTATGCTGGAAGAGAGTTTGCTGTCATTTCTGTTTCTAAAACAGGGCAATTACGTACAGGATTAACAGTCTCACCTCTAAAATGTATTTGCCATGATTAGTATTGGTGTAAAAATGCAAAACATTTTAAAATGGGTAAAATGAGACTTTAGGAAGGGTTGACAGAGGTTAGGAAAGAAAGCAAAGCAGGTTAGTACTGTACTCGTAATGTATTAGATGCTAAGCCCCTGTACAAATAGACGGATGGAAGGGATTAAAAGGATAATCCACCATGTAATTTCTTTTGCTTCCCATTTTTCCATTTTAGTGCCTTTCTCATCATACTCTTATTACTACACACCATTGCACACACAGAAGGTAATGAAAGATGGTCATATGTATGATATTAACCCATATCTATAAAAAACAATGCAGTAAAGATCAGGATCGTGTCATTTAGACAACAACAATCCTGATCTGTCATTTTTTTCCCACTGTGGTCGTGGTAAATGAGAGCAGTGTGTCATAGTGTTACCCAACCAGGGAATTCTCACTCTTTCGCATGAAGCAGTTTATTTCAATAAAATGTTTAATGGAGAATCAAATACTCTTAAAGTTGGTGTGGTGTACTGAAATTCTGAGGTTAGCTAAATATTTTTGAATCTGCTGAAATATTCCATAAAATTTCTTACCCATCTACCCACCGTAAACAGTTATCTATATACTCCTACAAATGTATGTAACTACTCCTGAATGTATTCAAATATTTCCTTGTACTACTAAGTGAAAATTTAGGTGAGTACAATATATACTTAACTCATTTTCTCCTAAAACGTATAAATACGTTCTATTTTTAATTGCTTCAGTGACCCAAAAACGTATTTATACGTCTTTTATGTTTTTTGTTTTTTTTTCCACAAGAGACATCTTTAGGTTCTGATGCAAGTTCGCTCCAAAGCATAACACTCAAAATCCATTTTAAAGCAATAGGGCAAGAACTCATATCGGACCACGAAAGGGAATGAATGAAGTGAAATAGTCAGGAAACGGAAGTTGGAAGAAATAAGAAGTGTGAGAAAATTGTGGAGAATGACGTAAACACAAGGCACATGCCCCACACAAGTTGTCTAGGTGAATTCTGTTAGAGGTAGTGGTCACTATAAAAGAAATATCTATCTAAAAATCTATCTTGATGAGACAGACAGGCGATGATGAGGGAAAAATTTACCCCGTATGCTGATACAGCCGTGGCCACAACAGCGTCATCTCTCAGTTCAATAGTTTAGTTATGTGTAAATAAATTGTTACTTTGCTATCAAAAGCTCTATTTGTCTTGTTGTTTGTTATTTTGTAGAAGGAAAACATTATTCAGATGTTTGGGATGTCACAAAAGCAAAAAATAAACTGTGTTAACGTCAAAGTTTGAAATGTATGCTTTTACAAAAAACTCAATTTCTCTGTTTTTTCATCAGAAATTGGAAAATTGCTCAAGCTAAGTATTGTCTTGCTTATTACTCTGCGCATTTATATAGTCATATATTGTGTAATTACTCCAAGAAAGTTTAAGCCTTTTAACATGATGCAGTCTGTACATTTATTCAATAATTTTTTGCCATACTAATAGACCATGCATACCTGCCTGACACTGCTTGTGCCACACTTTGAGAATCAAAGAGAATCAACTTTGATGAAAACAACTTCTCACCATTTGGTCAGCGTAAAACGCATGTGGTGATGGTGATGTTCAGGTGTTTGATCCATGGATCTTTTCGGTGTAGTTCCCTGGCCTTTGCGTATCACAGTCATACCCCACTTGTAACCTTTTCCAATAAACTGAGCAATGGCCAGCCATGTTGTGGTGGTTGAGTTTTTTCTTTCCCTCTGCCCTTGACCATTCTCTTAACACAGAGTGCAGGCAGATAAGCCAAGATTTACACACAATGCTAAAGCCATTAGAGTCTGACTTTTCCTCTCCTCCCACTCTCTCAGGCTGTTGTTTCATGTTATCAGATCCACTGGGATGTGTATATGGCAGATTGAATGTCAACGACCATGGAAAAGGCTAAGATGTCTAACCTCCTATTCACACGCTCCTAGCCTCATCAACAGAGAAGGCCCCTTTGTCCCCCAACAGCCAAGCAGACGGACAGTACACGATAATTGCACTCGGACAATACCCCTCTCCCCTGTTAGTTGGACTCTGTCTGGTCTCTTAGATGAAATGTAGAAGATGAGTGTGTGCCCAGGAGAAGAGGATGGATAGAGGCTGTCGAAGCATTGTAGTTTTGCTTTTCTGAATTTCTCTATCTGAATGAAAAGGAGTCATAAAAGGTTTTTGGAGTCGGTAGTCCACATCGAGCTGTCATCGGTTTGTTGAAGTAGCCGGATGCCAACTGGCAGTTGCTGCAGTTGTGATGTCACCAGTTGGCTGATAAAGTCTCTAGAGGAAATTACTATTAGATTCCACAAAAAAAGACAGCAGAGTACTTGAAGCAACTGTCAACCTCTTCTAACTACTACCTCATTCCCTCCTGTGATGCAATTTCTTTGGTCCAAGTGTATCCCACTGAAAGCACCGCACATGTCATGGAGGGTGCAATGGCCTTTACAGATATGCATTTGAAATTTTGCAATTGTTAGTTTTATATCACACTCACCAGGCACTTTATTTGGTGCACCTGCCCTATCTAATGATACCAAATATGACAGATGTTCCTTCATGCCTCAAATTTATACGTCACTATACTCATTAGGGTTGTGGATGGGCTGGAGCCTATCCCAGCTAACTTTGGACTCTGAGCTGCTCCGTAGTCAGTTGGCAGTAGGCAAGCAAACATTCACAACGAATGGACCTCTCAGTTTTTGTGCCTTTTCCTTCATGTTTAGTTTGTCTTTAGAAAAAAAAAACGTTTGCATTCCAAATTACATATTCAAAATATAAGAATAATAAACTACGTATAATCTACAGTACTTGTATAGAATAATGAATGAAGAATCCAAGGTTTCTGTGAAGGACAGTTCTGGCTGCAATTGAAATCATGCTAGTATTAAAACATAATTTCAATATTTAAAGCCAGAGAATTTAACATTAAAGTATAAATAGTCAGTAACTGTACTCTGTATTGCATGCAGTAAACATGACATTTTAATTAGTCAACTACAACAAATGTTTCAAAGGGCTTCACAGGCCTACAGTTGACCAAAAAAAAATCCCCTGATCTGGACCCCAAAATCAGATTTCAATCCTAGCTTTGCAGCATTTTAGTTTTTCTGTCCAGCAAAAAAAGTTGTTGTCCGCTTTTTCAGGTTTTCTTTGCTTATTTGCCTTGGTGATGCAGAGGCTGCACTACATGTATTGGATGTTTTCAAGAGAATGTTGAATTTGCTCATTTGTCTCTGGGTATCGCATATAAATAATGCAAACTATAAATAATACAAACACCAAATATTGAACCTACTTGAGCTGCATGTTTTTGTAAATGCAGTATTAATACATAGCCGGTATTGCATTGTTTAAACACAATATATTGTGTGTTAATGAAAGCGGCTTAGAAAAAAAGTTGTGACGGCGTTATAATTGCAACGTTGCCGAACGCGGCCATCGTTTATTTGTTAGCTCACTTCAAAACCACTCATATGTACTGTTGTTGCTGGGTGTGGGTGGAATGTTTTGGTCTTGTAATGAATACAATAAACTGTGGTTTGAGGAAAGACTTCAACCACAGTTATCTCTTGGTTCTGTGAGTGGTACTTTATGGAGGAGAGTCACAGCTGGCGCCTCATCACTTTCACTTGCTATGTCTATTGTTTCTTCCACAGGTCTTCTCCCACTCAGTTCCATTGTGTCTCCATTTCCCAGCATTCCATTTTCTTTTGTTTAAACTTTTAAGCCATATTTTATTCATACTTACTGTACATTATTAGAGGATGTGCCTATCACATTCCTGTTTGTTTTACCAGTAGATAAAAGGTGTGCATTTCAAATGCAATAATTTTTCTTCATTGGAAAACACTGTTCTGAAGATTATATCTTTTTCCCCTACAATAATTTTTAATGAAACACTTTTTACTTACTGCTAAAGAAAAATCATTTAACGGACATCATGAAGTCATCCTCTTCCTCTTCGCCTCGCCTCTCTTTTTCCCTTCTCTCCTCAACTGCTCCTCATCCAGAGGGTGTTGTGGCTTTGACAGGCGCCAAGCTCACACTTGTAACCTTCCTGCCACATGTGCCAAGAGAGCGGCAACTAGAGGGTTTGGCTGCAGATTGAATAGCTCCCAAAGATGTCATATTGAGACAGCCTCCCACAACCCCATAAATTTATTCCTGCCTGGCTCTCTGCAAGCCTCCACCAATCAAGTTGCATGGAGTTGCCATGTAGCTGGCCACTCTTCTCACTCTGTATTACCCCCCAACTTGTTTCCCCTCCTCTTTTTTTCCTCTCCTCCTCTTCCCCCTTCCCCAGGGTGTGTCCTTCACCAAAATTATTCTTTCACCACTTGTCATGCGAGCCAACCACTGTGAGGCAAAACGGCAGATGGGAGGTCTGATTGGCTGTCAGCTCATGTTTATTTCCTTGTTGTCAGGATGTCAAATGAGATAAAACATTGTTCCACAGAATTGTCATGTTCTCACCGCAGGTTTCATTTAGAATATTTGGAGTACTTTAGGTTGGTCTAAAGGTGACCCCCACACACACTTAACAGTACCTCAGGGCAGGAGATGGAGCCTATCCTAAATGACTTGGAAGAGTAGACTCTGGGGTGGTCGCCAGTGAATTGCTGGATGAGTTGTGAATAAATCACTGAGTGGTAATACACTATATTCCATGTTGAAAGTAAGCTATTTGAACTGCTGCACTACCATAGATAGTAGAACAATAATGTTTTTTGATAATATAGTGGTAACCTGACATGCCAGATTGATTGTTCCATATATCCGCTATAAATATATTCCACATATAAACATGGGACAGATCCATGGTCCAATCCAACCTTAAAAAAATACGAGGCTGCTGATTGGACGATGGCTGTTTTTGTCACATTTGCGACAACATTGTTTCCCGTAAAAGAACAACAACAACAAAAAAAAAAAGCTTTTAACGAATAGTTTTGTTTTCTTCAACGATGAGGATGACGGAAAAATATTTCCTCAACGAACAATTTTTTTCATGACGATGATGTCACGATAACGCGCTGAAAACGTGTCTTGGGAGACTGAGGGCCCAAGTACACCAGATGCGTGATCGTTGCGGTTCCGGTCCGACTCTGGTAAAAAATAGCGCCGGAGCCAATCAGTTCCCATTATATCCTATTGTTCAGCGTATACCGGCCGCGTCAGTGCTCCGGATTGACTGCGAACCACCACCGGCGTGCCGCATGCCCGCAGGATGGGGGTATAGGGGATAGGCTATTTTTCTATTTTTGCCGGACACGCATCCGACAAAATGGGCGGAGCTGGGCCTGACGTCAAAAGCCCAGGTGCCTAATCACGGTTTAAACACGAGTGAAGATGGATGGTGAGGGCTTCATCATGGAGGTGGAAAGTCACAAAGTGATATACGATGCAGCAGATCGTTATTATAAGGACAGCATTAAGAGCGATGTCCTATTATGTGTGTTTTTCTGGCAATGATGTCAAACACACGACGTGCTGACAACTTTGAGCGAAAAAAAAAAAGCAGCATATCTGGAAGTCCCACTGCAGAAATTCTCGTGCCCGACGCACACACAATTTCGGTTTGTATACAGAGTCGAGGGGGAAAAGTACGAAAGAGAATAAAGAGACACACGCAAGTTTCGACCTGGTGGTCTATTCAAGACGTTTCTCTTTCTTTCCTACATTTTACTTGACTTTTCATACAAAAACCAACAGTTTGCGCTGGGCACAGGAATCTGCAGTGTTGAGACGCCAATTCCAAGTACGCTGTATTTTAGTTCGTGTACTATATAATTCGCTATCCATTTTATAAATATTACAGATTATTTAACAGTTGTTTATAACAGCTCTATGAGATGTTATGTGCCATAAATTTTAAATGTGCACAAAGATATAAACCCACCAAGTCACACCTGACTGTAAATCGTAGGCCTAACCAAAAGTAAAATAGTGTTCTTGTAGTTGGAAAGTGGTAATTTGGGAACCTTGAATTTATAATGACATTGTCCAACAAAAACTATACATCAAAAATGTATCGGCCAATATTTATTTCATGAGATGTGGAAGATTTAAATGATCGTACTTAATATTAGATGACCATATGTCCTTTGTCTAATTGCAGAAATACAAGATATAGAAAATATTTAGTTTAAAAAAAAAAACAATTGACCAAAAGAGTACCAAAAAAAAAGCCCTCCCCACTTTGACTACTGTGTTTTCTCAGTGGCTCTATATGACCTGATTTGGCCAAAAGGTGAGTTATGTGAGCTGTAGGATAAGAGCAGCCCAATGAGGTTTTAATGTGAAGGACTGGAGGAGGGATACATATATATTTCTACACTATAGAGCCTTTTCTCTATGAATTGATTAATGAGGACCAGCTTCATGTGGAAAGTGGACCGAGGTTTGGCTTGTGTCACTAAGAAACAGGTGGTGGACATTCATTGTGCACGGGAACACACGCATTCACGCACGCACATCTAAACACATATACCTCAGGTGGTGGACTGGATGGAGCTCTCATGCTGAGCGGATTTGTATCAAAGCCCAGACATAAAACAGAGTTGGCAGACTGGGACTCATACGGCTCCAATTCTGCTGTTGCTGTTGTGTATGTGTGTGCATGTGCGCGTGTGTGTCTATATGCACATGTTTGTTTAAGCATGCAAGAAAAATGATGTATGGAGGGAAGTGATCTTTTTTTCCCCTCTGGCACCGTTCTGTGAGTTACTTTTTATTCAGATTTTAGCGTCTGTTTTTTCAATCACCTCTCCAAGTTTTGGCAATGCCGTTTCTCGGTCTTTTTACTTCCTTAAATGTCAGCTGGGTGCTGGGAGGTGCTGAAAGGTGGTTTGGTTGCATAGTATATCATTTGGCAGTCGAAATGTGTCCATTTTTATTCACGCGTATTATCACCCTACGCAATTAGGATGCTCTGAATTCACGCTAGTGGAAATCACCCAGTGTGACGGTGGTGCACCCATGCCAGTGCTTATTGTGTATGCGCTCTCCATGCATCACAGTGTACTGATCGGGAGGTATGCAAACATGTTAATACGTCAGCAAAATGCCTATTAAGTTGGTTTATGGTGGTGGAAATTAACATTCTCCATGGCTTTATGTGTCTTATGGGAAAGAATGATACACATTGTAAATCTGCTAGATCTGCGTGAAGTGTCATAGCACATTACACACCCTTATACTCTTGGCTTTTGTCTCGTCGTGATCGCTATACCACGTCTTCTCATCTAGGCACGCACACAAAACAGTTGGTGTACACATCCTGGCCCAAAGCCCCCTTGTGCAGCCCATTTCGGGCCCATGCTGAGCTTGTAATGAGCATAGCAAGAGCAAGATTAAGGCAAATACTGTATGGCATTGGGAGGATTTGCTACAGTTTGAAGCATGGTCTAACTATGAGTGCACTTCAGCTCTTTTTACAGACTGGATGACCAGGAGCCTCCCTACTGTTAGTCTCACGTCATTTGTCAAAGCCTTTTACTCAACATCTAATGCATTTCCAGGCTAACACGTAAAACCCTTTGAGTGTGGTTTTCCAGAGAGAACAATACAGGGGAAAGGCAAATATAAAGTGTAAAAGGTAGTCAACAAGAAAAAAGGAGTGGCGTTAAGAAGTTTGATATCAAGAAGAAAGCGTCGTCTTACGTATTTGATGTGGTTTATTGCTCCTTGTGAGGCACCAGAAGAGTGCAAGGAAATGTGGGAAGAAAGATTCAAAGAGTGACTTTGAGGGGAAAGAGAAGGCTGAGTAGGAAAAGTAGGATAAACAGGGGAATCAAAGTCCAAAAGACACAAGAGAAGACTGGTTGTCGAAAGCAGTAGATCAGAGAAAAACATTAGGACAGATGGAGAGGAAGAAAGTAGAGTGCAAGGACTGTTATCATCTGGAATCTATAGAGAATTGATGGGCAGAAGAAGATATAGTCCCATACATCACACACTGTCTCATAAAAGCTGTGCTTCTATTGCTGCTGCTTCTACTCTGTATTCTCCATCCTGTCTCTCCAAATAGTTCAGCAGCTGACTAAATATCTCATTTTAAGAATGCAGGCTCTATTATCCATTACTGTGGGAAATCGAAGGGGATCAAAGGCAGTGCATATAGTAGCAAATTATTTTCATTTCACTTGTGTTAATCGGTGAATGCGTGTAAGATCAAGTTGGAAATGAGTTGGCAGAATGCAATTAATTACGATCTTTTTGAAAATAGGTACGATGCAGGACAAAGGATGGAAATAAATGCAGAAAAATGTATATCATCAGCACTCATCCATTGTTTATATTAATTGAAAAAAGATTTCCCTTCAACATCATTTGTATCTAAAGTAGCTGCTATAATTGCTGTAATTGTCGGACTATAAAGCACATCTATGAACGTCACCCACCAAATTATACAAGAAAAATGGCATTTGTTCATTTATAACCCGTACTGGACTATAAGATGCAGGTGCCGACATTGTATTGTGGAATATTTACACAAAAAGACATGCAGCTCATTAGCCTGTTAAAAACAACAACAACAACAACAAAAAAATATATATATACATATGTGTGTATATATATATATATATAGGCTACACTGTACTATAAGCCGAGGGGTTCAAAGCGGGGGGGGGGGGGGGTCGATCAACTCTGAAATCCAACATGTTCCTTTACTCATTCTGATCTGCACTCCCCTTACTCTCTCTACCAAGCATCTGAAGAATTGCCTGGTTGAGGCTGATTCAACAGAATTCACTTAGCTATCAAGTTGATTGGATTTTCTTGTGCTTGAGATGGCATCTTTGGACTGGAGAAGGTAGAATAGAGCATCTTCATGAGAGATAACCCTTCATTCCTTTCTCCCTTTTCATCCAAACAGTTAATAATTTCTGCCTTTTTTCTCTCCCTGTAGCTGAAACCCCAGAATTTTTTTTTGAAAACCCATTATAACAACATCTTTTGCAAAGGATGTTTGTCCCAACGAGTTGGCCATCTGTTTTCATGAATACTTAATGGCTCTATATGTCATCAGAGTCAAACATTTGTTTAGCTACACGCCCCCACTGTTATTACCACCATAATTGTTTAGCCCCCAGTTTTCTAATTGGACTCCCCCCGTTCCCAGAGGAGGCAACAATTGGATCAGTAGTATGTTTATATTGTATATTCCTGAGCTCTGTTCCAATTTTAGGCATATTTTCTCTTGTGGGTTTTATTTGTTTAACTCATATTGTTTACTACATCCTGTGACACTTTCATATTAGGATAACAGCACCACGGGAATAAATAGGAAGGTGTTATGTGAAACAAATCAAGTGGGACTATTCAGTGATTGTATCGAGTTGGGAAGGTGTTATAGCGTGGGTGGCGATATGCTGAATAGCAGTGTTGTTTTTGGCAGCCCTTTTATTTTCATCTTAGTCTTTTGAACGAAAATACTTATTAGTCTTAGTCATATTTTAGTCATTTCAAAATGTATTTGTCTTCGTCTAGTTTTTGGCCACCAAAACTCAAATTTCATCGAGTTTTACTGTACAATTCTCAAAATATTTTCGTCTAGAAACTTAAAAAGTTTTAGTCCAGGAATAAATCAATAAATAAACAAAAAGGTTTGACATTGACAGACGAGCACAGAATTGTAGACTACAAGGACATCACCATCTTTATTATGATAATACACACTCAGCAGGAAAACAGCTTATTATTTGTGTCACGTATTAATGTTTCAGCCATTAATGTATTAATGTTTCTGCCATTAATGTCTCATCTTCTTGCATGTGTAATATTTCAGCTAGTAATGTTTCATCATATTGTTTCACACTCATACATCACAAGACCCTTTATTATGTCGCTTCATACTCATGCATCACAAAGTCCTTTATGATGTCATAAAGAATAACTGAGAAAACTATAAAAGCCTCGAGCAGACAACATCCAGTGTCAGATCGTTAGCGAAAGACATAGGTATGTCTGTATGTCAACTTGCCATTATCGCTTGACCTGATAGTTTTCCCTTACCTGTCAATATCAATAAAATCCTTTGTCTGCGATACGCAACTGGGTCCTCTGTCTCGTACATGACAATTTGCAATTAATTTAAGTCACCTGGACGCCACGAACTGTATGTAAAACGTTTTCCAGGAGTTTAAGAAGACACCGCGCTAAATGCTAACGCAAAAGCAATGCTAATGTGAACGCTATGCTAACGGTACAAGTTAGTTTAGTGTGTGATGATCAATTATCACAGACCTTTAAAGGCTAAAGCAACATGGCAGAGCTAGCCAAGATAAGAAAGCAAAACCTACTAAGCAGCACCTGACACGCTTCACAAAAGGAGCATGGAATGGGCATACGCATACTCACCGGTGTGTGGGGCGGGGCGCGCAGCACGTTACATGAGTGAAACGACCAAATACTACTAAAATGCGTACTAACCACTAGGGTTGGGTATCGTTTCATATTGTACGTTTCTGTTTCCGATTCATATTCTACGTTTCGATTCCGGTTCTGAACGATTCTCGATTCCGATTCTTTTAAGAGGCAGGGTCCCAAAAAAAAAAAAAAAAAAAGAGGCAGGGTCAAAAACATTGCACAGTTTATATTAATGTCTTAACTTCTTGATTTTTTTTTTTTTTTTAATTAAATGACATTCTCACAGGGCTATTTTTAACTTGTGTATAAATATCAGTCTTTGAACTTGAATGTAAAGTTTCCTTCCACAGCAGTGCACTTTCACAAAGATGTTTATTTTTCAAAAGCTCATGGACAGAACATTTACACATATTCTTTTGCCATACACTTCTTAGCTGGAGGTAAATGATAAATTGTTTTACACTTGTAAGGCCCTTGCAGTGCTTTACACTGTCCCATCTCCCTACTGGTGACGCGGCACCAGGAGCAACGTGGGGTTCAGTATCTTGCTCAAGGATACTTAGACGAGTTCATCAGGGTGGAGAATCGAACCCACAGCCTCTGGGTTGGGGATCGACTACTCTACAACTGAGCCACGTCATCCCCATCCCCAGGTATGACGAAGCATTAGTATAAATTGTTGTATGGATTATATTTTGGTGATCTTTTAATACTGTAGATTTTAACGGAGGCGGCAACACGCTACGTAAAGTACGTAGCTGCTTGTATAGAAATCACCAACGTCACACAATCACGTGATCCCTGTATTGTGCCGCCATATTGTCCGTCATTGTGTGTCCGTATTGTCATTGATTGTAGTTTCTAAAGGTGGATTCACTTGCAAATTATGGAAACCCCGGTGCTTTCAGACGCTGTAAACTCATTGGATGAGTTGCATAAAAGCCATTATTTGGAAAAGCTTCGGTCGATCCAGTCGCCAGATCCATATTTGATGCCCAAACCGATGTTTCCTCCCGTCCGGTCCCGTCCCGTGTGTCAGAGCTCGCCCTGAGACCACAAAATTTCCAATCATACTCCAGTTTATGTCACGATGAGGAGTCGGGTACCCAAAATCGGCACCGGCCCGAATATAAACCGACATTTGGTCAGCTGAGCGTCACCGTTGTCACGATTGTAAAATGAAGCGTGATCGACAACGGGCCGGTGTGTGCCGAAAAATAGCTGCTCCGTGTTAAATGTCCCCCCCTGACGGGAGCGCTTATTTATAAAGCTTTATTGATGTGAAAACATCAAATGTTTTCATGGACGCATTACAGTAATGGATTTACGACAGTAAGATCAGTTTTAAATAATTACATTACACAAAATATTAGTACTGTATTTTAGTAACAAATCGTGGACTGGGCCACAAAACCATCTTTGAACAGAAATGTATTAGTCTACAGGTTTTCACGACCATATCCCAATGACAATCACACAGGTATGACATTTATTAGTTCAAGCAGAGTAAAATAATACATACTCACGGTACAAGAAAGTCATCTCTGTGTGGGCGCTCCCGCCAGGGGGGACATTTCACGCAGGGCGGCTATTTTTCGGCACAACACCTGTTGTTGCGCTCACCTTCTTGCTGCGCGATCATGGCGACGAGCTTCGTAGTCTCCGTCTGATAATGTCTGCGATCGTGTTGGCATCATATTGATGTTTTCGCCGCTGTCTAACGGCTGTCGACACAAACGCATCATGGACCGAGATAAACAAACCGTCCTGCTTTCAAGATTTGCCCACAATGGGCACACAGCAACTACTAAAATGACCGTTTATCTTCTCTGTTACTGCAACCAACCGCAACACATGCCTTCACCATTTTGATTAATCAATGTTAACGATTGTCAGGAAGGTTTTTGGGTTCATTTACCAGGCGGTGATTCCTTAGACAAGCTGGAAAATAGGAGGAATGTACGTAGCTATAATAAATAAACACAATGAGCTGACAGACAATATGGCGGCACCAGTCGGGGGGGCAGAGTTGTGACGTCACGTGATTGGGCTCTATTGGCTATCTAGACGGAGAAGTCTACTGCTTTAAGATGGCGGCTGTTTACTAACGCCGACAAGTCTGTCATTATGCATCTTGTTCTCTTTACATGTTCTAACGCTGCTGAGTTTGTCATTTTGCATCTAGTTCTATATAGGAGGTGTTTAATCCTATTGTTCGTGCAGCCACCTTTGCATGATATAGCTGTGTTGCAAATGTTGCACTGAGCTGACTGGTCCTTTTTTTCTTCTTCTTCTTTTTTTTTTTAAAGTTCAGCCAAACTTTTGAGCGCTGCTGCACCGTGTCCATGGCTGTAATCAAGTTGCAATGCACAAACACTTCTACTTCGTGGTTTTCGGCAGCAATTTTTTTCTGCTCGGTGTTCAGGGCATCGAAACATGGAATCGAAATTTAAAAATTCGAACGCTTCCGGGAGCATCGGTGTGTTACAACCGGATCCCATCGATGCTCGATGCCCAACCCTACTAACCACACATACGATAAGAAATTAACTTATGGCAGAAACAAAGGCGAATTTTCATCTCATTCTTGTCTCGTCAGGCAACAACTGGCATCAATGTCGTCATGTTTTAGTCTCCCAAGACTCATTTTTAGCATGTCGTCGTGACGTCATCGTCATAAAAAAATTTTTTGGATGAAATATTTTCATTATCATCATCGTTGACGAAAACAACACTGCTAAATACCTTCTACCTTCAGCATACTTTTTTTTGTGAAACTGCTGATAGAACAAAATTGTGATGGGAATGACTCAAATTGTACTCTAAACCAGAGATTTACAACCAAGCTTTCAAGTATGCTGTGGAAAATTACCCTATTCCACCCAATTGGACAAAGAGTTACATTTATACAACTAAATATAAAATAGATCGTTTATCTTTGTTCAATTCGTTTCTCGTGCCAACAATGTACACTGATAGGCACGGGACATAAATGATCTTCCATCAGTTAGCATTTGGTGCAATAAACTTCCCACTGTTTAAATATGTTTCTGAGTAAATTAAGACAAGATCATCCTGCTGCAAAAGTTTTCAAATTTAACATACAGTATTTACCTTAGCTCAGTAAATGGCAAACACTGCTTTACGTGACTCAAGGCCTGGTCAATGAGGTCACCTGATACTAAACAGCAGTCAAGAACAAAGGGTCATGGATGCTGGCATAAAGTATAATTCCAAATCAGACTCAACTTTGATGGAACCTTGGATGCATGTGTTTTAGTGTGCCAGTGATGCAATAAACATGTTGTACTAGTTACATTGACGACCTTGTGTCTTTCACAGTGACGGAACAGCTCGCAAAGTTGTCATCTGGCAGCAGGACTGTGGTTTGAATGTGGTAATCTCTTTGGAGCCTCTCCTGGCAATTCATGTCCTCCTGTACTTTGTCTTGTTTGTCGTGTACATACTACATTCCTGTGATATCTGTGGCATGTTTCTAGCCAACAACATCTGTAGTGTCATTCAGCCCATGTTATTGAGCTCTCAAGAGAAATATATTTAAATTTTGGAGAACTTGAGAAAGCCTTGGCTATTGGAAACTTGAAAAGCAGACAACTGTGGCAGACAAGAGATATATTTTCCCCTCAAGTGGTCAACAAATACAAGTGATGAAAACCGTTTTAGAAGAGCATCCTATAGAGTGTTCAAAGGGAAAATACCTTTGACCTGGGTCATTCAAATGTCTAATTTTCTTTAAACAGTTCAGGGATTGCCTTCTTTGATGGGGAAAACTTGGAATTATCACTCTCACGTACCATTACTGACGTGCACTTTGCGAGTAAGGATGTGCATTATGTGCACAAATGCATTTAGTGTCCTCATCACATTTGATTTCACATACTCATATGAGTCTATAGATCAGTGACGTGCGGTCAGGGGAGGCAGGGGAGGCAGAGCCTCACCTGTCATCATGACAAAAAAATAATTATAGCATCAAATTTATATTAATATTTGTCAATTGCTCTTTATGTGTGACTCATTTCAAACATTTTTTATGGTCAAAATCGCTGAATTTGCCTATTTCCTGTTCAAATAACGAAATGAAACGAGAGGTGCGGCAGCAATGAGTAAAGCCTCACCTCTGAATGCACAATCCATAACAAACTGGGTTGATACATGGAATTGGAGCGTGCTGGTTGCCGTACATCTGCATGTCGCCATTATAATGTTTCCAGATACGTTTATTTGACCTGATTTTCCACAGTCTGGCTAATGTATTTAACCCTTAAAGTTTAATGTTTGTTAGCGACATATTTAGTTTTGCTGATGGGAAATAACACCGCAGTGAAAAGGCACAGGTTGCGGCAGATAGTACTCTGCCGCACTGAAAGGGGGCGTACGTGAAACTGGACTTTCCGTCAAAAGTGGACGCGATTAACAACACCGGAGCTAAAAGGTTTGCTTCAAACTACGGGACAGAAGATAACTCGCGCTTTTCAAACGGACTGGTACACCCGAAAGAACTGCTATGTGGCTGTCCTTCGAAAAATCGCCTTTGCTGCTTTCCCTGCCTTTTCTTCTCAACTTGTGCCAATGTCTGGACTAACACGAGATATTGTGACATTAAAAAACTACCACGAAGCCTCAGCAAACATGAAAGCTCGACCACTCACATTCAAAGCCTGATTGCTTTAAAACTTTTGGAAGTTCAAGGATCGATTTGGCTTTGACGAACAGCGGAAGCTTAACGGTAGCATCCACAATGCTAAGGTAAAGGAAAACCGAAAGAGTTTGAAAGACCTCATTAATGCAACCTGCATCCTAGCTAAACAGGAGTTAACATTTCGTGGTAACGATGAGCGTGTAAACCCTTCTAAACGTGGCATATATGTAGAACGATTACATGGTTTTGCTGAGAAAGATGAAAGGTTAGCTAGACATTTGGACACATCCACTGTGTTTTCTGGCTTGTCAAATAGAACACAGAATGATCTACTTGAAGCAGTCCTCTCCATTGAGGTGGAGAGATTTTTTAAAGTAAAGGAAAATAAGGAGGACTTTTACAAAAAGGGCATAGGTTTGCATAGGGACACTACCAACATTTCAGGATGCTAAAATTGTCCCCACCAACTTTTAAGCAACCTTGCCTTTTTTTGCATGATATAATGTTCAGTTATATAGAGAATTTAGATCGTTCAATAGTTCCATATGTTGTAAGGATAGAATTGACCCTACCATTATTAAGTGAATTATTTTCATTATGTTTATGTTTGCTAATAAAAACCAGACATTTATTCAGGAAGTTTTCAAAATGTTTCTTTAGTATTTTTTGAAAACAAAGGTTTGAATCGAACAGTGTATCATCTGAACCAATGCACGTAAAAGTTATTATCAGTAGATAAGGATTTATTTTGCATTGATCATTTTGCCTATTAATTAATTAGGTTCATATACATGAGAAATGTGGCCCTTTGCCCCCTTCATCCAATCTGTTTGGTCTTATTAATGTCCCGTCCCCAGCAAAAAGTGTACCTACATGCAGGTTATGCTGTTACATCGTCCCTACGAATGTTGAGACCAAACCTATGCCCTTCCAAAGTAAAAAAAAAAAGAGCTTAGACTAAGAAAAATACAATAGAATATTTAAAAACTAAATTTTGGACTTAAATAAAATATTCTTTGTTTTTCTTTTCACACTTTTTGTTTAGCAATCTGTAATAAATTGATTAAAGTATCAGAATTAAAAGTTTTTAAAACAACTGAATATTTTACTAAAGGTCAGAATTGAATTCTGTGGTTTTGCACACCACTCTTTACTCTCATTTATGTTGCATGAATTATAGAATTGCGACGGCCAACACATTGAGGGTGTAGAGCAAATGCATGTTATTTTCTTACTTTTACGTATTGATAATATGTACCGTGTGTGCGTTTTGGGAAGAATGCTGATGAGATATGAAATAACCTGTAGCTAATTGAATAAGCTACCCTTTTTGGTTTATATATTTGGAAATCTGACACTAAAGGAGTCAGTGCCTCACCAACCATGAACCTCACCGCACATCACTGCTATAGATTGACCTCTCCTTAATCAACCATGACAAAATCTTGAAATACATCCATGTTGTCTTTCACTGCCCTATCAGCAACTGTCACATATAAACAAATTATAATACAGAAAAAGCACAAAGAACCTAATTGTCACTTTAGTTTTTCATTCAGTCATTCAAATTTAGATTAAACTAACCTTCATTTTCAAATCCTTTTTGCCGGGGAAAGGCTGGCTGTGTACGATGGCTACCAATCCTCCCAGTCAAACTGTATTGGATGTCTAGCGTCATCAATGTCACTGGAAGATGCACATCCACAGCCAGTCCTCTTAGTCGAAATGAATTGGACGTCTATCGTTGTCATTGGCTCATACTCTTCATGTGATACATTAAAACTGTTCAGACCAGTAAGACACTCACATTCCCATTCTCTGTGTCAAGCAGCTGAACAAGACAGGTTTAAAAAACCAAATACAATAAAATAATAATTAAAAAATATATACAGTTGTAATTAGCTGGCAAATGGCTTTAATATAATGAATATTTATAAAAATGTTGCTACTTTGTCAAAGGAAACGTAATTTTTCTTTCTTTGACCTCGGTTCGCTTGGCTGCCGTATACTGTGTTGCATAACGATAAAAATGATTATGTTGCCTTGACAAAACACACAAGATGACCCAATCTGACATATTACATGATGTGTTTGAGTTGGCAGCCTGAAAAATAGTCATAATATTTTTTCGTTATTTCCTGTTTCTTGTCCACCTGGTGGATGTGTTGTTCGCACTCATTATAGGTTACGAATATCGTTGCTTAATGGTCGCAACGTCATGACAGAACATGCTTTAGCATCTTTTTGCTTTTAGAAAATTACACTGCTGTTCAACTGTTGCCTCAAAAATAGCAGGTGCCCGCCTCATATTTTTAAACCTAAATGAGAAGCATTTATGCAGTAGCCTAGTGTGCTGAGAGGTGGTGCTGCATTGGTGATGGAACAGGTGAACATATACAGTGGGGAGAACAAGTATATGATACACTGCCAATGGGTCCCATTGGCAGTGTATCATATACTTGTTCTCCCCACTGTATCTGGAACTGAGGATGATGAGTAGGACGTGCCTTAAGTTAATCCTATTGCCATGAATATGTCGGAACAGGAAATGTGCTCATGCTCCCCATCTCACTGTTAATGGCATTCTGGTCAGTCAACATTTTGAGGCCAGGTTTTGCATCTTCAGTGTGTCTGCTAATGATCTGAATGAAGCTGCATCCATCCATCCAGCAGACAAACAATTAACAGCTTCTATCTTCTTAAGCTATGGCGATAATGATTTGAGAATTTACAGCTTCTCACGTTCCTATTTATACCCATGAGCTTGACACCTTCCACTTTCCTCTTGTAAACACTACAAACACAAGTGCATGCAATATATCGCTTGCATTTTTAAGGACAAATAAGAAGGGCGTTATGTTTCTTTAAGTATGCAACAAAAATACATAGCAGTAGTCACACAGGAAATCAATAATGCATAACTGAGCAGACAACATGCATCATACCTTTAGGTACATGTGCCATTCACACTTTAGAACCACGGTCCCTGCAAAGTCAAGAAACTGCGGTACCCGCGAATAGGTACGGACTGTTAGCTGATCATTATAATGCCTGATACAAGATTGTTAGTTACTCTTCGTGAATTGTGGTCTTGTACAAGTGACATGTAAATTCCATGGAATGCACTTATAAATCTTTGAAAATATAACTGATATTGCATGATTTGCCAAAGACACATAATTTTACAAAATCATTATACAGTTAGTCTAGCTTTAGTCACTTAAATTGATATTCATACCAACATTTGCACATTTCCTCATGATGTATTGAGTTAGTGGTACAATCCAGGTGGGCCTTGGCTAGCACTCTGTTTTTGCTGCCAAAACGACCTCGCTCCAACTTGTTTTGGTTTTACTGAAGGACGGGTTTGACAGCCACAGTTTTAGTGACATTGGAATCATGCCTGTGGAGGAGTGAGTCATTTACAACATGCAACAAATCCACTGGCTAAGACAGCTGTAATCCATTTTTAAGAAGTTTGTAGGCAGAGCACTGTGCAATTAATTCAATGTACTGCTTTATGAATATTTACGATGATAGGTTAAAGAGATGTTACCCCTCTGAAAGGGAATGATTGGATTTTCAATGCACCTACATACACATGTGAATAAAACCATAACACATCAATATATATTGTATCTTAATTTTGAGGATTTTTGAACGTATTCTGCAATAGAGGGGTGGTAATTTTTAGTATGTGACAGTTTCCTATATTATAACGATGACTATGTTTGTGGCAATCAGTGTAAAAACCGGGAAAAGATTTCGGAAGTACGCATACGTCTACAGCATAAATAACTAATAGAATTAGATGGAGCCCATACAAGATGGCGGCCTTCTGGTACGTTGACAGCCCAATTCATCGAGGCATCTACATACATTGGGGCAAATAAGTATTTAGTCAACCACCGATTGTGAAGTTCTCCTACTTGAAAAGATTAGCGAGGCCTGTAATTGTCAACATAGGTAAACCTCAACCATGAGAGACAGAATATGAAAAAAAAAACAGAAAACCACATTCTTTGATTTTTAAAGAATTTATTTCCAAATTAGAGTGGAAAATAAGTATTTGGTCACCTACAAACAAGCAAGATTTCTGGCTGTCAAAGACCATACCTCCAACCTCTTCTAACGAGGTCTAATGAGACTCCACTCGTTACCTGTATTAATGACACCTGTTTTAACTCATTAATGGTGTAAAAAACACCTGTCCACAATTTCAGTCAGTCACACTCCAAATTCCACTATGGCCAAGACCAAAGTGCTGTCGAAGGACACCAGAGACAAAATTGTAGACCTGCACCAGGCTGGGAAGACTGAATCTGCAATAGGTAAAACGCTTGGTGTGAAGAAATCAACTGTGGGAGCAATTATTACAAAATGGAAGACAAACAAGACCACTGATAATCTCCGTCGATCTGGGGCTCCATGCAAGATCTCACCCTGTGGCGTCAAAATGATAACAAGAACGGTGAGAACCACACGGGGGGACCTAGTGAATGACCTACAGGGAGCTGGGACCACAGTAACAAAGGCTACTATCAGGAACACAATGGGCCACCAGGGACTCAAATCCTGCACTGCCAGACGTGTCCCCTCCAATACACGTCCATGCCCATCTGCAGTTCGCTAGAGAGCATTTGGATGATCCAGAAGAGGACTGGGAGAATGTGTTATGGTCAGATTAAACCAAAATAGAACTTTTTGGTAGAAACACAGGTTCTCGTGTTTGGAGGAGAAAGAATAATGAATTGCACCTGAAGAACACCATACCCACTGTGAAGCATGGGGTGGAAACATCATGCTTTGGGCCTGTTTTTCTGTAGAGGGACCAGGACGACTGATCTGTGTAAAGGAAACAATGAATGGGGCCATGTATCGAGAGATTTTGAGTGAAATTTTCCTTTCAACAGCAAGGGCATTGAAGATTAGATGTGGCTGGGTCTTTCAGCATGACAATGATCCCAAGCACACAGCCAGAGCAACAAAGGAGTGGCTTCGTAAGAAGCATTTCAAGGTCCTGGAGTGGCCTAGCCAGTCTCCAGATCTCAACCCCATAGAAAATCTGTGGAGGGAGTTGAAAGTCTGTGTTGCCCAACGACAGCCCCAAAACATCACTGCTCTAGAGGAGATCTGCATGGAGGAATAGGCCAAAAAACCAGCAACAGTGTGTGAAAAGCTTGTGAAGAGTTACAGAAAATGTTTGGCCTCCGTTATTGCCAACAAAGGGTATATAACAAAGTATTGAGATGAACTTTTGTTATTGACCAAATACAGCACTTATTTTCCACCATGATTTGCAAATAAATTCTTTAAAAATCAAACAATGTGATATTCTTCCCCCCCCCCCCCCCCCCCCCCCCCCCCCCCCCACATTGTCTCTCATGGTTGAGGTTTACCCATACTGGCAATTACAAGCCTCTCTAATATTTTCAAGTGGGAGAACTTTCACAATTAGTGGTTGACTAAATACTTATTTGCCCCACTGTACATACAGTATGTCAGTGTGAACAATACACAGCTAAGCTAGTTTACTTAAGTTTGTATAAATAACCTTCATGTGAAATACGATTGCATAATATTTTTAAAGTATGCAAATTGTGCATTTCTTTGACCTCTGATAATGTAGAAAATAACGTTTTAATCCAAAAAGTGGCACTGCTTACAAGTGTAGCCAGCTTGTGTGTAACGAACGTGACATCAGTCATGCCACGCGCGCAAGGCACATAAACGCTGATATACTCAAAATAAGTAAAATGTAAATACGCACAGACACGTTTTAGTTCACTTTTAGTCAACCTTTTAATCGATCACAGTCTTTGTCAATTAGATATCTTGAAGACCGATTTTTATTCGACATTATTACCGAAGAGTTAATAAGGAAAAAGTAAATAGAAAAATTCTTGTATAAAGATGAGCAATGCACCACCTGTCAGGTTAACACAAACCTGCCTCAGTGCCTTTATGCATGGACATCACGCAGGCCCGTATAGGTTGGCACGGCAACAGGCTGTCTGTCCCTTTGGGTCAGCTTCAAGTGTGTAACTGCCACTTAACCTCACCAAGTCTTTTTTTTATCAAGATAATCAGCCAATTTGTCACTGACACTTGGTTTTGACATGATTGCAACCCTTCGGTTATGAGGTGAATTTGAATATTTGTCAAATTAGTCATGTTTTATCCTCCAAATGAAGTATTTCTTTTTTAGCTTAACTTGATGAAACCACACTTTTCACTTTGTTAGCTCTGAAGGCTTGCAATGATGCCAGGGTGGCTTTTTTTCTTCTTAAACCACAACTTTAACAGAAAAGTTAGTTTGACGGACATTTGTAGTTGCAATTATGTCCCTTTTGGCACATTGTGGAGCTGATCACTGACATCCTGCTGGGGTGCCCTGCCATTATTTGCAGAATTGGTTTAAAACATGATGAACGACTATGGAACACAATAGGAATGGGATTCTTATTTGTCTGGTGGGTACAGCAAGGCGGCCTGGGAAATCAGCCAGACCCTAATTGCTGTAGCAGACCCTCATTCAGACGATTGGAATGCTCAAACAAATAGTGATAAAATATGTATCATGCAACACTGCCTGCTGGATTCAACAAAGTAATATTATAACAACAATAAATAAATTATAACTCTGTTTTATTGTGAATGAATTTATCAAGTGATAAATATATGTATGTTAAAATTTATTCTAATTAAAAAACACAAACTTGCTGTTTTTTTTCCTTTTAATTTATTACGACTCAAATCTACTGTATATTCAATGGCAAAACAAAATGTAATGTCACTGCAGCAATGGAGGAAAACAGTGCAAACTATTGACAATTCAGTTTTAATTATCGGGCAAAAAGAAATACTTACGATTTCATTGGTTTGTAATGTAATGAACATCGTCTTATTAAGTATTATTTGTATTACCATCTTAAGATTTCTGCGTTTTCATTGTTTGGAAATGTAATTGCTAATTTTCATAAATTGATTTTACACCAGTTTATTGTACCCTAACGTTTCTTTTGTTGAAAACCTGGTGTGTGAGAGAAACTCTGAGAAGGCAGAACCTTGATTCTCTATGCTCGCGCTGGGATTTATGGGCAATATAAAGAAAATTTACAACAAGAATCATTTTGCGAGAGCATTTTCCCAAGAAGTGTAAAGCCTTGCTATCCTTGCCGCTCCGCCCTTCCATTTCATTAAGTCGAAAGACAGCCGTGGAAGTCTGAAGCCTCCTCAGTCACCTCCTCCTCCTATTGCTGCTGCTTTTATGTTTTCAACCTCTTGCTGGACCTTCAGCCGTTTTTCTTTTCTGCATGTCATGCTTCTCCTTTCGCCAAAATCACCCATTCCGATTCCCCTGCCTCTTTTGTAAATTCAGACAACCATGTAATTTTTGGCTGTGTGAAGAGCCCATTGAGACAAGGCCTTGTGTTGGCGGGCCCTGTGCTTGTATACCTGCCCGATGGGCCATTCTGTCTTTGTTCTGGACCCATTGTTTGGTCTTTCTGAAGAAAAACGCTACGCATTTGTCTGCTTTATTTTTGATAATTACAGAGCGCTACTTCTCTTAACAGTTATCAATGTTTGTGTGCCATAAGCCTGTCTGGCTATTTAATGCAAAGTGATTAGTCACATCTCTACATATTCAAATACAAGGACCAGTAAGCTCCATGAGGACTCAGACAAAGCGACTTCAGGAAGACCTCTCATCAATATCAATACCTTGTTTGATATCACTGAACCGGGAACATGATAAATCCACAAAAATTCCACATTGTACATTGTCAAGCCAGTTCAATTGTATGCTGTCTGAAGATCAATGTGTCTGAACAAATGAAAATGGTATTAATGTACTAATAAAGTGGATGCTGTCGATGAAACTTAGTACAACGTACGTAGTCAGCTGGATTTACTGTGGGTAGTAATGGTAAGAATACAGATGCCAAGTGACTGCTTTTTGGTCACTTCAAACTGTTCTGAGCGAAATCAAATAGAGGATCCACAAGTTATAAAATACAACTGACAAAACGAAAAATCTGAAAAAAGGTGTAGAGCAAGTATGATTATATGGATCGAGAAATTACAATGTGTCCTTGCCAGAATGCTCACCACCTTTCTGTTTTAGTGGAAATCGCAATTTTTTTAGAGCGGAATTTGCAATCAGTTAACTAAAGTGTGGTGTTTTTTTGTTCACCCTATACTGTGTCTCCACACGACTGACATGAGTGCATGGAAGTTTTATATAAGGTTGGTTAATCGGAATTGGTTGTTGTGGAATAATACGATTACTGATGGACAGTATTGGTGCATCTCTATTCATCACCTTAATATTACAGAAAGCCGACTGGCTACTCTTCCATTTCCGCTGAGGTATGTGGGAAATATGGGTGGACCGAGAACTTGCACCTCTCAAATCTTCATGTGGTTTGGCCATTACCCTCACATGCCGCACCTCTGCTTACGGCAGACTTTAGACTGCCGCTTTCTCTTGAATTAATCCTCTCTTCGTTTTATTCAGACTAATGCTCCCCTTATTATTGGTCTTTTTTTTCCACCTTTCATCCCCTGTTGCTTCAGCTCTGTCAGCCCTCCTCTGTTGTTCCGTTAAGCCACAGTATGGAGATTCCTATTTTCTCTCTTTCCCACTATCGCGCCTTTTCATTTTTCCTGGCTCCCCACTCCTCAGTCACTGATGTCTGATCTAATTGCTTTCGCAGTGACCCTCGGGACCCCGGGCGCGCAGAGTAACAAGCTCCCAATGGATGCAACTGTGGCTGGGCCTTCGTCACTGCATTCCTAAATCTCTTCTTTCTTCTCATCCCTTTGTTGGCGGGCTCTCTCCAGTGCATTTATTCATTAGCAGCTCCGATGTGGCTGCACTAACATACACAGCGTGGTTTCGGCTCAGCTGTCTTGACTGAATCTCCAGCATATGATGTGCAGTGGTGGGTGAGGCATGTGAGGGCCATGTCCATGCAAATGTTTGCAATTTAAATGGCACACATTTGTATAAATACGTGTATATCAACATTTAATGTATAAACTCACAATGGGTGCGTTTACATTCCTGAGCGTTTCGGGAATTTATTGCCTCCCTTGATGACAATACTATTTTACATGGATTTATATTACATAGTGTAGCGAAGAATTTGGTCTCTGTTTGTTAGCTCCAGGTATGAATCGAAGTCAGTCTGGAGTGCGCATGACGGACGTCTTTGGTAAGAGGATGTTACATAGTAAATACTACAGTATGCTTGGATATAAGAAACACACTAAGGAAGTTATCCTAGTAGTGAAGCAAGTGGTAGAAGAGCTACATATTTACTCGTCTGAGACTAATTTATTTTACCGGAGATAAAAGGATGGCTGAAAATGCAGGAATTCTGATTCGCTGAAAACTGTGAGAATGTACCATCACATGCCGAATGGTTATTTTTTACACATTGTGCCAAATAAAGTCATGTGTTGATTTTGTCATTTATGTTGCATTTCTTTAAAACAAAGGTAGTGTTCCAAAAAAAGAAAGTTGATGACAGACAATGGACAGCATCTGTCCAATAATAATTATTAATGACAAGAAAAACAAGGAAATAGGCTGTAATACAAATAGTGTATGGGGAGGACATTCTTGCATTGCCTGGCATGGCCAGACTGTTCTCCCTGTATTTTTCAAACACTGTGAAAATAGTCTGGGACCCAGCCCATTAACGGCCTCTCGAGCCAGTATGAAATGATCCGTCCAATCAGATTTGTATATTTGCGTGATGTGTTCTTAAAGAGCAACGTCACTCTTCCACGTTGGAAGTCGTCACCACAACAACACAGATGACGAACAGGAGAGCCAAGAATATGTTCCAATCCACGGTAAAATCAGTTTTAAATGAACAAAAACACAGACACAAGTCATTGACAACAGGCTGTCTCGCGCTAGCCATGTTAGATAAACTTCTCCGTTCTCCGCTCGCGCCGCGTGAGTTGTCACGTTACCAACGTCACGTCTGCCCGTCGCTTATTGGTCCACTCCGATGTCTGTATGCTGTGGCTTGCTCCGCCCCAGAAACTTGATCCGCTCATTGGTCGCCAGACTCTATAGCTGGAACAGCGGTGAGTCTGGTGTACCAGGCTAATTCTTGCATGCCTGGAGCAAGGTTTACTGTTCCCTGCAAGAAAAACCCAGAATGTGAAATATAAACGTGCTGGGTTATCTAACTTGAGTGCAAGTATTTGTTCTTTCATTGTGTCATTTTGAAATGATCAATGCCTACAGTGAATAATTATAAATCTGTCTTACCTTTCTGAAAGTAAGGTACTGTATCATGACATGCAAAGAAAATAACTCGTCCACAAATTACTTTACAGGTAGTGTCACCTTTGCTTTGGTATGCACTTACCTATGGAATTACAGGAGTGCTAAATTTAAATGACAAATGTATGAAAAACAACGGAACAGAGAAAACAATGACAATTTTTGTCAATGACAAAAATTGCCATCGTTTTTTTTTTCCTTTGTGTTTTTCAGTGAAAAAAGTAAAAGTCAATGACCAAAATTGTCATTTTTTCCGTTTCTGATTTTCAATAACAAAACGTAAAAGTAATTGACAAAATATTGTTTTATATTTTCATTTATTAATTTATTCATCTTTATATGTATTTATTTATCTATTTCCTTATTCATGTATTTTTAATTTTGGCACTCCTGTGATTCCATAATTAACAGCCTCTGGATTTTTTTTTTTTATATATGGTTAGAATGTTGTCAAAATACCATTAGTGTATATTTTCCATGACCCGAAGCGTATTAAACGGTTGAAAGCAGGTGGGTGAATTTATTTGGAATTTTTTTAAGGCCAAATGTACAAACACTGGTGAAAGGATAGGAAAACTGTATCGGGGGTAGGCAAACAAACAGGACAAAATGGAAATACATAACAGAAAGTAGTGAAAGCAGGGCCTGATAACATAGAAAAGCCTCCCTGGACCTCTGCAACTGGAATGTAATAGAAAAACGGAAGTACAAAGATGCAGCCCAGTGAACTAAAGCAGATAGGCTGGTGCACATTTGAACAGCTTTGGCCTTACCCTGAAAATAAGAATTTTAGAAATCTGGCACACATTTGAACTTAACTCATACATACGTCTGTGGTTCCCTGATTCCACAGTGCAATGTGTCACACATGGAGGAGCTGCACTTACAACCCCAGCCATACAAATCATGATTTTGAAAAGAAATATTTTCTGCATTTGATTCCTAGTCGATTGTCAGCCTACTGGAAAGCTCACAAATTTGTCCTTGCCCTGCGGTTAGATAAATAACAATTAGTAATCCAGGAACATACATGATGTGGTTCAGAATAAGCAGATTTGTCAGTCATGTCATATGTAGCAACATCAACGCTTCTCTTTATTTATCTCCCAAAGGAGAAATTTGTGTTGGACTAAGAGACAACTGCATACATGAATCCAAGTAATAATAAATAAAAGTCACATGCAAACAACATACATATTGCAAAACACCTTGTATTCCCCATCCACTCACTCAATATCCTATTGGTGCCTCATGTTGAGTAAATTAAATGAGGAATAACTCATTTTTTGTATTTGCAAACTTGTACACTTTGACACTGACCACACTTGAATGATTCATACTCCCAGTCTTTAACAGTGCACTTCTTGTTAAATCACAAGTTAACTCAATGACTGTTTTTGGAAGGCTCAATTTATTTTCTCCGTCCACACCCTGGCCTGATTAAATCAACATTTTCCTGAGTCAAGAGATGACTTTAATACCTATCTGGTGAAGTGAAGGCTACAACATATCAGAAAGAAATCAAAGTGATTTACATTTAGCTGTCTGGAAAAGGTTAAAAAGCCAATTTATAAGACAAGACTGGGGGAATCTCTCAAGCTGCGAGCTAATCCATTATGCACAAATGGAGGAATTTGGGAATTGTGATGAACCTCTCCAAGAGTGGGCAATCAACTACAGTAAAGCTACTACAACATTGCAATAAAAACTTGACAAAAAAGAACCCACACCAACACCCAAATGTGATGTATATATATTTTATTTTACAAATACCTCAACTGTGTTCTCTGCTAACATATAAAAGGCTTTTCTTTCTCACCGTCTTGAGCTTCACCTTGAGTGTATTAAGGGTGCATTCCCTCTCTTCTGCACATACAGTACATATTAATGAAGGAACACCAGCATAACGATCAAAACATATTCTGCTGAAGGTTAATAGGTCAAATGCGAAGATCAAAATCTTGTTGTAGCACACACACTGCTCATTAGAAGCATTTAAAGAGAATCGTTTGATATACATACTCTGATCTTCCCCTTGGTCCTCCCCAGTGCATACTTTCATTGTACCTTTGCACACCCACACACATGCAGTGCTCCTGTGAGCTCAGCCAATATTCTGAATGCAAATTTCCTGAACACCCAAGTGTGTGTTCGCAGGCACTGACTCACATGCTTACACATGCTCATACAGTTCAGTGCTTCAGTTGTTCAATCCACAGCATACTAACTTAATCAGATGAAACATTTAATACTGAATGGCAGAATATGAAAAGAGAAGTGACCCTGCAAATGTACTTTTTAACCTCTACTTCAGAGAAATCCCATATTTTTTGCCCTCAGCCACAAAACAATAGGGAATATAAACAAAATGTGGTTGCTTCCTGTGCATATTTTTAAAACATCTTCCTCTTCTTTGCCGTAGGTGTGTGGAAATCATTGCCAAGGAGGGGAGGAGCCTGAAGGAGCTCTATCTGGTCTCCTGTAAAATCACCGACCATGGTAGGCCTCTTTCACTCACCATCCCTCTGTTGCCGCTGGCCTCCGACATCATTATCGTAACTGTTATTACCCGCCGACACTGCCATGATTCAGGGTTCATTTTTATTTTTACAGCTTGGCCCGCGTGAGGCTCGCAAACAGTAAAATTATGATTGAAAAGTTTTACGCAGGATAGTATCGGATCTCCTCTGTGGTCCTCCTACTAACTTCCCACTGCAGTTGCAGCATCAAACTTTTAGGTGCAGTTTATAAATTTGGCAATACCTAGGAAACCTTTGCATGAAGTCCATAAATCCATCCGTGGGAAGTAATGTATAGCAGTTTAAATAAAGTAGTATTCCTGATTTCCCAATCTATAAAATTAACTTGAAGATAAATTCTGAAAACCTGTATATAGGCTGAGAACAATGTAGTCCTCAACTGCTGAGTTACACACACACACAAAAAAAAAAAAACTCCTCAGATGGCAAGCATTTTTTTGGCGGGTTTAAACAGGTTATCTACTTGAGTCAGTACAAACCTAGTTTTCTGGCCCGCCCCCTAACTATCTATTGCAGAGATGGGCAAACCAGTCCTCAAGCGCTGCAGTGGGTCCTGGTGTTTATTCCAACTGATCCAGCACAGGCAGTTTCACCAACGAGGGGTCCGGGAAAACAGGAAGCACCTGACTGCAATCAACTGATTGCACCTGTAAGACACCAGATTGGTGAAACGGTGTCCTCTTGATGGGTTGTAACGAAAACCCGCACCCACTGCGCACCTTTGTGGAATATTTGGCCCACCCCTGATCTAAACACTAAACGCTGTCAGTGTCTTTGTACATCTTAATTTTCTTTAATTATCCTTTTACCCACAGAGACAAACGTTCTGCCAAGTAAAGAACAAAAACAAACAAATCTCTGAAACGGTATATGTTTGGCCTACTGGACAATAAACAACACTATTCTAAAATATTCTGTAAAGTAACAATATGAAATAATAATTCAAGTTTGGAAACGCTACCTTTGAAATTCCCTGGCCCATCACCATTATCGCTGTCATGTTGTGTTTGCCAAAGCGTGCAGTGAAGCAGGGCATGATTGGCCCACCTAGCAAATCATTATCACGTTTGGAATGGCGTCACCACCCCCTTCCCTCCTCCTGATGTGTGACAAAATGGGAAAACTCGCTCTTCATTCAACCAAATTGTAGTAACACGCCCCTTCACATCCTCAGTAACTGTATCAGCGTTGCAAATAATGGGTAAAGTAATTAATTAGATTACTCACTACTGAAAAAAATAACGCCGTAAGAAATGCAGTTATTAACGACACTGTTTACAATACCTGCAAGAATAAACAAAAATGCTCGTTTCCTTAATGGCTCGTTTCCTTTGTGGATCTTTGTGTGGTTAAATTAGCATGGCTCCCAGTCAACGTTATGGTAATATTTCTACATTTGGTAGTCCAGTTGTACATTAAGTAGTATTTCTAATTTTCCACCTATTCAAACAGAAAACCGCCAGGATGCTGTTACCATTTTGCTGCTAGAAGTATTGAAAAACAATGTCGGTTGCTTGCACCCTACAACCCAAGCCTAGGAGGATGTTGTCAAGGAAGTGTGTGTATTGGCTATTGCGTTGTAAAACTACACTGCTCCCTACTGCATGACATGAATACTACATTGAAGGGCTGTCAAATGATTAAAATTTTTAATCGAGTTAATTACAGCTTAAAAATTAATTAATCGTAATTAATCGCAATTCAAACCATCTATAAAATATGCCATATTTTTCTGTAAATTATTGTTGGAATGAAAAGATCAGACACAAGACGGATATATTCATTCAACATACGGTACATAAGCACTGTATTTGTTTATTATAACAATAAATCAACAAGATGGCATTAACATTATTGTGTGTGTGTATATATATATAATATATATATTGTATAATATTCTCTTAAAGCGATCCATGGATCGAAAAAAGTTCTTTAAAGATAAATGTTAGTTTAGAGTTATAGAGATTTTATATTAAAACCCCTCTTAATGTTTTCGTTTTATTAAAATTTGTAAAAATTTCAATCAAAAAATAAACTAGTAGTTCGCCATTGTTGATGCCATTACACCATGCTCACTCCCCAAACCCATAAAATCATTTGGACCCAAGCGCCAGCAGAGGGCGCCAAACAACAAAAAACAAGTAACAAGCGGACATTACACTGCTGTCATTTTAATCTGAACGGGGCATGTGCGTTAATTGCGTCAAATATTTTAACGTGATTAATTAAAAAAAATTAATTACCGCCCGTTAACGCAATAATTTTGACAGCCCTACTACAATGTATTCACATCGACTTGTGGCATCATTTGAATCGAGCTCGAAACTAAGCTCTGGTCGTTTCCACGTAAATCTGTAATTGGGTGTTTTCTTGTCTTGATTATGAATTTTGAAGCATGGAGCAACGATGTAGCATTGTGATACACTGTATGGGGAAACTGAGGAATTATGTGCAATAACTCCTACATTACCTCCAAGGAGATGCTTGTTGTGTCATACATGTATGCCACAGGGTGGAGACCCTCGTGATTACTCGACAACACTGTGACATGTGTGAGTTACCGTGGCAATAATCACCTTGGCCTCCCTGAACCTGAACCTCCAACAGTGTGGGCGTACGTCCTGTGTGGGTTGATGAATGACTCCCGCATCCTTAAAGTACATTAAAGCTGAAGCAGCATCCACAGCCACGCTCTTCCTTTTCTCTTTTTGTCTCTACTTCTTTAGAGCAAGATAAATTGGTGAAATCTGATCTTCTTTCATAGCTAATGACCCCTCTGGCCCTCCAATATAGCCCTCTTTGTATTTTGCATGTCCATCCACGACAATAAAGCTTGCTTCTATAGGCACTGCTAAAATGATTGGTGGGCTTCCAGCTTCTTCCTTTGATAAATTGAATAACAGAAATGAGATTTTACATCTGCCAAGCTGCTCCCTGCCCGGTTGCCCCCCTTCTACTCCGCACTCATCTCCTGTGCTAATTATTTTTATTAGTGGCCTCACTGAGTGCATTGGAGATGTCCACAAGCCTCTTACATTTGTTTGGTATTCTAAGCTTCGACTTCCTGTGTGAGTTGATCGGAGCTTGGAGACATTCTTAGATGACGCTAGCAGAATACTACGAAACATGTAATTTTAGCCGCGCTGCAGATTATTTTTAGCGATTATATCGCAACGAATAAATGTCCAGACAGAGCCTTTATTTGGAGGTAATGATCCTGTTGAAAGCCTTATTAGTGCCATGAAAATAGTCTTCCTGGATGCCCGCTTCCATTCATCAAAAACATGCAAACTAATTAGCATGAGAACCATTTTTTATTTTTTTGTGGCAATCTAGGAACCCTTGTTAAACACATGCACTCTAGAATTGACTCCTTACAAAATCTAACTACTAGACAAAAGTTCTGTCTCATTTCCTTGTTGTCATTTCTCACTTTAAAAATAGTGCCACTCAATGACAAAGCTCTTTTTCTGCAATCATTTTGACAGCACAGTTTTCCAGTGCCCCAGCAGATCCAGCAGTTTTTCTTTTCATTCCATGACTATTTTTTAGTTGTACAACCAAGCAGGCATTTAGTTGGGAACACAACGTGTCATCATGACATTTTTGGAGGTCTTGATCATTTACACGCATCTCTCATTCTGCGAAAAACGGCTGACCCCCAACTATTCAAGTTTCAGAATTTACTGTTTTATGTATTCCCTGACCCCCCCAACCCAAGAAACTCCCCCCCAAAAAACCCAAATATTTTTGGAATATGAATTAATTTTTTTCATCTTATCCTCATTTATTTACAATTTTTTTTCGCAATTATTATTATTATTTTTTTTTAATTTGTCATTACATACCAGATAAAAGACAAAATAAACCTGTATGCCCGTTTATTCAAGAATAAAATATACAGTATATATTGGCGGTAAGGTATACAATATAAATACAGTGGTACCTTGACACACTATCACTTCGACACACGATTTGTTTCTACATCCGACGACATACCTGAAATAAGATGATTTATGACTGCGCAGCAGTTTCTTTTTTTGCCTGCAAGACGGATGCACAGTGGATTTTCTTATGAAAGAAATCAACATAGGTTCCAAGAATGTTAGTGCAGGTGGTGAAAAAAGGAAAAAGGTGAGGCTTATCATTGAAATAAAGATGGAAATGATAGAAAAATATGAGCATCATGTGCGCATCCGTGAACTGGCTTGACAATCTGGCTGTAGAATGTCTACGATCTCGACGGTCCTCCTCTGACCTCCGTTGGTCAATCTTTATAAGTTAAGGTGGCACTTATTGTTATTCTAACATTGCCAAAAAACCACCAGCTTCGTCAGGTTTTTATCAATTATTTCAGAACTTGTGCAAGGCAACATGCCTAATGTCCGCCGCAGCTGAACATGAAAAGTTAAAGTAAAAAGTCCCGTCTCACTTTTTCTCGCTTTGTCACGTCAGCGAAGCGGTGTGTTCAGGTGCACCACCCAAAACACATCTGCCACATTAGAACCTGATTCGTTTTATTAGTATAGGTATTATTATTATTATTATTATTACGATTACGATTATTATATTATTATTCTGATTTTTATTCATATTTATTTATTTTGCTCAGTGCAATTGCTATTTGCAATAGTACCAGCAGTATTTATTAGGGATTTAGTGTATTTTCTGGATGTGGAACGAATTAATAGAATTATAATGTATTCTTATGGGTGGGAAAATCCTGTTCGACATATGACCATTTCGACCTAAAAACAAGGTCCTGGAAGGAATTAACTTTGTATGTAGAGGTGCATGCATTTTAAAATTTTCTGACAAAATTTCAAAGCAAAGTCTCAAAACGCTTCTGAGCAACTTTGAGGTATGAGATAACAGTGTAGGAGAACATACATGAATATACTAATGTATATATTTTTCTTTTAGCCAGTCAGTGGCGCCTTGACTATGATAATTTTTATTGTTTAGACCTTATTCAAATCTGTGACATTTTGGAAATATATGATCATATGACCACAGTTTTTTTTTTTTTTTTTAAAGAAAACATAAAAATTCACTGTCTGCTGTAGACATCCTGTAATGGAAGCTGAAATATTTTCTAAAAGGCATGATTTTCATCTTGAGGCTTTACCGTCCCAATTTCATGATCATTTGGTGATGATGAAAATTCTTGTCTTCACTAGTTTATGTTTGATGTACAGGAAAACAGGACATTGTCACACAGATGTTTTAAAGATCCTTATTATGACTGAAGTTTGGGATATTTTTGACCTTGTATAAGGGAGTCAGTAAGTATTTCAATTTCATAGTAAAGAAAATTCAAAATTTGATCCTCTACCCTGCTCTTGTTTTTGTTTTAAAGTGCCTGTGACACGAAAAAGCATGTTTATTTCATAATACACGCGGTATTTTATGCTCCTGAATGATATGGACCGCTTGGATGTGTGTGGAAGCGATCGCTATATTTATTTAGTTTTTTGAATCCCGCGCCATGAAAATGAGTGACTTCCGGCTTCGGTCTTGCATTGAGGAGGAGGGCCCTGTGACGTGTACGGGTGAAGGCGTCCTCTTCACTAAACAGCCGTACTGTTGTTTATGAGGACTAAGGATTCAGCTGATTTTGCGGATTAATACGTTTATTTTTTTTCGCATCACGCCAGCCAAACGGCTGCAGAAAAATCTTGCTTTATGAGTGAGAGGCGTGTGCATTTCAAAAGGTTCCCATTCACCGTGGATATTGGCCAAGCCCTACTACTGTGGGACCATTGGACTTACAAGGAAGTGAGTAAACATCTTGTTTTGTGTTATGTCAAATATTAATACAGCGATTACAAAGTAAACACTACAAACTTTCTTTAAATAAAGGACTACTTACGTTTCATCATTGATAGGCAGGTAAAAAGCTCTCCTCGTGCACATTAGCTGCATGTTAGCTGCACAACAACTGCAGCCGCCCTCCTGCGGGGAACGAACTGTAAATTGCTCTCCGCCGGGCGGTTTGCCGATCCGCAGAGACAATCGACAACCCAGTTGTCATGTCAAATAATCCGGGCTAGTTATGTGTGATTTTCCGCTTCGAAGACTTTGAAACATCACTCGGTTCGGGTTAGCATGCCGGCTAGCTGTCACGCCTCTTGGTTTGTTTACATTCTCCGAAGGCGGGGAAGGGAAATGACATATGTCCGATTTAGTTGTCATAAAATATCGTTCGGGAGGTGCGACAGTAAAGGTGACGTCGACAGTTTTGACCATTATGGAGTAATTTCGCCATGTCGTCCTGAATAAGTGCATTTTTATTATTTCATATTCCATTTAGCACAAGACTGTTATTTGTCATGACCATGCCATTTATTTAGCAATTGGGGAAAATGGATAAAAAGAATATCCTGTAAAAATATTGAAGTAAAGAGACAGAAAAAAAATGACATTTTGCAGCTCTCCTCATCGCGTTTTCCTCGTTGTGAATAGTTCCCCCTCGACGGGCTGACTGGTCCTTCTCAAGCCATTTATTTAGCTATTGGGAAAAAATACTTGGATAAAAAGAATATCCTGTAAAAATATTGGAGTAGAGAGACTGAAACAATGACATTTTGCGGCTCTCTTCGTCGCGTTTTCCTCGTTCTGAATAATTCCCCCTCAATGAGCTGAATAGTAAAACCGATGAGCCCAGTCTCCCGCTGACGTCATCCACCTGTTGGGGACGCTAGAGCCCGATAATGGTAGGCGTGGCTAACCGACAGATTAAAAGACTAATTTCTCGTCATCTGCGCTTTGCTAAAATGTTGTATATAGTCGAATCGTCTCAAAATATGTTTCTAATTTGCATAATAATGCTATTTAAGGCTTTTTTTCTCATGTCGTATGCTCTTTAAACACACACAGATAAGATTTTACAGGTTTATAATGCCCCCCCCAAACAAAAGCATGCCTATATTTTTTTTCCCAGCACTCAATTATTTTGTAATTAAAAAAAAAAAAAAAAACTCATTGTATTTGGCAGTGTGTGTGTAAAGTTTGAAAGTTGACCCTGATGCGAAAACCTGCGATAGAACTCACTCTCTCTAGTTGAGACCATACACAAGCATATATTTGTTGTTTACATCCGAGTCACCTGGAACCACTACAGTATTACACTCAAGTGTTTGTATGACTAGCATTCATGTTCATCCACGTGTGTTCCCTAACCCATTTCTGCGTCTCCGCACACTTAGCTTTTCCATGGTTGCCCACCTGCTTTATTCACGGACAAAAAGAGCGACCTCGCCACGTCTCTTCTTTACATATGGTAATTCTTTTCATCTGCATGGCTGCCGACAACCTCTTACATTGTCAGTCGCGGCCTCTCATGTACATTTGTGCGAATACAAGATGGAGTGAGGCACCTGTGGATGAACTGATGAATGAGAGAAAAAGAAATTGCTAGACTATTCGAAAAGTAGGAATAATTTCACTGCGCTTGCAGAGAGGTGTCGGACAAAATCTTTTTGAATATTTTTCATATTGACAACAGTAATACAACGACCATCTGGAACCCTTCAAATGATAGGATTCACCTTTCAATCTGAGGTCTCTCTTTGGCGTTTAGAAATAACAAGGTTACAACACAGTACATTTGTCAAACTGCATCACTAGATTTATTGTATCGTAGTACAATAAAACCAGACAGATCTACAATTTTTTGAGAAATTGTGTTTGTATTATTAAAGTACTCATATTACTGCACTTTGCAAAAAAAAATAAAAAATCCTAGACAGTGAATTCGCAAAATGAAAACATTTGCATGGTTGAGCACCAAAACCTTTTGAGGACAGAACAGACATAGAGAGAACGAACAGATTAAAAAAAATTCACGAAGGGGATTTTTTGCCTGTTTAAGCCACAATGGAATTACAGGTAAAGAATTAAAGGTAAAGAGCAATCATAAATATACATGAGAAAACAAGACATTTCATCTAATATTGAACCATTTTCAGTCAATTGATGTCTTTTTGATGTACATTGTTGAAAACAGCCAACAATTGCATCTCAGATGTGACTAGGAAAAAAAACCCGACTAATTCACTGCTTTCACCCCAAAAACTTCTAGATCTTATATATATATCTATATATCTTATTTCTTACCTAAAAATTTTATCACGCTTGATAACACTTATCACTTAAAAAAGTTTGATGTTTTTCCCACGTGTTTCAATTTAATTTCTATTTGTGTCAAACTATTTTTAAGTTCTAGTTAAGTTTTAAGTTAGTCTAAACTGTAAGTTCTGATAAGATTTTGAGTTTTTGCAGTGTTCAAAATAATTGTATGACACCTGTGGCCTGTACTACAAAGCCGTTTTTTTCTGGCTTATCAGGGTAACTTCGAGAGTAACTTCATCACGTGCAGCCTAACTTCCCGGCTAACCGGGACTACGAAAGGTGGATATGTTGTAACTGGGGAATGTTGCCATTGCAACATACGGCACACGTCAAACCTGGTCGTCTCAGAGTGAGATCTTGCTTAACCCGAGGTTTCCGATTAACGACGCTCTATTTAAACAGCACTCCTCCGCGGACGTATCCTTTTGACAATGACAGCGTACCTGGACGACCCGTGCGACATTGGAGCGCGGATTGTGAGGGGCTGTTTTCGGATGGCACAAGTATTTAGAGACTGCCAGAATCCGCTGGCGTACCCGGACAATGTTCTCCATGAAAGATTTAGATTTTCAGTTGAGAGAATTTGTTACCTGTGCCAGCTGATCGAGGTCGACGTCTCTAATGTAACCCGCCGAAGTCAGGCCCTTACAATCGAGCAGAATGTGTGCCTGTCCTTGCGCTATTTCGCCAGTGGACAATATATGTATTCCATCAGTAATGCTGAAAATGTGAGTAAAAACACTGTATACTGTGCGAGTCGGAAAGTGGTAGGAGTGGGGTATGGAAAGGCTTCAAATTGATTGTTGAAGATGCTGTACAGAAATCTGTGTCGGCTTCACTGATTGAACGAATGTAGCGCCTTTGCTCTCACACGAGAAATATATTTAACTAACTTTTCCAGCGTTATTTTGTTGTGTAAATGGATCTATAATGATCATAAAAATATGTAGACTATTTAAACATTCAACAACAGAAAACTTGCGGTTTTTTTTTTTCTGCCAACTCGAAGAGATTAAAATAAATGTCAAATCCACTGATAGAACAGACACAAAAATATAAATGCTTATTGAATATGCATCTTACAGTCTTGTTTAACTGTGAGAATTTGTTACAAAAGACGGGCTTTAATTTGTTATCAATATGCACAGGCATCGTCACAAATGTGATCACACAAAACACAACCACACATCGCATCCCCGCATTTCCTTCTTCTGAGTCCTCACAAATATAACATAGAATTGTGGGGGGTTTTCGGGCTCGGGCCTGCAAATCAAGTTAACTGATCGGGCCGGGTCCGGCTAGATTTTTTAGGCCCGATTTAACCTCTACTCTGAAGATGTTCAAAGGACATACGTATTCATACAGTCAATGGGAATAAACATACAATCATCCTGCTTCATGTGGGGATGCACATACGATAAATTATTTCTTACAGTTAACGTACCAAATCTTATTTGATTGTCCTGACAGCAGGCTTTATTTCTTTTAATGGACATACAGTAAGTAAACTGGCATATTGACGCATTCACATGATCTGTAATTCGCTGCCAACAGACCGGTCGCGCTCTACTCGCTGAAGCGGTGTTGGATTTCGCGGTGAGGGTGGATTTAAATTCTTCATAACTCCCCATAATTATCGAGCATTCCTCGTCTGTGAAATAAGGTGCCCGTGTTTTCGTCAAAAGTTGTGTTTGATTCTGGTGTCCGCCCCCTTTTATGTGAACGCGCAGTAACTCTGATTGGGTTACCAAGGGTTCAACAAATCAACTTCATAATCAGCGTCGTACCACTGATTGACCCCAAACTAGGTAACCAGGTTTTGTCAACCCGTTTCCCGCTGGTACCCTGGGTTACTTCTGGGGAGGTTGAACTCCGTTCGTAGTACAGGCCACTGCTGTATTGGAGCACATTAGGGACCAGTGCTACTTGGTGTTTCATCTACTGAGCTAAAATTAACAGTTGGCTACATTAGGTTTTTATTATTTTTATTTTACACCCTCATCACTCTACAGCGCTATGTTTTTACAGATTAAATAAAACCTGTATGCAAGACGCATTAGCCACGCATCAACAGTAGTCATAATAAATAGAAACCTAGCCCTCCGCAGGGCTAACATTACGTGAGCAAGGGACAGTAACTTTAATTGTATTTATTAGCGCTGAGAAGTCTGCTGCTTTAAGATGGTGGCTGTTTATTAACGCCGCCAAGTCTTTCATCTAGTTCTATATACATGCAATATCTATGAGACGCATCAGACGCTACCTGCCACCACCGTAGCATCATGCGGGCATAGTTTTTAGCAACGTCGGCGTAGTTTGTAGCGGCTGTCGGCTGCAGTCAGGTGTTATTGCTTCTTCCTCTACGCACGTGACGTCAGTGCGTTGTCCCGCATTAAAAGTAGTCCGGGCAAAACGTGAGGCTTAGAGCTGGCAAAATTAAACGATTCCTGGAGGTGAATAAAATTACTCAAATCAGTTTTTAAACTTGAATTACTCGAGACCAAGAATACTAGGGAGGACCTTTTTAACAACACTTGCAAATGACTTGTTGAAAATGTTCAGTATTCACAAAAAGATAAATTTTTACAGATTTTTTGGGCTTCAAAGAAAAAAATTACAAGGCTATTGAATGTTTTGTACTATGCGACATTAGATAACAACAACAGAAGCTAAAGATCGTGTTTTAAGATTTATTTTTTTTTTTTAATGGCTACAAAGCGACAAAATAATTATGCTGGATGGGGAAAATATTAGAGAGGCCTGTAATCGTCAACATGGTTAAACTTCAACCATGAGAGACAGAATGTGAAAAAAAAAAACAGAAAATCACATTGTTTGATTTTTAAAGAATTTATTTGCAAATCATGGTGGAAAATAAGTATTTGGTCAATACCAAAAGTTCATCTCAATACTTTGTTATGTACCCTTTTTTGGCAATAACGGAGGCCAAACGTTTTCTGTAACTTTACAAGCTTTTCACACACTGTTGATGGTATTTTGGCCCATTCCTCCATGCAGATCTCCTCTAGAGCAGTGATGTTTTGGCGCTGTTGTTGGACAACACGGACTTTCAACTCCCTCTGCAGATTTTCTATAGGGTTGAGACCTGGAGACTGGCTAGGCCACTCCAGGACCTTGAAATGCTTCTTACGAAGCCACTCCTTTGTTGCCCTGGCTGTGTGTTTGGGATCATTGTCATGCTGAATGACCCAGCCACGTCTCATCTTCAACGCCCTTGCTGATGGAAGAAGATTTTCACTCAAAATCTCTCGATACATGGCCCTATTCATTCTTTCCTTTACACAGATCAGTCATCCTGGTCCCTTTGCAGAAAAACAGCCCCAAAACATGATATTTCCACCCCCATGCTTCACAGTGGGCATGGTGCAATTCAGTATTCTTTTTCCTCCAAACAAGAGAACCTGTGTTTCTACCAAAAAGTTCTATTTTGGTTTCATCTGACCATAACACATTCTCCCAGTCCTCTTCTGGATCATCCAAATGCTCTCTAGTGAACCGCAGACGGGCCTGAACGTGTACTTTCTTCAGCAGGGGGACACGTCTGGAAGTGCAGGATTTGGGTTCCTGGCGGCGCATTGTGTTACTGATAGTAGCCTTTGTTACTGTGGTCCCAGCTCCCTGTAGGTCATTCACTAGGTCCCCGCGTGTGGTTCTGGGATTTTTGCTCCACGTTCTTGTTATCATTTTGACGCCACATGGTGAGGAGGGAGTTGGAAGTCCGTGTTGCCCAACAACAGCCCCAAAACATCACTGCTCTAGAGGAGATCTGCATGGAGGAATGGGCCAAAATACCAGCAACAGTGTGTGAAAAGCTTATGAAGAGTTACCGATAACGTTTGGCCTCAGTTATTGCCATCAAAGGGTACAAAACAAAGTAATGAGATGAACTTTTGGTATAGACCAAATACTTATTTTCCACCATGATTTGCAAATAAATTCTTTAAAAATCAAACAATGTGATTTTCAGTTTTTTTCCCCCCACATTCTGTCTCTCATGGTTGAGGTTTACCCATGTTGACAATTACAGGCCTCGCTAATATTTTCAAGTGGGAGAACTTGCACAATTAGTGGTTGACTAAATACTTATTTGCCCCAATGTATGTTTTGTAACAAAATTATTAACTAAATTAAAAACTTGCCGAGATATCGGATAAGTACGCGGTATTGACATAAACTCCAAATCAGGTGACATGGACTTGAAAAACATTTGCAAAAATATGTGATCGGGACAATTCTAGTGAAGGTAAATGTTCTATTTGATGTTTGGTGTTTTGTTGTGTTGCGTTTGTGGGCATGCAGTCATGTAGAGGATGTGAGGATCTGCAATAAAAATGTTAATTTAATGACGTGAATGTTGCAGTATTTCCTCCATGGTGTGCTTAAACCTTGTGGCTCATCTCTTAGTTTTATGACCTGTCAAGTTTTTCCTCATTGTTTTCCGTACGTCTCATTTGTTTACAATGCAATCATTTACCAATATACAATTCAAGTGTCGTGAAACATTGTGTGATGTGAAGTCAGATAACATACTATAATGGCTTGTTTGCACCGCTCTCGCGCTGGCTTTCGGTAGGTAAATAATGTAACTCTCAAAAGCAGTCGATTAAAATGTGCCCCAGCAGCACAGCAGATTTATTCTGTCTTCAAAGGGGAGAGACTCAATAGACAATCTATCTCTTTATCACCAGTACCGGCTTGGTTGTGTGTGTAATATGTATGTTTGTGATTTAGAATATATAAATAAATAAATGACTAAAAACGTAAATAAAATTGTTTCTAGGATTTCAGTTTGGTTGGTGACGCCATTGATGGTCATGACCTTTAAGATCTACAAAGGTAGACTTAAAAAATGTTTTATTGAGATTAAATAATCATTTTTGTAGTATTACTTTCACCACTAAGAAATTAATAACTGTACAGAATTTCATACTTGTACAGCAATATTTTTGACATAACATAATGGGTAATACATTAAGCATTGACATACTCTCTTAATTCAAATAACATTTGAGAACAGGCCTGAACTCCTGACCTCAGAACTGTAAGATTGATATGCTAACACTGTGGCCACCAGGCCCACCACAACCAGAAAACCATACAACGTAGAATTAACAATAAGAATTTGTTATAGCCTAGAAATGCCCAAAAAATGTTGCCATTGGACTGGGTTGCAGGAACTGTTGGAAAAACGAAGCACATGACCATTAATAAAACCCTGGGTGTTGAACCTAAACAGCTAAATTTAAAAGACCTAAACTGGTCCGTACAGTAAAAAAAAAGTTGGAAACCTTGTCTGGCCGTTCTAAACCTTTCAAAAGATCATTTATGTTTCTGGTTCTTTTTCCCCGAAAATCATTCCATTCTATGCATTTTTTAAACCATTTAATGGCTGTACTGCTTTTAAAGGGATCCTCGATCTTAAAGACATGTAATTCTTAAAAGATAAATGTTGGTATGAGTTATAATAATTTGATATTAAAACCCCTCTTAATGTTCACCATAATAGTGTCTGTTAACTCTAAGACTGCACTGACGGTGCACGACGCCCAATCCATTTAAACTGGGAATGTTTGTTCATTCGAAACCAGAGCAGTCACAGTCATTCTGGCCGATTTTCAGGGCATTTACAGGTCACTTGCAGTTAATTTTAGGGCATTTACAGGTCATTTCCTGTTGAGTTTAAGTCACTGCCTGTTCATTTGGGTTATTCCCAGGTCACTTCCTGTTTTGTAACTCAAAATAAAGAAGTGACCCTTAGAATACCCCAAAATCAACAGGAAGTAACTGAAAATATACAGGTAAATGACCTTAATGGCCCAAAATTAACTGGCTGCCACTGACGGCTAAAGACGTTCAATCCGTTTGAAGTGGGAGGGATGGCAGCTAAAGAACGAATGTTCATTCGCTGCCACCCTCCCACTTCAAATGGATTGGATGTCTAGTAGTGATAAACTCATTCCAATTCACAGCAGAAGCTTGTTTTTTCTGTTCATTAGTTGTTTGTAGAATATCCTGAAATGATTTCCTGACCAATGTATCGATAATCGTTGTATCGCCATATCGTCAGATCATCGTCAGGGTACCCGCGGATTATTAAAAGTATTAAATTAGCTGTTCTAAGTCTGGAATTTTTTCACCGTGGTCTTAATTTTCAAGAACATCTCAGTGCAACCTGAATTATATCCGTGACGAAGTTGTTTTTTTTTTTTTTTTTTTTTTTTTTTTTATTAAATCCATAACGAAGATGACGCATAGACATTTTTCGATGCACTGCACTACAAATCGAAATGCAACTCATGCGTGCCAAACCACCGCAACCGGCAAAACGGAGAATCAATCCACCTCTGCATCGGGAATGCGTCCGTTTGTCGGTGGAACGAAAACCCTCCAGGCAGAAGTATTGTGGATTCTGAACACCAAAGCAGACCACCATTCATATACTTCAAATGAGTCCATTGGTGATCCTTTTCGGATATAACATCATTTTTGGTCGGCATCGGCTGTCACAATGTTGGTCATATTGCGTTTTGTTCCAGAGGGACCGTTCCCGATGTCTTAACTGTCTTTTGTAACGAATTTTCAGTTGGCAGGAAAAAAAACGCACATTTTCTTAATGTTTCAATAGTCTACATATTTTTATGACCATTATAAATGCATTTACACGATGAAATAACGCTGGAAAAGTTTGTTAAACATAATGTTGCTCAAATCGTGTTTTTTTTTTTGTTTCCGGAGGAAGCATTCCCGACTTCGTAACTGCAGCCAATTTAAGCTGATCAAGACTTTAAGATAGAGGTAAAATCGGGCCTAAAAAGTCCAGCCCGACCCGAACTGGTCCGCGGGTATTGAAGCCCGACCCGTATTTTGTGTGATAACATTTGTGACGATGTCTGCATAAAAGCCTGTCTTTTATAACGAATTCTCAGTTGGCAGGCAGAAAAAAAAACGCACATTTTCTTAATGTTTAGATAAACTCCATATTTTTATGATCATTATAAATTTATTTACACAACGAAATAACGCTGGAAAAGTTTGTTAAATATAAATAAACAGATGCGGTTTTGCGGACTCGCAGAGGGGAAGATAGGGAAGAAGGGCGTATAGGCACGCTCTGGCTCTGCAGTGACCATACAGTGCCTTCTTTTTTTTAATCCAAATGATTTATTTTATAACAAGTATTCCCTAGTTTATCATTCATACATCGTTAATATATAGTTATTTCAAAAAGTTAGCGAGAAAGAACCCTGGCCCGGCCCGACGTAATAATTGACATTTTAATTTAGGTCATGTTTTCAGTTTAATTGAGCTGTTTCCAGCTTGCTATGTTTATAATTGCGATGTTTGTTTACCGCTTTTCCTCTTACTGCGAAGAGGGAGGAAGTTACATCGGCAGCTGCTATGATATTTAAGTCATCAGCCATCTGCTGTGGCCCGGGAATTTAACGCCTGGTTTCACGCACACTGCTTCTCATGTCAGTCGACACGGGAAATTGTTTTCGCACACAACTGCTGCATGGTTAAGTCCCTCGATATTCCCGTTGTTTTGGCGTATGTGATAGGGGCTCAAGTTACATCCAGATACTTTAGGTTGCAGTTTATGGGTCATGCAAAGGCAGTGGACCTGCTTAAACATTTCGGTTTGCCTTTCGAATGAATGTGAATTTCCCCGTTTTAACTCGAGAGTTATCCATGTTCACTGGGGTCTTGGCAGGTGCACTAGCGGCTAGCCTGTTACAGAAGATGGCTGGTGTGAGTCCTGTCCTCCTCCTATTTTTGTCCATGATTATTGTGTGCGTGTGTGTGTTTAAAGAAATTCTGACAGACTTTATAATGTTACTTTAAATGTGTTTTAATTGTATCTTCAATATATGTGCATTCTTTTGTCAAACATACGTAAGTAATTGAGGTTAAATTTGATGTTCAGTGCTTTATTTAATATGATTCAATATGATCTAAATAATGGGTGCGAGAAAAGTATTGATTTTCAGTTGAAATGGCATTAAAAAAGGTCTTAAAAGTCTTGAATTTAGATTTATCAATCCTGGGGGGACCCTGATCGTTATTATAAGCTTTATATCGCAAATCATATCGTATCGTGAGGTACCAAGAGGTTCCCACTCCTACTTATTCCAATATAATTATGTAGAATGTTAGCATCCAGAGCTGTCATGTGGTTTACATACAGTACAGGCCAAAAGTTTCAACACCTTGTCATTCGTGCATTTTTATTTTCATGACTATTTACATTATAAACTCTCACTGATGGTAATATAACTATGAATGATCACGTGTGATAGTCAGGATCGGAATTGTTTCGTGGCTGACTGTCCTCATTAAATTCGTCATCTGACGGGAACAAATCCTGGGCTCAAGTGTCCCCCATGTCTTGTACATGCAACTCACGTTTAGCTATGTAAGGGTGGTCCATATTAAGTGCTCGGCGCGCATCAGCTGGGAACTGTACCAGTGCATTGGACGTGTCTTGATCACTTTTGAGTGGCAGCATCACTCATATTAGGTGAATGCTGAACAAACATACTTACTGCCTGATGAACTGACAATAGAGGTGGATTATTAGCTCCCTCTGTGACTAGCGGTACGTCCGAAGGTTCGCCTACCGCTGTAGCGACAGGAGCGGCATGTCTGCTTTAAGAGAGCGGCCAGAGTTTCTTGTCTTTGGGGCTTTATTGCCTGCATTTCACTTGCTATCCGAGCGCGTTTAGGCTTCTTTTGAGGGAAAATAGTTGGAACAGCATTTGATTTTAGTCCCCACTTATATCCAGCCGCTTCGGTGAGCTCTTTCATAAGTTGTCGTCGACTAAAAGCCTCTAACGCGCTAGGAGAAAAATGGCGAGAATAAAGCCTAGGGTCTTTGGGAAGTTTTGTCAGTCTACAGGCATTTTCCCAAACCTTTCTCCTCTTCATGTCAATAGTAAATATGTGGAGACTCACATCACTGCAATTATTTCCATTTGACTGGAAATTGCATCCAAAAGCAGCACATCGTGGCAGTTTACTTAGCGAGTTTAGGCAGCAATACACAATTGTTGTACACAATTGGAAACGTCCCAATTACGTCATCACGCCAAGCCCGCCAAACATGACTATCGGTCAAAATATGTACTCAATGTTATAAAATATTGCCATTGATTTAACGTTTTAGGTGTTTTTCTAACAACATATTTTAGTACAAAAGAACAATTGTGGTTTATTAGAGCCTACATGTCTTTAAGATCGAGGATCCCTTTAAAAAAACCCTGTGCTTTTACTCACGGTCTGAAAGGATTTTGCTGGAGATGGTTTTCTACTCAGATGCAAGCAAATCAATTTTCCCGTACTTGTGTGCGAGATATTATTAAGTTACGTCATTTTGGGACAAATACAGTATTTTTACGCAGTTAATTGCAAATCATCTTATTAGTCAGATTGTTGTTTTCATTTGAGTCATAGCCCTTTTAAAAACTATAAAAACTGTCAATTTGCAAAGTTCATTAATGGCTGCACTAGAGCATCGAGTGGCTTACGCGTGAGGTTGGTTGTGCTTGACAATGCTTGAATTGAAAGCTTGGATTTGAACAGCCTCAGGGTAACAAAGTTTAGCCAGATGACCCCTGCTGAAGTGTACAACAAGTCAACTACCATAGGCTTCCATATGACTGGGTTTATATAGTTCTCATTTCCTATCATCAGCCTGTGTGGTGCTATTTGCACATGAGTGAGTGGTGCCAAGAGGTGGAAATTGAATTAGTTTCCATATATTGTCCTCAGTGTGTCTCACTCCAACCTTAGTCTTCTCTGCTTTATGCACTGTTTGCTTTCTGTGTGTGTGTGTGTGTGTGGGGGGGGGGGGGGGGGGTCCTATAGGTTTCATTGGTTTGAGGCTTAGGCTTGCTACGAATGAGGCTCTCCACCATCTTACTATGACTGGTACATGAATGTACCCATACAGTATATGCAATGTAAAAGAACGAACGAATATAAGACGGCCTGGATTATAAGACGACCCCGTCTTTTTCAAGACTCAAGTTTGAAAAAAGACTTTTTGAACACCAAATTAATTTTTGTACTGAAAATAATTACAGTACATCCAAAACAAATTAATATGACAATATATTTGAGAGAAAAAGCATGTTATTTTGCCTCATTCAAATCTTAATATCTGAACATTTAAATATGTAAACTAAAGTGCAATCACATTCGTAAATGAATGGCTTCTGGTTTTTGAAATGTAAATAAACCAATCTATTGTGATAAAACAACAAAATTGCAATAACTGCATTAACCATCAAAGTGAACTCTAACTGTAACTGTAGTCTTGAAACAAATCTGAATAAGGAAAAACATTGCAATAAAATAATGCAAACTTTTTAAGCTAAAAAGAGTAGCTTAGATCTGTCATGACAGAACATCGCTTCAATGATATCTGGCGCCATCTAGCGTCGTGAATGGGGAGAGTAGCTGAGATCTGTCATGACAGAACATCGCTTCAATGATATCTGGCGCCATCTTGCATCGTGAATGGGTATACTGTCTAGACCGCGAATATAAGATGACCCCCTCTTTTTCAGTGTTATTTCAATGCAAAAAACACTGTCTTACATTCGGGCCAATACGGTACTTTCTTACTGAAAGAAAAAGTCGAAAAATTAATAAAAGAATAAAATTAAAATCTGGCCGGCCAGGACAAACGTTTCCGAGAGACCCACCCAGGTGACCCCGAGAAGATCTCAGAACTCTTATCGCATACACTTTTTGTTGTTTCCCATGCAAATAAGCAGCCCCCACATTAACCCATAAGTATCTCACAAGAGGTGGCATTTTACTTGGCAGCTGCGTTAAATGTTTTTGACCTTGCTTCAGAGAAGACGCTGAGAGCTGTTAGTACAAAATATTTAGTACAAAATGATATAAAAATAAAATGTACCAAGTAAATTAAAAAACATACGGGAACAAATACTTCTACATTGTACATTGCTCGAGGATGGCAAAAATGTTTGTGATTAAAACAGGCCCCTGGTGTGTCGGTTTTTTACATGATGTCTTCTGGTTTACTCACTCACTTTCTGTCAGCTCATAATAACAACGAGCTGTAAAAGTGGGCCCTTGGGACTGAAATAACTCAAAGTATGTCTCAGTTATTGTTGCCAATACCTTTTTTGTTTGTTTATGGAAGTTAAGCAAAGCATTGCATTTTTGTTTTTTCTGATTAGCTTCAGCGGCCTCACACGCTCGCGTGTGAGCTCTGCCTCTGAGAAACCTGCAGGCAGGTGTAAAACTGCCATAATGAGTTTGAGGTTTCTCTGTCTGTCTGTGGTAATGTACTGTCTTCCGACAACGCCATCTCGCTCTCTCATCTCCCGCCTCCTCCTTTTTCTAAAGTGCGAATAGAGCTGTCCTCCAGGTTACAGGGATTCTAATGTGTTTTGGTGACCACATTTAAGAGTGTTTAATAGTTTAAGCAATGTGTTGCCTGTTCTATTGTTAGTTTCCAACTCTTCTGATTTATTTTTAATCTTGTGTTCTTTGGAGAGCAAGTCACTTTCTGTGTCTAAACCATACATAATGTTGGCTTTAAATAACATTTAATATACATTCTAGGAATAAAACTTCATTTTTTTTTCTTTAGAACAATTCACCCCACTGTGCTGCTTTTAAAGTGCCTGTGACAGCATAGAAACATTTTTGAATATCATTATTATGTGAATGAGAATCATATTTTGAGATGATTCGACTATATACAACGATTTGGCAACGCGCAGATGACGAGAAATTAGTCTTTTAATGTGCCGTTTAGACCCGCCTGTCTTTATAACGCTCTAGTGTCTCCAGCTAGATGTTGACGTCAGCAGGGTTACAATTTCATCTGATTTAGAAGTCAGCCCATTGTGGGGGAAGATTCAGAACAAGGAAAATACGACACATAGCATCAAAATGTCATTATTGTTTCAACCTCTCAACTTCAATATTTTTACAGGATATTCTTTTTATCGAAGTATTTTTCCCCATTTGCAAAATAAATGGCATGGTCATTACAATAACCAGTCTTGTGCTAAATGGAATATGTTAATATAAAATATTAAAAATGCATTTATTCAGTACGACAGGGCAAAATTACTGCATAATGGTAAAAACTGCTGACTTCTTCCTCTCCCGAACGGTATTTTATGCCACCGGATTTAGTCCGACGTTTGTCATTTCCTGCCCCAGTTTTGGAGACGGAGGAAAGAGTATAGACAAAAAAGTAGGCGTGCGAGCTAGCTGACATGCTAACCTGAACCGAGCAGCTTTTCCAAGTCTTATTGTCGCCTTTCGGACTCATGCCACACATGGAGGCAGGGTTGGTTGTCTTCACCGATCGGCCAGCCCAAGTTTCGGCTTGTCGTTCCCCTGCTGCGGACAGGAGTGCTCGTTGCCGGGGACGTAGCTGGAAAATGACCACCGGACAAACCGGCCGACGTCAGAGCATGGGTCTGCTCGTGGCCAAGCCGAGGAAAGCGCATTCTCGGCGGGCACGCCTTTATCAGCCGGCAACCATGGTGTGCGACAAGCCGTCGGTCATCCGCCGTGTGGCCTTCTCGGTAGACAGGGAAAATTTTCTTGCACAAAATGCAAGCCACCTCCTTATTAAAACATGTGCCATGATCCCAGTATTTGACATAATACAAAACACGTAGCTGACTCACCTCGCAATGGTCCCATACAGTGGGGAGAACAAGTATTTCATACACTGCCAATGGGTTTTCCCATTGACTGTGTATCAAATACTTGTTCTCCCCACTGTATACGTCGGACTTGTTTTGGCCATTATTCGCGGTGAAAGGGAAGTTTTTGAAACCCAAAAATGCCAACACTCCTGTCCCTGGTGCAGCAACAAAACACTGCAGCACATTGGGCTGGCGTGATGCGAAAAATAAACAAAATAATCCGAAAAATCAGCTGAATCCGCAGTCGTTCTGCATACTGTAATATTGGCTGTATACTGAAGATGATTATCCCGCTGACGTCACATTCGGATTCTTTGTCAATCCAGGAAGTCACTCAATTTGATGGCGCTGATTCAAAAAATTGAATAAATATAACAATTGCTTCCACACACATCCAAACGGTCCATTTCATTCAGGAGCATAAAATACCGAGTGAAATATGAAATAAACATGCTTTTTGCTGTCATAGGCACTTTAAGGTCTGCCATATTAGTAGAACTGGCCTAGTCACTGTATATTTGAATTCAAAATTAGGTTTTGAAGTAATATTTGAAAACTTATTTGACTGATTAACTTTACATGAAATGCAAAGGAGGAAAAACATGAACAGAAAATTGACAATTCACGCATATTTTCGAGGATATTGAATCCCCATGGAGCACATAACACTGTTAAAAATTATAGACATACTGTATGCTTTGCATATACTGTAGTAGAAAAGAAAAAGCCAAAAAATTCAAAGAAAAAAAGCGGATACACCGATTTCTTTGTAAAATGTATTATTTGTTGTCTGCCAGTTGTCACCAAGTAGCTGAAACACAGTCTTCCATATTATTTGAGCAACAAAATAGCAGTTCAAACGAATTGAATAGTTGCCAAAACCACGGCATTGTCAGTCACGGATAACAACTTCTGCAGCTAGTGCTTACATCAGCACACTTTATCTTAGCTACAACAATGCAGAACTTCAGCTCAACAACGGCTACTTTCTTCAACTTTCGTAGTAGGCACAAACTCACAGTTTTGGTTAATAGTCATCTTCGGTTACTAGATTCCAGTGACCAAACTGTCTCAGCTAATCTCTAAAACATTCTGTGTATCTTCGGTCTCCACTTATGTCACATATGTTCTTCTGGCTCTACTAGGAACAGCTAAGACACTGTTCAGAACCCTCAGACTCTTAGGCGTCTGGTACAGTTGTAAGACTTATAGTAGTCATAAACAGAGGTGGCTTTAACAATTGCTGCTACTAAAATGTGATGCTAAGACCTTGAACGTGGTGAACAAATAATGGTAATTGTGTTTAAAATAATTAAGAAATCTCCAAATATAGTTTACTTGTTTGTTTTTAAATTTAACTGTAATTGGATTTTTTTGTTTCAACCCTACAAATCGGAGCAACATTGTGGAATGAATTCTTAAACTTTTAAGGTAAACTCGAACATTTACAGTTTTTGTTTTCAGTTGCTTACTCTAAAGTTGGTCAATTTTATGTTAACGTCAAAACTTTATTTCCAGAAGGTCACCCTTTGCCTCATTTTTCTACATGTGTAGAAATTTGCGAGATAATACAGTCGCTAATCCCTCTCAAGGTCAGCCCTTGTATTGGGTGATTATCCCCCACTGTTTATTCATAATTCCTGCTGATGCCATTTCCTGACCATTGACCTGTCATTTACAGTCTATTGTTGCCTTGTTTTTACTCCACCTTGGAGGGCTCTGTCCACATGAGCATCCTCCTCTTTATCTCAGTGGGATTCCCCCTCCTTACAGGAAGATTACTGTAGGATTTAAATGCAAAGCATATAACTACTTAAAGGGCACTTTTCATTTTTCTGCTCCTAATCTCATCTTTCATCACCTCTCCTTGCGCTCTTGTCATCACCTTGTGGAGAGTAAGCTTTTTGACTCTTTTCCTCTCACATTGTGTCTCTATGCCACTTCCCGCTGTTAGTTTGACAGAGGAGCTTTAAATCATTCAGGTGACTTGGCAGTGGCAATAATGCGCAGCACATCAGAGCTGTTTGAATATCTTAGCTCATGACTCTAAAATGTGTTGAAGCAGCAGCTCTGGCAAATTGCCCAGTGTCAAACAGCGTCCTGCTCTTCATTTGATCAATTGCATTCATGGAACCCAGTGCAATCCACGGCATGTGTTTGTCTATGTACATGATTATATGATAAACGTTTTTTGGAAATTGCTGCTCTCTAAACATAACACGCAATGGGGGTCTGCTGTTTTGTCGCACTTGTGATTTAGTGAATGCAGTATGTCTGCTTAACTGTCAGCAAAGTTGTCGTTTGCACCTTGGCCTCAAAATCATTCTTCTTCCCAAGAATTATTTCCACTGTAGTGGCTTTGTTTGTTGGAGATTCATATTGCCTAATATTTTATCAAATATCAGTAATTATGTTTCAATTGAAATGATTGAACATTTTACTTGGTCTCACTGTTGGTAAATATGACCGTAGCAAAATTGGGAAACTCTCTATTTAATGATATATCTACATTTTTATGGTCACAAACTCTGTCAGCTGCTTAGATGCGGAGAATAGGAATCTGCGTGTCCTTATGGTCTGAACAGTTTTAATGTATCACATGGGAGTTTAATCTACTCCCATTGTGGTTGTTCATTATGTTTTATTTATTAGGAGAAAGCAGCAAACAGTACAGGGATATAGAGAGATAGAAAGTAAGGAAGCAGACAGAAGAGGATAAGTACAAACAACAACAAGAAATACATTATTACACGCCAATACTTCCTATGAACAAAGTGGTGTTATCGTTAGCTAATTATATTTACCCGTGGACACCTGATAAGCGAGGAGAAAGAGGAGAGAAGGTGAGTCAAAAGGAGACGGGATTAGGCGGGGTGTAGCGTACACCAGTGGTCCCCAACCTTTTTTGCACCACGGACCGGCAATGTGTGGCAGAAAAAGACAGTAAATATAAAATAACACATCGAGGCTAAAAACTTATATTAAGTGGAGGGACTCTCACTCACCATACACTGAATCAACCTTTTTTAACAGTGACCTCTCCTAAAACCTGTCGGCAAATATCCGTGGTCGCAAAAATAATGAGTTCTTCCCCAATCGTGAAAGGTTTCTTAGCTTTAGCAATACGGTTCACCATGAGGTATGATGCTCTCAGTGCATTCGCTTTTTTTGCCTCGTTTGCTAGCTTTTAGCCACATATTATGCAGAATGGATTTGGTTGTAAGCTCCTCCTCTGGCTCAGCAGGTGGCCTTTTCCCTGTAAAAAAGCTGTTCAAAGACGTCACCGCCCGCAGCACACAGCCAACAGCAGCTAAAGTTACTATCTACATTGGCTGGCGCCGAGCTGCTAAAAGTGTGCAAACAATCTAGTAATTGGGGCCAACCACTAGATGGCGTCCTATTCAAATCTTTACTCGGATTAGTCGAAAGCGTAGACAGGGATATTGATGTGTCAAGAGCCACAGGCCAGATTGCAGTCAATAATAAATTATTTATCTGTGGCCCGATAGCAAATACGCTAGGGACCGGTACCGGTCTGCTGCCCGGTGGTTGGGGAACACTGGCGTACACATTTCAGTAATGTGCGGTGGGAATCTGATAAATGAATTTTTTTTCTGAAGGCAGATACTCAATTTGGCCAAGGTATGAATAATTTTGGGCTTTAATGTACCTATTCATTATAGAAGGATACGGACAACACACCCCTAAATTTGTGTGTGTGTGTGTGTGTGTATATATTTGGGCTTTTTTTTTTTGTGAGCCTGGTACTGAAAGGTAAACAGAATTGAGGCAAATACTTCCATTCAATTAATGTAGTTCCTAAAAACTTTTTCTGCCATCTTTCTAAAAGGGCCACAGGGCCAGAATATTTGTTGAGTTGACCTTAATTAGTCTGTGTTCAATTTAATCGTTAGCTGTAGTAAGATTTATTATATTTTTTTTTTACTGCGGGCCTGCCATTTAGACTATTTTTTAATTAATATAGTGAATGAATTGAAGTTTAAAGGTCAGTAATGTTGATTCCTAAAGCGTACTTTCTTTAATGTGTCGTTCAAATCAGTCCCCCTGTTGAAAGGTTCGTTTTACGGTAACAGAAATAGAGATGAGTTGATCTCCTGCTACTACTTCTATCCCACTTGCTCCCCCACCTTGGCCATCTTTTTGGAGGTCCCTGCCTCATTTCACCTTTACATATTCTAATCTTTCTCTCTGCTCTCCTGCTGTCCTCGCTCCTTGTGTTATCAGTGTGTCCTGTAAAGCTTCATTTACAGAGCAGCCCTAATCAGATGTGTACCAGTGGAGGGCAGTTTGTGAGAGCAGCATGCAGCCTGATAGATAGGACAGCTTATCAGACGGGGTGCACGTCTTAAGCTCTCAATTATATGCCTGACGCCCAAATGCACTGCAGAGGCACATGTATGCATGGTTTCATACTCTTTCCATGGCTTATGAAGATTTTTGTCGTCCCTCTCAATGCATATGTCTTTTGTAACTCAATAAAATGTGACACCCCAGTGTTTTTTCATTTCAAAAGAAACCTCAGAATATAATCTAAAATTAATGTGATATTTCTCATTTTCTGCAAAAGTATGAAATTTAATGACTGAGGTCTTTCTTAGGGTTGTCAAAAGTATTGAGGTATCGATACTGGAATGTTGTATTCAAATATATACTAAAAATTCACACTCGGCAAAAATGAACTTGTTATTTTTATTATTCTTTATATACAGCTAACATCTGATTGTGTGGCACAGTATTACCCCGAAATATCGATCTATTGAGTGACACTTTTTTTTCTCCATTTTTGTTTGCACTACCACGTCACCAGAAGTACGTTGTCATGGAGGAAATTTGATGTTGCACTACTCTTGATAGTGAAGGTGCACCCCCACCTCCCTTTTTTTTTAAAAAAACATTTAATTTTGGGTGTTTTACTTTCAAAAATGGTATCGAGTGTTTTTTATTTATTATTATTATTATTTTTTTTTTTTTACCATCAATATCAAGTTGAAAAACTTTGTCATGAATACTATTCTTTCTACATGATTCAGACTGTCTGTAAATGTTGCACCAGCCTTAGTTTACGGGGCGTACAGAGCTGTGGCAACCCCGGACAAAGACTGTGAACTGGTCTCATGATTGGCTGATAATGAACACTGAATCAAAAACAAATATGCGAGTAGAAAATAGGCTTTTGAAATGGGAAAATCTCCGCTTAACAGTTAACAACCATTTGAGAAATATTTCCCAAAACATGTTTCTTTAGTGTCTATTGAAATATAATGGCAATTTCATCAATAACTGAAGTGCAAATCATACATTCTGCAACATTAAGACGCCACTTTACCGTATAACAATATATTTACATTTACCAATAAGCAATAGTGTATCTGCACAATTAACATACTTTCACTTAGGGTAACAAGGGGAATTGGGCTCCATGCTCTTCCAAAGAGGAAAGAAAAATAAACATTTTAAGCCTATCGAAGCTAAAACTCACCTTTCTGATACCTTAAAAAGAAGCCTAAATGAAATTTTATATCAAGGTTGTAAATGTGCTTTGAGTGCAAGTTTGCCAATTTATAGACTATATATAGTGGGGAGAACAAGTATTTGATACACTGCCAATGGGTTTTCCTATTGACAGTGTACCAAATACTTGTTCTCCCCACTGTATAGATAGGCAAATTGACAAGGCTGCTATGTGTAATTTAGATTAATTGGATTGTGTTAGACTCTAAAATGTCAACAGCCTAAACTGCTTTGGTTTTTCCACAAGAAAAAGCTTCAGTGGTCCAATTTGTTACATCAAGTAATCGATTGTCACCTTGACTCAATCATATTTTTAATCTTTTTTTTCCTTTTTCATGCTTTATCATACAGTACATAGAACAAGTTCAGTCAAGGCAAATGTTAGGCTGTGTCATATTTTATTTGAGAGGACACAGTGCAATAGTAGCATTTGTGTAACTAGTAGCTTCATCTACTTGAAAATGATAAAAATAATCATGTGTAGCTGTTGGATTCACAGCAGCATCCAGTATCTGTTAACTCTGTTCACTATAGTGTGAAACCAACCCTTGTCCCTTTAAAGGCAGAAAAAAATGTCAACACATCAAATTTGATCTAAACAGACTGGCCAAAATATATTCACAGAGATCAATATCAATATGATCTTTGTGCTCACGTGCCCTGTGTGTCATTTTGTGTTTACCTGTTTCATTTTGAAGATGTCAGACTGCTTTGCTAAAGAAACGTTTTGGGTTGAGTGAACCCTTGGAGTAATATCCCCAAAACGCACCCTCTATTACACAAAGACTTGCTTTCAGTACTTCCAGTTTGGCAGGAAACAGCTATTATAGGGTTAAAGTTACCTTTATTATTTCATATTAGTGGACGCAAGACCTCATGGGGGGTTTTTACATAAATTCACACTGAAATGGCAATTGGCATCCTGTCTCATACAAAGAGACGCTCTCTGGGGAGTTCAGGTCAACATTGACTCGCTGTTTTTGTGTTTATTGTTTGGACATAAGTAAAGACAAAGTCAAAAGCCAGACTTCCACCTCCGACATCGGATTTCTGGCGCTCGATCATCCATGACGGTGGATGCGCATGTTTCTCGTCTCAGAAAAACAATGTTTTTTGAGATGGGGGGACCTTAGGATTGATTTGAGTGCCACTGTATTCTGTCTGACTGCGTTGCGCCATGGGTTGTCCACAAAGAGGCCCCGGAATGCGGCTCCTGTGCGGCATTTTGTAAACACCTCCCTCTATCTTCTGAGAACAATAAAAGCTGTCTAAATGGCCTATGCTCCTGGTTAACACAATCGATGCAGACCTAGCCTGCATATGTACAAATATACAATTACTCCCAGGCTTTCCAAGTCCTCTTCGCTGCCATCAGGCATAAAGCGTTAGAGTGGAGTGGCACTGACTTTATGGTGTATTGAGAGAATGCATGTGCAGTGGCTTATAGTTACGATCTTTATTGTTGCTGTAAATTGTAATGGACTTTTCAGTGTCCGTTTTATTTCAGCTGCTTATCCAACTCATTATATATACACAGTGAGGAGCAGAAGTATTTGCACCCCTTGTGATTTTGCAAGTTCACCCACTATAAATAGATAAAATATGTAGAGTTCTGAAATTTCATTCATAGATGCATTTCCACTTATAGAGACATAATCTTTAAAAAAAAAATCCGGAACTCACATTGTGTGATTTTTCAATAGTTCATTTGTAACTTACTGGGGTTCATAAGTATTTGCAATAATTATAACAGTCAAAGAGTTGTCAGTCTACCTTAAAAAAATGTCCACCCATTTTTAGCTCTTTATTGTCACCTGTGCACCCCACAGTTAGTTATAATCCAACTGCTACCATGGGCAAGACCGGAGAGCTTTCGAAAGGCACCAGAGAAAAAATTGTTGAGCTCCACAAAGCTGGAAAAGGCTATGGGACAATTGGAAAGCAGCTTGGTGAGAATAAATCAACAGTTGCAGCAATTTTTAGAAAATGGAGAAAGACTAAACTCTAAACATGACTGATAATCTACCTCGGACTGGGGCACCATTTAAAATCTCTCCTCGTGGGGCATCACTCATGATGCGAAAAGTGAGGGCTCAGCCAAAAACTACACGGCAGGAGCTATTCAATGACCTGAAGAGAGCTGGATGCACAGTTTCAAAGGCTACTGTCAGTAGAACACTATGGTGCAATGGTTTTAAAATCATGCATTACTCAGAACATTTCCCTGTTGAAGCCAGTACACGTAAAGGCCCGACTAAAGTTTGCCAGGGACCATCTGAATGATGCAGAGGGGTCATGGGAGAAAGTCATGTGGTCAGATGATACCAAAGTAGAACTTTTTGGTGCAAACCTTAATTATCGCGTGTAGAGGAAAAAGAAGGATGAGTACAATCCCAAGAACATGGGGTTGAAAACCTAATTTTTTGGGACGTCTTTTCGGCAAAGGAGACAGGACAACTGTACTGTATATAGCAGAGGATACATGGTGAAATGTATTGTCAGATTTTGAGCCACAACCTCCTTCCCTCAGTCAGAGACTTGAAGATGTGTCGTGGCTGGATCTTCCAATATGACAATGATCTGAAGCACACAGCCAAGCTGGCCAAGGAGTGGCTGCGTAAAAAGCATATTAAGGTTCTGGAATTGCCTAGCCAGTCTCCAGACCTTCAATCCAATAGAAAATCTTTGGGTGGAGCTGAAACTTTGTGTTTCTCAACGGCAGCCCTGAAACCTGACAGATCTAGAGAAGATTTGTGTGGAGGAATGTGCCAAAATCCCTGTTTCCATATGTGAAAACCTGGTGAAGAACTACAGAAAGCATCTGACCTCTGTAATTGCAAACAAAGGCTTCTACACTAAATATTAGCACTGATTTTCTCAGGTGTACAAATACTTATGAACCCCAGTAAAATACAAATTATTGAAAAATCATACAATGTGAGTTCCAGATTTTTTTTTAACATTATGTCTCTAAGTGGAAATGCAACTATGATTGACATTTCAGATTCAGGACTATGAAATCTTCAGTACCATGTGACATTTACATACTTTGACTATGGATGGATGGATGGACAGTCCAACCATGAAATAGGAATTTCTGTCTTTCAAACACACCTATTTAAGCCTCATCCTGTTCTATTTTACACTCTTGCCACTTAGTATGCACAAACCATGGTCCATTGCTAAGTGCAGGTGAAAAGAGCCATTAAGTTGCTGGCAGGGAGATCTGTGTGCGCGTGTGTTTGTGAGTGAGAGAGCGAGAGACAGGATGACAGATTGCTGCCCATTCTAAAACATGACATTCTAATCGGTGAGCATGTTAATTAAGAGACTTTATTGAAATGTTTCTGGTCGCTGGAGAAACCGTAGTCTTATTAAAAGGAATGCATGTTTTTGGAAAAGCATGTTATAGACCAGGGGCGTCAAACTCATTTGGTTCACGGGCCACAGTCATGGCAATTAGGTTTTAAGTGGGACTGACAAGTATATTTTTGGCATTATATTGCAAGTCATGAATAACAACAATTCATTTTCCCCATCCCATTTTCCCAATCAATACATTAAATAAAAATACACATAATAATATTACGTACAGCAATATTTTTTTTCATTAATATTCACAATATCCGCATAAATATTCATATTTACTGATGGTAATCTTATGCAAACCTTTTTTAAAATCAACAAAACAAACTTGCAAAAGTGAGTGTCATTTTAAAAATATGGTGAATTATTAATTTCATTTAAATTTGTGAAATCTCAGTGGATCACCATTATGAAACACCTTGCTCCATCCATTCCATTATCAATTCATCTGATCTGATCATCATTAAACAAAGCATGAAGTAGACCTGATTTTAAATTTACTTGCATTTCCACGGCCATGTTAAAAATCATGACAACTTCTACTTGACTCTTCACCCCTGCCAACTAAAGTGGGAACCTTTCAGAATGAAAGTCTATTTGTCCCTATCTTGTAAATGTATCAAAATGTGTTAGTAGTCAGGGCATTACAGTGACATGTAGTGTAACATTCTCATCAGATATGTTTCATTAAACATGCAACTTCACACACTCATTTGTAACTGCACATGAATTTGTCTAACGAACAATATTATGTTATACAGTGAGGACCAGAAGTATTTGCAAGTTCACCTACTTATAAAATAGGTAGGGGTCTAAATTTTCAATCTCAGATGCATTTCCACTCATAGAGACATAATCTTAAAAAAAATCCAGAAATAACATTGTATGATTTTTTAAAAAATAAATTATTTGTAATTTACTGGGGTTCATAAGTATTTGTACCCCTGAGAATCAGGAATAATTATGACACTCAAAGTGTTGTCAGTCTACCTTAAAAAGTCCACCTTTACCCCATGAGTAACCACCCACCCACCACCCATTTGAGCTTGTCATCCCACAGTCAGTCATAATCCAACTGCTACCTTGGGCAAGACCAGAGAGCTTTCAAGAGACACCAGAGACAAAAATTGTTGCGCTCCACAAAGCTGGAAAAGGCTATGGAACAATTGGTAAGCAAATTGGTGAGAATAAATCAACAGTTGCAGCAATTGTTAGAAAATGGAAAAGTTTAAACATGACTGATAATCTAACTCGGACTGGGGCTCCATGTAAAATCTTTCTTCGTGGGGCATCACTCATAATGAGAAAAGTGAGAGCTCAGCCTAGAACTACACGACAGAAGCTGGTCAATGACCCGAAGAGAGCTGGATGCACAGTATCAAAGGCTACTGTCAGTAGAATACTACAGTCCAATGGTTTAAAATCATGCATTGCTCAGAAGGTCCCCCTTTTTAAGCCAGTACATATAAAGTTTGCCATCTGAATGATGCAGAAGGGTCATGGGAGAAAGTCATATGGTCATATGAGATCAAAATGGAACTTTTTGGTCTTAATTCCACTCATAGTATTTGGAGGAAGCAGAATGACTAGTACCATCTCAAGAACACCATCCCGACTGTGAAGTATGGGGTTGGAAACCTCATGCTTTGGGGCTACTTTTCGGCAAATGGGACAGGAGGACTGTACTGCATAAAGCAGAGGATGAATGGTGAAATGTATCGTCAGATTTTGAGCCACAACCTCCTGCCCTTAGTCAGAGACTTGAAGATGTCTCGTGGCTGAATCTTCCAACATGATAATGATCCGAAGCACAAGCTGACCAAGGAGTGGCTGCATAAAAAGCATAAAAAGTTTCTGGAGTGGCCCAGCCAGTCTCAAGACCTCAATCCAATAGAAAATCTTTGGATGGAGCTGAAACTTCGTGTTTCTCAACGACAGCCCCGAAACCTGACATACTGTATCTAGAGAACATTTGTGTAGAGGAATGGACCAAAATCCATCCCTGTTTCTATATGTGAAAACCTGGTGAAAAATTACAGAAATTGTCTGACCTCAGTAATTGCAAACAAAGGCTTCTGCACAAAATATTAGCACAGATTTTCTCAGGGGTACAAATACTTATGAACCCCTGTATTACAAGGGGTGCAAATACTTCTGCTCCTCACTTTATATACAGTGTTTGCCTATGCAGTAGCACACTCACTTTATGAACGCCTGCAAGTTCAGCAACCAGAATGATAGACAGTTTATGCCTAGTGGATATAAAAGCTGTTTTTGTGTTATAAAACAATGAGACAAAAATAGGTCATTACAAAACATTATTTTTCTTTTCAATTTGTTGTGACCTATAGACTGTACAACTTGAAAAACAATATTTTTGTTTTACAATTTGTAAAACAAATGAATGTGATAATGTGGTTTCGCAAATGTGGAAATGTGTGTTATATATGTGTATATATTTATAATATACTGCGTTAACAACAAATCACCTTCATAATAGAGATGCGTGATAAGCATAAATAACTTTGGTTGACATCTTCCCTTGTTGCTATCGCTACTGGACGAAACAATATGATACGTCCCTTTTTGTATTGAAAATTAACCAAAGCAAGCACTAAAAGAAACTGAACTGAACAAAAACAAAAACAAAAATTACATTATAGTGGTCCGTTACACCCCTACAAGAAAACGATTTGTTTGTAGTTTTTTATTTTTGAGATCACATTGGGTTAGTGCAAATCTTCAAGTATTTTTTCAACCCAGGGATGGATATAAACCATAGTTAACTTTAAATAAAAATAAAATAAAAAGACTACCTTTGAGAAGCAAAATGTTATCAGTATTGGTTTGAACAAAAATATTCTGCCTCACAAATTCATATTTATGTTGGATGGGACCCAACCACCACCTGCCATCATTTAACCCTCTTTGTAAATCAAAATCAAGTTCAAATGTTCTTTTGGATTTTTCTGTCATTTTTGTAGTGACATCTCACAGCACAAGCCCCACCGGCATAAGAAGCATTTCATTGATTTCCATTGAAATGAAAATGTTAATTTCAAAATTTATAAAGAATTGAGAAGAAAAATACCTTTAAAAAAAAAAAAAAAAAAAAAAAAAAAAAAAACACCCTCATTTAATATCATGTAGGTCCGCCTTTTGCGGCAATAGACCCTACTCACCAACGTCACAGAATGACGTGTCGCTGTATCCGGCCACCATATTGTCCGTCATTGTTTATCCGTATTCTCAATGGTTTCAATTTGTCGTACAATTTATAGTGCAATTCATGGAAGCCCCGGTGCTTTCAGACGCTGTAAACTCATTGGATGCGTTGCATAAAAGGCGTTATGTGGAAAAGCTTCAGTCTATCCATTCGCCAGATCCATATTTGATGCCTAAATCGATATTTTTCGACCCGCTGTCTTCGCCCTCTTTGCCTGACATCTGCTACCCTGATATCTACAACTATCTTGTCCACACAAAATCAGCCTATTCTCACTGAAGTTTGAAAAACTTTAAGAGCAGCACTCTAAGCAACATTACCCCGTGTGACCCTTTACTTTCAATTTTCTAAAATGGCGACAATCGATAAAAAAAAAAGTTGACTGCGATGGCCGACGCTTCAAGGATAGGTGGATATTGGACTATTTCTTCAATAAAACACGCAACAACTGTGTCTGCCTCATTTGCAAAGAGACAGTCGCTGTTTTCAAAGAGTTCGTTGTGACGCGATAATGATATTACCGAACAAGACACGCTGACATTTACGACAACATTACAGGGAAGATACGCAGCGTGAAATTATAGCAAATTGAAGCTAATTTAATTTCACAGCAGCAGTATTTCGCAAGAGCCCGAGTGTCGAAAGAGAATGCCACAAAGACGAGACTGTTGAAATTATGAATTAAAAATAATAATAAAGCAAATGTGACACACAGAAGGGCTTGCTAAAATTTGTTTAAATATATTGTTCTATGTAAATCAGCCAAGGTAGCCCCCCGCATTTTTACCACACCAAATCTGGTCCCCTTTGCAAAAGGTTTGGACACTCCTGTTTAACTGATGATCCGTAGACAAGGCCAGCTTCTTTCACTTGGTACCAGCTAAATATTATTCAAAATGTAATGATGGTGGAAGAAATAAGCATCTTGAATTTGAAACTGTATGTTGTCGGCGATTAGCCTTGCAATGATCTTAATTGTGGCTGTCAGCCCAAAACCCTCTAAATATATATTAAATGCATCTTACCAGATATAAAATGACTACTACATAATCTGTGGTAATCGTTTGGAGCCCAGTTTTACCGTCGAATTGCAGCAGTCCATCTCGGTCTCCTCTCCGGGTCTCTCGGAATACGGTAGAACTTCAAGTCTCTCCGTCTATCTTCTCTGTCATTGCAACCAACCGCCACACACGCCTTCACCATTTTGATTATTAATGTTAACGAGCAGAAAAACATACCATAATAGGAGGAATTTACGTAGCGGTAATGCGTCAACACGACGAGTTGACGGACAATATGGCGTGGAGGCTTGGTTGTGACGTCATGTGAGTAGGGTCTATTACAGCCTCAATTCTCTGAGGTATTGATTCGTACAACTTGTGAATTGTTTTCAAAGGAATTTTAAGCCATTCTTCAGTTAGAATAACCTCCAACTCTTTTAGAGATGATGACGATGGAAATCGACGTTTTAATTGAATCTCTAAAACTGACCATATTCTCATTAATGTGGAGGTATGGGGATTGAGCCGGCCATACGAGGTGCTCAACTTCATTAGAATGTTCCTCATGCCATTCTTTAACAATTCTGTTCAATGATTATGATGCCAAAATGTAAGATGTTTCCATTACTTTGTTCAACTCCTGTATGTTTGGCCCATTGTGTAGGGTGACCTTATCTCATTCAAAAAAACAACAACAGGAAGGAAACATAAATAACAAACTTGGTTTCTACCAAACACATGGGAGTAATGTAATGGGTGAATGACACCAAGTTTGGATCTTTTAACAACGCTGCTCATCATCAAAAGAAACTTTGAAACTTTGAAAATCTTATAGTGTCTGGGATAAAGGAAGCCTGTTTGCAAAACAGTTGGGGGTTATCCGAGGCAATTTAAATGTTGGAAGATGTGTGCTGACTCCCATTTAACTTTAGTATTGATTTGACTCTGTAATTTCACAAGTCACATTTCAAATCATTAGGGTGTGCACATTTTTAAAAACACATTGTCCTCATTTTGGCCGAAATTTGACTCCTCCTTGCCAACATATTCAGTTCCATTGGACAAGTTTGGACACATTAACTGCCGTTGTGTCATGTTTTTATTTCACAAAACCCTCCATTTGAACAGTGGTACATGGAGTTTATATCTGATGTCCTTTTGTGCGCGTTTGCGTGTGTGTGTTGTGAGATGCATGTAGCGAAGTCTATACCTTCAAGGATGGCTTCTTTGGTGTAGATAAATAATATTGTCTGAGCAAATGACTCGGATGATTTCTGAAGTGCCAAGTGTAATATATGTTTGCATTACTTTCTGAAGTGCAGTCACCTGTCAAAGTTGTTCATCTATTCAATAGATGCTTCAGGTCATTAGTTATTTCTTGATGCATCAGTCCCACTAGATGAATGTTACTCCAGCTGAAACCTGTTTCAGAATCCTCCACAGAACCTGGACCTTGATGAAAGCCACATGGTGACCTACCTAATGTTTTTAAATCCCAGGATTTATTAAAAAAAAAAAAAAAAAAAAAAACTATAAGTCTTATTTGCGCATCTGTTGAAGCTTAAAAAAAAGACTTAAAATGGTTATCTCCATTTTAAATTGTTATGTTTTTAGCTGTGTTTAGCTTGACTGGACTGGAGTGTGATATTGTTGTCTGAAGCCAAAATCAGTATTTAAGGAAAAGACTGTTTTGGAAGAATGGATTTTCATTTATAAAAAGCGAAACATATACATGAAGTAAGAATCACAATATAACGTGTTTTAACATTGATTTAGATTGTTTAGCTCAAGTGTAGTTGGAAGTGTGCCTGTAAAGGAAAAAAGGCCATCTTTTGTATTCAGCTGACATTTTCCGTGTGCCAGGAAACTCATCTGATATGGTCTTTGAGAAAAGATTGCTTTTCATCCACCTTTTGCTTTGCTTTCACCACAAGGAGTAAAGAGCCAGGCATCCAGTAATCGCTGAAGTTTCTGGTGGTTCTTGACACTCTTTCAAATAAACTGTTAAAGCTCTTTAGCCATGTAGCCTTTTTCAGGCAAATGTTCTGAAAGTGCTGGAGCAACATCTACTACACTGAGGAAGTGCTTGTCATTTTTGCATAAGCACCTCGTAATGTGTTACATTACAATCAGCTTGGAGGAAGTGCTACATTTTGCTTGCATTTCATTATGTGCCTTGCTTTTCAATAAGAGATCCAATTATTGCACAGTGTTGGGGATTTTTCTTCTGATTAAATTGGAACATCATTATTTTATTTCAATCCAAACATGTTTTTCTTGTAATTTGTGAGTTGCTTATCCTGTTTTAGCTCATCAAGCAATGGTTTTACAAAAATCAAACATGATAAACCATATAGGGTTTTTTTGTTGCCTCAAATACATGTGCTTATAAGCCTTAGCAAGTTCAGTTCATGAGAGGTTATATTGTTAGTTATGGTACAAAACCACCTACATCAAGCATACTGCATTGCTTCTAGAGGTCACTCATTTATCAGTTACATTAATTGGCATCTCAATAGATAATTATCATTCCATCTTCCCAAGGGCCCTTCCATGGACAGACTCTCAGCCTGGTTGTGTATCAGCAGCCAGTGGAAGACATGAAGGATGGTGACTGACAGACCAGGGACAGGGTGACAAACAAGCTCCATCTTCAGCACTAGCTATTGATTTCAGCTCAGAGGTCTCTGCTTGAAATGGCAGCAGTCAGGGTCAGTCAGCAGTCTCCGCAAGTGCCTACTGGGCTGTTAGCCTGAAAAGGGAGACCGGAGAAAAGACAATTTTATCATCACGGTCAGTTCCAAACTGAGATGTGACGCAGGTGCATTGCAATTGTGTGATAGCCGGCCCAAATCAAGCAGTTCAGTGTTCTGTTCCATGTTATTTCAAGCACAGACACAATGGAGTTTGATTATACTGCATTTGGACTTCAAGAAAATGGCTACTATTGTGGTTGAAATTAATGGCTTGCAGAGAAATTGTTTAGTGTCTGGAGATACTACAATTCTCAAAGCTAATAACCGTTTTTTCATCAGTATTATTCTTTGCAAATTTAATCATCTTTGCGTAAGGTTTGTAGTGTCTATGCCATAGCATACCTGTTAAGTTGTAGAAATTGCAAATAGGGAGATTTCTGTTTGCCAACCCCGATGACGCAGGCGCGCGACAATCGCTAAGACGAAATGCAACCATTTTTTTTCAAGTTCATTTTGGTCACAACACTTGTGTAAAAATTAACTACACTGTCAAAGAACCTCTTTTTGGTGGCATCAGAGATAGTCTTCAACTTGCTCCATGTATTGTCTGGCATCATGTGATACTGCTATGTTGCCTGTGTCATGCCAGTTCTCCTTGTTCCTGTAATCAACATCTAGGACAGGGGTTCCCAACCTATTCCACTAAGGCACACTGTGGGTGCAGGATTTCATTCTTACCAAACAAGATGACAACACTTTTTCCCCAATCTGGTGTTTTACAAGTGCAATCAGTTGATTGCAGTCAGGTGTGGCTTGTTTTAGCAGAAGCCTCATTGGTTCAACTGTCTCTGCTGGATCGGCTGGAACAAAAACCAGGACCCACAGTGTGCCTTGAGGACTGGGTTGAAAACCCCTGATCTAGGATATCCTCAGCTTTCCTGATCACATCCATTTGCACAAATTTGGACATCAGCTTCCTCAGCAGCCTCTTCATCTCATCAACCATCACTCCAATTAGGGTTTCGTCAGACTAAATCAGCAAGATTAAAAACATTAATTACATCATTTAGAAAATTAATCATATTTGTTTTTAAAAGTATCTTTGTCATGGCAGTTTTTTAATTGAATTGTAACCTAGAATTGAAACTTTATATTTTTTGTTTCAGCACAGTAATAATGATATAATGTAATAAAGTGTATAGTATACACTTTAGCTTTAGCATAATAGCGAATCTAAATGATTAAACTTCAAGTAACTAACGATACGCTTTCTCACTTAAATTCATATATTGTGGGGGTAGGACCGCAGTGGTTTAATATTCCATGATGTTTGATCCACGAAAACACAGAGTAAAGCAGCGACTTCTTCCTCGTCATCGTTCTCCCATCATTAGCTCTAATGCTATTAGCATTAGGCTAGTTAGCTATCGCTGGCAGGTAAGACTTACGGCAATTACGTTGACGAACGTCGTTTTTCCCGAATACTGGAGGCTGACCAGGGCCAGCTCCATCTCTTCCTTCCAAAATAAATACTTGAACCAGTCTAAAAGCCGGTTTATTAGTGCCGGCATCTTGGGAAGTCGGTGGTGCTTCGCCTCTTCCCACCCTGTCAGATGTTTGGTTGGGCTTTTCCAGCTCTGAAGGGGAGGGAGGGCAGGGAAGTCGGAGACGGCCAGGCTATTCGTTGTTGGTCACTTTCCGAATCGGGCCGAATGGTATCGTTACAAAATGGTGACAAACAAAAACGTAAAAAAAAAAAAAAAAAAATTGACATTTTTGGAAAATCGGGAGATTTGGCTTTCTAATCGTGAGGCGTGAGCATTGGGGTCAAAATCGGGAGTCTCCCGACCAAATCGTGAAACTTAACAGGTCTGCCATAGTATTATGGTATAGTTTTAATTTATTGATCCCACAATGGAGAAATTAAATTTTCAGTTATAGCTTACCCATGAAACCAATAACGACAGTGACACATTTAGGTGTCAGGTAAAATAAAAATCATTATCTGACTATTACAAGGCGCTTGTATTTTCCCAACATGCATTATTTGGCTGATATTCTTAATATAATGGTACCTTCACCTCTGAGCGTGCCAACATGTAATTTACAAGCCATCAATTGGTGTGTGCCGAGCTAATTTCAGATATGAATCGAGAAAAAAAAAAAAAAAAAGACCAATTAGGGTATTACAATGCCTCTGCATGTATACAGAGAGAGCCACAGTCACATTTGAGCACAAATGCAAACACTATTGTTCAACACTCACGGCCAAAATCTAGCACACAGGCTAATTGGGTGAACTAACTTTGGTTGGGAATATCATTAACTTGATCATGCCCCTTAAAGGGATCCTCCATCTTATAGATGTACTGTAGTTCTTAAAAGATAAATGTTAGTAAGAGTTATAAAAATTTGATATTAAAACCCCTCTTAATGTTTTCGTTTTAATAAAGTTTGTCAAATTGTTTTAACTGATAGGTCGCCATTCTTGTTGACGTTGCAGTGCGGTGACGTCACATGGCCCGCTGCCGAACTTCCAGCGTGTCACTCGTTAGCTACTCCAACATGTCGTTTGTTCTGCCCTTCCAATTTGAACCACAGCGGAAAAGTGACGAGCAGGACAGCACTGTCGGTCGTTCACAAGACGAGCAGCAAAGGCAAATGCAGAGCAAGAAATACCTGATGAGACAAGAGTTGAGCAAAACTGGTGGTGTACTTACGGCAAGTGCGTCTCAATGACAACGGAGCGAGAGAGTGTATGCTATTGAGAACTTTGGTTTTTGTGAGGAGATCTTCAAGGTGAGCTATTGCGTGATCAAACTTATTCCAATATAATTATGTAGAATATTAGCATCCAGAGCTGTTGTGTGCTTTGCATACATTACAGGCCAAAACTTTGAACACACCTTGTCATTCGTGCATTTTTATCTTCAAGACTATTGACTTTATAAACTTTCACTGAAGGTAATAAAACTATGAATGATCACGTGTGATAGTCAGGATCAAAATTGTGCCGTGGCTGACTGTCCTCATTAAATTCGTCATTTGACGGGAACAAATCCTGGGATCGAGTGTCCCCCACGTCTTCACACATCTAACTCACGTTTAGCTACTTAAGGGTGGTCCATATTAAGTGCTCGGCGTGCATCAGCTGGCCACTGTACCGCTGCATCGGACGTGTCTGGATCAGTTTGAGTGGCAGCATCACTCATATTAGGTGAATACTGAACAAACACACTTACTGCCTGATAAACTGACAGTAGAGTTGAATTGTTAGCTTTCTCTGCGACTAGCGGTATGCCCGAAGGTTCGCCTACCGCTGTAGTGACAGGAGCGGCTGCCTGCTTAAGAGAGCAAACAGCAGTTTCTAGTCTTTGGCGCTTTATTGTGCGCATTTCACTCGCTATCCGAGCGCGTTGAGCCTTCTTGTGAGGGAAGATAGTTGGAACAGCATTTGATTTTAATCTCCGCTTGTATCCAGCCGCTCCGGTGAGCTCTTTCATAAGTTGTCGTCGACTAAAAGCCTCGAACGCAGTAGGAGAAAAATAGCGAGAACAAAGCCTTGGGTCTTAGGGAAGTTTTGTCAGTCTACAGGCCTTTTCCCAAACTTTCTCCTCTTATTGTCAATAGGAAATCTGAGGAGACTCATATCACTCCCCTTGTTTCCATTTGACTGGAAATTGCATACAAAAGCAGTACATCGGGGCAGTTTACTTAGCGAGTTTAGGCAGCAATACACAATTGTTGTACACAATTGGAAACGTCCCAATTACGTCATCGCTCTGAGCCTGCAAAACATGGCGCCAACTATCGGTCAAAATATATACTAAATAATATAAAATATTGCCATTTAACATTTTATGTCTTTCTAGCAATATATTTTAGTACAAGAAAACGGTTGTTGTTTATTTGAGCCTACATGTCTTTAAGATCAAGAATCCCTTTAAAGGCACCCACCCATCATACAGACAAAACAGTGTTTACACAAAATATATTTCATTAACCCAGTGTATTTGTTTGCATTTTTTGTTTTACACTACAGTGCTGTTCTTCTTTATTAAAACACATAAAGTTTTTTGTTATGGTATTGATTAGTGGCATTTCAATTACTTTGTAAATCTAATAGGAAATATTGATTTAAAATCAGAATAAATTGAGTAACAAACTGGGTTACAAGATTAAATAAAGTCAAGGAAACGCTGTATTAGTTAAAGAAAAATATGTTTTGGCATCTTTATATTTGTAAAACGTATTGGTAAAACATTAATGAGTTTAGACAATAACCTAAATCCTTTGCTGTTTTAATTGAATCTATGGCAACTGATCTGTTCAGTTTTTCCTCAATCTTTCTGCCCCAAATGATTTAGCACAGCGAGACCAAATAGTGCATGCAAGCTAATCTCATTGGGTATGCAAGGTTGTTTAAGGTATGTATTAGTCAGAGTCTGAAATACAAACAGTGCTTTCCTGAGACATGTTTTCTTTACATGGCCAGAGAGGCATTGTAGATCTCATGCCCATTTAGTTCAATGCAGATAAACTTGCTGCCATTGGCAAAAGTAGACATTAGTAGCTACTTTTATATTTACAGGACCTGGACAGCCAAGGTGCAAGCTTTCTGAGCCAACATTATTTATGTTAGCTTACTTACCCTGTTGCTTTGCCTTCACACCAGAATCTGCATTATTATTAATCCAAAGCATCCACTTGGTCACAGGCTCATTTGTTTGGGTGCTGTCCTATACATATAATGTGACTTGAAGTTCTTGCAGTGACCTCAGTCAAACTTTTATTGCACCCCAGCTTACAGCGGGCTAACCTGTATTGATTATTCAGTATTGGCACCAGTGTACCGAATGCCCCACATTTTTTTTTCTCATTTCATATCAAAGCCAAAATTATTTTCACTGAAAACTGAATAGAACGGAACGTCTCCATGTGGAAGCAAGGCCAATCTTGATTCATCTTATCAGAATGACTGCTTGCTGGAAGGCATCTTATTTTTTATGAGATTGTCCTTTTCCTTGTGCTTTAAACTCTCAGAAATGTTCTTATATAAATGCTGGTGTTCACTCTAATGAAAGTGGCCACTGAAATTCATCGTAACATATCTGATGTGCGGATGGTAGATGTTTTATGGAAGCTCATGTTATTGCGTATTGGACATTTGCCATAACTGTGTCTTCACCGTAGTGTTAGTCTCGCGGGCTTAAATTATGCATCCTTGTTCAGAGGAGTAGGAGGGTTCAGGATTTTATGTACTTTAATGTTAAGCAAATGAAAATAAATTGAGCTCTATACTCTCTGATGTATACCGTTGCTCGTGATGTAAGTTCAATTTAACTCACATTGGCAGTAACTTATTTTCTTACCTAAAAGCTGACATTCATCAGCTGGTCTTCAAACCAATTAGATACTGACTTCCTCTGGATCACATCCTTGACACTTTTTTTGTTCTCTGATATTCATTACCATTTTCCAAGTTATCACAGATACACACAACAAAACGTTATCCTCTGCAAAAGACAAGGCAACAATGTCTGTTTTTGCATTTCTCTCTAGTTTTACTTCCTTACTTCCTGGAAAGTAAAAATGAAAACAAGTCTTACACCGTTTAAAGTATGATAGTCAACTGCATCTTGTCAGATAAACGTGGTTTATTTAAAAAATGTAATTCCGTCTGCGTTGGAAAAGATTCTAAAAAAGGACCTACAGACAAAAGTAACTGGAAGTAGACTGAATTAATTTGTACACATTGGAAGGTTGAATTTAGATTTTTCGTAATCAAACCTATTGTGATGGTTGTCGAGTTGATATACACTAATTGAGCACACTATAGCTATTGCTCTCAACTAAAGAGGTATGTTTAATTGATCCTTTCACGTACTTTAATGAATCACGTTTCATGTGTGCTGCGAATCTATTTTTTGAACACTGTATTTTTAGTGCTGTTCCTAAACACATCACGCAACACATGACTGGGGTTTAAGAGAGTGTGATAACATGTTTGGTTATTTTAGCGTGTTCTATGCTGTGTTACTAATAAAACTAGAGAAAACCATAACAGACATTCGGCGTCATTTTTTAGGATGCAACAATACTGAGAATGTTGCATTCTGCTCCTACAGTGGTATGAAAAAGTATTTGAACCTTTTGGAATTTCTCACATTTCGTATTAAAATCACCATCAAATGTGATCTGATCTTTGGTAAAATCACACAGATGAAAAAATAGTGTCTGCTTTAACTAAAACCACCCAAACATTTATAGGTTTTTATATTTTAATGAGGATAGTATGAAAACAGACAGAAGGGGGAAAATAAAGTGATTGAACCATCACATTTAATATTTCGTGGCCTCCCTCTTTGGCAGCAATAACTTCAGCCAGATGCTTCTTGTAGCTGCAGATCAGTCTGGCACATCGATCAGGACTAATCTTGGCCCATTCTTATCTACAAAACTGCTGTAGTTCAGTCAGATTCCTGGGATGTCTGGCACGACTCTGTCTTTAGGTGATGCCACAGCATCTCAATGCGGTTCAAATCTGGACTTGGACTTGGCCAATCCAGAACGTGTATTTTGTTCTTCTGAAACCATTCTGAAGTTGATTTACTTTTGTGTTTTGGGTCATTGTATTGTTGCAGCATCCATCCTCTTTTTAGCGTCAACTGTCTGACAGATGGCCTCAGGTTTCCCAGCAAAACATTCTGATATACTTTTGAATTCATTCTTCCATTAATGATTGCAAGTTGTCCAGGCCCTGAAGTAGCAAAACCGCCCCGAATCATGATGCTCCCTCAACCATGCTTCACTTTGGGGATGAGGTGTTGATGTTGGTGAGCTGTTCCTTTTTTCCTCCACACATGACGTTTTGTGTTACTCCCAAACAATTCAACTTTGGTTTCATCAGTCCACAAAATATTTTGCCAAAAATTCTTTGGCGTGTCCATGTGCCTTTTTGCGAACATTCAATGAGCAACAATGTTTTTTTAGACAGCAGTGGCTTCCTCCGTTGAGTCCTCCCATGAACACCATTCTTGGCCATAGTTTTACATATGTATACATCCATCCATACACTGTTTATTATGTGTGCACAGAGATATATGTCTGTGCCAGTGATTTCTGCAAGTTTTTAGCAGACACTTTAGTGTTCTCTTTTACCTCTCTGAGTATTCTGCGCTGAACACTTGGCGTCATCTTTGGTGGACGGCCACTCCTTGGGAGAGAAGCAACAGTGCCAAACTCTCTCCATTTGTAGACAACTTTTCTGACTGTCAGTTGATGAACATCCAGACTTTTAGAGATGGTTTTGTATCCTTTCCCAGCTTTATACAAATCAACAATCTTTGATCGCAGGTCTTCAGACTGCTCTTTTGACCGAGCCATGATGCACATCAGACAATGCTTCTCATCAAGACAATTCTTACCAGGTGTGTGTTTTTTAGTGGGCAGGGCAGCTTTAAACCACTCATCAGTGATTGGGCACACACCTGACTTAAACTGTTTGGTAAAATTAGTTTCAATTGCTGTTTAAGTCTCCTTAGGCAGAGGGTTCGCAGGGTTTCCCCTACACATTAAATATTGTGGCGCACCGCCACACCAAAATAAAAGCCGCCACGCCGTGCAAAAGAGATGTTTTATTTTTTCCTTTTATTCATTTTTTAAAGGCCATTTCAAACTAGCGGCAGCTTAGTGTGAAGGGTTCAGCAGCAACCTATTCATTGTGTATTGTAATGTCCGTAACTAAACGAGGCCCCCTTAAGAGACGATCGAACGGGGAGCTGTGACGTAAGCGAGAAGGAGAGATAGCAGTTGCATGTCGTGGAAGCCCGCTGTTATTTTGTTATTCTTTTTCTTTATTATTGTTGCCACAATAAAGTGGCAAAGCCAATACAGACTCTTCTCTTTTACTGTATTTTGGATCGGAATTTTCGGTGAAAGTGAGCGGTGGACGGAAAGGCAAGTTTGAATGAATTTGCGCCAAGCGGCGGGTCAGAGCGTCGCCACGCTAATGTGTCAACAACGCATTCAATAGCAGATTGGCAGGGCTTTTACAGCAGACGGATATACACAATCACGGCTGATGACACCTTGATAAATGCGCTTTTTTCCCCTAAGTTTCGTGAGCTCCGGGACACTCAAAAAATGTCTCTCATATCTCTTCTTACTAAGCTAAATGGTACCTCGATGTGCGTTCGTGTGGAAATGTAGTTCACCATCAGCAACAACAAAAAAAACTATTCACCTTCTCACCGAAACTAGTAAAACTCTTTCCACGGCAATTAGAATTTCCCCCTACACCCTGAAACGGGTCCATTACAAGGGCGTAGGTTTGGTCTCAATATTGGTGGGGACGATATAACAGCATAACCTGCATGTACACTTTTTGCTGGGGACAGGGCATTAATAAAACCAAACTGATTAGGTGAACGGGAGTCAGGGCTACATTTCTCACCAATATGAACCTAATTAATTAATAGGCTAAATGATCAATGCAAAAATAAATCTGTATTGACTTGTACTAACTTTCACACTGCAAATTTATAACGTTTTAATCTGATGATTTTTCTTAAATCTATTCGAATAATTTTTTTCCATCTTGTTTTGAGTGTTAAAGACTAACAGATTAATGGGTCAGACTATGCAATTTACTTTAGGTAAATATTACCATTTGTTCTTATTAAGCCCATACATCTAAAGGTTGGTCATTTTTCACCAAAATCAGGGGGGAAAATGATTCCAAGTAATGTTTTGAACAATATCACTTCTTGGATTAAGAAAATGTCTGACGAAAAACTTTTATTTTTTTATTTATTTTTTTTTAAGATAAAATATACTCACTTTTTGCTTAAAATAAGAGTGTTAAGATTATTTTCAGATAGCTATTTTTCTTATTTCAAAAAATCTGAGTAAAATTTACTTGAAGCACTGGCAGATAATTCTGAAAACAAGGGAATTTAAGTAGTCATCAGCCAATCAACCGTGCGTTTCAGGGGGAAAAATAGTGTCATTGTAAGTCTGTACATAATGAAAGTAATTCACTTAATAATGGTAGGGTCAATTCTATCCTGACAAAATATGTGAAGACAATCTAAATGACCTCTATAACTGAACTCAATATATAATTCAAATAAGGTTGCCTAAAAGTTGATGGGGACAATTCGAGAATCCTGAAAAGTTCCTAGTGTTATGGCCCTAAAGTCCCTATGCAAATTTATGCCATTGGGCCATTAACAGAAGGACTAGTGTTGTTGTGTTAATGTAGTACATATTAGGGCCAAATAAAAGGAAAAAGAAGGACTACAAAATGTAAGTAGTACTATTGCTACAAGAAAAAAAAAAGTCATATTATTACGTAGGGTAATGTAGCTGGAATCAGCTATGCATTTTACGTACATATACCGTAGCTGAGAGCTATGCCATTAGCCTGGCTAATGAAATATTTCAAATAGATCTTTGTTATGGTTCTTCTTTGGAAACAAAATGTGAAAAAAAAGATTAATTTGTCGTGATATGACGCAATTTTGCCGTGGCACGACATGGTGAGGCGGTCTGACTCCGATGAAACCCACCACCGCAGCTTCAAAAAAATCCTAAGGAAAACCCTGGTTCACTTACTTATTTTTTTATTTTTTTTAAAATTTTTATTTTATTATTATTTTATTTTATTATTATTTATTTATTTATTATAAAGCTATCCTCATTAAAATTTAAAAACTTTAAAATGTTTGGGTGGTTTTCGTGAAAGCAGACACTATTTTTTACTGTGTGTGATTTTGACGAAGATCAGATCACATTTGATGGTGATTTTATGCAGAAATGTGAGAAATTCCAAAAGGTTCAAATACTTTTTCATACCACTGTATGTTATTATTTATTATCACGTTTTGGCCCGACTCATTCGGGATAGATTCTTGTAGTGTGTGGCACCCCAAATTTCTGAATCCTTTAGTGGAAGCATGTTAATATTATCTGGCACGACAATATGGTATGATTTTTGTGTAGTTTCTCATGCTATTACCGATATATTCCAATGCCCAGAAAATCTTGGAAAGCCACTCTTAGTTTTAGCCTTTTTAGATGGGCTTCAAAGCCTGCGCTTCTTGTATTTGTGGATAGATATGCATATTTTACAAGTAACCATACTACAAAGTCAATTTAGTGACATAGTCATATTCTTGAAACACCTGTGTTGTAGTTTTCGCATATTAACCTCAAGCTATAATCGTCTTTGCAGATTTGCCAAATCTACAGTATATGTCGTCCCCTTAGTCCATGTTGATCTTATTTTAAAGCGCTGGTTGGCATAAAGATAATTCATGACGATAACTTTATAAAACAGAAGGTACTATGGCGGTTAATATCTGTGATTGGGAAGGATTAGAATCCTCTCAAAAAAAGTTTTTCTTTTTTTTTTTTTTTTGTAATATACAGTACCGTTCAAAAGTTTGGGGAACCCAAACTTTTGAATGGTACTGTATGTGCGAGGCTAAAGACATGCCCTAAACTGCAGTCTCTTTCTTTCAGTTGGGCCGGTCAGTATATTAAAGCTTGTTAAAAGGGACATGTGTTATTACACACCTGCAGTATATCCTCATGAATCTAGCTCCTTGCCAAGGTTATGTTCTTACATTATTTAACAATAATGGGAACTGACCTTATTTAAAAGCGGGATTGATGAGTCTCTCTTAGAAGGGTCAATAAGGGTTAAATGAAGAGCTTCCTCTCTTTGAGAACATATCCTACTTCACTAATTGCACTATTACTCCAACAACGCCCTGCGTTCTACACATAAAATTGGTATTCAACCTTCACCGTGACATAGACCATGGCCTTTTTGACATGCGCTTTCTGGTAGAAGCTTTGTCATGTTAATGAAAAGAGTCCTTGGGATTTTTCTTTTCTCCCTTTGAATATTAAGTACCTTTATCTTTGTTATTTTGTGTTTTCACATCAGTGATCAGAATACAGGTGCAAAATAAAATTGCACCCACAGGGATGTGACTCAAGAGTAGGCATGTCAGATTGACAATTTATGATATTGTGTTAGAATGAACGGTTTACATTTCTATTCTGTACAGAAGAAGGGGGGGAAGCCAAGTGGCTGATTGTAGATAGAGGTGCTGGGGAGATTTGAAAAGGGCTGCTTCTATTTTATATGACAGTTTACAATGGCAGGCACCGTGCTCATGCTTTTGCAATGGAGTCACCGTTTTTTTCGCCGAGCTAGTCCATTTTTCACCGCGACGGATTGCCCCCGACAGCCCCACGGCCAGGCCAGCATTTCACGAAATGTAAAAGGTCTGGCGCAAATGAGGTCTGACCTTATCAATAGCCAGGACCCATCCATCTAAAAGTAGACCCCCGGTCGGCTGTTGAAACACGGCTGCTCACAACCTAAGCCCCCCTCCTTGCCACCTCCTCATTGGTGAGCTATTCAATGCTATACACTTTTCTTCATGGATTCTTTATGCTCAAATGTAGACAGTGAATTGAGCTGCACTTGATTGTTTGTCTATCCACCCATCGCCTGCTATATATCAGACTCCACTTGATTTTGACTCTTATCTCTTGTGATAGATTGACCTACTTGCCTCCTATTGGATTTGGCAGCTTTTCAATTATATGGATTGCTTCAAGGAATATGTGCGTTTGGGGGGGTGAACCCGTTATCATTTTCCTCTAATGTCTTGCTTAGTCATCACTACTTTGCTGAAACTTGAGAAATGAATACGTTTACCAGCTATTAAGTCTAATTTCCTGAAGCCTTAATAAATTAAAAGGGCAGAGACGGAGCATCACTTATCATGCAGAACTGAATCATGTCCTAGATTTGGTCAGTTTCTTGCTTTTGTACCTCACCATACCCTTTCCCCCTCTTTAAACTAATTTTATTTAATTTTGTTACCCTTTGCCGTCCCACCACTATTCATTCAACAATTCCGCCTGGGTTATATCCTGTGGGATCCAGTTTAAAATCACATCCATCATACGAAGATCACAGCGTGACAGCGCCTATATACTGCTTACTATGTACTGCATGTACTGCATGTGCTGTAGCATGTAAAAATTTGCTTTGCATTCTTGATGAATTATGCATTATTGTCAAGGGACCAAGAACAATGCTATCTGGAATTTCTTTTGGATAAGAATACAAGAATATACCCTTGAAAAACATTCCGCCACATGCAGTGCACCGTAATGACCCAGGATATTCCTTATTAATTTTGTTTCGGAGGACCAAATAATTGAAATGTTGGAATGTGGATGTCAGATTCCTTGCTGATTACACAGAAATAATTCATATTCCCTTTTATATAACAGTGCATACTGTGTGTACTACATATTTTCCATTAACTTAATACATTAGAACCTTTACTCTGGCCATCTGTTTTTTATTTTATTTTTTTAGTTTAATTGAGGAAATATGTCTCTGTACATTCCTTGGTGGATGCAAGTGTAGAGTGTAGAAGCTTGACGGAAATAAAGAATATGCAAAATAACAAACCTAACGAATCTTTACAGTTTTGTTTTCAAATTCTTGCTGACATCAGATGACTGTTCATACACCTATTTTCTGGAGCTTTTGCTCTTATTACATGGATTAAAGTACTCCGGCGTAGTGCCTTAATTCCAACATATTAATTTTTTTGCAATGTTTTCCTATGTGAAGCTGAATTATGCCTGGTTTTCACGTTGCTTGAATTTGACTGGAAAAAAGTCCGTGATCTCTGACGTTAAATGGCTCCATGCGTGTAGATGTTGTAGCTATCCTTGTTGGTATATTGCAGCTGAACTGATGGGAGCCTGGCCAAGGCTCCAGGCACTCCCCTGAGGAACGAAGACCAACTCTCACAGTCAGATCTGCTCCAACTAGAGGAGACACTTCGGACAAGTTAAACAGTGATAAATCTGCATGTCAGTATGATTTAAACCGTGTCCGCCGCTTTGTGTCGGCGTGTCATATCGCGGCCCCTGCAGGGCTCACCATCCGCTGTGTGGCTTTTCAAGGAGTGAGGGATGATGAAAGAGTGAAAGGTAACTGTGACAGGCTTAACTTGTAGAGGAAATAGAACAAGGTTTGATTAATTGCAGTGGAGCTGATTGGGAAGGCAGACACTGTGGGTGAACAGTGTGTACTAAAGATGTGTGTAGAAGAGTGTGTTTAGAGGCTTTTGATAAACTTGAATTTGTGTGTCTCAACACACTATATCAGTTATAAAATGCTTGGGTAAAGAGGTATTTAAAAAAAAAAAAAACTGCATGTATGTTTGGCAAATATGATCAATTCTGTTATTTCTATGCTAATTTTCCGTTTCTACTAGCTGTCTTCGGAGAGAGACTTTTTAAGGAAGTTGATGTGAAGTAATGTCTCAAGTTCACTCATGGAGCCAGTGGGTTATAAACAGTAGGTCCAAATGTTTCATACTGTTAAAAATGATAGCGCAAGATTTGGAATAAAGAGAGCAATGTGTGGTATGTGATTGTTGCAAATGAAAGCAAGTAAAAGTGAAAATGTAAAGGGAGGTATTATGATCTTCATTTTATACCGAGGAAGCAATGTATTCATGTATGGGGGGGCAAAGTTTAGTGGCACGACTTCATAGTAGAAAATGTGGTTGATGAAAGAGCCCATGTTGATGTTGCAACATTTTGCTCTGTGTGAAGCTTTGTTGGATATCCCATCTTTGGGTTTTTTTTTTTTTTTTTTTTTTTAATGTATCACACTGCATGTTCATAGTTCCACTCTAAAATCTTACCGCAAAAAGGAACCCCAACCCGATTTTGGAGGTATATGCAGAATAAGCCTACTATCAGAGGTTGGCAGTAACACATTACATTTACGCCATTACATATACTTGAGTAACATTTTGAGAAAATATGTACTTCTAAAAGTAACTTTACCATGCCATACTTCATACTGTAGTAGATGTGTAAAGAAGAAACGCTACTGTAACACAGCTACTTGGGGTAGTTACTTTTTTCCTCTTTCTAAATTTGATTTACATTATTTTTCTAGAGATGCCAACAGTGGCTCCACCAGTTTCACTAATGAGACGTAGCAACAAGAATTACATGACTCCGTTATAGCAATCATATGTAACAATACAGTAACATAATGACATGTAAGCTTTCATTTACAAGTCACAATCTGATTCTCTTGATCACTCCGGCGTGATCAATTACATGGCATCTTTAAAAGCACCATAAGAAAATGTTTCATATTGAGCGTTGCCATCAACTATACTCGATAGTATTGACTTCAACCTCTCTCCCTGTTTTTATTTTGCACTGATAGACCACGGACAACAGGAGATATAATTGTTTTCATTTGAGTATAAGTGTGCACTAGAGGGCACTCATGTCTTGGGATGTTTCATTTATGTATACAGCATTTTTCCAGTTGGAATGTGATGATTGTGTTATATTTTTTGGCCTAATATCATAATGTTATAGGTTATGGCTTAATAACAACAGTTCAGTTGACGTTGTGCTAAGAAAAAAAAATATACTAAGAAAATTACCCAGGGCATGTTAAACATTTTTACATGGCATATAGAAACAAAATGAAACAAACAAACAAAACAGCTAAAAATGTTTAGGACCTTAAGGGTTAAAAAGCATCTGTGAAATGGCAGCACAACTTTCTCCAGTGTTGAATTTCACTTACACACAAAAGAGCAGCTACATAATGTGTTGTCTTTCGAGAAACTTGAATTTGTTGTCCCTTAATGTGTTAATGTATTTCATATATATAGTATATTCCAGAATTTGCACATTATTCTGTTTTAAAAATCGGACATTATAAGCAGTTACTCAGTACTTGAGTATTCTTTTTACTTTAATTTTTGAATGACTACTTTTACTTGTGTAATATTGGTTTTGAAATAACACTACTCTTACTTGAGTACAATTTTTGGCTTCTCTACCCACCTCTGCCTGCTATATAATACACTGTCCTGAGTATACCAGTTGTTGTTGTTAAGGGCACATGTAACGAGAAAGACATTAGTATGTACATTTAGTATATGTTTGCAGTGCGGCAAAACATCTAAATAATCCACCTCCAATTCACTCCCATTCGCCAGCCAGTTAATGTGACCCATTAGTGTACATGCAGGCTAATTGGCCATTAGGTTCTATTGAGCTGAAGTCCATCCAACATTGCTGACTGGTCGTGAGCACATTGCATTAGGGCTTTATTTCTTCTATATAGTTCACTGGTTTCCGCATGTTTTGCATGTGAATCTTTAACGAAGTGAGCCTACATTCACTCATTAAATAGTAGACCTGAATCTTTTTGTACTTTATGATACATTTGAGGCTTTATTGAATCAAGTACGGTTCTTACCCAATAATGTTTTTTGGACGTTCCAGTCAGTGAAAAGCAGGTTGGCACATATGCAATTTCCCCACTATAAAACGAACTGAAAGAAATAATTGAGACCAACTTAGAGACTCCTTCACTGGCTTGTGGGACTCAGAGGGGATGCCAGCCCTGCCTCGTGAAGTCAAGACAGTCATAGAAGGAAAATCGGAAACAGCTGGTAATTGGCGAGGTGATCAGCATTGGTTTTTGCAGGGAGTGACTATGTCAAATGTAGTTTTTATATGTCTGTTTTAAATTTGCAAGACCGATTTTATTTACAGCTTGTTTTATGTAGGTAAACTGCAATGGTAGCTAAAAAGTTTACCTAGGCAATGACATGTTTTGGGGGTGTAATTACACTGTTAAAATACCAACCGGGTTACTTAACCTTGTTTATAGCTTAAAAAGTTGCAAAACCTCAAAGTACTTTGGTAGGATTTCATATGATTGATGCGAATTACTACCATGCTTAGAAAACAGATTGGCCTTGTTTGAAAAATTTTATAAACCTTACATAAACCTAACTTTCTTCCTGCTTTGAAATTATAGATAGAAAAATTGCAGTAGAAAATTACAACTCATGTCCATGTCTACTGCAGGACTGCTAAAATACAAATTGTTTAACGTTTTCTGAGATGTCTTATTTTTCTAAATAAATTGCATGCAAGCACCAGTAATAGCAAGTTCAAGCTAGATTCTACATAGTAGTCTCGACATGCAAATGATTCTATGACTGTGCACTTATTAGCATTGTTAGCATATTGGCCTAATGCCCACTCCTGCTTGTACACTTAATCACAGGTAATCACATCTATGGGCTTCTCTCTTTGCATTTATTCTCATTTTACAGCCATCCACATCTAATTTATATCCAATGTTACTTCAGGAAACATTTTGCATTTTTGCGCAAGGCTGAATGGTATTGTAATTTGTTAAACTGTACCAATGCTGTTTTATTGTGAATCATTACTTATGTCTATTGTCCAAATAAATGCAGTAGCTTGCTTAAAAATGGAAATTGTTGGTCACTGTTCTACTTGGCCACAAATCAAGCAGGTTCTCAATAAAATAAAAGTGGAACTTAATTTCTCTATTCGCACTTTTACACTGAAAAGGGGTTATGTAGTGTTTTGCAATCTTGCTGCTTTACAGAACTCAATGCAGGTTTGTTGCGAGGTTTTTGTACAGCTGGGGTCTGTCATTTTGTGGGTGTCTACACTTTGTTCATACACTGTAGTGGTTGTAAATGTTTCCAACTTGAATTGCAGTTTGCTCCCTTCATACCTCTGTTTTCTTTATCGCCAAGCATGCTATATTTTAGCTGTGAACTCCAGTGTTCTTTACGTCATTTATGTGAATGCACACTTGGCCTCTGTCCCGTTTCTCCATATAAAATGAAGGCGCCCAATCAGAACTTTGCACGCACTCACAGTTTGAACCCTCTTGACACCTAACCCTAAGACCCTCTCATATATTCCACATAGAGCTCCTTCAATCTCTTTGAGGGTGTGTTTACAGCTAATATGAGTTTTTCTGTAGAATTTATTTGCTTTCATTAAATGGAATTTGACGGCTGCCTTTTCATGTCACGATAAATCAGGCCGTAAGAACAATACTATTTTTTGACAGTGCAATTTGAAGAGAAAAGACTGCATGCTTACGATTCCATTGTTGTTGCCCTCTGTAAAAGGCAATAACTTCACTTGGCCTCTCAGCCTTTTTTGTGAATAGTAATAATGTGATCCGAATACCAAAAAATATTATAGCACAGATCAAATTTTGAACAACAAAAATAAATATTTAAAGACAAACTGAGCACTATTCTATAGACAAGGACAATCCAAAAACCTTCTACCTCTATCATGGTTTGAACAACACAAACCTAAATCAAATTGTATGCCAGTATGCCATTTCTTCAGGCTGTTCTTACACTTTTTTCAAGAAATCTACTACTTAAATTCCCTTAACATCATAGAGGTTTTGACATTTTTGAATTTGACTAAATCACTTAGTCATTTAACATCTCACCTTAAGTCTTGTTACGTCACATGCTTGCTTTGCTTTTTGGCTTTTTAAAGTGTTTTAGATTTAATACAATGGAAGGAGAAGCCTCAACAAGGAACAGGAAAATTATAGAAAAATAAAACATTAAGTGAATGAAGTAAATGCATTATTAATTGCAGCAACATAATATTTAAAAAAATTTTTTAAAAAGGCACATTTGATTGTTTTTAAATTTTAACATTAGCAGTGATTTTTAATTGGTTACAAAAGTTAATATGTTAAAACGTTGCTTGCTTTGTACAGTCCAGTTAAAAGTATCAATTTTTTTGATGGGGTTGGGGGGTGTTGTACAGTATAATATGTATATATTTTCTGAAATGTCAATTTATTGTACATTTTTCTGTGTATACTTGGATCTTTTTGGCTGCCCACTGCTGGCAAGCAGGTAGAACAACAATGAGCTGCAGGGGCTTTTGCTTTTGCGCTGTATTTTCACATAACCTTGTAACAGCTGGATTCAGTGTCAGACTTGAGCCACTTGCGTCTCAACGCTGACCTGGCCCTCTAACATGGTTTCACACCCTGACCATAAATCCTTCTCGTTTACTCCAGAGGTGCTAATGAAACCTGAATCTTCTGGAGTCCCACACAGATCCGCTTCTGCTTTACTTGTTTTTGTTGAAATAAGACCAGGAAAGATTGGAAAACATTGAGTACAATAATATTTATTTCAGTCTTTTATGTGTATATGCGTGGCATGTTAAAAAAATTACATTTTGTGTATGTTTTCCTTTGACTTTGCAGTAGCAGTGCCAATTATAAAACTTTGAAAACAAATTAATGCTACATTTGTATATGCAAAGCTTACAATTTTAAAGTTTTCACATAGTTGGCAACCCTTGCATTAAATTGATTACGTTTAATATTTTCTCCTTTTTTCCCACTAGCTTCTTAATTCACTATGTTTGCAGTCAAAAGTGCAAATTTTATTACTGCAGGCCTTCCCATTAAAACCCTCTTTTTTGTTATTTTTAAAACCTCTATTCAATTTTAATCATCAACAACATTAATTATAATTGTACAAATATTACTTATACATGATTCAAGGTTGTTGGAAGGGCATGGTAATCGCTGAAGATGTCACACTGCCCCTCATTACTAAATTATAAAGAATCCCTAATTAACTTTGATTTAATTCATTCATTTCTTTCTTTTTTCTTTTTTTTTTCTTATGGCAATGATAGCTGCACTTTATATGTCCTCATTGGACAAATGTTCAGGGAACATGGTAAAAGAGCTCTTTTTTCATCATGCTCAAGATTTTGGGGTAAAAAGTATTAAGCACTAGAGGGCACTCTTTACCCCTCCCTACCAGTTTGAAAAAAAAAAAAAAAAACTTCCTCTCCCACCGTTCACCCCAAATTATACAGCACACATACCTTTCTAGGAACATACAGAACATTGAAATAAAAGTCCAAATGATACACGGAGTCCTGGGGGCAGTCAATTTGAATTATATTAATCAGTGCAAGCACTCAGGACCTCTCTTCCTGTATTCAATTACAACACTTAGATCCCCTCGCTCACTCTTGCTCTGTCCATCTCTACATCTCTTGCTATTTGCATTATAACTGTTTATAGTACCCACATTGCTTTCTGTCAAATTCAGCACAGATGAGTGATTTCAACCTAATGAAAAGTGTGTTATGTTGGGATTGAAAAGCTCCTGAAACACATAGGGGCAAAATGCTTTCCTCTAATGCTCACGCCATTTGGTGTTCTGCCTTTTATATTGCATTAGTTCCGACATCCCAGGTCCCTCTCAGCCCACTCCTTCCAATCCTTTTTTTTTTTTTTAAATCTTGCCCCCCTCCCTTCCATCCCCACCTTTTTCCTATGCTAAATGGACTGCATTACTGTAATGAGCCGGTAATTTATGGACGAGTGCACGACTTGTCTGTTCAGTGTTTGGTTTACCCCTCATACTCCCTCTGGAAACACATGCATATCCACCTGATTGGACTGTGTATGGACAGCTTGTGTATGGACAGCTTGTATACAGCAGCATTAGGACGTGCAGCAGCTGTCGCTCTTATGTCAGCTTGAATGTTGGATCGATGCTTCCATTTGCACGTGTCTCTAAGGCAAAAGAATAAAGTCTTGTCTCAATCTTACAATCATGAGCACAAATGAAGATCGTTACATACAGGACTTCCAAACATGAATACTTCTCCAGACAAAATCGACTAAACTCAATAATAATCGACACTAGTAGCGCTGAATGCTCACATCTTATTCTGAGCCTCCTGCAAGGTAATATAGATACTACATTTGTTGTAAGAAATTAAAACCCAGAACTGTGGTTCCAAGTTGAATAAGGATACAGAATGGATTTTGGTTCCAAAGGAGCAGACTATAATAAGCGCTGACATGCTCTAAGAACAGCAAATACAGTATGTAACATCTGATGATCCCCTTAAAATCTCATGTTGCAATAAAACTGAATCTAAAAGATTACAGTGGGAATTCGCCACACTGTATTTACTGTAATAAATTATTATTTCTTTAAACTTATTTGCCTCAACATCAGCCTACTAGCTGAATTATAAAATAAAAATCATTATCTAGTGGAAGCAGAAAGGAAAATAAGCACATTTTCTCATCATTTTCAAATTTAGGCTGTTAACACAGAGGAAAAATTGCTTCTTTATGCCAGCAGGATTTAGTGGTTCCCATAAATGTTTGTTTCCTTGGTTGCCTGGTGCAGGTTGCTATTGCTGTCGCCACACAATGTGATTGTCATTGTGGGGTTAAAAAAAAAAAAGAAGGATGTTTTCGCTTGTTTAACTAAATAAGTCATAGAGGTATGAGTGTCCAAGCAAAAAGGGGCCTGTTCATATCTTTTTGGCGAGTAGGTCAACCCACAATAATGTGTTTACAACATTTTGTTATGTTTTTAGACAGAGATAGTATAATAAATAATGAATAATGTTTGCTAGGTCGGTCAGTTGTTTCTGCTTGTAACCTGAGTAGAAGATTAAAGTGAATGTAAAAGGTCACCATTGTACAGTATGTCTCATAAATTATTGGAAGTGTACACCAGCTGCACGCATATGGATGTTAAACACTGTGGCAACAAGAGCTGACATCAGTCGTAAAAGAGGTTAAAGTTCACCTAGGCTGTAGTGTGAGGAGGGGCGTCAGTGACCCTGACGCATGAAACATCCTCTGGAGAGAATAAGAAGCAGGAAATGAGACAGGAGGAAGAAGGCTGATGACAACATTAGAACATACGCGTATTTCTCCAAGTTTCATGGACTATTCCCTCTGTCTAACAGAACACTGTTGACTGAGAATGAACGCTGTCTCTCTTTCAGTCACTGATCCTTATCAAAGAATGATCATTTGTTTTGCTGGAGATGCATTTTGATTTGGAATCATGTGTGTTCTAAAATGACTGTTATAACACTTAGTAGGGCTGGAGTTATCGAATATTTTAGTAATCGAGTAATCGAATTCTATCGAGTAATCGGTTAAAACATTTTTATGGGGGGTAAAGAGCAATTATAAATATGCATGAGAAAACAAGACATTTCATCTAATATTGAACCATTTTCAGTCAATCAATGTCTTTATTTTTTATGTAAATTTTTGAAAACATCCAACAATTGCATCTCAGATGTGACTAGAATAAAAAAAGACTAATTCACTGCTTTCACTCAAAAAACTAGATCTTATAAAAAAAAAATATATATATATATATATATATTTCTTACCTAGAAATGTCATTACGCTTGATAACACACATCACTTAAAAGTTAGGTGTTTTTCCCCACGTTTCAATTGAATTTCCATTTGTGTCAAGCTATTTTTAAGTTCTCGTTAAATTTTGATTTGGTCTAAACTGTAAGTCCTGATAAGATTTTGAGTTTTTGCAGTGTTCAAAATAAATGATACCTGCTTTATTGGAGCTTATTAGGGACCAGTGCTACTTGGTGTTTTATCCAGCAGTGACTGCCAAGCTAGAATTGTCAGTTAGCTTTATTAAGTTTTTATTTTTCACCCTCATCACTCTACAGCGCTATGTTTTCTGCCGAGCTAAAATTGTCAGTTCGCTTTTTTATTTTACACCCTCATCACTCTACAGCGCTATGTTTTCACAGATTAGATAAAGCCTGTATGTAAGACACGTCAGCCACGCATAAACAGTGTTCATAATTAATAGAAACCTAGCCCTCCGCAGGGCTAACGTTACGTGAACGAGTGACAGTAACGTTAATCTTATTTATTAGCGCTTAGAAATCTACTGTTTTAAGATGGCGGCTGTTTACTAACTCCACCAAGTCTGTCATTTCGCTACTAGTTTTACATACATGTGATATCTATGAGACACATCAGACACTACCTGCAACCACCATTGCATCATGCGGGCGTAGTTTTTAGCAACGTCGTCGTAGTTTGTAGCAGTTGTCGGCTGCAGTAAGTTTTTAAAAAATTTTAAATGTATTTATTTATTTTTAATTGCTTCTTCCTCTACGCACGTGACGTCAGTGTGTTGTCCCGCATTAAAAGTAGTCCTGGTAAAACGTGATGCATAGAGCTGACAACATTAAACGATTCCTCGAGGGGAATAAAATTACTCGGATCAGTTTTTAAACTTGAGTTACTCAAGTTGCTCGAGTATTCGTTTCAGCTCTAACACTTAGTAAATGTAACCCAGTGAATACAGTTACTCCGATTAGAAATAAATATATAGCAACACACAGAGTTGTACTGAGCCATGGAATTTTTGTCTGACCCAACCCTGATGTCACAAAGTCTGTGGTGCGACTGAACTCAGACATAGGAATTTGAAATCGAAATATGGTACAGCGGATCTTCCACTCAACCAAGGCATGGCAGCAGAAACGCCTGCTGAGGTATAAATGGGTGAATGTGAGCCTGTAAAGCGCTTTGGGCACTGTAATGGTGTAGATCAGATCCTCAGCTCATCAGAAAGCTCGGCAGGAGCTGATTATTTGATTTAGGTGTGTTGAGGAGGGAGACATGGAAAACAAGCTGGAGAGGGGCTCTTGAGGACTGGACTTGGGCACCCATGGTGTATATAAAAGCCCTATATACTCCATTTACCATTCACAGTTTACGGCCCAGATAATCTTTTAACTAGATCTGGAAAGAAAAATCATTCTTAACACACCACTCCTCCACATAATAATAACGATGATAATTTTTCGTAGGGATTTTTTGATGTACTGCTGGCTAACTTCCCTCAAGAAGATGGCCGTGCTTTTGTTATGTCCTTTTAGTGTGATTCTCTGAACATTCAGCAGAACAAAAACAAGATTCTTAAGGTGTTATTTTGCGTTTAAGTGACATTATCATAGTTCTGTGTAAACCAGTCACAGTGGAATTGAAATTGAAAGTGATTGAAATGAGTCCCTGGAAATATAGTTATGGTCAAACTATGGCCAGGTATAGATCAAAAACTCTCTCAGCTTGTATAAATATTTGTCTCTGTCCATCGCTTATGTGTGCAGGCATTCCATATTAATTAATGATGACACGGGAAGTATGAATTGAATTATGGCCAGACATTCGTTACAACGTACAGTACCAAATCAGATTTTTTTTTTTTTTTTTTTTTTTTTTTTTTTTTTTTTTTTTTTTTTTTTTTTAGCCAAAGATGTTCCTCTTGGTTCAAATATGGGTCTGTGCTGATGACACTGTTCCTTCCACAAGCACTAGCGCATGTGCAACTCTTTTAATTGGAAGCCCTTATTTTGTTCTAGCTTGTCCCAATGTTAATAAATGAAATATTGCTCACCAAGGCTAAGGTCTTTTATGTTGTTACTGCCTGTATTGGTTTATCATTGAGACTCAAAAAACTTACAGTGGGTGTAAGACTTACTGATAAATTTTTGAATGAAATAAATCAATTTCATATTTTTTCAACTTGTTTAGGAAAACTTCTGTCCTCTGTTTTGCAGCAAGATAAATGTTGGAGTTGTGTTTTTATCTCTTCCAGACTACAACGATGTAATCTACAGAAACGACTCTGCTGTACGACTCTTAAATTCTTATAGTATAGTTTAACTTTTATCCTTCAGGTCCTCTGTTGTGCTGGCAACAATACTTATAATTGCTTTATCTGTCAGTTGGTTAGTAGGTTCCACTATGTAGTAAATGTGATATGCACTGGGTATTATTTCTTTTTAAGTCTTCTAACTTGTAAACAGTTCTTGTATCACTAACATGCTCGATTTGCATATTGGTTACAGTGTTGTTTTCATCAGCAATGACAATAACGAAAATTTTTCGTCACCGAACAATTTTTGTCATGACAATGATGAAGCGAAAACGTGGCTTGGGAGACAAGAACTTAACGAGACAAATGCCAGTTTTCATCTGACGAGACGACAACGAGATGAAAACGCGACCGTTTCCTATTGTACATGGAGTAGGTCATCTTGTAACGTAACAGTGTTTCGCTCATGTCCCTCATGTGAGATGTGTGGCGCCTCACCCTCACTCTCCTCACCAGAGTATAGGATGTGCTAGCTAGGCTGCGCTCGTTCTTGCTTGTATGGAAACATGGTAAAATTTGATTTCTTATCTTGGCAATGGAGAATATGCAATGCTGCTTTAGTTTTTATATGTCTGTGCTGAGAGATCATCAGATGCTAAATGTAACTTCTAGCGTTAGCATTAGCTTCAGAATGGCAAGCGTCATCTTAAAACACTGGCCAGTGCAAAGCAGAGCCACTTGGCTTCTCTGGTCAATAAGTCTAGAGGGGAGCCAGATGGTGAAATGGCATTTAGCTATGAGCCCATTTCAGCTGTTTTGTTTGGTAAATGAGCAATTACTGGGATGTACTGATTGCTTGCAACTTCTGGCTAGACTCTAAGAATAGCAAAAAAAAAAAAAACTAGACAAAATTTGTAAGAGATTTTGTCGACTAAACTAGATGAACATGAACAAATTTTGAAATGACTAAAATATGTCCAAGACTAATAAGTATTTTCACCCAAAAGACTGACTAAAACAAAGATTAAAAAGGCTGCCAAAAATCAACACTGTTTGGTTCCGTGCCAAACAATTGGCAATACATTTTTCCTTTTAAAAACTTCAAGGATTTCATTCTTGGTTTAACTACTTGGAGTGGTAGCTCATGATGCCCTGGAGTTTCCTGCAAAGATAAGTATAAAATTCTATATTTGGGACATCATTTAAGTACAACTACAGAATACCCTTCATCTTAAACATTAGCATGACTGATTTTAAAGATACAGGTTCCAGTAATCGCACAGGTTCCGGGTTAATAGGAGGAAATGGGCATTATATGTTTGGGCAGGCTGTCTGCTTTAAACGCTCTGTTAACTTGATAGTTTTGCAACTTATAGCAATTATGTCATTTGGTTGTAGGCTAATTCAGGTTTTTAAACACATTAACTCACTGACTGACCTTTTCCTGATGCAAAACAGAGAGATACAATTGTAATAATTTCAACGTTTGGTCTGAAAAGGATTCTTGCTGAGTTAAAACTTTATGGCATAGGATAAGATACCATCAAGATTTTCATACAGAAAAAACTAAAGCTGTCAGTTTTTCCAAATATTGTGGTTACACAAAAACTTATTATCTTGCTCTCAGCGATCTAAAACAGAGCAGACTAGAGAATGCCTACAGTATGTAATGTATAAACAGCTTGTAAAATGCATCAATTTTCCTGTGGAACCAAATAAGCATGAGAAAGAGAGAGAGACAGAACCGTTTCTCAGCTCTGGATCCAATAGTAGCGTGTAATTACCCTTAAGACCTACTCCCTTTGCTAAAGGATTAACCATAATCCACCAGCAAAAGCATAACTACTGCTAACATAATTCCAGTCAGACTCATACAAGTCATGTATACACAGTGTAATGCTCTTGGGCTTCTCTCTTTCTCAATGGAGCTGCCTGATGCTTCCTCTGTTGCCATTAGAGATCCAGCCTCTTCATTCTCAATTCAGATTTGAACTGAAGAACAAATAGGAAAAAAGATGAATATCTTCAAATGAAAGATTCATTGAAGCAGAGGTGCTGTCAATTTGAAATCTTCATATTGCCAGAACTCCAGCAGCCACAGTTGTCCAACAATTTTAACAACCTTTTTAGAGATGTTTTTGTCATAACTAAAAATAACATTTTCAGTGTTTTGACCAAAATGACCATAGTTCATGTCACCCCATAGGCGTTCCTTCTCACCATATAACTGTTTGACATCATGAATTGGTTTTAGCGTGATACCTTGACATGAATTCGGAGTGATGAGCATTTCAATACATGAGCTTTCCGATTGACACATTCTTAATTTTAGATTTGATCCCCGGATCGTTGTAGCGCGAACTTTACAACAAACTAGCAGTTTGGTAGAACAATTTTTCAGAAAAAAGGCTAATTGCTTGCTTCAGTCCATTCATGCCATGCCAAACTAAACATCAATTAAAGTATAAACAATGCAAAATGCTGTAGACGTGCTAGCTAACACTGACATTGCCACATTAAAATGTTATAAGCAACATACTGTATATTTGAACACAGATGGTGTGGAAACACATGAAAACAGATAACACTGCAATATTTGACAAGTATATACTTATCCTCTGCGAAAAAAAGCTATTATCACTATAACTTATTTAGCAGATGATACACTCACCTTTGTGTTGTTTTTTTCTCCACTAAAATATTAAAATGCTTTATCCAACTCATCTAAAATATACTCATTTGATTATTTCGTCTATCATTCACATATTTGTTGTAAATCTACCTTCTTCTGGAAACCTTTTACTTTGAGACATACTCATATTTGTTGCCAGTGTTATGACATAAATTGCTCTGTGTTGAGTTCTTTTGATGGGGACAGTTAATCTACATTGCCTTACAAGCTGTACACCAACTCCTTTACTTTGTATCTAAGTGTCATTTCGTCAGTATTGAAATAAAATATTAATAAACATAAATACAGTATATGAGGAGTGTTATAAGATGGATCTGGCAGACAATTCAAAAAGTCAAAAAGTTGATCAATGTCCTTCTGCCTCCATTTTAAAGGAAAATTGAAGTGCTTCTTCTTCAAACCTGAGGCTAATCACTTTTGCAGCTTTTCCACACCATTATCTTCTGAATTTTCCTCATTGAACTATCTTCTGGTTAGGCTTCTTCAAATAGAGTGTGCCTGCCTGTCTGAAGTCTCATTAAATACTCTTAACGCAACACACGTCTGCGCTTCCATCCTGTGGGCGCTTAGGATGTTCAGCCCAATTGAGACTTGATGAATAGTGTCAACCTGTTAAGTGTCCCATTGTTGCGTGGTTGCTGATGAGCGGTGAAAGGAACCTTGTTGGAGGTCACCTCAGCGAGAGCTCCTTCTTTCCCAATCGGCCCTTCACTGGGTCTATCTGTCCTTGCCCATCACTCTTCCTCTATCTGCACCACCTGCTGCCACTCATTCACTCACTCACCCACCTCTTTAATCTGCCTTCCCACTTTCCACTTGGCATCTCTTTCTGGAAGGTTATCAGACATCAGCTACTTTAAGTCTCACCATGTTGTTTGTGTGTGTGCATGGGGGTGTGTTCGTGCGTATTTGAATGTATTATTTTCAAATGCCCGACCAACATGAAGCATCGTAGCCACCTTTCCATTGTTCTTTTTCCACATGGAGTCATGATTGATTGGTAAATTTCCATGCACACACATTACTCACATACATAGGCTCTCACATACAACCCCCCCCCCCCCCCCACACACACACACACACACATACTGCATAATCACATGCACACAAAGAAGGTAATGTCCTTTCCCCTTTACCCTCTGACCAATTAATATCCCAGATCGGCCGTGTTGCTTCAACTCGTCCCCAATCTGCACCCCGCTGCTCTGAGTCTGATCCCTTTCCGATTGCCTTCTGTCACAAACAAGAATACACCATGTAACATTCCGGATCATTGGACAGTTTTTAACTGAGATGTTTCAACCCTTCTCAGTTCAAAAACATCAAGATCTAGAGACCTATGTAAGTTATCAAATTGAAAACTGAATTCAGGCTAGCTATCAATTTTTTGGGGGGAAAACATATTTCATTTTCACCGACCACAACCGAAAATAATTACCTTTCCTTTAATAGAATATGTCTGACAAAATGAAGTTGTTCAAAAAATCTAAAACACTCTTCAAAATACCACAATCAAAACACATTGAAAACATGAGATAAGTAATGGACAAGTAGGCATGTGCCGGTATGAGATTTTGACGGTACGATAACCGTGAGCAAAAATACCGCGGTTTCACGGTATCACGGTATTGCAATTATAGCTCCAAAATTTTGAGATGTATGGGTTTAAAAAAAAAAAAAAAAAAAAACTTTTTTCCATTGAACAGGTTTTGTTTTTTCAGAACATATTTGCAAATTGGAACATGAATATAATGTGAAAATAAATTAATGTGAAAATAAATTAACAAAAAATAACAAATATTTTATATAAAATTAAAATAAATAGAACCTAGACTATACCCACAGCCACAGCTCAAGTCGCTCAATATTAGAGCAAGAACAAAATAATTGCTATAAAAAAGTAAAAACACTTCTAAATAAAATTAAAAATATATACTGTATGACTTTTTTGAGGGGGAGAAGCTGAAGTTTCGCCATTTTCAGCCACTGTGTCAACTCTCTTCTACATGATGTCATGCCTTTGTGTTAAAAAGAACAAAGAATTCATAAGTTAATAAGTTAGTTAAAGATGTGTAAGTTGGTTTTATAAATTAGTTAAAATGTAAATATTGTTGAGGAAAGGTTTCATCTAAAACAAAAAGTGAGGAGTGAGACCTCCTTTCACAATTAGCGATCTTTGACGCGGTCCTTTTTCTTTCCCCCTTCATTCAAGCTTGTTTCTCACTCAGCGTCTGTGAGACATAAAACCTCGACAAAGCTGCTCTCCCATCTTAGCCTAGGCTAACATTCGTCTTTGTAAGTTTTAGTTAGTTTGTATATTGAATTTGAAAGGAAAATGTGTGTTTTGTTTTTGGCGAACTTTTTAATGCTGCTACTGCTATCCTGTTGAACCTAATCACACGTGGAAAAATCGAATTGTACAACGTTTTAAATGTATTCATTTGTATATTTCACCACGATTTGAGAGCTCAATAAATTGAAGAAAAGTACACCTTGTGTTTGGAGGGTTTGTTTGCTGGCTGTTTAGCAGTATAGCGTCACTGACACTCATGGCAACAAACAGGGGAAGGGTGAGTGCTGCCGCACCAAGCCACTTCGGCTGCATTTTGGCACATGAAAAATAGCGAATACCGTACTAAGGTATGACGGAAAATTTTAGTGGTTTTGAAACCGCGACGTTTTCACACCACGGTAAACCGTGAAACCGGTAACCGGCACATGTCTATGGACAAGTATCTGTCTAGTAACGGTTGGTTACAAAGCCAATTTAGAAACTTTATGACTCAAACAACATTGACACTTGACAGCTATCATTCCCAAATGCAGAAACTATGTAACAGTGGAGTGTGGTCGTCCTACAAAATGAGCTACAGTGGAACCCCTCAATAGGCCTCCCTTGTTTCTGTTAAACAGGCACTAAAGTCATTTTCCAATATTTTGAACTCTTTCATGATTAAGATACTTTAGTTTTTTTATTTGATTGCTTTCACATTAGCATGTAAAATTGTTATGCAAATGGTAGGTTGGACCTGGTCTTGTAGGTCTGGACCTTATTTTTGCAAGTACTTGCACTCTTTGTTTTTCCTCCACGGCCACTAATTTGGGGAGCGCCGTGTAGCCGGACAAGTTCGTCTCTATAGTCTCGACTTGAGTTGGCCACTTCCAGGTTCTTAACTGAGCCGCAACTTTCAAAGCATACAACAAATACCCTATTGGCCCGAATATAAGACGGTGTTTTTTGCATTGAAATAACACTGAAAAAGAGGGGGTCGTCTTATATTCGCGGTCTAGACATTATACCCATTTACGACGCTAGATGGCGCCAGATATCATTGAAGTGATGTTCTGTAATGACAGATCTCAGCTACTCTTTTTAGTTTAACCAGTTTGCAATTTTTTACTGCTATGTTTTATGTACTGTAATTATTTTCTGTATAAAAATTAATTTGGGGTTCAAAAAGTCTTCTTTCAAACTTGAGTCTTGAAAAAGAGGGGGTCGTCTTATAATCAGGGCTGTCTTATATTCGGGCCAATACGGTAAATATCGCAGTATTCAATCCTATTCATGTGCATTTGCTGTGGTTTAGTACAATACTTTCTGTCATTGTCCAGGTTATAAACAATTATGAAAAAAAAAAAAAAAAAAAAAATTCATCTCAACCTTGTTTTCTTTTTGTTGTTGAAAAAAAAGTTGTGTTCACATTCTTAGCTCAGTGAAAGTAACAGTCTGGATCTTGTCTGAACATTATGCGTGTGGAAGTGCTTTATTGATGGTAGCTGTGTCCCATGTGCATGACCCGGCTAAGCTTTGAAGATGAACGTTGTCTGTGATTTTATCAGGCAATGCAACCATGAGACCGATGACTCTTGGCCCGGTCAAGAAGACATCACAGGAGCGACAAGTCACATCCACATGATACTTGTTGAGTTAACTTTTCACAGGGTTTACGGCTTTGGCAGGATAAATGAGCATGCATGTAAACTCCGCAGTGACAAATATTTGCCAATACTGACAAGCAGTTCAACAAGCATAAGACAGGCACTGTAGTGGTCATTAAGGCTGGAGTCCTTCAAATTCTTTTGTAAAATAAACACTATAATTATGAATGAAGTGTTGAATGTCATTATATCCAGTAATTCCTTGAGTTGTTGGCCAGGGTTTTTTCCTTGACTGCAGAGTACTAGGCTTTATGAGAGAGAAGTGTTGTATTGCACACATTTTCATATTAATATTATGTATTTTTCCTGAGGACTTTCATGCATGTATGCCTTCCCTTTTTGAAGGACTGTGATACAGAGAAGAAACAAGAACCAGGGCAAACTGATTGAAAACAAGTTCATGGTGTAATGAATCCCTAATCACTGTTACATTTACTGTCTCCTCTTGGCATAAAAGTCTTAAATGCTTCCAAAATCATGATGTGAAACTAATTGCTCTTCATATGAGTCAGAGCTGCTTATTTGGATAACAATATATTTAGCGCGTTCATCTCTGTGCCTTTCTTTTTAAATAAAACAAGTGAACATTAGCCGATGAAAACATAGTAGTCAAGACAAATGCTTCGAAAATGAAAAAGAATGGCACAAGACTGAATAGGTGTACATACGTTTAGGATTTGACCTCTAGTTTTATTAAATAATCAATTCAATCATTCAATTCTTTCGCTCCTAAAGTTAAAGACAACTTGAAACATTTCAGAGGCTACAGTATGGGGTGTCGCGTTGCCCTGCCTACATTGCCACAAACAGCACTGCTATAGCTGAAAGTGCTCTGTTGCTTTTGTTCAATTTTGCATTTAGTGCAAATGTGCAAACATTCTTGAGTGTATGAACAGAGCTTCATCATTGTGGTTTTGGCCATCTGGTGACAACGCTGAGTACCCCAAACACAAGACAAAGAAGCAATCAAATGTCTTCCACATTGGACTTGACAGTTTTGCTCTCTGGGATGCATCAGCCCTAATGAGAACCTCCTTTCCTGTTGCACCATTAGCTGTCTTTTTTTTTCTCCGCGCAAGCATATTGTCCATCACATAAATCTTGCCGCTGTAAAATCATGTCTTTAGTAAACGCTCTGTCTTGATCAGCGGCTAAAATATGGTGTATAAGGTTACGGCCGACAGGCACCGGGATGGCTTGGATGCAATAAGATAGCTGTAATGGTGCACCATCATTTAGCAGAACGTAATAAGTGAATATCTAATAAGCCTGTAAAAGATGCTTAACCCCTGGAGCTCTGAGGTCAGGCGCTCAGATAGGATTGTAAGTTGATTACAGAAGGTTCCTTCTCACGTTGCGGTCATCTCAGAATTGACCAAATCCTGACCCCGCTGTTAGGAGAACAGTTTGCATCATCAGGAACCCCACCTATGTTTGGATAAATCCACTGTTTATGGCGCTTCAATATCCACTTGGGGAAAGTAATAAGTTATGAGTGTGCACCTTTTAAGATAACAAAAGAAGGAGTTAAAGGAGAACCAAAGATTTAAGGGTTTACTCAGTTGTTCACCCTATGGGTCGTGACAGCACATGAATTGTGTTGCAAATGCAAAACTGAGATTTTGTGATGCACATTTTGCAATTACTAATCTGACCTGGCAGATAAAGTATTTCTCAAGCAGGTAGTGACTCTGGATAATTGAAGACCCTTTTTTTCTGAAACATGAGAAGCAATGGCTCGAACATTCTGTCAATCACAACAAAGGGTATAACGGTTCACGAGATGTATTGAACCGTTTCGGTTTTGCGTGTCCCGTTTAGTTCACTTCCGTACGGATTCAGTTTTGTTTTATGCATGTTTTTTCTCATAAAATCTGTTATTAATGCAAGCTAAGCACTGAGTGCGGAACTGAAGTCCTCTGGGAGTTTCCACGCAGACACTTTAACTGTTGGACACTCAGTGCTCTGGATGAGTATTGTTTGCAAGCATGACAAATAGCATTTTTAAAAATGCAAGCGAGAAGCCTGAGCTAGTTACTACACTTGGGCCGGGTCAGTTCAAGTGGCTGGCAGTGCAGAGACGGGTGCCGCAGGCGGCGGGAGACACTGCCGCCGGTAAAAGCACGAGGCTTTTTGATTTCCTTGTTAAACTTACCAATGGACGAAGGCAAGCAAATAAATCCAAAGTTATGTTGACATTGCTACACAGATATTTATGTAGGGCTAAGTGTAAAGACTGACTGTCTCATCATCCTATTTGGATAACACTGGTAATCGATTAGCTCTTTAGTGATTGATTGACAAGAAGACCTCTGAGTCAAATCCCGAGAGAATCTTAAACAAAGCATTTGGCTTTAAAAGGAAAACAAGGTGAACTGTACTTTCCTCAGTATGAATTATCTAGGATTTAAGGTCAGTCTGTGTTCCTTTTTTCTGCACACATACAGACCTGCACAACATTCCCAAAATCATTTTCCAGGCCGAGTGTGCCCTTATTGCAATCTGTGAGTGTGTAGTCACTGCTCAGTAAGCGCTCCAGCTTACAACATTATTATTTTTCTTCCTTGTTTCTTCTCCAACTCTTCTCCCCCTCCCTACATGAGCACCTCTTGCATATCACATCATCTCTTTTTGTCAACAGAAATTCATTACGATTTAGCAAAGACAATTTCCTTGTCACTTAGACTCTGCCAATCAAAACTTTTGGATATATAAAAATTGCTGCATTAGATAATTTGTGTTGTTTAATATCAGAAATCTCTCAGCCCATGAAAAGTAGACAGACAAGTGCTTTGATTTGATTTAAGATTTCAAGGTAATTGAAAAAGCACCTACTTTGATTATGGTAGTTAAATGATTAAATTAACTGCAATGGTGGATAGCTTAAGCTTTTTAACTCATTCACTCCCAGCCATTTTCACCAGAGCAAGGCCCTTCGCTCCCGGCTGTTTTTCTGGATTTTGACTGATTTTGCAAGGCCCACAGAAAATTCTGTTTTATTGCTATATACACATGGAACCCACCAAAAGAAAGAGTAGACTCTCTTCTTTCAGCAGAAAAAAAGTAAGTTCATATTTTTCCATTCTTTACAAATCAGCATTAGAAAATACCTTAGTTTGAGCAATTTTCGAATTTCTGATGAAAAAACGGAGAAAATGAGCTTTTTGTAAACGCATACATTTCAAACATAACTTTGACTTTAACACAGCTATTTTTTGCATTAGTAACATCCCAAACATCTGAATAATGTTTTCCTTTTACAAAATATCACAAGGAACAAGACAAATAGAGCTTTTGATTGCAAAGTAACAATTTGTTTACACATGACTACTGAGAGATAACGCCTGCTGTCGCCGAGATGACGCCGTTGTCGCCGCGTCTGCCGTGTAAACTTTTCCCTCATTGTTGTCTGTCTCAAAAAGATCGATTATTTTTTAATCTCTGTGGGGTCTGCTTGGCGAGCCCGCTGCACGGTGGTCTCAGTCGTTGTGCTCCGTCGTCCAGCGCCTGGCATTCCAGGCGTCCTCTCGGTTGTTTTGTTCGGTCGTCCGCCGCCCGGCATACTGCCGCCAGCGCTCCGACCGTGCTGCCCGGCCTTTCATTGCTGTTGAATCGGGTTGCGGGTCTTTACAAAATACGCTACTGCCTTCCAGTGGCCAGTTTTATTGCTTTAAAATGGGTTAGGAGCCTTATTTTTTGTTTCTCGGATAGATTGCAAGCTATCGATTCTTCATGTTTAAAAAAAAAAAAAAAACGCAAAAGACGTATAAATACGTTTTTGGGACAATGAAGCATTTAAAAATAGAACGTATTTATACGTTTCTGGGCGCAAATTATATTATAAAAATGAATAAATGCAGTACATATAATATGAATATTTTCTATAAAAAAAAAAATCGGCCGTCTTTTTTTTTTTTTTTTTTGCATTAGAAATGATTGCTAGAACTATAGCACAAACATACACAATGAAGAGCTTGTATTAAAAAAAACATTTGGAAACCTAGCCATTAAACCAACAGAAATTTACAGGGAAAAAAAAAAAAAAAAAACAAACCTTGAGCTTCCACTGTTTTCCAGAGAGAATATCAATAGTTTTCTACAAGCTTGTTGGAAGCAAAGAATTGTTCAAAATAACTAACAATTAATGTGTCATAGAGGGATATCAGCCTTTGAGTTCGACTAATATAATTGTTGTTCATTTTAACATGCTGACAAACACATGCATTCATTCATACGAGACTTCAATGTCTGCAAATCTTACCTGCCACTTCGAATGTATTGGATGGAGAAATGCAGTGAGCCTTCATCCATCGACTGCACTCTACTGCCACAAACTAGGTGAACAAAAGTGATTTTGCTATAGAAAAAAGCTTTCTCAGAGAAAAGCCTTTCTTCTTTGAAAAAGCAGCCAACGATTTCCATTTACCCCCCCAAGGGAGTGGTTGCAGTTTACAGTCCACCAATGGAGGGTGATGGCGGGAGCAGAGAGGAGAAAAAGTGCACACAGGGATATTAGGCTCTAATGGTCACAAGTCTGATTGCCCGATGCTTGGTTTGTTCTGACCGATGCATTATCTGAGTCCTTTCAGTTTGCGTCAGACCCACACAAAATGATCTTTAGCTTCATTTGCTTCCTTCTACGGTCGCGCTCTCCCTGTGAAGTCTCAGGTAATTGAAATTCAATTGGGTGCCACTGCGCACATGAGTGCAGCACAGCAATCACGAAATGCACAGACAATGTATTGACTTGCGCATCCTTTAATTCACTGCATTAAGCACCTGTCCGCCTTGATTCTTTTTTTTTGTCTGGTTGGGTTAAATTAAATAGGAAGAAACCGAGTCTTTGGGGGAAAAAAAAAAAAGAACTAATGTGGAGCCTCAGGTCTAACACAATCCATTCCATGGGACTTAGTTTTTCGGTTGTCAACATATTCCTCATGAGAAGTAATGGAATTAAAAAAGTTTAAGGCCTAGAAGTGAGCAAATTAATTAGTCACTTACCTATTCTATTTTTGTCTTGGTTTACCAATGCAAAAAAAAGTGTCTTTTTAAACGGCAATCCAAAAAATTAGAAACAGATGCCGACTCACATCCTTGGATCCTTGAAATGAGGCCTTGTTTTCCCATAGGTTCTTTGACACTTTTCAGCACAAAAATATTTTTACATGGTGTCACAATAATTAGTACAGTATTGTTTATTTTTTCTTACTTTTAGGGTGCTTTCATCTGAATATGTGTGAGAATGAGCATGAACCATTTTCTGCTTTTTTTTTTAAATGGTTTTTTTAAATGGCAAGACATCCAGGGTGTAGTCTGCCATTCACCTGAGGCTGCAACTCCCTGCTGCGACCCCGATCATGACAACTGGTGGAAGAAAAAAAAAATCTGGGATCATTGGAGGATAGATAGATATTCATTGTAAATTCTGCCAAGTTTAGTTTAATTTCAAAATATGTTGTGCAACTGACTGCCTCACTTTTTTAAGTAAACTTCCAAGACAAAGTACTAAACAGATAAATTAGTTTAGAGAGGCTTTCACTACTACAGTAATAGCACTTTTCTATCTTCTAAGTACTGTACTTACAGCGCTTTAACGCTGTTGCGTTGTTGAGGGTACAATTTCTTGAATAAATTTGGGCAAGTTTAGACGGGCTCAGGATGGTATCATTATCAACATTGGTAATTATCATTTGCTACGTTAAGGACACGACACGACAAATTCCATGTTTGCATTTACATGGTTCCGTCTTGGTTCCCATCTCCTTTCGAACGATGTCGCAATTCCGATGTAGTATTCATGCCAGGCACCTTTTCTTGGCCCCAACCTCCTCACCCCGGAAGATAACATACCCACCCACTTGAAGCAATGGCGTCTACGCGTTTTTTTCTTTTGCTTCAAAAGGAACAAAAACGCGAACGTAAAATATGTTTTAATCAGAAATATTATAAAAACAGTCAATTAAAGCCGACATTCCACCATATTTGCTGTTTTAAATGTTTACTAGCAGTGACTGTGCATGCCCAAAGTGACGTGTGCGAGTGCTGTCATGGGTGCGAGAGTGTTCCATTCATATGCTAGTAGTTGTGGCGCATTCCTCACAATCGAATTGTTTTGCTTTGGAGGCCGGAATCAAAAGTTTGCGTTTTTGCCTCCTGTTTTCGCTGTCACAATGTAAAGGTCAGGCCATTCCGCAACAACAATCGTTGCGTCTTGGTGTCGCAGCGTTATCATGTAAACGGTCCATTAGTTTGAGCCATGCGTCCTTCATTACTGAATGACTGCAATTAAGAACTTAATTTTCTTTACTACAGACAACCTTAAGTTGCTCAGGTAAAATTAAGGGGCAGTTTACATGGCGACTGCGACACAAAGACGCAATGACTAAGTAGCGGACTCGCCTCGCGTGCATATGGTCTCGGCGAAGACGGAAGGCGAAGACAAAAAATTCTAAATCCTTCCTCCAAAGTGGAAGAATCCGATTGCGGGGGGGCTTCCTCGGCATGCATATCAAAGGCTCCCGCTGCGCGAGACCGCGCCGTTAACGTCAGCACTCGTACACGTCACATTGGGCGTGCGCAGCGGTGCTACTAAACATTAAAAACAGCAAATATGGCGAATGTCGGCTTTAATTTACTGTTTTAATAATATTTTTAAATTAAATATGTTGAACGTTTCAATTTTTGTGACTTTTTGAACAAAAGAAAAATGACATTGCATCGAGTGGGCAGGCATATTTTTTTCCGGGCTGAGGGAGCTTGGTGGGGTCAAAGTGCATCAGTCTCTGTTGCCCTGTAAATCTGCACTGCCCCCTAGGGCCTGGCATGAATACTACATCGTTTTCATGCGGAATTGCGACATTGTTCAAATGGAGACGCAAATACAAATGCAAATTTAAAATTTTTCGTATATTTCGGAGAGTCACCATGTAAACGGCCCCTAAGTGTTGCCACAGTTGCCTCTACCTCTGTGGGTAAGCAATCACAAAGTACAGTGGTACCTCCACTTACGAAATTATTTGTTCCAGGACATTGTTTGTAAGTCGAAATGGTCATAGGTCGAGCAGGATTTTATATATAATAGCAATAATAATACCTGGATTGAATCGGGTTCTAATGTGGCGGACGTGTTTTGCATGGTGTACCTGAACGCACCTTGTGGCTGACTTGACAAAGTGAGGGAGGACTTTTTACTTTCAATTTTGTTCTGCTGTGGCGGACAGTAGGCATGTTTTGTTGCACAAGTTCTAAAATAAATTATTAAAAACCTGACAAAGCTGGCGATTTTTTGGGCAATGTTACCACAATAATAATTAATGTCACCTTAACTTAGAAAGACTGACGAACGAAGGTCGGAGAAGGACCGTCGAGATTGTAGACATTCTGCGGCCGTATTGTCGAGCCAGTTCACGGACATGCTCACACACTCATATTTTTTAATCATTTCCATCTTCATTTCAGTGGTAAGCCTCAGCTTTTTCCTTGTTTCACCACCTGCACTAACATTCTTGGGACCTATATTGATTTCTCTCATAAGAAAATCCGCAGTGCGTCAGTCTTGCGGGAAAACGAAACTGCTGCACTGTCACAAATCGTCGTATTTCGAGCATGTCGTCGGATGTAGAAACAAATGGCGAGTCAAATTTTATGTCGGATGTCGTAAAGATCGTGTGTCGAAGCAATCGTATGTCGAGGTACCACTGTACAACCTTGAACTTCCTGTACATTATGTGATGCATAATGGCTGGCGCCGAACTGAAACCATCAGTGTCCAAATTTGGTGTTGATATTTAATCAGAAATAGATTCCCTCACCCCCATTCACTTCAATGTACTCGCAAATTCAGTTTTGTTTAGCTCATGTGCAAGCTTTCTCATTGAAATCCTAATGTAATCTTTGTAGGAATGCAAATTAACTAAAGTTGGTGAGCCCAGGTAATTACATTTAGGATAATGTGGTTGGACATCACAAGAAAAGTCGAACTCAGCCAAACACATGTTCACGTGTGTGCACCGATCCATACGGCGTGCCCATAGAGAGAGTTTCGTCCCCATGGTAATGCTTTAGATGAAACATGCTGCAACTTCAAAGCCCTTTTGCTGCCTGTTTAGCTATAATTGCTTATACTCTTGGCTTTCGAAAACATGCTGAAGCACAAAAGGAACCACATGTGAGGGGCTATATGATACATACACCAAGTTACATACAATACATATGATCAATGGATGTATGGAAAGATGGATGATTACATGCAGAAGCAGAAAGTGATCAATATCCCCATTTATTTTCACAGTACATCCTTACATACACTCTTAGTTGCACTTGTACATACAGTAGTTTATTCTGCAACTTTTCTGACTATCCCATGTGATTTAGATATGGAGGGATTCGATTTTGGGATGAACCTTTCTAACTTTTTGAAGTACAAATCTTGTCACATTGATGTTTTGTGCTCGTAAATTGATTTTGTGCAAAAATGAGAAAACAACATCATGAGGCTAAGTGACTATTTAAAAGTTGTCAAAGCCTCGCTTTTTTACTCTTCTCATTCCTGCTCCAACTACCTTTCTAGTCTACTAACAACTAGTCGATGTTGTGGGAACTTGGGGAGAGGGGAATAAAGGCCTAGTCAAGTAGCGCTATCAATCGACTGTAGAAGCACAAATCTCTTTCTGTTGGCACAGTAATCAACAAGATATTTGTTCATCTGCATGATAGCATGTTAACCTTCTTTAATAGATAGATGGCAAACACATGCTTAGATTTTTTAACACTATGTCTTGTCATAGATGCGTTTTAGCTAGAGGCGTACAACCGGAACGGATTGCCAGCCAGCCACAAGTCCAAAATAGACAAACAAATATTTGTACTCCATTCCCACCGGAAGCCTACACAAAACACATGCAAGCACAAATAAAAAGAGCAAGCCTGATTTGAGTCAAGATTCAGAAAACTAAGAATGCAGACTTGCCGCTGATCACAAATGCCGTTTAATTTCATTCATTTATTAATTTTCCATGCCGCTTATCCCCACGAGGGTTGCGGAGGTGCTGCAGGCACCAGCTAACTACGGGCAGAAGGCTCGGTACACACTGAATTTGTTGCCAGCCAATCCCAGGGCAGAATGAGACAAACAACCATTCATGCACACACTCATACCTACAGACAATTTGGGGTGTTCACTCAGCCTGCTACGCATGTTTTTGGGATGCGGGAGGAAACGGGAGTCCCCGGAGAAAACCCACGCAGGCATGGGGAGAAACCCCAAACCCCACAAAGGAAGGCCGGAGCCCGGGATTGAACCTTTGATGTTAGAACTGTGAAGCGGACATGCTAACCACCCGGTCAACGTGCTGCCCCGTTTAATTTCCATTTTGTTAAATGTTACAATAAGAGACTCCATATAACCTCTAATCTTTTAATTCAGCCATAGTTTAGTCTAATCATCTACTATATATGATTCTGTAACTGTTCTTAAAACTGCTAAGCTGCAGCTTGTGTGTCTCAAATTTGTTTTGAGCACTGGCAGGATGCCATCACTTTAGCAATGGGACCAATGCTAACACTGTAATACATTCATCTTGCAAAAGTCTAAATAAGTGTGGGTGTGTGAGAGATCTATGCCTTCGAGATGTGTGTGCGTGCATGATAGTGAGGTGTTGTGTAAATGCTAAAATAATGTGTCACATATGGCCACAGAAGTTGCCCGGGTTTCATCTTGAATTTCAGTGTATCCCTGTGGGGGAATGATGCCGTTACATTTGCATGAGAAAGGTTGTCAGACTAACGCTGTTTCTCATTTCTGTCTCCTATCTCCCTCGACCCATACTCAACCTCTATCTACACCCCACCACCTTCTCCAAATTCCCTCTGTGTCTACAGCTCTGATAGCCATAGGCCAGTATAGCAGCACCATAGAGACTGTGGATGCTGGCTGGTGTAAGGACATCACAGACCAGGGCGCCATGCAAATAGCAGAGAGCAGCAAATCACTACGCTACCTGGGCCTCATGAGATGCGACAAGGTAACAATATTTTGTACAAAATGACACTGTCTCCTATCACTGCTACATGGAGGAACAAGCACAGACATTACCCTGTACAGCAAACCTCTTTCTACCCACATTCCCGCAGGGTCTTAAAAGGTATTAAAATCATTAAATTTACGAATGTTGAAATAATACCTTAAAAAGTCTTGGAAAAGTATTGAATTTTCATATCTGGGTCTTAAAATTCATGATGTATGTAATTTCTCTGTGTCTCATTTCTCAAAAGTGTCATTTGTCATTTTGATTAAATAAAGTAGCCTAAATGAAACAAAGGGGCAGAGGACTAGGCTAGCCACCCATCCCTTGAAATACGGAATCGTTCCGTAATTGGGAATTAAAAGTTGCGTTCCGTATCGAACCAATATGGAACGCAGTTTATTCCGTATTTCACAATTGTCCCAAGGGGCGACCCGCGGCTGCGGCGTCGGGGAGGGGTTGGGCGGCGGTGCGCCCAGCCTATGCACGTCTGTCACACACAAACACATACCTGCGCTCATGAGTGACCACTGAGCCAACAATAATGAACAAAAAGGGCAGGAGATATTAAAGACAGCAAGATAGTTATCTGCCTGCCCGCTGCTGTCTGCCCAGCACTGCACGGCACTTCCGGGTTCGTTGCCTAGTTACCTCGCTCGCTCTGCTCAATGCACCGCCCCGTGCATTTTCAAGACAAAGATGTCTCCAAAAGCAGACGCACAGGAGTCAGGACACCCCACCTCATCCTCAAAAGAGGAAACTTCTCCAAAAAATGGATTGGCTCAATAGAGTCACTGATGATGATTATAAAGCGAACTGCAAGGCAGGCAGGAAAGTTTTTGCAGTGTCTCACGGAGGTGTAAAACAGCATGCTGCAGGGGACCGCCACAAACGGAATATAAGATCCCAGAAGAGCCTTCGTCACAATTCTTTGTACCTGAAACATCCCCTGAGCTTGATTTGGTATGTTATTATGCTCTTTTATATGGATAACATACAGGCTGTATTTATATTTACCTTCATACATCTTGCATTGATAGGAGCATAGCTGGGCTATTTCAGTTGCTACTATGGTTGATTATTTTCAGGAATGTTGATTTTTTTTTTTTTTAAACATGCATTTATTATCAATCAATATGGAATGGATTTATGTACCCATAAAGAACATCTTATTTTGTTATGCTAACTAATGCTCGTCATTTGGAATTATTCCTAATAGATTAACAGCAAATAAACACTGAATAAATAGTCCTACTGCGAATATATGCTATCTATTGATTGATTACTTGTGATACCAAAATTAAAGCAATACTTTGACATTATCGCACGCCTGCCTTCTAAATTACTGCAGCTGAGGTGACACAGCTATACCACACAGTAAAACGTGGCCAGAGCTACAATAGTGTTGACTGTGGACACAGGTTCAATCAGAAGATTTTTATGTGATTCCAAAATGGTGAAAGAAAATGACTTTGGGGAGAACAAAGCAAGAGGCATTGTTGAAACAAGTCCTGGGTTCAAAGGCAGTGGGTGATGTGCTCAAGATCTTAACGTCACCCATCCCATTCTCCATACAGACCGGTGCCTCGAATAAATTGAGCAGGAAGATGTTTCCCCTTGCTGTCCAGTACTTCAGTCCAGAGTCTGGGGTCACCAACAAAATGCTGGACTTCATAGAGAATGCAGAAGAGTCAGCTGCTGGAATTGTAGCTCTCCTGCAACATTCTCTTAAGAAATTTGGCTTGTCAATGGATCACGAGACAGGATTCAGTGCCGACAACACAAATGTTAATTACGATATCCATAACTTCGTTTTCACTAACCTGCAGAAAAAAAACAAATCAGTCTGCTGCAAGGAAACTGCCATGCCCACATAGTGCACAATACAGTTTTCACATCTAAAAATACATACATTTCTATGCATTTTAGGAGTTTTGGGGATGCCCCTATTTTTCGCCCGTAAGGCTTTGGGCGCAACTGGGGCGTCCCTTATTTCTATTTCTGAAAGGTGGACACCCTACAGAGGACCCAATTGTTTAGAACGCAACGTAGCCCTGGTTCAAAATCCTGTCCCGCCGGATTCTTGCGTGAAACCCGACAAAATGTCATGCTCTACACTACACATTTTTTTACTACACTTTTTTTTTTTTTCACTTAGCCATATATTTTATGCTAAAGAGATGGAGAAATGTAAATACAACGAAGCGTGGTTAAGTAAACAATCCTTTTGCCTTTGGCTCAAACCAGTTGATAGCAGTGTGTTCCAGGCTTTTTGCATCGTATGCAAAAAAATATTCAGCTGGATACAATGGGCATGAAGGCGCTAGAGTCCCATGCACATAACCGTCATGAGAGAAAAGAAACAAACTTCCTCCATTGCCGGCATTTTCAATCTGCCTGTATAAGACAGCCAGCTGCTCACGAGCCTGAAGAGACAGAAGCTAAAGCTGGCCAGCAAGCTGCGAAAGTACACTAGCCACTAGCTGCTAGTGCTGCATCCCAGCCCAACTAGGATTGCTAGTGGATTTGAGAGATCTACGCACATCGTTTGGGTCCAGAGCAACCATAACACCTCTGCTTTCATGGTTGAGAGTTTAAGATGATGCTCACAAATATTAATGCTAAAGAGAACACCTCTATTTGGCCTGTGGTCTGTGTCTTCGCTGTAGTGGTGTCACATGAGTAGCCTATTCAATACGCCGCATTCTTACATCAAGCACACATTCCAAATTTCCACTTTCGAGAAATAAATTGACATAAATTCACGGATTTTGTTTTTCTTTGTCAATTTTTTTTTTTTTAATGTTCTTTATTAGGCCTTGAAAAGTCTTAAATTTAACTTGAGAAAACCTGTACGAACCCTGTTTTATTTGATCCAGCTGGGATGATGAAAATAGTTGAAGAGTTCCAAAAAATCTATTATTACATGCATCGCAATTCGACACGTGACAATTCGATCACGATTCATAAAGGTTCAAAAACGATGATTTCCACTCATAACTTTTGTCAAGTTCAAAAATAGATCCTTAGGTAGACATTGTAAAATTACCCAAAAATAAGGAGAGAAGACACTCAGTTTTCTTGGCCAAGGAGAGCAAAAGAGTGACCTGACAGAGAAATGCTAGATTACGCTGTATGGCCACCAAAATTGATCTAAAGAAAAAACCCTCCTTGCTATTTTTATTTAGGGGTTTGTCCTAACACAGAAAGGGTGCCGCCCTGAGGGAGGGGGAAGCAAGCTGGAGACACCCATGTGATTTTGGTTGGATATGTGTGAGCATGTAGGTGGAACTAAGTAAGTACACGTATGTAAGCAAAGGTTCATGTAAACAATGGTCAAAATGACCCAGACACTTCAGTTATGCAACGCTGCGGCCATGGAAGATGTCCTCGGATGGAAAATTGTCCTCGAAGGTCTAGACGAAAGTCTAGACGTAAGACGCTGAAGATGTCCTAGAAGGTCTAGTTACGCAATGTTGCGGCCATGAAGCAAGGCAGTTGTCATCCCGACCCTCTTTACTCTTTGTAACACTTAAACATTATACTACAACCTAGTATAGCAAGCAATAATTATTTACTGGTTATATTAATCATTTACTGGTTATATCAATAAGAAAAATATTATTATGCAATAGTATTATGCATGTATTAGGTATGTATGAGCACAAGCAGATATTCAATCAATCAAGCAAATATTTAATCAACCCTCGATAATTAACTCAACAACTTTGACAGCCGCTCATAGCGGAACGAAATCCAAGACATGTCTGCCGCCCGAACACCGTTAGCGGACGCACGCACAACACTATGATGGATGCTCCCTTTTACTGGGAGAGAGATTTACTCTTTTTTTAAAAGACTGGAAAATAAATTTGTGTATAAACAGGCAGGCACAGCAAGGTCGCGCTTTTATGCGCAAGTTATTTTTTAGAGCAAGAGGGGAAGAGAGATAGTTCGTTGTTCATTGTCTTTCAGATGTCCAGCAGTAGTTTTAAGGCATTTCAATTGAAAAAATGTCCTGAGTGTGTTGCTAAGACCTGTGTGCGTCTATAAGAGGTGAGTACACTAATCCTCTTGTACTTTTTAGCCTTTATTGTTGTTGTTTTTGAGATATTAATAGTTAGCGCTGAGCGCTAAGATAATTAGCTAATTCGCTAACGTGTATATCATATGCAGAACGTGTAAAAACATGATTAGTTACAGCGATAACACTACAAACTTGCGAAATACTACAGAAATATGTTGTTCCACGTGCTGCCTAGGACCGACAGGTGTGTGTGCGCGTGGGCGGGCAGGGAGAGAAGAAAGTGCACTCGCTGTAATGAGTGTGTGTGTGGCGGTGTTGTTTTTTATGTGCAATAAAGTGATATAGTAATATAGTGATCAAGAGCAGTTGCGATTTCCACCTGTCACTCCAAGAGTTACACAAGGGAGGCAACACTGTGAAACAAAATATATTGGTTAAAAGATGTCTTATTTCTAAAGACACTTTGTTTGTGTCCAGAAAATGTGGAATTCATTCCACCAGTGGAAATTTTATTGTATTGTTGGGAGAAATAAGTACTCCTTTTAAAATGGTTAATGTTTTTGCACTTTCTTGTAATAAATAAATAAATAAGCAGCTTAAGGGCAGCGTTTTGTTGTCTGGTCATGTTTCCATCATTCCTGTTGAATCATAAAGATATTTTAAATAAATAATGGACATAAATTTGTTTGGCTACTTTATTAATCAGTAATGTACGATGCATCGTATCGATAATCGTGATAATAGTGATAGCCGCGGTAACCGCATAATCGTCAATACCGTGATCATCGTTCAAAAATCAAATCGTAGCACCCTGAATCGTAATCAAATCGTGGGCTGCCTAAGAAGGCACACCCCTACAAAATAGGCAACATAGAGTATTTAAAAAAACATAATTTGCATCAGTTTTACCTGCCCTTCATGCTATAAACATTAAAGCACACTTAAACCTATTAAAACACACCAAAATACGTGAGTCTTAAACTTGTGTTCAGTCTCTCAGTGTAGAGCAATGTGAGGCTATTGTATATGTACCTTTGGAGAAGAAGACTCACACAGTTCTCCAAAGAGGTCAAGCTGTTGTCACTCCATGCTGAAGTGTATCGTAAAACTGAAAAATAAAACAAAAGATTTAACTTTTTCAATACGTTGTTATTTTTACAAACCAAAGTGTTCTACCAACAGTATAACAAAAATTTAAAATGCCGTGACTGGGCTAACAGAAATGATCACGCATGTTACAGGAATTATGGAATTTCAGGCAGCTGCTCGTCTCTGTGCGGACATTGCATGTCTTGAAATGAACCTAGCAATTGGCTGGAGACCAACCCAGTGTGGGCTCTCACCCAAAGTAACCTTAATGAGACCAAGCGTGTTACAAAGTACATGGATAACTTTTTCCCTGCAAAATATAACCTGGAGAACAACACACAAAACAGCTACAAATTAGGTTTTGGCAATTTGAAAATTTTTAAAATATACCATTTATGAAAAAATGACTTTGATCTTTTTTTAATTTTTTTTTTTTTTTTTAATCCCATCTTCTTGATCTCATTTGGCACCCTACTCATCAAACAATAGTGTGAAAAACTGTACCACTGGCTTTGTTGTTTTAATGAGTTGTCCACAGCATTCATTTACACATGGTAAATTTATGCAGTTAGCAGGATTATGCAAAAAAAAAAAAAAAAAAAAAAAATCAAAACAGTGTCCGAAAAATGTTAACCAAGAAAGAACCTATTAAAATATGGCGAGGAGGTGGCTAACGGTACGGACACTGACATTAAAAAAGAGTTTAGAGCATCAACAAAACCACCACTACTATGGAATTCAAATGATCAGGATGTGCACAATCTCACAACAAATATGTTTATTATTTTGTATTTTCACCATAAGAAAGAATAGAATAGAAAATTTATTTGCCATTTGAGTTTATACGCTTTACAAAGGTCGCTAACACTATTTTCCTGTGGGACATGGTTAATATTCACTTGTAAGTGAAAATAATTGGGATGCACTTCGATACAAATTGAGGCAATGAGAATGAGGATCATCTGTTGATGCAAGATGCTCGTAAGCACCCTAGCGGGACGCCGACACAATTACACAAACAAAGAGAAAAACAGAGCTTGCATGCCACCTGGCTGGATGCTGAGGCACTCGGACACACCAAGCGAGAAAGAGGTTTTCCTGCTGCTCACATTGTGAAAATAGCTGACGATGCTTGTAAAAACATTCGTAAGTTGAGGTGCTCGTATCATGATGGTCCACCGTAGTAAATATTGTTAATACATCTCTTGGCAGTTTTGAAAATTTCCCTTTTGTGTCTGGTTGGTGTATATGGTCATGAATCATTGCTAGAACTGCATATTACAGTATACTTTTGCGTAACAGCCCAATAAACAATACCTAAGTTTGAAGCTTAAACTTTGGATCAGAAATACGGGGGTGAAATCATATTGGGTCTTTCCTCTATTAAAATTAATTTAAAAAAAACTCACAATAGGTAACATTATCCTGTAAAGAGGATATGTCAATTTTTGCAAAACGATCCACTTTTTGTGTGGATGCATACACTTCCAGCATGAGTGTGACATAGAAAACACAAAGAAATGAATAGCTGTTCTGAGCTTTGTAATGAGCGGACATATACTGAATACTACCCTTGTGCAAGTAAACCATCATGTGCTCAGTACAAGAGCTTATTGAGTAAACTTCATTCTTACAGTGCTTTTCACAAATCTACAGCACAAAGTGCTTCAACAAAATAGCTTACATAAATCGAACTTTAGTTTTTTGTTGCTGTGATAGAGGCATCTTGTTTTTTGGAAGGACTTTATTAGCCTGTGTGGTTTAAGTAGACGTTCCTGAGGAAGAATACAGTGCGGGAGTGAAGATGACTTAAAACAGAGTCCTCTTATAAGATTGGGAACTAATTTTAAACGGTATTATCTGTGGCACTGCCTTGAGGTTGACCCCGTGGATTGCTCTGATAAACATGTCCACTCCGTGATCGTTAAATGAGACAAGGACATCGGTCGCATCCAATTTATCTATTTATATCACAATAAAATTAAAAGAATGAGGGTCCGGCAGTGAGCTGGTGTTTAAGGTCTGAGTGGTGAAGCGGTGTGCTCGGTTCACGTTATTACAGATAGAAATGTGTATCTATCATATTTATCTTGGGGTAATAAAGACAAACTGCATTACATAGCAAGTGATTACTTAGATTCCATTTTCATTTACTTCCCTCGTGCTCGGCCAACTGCGTGACCCAACAATCAATATTTTCAGCCACGCTAAAAAAAAAAATCTCTTCTTGCTCGACCGACATCTTTGGCAGAGCAACAAAGTCTCCTTGTTTCTTTCCAATCTGAGCATAAGTGTGCCCGTGTCCCTCAGCTCTTATTTACCTGTGTAGTTGCCTTCCCATGGTACTTGTAATGTAGCCTGGAGGAGGGAAAGATAAACGATTACGTTCCCTATGCTCTGAGGGGGGAATTTGGGGATGACACGGCTAAGCAAAGCGGTAATTGGCGCTATTAGAGTAGTAATGGAGTGTGAATTGAGCAGGGAAAAGAGTTTGATAGTTTCCAAGGTCAGGTATGTTAGCATCTCCAAATTACCGAATGAATTAAGTGTATGATTGCCCCCCTCACCCAGTATTTCAACTCTTGCACAAACTAAAATACAGTTCAGCATTATAACCAAGGCTATAATACTGGAGAAGGCTGACCTGTGTGGGAAAAGATCAGCCCAATTGTCTTGTAGGATTGCAGTATGTTGAGGGAGCTTTAGTGGAAAGTTTGAGGAGAGAGGAGGCCAAACTGCTGTTCTCTCATGTTGGCAAACAAATAAACAGAATTGGCTTGTTGTTAAAGTGAGGTCACCCTGAGAGTTAAGCGTTAGAGACCAAATAAAAGAGGTAAATGGGTGCGAACTATAGTCCGAGCGATGAGGGAACTCTGCCTTTGTCTTTAACTCCTACTCTCATCCGTCGATCCCTCACTGTTCCACCTCCTGCTCTCACTTTATGCAGCCCCCCGCCCGCCTATTTTCCATGTTGCCATTAACTTTAACTTTTGTCTCAGCAAATGTTGGAGGTCTGTTTTTACATTTACGGCATTTGTATGATTTAATACTGACTTTTTAATATTCAATGTCAAGCCAACTGATTTTTTTATCAGAATTAAAATAGTCTGTTAAGAAAAGCGTAAGAGTACTGAATTATTAATTCTTTTTTTTTCCGATCACACTGAGGATGTTTCTTTAATCAGAAGGAAGCTTTTAATGGAAATGATTGGTTGTTAGTCTCTGTCAACACCTGAGCTGCCGGCTGCCACAAACTTTTATTTGAATAGTAGCTTTATAAATGATAATTTATAAATTTGGGTTGAATTTAGCTACTAAGAAAAACAACAATGTTCAAACAATTTTATTCATACTCAATCGTTAGCCAGAGTTACAAATGTACATCCATGCCATCATTGTCAGAAAATAGTCTGCCCTAACATTTCAAATGGGTTTGTACAAAATGCCAGTTGGAACATGTTGTTCACTTTATCAGTGGATCACAGCAGAGACATGTCCGATCCAATGGTGAGGCTAGCTAATCTCATCTCTGCACTTAATTTCCTTCTGGGAAAAGCACTGAAGCTGCCGGCTTGCTCTCCGTTCCACAAGGTTCTCATGGAATGAGTCTTGTGCAAATTATGTAACATTACATTTATCTCAGCCACAGTGTCTCTTATTCATGTTGTCAAATCAATGTGCCCCCCCCCCCCCCACTTGTTTAAGTCACCCTTACCTAAAATAAGTGAGGCCTAGCTCCACGTAGGCGTTCCATTTGTCTTTTCTCTTTACAGCCCTGTGGTATGCATAAATAACCAGTTTGTAATGCCAGCAGTTTCCCTCCCGTAAATTTTATATTTCCTGGAAGCTCTAATGTTAGATTATATGATTAAACATAGTCGAAGGAAGGCCAGAAAAAAAAGCTGCCTCAATTCAGAAAATGTATTTAAAATCTAAAAGGCATTAGATTTAGATACAATGTTGGATACAGTAGGATTGAACGCAGGATGCAGGTTGTAATTTGTCCAATATATGATCAGGAAACAAATTGGGAAGCACACATTTGTTTAGCTCAGCACACTTGAAGAAGCATCTCAATATTTATCCATCTACCTTAATGTCAAAACCAACTAAATGTAAGGGACCTTAAGCAATATCAACCTACAGACCAAGTGCTTGCGCTGCGAAAGTAATTTTTTAAATTCACTTACAGGACTTGCAGCAACTTTGTCTGACAGAGAGATATTTCTTATAGCAGCAATTTTGACAGTGTTTGGGAAATATTGCAAATAATCCCAAACTAAAGTTTTTCTATGCTTGGTTTCCTGTCAGGAAGGATATGTAGCAAGGATATAGGACAAGTCAATGCAATGTATTAAAAGAAAAAAAAAACTGGCTCAGAATGGAACAAAGTCACAAAAACAAACTCAGCGTTTCACAGGCAAGTTAGACTGAATTTATAGCAAGTTTGGAGTGGCCCCTGCAGTCTCTCTTGCATTTTCCCTCCCGCCTTAAGTGGAGTTGAGTTTCGGAGTGGGTCCTGTCAGTCTTAGACAAACACAATCTTGCGATAACCTTGACGCGCTCTGCCGACAAGCCAAGTCAGCTCCTTGCCTCGGACTACCCCCAAATTTGTTTGGAATTGTCAAATCGCAGGGAATTTTAATGCACTAGCTGAATGTCACAAGACCTCGAGAGTGTAGAATTCATTTAGGAACTGCTAACAGGATCCAGCTGGCGCTCCTGGTGTGGAGCAGTGTGAAGGATCGATTTTCAACCGTCACAGTTTGTACAAACGTGCTTCCGTACTGTATGTTTTTCTGTCAGGCAGTGGGAATTGTGTGGACTCATATGAGGAATTAGATTTTTTTCCCTCCTCGTCCTCTATTCAACATTGACCTAGTACAAGCCACAAGTCTATTTGATTGTCAGAATATGTTCCTAATACATCTCTCGACTTGCATTAGTTAACCATATATGGTCTTAACATAGCACCATGTGCGCAGCTCATGTTTTTCTTGTACCCCCCGCACGTCTGTCCGAATGATTACCTTTTGTGCTACACCGTGCACAAATGCAACATTTCTGTGTTCAACCGTGTGAGGAATTTGTGTTATTTGCTGTGAACACAGCTCATAATGGAGCATTGAAATCAGAACCCCCACCCTGCAGGCTTCTGCACATGGCAAGCTCCGCCTGCCTCCGATGATTACACCTCTGCCTCCAGGGCCCCAGCCACCATTCACTGACAAGAATGCCATTGATCCACCCGAAAAAATCAAATAAATTAATTTTGTCTACTTGCAGCTGTAAATTGGTCTCGGTCTTTTGATGTCATTCAACTAAAAGGCTTCAGAAAAAGAGCCTTAATGTTCTGGAAAATAGATTTTTTTTTTCCTTTTTCTTTTTGCTCAGCAGTGCACCATATGTTAGTGTGTCTGAGTTAAATGTTTGGTCTTTTGTGTAGGCGGAATTCATCTTTCCACACTTCTACATGCACACGTGAACTTGAGATGTGTTTCTGTCTCAACTATACCTTTGAGTGCAAGGATACATTGTGCTGGCGTCAGAGGTTATTATTTCAAGATTAGCTCATCGGACTGGGGGAGACACAGTTATATGTCAAGATGGTAAATTGCTAGAAAGGCTAATGTAGCATTTAAGACTTCTTTGGCTACCACAGAGCCGAGATATGTCAACTTACAATGACACATATCCAACAGGTTTGGCTGAATTTCTACAAAAGTCACATTGATTGCAGGCCAAACCTTTAAATTCTGTCATCGCACTCCACAAATTGACACAGTTTGTTTTATATATCTCAAGGTGCGTGTTAAAGAAATATTTCAAACTATATCACAGTGTCTGAAACATTGTTTTCTCATAAAACCTCTCTGTGTAAAATTGGAACTGCGTGGCCAAAGAAAGTTCATTTTACTCCAGACAGAAATAGATGTGCTGAATGTATTCCAAGATTCGATGAACAAATGACAGATTGACTATTTTAATTTTGAATAGTATTACATTTTTGGCATCCACATGGTAGGTTGAGCTCAAGAGTTTGTTTGTTTTGTGAAACTATACAAGGAGTATCCAAACTACAGTATTTCACAAAGGGCTGTCGTTGGTGCAGGTTTTCATTTCAACAGATCAAGAGAACATCTTTTCACCAATCTGTTGTTTTACAGTACTATAGTAATTAGGTGATTGCATTAAGGTGCTGCTTGTTTTAGCAGAAAACCTCATTGGTTAAAATTAGTGTTGCACCGATACCATTTTTTGGCCCTGATACCGATACCGATACCTGGCTGTGCAGTATCGGCCGATACCGATACCGCCGATACCATACCGATACCACCCCGTTTATATATATATATATATATAAACTCCCCCCCCCCCCCCCCAACAAAAGAGCTACATGATTGGATGTGAAATCATTGCTATCAAGGCTTTGTCAGGCTTTTGCTTACCTTTGCAAAATAGGAAAAAGACTGGTACAAAGTATAATACTAGCCCAACAGTAAGAAAGTAAAAATAAGTTTATAATGATAAACTCTGAATGAACTAAGTAAACTTTTTTTAAACCTCTCAATGGCCAAACAGTGCAACTTTCATGAAATTATTGTCACATTCTGCTGCTGGTTAGATTGTGTTTTGTTATTTTTTGTTTGCAATCATTAAACCCTTGTACGTATCCCCCGCTTGTTGTCCGCTTCGAGGTCCAACCTTGTTTCCGCATTTGCGTACACTAACAATTATAAGTAATAATAATTGACGACAGCATCCCCCGTCTCTCTATTAGCCTCCTTTTTTCGGCAGGGGGGGTCCCTTATTTCAATTTCTGAAAGGTGGCAACCCTACTTTGGAAACAGTTCCCAAATTACTGCAGCATTTCTTTAAGTAAAAGACAAAGTAAAGATGACGTAGTGAACTGACCAGAGATTGTTGCACCTGTCCAGCGCCCTTCCTCTGGATAGCAGTCCTGCTCTTGCAGGCTCAAACTCGTTGTGTTAGTTCACGTTTCGTCTTCAAATGTTTTATCAGGTTCGAGGTATTGAAACTGGCCGATTTAACTCCACATCTCGAAACTTTCAGGCCGCAAATCTTACATGCAGCTATTGATTTTAATTGACGGGATTTCTATTTTGAAATATTTCCCGACCGCCGCCATGTCGGCGCCGCCAAGCGGCCTTGTCATTAGTCAGAAGTGGCTATTGGCCCGTTCTCATTGGTCTGGAGCAGGCCAATAGCGATAGCTGCTTGGTGTTCACGTGTCATCACACAACACAGAGACAAAGTGTAGTGAGCGCCAGGAGAAAAAAAAAGGCTGCGGTCAAATGTTATAATAATGGACCGGTAAATGGTATCGGCGCCATTTTTGTTGGTACTTGCCGATACCAATACCACCATTTTGGGCCGGATCGGCGCCCCCTGCCGATACTAGTATCGGTATCGGTGCATCTTTAGTTAAAATGCCTGCAGTGGATCAGTTGGTACAAAAACCTTGGGTGGACAAACATTCTGAAATTGGGAGCCATTAGAAGCCAGTCAAATCACAATTTAGAACAGTAACATACATTGCACAAACTTGACAAATGATCACTTTATCTTGCTAGAGTCCGTAAGAGTCTAAATACAATTCCCTCAAACAAAGTCTCTTTGCTCTTCTTGATATAATATGCCTTGTTACAAAACTGATGTTATGCTAAGACAAGATTTAGGACCTCCATTGTTTACAAAGAGTACTTTATTGTTTATTAATGTATTCATTTATATTTACAGCCAGAAAACTGTGTTACCTACTGCAATCATATCCGTTTAAGGCTTGGCCTGACGGTTTTGTGAGATATACAGTACTGTACCTCTTTTCTGGTTAATCCTGCTGCTTTAGAAAGCAAATCAATAAGTCCTCTCAAATCCAAAAACATGACATTATGGTACCTCTTCGACTTTAGGTAGCAAAAGATCTTGGAGGGGAAGATGCAGTTGTTGAAAACCATGAATGCTTCACCAATTTCTTTGTATTCAAAGATATAAATTAATACACAGATTATGAATACTACATACAAATAAAAAATGTTTTTAATATAGAAACTCACTTGGCATTTTAACTTGTTAGAGTTTTCAAACATTAAAGTTTTCGTATTATGAAATATGTGACGGAATAATTAGAGTACATTGTTTTCAAGTTGTGAGTTGGGGTCAAACAACCTCCTTGATCGCATAGTTGAACTTATATCCAATGAAAATGATTTGTATCACGTTACTTTATGATGATAAAAGGTTGAGATTCTGAAGCAGACAACTGTATATGAGTTTGTTTTCTCTTCTGGCTATTCTGAGAACACATGTAGCCATCATTGTCTCATGATGTATCACTTGGGGGATTTTGATCTCATTCGGCTTCAGGTCACGTTTTCTCTCGTAATGTTTTTGCAGCTTGCACATATGTACTGAAATGATATTTGTTTTTCACATATCTTCTTTCCCTTTGCTGTCAGTGTCTTCTGCTCCCCTTCTTCTGCTTGTCAACTTTCACTCCTCTGTTCACTCTCATTCTTTTAACACTCTCCCTTGCCTTTACACCCCCACATTTTCCACTACTTCATTAGAGTTAAAACAAATGGGCAGCTCAGGTTAGGAACGAGAATGGTGAAAACCTGCGGAGTCAGCTTCAATGTAGACTTGTAAACTAATGACTCTGACTGGGGTGAGACCGATCAGGGACAGGACTATGAGTTGTCACCATAATGGGGTTGATGAAGGAGGGAGATACAAAGTCAAATGAGGGGGCAAAAGGAGTGGGCTAAATGCAGGAATCAAGAGAAAATACAATGTAGTAAGGGGGAAGGATTGAGTATGAGCTGTCTCTTCCCCACTAAAGTGTTTTGCGTAAGCAGTTTGAAAGTACCTGAACGCAGGCCGAGCAGTGTTTTGGGAACAGGTATGAGCATATCTGCCCTCCTTTCCTTTCCCAGATGGGGAACCAGACAGACCTTGTTAAAAGAGCGGACATCCCAATCAATATAGTTGTTCCAGTGGAGCATCCAGCTGCCAGGGACTCTACACAGATAGGCACGGCATAGCAATTTGCAGACATAAACAAGGGCCTAATTGTTCGGGGCCTGGAGGTTTGTAGTGAGGAAAACAAAGATGAAGCATTGTGAAGAGTTAGAAGCCATTTCAACTCTCGTTTAGGAAATGAGAGTTAGGTGAAACTTTCTTTGATGAGTGTTGTTATTGTGAACAGCAGGGGTGCGGAGTATTAGGCCCCGTGAAACAAAGGGAATTAGAGCAAAGGTAGTGAATGCAGAGGATGGGCTTCTCAGTTTTCTATTTTCCGCTCTTTCGGCAGACCTTATGTTCACAGCTTGAAGTGGTCATTTGCCATTTATGATTTTCAATGTAATCTTTGGGTTTCATCTTGTACAGAGGAACTGTATTGATTGTCAGTCGTTACTGAAGCCTTCTCCTAATCATCTATTCATCATTCATTTCCAAAGGGCAAGCAAAGGGAGGTGGTGGTGGTGGTGGGGGGATTAAGTGTGACGCAGGGAATTTCAGAATTGTCTTTCAACAAATAATGACCACAACCTCGCTTGACCCACATGCACACCCGTATGATAAATTTACGGCATTTCTATCTCCTACTATGCAAGGACAATCAAGGATGTTAAGATTTTTGTTTCCATCCACATCATTTATTCATTCAGTTATGTTCTTTTTCATCTTAGGCACCTCATTTTCTTCTTCGCCAATTGCTGTATACTCATCTCCACAGAGGCTGATATAATCTCATGGAGTCATGGCCAGAAAGGAGACACGGCTCAGTGTGGTTGTGATTCTTGCCAATCTCAATTTGGTTCTGGGCAATAACTAAAGTTTGCCTTTTTGCAGACGAGGCAGCGGCAACCGTAGACTACGAGTGTCGTGTCCTACTGCGCGGGTGATGAATTAGCTTTTTAATGCTGATGGCCATCCCAGTCCCGCCCTAGAAACAGTGTCTTTACATATTTTATACATCCAGGGGTGCTTTGAAAAACTTTTGGGGCAAGAAACTAGTCAGCCTTCATTTTAATTCCTTGCATTATGAATGGCTGTCCAGAGGGCGAAAAAACGTGTGTGCAAAAAAATATGTAACTATTGTACTCTACTTTAACGCCTATGAATGAGAGCATGAATGCAAGACTTGAGTTCCTTTTTTTCGTTTGATCAACTTGCATTCATCAGGAAGACTCATCAAAATATTGACACAATAATGATTGCTCACCACCTTGTTTTAACTTTGACTGGTCCAATCTAATCAAAGGTCTCCTCCCTCTAAAGAGACACCATGAATTTTTTATCATGGCGTCTCTTTGTAAGGCGAGGGTCGATTTGTCCTTGTTCTTTATTTACTCTGGAGAACGAGCAAGCCCTTAGAGCTAGAAATTAAACAGTAGCTCTATTGTGATTGTCTTTAAGAAATTCCATTTGTGTCCAAACTCAGTGAGTCGCCATGAAATTTTGCCCATGTAGCACCATTTTATGTCCAATCTTAGTTTATTGCATTCAACAGTCTGGTCATGACCTTGCTGTGGGCCCAAACACATCAGTATCTAAATCCAAAAGTATCCATATGTTAAGACACCTTCCTGTTCTTTTTTAATGTTGCTGTGCACTGACATACATCTTTTTCACTCAGTTGTACTTTTACAACAATTTAGTATGTCCGTACTTATTATTGTGTAATCATAAGCTCCAAATTCTGTTATGAAATGTTAAACCCAGTTGAAACAAGTCTGGGCAAAACAAACCTTATGTCAGCATGGACATGTATAAATGGGAACTGACAGCAATCAGATGGTTGGTTTTGGTTAATAGAAGCCAAATGGACTTATCACAACCTCCTCTTTGTCATGCATGACATCATGCGCCCACATGTGAAAGAGTAGTTTTCTTGATTTTGGCATGTATTTTGGGGATGTTTAGATGAAGAATGTAGTGCCCCTGGTGTGTTTCAAAAAACAATCAACCTATTTTTATGCCACACTAAATATTAGCATCAGCTTTGGCACATGTAAATATTTCATAAAGCTGTCGTTGATTTTTACCTGGTTCATTGTTTAAGACTCAGGCTATTAATGCAGTTTTTATGCAACAATTTTGCACAAACTCTGAAAGAGACAATCATTTTAAACTGTTATTACCATTATGGCATTTTCTTTGAGAGGTCCAATTTAATGAGGGATTGGACCTTGCTTTTGCCACATTATAGCCCTTTTGTTTTCTTAATCAAATGTGGTGAGTTTACAAACATGTGCTCCTGGAGCTCTTTCTTCCACCGTTTTCAGCTCAGCCTCTCTTTCTGTTTTGTCGGTCAACTGATATCTGATGTTGTGCAGGTCTGTAGGCAAGAGGTGTAACAGATCTTAATTGTCTCAAGCAGCACCTGACCCGCTTTTTAACAGTACATGCACAGCCTTATCAAAATCAAAGCACTTTCTTTCTTTTGACCAGTCACTAATAATTTGGAAAGTCTTAAACATGGGTTTTTCCTCTTACCAGTTTATAGAAATCTATAAATTGGACTTATTTAAAGCCAGACAGGTAATGAAGTTATCATGCAAAATGTTCTTTGTAAACAGCCTTATTAAACATTTACCTTCAATTGCATTTACTGGTTGACAAATGCACTCTGCATTGAAGTACGCATTGGCCGAGAGGAGTAATTTTCTCTCATGGGGCTAGCAATGGCTGCTAGGTGTCAAGAATATGAACTGTAACAAAAGTATTCCATTGTACCCGAGCCAGTGCAGTTGAACACTGGGAACAGGGTGGAACAAAATGTTTTAGTGGAAGTTTGACCTTAATGAGATAGGAGTGTTTTTTATGCCTGTTATTGTTCAATGATGAGCAAAATGGAGTTCAGAGCCTTCTAAAGGCCCATGTTGCACTGAAAATGAAAAAAAAAAAAAGACACGGCTTTGGTCTTTATGTAAACTTATGAGACTATTCTTAGCTCAATAGAACCTCTGCCAGAAAGAGATGTCTAATGAACACATTGGATTCAGTAAGAGAAGAGACCTTGACACTGAGGTTGCATCTCTGCATGTGGTCATAGCTTGTGATTAACCCTTCAGCCCACCACAGAAACCAGTTGCAATTGTAATTTTCATATAAAACAAGTGGTCCTGAGTGCTAATGTAAAGAATGCCACCTTCTGTATTGTCACAGGGGAAAATGTGCTCTACGAACAAGATTCTACCAAAAAGCCAATTTTGCAAACGGGGCAATAATAAAGTTGAACTACATCAATATCAATAGCAACTGCACAGCTGTTTCTACTATATAGGCATATTTTTGTTCTCATAATAAAATTACAATTTAGAACAGTTCAATTTGTGCTTGAAATGTTTCTCTTTCAATAAATGTGGTTTACCACACAGCCTTATGTAACATTATAAGTATACATTTGTATTGAACAGCAGTCTTTGCTATTACTGTTGTATGTAAACACAATAATAAATGCAAACAGGGCCAAGCCAGTTGGAAAACCACTTTTCACCTCCCCGGTCAAGACTCAAATCTTAATTCCTTACCTTCTGTTTCCTCAACTCTTTCAATCTTTCAGCATAACTTACAGTAGTGGGAGGGTGGCTGATACGGTATGCAACTTTGTGATTATGTATCCGATTATCAATATAGGATCGTTTTTTCTTTTTCCCAATGAGAATGTAAACTGCTGTTACATTAGTCAGCTTTTTGACATATTTCACTGCAGCACCCATCCAGGAAATGTCCGCTGCTAAATTTAGATTTTATGTAGTGATTGAGTGCATCTACACCAGGAGGCGTCTTAAGAGAACTATAATTCGAGGGAAGAGGTTGCTTATGAGAGGCGTCCATCACCTTGAAAGAAGATAGAAGTGCACTTTTCACATACCAGACCTTGATAAGTCTTTTTTGTTTCCATGCTTCTCTCTTGCCATCTTGTAAACTCTGACAGCATCACATTACCCATCAGAACACATTACGCCACACTCAGATCTACATGCAGCATCTTTCAAGTTAAAATGGGGAGAAAATATCATAAGTATAGGCCTCGCTCCAGATAACTGCGGCTCGGTTCCCAGATGCCTGAGTCGGGATCTGCTGTATCATGTGTCTTTCCTTCAGACTTGGCAGCAGCTTTTGAAGGACTATGTATACTATTGGATCAAAATAAAATAGCCGTCAGAGACATTCACCAGAGACCCTTCTTACTTTGGTTTAAAGCTCAACGTTGCCAAGCAACAAAATATCACTGAGTGCACTTTTGCCTGGTAACAAAATCGTAAAGAATCAGCTGAGTCATCGTTTACAAAGCAATTCTGTGCAAGACAACGCCAGCCTGTGCCACACAGAAACATCAGTATTTTTCTTAATAACCTTCACATCTCAACAAAATTAGCTTTTGACTGCAAATACTAAGCGTCAGATCTTTTAATGCATACCACTAAGTCATTGTTAATATTCACCCATAACATATCAAGTGGCTTGAGATATTTAATGAAGTGGAAAGAAGAAAAGTTTGCAAAGGCAAGCTCTCCTACAATAGTTTCAGTAGTTCCATGGCTTTTTGCAAAACATTCAGCAATGTCATCAGTAAGATTTTCTCTGATGAACTCCTTAGATCTAGCACTGTTTCCAAGATATAAATATAGAGTACCGGCCAAACGTTTGGACCCACCTTCTCATTTGTGCTTATTCTTAATTTTCATGACTATTTACATTCTAAATTCTCACTGAAGGTAATAAAACCATGAATGAACATGTGTTGGATTATGTACTTAAGGTGAAATAACTGGAAACGGATATAATATTCTAGTATCTTGAAAGTAATCACCCTTTGTTCTGATTACTTTTTTTGCACACTCTTGCCATTCTGTTGATGAGCTTTAAGAGGGAGTCACCTTAAATGGTTTTTGACTTCACAGGTATGCTTTTTCAGATTTAATTAGTGGAATTTATTGCTTTATCAATGGGGTTGGGACCTTAATTTGTCTTGCATTGAATGAGCTGTGTACAAACTTTTGGCCTGGACTAATATATATATTAGTCTTACTCAAAATATTAGCATATTGTGATAAAGTTCATTATTTTCTGTAATGTACTGATAAACATTAGACTTTCATATATATATATTTATTGTTTATATATATATAGATTCATTACACACAATTGAAGTAGTTCAAGCCTTTTATTGTTTTAATATTGATGTTTTTGCCAAAAAAGTCAAGAAAAGCCATAAATCCTTTTCTAAAAAAATTAGCATATCATGAAAAGGCACTCTAAAGAAGCTACTAACCTAATCATCCGAATCAACAAATTAACTCAAAACACCAGCGAAAGATTCCTGAGGCTTTTAAAAACTCCCAGTCTGGTTCATTACTCAAAACTTTATTAATTCATCTACTGTTTCTGACTGTGTATCATATTGACTGTGCAAAGCCCTTTGAAACAACATTGTTGTGATATAGGGCTATACAAATAAAATAAAATTGAATTGAATTGAATTAAATTTAATTGAAAACCACAATCATGGGCAAGACTGCCGACTTGACTGCTGTCCAGAAGGCCATCATTGACACCCTCAAGCAAGAGGCTAAGACACAGAAAGAAATTTCTGAGCGGATAGGCTGTTCCCAGAGTGCTATATCAAGGCACCTCAGTAGGAAGTCTATGGGAAGGAAAAAGTGTGACAGGAAACGCTACACAACCAGAAGAGGTGCCCGCACCCTGAGAAAGACTGTGGAGAAGGGCCAATTCCGGACCTTGGGGGACCTGCAGAAACAATGTACTGAGTCTGGAGTAGAAACATCCAGAGCCACCGTGCACAGGCGTGTGCTGGAAATGGGCTACAGGTGCCGCATTCCCCAGGTCAAGCCACTTTTGAATCTGAAACAGCGGCAGAAGCGCGTGAACTGGGCTACAGAGAAGCAGCACTGGACTGTTGCTCAATGGTCCAAAGTACTTTTTTCAGATAAAAACAAATTTTGCATGTCATTCGGAAATCAATGTGCCAGAGTTTGGAGGAAGATTGGGGAGAAGGAAATGCTCAAAATGCTTGAAGTCCAGTGTCAAGTACCCACAGTCAGTGATGGTCTGAGGTGCCATGTCAGCTGCTGGTGTTGGTCTACTGTGTTTTATTAAGGGCAGGGTCATGGCAGCTGGCTATCAGGAGATTTTGGATCACTTCATGCTTCCATCTGTTGAAAAGCTTTATGGAGATGAAGATTTCATTTTTCAGCACGACCTGGCACCTGCTCACAGTGCCAAAACCACTGGTAAATGGTTTACTGACCATGGCATTACTGTGCTCAATTGGCCTGCCAACTCTCCTGACCTGAACCCCATAGAGAATCTGTGGGATATTGTGAAGAGAAATTTGAGCGACACCAGACCCAACACTGTGAATGAGCTTAAGGCCACTATCGAAGCATCCTGGGCCTCCATAACACCTCAGCAGTGCCACAGGCTGAATGCCTCCATGCCACGCAGCATTGAAGCAGTCATTTCTGCAAAAGGATTCCCGACCAAGTATTGAGTGCATAGCATATATAATTAATTGAAGGTTGACTTCTTTTGTATAAAAAAAACACATTTTTTTAATTGGTCAGATGAAATATGCTAATTTTTTTAGATAGAGATTTTTGGGTTTTCTTGATTTTTTTTGCCAAAATCATCAATATTAAAACAATAAAAGGCTTGAACTTCTTTAGTTGTGTGTAATGAATCTAAAATATTTGAAAGTCTAATGTTTATCAGTACATTACAGAAAATAATGAACTTTATCACAATATGCTATTTTTTTAGAAGGACTGGCAAATATTTATATGTACACATACTTTGAATAGGTTTTTGCACACTCTTAGCATTCTCTCGATGAGCTTCAAGAGGTAGTCACCTAAAATGGTTTTCACTTCACAGATATCAGGGTTAATTAGTGGAATTTCTTGCTTTATCAATAGGGTGGGGACCATCATTTGTGTTGCATTGAAAAAGTCTGTGCTGTATATATATTTTGTAAGTGTAGACAGAAATCACCAGGGTGTGACATGGTTATTTTTTCAGATTTGTGTTTTAGCATTATATCACTTTCATCAACATTTCATCAATGTGATCCAGCCACAACAATAAAAGTAATTTGCAACCAGCACTTAGTGAAATGATTCTGAGTAATGATTGGGAGACGTTTAGTGGGAGTCGTGTTTGCAATGAACATTAATAAATGTTATGGTCTCCCATCAGTTTGACATGTCAATTCTTCATATGTGTTTTAATTGTAGCAAATTCCTAATTAACAAGCCACGGAGGGTTTCAGGACCATCGTGTAATATGTTATGACGGCAATCAGGGTTTTGTCATGTGAGCTGCTGATGAGGCTCAGCCAATTGCCATAATAAGCGAAACCCTTTTGACTGCCATTAAAATTCTGCTTTCGCCTTAATTGTGTTTCTTTTCCAAATCTCAATTGCTGCATCATGATAAAGACAGTTGTCGTATTTGATTAATGCGATGCTATTTGTTCCACATTAATGTCAAACTTGGTGAAAGTTCAAGACACCTCAATCGGAATCCAAAAGTTGGAAAGAAAACCCTTAATTATTCATTGTTGAAATGTATTATAAGTTGTTCCAGACACCCCCCCCCCCATCCACCCCAAGCACACACACACACACACACTTGACGCATGATAATGACATCTTGCGTCTTGAAAATCAATAAGGTTCTGGTTTTAATAAAAGTTTGAACATCAGCAAAAAGCAAACATTTGACCTTAGCTACCTCGCTGATTGCAGTGTAAAATTACTTAGAATCGATAAGAATCCTGGTATGAAAAGTGCTTTAAATAACAATGCAGAATTTATAGGTTTCAATAGCCACATTTATTGTCAACAAAATCTGCTCAATGGATTCCATTCACAATCTAAAGGTTGTCAATACTTTGTCCATTAAAACAAAATGAGATCGTCTTACCTCATCACCAAATTGCATTTTTGCTCATCCTCAAGACAAAGTGGAAGGACGAAGCAGTGCAGTTCTAGTCAGGAATGCAGTAATACATCATAAGGGATCATTTTCAGAATAAGAATGTTAACATAAATATGTCATTTGCCAAGGTGCTGGAAAGTCTTGAAATTTAATCTGATAATTGCTTGAATTCAACATTGGAAAGGGTGTCTAAACCCTGCTGACAGTAGACAGAAGGTATGCAGCTGTCATTTTCTTTTTGGCATGTGTTCTTCACATTCAGTACATCTAAGCACTCAGACTATCGGAATAAATAATGGCACATGACCCTTGGCATTTTGATAATTCTCGTCGGTCTGTTAATTCCCTTTTTGGTTGTCTTTGACCTGAATATCCTGATATTTTAGTGATAGCTATTTTTTGTGTTACCGGCTGTCACTTGGTCGACTTTGTTACAAGACAAACCACATTTGAAGTAAATTTCCTTGTAGCTTGATAAGGAGAGCCATCAACACTTAAGTACTTTCAGTTGCTTATTAAATGACACCATTGAAAACAAATACAAAATGAGAACACTGGCAAGGAGATGTTGGCTGCATCTCACACCCAGACACACTGAACTAACCTAGCCAACACGTATTCACATCACCCAACGCTACGTATAGTAATTGCTCTCATTGTTTCTCTCATGTTTCTTTACACGTTTTATTAAGTTTTTGTACTAATTTTTCATAATTAAAACATTTTTCATAATTTAAAATTTGTAACAAAATTGGTGATTCTTTTTTCGGTGGTGGTGGCAGGATCACATCAATTGAATTTTACTTCATTTGATTGTGAGGGCTAATTTAATATCCAATTATATCAAGTTACAACTAGTCACAGAACAAATTAAGTGAATGTCACGCTGTGTTTTTCTTCCTCTACAGTCAAAAGAAAACTAGCGTGATGTTCTTACACCTTCTCTGACTCGTAATCACTTCTGGTATTTGGCCCGTGTCCTTCATTTAGCTTACATCTTGTTAGAGTGTCAAATGCCTTCCTAATTATTTTGTTAAGCAGTTCCGATGAAATGAATAGTTTTTCACTGTGAGCTTTTGGGATGGTTAGAAAATTTTGTGCGGGTCTTTGGTAACAACGAATGACTGTGCTCAACATGTGTGTGAGTGTTTATACATCATTTCCTCTGGAAAGTGTCACGCTCGCGGGTGGGCAGGGTTTGGTTCTGGGTGGGTTATGGCTAACCTCTCGAGGTCTCCAGGGTTACTGTGACTCTGCTCTTTGTCAGCTTCTCACAGTGTTCCTCCCTCTTGCTGATTTTCTGACTGGCACTGAGCTGGTGTGCTGATTTTTAGCTGATGTGTGCAATAAGCTTTCATTAAAACCATACTACGAAGCTTTTTGCTGCACATTGTGTAACTGGGACCTGAATCTTGTTAAGAATGTCTTTTGGCGAGTAACTGATGAACAAACTAGTTGAGAATGAATCATCAGAACATCTGCTTCTTGCAGCCAAGTAGTTCACTACTTTGCCTCATTTGCGTGGGTTCATTAGCTAGCAATAATTTATCACAGTTACCAAAAATTACCAAGCATTTGAGTAATCAGTCAGTTGATTTCAAATGTGTCGTTAAAATCACAGTAAATAAGACATTTTCATTCAAACTCAAGTATCCATGACTGTGTACAACTTAATTTTTTTTCAAATTGGAATTGGTGGATGGCTGCATATGTTCTGAATATCACTATTTTATCAAAATATCATGTTCTTAAGATTTTTGTCACATTTTTGTACCTCACTCAATAGCCTGTATGCTGCGGATTTATGGTCAAACTTCCGCGCCGGGTTTGCCCACTACCACCCCTTGCTCTTGTTGTTGATGTTTTTCACCAGCTCATAGCTAGATTTACGTCTCTTTTCGCTCAAAGGCATCAATCAAATCATTAAAATAAACATATTACCATATCCACAAAAAAGGTTATATGTCTCGAAATATATTACCAAAAATGACAGTATGGATGTATGAAATAACACAAACTGTATTTAATTTGCATACTTTACTTAACTAGCCTATACTTGTCTTAGCTTTTGAAGAACCTTATATCTTTATCCGAGGATGCAAATCTCCATCCGTCTGTCCGTCCATCCATCCATCCTGCTTATCCAAGGTCTGGTCACGGGGGCAGCAGCTTCAGCAGGAAGCCGAAACTTCCCTCTCCCTAGCCACTTCATTCAACTCTCCCAGACATAGTCTCCGCAGTGTGTCCTGCGTCAGCCCTGTGGCCTCCTCCTAGTGGGACGTGCCTGGAACACCTCACCAGGGAGGCAAAATGCAAATATCTGAATGCCAGATCTTTATTTGACCGATTCTTGACCTGCTGTCTCTGCTGACGAATTTCCTCCCGCAGAGTAGCGTTTTATTCTACGTAGTGAGAAGTCCACAACAGCCACATAGGGATGCATGTCATAGTCAGTTAGAATATTTTCTTGGCCATGTACGTATGTTTGCCTCTTCTTCAGGACAAAGGTCTACATTTTCCAAACGTCTTGAAGTGTGGAGATAGTAATGATACCATTCAAACAACACAGGCCTAACTACTGCCTTTAAAGAATGCCACCCGGCAGTGTTGTTTTCGTCAATGATGACGTATATGTGTATATAGTTTCCGTCATAAGCTTATAATGTGTGACATTTTCTTGTCGTATGTGTAGCACGTATCATAGCAGTATTTGGTCAGGTCACTCATGTGACGTGCTGGGCCAAACACACACACATACACGCTTACTCACCGGTGTCCTCACCAAACTCCAGACTTGCCTTTTGTGAAAGTTTTGTTTTCTAATCTTGGATAGATAGGCCATGTTGCTTTAGCCTTTAAAGGTCTGTACTGAGTGGTCATCACACACTAAATATAACTTGTAGCCTTAGCATACCGTTCACATTAGCATTTAGCATTGTAGGCGTTTTTTTTTTTTTTTAACTCTTGAAAAACTTTTTACTTACTGTTTGTGGCGTCCAGGTGAGTTTAATTAATTGAAAATAATGCACTGTTTTCCTACTGAGCGTGTATTATCATCACAAAGTTGGTAAAGTCTTTGTAGACTCTACAAGTCTGTGCTCATTTGTCAACGTTCATTCGTAATTGTTGGAAACCTTTATTTATTCATTCATGGACTAAAACTTTTGAAGTTTACAGACGAAAACATTTTGACTAATTGTCAACTAAAACTAGACGAAGAGAATAACCCTGCAATCTAGTTTAGTAGCTGGCTTCTGTATGTCATCTTTAAAAGTAAGGCTCTCTCCGGCGATGTCTCAAGTAAGTTGAAAATTGTACGCAATTAGGCACGACTTAGATTTTTCGAATCTCATCTCATCTCATGAACCCCCCCCCCCAAAAAACTGTAAACTGTCTTATATTTCCCAGAAGTGTGACACACAGGGACAAAGAAATGCGCACTAAACACTAAATTCTGGACGTAGCCTCGCCCGAGAAAATTTTCCGCCTTCTCTGTACCACATTGTGCCAGTGTATGGGAAAAAAACTGACCAAGGAATACAACTATAGAAAATTTTTACAGAAGGAAGAATGAAAGTAAAAAGTAATATTCAGTGGATTCCAAGAAAAATAATGTACTTCTATCACGAACAAAACACTGAATTGGAATATTAGTCCTTATCACTGCTCGTTGTTTACCTGGAGTCGTTGCTGCATTTGTGTGTTTACAGGTGAATGAAGAGACAGTGGAGAGGCTGGTGGTCCAGTACCCTCACATTGTGTTCAGCACGGTGATGCAGGACTGCAAGAGAACCCTGGAGAGAGCTTATCAGATGGGCTGGAGCCCCAGTGCTTCGAACGCCTCATAGCTGAGACTGCATTATACACATACATGTAATCACGCACACACACAGACACAAGTATGAACAAAAAGACCATTTTTATTGCAAACATTTACACAAATGCACCACAATATCAGATCAGTCCTATTTGCTTTTCATTTTCTTTTCAAACATGCATATGAACACCGCACACAAGCACACACAACACTTCCTTTAGTCAATTCATTAAATACAAATTTACCATGTGTCGTCATCATCAAGTCCAAATGCAACTCCAATTTAGTTGAATCTGTCAACCTTATCTACATGGGATGGTTAACCAGTCGGAAAGGTTACCAAACCCTTGCCAACCACATATACGATCTGGCGGAAAGGATGCCAAGATGAACCTTAAAAACAGAGGTCTAGAAAAGAACAATGATCCCAACAGGAGATTAAGTCACGTCTACCAACGTGCTCACTTCCTCCAAGGCGACGCCCACTGCAGTGGCAGCCAAGCAAAACGAGCAAGCAAAGACGTCAACCACAACAACGTTCTCCTCCGGCTCTGAGCTGCAAAGACTTAAGCACTTGCTTGAGGTTTTGTGACAAATGTATGATGTTTATCTTGACTTTCTTGCTTGTGCAGTATCGTGTGAAGGGATTTGTGGATTTCTGAATGTTTAGATCGTTGTCAAGGCTAAATATAAACATTGTCGTGGTGCGGCACACGCAAGATTGGGTTCTGGCCTAATCCTACTTGCCTCTCAGGCAATTGAATAGCAGGAAAACCACATTGATTGTTTCTTCAAAAGTGCATGATTAGATTGAGATTGGCATCTGAGTCAGTGAGTGTTTGAAAATGCCTCAGATTGAACTGAACCTATGCATGCCGTAGGAACAATACTAGGATAGACGTATTATGTCATATTTTAGGTGTACAGTGGAACCTCTAAATTCTCTTGCATGACCCCGCTTGGATTTAGAATTAAACCTAATGGAAATTGAATGAATCTGCTATAGTGTAAACGTAGCATGTATTATCTCTTCAGGCAATACTCAGTTTTTAAAGCATTTAACCTGCGTTGATAGAAGGGATGGGCACAACAACAAAAATCGAAGTTTTGTTATCGGGATTCATTGGCGATCACTCAAAACGCTGTCTTAACAGTTTAGGTCTCCACAAAAGAACAGAAGACATCACTTATAGCAATTTACCTGGGTAACATCAATCAGTCTCTTAAATAGAGCACCTCCAAGTCACTCATAGTGTAAAGGGTTCATCTACCAGCTTCCATTCTTATTAAGTGTCAGTTTCAATGTGAGTGTGGATGACTTCCCCTGGTTGTGCTGTTTTTTTTTTTTTTTTTTTTTTTTTTTGGCCTAATGTCGGTGGGGATTGGTTCCAGCCCAACATTTACCTGAACTGAAATTGGATTGATGGACAGCACCATCAAAACAGGAGGTCAATAACGCTAAGACATCTATAAAAATAGCTTTAAAAATACCTGTTAGTGCATTTTTTACCTTTCTCGACATTCTATGTTCATTGTATGATTCATTGAATACTCCAAATTGTCCATGTGTGATTGCCCAGCAATCGGCCAGTCTAAGGTGTACCCTTACACTACCCTAATTGAGCTGGGATAGCTCACCCATGTCCCAAATGAGGACAATTGCTAAAGTTGTTTTTTAAATGGTCGTAACCTTATGTTGGGCCCTTCACAATATACAGTATAAAAATAGCTTTGAAAATACAGGTTAGTGCATTTTTTTACTCTCTCGACATTGTCTATTCTCCCCGTGCTTGTGTGTTATTACTGAGTATATCTTCCTCCTGCTTTTCAAAATAACAAACGACTGTATGATTTACCAAAAACTCCAAATTGTCCAGGTGTGATTGTCCAGCAATCGGCCAGTCCAAGGTGCGTACCCTTACTCTACCCTAATTGAGCTGGGATAGCTCACCTGTGTCCCTCATGAGGACAATTGCTGTTGCAGGTTTTTTTTTTTTTTTTTTTTTTTTTTAAATAGTCATAACCTTATGTTTGGGCCTTCACAATATATATTAAAGACCACTCAATCAAAACTTAGCAGTGTATAAATCTCTAGATGTTCCCTTAGCTCAAGCCTAGCAACCTTGACACACTCACTATTTTGTAGACGCATTTAAAAAAAATATTGGTCTAATTGTAATGTTAAACTTCAGAGGTTCCACTGTATAGACCAAAAGCACCAAAACAGTAATGCCTTAATACTAAACCCTTCCTCAGTTGATCAAGAAATTAAAAAATACTTATCTTCTTCTAGTTTATCAAGTATTTTATCTCCCTAATTTTATGACCTGGTATTTAGGTCATTCATAGACATGGCATTTACTTATTAGCATTATGTTGATCTTGAACATACTTGTAACATTAGCTATGTAGCATTTATGTGAGTTATTTCCTTTTAGCCACAGAGGAAACAAGTTGATAGTGGAGAGTGGATTAATGTTCATCAAACAAATGTAGTGTGGAGATGTGAGGGGAGACAAGCAGGGCTTTTTTTTTTTTTTTTTGCCCTGATCCTCCTCACAAAGTATTCATCCAGCTACAACAATAGCTTCTCTTTTTTCAGTGTATGATCATGTACAATATATTGTAGTTTGAATACAGCAACACTTTGTACAGCGTAAGAAGATTACACACAACTAAAAAGTTGATTTTCCTCGTCAGGATTTGTAGATGTAGCAGACGCAGAGCTGCTCCCGCTGTCTGATTTTGTTCTTTTGTAATCCCCATCCGCACTTTCTCCTCCGCTAGATGTTGACATACTTGATTCTTGATTTGTTAAGGCAAGCGTAAATGACTGGATTTGCATAAAGATGAATAAAACACTACAGTTTCAAGCTTCCCCCACCCATTCCTGTTCTTTCTTTTACGTGCGTGAAATTAAGGTGGCGCTGAATATCTAAAACAGCAGAAAAAGGGTTTTCCTCTCATTTTTCATAAAACGGAGACGGCTCTTGACTGCAGGCGTCCCTTGGCTCATTGTTACTTCAATTACATTTTTAGACCATAATGAGCTTGATGGTCGACACTGTAATATTAGGATTCAGTGCGGGCTGCTTGTGTTAGCGAATAAAATGCTAATGAGGACACCAACATGTTGCCCATCATATCCAAAGGTCGCCAAATGTACAAATTGGGCTCAACACAGTTTATTTTCTTCACAAATAAGAGAACAGTTTTTGTTTTGTGTGCCTTGACAGCTTTCATCTTAACCATTAAAAAAAAAAAAAGTATATCCAATATTCTGTACAAATTGCTTCAAATGGTCTCTTGTGAGTTAATGAAAGTGTCATAGTTCTCTGGCGTAAATTTCATATAGGCAGCTTGTGCTCTGTCCTATCCATTTTAAAGGGAACTAAATTCAAGATGTCAGAAGTTTTTGTTAGACTTAAAAAGTGCATATCTTCTTTATTAGCTTATGTTTCCTTTCAAAAGTACAGAGGTACCTCGACATACGATTGCTTCGACACACGATCTTTTTGACATCCGACGTAAAATTTGACTCGCCTTTAGTTTCTACATCTGACGACATGCTCGAAATACGACGACATGACAGCACCACAGAGGACGCAAGGCAAATTTTCTTGTGAGAGAAATCAACACAGGTTTCAAAAATGTTTGTACAGGTGGTCAAACAAGGAAAAAGGTGCAACTTACCATTGTAATGAAGATACAAATTATAGAAAAATATGAGCGTGGGGTGCACAGCCGGGAACTGGCTCAACAATATAACTCCACAGTCTTCCTCTGACCACCGTTCGTCAGTCTTTATAAGTTAAGATGACAATTATTATTGTGGTAACATCGCCAAAGAAATCGTCAGGTTTTTATTTATTTTTATTTCAGAACTTATCCAACACAAAACACCTCCTGACCGCCAAAGTTGACAGTGTTCTCAAGAAAAAATTTAACTTTAGTCGCTCCGCTCCCTCTCTTTCACATCAGCCACGCGGTGTGTTCAAGAACAGAAAAAAATGTCCGCCACATTAGAACCTGATTCGTTACACTATTATAGGAATTATTATATTATCATTCCAATTTTTATAATTTGTTTATTTTGCTATGTGCAATTCCCATTTGTAATAGTACCAGCAGCATTTATTAAGGATTTTGTGTAGGTTTTTGGGCTATGGAACAAATTAATGGGATTATAATGTATTCTAATGGGTAAGTCCTGCTCGACATACAACCATTTCGACTTACAAACAAGGTCCTGGAACGAATTAACTTCGTATCTAGAGGTAGAGGTACCACTGTATTCTCAAGCAGCAGGTTTGAAAAATTACATCTGCTTTTATGTCCCCCTGCATGGGGTAGCTGTTTGTGGGTCCCATAACCCTAAGAAAGAGTATGTATTTGAGAAATGTGACATTTTTACAAGTTATACCAATTTTTTCTTTAGTGTGAAAAACATACACAGAAAATATTTAACAATTTGAAGCTATAGTTCACTCTTTGGTGTACTTTTGCCACTCATTTTTCATCATGGCACTATAAGCAATACAACTTGCACCAAACCAGCTACTAACTTCGGGCTGCTAGTGGAGGGCTCAAAGCACTGTCTGCACATATCGCAAATGTTCTCTTCATAGTCACTAATTTTCGAAAAAGGAGAATAAAATTGACCAGTGTTATTTTCGTCAAAGATGACGATAATGAAAATATTTTGTCAACGAACAATTTTTTCATGGCGACGACGTGACGATGACTAATTGAGCTAAAAACTTGTCTTGAGGGACTGAAACACAACGAGATGCATGCCAGTTTTTGTCTGACGAGACGAGAACGAGATTAAAATTGGCCATACTTTTTCCAGAATGAGTTCACAAAGTGTGACATTTCCTTTCGTATGTGTAGTTAGTACGCATTATACCAGTTGTTTGGTCGTGTCACTCGTGATGTGCTGCACTCTCAGCCCCACCTCACACACACACTTACTCACAGGCCGGTGAATAAGTGTGTGTCCTCTTCAGGCTCCATACTTCTTTTAAACACGTCAGGTGCTGGTTGGTAAGTTTTGTTTTCTATCTTTGCTAGACATGCCATGTTGCATTAGCCTTTAAACGTCTGTACTGTGAGATCATCACATACTAAATGTAACTTTTAGCGTTAGCATAGCGTTCGCATTAGCATTTAGCGTGGTGAATGTCGTCTTAAACTCTTGGAAAACATTTTACATTCAGTTCCTGGCGTCCAGGTTTAATTAATTGAAAATAATGTACTGTTCTCCTGTTGAGTGTTTATTATAATCACAAAGATGGTGATGCCATTGTAGACTCTGTCAATCTTCATTCGAAATTGTTGGAAACATTTAGTTATTCATGGACCAAAACTTTTGAAGTTTATAGACAAAAAAAATTGGAGTAATTGTCACCTAAAACTAGATGAAATTTGTCAGTTTTCGTTAACTAAAACTAAACAAAGACAAACACATTTTCAAATAATTAAAATATGACTAAGGGGCAGTTTGCATGGTGACGCTGCGACACCAAGACGCAACAATTGCGTTGCAGAATGGCCTCGCCTTTATATGGTGACAGCGAAAACGGAAGGCGGAGACACAAACCTTTGATACTGGGCTCCAAAGTGGAAGGATTCGATTGCGGGGCTTGCTCTGCAATCATATAAATGGAAAGCTCTCGCGCTGATGAAGTCAGCACTCGTACTGACTTGGGCGCGCCCATCGCTGCTAGTAAAAGTTAAAAAAGGCAAACATGGAGGAACGTCGGATTTAATTTACTGTTTTTATAATATTTTTTTATTTGAATATGTTTGTTTGCATTTTTGTGCCTTTTGGACCAAAATCAAAATGCCATTGCTTGGAGGGGGCAGGTATGTGGTCTTTCAGGCTGAGGAGTTTGTTGGTGTCAAGGAAGTGCATCATTGCCTGTCGCTTTGTAAATCTGCACTGCCCCTTAGGGCCTGGCATGAATACTAAATCGTTTTCACACGAAATCGCGACATTGTTCGAATGGAGATGGAACCATATAAATGCACACATGAAATTTGTCGTATTGTCGGCCCCTGACACTAATAAGTATTTTTATCCAAAAGACTTAAGACGAAAATTAAAAGGGCTGCTAAAAACTCTGCTTTTGACAAGTATCCTGATTAATTCAACAGAAAATGTTTTGACCGGCTTAGTTTGTCAGAACAACTACAGCTGCGTTTTTTTGTTCATTTTTAATGTTTATTCACTGCTCAGTCATGTTTTATGACGATACATTGGGCAATAATTTTCATATTCAGAAAAAAACGCTATAAAAACCCTACCCCTTACCAGTTTATCAGAACTTTCTCACATCCAGCCATTTTCAGGACAGCCAATCCGATATTGCCAGACATTTGACAGCATTTTGACTTCTATTTCTAGACTGTGTGATATTGTGTTCTGTGAATATATACTCGCCAGATCTACCAAATTAAAGAATAGAAGCCCTTTCTTCATTCTACCTTTTTACATTCTAATCAGCACTGGAACAGACTGGTTGAATTCATTCAAAAGGGCAACCATTCACGCCACAAGCCTATTCAGTTGGACTCAAGAATTGGGCAGTTGTCCTTTACAGAATGGCGCATCATTGCTATCTTCTGGCGTTTTTTGACAATGACAATTGTTAAGTTTGATAATCAAGGTGACGCAGTGTAAGACCATTCCGTCGATGACTTATTAATATAGAACTGTTTGGAATCCTTGTTCTCAAACTATGATAAGAATGAATCAGAACAGTCAAGGTGTTTTCAGAAAACTCAGAACCTTTTAAACAATACCCAGAGTTCTGAAACTTTTTGAGTGCACTCTCCCCAACAATTAACTGTTTTTTAAAGTTGTACTGTGGATAGATTGTGAGAATAGATGGATAAATAGTTGCGATAAAATTTACACCCAGTGATCGAAACTCACAATGATCTTCTGAAGGTTTCAATTTTCCTCTATTGAAAACAAAATGTGCTTGATCATCTCCTTCAACTTGCTACACTTCTCACTTCACTTCAAATGAAATGAAGCTCAAAGGGGGAGAAAAAAAAAAAAACTACTTTTCTAACTTGTGCTGATCAAATGGGATTAACGGCATCAAACACTATGAGAAGGTTGGTTCCTCCCAGTGAGATTCTTTGTGTCATCGCTACATTTTATGTCAACTTGATTCATGTAGGGAAACATTCCATGGTGGTTTCCAAAACAAAAAAGGACAAGCTTAGCATTATATATTTTTAAAGAAACATTAATTCAAGTTAATTTTACCAAAGTCGCAAATGCACATTCACATATTGCACGTTGATGTGATGTCATGCAATAACAACAAAATGATTACATTCTGGTGGCACAGATTCCAACAACATTGGTTGTGTGAATCTACAGGATGGCCAAGAATATTTTGTTTTACTGAATACATAGCCGCATGTCAATTAACGTGTAATTTGAGTTCCCGTCCACAGGTAAATTATGAATGAGTAAATTAGGTCTAAGTGATAATTGAATAATGTCACCGTTGTATAAAAGAAGATAGGAAGTCATTGGCAGTCAGGGTCAAATATGTTTCCTCGTGTTAAAGAGGGTTTAATTTTGCTTCTGCAGAAAGAAAGGGAAAAAACCTCAATGGCTTGTACATTCATTAGGCGTGACAAGCCAAGACATGAATAATCTGGCCTTTGGCTTTGGCTCCTCATCTGTTTAAGGCCTCCTCCTTTCACCACGACAGGGTTTTTTAATGTCTCTGCCACAAATGAGCTGATCTCCTTGCGCCACATTCCCATTTCTCTCTCGGGTAAATTATGAAGCTCGGTGAATTTTAATGCTGCCAATTAGCCCCTCTGCAAATGTGAGTGTATGCCATCGATTCCCTTGCTGATTGAGGTGGATTCCATCAATGCTTCTCACTGCTCGGACTTCTGCAATATTCATCAAGGTGGAAGGAGGCGTCCGGTGCTTTGAGAGACTGCCCTCTGCAATGGAGGAGACGTTGCATTGCGCGGCAGCATTGCAAGCGGGAGTGGTAATTAAGCTTTGTAAATATACATGGGCATGTTGCATTTTTCATGAAGACCCTGACACTGACCGTGCAGGACACTGCACATCAGCGTGGACCTGCAAGGACGTTGGATCTTTCCTTTGGTTCAAGGGAGATTAAATCCTTACTGACAGTATTTTTACCTAAAAATTCTTTAAAATAATAGAACACACAGTCCTGGCAGGCCAATGAAATCTAAATGATTTGATCCTTACCCCTACCCAAATGTTGTGTTGTTACTCATACGAATGTGTGCCCTGTTGATAACGAGTTGATAATTAGTGGACAAAACAACCACAATTAAATTCAGCTCACGCTACCAATTTTTGGCAAATAAGCAAATGTGCTTAAAACCCCTTTTTTTTTTTTTTTTTTTTTTTTTTTTTTTTTAAATGTCATCTGTCCTGGTTGCATCACTGCATGCTGTGTATAATTAGGCCCGAAACATGGGACATAACACCCCAAAACTGTTCTGGGAAAGGCCAACAACAAGAAAAAAGATGCAAGGCAATACAAAATAATTTTCTCTGAAATGATATTGCGTGACAGATCTTTCATCCCTTTGATCATTCAGAAGCTGCAACATTGCGTAACTGAATAGACAGTACGTCATCTTTGTTTCTGCGTGGAAAAGTCCTCCACACTGCCTCTCAGTTTGCCTGTCCCAGAACCTTTGTCCACAAATTAGTAGAGCTGGAAGGCATGAGACTTGATCCTCCCAATAAAGCAGCGAGTTCAACACATTACTCTTCCTCACATATGTTTCAGCTACAGTGCTCATGTTTCTTTTCATGTGTGATTCCATATCTACGCATCTGTTTTCCCTCCATACCTTCCTGCCCTTCATTGTTACGATAGTCGTCCCATCGGTCGACTGCGGAGGGTCCGATATGCCGAGACTTCCCTTCATTCTCGTCACTCCACACTGACTCAACTTTCCTTTGGCAGCTCCCAGCCTTCCTTCCACTGCTTCACCCTTGCTCCCTCCCAACAAAGATTCCTCATTTCTCTTGGAAATTATGTCAATCACATTTTGTGTGGGGGTGAGTCTCATCTCACTGCTCCAAGAGCCTCAATATTGCAACATATAAAGGAAAAATATTTCCTGCCCATCATCATATACTGTTCTCACCCCACTCCCTGGGGGACAATGAGGTATTTTGCCTCCCTGGTACTCTCCCTCCTGCGTATTGGCTCTTGTTGTTTCTACATCGGGCAAAGTGGAGTGTGGAATAGTGACGATGTTAATGGGTTGACTTTGTAAGTGACACTGTAAGAGCTAACCCAGAGAAGATATTCAGGACTCTAAAGAAGCGTGTGCTGTTCAGGCCCTCGGGGGGTGTTTGAATTACATCAGATGGTTTTTGGAGAATGGAAGTTTGGGAATGACTTTGCCTCCCGGTAGCTCCATGTGGAAATTGGACTGGAACATGACAGACTGAGGCCTGGTTTGCCTCCTCACTGGAGGCTCCAACTTAAGCGGCGCTCCGATCCATCCTGATGAAGAGAAAAATAAATTAGATTTGTTAATCCACTCAATTTTTAACATCCTCTCAATAAGCTCTGTCGACTGCAGAGAATGTGAGAATGTGGCCATAAGGATAATGAAGCTCCTGTGATTCCTCACACTGCGCATTTCCCCGCTCATTGTCTTTCTTCTCTCTCTCTAAAGGGAGTTAATTGCAGCGTTTAGGGCGGAGCTCGGACTAGCTTCTTGAAGGCAGAGGTTAATTAAGAACTGACGAAGAGAAGGATGTCCACACTTTTTCATTTGCATTGTGGCAAAAATGTGGACGAAATCTCGACTTTTGGGACAGGAAGACAAACGATATCTTTCCAAGCAGCCTCATTTCCATGCAAGCTTCACCATCAATATGCAGATGTGGCGGGCGGATGACATTTAAAAGTAGTTAATTGTGCAAATCTTTGTTTTAGAAAGGAAAGGTCGGTTTGAGGTAGTATTTCATCATCCAACGTACCCCTCCCTCCCTTTCTTCTCCATATCTGCAGGGGGGTGTTAACCCATTTTCGCCGCTGACCGCCATCGCTTTTCAAAGCGTTTCATGAATATGCATATGCACAAACTGTTTGGGAAATGAAAATGAATCTTCGGCCCAACAGGAGATGACTCAAGAATTCCCACATAACCCTTCTCGAATGTTTGCAAATTCCTAACTGCATCCGTATCAAATAAGGAATGTCTTGGGATGCCTCCTCCCCAACAATTCTATAAACATCGAGTCTATCACATTTGTTTGGAATTACGAGCTGATCACACGTTTAGAGTGCAAACTTACTCAAGGAAATTGGATGAATGCTGAATAGATGAATTGCATGTTGTGTTTTTGTCGATATTTTTGGTGTTGCCTCCCTACAGGAAACGCCAGGAAAAGCATATTGAGGATTCAGCAGGTGCACAGATTGGATATTTTACACCTGCCTTCTCCTGAATAGCCCTAATGGCTTCATAATTGCACCATTTCATCACTTCCCCTCTGGCTTAATGACATTAAAGGGAACTTGTTTTGGGAACAGAATACACCTAAGCAGCGATATGAGCAGTGCAAAAATCTAATCTGATCATATTTCCATCATTTGTTTTTTCTTTTAGCCCAAGAAAAACTGTTCTTTTTTTATTCAACCACCAAAACGCAAATCCGTTCCAACATCTAGCTGTTTTTTTTCTATCCACAGAACACAAATAGAGATACAAAATTTTGACTCACAACATTAATTTATTCTGTGGTAAAACCTGTTAATATTTTTACTTTTATGGCAATCCAATCAGTTTTCTTCACTGAAAACTGGTCTGGTAACGCATATGCGTTTGTAACGTTTGTTCATTTTTGTCTTTAAGGAACATGGGCCAGTAAATTGAAATGTCCATTTGATGGGTGGTTTGATCAATATAAACATCTGCGTAATGCCTCTTCTAAGTTTTTCATTTTGTAGTTGTCTATGTTTCTTTCACTTAATGAACAACAAAAGTTCAATAGCTGCGTAACTTTGGCTTGCTCGTAACTCAAATTTTCGAACGTAACAAAATACTTAGAAGAAGTGGCCAATTAATGTAATGTTGTACAGGTATATTTATGTATGTGCCTAGTGATATACTGGCATCAATTCCAGGGTGTACTGTAGTCTCCCTTTTGCCTGAAGTCATAGATAGTCTGACTACAACTCTTCGTGACCGTGAACAGGACAAGCGGTAAAGAAAATGACTTGCTTGATGTCTTTCATTTGCCTAATAATCTTGTTCCCTCAAGGACAGTGTTTGGCACGTATGTTCACTGGAAAAACATGACGCACATTTATTGAACATATGATTCCACTGACGACTCTTTGTCTGCTCCTTGAATCTTACATCCTCCGTGTGGTTTTCATCAATTAAAACAATCCTAGCCTGTTCAGGAGCTACAGATGGTCAGGTCGAGACCCGAGTGGCGTCGGGGTCTCCCAGCCAACTGCTCTGACATGTCAGACATGCTGGTATGCCTCGTCACTCCCCACTTCCCCAGCGTAACAAAGGTCGGGCCGACTCCCCTCTGGAGCGACAGGCCCAAGTGGCTTGCTGGGACGCGAGGCGTGACGGGGCTCCAGCCTCAAGGCCAAACGTGCGCCTCCCACCCACCCCAGTGGACCTCCTTTCAAAGGCAACTCGGCCTCCCCCTTTCCTTCCTTTCTCCGGTCCCACTGTCTGTTTAATCCCCATTCAATTCCATCTCTCGCCACTCCAAGCATCCAATCGACCCGGGCTCCTTGCTTTCACAACAATCACGCACACATTCCACTTTTCATTTGCCTCTCAGAATTCCCTGCTCCTTTTCTATCACCAAAAGCTCACAACTCACCACCTCTCTGGACGCCCCCAAACACCCACATCAGTTTCCAGGGTTGTGTATTTCACGGCCTGCTGGCTGGACAGGATTTGCGTGATTTCCCTAGGCGGGGATTGAAGGTTAGGCAGAATCCTCTGCTAAGAGAGTTGGACATATATGCGACGTCACTATATGAGATTCAGAGCGTCAACATTAAACAATCGGATTCATAAGTATTAGGACATGGACACAATTTTTATCCGTTTGGCTCCAAACCCTGCACCAATAGATTTCAGATTAAAATAATGCTTTTCCTTTTTAGCTAAGACTTTCAGCTTTAATTTAAAGGGTATTATAATACTAGGGGGCTGTGAGATATCAATAGAACAGTTATGTGGCAAGATAACAAATATTAATAAAGTTAACAAAAAAAATAAATCACATTCATGAGCAATTATCGAAAATAGATCGAAAATCACGAACATTTCCGAAAGTATTCCGGAAACAGCCGAATGGGGCTTTGACATCACAGCCAGGAAACAAAAGGTCGAGGCAGGTGCCATCGTTGTTTATCGACGAGAGAGTTGCATTCGTGTTTTATCAAAAAAATCGCTAAAATGGTTCAAACCTGTCATGCTATGTGGTGTACAAATAGCCATTTGTCGCAATGTAGTACCCATGAGTTCCCGAACGCGAGAAAAAGAACTGGACTACGCAGACAATGAGTAAAGCTGGTCCGTGCTAAGAGGGCTAATTTTGCAGACCCAGCCTCCGGCACGGTTTTGTGTGGTGCGCGTTTTACACCTGAAAGCTATTCGAACTATGGACAAATGAAATCAGGTTTTGCTAAGAAATTGCTGCTGAAAGCAGATGCGGTGCCCACCATACACGCGCAGCCACCTAAATGTCCCGAGATATCAAGAAAGAGGACGATGACTGGCTCTGATGAGACCACCCCACCACCCCAGGTTAAGCAAAGGAGGGGAGCAGCCAAGCTCGAAATGGCCAGAGTGAGTGCTCTTTTATAATAAAAAACATACCACGCATTGGAAATAGGCCTGGACAGATGTATAAATTATCGCTCGTAAAATATATGCAACAAATCCTCTAATCCCATTGATATTTGTGTCTGTTGGCAGAGCGATAACCTATGATAGCACAATAAATGATAAATATTCTATACATTACTTTATTTTGCGGTCACGGTGTATCAGCTTCACAAAAAGAAATGCAAAACAAACCATTCGGTGTTTCCCACACGATCTGTTGCCAGTGTTTCATCAGTGTGATTGCTCCCCTCAATGATTCTTTCATTAGGCTGCATTGGCTTTCGTTTGGGCTGAAACTGATAACCCAAAACACCAAAGAACGGTTCATAACTCTCCTCATCACCATTAGAAGAACGTTCGTTACGTCGGATTCGTCGCTGCAACTAGAAACAAAATTGTCCGCCATCATCGCCGCCATTCAGTACGAAGCACTGAGCTGGGTGTTTCTTTGTTGTGACGTCACGTACACAATATGCTAGATTTCCGGGATCTCGGGCGCCGGTCATTTTAGCTTGACAATCGATCCAAATTTCTATTATTTTCTTGGTGTTGCGATGTGTGTAATTACACGAAGTGGCATGATATGAATCCAAAAGGCATGCGTTTATGGATAAATGATGGAATGTTAGCATTTCCCCAGGTGTTGTAATACCCTTTAAAGGCATTTCAACAAATTCCCTTGACTTTATGCACTGCAGCAGGATGCAAGATAGGGTGACTCCCCAAAATTATTGATTTTTAATTTATTTATTTATTTATTTTCAGAACATCATACATCACAATAAAAATATAGTTTCAGCTGCAGTCTCTATTTATCCCCCGCCCGAAAGTTTTTTTTTCTTTACTCATATTCAACCAAATGCTTCAGAACTCACAGTGCAGATGGACAATGAACCGAAGCATACCGTTAAAGCATACGAGCGATTATGCAATGGCCAAGTCACTCACTTGACCTGAATCTGATTGAGCATGCAATTACATAGTGTCAAATTACCCTGTGTTCAATGCTTGAAGAGCAATCCACATGTTAGCATATCATTGTTGCAGGATACATGGAAAATTGAAGTGATTAAAACAACAGATTTGTTTACTTTTTATATGTCATCTGATTTATGATCACTCCAAATTTGTTTAGTAGAATTTTGTGATGTTGTCTCAGTGAATACTGAGAAGACTGCGAGTGTTTGATACATTTAAAATTCTAATTGAGGTAGTCTTTAATATGAATTCATGGTTTGCTTGTCATTCTTTTAGTGCAAGCCTAACCATTAAGAACAACCAAAAATGTATATCAAGGGTTTTTATGCAGTAAAATCAATTTATTGCTTATTTTAAGAGAAAAATACATTATGAAGAGGATTTGGATAATGCATTTTATATTTTATACCAGTCACACTATTAGGGGGGTTTATATATATATATATATATATATATATATATATATATATATATATATATATATATATATATATATATATATATATATATATATATATATATATATATATATATATATATATTAGGGCTGTCAAACGATTAAAAATTTTAATCGAGTTAATTACAGCTTAAAAATTAATTAATCGCAATTAATCGCAATTAACCGCAATTCAAACCATCTATAAAATATGCCATATTTTTCTGTAAATTATATATATATTCTGTAAAATAATTTGTTGGAATGGAAAGATAAGACACAAGATGGATATATACATTCAACATACGGTACATAAGGACTGTAGTGGGCATTTCACTCTTCTGTCATTTAAATCTGTCTATGCTGTCCTGACTCCGAAGCGTCTTTCCAAAGCTAGACAGCTAGTGAACGCCTTAATAATCAGACTTCTTTCTTTTTCATCTGATTTATTAATAAAATGGCCTCAAACCACTGTCCTCTTTAGACCGTAGTGAAACTACAAAAAAAAAGTACACAAGCATTGCATCAGCAACAACGTTAGCTTAGCACGCTATACAGGTTCACTAAACATAAACAAAAAGCGTCTCATACAAAAAATATAACATTTCGCTTACTAACATAATATGTACATTCTTTACAACAACCATACTTACGGACAAACCTTGTCCAAGGATCATATAAGCACAACATTACAACGTAGGCGTCAGCCCGAGACGTCGTGCAGCCATATTGAACTGGCAAGAAAGCAATAAACCATGTCGCAAAGCGACCACAAGAGTTCGCTGTTAGCACAAAAAACCTTGCTGTAAAACTTACCAAAAGGCAAAATACTGTCATGTGCGTTAATTGCGTCAAATATTTTAACGTGATTAATTAAAAAAATGAATTACCGCGCGAATTAACGCGATAATTTTGACAGCCCTAATATGTATATATATATATATATATATATATATATATATATATATATATATTATTAATATTATTACTATTACATTATTTTTCAACATTTCAGTCTTAACTGTAAAGAATTTGCAACCAACTATGAAAACATTGAAGTCTGATTTATGATCGCTATTTTCCCCGTCAGTTGTAGCTGCTTAGAAAATAGAAGGCACAAATACAATTTGTTTGCGGTGTACAGAAAATAGCTTCAAATTAAAGCTGAAAGACTGCAGTTCAAGCACATCTTGTCCATGAACGAGAGGTGTCGAATTAACAAGCCATATGATGCTCGTCACCCTTTTTTCTAACTAGTGCAATAATGAGGATCATTGCTGCGCTTCTTTATGGCTTATGTTGGAAACATTATGAGACCAAGGTGGCTAATATGCAGAAAGGCAGACGAAACATCAGGAAACCAACTGCTGCTCATGTGAAAGCGATGGTTTCCCCTTTGAGTAACCTTGTAGAGAGAGGATTTTAAAAGTTAGTTACACAATAATCACCAGCTTTCACTAGAAAACTGTCAAAAAGTAGAAGGAAGGTATTACCTGCTGCCATTTTGTCAAGAAACTTTTTTTTTTTTTTTTTTTTTTAATTTCTGCTTATCCAAACATTTAATATTGAAAAATCAGTTGCCTAATAATGTAATATCTATTTTTCATTTTGATTTTACTGTAAATACATGGTGTTTTTTTGTATTCTTTATTAATGTTTATTAAAAAAAAATGTATTGTGTAGATTATCATTCATTCAGGTCACGGTCATCTCCAAAGGTTAGTTGAATTTATCCTTGTGTGTTTGGTCTTATGAGACACTTTTGAGAAAATCCAATGTTTTTCAGGATGTTCATGGTTCTATTTCAAACTCATGTAATGGTGCCTCCAAAACAGTGGCCATGAGCTCCCGTGATAAAAACAAAAAAATAACCTTTATTTATACTGCCTGGTTTGCCTGAAGAACATGCATGACTGCCTTTCAGAGAGGCCCTGCTTCACCCACATTTAGTCCCACACGTTCACGCCTCCAGGTGCCAAGGTTCTCCCGCTGTTGTTCACAGAGCATTCCTATACTTGGCCGGCCTGGTGTTAATTGCCTCACTCAGGGTCACTTCCACCAAAGGTACATGGGAATGTGCTAGCGCTTTTCTTTTCTCTCTGCCCTCCTGTACCGAGCCAAGGGAGTTGAAGGAACAGCCTTCCAGTCAAAAGCTCCATTTTCCCAGAGCGACACAACACAGGAATAGCAAGGGTTAAAAAAAAAAACCTTTTGTGACAGCTGATGTTTTCTTTCAATGTTGCAGTCCCGCTGCTCAATAAAAAAGTCATTATGTTCTCTGTGTACTCGTTGCTCACCATATTGTTCGTTAAGTAATAAAGCTTACATGTATGCATGCCCTGTCTGACTGCAGCGTTGGGCTACGTGACATCCAAGCAACACATTCTTCTTACTCCTGTCTAATGGCTTCCATTTATAGCTGGAAAGAATACCATCAAAAGAGTGCAAGACTCTTTTCTCCAAGCCAAATATGCCCAACAATACGCTGGCACAATGTCCAACGCCGCAGTGTTACATGTGTGTACATAAGAATACGTGACAAGCGTTAGGAAGACCCGCCTGCATGTCACACCATTGTAAATCCATTGAAAAGGAAAACACAATATAAAGGGATTTAATTTGGCGGTTAAAACACTGACAGCTTGTCTCCTCACACTCATTCTTTGGATTTTTAAAGATCCAGTGGTTTGTAATCAGTCTTGATAAACGACAACAATAAGAACATTTTCCTTGCCTTGAGGGTATTGTTTCCTTTTGCCTTTAAGCTGTTTTTTCCCCAGTTTCTTGGTCACTCTAAATCAGTGGTCCCCTACCTTTTTTGCTCCACGGACCGGTGTGACGTGGGCCTTTTTTTCCCACAGACCGGCAATGTGTGGCAGAAAATTACATTAAATATAAAATAACACAACAGGGCTAAAAACTAACATTAAGTGCAGGGAAAATGTGGATCACAGTACGCTGAATCAACCTTTTCTAACAGCAGCCTCTCCTAAAACTTGCCGGTAAATATCCTTGGTCACAGGCATCATGAGTTCTTCTCCATTCGTGAAAAGTTTCTTGGCATTAGCGAAACAGTTCGCCACCAAGTACAATGGTCTCAGCGCATTACCCTTTGTAGGTTTTAGCCACGTATTATGCAGACTGGACTTGGTTGTAGGCTCCTCTTCTGGCTCAGCAGGTGACCTTTTCCCCGTAAAAAAGCTCTCCAAAGACATGGCTGCACGCAGCACACATCCAACAGTGGCTAATATTACTGTTTGCATTTACTGATGCTGGGTTGCTATACGTGTGCAAACACTCCAGTAATGGTGGCCAACCACGAGATGGCGACGTACACAAATCTCTATGAGGATTAGTCAATGGGTGTGCAGACACCCTAGTAATGGCAGTCGACCAATAGAGGGCGGCGTACACAAATCTCTACTCGGATTAGTCAAGAGGCACAGGCCAGATTGCGGTCATTAACAAATTATTTAAAATTTCTCTGCGGCCCGGTACCAAATATGCCACGGACTGGTACCGGTCCCCGGCCCGGTGGTTGGGGATCACAGCTCTACATCACATAAGCAAAAGTCAAGACCCTCAGACCACATCCGGCCCGTGAATCAAGTATATAAGCCCTCGGGATGAAATTTAAAACGTCCCGCACGCTACAGGCGCCCGCTAGTGATCTGCACACGCCAAAACTACATTACCCACTAAGGCTGTTCGATTAATCGATTTTGAACCCAAACAGACTTTTCAAGTTAAAACGATTTTAAAAACATTCAAATCGGTACGTTTGATTTTCAAAACCACACCATTTTTTATCTGAACTGCCGTAGTTTCCTCTGCATTTCCGCTTCTTCCCACGAGAGCGCCCCGGCTTATAAAACATGAACAACAGTAACAACGATAGCTACTGGCGATTCTGCTACTTTTGCCCAGCCAACTTTGGACACAAATTGCATAACGCCATGAGTAAGTGTATTATCCCATTATATACTTAAATTATTGTTGTATATGTTGAAGGATTGCAGTGGATTATCAAATAATACATCCAGCCTTGAAACGTTCAAAACTTCATTGACTTCGTCTGCACACTTTCATGTACGTAAAATACAACGACGGACAGTAATACAATGGTACCTCTACTTACGATCGTCTCTACATACAGACTTTTCAGATTAAGACACGCCTTAACGGGAAAATATTGCCTCATGTTACGAAATACATTTCAGGATAAGAAATGCTAAAATACACTATGGATGGAACTCGCATCTCCCAGAGTTTACTTAACATAACATACTTATAGCTGCTCTGCCATTGGCTATTGCCTAGCATTCTTACATCCAACTGGCTAAGAGGGACCTCTACTGTATATGTATGTGTGTATCCCATCGTCCTCTTCATTAGCCCCTCGTGCTCCGACAGGACATACAGTAAGTGTATTAACTTTTATTTTTTATTCTTGTTTTTTTTTTCATCATGCACAACTCCGATTTTATTAATATTGTGCAATAATCTAATTGTAACATGTATCTGTTACATGTTTTGATGCATTTTTATGCATTATAAAAGATTTATGTCTGAATTTGGGGGGGGGGGGGGGGGGGGCTTGGAACGGATGAGGGCATTTACATGGAAAACGCGTCTCTACTTACAGAATCTTCAGGTTATGAAACTACTTCCAGAACCAATTAATTTAGTAAGTAGAGGTACCACTGTATAGCACCACGTCTGGCTGAGTGTATATTGCACTATACAACGAGTATGAAAGTTTGTGCGTGTGCGTGTCTGTCCCTCTGTCTTGTTTTCCTGTCAAGATGGATGCTACTAGATTACAGTAACTAAAAGCATGCCAAGTTCTTTTTTTAATACAATATAATTTGGCAAAATGCATAGGTCTACATTTGAAAATTAAATCTACATGCACATTGTTCATTGGCCCATTAATGTTTGACATGACGTGTTTTGTAAAGATGAGGTTCTCATAAACCCAAAGGATCATTCTGTGTGTTACCTTCACTAGGATTCATATTTATGTTTGTTTAGACAAAGTGATTTCCACCTTGCATATTGTTATTATCGAGTGACATTTTTGCACTAATCATTAATTTATGTGAGTAAGACCAGAGAGAAATAAGACAGCACATCACCCTGAGCCTGGCTGCCTACCTTCTTCACCTGACTGGCATCATTGACTGGCTGGCGAACGGGTTGGCAGACTGACTTGCTGACAGACTATTTGGTTTACAGACAGACTGACTACCTTTTCTCATGTTTGATTTTGTTTCAAATGGTTTATGCACTTTCTTCCTTCATGACCGCTTTAATAAGAACAGAGCTGGAGTTGTATAAAATACCGTATTGGCCCGAATATAAAACGGCCCTGATTATAAGACGACCCCCTCTTTTTCAAGACTCAAGTTTGAAAAAAATACTTTTTGAACACCAAATTAATTTTTATTCAGAAAATAATTACAGTGCATCTGAAACAAATTATTATAACAATATATTTGAGAGAAAAAGCATGTTATTTTGCCTCATTAAAATCTTAATATCTGAACATTTAAATATGTAAACTAAAGTGCAATCACATTGGTAAATGAATGGCTTCTGGTTTTTGAAATGTAAACTAATCTATTGTGATGAAACAAAAAATTGCAATAATTGCCTTAACCATCAAAGTGAAGTCTAACTGTAACTGTAGTCTTGAATCAAATCTGAATAAGGAAACACATGGCTTTTTCAGTCTTATTTCAATGCAAAAAACACCGTCTTTTATTCGGGTCAAACCGGTAAATGCTCTTAATCACCAAGGGATTGTTCTGTGTGTATTAACAGAGTTAAATTCACTGGCACTTTCAGTTCTGATAAAGAAAAAATAAGTTTAAACAAATACATTCAGAATATTTTCTTTTTGTCCTTATTTTTGTTTTGCCGAAAAAAATCGTAGTGGATATCAAAAATCGGGTTTGGGAGAAAATAATTGGGATTTTCTTGTTAGGCAAAGTCGAAAAGCTCCATTACCCACAATGCAACAGTTGCCGCTATCTCACAACAGCGCAGCTAGCAGTTGGTAGGTGTTGGCTTGATTATTCATGAGCAGTCCGAATGGGTGTCTATTTTCAGCTATCCCCTCCAAAAAATGGCTAAACAGAAGGAGGATGCAGAGAAAAGGCTGTTTCAAGCCAGGGGGAAGCACAGTACAAGTTAATCGAGGTAAAAAGTAACTCAGTGGTGGCGTCTGTGTCAGGCTCAGCCTCACACAAGTGAGCATGACAGTCTGGTGTGTTTGTAAATATAACATATCTCAACTTGTTCCTCTTTGCTCATTTTTTAATTGTAATAACATTACCTTGTTTTACCTAATTAGGTAAATATCAGAATCTAATAATGTCATTTGAGTTGGAAAATAGGTATGCTGATACGTACACATTAATTGTAAACAAATTCTCAACCGACATTGATTAAAAATTATTGCAAGCAAATAAATCTCATTAAATTACGTGAATTGTGAGTAGAGTACCTCTACGTACTGTATATGTCTAGAAATGTGAATCATTACAGCTGAGGGAACATAGTATTTGCAAACGTAGCACTTTTCATTTATTCATCTTCTGTACTGCTTGTCTTTACGATGGTTGCAGGGGTGCTTTAGCCGATCACTGCTAACTTTGGGCAGGAGGTAGCGACCTTTTACAATTACAGTAACGCCAATGGAGAATTTGAAGTGTTGAATCAGCCTACTATGAATGTTTTTGGGATGTGGGAGGAAGCCGGAGTACCCGGAGAAAACCCACCCAGACATGGTAAGATCAAATAAATGCTGCACAAGAAGGCTGAAGCCTGGTATTGAATCCTTGAGCTCAGAACTGTGAGGCGAACCCGATAACCACTCATTCACCGTGTCATCACTTTTATCTTCATTCAATTTCCCCCCCTCTTTTATACTCAAGTAAACTGTCATAAGAGGAAAAGTAACTGAGGAGAGCTTTTGCCAACCAAGCAATATTCCACAGCTTTGGTATTGGATATAAAAGAACTCTAGAGTCATTAAAGTACCATTATCTGATTGACCTGATGGTTTTGCTTGGCAGGTGATGTTCATGTGGAACGTTTATGGTAACTTCTTTAATGGATAGTCATGAAATGTTTTCCATGAGAGATGATAAATTCCTCCCATCTGGCTGTCATTCACCAGCTCATTATTTCAACTATATGGAACTTTCCGGATCTGTTATCTTCGCTGGCTTGTCTTCGTTATTTCCACGATGGGTGTTTTGGCATTTCACCTCTATTTTAAGCAATTAATCATTAGATAAGGCAGTTCGGTGGAGGTCATGAGCTTGAGGATGATTAAGCTTGGTTCTTTGAAAGCAGGTAGTTGGGATGGTTGGTAGTGAGCAAAAGGTGGATTGCACTGCAGCTCAGGCAAAGGGTGATGAAATAAAACATTAGTAATCGGACCTTTGTTTTTTGATTCTCAAACCTAACCGAGTTAACAAAATAAAAAAAGAAAATAGGTGACTGTAGACTTTGTTATACAAAAGTCTATTGAGGTAATTAATGTTAAGTGTTTTTCATGTGACAATATACCCCATAGCTTTCAAAGAAAAATAATCTACAGTGTCTTCAAATTTCCCTCCATCCAGCTTCCTCTGATTAATCAGAAATTGTACCTTGGCACGCCAAATTGACTGTTCCATAAATGTGCTTCGAATTTATTACACATGTCAATCTGGGAAAGATTCAACCGAGACCCGTTTCATGGGAGGAACCTTAAAAAAAATAGACAGGTGCTGATTGGACGATTGCTCTTGTCACACTTGCGAAAACGTCGTTTCTCGTTAAAAAAGCTTTTAGTGATGTTCTTTCTTCCTCTTTTAATGAGGAAATTAAGAGCATTTAAGGAAAAAAAACTTGGGGAAATTGGCCTACAAGAACTTCAAAAACTGCTTTGCATTCCGCCAGTTTTTAAAAAACTTTTTTTTTTTTATTAACGTGACCACTATATGTAAAAAAGAAAAAAAAGAAAAAAAAAAAAAAACAGGTCCTTGACAGTATTGAAAAAAGAAACTATATACAGTGGGGCAAATAAGTATTTAGTCAACCACTAATTGTGCAAGTTCTCCCACTTGAAAATATTAGAGAGGCCTGTAATTGTCAACATGGGTAAACCTCAACCATGAGAGACAAAATGTGGGAAAAAAAACCCCACAAAATCGAGTTGTTTGATTTTTAAAGAATTTATATGCAAATCATGGTGGAAAATAAGTATTTGGTCAATACCAAAAGTTCATCTCAATACTTTGTTATGTACCCTTTGTTGTCAATAACGGAGGCCAAACTTTTTCTGTAACTCTTCACAAGCTTTTCACACACTGTTGCTGGTCTTTTGGCCCATTCCTCCATGCAGATCTCCTCAAGAGCAGTGATGTTTTGGGGCTGTCGTTGGGCAACACGGACTTTCAGCTCCCTCCACAGATTTTCTATGGGGTTGAGATCTGGAGAATGGCTAGGCCACTCCAGGACCTTGAAATGCTTCTTACCAAGTCACTCCTTTGTTGCCCTGGCTGTGTGTTTGGGATCATTGTCATGCTGAAAGACCCAGCAGACCCAGCCACGTCTCATCTTCAATGCCCATGCTGATGGAAGGAGATTTTCACTCAAAATCTCTCGATACATGGCCCCATTGATTCTTTGCTTTAGACCAGTACTTCTCAAATAGTGGGGCGCGCCCCCCCAGGGGGGCGCAGAGCGATGCCAGGGGTGGCGCATGTGACCTCGGGGAACATGCTTTTTTTTTTTCTCTCTCTTTTTGCCATACTAGAATAAAGTGTACTTGCGCATCCACTCAGTGGGTGGCAGTGGCGCTCTCATTTTCAAAGTGCGCGCAGTATTTTTGAAGTAAGCAAGAGCACACAGACGAGAGATATGAAGAGCTGTGCGCCGTTTTCGAAAGCCGTTTTCCGGCAGCATCCGGCCGGACTCACGCAGCGCAGTCTTCTCCGGTTCTCACGTGTCCGCCCGAGACGTGCCATTTTTGGCTTGGGATTGTCACAACGACCGCCGTCACCTACGGTTCTCCCTCGGCCTCCGAGAATGCGCTTTTTTCGGGCCGTTTGCCTTTTGGCTTTGACATTTAATACAGTGGTAGGTGAGGAAAGACCACTGTTTACTGTGTCTAAAAATGATTATAGCGGACAGCCGGAAGCCAAATCAATTAAGACGCCACTTAAAGACATTAGACCCCAATCTCATTGATAAGCCGCTTGGTTGTTTTTCAGCGAAAACGTGCCGAATATTGCCAATAACACTGTTAGCATGCTCAGTGGAAAATAACCCCACACTATTGCAAACTGGAGGCGCTACTGTGAGCAGCGAAAATAAAAACTGTCCTTTTGTCCAAAGACACCCCCTCCTTCTATTCAGTTTTGTTTTTTCAGTCAAAGTTTTTGGCATATTGTCCTCATGAGTTAATGTTTCTAATCAATTTGAATTTGTTATTATTTACTGATTTTATTTTTGATGATCAAATGTTAAAAATGTACCTTGAGTGTATTTTTACAGTTTGGATGTGACTTTTTTTTTTTTTCCAATTCAGGCAAATTGATGTGCGTTAAGTCTTTTCTGTTACAAACAAAACAATGTTGATAAAGTTATACTTTATAAGTTGATCTCTGTTATTTTCTGTCATAGAAAAAAATGACAATACGAGGCAGAGACGTACTTATCATTTGTCTATAATATTACTATTATACTATTTACAGTGGCGGCAGAATTTGGGGGGGCGCGAAACATCTACGTCTTCCTTGGGGGGGGGCGTAACAAAAAATAATTGAGAAGCACTGCTTTAGACAGATCAGTCGTCCTGGTCCCTTTGCAGAAAAACGGCCCCAAAGCATGATGTTTCAACCCCCATGCTTTACAGTGGGTATGTTGTTCTTCGGATGCAATTCAGTATTCTTTCTCCTCCAAACACAAGAACCTGTGTTTCTACCAAAAAGTTCTATTTTGGTGTCATTTGACCATAACACATTCTCCCAGTCCTTTTCTGGATCATCCAAATGCTCTCTAGCGAACCGCAGACGGGCCTGGACATGTACTTTCTTCAGCAGGGGGACACGTCTGGCAGTGCTGGATTTGAGTCCCTGGCGGCGCATTGTGTTACTGATAGGAGCCTTTGTTACTGTGGTCCCAGCTCTCTGTAGGTCATTCACGAGGTCCCCCCATGTGGTTCTGGGATTTTTGCTCACCGTTCCTGTTGTCATTTTGACGCCACGGGGTGAGATCTTGCATGGAGCCCTACATCGAGGGAGATTATCAGTGGTCTCGTATGTCTTCCATTTTCTAATAATTGCTCCCACAGTTGATTTCTTTACACCAAGCGTTTTACATATTGCAGATTCAGTCTTTCCAGCCTGGTGCAGGTCTACAATTTTGTCTCTGGTGTCCTTCGACAGCTCTTTGGTCTTGGCCATAGTGGAGTTTGGAGTGTGACTGACTGAGTTTGTGGACAGGTGTCTTTTATACCGATAATGAGTTAAAAGAGGTGCCATCAATGCAGGTAACGAGTGGGGCCTCATTAGAAGACCTCTTTGACAGCCAGAAATCTTGCTTGTTTGTAGGTGACCAAATACTTATTTTCCACTCTAATTTGGAAATAAACTCTTTAAAAATCAAACAATGTGATTTTCTGTTGTTTTTTTTCTCCACATTCTGTCTCTCATGGTTGAGGTTTACCCACGTTGACAATTACAGGCTTCTCTAATCTTTTCAAGTAGGAGAACTTGCACAATTGTTGGTTGACTAAATACTTATTTGCCCCACTGGATATACACTGCTGGCCAAAAGTATTGGCACCCCTGCAATTCTGTCAGATAATGCTCAATTTCTCCCAGAAAATGATCACAATTACAAATACTTATGTAGTAATACCTTAATTTATTTTGCTTGCAATGAAAAAACACAAAACAGAATGGAAAAAAATCAAAAAAATCAAATCATTATCATTTTACACAAAACTCCAAAAATGTGCCAGACAAAAGTATTGACACCCAAAAATCATGTGATGCTTCTCTAATTTGTGTAATTAACACCACCTGTTACTTAGCTGTGGCACATAACAGGTGGTGGAAATATCTAACTCACACATTAAGCCAGTTAAAATGGATTAAAGTTGACTCAACCTCTGTCCTATGTCCTTGTTTGTACCACATTAAGCTCTAACTCATACATTAAGCCAGTTAAAATGGATTAAAGTTGACTCAACCTCTGTCCTATGTCCTTGTTTGTACCACATTAAGCATGGAGAAAAGAAAGAAGACCAAAGAACTTGCCACGTTTGTGTGCCTTCTCAGTTATTTTCCTTTCATTTCAGCACATGAATCAACTAGATGGGCGGGGCTGCACAACACACCTGTGACGCATCAGGAGCACTTATTATTTAAGGACTCCTGTCACCATTGTTATGTGCCAACGGCACCATAACGGAGAAAAAAACTTGGCCGGGCGTGGTACAAATGATGGCGCTGAGCGGGGGTTGTAGCAAACAGAAAAAAAAAACTATTTTATTTCCAACCAAAAATCAAAATGTGCAAAAGCAAGTAGTTACAGAAAAATAATTGACAACATAACTAACAAAAACATAACTGAACCCAAATTGTTTAGCTGGCAGCAGGCAGTATCCAGCGCGCCGTCAGGCTGGCCGGCCAGTCTTATATACAGGGCTGATGACAATTAGCAGCAGCTGGGCGACCTGGGGAGAGAAAACGAGGGAGAGTGACAGAACTACGGCCTAGTGCCGTAACACTCCCACCCATAAAACAAACGGTCCCAACACGACCCCATAAGCCCAGAACCCAGGAGCACCCCCTAAAGGCAGCCAAGCAGCCACCAGAGGCCGCAACAGGCACACCTAGGGGAAAAAAAAAAAATAAATGAAATAAACCCACTTATCCCCCAAGTGCCAACTAGTCACCAGACCTGGACAAGGCATCAGCCACAACATTGTTCACACCCTTCTTGTGTTTAATCACAAGGTTATAGCCCTGTACTAACAATGCCCAGCGCATCAGCCGTTGGTTATGGTTGGACATCCTCGCCAAAACCACCAGGGGGTTGTGATCTGTATAAACATAAACAGGACAATGAGTAGAACACACATAAACATAGAAGTGCTGGAGGGCCAACAGCATAGCAAGGGTCTCCTTCTCAATGGTGGAATAATTTAGCTGATGCTTATTAAATTTAGCAGAGAAGTAGGACACAGGATGGAGAACTCCAGCACCGTCATCTTGAAGCAAAACCGCTCCAGCCCCGACAGAGCTAGCATCGACCTCGAGGCTAAAAGGTTTCGAAAAATCAGGAGCAGCCAGTACAGGAGCACTGCACAGAAGTGACTTTGCTGCTTGGAAAGAATATTCACACCCTTCAGACCACACGAAGGGCACCGACGGGCTACACAGAGCAGTAAGGGGAGCGACCACCACCGAGAAGTTCTTACAGAAACATCGGTAATAGCCCGCAAGCCCAAGGAAACGGCGCAACTCCCGCCGAGTGGTCGGAGTCGGATACGACAAAATTGCCTCCACCTTGGCATTTATGGGCCGAACCGTACCATGACCAACCACTTTCCCCAAGTACGTCACAGAGGCCTTTCCGAATTCACACTTTGCCAGATTTAGCGTGAGGTTCGCCGAGGCTAAACGTTGGAAAACCTCGGACAGTGTAATCAAGTGGTCAGTCCAGGTATCAGAGTAGACCACAACATCATCCAAATAAACACTGCATTTGGCAACATCACCAAGAACCAGCTGCATAAGACGTTGAAAGGTGGCAGGCGCATTCCTCATGCCAAATGCCATAATAGTATACTGCAAAAAATGATCAGGAGTGACAAAGGCAGAGATATCAGATGCTCGGGGTGTTAAAGGCACCTGCCAGTAGCCCTTTAAGAGATCAAGTTTAGTAATATACACAGCAGGTCCAATGCCATCAATGCAGTCTTCCATACGCGGCAAGGGGAATGAATCCGGCACAGTAACAGCATTCACTTTTCTAAAATCAGTACAAAACCAGGACGTACCATCAGGCTTAGGAACTAAAAGGCACGGAGAGCTCCAGGGACTGCGGCTGGGCTTGGCCAACTCATTATTTAACAAGTAGGTAGCCTCTTTCTTCATGGCTTCACACTTCTCGAAAGGGCACCGATAAGCATGTTGTTTAATAGGAGCAGCAGAGCCCACATCAATGTCATGCTCAAGGACATTGGTCCAAGAAGGAATGTCTTTAAATAGTGATGGGTATGACCGCAGCAGGGCCACAATGCCCTCACGCTGCTCAGCAGGCAGATAAGACAAATGAGACTCAATACTTAGCATATACTCCGAATTAGTTAGCCTGCCACACAGATGAGCAGCACATGGCACCTCCAAGCCCTCCTCCCCCGATGGGCATTCAAGGGTAACCGCTGGTCCAGATGACGCTGTTAAAGCCGCAGCCATCGAACACCCTCGCTCACGGAACGGTTTAAGCATGTTAATATGACACATCCTAGTTTTTCTCCTACGCTCAGGAGTCAGGATAAGGTAATTTGTGTCAGAAACCCTTTTATCCACTACATATTGGCCAGAAAAACGGGCAGACAAGGCAGAGCCCGCTGCAGGAAGCAACAGCAAGACCTTATCCCCAGGTTGAAAGTGCCGCACCACAGCTTTCTGATCAAACCGCGCCTTCATCTTCGCTTGCGTAGAAGCAAGGGCATCCTTAGCGAGTGACGTAGCCTGCTGTAGCCTTTCCTTGCACTTTTCCACAAAATTTGACACTCTAACCTTAGAAGAGGGCGGCGAGAGAAAATGTTCCTTAAGAACTTTTAAAGGACCACGGACGTTATGTCCAAATACCAATTCAGAGGGACTATACCCTAGGGACTCCTGAGTGGCATCCCTGATCGCAAACAGCACAAACGGTACTCCCTCGTCCCAGTCTTTTCCGGTAGCAAAGCAAAACTTGCTTAACATAGACTTTAACGTCTGATGCCAGCGCTCTAGGGCCCCTTGAGACTCCGGATGGTAGGCACTAGAAACAGAATGGGTCACCCCAAGGGACTGCAGTGTCTGCTTAAAAACCCTTGACAAAAAACTGGTGCCTTGATCAGTCTGCACCACTCTGGGAAGCCCAAAGAGAGTAAAGAATTTCAAAAGTGCCTTAGTAATCGCAGGGGCGGTGATTTGGCGCAAGGGCACAGCCTCAGGGAACCTAGTTGAAACACACATAACAGTTAGTAAAAATTGATTTCTGGACTTGGTCTTAGGCAGTGGGCCAACACAATCAACAATAACATGGTCAAAAGGCTCACCAACCGCAGGCACCGGGTGCAGGGGTACTGGTGGTACAACCTGGTTTGGTTTCCCCACAGCCTGGCAGGTTGAACAGGTGTTACAAAAACAGACCACATCCTTCTTCAAACCTGGCCAAAAGAAGTGTTGTAAAACCCGATCGTATGTTTTAGCAATGCCAAGGTGCCCAGACCAGAGGTGCTCATGAGCCTGCGATAACACATGTGGTCGATAGTCTACAGGGACCACAATCTGAAAAACGGTCCGCCAGTCCTCTGACCCAGTCCGGTTACCGGCCCTAGGAACCCACTTGCGCATCAAGATGCCATCCTCAAGAAAGAACTGTCCTTTCCCCTCCTTTCCCAAAACGGAAAAACATTGAGACAAGGTTTTATCAGATTCCTGAGCTTTAATAAGGGCATCACTTGTCAGTGGGGGGGACAGAAAGGAGACAGACATGGGCACCACACAAGGCTTCCCCACATTAGCATCCCCAATATGGCTACGAAAGGGGACCCCATCCTCCCTAAACATAGGAGCCAATATAGAATCACCCAAATCCACTTCGCCCCCCTCCGCCAGCTTTTTCGACTGCGCTCTTGTCAAAACACTGACCGTAAACACATCTGGGTGTCGTTCAGCTAACCAGTCGTGGTCAACGTCAATAGGGAAGCTGACCACTTCAGGAGAAACGTACACTTTTCCCCCAGCAACGTCATTTCCCATAATGACGTCTACCCCCCCAACAGGAAACTCCTCACGAACAGCTAAGGGAAACACTCCACTCACCAACGGAGACTGAATACAGACCCTGTGTAAAGGAGCTGGCACATATCGCATCCCAATACCCCTCACTACAGCACTGGAATGACAGTCAGTGGCAGGGCCCAGAGGCAACACCCCGGAGAGAATGAAAGACTGAGACCCACCGGTATCACGCAAGACCCTAACACTGCGCCTGGCACCTCCAGGGACTGACACAACAGCCTCAAAAATAAAAGGCTGAAAACACTTGTCAGGCGCGGAACCAGACTGCACCACAGGAGGACTAAAACCAGAAACTGGACCAGCCTGCATAAGTCCAACGCCCTTCGGACTCAATGATGGCTGCTTTCGTTTCAGCACCTCACAGTCAGCCACCAAGTGACCAGGCTTACGACAATAAAAACAATGATAAGGCCTTTCCGACCTAGAGGCAGAAGGCGAGTATGGCTGCGACGGGGTTTCAACAGGGACAACCTTAGCCCCAGAAACACATTTAAAAACAGCCTTATGTGTAAGAGTAAATTCGTCCGCCAAAACAGCAGCTTGTTGTAACGTGGGCACTTTCTGCTCGTTCAAATAAACGTTAACACGTTCAGGAAGACAGTTCTTAAAATCCTCTAACAAGATGAGATCACGCAAAGAAGCTACCTTACTGGCCGAGCACCACCGGTCGAACAACAAGCCTTTTTGCCGGGCGAAATCCACATAAGTTTGTTCAGCTGCTTTCTTCAGCCCCCTAAAACGTTGTCTGTAAGTCTCCGGAACTAGCTCATAGGCCCGCAATATTGTAGTGTTGTATCGGTCGCGAACGATTCGTTCTTTTTGAACGAATTGTTTGGGTGAACGAGACCGAACTAATCACCATCTGCACTGATTCGTTCTATGAAGTTGGTGGCGCTTGTTCGCTGCGTGGGAGGGCGTTGAGCAAGCGGCAGCGTCTTCTGACATCGCACACGACCAATCAGACGCCAGCCTCATCGCGGGCAGGGGAGGGAGCGGAAACAGAATCATGGCGTATGTCACTCATTTCCACGTGTGGCCAATAAGCAGCCAGCGTGCAGGCAGGGGGGAAAGACTGAGTTTTGTCACTTCCCGTTCAGTGATTCGGTCCTCCGGTTCCTGACCTAGCTTGCTGCTAACTTGACTTTCCAGTAATGACTATGCGGTGAACGAGTCATAAAATGAAAGGAAACGACTTTGTCACATATTTGTTAACGTGGAGCCTATCAAATGCTGCTCAAAAAGACAAAAACACCACACAAATCTAGCGAGCATGGTTTAGTGTTCTACTTTTCTCAACAGACTCGGGACTGTGCCTATGACGATATACTATCAAATTTACAGTAATTTAAAACACGCGTAGCTACGAGGCAAGCAAAACCTGAGCTGCGGTCGCGTGACGGCAGTGAAGCGGGCAGAGAACTGTCACTATATGGAGGCTTCATGGCAGCGATATGTACCTCATATGTGCACAGAAAAAAAATAATATTTAGTATGATCACCATAATACTGATTTGCAATGAAACTGTATATACATGTCAATTTTTTCCAAGTGTTTTTTTTTTTTTTTTTTTTCCGTGTCAGAGGGTGTCGGTTGGTTTGACAAATTATGTCAATCCGTCCATCATGTGCTACTCAAGCGCCCCAAAAACAAAGCGCGCGGACACGGGAGATGTCGCAATATGTCTACATTTTTCTTAACAGACTAATGAGAGTAGAAAGGCGAAATCATAAAGCAAACAATTATTTCTCGTCAGCATTTGACGATCTGAGATGCGGGGACGACAGGGGAGCTGACCGGATTATTTTATTTATTAATACCAGTGCAAAAATTCAAAACGATCATCTTAATAATAAAAAACAAAAATACAACAGAGCGAGAGGTTAATATGATGTGTTGGCCGTTCCATAATTAGAAATTAAACTTTCGATTTATTTTTATTTTCGTGACAGCAGGCATGCCGCGTTGGCTGGTAGCAGCACTGCAGCAGCATTGTATATGTGAGCAAGATCATGCTAAAGAAAGTCCGTGCGCCCCCGACCCCAAACCCCGACTTCCCCCTCAAAAGGAAAATGTTTAACCGTGTCCTAATTCGAAATGCAAGCACGAGCCATGACTTTGAGCCCATAGAACTAGGACAGACGACGCGGAAGTTCTCCCTCGCTTTTGCAGCAGCGGGAGGGAGACGAGGCTGTCTCTGAGAGCAGAATGATATCGCCTGTCACTCATTTCTGAAACTACGACGAGTGGTCAATGTGCAAGAGAGGGAGGGACCAAGCAATGTCACTTCCCGTTCAGTTATACTGCGAAGCGGTCTTTGGTGATTCGTTCGGCAACGTCACTTCCCGTTCACTAACCGAACGATTCATTTGGGTGGGGAGGGAGATGAGGGGGGCGAACGATTCGTTGAACGATTCGTTTGAACGAATCGTTTTACTGAACGAACCGGAATGGATTCGTTTACTCAAGTGAACGACAGATCCCGTCACTACAATATTGCACTTTTCAACGCATCATAACTTAAACTATCGGCCACCGGAAGCGAAGCGCAAGCGTCCAAAGCTTTGCCACTAAGCTTGCACTGCAACAAAATGGCCCAAAAATCCTTTGGCCAATGCAGGGCGGACGCAATGCGCTCAAACGCACCGAAATACGTTTCCACTTCCGCCTCACGAAAAACAGGCACGAGCTGAACGTGCTTAGTCACATCAAAAGAGTCCGATGACCCCACTGAAGCGGGTCTCCACGGGCTCAAACTGCCGCGCGCCTGTAGTTCTAATCTACGCATCTGCAACGCCGTATCAGCCTCCAGCTTTTTTAACTCTAACTCGGCCTCCAAATGCACCCGCTTCAGCTCGACCTCACGTCGGAGCTGAAACTCCCTCTCCTTCTCCTCCTTTCGAACCCGTAATTCGAGCTCCGCGTCCAACTGGATCCGTCTCAGCTCAAGGTCACGTCTGAGCTGAAACTCTCTTTCCTTCCCCACCTCCGGGGAGGAATCCACCGCCCCGGCAAACCTACGAGGCTTATCCTCCATGCTATCCGCAGTCCGATCACCCACAGGAGGTAGCTGCACCTCCGCGCTCGCCCCGCGATGCACCGGAGAAGTCACAGGATCGCCGGACACAACCGAACCCAAAATCCCCTCCCTCAACAACACAGCGCGCAGCGCTTCCCGATACTCGCTAACGCGCAACGCTGCCGAAACAGGAACACCAAAATGCTCAGCGATCGCAACCAAATCGCCCTTCCTACAGCCGTCAAACACCGCCACCGCAGGATCGGCAACAAACGCTTCCAAATCAAAAGAAGCCATCATCCACCACAAAAAAAAACGCCGAACCAAGACAGCTGAAGCACACCGGAATCAGCCGGCCCACAACTAACCACACAAAAAATACGACACAAAACCCGAACCAATCACACGCGCGAAGCCACGCAACTCGCCCACCCACAAGAAAAACAGCCAACCAACAACCGGCAGACGCACCACGCGGACCCCCCAGCAACCTATCACACCCCCCACTCGCCTATACTGTCTTCTGAGGCTTGCCGGGCTCGAGGCGTGCAGCCCCCGCCAGAGAATCCACTCCGCCCAGGATTCGCCGCGAAAAAAACAAACTAAAACAATAAACGGATGCCCGAAAGAATGGCCGAGCAACTCGGCCAAGCAGAGCACCCCCCTACCTACGCTGGGAGACACAAGCGAGCGTCATCCACACCAGAACAATCACAGCCGCAGCCCGTGCACACACAACCCCACTAAAACACCACACCTCACCATACCACGACTCCAAAAAGGACGAGCCCCCAATTGTTATGTGCCAACGGCACCATAACGGAGAAAAAAACTTGGCCGGGCGTGGTACAAATGATGGCGCTGAGCGGGGGTTGTAGAAAACAGAAAAAAAAACAATTTTATTTCCAACCAAAAATCAAAATGTGCAAAAGCAAGTAGTTACAGAAAAATAATTGGCAACATAACTAACAAAAACATAACTGAACCCAAATTGTTTAGCTGGCAGCAGGCAGTATCCAGCGCGCCGTCAGGCTGGCCGGCCAGTCTTATATACAGGGCTGATGACAATTAGCAGCAGCTGGGCGACCTGGGGAGAGAAAATGAGGGAGAGTGACAGAACTACGGCCTAGTGCCGTAACAACCATACACAAGTGTCGGACTATTGCAAATGCTTGTTACCTGCCTTGCTTACCGCTGTGTGTTCATTGTCATCCTCGGTGCTTCCCGACATTCTTCGGTCGTCTTTTGTGCTCTTTTGGATTTTGTAGTTAGAAATTTGTACTCAGTTATATTCACGCCATCTTGCGTGCTCTCTTAGTTGTACTTTGTTATACTTGCGTTTTCTAGCGTGCTCTCTCAGTTGTACTTTGTTATACTCGCGTTTTCTAGCGTGCTCTCTCAGTTGTACTTTGTTATACTCGTGTTTCCTAGCGTGCTCCCTTTGTTGTACTCAATAAATACAAACATTCACTCTACTGATCTCCTGGTCTGTGTTTTGGATCCACATTAACGGCTTGCCGTTCCTAACAGAACTCTCTGAGGATTTATGAAGCTAAATTGTGAGGAAGGATGGGCAATCTCAAGGCTACAGTTCCATCAAGACCTGAATGTTCCTCTGTCTACCGTGCGCAATTTCATCAATAAGTGTAAAGCCCATGGCACTGTGGCTAACCTCCCTAGATGTGGACAGAAAAGAAAAATTGACTAGAGATTTTGACGAAAGATTGTGCGGATGGTGGATAAAGAACTTTGACTAACATCCAAACAAGTTTAAGCTGTCCTGCAGTCCGAGGGTACAACAGTGTCAACCTGTACTATCCATCGCTGTCTGAATGAAAAGGGACTCTATGATAGGATACTCAGGAAGACCCCAGTTCTGACCAGAGACATAAAAAAGCCAAGCTGGAATTTGCCAAAACTTACCCGAGGAAGCCAAAAACGATTTGGAAGAATGTTCTCTGGTCAGATGAGTGAAAAGTAAAGCTTTTTGGGAAAAGGCATCAACATAAAGTTTACAGGGGGAAAAAAATGGGGCCTTCAAAGAAAAGAACACGGTCCCCACAGTCAAACATGGCAGAGGTTCCCTGATGTTTTGGGGTTGCTTTTCTGCCTCTGGCACTGGACTGCTTGATAAGTCAATGCCCGATCATCTGATGTTTGAGCCAATAGGAAAAAGAGGCGGGAACTACAGATGTGTCCAGGAAGCAACTATCTGGTTGAATACAAGGCCGGAGTGCGAAACGGTTCTTGTAGTTTATCTACATGAAGTATTTTAAAAATAATTAAGTATATTTCCGACCAAACTTCAGAAGATTCCGATTCAGAGTTTATTTGTCATAGTAAAGATAACTACAAAAATCAGATTCGAGTTCCAACAATACTACGAGTTAGTACCCATTAAAGGTGCTTGGTGCAGAGCAAGATAAAGGTAAAAGTGTCCCCAGTGCCCCACAATCCCTACCATAAATACATAATAAATATTGATAAATTTACATAACCATCCCCCCAACAGTGTCAAGAATGTCTGAATTCTTGACAAAATCCTGATCTTCCACCCTAGGTTGCTAAACTGTCTTGAATGTAGACTCCTACCCAAGCAGAAATTGACTTATCTACAGTAGATAGGTTGATAGTTGCTTCCTGGACACGTCTGTAGCTCCAGCCTCTCTCTCCTACTGGCTCAAACATTAGATGACCGGGGAAGTGGTTCAGGGTTACAAGACGGTACTGTATGATGAATCAATGAATCAGGAAGTAACATCTTTCCTGTGAAACTAATTGATCCTTTTAACCAGTTTAGGTAAGATTTATCACTTTTGAAAGGCAATAGGTTACTTTCCACAGCACATTTCCTGAACATCAAGCCAATGCAGACAACCACAATTAATCAAAGCATGTCTTCTGCAAAGGCTATAGCACAGCCTAACTTGCACACCTTGTTTCAGGACTCCATTCATCAGCCTCTTTGTCCAATGGCATCGATAGACCTGTGGCCGCTAGTTAATCCAGATGCTTAAACGTGCCTTCGTCACAATACAGGTTGCAGGTTTTGAGAGAGGAGTGTGTTACAAGTGATATATGGCAAGTATTTCGAGTTGTACGAATGGTAAAGGACACTGTTTGGGAGCATTTTGAAATGCTTACACCTGAGTCATGAAGAAGAATAGAAATGTTGCACAGAGCACTCCCATTTTTACAATTCTCACATTCACAAGCAAAACTGACAATGAACAAATCATACTTTATTAACATGGCCTGCATCATGTAATGATAATATGAGGGAAATAGACACAGAGCAAAAAATGCATGTCATACTGGTAACAAGGCTCAATAGTTGACTCCTTTTTATAAAAGAAATAACTCCCTGATCAAATCCAGTCATGACATTTTGTTTTTATCAAATATTTGCTGCTAATGCTTTACATAGTACGGACAGAAACCAGCTCACTATTGGTTGTGTATTATTCAATTTATTCATCTTATATCTTATATCTTGACAGGCTTTCTTACTGCACATGTTCAAGTTTGAAACAATGCTTTTTGCTCTGGTTTTAGTTCGAATATGAAGCAATTGCTCTCACTTTAGTCTACCAAAAGATGTCGCAGTTGCATCTCACACAGAAGCCCTGCAGCTTCGAATCATTTTCGGCACAAATAGGAAAAGAGCTTCAATGTTTCACAAGGCTTTACTTGTACAACACTAGCAGACTGACGTTTTGTTTGAACGTTAGGTGATGGCTCGATCAAGCGTGACGTTAGTTTCGGGCAGGGTCACTGGAAGTAACTTACAGCAGGGGGTACTGAGCATCTTATTTTGTTTTTCCCATCTGAAAAAAGCCACTTCGGTCCAAATTTTTCATGCTCACGCTTTTTCCCCATACAAGGCGTGCACAATGGTATTACACACGCATGCTGAATAATTGACGTACTACTACTTCTAGGCTACTACAAAACAGCGTTCTATTTCACCTGCAGTGTGGGTTGGAGTTTTTGTATTGGAAATAAGATCGCTCTTGTATTAAAATTCAAGTCCACGCAGCGAGATGGCGCAATGACACACAGACACATCTGAAAACTAAGAGGTCCAATAAGCCTCTGTTTAACACCTACCAAATAAATTGCACACGAATACATACCTGTCAAGTTGTACGGTCTCGGCGTAATTTGTACTAGTGAGCACTGATTTTTAAATGTATACGGCGTATGTTCACAATCTGTACGTTTTTCGTGCATTACGTTTTTTTTTTTCCCGTTCGGATTTTGTCACTGTTTCAGCAATGAGACAATGTGCGTTACTATGCGTTACTATGTTGGTTGAATGACGTGAGAAAAGTCAGACACGGAGAGAGAAGAGCGGGAGTTAGAAGGAGGGAAGAGTTGTGATGCTGTTTCCAACGCGATGCTAGGCTAGGTGGCTCGAATATTTCCTGACTGTAGCCAACAGCCTACAATCTAAGTCCACTTGATGCAACACTAGATATCATATGCATATAGAACTAGATGCGAAATGACAGACTCGGCGGCGTTAGTAAACAACCGCCATCTTAAAGTAGTAGACTTCTCAGAAGGGCTCTGTTGTAGTGAACCTTCATTGCGAACCTAAGTAACTTTTTATCTAAAATACTCCTAAATCGGCAAAATCTGGACTTGACTTGACTCAGGATATCTTTTTTCAATGATTAAACAGTTGTAAAACTTTCACATATCGAAAGTAAACAGAAGGGAACAAATTCAAAAACGAGAGCAATTTTAACAACTTTAACGGTTGATTCACAACATCAAATGTCTTCCAAACATAGCAAAGGTCACAAAGTTTTTTTCCCTTTTTTTTTAAATGAAAAAAAAAAAACCATGAAAGGTAACACCAGTTACTTTGCCAAGTAACTAATTACTCTTACATTCAGATAACTGAGTTACTAACTCAATTACTTTTGGGGGGAAGTAATTTGTAACTGTAATTAATTACTTTTTGTAAGTAAGGTCATAAAGAATGAAATGTGCCGAAAAGTGCCTAAAGTGGAGATTTTATTCTGCCAATTTGTCTGCAACTATTGTTTTCTGTCTAAAAACGATGCAGAAAAATTAATTCACGTATTCATTACATCTACATTGGATTACTGTAACTCCTTACTCGCAGCTTGTCCTAAAAGTTCCCTAAAAGGAAGCCCTTCACTGGCTTCCAGTCGAGTTTAGAATTAAATTAAAAATCCTCCTTCTTACATTTAAGACCATTAATGGTTTGGGGCCATCATATCTCACAGATGCTCTGGTTCCATACCGCCTCAACAGAACACTTCGTTCTCAGAATGCAGGTCTACTGGTGGTTCCCAGGGTCTCTAAAAGTACAGTAGGAGCTAGAGCCATTAGTTACCAAGCTCCTGTCTTATGGAATCAGCTTCCAGCTGATATTAAAGAGGCCGACACAGTCTGTACATTTAAGATTAGACTAAAAACGTTCCTATTTGACAAAGCTTACGGTCAGGCTAGTTGAAAACAGACTGGACTCACAGGTAAGTCTAAGCTGCCCTAGGAGCTATAATGCTGGGGGAAGCACAGCAACTGAGTCCTATCCCGTTTTTCACTCTACCTACCACTTGTCCTTACTTTATTTCCCTTTTCTAATTCTAATATCTAGTTGACTAGTGTCTTCCTCACTAGTCACCGGGAGGGGCTACTTTTTCAGCCGCAGCCGCCTGACTATCCTGACCCCTGGCTGGATGGATGTCCTCGTTGCCCCCCCCCCGTCACATCTGGCTAGATGGACCCCCTCGTGTTCCCTCACCCCATTGCATCTCTACAAACTGGAACTCCTTTTGCTAATACCCATCATCAGTCCTGGTGCATCTATAGTCTGTCCGTCCTGGGAGTGGATCTCTCCTGACTGTGGTTCTCCCCAATGTTTCTCTTTTCCTACTGGGTTTTTGGATTTTTTCCTTGCTGCCATGGAGGGTCTATGGATGGGGGATGCCCAGGACATGAACTCATCTCATTCATCTACTGTATCTGACTGTGTATCAAATTGACTCTGTAAAGCCCTCTGAGACAACCTTGTTTTGATATAGGGCTATACAAACAAAATTGAATTGAATTGAACGGAACCATTGCTGATCACTTCTCAGAATTAGCAAAAGAAAAGTTCCCTGACTCAAAGATGCATCGGTAAGTTAATTTTATCAATTGACCTTTTTAATTTATAATTGGCCACACTATCGAACTACCTTCAAGACAAACTGAACTGCGAGCTGAAGTGCAGCCATCAAAAGACATGATAGAACCAACATATTAGTAGCTACTCTGAACGTTTAATGTAATTTTTGTTGTTGTTTGTGTTTGTGTTTCTTTTCTTTCTTCTCTTGTGTTTCTTTTCTTCTGTCCCCCCATAACCCCTTCCTGTTCGCTGCTTTGTCATAATAAACGAGGTATTTTGAATGATCACAATGGGACTATGTCAGACTCGCAATGTGAAACATTAAAACTGTTCAGACTATCCGGGCACTTAGACTTCTATTTTCTCTGTGTCAAACAGCTGAACAGCACAGGTTTTAAAAAAAAAAAAAAAAAAAAAAAAAAAAGACATGATAGAAATTGCCAAAAGTGCTGCATACAATTATAACAAAAGTCACAGTTAAATTTTAGTAATCATGATGTAGCTGAAGATATTGGTTGTTCTTTGATTGCACCAGGTTATATGTGACAATATTACCAATAAATTCATATTATTTTAAAAATTGAGTTTTATTTTATTTTCATATTGCACGCTATATAAAACATAAGATTAGTCAATTTGTAAGGGCATACGTCACTATTTGTATGATTGCCAACGGCCTCAGGTTGACAGGTATGCGAATATCCAACAGCGCTCTGTATGGCGGCAGCTCAACAGCAACAACAAACATGGCTACAATACAAATTATTTGTAGTTCTCCACAGTGTAAATCTGCAGCTAACCTTTTCTCACTGGGCAGTGGGCACTATACTAAACTATCATAATCACCTTGGTTTTCAAGCTCAAATTAAATTTTAGAAAACTGCTTTTTTGTAAAGAAAAAAATCGCTAATTTGTCTTAGTGCCATGTTCACGCCTTCTCTATCAACTGTTAACTTTTCTGTTCCAATAGCGCCTTATTCAGCGTGACTTGGTAACAAGCAAGGTGTCAGGTGGTGACCATCTTATGAACAAAAAAATCTTTTTCAACATATATATATATAATCATCAAAGTTAAATTTGCTGTTGTTTTAATGTTTATTTATTGGTTTATTGAAAAAAAAAAAAAAGTATTTTCCCTCACTAACACCACTTCCCGTGCCACTGGTTTCAGGATATTCTTATTTTTATAATATACTTCAGAGAGTAAGTGGAGAGTTGGAGGTGGCAAGTGTCTTTAAGGAGCATGATTTGTCTCTAAAACCAAAGCCACTGCTTCCTACGAGGACATAATGCGATGTTTGTAGGGCACCACGTCCTCTGAAGGGCACCAAAATTTTTATTTTTAGCATTCTACACGCCATACTCATATCATGCATTTACTCAAATAAGAGACCAGAGAAGCAAAAATTATAAATACACAATTTAGCAAAAAGTTTACATTCACTATCCTTGCCTCTCATCATGAGCTGTGACCACATTCGATGGAATCCCCTACGCAGGACCTTGTCATGATAGTTTAAATAGAGCACCATAGGCAAGGCACAGTCTGTTTTCACAGTCGTCAACAGAGCCAAGAGGATGGAAGCCCATTCCTGCCACAAATTCCCGCCAAAAAAAACCCAAAATAAAAACAAGAATGAAAACTTTTTTTTCTTCCAATAAAACAAGAAGCCCATTTCTGCTAGTAGAAAATATATGTATGTATTTTTTTCACTTGCTGTTGCCTGTTTCCGCCTTTGGAAAAAAAAAAAAAAACTTATCGGAGTCTGCTCACAAGCTAAGCTACTTGTCGGCTCTAGCCGTAAATACTGTAGATGTTGCACTCAACGGCAACCTTATCCGTGACTTTGTGAAGGTATCGTATACTTTTTCTTCACAAAATCAAGTAAGTATTGTGTATGATATCGTGGTTTCATTCACCGTTCTTTTCAACCGTTTACGTTGGAAAAGCATTATGGGCAGTAAAATAAAATCTTGTTCCACAAGATTATGCTTTGTGCATTCGTCAAAGTTGCAACAAGTTGATTTTATGATCTAAAAAGCCATCAGCAGTGCAATGTCTCAAAAGTAATTCCTACAAGCCCATGCAGCAACACTTTCCTGCTGTACACTCAGCATTGTCGTCTAGCAGCAAAGTGACAAATGCTGAAGTTCCGTTTTGTCACTTTGTCCACTTGTGCCACTTGTCGAGCACAGCATCCCACTCTGTAGCTGACCACTTAACACACCTCAAAAACAAGACTCAACAATTGCAATGGTATGGATTTTCTGTTTTTCAATCTATTTCTTGTAGTAAATACAGAATATCAAATTTCATGGATACCTACAGTGGTATGAAAAAAATGTATATGGACCTTTTGGAATTTCTCACATTTCTGCATAATATCACCATCAAATGTGATCTGATCTGTGTCAAAATCACACAGATGAAAATACAGTGTCTGCTTTAACTAAAACCACCCAAACATTTATAGGTTTTCATATTTTAATGAGGATAGAATGCAAACAATGACAGATGGGGAAAAAATAAGTACGTGAACTCTGCCTAAGGAGACTTAAAGAGAAATTGAAACCAATTTTTACCAAACATTTTAAGTCAGGTGTGTGCCCAATCACTGATGAGTGGTTTAAAGCTGCCCTGCCCACTATAAAACACACACCTGATTAGAACTGTCTTGATAAGAAGCAGTGTCTGATGGGCATCATGGCTCATTCAAAAGAGTTGTCTGAAGACCTGCAATCAAGGATTGTATATTTGTATAAAGCTGGGAAAGGATACAAAACCATCTCTAAAAGTCTGGATGTTCTTCAATCGACAGTCAGAGAAGTTGTCTACAAATGGAGAGTTTGGAACTGTTGCTTCACTCTCAAGGAGTGGGCTTCCTCCAAAGATGACGCCAAGAGTTCAGCCTAGAATACTCAGACAGATAAAGAAGAACCCTAGAGTGTCTGCTAAAGACTAACAGAATCACTGGCAAAGTCCAATATCTCTGTGTACACATCAACTTTATGTAAAACTATGGCCAAGAATGGTATTCATGGGAGGACTCCATGGAGGAAGCCACTGCTGCCCCCCCCCCCCCCCCCAAATTTTTTTGCTCGTTTAATGTTTGCAAAAAGGCTCTTGGACACTCCACAGAAGTTTTGGCAAAATATTTTGTGGACTAATGAAACCAAAGTTGAATTGTTTGGAGGTAACACACAATGTCATATGTGGAAGAAAAATGGAACAGCTCACCAAAATCAAGACTTCATCCCCACCGTGAAGCATGGTTGAGGGAGCATCATGATTTGGGGCTGTTTCCTCCTCCGGGCCTGGACAACTTGCAATCATTAATGAAAGAATTAATTCAAAGTTTATCAGGAAGTTTTGCTGGAAAACCTGAGGCCGTCTGTCAGACAGTTGAAGCTAAAAAGAGGATGGATGCTGCAACAAGACAATCATCCAAAACACAGAAATAAATCAACTTCAGAATGGTTTCAGAAGAGCAAAATACACGTTCTGGAGTGGCCAAGCGAAAGTCCAGACTTGAACCCCATTGAGATGCAGTGGCATGACCTAAAGACAGCGATTCATGCAGGACATCCCAGGAATCTGACTGAACTAAAGCAGTTTTGTAGAGAAGAATGGGCCAAGATTAGTCCTTATCGATGTGCCAGACTGATCTGCAGCTACAGGAAACGTCTGGTTGAAGTTTTTGCTGCCAAAGGGGGACCACAAAATATAAAATGTGATGGTTCACTTACCCCCCCCCCCCCCCCCCGTTATTGTTTGCATACTATCCTCATTAAAATATGAAAACCTATAAATGTTTGTGTGATTTTAGTTAAAGCAGACACTCTTTTTCATCTGTGGGATTTTGACAAAGATCAGGTCACATTTGATGGTGATTTAATCCAGAAATGTGAGAAATTCCAAAAGGTTGATACTTTTTCATCCCACTGTACTGTATGAAATCCGATTGAATTTTATTTCACAATTATGCTAACACTGTGTTACAATCACATTTAATATTCTGTCAAAGTTATGTTAATGTTTATTACACACACATGCACCCCAATTTGAGATGCGTAAGGGTTTTGTTTGAATTTCATTTGTGATGTTTAATAAGGGAAACCTTGGGCTGAGGTTGACAGGTATGCCATTGCCAACAGACACTGTCTCTCTCAAGGAAGGCCCATTTAGGGTTGATCAAATCCTAGTTGACAAATATGCGTTGATTAATTTTTTGACAGCACAACATTTTTTTATTGATAACTTCATCACTAATTTAGAGATTATTTCGCTTTCAGGGCAGTAATAATTTGTGGGAATTTGATATTCACAGTCAGGCTCTGTCCCTATCCCCCCAGGGATAGCAAGTGGCTACTGTTTTTCAATTTCATTTTGCAACTACTTCATGATCCACCCGAGTACAGTATTCTGGCTTCATTTCTTTCAGTGTGACTTCTTGCCTGGAGTTACGTATATTGTACACCAGCTCCAATCCAGGATCAACAAGCTCTAGAGGTAAGGGTTGTGCAAAGTGTGTCGCTCTGCATGTAGAAGATCCTCGAGCACGGTTCTCGCTAGGGGTGTAACAAAATATCGAAATGGTGGTATATCGTGATACTTTGTATCCCAAAAGGTTATCGATATGTTCCTATGAGCAAGAATCGATATATCGTTTTAAAAAGGTGTCAATGTTTAAAAAAAAAAAAAAAAAAAAGGGAAAAGGAACCATCGAGCTGCTACCAAAATCTTCCATTATAATAGTGTCTCAGTTAACTCTAAGGCTGCCATTGACGGTGGTCGACGCCCAATCTATTTAGACTGGGAACGTTAGTTCATTCAAAACCAGAGCATTCAGTCATTCGGTCTGATTTTCGGGGCATTTACAGGTCACTTGCTGTTCATTTTAGGGCATTTAGGGCAGTTTTGAGTCACTTCCTATTCATTTGGGTGATTCCCCAGGTCAGTTTCTGTTCTGTAACTCAAAATAAACAAGAAGTGACCCATAAAATACCCCAAAATCAACAAGAGGTAACTGAAATCAACAGGTAAATGACCTTAAATGGCCCTAAATTACCTCATTGCCTGGCATTGGCTGCCACTGACGGCCATAGACATTCAATCCGTTAGAAGTGGGAGGGATGGCAGCGAATGAACTAATTTTCCTGCCACCCTCCCAGTTCAAATTGATTGGACGTCTACTAGTGATAAACTCATTCCAATTCACGGCAGAGGCTTGTTTTTCTGTTTTTAGTCGTTTATAGAATATCATAGAATGATTTCCTGAGCAATGTATCGATAATCTTTGTATCGCCATATCATCAAATCATCATTATCGTGAGCTTTGTATCGCAAATCGTATCGTATCGTGAGGTACCAAGAGGTTCCCACTCCTAGTTCTTGCGGGTCTTCGGTTTTTCATTGTCTAGAATAATAAAAATGAAAATGTTAAAATCTTTGCATTCCTAGCCAACATGCACCAACTCAAGAGGATGAAAGGAAAGAAAAAACACGTGCACCAAGTCCAGAGGATGAAAGGAAAGAAAACACCAAATTAAGAATCCAGGGTTTACCCTACATGTTGTCGACATGAGATTAAATCCAGTTTTGTAAACCTGAACAGGATAAGCAGCATTGAAAATGAATATTTGTTTGTAGGCATTTGGACAGTAGGTTTTTCTTTCATTTGAATTTGAATTTAATGAAATTTGAATTTATGCATATCAAAGAAAGGTCAAAATTAACCACTAATGTAAACTACCAAATATGGTTCATCTTCACAGGAAAGCAAGTAAGGTTGAATATTTGTCTGTTCTTTTTCACAAACTTAAGAAGTGACCTTTGCTGGCCAGACGTTTGAGGTTGTGGCCATGGCTCGTACTTCTTCTGATTTAGCCGCTCTCGCGGGCCTTCCTTCCTACCACACACTGGCTCTCACCTCACGCCGTCGAACCCGAAACCTCACAGCCACATTTTTTTTTCTCCCTTCTTTTCCTTAACGCAATGATCTGCCTGACCTCCCTGACAAGCTCTGGGGAAAACAAATCTCTCTCCTTGATGACAGGAGTGACTTTTTCTCTCTTTCCGAGTGATGAAAGGGGAAGTGTATTGACTTTGACGGTGTGCAACAGCAAACATCAGAGGTGTTGTGCTCAAAGCTGATGGAGGCAAAAAGCAGATCAATAGTTTTCATATTCTGTCACACTGGACTTCCATCGACTGGGATCGCTCTTGCGGTATTCCAAAATGTGCTATTTTAATTAGGCGACAAGTCAGCTCTTGCTTCCATCTAATACATTACTCCTTTTCCTGTCTGCTAATGCCTGATAGATGAACAAAGTGTTTCCATCCACTAAAATAAAGGCCTGAAAAGAAGCTTTCACAAGCAGAGTGACACCGAGAGATCGAGACATCTGCCGCAGTGCATGTTTTACAATAGGACAGGATGATGCTGGAGAGGCATTTGACCGTAGAAGTAGCAGAAGTAAAAGTGCTCTCTGCCTACAGCGGAGTTAAGTTCACGTTTCGCCAGGTTAAAAGTGATGCTTCTCTGTTAAAAGCCCTGATGAGTTTCATCCCTCAAACTTTGCTGCAGACAAACTCACCCGCTCTTTTTGAACATCCCAAGTGACACTCAGAGCCAAACACTCTCAAATACCCTTCACAAGGTTACGCAGTAGGAGGCCTGTGTGTGAATGAGCCCAATTGCATCCATTCCACTTAATGTGATTTCATGTCCCACTTGGCCACACGCTGGTCAGGACCCCCAGTGTCAACTTGATACTGCCACAATGATTTTTGTTAGCCGTAAAGGACAAGCCATTGTCAATCGCGCCAATAAAAGCTCACGATCATGATCATCAGGTTCATCACCACCATCACAGTCGTTATCATGTCCATCGTTACCATCATCATTGTGGAGTGAGTGCCAGGTGCTGACACTATCAGAATGACAAAGTGGAAGGTTTGGACTCATGTAGATAACATCTTTTTGTAATATGGTGCAGGAAAATATCTGAAGAAAATGTATGTGCGGCTGCCCGTGAGCTTAATGAATAGCTAAAAATACATTTTCAGACAGCTTCTTTAATTTATTTGCGGTTTTGCAAGACTCCAAACCATGACCCTTGTGAGGATAAGCTGCACAGAAGATGGATGGGTGGATTACAAAATAGTGTTATTTTAAGTGTGTCTCACGTGACAATGCACTTCATGGCTCTCAAACAAAAATGATATACTGTATCTTTCCATTTTCATTCATCTCTCTTCCTCTGATTAATCAGAAAGTGTAACCTGGCACACCAGATTGATTGTTCCATATACAGTATCTGCTGCAAATATATTCTACATATCGATCTGGGAAAGATCCGATCGAGACCTGTTTCATGGGAGGAACTTATACGAAAATATACGGCTACTGACTGGACGATAGTTCTTCTCGTCACACTCGTCAAAACTTTGTTTCCCATCATGAAAAAGCTATTAATGATGTTCTTTTGATGAAATTAAGTGTATTTCAGAAAAAAAAAACTGGGAAATTAACCTATCTACAAAAACTGCTATGCACTCCGACATTGCATTCAACCAGGTAGTTGCTTCCTGGTCATGTCTGCAGCTCCTGCCTCTTTGTTCTGATTGGCTCGAACATCAGATGATCAAGGAAGTGGTTGGACAGTTGAGGTTTGCAAGACAGTACTGTATGATGAATCAATGAATCAGGAAGTACTGTCTTCCTTGCGAGGCTACATTTGTTCAGAAATTGGAGGCAGAAGCTTAAGCAGGGAAGCCCAAACTTCCCTCACTCCTGCCACTTCGTCCGACTATTCTCGGGGATCCCGAGGCGCTCCAATGCCAGCCGGGAGTCTTTCGAAATTACAAAATATACTGTACCGTATTTTTTGGACTATAAGTCGCAGTTTTTTTCATAATTTGGCTTGGAGGTCCGACTTATACTCAGGATCAACTTATGTGTGAAATTATTAACACATTATTATATCATTTCACATGTTATTTTGGTGTTTTGGAGTGACACTGATGGTTTGGTAAACTTGTTAGCATGTTATTTATGCTATAGTTTATGAATATCTCTTTATAGGTATGTTACGTTAACACACTGGCCACGTTTGCATTTCGTTGTTCATGCGTCATGTAACTTTATCATACTGAACACTTATTCAGCATGCTGTTGTCTGTTGAATTTTTATTTTAAATTGCCTTTTAAGATGACATATCTGTTCTATGTTTTGGATTTTATCAAGTAAATTTCCCCCAAAAATGCGACTTACCCGTATTTTCACGACCATACAGCGCACCGTATTAAAGGGCGCATTCTAATTCTTGTACGCTAAAACATACAGTAGCATTCACGCTAGCTTGCACGCTAGCATACACACGAACGTATTAAAAATAGGCAGCAGAAGCAAAACTGAGTTCGATTGTACTTTATTAAAGAATTTTAATAAGTACTCACATTTTTTGTCAATCAACAAAGCCATCAAAGTCCTCATCTTCTGTATCTGACATGTACAGCTGGGCTAGGTCACCATCAAACACGCTAAGTTCCCCCTCTTTGTTGTCGGAGTCAGTCTCGTTGCCATGAGGCTCCTCCTCGGAAATAATGCCGGCTTTGGCGAAAGCTCGAACAACAGTGCAAGCCGACACATTCGCCCAAGCATCCACAATCCATTCGCAAATTGTGGCGTAACTCGCCCGACGTTGACTTCCAGTCTTTGTAAAACTGTGTTCGCCATTCGTCATCCATTGCTCCCACGCCGCACGCAACTTGACTTTAAACGCCCTGTTTACACCGATGTCCAGCAGTTGTAGTTCCTTTGTCAAGCCTCCCGGAATGATGGCAAGCTCCGAGTTTATCAGGCGGACTTCGTTTTTCACAGCGGGTGTGAGATGTGCGTGCATTGAGTCGCAGATCAAGAGGGAGGGTGACACATGGAAAAAACCATCCGGTCGCTTCACGTAATCCTCCCTCAGCCACTCTCTCATTTTCGCCTCGTCCATCCAGCCCTTTTGATTGGCTTTCACGACGACTCCGGCAGGAAACTTTTCTTTCAGCAACGTCTTCCTTTTGAAAATCACCAGCGGTGGCAGTTTCTGTCCATTAGCATGGCAGCTAAGCACAACAGTAAAAGATGACTTCTCGTGCCCCGTTGGGCGTATCGCTACCGTGCTGGCCCCTTTCTTCTCCACGCTGTGGCTCACCGGAATGTCGAAAGTGAGTGGCACCTCGTCCATGTTCGTGATATGCTTCGGCTCGATGCGTTTGTCGGCAATCTTTTTGCTGCAGTAGGAGCGGAACATGGTCAGCTTTTCTTTGTAATCAGCTGGAAGTTGCTGCACCAATGTAGTTCTTGTCCGGATGCAAAGATGACGCCGTTTCACGAATCGAAAGCACCATGACAGGTCTCCTCGAAAATGTTCAATTTTCATCTCTTGCGCCAGTGTGTGCGCCTTCATTCGCATGGTGACTGTCGAGACGCTTCTCCCGGCTGTTCTTTGGTTGTGAATCCACCTCTCGAGTTCGTCTTGACCTGGCTTAGCTCTTTTTCCAGCTTTTTCCACTTGCGAACCATTGACTCGTTGATGCTGAATTGTCTCGCCGCGGCTTGATTTACATGTTGCTTCACGTAGCTGATAGCTTGGAGCTTGAACTGGGCTTCGTAAGCGTGTCTTTTCGTCGGAGTTGCCATTTTCGGGGGTCTTGATTCAAACAGAAGTTGATTTGCCCAACGCACGTAACTCAGTTTTATACTGTAGCGAATGGCGGCCCGCCCCCTATGACGAGCACCATTCACACCTCTAATGATTCTCATACTGCTTTCACTCACATCCGCCTTCGGTACACACATTGGGCGCACCGCATTATTAGGTGCCCCGCCCATTTTGGAGAAAAATTTTGACTTTTAGGTGCGCCTTATGGTCGTGAAAATACGGTATATGTTTTTTTGTTTTTTTCCTCTTCATTGCGCATTTTTGGGCTGGTGCGACTTATACTCGGGTGTGACTTATAGTCCGAAAAATACGGTACATGCCTCACCCCACTGCTCTTTAGATTTAATTCTAGTCAATAAAAGCTGCACTGCTGAACAAAATCACAGTGCAACAGATCTTTCACTGGACGTGACCTCAGTATTGTTTGTGTTTTATTTCAACCTACAAGAGGTCACTCTGGTAGTGAAATGTGGTTACATGTTGTCGGCACACTGGTGTGGATATAAAACATAGCGTGTTCCATAATAACTTCAAAGTGACCTCTAAAGCGAGGAAGCAGGCATGAAGTTATAGCCTTATATTGACCATTTTAAACATCTCATTATTTAAATAACATATTCTATCCAATAGGGCCAATGTTTTGAAAATGGCCCCTTTTGTTTGCATTCCGACAGTCGTATGTGCGAATCAAGGCTGTTCTCGTGTGAGAAAAATGTAAATATTAAGGGGTGATGTACGGCTGCTTTCATTCAGAAAGATTAAGGATGCCTATTTGCTGAGGTAACTTAATGATATTATCAATAACTGGAACTCTGTGAGCAATCAATAAATTCACTGTTTAAGTTATCAGAAATCCATTATCAGTATTGGCCAAGTGCCGCATGATTTGATGACCAATTTGCTCTCATCTTAAGGCTACCATGATGATTGGTGATGATACAGGTAGTACCCAGGTTTTGACGTACACAACTTACTTGATTTCGATTTCTGTCGTTTTTTTTTTTTTTAAATTTTTTAAATGTTTTATTTTTTTTTATGGGGGTTAGTAATGTTTTGTTTCTTGATGCATGCTTTTATTTTGGCGCAGGAAGCGTAGAACTGGTAGTACTTCCACATGTGGGTAAGTGCGCATATACACACAAAGAAGAACAGATTTGCGCACACACAAGGAACAGCGCACGCGCACACATAAAAAAGCGAGTCACGTAGCCGAGAGAAAGAGAGGGCAAGGATTACAGCTGGAAGCCTAAGTTCACATTTGTAGCACAGAGGAAACACCTGTATATAACACCTTTTGTACTGTTTATTGTGCGTTTGACTTGGGGCGAATTTACTGTATGTGATTGTTTTTTATAATGTGTGGACTCTTACTGAAAAAAAATAATGATAAAAAATGAAGGCAGTTGCCTTAATTCCATTTTTATTTTAGTTTCATTCTGCAAGTGCTGTGATGTCATGAGCAGCTGAATAAAGTCGGCAAACCACACGGACATATGACATCATCATTTTGGAGCTTAGCTTGCTGTCCAGCTTGAACGTCGAATGTCTTGGCGAGGACAGTACAAGGACGTAAAATATGTTTTTGGATGGTTATTTTGAGATTTTGGGGGTATTTAGGGGTACTTAAATAGCCGAGATACGCGTAAATTCGGATTACGTCGCCAGCATAGGAACGGAAATCTTTCGTAACCCGGGGACTATCTGTACAATGATACCTCAAACGTATTGTGTTCAAGATTTAATTCTTTGGTCACAATTGACAATCCAAAAAATTTAATGGTAATTGACTCAAAATTACGCATATATTTTCCAACAATTAAAATGTTAAATCACATTTAACGTTTTAAAAAACGTTATTCATCTACTGCATGGGTTCATAGTGAGTTGCTGTGAAATTGAATCCAGATCTAATCTAAATTGTCTATTGGCCTAAATCAAATAAATAAATCTCATGAAAGCTTTTCAGATACTTTTGCCTTTCAAATTTACCTGATTTCATCACAATTTCTTTTAGATCATAATTGCATCCCAATCAAATTTTGGATCGAAATTAGTATTTTTGTAATGAAGAAAAACAACCTGATATTTAACAATTTCAAACAGCAAGGCAAACGCGATCAAGTCTAATTGATTTACATGTGCTATCAGGACTTGGCAGCCACATAAATGAATGGTACTGCATGTGTAAACTATTCTTAAAGTGTGCAAAAGTGGTATGGTATCCTTCGTAAGGAGTCTGGAATTTTATGTTATACCTTTTTTTCTTTTGTACTTGAAGGGTATTTGGATATGCAACATTTACATTCCTGCCTTACAACTCTCAGTCCCTTTTTGTATTAACCCTGGTAACCTCTTGCAATGCCTTTCTGCTACTCTCATCTGTGCATGTGGAGGTTGTCCGTCTCCTCTGAGAGGCGAGGAATGTGCAAAAGATAGCTGTGATTGAACCTCCGTGTTTGCTGCACGCTCACACCGATGTACCTACACAAAGAAATTTGTGGGGCGACACATCTTAATCCTTGTCGGGGCCGATTCATTAATGCAGCCTCACAGAAAAGGCCTGATCCAATGTTGAGCTCAGCACACATGCCTAAATTGACTGTATACATCTGCTGTCGCCTTCAACCTCGTCCTTTGCTGAGAGACATTCTCGTCAATATGTTTGTTTTTGTGGCATGCGAAGAAACCAGAAAGAATGTTTGCTTAAATGGCCCTATCGACAGATTGGAGTCAACAGGAACAAAACTCGATCATCAAGAGCTACAGTTGTCAAACTCAGGGGAGACACAGAAAGTCCAGTTTGGACATACAATTGTGTTATGCGTCATATTGCTGCAGAAAAAGCCTATAAATCCTGTGGTCACATCTTCTTTAAAGTTAGAGAGATGTTTTTTTCCCGCAGAGATGCAGCATCATTAGTGACCGGACAACAGGGGGTTTACAAAGAGCCTCTTTAATCACTGCTTTTTGTTTTATCCTGTCTACAAATGAACTGACTTTCTTACAAGGTATAATTAGCAAATATTTTTGCAAGTGTGTGGTAGAAATGTATGCATTTGCTTTATACAGTACTCGACACTCAAAAATACTCAGTAACTGATTACTTTCTTATATTTTTAAGAACTCATTTTGACATAGGACCCCTTATTTGGCAGCATCTTCAAAATTCTTCCATCCATTGAAATTGTGTCTGAGCAGGACCCTAATTATGACTAGGCTTGGATGCCATTTTCTTTTTTGTTACCTTCCAAATTCTTTTCTGAGCACTGGGGTTCACTCGTTCTATGGAAGTAAACATGACCATATTTTGATTTCTAAAAAAAAGGTCACTCGACACCTCGAGATACTTCACACAAGATATATAAATAAATATATAAAAAATAAATATAAATATATTTAAAGTGTGCCTCCTCCTTTTATTTAAAAAAAATTATAGCCATATACAGTAGTATATAACAAAAGACACAAATTCAAATTTTCAAAGATTACTGAACAGGTTTTATTATTCTTAAAAAATAATCGAACAATAAAAACGCAATAAAAATAAAAATAAAATAAAATATATGTGCAAAATCAGTAATGACAGTCACTGTATTTTAGTCACAACGACCCATCAATAAAAATATTCAAGTAAATATTAAAGAAAACGACAAAGAAAATATTGTAGTGCAGCAGCATCTTTATCGCAATCTCAATCCAGGGATCAGTTCAGTTGCAAACAAAACATCAACTAAATTGCAATGTAGAACAAAAGTAAAATGTAGGCCTAGCCTATCTTATATCTATAATATTTCTCGCTCACTCTTTCTCCGTTTCAGCCATTGTTATGTTATGTCCTATCTCTCTGCTCTCTCGATTACAACTGCGCTTGTCTGTGACGTTACTCCGGTAAGGAAGCGGATTTGGGTTCCTCGTCCCCCCTGCGTAGAGGTTAGATCTTGTGCCCGAACCCGACCCGACCCGAAATGTTAAGCATTCACGTTTCGGTGGGTTGGGTCGGGCCGCGGCGCCGGACTAATAAATTATTAAAAAAGAAAAAAAAAAAATGCGCAGAGGGCTGTGGCGCAGCCCTCTTTTTCTTCTTCTCCCGTTATTTTGTTGTGTGAATGCTTTTATAATTCTCATAAAAATATGTAGACTATTTAAATATTGAGTAAACTTGCGTTTTTTTCCTGCTAACTGAGAATTCGTTACGAAAGACACTTTTATTTACGCACACAAAGGCAAATGTGATCCTTTTGAATCTTCTCCTCTGTGTGTCTGTAAAACCGTGTTTTTTTTTTTTTTTATCAAACTTTCCCAGCGTTATTTCGTTGTGTAAATGCTTCTATAAATTTCATAAAAATATGTAGACTATTTAAATATTGAGTAAACTTGCGTTTTTTTCTGCCAACTGAGAAATCGTTACGAAAGACACTTTTATTTATGCACACAAAGGCAAATGTGATCCTTTCGAATCTTCTCCTCTGTGTGTCTGCAAAACCGTGTTTTTTTTATATTAAACTTTCCCAGCATTATTTCGTTGTGTAAAGGCTTTTATAACTCTTATAAAAATATGTAGACTATTTAAACAGTAAGAAAACTTGAAGAAATGAAAATAAATTGCTGCTGCTGCTGCATTTTTTTTTTTTTTTCCGCATCACTCGGCTCGGGCATGCAAATCTATAGTTAATTGATCTGGCCGGTCGGGCTTCAATTCCAACGGGCCGTGTCGGGTCGGGCTGGAATTTTTTTAGGCCCGATCTAACCTCTACGGGCTTGCTTTGAATGTAAAGTAGCTCTCTCTACAGGTAAACATGAGAATAACAATACAAATGGGGAAACCAAATCCATTGCATCACCGGAATTGCGCAGGGAAGATTTTTTAACGTACTTATATATTTTAAAATGCGCTGAATCGATTCAGCGTGTTGCCCGCATCGAATCGAATCGTCCCTGCCCCCATCGGGATGCATCGCCGCATCGATTATTGTTGACACCCTTAATATATATATATAAATATAATATAAATATAACAATAATACAATTGAAATGTAATTCAGTCAATACACAGACACACAGTAGTCTACTTTATAAATACTTTTGATAAATTACTATCATGACAATGGTCGTTGACAAATTGTTATTCCCACTCAATTGTTATTCTCATTCAATGTTCGAGATTGCACGCAAACAATAGCCGAAATAAACTGACAAACGATTCAAACACCATGTTTCCAAACGCAGCAGTTTAAAACTACATTTCTCATAATGCCTAGCGTGGCTTAGCTCACTAGCTTGCACCGGTAGCGGAGGTAAGATCAAACATTGCTATAAAAGTTTACAATCATCGGCAGCGCAACGATGCAACACCAAACGGGATTTTACAGATCACCCTAGTAGCAAGCTCCGACAGAACTCAACAGATGCTGAAAAATAAGTTTAGCAAGTGTACATACTGAGAGCATGTGAGCTCCTGTTGTGACGAACGTTTGTGAATGAGAATTGACAGTTGACGCCATGATAAAGCCAGTCTTTGACAGCGCATGCAAGCGCAAATTTGTATCCAAAGTGAATAAAGGTATTTTCGTCTTAATTACTCTTTTGGGTAAATGAGCATTTGATTATATACCTATTGATTGTAATAAAAGTCTTAACAACAGGGCAGGCTCTCTGGGAACATCTCACAGACAGCACGGTACCGTAGTATTCAGTGCAAAGCATCAGTCAGTTTCAACACACGCTGGTCCCGTGAAAAATAATGAAAACCGGACATTTTCATGAATTTATGAAACCCCGCCAGACACCACGGACATGATGTGAAAAGTGGACATGTCCGGGCAAAAGAGGATGTTTGGTCACCCTACTGTCATTACAATGTGAAATTCGAGTAGCACTTGTAATGTGAAGGTGTTTTCTGTTTGCATAAATTCTCTGAATGAACTATCCGTCATTAGTGAATTCAAAAAGCATTCTCCACTTTTGTGCCTGTTTTCAAAATCATAGTACTGTAGCCAGCAATGTTTGAATGTGTTATTTTCCTTGGGAGTTTTGAGCATTGGCACAGGAAGTGGGGTGCTGAGCGTGTTGGGGAGATTTTTTTCGAGGGGGGGGGGGGGTGTTTGAAAATACATAAATAAATAAATAAATAAATAAATACAACATATTGAAACAATACCGTATTTAATTTTGGGGATTAAATATACAGTGGGGCAAATAAGTATTTAGTCAACCACCAATTGTGCAAGTTCTCCTACTTGAAAAGGTTAGAGAGGGCTGTAAATGTCAACATGGGTAAACCTCAACCTTGAGTGACAGATTGTGGAAAAAAAAAACAGAAAATCACATTGTTTGATTTTTAAAGAATTTAATTCCAAATTAGAGTGGAAAATAAGTATTTGGTCACCTACCAAACAAGCATGCTTTCTGGCTGTCAAAGAGATCTAACTTCTTCGAACGAGGTCTAACGAGGCTCCACTCATTACCTGTATTAATGGCACCTGTTTTAACTCATTATCGGTATAAAAGACACCTGTCCACAATCTCAGTCAGTCACACTCCAAACTCCACAATGGCCAAAACCAAAGAGCTGTCGAAGGACACCAGAGACAAAATTGTAGACCCGCACCAGGCTGGGAACACTGAATCTGCAATAGGTAAAACGCATGGTGTAAAGAAATGAACTGTGGGAGCAACTATTACAAAATGGAAGACATACAAGACCACTGATAATCTCCCTCGATCTGGGGCTCCATGCAAGATCTCACCCCGTGGCGTCAAAATGATAACAAGAACGGTGAGCAAAAATCCCAGAATCACACGGTGGGACCTAGTGAATGACCTACAGAGAGCTGGGACCACAGTAACAAAGGCTCCTATCAGTAACACAATGTGCCGCCAGGGACTTAAATCCTGCACTGCCAGAGGTGTCCCCTGCTGAAGAAAGTACACGTCCAGGCCCGTCTGCGGTTCGCTAGAGAGCATTTGGATGATTCAGAAGAGGACTGGGAGAATGTGTTATGATCAGATGAAACCAAAATAGAACGTTTTGTTAGAAACACAGGTTCTCGTGTTTGGAGGAGAAATAATACTGAATTGCATCCGAAGAATACCATACCCACTGTGAAGCATGGGGGTGGAAACATTATGCTTTGGGGCTGTTTTTCTGCAAAGGGACCAGGACGACTGATCTGTCTAAAGGAAAGAATGAACGGGGCCATGTATCAAGAGATATTGAGTGAACATTTCCTTCCATCTGCAAGGGCATTGAAGATGAGACGTGGCTGGGTCTTTCAGCATGACAATGATCCGAAAGACACAGCCAGGGCAATAAAGGAGTGGCTTCGTAAGAAGCATTTCAAGGTCCTGGAGTGGCCTAGCCAGTCTCCAGGTCTCAACCCCATTGAAAATCTGTGGTGGGAGTTGAAAGTCCATGTTGTCCAATGACAGCCCCAAAACATCACTGCTCTAGAGGAGATCTGCATGGAGGAATTGGCCAAAATACCAGCAACAGTGTGTGAAAAGCTTGTGAAGAGTTACAGAAAATGTTTGGCCACCGTTATTGCCAACAAAGGGTACATAAAAAATTATTGAGATGAACTTTTGGTATTGACCAAATACTTATTTTCCACCATGATTTGCAAATAAATTCTTTAAAAATCAAACAATATGATTTTCTGAGTTTTTTTTCCACATTCTGTCTCTCATGGTTGAGGTTTACCCATGTTGACAATTACAGGCTAATATTTTCAAGTGGGAGAACTTGCACAATTAGTGGTTGACTAAATACTTATTCGCCCCACTGTATTTGTTAAACAATCTTTTTTAATAACACCACTTGACACCTTGCTTGCTACCAATTCACACTGAATGAGGCGCTATTGGAACGGAAATGCAAACTGTTGACAGAGGAGGCGTTAACATGACACAAAAACAAATTAGCAATTTTTTTTCTTCACAGAAACAGCAACATTTTCTAAAATTCAATTTGAGGTCAAAACTGAAGATGATTGTCCTTTGGTGTCTTCAAATAGGTAAGACAAGCTTGCATTGTAGAAATATTATTGTTTGTTGCTGCTGTCGAGCTGCCGCCGTGCAGAGAGCTGTTGTATTTTGGTGTGCAATTTGTTTTAGTGTTGGAAAAGGGGTGTTAAGCTGAGGCTTATTGGCCCTTTAAATGTTCAAATGTGTTTGTGTACTGCAGAGGTTTGCATTATAATACACGTGCGCTTATATTTCCAATACAAAAACTCCAACATACACTCGGTGAAATACAGTAGAATGCTATCTTTCTAGTAACCAACAGTAAACTATCCAGCATGCGTGTATACTGCCATTATGCACGCAACTGGGAAAGTGAGCTTTAGAAGAGGAAGTGTGGCTTTTAGAAAGCAAGTTGATGGCTGAAAAGGAAACACAGAATGATGATGTCACCGATTAGTCAGCCTCAAGTTTCCTATCACACATTTTAGGCAAGGCTGGGCAAGGCAAATTTATTTGTATAGCACAATTCAACACAAGGCAATTCAAAGTGCTGCACATCACATGAAGATAATAAAAATCCCATTCAATCAAAAGAAGGTTAAAACAAAGACAATGTGAACAGGAAATACATTTCTACATAGAAATCGCATTAAATCACAAATGGAATAAAACAACAACAACAACAAAAACACTAATAATAATTGAAATCAGCAATGGAGAGCACAAGAGGAATAGAAAGCAAATCGCTTGAAATTTGAAATACTAGTATATTGACAGTTATGGATATGCTGTGATAAACAAAAGCGTTTTTAGCCGTGATTTAAAGGATCTACTGTAACAGTTTGAGCATACGTTAGACCTTCAGGTAATTTGTTCCAGAGGTGAGGAGCATAATAACTAAATACTGCCTCACCCTGATTGGTTCTTGTACTTGGAACATACAGGAGACCGGTTCCAGACTACCTTAGGGGTCTGGTCTCGATGTTTCATAGGAATCTAACAAATCAAGCATGTATTTTGGTCCATTTTAGTCGAGTACAAAAATAATTATGATCATTAAAGATTGTGTCTAATCCTAATAAGTACAGTACATTCTAATTGTGAAGCATGCTTTTGTGAAATAGACACACAGCAACTGCACGATTTTGAGAAGAGTGTGTTGTGGGAATGTGGATAACAACTGTTTTCCCTCATTAAGAGCATTGAAAGATAGGCAAAAGGCTGGGTCGTCCTGCATGACAATGATGCAAAAATGAAGTAGTTGAAACTAAAGTCATTATGTAAGCCACATCTCAAGGTCTTTCAGTGCCTTAGAAACTTGAAAACCCAGTTGAAAATCTTTGTAGGGAACTGAAACCCAGAACAAAAAATTGACCTCTGTAATCCTAAACAAAGGTTGCCCTACCAAATTATTGATAGATAGATAGATAGGATTTTTCAATTTATAGTTTTTTTCTAAATTTAGCCAGACTTTCCTCATCATTCTAGTGACACTTTCTTTGTTAAAAATGACTAAATATTTTGTTGCACTATACTTGCACATGTGTAGTCACAATAAAGTGTAATATGAATCTGAAAAATCGAGCTTCTTGTTTTGGTCTTTTTATCTTTTTCAGCTGCTTGTGTTACGAGACTGACTTCTGTCACTCTACAGTTTCCGTCCTTACCGACCAGCGAAAAGCCTTGAAAAAGAATGTACACTGTATCACAAAAGTGAGTACACCCCTCGCATTTCTGCAGATATTTAAGTATATCTTTTCATGGGACAACACTGACAAAATGACACTTTGACACAATGAAAAGTAGGCTGTGTGTGTCTCATCAAACCATAGGACATGGTTCCAGTAATCCATGAGCTTTGTTGACATGTCTTCAGCAAACTGTTTGCGGGCTTTCTTGTGTACCGTCTTCAGAAGAGGCTTCCTCCTGGGGTGACAGCCATGCACACTAATTTGATGTAGAGTGCGGCATATGGTCTGAGCACTAACAGGCTGACCCCCACCTCGTCAATCTCTGCAGCAATTCTGACAGCACTCCTGTCACGAGTCACATGACATTTTAGAGGGAAAATGACAAGCAGTACTCAATTTGGACATTTAGGGATGTACGTAGTTTTTAAGGGGTGTACTCACTTTTGTTGCCAAGGGTATAGATAATAATGGCTATATTTTGAGTTATTTTGAGGGGAAAATAAATTTATTATATAAGCTGCACACAGACCAGACTACTTTTCATTGTGTCAAAGCGTCATTTTGTCAGTGTTGTCCCATGAAAAGATATACTTAAATATCTGCAGAAATGCAAGGGGTGTACTCACTTTTGTGATACACTGTAGGTTGGAATTTATGTATACATAAACGGACACATTTTATGAAGTAGACCGAAATTGAGCTTCCCCTCCTTGAAAGACCAGCATCCGCCACTGATAATCAAAATAACCATTATGACAAACTTAAGCATTTCAATAACAATATAAGTATTCATTTAGTTTAAACCATTTTAGAAAACCAAATGTCCTATTTTTAGTCTGATGACCGTGCAGAGAGGATATTGCCTGCCCGCAAAACAGTATGCAAGAAAAAGTCTGGGAGCAATATACTTTGTAAGTCTGAAATCAATTACAATGTTTCACGTGTTGTGGAAATTCATTTATCTAGTAAAGGCAGTCAAGCAACGGTGGAGGGCAGGGTAAGTCAAAGAGAAACTAAGGTGAACAAAGTGAGATGGGAGAGTGAAGGAGCTGAGGACATCACAGTGGAGAAGAGAGCATGTTCACGTTGTGAAGGATGAGAAGAGAAATGCAATCAGGGCCCAGACAGAGGTGTAACAGAACCATTTGTTTTTGGCGTAATGGAGAGGAGATGGTTCGGCTCGGGTGATAAGTTTGCTCGGTCGAGGCCTGACCGCCCCGCTGGAGTCAGAATGTGAAAAACACTCAGCAAGACAAATATGTGGCGCAGCTGGTGAAGAAACACGAAGTAAACAGGAAAAAACTGTTGTGTCATTTAAAGAGAAGTCCTCGAAGCTCCAAAATAGTTGAGCGCTTCCAAATAGTCATGCATAGTGTGCAAACTACTCCCCAATACATATGCATGTACCTGTATAGTGGAACAATAGCCATTCATTTTCTATAGCACTTTTCATTAGGAATAGTTGAATCTACCTGTATTATTACCAATAAACATAATAAACATATTTTTAGTCACTTCATAAGGTAGTTTTGGCTTTCAATGTTTGTATTTAACAGGGTGGGTAACTCTTGCTGGAGCTGGGGTGGGTGACGAGGTCCCATTCTACCCATGCTCCCAAAAATCTGGAAACCTGAAATGGTGACAAAAGGATAATGGTATGGGACCTATTTACCATAGACTGCGCCGGTACGCTTCAGAGCAAAACACGATGCAAATGTATTATCGTGCCACCGCACGCATTTTTAGACTTTGCACATGAGTCTAAGTCAAGGGTGGGCAAACTATTCCACATTTCCATTATGGTGCAACCCATCAGGAGGACACATTTTCACCAATCTAGTGTCTTACAAGTGCAATCAGTTGATTGCAGTCTGGTGCTTCTTGTTTCCCTGGGACACTTATTGGTTAAACTGCCGGTGCTGGCTGGACCAGTTGTAACAAAGACGAGGACCCACTGCGGCTCTTGAGGACTGGTTTGCCCACCCCTGGTCTAGGCGCATGTCCCAACGTAGCTAAGGAAGAGACGAAAATTATTACGGAAAGGCAAAGAAAATCTACAGACTTCTTCCTCACGGAGCTAAAGGGAATATATCCCTTCTGTGAGCGCTGGTGAAAGTGTTTATATGTGTTGCTGGTCCGTCTGTCAAGGTGATTTATTTTTTTATTTAATTATTTGTGTAAAACTCTTTCATTCCTGAACATTATGTCATGAGCAGTGTTGTTAAAACGGCGTTAGAGTATAAGGTGTTAATTTTTTAAGTAGTCAGCAGGAGTGAAAGTGGGCCGGAACTGTCCGGAACGTCGTTTCGGTATAAGATTCAGGGCCGGAACGCCATTCCGCTGTATGGTGGTTTGATCCCGAAAATATGACAGCACCTGTCAAAACGCTATGTAAAAAAAAAAAAAAAAAACCCTGCAAGGCTGCCACACAGGCAAAAAGCAAAGAAAATCTACAGACTTCATCACAGAGCTAAAGGGCATATATCCCTGCTTTGAGCGCTGGAGAAAGTTGTGTTCATATGTGTTGCTGATCCTTCTGTCAAGGTGATTTGTTTATTTATTTTTGTTCATTTATTTTTTTAAAACGCATTCATTCCTGAACATTATGTCACAAGCATTGTTGTTAATAATGGCGTTAGAGTATAAGGAGTGAATGTTTTCACTAGTGAGCAGGGGTGAAAGTGGGCCTGAACGGGCCGGAACGATCCGGAACGCCGTTCCGGTATAAGATTCAGGGCCGGAATGCTATTCCGCTATACGGTGCTTTGATCCTGAAAATATGACGGCAACTGTCAAAATGCTATGTAAAAAAAAAAAAAAATTGCGAGGCTGCCACACACCATCTCATATCCAAGAAGAAAAACAATCTCCCAACATCAGATTTACATACACAAGTGTTAACAACAAGCATAATAAAGTACTTGTGTAGCTTAATCCGTTTCCACTGATATTTATTATTTATTTATTCCATGGGCGGCATGGAGGTTTCCCCAGCTGCTGCGGTTATCTGAGTCTGACAATGACGAGTCACGTGAATGTGTGCATGCACGCAGCATAGCATACCGCCCTGTACTCAGTTGTCCGTTCAATTGGCTGACATACTGACATGTGATCAGCAGAGATAGTTAACTCTGATTGGTTGAAATACGCACGTTTTCTGGAACAGCGCAAAAAAAAAAAAAAAAAAGGTAATGCAACAGAAATTTGATCAAATTGTTAAGAGCAAGGAAAGAATTGAGGAGGCTTATTTAATATATTTTATTTGCTCTTATGGAGAGGTTCAGAAAATGTTTTACCTGTCAATGTGCACTTTTGACGTATTTTCATTTACGTGAGGCTAATTATTCATTTCTTCCTAACTTAAGAAAGTCAATGTTTGCGCGATCTTCAAAATATACTCCATTTCACTTTGCATAATATAAGTCATTTATTATTTAGTATTTAGTATTATTTAGTTATTTATTATTTACACTTATTTTTGTGAATTATGTTATATTTTTTAATATATATAATAACGGTGTTAGAATTTAACGGCGTTACTAACGGCGTTATTTTTTTCAGTAGTGAGAAATCGAATGAATTACTTCTCTCGTCTTGGCAACGCCGTTACCGTTACTGAGGCGGAAAAGGTGTGCGTTACTATGCGTTACTATGTTGGTTGAATGACGCGAGAAATGTCTGAGAGAGACAGACTCACAGTGACGAGAGAGCAGAGCAGGAGTGGGGAGGCCATTGCAAACGCGATGCTAGGTGGCTCCAATAATACCTGACTATAGCCTTCAAACTACGCCCACATGATGCTACGGTAGATATCACATATTATAGAACTAGATGTAAATAACAGACACTAGCAACATGTATAAAGAACTAGATGCATTAGTAAACAGCCGCCATCTTAAAGCAGTAGACCTCTCAGGAAGGCTCTGGTGTAGAGAACCTTCCCAGCGAACCAAAGTAACTTTTTATCTAAAATGCTCCTAAATCGGCAAAATCTTGACTTAAATCTATCTTTAAATGATGAAACAGTTATAAAATGTACACATGTCAAAAGTAGAAAGAAGGGAGCTAATGCAATAACCGGAGCAATTTTAACAACTTTAACGGTTGATTCACAACATTAAATGACTTCCACACATAGCAAAGGTTACTATCTAGTTATCGCAATATCCACAATACCCCTGTGTCTAGTTAAGTTCAGGGTAAAGAATTGGGCTAGGGCCAATTGTCCGAAAAACCCTTTAAACTTCACATTGTGTAACCTGTTTTTTTGTTTTGTTTTGTTTTTTGTTTTTCTGAGAAAAAAAAAAAACATGAAAAATTATCCCCAGTTACTTTGCCAAGTAACTAATTACTCTTACATTCAGGTAACTGAGTTACTAATGCAATTACTTTTTGGGAGAAGTAATTTGTAACTGTAATTAATTACTTTTTTTAAGGTAAGATTAACAACACTGCTTATATCTTTATTATTTAATAAGCAAAAAGTAAATGTAATTCAATTTTAATGTAAATCCTATGTTCTTAATTAGTTAAAATTGAGATTTTGATTTAGATGTGAGGAAATGAGGGAAAATAAAAATTAGGAGATTGACGTTGGGTTCACTGCTGTTTTTGTAAACTTTTATTTGGCAAATCATTGAAAAAATACAATTCTAAATGAAAATCTCCTTTTTATTTTATTTTTATTTTATTTTTCGTTATTGGAATAACTGTGCCAAAAGCGGTTTTCTTTGTATTTCAGTGGTTTTAAGAGGTTCGATTCCCATTGTTCATCATTAAAAAAAAGTTTCTTTCTACTCTTTTTTGTTCTTTAGTTAGGAGCAGTCCAACATCATGAGCAGCATTGTTATACTTCGTTGGTAGTGAATGAGTTAACTACTCTAATGTCTAATCAATATTATGTTAACCAGTCTATGAACATTTGCAATATAAAATTGTTATAAATTCATCAGATTAAAATGTATAGTTTGGGTTAACATTTTGTTTTTAACTATAGCCCACAATCTTTAGTTGTGTTTTGTTTCAATTTCATCTCAAATCTTCTTAAAGTCTATTTTAATCCTAAATCAAACACATTTTGCCTCTTTTTCTGATAAATGTACAAGGAAGAGTGTGAACAGAAGCTATTGAATCGTTTAGATAATATGTTTTGATAAGTATTTTATACAGTATACACAGTATGCATGTGTTTTAAAACATTTAAAGCTCTTTATTGTTTTGTTTTGTTATTTTGACTGATTGCGGATTGATCTGGAGCATTCCTTCCAATAAATGGCGGTTCACTGTATCAGATGTGTTTTCTCAGAATTTGATGTAAAAACAACTACTGGAGGGGATTTGAGATTAACAAAACATTGCTGTAAATTTGATGTTTTTGGGAGGTGTGCGTGTGGGGTCTGTGTGTGGATGGATAAGGCATAGATGGACAGAGGAAATAACTTTAAATAAAAGAGGAATTCCCCTTTACTGTGCCTCTGTGGGGAATCCATTTATGGACTCTCATCAGTGCTGCCATTGTTAAAAACACAGCTGGTGTCACTGCAAAAGGACTGAAAAAAGTAGCGGAAATTCAGACCTTCAGGTCAGGAGTTGACCCACCAGAATTGACTTAGACCAGAATTGAAAAACGTGGGGCTGACCTGGAGCTGCAATACCCGTCAGGGAAGGATGGAAAAGAGCATCAGGGCAGGAAGTTGACAGAAAGAGAACAAGATGGAAGATAGTGAAAAGATGACACTGATTTGACCTTTCAGATATTTATGTGAGTGTGTACATGTGTGTAAAAGCATGTGCTCAAGTCCACTATTCTCGTGTGTGAGATAGTTTACTTTGTTGCAATGTGAACAAACTGTGCCTTATTTACCAGGCAGGGTCAGGATAACTGCAACCCACACAAACAAGTCCATCAGTCACACACTGAAGAAAATCTCTGTGATCTCAGTCTTTTTTTTACAAAATCAATGAGCAAAGCATGCCAAGCGCATGATTTGACCAAGTGGCTTTGAAAGCATTCAACAAAAGCCACCACACACTTGGAAAAGCTTGAGATATACGGCTTTACAAGCAATAATGGTGAAACATCGCTTGAAAAAAATGGTGATTGATGCAATTATGAAAACTATTTACGTGAGTAAAATACTGTGTAAGGTTTTTCATTGGTTAAAAAAAAATCTTTATTTACTCTAAACAGAAAAAAACAATAATTCTGTGTGAATTGAACCATTATGGTATATATTAATGGAAAAAATTTCATTTTATATTCAACCAAAATGCAAATTTTACGAATAATAAGTTGCCACATTAGGAAAAAATGATTGCCTAAAATACTAAGAATTCAAAGCAATACTCAAGAAAATAATTTGAATTTTACAAAGAAATATTTTTAAAAAATTGACAAATAAAAAATTACATTACAATGGAACCAGTCCTAGGTGGACCCCGCTTCTTTTGAAGTTAGCTGAAGTAGCATCCAATGCCCCTTTCCCACTAAAACTAGTGGGTCAACACGCGTTTTTTCCAAGCTGATGCAACCCACTAGCAATTGGCATTTGGCACCTTTCCCACTGACAAAAAAAAGCCGTGTCTTTTTTTCCCCACCCGTCTAACCCCCCACCCCTCCTCAGCCGTGCGCAAGGTTATGTGACGTCACCACGCTGAGATGAACGTCGACAAGTGCGACCGAATTCATTCAGTTCAAGGAAGTAAACAATCCAGTGCACCATGGAAACCTCCTTTCCCTTTGTGTTCTCTGTTTTTATGCTTTTTACTACCCTCAAAATGGTCGAAATGCAGCAAAGGATCAACTCTCTGCTTGTGCTGAGGCAACGTAGACGACGTGAATTCTTCTTCTTCTACTAGCTTTGTTGTTAGCATCGACGTAACTACGGTTGTGGGGTGTGTTAAATGGGAGGCGACTGACACGTTGTTATGACGCATCACGTAAGAGCCTACGTCACCACGTAGATTAGGGTGTTGACTGTTGACCCAGGGTTTTGCTTTCACACTGCATGACGATCAGAGCCGAGGTGATTTTAACGTGGGTCGCTTGGTGGGGTGATTGATAAAGTGTAACCACATCCTATTTTCGACCAAACTGAATATTGTCGGTGTTCTTGTTTTGACAATGTGTTAGTCAAATCAATAAAATCAATATTATGGTTCTTAAATGCAAAAATTACAATATTGCACATGGGAAGAAGTTGGAGAATGCTGCAGAGTTGAAGATGAGGCTGATCCATCAAGACCATGTAGCCAGCTATTGACTATTGTTTGATTAATGACGGCGACTATCTCTGTTGCAATCGGCCCTCATCTGCCGCTGAACCGGCGTCGCCCATCTGTCTGCTCCACTTTTGCATCACAACACTGAGCTCCATTCAACCTGCCCATGCCCGCTAATGATCCATTCTGCCCTTGTTCCTCTATGTAAAAATACTTGGATTTATAATTATAACATCATCGTTCATAACACTGCCAGTGAATGTCCGTCTTCAGGTGAAGTTGAGCAGGATGATGGATGGCCACTATGCTCTTCGGGAGGGATGTTGTTCTTAGTATTGGACTCAATCATTTTGTCATAACACTTCCTGTATGCTGGCAGCGCACACACTATTTATATACAAGCAATTTAGTATTTTCCCCCATGCAAATCTCTTTTTGTTTGCTGTTTTGTTTATTCACTCTTCCAGAAGTACATGCGGAATGCTTTTGTTTGACTGTTTATCTTACTTATTTAAAACACTCTGGATGAAATCTCAACACTATTTTCTCTACAGGTTGCATGTGCCGATATTTGTCTGTATAAAAGTCCCACTTCCCATCCTTCATGGATGCCAAAAGGAAGAGAAAAAAAACCCTAATCCTGAAGTCACATCTTTCTTTCTTTCCTTCTTTTATAAAAAATGATGAAGGGCTCAGCTGCAAGAGCTCATTTGAAACAACGCCAGGAGATTGGACATGCTAACTATTAAAAGTTTGGACTTCTCTAATAAAAATTTCCTCTCAGAAGCCAGGTAATTGCAATTCACAAGAATGCGCAGTGTTGTTGTTGTGCAAGGGACTCTTGCCATCTGGCAGCTGTAATATTTATGAGCACAAAAAAGGAAGGAAGGAAGTCAGGTGAAAGTTAAACAATGTCAGATGAGAAGAATATGACCAGAGGCCTTTTTAGGTGAGCTGTTAGTTCTAGTCTGCAACACTGACAGTCATCAAATTTGGATTTACTCTAATTGATATAGAAAAAAGGGCAACAAATTAATGACAACTTGATCTGGCTTTTGCGGTTGCATGACTAGATGAAAGCAATACAGTATGTTATGATATTATTTTCATGCTCTTGTCAGTCCTTAATAAAACCACTCAAACCAATGGGAAATGTTTCCAATTTTTTGTTCCTTGAGTTGTTTCCTTTTTCTATTAATCTTTGCAATAAATACATTTAAGTTGTGGATATTCTGTAAAATGGACATCTTCTGGCATGAAAGGATGTCTTCAGTTTCATATACCAGGCAATCGTACGAGTTTTTTTGTTTAGAGTCACAAACGAATTACAAGTCATTTGGTCCGCGTCTCAAGCAAATCCCTTTTGTGGTCAAGTTGATGTCATGCCACAAGGTTATGTCGGTTGAAGTCAAGTCGAGACACAAACCTGTCAACTGAGCTGGGTCAAGTCCCAAAGTTGACGAATCACGTCAAATTGAGTCACAAATTGGTCGACCGAGTTGGGCCAAGTCTCAAGTTTGTCAAATCGAGTCAAGCTGAGTTACCGTACGAGGTTGACTAGTAGTCGCATGTAGGTTAGTCAAGTAAAGTGATCCCTCCCTACTTTGCACTTCAAACTTCGTGCCCTCAGTCGATTGCGGATTGTTTTTCAATTAAATAAATAAATACAAATGAGCTGTCCCAAGCCTATCGCGTAGTCTCACTCTCCCTCACTCTCCCTGCTCATTGTTAGTCAGGCAGTGCACTGGAGTTGCTTATTAAAGTTAACAATGATTGACAGACGTTGAATGTTTGATCTTGCCAGAGAAGCAAACTTCAAAGCGCTGCATGAGTCAATCATTGTTTAACTTGTTAAACAGTTGCTGTGGCAACTCATTGTGTGTAAGTGAGCAGCTTGAGCGGATTTGAGTGGATTCACTCAATGAAGCATATAATAAAGCCAAACATTGTTCTGCTTTATTCTTGTTTAAAAATAAAAAATAATTCGGTGGGACAGTAACATGAGTAAAACTTATCATAATTATTACATTTGAAGTGCTTAAAAACCATTTATTAAAATATATATTACATACTGTATGTTTTTTTTTTTTAAATTAAAATCAAAGAAAAAAAAAAGAAACATGTCTTCTATGTATCTCTACTCAGTGCTAAATCTCAATAAATACATTTAATTGACCTTTCACTCAATTGCAAAAATGAGCATGCAGTCTACTTTGCGTGAAATAAACCACCACGAAGCTGTTCATATAGATTCCTCTCAATGTCTATTTGAAACAATGCCTTAGACATGGGTCTCTATACAGTTACTACTACATACAGTACATCAGCAATGGCAGATCCTTTTTAATGTTAACACTCCCACAACTAGGAACCTATTGTGAACAAGGCAGTGCAAGGCAAATGTATTTGTATGGCACAATTGAACAGGAGGTATAGTAATTCATAGTGCTTTATGTCACATTAAAACCAGCAGGACACAATTAAAAATAGTCAATTAAGAAATGGAATGGGGGAGCGTAAAATAAAATAATTGGGAAGCACTGCTACAAGTATAGATCATAACTACAATATAATGTTACAACTCCTTGTTTTCAGCAGGGATGGAACATAGGGGGGGACTAGCAGTGTGGCCACACCCGGGCCTGGACCTCTAGCGGGTCTGGTGTTCTGGTATAAAGGGGCCAAGGGTGGGCGAGGGTAGGTTCTCAAAATAACGTATGATGATGCGTAGAGGTATAATAGAGTGTATAAGTGTTCAGAACTGTCTGCCACCACCCCCCAACGCCGCCCCCACCTTGATTGTCTCAAGAGGCCTGCAATTTTTTTTTTTTTTTTTTTTTACACCTGTGCTATTGTCTTAAGGGGCCTTGGGAATTTTTTGTACTAGCACATCCCACTCCACCCCGGGCCCTGGTTTTCAAGGTTCGTAGCCAATACTAATAACAGGTGATTATGAAGTAAAAATTATTGTTTATAATTTAAACATTTTTCTGATCTTTGTGTTTGTTCTTCAATGTTTGACAGTTTAGGTAATTGTTTTGTAAGATAACTTTCTTAAGGATTGTGGGTCTATTTATTCTTTTATCCACGAATGCCAGAAGGTACCTTTCCACGCCATTACCAGATGAGATCTGGTTTATTGTCAGTGTTTAGCAAAATTGTTATGGTTTGATTTCTACATTTGTTTAAAAAAATGGATTTGTAATACTTTCAATTATTTTAGAACTAATTTCCCAATCATACCTTCCAGGTGGTATTTTGGAGTATGAAGTATCTTAACCTTAGCAGACCATTAGTAACCCCTATACCTCCACTTAAACTTTGTTCACTGGCCATTCTGTGTGTTTACATCTACTTTCCTGCATAATGACTTGTTTTAACTGAGCAAGGGATTGCAGTAAATCATGGGTATTTTCAGTCCCTTGTTAAAACGGTCTGATGCCCGCCTTTTGCTTGGCAAGTCCTCTGCTGAGTCGTTGCTTGGCCGTCTCGCTCCACTTATGTCCCGTCTCCACAGCACCACCACCACTGTGCACCGCTCCGCCATGTGACGCTGGTTCTTGTGGGTTCACTTTGGGACTCCAATTATGAGAGAAATTTGCCAGAACAAAGAATACCTCAGTGGTCTGTCATTACATCAGAGAGGCGTAAATGCCAAACTGCCAGACTTTGGGGCAGTTTACATGGCGACTCTGCGACACGAAGACGCAAAGACTGAGTAGCGGAATTGCCTCGTGTGCATATGGTGTCGACGAAGACGAAAAATTCTGAATCCTGGCTCCGCAGGAATATCAAAAGCTCTTGCCGCGCGGGACCCGCGCCGATAACATCAGCACTCGTACACGTCACATTGGGCGTGCGCACCGGTGCTATTGAACATTAAAAACTGCTAATGGTAGAACCACGGCTTTAATTTACTGTTTTGATAATATTTCTAAATTTAAATATGTTGAATGTTTCCATTTTGGTGCTTTTTTGAACAAAAGAAAATGCCATTGCTTGGAGAGTCCGGGCATGTTGTCTTCTGGGCTGAGGAAGTCAAAGTGCATCATTCGCTGTCGCCTTGTAAATCTGCACTGCCCCCTAGGGCCTGGCATGAATACTACATCGTTTTCATGCGGAATTGCAACATTGTTCGAATGGAGACGGAACCATATAAAAGCAAATTGGAAATTTTTCCTATTCTCGGAGAGTCACCATGTATATTGCCCCTTAAACCTCCCTCTCTACCTTCCACCTCCCATATCCTATGCCCGGATATTCCCGGTATTGCCCTTGTGATGGAAGCGACAGAGTTTAAAATGACACGTTACCCACCCTTCATCATTCGTGCAATTTCTTCTACTGCTCTTCTCAAGCAAAAATTTAAAGGCCATACTCTCCTGTGCCTTGTGATGCTGGCTGGCCTGCTGCTAATTGACATCAGTGTTATTTTCTGAAAGATTAATTTTAGCATTCTTATGCAGCATAATCTATTAAATCTATCTGTGCTTGCGGGTTTTTGTTGGCAAAGTCATACTGCTCATATGATCGTGTGGAACAGATCAGAATCAGTGTTGGCACACATGTCACTTAACTCACCATTCTGACTAGCCAAGCCTGAGCTCACTGCACATGCATTGACATGCATTGAACCTGGAACCTTATATTATTCATTCTCAGACAGATGGTTGTATTTGAATGGACAGTCAGAAGTTATACGGTACATGAACGCTAAAAGATGGATGTTAACTTTCCGGGCTCTTGTTTTCATGAGCGGCGCAACTACACTGAAGCATACAGGACAGCGCATCTTGCATGTCATGTTAGTGACAACCTTTTTTAGAATTTGACGAACCACTCTGCACCAAGAAGGACTTTCTGGCGTAGCAGAGATGTGTGAATGAAGAAGGTTGACCTGTCGCCAGACCAAAGACTTCATAATGATATTGACCGGTCAGATTCAACCTTCACACACCTTCAAGTCCATCTCACAATCCGCCTCAGTTATTCGCAGTCGGTTGCAGCGACACATGCAGCGATCCAACGCCGGATTTATTTTGAAAAAAAAACGAAAGCTGTACCGCATACAAACAGGAAGGATTGTGTCAGGAGTGATTTTTTTTTAAAAATTTCACAAGAATTTTCAACGTAAAAAGCTCTTTGTTCTAAGGCTGCCACCACATTGTCTAACAGACAAGCATCATTTGTCGACATATTTACGTAAAATAAATGCTAACTGCACGTTTTTTTTTTTGCTTTTAACCAAGAAACGAGACTGTTTTACATCCATATCTGTAAAGAATTCAGGGATTTAAGCATTTTTTCACAAGAATTTTCACTGGAAAAGCTCTGTTTACATATGGCGGCCGCCACATTGACTGACAGGCTAGCATCGTACTTCGACATATTTACGTCAAATAAATGTTAACTACATGGTTTTGCTTTGCTTTTAACCAAGAATCGAGACTGTTTTACGTCCATATCTATAAAGAATTCGGGGATTTTAGCATTTATTCACAAGAATTTTCAACGAAAAAAGCTGTTTGTCCGTGATTCCACTCGGTCAGCTTTGATGGTGACGCCAACAATGCAGGCCCCCTATTAATCGGCCTTGCGCCCCGCGCCCCGTCAATATCATTATGAAATCTATTGCCAGACTCACCTACTTCCCACTAGATGTTGGTGGTAATACGTTACATTTGCTCCATTACATTTACTCGAGTAACTTTCTGAGAAAATTGTACTTCTTACAATAGTTTTACTCCGCCATTCTTCTTACTTTTACTTGACTAGATTTGTGAAGAAGAAACACTTCTCTTACACTGCTACTCTGGGCTGCGGTAGAGTCGTTACATTTTTCCTCTCTATTCTACATGTTAGATTTTTTATTTTTTTTCCAGAGATGCAGACAGTGGCTCAACCAGTTTCACCAATCAGAAGCAACAATAATCACATTACACCAATCGGAGGTAAAAATACAGTCACATGACCACACAAAACCTTGCAGTCGGAAGTCCTATGATCACACCCGCCTGTAAATAATAAACTATTTGATATAGACTTAGCATTACTCGAAAGCATAGATTTCAATCTCTCTCCCAGTTTTATTTGGCGAAGAGATAATATCATTTAAATTTCATGGTAGGAAATGTTTTTTCCACAGGAGGGAACTCATGCTTTTTGGATGGGTGATATTTAAGAGTTGATTTTCTAATTGGAATTAGATGATTTTTGAATATTTTTTTGGCCTAAAAAAGTCATGTAATAGGTTATTGATAGGTTATTGGTATAATGAAAACAGCTCTTATAGATGATGTGCTGAGAAAAAAAAGTACCATTGTTCGAGACATTTTTACCTGTACTTGAGTATTTTTTATCACTACTTTTACTTGAGTCATACTATTTTGAAGTAACACTACTCTTACTTGAGTAAATCTTTTGGCTACTCTACCCACTTCTGCTTCCCGGACACATCATCGACTCCTCATGCATCCTCTTCTCTTAAAGGCGAACACATTCTGTATATTCACAGATATTACATTACCTTGTTTAGTGGGCAGACACTTCATGGTGAGTCCTTCAGAAGTTCCCAGACCTATTCATAATCTTTTTAATATTTTCTTTTCTGATGGAAAACCCAGAAATGTCAAATGCAAAATGTGTGATGCCACAATTAGAGAATTAAAGAAGGCATCACATTGAACTTTAGTTGCCACTTGAAGATACATGAGGCCAAGTAAGTGAAACCTGCATGAGCTAATTGCTAACATTAGGTGTTAATATATGTCAGGCTTGTGGAGCTCCAAGAGTCTCTCTTTGCTTTCCTCGTCGATATCTTTTGATTTAGATGTTTTGCTGTTTGAGGTGTGGCCTGAAATGAAATTGTGTCACAGAGACACCTTTCAGAAGCAAAAGTGTAATACATTCTGAATAAAATTGATATTTGGGCTCCTTTTAAGAGGAAAATTGCAGTTGTTGGAACATGCTTTTCGAGACTGCACCTGCGTAACTTTTTTAATTTTCCGTAATTAATCCTAAACTAAATCCATACGATATGTGATTTCCTTACAATGTTATCCGGCACAAAGGTGGGGGAGGTGTCATTAGCATGTCCTATTTAAGAGCATGGTTAGAGTGGAGCATATGCATTCTTATCTATTACCTAGTGTAAATGTGAGTGGGTACTGTATCTGCACGCGCAACAGTTTGTCTGTGGGTGTTTGTCAGTCTAACAAACCAAAGTCATTTAAAACCATCTGTCTTTGTTCGTGGGGGAGTGCACCGAATGGAATAGATGCTTTGATGGTAACCTTTGAATCTATAGACATCTGTGTATAGTGTGTGTGTGTATTATAGAAGAGATGTCTCCATCTGCTTACATTGTTTCACTCCCTGATTGCTTAACTTCCAGTGTACTTTTATATATTTCATGACACGCACGTGCACAAGCAGGCACATCTCTAATCTTAATTCACATTCCTCGTTTAAAAATGGTTATTTTTAATGGTTCTTTGTCTCTTTGAGACTGAAGAAAGAGGGGTTTTTCCCCTGCTCTGTGTACACCATATGGGCATTGAGCAAAAGTATCAACACACATTGTTATTGATCAGTCCCTCTGCAGTTTTGGGTTATTGTATGCATTGCACCCAACATTGTCTAATCACTATTTCGAAGTCCTGTTTCCATTCCATCAAGAATGTACCCTAGATCAGTAATCACAGTTCTGCCATGGAAAATTATCTAATATCTTTTACTTGACTTACAAAGTAATTATCATGTTCTTTAAACAAAGTTTTACCTTTGTTCTATCTAATCAGGCAAATGCTATTTCCCTAGGTTTCAGAAAGTCTGGTTAGCCTCTTTATCGACCTGCTGTGATTCATGCAACACAAAATTAACTTTGTGTTCAACTAAATAAGCCGCAGTATGTAAATATGTACCCTAATTTTGGGACTTTAAACTGCTACGTTTTTCTTTCATTTTGAATCCTACGGTTTATAGTCCAGTGCGGCTTATTTGTTGATTTTTTTGGGGTTAATAGGTAACACTTTAATTGACAGCGGCATCATAAGACTGTCATAAGACCGTCATAATTATGATATGACACTGTCATGGGCATTACTGAATGCTTAAAACAGATGTCATTGTTTCATCCGGCAAATTATGTCACTAACTCCATTTATGTCCAGCTCAGATGTTTTACATGCATTCAAAAGTGAGATAATTTGCTGGATTACACAAAATGACATCTGTTATAAGCATTCATTAATGCTCATGACAGTGTCATGTCATAATTATGATTGTGTAATGACAGTCTTATGGCGCCACTGTCAAATAAAGTGTTACTAAATACCATAACTAGCAATGAATGAAACAACTGGAACAGTCTCTGATGAAATAATTAGCAAAGAACATGAATTTCGATTGTTATTTCCATCTGTAACGCTGCAATGCATGCTAGGAGGCATGCCGGACAACAGTGTTGACAGTAGATGGCATCAGAGGTTGACTGTCAACCCCAAGGGATTACTGAAGGCCAAATGAAGCTTCTTGAAACAATGAAGCTGAGCAGCCAATTGGTCTAAAGCTTCATGGTGGTTCATATGGTCTTATGACAGTCGTATGATGCCGCTGTCAAATAAAGTGTTACCGGTTAATATCTTTCGGTGTAAATATCACATAATACAGTGAGGACAGCTGTTGCTTATAGTCCGGTGCGGCTAAGCTATGAACAAAATTTAGTAGGTGGCGGCTTATAGTCAGGTGCGCCTCATAGTACGAAAATTATGGTAGACGCGTTGAGACCAAATTACCATTTTGTACTAAATATATTGTAGTGGTTTTCGGTGAGATACATTTAAATTATAAAATATGACCTAGAATGGCTTCACGTTGGGAAACAGTACCATACACTGTAGCCTTGATTTGACACCTAACCTCCAAACCTTTACTCTGAAACAGCCGTTATACTACCCGAACCCTTAGATACAACGTATGCACCATCAAAAATTATTCAGAGTGAACTCAAACTACACACCTTAAATACCATAGGTTCAACTACAATGTCTGACCAGGAGACCAATGCTGTCCCAATAGCTTTGCCAAAAAATTGAATTGTATAAAATTACAGTAGAAGAAATGTAAAATAATTCAACATGACTGCATTGGTATGTGTGTGCGTGTGTAGTAGCCCTCGGTTGGGCTTCTGGGACCTTAAAGACATAAAACAGAGGCAAGAGCAAAAGGTTAATAAACATGCACATGCACACTCACGCACTCGTGCAGAAACTTTAACAGTCACCAGACACACACATTTAAAGACTTTTTGGGCTTTTGTTTTCCATGGAAGGAATAGGGACATTTTTGCATTGGGTTTTGGATTGCAAGCTGTACTCATCATATATTGTACTTGGCTATTTTTTCAACATAGGAATGCTAAATGTTAATCACATCTTACACACGTACACTAATATGACACGTTTTGACCCCTGGGTTAACACAGCACTATGAGAGTAGCTGAAGCCGAGAGTGGGGGCGCTCGCTTGAGCATTTTCATGTTATTCAAATGAGCAGTGACTTTTTTTTTTTTTTTGCTGTTTAATTGAAATATTGAAACAAAGTGGCTGTTGAAAAAGGAGAAAACGATGGAGACTGAAGCCTTTTGCTCCCACTGAGCGAAAATTTATTAACCCAGAAAAAATAAGAGCAGGAAAGGGAGAGCGGCTGCTAATGTAATGGACGAGTTTGGGCCAGAGCTGAGATATAAAAGTGAAATGAAGGCTTCATGGTTTATCAACAAGACTATACTGTTTATTCTCCTTGGAGCAAACATTGCAGGATTCCTATTAACAATCAAGACACTTCCTCCTCAGCATATACAAAAGTTCTAACTCCTTGCCTTAGGGTAAAATAAATGTCAAGAGGCTCAACTACGTTCACTTTGAGTTGATCTTAAATTGCATACAACACCATGTATGGAAATAATGATTCCAATAGCATGAAATCACACACATATTTTCTCTCTGGTGGCAATTTTTGTGCCACAATGAGTCAGTGCTGCAGGGTGTGACTATGTCATGCAGTGCTATGCCATCACCCCCACCTTAAGAAAAAACAGGCCGTCTTACATTATGTGCTTTAGTGCTCATTTTCACAGTGGGCGGCTAATTCTTTTTTTTTTCCGTTCTTGTGAAGAATAACATGCTAGACTTTCATAGAAGAGTTTTTTTAACATCCCTGCCGAGTTTGAATGGTTAAAATGCCAAGAATATAAAATAAGGCTTTAAAATTGTGGGGAAAATGCCTCTACAATCAAACACCACCAGTGTTGTTAATAACGACGTTAGAGTATAACAAATAGCGTTTCTAATGGATTAATTTTTTTCAGTAGTGAGTAAAATAATTAATTACTTTTCCCATCTTTGCAGCACTGTTACCGTTACTGAGGATGTCAATGGGTGCATTACTACAATTTGGTTGAATGAAATGCGAGTTGTCTGATTTTGTCACAGCTTCCTGGGAGGGGGCAGGACAGAAAGGGGTGGTGACGCTGTTGCAAATGCGATGATGATTTGCTTGGTGGTGCGAAGCATTACTATAGCATTCGCATTCTCGTTAGCATTATCATTTAGCGTGACGAGCGTCATCTTAAACTCTCGGGCAACTAAGATGGGTACAATTAATTGAAAATGTACTATTTTCCTGCTGGGTGTGCGTTATCATCACGAAGTAGGGTATATATGTACGTCTATCTTAAAGCGATCCATGGATAGAAAGACTTGTAGTTCTTAAACGATAAATGTTAGTACAAGTTATAGAAATTTTATACTAAAACCCCTCTCAATGTTTTCGTTTTATTAAAATTTGTAAAATTTTCAATCAAAGAATAAACTAGTAGCTCGCCATTGTTGATGTTAATAATTACACCATGCTCACTCATTGTGCTGAACGCATAAAATCATTTGGGCCCAAGCACCAGCAGAGGGCGCCAAACACCAAAAAACAAGTAACAAGCGGACATTACACTGCTGTCATTTTAATCTGTTTGAGAGAGAGAGAGAGAGAGAGAGAGAGAGAGAGAGAGATGTATATATTTCTGTAAAATATTATCAAAATTAGTCACTTGCCCTAAACTTTTCTTGAATGACATATACATAAACCTTGTGTGATTTTTTAAAATTATTATTTTTTCATATCAAAACAACTAGAGTGAAGATATAAGAGGGAAAAGATTAAAAGCTTCACCTGCATGTTGAAAAATACAGGGTGCTCCAAAATGGTTGACCCCATTTTAATGCCCATATCTCGGAAACTACTTGATGGATCTTAATGAAACTAAATACACTTTATGTTGAAGGTCATAAGTTTTATTGGTTAAATATACGAAGAAAAGTACAAATATTTGTTGGTTCCGTGACATATTTTCATAAATGTTTAATATGAGCACTGCCTGTGACTCTGCACACGTCGAGTCGGTATTCGAGCTTATGTCAAACTCGCTGAAATTTATTGAAATTTTTGGTGCCAAGTCCAAATTTGTTTTGTAGTTGGTGCCTTCTTTGCAAAATTTGCAAAGAAGGCACTCTGCACTGTCTTCGGTGACTGAGTCCGAGCATACTCTAATACGCAAAATGCCTTTTCTTTTGAAGTGAACTGCATTTCTCAACTTGAAAAGGTGGAAATGCGCCTTGACCAGGCAAGAGGCTTCTTCAAGGGGGGGGGTGGGCGTGGAGTAGGACGCGTCTCGGCACCGCTCCTGAGCTGATGACCAATTTATAGATTTAAACTTGCCAACCTCGTCTTATTGGGCCAGATTGCTGCCTGAAACCTCTGTTACGTCCCTTAGAGCGATAATTAAAAAAAAAAAAAAAAAAAAAATCGCTTGGCAATGACTTCCACCCGCGCTAAAACGGATTCAAACAAATCAAGCCGCGGTAAGCCCGGACTCCCGAACGACGTTACCGATTTGGGGCCTGTGGACTCCACATACGCAGAGCTTCTGCAGTCTACGATCGGCACCCTAAAAACAGACCTGTTCGACAAAATTGACTCTTTGTCTACCAATTTAAGATTAGAGATGTCCCTAATCAAAGGGGAATTCAAGACAGCGGTCGAGGGCATGCACCGGAGGCTGGAGGCACAAGGAGCTACTTTGGCTAAGCTAGAGGTACATGCTAACGACAGTGACGCTCGCATCACAGAGCTGGAGGCCAGCGTTAACTCCAGGCTGGACAAGATTACCCACCTCGAGGACAAGTGCGAGGATATGGAGGGCAGAATGCGGCGAAACAACATCCGTCTCATTGGAATACCGGAGGGATCGGAGGGCCCGCGACCGACGGAGTACATGGCGAAGCTGCTGCAGGAGCTGCTCGGTCTCTCCGAGAGACCGCTTCTAGACCGGGTCCACCGTACCCTTCGAGACAAGCCCCGGGACGGGGGGCCACCGCGTCCCTTCGTTGTCCGGGTTCACCTTCTCCGTGTCCGCGATGAGATACTGAGGAAGTCGTCGGAGGCGTCACCTATTATCTATAAGGGGAAGAGGATCTCCATTTTCCCGGACTACACCTCGACGGTCGCAAAGAAGCGGGCTGGCTTTGGAGCTGTCAAACAGCGACTACGAGCTTGCCCCGGAGTGAAATTCGGCCTCCTTTATCCAGCAGTTCTCAGGCTGACTCTTCCGGATCACACAACTTATAAATTCGATGACCCGGGACTTGCAGCAGAGTTTGTAAACAAACATTTTAGTGGAGCTGAGACTGTGAATGGAGGAGGCTCAATCGTGAACCCGCGCTGATGGACTGAAGTTTCGGGGTAAGCTACGATCTCATTGATATATAAGAGCGGTGAAATTATTTTTCTTAGGGGGAAGCAATTTGACTATAAAGTGATCCCTTTTTGTCTTATTTTTATTATTACTTTTTTCCTACTTTCATTATTGTTGATGCTGCGACTTGGCAACTGAAGTATTAATTTCTCAATGTTCATTACAAGAACTATTGAACTGACTTTTCATCAGAAGGCCCAGTTTGCGATTAAAAGCTTGTTTTCCTTTTTTTTCTCTCTCTATGTGTAGAGTAATTATGTTTAACAATGTGATGGGCAGACACAGCTTCCACAATTGAGAAGTATTTGTTTTTGGAATGGGACTGAAGGCCTGTATATCTTGTTCTGGTGTTTTACTAAATTGTTGGGTGTATATGTATGTATATGCATGTATATATGTATATGGGTGTATGTATGTATATGTATTTTGTATATATATATGTTCTCCTTTTCCCCCATCATTTTTTTTGTTTTTGTTTTTTTTGTTTGTAATACCATAGACTATGTTTAGTATGTGTTTGAGTGTGGTGTTAGCTTGCTCGCGCATTTACTAATGGTATTGCATTATTGCTGGTACACTTAATTAAGCAGCTATTTTTTTCCCCCATCTGTTCTTTATCACGGTCTTGACTAAACTCTGAGACACGGGAAATATACTAGGAGGGAAGGGAGATATATAATGTGTATGTGTGTGCATGTATATACATATATATCTATTTATAAATATATCTATTCATAATAATAATGTAATAATATATCTATTTATAAATAATTCCACTTTTTTTCTTCTTTTTTTCTTTTTCTTCTCTCTTTCTTAATGATTAAGTCCGTTGGGTTTTTGAGACACTGGCGATTGAAGTATCTAGTAATATGGTCACTAGCTTGGGGTGGGGTTAGAGTAGGGAGAGAGTAAGTAAGCATGTTTTGCTCAAGTTTGTTGTTGTTGTTGGGTTTAAGGGGTAGCTTGCGCTTCAATTTTGAAGACGCTTCGGCAAAGGGGGTTTGGTGGGGAGTGTTAAACCTCCCTCACCTAGATTTTAGTTGTTTGTTTTTAGTACCTCGTCATTTGTGTGCGTATTCTGCAGTGGTCTCCTTAGGTTCAGTTGTGGACTATCCCTTACATGGTGCACTCATGTTGATTAACTTTTTGATGTCTCTTTTTTTTTTTTCCCTGACATACCATGAGTGCCCAGGGTGATGCTCGTCCAGCTGGAGGGAGCGGCCTCAATTTTCTTACCTGGAACTGTAGAGGTATCAATAACCCGGTCAAGCGTAGTAAGGTATTACATCACATTCACCAATTAAATGCCCATGTAGTGTTCCTGCAAGAAACCCATCTTAAACCTCACCAACACACAGTGCTTAAAACCAGATGGGTAAGTCATGTCTTTCATTCCTCATTTCCGGGCAAGGCCAGAGGTGTGGCAATTCTGATTCATAAATCCGTAAGTTTCACGTGCACAAAGGTAATGGCAGATCCTAATGGCAGGTATGTTATAGTTAGTGGCAGACTGTTAGACACTAAAATGCTACTTGTGAATATTTATGCTCCAAATTGGGGTAGTGGGGAGTTTTTTAAATCTATTTTTTCTGCACTGCCTGACCTCGACTCGCACTCGCTGATTCTGGGGGGGGATTTTAATTGTTGGCTTGACCCAGTGTTGGATAGATCCTCTACGAAGCCCTCTACAGCATCGTCAGCAACACAAATCTTGAAAACCTTCATGTCAGATCTGGGACTATCGGACTCTTGGAGGTTTTTCAATCCTTCTGGGCGTGCTTATTCCTACTTCTCACCAGTTCATCACACATACACGCGCATTGATTACTTCCTAGTGGACGACAGGCTTCTACATACAGTCACTTCCAGCTCCTATCACCCCATCATTATATCCGATCACTCTCCTCTCGTCATGGAAGTAGCGTTCCGACACGTTGATATCCAAAGACCACCTTGGAGGCTTCACCCTCAGCTACTTAGTGATGAAGAATTCATAAATTTTCTTGGAGATCAAGTTGACCTCTTTGTGAACACCAACACGGCTCCAGACATATCTGCATCGACCTTATGGGAGGCCTTCAAGGTCTTTATTAGGGGAGGGATCATCTCATATGTTGCATGGAAGAACAAGTTGAGAAGGGAGCGCTTGCAAGCCCTGATGTGTAATATCGGACGATTGGACAGTTTGTATGCCACTACATCCTCTCCCAATGTTTACAAAGAACGCTTAATTTTGCAAGCTGAACTGAATACACTGCTTACTAACCAGGTCACAGATCTCCTCATTAAAACTAAGAGCAATTACTTCGAGCAAGGGGATAAGGCAGGTAAATTGTTGGCTCACAAACTCCGTCGTTTCACAGTGTCGAACCAGATATCAGAAATTAAAACATCCACTGGGACTTCAATAGATCCCTTAATAATTAATAACGAATTCAAGAATTTCTATCAGGCTCTGTACACCTCAGAAACAGCGGTAGGCGCCCCAGAACTGGATGGCTTTTTCCAATCCCTAAATGTACCAATGATTGGAGCAGATATAGCTGATGTATTGGAGCAGCCAATTACAACTGAGGAACTCCTTAGGGCTATCAAATCACTCAGCTCAGGCAAGACGTCGGGTCCGGACGGATTTCCAGTTGAATTTTATAAGAAACTTGCTCCCAGAATTTCTCACTTGTTGATTAATATGTACAACGACTCTCTAGAAAAAGGGTCTCTTCCGCAAACTTTGAATTATGCAACAATATGTCTTATCCTTAAGAAAAACAAAGACCCTCTTGACTGTGCGTCATATCGACCAATTAGCTTGTTGAATGTGGATTATAAAATTTTAGCTAAAATTCTGGCAATTCGTCTGGATCCGGTTCTCCCCTCTATTATTTCGCCTGACCAAACGGGTTTTATTCGAAACAGGCATTCTTTTTTTAATCTGCGACGACTGTTCAATATTTTGTATAATCCACAATCTTTAAATATCTCTGAGGCACTAATCTCGCTCGACGCAGAGAAAGCATTTGATCGAGTAGAATGGCGTTATCTCTTCTATACATTGAATAAATTTGGGTTTGGCCCAAGATTTGTTTCATGGGTCAAACTGTTATATTCATCACCAAAAGCGTCCGTTAGGACAAACGGTTCATATTCAGACTACTTTTCTCTACAACGGTCAACACGACAGGGTTGCCCTCTTAGTCCCTCGCTGTTCGCCTTAGCAGTAGAACCCCTGGCGATATCATTACGCTCACAAGTCGTTGTAAAGGGAATAATCAGATATGGAATTGAGCACAAAGTGTCGCTGTATGCTGATGACCTGCTGCTGTATGTTTCTGAACTCCCAAGATCTATGCCTGCCATTTTAACAACACTCTCAACATTCCGTAGGTTATCAGGCTATAAGCTCAATTTGAACAAAAGCGAGCTGATGCCTCTTAATGTTGCTGCTAAGGCTTTTTCCTTGAATACTCTACCTTTTAAAATAGCCGATGAACAATTTACTTATCTTGGAATACACGTTACAAACACATTTAAAGCTCTATACCAAGCAAACTTTATGCCCCTCCTAACTCGCACTAAAGAGGATTTGGAACGCTGGTCCTTACTTCGAATCTCACTAATTGCAAGGGTCAATGCAATCAAAATGAACACACTCCCCAAATTTTTATACCTTTTCCAATGTCTTCCTGTCTTCCTCTCCCAGAATTTTTTTAAGAAAGTAGATAGTCAACTGTTTTCTTTCATTTGGGATGGGAAACCCCCCAGAATACGGAGGCAGTTACTACAACGAGCCAGGATAAATGGCGGCCTTGCACTTCCAAATTTTAGGTTTTACTACTGGGCAGCAAATCTTAAAACCATTAAATATTGGCTTAAAGATTCAGAACAGACTTCGGGTCCAGTATGGTTGGAAATGGAGGCGAGGTCATCCAAACTTGCGACACTGTCTTCCTTGGCTCACTCCTCTATTGCAAACCCTTTTTTATCATTTACACGAAATACATGTGTTCGAGCGACGTTAAGGATTTGGAACCAGTTCAGACGACACTTTGGGCTTCAGGCTGTTTCATTCTCTGCCCCAATAGTAGCTAATCCGGCTTTTCAACCATCCATATACGATGATGCTTTCATTTCCTGGGCTACTAGAGGTATTTGCAGGCTTAGGGACCTTTACATCGATAATACATTTGCAACATTCGAACAACTGGTGATGAAATTTGGTATTCCTCGGAATAATTTCTTTAGATTTTTGCAAGTGCGCAGTTTTATTAGCAGTTTGAACGTCTGTTTCCCTGCTTTACCAGAGGAGAATGCTTTGGATACCTTTCTAACGCCTTTACCTTCACTTAAAGGCAGTTTATCGAATATTTACGGCCAAATTTGTAGTCTACAAAATGTTTCATTGGCACCAATTAAAGCACTGTGGGAGCAAGAAATGGGTGTTATGATTTCGGAGGAAGTATGGGAGGCTGCACTGAAAAGAGTTCATTCTTCATCAATTTGTGCACGGCATGGTCTTATTCAGTGCAAAATTATTCACAGAGCACACTGGACTAAGGACAAGTTGTCCAGGATTTATAAAGATGTTGCCCCTACCTGTGCACGATGTAACCGTTCACCAGCTAATCATACCCACATGTTCTGGTCTTGCCCGTCTTTATATAAGTTTTGGCTGGAGGTTTTTAACACAATTTCAGCAATATGCAACGCACAAATAAGTCCTGACCCCAGCATAGCGCTGTTTGGAACATCCTTGTCTGTTTTAAAATTATCCAAGATGGACCAGGATAGAATTGCCTTTGCCACCCTTTTGGCAAGACGACTGATTTTACTCGCGTGGAAATCTCCCAGGTCACCCTCTCACACGCTCTGGATAAAATCAATCTTAAATTGTGTCCATCTAGAAAAAATCCGGTGTACGCTCGGCGGCTACGAAAACAAATTTTATGCAAGGTGGACCCCTTTTCTGGTGTATGTGGGAGCCATGAATTTCCCTCAGATTCCAGAATAATGTTTAGTTTATTTTTGCTGTTGTGTGCATTACAAAAAAAACTTTCGGTTAGTAACGTACGGTATGAGACTGCTCCTTCCGCTGGACCCAAAGGTTCATATATTTCCATGTATACAGCATTGGATTCTGATTTTTGGGGAGCACTGTGTGGGACTAATTGCTGCTGCTGAACTGCGGAGACAGAATGCTAATATAGAGTATATCTTAGGACTGACGAGGTACTGTTTGTGTGTTTAAGTATGTTTTTTTTTGTGTTAGCAAGTATGGTTTGATTTGTATTTTCTGTTTTGGGGGGGGGTATTGTTCTTTATACATTGTCACATAGTTTGCTAGTTTGACTCCACTGCTTAGAAATGAATGCTCAATGTAACATGTGACTGGAAAACAATAAAAAACAAATTTAAAAAAAAAGAAAAGGTGGAAATGCCAAATGTTACACACAAAAACTTGAAACGTTTCTACATAAGCTGTGAAAATGTGAAGTCATTCCAACCAAAACTGTCAAAATTATTAGCATACGAAATTGGGTCAAACATTTTTGAACACCCTGTATATCTATATACAGTGGGGCAAATAAGTATTTAGTCAACCACTAATTGTGCAAGTTCTCCCACTTGAAATTATTAGAGAGGCCTGTAATTGTCAACATGGTTAAACCTCAACCATGAGAGACAGAATGTGGACCCCCCCCCCAGAAAATCCCATTGTTTGATTTCTAAATAATTTATTTGCAAATCATGGTGGAAAATAAGTATTTGGTCAATACCAAAAGTTCATCTCAATACTTTGTTATGTACCCTTTGTTGGCAACAAGAAGAGGCCAAATGTTTTCTGTAACTCTTCACAAGCTTTTCACACACTGTTGCTTGTATTTTGGCCCATTCCTCCATGCAGATCTCCTCTAGAGCAGTGATGTTTTGGGGCTGTCGTTGGGCAACACAGACTTTCAATTCCCTCCGCAGATTTTCTATGGGTTTGAGAGCTGGAGACTGGCTAGGCCACTCCAGGACCTTGAAATGCTTCTTACGAAGCCACTCCTTTGTTGCCCTGGCTGTGTGTTTGGGATCATTGTCATGCTGAAAGACCCAGCCACGTTTCATCTTCAATGCCCTTGCAGATGGAAGGAGATTTTTAACTCAAAATCTCTCGATACATGGCCCCATTCATTTTTTCCTTTATACAGATCAGTCGTCTTGGTCCCTTTGAAGAAAAACAGCCCCAAAGCATGATGTTTCCCACCCCAATGCTTTACAATGGGTATGGTGTAATTCAGTATTCTTTTTCCTCCAAACAAAAGAACCTGTGTTTCTACCAAAAAGTTCTATTTTGGTTTCATTGGACCATAACACATTCTCCCAGTCCTCTTCTGGATCATCCAAATGCTCTCTCGCGAACCGCAGACAGGCCTGGACGTGTACTTTCTTCAGCAGGGGGACATGTCTGGCAGTGCAGGATTTGAGTCCCTGGTGGCGCATTGTGTTACTGATAGTAGCCTTTGTTACTGTGGTCCGAGCTTTCTGTAGGTCATTCACTAGGTCCCCCCGTGTGGTTCTGGGATTTTCGCTCCCCGTTCTTGTTATCATTTTGACGCCACGGGGTGAGGAGGGAGTTGAAAGTCCGTGTTGCCCAATGACAGCCCCAAAACATCACTGCTCTAGAGGAGATCTACATGGAGGAATGGGCCAAAATACCAGCAACAGTGTGTGAGAAGCTTGTGAAGAGTTACAGAAAACGTTTGGCCTCCGTTATTGCCAACAAAGGGTACATAACAAAGTATTGAGTTGAACTTTTGGTATCGACCAAATACTTATTTTCCACCATGATTTGCAAATAAATTCTTTGAAAATCAACCAATGTGATTTTCTGTTTTTTTTCCCCACATTCTGTCTCTCATGGTTGAGGTTTACCCATGGCCTCACTAATATTTTCAAGTGGGAGAACTTGCACAATTAGTAATTGGCTAAATATTTATTTGCCCCACTGTATATCAGGGGTGTGATGGTACACACAAGTCACGATTAAGTACGTACCTGGGTACGGGGGTCACGGTTTGGTTCGGGTTCAGTACAACAGAAAAAACAAAAAGTCTTTTTTCTCACAGCATTTGAAAGTTAAAGTTTGTATACCATCTCACTCTTATATAGGTGAAATTTACAAAAAATGTAAGAAGGGTGACTTATGTTTTTTTAGGGAATGCAAAGGACAGTTCAATTAGTCAGTTAATATAAAATATTTGATGTGAAAGACATCATAGAATGGATCATATAATAATGTATGGAACATGAAAACTAACGTCAATTACTTTGCCAAGTAACTAATTATTCTTACGTTGAGGTAACTGACTTACTTGAGATCATTTTGTTAATGCGGGCTGACGAAATGACAAGCTGATTTGTTGCTAACTCCACTTTTTAATTTTTTGTTTTATATATAAACTGTACTTAGTATAGTAGTTTGGTGCAGACTACTTTGTTACTTTTGATTATTTTTGTAAGATCAATCATTACTTTTATTCCATTATATTGTTACATTCTGCTCATTATTTTCTTTTAATTGAGTATTTTATATGCGAGCTAAAGAAAAACTTGTGCGTGATATAACAGCCAAAGTACATAAGTAAAAGAAACGTGCTGACTTGGAAATTGTTGAAATATTTGTCTTTTGTTGTTCAGTATAAAATACTTACCTCTTTGACTCAAAATCCGAACAAAGTGGAACTTGATAAACATCGGTGTTTATTAAGTTTGCTGGAGTTCAGTTCTTTGCGTTTTCTTCTATGTATGAACTTGCGAATCAACTAATGAAATCTATTACACGAAACAATTCGTTTGGATGGCGGTGGAATTACAAATAACAAAAATGACAAAGAATTGTCTTCCCTCTAATTCTACACTCATCACATGCTCTCCTTGTTAAACAGACATAGGGGAAATTAAACAAATCAGAATGTTCTATTTGCAGAATGCAGACATTCTGTAAATAGGATGCACAGCTGGCCATCTTCCCACATTCATATGTGTGTTTTTTTCAACACACTGCCCGCCGTTCTTGAATGAGGCCCTTGGGTGTAGTGTGTGTTTGATTGGGCGGGCATGACCAACAGGATACATCTCATCACGTGCTTCTTCTTGGTGGATTAACAGGCAGCTCTGTGACATCGTTTTTTACCGATACTCCTGTGGACTCTTGCTTTATGCAGGCGAAGGAGAAAATCCATCCACAGGTTAAAAAAATGATGAAAATTAATGAAACACCACTCTAGTGTTCATGTGTTAACTGCTGTGAATTTTTAAAAGTTTTTTTTTTTTTTTCCCACAAAACTGCCAAATAAACAAAAGGAAAAAGAGCAGAGCAATTCGAGGGCAAGTTGTCATTAAAATGTTGACAAGAGCTTTTTAACAATCCATCTTGTTGTACCAAAACGTGACTACAATCAATAACTACAATCAACAATACTTTCCCATTATATTATCATACCGTGTTGCTGCTACATTAGCCATCGTACTTGAATTTTTTTTTTTTTTAGAAATTAACAGCTTTTTCGTTCAACCAAAAATTATACTCTAGTGTGTACGATGCTTCAAAATGCCCCCCCATAAGAACTCTAGAGGTTGCAGCTGTTCTGTTGCAAAGAGATGTGTGAAGGTCGTTCATCTGAAGTGTGGTGTGAGATTGCGGACCCCCCCAAATGATCCAGATTTGGGCAGCATCTTTCGCTGTGTGATGAGCATTTGGCAAACTGTTTTCCAAGACTTGGTGAAAAACTCACATCTACGTTTGCTTTTAACGTTACAGGTTTCACTGTAAAGTCGAAATCGTTTACTTAAAAAGATCAAAACAGCCCTGCAAATATCACAGTATTCTGTCAAACTCACATCACTAATGTTCTGTTAGTGTGGGGGTTGCTATGAGGGCTAATGAGTGTCATTTTTTTTCAAGGCCTGTATGCATGCATGTGTTGTACCTGATGTAGAGTGCGTAAGCAATCCCCTGCGGCAAAAGAGAACAGTGAGCATGTTGCAGTAAGGCCTCCAGGTATACATGTTTGTGTTTCTATTTCTTCCCCTTTTCTGTCAGAGACGTCATGTGATTGACACCTTTTTCCACTTGGGCTGTGATGAATACTCATCCCAGTTAGGGCTGTGTATGTTTGCAATTTTAAAGAATACACATTCATTAAGGGATATAAAGTGCTTGCAATAATAAAGGTGACAATGAGACTTGACAATGAGATAAAACATTTGATTTTATAGTAATGTCAAGGTGAGACACTACTCCGAAGTCGACAACTTCCGCTTACAAAGTCAGGTCTTCACACCTCTAATGTGATGCCACTCACCCGCCCAGGTGAAATGAGTATGATGAGAAGAAACACTTTTGGAGTAGTGTGACAAATTGTATTGTTTGTGACTGGCAAGTGTTAGCCTTCAGGGTCATTGTGGGATTGAGTGGGTGGTTTCACACTCACTATGGATGGACCCTTCTCAAAGTTTCAACTTGGAGACAGTTCTATTACTTAGGTGTCATGCTTAGGAAAAAAAAAATCTATATATATACATACATACATATACAGATATACATATATACATATATGTATATACTAGGGCTGTCAAAAATATTTAAATAAATAATTAATTTTTAAAATTAATCACGTTAAAATATTTGACGCAATTAACGCACATGTCCCGCTCAGACAGTATTCTGCCTTTTGGTAAGTTTTACAGCAAGGCTTTTTGTGCTGTCAAACAGCGAACTCTTGTGGTCGCTTTGCGACATGGTTTATTGTTTTCTTGCCAGTTCAATATGGCTGCACGACGTCTCGGGCTGACACCTACGTTGTAATCTTGTGCTTATATGATCCTTGGACAAGATTTGTCCGTAAGTATGGTTGTTGTAAAGAATGTACATATTATGTTAGTAAGCGAAATGTTATATTTTTTGTATGAGACGCTTTTTGTTTATGTTTAGTGAACCTGTATAGCGTGCTAAGCTAACGTTGTTGCTAATGCAATGCTTGTGTACTTTTTTTTTGTAGTTTTACGACGGTCTAAAGAGGACAATGGTTTGAGGCCATTTTATTAATAAATCAGATGAAAAAGGAAGAAGTCTGATTATTAAGTCGTCGTTCTCTAGCTGTCTAGCTTTGGAAAAAGTAGACGCTTCGGAGTGAGGACAGCATAGACAGATTTAAATGACAGTAGAGTGAAATGCCCACTACAGTCCTTATGTACCGTATGTTGAATGTATATATCCATCTTGTGTCTTATCTTTCCATTCCAACAATTTATTTTACATAATATACATATAATTTACAGAAAAATATGGCATATTTTATAGATGGTTTGAATTGCGATTAATTGCGATTAATTACGATTAATTAATTTTTAAGCTGTAATTAACTCGATTAAAACATTTAATCCTTTAATCGTTTGACAGCCCTAATATATACTATATATATATATATATATATATATATATATATATATATATAGTACTACATTTACATACGAATTTAATTTGTTCCAGCTTCTGGTTTGTAAATCGAAGTGGTTGTATGTCGTGCTGGATTTTCCGATGAGAATACAATAAAATTTGATGAATTCGTTCAACAGCCCAACCTACACAAAATCCTTTGTAAATACTGGTTGTACAATTACAAATGGCAACTACACATAGCAAAACACATACATTATAAATACAAATCGGAAAATAATAATAACTAGGCCTGCAAGCAGGACTGAACGGGCCCTCGCAATCTAGCGCAACTCGGATGTCACGCAACTCGGACAGTGTGCAGGTCAGGGTGGTGGCAGATCGTCCTCTCTAATCATCTCATTAGAACCTAACATGCTCGAAAGTTGCCTCTTTACATTCACACACCTAAGAGATAAAAAACCCTTTTGGAGAGAGTACTACAAAAAAGGAGCAAATAAAGGGTCATCACGGCAACAGACAGAGACATGTGGACATGGGCCGTAAAATAAGTATTTCAAAAGGTCTTGAAACTACAATGACCAACCTGAAAAGAACTGGACATATATTAGAAAAATGAGTGACTTTCTATTGCCACTAGTTGGCGCTGTAGGGTTGATGCAAATGACCCCTACAGGACCCTTTAGATTATGATTCAACAAGCACGAGATGTTTGGCGCAGATATGTTGTAGAAGTTATGACTGTTCAAAACTTGTGGTGAGACGAAATGGCTTCAGTCATTTTCACTTCTCCTGTTGGACTCTTCTGCTTCAACCAAACCTCAGTATATTTCATCAGGCACCTGAACACATGTCTTATGGCTCCCCTGATGCAGGTTTCAGGTGAATATATTTTTTTCCTTGGAGGAGGAGCCTGTTTAGTAAAAAAAGGCATTTCCTGTTCCCACTGGGGGGCGCTCGGCCTAACGGGTAATGTTTCAATGCACTCGTGTTAAGGGTGGGCTCCCGCACATACCTTCCAGATATGAAAAAGATTGAACGTTGTGTCAAGGAGCTATTAGTCTTTTACTGAATTTGTCATTTTGCCAAAAAAATGGCCGACTTTGGCACCACGCCCAGGTCAGACCCATGAATAAAAACGCACCATTTTGAAAATTTTAGATCTCCTACGTCTCCTGAATAGTCTCACCAATTTTGAAGATGATCCAACTAACTCCCTCTGTGAAAAGGTCTCAAATGTGCACCCTGTTAATTGATAAAAATTTCACATTCGATCCAAAATACCCGATTTCCTGTTGGGTTTGGAATATGGGTTCAAGAGACTTTTTGGAGCAGTTTTGCACAAGGTATCGACTCCCCAAATTTCATTGCTCTACGTTAAAAAAAAACTCATAGGAAACGCCTTTTTGAAAAATTCAAGGTGGCGCCACTGAGCTATTTTGTTACATTTTTTTGTAACGTTGCAAGATTATCAAAATCCATGCAAAGCCGCATGTATGTGCAAAATTTGGTGAGTTTTCGTGCATGTTCAGGCCTCCAAATGTAAACTATACTACAAATGGATAAAAATTTCACATTCGATCCAAAATACCTGATTTTCTGTTTGATTTGGAAAATGGGTGCAAGAGACTTTTTGGAACATTTTGCATAAGGTATGGACTCCCCAAATTTCATTGCTCTACATTGAAAAAACCCAATAGGAAAGGCCTTTTTTAAAACTCCTTTCTGTCGCCACTAGTTGGCACTGTAGAGTTGATGCAAATGACCCTTACAAGACCCTTCAGAGTATGACTCTCAACAAGCACGGGAAGTTTGGCGCAGAAATGTTGTATATCTGCTGAGTTATGACTGTTCAAAGGTTTTGGCGAGACAAATTGTTGACGGTCATTTTCACTTCCGGTTTGGACCCCTCCGCCTCAACGAAACCTCAATATTTTTCATCAGGCACCTGAACACATGTCTTGAGGCTCCCCTGAAACAGGTTTGAGGTCAACAGATTTTTTTCCCTTGGAGGAGGAGCCTGTCTCGTAAAGAAGGCCATTTCCTGTTCCCACTAGGGTGCGCCAGGCCTAATGGGTAATATTTCAATGCGGTCGTGTTTAGGCTGAGATATCTCATATACATGCTAGAAATGAAAAAGATTGAACCTTGTATCACGGAGTTTTTAATCATTTTCTGAATTTGGTGTTTTGCCGAAAAAATGGCCGACTTTGGCACCACGCCCAGGTCAGACCCGTGAATGAAAATGCACCATTTTCCAAATTTAAGATCTCATATGTCTCCTGAACAGTCTCACCAATTTTGAAGATGATCCAACTAACTCCCTCGGCGAAAAGGTCTCAAATGTCCACCCTGTAAATCGATAAAAATTTCATATTCGATCCAAAATAACCGATTTCCTGTTGGGTTTGGAATATGGGTGCCAATCCTTTTTTGGAGCGGTTTTGGACAAGGTATCGACTCCCCAAATTTCATTGCTCTACGCTGACAGACCCTAATGTTATAGGCCAATTTTAAAATTTCAAGGGGGCGCCACTGAGCCATTTTGTTAGATTTTTTTGCAACGTTGCAAAATTATCGAAATTTACAATTTTCCGCACGTATAGGCAAATTTTGGTGACTTTTCGTGCATGTTCAGGCCTCCAAATTGGCCGTTTTCATTTGCCCTGAAAAAAAAAAAAAAAAAAAAAATTATTATCCTTTGCAAAACAATAGGGCCTTCGCACGCTTAGTGCTCGGGCCCTAATAATAATAAGGTTGAGGTACCACTTTATAAAGATATATATAGCGTATAACACTCAAGTGACTTGAAATTCCGCTCTGAGATCCACAATTTGGCCAAATTTCAAAATTGTCCGATATGCATGTGTGATACATCATTGGAAAGCTTAAAATCAAAATTTCCTTGGGGAAGAAAAATTGTGAACAGGAGGGCATTTAAAAAAAAAAAAAATCCCCAAAAAAACAATTTTAAATAGCAAAAGCCTATCTGGAGGTGAGCGCACGCGAGAGCAGAATTACAGGCGCCATGACTTTAACGAGATATTGTCGTGTACTTTCCTTGTTTCAATCCAAAAACTACATGGAGCATGTATCACCGAGTGTCAAGACACAGCTGTAAATTGCCACAGCTGGATTTTTTGTGGGATTTTATGGGTGAAACATGATAATATAACAAGGGTCGCGATGCAGAAATCGCAGACATCAAGGAGTGGTCAAGATTTTCTTTTTCATAATTTTACCCTTTTAAACGTTTTTAAAAATTTTTCTTTCGATTATTTATCATCTAACATATCAGAGAGAATGCGACAGTAACAAAAAAAAAAACAAAAAAAAGCAATTAATTGATAGTTATGTGGTAGATAAGTTTGACTTTTTTACAGACGCCATTTTTTTCATTGTAACGTCATTTGTTTAAAAGTTTAAAATAAGTGAATAATTTTTTAAAGTTTTTTTTTTTTAAATGAAATATTAGACATCAATTAATGATTCTAAGCTAAAAATGACAGACATTTTGAATAATAAATATGATTAGTTACCTTAGTTTTATGGCTGGGTTGAAACAAAAGTGGTTGCGCAACTTCTGTAAACAGGGGTTTCCAGGGTAAAACGGACAAATTAAAAATAGTTTGGGGGCTTAATGCGCCATGAATCTGATTTAGCAGCATATAGACATATTGTTCTATCAAACACAATGGTTGTTTTGTCTTAAGATACATGAGTTTCTTTTAAAGAGGAGTGCAAGAGCAGAAACTGCTCTTTCAGTCTTGTCTGTGTTTTCCGCCATATATATAATGACATAAAGATGTGACTTGACTTAGTTTATTGACTAGCTTGCCTATTTTAGTAATTTCATTTAAACTGTAAAAGTGAGGACTCCCCACTTTGTGTGATAAGAAGAAGGGTGATGGTAGTCCTAAGCTTAAAGGTATTTACCTAATGCAGTTGTCAGAACAGATGTCAAGACAGAGGTTAAGTCAGACAAGTCAGTTGATTCAAATCTTTAAAGCTTCCATGAAATACTGTCCAGTAATCTCAGGTCCCTTCAAAGACTCCATAGAATTCATCATATTATGATTTATTAACAAAAAGTGTATGTGACATTTTGTTACACAAGTAACAATTGTGTCGCAACACGGCACCTCTAGTGGGTCTTAGTGACACCAGGAAGCGAAAGATAGTAATACTACTTATGTCCCTCAGACGTCTTTATTGAACTGGACCTAATAGCTCTGTCAATGCACTCTCTCTGATTGGCTCTCATCCTCATAGATTGCATGGACTATATTGACTGAGCACAAGACACATTTAAATCAGGGGCGCATTGATCTTTATCTTTTGCCTTATTTTAACACAAAAGGAGAGTATACACAGAGGCCCGGAGATTTATGTTTTGAAAAATTAAATGGATAAGCGGTATAATAGATGGATGTTCAAAATGGTTTATATTGGTATAGTGATTAGTTCAGGATTTCAGTAGGTGGGTTTCCTCCCATTTCCAAAAAAGTCATACTTGATTGAAGATTCTGAATTGTCCATTGGCGTGGTTACAAAAGTTTTATTGATAAAGTACAGATGTGTGTTAACAAGTTCAAAATAAACTTTGATCGGCCGGCCCCCTCCCACTTGGAAGTGCATTCCTAAGATTAATGAAGCCCTAACCAATAAATGAGCCAGTTTAGAGGTTGACAATAGTGATTGGAATATGCTTTCAGGATAGTAACCCTTTCGTTGCTGATGTAAATGAGACAATAGACATGAATTAATGACAGATAAGAACATATGTGTTGATGTATTTATTAAATTAAATGAAATGTTACATTTAAATTAACAGTTTTAAATGTATATACTAGTTTTATGTGTAATATGGTTTTATTTTTCTAGATATTTTCGTTCTTCGCTGAAGGTGTAGAAGGTCCTGAGGTTTCCCCACGAATCATTCACATATACAAGGAGACTCCCAAAAACGGGAAATTTTTAACAATCCAATAAAACCAAGAATGATGAGGTGTAAAGTTAAGTGCGGCTTATTTGTTTATTTATTTGGTTTAATAGGTTACACTTTATTTGACAGCAGCATCATAAGACTGTCATAAGACCGTCATAATTATGACATGACACTGTCATGGGCATTAATGAATGCTTATGACAGATGAATCCTACGGTATATAGTCCAGTGCGGCTTATTTGTTTATTTATTTGGGTTAATAGGTAACACTTTATTTGACAGCGGTATCATAAGACTGTCATAAGACCGGCAAATGTTGTCACTAAATCCATTTATGTCCAACTCGGCTCTTTTACATACATTCAAAAATTAGATAATTTTCCGGATGACACTAAATGACATCTGCCATTAGAATACATTAATGCTCATGACAGGGTCATGTCATAATTATGACAGCTTTATGACAGTGTTATGACACCACTGTCAAGTAAAATGTTACCGGTTAAAATCTTTTGGTGTAAATATCCCATAATACAGTGAGGACAGCTGCGGCTTATAGTCCTGTGCAGTTTACAAATCTTTTCTTTGAATTGACAGCACTGAGCAACTCACTTACATATGACTGTGGATGGGGAATGTCCTTCCTCAAGTTTAGTTATTATTTTATTTTTTTCTCCTCGAGCTTTCAATCAATCTGCCAATCAATATCTCAACTATGTGGTGATCCATTGAGAGTGAAAAAGAGTGAAAAAGGTAACAATCCTACTTTGAACAAATAATAGAGTAAAAAGTACAAAATGTTTTCAAATGTTAGGAGCAAAGTAAACAGTATTCAGAAAAATAATTACAGATAATCTGCTTATTTCTACCTTATGTTTTATTTTTACTTTTCACCACTGCCTGTGACCTTAATGAAGGCAAGTGCGATATAAACTGAATGACTAGGAATCAGGATCATTCAGCTATGTTTTCTAGATCATTACTGTCATATAATGTGTTTACTCCCTCGTTAATATGATTTAATCTAAATGTGGTTTGGCACCCAAACAGCCTGAATGCTACATCATCACAGAAGAGCTTAAACAAGTAACACATATTGTCATTTTGTTAGCATCTGAATATATGATCATGAATTAGACTGTCGTGTTGTGATAATTCTCCTCTGGTGTGGCGATGTAAAATCAATAACTTTAAAATAATCCTGTGTGTTGTTTAGTGCCAGAGGCATTGCCACCTCATTTATTATGGCATTTAAGGGACTTGACAGTGACTCGTTTATGCACACATTTTCCGCAGCCAACAACTCGCTGATATAATATTTTACCTCCAAAATTCGTTGTTAACTGTTGTGGTGTTTTGACATTTATTTTCAGAAGCAAAATTAGAATCTGGACCACAGCCAGACTGCAACTACTCTGTGAAACTTTATTAGAGGAAAAAAAAAAAAAAGGTACGAAGATAGGAAAAATACATTTATTTGCATTTGTGATTTTTTGGACAGGCCAGGAGTCATAGAGGTCATTGGTGTGCATGCCTGAGATGGGCCTGCAGACGTGATCCTGACTAGATGTCTGTGGATGTGATAAATGGCCATGGTCCACGCACTCATTTTACAATGCATATGTCAGTATGATGCCTCTTCCTTTCTGTTCTGTCACAAGCGATAGAGCCCAGAAAGCAGAACAGGGTGACTTTATAATCCCCAATGCATTTGTACTCTCACCCAACTGACTGCTTCACATCTCCCTGCAGTTTCAAAGCTTCCGTGTTCGCACTTCTTACTGGTGTTCTCGCCCATTGCCTCCCCTTTCTCTTCTAACAGCTATCTCTATAACCCCCGTTCTAACCAACATAGATTTTATACTTTATAACATAAGCAGATAAATAATAGTAATAATAATGATAACAATTACCTTATTTTTCGCACCTGAGTATAAGTCGCACCAGCCATAAAATGCCCAACGAAGAGAAAAAAAAAACATATACAAGTCGCACTGGAGTATAAGTCGCATTTTGGGGGGAAATTTACTTTATAAAACCCCGACATTGAACAGATATGTCATCTTGAAAGGCAATTTAATATAAAAATACAATAGAGAACAACATGCTGAATAAATGTACAGCGTACAGTGCATGAACAATGAAATGCGAATATACTGTCCTCACCAGGATGCTACGGCTCTGTCCTGGCTATACAGCGAACTCCCAAATGACGATGCTGGACGTCCGTATAATTTGCTGAGTCAATTTGGTCCTTGATACCATACAGGTTCGCATCAACGTAAATAAATGATAATTAGGTGCTATTACTGCAATGACACAAACCGTTAGAGTGCGTTTGCTAGCATTAGCACATTGTTCAAACAACCACACAACTGGCTCTAAGTGTCCGATCGCGGGTGGAAAACACACAACAACAACAACAACAGAAAAGATGATACACACAGGCGTTGCCTCTGTAGAGATATTTTAAAAGCATAAACAATGAACGTAGGTTCGCCGCCGTGTTTCTCTCTCCCTAACTCGCCCACTCACTCAGACCTACGTAGCTGTCCGTCTTCTGGCGTGTGAGCGCTCTTCTTCACGTAAACAAGTGAAAGCGCCACAAACTAAAAGCATCCATTTCAATATAAAAAAGTCACGCGAACATTGCCGTAGCTATTAAGTGTTATTCAAATAACTATAGCATAAAGAACATGCTAACAAGTTTACCAAACCATCAGTGTCACTCCAAAAAAACAAAATAACATGTGAAATGATATCATAATGTGTTAATAATTTCACACATAAGTCGCTCCTGAGTATAAGTCGCACCCCCAGCCAAAATATGAAAGAAAAAACTGCTACTTATAGTCTGAAAAATACGGTATAAAATGGCAAAAAAACAACAACGATCACTGCAATGATGATGAATGGTGGAAAATATTCCTCATGGTTTATATGTCACTCCATCTGAGCTGGACAAGAAAAAAAAAAATATAATCTGTTTAATTTCCCCCCTTTCTTTCTTTCTTTCTTTCTTTCTTTCTTTCTTTCTTTCTTTCTTTCTTTCTTTCTTTCTTTCTTTCTTTCTTTCTTTCTTTCTTTCTTTCTTTCTTTCTTTCTTTCTTTCTTTCTTTCTTTCTATCACTCCAGTTATTTTACTGTTTGCACAGTTTTGTTATGTAGTACACTATCAGAGTTGTATAACATGAATACGCAATCATTGAAATTTCATATTAACATTCCACAAACATTTCAAATGGAAAAAGGTTTGCAAAAAATGCACTCATCGCTGTCCGGGTTAACACATCATGAAGCCATCACAGCGTAAAACACGTTTAGTGGCTGATCCGCATTACGCTACATCCGTTTATGATCTAATTTCATGTCATATTGATTTTTCATCCGACAACGTGTCTCCAGGCTCCTGATCTCTCGCTGAGGCGCACGAGACTTAAACAGCTTGTAAACGCAGATAAGGCGACCGACAGTGCATCTCACTTTGACATATATATGGCCCCCTTTTCTTTTTACTAGGCCTTTATGCAATCTTTGCCCTTTTACTCCTTTTCTCTATTTCATCTCTCCTCTTGCTTTCATACTGGATGACAACCTTTGCATATTGGCTTTGACAGGACAGGGTCATGAGAATCAATCACAGCGAGGTGCGGCGTGTACATATGAGGTGTTTAAAACAGAACATTGTACTGCCATAAACATAAGAAGACACAAATGCTCCCCGCTGAGCCAAGAACACCACACACTGCATCAGGACTTTATTGTAGACGTTCTGAGCAGTTGGAAGTGGGAGGCAGATTTACTCATCTGGAGAGTAACGTGCTTGCAACCACTTAAGTTTGGGCATGGGTGGTGGAAGGGGCCTGGCCCTCCCTCGTTAACTTTAATAAAACAGCCCTTCAGTCGATAGCCTGCGCAATAAAACTCCCGCATTTGACACTCCCGAGCATGACTCTGACTGTATATCTCCAAATTTTAGCCCCCAAACACAGATGGATACACACCCTGGTTATTTACAGCCTCTTTCTGTAGATGTTTCCAAGATTTATTTCCACTATGAAACATTCACAGGTTCAGCAAGTATATATAACAAATTGTGTTTTATTGTGTTCTTATGGGCGCAGACAACTATTTTGATTTGTGTATGCATTTGGGCTTTTCATGAGCAAGTTTCTTATTCTTAGAGAGTGTGTGTGTGTGTGTGTGTGTGTGTGGTGGGGAGCACATACTATATTTGAATAGTATTCTGGTTTTCCCATAGAAAATGAGGGAAATAAAATTGATTAATTGAAGGCTTACTATTGTAAAATGTTTAATAACAAACCATGCAAGCATTGTTTTTGGCCACCCTTTTAAATTCCGTCTTAGTGTTAGTCTTTTGCTTACTTATTATTTTTAGTCATACTTTAGTCATCACAAAATGTGTCTTCGTCTAGTTTTTGCTGACGAAAACCCGACTAATTTTGTCTACATTTAGTCGATGTTTACTAAAAATGTTTTTGTCAAAAAAATTTACTCAAAAAACAAATACTTAAATAAATAAAGGTTTCCAACTATTTCGAATGAACATTGACAGACGAGAACATATTGTAGCATCTACCAGGACAACGCCAACTTGGTGATAATACACACTTAGCTTGGAAAAACAGTACATTCTCTTCAATTAATTATTCCCACCTGGGTGTCACGAACCGTATGTAAAAAAAGTTGTTAGCATTGTGAACATATGACGGAAACTATTGCGCATCGTTCTTATTTCGTCAGACGAAAACCGGCACTCGTCTCGTTATGTTTTAGTCTCGCAAAACAAATTTATAGCTGGTTATCGTCTTGTCATTGTCATGAAAAACATTCTGCTCTTCTTCTACCAATAATTGTGAAATAATAAAAGTAGAGTAAAAGTAGTAATAAAAGTAGTGAAAATAGTAAAATAAGTCATAAAAGTACAATTTAATCGTATTGCAATGAATAAGCAAGGCTTAAAATACTTTTCCTTTGCAACTTTTTTTTTTCAATTCTTTGGTCATCCTCTATGGAAGACTAAAATTGTCCGGTTTAAAAATATATCAATAAAAGTGGCAAGCTTTAAATACTAAATTAAGAAATAAGATTCAAAAGTAGTAATATTACAAAAAGAAATATGGAAATAAATAAATAAATAAATACTTACTAATATAAATTTAAAGTAAGGAATTATAAGGATTATAAATACAAAAATGTATGTAAAAATAAATGCAAATAGAAATATATTTATTTATATTTAATTCAATTCATATAAGTGCCTAGCTCTTGTTTTTTTTTATTTCATTGTCAGCGTGAACATGCAGGAGGATATGTTATTCAAGGGGTCGGTCCTATCTGTGCCTTTCTCTATTCACCTATTGTTTAATCGACATGTGAGTGCTGAAATCTAAGGTATGCCTGTCAACAGCCAAGGAAATGAAGTTACCACATGACTCTCGATGGCGGTAAATAATTTGTATGCGAATGCAAGGAAACTCTGTTTAGTATCTGGTATTGTTTATATAAGTTGTCCCAAAATAATGTATACACTCTTTGTCTTTAAATATCTAATATATTTTTTTTCTATTTCAGGTTTGATTTTGGTGTAAGAATGGGAGATACTGGGTTTACGTTCGAGCAAAAACAAAATTGTACTGAAAACATTCTTGAAATGTGAAAATAAAGCTGAAGTGGCAAGTCGCTTTAAGCTTGAGTTCCACAGAGATGCCCCAAAACGTGTCAAAATTTCACAAATCGTAGATAACTTTGAGAATCATAAAAATTTTAAACAGGTCATAATTTTTTTTAATCGTATAAAAAAATTCAGGACGAAAAAGAACATCGACAAGTCCAACTAAAGAGCAAGATGTTAATTGCTAGTAGTCAGAATTCCCCACGAAAATTTGTTCATCAACTGTCATGTGAAACAGGCATCCCCAAATCAAGCATCCATCGCATATTAAAATGTGCGCAATGCAAAAGTTTTATTCCAGCGCTAGTTCATGCTAACAACGAAGATGACCCTGATCAAAGGATCGAATTCTGCGAGTGATACCGTGCACGATCTGCAGACGATAACACATTTTCACTGAAAATTATCTGGAGTTACGAAGCCATATTTAAATTTAATGGCTTGATAAATCACCATAACTGCAGTTACTGGGCACAGGGAAAATCCTCATCTTCCAGTGGAACGTCACTTGAATTTGCCAGGAGTCACTGTCTGGTGTGGACTGTTGTGGACCAGGGGACTTATTGGACTCTCATGCACTGGATTGTCCCATGATACATTCATTGATTTATTTCTAAAGCGAATTATTAAAAGCTTTTTCCCTGATTCTGATTATCTTGTTGGCACATGCAAATATGAGCTTTCGAGAAAGGTCTGGATCCACAAATGCGTGAACACCAGCGACGTTTTCACACCAATATGCAGACTTATTTTAATTCCCTTTAAAAGAAGCGTTTTTGTTTTTACTGCTTGTCCTCTTTCTAACAGAAATAGAAACGGGATAACTTAGACGACAATCAACGTGACTTCATACAAAGCAGTGCAGCGGTTCTACGGTGCAGATCACGTGAATTTTTCCTGAGAGATCAGAGCAGTAACATGAACAATTTGAGACTGTCTTCCAACTGATCACTTGTGTAAGCCCTCAGTCCAAGACCTGAAAATAACAACAACAAAGAATCACCATTGACTGGTTCTGAAATAGAAAAAAAACAGACTTTTGGACAGTCAAGATGCCCTTCACCAATACTCTATCCTCTAAATGTAACTGTAAATGTAAGTTCTTCCAGTGTTTTTCCCATCCACCCGTCTGCTCTATCAGTCAGCCCTGCCCACATAGAGTTTGAGCCTCTCCCAATAATGGATTCATTTCAAGATTGTATGCTATGCACCCACATACAGTAGAACTGGCCTGCACTTTCGTATACACTGATATTTCATCGCTGACTCCATCTGCTCTTGACCTTCCTGTTTCATCATTCTCCCGGGAATCCCCTCATTCATCTGCCCTCGACCACAAGTTTGAAATAGGCACCCTTGTCCGTCCTCGTGACGATTTCGTGTTTTGGCACAATGACGACAAAGTGTCAGTTTCACCGTCATTCTGTCTGTGGATTATGGAGTATAAAATAAAATAATCAGTTTACAATCATCAAAGTCCTTTTCATCTGGAATTTCAAGTTAATTGTAATACAGTGGTACCTCGACATACAATCTCTTTGACACACGATTTTTTCGACACCCGACGTAAAATTTTACTCGCCATTTGTTTCTACATCCGACGCCATGCTTGAAATACGACGACATGACCGCACCGCAGATGAACGCACGGCGGATTTTCTTGTGTGAGAAATCAACACGTTTCAAAAAGGTTGGAACAGGTGGTGAAACAAGGAAAAAGGTGACGCTTACCTTCTTAATGAAGATGCAAATATTCGAGAAATATGACCGTGGGGTGCGCATCCGTGAACTGGTTCAACAATACATCTCCACGGTCCTCCTCCGACCACCGTTCACCAGTCTTTATAAGTTAAGGCATATGGTTAAGGTGACAATTATTACCGTGGTAACATCGCCAAAGAAATCGCCAGCTTCGTCACGTTTTTATCATTTATTTCAAAATTTATCCAACACAAAACGCTTACAGCAGTTGACGGTGTTCTCAAGAAAACATTGAAAAAGAAAGTGCTTTCAGATACAGCAAAAAACATCCGCCGCATTAGAACCCGATTCGTTACATTATTACAGGAATTATTATTATTATTATTATATTATTCCAATTTGTATTTAGAATTTATTTCTTTGGCTATGTGTAATGGCCATTTGTAACAGTACCAGCATTATTTATTAAGGATTTAGTGTATTTTTGGATTTTTGGGCTGTGGAACAAATTAATGGAATTATAATGTATTCCGATGGGAAAATCCTGCACGACATACAACCATTTCGACTTACAAACAAGGACCTGGAACAAATAAACTTTGTATGTAGAGGTACCACTGTACTATGCTATTCACCTGTGTATTACTAGACTTGCAGTTGCGTTGTTGGTGAAAGTCAACTATGACATTAGAATCACTGAAATTGGCTTGTACATCCCCGCCCCCTCCAACACACTCCTCACTAAAGTTAAAAAAATAAAAATCTACAGTATATACAGTGGGGCAAATAAGTATTTAGACAACCACTAATTGTGCAAGTTCTCCTACTTGAAAAGATTAGAGAGGCTTGTACTTGTCAACATGGGTAAACATTAACCATGAGAGACACAATGTGTGAAAAAAAAAACAGAAAATCACATTGTTTGATTTTTAAAGAATTTATTTCCGAATTAGAGTGGAAAATAAGTATTTGGTCACCTACAAACAAGCAAGATTTCTGGCTGTTAAAGAGGTCAAACTTCTTCCAACGCGGTCTAATGAGGTCTAACAAGACTCTACTCGTTACCTGTATTAATGGCACCTGTTTTAACTATCGGTATAAAAGACACCTGTCCACAAACTCAGTCAGTCACACTCCAAACTCCACTATGGCCAAGACCAAAGAGCTGTCAATAGGACACCAGAGACTAAATTGTAGACCTGCACCAGGCTGGGAAGACTGAATCTGCAATAGGTAAAACGCTTGGTGTAAAGAAATCAACTGTGGGAGCAATTATTAGAAAATGGAAGACATACAAGACCACTGATGATATCCCTCGATCTGGGGCTCCATGCAAGATCTGACCCTGTGGCGACAAAATGATAACAAGAACGGTGAGCAAAAATCCCAGAACCTCACGCGGGGACCTAGCGAATGACCTACAGAGAGCTGGGACCACAGCAACCAAGACTACTATCCGTAACACAATGCGCTGCCAGGGATTCAAATCTTGCACTGCCAGATGTGTCCCCCTGCTGAAGCCAGTACACATCCAGGCCCGTCTGCGGTTTGCTAGAGAGCATTTGGATGATCCAGAAGAGGACTGGGAGAGATGTGTTATGGTCAGATGAAACCAAAATAGAACTTTTTGGTAGAAACACAGGTTCTCGTGTTTGGAGGAGAAAAAATAATGAATTGCATCCGAAGAACACCATACCCACTGTGAAGCATGGGGGTGGAAACATCATGCTTTGGGGCTGTTTTTCTGCAAAGGGTCCAGGACGACTGATCTGTGTAAAGGAAAGAATGAATGGGGCCATGTATCGAGAGATTTTGAGTGAAAATCTCCTTCCATCAGCAAGGCCATTGAAGATGGAAATACACAGCCAGGGCAACAAAGGAGTGGCTTCGTAAGAAGCATTTCAAGGTTCTGGAGTGGCCTAGCCAGTCTCCAAAACTCAACCCCATAGAAAATCTGTGGAGGGAGTTGAAAGTCAGTGTTGCCTAACGACAGCCCCAAAACATCACTGCTCTAGAGGAGATCTGCATTGAGGAATGGGCCAAAATACCAGCAACAATGTGTGAAAAGCTTGTGAAGAGTTACAGAAAATGTTTGGCCTCCGTTATTGCCAACAAGGGGTACATAACAAAGTACTGAGATGAACTTTTGGTATTGACCAAATACTTATTTTTCACCATGATTTGCAAATAAATTCTTTAAAAATCAAACAATGTGATTTTCTGTTTTTTTTCTTCCACATTCTGTCTCTCATGGTTGAGGTTTACCCATGTTAACAATTACAGGCCTCTCAAATATTTTCAACTGGGAGAACTTGCACAATTGATGGTTGACTAAATACTTATTTGCCCCACTGTATATGGTTTCTTTTTACAATACTGTCAAGAACCTGTTTTTTTTTTTTTTTTTTTTTTATTAACATATAGTGGTCATGTTAATAAAAAAAAAAAAAAAAAAAAACTGGCGGAATGCAAAGCAGTTTTTGATGTTCTTGTAGTTTTTTTCCCTTAAATGCTCTTAATTTCCTCATTGAAAGAGGAAGAAAGAACATCACTAAAAGCTTTTTTGATGAGAAACGACGTTTTCGCAAGTGTGACAAGAAGAGCCATCGTCCAATCAGCAGCTGTCTATTAAACCCGGGCGGTATGGTCTCTCCTTTCAAGCTCGGGTCCTCTACCAGAGGCCTGGGAGCTTGAGGGTCCTGCGCAGGATCTTAGCTGTCCCTAGGATTGCGCTCTTCTGAATGGAGACGTCGGATGTTTTTCCTGGTATCTGTTGGAGCCATGCACCCAGCTTGGAGGTTACTGCCCCTAGTGTCCCGATCACAACTGGCACCACTCTTGCCTTCACTCCCCACACTTTCTCCAACTCTTCCTTCAACCCTTAATATTTCTCCAGCTTTTCGTGTTCTTTTTTCCTGATGTTGTTATCTCTCAGGATTGCTACATCTATCACTACCACTGTCTTCTGATGTTTATCCACCACCACTATGTCAGGCTGGTTGGCCATCACCAGTTTGTCTGTCTGGATCTGGAAGTCCCACAGGATCTTGGCTCGGTTGTTCTCGACCATCTTCGGAGGTGTTGCCCACCTTGACTCCGGGGTCTCCAGTCCGTATTCGGCACAGATGTTCCTGTACACTATGCCTGCTACCTGGTTATGTCGTTCCATGTATGCCTTGCCTGCTAGCATCTTACACCCTGCTGTGATGTGCTGGACTGTCTTAGGGGCCTCTTTGCATAGCCTGCCCCTGGGGTCCTGTCTGGTGTGATAGACCCTGGCCTCTATTGCTCTTGTTTTAAGGGCCTGTTCTTGTGCTGCCATGATCAGTGCCTCCGTGTTGTCTTTCAGTCCGGCCTTTTCCAGCCATTGGTATGTTTTTCCCATGTCAGCTACCTCCTCAATTTGTCGGTGGTACACACCATGAAGGGGCTTGTCCTTCCAAGATAGCTCCTCAGGGTCCTCCTCCTTATTGGGCTTCTGTTGCCTGAGGCATTCACCGAGTAGGTAATCACTGGGTGCCATTTTCGTGATGTACTCGTGGAGGGATGTAGTTTCCTCCTGGATAGTGGCTCTGATGCTCACTAGTCCTCGGCCTCCCTCTTTCCGCTTTGTGTAGAGCCTCAGGATGCTGGACTCTGTGCATTGTAAGGAGCTTCCTTGTCTGATGTCGGTAGCCTGCATCTCTTCCAGTGGCCAGGATACGATGCCAGCAGGGTATCTGATTACTGGTAGGGCATAGCTGTTAATGGCCTGGATCTTATTCTTGCCATTCAGCTGACTCTTGAGGACCTGCTTTAACCTCTGTAGGTATTTGGCTGTGGAAGACCTTCTAGATGTTTCCTCATGTTTCCATTTGCCTGTAGGATCCCCAGGTATTTGTAGCTGTCCTGCACATCTGTTATGTTGCCTTCAGGTAGTTTAGCCCCTTCAGTTGAGATCACCTTCCCTCTTCTCGATACCATTCGCCCACACTTATCTAGTCCGAATGACATCCCGATGTCATTGCTGTATATTCTCGTGAGGTGGATCAGGGAGTCGATGTCACGCTCGTTCTTGGCATAGAGCTTGATGTCATCCATGTAGAGGAGGTGACTGATGGTTGTTCCACTTCGGAACCGGTACCCGAAACCACTCTTGGTGATGATCTGGCTGAGGGGGTTTAGGCCTATGCAGAACAGCAGGGGTGACAGGGCATCTTCTTGGTATATGTGTGTGTGTGTATATACTGTATACTGTATATATACAGTTGGGAGAACAAGTATTTGATACACTGCCGATTTTGCTGGTTTTCCCACATGTGAAGCATGTAGAGGTCTGTAATTTGTATCATAAGTTCTCTTCAACTTTGAGGGACGGAATCTAATACAAAAAAACAGAAAATCTCATTGTATGATTTTTAAATCATAAATTTGCATTTAATTGCATGAAGTAAGTATTCGATACATCACAAAAATCGAACTTTATATTTGGTACCGAAACCTTTGTTTGCTATTACAGATACCAAACGTTTCCTGTAGTCCTTGACAAGGTTTGCACACACTGCAGCAGGGATTTTGGCCCACTCCTCCATGCAGATCTTCTCCAGAGCCTTCAGGTTTCGGGGCTGCTGCCGGGCAACACGGACTTTCAGCTACCTCCATAGATTTTCTATCGGGTTCAGATCTGGTTAATGGCTAGGCCACTCCAGGACCTTAAGATGCTTCTTACCGAGCCACTCTTTAGTTGCCTTGGCTGTGTGCTTTGGATCGTTGTTATGCTGGAAGACCCAGCCACGACCCATCTTCAGGGCCCTCACTGAAGGAAGGAGGTTGTCAGCCAATATCTGGCGATACATAGCCCCATCTATCCTCCCCTCAATACGGTGCAGTCGTCCTGTACCCTTGGCAGAGAAGTAGCCCCAAAAATGATGTTTCCTCCTCCATGTTTCACGGTTGGGATGGTGTTCTTGGGGTTGTACTCATCCTTCTTTTTCTTCCAAACACGACGAGCCGAGTTTAGACCAAAAAGTTCAATTTTGGTCTCATCCGACCACATGACCTTTTCCCATTGCTCCTCTGGATCATCCAGATGGTCACTGGCAAACTTTAGACGTGTCTGGACATGCACTGGCTTCAGCAGCGGGACCTTGCGTGCGCTGTAGGATTTTAATCCACGACGGCATAATGTGTTTCCGATGGTTTTCTTCGAGACTGTGGTTCCAACTCTCTTCAGGTCATTGACCAGGTCCTGCCATGTAGTTCTGGGCTGATCCCTCACCTTCCTCATGATCAGTGATGCACCACGAGGTGAGATCTTGCATGGAGCCCCAGAACGAGGCAGATTGACCTTCAACTTGAACTTCTTCCATTTTCTAATAATCGCTCCAACAGTTATTACCTTCTCACCAAGCTGCTTGCTTATTTTCCTGTAGCCCATCCCAGCCTTGTGCAGGTCTATTATTTTATCCCTGATGTCCTCACACAGCTCTTTGGTCTTGGCCATTGTGGAGAGGTTGGAGTTTGTTTGTTTGAGCATGTGAACAGGTGTCTTTTATACAGGTAACAAGTTCAAACAAGTGCAGTTACTTCCGGTAATGAGTGGAGAACAGGAGGGGTTCTTAAAAAAGAACTAAGAGCCGAAATATTTACTAGTTGGTAATGTATCAAATACTTATTTCATGCAGTTAAATACACATTTATTATTTAAAAATTATAAAATGTGATTTTCTGGATTTTTGTGTTAGATTCTGTCCCTCACAGTTGAAGAGAATTTATGATACAAAATACAGACCTCTACATGGCTTGCAAGTGGGAAAACCAGCAAAATCGTCAGTGCATCAAATACTTGTTCTCCCCACTGTATATACAGTATACAATAATGGAAAAAAGATTGAGGGGCAAGTCATGGTATTTGAATAGTTCCAGGGGAGACATTAAGAAGGCCTTTTGTTTCACTTCTACTGGCAATAAAGAGAAAAAAAACGTTTGGAGTCACAGTTTAACCCTAAGGGTGAACTACAAAGAAAAAAAATCAGTCTGACTCTTTCATGTGTCTCATAAAATATGCTTTGGGTTTTCGTTACGGACAAAACAGTTGCCAACGTGACTTTTTAGGTAATGTGGGAAAATTTTAATTTCTTTTCATCGATACAGAATTCCTTATAATTTTCTTCCTTCTATCATAGCTTCTCCAGAACATTCATTCATCTTCCTTGCCCACTTTTCTTGACAAGGTTTTGTGGGTTCCTGGAGCTTATCCAAGCCAACTTTGGACAGAATGCAAGTTTCACCCAGAATTGGTTAAATAAAAATATGGCTTTTCTTTCTATTTTTTTTAGACGATAGGCTCCATACCTCAGTTACAGATGTTATACTTCAAAATGTTATAGATGTAACACTTTTGTAACCCCTCTGTTTTGTGGGCTATTTCATAGCTTTATTGGTAATCAATGATCAGAAATCAATACACAAATGAATTATCAATGTTTCATAAAATGGTACGTTCTAGCTTTTCCAGTAAGAGTCATTTCTCAATATTACTATGTCACTTCAAGAGCACCTTACTACTGATGAAGGATTGCTACCAATCAGATTATAAATTTTTAGAGATAATTGAGATTTACAACACTTAAAACAGGAAATAATATAAGTATTTTATCTTTGCAATTACTAAATATTCTATGATATAAGTCAAATTTTTTCAGACAATCAGCAAAATATACACTTTTTTTTTTTTTTTTTTTTTTTTAGCAAATCCATCACACTATATCACATGTTGATACACACTGACACTGAAATCTGTGATTCTACTCCATTAATTAAATTATTTACACTGGAAAAAAACTGATGTCCTCTCCGTAACTTTTTTTCCTCAGATTTTCTCAATATTGGCTTCGTTTGCATATGAAACTAGAAGTCAGGAAAACAAATCATACATTCTCTGAAGCCATAGGAATCCTAGAACATTATGTCACACCTTTTCTATGACGATTCAGTGTTTTTTCCAACACCCTTGTCACCTATATAATAAAACTTTTTGCCAGTGAGAGAAGAGGATCTGTTATTGTATGTCATTCATCAAACTCTATGTACAAATAATCATATAACACAATATCCTGTGGCTCTTAGAAAATGTCTGGCAGTGAATAAGTTAAAGCCTACTTGGTTGCCAGCACAACAGTGATAATGGAACAACATGTCTGTCGGTAAAGTAACATCAACAATATTGAAAGCTTTTCCTCATTATAAGGGGGCCCACACTTCTGACTCCAACAATAGACATCTGTATAATCTGTACTCATTATATTTCTTCCTACACTGTATATTTGATTGCTGTAGTTCTATTGTTTTGCAGGTGCCCGTCTGCTTCCAAACAACTTCTGTTGGTTGTCCCAGATGACATCAGAAAGCAAACTTTTTCTTGAGTGTCAAATTTAGTTGTGCATGTGAGCACCAATTAAGAGTGATTGTTTTGTCCCACAGTCACTGAAGTAAATATTGGACTCTCTCTTACAGGCCACAAACTCCCCAAACACTGTGACACTAACATGACATTTTAACAACAGATGAATCAGGAGCAAATTAACTTCTCTCCAACGAGCTCTGCAGACTCGCTTTCGTTGACGCTGAACCTCTACTTCATTTTGACAGTGCTTGCACATGTCTCTCTCTTTCTCTCTGACTGGATAAACAGACTTTAAAGGGACAAAGTCATGAATTAAGATATGAATCTTCAATATAAAATGCCTTTAAATCACCACAAAATGTTACTGGCCAAGTTGGAGTGGTCCCTGACAGTGGAGTGGCTATTTTTTCCTTTTTTTTTTCCCTCCAGAGGATTTTACGGCATCATCTTTTGCTAAGTGCATTTTTGGTGGAATGTCAATGCAAAAAGTGATGGTTTTAGAAGATGTTTTCACTTAAGAAGATGTGGGATATATGGGAGTCAAATGAAGAAGTACTTTAGGGCTTTAGGGAACGAGAGGAGGGAATGCTTAATAACATATTTCCAAAGACCACAATACCTTGTCACATTACTAATTGTAATCCTTGTAGAAAATCCACAAATTACAACGTGATCAGATAAGACATGATAGCGATATGAGCACACGTATTGTACACCATTAATTGAATTCTCTGTATTCTAGCTGCAGATTGTTGACAAACTGAAGAAGCTAAACTTGATGTTATTGATTCTAACTGTACCCCCCCCCCCCACACACACACACGTAAACACACCACTAAAAACAAACAAAATATGTCAAGTGAGTGTAAAGCTACTCAAAAACAATGATGAATTAATCAATCTGAAAAGGACAAAAAAGTGCAATTCAAAGATGAAAACCATAACAGAGAAATTGTGTACCCTTGAATTACTTTATTTTCATAACACTACAACTTTCCCGTCATAATGTTATGACTTTTTTCACTTGATATTTCAGTTTATCCCTCAGAATATTTCAAATTAACTGTTTTTGCACCCTAATAGGCCATCTTGGCAAACTAGTTGACAGTTTGTCTGTTTTACAATTAAGATATTCATGGTTCAGACCACCCTGTGTGGCGTTTACCACATGCCTGTGCGAATTTTCTGTAGGTACTTGCTTCCTCCAAGGAACGGTATCTTGGCTGAGATGTTTAATCCCTCAGGTGTTACTGCATCAAAATTCGACGTCAATGTGTAAAGGTTATCACCACTAGGTCTCAGGAACACTTAAGTAAACCAGTGTAAGTAAATACAGTTCGGTGCTACATCCATATTGCAACTTAAAACTCTAATATGCAGAGCAAAAGCCATTTATCAACAACACCCAGAAATGTCGCTGGCTTCTCTGGGGCCGGGCTCATCTAAGATGAACTGATACAAAGTAGAAAAGTGTTCTGTGGTCTGCCAAGTCCACATTTCAAACTGTTTTTTGAAATGATGGATATCAAGCCAAAAAGGAAAAGAACCACCCAGACTGTTGTGGATGTAGTTTAAACACCAGCATCTGTGATGGTATGTGGCTGTGTTAGTACTGATGCAATGGGTAACTTACACTTCTGTGAAGTTATCATTATTGTTACAATGTACATAGAGAAACATATGCTCTCATTCAAGCAATGTAATAAAAGAGTGCAGGTACTAGACTGGCATGCCTGTCAGGAATGCGGGCGGGCAGGTGATGTGTGGATCCACTTGCAGGAAAAGAGGCGATGCAGACCGGCGGTGCAAAAATGATTAAATTAAGGCAAAAAACAAAGTACAAAACAATATTGTGGGAATCCAAAAAAACACAGAAACAAACAAAACTCAGGTCACTAACAAAAGGCTTGATATCGAAAACTTACCTCTAGGAACACAAGGACTTGGACGGAGAAAACTGCTGGAAAAAGACGCTAACATGCACATGGACACTGACATAGACTTTGACGTTGACAATGATGCAACAAGGAGTGAAAAGAAACTGGGAGCTTATATACACACAGAGACAAGGGGTAACGAGACAACGGGGAACACATGGGTGACACAGAAGGATGCAGGTTGGCGGATACACTAGGAGCAGGCACAACAGGTGAAATCAATGGGCAATCACAGGAACACAGGGAACCAACATGAAACCTAACAGTAGTGGTCGACGTCTGAATCTGCTGGCAGGACAGTGGCGTGGTCGCAGGAGTCTGCTGGCGGGACAGCAGCGTGGTCGCAGGAGTCTGCTGGCGGGACAGCAGCGTGGTCGCAGGAGTCTGCTGGCGGGACAGCAGCGTGGTCGCAGGAGTCTGCTGGAGGGACAGCAGCGTGGTCGCAGGGGGAAACGCAGGCACTTGACTGCAGGGAGCCAGCGCGGGCACTTGACTGCAGGGAGTCGGCGCGCGCATTTGAATGCTGGGAGCCAGCGTGGGCCCATGCCGTCGGCGTGGATGAGCACGCCGAGGCTTCCGGACAATGTTCTTTGGCAGACTGGCTGGCATATAACACGGCGAAATTGAAGGAGGGGTGTAGCAACTACGGCCCTTGCCTGGGCGTCCCCGCTGGCCACCACGCGGAGGTCCAGGGTAGATAGCCAAACGGGAATCCAGGTAAGGGTCCAGGGAAAAAGACTGGGATGGGGACGTGGGATGATTGAGGCGTGACAAATACTGAGAGGGTGAAGAAAAAAGCATGGAATCAAAATCGGGGTCGGAGTCAGAGTCAGAATACAGGCGGTCATACAAATTGTGGTCCTCCTCAAAGTCTGAAAAATCAGAGTCCAAAAGAACATGTTGTGGTCTGTAGGTGGGTTGAGGATGGGTTGATGGCTGTTGGCGTGCCTGCCGAAAATGAATCTTTCCCGCTGGGTCCATGAGTGGTTGTGTCATTCTGTCAGGAATGTGGGCGGGCAGGTGGTGTGTGGACCCAATTGCAGGAAAAGAGGCGACGCAGACTGGCGGTTCAAAAATGATTAAGGCAAAAAACAAGGTACCAAACAATATTGTGGGAATCCAAAAAACGGGGTTTTCTCAATCAATTGAATTTTCAAATTGTATTCGAAACGTTCTAGACGCCATGCTCTTTAGCTATGTCCACCAATATAGCAGTTTTGGTTAGAGGTGACAAAGAAACTTTCACAATGGAAGTATACCAAATTCCTATGTGACACACACTCTGTTTCAGGTTTTAAGGACACTAAAATTTAGCATTCTTCCCGTCTAAGTAACTAAAAAGGGCATGTTTAAATATTAATGATAATAATGATCATAGCAATACAAGGACAACATGGAACCTACATATAGTCATGAAATCTTCTATATTTTCAAGATTTTCAAAGATGGCGAATCCCTTGTTTTCTTCTGTTGACTCTAGCTCACATTATCAAATCACATTCCTCACCCTATAAATGGCTACTTAGATTGGAAAAACATCTTAAGCCTTTGTACTGACCTTAACCAGGGGCAATTTGCTAATTAATTTACGTCTGGCTACAATTAGAGAGCCTGAAATGACTTTGTTGAACATGCGCACTGATTTTGCACATGAAACACCTCTGCTTTATACAATTTAAATTGACACAAATTCACCATTCACCAATCAGATAAGAGTGTTAAGTTTTACAAAGTATGGACACACACAGTGCACATACGAATGTACTGAGTGATGCAGTCGACTTAGATAATTAAAACAAGGAGATGTGATGCAATCTCCATTTTTATTAAGATGTTGAAAGACACAAGAGGCTCTCAGCTTCAAGTACAGCTGGGAGTCTTATCAGAGGAGAGCACAAGGGATACGCTTTACACACAAATAACCAGAGGTGCTGGGATTTAATATCACCGACAACATGATGAGACGCGAGAAGGTAGAAAATAGTCCAAATATGCAACGTGTCTGAAAATTTGCTAACAGATAAGTACAAACTCAAAAGTTTGGATGGATAGAGGAGATGGAGGGAAGGATTGTTCCAGACCCCAAAAATAATTAACAAAGTGGGTACAGATGGAAGAGGCAGATGGTTCCGTTTGTGATGGGCAGCCCAGGGCCGCTGTGGTGCTTTATGGGTGATGGATATTAGTCCATGGAGCCCAAGGCCCTTCCTGAGGATTGTGGCATAATGTCAGTCACATGCTGAGCGAGGACAGGTTTAGCATGTGAGCCCTTAATTGGCCCGATTACAATTCACTGAGAGTAATTTGATCTGTCCTATGTGTATGTGTGAGATGGGAGCGTGTTCACCTGCCCAACACTGGATTTACACTTAACAGAAACTCACTACTTTAGTATTTGTTGTAATCCTACACATAGAAAATGACCTTTCTGCCTGGCACTATATGACACAAACTGCTTTTCTTTTCTTTTTTTTTAATTTTTTTTAATTTTTTTATTTTTTTTTTTAAAACCTGTCCTGTTCAGCTGTTTGACACAGAGAATGGAAGTCTAAGTGCCCGGATTCTGAACAGTTTTAATGTGCATGCGCAGCCCATCCCTCCTCCCGCCGCCCAGCAAAGGAGCCACCGTCCCCCCCCCGGGACCCAGGGTGGTCCCCCGGGCCACCCGCGCGCCCATCAACCGGCCTTCAGGGATGGCAGGAGGGGACGCATCACCAACCCCACGCCTACACCCACCCCCGCCCGCCCACCCGGGCCACGAGCCACAGCCACAGCCCCCCAACCGGCACGGCACGCCACGGGACCCCCAGCGGCCCACCAAGCCCCAGGCAAGGCAGGGTCCCCCGCCGGTGCAGGCGACACCCCGCTGATACACCGGCGCCCAGCCAGCGACCCGCGACGGAGCGCAGGGCGGACGCCCAGCCAGAGAAGAGAGGGGAAGGCGGAGGCAGGAGAACGCCCAGGGATTGCCATGGGGCGATGCAAGATCGGAGACCCGACCCCCCAACCCACTCCCGCGGCCGGCAGCCGAGGCAGAGGGGAGGCCACACCCCGGGAGCCACGCCATATAGAAAAAGTGTGGGACCCACCTACCACCCTATTACTGTGGCTGCCAGGTTCCCGACTGGCAGCCATCACCCAGCACCGTGATGGGGGTGTGAGGGGAGGGTAGTGCAATGTATGCATTAAAATAGGAGAGCTTGGCTTGGGGCAGTGGGACCGCAGCATGGAGTTTCTGTCCAGCCGCCCGTCCCACCGCCCTTTGCCAGAGCTCTCCTGTGGAGTATGATGTGTGTGGTGCATTTAAAAAAGGTGCAGGGATGGCGGGGCCTGTGGTGAGGAGGCAGCCGTGAGGCCCCCCCCCCCCAGCAGGTCCCAACCATCCCACAACCTTGGTGTGTGGTGCATTAAAAACAGGGGGGAGTCGGGCTGGGACTGTAAAGCCCCGTCCCAACTCTCCCCGGAGAAATGTATGAGCATGTAAGTGCCAGGGTGAAAAATATTTACAGTGCCGAAGTGAGAAGTGCGTGAGTTAAGAGGCAGGCTCCCGCAGGCGTGGCCCCGTCCACCAGAACCACCGGCCCCAGGGCGGAAGAAGCGTCAGGGCCCCGATCAATCCCCGCCCCAGAACACCCACGGCGCCTCCGCGACCGCCCACCCCCCTCCCACCCACCGAGCACCCACCCCGCACCCCGAGCAGGCGCCACACCAAGCGCCGGCGACCAGGGGGCGTCCACCCCACCGGCAAGGGACAACAAGCCTCACCCTAGGCCCCGCGGGCCCCAAGAGGCCCCGCTAACGACCCCGCCGGCCGGGGGGCAGCCGCGGCCGCCGTGGCCCAGGGAGGCGGACAGGGCCGGAAACAGACCAAGGGGAGAGAAGCGCACCCCCCACAACCCACCCCCGGGCCAAGAGGGGCGCGCGGTATGGCACCAGAGGGCACCTCCCCGGCACCCGGTACAGGGAGACGCGGCTCCGGCCGGGCGGACCTGGGAGGGAACCATGGCTGCCGCATACACCCCCCGGCCCCCACCCCAACCCCAACCCCACCCCACCCCGGCCGGCCGGGGAAGGGCCGCGGCCCCGGACCGGCACCCGCACGGCCCCCCCACCCGCCCACGACACCAGCGCGCGCCCGACGGGACCCCCCGCACAGCCAGACGCAACCGGACAAGCCCCTGCTTTTCTTTTCTTGTCACTGACTATTGGAGAAAAGACAAGTCTTACTACTGTAGGTACAACTTATCATTTCACAACATATAATTTTGCAGTTTGAATGTTAAATCTGTAAGAACGTTGGGGAAAATGTCAACAATCACAGGAAACATAAGGAAGCTGCCATACGAGCCAGTTGTGGCCAAGACAAACAAGGTCGGGAGTAGAACATACTTGATTCAAGTGGGAAAAATGAGCTGATTTTTTTTTCTGTACACTCCCTTCAAACGTCACGACAGATATAAGTTAGTGTGGAATTTTTGTATGCGACAGAAAAAATTATTTGGAGAAAATTAACCACGTATGTGTTTTTTTTTTGTAATAGGGAGTAGCAATATGGTTTGTAATAGTAACAATGTTATATTTCTACTTAAAATAAATAAATAAAAGAATAGCATCACTGCTGAATTAATTAAATATGATTATAGTGGTCTGGATTACCAGACAAGAAAGTTTTTTATTATTTTTTCATTTTATTTTTTATTATTTTATACGTGTCCTGTTCAACTGCTTACGAAGAACGGAAAATGTCTTAAAAGGCTGAAACAGTTTTACTGTGACTTGTGGGAGTTTTCTCCCATTGCGATTGCTGATATTGAATGCAACTGGACAGAAAAGGATGTGGGTGGGGAGGCAAAGGAAGATAGGAGAGAGTGATAGTGATACAAAAACATCATTAAATATATGTTACCTAATTTAAGCAGTGTTGTTGTCTCGACAGATCTACTCTAACTGAGGGGAGGGGATACCTAGTTGATAAGAGGGAAGCTAGGTCAGATAAGAGTATGATTGGGGAAGGAGAGTGCACATGCAATGTTAGTAATATGCAGTGTTGTTAATAACGGCGTTATCATATAACGGCGTTACTAACAGCGTTATTTTTTTCAGTAGTGGGTAATCTAATTAATTACTTTTCTCATCTTGGCAACACCGTTACCGTTACTGAGGACGGTAAGGCATGCGTTACTATGCGTTATTATATTGGTCGAAAAGTCTGAGGGAGACGGACTCACCGAGACGACAGAGCAGGGCAGGAGTGGGGAGGAGGCAAGAAAGTTGTGACACCGAGCAAACGCGATGCTAGGTAGCTCCAATAATACATGTTGTAGCCGATAGCCTACAAACTACGCCAGCATGTTATAATAGATATGGTAGACATGGTAGATATCACATATACTGTATATAGATATAACTAGATGCAAAATGACAGACACGGCACTAGATGCGTTAGTAAACAGCCGCCATCTTAAAGCAGTAGACTTTTTATGACGGCTCTGTTGTAGAGAACCTTCCTAGCGAACCTAAGTAACTTTTTATCTAAAATACTTCTAAATCGGCAAAATCTTGACTTAAATCTATCTTCAAATGATGAAACAGTTTTAAAACTTTCATATGTCGAAAGTAGAGAGAAGGGAACTAATGCAATAATGGGAGCAATTTTACTAACTTTTAACAGTTGATTCAGGGTAAAGGGTAAATTAGGGTAAAGAATTGGGCTCGGGCCAATTGTACCAAAAACCTTCACATAAAACTTCACATAGTGTGGCCAATGTTTTTTTTTTTTTTTTTTTTTTTTTTTTTTTTTTTTTTTGAGGTAAAAAAATAAAGTAATTATCACCAATTACTTTGCCAAGTAACTAATTACTCTTACATTCAGGTAATTGAGTTACTAACGCAATGACTTTTTGGGAGAAGTAATTTGTAACTATAATTAATTACTTTTTTTCAGTAAGATTAACAACACTGGTAATATGTAGTGGGGAGCACAATATTAAGATTCTGTGAGTCATATCACATCATACTTATTGCTATTTGATCACTAATCTTGTCTCCAACCCTTTTATTTTTATGTGTCTAGTGGCACCTAGTTATGCGTATAACCACTCTATTGCATAGAATGAAACTGCTGCTTGGGAGCTATTGGACAGGCCTGATGCTGCCCCCACCATCCCAGCGGGAGCAATCACATAGCCGATGTAGCACCATCTGCGCCACAGGACCACCAGCCCATCCAAGTCGCCCCAAACAGCCCAGAATAGGACGAGGAAGCACACGACCACCCCTCTCCACGCCCGCCCATAAAGCCAGCCGCTGCTCCAGGCCTCCACCCAATCGTAAGCACAGCGAGTCACGCACAGCATTAAAATCATTCTTACTATTAAGAGCTGTTTCAAAAGAATGACGTTACATTATATATTTATTTGTGTTTCGCATGTATTGTACAATATGCGCTTTAGCTTGACTGAATCATTGCAGTACTGTTAGAGCCCCACAGCAGGCCTGTATACTTTTTCCTTTTTTTCCCCCTCAGTCATCAGCACTCATTCCACACACCTGTCCTGCACACCTGGTCATTACCACAGCCTCCCTACATAAGCACACACAGCCCTCTGCTCCATTGCGAGTTTGTTAGCCTTCACTGCAACTTACGAGCGTTTCTAGTTACCTTGTCTTGCCGGATTTTTGATACAATTTTTGACCTTGTGGATTTTTGCCTCTAGCCTGCTCCTCGTCTGTGCCTCTGCCTTTGATACACTTTTTGACCTTGTGGATTTTTGCCTCTAGCCTGCTCCTCGTCTGTACCTCTGCCTTTTCTCTGCGACCTGAACCCTGCTACAGGACCGGATCTAGACGCATCCTGCCTGGGCCTTCGCCTTGCTCGTCCCCCCCTGCTCGAACAGCCTTCAAGGGCCAAGACTTCTTCGTCTCAGAACCATTGTTAATAAATCTTCTTTGAGCACTGCATTATTGGGTCCGTTTGTTCTCTGAGCCGTGTCAGAACAAACTCGCCATAACATGGACCCAGCAGGCTCTTCCCTGTATGAACAGGCCGTCAACAACCAAGGCCAGCGTTTAAACAAGCATGAGCAGCTCCTGTCTCTTCTGGCCCAGAGCGTGTCTCAGCTTTCCCACATGGCTGCTTCATTCCACAACCGACCCGCTGCCGAAGAGGAAACACCAGTGTGGCCAGAGCCCAACATCCCACCACCTACGAAATACTCAGGTGACCCGGCAACATGCAGAATGTTTTTTAACCAGTTGAAGCTAATTTTTGTGTCTCAGCCCCGTCGCTTTTCCCGGGAAACGGCCAAGATTGCCTTCCTAGCCAATCTCCTGGAGGGGGCACCATTGGGCTATTTCAATGCCCTAATGGAACAGAATTCCCCGCTGCTGGCCTCATATGAACATGTGGCAGCCGAGCTGAAAAAGATCTATGACCACCCTCTCCGCGAACAGGAAGCTGGCGCTCTCCTCCTTCAGATGAGGCAAGGCGGAGAACCCATCAGGGAGTATGTCAGCCGGTTTCGCTCCCTGGCGGTGGAATGCGGCTGGGACAACAAAGCCCTAATTTCGTCATTCAAGACTGGGCTTAACCCAGAGATCGGCAGGGAGATAGCGCTCAGGTGCCGTTTTTCGACGCTGGACGAGGTCATTGGCACCGCCATAGAAGTGTCGGACCAATATACCCAGTGGATGCCCCATCCCGTCAGTCCATCTGTTGGACCCACAGCTAACCGAGGTATCGCGGAGGCCGCATCCCCCACCCAGGGAGAACCAATGCAGATTGGCAGAGCTAGGCTGTCCGCTGCAGAGCGCAGTCGTCGTCTTTCGGCTAGGCTCTGCCTTTACTGTGGGGAACCTGGGCACTTTGCTGTCAAATGCCCCAACAAGAGGCAAGATTATGCACATAAAGTGTCCATCAGTCGCACTGTTTCTTTAGGCATAACCTCTCGGGTCCAACCCACTGTGGTCTTAAGCTCACCTGTCTTCTCTCTCCGGCAGAAAGCCCTGATCGACTCAGGGTCAGACACCAATCTGTTACACATGGACCTGGCCAATCGACTTGGATTGCAGCTCATCAGGATGTCTTCACCTCTAGAAGCCGTGGCTCTGGATGGAAGCCCATTATGGCGGGTAACGCACCGCACACCCATTATTCAGATGGAATTCCCTAGTCATGTCGAGAATATCAGTTTTCATGTCTACACTTCACCCCACGAACCACTTGTTCTCGGCTTGCCATGGCTGAAGAAACACAACCCCCACATTGACTGGGACACCGGGACGGTGATCTCCTGGAGTCCATCATGTGACAGAACTTGCATAACACATGGCTTGGCAAAGACCCAGATTGCTTCTACCACACTTATCGCGCAAAAAGACGAACAAGCAGAGTTCCCGGCCCTCGATAAGGTTCCCACCTGCTACCATGACCTCAAACAGGTGTTCAACAAATCCAAAGCCACTAGCCTCCCTCCTCACCGCCCACACGATTGTGCCATAAACCTACACCCGGGCTCAATACCACCCAGGGGTCGCCTGTACTCTTTATCAGGCCCGGAAACCCAGGCAATGACAAAGTATGTAAATGAGTCATTGGCATCAGGGCTCATCAGGAGATCCTCCTCTCCTGCAGGCGCAGGATTCTTCTTTGTCGAGAAGAAGGACAAGTCCCTCCGTCCATGCATTGATTATAGAGGGCTTAACGACATAACTGTCCGGGATCGGTACCCGCTACCATTAATGTCCTCTGCTTTTGAAATGCTTCAGGGTGCGCGGGTCTTCACAAAGCTTGACTTGCGCAACGCGTACCACCTTATCCGCATAAGGGAGGGAGATGAGTGGAAAACCGCATTTAACACTCCCATAGGCCATTTCGAATATTTGGTCATGCCTTTCGGACTGACTAATGCCCCAGCTGTCTTCCAAGCATTAGTCAACGACGTTTTGAGGGAGTTTCTGAACGTGTTTGTTTTCGTCTATTTGGATGACATTCTGATTTATTCCTCTGACCTGGAGACCCACATCATTCATGTCCGCTCAGTCCTGGAAAAGCTGCTACAAAACGACCTGTTCGTCAAAGCAGAGAAATGTGTTTTTCACCAGCCATCTGTTCAGTTCCTAGGTTTTGTCATCGCTGAAGGGGAAATACGCATGGACCCAGAAAAGGTTCGAGCCGTCCATGAATGGCCCAGGCCCAGTTCACGTAAAGAGGTACAGCGTTTTTTGGGATTCGCAAATTTCTACCGAAAATTCATAAGAGGATTCAGTTCGGTGGCGTCACCGCTACACTCCTTGACGTCACTCAAGTGTCGCTTTCAGTGGGACCCCAAGGCTGAGGCGGCCTTCAGCAGGCTCAAACACCTTTTCACCTCCGCTCCAATCCTCAGATTCCCTGATCCGACTATACAGTTTATAGTCGAGGTCGATGCTTCAGACTCGGGAGTCGGCGCAGTCTTATCCCAACGCTCACCCCTCACCGGTAAGATGCACCCATGTGCGTTCCTATCAAAGAAACTCACAGCTGCAGAAAGAAACTACGACGTTGGAAACCGTGAACTTTTGGCAATTAAGGTGGCCCTTGAAGAATGGAGACACTGGCTAGAGGGGGCTGAACAGCCGTTTATGGTGTGGACCGACCACCGGAATTTGGAGCACCTCAGAACCGCTAAGAGGCTCAACGCCCGACAAGCCAGGTGGTCCTTGTTTTTCACCCGCTTTGATTTCGTTGTGTCTTACAGACCCGGTGCCAAGAATGCCAAACCCGATGCCCTTTCCCGGGTGTTTCCCTCAGAGGGACGTGTGGAGGACCCAGAACCAATCCTTCCAAAATCTTGCTTGGCGGGAGGATTCCAGTGGCAGATCATCAAGAAGGTCCAAGAGGCCACCAAGGGACTGACCAACCCGCCCGGTACCCCCGCGGGTTTGCTGTTTGTGCCACAGGGCCTCCGAGGGGATGTCATTCACTGGAGCCATGCTTCCCGGTTTGCAGGACATCCGGGGACCAGACGCACCCTTGCTCTCCTGGCCCGGAAGTTTTGGTGGCCGCACATGAGGAGAGACGTCAGGGATTATGTGGCGGCGTGTGTGGTCTGTTCCACCAACAAGACACCTCGTAGGCCACCTGCGGGCGAGCTGCTCCCATTGACGGTTCCGACACGACCCTGGTCGCACATCTCGGTGGACTTCGTCACCGGACTACCACCCTCACAGGGGAAGACCACCATTCTGACGGTGGTGGACAGGTTTTCGAAGATGGTCAGGTTCATCACCTTCCCAAAACTGCCCACAGCAAAAGAGACGGCCAGTGCTCTGCTCAACGAGGTGTTTAGGGTCCACGGCTTTCCGTCAGACATAGTGTCTGATAGAGGGCCACAATTCGTGGCTGGTTTCTGGAAGGCGTTCTGTGGGCTCATTGGTGCCACAGTCAGTCTGTCCTCAGGGTTCCATCCTCAGAGCAACGGGCAAGCGGAGAGAATGAATCAAGATTTGGAAACCACTCTGCGCTGTTTGGTTTCCAAACATCCCACTACGTGGGCCCAAAACATCATGTGGGTTGAGGTTGCCCACAACTGCCTGCCATGCTCTTCGTCGGGGTTTTCCCCGTTTCACGTTGTATTTGGGTATCCGGCCCCTCTGTTCCCACAGACAGAGACACCAACACGAGTACCCTCTGCCTTGCTGTGGATCCGTCGCAAGAAGAGGGTGTGGAGCCAAGCCAGAGCAAGTCTCATCAGGAGCGCAGCCCGTATGAAGAGGATGGCAGATCGTCATCGCTCGAGCAACCCGACATACGAGGTGGGTCAAAAGGTGTGGCTGTCAACCAAACATCTCCCTCTTAAGGTTGGGAGCCGCAAACTAGCTCCCCGGTTTGTTGGCCCCTTCCCGATCTCCAAAATCATCAACCCGGTGGCTGTACGGCTGCGACTCCCCAGGACCATGAGGGTCCATCCGACCTTTCATGTTGGACAACTAAAACCGGTCTGTGTGAGCCCTTTGGTTCCCCCCACGCCGCCTCCTCCACCTCCTCGATTGATTGACGGCGGCCCGGCCTACACCGTGACCAGACTCCTGAAATCCAGACCGCGGGGTCGTGGTTTCCAGTACCTCGTTGACTGGGAGGGCTATGGCCCCGAGGAACGTTCGTGGGTCCCCTCCTCTCACATCCTGGACCCGGACCTCATTCGGGACTTCCACCGACTCCACCCAGACGCGCCTGGTCCGTCCGGAGTCCGTCCCTAGGGGGGGGGTTCTGTTAGAGCCCCACAGCAGGCCTGTATACTTTTTCCTTTTTTTCCCCCTCAGTCATCAGCACTCATTCCACACACCTGTCCTGCACACCTGGTCATTACCACAGCCTCCCTACATAAGCACACACAGCCCTCTGCTCCATTGCGAGTTTGTTAGCCTTCACTGCAACTTACGAGCGTTTCTAGTTACCTTGTCTTGCCGGATTTTTGATACAATTTTTGACCTTGTGGATTTTTGCCTCTAGCCTGCTCCTCGTCTGTGCCTCTGCCTTTGATACACTTTTTGACCTTGTGGATTTTTGCCTCTAGCCTGCTCCTCGTCTGTACCTCTGCCTTTTCTCTGCGACCTGAACCCTGCTACAGGACCGGATCTAGACGCATCCTGCCTGGGCCTTCGCCTTGCTCGTCCCCCCCTGCTCGAACAGCCTTCAAGGGCCAAGACTTCTTCGTCTCAGAACCATTGTTAATAAATCTTCTTTGAGCACTGCATTATTGGGTCCGTTTGTTCTCTGAGCCGTGTCAAGTACATTATTATTGTCATGTCTTTGCACATTGATTTCCTTCCGCTATAAATGAGTTTTAGCGAAGATAACATTCAACTTTTGAGCCTGGGTATAGGATGATTGAATGAAATAGAGAGTGATATTGTTTCATTTCTTATTTTTGATATGGCCAATTGACGCTTATCAACAAGCTAAAAACAGCGGCATGTTCTAAAGAGTGGATATCCATGTTCAGTTTTAGTGTTAGGATGTTATAAAGAACATTTATTTTATAAATGTTGTTTGTTATTAATGTTTAATGCCTTGTTGCTTTTCCTCATTTACAAATACACACATGATCGCTACTTTATTGCCTAATTGATGAATGAACATTTTTCTTTTAAAACAAAAATTTCCATTCAATATCCTCTACCTGACTAATATTTCCCATTTCACTTGGTAGCAAACAACCTTGTTTACTGCTATCGACAGGCTTCAAAATTTCAATTAAAACATCACATTATAACGGGATCCCAAGAATATTCCATACTCTGCTTTAAAGCCACCCTGTCTTTAAAACACTAAAATATCAGGCAACATCTGTGGGCTATTCACTCATCTGCTCTGGAGAGTAATTACCATCGTTGAATTTTTTGAATACGTGAACAAAACACACCCTGGTACCTCCTTTATTATTTAATACATATAATACCCTGCATTCCGCAGGGGAGGTTGAAAGCGTTTCTAGTGACGGATCTTTGGAAATGTCACCCAAGAAAATGTCTCATGATGCCCAGATAATCAGAACCAGAGGGAATTTTGGAATGTGTGTTTTCTATGTAAGTGCTTGTGTGCGTCTGTTTAGACTGCAATAGGATATTTTGTAACATGCCAATGCCGCGTGTTTTAGGGTTAAATGTAAAACTAAATGTTTATGCCTCCCCCGCCAAGTATGTTTTTATTGCCTGCATTGGTTTGTTGCTTGGCCTGTACTGGCCAGTCTATTTTACAAGGTTTTGCATAAACTACCACTAGTGGTTTCTGGGAAACTTGCTGAAGTTGCTGCCAAGTTAGGCAGAAATTATGGTTTGAGGTAAAGTGCATTGTCTATCTCACGCTATAGCCCAGAAGGATGTTTTGGTGTATTTGAAGGTGTTGTCTGAATAAAAGAGAGTTTTGGAAGGTTTTGCTGTGCAACGATGACTCTTTTTCCTAAAGCAACCCAGCAATTTGGCTTAATCCATATTGACTGCTCTTCCATGACCTCGCTGTAAAGGGTTCAGCCCGGAAGATTTACCCAGAGACAGCCAATCTAAACAACCTGATTTAACCTCTTCCCCCTCCAGTACACGTTGCAAGACAAAAGAGACGTAGATGTGGGCAGGTAGATGTAGGAAATGTGCCAGAGACGCTTTTTGTGTATGTGACTAAAGCTTTTCACTATCAGCTTTCAACATGATGGATGGTGCAGAGATGAAAAGTCAGAGATAAACCGAATATCCAGTGGCTCCCCAGGAGCCAAGCTGTAAAATTCTCCAAACATTAGTGGGATGAATTGAGGCCTGTTAGGGCCACCATGTTTTTATTTTACCAGCAGGCTCTGATTGAAGGGCAGAACAGAGTAGATTATGAAGTCGGAACAAATATCAGGCGTAACATATATTGTCATCAGTGCTGTTAATCTTACTTTTAAAAAGTAATTAGTTAACTGTTATAAATTACTTTAAATTACTAAAAATAATTGAGTTAGCAACGCGGTTACCTCCTTGTAAGAGTAGTTACTCAGCAAAGTAACTGATGTTACTTTTCATGTTCTACATGTTATTACATTATTCATTCTATAACATCTTCCACATCAAAGATGTTTATATTACCTGATTGAATTGATTTTTTTCATTAAAAAAAACAAACATATGTCACACTTTTTACTTTTTTATTTTTTAATTTTTTAAAATTTCATTATATAAGAGTGTAACGGTACACAAACTTTAACTTTCAAGTGCTGTGAGAAAAAAAGCCTTTTTGTTTTTCCTGTTGTAGGTACTAAACCCACACCAAACCGTGAACCCAGTACCGAGGTATGTACTGAACCGTGACTTGTGTGTTTCGTCACACCCCTAATGTAAATTCTAGTAGATAGCATATATTTTTCAATGTGCACGTGAGGCTCTGAATCTCCTTCCTCTATCTTTGTTCTAGTTATTTTGATTAAAAAGCATTACACAAGGTTTCTAAATACGTCATTCAAGAAAATATTAGGGCAACTGACTATTTTTGGTTTTAAAAAGAAAACAAATTATTGTGATACTGTAGCGTCTACAAGGATAACGCCAACTTGGTGATAATAATGCACACTCAGCAGGAAAACAGTACATTATTTTCAATTAATTGTACCCACCTGGACGCCACGAACTGTACTAAAAAAACAGTTGCCAGAGAGTTTAAGATGACGCTTGCCACACTAAATGCTAATGCTAACTAGAACATGAATACTATGCTAACACTCATAGCCAACTAGCCAATCGTCATGACATTACATTTGCATTTTTTTTTTTTTAGTTAGGGGACACATGTACTACACTTCGGAATAAGGGTCCAAACAGTATTCAATAGTAGTTATCTATAGACAAGTAATACTTATGAGGCACCTGTAGCATATTTTAAGATTACTATCAGATAACTAACGTTAAATCATACCGTACTTAAAGGTTCGCAACACCAAATGACTCACAGAGCAATGTTTCCGAATTTGGAAGAATATATTCACTTACTCGGTGTGAAAAAATATATTTTATTCATGCTTATAAAACACATTACTGGTGTGATACTATATTCATTTGTTAGGCTATTCATCCAGGTTCATGTGTTGTATTTCTTTGAACATAATACAAAGAGGTTCAGTTGACTGTGTTATCAAATTTTCCCTCCCTTTTGGTGCCAGCCACGGCCGTGTTCTCAAGGTCGTAAGCTGTGGAAAATCACCAGAGTTGATACTTCAGTTTCACTCTCGTTTTCATAGGTATCGTTTCACAGTAAGCATCCAGTTTTGAGAAACAACACCAAATAAGGCACTTCCTAAACTGTAGCTATTCTGAACTAACCAATCACTGCACGCCATGTACTCACTTTCTGCATATTCATGTGTTACCACGTATTATCATGTGATATTGCCAAATAAAAGGGCGTGCACGACAGAAGAGAGTCGGAGATTGTCCCCGTGCACATAAAGTGAAACTCGAGTGCCTTCTGACTGGGATGTGAGATTTCCGTTTCCTTGTGACTGTCTTTAGAATAGAATACTGGTTGTGTTTTATTTCCTGACACTCGGACCAGCGTACATTAATAACTGTATATTAATTCACTACTATATATGTGAATTAATGTTAGGTATTGCATTTTATTATTTATTTTCTATGGTACTAAACATTTAGTGAAGTTACTGGCTGGTTATGCATCACTAATGTTAATAAATACAAGGATTATTTGAATATGTCATAACGTTGCTTGAACATTAGTTACTGTCTAAAAATTGTATTACCTAATGTTAATTAAGGGACCCTTCTGTTAAAGTTTTACCATTAATGTTTTTCCTTTTCCTGTAGACAAGAGTTTCTTAACCTTTATAAAGCAATAGAAATGTCACAACAACTTCTATAAATATATTATTTTACCCACTAATTTACTTAATGTAAATTTGGACCTTATGATTTGAACATGAAGCTATTTGTATGAATGGAAACATTTGAATACAAACTGTGCGGGGGTTTTGCCATAGGTTTTTCAGAGTTTTCAACAGTCGTCGCCTGCAACTAGTGTGGCAATGATTCCAAATGTTGAAAATGCCATTATATGAGCTATTAGAAGAAAAATAGCATTTAGAAATACTAAACAAGATCTACGTAACCACTGGCAGTGTACAATAAAATAAAAGGTTGCAGCTAATTGGAGATTGTCCATGGGCCAGTTGCTGACATTCATTTGTTTACAAATATCTATAGTTCTGTCTTGGACAGAGTCACTTTGTGTGTAGCTCATTGCTGGCATTGATACAGTGCCAAAGATAAAATTATTGATCTTATCATTTGCACCTGTTGTTTTACATTTTCCCCCCTGGTTTGTGACCAAAAACTAATGTCCGAACAGAACAGAACAGAATTCATGGTTTCATCAAAGCAAGTCATTCAGGTCCTGAAGGAGCAAAGCAACCCCAGATCTTCACACTACCACCACCCATGCTTCACTGTGGGCATGATATTCTTTTTCTGAAATGCTTATCAGATGTGAAGATACATAAGCCTCCCTAAAAAGTTACTCCATGGAATATACTACCAAAATGTTCAAGAATCATTCAGATTTGTTTTCGTTTTTGGTTTCAACAGCAAAACTCAGAAAGACAAACAATCACTCACACTTACATCCACATCTATTGACTATTAACAGTCTTCAAAAAAAAAAAAACGTCACCATGCATGTTTTTGGACTGTCATAAGAAGGAGGCATATCCGGAGACAACCTACACAGGCATGAGGAGCTTTCCAAGTTTGAGGCATAGGTGCTAACCACAAAGCTGTCTTTTGCGGGTTCTACTGTTCATAAAAATAACCCAACACTCTTGCATTGCAATGCTTTTTCTGCAGACAAGAAGTCAGTCAACAGATGCAACACAATTGTATTGTCAAACAAGTCCGCAAGGTCTTGTTTTAATGACATTTTTCAGGACTGAAATCACATCCTGTTTTACATTTTAACTACCAACTCCCCTCCACTTGCTCATTGTTTAACATTTTACTATCATTTGTTGCTTGCCAAAACAATGACCTATCTTGACTTTATTTAATCCTTTACCCCCAAGCCCTCCTCAATCTGTCTTCTCCTATTCATCCAAGGCAGTGTGATGAGGATGCAGCCCTTTTTAGGTGATTCTTTCATTCTACTCAGTTGGTACACGTCTTTGAGTCACTACAAACTGTAGAAGAAAAAAAAAAAAGAAATGTAGCACAAACTAATATCCGTATAACATGTAGACACCTCATATTCTTATTGATTGGATTGATTGATTGATTGATTGATTGATTGATTGATTGATTGATTGATTGATTGATTGATTGATTGATTGATTTGATTGAAGAATGTGGTATAAAACTCCCAATGTACGAAACAGTCATCAAATTTTCCTTTTCTGGAGTAACTTACATTGCAGATTCATGAAGAAAATTATGCAAACACTTTTTAACGTTTGAATGTTATTCAGACTTTGGATCAAAGGGACAATTAAACTTGATCAAAATGTCTTAGGCGCATACCAAAGCTGCTCACCAAATGTTTTAAAAATCCCATTTGATCCCAATCATGCAAACAACATATTGCTTCATTATTTTCCGGATGTGGGGACATTACGATTGCAGTGTTTCACATTGTTCACGTTGGTCTAACTGCTGCATGGTTTTAACATCACGCTCACAATGGCACACTATAAATTCACTGGCATAGGTTCCGGGTCCTGCGATGACTCTGAACAAGTAATCTGGATCCAGATCACAAACTTTTTTCACAAAAATTTATGTTGTGAAGGTAGAATTTACAAAAAAATTATCATTCCCTCATACCAATTCAAATACACATTCCCCTAATTTAATTTTACTTCATACACGGTTGAGATGTGTCATAGTCATACCTCACCAACAACCCAAATAGGAATGGATGGGGGAAATTTGTAAGGGACCTATTGTCTAAGTATGGTCTAAGTATCCGTTGTACTGTATCTTTAGAAAAGTACTATGTCATTATCTATAGTGGATGTTACTTGACTATCTTTGAAATGCATGAACAGGCAGTGATTGGTTTTAGCTCATTGCAACACAATTCTGACAACAAGGGTTCAATCCTGGGTTCCAGTCTTCCCATGTCGAGCTTGCATGATCTCCCAGTGCCTTCATAGGTTCACTTCACAAACTTATGCATAATAAATTGACTGAATACTCCAAAATTGTCCACAGATTTAAATATGAGCGTGAATGCAGCTAATGAATTAATAAATGCGGACATGTTGCATGTCTCATGAGATGGAAAAATGGACCTTGTGTTAAGTCAGCAACATTTTTTGTTGGCTAACAATTGGTCTGCGTGGGAATAGAGCAGGAGCGGAACTGGCAATGTGTCAAACATGTGATTGGGGATTGGCAAAGATATTACTATTGTTTGGAGATTTTCTACTAACAAGAAGAATATTACAAATTCAGTGCTAAACTGCTGGGTTATAGCAAGAAACTCTTTTTCTTCTCCTCATCCAGCGGGATTCTTTGGGTGGGACTAGGCAGTGTACCAGGTGATGTCACCTAGAACTCTCTTGTCTGGCCCGCTGCTCCTGCTATAGAGGGTTTTCATGTGACGTGAAGTGGCATTTGAATGGAAAAACGCGTCGAGCCTCTTTCGTGTCGCATATATTGTCCTGTCCCAATGCCACTTTTTGTGTAACAAAAAGTGGTTAGTGTTTAAAGTTTCTAATTAGTGATGGAAAACAAGCGATTCCTCTGGTTGTGTGCAGTGTTGTTGCTGTGCATTTCTCTATATAAAGTGCATGCATCATGTATAGGCATATGGACAATGATGTACAGAGGAGGGATTTCTTTTTTGAATACCTTTGCTCACAGGGCTGGAGTTAATGCACATGGATGGCATTTCATTACTTTAGCAATACGGCGGTATCTACAGCAATACTTTTTCATCAATAAATCCTCTTTTATGAATCCTGTCACGAAGTACAGATAGGCATCATAGCTCTTTTATGCTTTTAGAGTTTGGTGCTTGTAAAGTACTCATGGTATTTGTAAAGTGATTACATGTCCAGGTATTCCAAAGTCGGCACTTTGAAGCCGACAATATGTCATTGAAACACATTTTTGGGGAAAAATACAGATCAGTTGAACCAATCTGCTTGATTGTAATTGAAATTGTGGTTAAAAAAAAAAAAAAAAAAAAAAAAAAAAAAAGATATTATTGTTTCATTGGATTATACAACAGGCATCGGTAGCGAAATACTGTTTATCCATTTGCACTGCATAGATGGTGTGTTAGACTGCCTAACAAATGGCTGAAAGTTCTTGTTGGGGTGAAGTTACGAGACATTGTGAAAAATCCTCTATACAAAGGTAAGCGCTGTCAGTGGCTATTTGGCACAAATGCAAATTTCTCTTTCACATTGCAGGACAGTCCTCCATTTAAATGCCTCAGCCTTCATCCTGTGCAGCCTCAAGCAGGGCACTTATTTATGCTTCATTTTGGAGTTGGACCTGAACGCACCACACTAATGTGTTGTAAATAGGTACGCAATGTTAACACTTAGGAAAGTTCATTCGATATCATGTGTTCAAGGTTTTAAACTTCATTACATTCATTGAGGCACATCTAGATAAGGTAAACATGGGACATTTGGCATTGTAATCAATTACAATTTTACTGTTTTTATCATTTGGTGTCATGCTCTCTCCTTTTGTGGGTGCAAAAGTTTAAAAGCTATGGTAGCCGAGCAGTACAAAGGGCTAAATATGACCAAATAATCCACATCGATGAAGCAATTTAATGATATATACACCATGTACAACATGCAATAATGTGCCCCGTTTTACTCTCATGGTCAGTCGCGCATACCAATAGGCTAATACTATCATAAAATATCCGGGAACACCTCTTGTACATTTTTATTTGGTGAAAAAAGACACCATTTCTGTTGGTCTAAAAGAAAATTAGTTCCTCATTGGTGAAGTAAAGCATTTTTAAAATGTATTCTAACATCTAACAGGAAAAGTACATATTAATAACTGTCACTGTAAATTTGCTACAGATTAGCCAAGAGGCTGCCATTCATTTGTGTTAGAACAGATGGTGCAGAATCATCAGCCTTTGAAGAAGAGGGAAAAAAACAACTTTGTCGAAAAAAAAACAAAACTTTAAAGTTGTTCAGTTGAAACCATTACTGGCTCTGATTAGGACACAGTGTGAAGTAATATCCGGAATTCAATTTAACACGTTTGCCTAAATACAATTCTCATTAATCTTTTCACAACAGTATCTTGACTTAGCAAAAAGTCCCTTAACAGTTCTATTATGGATCAGATAGTCATGTTCTGCTGCTGGTTTATTTTATTTTTTTTCCTATATTGCAGAGCCCATGTGTCTGTGACGGTGGGCGGAGTCTCCTGCGTTGCACCTCTGTCCCATCTCGTCAGCAGGGTATTTAGATGCGGACGAGCCAAGATAAGGACGCCGAGATATTGCCTTGCCGTTCACCATTGCCAATTTGTAACCTCGTGCTCTTTTGACACCTGCTTGTAGTGATGTTCAGATGAAACCCCATGAAGCATTGACACTTTCAGCCAACTGTGCCGGTACATATGCAGACTCTTCACAATGATTCATTAACTCTATTACGCTATGTAGAGGTCAAAGTGCAGAGTTTGTTATTTTCCACCACAGCACCGTCAAGTAATCAAATCCACACCTTATTGAATAGACACAACCTTGAAACACTCCTTCCAGCACCTTGTTTGTTAGTCGAAATGGTCATATGTCGAGCAGGATTTTCCCATAATAATACCTTATAATTTCATTAATTTGTTCCACAATCCGAAAACCTACACTAAATCCATAATAAATACGTCTAGTAGTATTGCAAATAGCAATTACACAGAGCAAAACAAATAAATTATGAATAAAAATCAGAATAATAATCTATAATCGTAATTATAATAAAAATAGCTGTAATATTGTAACAAATCGGGTTCTAATGTAGCAGATGTATTTTTGCGTGGTGCACCTGAACGCACCGCATGGCTGACGTGTCAGAGTGAGGGACGACTCTTTACTTTCACTTTTCATGTTCAGCTGCATCGGACAGCTGGCATGTTGTGTTGCACAAGTTCTGAAATAAATGATTAAAAATGAATTTCTTTGGAGATGTTACAATAATAATTGTCACCTTAACCCTTTAAGGTCTGGGCCTATTTTGTCTGATTTTGCATGCCTTTGAAGTTGCCTTTATATTTCAAAGAAAGAATTGTTTACAATGGCCTGGTTTGGTCCATTTTTTTTTGTGACACCTTGAACTTCATGTCCAAACTGTTGTTTCCTTCACTGACCAATTAAAAATCATCATTTTGGGCCCAAAAAGACCAAAAATTCCAAAATCGTTTTGTCAAAATTTTTAATATTGATGTCCAATTGACAACCAAACATGCGTAACGAACCGTTTTGAAACTTTGTAATATTTATTCAACATCTTAGGATGAACATTCAACCAAAAAAATTTAGAATAAATAGTCTTATATTTGACAATTCAACATAAACAACAGTTATAGCCATAGGCGTTTTTTGCCTTTATACATGCTCTAGTCAAAACAGGTTATATACAGCAGACCAAACAGTGAAGAACAGTGAAAAAATATATACCATCTAACACAAAAAGTGTTTAGAGGCCATCTCTTTATGAGTTTAGGTATTGCGGCCCATCACCTGATGAAAACTATGTACACACAATCAAGCTTCTTGAACACACATTTATATACAGAAATTGAGAAGACTGATTGTGGGAAAAAATGTATATATATATAACATTGGGGGAAAAAAAAGTATTTTCAAAAATATTTACAATAAACAAGTTAAATTTTTTTCAGGCATGCCACTCCGAAAAGCAGTTTCGTCCTGGAATTAGACACAGGGCTACATCACACAGCCCACACTTCCATGGGGTGTCGGTCCTCTTTCCACCCTTCCATTTTCATTTCACTTTACTTTCATTATCACTATAAATGTACTGTACATGAAAAAAAGTCAGTATTTATGAAAATGATAAAGTATAAAATAAAATATATACAGCAATAAATAATAATGGAAATCTATATGTATGACAATAGAAAGAATACCATAGCTGAATATGTGCTACATCCCTAATCTTCATATAGAAAGAAGAACACCACAAATTATAAATTCCTGCCTGGGATACACACAGTGCACGTAGGACTTTGATCTGATATGCACATTTTATTATTATATACACAAACACACACTTATATTGCATCAAAATTAACTTTGTCTTGCAATATCAAAAGAAGCTTTCAAAAGAAACTTTTTCAGCATTAAAAAAAAAAAAAAAAAGTGAATTGGCTTACCTCTGCTCGTCGATGGCGTCAACCACGTGTTCAAATCCGTCACTATCTTCACTCGAGGACTCTTCCGAAGAAGACGATGATGACGAATTTGGACCATCCTCTTCCTCAAGTTGATCAAAAAGTATAATTGCTTGCGCTAAATTTAGTTTTCCGTTCATTCTCAAAGTCACACAAAGTCGCTGCTCGATCCAAACGGCCGTCGCTCGCCACCTCGCTGCTTCAGAACACTCCTCCCTCTCGTTTGGTGGAACCTCGCACAGCAGTTATATTTATTAAAAAAAACGCATTTTGTGCTTCCACTGTGATTTCGAAAGGGTTCGTTTGATTTGCGTTTTTTTCATGGAGCTTCCGTTTTGAAAAAGGACAAGAAATGATGGAAATATAGACATAAACAAATGATCCATGCAGCGTTTTAATGTTTTTTTGAGAGGACAATAAAACTATAACACTTAAATGACAATATCTCACGTTTTAGTTGGTCGATTGACTTCAAATAATAACGAGAGTAAACCGCAACTTCCGCACTTTAAAACGAGACCAACCAACGGCATGTGGGTGACGTAATTAAAACGTGAGGGCGCTTCAAAGACGACGTGCGCTGAGGACGCGCCGGCACGTCCTTCGACTCTCAATGGTTAACGTATAAAGACTGGCGAACGGAGGAGGACCGCCGAGATCCTAGATGGTCTACGGCCGTATTTTTGAGCCAGTTCACGGATGCGCACCCCACGCTCATATATTTGTATCATTTCCATCTCCATTTCAATGGTAAGCCTCACCTTTCACCTTTTTTCACCACCTGCACTAACATTGTTGAAACCCATGTTGATTTCCCTCACAAGAAAATCCGCCGTGAGTCCTTCTTGTGGGAAAACAAAGAAACTGCGACGCTGTCATAAATCGTTGTATTTTGAGCATGACGTCGGATATAGAAACAAGTGGCGAGTCAAATTTTACGTCGTATGTCGAAAAGATCTTGTGTCGAAGCGCTTGTATGCCGAGGTACCACTTTATTAGGAAAAAGGAATGTCCCCTTGTTAGTTTGTGGTCGTGGTTGTAAATATATATAAATAAATTTAAAAAATAATTTAAAACGTTGAACATCTGTCACAGACCACTTCTTTTTTTCTTCGCAGCCTGCATACAGAGATATGCTGGGCACAATACAGTGAATAGCATTTTTTTTTTTTTGCATTATTTGTACCAGTAGATAAATTGTATCCATGGCCATCCAATCATTTCATTAAAATTGTATTGTATGTTTAAAATAGTATTTAAGATTTCAAAATAGGCCAACAGTGATATCACTGCAATAATAATTATACCTCCCATAGATTTCAGATTATTCAAAAGACAGTTTCATTTTATCTACTAGAAAATTAACATTAATGGTGTATAAACAGATTCTATTTAATTCAGCACCTTGTCTGAGATGATACTGTACATCATGGTTTTCTAATCCATTTCGAGTTTCAAAATGTCTTTAGCATAATTTCCAAGTATTTGTCAATTGTTTTAGCCCTTTAACCTTTTTCAGGGGCACGGAGCAATGGTGGTTAATCGCAGTAAAAGATCAATTACACACTGGATTGTTCAATCAGGCCAATCATTGTAGACAACTGGGAACTCTACATCAACACCGTGCACAAAAGTGGTGGATGACAATCATTGACCTTAATAGTATTGACCATAAAAGCAAAGACTTTAATTAATCACAAATATGGATTTTCTTTAAATTATTGTTGTTCATAGTGGTCATTTGTCCTCCCCAAATTCAACAGGTCCAAAGTTGTCGAAAATGGATGGATGAATGAATGGATGGATTTATTTTTCCAAAATTACTATAAAAACAAGTTTTTGTTCCCAGTGTGTACTGAAAAAGAAACATGATTTTCTTTCTACCAAATTGGTTATTTATTTTTGATTACATGAGAAGCATGTAGATTGAAGCATGTACAAATCACTTTTAACTGCAATCATTCTTTTACATGATACAACAACACATTTTCAGTCTTGAATCCCATTCTTGTCTTTGTCCATCTCAATGAGTCTCCCTTTGTTTACCCGCAAATGTCTCCCTGAGGCCTGAACAAATCCATCGGGAAGCTATCGTTACCTGCGTTTCTGCCTCTCCCATGTCAAGATGTCCAATGTCTGCCTGAGGCAAGAAAGCATGGGAGGGGTGGGTGCAAGGGGTTTGAGATTTCCACCTGCAGCAGATCTGAGGACATACCCTGCATGGAAGAAAATCTATAATAGTATATATTCGGGGCCTTTAAATATATATACATACAGTGCCTTGCAAAAGTATTCGCCCCCCTTGAATCTTGCAACCTTTCGCCACATTTCAGGCTTCAAACATAAAGATATGAAATTTAATTTTTTTGTCAAGAATCAACAACAAGTGGGACACAATCGTGAAGTGGAACAACATTAATTGGATGATTTAAACTTTTTAACAAATAAAAAACTGAAAAGTGGGGCGTGCAATATTATTCGGCCCCTTTACTTTCAGTGCAGCAAACTCACTCCAGAAGTTCAGTGAGGATCTCTGAATGATCCAATGTTGTCCTAAATGACCAATGATGATAAATAGAATCCATCTGTGTGTAATCAAGTCTCCGTATAAATGCACCTGCTCTGTGATAGTCTCAGGGTTCTGTTTAAAGTGCAGAGAGCATTATGAAAACCAAGGAACACACCAGGCAGGTCCGAGATACTGTTGTGGAGAAGTTTAAAGCCGGATTTGGATACAAAAAGATTTCCCAAGCTTTAAACATCTCAAGGAGCACTGTGCAAGCCATCATATTGAAATGGAAGGAGCATCAGACCACTGCAAATCTACCAAGACCCGGCCGTCCTTCCAAACTTTCTTCTAAAACAAGGAGAAAACTGATCAGAGATGCAGCCAAGAGGCCCATGATCACTCTGGATGAACTGCAGAGATCTACAGCTGAGGTGGGAGAGTCTGTCCATAAGACAACAATCAGCCGTACACTGCACAAATCTGGCCTTTATGGAAGAGTGGCAAGAAGAAAGCCATTTCTCAAAGATATCCATAAAAAGTCTCGTTTAAAGTTTGCCACAAGCCACCTGGGAGACACACCAAACATGTGGAAGAAGGTGCTCTGGTCAGATGAAACCAAAATTGAACTTTTTGGCCACAATGCAAAACGATATGTTTGGCGTAAAAGCAACACAGCTCATCACCCTGAACACACCATCCCCACTGTCAAACATGGTGGTGGCAGCATCATGGTTTGGGCCTGCTTTTCTTCAGCAGGGACAGGGAAGATGGTTAAAATTGACGGGAAGACGGATGCAGCCAAATACAGGAAAACCTGTTGGTATCTGCACAAGACCTGAGACTGGGACGGAGATTTATCTTCCAACAGGACAATGATCCAAAACATAAAGCCAAATCTACAATGGAATGGTTCAAAAATAAACGTATCCAGGTGTTAGAATGGCCAAGTCAAAGTCCAGACCTGAATCCAATCGAGAATCTGTGGAAAGAGCTGAAGACTGCTGTTCACAAACACTCTCCATCCAACCTCACTGAGCTCGAGCTGTTTTGCAAGGAAGAATGGGCAAGAATGTCAGTCTCTCGATGTGCAAAACTGATAGAAACATACCCCAAGCGACTTGCAGCTGTAATTGGAGCAAAAGGTGACGCTACAAAGTATTAACGCAAGGGGGCCGAATAATATTGCACGCCCCACTTTTCAGTTTTTTATTTGTTAAAAAAGTTTAAATTATCCAATAAATTTTGTTCCACTTCACGATTGTGTCCCATTTGTTGTTGATTCTTGACAAAAAATTAAAATTTTATATCTTTATGTTTGAAGCCTGAAATGTGGCGACAGGTTGCAAGGTTCAAGGGGGCCGAATTCTTTTGCAAGGCACTGTGTACTGTATATAATATTACGAACATAAACCTAATTTGTCATCTCAAGTAGATAAACAAACAAAAAGGCTGCATGAGCCGCTCAGAAAGAGACAGAGCACTAGAATCGCAAGAAAATGCAGCATAAATCACATTCAGAACTATTTAAGGTTTTAACCATAAAACTCGAAGCAAAACATAAAAGTCTTTGTCTTCTACTACTTGGTTACAAAATAAGGCTTTACTGATAGTTATCAATATACTCAGTGTATTTCATCTTATTCTGGTTTTGCACTGACTTATAACTGTTCTTATCAGGTATATTTTTGCTCTGCACTTTAGCACTGACATGACTTTATGCTGCTGTGGAATCTTTTTTTGTACTTATGTCTAATACTGTGTCAGTGTTTACACTTGGTACTTAAGGGTATTTATTATATGGGTTTTGCACTTTACCAACTTAGTTGTATGGATGCTCCAAACAAAGTTTCATTGTGCTTTTTGCAACAATGACAATAAATATTCTGAATCTGAATCTTATTGTCTCATGTTGTTCTTTTGAGCACTACAAGATGCAAAACCACACTCTGGCATTGCTGAATGTAGCACTTCATGGTGGTAAGGAAATAGCCCACACTAAATGGTCTGGGAATACTACTGGTCAAAATTTACACTTTCTTCTAATATTCATTTCTTATTAGAATTATTTCTCAGAAATTAATGAAAAATTAATTTAATTGGTACTTAAAAATAAGGAGCCGCTTTTCAATCACCCTGTATGCAGTATATACATACATGTTTATATACTTTATTTAAATATATAATTTGTTTAATATTATTTATGAAAAAAATGAAATGTGAAAAATGAGATCAAATGATTAAAAACGCTAAACGTCTTTCTCACAAAGTACTTTTACACAGTTTATTTGTGCATTTCAGTGGAGTTTATGCCTGTCAATCCACCACAGAGTGCCACATTTTGGGTTAAAACGTCAAAGTTACGATTTGCCTGATAACCTGGATTTAACTCAGATCCTCTGTATCCTTGTGCTTGAAAATAGTGAGACTCGGAGGGCCTCAAGGGAAGAGCCTGGAGCCCCCATGCTGGAGGTTATTGTGATGCTCAAAAAGCTTCACATTTGTGACAATAAATACCACAATCTGCCTCATTTTGCCACATTTTGGGCTAAAACAGCCAAAGTTACATTCCGCCTGACACGGGATTCCACCTCAATCCACTTTGTGCTTTTGCCTGCATATAGTGCATCTCAAGCTGCCACGAGAGCTGAGCATGGTGCCTGGAGGTTGCATTTTCATCCAAACATGCTCGAAAAAAACCCATAATGAGTCATGACAAGCGGGTTCACGTTCGTCACGTCACCTCAACATGCCCCATTTTGGCAATTAAAACCCAAAATTATGTTTTACCCTAATCAAGTTACCAGGATGATTTCTGGTTCTCTTCCAGAGTTGGCGGCCATGAGAGCACGTGTTGACTTGAATTCAAACCTACAGGGTGAGGGAAGGGCCATGATTTACCATGCATTAAAAATAAATGATTAACTTTGAATAGTTATGATATGAATATGGGGGGTTTGTGGTGCCTGGTTTAGATTATTGAATAGGTGGCAACTCACCCATCCCCCCATAAATTACGCTTATGGGTGGGTGTATCTGTTACGGGTGAGCAGAAGATCATGCAGCACTTCCTTAGTGGTTGACAGTGAGCAAATCAGGACATGCTTGTGTTCATTTACCCTCACAAAAGAGGCCCTTTCTTCCAACAATTCCTGGCGATGCTACCTTGATTGACATGAAGACAAATGTGATCTCTCTTTAACCCCAAATGTGACACATGCCACAGAAATGGGTGATACAAGGTTTTCTGAATGCAAAAGTCTGGAGGCAAATCTTAATGTCAGGTTTAAACATTTTCTACTGAAGTAGGAAAGTGTACTAATTTAATGAGAATATCTTTGGAGTCTACAATATTTATCGATATTCCAAATTCTGCCACAATTCTATTCAAATTAATTAATTTAATTGTTGTGGCCTTAGGGCTAGCCCTTGAAGTACTTTTTTTAGTAAGTAGAAAGACCTTAAAATCATGTTGGAAGTGTAATCCAGTGCGTATTGTCCAGGAGACAAATTTCTCATCCTTGTCAGATGTTTTACTGGTTTTTAATATGATATATACTAGTAGAAAGACCAAAAAGCAACACGTTCCAATAGTCAAAAAGAGTCGTAAAAAATGCATGACCCACGTATGGTCTTTGCATCACTAGCAGACAAAACGGGTAGTATCTTTGTGATACCTGATAGAAGAAAAAACACTTTAGTAATACTGTACTCTTTGGCTGCCATTGATGGAAGCATATGTCCAAAATGGATTGGATGTCTAAAACCGTTATTGAGTGTGTTGATTTAATCAATGGGCAACAAAAAAGCAAAATGTGTCGAATGTATTACCAAGATTTTTTTATTGACTCATTTTGAGTAATAGTATGATCATCTAAGCTTGGAGTGGTAAAATGATTACACAATGCCTTTTGGCCAGGTCTCCCCTAAAAATCAAACTTCTCAAAGTCAATTGATTATTTCCTCGTTAAATAAAAATTGAATTTCAAGATAAAAACAAAGAGAAACAGCACAGTGGCTGAGTGGTTAGCACATCCGCCTCACAGTTCTGAGATCAAGCGTTCAATCCCGGGCTCCAGCCTTCCTGTGTGGAGTTTGCATGTTCTACCCCTGCCTGCGTGGCTTTCCTCCCACATACCAAAGACATGCATGGTAGGCTCATTGAACACTCTAAATTGTCCGTGCGTGAATTGTTGTATGTCTCATTGTGCCCTGCGACCGGCTGGCAACCAGTTCAGGGTGTACCCTGCCTTCTGCCTGTAGTTGGCTGGGATAGGCTCCAGCACCTCCGCGACCCTTGTGAGGAAAAAGCAGCATGGAAAATGAATGAATTAAAAAAAAAAAAAAAGAACTTTTTTTTTGCGTGTGACATAATACCCTTTTCCATTCTATCTTTTTATCTAATTTCACTTCATAAACAGATGTCCTCATCAGATCGGATCTCTTTCTTCTCTTCCGACTATATGAATTCTTCATTTTATGTAATTATACATGCCAGGTTTACAAAAACAACTTGTGTCACAGAGCATACAGTATATATTCAATCACTATTAGGTTTAATATAGCTGGAAAAACAGTGGGTGCTAAAGATCAAGTTAAAATCGATGGACGATATGAACACTGGAAGAAATCAATAATCCTGATTTTGTTCGTTTTGCTTTAGAAGAACAACAAAAAAAACCCTGATCTTTATGACAGTGCTTTGATGTAAATTTGCACGAGGGAGCAGCTCTGTTTCCAGTAGGAGTGACGTCATGGTGTTCCGTGTCATACATTACGTGACTAATGTGGTCAACAGATCATTACCCTGCTTTAAAGCTACCACAAGAAAACACAATGCATTGACAGGAAAACACATGCCAAAAGTATTCTGAGGCAATGAATAGGTAAAATAAGACTCAATAAAAACAGAATATACTAAGCACTCGCTACTGTTAACCAATGTGCACACGCATGTGCAAGTGCACTGGGAAAGGAAAGGAAAAGATTCCAGAGCACTGGAACAAACAACGACGCATCCAAGATTGATCCAAGATGTTTTGGCTCAAATACGGGATGTCCCAACTAATATGGGATGGTTGGCACTTGTTAATCAGATAGCCAGCTAGTAAAGAAAGTCAAAGCTTCACAAACCTGAAACATCTGTCGCTGCTGGTGGTAGTGATGGTGAAGTTGCTCGCTTCTTAAAAAAGCCTCTAATATCCATTAATATACTATTGCATATATAACATATATAGCTTGCCTGTTTCTTCTTCATTTTATCTGGCATCCCAGTGGCAACATACTGTCTGTATCATTAGGTTAGGCATGGTACTAGGTCAGAACTCAACAGAGTCTACAGAGACTCACAATTGAATTATGTGAGTGGTGAGCTATGTCAGCTAGGCCGTCTCACACCACCAGGATAAAGTAGTAAAATATACATTTTCCAAATAATGTCATGTGTGAAGTCTCTGACAATTTATTAGATATTCTTTAAGGTAAGGAGTTCAAAATCATCGTCAGGGATTTCCAAGTTCGTCCGAGATTTTACCAGCAGCAGCATGGATTTTGGTTGACACAGTAATGGATGTCTAACAGATGAGGCATAAATTTATTAGCCCAAAAATTTTGACATAGCTAAAGTACAATGAAATACTTTTTGTTGCTTATACAATGTAAAATTTTGTTCGATGCGTGAGAAAACAACTTTGCAGACAGAGTCAAAGGCAGACCTAAGCCTTCAAATGTTTTTAATTGACTTTTATTGTCTGTTCTCTTGTCAAAAACAAGTACTGTATTTGACAATACACCATGTAGGTTTAGGATTTTTAACACAAAAACGGCAGTTTTTGTGACTGCATGCCATGATTGTTTGAGAATTATAAAATTACTACAACTGACAGTGTAAGTTGCATTCCATTTACGTCACATCTATTCATCTGTGATTGGTTCCTTTCTTCCTTCAGTCTTTTTTTTTTTAGTTCTACCTCTAACATCAATTCTGAAATCCAGGCCTAACCACAGAATACCATACTGGCTTGCCATCAGTGGCGATTGCTATAAGACGGCACAGCTTCCCCCAAAATGTGACAAAATAAGTGATCAAATGTACTGTGTACTGTTGTGTGTACAGGTCATTGACTAAATATGCACAACAATGCGCTAAACTTGTGTTCAGAATTAGCTTGTTATCATTGGTTGTGATGCGGCCTGCGTTTCGTTCATTCGCACAGCTTCACAGTCCTTCAAACAGTGCGGACTGCGCCGCGTCTCCAGAGTTGAGAGTACACTGTTCCACTACAGCGAAATGAGATGAGTCATTGGCTAAAAGCTGGGTTCGCCCGGATGCTGAGCTTCTCTGGGTGTCTATCGACAGTGGTCGGGGTTGGCTGGCCCGGACGCTGGCTTCCCTGCATGATGATTAGATGATCTGGCTGAGGCTGAATCCCTTTTCGACTGACAGCGAAATTAAAATCCACCAGAGTTATTTTTCAATTTTCATTACATTGTTCTGAGACTGTTTTGAGACTTTCAGAGTCATCATAGAGATACTGGCTTTGTTAAAAATGACTAGCAAAAAATTGAGCTATTTCTGGTGTTTTTTTTCATTATTATTATAACTGCTTATGTTTAGAGACTTGACTTCTGGCTTGTTTCTTTCCCTACAGAGCACCACGTGCTGCTGAGCCCCTTCACCGTCACAAAGCACTCAAAGTCAGACAAACTTTGAGCTTTCCCTCATTGAAAGACCAGCATCCGGCACTGCTTGCAAGTGCCTCCCTTACTTCAACCACGCCCCCTCTTGCAAGTTACATCCTTGCCCTAAACTCAAACACACCACCGTCTTGCAAGATTGGCTCATGATTGCTCGTAAGAAACATATGTTTTTCCTCAGTTTTCAACATTGTTGTTGCAGTAACTGGTCATGCTCATCTCACTGTCTCGCTATGGAAATGCAATTGGACCTCATGCTGAACAAGACTGGGCTAACAGCAACACTGAGCTCATTAACTCATTAAAAGCCACTGCACAGAGCATCCTCAAACACGCCCTAATTGCAGTTTGATGAGGCAGGGTACACATTCACACCAAATAGAGCAGCATTGCAGTGTCACCCACATTTACCCCCCAAGGCTTGGTAATTAGATGAGTATGCGACTACCGTTGGCTGTTACAAGACATGACACATTCGAATAACCACTTTAAATACAATTTAGACTAAAAAAAACTAAATGCATGTAGTTAACTATTTTTTAAAGTATCATTTTAATGTTAACCACTGCAGGTGGGAACTTTGTTACATACTAAAGTCAGAATTTTGAAAAGAGAAACAGGTGTTTGCTGATTTCACTGAGGAAAGTGGGAGCCGTTATGTGAACCTACACATTCAGCGCTGTGAGGCACACTTGCGAACCGCTATTAGACTATCATGCTCGCTTCTATTTCATTATAGCTAAAAGTTACACACTTCACGTCCAAATAGTTTTCATGGTTATTTCTTTTTTATGATGATAGGAACAGGAAAACATTTTTTTTTTTTTTTAATTTGAACAAATCTGAGATCAGCCTAGAATAGATTGTGCTTTTCTTCAGGGTTCTAGTTTAATTTATTGTGGTTGTCAACCATGTCTTTTGTTTATGTTCTACTAAAATGTTTGAGGTTTGACCTTGTACGCTCTGAGTGGAATATTTCCTACTCACCTACAGTCTCACATGCAGCATCATCTCTCAATTTCACAAGAACCTTCCGATCTAGATCAGTAGACTAATTTAAATTGTATTTTGAGGTTATGTGGATAATGCTCATGGATTTTTATGGAGGTGATTGTTATACAGACCCTGCTGACATCTGTTTGAAATGAGCGAGAGACCGCACACTATCTGATAGATGTTGTCTTCTGTTTTTTCTCTTAATGATAAAACACACCAGGAGAGGCCAGACCAGCTTGGCCTCTCTGTCAGCAAATGCCATCACTAATTATGACAGCATTTGCGTTGTTACGTCTGTTTGACCTAATCTCACAGATAAATTGGACTATGATGACCCTTACGCTTCTTGTGGGGAGTGCTATAAGAAGGTAATAGCTCCAATATTCCGGACTGGATTGATCTATGGTGCTAAGAAAATGGTAATAGTAAGACAAAATATTTGAGTGTACCTTAGTTACTAACAGGTGGTGGGATGTGGACTATGGATAATGACATTGCACATTTCGTGAAATGAATGTTCTATGTTTCAGTTATTTGGAGTGTGACAACCAAATTAATTCAAACAGGCCAAAAGCTACTTGTAATGCTAAGAGATACAGTATGATTCATTTGAACCATGGCAAAAAAAAAAAAAAGAAAGAAAAAGTTTAGTTGAAAAGAAATGGCTCAAATGTTTGCTTGTACGTCTTGTGCTCTAGCAGCAGCGACCCAAATGTCCGCAGTATTACTCATCGCAACATGTCTTAGGTCGAGAAACGAGTTATACTCCACTCCAATTTTTCTGCAGTCTTCATTTTCATGCTCCCACTAAAATCGGTCTTATTGTGATTATATATTGAACAGACCCTCATATTGTATTTATTTTTTTATTCATTCATGACAGCTTGGTTTTCATGGTTTTCTTTTTGAAGAGGAAAACTTCAGTGAATAGAGCTGAGTCGTGTAGCAATGGAAACGTAGTAATATTTTGTTGTGATATTGTTCAGTTTTTTTGTGCATTGCTTTTATAAAAACATTCATTTATACTCATTTGTATTTACCATGTGTATTTAGAAGGTAGAGAACAAATTTGAACAGTGCGACACAATTAATTCCCTAATGAATTTTACTGTAAAATCCACAAATACAGAAAACAAAATTTGACTTTTACTTGTGGAAGACATCTCTCATTTCCCCATATTCGCTCTTCTCGCTTGCTTGAAAAGCATATTTAAAAGGCAACAACAGGGCTTGTTGAGGACCCTCTACCTCATATCCTCTTAAGATCTAGAGTAACATACTAATCAGAGTAAACTCACCACAGAGATAGTCAAGAATGAACATCATTTTTAATGTTTTGGGTGTGCATAGAGTTGCTCTCTATTAGGTAAAGCTACAAATATCTCTGAGGTGAAAGTTGAAAGCAATTTTTAAAGTCCTTTAAGTCTAAATGCCTTTGCAGTTTTTCAGGTAAGTCAAGACAAGCGTGTTCTCTTTGCAGGAAGTATCAGTCACATTCTTTCAAGGCTTTTGTGAGAATTAAATCTGATATTGTGTTATTGCTTACTTTGATTCATGAGTTGAGGGAGGTTCTGCTATAGCCATCCCTCAGCGTTCGGCAGTTATCTCAAAATCATTGTGATTGATCTCACGTTTTCCTCACATCACGTCATTGGACAAGAGGGAATTAATGACATCACATTGCGGGTGTGAAGGGCGTCACTCCTGAAACGTAAAGTCACATCACCCTAACTCAATCCTTCATCGGTGAAAGACAAATTAAGAGCACAAAAAGATAACGATTGCTTGCAATTTCAAGGATATTTGGACCGATCAGTCACTCTGAGGTCAGATGAGAAATAAGAATGATTTTAGTCAATCTCACGTCTGGGTTATATGCTAATTAACTGGAACCTTGTAGGTTGAACAGTCTGTTCATGAACGCTAATAGGAAATTGTGGCAAACAATAGTAGGAAATTGTGGCAATAGAAATATATTGGTACAGTAAACCTACATATTCGACTCATGCATAAAATCCTTATTTAAATGAGTTGCTGCAAAACCACTCCAATTTTTTTACGTCATGCTTTAAAACTGAGAATTAGCCATGTATTTGTGTAAAAAAAAAAAAAAAAAAAAAAAAAAAAGCTGAAAAAATGAAAAGAATGTACAGTATATAAGAAAAAAAATGCTAACCCATATATAAAGCATAATTTGTTGTATTTGTTAGACATGTTCCTCTAAGGCAGGGAACCTTTTTTGGCTGAGAGAGCTATGAACACCACATATTTTTAAATGTAATTCAGTGAGAGTCATACAATATGTTTAAAACGAAAAATAAAAGTAATGCGTGCATTTTGAGTAAATTCAACACATGAACTCAGTGAATGACTTGAATACAGTGGGGAAAATAAGTATTTAGTCAACCACCAATTGTGCAAGTTGTCCTACTTGAAAAGATTAGAGAGGCCTGTAATTGTCAACATGGGTAAACCTCAACCATGAGAGACAGAATGTGGAAAAAAAAAAAACAGAAAATCACATTGTTTGATTTTTAAAGAATTTATTTCCAAATTAGAGTGGAAAATAAGTATTTGGTCACCAACAAACAAGCAAGATTTCTGGCTGTCAAAGAGGTCTAACTTCTTCTAAGGAGGTCTAACGAGGCTCCACTCGTTAGCTGTATTAATGGCACCTGTTTTAACTCATTATCGGTATAAAAGACACCTGTCCACAACCTCTCAGTCAGTCACACTCTAAACTCCACTATGGCCAAGACCAAAGAGCTGTCGAAGGACACCAGAGACAAAATTGTAGACCTGCACCAGGCTGGGAAGACTGAATCTGCAATAGGTAAAACGCTTGGTGGAAAGAAATCAACTGTGGGAGCAATTATTAGAAAATGGAAGACATACAAGACCACCCACTGATAATCTCCCTCGATCTGGGGCTCCATGCAAGATCTCACCCCGTGGCCTCAAAATGATAACAAGAACGGTGAGCAAAAATCCCAGAACCACATGGGGGAACAGAGTGAATGACCTACAGAGAGCTGGGACCACAGTAACAAAGGCTATTATCAGTAACACAATGCGCCGCCAAATCCTGCACTGCCAGACGTGTCCCCCTGCTGAAGCCAGTACACGTCCAGGCCCGTCTGGCATTTGGATGATCCGGAATAGGACTGGGAGAATGTGTTATGGTCAGATGAAACCAAAATAGAACTTTTTGGTAGAAACACAGGTTCTCGTGTTTGGAGGAGAAAGAATACTGAATTGCATTCGAAGAACACCATGTCCACTGTGAAGCATGGGGGTGGAAACATCATGCTGTGGGGCTGTTTTTCTGCAAAGGGACCAGGACGACTGATCCGTGTAAAGGAAAGAATGAATGGGGCCATGTATCAAGTGATTTTGAGTGAAAATCTCCTTCCATCAGCAAGGGCATTGAAGATGAGACATGGCTGGGTCTTTCAGCATGACAATGATCCCAAACACACAGCCAGGGCAACAAAGGAGTGGCTTTGTAAGAAGCATTTCAAGGTCCTGGAGTGGCCTAGCCAGTCTCCAGATCTCAACCCCATAGAAAATCTGTGGAGGGAGTTGAAAGTCTGTGTTGCCCAACGACAGCCCCAAAACATCACTGCTCTAGAGGAGATCTGCATGGAAGAATGGGCCAAAATACCAACAACAGTGTGTGAAAAGCTTGTGAAGAGTTACAGAAAACGTTTGGCCTCCGTTACTGCCAACAAAGGGTACGTAACAAAGTATTGTGTTGAACTTTTGGTATTGACCAAATACTTATTTTCCACCATGATTTGCAAATAAATTCTTTAAAAATCAAACAATGTGATTTTCTGTTTTTTCTTTTCCATATTCTGTCTCTCATGGTTGAGGTTTACCCATGTTGACAATTACAGGCCTCGCTAATATTTTAAAGTGGGAGAACTTGCACAATTGGTGGTTGACTAAATACTTATTTGCCGCACTGTAAATCCTCCCCTTTTGTTATCCCTTTCCTAGTCAAAACCTTGCAATCATGTACTGTAGCCTGGAACTCCTGACTCACCACTGTTCCAGCTATAGAGCGTGGCGACTGTTCAGCGGATCAAACAGACAGCGAAGTGGACCAATCAGCGACGGGTGGATGTGACGTTGGTAAAGCGACAAGAAACTCTAGCGCGAGGACGTAAACATTCGAGGAGAGCGGAGAACGGAGAAGTTTATTCAACATGGCTAGTGCTAGACAGACTGTTGGTTTTAGCGACTCAATGTGTTTTTGGTCATTTAAAACTGAATTTACAGTGGATGGAAACATGTTCTCGGATCTCCCATTCGTCATCAGTGTTGTTGTGGAGACGATTTCCGACACGCAAGCGTGACGTTGCTCGTTATGAACATGTCACACAAAACAACAAATCTAATTGCACGGACGATTTCGTTCGGGCTTGAGAGGCCAATAAGGAGCTGGGTCCCAGACTCTATAGCTGGAACAGTGGTGAGTTTGGAGTTCCAGGCTAGCAATCACGCTGAACTGCGATAAATAGCTTACATATATTGATTCATTCAAAGCGAAAGAAAAAATGGTGCCGCATTTATGTCCTTATGTCCTGCTGAAAAGCACGATACTCCTCGTCTGTTTTTCTTTTTGCCATCTTCTCAAAAGGGTTTCTAAAATTAGATGACAATGCAGAAAACAAAACTGAAAACGAGGAAAGTTTACTTCCTAATCTCACGCACTCGCGGACAAAGGCCGCTATTTTCGACAGCAAAATACGGCATCCCCACTTGAACAGTGTCTCTGCCTAATCTGCGTTGCCTATGCGATAGATAGATAGATAGATAGATAGATAGATAGATAGATAGATAGATAGACACAACGACATGTATGTTTGCCACTCTTCCATTAAAATGACTGCGAAACGGCTATCTAGTCGCCAGTTGTAGTATATGACTACGTGTCCCATTATCACCTTGGGCTCACGCAACCAATGGCATGGGACATCGGGGGATCTAACGTAGCACCTCTAGGTTGCTATTTGATGATATCTAGTGCGAAGTGTGGGAGTGTTGTCTGAGCATTAAAAAAGTTAACATACGCCGCAAAAGTCACGTCTGCTCATTACTGCACAACACGATCGTATGACCGGTGACCGTCGCCGTTTCAAGCAATGTGCAAAGGAGTATCAAGAGACTTTTTTTTGTTTTTGTTTTAATTATTAAAGATTTGTCTGCGAGCTAGATGCAGCCGTCAAAAGAGCCAGATCTGGCTCGCGACCCATAGGTTCCTGCTCTAAGGGATGTGGTGTGGCAAGTGAGATCAAGAGCTAGAGTTGGGCTGGCCGACTATATTACCTCTAGCAAAAGTTACAGAATCAACAGTCTCAAAGAATATTCACTCCGCTGTTTAATTGAGTAGGAAAAAAAGCAGAACATTGACATTACCCAACACTAAAGTCCTTATGAATGGCAACTTTCTGGCCTTAGAAAACAATTACAGAAATCTGGAAAAATGATAATCAGAGAAAGTTGGAGCCAGATTGATAAACAGCACTGTTTGTCACTCATTAAGTCCATGCCTTAAAGACTGGAAGCTGTTGTAAAAGCCAGAATTGTGGAACAAAATATTAGTTGTGTTTGGTTGATTTTCTATTTTTTTACCTCAGAATTGAGTGATTGCATAATTTACCTCTGCTTTGTCTGAAAAAAGTTTGACTAACTTCCGCATAATTTTAAAAATGTTTGACACTAAATGAATTTTATTTCTACCCAAAAATTTCAGGTTAGTGGCACCTGTGCTCCTAATGAAAAAAAAATTAATCTGGAGACCTGGTAAAGCCAATTCATTTGCTTTCTGAAAATGTACATTTTAAGACCGGATGGCATTGCAATACAATACACACAGTCCTCAATAAATACTGCTGGTACTATTGCAAATAGCAATTACACAGAGCCAAACAAATAAATAATGAATTAAAAATAGATATAATAATGCAATAATTACACAGAGCCAAACAAATAAATAATGAATTAAAAATAGATATAATAATGCAATAATAGTAATAATAATAATACCTGTAATGATGTAATGAATCGGGTTGTAATGTGGCGAATGTGTTTGCGTGGTGTACCTGAACGCATCACGTGGCTGACTTGACAGAGTGAGATAGGACTTTTTATTTTCAATTTGTTTACTTTGTTCAGCTGCGGCGGACAGTAAGTGTGTTGTGTTGCATAAGTTTATTTAACAAATTATTAGAAGCCTGATGAAGCTGGTGATTTCTTTGGCGATGTTACCACAATAATAATTGTCACCTTAACTTATAAAGACTGTTGAAAGGAGGTCGGAGGAGGACTGTCGAGAGTAGATATTCTATGGCTGTATTGTCGAGCCAGTTCATGGATGCGCACACCACGCTCATATTTTTCCATCATTTCCATCTTCATTTCAATGGTATGAGTCACTTTTTTCCTTTTTTCACCACTTGCACTAACATTAATAGAACCCATGTTGATTTCTTTCACAAGAAAATCCGCCGTGCGTCCGTCTTACGGGAAAACAAAGAAACTGCGGCGCTGTCATAGAGCATGCCGTCGGATGTAGAAACAAATGGCGAATCAAATTTTACGTCGGATGTCAAAAAGATCGTGTGTCGAAGCGATCGTATGTTGAGGTACCACTGTACCCCAAATATCTTTGTCGGCAGTTTGTCAGTGGTCGTCCACATAGGAATGACAGTTTTCATTGTTTACCATTCTAGCTGGGACAAAATTATCCAAATTAAACATTCTTTTGGATCTTTTTTAATGTGGAGCATTACAAATAGGACTGTAGGATAACTTTCTAATAATGGTGGCGCCAATTAGCAGGCTTAGCATAAACTAATGCTATTTTGGCCTCATAAATGATGCAGAGCTAGAGCTTCTCAAAAGTAGCCTCTGCCATAAAGCAATGACACAGAAAGAAGCCCAGAGAGAAGAGTTTGAAAAGAAAATCACGTGGTATTAATAAGAGATAAATTTTCTCTGGCTTGAACAGACTCTTAGTGCTATTTCAGTGGCACTTTGCTTTCAGCAATTTAGCTATTAGCTTTGTCCCCAGACCAAGGATCTATAATTTCTTTCTACAGAAGAGTCGTAAAAAGACAGTGAAGCATCAATTTCGTAGCGGGGTTTCAAAGTGAGACTTAAGGATGCAGAACTGAATGTACATTCATTGCCATAATGAAAGAGTAGAGCCCAAAAGAGGACTTGATAGTTGCCCACCCCTCTCTCCTCCCAGCTTTTTGGCCATGATTGCATGTATCGTAAGTATCACTCACAGTTGAGGATGGCCTCAACAAATTGAGGCCCTCATTGCAGAAGTCATGATAGAGAAGGTACAATGCATTCATATTATCTGTATCAGCGGTGTCCTGCCTTAATTCACTTTTATTACATTCATTCAGATTGCTCTCATAATGCGCTTATAATGATGAGATGGGTACCAGCCAGGGGATTTTCAGTGTCACCTTTATTTATCACACATTGTGATTTGTCATTTGGTCCTCTTCGGATACTATTAATGAGACCTTGATGGACCTTTCTAGGTTAGAATAAAAGACACAGGATTTTTTTTTTGTTTATCCTTCACCCAACTTTCCCCAGTGGAGTTAACACAATTGAAGGAACAATATGATGCAAGTTAGTTCCAGCTGTACCAAGGAGAGTGGCATTGTCACTGCACCTGTGTAATAAATGAAAATAAGGGGTGCTTCTTGCCCTTTGCCCCTCAAACAACTTCCTTCTGTGAAGATTCTGCTTGATTTTGGAGTGCCGTTATGGATTGCTGATGTTGGATCTAGCATACTATCCATGTTTCAATTCATCCCAAAGTTGATTTGGTTGGTTTGAGGTCTGGATTTTGACTTTTTTAATTATTGAAGCTCATACCAAACATTTATTATGAAATGTAAATGTAATATTGTGATAATAATCTGAAAAAGAGGAAGAAGTTATTCCGGTTTTAGCCCTTATTCATTATCTGAGATAAAACAACAATAAATATAATAGTACACTACAAAATAAATATGCATACACTATACTGTATACAGTATATCAAAAACATTTGTATAGACATGCACCAAAACCTTCTGCCCCCACCAATCACCCCCCCCCCCCCCCCCCCAACAATGAGGTAATCAGTTTGTGGTATTATGGAAAATCCCAACAATAAGTATCAAACTTTACATAAACATAAACTTTAAATAAACATTTAGACGATTGGGTGAATTTGTGGTAGACTATACATTAGTGTGTGTATACATGTGTGCGTGTGCATTTTGTGCCGCTCGCTTATTTTACAATGGAACCAATTGAGGAGGAGAGAAACAAACACCATCGTTATAAACTTTCTAAGAAAAGGTCATACAAAGCAGCACACGTGTTGACAGATATTAAGCAGGTAAATAATAAGAAATGTTATTCTTTATCAGCTGAAGGAATGTCTAAAATGCATAAGGCAACATTCTATTGGGCATACCCTTCATAATGTATTGACGGGACCAGTGTTGGGCACGTTACTTTAAAAAGGAATGTTATAGTTACTCACTACTTCTTCCAAAAAGTAACTGAGTTAGTAACTGAATTACTCTATAGTAAAAGTAACTAGCTACCAGGGAAAGTAACTATTTCTGTTACTTTAAAAAAAAGTTGTTGTATGTCAAAGAATTTGAAATTTTCTGAGCAGTATTCGAGTCAGTTGAATAGAGAAGAACAGACAGGTAGTTATGTTATAGAACCGTGTAATATTTATTGCACCTCACCAGCAACAGATTAATCCTACACTTGAAGTGCAACAAAAATAAAAAGTAAACAATATAATAAAATAACAATCAGCAGTAAACAATATAAACTGAGTTTAATAATTTAAATCTTACTCTCACAACCTGAGACAAATGATCAAATAGACATAGCCTACTGTACTTCAAGTATTTTGACTTGAACTAGTGTTTATATCTCCACCTCGTAAAGGACAAATTTTCCTCTGAATGCTCAGCCATCATATCCCTCCCCTCTGCATCTGTTTTGCGTGTGTGTGTTTGCCGCACGCGCTGTTCCGGTTTGTGTGTGAAAACACCGGCTCTGATTGGCTTACCATGACACATGACTCTAACCCTCAGGCAATCACAATCACTTCCATCGTATCTATCCAGGGGGTGCATTCAGGTGGCCTCGTTCCCCTACTCCTCCCGTCACCCTCAAAGCATCTGCCGTCCTCAAGATGGAAACAGCATTCTTGCTGACTGACAGTGGGGGATGGAAAGCATTCAGGTGTAGCAAACACAGAAACTTTAGAAACCTTTGGAAAGCATTGTCTAATTGAATGAGCAGGGACAAACATCCTGGAGTAATAAGAAGTATGTGCTGTAATATTCTGATACAGAATTATCCAAGGCACTCTAAAGTGCACACGGCGCCAATATTGTTTTGCTCACATGATGCGGGAGTGAGTTAGAGACACGGCCTGCCGAGAGCCGTATATTTGTGTTAATGTTGAAGTTATATGTGCTATTAAAGAAATAGTATGCCAGCACGTCCTGTGTGGTATATCTTTGCTAAGAAAAAGCACAAAACAAAACATGTGCGCTATTCTCGAACCTGAAAGCACCCCAAGTCTTGGATGACAAATAAAAAGAGCAGAGTAGATTCGCTACGGCTGGTAGTTTCTTCAATTTATTAAGAGTAAGTAACGCACCGCTTTTGACCGTCAGTAACGGTAACGGCGGAAAAAAATAATTAGTTAGATTACTCCGTTACTGAAAAAATACCGCCGTTATGTAACGGCGTTATTTATAACGGCGTTATTCCCAACACTGGACGGGACACGGGGCGCGGCACCGATAAATAGGTGGCCTGCATTGTTGGCAAGGCTGTCAAAGCTGACCGAGTGGAATCACAGACAACGAGCTTTTTTCGTTGAAAATTCTTGTGAGTAAATGCTTAAATCCCAACGAGGACGTCCATCCAGCCAGGGGTCCGGATAGTCAGGAGGCTGCGGCTGAAAAATAGCCCCTCCCTAAAGAGGAGAGGGGAAAGAGGACACCTGGTGACTAGTGATGAAGAGACTAGTCAACTAGATATTAAAATTAGAAAAGAGAAATAAAGTAAGACAAGTGCTAGGTAAAGTGAGAAAAAGGAGATAGGACTCAGTGACTGTACTTCCCCCAGCATTATAGCTTCTAGTGCAGCTTAGACTGAACTAATAGTCTAGTCCGATTTCAACTAGCCTGACCATAAGCTTTGTCGAATAGGAACGTTTTTAGTCTAATCTAAAATGTACAGACTATGTCGGCTTCTTTAATACTAGCTGGAAGCTGATTCCATAAAACAGGAGCTTGGTAGCAAAAGGCTCTAGCGCCTACTGTACTTTTAGAAACCCTGGGAACTACTAGTAAACCTGCATTCTGAGAACGTCGCGTTCTGTTGGGCCGGTATGGAACCAGAGCATCGGTGAGATAAGATGGCCCCAAACCATTAATGGTCTTAAATGTAAGAAGGAGGATTTTAAATTTAATTCAAAACTCGACTGGAAGCCAGTGAAGCGCCTGGAGCACAGGGGTGATGTGCTCGCTTCTATTAGTTCCTGTTAAAAGTCTTGCTGCTGCGTTCTGGACTAGCTGAAGACCTTTTAGAGAACGTTTATCACAAGCTGCAAGTAGGGAGTTACAGTAATCCAATCTAGATGTAACGAACGCGTGAATTAATTTTACTGCATCGTTTTAAACAAAATATTTCAAATTTTGGCTATGTTGCGCAGGTGAAAAAAGGCTGTTCTGCAGGTTTGTTTAATATGAGCTTTAAATGATAAGTCTGGGTCAAATAGAACTCCTAGGTTTTTAACTGTGGTGCAGGAGGCTACACTTACATTATCCAGAGTGACTGTCTGGGCAGTTAAAGAGTCTCTCACGCTTTTTTGGCCGATTATAAGGACTTCTGTCTTTTCAGGGTTAAGTAGAAGATAGTTAGTGCTCATCCAGGTATTTATATCTCAGATGCAGGTGCTTAGTTTATCCACTTGCCTGATTTGCTCAGGTTTAATTGATAAATACAGTTGTGTGTCGTCAGCGTAACAATGAAAGTTAACGCTAATGTTAATATTAATGCTGTAACTGATCTTGCAGGTCTTCTATCAAATGTCACATTCTTGAATGCTTGACCCCCAACCTTCTGATTTTGTTTAAATCTACTCTGAGCTTATACTAGAGATCAAGCCACATGAATCATTTTAATAACACTCATGCTGGTTTGGATGACGTCATTCTAAGTCTTCTCTTTTCTTTTCCTTCTGATGGCATTGGCCACTTTTAAGTAGAGTCAGACAAAATGTAATGTACACATAAATGTCTTTCTAGTTCAAACACAAGCCAGCAATCTCAATTCGAAGATTGTAACGACCTCGGCTGGCAGCAGTGAAGAATTTATTCCTCGTTGACTAAGAGGACCTTGTCCATACATTCTGCTTTTGCCCATGCTGATGCTGTTCTAATGGCAACATCACTCCCTATCTAGTGTCCATCATTTGGATTCAGGGCGGGGTCCACCCCAGCAGATCCATCTGATTAGTCACTATCATCGATTTGTGCCAGCTCACTATGACTTAGTCAACCCAAGGTGTCTCCACTTTGACATGCTGTCCTCCTGTGATTTAGTTTGCCAACGCTCTAAGTGCATTGAGTGTGACAATAAAATATTTAATCTAATATGCATCCTGAACATGGAGGAGGAGCATAAAAGGTAGAGCGAAGGAGAGGAGCAGGGAAGGAAGCTAATGGCCCTGATGAGCTCAGATATAATGAGAAAGGTTTGTGTCAACTCTGGGAATATAAAGGATATGGCTGCTTAAGTTTGGCATGCTTTCAGTCCTCCTTGTTTGAGCTCAGATGATAAATTTGCAAATTTTGGTGTGGGACATGATGTAATGATATAATCCCCATCTCCTCATTGAACACAAGAATAATGATTATACTAGTATTTCAATAAAATGGGCATGAAAATACCATATTTGCTACCCAAATCTCCTCATTGCACACAAGAATAATGATTGTATTTCAAGTAAAATGGGCATGAAAATATCACATTTGCTACCCAAAGACAGTCTTTTCATTTTTTTTTTTTTTTGTTCTTTTTTTTATTTTTTGGTAATATAGATGCTTATCTGTGCTTACAGTCTAGAGCGTTTAATTGTATGAATAGGCTTACTGGAATAAATGAATACACAGTAACCCCATTGTAAGGGCAAAGAAGACAGCGTCACATTTACGGTATTTGCATGTGAGCGTTAAATTCATGAATCCTAAAGTTGTTGTGTTGCACTCAATTTATACATTGACTCATATTCCTTAATTTGATCTAATATGCAGTGTCCTACTTCTACTACAGAGCCCTGTAATATACACTGACTGGCCACTTTAGTTGGTACACCTTATTGTTACTATTGTTACATTTTTACCTAATTTTGTGGCTGAAAAATGAAACCTGTTGACATATTGTGTGTCAGAGAAAGATAAGTATAAGGCTGCAATGTCTTCTCTTGAATCTGTTTTTTTCTTGTGTAAACAGATGAACACATTGCTCCTAAATAATAACTGACCATTCAGTGTCCTCTGTCTTCATGTGGAATCGTTTGTATTTGCTCAATTTGTACAGTCTCATATCCCAATTTTTCTTTGATTTGTCATCTAGCTATACCCCCAACCCATTTTTTTAATGTTCTTAATCACCTGCTGGCCAGCCAAAGCTGCCATGTTGACACCAGGCATGCCGCGCCACATTCTCACATCTTTTTAATGAGCCTTTGTTATTATACAGGCTTCAATTGTCCTGTTGGCAAAAGAATAGCAGCCTTAACCGACCCTCATTGTGGGCCTCCGCAAACAGAAATGTGTGATACTGTGAGATGACAGTGGAACAGCTCTCCTCAAAAAAAAAAAAAAAAAAAAGTAAACCCTCAACCAACATCTATTCTTGAAAACATAGGGCCATTAAACATTGTAGTTGATTTAATCTGAAAAACTGAGCTGTAGTGTTACCATAGATTAGCATTAGCTAGGAATTTTATTAGCATTAGCTTCTGATGGCAGTCACCTGCCAAAATATTGCAAAGATTTGCTTCAATTTACAAGTAAAAATCAGCAGCTTGGCAGTGAAGTGCTGCCTCCAGAAGGGAAAATATGTTTCTGAGCTCTCAGCATTGCCCCAGCACTCCAGGTGCGTGTGGTGAACACTGACTCATTCAGACATGAAAAAAACACTATTCTTTTAAGTTGTGTCATTATTTGAGAATGAAGAAACGTTTAAAATTATGACTCCAATGTATCTTTATCTGGGTATGCTCCTGATGATGTTAAACATTATCTACAGCTATTGTGACCACCTGTCTGGTTTTAGGATGGACACTCAGCCATGTATCATGAGTGATGTGTCCGGCGTCCAGCAAAACCCATTAGCCGGATGCTGTTTTTCCGACTTTTAAAGAAAATGGACAGCGGTTCAGGTTATGTGACGCAACTCAGTCCCGTAGTTGTCACAACTGGTCTGTGACTGGCCAAGAGTGGCTTCAGTTAAAAATGTCCAATGTCATTGGTTCAATAAATGTAAACAAATCTTCACGTGTGGCTATCTGACATTATTCTTTTCGCCAACATTTTACAACGGTGCTAGGCTAGCAAACTTGTCAAAATGGCGGACATCTTTTCCTCGCCAAAAGCAGTCGAGACTTCCACTGCTTCTGCACGCTTTGCCGGTGTGACGTAGATGTGAGCAGCAGGGGCAAAGCAGCAGTGGAAAGTCATGTGGAGAGCACGTAACATAAAAGAATAAAGCGAGCAGCAGATGCATTGACATTGAAAACATTTTTTCGAGAACCCTCATTGCCTCTGGATAATAAAATAACTGCAGCTGAACTTTGTAAAGTTGTTCCTGTTATAAAGGGTTCACTTGTTTTGTGCAGTTCAATGCTCACACTGAATATTGTTTGTTACAAATGTTCCTTGTTAATACCGTTTCGAAATAAGTTATTTTCTGGGACATGCTGCAATTTGAAAACCAGTACTGTGAACGAAATACAGTGGGGCAAATAAGTATTTAGTAAACCACTAATTGTGCAAGTTCTCCCGCTCGAAAATATTACAGAGGCCTGTAATTGTCAACATGGGTAAACCTTAACCATGAGAGACAGAATATGGGGAAAAAAAACAGAAAACCACATTGTTTGATTTTTAAAGAATTTATTTGCAAATCATTTCTGTAACTCTTCACAAGCTTTTCACACACTGGTCCTGGTATTTTGGCACATTCTTCCATGCAGATCTCCTCTAGAGCAGTGATATTTTGGGGCTGTCATTGGGCAACACGGACTTTCAACTCCCTCCACAGATTTTCTATGGGGTTGACATCTGGAGACTGGCTAGGCTACTCCAGGACCTTAAAATGCTTCTTAGGAAGCCATTCCTTTGTTGCCCTGGCTGTGTGTTAGGGATCATTGTCATGCTGAAAGACCCAGCCACGTCTCATCTTCAATGCCCTTGCAGATGGAAGGAGATTTTTACTCAAAATCTCTCGATACATGGCCCCATTCATTCTTTGCTTTACACAGATCAGTCGTCCAGGTCCCTGTGCAGAAAAACAGCCCCAAAGCATGATGTTTCCACCCCAGTGCTTTAGAGTGGATATGGTGCAATTTAGTATTCTTTTTCCTCCAAACACAAGAACCTGTGTTTCTACCTAAAAGTTCTATTTTGGTTTCATCTGACCATAACGCATTCCCCCAGTCCTCATCTGGATCATCCAAATGCTCTCTAGCGAACTGCTGACGGGCCTGGACGTGTACTTTCTTCAGCAGCGGGACACGTCTGACAGTGCAGGATTTGAGTCCCTGGTGGCGCGTTGTTTTACTGATGGTAGCCTTTGTTACTGTGGTCCCAGCTCTCTGTAGGTCATTCACTAGGTCCCCCCGTGTGGTTCTGGGATTTTTGCTTCCCGTGCTTGTTATCATTTTGGCGCCACAGGGTGAGGAGGGAGTTGAAAGAGTTGAGTCCGTGTTGCCCAACGACAGGACCAAAACATCACTGCTTTAGAGGAGATCTGCATGGAGGAATGGGCCAAAATACCAACAACAGTGTGTGAAAAGCTTGTGAAGAGTTACAGAAAACGTTTGGCCTCCGTTATTGCCAACAAAGGGTACATAACAAAGTACTGAGATGAACTTTTGGTATTGACCAAATATGTTTTTCCACCAAGATTTGCAAATAAATTCTTTAAAAATCAAACAATGTGATTTTCTGTTTTTTTTTCCCATTCTGTCTCTCATGGTTGAGGTTTACCCATGTTGACAATTACTGTTAGGTTTTGTGTTGGTTTCTCCTAGTGTGACTTGTCCCTGTGATTACCCATTGCTCTCACCTGTGTGTGTTTTCCCAGTGTATCCTGCAATCTGCATCCACCTGTGTTACCCAGCTGTTCCTCGTCTCGTTACCCCTTGTCTGCGTATATAATGACCCAGTTTCTTGTCACTCCTTGTTGTGTCATTGTCTATGTCAGTGCCAGAGTCGATGTCTATCCAAGCCCTCGTGTTCCAAGTAAGTTTTTTGATACCCAGCCTTTTGTTAGTAACCTGAGTTTTCTTTGCTGCTGTGTTTTTGGGATCACCTCAGTTTTGGTTTGTACTTTGTTTTTTCTGTCGGCCTTAATTAAATCATTTTTTGCACCGCCCTTTTTGCCTCGCTTCACTTTTCCTGCGTTTGGGTCCTCACACACCTGCCTGCCCAGCAATCCCTGACAATTACAGGCCTCTCTAATATTTTCAAGTGGGAGAACTTGCACAATTAGTGGTTGACTAAATACTTATTTGCCCCACTGTAAATTGTCCAAAAAGTTTGATCTTTAATTATAATGAAAAAAAAAAAGTATTTTTCTCTACTATTTAGTTAAACAAATATGATCTTTAAACTGTGCAAAACTTTATTGTTGATGAATATACACAGCAAGTCTGTTGTATTGTTAATCTAAAGTATGTCCTCCATTTTGACCTTATGGAAGTGGTCACCCTATATACAGCGTGCTTGGGTGGTTGAGCTAAATAGGAGGAACTGCACTACCTGAGCAACCTCTTACTGTAATTTCAGTGAGACATACAGCAATTGTTGATGGATTACAAACTATTTTGATGTTTTTCTTACATAAGTGGTGTTGTCATGTTTGCGACTCTGTGTTTTAGCTTTTTGTTTTTGAGATCCAATGAGATAAGCTGTTCAAATAAAATATACTTTTTCTCATGCTCCCATGTAGTGCCGAGGGTAAAAATGCAAATTCTGCAACTACAAAACCGTTCCTTAATAGTGGTTGGAATGCTAATTGCCTCGACTTCCCACCTGGTGTCTGTCCATTTGCACAGCAGCAGAAATAAATTCACAATTGTAACAGCCTCTTAATGAGGCTGGTTAATATCCTGGAAGTGTCATTGACTTGAAGTAAAACTGTGATGAAAATATGTTCCCTTTATTTATGTATTCATTTTTTTGTGGTGTATTAAGTTTGAAACGGGTTTATTATTTTTGCTTCTATTTTGCAATGCACTGCCCTGCATGAGAGAGATTTGGAAAAAGAAAAGTCATTATTAGAGGTATTATAAAAATATCGAAACATTAATAACCTCAAACCAGTGACTGTTATCTTTAGAGAGACACATGTTTGATGAAGCTCTTATTTTTACATATACTTCCTGGTGTGTCTCGGAAGTATTCCATAGGGAAAACATGCATTATTTTTTTTCACCAATAGTTCATGTTAATATTCCCCACTCCCATCGTTGAAGTAATCAGTGCAGCCCACTATAACTGTGACAACAGGTTAAGGAGGGGCGTGGAGGAGAAAAGCGCCATCTGTGCCAGAGAAAATGAAAGCAGCATGGGGTGTATGTGCTGCCCTCTAGTCAGTCAAATATGCTTGTTATCAAAGTGTGCGTATGTGCGGGTTTCAGCACAGCAGGAGAGGAATGTAGTCATAGCTGTAAAGTGGGTGTGAAAACAGCCATGTTCAATGACCTCCAGGACGACCTCGCCACCCCTCCTCTCCAAGCTTGTTGATAGTGTCCTGTCTGTGTGTGTGTTGCCAAAATGCTTGAGGAAAGTGTGTACAATGGTTGTGAGTGGGATTGAAATCTGTGCACGGTGTGTGTGATTGTTGACGGCAGCAACAGAATACCCCCTGAGTTTACACAGGCCTGGGGGAAGAGGTCAAGGGGATTATCTTAAAATATTAGCCCACCTCTGACCCCATCCATTCTCCCTCTCCATCTTTGAAGGCAGACGGCACCTGTTGAGCAAAAGCAAAGTAGATGTCGAACTTCTATCTTGTTCACTTTTGAGGTTATGTTTCATAAAATTTATAAAGCAGTGTTCTGCACATACGATACTGCAAAATCTTAACAGCTTGATTTAATGTGAGAAATTACACAAAACATGGGGAGAGTCACTATGTATGTTCTCATTGCTCTTGCAGTATGTGTGGTGTACTCAAACTAACAGCTTGATTTAATGTGAGAAATTACACAAAACATGGGGAGAGTCACTACAGTATGTATGTTCTCACTGCTCTTGCAGTATGTGTGGTGTACTCAAACTAATCAATGCCACACACCAACCACTTAAATATTGTATCAATATGGTCAACACCCCTTGCATTTCTGCAGATATTTAAGTATATATTTTCATGGGACAACACTGACAAAATGACACTTTGACACAATGAAAAGTAGTTTGTGTGCAGCTTATATAATAGAATTAACTTATTTTCCCCTCAAAATAACTCAAAATATAGTCATTAATATCTAAACCCCTGGCAACACAAGTGAGTACACCCCTTAGAAACTACGTACAGCCCTAAACGTCCAAATAGAGTACTGGTTGTCATTTTCCCTCCAAAATGACATGTGACTCGTGACAGGAATGCTGTCAGCATTGCTGCAGAGATTGAAGAGGTGGGGGGTCAGCCTGTTAGTGCTCAGACCATACGCCGCACTCTGCATCAAATCGGTGTGCATGGCTGTCACCCTAGGAGGAAGCCTCTTCTGAAGACGGTACACAAACACTCAAATATCTGCAGAAATGCGAGGGGTGTACTCACTTTTGTGATACACTGTAGCTGTCACAGTACCCAGACGGACGCGAGAAGCAGCATGGTGTCACAAGGCATACAGACTGCTAGAAAAAAGAAGAAAATCGAGGGCAATTTCTCAAAACTTAAATACACTAGTATGTGCTTGTGTTCCTAGGAAGTACATTCTTGTCGAGAACATGAAAAGTACGGACTTGGCAAAAACACGCAAGTATGAGAGCACGAGGAGTGGTTGGTTTGAGTCTTGCAACAGCTGAGTACTTGAGGATGACACCACAGTCCGTCTACAGCTTTTTTTTTTTTCAAGAAATGTTGGAGCACAATTGTGTTTTTTGGATGTTTAAAATCTTTCACCTTCAGAATACAGTATACTGTAAGTACAAGCACTGTATATACTTTTTTTTTTTTAGCCTGAAGTTAAGGTGGAAATGTGCCTATCGACCTATTTTTGAAGCTATACCTTTCAAAAAATAAACCAGCATTACAGCATTACAGTTTGGAGGAAATTACATTTAACTTCACGTTAATAGACCTCCTGCATACAAGTAGATCCGCAAATCCATACAGTATGAATTCATATGATGGGTATTTTTTGTTTGTGATTCGGGGCTGCAGCTCTTTTCGTAAAATTTAACAAATTCTGCTGGGGAGCGCTGGTCTTGATTTAAGTCGATGACAGATGCAGACTCAAACTTGGATTTGGTCCAGGCTGAGTCAGCGATCCCAGCTGGTCGCCACTGCGGGGCGTCTCAATGCTGGAGCTGTGCCTGACCCCCAGAACTCTCCCCAACCATTCACACAAGCACACACATTTACAATGCAGAATTACAGAGACATTATTTACAGTTGGGCTATATATAGTTATTTTAATGTTTGGTGATAAAGTACATTCAATTCTTTAGTTGCTGTCGGTAAAAAAACAGATTATTTGCAATGTGGCCTATTTGTACATGGCCTATGTTGTTGAAGTTTTTGTATGAATCTAAGTTTATTAAATTTACAGGAGTGAGTGGTGGGGAAAATCCTTGATATAAAAAACAGGCAGAATACACTCACAGGACACTTTTCTAATATGAGATACAAAAAAGAACTGCGTCAAAACTGCTATGACAAAGATCATGAGGCTCAGTTTTGATTGACACTGTCAAGGAGGTATTCATTTAGCAATAAGTTTACTATGTGGTTGTAGTTTGCAGTGTTTTAGAAGTGCACTACATTTATTTTCCACTCATGTAACTCAATAAGCAAAGGAAAATATTGCAATGACCTCACTCTACATTTAACGTAATCTAATAATATCCATTTTGTGTGTCGTGTCCCAAAAATCTGGCATTTGATTTTGAACGTGATTTGTTTAACAAAAAAGAAACACTCAGTTTGACTCAAAATTATTCACCGGCCACTGCAAATCATGTTTATATACAAAGGTTGCTCAACAATTTTCACGAGAGTAGCTTTTAGTCTTTGAAAGTTTGCATCTATCATAAATGTGTGCAGTACTGCAAACAAATGCACTTTAAATCAAGGAATGCATAATTTGGAGTAGAAGAAAAAGTGCATTTCCAGCTATTGTTTAACAAGGGACATACATTTTTTAATCCATTGTGTATACTGCGAATCCTCACCAGGGCTGCTCTCCTTAAAACAAAAATTTCGGATAGGAAATACCCAGTTTGTTTTTGCACTTTCATAGTTGTATAAGGCGGAAAACACTCAGGTGACTTGAAGTTCAGCTCTGAGACTCCCGATTTGGCCAACTTTCAAAATTGTCCGATATGCATGTGTGATACATTATTGGAAAGCTTAAAATCTAAATTTTCTGGGGGAAGAAAAATTTTGAACAGGAGGGCATTTTTTTTTTTTTTTTTTTAAATGTTTTTTAAACAGCAAAACCCTATATGGAGGTGAGAGCATGTGAGAGCAGAATTACAGATGCCATGACTTTAACGAGATATTATCGCTTACCTCGTTTCGATCCAAAAACTCCATGAATCACCAAGTGTCAATACACAGCTGTGAATGGTTACAGCTGGATTTTTTGGGGGATTTTATGGGTGAAACATGGTCATATAATAAGGTTCGCGATGCAGTGGTCGAGATTTTCTTTTTCATAAATTTTCCCTTTTAAACGTTTTTTTTTCTCAATTTTTCTTTGTTTGGATCGATTATTGATCATCTGACATATCGGAGAAAGTGCGACAGTAACAAAAAAAAAAAACACACAAAAAAAAAAACACAATTAAGTGATATTTATGAGGTAGATATCCGGGACTTTTTTACAGACGCATTTTTTTGTTTAAAAGTTTAAAAAATTAGAGTGAATAATTTTTTAAAGTCGCTTTAAAAAAAAAAAAAATAAATAAAATAAATAAAATAAAATAAAATAAAACGAAATGTCAGACATCAATTAATGATTCTAAGCTAAAACCACAGACATTTTGAATAATAAATATGATTAATTACCTTAGTTTTATGGCTGGGTTGAAACAAAAGCGGGTGTGCGACGTGTGTAAACGGGGGTTTTCAGGGTAAAACGGACACATTAAAAATAGTTTGGGGGCTTAATGCACCATGAATCTGCTATGGCATCATATAAACATATTGTTCTATCAAACACAACAGTTGTTTTGGCGTAAAATACAACAGTTTCTTTTAAAGAGGAGCGCAAGAGCAGAAACTGCTTTTTCAGTCTTGTTTGTGTTTTCCGCCATACTGGTGTTGTATTTTTCTTTCCCCCGCCTATCAGTACATAATGCTGGCATAGATAGAAGACGATATACTCGTACATGCCTTTCCACTTGTCCCATTAGAGTTTGTCACAGCAAGTTACCTTTATGGTTCATTATTACTGGACACACTTTTTAATACTTCTCACCCTTCAGACACATCAGACCTTTTTTTCCCTCCTGGCTTGCAGTGGCTGGGCATAGGCGTGCTGGCTGGGAATCAAAGTACTGTAGTAGTGGAGTGTTTCCTTATTATTGAGGCATGGCATCCACTCGAAAGAAAAATCTCATGGAACCCAACAACAACAACAAAGACCAAAATAATGAGAATCTGGTCGAAATTTACAAATAAACTGATTAAATCCATCTATAATTTGACTCTCGAATTAAACAGAAAGCTGATTTACATGCAGGGGCATACTGTCATGTTTTGCATTTTATGAATGGCAACAGGTGGATACACATTTTTTATTGCACCTTCTGCCGTCTAATGGGAGTGAATTTATTTCTTCTGTTTGTCACATATCATGTGTTTAGATGTGTTTCAGATTAATTTACTAATTATTACTGCTACTAATAATAAATAATTAACCATTAACTAATGCGCTCTCATTGCATATTGTGTGGAGATGCTGCCCCAGAGCGCCAAATGACTCACTCTCACTTTCTTAGCTTCATATAAATGAACAAAAGTCACTGCGGGATCAGTATCTGAAGAAAGAAAAATGAAAACCCGTTTGGTTTAGTCGGTTGCTTGATTTATTTTTGTATTTGATTGCCTTTTAATAGTTACTAGTCATTTATTTGTTTTATATTCCAAAGACATCTCAGTATAACACGAATAAGAAACAACTTGTACCACTCTGTAATTGAATTACTGTAGTTGGGTTTGCGGAGAGGCGCGGTGTGCAGAGAAGGAAAAGCTTGTAGGAGAAGGGGGATGTATTGGTGGGCTGGACTAAGGAACGTGAGCCAATGGCAGCGCAGTAAAGCAAAGCCACTCGCTCAGTCGGCATCTGAAGCTGCTGGACGCTGCGCGCACTCTCCCGAGGCTACCCTAACACACACATCGATACTCCAAATACATCCACGCACGCACGGACCGATACGCATACACACCCATGAAGAAGGGCCACGCGCGTATGGCATTTCGTTTAGCTTTCCCACGCCTTTTTGCAACATGGCTTCTCTATTAAGAGGACACGGCGGGATGCGCACCTAAACAAGTGTCTCCTCTAGACTCAAGCTCCTTAAATCGGACATCGAAACAGACCAGAGGAGATACAGCGCTTTTTTTCTCTCTTGTCACTTGGATTGATTGATCTAGTCTACAAGCTTCCCCGCCCTTACCGTCTGCGAAGTGCCAAAAGTTGTGTGGACTACATGGATTTCTGAAGTGGCCGTCCCTCTCTCCCGCTTTTTATTGTGTGTAACTGACTCGTCCCCAAAGCACCCAAGGGTGCGCTCCTCGTCATTCACCTTGTTGACGCACCCCTGAAGATTCAACGAGAGAAAGGGAGGGGGGGACATATATCCCCAGCTCCGAGGGACATACGCCACATTGGACCGATCTGAACAGAGCGCCCGTTTCCAGCGAGCGTCGTGAATGAGACCCCCTCACCTGCCGCCACACCAACCAGGAGGAATACGTGGCCAACTTTTGCCGTAGTGATGCTGCAAGTGGAAATGATCCTCGCCGTCTGCCTGCTGCTGTGGATGTGTGTTTTTAGCCAAGAGCCCAGTTCCAAAGTGGTGGCCGACCGCTACGCCGTCTTCTGGAACCGGACCAACGCCAAGTAAGTTGCCGCCTACCCGGCCGCGGCACCGGGCGAGACTCGCTCCGGCTCGCTCAGTGATGGGGCGAGCAGGGCGGGTTCGAGAAATTATCTCTCTGCGGTGTGCTTTTATAGTGGACACTCGTGACATCCAGGTGCCAACATCTTGGCAATTTGACGTTAAAGCCGGTCGAGCTGATCCAGACCGAGATACGGGGCTTATGCGTCTATGTTCTGAACCTCATTATAACAAGACACGACATCTAATTTATAAATTCAAAAATTAATACCCCCAAATTGCAATTGCATAGACCCGGGGACTCGCTTTATTTTGGGAGGAAAAAAAAATCAGTATTATTTCTACCAAAAAAAAAAAAAAAAAAAAAAAATCATATTCTTAAAAAAAAGAAGAAAAAAAAGAGATAGAATATTTGTTCTGAAACAAAAACAATTCTTAATTTTACTCAATTAATTTTCTTTCCATCTGAATGGTGGCAATTTACATTCAATTAAAACCATGTATCATGAACATGTGCCCTTTTCCCACCTTGCAATTTGTAGTTTATACAAATGAGTTGATTTTGGGGGAAAAACGCATATATTCCTATATATATATATATTCATGGTGCAAAACACAACCCATTTTTGGAATCCCAACAGAAAACTTTCAGAACTTTTGTTCTACAACTTGGTGTTTAAATCTCTTAACATAAAAATATTTTTAACATGCACACATTAATCCCACTGCCTGTAAGAATAAAGCCATGTTTTCCCCAATTTTCCAAATAGAAGAAAGATTTTTTTGAAACTCAGAGAGGAGAGACGCAAAAGTTTTGTATGGTGAGACTTTTCTATCGAGCCAGTCGTGTTGAACGTATACTCTATAGGCACTTTCTGGGGTTCTACTGAGCAGCTTTGTCTCATACTTGATAAATGGAAACATTTCCAGTAGAGAGCGTTTTTCACTCAACTGTTGAATGTTAAGGAATATTTGTTGAGAAAAAAAATCATTAAATTACCTGACATAACTCATATTTTTTGTGACATTTATCAAATGATTTCCTGTATTATTGCTCTTGAAGTTTGGAAAGATGAGGGTCATTTCTTGGAGCAGTTTAGTGGTCAAGTTTATAAAGTCCAACGGCGTGTGTAGATCTTGTCAATGATATTCCTCATGCTTGACGACGGATTGTGGTCTCTAAGCTGACTTGGCACTATTTATTTTATTTTTCTCTGACTGTAATTTTGAACTTGATTCCTGCTGTTGATAGACACCTTTTCAAGGGACTATATTTTGTTTTCTCCCCTTACTTCGGCGAGAAAGTTTTGACTCGACTGGACGCTCTGTTAACTTGATTTTTTCCAGATGTGCGGACAGGTTTTCCCACTTTCAGCTCATAAGACCAATTTGAAGAAAAAGTCGCTAACATCAAGAGGAAAAGGAATATGAGATGTTTGCACCAGACTAGTTCATGTTTTTCTTCGGTTCGGCGAGGTACTAAAGCCTGCGTCTTACCTCGAGGAAGGAAACAGTTTTCTATTTTTTAATTTTTTTTGAATAAGAGCTTGTAAGGTAACTTATACCGAGCGGCCCATATGCATGTTTACTCAGTTTGTTTGACTCTCGATACCCATATAATGTGAATTACTCCCTAGGCAAACTTTTTCTAATAGTCATAAGTCTACTCACAAAAATCTAACCTTTGCGTGTAGTTAAAGCTGCTCCTGCTTTTTGTTCCTAAAGCCCTTCCGATCATTTACGGTGTCAGCTCGGCGCATGGAAAAGTGATCCTGTCTGACCGGGAGACCAATCTAATGAAGCGAGGTGACCTAATTGATCTAGCAGGTGACTTAAAAAGTGTAAAGCTGACATCATTTCAGGCTAACTCTTGGAGATTAAGTTGTTTAGTCGCCATTCGTTTTTCCATCTGACAAAGCCACAGATTCTCCCGGCTGGAAAATGACTACTTTAAGGGAATTAATCACCCCAAATGTGTTTGATTTGTCCCAACATCTCTTTGGTTTCTGATTTATGAAGTCTGTGTTGGACATTTTGCGTTTTCATGTGTCATATTGTGCTCCAACTTTATCACCAGGGTTAAAGCCACACAGTCTTCACAAAGTGATTTTATATACCCACTGACTGCCGAAGTTTATGTTTAAAATAGGCTGATCCATTCAACACACAAATGTAAATTAGACTATTACAAAAACTTGTCAAGAATATCCCTACTGTGGCTAGTCACACTGGAGCCTTTATCTATGCACTTTTTAAAAAGAACAGGTTTGACCTAAAAATTTTGAAATGCAAAGGATATGAAACAAACATCTAACATACGGACGATAAAACAGAAAAAAAAATGTTAATACTTTTGTAAGAAATAAAGAAAAACATTACCAGTTGCTATGTTTTCTGAATGGCCATGAAACGCCTATGAGATGAGTTGGGCTCCAATAAAGAATTTAAACACTCTGATGGGTTCTGTTGCAATGGGTGGTGGTGTTGGTTTCACGAATTGGGAGCCTTATTTGTTTTATCTCGAGATTTTAAAAATAGTATGCCGCTTTAATTTTCTTCATCATATTTTTCATCATTGCTTTAGTTGGTAATCAAATTGAGGGGATTTCCAGACTGTTTGCTTGGCTTCAATCCATCTTTGTCTCACAATTCCACTTTAGGACCAATAACTTGAAAACAGCTTGACTAACTTCACTTTGTAGTTGATTCACTTCTCGATCTGTCTTTCTTTTACCTTCATTTAGTATTCTTGCCAATAGAGGAGTGTTTGGAGAAGTCTTAATACGTGTCCTTACAGGGTTCATTCAGCTTGAAACGTCTTACAAATAAAGGGACATTTCTCTCGGGCAGTGTCTGCCCTCTGCGATTCAGCCGGCTGCCTTTCCTTGTGAGTATTTATTCTAATGAGAGGACAGACTAGTGCCCTTTCTTCTCCAACATGTTCCTCTAAGCCTTCCTCCCTTGTTGCCTCTTTCTCAGTCTGTATCTCCTTGTCCGGTCCTGGAACATGAATGAATAAAATTAAATATTTCAGGAGTCTCTCAGAGGTCAGACTGACTCCAGTAAGTCAGTCGACAGGACGTAGAAAGTTTGCGACTCTCCACGACAGTGTGATTTACGACCATTAGCGCAGTCGTGACCGGGCAATTGCGCGTGGTGATTTTTAAGTTTCTATCTGTATTTTACGGCTCACTTTTTATATTAGCATATAGTCTGGAAACATGATAACAACTTGGTGCTGCAGTCCTATACATTTCATATATGAATAATAAAAGTACATCCTGGAAAAGTACAAACTGTACATTGCATGTTTCTATACATTGGAGCTATAATGACTAACAAAAACACAGGGCACAATGCCTTTTTTTTTTTTTTTTTTGTGGAGCACTTATATTTTTTGGGATTAATATTTACATTTTGGCATTTTCGCTATTGGGTCAATGTGAAATGCCAAATCGGTGAGTGCGTGGAAGGTGTATTGAGTAAAAAGTTGGTGGTAATGTAATGGAATCGTGAGTTTTCTGAGTTTTGCCGACTAGAAAAAAATTGGCAGAAGAATTATAATTTACACAGTGCTTTAGATTGTAACTAAAAGTTATTTTAGCTATTTAACTAACTATACTATATAATAAATTTTGAGATGTTTTTCTTTGTTTGTAATTTTTAATATGAATTTGATCAAAGCTGGATATAACAATCAATTACATGGTCGGTAAGAATGCTATGTTCAGAAATGATTAATGATGACTGCTGTTAGAAGCAATTGAGTCAAAATGGTGTGCGTTATATGATCTTAACAATTTACTGTCATCGCCGTAGCATTTTTGTATTGTTACCAAACATTTACAATAATGTTAATCTGTTGGCGTTGCTTTCGATTATTTTTGAAATAAAAACATAAATGTGCAAAAACATAATTTAATCACTATTTCTAATAACTGATCAACCGATCAATATTTTCCAGTAAAGTATAAAATGAATTAAAGATTATAATGACTCAATGACATGAAGTCCAAAAAAACAAAAACAAAAACAAAACAACAACACAAAAACCCCAAACATCAACGAAGTACCTGAAAGATAGCAGTGCTAATTCACTCCACACATTGCTTACAAAAATGAAAACATAACATGCAAATTGATTTCCATGGTATCAAATGTTTCATAATGATTTTTTTTTTCTGGCTCTGGTTATTTCTTCAAAATTTGCTTAGCACGTGAAGAGGCATTTTCCGTGAAAAGTAATCCAATTAAGAAAACAACATGACCAGCAGAATCTAAAAGTTGTTAAATGTAACAGTTCAAGTCAATGCTTCAACATATATTGTTGGGAATTTGATTGCTCGAAAAATGGCAAGACACCAGGCGGCAACAAAAAAAGTACCGTATTTTTCAGACTATAAGTCGCAGTTTTTTTCATAGTTTGGCTAGGGGTGCAACTTATACTCTGGAGCGACTTATGTGTGAAATTATTAACACATTATTATATTACGTCACATGTTATTTTGGTGTTTTGGAGTCTTACTGATGGTTTGATAAACTTGTTAGCATGTTCTTTATGCTATACTTATCTGAATAACTCTTAATAGCTATGTTACGTAAACATACCGGCCACGTTCGCATTTCATTGTTCATTCATCATGTAACATTATCACACTGTACACTTATTCGGCATGTTGTTTTCAATTGTATTTCTTATTATAAATTGCCTTTCAAGATGACATACCTGTTCTATGTGTTGGATTTTATCAAGTAAATTTCCCCCCAAAATGTGACTTATAGTCCAGTGCGACTTTATTATTTTTTTCCCTCTTCATTGTGCATTTTTGGGCTGGTGCGATATACTCAGGTGCGACTTATAGTCCGAAAAATACGGTAAATAAAAAAGTAGAATCTCTGCCAATGGTGGAAATTGATTTCACACCAGAGACGCTATGTTTTCCCTCGTATCCCATATGAAATTAGTCAGAGACGAATAACGTTAGTCATGAAAAAAAAAAAGTATTTTAACAGTCTTTTTCAGTTTTTTACAATACATCGGAAAAAAATCAGCATCTCATAGATTTTTAGTTAAACTACAGCAGAGCAACTTGTTGTCAGAAGAGAACGTGCAATGTTATGGCCCCCCTCACTCCTTGCTGTCATTTCAGTTTTCCCCTTTTGTCTGTGCTTGAATTTTGTGTTTTGCTGGAAGCAAGTGAGCCATATAGGGCTTGTTTCCTAGATAAATAGACTCATGTCAACTCTCTCCATTGGGTTTCTGGTTGCGCACTGATGGGGAATGTAACTGTCCATGTGGGCTTGTAAGGACCCCGTGGATATTGATAGAATATTATTGTCATTAAGTATTACTGTCATTTTTAAATCAAGTAGCCTTTGATTACATGAATGAGTAAGCTTTTTAGCAGATACGAATATGCTGATCCTTTAGTGGAGTGTTTTATTTTTGTTGTTGTTTGTTTTTATTTAGCATTTCCTAACTCTCTCACTGCACTCTTTTCCTCTGTCCAAGGACTAGTTAGTTCTCACTAATGACCCCCTGCTTGGTAGTCTTTCTTTCGCCTGCGGGATCGACAACGACAAGCTCTGGCGAGAGCTGCGAGCTCCAAAAGTGGAGGTGACACAGTGTGCGAGAAGCAGGAGGCAGAAAAACAGAAACAATGTTTGCGAGGAGGCATGATTTAAATGAGAAATAGTTTTTTTCTTGGTTTGGTCAAGGTTTAGATGTCACAATGTGTTTTCTCAACAGACCTGTAAATGCACTTTCCATTTAGATTAGATATTTTTCCTTTTAAACAAGAAATTGAGGGCAGCAAGCAGCAGTCAATGTGCAGTCAATGTGCTTGGCAAAGCAGCTGCTCTTTCGGCGCGTGGCGGCAGAGAAGAGCGAGGACTTTTTGGCCGTGACCCTTGTGGAGCTGCTACAGTGCACACTGAAATACTATTGTCGGTGAAGGATTTGTAACCTTGCTCAAATAAAAGCAGCTTGCAATTTTACAGCGAAAATTCCGCCTTCCCTATACTGATATTTTTGATAACATTTTCTGAGGGGCATTTGTTTAATAAGTAACATAATTTTGTTAGCCTGATAGCATAATTTTCCAAAGTAAAGTAACACTTCAAATGAAATGCTAGCATGTTGTATTTAGAAAAAAAAAAAATTGTATCGGTATTGCGACAGTAAGTTAAAAAATATGTCAACAAATATCTTTTTAGAGAATTGATATTAAGAACATTTTTACTATTTTTTTCCCCCTCGTAAATTAAGCTAAATTGTTATTTATCTAATAATATGTGGGTTTGTTCTACACTCCTGCAGACTACTATCACTGCTCTGAAATTGTCAGTACAAATTGCGCACAGTGGAGATGTTCTTGTGACTTGTTGCTGATGTGCTTAACTCATTCACTGCCGGACATCGTGTCACGAGACATCCCCTTCTTTCAAGCTCCACAGAATATTGTATTCAATGGCTACATGAACACAGATATTACAAAAAGAAAGATAAGCATCCCAGCTTTCATCATAAAAAAAAAAAAAAAAAAAAAAAAAAAGGAGAAACAGTCTTTTTCGTTCTTTAGTTATAAGCAGTCGAACATAAAAAAAAAAAAAAAAAACGTGATTGCACGTCCTTGGTAGTGAATGAGTTAAAAAAAATCATTTCATAATTTCGACATTAAATCTTTACATTTAAGTGCTGATTCTTCTGAAGTGTTGCTGAAGTGCTTAAAAATTCCATATAATAATTTTGACATTAAATCTTGACATTTATATGCAGATCTGCACACCTTTTTTAAGAATATGTGGACACTGATTTATGTGTTCCTCAAATTCCTCAATAAATATAAAGAAATGCAGCAGATGGACATTGGAAGCTTTATATTTTACTGACTGTCATTGTAGTTTTGTTTGTAAATGCAGACCTTCTGTATCTGTCCTCATTAGATGGTGAAAGTGTATTTAATGTTGTCTCTGCTGAGTATCTAACACATGTCATCCAGAACCTGGCTAAATATCCTTGTTTTAAGAGCCCTTTTCATCCGGATGGGATGTCATATTAAACTAAAAAAATATGGGCGGCATTTAATGGAGGCAGGCTCATTTCACTTTCAGGTTCCCTCCTCCTTTGACTCGGACCCAGATCTTAATGCCCCGGTTTTTGTTTTCACAGTAATCGCTTCGAGGTCAGATGGAGTGCTGAAACGCTGCTATCAGAGGAGCAATCTGTCTTGCATTGAACCCTTTTGGAAAGAACTTGGAAGCGTTGCTAAGAATTAACCGGCTCATGCAGCAGCCTCGACAATTTTCTTTGGCTGCTAGTCACTTAGTTTAGCTTCTTCCCTCTTTTGCTTCGCCGACTGACACAAGTTATCCATAAAACATCAAGGATGTACAAAGTGCTTACTTAGTTATTGTTTTCTTAAGTTGATTTGCTGCTTTGAGTATATCCACTTCAACCATTGTTTCAACTCTGAAATGGTTTTGAAAAGCTCAGTCAATATTAGTAAAATACTTGAAGAAAAAAAAAAATGTCACCCCTTACTGTAACTTTGCCAAACATCGATTCTATCCAGATTGATTTAATAAACAGTTGCTGATAGTTATTTAAATGATAAAAACGAAAATAGCATTCCAGCAACCTAGTTGTCGTCAAATGTAAAAATGGCACTACTGTATCCTTGTTGGGGCTCATCTGCTCTGCAAGATGGTGGCCCAGAAGCAGCTGTTCCTGCAGTAATGCTTGGTTGAGCTATCATCCCTGACCAGAGTGTGGTGCTGCTGAGAGAGGACCTCTTTTCTTAAACCCTCATGCTTCATGTGGACAGTTTTAAATCCATTTGCAGATTTTAACCAGCTCTTTCCGCTACGGGTGATTTGACCTTGTTAAATTCATTTATTGTCTGACTTCCATCAGCTTTAAAGGAACCACACCCGCTCGCTCGTAAAAGGCCAAAACGACTAATGGATTCCATTTTTTTTTTTTTTTTTTTGTGCTTTCTGTCACATCCAGCTGGAAAATGTGAGGAGAGCTACTGAGATTGACGTTTTTTTAAGACCAGATTTATTTTCCACAGATAATTCCCGTCATGGTTGCCTGCATTCGGACCTTTCTGCACCATTTTCCTTATTTAACTCGGGGGTCTGCGGGGGGAGTAGTGACTGGATGTTTTTCTAGCTGGGCCACGGTGTGGAGAATAGATCCCAGAAGGGAACACATCTCCAGCTTGTGAATAAAGTCCTAATTGATGGGTTTCAGCCGGGTTGTAAATGATTCGTGAGCTTATGCGTCCTGACCGGCTGGGAAACAGTCAGCCGGCATGCTTTTATGTGGTCCTTTTAGAATGGGAACACAATCTTCTTGTCGGGGGTTTTAAGTTACAGAGATCTAATGTTTTGTTAAATTGAGAATCTTGGCATGGGCAGTTTGTCTTTGCCTTATGAACTAAAAAACAAAGGTGAATCAATATTAGTGAGAATAAATTGTCATTATGATATAGTCTTCCAAGCATGTTGCATGAAGGCATTTATTGTTTTCTCTTTTGACCAGATCTGTCTGTACTTGTGGTACCAAACAATGATAGTTTTCATTAATTCATTTTATGTACCGCTTATCCTCACAAGGGTTAAGGGGGTGCTGAAGCCAATCCAAGCTAACTATAGGCAGGAGGGGGTATCCACCCTGAAATGGTGTCAGCCAATTGAAGGGGAATGCTATAATAATCAATCAATAACCAATAGAGTTCTACATTTTCTAGATAATTAAAAAGTATGTTAATTCTTTTAAGAAACTGAAAAAGCATGTTCATCAAACAAGTAACAGTAGTTAAACCAACTTCACTTCTTCTTGGCCAAAAATAATCTTGCTGCAATTGCCTGCTTGAGTAGAGAAAACTACAAGCAGCCAATGTTGCCCCCACCACCTCCATCACCAGAGCTGAGCCGTTCTGCTGAAAGGCAGCCATTGTTCCGTTCTCCCCGTCCACTTTACATGGGCTGAAAGTAATGCATGCACTTTAAATAGAGGCCGAAAGAGAGAGCGAAGGCAGGGGAGAGAGGGAGAATGGAGTGAATGGTGAACAGAAACCGAGAGCTGGAGTTGTAGTACTCTTTTTGGATGAGGAAAAAAAAGATGGGAGGACATGAGTAAAGTCAACGCCAGACATGAGGGGGAGACGCTTGTAGTAGCAGGGGGTGAGAAGGCCAGCTTGAATGGAGAGGAGATGGGAGAGAGGTGGCAGCTTCCCTCATTTGCAACCAATCGTATCCATCCTCCCTCCGCTTCCATCCTTGTCTGTCCTTGGCAAGATTTAAAGATGCATGTCTGTAGCTGCCTCCCTCGTGGTGACAGAGGTTGGAGGACTATGCGGTGGTCCCTCAGGGGAGGAGACTCGGGTTCCTCACCCACTGGAGATGTCGTCTTTGTCGTTAGTGACCCTGGGGTTATTTTCTGCAGAAACAGGATTAAGCCTCCTAAGGTTCAGTCCCCTAGCTTTGTTACCTTCACACATGCCGTATGCTTATTAGGGAACGAGGGGGAACAGTGCTGCGGTACTATAGTTGCATCTTGGTTTGCAGCCACTGTGACACATTGCATTGTGCCCTTGTGTTTGCCTCTAAAACACATATATCACAGTGTGTGTAATGTAGCTCCTTAATAGATGGCTTCATGCCAAAACACTATATATTTAAATAATCTGGCGAGACAGACCGGCGCAATAACTGAACTGTTTTTGTCCTCAAAAGAGTCTCTGCGAGTGAAGGTCATAAACAGACTTGTTACAGTCATCGTGATGAATAATGCGGCTAATTATGCATGGTTGTAATTCAAACAGTGTGTGTCTCTTTGGGAATGTCTTACTATCCTCTCTTTTGACGGCACTTTTCTTACATTTTGTTCTGACTGAATTTGTCTCCTGTTGAATTTTTGCGGTACGTTTCAGTTTGAATCTGTTTTAAAGGTATCTGACAGATAGTGTGTAAAAAACTATTTACAGTGGAATGGCTAAAGCCGAACGTGATAAAGCAGCACGGACGTTTTTAGTTGTAGTATTTTTGACCCAATTTGCCACAGGCCATTCCTCAGTCATTATTAATTTTCGTGTTTCGTGAAGTTGTGTGTATATGCAGTAGACATATGCCGATTACCGGTTTCAAGGTATACAGTGGTATGAAAACGTCACGGTTTCAAAACCGCAAACATTTTCTGCCGTACTGTCCCTACCGTATTGGCTGTTTTTATCTCCCAAAAATGTATGGAGAAATCCCTCGCTTGCAGCTGCAAGGCTCAACTCCCCATCGGTCGTTGCTCAGTGTCAGAGAGTCAGTTGTGCCTAACGATGGCTGGAGGAGGTGAAAACTCCTGAACTTTTTCCCCCATCAAAGAAAACAAAATTGCTGGTATGGGAATACTTCAGCTACAGAAAAGTTTCAGATGGCCACGGCTTAGAGGAGGAAGGCCAACCAACATGTAAAACATGTTTGCAGAGGGTAGCTGCCGAGCAGACAATACCTTCAATATGATTTCGCATTTATACAAAATTAAAGGTTAGTAAACACTGTCATGAATGTTTACCACAATTTACAAGAATTAACTCCAGCGTGTTTAGCGTGTCTATCGGTGGTAAAACGTGTTGTTTTTTTCTCTCTGGCAACTGTCTGTGATGAAAAAGAGAGTGTGCGTATAATGTAAACATGATACGAGTCAGACATGTTTTTTATGGAAGTTAATTCAATTATTTTTCTTCTTATGGTAATAATGTTGAGCTGTGGCTGTGGGTTTGGGCTCACGGAAAGGACTGCATTTATTTTAATTTTATTTAGGATATTTTTTTTTAGATATATTTTAACTTAACATTATACTTATGTTCCAATTTGCTAATATGTTTTGAAAAACAAAAATCCTGTTCAATAGATTTTTTTTTTTTTTTTAAACCCAGATTTCTCAAACAATTTAGAGCTGTAATTGTAATACTGTGATATTTTTGCTCAAGGTTATCATATCGTCAGAATCTCATACCGGCACATGCCTAATATGCAGTGGATTTTATTTCCAAGTAGAGTAAAATATGTTTTTTCTTCTTCTCACGGAGAGGGAAAATGACAGATTCGTGGTATGTGTGATGAATCCCATTTCCACCTTCTCCTCTCATCTGAGTCCTCCTCAGAATGGTCTGAACATCAGCCTTGCATAACTAAATATGACACCCCACTGAACACAAACTGAATAACCGTAAACATACACACATACGCACTCACGCACAAACACACCCACATCCCCACACATACTAGTTTGGTTCAGGAAGTGCACTTTATTATTTCTTCAGTGATATGTTCAAATTGCAAGAGACATTCTTTTTGTTTTACTTTTCCTGCTTGTTTATTCTCTGGCTGTGATTCAGTGAGCATCAAGCTGGAGAGTGCACCAGGCTTTGAACTGTGCCCTATCCCATGACTGCAGCCCAGGGTATTAACCCCGAGCCACTGAGAGGCTTAAAAAGCCATCAGCTCATTGTCCTGAGACACCCACATAAAAAAACCTTCCCCTAAAATTCTCCCCTGTCCTTCTCTTTTCCTCTTTCCCTGCTTTCTTCAGGATGTCTCAAGCTGGCTTCTGCTAGCATTCATATTAATCAGTTTTTAGGGTCTAATGAGATAAGTGAGACTTAAGTGGTGTCCCTAAAGTGGACTTAAGCCCTACAGATAAACAGATGTGATGAGTGCTACCTATGTTCACATCCTTGGGTGTGTATCACGCGCCAAAGTCTCTTGTTTAAAATCTTGCGATTTTGCTTTTTTTTTTTCTTTAACCAAAACAGCACTTAAAATATAACATTCTTCAGCGAATAAAAAAAAAAGAAAAAAAAGAAAAAAGAAAAGAAATAAATGTTGTTTAGGCTCATCTGTCAACATTAGTTAACTCGTGTCTGGAGATTGATTGGCGAAAGTGACAGCAACGTTTTATAATATTTATTTGCCAATGCTTCAGTTAGCTAGAGACACATTATTCCTAAATTACAGTAAATTGAGTGTTTAAAAAAAGAAGAGGACAAACTGTTGCTGTGATTTCACTTAACCCATACAATTTTCCTAGTTGTTATAATTTTTATTTTTTGCAAACTAATTATCTGGTAAAGGTGTTACTAAAGAAAGTGTTAAGAAACAATAAAATGTATTCCTTAACAGCAACAATTTAACAATTTTCCATGCTCCTTGTGTTTAAATCCTCTCTCCTCGCTCCGCCACAGTCCTGTAAAGATCCTGTCACGGTTCTGCCGAATATAGGCCATTTGGTTTCCTCCCGCTCTTTAGCTGCACATGCCATATTGCCAACACTCCTGCCTCAAGGATTACCATCTCCCTAACAGGACTGTCCTTGCCACTGGCTATGGTGGTCCTGCTGAGATGACCCAGCATGGCCACGGCCAAGCCTCAGTGTTGTGGCTGTGTGGTGCTACTTAACTCACATGCTGACTACCTCCTGTTACGCAGCCATTTTTCTCTCCCACCCCCAATCTTTTTTTCCTAAATAATCTTTGTTACTATCCAATTACTCCAAGCAAAGCCCCTTTATATGTGGATTACGAAATGGCACCAGAAATTGGCATATTGAATGTATGTTCATCAATTTTGAATAAATAAATATAAAAAAGCAACAGCAATTAAAGTCAATAAGAATTGTACACTTCTCAATTAAAGTGTATTTATGTATGTAATTAGAATTATTAAATGAAATGAATTAAATGTATAAATGTATATATCACTTAATTTTATACCCATATTTGTGTGTATATTTTAACTGTTACCAGACAATTATAGCATAAGGGAAAACATGGCAATACATTATCCTGCATGAGTGTACAGCAGAATTATTATTGCAACAGGAGTTCCTTGAAAATTCCATTTCACCTGCTGTTCAGTTCTTTTTGGATGACCAACATTCCAGTCAGGATTATAGAATAACATAGCAAACGGAAGCAGAAATACGAAGGATTGTTGGGGATTTTTGCCCCCCAAAAGTGACTTTGTGTTAAAGCTTTGAGATTGGAAAAAATGGGACCCTTAGGTGGTATCATTGTGGTTTTGTGAAACTGATTGTGAAGCCATTAACTATGATAAAACTAGAGATCACTAACAGATATTTGTAGTTTATATTTAAAAGTAGCGACATGGAAAATATCAGGGTTTATGTACAAACCAAGTATGCTTCATCAACAGGATGAGAACATACAATGAAAGGCAATTTATTAATTCTCTTGATATTGTTAGCACCAAAAGTGATGCGTTTTGTTTTTAGTTGAAATTTCAAATATTTAACTTTTTTTTGTTTTCTTTGTGTCCCAAAATCAATGACTTAACGGTAATGCACATGAGTTTACTATTTCTATTTTATTCATTTGTTTCCTTTTATCCCACTTGCTCTATGTGTAAATATTTTTCATCTTTAAAAAAACCAAACCAAACCAAACCAAACCAAACCAAACCAAACCAAACCAAACCAAAACAAAACAAAACAAAACAAAACAAAACAAAACAAAACAAAACAAAACAAAACAAAACAAAACAAAACAAAACAAAACAAAACAAAACAAAACAAAACAAAACAAAACAAAACAAAACAAAACAAAACAAAACAAAACACTTACCCCTCCCTGCTTACAAAGTTTTTTTTGCCTCTTTCTCCGATCTCTACTAAGAAGAACACAAATGAAAACCAGCTTTCTGCCCCCTGTACTTTCTTGTTGGAATAGACTGACAATTTTTAGATGTTTCAGTCACATTATTCTTAATGAGGCGCAGGGTTGTTGTTGTTATTAGCCCGTGGGAGAAGAGATGCATCCTATTTGTTGTTCTGGATCATAGAGGGGATATTTGCGGTCTGATGAAATATTCATTCATGTTTGTGGTGTCTGAACATTTGCAAATCTTTGCACGCTATACGTAGGTGGAGAATGAAGACCAAGTAGTCTTGTTTTGAGCATTATGGCAGCTTGTCTGTCTTTGTTGATTTTGTTAGTTGACTTAGATGAAAACTTCAGAGAGGTTTTTATTGGGCCTCTTGGAAACATGGATAGGATTCAGTCAGCAGGTCTGCAATAGCGTAAGAAATGAAGTTATTGACTACATTCACCTTTTCAATCCCTTTGGGAAGGAGCGCGAGTGAGAGAGAGCAAGAGAGATTCTGTACATTAAACTCAAGACACTGATGTACATTTGTGGTGTGAAGCCATCTTCCCTGTATCACTAGTAGGAGGAACATGGCACAGAGGCAGTTGAATTATTCACACTCATAATCGGCCTTTATGTCCTGCCTCCGAGCCTGGCCTCTCTGTTATTTTAGTGCATAATTGATAGTGCTCAGGAGTGGAAAAGTTAGAATAGCAGAAGTAATGCAAAGCGAAAGTGTAGTCAGGCAGCACAAGAAAGGAGGAGGGTGGGGTACTGATGGAGGTGGGCCTCTATAGGACTTTTTACACCGAGCCTGTGTCGGCCTTTGCCTTTGCGGGGCTTTAGCATTTGTAGAGCAGCCAGACGGGCAAAGGGGGGCGCAGAGACGGGGATAAAAGGGGGATAAGATGGGGATGAAAGAGGTGGGAGGGAGACGGAATCCAGAGTAACGAGGCCTGACGCTGAGCCGGCCTAGAATGCGGTCCATTTTGCCCCCAAAAGTAGCTGTATAGGACATAGCTGTGTGTGAAAACAACATTTAAGCCCAGTTGAATTTGACAGTGATTGGAAAAGTTTGTCGTTTTATTTACAAAGTAAACACACAATGGAGTCCTAGGCCCTTTCAGCAAGTTTTGTCACTACTTTTACTTGCTGGATGGTGCAGGTGAGTGGCATCAATAAAGAGCAACCTTGTAGGAAGAGCACTCAATGCCCTTGTGTGCTGATGTAAAGAGGGGTTAAGTAAGGATAAATTGAGTGAGATGACCTCTTACGTACACGACAAGAATGCATACACCTACAGTATCTTCAAATTCTAAGGTTTATATGTTTCTATATAATATAATACAACATATGGACAAAAGACTGCCACTGAATTAATCCATCAAAAATGAAGTTTAGACAGTAACTAATTGAAATAATTAACTTATTAACTCCTGTTGCGGGTGGAAGCTGTCCACTTTATTTTCTTTTTTGTTTTAAATTATTTTAAGTGCAATGACCAGCTTTCACAATGCTTTTCTAAATATGCTGTGTATTCTAAACCCCACTACCAGTTAGTTAAAATGACCCCTCCTTCCATGAACGCCTCAGGTGAAGCTGTTAACAAGACCTCAGGTGTAGTCTATTTAACACCTCTCTGACCCTTAACAAAGCCTGACTAACTGCCACGGAGCTCTGCCTTTTGTGTTCCGTAACAAAGCCTTTTAGCCTCTAATAACGGCACAGCACCGGTAGTGCAAAGTGAAACCCGAGATAGGGGCCACCACATCAGACAGTTGGTGGGAACTGTCTTATCCGCTTCACGAAACCAAACCAACACACAACAGGCGAGGATCATGTTAGGCAAAGTGACTTGCTTTGATGCGGGGATCGGATGGCGCCTGTCACAGGGAAGTAGAACAAGACCATGAATGCTTCCCATCTTTTACAGAACTGTTGAAGTACAAGGGTAGGATAATACAGGGAGTGTGCAGTATAATGTACCCAGACAAAGATGATGAGTATCATGTTACGGACCTTTTATGAGCATGTCCTGATTTTGAAAAAAATATTTGTTTCCTTTTTGATAATCACTGGGAAAGTAATTTATTCGTCAGTGTTCGAATTTTCTAGCAGTGTTGAAATGCTTCATGTTGAGCATTCATCACAAAAAGGATTGATTGATAATGTTAAAATTTGTTAAAACCATAGCGAATTAAAATTAAATTACATTTCTTTTCTTTTTTTCTTCCTTTTTTTTTTTTTTTTTTTTTTTTTTTAAACCAGTGATTCACAACACTGTATGATTCTGACCGACAATAAGGAAGTTCATTATGGAAAGTGTGTGTCTAGTTACATCTGGCAGTAATGTAACACAGCATTTCAGGGAAAAAAAAAAAAAAAACAATCCCGATGGTCAAACACTGCATGATACTGGCAGTGTGATGGTCTGGGGCTGCTTTGCCTCTTCATGGCCTAGATGGCTTTGAGATATAAGAAACCATTGGGAGTATAGCTTTCCAGCTGGTATTGCAGGCATCACAGGATCACATAGATGGACGGTGGTGATGATGATTATGCACCCACCTCTGTGTTGCTGCTAAGAGTTGCCCAACCAATACGAGGTAATAGGTTAAGGCAATTACTATTTCACACAGGGCCAGGCAGTTTTGAAGCGTTAGTCACCAAAACCACCATTTAAAAGTAAACATTTATCAAATATACAGTATTTGTTTGACAATAATGTGGGGAAACTATGCAAAATACGAACTGGACAAGGGGGGGTGGGATACTTTTTTTCATGGCACTTATATATACAGTGGGGAGAACAAGTATTTGATACACTGCCAATGGAAAAACCCATTGACAGTGTATCAAATACTTGTTCTCCCCACTGTATTTCATATACCGGTATATTTCTATATATTGCCCTAAGTGTATTTCACTGGAGTTGCTCCAATATGGCTGTGAAGCGGGCGAATGGAAACATTAACAGCAATGTCTCACCAAGTCATAAAAGCAATTTACGAGTGCACTTAAGGCCTATACACCTACTGGAGCTGCCCTATAAAGATGTAGACAGAAGATTGCACCAAACTCCTTCCAATTACCCACATTTAGAAGTATTAAATGTGGATCGATAAGCGATAGAGGTCCTATTAATCTCGGATTTGCCCGTTCATTTCTAATTAAACTCTCCTTTTTCCTTTCAAATTTGCAGCGTTTTACAAGCTCACCATTGATTTGTGCTATTGTTCTCTTCCTGCGGGCTAAATGCGGCATTGAGTTGTTTTCCCTGTTGAGCTCCTCAATAGATGTTTTTAGCTTTTTTTAGGATCTACATTCAACACTTTTATTAGCTTATTCAGAGTGCGACAGCGACCTTGCAAGGATCATTATTGTGATTTTTCTATTTGCAAATGGAGGATAATTAAATTTTCCTAATAATTTTAATTAACTGAGCACCCTATTCTCAGCTCCTAAGTCAGCATTGCTTCTTGGAAACAATGCAGGCAGCCTCCTGTGAAATACAATTTTGGTTATCCGCTGTTTGGAGTACGCAACTACGCTTAGTTGAGCTGCTATGCTAATTTATTTACAGCATGAATCTGGGGCCGTTATTAGTGACGAGAGGTATGGATTCTGTTTCTAGGCAAACTCCATCAAATAAATACTGTGGGGGGGGGGGCTTTTTTAACCTGTTTGTGGACCTACAGTACCACAGCTACAACATGAATCCCAGAATGATACCAACTTGATGAGGCGACATGACCTTTAGCATGCTGACCAAACCTACGCTCATTCCAAGTATGTCTCTCAATTAATACGACATAAGAGCTTATTACTGTGCCACTAATTACATTGTATAGCAGCTAGATGAGCCGACTGCATTTAATTGCTTTACTTTTTTTTTTTGTGCATATTAAAACAGAGCTTTATACCAGCCATGCATTAACATAGACAAGCTATGCGCAACCAAAATGTGATTTCTCTCCTGTAATGAACCATCACATTTAAGGCCAATTTAGTGCAATTATCAGGCGTGAGTTTAATCAAGAAATGCCATTGCAGAAGCCTGCAGATGCCAATTAGTTTAACCACCACCAGCTGATGAATGATTGAGGACAATCAACTTTTTTTCATAATACAATTATCTTAACAAGTGTTATTTATAAGCATTTTTTTTTTCAAATGTCGACAGCGTTTAATAAATGTCATCACAAAACTCAGGGGCCTTTTACATGGTGACGCTCCTAGAATATGACAAATTTAATGTTTGCATTAACATAGTTCCGTCTTGGTTCCACCTCCATTCGAACGATGCCGCAATTTCGCGTGAAATTGATGTACAGTAGTATTCATACCAGGCCCTAGGTGGCAGTGCAGTTTTGCGAGGTGACGTGGTGATGCACTTCCTAGAAAATAACCGCCTTAGCTCGGTAGACAACATGCCCGCCCGCTGGAAGCAATAGCATCCACACGTTTTTTCTTCTGCTTCAAAAGGCACAAAAACACTAACATAAAATATATTTAAATTAAAAATATTATAGAAACAGTAAATTAAAGCTGACTTTCTGCTATGTTTGCTGTTTTGAATGTTTAGTAGCAGCGACTGCGCATGCCCAAAGTGACGTGTGCGAGTGCTGAGGTCATCGGAGCGAGAGTGTTCCATCCATTCCATATGGTTGTGGCGCAATCCCTGCAATAGAATCGTTCCGCTTTGGAGGCCGGAATCAAAAGTTACGTCTTTCCCTTCCGTTTTCGCCATCACCATGTAAAGTCAAGGCCATTCCGCAACACAATCGTTGTGTCTTGGTGTTGTAGCGTCACCATGTAAACAGCCCCTCAAATTAGCAGTTCAGTTTTTCAAAGTGTCAAATTCACCATCTACATTTTTAAAAACATCAGCTCTTATTGTCTGTCCCTGTCAATGGCAATGAATAAGCTAAGAATTCATTTTGTTTCTTTCCATCCTTTAAACTCATTCAGAAAATGTTATTTTTTAAATTTTATTCATGTATTTTTTTTAAATAATAATGCCCTTCCCATTTGATGGCACGGTATTGTAACTTTTATGCAAATACGCGCACATATGTGGATTCCAAATAATTCCTCTCCTTCTGGCTTTGTTTACTAACAGTGTTTGGCCTCTTTAATTGGGAATTTTTCCAGTGTTTTACCGTCTCGTAATGATTTTATTGCAGGCTGTTTTATACCAGTGTCCAAACCTGCAGCCTGGGGAAGATTTAGTGCGTTGCTTCTCCTCCATACTGAGCTTTAATTGGAAGGTCAGGGGGACGTGTTTTAGAATAGCAGGAGATCAGCTCTCTCCGCCGATGTAAAGGTTATACAAACCCACCCGTGGACATGAAGATGTAATTTTGTTATTATTTTAGTGACCCTGAGGATGTTGAATATTCCGCTGCTGAATTGTCCCTTTAAAGCATCATTAGTGTAGATTTTATGGCATTCAACCCAAGTGCATCATTTGTAGTCTGCTGTTAGATGCACAGGGTATTTTGAAAATATTAGCAGGTGAAATAGCCATCTTCTCACACCAGGAGGATTCTTTCCATCCAGCCCAGCCATGCCGTCTCTCTTAAGAACAGCTGCTTCTGGTCATGCATGGAATGCCGACAGTTTAACCACACTACAGGCTAGTCTGAAAGGCTGAGACGTCTGTGTGCCGGTCTGAGGGGCTCCCTTTCTACATTTCGTGTTGCATTTCGTGTCTATCGGCAGCCAGCCCTTCTAACGCTTGCCTGGTCTTGTGCTGTTAATGTGCTTTGGGTTTGAGTCAGGAAGAGGAGGAGGCAGGCAGCCGGTACATAGGCGATCGATGCCTGGCGTATGCCAGCAATCTAGGCTAGGGCATGTGGTAAACTCCACAAAGAAATCTCTCTGGAAGATTTTTGGCACGCAATGATGTGAATGGTTTACACAGACTTCATTTGCGGACACTCAGTGGCAAACCAGCTTGTACTGTATATCCAAGCGTGCCTCTCCATCACCCTCAGTTGTGCAACAATTATTGACAACAGAAGGCAAGGTGAAGGTTCTGCAGACCAATAGGCAGAATGTGCTGACGAGGGCATGTAGTAACAAAAGACGAGGCCTGTGTGCTTAGGAGGAAGCTGTAGAGAAAGAAGATATACCATGACCAGGCTGGCAACACGCCTCCATTTTATTCCCCCTTTCTATCTGCTCTTTCTTCTTCTTTTTTTTTCTACAGAGAATAGATTTTTTTGGCCACCCAGCACTCTTTTTTTCTCCATTTAATACCCCTCCACCATTGCTGAGTCCTCACAGCAACAATCAATATAGTATCTGCATGTATGCTGGGATAAAATACAAGTGCACCCAATAGGTCCACAGATGCAGTCAGCTAGACGTTAATATAGAGGAGGACAAAATATCAATAATGTGATATAGCACATCGTTGACTCTCGTCGTACAGTATCAACGAGCCTATCAATCCATCAACATTCCGTGAAAAGCTTTAAATCCCCTTTTTCGGGTCCTGGTCCACTGCTGTCTGATCAGTTATTGACATCTAAACCTAATTATGTTAAACACTACAAAATGGATTAATATTATCAATGAAAAAAATATTGTTAGTCACAAGCTCGAGTCATAAAATTACTTTTTCTCATTCTTTCAACCTTTCAGTTTTTTTTTTTGTCCCACTCAGTTTTTGCCCCCTTGCAACTTAAAAAAAAAAAACTATCCAGTCTAACCTCCGCCGTCACCCTTTGTGAATTTAATCAGTTTACGTGTCCACGCGAGCTCGCTCTCATCACGGCAAAGATGTAATGCAGCAAGGTGAGAAAGTTAAGAGATTGAAAATGCATTTACAGTGGCCCTCTACCCCCTCTTTGCCTCTTCATCCTTGAGATGGCTTGTAATGAGGCTCGGAATGTTCTCATTCTCAATGAATGTGATTGGTCAGTGGTGCGTATGGGACTCTTGCTTAGTCAAGGTAGTCATGCTTATATTGTTTGTAAATACATTGTTAGATTCTCATGACTTGTTAGATGATAATGTTGATTTGAGATGAAGTTTGATTTGCCTCTTAAACTGTGTCACTGATGTCTACAGCAGACACCACAACAAAGCTGCATCATGAGTCTTGTGCAAGGTAAAAAAATTAAAATAATTATTTGTCAGGCTCTCCTCCAGTGTTTACCATTGAAGCATCCGTGGATGTCATCAATCTCAACTCCAGTTGTGCTTGTATGCCGTACCATTTTGGACTGGCCTACCTGACTACACTGAGTGGTTGTGTGAAGCAGCATGTGGGGGCTGTGAGGGCCATTGTTCTGCTCTCATGCTGGGTCCACTATTTCCTTGTGTTTTTGGTAATGACTAATGACCCGTGTCTTGAGATCAGATGCTGGCAGATGTGCTGGGGTCAGACTAAAGGAGAGTTTAGTGGTGTAAAGTGTTCACCGAGGCTTGAATTTTAGAAATGTTATATAGAGTAGCCAATAAATAGTTATAATAATATATAGTCAACTATACATATAGAACCGCAAAATACTATTTGACAATTGAGTTTTTTCCCCCCAGACGTTTTTATAAATGTGAAGGGGTTTTGTAGGACCATGGTTGCCATTGAGCAAGTCAGGGTTCAGTCTTGCTGAACTTGCTGAATGCTACAGCAGCGTCAGCAGACACAACATGTACTTTTTACAAATATAAGGGTATCAGCGGGGACCTTGTCAACATGGATGGTGCTCAAAATGTTTTTCATTCAGTGCTCACCTACTCATTCAAGCTAATTTGACCTTAGAAGCAAGAAAAATCTATTCTTCATTGTGTGACGGATTGGATGTGGCAGCAATTTCATGACAAAATGTATTTCACTAATTCGACTTCCTAAGAAAAGTCACCCGAGGCAACTTAATTAAGTCCGGAGAGGAGTGATTTAACTGCTTGAACTTTGGCTGTAAAAACACCTCCATCCACCTCCCCAATTGCACGCTACCTCTCACATTAATAATATGTCTCGCATACTGTTTACAGCTTGTTGTTTGGAGACGACAGTGCTATAAGATATCAGGACAACAAACAGGATATATGCAATTCAGACAGCCACTTATTTGAAAATGAAAGTCTCTGTGTTTTGTTGAGATTGCTTTTATGAAAAAAATATCCATGTTGAATTTTTGTGTTTATGTGTGAGCAGCATATAAAAATCCCCTTGACCTCTCATTGAATTGCATGTGATTTGGTTCGAAGCGGATTTTCTATAAACTCATAAATAAAACATGTTTTTCTTTGTTATACCTCTCAAGAAAAATGCAAGCATGGATTGTGTTCTCTTAGCAGATTTGACATGTTTGAAAATGTGAGTCATGCCCTGGTCAGACCTATGGTATATCAGCATGCATGTTGTGAGTTGTGCTGATAAACCTAATTTATGCATTATACAGTAAGATACATGAACACCTTTTTTTGGGCACATTAACTCAATATTGTGAGTTTTAAAACACTGCATTAAAGAGCATACGACATGAGAAAAAAAGTCTTAAATAGCACTATTACGTGAATTAGAATCATATTTTGAGACGATTCGACTATATACAACAATGTAGCTGTGACGGCCACTGGCCGTTTAATAGTTAATTTTCTGAGATTCTTCCAGTCAGCTGATTGTCACCTCCACCAGCTGGCTGCTCCCCCTCCCACTGTGACGACAGCTGATCGACGCAGGACGGACCGACGACGTCACCACCGCTGATTGGCCACGGGAAAAGGCGCCAAGCTTCTTAAACCTGCCGCTGTCAACACTCAATGAGGTCGCATTTGACAGCATTCTGCCGCGGTCCTCCTCGCCAGCTATTTGCTTGCCATTCACTCTCGTTTGCCTTTGATCGCTAGTTTGATACACTCTCGCTTTTTTGGTGAGGTCTTTTGTGTTTATTCGTTATTGGATCGTTTTGTTCACCACTGTAAATAAGAGCACTGAAGCAAGTAAGGGTAAGTCGCCATTTCTGTTCAACCCGTTTTCTCCTGTTTTGTATAGAGTAGGAAGTTAGGTTAGACGCTGTCTTTTCTTTGTTCCTTTTACATGATCAGGGTTTGGTTAGCGGGTGGGGTTTTAGTAGCTCCTTTTGTTTGTTGTTTTGGCCTGGGCTTACCCTGAAGTCACGCTTCGTTGGCATTCTGTATACATTCATTGCGAGTTTGATTTTTGTGTAAATAAATTTGTGTCCACTCGTACATTTGTGTGGCTTGTTTTATGTTACGCCCTTCGCGAGCCGTCTTTGGCACGTAACAGTAGCAAAGCGCAGATGACAAGAAACTAGTCTTTTAATCTGCTGGTTAGCCACACCTACCATTATAGGGCTCTAGCGTCCCCAACAGGTGGATGACGTCAGCGGGAGAATGGGCTCATCGGTTTTACTATTCAGCCTATTGAGGGGGAATTATTCAGAACGAGGAAAACGCGACGAAGAGAGCCACAAAATGTTATTGTTTCAGTCTCTCTACTCCAATATTTTTACAGGATATTCATTTTATCCAAGTATTTTTCCCCAATAGCTAAATAAATGGCTTGAGAAGGACCAGTCAGCCCATCGAGGGGGAATTATTCACAACGAGGAAAACGCGACTAAGAGAGCTGCAAAATGTCATTGTTTCTGTCTCTCTACATCAATATTTTTACAGGATATTATTTTCATCCAAGTATTTTTCCCCAATTGCTAAATAAATGGCATTGTCATGACAAATAACAGTATTGTGCTAAATGGAATATGAAATAATAAAACTGCACTTATTTAGGACGACATGACAAAATTACTCCATAATGGTCAAAACGGTCGACTTCACCTTTCCTGTCGCACCTCCCGAATGATATTTTATGACACCTAAACCGCGCTTATGTCATTTCCCTTCCCCGGCTTCAGAGAATGTAAACAAACCAAGAGGGGTGACAGCTAGCCGACATGCTAACCCGAACCGAGTGATGTTTCAAAGTCTTCGAAGCGGAAAATCACACATAACTAGCCCGGAACTTTTGACATGACGACTGGGTTGTCGATTGTCTTCGCTGATCAGCAAACCGCCCGGCGGAGAGCAATATACAGTTCGTTCCCCGGAGGAGGGCGGCTGCAGTTTTTGTGCAGCTAATGTGCATGAGGAGAGCTTTTTACATGCCTATCAATGATCAAAAGTAAGTAGTCCTTTATTTAAAGAAAGTTTGTAGTGTTTACTTTGTAATCGCTGTATTCGCGGCTATTTTTAACACGAAGTTGCAATTTCTGATCGGGTGGAAAATTTGACAGAACATCGGGCACACCAAGAGTGCAAAAGCCGAGTATAGTGCTATAGTGGGGTATGTGCGACAAGGAGCATGTCAGCCACCAAATGCAAGGCACCTCCGTATTAAAATGATCCCAGTATTTGACATAATACAAAACAAGATGTTTACTCACTTCCTCGTAAGTCCTAATGTCCCACAGTAGTAGGGCTTGTTTTGGCCAATATCCACGGTGAATGGGAACCTTTTGAAACTCCAAAAAGGCGCACACGCCTCTCCCTCATACAGCAAGATTTTTCTGCAGCCGTTTGGCTGGCGTGATGCGAAAAATAAATGTATTAATCAGCTGAATCCTTAGTTCTTCTCATACAACAGTACGGCTGTATAGTGGAGGACTCCTTCTACCGTACACGTCACAGCGCCCTCTTTCTCAACTCGAGACTGTTGCCGGAAGTCACTCATTTTCATGGCGCGGGATTAAAAAAACTAAATAAATATAGCGATCGCTTCCACACACATCCAAGCAGTCCGTATCATTCAGGAGCATAAAATACCGCTTGCATTTTGAAATAAACATGCTTTTTCGTGTCATATGCACTTTAAAGTAGTACATAGCAGGCTATCAATCAAGATGGTACGTAACTAAAAGACATTCCTGTGCAACTTAGAATGGTCTGATGTGCTGATGGAAGGTCAGATCAGAGTCTATGTTGTTGTTTTGAAAAAGGAAGTTCATTTGTGCTTATTGAGTGGGTCCTTAGCTCCTGCTGTGCTTTAAGGAAGTGGAAGAAATCAGGCAGGGGCGGTTGGGTCGGGGGCTCCATAGATTAGAGACCATCTGTCAGTGAACACTTATTAAGACACAACCTGATTGCACACTTATTAAACAACAGTGATACATTTTACACATTACCCAACGGAACTGCTTTTTGAGTGATACCCCTTAACACATCTTGTTCACTTCTACCCTAACTTATCAACTTGTCCCACTCAATTGTCTGATGGTAATGTTAAAGTCTGTTGTTAAACATTGTACCAACCCCATCCCCTTACACCCTCCTCACCATCCTCCTGCTGGGAGTAATCAACTATGAAAGAGGACATATTGTTGATTAATGTTGTGGCGTGTGTGTTTGCAAGTGTGTGTAACTGTCTGAGGGTATTGTTATGCCAACATGGCCCATTTTGCTTCACCCCTGCTCACCAACACCCTCCCTTGCTCATGCACTGTGTGTGCTTGCTTCAAGAATTCGTACTGTCCCAAGCTCAGAAGATGTGCTAATCTTTGTGTTTTTGTGTGTTTACGTGAGTTGCATTGTTGATGTTGGTTGTTTTCATCCCACCTCTGGGGTTCAGTGACACTTGTGAAGGTCTAAGATGACTCCATGGGAGAGGGTCAGTCATCACCGCCTGCCCTCCACACCTCCTCACTCAATCTTGCCATCTATTTCTTTCATGTGGGCCCTTCTCTCTGTCCTGTGTGGCTCATGGTATGTGCACTTTATTAAATTTTCCTGCGGGTGGGTGATGTAGAAGACAGGATGCGGATCGGTGGGGTAGGTCATCCCCTCTTTCATCCATCTCCTGGTTTTTATTCTTGCCAAGGGACTGTGGTTGGAGGGTCTTTGTGGGTGGATGGGTTGTTTGTAGGTAACCCATGAACCTCTTCAACCTTTTTCTCGGCCTTTTGCTTTATGACTGGTTCGAGATTCTCAATGGAGATCAGATAGTTGAGAGGAGATAAGAAGATCTCGGTCTCCTTTCTAATATTTAACTGAGGCTGTGATGTTAGGAAACTATGGCTAGAAATGGTGAAACCCAGCAAGATATGCAATCACAAGGGGAGTAGATAGCAGAAAGCTGAAGTTTACCAACTAATGAGAAACACACAGAACAGGTTAATTAAAAAAAAACACAGAGGCTGGAATCTATATTAGGAGCTAACAAGGCAAACATATTTCAAATCTGATGCAGATTTAACCAGGTCAAAATTTTTAATTTTTTTTTATTAGTTAGCGCTTCTTGACAATCAATACGATGCATTTTTTTCTGCAGTCAAGCAAAAAAACCAAAATGCTATTCTTTTAAGAGAAGTAAGTCAGGCCTGGAAAATAAAGTTGAAGCAGAACTTCAGAGGGTCATAGTTCATTCCACAAACCTGAATATGTCCAAAATTCTTCTTTAGTGCACTGTAATTTCTGTAATGTAATTATGTAATACATGAAATTCTTAATAAAAGCCAAACAGTCATAAAAATATAACCTGAACAATCATTAAAAATACTAAGCATAAATGAGAAAGGAGTCAGCCTCTAATCACATGCTGCTCTTTTTGTATGATTGTTCCAAAAAGCATCCTTATGCTGCTTGCTGGCTTCTCAATTGGTTCAAATTCCAAAGTAATGTGAAAAACTTAATGACTTTGGAAGTGTTTGAGTGGTTGGTGGTGGAGTGGTTGCATTGTGACCAGCATGGCTGTGTCTGTGCACATTTGAGAGCAAGATTGTATTTAATTTTTATGTGCATTAAACAGAATGTTTTAATGTTTTATGAATCTTCTGTACGCTCATGTATAACAAGTGAAGCAGTGAATTGTTATCTTGTTTTACTGTATCTTCTCTTCACCCCAGCAGTGGTGACGCTACAATGTATTTATTATTATTATTTTATTTTATTTTTTTTCTTTAGAACCATCATGAGTCACACTGGCATATCCTAGGGCTCCCTGACTCACTCTATCTGTTAGAGTTGGGAATAAAATGAGCTAACTGCTGAAAATGATCCTCTTCCCCTTTTGGCTTGGAGCACTAAAGCTATTGAAATTCTGCTTTCCCCCCAGTTTAAAACGCAACTGTTGAATGACTGCCTGCTGAGTGAACTGCAGATTTGTGTCAGGAAATATGCAGGTATTCATTACAGACACTCTGATAAATAAGGTACTAGGCTCCTGTCCCACTCAACTTAATGATGTCATACACAATCATTAATTTGAAAGGAAAATAAGATGGTGAGTCAAACCTGCCTGGAACTATTATTCAACCGCAGGCTTTTATCACCTGTTCATATTGTGTGTTCTTTGCGCAGCATATTGCATATGACCTGGCCCTGCATTTGCCTAATGGGATCTTGTAGAGGTCATGTACATCGGTATCAGCTGTATTTGCAAAGGTGTATTAATCCTCTGCATAACTGAGATTCACATATTCCAGTCCTACTATAGCTCAGATTTGTCTTTAAAACAAAATTATTGGTGGTGAATTGTGTTGACAATTTGTTCAAAATTGTGCTTGAATAAATGTAATTGTCAATACACAATGTGAGTGAGTATTTTAAGGCCTAAATTAAAAAGAAAAAAAAAAACTAAAACAAAAACAACGACAAAACATTTTGTGGCTTCTATAAATATAATTTTTAATGTTATTATTATTATTATTTTTAAAAGTGTGTTTCCATTCATATTAAAGGGATCCACAGATAGCAAGGCATGCAGTTCTTAAAGATAAATGTTATCATGAGTTAAAATAATTTTATATGAAACCCTTCTTGTTTTTATACAATGTGTAAAATTAGTTTAACTAGTAGGCCGCCATTGTTGTTGACGTTGCAGGGCGGTGACTTCACTTGGTTACGCTGCCGGGCTACCAGAGTATGAAACTGTCGCCCTGCAACCCTTTCAATTTGAACCCAAGAGGAACACTAATGAGCATGAGAGCACTATGGATACTTCACAAAACGAGCAGCAAACACAAAAAGAACAGGAAGGACGGGATGAGACGAGACGAGAGTAGACAAAAACGGCATTCTGCCAAATTGTGCTACATCGGCGAAACGTCTACAAGAGGCGAATTTGACACCCAAAGTACTACCGTGCGCTTTCAGCTTGCTTTGCTCAGATACATACAGACAGAACATACTAAAGATGCTTTAAGAAAATACTTAAATGTAGTAATATCAAATAAGGGTGGTCTAAATATGCTTTGTGACTAATGTGGTCAACAGATCAACAATCTGCTTTAGCTACCACAGGCAATGAAAAGGTAATAAAAGAATCAATAAAAACAAAAATAGTAAGTACTCTCCGCTTTTAACCAATGTGCGCATGTGTTGCATGTCTCGCCGCGTAGAAGGAATTGGAGTAACCCGGTAGTATTTTTCTAGTGACAGTGACAAACTACGTCATCACCCCGAGCCTCCATTGCCGTATAAAACATGGCGCCCTCTGTAGGTCAAAACATTTACTAAATATTATAGATTTTTAAACAATGGCAATATTTTATGAGTTTCTAATAACATATTATTGTAAAAGAGAACAACTATAGCTTATTAGAGCCTATATGTCTTGAAGTCCGAGGTTCCCTTTAAGGTATCTGGTCACCATCTATTGTGGGTGTGGAATGCAACTTTCTCTATCATTACAATGGGATATGGAAACTGACCACTTAATTCGGTACATACAGTCGAATGTGATCCACTACAAGAGATTACGACATGACAAAGATACAGATGCGTAGTGTTCCTTTCGTGACCCGTTTCTACATTTTTACACTCTATTGCCGTCACTTTCCTTATCAGACCAATGGCTTCCTCTTCTTCAATAGCCGAGATGACATAGCATCTCTACTGTGCTCCCATCCTTCACTAAGGGATGTTCCAAATCACAGCTTGAGCAGATATGAAACCTGGGAAAGATCCATCACCACTCGCCTCTTTTTTACCCACCTCTCATTTTTCAAGATCCTGGTTCGAGGAGGGTGTGCGATGTTTCATGGTGGTAAATGTGATTTATTCACCAAGACGTTGTTTGGCTGTGGCTGGAGCAGTAGTCAGACTCACAATTAACACTGATTTATCCGAAAGCACCGTCAAAGACTCTGAATCAGCAGAGGCGGCCATAATGTACATGCTGGTCGGCGAAGGCGTGAGGAGAATTCCTAGTTGATGCTCTGGATGTGATCACAGGTGTTAACAACAAAAGTCCTGCTTTTACTTTTGGCCAATGGTATACTTTTTGTTTGGTGTCAACTGTTAAATAGGTGCATCTTTAGTGTTTGGTGTTCTTTAGCAACTTTCACACAATTTTCCCCCCTACTAATCAGTGATTGCTGCTCTGAACACATTCTAGTTCTGTTTATATCCATATTTCATTATGGAAAGGCAGGCTCAGGCACATAATATAACACAGGACCAGGCTCGTGTAAGGCGCTGTTGGCGTCAAAGCCAGACGTTTAGCCCAACATCATTAGAGGGGATTAGAATGAGATCCGGGGCAGGAGAAAGGCAGCGCTGGAGCCTTTAGCCACACTAGGTGTTATTTTGTAACAATAATATAGTTTCACTCCCCTACATCAGAGAAATGTGTTCACTAGAGGCTCCTTTACGTAGATTCACCCCCTTGCAATATTATTACTTTTTTTTTTTTTTTGTCTTCACTGACTTATTCAAGCCATAGAAATTGCACTAATTCAGTTCTTTACTCAATATAAATGTATATATATATATATATATATATATATATATATATATATATATATATATATATATATATATATATATATATATATATATATATATATATATATATACATACATATATATGTGGCGGAAAACACTCAGGTGACTTGAAGTTCCGCTCTGAGACCCCCAATTTGGCCAACTTTCAAAATTGTCTGATATGCATGTGTGTCCATTGTTGGAAAGCTTAAAATCTCAATTTTCTGGGGGAAGAAAAAGTTTGAACAGGAGAACATTAAAAAAAAAAAAAAAAAAAAAACAGTAAAATCCTAACTGGAGGTGAGAGCACACGAGAGCAGAATTTAAGACGCCACGATTTTAACGAGATATGATCGCGTACTTACCTTGTTTCGATCCAAAATCTCCTTGTAGCATTTATCACCGAGTGTCAAGACACAGCTGTGAATGGCCACAGCTAGATGTTTTTTGGATTTTATGGGTGAAACATGGTAATATAACAAAGGTCGCGATGCAGAAATCGCAGACATCAAGGAGTGATCGAGATTTTCTTTTTCATATATTTACCCTTTAAAACTTTCAATCAATTTTTCTTTGTTTGGATCGAATATTTATCATCTAAAGTATTGGGGAAAATGCAACAGTAACGAAAAAGATACAACTGAACGATAGTTATGAGGTAGATATCCGTGACATTTTTACAGACGCCAATTTTTCCATTGTGACATAATTTGTTTAAAAGTTTAAAGTATGCGAGTGAATAATTAAAAAAAAAAAAAAAAAAATATATATATATATATATATATATATATATATATATTTTAAACTATATATTAGACATCAATTAATGATTCTAAGCTAAAAATGACAGACATTTCAAATAATAAATACGATTACTTACCTTCTTTTTATGGCTAGGTTGAAACAAAAGCAGTTGCGCGACGCCTGTAAACAGGGGTTTCCAAGGTAAAACGGACAAATTAAAAATAGTTCGGGGGCTTAAATCGCCATGAATCTACTATTGCAGCATATAGACATATTGTTCTATCAAACACAACAGTTCTTTTGGCTTTAAATACAGTAGTTTATTTTAAAGAGGGGTGCAAGAGCAGAAACTGCTTTCTCAGTCTTGTCTGTGTATATATATTAGGGCTGTCAAACGATTAAAATTTTTAATCGAGTTAATTACAGCTTAAAAATTAATTAATCGTAATTAATCGCAATTAATCGCAATTCAAACCATCTATAAAATATGCCATATTTTTCTGTAAATTATATATATATTCTGTAAAATAATTTGTTGGAATGGAAAGATAAGACACAAGATGGATATATACATTCAACATACGGTACATAAATACTGTAGTGGGCATTTCACTCTACTGTCATTTAAATCTGTCTATGCTGTCCTCACTCCGAAGCGTCTACTTTTTCCAAAGCTAGACAGCTAGTGAACGACGCCTTAATAATCAGACTTCTTCCTTTTTCATCTGATTTATGAATGAAATGGCCTCAAACCACTGTCCTCTTTAGACCGTAGTGAAACTATAAAAAAAAGTACACAAGCATTGCATTAGCAACAACGTTAGCTTAGCACGCTATACAGGTTCACTAAACATAAACAAAAAGCATCTCATACAAAAAATATAACATTTCGCTTACTAACATAATATGTACATTCTTTACAACAACCATACTTACGGACAAATCTTGTCCAAGGATCATATAAGCACAACATTACAATGGAGGCGTCAGCCCGAGACGTCGTGCAGCCATATTGAACTGGCAAGAAAGCAATAAACCATGTCTCAAAGCGACCACAAGAGTTCGCTGTTAGACAGCAGTAAAAACCTTGCTGTAAAACTTACCAAAAGGCAAAATACTGTCTGAGCGGGACATGTGCGTTAATTGCGTCAGCATGGAAAAAATTGAGAACGCAGGTCACGGCTGTAGGTTAGGTCAAGTCCCCAATGTAAACCCACGGCATTCTTGGAGTGTGAATGGAGTTTTACTTTCTGCTTGTCGCCAACTTGCATGCACGCTTTATGTTCTGTTTTCTCACGTTGTGTCGTATCAACTTTTATTTTCACGGGTGCGCTTTTTACGTGGGGACCACGGGTCTCTGAGGGCTTTGGGTGTATACTAAGACCCTCATAAAGGATCGTGATTATGGAGAATGTGTTTATGTATGTCTGGATGGGGCGCCGACAGGACTCGCTCTGAGTGTGGGTTTTAATTCCAAATGGACGTGTGAGGAAGGGTAGTGTGAAAAGTTATGTGGTATGGGGTGGACATGGTGAGCATGTATTCGAGGGCTTATAGATGCAGCGTGTAAAATGGTTATTGTAGCATAATCAGCATGGCGACCTGACTCAGCTGTTAATATTGAGGAGTTTGACCTTTATATGTTGATGGATTTGTATTCCAGAGAGTTGCATTTAGCTTGGCTCAGTGAAACACAGTTTTTCCGATGCTGTAGGTACGCAGTCATTGCAACCATACTGTAATCATCACAGCTGTCCCCGAATGTAGGTTTCATGCACAGAATTTTGATTATTTCAGTATGTCTGCCTAACGCAAGTTAAGTCAGACATAAGCCCTCGAAAGACAAAAATCCATTCCTTTAGTTACAAAAGCAGAATGTTACAACTACTCCATACAGTAGGTCATTTTTTTCAAAGGCCAAAGCGTACAGCTGGATTTTGTAATTGTCACTTACTAGTGTAGCATCCAATAGACATTGTGGTCAGTAGTGTAAATCATTGTCAGACAAGTGTGTGATTTAGTTGTCAAAAGAATGTTTATGCCAGCTAACACAACCTCTGATCTCAATACAAATGAGTAAACTTGTATTCATTGTTCTCCTTCTTTCCCAAAGAGTTTAACAGTCTGTTGAGGAACCTCAGCTTATCACTCAGCACATACATGTGTAACCCTCAGAAATACAGTGGCACCTCAAAATGTGAAATTCCTCCAGGAGTGGCTTTCGTATCATGATTTTTTTTTTTTCGTATAATGGATCATATTTTACATTTAAATCGCCTACTTTGTTCCAAGTTCTCTTAGAACAATCCACTAAATTTGTCCTCTGAATGCCTGTCTTTATTCGTAATGCGTTTTCGCCCCTAGTGCCACTTAAGTGTTACTAGTTTGTTAGGTTGTAACTACAGATGTTATCACATGACTACTCGAATTCATAGAAAACATGGAGTGTAAAAAGACAAGCTAACTTCGGCAGCCATTGCTTGCTATTTCATCTCGCTGTTTGTGCCTTGAAAAAACATTGCGTGGATGTAATATTCTTCTTTTGTTTCATATAGATGAGCATTTATGATCCAACTTACATACATTATAGCATTGCTGCAATTGGGATTTGAGTTACAGTAAGTATTATATTTCGTATGCGCAATCAATGTTCGTAATATGAAGCGGAAAACTTTGAAAAACTTTTCATAATATAAGTTTTTCGTTTGTATCTCGAGGTACCCCTGTATGTGTATTTTATTAGTATATACCCCAATTGTATTTTTACATGTTTTCTAAAATGGTACACTATATATCAACCACAAAATTGCACTTTTGTTCTTATAGGTGTCAGAATTATTCAAGTTTTGTTAGGTTTGTTGTATTTTAACACACACGTAAAAAGGTAGGTTGCAAGGGTAGAGGAACTAAAGTTAATGATATCAACCTTATTCAGTTGCTCTTATATGCATAGTATGAATCTTGTCCAGTTATCACTAACGACATGGGAAAGAATATGTCTCACTACGCTCACTTCTTAAATTCTCCAGTAGTTTTAAAAATTGCTGGGTTTGTTCCTGCAGCCTTTCTCCCCCACATCCTATGCTTCCTTCAGGGAACATTGAACGCCACCAACCCCTGGTGGAGAGCCCCCAGGCTGGGTTTGTACTGCATTTGGCATGTGGGCACACTGTTTGTAAGCTTTAGAGACTTTGCAGTATTTTCACAAGCTTAACTCTTATGCGCAGGTGTGGGAAGCAAACAGATGTCGATCTTTAAAAAAAGAGAGATTAGTAGTCAATAATATTTTTGTCACAAATGTATGGTCTTGAAACTATAAAGCATCACCTACTGTTCAGAGTCGGAGACATAACACTTGGTTGCAGAGATTTCAGAGGCTTCAACAAGTGCTTAGGGATATGTCCCAAATTAGAAACAATACTGCGTAATTGACCTCCTTCATTGCCACAAGTGTGGCAACCGGTTTAACAATGTGTTAACACCAACACAATGCTGTTTATACACAGTCATTCACACAAGCAAAAATGCACATATTCTATTTTTTGAATGAAAACAGCACAAATGTGTACTTGTTACTGTTTGCCCACACAGTGTGTTCTCTCTGATATGGTAAACGCTATTCAGTAGCTGCACAATTGCAGCCTGTAATCTTCTCTGCTTTGTTATTCAACCGCGGTGAAAACTTTCAGCCATGATGGGCAACTCTACAATAGGCATACTTTTCCCAACGCTGTTTTGTCAGCTTTGTATTCTCAAAACCTAATGACAGGGTGAAATCATGTCTGTGAATGAACAATAAGAATGACTAAATGCACCTGGTTTAAACCCATTTGTCTGAGAATCTTAACATCCGCAATTCTGTGGCTGTAACTTGAGTATGACACTTTCCTCAATATCATTTGAGCCATTAAAAAAAAAAAAAACATACAAAGCTTGCATAGTTTCCATGCCACATCTATAGCAAACGTTCTTATTGTAGTCTGCAATGTGATGGGTATGACCTCAACCCACCACATCTGTTTAGGTTTATTTTCAGTGCTAAACTGGGTGCCTTTTACCACTGATCCTTTGCAGGTTTCATGTTCTATGTCAAACCAAAAACATAATTGATTTTAGCCATATCTACTTTACGCGTAAGAAGATGGACCGAGGCTGCTGAATGCTGACATAGAGTCAAAATGTTTCGATGTTTTACTTAAGAGAAATAATGAAAAACCTTTCTTTTGTTTCCTCTCAATGCCTTACTTGAGAGAATATTATCTTATTCCTCTCAGCAACCGGAATTATTGTTTCCTGTATGAACAATACCAGGAACCCTGTTCCTTTTAGTACCTAGCCAAAAAAAAAAAAATCTCAGTTGTCTACAACCAAGGTCAAAGAAACAAACAGGTATTGATTTTCAACGCCTTACTAAGCACGGATTACAACATCTTCCCAAATAAGATGCACTAAGACCCACATCAAAAAGCCTAATGACAAAAAAATCACACAAAAATACACAGTTGAAGCCTGGGACCGTGCGCTTTGGTCAGACGAGACCAAGATTGAGCTTTTTGGCTACAAACACTCTAAGTGGGTCTGGCGTGCCACGAAAGATGCGCATGCTGAAAAGCACCTCATACCCACTGTGAAGTATGGGGGTGGGTCAGTGATGCTGTGGGGCTGTTTCGCTTCCAAAGGCCCTGGGAACCTTGTTAGGGTGCATGGCATCATGAATGCTTTGAAATACCAGGACATTTTAAATCAAAATCTGTTGCCTTCTGCCCGAAAGCTGAAGATGGGTCGTCACTGGGTCTTTCAGCAAGACAATGACCCTAAACATATGGCCAAATCTACACAGAAATGGTTCACCAGACACAAAATCAAGCTTCTCCCATGGCCATCTCCGTCCCCAGACCTTGTTTTGTTGGCAAAAAGGGGTTGTACAAAGTATTAACACCAGGGTTGCTAATAATTGTGACACACATTATTTGATGTCAAATAATTTTTTCTTTATGTGGGATTTTTTCCCCACTGAATGAATGCACTTGTATTGAAGGTTGGATTTTTCTCTTTTTTTCCATTAAGGTCCCATATTATTTGAATTGAAAAAAAAATATTAGAAACTAAAAAAAACACATCTTTTTCACGGGTGCCAATCATTATGGAGGGCACTGTATGGGTCCCCTCTCCAAAGATTGGAAAACCCTTCTGGGCAAAGAGAGAGGGAAAAAAAAAACATCAACGTTTTTTTTTTTTTTGGTCTTCTCTCAATGGGGCAATGTTATTTTCTAGTTAATTTTGACTTCTGTTGACCTTTTATTTCAACACACATAATAATGTATTTTCCAGCTTCTAATAAAACAACAATAACAACATTGTTATTCCCCGACTCCGGGTGTGTTTGTGGCTCACTTGCCATGAGCTCACTCTAGCTCTCCTGGGTCAGTCTCATCATTCACCTTTCGAGTAGCCAGAGTAGCAGAATACTGTGCTCTGATTAATATGCTTCATCAATCAGTGCTAATTATCACATTGTTACACTGCTCATTCCAGTAAATGACTCATAGGCGGAGATAGACAGTGTTTGGAAACAAAAACAGTGATGGTCCCAGTCACAGGGCACATGTGCAATAATGAATATAAAGTATCAGCTTGAGTCCCTCAATAATTATTTCCATTTGACTGCTAATTTTCACACATTAAAACAGTCTTTGTGGAGTAAATCTTTAATTTGTGAGTCAATTGTGTTGGACATTCGAATATTACAAATCAAAACATTTTCATGTTTTGCGTCTCTACTTCTGTATCTGTGTTTTATGGGAAAAATGCCTTTTCGAATTGATCACAAAAGGACTTGCAAAGAGGTTCCCATTCAGCCTATTGAATATAACTTTTCAGATAAAGCATAATATCATAGTACAATATGTCTGTACTAACAGAGGCTAACAAAATATTGTTTCTCGGGAAAGACTGTATACACTTTTCACACGCTTAAAATAACATCACATGAGTTCCTACTTGTTGCCAAGTGGCTGGGACAGGGGCCCTCTGGCTCGTCAAGCCTTTTAATGGACTCCCCGACAGTCTATTTCTATTGTGTGAGTGCAACAAATGCAGTGAAAGCGGCAAATTAATCACATTTGGACCCGGATCAGCCACCACTGTTCAGTGAGAGCCCCCTTGCTAAGGTGCGACAGGAAGGACTCGACAGGTCAGACGAGCACAGAATGGAGGGCTGAGTGGTGAACAGGGGGGACGGCTTCACTTTAACCTCCATCTGAAAGAAGAACAAGGCTGTCATTTTGTATACCACATATCTTGTTGAATATGTTGCTGTGTCTTTGTGTGCAGTTTAACATTGGAGCTGTTTTACTCTGGCAAAGGTCAGCTTGTAGTGCCAGCTGTAGGAGGAGGACTAGGGCCCTCTAGATAGGAGGACCTTGAAAACAGTAAATGGATTAAAGCAACAAAAAGTAGGGTGGAGACTTGGAATGAGAATGGTTTGAATGAGATTGACAATGGTGTCTTATGACACAAATCAGCTAATGTTAATGAAAAAACAGGTCAAACTATATTAGATTGAAACAATTTATTACAATACGTTGTAATGTGGGTTTTATGTAAAGCAGAAAACAGAGTAGTAAAAAGGGCCTCTCAGCTCTCTGTTAAGTATGCATCCTTCAGCTGAGAGGATGGGGGGTAGCAGATGAACTCCGTTGTTACTGGGATCTTCCTCATCAGAAAAGAGAGATGGATAGGGGAGAGGAAGAGAGCAGGGCTAACAACAGAGAGAAGGTTAGGCTATGGTGCTGACCCCTGACACATTGTGACAGATCGTGACCTGCAGACACCCATCACAATTGAGGGTTTTGTCTGTGGATCGAGCTCTCTGCGACCTCTTCCATGTAATAATCGAAGCCCCTAGATTCCACCCCAACCCCTGTCAAACTCATTTGAATGTAACAAGGTCAGGGTTCATACACTGTCGGGGGCCTTGGGTAGCCAGATAGAACTGAGACACTGCATAATGAATACATATGTCAAGTTTTTGTAGTTGTTAAAAAATGCTAGGGGTTTTTTAACCAGTTTATGGTTTTATGTACTTTTCAACACTCTCTATTCCACAACTGAAATTATTACAATTGTATTCAATTTATTGTGTAGAGCAAATATTTCATTAATTCTTGTCTATTAAAGTAATGTGTCAACTACTCAACTGCAAACAGAACTTTTCTTTATTCGGCAATTCACATCAGATACAAAAAATTGACTGCAGGGAGGTTTTCCCATCTTGTTAAAAACATCAAAGAGACATATCAATAGATTAAATAGATTTTTGGTAATTTTTGGATACTTGAAGAAAATGAAAATGTTGTCATTTGCCCTGTCTTTCTGCTTTTGTGCAAGTTTGGAATGATATTGCGTTTCAGATTTTTGCTGGGATTGTTAGTCTTAGAACCCGAGTATTTCAATTCTTTCACTGCTTTGGATTGGCACAAAATCAAAAGACACTAGATTTCATGTTTCAGGAACCAGTTGCTCGTTATTTGCATCCACTTCAATTGATATTTTGCTTTGCTGCGATATTCTTTCCCCTTTATGTCTCAATCAGTCCCAACCATAATTTTATTTTCTGTTTAGGCTTTAATCATCATGGTTTACACTCATCCAAGATCCTATGTTCCACTGTGAAGTCAGGGGAGCCTGACTGTTTCCATGTGTTGTGTTTTATTGTCGGTTTCCTGCCTGGTTAATGTAGATTTGATCAACTCAGCGTGTGAGATATTGATGTTTGAGGGGAAAAAAAAGTAACATTTCACTTCTTCTCAGCCCTCCTTTATAGAGTTGTTGCTTCAGCGTTGGGTCTCTTGCACACATTCACACCTCTGAATAATATGCTTTTGGGATAAAATAAATTACTGCATGATTGCACACTCTTTTGCAGTCAAGTCTTTGGCAAATCACCCAGTGATGTGAATGCATTTCATAGACCTGGGAAGAAGCGACAAAACATTTATGCACACTTCCAACCATAGTTCCAGCATTGTCGTCTAGAAGACGGGACGTGCAGCTGGTAAAACTTTCTGACAGATGCTTGCAGACTGGAGCGTTTAAAGCCCTAGGAATGGAGGGAGGGGCATACAGTGTGAGAAGAGTGCTAAATGTGGAAAACATGAGGATGCTGGTGAAGAAGCAGGGCACTCGAGCGCTACGGGGATCAAGCAATTGGGTAGGTTTGACAGACCTCCGTCAAACTGGTATAATTACTAAACACCCCAAATTACATACCCTCATTTAGTTATACCCTATCATTTACCACTATCCACACTGCGTTCTTTTTACTCCTCTCCCACGTCCTGCTCCCTTGCGCTTTCACTGCTTGATCTCATCTTTGTCCACCCTCTTCTTCCTTTTAATTTCTCCAGTCTTCAACCATCATTATTTTTCCACCTGCAGTTCCTTTTAGACATTCAAGTATTATGGTATCGCATGTTCAAATTTGCTAAGATCATGTATTATGAGCAGCACTGTATCTATGCAAGCTATGTGCACAAGTGACTTACTCCATAAATGCAGCGCCACAAGACACTCCACAAGCATATCTCAATCAAGAAGTTTGCTCTCTGAATAAGATGAGATGTGTGAAGTCAAGCCACAAAGACCTCTGGTTTTGTACACCACGCCAAGGCAAAATTAGTATACGCATTACAAGACTGAAATTGGATCATTCAGAGAGGGATCCTAAATCAGTAAAAAGTGTTTATACATTTACCATATGTTTTTCCCAAAGGCTCTGTCCCCAATAAATAAAATGTGTTCAGTACTGCACAACATTATGATGTTGGACCATGTGTGCACTCAGTACAGACAAATACCAAGGTGTTGATATGAAATAACAACCCTATTTTAAAAACATACCAGGGAATAGTGTACTTTCTACTTCATAGATTCAATCCCACTAAGGTTGAGTCCTTGTTGTGTGAACATTTTTTACATGAATTCCCTGACAGTAAGGGAAACTGCATTTCCAAAACTGCAGCTTCTTTCATTTCTACAGACAAAGTGGACGGAATTTTTATATTGGAAACTAGTTTTAGGTTGGATTGGTGTCCATGTGTACGTCTGTGGATTCCTTTGTTTGTATGTCCAAGTGTCTGTGTACACATTCCTCTGTATGAATAGTTTGGAGTGTCTCAATATGTAATTGTATGACTCCCCTCATGATTGGCACGTTTACAGTCTTAGTTTGCTTGAGTTGGCATGGTAAAGTGGCACAAGTAAGTGGCAGAAGAAACACAGGACAAAATGCATATATACAGTGTCCCTCTGCCTTCACCACCATGCACTGTTAGGTTTCCTGTTTGGCTTTCCATGTATAACTTTCTGATTGAGTTGAAACCGCTTCCCCTGCTGCTTGCATTACTGAAGTGAAGTGTTTGAGGAAGGTTTGACGTACATGTCCAGTTCCCTACAATTTGTGAGTGCTTGCTTGGCTCAAGACCTTTTCGGACAGGACTCAGCTTGGTGTGCAATATCTCAACAGTGGCAGCTCACTGATGATGTCATAAACCTGCTCCAGTGACTCTACATCAGGGCTGACATTTTCATGGCTGATGAGACATAGGGAAGGCTTAGGACCTCGACAGTGGTAGGAGATCCTATTACTGATCTCATAACTCCTCAGTTGGACACGCACCCTTCACCCTATTGGATGGAAAGGTGGGGCATAGCTATAGGACGCATGCCGATTGGACAGCCATAGTCCACAACTATAAGAGATCCCAATGAGCACATTCTGGCTTTTCAGGGTCGAGACGTAGGTGCTCAGTTGGCCTCAGTGCCGATAATCGCTAGCATTGCCCCTGATATATTGTCCCATGAATGGTTCACGAAGCCATCAGTGGACTGATGAAGATGAACAAAGAGGTAACAAGATGAGAAACGACAAGAGCAATTGAGAAGCGAATGAGACAGGGCTGTGATCAATAGGAGAGAGTGGTGTCCATTTGGGTAATGGACAGGGGCATCATAAGTGGACGGGGTCAGAAGCAGATTCATTATCCTCTCTATCCTCATCTCTCGCTGCCACGTGCATCTGTCTGCATGCGTTTAGGTTTAAGAGGATGTCCAGCGCTGGATCAATTTATACGCCTTGTATAGCTGTGCCGTGAGTCAGCTCCATTATCTCACCTATCAGCTCTTTTGTCTCATCTCTGCCATGTTAAGTGAATTAAAGCTGAAAGAGAAGATGCGGATTAGACGGCCAATGTCAGGAGATGACACAACTAAAGAGTCGTCCTCAAACATAACAATAACAAACTTGATCTGCATGCCCCATTTGATTATTATCACGCACCCCATCATACAGTAGCTGCCTTTGTCCTCCCTGTTTTTCTTTTCCTATTATGTGCAGTGGACATCCCTTTTGTATCTCCAAGCTGAAGGGTCATAGTGTTGTTTTTTTTAAGATTCAGGTTGAGTTTCCAAAATCTCACTGCTGTAGTGTTCCCAACCCTTGGAGCTATTCTTTTTACATGTGCATTGTGATGGCTTGCCAGCTTCTCTATTTACCTCCTTTGTCTGTCATCCTCCATCGCTTTTCATTTCTTCTTCCATCTCAGCATTCTTCCTGCTTCTTTCCCTACAGATTCACCTTACCTTTTTTGTCACCTCATTCTTATCACCTTTTTTCATACCTGAATTATGCACTTTTGCTTATCTGGAAATAGGCTCAAAGGATAATGTGTTAGTAGCTGTCAACACTGTGATGGTATTGGCAAAGCCTGCAAGTGAGCTCTTTTTAACATCGAAACACCTGTTGAACAAATCCCATATAACCCCCTCCCCACCCCTCCTTTTGTCTCATCCTCCTGATAAATAATGTGGCTGCGATTGTGTTCGTGTGATTGGGTGATGTAATGCAGCTATATAATGTCAACAATCCATCTTAGTAAGTCTCATTGTAACATGCTCATGGATGACCGCACCAAACAGTGACTTTTGAGAAGAAACAACATGTGAACAAAAGCATTGTGGCACCTGACCCTTATCGAGACACGAGACGCTCTGCGCCTCGGACGTTAGAATGAAATTCATGAGATCTTGGCTGTCTGTAGGTCAGGGGTAGCCAACGTCGGTCCTTGAGGGCCCCTATCCAGCTTTTTTTCCATGTCTTCCTCCTCGAACACACCTGACTCAAATAAACAGGATCGTTATCAGGCTCCTGCAGAGCTTACTGGTGAGCTGATCATCTGATTCAGGTGTTTTAAAGGAGGGAGACATGGAAAACAAGCTGGATAGGGGCCCTCGAGGACCGGAGTTGGCTACCCCTGCTGTAGGTGCTGGCATCCATTCATCATCAAGAGCATATGTGAGGTCAACGATCCCTGTTGTTCTACCAGAGTTCTAAAAACATCTTTTTCTGGTTCATCCTGCGTTAAATATAAATGTAAACAGAATACAATGATTTTCAAACCATGTTCAACCTATATTTAATTTAATACAACACTAAGACAGGATATCTAATGTTCAAACTGATCAACTTAATTATTATTATTATTATTTTTTAGCAAAATCATTAATTTAGAATTTTATGGCTGCAACACGTTCCAAAAGAGCTGGGACAGGGCTTTTCTTTTAACATCAACCAATAAACATTTGGGAACTGAGGATGCTAATTGTTGAAGCTTTGTAGGTGGAATTCTTTCTCATTCTCACTTGATGTACAGCTTTGAGGGTCTATGTTGTCGTATTTTACACATTATAATTAAAGATGCACCGATACCGATACTGGTATCGGTAGGGGGCGCTGATCCAGCCCGAAATGGTGGTATCGGTATCGGCGAGTACCAACGGCGCCGATACCATTTACCGGTCCAATATTATAACATTTGACCGCAGCCTTTTTTTTTTCCTCCTGGCGCTCACTACACTCTGTCTCTGTGTTGTGTGATGACACGTGAACATCAAGCAGCTATCGCTATTGGCCTGCTCCAGACCAATGAGAGCGGGCCAATAGCCACTCCTAACCAATCACAAGGCAGCTTTTTCATATGGAGAAAACACAAACCAGGAGTAATGGCGGCGGTCGGGAAGTATTTCAAAATAGAAATCCCGTCGATTAAAATCAATGACTGCATGCAAGATTTGCGGCCTGAAAGTTTCGAGATGTGGAGTTAAATTGGCCAATTTCAATACCTCGAACCTGATAAAACATTTGAAGACGAAATGTGAACGAACACAACGAGTTTGAGCGTGCAAGAGGAGGAGTGGTATCCAGAAGAAGGGCGCTGGACTGGAGCAACAATCTCTGGTCAGTTCACTACGTCTACTTTACATTTATTGTGTTTCAATGAAAGAAATGCCGCAGTAATTTGGGAACTGTTTCCAAAGTAGGGTTGCCACCTTTCAGAAATAGAAATAAGGGAAAAAAGGAGGCTAATAGAGAGACGGGATGCTGTGGTCAATTATTATTACTTATAATTGTTAGCGTCCGCAAATGCGGAAACAAGGTGGGAACTCGAAGCAGACAAAAAGCGGGGGATATGTACAAGGGCTTAATGATTGCAAACAAAAAAATAACACGCGATCGCGGGATAGAAGAAATAACAAAAGGAGTCCGTGACAGCAGGTCGACGGAGCTCAATACTACAAACTCGAAAGTTAGCCAAGACGATAGGCAGCGAGCCAAAAAGCCAAAATAAAAAAATTCAAATACCTGCACAGGGTATAGGGTTACAAACGAGAGCAACACACTAACAGAAAAAAAACAAATGCAGGGGCGTAACAAGCAAATGTAGCGAGACTATAGTGCGAGATGTCAAATGGCGATCAGCAAGGCAAAATACCTTTGAGATCACCCGTGCTTAAATGCTGTGCTGATGAGATTGGATTCAGGTGCGACGTCAGGAAAGCCCCCATGACCAGCCCAGCAACAAGACACAATCTAACCAGCAGCAGAATGTGCCAATAAGATCATGAAAGTTGCACTGTTTGGCCTTTGAGAGGTTTAAAAAGGTTTATTCAGTTCATTCTGAGTTTATTATTATGAATTTATTTTTACTTTCTTACTGCTGGGCTAGCATTATACATGTTTTATTAATTTCATAAATGTAGCACTATTTTGGCCTTTGAGAGCCAAAGGTTTATCCAACTATTGTCTACTAGGGTTTAGTAGACTATTCACTTTGTACTAGTCTTTTTCCTATTTTGCAAAGGTAAGCAACAGCCTGACAAAGCCTTGATAGCAATGATTTCACATCCAATTATGTAGCTCTTTGGGAAAAAAAGAAAAAAAAAATTATATATATATAAACGGGGTGGTATCGGTATGGTATCGGCATCGGCCGATACTGCACAGCCAGGTATCGGTATCGGTATCAGGGCCAAAAAATGGTATCGGTGCAACACTAATTATAATGCAACATACATTTTCAATCGGAAATAGGTCTGGCTAGTCGACTACTTGCACTCTTTTACTCCGAAGTCACGCTGTTGTAGCATGTGCAGAATGTGGTCTGAGGTTGGCTTTCTGAAATAAGTAGCGCTGTCCGTGAAAAAGATGTTGCATGGATGGCAGCATATGTTTCTCAAAAAACAGAATATACCTTTTTGCATTGACGGCGCCTTTCCAGATGTGCAAGCTGCCCATGCCACACGCACCCTTGCAATCCGATATCATCACAGGTGCTGACATTTAAACTGAGCGCTTGGGCCTCGACGCGGATCGCCGACATGGCAGCGGGGTGTCGCCCACCCTGAATGGGGATCCTTTTCTGCCCCAGGCCTAGTGAGCCATGGGGGTCCCTACGGTCGGTTGGGGAGTTGCTGCGTTGACTGGAGTTCGATGAGAACCCCCCCCCCCCTACTGACTGGGGCGATGTAGGGGCTCAGTGAAAAGTTTGGATATTTTGTTGTCAAGGTGTATGTTCATTACTGTCTTTACAGAGGTTGAGTAAGACGAAAAAAAAGTAAAATAGTAATCCTGCACCTAAAAAATCAGAAGGTGTTGAGATAAACAAAGCTAATGGCATGCAACATGTGGCGAGCATGTCTCCTAATAAGATGCTAAAGTACGTGCTCAGGCTGGGTTCAAATACGCAACGGTAGGCTTATGGTTAACCATTTGTGTGTGTGTGTGTGTGTGTGTGCGTGTACTAGTATGTACACAGTCCAAATGACCTGCATCTGCTTGTTATTATCTTCCATCTTTTTAACTTTACTTTTACATTTACACACCTACGTGCGTGGGGTCTCCGTCTAGATGGTTATAAATGGTAAGGTGTGTGACGCCTACAAGCTGTCATTAGTAAACCATTAGGAACATGCAGGGGAAGGACAAAACGGCACACAACGGAACAGGGGAGGAAACATGCAACTTAGATAATCTCGGATCAGACACACTACATCATCCTCCTCTTCCTCATTCATCCTTCCAGGCTGTGACAGATAAGAGGTGCATGGCTAATGGCCACCACAGCTCTCTTTAACTGCCCCACCCCCTTCCCCACACTAGCCCCTTGGTGCTGCTGTCAGACGGAATAATATACAGTGAGCAGAAGCTGTAGGTGACCAGAGGGGAGGGGAGTGGCGACAGATGAGGGGAAAAGCCTGACAAAGAAAATAAATACTGATATTGTAGAAGGCAAAAGAAGGATGAAATAAAGAAAAAAATCATTTCTGAGCTTTGCCTTAGCAGCCTTCAATCTAATTTCCACTCTTATCTTATGGTACCCTCTTCTTTCTTCTCAGATTGCACAGAATAGAATAATACATAAATAAATGGGTGCAGATAATCTGAACGTATTAGAAACTACTAGATGCGCGTTCCTTGAACTTGAGGTCGCCTAGCAACCAAGACAGCAGTGATTATTTTTCTTCTTTTTTTTTTTTTTCTTCTTTTTTTTTTATTTTATCTTTCTTAAAAGGATAGAGTGATGGAAACACAGTCATTTGGACACTGTGATTTAATTCTCTATAAGCCATCTCACTCAGTATACAGTTGTACAGCCAATGTCTAACTATGGGGTCAGATTAGTCTCATAAGTACTCGTACACACATTGTGGGATTCATAAACACATAGCATGCGAAACACACACACATTGTGGGATTCGTACACACATAGCACGCGAAACACACACACATCGTGGGATTCGTACACACATAGCACGCGAACCACACACATTGTGGGATTCGTAAACACATAGCACGCGAAACACACACACATCGTGGGATTCGTAAACACATAGCACGCGGAACACAAACACATTCACCAAATGTGTGTGTGAATTGTTTTACGCGCATTTGTAACGTGCTTCCAATTACAAATTCCCACTTACGAATACAAATTCCCACTTACGAATGTGTGGATCGTTTTGATACCCGTCATGCGCAACTGAGAAGAACACATGCATTTTTTTAACTGGAGCCCGTCTTCAGCCAATCAGACGTCTTCTTCTTAAACAGCCAATCACAAGGGCTGGGCTGTTTCGTTACGTCACTGCTGTGCGCCTTCAAGTCCGGTGTACTGAGTGACAAGTGACAAATGGGGAGCTTTTGTAAAAGTAGGAGCCCCGTTTTTGACAGCTCAACTCGACCGCGGGGACTATCGATGCAAGGTGTCCCGTCGAACAAATGTAGCGTACGTGTAGCATACGTTTAACGGTTTTGCCTTTCTCCGTCATTGACAGCTGAAGACGTCCCATCCATTTTGAGTGGGAGGACCTCCCATGCACTTCAAATGTATTGGATGTCAACTGGTGAAAAACTCATTGAACCGCTCAGCAGAGGGATGATGAGAGCAAGATTAGATGTCTAATACTGTACTATATGTGGCACATTTTTAACAGGCTTTTTTTCCGCTAAATAAATCTTTTTAAGATTACTTTCTCCATTTCAAGCCTATTTGAAAGTCATACTTGGGAAAATTCAGACTTCTTAATGTATGATTGTGATGTCTATGCTTAAACCAATTTAAGACCATTTTAAAAGGAAAAAAATAGACATTATAAGCCTGTTAAAAATGCTACCTACAGTGACAGTATTTAAAGGATGGTAGTCTATTACGGATATAAAAAAATATATTTTTTGAAAGACTTGGAGCAACAGAGCTTTCTTGCCAAATGAATCACATTTGATACACTTAGGATTTAGAACTCTTTCCTCAAAAAAAAAAAAAAAAAAATGGATGCAAGTCAACTCATGCATCTGCATGTTCCATGAGAAAAACAGGATTTAACAAGGAAAATAGATATTAGAGCGCTTATTACACATTTTTCTTTACAAATTTGGAAAAAAGGTTTAAGACCTTATTTTTCACATTTTGTGATTCTCTGACAATTGCTTCATATTGCAGGCATTAAGGGGTTAAGACCTGCCACATGAATTTTACTACCTTTTTAAACACTTTTTTTTATTGCGACAAACCTAATAAGTGATCAATGATGGCAAGAGAGGATAAAGCGCAGCAGCAAATCCTCAGATCTGTTCTTTGGATGCCTTTGAAAGTAAATAGTGACATTGAGAGCAATCAGGAGTTCAATTATGTGAGGTGAGGAGACCAAGTAAGTTTTGAGACATTTTTTTAATTTAAATAGACATCTCAGACTCCCAGCCTGTAGGAGGGCACAGGCTAGATCTCCTCGAGCCTTCAGAACTTCGGGAAGGTGGGTCTGGTTGTGCCTGAGATCTCCATTGGCCATATACTCTTCCGCAAACTGAAATGGCATTTTAGGCATTCTGTTACATATCAGTGCTAAACAACAACAGCAGCAAAGTTTTACTGCAGAGACTCCGAAATCTTAAAATCATTAACTTTAATGTGAAAACCCCACAGCTACTGTTGTTCTGCTGCTTGTTATGGGCCACAGTTTTGGTAGTCCAAGTTTCTATTTGGAACTCACGGCCCGCCAACCTCAAGAAGTTCCTAATTATTGTTTTATAAGCAAAACAATGAAGATGAACATTGAACTATTAACTTCCATATTAACATAATACTAGGAATTTAAACTTTCTGAAGCGGTTACCTCCAATTCCGCAAGATTTTGCTCATATTTGTCCTCGTTACTCAAGGGATCGTTGATCACCAGTGTTCTCTTAGAAATGTGGACAATCTATAAAAGGTTAGTTCCTTTGTGTAATTCTGCACAATGACAGATTTATGTAGTTAACTTACTAATGAAATTTAACTTCTGTATGGCATCAGCTAAATTAATAGCTATATATAATACATTCCAGAATCGGTAGGTCTTAAGAAAATATAAGAAACCCACTAACCACTAAAATCCAATGAGCGCATACAGGACAGGACAGGACAAATACACTTTTTTTTTCAACAGGGAATTTCCTCTGAAGAACATACAATACCAAATTATTGTTATTTTGGGTTACTGGCGTTAAAATAATATAGCTAAATATTGGCATGAAATGGATTACCTTTCTAACAGGCTGAAATTTTCCCAAAAGCAGACTCCCAGCTACCACAGCAGAGAGTTGGTGAATGGGCTCCTGTTAAAAAAAGGGGTAACAACATTACAACTATACTCCGGCAAAAAATAAATGCATTGAGAAAAACTATATCCAGCACTTGGCTGCTGCCTTTCAATGAGGATATGCATGTATGCATCAAATACTTGCATAGCAAAATAAAAAAATTGGCAAAAGGCAAGAATCTTTGTTATTTGCTAAACACTTATTGTTCCCACTGACTTCATCAGACAGCCAGCCGTTGCCTTTTAGCGTATGAAAAGATGTGTCATATAATTTATACGGTCCAACGACAGCCTCCACCTTGCCTTGATCCTCTGCAGCCCACAGTAATTTAACTGAAAACACAACATTGTTAAATCAAAAAAGTTATTATTTACGGCACTTGACCAGATGACCATCCGGTCAAAATTATCTACTGAATAGGCCAAACCACCAAACAAATCCTGTCGGTCGTTCACCAATTTTGTAAGAGCTGTACGAAGTAGAAGGGTACAATTAGATATACATTTTAGAACACCAACAACAACTTGCCGTTTTATGTTTGCTATTTGTCCTCTCATCCAGCCCATTCGTCTTAGGATGATATGCAGCTGTAACACTCCTTTCAATGCACAGGAGGCACAAAGGTTATCGTTGAGCTGAAAAATTGATACATTGTAAATAAATCCAATTAAAAAAATAAAAAATATATAAAAAAGGGGGAAAACAACAATGCCAAAATCCCACTGTGAAAATAATTTAATGCATTCAGATACCTAATTGACAAATTCTCTTCCTTGGTCGGACAGGATTCTTTGGGGGCATCTGTGTCTATAAACAATTGAGCAGATACGTTATGCCACTTCTGATGCTGTTTTGTTTTTTAAAGGAAAGGCCTCAACACACTTGGAAAAATAATCGGTGGCAGTAAGAATGTACTGAAAGCCATCCTTGGTTTTTGGGAGAGGCCCAGTCAGGTCTATCCCAACCAACTCCCAAACAGCAGACACCTGTGAAAGGCAAATCCAATATTGAACATATCTCTTACAGCTATTCCTACAAAATCTGAAGAGCACCATGTTTTATCTTTGAAGTTTTTAACTTAATCTGGGTAGATGGCTCCCACCTTGATATGAAGGGAACACATAAAAACCTAATTTTCACGCATGTCCAAATATTAAATACATGCGTGACATTAGACAAAGCTGTTTCCAATTTTTCACGCATGTAATAAAAACCAGAAATACATTTCTTTATTTGATTACACACGGTCAGTATGAAAATATACCTTAATGCTTTGTAATGGCTGTGTCACACACAGCCAAAGAGTTACCAGTCCTCTGACATCCGTCGCATTCAGAGACCTTAAAACAAATCGTCATGAGAAACGGGTCAGGTTAATAAGATCTGAAATAGCTCACCAAAATTAGTTAGTGACAAAATGCAGAAATAAACCATCACATACCCATCAGTCAATGTCCACCGTCATGCCATCCCAATAATTTCTGGAGTACATTGAGGATCTGGTTTTAACAGTGCCTGTGTGTGCACCAATTGAAGCCGAGTGTACTTCATTAAACAGTGATCGTGCTTCTGTTTGGGACTGGATCACATATAAACACAAATACACACAAATAACAATTATATAGCTGTATACACACACACACACACACATATATATATATATATTATAAATAACAGCAACATCACAAATACTTTGCCTACTCACCCTTCAGTTTGAGCTTCTGCATATATCTTCTTAAAGCACATTTCTGAGATTCACTATAAATTAGGGAATTCACCCCTAGACATAAAATTGAAAATCTCCAGGAACCTCTTCTCCATGTTGTACACCAACTGTAAAGCACATGCACAGAAAGACAAATTTGAAAAATGACTTCCAAATACTTTATACATACACTCCCGAAAACAATGATTAGCAGTTAAGCTTTTTTGAAAAATTTTAATATATATAGGACTTAGCCTTCTCAAAATATAATGGCTTAATTGGGTCACTAGCCATATGGTTAATTTCTGTATGATTTCAAGCACGAAACTCCATTAAAACCCAGGTGACCCAAATGTTTAATGCTTATATCATACAATGCTAACTTCCGTACGCTGTTAACCGGCTATAATGTAAAAAAATCTCTCTTGAACAATAACCGAATCGCCATTAAAACTTTGGCGACCAACATGTTTACTGCTTAGACGTTAACTTCATTACGCTTTTGTCTTGCAATATCATCAATATTCCAATTCAGTCTTTCGTGTATATGTATTTGCTTACAGAGGTTAGCGGACAAAACGCACTATACAATGAATATACTTTAGAAATATTACTCCCTTCCAACGACAACAATAGAAGCAAGGAAGCTAGTGTTTACTCCTTATCATGAGACGTTAACTTCGTTACGCTTTCGTCTTGCAATATCAACAATATTCCAATTAAGTATTTCGTGTATATGTAATTGCTTACATAGGTTAGTGGTCAAAAGGCACTATAAAAAGAAAATACTTTAGAAATTTACTTACCCGCACGACAACCGCATGAACTGCGTTGTAGTCTAAAAGGAATCTCCAGCCGGACTTGAAGGCGCACAGCAGTGACGTAACGAAACAGCCCAGCCCTTGTGATTGGCTGTTTAAGAAGAAGACGTCTGATTGGCTGAAGACGGGCTCCAGTTAAAAAAATGCATGTGTTCTTCTCAGTTGCGCATGACGGGTATCAAAACGATCCACACATTCGTAAGTGGGAATTTGTATTCGTAAGTGGGAATTTGTAATTGGAAGCACGTTACAAATGCGCGTAAAACAATTCACACACACATTTGGTGAATGTGTTTGTGTTTCGCGTGCTATGTGTTTACGAATCCCACGATGTGTGTGTGTTTCGCGTGCTATGTGTTTACGAATCCCACAATGTGTGTGGTTCGCGTGCTATGTGTGTACGAATCCCACGATGTGTGTGTGTTTCGCGTGCTATGTGTTTACGAATCCCACAATGTGTGTACGAATCCCACAATGTGTGTGTGTTTCGCATGCTATGTGTTTATGAATCCCACAATGTGTGTACGAGTACTTATGAGACTAATCTGACCCCATATCTAACATCCAGACTTTTTTTCTGTAGAAAACAATTAAATTGAAAAAGTAATTCGTCATTCCAACTGTTGCAATCATAAAACCTCCAAAAACGGTATAATGTATGAAAATTTGCATTCCTTTACAAAGAACTTGATGAATTATACTTTTTTTTTTTTTTTTTTTTTTTAACATCATTGACTATCATTGTCTCAAAGAAACATGAATATAACTACATTCTGTGCTTGTGTTAAATTCTGATTAATGTGTGCACTAAACTACAAAAAAGCCAAAGAAAAAGCAAATCAGTGCTGATGACAGTTTTTTTACATTTGCTTGAATGAATTATAAAACCTTTTGGAAACTAAATGACATGGACACTGGAGAAAATTGTTTTTAGTGGAGGAAAAGCAGAAGCCATGGAGATCAAAATGGAAATTTTGAGAAACATTGGAGAAATTAAAGACTGCCAACAGGAGTTCAAACAATGAAAAGTGCACATTTGCAGAAAGATACGTCAAGGCCTGAATCACGGCAAAACATGACAGCCAATTATGAATTGTAGAACTTAGAACATAGATGTGGAGTCACGCGATCAATTACGATGGGAGAGTCATTCAAAGTTCAGTTTGCCCAAGGTTAGGTCGGAGATTATTTCACTTGTAGTATTGTCAAATACAACAGAATATATGTAGATTTCTCATTCAACAGTCTTGCAATTTTTTTTTAGACCCATTCATGAGTACTGAGCTACAGTGTGATGCATAAATCAGATTACGGAAAATTTAAAGGATGAGAATGTTGTACGATGGGTGTTAAAAGAGCATTTTGAATGATGGCCTCCTTGATTGGTTTTCCATTTTCTTGTACAATTTTAAAGTATCAGGAATCTGTTCCATTCTATATCAGGTATTATGTATTCACTTGACAGCAACAAACCAAAAATTTCCCTTTTCAAGTGTTTGTGTTCCAACACAAACATGATCAGCATACCTGCAAGAAAAAGTCAACAAAAGGCTCAACGTGGATATGAGGTTTTGTTGATGTGTCTGTATTTGTAAGTGTTTTTGTTACAGTAGCTCTAGACGTTCTGTAATCCAAACTGAGAGTGAGCAAACTCGAGTGGGGCACCACAAGCTCTGAGATCAGAGGAAAACCCATCTTGTATGTATGAGCGAGCTTCCGCGCAATCCCTCTGTGTGTTTTCCATCTCGTCTAGCCTAAGGGAGCCGTTGTGGATAGGAGCTGGACTCCAGCTGCATTGGGACGTTTTACTCTGAAAGCAGCAGTTTATCAACCCACAAGCACTGATTTTCAAAAGAGTCACAAAATAGTCTTCCCATTTGTCATGTGTTGATGAAAATGTGTTGTTGGCATGCAGCAGACAGGGTCCTGGAGAAGGCATTCTAATAGGGTAGAGATCGCATCATATCTCAAGATTGAGCTGACGGTTACCACCCAGAAATTCTGGATCATCGAGTGACTTAACAAAGATAAGAGGACGGGGGAAAAAAAGAGTAATGAATTTGTGGCACACTGCCTGTGCCATGCTTTTAAATGAGTCGATTAAGAATGTCTTTTCAAAGGCATTGTAATTACTAATGACACCAGAAGCACTACCTTGCTTGGTGGGCATAAGGAAAAACATACTTTTTTATTACCGTAAACTTAGGTTCAGAAGAAATGTGCAAATTACAGAGTTTTAATGATTTCGGCCTTTATAAGCCACGGCAATCGATTAGAAAGTAAACGAGATGTGATAAGACTTAAAACAATGTGTAAAGATTTTTTCCAGAAAATAGACGAGAAACAATTGCAGATACAATCATGGTTTTTAATGAAAAATCCTTTGTTGTCATTGGCCACCTGAAGTTTTGGGATTTCTCTTTGGTTGTACTTTGGTAGGCCTTTAGTGAAGCTGACTTCAGTTGGTGCTTGTTTGATTCTGTTTTTTCTGAGTTTATATCAAAGGCACGTTTAACTGAGTTGAGAATAAGAGATTGACTTGACCATTGAGTACATTTCCGTTTTACAGTTGCTTTCACATTGATTTTAGGCTCATCTATCCTATCATTTTATAGCAGTCCTGGTCATTGCTCCAATGCCCAGGCACTGCCAGTCCAAAGTCTTTATAAAAAAAACATACACATAGCTACACACACAAAAAAATCGGTGTATGAGAGGAACAACATCTGGAATTAAAATTTTGCCAAAGAAATCGTGAGAGAGTTGCTGTGATGAACAACGTATTGAACGTAATTGCAACGTAATGAAAATTCACACCTTTTCTGTATGTACAAAGAGAGTGCAGACTACTAATACTATGGTATTGATATGCTTTTATTGTCACTGCACGTGTCACATGTACTGAGGACCAGAATGTCACCCCTGGTACAGTGCTGCCAAGAGAAGAGTTCCGACAGACATGGGTAAAAAGGACAGGATGCCTGCTAGGTCAGCTATAGAGGTGCCCCGGTTTCTAGGATGAAAATGGGAAACCAGCACAGAAAGAGCAACAGAAAACACCCATGACACCAAATCTCAAGAGCATATTTAGAGGTGTTAGGAAGGTGTTGGAGGCATCACAGAACAGAAATAAGGGGGCCTGGGTAACCAGCCACCTATGCCATACCTCACCGAGGCGTGGTGGGACTTAAAGGGGTAACGGATCGGAGGCGATGGTGGCAGGTGGATGAGTTCTGTTCCTATGGTGGTGACGTAACAGGAATTTCCTTATTAGTCGGAATTAACCCTTTAAGTACCCCTGATTACCCTCTAAATCTCAAAATAACGATCCAAAAACATGTATTGTTCATCATTGTACTGTCTTCGCCAAGACGTCGGAGCTAAGTCCTAGCTAGACAGAGAGCTAAGCTGTAATTTTCCCCCTCTCTTTCTCACTCAGCTGCGCGCCTTCTCCTTGGGAGAAAATGCGCTCTTCCTTGTTTGTGCGCGTGCGCTCCTCGTGTGCGCAAATACGTTCTTCTTTCTGTGTACATGCGTTCTTACTCGCGTGCGGTAGTACTCCCTGTTCTTAGCTTTCTGCGGCAAAATAAAAGCATGCCTCACAAAAGTCAACATTATAATCAAATACACATTTCCCCAAAGGGCAGAACAGTCATATCAATAAAATAGAGTAAAAAATAAGTTACTGTGAGGTACAATAAGGTACTATTTACGCGACTTAAAAAAAACCCCAAAAGGACTGGAGACAAAATGGTAGAGGAGACTCAGGCGTTGTAAATAAGTAAGTAGGGTACGTCGTCACCTGTTTTGCCTTGCAGTGATCTTTAGGTGAGTGTGTGTGTGTCCCTGTGTGTAAGGTAAGGCACCTAATTCATCTTGCGACTTCTATCAGACACACATCCATTAATTTTTTTTTTTTAATGCTCGTCGCGGTATGCTTTGGATTATGTACTGTTCCATTTCATTGTACATTAACCCTCCCCAAACACACACACACACAAATACATCATTCTGACTCGAGCAAGAACGTGGTGAAAAAAAGGTAACTACGTTAAAATAAAATGAATTTTCCTTTAATGAGAATCTTAATTATTAATAAAAATGTGTCTTCACCTCTGCAAAATTAAGTTTTCAAGGCTAGTGCCTTTATCTTACTGTCCGTGTATTTGTGCATACAAACCAAGCACTTAAAGGCCATTTTACACTAGCGACAGCCCAGTGTGAAGAGTGGCCCACGGCAAGCGCAAAACGGGAAGAGGTACAGTACATACGCTGATGTAGACGCTGTCAGGAAGTGAAAAACAGCAAGCATATTTACTGTAGTCCCAAGCACCAATGCATTTATTTTTCATTGTTGCACAAGAAAACAGCGGCTTTTCCTAAAGACTTTTGTAAAGAGTTTTACTAGTTTCGGTGAGAAGGTGAATAGTTTTTTTTTTGTTCGTGAACAACATTTCCACACAAACACACATCGAGGTACCATTTACCTTATGAAGGTATGGGAGTCATTTTTCGAGTGTCCCAAAGCTCCTGAAAGTTACAAAAAAGCACCTTCATCAAGGTATCTTCGGTCGCAATTTGCGTGTATCTGTCTGCTGAAAAAGCCTTATGGCACAGATATAAATACTCCTGCCCCTCTGATATTGGGTGCGTTGTTGAAGTCGGTGCAGCGGCGCTGTGAAAATAGAACAAGTCTTAATTTTGGTCCCCGCCCCTCGGCAAAAATTTTCTCAAGACTTTCCGGTCCATTCAAAACGCTGCCGCTGCTCACTTTCGCTGACAAATCCCCTCCCATATACACATACACAATTTTTCCGTTGAACCTTTCACACTAGGCTCCCGCTAGTGTGAAAGAGCCTTAACTTCCTCAGATGTCACATGTTAGTGTTTTGAGAGGGTTCTGAAAGACAAATGAAGATGAGAGCAGGGTGCATTCCTGAGTAATAGCTCGCCAGCCCTTGTTCTTGTTTACTGAAAACACACTCATGTCAATTACTTCATCTGCCATTCCCCTCTCAGTGTTGTGACATGGAGCCAGTGTGCCGCTCAGGGAAAGTTTGAGCTTAGTTGCCTAGTTTCAAGTCTTCCCACATCTTAATTCCCAGCTCTTAATTTACAAGAATACATTGCATCAGAGATGAAAACCTGTCTAGGAAGAAGAAAATAACTGCACTCTTCTCATGTCACTAACAAACACATGCAAGAAGAACCCTTGACAGTGAGTGACTAATCAGCTGCTCCAAGGACACAACAGCCTATTTACCCACACATGCCGTGCACCAAAGAGTCAACCTGGCTTCCAGCTGGCCCAGCAGGTCTGTTGTGTGTATTTGGATATCGTATTAGTCGTCTTGGCAGTGTGAGGTAGACCTGACAGCATGCCTGAGGGCATGACAAAAAAGGTGCACATTGTTTGAGGTGAGCATAGCTAGAGCGAGTGAAAGATATGGCGAGTCAACATGAAAAGGCAGACGAGCGTGACAGATTTCTTCTGGATGCGGCGCATGCGGGCAGCCTGCTCTCCAGGCAGCTGTGTGGTACTTGATCCAGCATGATGATGCACCATGACAGATCCACGATACAGCAACCCCAAAAATGCCCGACCTCCTGAATTTGTGAGTGTGTATGTGTTTGACTAAGGTGGCGGAGTAAACAGCCACTGGCATCGAGTCGACACAAAGGCAAGATGGCGAGAAGACACTTGGGATATTTGTTTATTTATTTTCTCCCATATGCTGTATCCTGTGAAATGCTACTATAACTCGACGCAATGAGGCATAAGGTGAATGCTCCATCAACTTACTGAGGATGAGCAGCAAGTTGGTCCTTGAGAGCAGACTGCTCTGACTTCCAGCCTGTCTTGAATGCTAACTAAGGCCAGGAATGAAAATGTTTGAGGTTTTCTTTGGGAAACTGTGGAAAAAGTTAGGAATTACATTATATTCATAACAGTATTTGTCCCTGACTGTGCTTTCTGCGAGCTCTGACCAACTCAGAAAAGCAGTTTAAAAGACAATGTTTTCAAATTAAAAACAATGTTCTAAATAAATCAAAATGCCTTCGTGGTTAGTCTGACATTATTAGGGTAACCCCCCCACCCCCCAAAAGAGGACATTTTTCAAGTAAACAACACTTCCCTAAATAAAATGCTGGGTAGAGTAATACAATTTCCATAATTCATTCTTTTTACGTAAGTTATGAAATATTAGCTGTGAGGGTAGTTGTTGTGCAAGTACTTAATCAATAGAAATGATGTCAATAATTGTATAATTGAATTTATTCTTACTGATATTGCCCTGTCTTCTTGCAGCTGAGGCCAAATCATGAGCATACAGCTGACATCTTTGTTCAGTTACTTTTTTATCTTAAGTACTAATGTGAATTTTCTAACAGAGACCATTTACACGACAACAATAATGAGGCGAAAACACAGATGTCCATATTGTTTAGACGGAGACAGTGTTTTGGGATCTTAAAACCCCCCAAAATTGTAACTCCTTCCAAAGTGGATATCTCGACAATAATCCATCCTGCCGGTTAAAACACAAAAATTTGTTGTGGTTAGGGATGTCCCGATTGTATGTTTTTGCACCTGAGTCCGAGTCACCTGATTTTGAGAATATTCTGATACTGAGACCCAATCCGATACCGAAAAAAAGTGTATTTTTTAAACAAGTTTTAAACATGTCCCACCGTGCCGCCATCATAATGTGAATTATTTTTAAAAAAGAAAAATGTAAAAAAAAAAAAAAAAAAAAAATCTTCATTAAATGCTTCATTGGGTAAGTAAAATCCGCTCACGCTGCTGAAAACAGCCTCTCACTTACAAAATGAGCTGCCACAGGACATTACTGCTAGTGTGTAACAAGCTAAACGATGATTGACACATTTTTGCCTTTGATTGTAGAGCCACCATGCTTCTCTGGTAAGATCAAAGCTACACTCTGTCAATCATCGTTAACTTTAAGTAGCTAACTCCAGGGCACTGCTGACCACGAAAAGCAGCAGGAGAGAGAGTGAGAGGCTATACGACCATAAAGCAGAAGAACGTAAATATATTTTAAAAAAAAAACAAACAAAAATAAACATCCTTTTCACCTGATCCTGATCCTCTGAGAAATGTCTGCCCGATTTCCCATTACTTAATCGGATTGGGACATCCCTAGTTGTGGTGGCAGCTGTCTGCCAGGGTTGCCGGATAGGAAAGACAGTCTCCATCCCAATCGTGCCGTAAATCCCACCAAGTTCGATTAAAAAAAAGGAACTCAAATTACAACCTTCCATCTAAGACAGGATTTTGTCAAAAGTAGCCCAGATTTTATGCATTTCTCTCCCACCCCGAGCCTTTGAAAATAGACCAATTGGGTGGGCACCCACTCAATCCTGCAAGATTGTTCTGTCTCCCATACTACGGCTCGCGGAGGATCGTCTTCCCTGACAGGGACTCGCCCCTCGGGCTTAGGCGACGCCCGCCAGGCGCACATCCCCCGCCGCGGTCCGCCGCGACTGGCTGCGGGTCAGCCAGGAGGGGCCGGGGGTGACGGTGGCGCACATACGGAAAAGGAACAGAAGGTTACACACAGGAATCAAGTTTTAGTATTGCTGCCACCTACAGTACATACTGGGCGTGCATACTACAAGTTTCGTGAACTTTGCAATTCCATGTCGACATATTTCACTGCACAAAAAAGTAGCAATAAAATGGCCACTTCTGTGGTTTTGCTTCAGACCGTTTCAGTCTAAACTTGGACCAATATTTTTTAGACTTGTCATGTCATATTGGTTTCGGACTAGGGTTGTCCCTGTCGCATATTTTTGCAACCGAGACCGAGTCACCTACTTTTGAAGAAATGCCCATACAGCGGCAATTTATTAAGAAGGAAAAAAGTATGTGAAATGTTTCTATAATTCGGACATTATCATACTTGCATGATGCTATTTTAACATTACCTTACCGTGACAGCTAGCATAATGTTTTCCTATCGGCAGTGTTTTTTTCTTCGTTGGTGTTTCCATTGTTGATTTAATGTTGCGTAGTACAAAACATTTTTTTCTTTCTCTTGAAAATATACTTGTACATCTTCATTATTTCGTTGCTTTATAGCCCTTAAAAAAATATTAATAAAACAATCTCATCGGATTTGGATCTTCTAAATATGACATGATTTCATATGACACGTGATTTCACACGTTTGATCCATAAATATAAGTAGTAGTAGTAGTACTAGTATAATGTATCGCTGATTAATTTCAGAGCTCATTTTATTCCAAAATTCATTTGCTGCAATCTCACCGTTGTTTTGAAAAGCGCTGCCTCACTCGCTGCTATAAAACACAGCTGCACAGTTTAGCAAAATCTAAATCTGCTGTGACAATATAGTTTTTTAATCCAGGCAGGATTTACAATTAAACCATTAACTGTGACCCGGCGGTTTCATGCATTGCTTAATTCTTTAAATCATCCTTATCAGTTTCATCCCATTAATTCCTGTAACATATACTGTAATAACTGAATGCAGGAATACCCTTCTTTCTTTATAGTGCAGATACAATGTTTCAAATCCACTTAATACATAGGTATATGGAATCCCTGCAATGGGGACAAGAATATGTTAGCTCCTCACGTTAAAGGCTCGGTGGATTCTCTAAAAATGACATAGAACTTCATCAGAAACACTAAATGGAATTTCTAAGCAGCTAATTTTAATTACTCTGTCCAAAACAATCTGATACCGAACCACAAAGCAGTTTGTAGAGAAGATTATGTGGCGTGTGAGACAACATATCTTTTTGGGGTGTGAACCCAGCACCTTTGATAATATGGATCATATGCTTTATGTATTTGGGCGATGGTTGATGCTGTGCGTATACACACAACTTCACTTTAATGATGAGTAGTTTGATTTAGAAAGCAGTTTATGGTGTAACACACCCAAAGACTCTGCAAGCGTGGATGAAAACTGAATAAGTGTCTCAAGATACTATCTCTCCATTTAACTTTTTATTTTTTTAATGAAATGGGTGAATTAGATTCTAATTAGCCCGTCAGCAGACTGTCACTCACTGGCCTGTAAAGGAACATGAACATAAATCGGACAGTATTACTCTTCTGTGTGTGTGCATGTGGGTTCTTGCCTGATAGCGTACACTCGCTTTCATGTCCCTAGGGGCGAGATAGAGGTCCCTGGTAATTACTCTGGTTGCACCAGGAACTAAATTGAGAGCAGGAAGGAAACTGACGAGAACCAATCACGGGTTTTGACAAAACTCTCTCGGCACTTTAATATGCATACAAGCATATGAAAGTATGTTTGTTTTGGAAACATTTTTCATTTTTCCAGTTGCAAATTCTTGAAGAAAAATGTTTGAAGGGTTGTGTTTGTATAATCATTAAAAAAAAAAAAAAAAAATCATAATAATAACCTTTTTTAAAGTAATGTTCCACTAAGATTTTTCAAAATGTTTAATTTTGTTATAATTCTTAAAAATATAATGGCAATAACAATAATAAATATATTAAATAACATGCTTAGTCAGCAGCTTGGTACCAGAGTAGTTAGTATTTCAGCCTGATATTTCTGAGGTGTTCAAAGTCCGAACCTCACACCTTGCATGTTCTCTGCATGCTTGGATGGCTTCTCTGCATTAAAGAAAAGATATCATTTAGGTACATTGAAGATTTCATTTTCCATATGTGTAAATGTGTCATGATATCAACCGGTACTTGCTTGTTTATACAGTACTGTATGTTTTTTGGAATTGGCTAGTGACAAGTTCGGGGTCTGCTCTGCCTCACACAACCTAGTGAGAAAAAGCGGAAAAGCGGAGTAGAAAACGGTTGTGTAGTCGTATTCAGCAAATTAGTGTCTGACTGACTGATTGTTTTGTATCAAAACAGATAAAAATGACTGTTTATTTAACATTACTATTAATATACTGTATTTCGAAGTCAAAAACGCATTTAAAAGGTAACAATTTTAAGTGTTATCGCAAACGTTTTTTTAATTAATTAAGCCTCCGCGACCCTCGTGAGGAATAAGCGGCATGGAAGATGACTGAATGAATGAATGAATAATTAATTTATTTATTTATGCTTTTATAAATGATCATTTCTATAGTTTGTCCATTTGACATGTGACATTCCTAGTTTGTACGTGATACTGCCAACAACAACAATAGTGCATCATGAAGCATTTGTGCTGCACAGGCTCCTGAACTTATCTCTTCCACAGAAAAATCTTCTACTCCTTTCCCACCAATGTCAGCAACAAGTGATAATGCTGAACAGTTTTTTAAAATGTGTTCTTAAATCCACCACAAAAGAAAAACAAACGCTTGGCATTTCCATTGTTGTTAACAAGATGTTAACATTACACAGGCTTCTTATTCTGTTTCTGGTGAGTTTAAAAAAAATACATAAAACATTATTCAGCATTTTTATGTGGACACACATTTGTTTGCAACAACTATGCCTTGAGGGTTGAATGCTTAAAAGCACGAACATTACATTGTATTTTTCTGCATGGACATGACTTGAACAGATTTGAAAAGGAAGCATTAGCATATCATTGGAAACAATGGACACGCAGTTTCTGTAGGTTTACTGTACTTAAGACCATACTACCCAAGACTTGTCCAAAACTTTTGGCAGTAGAGTCCAAGACAAGCAAAAACCGAGACAAGACCAAGACCATAGGAGACTATTTAATTTTTTTCTTGTATATTTTCATTATTAAGATGGTAGAATGCTAGTAAAACATTAATTGAAGGAACTTATTTACCAAGTGATTTTTATCACAGCTACATTGATGAAGTTAAAGAATAGATCTGCGCTAGTTTTGATAAGTCTTGAAAGAAAATCACGAGTCCGCTTCATCATCCTTTTTGAGACCGAAACAAGACCAAGAGTTTTTGGTGTCGAGAATCAAGACTGAGACAAGACCAAGACCTTCAAAATGTGGCCTCTCAAATCTTGATTGAGAGTTACAGGATTACTTAATGATGTTTATGATGAAGGATGTTAGTTAAGTAGTCTTACATTAAATCCTCTGACTCATTGTCACTCAAGTGGGATAAATTACTCTTATTCCAACCTTGTACCAAGACCCATTGTTATTCTCTCATTCAGCATCCCATGATGAGCAGGAGGTCAGTTTGTTTGCCATGTCAACATGCTGTGTGCTTACATTCTGAATGCAGCACCATGTTTCCCTCGCCAAACTCAATTTGAATTAGTTGAATTGCTGTAAAACACTCCAGGAATGACAGTCTCTCCCAGAGAAATAGCTTCTCATTAGAATTACAGCCCAGCAGAGCAGAACAAGCCAAGGTTTCCCCATCAACAACGCTCACACGGAATGTCAATGTTGTTCACTTCTCATTCGAATCCGAATGCAGGCCTCTTGGTTCTAGGGAGTGACCAAAGATTTGTTTAGGCACTTTTCAGAATTTGCATTTGCCTCCTTGTTTCATGCCAGCCCGTAAAAGTTTTAATTGGGAAAGGAGGAAAGAAGACCTGTGTTCTTTCTGAATGTCCGTATGTGGGAATCTCAATTTGGTTTAACTAGCAACAAAGACATTCCTGCATAATGCGAACTATAGTGTGTTACCACAAAACATCTTGCTAAAACACTGTATAGCAAATCTTTAGAAGTTTTCAGGACGTCAACATGTGACTTGTGCCTCACATGAAGAAACAATAGCTTTTGTAGCTTTTGGTATTGTTCTAAAAAGTCTTGAACTTGTTTTCTTTAAAACAAACAAACAAACAAACAAACAAAAATGTAGATATTGTTGTTGTTGTCATTAATTGAAGTGCAACAATTATGAGGGAGAGAGAGAGACCGATGGACGGACAGACAGAAAGATAGAAAACTGATATAAAAGAAACCACTAAAAGCCCCGCTGGAAAGAACACACTTTATTTTTTTATATTCAATGTTGGTGTGTGCTGATTGTCAAGCCAATGCATCACATCTGGCCACTGTTATGTCTGCTATTATTAGATCTAAAACGGGAAGAATACATTGGGCATACACTTGTCAGTCTCCATAAATATAAAGGCTGAATAGCTTTAAACTTGTACACGTGATGATATAATCACCAACACTATTTATGTTTTCCAAGCATTTAGAAGGTCAGTTATTTGAAATAGGCTGCAGTCTCAGGTTCACCAGAATTTGGTGGGCTTATACGGAATTATGATCAATGAGAATGAACTAAAAGCCGTTTGGAGACTATCTCAGAGTTGAGTGGATAAAAAAAAAAAAGATAAAAAAAAAAAAAAAGAAATGTTACATGTCAACAGTTAATTTGTACACATATTCAGACAATGCAAATTAGTCAAATGGTAAATTATGAGCACTGCTACGTCTGTGGCATCCTTAAAGAAAGCTTATCCACTGTTTGTGTTTGTTTGTGTCAACATGTGGGTCTTAGTGTTTTTACACATACCTTTGAGGAATCAAAGTTTGATCAGATTTGGAGTCTCCCATCAATCATGACCAGATTAGCTGACACCGCTCTCCTTCCCACACTGCTGTGCTGCCGGCCTGCTGGCGCTGACTTACAAGTGGGGGCTAGAAAAACTACATGCACATTTGCCCAACTGACGGGAAAAAAATGAATACAAGCTTTTTCTCCCAGCCTGCCCATCCTCTTTCCTTTCTTATTGTTTGTCCCTGTCTTGGTTTGTGCTTTCACTAACTTTAAATTTCTTTTTCTGGCCCACTCGCTGTGTCAGTTTGTTTTCATTTATGTGACTTCTTGCGGCTCTTGCGTTTATAAAATGTGTCCTTATGTGATCTGGGCTTGCGGTGCATGTATTTCACTGATTGCCGTGTCTCCCCCCATGGTAGTTTTACCCACTGGGCTGTGTATCAAAGCTGATCAAAAGCTCTGAAGCAGTGCAAGGGTGGATCCCTCCCTGGTGACAGCAGCTTTAGTTGTTTGAATCTGCTCTAGACTGCTGACCAAGGCAGTCTGGAACTCCTGCCTACTCAGTAGGGACATACTAATTGTCATCTATGCAAAGATGGACTTCGTAAAGTTTCACCTACAGACAGCAAGCAAGTGATGCTTAGCCAGAGAAGTGTAAAAACTAAAAAAAAAAGCTGCTGCAGCGCTCTGTTTTTCCATTCTTAACTTAGTCACTCAATGGTGATAAACGTTTGATGAAAGCTGGAAAGTTACCTTAGGGAACTCATGTGATAACATTGTCTCCGTATGATTTCGATGGTTTCATTGCCAGCATTTTTCACCTAATTTGCTCAACTACGAGTGGATTTGCGCTCAATCAAAGAACATTTAATTGGCTTTGTTGCCAGTTTTTCGCAAAGCTCTCAAAAGCCCTTCAAAGCCGATAGGACCGTTGTCCATAAAGCTCGGAAAGCTTTCTTTCCCTTTGTTGGACCTTGGGTGGTCCATGCACAAGTGGCTATTGTGGCTGAATTCACACCTGTGTTTAGGATAGGGCTACGGTGTTTGGTGAACATCTATGATGAGGTCTCCCTCGCCTTAAAAATAGCCCTCGAAATAATTTATTTTGCTCATTGTATTGGAATAAAAGAAAAATACATTTCTCCTAATCAGTGTCATGGGTGAGTAAGAACATATCAAACAGCATGGTGTACATCCGAGACTGGCCGGCAACTAATCTCAGTCCAACCAATAACAGCCTATTTTGCAATTATTTTAGTTTTTTAGTCTTTAGAAATAAAACATGCATTCTTTTTATGTGGGAGGAAGCTGGAGTACCAGGACAAAACCCACACAAGCACTTCAATATTATGCACACATTCCCCGAAATTTGTGCCATGAACCTAACTGTAAAGCACATGTGCTAGCCACTAAGTCCACTGTAAAGCTCAATTTTAGTAGGTCTACTCTCAGAAAGCATTCTTTTAATTAAGAGATGTGGATCTCTTCTTGAAATTTTGTCGGCCAAAATTTGAAATGTATGCTAGTGACACCTGTAGGACTTGTGTCAAATAGCACCAAACAGAAAGCTTGGGTGGTCAAGTGCCCTACGCCATGTGAGTTCACCAGTCAAGAACTTCAACTTTCCATCCCAGATGATTTATTTGTAAGAAATCGTGAGGAATCTGAAAGCAATATGCCCAGCTGCTCTTAGAATGTTTTGTTTTTAGTTATTATCACAGCAGTCTGAATAGGTTGACCATCACTTCCTCGTCCTCAAACCAATTAGATAACAGCCCACTGAACTCATCCTGTCTTTTTATTTAATACCCTACCCAAAGAATGGAGCCTTATGTAACCCCCAAAAACTCTTTCTGACCAGATCTTAGTGCATACCAGCCTTGCTGAAAAGTTCACACAATATCTTTGGTTTTTTTTTCTTTTAATGAAAGTGCACCTGGCACATGCTCAAGCTGGAGCAATAGCACAGTTTTTGAGCTGTAATAGGCACAGTGAGGAGTGATATAGCTGACACACACTATACAGTTCAGCCAGCCTGTTACCATGCTTCCATAGAGTGCCAAAAATATGTATAACCACCATTTGAAGGTTTAATTTATTTATTAAAATCTCAAGTGCGGTCCTCACATTCATCTCTGTGGGGAAGGAGGTCATTGAGGGATATTGAATACTACTATAATGGTGAGTTCTTTTGGGCCGTGTAGCATAAACCTGGCCATTTATACTGTAATATCCCTGCACAGTAGGTTGCTTTCAGTGACCTGAACAAAAAGGGTCTAATATACATACACAAACAAGAATATTTGTAAAGTATGTATAGTATATAATTTTGTGCTTGTTCCATGGTGCTAAAATTGGCAGACCACACAAGGTGAAGATACTGTGTGTGTAACACTACAGGCTTTTCTTGATTAATAGAGTGTGAAGGGATTATGCTGATTCAGTCCATAACTGTAGGGCTCAGTGAAACTCATTCTACAGGTGTGTGTGTGTTTCAATAGCTCTCCACACACGCAGGTGAATGCTGACTGTGTAACAGTGTAAACCTACCAAGCCATTCAAATGCGATATAAAAGAAGTGGAAGGAAAGTGGGATTTCCACATATTGCTATACTGGGCCAACCCAAGCCCTTCATTGCAGAAATGCATACATCTGAAAGGACAGCTTTATAAATAGTCCATATCCAGCTCCTCTCTGTTCTGTCTGTCAATAATCCAGATTGGGAGATGCAGGCGATTAATAGGTTTCATTCCTCTGCATATTACAAAACGGGAAAAAACCTGTGTCTCGGTAAATGTTCCAAAATTTCTTAGAAGCCTCTTAAAGTGGATAAGTGTAACATTTGTTCTTGATCGCTACCTTCAACACATTGTAAAATTCTGAGGACATTATCGCTCCAAACTTCATCTGCATGTGGTTTGTGAATAGAACTGAAGGTTTCATACCCAAATGTTTGTGCCCAATTGTCACACAACACAACAAGCTGATTATTACATAGCATTTTTGGGCCTTAAGATGACCTAAGAATGGATTGAACTCATCCGGTCAAAGATTAGGTGAATGATGCAAATGGTTGGAGGCAACAACTTTGTTTTAGAGGGATGGGAAAACAGAAGCTGTGCCATTCACATTTTAGATGGATCAACACCACCAACTCCCCCAAAGCAGATATGTTGGAAGCAAGGCTAAAACATGTGGTGGAGTTTATGAGGTATGCAATAAAAGAGAGTCTCAGCTGTCTGTCATTCTGTCCTGTCCCCCGGTAGCAGTAAGCTCACAACTGTTCCTTTGCCCCCCTTTTAACCCAACAATATTTATTAGATTTGACTTTATCCATCCACCCATTTTTCAGGTTGTGTGAGGAACTACTTTAACAACCATTTCACAGCCATTTCAACCAGCTCTTCCAAGGGATTCCAAGATGTTCTCAGGCTGGATGGTAGACATAGTATTTCCAGTGTGTCCTTGGTCATCCCTAGGGTCTATTCCCCATGGGATGTGTCTGGAACACCACCAGAAAGGCACAAAAAGGCTTGTCAATCAGATGCCCAACCCACCTCAATTGGCTCAGCAGTGAATTTATGCTGAGTTGCTCGTCCATATCACGCAAGGAAATCATGAATACCCAGCGAAGGGAAGTAATTTTGCCCACTTGTTTCATTGTCTTTGTTCTTTTTTCCACGCTCATGACCATCAGTAAGGATAGGAATGTAGAGCCACTGGTAAATAGAGAGGTTCGCCTTTAGGCTCATCTCCTTTTTCACCAAGACAAACCGATAGAGAGTCAGTAATACTCTAGACACCGCACTAATCCACTTGTCAATCTTCCTCACCATTCTTACCTCATGAAAAAGACACCAAAATCCTTAAACTCCTGCGCATGAAGCAGGATATCATGCCTGAACCAGAGATGGTATTTCACACTTTTCTGACTCGGTACCATCAGTTTTTGATTTTATTTTGTTTAGTGAAAGTAACTTTTTCTCATAAGATAGAAGCTCTCTTACCTTGCTGACAGTTTTGGCAGTAACTCCTGCTTTTGTCAGAGCTTTCACCTATTCCTGGTGTGCAGTGTCTTTTCAACAGTTGATCGTGTCAAAATTGACAGGTGAGCAACAAAAGACGACATAAGGCGGACCCAATTGCAGCCAAGCAATGAGGCAGGCGGGACTGGGGAGCAGGTGTGAAACTCAACGAGCTTCATTTACTCAGATTACAGAACATCTCCTATCACACCTATGCAGATGATGCACAATTTACTTTTCAGTGTCTCTATCATGACTATAGTCTAGTTGAGTAAAATGTATTCATCTAATTAATGAATGGATGTGCCAGAATCTCTCCAACTAAATGTAGGAAAGACAGGTGATCATTTTTGGGACAAAAAAATGGTCAAAGATCAGCACTCACCTTTTCACAATGTCACTTACAGATACAAATAAAGACAGAATTTTTGGCGTAATTATTTACTTAGCCCCAAACTTCGACAGCTATCTAAATTGCTTTACTAAATCTGACTATTACTACCCAATAAACATAGCTAGAATAAGGGAGCTTTTGTCCAAACAAGACTTAAAATTAACTTATCCATATCCTTGGACTATTGTAATGGTATTCGTCGGGTACAGGTCTTTCAAAAACAAACAAACAAAGGGGTGTACTCACTTTTGTGATACACTGTAAATTTGACTTGCATTGTCTTATGTCAAGCTGTTTAAAAACATCTTCATTGTCAACATTTAGGTATGGGCCTCCTTATTTGTTTCTATTTACTCGTCTATTGCCACAATACACCAGTATTTATACAATTTAGATTAGCACATAATGCTGTTAATCTGTGATTATTGTTATCTTTCTCTTACAAACAAAAAAGATTTTAATAGGTTTCCAGCTTTAATTCAATACAGTAAATGTAATAATGTGGAAAACAATGTCATTTAAAGTAGATAACATTTGCTTCCTAACTAAGCTTTGATGTTCATACTCAAATTGAGCTTTATATAGAAATAAAATAACAACCCTTGAAAGTGAATATAGAGTAAAAAAAAAAAAAGGAAATGAAAATGCCAGGCATGTTTATTAATGACCAGCCCGCCTACATCGAGGTCAGGAGCTTGGGAAGGTAATTAGACGAGGACGCATCACGCCTGTTGCTGTCATTGCACTTAATCAAGACCACACATTTAATGTACGCTGGCTTGTTTGTATGAACTTCTTTTGGGCTAAAATGTCTGCACTCCTCCACCTGTAAATCTTGCAACCTTAATGTTACTTGTGGGATGTGCAGATATTTTGACTAATATTTTTGAGGAGGGTTACAAAGATTAAAAGACTGTTTTTAATGCCCACAGATAAGACGTAAGAAAGCTGACTAATATGATTTTAAATTAGCTGTTGAAATATCACAGTGTTGATGTACACTGTAAAATGAAAAACAAAAATAAATCTAAATAAAGACCTACAAATGGTTTTATGTTTGCTTGTCAGATGGTGGAACTTCATTGTCTATTTCTTTTTTGCGTACACTTTCTATTGAATAAGAGCTCTGAATGCGTTTTTGAACTGGGTACAGAAACACAACAAGAAAATTGAACAGAATTTAAAACATTCCTTCCTTTTAGCTTTCTGGCTTGTAGAGACTGCATTGTTCCATTGTAGTGGTAGACCGCAATTTTGTTTGAATATGAAATGCTCTGCCGGTTCACCACTATCAAATCTAACTGTGCAAGCATTTTTTTTTTTTTTTTTTTTTTTTTTTACAAAGCATTGTGGTTGTACAAGTGTCACAAAAAGCCGAACAGAGTTCATCTGTTTATGTTTGATTAAATTGAGGTCTGCTGAGGTAAAACGTTTCAAGTGAGCCGTCGAAAGAAGTTTATTATTTTATATGGCATTACTAGTGGAAATTTATGGGAAGATTTGATGCCCCTTGTTCCCACCCTAAAAGAAGTGAGGTGTTCAAGGTTAATTTATTATCTTAAAGTGAATGAAGGCACCACACAGGTGATTTCATGCAATTCCGGATGCCCTTAAGTATTTTCTTCCCACTGTAATCCGCCCATTGTAACTTAAAAGTTACTCTTTGGGAACTATTGTGGAACACCAAATATTTAGTTCCGTCTCAGTGATTCAATTTCTCCTGCACATGCTAATGGATGAGTAACAGCAATTAGTTATAGCCTGTGTTTCTGCACTGTACTGTCCTTTATGTACAAGCCCTGCACCCCCCGTGCATCTGTTTTGTTTCCTCTCTTTCGTCTCTGGTGTGGCGCCACACAACAAGTTCGGAGGGTGGGGGCACGAGGAAACAAGTGGGTGTGTAGTCATACTACAGCAGTGATAGTTTTCACCTGCTGTGCTGTGACTACTCAAACGACCATAGTTGTGACATTTGATACTCTTTGTGTCTTAGATGGTGTAAGACTACAATCGTCTTTCAGTTCCGTTTTTTTGTTTTTTTTTGTTTTTTTGCATATATGGCAGGCGCTGCTTTTAACCTGTGATTCCCTGTTCAGATTTGGGACTCAAACCACTCGCGACCAGCTGAACCCATCCAATTAGTCTGACCTAAATAGGCAAGAAGTGCTTAATCATTTTTAAAATTACACTCCCACTGGTAGCGAACCATACTGGTATTGCAGTAATACAGTATATGTACGTTACCTCACAAAGAAGCCACATATTGTCTATGAACAGTCAGATAGGATGGAGGGATGTCAATTGTCTTGTCCCTGACAGATTTACTGTAGATTCATAGGTAGGGTGCATCCTTTCTATGAGACTCCAAACACCCACACCCTTTTCCCTCTGCCATTCCACTTCAGTTTCTGTTGGTCTTTATTTGCCGTTGCTTTTCACTCCATTTCAACTTCCTCTCTTTCTCCTCTCTAATCCTATTCATGGGAGATGCGTACTCGATCATTCTGTCTCCCTATATCTCTGTCTGCCCTTCATTTTCTCCACACCTCTCTGCATCAGAAAAAGAGAGACGAGGAGAGGTGCAGTGAGGAAGAACGAAAGAGAGCTAGGGCTAGAGAGAGAGAGATGGGCAGATTAGGTGACAGTGATAAGCGATCGATCTCGAGGCCAAAGCGGTCCAGAGAGGATCGCTCCCTTTCCCCATCCCTCTACCTTCCACTCTTACCTCGACTCGTTTTTACTTCTCTTCTTCCTTTTTTCCCCAACCTTTGTTCTGACAAGGGTTCATTAGGGAACCACTTTGACTGAACAAGTGCATGTAAGTGTGTGTATGTGTATGCACAGTTTTGCCTGTCTGCTTGGTTGATGGGTCATGAAGGATTGCTCCCTGGGGCATCCCTTAACGGCTTTTAGTGGTTTTCGATCACTAGCTCACAGGCAAACACATACACAACAAAAATCACTTGATTAGCATTCGTTGGCCAGACCTTCATGAATGTTTGAACATTGCTTGCGGATGTGTGTATTGTACACTCCCAGGACTGCCATTGGTAAATTTACACATTCTAATGAAAGCCAAAGCAAGAACCTTTTGAAAAACTGCCTTTACAAAAGACCAAAGCCAAAGCCAAAAGCCAAAGTAGATAAACTACAGCAAGCATCTGTTTTCCACCACTGTTATTTGTTGGCGTGACCCTCAAAATAGGATGTGGTTCTTGTAGTTTCCAGTAGAGTTGCACCGATCAATCAGCCAATTGGTCAGGAACGATTTTATACATTTTGAGGGGATTGTTGAGCAATCGATTACAAACTAACTGATCTTGTCCACCTATTGCGTCTAGAGTCACTTAGCTTGCTAGCATTTGGTTGCAGACATCTGTGGTCATCAATATGAGTGTACTGTATACGCTAAGTAAAATTTTTAGGTATTTTCATACTTTTGCGACACCAACATAATGTTTGCATTTGTAATGTCTGCCGCTTTTTACCGCGTTAATGTGGGAAGGACTGAAATTTGCATTGGCCTTGCATATGCATTTTCACAGGACAGGTCATTATTCATGAGACTACTTAAAGAAATGGTGGTTTTTCCCAAAAAGTCTATTAATGGGTCTATCGTATTCCTTGCTGTATACCCTGCAAGAAAAATGTAACACATATGCATCTAAAATAATCCTAAACGATTTTATTAGCAATTTTAATACTCCTGTTAGAAAGGTTCCTTGGGTATGCGTTCGTTCCAATAGCGACCAGTCAGTTACTTCCTGTTATTGTCCTACATCACACGCGCTGCGTATTCTGGGACCGAGAATAGGCGTAAGGTGTGCATTTCGGGCAGAGGATGGCCACCTGTTAAGATGTGTGCGAGGAAGTGTTAATCTGTGTGAGTCCATGAACGAATGTAAGTATTTCCTCTTCATGTCATAAAGTTCTCATGACAAGTTAGAGCCTTTATCAGCGTGACCGTTTCATGTTTGACTGTTACGTAGGCTGGTTGCTCCCACTCATCCTCGCTGCATCGAGGAGACCGTTGTTTACATTATATTCGCGTTGACCATTTGTGTTAAGAGGGAATGTGTTAGTTTAGCATCTTGTGTGCGCGTGCGCTCGCACCCCCCAACCTTTGTGTTCATTATACTGTGTTAGTCATGTAAAGTATGTGTGTTATTGACTGCTTTACAGTCAATTTGCACTGTTTATTGCATCAGGTCCTTGTGTTCTAACCGACACTCCGAGGTGATTTAACCATAAAACATATTGAACCCAGAACCTCATACAGTCCATTAGTCCAAATAAGAATCGATAAGAGAATCGATAAAGAATCGAATCGTTAAGCAATATCGATATTGAAAACAGAATCGTTAATTTTTTTCAATTCCCATCCCTATTCACCACAAGACCTTAAAACCATACCGTGAGCTTATTATCGTGAATATAGCTAACCATAATATTATATTGTTGTATCAAACATTGTAACATCTCTATGAATTATGTAGCTTTGTTGATCTATTCATGCCAGTGAGGCATAGTGACTATAGATGTCCCCAATCCGATCACGTGAAGCATTTTTCAGAGGATCGGAATCGGGTGAAAAGGATCGTGTTTTTAATTTAAAAAAATAAAATAATATATATATATATATATATGTATATATATATATATTTCTAGTTTTTAAGGGCTAAAGAGTAACAAAATAATCAATAAATACAATGGCATTGTCAAACGCAACAAAAATATGTACGTTTTATACTCCGCAACACTCCCGTAAACAGTTCAGTACTGTAAAAGGTTTGGAACTTTTGTTGAAAAAAAAAATAATAATAAATAAAAAAATCGGTATTGGATCGTGACTCTAAAATCAGGTGATTTGGGTGCAAAAATATGCGATTTTGACATCCCAAATAGTGACAGCAAAGCAGATAGATGCATTAAAGTACACCTGTTGTCATTTTACAACAAAATAAGTTGGTGCATGCACACATTTAAATTATTTGTAGGCTCCATCCCAGACTTCCTTCTCCCCAGCCACTTCAACCAACTCCTCCGGTGGGATCCCCAGCGTTCCCAGACCAGCCGAGATAGATAGTATCTCCAGGGTGTCCTGGGTCATACCCGGGGTCTCCCGCCAGTGGGACATCCCTGGAACACCTCTCGGGTGGCGTCCAGGAAGCAGCCGAACCACATGCCCGAACCACCTCAACTAGCTTTCTAATTTACTGTAAATTGCTTGCCTTTTGTAAATAAAGGCTGAGAGACACTGATGTATGTCAAGTCAGGCAAAGTCAAAACTTGACTTGAGAGACACTAATGTAAGTACAATTTTTGTGTCCTGTGGATTAACGCGCCAGATTCATTCACAGCATCACTGCAATCGTCCTACTCCACCTAAAAGTGCGACCATGGTCGCAAACAGCTTTTACGAGCTTGTTTATTGATTAAGTAATGCTCTTTGTTCTGGACCTCCTAAATGGATCTTCAGTCACTTATATGAAGGCCGGGGTGATGACTATTTGAGAGCCGCTATATTTAAAACAGGAGCACTTAAGAATGTTGATGTTTTATGCAAGCACGTGCACCAAATCCAAGACCATCATGTAAGCTTGTTCGTTTTTGTTGGCTATTTCTGTGTGCCCCTCGAGTCTATAATGATGAAAGTCACGAGTCAGTCAAATAGCCAGCACTTCATGTTTTGACTCATTTGTCAAAATTATTATGCATGTTTTCTGCTCCCTTGTGTTTATGCACGTGTGTTGCTTTGCCCACCGGTCCACTGGTTTAATTTATATGCAACCAACTGTGACCAAGAGGCATGTGGACATATTTCCCACAATTCCTTTCACCAAATCCCAGGTGCACCTCCCTCTCTGAGCACGCTACGTTCTCCTCATAAAATAATCTTCTCCAGCCAATCATGTCCTACAATGTTTATTCATAAAGCCTCCTCTTCAAATAGTCCTGATTAGATTTCATTTTATCTGGAGATGGATTGTAGAGTTTGCTTGTCCAAAAGGGCTGTTAACCCCCTGAGTCGGTGAGCTTCCACATTGGTAGTATTTAACTGGATGATGATTGCTTCTGGCACCACTTTGATCCGTTGTCTTGTGTCAAATTTGCTTAAACACAACGGCACTCTCTAGTTTGCCTCATTCTCCCTCCCTGTGCCTCTTTAACCTGAATAACGTTTGAGCTCAACAAGGAACTGAACAAGAAAAGAAATTGATATTGAACCTGAGCCCCTCGTGCACATGCACACCCAGTGCCACATGCTGATGTGCTTAACTTCAGAGATGGTCATTTAGATACCAATATAATTTTGAGTCTCTTCCCTCATGGCTCCAATCCCTTTTCATAATCACATTTCTTTTTGTCACACCCTTGCTTTTATATGAAATATTATGTTTTGTTTTCATGGCAGCAATGAAAGGTTTGTCTTGGATAATGTCGTATCTATCTGGGAGTCTTAAGCTCACTTCTAAAGTGAAAAAAAAAGAAAAAGGAAAAAAGAAACAGTCCCTGATGTTTCTTTAGCCTGTAAAGGAAACAAAAGGTCAGCAGGATTTATGGGAATTGGTGTGTTTATCTGGCCGCTTGAAGGCTGAATTTTCTGAGGAATAACAAGATGGAGATATGCTCTCAGCAGCTGCGTGGTGTTGGAAAGTGTAACACATGCAGGTGAAAGGGATAAGGAGGGATTAGTGCATGGAATTAACTGAGTTTGAATTGACCCAGGACACTAGTAAGGATGGGATGATGCACATCCATGAATGGAACATCTTAGACTTAAATGCATATCTGTAGCTAGTCCTCTTGAAAGGGAAACGGCTGTGTTCTGATATGTACATCAATTGCAGGTACTTTGTCTTTCAACAAACCAGCTGAGGAAGTGATGAGAGACACCTTAAAAATGGAGTGAAAGACAGGCAAATTATTCAGATGATTAACTGTTAATGTTACTTAGAAAATTCATTTTAATACAGTATACATCATCAAGATTTCAGCAAACCCCCGATACCCTGCAAATAAGCCCCTTCTGGCCAATGTTAAGAATTAACTCTCATGATATAAAAGTAGTGGTCTGGGACTGTGTATTTGTGATGTCGAAATAATAAATTCATGTGATATAATAAATTTAATGTGTGAACAATAAGAGCGCTGAGCAGCATTCAGATTATCCAGTCAGCCTAATTAAAAAAAAAAGCTAAAAAACAAACAACACATTTCAGAACTAATCAGTCACACTCGATGATGAGATGAATGAAAAGGACAATACAATGTTTTTTTTAAAAAATAAGTAATTTAGAAACAAATAACATAAAGAGTTTCATTTGAAACTAGTAAGGTGCCAAATGATTACTTTATACAGGTGTAGGAAGACACACCATGCTGTGCAATAAATGCTGTAAGCATTCAGTGGCAGACAGCTCAGTTCAGAGGATGAGACAGAGACAGCTGCGTCCGAGCCAATGTCTGAGGATGGATGAACTAAAAGGATGGACGAAATTCTTTAAGTGCTCTAACTTTAGCTCACACATGTTGGTAAAAGTCCCAAAACCTGTCCAGAGCGTGTCAACACATTCATAACCCCCAACTCCACATCATTCCCTGCCCCCACCTCTCTTTTGTGAGCTTACGCACAACTCTCTGTTTGCCCAAACTGGACAGATCTCATGAATTAACAGTGCAAAAGGAGGCCACAATTATTTGCTAATATAGCAAATCCTTCCTGGTGTTGATATTTCATTTTCTTTCTAGGAGCTTCTTGTGTCAATTTCCTGCACTGCTTGTCGAGTTCAAAGGTTCATGAACTCACAGTTGAAAGTGTGAAGAGCATGTAACTTGTGGCCCGCACGGACACGACCCGCAGACCTTGTTTCAGAGCCAAAAAACCTTCTGTCTTACCTCTGGGGGAAAATATATCCAGGTCATTTATTTGAATGGAAAACTAAGCCAAGCAATTATCAGACTATTGGGGGGGGGGGTATATTTCATATGTGTTAGTGTGTGTCCCTCTGTTTCAAGTACAAGATGAGACAGCTTTTTAGTAGAGTTGTACAATTTTATCGGCCGATAATAGCGGCCGATAAAAGCATATTAAAATGATATCGGATAACATCAACATTAGTTTTTAATTATCGATTTTGGGCCAATATGCAAATGCAGTGCTGCCATGTCCACTTATTGCCTGCCCGTGTGTCTGGTGTTTTGACGGTGCTTGCTGGCGTTAGCTGTAATTAGTTTCAAAAAGTTCCAGCACTTTCTGTTTATGTCATCATATGTCTACACAAGCTCACTGTGAATAGAGAGAGCTAAATGGATGAGCTAACGTCTACAGACAGTGCAACATAGTAGTTCTTGCCTTCTTACCACATTGTTTGTGCCTTATAGAAGCATCGTTTGTAAGTTTTATTCTTCCTTAGTTTTTATTCGTAAGCGTTGTGTGGTATATTGGAGATGTGTATATTTTGTTTTCATTGCATTTGTGGTAAAATGTGGTAACATTATTTGATTGCATGCAAGCTTCACTACCAGTTGCTATTCAAATTGACATGTGGTGTATACGTTGCTTTATTTGTGGCTATATTTCATATTATTGACTGGAGGTGTGCAAATTTTCCGATTCTTAGATTATTCACGATTCGGCCGTGGAAGATTCGAGAACGATTCACAAACATCCAAATTCCGATTATTGAAATATGCCAAGTAAAGCGGAAGTACAACACACTCAGCGCGCCGCGCGGTCTTCGGGAAGCAATGAGGAAGAACGGAGCGAGAGTAGCTAAACATCATGCTTCTCATTACCCGGCCCCTCGGGTAATGCCAATGCTCAACTCACGGCTCTAGCTCAACTCATGCCACGAGATAAAAAAACACAACAACATACCTGACTGCTGCCGAAAAGCTGCTACAAAGTACATCCACATAATGTTACGGTAGATATCATTTATATAGGACTAGATGCTATATAGATTCGGTAGCATTTGCAGCACATCTACGAAAAGCTAGATGCGGGCGTAGCAAACGGCTGCCAGCTTAAAGCAGTACACTTCCCTGCAAGGCTGTTGTAACGAACCTTCCAAGCAAACCTAATTAACTTTTTATCTAAAATACTCCTAAATCGGTAAAATATTGACTTGAATCTATCTTTAAAATAGTTTTAAAACTTTCACATGTCGAAAGTAGACAAAAGGGAAATTATGGAATGACGGGAGCAATTTTAACAACTTTAACGGTTGATTCACAAAATTAAAATAATTGAATGTAGTTTAAAGCTGCTGATATAGAATGGGGACTACAGTTTTTTATTTACTGTTATTTATGTATATTTTTTTACTGCTATATGTTAACTTGATACTGAAATAGTAGTTTGGTTTAGCCTGAGAGTATTTTTGAACAATTTTGGAACTAATGTACAAAACATTAAAAAAAAAAAAAAAAAAAGGAGGGGAGGTGCATCAATAATCGTTTTATAATCGAATCGGAGCCTCTGAATCGTAATCGTAATCGAATCGTTAGGTGCCCAAGGTTCCCAGCTCTATTATTGACCCAATGTTTTGCTGTTTGTAGTTTTAGAAAAAAAAGTATCAGTGCTCTTGTCAAGCGAAAGATGGCCACGGTAAAGCCAATTCGATTTTACTTACTGGTACCTGACTTCTCTTTAGAACCTGATTTGTTCGCTATCTGTCGATTTGTCTACCCACACATATATTGAGGACTGAATAAGTGCCTTATTGGCACTTTGCACTTGCACTTAACAAATGTTTGCACTATTGTAATTTAAAAATAAATAGAGTGGTAAAATATAGGCATTTTTTCCATAACTTCATTTGAAGTTCTCTTATTTTTTATTTATTTATTAATTTTTTTTACAGAATGTTAATTTGGAAAACCTTGAAGTTGTTACATTTAGTGGGGCATCACAATACAATTAGCTATAATATGTTAAGTCCATTACTGCATATATCGTATCGGTTTGATATCGGTATCAGATTTTGGGAGTTTGACAATATCGGGATATCAGTTAATAAGTCATTGTTCTGACAAGTTTTAATCATACGCTGGTAAGGAATTCTCAACGTGCACTCTCCATGAGTTGATGTCAGTTGTCAGGATTAGATAAAATGATGTGGCCGATGGTAATCCATGGTGTCAAAATTGTAAAATAGTCTGTTTAAACTAATTGGTCATTCAGTCCAACGTCATGTTGTGAGGTCAAATAACATATACAGGGTGACCCAAAAAAAAGTTTACACTGCCATAATACAACTTAAATGCCATGTTTATTCAGTTTAGAATTAGAATTTAATCACAAATTATACATTATTGTAAAGAACATGTACAGTACATTCTATTTTTCAATGTGTCCTCCCTTAAGTGTCACAACAGCCTCCAGGCGCCTGTGGAACGCTTGACAGGTCTTCTTTATGTAGGATGCTGTCATCTTTTCCCAAGATCTAACAACGGACCTCTCCAAAGCTGCCACAGAAGTTTGTGGCTTCTTACAGGCACTGTCCTCCACAGTTGCCCATATGCTATAATCCAGGGGATTGAGATCTGGACTCTGGGGTGGCCACATATCACCTTGTCAACCAACTTTTTGGTCCGCACAGATCGGGTTTTCCAGACCCAGGTTTCCGTGAGGCTGTTCCAGTATCTTTCAGCTTCTTTTTAACTTTGTAGACTGCGATATTCTCAGATTTGCTGCAATCTCAGTAGGTGTCAGACCGGCACGCAGCAATTCAGGTACAGCTAAAGTTTTCTTCATTTTCAGCAGAAGGACAGGAATTGCAGAGACGAGAGATTACCAGCTGCATTGAGTGACCTTAATGAATCACTTAAGCATGACAACCTATTTAGATATGTTTCAATGGCTTTTAAACAAGCAGTCAACTGAGTGTAAACTTTTTTTTGGGTCACCCTGTAAAAATGTAAACATGCTGTCCTTCAAACTTTTAGACAAAACAAAACAATACAACAATACAATGCAACTCTGCGGTAATCTGTAATGTACAAGGCATGTACGGTTTAAAACTGCATCGGCCCAGCGTTCCACACCTGTGCAGGATAAGCCATTGGTAAATATAGATGCATAGTGATGACATCATTGCCCATAGTGGCAGCATTGCCACATTGCGTCACTCAACATAAAAACTGATCCAACAGTCATTATCGGACAATTTTACTTTTTAGTCCATGACACTTTCCATCTATGAGGTTACAGATGGATCGCAAATGAACTAGTTTTGTCCGGATACACAAGAATATGTTTTCACCATTAACTGTGAAATACTAGGGATCACTTTATATTTTATACATTGATGACACGATGCAAGTTATTTTTTAAAGACCATGTTCTCACATGTCTCTCTCATTTTTTAAGCGCATGAACTTTCCATATCCAGATATTTTCCTGTCCTTCCAGACATGCACACAGCATGTAAGATGAACCATTCGTAGCAGTTGTAGCGTAAGATATTTTAACTTCCTATTGAGATTTTATTACTTGATATGAGTTAGTTTTTCTTGAAATAAGAAATACAATTATACATCGTGGGATTTTCAGGGGATAGCTATATTTTCTTATTTAAGAAATTGTGTCAACTCAAATATGACTTTACAATGGGCAGATAACTTGAATTCAATTAAGTAATATATTTCTCATTTCCTCATTTTCATTCCCCTTTTATCAAAGCCTGGTTTTGCAGTGTTTGCGTTCTTTGCTGCTGTTTTTTTTTTTTTTGTCTACGTGACACTACGAACTCCACATCTTTTAATCTGGTTATTGCTTACTCTCAATGTAACCTTATTCAGGTTAAGGTCGGCAAAAATGCTGTTGACATGGGAGTGTCTTTTTCAAAGAGCTACCTTTATTGGGTTAGCATTGAATTGTTGCTACCAACTTAGAAATGGTGCAGTGAGAACTCTACATTTTGTTGTCGTGAAACTTCTTTAACCCAGAAAGCCTTTCCAAAGCATGCATTTTTATGGTCTTTTTGTGACTAGAGCTTCCTGGATGTTGCTAGTGTCCAAGGCCTGTCTAAAATAAACACAAGCATGAACAAGCCCTTATGCATATAAGTCAACCGTTACATGAGCCGCTCAAGGTTAACGGCAAACTGGCCCTGAACCGTGAAAATTAACTCTATCGAAATGCACATGCACGTGATGTAAAACCCTGTATGAATGCATCAAGAATTTTATGTACGTGTGTGTTGTTGAGCGCACGCATACCCGTGTCTATATTATTGAATGGCCTTTGCTGCCCTGTAGAATTCAGGCACTGTCCGCAATAAGACATGCAGTCAAAGTACCCGACACACCACTTAACCCCCCGCCTGGAACCTTGACAGCTTCTCCATGGGAGACTGACCCAGAAGGTCCTGTAAAATGTTATGTTCATACCGTGCACACACTCACATACACGCATGCATGCTGCATTAAAACAGACTCTCAGTCGCCACAGATGTTTTGTACACCAAGCGTGCCGGAGCTAAAGGCAGAAATAACTTTTTGACATGGATGAGGTATGGGATAACCACTGACAAAATCTTTGTTGTCCAGTCAGCAGTTACAGCTTTCACCTTATCATCCTGACCAGCCTCACTGTCTTACTGTTTCCACGTATCTCCCAAAAGACGAGTGCATGTGAGCATTAACAGTCATTAAATATATGCAGACACTTTTAGTTTGGTGTTATGAAGCAGGAAGCCAAGCAGACTCAAGGTCATAAAATATTCATCTTTTGTCATTTGTGTGTGTAATTTTCATTATGTAAACAACAAAAAAAAATTAAAACTCGAAGGTTGTCCCTTTACACTTACTGTACAACACATGTCATCAAGCACTCCTTGGTCAATTTAATAAAACCTAATACTTAAGACACTGGGAAGGTCTGCCTTCAGAAGCTTGATAATGATCATTCAAATATTTATAATCTGTTTTGCTGTTGTTGTTGTTGTTGTGTAATTAACTCTTTAAGCACCAAAGTCACAAAACTGCAACAAGCAACATTGCTGACTTAACAAGCCAGAGCTGCAAATTTAGCGACACATGTAGTTATTACTTTGCACCAAAAGATAGAAGACATCAGCCACTTTAACCCAAGCATTAATTGTGGGCGTGTTTTAACTCAGGGTTTTGTAGATTATAGGATTTCAAAACTTCACCCTCGTCAAGTGGATGCAGTAACAGAAAATGTATCATAGTGAGAGGATTTTTTTTACCGTTGATGAAGTTCTTCATCAAGTAATGGTTGACTCAGATTCTGAAGAAGAATATTCATCCGTTGGAGAAGATTATCAGGCGAACATTGAGACCGAAAGTGACGCATTGTCTGTCCGTAGCGGCAGCGAGTCTGTGCGCCATGACGGTCCACAAGCAGCACATACTAGCGCCAACTCTTTGCTTCACTGTGTTTGGAGTGGCAAGAGTTACAGCCATTTGAAAAAGTGAAATCAAAATGAAAATTTAAGAAAATGTGTCAGTGATGATGTAGTGGCACACCTGCCTGACTTTGACACAGGTAGCTTGGCTTTTGAACATATGCTTACTGTCTGTATCCTTATATTTGTACAGTATTTGGCAAACCCAAGACCCAGAGATATTAAAATAAACTATCACAGACAGTCAGTGTTAAGACAGGACACAAAGTATGAGATATCTACCAAACAATCTTCTCTCAAAATATTTCTACAAATCAAAATGCCCCTAATCCTTTCTGCGGTTTGGTGAAAAATGTTAACTTCAAATCTGTCTACTGAGGTGACAGCCGCCGGTGTAATCTGGCTGTGATAGCACTCTCACAATTGTGATGAAACTATCCATTATTAGTTATTTTTGGGAGGGACATATTTCTGACTTTGAAAGCTGGTGGGTGGACAGCTATCAGGAAATACTGCTGTTTTTATGTCATGTGATGGGCACGTCAACTCTGCCTACCAAGGGGCGTAAACTATGCTCCGACCGAGACGATGTGCAGTTTAGCAGATAATAGGAGGGTTAGCGTGACATGATGTTGTAAAATATTGTCATCACTTGATGGCAGCAGATCAGCCAATAGCCCTGGAAAACTAAACTCCAAAATAATAGCTGTAGATCCTGCCAGGTAGTCATTCTCAGCATGTGCTTCTCAATATTCTTCATCAACATGTAGTGACAACAGCTCAGGATGAATGCCCTGAACATCTATAGCTTGAAAAAAACCAGGGATGAACAGCCTCTAAACTGCTATGTCCTCCAACGCTGTGAGAGGAATCTGTCACTGTGGGTGCTCTTCTGGGCTGCCACTGTGACATACAGAGGATGCCTGGGTTTTCCCATGATGCCCTGCATTAAAGCCTGCTTACTCCTCTCCAAAATTGCTCCTATAGAGTCCACATTCCTCCCTGACACAGACGCACACTTCCTGATCAGTTTGTCAGGGTGGTTGCTTTGCCTTGTAGTCATACTGCCACCCACCCCAACAGACAATACCAAAGAGCAACTCCTTGCCACAACAGACTGATAGAAAATGTACAGCATATCACTACACACATCAAAAGATCTGAGCCTTCTCAGGAAAAACAGCCTGCTTAGTCCTTTCTTTAAATGTGAACAAGCTTACGCGGACAAGTCCAGTTTATGGTCGAGATTCACAGACAGATATTTACAACAACCTTGATATCCTCCCCGTATATGATGAAAGGTTGATAGGAGGGCTCGCTTCCAAACTTGATGATAATTTTCTTGGTCTTTGAGGTGTTTAAAATAAGACCAATTTTCATGCTCCAGCTGGTGAATCCAGTTAATAAGTTTCTTTTTTTTTTTTTTTTTTTGGAAACTTTGTTTATTGGTCTCATAAGTCTCATGACATAATGAAGTGACAACATTTCCCCCCCCTTTTACCATACCCCCCCCCCCCCCAAAAAAAATAAATAAATAAATGCATAAATGAAAATAAAGCCCTCAACCCTCCAATCAGTTAATACGTTTCTGTACTCACTCTCATCCTTTCACACATGCATCAATAACCATCTCATCACAGTACTTCTGGACATGACATGCTGGATATCTATAACCAAAGTCAGCATTGTACAGTGTGAAGAGAAAGGGCAATAGTATCGTCCCCTGTGGTGCACCAGTATTGCTAATCAGAGTCGCCGATACATAGTCCTCCAACCAGACATAATGTAACCTCAGAGGAAATTGTGTATTCAGTGTACGTAAAGAGGGTCTAATCCCATCTTTTTAAGCTTCCCCTTCAGTAGCTAAGGCTGGATTGTGTTAAAGGCACAGTTGAAGTCACAAAACATCAACCTCACATAACTGCCAGCACACTTCAGAGGAACCATATACAAGACTGCATTGTCCACTCCCATACTGACTACATATGCACCTCTCTTAAAAAGTCAGAAAAGTGTTAATTAGATTTTCTTCTTGTCACTTGAATTTATCCAATCCTCTTAAGAAAACAGCTTTTCATGCAGCACAAAGTCTGCATGATCTGTACTCATTCTTACGGTCGTTTAGCTCTCACTTTCAGTGCGCATGCCTCACCCTTGTATACTGGCAGCAGTTTGTGAACTGTGAAAGGGTCACGGTTTTATGAAAGCAGTGGCATTATAACATCCCGAAACAGCTCCATGGCAACGTACCTTGAAGATCAGAGTGTCCTTGTGCATGAGCAAGTAAAGTGAATGGTTAAAGGGATGCCAGTGAGGGGCAATGCAAAGTGTGTGTTTATGTTATTGACAACAACAGTTCGTTGTTATTTTCTTCTATGTATCAATTTTTTGCAGTTTTTAGAAGGTGATGTATTTTTTCCCCTGCAGTGAAGGCTTTTGAGCTAAGAAGTATTTTACAGATTTCACAGCTACAAGTAAAGTGCCCGAAGCAAGTACTACGACCGTCTTCATATAAAATACTTTTCAGATTACCCAAAGCATAATTTAAGAGCGACAACGGGGGGAAAAGTTTCATACTGTGCAGGTGATGTAAGTCTACTTAGGCGTGCTCCTGTATTATTAATACAAGTGCACTTCACAATCAGAACACATCAATTCAAAAGACAATGAGTTTGACCACTTTCTCCACTTTCAAAGAGGCTATTTTTAAAAGGTCTAGAGTTGGTACTTAGCGCGTAAGAATACATACTTTCAAAAAAAAAAAAAAAAAAACATACTCGCCGGCCATTACAGTATGAATAATCTACAGTATTTTTATCCTGCACAATCCAGTTTAGTAAAAGTATGTTTTGGGGGTCACATATTTACGCATATCATGAAGGATTGTAAAGTGATTTAATTTGGTAAATCTATAATTCAAAAAGAATCATTCTACAAAATGACAACACTTTGATTGACACTGTCAAAGACATATTCATGTAACAGGTGTGCTAGTTAATGATTTTTTTTCTGCTGTTATACGTATGTTCCTCTCCACTAACAAACCTTTTTAGTTCTCTTTCTTCCTGTTAAAAAATCAAGTAGAAAACGTATATAAAACATAATTAACAAATAAAATACATTTTTGTTTTTAGCATGCATACAATGAGGAACACGCCTTCTTTTGTCCCATTACGTATTGTACAGTATTTACAAAGGCACAGAAGTGGGTTTGGGTAGGCCGTAATTTACGAGGATGGCCCCAGGGTCTGACAGGATGTTGCAGGGGGGTTGTGTCATTTTTTTCTCAGACTCTCTTGGTGACGAGTGGAGACATAAAGAAATCCTTTTACACACACAAACCACCAACACACAGTGTTCCATACTGTATACAGTCTCTTCACATCAGTGTTTCACACCCATAAAAATGGTTTTTTGGCAGCGTACTAGAAGTCAGAGGAAGTATCTTCCTCTCCCTCTTTTTTCTCCACTTCTCTGATTTAGGTTTGAGCCACAGCATGCTGATTCGTTCGACATCAAACGCTCTCTGAACGTTGAAAAGAACAGAACAAGAACTTGTCTGATGCTCCTCTTAATTCATTGTCTCCCTGGGGCAAAATGAGCACTGACAGACGTAAATGGCAGAAATGAATATCGTTAAGATCACAGTTGAGGGTGACGGTGGTGGGCAGGGAGATGGTGGGTTGCGGTTGCTGTCTGGTGACAATAATGAGGGAAGCATGAGGAGGCTTGATGAAAGTAAGCAGGGTGAAGGAATGCATGAGTAGGTGCCTCTCTTTGATGACAGACACTATATTATACTGGCTTGACCACCTGCTCTCAGCTTACCCACCCCCCAATAAAGCAACACCACATGTACCCAGTAAAATACGTACACCAGGATGTGCAAGCATGTCTTTACAATGCATATGTGCAATAACTTAGAAAATGTGTCAAAATTTAAAAGCATCCGAGACATTTTCCACCTGGGTGTGCGCTGACATTAGTGGTAATATACGATACAGTTTAAGTCTGTTGGTCTTCTTACCAAACTCCCGCTGAGGCTGTAAACCAATCGGCCTGTTAGCCAAACTGGAATGTGTCTGTCAACTTCTGTAATAAGCAATGCTCATGCATGCTAGTCTCATGACTTCAGTATTCCTGCCTTGGCTGCTTTGTTCCGCTACTTTGATACCTACCTGATAGTTTTCCGTTTTTTCCTTACCGATTTATGAAAAGGCCAAAAAAAAAATGAAATGTGTCAGTTTTTATTCATCTGATTACAAATCATAGCGTTCAAAACCAAACTTGTTCACTCCAGTTTGGTATTTAGAGCACCACCTGTTGGATCTCATGTGGCGCTACTCCAATTGGTCCCAATGCAAGTGGACTGTAACTAGTACTGTACGATATGACATACATATCGCCAAAACGATGACATTTTTATCGGTATTTTAATTGTCTATCGTGAATATCGCCTTTCGAGCTATTTGTGCTGACTTGCAGTGTACTGTATATTGACAGGTTTCCATATGCAATAGAAATACCACAAATTGGCCTCTAGAAATCCCTATCCCTAATCAATGGTCATACACCTCATTGACTATTTGTTTTTACCAGTGTTGTTAATAACGGCATTACAATATAACGGCGTTACTAACGGCGTTATTTTTTTCAGTAGTGGGTAATCTAATTAATTACTTTTCTCATCTTGGCAACGCCGTTACCGTTACTGAGGACGGAAAGGTGTGCGTTACTATTCGTTATTATATTGGTTGAAAAGTCTGAGGGAGACGGACTCACCGAGACGACAGAGCAGAGCAGGAGTGGGGAGGAGGCAAGAAACTTGTGACGCCGAGCAAACGCGATGCTAGGTAGCTCCAATAATACCTGTTGTAGCCGATAGCCTACAAACTACGCCCGCATGTTATGGCAGATAGGGTAGATATGGTAGATGTCACATATATATATAGATATACCTAAATGCGAAATGACAGACACGGCACCAGATACGTTAGTAAACAGCCACCATCTTAAAGCAGTAGACTTCTTAGGACAGCTCTGTTGAAGAGAACCTTCCTAGCGAACCTAAGTAACTTTTTATCTAAAATACTTCTAAATCGGCAAAATCTTGACTTGAATCTATCTTTAAATGATGAAACAGTTTTAAAACATTTAAAACAATGTTTTTTTTTTTTTTTTTTTTTTGAGGGAAAAAAAAGTAATTATCACCAGTTACTTTGCCAAGTAAGTAATTACTCTTACATTCAGGTAATTGAGTTACTAACGCAATTACTTTTTGGGAGAAGTAATTTGTAACTATAATTAATTATTTTTTTTCAGTAAGATTAACAACACTGGTTTTTACCATCACTTAACCTGATTGGGAGAGCCGAATGCTCGGGAACTCTGCTCTCTGCTTTAATCACAATGGAATGTGACAGATTTGAATTTAACCAGGTGCCCAATAGAGTACTGGCTAACTAGAGGAAGGCACGACTAGACTTCTGACTTTACATTTTAAGCTTGTGCGATATAAGGACAACTAATGAATGTGTGTGAACACAAAAGGGAAATATTACTACGTATGGAAATAATTAGCCACGAACAAAAGCATATTACATGTAATCATCATCCCTGCCAATTGTGCGTGAGTAAAGCATCCAATACAATTCAGAATTCATTCAAATGTCAATTTTTTATTTATGATTATACTGTAGATTCTCTGGATTGACAGGAATCCTGATATTTACAGTATGTATCTTTTCAAGCCCTAAGATAGTTCTGACCTGTATTTGTGTTGAAATCATATTGGTAAACTTCCAACTTTTCAGCAACCAGTTTAAGTAGCTATATTTCTTATATTCATGCCTGGCTTGCAAGGCCGGCCCAACCTATACGCAGACTATTCAGGTGCTTAGGGCCACCACTAGGGGGCCCCCAATCTGGCAACCCCATTTCATACGTTGTTAATAGAGCATCGTGAATAATGTGGCGCGCATTGCCGTTTATCTATGCAAACATCCATTTTCTTGTCATTACAATCTGGCAACCTGGGGAGTGACGAACCTGCTTTGCCATGATTGGTTCTCAAACTTGCTTGGAGAAACGAAAGAAGAAAATCGGAGAAGAAAAGAAACAACAGTATCAAGGTAATAGAGCATGTTGTTGATGTTGTTGTGCAAGACACTCCGACTTGAACGTTGTTGTCTGGCTGAGTTAATCAGTATGTCGTACTGGTAATTGCCATTAGCCGCAGGGCGAAGGCCCGGAGCTAACCAAGTAAAGCCGAGCCAGTTGTCACCTTTCGGCAACGGCAAATGTACGGCTTCCGCTGATTGTAGTCAAACGAAATATTGGCATAATATACTGTACATTTGGACTGGAGAGCGTAGATATAGGCTACGTCTACACTACGACGGATAATGGCCTTAAATGTGTAATTACTTGGACTGTACCACATGTCGGCTACACTTGTATGGATTAGTTGTTTGACTGTTAATGTAGGCGGGTAATGTTACGCGCCGCCTAATATGGACTGCTGTCACCGTGCAACATTCGGATACTCAGCAAGGGACGTCATGCCTTCGCTGTTTTTAGTGCGGCATGACCGCATCGTAAACAATGGAGGCGGACCATCACGACGTGGCATTCCTGCTCTTTTCTTTTCCACACATTTTTCTTGAACCTTCAAACTACGTTTCAATAATATGATTCAATTCAGTGCCCATTTGGGGTCCTCCCATCGCGGATGAGGTGGAGATGAGCGTTTTTTAGAGCTCGTCTCCCGAGTTGTCTCCGATCAGCCTGCTGCGGGGCTGGCCCCTCCCAACTCAATGCCGACCGAACATGAGTACTGTATGTAAAAATGCGTAAAGGACAATTAAACCCCGAGAAGTGACCTGCGTGGTACCCCCAGTCAAAGAGGCGCGCGATCATTTTTTTTTCCCAGACATTTTTGCCATTGTTGCCACTTCGAGGATCGCCACTTTTATGCACATGCAGCCTTGTTGCGGCTTCCAGCCACCCAGCGCCACAACATATGCTTCTATTTGTTATTTTCCAAGTGGTGAGAATGCAACTGAGCATCGAATGTAACATCCCAAGTAATGATGTCAGAATAATGACAGTCTAGAAAGAGTAGTAATTTCGAAATTTTCCGTGGGCTAGGAATGAATTTCCGTTTCAGAGATAAACCGCATGGGCGATGACGTAACACATGAGGCATCTCCTTCTTACACATGCGTAGTTTGTGCAAAGCTGGCGTACCTTGCAGAAGTGGGGGGGACCTTAAACGCACCTTAAACGAAGTGTGGACAGGTATGAAAAATAGTCGGCAAAACACCCTGGAGAAAATTAACTGTCCTTGTCTAGTCATTTCATTTATATCGGACATTATTATCAAGTAGTATGTCATGTATCAGCCTATGGTGAATCTACTTAATTAGTTGCACACTCCCCACAGTACACGTTTTTGTTGACGAATATTTTCCTGGGCTAGATTTTGTTCCATGTAATCATATTTTGTACTTTGGATGATTCAAAGGAGCTATTGAGAAATATCTTGGAATTGGAGGTGGAGTGCCGTCCTCTATACAAAATGATGATTTCCCCAAATGTACAATCCAAGGTAATGCTTGGCAATGTCGTGTACATAGTTATGAGATCAAGAATCATGAAAGATGCACTATAAGTTACAATTTTAATACATTTTTACAAAAATATGGACCCCTTGGCATTATTTTGCTTAGGGCCCCCAAATGGCCTGCCGGCTTGGCATATTTTTCTTTATAATTTTCTCTCTTATCTTTGATCTTTAACAGAAACATATCTGAGCCCAAGCGTAGTTGTGTGTGACTGTAAAATTCAGGAAGTATATTATGTGTTATGGGCTTCTATATGACAACTATTGAGGGTGGCATTGTAGTTTCTTGTCAGTCCCCCAGCCAAAAAGTTGGTGGTGGGGGGTTTCCATCTACAGACTGTTGAAGAATAGAGCCTTACAGAAATGTTGGGCTGGTGAGATTAATTTAATTTACCAGCAAATATTATTGCAGAGAGCAACTCTTGAATGCAGTTATCTGCTTCTCACCTTCTCTTTGCACTCCATTACAATCTCCTGCAATTAAACATAACAAGGTGAATGTCAAATGAGGTTGAATAGAAAGCTTCACTCTCAAAGAAATGCAGATGGACTTTCTAAATTAAAATCCTCATTACATGCAAATGATTGCATCTCTGATCCATGAAGTAAAATGACTTACATTTAAGACAGGTAAACACCTTTATAAACGGATAAGGGAGAGTTTTGTTTACGATTACTCCCATTTCAGTTATTATTTTTTTTATTAGGTTGTAATTTTTAATTTAAAATCAATAACTTTATTGTGCCCAAGGTTATATTTGGTTGCAGTGAGTGAGTTGGCTGGCCACACATACAGTACTGTATACAGACATTAATTAAGCCACACATGAAAAAAACTGTGACAAAACAATGACAACAGTGCTTTGGACATGAAAGGATACAATAATCAAAAATTAAAGTCAAAATCAAACGCATTGTGTGCAAAAAACAAAGTTCATAATAAGAACTCTTTGCAAATTTATTTGTATAACCATCTATTTTTTATAACTACTTGTTCTAATTAGAGTTGCTGGTCATGTGAATATCCCCGAGGTGAGGTAGGTGCCTTGCTGGCATATATAAATAAACAACCTTTCACACTCACATTCACACCTAAAGACAATGAAGACTGTTTCATTAGGGTATTGGAATGCGCACAACAAACCCACACAATCAGATGGAGAACATGCATCCAAACCTTGCACAGAGATGATCCCAACTGAGATTTGAAGTTGGGAAAACGTGCTAACTGCTAACCACTTCGACTGTGCTGCACAGATTTTCCTATGGGAAAAAATAATTTCCCAAATTCAATATCTGTAGACCACCATGCTTGTATGGGTTGCTGCACACACTATGGCATTCCTCCTGTTATATCATACTTGTGGTGCGTAATTAGACATCTGCACAAACGACCGCAAAGTGTTTGCACGCTGCATCTGCTGTATACAAAACGTGTTGGGAAATTCTGCATAGATTTTGCATGGGTAATCCAAATCTGGGTTCAGTTGGAGTTCATCCCCTCTTGACATATTTTGTTTTTAGACTACAATCAACAGGTGATCCTTCGGATCACTTACATGTAGCCTTTTGAGTATACAAACACTATAAAATGCACAAAAAAAGTCTGGAGAAAAAAAAGACTCTTTTTAAGGTACATTACTACTTTTTTGCTTGTGATTTGATTCATGAACCCCTGTCCACCCCAATTCAGTGAATACAAGGTTATAGAATTGTAAATAAATCAGATACATGAATTTTAACATGGTGGGATTGAGTAAATAGATCTAATTCAGGGTCTTATATGAGGCGAGTGGAGCTAGGAAGCATAAAGATTGAATATTAAGGCCAACATGTCAGCTGTTTGTGGGATTTTGCTGGCGTGTCTGTGTAGCATTTGTCTTTCTGCAATATTACAGAGATGTGTTAGATGATTTGGATCACCATTACGAACGAAATTCCCAGCAAAGCAGTTTTATCTTATATAAATAAATATAACAATAAATAAATAAATGCATTCATGACCTCTTCAAAGTGAACACCTGTTACATTGCGTGGAATAAATTACTGACCCACCTGCTATAGGTGAGAATCTACAACAGGAGACACTATTTTTATTTTAATGTCAGCTCTGTACCTTCAAGGGGCCAGGTGGCCTGGTCTGTGACATCAGAGTTTGTATGAGAGGGTTAAGACAGTAGATTGTTTAGACAGCAACCCTGCTGAGCTAAAAAAAAAAAAAAAAAAAAAACATCTGAAAAGTGTACCTGCGATTGGACATTACCGTAAGAAAGTAATCCAAAAATTACCATAGGCCACAAATTTCTGTTATATGTTTAGGATTCCTGGAATAGACAAATATAGTTTGTTCACTCCCAAAATCCGTAACTGAGCAAGAGTGCCAACAATGACTCTCTGTATAACAGAGGACCACTGCAATCCTCTCTTGGCACTCCTGCTGGACTGCACCGGTTAACAAAAATTGCTATTGAATATCAACTGTTCATCTGATTTGAAGGACTTGGACCACCTTTCACTCTCAAAAGGTGCCTGATGGGAGTTCATTACAGCGTGGAAGCAGGCAGGGGAAAGCTTATGTGCAGATAGGTGTGTGTTTGGCACGCTGCGATGTCACTGGGGTGTGTAATTGAAATGGAAATGAGCCAATCAGAAAGTGTGATGGCCAGTCAAGTCACCTCATGCTTACCGCTTTATTTTAATTCAGGCTGTTTGTATTCTGATGTGCATGTTTGCGTAGACCTTTCTTGACCTCTTCTGTTGGAGCGTCATTGTTAAATTTGTTAGTGATAGATTTTTGGACCCCCACCCTTCTTCGCAACATGTCTGGGCCCGGCTGATATGCCCGGCTGACTTTGTGGTGTCATCCGGAGCCTTCTGAGACAGCTGCACCATAACAGACGCGTAATTATCACCATTTTACAATTAGCCCACCATTTAACTCTGCTCCTTAATTACCTCTTTTTATGCCAGGGAACTTCCCCGACATGTCTCTCCATGTCTTAAAAAAAAAAAAAAAATCTGACAAAATATATCAGAAACTGGATAAGTGATTGTAATAATTCAGTCAAGTGTGTGTTTGGACTGAGTTTGTCTACAACAACTCCATCTGGGAAGCTTCTTGAGGCTTTTGGGCCAGCATGTAGTTTAAGTGGTTTCACTGAATTACAGCCCAGATTGAAACACTATATTTTTCTGTTTTTTAAATATGTGTATTTTAGCAATGGGAAGAGTATCCATTACAGAATATGAATATAAGGTTTATTAACCAGCAGTTTTGGGTCAACAAAAAAAGAAAAAAAAAAAAAAACATTTTTTGGGGGGAAAGGCCGCGATATTTTATTTTTTAATTATTTCTCTCTATGCATTACCAAGGCTAAACATTTAGAAATACGAACCCTCCTAAAAATTGGGACATTGTTTAAAATGTAAATACTGTACATGTAGAGGTAAAAAGTACAGTGATTTTCTAATCCATTTCAACCTACATTTAACAGAATAAAGTGCAACCGCAAGATATTTAATTTTTAAACTGTTTCTTTTGGTGTCTGTGCAAATCCTCACCTTTTGTGAATTTGATGAATGCTACCAGTGTTCCTTCCATTCGTTACATTAGATCACGAAACTACTTTTTGCTGTAACTTCTAATGTAACAAGTTACATTTTCTCATTCTGTAAAGGCCCGATAGCATTTGTACGAGCATTACCCAAATTTGAGTGCATGTACATGATCAAAGTGAAAAGTCTCCCCCTGCAGCGCTGTTACACTGGGGTGTCGCTGTCATTTTACAGATGACTCTGCTGCTCTATTTGAGAGAGAGTCTCGAAGTCCACATGGCTCTTCTCACTCCTAACATGAACACAGCATGTCCCAGAAGAAGTTACTGACTGGCTAACATAGGGCAATATGTTTGTGAAAGCCAATCAGAGGCAGTCTGACAGAGTGGGGTGGGTCTTACTAGTATGGCTGTGCTAAACACAGACAGACAAACCAAATTTTCATTGAACTAACACATGCTGCAATGGCAAATACGCATAACACTGAGAGTGGAGTCTTTTCAGGGTGGAAATACATTTCAAAATGTTGAATTTTAAAATAGTTACTTTCATATTGGAATAATTAGCAAAGTAATGTAGTTAGTTAAAAAAAAAAAAAAAAAAAAACTTTTTAGAGAAGTAACTATACCTGTAGCACTTTACTTTTCAAAAGTAACTTAAACAACACTGCATGCCACACATTCTAATAAAGACAAGGGTCGTGTTAGTTGGAAGGTTGAGCCATGCAAATGAATATATTAAAAAATAAACACTGATTTAAAGCATTCCACATGTGAACAAGTCCATTATAAACTGGTGTGTTATGCTGGTTTGAGAACCTTTCCTGACCAGCTAGGTAGGGGCAAAGTTCACCACTTTGTGAACAACTGCATGACCCAAAAAAAGAGCATGTTTTTTTTTTTTTATATTTAACATACAAATGCAAGAAATTTAGGGAGTTATCATTTGATAAATTTCAGACAATCTGTCGAAATCTCTTCAGATCTAATGAAAACTGAAAAGGGTGAATGGTCAAAGAGAATAGTTGGATTTGCATAACTTTTTCGAAACAGATTAAATTAGAAAAAAAAAAAAAAAAAGCAACTGCATTCTTTGTCTCTTCAATCAGCCTTCAAAACTTGTAGTGCTCCCCCAGATCACTGGTGTTACTATACAATATTCCGTCTCCCTTTTACCCACTTTATCTGACATAGTTCATTTGAATTCTGTTGCCGCATTTCATACGGCAGTTGAAATATAGTAGACCATTTTGATTTTGAGTTCATTCTCCTACATTTTAGCACTGAATTTGCGTGACTCCAAATTAAGGGAGCACATATTTCACGCTTTCCGAAGTTATGATTTTAAAGTGGATAAACAGACAGTCCTTAGCCAAGTTTAGCTTTACTTCTCAAGTAACTTGGAGCATATATACAAGTCAATTAAGTTCAATCATTTCATATCCGCAATGTATTAGTAGTCTTCATTAAGGGAATATGTATTCAGGTCGTTGAAAATATCTACTGGCAGGCTGTTGTTTAACATAACTAGCTCTCACATGAAACGTGATCTTTTTCTCCTTGTTACCGTTTCTCACTTGATTCCAGCTTCTGTCTAACTGCTGCTCTCTTACTATGTGCCCTGCATTCCTAACACAAACCCAAATGAAGCACACACGTGTATGAAATTGGAAATGTCTATCTTGCATTTCTTTCTCATGTTAAATATGCAATTTCTGTTAAATTTTACATCCCCATTGCCCACCAATTCAAACATTCTCAGGTTAATTTGCAGTCAGAGTGAGTTGCTAGCCTTGTGAACACTGAGTATTGAAGAGAAGAACAGCTATAACATTACAAAACGCACACATGCAGACATTTTATATAAATCTCCTCTCCATCACTTACACACCGACGGATAGAGCGGATGTAACCATTTAGTCGATGACATTTCAAAACAGGAAGAAAGATGCATGGCTTTTCCTGGACCTCAGCAAACATGTTTTTAAATGAGATGTTACAGATGAGCTCCTTCATGCTTTGAATGTAAACGCTTCACAACGGTATTTACCCTTGCAAGAGTAAACACAGGCAGGGGAAAAGACATGTGAGTTCATGCTCGGATATCAATCCACATACGCACATATACTGTAAATGAATATACAAACAAAGCAAGCTGACACAGATGCACACAGTAATGGGAAATGGCTGTGGGTACATTTGCCACTTTATTGTGACATTAATCATTCAATTATAGCAACACAAATGAAGTGACAAGTGAGGGGGCTTCAAGCAGATTGCCGGAATTGCCATGTGGGTTTAAAAACGTTGTCTGATGTGTGTTGGGTTTGCTACTGTGTAGTGCCTTCGTGCAGCAGATGCCGGATCAGCATTCTAGTACATATGCAGCGACTTGATCCGACAAAATCCATTCCGAGTCGGAACTCCACACTCTACGATGACGCAACAGTTGAATAGAAAGCATATAAAGTGAGAAATGGCACAACAGGGATTGAAAAGGATAACGAAAAAAGCCGCATGCTTTTTCTGACTTTCTAGTTTTAAAAGGAGTTCACCATGGTTGTATATGTTAATCCTGAGCAATCCAGGGTGTTTCTCATACTTTGTGGGGTACTCGAGAAAACCCTATCTATAGTCTCAAGTTTTCAATTAAAAGTTTTACAGAGTAGTTCTAATCCGACATGCCAGATGGTTTGTTTCACAAATCCATCAGGGGAAGAGTGAATAGAAACTAATTGGAAAAGGGCAAGGGCTTAAAAAATAACTGTTTAGATGGATGTTCTGCCAGTCACATCCATTATTGGCCAATCAGATTAAAAAGTAATGTAGTAAACTACTTGCTTGACCAAGGGCTCTTGTTGATAAGTGAAAACATCCATTCATTCAGGAAGCATTGCTGCACTTTATCTTTAAGTTAATAATAATTAAAAAAAAAAAAAAAACATTAGTTTTTAGTTTTTTTTTTTTAAATTGTTATTATTTACTTATTTATGTTATTTCTCCCAAATTATTTCAAATTTTCAACTTATTTACTTTTTAAATGTTTGTTGTAGAGCTGAAACGAATACTCGAGCAACTCGACTAACTCGAGTTTAAAAACTGATCCGAGTAATTTAATTCACCTCGAGGAATCGTTTATTTTGACAGCTCTAAGCATCACGTTTTGCTCGGACTACTTTAATGCGGGACAACGAGCTGATGTCACGTGCGTAGAGGAAGAATCAAAAAAACTTACTGCAGCCGACAGCCGCTACAAAAGACGCCGACGTTGCTAAAAACTAGCCCGCATGATGCCACGTTGGTAGCAGGTAGCGTCTGATGCGTCTCATAGAGATAACATTTATGTTGAACTAGATGCGAAATGACAGAGTCAGCGGCATTAGTAAACAGCCGCCATCTTAAAGCAGTAGAGCGCTAAGCGCTAATAAAGAGCGCTAAGCGCTAATTAATAAGATTAACGTTACTGGCACTAGCTCACGTAACGTTAGCCCTGCGGAGGGCTAGGTTTCTATTAATTATGACCACTGTCGATGCGTGGCTAACGTGTCTTACATACAGGCTTTGACATAACATAGTGTTGTGGAGGGATGAGGGTGTAAAATAAATACTTAATAATGCAAAATATAAATTTTAGCTCAGTAGTCATTGCTGGATAAAACACCAAGTAGCACTGGCCCCTAATGTGCTCCAATACAGCCTGTATCATACATTTATTTTGAACACTGCAAAAACTCAAAATCCTATCAGGACTTACAGTTTAGACTAACTTAAAACTTAATTAGAACTTAATAATAGCTTGACACAAATAGAAATTCAATTGAAACACGTGGAAAAAAATCCTAACTTTTAAGTGATGTGTGTTATCAAGCGTAATGGCATTTTTAGGTAAGATATATATATATATATTTTTTTTTTTTCTTTTTTTTTTTTTTTTTTTCTGTTTTTAATAAGATCTTAAAGTTTTTTGAGTGAAAGCAGTGAATTAGTCTTTTTTTTAAAATTCTACTTACATTTGAGATGCAATTGTTGGCTGTTTTCAACAATGTACATCGAAAATAAAGACATCGATTGACTGAAAATGGTTTCTCATGTATATTCATAATTGCTCTTCACCTAAAAATATATATGTTTTATCCTATTACTCGATTAATCGATAGAATTTTCAGTCGATTACTCGATTACTAAAATATTCGATAGCTGCAGCCCTAGTTTGTTGTATTTATCCCAAAAAGACATGCAAAATTCCGGCTCGTAACCACGTGGGACATTGTTGTTTACGAGTTTGCTACCAATATCTCGTCAATGGTTGCCATTTGGCCTTCTCATTGTTAGAGAACGCACAATCATTGTTCTTTGAAGCTGTACATGACAGATTTGCAAAATTTCAAAAACATATTATCTCATGTCCAGCTGCCTCTCCAGATGGATTTGTGGGAGAAATGATTCAATGGCACCAGCTGTGCAATGAGTGTCCATGTGCAATTTTGTGGCTTGAACTGTCACAATGAGAGCGCTTGAAGAGAGTGTAAAATGGCAGACAAGCATGTTTTACAGGCGTTTTCTCTGTGACCCTGAAGCCAGGCTGCTGCAGACCCTAGCAGCAATTGCGCTCGAATTTATGCATTCCACAGGTGTGGGACCTATTCTGTCATCAGCAGTTGAGACGTGTTGAGTGCTTGTTTAGATTTGTTGTCGACATCTGATAAATCTGTATGTATCAAAGCCTTCTGACCCCCATGTGGCCTCTTCTAGCACAGCCCAGAGAGACCAGGCGCTGCGTTTTTCTCATCATGACATTTCTCATCTGTGCCCGCTTGTATCGCTGCACCATGACTGCGTTTGTCCTTCTGTCTGCAAATATTTTCAAGTGGTTTTTCTTCACTGGTGAATCATTTTTTTTCTCTCAAACTTTTATTTTTCCCTCGATGTACAGTACAGATGTGGGAGCAGCTACAGTATGTGCTGTAATGACAGATTTATAGAGATAAAAGATTAAAAAAAAAAAAAAAAAAAAACCTGAAAAGAAATTAATTGAAGCTTGAATAGTGTAGCCGCCAGTGAATTTTGACGCCGCAATGACAAGGTTGCAGCGACTATCAAGCTTGCATTCTCAGCATGCTACCCTTGTACGAGTATATGTCGATTGTAAAACTGTCATCTGCGGTAATATGAGCAACTGTTCATGCATCTCTACCATTAATGTGTATGTGACTTTTTGTTTTCTAGATTTCATCGTGGGGACTATCATATCGATGTGTGCATAAATGACTACTTGGATGTTTACTGTCCGCACTACGCGGACTCAGTGCCCGAAGAGCGGACGGAACGCTACGTCCTCTACATGGTCAACTACGACGGCTACAGCACCTGCGACCAGTCCTCCAAAGGCTTCAAGCGCTGGGAGTGCAACAGGCCACACTCGCCCAATGGGCCACTCAAGTTCTCGGAGAAATTCCAGCTCTTCACCCCATTCTCTCTGGGCTTTGAGTTCAGACCGGGAAGAGAATATTACTACATCTGTGAGTCTACATTCTCTGGTATTTTCTTGTGATGCTTGGCAGCTGTATGATGTATCGATTAATGAAGGGGTTGCAAAATTCTGTGAGTTTTCAAAATTAGATAATTGTGCTGAAATATATGGGAAACAAAAACTGAAGATTTTAAAGATGCGTCTATTAACCTCATTAAGAAAAATGTAACAAATCTAATTCTGAAAATGTCCCAACACAGTGCAACCTGAAACAGTTGTGTACGATTTGTACATTCTCTATCTGTGCTACAGATTCGTTAATGTTTATTGATACCTTGGCATGAAAAGATTGGGCAAATGCACAGTGTCCACATTTTAATATTACACTTTATAGATTACTTGACTCAGAGACCAATGGAAATATACAGCTGTATGCAAAGGGTATGCTCAAATGCCGGTAGTCCGTCTTCGCAAGAACATTTTGCAAAGCTTCTATTAAGCTGCATGTTCCTTTTAGCTGTGCTGATATGTTAAATGATCTTAGAAATTGCACAAAACATGCAAGCGTATTACAAAATTAATGGATGTTAGGACTCACATCGTGCCCTCATAATTTAACACCCAGTCTGCTGTAGGAGTTTTTTTGGCCTTAGAGAGGAGTTTTAAATTCATTTTTTTCTCTTTAATAAATCATGGGAATAGAATTATCTGGTCCACCGGGCCAACCTTCACCATAATAAAACTATAAATTTATTCAGGAAATGTTTATTCTAAGATTCTCGTGTGAAATGAATGAAGAATACTTGAAACAAGCCCACGATCCGTCGACCCTGTATTCACACCCCAGCGCTGCGGTTGACAAGTTCGTGAAAAACCTTTTCCCTAAAATGGCAAAGTTATTCAAAAAGGAGTGACTTGAGTGAGCAAGAAAGTTCTCGCACAGTTTTCCAGCTGCATTATAATGGAGTCTTCAAAAGTAATATACTCCATCATGCTCCTCTTCATCACATGTTAAACATTAAGTTTTCTGCGTCTTAACATTAGAAGTAAGTCACACTGAGGTTATCTAGAGTTGATTGGGGCTAAAGTAAGTAAAACCTCTGTGGCTCAGATATGTCAGTAGGATGGATAGTCCATGAAATTTAAAGTCAAAATGAACTTCAATCCTTTAATATCGCCTTAGTTGTTAATATAGAATGTTGAATAAAATTAGTTTCCTGCACTTTTAGAACTACCTTTGCCTTTAAGTAATTCATTGCAATAATTTTTAATTTTAATGATTACCAAATTCAACCCATAGATTTTCTCTTAAGAACGTTGTAGAAGAAACATTCAAACACATTAATGAGAAGTATAAAAAAAAAAAGTACAAATGCTTTTCATTCGACCAGTTACGTTGGAAATGGTAAGCAACTTGCATCACGTTTCAGTACCTCAATTTACTTAGCAGGAAAGGTCTTGTCCTGTGGGTTTATGTTTGTCACTAATCTCGAAGATTACATGTGGCATCAGTTCGTTATTTGTTAGTCCTCGACAATACCGGTACTAGCATTTTAGTGCTTTTGATACATGTATCAGTACGCCACTTTTTTTTTTTAATGGCAGACAGAGCATTTAGTATAGTTGACAGGTTAATGGACTTGACTCTCTGAAAAATACAGGTTCAGTTAATTAATTTACAGAGGTACCTCAAGATACGTTTTGGAGTGGCTTCCGTTACATGATGTTTTTTTAATTTTTTATAATGAAACACATTTTAAATGTAAATCGCCGAATTCATTCCAAGTGCAATTAAAAAAAATGCACATTAAATTTGCTATCATGTCCTCTAATTGACTGTCTTTGATGAATTATTTGTCGCCCCCTAGTGATGCTTCAGTGCAACTAGTTAGCTTCCAACTTATTCCACAGATGTTATCACATGACTACTTCAGCTCAGCCAACTCTTAGTGCGCACATAAGTTACATTTTTATTTTGTTTCATATACATGAGCATTGCACTGCACATTGTGGTGTGTACAGTATATTTCGTTTGTTTACATTTGCGGTCAAACATAATTACATTATTGCATTGCTGAGAGCGGGAATTTTCTATTACAGTATGTATTATCTTTCGTATGATAAATAACTTTTTGTAATATGAAAAGAAAAAGCTTCGTTTTTTTATTTTTTATTTTTTATTTTTTTAGGTAGATTTAATGAAAAGTGCAGCAAAATGGTGCAAAAACATGAATCTAGTGAAAATAATCCTATTCCAGTTCCATAATAATTCCATAATCACTCTAGTATACATGAATGAACTCAAATCGTCAAATTGACTCCACCTACCACTACACATATTTGAACGTTTTTGGGGAAACAAACACACACACACACAAAAAAAATTCTTTGCAGCTCCAGGTAGAGGCGGGACCATGGGAGAGCCCCCTCTCCCCTGGCTCGGTTGTCGTGGCAACAATATAGAAGTCAAAAGTCAAAGAGATGACAATTATAGCTAGCGATTTAAGCTAGACCGTGGTTATGACAATATCATTATATATTATACGATATATTATGTATATCATGTACAATGTCGATAACTCGGATAACGCAACCCCAACCACTACTACTACTACTGTGCCTTATAATGCAGTGCGCACTATAGATGAAAACAACTTTAAAAAGGGCATTCATTGAAGGTGCGCCTTATACTCCGATGCGCCTTATAGTGCGGAAAATATGGTACATGTAGCAACTTAAACCTAAAAAGTCTTGGTCTTGTAAGATATAATTGAAGGACCTGAAATGTGCATTTTTGGAGAATAAATGTGATTGAGGGATGTTCATCCTCCCTCGAGACTCGTTCTTGGAAGATGGAGGAGTGGGTGCAGTGCTACCATATGACAAATTTAATACAGGACTAGAAAATTGATGGCACACTTATGTTCTGAAATGGGAGGCCATTAGTTTCATGCGTGGTTTATGCATTATTGATTCAGCTATTGGAGGAAAAGTTTTAAGGGTTGTGCAATTTTTGTGCCAATGAAAAAAAATATGTTTCTCTACAGACGACATTAAATCAACAATCCGACCTAACATTGATTGAATTGCCGCCGTATAACAGGGATGGACAATCCTATTGCAATATAGCTAAATAATGCAGTAATGAGAAATTAGGGGTGAATAAGAAAGCACGCACCACACCCTCCACCATTGCAACAAAACGCCCTTGGCAGAGGTTATAAAACTAATATACAGTAGTGTTTTCTTATTGTATCTAGTTTTATCAATGGCGTCCTGCAATATCGCAGAATTTATTGCAGAGCCTATCTCTCCTGTCACAAAGATCCCCTCTATATTTGAGGTGTTATGGATTTTCAAAGTACCAGCTTGCCACGATACCCTTTTGTATGGGAAGGGAGAACCACAACCAATATTGTAGCTGTGAGAAGAGAAACACATAACCACGCCAACCACACTCTTGCAAGAGCTGCTATTGGTCATAGCTAGGGTTCTTACGCATAGAACGTATCCCTCATGCATTTCAGGCCATGAGAAATGGCCTATGCCACACCCAACATTTCTCACACCCCAAAAAATAGAACCTGTCATAAAATTGTCATAACGTGAAAATAAAACTTACTCGCCCGTTCCATTTTCACAAGTGTCTTGTTACGCGGTGCCACGACTTGCTTCCTTAATACTTCCACTGTCATCATCTTCTGCTTCTTCTTTAGTTCAGTGGAAGACTAAGACTGAGCACGTCATTTACAAGGTATTGTCAAGGGCGTCACAAACACTTATTTCGCAGAAACAAATAGCACCATAACAAACAACACAGAGAGTATAGGCATACAGTATGTTCGTAAACTGGCTTCATTCCACAAGAAGGGATGCTGGAAATTCGTCTCGACCAATCATCTTGCAAGATTAATGACCTTGTGGCATTTTCCTGATCTTTTCTCTATTTGTCCATATTTCGTTTAATTTTCTGATGAATATTTTTGAAAAACTTGTTATGCACTAAAACCGTAGAAACTGAAGCGTGAAGTAGCGACGGATTACAGTATGATTGTACATACACGCACACACATATAGTCTCATGCCAAACAATCTTTATAAATTCAGAACCCAGGTTTAGCTGTGCTTCTTGTATTGTGTTTGCTTACCAAGTGACAACATACAGCAGGTCAGTAGGGCTTTGAGTTCAGAGATGTGTTTTCGCGATTTATGACTTTTTATGACGCAGTTAACCAAAGTGAAATTCTAGGTTTTTATCTAGATTTCATTTCACTTTCCCTCTTCCTGCTCCATCCAACACATACAAAGTTTGCTGCTTTCTGAAAAAGTAGAAGCCTGGCTTGCACTTATTTAACGCTTTTTTTCCCATCAGAATATGCTTCTTGTCACTTACACACAAATTAAACAAAGTTTCATGTTAATGAAGATGTAGGGATTTCAAGAGCTCGATGGAGGTTAGCGAAGGGTCAAACAGCTCCTCCACTTTCTCATGTTGCTACTTGTAACGTTTATTTTTTACATCTGAGAGATGCTTGTCCTGAGGGCCAGATTAAATTACACTGTGACCGACTAGGCTTCCATGGAACACATGCATTCTACTCTTGCACGGCGTATTGGTTTAGTGGCCCGCGGCTTCATTGGCTATTGAATGATTCTAGCATACAGCCTCTCTGGCTCGCAAGGCGGATATTAAAGTCATCTACCATGAAGTTGTCTGACATGTGATTTCCCGCCACCATAGTGTCCAGCTCCAATGTCCATTAAAAGCAGGAGGGACAGCTGTTGATGGATTGGACTGTCTTTTTGGTGAACAGAATGTAGAGCTGAAGGAAGATAGAGAGGGAGTTACATTTAGCCAACTACACTTGTACTATTCATTCATCTACTGCGCCTGTTTCTATCTCCACCATCATCATCATCGCAAGCATCAGGCAATGTTTCTTTAAAATCCAGATATTGGCTCTACAGCAGGAGCTACATGTAAAGGTGGAACAACACAGTCGTAGGATTGTACGACCCTTAAGTTTTTCTTTTTGAAGACAAACAACTGAAGCCATCATTTGGTTGGTTTGCCAATAAACATTGACCCTCAAAGAAGAGACCCCGAAGAAGAAATTCAACCAATCGTAAGAAAGTGACTGCGGCCAAAATTCAACATTTCAGTGCACGAGTGGAGGGTGGATGCGGGTTAATCAGTGGAGGGAGAGAAGGTGAGAGCTTGAAGTTGGGAGGTGGAAGCTCAGTTATTGTGATTTACAAAAGTTATTGAGCTATGAAACTATTCGTTTTAACCTTTGTTTTGGGGGGAAAAGGGCCAAACAACAAAATTACTGGACCACTTTCTTCATATTATTTAGGCTTCTAAAGAGTTCCCCTTCGTCGACAATGCCATATACACTATGTGGGTTCAATAGGGTGAAAAAACATATTGGGTCTTTACTCATTGCAGTAGAACTACCGGAGAGTTCTCAGACTGCATCTTTGTATTCCTAAACAGTCCTAATAATCCAGTGATAAATACAACTATTCAACTGAGGCCGTTAAATTAAAGCACTAGACGGGCAACCTAATTACTGCTATTCTCCCAGGTTACATTTGGGTTGAATATGCCGTTATTGTGAATATTCAGGAGTTAAGATTGTGGAAAAACATGAGGAAAAAAAAACAGTGGCTCAGACTTGATTATCTCTAATCTTTTATCTTTAATCCTTTTAAAAGAGCAAAACTGAATGCCACAGCTGCAGAAAATCTTTTGCTAATCCTGTTTGTGTGCCAGCAGCAGGTCTGTTGGCTTTACGTTACGGTCATCTGAGTGTTAAATATTGTTTCAGGTCACTCTCCATTTCCTGTGTACGCAGCGAGCATACAGTACATGCTTGATTCAATGTATTATCAACTTTGAGACAACTGCTGCTAAACTGCAGTCAAGAGTTGACCACTCGTCTATATACAGTACACGAGTATTTCTTCAACCACCATGAATACGTGCTACAAACTCTAACAATCTTTTGTCCTATTTTGCCAACCTTTAATTCATGCTAATATGTGGGATTATGCTTCTTTATTTGTCAGCATCTGTAATGATTCTTGGTGCTATAACTGTTACGGGTTTGGCAGCTTCATATATGTTTGTAAATTTTATGAACAATGTGTTTGGTTACACCGTATTTTCATTATTCAATGTCTGTGCCAAGTGAGGTAAATTGACATGAAACAAGGTTTGGCTATAAAATGCGACATTACACAAATGCTTTTCTAAGCAGATGGATTTTTGGTGGCTATTCCTAAAACCTCCTTCTGGGGGGTAAATGTTGCAGATTATGAGGCAGCATCATGCTGAGTTCTGTAATTACACTGTTCATTTATAAAACAAACAAGAAGCCCCATACAATGGGATCTGCTATCCAAGATTGGTCCAAGGAGGATTATTTGGTATACAAGAGTAATTACAAAAAAGAAATACTACTTTGAAGTTTGTATAACAAGTATGTGAAGACTTGCTATGGGAAACGGAGGGTCATAGGCATGGCCAAAAGGGAAAAAAAATGGGGGGGTCGTGTCACAAGACATACATATAGTGAAGAAGTATTTGAACACCTCGCGATTTTGCAATTTCTCCAATTTACTAGTAGAAATGATGGGCGGGTTTGAAATTTGGAATTTTTTTGTTTTTCTACTGTAAGAGACAATCAAAAAAAAATCCAGAAATCACAGTGTATTTTTTAACAATTTATTTGTATTATACTGCAGCAAATAAGTACGTATCTGAACACCTATTAGCTAGAACTGTGAGCGTCAAAGACCTGTTAGCTCCCATTACAAAGTCCAGCTTCACTCCACTTATTAGAATTCTAGAACTCTCCAAGGCTGGAAAGAGTTACGGGGCAATTGCCAAGCAGCTTGGTGATATAAGATCCACCGTTGGAGCAATTATTAGAAAATAGAAGAAGCTAAACACCATTTCCAAGTGGGAGAACTTGCATAATCACAGGGTGTTCAAATACTTTTTTTCTTCACTGTATATATAATTATTAGGCCTGCCAAATGATTAAAATTTTAATCGAGTTAATCACAGCGTAAAAATTAATTAATCGTTATTAATTGCAATTTAAATCATCTCTTAAATATGCCATGTTTTTCTGTAAATTATTGATGGAATGAAAAGAAAAGACACAAGACGGATATATACATTCAACATACTGTACCTAAGTACAGTATTTGTTTATTATAATAATAAATCCACAAGATGGCATTAACATTATTAATATTCGTTCTGTTAAAGGGATCAACGGATAGAAAGACTTGTAGTTCTTAAAAGATAAATGTTAGTACAAAGTATAGTAATCCTATTTTAAAACCCCTCTTAATATTTTCGTTTTAATAACATTTGTAAAAATTTCAATGAAAAAAAAATAAACTAGTAGCTCGCCATTGTTGACGTCGCCGAGCGGTGACGTCACATGGGCTATCTGCTGTTCTTCCACAGTGTCTCTAACTGCGTAAGGCAGTGATTGAAATACACCACTAGGTGTCAATGGCAAGTTTTAAATTACTTAGAAATCAAGCCAATGAGTGTGTTTTGTCCCTCGACTGACGCCGTAGTTCCCCGTTTACTGGTCCATCCATTGTATTTCACGGTCATTTGAGTGCTGGCTTCACAACGTACGAGACGTCTGATAGTTTGCATATTGTGACTAAATATTGCCATCCAGTGTATTTGTTAAGCTAAATGAAATGTTTGACTAGAGTTTGACCAAAGTCTGAGTAGGTTTTATGTGTATTTTGCATAGCTATTTTGATTGAGAATGCCAGTTCTCTTTGCATTGTTTTTGTGAACATTATTTTTTTTGAGAGATAGGAATATTATTTTTGTTGTGCTTTCACTAAATGATACTTATGTTCTTTGTGAAGGAGAAGCTTATGCCAATAAACGGCGCAGTCCAATGAACGCTTGTGTCCACTCGCTTTTCTATGCCTCTTAGCTCTCAATGTGCAAAAAACTGTCACTGTAATCTGTTTGAGGCAATGCACGAGTAGGTCATTCCGTGCATGCGTTAAATGCGTCAAATATTTTAACATGATTAATAAAAAAAAATAATTACCACCTGTTAACGCGATAAAATTGACAGCACTAATAATTATGCAATGGGAGTAACATCGTGTAATGTTTTTATAGCTCCATTTTAAAAAATATTAAATAAATTAATAAATAAATTTATTAAATAATTTTAAAAAAAGAAGAAAGAAAAAAATGCCATGTAACTTCCAGTGAGAAGTTATTGACAAGCAGTGCAGCTCACCACAGAAGTAGCAGTGAGATGGTGACCTTGTAGCACATTTGCCTTCCCTGTGCGAGTGCATAGTGTAGTGTAGTGTAGCGTGGCTAACAGAGAAAATTGTATGCACCATTAGCTGCCCAAGTAGGCTATATTGCACACCTGCACCAGGCACAAATGTCAATGTGTCCTGAGACAGAGGTCACTGTCCGTGAACGCAGAGATTAGCCATGAATACTTACTTGGCTCATGTACATGTGAAGTTCTATCAGTTAATTTAAAGAAATGATAGCATACCTTTTTTATGAAATTCATGATGGGGAATTTCCTCAATCTGGATTTATGTGGGATATGCCACTGGTACGTATTGATTTAGAATAGTTCTGAATGGAATACATTTATAATACATGCATGCATAAACATTTAACAGTTATATCAGCCATTTCTCGTTTCTGTTAACACTTGAGGCTGAGGCAAAGTGGGATTAAAAATGAGTCGTCAGGGGTATGATTGATTAGCTTTCTTGTTTGTAGATTAGTATTAAGATGTCACATCATATTTATGTGCAGAAAGCACAGCTTAATGATGTTTTCGCCCCTCGAGTTTACTGCGGGTCGAGAGGTGATTTTTGTTGCGTCTGAAGAAATTAAATAAGACGAGGCAGTGTTCTCTGCTCCGTTAACCAAAAGAGATTCATCAACATGAGCAGGGCAGCAGGAATGTACTTAGTCGGAGGTCGTCATTCTTCAGTTTTTGTTTATTGTCGGCGCTTTGTCACTAGCAGTTTTTTTTTTAAAAATTATGATTATTATTAGGGTTGTTCCGATCATGTTCTTTTGCTCCCGATCCGATCCCGATCGTTTTAGTTTGAGTATCTGCCGATCCCGATATTTCCCGATCCGATTGCTTTTTTTTGCTCCCGATTCAATTCCAATTATTCCCGATTATTTTTCCCGATCATATACATTTTGGCAATACATTAAGAAAAAAATGAATAAAACTCGGACGAATATATACATTCAACATACAGTACATAAGTACTGTATTTGTTTATTATGACAATAAATCCTCAAGATGGCATTTACATTATTAACATTCTTTCTGTGAGAGGGATCCACGGATAGAAAGACTTGTGACTTTGTATATTGGATGGGAAGTATGATGGGAAGTGGAACCATGACTGTGCGTAGTGCTACAAATTGATATATCTTCTCTGCGTTGGGTAATAACATAAGCTGTTAAGAAAAAGATCAATTGCTACCCTGCTTCCCCACATTGCTTCCCATGATATTTCTAATCGTAGGGAGAGGGATTGCAAGGCTTTAGCCAATTAAAAAAAGGCTCCAAAGGCTGCCAAAATTCACTCTACTCATTTTACGCTGCCTTTTATCTCTCTATATAAGTAAAACGGCGCCATTACAGATTGAGTGTGACAATGCGTGAGTGGGTCATGCAGCGCATGTATTAATTGCCTTAAATATTTAACGTGATACATTTAAAAAAAAATAATTACCGCCGTTATCAGGATAAATTTGATAACCCTACCTTAAGCCTAAACTAAAGACTCTGGATGAGTGTAATATATTATGTCTGTAACGTTAGATACAATTAGAAAACGATTTAATTAGAAAATATATATATATTTAAAAAAGGCATGGCCGATATTTTTTTGCCGATTCCGATACTTTGAAAATGACGTGATCGGACCCGATCGATCGGCATCTCTAATTATTATTATTATTATTATTTATAATTTTTTTTTTTTTACCATAGTATGACTTTTAAAAAAACAAAAAACAGTATTTCCTAACAGTCAGACATCCCTTGCCAACAAATAAGTAAAATTTAGTTTTTCCTCTAAAGAACTTAATGTTTGTTATTGTTGCTGATGTTATAACATTAACAATACATGACCCTGAAACAGATTGTGAAATACACAATCCGACAGCAACATGCATCCACAGAATGTGGTCTACCGCAAAGGTTGTATTTATCGGACACTGAGGTGCTTTGCAAAATATCACGGGGCTGAATAAAATCTCAACTGTAGAACTTACCCATTAAAGACTAATCAATTACAAATATGTTTTCTTAAGAGCTTTTCTGCAAAATCGCTGTCAAGTTTCCGTTTTATTCCCCAAAAATCATCTTGCCCTCTAAATCGGGTTATTGTTGATATGTGTCAGAATCAACATTATGATTTGAAATGTTGTGCTGCTCACATACATAAGCAATTCAGCAAAAGGTAGCATTAAGAGTAAGCAGCGAGTGAGTTTCTTGGACTGACAGGGGAGATAAGCGAGGACGGCAGGAGCACTTTTCAGGTCAGGGATCACAGGGCTGCAGTGGTTTAAGTGAAAGCCATCTTGAGGAATGCTGATGCAGGCATGTTTTTTATACTGTAAATATATATTATGAACACCATCCTGTTTTTGAGTTATTTTAATCAAAACGAGGGAAAGATATCTAATATTAGCTCATCACAATAGACTCGTTGCACTATTTGACCTCATGTGACGATACTTAAAGACCACATCATTTGGTAGTATAGGTGCAGTACGAATGCAAAAAAGGAGTGACAGAATGTGATTTTAAAAGAATCAAGTAATCTCCAAGAGATAACGATTAGCAACTGGATTAATGCTGCAATGATTAATCAATTAACTCGAGTAATTTGAATGGAAAAAAAGCTTCGAATCACATTTGGCTGCTTCAAGGATTCGTTTTATTTGAGTGGCATTGTAATGGTTTGTTCTGAAAGTGTTTGCATTTAATTTTATTGATTTGGATGGATACACTGCCCTCTAGTAGCAACATTGAATAAGACACAACTCATCTAACATGGATTAATCCAGCTGCTCCTTGTTAAGACCAACATAAGTTTTTGTTTGAGCCAATATGATTGTTTATGCATTCGTAATTTAATTTAAAGGTATATTCGGCAATTTTTTTTTAGGAATTTGTGTTTGAACGATTTGTTAAAAGTATTGTCCAATTATCCAATTGTACTTTTGTTGTATTTCGATCCTCATTTCTCTTTGTTATATACTGTTTGAGACTTGAATGTAGTTTTAAATGCATTTTTTGCTCTTGTGAAATGTTAGTGCAATTCTGCATAGCATGAAAAAACACATTTTCTTTTTTTTTTGTATTCACATTCAATGGTCTTTTGAAAGTGTAATCTAAGCAAGCCTTTGTTTTACATCTCCTAAAAATTATTTTGCAACGCATTTAATGTTCCTAATCCGATTACTCGATTATTCGAACTAACTAATTGATAGATTAATCGATTACTTAAATAATCGATAGCTGCAGCCCTAAACTGGATGGTCTTTGTGTCTTGGATTTCCCCCCCAAAAAAAGACTCAATGAATTTATGTTTTTACAACTACCCTTTAACTTTCCTTTGCACCCAGCATCCTTGTGATCCCGTAACACCACTAAATTTGTCACAAAAACTCAAGACATTCCAGGGAGAAAATTATTGCACATTTCAGCCATGATATAAGGACTGAAAGGTATTTAACTTTTTAAATTCATTCTGAAACAGTATTAGGATCTCATCAACAGCCAAGGGGTTTGACCATCAACTGGTTGCTCTGTAACGCCTAACCTGAACCATTATTGTCTTTTTTATTGATTTTAACATTGCTAGCATCATTTTCAAGTTCTCTAGAGCTATTGTCATTCTCTGATTCCTCCCAGTCGCTGCCTTCATGCCCATTACCATCACAGAATTTTGTAGACGCTAATTCAGTCCACTGCCATGCATTTGCAGCATTATCCAAATTTCAAGCTGACAATTTATTTAGGCAGTCAAAAATGAGTTTTTACCTTATGAATCCATAGAAAAGTCAAAGGTTGTGAGAAGACTCAGATACTACACAGTATGTTCTCCGATCCTAGATTGACATTTCATAATCATAGACATCAGACAGTAACGATAAGTAATTCAAAATCGCGACACACTGAGTCAAGATCCTGTCTCCTGGTCTGAGAAGGCAGGTTTGAGATACCCACCTTCATGCGTAGCTCTCAAAAATAAATGAATTTGCAATTTTTTCAACAAGATGATCTGAGACTTAGACCAAAACCTGTGACGCTTGCAAAAACGTTTGTTTTCTTTGCCTCAGTAACCTGACTGTGGTCTGAGAGCGCAGGGAAAACAGTTCTCTGGAGAGCCTCTGGGCCTCAATGAAAGTATTTTCTTGTGTAAAGATGACATTTTAACAGGGCATGCAATCTAAAGCCTCATGGAGTAGACAGGCTGCTATTACTTAGAAAAACGTTATTAATTAAAAATAACTCCATCCGGGTTTTTGTTGACATTTTCAGGGACAGAGGTTAATTTTGTATGAAAGCAATACATTTTGTTGATTAATGTTACAAATGTGATGTAGAGAAGCTGCCAAAGTGTTATGTTGTTTTTAAGTTTATTTTTCGCTAGACACACGGTTTATTTACCATATGTATATATAGTGTTCGATCATTCACTTTCCTTGTTGTTTCCTAGTTGTTATTTGTGTTCAGGCTATTTCTTAAAATAGGTTCAATGTAATTTAAAGGGATCCACAGATAAAAAGACTTGTAGTTCTTAAAAGATAAACATTATTATGAGTTAAAGTAATTTGATATTGAAACTAGAGCTGGGAATCTTTGAGCACCTAACGATTCGATTACGATTACAATTCAGAGGCTCCGATTCAATTATAAATCGATTATTGATGCACCCCACCACACTTTTAATGTTTTGTACATTAGTTCCAAAATTGTTCAAAAATCCTCTCAGGCTAAACCAAACTATTTTAGTATCAAGTTAACAGTTAAAAACAGTAAATAAAATACTTAAGTCCCCATTCTGTATCAAAGCTTTAAACTACATTCAATTAATTTAATGTTGTGAATCAACCGTTAAAGTTGTTAAAATTGTTCCCGTTATTCCATAATTTCCCATCTGTCTACTTTTGATACGTCAAAGTTTTAAAACTGTTTTATCATTTAAAGATAGATTCAAGTCAAGATTTTGCCGATTTAGAAGTATTATAGATAAAAAGTTAATTGGGCTCACTACAACAGAGCCTTCCAGAGAAGTCAACTGCTTTAAGATGGCGGCAAGTCTGTCATTTCGCATCTAGTTCTTTGGATATGTTCCAATGCTGTCATCGTCTGTCATTTCACATCTAGTTCTACAATATGTGATATCTACCATAGCCATATGTTAACGTATGTTTGTAGCAACTAGCAACTGGTTGCTGTTTGTAGTGGCTGTCGGCCGCATCCAGGTATGATTGTTTTTTGTTGTTGTATTTTTTTCATCTAGTGGCATGAGTTGAACAAGATATTCACTCTCGGTCCGTTCCTCATTGGGTCCCGAAGACCGCTGCGTCCCAAAGACCGCGCTGACTGTGTTTTATTTCCGCTTTACCTGGTATAATTCAATAATCGGAATTTGGATGTTTATGAATCATTCTCGAATCTAGGCGGCCGAATCGTGAATAATCTATGAATCAAAAATTTCGCACGCCTCTAATTGAAGCCCTTCTTGATGTTTTCATTTTTATACAATTTGTAAAATTAGTTTAACTAGTGGGTTGCCATTGTTAATGACGTCGCAGGGCGGTGACGTCACATGGTTATGTTGCCGGGCTTCCAGAGTATGAGTTTAGCGACGTAAACATGTCATCTGTTCAACCCTTTCAATTTGAACCCGAAAGGAACATTAATGAGCATGACAGCACTGTCGATATTTCACAAAACGAGCAGAAAAAGCAAAATGAATAGGAAAGACGGGATGAGACAAGATGAAAGTATGACAAAACCGGTATTCTGCAAAAATGTGCTACACCGGCAAAATGTGCTACAAGAGACGAATTTGACACCTAAAGTACTATCGTGCACTGTCACCTTGTTTTGTTTACATGCATACAGACAAAACATACTAAAGATGCCTTAAGAAAATACTTAAACGTAGTAACATCAAATAAGGGTGGTTTAACTACGCTACGTGGCTAATGTGGTCAACAGATCAACAATCTGCTTTAAAGCTCCCACAGGGAAACACAATGCTTAAAAAGTATGAGAGGGAAAAACATGCCTAAAGTATTTTGAGGCAATGAAAAGGTAATAAATGACCCAATAAAAACACAAATAGTAAATGTTCGCCACTTCTAAACCGATGTGCGCATGAGTTGGACGTCTTGCCGCGGAAGGAATGGCAGAACACTGGTAGTGTTCGTCTAGTAACAGAGACAAACTACATCATCACCTCAAGCATCCATTGCGCACATAAAACACTGTGCCCCCTGTAGGTCAAAGCATGTATTAAATATTATAGATGTATAAATCAATGTCAATATCTTAGGTGTTTCTATAAACATATTTTAGTAAAAGAGGACAAATGTGGCTTATTACAGCCTACAATAAGTCCGAGGTTCCGTTTAAATAAAGTAAAATTAAGAAAATCATTTTATGTATCCAATCATGGATCAAAAATTGTGACACAAATTGATTCGTGAGTTTGTGTATCGTTAAAGCGCTAGTAGACTGAACATCACACAATGCATTCTTCATGAAAACAGAGCAATCAAAATCAGATTTTTTTTTTCATCAGATGATAACAAGATACGATAGAATTAATAGGATTATTATAGAATGAAAATCTTTCTCCTCTTAATTTTAGCTCATAAGACACATAGTTATTAAAATGGGTGTGAAATTGGCCAAAGAGGATTTTCAGTTTGATATTGATACCTGTAAATTGGGGGCTCCCTGTGTGGAAGCTTAACCCTCTTGTTACCCCAGTTTTGCTGGATCAGTTTGACCCAAGGAATGTGAAAAAAATGCCAGATTATTAAAGATAAGGTCAGACTCATTGACTGCCATTGACGGCGATAAACGTCCTGGCCAGCAATGGCCATGAGTGTCTGAAACTTAATTTTTCAAACTTTTAGACTAATTGTATGTGCCACTAACAAAACATGTTTAATACACAAAAATACATTTTTTTTTAACAAAATGATGGGTCCATTTGACATCAATGAGTAAATATCCTAATATTAAATAACCCACCAATACTTTCACTGCAAAATATGTGTTACAATGTTTCATAAATAAAAATTAAACAATTTAAAGTAAGAAAAAAAAAAACAGGTCAATTTGACCTCTATGAGTAAGTATCCAAACAATAAAAACATCAAAAATAGCAGTTTCACTTTAAATGATATGTTAAAATTTAACACGGGTTACATGACCTGTCGACGTACAAGAAGGGTTAAGAGAACGGTGAGGATATCCGTCATTCTTATTTTATATTTAAGATAATTTCTGACATTTTGCAATTTCTATTTAATGATAATGAAACTAAAAAACATCATGATATTTATCTGATAACAAAACTATGAATTGATAATAGAGGTAGAATTCTGGAACCTTTAATAAGGAAATGTCTATTTAAAAAATGTGGACCTTGTAAACGGAATCTATCTGTGCAACTTCACACATGGATGGACCTGCATATGGTTGCCGTCATTACTCAGCCCACTCATCTGTTCATATGACGAATCAAGCCTGTCACCGGCAGCCACAAGTCAGCTGACAGGATGGAGTTATGTGCCTCAGACCTTCACGCACGTACAAGTACACATGCATTGCCCTCTCTCGTGTGCACAGTATGCATTTGAATAGACCTAGACAGTAGCCACATGCTGCACGCTGTCTTCAATGCATTATAATAATCTTGATGAATAGATGTCCCGCTGCCTCTTTTGCTCTCCCGTTTTATAGCATGAAATTGAGATCCTCCCTTTTTTCTCTCTCACAGCATACATAAGCATACTGTATATGTAAATGATAGGGAAACCAGATAGATACACCATGATTTTGATACAGTACTGTACATTCTTGACTACACGAAAAGCTGCGATTCAAAACGTGTACCTAACTGAATTGAACTGTTTGGGTGATGGCGAGTAATGAAAACAGCAAGTTATTCCAAATGATTGAAAATTCACTGTGTGCCCATCTTTGCCAATTGTAATTATTCATGCTTCAACTGGTGGTGTTCAGAAGCTGATCATTATTCGCCATCCTGAAGTTGAGGACATGCTGGCTGTTAACGTGCAACCAATATTTATAATTACCTATAACAACTAATTTGATATTTTCTATGCATTTATTTTTCCTCTCTCCTTATTCATGCCCAATGACACACCCTTGTACATTTAGCGTTTTGTGGATATGAAGGCCGTAACAGCAATATTATGGTTCCAGTAGATAGACTAAGTGCAGCAATTAAACATTATGTACTATGATTTATTATAGTGTGGCTGTTTCAAAAAGCTCAACTCCACTGCATTCGTAAATCAAGAATTTATTGTTATTTGAAATCTTTAAACGTGAATATGAACCTTCTCATTCCTCATTAATGTGGCTTCTTCAACTTTGCAAACAATTGCAACAGTGAGCCTTGGTTAACTTCGTTTGAAAAAAAAAAGATGTCAGAAGGCTGGTACATGTCTCCACAGCTACCTTAACCCAAGTCCTTCTATGTCCTTACTTCATCATTCTCTCCCATAGTGCGCTCGCAGCGGTAGCATCTGCTTAATGGGCCTCGTCGCTGTGGATGCTTTTCCATCTTCTTACGCTCACACAGTTTGCAGACAAGCACAAGCATGCATGTAGATTCTCAGTGATGATCTGTAGTTTTTGCCTGTATTTGTTGCCATGTGACTGCTATTTTTGTGGGTGGATACATTATCTAAAAGTCATGTCCATTTGTCTGACTTATTTCAACCTTATTTAAGGCTGCTCTTTCACTGTCTCCGCACCTAGAGATAACGTTTACAAATGCTCTCATTAGCAAATGGAAATTTACGCAAAAAAGCATCTGTAAGATTAATATCTATGTGTATTTATTATGTATCCGTGTTGTCCTCGCTCTTGGATAGTGGTTTATTTAAACCCAAAATCCTGGAATCTACTGCATTTTCACAAAGCCAAAACCAACGTGCCTTTCTTTTTTATAGTGAGATGGCAGAGCTAGTCAGTGTGGAATGTTCTGCACGGGACTCCACATTATTCAGTTCAATCCGCACTAAGAAAACAAGACACCAAAGCTGAATTAGATCCCATTAAATAAATATACCATATTAATGAATAGTATGAGATTACCAATGAGAGAAGAAGCTTTAATGTAAATATAACCCAACCAGTACCGATATTTTTATCTTTTTGTTTGTGTCATTGTTGATTCAGCATTTTTTGGGCGTTGAATAGCACTGATCTAAAACTTCTGAAAATACCGAAATGTTTAATTATGTTAATCAACATGTAACTTTCTAATTGCATCTGTATATCTCTCAGGGAATAGAAAAAGAGGAATCAGTTTGGATCTGTGCCACCTCCTCATTTTAATATGGAGGTCCTATTAATGCACCACTTAGTAGGACAGCAGATGCTCAATGTGAATTCTGAGTACAAATGTCAATGCTAATCATTATCCTTGTGACTATCAAAGCCAGTGACACATTCAAAAGGCAAAACTTTGATTTTACCAACAAAAAAATAAGTAATACATAGAGCATATTTTTTCATCCATCCATTTTCCATAGCACTCGTCATTGCTGGGGTGCTATTGTATCCTATTGTGGCCAGCGCATAACACAGTCAGACTTATGCCCGAGCTACAATATGAACTATCTAAGCCAGACATGCAAACTACTACTCCACCATTCTACCCTCAGATAATTTTCCAAGAACAAAATTCTTCCACCATGATATAATAAACAATATTCTTCGACCACCACAGAACCATGGCTGTAAAATTTCGAATGGAATGGTCAAGGAAATGTGTTTTCCAGATAACATTACTGATGCAATAAGGTTTGGCTCGCTGTGTGATTGAAACAATACAGCACCTAAGCCGCATTGAGCCCACCTGTTTGTTTTGCCGTAATTGGATTCTGCTTCATTCCATTTGCCTTAATGCTGATGCATAATGCAATGTACTGCAGGGACCAGCCATTACCAGCTATGGGACGGGGCTTGAAGAAGTAACCTGACACAGCGGCCTGACCCACAAAGTACACCCCAACCCCTCTTTCTGCCCATCTCTTTTCTAAAAGCCACCCCTCTTCTCATTCTAGATGGATTGATGGTGGGGCTTGTGTGCCTAATGGGAACCAGAATAGCAGGTGTTGATGTTAGAGCATAGAGGAACAATAACGTTAATCCAAAATAAACAGACACATACATGGGCCGCTTGGGCCAGGGTAGAGGGATCCTCATCAGAGATTGAGGTTCTGCAAACAAGACAGGCATGTAAAGCTAGAGCTTCATCTTTCTTTTGCAGAAGCAACAACACTCCACAGTCATATTGAGCATCCCAGACGTCAACACATCCGGCAGTTAGACTTTTCCTGCTAGGGTGGAGCCAAATTCAAAGCGTGGCTGTTCCATATAAATAGTGTATGGCCATTATTACGCATGCACACCTGCAGTTCACAAGTAGAAATTGATAAGTATTATATTCATTATGTATTTGATCACATATTAAATTGTATGTTTGGTGACAAATATTTCAATGTCTGTTTTTGTAATAATTACTCTTACTAATATGCATCCATCTCCTTTCTTCAATGGTTTTTGGATACACTCCAATGGGGAGCTGCAACCTACCCCAGCTGACTTCAGGTGAAAGGCAGACCATATACTCTAGAATGGTCAACCAAAGGTCACAATTCCCTGTAAAATCTGGAACAGTTTACCACTTGCCGTCAGAGAGTGTCCCACAGTACGAACCTTCAAAACTCAACTTAAGCAGTGGTTGAAAGTAAACCAGTCCTGCAATCACTGACTTTTCAGCTCTTAGTAACCTATTGTACTGTGCTGTTTTATCGTTATCTTTTGTTCTTTGTTGTCTCTTTTTGTCTTTGCGTTACCTGCCTAGGGACTGCAGATGTAAATTTTTGCTACAATGTGGCATATTTACATCTTTTAGATGTTCATCAATGTGCACTGTCCCTATTAAATAAATTAATAAATGAAATAAATAAATAAGTAGGGATAGACAACCACTGACACTCACGGAAAAACCTTCACCATCTACCGAGTGTACTACTATACCGTCATTGGCCTCTAATACATTTTTATTAAATCATTTTAATTTACAACAAACCAATTGACAATACAAATTGCAATTTATTTTATTCAACATTTGAAAAAAAAATCTAATAAAATATTTCCCTTCCACTAACCAATATCCCTCTGTGTGGCCTATGGTAGATTGGGGTTTTATCATTCTGAGCCATTGTAAATTTGTTTTCCTATATATTTGCGACAATATCCTGGATAGCTAAAGCTAAGTTGGCAGATTTCGCTGCTTTAAAGAAGTCAGATTTTTGACTGTCTGTGTTACTTTAACTTAAATCAAAGTAATTTACCATATGATTAATTAATGTATATAATGAGGGATTCTCTATAAATTAATCTATAGATTGGTTTTTCAATTTGAAATGAATGCAAATCATGCATGCAAATCACACATGCTTGGCTGAGAGAAAACTCTAAATTGTTCCTAGTTATGAATACGTATGTGCGTGAATTACTGTTTTTCTCGTTTTGCGCTGCGATTGGCTGGCAACCAGTTCAGGGTGTACCCAGCCCACTGCCTGTAGTTAGTTTGGACAGGAACTAGCATCCTCATGACCCTCATGATACCCTCATGAGGATGAGCAGTACGGAAGATGAATGAACAGATGAATATAATGGTTTTAATTCGGGCTGTCAAATTTATATCATTAATGGGAGGTCATTAATTTTTTAAATTAATCACGCTAAAATTTTTTACGTATTTACAGTATGCTTGGAACGATCCATTCATGCATTGTCGCAAACAGCTTACAATGTCGTCGTTTTCTTATATACAGAGATAAGAGGCAGCGCCAAGTGAGTGAAGTAGGTTCAAGCAATCATTAGTGTCAAGCTTTTGACTGGCAAATCTTTGATAACTTTCCCACAACCACTATAATTATAGTGGGAAGAGATGTGTGGAAGCATAAGTGGAATTGATCTTTTTCTTAACACCGTTCGTGATACCCAACGCAGAGAAGATACAACATTTGTAGCCCCCACACACAGTCATGGTTGCACCACTTCCCATCATGCATTTGGGCAGACTTGCTACAGTATCATTTACTGAAAGCGCAACAAATACACTAGATGGCAATATTTAGTCACAATATACAAACTCACATTTATCCTGTAAGAATTACAAGTCTTTCTATCCATGGATCCCTTTCACAGAAAGAATGTTAATAATAGTAATGCCATCTTGTGGATATATTGTTATAATAAACAAATACAGTACTTATGTACAGTATGTTGAATGTATATATCCGTCTTGTCTTATCTTTCCATTCCAACAATAATTTACAGAAAAATATGGCATATTTTAGAGATGGTTTGAATTGCAATTAATTATGATTAATTAATTTTTAAGCTGTGATTAACTCGATTAAAAAGCTTAATCGTTTGACAGCCCTAGTTTTAATGTTTTTGCTGGTTGTTGGACTTTTGGCTCAAAGCACTGCCACTAACAATAACTCATTTTTAGCTTGTCATGTTTTGATAACTCATTCATTAAAAACCATGCGTGCTGGGAGATATGCAGGACAGAGAACCATCCATGAACTATTTGCCTTTGTAGCAGCCACACTTCTCTCACAACCAGCTGCAGCCACTAAGTAGCTCAAACCAATGGCCAGGGCTCAGATCAGCGCACAACGTTGGTGATAATGATAAAAAATAAGACATCTGTTGGCTGTGTGTGTGCGTATGGGGGTGTGTCGGGGTGCGTGTGATGTTGGTTGTTTTTTAAATCCACATATACATCAATTATAATAGAAGTTAAGACGAGAAAAAAAAAAGTGGCATCACTATAGTACAGTGTTTGTGTGTGACTAAGCGGCGTCAGCCAAGGTTCATTAGCATGTGCAAAAATAATAAAAAGGGCTTGCTCTCTCCTCTCTGTTGTGGAAAATAGCATCTGATCTCCAGTCACCTCCCATGCACGCTGACACATGGCCAAGGAAAAGATAAAAGCTGATGTAGCGGGAACATTAACGCTAACAGAGCGCTTGAGAAGGATAACGCTGGCAAGATGGGTGCTTGATGAGCTGTGGAATTTGGAGGGAAAAAATTAACCACTGCACATTTGATAGAGAAATGTCTTCAGGATCTTATAAAAATAAAAAAAAATGCAAGTCAGCAGTTGCTTTTTACAACTATTCACTAAGCATTGGAAACCAAAGGAACACTCAGCACTGCAGGACAGATAACAGCAGAGTGTAACTGTGTCTGACATGGCCAAATCTGTTAGTCATTTCGGACCAGCCGTAGGTGTAACACACTGTCGACATAACCACCAAATACAGCACATACAGAACAGTGTGCCAGTCAACTTCACTGTAATGGGTCTTCGAGACTTCCTCATTGCAAACTTAAAAAAAAAAGTTATGGTTTTGATGTTACACTTTTAAAATATGTACTAATTGGTGAAGCTGCACATCCTTTTTTTTAATTATTATTTTTTATTTGAACAATAATAACAATAATAATAACAATATTGTAGTCATTATTTAAACAACTGAGATTTTTCCATGAACATGAAGAAAATTTGTTTCTTATTTATGTATTTGACTCACATACTTGGACTGAACACTTGGTCTCACTTTGCTAGGAAAATATCGACATTAACCAATATATATTAAGATATATCTTTTGGTCCATATCGCCCTGTCATAGTAGTTAACAGAACAGTGGATGGATGTGCCAGAAGCATTCACGTACATTCAATTGGACTTAATCCACCGGTATATGTATTAGTGATCGACTGATATGGGTTTTACAGGACCGATACCGATACTGACCATTAGTAGTTAGAGGGGCCAATATCAGGACGGATACCAATTATTAGTAGTTAAAGGGGCCGATAACCGATTTATGGAGCCAATATTCATTTGCAGTAAAAGTGTAAAAATTGGCGTTAAAAAAACTGAATAATGTAAACACTGAACTTCATTGAAATGCCTAAAGCATGTTTATTGAATCACACAAATGGAAATGAATAGCTCCAGAAGTCCCTAAATTTCCTACACTCAGAAACATCTCTTGTAAATCTTGTTATGGCCCACGAATGCGGAAAACAAGATAGGACCCAAGATCAGACTACAACCGAGGGGAAGCGTCCAAGGATTTAATAAACACAAACGAAACAAACTCGCGAACGCGGAAAAGTGAGAACAACAACAGGGGTCCATAACAATAGGTCGACGGGGATCAGTATTACGAAACTAAGCGGTGGGCAGAAAGCCAAAAAGACAACAAAAATATACTCAATACCTACACAATTAGAGGATCACAAAACAAAGAGGGCTGACGAACAAGATAGCAAATATAATGCGACTCGAAAGTAGTATATGTCGAATGGCGATCACCAAGTTAATATCTCGGCACCGTTGTCTTGGATCGCCGGCGTTATATATTACTGTTGATTAGCTGGAATTAGCTGCAGGTGTGATGTCGGGATCACCCCCTGTAACAAAACAAAATCTAACCAGCAGCAGAATGTGACAGAATAATAAGGCACCAAACTACATCTGAGCCGCAATAACCCAGTTTTAAATTGATTTTTTCATATCGGCCAGTCGGAATAAGAAAAGGCCGATGTATATGTCAAAAATCCAAATATCAGCAGCGATAATCAGTGTATCTCTAATTTGTATAAATGTAGGCCCACTTATTATAAGAACTCAAGGCTGAATGACTATTTATATCTAATGAGGACACCAACTGTAGTATTTTATACTAATATTGACCCATGTCTGAAGTAGCTGTTTCATTCCACTTACTTGCAAACAAAGCATAATTTTTCAAGTTTCCTGAAAACATACAGTAATTTTCAGGACAAAAAAAAAAAAAAAACTAAAAATGAATTTCAAAGGCTCTTATGATTCTATGAGCATAAAGAAATAACTTGACAAGAAAATTGTAATATTTTACTCTGGATACAATATGTCCAAACTTTGTCATAAAAATTTAATCATTATTAATTGAAAATACAAATATCAGTAGATTTATCCCATTGCCAATTCTCCACCCTACTTGTTTTAGCGTGATACTCCCTCATAAGGAGCAAAGGCAATTGTGCAGTGTGTTACTATGGTGCAGTTAGACAGTGGAGCTCTCTTTGGCCAAACGTATGCATGGTGACAGACTGAAGGAGAGGGTGATACAGTTGGGAAAGAGCGAGAAGGGAGGGCTGAGGTGAAAGTTCACCGTGGAGGGGATGACAGATCCCAAATGGTACTCTTTGGAAACACTCTCATTGCTTCAGCTGTGGATTGATGTGAAAACGCAATCAACCGATCCCATTTTATGGTAGGCTGGCAGGGCTGTAAAACATAAAATACATGCAGAAGCATGGTGAAGAGAAAAACTGATGCTTGTTTGGTGGTTAAACGCCAGCTTTGGACACAAGGCAGGGTTGTGTATTTTTAAAGCGCTGACCATGATGGATGCACACATTGTGCTCTCACCGCGCCGCTCCGAGTGACATGTGTTTGACCTCTCCCCATCCTCGTCTTACAGGAGACAACACCTGGTGCCTCACTGCATGGCCATTAGTGGTCAACCAACACACACAAACCTATGCTTTAGTCACACAAGGGATTTTAAAAGCACTCTGTTGCCTTGACAGGAGTCACGGGTACATATACTGTACACTATCTGTTAGTGTTTTTTTTTTTGTTTGTATGTGTGTGTGTATACTCAGAGCCTACAGCATTAGATACTGTACACCTGAGGTCCTGTATTGAAATTGTACATTATCCTGATTTAAAATGTTACTTTCTATTATAAAATATAAAGGTACAAAGTGCACCTTTCTAGTTAAGATTAATACAAATTTGAATGTTTTTAGTTCTGTTTTAATTTAACAAAAATACATTTCTAGTCTTGGAATGTCAAGTTATTTTTCCATTAAATACTGTAATTGTATTTGCAGAGAATGAACACATTTAAAGATTAACATTTAGACTTTTAGAGGGAGGAATAGCAATTTTTTGAAAATATTCACTTCAAAAATAAAGTATCAATATTTTTTTCTTCATAAAATACCTTTGTAATTTTTCGATAATAAAATTATATTTTTGGCTGGAAAAAAACTGAATAAAATAGTAATAATAATACATTCATAATGGTATTTTTAAACACAAAAATTGTTTTAGTGGAGTGAAAAAAGAAGCAATTTTCAAAGAATAAATTTTCATTTTCAGAGACGTAATATTCTGAGACTAAAATGACTGATAGAGACTAATATTTTTTGAGAATCCAGCCTCATTTTCAAGTAATAAAATTACAATTTTTACATTTTGAAAGATTTTATTTTCACACCATGGCCATAATGCTTAAAGCCCTGATTCTAAGAGTAAAGTTCAAAGGGTGAAAATTAGGGCTGTTCCAAAACCAAAAAACGAAATATTGGAAACACTTGGCCGAAAACAGAAAAGCCGAAAAATACACATATGTATGCTTTATTTATTTATTTATTTCTAATTATTATTTTATTTCATTATTTTCCAAATAATGCCCTTTGCCTTGACTCTTCGTCCTCGGATGTTCTAGAAAGTGAGTTTGAAAGGTGCCGATTCTAAAACCCCATGGGAGGGTGCATTTATGATGGCAATGAGCTTTTTGGTAGCAAATTCTGAGGTGCTGGCCTCGTCATAGCATTCTGTTTGGTGGACAGAAACACACAAGTCACGGCCAATGAAATCTTGATTAATGTGCGTTCTTGGAAGTTTGGACACTCGAAAAATGGGTCACACGCCTCCAATTGCTAAGCTAAATGAGATCGCGATGTATGTGTTCGTGGAACAACAACAACAACAACAAAAATATTCCATTCTCGCCGAAACTAGTCAAGCTCTTTACAAGGCTATTACAATCTCTTCTACTCCTTAAAATAAGACTCGCTGTTTTTTCGTGCAACAAGTGAAATCAATCGAGAGCCAGGCGAGTGGGCCGAGTCCTAGCGGCGACAACGCCGAACGAAGTTGCTCCCAGCCGGATTAAACAGCGTCTGGCAGAGGGGGTGTGGAAGTCGCGGGAAAAAATGTGACAAAAAGAGGAAGTGGTCATGCCATAAAAATATTGTACTAAATCACATCAAATCCATATGTATGCATTTGAATACTACTTTATTTGAATACTGTTTGCTTGATTAGACTCCAAACTACTCATGCACAGGCTCAAATGCACGGTACTCGATGTGACGCGGGACATCAATGGAAAGCAACTTCAGAACATGCATGTAGCAGCGATGAAGCAAATTAATTTAATAATTTATTTACTATTCTGATTCCTCAAAATACTTCCAATACATGGACATGTTGGCTTTGAGCCAGTAGTGTTAGCGAGACAGAGTCAGCCAGCGTGTTGCTTCTTGCCATGTTTTGATGACGTCATCACAAGAGGACTAAGTTTCTTCACACTATTCAGTGGTAAACTTTCAGTCTTCAAAGCCGAAAACCGTTAATGCATTTTTAGCTAATTCCAGCCTATAGTTTTCGGCGCCGAATTTTCGGTCACATCTCTAGTGAAAATTAGACTTTCTAATATTTTGGTTTTAATCCTCCAAAAATATTTTAATTTCCAGAGAATAATCTTGTACTTTTTCAGGGGGGAAAAATTGTCATGATAGCAATTTTCGAAGAATAAATTTTCATCTTCAGACACGTAATATTCTGAGGCTAAGATCTGAATTTTTCAAAAATCCAATCATTTTCAATTTATAAAATTACAATTTTTACGTTTGAAAGATTGTATTTTTATACCATGGTCAGAATGCTGAAAGAGTGAAGTTATCATTTCCAAAAGGTGAAAATTAAACCTTCCATCTAGCTATTTCTATCTTCCAAAAATGTTTTAATTTCCAGAGAATAATCTTGTACCATTTCGGGGGGGGGTAATTTTCACTGCTCAAGGTGGTACTTTCACACAACTTTATTCAATATTAAATCATGATTAAATTGAAAATAAAAATATTAGGCACATGGGTGTGCACCACTGTTTAGGAATGCCTGTTGAATACCTTAATTTTTAAGATTTTATCCTTCATACTGTTTGCGGTGCATCATGCTCTCCATTAATTCTCTTTTTAAAATATGCATTATTTTGTTTTTCAGCCTCCACCGTTGCTGAAAATGGGAAGAAAACCTGCCTGAAGCTGAAAGTTTTCGTCCGACCATCAAGTAAGTTCTCTCCTGCTTTGTAAACGCAGCCTGTTGAAGTGCACAGCTGGTGTGTTGAAAAACGAACCACTCAGTGTCGCTTTTTGCTCGCTGTCCCAACATGCCGCTCTCATCTGTCTCTGAACTGCTGCTACTCGTAAGAAAATGTTTTATTTAAAAAAAGAACAAAAAAGCAAAAAACAGGAATCTAGTCTTATTTCATCTGAATGTTGCCATGAGCTTTGTTGCTTGACGTGTTGACTTTAAGGGCTGAGAGGGGGCTTCAAATGTCTACCTGGCATATATACCTCTAATGATGATGATTTCATTCTTCCTATCTTCTGTTTATAGACAGCTGTGTGAGAACTATAGGTGTACATGACCGTGTTTTTGATGTAAACGACAAAGTAGACAATACGTTAGAACCACGAGGTTAGTATGGCTTTCTGCTTTTTTTTACTCTCTTCATACGTCTGTCCACATGCCCTGTTCTTGCCACACTGTGTGATCTTCTCACACGTCCTGCATGATCTCCACCCTGTCCATCATAGCCCCATACCAAACACCTCATAGTATGCAACAAATGTATTTATTAGGGGTGTAAGACTGTAATTAGCTTCCTTAATGATGTTTGACTAAGAAAATATGGAGTAGTAGGAAGAGTGTACATGTTTCACCATGAAATGAATGTGTAACATTGTTAAAATCACCAGTCATCAGGCATCCCAGACTTACGCCTTTTGTCTGGTCACAGTTGAAATTAATTCAACACGATAGACGAATTTTCCTTCAGCCAAGATAGGCGTTGTTTATTTACACACATGTACTTGGCATCCAATTTTCGAATTTTATTTCATTTTGGAAATGCATTCGATGCTTTTCAAGGTGACGATACTGTTATAAATGCATTCATGATATACAGCATTTAGTATTTAATCTTGGACAAATTACATAATTGAGAATTTTATTTAATTTAAATTTTAATTTTTTTGTATGTTTGTTCAGTAATTCATACAACTACAGGAAAAATATTTGTAGCTATTTATTTTTCAACTCATATTTAAAATATCACATTATAACTGATAAGGTTACTGTAATACAGAGCTTCTCAATTATTTTCTATTACGCCCCCCCAAGAAAGACGTAAATGTTTTGCGCCCCCCCCAAACTCTCTGCCGCCACTATAAAAAATGTTGTCCATAAAAATACTATTATAAGTACGACTCTGCCTAACGTTGTGTCATTTTTTTCTATTAAAGAAAAAAAAAAAAATCATAGATCAACTTATAATAAAGTATAACTTCATTAAGATTGTTTTGTTTGTAACAGAAAAGACTTAACGTGGATCAATTTGCCTGATTAAAAAAAAAAAGTCACGTCTAAACTGTAAAAATACACTCGAGGTACATTTTTGACCATTTGATACTAATAAAATAAAATGTAATAAAATTAGTAAATAATAACAAATTCAAAGAGATTAGAAACATTAACTCATGAGGACAATATGCCCAAAAATTTGACCGAAAAAACAAAACTGAATAGAAGAAAAAAAAGAGTGTCTTTGGACAAAAAGACAGTTTTTATTTTTGCTGCTCACAGAATCACTACCTTTGCAATGGTGTGGGGTTATTTTGCACTGAGCATGCTAACAGTGCTCACTGGTTTACTGATATAACACTGACAAAGCGGGACAATTGTTGGCAATATTCGGCACGTTTTCGCTGAAAAACAATCACACGGCTTATTAATGAGATTGGGGTCTAATGTCTTTAACTGTCGTCTCAATTGATTTGGCTTCCGGCTGTCCGCTATAATCATTTTTAGACACAGTAAACAGTGGTCTTTCCTCATCTCCCACTGTATTAAAAGTCAAAGCCAAAAGGCAAACGGCCCGAAAAAAAGCGCATTCTCTGCAGCCGAGGGAGAACCGTAGGTGAGGGCGGTCGTCGTGACGATCCCAAGCCGAAAATGGCACTTCTCGGGCGGACACGTGTGAACCGGAGAAGACAGTGGGTCGCTGTGTGAGTCCAGCCGGAAAACAGTTTTCGAAAATGCCGCACAGCTCTTCATATCTATGTGCTCTTGCTTAGTTCAAAAATACGGCGCGCACTCTAAAAATGAAAGCGGCACTGCCACCCACCGAGTGGATGTGCAATTACACTTTATTCTAGTACGGCAAAAAAAAAAACATGTTCCCCGAGGTCACATGCGCCATCCCTGGCATCGCTCTGCGCCCCCTGGGGAGGAGTGCCCCACCATTTAAAGAAGTACTGCCGTAATGTAACTCTTAGCAGGCAGTTTACTTGAGTACCACTGAACTTACTGCAAAGCGTTCTTGGTTTGGGATGTATTTCCATTGCTATGGTGCTGAGGTAACCTGCATTTATAATTGAGGGTCTAGGGTTAAGGTTAGGTTCTTAATATAAAACGTAAAAAGAATTTCTCAGAACACAAATCAAACAAAAGTCCTGTTCATTCAAATAAAAATTTTTTAAAAAGTGCTGTTGATTGACATTTTTTATCTCGTGGGCAAAGCGCTGATATAAATTGTGTCAATGACTAAGCCTCCGAATAGGGAGGAGGCAGATTGTAATGAATCATTCATTCATTCATTTTCCAAGACGCATATCCTCACGAATGTTGAGGGGTTGCTGGCGCCAATGCCAGATAACTGTGGGCAGTAGGCAGGGTACACCCTGAATCGGTTAACAGCCAATCACAGGGTGCAAGGAGACGAAGAACCATTCGCACACACACTCATACCTAGCCACAATTTAGTGTTCGATCGGCCAGCCATGCATGTTTTTGAGATGTGGAAGGAAATTGATCTCAGAATTTTGAGGCGGACGTGCTAACCACTCTGCCACCATGCCTGTAATGAATAAAAAAAAAAACAAATGAATCAGTCTTTTTTATTCCAACACTTGTTCATAAATACCATCCAAATCCAATTTCAAAGCACACTCCAAGACAGTGTGCTTTGAAATTGTATGACAATTTACAGTTTAAGGTGGTGTTAAAGGTAGACTCTAAGCTGTTATATGAATGGGTTGAAGTGTGTTGTTTCTTCATAAAAAAGAAATGAGACAACTTTACTATCTAACAATAACTCAAGTGCGAATATGCTTCTCCAAAACACAATACAAACAGACACTTAAGACACTAATAAGTATAATCTCTAAATAACTTAGTGCTCCGTGCTAAGGAGTAGTTTCTCATCAACAAAGAATACAAACAACTCAATTGGCTTCATTTACTCACCTCTGACGGAGGCACACTGGATCTAAGAATACACAAGACAAACCAACTTGTGACACATCGTAAAGTTATTGATTCATGCAACTAATGGATTTATCGATTTTAATCGATTAGTTGTTGCAGCCTTAGACCAAAAGGACCAAGGTCCAGTTGGAGAGGTAGCTCGCAACAACGCTTGCAAGTGACTTGTGTAAAAGGCTCATATTCAAAGTGCGCCAACCACTTTCCGAGTAGCATCATGTGGACGAGAGGAGCACTCACTTATGAAGCAAATTTAGAAGAGAAAATACCTCCCTCCTGGGTGTGGAGGGAGCATGGAGCGTCACAACAGCCGCACGTAATGTAGCATAAGTGTACCCTGCTTAGCTTGTAAGCGGACCGAGACCAACGCTTTTTGAGCGGACTAGAGTTCGTTTGTTTGGTCCGAACTAGTGTTCTGATGCGCGTTCACATTTACAAAACGAAGCAGAATATCTGAGAAAAAGAACTCTGGTAAGTTTAAAAAGGACCAAACAGTGCTAGTGTGAAAGCGCGTGAAAAAGTTATTACAGTAACTCAACAATAAACTGTCAGGAAATCTGGCAGTCACCTCTTTCTCATCCATACTATGCAATGCAATTAGATTAAATTGAGGAAATAAAGGCTGAAAACCAAAAGAAATAAATAAATCATAAAACCTTAGAAACCTATTTTTAAAAAATCCTGAGCTGGATAATATTCTGCACTTTCCCAACATTGTCTCTCTGGTTCCTTCCAAGTGATTCACACGCTTTCATGGGCGCCAAGAGTCAGCAACAAGGCAGCCTTCTCATCCGGGCCACTGAGCTCACGTCAGATTAAATTCAGAAGAAATAAAGGCGGAAAAAAGAATGAGATGAACTAAACTGGGGCTTTGCCTGCCCAAAGGCTTTTGCATGCATCGTCACCACATCCTGTTTCAGCCATTTTGGTTGGGTGATTTTTTTTTGGGATGAAAACCAAACAACTAAATTTCATTGCATCCGTACTTGAGAGTATAAGGACCGCCCTAAACCCACAACTCTGATAGTTGACTCACTCTTTAGTATTTGCCTACCTACTACACTAAATAACTATATGTAACACTAAGTGCACTTTGCAAACACAATTGTTAAATGCACAAATCAGCGTGTGAACAAATTGTGCAGCATTTACACCCCTAATATGTACCAATATACTTGTGTTAATGAAACATGTTAATTGCCCACTGCACGTCCATCATGATCACATTTTATGCTCTTGCTGTATTTTCATCTGGAAATTCTAAATATAAACTCAATCATTTAACTCATTAGAATCAGATCATTCATTCCCTATCTGTAATCATGACTGCATTTTTATGTCAGGACACATATGCTACAGTCTTCATGACAGGATATTGTAACTGGTTTATTATTGCATTGCATATTGACATGTGAAGACAATGTGCAGACCTGCAATGGCCTTAGACATTATTGAATGCCCTACCTTCCTCTCACCTTGCACCTGGCCTCTTGTCCACCAGGCTAGTTTACTGTCTACACTTTGCTTCTGTCAATCCACTGCTTTCTTGCATAGAATCACAAGCTTTACAGTGCCTGGCCACCCTTGCAGCACAGAAGCTTTGTTACGTATGGTTTGTTTGCCCCTTTGCATTGTCCTGCTCTTTTCCCTGCTTATAAAATGTGCTCACCTCGGAGAAATAACACAGTACAGTGGTGCTTTGACTCACAAATACCTCGATTTCTTGGGCATCGATTAAAAAAATTTTTTTTTTTTAATGTTTTTCAATTTGTGGCAAGCTGAAGTTTGAGTGCTGTGATTTTTTTATTCTTTCTTGAAATTAAGACATTTATGCTCGTGCATGTGGGCAAGGGCAGGCACAGCCGCTGGTGCACGGTCATCCATTGATTGAATTGAAATAAGAGCTTATTTCTTATCACTTTTATTATGCTTAATTTAAAAACCCTAAAAAATGTGCATTTTATATTTGTGTTTCAGTTCATTTTAAATGGAAAGAAATATTTCAGAGATGAGTTAAGAGCTTGATTGGATAATAAATTTAACCTACAAGTCAAAGTTCCACTGTAATATTATAACATAGCAACCCAAGTTCATATGGCAACTCAGAAAATATACTAATCTAATGCCTAATAATGTTGTTCACATGAACCAGTAGTCCATATGTTGCTTTATTACTGATAGATTTCTTCAATTGACAAAAAACTGAGATTTAATTTTCTGATATTGATTGAACTTATGTTAATCACTGAGTGTTAAATGTATTTGTTTTTCCAATCATATAGACGACACGAGCCATGAACCGGCCGAGCCATCACGAAGTGAGGAGACAAACGCTGCATCGCACCTGCCTGCATCCAGTCGACTTGTGGCTTCACTTCTTCTCTGCCTGGCAGCACATTTCACCTTATAGCGCCCCCACCTGTCCCAGAGGGGCAATTTATACCCAGCGTGGCCTGAATCTGCCCGAGGTTGCGGCGAAAAGGGGCGGATTTTGAGGGTGGAGCTTGTTTTGCTTGATTGGGGCATCCTTGCAGGCTTCCCAAGGAATCCCTCTATTTTTTGTTTTTCCCCAGACAAAGTTTGAAGTGTCTCACCAGTTCTTATTGGGGAAAAATGCAGGGGTGAAAACCACCACTTGCAAACCTAAGATGCCAAATCTTTTTTGTCCAGACACTTAGTGATCCTGACTTTCCTGTGACAGCGCTTTACATCATTTTTAACCATTGCAGCACACAAAAATGCAGTTAACATACAAACAAACAGACATGCATGAAAACACATGCTTCACAAATCTTCAATGTTTTGTTCCTCTTACCATGTTGTGTTCAGTAGCAGCATTTACAAATTAGGAAAGTGAAGACTGTAGACTCTTAGGAACGAATGTACATAAACGTGTAGGTGTCTCTCAGTTGTGTTGGCATCAAGTTCTGCTTGGTGCATATTTTTTATGTTTAACCTAGCAGGTCAAAACAATGAAGATGAAGGGAAAGAACTGTGAGTTTGGGAGCCCCAGCACTGGAAAAAATGTACACAGCCTGCACCTTAACCTACTGATGTCCAGTTGTTTCCTTATTATTTAATAGTAACAGCCAACTTTTCATAGGAGGATAAGCTACTGTATATACATGACCAGGGGTGTGCATTTGACTAAATACCCATGATTGACGTTGGGGGTGGAGAATTTACCAATTAAGTAATTTTGATTTTTTTTTTCTTTAAATACAATTTACTTGCAGCATATTCTACAATCCTGTTTCCATGCCTGTGCTCCGCACAGAATATTACCCTGAATACCACCTCACTTCCGTCAAGAAGTGATTAATCATCAATCAATTCCAAACATTGGACAAATTTCTTGGCCATCAATCGACTAATGGATTTTCCGTGCCCATCTCTAGTGAAATAGAAAATGTTGTGGTTTTACTGAGTATAAGACAACAGAGAGCTGTTGACTCCTAGCAGGCACTTTGGGGGCCGCTACTAGATGGAGGATCGATGTCTTTTAGGAGTCGCAATTTCACGGCAACAGTCACACTCATTTTAAATTTACTGAGCTGGACAAAGAACTATTCTCTTTGCTCCATCCACTTATGCTATACTGTGTGTTCACATCCAAATCTGAAATTGTTGGAATCTAAAGCACCCTTACATTGTAGTATGTATGTACTTCGATATTGTAATTGGTTAAATATTAGTAAGCAGGTTCTGAAATAAACTAATCTTAGTTACAGCACTGATGCATTTTGGCTTTAAAAACATTATATAGCACTTACAATCAGGGTTGTTGTCCCTGTGTGTATATTGACATTCAGCATTAGTCGGCCTCATCAAAGACAAACAAAAATAAGAAAGTAAATGTCCAACCATGGATCCTTATGTTACTGGTTTAAGTGACTAATGAGGTTCAAAATGACAGGCATGCCTGCCCCATGTTGCGGCAAAGGGAGGTATTTCTGGTATTAAAAATAGACGGTTGAAGGCTTGAAGGAAGGATCCGTCTCAGGAGGAGGGGTGTAGATCTCATGTGTGTGTGTGTGTTGGGGGGGGGTTAAGGCACTAGTGACCTTGCTGTTTGAGGGAAGTGGTGAGTGACGGAAATGGAATTCCAAGGGAAGGCTTTGGAAATGTGAGGTAGCTGAAGGTAGTAGCAGTGATAATAGTGCTTGACATAAAAGTACAATGTCATTTTATCATTTATATCTGGGCCACACGGAAGAATCAAAGTATACACAAAACAAACTATCAAGTCATAATTTCGCAAGAAAAATAAGTATGAAGTACGTATCAAAATCTAAAATGTGCTTTTTATGGAAAATGGCCAAGAGTGTAAAATTGTTTGACACATGCCGATAATAATCAGACTTTCTTCTCATTAGATGACAATTTACCCCTCTATATAGTATATTTTTTATCTCAATACTTTTTCTGGGAGGTTGGACATGATGTAATTCTGGGAACTTTTTACACCGTAATGTTATTTCATTCTGGAGGTTTGTTTATTTGCACTCTGGCCTGTATACCTTCTAAAAGATGTCTTATATTGGGTTGTTTTTATGTTTCACGTGTATCTGCCGTTGTACCCGATTGAAGATTATATTTTTAATTAACTATGCTAAAATTGTGCTTGCAACTCAGCTGTTCTAGGAGTTCAGGTCAGTGAATGATGTGTTAATGTTACAATGGACAAGGTCCTTTTTATTTTTGTTTGAAAACCAGCTTCAAGTTGACCCTCTTTTGTGATTACCAATACAACTTTCCGTCATTCTTTTTGTTTTTGTTTTTTAGTTTGCCTCCATCCTATTTTATGGCATACTTCAGCCTAACCTGGGAAATGAGGATCAACTTAAAAACTGGATACTGTGTATCCTGAGGTAGTCAACCATCAAACACATGTAGTGGTAGGTTATAGCATCTGTTTTGTACCTTCTGGAGAACAAAAGTAAAGAAAAAAAAGGTCATTGTTAAAACTGTATGATTATTACTGTTATGATGATGATTAAAACTATTATTATTATTAGGGAAGATTCCTTCTTGTAAATAGTGTTTGATATTAAAGTATTGATTTGGTTCTTATGTCTTTTCTAAAAAAAGAAAAAAAAAAGAAAAAAAATTATATGCTAATATCTCTGGGTTTTGCTGAGTGCTTTCAAACAATACATTGGGCGCTGCGATCCTCGATGCCTAATGAAGCTACAAGCTAATATGTTATACTTGGAGCTGTACACACCAGTGGACAGAAGACAGCCTTTGCCATCCCATCATGCGAGGATCTTTGGGACTTAACTTCCTTGGACATTTTGTTTGTTTGTTTGTTTGTTTTTTGCATTCAGTGTGGGAAAGCATGAGATAGAACTGGACGGCGTCTGGGAGGAACTTGCTGGTTTCATGATTTGGCATGCGCATGAACTTAATGACGTAAGAAAAAAAAAGTAGTTTTTAAAAGTTTTTTGGGGGGGGTTGCCTTGTTTTCCTTACAGTGTGTTAGATTTTCAGCTCAAATTCACATTGTGCATTTTAATTTGCATCTCTGATCCGAGTGATGTCATGGAGCCTTGTAGTGACAAGATAACAAAAGTGCTGTACAAAACACCAAACATTGTTGTGTAGTTGCAGTGTGGCTCGGCCATGTTGTTGTCGTCTTTTCTCTTTCTGATGACTTAATCCTATGTACTTGCTGCCTGTGACCCTCAGAGGAACACATACATAGGGAGAGCATACGTGTAAAGGGTTGTCAATCTGACAAAAATATGTTTGAGCGATTTGAATTTGGTAAGTGTGTATCTCATGTGGTGCTGCCGCCATAAATGGGAAGCGACAACCCTCTTTTTGGCAGCCAATAGTGTTTCCCATGCCTTAGACGCTCTCCACCATTGTGCTTTGACTCGTCAACAAAACAGGGCCTTTCACTTCTCCTTTCCCTCTTTTTAAAACCCTTGACCCCTCATTCATTTGTGATGGTCTTGATGTCGCTCCTGAGTACCATGGAAGAACTAGTGCAGCCCCTACCTGCAAACAACAGGGGTGGAGGTATATCGTGGATCCAGGTTCTGTGGCCGTCATTCAAGTTTCTTGTGATTGTGTCGCATACATCACTTCACACGCTGTCCTTCTTCTTTGTACCCTGCGCTCAATTTGTCATCAGTGGAGTAAGATTTCCAAACTTGCTCTTTTACAGTATATAAACAATGAAAAAAGCCAACAAAAAATGATCTGTATTTGTATATACACGTGTCTGAGCATCTATGAGTAATACAATAAAACAGAAAAAGATGGAAAGACTGTTGTTTTCTTCACTCTGTTGCTGTGAACAAACTGATTTGGGATGATTATCAATTTGGAATTCTTTTCAGATTGTGGGCTAGTTACAGTGGGGCAAATAAGTATTTAGTCAACCACCAACTGTGCAAGCTCTCCAACTTGAAAAGATGAGAGAGGCCTGTAATTGTCAACATGGGTAAACCTCAACCATGAGAGACAGAATGTGAAAAAAAAAAAAGAAAATCACATTCTTTGATTTTTAAATAATTTATTTCAAAATTAGAGTAGAAAATAAGTATTTGGTCACCTACAAACAAGCCAGATTTCTGGCAGTCAAAGAGTCAGAGAGTAACTTCTTCTAACGAGGTCTAACAAGGTCTAACAAGGCTCCACTCGTTACCTGTATCAATGGAACCTGTTTTAACTCATTATCGATATAAAAAACACCTGTCCACAACCTCTCAGTCAATCACACTCCAAACTCCACTATGTCCAAGACCAAAGAGCTGTCGAAGGACACCAGTGACAAAATTGTAGACCTGCACCAAGCTGGGAAGACTGAATCTGCAATAGGTAAAACACTTGATGTAAAGAAATCAACTGTGGGAGCAATTTTTAGAAAATGGAAGCTATACAAGACCATTGATAATCTCCCTTGATCTGGGGCTCCATGCAAGATCTCACCCAGTGGCGTCAAAATGATAACAAGAATGGTGAGCAAAAAACCCAGAACCACACGGGGGGACCTAGTGAATGACCTACAGAGAGCTGGGACCACAGTAACAAAGGCTACTATCAGTAACACAATGCGCCGCCAGGGACTCAAATCCTGCACTGCCAGACGTGTCCCCCTGCTGAAGAAAGTACACGTCCAGGCCCGTCTGCGGTTTGCTAGAGAGCATTTGGATGATCCAGAAGACGACTGGGAGAATGTGTTATGGTCAGATGAAACCAAAATAGAACTTTTTGATAGAAACACAGGTTCTCGTGTTTGGAGGAGAAAGAATACTGAATTGCATCCGAAGAACACCATACCCACTGTGAAGCATGGGGGTGGAAACATCAAGCTTTGAGGCTATTTTTCTGCAAAGGGAGCAGGACGACTGATTTGTGTAAAGGAAAGAATGAATGGGGCCATGTATCGAGAGATTTTGAGTGAAAATCTCCTTCCATCAGCAAGGGCAATGAAGATGAGACGTGGCTGGGTCTTTCAGCATTACAATGATCTCAAACACACAGCCAGGGCAACAAAGCAGTGGCTTCGTAAGAAGCATTTCAAGGTCCTGGAGTGGCCTAGCCAGTCTCCAGATCCCATAGCCCATAGAAAATCTGTGGAGAGAGTTGAAAGTCTGTGTTCAACGACAGCCCCAAAACGTGTGAAAAGCTTGTGAAGAGTTACAGAAAACGTTTGGCCTCCGTTATTGCCAACAAAGGGTACATAACAAAGTATTAAGATTCCCTTTTGGTATTGACCAAATACTTATTTTCCACCCTGATTTGCAAATAAATTCTTTAAAAATAAAAATAAATTGATTTTCTGTTTTTTTTTTTTTTTTTTTTTCCACATTCTGTCTCTCATGGTTAAGGTTTACCCATGTTGACAATTACAGGCCTCTCTAATATTTTCAAGTGGGAGAACTTGCACAATTAGTGGTTGACTAAATACTTATTTGCCCCACTGTACATGGTTTCGATTGGAAATAATGGCTGCACAATTGATCTGTTTTAGAATTAAACCATCATTAAAAATATAAACAATATATTCATAAAATGTACAGGCAATGTTTCAACATCATGATTTAACATATTAATCAGTCAGAAATATGTAAAAAGAAATTAACCTTCTGGGTCTCAAATTCTATATACTGGAAAATCTTCTGAAAAAAAACTCATAAAGTATGAATTTGGTAAGTAATCCAAATTCATAGGCCGTGAGCATTTCGTTGTTGCAAATCTGCAACGCCTGCCTTGAGAGGGGTAACTATGGATATTATAAAAAAATAATGTGTTGTTGCATCTGCCTTTACATTTAATGATGCCAGGGATATAGGGAAGGTAAGAAGAGATCAGTACTATAGTACTCACATTTGAAACTCTTTTTCAAAGCTGTCATGATATTTTGGGTGGGCCAAAAGAGAGAGTTAGGTGACCTTACCTTGAACTCCTGCTATATGACTCACCCATACTACACTTTGTGGAATAATGCATGGCGTATCCGACACAGGGCCCCGAGCAGCACTGCAGGGTCCCCGAGGCTGGGGTGTCCTTCCTTAAGCGACGCCTGGCAGTGACTATCTAGATTCGGACACAATACTGCTAAGGGATGGCCCTCTAAAGTGAATTATGCCGAATTGGCAACTGTTGCACGAGCCGCGGTTTGCTTGGAGGCTTTCCTGGCCGCCGCTGTTCCACTCTCGCAAAGCCCCGCTGACAAGAGAGATGCTTCTTGTCGCGTTCACAAAGCCTTGCTGGCAGGGAGTTCTGTAGAGATAGGAAACAAACATCTAAACAAAGTATAATCCACTTTGTAGCATGCTATGGTAACAAGCAGACATTTGGAACTTGAACCACAAATTCTAACAACAAATTTTCCCCAACATATAAAATCCTTATGTATAATTACATATTAATGAATGAATGATGGACGACAGAAAGAAACTTGTGTAACCACTTACTTTCTGGCACTTAGCCTATGTACAGTATATCAGTGGCTCTTGTAATAACTATATAAAAATGTCATATTCTTGATTGAGTGCATGTGTTGGCGTTTGTTAAACATTGAATCAAATGCTCATTAACGCAGATTTCAACTAATAGACAGAACGAACTGACTCCTGTGACACTCCATCATAGTTATATATCTGTATGTGCCACACACACGCATGCTATCCAAAGTGCAGACTCACAGGTCTCCTAAGACAGACTTAAGAGGACCTTCATCCATCTATCAGGATCAAAATAAGACTTTAAAGCTCCTTTCACTTTGCCTGGCCACTAATGAGGGCACCTAATAACCTTCTGCTGGTCCCCATCAGCGCCATTTAGCGTCACCCTCCATTATCTCTGCTAATTAGACTGAAAGCCAGCAAGCCCACAGGACCAAAATGAGGGCGGTGTGTGTGTGGGGGGGGGACCCCATGATAAACCAGTTGGACCCCAGCCTTGTCTTGATGATTTCATGCAATTTGACTTTACGTTAATCTTTTTGGTGAGGTGAGGGAAAGGTTGATTAAAATACGAGTAAGAGGAGGATACAAGAGTTTCTTTTCACACCAGGATTGAAACAGCTAACAAATTGCACAGGATGCCAGCCTCTCCAATCTCTTTCCTGAAATGTACTGCCCTTGCGCAGCCTTTGAAACGAGACTTCATGCACGGAGACACTCGACATGATGAGCCAATTAGCATCAAGTTGTTCTTCCTGCTGGGAGCTGTGGAAATGCAGGTGTGTCTCTGAAGAGAAGCCAGTAAAGATAAGTGGCCTGCACCCAGTCATTATATTGGCTGCAAAAAATAGTTGATGTCAAGTTGTCTGCCACTCTATATCAGGGTTCATCACGTCCCTTCTACTGTATATTGCAGATTTTGTTGAATTGAAATTGAAATTGAATTGAACAAAAAAATGTAAGATAGTAAAAAAAATAGGTTAGTAACACTTCATAATAACTATCCGTTTTACTAGTTAATAGATCATTAGTAAACTGTTGATAAATGATTTATTGTTGATTTGTGAAGTATTTGTTAACAGTTTGTTAAGCATTTACAGGGTGTTCTTAACTTGAAACACAGTTTGTGTAGAAATGTTTCAAGTTTTTGTGTGTAACGTTTGGCATTTCTATCTTTTTGAAGTTAAGAAATGGCGTTCACTTCAAAAGAAAAGGCATTTTGATAAGGCTTTTTTCAGGCAGTGCTCATGTTGCACATTTATGAAAATCTGCCATAGAACCAACAAATATTTGTACTTTTCTTTCTATATTTAACCAATAAAACTTATGAACTTCAACATAAAGTGTATATAGTTTTATTAAGATCCATCAACTAGCATGGGCATTTAGAATGGGGTCAACCATATTGGAACACCCTGTAAATGCTTAACAAATTGTTAACAAATACTTCACAAATCAACAATAAATCATTTATCAACAGTTTACTAATGATCTATTAACAAGTAAAACGGATAGTTATTATAAAGTGTTACCAATAGGTTTTTACAGTACACTTAGCGTAATGTATTGTAAGTAAGTGTTTGACAGGTGAGCTACGGTCATTGATATATTTTTCAAACAATTATTGAACACTGAGAGAGGAGGAGCAGTAGTAGGTATACTGTCTCTATACTGAGTATTTTAAGTATTGCAGGCAAGGAAGGATTCCCAGTGATAAAAGGGGCTTTTCTGTATTAGGTTACGATCATAACGAAGGAGCTTGTCAACGCAAGCGGTGGCCTTTCTGTCAGGTGCATCGTTTCACCCAACGCCATTCCCCAAAGGACACGTCAAGGTTTTTCTTTGAAGGCGTCGTTCTCAAGTCTTTTTAAAGCCGAGTGCAGTTTTGTTTCCAAGCGCTGTGATTGACAGCTCTGAATGACGTCTTCACTTAATCGCTCCAGTGGTGTGAAAAGGTCATAAATCTCACAATTATGCCGCCTCTCTTTATGAATAGATATTTGCGTCGGGATGGGCAAGGGAGGAGGAGGGGGCCTCTGGGCCATATCAACTTTGTCAACCTCATATTTATTGCGGGGCGGTGGGCCAGAAATAAGCAATAAGTGGAATATATTTTACAGGCTCACTCTCACTTGTCAGGATGGGATTCAAGGTCAGAATGTATGATTTATTTGGCATGACGCATGTTAGCGGAAGATACATCCTGATGTTGGGAGCATGTGAGCGACAGTCCCAGGAAGGAAGGAAACCAACAAGAATTTAGCAGGACCAAAAAGGAGTCTTTCAGTAATGTTTGCAACATTACGTCTTGGTGACCATGCTTGTGCACGCAAATAACCACAGTCCCAGAGATACAACTGTTGCAGGAAGATTAAAATGACATTTTGGATTGACACAGTTGATAATTTTTGAAATGTTATTAAGCAAACCAATTGGGAAATAAACACAAATTGCACTCTCCCATAATGGGGAATTGTGGCAACCAGGGGCGGAGCTTGGGCTGGTGCTGGAGGTCCAAGCCTCTAGGGAGCCTGGTTTGCGGGTGTAAAGGGGGCATGGTGGGGAGAGGTGGGGGTCTAATACAAACGTAAGAGGATGCACGGAGCAATAAAATAGTGTTAACGTGTTCAAATATCTCTCAACATCTCAACACCAGGCTCATCTAGAGGGGCTGGCATCTTCTGTACGGGTCACGGGACTGATGATCCACTACCAGAGGTCTGTTATCAATTGGTGGAAAAGTAAAATAATTATTTTAACCAAAAGTAACATTGTTACTGTATGTTAATGTAGATCGTGAGTCGTGACATACAGTAGTCTTCATTGAAATACTCTTAAGCTACATTAACACAAAGTCAAATTTGAAGATTAACACTGCACTTATATATACTGTATATATATGGTGGAAAACACAGACAAGGCTAAGAATGCAGTTTCTGCTCTTGCACCCCTCTTTGAAATAAACTGCTGTATTTTAAGCCAAAAGAACTGTTGTGTTTGATAGAACAATATGTCTATATGTTGCCATAGCAGATTCATGGCGCATTAAGCCCCCAAAATATTTTTAACTTGTCCTTTTTAACCTGGAAACCCCCGTTTACAGACGTCGCACAACCGCTTTTGTTTCAACCTAGCCATAAAAAGAAGGTAAGTAATTGTATTTATTATTCAAAATGTCTGTCATTTTTAGCTTAGAATCATTGATTGATGTCTAATATTTAGTTTTAAAAAAATAAAATAAAATCTGCAAGTGAATAATTTTTTTAACTTTTAAACAAATTACTTCACAATGAAATAATTTGTGTCTGTAAAAAAGTTACGGATATCTACCTCATAACTATCACTTAATTGTATTTTTTTTCGTTACTGTCGCATTTTCCCCAATATTTTAGATGATAAATAATCGATCCAAACAAAGAAAATTTGAAAAACAAACGTTTAAAAAGCTAAATATATGAAAATGTAAATCTCGACCACTCCTTGATGTCTGCGATTTCTGCATCGCGACCCTTGTTGTATTACAATGTCTCACCCATAAAATACCCCCAAAATCCGGCTCTGTCCATTCACAGGTGTGCCTCAAAAAAAGGTAAGTACACGACAATATCTCGTTAAAATCATGGCGTCTTTAATTATGCTCTTAATTAGGGTTTTGCTGTTTAAATTTTTATTTTTTATTTTTAAATGCGTTCCTGTTGCAACATTTTCTTCCCGCAGAAAATTGAGATTTTAAGCTTTCTAATGAAGTATCACCCATGCATATAGGACAATTTTTAAATTTGCCAAAATTGGGGGTCTCAGAGCAGAACTTCAAGTCACCTGAGTGTTTTCCGCCATATATACATATTTTTAAATATATTGCACCTAAAGTAATAAAGTAATGCAAATATTTTATAAATACCACTGAACTGCATTTGGGCAGTAATTATTTTCCATCATACTAGAAGGAGCACACATACCCAAATGTTGAGAGTCATGATAGTTGTCAATAAGAATATGTTCTCTTAAAGTTGCACAATGTAGGATTGATGGCCAAAAATGGTTCTGCAACTAGATCAAAATACTGACTAGCATAAAATGCCTCCCTGCTTCTGGTTGCCAGAAACCGCTTAACATAAGAGAACCTCCAGAAAAAGAACTTTAAGTGGCAAATGATGAGTCCTCTGCACAAGGTATCTTATTTTTCATTTTCATCCAAGATGTTTTCAATGTAATAATGCCAACATTTAGAAATGACGACTAAAAGAGCCGTGATATGAGGTCCAAGTTAGTTTATGTCTCCATAACCAAAGTGAAGGAGGCCAACTTTGCATAAGCAAAGAAATATATAATTTGGTAATGCATTGAAATCATCCAAAAAGATGATTTAATTGCTCCATCCATGTTAATTTTAATTACCGACTAAATATATACACATGTAAAGACTTGATCTGTGCCCCGGTCAATGGATCCACATGCTAAATAACGTAGCACAACCACGCCAAATGAATGCATATTCTTGTTTTGTTTCCCTCGTTGTATTGAATCCTTTGAGATTCGTAATGACATTTATTTTTTTTGCTTGAGGGGTCGACATAATTCAGACTGTTAAAGTTGGCGCAGCCTTAGTTACCCATTACCATTATCGTACAGAGATGTTATAACCCTTACGAAGACTGGAAACTGGTCTCGTGATTGGCTGATGATGAACACGCAAGCAAAACAGAAACAGATGTAAAATTATTTTAAAATGGGAAACTCTCCTCTTAACCATTGAGATCCAAGTATTTCCAAACAAAGAGCAAATCCTACATTGTGCACCTTAAATTGGACATGTTGTTGGTTGAGTTTTTAATAAATCTGCAAACGCAGATGCGGACTTCCTTACGTACAAGATGGTTTTGCTGCAGGTCACTGCATTTTACTGATGCTTCTCACATGGTGACCTTCAGGGCTGAGCGATGACGAGCTGCAGCCAATCCAGAAGAGGATTACCAGAGAATGTGACGCCACTACAAATATCAGCTCCACAGCGCACCACACACAGTCACTAAAAGAACACTGGCGACTGAGGATCATCATCACTTTACCTCAGATAATGACTAAAAAAAAAAAGTCACCGTTTCACTGCAGCATATGTGGTAAAGATGCTGCAAGGCTATGCTGGTCGTTGCGCTGCATGTTTTTACACGTTTATTCACACGTCAGTGGACGTGTTGAGCTGAATATTCAACACATGTGCAAATTAGCATTTCATAGTTTGATCTGACAGCTAATTTGCACGTAAGAACTGAGCCATAACAAAGATTTTTTTTTTTAAATCAAGAACCAAAAATGAGGTGAAGAAACCCCACCTACCTCCTACCAAACTAATATAATAATGAATAGTCGTAATAGAGCAACGACTTTCATTTTAAAATGGCTTTTGATAGTCACTAACAGTTCACAGTAGATGTCCCATCGTGCATGTACAGATTCTTTACATTAGGTTCACTCATATGAGTTGGACTTTATTTGACTTTGGGCCCAATATCATAGGTACATATACAGTAAATAAATAATCATTTGCAAACATATTCAAACCTAAGGACAATTTCAAGTCCTCATTGAGCGTAACATACTGTACATGCATTGGGAATGTGGGAGGCAGAGTTTATGTGATACTGTATAATTAAAAAAAAAAAAAAATCATATGCTTTAGTCCAAGAATTGGCAAGAACCAAACCTAAAACCTTTGAACTGTGAAGCACGTTTTCGAACCAACAGAAAAACTGTCACATGATAAAATTTTATTTATTATGATAATGGATAGAGTATTTTGTAAAATATGGAATTATTAAAATACAAAACAAAAATTCAAAAAGAAATATTACCACATAAATTAAGTCCTAATAGTTTGGGTTTCCGTCCATTTCACAGTGATGTCATGAAAAAATAACAACTTGGTTAATTTTAAATTTATGACTTAGTTTGCACAATCATATTATGGATCAAGACTACAATTATGTCTTCAAATTTATTATTATTATTTTTTTTATATTACTTAAGAGAAGATCAATTGAATTGCATAATTTTGAGGGTTGTACCCTTACGTAACAGCAATTGGTACAGATGATAAATTATATCTGAGTTCATTTATTGGAAATTTGTGGAAGGTTTTGACAAGAATTAATATCCCCAATGAAAAGATCTACTGTGTCAGCCGAGTCCTCCATTAATTTTCATTGCTAATCTTACAGCTCAGATTTTATGATGAGACACTGAGGGCTCGTCATCTGTTCATCAAATCACTATGGGGAAGCCTCGCCTCTTCATTTGCACTTTTAAAGATTTGCGGATTTATCTCAAGTGTAGTATATTTCACATACTTCAGTTGCGTTCGGGAGTCTAAACATTACAATGCTCACAAAAATGGGGGTATTGGGCTGTCAGGTGAAATTTTTAGGATAAGCTGTTGTCTTATTATTATTTTTACATATTGTTTTATTATTTTTTTGCACAACCTCTTCTTCACAATCTTATAAGTAGCTAAACAGCAAACTCGAAGCATGTGTTTGATCCATTAATTGACCAGTACGATATTTGTACCAATGTACCAATACGTTACAAAGAACAACTGAGAACAGAAAAAAGGCACAAACACCTAGCATTCAGTGTCATGTCGTCAGCGTTCCAGCATACGCCAACATGTCAACTGTCCATTACCGCTTGACCTGATTGTTTCCATTGCCAGTCAACATCAATAAAGTCCTGTGTCTGCGATACGCAACTGGTTCCTCGTACCTGACAGTACGACCTGGCGAAAATGGAACCAGCGTACCAACCCTCTGCCGTGGACCGTCTTCACCAAACGGAAGTGGAGGTCTCCCGGATGTCTGGTGACATCCATCGTTAATTCAGATCGGCAACAAACACCAGCAACAACTCCAGCAACAGCAAGAACAACTGACTCAGGTGATCCAAACTCTCACCAAACTGGCAACTCCATTGCCACCACAACCTCTGATTCCAGAAGCCCTGGTTCTGGTGAACCCAGCCTTGGCTATTGATGCACCAGAGCCAAAGATTGGAAACCCTGAAAGCTTTAACGGCGACCCAACCCAGCCTTTGTGACAAGTTGCAAAGTCCAATTTTCCCTGCAACCCAGGACCTTTGCAACCGAAGGGGCCAAACTTGGGTGCGTCATCACCCAGTTGACCGGTCGGACTCAGCTTTGGGGAACAGCGGAATTTGAGTGGCAAACACCAGTCTGTATCAACTTCAATGCCTTTGCCAATGAAATGATCAAAGTGTTCGACCCGGGCTTTTCTAACTCCGAGACATCCCGTGCCCATATGAGCATTCGTTAAGGCAATAGGTCAGTGTCGGAGTATTCAATTGATTTCTGAACTCTGGTGAGGTGCAGCGACTGGAATATGGAAGCCGTGATCGACGCATTCTATCACAACCTGGCGGAGTACATCAAAGATGAGCTCGTTTCCTATGATCTAACCAGCACCCTTGACGAAGCCATTGCCCTTGGAACCTGCGTTGACTGTCGGATTCAGACCCGACGACGAGGGAGGGGACGTCTGCCTCTCAGCCTTTTCCAGTTGTTACTCCCACCCATTTAAACCAGCCTGAGCCCATGGAGATTAGCCGAGCTGCCCTAACTCCTGAAGAGCGCCAGCAACGTTTCACTTCTAACCTGTGTCTGTACTGCGGGGGTTAAGGTCATCGAATCGCTACCTGCCCAGCAAAAGCCAGAGCTCACTAGACGTCGGGGAGATTCAGGTAAGCTCAACGTGTCTTTGATTTCCCCTCCATTCGTAAACCCTTGCTCCAGATTCGCCTCCTGCTGACTGACACCACCCATACCTTGACCGCTCTCATCGACACTGGAACGGAGGCCAACATCATGGATGTGGATCTGGCCCAGCAGCTCGGCATTCGGCGTCACCAACTTTCCCCGTCTGTTCCTGCACAAGTTTTGGATGGACATCTCCTCAGCACAGTGACCCACATCTCAGCCCCGGTAACCATGCTTCTGTCCAGAAACCACCACGAGTCCATTCAGTTCCATCTGCTCCACTCACCAGGTCAGCTCTCCTCCTTGGTTATCCGTGGCTGCGCCAGCACAACCCTAACCTCGATTGGGAGACTGGAGTGGTATGAGAATGGGGCAGGAGATGCCACCAGACCTGCCTAAAGGAGGCGGTCATACCTACCAACCCTCAACCTGTCAGTCCTGTCCCAGATATCTCCAACGTGCCTGCCTGCTACCATGCACTCCGTGAGGTCTTTAACAAAACCAAGGCCACTTCACTGCCTCACCGGCCATATGACTGCGCCATAGACCTCTTGCCCGGCACGGTGCCACCAAAGAGCCGTCTGTACTCCTTATCTGCACCAGAAAGAAGCGCCATGGACAAGTACATTAATGAATCACTAGCTGCCGGGTTCATCTATCCATCCTCCTCGCCTGCTGGAGCTGGATTCTTCTTTGTACTGAAAAAGGACAGCTCTCTCCGCCCATGCATAGGTTACCGTGGACTCAATGACATAACCATCAAGAACCACTACCCCCTGCCACTCATGTCATCTGCTTTTGAACTTCTCCAAGGTGCCACTGTGTTCACTAAACTGGATCTGAGGAATGCTTATCACCTGGTTCGAATGAGAGAAGACGATGAGTGGAAGACGGCATTCAACACGCCCTCCGGACACTGTGAGTACCCAATCATACCCTTTGGCCTAACCAACGCCCCTGCAGTATTTCAGGCCCTGGTAAATGATATCCTGCGAGACATGCTCAATATCTTTGTGTTTGTGTATTTAGATGACATACTGTTATTTTCCAAAACCATGTCTGACCATATAAATCACGTCCAGCAGGTTCTGCGCCGTCTCCTGGAAAACTCCCTGTTTGTCAAGGCAGAGAAATGTGAATTCCATGCCAGGTCGGTATCATTTCTGGGACAGATACTGGCAAAGGGAAGTCTTCAGATGGACCCTGCAAAAGTGACAGTAGTTACATTCTGGCCTGTACCGGAGAATTGCAAAAAACTGCAACATTTCCTGGGCTTTACCAACTTCTACAGACTATTCATCCAGAATTACAGCACAGTGGCATCTCCCCTCACAGCCCTTTCCAGTGCAAAGGTTCCGTTCAGGTGGACTCCAGCAGCCAAGAAGGCCTTCGAGACGCTTAAGGCACACTTCACTTCTGCCCCAATGCTCCAAATGCCCGACCCAGAGCGACAATTTGTGGTAGAGCTGGATCCATCCGACATGGGGGTCGAGGCAGTGCTTTCACAGCGCGCAGCATCGGACGGCAAGTTACATCCATGCGCCTTTTACTCTCGCCGACCGTCCCCGTCAAAGCAGAATTATGACATTCGGAATCGCGAGCTGCTGGCTATGAAACTCGCTCTGGAAGAATGGTGACATTGGCTTGAAGGATCAACCTTTCTGTTTGTGGTGTGGACTGACCACAAAAACGTTGAAAACATAAGAAATGTTGGGCGGTTTAACCCCCGGCAGGCCCGGTGGTCCCTTTTCTTCACACCTGTCAATTTCACCCTCTCTTACCGCCCTGGTTCCCGGAATGCAAATCCCGATGCCCTCTCCCGAGTATTCCAGAAGGATTGAGTACTAGTGGAGGATTCCAATCCCATTCTTCCGGATTCCTGCCTAGTTGCCACGCTGACCTGGGACATTCAATAGCAGGCCAAAGAAGCCATTCCCGGATCAGCCTTGCCCCAGCACCTGCCCCACTGATCACCTTTTTGTTCCTGAATATCTGAGGTTCCAGGTGATCCAGTGGGGCCACAACTCCCACCTGGCTTGTCACCCTGGTGTCACACACACCATCCACCTGCTCTCCCAGCGATTCTGGTGGCCATCGTTGAGAACAGACGTCCAAGACTTCGTGAAAGCCTGCCCCACTTGTAGCCAGAACAAGACCACCAGCCGTTCCCCAGTCGACTTGTTCCAACCCCTGCCAGTCCCCAAACGACCCTGGTCCCATATATCAATGGACTTTGTCACCGGACACCCTCTTTCTGAAGGAAACACTGTCATCTTCACGGTTGTGGACAGGTTCAGCAAGCTGGCCCACTTCATCCCACTGCCAAGATTGCCCACTGCTAAGAAAACAGCACAAGTGGTTATGGAGCAGGTGGTCCGAATTCACGGACTACCAAGGGATGTCGTATCTGACCAGGGTCCGCAGTTTGCATCCTCCTTCTGGAAGGAGTTCTGCCGCCTCCTGGGAGCCACAGCGAGCTTCACGTCAGGCTATCACCCCCAGTCTAAAGGCTCAACCCAGAGCTTGAGACATCTCTCTGCTGCATGGTTTCACGCAACCCCCATTCTTGGGCGCAACATCTGCGATGGGTGGAATATGCTCACAACTTCATGGCTTTCTTCCCAGGACCTGCCACTCCAGGTGGAATCACGTAAACTGGCACCCAGGCTTTTTGGTCCGTTTCCCATCGAGAAGATCATCAGCCTATTAGCTGTCTGACTCCAACTACCCAGGTCTATGAAGGTTTACCCAACCTTCCATGTCTCCAAACTAAAGCCAGTCCATGAAAGCCCCCTGGTCCCGAATGCAGCACCACCTCCCCCTCCTTGCCTGGTGGACGGGGGTCCTGTCTACACAGTTCGCCGCCTGCTCAAGTCACGCCACCGGGTCAGGGGCCTCCAATATCTGGTGGACTGGAAGGTTATGGTCCAGAGGAGAGGATGTGGGTCCCAGCAGGGCGGATTGTAGATCGGACCCTCATATCAGACTTCCACCGCCTCCATCCGGACCAACCGTCCGTCCGGCAGGGTCGACCTAGAGCAGCTTGCTCTCAGCCCATGCCTGCATCTGACTTTGACTCAGAACCCGACCTTGTGCTATCGGTAGTTGATTCCTCCACTGGCGAGGAGGAGATTGAGCCGATGCCCTCAGTGGATGAGGCCATGGACTCTGACGGGTCGGTGGATTAGTAGCCCTTGGTGGGCTCAATTCTTGGGACTTCTGGAGCCATCCCTTGAGAGGGGGGTTCTGTCATGTACTTGTACTTCTGAGGCGAATTCTCACTTTCATTTGGAAGTGTTTGACTATGGAGGTTGTTTGAGATTTTTTGATGTAGAGTCGTATTGTTTTTTTTATGTTTATCATTTTATTTCATTGTTTAGTGTCACTCTGGGCACGGATTAAAATGATAGATGCTATTATCAGATACTCAACAGCAAGCCAAAATATATCCTGTGTCCTTCACATAAACCTAGTGCAACACAATGAAATATGACGCTATCAGCAACAACTCTGTTAATGTGTCCGCACAATTGCAGAAATGAAAGAAACTTTGTGAAATGAGATATTGTCAGCAAACGCAAGCCATAATACAGGAAATCAGATTAAAGTTATGGCAAACTTCATGAATTATGTAGCCAACATTTATTTTCGCCTGGAAGTAGAGGGTAAAACACAGAGCTCTCGCTCTCGCTTTGACTCAACTCTGCATTTCATTTTCTGCACTAATGATGAATGGGACTGAAAGTAAACTGATTAAAACTAAAAAAAGGAATATTAATTGCGACAATATTTCTTTCCATCACCATCATAATGACAAAAGTGTTCTATTTTTTCCATCGAGAATATTAAAATCATAAATCAAAGCTCACAAAAGCAAATACAAAGAGGAGAATGTTGTAACAGGATGACACAATATTGAGAATGTAATTGATAATCTCCAGGGCAAAGACTTCACATTGATCTACTGTCGGTATGTCGTTGTAATAACCATCTTATTGCTTTTTTTGCCTCATTCATTTGATGGCAATTACTTTAATTTAAATGAGCCACATTTACTCAGAAGGGAAGAACACAAGAATGATAAGATGACAAGCAAACAAAGTCAAGTCACATTTATTTAAAATATTAAGCCCTTAATCACAGCAAATATCCCTACAAAGGCTCAACAGTCCAACAGTTGACGGACAATCAGGGCATTCTTTAATCTGACCCCCCCAAAAATAAGAAAAAAAAAACAAAACGGGGTAAAATTGGAAACCTTAGGAAAGACAACAGATGGGAAATGCTCCCTCCAGGATGACCAACAAACACAGGAGAAAGTGAGCGTGTTCGGAGGCGCAGCTGAGCCTTCGATGGACTGCAAATGCTGCCTGCCGCGGATCGCTTTCTCTACTAGTATATGTCCATAGTTTACCTGATTTACATAATGAACAATGCTTTTGTCAGCAACTACAAAGCCCCTTTCACACACTCCAAAACCCTGGGAATATCGCATGATTTAACCGTGCAGCAATTGTATGTGAACGAAATTTCCCGGGTCGACTGACACGGAGATTACGCGGACATTTCACGGGTCGCGTCTTAGTATAATTTCCGGGACTTTCCCGGGAAGTGGTGTCAGTGAAAGCAAGCATTAAATTCCGGGGTCACAGCACGATGGCTGATGACCTAACTATCATGGCGGGCCGTTCCTTCACTTCCTTTCTCTTCGCAATACGATGAAAAGCCGTAAACAAGCATTGCAATTATCAACATAGCAATCTGGAAATAGCTAAATTAAACTGAAAACAAAGAATTTAAATTGCTACGGGATCGTAGAGCCAAGGAAGAACGTCCACCTTTGGAAATGTGTGGTTTATTTTATTGCCGATGTTAACCTAAGTGGTAGGCAGAGAGCTGATTAAACAACAAAACAAAGACAGCAGGATTTTTCCTTCCCAGGATTCTTCCTTCCACCCTTCTCTCGGATTGTCTGTGCTTAAATTCAGTCTTGATGAGCTTGAATTGGCTGCAGTTACGACGTTAGGAACGCTCCCTTCAGAACAAAACATGGTTGGAATAACATTGTGACAGCGGCCCAAAAATGACGTAATGTCCGGGTTATAAAATCTGCACTGTGGGCAACACGTGACAAGCCTGTGAAAGTGTCCAGTGTTTTCTCGAGACATGTCTACATGAGTGAAAGCAATGACGCGAGTAAATCCCGCATCATCTTACACGGGAATTTCCCTGGATATGTGTGTGAAAAGGGCTCAAGTTCATAATGCTTTTCTTGTGCTGGCACAATCGGTTAGAAAGCAGCACAGAGGAGGCACCTGGCATGCACTTCTGCAATTTCAAAAGGGGCACTAGTGATCCCAGTGATTCTTCTTGCAACTTGATGGCTGCAAAAATAGCGAAAATTTTACATTCAAAGTCAATTACAGTTAGTGTATTTTATTTTTTTAATTTCTTGCCTCGCCGTTCAAAATGGGTGATTAAATTCATAAAATGAAGTAATTTCCTACATTGCATTGTTATTCTACGCAAGAAATAATAACTAAAAGAAGACAAACGCCGGAGCTAAGAGTTTCACTGAAGTGCACGGAACGAAAAACCCGCTCATTCAAACAGTGTGGTACACATAGAAAGATTGGCTGTGTAAATGTCTAGCAAGAAACTGCCTTTTTGATTTTCCTGCGAGACCTGAAGAGTTAGCAACGAAGCATCATTAGACTTGAGCGGTCGACAGCTCATATTCAAAGCCAGATCGTGCTAAAAACGTTAAAATGTCATGGAGTGACTTGGTGTAACCAGTGTTGCATTGGACCATGCCACGCAACATAGTCCAAGCCCCTCGACTGGGTCAGGACTCGAACCCGCGCTGCACAACACATTAACACGGCAGGTGGATGCACTGACCACCAAGCCATAAGCTCGACCAGAAAATTTGGCCGCCAACGGACCAACTTGAAGGCATCAGGAGTGAAGTTTCCACGCACCGCAACTACAGACCTGCGTGTACCCGTTACACTCACCCCCCCTAAACCTTCACTGCCGAGCCGGGTCACGACTCCAATGTAACGGGTGTTGCATTGGCTATGGACGAACACAAAAGTTGAACGTCAGTGTCAACAATGCTAAGGTAAAAGAGAGCTGAGAGGTTTTGAAAGATTTCATTAATGTCACCTGTTTCCTCGCCACGCAAGCAAGCGACAACTACAGCCGTGGATATGTCATTTTTTGCTGATCACAACCTTGCATGCCGTCTTGTGGTGTGTTTTAAAAACTAAAAACTGCTTTTTATATTTACCACGAAAGGAAATAATAAGAAAATTAAAGTGTTTTGTTAACCTTTGCTAGTTTGGAATAGGTTGCTGTCTATTTAAATATATAAATAGCTGAATATTTAATTATGTGATACAGCTGCAATGTTAACAATCACATTGTTCTAAAGAGACAGCCTAGCTGCAGGTACATACACAGCAAAAGGTGCCTTTTTTTCCCTCTCTGAGCACCTGCCCCTCAAATTGTCTGTGCACGCCACTGCACTTGTTTTAATTACAATTATTTTTTTATATTAGCACTGTTGAGATATGACATGTTCTTTAGCATTGCTGAGTGATGGTGTGTGTGTGTGTGTGTGGGGGGGGGGGGGGGGTGTATGTGTCCTTTGTAGTTATAAACATGCCAGTCAGACCGCCCTCCCAGTGAGAGGTGACCACCAGTAGCAACAGGGTCAAGGACATAGAAGACCAGAGCCACTAGAAGCAGAATATTAAATTCACTGACCCACCTGGAATGTAGTGAAGCAATGCGTGTGTGTGTGTGTGGGGGGGGGGGGGTGCGAGAGAGAGAAAGGGCTCAAGGGTTAGCAGAGTGATGACAGACTGAAGGTTTACAGTCACATATGCCTTTTTCAATGTAGGTGCATGGTTATATCTGAGGTAGGAATATTTGCTAAAATGAATAAAGCTTTTGGTGTAAAGACATTTTAACACACTGAAATGAGAGTGAAATATTAAAGCAAATTTTTATGAAATCTCCTCTTATATTTTTCTTTCAAGTGAGGGTCTGACTCCTTTGTAAACTCCAGTCACAATGATTAACTTATATCTGTATCGGTATCTGTAAAAGTTGAGCTTCACAATTGCCGTTTTTCTTCTTTTACAGCATGGTATAGTACTTTATGGGTCCTAGTTGGTATGAGCTATGGATAAAAACTCATCATAAATCTAAGTTATTGTTTTTGCAGAAAATGGTACAGTGTATACATAAAGACAAACACACCTTGTGCAAGTGTATGATGTTTGGGGGAAAAAGGAAACAAATTTAATCATGATTGATGAATTCTCATAATCTTGCAGAAATGCAAATAAAAATCCACAAATTATCTCCTGATGCTTTATAATGCTGAGGCTGATGCTCAGATTGGCTGTGATATCATCTGGCTTCATTCCCAAAGGCTGGGTGACTAATGTTATGTCTCCCACTAAATAATGCTCATTCTCTGCATTTTAATAGTTGTATTGATTTCCCCTTATTTTCCCCTCAGAAAGCAATACACATCTAGCATATTATTTATCTGTAATGTGACAGAGGAGGAGAATAAATATTATTCAGCGTCACTTCATTTCCATGAATAAGTCCACTATTTTGTGCTGAGAAAGTTTGGCTGACGTATTTACAGCAAGAAAAATTCCACTTGCACAAATTTTGCTTTACATATTACGAGAACTGATATTCCAAGTGCTCTGCAATAACCCCCCCCCCCCCACTAAAATACAGTCAAAGCACAATGTCTGGACAGAATTGATCCGACTTACATCATCCTCCTTGTTTCGTCATTATATAGCTTTGATTTTTCTATTGCACCTATTACGGTAATGTGATCAAATCAGTAAAATGAGCCAAATGTAATAAATATTAGAAAGGTCCTTACACCAATATTCAGGACCTCCATGGAGCTAATTGTATCAGCCTTTAAAACGACTAAGTTTATGTGATTGTTTTATAGGTTGGCATTAAAAAGACCAAATCACTTAATATGATGGAAACCAGGGCGTCCTTGGCAACTCTCAATGAAGTGTTTTAACATGTGTTGTGGCTGAGCTGACTGCGTGGGGCATAATCACAAACAGCTAAGACCCAGCCCTAGTCCTTAATTCATGGTTTATGTGCACCATTACTGAATGTTTAGTCCAGAAAGTCACATAAAGTGTTCTTTTTATTGCAATAATGGGCCCAACAGCCTAGAAGATTTGAATCTCCTACTTTCAATAACGGGCTTTTCAGTTCATTTATTTCTATCTTGTGCTACTTAGTGTAACGTAGGCCTGTAGTCCTGGTCTAGTGCCAATTAACTATGCTGCATTTCCAGTGAAACAAGTGGAGAGAGTTGCTTAATTGAGAATGATGGCCAAACTAAACTGAGCAGACTGGAGACATTCAAAACGCAAGAAAGGGGAAACAGTGAAGGTCTTTTCGGAATTGAAAATGGTACTTTCATTCACTCCTTATGCTCTGTGAGCTGCTTAACCAACGGAGGCATCGATTGTCCATTCATATACTGTATTTTTTTCACCCGCTTTATGGTCACAGGAAGAGCCATACTAGCACCTGCAAGATTTCTACATGAAGACAGCTTGAATATTAGGACTCTGAATGTTAGTGTAGCAGGAGCCAGCAGGTGCATGGTGTGGGAAACCTTCCTCTCGATGCCTTCAAGACAGCAAGCTAGCAGCTGAGGCTGCTAGACTGGGCATTTAGCCTAGTGATTATCATGCTCTCCTGCCGCACTGTTCGCATTTGGCAGCAGTGGTTGAGTCCTGACCTGGCCGAGAACTACGGATTGTGACGCCAACGCGGTTTAGACCGGTTACTTTAGTACCACCTCACACTGTTAGGTTGTTGTGTTAAATGGCACATTGGCAGTGCTTCTTTAGTTGTTTTCCGTCCAGCAACGAATCATAATCTCTTTCCAAATGGGACCAAACTCTATTTATTTAGTATGGTTTCATGTTTTTTGTTCCAAGAATTTAACCTTGGTCTTCAAGTCCGTCAAACTATGTCCTCTAAGTTATTACAGAATGAAGCCATGTTCTCAAACTTGTTAATTTCCAAACCACAGACCAAATTCTCAAAGTTGGGTTCGAAGAGGTGTAATCTTCGGTTCTAAACCTGTGTCCTATATGACCACACTCTGTGTGCTTCCAGGCTGCCAACCATATCCTTAAAGACAACTTCCCAAAACTGTGACCTTCAAAGGGGCCGTTACACGGTGACGCTGTGACACCAAGATGCAACGATCGTCTTGCGGAATGGCCTCGTCTTTACATGATGACGACGAGAACGGAAGGCGAAGATGCAAACTTTTTATTCCGACATCCAAAGCGGAACGATTCGATTGCGGGGATTGCTCTGCAACCATATGAATGGAACAATCTCAGTCCGATGACATCAGCACTCACACACGTCACGTTGGGCATGCGCAGTCGCTGCTACTAAACATTCAAAGCTGCAAACATCATGGAACATAGGCTTTGATTTACTGTTTTTATAATATTTTTAATTTAAATATATATTTTATATATATATATTTTATGTTCGCGTTTTTGGGCCTTTTGAAGCAAAAGAAAAAAACGTGTGGACGCAATTGCTTGGAGTGGGCAGGTCTGTTTTTCTGGGCTGAGGATGTTGTTGTCAAGGAATTGCATTATTGGCTGTCGCCTTGTAAAGTTGCACCGCCCCCTAGAGCCTGGCATGAATAATACATCGTTTTCACGCAACCATGTAAATGTAAATATGAAATGTCGTATTTTCGGAGCATCACCATGTAAATGGCCCCAAAAACTTTCCAAGCTACAGTGGTATGAAAAAGTATCTGAACCTTTTGGAATTTCTCACATTTCTGCATAAAATCACTATCAACTTTGATCTGATCTTTGTCAAAATCACACAGATGAAAAAAAACAATGTCTGCTTTAACTAAGGCCATGTCCACACAAAGCGTTTTTTTTTTTTTTTTTTTAAACCTGCTCTAATACTCTGGGAAAAAATAATTGCGTCCACACCTGCACGTTTCTTAAAAAAAAAAAAATAAAAAAAAAAAACTTCCACAGCCAACCACTTTCATTCATTTTTAAGTACATTTATAACAACAAGATAATTATCCATGATACCAATCTTCAATAAGAGGCACAGCAAGAGTTTGTTAAAAAAAAAAAAAAAAAAAAAAAGAAGCAAAAAAGCGCCTGACTAATTTATTGCAAATGTAAACATTGGCCTCATAAGTGACGTGAGGACAAAGTTTGTCGCAATCTGTGACGTTTCCAGTTAAATCTTCGGTTATCAGTGTCCACATGGTGGCGGCACAAATGCAGAATTTGCACTTCTTCACTTTCCCGGTCATTCTTAAGAACCCTGGTTTAAATGTGCGTGTGGATGATAGGCCAAACCGCAGAAAAAAATCTTCTTTTTGCCAAATATCCTGCTACGTGTGGACATGGCCTAAAACCACCAAAAATTTATAGGTTTTCATATTTTAATGAAGATAGCATGCAAACAATGACAGAAGGGGAAGAAATAAGTAAGTGAACCCTCTGCTTAAGGAGACTTAAAGAGCAATTGAAACCAATTTTTACCAAACAATTTAAGTTAGGTGTGTGCCCAATCACTGATGAGTGGTTTAAAGCTGCCCTGCCCACTATAAAATACACACCTGGTAAGAATTGTCTTGATGAGAAGCATTGTCAAACGTACACCATTGCTCGGTCAAAAGAGCTGTCTGACGACCTGCGATCAAGGATTGTTGATTTGTATAAATCTGGGAAAGGATACAAAACCATCTCTAAAAGTCTGGATGTTCATCAATCGACAGTCAGAGAAGTTGTCTACAAATGGAGAGCCTTTGGCACTGTTGCTTCTCTCCCAAGGAGTGGCCGCCCACCAAAGATGACACCAAGAGTTCAGTGCAGAATACTCAGAGAGGTAAAAAAATAACCCTAGAGCAGGGGTCCCCAACCTTTTTTGCACCACGGACCGGTGTTATTTGGGTCTTTTTTTCACGGACCGGTGTTCTCACAAATTTTGCAACCCATCAAAAATTCCAATGATGCGGTTCTTCGCATGAGCGTAACGTTAAACATAGCCGCAAAATGAGCAAATGAAGCGATTCCAAAGCAAACACTACAAACTTTCTTGAAAGAAAGGAATATTAACTTACATTTGATCATGGAAGGACTTGTAGAAAAGTTCTCCTCAAATACATCCTGCCATGTTAGCTGCACACAACAATTGCACACCCTTCTCACCATTAACGACTTCGCCTTGTCGTTAAGCATTATTAAGAAGCCCGCTTCACACAGATACGATGTTGGAAATTGTAGCAAGTTTTTCAATGCTCTCGTAGCAATCTTAGGATATTCCAGAATGACTTTAATCCAGAACCTCGGTAGAGTTGTTGTCTCAAATGTACGTTTAATAAGGTCGCCGTCATTTGCGATCTCTACAAGTTGATCCTCCTGTTGCACAGACATGCTAGAATCACTCGGTTTATTCACAAACAGGTCACGAATCCACTCCTTCGCAGTTCGTGGGTCTTCGAGGTTGTAGCCTCGTCAGGTGCCCTTTTCGCCGTAAAAATATCTCCAAAGACGTCTGTTTTCCAGTCATCTTCGCCCGTGTGGGGGCTAATTATTTCCGGGAACAAATGTGCTGCGCCCGCGGCCTAGTAATACGCTATTATCGAGGACAAGCGCAAATAGATATATTATATATACAAACAAGATGTACTGCTAGCAGTCCAATCAATGGATTTCGATGACGACATTCTAGTATTATATCTAGAGTAGACAGGCATATTGGTGTGATAAGCAGGGGCACAGGGTTAATTCAGCCAGAATACGGTCGTTCTTAAATTATTATTTCTGTGCAGCCCGGTAGCAAATGCACCACAGAGCGGTACTGGTCCGCGGCCCGGCAGATGGGGACCCCTGCCCTAGAGTGTTTGCTAAGTACTTCACAGAAATCACTGGCATAGTCCAGTATCTACGTGATCACATTTGATGGTGATTTTATGAGGAAATGTGAGAAATTCCGAAAGGTTCGGATACTTTTTCATACCACTGTACGGTACTAATGACCAATGATCCTAAACCTCTGACTGCAAAGTAAAGTCCAGTGTCTTATTCTTGTGCCCCTCCACACCACTAGTCCTTAACACTAGAAAACCCAGCAAAGGCCGAATCGGCCTTTCCCCAAGACAAATACTCCTAATATTCCCATATATGAATGGCTCTTGTCTGTCGGACAACGACTTGCCAATTCAAAAGCACTTGGGTTGGTCGCCAACGGGCTTACACTCATACACGATTACTGGGTTCTAGATCACAGAACTGATTTGTGTACACTCTACCCCTTTCAATCACTTAGCTTATAGGCGTATAGACACCCCCACCCCCATCCCCCTCTTTCACTGGCCAATAGGCCCCCACATGGTGTAAACCGGAAATACATCTCGCTGACGATGGCACCAGCATATTAGTAATTAGTCTAGATGTTCAATGTATTTCTTGTTGTTGTTTGTGTATGTGTTTCTTTTCTTTCTTCTCTTGTGTTTCTTTTCTTCTGTCCCCCCATAATCCCTTCCTGTTCGCTGCTTTGTCATAATAAAAAGGTATTTTGAATGATCACAATGGGAGTATGTCAGACTCTCAATGTGAAACATTAAAACTGTTCAGACCATCCGGGCACTTATACTTCAATTCTCTGTGCCAAACAGCTGAACAGGACAGGTTTAAAAAAAAAAAAAAAAAAAAAAAAAGCACTTGGGTCATTTTGGCCACCTCTGGGTTTTCCGGGGTAGAGGCCAAATCGGCCATTGCTTGTGACTATTAGGAAGTACAAGAATTCTCTGGGACTTCTAGTGTTAAAGACTCATTCTTGACATACTGCTTTCAGTCAAGAAACCAAACACATACTGATAGAAGTTAACTTCTAATCCCAGTATTTTTACAAGAAAATGTGGCTAAATACTATTGGGATAAAAATGATAGTATGGTTTGCTTCTAGAATCCCTTAAGGTTCTTCAGTAATCCATAGCTTTTGAGCAGAGGTTGTGAGTCATATTTTGTGGAAACCTCAATCAGACCTCCTTAATCGTAAGTCAAGTTTAAATTTTCGCAAACATTTTAATACAATAAAATTCTTTTTCACTGTACAACTGTAGCAGTTTCCTACAGTGGATGTGTTTTTTATATGCTCAGCATGTATGTAAACATGTGGTTTAAATCCCTTCTGTTTTGATCAGAGGTTGCGCTAGACTTTTTCGTTGTCTGTCATTTTGACTGACAGGGTCATAAAAATCCGGTCATAATCTATTTTTACCCATCACTTAAATTTTTAAAATGATGATAATGACATTGTGGTGACCCTTTGTTTGGCATAATTCACCTTCCGTACTTGTGTGTCCATTTGGCCGAGTGCGTTACCAGCTACGACACAGTCACGTGACACTCAAGAGTTGAATAGAGAGTTCACAGAGAGCAGCAGAGCTACAGCGGCTTGACACAGCAATTCGAGCTAACAAGACTCTTAACATTGCATACCGCTTCAACATATTTAATAGTATTTAGTTTTCATTCATTTTAAATTAATATTCTGTCCGAACAAGCTTAACAGAGAATCCACACCGTGCCATCACACATCAAGCAGATGAATATGTAACTTTTTCTCCGCAGTGACAAAAACAGCTGACTGTGGCCCCAGTAGGTAGGCTACATCAATCAATCAATCAATCAATCAATCAATCAATCAACTTTATTTGTATAGCACATTTAAAAATCCGCCAAGGAGACCAAAGTGCTTTACATAGCAAAACACAGCAAAATAAGTCAACTTTGAAAGATAAAACAAACACATAAAATAAAATAAATAAAAGACGAGGTCATAAACTGTCATTGCACATTAAAAGCTGACGAAAAATAAAATGTTTTAAGACGTGATTTAAAATCCGTAAGTGAGGGGGCCTGTCTAATAGTAAGTGGTAATTGGTTCCACAGCCTGGGCGCCATCACCGCAAATGCACGGTCACCCCTAAGCTTCAGCCTTGATCTTGGGACTACTAGAAGCAGGTGGTCAGCTGATCTGAGGGTTCTGGTTGGGCTGTAAGGCTGAAGCAGTTCTGACAAATATGGCGGCGCAAGGTTATTCAAACATTTAAAAACAAATAATAATATCTTAAAATGTATTCGGTAATGTACCGGGAGCCAGTGAAGAGATGCTAAAATTGGGGTGATATGTTCACGCCTGCGGGTTCTAGTTAGGAGTCGAGCAGCAGAGTTTTGTACAAGTTGCAGACGGGCCAGTGCCGCCTGACCGACACCTGCATACAAAGAATTACCGTAATCCAGCCGAGTTGTGACAAAAGCATGAATCAATTTTTCCATATCAGAGCGTGAAACAATAGATTTCACCTTAGCAATCTGGCGAAGCTGATAAAAACAGTCCCGAACAACACAAGAAATCTGCTTCTCAAATTTAAAATCAGCATCCAATTGGACCCCTAGATTTTTGACATAATTCTTAAGAAACGGAGACAATGAACCGAGGTCAACATTCAGGGAGGCCTGGCTACTCGGTTTGAACACCATGACTTCAGACTTACTGTCATTCAAACTTAAAAAATTACATGAGAGCCACGACTTTATATCGTTGAGGCATTCAATAAATTGACAGAAAGTGCCATTCTGCGCCAATGGAAAATAGATCTGACAGTCATCAGCATACAAATGAAATGAAACACCATGTTTTCTAAAAACAGAACCAAGAGGCAATAAATAAAGTGAAAATAAAAGAGGGCCGAGAACAGATCCCTGGGGAACCCCATGTGGAAGCGATGCCTTTTTGGACATGAAATTGCCCATTTTCACACAAAAACTCCGTTCATTTAGGTAAGACTTAAACCATTCAAGAGCGACACCTTGAATACCCACACTGTGTTCAAGACGAGAAATTAAAATCTGATGGTCTACGGTATCAAATGCTGCAGATAAATCTAAAAGAACTAAAACAACAAACTTGCCAGAGTCTGTTGCCAGAAGTATATCATTTGATACTCTTAAAAGTGCCGACTCAGTGCTGTGGAGGGATTTAAAACCAGACTGAAATGGTTCCGAAATCTGGTTTTCTTCAAGGAATGGTAGCAGCTGACTATAGATAACCTTTTCTAGTATTTTAGAGATGTATGGAAGATGAGAAATGGGCCTAAAATTTGAACAGAGGGTGGAGTCTAGGCCTCTCTTCTTCAATAAAGGTTCTACTACTGCATGCTTAAAGTCACATGGCAATGTGCCAGTAAGGAGACTACAGTTAATAATTTTTAAGACGTGTGGAGCAATGATGTCAAAAACCTCTTTAAATAAGCGAGGGGGAATTACATCGGAGGGGGAACCGGAGGGCTTTATATTACTAACAATGTTTTCGACAAAAGAAGAAGAAACTTGCTCAAACTGGGCGAAAACAGATGAACAGCGCATGGGAACGGAGGGATCATTGCAAAATGGTGAAATAGAGGCTCTAGTTGTAGCAACTCTGTCAATAAAGAATTGAAGAAAGCGGTCACATTTTTCATTTGATGCATCAGGATCTAGGGAAATTGGAGCATCGAGGACAGAATTTATAGTTTTGAAGAGAGCACGGGGATTATTACTACTAGCAATAATTTCCGATAGGTACTTGTGCTTCTCAGCTTTCACAGTCTTCTGATATTTCACCAAGCAGTCCTTTAGGATCTCCCAGGAAACGTGCAGCTTGTCCTTTTTCCAAGAGCGCTCCGCTCTCCTGCACTCTCGTCTGGCAGCGCGAGTGACGTCATTAAGCCAGGGCTCCGGTGCTGGTTTGACGCGCCGATTTTTTAGGGGAGCGATCGTGTCCAATGTTCGTAAGCAAACAGTATTAAAAGAAGCAACCAGTTCGTCAGTATTTAAACTCTCGGGTGAATGAGGGAGATCGTTGCTTATATCCAAAAAAGTCGATGAGAAAAGAGCTGGAGAGGAGGAGTGAAATGTGCGACAGCGTTTTGGGGGTGCGCAAAGTTTAGCTTCCCGCCGAATAGGAACGTCAAATACAATGGGCATGTGGTCTGAAAATACTGCATCATGAATGTTCAGATTGGACACACACAACCCATGTGATAGCACCAAATCAAGTGTGTGGCCGAGTTGATGGGTAGGTCCGACCACCGATTGGACAAGATTAAAAGAGTCAATAACATTTAAGAAGCTGCCGGAGATTGGCTCATCAGGGCAACAGACATGAATGTTAAAATCCCCAAGAATGAGGACACGATCATATTTTGGTAAAATTTCAGCCAAGAATTCAGCAAAGTCACTTAAAAAATCCTTGTTGTACTTGGGTGGTCGGTAAATGACAGCGCACAGTACAGCGTGCCAGCGACCAATTTCGAACAGGCAGTGCTCAAAAGTCACGCAGGGTGCTTGCAGGCTGATCGGCCGGCTTTTAAAAGAATCTTTAAAAACAACTGCTACTCCACCTCCTTTTCGACCCTCAGCTCGCGGCGAGTTAAAATAGCAGCAGTCCGGTGGTAACAGCTCGGCGAGAGAAGAGTACTCACCGGTGCTCAGCCATGTCTCCGTCACACATAAAAAATCCAGGGAGTTCGATGTAAAGAAATCCTTTAAAATGAAAGTTTTGTTGCTCAGTGATCTCGCGTTGACAAGGGCGAACCTGGCCGTTGGGGGGCTTGCTCGGGGCGCACGAGGCAGGGCCCGCAGATGGTGGGGATTTGCACCTCGCCAGCGGGGGCGCGGGGAACAGGTGCCGTAGCGAGCCACTCCGGCCGAGCCGGCGACGTACACCAGGCAGGCGTCCACCAAATCCAGTGATCGCGGGTGCAGAAAGAGGCCAGGCACTGCTCCGCTTCTCCTCCGGCGTGCCACGAATGTTCGAGCAAAAAAGAGCTTGAATCTCGCCAGCTGACCGCCACGTTTTCCCCGTCGGCGGCGTCGGCGTGTAGACCAAGGGAGGGGAGCGGAAGTACAGCAAAGGTGGACAGGTAGCGAGTCCGGCTGTTGGAATGGCCGATACGTCTTAAAACATTCGTGGTCGCCCTTCACCAAATCCTTGGCAGCAGGGTGAAGATCTAACAGCGTTTGGCGATCATAAATAAAAACCGAACTGACGGTCGAGATTAAAAAAGACAAAAACAACAAAAACACAAACAGTGGGAGACGGCAAGCCACGTCAACATACACCGGCGCCATCTTCAATTCACCCACGTCTTCATTCATATGGAACAATGAAATTAACAGTTCACCTGCTGTGGCCTGAACGGAGTCTTACACCGTCCTCCTGGTGCGCATGGACTTGAATTGCGCGCCCGCTTGTGCAGTCCCTGTTTTTTCACCTCTTTTATCAACACCATCGTCGTTTTGGGGCTTTTTAAAGAAACTTCGGACACTCAGTTGCCTTGGCATTTTTCAGAGTAAGGCCAACGACGTCATGCATCAAGAGAGACAATAGCTAATTAATATGCTCACTCGCCACCCTGTGGTCTGGGGTGTGAATTGCAACCTGTCAAAATGACAGATGGACTTCAGTTTTTTCCGTCACCGTTTTAAAAAATCGGTCAACGACGGAAAATATTCGGTTAACTCGACCCCTGGTTTTGATACCCTTGATAATTTTTTTCAACAGCTGAATAAATCCAATCATTATCTGTATTTGTACTGAGTATTTCCACCTGATATATAAGTAATATTTCTCATGTTGGGAAAATGGTTGCTGAAATCTGAAAATAATAATCAATGGGAAAGATTAGTTTTTCTCACAGGAAACACAAACCAAAGGCAACATGAATGACTGTCAACATGATGTTTGACCAATTGCAACCATCCATACGGAAAAATCATTTTCATGATGTAAAAAAGTACAGACTTTGGAAAGAACCTGGTTAGCCCTGTGTTTGGCCACAAAGGTCGTGGTTGAGGTCATTGGTCCCAACATGCTTTCCGGAAAAAGCTATAAAAGTTGGCATCCAGCATTCCAACGGAAGTCGTTTGAGGTCCATTTAAAGCCTGTCAGTAAATTTGCAAGATGAAAAACATCTCCGAAAACAGAACTGTATTGCTACCAACACACAAACACACACACCCATATACATAAAAACATAGATACATAAAGGCAGGCACCCAGAAACGCACTCTTAAAACACATAAAAGCACACAAATAAATGCAGACAATACGCAATACAGAGTCAAACCAACACACAAAAACACACACAAACACATCCTGAAATACAGATTTAGCACACGTACACACCCAGTCACGTGCACAAGAACCTTTTTACACCAAAGGACCATTGACACTTCCTTTTAGATTAGCAGAGTACTAAAAACTACTATGAATCTGATTTCAGTGAATGTGTGTGTCTGTGTGCGAGCACACACGTGTGTGCAAGTGCGGTCCACCGTAGCAAGTGCTCCATGTCGTTGAGGGAAAGTGATGTGTCTATATGTGGATAATAAGCTCCTTTGGGGGAGAACTCGCTCTCTCTGTAGGCCACAAACTACTCTTTTACTTCAGATGATACGCTTCATCCAGGGAATACTACTTTTCCTTTCAGTGATCTCAATTATACCCCACTTGTATTGTCTTTTCACTGTATATATGACATCTCTGTTGCCATGGATGTAATACGGGGATCTATTACATTGCACTCTTCACTTTCCGTTTTATGTAAAAAGCTTTCAGTGGCCACGTCCGTCCAGACTATGCCAGAACATAGCCCTCCTACACCAAACGGTAAATGGTGTTAGACTTGTATGTAAGGAGTAATCATATATGTCTGTCCATCTGTCCATCATTGTCTAGTATATACTTACTGTATGTCTGCAAGAACTGCCTCTCAATCACTGTATGAGGAAACAATAACCCTGTTGTGGAGTTGAATTAATATCAAAGTGCACAGTAAGATTCATTTGGTCTTCTTAGAAAGAGGCCGCAGTATCCCCAGTTCAGAACAAAAATGTGTTTTCTGGCTTTTCTAGGACACTCACCAGGTGCTCAGGGCCATGCAGCCAAATCAGCAACAGTACAATTGTATTCGCTCTTAAAGGACAAGATTAGGGTGACCAACGTCCTCTTTTGCCCGGACAAGTCCCCTTATTACGTGCCCTCCGGAGCGTCCGGCCGTGTTTCATAAATTCATGAAAATGTCCGTTTTTTATGATTTTTCACGTTACCAATTTGAAGAGAATCCCTCCGGCCACTAGGGGGCAGCGCCTGCCTGCGTTGACGTGGCTCCTACTAGTAGGGGCAGGAGAAGGAGCAGATCTTCTTCTTTTTTGTTTGCAGTTTATCCTTTGCTTCATGGGGAATTACCACCATCTACTGACGGTTTGGCGAGAGATCAGACTACAGTAAGGAGTTCAATAAGGAGTTCTAAAAGATGTGGCCCCATACACATTTCTGTAAATGTAGTTCCTTTTTTTTTTTTTTTTTTTTTTTTTAAATGTTGAGTTGGCACATAGTCTACTGTGTGCTTGTATTGACTGGACTACATTTCCATGGGTCTGCATGCATTATATTATTCTTTTTAATCATTATTGTTTTTTTTGTATGTTTGTTTGTTTTTAATTTTTTTGATTTTTTTTTTTTTTTTTTTTTTTTTTTTTTTGAGGAAGAATAAAGCCTGTTGAGTAACCTGTTGAGTAAAAAAAAGTGGGTGATGTAGGCATCTTTGAGTGATCTTCAAGTAAAATTCAAGTATCTCGAGGCCGGGCCGGGTGTCCTCTTTTTTTGAAATCAAAATATACCCTAGACAAAATGGTATTGTGCAGATATACTGTATGTACAAGCATCACCACTTAATGAGAACTCTAACACATTTGGGGGAAATTATATATTTTTGGCATCTTTTTCTGCCATTGTTGATGTCTTCATTTGTAGCTCGCAGATCTTTGTATGTCTCATCTTGAAATCCATAGTGTCCGTAGCAGACCTTGTTATCAGGACTCTGTGGCCTCATCTGATCAATAAAAATATGCCAATAGAGTTTATTGACAAGGCAGTGTGTACGAGATAAGGTAGTTATCACAGGTTGTCTGCTCTCTGATGTATAATCCTGACTCATGGTGGGAAAATCATTAATTGTGCTGTAGGGAAATGAAACAGTCAACAATGCTTTCAGTGCTACATACAACAATGACCCCCGAATGCAAGCACACGTACATGCACAAAATGAAAGTTGGGCTAAGTCATTTGAAATGTAATGTAATGTAAAGTGAGATAAAGTAAAAAAAAAAAAAAATAAATAAATAAAATAGATAGCGGACAAGATCAGGGAAGACAGGTTTGAGCTGACAAGAAATTAGGGAGAGTTGACCAAAATGCAAAGAAACAGCGAGGCAAGGCAGACGGCTGTAGGTGCAAACTTTAATTAAAGTGACTAAGACAGAGTACAAACAAAAGCCAGAAGCTCCAAAAAATACCAAGATAAACCAAAAGCCAGAGTACAAGCCATTTTACTGGGGACAAGGCAGGATGAGGGCACAGGAAAACATGTGACACCAACACTGACATTGACAATCACGCAACAGGGAATGAACAAACACAGGGTGTTTAAATACACATACAAGGGGCAGCAAGACAATGATGAAGAGTTGGGTGACATGACATGAGAGGAAGCCGATTGGTAGACACACAAGGGCTACAATGGGTGAAATCAACAGGCGATCACCAGTGGGGGGTAGTAACTCGTTACATTGGAGTAACTTTTTGAGAAAAATGTACTTCTAAGAGTTTTACTAAGCCATAATTTTTACTTTTACTTGAATAGAAATGTGAATAAGAAACACTACTCTTACTCCATTACTTTGGGCTACACTAGTCATATTTTTCCCCTTTATACTTCATATTAGTTTACTTTATTTTTGTTTTGCCAGAGACACCAACCGTAGCTGTACCAGTTTCATCAATGAAATGTCACAACAATAATCACATGACTCCATTATATCAATCAGACTCAAGCTTGCCGTTCTATGATCACGACGGCCTGTTCAATTACGTGGTGTCTTTAAAGGGCAGCTGAAGATTTTTTCGGATTTCGGTTTAATTTTACGAATATAAACTTAGAATGAGTTCGTCAAAACAACCATGTCATTATTAACGCGTAACTGCGGGGATAATTTGCGTTTTTTACGTTTTTTGCATTCCGTTAATCATTCCTTCCCAAGCCCGGAAGTGTGACATAATTTCCTGGACGCAATAGAAGACTATACACAACAGCAGCAGCACCGATATCAGTGCCATTTCCACTGAAAATAGCCATTCAGGAGCACTCCTTCGTGACGCTAAGGATGGCAAGTACTCCCAGGAAAGATGATCTACAATTAATCCCTACATGTTTGAACCTGAGGCGTCAGATGACGACGATTTACTCGGCACAGCAGACGTTGGTGATGCCGCCGATTGACAGCTCGACACTTCACTAAGAAGAGTGGTAAGACTATGTCCAGCAACCGTGATTTTTCTATGAGCATTTCTTTAACCAGTCATTCTGTGATAATATTAGCTGTAACTGCAAAAACAGAAGTAGTTATGCCAACCCAAAAGCCCAAAAATCATAACCAATCAAACTAAACCATATATTGTAAACTATATTATCATATTTTGACGAGTGTTTAATTTATTCTATTGGTATGTAAAATATTGTAATTATGTTACATTCTAAAACAACATTCAATAGGCCACAATAATAACAATGATAAAAGCAAACAATTACAGATTTATGTTGAATCAGCTTCAGCTTTCACTGTCAGATTGTTACACATCATAGAAAGCTAAGCTATATACCAAGCAAACAATGGCACACATCAAAGGACCTAAATTTAGTAAGCAGCACAAGTTAGGGTAGCAACAGACTAGCGCAACATTGAAAACTGATAATGGCAAAATATTGAGAAGCAGTTTAAAGTGGAAAAAATGTATCTACTCCTTTTTCTGTAGTTCTGTGTATCTTCTCTATACAAAGATAAATCATTATAATTATTAAAGTATGAAGGTAACTGGATTTTCTTTTTAAAAAAACGTGTATATATGACTAAATTATGATTTCATTTCATCAAAATTTGCTAAATTTCTCCCAAGTCCTCATCATCTGATGTCCCAGACGGAAAAAATCAGCATCTGAGGCCATCTTCCGTCGTCATCGCTGGACTCCGCATCACTTGTGTCATCATCTGACTCGAACCACTCCCTTTTGAATTCAGGAAACTGGGTGGCGACTGACTTGCAACGCTTTTTTTGTCGTGATGAGTGTTTCCGCCGCTTTATCTTTAATGTTTGACATCCTGGGGGAAAAAAATCACAGTAGGATGAAAATATAGGCTGAAATCTTAATTTTGATTTGATAATTATTTTTTGATAATAATTTCTCAATCTCAGAAATTTCCAGGTCTTCTTGGCAATCAAATAATAATAATGCCCAAGACAAAGCAGCATCTATTTGATGCAATCATTCCCTCTTCAAATAGGCAGACCTTGGTGTTGATGCTCTAGTGCGATAGTCATTGTTTTGTTGAGCTGTATTTGGTGCATCAGGGCCTGGCAGGTGGATTGTTGGCACTGCATTAGCCTTCAGACGAAGCCTAGAAAGGAATAACAAAGGAATATAGGGCATCATAGGCTAGTAGGCTTTATATTTAGCCTGTGACAGGCCAAAAAATAACTAGCGAAGGACCTATTTGGTGCTTGGGACATTTTAATTTACATAATACCAATCGATCTAGTTATGGAATTATCAAATTGACATGAATAGATGACCTGTCTGCTAACCTAATAACTTATGACAGGCTAGCAACAACAACAAGAAACATGTCGCACTTCAACGAACAGGCAGTAGGATTTGCCCTTGTATATGACCAGAATTGCATCAAATTTTAGAATTAGAATAGCCAGTAAGGGTCTACTTACGTATTTGTAAAACCAAGGTTGTATTATTGTAGATTTTCAAAGCTGTGCCACTGAAAGGATGAAAACAAAGAACCGTTGGAGGAGCAGCTAGGGAGAACTTTTTCCTGCTAACTCTCACAAAAGCGGTCCAAATCTTAGCAGATGAAGTTTTTTTGGGCCACTCCTAGAGTCTCGAGCCTTCGTGTGAGCAATTCATCGCTACGCATTGAGATGGCATGACGAATCTCGCGAGTAAAACACAGAAAATGTTTGCAATATATGGCGAGGATAGCGTGGTGTTATACTTTCGTACTAGAGTGCTGGAAGGGTCGTCAGGAATTGACGTCATCAGGTAGCGGCCGTCACCAAGGCGCGTCCCCGTTGCTATGGTAGTAACTCAAAAACTACGAGGGCAATTATTATTTTTATTTTTTATATGGTAAATGGTAAATGGTGTTATACTTATATAGCACTTTTATGAGTTTTGAGACAGCAAATTATGTATTTAATACAATTTAACCGAGTAAATTGCTCAAGAACGAAATTCGAAAAGCTCTTCAGCTGGCCTTTAAAGCACCGTAAAAATTATGTATTTGACATAGATTGCCGACAGGAATACCGGTATGCTTCGAAAGCGCATATTTTAATCTCTCTCCCAATTTTGGTTTGGCACTGATTGACCACAGAAAACCAGAGATATGATCCTTTTAATTTTATAATTGGAAATATGTTTTCTCCTCAAAAGGGACTTATGCTCTTTGGACAAATTCGTTTCTGTAGATTTTTTTTTTCTCTCGCTGGAATTCAATGATTTAAAAAAAAAAATGTTTGGTTTAATGTGGTCATTTAATAAGTTACAGTACAGTATAATATTTAATAGTTCATATAGATAACTGTGCTGAGAAAAAAATACAATTGTTAAAAAAAATAATAATAAATAAAATCAAACATCATAAGCAGTTACTCACAATGTTACTCATGATCATCATATTTTGAAGTAACGCTACTCTTACTTGAGTAAAATTTTTGGCTTCTCCACCCATCTCTGGCGATCACAAAGACAAGCGACACGATGGTACTTCAAAGAACCAAACACAAACTCACAAACTCTATCAATAGTTGTGAGGAGGTGAGTTTCGTTATTTTTGATAATAATAAATAATAATAATTGGTATTGTGTGTTTTCATGAGGCAATATGGACCCAAGAGAACAGAATCAGGCAGGGTTGGTTGGAGCCAATGTTTAAGGTATTAAAATTAAAAACATAAAATTGTTGGCAGGAGACCACATGTAATAAAACTCAACTTCACTCTATTTTAAAAATTGTGCACTTTTAGAGCTACTGCAAATGCAAAAAACTGCTGTAAACTGGTGAAACTCAATAAACAGTAACATTATTTTGTTAAAGTTCCACTCAATAACATATGAATGTCAATGCATCTAGCCAAGTGACTAACTGGCAACCAGTTTTGTCCTGTAAGCCATGACAAGTTCCAGCACCGACCCTGATAAGAGTCATTAACAATGTGAGGATGGATGTATTCGTCTGAACGTACAGTGCCTTGCAAAAGTATTCGGCCCCCTTGAACCTTGCAACCTTTCGCCACATTTCAGGCTTCAAACATAAAGATATAAAATTTTAATGTTTTTGTCAAGAATCAACAACAAGTGGGACACAATCGTGAAGTGGAACAAAATTTATTGGATAATTTAAACTTTTTTAACAAATAAAAAACTGAAAAGTGGGGTGTGCAATATTATTCGGCCCCCTTGCGTTAATACTTTGTAGCGCCACCTTTTGCTCCAATTACAGCTGCAAGTCGCTTGGGGTATGTTTCTATCAGTTTTGCACATCGTGAGACTGACATTCTTTCCCATTCTTCCTTGCAAAACAGCTCGAGCTCAGTGAGGTTGGATGGAGAGTGTTTGTGAACAGCAGTCTTCAGCTCTTTCCACAGATTCTCGATTGGATTCAGGTCTGGACTTTGACTTGGCCATTCTAACACCTGGATACGTTTATTTTTGAACCATTCCGTTGTAGATTTGGCTTTATGTTTTGGATCATTGTCCTGTTGGAAGATAAATCTCCGTCCCAGTCTCAGGTCTTGTGCAGATACCAACAGGTTTTCTTCCAGAATGTTCCTGTATTTGGCTGCATCCATCTTCCCGTCAATTTTAACCATCTTCCCTGTCCCTGCTGAAGAAAAGCAGGCCCAAACCATGATGCTGCCACCACCATGTTTGACAGTGGGGATGGTGTGTTCAGGGTGATGAGCTGTGTTGCTTTTACGCCAAACATATCGTTTTGCATTGTGGCCAAAAAGTTCAATTTTGGTTTCATCTGACCAGAGCACCTTCTTCCACATGTTTAGTGTGTCTCCCAGGTGGCTTGTGGCAAACTTTAAACGAGACTTTTTATGGATATCTTTGAGAAATGGCTTTCCTCTTGCCACTCTTCCATAAAGGCCAGATTTGTGCAGTGTACGACTGATTGTTGTCCTATGGACAGACTCTCCCACCTCAGCTGTAGATCTCTGCAGTTCATCCAGAGTGATCATGGGCCTCTTGGCTGCATCTCTGATCAGTTTTCTCCTTGTTTGAGAAGAAAGTTTGGAAGGACGGCCGGGTCTTGGTAGATTTGCAGTGGTCTGATGCTCCTTCCATTTCAATATAATGGCTTGCACAGTGTTCCTTGAGATGTTTAAAGCTTGGGAAATCTTTTTGTATCCAAATCCGGCTTTAAACTTCTCCACAACAGCATCTCGGACCTGCCTGGTGTGTTCCTTGGTTTTCATAATGCTCTCTGCACTTTAAACAGAACCCTGAGACTATCACAGAGCAGGTGCATTTATACGGAGACTTGATTACACACATTTGGATTCTATTTATCATCATCGGTCATTTAGGACAACATTGGATCATTCAGAGATCCTCACTGAACTTTTGGAGTGAGTTTGCCGCACTGAAAGTAAAGGGGTCGAATAATATTGCACGCCCCACTTTTCAGTTTTTTATTTGTTAAAAAAGTTTAAATTATCCAATAAATGTTGTTCCACTTCACGATTGTGTCCCACTTGTTGTTGATTCTTGACAAAAAAATTAAATTTCATATCTTTATGTTTGAAGCCTGAAATGTGGCGAAAGGTTGCACGATTCAAGGGGGCCGAATACTTTTGCAAGGCACTGTATTATCAGTTGTATATTTGATTTCATTCACAAGGCATTTCTGTTCACAGCTGCACAAAGCTATGTCTGGCAGCACGCTTTGAATTGCGCAGTTCTGCACATTGCTGGCCTAATGAGCACTCATGGTGTGTTTTGACAGCTATAACACCTCACCAATATCTACATTTTCAGTATACACTGTATAAATAAACTATTTTATTTCATTTTTTAATAGGTCTAAATTAAATGTTCCTATGGGGTGTGTATAGAGACTGTATCCAATTGCAGATTTTGAAATTGCTTAGAACACGTCTTTTTCCAAAACCCTTTTTGCTATGATTATAGCTGAGAAGAAGGTCCATTATAAAGTATTAATAATTACCATATTTTATCAAGACTATGATTATTGTCATCAATTAAGGTCATTTTATTCTTTTAAGGAATAAATACTTTGTTTTCTACACAACCACTCAGGCAAGAACCAGCCTATTTAACTTTTATGGCCAAAATCTTTCACACAATTCCATCACTGGTAAGAATCACTTAATCATCAACCTAACAATCATACTGCACCTCATGCACAATATGTCCAGTCTTACCATGCGCTAAAACCTACTGTAGAACCGGTTGGATACAGACTTGCTGCGCAGTTGTGCTTACATTGGCACAAACCGGTTTACCAAATTCACAAAACACACGTGACCTTGGCTGTGTTGGAACAAAAGTACACCTCACATTTTACACCACTGCGTATGGGCACCATCTATGATTTCTGATGTGAAATAATGCTCTGGTTATGCAAGACTTAGGAGAGGCTGCACAACTGACCTTCAAGTTATCATAGACCACTGGCCAAGCACTAAATAATAACATTTCACAGTCTCACGACAGGGAGCCATATAACGCCTGTCGTCCTCGCACATGATATTGCTTTTGCTGGGAGGAAAGCTGTTGTGCGCCATTGTGTGGGGTTGTTCGTGTGTGTGTATGCAGTTTTGTGCATGCAAAATTGCATTCTTGTGCGGTAGAATTTCACGATACAAACTTGTTATAAGGACTGAATGGCTATAACATTTATTCGCACTGCAAAGGTAAAACATGTGTTTCTACGTTCCACTCGGATTTACAGAGGGAAGTGACATATCCCATTTCTGACATGGAGTGTTAAAAAGTAAAATGGGGCTGGATACCGAGATGATGTGCACCTCAGGGGTCCAGCGGAAAGATCCATAAATTTTAAGAGGGGTGAGACAGGTTTCTAGAGCACAGTTCCACAAACCTTGTACATAAAATGTAATATGACTTTTAAAAATACTGCTTAAAAGAAAATAATTGTTTTGATCAATTGCATCTCAACAGGAAGAATTGGCCAATATTTCCAGGAAGATGGCATAATTGCTGTGAGCAACCATTTTAAAATGCCAGACATTATTTAGCCAATCAAATTTGAGTTTCAGATACTCTGCCGCTGCTCGTGACGTTAGACATCCCAAAAATTCCTTGCTGTTGCGACATTGTTTACATTCGAGTCCTCAAGTAAATAGTCATACATATATACACAGTTTTTGCCTGAACTAAAATTATAAATGAAAAGGAGAATGTTATGTATATTGCCCTACTGATGTTGGTGTAGGTTAGTCTATCTTGTTAACTGCTGTTGATGGCAGACATCTGCCATTTCTGGGTGCAAAGCAGCAACCACATGAGGCACCACACTTTCAGCTCAGGCCTGCCAAAGCAAGCAACGTTTCTGTCACAATTTACAATCTTGGAGCTTAAAGGGTTAAGGCAAATTGACAAAGAAAAACAAGAAGATACTTCCTCGCTATAGCAAGAAAAGGGTTGAAATTCTGAAAGGAAAAGTCACAGAAATAGACATGAGAAGATCAAAGTCAAACACAATAATAAAGTTATGCAGATATATTATGAAACGAGCAGTTTAAATATTATTATGTTTCCTCGCAAAACAAATTACAAGAACATATTATATGAAAAAACATGCATCCACACTTGATCCTGGTCAAGGTTGCAGGGTGCTGTAGCCTAACACAGTAGATATTGTGCAGCAGTCTACACTATGAACTGGTTGCCAGTAAGTCACATGGCCCACATTAGCAACATAAACATCTAATATTTTAAGAAAAAAAGTTGTTTGTGTGAAATATTTGAAAACTTTATTTTGTAACTTTTCTGGCAAGATTTTTTTTTACCTGTAGAGAATATTTTCAACTTGTACACCAATTTGAGATCACTTTTTTTTAAAGGTTGCATCTAATGAAATAAGATACTAGAGCCCCACACCCACCCCATAATTCTCATAACTCAGTGCTCTGTTCAATACAAATTTTTTTCACATACTGTGAATTGGTATTTTTTCCCCCTGTTCAGTATGGCTCTAAATTTTATTCCACTTTAAAATGGAATACAGAGAAATTTGACGTCGCCATTAAAATATATATTTCCCTGGCACTGTTTGGTATGCTTGCAAGGTAAAACTGCCTTAATTATTTGAAATTCATCTGTCACCTCTGGCTCTATTTATTGTGAATGGTAATAATGCGCAAAAAGGCACCTCCCCATTTATCGGTCTAATTAGTGCTCTTCAGTGCTGCTGTATATCTCATACTCACAGCACATCACGTTGTTGAAAAGTACACTATTCAATGGCCTGAAAAAACTCACTACACAATAGTTGGCATACACGCAAAAATAATCCCGTACACTTTTAGAGACCAACACAACAGGGAATCTGTTGGACTTCTCCATTACTATGGCTGTCAAGATGTAAATATTTTTCCTGTCAAAGTATTTCCTACCTATGCAGCAGTCAGCATTCAGTCTGAAAGAGTGAGACATATTCATTCCGAACTAAATGACACATGTTTGAAAGGGATGCTTGAGGTAAGCAGGGGGCTTTCTACGCATTCTAGGTGGTCCAGTCCCTGGGAAAAGAAAAGGGATAGGATAGAAGAGGGTCTGAAACAAAAGATTGGAGCCCAGAACAGTGCCAAAAGACCATCGGGAATCAGAAGCTCTTAGCAAATCCACCTTAACCTGGAGATTAGTCTCTTCTAGCGGTGTTCTCATGTCAAAACACAATGAGGAATGTGACAGGCCTACTGACATTGGACGTCTTCGAATCCACCAAGTAAGATTTCAGCAGCCAAAATGGTTTATTACATGCTGACAGGCACATCAACCTTGCAATAGCTATCACTGAAACGTCTGCCCTTTTCATGTGGGATTTTCAAAAACAACCGGAAGTGTTTGCCCTAAGTGTTTTACAGTTGACTGATAGATTTAGTGATATATACATAAAATGTTGGGATTACTCAAGATGTCCAACAATCATGTTCAGTATCGTCTGCAAGAATGCAGCCACAGCAGTGTGACACTAAGCCAAAGTGAGCTGCAAGCTGGGACACAGAGATGGGTTCAATCCAGTAGACCAGTAATAGCAACACAGTTCTGTTATGAGAACCAATGAAATGGAAACATGTGTTTTCATTTTGTGTGTGTGCTCTGTTTATGAATGTACATACACTCAAACAAAGGTCTAGTGTAAAAAGAAAGAAAAGAAATATGACCTTTGTGCGGGGGGAAAAAATCCCTACCCATCATAATTGATACCAATTTACGCCTGAAGTGTTGATTTGTTCAAGAAAAACCATAGCAAATGCATTAGTGTTTCAGCTTTCCCCGCCCAGGATGAGCCAAGATGCCTCATACAAGCACACAGAGCAACGTACAGTATGAATGTGTTCAGAAATCCATCGATAGTGTTTATCTTGTTGTCTTCTTATACACTATACCATGTTTTCGATTTTATTTTGTTCGGAAAAAGTTTTAACGTAACGTCAACTACCCTTTGAAGTGTGCTTGGACCTCCTGGACTGAGGCAATCCAGTTTCTCCTTCCATCATGTCAAGGGAATGCAAAGCTGACTGTGTATAGGCCACGAACGGAATCAGCAGTATTCACGCCTTCAACATCGAAAAATCCCCTTTTTGACACCCACCTGCTGAGGGTGATAATGCACGAGTTTAACACTGGCACATGCAGATAGATTTCCCAACCACAGTGGAGGAGGCAGGCTGCCGATGCAAATTGTTTAAAGAAGCCACAGAAGTGTGTTAACCTGGAAGATAGTTTGCTACTAACACACCTCGTTGCAGCATGTAAAGCCCTGCCATTACCCACTGGGATTTTGTATTTTCCAGGGGGTTTTAAGCAGATTTATTTTCACAGGTCAAAAATTTAGGAATGTGTCAACATAAAAAAGAGATGAGATGTGAGATGAAATAGCATCCACTTTTCAGCAGACCAATGTTCCTTAAAGGGATAGAAAGACTTGTAGTTCTTAAAAGACAAACGTTGAAACCCCATTTGATGTTTTCGTTTTTATACAATATGTAAGATTAGATAGGTCACCAGGGCGCTGATGTCACATGGTTATGCTGCCAGGCTTCCAGAGTATGACTCTAGCGACATAAACGCGTCATGTGTTCGACCCTTTCCATTTGAATCCGAGAGGAACATTAATGAGCATGACAGCACTGTCGATTTTTCACAAATCGAGCAGCAAAAGCAAAATGAACAGGAAAGACGGGATGATATGTGACGAGAGTAGGAAAAAAAAAACTGTGTTCTGCCAAAATGTACTACATCGGTGAAACGTCTTACAAGAGGTGAATTTAACACCCAAAATACTACCATGCGCTTTCAGCTTGTTTCGTTTAGATGCATACAGACAGAACATACTAAAGAGGGTGGGGTGGCTCAGTGGTAGAGTAGTTGTCCCCACGTTGCTCCTGGTGCTACGTCACCAGTAGGTGGATGGCGATGCAGTGTAAAGCGTTTTGAGGGCCTTGAAAGTTGGAAAAGGCCTATTCAAGTATAACACCATTTACCGTAAAGATGGCTTAAGAAAATACTTAACTGTAGTAATATCAAATAAGGGTTTGAATATGCTACGTGACTAATGTGGTCAACAGATCAAGAATCTGCTTTAAAACTACCACAAGAAAACACTCAGCTTAAAAGTATGAGAGGGAAACCTATGCAAAAAATATTTTGAGGCAATGAAAAGGTAATAAAAGACAAAAAAATACATCACAAATAGTAAGTAGTCGCCGCTTTTAACCAATGAGCACATGTGTTGGACGTCTCGCTGCGTAGGAGGACTTGCAGTAACCAAGTATTATTCATCGACCGCCAATGACAATTTATGTCATCACCCCGAGCGTCCATAAAACATGGTGCCCTCCGTAGGACAAAACATATACTAAATATTTGTCATATTTGTTTGAGTTCTCAGTTCTTTTTCCTATATTCAGCACCTGATTGAGCCAGATGGGCGTGGTAATGCGACACACCTGTGCTGCATTAGGAAAGCTTGATATTTAAGGAAGCCTGTCACCATCTGCAAGTGTCGGACTATTACATGCCAACCTGCTTGCTTACCGCTGTGTGCATCATCTCGAGTTCTACTAGCCATTTACGGTTGTATTCTTTGTTATCACATTGTTGTGCTAGTATTTTTGTTGGACTTTGCTATCATTTAGTTTAGCCTTTTTCCGGCCCTTGTGCCTTCTCCTTAGTTTACTCGCCGACTAGGTTCGTGCCATTTTTATTTTGTATTTTGTCTCGCGTGTTCTGGCGTGCTCCCTTAGTTCTTGCTTTGTAATAAATATGACAAACTTCCACCTCTGTGTTGGATCCATGCTTAACGGCTTGCCGTATCATAACAGAATAGTCCGACCACATGGATCCCACAGACTTGGAGGGTGTTCACAATGCTCTGGCTGGTCACGACCGCATGATCGGTAAACATGAGCAATCGTTGCGCGAATTAGTGCGTTTGATCGGTTCTTTAACCACAAAAATTGAAAACATGGCATCCCCTATACAAACTAGTGCTACTAGTAATATGGCGGCGGCGTCTGAACAATCCACCCCACCGGCGTCATTTCGAGAGCCGGTATTGCCACACCCCTGTCGTTACGAAGGCGAGCCTGGCGCATGCCGACAATTTTTACACCAGTGCTCCCTCGTCTTTGATCAACAGCCATACACGTTTGCTAGTGACAGATCCCGGGTAGCATACGCTATGAGTCTACTCACCGGTAAAGCAGCTACATGGGCCATGGCGGTAAGCAACACAAGGCCCGCGATCCGTAATTCATTCGAAACTTTTGAGGCGGAGTTCGTGACAGTTTTTGATCACCCGGTTAGAGGCAAGGAGGCAGCCAGCCGCCTGCTGGATTTTTTTCAGGGCGATCTGTCCGCAGCTGACTACTCCATTCAGTTCCGCATTTTGGCGGCGGAGTGCGGGTTTGGTGATGCAGCGCTGTGTGGAATTTTTCGGCGAGGGCTGTCTTCTAAAATCAAAGATGAGCTGGCTTCCCGGGACGAATCTTCAAGCCTGGAGGAGCTGATTTCCTTATCAGTCTCTCTGGATGGTCGGCTGAAGGAACGCGAGAGGGAACGGGCCATGGAGCACCGGGGATATCCGTGGTCGTCGCAGAGGAGCTGCCCGACTGCCATCGGTGAGGACGGCTTCGTTGAGTCACCGGTCGTCCGGGCACCGTCGCAGAGTCCGGGCTCGATGAGGGAGGAGTCCATGCGAATCGGCGGTGGGCGTCTCTCTGCAGCGGAGCGACGGAGACGGATGAGAGCAGGTGTGTGTCTGTACTGTGGTTTGCCGGGGCACCGTCTCGCCACCTGTGACGTGGTCCCCTCGCGTCGACCTGGATCTGCTCTCCCTGGGGTTCGCCTTCCCCGAGGGGGGACGAGGTTCGTGCACGACAACGTCCCATCAAGTGAGTCTCATCACGGAGAGTTAAAAGAACAAATAAAACCCCAGGATATTACGAGACTGCAATTACAGGGGGAAATGTCGCATTGTGGGGTTAATATTGGGATTACTGCTCTGATTGATTCAGGGGCAGATGATTGTTTTGTAGACCGGAGTGTTGTAGAAGCTCTCAAATGTCCTTTAATAAAGCTAGCTAGACCAAAAAGGGTTTTGGACCTCGATGGGCGCCCCCTGGCGGACGTGAGGTTTATTACGGCGCCACTCAAAACTAGACTTTCAGGGAATCATTTTGAAATCCGTAGCTTTCTGGTTATGCCATGTAAATCGGCTCCAGTTGTGTTGGGGCTCTCCTGGTTAAAAGTGCACAACCCTAATATTGACTGGACCAAAACACAAATATTAACATGGAGTACATTTTGTTATTCGCACTGCTTGCGCTCTGCAAGTTTACTTCCCAGCCGAGCGCAAGCGCCTACCGAGCCAATTGATTTGGGGAATGTTCCGGCCGAATACCATGACCTCAAACAAGTTTTTAGCACAGAGTGTGCTAAGACACTTCCACCGCACCGTCCGTACGATTGTGCGATTGAATTGTTGCCTAACGCCCCGCTACCTAGCTCTAGATTGTACCAGGTCTCTAAACCAGAGCAAGAGGCGATGAGGGAATACATCTCCTCTTCCTTGGCTGCTGGCCTTATACGACCTTCATCTTCTCCTTTGGGGGCGGGGTTTTTCTTTGTCGGCAAAAAAGATGGGGGTCTTAGGCCGTGCATCGACTACCAGGGTCTCAATGAGATTACCGTTAAAAACAAATACCCGCTGCCGTTGTTAGATTCGGCTTTCGCCCCATTAAAATCGGCCACCATATTCACAAAATTAGATTTGCGCAGTGCATACCACTTGGTCAGGATTCGTGAGGGAGATGAGTGGAAAACTGCTTTTAAAACCCCGCTCGGGCATTTTGAGTACCTTGTCATGCCTTTCGGTCTCACAAACGCACCTGCTGTATTCCAGTCTCTCATAAATGATGTATTGCGTGATATGTTAAACGTTTTCTGTTTTGTATACTTGGATGACATTTTAATTTTCTCAAGAAATGAGCAGGAACATTGCCAACATGTCCGCATGGTTCTACAAAGACTTCTCGAGAACAAATTATTTGTCAAGGCCGAGAAGTGCTAGTTTCACTGTGGGTCAATACAGTTTCTGGGTTTTATAGTGGAAAAAGGAAAGCTCAGGCCTGATCCGTCTAAGATCCAGGCAGTGGCAGAGTGGCCGACTCCCACGTCACGTAAGCACTTACAAAGGTTTCTTGGGTTCGCCAACTTTTACAGACGTTTTATTCGCAATTACAGTATGAGGGCCGAGCCACTTACTAGACTGACTTCGAACAAACGGCCCTTTGCATGGTCTTCTGCGGCAGAGGCCGCATTTGTAGGTCTAAAACGTGCATTTACGAGCTCACCTGTCCTAGTCCACGCTGATTCTGATCTTCCTTTTGTGGTCGAGGTTGATGCATCGAGTTCCGGAGTGGGGGCCATTCTATCCCAGAGGTCTACGGTTGACCAGAGACTGCACCCCTGCGCATACTACTCCCGCCGCCTGAGCCCTGCAGAAGCAAATTACGATGTCGGCAACCGGGAGCTGCTCGCTATCGTACAGGCTTTGCAGGAATGGAGGCACTGGTTGGAGGGGACGGAAGAACCGTTCCAAATACTCACGGACCACAAAAACTTGGAGTATCTTCGGGCCGCCAGGCGCCTCAACTCCCGCCAGGCCCGTTGGGCGTTGTTCCTGACCCGCTTTAACTTTGTGATAACTTACCGTCCAGGGTCGAGGAACGGGAAGCCAGACGCCCTGTCAAGGCTGTATGAACCATTGGAAGAGGGTCCTTCGGATGAGCCGGTGGTGCCAGAGAACCTGATCGTTGGAGCACTGCGGTGGGAGGTCGAGCGTCTTGTGGAGAAGGCCTTGCGGGGTGTAAGGGTACCTGGAAGCTGTCCCGTTGGCAAGTTATTCGTACCAGACGCACAGCGCGCAGGAGTGCTGAAGTGGGGCCACGTTTCGAAGTTTGCCTGTCACCCGGGCGTTTCCCGCACATTCTTTCTTGTGTCACAGAGGTTCTGGTGGCCAGGCATGCGCAAGGACATCGTGGACTATGTCTCCGCTTGTACCATCTGCGCTCGAGGCAAGGCAGTTCATCGGCCACCTGCGGGATTGCTGAATCCACTCCCTGTTCCATCTCGCCCCTGGTCTCATGTTGCACTGGACTTCATCACTGGCCTCCCACGATCCAGGGGCCATTCTGTCATCTTGACCGTGGTGGACAGGTTCTCAAAGATGGCACACTTCGTCGCGCTCCCCAAATTGCCTTCAGCTCTAGAGACTGCTGACCTGTTAGTGACTCATGTATTTCGGACTCACGGCATTCCATGTGACCTTGTGTCGGATAGAGGACCACAATTCATCTCGCGGGTTTGGGGATCATTCTGCAAGGCCTTGGGGGCCACGTCAAGCCGGTCCTCTGGTTACCACCCGCAGTCGAATGGGCAGACGGAACGGGTCAACCAGGAGCTGGAGGCTGCCCTTCGCTGTGTTTGCCAACTGCATCCAGCCTCCTGGTCATCACACCTCCCTTGGGTGGAGTATGCCCACAACACCCTCGTTTGCTCGGCCACAGGGAGGTCACCATTTATGACCGCATACGGGTTCCAGCCTCCGTTGTTCCCGTCCCAGGAAGCCGAGGTGGTTGTGCCTTCTGTCCAGGTCCACCTGCGGAGGGCCCATAAAGTCTGGAGGGACGCAAGGGCTGCACTGGTCCGCACAGCAGCCCGCAACCGACAGATTGCTGACCGCCACAGAAGGCCTGCTCCAGTGTATCAACCGGGCCAAATGGTCTGGTTATCAACGCGGGATTTGCACCTTGCGGGGACGTCCAAGAAGTTGGGCCCTAGGTTCGTGGGCCCTTTTGCTGTGGACTCGGTGGTGAACCCCGTCGCGGTCAGGCTGAAGCTTCCTAATTCAATGAGGATTCACCCAGTCTTCCACGTGTCTCTGCTCAAGCCAGTCTCCACCTGTCCCCTGAACCCTCCGCCAGTGCCTCCTCCTGCTCCTCGTGTGGTCGATGGTGGGCCGGTGTATACAGTACGTACCATACTTGATTCTAGGAGGCGGGGTAGGGGTGTGCAGTACCTGGTCGACTGGGAAGGTTATGGCCCTGAGGAACGCCAATGGGTCCCCCGCTCCTGGATCCTCGATCCGTCGCTTCTGCGGGATTTCCACTCCCTCCATCCCACGAAACCAGGTGGTCCGCCAGGGGGCGTCCGTTGAGGGGGGGGTTCTGTCATATTTGTTTGAGTTCTCAGTTCTTTTTCCTATATTCAGCACCTGATTGAGCCAGATGGGCGTGGTAATGCGACACACCTGTGCTGCATTAGGAAAGCTTGATATTTAAGGAAGCCTGTCACCATCTGCAAGTGTCGGACTATTACATGCCAACCTGCTTGCTTACCGCTGTGTGCATCATCTCGAGTTCTACTTGCCATTTACGGTTGTATTCTTTGTTATCACATTGTTGTGCTAGTATTTTTGTTGGACTTTGCTATCATTTAGTTTAGCCTTTTTCCGGCCCTTGTGCCTTCTCCTTAGTTTACTCGCCGACTAGGTTCGTGCCATTTTTATTTTGTATTTTGTCTCGCGTGTTCTGGCGTGCTCCCTTAGTTCTTGCTTTGTAATAAATACGACAAACTTCCACCTCTGTGTTGGATCCATGCTTAACGGCTTGCCGTATCATAACAATATTATTATATATATTTAAATCAATGGCAACATTTTATGCGCTTCTAATAACATATTTCAGTAAAAGAGAACAATTGTGGCTTATTAGAGCCTACAAGTCTGTAAGTCCGAGGTTTCCTTTAATTTCAGCAACTTGGTAGCTAAAAAGCACGGGCCGGTACCTATCGATCTCAGAGCCTGATTTTTTTTTGTTAATTGCGGACTTATAGTTTCTGTGGAAGGCAGCCTTGAGCCTGTTGAAGCACACTAATCCTTTTTTTTATATCAGTCTTCAAATAATAACAACAAAAAAACAATACATAAAGTCCATATTAAGTGATTAAACAAAAACTCTTCAGAGCAATATATTTAATTAGCATTGAACTTGTCTCTTTTTTTGTGCTTAAGATAATATGTATTAAATAAAACACACACACATCACAGTGGCTGCTTTTTGCTTTAGTGGCACAAAATGATAATAAATTGAGGTTCCACTAACCATAAAAAATGTTTGGTCACCTACAAATAGGTGTTGGGCCACCTGAGGACCAGTGATTTCTCACCATTGCAACACAATTGGGTAAATTCTCCGCTAAAATCTAAAGTGTTCCTTTGTTTTTGGCTGTCGTACAGCTTGCTGATTTTGGCTGTCACTGAAATCGGAGCCCTAAATATGACTATAACTACATTATTTGACAGCCCTAATACTGAGTATAATTGATCCATTCCTCCATTTTCAACACCACTTATTCTTTCAGAGTCATGGGGGGCTGCAGCCTATCCCAGCTGACCTTGGGAGAAAGGCGGACTACACACTAACTTGTTGCTAGTCAGTTGTACAGCACACACAAAGACAGACAACCATTCGCACCCACAATCAGACCGCCGCTGAGAGGGAATTCACGCCACGTCACCTGCATTGAAGTCAAGTGAATGCATCATTACGCCATTAGTGACTTCATATACTAGATATTCGGTATATTTTAATTATTTTTTAAATACTCATTCAATTTACATACAAATGGTATCAAACTTTGACATACTCAAAGACGATATTGGTAATATAGGTTAGATATTGCCAAGTACTGTAATAACGGGTCTGAGAAGGGAACCGTGAGGCACCCCACAAATTCTACCTGGAATTTGTGATTAATGGTGTAAAATGTATTCCAGAAAAATATGTAGTTTTATCACAAACAATACTGGGAACACTGAACAATGCTATAATAAGGAGAACAACATAACATATGCTTGGGGACAGCAAATCGAGTTTGTGGATTATCAGGATGCTCCTTCAACATTTATAAGAAAACTAGTCATAAAAATTTCAAGTTTAATATCTGGTCGGTAACTCAATAGCTAAGTGGCAAGATAACTATATTTTCCTATATTGACTGTGACAATATAATTTGTTTATTCTGTGCAGTCTCCATTACGATGCGAACAGTTTTAAAAACGTCGCCTGTCCAATGATTTATCAGGAGTACTAACATCACTCTTACACTTCCCGTCTTTCTTTTCTCTTGTTTTTCCATAAATTGTCAAGGAGATGTCAGTGTAAGCCAACTCCCGGTCTTGGAAATGATCATGTTTGTGCTGGCTCAGACACAGTCCAGAAGATATTAGCTGTGTAGGAAGTGTGCTGAATATTCTGGGCCCTGCCATTCCGGGCCAAGAAAGACAGTTGGTGCAAACCTCAGACTGCCGCTCACATGCCATTTCTCAAAATGTCAGTGCTTTTGCGGACGCACTGTGCACCGTTGTGTGCTGCAGGACAAAGTTGGCTATCCCGCTTGCTGAGTCATTGCAGTAATTAAATGTGACTGGGCCCTGCAAGGTCAACTTTAGATGCCTTAACGCAGTCCAAAGGAAAGTTATAGTCTCATTAGTGGGAGGTAGGCTTAGCAATTTTTTTCCAGTTTATTTTCTTTATTCGCACCTTTTTGGTCAGTTGGTGACCCAGTTTTCTTTGACAGCAGTTGTTAGATGAATCTATTAATCCACATTGGTGAGGTCTCAATGCCACATCATTCATATGTGCTGCAAATGAGCCCTAAAATGGACTTGACTGGTATTCTAATGGTTTCGTGTAGTTCCGTTAACTGGCTACTGCGGCTAATGAGCCAAAGAACACAGCACAATGAGGGCAATTTGTAGCATTGAGTTCACCTGTTTTAGCGTTTATTTTGTGTAGGCTTCGAAAATGATATAGTGTTACAGACTGAACCCTTGCATGATAGTGGGAAAAGAGGAGAGAATAAATCACACAGTCACATTAAAATAATTCTTCTTAGTCCTGTGAGGTCATTAAAACAGCAAACCTTTTCTCACAAAATCCTTTTTTGGCTGCATGTTGAGCTAAAAACATTTCCTCACATCAGTGTCTCTTGCCATTGGTTCACGAAACTGGGAAAGTCACGCTGCAAGGCTTCTCTCAGTGCCAAAAAAACTAAACATCAGTAAGGGGTGCTTGTTTTTTATTATTATTGATGATTTACATGAAAATGGTGGGAATGGCTTGAGTTACTGGGAATTATGAACACACTATAATACATCATAAACATGAAACATGTCCCCCCATTTCACATGCAATATCTCTATTACCGTATTGGCCCGAATATAAGACGGTGTTTTTTGCATTGAAATAAGCCTGAAAAAGAGGGGGTCGTCTTATATTCGCGGTCTAGACAGTATACCCATTCACGACGCTAGATGGCGCCAGATATCATTGAAGGGATGTTCTGTCATAACAGATCTCAGCTACTCTCCCCATTCACGACGCTAGATGGAGCCAGATATCATTGAAGCGATGTTCTGTCATGATAGATCTCAGCTACTCTCCTTATTTTATTGCAATGTTTTTCCTTATTCAGATTTGTTTCAAGACTACAGTTACAGTTAGACTTCACTTTGATGGTTAATGCAATTATTGCAATTTTGTTGTTTTATCACAATAGATTGGCTTATTTACATTTCAAAAACCAGAAGCCATTCATTTACGAATGTGATTGCGCTTTAGTTTACATATTTTAATGTTCAGATATTAAGATTTGAATGAGGCAAAATAACATGCTTTTTCTCTCAAATATATTGTTATAATCATTTGCTTCGGATGTACTGTAATTATTTTCTGTATAAAAATTAATTTGGTGATCAAAAAGTCTTTTTTCAAACTTGAGTCTTGAAAACATTGTCTTATATTCGGGTCAATATGGTATGTTGCAGTGTTAGGAGTGAATGGGTGTCGATCCTGCGAATTGTTGGAAACTAGTCCAAAGTCTGCTGGGATAGTCCCTGGTGCACACAAGCAGTATAGAAAATGAATGAATAGATGATGGATTGTCATTGCTTACTGAGTGAAGTTTGAATATTTCATGTCATTAACATTTGTAAAATTTACTGTTTAGCACAACAGATTCATTTTTAAGGATGAACACAATCAAATGATGAAATAAATAATGTTCTGTTCCCCCATTGTGTGCTATCTGACTTGCCAGATCTCTAGACAGATGACGGCCCCTAAACGTGTGTTCTTGGCTTGGAGTGGCAGATCTCCTCCTCCACGTTCTCAGCGCGCTTGAGAGATATGAGATTAGACAGCTGCAAGTCACACTCATTGTCCTTCGTTAACAAGTGTAATTTGTGCCTCATTCTGTCGTGCGGCTCTTCCAAGAGCACCCAAATTCATTCTGGCTCTCTGTGGAGGTTGGAAGAATCACCACACTGGCATCCTTACTCATACCATCTGTGATGAAGAGCACAGTGAGCTGATACACACGTAAATACTCCAATATAAAGAGTGAAAAGCTCTACCGGCAATAACATACAATGGATATCCTTAGGCAAGCACACATACTTTGTACATACAATACATACACCTGCTGTCGTCAGTATGATGCCCATTGTCATTCCAAGATCCATTCACTAATCACAACTGCATTAAATGAGATGATGCTATTCCCTCATGAACTCGAAACGGTAAATTTGCACACAATTGTCGAGATTGGATTAGAAAAAACGATTCAGAATCACGACATCTCCTTACTGTACTGTACTGTATATAAGCTCTACAGTAGACAGACTGCCAAATTTAAAATCGGCAAATTTAAAATAGTTTTGCTAAATCAGCTGATTTTCTCTTTTCTGCCTTTTAAACTATTCAATCGGCTCCTCTGATTCCCTCCTGCACACTTCAATGGCCTTTGTCATTCAGGGCGCTGTACGTAAACTGCTCCATCCAAATTCCAGCCACAACAATGCACACGAAATGTGGAAATGGCTGTTGGAAAGTGTTTGGAAAAGACTTCAAGGTGATCTTAAAACAAGTGGGTATCTCAGCAATCGTTGAATAATAATTTCCTATTTCATTTTTCAACTCCTAAGAGTTACAGGTGGGATAGAATAAATATCAGTAATCTAATATTGAAAGGAAAATTTTACCAGAAAATTTTGGCCACATTCCAAATTTTACAATGTCATTGACATTCAAATTACCGCAAAGTTCTTGTACTCTTGAAATACTTGCCGGTGTACTGCTTCCTGAGTAACTTTCTCCATAAACATTACGGATTTCTTTTATGCCAGATCATGTAAAAATAAACATTTGACTAGACGTAGAGCTTGATGTGTTGCAGTCTTTGATTTCACCAGAGGTCGGTAAAGGAGCCAAAAAGTTTACTTGAGTAAGAATAAAAAGTATTTGGTGAAGAGAACACTCACGTCATAAGTAATTGCTTAAAGTGCTTTTTTTTTTTTTTTTTTTAAACAATAGTATATGTTTCTGTTATCACAATATCATCTGTTATACTGTATTATAATAATTTACTACATGACCATAGTGGACCAAAAAATACACAATCATTGCATTTTGTTTACAACAATCTATACACAAGTTTCCTGAGCGAAATATGGGCGGCACCATCTTGGACAGTGTCTGCCTCGAACTTCCGGTTCAGAAAAAAACAACATGAATTACGGTTGAAGTAAGCAGTGTTTTGACAAAAGTTAAAAGTGCAAAATTAAAGCAGAGGAACTCACAGAATCTCCATAAATGGATTCAGCACGATGTAGATGAGATTGTATGACTGTTCTTATCACTTCGTTGATCATTCGTGGACAAAATTATAACAACCTGTTATAACCTGTCACCCTGTCTTGACGTGAGGTATAGATTGATACGCCGGCCACCTGAGTGACAAAAATGAGATGAAATTACACAATATATTACATTTGCCGAAAACAGAGGGGCTGACACGTATTTTGTTGTTACAAGGAAATACTACAAGGTATGTACATACTGTATAAACAAAAATAGTATGTCATTCTTTTTTTATTACAGATAATGATTGCAATAAAAACATTTGGACAACATGACTTCATTTCTTGTTTTATTTAAAGTGATTGGTGCATGTGAAAAACAGGTCAATAAATCACAATTTATATGTTGATTAGAAAAATATTAGCGAAGATTAAGCAAAGACGAATGTGTTATCAGACAGCAGAGCTTAAGGGAGCCAAACTTTCACCCGACATTACAAGGCCCTCGGCGACATTCAGACGGGCTTTCTCCCGCTGTCCTCGGTAATTCCAGCTTCAATAGCGAATCTTAAAGTTGCTGCAGTTAAAAAGTTTGTAGTTGGGTCTGGGGATCGAGCTGACGGTCCGCCACGAGGCAAACCACCCTCTGTCCCAGCCCCTGGCTCTCGGCCGCCCCCGGGAGTCTGCCGTCGATTATCAAAGTAGAACGCACCTAGTCTCGATATATGTCTATCAATGTCAAGTTGTTTTCCCTTGCCTAACAGCGTTTTCCAGCTGTAAACAAACAAAAAACATACACATTGTAACACTTGGAATTATGCGGTGCCATCTAACACGTACTGATTAGCAGCAGGCAAGCATCAGTAGTTGCAGGAAAACTTATTAAACTTCATAATTACAATCATCATCATATACATATTATACATTATATATATGATATACTGTATATATATAAAATATAATATCAATAGCACAGGCAACGAGTCGTTTCATGGGTCAGATTTTAGGTTTCATATTTTTGAAGAACATTCCTTCCATAACACAGCAGCAGCATGACTACACGAACGCCCGGGACCCGCAATACATGTACAGCCTGCAGTTTAGACGTCTCCGTCCATTGTTACCAGCACCCATGGTTTGTGGTACGGAGCATTGAGGGACTGGCTTGGTTCTACATCCGCGTTCATGAAGACAAAATTCCTGTGTTTCGTACACACATCCAACTTTGTGGCTGTGCAGGTACTGGAATGTCTCAGATCGTTCTGATTACGTTTCCATCCACTACCATAGAGTCAATAAAGTACGATAATATTTTACTTGTGGTCACCCTCGGCCACTTCTTTATGTTGTCTTCCCATGTCGAGATGGCAAAAGGATGTGTTATTTACAAATTGTGTTTTTTCAGGGTTTTTAGTGAGTGATGCCACTCCATGGCCATTGAAGTCAATGGTAAAAAAAAATGAAAACCGAAGTTGTAGGCAGACATAAGGAAGTAAAGCGGAAGTACCTTGGAAACTTGTCTATAGAAATGAAACCACCCCTCAGTCCAAAGAGAATGAGTGCCCTTTAGTGGGGAAAACATATTTCCTCCACTAAAATTAAAACAATCCTGTTTTTCGTGGTCGATTGGTGCCAAATATAAACTAGGAGAGAGGATGAAAGCCATGCTTTCAAGTAATGTTAACGGCAGCTGTCTTTGTCAAATAATTTTATGTTTTCACGGTGCTTTAAACATGTTACGTGAGTCAACAGGCCACCGTTATCATAAGACTTCCAACTGCAAGCTTGTGTATGGTCATGTGACTGCATTGTTACTGACTGATTGGTATACTGACTGATTGGTATAGTGGAGTCTTGAGAACATTGTTGCAACATTTCATTGGTTAAACTGGTCGAGCCACTGTGGACATTTGTGGCAAAAATAAAGTAAAATATATCAATTAAATAGTGAAAATGTAACGACTCTAGTGTAGCCCAAAGTAGCGGAGTAAAAGCATTTCTTCTTCACAAAACTACTCAGGTAGTAGAAGTACGTTTTTCACAAAAAGTTACTCAAGTAAATGTAACTGCAGAGTAAATGTGTAGCCACCTCTGGATCTAATCCATGATCTACAACAGCGTGATTTGTCGTCATATGCATATCAGAGCTAAGAAAATCCCGAGAGTCATGTTTCTACTACTTCAGGACTCGTTCTCAGTGGAAAATTATGATTTATGGTCCCTTTATATGCTAGAATGAGCATAAATATTAGCATTGTGACCTTTGTGTCCTCCAAACTCGGTGGAAGCAATCACGGCTCAATTTAATGATGATTTAAATTGTCCCAAAGAGCTGCCGACCCATGGATGGTGTCACTTTAAGTCGTGTAAGTTGTAGGATGTACCAGAGGGCTTTAATGAAATATGCAAATAGGTCGGTAAAGTAGAGTGTTACAATTAACCTTAAGATTTTAAAACATAAACTCGCTTCTTTTATATTTTGGTGACAAAGAGGGTTTAAAGAATGAGAATAACTCTCATTATAAGGTGTAACTTGTACAAAAATGCAACTGTAGCAATACTACATTCTCCGACGACTTGATTTGATTTCCTTTTTTATACACTATGTGCAAGTAAAGTCTAAGTTTTTTTATTTTCATCCCTGTGTTTGTGCTTTTGACAGATTTCATCATGTCTTGCACACAATGGTTTAAATAAATTATGGGGCAGAAAAAAATAGACAAAGGATGAATGCAGCCGTTACTCAGTCGCCAATGGTGAAACAAAAAGTCCACCAAAAACATAACAGCAATATTTTCCTTTGAAGTCCTTGAATCTAATTATTTTTACATAAACCAAGTAGCATGTACAATATTTTTAATAACACTTTTCGCTTTTATCCCTCTCTAAAGTTATTTAGTTGTGCTAGTTGTTTCATTCACTTGAATAAGTTGCCTTTTTTTCCGTTAAATTTTAAACCACCGTGTGCCACAGGTTTAGTAAATTAGTAACAATAATAATAATAACAGTGATGATTATATACACGTAATTTTGATTTTATTTTATTTTTTTTACATGCACCATTCTAAAATCTCAAGTCCAGGCTCCAGCCTTTTGTTGTGTTAGTATGTTCTTCCCTTGCCTGTGTTTGTTTTCTACAGATTGGCTCTCACATCCCAGGAACATGCATGTGACGTTGATTGAACACTGCCCGTAGGTGTGCATGTGAGTGTGAATAGTTATTTATCTGTTTGTGTGATGTGATTGGTTAGCAACCAGTTCAGGCAGTACCTTGCCGCTTCCTTCCTAAAGTCATATGCGATAGACATGAGGCCCCTTTTGACCATGAGGATAAGCAGTGTATGGATGGAAGGATTGTTTTTTCAATTTATAGAGACAGGCCTGTACTGTTTCTTGCATTTCGGAAGAAACTTGCACACCAGTAATAACAATTATTACAATATCCTTCTTTTTTTTTTTGAATACACGAGGACATACAATACTGTATGTCTTTTCTTGGTATGAATGAAAAGTGTTACATTGTCACGACAGGTCAAAACAACAATTCTGTGGCATACGCCACTAGTCTGTCTTTGCCTTTTTATCCCCCACATTCTTTAAACTTTTCATCTTCACTCTGGCTTCTCTTTACCCCCTTTCTGGGCGTTTGAACACTTCGCTTGCCATTTAGGCCATAGAAATATGACATCTTGTGCTCTAATGATTTGAAGACTATAAGTGGAAATGCCCTTCATGAATCATGAAAATGCATTTTTCCATTTCCATTAGAGAGGAGACGACATGCTCCTAAGGAGATTTACACCATCATTGCTTTTTCATCCTCACTCCCTCTTTTTCCTCCATAGCATCTCTGACATAGAGCCTTGACGACTGCACCCGTGCCCTAAAATGCACCTTCCTATTCTGCTCATTTACACTTTGAATAGCACTTTTGCGTGTTAAATTTAGCCACACATGAGAGAAAGAGTAGAATGTCACAAGGCTGGTACTTTTATGTGGTCAATTTCCAATTCCATCCATTAACCATCATTTTACTTCACTTGGCAAAATAACTTCCGTGGTTGAATTAATCAAAGATTACTTTGTAGGACTTAAATTTGTGCAGTTGCATTCCTGAATGTAGACACACTAGACTGTAGCAATTACGCCACTCGTCTTTGAAATACAACACCCAATCCTTGGAGCAAAACACAAGGTTTTTATTTTTTGGTCCTTTGAATGACTACGTTCGGAATTTATATGTAAAAAGAATTATAGGCGTGATGGTACTGCAGCTAGTGTTTTTTTTTTTGTTGTGTTTTAGTATAAAATGCCCTAAAACTATTTATAATTGTTTACTCCAATATTCACCCCCCCACAAACACCCTCAAAAAACATCCGTGGTTTATCAGGAATCAATTCGAACACTTACCCGGTAAATAATTTTATAAACATGGAATAGTCTTGCAAAACCAGTCAATGGCACATAGCAAAAATAAGGATAACAATAAAGCCACATAACAAAAATGACCATTCATCGATTTTCAGCCCTGTTCACCTCCAACAATATCCACTTTTACAGTATACTTTCTCCTGTTCTTTTCGGCTTGTCCACTTAGGGGTCGCAACAACATTCTTTTCCATGTCTTCTGGCCTTATTTTTCTAGTGTGACAGGTAGAGTCCAGCTTTACCCTCCTCACTTTCTTAGGGTGCTGGAACAGTGGCCCTTTAGGAGCCTGGGGAGACTATATAAATAGGAGAGAAAGCCCTGTGGCCTTTCCCTTTGCCTCAAAACCTGACTTGGAGTGTTTGGTGATCACTGATCAGACCTGTTAGCTACTGGAAACCCAATACACTGGTAGAAGTGTGGAGTTTTGTTTACATATACTGCCTGCCTGATATTTGGTGTGTTTGAGCTTTAAAGCTCTGGTTGCTGCCTTGAAGTGCACTGTGTTTTTTTAATTTTATTTTTTATTTATTTGTAATGGTTTTAGCTTCCCGTTACCCTGTTAGTCTCCGGTACTACCTGGCAAACCTGTTTTTTTTTTTTTTTTTTCAAATGGAGGAGTCAAAGATAGTCTATTATTTATCACTGTTTTTACCACTGTTAATAAAAATAATTTCTATTTATTTATTTGAACCATGTGCAATAGTGTGAGGGTTTTTGACATATGGTTTGTTTTATTTGAATTCACTATACATTTACCTATCATTTGATTATTTGGTTTTGAATGATTTGCTTGTGTGCTGTGCAGGGGTGAAATTGGGTCGGAACGGTCCGGTATGCCGTTCCGGTATAAAATTCGGGGGCGGAACGGTGCTTTGATCCCAAAAATATGACGGCAGCTGTCAAACCTCCATGTTAAAAAAAAACTGCAAGGCTGCCACACACGTATCTCCGAGAAAGATACAATCTACTAATGTCAGATTTACAGTACATACACAAGTGTTAACAACAAGCCTAATAAAATGTTTGTTTAGTGTCACCTGTTTCCACCAATACTGTTATTTATTTATTCCACAGAGTTCTCCCAGTGTGTGTGTCTGAGTCCAACGAGAGTCGACTGGCGTCAATGTGCGCAAGTGTGCAGCAAACCACTTTGGCTGGACATTCAATTGGCTGAAATACTGACATGTGATCAGCATGGATAGTTAGCTCTGATTGGTTCAAATGCTCCTGGGACATCAACAAAAGACAAAAAAGAACAAGCTTGTTGAATTAATGCCATAAAAAAGGGCAATGCAACAGAAAACCGATTAGATCTTTAACTCATTTGCTCCCAAAAACGTATAAATACATTCTATTTTTAATTGTTTCAGTGTCCCAAAAACATATTTATACGTCTTTTACATTTTTGGGGGTTTTTGACAAGAGGCATCTCTAGGTTCTGTTGCACCTAAACTGCAATGCACAATGCTCAAAAGTTATTTTACAGCAATAAAACTGGCCACTGGAGGGCAGTAGCGCATTTTGTACGAACTCATCTCGGGCCAAGAAAGGAAGTGAAGAAAAATAGTCAGGAAACGGAAGTTGGAGGGATCTTGTAAAGACGCGTGAGAATTTGAGAAAAATGTGGAGAATGATCAGAGAAAAAATTTGCGTTACTCCTGAGCCCGAGGTTGAAACCAACGATGAAGATGATGAAGATGATGAAAAAAGTGAGACCGATCTTGATCCGGACTCATCAGATTACTGGGAGCCACCTCATTCAACCGGGAGCAGCCTAAAGCCTTCCTCGTTGTTATGTGCGCAAATAGTTCAACAGTTCAATAGTTTAGGTATGTGTAAAAAAATGGTTACTTTGCAATCAAAAGCTCTATTTGTCTTGTTGTTTATGTTATTTTGTAGAACAAAAACATTATTCAGATGTTTGGGATGTCACAAAAGCGAATAACACCTGTGTTTAAGTCAAAGTTATGTTTGAAATGCATGCTTTTACAAAAAGCTCAATTTCTCTGTTTTTTCATCAGAACTTGGAAAATTGCTGAAACTAAGCTATTTTCTAATGCTGATTTCTAAAGAATGGAAAAAGATATGAACTAACTTTTTTTTCTGCTGAAAGAAGAAAGTCTAATCTTTCTTTCGGTGGGTTTCATGTTTATATAGCAATAGAACAGAATTTTCTGTGGGCCTTGCAAAATCAGTCAAAATCCAGTAAAACGGCTAGGAGCGAAGGGCCTTGCTGGGAGTGAATGAGTTAAGAAATAGGAGAAAGTTGAACAGGCTAATTTTATTTTATTTGCTTTGATTGTAGGGTCAGAACATCTTCCATGTTAACCCTATAATTTCTGACACCAAAACACGCTTGATGTGGTCCTTTAATATAATTAATTTTTTAACACCTTAAAAAAATAATTTGTATGTATGCTCTCTAATTTGTATCATACATGATACATTAAGCATTACATGCAGTTCTCATGGTAAAACAAATATAACTAAATTGAGATTGAGGAAAATAAGGTTTTTTTTCTTTTTCTTTTTTTTTTTCTTTTATTTATTTATTTATTTATTTATTTATTTTTACTGCAATGAAGTCCAGAAAAGCGTGTTTCAAATGTGATACATTTGGCAATCTAGTTAATGTGAACTTTGGACATATTTTTGTTCATTTACCTATGTTAGGCTACTTATTTATTTCCTTTCAATATAAAGAAGTCAATGTTTGCGTTATCTTCAAAATACACTTCATTCAACTGTGCATAATGTAATCTGTACTTTACTTACTTTTGTTAATGTATGTTACTTTTTTTTTTTTTAACAATATATAAGTCAATGTTTACATTACCTTCATTTTTAATGTACAGCCTATGTTCTTAAGTAGTAAAAATTGACTGCACTGAATTAATGAAATTATTTTATATCTATATTTATTATATACATCAGTCTGGATGCCTTTTTCTGGAGAACATGAAGTGACTCTAGGATTCCCTCATCCTTTCAAACAAGGGTGGCATTGTCTTTTAGAACCTTGTAGCTAAACTTCCTTTAAGCCACAATAGTAACAAAACATTTTTAATGTAATATTTCAAAAATTATTTCATACAAAATTAGAAATCCATCCATCATCCACCGTTTAATCCGGGGATATTTCCATAACATTTTTTGTTGTAATTTTACTATTTGTTTGGCTCTGAACAATTGTATTGTGTTTAACAAAATTAGAAGTGACAGAAGCATTTATATTTGGTGTCCGGTTCAAAGAGCATCTCAGGTAATGCATTGCCTCAAAAGATGACCAAAAAAAAAAAGTCGCTTTCTTCTTTGGCCAGGAAATAAGAAGGGTTCAACTGGAAGTGTTCAACAGCTGGTCAGGGAGATCCATAAACAGATGATGGTGAGCCTGATTGGAACGACGCGCTGTGCTACGTGCGGCTAAAGTTTCAACCTTCTGCCGCAGAGTGTAAATCATACAGCACAAGGTAACACAAGCCAGATGTTTATACACCATTCAGCCTTTATGTGCTTGTGTCTACGTGAGCTTGTGTGCACTGTCAATGAGGTTAAAAAGCATCTTCAAAATGCCAATGTATACATTGATGTAAGCAATGCATTATACATTGAACCAGTGTCACTTTTGATTGACACTGTCAGAGAGGCATATATTTACCAGTAATGTATATATTATGGTTGTACCTTGCAGTTGCACATACATGCATTTGATCCTTCTGAAAGCATGTTTTTACCAAATGTCACTATGAAAGACGAACAAACTATTTGTGAATCTTAGCAATTGCTCCCATATTAGATGCTTTGCATTTTTGTGGCACAGATAAGCAGCAAAGGACTTTTTATATATTTTATGAAACATAAGCGAAAAGCACATACAATTTCTTTGACACATTTAATTATTGTAATAGGAAAAGCGGCATGGAAAATGAATGAATGAATGTACAGTGGTATTTCCGGATGGAGAATATGTTTGTCAAAGCAGTAAGAATTTAAAAATAAATCAAGTGAATTTAATTAATTTAGTCTGGTAAAGGAGCGTTATAGGGAAGATTTGCTAAGAGTTATGCTCAAGATCACACTATCTGCGACCAAAAAGAGGCAGATACCAGAATGTTCCGATTTTGTTGCCAAAACAAGGTTAGTTACTTATTTACTAGTTTTCAAAGGTTGACCTACTTTTTACCCCCTGTCCTGTGATTTTTCAAGAAAAATAGTAAAGATTCGTTATTTGTCTGGTATAAGTCAAAGCTAACTGTTTATTATTTAGATTTTGATGAGGGTCAGGCCACATTTTAATTTTCAAGAAAATTCAAAGCACTTAGAGACATTTACCTTCCAATGTAGTTAAACGTATATTTGTGAAGTACATCTGAAGTTGGCCAATGGTTAACGTAATTTTTGGACTATAAGCCGCTACTTTTTTTTTTTTTTTTTTTTTTTAGTCCAGTGTGGCTTATTTGGGGTTAATAGGCAACACTTTATTTGACAGCGGCATCATAAGACTGTCAAAAGACCGTCATAAGTATGACATGACACTATTATGCGCATTACTGAATGCTTATGACAGATGTCACTAAGTGTCATCTGTTAAATTATGTCACTAACTCCATTCATCTCAAGCTCTGATCTTTTACATCCATTCAAAAGGGAGGTAATTTGCTGGATAACACTAAATGACATGTCATGTCACAATTAAGATTGTATAGTGACAGCCTTATGGCGCCACTGTCAAATAATGTGTAACCAAATACCATAACTACATGTAGCAATTAATGAAACAACTGGAACAGAAACAGAAGAATTAATTAGCACAGAACATAAATTTTGATTGTTATTTACATCTGTAGGGCTGCAACGCATGCTTGGAGGCATGTTAGACAACATCAGTGTTGACAGCAGGTGGCATCAGAGGTTGATGTCTCCCTCAAGGGAGTAGTGATGACAAAATGAAGCTTCTTGAAGCAATGAAGCTTTGTAGCAATTGGTTTAAAGCTTCATAGCGGTTCATTTGGTCTGACAGTCGTATGATGCCGCTGTCAAATCAAGTGATATCTTTTGGTGTAAATATCCCATAACCCACAAGGACAGCTGCGGATTATAGTCAGGCGTGGCTTATAGAGCGAAAATTACGGTATATAAATTTAAAAAAAAAAAAAAACTCTTAAATGGTAACCTGTCTCACCATATTAATTTTTCTATGTATCCGTTACGAATATATTCCACATATCAATTTGGGAAAGCCAATTGAGACCTGTTTCATTGGATGAACTCTCAAAAAAATATCCGGTTACTGATTGGATGATGGCTCTTCTCGTCCCACTAGGGAGAACATCGTGTCCCATCAAAAAAAAAAAAAAGCTTTGAGTGACGTTGGCTCCTGTTTTAATGACGAAATTAAGTGTATTTCTGACAAAACTCGGAAACTTGAAATTTCGACAAAAAACGCTTTGCATTCCGCCATAGTATTCAAGCAGATATTTGCTTCCTGGTCACATCTGCAGCTCAGGCCTTTTTCTCCTGATTGGCTCAAATATCAGATGACCGCCGAAGTGGTTGGACAGTTGAGGTTTGGGAGACGGTACTGTATAATGAATCAGCTAGTACAGTCTTGCTTGCAAGGCTATGTGAGTGGTAAAAGCAATTTTAGGATTAAGTCTGGGTCCTAATTGAAGCCACTTGAATCTGTTGGTGGTTTACAAATTAACTATTGTTGGTTTTCTCCAACAGGGTAGAGAGTTCTTATGTCACAAAAATAGATGAATGTGTACATTCACAATTAAAAGATATCTAAAAGAAGAACAATAAGTAGGATATAACAAGCAGATTAAGAAGTCTTTTGTGAGGCATTTGTTTTGTCTGAATTGTGAACTGTGCGCAAGGTAGTTAGATGCATTAAGGCAGACACACATTGTGCACAAGAGCATTGTCCTTACTTTGACAAATGCGCCACTTTCTCGGCTTTAACAGGACTTTTATTGAACCCTAATGGGTGGAGACAGACTCTGTATTGGACACTATCATGGGTAGCAAGAGGACTAAATGAATATTGAAGGCGAGAGCCGAAGACAACATCACTGATAGAAGTTATTTCAAAGCTGACAGGACAAAGCCACTGGAGGGAAAACAGACAACTGACAAGACTTCAGCCGGCTGAGCGCACCAACTGCTGCACACTGGACTATAACTTGAGCACAAATCGATCATAAATCAGACTTTGCAAACTTCTTGAGGAGTTAGTTGCTAATAGTCCCCTCTGAAATCACAAGAGAGGCGGCACAGTGGCTAACTTGTTGGCACACCTACTTCACAGTTCAAAGATTGTGTGGTTTCAAAACTGGAGTCTGGACTTCCTGTCTAGAGTTTGCATGGATTTTCTTTGTGTATTTCGGTTTCCTCCTACATTCCGAAAACATTAATTAATACGTTGGTTGCCTAATACTAGTGTGTGTGTGCGCTTGAAAGTGAGTGAGTGAGTGAGTGAGTGAGTGAGTGAGTGAGTGAGTGAGTGAGTGAGTGAGTGAGTGAGTGAGTGAGTGAGTGAGTGAGTGAGTGAGTGAGTGAGTGAGTGAGTGAGTGAGTGAGTGAGTGAGTGAGTGAGTCTATCTTTGGTCCTAATCCTTTAACACTCAAAGAGGCATTTCGACCAAGATTCCGCAGAAAAGACAACACTGGGAGCCTCACACACATATTGACATTTGAAATGGTTGGGTCAGCCCGAAAAATTATATATGTCTACATATATATACTGTATGTGTATATGTATATACAAGAAAGCCCGCCCGTTTCATCAGACCATAGGACATGGTTCCAGTAATCCATGTGCTTTGTTGACAAAATCAGCAAAATGTTTGCGGGCTTTCTTGTGTACCGTCTTCAGAAGACGCTTCCTCCTGGGGTGACAGCCATGCACACCAATTTGATGTAGAGTGCGGCGTATGGTCTGAGCACTAACAGGCTGACCCCCCACCTCTTCAATCCCTGCAGCAATGCTGACAGCACTCCTGTAACGAGTCACATGACATTTTGGAGGGAAAATGACAAGCAGTACTCAATTTGGACATTTAGGGATGTACATAGTTTCTAAGGGGTGTACTCACTTTTGTTGCCAGGGGTTTAGATATTAATGGCTATATTTTGAGGGGAAAATAAATGAACTCTATTATATAAGCTGCACACAGACTACTTTTCATTGTGTCAAAGTGTCATTTGTCAGTGTTGTTCCATGAAAAGATATACTTAATTATCCGCCGAAATGCGAGGGGTGTACTCACTTTTGTATACATCATTACACTGTATACATACTACATTACACTGCTACACTACTATACATAATACACTGTATACATCTATTATATCTGTGGTACATATTTGACTAGGAATTTGACAAGGGAATTTAGTCTCATTTTAGTAAATAGAATATATGCAAATATTTTGTGCACTTTTATCCACACAACACTCATGTTATGAAGTCACCAACTATGTAAAGTCATGGTCACACCTCTGAAAGCTTACTCTGAGCACCTTTGAATGGCGCAAGGTTGCGATGGTGCCCATTGGTGCTCTCATTGGTCAATCTCACTCCAGGAACCTATCACGCGGCTTGTTTTAGTGCCGGTGGATACGTACAAAGCCCCTGAGTCATGTCTGCAATGCTGCAAAACATTCCCATGCCTCAACATGAAACAACAAGTACTTCTCATTTGTATTTTGTTGATGAATACCTTTTAAAACCCTGCGATGCACTCAATCCGCAAAATGTGAACCACAAAGGGACAACTATAGTTTGTTTATAAATCTGGTGGGGCTAAGGAACATTCCAGTGTTGATTTTATTTTGAATTTATTTTACTGTAGGAAATTGGTCCAACTTATTTAGACATCCTTGCAATGTTTTCATATGACATAAATGTATTGTTCTTAGATGTTCTTCCCACATGCTAAAATGTATAGGAATTTTTATTAACCACAAAGTCTGTTTTCATATTCTCATTATGAAAGGGTTCATGACTGGTAGTGAAATGTATTGAGTGACATACTATTCCAAATCAATAATGTTTTAGGTACACAAAAAAAGATTGTAGGAATTTAAAATCGGGAAGACAACACCGAGGGCATGCCATTAATAAGCCCTGATGTTTTTAACATGTAGGAAAAAATATTTAATGACTTGTTAGAATGTAGGAATGCAAATCACTGATAGATACAAGATCTATAATGGGCCTATGAAAGTTGTCTCAATCTATGTACAGTGCCTTGCAAAAGTATTCGGCCCCCTTGAACCTTGCAACCTTTCGCCACATTTCAGGCTTCAAACATAAAGATATAAATTTTATTTTTTTTGTCAAGAATCAACAACAAGTGGGACACAATCGTGATGTGGAACGAAATTTATTGGATAATTTAAACTTTTTGAACAAATAAAAAACTGAAAAGTGGGGCGTGCAATGTTATTCGGCCCCCTTGCGTTAATACTTTGTAGCGCCACCTTTTGCTCCAATTACAGCTGCAAGTCGCTTGGGGTATGTTTCTATCAGTTTTGTACATCGAGAGACTGACATTCTTGCCCATTCTTCCTTGCAAAACAGCTCGAGCTCAGTGAGGTTGGATGGAGAGTGTTTGTGAACAGCAGTCTTCAGCTCTTTCCACAGATTCTCGATTGGATTCAGGTCTGGACTTTGACTTGGCCATTCTAACACCTGGATACGTTTATTTTTGAACCATTCCATTGTAGATTTGGCTTTATGTTTTGGATCATTGTCCTGTTGGAAGATAAATCTCCGTCCCAGTCTCAGGTCTTGTGCAGATACCAACAGGTTTTCTTCCAGAATGTTCCTGTATTTGGCTGCATCCGTCTTCCCGTCAATTTTAACCATCTTCCCTGTCCCTGCTGAAGAAAAGCAGGCCCAAACCATGATGCTGCCACCACCATGTTTGACAGTTGGGATGGTGTGTTCAGGGTGATGAGCTGTGTTGCTTTTACGCCAAACATATCGTTTTGCATTGTGGCCAAAAAGTTCAATTTTGGTTTCATCTGACCAGAGCACCTTCTTCCACATGTTTGGTGTGTCTCCCAGGTGGCTTGTGGCAAACTTTAAACGAGACTTTTTATGGATATCTTTGAGAAATGGCTTTCTTCTTGCCACTCTTCCATAAAGGCCAGATTTGTGCAGTGTACGACTGATTGTTGTCCTATGGACAGACTCTCCCACCTCAGCTGTAGATCTCTGCAGTCCATCCAGAGTGATCATGGGCCTCTTGGCTGCATCTCTGATCAGTTTTCTCCTTGTTTGAGAAGAAAGTTTGGAAGGACGGCCGGGTCTTGGTAGATTTGCAGAGGTCTGATGCTCCTTTCATTTCAATATGATGGCTTGCACAGTGCTCCTTGAGATGTTTAAAGCTTGGGAAATCTTTTTGTATCCAAATCCGGCTTTAACCTTTTCCACAACAGTATCTCGGACCTGCCTGGTGTGTTCCTTGGTTTTCATAATGCTCTCTGCACTTTAAACAGAACCCTGAGACTATCACAGAGCAGGTGCATTTATACGGAGACTTGATTACACACAGGTGGATTCTATTTACCATCATCGGTCATTTAGGACAACATTGGATCATTCAGAGATCCTCACTGAACTTCTGGAGTGAGTTTGCTGCACTGAAAGTAAAGGGGCCGAATAATATTGCACGCCCCACTTTTCAGTTTTTTTATTTGTTAAAAAAGTTTAAATTTTCCAATAAATGTTGTTCCACTTCACAATTGTGTCCCACTTGTTGTTGATTCTTGACAAAAAAATTAAATTTCATATCTTTATGTTTGAAGCCTGAAATGTGTCGAAAGGTTGCAAGATTCAAGGGGGCCCAATACTTTTGCAAGGCACTGTAATTAGACTGAGTAGTGAAACCAAAAAGGCTAAAACAAATGTTAAACATTTAAAGCAATTCAGTTACGTGCAGCCATGTAGGATCAATTTTGAACACAACAATTTTTCCAATATTCTTGCACATCACCCAGTATGGAAGCTGTGCATATTTCCAAGCTTCTGTGAATTCATTCTCTTCATCACAGTACTCATCATGTTCCTGCTTGTTCCTTCCTTCTTGATCCCAGTAGCCCATCTGTACTCCACTGCAGGGACTATTCAGACAATCTGCTTGGGTGACACTTAACAGGATGTCCACGTTGACCCCGTGACTTGTCAAAAAGCATCACACCGTCTGAGATGTCACATGAATGAGCACCTGTCAAATATCCCACTGGCGATGATTTTGGGAAACTCTTTTCAGAGCTATCTAGTAAAGGGAATGATGATTTAACAACCCCCTGTCCGTTTTGACTACCCAGAGCACCTGTCAATCACATCACATAGAATCCCTGCTTTGATGTGATGCAAAGTGCAAGCGACACACCAGGCCTCTAAGGGACAAATAGTTTGGTGTGGTACTGAATTAATCATTGTTGACAGGAGCAGACTTCCCTGAGCTGTTTCTGTCACAACGCATCGTTATCCTCACCTACTAATTGCGTGAGTGGGTGTCATTAACTGAAATAAAAATCAAAACAAAACAACAAAAAAACAATGGGCACTAAGGTGTGATTGCAACCATAATTGTTCAGTTTAGGGCAAGGAATTATGTGTATATGTATTTTGATTGATGGCACAATGGGACCTATTATCTGAAACAAATACGGGGGGCAGAATTATTTACCTCATCTGCTTTTTAACTAACACATTTTGCATCTCCAGGTATTTATGTGAAATCATTGCTTCGGGCAGAGAGAAATATTAAAAATAATGGTCAATAAAACAAGACCACATTAGGCCAACATATTTGTCAGCTCCAGAAATAATGGCTCTAAGAAAGCAATAAGTAACCCCAACCCTCTGACAATCACAGAAAAAAATATCAATTTTGATTTAATAATTCTTGTGTGGCAAACCTTTGCAGAAAACATTTTTTTCAGCCTTCGATGATTTGTGCCTTCCATGCTTAACTTCAGCTCACCTTTATCGAACCCCATTATGATAGAAAATGTTTCCCGTTTAATTATAAAGTTACCTTCAAAAATTTGAGTGGGAGGCACCGCGAAGTTAAACTATGCAATGGAAATAAAAATGTACAGATTTAAATCCCTTCCAAATCTGTGGTCTGTATCAGATCCATCTAAAACTTGTTTTGACTGAATGCACAGCATATCAATTTGTGAAATATCCCTTTGCCCATTTTAAGCCCCAGGAAATGTAAGCTCAATGATCATTATCATGTCAACAAGATGGAATTGGTGCATCTGTGGTAAAAGATATATCCTCCAAAGTTTAGCATAACTGGATTATATCCCATTTTTACTGAAAAAATGTGCATTTTCTCATATTAAATAATGTAAAGTGAATTTGTGCCATGGTCATGCAAAACATTTTATTTACTTTATATGAACAGTAATTTTAAGAAACAATTTTAAAAACTACGACTGTCCCACAAATAAAAACTGAAAAACACTACAATAAAGCACAATAAATTTATATAAATAAACTATTCATCCATTTCCATGGTTTGAAACAAATTTGATGGAAAGTTATTGCCACTCTTAGCCTTTAGATTTGTAGATAACTTAGTTGATATTTTACCTTGTTGCACAACCTTTTTTAGAAAACATTTATGTTAACATTCAAGCTGAACAACTTTTAGAGGTCTTGACATTGAAAGTTCCACAGTATAATTCCACTGATTTAAAATCTTCATTGAAGGCAAAAGAAAATTAATGGCCAAATCCTACGCTTATATAAAAAAACAAATCACCTCTTTTGTGAAGATAAACAAGAAGCATATCCTGCAGCCATGTTTGCTTTTAAGACAGCACAAAAGTCAAAGAAACACTTACTGTACTTTTGTAATTTTACTGAGCATCTTTTGATTTCTACGTGGGTGTCAGCCTCCTGACTTCATGCTGTTTGCATTAGACGCCACACATTTGGAAAAAACGCAGTGAATCTCAAAATGAAAGGTAATATCTGCTGACCTTTTCGACGGGACCTATCTACATTATTCAAGCGAGACGCACCGACCACATTTGATGCGAAATCGGCTAAACGACGCACTTAGTCATCTTTTATTCATGCAGCTGCTCCCTAAGCTGCTGCTACCAAAGACAAATGTTGCAAGGTGTTTGTGGGTACACTGATATGAATGTGCACTTTGAAATAATAGTCATAATGCCGCTAATAACAAAAGCATGAATTGTATTTCAAAGTCCTATCAGCAGTTAATGGTTTTGGAGGTTTTATAGGACTGCTTTGGTAAATGCACTCTATTTGTTTTGAGCTGTTAAATTAAACGGAGCACTTTTCAGCCTCACAGACAAGCATCATTTTCACACCACGTAAAATTTGGACTTTTTTACATACACCTGTCTTGTTTATCTGGATGGCCATGCCGAATGATGATGATGCTGCCCAGTGATGGTGGAAAAGCAAAAGGGGAGTTTTATAACAGCTTTGTGGTCGTTTATATTTTGATGTTTTTCCTGTTTGTGAAAAAAGATTTGAGGGGACAGACAGAGAGAACAAAGAAAGTATACTGTAGATACACAGCACAGCAGAACATATTATAAGAGTCATTATATGACGTGAGGAGACACCCTGTGTGGAAGGATACAATAATTAGGCTGGGAACAAGACAGGAAAGCGGTGGTGAGTAAAGAAGTTTACTGATGTCTATTGGATGTATTTTGTCTAACAAACTATAAGAACAAATCAGGGACTTGATGAAAAGCTGTGTCATTGTAAATAGTCCTGGAACAAGAAACTAAACCCTGTAGTGTGTCTATGGAAAATTATTAGTTTAGTAAATATTATCACACATGCAGGGAAGTCATCTGGTGTATGGTGTTGCTGTTTGTGGAAGGACTCACTAGGCGAAGCCACCTGCAAGGAAAGGCATCCTAGTGCGCATATCATGGTGTAGCCACCCACAACCAGGTCCAGCAGTCCCTCCCAACTGAACGCTGTTGTCTCTGTGTTGTTGATTTTAATTCTTTATTATTTTTAATCCATTACTTTGTAATGTTCATAGCAATCAGTTACCAGACATAGGAGGGACAAAAGTTTGGATTTTGAGTTCCATAAAAAGTTGTCAAAATCCAATTATTCATTCATTCATTTTCCATACCCTTTATCCTCACAAGGGTCGTGGGCATGCTGGAGCCTATCCCAGCTAACAACTTCACTGTTAACTGGTCGCCAGTCAGTTTCAGAGCACATACAGAGACTGTCAACCATTTGCACCCTCTCACACCGGTTTTAAGCAGGAATTTTATCCACGCTTCCTGCACCGAAGTCAGGCAAATATATCACGACACCATTGGTGACCAAATCTGATTAAGTAGAGTACATGACCTAAAATATTATACAGTAGGGTATATTGATGCGTATTGTTGTATGATGAAACCATCATGTCTTTTTCGTGTCATGACAGTTTAATGATTTTCATCTCAGTTGCTCTCTTCAGTTCTCCCAGGGTTTTGGCACATGTAACCCCTACTCCTATGCCTCCTGTCAGTCACCAGCTATGACCCATCCATCATCCGGCGTATAATTACTCCTTACAGCTTCCTCGTCCTTTCTCACTGTGGCTTATAAAGACTGGTTCAGCTGCACATGCTCAGATGATCTGTAGAAGTTATTAGAGCTGGACGTGGGTAAGGCGACCTTCCAGAGGGCATTTTTTTTAAATCTTTTTTTTTCTTTTCTTTTTTTAAAGTTTTAAGTAAAGGCGTCCAACTGTGGGTGGTGCTGTATTTTATTTCTAGCAGGACAAAAACGTGAGATATCAACAGAGTGCAAGACAGAGGGGTGTTTAAGAAAAGGGACAGAAAAAAAAACTCTTTGAGCTAGGTGTCTGTCTTACATGAAGAGCAGCATGCTGAGACCATATGCTGGTCCAGGTGGACTTGGTATCCAAGCAACTGTGTCAAAGCAATGGAGGCATTGGCAATTGAATCCAGGGGACTTAACAAAGTAGGAACAATGCAGCTGTCATTCGGCAGCAAGTAAGATCACCTGCTCAGATTCCTCTTCCAACATCTCCACAGGGAGCTCATTCTGTCGGGGTTTCGTACAGGAAAGAGTGATGCCAAGTCTACGGTGACTATCATCACAACATTTCTCGGCAAATTCAGCATTGACCAAGTATGTCTTCTTTTTTCGAGCTTAGGATTGAGGTGTCCAATCTACGGCCCGCCGGGCACAGTTCAGTTTTTATTTGCCTTCAGCAGATTAAAAAAAAAAAAAAAATCATCAAATATGTCCCGCAAAGAAGCCCGAGTTCAGCCTAAACCCTTAGTTATGCTCCCGCGTTGCGGTGACGGCGCAGCGACTACGGCGTCATTCGACATTCGATGGTTCTCCGGCCAGGTGACGCGTTGCTCTGTAATTCACTGCTAAGCCACTAGAGGGGTGTTGTGTTATGTTTGTATGGTTTTGGGGCATGCTTGTTGATTTCCTCTTGTCTAGTTTAATGGAGAAAAAAATAAATAATGCAAGATGGAACACCTGAATGTGGATCTTCAACTCATCAACATGGAATAAATGTTGATCATACAAATGTTGAGGCGCAGGCAACGCACAAGACGGTTTCGAGGCGGTCAGTCCAACTTTTGATGCCACGTAGAGTACTTCTAGCCTCGGGTGAAAACCAGCTAGCTGTAGCGGCTAGCTGCAAACTGGTGTCGAGCACTGCGTCCAGCGTTTTGTCCGAGGTCTGCAAAGCCCTCCAACCCGTTTGTTTGCCGTGTCCTACAACCAGCCAGTGGGAAGTCATAGCAGATTTCTGGCGTCTATGGAACTTCCCAAACTGCATTGGAAGCCTTGATGTTAACGTTATCATAGAAAGCACCGAGGCACTCTCAATCAGTGATGATGTATCGTGTGTGAACTGTCTGTTATTAAAAATTAAAGGTCAAAACAACTCTTTTGACACCAAACCTGTGCTTTATTCTTCATATACTTGTAGTGTGACACGTAAATAAGTCACAGACTCACAGCAAACATATGTACACAATAAATGATGAAGTGCACCAACCAAAAATACGACATAAAGTGATAAAAAGCTGGCAGTTTTTGGCCGACTGGGTCACCGCTTCATGTGGCCACTCGATTCCGAACACACACGTCTCGGTGGTTCTTCCATTTTTTTATTCACTGGCTGACCTTGCCATTTGGCAAACTTTATGGCGTCTTGACGAGACTTGCTCTTCGATGATACTCCCGTCGGCTTGGTCCATTTTTGCGTCTAGAAAAATAATGTTTTACAATGGCGGTGATTTCGCGCTGAACCGGAAACAACAGTCTGAGCGAACCAATCACAGTCCATTTCCGCCACGTCATATGCGTTGACGTGACGCTAGGGTTTGAAAAATCAATAGGACCGCGTCAGGCTACGGGTTAGGATCGTAAATAGGGTCTTCCTTGACGTCGCAGGTCTGACGCGGAAGTATAACTCGGCCTTTAGCCGACATTCTGTTGCACTTCTCAGCTGCAACACCAGCTGTAGCTAGTCACATACTATAAACAATGCCGTTCCATTAGCGCAGTTGTCAAAATGTTATGTCGAAATGAAGGTAGGAAACTGGAATTTCAGTGGATGAATGAGACTTGTAAAGATTTACAAAACTTGTGGTTAAATTTGGAACAAGCATTTGCAAAGAAAACAAATTGACAAAGTTGAGCACACCATGTTTAAAATGCATACATGATTGATCATGCAGACTATGTAAATGATTTTTTCTTAAATAAAAGTCCCTCAAATTTCCCTTAGAAATATTCAAACCTTTAATATGATATTTTAATTTTATTATTAGTATTATGTTTTTCTTTTTTTCCCCACTTCTTTTCATTTTCTCGTGTAGGTTTTAAACTAGATGCAGTACTTGCTGATTAATTTAACAGTGACGTGCGGTCAGGGGAGGCAGGTGAGGCAGAGCCTCACCTGTCATCATGACAAAAAAATAATTATAGCATCAAATTTATGTTAATATTTGTCCATTGCTCTTTATGAATGACTCATTTCAAACATTTTCTATAGTCAAAATCGCTGAATTTGCCCATTTCCTGTTCAAATAAAGAAATGAAACGAGAGGTGCGGCAGCAACGAGTAAAGCCTCACCTCTGATTGCGCAATCCTTAATAAACTGGGTTGATACATGGAATTGGAGCGTGCTGGTTGCCATACATCTGCATGTTGCCATTATAATGTTTCCAGATACGTTTATTTGACCTGATTTTCCTCAGTCTGGCTAATGTCTTTAACCCTTAAAGTTGAATGTTTGTTAGCGACATATTTAATTTTGCTGATGGGAAATAAAACCGCAGTGAAAAGGCGCAGGTTGCGGCAGATAGTACTCTGCCGCACTGCAAGGGGGCGTACGTGAAACTGGACTTTCTGTTAAAAGTGGACGAGGTTAACACAACGCCGGGAGCTAAAAGGTTTGCTTCAAACTACGGGACAGAGGATAACTCGCGCTTTTCAAACGGACTGGTACACCCGAAAAGACTGGCAATGTGGCTGTCCTTCGAAAAATCGCCTTTGCTGCTTTCCCTGCCTTTTCTTCTCAACTTGTGCCAATGTCTGGACTAACACGAGATATTGTGACATTAAAAAACTAGCACGAAGCCTCAGCAAACATGAGAGCTCGACCACTCACATTCAAAGCCTGTTTGCTTTAAAAACTTTTGGAAGCTCAAGGAACGATTTGGCTTTGACGAACAGCGGAAGCTCAACGGTAGCATCCTCAAAGCTAAGGTAATAAAAGAGTTTGAAAGACCTCATTAATGCAACCTGCATCCTAGCTAAACAGGAGTTAACATTTCGTGGTAACGATGAGCGTGTAGCTCTTCTAAACGTGGCATATATGTAGAACGATTACATGGTTTTGCTGAGAAAGATGAAAGGTTAGCTAGACATTTGGACACATCCACTGTGTTTTCTGGCTTGTCAAATAGAACACAGAACGATTTAATTGAAGCAATCCTCTCCATTGAGGCAGAGAGATTTTTTTTAAAGTAAAGGAAAATAAGGAGGACTTTTACTAAAAGGGCGTAGGTTTGCATAGGGACGGTAGGGTCATAACACTACCAACTTTTCAGCATGCTAAAATTGTCCCTACCAACTTTTAAGCAACCTTACCTTTTTTGCATGATATAATGTTCAGTTATATAGAGAATTTAGATCTTTCAATAGTTCCATATGTTGTAAGGATAGAATTGACCCTACCATTATTAAGTGAATTATTTTCACTATGTTTATCTTTGCTAATAAAAACCAGACATTTATTCAGGAAGTTTTCAAAATGTTTCTTTAGTATTTTTTGAAAACAAAGGTTTGAATCGAACAGTGTATCATCTGAACCAATGCACATAAAAGTTATTATCAGTAGATAAGGATTTATTTTGCATTGATCATTTTGCCTATTAATTAATTAGGTTCATATACATGAAAAATGTGGCCCTTTGCCCCCTTCATCCAATCTGTTTGGTCTAATTAATGTCCCTTCCCCAGCAAAAAGTGTACCTACATGCAGGTTATGCTGTTATATCGTCCCTACGAATGTTGAGACCAAACCTATGCCCTTCCAAAGTAACGCCGGTTTTTGTGGTGAAGGACAGGCGCAAGACCACAAACAGTTTTCATTTCAATCTTATTTAAAAAAAAAAAAAAAAAAAAAAAAAAAGAGCTTAGACCAAGAAAAATACAATAGAATATTTAAAAAGTAATTCTAATTCTTTGTTTTTCTTTTCACACTTTTTGTTTAGCAATATGTAATAAATTGATTAAAGTTTCAGAATTAAAAGTTTTAAAAACAACTGAATATTTCTCTAAAGGTCAGAATTGAATTCTGTGGTTTAGTACACCAGGGTGTAGAGCAAATGCATGTTATTTTCTTACTTTTACGTATCGATAATATGTACCGTGTGTGCGTGTTTTGTGAAGAATGCTGATGAGATATGAAATAACCAGTAGCCAATTGAATAAGCTACCCTTTTTGGTTTATATATTTGGAAATCTGACACTAAAGGAGTCAGTGCCTCACCAACCATGAACCTCACCGCACGTCACTGATTTCTAATGAGTAATTTTGCATGTATTTTTCTTCACAGACTTCTGTAATCCTCTTATCTTTTCTTATTAGATCAACAAGTGTTTATTGTTTACTCCAAAATTAAATGGATTTGTTTTATATGTCAAGGTAATGACCTCTGCGGCGCAGCAAGAATTTATTATTAAATTAGTTTGCTTCTTTATTAAATAAGATGATACAGCACTCTGGTACCGGTATGGAGCTGGCAAGCCAAGGAAAAAGGGATGTTTAGCAAAACGTTGGAAGGAATAAATGGGCTTGATTGTGCTGATGAGGGATTGCAAAATAGCCAACGAGCTCCTTTGAGGATACTAATAGGTCATTTGTCTGCCATTACAAAATGTGCATCCTGTCTGGAGTATGTTCAGTAAAACACCACCAACAACCCTCATAAAATACTTTATATAATAATCTTATTAGCGAGGCAAATTTTCTCTAATTGCAACCACCTGATTCTGTGGTGAGCGGCAGGCTTAATAAGGGGACTAAATTGAAGAATGACGGATCAACATGGAATGTTTTCAGGCTTTCTGGAATAAAGCCCAGACTGCAGCAGCCGAGTGTTCTGTGCAGCTCAACTTTCTTACGCCGTGGGGCCCAAACCTGAGCCTTACTGCCATTGGTGCTCCATATGTCTGCAAATTGCATTTCAACCATTTCCACAGATTTACTGAATTTGCTGGAAAAGTTTAAATTCATCATTGAGCCTTGATGTTTGAATGTGACCTTTTCACCGCTGCACAGAAGTACTCACTCACAAGTTAAAATTAGTTTTCATTACATTATATTTCATTGAACTGTAACCTGACGTACTTTCCACTATATGAAAGGTTGGCTATTTTACAGCAAGATATGCTTGTCTAGTGCACACTGGATATAAAGCACAATGTGTGTGAATGCCAGCAATGGGAAATACAACAACAAAAATTATTAACATTTTTAATCATGCACTGTAAACCCCAATAAGTTACAAGAACTCAAAATATTTGAGGCAATTATCTGCTTCAAAATATTTATACAATTAAAACATTGAGTTTTTAAATACTTAAAACTCTGGATAACCTACTTCATGTACCATTTTTATTCGGTTAATTTTAAACTGTTCATCTAGGGCACTTTCACATTATACCAAGAGGACCACGGTCTGGTTGTGTTGTGAACGGCATGCCGTTGATGCGGATCCAAAGAAACAGATATAGTGAATGTTTGTATTTAATAAGTACAACAAAGGGAGCACGCCAAAATTGCGAGTATAACAAAGTACAACTAAGAGAGCACGCTATAAGACGCGAATAACCGAGTACCAAAATCTAACTACAAAGTCCAAAAGAGAATAAAAGAAAAAATAATCAAACCAGGACACGACCGTAGAAATGTCGGGAAGCTCGAAGGATGACGCACACATAGCGGTAAGCAAGGCAAGTAAAACGCAAACAAGCAATAGTCCGACACTCGCGGACGGTGACAGGAGTCCCCAATTAACGAGCGCTCCTAATGCGTCACAGGTGTGTTGCAACAGCCCCGCCCATCCTGCTGAATCAGATGCTGGAATGAAAAAAGAACTGAGAAGGCATACAGATATGACAGGTTGGTGAACTACCACGCAACAATACTTGCAAATAACCTGTTGAAATGGTTGGTTATTCACACTGTGCCGACCGAACTTTCCGAGTAGCATCACGTGGACGGAAGGAAAGCAATTTCCCAGGTCGATATTAAATACAGACATTGGGTAACGAGACAATGAAGAACAGATGGGTGACACGAGAGGCAACGGCTGAGCAGGAACAACAGACAACATCAATGGTGAATCTCAAGGACAAGGCACACTATGGCAAAAACTACAAGGAACCAACACACCAAACCTACATTATTACCATTTCGGTGACACTTTATTTGAATGCCTATCATAATAATGACATGAATAGGAAATAATTTTTACAACAAATTTCATTTGGTGTCATTCAGTAATTTATGTCACTTTTGATGCAAAGCTAATATTGTTTTAAATGTCTGTTATGATTATGACAGTCATATAACAGTGTTAGACAAGCATTCCAAAAAGTGTTACTGAAATATAAAAAAAAAAAGTTTCTGACTTTTAACTTTTAACATTTTTATTTTCATTTAAAAAATGTCGCTTTAGACATATGCTTTAAATTAATGAGATCATGGAACTGTTCATTTTTTTTTGTTTTGTTCTTACAATATTTAAATTTGGAAAATAATTTCAATCCCCCCACTTTGTTTTATCATAATTTAAAATCAGTGATGTTAAAAGTCAGCGCTGAAAACTTAGTCCTTTTCAGCAATAATAAAAAAAAAAATAATAATAATAAATCAAAACATACAGTTCAAAGAGGACTAATCAAGGACAGCTTTCATTCCAGGCAACGATCTTTATTGAGAAAGAAAGACTTTTCAAACTGAAGGACAACAAGGTTGACCTCTTCAAAAAAGGATCGTTGCATGGATTTCATGTATAACTAAAGATAAAACCATAAAGGTACTTTTTTTTGGCTTGAAATAAGACTGGAAGTCAGTGCCTCACTCGTCATGAACCTTACCGCACGTCACTGTTTAAATAAATAGTGAGATACCTTTTTACATTTAGGTTAAATTTTCTTTCATAACAATTGCAGATATACTGTATTTTAAGGTATTAAAAAGTAGTACAATAATGTAACTTACCTTTTCATCCTCTTCAACCTTCAAAACTGTCTATCGAATATTCATTTCTCTTACAAAAAAAAAACAAAAAAAAAACATATCTAGTAACTTCTTTAACTTTTTTGTGTGTGTTGATGGTGTTGGGATATATTTGCCTGACTTTTGCACAGGCAGAGTGGAATCCGTCTCTTTATGTCCCCAGTGACTGACCGAGTTGTTAAGGGTTTAGTACGCCTTTTACCTGATGTCACCTGGGATAGGCTGATCATTTTGACTAGTTTTTGCTGTGCCATCAGTTTTCTTTTCAGAATATTGTTTTATGTCATTCGTAGTTGTCGACTAAGCCACAATGCAGCGATGCAACATTATTTTCGCTTGTTGGGCACGCTAATAACGGCTCGATCTCAATGACAGATCTTTTATCAGTGCAGCTACTTTACGTCTGATTTGACCTCATCTACAGAATACAAATGAAGACCAGACGTGAGTTGTGTCTGTGCACGAAGGACATATGGATCATGTTGGATGTGGTTTGTTGTTAATCTGTATGCTACAGCAAATGCCTCCACCTTTAGCTCTGAAGGCCTTGAAGGTGAACACTTCCTGAGAGAGGAAGAGGATGGGGCGAGGCAGGCAGCAGACAGACATTACTAGAGCATACAGGGGCACACTGACCACAGGCTATGCATGCTTGAACCTTGTGGTAAAGTTGGGAAATGAGGTTGCCATTCCCCTCAATTTTACCTACAATGCAAACCGCAGCTCATGTGGTCCTGCTTGATTCCACTTCAAAGGGAATAGCCAATTAGATACAGCCATCCATTTTGCCTGTGAAAAGTCACTAATACAAAGCCGCAACCGGAAAACAGCTGCAGGTAGCATTTTTAAATTAACGCTTCATTTTTTGGAATACCAAGGTAAATACAGAGACACGTGTTGAATTAAGGAATATTACAAGTTTAAACAATTATGATACAACTGTATTGGGAATTGATGCAACACGTGCAATTTAAAAGGCAGTTCAGGTCAATGGGACAAAAATAATTCATTTCTCCTTGAGGCCACCCAAGAACTTCGAACCCATGTAGACCCTGATGTATGTATCAAAGGTCAAGATAGGATAATTAACTATGTATGCATGTGCACGAGCATGTGCGTGCATCTGAGCCAAAATTAAATGCCAACTTTAAGCTTGCAAGGATTCATTTGTAGTTGTTGTAGTATAATTACATGCAATCTGCTGTTACACGAGATGCTGTGGCTCAAATATTTACATACACACCTAATCAATAAAAAGGGGTGCCTCATCTTCTTGAATAAATAATTGCTGAAAATCAATTCAATACCTCTTCTCTTCCTGATAGAAAATAAAAGTAAAAGGGCAATGGTAAAAAATAGGCTCTCAGTATTTTTTACCATGACTCAGCCCATATTCAGGGGTTTAACCTTTGCAACACACAACACCTGTAGATTACAGATAGCATTTGTAAAAATGAAATTGACATTTGGGTTGTAAGCTGGAAGACACCAAAAGAACAAAAAAGAAATATTGTAAACGTGTTTAAAAATTTAAATTCCTTAATAAAAAAAAAAAAGAATGTATTTTTAAAACTACACATTAATGTAATGTAATTTCAGCCATACATTAAGGATAGAAACAATATGGTTGGGTTCCTACATTTTTTTTTTTTTTTTTGTTGACACTGTTCATAACAATGCCAGCAATCCCCTCCAGTCAATGTAAAGGCAGCTCTAGCTCCACGTGATTATAATCCCTATGTGTAATGTTTTACATCAAGAACACATACTGTTTTATATCCATAAAACAGTATGTGTTATTGTATACAGTGTATACAGTATAGTACTGGATATGTTCTCATTTTTCCTCAACTCTACAGGAGGTGGAGCTTCGTGAACAACTGGAAACTTCTGCAGTGCCGTTGTCTGGCAAACAGACCTATAAAGCTAACGAGATTATGGGTTTGTACGCTTCAGAACATTCCCTCCCACCACAAGCATGAAGCATATTTAGGATATCAAAAACCAAAATTAGAAGTATCCCTCTCAGAGTGCTGGGTTGACTAATACAGAAACAGCATGTAAACCACATGACATACTGTATATATTCATTTAAGGTTAGAGTGAAGGGTGAAATTACAATGGGAGCACAGCAGGCTGGCCCTTGTTACTGACAGAAATTAGGAAGAAAGATTCATTATATGTGTAATTGTACAATATAAAAAGAAAGAAAATGGCATTTTATGACAGCAATTATTTATAGTTGGCTATGGAACTAGTGTTCAGTCAGCATGATCAAGTCAAATTGGAGCCCAGTGTGTTGCCCTGTCTCATTTCTCTACCAATATGAGCCCTTTGATTTTTATCCCCCAGAATACATGTCAGGAGTAGAGGTTCTGCGACTGTGAAACAGTAGTAACTAGGGATGGGAAGTGATCCGATTTTTACGATTCCGATTACATTATCAAAATTGCTTTACGATTGGATTCTTTATCGATTCTCTTATCGATTCTAATCTGGACTAATGGACTGTATGAGGTTCTGGGTTCAATATGTTGTATGGTTCATTCGCCTCGGGGTGTCGTTTAGAACACAAGGAGCAGAGAATGGAGTTGGTCTTTGGCACTATTAATCCAACTTGGCAACAGGCACAACTATATACAGGCAATGGCACTTGATATAAGAATCACTCAATGAGCAGATGAGAGCATGCGTGGAAAGATGTTGATGTATTGCTATGTGTGTGGAAGAAGACTGGAATGTGTGGGTATGTGCGGTTCTGAAAGGAAAAAAAAATACATCATTTTAGTGCAGATTCAATATACAATGAGCGCACAACCCGGAAGCCCGCTGCATGCACGTGCAGTCATTTTGGCTATAAAAGTGGCGGAAACTAAGCACTTTAGACTCAGATGGATGTACAACATGATCTTAAAATGCTAAACTAACACATTCCCTCTTAACACAAATGTAATAATAATGTAAACAACGCTCTCCTCGACGCAGCGAGGACGGGTGGGAGCAACCAGCCAGACGACATAACAGTAAAAACACGAAACGGTCGCACTGATAACGGCTCTAACTTATCATAAGAACTTTATGACATGAAGAGGAAATACGTACATTCGTTCATGCACGCACACAGATTAACAGGTGGCCACACTCTGCTCGAAATGCACACCTTAAGCCTAGTCTCGGTCCCAGAATACGCAACGCAGCAAGTGTGACGTAGGACAATAACAGGAAGTAACTGACTGGTTGCTATGGGAACGAACGCATACCCAAGGAACCTTTCTAACAGGAGTATTAAAATCGCTAATAAAATCGTTTAGGATTATTTAAGATGCATATGTGTTATATCGTTAGATAAACGTTAGATAATCGTTAGATAACGATTCCATGGAGTTGAAACACATGGAACCGGTTCTGTTTAGGAACTGGTTCTCGATTTCCATCCCTAGTAATGACATTAGAAAGTATTCATTCTTAGTGCAAACTGGCTGTCCTCAATGCAATGCATGCTTACAGTAGTGCTCGAAACAATATCAGTCCAATGTGACTAACCACATTCATTTAGGTTTTCAGTACATTTTTTATTGCTACATAGCGTACAAGTTACCAGAAGGTGCAGTAAATTCTCAGAAAACCAACATGACCCAGCATGCATCATGATATACACACTCCTAAGGCTTTAGCAATTTGGCATTAACCGTATTTTTCGGACTATAAGTGTTATGGTGCGCTGGGAAGTGGACCCCAAAGCAGACAAGGGTGGCTGTGGTGATTTTCAAAAGTTTATTTGAGCACACGTCGCAGCACCGCACGTGCACTTGGCGTGTAGCTGGCAGGTGTCGAAAGGAGATCAATCAGGCGTCGGTACAATTCTGGGAGCAGGCACGAGGAATCCTGGGACAGAACAAGAGGTCTGATTAGCTGGGTAAGAATTAATGTGGTAAATACCTGAATGCTGGACTTCACTGACGGGATTACTGAAAGTTTGGTCTGGCGACGAGCGGCAACGACGAGCTGGCTTATAAAGGCAGCTGATTTCGATGGCTTGCAGCTGTCGGCGTCTTCGCCCGTCTGGTCTCCAGCCTGCAATCAAGGAGCCCTAACAGTACCCCCCCCCCCCCCCCCCCCACGGCGCCCGAGGCAGGCGATCGGGATGGGCATGATGGAAGTCGCGTATCAGGGACCTGCACAACACCTGCCTGGCTGGGATCCAGCTTCGCTCCTCAGGCCCATAGCCCTCCCAGTCGAAGAGGTACTGTACCCCATGGCCACGGCGGCGGACGTCCAAGAGCCGTCTCACTTTGAAGGCTGGGTGCCCGTCAATTGACAATGGAGGAGGGGGAGTCGGCACTGGGGGGGACAACGGGCATGACGAGACCGGCTTTACCTGGGAAACATGGAAGGTGGGATGGACACGCAGAGACCTGGGGAGCTTGAGGCGGACTGAGCATGGATTCACTACCTTCTCTACTTCAAAGGGGCCGACAAAACGTGGGGCCAGTTTCCTGGAATTAACCCTTAGTGGCAAGTGTTTTGAGGAGAGCCATACCTTCTGCCCCACAGAGTAGACAGGGGCTGGTGTACGGCGGCGGTTGGCCCGGGCTTGGGAACTTTCGGACGAGCGGATTAGTGCAGCGCGTGCTTTTCTCCAAACCTTGGTGCACCGGTTGATGTGCCTTTGCACCGAGGGAACCGCTATGTCCTGCTCTTGGGATGGGAACAACGGGGGCTGGTAGCCCAGTGAGCACAGGAAGGGGGACATGCCTGAGGAGGCGTTCGGCAGGGTATTATGGGCATATTCGACCCAGGTGAGGTGGTCGCTCCAGGAATTGGGACAGGACTGCGCGACACAGCGAAGTGCTGCTTCCAGCTTTTGGTTTGTGCGTTCACACTGGCCGTTGGTTTGAGGATGGTAACCTGAGGAGAGACTCACACCAACGTCCAGAGTTGCGTAGAAAGCCTTCCATACCTGCGAGGTGAATTGGGGACCCCTATCAGACACAATGTCAGACGGGATGCCGTGCAGGCGGAAGACATGCTGGACCAGCAGCTCTCCGGTCTCCTTCGCCGATGGGAGTTTGCGAAGCGGGATGAAATGGGCCCCCTTGGAAAATCTATCAACCACAGTGAGTATTATGGTGTTACCTCGGGAAGGGGGGAGACCGGAGACAAAGTCCAGGGCGATATGGGACCACGGGCGGCTAGGGATGGGAAGAGGGCGAAGCAAGCCAGAGCTGGGTTTGGTCGAGGTCTTGTTGCGGGCGCAAACGTGGCAAGCCGTGACAAAAGCCCGTGTGTCCTCAGGCATTGTGGCCCACCAGAACCGTTGGCGCAACACAGTGAGGGTCCTGCGGATACCCGGGTGGCAGAACATGCGAGACGAGTGGGCCCACTCCAGTACCTGTTGCCGGACTGATGCGGGAACAAACAAATTAGCCTGAGACCCCTGCCGGGGGTCCGGGTGCTCCCCAAGGGTTTCCTTAACCTCGAACTCTACCTCCCATTCCACTGCAGCAAGAAAACAGGTGGAAGGGAGTATGGGGGCTGGGTCCACCCTGATCTCACTAGGCAGGAACTGGCGGGATAGGGCATCTGGCTTGATATTACGTGCCCCTGGGATATAGGAGAGAGAGAAATTAAAACGTTCAAAAAACATGGCCCACCTGGCCTGGCGAGGGCTGAGCCTCCGGGCGGCCTTGAGGTACTCCAGGTTTTTGTGATCGGTCAAAATGATGAAAGGCTGGCGAGCTCCCTCCAGCAGGTGTCGCCACTCCTCCAGGGCAAGCTTAACCGCCAGCAACTCGCGGTCCCCAATGCTATAGTTTTGCTCGGCGGGGGTTAGTCTGCGGGAGAAAAATGCACAGGGGTGCACCTTGCCATCGCCAGTCTGTCGTTGGGACAAGACCGCTCCCACGCCCACTTCAGAGGCATCCACCTCCACAACAAACTGTAAGGCAAGGTCAGGATGTGCCAGCACGGGGGCTGAAGTAAAGCGTCGCTTAAGGTCCCTGAAGGCAGCGTCAGCAGAGTCAGACCAGCGAAACGGTGAAGCGGTCGATGTTAGGGCCGTTAGTGGTGCTGCGACCCTGCTGTAATTCCTGATGAACCGCCAATGAAAGTTTGCGAACCTGAGGAAACATTGGAGTTGTTTCCAATCGGTGGGCCGTGGCCACTCTACCACTGCGGTTAGCTTACCAGGGTCCATGCGGAGTTCGCCCTTGGCAATGACGTAGCCCAGGAATTTGGTCACTGGGACGTGGAACTCGCACTTTTCTGCCTTAACAAACAGACGGTTTTTCAGGAGTCTTTGGAGAACCTGGCGTACATGCTGCTCATGCTCTGTGAGGTTAGGAGAGAAAATCAGGATGTCATCAAGATAAACAAAAACAAACTTGTTGATCATGTCTCTCAGCACATCATTGACCAGGTTCTGGAAAACCGCGGGCGCATTAGTGTGTCCAAAAGGCATGACGAGATACGCAAAATGCCCCAGGGGAGTGTTAAATGCAGTCTTCCACTCATCTCCCTCTCTGACACGGACTAGATGATAAGCGCTGCGCAGGTCGAGCTTGGTGAAGATACGCACGCCATGGAGGGGTGTGAACGCCGAGTCCATCAGGGGGAGTGGGTACGTGTTCTTAATGGTGATTTTGTTGAGGCCACGGAAATCAATGATGTGCCTCAATGTGCCATCTTTCTTCCCCACAAAGAATAGGCCGGCGCCAACCGGGGATGAGCACGGACGAATTATACCTGTGGCCAAGGACTCTGTGATATAGGACTGCAGCACCTCCCTCTCAGCTTCCGAGATCTTATAAATGCGCTCCTTTGGCAGAGCGGCGCCAGGAAGGAGGTCTATGGCACAGTCATAAGGGCGGTGGGGGGCAGGGCCACTGCACGGTCTTTACTAAAGACTAGGCCCAGGTCATGGTAGCACTCAGGGACTGATGAGAGGTCTAGCTGGTCTGGGTTCTGGACAGGATAGGCCGGAGCTAGGGCAGATTTTAAACAATTTTTATGGCAGAAGGCACTCCATGCAGTGAGCTTGGGGTGGGTCCAATCCACCGCTGGGCTGTGAGTCTTCAGCCAGGGTAGGCCAAGAACCAGCGGCGTGTGAGGGCAATCGATTACTAATAGACTGAGTACCTCTTGGTGGTTACCCGATAGAAGAAGGTGGACAGGGTCGGTCTGCTCCCCCACACTAAACAGCACCTGTCCATTGAGTGCGATGGTCTTTAACGGGACAGGTAACGAGTGCGTTCCGACGCCCAGCTGTTTGACCAACCTGCAATCAATAAAGCTTTCATCAGCACCACAATCAACAAAAGCTTTCACACTGCAGCACTGGTCTTTCCAAGTAAGTGTGGCGGGGAGCTGGAGCCGAGCTGAGGAATTGTTAAACGCATGACTCACCAGTATTTCCTCACCTACTGGTGGGCCTGCCCGTTTCCCGGACGCACCGGACAATGGCGGAGGAAATGCCCCGCTTGGCCACAGTAGATGCATAGCTGGGCAGCGAGCCTACGTGTGCGTTCCTCCACAGAGAGCCTGGCTCTCCCTAGCTGCATGGGCTCGGGGCTTTCAGCAGAGGGTGGTGTAGAGGCGACGGCGTGTGGGGAATACCCGGAAGGAGGGGCCATACTCTGGGCAGCGGGACAGTGAAACTGGAAAGCCGGCGGCTCGCGGCGTTGACGTCGTCTTTCTCGAAGTCAATTATCGATTCGAATCGAACGATCGATGAGCTGATCGAGATTCCCTGGCTCGTCCCTGGAAGCCAACTCGTTCTTGAGCGATTCGCTGAGTGCGCCGGTGAAGACCTCTTGAAGCGCTGCGTTGTTGAATTGGCTCTCAGCTGCAAGCGTGCGGAACTACACGGAGAACTCTGCGACGCGGTGCCCTCCCTGACGGATGGACATCAGGCGTTTGGCGGCTATCTTACCACGGACCGGGTGGTCGAAAACTTTGCGCATTTCGGCTGTGAAGCAGTCATATGAGGCGCACGCCGCCGAGCCCTTCTCCCACTCAGCTGTGGCCCAGGCCAGAGCTGGGCCGCGAAGGCACCCGATCAGGTAAGCGATATTGGCCCGCTCGCCGCCGTATGTATGTGGCTGTTGGTCGAACACGAGACCGCACTGCACTAAAAAGGCACAACAAGAGCCCAGGTCGCCATCGTAGGGGGCAGGGGGTGGCACGTGCGGCTCCCGTTGCGTTGGCGGTGGGGAGACGAAGTCTCGGCGTGGTGGTGACATCGGATGCAGGGGAAGCGGCGTGAACTGCGCCTGGAGAGACTGAAGTGCCACAGAAATTTCTCCTACCTTTTGGTAAAGATATTCGAGGGCTTGAGCGTGTCGGTCAACGGCGGGGGGTGACGAGGAAGCATAACTCGGATCCATGTCCGCGGAGTCCATGTGGCCAGACCAAGCTGTTATGGTGCGCTGGGAAGTGGACCCCAAAGCAGACAAGGGTGGCTGTGGTGATTTTCAAAAGTTCATTTGAGCACACGTCGCAGCACCGCACGTGCACTTGACATGTAGCTGGCAGGTGTCGAAAGGAGATCAATCAGGCGTCGGTACAATTCTGGGAGCAGGCACGAGGAATCCTGGGACGGAACAAGAGGTCTGATTAGCCGGGTAAGAATTAATGTGGTAAATACCTGAATGCTGGACTTCACTGACGGGATTACTGAAAGTTTGGTCTGGCGACGAGCGGCAACGACGAGCTGGCTTATAAAGGCGGCTGATTTCGAAGGCTTGCAGCTGTCGGCGTCTTCGCCCGTCTAGTCTCCAGCCTGCAATCAAGGAGCCCTAACAATAAGTCGCAGTTTTTTTCATAGTTTGGCAGAGGGTGCGTCTTATACTCTGGAGCGACTTATGTGTGATTATTTACGGTCGGGTCAGGCCGACTTCTCTCTTGCTAACTTTTTTTCAATAAATATATGTTCATATATTTATACTAAAATGATGTAAGGATGTTAAATAAGATAAATAATTTGGATAAAACAGAGGAGGCGCTGTGCATGCCTGCACACGTGAACGCTCTCTTTTCAATCTTCCCCGCCCTCCGCGAGCATCCTGGTATTTCCTTTTCGATATGGAGCAGCTATAGGAGTGAAAAACAAACAGAAGACTTGGAATTGAAAAGCAAAAAACTGCGGTAGGAGTGGGATATGGAAATGATTCAAATTGATTGTTGAAGATGCTATAAGAAACCTGTGTCGGCTTCGCTGAATAAAAACAAACGTGGCGCTTTGGTCTCATACAAGAAATATATTTACTTTTCCAGCGTTATTTCGTTGTGTAAATGCATTTATAATGATCAAGAAAATATGTAGACTATTTAAACAGTGAGAAAACTTTTTTTCTGCCAACTCGAAATTAAATGTCAAATCCACTATCCGCCTGTTAGAACAGACACGCAAATATAAAAGATATAAATGTTTATATAATATCCATCTCACAGTCTTGTTTGACTGGGAGAATTCGTTACAAAAGACAGGATTTAATTTGTTATCATTATGCATATATGCACCGGCATCGTCACAAACGTGATCACACAAAACGCAACCAAGCTTTGCATCCCCACATTTCCTCCTTCTCCTGAGTCCTCACAAATAAAACATCAATTTTTTTTTTTTTTTTTCAGGCTCGTGCCTACAAATAAAACATAAAATTTCGAGTTTCTTTTGGGTTTGGCCAAGCAAATCAAGTTAATTGATTGGGCTCGGGCCGCATCGGGCTTTAATAACCGCGGGCCGGTTTGGTCGGGCTAAATTTTTTAAGCCCGATCTAACTTCTAGCGTCATGTAATGTTAGCATACCGTACACCTATTCAGCCTGTTGTTCTCTAATGTATTTTAAATTGCCTTTCAAGATGACATGTCTGTTCTTGGTGCTGGATTCTATCAAACAAATTTCCCCCCAAAAATGCGACGTATACTCCGGTGCGACTTATATATGTCTTTTTCCTTTTCATTGCGCATTTTTTGGCCGGTGCAACGTATAGTCCGAAAAATACGGTAGTTGAAAGGGGTGTGTTAAAAAAAAATAGCAGTGTGGCATTCAGTCAGAGAGGTAATTCATTTTGTGAGAAACAGGTGTGTATCAGCTCAACTGTATTTAAGGAAGAAGTCTGCACCTGTTGAACATGCATTTCTCTTTGAAAGCCAGAGTAAAATGGGTCATTTAAGACATTCTTTAGAAGAACACAGTATTTTGAAAAAAAAGTTGATTGGAGTGGTGAAACCTATAAAAAGGTGCAAATAAATATAAACTGTTCAGTGAAAATGATCTCTAATGCTTTAAAATGGAGGGCAAAACCAGAGACACGAGACAAAAAACGGAAGATAACTATCAAAATGATCACAGAATGCCAGAATGGTAAAAGCTAAGCCAGTGATCAGATAATCAAAGACAATCTGAAGTTTCCTGTAAGTACTGTGACAGTAGGAAGACGTCTCATCTATTTACAAGAATCTCCCGCAAAGTCTGTCAATTAACATAAAAAAAATAAAATAAAAATAAATAAATAAAATAAATAAATAAATAAATAAATAAAACACATGTTCAGAAGACGCTACTTTTTTGTCAAAGAACACATCAGCTGGTCCAAAGAAAAAATTGAGGAACCTTTTGTGGACTCACAACAAAATTGTTCTTTTTGGGTGCAGGGGCTGAGACGACCCCAAAACTTTGTATTCAAGACAGTGAAGACAATGAAGCAGGGTGGTGCAAGCCATCGGCAGATGCTGGTCTTTAAATGAACGGAAGCTCAAAGTGTGTTCGCCCGTAAGTGCTTTGCGACCGTGGAGGGGCTCAGCGGCAGCTGCTGCTCGGTAGGGAAAGACACTACAGTGCCAGAAGTCAAGTCTCCCACCACAAGCAGCTATAATAGAAAAGGGTTTTCGCTAGTCATTTTTTAACTGTCACTGGGATGATCATGAAAGTCTCCGGTTCAACTCAGAACAACAGTATGAAAATTGAAAAATACCTCTCGCGGATGCTAATATAATAAGATCACTGATTCGCTCATTTTGCTTTAAATTCAAAACGGACTCTGCCTCAGACAGATCATCCAATCATCATGCAGAGAACCAGAGCCTACGGGCCAGCCGAGCCCCACCCACTGCCCACAGACAACTCAGAGACGCACCGCGTTTGATGGGCGGGATAAACCCAGCCTTTTGCCAATGACTCGTCTCGTTTCGCAGTAGTGGAACAATGTATACTCAATTCTGGAGATGCACAGCTTCCACACTGTTTAAAGGACTGTAAAGCTGCACAAATGAATGAAAAGCAAGCCGCATCCTAACCAGTGACAAGAAGCTAATTCTGGACAAAGATTTATTACGTTGTAGCACTTATTTGGTCAATGACATGTACACACAACAATATACTTTTGATCACTTATTTTTTGATACTTTGGGCGAAGCTGGGCTTCCCTTGCAGTCTTAGAGCAATATAGTCTAGTGCAAGCATCATGACATGGGCATGTTTCTCCTCCTATGGGATGCTATTTTCTTTGGCTCTTATTGGCTGATAAAAGAATTTTTCAAAGTCACAGTGTGGAGAAAAAAACCTTTGTAATATATAAATATATATAGGGCAATCCTAGGGACAGCTAAGATCCTGCGCAGAACCCTCAAGCTCCCAGGCCTCTGGTAGAGGACCCGAGCTTGAAAGGGGAGACCATTCCGCCCGGGTGGGCGGGACAAACGATTTATTTTTTTTATATAGATACAGTATATATCACATACTGTATATAATTTTGTTGAACCAACCTCAAGTAAATGTTAGAGTATATTTACGCTTTACTACCCACCTCTGGTTGTGGACCACTGACAACAGCGAAAAGGCTGATTTACATGCATATGTGGTACTAAATCTCTTTAGGTCTTATTAGTATTGTATTCTTAGAAAATATTTCTTTAATTGAAAAAACATTTTTGGGACATACAAAGTTTTCATTGGACTGTGACATGTTGATTTCAAAAACGGTGTGGCATTAAATTATTTCAAGGGGGACTCCAAGCATCTCCTATTGTTGGACCCTTCCTCAGACTACTACCACAGTTCCTCTGTGGCTCTGCAGAGCACAATGGTGTGCTGACATGCTCACTGGGCCAGAAAGTAACTGACAGTCAATGCCAAGTATTCAGTTTCCTACATAAGAGTTTCTCCTCATCTTCGTTTGGTCGCTACACCCTTTACTTGTCCTCTGTCCACCCCCTCCTCTTGTCTGGAGGAAAAGGGCTCTTGTAACCTCACAGAGAGACACTGATCCCTGAGCACAGCATCTGCTGACAAGCCAGTCTCCCATTCAAGTCTTGGCTAGAAGCATGAGCTGCCGAGAAACCCAATCCAGCTTGGCAGGGTCTCAACAATCGCTTCCTGCCCCGTCCGGGCCCACACAGCTAAGTACTCTTAATTAAAGAGGTTAACTTGTCTAAGATGTGACCAGAGGAAAAAAGAGGGACGAAAAAAGTACAGAACAATCACATCACTGTTTCCTCTGGTCCAACAAAAGAGGTTTTCCCTCTGACAAGGTAAGACATGAGCCTTGATACCTAAACAAATACATTAAAGGAGAATTGAGTAAGGGATCCTCTTTAAATGTCTCTTAATAAGCTCGAACTCCCACTACACACTCACACATTTGGCCCAGATGGAAAGGGAAGGGGGTGAGGTGAGTGGGGAGTTCATGATGTGCTCTTGGACAGCTTTTCACTCTCCCTGGTGCACTCAAAGCCCAGGGAAGCTGAAACAAGAGAAGAGCAATTTTAGTGTTCTTTTTCTCTTGGTCGCTTGTCAGCATACATATTAATGAAGAGTTAGGTCATTGCCAGAGACATCTGTACTGGCCGATTGGGCTGCTTACTAAATGCCAAAGAAATTAGACATGTAAATTTATACTCCGAGATAGTGTATAAGAGGTGTGTTTATATTGTTCAAACATTTCATCTCTGAGTTTTCATTCTGTGGAAGCATCCCTGCAGAATTGGATACTCTTTGCAGACCTGCCAGACTGCAAATGACAGACTGTCTACTGTTGATTCTTCACAGTAAAGCATGCCGAGTTCATCTAATTAAGGAGTTATGCCTCTCCTCTCCAGATCCACACAAAAATCACATTTTTCTGACAGTTAAAATTGATCACACTTTCAATATTTCACGACGAAGCCGTCAGAATGAGGCTCTCCTGTATGTAGACACGCGGCATCTGGTCATGGTCAGGACAGGAATTTCTATCAAGAAGAAACATGATATGGCAAGAAAATAAAATGCAATCCTGATATGCACAGTAAAAGAGGAAGTAAGCAACAGCATGTATGTATTTTTGTCATTTCTAGCTCTATGTTACCTATCTACCAGTAAACAAATACCTGGCAGCATCAATGGCAACTTTAGCAGTGTTAAGTCCAGGCAGGTAACATGCAGAGAAAATGGGCACAAGAAAACTGAGTTACATGCAATTTTAGTACTTCTGCTTCAAGAATCACTTTATAAAATAGAAGTGTTTTCTCTGAAGCTCAGACCAAGATGCCAAGAAAATCCTTTGGAGACACACACAAAAAAAAAAAATCTTCCTTGGCTCCATCACTAACATAGGAAAAGTCCACTGTGGGTAGTGTCTGTGTTATTTGAGCAGCAAACACACTCTTCCAGTATATACAGTGTGAAAATATGCCTTGTTAAATGGGTCATCGGGGGGGGGGGGGGGTTTGTCGGGCTCGGGCCTGCAAATCAAGTTTATTGATCGGACTCGGGTCGGGTCGGGCTGGATTTTTTAGGCCCAAACTAAAAAAAAGAGCATAAGTATTCGTACAGTCAAGGGGACTAAACATACAATCATCCTGTTTCGTGTGGTGATACGTGACAATTATTTCTTACTGTTAATGTACCAAATCTTATTTTATTGTCCTGACAGCAGGCTTTATTTCTTTTCATGGACATAAGTAAACTGGCATATTGACGCATTCACAAATCACACGATCTGTAAATTACCTGTCAACAGACCCGTTGCGCTCTACTCGCCGAAGCGGTGTTGGATTTCGCGGTGAGGGTGGATTTTAATTCCTCATAATTCCGCATGATCATTGCGCATTCCTCCTCCGTGAAGTAAGGTGCCCGTGCCATCGTCACAAGTAGTGTTTGACCCTGGTCACCGCCCCCTTTTATGTGAACGCGCAGTAACTCTGACTGGGTTGACACAGGTTCGACTAATCAACCTCATAATCAGCGTCGTAGCACCGATTGACCACAAACTAGACAACCAGGTTTTGTCAACTCCGGTTACCCGATGGTAAACTGGATTACTTCTGGGGAGGTTGAACTCGGTTCGTAGTATAGGCCACAGGTCAAGCTTGAGCAGAAGCCAGTATGTGTGTATTTGTGAGTGTGTTTTCGAAGACAAGTAGCAACCATTAAGTTATAAGGCAAACAGAGGCGGAAATAGTATGTAACGAGCAAAAATTCAATAGTGTCAAACATGTCAAATCGTGTTACCCACAGCCTTTTTCTTTGTACTGTACAATGACATCATATGTTGCTTCTCTCAAGTGTCTGAGAAGAAGATAAGTTAATTTCCTTCAAGTGCATCCTCACGCACAAGGCCAATGTCTATTGGTATAATGGGTTATATAGGTTAGAAGCTTCTCTTCTGTCTTGTCTTTCTTGTAACTTTCTTTACTTTTCTTACTACTATCACATGTGGCTTTAATGAAACATATAGACTCTCAAATCATTTCATTAGGTACACCTACAGGATCGAATGAAGTGGATGAGAAAGTTTTTGTTCTAACGATATACATGTTATGGAGCTTTTAAACAGCAGAGGTGTACAACTGTACTGTAATGAACAAGAGGTACAAAAAAAGAATTCAAACCAAAAACGCATATTAATTGCAAATATTCACAACCATTGATTGAAAATAAAAAGCTTTTTTTCAGGAGAGCTGGAAGTCACTTACAGCAGGGGGGTGCTGAGGATCTTATTTTGTTTTCCCCCATCCAAAAACGGCTGTTTTGATGCAAATTTGTCATGCTCCCGTTTTTACCCCATACAAGGCGTGCACAATGGCAGGACATGCATGCTGGATAGTTTACGTACTACTGCTACTACAAAGACAGCGTTCTAGTTCATCTACAGTGTGTGTTGGAGTTTTTGTTTTGGGAAAAAAAAAAAAAAAAATGGGTCATCAGCAACAAACAATGGAACTCTCTACTCCTTTCAACCCCTTAGATGACCACTATTTGGTGATGCCCACAAACTCAATGTCAGCCAATAAAACAAAGTGATGAAATTAGGACTGAAAGGTCCGTGGTACAGTCCATTAATTTGTTTCTTCAATTCACCTATGAATGAGCACAAGGAAACTGTTTAAAAAGTAGCAAAGCAATATTAAAAGTGATTCCTCAAATATTTTATTGATGTTTCTTGAAGTCGTGTTTATCAACCATCAACCATTTCAAATGTAATGTAAGCAGCCTCACTCAGCACTTTGTGCTTGCAACTGGTAGTTTTCCTAACCAGTCCAAAGAGCTCCTCATCAATAACAAATCTTACTTGCAATGAAGTATTGATCAAAACAGGCAGTGTAGCCACTTCAATGCAGCCTCTGTGGAGTCAGGGTTAGACGTGGGGGTAGCCGCTGAGTCTGATATATCAGATTCTGCAAACAAATTCATCGGCAAAGTACAACATGTCAGGCTCTCAAGCTGATCCTGACGAGACATGGGACGGGGGGGGGGGGGGGGGGGGGCACTATATGGTATCATTGACTGTCATAAGTCAGCTCTAGCTTCTTACATAAACACAGAAGTCCAAACCGTCAGAATATAAATCATCTTGTGTTGTTATAGTAAAACCACACAGACAAAGATCATGCCAAGCCAAAACTTTGAAGTTTGGAAAATGTCTGGACTAAGGAAAAGATGGAGGCTTTTATTAAAATCTAGAGAAGGTGAGCAAAATGTTTTTGAAACATGGTCTTGCTATTTTCGGAAAATGGTCATGAGCTTAACCACTTCAAACAATCCAACACGTTTAATCTTAGAGCAGACAAATGGTGGCATAACGATGTACAGGATATGGTGAGAAAGTAAACTAGATGCACTCCCCGTTTGTGGATCTAAATTTGCTACAAATAAAGTCAAGAAGTGTTATTCAAACAACAACAAAATAGGATGTATATGGTGAATTGTTTATAGTATTTTGTTCGCCTTTAAAAAATATGAGCAAATACAACATTTAGGCGAATATAAATGGTCTCCTCTGATGGTGATGGGGCAAAGACTGACAACACCTTCAGTCCCAAATTGCGGAGAATCAGGAACCTGTCATGGTTTATGACCCTGAAGTGCACTGTCATGGATAGAATCAAAGTATTTGCTAATCTGTGCCACAAAATCTAAATATATCATAAACAAGTCATACGATAAGTAGTTGATGCACAGCTCTCCTGTCAGGTCTTGAGAATAAATCCAGGTTTCTCTTTCAGGCTCAGAATAAAACTGAGTAAAAACTCAAGCATGACTGGGACACCATAAAAGTGGTCCTGAGATGAGTCAGAGAACAAAACCGACCTCGACGACAACAAAACTAAAAGAATTAAAAATAAGCAGTGTGCTGTCTGTGCATTCATAAAGGTTTGGTGTGATTCATACACTTCGACCAAACACCCTCCACAAAGTGTGCCCAAAATCAAAATACTTTTGGTTCCAAAATGCTACAGAATTTTGCTAATTTTCCCCCTGAATTATCAGAAATTCAGGTTTAGGAAAAATTATGTATAATTATGATCTATTTATTATTATTTATTTATCATTTTATTCATTTATTTATTTTAATGGTCTTTATTGGTCGCAATAGGAGAGAGAACATTTCCGAAAAGATTATGGAGTTCCTGCTGGGATGCCAGGGTGAAGCGCCATGCTGTTCTGTTTCTTTTGTTGCTGCTTTCCCCCTGTTTTTACCCCGTTGGGATCAATGTCCACAAGAGATGGTAATCACCACGACAACATGCAGCCACACAGCTCATTAGTGTACGTGTATAGCTCACATCAGGATACTTGTCTACTTTTTAACACAAACGCATTAGTCTTTGCCACCTTGTGATGAAGCACTAGCATTGATCCAAGCACCGACGAAGAGAGACACCACACTAGCTTGCAGCAAAGGTCCAGGGTTCCACCCAAAACAGTCACTTCCAAAGCATCCGCCTCCCTCCTTTCTCCACTCTCATACTGCAGTCACATAATAAGATATGATTGCTGCTCAATCATTGTCTTTCTCAGAGCCCATTGGAGATGCCCGCACCCGGAATTGAGTCGGCATGTAAATACTCATTACTGGTGGGTGATGGATGGAGCCTTTCCACCCTGTACTGTGCAGTTGTAATAAACAATCAATGAGGAAGCATGTGTGCACAAATCATGCAGTACGCCACCTCACTGGCATTAATATTCTGTATGAGTGGTGTTGTTTTCTACTCTCAGGGTCAATACTAATAGACCAGTGCAAAGATTGGACATTGGTACTCCACAATCCATACCAAACAGACACGATGGTGTTACCATTAGACTGGTGAACACCCACAGAAAACTGTAGTTCACAATGTACTTCATTATTTAGCTCTGGAGGCCGATGAATTCCGACCAGGGTTGCATTGTAAATTAATGTGCTTGGAAGGACCATTAGGTGTGCCACTCTCGGTATTCCAATTTCACTTCATTGGTCTAAAAATGGTCACAAATAATGTATCTTTGTTAATATATATATATATATATATATATATATATATATATTGGATTTATGAATATATTTGTGCAAATGTAAGAGATTTTTTTTTAATGTAGGCTATATACTGTAAGTTTCGTGTGTTTCCACATGAACAATATGCTGTACAATTTAGAATGTAATGTATTGTGGATCGAGGACAGTGCATGCAAATTTAAATATGAGAGAAGAGATGAAAGAGGCCTCAAACCCCATAGAAAAATTTTAAAATGATCGTTAAACAGTCAACAATTCTGTGCCTTTAAATTGATTTGGCACAAGATTTGGCATCGATTTATATGTTGCCCAAACTATAGCCAAAAGACCATTTGCCTGTCCGTGTCTTGTATTGTACTTCCTACCTTCTGAATGGGTGTCCAGTGGACATTCAGTGAAAGGAAGACTACGACCTGGTGTTTGAAGCCTGGCATTCATACAGAATGGCCACTTCAAACAAAAACTTCTGACTCCTAGATTTACTCTTTCATCTTAACGTCACGAGGGTTACATAGGTGCTGAAGCAGCGGCGCCCATCCTAGATAACTATAAGTATTGGGTGGAGTACATCCCAAATTGGTTGGCAGCCTGTCAGGCAGAAGAAGAAGACAAACAACCACTCACACACACACACATACCAAGTAACAATTTGAAGTGATCAGGGTGCCTACCATACATGTTTTTGGGATCTGGGAGGAAATCTGAGTAGCCGGAAAAAACATACAAATCCACTCAACACCGTGTCGCCCACCATTTTTTTTTCGTCACATATCATGTCCTCCAAATTTCAGTTGGTCAAAGTAATAATGGGAGTTATTTTCTTGTAACATTGCAGATGAAGCTCCTGAGTGAGCTCTGAATCCATCTATTGTGAGGAAACGACTAAAATACATGCATTTTGACCTGGATATACAATTATTATTTATTTTTGTGGGTGTTGAGGCCACCTAAGAGGTATTGATACTGATTGATCAAAACCATAATAATACAGAAAAGTTTCAAGAGTGCTCTGGTTTCAATTTACAGTTAACCCAAACCATACACACACCCACCCACACACATGCCAAAGGTATGAACATAAATAATTCTTTATTTTCAATGACTAAATTGGTTCCCTTTTAAAGTCCTTAAACTGCATCCATCCTGGGTTCAGTTGCAGTTCAGTGACCAAAAGGTCACAGAACAAGAGATAACACTTAATAAAACAGCTTGTTATATTTAATGGACTGTGGCAAATAGTCATTTAATAGGTGATGGCCAATTTGGAGACAAAAAATGAATAAAACATCCTACTTCCAAATTACTCAAATAATTAATATACACTGTTAATGAAACTTTAATTTTCAAGGTTATTATCACTGATTAGGTGAAATAGTTGCCTGTAGATGACGATTTGAAATGTGATCACTTGTGTCTAGATGGATAGACATAGCAAATGGGGGAAAAAAGGATGGATATTTGACTAAATAGTTTGAAATTTGCATTATCCATCACTTTTTCATACCAAATGTTCTGATTAGGGTCGCAGCTAAACACTGGTACTTACAGTACATTCACATCTATGGAAAATAATGGTTTCAACTAACCTATTGTTTTGTTATGTGAGAAGATTTTTAGGGTAGCATCTGATGTTTCAAGGACTACTAATTCATCAACAATCCCTTCCAGGCAAATGACAAAAAACAAAATAATAACTTGATAGATTTGGCTTACATTTAAAATGAAAAGTTTGGTATCGAGTACAAGCTGACAGTCAAATGTGAATCCGTACAATAGAGAGTGAGAAAATCCTTCGGTTTTGTTTCTCTGCCTCAGTTCAGAAAAGACCAGAAAATATTATTAATCCTTTAGCGCTCTCTTTCTCTTGGAGAATAATCCTTAGTCACATAGTAGTGTTTGAGTACTTTTCTCCAACAAAGATGATATTTTCTTGAAACTGAGGACAATTAGGTGGGGTAAGGAAACTGCATTGCAAATCAAACTGCCTTTTGAGAATATTTGAAGCATGTTTTTGTCACAAGATATAAATTGAATAGTAATACTTTTGAACCGAGCACCAGTCACCATAGTGCTGCTGTGAGTGCAAATAGAAACATTTGGGACTCCAGCAATAAGTACCTGAGGCTGTCTGCACTGCACAATGATTAATATGTTGCCTGAAATGATGCACCTGCATTTCCATCCCAGGGCAGGTTATTATTAACAGCAAAAGACAGGAAACAAGTATATTAGAAAACATGAGGTCTTAATTAGGACCCTGTTGCATTGTAGTGAATGAGTAACACAATGCAGACTAAACAATAAAAATAAGCCTTGCATAAACAATAAGCAAGCTCCCCTGAAAGACTGAGCATGCAGTGATTGTGTTTACAGATGGTAAAGCATTGTTTGGAAAAGGAAGAAAGTGGCATAAACACAGGCTGCAATGTAAAACATGAGACAACATAAAAACGACAATTCATACCTGTCAAGTTGTTCGGCGTAATTTGTACAAGTGAGCTCTGATTTTTAAATGTGTACGCAATACGTTCAAAATCTGTACGTTTTTCGTGCATTACATTTTTTTTCTCCGTTCGGATTTTGTCGCCGTTTCGGCAACGAAACAATGTGCGTTACTACGTTGGTTGAATGACGCGAGAAAAGTCAGAGACACTGAGGGAGAAGTGTGTTGTGATGCTGTAGCAAACGCGATGCTGGGCTAAATGGCTCCTGTATTTCCGGACTGTAGCCGACAACTTACAATCCACGCCTGGATATCAAATGCTTATAGAACAACATGCAAAATGACAGACGGCGGCGTTAATAAACAGCCGCCATTTTGAAGCAGTAGACTTCTCAGAAATGCTCTGATGTAGTGAACCTTCCGAGCGAACTTAAGTAACTTTTTATCTAAAATACTCCTGAATCGGCAAAATCTTGACTTGAATCTATCTTTAAATGATGAAACAGTTTTAAAACTTTCACATGTCGAAAGTAGACAGAAGGGAACTAATGCAAAAGTGGTAGCAATTTTAACAACTTTAACAGTTGATTCACAACATTTCCAAACATAGCAAAGGTTACTGAGTTTTTTTTTTTTTTTTTTTAATTGAAAAAAAAAAAACAAAACATGAAAGGTAACACCAGTTACTTTGCCAAGTAACTACTCTTACCTTCAGGAAACTGAGTTACTAACTCAATTACTTTTTGGGAGAAGTAGTTTATAACTAATTAATTACTTTTTAAAAGTGAGATTAACAACACTGATCATAAAGATGAAGTCTGCAGAATGAAAAGTGACAAAAGCGGAGATTTCATTCTGCCAATTTGTTGCGAACACAATTTGCCTGGAGCGATTGCTGATCACTTCTCAGAATTAGCTAAAGAAATGTTCCCTGACTCAAAGATTGCATCGGTAAGTTAATTTTATCAATTGACCTTTTTAATTTATAATTGGACGCACTAACGAACTACCTCCAAGTCAAACTGAATTGCGAGCTGAAGTGCCATGAAGTGCAGCCATCATGACATGATAGAAATTGCCAAAAGTGCTACATACAATTATAACAAAAGTCACTGTTAAATTTTAGTAATCATGATGTAGCTGAAGATATTGATTGTTATTTGATTGCACCAGGTTATATGTTACAAATTTACCAATTCATTCATAGTATTTTAAAAATTGAGTTTTATTTTTGTTTTATATTGCACGCTATATTCATCGTTGTAAGATTAGTCACCAATTTGTAAGGGCATACATCACTATTTGTAAGATTGCCAACGGCCTCAGGTTGACAGGTATGACAATTGGCTCTCTATTAGATTACACATCTAGTACAAGTCTTGGAAATTCTTAGATTTGATGTTTTAGCAAAGCTATAATGAGCATCATATCACTCAGTTGTGCACAGACCTCCGCCAAGGCTGACATGAATACCTTGGTTTGACTGGTTGCTGAAGAAAACATCATTAAACAATAAAAACAATAGTGGCTTTCATACAGTACACAAGTTGACAATCATGTACTGGGTCATTGCGCAGAAATAATAAGCCATAGCGTATAGCTACTGTACTATTGTTTCAAAGGAAGTTACATGCATCATAAAGCTACGCTGGTCTACAAGCAAAATGCTTCTTAGATAAAAGTAGCCCAGTGCTATTATAACTATTATAAACAGGTGACTTGATGATAGAATTCAACAACCACTCATCTGTGAATAAAAACAAAACATTGTTTGTGACAGTGCTTGTGTGTCAGTTTGTGGGACCGCACCTTACACTAAAATATATTTTCCTGAAATTACTGTAGATTGTATGAAAGTAGTCATTGTGCATACTGTATGTTTTCACTAGTGCTGTCAAACGATTAAAAATTTTAATCTAGTTAATCATATGTCAATTGTGTGATTAATCATGATTAATTACATTTCCCTCGGGATGAATAAAGTTGCTCTTCAGGAAAAAAAATCTAGGAAAATACTATAATTGACTTAAAAATTGTTTTAAGATGAAATGTATGATGTGTGAATGAATTAATAATTAACCAAATAGAGTTTTAAAATTTTATTTAACAACTCAGCTCGTATAAAATAAATAAAAGAAATTGTCTGTATTATACAGCAAAGAGTTTTAACAGATTAAAGTGCCTCAGACTAACAATGTGGCTCAAGTACCGTTTGGCATATTACCCAAAAACTGACTCCCAATTTAAAAAGCATACAAGCACAATACAGTAACAGTAGCTAGTATTTCAAAAAATGTGTAAACAACTTGTCTGTTAAATTCAACATTTGAAAACAAATAAATGCAGCACTTGCAGTTTTACACTATATGGCCTGAAAGCTGTGTGAGATAATTATTTATTTATTTATTTATTTATTAAAACAATTTTCATACACTTAACTGAAAAACATTACAATAAACTGTGTGTAAAGGTGTTTAGAAACACTAAGTTAGCCATACTCTTATTATTATTTTTTTTTTAAACCAACTTTTCAGGCAAACTAGCTTGTTGACATTTTCAGATAACAGAGCAGATCTTTTCTTTTGAACAATATACCCTGTCAAAGGAAATAGTCTCTCGCAAGGAGGCAGGTGTGACCAGATACTTTTTATGCAAGGTGGGCCAGCTGACTGTGGGCACTATTGTGCGCAGACCACCACTGTAGTGGACATGAGTCCATGCTGGCACTGCCTTGTATCTGTCTAGTGGTTTGTCATTGGTTGTTGCTGTTTGTTGTCATTGGATTTTCAAGGCCCTCGTCTTCGACTATGTTAATGGGTCAACACTCTACAGTCTCTGGCTACCCATGTAGCAATAGCAGTAGTCAACCTACTTGGTTTCTTTTTGTTGGCAAGTCCGAGTCCGCACTCTGCCAGTGAAGCTTGATGACTGCGGCCTGTTCCTGCAGTGTTAGCGTCATTGCTAACACTAGCGAAGATGTGCCTTGCCCAAAGGTGGTACTTTAGGCTGGTCGAGCTTCGATCCGAAGGACAGTTCATCACAGCAGTATGTGCACACAACTTTGGTTTTATCCAGGTTTCCATTAGGCAGCTTTTTAAAACGGAATTTGGTCATCATCCTCACTCATCGTGGCTGGCTGCATTATGTCCTGCATTGCCGCGCGGAGAATGTAAACATCAGCGTGTGGGACTACGGGAGGCAGTTGTGGCCAAACTTGGGTGAGCGGTAAATTGCGTTAGTTTTTTTTAATGCGTTAATATTTCCAGATTAATCATGGTCGTTAACGCGTTATTTTTGACAGGCCTAGTTTTCACATTTTACACTGCACAAGTTCATGGTTTTATCCACACAGCACAGTGGAATAGTGGCTGGCACACCTACTTTCTGAGGTTTGGTGTTCAATTCATGGCATTTCTGTTCAGTTTACATCAGGGGTATCCAACTCCGGTCCTCGAGAGCCCCAATCCAGCGTGTTTTCCATGTCTCCCTTCTTTAGGTGATCATTTGATTCAGGTGTGTTAATCAGCAAGCTCTGCAGGAGCCTGATAACGATCCTGATTATTTCAGTCAGGTGCGTTGTGAGGAGGAACACCTGGAAAACAAGATAGATTGGGGCTCTTGCGGACCGGAGTTGGATACCCCTGGTTTACATGCTCTCCCAGTGCTTCAGTAGGTTTTCTGCGAGTACTCTGGCTTACGTACACCTTCCAAAAACATGCATGGTAGAATCATTAGATAACCTTAATTTTTCATAAGTGTGAACATGAGCGTCAATGCTGGTTGTGTCATGTACCCTGCGATTAGTTTGTAACCAAGCCAGAAAGTGTCACTATTCATAACATCATTCACAGTTGGACAAGTGGCATAGAAAATCGAGAGATATGTAGAATTACATATGCAGTATATATTTATATGGACAGCAAAAACAATGATGCATTTATGTTCAAGTGCAGTACTTCGTGTTTGTACATCAATAAATCATCACAAAACCCATTAAGCACCCATGAAAGCTATCAGATATTGCCATCGCTTCAATTCTCTTCCCAAGCTTTTGGGTATGGAGTTACAATCATGCCAAAACTAAAAAGACAAAAAAAAACGTAGTTTGCAAATGAAAAGCATAGACTTCACTATCAGTTAACGCGAAACGGGGCCGATCCGTAGGGGGTGTATTGTCAAAAACTTAAAATTCAAATATTTTCAGCTCCCTGGCAAGTCAAGATCACCTCCTCGTCCTCTTTCTCCTCTGCCTTTGCGCGGTCCAAGCCAGTCTGCACGTCCCCGGGGAAGAACCTGATGAGATTTAGCAATTGCAGGTGCTGGGCGAGCCTGTTGCTGACCATGAAGTTCGCTGGTCCAGTAGTTGGTGCCGCACATGTTGCGGCACTTGCCAAAAGAGTGCTCAGTTGGGTCAGAGTTGGCCTTCCCATTGCACACATACTCACCCCCAAGGATCTTGCGGTTGATGATGTCCCTGCAGGAGGCGGGCAGGGCATTGCACGTGATGTCCAGAGCTGAGGCGGTGGGCGTTGGCAGCTGCCGATCTTCGTACCTCTCTTCTTTTTCTTCTTCTTGCCGGCCCAAACCTGGAAGATTTTATACAATAAAAATAAAACTGAACAAGCTTGCTGTCGATTTAATTTAATTTAATCAACTAAAGTGTGGTCAGGTCTCTTGCAAATCTCGCCAATCCCCTGGAGGAACTTGATGTTGGCCTCTGACTGCTCATCAAAACAGCCTGCCTTCCCCTCGTCACCTCCTGCCCTTGGCCTCAGCACACAACGGTATTTATCATTTAAGCGCACGTTCTGCCTTGGCCCGTGCACGATCATCACAGAGATCACCCTCTGGAACATCTCCAGGACGTCGGCCATGTTCCTGAGATCCTCCTTGTCCGTGGTCTTGTCGAAGAGCCTCAGCCCGGCGACCGTGTAGGGGTTGACGACCGCCATGATGAGCCCGACACTCTGCTTCTCGATCGTTTTTTTCACGTTTCAAAGTGCACGCATGGCGCCATTTTATATAATAATTACCTTGAATCATCGACCAAATCACTCTTGAGACACTCCTGCCTTCTTGTATGCACTAAAACTTTCGTCCTGGTTCTAATGAAGGCCTGAAAATGGTACACATAAAGCGAAACAATATAAACTTTTCTTTTTCTTTAATTGTATTCTCCATTGGAACCTGTCTAGTTAGAGCTGGCTTATGCATCCTCTTCCTCTCAAAGCCTTTTTGAATAACCTTCATTTATTGTGTTTGTTTATTTACTTTTTATTTACAGGAAGGACAACTGAGACCACACTATTATTTTCTATGTTCATGTGACAAAACAATCAAATTGGATGAGTCTTATCACATAGCTGCTATAACACAATCAATTCGCCTGCATATTTTCTTTGTACGTACTTTATATTAACTACATCACACCAGATGCTACAGGTATCGTTTGCAGTGGTTTTTTAACCTCACACTTTAACAGGAAGTCTACTGTAAATCGCTAGAACATGAAGTCAAAATTTTTCCATTGGACTATAACATGAAGTACATGAAAATATATAAACAGTAATACGAATGGAAAGTATATAAAGAGCAGCCTGACTATATCGGTGTCTTAATGTCTCCCAAATCTTCGAGACCACCTTATTAAACATGTATTTATTTGTCCGAGAAAACTTCCCATTTTGCAGTGTGTTTTTAATATTTAGTTGACACTGACGTAGTGCAACAACTCATTGAAGGAAAGTAATGTAATTTTTTTTTTTTTTTTTTACAATAGCATATTTTTCAAAAGCTACATAACAGAATCATGCTTTGCAAACATTTACACAGGAATTTTTCTGTTCAAATGTTTTGTGCGAATGCGACAAAAGTAACTCCCGGAGATCATGATTTCGAGGGTTGCCATAACAGCTCTTTTATAAAAAGTGGAATACATTTATCTTTTGTAAAAAGGACTCAAGGTTGTTTTATGGCTGCCAGTAATGGTAAAGAGAAAAATTGTATTCAGGGGCAGCAAACAAAAAATAAGCGCAAGCCAAATGGAGACTGCAGAGGTGATGTAAACCATTCTTATGATCTGCTCAACTAATTACCTAACAGCATTCATTTAGGTCAGCTGTAGTGTACTGTATGTTATCTTCAGTCTGTCAATCCATCGTTCTTGTAAATATACCGTATATTAAGATTAGCGATAGACTGTTTATCGGCCGGGTAGGTTATTGGCACTACTATTTGGAAATTGGACGTATATCAGTATCGGTCCTTACTTTTTTTTTTTTTTTTTTAATCTGACCGGTTTATATGTAAAAATCAATTCAAAACTGGGTTATTTTGGCTCAGATGCAGCCGCGCATCTCTCTCTTGCCTGCTGTCTCCTGCACTAGTATTCACCCCATCCTCTGATTGGTTAAATGGAGTTACACTTGTATTGTGCCTTTCCACTTTTTTAAGGCCCTCAAAGCGCTTCACACTATATCCTCATCTACCTACTGGTAACGCAGCACCATGAGCAACGTGGGGTTTAGTATCTTGCTCAAGGATACTTAGATGAGGTCATCATGGCGCAAAATCAGACCCACAACCTTTCGGTTAGGGAATGACTAATCTACCACTGAACCACGCCACCCCCCAAGTGGCTGAGGCATTCAATAAACATGCTTTAGGCAATTCAATTAAGTTCGGTGTTAGCATTATTCATTTTTTTAATGCAAATTTTTACACTTTTTACTGCAAATTAATATCGGCTCTAAAAATCGATTATCGACCCCTCTAACTACTAATGAATCAGTATCGGTCCTGAAAAACCCATATTGGTCGATCTCTAAAATATAATAATATATGCGTGTGTGTACCCCGTAGGTCCTGATTATTCCAATGGAATAGTGATTGGACAAGTTTATAGAATTCTGCCTGTAGTAAAGCACTGTATACTTATATTTTATAGACGTCTACAGTATGTCACGTCAACATGGTCCTTATACTAAAAGGCAGTAAAAGTCTGGCTGCAATGGTATTCTCAGCAGAGACTTTAATGTGTCTTAATTGTACGATTTTAGTGGAATTGTAAAGAAGAGACATTTAACGTCTTATAGAGGAAACAAATAAACATGAGAGTGTCCTGCATTGACTGTTTGACATTGCTACATTTCATGCTATGCTCACTTAATTTGAATTCGATGTGCAAGAATTTGAAAGAGCATCCAAATGAGCCCGCTGGGTTACTGTGAACTGAATATAAAGCTACAAATGACCTGTCTGTTGGAAATTATGTTCATAGTAAATGCGAGAAGTACTTTTACTGTTTCCTATATAATCACACACTCTAATTTCAGCATCAGATCCATTACGCTTTATTACGAAATACGGCGGTGCCAAATTAAATGTTCCCAATTTCAACGAAACAGCAGAGTGTGATGAAAAAGTACATGGTTCATTTAATGATCTTTTTTTTGTACGCCCTCCTTTTGACCAACATGTGAAACATACATTCCCAGCCAAGCGGGGATGACTGGAACCAAAAAATGGCCTTAGCATTTCTGTCCTGGGTGGCCCAAGTTTGGGTTGTGTGCGTGTGTATATCTGACTAGATTCAGATTCAGATTCAGATTCAGAATATTTATTGTCATTGTTACAAAAAAGCACAACGAAACTTTGTTTGGAGCATCCATCCAGCTCATACAACTAAGTTGGTAAAGTGCAAAGTGCAAACCCATAAAATAAATACCCATCAGTACCAAGTGTAAGCATTGACACAGTTTTGGACATATGTACAGCAAAGATTCAACAGCAGCATGAGGTCGTGGCAGTGCTAAAGTGCAGAGCAAAAATATACCAGTTGAAAACAGGCAAAAATCAGTGCAAAACCCAGATAAGTTAATCAAGTATAATCAAGTACAGCCTACTGGTTGTCAACCAACGGGTAAGTGTCAGGGAGGAGGAAATAGTGGATAGTGACATACTGCAACAATGCAAACCAGCTCAGAGTTATTGTTGTTGGTGGATGTGGATTATTGTCCGTAAGAGGGGGGCAGAGAGGGGAGAGGGGCAGAGTTCAGTAGCCTCACAGCCTGTGGGTACAGACTGTTGGACAGTCGTGATGTTCTGGCCTGTATGGACCTGTACCTTCTCCCTGAGGGCAGCAGGTGGAAAAGGTTGTGAGCAGGATGGTGCTGGTCTCGCAGGATGTTGTGCACTCTTCTCAAACAGCGAGTGGAGTAGATGGTGCTGATCTCAGGGAGAGTCATACCTATGATTCTCCCGGCAGCTTTCACCACGCGCTGGAGCGCCTGCTGGTCTGCCTTAGTGCAGCTGGAAAACCACACTAAAAATCCGTATGTCAGAACACTGCTGATGGCACAGTTGTAAAAGTTCACCATCAGTGGTCTGGGGATGTTAGTGCTCTTCAGCTTCCTCAGGTAATAGAGGCGTTGTTGTGCCTTGCCCACCGCTGTGGAGATGTGGTCCCCCCAGGACAGGTCCTCAGTCACTGTTACCCCCAGGAATTTGAAGCTCCTCACCTTCTCCACCACATCGTTGCCGATAGTAAGAGGCTGATGGATGATGTGACTCCCCTTACGGAAATCCACCACGATCTCCTTGGTTTTCTTTATGTTTAGAGCCAAGTTGTTTTTGTGACACCATGACTCCAGATGTTGCACCTCTCTTCTGTAGTCCGTTTCATCATCGTTGGAGATGAGTCCGAGCACTGTGGTGTCGTCGGCAAACTTGACGATGAGGTTGGATGCAGAGGAGGCGACTATGAGTGTTACTGCCATCTACTGTAGTTCAAACCTGAATTATTAGGTGCATATTTGAGTAATATAAGCACACAGAAAAACAATAATTTTCCGCCATGTATTTTTAATAAAATTTAAAAAAATATATATACTACAATAAAATGCAGGATGTCCCACAATTAATGTCACACTATCCCAGTGTCCATGATGCATGGATACGGTACGTAGTACATTACCAGAGTACTATACTGTACTCTAATACTGTATTATTTGGACGAAATACTCTACTATGCTGTTGTACTGTACTAAGTGGAGGAAATCCTGAGCAAGGCGGCAACCTCTGTGATGAAGCGAAAGGAGAAGAAAGGTCTTCCCACGGAAACCAAACTCCCGCCAAACATGCCCAGGTTCATCTTTCAACAGGACGGTGCCCCGGGTTAGTGAGCTCACTAGACATAAGAGTGGTGCCGATTGCACTTCCCGGCATTCTGGGAGACGGACGAGGTGCCAGGGAAGAGCCCCTACCTGCCGCTAATAGAAAATCTGTGGGCGATAATGCAGGAAGAGATTAACAATATGGGGCCAGTAACGTCCGAAGGCACTCTGACCAGGAACGTCAGAGTTGCCTAGTCAAAGATCAGCTCAGAGACGCTTGACAACCTGATGTTCAGCATGCCGGACTGTATGATGGCCTGAGCGTTTTTTAGGGCACTTTCACACTAGCACTGTTTGGTCCTTTTTAAACGGACCAGAGTTCTTTTTCTCAGATAGTTTGCTTCATTTTGTAAATGTGAACGGCCATCCAAACTCCACTTCGGACCAAACAAACAAACTCTGGTCCGCTCAAAAATCATGGGTCTCGGTGCGCTTATGCTACATAACATGCAGTGTCACAGCACCACGCTGTGATGTTCCACTCTTCCTGCCCTCCCAGGACAAGCTGCGGCCCGCAGTATTCAAGCGGGCATGTTGGCGGGCATATTTTTTATTGGACAATTGGTGAAATCGGTGTCATGGTTCACTGTTTACACCTAACATTTTATAGATCAATGGGCTGTGATGGTTGGTTATGCAGTATTTGGATGCACCAATCAGTCGGAAAAGGGCTGTCGCATATATGGTTTCTCCCAGGACCAAGAGCAGCAGAAAAAGAATGAATGGCAATGGTCAGCCACCGATACATGAAATTGAAAGGCTTTTTTTCTGTTTAAAAAGAGGCTCAGTGGTCACAGCCAGAAGTCACAGCCAGAAGTCGCAGCCAGCAGTCACCATCGGCAGTCATCAGCAGCTGAATTCACTGAAAACTTGCCCATTGGTTTCAAATGGGGATGCCATCGACTGCCATGTACGTAATTCCATTAATTTCTAATGGTAAACATTTCCCATTTTTCAATGGCAGAAAAACATAGGTGGTTGTGATTTTTGACCGGTTACCGTTACAGCTCATTGACATTCAACTGGGGCCCATGTAAGTCAGTGCCATTGACAGCCGTTTACTTCCAAATTTCCCATTCATTTTCAACGGCAGAAAAACATGTGGTTTTGATTTTTGGCCATACACTTACCATTACAGCACACTGACATTTAACTGGTGCCCAAGTAAGTCGATGCCATTGACAGCTATGCATGTCCATGCCATTGATGGCCATGCACGTCAGAATAGCAACAGGAAGTGACCTTATATCAACAGGAAGTGTCCCTGAAATGTCCCCAAATCACCAGAAAGTCCAATAGATCTGTATCTACCACAACAAAGCATCATCATAATTTCTCCAGAAATTGGAGCTTCTAGTTTATTTTATTCTGTTTAACGTTACCGTCCCAAAAATTGGTGTGTCGGCCCATCCAGGCATTGCCCGGTACACCCACTGGTCATTCCACTTCTGCGAGACAAGCATGCGTGCCCTGTCTGCACTCAAACTCGTGCTCTTCCTTTGGGAGTGTGCATTTGTGTGTTTTTGTGTGGGTATTCCTCAGAAGGCAAAATACAAATCTGTTCTACTACCTCCACTCTAGCATCTCAATTTGCTCACAGGAGACAAGTTGACCCCACAATCCTTCGTTCCTTGTTTGTTGAACATCTGAAGAATTCACTTTTACAAAACGCGAAAATGCAGGGCATCTGCAGCTCCCTTGCACTATGGACATGTAGAATGTGACTGCCATGAAAATTAATTTGCTGAATTAAAACACATTTGGTTGCATTTTTACAAGCTTTATGAAACACCAATTTCAAGGTTATATCTTTTCTTTGATGCCAATGCAATGTTTGCTGATATTGCACAGTCTGCTACAATTTATTTCCGATTCGATTGACATTTTTTAAGATTGATTTCAATTCGATTTACAGTAAGAGCCTCTGGTAAATTAAATTTGATATAACCTAAACAATTAGCACACTAAGATATATTTCATAAAGCAATATGAAGGAATCTGACCATCTAGCCATACCGCCGGAATCGCCCCAGCCGAACCGCCGGATCCGCGCTGCCGCAGCTCCAACGGCCCAGGTCCGCGCGTTCACCTTAGTCTTAACCCTTTGTACTGACTCCATTTTGAAAGGTTTAAAGAAGGCTCACCGAGGCAATTTATTCGGGTCGACAGCAATCAAAACGGCAAGGCGAAACCGAAACACTCAGGCAAGGAGGCAAACTTGTTCCATGGTCACCATATCAGAAGTCAACTAAAGCTTCCGAGAAAAATGACAACACTTAGTTAAACATTCAGTCTTTTCAAGGCTCTCGCGGGGCGGGCCGTGGGCAAAAAAAAAAAGGGTGTGTTTGGGACTATTGTCTGTTTGTGGAGTGGACAAGAGGATTTGGGAGTTATTCGTCCAAGGGGCTCTTGGAGTTTTTTCAATCGTGTTATCAGTTGGATATCGGGTGTTCTCCGGTACTCCTTGTGTTGGTACAGAGCGTCCCGCCGGGAGAACTGATTGGGAGAGTTGGTGTGTCAATCTTGCTCATGACGCACACGTTGGGCTTCCGTGATAAGAAGGCATCGTGTATCTTGTATGCTCTATATTCTGCCTTGTTTTCCTTAAACTATGGCATAATTGCTATTTATTTTACATTGGGTGTGTTAGAGTAATACAAACAGTGAGACGGTGCCAGCTAGAAAAGGTACTATCTCCTTCAAATACAAATAATAAGCAATTTTTATGTTTTCATGAACTTTGTTGCTGAAACACTTCAGAAATTTGAATGAGAACCATTCTTTTTAATAAGCAGCTAGACGATGCTGATCCATGTTTTGCGTTTCGATCAACTTGATTGGATTGTTGCTTGTATGAACAATTTATTGACGATACGACACAATATTGATTTTTGGGACAGTGATATGATACAGTATTTGCTGATATTGCACAGTGTGCGACAATTCAATTTGATACAAGGGCTAGAGATCGATGTATTGTTACATCCATAATTTTACACTGTCTTCGCAAGCTGTATTGCACTTTATTGCTTGCAACCCAGCCAGATTACATTTTTAAGCAATCCCTTTCGAATGGGTTTTTACAGTATTCAGTACTAGGAGTGGGAACCTCTTGGTACCTCACGATACGATACAATTTGTGATATAAAGCTTACGATAACGATGATCTGACGATATGGCGATACAACGATTATCGATACATTGGTCAGGAAATCATTGTAGGATATTCTACAACATCTAATGAACAGAAAAAAACAAGCTTCTGCTGTGAATTGGAATGAGTTTATCACTAGTAGACGTCCAATCCATTTGAAGTGGGAGGGATGGCAGCGAATGAACAATTGTTCATTCGCTGCCACCCTCCCAGATTGAACGTCTATAGTCATCAGTTGCAGGCTATGAGGTAATTTTGGGCCATTTAAGGTCATTTACCTGTTGATTTTTAGTTACATCCTGTCGATTTTGGGGTATTTTATGGGTCACTTCCTGTTTATTTTGAGTTACAAAACAGGAAGTGACCTGGGAATCACCCAAATGAATAGGCAGTGACTCAAACTCAACAGAAAATGACCTGTAAATGCCCTAAAATGAACTGCAAGTGACCTGTAAATGCCCTGAAAATCGGACAGAATGACTGTGACTGCTCTGGCTTCGAATAAACGAACATTCCCAGTTTAAATGGATTGGGCGTCATGCACCGTCAATGCAGCCTTAGAGTTAACTCAGACCGTTATGGTGGAAGATTTTTGTAGCAACGGAAGATTTTGGTAGCAACTTATTGGTTCCTTTTTATTTTTTTAGACATTGACACCTTTTTAAAACGATAACTCGATTCTTGGTAGGAGCATATCGATAACTTTTGGGGATACAAAGTATCACGATATATCACCATTTCGATATTTTGTCACCAGTGTTGGGCACGTTACTTTAAAAAAGTAATTAGTTACATTACTCACTACTTCCAAAAAGTAACTGATTTAGTAACTGAATTACTCTATAGTAAAAGTAACTAGTTACCAGGAAAAGTAACTATTTCCGTTACTTTTAAAAGAACTTGTTGTATGTCAAAGAATTTGAAATTTTCTGAGCAGTATTCGAGTCAGTGGAATAGAGAAGAACAGACAGGTAGTTAACTTGTTAGGTGCTTCAGCAGATTTGAATTGCTTACCACAGATGTCGACAAAAGCTTTGCCCCGGGACATAAATTACACATTACATGCAGGTTCTTTCCTTTAATTTCGACAAACTTGAAATAGTGTCTATATCTCCACCTCTTAAAGGACAATTTTTCTTCTGACTGCTCTGCCATCCCGACCCTGTGCATCTGTTTTGCGTGTGTGTGTTTGCCGCACGCGCTGTTCCGGTTTGCTTGTGAAATCACCGGCTCTGATTGGCTTACCACGACACATGACTGTAACCCTCAGCCAATCACAATCACTTCCATTGCATCTCTCGAGGGGCTGCATTCAGGTAGGATAGTTTCCCGACAATTCACGTCACCTTCAAAGCATCTGCCGTCCTCAAGATGGAAGCAGAATTATTGCTGGCTGACAGTGGGAGATGGGAACGAGGCTAGCATCAGGTGTAGCAAACACAGAAACGTTACCAAACTTTGGAAAGCATTGTCTAATTGAATGAGCAGGGACAAACAGCTTGGAGTCAGAAGTACGTGCGCTATTCTCGAACCTGAACGCACCCCAAGTCTTGGAGCAGAGAGTCGACTCGACACGGCTGGTAGTTTCTTCAATTTATTCAGAGTAAGTAACGCACCGCTTTTGACCATCAGTAACGGTAACGGCGTTGTAACGGCGGAAAAAGTAATTAGTTAGATTACCCCGTTACTGAAAAAATAACGCCGTTACGTAACGGCATTATTTATAACGGCGTTACTCCCAACACTGTTTGTCACACCCTTATGCAGTACTGACCGTAACGCATGTACAGTGATACCCAGAACCCGCCGCGATAAGTGATAAGTGAAGCTTGGCTTCCAAGCATCTGTGGCAAGTTCAAACATTAAACGTCTGTCAATCATCGTTAACTTTAATAAGCAACTCCAATGCCCAAGAGCAGCAGGAGGGAGCGTGAGACTACGTGATCGGCTCGAGACATCTCATCTGTATTTATTTGTTTATTTTTTTTTAATTGAAAAAAAAAAAAAAATCCGCGATGGACTAAGGGGGCGAAGTTTCAATCAACACACACACAACACACATTACAGCTGAAGTGCTTCAGTCTAAAAACTTTTTCACTCATTAATAAATAAATATCCCTGTTGGTGTAACATTTGACTTCCTCGCAGAGGAATACTTTCACCACTCCTCAATCTAGCAATGCTCAATGGAAACCATATTAAAAGGTCATGAGAGACGCGCATGACCGTTTTAGACCTGGCTTTGATTACAACCTGCACAATAAAATAGAAAGCAGCTGAGAGCTAAGCTGGAGCTGCTTAGGGGCTGTCGACAAATTAAGAAAGACTGGAAAGATCCTTATCGAGTGCACATGGGCATTTTGGTGGGGCACAGCAGCTTCCAAACATAGAGAAGAACAAAGACAGAGGAGGAAAACATTTCCTTTTTGCGGAGAAGAATTAAAGATAGAAGAGCATGCCGAAGGCCAAATAGGTTTTGCAGAATCCAAAGATAGAGCTATAAAACAGCAGTAAAAGTCTCCACAATCAGCAACCTCTCCCATTGTAGTGTTTAGCCAGCAGTAATATGTCACAGCTTCATTGGGCCCCTAATCTGATAACTCTTTATGGTCGCGTTTGCTATTAGTGTCATCTATTGTCATTTGAGGTGGCGTGATGGCAGCCTGTGGCACTGACCTCTCCCACAGACGCCCGATTGAGTTAGGCACCGCGCCTCGTTCTGACATCACAATCTATCTGAGAGGACGCAGTGTGAAGTGTGAAGGGAAGCAGAATTCACATGAAATTGATGTCTTCCGCTTAAGTCATCTTGAAAAGCACCAGTGACTGTATTGGCTTTAAAGAATGATGACTCTGCTAGATTACTTGGATGTTTTTTTGTGCCACACAAAGATTAATACTCTTTGAATGTTGAACGTGTATTAATTTTATCTATACAAATGCTGTATGGGGGAAAAATGCACCAGTTAAAAAAAAAAAAAGAAAAAAGAAAAAAAAATATCTCAGTCACAATAAGACTACAAATAATAAGATGCTAAAATGCTGCTTTCCACCCATTATGTACTGTAAACATTTTGAGTACTAAGATCTATTTTAACCCTTTAAGGTCTGGGCCTATTTTGTCTGATTTTGCATGCCTTTGAAGTTGCCTTTATATTTCAAAGAAAGAATTGTTTACGATGGCCTGGTTTGGTCCCTTTTTTTGTGACACCTTGAACTTCATGTCCAAACTGTTGTTTCATTCACTGACCAATTATAAATCATCATTTTGGGCCCAAAAAGACCAAAAATTCCAAAATCGTTTTGTCAAATTTTTTAATATTGATGTCCAATTGACAACCAAACATGCGTAACGAACCGTTTTGAAACTTTGTAATATTTATTCAACATGTTAGGATGAACATTCAACCAAAAAAATTTAGAATAAATAGACTTATATTTGACAATTCAACATAAACAACAGGTATAGCCATAGGCGTTTTTTGCCTTTATACATGCTCTAGTCAAAACAGGTTATATACAGCAGACCGAACAGTGAAAAAATATATACCATCTAACACAAAAAGTGTTTAGAGGCCATCTCTTTATGAGTTTAGGTATTGCGGCCCATCACCTGATGAAAACTATGTAGACACAATCAAGCTTCTTGAACACACATTTATATAGACAAATTGAGAAGACTGATTGTGGGGAAAAAATATATATACAACATTGGGAAAAAAAGTATTTTCAAAAATATTTACAATAAACAAGTTAATTTTTTTTCAGGCATGCCACTCCGAAAAGCAGTTTCGTCCTGGAATTCGACACAGGGCGACATCACACAGCCCACACTTCCATGGGGTGTCGGTCCTCTTTCCACCCTTCCATTTTCATTTCACTTTACTTTCATTGTCACAATAAATGTACATGAAAAAAAGTCAGTATTTATGAAAATAATAAAGTATAAAATAAAAATATATACAGCAATAAATAATAATGGAAATCTATATGTATGACAATAGAAAGAATACCATAGCTGAATATGTGCTACATCCCTAATCTTCATATAGAAAGAAGATCATCACAATTATAAATTCCTGCCTTGGATACACACAGTGCACGTACGACTTTGATCTGATATGCACATTTTATTATTATATACACAAACACACACTTATATTGCATCAAAATTAACTTTGTCTTGCAAAATCAAAAGAAACTTTCAAAAGAAACTTTTTCAGCATCAAAAAAAAAAAAGTGAGTTTGCTTACCTCTGCTCGTCGATGGCGTCACCCACGTGTTCAAATCCGTCACTATCTTCACTCGAGGACTCTTCCGAAGAAGACGATGATGACGAATTTGGACCATCCTCTTCCTCAAGTTGATCAAAAAGCACAATTGCCTGCGCTAAATTTAGTTTTCCGTTCATTCTCAAAGTCACACAAAGTCGCTGCTCGAGCCACACGGCCGTCGCTCGCCCCCTCGCTGCTTCAGAACACTCCTCCCTCTCGTTCGGTGGAACCTCGCACGGCAGTTATATTTATTTAAAAAACGCATTTTGTGCTTCCACTGTGACTGTGACTGTGAAGGGTTCGTTTGATTTGTTTTTTTTTCATGGAGCTTCCGTTTTGAAAAAGGACAAGAAATGATGGAAATATAGACAAAGAAATGATCCATGCAGCGTTTTAATGTTTTTTTTGAGAGGACAATAAAACTATAAAACTTAAATGACAATATCTCACGTTTTAGTTGGTCGATTGACTTCAAATAATAACGAGAGTAAACCGCAACTTCCGCACTTTAAAACGAGACCAACCAACGGCATGTGGGTGACGTAATTAAAACGTGAGGGCGCTTCAAAGACGACGTGCGCTGAGGACGCGCCGGCGCGTCCTTCGACTCTCAAGGGTTACAGAATCAAAGAGAGAGTATGCTATTCAAAGGTCTTAAGATCCAGGACTAACTATTCTCCAGCTGATCATTTGAATCACCTCTTTTGATTTTCAGTGTTCTGAACAACAGGTGGGTCATAAAAATGTTTCTGAATGTTCTCTGTGCTTTTATGTACAGTTATGTGCCTGACTGTTATCCAATACTGTATGAATTTAGTTCCTTTGCACAAAGTTTGATTCAAAAACATTGGTCAGCTTGCACACAGCAGGGAGGGAAGATTATATGAAGTCATGCTTGTGTCTCCCCCAAGAGGCAGAAGGCATCTACGCTCTGACCTTACTTCTTTCAGTGAGCCTTCTTCATCTCTGCTGCTTCAATATACAGGGGTTGGACAAAATATTACATACACCTTAAAAATCAACAAAAACAAATTTAAAACGGTGTAGGTCCTCCTTTTGCGGTAATTACAGTTTCAATTCTCTGAGGTATTGATTTATACAGTTGTGAATTGTTTCTAAAGGAATTTTAGGCCATTCTTCTGTTATAATACCCTCTAACTCCTCTAGAGGTGATGGTGGTGGAAATCGACGTCTTAATTGAATCTCTAAAACTGACCATAAATGCTCAATAATGTTGGGGTCTGGGGATTGTGCCGGCCATACGAGATGCTCAATTTCATTAGAATGTTCCTCATGCCATTCTTTAACAATTAGGTTCAATGCTAAAATGTTAGGGGTTGCCATTAATTTCTCCAACCCCTGTAAGTCAAGGCAGCAACCAGCCGTCATGTCTTCTCTATTTTACCCCTTCAGCTTAATTTCATTGACCTCCTAAAGATAAGATTTGATTTTCTATGTACGTAGGTTTCACATGGCTCATGTCAAAATATGCCCCACAGTAATGCTATGAAATTTCTGAATCGCCATATCCCCACGGTCAATGAAGAATTGTGGAGAAGTAAAATGGTTTGATAACATCTCTTTAGCTGTGAATAGATACATGTCCTCACTTCCTGTATTTTCGTAGAAAAATGAACATGATTGTTATTCCCTTGCAGTATTTATTTGAACTGGTTTCTTCTCTACATGTCTGTGCGGGATTGCTGAACCCAAAACCACAACCACCACTTCCTTAACCTTTATGTTCACCTTCCTGGGGTGAATTAACTGGAAACATGCTTCCACTCGCTGATAAGTATCAGAGAGGATGGACTTCAAGATTACTGTGCACCTCAAAAATGCTTCAATTTTTTACATTATTTTTCATCTTGGCCAGAAGATAAGAAAGGTATGAACAAACACGCCATGCAAGTAGCAGCTCGAAGGGCACATGCATTTCCAGTACCCCAATAAGAAAGGAAAACTTTTCTGATTCATTTAATAATTTACTACTTCACTTAATTGGGTGCAAAAGTAGGGTTTGTGTTTGACAAGAGCTAGGCTTTGTTTTTATAAGCTGCTGGGCCTGGAATATTCCACAGACCTCACTGGCATCAAGTTATGGAATAAAATTTGTGCCGATGTATTTCAAAATTCTTATTAAAAGTATTTCTGGTAAGAGGGCATTTCTGATAACAGAAATAAAAGTGGAAATTTGGCCACGGGCAAGGAAAAGCAGCCAGTGCTGTGTTGAATGAAGAAAAAAAATAAGGTGACTAAAACAGAAGACTTTTTGCAAAGGCAATTACTATCCAGCAGGTTGTATTAACCCCACATAAATAACATTCTCATTTAAATTTCAAAACATTACAATTGACATGCATATGTCTGGTGGATAAAGCAGGAAGCTAGAAGTCTTACTTCACTCAAAGCTGCTTTTTGTCAAATAACACTCAAAAACTCACAAATGCACAACGTTAGACACCAAGGGATCTATTTTCTTTAATGGTGTCAATCTGAGGTGGCAAGCATCTGTATACTTAGTGGAGGGGCAAAGTCCCACAGATCTGCTGCTGTGCCACTATGGGAGAGTTCACTCCTGGATTAAATCACCTCCAATTAAAAAAATTCCTCTCATTGCTTTTAAATGTGGCGTACACACAGTCTTGCAAAGAGATACGCGCTCTGCTGTAGAGGAAGTGCATAACTACAACAATCTATTAGCGGAAGGGGCGTTTTCATTGAGCTAGCCTTGTTGTGGCAACATACAATGTTAACAGGTATAATGAATAAGATGGTCATGACCACTAGGGACTCACATTTCCCTGGGGAGCTCAGCATGTCTTCCTGCAATGTTGGTCAAATTCATTTACTATGTGAACTAGTTCAAACTTTAGTTACATTTCTTTATAATGTTAATATTATTATTCAACAATAATAATAATATAATAATTACATTCATAGTTCATAACTGTTGTTTTTTGTTTGTTTGTTTGTTTGTTTGTTTTGTTTTAAACTTGATATTGTAGAACTACAGGTAGTTCATAGTTTTTCCCCCCCTAACAAGTTGGGTAAAAACTTGCTGAGAGCTTTATTAGGGGCTTAGCTTTTGCCCGTTGGTGTGTGCATGAATATTATTTCGCAACTTGTTTGCCAGAGGACCACAAAACTTTCAGAACTTGAGTCATAAAAGTACAATATTAGTAATTACTAAGTGTATCAGTGTAAGTAAAAATCTAATCACAAAACCAAAAAAAAAAAAAAAAAAGGTGTCAGTCAGAGACCAAGGCCATCAGCAATGCTTCTGCTTTATCTCCAGTGAATAAAAAGTCTAAAAGTGTGCTTGACAAGATCAGTGACAATTAGATGCATTTTCATTTTCTGAGAGAGGTGAAGAGGGGCTGTAATAATTGTTTGTTTATATGTGTAATTACATAATTATTAACAGTAACAATATTGTCAATTGACATTAAAGAATTGTAGCAAGAATTCTAAGTCAGAGTGCCACTGTGATTTGGTATCCTGAAAAGCCTTGATTTTTACTCAGATGCTATTATTGTGAAGCTATAACAAAAGTGGTTTGTTTTGTTTTCGAAGAAGCTTGAAAAAAATCTCCATCTCCAAAAATATGAAGTAATTTATCAACGTTCTTCTTTGAACTTGAGCTGGAACAACGCTAGCCGTTCCCCGATGTTATATATAAAAACCTCAGGCTACCTTGTAAGTACAGGTAATCCCTAGGTTACAAATGAGTTCCGTTCCTACACTGGCGACATAACCTGAATTTCCGTGTAAATCGGAATTAACACCTTAAGTACCCCAAATCTCAAAACAACTATTGAAAAATATGTATTATACGTCATAATAATGAAATCAAGTATAAAATAAGATACTGTGAGGTACTACGTTGTGTTAAATGCTTTTGTATTTAATGACTATTCGGGCGTTACCCGCGAGTGGGTCACCTTGCTGAGAGAAAACGGCGCTGTAGAAAGAGTAGGGAGGCGAGAGAGGGGTGATGTCATAGCCGCAAGCCGCCGCATGGGTCGCTAGCGTCGCCGCTCTCAACGTGAGCACACCATCCAAATTTAAAAAGCCGGATCGGGACTCATAAGAGGAGTCAACGCCGGCGGAGAAGCAGCAGCAGAATGAGAATAAGGAAGCGGCAGATCTCCTGGCCGAAGGAACTAGTGGATGGCAACGACAAAAAAAAACAAAAAAACACTGGACACAAAAATCTCAGACGAGACACCTGCATCGTAAAGTCGAAATCACATAAATCGGGTATGTCATAACCCAGGAACTAAATTTATTTAGATTTGCCTTTTTGATCAACTTTGTGACAATAAACTGTACCTCCACCAGTTCTGTAGCTTAAGACGCAGAGACTGAAGTGTCACATTGACAAAAACACAGCAAGGCATGCACTTTCATGAAAACAAGGATATGCCCATGCTTATGCCCCACCAAAGATGCTCATACAAAATGGCCCTAAAAGCCTGCCCAAACATCAAGTGTAAAGTAAAACAACAAAGTAAAGTTTTCTTCTGATAAATTTTGAAAATGTATCCATTTGTAAGTTCTTAATTTTAGTTAACGTAATCAGCTCCACACTGGGTTTATTTGCCAGTGACATGACCAGCTTATGTGGATGACCTGGGTATCTTGGGATCTTGCTAGGTGGCATATGAGTATCTCCTATCAACTGAATCCCAAATCTGCCCACCTGCTGCTCATCCTCATCTCCGGTGATAGAATTTTGTATCAAAGTGCATCCGAATCATATGTGCGTACAAGTGAACATCAACAATGTCCTCCGGTTTACTTGCACAAAAAAAATTGTTTAGTTCATGTTATTCTATGCTGCCCATTCTCTCTTACTCCTGCTCAGATGGCTCTAACATTCGTAATGTTGCTAACTTCTTGGTAAGTGCTTCTATATAGATAGCAATGTATTTGTACTTTTCATTTCTTTTTAAGATTACAGGTACGAATTCTGATCCTATGCTGGCGACGTAACCCGAATTTCCGCATAAGACAGAATTAACCCTTTAAGTACCCTAAGTATACCCCAAATCTCAAAATGACTATCCAAAAACATGTATCATACGTCATTATACTGTTCTCGCCAAGATGTTGGAGCCTAGCTAGACAGCGAGCTAAGCTCTGAAATGACAATGTCAGACATCTGTGTGGTTTGCTGACAATATTCAGCTGCTCCGGACACCAACACTTGCAGAATGAAACTGAAATAAAAATGAAATTAAATCAGTACCATTTTTAATAACAGCAACTTAAATTTGCGGTTATAACTAGCTGCTGATACAGCAATAAGAATCCACACAAACCGATTAGCATGTGTCATTTACCCTACGTCCTCAAAAACAATCACATCAACTCGCCCCAAGTATTCGACCACAATTGAAAACACACAATAAATGGTACAAAATATGTTATATACAGGTGTTGCCTCAGTGGATGCTTCAAGAGCAAATACGTTCTTCTTCGCGTGTACATGCGCTGTTCTTTGTGTGCACAAATACGTTCATCGTTTGTACCTGCGCTCTTACCTGAGTGTGGAAGAACTACCTGCTATACGCGTCCTACGACAAAATAAAAACATGCATTACAAAACAAATGTCAACATCATTTAAAAAAAAAAAAAAAAAAAAAACACTGGAGACTCCGGCGTCGTAAAGTCGAAATCACGTAAGTCGGGTACGTCGTAACCCAGGGAGTACCAGTATTCAGCCTTAAAAATTATGCTCTGCCTAGTATTTAGGGCTAAGATGGGAGGTCATGGGAAGTGTCGCACATATTAACTGGGATTCAGTTATTACTATGGGGACAAATAATTCATGATACTAGCACATCACGTTATGGGCTAGATTTTGGACAACAGATTTTGCTGTACCCAAAAAATTTATGATAAACTTATTTTCTTTTTAATTTATAAAGTAATTTGTTCTAATTTGTCATTTTTCAAACAATTATATGAATTAAGTATTTATAATACTATTCGCATTTGCAAATATAATTAAGACATTATTTATTCCCTTTGTATAGCACAACATATCATCGGAGGGATCGAATTGTACTTTCTCATTTTTTCTGCCGTGGTGGTCAGGCATATGAGGAGGCAGTTTTACCTCACACATAAAGAGATGCCCGACTGACACTGGCAGTCACTTTAGGTCTTAAAATGATCAATGACCACCCCCCTTTTCACCCCCCTCTGCTCTTTGACCCATATCCGATGGTCAGGCTCTGCATCTGGAAGAGACATTAGAGCCTTTTCAGGCAGTTATGGGTAAGAACGTGACTAGACTCCAATTGGCATGTTACTGCCGAGCCTCCAGATTTGTTCACTTCCTCTCCAAGTTTTTCCATCCTGGGAAAAGTTTGCTCCTCAGGTCTGACAGGTCATTGTTAGGTGATGTATGAGGCTAGAGACAAGGACCAAATAAGAATGTAATGTTTGCATTTTTTTTCTCCTTATCATTAAATGTTTATTGGAACCATTTGCTTGAGCTAAACTTTTTATGTGTTTATGCCTCTATTGAATAGTGCATGACTGTACTGCTAGATTGCATTTACAGCTGTAAAATCCTTATGTAGCAGTTTAGTTCTTGTTGGACTAATTACAAATAGTTATGTTCTTAACACAGGGTTTCCCCTACAAATGAATTATTGTGGCGCACCGCAACACCAAAATAAAAGATTCAAAAAATTAAGGCCGTTTCAAACTAGCGGCAGCCTTGTGTGAAGGGTTCAGTGGCAACCTATTCATTGTGTATTTTAATATCCGTAGCTGTGTGAGGCCCCCTTAAGAGACGATCGGAGGAGGAGCTGTGACTGTCAGGGACTGCACGGGCAGGCAGGTTGTGTGGACCCAAATGCAGGGAAACAATAACGCAAGGCAGGTGGCAGAGAACTCAAAAAATGGTTTTAATTATAACTAACAAAAGCACAAAGTACAAACAAAAGGACTGGGGATCAAAAGGCAAGGTTCTAACCAAAACTTACTTAAATGGAGGGACTGGTACACGAAGGCTTGGAGAGGTCTTGACTTTGACGCAACAAGGAGTGACAAGAAACTGGGTCTTTATATACACACACGCAGACAAGGGGTAACGAGACGAGGAACAGCTGGGTAACACAGGTGGATGATGATTGCAGGATACACTGGGAGAACACACACACAGGTGAGAGCAATGGGCAATCACAGGGACAAGTCACACTAGGAGAAAACAAACACAAAACAACAAACTAACAGTACCCCCCCCTCAAGGGACAGATCCCAGGCGTCCTCAAGGAAAAAAAAAAAGTCCAAACATGGTGGGCAGAAGGTTGCCCGGAGGAGGGAGCAACATCAGCCCGTAGGGGCTAGTCAGGCGGGCGTCCAGGACGCCAGACATGGGGCGAGCGCACGGGTCGATCAGGCGGGCGTCCGGGGCGCCAGACGTTGGGCAACCGCACGGGTTGATCAGGCAGGCGCCCCGAGCGAGGAAGGACTCTGACATTCGTGCCGCCAAGCCGCGGCAGGAAGCGGGGAGCAACGTTGTCATCATCGTGAAGGGAGTCGGGCGGACCAGGAACAGAGTCGTGGTCGGGCGGACCAGGAACAGAGTCGTGGTCGGAGTCGGGCGGACCAGGAACAGAGTCGTGGTCGGAGTCAGGCGGACCAGGAACAGAGTCGTCGTCGGAGTCGGCCGGACCAGGAACAGAGTCGTCGTCGGAGTCGGGCGGACCAGGAACAGAGTCGTCGTCGGAGTCGGGCGGACCAGGAATAGAGTCGTCGTCAGAGTCGGGCGGACCAGGAATAGAGTCGTCGTCAGAGTCGGGCGGACCAGGAACAGAGTCGTCTTCAGAGTCGGGCGGAGCAGGAACTGAGTCGGAGTCTGAGTCGTTGTCGTCGTCTGCTGGCGGGACGGCGTCTGAGCCGTCGTCGTCTGCTGCTGCTGGCGGGACGGCGTCTGAGTCATCGTCGTCGTCTGCTGCTGGCGGGACGGCGTCTGAGTCGGCGTCGTCTGCTGGCGTGACGGCAGCGGAGTCGCAGGAGACTGCTGGCGGAACAGCAGCGGAGTCGCAGGAGTCTGCTGGCGGGAGCACTTGACTGCGGGGAGTCAGCGCGGGTGGCACTTGACTGCGGGGAGTCGGCGCGGGAGCCACTTGACTGCGGGGAGTCGGCGCGGGAGCCACTTGACTGCGGGGAGTCGGCGCGGGAGCCACTTGACTGCGGGGAGTCGGCGCGGGAGCCACTTGACTGCGGGGAGTCGGCGCGGAAGCCACTTGACTGCGGGGAGCCGGCGCGGGAGCCACTTGACAGCGGGGAGCCGGCGCAGGAAGAACTTAACTGCGGGGAGCCGGCGCGGGAAGAACTTGACTGCGGGGAGCCGGCGCGGGAGGAACTTGACTGCGGGGAGTCGGCGCGGGAGGAACTTGACTGCGGGGAGTCGGCGCGGGAGGAACTTGACTGCGGGGAGTCGGCGCTGGAGGAACTTGACTGCGGGGAGTCGGCGCTGGAGGAACTTGACTGCGGGGAGTCGGCGCGGGAGCCTCGGGAAGCCATGACGTCAGCACCGCCGCACACCGTCGGCGTCGACGACCACTCCGAGGCTTTTGGCGAGCGCCTTCAGGTGGCAGGGGCTGCAAAATAGCCCCATTAGGCCGCAATGAGCCTGGGCGACTCCTCAGACCACCCCGGGGTGGTCCACGATAGATGGCCCAACGGGACCCCAGGTAGGAGTCCTTGGCGACGAGCTCCGAACGGGACACAGAGTGCGAAGGGTGGTACGAAAAATACTCAGGGGAAACGGAAGGTGTAAAATCAAAATCCGGGTCTGAGTCGGAATCAGAGTTTTAAAAAAAGTGCCGAGGGAGCACAAAATCAGGGGAACGGGCAGAAAGCCGTCGGCGAGCATGCCGGTGCCAGTTGTTTCCCGCTGGGTCCACTAGTGGTTGCGTCATTCTGTCAGGGACTGCACGGGCAGGCAGGTTGTGTGGACCCAAATGCAGGGAAACAATAACGCAAGGCAGGTGGCAGAGAACTCAAAAAATGGTTTTAATTATAAATAACAAAAGCACAAAGTACAAACAAAAGGACTGGGGATCAAAAGGCAAGGTTCTAACCAAAACTTAAACGGAGGGACTGGTACACGAAGGCTTGGAGAGGTCTTGACTTTGACACAGACAGACATTGACGATGACGCAACAAGGAGGGATAAGAAACTGGGTCTTTATATACACACACGCAGACAAGGGGTAACGAGACGAGGAACAGCTGGGTAACACAGGTGGATGATGATTGCAGGATACACTGGGAGAACACACACAGGTGAGAGCAATGGGCAATCACAGGGACAAGTCACACTAGGAGAAAACAAACACAAAACCTAACAGTGACGTATAGGGAAGCGAGATAGCGGTCGCATTTCACGGAAGCCCGCTGTTATTTTGTTATTGTTTTTCTTTATTATTGTTGCCACAATAAAATGGGTAAGCCAATACAGACTCCACTCCTTCTTCCCCCCCTCCTGAGCATTACAGTATTTTGTATCGGACTTTTAAAGTAAGCAGTGGACGGCCGTCTTGGACGGAACGGCAAGTTTGAATGAAATTGCGCTCTTTTTATCCAAGTTTCACGAGCTCTGGGACACTCGAAAAATGACTCTCACACTTCTCCTTGCTGAGCTAATTGGTACCTCAATGTGCGTTTGTGTGGAAATGTAGTTCACGAACAACAACAAAAAAAAATTTCACCTTCTCTAAACTAGTAAATCTCTTTACACAGCAGTTAGAATTTCCCCCTATTCCTTGAAACAGATCCATTACAATCCATCACTTGTTGAATTAAGAACATTCCTGACGAAAAAAAAAAGCTTTTTTTTTTTTTTTTTTTTGCTTAAAATAAGTGTGTTAAAAAATATCTATCTTAAAATAATCTTATTTCAAGAAATCTGAGTAAAGTTTACTTAAAGCACTGGCAGATAATTTCAGTTATTTCTGATGATTGAAAACAAGGGAATTTAGTCAACTGCCAATCAAACGTGCATTTGAGGGGGAAAAAAATGGTGTCAGTGTAAGTCAGAACAAAAGGAAAGTAATTCACTTAATAATGGTAGGGTCAATTCTATCCTTACAAAATATGTGAAGACAATCTAAATGACCTCTATAACTGAACTCATTATATAATGGAAAAAGGTTGCTTAAAATTTGGTGGGGACTGTTTGAGCATCCTGAAAAGTTCCTAGTGTTATGTGACGTCCCTAATGTCCCTATGCAAACCTACGCCATTGGTCCATTAACAGATGTACTATTATTGTTGTGTTAATGTAGTACATATTAGAGCCAAATAAAAGGAAAAAGGAGGACTACGGAATGTAAGTCATACTACTGCTATGAGAAAAAACAGTCGTATTATTACGTAGGGTAATGTAACTGTAATCAGCTACGCATTTTACGTACATGGACCGTAGCTGAGAGCTACGACATTAGCCTGGCACATTAAATATTTCAAATAGATCTTTGTTGTGGTTCTTTTTGGGAAACAAAATTTGAAAAAAAAAAAAAAAAGTCATGATATGACGCAATTTTGCCGTGGCACGACATTGTGAGGCAGTCCGACTCCGATGCAGCCCATCACCGCAGCTTAAAAAAATCCTAGGGGAAACACTGTAACTATATTTCCACATTATCAGATTTATTCGATTTTAGAGAAAAATAATGTCAGTATGTTTTTATTCTTTTTCGGTTGGTTAAAATTCATAGAAATATAATGCTCTATCTAAATTGCAACCAAGGGCATAAGTTTGGTCTCAACATTGGTAGGGACGATATAACAGCATAAACTGCATGTAAACTTTTTGCTGGGGAAGGGACATTAATAAGACCAAACAGATTGGGTGGATGGGGCAAAGGTCACATTTCTCATGAATATGAACCAAATTCATTGATAGGCTAAATGATCAATACAAAATAAATCTGTATCGACTGATAATAACTTTTACGTGCATTGGTTCTGGTGATACACTGTTCGAATCAAACCTTTGTTTTCAAAAACTACTAAAGAAACATTTTGAAAACTTCCAGAATAAATGCCTGTTTTTTTGTTAGCAAACATAAACATAATGAAAATAATTCACTTAATAATGGTAGGGTCAATTCTATCCTTACAACATATGGGAAGACAATCTAAATTCCCTATATAACTGAACTCATTATATATACATATACATTATATATACTCATTATAATTTAATTCAAATAAGGTTGCTTAAAGTTGGTGGGGACAATTTTAGCACCCTGAAAAGTTGGTAGTGTTTTTCCCTCCCACGTATAAAAGGGCCCAATCATCAAGTTTCAAACTGATCAACTACTTCTGACACCATTTGCTATGAAACACAAAAGAGGTACACTAGACTCCAGGTTTATTTGCTTTCAGTCACTCATATCTTGTTCATCTCCAAGGTCTATCGCGCAGGACTTACCTGCTCCAAGGTTTTTCCTCAATGACACGTCATAGATGACCATACTATGGCAGTCATCTATGTCTCACTCATCTCCATTGTTCATGGCAGAACCTTACAACCGTGACCCGGCAGATGGTCTGTTTCAAGTGGTCTACAGGGCAGGAATGATATGATGGCTTCTTATGGAATATCACTTTCGGTATGTGGCACAATATGATAGTGGCAAATGTTTAATTGAAATGTCTCCATGGCAGACACAAGAGTTCTAAAAAGTTCCTATATTCAGCTAGGCAGGAAAATCACACAGTGCACTTACAAGAAATAAACAGCAAATGACTTATACAACTTGAAATAATGTGTATTAAAAATAAAATAAGGTGCTTGCTCATTAGAAAAACTGGGTAATGTTTCTGCCAAATTAATTCCAGTGACTTGAGGATTGTAAATAAACACAAATAGCTGCACTCTACAGATTCTTCTCTCCCCTAGTGCCCTCAGGCTAAACAAATTAATGCATTTTCCAAAGTTGTCTAGGATCTGTTTCAGTAATAAAATCCCTTTATTTGTTGTCATGCCTTGTTAAACTCCCAATGAAAAGAAGTTTTCTTGGTGATATAAAGGTGTTTGCTGTCTAGGGTTAGTATATTAGTACTTATATTCTAAAGCAGTGTATGTGACTAAGGGTTTTAATTTAAATGGCATGTTGAGACTGCTGTTAATGCACTAATTGTGATTTTGTGGCCACTTTGGAAGCATTTGTGTGATCTTGATTGAACAACTTCTTTTGTAGCTGAAAGAAAAAAAATATCTGCCGTATAACTACAGCCTCCCACAACAAATCATACTGTATCTCAATGGTGGATATGTGTAACTTCACCGTTTCCATTAGGATTTCATGTTAAGTCCCCTGCAGGAAAATGAATTGCAAATGGTGTACAAGAGTATACCGAGAGGGGGTTACGCAAGGCAAGCTGCCCACATTAAGGCTACGGCAATGATTTAAGACCCACCCTAATGGCTTTTATGTGTGTTTTCCAGTTTAGTGCTTATTATACAGCCAACGCCCCAAAAATTCTCAAAGCATTCTTACATCATTAGATAAACCCAGGCATAAAAAATGTGTAGTATTTCACATCTACCTGGTTGGAAAAGTTACACAAGAAGTGTGAAGTCAGGGGATCAACTGTGATGTCATATACCTGTATGCAATTAGGATTAGTTTTCATTTCAGCCCACACAGGAAGTTTTAGGTTGGCAAAAGTGTCTTGTTAGAGAATAGCATGTTACACAACATCAGTGTGTCAAAGACAGTGTAACATCTGGGAAAAATAAATTCCTTACTAAACAGCAAAGAATCAACCTTCAAACATGTTTCAATTTTGCCATTATCGCTCTTATAGCTGCCAATCTGTAGTAGCCTACTTACAGTGTATCACAAAAGTGAGTACACCCCTTGCATTTCTGCAGATATTTAAGTATATCTTTTCATGGGACAACACTGAGAAAGTAGTATGTGTGCAGCTTATATGATAGTTAATTTATTTTTCCCTCAAAATATAGCCATTAATATCTAAACCCCCGGCAACAAAAGTGAGTACATCCCATAGAAACTACGTACATTCCTAAATGTCTAAATTGAGTACTGCTTGTCATTTTCCCTCCAAAATGTCATGTGACTCATTACAGGAGTGCTATCAGCATTGCAGCAGAGATTGAAGAGGTGGGAGGTCAGCCTGTTAGTGCTCAGACCATATGCCGCACTCTGCATCAAATTGGTGTGCATGGCTGTCACCCCAGGAGGAAGCGTCTTCTAAAGAGGGTACACAAGAAAGCCCGCCTGTCTCATCAGACCATTAGACATGGTTCCAGTAATCCTTGTTGACGTGTCTTCAGCAAACTGTTTGTGGGCTTTTTTGTATGGGAATATTGTCTCTTTTTAATTCTAACGTCGTTCTTCAAAATGGTCTCTTGCTGTCAAATTACCAAATGTTTAAGAAACGAAGCAATGGCCCATAAACTACTCAGCAGTTGCCATTTTTGTGCACCGCGTTAATTGAGTTCCGTCATTTAGAACAAATCAACGAATGCCTGACCAAGACTAAAAAATTATTTGGGTCGTTTACGAGACGGTCGCAGCGTCAGATTATATGTCATGATGTTGTTGTTTGTCTTGGAACGGATGAGTTGTCACACTTCAAAACCAGAGCCTGCCTGACCATTGCAAACTGCCACGAAGAACGTGGTCAAGCAGTTGCCGATCAGTAATGATGACAGAGGCACTGTGGTGGTCCTATAGCCCTCACTCCCCTCTACAGGCTTATTGTTGTTACACTTCCTGCTTTAACAAATTTGCCCTGACAGGCTCTTCGTATCTTAATATTGACGGTCGTCTGTTTCCTCTGCTCGGGTCAACACATTAGCTATGAACAAGACAGAAAATGGGATGTAGTGTTTATTTTGTCTCTGTGGTGTGGAGGAACACAGCTGTGTGTCCCAATCCGCAGGCAATGTTTGGGTGTTACACGCCGCCGGTGAAAACGCGAGTTAGAGAGTGCACGTAAAAGAAAGCACACGTTGGTCTCAAAGTTACACTAATGGTCAATGTTCATCAACAAATTGTTGAACACGTAGGACGTATCACACTATGCGGCACGATAAGCAAAAACACCAGAGCGACAGTCTGTGGATATGCCACACTACACGAGGCGTCGTGACCCCCCACTTCAAAATGTCAGCCACAACAGTGACATATTCCCCACAACATGTCTGTCAGGCTAAAATCAGGCATAAATCGTGTAGTCTGAGTCGGGCATTACACTAGTGATGCCAAAAAGAAAAGAAAAACCCTATTTGGAATAACCTTTATTTATTCCATGAAACAAAGGTCAACAATTGCTCAAATATTTTGGGGAGTAAAATAAACATTAATTCTTGATTCAAAAAATTTGGCTCAATGAGCATAAATTTTGAGTTACATACAGAACCTTCTACAACTGACTTGATGCTAAATTTAAAAAAGTAGTTCTATCGAACCCAAAGAACTTTTATTGCACCATATAGAGGAACTCGCATTGCGTTTGCGTGTGAAAAATCGTAAACACTTAATGGAAACCGCAACAAAATCAGTTCCATGCCTCTCACTCTCTTGTGTTCATTGTTTCCTCACTCATGGCTACATAGATGCTTTATTCCCAATTAGGTCCACATCGAGAGGTGGCATTTAATATTTATAGCTACAGCGGATGACAGAGGAGTGATGATGATCATCATCTTATGAGGGAGGAAAAGCAATTACAGTCACTGCTACAACAAAGAGTAATTGCAGAAATTCAAACCACAGTCACTGTATGGTGGTTTTGTGAATACAACGAGGGGTGTGTCAAATGAGAGTGGGTGGTACAGTTGGAAAACAATCTCACTTTTGTGTTAGTGAAAATACATTTTGGGCCAACTTTTTCCTAACAAGCTGCTCAATAAGCACTTCAACTAAGTGCTGGTGCATGTTATTGACTCTGATCAGTGATCAGTCTTTTAGCGGTTTCTCTGAAATTGACTCCTGCTTTCCAGTTTCCAGTCTGAAACGTTAACGGGAAAACGGAGTCAATTACAAAAGTCGCTACATGTTAATGACTTTGCTCTGACGTTAATTAAACGAAGGCAACACGGAGAATGTGTGTCCACTGAGGCATTCAGGCTCACCCTTCAACATCTTGTGGGATTCTCTATTGAAGTATAGTAGTCCCCTGCATATTCACTGTTAAAAGGTCACAAAGCCAACTATTAGTATCTTTCTGCCCTGCAGAACTAAAAATAGCCAAAAAATGCTGTTTTATCTAGATGGGAAAATATTACAGTTCTCAAAGATACTGTATGTTGAAGTCATACTATTTCTACACAGAGAGAAAACTTCGTAAGATGGAGTGGAGTGTGCAAATATTTATAATATTTTTAGGGGAACACCTTTTGAATTTGTAAGGAGGATATTGAACAAACATTTTTGCAGGGTTGCAATTACAGTGCTTATTTTTTTAATTTTATTTTTCTAATTTGCCAGCATTGGTTCAGCTCCCATTTGGCAACTTTGTGAACATGAGTTGTTGCCCATCTTTTTTATGGGTGTCACATTCTGGTGGTCAGATCATGTTTTGTTAGAGTCAGTTGTGGGAGCGTTCCCGATGTCGCACCTGCAGCCACGTCAAGCTTTTCAACACTGTATTTAAGCCCAGGCGATCCAAGAGAAGGGTGCCGAGATATTAACTTGCTGGTCGCCATTTGACACCTTGTATGTTCACGTTGTTTTGTGATACTCTACCTTGTGCAGGTATTTAAATGTGTTTAATTTTGCTGTCTTATTGGCTCTCTGCCCATTGCTTAGGTCAGTATTTTTGATCCCGGCGACCTATTGTCACATTTTGTTATTCCCCCTTTTCCGGGATTGCGTGTTTGTATTGTTTGTATTTAAACTAGGGCTGTCAAAATTATCGCGTTAATGGGCGGTAATTATTTTTTTTAATTAATCACGTTAAAATATTTGACGCAATTAACGCACATGGCCCGCTCAGATTAAAATGACAGAAGTGTAATGTCCGCTTGTTACTTGTTTTTTGTTATGTGGCGCCCTCTGCTGGCGCTGGGGTCCAAATGATTTTATGGGTTTGGGGAGTGAGCATGGTGTAAATGACATCAACAATGACGAGCTGCTAGAATATTTTTTGACTGAAAATTTTACAAATTTTAATAAAACGAAAACATTAAGAGGGGTTTTAATATAAAATTTCTATAACTTGTACTAACATTTATCCTTTAAGAACTACAAGTCTTTCTATTGATGGAATGCTTTAAGAGATTGTTAATAATATTAATGCCATCTTGTTGATTTATGGTTATAATAAACAAATACAGTACTTATGTATCGTATGTTGAATGTATATATCCGTCTTATGTCTTATCTTTTCATTCCAACAATCATTTACAGAAAAATATGGCATATTTTATAGATGGTTTGAATTGCGATTAATTACGATTAATTCATTTTTAAGCTGTAATTAACTCGATTAAAAATTTTAATCGTTTGACAGCCCTAATTTAAACCTTTGAACACATCCCTTGATTGATGTCTGCTTTGGGGTCCAACTTTGTTTCTGCATTTGCGGACCCTAACAATCCTATGACTAACTGACATCCATTTTAAGTTGGAGTCCCCCTTTTCAAGATGTCAACTAGGACATGATAAGTGGTGTTAACACGAGTTGGTGGCCAGGTAAACGTTATATATTTTTTTACAGTATGTACATATATATATATATATATATATATATATATTTTTTTTTTTCCCATCACTAATTAACTGCACGGTATGCGATTAATCGCGATTAAATGTTTGAATCATTCGAGAGCACTATTCATTTTATATATGTGTGTATACAGGCCCATTTATAGAAAAATAAAAATATGTATATACCAGGGCTGTCAAACGATTAAAATTTTTAATCGAGGTAATCACAGCTTAAAAATTAATTAATCGTAACTAATCACAATTCAAACCATCTATAAAATATGCCATATTTTTCTGTAAATTTTTATTGGAATGGAAAGATAAGACACAAGACGGATATATACATTCAACATACTGTACATAAGTACTGTATTTGTTTATTATAGCAATAAATCAGCAAGATGGCATTAACATTAACATTCTGTTAACGCAATCCATGGATAGAAAGACTTGTAGTTCTTAAAAGATAAATGCTAGTACAAGTTATAGAAATTTTATATTAAAACCCCTATTAACGTTTTCGTTTTAATAAAATTTGTAAAATTTTAAATAAAAAATAAACTAGTTGCTCGCCATTGTTGATGTCAATAATTACACAATGCTCATTCTGCTGAAACCCATAAACTCAGTCGCACCCAAGCGCCAGCAGAGGGCGACAAAACACAAAAAAACACAAGTAACAAGTAGACATGACACTGCTGTCAATTTAATCTATTTGAGCGGGGCATGTGTGTTAATTGCGTCAAATATTTTAACGTGATTAATTTAAAAAAATAATTACCGCCCGTTAACGCGATCATTTTGACAGCCCTAGTATATAAGTATAGTGATGTTTCGTCCATGAGTCCAATGGACAGAATATTGCGAGATAAAAGATTAAATGATCCATTCAACATGGCGCAGCAATTAGTGTAACATCGATTTAAACAATCATTAATGGATGTCCAATCAAAAAGCCTCCTGACAATCTCCCACCCCACCCACAGTTTGCCAACGTGTCAACAACACAATAAAAACTTTTCAAATTAGCAGTGCAGTTGCTTTTTTGACCAGGAACTGTAATATTTACTGTACTTTATACATAAACGGAACTTTGCCTGTGTGCGTGTGTGTTTATGTTTGTTTGTTCCCTAAGGACTCTGAAACGGCGGGGCAGATTTTGACGAAATTTTACACAGTTGTACTAGGTATATCAACGTTTTCGTAGATGGGTTGGATCTCTGTTGGCCTTCATTTAGTGCAGAAAATGAATTCGAAATCCAAAAATAACATAGAACATCCCTGATTGTGGAGGCGACAGCACCATCTTTTGGACAAAAGACACATCTCTTGCTATTGCAATGTCGCCATTGGTTTTCAAATTTTATGGTTTCATGTACAAATTTAAATGTGCTATGAAGACATGTTGTAGCTTTGAGTACTCCACAACAAGAGGCTAGATTTCAATAAAATTTACAATTTTGCTGAATATTAATAAGGGATTCTGTTGGAATTTTTGTGCATACAGTTTGCATTTATGCTTTCCTTCAAAGCAGCTGGGGAAGCAGCTACCAATCTCCACAAAAGTTACATCGACTTAGTGCATGTTCCTTTTTAGCCAAACTAGGTGTACATAAACCTAGCTTCAAATCTAACAGATTAATTTCGGCTGGATTTCTTAATCTCTATAAAGGCGAGTTTGTCTGTGTTGCTGTCCATGTGTTCGTGTTTTACGGACGCCGAAACAGCTAGGCGGATTTTGAAAATTTTTTTACACAGTTTGCACACAGTTGTACTTTTTGTGTATGGGAGTGTTTCTTGCAAAAAAAAAAAAAAAAATCAAAAACTCTAAAAGTTATCATAGAAATTGACAATTTTCACTTTTTCACCTGAGCAACACCGAGCCATACATCTTGTTATATGATAAACCTAAAGTACGCCCAAATTTTAAGATGGTTCACTGATTCAAACTCATACTATGTCAACACTATCCGAGCAAAAATGTGTCACATTTGTGACACAAAAAACACCTTAAAAATAGATTAAAAAGATGCAGGTAAAAAAGAAAGATAAAACAGTGAGTCTATTCACCCAAAACAAATGGCAAATGGTACAAGATAGTTTCTGGAGCTTTGAATTCATGGTATTGTAACAATTTTGCAGTTGAAAGGTAACAGTACTTAAAGGGATTCTCGATCTTAAAGACATGTAGGCTCTAATAAACCAGAATTGTTCTTTTGTACAAAAATATGTTGTTAGAAACACATACAAAATGTTAAATCAATGGCAATATTTTATAATATTTAGTACATATTTTGACCAATAGTTGGCGCCATGTTTTGCTGGCTCGGAGTGATGACATAATTGGGACGTTTCCAATTGTGTACAACAATTGTGTATTGCTGATTAAACTCGCTAAGTAAAATGCCACGATGTGCTGCTTTTGGATGCAATTTCCAGTCAAATGGAAACAAGGGGAGTGATGTGAGTCTCCACAGATTTCCTATTGACAAAAGAGGAGAAAGTTCGGGAAAAGGCCTGTAGACTGACAAAACTTCCCAAAGACCCAAGGCTTTGTTCTCGCCATTATTCTCCTTCCGCGTTCGAGGCTTTTAGACGACGACAACTTATGAAAGAGCTCACCGGAGCGGCTGGATTGAAGCGGAGATTAAAATCAAATGCTGTTCCAACTATCTTCCCTCACAAGAAGGCTCAACGCGCTCGGATGGTGAGTGAAATGCGCACAATAAAGCGCCAAAGACTAGAAACTGCTGTCTGCTCTCTTAAGCACGCAAGCCGCTGCTGTCGCTACAGCGGTAGGCGAAACTTCTAGCGTACCGCTAGTCATAGAGGAAGCTAATAATTCACCTCTACGTTCAGTTCATCAGGCACTAAGTGTGTCTGCTCAGTATTTACCTAATATAATATGAGTGATGCTTCCACTTAAACTGATCGAGACACGTCCGATGCAGCGATACAGTGGCCAGCTGATGCGCGCCTAGCACTTAATATGGACCACTCTTACGTAGCCAAACGTGAGTTGGATGTACAAGACCAGGCGGACAACAGATCCAGATGACGAATTTAATAAGGACGGTCAGCCACGACAGGACTCTGATCCTGACTATTGCACCGTGCATTCATGGTTTTATTACCTTCAGTGAGAGTTTATAATGTCAATAGTCATGAAAATAAAAATGCATGCATGACAAGGTGTGTTCAAACTTTTGGCCTGTACTGTATGTAAAGCACACGACAGCTCTGGAAGCTAACAATCTACATAATTATATTGGAATAAGTTTGATCACGCAATAGCTCACCTTGAAGATCTGCTGACAAAAAACAGAGTTCTCAACAGCATACACTCTCTCGCTCCGCTGCCATTCAGACGCATTTGCTGTGAGTACATCACCAGTTTTGCCCAACTCTTGTCTTATCTGGTATTTCCTTTTCTGCATTTTGCCTTTGCTGCTTGCTTGTGAATGACCGACAGTGCTGTCCTGCTCTTCACTTTTCCGCTCTGGTTCAAATTGGAAGGGCAGAACCGAGCTAGCTAACGAGCGACATGCTGGAAGTTCGGCAACGGGCCCGGTGACGTCCCCACACTGCAACGTCAACAAGAATGGTGACCTTTAACTTGAAATAATTTTACAAATTTTATCAAAACGAAAACATTAAAAGGGGTTTTAATATCAAAGTATTATAACTCATAATAACATTTATCTTTTAAGAATTCCTCTTCTTTAAGATCGAGGATCCCTTTAACTTTGAATTCCCTAAAGAACATGTTGCTCTGTATGTGTGCCCGCTTGAATGCAAGAGGAGTGGACTTTAGGGGCCATGATTTATAGTGTTCTCAGGTTATTACTCATTTCAAACTGAATTTCCTGCTTCTGTGATTGCATCCTTCTGAAATGCCCTTGACGGAATGGAAAGCACAACCGATGTTCCATGTCTCAAGATAGACTTTTTTCTTCCAATAGGGTCCACTTTTGATTTTGCGCCAATAAATGACCTCCCTTATGAGGCAAGTTGATTGGCGCGTGAAGATGATGGCCAATCCCATTCTTCCATTAGACAAAACCTCTGCAAATGATTTGAGGCTATCTAGGATGCCACAGAAAAAAAAAAAAATATGGGTCAAAAACCGGATGACTGATGGTCCAGTGATTTAGAGTGTTGTGACAGCCAGTAATTTTGACCTTACAACCATTTCATAACAGATCACATTTCAGGGAGGAAAATTAAAGGAACGAGAAATGAATACGGTTATTCGGCTACTTATGAACCAAGAAGTCAAATCATGTAAGGAAATCGAGGAATTGAAACAAGGTTTAACTCACTGTCAGTAGCTAACAATTAAGAATACTCACTTAACTTGTGACTATTTAATTAAATACTTATTTGGCATTTAGGTAAAAGGCGGAGTGGTGCAAAATAAATTAATTTATGCCTGTGGCCTGCAAATGTACACTGGCTAAACTTTGAAATAATGTTATTCACTGGTAGCCTGAAATTACTCTGCACTATTTGGTATTGGCCAGATTTTCCATTGACTACAGTATGCCTTAAAAGTTGACTGTCATGGAGAATGTCATCTCATATGAGTGAGTTCAATGGGTTTTTATACCCTTAATACTGAATGGCAATGCTTGGGAGAACTTATATTATTCAGAAGCAATTCTTGTCCTTTTAATTAAGTAATCACCAAAGGTGGAAGTGTGAAACAGATTGTATGCATTTGCCTTTGTAGACCTCACTTGAATTCTATTATGCTGTTTTTCGTCTGACAATTTGTCTGTGGCTTATGTGTATTAATTCAACAATTTATACTGAGGACAGTAATTAATGTTTGAAACCCCTTCTTGGCCAGACCTTTGTTTTGCTGCAGGTTAGCATGCGGAGTTGTTTGATCTCTTTGCAAAGCTAATCGTTACTTTGGTCAAAGATTTATTTCAGGCTTTTTCTTTCAGAATAAGTAAATTTTCCCAGAACATTACACACACTATCACTGTGTCGTAGTAGAGTTTCACATTCCTCATTGGAGATCAGATATGCTAGCATCCAGATATTAATTTAAAGCTATAGGATACTCAGACTCCAGATGACAGAAGAAAAAGACCCCAGTATGAAGAGGCTTCATCCTGACAATACACTCTAACATCTGTGAATATTTCAAAGTGTTCGATTTTTGTACTTGTATGACAATGAAAATTGCCCAAATATTATTTAAATCATTACACTTTATGAAGGCTTTATGTTGGTAACAGTTTGACTTTGGAAGAGATTTATTCAACTATAAGCATTCATACTGTAGACGGGAAGTGTCATGTGAATTGAGGGTCACAAAGCAGCATTGTGTTCAACAATGCCAATGGCGTACCGCAAGCAACACGTCACTTTTGCTCATTAACATTCATGACGTTAGCAATTGTTGCTAGGTGCGTCAACCTCCCGTTTGTCCCTAATAGTAAATGCATGGAAATAGTGTACGAATTAGATGTTTACTGAGCTAAACTTACCAATTCTGTCCGAAAATGATGTCCCTGGTGCCAAATTCACTGGTAAAGATGTGTAAGAACATACAAATGTTCAGGTAAAGGGATGGCTTGAGTGTCGAGGGCTGAAAAACATGGGAAAAAGAGCCAACTAGATCCAGAGTTAGCTTTTTTATCGACACCTTGTTCTTGTGTGCATTGTCTTACGCCACTGACAATGATATTTTCCTGTTTCAACAATCTATCCTTTACCACCAAATGCCCTGTCTTTCTTACATATTATATGCTCTGGTTGTCTTAGGTCTCTGACTGTTCTTGGGGGTAATTTACATTGCTATTTTTGTGTAGCGATCGCAAATGCTACTCAGTGACAGCAAACGAACACTTTTAATTTTTTCATTCATTACAAATCTTAATTCTATAATTCATTTACACTTTCCCCTTACTGAAGTTGTTTTTTACAACAGAAAAGGTAACAGTGGCAGTCATTTACCTTTTTTTTTTTTTTTTTTTTTTTTTAGGTCATTCAATGTCAGACAAATGCAGCACGGCAAAACGCCTCGCTAAAATATAAGTAAAAATATCAAAATGTCTTACCTCTTCGTCCTCTGTAGGACCATGGACCCCAACAAAATGTTTACTGCATATGAAATGTGAATGGCTTCATCTTGCTGGCGTTAAACTGGTCTTTTGGACATCCGCGCAACTTGATCCATTCTTTACATTTTTTTCTTCCAAGTTTTTGGTTTCAGGAAACATATGAAGAAAACATCCTTCATATGTCGTAATGTCTAGAGTCGTTTCTACAAGTTACATAGCAGCAGTGTTTGATCCGCATTTTCTTTTTTAAAGATTACGGGAGAAAACAAGCAGAAATAACATGGATTGTATGCGAGGGTGTGTCTATAATGACCCACTTCCGCGTTACAATGGCGAAATCACAGTCTAAAAATAGCATTCGTGGGGTACGCTATTGAACAGTATTGTACTTTATTATGAAATATTGTTTTATACTGTATTAAAATTAAGTTTCAAATGAATGCAGGTCATGGGTGGGCACTCCAATAATTGAAATACTAAGCAAACATCTGCGTTAGTCGATATATATGCAGTTAGGTGGTTTAATGTACTGTATGGGTCGAGTCAAAACATCAAACATACTGTATCAAAACATGAGACAAGAACACGAGGACAGCACATCACCCACATGTTTACAGTGTGAGAATGACATTCCATTACCAGCATTGTGTTTAATTTCTCAACACATTACAGATAGAATGACCTTGTATGACCCCAAATAAGAGCTTAATGTCCACTATTGATTTTCCCTCCTTTAAATTATACCTCAGTAATAGCTACATGTCTCTGAAAGCAGAAGGAACGAGTAGCAAAAAGTCAGTAATGTGACGAAAGGACTACAGAGAGAAAAACAACATGACACTACATGTTCCCCTCCCGACATTCATTGAAAAGCTTGTAAAACAAATAAGCGTAGAGGGCTTAGACAGCAGCACCTGCACTTCTTGCAAGATGATAAAGGTACTGTATATCATATATCTTGAAGTAATAAGTCTGTGATTATGGTGTTTTCTTCAGGCATTATTGAAGAGAAAATATCAGTGGCTCTTTATCAACATCTGTTCCAAAGGGTGCTCTATCACCGGTATCTTCTTTTATTGAAGCAGTCTGCTTTTATCAGTTCACAGAAAGCAGCCTCAGCGTGCATGGTCTTTTGAAGCCTCACCTTGCTACATACTTGCGGAATTGTATTCTCCTCACATTGAGAATTGTGCCACAGAAACAGGCTGACAGCTAGTGGCATCTCCTTTGCTGCAATAGGAAGATTATATGCCAAGCCCAATGGCTGCTAGCCTGCTAACAAAGCAACGATACGTGTTATTTTTACTTATCTGCTCTTAGCATTCCTGATGCGCAAATCTCATAAGATATTTTTTCATGGGTTAGGAATGGTTAAAACAGCAGGTTACAACTTTTTACTGTATAGTCATATTAGTGATGTGGCCGATCTAAATCAGTATAAATTTGGTTTTCCCGATATAAGTCTTTACTGTGTGCACCACACTTTTATTTTATTTTTCTTTTCAACAGAAATGCAATGTTGATGTTTGAATTCGGTCCCACATTCGTGAGCGATGGCCATTTTGCCTGTTTACAATTCCATCACAACTTTTCGGTTATGCTGGCTCAGAGATCAGGGGAGAAATCCTGCTTGCCGGCCGAAACTTAATGTTGGGCTTAAGTAGCCAAAATGGGCCGTGTTGAGGCAGGTTTAACCTTCCTACCCACTTGGTGTGACACATAACAGCCGTTTTCGTGCATTTTTGGATTAAAATATACACTGCCTGCCTCTGCCAGAGACACTATTTTTTAGCCTCGCTAGCCAGATTTTGGGATAAGTTTAATGGCCAAAATAGGGCATGTTGAGACCGATGTGATGAACCTGAACATGTTTTGCCACGCACGGTGACCCATTATGTTCATTTTTGGGCATTTCTGTATGAAAATACAGCTTCAGACCTAAAGGCATTGCACATCGCTCTCAAGGGCAACAGAAACATTATTTTCAGCCATACCACCCCTGAGAGTCAATGTGAAATACTTCTTATCGGGTGAACTTAATTTGGGTTTTTAATGGCCAAAATGGGGCACGTTGACTAACCTGCCTGGCTGCTCGGCACGACCCATTATGGTCGATTTTGAGCATTTTTTATCTCTGGACATCCAGGTACTTCCTGCCCTTCTCACACTGCCCGAGACACACTATTTTCAGCCACAACCGGCCGGAGGATCAGTTTGAAACAGTGAGTAGATTCGACTTCTTTGTTTAGTTGACAGTGTTAAGCAGTGGAGCCTCCAGAAATTTTTCATAGGGAAATGCAATTTTGTGTATCTGATGTTTTACGGTAGCCAGTATTTCTGACCTTTGCCTTCAGATGTCATCAGAAATATGAAACTGCAGCTTGGCTCAGTTGAATTTTACTGTGGCTGAAGAGGGATATAGACTATGTAGCGCGCTGTAAAAAAAAAAAAAAAAAAAAAAAAAGATGTGGTGTGGCTTATAGAACACTAACTAGGCTGCAATGTGTATGAGTGTACCCAGTGAGAATTGTCTGTTTGCATGCTTTATATTGAGGAGGGGTGTGAGGTGCAAAGCTGCCTATAACAACATTCAGCTGAAGTCCCAATGACCCCTAAAAGCTTGTTTAAGGTTGTAATATTTGGACAGCCAAGTCCAATTTAAGCAGTCGTATCTCCATCTGCTTGGCCTGTGTATTTACCGCATGCTGGAATTGAAAACCGAGACAAGCCAGCTGAATGCATTTAGAAGAACTCACGCTCCCCTAGCATTGCTGCCATGCCAGTTTGTTTGTTCGAAACACCAAATAGTGTGCCTTCGCTGCCTTAAATATGTGCGAAATTCTGCAGGTCAATGGATTAACTAATTGTAAAACGGATTTCCAATGAGATCTGTAGAACTGCCTAATTACATTTTTGGTTGTTATGTTTTTTTTTTTTTTTTTTAGTGGTAATCCAAAGAATAAAATATTGGTATAATACCTGGTGACCCATTCCTTTACATTCAATGGGCAATCTGTGCATGGCATGGTTACACTCGAGGTCAGACACAAAGATTAAACTGTATTGCATGAGTCACAAACAATAATTGTTTTTCTGTCCTTAATTAAACGAACATGAATCGTGAACAATATGTTGCCTCTACCCGCTACTCGCAAATTCCTAACCTCCAGCAGACTGCCCTCTACTGGCTAATGATTCTGCAATTAATTAATGAGCCCTGATACAATAAAAAAAAAAAAAAAAAAAAAAGACCTAAAAAATCTGGCTCCAAGGATCAATAGATGCTGGCCATTGCTACAAAGCTACCTAGTTTGAAATTGCTTGGTTTTTTGATAAGATTTCTAAAACTGCAAGGCATTTGAAATCTCTTTGCAACAATCAAAGTAATCGTACTTCAAATTTAAGAGGATTCTAGATCAAATAAATTAAAAAATATATATACACAGTGAGGAAAATAAGTATTTGAAGAACACCCTGCAATTTCTCTTTTTCAAGTTCTCACATTTAGGAATGATCGGTGGGTTTGAAACTTTCATGGTAGATGCCTGTCCACTGTGAGAGATGATCTAAAGAGAAAAAAAAAAACAATGTATGATTTTTTTAACAATTTAATTTGTATTATACTTCTGCAATTAAGTATTTGAACACCTGTCTATTAGCTAGAAATATGAGCCTCAAAGACCTGTTAGTTGCCTTTAAAAATTCCAACGAGTAAGTGTAAGAGCTAGGACCACCATTTCCAACGTTACTGTTGGTAATACACTAAGACGTCATGGTTTAAAATCCTGCATGGAATGAAAGGTTCCCATGCTGGAGCCAGCACATGTCCTTGCCCGTTTTAAGTTTGCCAGTGACCATTCGGATGATTCAGAGGAGTCATGGGAGAAGTCATGTGATACTATGAGATCAAAATGAAACTTATTGGTCTTAATTCCATTCATAGTTTTTGGACGAAGAAGTATGATGAGTACCAGCCCAAGAACACCATCCCTACTGTGACGCATGGGGCTGGTAGCATCATGCTTCGGGGGTGTTTTCCTGCACATGCGACTGGACGACTGCACTGTATTAAGGAGAGGATAACCAATGCCATGTATTGTGGGATTTTTGGGAATAACCTCGTTCCCTCAGTTAGAGCATTGAAAATGGGTCGTGACTGGGTCTTTCAACATGATAATGGCCTGAAGCAGACAGCCAGAATTACCAAGGAGTGGCTTCATAAAAAGCTTATCAAGGTTCTGGAGGGGCCTAGCTAGTCTCCAGACCTAGACCCAATAGGAAATCTTTGTAGGAAGCTTAAATTCTGTGTTTCTCAGTTATATCCCAAAAATGTTATTGATCTAAAGAAGATCTGTGTTGGACAGTGGTGCAAAATCCCTGCTGCAGTCTGTGCAAACCTGTTGAATATATGTACATAGGAGGTCTGCCACAACCAAATACTTACAGAGGGTGAGGCAGGTCCTTAAGAGTCAACTGAATGGCAAGAATAATATCCAGGCCATTAACAGCTATGCCCTACCAGTTATCAAATACCCTGCTGGCATCGTATCCTGGCCACTGAAAGAGATGCAGGCTACCGACATCAAGACAAGGAAGCTCCTTACAATGCACAGAGTTTCACCCTAAGTCCAGCATCCTGAGGCTCTACACAAAGCTGAAAGAGGGAGGTCGAGGACTAGTGAGCATCAGAGCCACTATCCAGCAGGAAACTACATCCCTCCAAGAGTACATCATGAAAATGGCCCCCAGTGATGACCTGCTTGGTGAATGCCTCAGGCAACAGAAGCCCAGTAAGGAGGAGGACCCTGAGTAGATATCATGGAAGGACAAGCCCCTGCATGGTATGTACCACCAAAAAATTGAGAGGGTTGCTGACATGGGAAAAACATACCAATGGCTGGAAAAGGCCAGACTGGAAGACAGCACGGAGGCACTGATCATGGCAGCACAAGAACAGGCCCTAAACACAAGCTCAATAGAGGGCCGGGTCTATCACACCAGACAGGACCCCAGGTGCAGGCTATGCAAAGAGGCCATTGAGACAGTCCAGCACATCACAGCAGGGTGTAAGATGCTGGCAGGCAAGGCATATCTGGAACGACATAACCAGGTAGCAGGCATAGTATACAGGAACATCTGTGCCGAGTACGGACTGAAGACCCCACAGTCAAGGTGGGCGACACCTCAAATGGTGGTCGAGAACAACCGAGCCAAAATCCTGTGGGACTTCCACATCCAGTCACACAAACTGGTGATGGCCACCCAGCCTGACATAGTGGTGGTGGATAAACATCACAAGACAACAGTAGTGATAGACGTAGTAATCCCGAGCGATAGCAACATCAGGAAAAAAGAACACGAAAAGCTTGAGAAATATTGAGAGTTTTAGGAAGAGTTTTAGAAGAGGGGAGTAAAGGCAACAGTGGTGCCAGTAGTGATCGGAACACTCGGGGGAGTAACCTCCAAGCTGGGTGCATGGCTCCAACAGACACCAGGAACAACGTCCGATATCTCCGTTCAGAAGAGCACAATCCTAAGGACAGCTAAGATCCTGCGCAGAACCCTCAAGCTGTCAGGCCTCTGGTATAGGACCCGAACTTGAAAGGAGAGACCATATTGCGACGACGATTTATATATACGTACGTATATATTATATGGCCAAAGAATAAGACATTAGTAAGTCATTAGTAGCCATATTTTATTGCATTTATAAAATGATGTCTTAAAACATGGTGAATGTTGCAGGAAAAATAGCAAGTGTTACTCATTGCTCATGATGGGTCTGATTATATAAGCACGCTCAAACACAGCTTTGCCATGTATGCCTTCTAGGTGAAGGTGTCTGATGGGAAAGTTGCTCTGTAAATAATTTAAAAAGTTATTCATAAATTGCTTTTTTTTGAAATAAACTCATTGCATGGAGAGGGCATCATACATCGTTTTGATAATGCACAACAAGTGTTTGTTTTGGGTGGAATAGCTGGAATCGTCTTTAATATTTTTTAATTTTCACCTGTTCGGTTTTACGGACCTCTTGAGGTTTGCTAAAACTGGGCATATTAATGTTAATGCACTGGGGCCCCAACAACAATCGCTTGTCCCCCACTGTATAGTTAAAGCACAATTGTTAAGTTCAATCCCCTCCCTAGCTATTTCCAGAAGCTAGAAATGCCTCTAACCTTTCAATGATTTGCTGTTAATTATGAGTGTGTGCATGACCTGCAAATATAAATGAAAGGGCAACATGGATTTCTTATATGAAAGTTAGTTGCCGCTTTATAATGCGTTGTGGCAAAGCAATGTTAAGACATTTGCAAATTCCATCTCCCAATCACAAGAACCTTTAAGTTAATAAGGAAGGTTTTGTCTTTTTAATGAGGTTGTGGCCTCATTTTGTATGATTTTTTAATCATTAAAACATTGGCAGGGTGATTGAGAACTGTCTTGGGGTGTGTCGAAATTTGAAAACTGTATTATTACTTTAAAGGGACTTTTAGAATCCATGGTATCTCAAATTGAAACATTATCTGTAATTTACCCATAAGGTTTACTTTGACTTTATATCCTTATGATAAACTCTCCAAAATTCATGTGAGACATTTCCAACAATAAAATATTGCTGTGCTTCTTTTGTATTATTCATTTCCACAACAGTGTAGACATGAATATCTCTCCAGGTGACTAACAAGCCTTGTGAACAGTGATGTATGGCTTTTGTTACACAGGCACTTTGTTGGTCAGTTCCTCAAATTAAAATTTTAAAATTATGTGGCATAATAAAAGCGAGCTCAATCTGCTGCGCCTGCATTTTTTCCGTGAGCAGCAATCACAGAAATGTACCTGTCATATCTACAAGCAATAAAACCCAAATTATGTGCAGGACACTGAGGTGGAGGAAGACATTATTTTTTTGTGGCAGGTAAGCTAACCATTGAATATGTTTTTATGCTCCTTGCAGAAAGATTCTTCTTATGACACTCATCAAGTCCCAGCGCTATTTTCTCTGCATAATTGCTTGTTATTTCCTCATCATACAACAGATAACATCCTTTTAGAGGTAATTATTTGCAGGAGCTATGTTGCGAATGTATCAATTTTGTGCACACACTGTTTATTTGACTTTGTGTTTGTTTGGAAATATCTTTGTATTCCATCTAGCGCACAGAAGGTCAACCACTCAAAATGATTACAGAACAAGTTGGCAGAGGTGGCGTCAAATCCCCTGGAAAGGTGTGTTTACATAGTTGTGAAATATGTGACATATTTTGAGCTGCTGTGAGCATACAGGTGTCACACGCAATATAAAGCATGTTAGGAGTTACAACAACAGCCTGCAAGCCTGTTGACGCCAAGGTTGCCAACTCAAGTATTTTACCCCAAAGCATAACAATGTAAAAGAAATGTGCCTCTGCTGATGTCAGAGTGTATAGTATGTGTGTGATAGAAAGAATAGAAATGGAGTACATGATGGAAAAATGTGGGTAAAAGAAATACAAAGTGACTGCTGTGCCATTTTCCCGGGGCCTAGTGACATTTCTGCTGAGCGCTGGTCACAAATGCCGTTCACCAGCGATGCACGTGTGACAGCCCCACTGACCCTGTCCGTCAATCTAACCGCGATCTGTGCTGACGCCTTACTTTATAAGCAGTTTACCTTGCAAATTCAAGACAGACGTCACCAAATACATCATCGCTTACAGCTTGTTTCACCAGGCTAAACATAACGCATAATCAACTATTTTTGCAGTTGCTTGTCTGAGCAATGACTTGAATTAAAATACAAATTCAGTGCACATTCAGCGCATATGCAATATTTGGCGCATTAATCCATCCATCCATCCATCTAGGCATGTGCCGGTATGAGATTTTGACGGTACGATAACCGTGAGCAAAAATACCGCGGTTTCACGGTATTGCAATTATAGCTCCAAAATTTTGAGATGTATGGGTTTTTTTTAAAAAAAAGAAATTTTTCCATTGAACAGGATTTTTTTTCAAAACATATTTCCAAATTTTGCACAGCGGCACGGTGGCTCAGTGGTTAGCACGTCTGCCTGACAGTGCTAAGATCAAGGGTTCAATCCCGGGCTTCGGACTTCCTGTGTGGAGTTCGCGTGTTCTCCCCGTGCCTGCGTGGGTTTTCTCCGGGAATTCCGGTTTCCTCCCACATCCCAAAAACATGCATGGTAGGCTGATTGAACACTCTAAATTGACCGTAGGTATGAGTGTGTGCGTGAATGGTTGTATGTCTCCTTGTGCCCTGCGATTGGCTGGCAACCAGTTCAGCCTACTACCCGTAGTTAGCTGGGATAGGCTCCAGCACCTCCGTAACCCTTGTGAGGAAGAAGCGGCATGGCAAATGAATGAATGAATGAATGAATTTGCAAATTGGAACACGAATATAATGTGAAAATAAATAAAATAACAAATATTTTATATAAAATTAAAATAAATAGAACCTAGACTATACCCACAGCCACAGCTCAAGTTGCTCAATATTAGAGTAAGAACAAAATAATTGCTATAAAAAAGTAAAAACACTTCTAAATAAAATTAAAAATATATACTGTATGACTTTTTTTGAGGGGGGGGAGCTCAAGTGAAGTTTCGCCATTTTCAGCCACTGTGTCAACTCTAGTCTACATGATGCCATGCCTTTGTGTTAAAAAGTACAAAGAATTCATAAGTTAATAACTTAGTCAAAAATGTATAAGTTAGTTTTATAAATTACTTAAAATGTAAATATTGTTGAGGAAAGGTTTCATCAAAAAAAAAAAAGAAAAAAAAGTGAGGAGTGAGACCTCTTTTCTCAATTAGCGATCTTTGACGCGATCCTTTTTCTTTCCCCTCTTCATTCAAGCTTGTTTCTCACTAAGCGGCTGTGTGACATAAAACCTCGACGAAGCTGCTCTCCCAGCTTAGCCAAGGCTAACATTCATATTAGTAAGTTTTAGTTAGTTTGTATATTGAATTTGAAAGGAAAATGTGTGTTTTGTTTTTGGCGAACTTTTTAATGGTGCTACTGCTATCCTGTTGAACCTAATCACACGTGGAAAAATACAATTGTACAATGTTTTAAATGTATTCATTTGTATATTTCACCTTGATTTGAGAGCTCAATAAATTGAAGAAAAGTACGCCTTGTGTTATGAGGGTTTGTTTTTGGGCTGTTTAGCAGAATAGCGTCACTGACACTCACGGCAACAAACAGGGGAAGGGTGAGCGTATGGAGGTAGATTTGTGTCTTTATTATTCAATCAAAAAAAAATTTGCTTCGATCAAATAAAAAGTTGCTTCAATCAAAATATATATTTTCAATCAAAGAAAACGTCACTTCAATCAAATAAAATGTGTTTGAATGCAAAAATAAATTTGAAACTCAAAAAAATATATTTGAAAACTATTTTTCTTTGATTGAATTTTATGTTTTTGATTAAAGTCAAGTTTTTTTTGATTGAACCACCATTTTTGATTGAAGTCATGTAATTTTGCGTTTGGACCACATTTTGGCTAGGACATTTGTGTCTTTGTTATTCAATCAAAAAATAAATTGCTTCAAACAAAAAAATATATATTTTCAAAAGAAAAATCACTTCAATCATGGCTGGATGGAGCCCTGGTGGCCATTATGCTTGCTTCATACTTTTATGTCATTGGCGTAGCCACCTGCCACTCAAACACACCGGAACTAGTGTTGAAGTTTAATCTTTGTGTTAAAATGATTCAATCGAAAAAAAGTGCCTTCAAAACTTTTTCCACTTCAAAAAAAAAGTGTGTTCAAAACTTTTTCCACTTTGAAAAAAAAAAAAGAGTTTAAAACTTTTTGCTTTTCAAAAAAAGTGACACTTCAATAAAATATATATATATATATATATATATATATATATATATATATATATTTCAAATAAAAAATATATCTAAAAAAAAAAAAAAATGGTTCTGGAAATGATTTTTTTCTTTGATTAAAAATAGTTTTTTGATTAAAGCAACTTTTTTTTGCGATTGAATGATTTTGACACAAATGTCCTACCCCTAATATGGCTCAAACACAAAAAGGATTGCTTCAATCAAAGAAAACAGTTTGAATGAAAAATAAAGTGTTCAAATGCGAATTTCTGAGTCTCAAATATTTATTCACATTCAAACCTTTTTTTCTACGATTGATTTTTTTTTTAAAATTTGATTGAAGTGATTTTTCTTTTGAAAATATATATTTTTTTGTTTGAAGCAATTTATTTTTTGATTGAATAGTAAAGACAAAAATGTCCTAGCCAAAATGTGGTCCAAACGCAAAATTACATGACTTCAATCAAAAATGGTGTTTCAATCAAAAAAAACTTGACTTTATTCAAAAAAATAAAATTCAATCAAAGAAAAATAGTTTTCAAATATATTTTTTTGAGTTTCAAATTTATTTTTGCATTCAAACACTTTTTTTTTTTGTTCGAAGTGACGTTTTCTTCGATTGAAAATATATATTTTGATTGAAGCAACTTTTTATTTGATTGAAGCAACTTTTTTTTTGATTGAATGATAAAGACACAAATCTACCTCCATATGAGCGCTGCCGCACCAAGCCACTTCGGCTGCATTTTGGCACATGAAAAATAGCGAATACCGTACTAAGGTATGACGGAAAATTTTAGTGGTTTTCACACCACGGTAAACCGTGAAACCGGTAACCGACACATGTCTACATCCATCCATCCATCCATCCATCCATCCATCCATCCATCCATCCATTTTCTCTCGCTTATCTGAGGTCAGGTCGCAGGGGCAGCAGAAGGGAAGCCCAGACTTTCCTCCCCCAGCAACTTCAGCCAGCTCTTCTTGGGTGATCCCAAGGCATTCCCAGGCCAGCCAGGAGACATAGTCTCACCAGCGTGTCGTGTGTTGGCCCCGTGGCCTCCTCCCTGTGGGATGTGCCCGGAACACCTCACCAGGGAGGCGCCCCGGAGGCATCCTAATCAGATGCCCGAGCCACCTCATCTGGCTCCTCTCAATGTGGAGGCGCAGCGGCTCTACTCCAAGCCCCTCCCGGATGACAGAGTTTCTCACCTTATCTCTAAGGGAGAGCCCGGACACCCTAAAGAGGAAACTCATTTCAGCCGCTTGTATCCAAAATCTTATTTTTTCGGTCACGACCCACAGCTCGTGACCATAGGTGAGGGTAGGAATGTAATTCGACCGGTAAATTGAGAGCTTCGCCTTTCGGCACAGCTCCTTCTTCACCACGACGGACCGATGCAGAGTCCGCATCACTGCAGACATGGCACCGATCCGCCTGTCGATCTCCCGTTCCATTTTTCCATCACTCGTGAACAAGACCTCCAGATACTTGAACTCCTCCACTTGGGGAAGGACCTCATCCCTGATCTGGAAAGGGCATTCCACTTTTTCCCAACTGAGGACCATAGTCTCGGATTTAGAGGTGCTGATTCTCTTCCCGACCACTTCACACTCCACACGACCGCTCCAGTGAAAGCTGAAGGTCACAGCCCGATGAAGCCAACAACACCACATCATCCGCAAAAAGCAGAGATGTAATATTGAGGCCACCAAACCGGACACCCTCAGTGCCTCGACTGCGCCTAGATATTCTGTCCATAAAGGTGATGAACAGAACCGGTGACATTGGGCAGCCTTGGTGGAGTCCAACTTTCACTGGAAACGGATCTGACATACAACCGGCTACACGGACCAAACTCTTGACACCGGACATACAGGGACCGGATCCCCCGTATCAGGAATTCCGATACCCCATACTCCCGGAGCACCCCCCACAGGACTCTCCAGGGGACATGGTCAAACGCCTTCTCCAAGTCCACAAAACACATGTAGACCAGTTGGGCGCACTCCTAAGACCCCCCAAGAATCCTGCTGAGGGTAGAGAGCTGATCCACTGTTCTGCAGCCCGGACAAAAACCACACTGCTCGAGTGGAATCTGAGATTCAACTTCCCGTCGGACCCTCCTCTGTAGTACCCCTGAGTAGAGCTTCCCAGGGAGGCTGAGGAGTGTGATCCCCCTATAGTTGGAACACATCCTCCGGCCCCCCTTTTTAAAAAGACGGACCACCACCCTGGACTGCCAATCAAGAGGAACTGTCCCCGATGGACACGCGATGCTGCAGAGGCTTGTCAACCAAGACAACCCCACAACATCCAGAGCCTTTAGAAACTCCGGGCGGATCTAATCCACCCTGGGGCTCTGCCACTGAGGAGCTTTTTAACCACCCCATTGACTTCAACCCTAGAGATAGGAGGACCCGCCCCGGAGCCCCCAGGCTCTGCATCCTCATGGCAAGGCGTGTTGGTGGAATTGAGGAGGTCTTCAAAATATTCGGCCCACCGACTCACAACATCCCTGGTCGAGGTCAGCAGCGCCCCATCCACACTATACACCGTGTTGGTGGTGCACTGCTTTCCTCTCCTGAGACGCCTAATGGTGGACCAATATTTCTTTAAAGCTGTCCGGAGGTCGGATGGAGAGGTCCTTGGCTCATTTATTAAAACATAAATTACATTCTCAAAACAACATGGACAACCCTTCACAACAGATTTCAAATATTCATTCCTTTCAACAAGTTGCAAATGTCTTGGCACACCTTGCAAATGATTAAATACACTTGTCTTAACTCTTGACTGTCAGTCAAATGCTTTTAATCTCTAAAACATGTCAGCATTATTTCATTTAATTTCACGGAAGTGCAAAGTTTGTAAAAATGTGTATTTCATCATGCTGTGTGCAAGTAAAGATACAATATATGTAACAGTAATTTTAATATCTTTTGTAAAAAGCCATTTTAAACACAAAATCAGCATTAATACGGTACTTAACATACTCTAGACACAACATTATCTCATTCTTTCTCACATCAGAAAAGAAGGATTCGCCAATTGTCATGCTTTGTGCTAATGGGAACACTTCAGGGGCCATTCAAATTAGAGGTTGGGCCAGTGCCCCTGTGGCCCCACCCCTAAAACCGGCAATGTTCCCCGTTGCATCAGGTGTGGTGCGGATGAAAATCTATGGCCAGACAAGAGAGAGAGGACAACCATGAAAGTGAAAATAAAGACAAAGACCATTGAAATGGAGTTACTGGTGTGAACGATATTGGATCTTAATTTAAATTTTTTGTGTGTTGATGTTTTTGTGGTAGCCTACAGTGTATTTTAATGTATACATTTTTTTTTAAGTGATGTTTAACAGTCATGTTTGTCAATAAAAATACTGTAACAATTTCCATGACAGTCTAGGTCAGGGGTGGGCAAACCGGTCCTCGTGGGCCGCAGTGGGTCCTGGTCTTTGTTCCAACTGACCCAGCAGAAATAGTATAACCAATGAGGTTTCAGCAGAAATGAGAAGCACCTGACTGCAATCGACTGATTGCACTTGTAAAACAGCAGATTGGCGAAAATGTGTCCTCTTAATGGGTTGCAACAAAAACCCGCACCCACCCATAGGCAAAATGCATCGATTACAGTATGACCAACAGTGCATACACAATGCCAAATAGATTTTGTATTTTGGTGTCATTGACTATTGGTCACTGACTCGGTTTTGACAGACAAATGTTTTGGGAGGGATATGACCATATGCGATTGAGCCACAGTGTTGTGCTGAACCAGTGGACAATTTTGCCAAATGGACTTAAAACTTTGAGAACATAATTTCAGTTTCAAGAAAAACTGCATTAAGCAGCTACTGTTAGGCCGCTCATATAGACCACTGTCAAATGTCAACTAAGACCACGTTTACACAACAACGATCTTACACAATAACGCAAAAGTGTTATTTTAATTCCGCATTTACATGACCCTTACGTGTGGGGAAAACTGCATGCACACGGAAATGCAAAGGTGCCAAAAAAAAAAAAAAACTAAACTCCGTGTCCTAACTCCCGCGGCTGACGGTGTGCCAAATATTGCAATAACAGAGGGGATGTCCCAACACCTTCCCTTCTGTTGTTTCCTCTTTGGTTCTGTTCAAATAACAACATGGGAAGCGCATCAAGCTGTAATTAGAGTAATGAATAGTTGACAAGACTCTTGAATAATGTTGAACTCAGTTAAGCAATGTACAAGGTTGCTACTTGAAGACGATTTCACACACTGTCGGCAAAACCGTCATCGCCGTGTAAATGATAGGGCTCTCTAGAAAACTTTTTGTGTTGTCATCCCGGTTGCTACAAGCCAACCTGAATCAAGCTCATGAAGCCACTTACTTCACCACACTCTTTAAAGACAAATTTAACACCAAAATTCTACACAACCATACACATTAATTTCACTCCAAAATATATATGGCGGAAAACACAGAAAAGGATTTAAAAGCAGTTTCTGCTCTTTCACCCCTCTTTAAAATGAACTGCTGTATTTTAAAGTGCCTGTGACACGAAAAAGCATGTTTATTTCATAATACACGCGGTATTTTATGCCCCTGAATGATATGGACCGCTTGGATGTGTGTGGAAGCGATCGCTATATTTATTTAGTTTTTTGAATCCCGCGCCATGAAAATGAGTGACTTCCGGCTTCGGTCTTGCATTGAGGAGGAGGGCGCTGTGACGTGTACGGTAGAAGACGTTCTCTTCACTATACAGTGTACTGTTGTGTATGAGGACGAAGGATTCAGCTGATTTTGTGGATTAATACTTTTATTTTTTGCATCACGCCAGCCAAACGGCTGCAGAAAAATCATTCTGTATGCGGGAGAGGCGTATGCGCCTTTTTGGAGTTTCAAAAGGTTCCCATTCACCGTGGATATTTACTGTGGGACCATTGGACTTACAAGGAAGTGAGTAAACATCTTGTTTTTTATTATGTCAAATACGAATACAGTGATTACAAAGTAAACACTATAAAATTCCTTTAAATAAAGGACTACTTACGTTTGATCATTGATAGGCATGTAAAAAGCTATCCTCATGCTCATTAGCAGTTAGCTGTTAGCACGTTAGCTACACAACAACTCCAGCCACCCTCCTCCAGGGAACAAACTGTAAATTGCTCTCCGCCGGGCGGTTTGCCGATCCGCAAAGAAACTCGACAACCGGGTAGTCATGTCAAATAATCCAGGCTAGTTATGTGTGATTTTCCACTTCGAAGACTTTGAAACATCCCTCGGTTCGGGTTAGCATGTCGGCTAGCTGTCACTCCTTCTGGTCTGTTTACATTCTCCGAAGTCTGGGAAGGGAAATTACATATGTCCGATTTAGGTGTCATAAAATATCGTTCGGGAGGTGTGACAGTAAAGGTGAAGTCGACTGTTTTGACCATTATGGAGTAATTTTGCCATTTCGTCTTGAATAAATGGATTTTTATTATTTTATATTCCATTTAGCACAAGATTGTTATTTGTCATGACCATGCCATTTATTTAGCAATTGGGGAAAGTACTTGGATAGAAAGAATATCCTGTAAAAATATTGAAGTAAAGAGACAGAAACAATGACATTTTGCAGCTCTCTTCGTCACGTTTTCCTCGTTCTGAACAATTCCCCCTCAATGGGCTGAATAGTAAAACCGATGAGCCTAGTCTACCGCTGACGTCATCCACCTGTTGGGGACGCTAAAGCCCTATAATGGTAGGCGTGGCTAACCGGCAGATTAAAAGACTAATTTCTCGTCATCTGCGCTTTGCTAAATTGTTGTATATAGTCGAATCGTCTCAAAATATGATTCTAATTCACATAATAATGCCATTTAAGACTTTTTTTCTGGTGTCATATGCTCTTTAAGCCAAAAGAACTGTTGTGTTTGATGGAAGAATATGTCTGTATGCTGCCATAGCAGATTTATGGTGCATTAAGCCACCGAACTATTTTTAATTTGTCCAGTTCACCCTGGAAACCCCCATTTACAGACGCCACGCAACCGCTTTTGTTTCAACCCAGCCATAAAAAGAAGGTAAGTAATTATATTTATTATCTAAAATGTCTGTCATTTTTAGCTTAGAATAATTAATTGATGCCTAATATTTAGTTTAAAAAATAAACGACTTTAAAAATGTTTTCACTCGCATATTTTAGACTTTTAAACAAATTACATCACAATGAAAAAAATAGCATCAGTAAATAAGTCAATCAATTAATGATTCTAAGATAAAAATGACAGACATTTTGAATAATTGATATAATTACTTATCTTCTTTTTATGGCAAGGTTGAAACAAAAGCAGTTGCGCGACGTCGGGGGTTTTCAGGGTAAAACGGACTAATTAAAAATAGTTTGAAGGCTTAGTGCGCCATGAATTTGCTATGGCAGCATATAGACCTATTGTTCTATCGAACACACAAATTATTATTATTATTTATTTTATTTTTTTTTATGTTCATTGTGGTTTTATACAAGACAGTAGTATTTAATTAACTGAGTAATCATTTAATGGGGAGATTGATTGGATGCATGAGTAAATTAAGTCAACAGTAAAAACGATATTTCCCCAAAAAACGTATATATCCTTTCAAAAAAGAAAAAAAAAATAGCCACTCAGCAAAGAAAAATATATCTACTGTATATGTACCGTGAAGACACTCTCTCTAAATTAATTATTAACTGCTGGAATTGAATTTAGCGTCTTCTCATCATACAAAAGCCAATCTTCAGAATACAGTTGTACCTTGACACGAATTACTACATTAGTATTAGCCAGAGAATTGCAACATCTCGATGCATCTTGAGGCATTATAGATAAAGTAACATGTAGAGGGGTTTTCAGCAAATAGCTGACGATAAGCTCCCTAGAAAAAACATCAATGAGTGAATTCGCGAAGGGTTGTTGCACATCAGTCAAACAAATGAACATGAAAGGATTCCACACCATTTTTTAAATGGCTCAAATAACTGTGAATGATTTGGCAAATGTGTACATTTCTCTCCAGGTATAGAAATACATAAATATTATCCTATTGTAGGCCAGACAAAAAAAAAAAAAAAACTTTTGTGCAATTTGTGTGTATAAAGCAGCTTTGAGGTAGTGTTTGCAAAGTCAAGTAAAGGGGAGAGTGAGAATTCCTGCATAGCCTCCACCCGGTGCTGAATATTAATCAGTTGATGTTCCCAGTAACAAGCTGGCATCCAAGCCAAACAGATGATGGATGAAGGACCAACTGGCTGTTGCTCTCTCCTCATCCCTCCTTTTCGACGATTTATTTATTCTATTTATCAATTCTTAATGTTGTAGCAGAAAACTTTACTCTATCAAGTCCCCGTTAGACTGTGAATCTGTATTTAATTTGTTACTTTGTTACTTTGTATTTTCTTTTCTAAATCCATTGTGTTGTGGAAAACCCATCCTTTTCATCATAAGAACTTTGCTTGATTAGAAATGGCATTCTAACTGAAGAGGAATAATGTCTTAATCCAACAGTAAAGAGTTGTTGCTGCATTCCAATCTTAATGGGAAGACTTGTCGCCCACGTCACTGTCTGACCTCTATTGCTAATTGAAAGACTTGAAAGCATTTCACGAGGAAGAATAAAAGCAATGCTAAATTAATAAAAAAAAATCTGCCTCAAAGTTCCCAACAACAGCATTGTATTATTTTTAAAGACGTTTCCATCATGTTTTAACGGCCTCACTCAGGGACACAGATGAGTCCCTGTGCCAAAGACAGAATTAAATCCCTTATATCTATTCTTCCCCTTGAGTACTTCTGCTCGAAATAACACTTTTTGCGGTAATCCAATTCTAGAACAGTAATATGTCATTTTTCTTACACAGACAATCAAGAAATAGGCGGATGCCCTTTGGGGTCGATTTAAGTTAAAGAAATGAAAGTGATGTAATCAAAAATGCTCCAGGTGGACAATGTGAGCTCACTGTTGGCGTTCAGTTAACACGTGTTTAAAGAAAACTTAGCCACCTTAGCATAAAGGAAAATTTGCAGGGGAGAAATAAAATTATTATTTTCAGTATATATGTATTTTTTTCAGATGTAATTAATATATATATTATTTAGGTATCACTTTTCCTTGTTTGCTTTCATTGCTCCAGCAAACATGGTTATTTCCCAAGCTTTAATAAGAGACCATCGGGCTTAAAAAAATGGGAGAAAACAAAGAATAAAAAGGGTCAAATGATACCCATCAGAGTCGTTTATGGGTCTGACCTTTCATTGCACAGACCGCATACTTCATTATCCCTCTTTGCAAGTGATGACTCATTAGGGATAAGAGTTTACTGTGGCATGTGGAATTCTTCAAACCGATCCTTGTGAGTGAGCCCTGACACACATTTCAAGCTCTAGGGGCGCCATCAGTTTGGATACTGATCGCGGATAGGACATCATTAGTCAGAGCAGTAAACGCTCTTAAATGGTGGACAGTTGACACTGCCAAGAGTGTGGGTGTTAGTGTGGTACGCAATGTCTTGCTTAGTCCAACTATGTCCAGCTAAAATGAACAAGTATACCTTAATCTCTGCTTTTGTCCAACAGGCTTGTTTTAGACTTCTGGACTGATGAAAGCATTTATTTGTTTAAACTGAGGACACTCACATCCTCCTAACTCGGTTTTAAAGTGAAGATGAATTAGAATTCAGAAGTGTTATTTCCATCTCAAGAACAAGGCTCACTCCGTGACCAAACTCACGACTCAATTTTATTTTATTCTTATATAATTGATTAAATTATATGAAAATGACCCAAATGATGTGATGCCGTTACAAACGTTTGTCAATGCTCCTCATCTAAACTAACCTGACACGCCACATTGATTGTTCCGTATATCTGCTATGAATATATTCCATATCAATCAGGCAAAGATCCTGTTTCATGGGAAGAACCTTCAATATCTAGACGTGTACTGATCGGAAGATTGCTCTTCTCGTTAGAATCGCGAAAACCTTGTTTCCCGTCAAAAAAAGCTATTAGTGATGTTCTTCGCTTCTCTTTTAATGAGGAAATGAATTGTATTTCAGAAAAACAACTTGTCAAATTGACCTATTTACGAAAAACACCTTGCTTTCCGCCATAGTATTCAAGCAGATAGTCGCTTCCTGCTCACGTTTGCATCTCCCGTCTCTTTACCCTGATAGGCTCCCCGTCAAAAGGCGACAAATCCACATTAAGCCACAGTATGACGTATTGTTTTACGGAAGAGCAAAAACAAAACTTCTTTCCAAAAAAATTATATGGGTGCTGATTAGACGATGGCTCTTCTCATCACACTCACTGTAACATTGTTTCCCGTCCCAAAAAAACTTTTCGTAACATTCTTTCTTCTTTTCACAAAGAAAGGAAGTGTATTTTCGACAAACCGTCAGAACTTGAACGATCTACAAGAACCGCTTTGCAGTTCGACATTGTATTGAACCAGATAGTTACTTCCTCGTCATGTCTGCAGCTCCCACCTCTTTGTCCTGATTGACTGGAACATTAGATGACCGGGGAAATGGTTGGACAGTTGAGGTTTACAAGACAGTACTTCATGATGAATCAGTGAATCAGGAAGTACCATCTTGCTTTCAAGGCTGCAGTTAAATTGAAAATAAATCTAAATTTGCTCCATTGTAATGGATAACTGATTTTCCCACAGAGAGAAGGTAGCCAGACTTAATTTCTAAAGTGGGGGGTCCGTAATGTCCCAAAATAGATTTTCCCAACATTGTGCAAAAATGTACAACGTTTCCAAACAGAAACTGAAACACAAATTACTAAGTGTCTACATTTGTCTACAACTTGCAAACATGAGTAAAATATCTGGCTGGACATTGTCCTAAGGCCCCCGAGCCAGGTTAGTTCAGCAGCTGCCTGCCTGTGTTGCTATGTTATGCTTGCATTTACATAGGCGTGTAATTGTTGAATTTAGCAGTGTGTTCATTCATTACCGATTGCTTACCTCCATGGTCCTTCTCCTCATCTCTCTACATTAGCTCTGACAGTAATGACTTGCCAGTCCTAACCTCTTAACTGCCCTGATGCATGCCTGTGGCAAACTCACTCAGGCCACGCGGCTAAAATGGAAACATGCTGCATAACTTTTTTTTTTTTTTTCCTCCTCTGGCTCCCTTGCGACCTTTTCCCTCGGACATTCCTGGCAGACTAACCAGAAATTCAACAGAATATTGAAGTGTAATTTGCATAACGCAAAAATTACCCATGAGGCACAACCTTTTATAACGTTCTGTAACATGGGAGTTAAAATAATAGCCTGCTCATCTTTTCAGGATCGGCAACTTTCTTTTTAGCCATGAAAGGTGAGTGCTGATAGTGTCAATGGCGTGTTCTGTCTATTTTGTCTTCACATAAACACAGCTCTTGACCTAAACTAGTAAACAGAACGGTCATAATTTCAACCATTGCTCCCAAAGAGATGTTATATTCCCAATGAACAAATCCGTTTAAACAGAAAAATGTTGTGTATTTGTGTCCGAGCACACTGGATTATATTTTTACGTTATCAGACATATGCTGTAGATTTGTGTGACATATTCACAAAGGACTGTTTTAGCCTCTCGAGCCCCTTTACCCTCAGTTTGTCCAGAGGGTGGAAAATATACACAAGTACAGCTATGTGATTCCTGACTGGACGGCAGAGATAAGCAAGCCCAAATAAATCTGCGGCCCTCCAAATGGGTTCCAGTGACAGTCCAAATAAAGAGGTTTTGGTTGGCCAACCAGATGACTGACGTCTTGGTGCAGTTCCCGCCTCACTGAGCAGCGGATAAACCCCAGCTTAGACGACGCTATAATAGACTAGCATGCGCACATGCAGCCTGTATGCTCACAGTAAATTCGCATAAGGCCACACTACAAGATTTGAAACAGCACCAATACAAATACATCACTAAACAAATACACACTGCACATTTATGGATGATATACAAAGTGTGAAAGTGAATATTTTAAGTTTTTGGCATAAAATTTTTGCATTTTAAGGAAGGAGCCGTCACAACAAGAAATCTTAAAAAGATGCTGCGACTTCCAAGTCAAAATAGTCATGTTTAAATGGGCTTTAATGAATTTAATTCAATCATTGAACTCACACATAATCAAATGCCATTAACTGGCTCCTTCCTATACAAAACAGCAACATAAAAAGACTGTACTCTAAAATCATATTTACACAAGGCAGAAAACACTCAGGTGACTTGAAGTTCCGCTCTGAGACCCCCAATTTAGCCAACTTTCAATATTGTCCGATATGCATGCGTGATACATCATTGGAAAGCTTAAAATCTCAATTTTCTGGGGGAAGAAAACATTTTGAACAGGATTAAAAAAATAAATAAATAAACAGTAAAACCCTATCTGGAGGTGAGAGCACGCGATAACGAGCTATTATCGCATACTTACCTTGTTTTGAGCCAAAAACTTCATGTAGCATGTATCACTGAGTGTTAAGACACAGCTGTGAATGGCCACAGCTAGATTTTTGGGGGATTTTATGGGTGAAACATGGTAAAATAACAAGGGTCGCGATGCAGAAATCGCAGACATCAAGGAGTGGTCGAGATCTTTTCATATATTTACCCTTTTAAATGTTTTTTTTTCAATTTTTTGTTTGTTTGGATCGATTATTTATCATCTAACATATCAGAGAAAATGCGACAGTAACAAAAAAAAATACAATTAAGTGATAGTTATGAGGTAGATATCCGTGACTTTTTTACAGACGCCATTTTTTTCATTGTGACGTAATTTGTTTAAAAGTTTAAAATACGCGAGTGAATAACTTTTTAAAGTCGTTTCTTTTTTAAACGAAATATTAGACATCAATGATTCTAAGCTAAAAATGACAGACATTTCGAACAATAAATAAAATTAATTACCTTCGTTTTATGGCTGGGTTGAAACAAAAGTGGTTGCGCGACATCTGTAAACGGGGGTTTTCAGGGTAAAATGGACAAAAGAAAAATAGTTTGGGGGCTTAATGCACCATCAATCTGCTATGGCAGACATATTGTTCTGTCAAACACAACAGTTGTTTTGGATTAAAATACAGCAGTTTCTTAATAAGAGGAGTGCAAGAGCAGAAACTGCTTTTTCATCCCTGTCTGTGTTTTCCGCCTTAAACATCCAGCAATAACATAATTAAGTAGAATGTATAGAATTAAAATCTTTGAGTATCATTATTTGATTCATTCACTGTGATGCTGAGCCATCAAAAAATGTCTATACCAGCACAATTTGCCAGTAAGAGACATCATGACAGTGATGCTTGACTATCATCCCATTTTGTGCTCTGGAAACCACAAGCAAACTGAATTTGCCACTGTCTACCTTTGATTGAACCTCATTCTCCGTGGTAGCTGGCGAGCATTCTGCCTCCTCGACCACCTGTATTGCCAACATAATTATTCATCACAATCTGCTAAAATTTGTGGGTAAGACTGGAGTAAATAGAATGAAAGGACGCCAAAAGGGGAAGAAAAAGGAATTTGCCAATTTCACTGCTTTGTCATAATAAACGAGGTATGTTGAATGATCACAATGGGAATATGCCATACTCTCAATGTGAAACATTAACACTGTTCAGACCAACCAGGCACTTAGACTTCCATTCTCCATGTCAAACAGCTGAACAGGACAGGTTTTTTTTTTTAAAAAAAAAAAAAAAGGAATTTGCCACAGGTTGAGAGGCTAGAGAAGTTATCTGATATCTTATCCAAAACCTGGCACGGCAACTTGAAAATTACTCCAACCCCTTGCTGTCCGCAAAGAAAAGGAATTCAAAAAGGTGCCGAAGTCATGAACGACTTCTGAAAGTTCTCTATTGTTTTCCCTGATGACAACTGCTTCAAGAGCTGAAGCGGGGCAAACGGACAAGCAAGCCAGGCAGTTGCTTGAGGCCCGCCCAATGAAGAGACCCCCACGGGCTTCCAAAATGTACACCACGGAAATGGCAAGAACTGGCCATTTGAAATGCCACCACCATAGCACCCCCCCCCCCCCCCCCCTTGTGGGGCTGCACTCCATCAACTGTAGCAAACCTGCACTTGATCCTGACATTGGACCTGACCACTCATCAGTGATTGGGCACGCACCTGACTTAAAATGTTTGGTAAAAAATGGTTTCAATTGCTCTTTAAGTTAAGACAGAGGGTTCACTTACTTATTTTTCCCCCTTCTGTCATGAGCACGTTATCGTCATTAAAATATGAAATCCTATGGTTTTAGTTAAAGACACTTTATTTTCATCTGTGTGATTTTGACAAAGATCAGATCACATTTGATGATGATTTTATGCAGAAATGTGAGAAATTCCAAAAGGTTGAGATACTTTTTCATACCAATGTATCTATTGTATGCTAACTTTATATTTCTTTTGATGTGAGTTGTTTACCTATTTATTATTTATTTTGCATTTAAGTGTGCAAAAACCAAACATTTGCAGATACCTTGCTTTAAACCTCAAATGGCATTAGCAACACCACTGTTCAAGAGACCAGGCAGGGCTACATTTTCACAAGCATATGGAGAACAATTAAGGTTCTGTTTCGATACTGGTGTTGTATTGTGGAGAACAATGCTCCTCCAACGAGTTGCTTAATGCTGATAAAAAGTAACTTAAAGTGCCTGTGACACGAAAAAGCATGTTTATTTCATAATACACGCGGTATTTTATGCCCCTGAATGATATGGGCCGCTTGGATGTGTGTGGAAGCGATCACTATTTTTATTTAGTTTTTTGAATCCCGCGCCATGAAAATGAGTGACTTCCGGCTTCGGTCTTGCATTGTATGGAGGTAGATTTGTGTCTTTATTATTCAATCAAAAAAAAAGTTGCTTCAATCAAATAAAAAGTTGCTTCAATCAAAATATATATTTTCAATCGAAGAAAACGTCTCTTCAATCAAAAAAATATGTGTTTGAATGCAAAAATAAATTTGAAACTCAAAAAGTTTCTTTGATTGAAAATTTTTTTTTTGATTTAAGTCAAGTTTTTTTTTATTGAAACACCATTTTTGATTGAAGTCATGCCATTTTGCGTTTGGACCACATTTTGGCTAGGACATTTGTGTCTTTATTATTCAATCAAAAATTAAGTCGCTTCAAACAAAAAAATATATATTTTCAAAAGAAAATCACTTCAATCAAAAATTTAAAAAATATTCAATCGTAGAAAAAAAGGTTTGAATGTGAAAAAATATTTGAGACTCAGAAATTCGCGTTTGAACACTTTATTTTTCATTCAAACCGTTTTCTTTGATTGAAGCAATCCTTTTTTGTGTTTGTGCCATATTAGGGGTAGGAAATTTGTGTCAAAATCATTCAATCGCAATAAAAGTTGCTTTAATCAAAAAACTATTTTTAATCAAAGAAAAAAATCATTTGCAAAAATTTTTTTTTGTCGAAAATATATTTTTTTATTTGAAATATATATATATTTTTATTGAAGTATCACTATTTTTGAAAAGCAAAAAGTTTTAAACTCTTTTTTTTTTTTCAAAGTGGAAAAAGTTTTGAACACACTTTTTTTTTTTGAAGTGGGAAAAGTTTTGAAGGCACTTTTTTTTCGATTGAATCATTTTGACACAAAGATTTAACTTCAACGCTAGTTCCGGTGTGTTTGAGTGGCAGCTGATTGCGCCAATGACATAAAAGTATGAAGCAAGAATAATGGCCACCAGGGCTCCATCCAGCCATCGGAGTCTCCTGGAATCCAAGCCGAATATAGGGCACCGGTACGGGGGTGTGACGTTAGCTGCACAACAACTCCAGCCACCCTCCTCCGGGGAACGAACTGTAAATTGCTCTCCGCCGGGCGGTTTACCAATCCGCGAACACAATCGACAACAGAGTCGTCATGTCAAATAATCCAGGATAGTTATGTGTGATTTTCCGCTTTGAAGACTTTGAAACATCACTCGGTTCGGGTTAGCATGTTGGCTAGCTGTCACGCCTTCTGGTTTGTTTACATTCTCCGAAGCCGGGGAAGGGAAATGACATATGTCCGATTTAGGTGTCATAAAATATCATTCGGGAGGTCCGACAATAACGGTGAAGTCGACAGTTTTGACCATTATGGAGTAATTTTGCCATGTCATCCTGAATAAATGCATTTTTATTATTTCATATTCCATTCAGCAAAAGACTGTTATTTGTCATGACCATGCCATTTATTTAGCAATTGGGGAAAATACTTGGATAAAAAGAATATCCTGTAAAAATATTGAAGTAAAGAGACAGAAACAATGACATTTTGCCGCTCTCTTCGTCGCGTTTTCCTCGTTGTGAATAGTTCCCCCTCGACGGGCTGACTGGTCCTTCTCAAGCCATTTATATAGCTATTGGGGAAAATACTTGGATAAAAAAAATATCCTGTAAAAATATTGAAGTAAAGAGACAGAAACAATGAGATTTTGCCGCTCTCTTCGTCGCGTTTTCCTCGTTGTGAATAGTTCCCCCTTGACGGGCTGACTGGTCCTTCTCAAGCCATTTATATAGCTATTGGGGAAAAATACTTGGATAAAAAGAATATCCTGTAAAAATATTGGAGTAGAGAGAATGAAACAATGACATTTTGGGGCTCTCTTCGTCGCGTTTTCCTCGTTCTGAATAATTCCCCCTCAATGGGCTGAATAGTAAAACCGATGAGCCCAGTCTACCGCTGACGTCATCCACCTGTTGGGGACGCTAAAGCCCTATAATGGTAGGGGTGGCTAACCGGCAGATTAAAAGACTAATTTCTCGTCATCTGTGCTTAGCTAAATTGTTTTACATAGTCAAATCGTCTCAAAATATGATTCTAATTCACATAATAATGCCATTTAAGACTTTTTTTCTCGTGTCATATGCTCTTTAACTCCCCATAGTTTTCCTTAACCAAATAGTTTAGGAATCAAGAGGGCCTCTGTGAGTGGACTCTGTTGCTTCAGGACATAATCACTTGTATACAATAAAACTTAGTAATAATTTAATCAATTAAAATAGCCATCTTTTGTAATGTAAATGTTTGCTTGTAAAAGAAAGAGAATTTGGGGTCTAAATTTATTTCAAGTATGATTTTCTTGAGGAAAACATCAGGGAGAAAATGAATGAAATCGATAATTGACGGGGAACTTTTAAACTACTACTTGCAATGTCTTCCTAAATGCCATCATTTTCGCAGAATCGGCCATCGAACTAGACTTAAGTGAAGGCATGCCATTACAGCTGCAGACATAAAAAATTGGAAGTGCTCCCATTTTCTTTAAATGACGGTCCTGTTGAAGAACCTATTGAGTGGCTGTGCACACTAACCACATGTGTAACGTAAACATGTGCACCCATGAGAGGTCCGCAATTCATTATTGTGGTTGTTCTAATGAAATTAGCCGTGCATACTGCTGAGTTAGCTGCTGCTCAGGTCGTTCCCCTTGTTACTTTTCAAATTCTTGTGCATGATTATGACTAATTACCTCCGCCATTACGTGCTACAGGAGCAGAGGTTATGTATTCGGTTTAATATGTCTGTATGTTTGTTTGTTTCGTTTCGTTCGTTTCGTTAGTGTTCAGGTTAACTCAGAAACGATGAAACAGATTCTTATCAAACTTGCAGGAAGTAATATGAAATGGAAGAGGTGATTAAATTTTGAATTAATGAGTTGAAAGATCAAGGGTCCAAATGAAATTTGGCTGCTTTGGCGGGTGTCTGCAGTCTCAGAGTCCTCCTCTATTTGGTCATAGTCTATGAGCACAGCACATACCGTTAGAGGGTCAATTACAGAATTGACTCCAGAACAGTTACGTAAAGTGTTTAGTCTTCAAAATAATTGGATGATGATACCGGACTGAGCTTTTTACCTTTTTTTTCTCAGATACTGAACCAATGTAACATAAAAATTGTTGGACATAATAATTAGATAGGATATTATAGAAGATCGATATTATATGATGAGATTTAAAAAATGCCATTACCTGTGTCAAAAATGAAGCTTTTTAAAGGCATTTCAACACAGTAGAGATACAAAAAACTGTAGGCTGTCATATATTGACATATACACAAAGTCAAGTCAGGTCTATATTTTATTATTGCAAATACGTGATTTATTTATATACTGTATTTCAAACAATCACATTCACACAAAAATATGTTGCTACAATAGTTGATGAACATTTAAAGCGAAGTGTTTTAAACTTAGTATGACACAATAAAACACATGCATGGTGTGTTTTACGGCAAATAAAGTAAACAATGGTTACATTGGGTTCACCAAAAGACCTTCTTCCCAACTGACAATATGCCACACTCATAGCCAGAACTTTGGCCACACTACTTTTTCCAGTCATACATACTTCAGCATCTTCCTACATTTTTTCCCCTAAATGCTATTTGCTAGTCATCACTACACTCCTAAACAAATGGGAAAAAGTTCAATTTCAGCGAACAAGAGGCACTATAGTACTTCCATGGTTTGACATTCATTATTTTGTGTCCTTAGATAAGGATCTATTGTTCTTCACCAGGTAACAAAAGTTTGAACCCCAAATACAGTTTTGTAGTCTAGGATGCAACAACTGTAAGAGGCACAGCAAGTTCTGCCGATTGGGAATGATGCATAGACTTCAATATCAGTTGACAGGAAGCGGGGCTGCTCCGTAGAGGGGCCTTTTCCAAAAACCTAAAATTCAAATATTTTTTAAAAAAAGCCGCTAGCGACCTGAAACCAAAACAGGTTTGGAGACTTGTATACTCCTTTAGGCGTATACATGTATACAAGTCTCCATGAGCAGTGGCATCAAAAAATTAAAGGTCGTTCCCTAATAAATTCCCGATTAATTATTTTTTACATAGGTATAACAAAACTTAAAGACCAACTGTGAAGTAAGGTTGGCCAACCATGTTTCTGAATAATATCAACGGCTAGACAATTGTAAGCATATTTTCGTTATTTTTTTTAACACAAGCCTTTCAGATTCTTTGTTTAACCCATAGCAACGCCCTTGACAACGAAAATGCTTTTCTTTGACAATCTTCGGAAATTACGTCACAGCGTGAACTGCGAGGGAAGTCCGTCATACACACAGTATTGTTGCATTGCTTCTCGGTAAGATGCCACGGCGGTGTGTGGCGATGTATTGTTCTCAATCTAAAGAAAAGTTGTATGAGTGGCCAAAGGAAAGCAGGGCATGTAAATGGACATCTTTCGTTCGCACAAAGCGAATGAATACACGCCATCATCGAGTCGTCTTATGATCAAGGATTTGCAAAAAAGTAAGTGTGATTTTTGGATAGATGACTGATGACTTTGTCAAAGCAGAGTTGCCAACTGTTGTGGAATAAACAGTAGAAGGTAGCGACGTCAGCCGAAAGGTAACTCGAGGCAAAACCCCTATCGTGCTGCGGAACAAACAGCAGAAGCCAGCGACGCCAGAAGAAAGCTAACTCGTGGCAATCCCCGATCATAGTTGTATTGAGTACATTTTGCCCGCACTTATGAATTCGTCAAAACCTTTCTTTTATCCCAGGCAACTGTAGGTGGTTTATCCACCTGACATGCCTCGGCGAACACCCCCGCCCCCGTCGGAGGGTCCGAAGGCGGAAGTGCTCGCTGAAACATGTCAGGCAAACAAAAGCCAACGTCGATAGCCTCCACCGCTCACCCCACAACACGATTGGGGATCCATCAAAAATTTTCTTTTATCCAAGGCAACAGTTGGTGGTTTATCTACCTGACATGCCTTGGCGAACACCCCCGCCCTCGTCAGAGGGTCCGAAGGTGGAGGTGCTCGCCGAAACATGCCAGGCAAACAAAAGCCAACGTCGCTAGCCTCCACCGCCCACTCCATAACACGATCGGGGGTTTCGTCAAAACTTTTCTTTTATCCCAGGCAATAGTAGGAGGTTTATTTACCTGACATGCTTCAAATCATTAAAAATAATAACAGCCTATATTTTACCAATCTTGTAATCTCGATGGGTCTTGTCTCTATTCCATGTCAGGTAGTCTGGGTACATTGTTTGCATCCTGATTAGCTAATACATGTACGATCCAACATAAAATTCCAACCTCCTCCTCTTCCTCCAACTCTTCAAAAACTTGGGTCTCCTCACTTGCACTCGATCTATCACTTATATCGCTGTTTGAAGCATTGTTTGAAGGGCGGCCGTATCGAGCGCTCCCATCGCTGTTCTCGGTGTGATGTATCACTTTCAGGCTCGAACTTCGGAAACGCGATTATCTTGTCAAATATACAACATATAAATTATTTTTTCGTGCTTTATTTTTTTGGACAATGTTTAATTACTTTAATTGTGACCCTATTTGGCATTTTATGAAATTACTTCACATTTGGTCTTTAAAATGCTAAAACGCTAGATGCACAAAAATCACCAAATGCAGAGTTAATCACTATAGATTCCGGATCAACAGCAATACTTAACAAATAGTAAGTTTGTGCCCGAAATGGCGACTTTTTAGTGTAATTTGACAACAGCTAATAAATGAATTAATTTTCATATCAGAAACATAATACTTGAGGAAGGCATGCAGAATAATCTTAATTTTACTCAACAAAAGCAAATTTTGCATTTTCTATGTACAACCACAACTTACTGTATTTAGGTTGAATTCCGATGTCACTATTGCTTCAGCACATCCTGCTGGCTATCTGGCCCTCGTCGTTTTTAGATTGAAATGCTAGTAAAATAAAACACATAAAATCCATTTTTTTCCTGTATGAACGCAGAAATATCTAATTTGCTATTGTTCATCCCAAAAACTGGGCAGTAGGCCGAAAATTACCTGATTATTTGAATGTAAAGTTACGCTATAGTGGGTGGATACAAAATCCAACATGGCGGCCATCACAAAACAAAGAGCTTTTTAATTTGAAAATTCTTGTAAATAAATGCTTAAATCCTGGAATTTCTATAGAAATTAATGTAAAGTATATATTTTGTTAAAAAGAAGAAAAAAACGGGCAGTTATCATTCATTTTACGTAAATACTAAATACATAAATAAATAAATAGCTAAAGTTTCTTTCGTCCTGTACGCCTAAATTCGGCATTAGAATGAAGGGTGTGCTTGAGTTTATCGCAGTGAAAGAACTCTCTTTTTGTTGTTGTTTTTTAATTGAAAGTATAGTTTTAAAGACACAAATTGTTCCATTGATTTAATTTGGAAATAAATTTTGAAAAAAAACCCTGCAGAAGTAAAGCTACAAGCTGCTCAGTTGAGTATGACGCAAGCAGGAGACATTGTCACCCTTATGTCACAGACTCAGTAGAGAACTCTGTTTTTATTTTTGCCTACACTGTAATATTCTAACAAACTGTTAAGTACACACTAAGAATAATGTGGTCTGCACCCTTGATATAAACCTCATCTTGACAGGCAAAACTCCAGCTGTTTGCTGATAGATCCCTTGAGTGGGTTCAAGCAGCATTTGTTTTTGTTTAGGTTCTGTTTTTGGTAAGGTGGTAAAATGTGGTGCGTGCTCCCAAACTCTGAAGGACAGCTCTGGTCAATAGAAGCAATACTTGCTCCACTAGGTGGAGGGGCAGGTTTCATTTGTTTTCATCACCCAAACGGATTTCGTGGTCGTTTGAGAGCAGCATTCGTTTGCTCTGATTTCTGGTCATCAACCAGCGGGGCCAATCAGCTACACTTTGGAAGGGAGAACAACAGAGAAGTGATGTTTTGAAATAATTTTGTTCTGTTTGTCCACAAATTTACAACTAGTGAAAGAATATGGGGATAAAAAGATTTCACTAAAAATCATTTGACCAATACTAGTCTGATAGTCTGAGTGGATTTTTTCGTTGGAACTTCATTCACTAAATATGTCCAGACTAATGAGCTCTAATTAAACAACTGTTGCAAAAGATTTTTGCATCTTTTATCATCATGCATCTTTTATTAATATTACATTGCCAGAGGGGTATGAATATAACAGTTTATAATTTGGATCACATTTTGTCAAAATCTTGTGATTTGCTTTTACCCATTTTCAGGGTGTACCCACCTACTATCCATAGTTTACTGGTTTTAGTTTTAGCAACCCTGTGAAGATGAATGAATGAATGAATGAATGAATGAATGAATGAATGAATGAATGAATGAATGAATGAATGAATGAAAATCTGGTAATTTCATGAATAGTTTATAAATGACTGAATGATACTTTCTTCTATTTGTGAATTGCTTCTTCATACCATGTGACTGTTTCCCAATTAGGCATGAGTCTCCTAAACATTTTGATAATTTTATTTAAAATAAAAAAAAACAAAAACAATTTTTTTTTTTTTTTTTTTTTTTTTACCCCCTAAAAATTAAAGGCATCGGCATGAACTTCTATAAAGTTTATCTAAATATTAGCCACTTTCTTGGATCGTTGCAGGTTTTCACACAAAATATTACCACAGAATGAATAACTGTTGGCTTTACTGGGCTGTACTGTCTGTGTGCCGCCTAAGTAACTAAGCATACAGTGTGTAATAAATAAAAATTAACTTACATCACAGGCCCATGGCTCAGTTTTCAAACAGAGTTTGTGAAACCATTCATTCTTGAGCACTACTGCCATGACATGTATTATTCTAGACTGGCCGTCTAATCGCAAAATGTGTGTCCTTAAACACTAAACAGTCCAGGGAAGGAAGCCCAGTTTTGATGGATGACATTGTGGCTTTGTGGCTGGAATAAGTGGCCACGTCTTCATTTTCTACCTGCTTTTGTGAAGGATTGTCCATCTGGCTGACTTGAAGGCACTGATCCATCCTTGTCCTGGCACTGTGTTCCACATCAAACCCAAATGTCACTTTAACTTTGGGCCAGCACATGTCACTTAAGGGCGAGCGTTTGCAAGCTTCATCCGGAGCGGCCTCCATTGCACATTAAGACGCTGTTCTCCTGTTACCACTTATTCCTGTGGTCAGGTGTGTACGTGTATGTCCTCTCAAGAAATGCTAGCAATGAATCACTAGGCTGGTCATGTACATTCACAAACACATACAGAAAGGTAAGGGTACGCTACTCCATGTGGCAGCAGATACATTACTACGAGGATGGACACTTATCTGAAAGCCCGACTCCCTCCAACCTCTTTCTTCCCCATTGTTATATTGCAGGGTTGTTTCTGTTTAATACCCAAAAAGTTCCAACATTAGCTATTGTTGGACCGATACACTTTTCTAGCACCCGATTTCGCTACCTGTCTGTGTGGTATCGGCAGACGCCACATGTTTTTTGAAAAACATTGGGCTACAATACATTTATTTTGCAGTAAACACAATGTATTTTTTGTAGGCACACATAGGATCATTTCAATACTAATATTACACAACACCGCCTTCTTGTGTTCAAATTATAGTAGTAGTTGAAGTTATAGGAAAAGGGGGATAAGTGGACAATTTGGGCAGCCTGTATACAGTGGGGCAAATAAGTATTTAGTCAACCACCAATTGTGCAAGTTCTCCTACTGGAAAAATTTAGAGAGGTCTGTAATTATCAACATGGGTAAATCTCAACCATGAGAAACAGAATGTGAAAAAAACAACACAGAAAATAACATTGTTTGATTTTTAAAGAATTTACTTCCAAATTAGAGTGGAAAATAAGTATTTGATCACCTACAAACAAGCAAGACCTCTGGCTGTCAAAGAGGTCTAACTTCTTCTAACGAGGTCTAACGAGGCTCCACTCGCTACCTGTATTAATGGCACCTGTTTTAACTCATTATCGGTATAAAAGGCACCTGTCCACAACCTCAGTCACACTCCAAACTCCACTATGGCCAAGACCAAAGAGCGGTCAAAGGACACCAGAGACAAAATTGTAGACCTGCACCAGACTGGGAAGACTGAATCTGCAATAGGTAAAACGCTTGGTGTAAAGAAATCAACTGCGGGAGCAATTATTAGAAAATGGAAGACATACAAGACCACTGATAATCTCCCTCGATCTGGGGCTCCATGCAAGATCTCACCCTGTGGAGTCAAAATGATAACAAGAACGGTGAGCAAAAATCCCAGAACCACACGGGGGGACCTAGTGAGTGACCTACAGAGAGCTGGGACCACAGTAACAAAGTCTACTATCAGTAACACAATGCGCCGCCAGGGACTCAAATCCTGCCAGACGTGTCCCCATGCTGAAGCCAGTACATGTCCAGGCCCGTCTGCGGTTCGCTAGAGACCATTTGGATGATCCAGAAGAGTACTGGGAGAATGTGTTATGGTCAGATAAAAACCAAAATAGAACTTTTTGAGAGAAACACAGGTTCTCGTGTTTGGATGAGAAAGAATACTGATTTGCATCCGAAGAACACCATACCCACTGTGAAGCATGGGGGTGGAAACATCATGCTTTGGGGCTGTTTTTCTGCAAAGGGACCAGGACGACTGATCCGTGTAAAGGAAAGAATGAATGGGGCCATTTATCGTGAGATTTTGAGTGAACATCTTCCATCAGCAAGGGCATTGAAGATGAGATGTGGCTGGGTCTTTCAGCATGACAATGTTCCCAAACACACAGCCAGGGCAACAAAGGAGTGGCTTCATAAGAAGCATTTCAATGTCCTGGAGGGCCTAGCCAGTGTCCAGATCTCAATGCCATAGAAAATCTGTGGAGGGAGTTGAATGTCCCTGTTGCCCAACGACAGCCCCAGACCATCACTGGTCTAGAGGAGATCTGCATGGAGGAATGGGCCAAAATACCAGCAACAGTGTGTGAAAAGCTTGTGAAGAGTTACAGAAAACGTTGGGCCTCCGTTATTGCCAACAAAGGATACATAACAAAGTATTAAGATGAACTTTTGGTATTGACCAAATACTTATTTTCTACCATGATTTGTAAATAAATTATTTAAAAATCAAACAATGGGATTTCCACATTCTGTCTCTCATGGTTGAGGTTTACCCATGTTGACAATTACAGGCCTCTCTTAATATTTTCACTGTACATACAGTACTATGTAACGTTATCTCTTAGCTAACTTGCAGGTTTAGCTAAAAAAGTGCATCAAGCGACAAAGTTCATGTTGGTACCTTTTTTGTTATTGCGGCAAAATTGGGGCATCTTATATCTTGCATTTGGCCTTTCTAGGTTTTGCCATAGACTTAATAATGATGTTGACGGGTCAGATTCGACCTTCAGTGTGCCTTCAAGTCGGGGGCCATCCCACAATCTGCTTCAGTTATTTGCAGTCGGTCGCAGCGACACATGCAGCGATCCAACGGCAGATTTATGTGAAAAAGTACGAAAGCTGTATCACATACAAACAGGAAGGAGTGTCTCAGGAGTGATTTGTTCGAGGATTCAAGGTAATTATTATTTTCGTACCATAAATGCATTTTGAAACGTTGTGGAAAAAATCAATGGGAGAAATTAGCCGCTACAGCATTGGCATTATTTACAAAAAATAAATTTTACCTACTCGTTTTTTTTTTTTTGCTTTTAAACAAGAATCGAGACTGTTTTACATCCATATCTATAAAGAATTCAGGGATTTAAGCATTTATTCACATGAATTTTCACCGGAAAAGCTCTGTTTACATATGACGGCCGCCACATTGACTGACAAGCTAGCATCGTGCTTCGACATATTTACGTAAAATAAATGCTAACTGCACGTTTTTTCTGCTTTTAACTAAGAATCGAGACTGTTTTAAATCCGGATCTATAAAGAATTCAGGGATTTAAGTATTTATTCACATGACGTGTCAATGATAAAAGCTCTTTGTGATTCCACTCGGTCAGCTTTGACGGCCACGTCAACAATGCAGGCCCCCAATTAATCGGCCCCGTAACCCGCGTCCCGTCAATATCATTATGAAGTCCATGGTTCTGCATCAGATGAAAGTTTTTAAAAGCAAAATGTATTACTCTGTGAATTGCCAACTTGTCTCAAGTGTTATGTGCTACGTATGGAAGATGACCTGGATTTAAATCAACAAGATTAAAAAATTCTAAATGTGGTTAGTCACATTTCACATGAGAGGGTCAGGGTGTACTATAAAAAAAATAATAATAATTCAAACCCCTAGCCTCCAATCCTGACATTCAGCTATTACAACGGCATTGTCCCAGCTCAGTTACGACCTCTGTTATTGAATATTGTTGAAAAGACTTGTTTCACCTCAGCTATAAAATACAAAAGAATAAAGCCATAATAATACCTCTCAGTCATCAAAATGAAGCATTTTTCCCTCCTTTTTGTCTTTCAGAAAGAACAATTGTTACAACAGCTCTCGCTTGGTTTGTGTTGGAATGCAAACTAGATAATATGGTAACCTTCCAAGTAATAATAATAAATCAGTAAATGTACACTGAATATTCAATGTACTTTCACCACAGTGCCGTGAAGTTTCTCCCTAATGCTAAAAATGCCTTTGGCAGCTTTATGAGCGTCCTGATTTGTTAATAAAATAAAGTGGTAAAGATATGACACAAACATATGCTCTGGCCTTCGATGAATGCTCCCACTCACCACTGAGTGGCCTTAAATACACACTTTGAGCCTGGCGGTCCCCACCTCAATCTGTGCGGCATATTGCAACATATGGCCGCTTTTTACGACGACTGTCCAGTTGCTGCCACCAGCCAATATCGTCCAGTTTAGAAGTGAGAATGCACCATCTGTCAATAAAAAAGAGATGGCTGCTGTACTTTAATATGATTTGGGGACATTTCAGAGGAAAAATACTGCTCATAAAAATAGATTAAAGATGGTAAATCAAGGCTTGGATAAATATACAGCATCAAAGAGGGAAATTATAATTGAGGAAATGTGTTTGGGATACCTGTTGCGTGTTTAGGTAGAGGGGAAAAAAACAAAGTGGAAACTTCACTGAAATACTTGGACATTCTACAATTGGAAATCCAACAATTCTTCCTCAAAAATATGCATTTAAAGTCACAAACATGGTTCACTTTTGTTCATGATGTTACATGAGACAGCAAAGCCAAGAGCATCAAATTATTTCAAATTATTTCGTTATATCATGTGTGGCTTGTTTTTCTTCTATTTCTTTGGGTGTTTTTTAAATTTTTTTCACCCAAAAAAAAAAAAACAGGACCGGCCTTAAAAGTGGAGCAGCAAGAAAAAAAACATGACATGAGAAAAAGATATTGTTTCACAGTGTTTAACATCTGACAATTGTGTGAAATTGGAGAATGCTTGAAAAGAAAAGCATCGCCATTTTTTCTTGACTAATGACAGTGATTATAACTTTGACGATGAAGATTTTTCCCGATGAACAAATTACAAGTTGATCACTCTCGCGAACTGTATTTGGTCAACATTTGTTGGAAAGTCTCTCTGAGATAAGTAGTATGGAGGGAGGAAAGGCATTGAAATTTTGGTTTTCTATTTCAACAATAACACCATTGCGCCTGTGCACGTCATCATACTGCGACACCCAAATTGAAACGTCATCAACAATAGGTCAATAGGAGAGCAGAATCCCATTACAGTGGCATGATGGGAAAGATTGTGACCAATTGGGGAAGCAGGATCTTATGGCACAACATTTAAAAGCAGGAAGTACATACGTATCCTTTACAGTATAGTATTTTTGCCTCTCGTAACCTGAAATTTCTTTCTTAACAAAAGGCAATATTTTCCCGTTTAAATGTGTTGTTGCCCAAAAACTATGTTTGTAAAGACGTCAGAGTCGGTCTCATTCCTCCGAACAATTCTGGCGACCCCTGAAGGGAAAAGTCGAAAGGAAAAGAAGAATACAATCATCTTAATACTGATTTGCGATGAAACAGCTTTATATAAAAATTCTGTATTGTTTCATTGTTTTTGTCTCAGAGAACACAAACACAAACACATTTGACAACCAGCTATATACACTTTAATTTTAACGATAGTTACAAAAAAATACTGATGACCATAAAAAGAAAAATTGGTGTGAGGTAAATATAACTTGTTGGTCGTTCCATATTTAGAAATTAAACTTTCGGTTTTTCTTTGCATTTGTGGTTTAGATCATGCTAGAGAAAGTTCGTGCACCAATTAAAAAAAAAAAAAAAAAAAAAAAAAAGGTTGTACTGTGTCCTAAATCAAAATGCGAGCGCGAGCCATGACTTTGATCCCATAGAAATATGAAAGACGACGTAGAAGTTCTTAGTATTGCTGCGACGGGGGAGGAACGAGGGAGCGGAAACAGAATAATAGCGTCTGTCACTCAGTGAAACACTTTTGAATCTACGACGAGCGGCCAATGAGGAGCCTGTGTGCAATAGGGCGAGGGGGCAAACAATGTCACTTCCCATTCAGTTAAGATGCCAACTTGCCAAGCAGTCTTTGGTGATACATACGGCAACATCCATTCCTATTCACTAACCGAACGATTTATTTGGTGGGGTAAACGATTCGTTGAACGATTCGTTTGAAGAAATCTTTCACTGAACAAATTGAATGGATTCGTTCAGTGTTTATCCCGTCACTACACTGTACAACTGTAATGAAAAATGTGTTCTCGAATAGAGGGGGAAAATGATAAAGAATTATATATATTTGTTTTTTTTTTTTTTTTTTTTTTTTCTTGCTTACCCACATTAGTTGAGCTGGAGCCTATCACACGGTACAAGACAAACATACCTTCACACTCGCATTCTTTCCTATAGAGGATTTCAAATTTTCAAATATGATGAGGAAGGGATGTTTTTAGAATGTGGGAGGAAGTTGGGGTACCCAGAGAAAACACAAGGCATGTGGAGAATATGCAAAAGCCAATCAGGCCCTAACCAAAAATTTGAATGTAGAATCTTAAAACTCAGTCAGATTTACTAACCAGATGGTGATGCTTACATGTTTTCTTTCATAAATCTATTGGTGGTCAAATGATATAAAATCAACTTTGCCCAGTTTAAAGCCTGCATTGAATTACGGATGGAAATAATGACCAAATGATGGAAGGCTGTATTATCACACCTTTGAAGGAAATTGGAAAATTGAAGCTCAAGACATAGCCACAACCAGCAGTGTCACTATTGATCAAGCAGTTTTTTTGTTTTAAGAAGTCAACAGTCAGCTTTCTCAGCTTTGTCAAGCAGAGTTACATCAACTCTGTCGCACAACTCCTTTAGACAGTATTGTTCTGCTTAACACAACGCTATCTTAAAGTCTGTTTTGTGACCAAGCTCAATTCACTCACTATAGAAAATCAATTTTCCAAATAAACCGACTTAAAGCATCATTCATTTGTTTCCACCCTGAAAAAACACCACAATGTTTTTGCTACATGTCACAGTGAATGATGTTGCTCAGTCTGATCACTACTGCATTATGTTTAAAATGACCACCCCTGTCCATCCTCTGAAAAGGGAAACAGGTGATTAGGAAGCGTTACATAAGTGATAACACATGTGCGTTATTCACACAGGCCTATGCCTCATCATTAACCCCTACAATAGCTCCAGTGGAAGAACTTGTAAATAGTTTCAGTTCCAGTGTGATGACTGTAATGGACACTATTGCCCCGATTAAGACAAAAACTTTGTCAAGAAAGAAAAGGTCACCCTGGAGAAATGCCATACTAGCTATAAAACAAAAGCAAGTTTGTAGACGAGCAGAACGCAGATGGCGAAAAAACAAACTCCTAGTTTTTGATGATATCTACAAAGAGAGTCTTCGCAAATACAACCAGGAACTGAAAAATGCTAGACAATCATATTTTTCAGAGATCATTAGTAGAAACACCAACAATACTCGCACACTATTTTCTGTTGTTGACAAACTGACAAACCCACAAGCATCAATACCTCAGGAATTGGCATCTGAGGTGTCCTGTAATAATTTCGCAGCATTCTTTACACACAAAGTACTAAAGATTAGACAGACTGCGTGCAACTCCGGATTAACAAATGTTACACTAAACGCCTCCCAAAATGTCCCCCACGTCAATCTTAGACAGTTTAGCCTCCTGGACTATGCCACTTTAACAGAAATTGTGTCGAAATTAAAGCCCACAACATGCTGCCTTGACATCCTTCCTTCAAACTTTTTCAAAACTGTTTTTCATTGCATAGCCCCAGACATACTTCAGATTATAAATACTTCCCTCCAAACAGGAGAGTTTCCTCAGACTTTAAAATCTGCAGTAATAAAACCTCTCCTAAAAAAACCTAATCTGGATGCCTCAACCATTAGTAATTACAGGCCAATATCAAATCTGACATTCCTGGGGAAAATTATCGAAAGGGTTGTGTTTGAACAGATCCAGACTTTTATGATGCAAAACAATCTTTTTAACTCATTTCAGTCTGGATTTCGGCCACAACACAGCACCGAGACCGTGCTTATCAAAGTCCTAAATGATATTCGTCGGAATACCGATGCAGGCAAATCATCTGTTCTGCTACTATTGGATCTCAGCGCCGCATTTGACACGGTTGATCACAACATACTACTCAGCAGATTGGAACAGTGAGTAGGGCTTACTGACACTATTCTTCAGTGGTTCACATCCTATTTACATGATAGAGATTTCTTTGTGTCAATTGGAAACTATCAGTCAGAACGAACCAAATTCACATGTGGAGTCCCTCAAGGGTCAATTTTTGGACCACTCTTATTTAACATCTATATGCTTCCGTTAGCTCAGATAATGGAACAGTATGACATCTCCTATCACACCTATGCAGATGACACACAACTGTACATTTCTGTGTCCCCACATGATTATAGTCCCTTAGTCTCCCTGAGTAAATGCATTCGTCAAATCAATAAATGCATGTGCCAGAATTTTCTCCAGTTAAATGTGGAGAAGACAGAGGTGATCATTTTTGGGCCAAAAAAGGAAAGATCAAAGATAAGCAGCCAACTTAGCACAATGTCACTTACAGCTACAAATCAAGTCAGAAACCTTGGCGTAATTATTGACTCAGACCTAAAATTTGATAGCCATCTAAAGTCCGTCACTAAATCCGCTTATTACCACCTAAAAAATATAACCAGAATTAAGGGGCTTCTGACTCAACAAGACATGGAAAAACTTATGCATGCATTCATTTTCAGCAAATTGGACTACTGTAACAGTATATTTACAGGTCTTGATAAAAAATCAGTCAGGAAGCTGCAGCTAGTACAGAATGCTGCAGCCAGAGTCCTCACAAATACAAGGAAGCTGGACCACATTACACCGGTTTTGAAATCGCTACACTGGCTTCCAGTGAGTCAAAGGATAGACTATAAAATACTACTGCTCGTCTACAAAACACTTAATGGCCTTGGACCAAAATACATGCTTGACTTGTTAGATTCCTATGAGACATCTAGACCCCTAAGGTCGTCTGGAACGGGTCTTCTGCATGTTCCAAGAACAAGAACCAAGCAGGGTGAGGCAGCATTTAGTTATTATGCTCCTCACCTCTGGAACAAGTTACCCGAAAGTCTGAAGTATGCTCAAACTGTTAGCTCCTTTAAATCAGGGCTAAAAACGCTTTTGTTTGGCACTGCATATCCATAACTGTCTATATATTTCAACCTACCTGCCTTCTATTCCTCTTGTGCTTATCTCCGTTGCTGATTTCAATGATTATTAGTAGTAGTAGTTTTTGCTTTATTTTTATTTTTGTTTTATTTTTATTTATTTATTTTTATTCTGTGATTAAATGCGATCATTTGTCTTGGTTTTTACGTTGTGTTGATTTAAATGTGATTTTTATGGTCTTCATGTGATGTAAAGCATTTTGAATTGCCTTGTGTTGAATTGTGCTATATAAATAAATTTGCCTTGCCTTGCCTTGCCTTTTTTATTTAGCCATGTTTTACATGAAAACACAATGAAAGACAACTAAAATAACTATTTTCTCAAGTTTAATTACTTTTCAAGTCATACTACTAATGTTGGATAAGTTCCTTTAAAGTGTGTGGCAGGAAATGGAGTCGCATTGTCTTAATTGCAATGGTTGTCAGCATTTGGGAATGAGCTGTTGTCTTGCAGTGCAGCAGCTAATTGTTCTATTTATTTATTTATTTATTTATTTATTTTTGACAGTTTGTTCTGTTCTTTTCCCAAATGTGAGGGCAATACAGGACCTTAATTGCTTCATTTTTTCCACTTCACCATGGGCTATTGGTAGTTCAATTGTAAGTCTGATATTATCCCCCAACACTGAGCAAAAATTATATACTATATACAGTATATCCCAGCTAACTGTTGGTCGGCAGGGTTCACCCTGAATTGGTTATCAGCCAATCAGAGGGCACAAGGAGACAGACAACAATTCACACAGGCACACACTTTTACCTTTACAGTGTGTTTAACCTGCCTACCATGCATTTTGTAGGATGAGAGAGAAAACCAAAGAGAAAAAAGGAGAACATGCAAACTCCAAATAGGAAGGCCGGAGCCCGGGCTTGAACCCTTCATCTCAGAGCTGTGAGGTGGACGTGCTAACCACTCCTTCACCGTACTGCTGCAGTTTGGAAGTTTAGAAAAAAAAAAACATGATTCAAAGCGCTGATCATTTAAGGTACTACTAGTTTATTTTGATTTATTTATTTTTTTTTAAATATGATTTTCAAAGTCAATTTGCAAAATCCTGTCATCCTTAGCGCCAAAACAAATGATGACAATTTTTACTGCACAAGCATGTTTCAATATTATTTTCTTCCACCTGGCTGTAAAAAGTGATGTCGACCATAATAAAACCGAGAATGAAAACACTGACCCATAAGCTTAGAGCTGGATATACCACCATAATGAGACTAAGCAGCAAACTTTGGAGACAAGAATTATTGTTCCATCTGTGCTTGTTTATAATTTTTTGTAAACTATGAGAGTAAGGAATGGAGCTAACCTGACAGGGGCCAATATCAATGGACTAAATTGGCCAGGCATGGTGATGATGGGAATAAGAATTTTAAACAATGGGAACATGTTTCACACAGTTTATCATAACTATCTTATACCTTGAAGAAAATGTTAAAAATGACAATAAAAGCATCATATTCAATGTAAATCTTTGTTACATTATCGTTGCACAGCCCTGCTGGGTAGTAGCCCAAACTGCACTGACTTTGACACCGTGTCATGGTGAGGCTCTAGCCCTCCATTGGTTCTATTTAGACAGGTAATATTTGGAGGAGTTCTAGCAGTGGCACCTTCAGAAATTTTTTATAGGGGTGGACAGTTGGGGCCACTTAAAGTTTGGGGTGGCACACCAAAAATACAAGCCATAATTTCAGGTTTTTATTATGTTGTAGTATTAAACAAGCCAGTGGAAAACTATCAGAAAGACAGAAGGACACACCTATTAATATACTTTGGTTTGTTGTGTTATATTTCCGGTTACTAATGATCAGTGTAAATTACTTTTAAAGAGAAAAGAGCTATAGGTGTTGTTACTTCTATGAAAAGTACCTAATTACGATATATTCAACTATAAAAGTAACTACTTTTAGTTACATTAAGGAAAAAAAGGTATACTAAAAATAAACCCGATATTAAAAATTGTTTTTGTTGTTCTGTTGTACTGTAAGAAAAAGAGAACTCCCGCCTAACACTATGAAATGCAATGGAATAATAAAATGTAAGACATTTTGACAAGCATCTTTATAAACTTGCTTTCAAAATAAAACTTACCGTGCAGTATGAAATAAATAACATAATAACAATAATAATAAACTGAACACATCGTCAACAAGACCTTCCCTACTTTGTCAGACTGTCTCTTATTGGCTTACCCTGACCTCTTGCCCTATGTTAGCCATTCAATAACCTCTTATGGTATGGCTTATAGAAGTGATTGTGAAAGGAAGTTTAACGTATTCCTTCCATTAATAATTGTTGGGAATGTAAGGCTGAGCCCCTCTAAATACAAAAACACTGATGGCTGTTTAAAACCTTGAGTTGTTTGTTTAGTCAACCATCAGTTTCTGAAGGTCATGCAAGTGATGTCAGGCATCCACAACAATACAATTTCAGCATCCCAGCAAATTCATATTGGTCAGTGGAAACTTTATATTCATCTCGCTCATCTACAAAGAACATCTCACAATATGCACACTGTGACAGAGAGCGAAAAAAAAAAAAAGTCGACCGCCTGTATGCCAGCGTGAAGGGAGAAAACATTGTCTCTCCTTTATACACCTTGAGTCACCAATAGGCTGCTGTTGGAGTAGTCTATTTCCACCTTCACAACCTTTCTCGCCTCCTCCCTTCTCTCACCCGCCATAGCGCTTCCACTCTGGTCTGTAATCCAATAACCTCCCGACTCGCTTATTGCAACCCACTGCTCTTCGGTCTCCCTAACAAGTCCCTCCAGAAACTGCAGCTCCTCCAGAACTCAGCAGCACGCCTCATCACTCGAACCCCCGCAACACACCACACCACCCCCATCCTCCGTCAACTTCACTGGCTTCCCGTCAAACAAAGAATCAATTACAAAATTCTCATCATCACCTTCAAAACAGTCCATGGCCTGGCCCCTCCCTACCTTTGCGATCTACTCCGTTTAAACAATCCAACCCGTTCACTTCGCCCTACTACTTTTCTTCCCCTCTCCGTCCCCCGTGTCCGTCTCTCCACCTTTGGTTCCAGAGCTTTTAGTCAGTGTGCCCCCCAGCTCTGGAACTCCCTACCCCCTGATCTTCGCAGCATATCTACCCTTTCACTTTTCAAATCCAGACTGAAAACACACCTGTTCACTCTTTCTTACCCACCATAACCCCTAGCTCTTATATTTCTATATCTTTTTATTGTGCTTTTAATCTTTTATCCTTTTAATACCTTTTTATCGTACTGTGATTCCATGTCTCTTGTTAAGCGTCTTTGTGTGGTTTGAAAAGCACTCTAGAAATAAAATGAATGTATGTATGTATGTAATATATATATACATATATATATACATATATATATATATACATATATATATATATATATATATATATATATATATATATATACATACATACATATATATATATATATATATATATATATATATATATATATATATATATATATATATATATATATATATATATATATATATATATATATATATATATATATATATACATATATATATATTGTATATTTTTCATCTTAAAATATCTATCGTGACTGTTTGTATTGCACCTCCTCTCTTTAAACATATTTCAGATTTTTTAATGCATTCATTCCTTTGGAGAATTTGGTGTGTCCAATCAGCATACTATGCATGTTTTAAAAAATAAAAACTCACACAGGAAGGTCAGAGTGCGGGACTGAACGCTTGACCTCAGAACTGTGAGGCAGATGTGCTTCATTTACCTTGCCGCCAGTATATTTTCGATGAAAATATTTTTTTTCTAAGATAATTATTGTTGCTCATTATGATTTTGTTTTATCATCTTTTAACTCTACCTGAGACAACACCATTGTCTCTAGCATTGTTTTTTTATCCTAAATGTGTTATTGTATTTTTCTTTGTGATGTTTAATTGTGGTTTGGTTTTTCAGTACAAAAGTTTTTTACAACGGCAGTTGTTTGTTAAAATGTTCTATAAATAAATTTGATTGAGGTACTAAAGGTCTTGTGGGGTGGCTTGGCAGACATAGAGCTCTGCAGTGAACCAGTTTAACAAGTATCTCGAGGGTTTCTGAGCACTTGCAACACTTTTAGTGGCTTGTATTTTATTTCTGATCCCTGAAAGTCTCAAAATGAAAGACATTAAAAAAAAAAGTGTGTGTTTGTTTGACGAAAGAATTAAATGAATGATGTGGACAAGCATTTAACTGAAGGTTTCATGATCATTTTCTCAGGTTTGGTAGGGCAAATCTGAATATTGGACTCCCTGTGTTTGTGTCACCTATTTTGAATTATTTTTCATTTAGTTTATTTTTGATGTTGTAATTGAAAAATATAAATACCGTAGTTTAACATTTTGCCATCCTCTTAAAATAACAATAGTAAGTCATTTTTTACAAACATTATTAACATCATTAATCTATATCAAACGTTCAACAAATTGTTCCGTTTTTTACTTGTCCTTCCTGAAAATCAGAAAAACATTATTTCATAAAGGCATTGTTTTGTGAATAACTTTTGTTACAAAGTACTCCAACTTTTTCTTCTCCAAAAATTCCAATGATGCTGTGACCTGACCTACATGAGTTAAGGCTATTCTTGGAGTTCTATTTGTATGCGTGACGATGCACCTACAGGGAGGCGAGGTAGTGTTCTCTTCAGAAGACAGGACCCCACGTACAGAAAAATCCTAATTACCGCGAACAGAGTCAGGTCATCTATGCCCTACCGGTGAGAATAGTTAGTCTCGCAGTTCGCATTACGCAGCATGTCTGTCGACGCCTCATTACGCACACATCGTTCATTGTCGAGGCTTAGGAAGCTGGTGCAATAGGCACAGCGAATATTGAATAAACCTGATACGCCTGGCCTTCGCAAAACATCTACAGACATGTGGTCAATGTTCAGGCTTACGTGTAAATTTCAATGATTCACCTTCGGCATTTAAAAAGTACATTAAGCTGATAACTGTATGTGCTTTATGATAAAAAGAAAATATCTAATGCATTTTTTTTTTTTGTGACTTCTGTTGTTTCCCACAAATGGTTGTGTTTCAATCACATCATTAAATATGTTTGCCTGTGTTAAACCTCAAGTTGAACCCAAAACATGAATCATTCCACCGGAAAGAAAAATATACAGTGGGGCAAATAAGTATTTAGTCAACCACTAATTGTGCAAGTTCTCCCACTTGAAAATATTAGAGAGGCCTGTAACTGTCAACATGGGTAAACCTCAACCATGAGAGACAGAATGTGGAAAAAAAAACAGATAATCACATTATTTGATTTTTAAATAATTTATTTGCAAATCATGGTTGAAAATAAGTATTTGGTCAATACTAAAGGTTCATCTCAATACTTTGTTATGTACCCTTTGTTGGCAACAATGGAGGCCAAACGTTTTTTGTAACTCTTCACAAGCTTTTCACACACTGTTGCTGGTATTTTGGCCCATTCCTCCATGCAGATCTCCTCTAGAGCAATGATGTTTTGGGGCTGTCTTTGGACAACACGGACTTTCAACTCCCTCCACAGATTTTCTATGGGGTTGAGATCTGGAGACTGGCTTGGCCATTCCAGGACCTTGAAATGCTTCTTACGAAGCCACTCCTTTGTTGCCCTGGCTGTTTGTTTGGGATCATTGTTATGCCTAAAGACCAGCCACGTCTCATCTTCAATGCCCTTGCTGATGGAAGGAGATTTTCACTCAAAATATCTCGATACATAGCCCCATTCATTCTTTCCTTTACACAGATCAGTCGTCCTGGTCCCTTTGCAGAAAAACAACCCCAAAGCATTATGTTTCCACCCCCATGCTTCACAGTGGGTATGGTGTTCTTCGGATGCAATTCAGTATTATTTCTCCTCCAAACACGAGAACCTGTGTTTCTACCAAAAAGGTCTATTTTGGTTTCATCTGACCATAACACATTCTCCCAGTCCTCATCTGGATCATCCAAATGCTCTCTAGACTTGTACTTTCTTCAACAGGGGGACACGTCTGGCAGTGCAGGATTTTAGTCCCTGGGGGCGTATTGTGTTACTGATAGTAGCCTTTGTTACTGTGGTCCCAGCTCTCTGTAGGTCATTCACTAGGTACCCCCGTGTGGTTCTGGGATTTTTGCTCACCGTTCTTGTTATCATTATGAGGCCACGGGGTGAGATCTTGCATGGAGTCCCAGATCGAGGGAAATTATCAGTGGTCTTGTTTGTCTTCCATTTTCTAATAATTGCTCCCACAGTTGATTTCTTTACACCAAGCGTTTTACCTATTGCAGATTCAGTCTTCCCAACCCTGGTGCACTTCTATAATTTTGTCTCTGGTGTCCTTCGACAGCTCTTTGGTCTTGGCCATAGTAGAGTTTGGAGTGTGATTGACTGAGATTGTGGGCAGGTGTCTTTCATACCGATAATGAGTTAAAACAGGTGCCATTAATACAGGTAACGAGTGGAGCCTCGTTAGACCTCGTTAGAAGAAGTTTGACCTCTTTGACAGCCAGAAATCTTGCTTGTTTGTTAGTGACCAAATACATATTTTCCACTCTAATTTGGAAATAAATTCTTTAAAAATCAAACATCGTGATTTTCTTTTTTTTTTTCCACATTCCGTCTCTCATGGTTGAAGTTGACCCATGACAATTACAGGCCTCTCTAATCTTTTCAAATAGGAGAACTTGCACAATTGGTGGTTGACTACATACTTATTTGCCCCGTTGTATGTATGTAACAAAACATTTTTCTCTAGGGAAAACTAACAGGGAAAAACACACACAAGTAATGAAGACACAAAACAACTGGTGCCTTCTCCAAGTACAAATTGTCCCCCTCCACAAAAACACAAAACAAAACAAAATCCATAAATCTAAGCAAAGCAGTGAAGATTTCTTATACTCTACTGCACACTACACATTTCCAATTCCAATTGCACGATAAAAAACTATTAATCAACAGTACAATTTGACAAAACATTTCATTGCTCACAATATGTCATTGTGAATGGTGTTTCCCATCCTTTTTTATTTAGCCAAAGCACACACTGTATTTTACAGAAGAAATCTATCACAGCAAAATTACAAACAAAATGTTTATTTATACAATATTTGTTTACTCCGAAAATTATGTACACTGTGTGTTCCATGTTGGATCAGTGGCAACAGGTTGATATGCAATCATACCTTCTGCCATGTAGTGAGGAAAAATTCAATACCGTAATTTTCGTACTATAAGCCGCTACTTTTTTCCTTCATTTTCAATCATGCGGCTTCTAGTCATGACAGCAGCGTCATGAAACTGTCATAAGACCATCATAATTAAGACATGACACTCTAATGGGCATTACAGAATGCCTATGAGAGATATCATTAAGTGTCATGCGGCAAATTATGTCATTAACTCCATCTATGTACAGTTTGGATCCGTTACCATAACATCCATTCAAAAGAGAGATAATTTGACATCTGATATAAGCATTCATTAATGCGAGTGACAGTGTCATGTCATAATAGTTGTCTAATGACAGTCTTATGGCGCCACTGTCAATAAAGTGTAACCAAATACAATAACTAGCAATTAATGAAACAACTGGAACAGTAACTGAAGAAATAATTAGCACAGAACATGCATTTTGATTGTTATTTACATCCGTAGCGCTGCAGTGCATCCAAGGAGGCATGTTGGATGACAACAGTGTTGACAGTAGGTGACAGCAGAGGTTGACTGTCTACCCCAAGGGAGCAGTGATGACCAAATGAAGCTTCTTGCATCAATAAAAATAAAATATCCCATAATGAAGTGAAGACAGCCCCGGTTTATAGTCCAGTGTGGCTTATCTACAGTATGAACAAATGCTGTTTTCGTGCCAAATTTGGTGGGTGCCAGCTTATAGTGCGATGTTATTGGACTTAAGTACATTTTTGTGTATTTGTACTTTACTTGAGTACAAATATGAAGTGGTACATTTTAGTTTTACTTCACTACATTTTACAGCACGTATCTGTACTTTTTACTCAACTACTTTTCAAATAGTCACCTATGTTAAATGTTACTTTAGTTTGTTTTTCTCTCGATAATTTCGTTTTGATGCCTCCAGCGCAATCAATAAGCCCCATGCAACTATACAGTTATTGAGCACTAGAGGGAGCAGCGCGAGTACAAACAAGATCAGGCAGGTGAACAAGATATTGACCAATAAAAACAACTGTGAGAGGAGTGCGACTTCAAATGGGTGCTGCACATTGTTGTAAAGTATGTGGGGGTATGCACCTGCTGGTTGCTTGCAAACCGGGAATAAAATAAATTTGGGAGTTTTTGAGCTTGTTGAACTTCTGTTTACAGTGCAGTCAATTGTATTACTTTTTTCCATTCTGTACGGTTATATGCGGTAATATATTTATATTCAAAATATAAAATATATATACTGTAGGCTACATCACATTTTTTTCATCGGGAGCCAATACTTTTACTTTTTATTGTAAAGTAAATTTTAAAGCAAGTTATTAAGTTTAAGTTTATTTCTTAGATACTTCTAATAAGTAATTTTTTGCCCCTGTATCTGTACTATTACATTGGTGAGTGAGTACTTCATCCACCACTGGTGGCATTAGCAGTGTTGTTAATCTTCCTTTAAAAAAATAATAAATTACAATTACATATTACTGCTCCAAAAAGTAATTGAGTTAATAACTCAGTTACTTTAATGTAAGAGTAATTTGTTACTCAGAAAAGTAACTGATGTTCTACACGTCATTACATTATTCATTCAATAACATTTCTTACCTCAAAGATGTTTATATTAACTGATTGAAAAATAAAAACACTAAATACAGTATTTTAGAACATTTGATCTTTATTTGGATCAAATACATTAGTCTGTTAAACACAGAAATTAAAACACTAATGTAAACTGACCATTAACCGGTACAAATCTCTGAAACTGTATGTTAGGCCTACTGCACAATAAGCAGAACACTAGCCTTAAATACTCTGTAAAGTAACAATATTAAATATTGAAAATAATTCAAGTTTGAGAATGCTACCTTTGAAATTCCCTGGCCCATCGGCATTATCGCTGTCTTGTTGTGTTTGTCAGAACACGAAATGAAACAGGGCATGATCCGCCCACCCAACCAATCATCATCACATTTGCAACAGCGTCACTGCTCCCTTCCCTCATCCCCCCTCCCGCTCTGCTCGCTCCAGGCAGGCAGGCAGCTGATGTGTGACAAAAAGAGACAACTCCCGCGTCATGCAACCAAAGTGTAGTAACGCGCCCCTTCACATCATCAGTAAAGGTGTTGCAAAGGTGGGAAAAGTAATGAATTAGATTACTCACTATTGAAGAAAATAACGCCGTTAGAAATGCATTTATACTGTAACGCCTTTATTAACAACACTGGACATTAGTGAGGATAAAAAAGTAAATGGGTGGATGGAAACAAATTGAAATTCCATTAATCCATTCAGGCCCCAAAACCCACCATCATTTTTGTGATGTTTTATAAATATTAAATATTTATCAATCCAAGGTATTCTTTTCAAAAACAGTCCGACAGAATTTCTTTGTTGATACCGACTTTCTATTCCAATTGCAGACAGTTTGAAAGGGATTCAGAGAAATTGGTTGCACATGTAGTGTAATCATTTGCAACTCTGCGTTCTCTCACTTTAAAAGGTTTTCAAATGATTCATTACGATCAAACATGATTACAAAGTTTTATATAAATAATTTGTTGTTTTTGATTGCAATATCTAAATCAGTTCATGCTTTTGTCAGTCAACGTGTTTTAATTTTTTGCCTTTGTACTTAATTGATTCGTGAATTTGATGAGTAGCTATGTTAATAATTCATGGGGAACTTTACATGCTGAGGAATGAATTATTTTGTTTTTGTAGACCTATTCATCTTCATATTGAATAATGAGCCCTGTGGCATAATGGTACTGAGATTTTGTGGGTGCTTTTTGGGACATTATTCTCAGATTCAAATCAATTTAAGAGTCATTAAACAGATCCCCGTCAAATTGTCAACTTCTCTTCAATTTAAATCTTCCAAAAACATCCGAATAAGCATTAGTGAGCACATGTGCAATGAGTAAACACCCCCCACCCCACTATTTATCTGCTGTAAGTAAGCTATCTATACAGTAAGCTGTTATTTATGATGAGACTCGGGAGAATTATGGGATCTAAGTAGCTTCTTGCTCATTATTGCCATAATGCGCATTAAAGTGATAAAGCCAGCTGTGCAAAGGCCCACGGTGGGTTGGCTCATACATATTCACAAGGATGAGAGAGTCAGAACTGCTTGGCTGTCAGTACATTAATACCTGATATGTCTCACTCTGTGTCTCCTGTGAGAGATTAGAGCACTCATATGTGAGATGAGCTATTAAAATTTGCTATATACTCTACTGTGCTGTATGTCCACTTTCTCTAGAAACAATTACACCAGACTAGACACTGACTTGTTTGATCAAGTACAAGTACTTTTTCTTACATTTGGTCTCACGACACTCTGAAAATCAAACAGCAACACTTCAAAGGGAGATTTGCAGTCTTAATATGCTAGAAAGATATACATACAGTACATGTAGGCTCACATAGGCTGAAGGGAATAGTATCTTTTCTTGTATTTACCATTCAACTGTTTGTATTACTCTAACACACTTGATATAATCAATCAGGGAATAGTATCTTTTCTTGTATTTACTGTTTGACTGTTTGTATTACTGTAACGTACCCGGATATCAAATAAATAGCGTTTATATCATAGTTTAAGGAAAACAGAATATATTTGACTTCGGGCATAAGAGATACATGACACCTTCTGACCACAGAAGCCTAACGCGTGCGTCATGCAGCTGACTGAACAAGATTGACACTGACTGCCAGGTGATAGGCAAGACATCTACAAGCCCACGTTTGTGACACCAAATCCCGCAATAAGCTCTTCAGGACAGTCCAAAACAAATGGCGGGACATATCATGGCCACAGGCGAGGATGTGAATGTTGATTGACAAGCAAATAGTGACCCTTCCCTTTTGGCGAAGATCTCCTTTGCCACGACAGATCAATACAGAGTTGGTTGATATCCTGCTCCATATTTTTCCACACTCCAGGACACCTCCACTTGGGGAAGGACCACATCCTTGAGCCGGACAGTGCATTATAACCTTTTACAACTAAGGACTATGGCCTCAGATTTGGAGGTGCTGATTTTCATCTTCATGTGTAATTTCAGCATTTTCCTCTATTATCTTCAAAATCCAAGATTACTGGATATCTCCAAATGATTATGTAACCTATTGGCAAGTGGTGTTGGGTGAGTGATGAGAGATTGTCAAATAGTTATGTGTATGATCAACTCACAGATCATTTTTAAAGAAAGAATATTTGAGCCATGAGTAATTATAACTACCTTAATTTCTCTTCTAGGCTAATCGATTATTCGACTCATTACGTTATAACAATGATTAATCAAGATCTTAATTTTTAAGTCCAAGATCAAAATCTGTTCCTGTTAAAAAATTTATGTAATTTTCAAAAAATTAACCGCATATTGATGTACAATTTCCAACAAATCCTCTGTGTAATAGAATTGGCAAAATGTGCATACAGAATGCAAAGGAGCTTGATGTATAAGTATGTCAACAAGAACTGTAATCGTTTGTTTCGGATCAATGAAGCTCACTGTTATGAGCAACAACCAGACCATAATTGGACAATGACAAACAAAGCATCGGCTCCCATCATTAACAGTGTTACTGAATTTGAACTGAAGCTAAATTATGGGATAACATTAATGAAATGTAGGCTTGAATAGCCATAATTGTCTTGAGTAAAAATGTAATGTAATGTATGACCGATATGAAATTGTATACTAGTATACATACAGTATATACAGAATACACACACATGCATCTCCAATGAAGAAAAAAAATCTACTAATGTCAGACTTACATACACAATTGTCAACAACAAGCCTAAAAAAGTGCTTGTGTAGCATCATTCGTTTCCACCGATTTTTATTATTTATTTGTTTCACAGACTTCTGCCTACCGACTTTGTCTCAGTGTATCTGAGACTGAAGAGTCGCATCAATTTGCACATGCAAACCACCCAGGATTCAGTTGTCATTTTGATTGATTGACAGACCGACATGTGATCAGCATGGATGGTTAGTTCTAACAGGTTCACATGTACATACATGTTTTCTGGAACAACAAAAAAAGAAATTAGTGAGCTAACAAACAACTTTTTCATTTAATGCAATAAAAAAGGACAATCTAACTAAAAATTGATCAGATCTTGAAGAGAAAGCAGAGTTGAAAAGGCTTTTATTTTGTTTTATTTTATTTTATTTTAACATCTTCCATGTTAATGTGCACAATTGGACTTATTTTTGTTCATTTATGAATAGGCTACTTATTTTGTTGACTCAGTTGACTCGTTAGCAGCTGAAGACGCACTTTACGACAAACTGTCAAGCTCAGTCGCCACAATAATCATGTCTGATGAAACTGTTACAGTGATCTTTGTGTGCGCCAGTTGTTGCCTCCATGTTAAAGAGACTTATAAGAAAAGCGTTTTGAGTCGCTACTCACACCAACTGTGCTAACACATAAACACTTTTGCCACACACAGAGCCACAACAAAATGTTCCCACAGCAAATAGATGCTAGAATGTCAGGGACATGACAAAGCCATAACCTTGTACGACCTGAAATTCAGACCACTAATCTTGTGCAAGAGACTGCTGTGTCAACAACCGCAATCGAGCTGCTTGACTGGACGCTGAGATATTGTAAACCCAGATTGCTGATAGTGTTATTGTACAGTTTGTAATATATATGTAACTGTACCATGTCTGATTGTGCGTCTTAGCTGTATGGGGGGACGGGAGACTGATAAGCATGTGCTTCCTCCTGTCTGCCTTTGTCTTCTTCTTCAGTTCCTTCCTTTGGGCAAATCATATCACATTTGTAATTGTCAATAATTGTCAATGATACCGATGATGATGACAATAAATATTTCATTCATTCATTTATTTCATTAAAAATTTAAAAAGTCAATGTTAGTGTTATTGTTAAAATAAATTTCATTTCAATGTCCATAATGTGAGAGTCATTTGTACTTATTTTTGTTCATTTGTATTAAAAAAAAAATACCAAGTCAATGTTTACATTATCTTCAATTTTAATGCACCATCTTAAATTTTGTTCTAAAGTAATAAAAGATTCATGAAGAAAGTGTCTCGTGTATGCCCATTTACAGTAAGTGTAATGTTAGGTAGTTTTTTTTTTTTTTTTTTTTTTTAATGAACTTCTTACATGAAGTAATATCTGACGCTTGTAACTTTCCTCCTCCTCCCCATTTGCCATCTTGCTGAGGTAAAAACAATAAAGTGCAACTTCTCCACATCTCAATCTCACTGGGAAGTTCCTCCCTCAGCAGCTGCTGTCGAAATACTTTATTGAGTTATCGAACAGCGGCTATTTATGAGGAGAGGAGTCATCAGTCTATCTGCTTCAGTCTCCATTGAGATAGGATAACACAGAGTCAAACATAGTGTTTACACTTGAAATTCAGTGCATAAATCTCTTTGCAGCACCATTGAGAATAGTTACTGGCTTTTTAATACTTTATGTGTTCATCAACAAATGGTAGTTGTTGTGTACAAAACATGGAACATCGGCCATTCTTTTTTCTAGATTTTATTATAATTAAGGGCACTTTCACATTAGACCAAGAGGGCCAGGGTCCGGTCGGAGAGCTACCTCGCAACAATACTTGCAAATGACTTGTTGAAAAGGTTCAGTATTGACACTGCGCCTACCGAACTTTCCGAGTAGCATCATGTAGATGAAAGGTGCACTCACTGATTAGACAAATTTAGAAGAGTAAATAAGCGTTTATGTATGTATGTATGTATGTATGTATGGATGGATGTATGGATGGATGTATGGATGGATGGATACATATCCGAGTGATATAAGCACATTATAAACAATAATTATTAGCAATGTATTTTTAATACAAAAAAATACTAGAATAGAATTAACATCTGTCAAGCTAAATTCAAAACTGTATAACTGAGCCTTAAAGGGGAGATTTGTGAAGAAGAAACATTACTATTACTCGGCTACTTTGGGCTACACTACAGTCGTTACGTTTCCTCTTTATTCTACATACTGACTTTACGTTTGCCAGAGATGCCGACATTGGCTGTCTCAGTTTCACCAATGAGACGGCGCAACAATAACCACATGACTCCAGTCATAGGTGACAATGTTTTTTTCTCCACTAGAGGGCACTCATGCTCTTTGGATGGGTGATGTTTCATTTTTCTCGTCTAAATTCCATGATTTTAGTGTATTTTTTGGCCTAATATGGTCATGTAATAGGTTGTAGTACAGAATAATAATAACAGTTCATAAAGATGACATTGTGCTGAGACAGAAAATATACCATTATTTAAGAAAAAAATCAAACATTTTAAGCAGTTACTCACAATGCATGTCATTACTTGAGTATTCTTTTCAACGAATACTTTTTTACTTGTACTTAAATAAATTTGGGGATTGCTACTCTTACTTGAGTATAATTATCTAATAATAATAATAACAGTTCATAAAGATGACGTTGTGCTGATACAGAAAATACTGTATACCATTATTTAAGAAAAAAAATCAAACATTTTAAGCAGTTACTCACAATGCATCTCATTACTTGAGTATTCTTTTCAATGAATACTTTTTTACTTGTACTTAAGTAAATATGGGGATTACTACTCTTACTTGAGTATAATTATCTAAAAGTAACGCTACTTTTACTTGAGTACATTTTTTGACTATCCACCTTTGTACACAAGTAACTGACAAGACTATAAAATTTATAATATGATTATTAACTCAGATTCAGAAACTACTCCACGATACATAAAAATTTTAGGGTGTGTCCTGTCCACACATAATTCATACTTCCTACTTCCTTGACTCCAATTATTGATTTCCTATTAGCCAGAGCTTGGGTGCTACCTTGTGGAATCTTTAGAGTGTTTTAGAAAAACAGGCACCCAAAACACAAAAAAAAAAGTAGGCGTGAGTTCACTGTACAGCGTGTTATTTATGGTAATGGTTAAACTAATGCAGTATGTATACGGCGGAAAAGACAGACAAGACTGAAAAAGCAGTTTCTGCTCTTGCACTCCTCTTTAAAAGAAACTGCTGTATTTTAAGCCAAAACAACTGTTGTGTTTGATAGAACAATGTCTATTTGCTGCCATAGCAGATTCATGGCGCATTAAGCCCTCGGACTATTTTTAATTTGCCCGTTTTACCCTGGAAATCTCCGTTTACAGACTTCGCACAACCGTTTTTGTTTCAACCCAGCCATGAAAACAAGGTAAGTTATTATATTTATTATTCAAAATGTCTGTCATGTTTAGCTTAGAATCATTAATTAATGTCTAATATTTTGTTTAAAAAAAAAAAAAAAAAAAAAAAAAAAGACTTTAAAAAATTATTCACTCGCATATTTTAAACTTTGAAGCAAATTATGTCACAATGAAAAAATGGTGTCTGTAAAAAAGTCATGGATATTTACCTAATAACTATCGCTAAATTGTATTTTTTTTTTTTTTTTTGTTACCGTCGCATTTTCCCCGATATGTTAGATGATAAATAATCAATCCAAACAAAGAAAAATTAAAAAAGAAAAACATTTAATGAGGTAAATATATGAAAAAGAAAATCTCGACCACTCCTTGATGTCTGCGATTTCTGCATCGCGACACTTGTTATATTACCATGTTTCCCCCATAAAATCCCCCAAAAATCCAGCTGTGGCCATTCACAGCTGTGTCTTGACACTCAGTGGTACATGCGACATGGAGTTTTTGGACCGAAACAAGGTAAGTACGCAATAATATCTCGTTAAAGTCATGGCGTCTGTAATTCTGCTCTCGCGTGCGCTCACCTCCATATAGGGTTATGCTGTTTAAATTTTTTTTTTTTTTTTAAATGCCCTCCTGTCCAAATTTTTTCTTCCCCCAGAAAATTGAGATTTTAAGCTTCCCAATGATGTATCACACATGCAAATCAGACAATTTTGAAATTTGGCCAAATTAGGGGTCTCAGAGCAGAACTTCAAGTCACCTGAGTGCTTTCCGCCATATGTAATTTCTATTCAATCAACAGAAGTGTTCACATTGTACTGCACAGCAAGACCTTTTCCATTGCTCAGTCTCGAAATGAATATCATTTTCCCCTTTGCCATCAGTTTGTGTCTGTGGTGGCATCACAAAAAGCCAAAGAAAAAGTAAAACTCACTTGTTGTGAAGCTAATCTTTAGGATGGTTACAAATGTTGATGCTGTTTGACTTTAAGCAACATTTTTGTCAGAAACCTTTGTATGGTTTAAAGTAAAATTGCCCCACCTCTGGTACAAGAGTGGAAAAGAACACTGTACTGAACTTTTTATGACACCTAAGTGTTTTCTGCCATATGTATATTTTTTAAAAATCCCTGTCTGTCTGCCTATGTGTTGTTCTACGTTGTTCAGTAAAGTCGTAAGCACTGAACCTTGTAGTCCCAGAGTGCCTCATTAGCTGTTGCCATTTCAGCTCTTCTCTCTATGTTAATCACCTCAGTCGATCACCTCTGTCCAATCAGTACCATGTTGGTGATTAAAAGTGAAAAGACGCATCTTGCGAGCACTTTCTCGTGCAGGCATTTAGTCGGGTGTGTTGATGGAGGGGAGCAAGTAGGTCAAAAAAAAAAAAAAAAAAAGTTATCCTGAGAAAAAATACCCAAATTATCTACTCAAATAAAAGTACTGTTAAATTGATAAAATTTTACTCATTTAAAAGTAAGAGGTAGATTTTTACATTCGTACTAAAAGTAAAAGTAAAGTAGTACTCACAGTAAAAAGTATTTATTTTCTATTTACCTGATGGGTGCTGCAACAACATTTTTTAAGTGGTTAAGTTACAAGTTATACAGTAAGTTACTATATTAAGAGGTAGCTCAAAACCTTTTGTCTTTTTATGTTTTATAATGAATATACTATATATACTGCTATTAATTAAATAATTGATTATTTTGTTGATTGAAATGAAAATAATACAAGTTTTAACCTTTTCTAAGAAGTACTACATCTTCCATAATGCTGATGAGTGAAACAGCAATGATTCCACCACAATGCGTCCCCGCCGTTGACTTTTTTTCTGATTATAATATGAAAACATACATGGAGATAAGAGGAAAGACAAGGGGAGGTTGTAATTTGGGCTGTTTTTTATTGAACTGGGCTGGTTTTACAGTGTGATTGGGCTAGAGACTGTCTTTCCCATCTGTCAAACCTGAACACAATCTATAAAACTTTTTTTTTTTTTTTTTTTTTAAACCTTGATTTCCATCTTCAAAAAATGGCAGGCTCGGCTCCTATATCTAAATTGAATTTGTGCTGTTAATCAAACATGTATGTTTTTTGTTTGTTTTTTTATCTGTAAACACCCCACTTTGTCGGACCAACACCTGGTTATCTCTAATGGATGGACACACGGTGTCCCGGTCAAGGACAGTTTACTCACTTCCCCCTGGTGAGCGCAGCTGACCCTCAGTGCAAATGCAGATGAGCATACAGCTGATGCCAAGTCCAGATCGTGACCTTTGCTCCCACTGGCTCAATAGCATAAAATATTATTTTTCTTCTTTCTTTCATTTCCTATACATACGCCAAGATGCATTTATATTGGCAGTGTTTTGCATTTAATTCAACTCATACAGACAACCTGTCCATCAGTTGATACAGCTGATTAAAAGGCCAGTAACTTTGCTTCACCACAAAAAGATCTGGGATTAAATCTCTGCATGTCCTTCTTATGTTTGGATGCAGTTTGCCTGGGGAACCTGTTAAAGAGGCATAGACATGTACGAGGAGTGTTTAATGATACGAGTTTCAATCACTCCAGGGTTCAAGATCAGTAACCATACTTTTTTTAAAAAGCAAACCAAAATCATTATATGTCAACTCTTTGAGAAAGGTGATGGATTATAATGAATGGTTACCTTGTTCAACAGTACCAGTATTGTTTTGTCAGCGATGACTATAACAAAAATATTTCGTCAACACATTTTTTTTTCATGACAGTAACGAGATAATAACAAGCCAAAAATGTGGTTTGGGAGACTAAAACATAACGAGATGATTGCTAGTTTTTGTCTGACAAAATGAGAACGAGACGAAAATGCGCAATAGTTTCCGTCACATGTTCATATTGTGTGACATCATATGTGTAGTTAGCCTGCATCATAGCAGTGTCTGGTTGTTTCGTTCATGTCACATGCTGGTTGTCTCCAGGTTTTCACACATGGCCATAGTAGGATTTGTCTTCTTATCTTGGCCAGAGAGAATATTCAATGTTGCTTTAGCCTTTAAAGGTCTGCACTGAGTGATCATCGCACACTAAATGTAACACTTAACGTTAGCATAGCATTCACGTTAGCATTAGGCTAATGCTAATGGCGAGCATCCTCTTAAACTCACAGATAACTTTTTTTACATACAGTGAATGGCGTCCAGGTGGGTATAATTAATTGAAAATAATGTACTGTATATGTATTATTACCAAGAATGCGTTGTCCCTGTAGATAGACGCTACAATATGTGCTCGTCTGTCAATTTTCATTTGGAATACTTGAAAACCTTTTTATTTTATTTTGGGAGTATTTTTTTTTTTTTATTTTACAGACAAAAATAATTTTAATGAATGTTGATTAAAACTTGACGAAAATAGTCTTGAGTTTTCGTCAACAAAAATTAGACGAGGACAAACACATTTTGAGATGACTAAAATATGACTAAGACTAATAAGTATTATCGTCTAAAAGACTAAGACTAAAATTAAATGTACTGTCAAAAACAAAATTGAACAGTACTACGTTAACTTTTCCTCCAAGGAATTTTTTTGACGCTACTTTATTTTTATGAATTTTAAATCCTTCTCTGACTGTAGCACAGTGACAACAGTTTTCCACCCTGTAAATAAAATCACAGGACACTCTTTTTATTTTCCCTAACTTCCATCCGCATACCTACCATACGTCCACTTTTATTCTGAAGTGATACGCACGTTCTCCTTTAATTTGTCAGAGTACACTAACCTTTCACAGTGCAATGAGATAATGATGTGTTTAATGTCATGGTGTGAGACCAGAGGGCAATCGCTGGAAATTGGATACTAGATTAGGTGAAATAATTATTCCTTGTACAATTATGAGTGACACGACAATGACAAAATCCATGTCCTCCATATTTGAGAGTGTCACTCGCTCATGTCTGATTAAATTCACTACCAAAGACATACAACAATGTTATTTATGATGTTCAACTGTTCATAACTAAAGAACGAAAAAGAGTAGAAACAAACTTTTCTTTTATGATGAAAGATGGGAGTCTAATCTTTCTTTTTATGAATTATATGTTCATGTAGCCATAGAACACAACATTCTGTGGCACTTGAAAGAAGGGGAAGTCTTGTGACATGAAGAGTTAAACCCCTCAAGTGATGCAAGGAGGGAATGTACAGTGTACAAATACAGTACTGGAGGTCCTCGTTTAACTACAGTTACAAACATACAATGACTACAAGGTTTAATGGTGCATGAAAGACCAATGTAACTAGTTTTCCACTTGATTGTTTTATATTTAGGACCAAGAAGTTTTTTTCATACACATTCATTCTTTCATCTTCTGAGCTGGTTTTCCTCACAAGGGTCGTGGGTGCTGAAGCCTATCCCAGCTAACTATTGGAAGTAGGTGGATACACCCTGCAGTGGTTGCCAGCCAATCGCAGGGCTCAAAGAGACAAACAACTATTCGCGCACAAACTCGTACATAGGGACAATTTTGAGTGTTCAACCCACTGAACTGGTTGATAGCCAATCACAGCTAATCACAGGGCACACAGACATAAAACATTTCTAAGTTGCAATCACACTAATGAAGGATTTGGAGTGTCCAAATAACCTAGCATTCATGATTTTGGGATGTGGGAGGAAACTGTAGTACCTGGAGAAAACCCCACACAGGCAGAGGGAAACATGCAAACTCCAAACAGGAAGGCCACAGCCCGGGATAGAACCATTTATCTCAAAACAGTCCTGCAGAAGTGCAAACCACTTGCCGACCATGCCGCCCTAGTTACAATCACACCTACTGATATTTGATAGTCTGCATACAGCACATTATTGAATTAAACATGTATGTACCTTCAAAAAAGCGATACAAGCACGGGGAGAACATGCAACCCTCACACATGAAAGGTCTGAGCTGTGACTAAAACCCAGAACTGTTTGACTGTGAGACAGACATGCTAAAAAACCTCCCTGACAGGTTAATCACTAAATTATCATGCTGTCTGCTTGATTTTTGTTTGACAATTAAACACTTTGTTGTATCATTAAACATTTGTAAAATTATTATCAGTTACTGAGATAACTTGACTCAGTACATAATTTCAATAATTTGAAGATTTATGTGAGGATCCTTGTAAATCCTGGTATGCAAGCCTGTACTCATGTGTGAAATCTCAGGCTCAAATTAATTTAAAAGTCAAGTAGTAATAGTAATTTAATCTTGAAATGTGACAAACTAAAGGTTTTGTGGTTTATCCACCTGAACTCTGCAGCCAGAGTGGGTTCAGTTCCAGTCAAAGTAGGAACGTTTCCTGTAATTGACTGGCAGGCTCTCCAGGTTGTATTCTGCTTTTCACCTAAAGTCAGCAGGTAAAAGCTACAGCTGCCTGCTACTCTGAAAAGAATAGTGGAACAATGGTTGAAAAAAAAAAAAAAACTTTCTGACATCGCATTTGATTCTTTTTTTCACAACATTGCCAATCTCAGTAAAATATTCAGAAACAAAGACAAGCAGAAACTCACAAGTGTGGCTCACCAGTCCAAATCTGAATTTGCAGTGGATCCATGCAGGGTATCTCTAGTTCTTGTCGACATGTTCTGAATTTAAAATTTTAAGTTCATTCTTTAGCTGTCCATGTTGTGCATGCAGTGGGTTGTTGTCTGAAAGTGGATAAAGCACGATGAGTGGGTTCTTGAAATTCTTAAGAATAGATCAAAAAGAGGGCTGAATAACTTAAGCCTGGCAAGCTATACACAAAAAGAACAGTTGAATGAGGAGAAGATGTGTGGAAAATGTGTCTGCCGGAGCGTAAAATTAGCAATTACATTGGGTGTCATCAGTAATGACAATTTCAGCCCAGATAGAGCGGGTTAATGTCCAATGCTCAAACTGTAATTCGGCCGTTCCACCTGTGTTCAGTCACTGAGGCTGTGTGCAGCGCAACTTGACTGGAAAAACAACACCCCACACAGATAAGCCAAGATGGTCACCATCTGCTGGGAAAGCTTTTACGGGGGCAATATTTTTTTTTAAAACGCGTGTTGACCTTGATTATGACACAACACATTTGTAGTCTTGTGACTATCCCTGTGTACATCCGTAATATGTTGGTTTTGCTGGGTTCTCCACTTGAAACATAACATTACAGTAAACTGAGTGTGTTCTTTGGAATAGTTATAGATCGCTAAATTTCAAATTTTATTGATATAGCCTCTACTAGTATATATTTTTCCTAATGTGTGTCTAAAACATGTTGACTTTCTATTGATCTTTTAACTTTTCTACAATTTACACAAGCACATACCAAAACATTCTCGTTCATTTGCTTTAGTTATCTTGCATTTGACATGAAGAAATTATAAAATAGCTATCTGTTCTTATTTCATAAGAAGCTCTTTTCAAAATTCCTACACCTTCATTCATCAGCACAATGACAAATGCATCCCCTGGGTGACAAGAATGCAAATTAGAAGGATTCACACTCAGTGGCCTGTTGTAAATAATTTACTGTTTTGTTTTATTGGAAATTGAGACACAACATTATTTCATGCAAGCGCTCCTCTTGGCCGGGTTTCACAGACAAATTCATTCTGGAAGCTCCTAGTAAACCCTGGACTTTTATTCCATGTTCCTACAAACCATTATGGAAAACTCTTGTGTTAGTGCGATGACATGATGCATCGCGATGCCTGAGAGCCATATGGCAAAAGCCTGTAAATATGATGTATTAGTTATGTTCTGTTGACCACATTTGGAATTGTTCTGATCTTTTTTGCAGCATTGATAAATTGCATGTTATCCAGAAGGCACAGGGACATTGGAAAAAGAAGAAAGCCACCCCAACTCTCCAAAAAAAGATTTATATGCTCATGTGCACAAAGAACTCCCTCACACTCTCCTGTCACACAACATGAGACACTCCAGTTTTGTTCAAGGCTAATTTCATAAAAGCACCTTTATCTGAACACTTAAACTTGACAGCCACTCATGTTGGAGGTTGCCTAATAAAAGTGGCTGTTCTTGTCGAGAAGATTCCAAATATGTAACATCTATCATGATGTGCAAATGAATCAAATGGGTAAAAGTTCAGTGGCTCACCAAAATGGGTAGACAACTTCAATAACCTTCAGTGCATTTGTGTTGTCTTGTAGATTTATCACTTACCCTTTATTTTACTTTAAAGCAGCGGTCTCAAACCGACTCCACAAAGGGCCGCAGTGGGTCCTGGTTTTTGTTCCAACAGATCCAGCACAAACAGTTCAACCAATGAGGTTTCTACTAACATAAGCAGCACCTGATTGCAATCAACTGATTACACTTGTAAGAAACCAGATTGGTGAAAAGGTATTTGTCTCGTTTGGTTGGAATGAAATCCAGTACCCCCTGCGGCCCTTTGAGGACCGGTTTGAGACCACTGCTTTAAAGGAACTACCCACAGTGGCTCAGGCCAGGGTACATAAAAAAGCACAGGATCAATAAAACGTTTTCATTCATCTGCAGTGTTTGATAATCAGCAGACTTGCAAATTGAGTCTCAAGTTGAATGTTTTTTTTTTAATTTTTTTTAACTTAAATCAGAAGCCAGTAAAAACCTTTTAAAGGTGCCATAAGATTAGTAGTACTGCAACCACGATCATGTAAACTTACAGCATGTATAGACCCTACTCACCTACGTCACAAAATGACGTGTCGCTGTATCCGGCCGCCATATTGTCCGTATTTTTCAGACCTATTCTCATTGTTTTCAATTAGTCGTGCAAGTTATAAAGCAATTCATGGAAGCCCCAGTGTTATCTGACGCTGTAAACTCATTGGATGCGTTGCATAAAAGGCGTTATGTGGAAAAGCTTCAGTTTATCCATTCGCCAGATCCATATATGATGCCTAAATCGATGTTTTTCGACCCGCTGTCTTCGCCGTCTTTGCCTGACATCTGCTACTCTATCTTGTCCACACAAAATCAGCCTATTCTCACGAAAGTTTGAAAAACTTTAAGAGCTTGGAGGCTTATAAATACTTTGTTGCTGGTTGGGTGAGACAGGTCCTCGTCCACGAAAATTCGGCAGGAATCTATCTTGTGCTCGGGAAGGTGAGTTACGAAATTTTCAATTCAAAATTTTTTGTTCTTGCTAACATCCACTGTCAAGTCTAATGTATTTAATGTCATTTGTCAATGGAGCTAGGGCTTTTAATGTTTATATGGTTTAGCGATAGCACTCTCACTACATACATATATAATATGTAATAAATATGAAGTGCGATAGCACTACTCCAGATTGTCCCTAGTTGAATTTATTTTTTGGCTTTTGACCTCAATAGTGAAATTGTAAATTAATTGTATGACAACTGTCTTACTATCCCCTTATAATTATATATTTTCAGGTAGTTCATTCACAACGTCTGAGTGTATGTTGTCGGCGATTAGCCTAGCAATGATCTTAATTGTGGTTGTCAGCCCAAAACCCTCTAAATATATATTAAATGCATCTTACCAAATATAAAATGACTACTATATAATCTGTGGTAGTCGTTTGGAGCCCAGTTTTCTCGTCGAATTGCAGCAGTCCATCTCGCTCTCCTCTCCGGGTCTCTCGGAATACGGTAAAACTTCAAGTCTCTCCGTCTATCTTCTCTGTTTTTGCAACCGACCGCCACACACGACTTCACCATTTTGATTATTAATGTTAACAAGCAGAAAAACACACCATAATAGGAGGAATTTACGAAGCGCTAATGCATTAACATGACGAGTAGGCGGACATGGCGTGGGGGCGTGGCTGTGACGTCACGTGAGTAGGGTCTATAGTCTACAACCTACGTCTAATAAAATAACAAAAATTAAAGGACTACACGCTACAGTCTTCAAACGTAAGGGTTTCAAATTGCACTGGGGTTAAATTGGTGCATGAATAAATAATCATTTTTAGCGAGGTAGATTACCACAAAAGAGCTGAGTTAAAAAAAAAAAAAAAAAAGCTGAGTTACGAGCACAGTTTAGTTTCTTTCTACATGACATGAGGGAAACTACCATATGTTTCTCAACAACATTAGCTCACAGGCAAAGATCTCATTTGGTAATGCATTGACAGCATCCACAAAGACGATTCTAATCCTCCATTTATTTTAATTTCAATTACGGACCAACACATGTTGTCCTCGTGCTCTGTGTACTGCAGCTTTTTTTTTTTCATAAATTTTTTTTGCCTTAAATCGCCCAAAATCTTGAATGCAATTTGGAGTGCTTGTGTCACTTTAAATGAACTCTGAGTGGCTACTGACGAGTCTGAGGAGTTAACAAATTGTTGTCTTAAGTCAGCTAGGATTTAAGAATTACTGCAACAGGCAACTTGAAAATCAGCCACCACACTGTCTTCCCCTATGTCATTCAAGAGTCACTGCCAGCAATGAGGGTAACTTGTATTTTGTACTCCTTTCCAAACTAGTCTACATGTTGTTTGTAGCAGCGTATGCAGTGTGTCTGTGTGCAAACTATGTTACAAACCCAAGTGATAGACCTTTAGCAAAAGATAACTTGGTTTTGTCTCTCTTAAGCTGCATTCACACTGGCCGCGAAATAACGCGTGACAACGCGTGACGCGCGCGTTACCGTCGCCAAAAGCATTCACACCGAGTTCTCGAGAAGTCAGCCTGCGAGACTGAACTACTTCCGGTTCAACCCTTGTTGTGTATCCGGTGAAACCATTAAGAAGCATCGGTGAAAATGGCATAGAGAAGATGTCGATGATTGTGAGACTTTCTGCTCCATATTTACTGATAAAAGTTCGCCGAAGGAGAGGGCAACGCCGGCGCAGGATGTGGGTTCACAGCAAAATTCGACAGCACCGCCAGCTCGGTGAATACCACGAAAGCCGCTGATGAAAGCCGCTTTCAGCGGTACAAAACATCTTATGTTCCTCACAATTACATTAGGAAATCCACACCAGGAACAAATAAAGCATAGCAGTTTTCCCGTGTTGTCAGAGTTGTAGTAAGTTGTTGGCTTTAAGAACTGTATCCCGTAATTTAGCGTTTGCTACCTTTTTTGCGTTAGCTGCGGCATTAAGTACTTACCAGAAACATTGAGCACATCGCTTATTTCCCTCCAGGCAGCGTCCTTCTTGTTCCGGTCTTTCTATGTTGGCAACGTCGTGTTGTAAAGGACAGTATGGTCACTCACAGAAATTATCAAAGCGCCTTCCATTTTCTGAGTAGTTCGAAATGTTTGGACTTGTGTTCACCGGATGTGGCGGCAGGTTTCCGGCTCCGGGGCAGCTAAAGTCACGTGAATCGGGCGCCCGGTGGGGCTTGCGTGCTGCTGGATGTGGTAGGGCATGCTCGGGTTGGGGGTTCCGGTGCCGGGATTGGCGATGCGGCGGCGTAGGGTTGGTCGCCAACGGGCTTACACTCATAAGAGATTCACACGATTACTGGGTTCTAGACCACAGAACTGATTTGTGTACACTCTACCCCTTTCAATCACTTAGCTTATAGTCTTATAGACACCCCCACCCCCATTCTCCTCTTTCACTGGCCAATAGGCCCCCACATGGTGTAAACCGGAAATACATCTCGCTGACGATAGCACCAGCATATTAGTAACTAGTTTAGGTGTTCAATGTATTTCTTGTTGTTGTTTGTGTATGTGTTTCTTTTCTTTCTTCTCTTGTATTTCTTTTCTTCTGTCCCCCCATAATCCCTTCCTGTTCGCTGCTTTGTCATAATAAAAAGGTATTTTGAATGATCACAACGGGAGTATCTCAGACTCTCAATGTGAAACATTAAAACTGCTCAGAATCCGGCCACTTAGACTTCCATTCTCTGTGTCAAACAGCTGAACAGGACAGGTTAAAAAAAGTCACATGAATGAGAAAACCTATTCGATTGGCTGCTTCCCCCTCGACGCCGAACTCTGTCGGAGAAAGTTCAACCTAAAGGCTCAAACACACCAGCAACGTGAACGTCGCGTCAACGATCTCGCCGCGATTACGCTTCGAAACGCGGCCGTTAAAGTCAATCAGCCAATGCACAGCAGTCGCAGTACGTCCGCGGGTTAGACGCGTCCCAGAAGCGCTAAACGCGACGCACGCGAAAATACCAGCAGAGTTTGTTTTTTGACGCGAGACGCGGCCCCCCTGCGTCAATACTACGAGGTAGGATCGGGCAGGCCGGAAGTCACTCGTGTAAAAATACGGTGGATCCGGTCGATTTTCAAAATAATATGCAATCGTAACTTACTATATACTGTAAATAAAATAAATTGAAATGAGCTAAAACACAAATAATACACAAATCCTGCTACACAATTAAATGTACAGTATTAATTTCTGCGTGGTGCTTTAACTTGAGAAAAAACCTCAATAAAGCTTAGAAAAATGTTCATAAGAAAGAAATTGATTGAGGCATTTAATTTGTAAAATACATGTGAAAATCTTTGTCATTGGGATTGCTTTTTGCTTTAGCACATGACTTCTTTTTTCTTCTTTCTTTCAAAAATAAAGCTGGCCAATATGCGGGGTCTGAAAGGCAAAGTGTTGTTGTTTTATTACCTTTAAATACCCGCTATTCTCGCGCGATCTTGCAATCCGATCGAGCCGCTCCTCAGACGCTCTGCTCTTGAAACGCGTCCTATGGAAATTGACGCCGAGCGTCACTGGTGCGTTATCGCGGCGGGATCGTTGACGTGACGTTGACGTTTCTAGTGTGTTACCGGCTTAACCATCTCCTTGCGGTGCGTTAAATTTGACGTGCGACAGTCGATTTGGCGGCATCGCAACACCCCGACGCGTGACGCGAGGCAGCTTGACGCGCCTATTCGCGCATTTACATTGACTTTCAATGGAAACCCGACATGCCACAAGCAAATGACGCGGCCGGTGTGAATGTAGCTTTATACATCGCAAGTGTAGCCTAGCAAGTAAATAAGTAAAAAATCATTTAAAAAAAAGAGACTACAGTAATTATACATACTGTATACACTGAGGAGCAGAAGTATTTGCACCCCTTGTGCACCCCTTCATCCACTTAAAAAATAGATAGAGGTCTGAAATTTCAATCACTGATACATTTCCACTAAGAGTGACATTCTCTAAAAAAAATCAGGAACTCAAATTGTATGATTTTTCAATAATTTGTAATTTTGTAAAATGAATGGACTGTATGTACCCTTGAGAAAATCAGTGCTAATATTTAGGGCAGAAGCCTTCGTTGCAATTACAGAGGTCAGACACTTTCTGTAGTTCTTCACCAGGTTTTCACACAAGGAAACAAGGATGGATTTTGGTCCATTCCTCCATACAAATCTTCTCTAGATCTGTCAGGTTTCGGGGCTGTTGTTGAGAAACACGAAGTTTCAGCTCCATCCAAAGATTTTCTATTGGATTGAGGTCTGGAGACTGGCTTGGCCACTCCAGAACCTTGATATGCTTTTTACGCAGCCACTCCTTGGTCAGGTTGGCTGTGTGCTTCGGATCATTGTCATGTTGGAAGATCCAGCCACGACTCATCTTCAAGTCTCTGACTGAGGGAATTGGAGGTTGTGGCTCAAAATCTGATGACATATTTCACCATTCATCCTCTGCATTATACATGTATATATATAGCATACAGTGGGGGGGGACAAGTATTTGATACACTGCCGATTTTGCTGGTTTTCCCACTTGCAAGCCATGTAGAGGTCTGTAATTTGTATAAGTTCTCATCAACTGTGAGGGACAGAATTTAATACAAAAATCCAGAAAATCACATTGTATAATTTTTAAATAATAAATTTGTATTTAACTGCATGAAATAAGTATTTGATACATTACCAACTAGTAAATATTTCGGCTCTTAGTTCTTGTTTAAGAACCCCTCCTGTTCTCCACTCATTACCGGAAGTAAATGCACCTGTTTGAACTTGTTACCTGTATAAAAGACACCTGTTCACATGCTCAAACAAACCATCTCCAACCTCTCCACAATGGCCAAGACCAAAGACCTTTGTAAGGACATCAGGAATAAAATAATAGACCTGAACAAGGCTGGGATGGGCTACAGGAAAATGAGCAAGCAGCTTGGTGAGAAGGTAACAACTGTTGGAGTGATTATTAGAAAATGGAAAAAGTTCAAGTTGACGGTCAATCTGCCTCGTTGTGGGGCTCTATGCAAGATCTCACCTCGTGGGGCATCACTGATCATGAGGAAGGTGAGGGATCAGCCCAGAACTACACGGCAGGACCTGGTCAATGACCTGAAGAGAGCTGGAACCACAGTCTCGAAGAAAACCATCGGAAACACATTACGCCGTCATGGATTGAAATCCTACAGCGCACGCAAGGTCCTGCTGCTGAAGCCAGTGCATGTCCAGACACGTCTGAAGTTTGCCACTGACCATCTGGATGATCCAGAGGAGCAATAGGAGAAGGTTATGTGGTCGGATGAGACCAAAATTGAACTTTTTGGTCTAAACTCGGCTCGTCGTGTTTGGAGGAAAAAGAAGGATGAGTACAACCCCAAGAACACCATCCCAACCGTAAAACATGGAGGAGGAAACATTATTTTTTGGGGCTGCTTCTCTGCCAAGGGTACAGGACGACTGCACCGCATTGAGGGGAGGATGGATGGGGCTATGTATCGCCAGATCTTGGCTGACAACCTCCTTTCTTTAGTGAGAGCCCTGAAGATGGGTCGTGGCTGGGTCTTCCAGCATGACAACGACCCAAAGCACACAGCCAAGGCAACTAAAGAGTGGCTCGGTAAGAAGCATCTTAAGGTCCTGGAGTGGCCTAGCCAGTCACCAGATCTGAACCCGATAGAAAATCTATGGAGGGAGCTGAAAGTCCGTGTTGCCCGGCAGCAGCCCCGAAACCTGAAGGCTCTGGAGAAGATCTGCATGGAGGAGTGGGCCAAAATCCCTGCTGCAGTGTGTGCAAATCTTGTCAAGGACTACAGGAAACGTTTGGTATCTGTAGTAGCAAACAAAGGTTTCTGTACCAAACAAGTTTGATTTTTGTGATGTATCAAATACTTATTTCATGCAATTAAATGCAAATTTATTATTTAAAAATCATACAACGTGATTTTGTTTTTTTTGGATTAGATTCCGTCCCTCACAGTTGAAGAGAACTTATAATACAAATTACAGACCTCAACATGCTTTGCAAGTGGGAAAACCAGCAAAATCGGCAGTGTATCAAATACTTGTTCTCCCCACTGTATATATATTACAGTCGTCCTGTCCCCTTTGCCGAAAAGAAGTCCCAAAGAATGAGGTTTCCACCCCCATACTTCAAAGTGGGGATGGTGTTCTTTGGATTGTACTCATCCTTATTTTTCCTCCGCACACGACGTGTAAAGTTTGCACCAACAATTCTACTTTAGTCTCATCCGACCACATGACTATCTCCCATCACCCCTCTGCATCATTCAGATGGTCCCTTGCGAACTTCAGACAGGCCTTCACAAGTAATGGCTTCAACAGGGGAACCTTCTGAGCAATGCATGATTTTAAAACATAGCACTGTAGTGTTCTACTAACATTGGCCTTTGAAACTGTGCATCCAGCTCTCTTCAGGTCATTGACTAGCTCCTGCTGTGTAGATCTAGGCTGAGTCCTCACTTTTTTCATCATGAATGATGCCTCACGAGGAGAAATTTTACATGGAGCCCCAGTTCGAAGTCGATTATCAGTCATGTTTAGCCTTTTCCATTTTCTAACAATTGCTGGAATTGTTGACTTATTCTCAACAAGCTGCTTTCCAATTGTCCCATAACCTTTTCCAACTTTGTGGACTTCAACATTTTTTTCTCTGGTGTAATTCGAAAGTGCATTCTTTGCGCATGGTAACAGTTGGATTATGACTGACTGTGGGGTACACAGGTGACAGTATTGAGCTCGCATGGCTGGTGGGTGGGTGGTTACTCATGGTGTAAAGGTGGACTTTTTTTTAGGTAGACTGAAAACTCTTTAGGGCGGCACGGTGGCTGAGTGGTTAGCACGTCTGCCTCACAGTTCTGAGATCAAGGGTTCAATCCCGGGCTTCGGCCTTCCTGTGTGGAGTTTGCATGTTCTCCCCGTGCCTGCGTGGGTTTCCTCCGGGAACTCCGGTTTCCTCCCACATCCCAAAAACATGCATGGTAGGCTGATTGAACACTCTAAATTGTCCATAGGTGTGAGTGTGTGCGTGAATGGTTGTGTGTCTCCTTGTGCCCTGCGATTGGCTGGCAACCAATTCAGGGTGTCCCCTGCCTACTGCCCGAAGTTAGCTGGGATAGGCTCCAGCACCTCCGCGACCCTCGTGAGGAATAAGCGGCATGGAAAATGAATGAATGAATGAAAACTCTTTGAGTGTCATAATTATTGCTGATTCTCAGGGGTACAAATACGTATGAACCCCAGTAAACTACAAAAAAAAAAAATTCAAAATATTATCCAATGTGATTTCTGGATTTTTTTTTAAAATTATGTGTCTTTGAGTGGAAATGCATTTATGATTGAAATTTCAGACCTCTACCTATTTTCTATGTGGGTGAACTTGCAAAATCACAAGAGGTGCAAATACTTCTGCTCCTCATTATATAATACATAATAATAAATTTATACAATAAATTTATATAACAAAATAATTAAACGAAACCATCTGGTTTAATATGATATTTAGACAACACATAGGTCATTTCTGATGGACACATATTTAAAAATGGCAAGAAATGACATTTGCTGTTGATTCTCTCTCAGTGACATTTGGGCTAATTGCCTACTACATGAAAGTGATAATGAGACCGATGATGATGATTATTATTACGGTTATTATGAGCCCAATTTAGACTATATCTGGAAATTCTTTTTTATATTATTGCATAGCTTTGAAATCAGATTTCTATGACACTCGTGACATTTTAGGAGAGACAAGAGTAAGTCTATACCTCAAAAAGAATTTTGGGGTAATAATGTAATGCTTCTAAAAAATGTTTAGAACTAAGTCATCCTCTATAATAGTCCTTTCAGGTCATGAGGATTAGTTTACATCTCATTGTTGTGCAACCGATTATGATGATTTAGAAAAATGTTAATAATCCAGACCTGGGAAAAAGTCACATTCACTGGGATGATGATGATGATGATGATAATGTGTCTGTGGGCGGCCAGCATTATTACTTACTGACATGTGGAGGACGATCAGATCTGCGCTTGATGTGTCTCTCTGAAGCCTCTTTATGATAGACGACATCCATTGTTGTTAATGATCATGAAGAGTGTAATGGGGGAAACGTGGAATCGGAATTCTCACAAGGACATTTTGGTTCAACTTGAATGTGTTCAGGCAGTTGTGCAATCACATAAAGTGATGATTATACAGTGAAGTATTGTAGGCATGTGTGCTCATGTGTTTGTGGAGGTAGGCATTGCTGCTAATGCCATTTTCCGCCAATAAAATATTGATGATAATTATAGAGATGTCATGGAGGGGACGTTTGGTATGACATGCATCAACTACATAGAGATGATGGGTCAAATTAGTGTTGTCGCCGCATGTGGTTGCAGATAATTCGGCGAAGGCATGCAGAATTAGGGCTTTAAAAACTCCGATAATATCCGATTTGACAAATGGAGCGTGGCAGGCACAATGTGACATTGGCATCAGCACAGTTAAGATGTCGTCCCACAGCTTAAACTGTGCTCTAAATATGAAGTCTTAACTAAATCTCTCAGTTTATCTGATAGCAGACACTTTAGGGAAAGTGCTTGGACTATGAGTTTTTTCATTCTGACTGTCACTGATTCGTTAGGGCCACCTTCTCCAACTTCCTGCCGTCTGCAGCTTCTCTCCATCCATTACTATGCTCTGCTCCCCCACCCCCCTCCCCCTCACCTCCTGTGGGGATTAGCTGGCTAAACGCAGGGAGGCGCTCAGTAGCATATGAGAAACGGCTCCTCCGTGGATCATAAATTTGCTGGTGATTGAGGGGAGCGACGCCAGGCCCCTATTGAGCAAGCAGTGCTCTAAGGCACTGCAGTGAACACAGTGACCTCAAAGTGACATTAAAGCAACCTTGAAAGTGGACTTAGTGTGACAGAGCTCTTGCTGTAACAAGATGATAAGGCTCCAGATTAACCGATGCGACAGCCGAGGATAACACCATCTCATCGGAGATACGGGAAATAATCGAAAGCACAAGCTCTCATTTACATTCATGTTGGGAGTATAAATGTTCGTTTAGCTGAGGCATCAAGTGATTTACTTAAGGTCGAAATAGGGTAAATACTCATTTATCGCACGGGATGCATTCCAGATCATCCTGCTATGGTGAACCGCCGGTATATTATGGCTCATTGCTTGCAGCCTGCTTTATGATGGATTTAAAGCAATCTTTTATCATAATCAGACTTTACACTTCATTGAGGATTGGGACTTTACAGTGAAAGAAGTCCCTGGGTTACGAGCGAGTTCCACTCCTACGCTGGTGACATAACCTGAATTTCCGCGTAAATCGGAATTAACCTTTTAAATACACCTAAATACCCCATAAATCTCAAAATAACTATGCAAATTTTAGTTTTTTTTTAGTGTTTTTGGATTCCAAAAACATGTATTATATGTCATACTAATGAAATAAAGTACAAAATAAGTGGCTATGACTATTACACGACTAAACACTGGAGACAAAATGGCTCATTAGTGCCGGCGTCGTAAAGTCGAAATCACGTAAGTCAGGTACGTCGTAACCCAGGGACAACCTGTACTAGGTTTTGCTCCCATGCGTTTTATTGGTGATCAAAATATGAATCACTGGCATGATTGTGCTGTCTCACAATATTTTCATTAATGTCCAATTAATTTGGCATGTGTCAACAAGTCTAATACGGATTCATCATAAATATTCCACTGCCAAATCCCTAAGAGTTAAAAGTGAGATCACCATTTGTTTAAAGTGTGTTTAAGTGTGTAGAACAACTTTGACTCACTGCACGTCTTTTGTATAACACCTTAAAATGAAATAGACAATAAAATACAAAGCAGCTACAATGATGTTTCATGCAAAAGCTTCCCGTACAAAATTCTAACACAAAAACGTTTTTTGACTATTCATGAAAAACTCAACACATACACATAAAATGATTTAAAACTGTTGACTCCACAACCTGACCCCGGATTAAGTGGATGGATGGATGGATGGATGGATGGAGGGAGGGAGGGAGGGAGGGAGGGAGGGATGGATGGATGAAGGTGTAAAATTGACATTAAAGGTGCTGTAGAAATATACCTTTTAGACATACGATGAAGTCCAATAGTGTAGCGGTATTCACCTGGCACGCGCTATGTGTAAACGCAATTTCCCAGCTCAGCTGAAATGGACATTGCCATAACATTACCGGCTCACAACCTAGTCTCAAATTACAGCTCGCGCTGTCTGAACGCAGCAGGTAATGTTCTGCCTCAGAGCGCAGAGGTTCATGACACAGCTATCTTGTGATTACTGCACGATCCAATACAATGCTTATTTTTCTTCACCTTACAATAAAATAAAAACTTTGAAAAACAGCATAAAAATAACTTATTAATTAACTTATTAACAAACTAGAGCTAACTGTTCACTGATCTTAGGGCATAGGAAGACAGTGCTAACTTTGTTATGTTTGTGCTTGTTTATTTTTCACTTTGAGTGAGACTATTGTAAATTAATTTTTTTGTTTCTATATATGTACAATTACTGTATTTATTGTAGGCTGGTTGAACTCTAAATTGTCCGTAGGTATGAGTGTGTGTGTGAATGGTTGTATGTCTCCTTTTGCCCTGCGATTGGCTGGCAACAACTTCAGGGTGTACCCTGCCTTAGTTAACTGGGATAGGCTCCAGCACCTCCGTGACCCTCGTGAGGAAAAGCGGCATGGACAATGAATGAATGAATACTGTATTTATTTCATAGGCCTTTTAATCTGACTTTTTAAATCCAATGATTGTTTTTCCACTTAAGTTTTGAACCGTAAATGCATGCCAAGGCAATATGGGACACCAAGCGATTTTTCATTCAGGGCCCTTCCTGCACCATGTTCCTGCCTTGTTTTTACATAGAACTTACAATTCTATCCTATATACCCTACCCAACCACGACTCCTATTAAGGTCAGGAACCATAATGTGGCCCCCAAAGAAAAAGATTTGGGAACCTCTGCTTTAAATAACCCTGCAAGTACTGGATAATGAGGGAATTCTGGGCTTCCAAACCAATGTTGCTGCCAAATTGACCCAGACAAGAAGACGATGGGTAAATGAATTAATGGAACATACTGTATATGCCTGCTGTACTTTTCATTGAACAGTAATTTAATAGTAACAGTTGCTGATCATTGATCATTTTTACCTAAGCTTCAAAATCAGCCCCACACCCCAAAAAAATAATTCTCAATAAATGACTACAAGGACAATAATCCGTTAGACTGAAGAACTCTCATTGTAGACATGATGCTTTCATAAATCCAACATGGCTGTACACTAACAGCTTTGATATATTCTAACATCATCAAGGGAACGGACATGCACAATTCTGTGGTTTTCCTTTCATCCTCCTTGTCACTCAAAGGACCCACAGTCTTGGTCTCCTTAAATTGTTTGGTTTGACTTGACCCAGTGGCTGTGATCCAACCCATGTGATGTGATGTTGATCAATCAAGACTTTTGGTAGTTCAGAGGAGCACCAGGTCTGGGCTTGAAAATAAAAACAGCGGACTCTTAAAATTAGTACAAAAGCACAGATGTTCATCATGCTGCTGTTTCTCTACCACGCAAAAACTTTGCTAGTTATCCTCATAAAAATGTAGTCATAGTTCAATGGCCAATTTAGGATCTCAACTATGGCTAGCCTAGCATTATTAGATTTTTGGCCAAAATGGATTTTAAATCAAGATGCACCTGTTATTACACTCCAGGGAAAAGGTGGCGTTCTAAAATGTGGGGTAAAGTACACCCTGCAAATTGTTCATTTCAGGGATAGTGTTAGAGCTCTAACTAGGGTGACCACCAGTCCGGTTTTAGGGCGGACACTCAGCCTTTTCAATGATGTGTCAGGGGTTCGGCAAAACCCATTAGCCAGGCGCTATCTGCCCAGCTTTTAAAGAAAATGAGCCATGGTTCAGTTTATGTGACGCAACTAAGCCACACGGTTGTCACAACTGGCCTGTGATTGGCCAAGAGTGGCTTCAGTTAAAAACGTCCTAGATCATTGGTTCACTAAAATGTAAACAGAGCTTCACGTGTGCTATCTGATGACATAATTTCCTCGCCGAGATTTTACAACAGTGCTAGCAAACATGCCAAAACAGCAGAAACTTTTACCATTGAATGGATTAAAGAGCACGATATCCTGGCCAAAAGAAGTCAAGACTCGTTCCACGGTTTCTGTACGCTTTGCCGGTGTGACGTGGATGGGAGCAGGTCAGCTGATGTTCTGCCAAAATATCCTACACCGGCGAAACGTCTACCAATGGCGAATTTGCCCCCTTAACTCATTCACTCCCAGCCATTTTCACCAAAGCAATGCCCTTCGCGCCCGGCTGTTTTATTGGATTTTGACTGATTTTGCAAGGCCCACAGAAAATTCTGTTCTATTGCTATATAAACATGGAACCCAACAAAAGAAAAATAACTCTCTTCTTTCACCAGAAAAAAAGTTCATACCTTTTTCCATTCAGCATTAGAAAATAGCTTAGTTTGAGCAATTTTTCAATTTCTGATGAAAAAACTGAGAAGATGAGCTTTTTGTAAACACATATATTTTTAACATAACGTTGACTTTAACACAGGTATTTTTTGCTTTAGTTACATCCCAAACATCTGAATATTTTTTTTCTTTTACAAAATAACATAAACAACCAGACAAATAGAGCTTTTGATAGCAAAGTAACAATTTATTTACTCATAACTAACTGAGAGATGACACCGTGGTGGCCGTGACAGCGGGTTAAACTTTTCCCTGATCGCCGCCTGTCTCGTAAAGATGGATTTTTTTTTAGTCTTTCTTTTGTGGTGACCACTGCCTCGTTTGCCTGGGGAACTTGTGTTCCTGGGGGGGAACTGGTTTGGCCGTGCACGTTTCCGTGCGGGACACTGGAGGGTGCGGGGGACGCACGGCAGCGTGGGCTCTGCTCGGCGAGCAGCAACGACTCAACTCTGCACTGGTTGAATCAGGTTAGAGGTCTTACCAAATGCGTTACTGCCCTCCAGTGGCCTATTTTATTGCTTTAAAATGGGTTTTGAGCTTTGTGCATTGTATCTTAGATACATGGGAACCTCTCGATGTCTATTGTCAAAAAAAAAAAAAAAACGCAAAAGACGTATAAATACGTTTTTGGGACACTGAAGCTATTAAAAATAAAACGTATTTATACGTTTTGGGGAGCAAATGAGTTAAGTACTACCGTGCGCTTTCAGCTTGTTTTGTTTCGATGCATACACGAAGTACATACTAAAAAAATGCCTTAAGACAATGCTTAAATGTAATAATATCAAATAAGGGTGGTTTAAATACATTACCTCAGTGGTCTCCAATCCGGTCCTCCAAAGCCCGCTGTGGGTCGTGGTTTTTGTTCCTGTCGATCCAGCACAGATAGTTGAACCAATGAGGTTTCTGCTAAAACAAGCAGCACCTGACTGTAATCAACTGATTGCACTTGTAAAACACCAGATTGGTGAAAAAGTGTTGCCATTTGTCTGGTTGGAATGAAATCCTGCACCACTGCACTACGTGATTAAAGTGGTAAACCGATAAACACTCTGTTTTAAAGCTAATACAAGAAAACATAATGCTTAAAAGCTATCAGAGGAACACACATGGAAAGCACACAATGGAAAGGTAACAAAAAAAAGACAAAATAAAAACTATTACTATTTAGTTACACAAAAATATGATTTCTAAACCGTGCAAAACTTTATTGTTGATGATAATACACCGCAAGTTTTTTTTTTTTTTTTTTTTTTTTTTTTTTTTTTTTTTTTAATATGTCCTCCATGTTGACCTTATGGAAGTGGTCACCCTAGCTGTAATGCTGTAACACTGCTGGAATGTACTCTGTGTGTATAGTAATTCACAAACACGCTATGTGAAGGTTAGATATATCTTGTTGAAAGGTGTGTATGACCACACATTTCTGCTCATGTTGACATTATCTGATTGCAGGACTCTGATTAAAAAGCACAAACTCTTAGAGCAATATTCTGACTTCGCTGGTCTCTGTGGGAAAATAAAGTCAGAGAGGAGTAAATAATGTACAGTGGGGAGAACAAGTATTTGATACACTGCCGATTTTGCTGGTTTTCCTACTTGCAAGCCATGTAGAGGTCTGTAACTTGTATCATAAATTCTCTTCAACTGTGAGGGACGGAATCTAATACACAAATCCAGAAAATCACATTGTATAATTTTTAAATAATACATTTGTATTTAACTGCATGAAATAAGTATTTGATACATTACCAACTAGTAAATATTTCGGCTCTTAGCTCTTTTTTAAGAACCCCTCCTGTTCTTCACTCATTACCGGAAGTAACTGCACCTGTTTGAACTTGTTACCTGTATAAAAGACACCTGTTCACATGCTCAAACAAACAAACTCCAACCTCTCCACAATGGCCAAGACCAAAGAGCTGTGTAAGGACATCAGGGATAAAATAATAGACCTGCACAAGGCTGGGATGGGCTACAGGAAAATAAGCAAGAAGCTTGGTGAGAAGGTAACAACTGTTGGAGCGATTATTAGAAAATGGAAGAAGTTTGAGTTGACGGTCAATCTGCCTCGTTCTGGGGCTGCATGCAAGATCTCACCTCGTGGGGCATCACTGATCATGAGGAAGGAGAGGGATCAGCCCAGAACTACACGGCAGGACCTGGTCATTGACCTGAGGAGAGCTGGAACCACAGTCTCGAAGAAAACCATCGGAAACACATTACGCCGTCATGGATTAAAATCCTACAGCGCACGCAAGGTCCCGCTGCTGAAGCCAGTGCATGTCCAGACACGCCTGAAGTTTGCCACTGACCATCTGGATGATCCAGAGGAGCAATGGGAGAAGGTCATGTGGTCGGATGAGACCAAAATTGAACTTTTTGGTCTAAACTCGGCTTGTCGTGTTTGGAGGAAAAAGAAGGATGAGTACAACCCCAAGAACACCATCCCAACCGTGAAACATGGAGGAGGAAACATCATTTTTTTGGGGCTGCCTCTCTGCCAAGGGTACAGGACGACTGCACCGTATTGAGGGGAGGATGGATGGGGCTATGTATCGCTAGATCTTGGCTGACAACCTCCTTCCTTCAGTGAGAGCCCTGAAGATGGGTCGTGGCTGGGTCTTCCAGCATGACAACGACCCAAAGCACACAGCCAAGGCAACTAAAGAGTGGCTCGGTAAGAGGCATCTTAAGGTCCTGGAGTGGCCTAGCCAGTCGCCAGATCTGAACCCGATAGATAATCTATGGAGGGAGCTGAAAGTCCATGTTGCCCGGCAGCAGCCCCGAAACCTGAAGGCTCTGGAGAAGATCTGCATGGAGGAGTGGGCCAAAATCCCTGCTGCAGTGTGTGCAAACCTTATCAAGGACTGCAGGAAACCTTTGGTATCTGTAATAGCAAACAAAGGTTTCTGTACCAAATATTAAGTTCGATTTTTGTGATGTATCAAATACTTATTTCATGCAATTAAATGCAAATGTATTATTTAAAAATCATACAACGTGATTTTCTGTTTTATTTTTATTAGATTCCGTCCCTCACAGTTGAAGAGAACTTATGATACAAATTACAGACCTCTACATGCTTTGCAAGTGGGAAAACCAGCAAAATCGACAGTGTATCAAATACTTGTTCTCCACACTGTATCTTCTGTCTCTCTGGTACACTTACATGAGGTTCTTAACCCAACTCAATAACCATTTTACATGTGGACAGTCGCTTTTCTTCCTCTTTCTTTTGAGCAGACAACACACTGTCATCTGCAAAGGTTTTCAATTTCATCATCATCATCAGTTTCACAACCATATGAGTCCTGTTCTGAATTCCCCTCTCAAGTTGCAGGCCATTACCGCAACAAAGTGATTGTCTCTGCCTGACCTACTGACCAGATATTTTCTATTTTTTTCTGTTTTTTTTTTTTAAACCTCTGACGAAGTTGAACACCATCCCTTAGAAGTGATACAACATCTATGAAACACAGCAAAAATCTGTCAACAAGAAGTAAAATGTTGCAGTGATTAGCAAACAAACAGGGAAAATAACAAGTATTCTCTGCAGAGTTTATGGGACTTTAGCAAATGTAAATTTTGTGTGCACATAATGACTTAGTATAGGAATGGAAAAGGCAGGAATATAAAGTGCTTTATACAGCTCTAGCATCACTAGCTATCCATAAACTACAGCGCTGAGAAACTAAGAGCAAAGTCCCTTGGCAAATCTATAAGCAAATGTATAATTATGTATTCAAAACACACTTGTATTTTCGAAATGTGGAATGAATACTACATTTAGGTAGAAACATGTTTCCTTACATGCAGTGACAACAATTTGTTTTAGTTTGACTGCATTCACAAGCAGCAACGCTGCCGGGAAAGATGTACTAGTCCTCAACAAAAATTGTTCCTTCTGCATTGGTCTTTTATTGTCACAGCCAAGCTAAAGGAGTTGCACAAGTGAGTTTTCATTATCATTCTCTCGCTACTGGCACCAATGGTGAGCAACAGCTCCTTCAAGGGCACTTGACAACTAAATATTTTTAGACCAAAATTTCCTTACTTGACACAAAGAGGCACCTCTTCACCAGTCAACGTGAATACACGTTCCAGTGTTTTCAAATGAGTCCGAACTGGTGGTCCGACTTTCCCACATGATGCTGTGGGAAGTCTTAAGAAGATGGACAAAAGAGCCCTACAAATCCCACATGGATTACCTCAGTCCTTTGGTCTCTGAAGTGGCAGTTAGTCTCTCTTCAAAACAGGCAGGAAGTAAAGAATGAAGAAGAGGAAAACATCTGAAAAAAAGAAGGGCGAAGTGTTGAGTGGATGCCACCGTAAAATGTTTGCCTAAGGAAACTCAGTTGCTCAATTGAAACTAGTAAAAGACCATTTAAGAAAAGACGATGACAAGTGTTCATTTGTGTTCTTATTAATAGGATAACTAATCCAGATGAAGGATGGGTTGCAAGAACAGGTCTCTTTGGCACATATTTATTTAGCAGGAATGAAAGTAGCTGAATTAAATCACTGTTATTCTGACCCTTCATCTTCTTTATCTGCGTTCACTGCTGCTCTATCTTGTGCACCCCACTGAGTAGTGAGTTTAGCCACAGATAACCTAAAGACCAACTGGTCAGCACATAACACAATGGGTGGGTATAGTCACACCCGCAGTCTTGGGTTTGCCTGAAGTTAAGGCACATAGTCAGGTAGCCATTTTGACCTCGAGAGAGATGGAGAGAGCACTCTCCTGAGGCCTGTGCATCAATCTTTATGGTATTGAATCTGTTAAATGCCCAATTGCAGTTCTTCATTTTGGTACTCTGTAATTTAACAACAATAATATTTACACTTTACAAGTAAAAAGTTATTTTCTCCTAATGCAAAAATGTTACATTTTACATATATACGTACACAGTGGTAGCTCGACATACGAAGTTAATTCGTCCCAGGACCTTGTTTGTAAGTCGAAATGGTCATACATCGAGTAGGATTTTCCCATAAGAATCCATTATAATTCCATTAATTCATTCCACAGCCCAAAAAACTACACTAAATCCTTAATAAATACTGCTGGTATGACTACAAATTGCTATTACACATAGCAAAACAAATAAATCGGAATAATAATACAGTATAATAATATTAATAATTCCTGTAATAATGTAACGAACCGAGTTCTAATGTAGCAAGATGTTTTTTACGTGCTGTACCTGAACGCACCGCGTGGCTGACGTGACAGTGAGATACAGAGTGCAGTAGAGATTATACTTGCTCTTTTAATGTTTTGTTGTTGTTGGCGTCAACTGCGGCGGACAGCAGGCATGTTGTGTTGCACAAGTTCTGAAATAAATAATTAAAATCAGACAAAGCTGGCTATTTCTTTGGCAATGTTACCAAAATAATAATGTCACCTTAACTTATAAAGACAGGGGAACGGAGGCCAGAGGAGGACCATTGAGATAGTAGACATTCTACAGCCTCATTGTCGAGCCACTTCACGGATGCGCACACCATGCACATATTTATTTTTATCATTTCTATCTTCATTTCAATGGTAAGCGTCACCTTTTTCCTTTTTTCACCACCTGCCCTAACCTTCTTGAAACCCATGTTGATTTCTATCACAAGAAAATCCGCTGTGCATCCGTCTTGCGGGAAAACAAAGAAACTGTGGCGCACGCTCTCATAAATCGTCGTATTTCAAGCATGTCGTCAGATGTAACAAATGGCAAGTCAAATTTTATGTCAAATGTCAAAAAGATCATGTGTCGAAGCGATCGTATGTCGCGGTACCACTGTAAAGATATATATATGGGGATGTGAGACAATATTCAAAGAACCAGAAAGTTCATTGACTGCTCAATTTTATTTAAAAATGTGCAGAATGGGAAAAAAAAAACAAAGATCAAAATTGACTGCACTGTAAACAGAAGATTAACAAGCTGAAAAAACTCCAAAACTTACCTTTATGCAGATTTCAACCAATTCCCAAGTGCATACCCCCACCTACTGTACAAGAGTATGCAGCACCCATCTGAAGGCGCGCCGCTTTCACTGTTGGTTTTTATTGGTCAATATCTAGTTCACCTGTCCAATCTCTAGTGCTCAATTACGGTCAAGTTTCACGCCCCGGAGGCATTAAAACTAAGCTATCAATTCTCAATGAGAAAAAAACAAACAAAAGTAAAGTGTAACACAGGCAACAATTTGAAAAGTAGTGGAGTAAAAAGTACAAATACGTGCTGAAAAATGTAGTGAAGTAAAAGTAAAAATTACCACTTTACAGTTTTACTCAAGTGAAGTACAGATACACAAAAATGTACAGTAACGAAGTACTTTTACTTGTTTACATAGATAAAATACAGAAAAATGTGTTGCTTTCTGAACTCTCCAGCTAGTTTAATACCAGGGGTGCATGATATCCATTTTTTGAAACGGATACCGATATCGATAATTTCCTGCTCCTCAAGGCCGATACCGATAGGATAACCGATAATTTATATACAATTTTTCAATGTATATTCACCTGAATTTTTGAAAACCTGTAGGTCAAAAATACTAATGGTTGATTCAGCATAAATTTGCCTTCAGCCGAACCAGAATTTTCAAGATGACATGAACATTATTAGGGCTGCAGACATCGAATATTTTAGTAATCGAGTAATCGACAGCAAATTCTATCGCCTAATCAAATAATCGGATAAAACATTTTTTTTTTTTAGGTAAAAAGCAATTATAAATATATATGAGAAAACAAGACAGTTAATCTAATATTAAACCATTTTCAGTCAATCACTGTCTTTATTTTCGATGTACATTGTTGAAAACGGCCAACAATTGAATCTCAGATGTGACTAGAATAAAAAAAAGACTAATTCAACGCTTTCATTCAAAAAACTTCTAGATCTTATAAGAAAAAAAAATATATATATATATATTTCTTACCTAAAAAGGTCATTACGCTTGATAACACACATCACTTAAAATGTGTTTTTCCCACGTGTTTCAATTGAATTTCCATTTGTGTCAAGCTATTTTTAAGTTCTAGTTAAATTTTAAGTTAGTCTAAACTCTAAGTCCTGATAGGATTTTGAGTTTTTGCAGTGTTCAAAATAAATGTATGATACCTGCAGTATTGGAGCACACTAGAGACCAGCGCACGTGACGTCAGCGCGTCGTCCCGGATTAAAAGTAGTCTGGGCAAAACGTGATGCTTAGAACTGCCAAAATTTAACGATTCCTCGAGATGAATAAAATTACTCGGATCAGTTTTTAAACTCGAGTTACTCGAGTTGCTTGAGTATTTGTTTCAGCTCTAAGCATTATTATTATGAACAAAACAAACACAAGAACAGTTTTGACTTCACATAAACTGCCCATATTAATTTTTCTAAATAAATATAATTTGATTCAATCACAATCAATCAGTCAATATCATTGACGACGTGCTCCCCTGAACAATGAGCACTGATCTAAAACAAACACAAACCCAACAGGTATTGTGCTTCGTCAGCAGATAAAACATTTGGTGCAACAGGAGAGGACAGTTTTGTCGTCTTGGTCCATGAAACAACTTTCTTAACCTGGCAATTATAGGACAGCAAGCCTATCAATAACCAAAAGGCCTCTCAAGAACTTGTAAACATAACACTGTAAAATGCAAAGATTTGCTAATTGCCATAGTAAGGTTTATAACTCAGTGAAGGAAAAATACGGCCTCTAGAACAGTAACAAAACTTTGCATACTGGCAAAACAGAAGTGGAAACAAACACACACATCCCAATCTGACACCTTGCCAAAAATATTATCAATAGGCCCAATAATATATAATGTTATCGGATTTATTGGGATGACCACATAATTCCTATTCTCGGACCGATAATTATCGTGCACTAATCCATCCATCCATCCATCCATCCATCCATCCATCCATCCATCCATCCATATTCTCCCGCTTTTCAGAGGTCAGGTGGCAGGGGCAGCAGCTTCAGCACAGAAGTCCTGACTTCCCTCTCCCTAGGCACCTTATCCAGCTCTTCTGGGGGAATCCCAAGCCTTTCCCAAGCCAATTGAGAGAAATCTTCTTCTAAGCGTTTCCTGGGTCGACCCTGAGGCCTCCTCCGCATTATTCTAATTCAGAATGGAATATTCCATTCAAGTGCTAAAGAAAATTAAATAACACACACAAATGCCACCACATTTCTTGCCAAGGACAAGACATATAAAAACACTCACAGGCATGTGCTCTTTGTAGACCGCCAAAAATAAGTTATTTCAACCAATGACTATGAAGTAAAAAACCTATCAAGGAAGAGTTCTGACACTAGTCTAACAATGCACTTTCCTGTGAAGTTCTGCACTGATTTAGGACTATATAAATAAACTTGACTTGATTTGAATGTGGGAATGAGATAGAACACCATGGTTAAACCCACGCAAGCAGAGGAAAGAACATGCAAACTCAAAACAGCAAGACAGGAGATTTGAAACCCGAACCTCAGAATTATGAGGCAGACGTGTTAACCACTCCTCACCATGCTATACCTAAGATGTTATTTATAACACTGAATTTAATCACCAGTGGGACTTTTCACTGCTTTATATGTTGCGCCACATGCATTGCACCGTACAAAGAAGCAGACGTCTGCATGCAGAGAGCCTGGTAATGAGCTGAGTTTCAGGTTGGGTGGGTGCCTTGCTCAGGGGCACACGGGGGAAATAGAACTTGAGGTATCTTCGTGCCACAGAGCATCGAGATGGACAGAAAAATAGGTTAAAACATTTTAAAAGGTAAGTTTATCTAGTAACTATATTGTTGTTCACCTTGTCATTTCAGTTGTGGTGATTGCCTTGACAAGGCTCCACTTGTATACAACAACAGCACAGGCTTCAAGTTGCTTCCTAATAGGCTATCATTTTGACTCGCGTTGCCGGCCCAACTCATATTTGACCCCATATATGGCCTTTCCATCGGAAACATTTAAAACTCACAACTAGGGATGGGAATTGATACGATTTTTACGATTCCGATTCCATTATCGATATTGCTTAACGATTCGATTCTTTATCGATTCTCTTATCAATTCTAATTTCGGAAAAAAGAACAACAAACATTTTGATTGGCATCAAGTTTGTTTAATCAGAAGTCACAACCTTACAAACTCACAACGAGGTCAAAAGAGGCCCAAAGCCTCAATGTTAACTGTGGCAATAAGTGGCAAATGCACAAGAATGTGTAACATTTTACTGAAACATTTTTCTAATAGAAATAAAAAATATTGGTATATTTTGGCATATAGGTCGTTGTTCTGCCTTTGGCAATGTCCCCAAACTTTTTCCTGTAAGGGCCAAATAACTTTTCCCTTCTCTGATGAGAGGCCGGGGTCAGTTTGTAACAGAAAAAGTGTGACGATTGCAGGAGTGCGTAAATGTAAAAAAATTATTGTTTTTCAGAAAGCCACAATCAAATAACCCTCTGTGGATTCTTCACGGAACAAAAGTAAATAAAATAAAAATAATAATATAATAATAATAAATAATAATAGCACTATTAATTAAATAGATAATAATCAAATAACCCTCTCTGAGTTATTCACTGAAAAAGGCCAGGAAATAAATAACATTACTGAGGGAGGAAAAAAAACAAAAAAAATTCAAAATGCTCTCTGGAATTGTTCAGGGGGCCGGACCAAATATGGAGCCGCGGGCCGTAGTTTGTGGACCCCTGTTTTTATTTACCAGTATATTGAAATGCATGCCTTTTAGTTTTTATGGTGCTTTCATGCTCAAGTGGTGGCGCCCTTGCGCTTCCTCACGCGAAGAAGAGCGCGCTTACACCGAAGAAGAAATGCGTATCCAAGTGAGTGAGCGAGTTAGTGAGAAAGGGAAACACTGCCACGAGCCTACCTTTGTTAATGTTTGTAAAATATCTACAGAGCCAACGCCTGTATGAATCATCTTCTGTGTTGTTGCTGTGTGTTTCCACTCGCGATCGGACACTTAAATCCAGTTGTGTAGTGGTTTAAACGATGTGCTAATGCTAACGAACGCATGCTAACTGTTTGTTATTACTGTGTTAGCAGCTAATCATCGCTGATTTACGTTGATGCAAACCTGTTTGTTATTGGGGACGAAATTGATTTGTTTCATTTCTATTTTTAGTTTCAAGTGATGGTTGAATAAAGTCAGCAAATTATACCAACGTCTTCTGCATCGTCATTTGGGAGTTTAGCTAGCTGTATGGCCAGGACTGAGCCTTAGCGTCTCGGTGAGGACAGTGCAGTCTATTCCCTCCCGATGCAGTTATTTCCATCTCGCAATGACTGCAAGTCGCTTTGTTGTAATTTTTCCTCGTGAAGTGAAGACACACTTTCTAGCGTTCGAACCTACATGCTGTCATTGTTATGTTTACAGCGGCAATGCTTGTGCTAAACTATCATAACCTTTCATTTTCACCCTTTTTCCTGGTGAAGTGTAGCCAAACTTTGGAGCGACTGGTTCTTGGCGCCATGCTAGTTTGATGCGTCTGGACAACAAGACACGTCACGACGCAATATGCGTCTTTAGGGATCGTTAAAGGGATCGTTAAGGCTTTTTCATTGTGATGTCGAGGCCTCAAAACACTCGGAACAGGTTCCGAATTGGAATCGGATTTCGATTCCCATCCCTACTCTCAACCTTGTCAAATTCATGGGAACATTGGGGAGCAGGATTGTTGTTAATTTTGATTAGAAAGACTGCTCATTCTGTGTTTGACCCATTGGTAAACCCACTATAAATGTGTGCTGGACTTTTGTAAACAGCTAAGAGGAACCTGGACAAGGGAGTGTAACTTTCCTGCATTACTACAAGGTTGACATAATATTAAGCTCACTGTGAATCAGGCCCGGATCTAGGATTACCCACCAGAGTGGGCACTAAGAAATCTTGAGGGGGCACCCCCAATGCAGGCTTTTTTTTACCCTCTGTATTTCTCCGGGCTTGGGACTGGCACAAGTAGGACACTGGCTTGTGTCACGTTGAGGCTGCATTAATTTTGGGGGGGTTTATTTGTTTTTTTTTTTCATTCATCTATCTACTTATTCTCGCGTTCGGCGCAATGTCACGATGACGTCATCTCGCATAGCAAAGTGTCGCCATTTTGAGATGGGGGCACGCACAGGTAAACATCCGTAGACAAACGTCTGAAATTCGTATATTTCAGCTGTGTTTTGCGTCTTTTTTTCATAAAAACGTCTTAAACATGACTTATTATTATCACGAGTCACTGCCGACGGACGCGAGGAGGCGATACAACTTAAAATAAGCGTGTATTGGCCTGCAAACCTGCCCATACAAAGTTGCAGCTGATAGCTGAATAAACAATCCAAAGGAATTGCCTGCAGTGGGGTTCGGAAACATCTACAACTACCTCATAAAGTCACCCAGTAAGTTGACCTTCATCAATTACGTGGAATATGTACTGTGTGGAACTAAGAAAACTGGTAGTATATACGGAGTGATTATTTCTGCCGTAACCGGTAATTCGCCTCCAAGCATTACTGTATTTCGCCGTGAACACGTCACGGCAAAATAACCAATTCCCTCCAGGCCAATACTATACCGATTGACCGATCAGAGCAGATCACGGCAGAAAAAAAATAACGGTTTGCAAGTCGTCGGTTACGGTAATAATAACCACTGCCTAGTCTATTGAATCCTAGCAGCTAATTGGGGCAAAAAAAAAAAAATCGATTAAAGTTTACTCACCAGTAATAAAATGTCGGCTGTAAATGTAATTGTGCCTGGATTTAGGTTCCCACTGGCGAGAATGGTCCACGGAACAGTCTTCTTTTACTGTTCCTCGATTGATTGCTTTCAGCCATTTGCTTGTCCTTTTTTTCTCACGAGGAAGAATGAAGAACTTCAAATGCGGCTCTAAACTCTTCCTTGTGTTACAACCCGCAACACGGCAACTTTTAGTCATTCCGACGGCAAAAAAAAAGACCGCAAATACAGTGCCTTGCAAAAGTATTCGGCCCCCTTAAATCTTGCAACCTTTCGCCACATTTCAGGCTTCAAACATAAAGATATGACTTTTTTTTTTTTTTTCAAGAATCAACAACATGTGGGACACAATCGTGAAGTGGAACAACATTTATTGGATAATTTAAACTTTTTTAACAAATAAAAAACTGAAAAGTGGGGCGTGCAATATTATTCGGCCCCTTTACTTTCTGTGCAGCAAACTCACTCCAGAAGTTCAGTGAGGATCTCTGAATGATCCAATGTTGTCCTAAATGACCGATGATGATAAATAGAATCCACCTGTGTGTAATCAAGTCTCCGTATAAATGCACCTGCTCTGTGATAGTCTCAGGGTTCTGTTTAAAGTGCAGAGAGCATTATGAAAACCAAGGAACATACCAGGCAGGTCCGAGATACTGTTGTGGAGAAGTTTAAAGCCGGATTTGGATACAAAAAGATTTCCCAAGCTTTAAACATCTCAAGGAGCACTGTGCAAGCCATCATATTGAAATGGAAGGAGCATCAGACCACTGCAAATCTACCAAGACCTGGCCGTCCTTCCAAACTTTCTTCTCAAACAAGGAGAAAACTGATCAGAAATGCAGCCAAGAGCCCCATGATCACTCTGGATGAACTGCAGAGATCTACAGCTGAGGTGGGAGAGTCTGTCCATAGGACAACAATCAGTCGTACACTGCACAAATCTGGCCTTTATGGAAGAGTGGCAAGAAGAAAGCCATTTCTCAAAGATATCCATAAAAAGTCTCGTTTAAAGTTTGCCACAAGCCACCTGGGAGACACACCAAACATGTGGAAGAAGGTGCCCTGGTCAGATGAAACCAAAATTGAACTTTTTGGCCACAATGCAAAACGATATGTTTGGCGTAAAAGCAACACAGCTCATCACCCTGAACACACCATCCCCACTGTCAAACATGATGGTGACAGCATCATGGTTTGTGCCTGCTTTTCTTCAGCAGGGACAGGGAAGATGGTTAAAATTGACGGGAAGATGGATGCAGCCAAATACAGGAACATTCTGGAAGAAAACCTGTTGGTATCTGCACAAGACCTGAGACTGGGACGGAGATTTATCTTCCAACAGGACAATTATCCAAAACATAAAGCCAAATCTACAATGGAATGGTTCAAAAATAAACGTATCCAGGTGTTAGAATGGCCAAGTCAAAGTCCAGACCTGAATCCAATCGAGAATCTGTGGAAAGAGCTGAAGACTGCTGTTCACAAACACTCTCCATCCAGCCTCACTGAGCTCGAGCTGTTTTGCAAGGAAGAATGGGCAAGAATGTCAGTCTCTCGATGTGCAAAACTGATAGAAACATACCCCAAGCGACTTGCAGCTGTAATTGGAGCAAAAGGTGGCGCTACAAAGTATTAACGCAAGGGGGCCGAATGATATTGCACGCCCCACTTTTCAGTTTTTTATTTGTTAAAAAAGTTTAAATTATCCAATAAATTTTGTTCCACTTCACGATTGTGTCCCACTTGTTGTTGATTCTTGACAAAAAATTAAAATTTTATTATCTTTATGTTTGAAGCCTGAAATGTGGCGAAAGGTTGCAAGGTTCAAGGGGGCCGAATACTTTTGCAAGGCACTGTAAGACAAAAGTTCAACGCGTTTGTACTACAATGCACGACAGAGCAACTGCTTGTGACTCGTGTTTTTGCCCCCATATCAATATGGCGACGCTTTGTTGTGGCTGGTGATGTCATTAATGCCCGGATGTCCGACTGCGAGAATGTGTCTGGAGGAGTGAGAGGAAGCGCGCGGATAACAAACGAGGTTGGAAAAACAGCTTGTTTTGGTGATTGCTTGTTCGATGTGTGTGAGGATTTGGGGGTTGGTGACAATATTGCCGGCTGAATATAATTGACCTAATCCTCCGGTCAGAGAAGATGCAGCAACTTCAGTTGGTTTGATGAAATTAAATTACAGTTTTTTCATTCCTTTGAGCCGTTTGAATGCATTTGGACATTAATTTGAAAGTGTGTGGTTTGTGTATCAAAAAGAAATAAAGAAAAACATCAATAAACGTATTATAGTGAAAAACATGTACAGTTCACAATAAAATGAATTGAATGAATTCCAGCCTAAACTGAACTAGGCGTTATCCAAAAAATGACCACTAGATGTCCACATTGAACAAGCAATGAACCATCAATAATAAATGGCAATTCCCACAAACAAGAGGGCTGCTATAGCTGCAAGCTAAGCACTCGGTAGCTAAATGAATCAGAAAACTACCATCACAATGGACAGCGATCTCAAATCTGAACATTGAATAGGATTAATTTCGGATGTACCCTTAGCGATCCAATACAGTGCAACTTGTACATATATTATCACGCTCTAGGCGCTACGTTAGCAATAGAATGCTACGTTAGCAATGGGATGCTACGAGCGGAGCTAACGTGCTACGAACTACAAACAATAATAAAGAGTACTGATACAAGCACAAGCATCACATATATGATTGCAGTATACGTGGAGAACATTACAACTTACTTATCGGCCGAGGACGAACTTTTTTTCCTCAACCGCGGTCTTTTTAGAATACACTGCGCATTTTGCAACAACGCAGTTGTCCCAAAGCTAGGCAGTTCGCTGTCCAGCCCTCACAGCTGGGAATTCACAACAGCGTGGTTGCGGCCAACAGTAACCGTTAATCGTGCAATAAAAAAGTATGTGAGACCAAATCTCCGTGCGTTCTCTATATCCAGTGTGACGCTACAATAGACATTTCCGACATTTTTATTGGGTGGGCATGACTCACGTCTGGGTGGGCCGTGCCCACCCCGGCCCCTCCATACATCCGGCCCCGATGTGAGACCAAATCTCCGTGCGTTCTCTATATCCAGTGTGACGCTACAATAGATATTTCCGACATTTTTATTGGGTGGGCACGACTCACGTCTGGGTGGGCCGTGCCCACCCCGGCCCCCCCATACATCCGGCCCCGCTGTGAATATGCTTTTGTTTTTCAACTATTAATAAAAGTAAGGAGCAGAAGTGGGGATTCATAAAAACAATAATTACTGTGTGTTTGCCATAGTGTGTACAATAGCACTCTGCTCTGCAATAATTAAAAACAATGTTGTTTACCAACTGTTGTAGATAATTATTTTATAAAGGCTTTATTCTGCTTTTTTTTTTTTTTTTTTTTTTTTTTTTTTTTTACGTAATGCAGCACGCATGTTTTAAGATCCATAATTGTGGTGTTACAGCAAAAACATCTACCATTTAATTAACACAGCAAACATCCATTATTTAGTTTACATAAATGATAAAAGCAGAACAAATTACCGTACATTTCAGGGCTGTACAGTGTGAGCGTTTCGCCCACTTTTGCGCCTAAAAATAATTGGTTGTGAGTAGAGAAAAAAGAATGGGTGCACAATAGCGAGCACAGATTTTACCCCTATAATTCCGTTTTGCTCCTGTAAAAGATTTGAAGATGTTTTGTTCCCCATCTTTTAAGCTTAAAACAAATCATTACGTCGTTATTTTAGAGCTGACAATTCTTACAGGCGCTGTATGTCTCCAATAGGGCTGATGATTGGGGCGGTTGCAAATGAAACACGAGCTAAAACATAAAGAACATTATATGAAGTATTCACTGAAGTAAAATTCAACTGTGCCTCATCGTTTATATGTAATAGCAGGATTTCAATCACGGTACAGTGGCAATGAAGAAAATTGAGTGCTATTTTAAGCAAGAAGGGAGACGGGTTGGTGGGAGAAATACGACAGGAGATGCTTTTTTGGGTCGGACAGTATCGAGTCCGAAGATATGCTGACAGCCAGTGTTAGCAGCGACACTGCTAGCTAGATTTACAAATTCCGATCAGATTAGCTTAAACTCATTCCTTGGCGAACGCTAGAAGACAATGTTATGTTCTGTAAATATTGCAAAGAGCAGAAGCAAACTGCGGTTAGGGCCAGCAGTTCTTCCTGTGGTCAAATGAGTGGACCTTATATTTTGCTTACCCGCAAAATCCAAGCATTCTGACCGAGCGGCAAGGGAGTTTATTTCATTGCTTCATTTACTTGCATTGTTCCCAACTTTTAAAAAACAGTCTCAACACTCTAAAATATATAACATCACCATTGTCATAATTTAAAAATGAAATAAAGTCACTTGATCTTAAAACTGCTCTATCTACATGTGTGTTATGTGCGCTGTCACGTCAGTACAATATTAATAAATGTTAATAATATTATGTATGTTTCATTTTTGTGGTACTATAAATCTACAAATCTGAGTAAGTACTAGTAAGTGAATCTTAGGCTAGGCTCATACCCCAGGTCTTAATAATTCTGATTTTTTTTGTCATATCTGTTTTTTGGCATGCCCGTTCAGACTGCCTTTGTCCATTGAGCCCGTTCAAGTATCACGCCTGCGCACTAATTCGCTGAGCAAACTGATCCACATGCGCAGGAGCATAAAAACAAATGACATGCTGTCCCAACGTCATTTAAGGGTGATCATATTATGATTTCCAAAAAGAGGGCATAACTAAAAGACACAAATAATCCCCGTTTAGTCTTATATTCAAAGTTTATATGGATTGATAGCATGCATGCACTGTGCGTGCAGGACCATACGGACAGTTTGCCCCGACTCTCGGCCATGTAAACAATCTTAAAATATTGCTCATTTGGAGCACAGAGAGAAAACTGAGCACTCTCAGGCTTACCCACCCCCCAACCACCACACATTTATTTTATGACTATTGACTAGCCCGCTTCTTCCTTAAAAGCCGCGTTCAAGCTAGGCGCTAATGCACAGCTCCAGCGCTTCCGTAGCACCCTGTCTCTCTCGCTCTTTGCAGGACGTAATTGTTGCTTGAATTCCAATTTGGGGGATGTGACAGTTCAGACCGCAGACATATTCTGGTAAAATGGGGCCCAGATCAGATTTTAACCACATACAAAAGTGACCTAGATCGGATTTGAAATGGTCCACTTTTATGCAACTTTTCCCGTTCCGACCGTCAAGTTAATGCCTCACTCGAGTCAGAAAAACACGAAAAAATCGGATGCGTGCTTTAGGACCTGCGGTATGAACCTAACCTTAGTAGTGAACCTCTCAGACTACTGCCATATTTAAAACTGTGCATTTTTACTGTACCGATATTTAGAAAAATGAATTTAAAGTCCTGCTCCTGCATGTGAACTTTAATCAGGTTACAGTTCTTATTTTTGTGGTACTGTAAATCCACAATTTTGAATAAGTTCTGGCCAAGGTTGGTAAATATTAGTAGTAGACCTGATGGTGCTGCCTATTTTAGCTGGGATTAAGAGGTCCAAAACATGCAGCCTGGCAGTAGCTACAACCGAGGACCTCATGAGGATCACTCTGGAGGGGCGAAGTCTAGAGGAGTTAGACCCAACTCCTGCCATAGATCGCTGGATGAGTTCAGCCAATGATGAAAAAGCTTAGCGTGCAGGCCTGCATTTAGAAATGTGTCAATATTTGTGTAAAAATGCAACATAACAATTTATTATATTTAATGAGATGGAACACTAAATATTGTTCATTTAATAGTGCACAAATGCTGTTAAATCAGTCACACATTGAGATTGCAGATTAGTTCAATAAAGGTCAAGACAACACCTAGTGTAAATGACCACGTGAAAGATGGTTGTACAAAGTATTTAAGTATGCAAATCAGCATTTCTTAGATCTCTGATAATGGAGAAAAAGTTTAAACATACAAAAATGAAACTGCTTATAAGCGCATCTATTTTGTAACAAACGTGACAACATTTATGCCACGTATGTACAGCACAAAGAGGCTGATACAATCAAAAAAAGAAAAATGTAGCTAAGAAAAGTGGCACACACTCTTGATAGGACAATCTGAGATACTCGCATTTGATTGGCTGATTAACCATTGGGATTGGCCTGCTTGCAAATGTAACTTTTTTGGGCTTATGATTATGCTATATGGTCATTCCCTGGTTTAAAATGGTTTTCTGAACCATTCACCAACGTTTGAGAAATCGTCGAACATCTTCTGTCTGCCTGTAGGCAGTGGCAGACTTAGCAATTTTGGGGCCTAAGGCGAACATAGCCAGGGGCCCTCTTCATATGTTCCTTTAACACAAAAGAAACAGGAAAGGCAGCCTGAAAGGCCCCTATCGATATACAACCTTTCACTTGATTAATACAAAAAGAACAAGAGTGAAGAAATATTATTCCATATAGATTGTACTTTAGAGAGAAAGAGACAGTGTGTATGTATCAAGCCTGAAGATGAACAATTACAATATAATAAATACAATTAAAGAACAATACATGTCAAGTTGGCATGTATTGTTATTGACTGTTACTGTATAGTTATGACTGTTGGAATTGCCAACAGTCATAACTATACAGTGTCAGTCTTGTTGAAGTCCATCCATATGGTTGTCCTTGTTTTTCACTGCAAAAATGCCAGAGAATTCCCTACTTGTTGCCTTCTCTTCTTTTCTCATCAGACTTCAAAATAGGTGAGGTGTAGACTCTGGCGCTCCACCTTTAAAATAAACCAAATAAATACTAATATTTTTTAGGACTCTAACAAAGTGCAGTCATTCCCCATGTTCTTATGAATATGTTATTCAGGTTATTCAAGCAGTCACAGAAATTATTTTGAAATATACTGTCAATTGATTGTATTAGCTTCTGTCAGTCCCTGTCTTAATGTCCCTGTCTCCATCCACTTCTCCTGTCTTTCTATTGCTTTCTCTTCTTCCATGTTATTTCTATTTTTCACTTTCTTTCTCTTCATCTATTTTGTCTCTGTATTCATCCTGTTTTATTTATCATTGTTTATGTCTTTTTTTTTAGCCCATTTTCTCTCTCCCTTTAATGTTTTCCATGTTATTTTATTTGCTTTCTCTTCCTCCTTTCTTTACTGTCTTCATATAGTAGCACATTTAAGATCAGTCAAACTAAAGTGGTAGTCGTTACATGTAAACCTCCGACCGTCTGCATTTTTAGGGAAGTCTGTATTGATTTGAACCGGCCCTTTCTTAACTATAGCACATCACTCGCTATCACTCACATCTTTTTGCCACAGTCCCGGGTCATTTTCAGCACTGATTTGGCAGCCGCAGGACTTTCCGACTCAGAAGGCGGACTGTTTGGCTGTGGACTAACCACGTCTTCATTGCCATCATCATCATCGGTTTGGTGTCGCCTCCTTCATCACTGGGCTCGCAGCATCCAGGGCAGTAGCATCCGTTAGCTGACTGGAGCTCGGATCACAGTTAGCGCTGGCTCATTGACATCTTTGTCTGCCAACGACATCGTAAAGAATTTGGAGACCTTTGGCAATGACTAAATCAATTTTTTTACATCCTCCCGCCGTTGTCTCTTTTCAGATCCGCTCTTGTACATCTGCTTCATTTTAAGTACTGTAATTACTACTACAAGTTCTCACAAACCCACAACTTCCTCTTCCTCAATGTTTGATGGCGGTTGGCAAACCAATTAAAAGGTGCATTACTGCCATCTACTGGACTGGCCCATGTAACTTTCTGGCTGCTCAGTTCGTCGTCATGGACTAGTCCATTGTAGTGGGTGTGTGTGTGGCGGGGGGTAATTTAAATGCAGCATTCAAATGGCGGCAAATATGCTGACATGACTATACATGACAAATAGTTGTGGGTGCTGCTGGCCCCAGTGGCCCAGGCCCTTGCTCGTTGGAGCAGGGTCAGCAGGTTGGGGGCCCCTACTGGTTGGGGGCCTAAGGCGATCGGCTACTTCGCCTTAATAGTAGATCCACCTATGCCGGTAGGGGGCTGCTGAAACGCTCGGTGGTACCTATCACCGCCACTTTCCCCGAGCTCCTCCTCTCCTCTGACTTGTGCCGCACAATTCTGCTCTTCTCAGAGGAACAGAGGATTGGAAAATGCCAACGTCACTCTCAGCTCGAGTGTAGGCATGAGAGTAGGGACTCTAAATCTGCTAGACCAAATATAAGAGATATTAATTAGTACGGTGTGCACCAAAACAAATGAAATAAGGAAAACTAAAATAGATTTTTTTTTTTTTTACATGAAATAGATCAAAACTTTGATTGACTTAGAATAAAATGGGTACAACATGTCTGGTGGCATGTAAAATTAAAAAAAAAAAAAATGTACCCTTGTGTGCTGCTTTATGGCTTAATACCGAAACCACCTCATCTAAACATGAAGAATGTTTTTTGTTTTTTTTCTTTGAAATTCAGGTGTTCCCATTGTCTATTTTTCAATTTCATATTGCGAATTACTTGTTGCAATAGAAATACATCTAACAAGTTTTGTGTGTGCGTGTGGGCTTAGGCAGAGTGGATGGAGGGTTGGAATACGGGGGACAGGTGGGTATTACAGTATAAAACAAAAATATTATAACCTTGGTGTGTACAGTATGAGGAATTAAACAGCTTAATGGATTCTGAAGGCCCCTGGCAGATTACCTTTACAACAAATATTAACTGAAATCTGATTTGTCAAAAGAATCTACACACACAGTCAGATGGTTGGTGCTTCTCTATATTTCAGCCAGGAGAGAACACTCTGAAGGCCTCGACTCACTGCCAGCCACTGGGATATTTACATCTCAGTCATGGTGGTGGTTACTTGAACAGGAAAGCATTTTTCAAGGGGGTACTTGGTGTGTTGCAAACCACAGCTATATTAAATATCTATCCAAACCCATTTATCACTGTCAGGTTCAAGTGTGTGTGTGTGTGTGTGCGTGTATGTATGGACGTTACTCATCAGTTCAGTGAGGCCAGGTCCATCCTCAGTGACATCTGCCATCAGCAGAGCATAACTGTGGAGAAAAATGGCTTAGTGTGCAGACCATTGAACCAAAAGCACCCCATGGCCCAACTTCTGTACCCCTACCCACAACCTCCCCCATTGATCCACATAGTCATAACACTGTAACTGGCAGAGCCAATCAGGCTATCATAGCCCCCGCAGATGGACAGACGCTCATTTTCAGGTGCGCTATGGGAAAGCGGATGGATTTGATTGATTGACAGGCTGTCACCGAGCCACTGGGGCATTACAAAACCATCCCCTCGCATTACTCGAGGCCAGCAACATCCTGTTTGTGAGCGTGCTGAGGAGTATATGCACTGCGGTCAGGCCTGTGCAGATTACACATCCAATGGGTGACAGCTCAAGAATCAGGCTGTCAGGTGGGCCTGCCCACCTTGTTGAAAGGCAGACAGAATTAAAAAAGCCCATCTGGTGATTTCTGACAAGCCAAAATTATATACTGCATAGATGCTACTAATGCGCATATATTTTTTTCTAACCTGCTTTGGTCATTGCTATTGTTCAGAATTATTTGCCATAACAAATTAACTGTAGTCAACCACACTTTTCTTAGTTATTTCACTTCAGAAGCATATTTTAACAACTTTGTTCAGGAAGAAAATACGTCTCATTATGAAGAAAAAGAAAATGGTGACTCATGACATCAGAATATGCAATTCACAACAATTACACTGCTTGATTCTCTCATATTACCCACCTGCTTATTGGCCGTTTCCTTCTTGGTTTAGTTGGGACATATGTTACTTGACATGGACTGCCCTCATGTGGTCAAAATTGAAACTTCAATAGTGAGAAGTGAAAAAAGTCATTCGTCATATCCCCTTATTTTGTATTCTCTACATCAGCACCCTCATTAGCCACCACAATACAAGTCTTTTTGGCATGTGAACAGCCATAAAATATCCAACCTAGCACTGATTAATTGTAACATGCAATAATCTATAAAGGAAACCAAAGGCAAAATATCCAACAAATTGCATGTCTAATAAGAGGAAAGGGGTTGGCTTGTGCTATCCTTTGTTAAAATACGAATGTGGGAAGTTCAATGATGTATCTCTTTCCCGATGTCAATGATGTATCTCTTTCCGCATGTGGTATAAGTGCTGAATAACGCAATTCTAAACTTACTCCAATGATGGAATAAGGTGTTGGGTTGTTGTATATACCTTAAGCTGAATTTAGCCTGTACTAAATTTTGATACAGTAGATAGGAAAAAATATTGCAGTTTCCAAGTGTCTTAACAAGTCTGTGTAATTATTACAAGACAATACACTCTCACTCACCTTATTTTGCCCATGCTAAGGTTGCTAAGATAGGTTTGGTTGCCAAATAGCATGGATAACATGCCAGAACTCTGAGGTTCCTAACACATTTTCAGAAACAGGTAGCTTACAAAATATGAACTTCTGGTAAAATTTGATGGGAGGTTATGTGCTAGGTTTTGTGTTTGTTTTCTCCTAGTGTGACTTGTCCCTGTGATTGCCCATTGATTTCACCTGATGTGCCTTCTCCTAGACTATCCTCCTGTGCTCACCTGTTCCTTGCTGTCTCGTTACCCCTTGTCTGCTTGTGTGTATATAAGCTCCCATTTTCTGTTCACTCCTTTGTTGCGTCATTGTCAATGTCTGTCTGTCTCAAAGTCAAGACCTCTCCAAGCCTTCGTGTACCAGTCCCTCCGTTTAAGTAAGTTTTGTTTAGAACCTTGCCTTTTGATCCCCAGTCCTTTTGTTTGTACTTTGTGCTTTTGTTAGTTATAATTAAAACCATTTTTTGAGTTCTCTGCCACCTGCCTTGCGTTGTTGTTTCCTTGCATTTGGGTCCACACAACCTGCCTGCCCGTGCGCTCCCTGACAGAATGACGCAACCACTAGTGGACCCAGCGGGAAACAACCGGCACCGGCATGCTCGCCGACGGCTTTCTGCCCGTTCCCCCGATTTTGTGTTCCCTCGGCATATATTTTTGGACTCTGATTCTGACTCCGACCTGGATTTTGATTTCACGCCCTCTGTTTCCCCTGGTAATTTTTCTTTCCACACCCGTCGCACTTGGTGTCCCGTTCTGAAATCTTGGCCAAAGACTCCTACCTGGGATCCCGTTGGGCCATCTATCGGGGACCCCCCCGGGGTGGTCTGCGGGGACGCCCAGGCTCACTGCGGCCTAATGGGGCTATTCTGCCGCCCCTGCCACCTGAAGGCACTCAGCAAAAGCCTCGGCGTGGCCGTCAACGCCGACGGCGGGCGGCGGTGCTGATGTCGTGGGTTCCCGAAGCTCCCGCGCCGGCTCCCCGCAGTCAAGTTCCTCCCGCGCCGGCTCCCCGCAGTCAAGTTCCTCCCGCGCCGGCTCCCCGCAGTCAAGTGGCTCCCGCGCCGGCTCCCCGCAGTCAAGTTCCTCCAGCGCCGGCTCCCCGCAGTCAAGTGGCTCCCGCGCCGGCTCCCCGCAGTCAAGTGGCTCCCGCGCCGGCTCCCCGCAGTCAAGTGGCTCCCGCGCCGGCTCCCCGCAGTCAAGTGGCTCCCGCGCCGGCTCCCCGCAGTCAAGTTCCTCCAGCGCCGGCTCCCCGCAGTCAAGTTCCTCCAGCGCCGGCTCCCCGCAGTCAAGTGGCTCCCGCGCCGACTCCCCGCAGTCAAGTGGCTCCCGCGCCGACTCCCCGCAGTCAAGTGGCTCCCGCGCCGACTCCCCGCAGTCAAGTGGCTCCCGCGCCGACTCCCCGCAGTCAAGTGGCTCCCGCGCCGACTCCCCGCAGTCAAGTGGCTCCCGCGCCGACTCCCCGCAGTCAAGTGGCTCCCGCGCCGACTCCCCGCAGTCAAGTGGCTCCCGCGCCGACTCCCCGCAGTCTTGTGCTTCCGCCAGCGGACTCCTGCGACTCCGCTGCTGTTCCGCCAGCGGACTCCTGCGACTCCGCTGCGGTTCCGCCAGCGGTCTCCTGCGACTCCGCTGCGGTTCCGCCAGCGGTCTCCTGCGACTCCGCTGCGGTTCCGCCAGCGGTCTCCTGCGACTCCGCTGCCGTTCCGCCAGCGGTCTCCTGCGACCCCGCTGCCGTCCCGCCAGCGGTCTCCTGCGACTCCGCTGCCGTCTCCTGCGACCCCGCTGCCGTTCCGCCAGCGGTCTCCTGCGACCCCGCTGCCGTTCCGCCAGCGGTCTCCTGCGACCCCGCTGCCGTTCCGCCAGCGGTCTCCTGCGACTCCGCTGCCGTCCCGCCAGCGGTCTCCTGCGACTCCGCTGCCGTCCCGCCAGCAGACGACTCCGCTGCCGTCCCGCCAGCAGACGACTCTGCTGCCGTCCCGCCAGCAGACGACTCCGCTGCCGTCCCGCCAGCAGACGACTCCGCTGCCGTCCCGCCAGCAGACGACACCGCTGCCGTCCCGCAGCAGACGCCGAAGTTCCTGGCCCTCGCCCCGATGATGCTGCTCCCCGCTTCTTGCCACGGCTTGGCGGCATGAAGGACCGAGCACTGCCTCGTCTGGGACACCCACCTGATCGGCCCGTGCGGTCGCCCAACGTCTGGCGCCCTGGACGCCCTCCAGATCGACCCTTGCGGTCAACCCATGTCTGCCGTCCTGGACGCCCGCCTGACTGGCCCTGACGGGCTGGTGTTGCTCCCTCCCCCGAGCAACCTTCTGACTTTTTGTTTCTTCAGGACGTCTGGGATCCGTCCCTTGAGGGGGGAGTACTGTTAGGTTTTGTGTTTGTTTTCTCCTAGTGTGACTTGTCCCTGTGATTGCCCATTGATTTCACCTGATGTGCCTTCTCCTAGACTATCCTCCTGTGCTCACCTGTTCCTTGTTGTCTCGTTACCCCTTGTCTGCTTGTGTGTATATAAGCTCCCATTTTCTGTTCACTCCTTTGTTGCGTCATTGTCAATGTCTGTCTGTCTCAAAGTCAAGACCTCTCCAAGCCTTCGTGTACCAGTCCCTCCGTTTAAGTAAGTTTTGTTTAGAACCTTGCCTTTTGATCCCCAGTCCTTTTGTTTGTACTTTGTGCTTTTGTTAGTTATAATTAAAACCATTTTTTGAGTTCTCTGCCACCTGCCTTGCGTTGTTGTTTCCTTGCATTTGGGTCCACACAACCTGCCTGCCCGTGCGCTCCCTGACATTATGTGACCTAGAGGCTTGTTAAATTTTTCCTCCTATTTATTTCAAGTAAGCAAATGCTCTTACTGCCCCTTACTGAGGAAGTAAAAATATAGTAACAATAATAATAATAAGGGCAAGTGGAGAGCTTCAACTTTGATGTTCCATTAGTAATTACAGGTAATTGATCAAATCATGCTGTAATGATGACAAATTAATCAATCCATATCCTACACCGTTTGCCCTCCCGAATGGCTGCTTGTGAGACCAACGCAGTCGGCCAAGCTAGCAGGAGTACACTCCCCAGACTTGTCCGCTGCCGATTACAGGGCACATATAGGCAAAGCACCATTCACAATTACATTACACCTGTGGACATTTGAGAGTCTTAGAGAACCAAAAAAAAATGTTTAGGGAATGTTGAAAGAAATCATACTACATGGACGAATGCTATGTGGGCATGCAAATGCGAACATAATCATTACTAGTCTATCGTGTTACCGAATTATCACTGTACATCAGATTATCCTGAATTGTACAGTCTGTACTGTATTCAGTTCTCTATCAGTATACTGTATGTGTCTCTATGTTGTCTTCAAGATAGCTCAAGAAAAAAATAAAGGGATTATTAGCAAACTTGCAGGATATGTTTGTAACATGAAGCAGAAGAGGTGATTACATTTTGGTAAAATGTCAATTGTCAGAAAAGGAGTTTAGGTAATGTATTAGACTATTTAATTCGGATTTGCAGGGTAGGTGATATGACAGGAATCAAGCAACACAACTTCACTCATATACTGAGTGTCACGCCTTTCACAGACAGGCATCAAAAAGTGCTTTACACGTGTGCTCACATTCACGCACGTGCCAATAAACTCATGGACTGCTGCTGCCATGCCAGACGATTTGGGGGAAAGTTGGGTGAAACGGACAGATGGACACAACAAAAACGGGCCAGATTTGAACCCCCGATCCTTTGATCAGAAGACAACCCACTCAACCACAGAAGTCAGAAATATTGCGATGCTCTGAATTTAGCTGCCTAGGTGAAAATCTGCTCTCTCAGAGTGCTCCTCTTGTTCAATATGGTTACACTTTTTGTGACATGTTTGTTGGTGCGCTGAGAGTTTTCTACTGTAAAATATGTGCCTGGGCTGAATGAAAGGTTAGAAGTGTAGGTAACATTTTATTCAACAGCGGCGTCATAGGATTGTCATAAGACCGTCATTGTTATGACATTGTGGCGTGGGAAGTGGGGTGCTGCAGGTGTTGGAGAGGAGAAAAAAGTGTTTTGTTACATTCTTTTTTGTTTGTTTGTTTGTTTGTTTGTTTAAAATAAAACAATAAATAAAACATAATGAAACAATAGCATATTTAATTTTGGGGATTGAATTTGGGGGATTTTTTTTGTTTTGTTTTGTGAATGACACGGTGCTTGCTACCAGGTCACGTTGAATAAGGTGCTACTGGAACGAAAAGTTGACAGAGAATGCGTTATCATCGTGCAAAACGGAATTGGCGATTTCTTCTTTACAAAAACATCTATAATTTTCTAAAATTATTTTCGAGGTCGAAAATGAAGATCATGATGGTAGTTTAGAATAGGGCCCAGCGAGGAAGAGTTAGCTGCAGATTTCGACCGTGGATAACTTCAAATAGCTTGCATTGTAGCCATATTATTGTTTGTTGTTACTGTTGAGCTGGCGCAGTTCAGAGCGCTGTTGGATATTCGTGTGCAATTCATTTGAGTGTTGTGAAAAGTGGGTGTTAAACCGAGGCTTACTGGACCTTTTAGTTTTCAAATGTGTTTGAGTGTCATTGCGTCATCTAGCTGCAGGGGTTTGCAATATAATACATGGGCACTTACATTTCCAGTACAAAAACCCTAACACACACTGTGGGTGAAATAGAACACTGTCTTTGTAGTAGCCTAGTAGTAGTAGTATGTAAACTATCCAGCATGCGTGTGTACTGCCATTGTGCAGGCCTTGCATGGAGAAAAGGCACGTGCAAGACAAATTTGGACCGAAACAGCTGTTTTTGGATGGGAAAAACAAAATAAGATCCTCAGCCCCCCCTTCTGTGAATGACTTACAGTGGCCCTGTATGACCCTGTCATGAAGGCTTATAACGTGTCATTAAATGTCATTCAGCAAAATATCTCACTTTTGAATGGATTTAAGAGATCCGGACTGGACATAAATGGAGTTAGTGACAAAATTGCATTAATCAATGCTCATGACATTGTCACGTCCTAATTATGACGGTCTTATAACAGTCTAATGACACCGCTGTCAAATAAAGTGTCACTGAAATATATGTGTTATTTATGGCAAACTACACTCAACCAAAAGTTACTCTAAGGCAATGTTTAAAACAAACCGTTCCTAAAAATTGATTGAACTACAATGTTTCTGTTTATGAAGTGATTCTTTCAGGAGGCGAAATTTTTAATGGATGAGCATTTGCATGTTGCATGCTGTAGTTGAGTAAACTGGGTGGTCTGATTCGAGTTACATAAGGGGAGAGGAAGCATGTGCTATGACAGCTTCCTGCGTGTGGACCTGACAATGTGGCGACTGAGTGTGACTGTTACTGATGTGCTGTTAACATATTTCCGCGAGGGCAGTCACGGCCCAGTGCAACTTGCTGCTTCACACCTGTTGTTTCATGTCGAATAAATACACCGCACAAAATAGGAGGTGTTAAAGACTGTGTGCTATTACAATGTTCCTTTATGGGGTCGAGTATTGCTGACCAGAAGCTCAATGTCAAGCGGGGACACAATTGATTAGTTGTGAAAAGCGAAGGCCGGGCCAAAAGCTACACAGTGCAGAACATTGAGCCGCCATGTCTGCTGGCATACTCCGCCAGCGCATATGTTCTCACTCTTCTGTTATTTATCATGTCTGACCCTCTTGCAGGCAAATCTCATTTGGATTATTTTGGAAGGCAAGCTGTTTTATCAAGTGTGCGACTCCCCAAATGAGTTTCCCACCTTGGCTTTGGCAGGCAGTGCGTTACCCCCTGAGATAAAAATGACCCGACTGCCAGCACTTTGCTGTTTCAGCTAATAAATAGTCTGTCACACATGTGGGAAGAAACAAATACATTTCAACCTAGAGCCTTTGACGTGTGTATAAATTGTAAAGAACATGAAAAAGGTATAGAGGCAGGTAACAAGTATTTCATCCACTAGATGGTAGTAATGCAACTCTTCACTGAGTGAGCTCAGGCTAGCTGTCAGACATTTAAATACTGGTGGGCAAACTTTAGGGCTAAATGATTTCTAAAACTGACAGATCATTTTTTTTGCTATATATTTTTCTAATTGTTTTTTATTTATCTAACCAAGCAGTAAGGTATGCATAAAGTATTTTATTTTAGTAATATTTATATGATTCTGAGCCAAGTTATTTGTAAGCAATGTTCAAATTAGGTAGGAATATATAAATCTTTCATTTTAATTGTAAAATGGGGGGTGGTGGCGTGTCCCCTTATACCATTTCTGAAGGCCGGATGGTGGGGGTGCGGATGGCCCGGGGGACCACCCTGGATGCCTGGGGGATGACCGAGGGCGTAGATTTGGTCTCAACATTGGTAGGGACGATATTACAGCATAACCTGTATGTACACTTTTTGCATTGGACTGGACATTAATAAGACCAAACAGATTGGGTGAACGGGGGTCAGGGCTACATTTCTCATGAATATGTACCTAATTAATTGATATGCTAAATCAGGCGTGCTCATGACGTCAATCACGATCGACCAGTCAATCGCAAAGCAAGTGTGGGTAGCTCGCGGCAACCCCCCTGCCCCCCAAAACACTTTTTTTTTAATGCACTTAATTAATTATGATTGTTGTGTGTATGTTGTATTGTGTGACGTTAGCAGCTTCTTGCTAACATTTTTCTAGTTCCATAGTTATTTCTAGTTCCAGAACAGTTCACTACATTTCTCACAGTTTATTTAATGTTAACAGTAGAAAACATGAAGAGAAGAACACTTCTCTCGAAGCAACTTCCTACTAAAGTTTTGCAGGTTAGCAAGTTCACACAGTTTAATGTTATGCTAACACTGATGCAGGTCGGACCTACAGTAGCAAAATTAAAGGTGTGTTCCCCACTTCCAAAACAATGATGTGTTTTTACATATCAAACAATGTCTGCTGCTAGCTGAAAAAAAACTCATACTTCTAATATCTAATGTGCGTGTGTGTGAGGGTCAAGTCATCAGCCAATCAAATGTGAGTATAGGAGGAAAAAATGGACCGGCACATTCAGCAAGTGAAAAGATGTACATGTAAATCTAAACATAATGAAAATAATTCACTTAATAAGGGTGTGGTCAATTACAACAATTAAAACATATGGGAAGACAATATAAATGACTTATATAACTGAAGTCATTACATAACGCAAATAAGGTTGCTTAAAAGTTGGTGGGAACAATTTGTGCATCTGAAAAGTTGGTAGTGTTTTGTCCCAACCGGCCCCTTTGCTGGGCTGCGGGAGGAGGGACGGGCTGCGCTGGTTCACCCCCCAATTGGCTGGGGAAGGGCCATTGCCCTGGGGCGGCACCCACGCAGCATCTCCACTCGTCTGCGGGACTATCACATGTCAGATGGGATTCACACAAGACTAGGTGAACTTAAACATACTTGAGTAGAAAATCTCAGTGTCAGGATGAACGATGAGACAGCATAGGATGCCAACATACTCACACTCACAAGGGATTCACACAAAGGGTTCTAGACCACATGTCTGATTTATGTACACTCCACCCCTCCCAATCACTTCTCTCAGATCCCCCCACCCTCTTTCCTTGGTTATCAGGCCCCCACATGGTGTCAGCCGGAAATACAACTAGCTAACCAACTAAGCACCAACATATTCATAGGTAGTGTAGGCGTTCAATGTATTTCTTGTTGTTGTTTGTGCTTCTTCTGTCTCTCTTTCTTTCCTTCTGTTCCCCCATAACCCCTTCCTTTTCGCTGCAAGCAGCTGAACAGGACAGTTTAAAAACAATAAATAAATAATGGGAATGTACATGCACATGGGGTTAGTACAGATGCCCAACGTACGAGCCAAACGGGAGATGGAGACCCAGGTACCCTCCTGTTTGTGATGTCATGGGATCAATTCCTGAATTTGCTAACACTGATTCATTTTCACGAGAACCTCAATCTGTCTGAGCATGCAAAAAAAGATAAAGTTTGGAATCCGAGGCTAAGGCTGAAGAAACTACGGCAACACTCTATTTGTATACTACCTGAAGAATGTCAAGCTGTTGACAAAATGGTGCAGGGTGCCTTTGAAAGAAAAATCATCATTGTGACATAATCACCATAATTGTGAGATGGCATAACAACAAAGCTTTGAACCTGCTCTCTTCATTTGTTGTCGTTGAACCAATAGGTAATGTGAGATGTTGGGATCGTATAGCCAAAACCTACATAATGGTTTATAGACACGCCATTGTTGACATATACAACGGATCCATGGGAAATGTCAACCTTCTCTAGCTGCTGTCTGCACTGTAAAAGTTCAGCAGCAGATCTCAAAGATGGTACATTCACATTTGGTGGCACACTGTTACAGTGGCAGTAATCATGGATCCGCTGCAGAGGAGATCTGGAGAAACTGCAGCCTAGGCCGACACCTCTGCCTCTGCACCAGTTTCAGGTTTCAGTTGCCACTGCCCTCAAACGCGCAGAAAATGTCAAAAGGTGCCTATATGGCAGACCATTGTCCTTTCCAGAAGAAACGGCAACTCCTCCCCAAAAGAAGAAAACCACTGTGGTCTAATTTGATAAAGGATGGTCTGGATCATTTCCCAACCTGGGAAACCTGACAAGAAGTGCACAGGCCACTTTACACATGTGTACTGTCTGAAATACTTAGTGAATTTTTGCTTGAACAAGGAGAAAATTTGTTTTCAAGCCTACCACCGTGCAAAATAAAATGTTTTCCAGGCTTCTACACAGCCAGCTCCATTGGTGGATTTCTCTACTGCATGATGGTAGCTATTTTTATGTTAGGAAATAAAAAAATTTGGATTTGCTGTGATTTATTGTATTGTGTTGTTTGTTTGTTCAGAGAATAAAAAACGATCGTGATCACTGTGATCTGATGAATCAAATATGATACAAATTGAAACTCAGTGTATATGGAAAATGATATTTGAACAAAAAAAAATTGTCGTTATTCAAAGGGGGGAAAACATCTGTCAATTATTTCAATGTTTACTCTTTTCATAGTTAAATCGTTTACTGGCGGGGGAAAGATCATCAAGATCAATAAAAATGCATTCAAAAACTTCTTTCCGCACATTCTCTTTGGAGAGTATTCACACATATTGTGGTGGCGGACGAGATATTTATTCAAGCAATATGAAATCTGGTGTTTAAAATTCAATCAAACTGCGTGAATTGAGGTGTATAAAATCTACTTGCTTTCTATTCCTCTTGTGCTTATCTCCATTGCTGATTTCAATTATTATTAGTAGTAGTAGTTTTTTGTTTTATTTTTATTTATTTATTTTTATTCTATTTGTTATTAAATGCGATTTTTATGTGCACTTTTATTTCCGATTTTGATTGTCTTGGTTTTTACATTGTATTGATTTAAATGTGATTTTTATGATCTTCATGTGATGTAAAGCACTTTGAATTGCCTTGTGTTGAATGGTGCTATATAAATAAATTTGCCTTGCCTTGCCTTGCCTACAGAAAATGAGGACAATAGGAGGATTAATAATTATCAACTTAAGTTGATTGTTTCAGGCTAAAATAAAACAAAACGTGAATCAGGAATCATTTTCTTATGATTTATGGTTATATATAATTTGTGGGTTACATTTCTGTTTTGATTGATGCCATTTGTAGTTCTTTAGCGCAACAAAAAAATGCAGTTTCAGAAATCTATTGGCTAAAGGATAGATATTATGGTTTACTTTTAATCTGCTAAATTAACATTTATATTAGATTTGCACATGTTGTATTTGTAAGAAATGTAATGCCAAGTGTTTTTGTGTTGTTTTGTTTATTTTTGTTTTGTGCTGCACAGCTTTGATTCATTCAAGGATTTTTTGCGTTTTCCCAAAACGTCAAGGCTATGGCGTTATATACTGCATGCTATTGCTTTTAAGCAACATGCCGTTCTGAATATAACCCCATAAAGATGCCACTAACAGATGAAGTAAGCGTAAATTGCATATAGTGTAGTTGTTGTTGTTAGCCGCTAGAGGGAGAAAAAGTCCATATGCAGTCTAAGGGCAGAAATGGACCTCTGCAGGTACTCATACAGGCCTAATGCTCTAATCCTATGTAGTTGTAGAAGCAGTAGTACAACCCGCAAAAACTATGGAATCACCAGTCTCGGACGAGCACTCACTCAGAAATTTTATCATGTAGAACAAACTCAGAAAAAGCTTGGAAAAATAATGAATTAGTTCAAAAGTGTAACTCTAGCATTCAGAAACACTAAATGAAATGAATAAAAAACATTGTTGTGGTCAGTAAATGTTACTTTTATAGAGTAAGTGCAGGGACATATATATGGAATCACTCCATTCTGAGGAAAAAATATGGAATCATGAGAAAAAAGCAAAGAAATAACAAAACACATCTCTAGTATTTAGTAGCACCACCTCTGGCTTTTATGACAGCTTGCAGTCTCTGAGGCATGGACTTGATGAGTATTCTTCCAGCATCATCACCTTGACCAATGCAGATTCTTGACTGCTGACACCTTGTCCAATGCAGATTCTAGACCAGACTTCTAGACTGGTGATTCCATACTTTTTGCTAGGGGTTATAGTCCAAAAAATATTGAATGTACAGACATACTAAATGGTGTTATACTTATATAGCGCTTTTCCACCTTTCAAGTAGTTGACCACTTGACATCCCCTGTAATCTGGTCATCCTAAAAATTCTGGGGAATACTGGAGAGGTATAGGTCATAGTAGAAGCAATAGTCCTTAGTGTTCTTCTACACCAGAAAGCATCGAGCCAAAATGTGCTGGAAACATGCCTTCTGGTGAGTCTCATCCCTACTGTCAATTTTTCAATCCATTTTCTTCTTCAAAAAAATATATGATCCCAATATTTCATTAGACCACTGCATTTGGTTTTGCAACTTGCTAGGGGTTACGTAAACACTGCATCTTCCAATGGAAAATAAATGTGCAGTATTAATAAGTAAGTTTTTTATGTTCTTTCATTTATCCTGGGGGATCACAAAGTATGTATATAAGTGTATATATCCATGTGATCATTTTCCTCAGCTGATGCCCCATACATATTGCTTTTCTTCAAATATGACACAGTTTGAGAACTCATTTTAATGCAGCACGTACAAAAGGTAATTTGTTTTAGCAAAAGTTTGTAACTTTATACAGATTTTATCCTAAGCTTTGTGGAGTATATCAGAAAGTTGTTTTTACTGTACATCTCCACAGTGCAGCAGCACGGTGACTGAGTGTTTGGCACGTCCACCTCACAGTTGTGTGATCAAGGGTTCAATCCCCAGCTCCGGCCTTCTTGTGTGGGGTTAACTATTCTCCCCATGCCTGCATCTACTTCCGAAGATAAATTAATTTAAATTTAAAATAATTTGATATTGAAACCCCTCTTGATGCTTTCGTTTTTATACAATTTGTAAAATTTCTATAACTAGTAGGTCGCCATTGTTGTTGACCTCGCAGGGCGCTGACGTCATGTGGTTACACTGCAGGGCTTCTAGAGTTTGACTCTCTCTCCTCCAACACCCCTGAAGCAAATTATCAGGATTGTTATCAGGCAACTGCAGAGCTTGTTGATGTGCTGATCTTTTGATTCAGGTGTGTTAGAGGGAGACATGGAAAACAAGCTGGATTTCGGCTCTCAAGGACCAGGGTTGGCCACCCCTGGACTAGCACCTTAGACGAACATTTGCTTTGCATATTATTTTCCAGGAAAAAAAATAGGGGAGGGCAATTTTATTTTTCAAATGATTTTATTTGATTGATTTTTTTTTGATTTTTTTTAAGCAACTTTTGGGGGGTTTGAATGATTTTGTCATGTACGCGACGGAGGAAACATTTGCGTATCGCAGACACAGGAATTTATTGACGTTGACAGGCAAAGGAAACAATCTGGTCAAGGGGTAATGGCTAGTTGGCATGCAAACATATGCTGAATCGCTGACGACCTGACACTGAATGATATTTGTTTGTGCCTTATATACAGTTCTCAGTTATTCTTTGTGACATAATTAAGAGTACCCAGTCCATGTGATGAAGCTTTGTGATGCATGAGTGTGATGCAATATGCTAGTACATTGATTCATGAGATACATGACAGATTTAGACACAAATGTCCTACCCATAATATGGCCCAAACACAAAAAGGATTGCTAAAATCAAAGAAAACTTTTTTTAATGAAAATTTAAGTGTCCAAATGCAAATTTTTGAGTCTCAAATATTTTTTCGCTTTCAAAAACTTTTTTCTATGATTGAAATTTTTCTTTTTTGATTGAAGTGATTTTTCTTTGGAAAATATATTTTTTGTGTGAAGCAACTTATTTTTTGATTGAATAATAAAGACACAAATGTCCTAGCCAAAATGATGACCAAACACAAAACAACATTACTTCAATCGAAAAAGTTGCTTCAATCAAAAAAAAAATTTTTGACTTCAATCATAAAAAATCTCAAATAAAAATGGCTTTCAATGCATTTTTATTTCAAATTTATTTTTGCGTTCGAACACTTTTTTATTGACGTGACTATTTTTTTCATTGAAAATATACACTCACCGGCCACTTTATTAGGTACACCTGTCCAACTGCTCGTTAACACTTAATTTCTAATCACTCAGTGCATTTAGGCATGTAGACATGGTTTAAGGCAATGTCCTGCAGTTCAAACAGAGCATCAGTATGGGGAAGAAAGGTGATTTGAGTGACTTTGAACGTGGCATGGTTGTTGGTGCCAGAAGGGCTGGTCTGAGTATTTCAGAAACTGCTGATCTGCTGGGATTTTCACGCACAACCATCTCTAGGGTTTACAGAGAATTGTCGGAAAAAGAACAAATTTCCAGTGAGCGGCAGTTCTCTGGGCAGAAATGCCTTGTTGATGCCAGAGGTCAGAGGAGAATGGCCAGACTGGTTCGAGCTGATAAAATGGCAACAGTGACTCAAATAACCACCCGTTACAACCAAGGTAGGCAAAAGAGCATCTCTGAACGCACAGTACGTCGAACTTTGAGGCAGATGGGCTACAGCAGCAGAAGACCATGCCGGCTGCCACTCCTTTCAGCTAAGAACAGGAAACTGAGGCTACAATTTGCACAAGCTCATCGAAATTGGACAATAGAAGGTTGGAAAAACGTTTCCTGGTCTGATGATTCTCGATTTCTGCTGCGACATTCGGATGGTAGGGTCAGAATTTGGCATCAACAACATGAAAGCATGGATCCATCCTGCCTTGTATCAACGGTTCAGGGTGGTGGTGGTGGTGTAATGGTGTGGTGAATATTTTTTTGGCACTCTTTGGGCCTCTTGGTACCAATTGAGCATCGCTGGAACGCCACAGCCTACCTGAGTATTGTTGCTGACCAGGTCCATCCCTTTTTGACCACAATGTACCCAACTTCTGATGGCTACTTTCAGCAGGATAATGCACCATGTCATAAAGCTGGAATCATCCCAGACTGGTTTCTTGAACATGACAATGAGTTCACTGTACTCAAATGACCTCCACAGTCACCAGATCTCAATCCAATAGAGCATCTTTGGGATGTGGTGGAACGGGAGATTCACATCATAGATGTGCAGCCGACAAATCTGCACCAACTGTGTGATGCCATCATGTCAATATGGACCAAACTCTCTGAGGAATGCTTCCAGCACCTTGTTGAATCTATGCCACGAAGAATTGAGGCAGTTCTGAAGGCAAAAGGGGGTCCAACCCGTTACTAGCACGCTGTACCTACTAAAGTGGCCAGTGAGTGTATATTTTGATTGAAGCAACCTTTTTTTGATCGAATAATAAAGACACAAATCTATCTCCATATGGCTCCGCCCTGGGGATACAATTTTTGACTGAGGTAACTACATTGGCACGACACCGGCGGGCGTACCATATTCAATGGATGATGTTCTTGGCGAAAAGTATAGCTGTCCTGCCAGCAGCCTGATTTAGAATTCCCCTCAAGAACGATGGGAAACAAAACAACGCTCATTTTTAACTTATTATTATAAATATTTTATTATTTTATTATTCATTCATTCATTTTCCATGCCGCTTTTCCTCACGAGGGTTTATATTATAAATATTTTTGTCATTTTAGGACACTATGTTTCGGGGTTATCAACATGTTGTGCCCCCCCTGCCCCAAAAGTAGACCTCCGCCTATGGCTGAATCGTATACTGACCCTGACACATGGTCTCTTTTATGGAGGAAAATTACGTCACTTTCTTAGAAAACAGATTTACATAGAATGCTCTGCAGCTCAATGCAGCCACAGTTAGAATATTGATATATCAATTTTCAAAGTATCATTATCGACTTTAAGCAGAAATTTTGGTTACAGTTCTTGCATCATATCCCATCAGATAACGTTTAGCGCGTGCACGAGAGCCCTCGTGAATTTCTCTGCAGCTTTGCGAGCTGCTTCTCAGCAAAGGCTTGGTCTCCTGATTAAATCTGCACTTCTCTGCAATATTGCAAGCTGACAAGAGCAGGAATTTGTCAGCTGATGCGCAGGAAGACCCTAGCCTCGCCCACAGCTTGGCAAGCAGCCATAAATCGACACTTTGTCTTAAAGGAGTGGGTGGGGGTTCTGGGAAATTGTGTGACAACGGCAAAGCATCTAGCTCGCTGGAGGTGTTTCTATGGACATCTTTACTAGAACAGGCTGGCCTGGTCCGATGTGTCCGGACCAATCACAGCGAGGTACATAATCGTGATTCCTGGAAGAGCACGGAGCAACACCATCTCTGGATGCGGAGGGATGCTCAGCTGAGATCACTTTATGATGATATCAATCATCGGATCGCTACTGTGCTTCTGGGCTGAGAAAAGTGCAAAATGTGGCTTGATTGGGCATTTTAAAGGCAATGATTGTCATAAAAGCCATATTCTACTTGCTGGGTATTTTTCCCCACGTCAGTTTTAGCTGTTTAACTACTCTATAGGGAATCTGTTTTATTTATTTATTATTTATTATTAATTATTATTTTAAACCTGCTATTTGCACATGTCTTTACCGGAAAAAGGATTTGCTTGCTGATGACTCACACATGGAACGAGGGTAACTGCCTTCATTTTGACCAGCAGAGGGAAGCAAAGGATAATTTAAAATTACAACTAAAGCTTTCTGGAACATGACTCAACATTACACCATTAAACTGGGACTCGTGTACAGTGAGCATGACCTAAACATTAGGTCCAGACAGGCAGACAGACAGACAGAGCAACTGGTTGGGCTAAGTGTATATCATCATTCCAGACAATCAAATGACAAGGAGATGATTGTGCAATGTAATTAAATAACAGTTTGGCTAGCTTTTTCAATGTAACTAATCATTTGTAGTAGCTACAGGACTAGGACTGACACAATGCCGCCTCTGTGACTACAACACATTACTAAACCGACTAGCAGTTAGTGGTGGTTAAATGTGTTGTTTGCTCCTGGTCATCTCACACTATGAAAACAGAAAGCACACATTATCCCTGCTCATGTTTGGAGATCTCATATTTTAAGATGTTGAACATTGGTGTACTCTGCTTCAGATGGTGAAATTGATGCAACAAGGTGCAATACATGGCCTGTATTACTGATTCTGTGTTTACAAATATAATAAATCTCACTCTTGATTGACACTAACAGATGCATCAGGAAGCCTATTTGTATGCTCTATGTATGATCTGGGTGTTCTCCCTCGGCCTGCGTTGGTTAGAGTTGTTGTGAAAGCTTTCCTTAATGTGATATGGACTGAGGTACAAATGGGACAAAGCTGATATCCTCTTAAGTGTGCCTGCATGTTGCAACACTATTAACACCCCCCCTACCCCCCAAAAAATTTTTACTATTCCCAAATCCGGGTCGGCGGTGAACTCGAGACCAGACGAATTTATCTTGTCACATGCAGTCCATGCAAAAGAAGAACACAGTCTACTGATGAGCGCTGCGGCTGCATACTTGAGAGCAGGAGGCAACCTTATGATTAGGGTCATGAGGTGTTGGCATGCAGTGGAACGCCAGTGCCTTCTAACTTGCCAGGGAAGGCATGCGTTTGCAGCGACGTCACCGGTATGGCCTTGTGGACTTGGAACCGAAACTGATGGCATTAGCTGGCAGTAATAAGCCGCAAATGTCATATCTCTTCAGGCAAAGTAAACCATTGGACTTCATGAGTTTTTCTACATGCATCATCAAACCCAACCTTAAGGGTGGGGGTGCTGTTATGTAACAGGTCGTATCCAGTGACACAGTACAGTATGTAAGGAGCAGGCTTGTACACAGTCTTCGGCAAGCCTTCTTGTTTTTGAGCAAAACAAAACATTCTCCTCTGTGCATGCCTGCAGGTACTGCTTGTGATTGAGATCTGTCCAACACCCACTTTGCTTTATGTAATACAAGGATCTAACTAAAGAGTTTTGAGTTTATTTGGGGGTTTGCACATTTGAGAATAGCCTTGGCAAGCAGAATGACACATCTAATCCTGGTCAAAGGGAAGAAAAAGATACATTTTTGTACATTTTAATAAATTTTGCTCAAAACAGAAGGCCTTGAGTTGAAAATACCCTTTCAGCTCTCATACATCCATTGAACACCTCGGATTGGGAGTGAAGAGTGTAAGGTCACACATTTTAAGAGTTTCTGTTTTATACAAATGTGATAGTGTCAATTTCCCCTTGATATTTGCTTGGTAAATTTGATATGATTCGGAGTTAGAACAGTTTTTCCCAACTACTGTTCTGCAGCACATCAGTGCTTTATGAGAGATAATTTAAGCAACACAACGCGATCCAATTTCATTCAAATTTTCTTTGAATTATTATTTATCACAGCTCATGTATTTTTGTTCGTCTATTTATGGCTGCAACAAATTCTCATTCATCTGCTTCTGATTAATGCATAAGCGGTCAGCTCATGGGAGCAGTATCTCAAGGCCAGACTTCTCTCTCTTCAGCCACTTTGTTCACCTCTTCTGGTTAGATACCTAGCTGTTCCTAGGACAACCAGGAGACATAAACCACTTTCAGACAATAGGAACCTGGGTACTCCGTTCCCATAACAGGGTTTCCTCCACAAAGATTGTGGCGAATGCCACACCAAAGTAAAAGCCACCATGCCTTGCAATGAAATGTTTATTTGTTTATTTTATTTTTTATTTAAAGATACATTTGAATTAATAATTTTTATAACTTAGCATAACGTCTAAATAAATATACAGTATAGGCGAATTATTTACGCACAATTTGTTCTAAGTCATCTGAAACAGCAAGTCAAATACAAAAGTCACACATCAAATCTCCTGTTGCAAGCTTGCGCCTGACATCGTAAGAGCGGAGTTTGATATTGGGAGGAAAATCCACAGAAAGGTATTTCAAATTAGTGAATTAAATTCTGGTTTAAGCCTGTGAAAGCAACCTTAAAAGGGAAGTTCAGAATTTTTTACATTAGGCTTAATATTCGAGTTAGTATCATTTTATATTGGCATGCTAAGAGATCTAAGATAGTCAAATACATTTAAAATTAAGATCATTGTTCAAAATACCCATGTGGCCGAAACAATGTCACACCAAACTGCCATAATTCATTTCATTCTGCAGGACTATTCTTTTTAAATGCGTAGTGCAACCATAATAGATGGGAGTGCTTCGGCCACTCTGACTTACCCGTATAGTGCCAGTTGCGACCTCATCGCGTTGTAACCGAATGTAAACAGCAAAGATGGCTGATCGCGACAAGTTGTTTTTTTTTTTTTTTTTTTTGGCCATCAAAAGACGTTTTGACCTCCAGCAGACATGCAATCAAATAGTGGAAGAAAAACGACAGCTGTGGTAAATAGCAGACACTGTAAACTGCCTTCTTTAGTTTTACTGTTGACGGTCTGCTTTTCAACGGACAGCGCCATTTTGTCGAGTGACGTCAGATTGAAGCAATTTGTGAGGTATGGATACTTTTTTTTTGGCTTCGCGATTAGACCTCTCAGTTGGAGTGGCGTTCCAATGATATATTTCCAGGTCGGATGTTGGAAACTCCAACTTCCCACCTTTCGCGAATGTAGCATGAGTCTCCTTAGTTGACTGAAGGACGGCAATATGGAGAAATTTGCATTTAGAGGCTGTGGCAACAGAAGAAATGGGCAAAGGAAAGTTTTCACAAATTCCTTATGTAGAACGAAGAACAATATAAACTGTGGTTACTTGCTGCTGACTACGACATAAAAAAATCAGCGATGGAAAAAAAAAAAAAGATGTGAAATCTCATTATTTTATTCTTGTGTAAGTGAAGGCAGACCTGAGGAACAGGCTGCAGGGGGACCATCTGGCAGCATGCCTAACATTAACTATACAGTAAATGGACCACCTATTGCTGATTTCCCTTATGAAAGAGCCCTCATATTGTTTTTTTAAAACATCCAGGAAAATCACGTTCCCAGGCAGAATGACATTTTAGCTTGCATTATTTACTCACATCACCCAACTATGGCAAAATAAAACTACTGTAAATTGAACAGAAAACAACGAATCAATGGAGACCGAGGCGGCTACAGCTGCAGTGTGAGAGATGTGTGAGTAAAAAGCATGTTCAAAATGATGATAATTAGTTTTATTGGTTTCACATGCAGCCCCTCTGTGTACTTTATTTTCACTAATTGTATTATATTTTTGTGTTCTCTTAATTATTTGTATTTCCGCATTATAATTGGAATAATCATTTGCTAAAGGTTTTTTTGCAGAGGGGAAATGATTGCACCTCGGTTGTGAAGAACTGCAAAAGCTCCCTGCAAGTGGGAGAAATAGTAAAATAAATGTTATAAAGATTAAAAAAGACTTGGCAGTCCCATGTTGGTCTTGAGCTGTAACAATAGTTCATAGGTGACTACATCGAGAGTATAACGACGAGACTGGAAGAGCACGCAGGATTGGTAAAAGGATGACTGATCCAAAGGCAGGTGACATTTCTTCATTTCATGGAGGAGGAAAGTACAGCAGACAAGAGAGGAGATGTGTAAGTGCAATATATTAAATGTGTTTACTGTATCCAGTACACATGACTGATACACCAGGCTATTTTTTTTCTTTTTTTTAACTATTGCGGCTCCCCGAGACACGCTATTGCAAGGGACCTAGCTTCTGCTTTCAGTGAATTATGAAACACTGATATAACACAGTTCCTAAGGCCCTATGAAAAGACCCTACCACAGAGTCAGAGCGAAACTGGTTATAGCAACTCCAGGTTCTTTTCCCTAGTTCCTACATGTGCAAACATAACTATTAACATCAACGGTCCCCAAAACGTTTATGCAGAGGAGTACCGTCTTCTCTGAGGCTATACAGGATGACAAGCTTGTTGGCTACTTGTCTTGGAAACCTAGCCCACAGGTGAGGGTAAGAATGTAGACAGACCAGCAAATTGAGAGTTTCGCCTTTACGATCCAGCTCCTTTTGTTTCCCTTCCATGGTGAACAAGACCCCAATATGCATGCCACACTTTTCCCATTGAGGACCATCATCTCATATTTGTAGGTGCTGATTCGTATTCCAACCGCTTCACATTCAGCTACAAACTGCTTCAGTGAGCATTGGATGTCGTGACTTGTTGAAGTCAAGTGCATCACACCACCGCAAAAACAGAAAAAACAGAGATGCAATACTGAAATCACCAAACTGGACCTTTTCAATGCCCCTCTCTTCACCCGAGCAAAACATGCACCCTAAATTTGATGAAACAACTTAACAGCGTCTGCTATCGAACTGCGCCAGGGGTCCCCAACCTTTTTTGTACCACGGACCGGTGTGATTTGGGTCTTTTTTTTCGCGTTCTGTCAAATTTTGCACCCTTTTAAAATTTTTCTCTCAAAGCATTTGTGGAGGGGAAAAAGCCCTCTTTTATATTCAGTTGGACTCTTAATGTTATCCAACGGTGCTAAAAAAAAAACAAAAAAACTAGTTACATCATAAACACGTGTGCAACATGAAAATGGCGTCGTTATGTGAGAGAGCGGCATGTCCGTCCATGATCAAACGTAAGTTAATATTCCTTTCTTTAAAGAAAGTTTGCAGTGTTTACTTTAGAATCGCTGCATTTGTGGCCATTTTTAACATTACGTGCATGCAAAATGTCAAATTTGAAAAATACAGCAAAAATAATATTTGTTTTTAGCCCCGTCGTGTTAAGTGCAGGGAAAATATAACTCACCCGCTGAAGTGAGCTTGTTCGTTGAGGTGAGATGGTCCCATCCAGGTGTAATGGGAGAGTAAGAGAAGCCAGCTTCACAAAGATACAATGTTGGAAATGGTAGCACGGTTTTCAGTGCTCTCGTAGAGATGTCAGGATATTCCGGAATGACTAATCCAGAACCTGTACCATGTACCTTGTATGTCGCCATCATTTGCGATCTCTACAAGCTGATCCTCTTGTTGCACACACATGCTCGAATCACTCGGTTTATTCACAAACTGGGCACAAATCCACTCCTACGCAGTTCGTGGATCTTTAGTGATTGTGAAGTAGCGTAGATTTTGTTTTCTTCGACGTTGTAGGCTCATCTTCTGGTTCCCCAGGTGCCCTTTTCCTCATAAAAAATCTGTCCAAAGACGTCTGTTTTTCAGTCATTCTAGTGTGGGGGCTAATTATTTCCCGGAACAAATGTGATGCGCCCGCCCTACGTCAAAGGTTACTATCGAGGACAAGCGCACATAGATATACAAAACAAGATGTACTGCTAGCAGTCCAATCAATGGATTTCTATGATGACATTCTATCCTGTAGTATTATATCCTGAGTAGACAGGGATATTGGTGTGTTAATGGGCACAGGCCAAATGTGCCACGGACCAGTACCGGTCCGCGGCCCGGCGGTTGGGGACCCCTGCCCTTGAGTGTCCAAGTGCCAAGAGCACATGTGGCCGCCCTTGTGGTTGAACATGGTGTTCATAAAGGACAATCCATGACGAGTACAGAAGTCCTGTAATAAAACACCACTCAAGATCTAATCTGGGGGGGGGGGGGGTGTTCATCCCAATCATGCCGCTTCATGTCACACTGTCATTGCTCACATGGGTGTTTTTGCGCCATGTGTGTGTGCACGTGTTTATGTACATTATATATATGTATGTATACACACATACATACATACATAATTCCCAATAAATTGCTAATTCAATAACTAGATGTACTGTAACTATAAATGCTTGACATAAAATTAATTAAATTTAAAATTAGCGCCGTGACTGGTTGCGAAACAAGGCGTTAGAAAAATTGAGACTGACTGAATGTGACTGACAAGTTCAGAGTGTACCGCACCTCATGCCCGTAGCTACCTGGGATAGGCTCAAGCGTCACCACGACCCTCATTAGTGAGACAGATATGTAGGAATTTTCAGCTTCCATTTTTACTGCAATGCATTGATAAGACAATTTTATTCTTCTTAAAGTCCCCCCCCCAATAAAAGTAAGGCCTTGTATTATATGTGGGATGATGGATTATGAAAAGGACAAATAATACAATATGTGTTTCAGTGTAAATTAGGTTTTCATTGTGTCAGGGAAAATGTAGTAGGTGTATCTATGCAAAAATCACGTTAGTATGCCTTAAACAAGTACTGTAAGCTCTTACTGCTTAAATGATTCTTTGGTGTTATTTGCTGCAGCTTTGTGCTTTCGCCTGCAGAATGTCAGCTTTGATTCGAGTCACAAGCCCTCCAACACTTTTTACCTCAGTTGTACTGTCTTGTGACACCCGATTATGATGCATGGTGGTTGCAGATATCTACTATAGTCATGTTAGCCATGGGTTGGCCTTAAAGAACTTGACTTGGGACAACAACCCCTTTAAAGGGTCAAAAGTACAGTTGAATATGTCCCATTAAGGAACACATGGTGATCTACTGATCAACATGTCTACCTTAAGGAACGAGTTTCTTGGTTTGAATCGTACTCTGGCCTTTGTATACTCTCACCATGTTTGTTTCCGTTTTTCTTATTCTAGTACGCCGGCTTACACTAACTTTCAAAAATCATGTTAAATAATAACTCCAAATTGCTCAAAAACATGCTTGCATATGTTAATTGAAGATTCTAAATTGCCTACAGATGTTACAGTGATCCCTCGTTTTTCACGGTTAATGGGGACCAGAACCCACCGCAATAAGCGAAAAACCGTGATGTAGAGACCCCCACACCTTTTTTTGTTGTTCAATGTATTTATTCAGATTTAGCATTGGAAAGATGCATAAAAGACATGTTTTTTCAATTTTTTCCCAAAGTCTAATTATTTTTATTTTAATAAATGTTTTTAAGCACTTCAAATGTAATATTATAAATTTAAATATGCTACTGTCTCACCAAACTATTTTTAAACAAGAATAAAGTAGAAAAATGTTTGTCATTATTAAATGCTTCATTGAGTAAGTTAAATCAAATATGCTCAAGCTGCTCACTTACACTCAGTGAGTTACCACAGCATCTGTTTAACAAGTTAAAAGATGCTTGACACATGCAGTGCTTTGAAGTTTCGGCTTCCAAGCGTCTTTGATCAAACCTTAACGTCTGTCAATCGTTGTTAACTTTAATAAGCAACTCCAGTGCACTGCCTGACCAAGAAAAGAGGCAGGAGCGAGAGTGAGAGACTATGTGAACGGATTGGGACGGCTTTATAAAATACTGCATTTATTTACTTACTTTTTGTCACGGCGGGGCTCACACGACTGAACTCAAATGCACGAGAAGACAAGATTGCAATGTCCAAAAAGCATTTAATTCACAAAAGGAAATGTAAAACCAGGCTTCAAAGTACAACACAAAATTGGCAATGGCAAAAACTTATCTTGAAGGATGGTGGTGACGTGATGGCCTACTGATCTCCAAAATATTGAAAACACACTGGCAAAGGACAACAAATAAGAGGAGTATTTAAGGAGTACAGCTGATGGGGAACAGGTGTAGGCACTCAGGTGATTAGGGGAGGAAGACAAAGATGACTTAAGTGAACACAAATTAACCTACCAAAATAAAACAGGATATGGAAAGACTAAATCAATGCCGCTGACGGCGGCTTGTAACATTTTTTAATTGAAAAAAAATCCGCGAGCGCAAAGTAGCGAAGGATCACTCTAATGTGAATGTTTGTTTGTCTTTAAAATGAACTCAGCAGTTGGCTATTGACAACTGGTGCTACGCGTTCTCTCCCTCTCATCACCTAAAGTCAGCTGAGTTAGGCTCCCCACCAGCTACTATAATGACGACAGTGGGACACAGTGGAACACTTTGCGCAATTGCATAAGATATTTTGGTCACGGGCCACTCGAAAGCATGGTATTTTAGCACCAGACTACCTGTTTTTTATTTAAGTTTTAATTTTTTGAATGTTTATATTTTTTCTGATCCTTTATTTAAAATGGTAAGGCAATTGAGAACACATTTTCATTCATAATGCTGACCCGAGAGCATTTTAGGGTTCACTCTCTTGCTCAATGGCAATCCGACAGTGGACATGCAAAGCTGGGTTTGAAATGACATCCCTTTGGTCACTGTACAACAAGCTCTACTAGCTGAACCCTAACCAGCCCACGAATATTTAATATTTATGACTTTGAAGCGTTTTTTCATACAAATGTTTATGACATGGCTACTGCATTAGTGGAGGGTAGTGATTGACGAGAGTGCATTCTGACTTTAGTACAAACATTACCAATGTAGGAACAGAGCACCATCATAAACTGAGGACTCCTGTATACTGTGCAGTATGTTTTAAATGGTTCCTCTGAGGAACACTATGAGTTGTTCTTTATGCAAAGTGTTTAGTTGCCAAGCAATACATGATTTTCCGACATTGCCCTCACACCTCAATGCCCCCCTCCATGAAGACGACCTGTGCAGTGTCACTTTGACTCAATTTTCAAACCCTCTCAGATGTCCTTTCACCTTCTCCTCACAGACAGTGGGAGGTATTCACTGAAAAAAATTGACTTTGTTGGGCCTTTCTCTCAAACCACACACAATCGTATGTTTCACAAACAAGTGTTTCACATTTTGTATCACCAAGTCAATCTCTTACTTTATTCTGATATTGGTCACAGATGGTCTACTTGTACACTAGTCAAGTGCACAAGCTGGAGAAAGTGTTCAGGAGCAGGCAGGAGAGCAGGTAAATAAATAGAACAAAGAATGGTGCAGGACATTCTGACCCAGTGTGCAGAGAATAGAACACATACTAAACAAGAGTGGGTGTCTGAACTTTTTGGCCAACGTCATCTCCCCCCATTGATTCAGGACTGTCAAAAGTTCACCAGGACAAGGGTGGTTGCACAGATACTTGCAAATGTGACTGTGCACATAGTGTACAGTCAAGATGCTTGCATACACATATCATATGTTATTATGAGAAGAGATCAATAGCTATTAGAAAGCATTACGGTGTTTTGTTACTCTTCTCGCTAATGTGCACAAGCTACCATTTGTTTCAATAAATGCTCACAGACTATTCTTCTCAGCTGGACAGTATATGACTCTAATAAGTATTACCAGCAGCACAAATTATACGTTAGACTCCAAAAATGTCACTATATATATACATATATATATATTTTTTTATAGTTACCCCTCAATACAGTATTAGTAATGCCTAAATTATTTTGCAGGCTACAAAGCTTAGAACCACAGTTTGACATTGATTAATTACTTGTTTCAACTTTTCCCATGGGAAACTTGTCTTGAATTGTCTCTGATTAAATTGTGTAAGTGGTGATAAAGCTGTGGCCAAAGAATAGAATAGTATTTTATAAATAGAGGAGAACAGTGATCTTTTGGGTAAAGACACTGTAGAAAAGTGTGACTCTGCTTATAACTGATTTACGTAGTAGGAAGAGCACTTAAAATAGGCCCGCCGAGAACAAGACATCTTAGTTAGAGCAGGCGCTTTCAAATACATGTGAATGATAGACTGAGTAAGATTTGTGATCTTGGGACAAAGTTGACAGAGTGGTTGCTAGATGACCTTGCCTACCCTACTTGGCACCATACCATGAAAATGGTTGAGTTTGTCCCATTGTTGCTTAACACACTGTTGGAACAGCAGTGAACAGAGTGTGCAGAAAGCCCCAGGCTGACCCTTCCTCCCAACAGCCTCCCTCCCGTTGTAAAGACACACGCTTGACTGTCAATAAGAGGTGAGAGGTTAAGCAGTAGCCATCCAAGAAGTCAAAAGGTCAGCATTTGAGGTTTGTGTTGTAATAATGCCATCCCCTGGGTTGTGTAAAAAGGGGGTAGCCAGCTGCCCCCACCGTTAAGTTACATTAAACCTGGATAAGTGCAAACTGGACCCGTGGATGACTCCTAATGGCTGGAGCAGGAAGTTAGAAGATGGTATCAGAAACTGTAGAAAGGTTTACATTTACACATCAGTACTTGATGGTAATTAGTCCTAAGAAATGTTGCATTCAGTGCAGTACTAAATGTGTAGTAAATGTGGAGAAGACAGAAGTGATCATTTCTGGGCCAAAAAAGGAATGGTCAAAGATAACCAGGCACCTTAGCACAATGTCACCTACAGCTACAAATCAAGTCAGAAATCTTGGCGCATTTATTGACTCAGACCTAAAATTTGATAGCCATCTAAAGTCTGTCCCTAAATCTGCTTATTACCACCTAAAAAATATAGCCAGAATTAAGGGGACTTCTGACTCAATAAGACATGGAAAAACTTATGCATGCATTCATTTTCAGCATATTGGACTATTGCAACGGTATATTTACAGGTCTTGATAAAAAATCAGTCTGGAAGCTGCAGCAAGTACAGATTGCTGCAGCCAGAGTCCTCACAAATACAAGGAAAATGGACCACATTACACTGGTTCTGAAATCGTTACACTGGCTTCCAGTGAGTCAAAGGATAGACTATGAAATACTACTGCTCCTCTACAAAACACTTAATGGCCTTGGACCAAAATACATGCTTGATTTGTTACATTCCTATGAAACATCTAGACCCCTAAGGTCATCTGGAACCGGTGTCCTGTACGTTCCAAGAACAAGAACCAAGCAGGGTAAGGCAGCATGTAGTTATTATGCCCCTTAACTCTGGAACAAGTTACCTGAAGGTCTGAAGTATGCTCAAACTGTTAGCTCCTTTAAAAAACGCTTGTGTTTAACACTGAATATCCATAAATGTCTATATATGCCAATCTATTTGCTTTCTATTCCTCTTGTGCTTATCTCCATTGCTGATTTCACTTATTAGCAGTAGTAGTAGTATTTGTTTTATTTTTTATTTTACTTTATTATTTTTTTTATTCTATTCGTGATTAAATGCGATTTTTATGTATAATTTTATTTCCTATTTCGATTGTCTTTGTTTTTACGTTCTATTGCTTTTAATGTCATTTTTATGATCTTCATGTGATGTAAAGCACTTTGAATTGCCTTGTGTTGAATTCCAGCCATCCATTTTCCATACCGCTTTTTCCTCACGAGGGTTGCGGAGGTGCTGGAGCCTATCCCAGCTAACTACGGGCAGTAGGCAGGGGACACCCTGAACTGGTTGCCAGCCAATCGCAGGGCACAAGGAGACATACAACCATTCACGCACACACTCATTGTGCTATATAAATAAATTTGCCTAGCCTTGCCTCAAACTGTTAGCTCCTTTAAATCAGGGCTAAAAACGCTTTTGTTTAGCACAGCATATCCATAGCTGTCTATATATTTCAAGCTATTTGCTTTCTATTCCTCTTGTGCTTTATTTCCATTGCTGATTTCAATTATTATTATTATTATTATTAGTAGTAGTAGTATTTTTTTTTTTTGTATTCGTGAATAAATGTGATTTTTATGTATAATTTTATTTCCTGTTTTGATTGTTATTGCTTTTACGTTCTATTGATTTAATGTGATTTTTATGATCTTTGCCTTGCCTTGCCTTACTGTTGCGATGTGGACGAATGGCCTAAGCAAACCAAATCAAAGCAAAGAGTGTCAAGCCAGAATGCAGTGGGAAATATGCGCCCGCATTTCGTGTATACATCCTTTAAAATTCATATAGTGCTTTTCTCCCCCTCCAATTACAAAAAGTCAAACATTTTGTTTACAGCTCTTCTATATGCTCTCATTAGATTTTGCATGTGTCTCTAATGAAGTGGCCGATGAGTGTAAAAATTTATTAAATAGTCCCTTTGCTCTTATATGAAGAGACATACTGTATGCTTCATGTCATGCTTTGAGTGTGTGCTAAAGGGGCCAGTCTTATCTGGTGCAGCTGTTGTGGTCCCCCAAGGGCAAGAAAATGAGAAGGGGTATCTGAATCTGCCCCCCCCCCCCACTCACCCTCCTGTCTGCCTCGGTTTTCAGAGCCCACGCGCCTGAATCACATCAGCACCCATTAAAAAAAAAACAAAAAAAAACGCATGCACGCATCCCTGCTATGATTCATCCTTAACCCCTCGTTTCTCCCCAGGGAGCATGAGTGACTCAGGATGAGAGGAGGAGGAGAAGGAGCGGGACAGAACATAATTGTGGCAAGTACATGATGAACCAGCAGTGCCGTCAAGTGGCGAAGCGATGAGCAGTTTGGCCTTCATTGCTCAGAGGAGGCCGTGCAAAGCAGACAACTCTAATGCGGTGCCTTAGTCACCACGACAACTGTTGTGTGGCACTTCACTGAGACACATTGTGTCTCTGCGAGTGTCAGCATTAGTGTTCAATGATAAGGACTTTTGTCAGCATGTGCTCCACTTGTTTTGATGCAATTTGAAATGTAGTACTCAGCGGTACGCATGGGCCACCAAGGCATTTGCAGCTGGTCTAAAGACGCACTATCAGAAGCAAAAATAAAACAAATAGTAATTGTTTCTGAGCACCACTAAATGATGTACCGTATTTGGCACACTTGCATATGTGCAAATTAATTTTGTTTTCTGTATAGTATTTAATGCTTCAATTATTGCACTGTAATAGCGATGTTATTAAGAGTTAGATAAGTCCTGTAGGTCCCGCTGAAGCCACCAGGTAGAAAATGCTCTGCCTGCCTCTGGTAGTTCTGCACCGTGAATCATAAAGTGAATGAAAGAAGGTGCAAGAGAGCTCATTTTACAAGATCGATGATCCTAATTGGTGCTCTTAAGAGATGCCACCATGACCTTTTTGTAACAGAAACGGAATGAGTCAGAGCACCTTAAAACATAGCCTGACCGCATGCTGGGAGAGCATAGGAGGGAGAGTGCCTAACAGCTACGAAATGACTCACGACTCTCTTTCTCCCTTTCAGCTCTCGAGGGCGGTATGTTGGTACGCGTGTGTGTGGGCCCAGTGGGTGTGTGTGGTGAGCCGTCGGTGTGAAGCTTACCACTACACTGTATAAGCTAATGTCACCCGAACAAACCTGATCACGTCTCATGAGAAATGCGTGGCAGTGATAAAAGATGTTTCCGTAATGCATATTGCAACAACCTCGACTGGGACAGCCATGATGTCTTGTTAGCAGAGCGGAGTTTCCCCTCAGTGGAGGAGTCCCCCGCCCCCACTCACCCATACATACAATCACGAGCCACAATATATACTGCACTTTCACAATGTGAAGAAATCTGATACAAGAATTGTATCAAGAACTTCATGCATCTATTTTCTACAAAATTGTGGGTAGGGATGGGATCTTTTTGAGAATTTTGAGTTATTCAATGTCCAAGAATCATTTGTTTGCTTGCTTGAAAATTCAACTATCTTACATCTGAAATGAGCAATATCGGAATGCATTGATGAAGTACTGGTTCACTGCAATTGGTGGGGGGGGCTCTCCAGAGCTTACACTGCTTCTTTTTCAAAATCAGCTGAGATATGAGGCTCACCCTTGAGTTGCAACCCACAGAAGAAACAAGCGGGGTTGAACCAAAATATCAACATGTCAGTTTGAACTTTCCCAATCTTCTCTCTTCAAAATCACCCAATACGTAATTCTGTAAATGCTCTTATGAGTGAAAATCTCAAAACAAATGCTGAGCTGTAATTCATTGTTTCCACCAATTAACTGAAGAGGGTGGCTTTAAATCTTGAACCAATCTGTTCAACTGCTGGTTGTTGTGTTGTTTAAGCGCGTTAAATGGCTCAACTAATATCCTCTTCCCTTGTGTCCAGACAGTGTCCACGTGGTAGTAGAGGGCCATAATGACGAGAGGTCATTATCGGATTGACCCCTTTAATGGAGTACGATGACCTCTGACCTATACTGGGCCAGAGTCTGTATTGAGTGAGAGTCAGCACCCTGAGTGAAGAAGGAGAAGCTCAGCTCAGATCATGTTCATGTCGGTGCTACCGTGGGCGTGGCTTCACCAGCCAGAGGAAGTGAGTGCGGTGCCTGATTCTTATCTGGCTGGCAGGAAGCTCTTTTGTCTGTGGGGTTATCTGGCTGCTTGCAGATGGGGTGACGTGAGTTACTGTGTGTACTGAAAAGGCACCTAAGCGGCCACAATGAAGTGCTGGAACTGGTCAACAACCAGATAATTCAAGGGTTCTCAAATGCCATCATTACGTGACCTTGTGGTCATCAAGTCTAATCTAGAAAATCTCCATCCATCCATTCATCAGTCAGTACGTCCGTCCATCCACCCACCCTTCCACCCATCCATCCATCCATCCATCCATCCATCCATCCATCCATCCATCCATCCATCCATCCATCCATCCATCCATCCATCCATCCATCCATCCATCCATCCATCCATCCATCCATCCAGTCATCCAACCATCCAGCCATCCATCCAGCCATCATCCAGCCATCTATCTATTTTCGATACTGTTTTATGTGTATAGAAAATTTACAGCAATCAAACTCCACAGAGGATTCACCAGACCACCATGCTAACCCAAGCAAATCTCCAACCCATCAATTTTCTATAGTGTCTCATAACATCTTCATTTAGGGGTGAAAGTGGCTAGAATTTCTTGCCGGAACTCCTTGACATCAAGGTCGACATGGAGCCAGAATTTTTTTTTTTTTTTTTTAAATTTTTTTGGCGGGGGCGTCAAACCTCCTAAAACCACTGAAATGCAAATAGATTTTGGCACAGTTATTCCTATAACACATACAAACAAAATAAATTGCTTTTCATTCAAAATTGTAATTTTTCAATAATTTTCAAAATGATAGTTAACAAAAAAAGCAGCAACCCCAACCTCCAACTCCTAATTTTCCCCACACATTTCCTAAATGCAAAACCTCAATTTTAACTACTTGAGTACATTTGAAGTACATTAAAACTGAAGCTATTGAAACGTTTACTTTTTTTTTTTTTTTTTTTTTTTTTTTTTTTTTTTTTTACAGTAAAGATATAAGTAACACACAGTACAGACCAAAAGTTTGGACTCACCTCATTTATTGCAATACAAATGAAGGTCCCAACCCCATTGATAAAGCAATAAATTCCACTAATCATCCCTGAAAAGGCATACCTGTCAAGTAAAAAAAACATTTTAGGTGACTCCCTCTCGAAACTCATCAAGAAAATGGCAAGAGTGTACAAACAAGTAATCAGAGCAAAGGGAAGCTACTTTGAAGATACAAGAATATTATATTACATGTTTTTAATTATTTCACCTGTTTTTACTAAGTACATATTTCCACTCATATTCATTCATAGTTCTTTTAACTTCAGTGAGAATTTACAATGACACTTGATGAGTCTAAATAAATGATTGACAATAAAATAAATAAGCCTGTTCAACTCTTTCCTTTTCTAAAGCACTGATCAATTTTCTGTTGCATTGCCCTTTTTTATCGCATCAATTCAACAAGCTTGTTCTTTTTTTTTTTTTTTTTTTCCTGCTCCAGAAAACATGCATTTCAACCAATCAGAGCTAACTATCTCTGCTGATCATATGTCAGTATTGTGGTGTAAGGAGTTAGAACTACATTACCCAGCATGCAGTGTGAATACCCATTGAGTCACATGATGTTATGTTGAAGTTCAGTCTATAGACCCTATTCACATGACGTCACAACCACGCCTCCACGCCATATTGTCCGTCTACTCGTCGTGTTGACGCATTACCGCTACGTAAATTCCTCCTATTATGGTGTGTTTTTCTGCTAGTTAACATTAATAATCAAAATGGTGAAGGCGTGTGTGGCGGTTGGTTGCAATAACAGAGAAGATAGACGGAGAGACTTGAAGTTCTACCGTATTCCGAGAGACCCGGAGAGGAGAGCGAGATGGACTGCTGCAATTCGACCAGAAAACTGGGCTCCAAACGATTACCACAGATTATGTAGTAGTCATTTTATATCTGGTAAGATGCATTTAATATATATTTAGAGGGTTTTGGGCTGACAACCACAATTAAGATCATTGCGAGGCTAATCGCCGACAACATACAGTTTCAAATTCAAGATGCTTATTTCTTCCACCATCATTACATTTTGAATAATATTTAGCTGGTACCAAGTGAAAGAAGCTGGCCTCGTCTACGGATCATCAGTTAAACAGGTGTGTCCAAACCTTTTGCAAAGGGGGCCAGATTTGGTGTGGTAAAAATGCGGGGGGCTACCTTGGCTGATTTACATAGAACAATATATTTAAACGAATTTTAGCAAGCCTTTCTGTGTGTCACATTTGCTTTATTATTATTTTTTTATTCATAATTTCAACATTCTCGTCTTTGTGGCGTTCTCTTTCGACACTCGGGCTCTTGCGAAATACTGCTGCTGTGAAATTAAGCTAGCTTCAAGTTGCTATAATTTCTCGCTGCGTATCTTCCCTGTAATGTTGTCGTACATGTCAGCGTGTCTTGTTCGGTAATATCATTATCGCGTCACATTGAACTCTTTGATAACAGCGACTGTCTCTTTGCAAATGAGGCAGACACAGTTGTTGCGTGTTTTCTTGAAGAAATAGTCCAATATCCACCTATCCTTGAAGCGTCGGCCATCGCAGTCAACTTTTTTTTTATTGATTGTCGCCATTTTAGAAAATTGGAAGGGTCACACGGGGTAATGTTGCCTAGAGTGCTGCTCTTAAAGTTTTTTAAACTTTCGTGAGAATAGGCTGATTTTGTGTGGACAAGATAGTTGTAGATATCAGGGTAGCAGATGTCAGGCAGAGAGGGCAAAGACAGCGGGTCGAAAAATATCGATTTAGGCATCAAATATGGATCTGGCGAATGGATAGACTGAAGCTTTTCCACATAACGCCTTTTATGCAACGCATCCGATGAGTTTACAGCGTCTGAAAGCACCGGGGCTTCCATGAATTGCACTATAAATTGCACGACAAATTGAAACCATTGAGAATACGGATAAACAAAGACGGACAATATGGCGGCCGGAAACAGCGACACGTCATTGTGTGACGTTGGTGAGTAGGGTCTATACCAGGGGTGGGCAAACTATTCCACAAAGGGCCGCTGTGGGTGCGGGTTTTTGCTGCAACCCATCAAGAGGACACCTTTTCACCAATCTGGTGTGTTATAAGTCCAATCAGTTGATTGCAGTCAGGTGCTTCTTGTTTCCATTGAAACCTCATTGGTTGAAAGCCCTGTGCTGAATCAGTTGGAACAAAGACCAGGACCCACTGCGGCCCTTGAGGACCGGTTTGCCCACCCCTGGTCTATACTGTGCAACTGGCGCGGGTGAAACCGAAAGTGTTTATTATAGAAGTCAGCGTGATTACGCCTCATATACTTATTAAAACAATAAGATAGACAGCACAAGAATGTCAGCAAATTGAACGGACAACTGAGTCAAAGGCAGGGACACGGTTCATCAGACACAGTTAAATGCAGCAGCTCCTGCCGTCCATGGAATAAAAAAATGATAAATATCGGTGGAATCGGATGACGCTACACATTAAAACTATTTTATTATGCTAGTTGTGAACCCTTGTATATGTAAATCCGGCCCCGAAACTCATTCCACAACCCCGTTCCGGCCCACTTTTCACCCCTGCTTCATTTGTCCTATCTGACAGGCATAGTACTAGATGGAAAGGTAATCGGTCAATAGCAGGGCACATAAAAGTTCACGTCATAACTAGTATGATTATTTTAGTATTGCGTTTTGATTGGGTGGAGGGACCAGTTAAGGGTGTACCCCACCTCTCAGTCACAGTTAGCATAAACTCCAGCACACCCACGACCATAGTGAGGGTAAGCAGTATGGAAAATGAAGTGATGTTTAGGTGTGGCATTTTTTTTTTTTTTTTTACGATGTGGGACAGAGGCTGAGAACAGAGAGGAAACCAAAGCAAACATATGCAGAAACTCCATGACAGAATGCCAGAGCTGTGATTAAAACCAAAACCTCTGAACTGTGAGGCAGACAACTGTAGCCCACCAATCTGCCTTGAACGAATTTATTTTCCAAAAATAGTCTTTATGAAACCACACGTCATCTTTTTAAACACGTTTAAAAAGATGACATACATGCTTATAATTATACATAGAACATGCATTCCAGAACACAGGATGACAAGGAACTGGGGAGTGCTCATCAAGTCTGTCTCAGAGTTGTTTTAGTTTGCATGTTCTCAATGTGCTCGGTAGTATTTTCTAGAGGTATTCCAGCTTCCTCCTATATTTCAAAACAAGCTAGATCAGTTCACCGAAGAATCCAAATTGTATGTACGCTCCGGTTCAAAAGTTTGAGGTCGACCCCAAACTTTTGAACGGTAGTGTACTTACTGTATGTGTGAATTTGAGTGTGAATGGTTCTTTGTCAATATATGTCCTGCGGGTTCCCATGTGGCCAACCCAGTCAACGCAATGAACACAGACTGTGGAGGAATACAGCGACTACATCTATAGTCGAATGCAGGGAATATATCAAGCAGACAAATAGCTATTCACATTCAAATATTTGAATAATTTAAAAGTCCCCAATAAAACTAAGATGCATGATTTTAGTATGTGAGAGTTGAGAACCCACGAGTTCAAAGAAAATATGCAAAGCCACATGGACCCATAAGACCTGAGCCAAGAAAATCCAGGACCTTTCTGATTCACACTGTCTGTAAGGCAGACATTCTGACCACGAGACTGCCATGCAGTCCTGCAAGCCAGATTGATGTTTATCATACCAAACTGTAATGTGGTGAGCTAAACTGAAATACGCATCTTAGTAATTTAATTGCAATTTTGTGAGTCTGAGTAGCACATAACTGAGTGTAACATTCCATTTGCAAACATATTCCCTAAATATAGACTTTATGAATACTTCAGTAGGTACACTACTGTGTCTCGTGACTGGCTAGCTGTGAACCCAAAGTAAGGTGAAATAGGCTCCAGTCCAAGAATTTCCCTGAATTTTCTGAACTCCTGCTTCTATGCCAAAGAATGCATGCACACACAAGTACAAGTGCACAATTCTATCTCACTTGTTTCATGATTATTCAATCATAAGTTGCACGAAGTAAGCTGAATTGTTAACAATCTATTTAATATCCAAGTGTTAGTTACTATTATTTCCATTCCAATTTGACGTGGAAAAATAAGTCCTCAGAGTTTGACCGTATTTTTTTGGAGAAGGGTAATGTATTTGTGTCCTGGCATCCGAGGCTTTGAAGGGACCATCGCCTACAACAGGGGTCCCCAACCACCGGACCACGAACCGGTACCAGGCCACAAGAGGAATAAATATTTCTTTTAATTTAAAATCTGGCACACACAAGGCGCCACTCAAGTAGGGAGAGCAGGCGTCAATGGCATGATGTACCTCAGGGTTGCCATATCACACAGACAGTCCACAGCCCAACCACACTGTAAACATAACCGGTTCGGCGGGCATCCGGTCAATATGGCAACACTGCTGCACCAATACATTCAATGCTCATGCGCTCTTCATATCACAAATATGGCAGTTTCAGAAACCAATTGGTGCTTGGAGTGCAGGAAACAGAGCCATCGAGAGCCATCAGCACACTATGCAGATGCCAATGATGCCTCATGTTCGCCGGGCATAAAGGCCTTTTCGAATGAATACGAGCAGTGCATTGGCCACTCCAGGACCTTGAAATACTTCTTACGGAGCCACTCTTCTGTTGCCCTGACTGTGTGTTTGGGATCACTGTCATACTGAAAGACCCAGCCACGATTGATGTTTCTACCCCCAAACGTCACAGTGGGTCTGGTGTTCTTCGGATGCAATTCAGTATTCTTTCTCCTCCAAACACGAGAACCTGTGTTTCCACCAAAAAGTTCTATTTTGGTTTCATCTGACCATAACACATTCTCCCAGTCCTCTTCTGGAGCAACCAAAATGTCATGTGTCAAAATGTCATTTTGTCAGTGTTGTCCCATAAAAAGATATACTTACAGTGAGGCAAATAAGTATTTAGTCAACCACTAATTGTGCTAGCTTCCCACTTGAAAATATTAGAGAGGCCTGTAAACGTCAACATAGTTAAACCTCAACCATGAGAGACAGAATGTGGGAAAAAAACAGAAAATCACATCAAAAGTTAATCTCAATACTTTGTTATACACCCTTTGTCGGCAATAACGGAGGCCAAACGTTTTCTGTAACTCTTCACAAGCTTTTCACACACTGTTGCTGGTATTTTGGCCCATTCCTCCATGCAGATCTCCTCTAGAGCAGTGATGTTTTGGGGCTGTCGTTGGGCAACACGGACTTTCAACTCCCTCTGCAGATTTTCTATGGGGTTGAGATCTGGAGACTGGCTAGGCCACTCCAGGACCTTGAAATGCTTCTTACGAAGCCACTCCTTTGTTGCCCTGGCTGTGTGTTTGGGATCATTGTCATGCTGAAAGACCCATCCACGTCTCATCTTCAATGCCCTTGCTGATGGAAAGAGATTTTCACTCAAAATCTCTCGATAATGATCATTCTTTCCTTTACACAGATCAGTTGTGTTGGTCCCTTTGCAGAAAAACAGCCCCAAAGCATGATGTTTCCACCCCCATGCTTCACAGTGGGTATGGTGCATTTTAGTATTCGTTTTCCTCCAAACAAGAGAACCTGTGTTTCCACCAAAAAGTTCTATTTTGGTTTCATCTGACCATAACACATTCTCCCAGTCCTCTTCTGGAGCAACCAAATGCTCTCTAGCGAACCGCAGACAGGCCTGGATGTGTACTTTCTTCAGCAGGGGGACACGTCTGGCAGTGCAGGATTTGAGTCCCTGGCGGCGCATTGTGTTACTGATAGTAGCCTTTGTTACTGTGGTCCCAGCTCTCTGTAGGTCATTCACTAAGTCCCCATGTGTGGTTCTGGGATTTTTGCTCACCATTCTTGTATCATTTTGACGCCATGAGATCTTGCATAGAGCCCCAGATCAAGGGAGATTATCAGTGGTCTTGTATGTCTTCCGTTTTCTAATAATTGCTCCCACAGTTGATTTCTGTACACCAAGCATTTTACCTATTGCAGATTCAGTCTTCCCAGCCTGGTGCAGGTCTACAATTTTGTCTCTGGTGTCCTTCGACAGCTCTTTGGTCTTGGCCATAGTAAGGTTTGGAGTGTGACTGACTGAAGTTGTGGACAGGTGTCTTTTATACCGATAATGAGTTAAAACAGGTGCCATTAATACAGGTAACGAGTGGAGCCTCGTTACACCTCGTTAGACCTCGTTAGAAGAATTTAGAACTCTTTGACAGCCAGAAATCTTGCTTTTTTTGTAGGTGACCAAATACTTATTTTCCACTCTAATTTGGAAATTGTTTAAAAATCAAACAATGTCATTTTTTTCCCACATTCTGTCTCTCATGGTTGAGGTTTACCCATGTTGACAATTACAGGCCTCTCTAATCTTTTCAAGTAGGAGAACTTGCACAATTGGTGTTTGACTAAATACTTATTAGCCCCAATGTATATTAAATTGGCTTTTTGGAGTCCTTCTTCCTTCCTAGCCTTGACTATTCCTGGCTTGTGCGATCGTGCTTTGCCCGATAGCCCCGCCCTGTTGACCATGTCCGCGATGATAAAAAGAATGGGGGCCACTGACCAACAGTAAGACAGGGAGGAGAAGCCACTGGTTTATGCAGTTTCTTTGCTGGTGGTGGGGATTCTTGGTAGTCTCGCACAGCCATCATTTGACACGTTTCAAGTGGTGGCTGTGGTTTATGTGTTTGCCTGCATACAGGACAATGTGCCTCACCAAGCAAACCTAAATGTATGCATTTGAGGCTGCAAAGGAGGGAGAGGCGCTTTGGATCTATATGGCGGGTAAACTCAGGATTACAGCCTTCTCTTGTCATTGGTTTTTACGAGACTGTCTCTTGCCTTACTGGTTTGCAGCCCTGATGTTAACCACACACGTAACATAAACACCACTTTCTTGGTCACACAACCTTTTTAACCAGCAAGATGTCGTGGTGTTCAGTGTGATCACACTTTGATTAAGGACTTTCCTTCTACTCCAAATATATTTTGATCTGTCTGTGTGTCTCTGGAGAACATGGTACAATTTATCGGAATCATCGAAAGTCCGCCCTTTAAGGACTTGGATTGGTTAGCCTGCATTTTTTCTGATTTGGAAACTGTTTTCTCCAACGCAACTATTGAAATACGAAATAATTCTTCAAACTTTTTCCATTGTGAAAATAATTACTATAGCAATAATTCAATATAGAAAATGGCCTGACAGGCTAAAACTATTGAGGACATCATGTCAAGTGAGGACAGGGTGAAAATCATGCAGAGGGAAATTATCATGTGTTCCCCAGAGGCGGGGCTCTTCACATGAACACTAGCAACACAGCTTTGTTGTTTTATTGTCACTCTGTCATACGGTACTGAGAATCCAGAACAACCCCCATTTTCGGAAACACATTTAATTATTTTAATCTGAGTTTGTGATTATAATCAGACACTGGTACTCATGTGTTTATACCCATTGGGAAAGGAAAATGCACACACTTCTAAGCACACATTAAGTTGAGGATTTAATTACTAAACATTTCATGATGTCAGGCATGACAAAGTTTTTTTTAAATGCAAATTCCAAATACAGGTATTCAAGACTTTTAGCTTTAGGTGTTCCAACATGTTTTTTATTGTTATATTATATATTTTTTATGTTTAGATATTTTTTCATTTCTTTTTTGATAAATGGTGGAGGTCCGGTGGAGGGGGGATTCTAATCTTTGTTTTTATCTCTGCACAGTCACGTTTGGAGCCTTCAAGAGAAGCCTCTCTCTCCTATACGAGGATTGTGTAAGAGCTCTTTGAGTCTATTAAAAAGGCTTGCATCTTGCAAGAGGGCGCCTTGAGCGTATAAAAAGGCTTTGGGTGCATGTGGTGAACTGAGGACACTGTCCTTAGGTTTAGGTCTCAGCCAGTCTGTTTAGAACACTATCATCTTGTTTGCGTGTGGTGGTGAATGAACGCCACATGAAACCTGCCAGTTTGGGACATTTTATAAATTGCAGCTGAACACAGCTGACTTGCAGTCTCTGTTCATGCATGTTGTTTTCTTTTGTTTAATGCCTAACAATTTTTCTTGCTTTACATTTCAAAACTGAAATAGAAAACAGTTCAAAACAGGTCATCCTAATTTGGATCAGAGATTATAATCTTTCAAAGACCATGTGTAAAGTTGGTGATGTTGCTATGGCACTTAACACAGAGAATGATAGAATTACTCAATAATCCTCAAAGGTGATTAGTTTTACATCATGCACTAATGCTGAACTCACCACGATTCATTGTATTCCATTCCTTTACCTCTCACCCCCCACCTCTAACTGGTGCAGTTTCTCACGAAATACCTAATAAATAATTACAAAGGAGTACATTGAAACTCTTCTGTGACACATTAATAAGGCTATGTTTACACTAGGACGGATAATGGCCTTAAACGTCTAATTAGTTGGACTATACGGCATGTCGGCTACACTGGTATGCCTATTATGTGGATTAATTGTTGGACGGATAATGTAGGCGGGTAATATTACCTGCCGCATAATATAGGCGGGTAATATTACCTGCCGCATAATATGGACTGCCGTCTCCGTACAACAATCGGATGCGAAGGACATCATGCCGTCACCATTTTTAAGTGTGGCATGACGGCATTGTAAACAATGGAGGCATACATTCCTGCTCCTCTTTTCCACGCATTTTTTTTTTTTGAACGTTCAAACAACGTTGCAATAATGTGCTTCGATTCAGTGGCCATTTGTGATCCTCCCATCGCGGATGACGCAGAGATGAGCGTTTTTTACAGAGCTCGTCTCCGATCAGCCAGCTGTGGGGCTGGCCCCTCCCAACTCAATGCCGCCCGAACATGAGTGTATAAAAATGTGAAAAGGAACATTCAACCCCGAAAATTGACCTGCGCGGTACCGCCAGTCAAAGAGGCGCACGATCATTTTTTTTCCATGACTTTTCTGCCCGTCAAAACTGTCACCACTTTCAGGATCACCACTGTTATGCACAAGCACTCCTGGTTGCGACTTCCAGGAAATATATGCAGCGCCACACCTTATGCTTCTATTTGTTATTTTCCATGTGGTGAGAGTGTAACTGAGCATCGATTGAAACATCCCAAGTAACGATGTCAGGCTTTTGTTGTTTTCTAAAGATTTATTTCAATCACAACTCGGCAACTGCTCGTAAAAGCCGAGCGTGCTCTCCCTTCACTCTCGCTCCTGCGTGATGCGTTCAATTGCATTTAAGAAAAAAACAGTGATCACAAAATAGTGACAGTCTAGAAGGTGTAGTAATTTAGAAATTTGCCGTCAGTGAGTAATGAGTTTCCGGTTCAGAGGTAAACCGCGCGGGCGATGACGTAACATATCAGGCTGCTCCTTTCTATGCATGAGTAGTTTGCAGAAATGCAGGCGTCCCCTTGCAAAATCGGGGGGGCCTTAAGCGAAAGTGTGGACAGGTATAAAAATAGTCAGCAAAATACCCTGAAAAAAATTATCTGTCCTAGTGTAGACGTAGCCTAAAACTACTCCAGCATTTAAATTCTACACATTGAATGTTCATGTTTATGAAAAGAACAGAGTCGGGGGGAGGGGGTTCTAGCCTTCCTGTGTATATCTTACAGGTTTCTCTTGTGCTTGCATGGGGGTTTTCTACTGCTGCTCAGACTCACACCCATGTTCCAAAAATGTGCTTATTAAGGGCATTGAAGACTGATTGATGATTGATGTAGGGTTTCCACTTTTTTTGTGTTTTTTGATTGTACTCAAATTTAAGGGAGAGAGGAGAGATGTCTGGCACACAGTGTCCCACCCTTTTAACCAATGACTAATTCTTCACACACACCCGCAAACAGTCTGTTCACAAATACAGATGGGGGACATGGACACAAGCACACACACACACCATTGGGCAGATGGTTCACATACACAACTTAATTTACATTCACATGGACCAAGTAGCTACATTTCAGCCAGACAGCATGTTGAACAGATAACTTCTTTTGATGCCATCACCACAAAGTCACAGGGGAGACGTTTATTGAAGACTTTTCATTCCCTCCACAATTATCTCTAAAATTCAACTGCTGGTGTGTAAACTGAGCCCCTTGTTTTTTCTCTGAAGGGGCTTCCTAGTTGTGAGTCAAAGACAAATGCTGGGAGTCATTAAATGACACATTTGTATGAGGAGAGTCCTGCTAGACAAAACTAAAGATGGAAATAGGAAAAGCTTCAGACACACACTCATTCACTCAAGTGTATGATAGCGGCCTGATGGGAAACCTGTTATTTGGCAAACTGCATTGGGGGTGTTTACCCAACAATTAAGACAGTGAGTAACAGTCTGCTGCCATGACAGACCGTTTCTATTACAGTCTGCAAAGAAGGCAGATCTGATGGAGGGTGCACGTTATTCAACATTTGTAAGTGTTTATGGCACCGTGTCACTCGTGCCTCGCTGCAGGACTCCCACTGCTTAACACCAACGCATGACCTTATTCCAGACAGGAGTTGTTTTTGGCTTGTAAAGCTTATATGGTCAATTTGGAAACTTTGACAGCCAAAGATGGAAACCACACCGTGCTGTCTGCTAGTAATAGAAGGAAAGCTTTCTTTTTAAAGTAACCACAAGACCCAAAATAGATATTTCAAGCCTCAAGCTTATGTGGAAAGGTGGACGAGGGCAAGAGAGAACCATTTTAATTCCATTGTATTTACTGTTCTCATCCACTTAAAGATGCACTTATTCCCTCAGGATGCCCTACATTCGATGCCTGTATCTCAGGGCAACTTTGCAGAGCAGACAGATTATCCCAATATCCAGGTGAAGGGTGGACCAAACCGGTTTTCTGTTGTTGGTCTCAGGCATCTTAGCACTTTTTGATATTGACAGCATCTTCCTGTGCAAATGCATGCAACTGTTTTGCAGTCTTGTGCTTAGTGGTGAATACACACAAAATATACAGTATTACAATGTTTGCAATGATAATTGACTTTTGGGCTCTATTTTGGTAGACAGAACATTTGCATTCTAGTGTAAAAATCAGCTAATTTTGATTTTCATGTAGGCGTAAGTCTCGCTGCACCTTTTGGGAATATGGTAGACTGCTCTGCAAAGCTGGGAATTCTGGCAGCCTGAGGGTGTGTGCTTAAAGAGTCGCCTATTGGAATGACTATTTGTTGAGTGAGAGTCAGCCACCCTTACTTTGCCCACTTACATTACACAACTTACACTATGTAACAGGTCGTAACGTACATCTTAGAAAAACAACAAAGTGTTCAGTCTTGATTCTTCGATGCACAATGAACACCCATGAGAGGACCTCTTAGGTATTCAAAAAAATGTTATGAAAGTGTATTAATGATTCCATATATTCTATACTTTTCAACAGTTATAAAATACAGCTCTTAGTATGATGTGGCTAAATTACAAACTACAACAGGCCAATGATAAACATGATGGTAAAGTAAGGGCATAATATCGCACACTTGACCTTTTTTCCAGGCAGCATGGGCTCAGCTCCTACTCAGTGAGGCTCAGTGATGGGCTGAATGTGAGTGTGAATGGTTGTCTGTCGCCCCTGTAAATGACTAGCAGTCAATTCAATGTGTAAGTGTGTCTTTTGCCATAGGTCAGCTGGGATAGCCTTCAGCTTACTGTGGTTATGACCAAAATAAGTGTTGACGGTGGATGGTTGGATGGATGGTTGAACGGACGGACCGATGGATGGTGTCATGTAATCATCTATGCTAGTTTTATTAGATCCTTTGTTTAAAATATAATTAAGTAAGACTCTAGGCAATTATGCCATGCCTGGTGTAAAGAAGATGTAAGGTTCCCAACAGCATTCTGCATGACATTGCTGTTGTATTGAGCTCACGCAAAAGCTTCACAGATCAGAAAATGAATTTGTAATGGGGGGAGGCGCACTTCCTTCCTCTGTTTCTTTTTCTCCACCAGCCTGTCGCTGCCTAGTTTGTGTGTTGTTCAGCCTCGGTCAGGCGTGTTTGGAGGGTCTCTGTCGCATCCTGTTGCTAAATCCACTTCCCCCTGAAATGCCTCCTTCTTCCCTCATCCCTGTGCATCCATATGTGTGCGCACAAGCAAAAGTGCTGTGAGTGCAAGTGCACCAATAAGGCTCAGACTCTTCATCTTTTCCCACACAACTTTCAACTATCTTGTCAGCAAATACAAAGTACTTGATGACTAATAACATAAGCGCTAGTATAAATACAATCTTCCAATCTGCTCCATCGGTGGTTTCGATGCTCGCACACTCCGGATGTAAACAAACCCCATATTTCAAGATAATCATTCTCGTCCATAGCGTCTTTTTTCGGTGACACACATGCACACCTTTGTATTGCCGGATGTGGGTCAAATCATGTGCATGTATCAAATGTAGACCTCCGAAGCAGGTCAGATCAACCGTTATGCACTGGCCCAGATATCTTAACCTATATTTGCTCCATTGTGTCACGGTTGGGGAAAATGGAGAGAAGTGTCAGAGGGGGAAAAAATGGAATGTCACAAAAGCTTTTGTCTCCCTCTTTTCAGACCCAAAGGTGTCACAGCCAAAACGGGCCATGCAAGAATATTGAATGTCAGGATGGATGGGAGTCTGTGACTTTCCATTTGAAATTGAACCATGTTTCATCAGCCTAACAGCCATAACATTTTTGCAGCCTTGTTTTCATTTGTTTCAGTCAACATTTTAAAGTAGGATTGTTACATTGACGTGGCATACAAAGGCAATGTATATACTGTACAAGTACTTTATACGAAAATGCTCACTTTCCACTATTCTTAGTTTTTCAAATTGATCATCCCACATTTATGGCTTACAAGTTTCCTTAACACGAGTGTAGTACCTGTGATGGTGATGATGGCAGAGACAGACAGTGGTGTAGAGAGAAGAACAGTATGGTGATTGCTGCTGTTATTGTAGAGGTGTTCCTGCTGTTGATACAAATGTTTGTGTACCCATTTTTCTCTCATACCTCCTCAATTTATTCAACCACAACTCCCAAGCCCCCAATCGACTCTTTATCTGCAAATAGGTCAATGATAATATCGTTAGCCTAATAGGATAATTGTCTAAGTCATATTTTAACGTTTCTTGAAAAAAGGAAAAAGCTAATTCCTTCGCAAACACATTGATATTTTTTATGTCTGTTCTTGAACATTTCTGATCGGCTTAAGACACAGTTAGTAAGGCAGGATGATGCAGCAGTTGGATGAGGGTGACATTATGCAAAAAATACCAATTTTGCAAAAAAAAAAAAAAAAATAGAAGACTTGGGCAGTCAGGATTTTAGGCTCATGTTGTGTAACATGAAATAAACATTGTAATTACTGTATTTTCCGCACTATAAGGCACACCTAAAAGCCTTCAAATTTCTCAAAAGCTGACAGTGTGTTTCATAATCCAATGCGCCTTATATATGAATCAATATTAGTTAATCATGGCATGACATTCCCTATAGCACAGCTTCATCTATTGGATGCATAACGCAACCCCAACCACTACTACTACTGCGCCTTATAATGCAGTGCACCCTACAGTGGGGAGAACAAGTATTTGATACACAGACGATTTTGCTGGTTTTCCCACTTGCAAGCCATGTAGAGGTCTGTAATTTGTATCATAAGTTCTCTTCAACTGTGAGGGATGGAATCTAATACAAAAATCCAGAAAATCACATTGTATAATTTTAAAATAATACATTTGTATTTAACTGCATGAAATAAGTATTTGATACATTACCAACTAGCAAATATTTCGGCTCTTAGTTCTTTTATTGAGAACCCCTCCCGTTCTCCACTCATTACCGGAAGTAACTGCACCTGTTTGAACTTGTTACCTGTATAAAAGACACCTGTTCACATGCTCAAACAAATAAACTCCAACCTCTTCACAATGGCCAAGACCAAAGAGCTGTGTAAGGACATCAGGGATAAAATAATAGACCTGCACAAGGCTGGGATGGGCTACAGGAAAATAAGCAAGCAGCATGATGAGAAGGTAACAACTGTTGGAGCGATTATTAGAAAATGGAAGAAGTTCAAGTTGACGGTCAATCTGTCTCGTTCTGGGGCTCCATGCAAGATCTCACCTCGTGGGGCATCACTGATCATGAGGAAGCTAAGGGATCAGCCCAGAACTACAGGGCAGGACCTGGTCAATGACCTGAAGAGAGCTGGAACGACATTCTCGAAGAAAACCATCGGAAACACATTACGCCGTCATGGGTTAAAATCCTACAGCGCACTCAAGGTCCCGCTGCTGAAGCCAGTGCATGTCCAGACACGTCTGAAGTTTGCCACTGACCATCTGGATTATCCAGAGGAGCAATGAGAGAAGGTCATGTGGTCGGATGAGACCAAAATGGAACTTTTTGGTCTAAACTCGGCTCGTCGTGTTTGGAGGAAAAAGAAGGATGAGTACAACCCCAAGAACACCATCCCAACCGTGAAACATGGAGGAGGAAACATCATTTTTTGGGGCTGCTTCTCTGCCAAGGGTACAGGACGACTGCACCGTATTGAGGGGAGGATGGATGGGGCTATGTATCGCCAGATCTTGGCTGACAACCTCCTTCCTTCAGCGAGAGCCCTGAAAATGGGTCGTGGCTGGGTCTTCCAGCATGACAACGACCCAAAGCACACAGCCAAGGCAACTAAAGAGTGGCTCCGTAAGAAGCATCTTAAGGTCCTGGAGTGGCCTACCCAGTCACCAGATCAGAACCCGATAGAAAATCTATCTAGGGAGCTGAAAGTCCGTGTTGCCAGGCAGCAGCCCCGAAACCTGAAGGCTCTGGAGAAGATCTGCATGGAGGAGTGGGCCAAAATCCCTGCTGCAGTGTGTGCAAACCTTGTCAAGGACTGCAGGAAACGTTTGGTATCTGTAATAGCAAACAAAGGTTTCTGTACCAAATATTAAGTTCGATTTTTGTGATGTATCAAATACTTATTTCATGCAATTAAATGCAAATTTATTATTTAAAAATCATACAACGTGATTTTCTGTTTTTTTTGTATTAGATTCCGTCCCTCACAGTTGAAGAGAACTTATGATACAAATTACAGACCTCTACATGCTTTGCAAGTGGGAAAACCAGCAAAATCGGCAGTGTATCAAATACTTGTTCTCCCCACTGTATAAAAGAAAACTGTCTTAAATAGGCCATTCATTGAAGGTGCGCCTTATATTCTGATCCGCCTTATAGTGCGGAAAATACGGTAATTATTATTGTAAAATGAGTTTGCACTATTGAATATTTATTCTTAAAACAAAAAAGACATCCAACATATTTTTTTTCTTTCTTCCAGCACAGTCTTGCATTTAAGTCTGTTGCATGTAATAGCTCCATTCTCGTTTAAGTACCATAAAAGAGTGCAGCATGGTTGTTTTGGGGAAGCTCCTGCTGCAAGCCGTCTTTGATGCGTACATTTACAAAGCCTTGGCAGAGTAGAACAGTAGGAGTCCCATGACTGCCCTATAATATAGAGAATTTGTAATTAGAGAGAATAGGAACCTTTTGAGATGTGGAATTGTCTCTTGAAGAATTTTAAAGACAAGTGCCTGCAGACCCGCCGAGTATTTGAGGTAACGTTTGGTGAAGTGATGAATTGCATTTTACCCAGCTGGTCAGCATTTGGACGGTGTAGTGAGAATGCAGAGGAAACGGTTGATAAAATACACAATTCAGCGTAAAACCTTGTATCACTGCATTCCAGGAAATCCACGCTTGACAGTAAAAATGGTATCATAGCTTCCTGTTACGGCCCATAATACTCAAGAAATGATGATAACTGCTGCAACTGCAGTCTTCCATTAATCCCTTGTGTTGTAAGACTCTGACTCAATTATTCCTTTTCATAAAGCTCTCCCTTCAGACTAACTGCTACATCGCTCAGCATTCTGATGAATAATCAATATAGTGTTAGACCCGGTGACAATTAAATAGAAGCACATGAAAACTGCGTGATGATCCTTTAGGACTATCCCGACATTTGCAAGAGACTTTTTCACACATCTGAAAATAAATGCAATTTAAAACATTTTTTAAGTGCATGTCATTCAAGCTCAAAGTCTGTACATGTGCCAAACAAACCAACAGTTGCTTGATGCACATGTGCAGTATGGAAAGACGAAGTAAGGCAGGAAAAAGTGAGATGTATAAGTCTGGAACTTGTAAGATTTTCTAAATTAGTCAAGTTCCTCTTTTGGAACTCTGTGGTTAAAGTTAACAAGGTCACAATGAGAGAAGTAACCGAGGGTTGCATATTGTATGAGTGATACGAAATCACTAGTGAGCTGGAGTACACCTTGGGTTGGTCGCAAGCCAAACGAGGGACACAAAAGAACAAATGACCATTTACTTTCACATTCACACATGTGGAAAATTTAGGGTCATCAATACCTGTCATGGCTTGAGAATTTGACAGGAAAGGTGAGGGAAAACTCATGCAAGCAAAATGCAAACCATGCGGATTTAAATCCAGTCCCTTAAACTGTAAAGCAACCAAAAAAATTACCAGTACTTTATTATATGAATTAAACTGAAATATACGTATACTGTATATACGTATATTTCCAATTAGGAGTACAGCTTTCAACACACAGGTGGTACAGATCCTCTGGTATTCTCGGACTCATTGCTTGCTCTGTATTTTGTAGGTGTTGATGCTTTACGGGCTCAGCAGTCAACTAGTCTCAGTGTGAAATTATATCTTTGAAGGACTGTAACACTCTTACTACTTTGCTTCCTCATTTCCAACTAAGTTGGTAAATTTCGAGGAAACAAGGTAGAATGTTTGTTAGAATCCTGGAGGGCTAAGCTTTTTTGACATGTGCAAGTTTTGTTCCTCCCCCAAATGACATGGTCTGAATTCCTGGACTGACAGTGATAGTGCACATGGGTGGGGTTAGAACTTGTGTGGCAATAGACAGTCATAACTTCAAACAGGTACCCCAGTAACTACCTACTTGCGACGACTACCTGATTTTGACTATACGTGCATGAAACTTTAATTTCCGTGACTTGTGACATCGCTGTGGTGGCACGATAGAACGAGAGAGAGAGAGAGAGAGAGAGAGAGAGAGAGAGAGAGAGAGAGAGAGAGAGAGAGAGAGAGAATGAAACAAAACCAAAGAATTACAGTGCATCTAATGCATTTTAATGTTGTCATTTTTTAAAATTATTTTGTCGAATTTGACTTTGCACCTACAAATCAGAAATTATATGCAGTTTACAGCTCACGTGTTGTGAGGCGCTAAAATTACTCAGTAATTAAAAGGGAAAAGATGTTGCTGTAAGGAAGCGACATAGCTGAATTTCAAGGTGTAGAAACACAAGTTTAAGTTTTAAAACTATTTAAAACGGTTCCTTCCAAAACCGCCAAATTTAATCAAAAGTAACACACATTTTATCAACCTGCCCAATGCATTTCGCTCCCACCCAAGTCTTTGAAAGTAGTCAAAATGGGTGGGAAACCACCCAATATGGCAACACTTTTTTTTGACCAGCTAGATTGGAAGTGACGCAGGTTTCTGTCGCAATCGGGTAACACTATAATTCCAGTAGTGATAAATTAAGACTTGAAAATACATTATCCGTCAACTGCTCAGGCATTTGGGTTGAAGAATAATGTTTTTATGTGTCCGAATTCATCACGTAAACAATTATTGTCAGTTCCGGAAACATACAGCTACCTGATTGGTCCTGTGCGTGCGCAAAACTGCGTTAGCTCCTCTCAAACTGCAATGGATTTTATTCACAATCGATTCAGACAAGTGGCACCAGAAGTGGGGTGCTGAGGGTGCTGCAGCACCCCCTGGCGTTGAGGAGATAAAAAAGTGTTATGGTAGATTTCTTTGTTGTTAAAAATAAATTTTAAAAAATATATTGAAACAGTAGCATATTTAACTTTTTTACATACCGGGCCATTATGCCTTGGTGCCGGCGCAACCACTGTCTTTTACGGGATTTGACAAGCCTTGTCAACATGCGGTTTTTCTGGGAAGAGGTTTGGATCCAAAAATTTCTAAAGGTAATTTCAGAGGCATTGGTTCACAAAGTGGAAATGGCTGGATTATGTTACCAAGAGAGATAGCGTTCTGTTGCAAGCCATAGAAAAGGGTTTGACTTTGAAACATAATGATAGTAAGAACAGTCCCTTCATAAGTGGAGGCTTTTGTCTATGATGCTGTCTTTGTAGTAGCCTAGTAGTAGTGCGTAAATTATCCAGCGTGTGTACTTCCATTGTGCATGCCTTGTACGGAGAAAATGCGCAAACGTGACAGGTATGGACCCAAACTGCTATTTTTGGAGGGGAAAAAAACAAAAAAAGATCCTAAGCACCCCCTGTTCAGACATAGAAATTGATTGTTTTTTAAACAATTCGGAATGTGTGTCGTAATTTTTTTTTAATAACTACTGCACCATCGCAACTTAAGAGGAAGTGACGCATTACACACATTTGCAGGATCAATCAGGAAGCTGGCTGGCTGCTACATTATACATAAAAGTTTATCGCATTAAATAATGTTTTGAAGTTTTGTTTTTATGTATGCATGTGCATTGTGTGGATAAGGTGTTCCTAACATGCCTGTCGCAATCAGGTAGTGACACCCCCTCCCACACATAAACTGTGGAAAGGAGATAAACAGCAGTGAGATAGTTTTAGTTTCTAGATCGCAACAGATTGCATGTAGGCAACATACAGCTGCACCTTCACTGATGACTCACACATAGCAAGGGGATAACCCACTACAGTGGGTATTCCCCAGTGTTGTCACAGATTACTTGAACAAGTAATTTAATTACTGATTACGCCTCAAAAAAGTAATCTAGTTACTTTACTGATTACTTCATTATCAAAGTAACTAAGTTACTTTAAAAGTAATCTGTTAGTTACTTTTTACCCATTTTTCTCCCTTTGCCGCCTCAACATAAGAATGACAACAGAAAAATGTCATCACATGTAACTGACTTTCCGATGATTGAATTTAAAGGGAAATATCAGAATTTCGCGCTAGCTTAGCCACTCCGGAGCCTTTAAACTAACAAATATCTGACAAACTGCTTGGAATTTGTTGAAATCAACTCCACCGACCAATTAAACCCCGCTAACTCTAAGATTAAGCATAATGTCAAAACTTCTGAATTTCGGGTTATGGTTAACAGCATATCAGTGCCAATGTAAAACTATGTAAACTGACTGCACAAAATTGCAATGGTGGTGGCGGGCGCAGATGCGCATCCACATACCAGAAGTACTCCTCTCAACACACACGCGGTCAATTTGGCCACAAAACGTGGCGGCACTTTACACTCAATCGGACTTACAACACATCCCAGAGATACTAAACGAACACATCACCTCACGGAATAAATGTGCAACACGCATATGATGTAAACAAAGCATGCCAACTTGGAGCGATGACTCCCCGTCGTTGCTACGGCAAAGCTACGAAACGGCCGCGCATGGGGTTCAAACCTTTTGCTGATACCCTCCAGAATGAAGGAAAAATACTCACCTTCATTCATGGATATCCACAGATCAACATTCCCTCGCAACGTGTCAACACTCGGTTCCAATGTCCACCCGCCTGGCCCACGCCTTCAGTCCCACAACACATGTGACACGAGACCAAAACAGGAAATAGCTAAGAGGTTGTAATGGAAAACATGTACCGGGAACCTTTTATTTTAGCATTTTCTATTCAAAATGCTCTTCGTACATGACAACAATAATCTTCATTTTACATACGTTATGAGGCAGTGAAAAAATAGTAACGCAGAGACACTAAACTAACTTTAATCAGATTACTAGTGTAGAAAAATGAACGCGTTAGATTACTCGTTACTGAAAAAAGTAATCAGATTACAGTAACGCGTTACTAACTAACGCGTTACTGACAACACTGGTAATCCCCAAGGATTAAAAAAAACAACAAAAAAAAACAAGGATTATTGGACCTTTTAGTTTTCAAATATGTTCACTTGTCATTGTGCCGTCTACCTGCGGGGATTTGGATTATAATAAACGGGTACTTTTATTTCCAATACAAAAACTCTCAACACACACTGTAGGTGATATACTGTATATGATGCTGTCTTTGTAGTAGCCTAGTAGTAGTACGTAAACTATCCAGCATGCGTGTGTACTTCCATTGTGCATGCCTTGTACGGAGAAAATGCGCGAACGTGACAGGTATGGACCCAAACTGCTATTTTTGGAGGGGAAAAACTAAAAAAAGATCCTCAGCACCCCCTGCTCAGACATAGAAATTGATTGTTTTTCAAACAATTGAGAATGTGTGTCGTAATTTTTTTTTTTTTTTTTTAATAACTACTGCACCATCGCAACTTGAGAGGAAGTGATGCATTACACACATTTGCGGGATCAATCAGGAAGCTGGCTGGCTGCTACATTATACATAAAAGTTTATCACATTAAATAATGTTTTGAAGTTTTGTTTTTATGTATTCATGTGCATTGTGTGGATAAAGTGTTCCTAACGTGCCTGTCGCCATCAGGTAGTGACAACCCCTCCCCCACATAAACTGTGGAAAGGAGAGAAACAGCAGTGAGATAGTTTTAGTTTCTAGATTGCAACAGATTGCATGTAGGCAACATACAGCTGCACCTTCACTGATGACTCATACATAGCAAGGGGATCACCCACTACAGTGGGGCAAAACAGTAGATCCACCTGCACAGTGCAATCTAACACAAGCTACATAAAAAATTTTTTAAAAAACAGTCTGCTTTTTTGTTACATTATTATTTGTTTTTAGTTTAACTTGACCAAATTTTTACTGGTTGTAGTTTACAAAGTTTACAAATAAACATGAAAAAAAAATCTGTAGTTTCATGGGTATGACAATCTTGGCTGATTTTGTTTGGAAGGCAGGGTACACCCTGAACTGGCCGTCAGCCAAGCACATATGAACAAACAACTAACCATGCCCATGTTCTATGGGCTATTTAGTGTTATGTTAAACTGTCATGCATGTATTTGGAATGTGACAGGAAATCTGAGTACATGGAGAACTTCCACACAGGAAGGGGAAGAGCATGAAAACCCACACATAAAGGCCAGAACTCACAACCACTGAACTGTGCAGAATGTGCTGACACTGTAGAGCTAGGTCAAATATATACTTGAAAATGTCCTTTTAAAATTGTATTGATAATGTCAGTGCTTGGTGGAAAGGCCAAAAGACAGTGGTATGCTATATCTAGACAGCAAACAATACTTGAATCACCACCAGATTTTCCAATTTGGGGTTACTAGAATCTATCCCACCTGTTGAAAGGCAAAAAGCACACGTAAACTGGTGGCCTGTCACTCCAAAGGCACATATAGAGAAAGACTACCATTCACACCGTTCTCGGGAGGCAGACCAATTCAACACGGAAAGACCCCAGACGGGATTCCGGAACCTCTGACTGTGATGCAGACATGCTGACCACATGCTCCACCGCACCTGAACAGACCGTGTTGCATTATACTGTATGTTCCTTTTGAAATGCTCCACTCATAACTTACAACCCTTTAAACTTTCCAGGAGCTCTATGTGGAAAGCCGTGGGTGGGTTGCTTAAAAAAAAAAAAAAAAGTGGCCTGTGAGTAAAGGACCCCACGTTTGATTATTCTTCTAACTCCCTTCAGTTGCCAGCTTGATTTGGGATACTGCTTCTGTGTGTCATTACTGGCAAGCTCTTCAAAGGCCAGATATGCCTCAATGCATTGTGAAGGACTCTTAAAAAGAGTCATAGAAACATTAATTCTAAATGGTAGCCTAGTCAGACTTTCACAGCTATAAATTTATTCTGTTCATGTTTCTACAGCCTGCAAGTTTCTCTCATTGCTGAGCAGACACACTGTCATCTGCAACAGGTTTCCAGTTAAAGCTTGAAACAGACATCTCACAGCATGTTTTGTTCTTTTGTCCCTCTTTCAACAAAAAGCCTTTTAGTACCGGAGTTCAAAAACACCAGATGACTAGATTCCACCCACAGTTGGCTGCAAAACAACTCTGCACTCTTGCTCACAGCCACGTTACCGCACTGATGACATCACGGGACTCGCCTGGATAAAAATACAATACAGACTTTGTGATTTGCTCACAGCGTGTCACGGCAGTCCAAAAAAAGACCCGCAGCTCTAAAAATAGACCACAAACAATAGGTTAAGACTGGCGTTATTAAGGAGCTCAGGCCTTGCCGAGGCTACGGATCGCCAGGGGAGACACAGAGGCGTTGTTGTTGCTGACGTGCTACTTGTGGTCACAATGACTGTGCAGAAAATATCTCTGAGCCTTTTTGCTTGTACAGGGAACTCCAGCAATAGTGGAAATAACACACTCTCAAGCCTCACTTTGGTTAAATCGCACACCAGTTCTTGCTCTTTATAGACTGAAAAAGGGCAAACCCCTATCTGTCGTAATCTTTATATGATCTGAGTTATAGCTTTCAGAAAAAAAATCCCTTTCTTCTTCTTCAAAAGTGCAGGATCTGTTCCAGACTCTCCTTCCGCTTGGATTCTGTATCGTGCACCCAAACCTTTGTTTCCTGCTCAGTGTGATCCTGCACCTCCCACCCATGACCTTTACACAAACAGGAAGAGGTGCTAAATGAATATGTTTTAACAACCCCCCCCCCCCCCCCAGCATAATCCTGTTCAATCCCACATTTTTCCAACCCTCTCTACCCAACAATCCATTCCTTGATTAATGCCCTGAGAGGCACCAGCATATGGGTATCCAACCAGATAAGGTTGCACGCGTACACAAACACACACAAACTAGGATTAAAGGTGCAACTGTGGTGGCTTTATTACTCATTAAATACAAATCTGATGATGGGGTAGATGGTCTTTGCAGATGTGACATACAAATAGGGATTAGCGCACTCCAGATGTTCGTTCTTTTTCTGCAACAAAACAATGGCTCATTATAATGTCGACAGTGTTTGCATGCAAATTAAGCGTCGAACTTTAACTGAATTATAATTTACCACTAATTGATGGTATAATTGACAAAAATTATCTCTGTTTTCATTCATGCCAGCTGATTGGTGTAGAAATACAGATTGATCTCAATAACATCAGAGGCGAGAAAGATCTGATGTTAATTTTCTTTAAAGTGAGATGACAGGTAGAAGATGGGATAAACGATGAGGTTTTATGACTAGGGCTTCCATTTAACAAGAGAGGAGTTTTGAGTCATGATAGATTGTGTTAAAAAATGAAACTAAGACATTAAATCATATAAGTATTCTGGGTCTCAGGAGGTTAAAGTCTGGAAAGTATGGCAGTTTTTTATTTGCAGCATCTCTACAATGAGCCTTAAGGCCGTTTCACACTAGCGACAGCCCAGTGTGAAAGGGTGTATGTAGTTGCGCTGACATCAACAACGCATCCAATAGCATAGGGGCAGGCGTACTGATATGTATGCTATCCGGCTGTTTCAGCGGATGGATACACACATATAACAGCCGATGGAACCTTGGTGCACTTTTTTAAAGTTTAGCAAGCTCGGGGACACTCAAAAAATGGCTCTCACACCTCTCTTTGCTAAATAAATGATATTTCGACCAAGGATGTCCCGATCCAGGTTTTTGCACTTCCGATCCGATACCGATATTGTTTTGAAATTCCGATCCGATACCGATATTGGCCGATACCGATACCGGCCTATCTGAGCATTTGTTAAAGTTTAAAGTTATTTAGCCTCCTTACTTAGTTGTCAGACTCATGTTGAAAAGGGTTTTAGTACTCTTGATAACAACTAGCTATCTGAATTAGGTGAGTTTGAATAACACACAACGGTTGGTAACAAGAAACTGACCTGTTTAGTCAGTGACAAACACAAAACATTATAAATAACAAACAGAAATGGCATAGTCAGTCAGTAAAACGTGCAAATAATATTGTAAGCTGTCTTAAAAAAGCAAAACACACAAACAACCTCAGTGGAAAATCCCTCAAAACCCCCAAGCTATTAGATGCTTTTAATGTTTCGTGCATTAGTTACAATAATTGTATAAAAAGCCTCTCAGGTTTAAATAAACGACTATTTCAGTATCAAGTTAACATTTTAAAAACGTAAATAAAATACTCAAGTTCCCATTCTGTATCAGCAGCTTCAAACTACATTCAATTCATTTAATTTTGCGAATCATCTGTTAAAGTTGTTAAAACTGCTCCCGTTATTCCATAATTTCCCTTCTGTCTAATTTCGACATGTGAAAGTTTTAAAACTGTTTTGAAGATAAATTCAAGTCAAGATTTTGCCGATTTAGGAGTATTTTAGATAAAAGTTAATTAGGTTCGCTTGGAAGGTTCACAACAGCCTAGGGAAGTCTCCTGCTTTAAGATGGCGGCTGTTTACTAACGCATCTAGTCGTCAGGTCTGTGTTTTTGCATCTAGTTCTATATACATATGATATCTATTATCTACAGTAAAACGATGTTGACGTAGTTTGTAGCGGCTTTCAGGAGCAATCAGGTATTCTTGTGTTTTTTATCCAGCGGCATGAGTTGAGCTAAAGCCGTGAGTCGAGCATTGGCATTACCCGGGTCGATGACAAGCATGCTCTCATTATACTCTCGGGACGCGCGATCCGTTTCTCTTCCCGAAGACCGCGCTGTGTATTAGTTCCGCTTTACTTGACATATTTCAATAATCGGAATTTGGATGTTTGTGAATCGTTCTCGAAGCTTCCACGGCCGAATCGCTCAAGGATGTAATGACGGATGGGCATGTTGTACCGTGGTTCTAAGTGTTGGATGGTGCGTCTTTACTCACGAGAGATAATGGCTCGTCATCCAGAATGAATTCTTCGGCCATGACTCTTGTTATTCCCTGGGCTTTGGGACTGTCGAGTGCCAGTTTGTTACGCATAGCAAACGTTTCTGCCAGTGTTAGTTGCGTAGGACCTTTCTTTTTGTCTTCGGTTTTCTTAACGTACTCCTCATATTGTTTGTGGTGGTATTTCGCTAAATGCTTGATTAGGTTGGTTGTATTAAAACTTCTTACAGCTTTACCACCACGCTTGACTTTATTGTGGCATATGTTGCACTCTGCCTCTTCGTCTTTGTCGTCCTTTAAGGTGAAATGATCCCACACAGCTGACATTTATACCGATAAAGTCTCTCGGTAAATTGGGAGACGGTAATGTAGTGTGCTGAAGGTGTGCCGTAAAATGCGGACCGGATTTTAGGGAAACCGAAGCAAAAACTGGAATGGATTATGTAACTCGGTGTCTGGAAAACCCGGACCGGACTTCAAAAAAACTGGAGCGGAAGTCTGGATCGGAATTTTTCCGTGTCAGCCGATCCGATACCGATGCGCATTTTTTTTGCCCATATCGGCGTCCGATCCGATCCAAATATCGGATCGGGACATCTCTAATCTCGACATGAGCGCTGGAAGTCACCCACAGGAGGGGGTGCTGAGGATCTTATTTTGTTTTTCCCATCCAAAAACAGCCGTTTCAGTCCATGTTTGTAATGCTTGCGCTTTTTCTCCATACAAAGCGTGGACAATGGCAGTAGACGCTTGCTGGATAGTTTACGCAGTACTACTAGGCTACTAAAAAGACAGTATTCTATTTCACCTACAGTGTGTGTTGGCGTTTTTGTATTGGAAATAAAAGCACTCGTGTATTACAACGCAAATACCCGCTGCTAGACAGCTCAATGACGCATAAACACATTCGAAAACTAAAAGGTTTAATAAGCCTCGGTTTAACACCCACTTTTCACAACACTCAAATAGCGCTTTGCACGGCGCCAGCTCAACAGCAACAACAAACAATAATATGGCGACAATGCAAGCTATTTGAAGCTCTCCTTAGTCTAAATCTGCAGCTATCTTTTCCTCGCTGGGCACTATTATTAACTGTTATAATCATCTTCATTTTTGACCTCAAATTGAATTTTACAAAATTTTGTTTTTTTTGTAAAAAAAAAATAAATCGCTAATTCGTTTTTGCATCATATTAACCCCTCTTCTGTCAATAGTTAACTTTTCCGTTCCAATAGTGACTTATTCGATGTGACCTGGTAGCAAGCGAGGTGCCAGGTGATGACCATATTATCAAGAAAAAAAAATCTTTTTCAACACATATATTTAAACCCCAAATTTAAATATATAAAATATAATAGGAAAAGACGCTATTTACTTGTGCAAAAATGAAAAATACATGTATTGGTGCTTACGACTATAGTAAATATGCTTGCTGGAGTGCACCCGCTTTTCACTTCCTGACAGCATCTACGTCTGCCTACATGGCTCCTCCTGTTTTGCGCTTGCTATGGGACAGTTTTTCACACTGGGCTGCCGCTAACGTGAAACAGCCTTTACTCCAAAATATTTCTCTGGCAGCCTTTGTCAGTTCATTATATGCGGTAGACTAGACATTAGCACTAACACAGTGCAGCCACATCAGAAGCTTTCCTCATGTCTCTCTTTTTATCTTAAATCACATTATGTGTTTCCTCTCCCAGATTTTATTTTCCTGTGTAAAATACCTTGCAGTTAGATATTGTCACTGCTGACCTGTGCCTCATAGCCATGCATGCCTGAGGCCAAAAGCATGTCTGCACTGCCAGCACGTAAGAGAGAGTGCATAAGTTCTCTTTAGCCACTTTGTAATGGAGAACCTTGACAGCCCTGCTGCAGTGAGGTATTTACAGCACGAATGAAAGAGCAGTATGTAACAACTATGACATCATTAACTGCTTCTCACATAAAGGCAAAGCAAAACACTTAACTGTATAACTCCTGTTCTTCTAATGTCCTGTCATTGGCAATACTGTACATTTTGAAACTGTAGCAAACAAGTGAAACAAAGACCATAGAGTCAAGCGTGTTTAGTCCATATTGTATTTACACAATATGGACAGAGGTATATAAAAAAATCTTAAGTCTTCTGACCCTTATCTGTGTATGTTACAAATCAGCAGAATTCTCCATGGCAAATCTCCTTCAAAGGCCCAGGGGGACTTCTTATTCCATTAAGTGAAACATATTTAAACATCATTTACAATGCAAAAATCAGGTCAGTGTGTCAGGCGTTGTCTATTTCATGTATCAAATACTCCGTCCACAGGAGCCACCCAGGTCCCTTTCGCTCTGAAAGAGATCCTTTCAGCTGGTGGGCTGGTGACATCTCACATCTTATTAACTTCTAGCCAACAGGTGAGAGTGCAGCTGCTAGAATATGCATACATCTGTCAGATGGGGCAACTGGCTTTAAAAACACACAGCTATAGATGTATGAGACTCAAGACAAACAGCATAATGTACATACAACCCTGGGGCTCTGTGAACATTTATATGACCTCTAAATTGATTAGGTCAGTTACACTATGGATTCCCATTTTAATATGAATGTAATCTGAAGGGTTTTTTTTCTCTTAAAAAAACAAAACAAAAAAGTATATCTCTCATATATATTGAAATATGTTGCTTGATATAGTATATAATATGCCATCCATCCATCCATCCATCCATTATCTTCCGCTTAGTCCGGGGTGGGGTCGTAGGGGCAGCAGCTTTAGCAGGGAAGCCCAGACTTCCCTCTCCCCAGCCACTTCAGCCAGCTCCTCCGGCGGGATTCCAAGGCGTTCCCAGGCCAGCCGAGCGACATAGTCTCTTCAGCGTGTCTTGGGTAGACCCCGGGGCCTCCCGCCGGTGGGACATGCCCGGAACACCTCTCCAGGGAGGCGTCCAGGAGGCATCCGAACCAGATGCCCGAGCCACCTCAACTGGCTCCTCTCAACGCAGAGGAGTAGCGGCTCGACACCAAGCCCCTCCCAGATGACCGAGCTTCTCACCCTATCTCTAAGGGAGAGCCCGGACACCCTGCGGAGGAAACTCATTTCAGCCCCTTGTATCCGGGATCTTGTTCTTTCGGTCACGACCCACAGCTCGCAACCATAGGTGAGGGTAGGAATGTAGATCGACCGTTAAATCGAGAGCTTCGCCTTTTTGGCTCAGCTCCTTCTTCACCACAACGGACCGGTGCAGAGTCCGCATCACTGCAGACGCTGCACCGATCCGCCTGTCAATCTCCCGCTCCCTCCTACCCTCACTCGTGAACAAGACCCCAAGATACTTGAACTCCTCCACTTGGGGCAGGATCTCATCCCCGACTCGGAGAGGGCATGCCATCCTTTTCCGGCTGAGGACCATGGTCTCGGATTTGGAGGTGCTGATCTTCATCCCAACCACTTCACACTCGGCTGCGAACCGCCCCAGTGAGAGTTGGAGGTCACGGCTTGATGAAGCCAACAGCACCACATCATCTGCAAAAAGCAGAGATGCAATGTTGAGGCCACCAAACCGGACACCCTCAACGCTTCGGTTGCGCCTAGAAATTCTGTCCATAAATATTATGAACAGAATCGGTGACAAAGGGCAGCCTTGGCGGAGTCCAATCCTCACTGGGAACGAATTCGACTTACTGCCGGGAATGCGGACCAGACTCTCACACCGGTCGTACAGGGACTGAACAGCCCTTACCAAGGGGCTCGGTACCCCGTACTCCCGGAGCACCCTCCACAGGATCCCCCTAGGCACACGGTCGAACGCCTTCTCCAAATCCACAAAACACATGTAGACTGGTTGGGCGAACTTCCATGTACCCTCGAGGACCCTGCCGAGGGTGTAGAGCTGGTCCCCTGTTCCACGGCCGGGACGAAAACCACACTGCTCCTCCTGAATCCGAGATTCGACTTCCCGACAGACCCTCCTCTCCAGCACCCCTGAGTAAACTTTACCAAGGAGGCTGAGGAGTGTGATCCCTCTATAATTGGAACACACCCTCAGGTCCCCCTTTTTAAAAAGGGGGACCACCACCCCGGTCTGCCAATCCAGAGGCACTGTCCCCGATGTCCACGCGATGTTGTAGAGGCGTGTCAGCCATGACAGCCCTACAACATCCAGAGCCTTTAGGAACTCCGGGCGGCTCTCATCTACCCCCGGGGCCTTGCCACCGAGGAGCTTACCAACCGCCTCAGTGACTTCAACCCCAGAGATCGAAGAGCCCACCTCAGAGTCCCCAGACTCTGCTTCCTCAAAGGAAGGCGTGTCGGTGGAATTGAGGAGGACTTCGAAGTATTCTCCCCACCGACTCACGACGTCCCAAGGCGAGGTCAGCAGTACACCATCTTCACTATACACAGTGTTAATAGTGCACTGCTTTCCTCTCATCAGACGCCGGATGGTGGACCAGAATTTCCTCGAAGCCGTCCGGAAGTCGCTTTCCATGGCCTCACCGAACTCCTCCCATGTCCGAGTTTTTGCCTCGGCGACCGCCGAAGCCGCAGTCCGCTTGGCCAGCCGGTACCTGTCAGCTGCCTCCGGAGTCCCACAGGCCAAAAAGGCCCGATAGGCCTCCTTCTTCAGCTTGACGGCATCCCTTACCGCTGGTGTCCACCACCTTACGGCCACAGCTCCGATCGGCCGCCTCAACAATGGAGGTGCGGAACATGGCCCACTCGGACTCAATGTCCCCCACCTCCCCCGGGACAAGGGAGAAGTTCTGCCGGAGGTGGGTGTTGAAACTCTTTCTGACAGGGGATTCTGCTAGACGTTCCCAGCAGACCCTCACAATATGTTTGAGCCTGCCAGGTCTGGCGGGCAACTTCCCCCGCCATCGAAGCCAACACACCACCATGTGGTGATCAGTTGACAGCTCCGCCCCTCTCTTCACCCGAGTGTCCAAAACATGTGGCCGCAAGTCCGATGACACGATTACAAAGTCGATCATTGAACTGCGGCCTATGGTGTCTTGGTGCCAAGTGCACATATGGACACACCTATGTTTGAACATGGTGTTCGTTATGGACAAACCGTGACGAGCACAGAAGTCCAATAACAGAACACCACTCGGGTTCTGATCGGGGGGGCCGTTCCTCCCAATCACGCCCCTCCAGGTCTCACTGTCATTGCCCATGTGAGCGTTGAAGTCCCCCAGTAGAACGAGGGAGTCCCCAGAGGGGGCGCTCTCTAGCACACCCTCCAAGGATTCCAAAAAGGGTGGGTATTCTGAGCTGCTGTTCGGTGCATAAGCGCAAACGACAGTCAGAACCCGTCCCCCCACCCGAAGGCGGAGGGAGGCTACCCTCTCGTCTACCGGGGTAAACCCCAACGTACAGGCACCAAGCCGGGGGGTAATAAGTATGCCCACACCTGCTCGGCGCCTCTCACCGTGGGCAACTCCAGAGTGGAAGAGAGTCCAACCCCTCTCGAGAGGATTGGTACCAGAACCCAAGCTGTGTGTGGAGGAGAGTCCGACTATATATAGTCGGAACTTCTCTGCCTCACCCACCAGCTCAGGCTCCTTCCCTGCCAGAGAGGTGACATTCCATGTCCCAAGAGTTAGCTTCTGCAGCTGGGGATTGGACCGCCAAGGCCCCCGACTTTGGCTGTTGCCCAACTCTCTACGCACCCGACCCCTTTGGCCCCTCCCACAGGTGGTGAGCCCATGGGAAGGGGAACCCATGTTGCCTTTTCGGGCTGTGCCCGGCCGGGCCCCATGGGGACAGGCCCGGCCACCAGACGCTTGCCTTCCAGCCCCACCTCCAGGCCTGGCTCCAGAGGGGGGCCCCGGTAACCCGCATCTGGGCAAGGGAAACTGGAGTTCATTTATTTTTCTCATCATAAGGGGTCAGTTTGAGCCATGCTTAGTCTGGCCCCTCACCTAGGACCTGTTTGCCATGGGTGACCCTGCCAGGCGCTTAAAGCCCCAGACAACATAGCTCCTAGGATCATTGGGACACGCAAACTTTCCACCACAATAAGGTGTTGACTCACGGAGGAGGTATAAAATATAGTATATAGTAGTATATAATACTTTTTATATCTATGTCTACCATATCAAGCATATCATGCGGGCGTAGTTTGTAGGCTATCGGCTACAGTCAGGTATTATTGGAGCCACCTAGCATCGTGTTTGCTCGGCGTCACAACTTTTTTGCGTCCTCCCCACTCCTGCTCTGCTCTGTCGTCTCGGTGAGTCCGTCTCCCTCAGACTTTTCTCGCGTCATTCAACCAATAACTCAGTAACGCATAGTAACGCACGCCTTTCCATTCTCAGTAACGGTAACGACGTTGCCAAGATGAGAAAAGTATTTAATTAGATTACTCACTACTGAAAAAAATAACGCTGTTATATTGTAACGCCGTTATTAACAACACTGTTTATGAAACAAGGAAAATATAGCATTTAGTATCAAATGTAGTAGTTTCAAACTTATTCATGCGCAGTGAGTATGATGCCATAGGATTTGGCGTTTTGTTCCAGTATTGTCACTATGATTCTGAAGTTTACACGGAACTCAGTGACAGTATGAAATAGTCCAGGCTGCAAATAATAAAATGTTTGACTTTCTTGTCATTCTTTGTGTCCTTGTAAATTCTGGTACCTGACACACCTGACGCTACTTCTCTTTTCTCCCGTCTGTTTCCTCTTGTGCCGTGGCCCAGCTGATAAATGAGATTTAACTGTTCCACTTCCTCCTTAAACTTGACTAATGGCATCCTATCAGGGCCTCAGTACAGCCACAGCTAGGCACGTGGGTCATGGGGTCAGAATGAGTGAGATAAACACCTGCTAGAGCAGTTTGGAGGCCCTGCATGAATCTATGTTTTGCAAGTTGAGGGTTAAAACTCATTTAGCGGGGGGTTGGCTGCTCACGCTCACGTGTAAAGTTGTTGACATTTGGGAGTTAGTTTCAAAGAAATTCTGTGAAGGTCACCTTTGTCCTAGAGCTGTAGGACAAGCCAGCAGATGTTTGCGGTAGGAGCCTGAAATCCATCACGAGAAAGACCTTTGACAAACGATGTTGTGAGCTATGACAACTACAACAACACTTGGACGAACACAAATTTAAGAAAGTGTGTCTCTCATAACAGCCCTCAAGTGTGGTAGTAATGTTTTATCCAAAAAAAAAAAAAAAAAAAATGGACCACAATCATAGTTTTTTGTTTTACTGAATTACCAAGATGTCTAATTGGATTAAAGTAAACCACAGATAGAAAGACTTAGTTCTTAAAAGATAAACATTATTATGAGTTAAAACAATTTGATATTAAAACCCCCCTTGATGTTTTCGTTTTAATAGAATTTGTAAAATTAGTTTAACTAGTAGGTCTCCATTGATGTTGACATCGCAGGGCGGTGACGTCACTGGGTTACACTGCTGTGCTTCCAGAGTATGACTGTTCAACCCTTTCACTTTGAACCCGAGAGGAACATTAATGAGCATGACAGCACTGTCAATATTTCACAAAACGATCAGCAAAAGAAAAATGATCAGGAAAGACGGGATGAGATGAGGCAAGAGTAGGACAAAACCGGTGTTCTTCTAAAATGTGCTACAGAGGGCAAAACGTGCTACAAGAGACGAATTTGACACCCAAAGTACTACAGTGTGCTTTCAGCTTGTTTTGTTTAGATGCACATAACATACTAACGATGCCTTAAGAAAATACTTAAACGTAGTAATATCAAATAAGGTGGTTTAAATACGCTACGTGACTAGTGTGGTCAACAGATCAACAATCTACTTTAAACTACCACAAGAAAACACAATGATTAAAAGTATGAGAGGGAAACACATGCAAAAAGTATTTTGAGGCAGTATAAAGGTAATAAAAGACTCAATAAAACCACATATAGTATGTACTTGCCGTTTTCATCGATGTGCGCATGTGTTGAAAGTCTCGCCACTTAGGAAAGAATTGCAGAACACCGGTAGTGTTCCTCTGGTGACAGTGACAAAGTACCGTATTGGCCCGAATATAAGACGGCCGTGATTATAAGACGACCCCCTCTTTTTCAAGACTCAAGTTTGAAAAAAGACTTTTTGAACACCGCATTAATTTTTATACAGAAAATAATTACAGTGCATCCGAAACAAATGATTATAACAATATATTTGAGAGAAAAAGCATGTTATTTTGCCTCATTCAAATCTTAATATCTGAACATTTAAATATGTAAACTATAGTGCAATCACATTCGTAAATAAATGGCTTCTGGTTTTTAAAATTACAATAAACCAATCTATTGTGATAAAACAACAAAATTGCAACAACTGCATTAACCATCAGAGTGACGTCGAACTGTAACTGTAGTCTTGAAACAAATCTGAATAAGGAAAAACATTGCAATAAAAAATTGCAAACTGGTTAAACTTGAGAGAAGCTGAGATCTGTCATGACAGAACATCGCTTCAATGATATCTGCCGTCATCTAGCGTCGTGAATAGGGAGAGTAGCTGAGATCTGTCATGACGGAACACTGCTTCAATGATATCTGGCGCCATCTAGCGTCGTGAATGGGTATAATGTCTAGACTGCGAATATTAGACAACCCCCTCTTTTTCAGTTTTATTTTAATGCAAAAAACACCGTCTTATATTCGGGCCAATACGGTACATCATCACCCCGAGTGTCCCTTGCACGCATAAAACATGGCACCCTCCGTAGGTCAAAACATGTACTAAATATTTTAGAATTTTAAATCAATAGCAATATTTTATGTTTTTCTAATAACATATTTTAGTGAAAGAGAACAATTGTTCCCTTTTAAAAATTCCATTTAAAAGATTGTTTCATCAATTTTTCCTTTAAAAAAAAAAAAAAAAATTATGTCAAGATGTTGCATTTTTTGTGCCCAAAATATACCAGTGTAAAAAGCATTGTACCATTCTATCCAATTGCAAAGAGGTAACTATAAAATGGGACCTTAATGGTTGTATTTTTTTGTGTGCTTGTCGCACCAAATTACTCTAAACCTCCTCTTTTGGTAATAACAACTGTTTTATTGGAAGGGCAGACGGCAATTGATCTTTATGTTGATTGTGCCACCATTTAACATTGATCTACGCCTCAAAAGTGTATTTGCATCCCGATTAACAGGCTTCTTGATCGGATGAGGAAACAAAAGGTGCCAGTCCAATGCAGATAATTAAGGGTTACGCTAAACACAAAACATGCAGTAATTAGCCCCGCCTTTAACACGTTTGTCAAGTGATTAGCCACTACTATCGCATTAAAAGTGTGACAGGTGCCATGACTGTGCTGTTCATCTGTGCTAATATCTGCCTTAATCTTTATCCGTTCCACCCGACCTTTGCTGCAATACTTTTTCAAGAAGTGATCTTTAAACACCCACCCAGATAAATTCAGGAAGTAGGCAAACAGAAGAAGAGGATTGCAAGAGTGGAGGGTGAATCATTTCAATGGGAACCCCTGGGGTGAAATGCCAAAGAAGAATGTCCTGACGTTTGTTCATGCAAATTGCTTCAATGCAAAGCAGCTCATCTGCTTTTCGTGGAGTTGTCGAGGCTTGTATAAGAATGAGCATACTAGTATAAGTGACCGGCGTTTGACTAGCGGTTTTCTGCTGGAATGAAGCCCCAAGCTGACAGTTATGCACAGCGCAGGTTGTTTGGTCTGAGGTCGTTTTCACACAGATGACGTGCGTTATCTGTGTCAGCGTATTCCTATCAGCAACGCTTCGGGGAAGGCTTTTTTCTGGCAACTACATCAAACAGCCTTCGAACATTACCAGCCCTTTTCAAACTGTCTATTTGGCAAATATAAGATCATCAGAGGTGTAACATCAGATTCAGCATTTATTCACCTTTGCCTTTCAGAAACATGCCCAAGCGTGACATTTCCATGTCTGTAATGAACATCTACACAGCAGTTGCGTATTCAATTGATCAGATGCATGGTTTTTAACTGGGCAAAAACAACAGTTGCTTAGGATTTGAATCATTTGACCCACTTAATCAATTGTTCCTTTTAAGACTTCACATTGATTTTTGACACTTGAAGTCAACTAATTACTAATCAAGTGTTTTTGACATCTCCCCTTCCCATCAGATAATTTACAGAGGACGGGAGAGTCTTCATGCATTTATGCGGATCAGGTAATACAAAAACAATCAATTGGTGATGGTAGGGTTTGGCGGTTAGTGTCACTAGCGTCATCCATTCCATTCAGTGCTAGTGTCAAACCATTCATACCAGTGGTTATTCGGAACTGGCAAAATACAGCATTACACTACAAAGGTAATGGCACGAAGTGGAACTTCTTTGTTGTTTTGTTGTGGGCCTACTCATTTTGCTGCTCTACAAAGTTATGACAGCAGTGCGAGGAGTCAAAACAGCTCTCTATGGAGCTAGGCAAGGCAAGGCAATTTTATTTGTATAGCACAATTCAACACAAAGCAATTCAAAGTGCTTTACATCACATGAAGATCCACGAGCAGAGATAAAATTATTCATAAAAATCTCATTAAATTAAAGGAAAGTTAAAACAAAGACAATTGAAACAGGAAATAAAATTATACATAAAATGAATAAAAAGCAAATAGTTTGAAATTTGAAATATATAGACAGTTATGGATATGCTGTGATAAACAAAAGCATTTTTAGCCCTGATTTATAGGAGCTAACAGTTTGAGCACACTTCAGACCTTCAGGTAACTTGCTCCAGAGGTGAGGAGGAATAATAACTAAATGCTGCCTCTCCCTGCTTGGTTTTTGTTCTTGGAACATATAGGACACCGGTTCCAGACAACTTTATGGGTCTAGATGCTTCATAGAGATCCAACAAATCAAGCATGTATTTTGGTCCAAGGCCATTAAGTGTTTTGTAGACGTGCAGTAGTATTTTATAGTCTATCCTTTGGAATCTGGTCCTGTTTCCTTGTATTTGTAACGACTTTGGCAGCAGCATTCTGTACTAGCTGCAGCTTCCTGACTGATTTTTCTATCAAGACCTGTAAATATACCGTTGCAATAGTCTAATCTACTGATAATAAATGCATGCATTAGTTTTTCCATGTCTTGTTTATTCAGAAGCCCCTTAGTTCTGGCTATATTTTTGTAGGTGGTAATAAGCAGACTTAGTGACAGACTTTAGATGGCTATCAAATTTTAGTTCTGAGTCAATAATTATGCCAAGAGTTCTTACTTGATTTGTAGCTGTAAGTGACATTGTGCCAAGGTGTGTATTTATCTTTGACCCTTCCTTTTTTGGCCCAAAAATGATCTTTTCTGTCTTCTCCACATTTAGCTGGAGAAAATTCTGGCACATCCATTCATTGATTTGATGAATGCATTTACTCAGGGAGAATAAGGGACTATTATCATGCGGGGACACAGAAATGTAGAGTTGTGTGTCATCTGCATAGGTGTGATAGGAGATGTCATACTGTTCCATGATCTGAGCTAGGGGACGCATATACTGTAGATGGAGCACAAGATGAAACCGGCCAATTTATTAAAGAGATAACATTTATGTACCAGTGTGTGTAATGGTATGTTGTTGTTGTTGTTTTTAATCATTCTTATTTGTCCTTTGCGTGTCTGTCTTACGTGATACGTTTTTACATAAAATCGGATCGTTGTTCGGAAAAATGTTGGGGAACACTGTAATGTGTTGAAAAAGTAGCTATGAATTTACTATCTATGAATCATCTATGAATTAATTGAATTTGGCATAAATTTGTCCCATCATAGTCAACTACATAAAAATCCTGTGTCGTTTGTGTTTTTTTTTTTGTTAGTTTTTTTTTTTTTGTGTTGAACTCCGAGTTATGATAGGGGACTCCATTTTGAGAACGACTGCCTTGCACTTTGAACAGCAACCTAAGGAAAAGATGTGAAAAGGATGTCTTAGAAGGCTGGTGTTACAGGGTCTAGTGACTTTTGACCTCATAAATGCTCTTATAAATGAACACACACACATTCCCACAGACGCAATTTAACATCTTATAGCCTTCCCAGCAGGCTAGAAGCTGTCACAGGGGGCCTTCAGTTTACAATGGTACTGACATCGGAGTTCTTGAACTAATGAACGGCATATATTTAAAAAGGCTGAGCACTGCAAGACAGCTTGTTCACATACTGTTGTACTTACTGTTTTTCTGTTTGATCGTTTTTGGTAATGATGTAGTGTTTTACATACAAATACTGTACTGTGATTATGATTTACTGTCTAAGCACAGGATAATATACAATAGTTACAATTCATATTACATCATAATGGCAAAATGTTCCTTAAGTCATTTTATTTTCATTTACATTGATAAGTGTACTATCCAAATATCCAAATCCTTTTGTTTAGAGTGGTTGTCTGTTGTTTAAAATTAGAATAAATGTCCAGCCAGCAAAAAATCTCTATAGTCAGGCACAGTTCCTGAGCATCTGTTATGAAATTTACCCGAGTACGTCAGATTCACTCATGCTAATCCTCCAGTGGCATGTGCTAACAAAAGTAGTTAGCTATGTTAGTTGTGGGATTAATTGCATGGTCAGCATTATTCAAACACAGCATCCTGAAGACACCTCGCTGGACTGCTCGTCTGTGCTACAAGGCAAGCTGTCATGAAGCTCATTATCGTAAGTGGATGTGGACACATGCACACACGCATGCACACCCCCACACACAGCATAAGTTACTTGACACTGACCTGTGATTTTCTAGCCTTCACAGTTGGGTAGATTTACCGTAAAAGGAAATTCTTTGCAGAGAGTAAAAATGTACTTGAGAGGATTGCCCGTAAATGTAACCCGCTGTGAGTCGTAAGTGCAGCCTGGTCACACATGCATTATTAATGGCAACTCACTGTGTCCTTAAAATCTGCAGTCAAGTGCAGTCATCTTCTATTTGTAGTCCTCATGCCTTCCACTGGGGTTCACCCTATGTATTGAGCCCATAGAATTGGTTACAGTATAAGCCTAAGTTTTAGACAAAGCATTACTTATTTAATTTAAATTATATCTGTCATTAGTAAGTAGATGCACCGATACCAGTATCAGCGGGGGGGCCGATCCAGCACTAAAATGGTGGTATCGATTTCGGAACGTACGAACAAATAGGGCGCCGATACGATACGTGATCACACAAGATCACTTTGCATGCCAAGCAGCTATCGCCTGCTCCAGACCAATCAAAGCAGGCCGTTAGCCGCTCTTAACTAATGTCGCGGCAGCTTTTTCATATGGAAATACAAACATATACAGTACAAACTAAAACTAGGAGAGGAAAATGGCGACGGTCTGGAAATATTTCAGCATAGAATCTTAGAGTACAATGGCTGCATGCAAGTTTTGCGGCCTGAAAGTTTCGAGAGGTGGAGTTAAATCGGCCAGTTTCAATACCTCGAACCTGATAAAACATTTGAAGACGAAACATGTGAACCAACACAAAGATTTTGAGGCTGCAACAGCAGGACTGCTATCCAGAGGAAGGGGGCTGGACCGGAGAAACAATCCCTGGTCAGTTCACTTTGTCTACTTTACTTTTATCATCTTTTACTGAAAGAAATGCAGCAGTAATTCGAGACCTGTTTCAAAAGTAGGGTTGCCACTTTTCAGAAATAGAAATAAGGGACGCCCCCCTCGCGCCCAAATGCCGTACAGGCGAGGAGAAAAAAAGGGGCCTCCCCAAAACTCCTAAAATGCATAAAAATGTATGTATGTGTGTATATATATATATATATATATATATATATATATATATATATATATACATACATATATATATACATACATATATATATACATACATATATATTCCGTATTGGTTCAATTCGGCCTATTCAAAATTGCTGTAGAAGTACGCAAAGTAAGCTAAGCTAAGTGGCTAAGTGTGTATGTGTCAGAGAGAGATTCTCACTCGTGCATTGTTTGCATTTGTGTGTAACTATAGATGGAGTTATGTTGCTGCTGGTGTACAAAGAGGGAGGCTAATAGAGAGACAGGATCCTGTGGTCAATTATTATTAATTATAATTTCTTGAAAGCTGCACTGTCTTGTCTTTGAGAGTCAAAACTCAGGGTTTAAAAAAGTTTATTCGGTTCATTAATTATATTTTTACCTTCTTACTATGGGGTAGTATTATACATGTTTTAATTGAATGAATTTAGCACTATTTTGGCCTATGTGAGGTAAAGGTTTGTTTAACTGTCACCCATACCAAGTATGCAATAAAAAGTTCTACTGGATTTACTTTGTATTAGTCTTTTTCCTGTTTAAAAATGGTAAGCAGCAGCCTGACAAAGCCACGATAGCAATGATTTCACATCCAAGTATGTAGCCCTACATCTACATACTAGTATATCAGACAAAGTGGTATCGGCCGATACTGCACAGCCAGGTATTGGTATCGGGACAAAAAAAAAATAGTATCGGTGCAACGCTACAATAAGTGTCATCTACTGCAATTATTTTGATTCTGTCAGTAAACTGACCACATTCGTTTGGAATTACATTTCATGCAAGATGCATGAGATAGCCGTTCTTCACAAAAATCTGTCACTTATCACATCAAAAAGTCAAATAAAATGCAGACTCTACTTAATGTATTCCTTTAATTTTAGAAATGGCACTTTAGGCCATATTTTATATCAAGGGGGAAATAATAATATTATCAATAACTGCATAAAGCCTTTTACTTTTCCAGGAAAAAATTTGCTTCCAACTTTTTCAGCCAAACAAGTTCAACCTCTTCACTTAAGAAGGTTTCTTCAGGGGAATGTTGTGCTCAGCTATGTGTGCTCCAGACTCTAGGCTGAGGGCGCATACCACTAATTCCAGTCATTCTAGGCTGTGCACATGCACCGCGGTGGTGAGCGAACCCTCCGCAAGGTTTTATCTTTACTAAATGCCCGCAGCAGCAGCTGCAGGCACAAGTGGGATGAAACCTGCCACTGAATGTCAAGTTAAGCAAACAGAGCCATTAGATCAGCATTAAGCCAAGGTGGCGCTTGATGAACCTGAACATCCATCTGCATTTTAAACCAGGGAAATTTGTATGTGTCCAGAAAACGGGGAATTTGTTAAAACAAAATGGGAGAAAGGAAGTTTACAGCTAAAAGGTAAGGTACTGATACAAGTGCAATGCATACAGTCAGTATGAGTCAAAAAGTACTTAAATGATGTTTGGACCAATCAGGACAAAGCTGCGGGAGCTGCAGACGTGACCAGGAAGCAACTATCAGGTTAAATACACTGTAGGAGTGCAAAGCATTTTTTGTAAATAGGTCAATTTCCCAAGTTTTGTCAGGTATGCACTTAATTTCCTCCTTCAAAGAGGAGCAATAAGGCCACTAAAAACGTTTTGTTTTTTTTGACAGTAAACAATGTTTTCGCGAGTGTGATGAGAAGAGCCATTGTCCAATAAGCAGCCGTTTATTTTTTTGATGGTTCCTCCCATGAAACAGGTCTCTCAATTGGATCTTTCCCAGATTGATATGTGGAATATATTCATAACGCATACATGGAATAATCAATCTAATGTGCCAGGTTATTAAACATCACAAAAATGCACAGATCTCAGCGAATTTCTGCGTATGCCAGCAGAGGTAGAGACTCATTGGAGACAAGTATACCACCAAAAGAGGAGAATGGCAGGGTAGAAACTGGGATGCTAGCTGCTGAAAAATCCTGGTGTTATACAATTTCATGTTGTGGCTGTTTTACAGAGTCTGGCATCAGGAGTTGATGAGTCGGAGTTAAAAGCGGCGACTAGAAGTGGCCATAGATGCACAAAAAATTCACCCCTGTGGTGTCTTGGCCAATACCTGCCGTATGATCCCCCCCAACTTGGTCAGAAACTGCAGCACATTTTAAAAACAATGCTTGTAGGTAGCTCGACCTTTAGATTGTGAGTCAAACCTGTAATGTTTTTAAATCTAGGGAATAAAAGTAAAAAGTCACCAGAAACGTAAATTACAGTGGTATGTAAAAGCATCTGAACCTTTGGGAATTTCTCACATTTCTGCATAAAATCACCATCAAATGTGATCTGATCTTTGTCAAAATAACACAGATGTAAAAACAGTGTCTTCTTTACCTAAAATCACCCAAACATTTATAGGTTTTAATATTCGAATGAGGATAGCATGCAAACAATGACAGAAGGGGGGAAAATAAGTAAGTGAACCCTCTGCCTAAGGAGACTTAAAGAGCAATTAAAACCAATTTCTACCAAACAAATTTAAAATATTATTTAAAAAAATATTAAATGTGATGGTTCACTTACTTATTTCCCCCCTTCTGTCGTTGTTTGCATACTATCCTCATTAAAATATGAAAACTATAAATGTTTGGGTGGTTTTAGTTAAATCAGACACTGTTTTGTCATCTGTGTGATTTTGACAAAGATCAGATCTCATTTGATGGTGATTTTATACAGAAATGTGAGAAATTCCAAAAGGTACAGATACTTTTTCATACCACTGTATAAGTATAGACACTGGTAGTGTACAAGTACAAAATATTTGTACTTGTCACCACCATGTGACCGTAAAGTAATGGCAAAGATAAATAAATGGAAAGAGATATTTCAAATGGGCAGGGTACTTTTTGTTTTAATCTTGGTGTTAATCTCCATACATTCATTATCTCCTTTTCTTTGCTTGAGAACGAGATTACAGCTTGGAAAACAATGGGGTTATTTCTGATGACATTACAAGCGAATCTTGTTTGTAAACTGAGCGATTTAGACAGACAAAGGAAAAAAGCCAGGGGTTACAAAACATCTGTAGAGATGATCCACCTAAAGTAAATTCCTTTAATGCTTTATTATGAGGGAAAACGTCATTAATCCTATTGGCAACACTGTCTTTATCCTAACGCCATACAGTAACATCTTCTTCTGTAAATTTTTTTTTTTTTTTGGTTGTTTTTTTTTGTTTGTTTGTTTGTTTAGAAAAAAGTGTTCACCCACCCTCCTTTTATGGTGGTAAAAATTGTAATCACTCAATATGACTTCCATATTCCTGGTCCGAAAATGAAAATTAGGCATGAAAGAAGGAACAGATGCACACATCAGAGTTATAAGGGGGCTACGAAGAGGCCGAAAACTAGAAGATGTTGATCCCTTCTGCCATATTTTGCAGTTCTGACTCCATACTTACCTCTCTTCTCTTTTGTTATGCTACTATAGTATAAAGTATATAAACTCATAAGCGCACGCATAAATCCCCAGGGAGCCTGTCAGCCGCTGGCCCTCACTGGTACAAAGACCCCAGGGGGTGGGTTTACAGAGCACTGATCCTGTGGGATTGCCCATGCGTCAATAAGTAAACATGTGAATGAATTGCTGTTTTTTTCCCTGTTTGTTATCTGCAATTTGAAGCTGGTTCTGTTGATGTTTCACTTGTTAATCGATTAAGGGATGGCTTGATGTAGCAACATTCATTGTTTACCTCATAAGAGTGCATTTTGTAATTATAACTCTGTAGCTCGTGGAGCTGTATTAAATGTCAACTTGGATTTATTGAATATTTGCTAAATGCAACCACCAAAATATCAATATCAATGTATGTGTCATGGTATTTGCTGGGGAACTTCCATGCTTTTTGTTGTTGTTGTTTTGATGTTTCTATGTACAGTGGGGGCAAATAAGTATTTAGTCAACCACCAAATGTTTTCAAGTTCTCCAACTTGAAAAGATTAGAGAGGCCTCTAATTGTCAACATGGGTAAACCTCAACCATGAGAGACAGAATGTAGGGGGGAAAAGAAGAAAATCACATTGTTTGATTTTTGAAGAATTCATTTCCAAATCACAGTGGAAAATAAGTATTTGGTCACCTACAAACAAGCAAGATTTCTGGCTATCAAAGAGATATAACTTCTTCTAACGAGGTCTAACGAGGCTCCACTCGTTACCTGTATTAATGGCGCCTGTTTTAACTCATTATCGGTATAAAAGACACCTATCCACAATCTCAGTCAGTCACACTCCAAACTCCACTATGGCCAAGACCAAAGAGCTGTCGAAGGACACCAGAGACAAAATTGTACACCTGCATGCACCAGGCTGGGAAGACTGAATCTACAATAGGTAAAACACTTGGTGTAAAGAAATCAACTGTGGGAGCAATTATTAGAAAATGGAAGACATACAAGACCACTGATAATCTCCCTCGATCTGGGGCTCCATGCAAGATCTCACCCCATGGCGTCAAACTGACTTAGGGACTTATGGATTTAGTGAATGACCTACAGAGAGCTGGGATTACAGTAACAAAGGCTACTATCAGTAACACAATGCGCCACCAGGGACTCAAATCCTGCACTGCCAGACGTGTCCCCCTGCTGAAGAAAGTACACGTCCAGGCCGTGTCTGCGGTTCGCTAGAGAGCATTTGGATGATCCAGAAGAGGACTGGGAGTATGCGTTATGTTCACATGAAACCAAAATAGAACTTTTTGGTAGAAACACAGGTTCTCGTGTTTGGAGGAGAAAGAATACTGAATTGCATCCAAAGAACACCATACCCACTGTGAAGCATGAGGGTGAAAACATCATGCTTTGGGGCTGTTTTTCTGCAAAGGGACCAGGACGACTGATCTTTGTAAAGGAAAGAATGAATGGGGCCATGTATCGAGAGATTTTGAGTGAAAATCTCCGTCCTTCAGCACCACCCTTAGTGTGGGAACAAAAATATTTATATTACTGTTACAAGATATAGTATTGATTTGTAACATTGTCAATGGCTTTGGATTCTGATTGACTCTCAAAATGTTCCTTGTTCCTTCCAAGTTCTAAAGGTTTTGTGTTACTTTGAGTGAATATGACAGGGAGAAAAAAAAAAATCCCAAATGTAGCTTGCAGCAACACTTTGGAGAAAAAATATATGATCTAAGGCCTAGTTCATTTTTTGAACAATTAACTTTCTTTTATTTTCAAAGTTTTCAGTTATGAACTACGAACTATACTAGTTCATTTTCAAATCAGTGAACTGAATTAGTTCACATATAGATAATGAACTTAACCAACCCTGCCATCATCTTTTAATGATGCTGCCCCAAGCAATGTTGTGAAACCATGCAAATCACAACATGTGACCCAGTTTAAACTGGCCATCTGAGGTCAATGGTCAGAGACTCCTCCATAAGTTCAGAGTTTACTACTCGTAGTAGAAGTGCAGCAAGCGCACAAAGAAATCTCTGTGCTGATGTAACAAAAGGCAACAGAGAACATCAAAGACGTGGTAGAAAGAACCAGCCAGAGGCGCCTCGCCTGTCTGTCTGTGCGCATGTTCACATATATGCATTTGTGCATGGCAGCCAAAGCACACATCGGCCCGTGTGTGTGATGGGATCACCCCCGCAGCGCTGGACTCCGAGTCCCAATGCGAGTCCCACAGAGGGGCTGAGTGTGTTCTCTAGATAATCAGCTGATTTAAGCCTCGATCCGTTCAGGAAGATCGTAAACGTTATTCAGACTCAGCTGTGCTGAGATGTATCTTGACAAAATAAATACTTTGTCTGCCCGAGGGGAATCTGGTACGGAGACGGCCTTGTTCGTCGGCTGTAGGAAGGGGGGATAAAAGCAACCTCACCACCCCCTTGATGGAGAATTCGTATTCCACACCAACAGTTGTTTGCTTTCAAAGCTCTTCACAATTCTTTTCTTCATCCTCCTACCCGCCGCAATTCACTTCTAAATCTCCACGCTCAACAAAAGGCCGGTCAGAGGAGATGATAAAGTATGACATATCCGTATAATGGCAGGCTAACACAATCAGTACATTTTCTCTCACACAGTGGACCTCCAGTTGCTCGTCCAGAGGCGCTGTCATGTGAGACCACAAGACTAATGACAGCACATGCGAGTCATGTTATTCACATTGCTGCCTATTGATAGTCATAGGAGACTGAGCTGTCCTGCCATAATGAGTGTGTGGTTGAGTGGCATGACTGAGAGATGAGGCAGCGTGAAGTGGGCAGTGGTCACAGTAAAGCACAAGTGGAGGTGAATCGGGCAGACAGTAGGAGTGGGAGAAAAGAGGGGGAACTAGATGCCTACTTTGTGCGTTTGGACAGAACAACAGGTTGATGCTGAAAGTTTTAACCAAATAGAATTTTTGCAAGGTATAACTACCACTCAGTATGGCACAGATGTCTGCCAAGGCCAAATAGTCGTAATTTGGATCATGCACAAACATTTGCATCTTGTTAACATTAATTTATTTTATTGACTGTGAAAGTTAAAGAAAAGTATTTACTGTTTGAAAATCTGTTAAATTCATTAGTTTTTTTCATTGATTTTTTTCTCACATAAATTTTTGACTGATGAATCCAATATGAAACCATTATAATAATTTCTGTTGTGTTTGCACATGAAACTTTACAGGCTTTTATGTCTTGAATGCTTGTCATATTACGGGCACCAAAGTGAAGAACTCCATTTCAGCTTTTTAACTGATTTAATACAGGTAGTCCCCGGGTTACGAATGAGTTCCGTTTATACGCTGGCGACGTAACCCAAAATTCCTGTGTTAATCGGAATTAACCCTTTAAGTACCCCTAAATCTCAAAATAACAATCCAAAAACATGTTTTATACGTCATTGTCCTGTCCTTGGCAAGACGTTGGAACCTAATGCTAGACAGCGAGCTAAGCTGTAATCCTTCCCCTGTCTCTCTCACTCGGCTGCCTGACTTCTTCGTGAGAGCAATTACACTCTTCCTAGTGTGTACATGCATTCTAACTCGTGTGTGGAAGTACTATTCGTTCAAACTTTCCTGCGCCAAAATAAAAGCATGCATCACAAAACAAAAGTTGTTATAATCAAATACACATTTAATCAAAGGGAAAATATTAATAAAACAAAGTAAAAACTAAGATACTGTGAGGTATAATAAAGTGCTGTTTACGCGACAGGAAAAAAAATCTCCCTCTCTCTCTCTCTCTCTCTCTCTCTCTCTCTCTCGCTCTCTCTCTCATACAGTGGGGCAAATAAGTATTTAGTCAACCACTAATTGTGCAAGTTCTTGGCCAGTAATTGTCAACATGGGTAAACCTCAACCATGAGACACAGAATGTGCAAAAACAGAAAATCACATTGTTTGATTTTCAAAGAATTTATTTGAAAAACATGGTGGAAAATAAGTATTTGGTCAATACCAAAAGTTCATCTCAATACATTGTTATGTACCCTTTGTTGGCAATAACGGAGGCCAAACGTTTTCTGTAAGTCTTCACAAGCTTTCCAAACACTGTTGCTGGTATTTTGGCCCATTCCTCCATGCAGATCTCCTCTAGAGCAGTGATGTTTTGGGACTGTCGTTCGGCAACACGGACTTTCAACTCACTCCACAGATTTTCGATGGGGTTGAGATCTGGAGACTGGCTAGGCCACTCCAGAACCTTGAAATGCTTCTTACGAAGCCACTCCTTTGTTGCCCTGGCTGTGTGTTTGGGATACTTGTCATGCTGAAAGACCCAGCCACGTCTCATCTTCAATGCCCTTGCTGATGGAAGGAGATTTTCACTCAAAATCTCTTGATACATGGCCCCATTCATTCTTTCCTTTACACAGATCAGTCGTCCTGGTCCCTTTGCAGAAAAACAACCCCAAAGCATGATATTTCCACCCCCAAACGTCACAGTGGGTATGGTGTTCTTCGGATGCAATTCAGTATTCTTTCTCCTCCAAATACTGTAAGAGAACCTGTGTTTCTACCAAAAAGTTCTATTTTGGTTTCATCTGACCGTAACACATTCTCCCAGTCCTCTTCTTGATCATCCAAATGCTCTCTAGTGAACCGCAGACGGGCCTGGACGTGTACTTTCTTCGGCAGGGGGACACGTCTGGCAGTGCAGGACTTGAGTCCCTGGCAGCGCATTGTGTTACTGATAGTAGCCTTTGTTACTGTAGTCCCAGCTCTCTGTAGGTCATTCATTAGGTCCCACCGTGTGGTTCTTGGATTTTTGCTCACCGTTCTTGTTATCATTTTGAGGCCATGGGGTGAGCTCTTGTATGGAGCCCCAGATTGAGGGAGATTATCAGTGGTCTTGTATGTCTTCCAGTTTCTAATAATTGCTCCCACGGTTGATTTCTTTACACCAAGCGTTTTACCTCTTGTAGATTCAGTCTTCCCAGCCTGGTGCAGGTCCACAATTTTGTCTCTGGTGTCCTTCGACAGCTCTTTGGTCTTGGCCATAGTGGAGTTTGGAGTGTGACTGACTGAGATTGTGGACAGGTGTCTTTTATACCAATAATTAGTTAAAATAGGTGCCATTAATACAGGTAACGAGTGGAGCCTCGTTAGACCTTGTTAGAAGAAGTCAGACATCTTTGACAGCCAGAAATCTTGCTTGTTTGTTGGTGAACAAATACTTATTTTCCACTGTAATTTGGAAATAAATTCTTTAAAAATCAAACAATATGATTTTCTGTTTTTTTTTCACATTCTGTCTCTCATAGTTGAGGTTTACCCATGTTGACAATTACAGGGCTCTCTAATCTTTTCAAGTGGGAGAATTTGCACAATTGGTGATTGACTAAATAATTATTTGCCCCACTGTACACAATCAGGGCAATCTGCTTTTCCAAAATGGCTACCTTTGGCCAACCTTAAGACAGTTGCTGCGACCACACCCCTCATTTATGTTATGTGACCAATTGGGTCGTATTCTGGTCTTTGGCTAAACTGACATTTATTTTAGCTCTATCAGTAATAAATAAAGATGCAACAAAGAGGCCTGTTGAAAGCAATTTTTGCTGGCCTGGCGGCAAGAAGTGACGCTGCTACGCATATAATCATAGTACCTTAATTTCATTGTATAATTGTGCAATGACCATAAAGACATTTATTTATTCACTCACTAATTCATTTATTCATTCATCCTACTTCAGTGAGTTCTGTCTCACTGAAGGACACATGCCTGCACTACAACTGCGCTTCAGATTTGACAATATGATGGGAAGACAGTGTGAAACAAAGGCCAACAATGAAGTGACAAACTCTGTGACTCCTTCTTAGAAGGCAGTCATTTCCATCATTGAAAATTCTTCATTTGTGTTCTTTGTTTTTTTTTCAATGATGTCTGATGCCAATTTGCAATCTGCCATGATTTCCAAAGTTCCAGCAATTCTGGCAGCTCTGTGTGGTGGCAAAAATGTAGTTGTTATTTTCTTTTGTCACAACAACATCTTTAATTCTAATACACTGTCCCCTGGTGAGTAAGTAAGAAAAACAAGAGTGCCAAAGTAAATAGCCTGGTATGCTTCAGACCTTTTTTCCCCGCTATTTACGGGGGAATCACAGGGACTGTCCAGAAGTAACACAACACCTTTATTCAAAGACACAAGATTATAAATAGCCACAAAATATTGGGAGTTGATGACTCACTGGAACTTCACAAGTATCTGCCTGGTGCTATGAGGATTTCCATTGGATTAAATCCATTCACAAAATGGTTTCCGTATTATTTTTATATAGAAATGCTTTAATTCCAAAGGTAACATCCCATGACTGCAGCACAAGAAGAAATATTTGTAATGAGTCAATATTTATAGTTAATTGTTTTAATGCAACTTCCCTTATACCAGCACAAGCAACTGTGGATGATTCATTCTATTACTGGCACTAAAACTTGCATGTACAGTAAAGATTTCACAGATATCCTCTGATAGAAAAGGCCACAAACAACTATATGACTGGACTGAAATATTAGTAAATGAGCAGTGAAATCACATACTCTTGTGCAAAGTGAAGTCGAGTTCATGTCATTAATTAAACATTATTTTACCAGTAATTCTGGAAATAAGACTTTCAATTGAAAAAGAAAGAAATTGCTGCCTGGAAGGAGGGTGGTCACGTGGTTTCTCAGTGTTGCATCTGTGCTTATGACAGGATGGGGACAATTGCTGCCCTGGATTTTGTACAACTACTTTCAAAAAGATGGATCATTTTGACCCATATTTTGTTCTGAGGCCAACCTTGCACCACTATCAAGTAAGCAAGTACAAATAAATCAATCCAGATGACACACTTGTTCCAATACACAGAGGCAGTACTTTTTTGTTTATGTGTTAGTTTAGAACATTTTTTTCAAAAGCTCTAAATTCAAAACAAACCTCGTTTATTGTCGTGTGGAAATTAGAGACAGGGTTTCCCCTAGGATTTTTTGAAGCTGCGTTGGTGGGCTGCATCAGAGTCGGACCGCCTCACCACGTCGTGCCACAGCAAAACTGCGTCATATCATGACAAATTAATTTTTTTTTTTCACATTTTGTTTCCCAAGAAGAACAATAACAAAGATCTATTTGACATTTCATTTCATTAGCCAGGCTAATGTCGTAGCTCTCAGCTACGGTACATGTACGTAAAATGCGTAACTGATTACAGCTACATTACCCTACGTAATGATATGACTTTTTTCTTTTCGCAATAGTACTACTTACATCTCGTAGTCCTTATTTTTCCTTTTATTTGGCCCTAATATGTACTACATTAACACAACAATACTAGTCCTTCTGTTAATGGATCAATGGCATAGGTTTGCATAGGGACGTTAGGGACATAACACTCAGAACTTTTCAGGATGCTCAAACTGTCCCCACCAAATTTTAGGCAACCTTATTTGCATTTAGATTGTCTTCACATATTTTGTAAGGATAGAATTGACTCTACCATTAATAAGTGAATTACTTTCATTATGTTCAGACTTACAATGACACAAATTTTTTCCCCCTCAAACGCACGTTTGATTGGCTGATGACTAGTTAAATTCCCTTGTTTTCAGTGTAAATCTAATAGAAATAAGTGAAATTATCTGCCAGTGCTTCAAGTAAATTCTACTCAGATTTCTTGAAATAAGAAAAACAGCTATCTGAAAATAATCTTAACACTCTTATTTTAAACAAAAGTTATATTTAATCTGTAAAAAAAAGTTGAGGTTTTTTTTGTTTTTTTTTTTGTCAAATATGTTCTTTATTCAAGAAGTGATATTGTTCAAAACATTCTTTGAAATCATTTCCCCCCTTGATTTTGGTGAAAAATGACCAACCTCTAGATGTATGGGCTTAATAAGGAAAAAATGGTAATATTTACCTAAAGTAAATTGAATAATCTGACCCATTAATCTGTTAACTAGTCTTTAACACTCAAAACAAGATGGAAAATAATATTCAAATACATTTAAGACAAATCATCAGATTAAAACGTTATAAATTTTCAGTGTGAAAGTTAATACAAGTCAATATAGATTTATTTTTGCGTTGATCATTTAGCCTATCAATTAATTAGGTTCATATTGGTAAGAAATGTAGCCCTGACCCCCGTTCACCTATCAGTTTGGTTTTATTAACGCCCTGGCCCCAGCATAAAGGTACATGCAGGTTATGCTGTTATATCGTCCCCACCAATAATAAGACCAAACCTACGCCCTTGTAATGGACCTATTTCAAGGTGTAGGGGGAAATTCTAATTGCCTTGTAAAGAGTTTTACTAGTTTTGATGAGAAGGTGAACAGGTTTTTTTGTTGTTGTTGTTGTCGTTGTTCGTGAACTACATTTCCACACAAACGCACATCGAGCTACCCTTTAGCTTATTAAGGAGAGGTATAAGAGACATTTTTGGAGTGTCCCGGAGCTCGCAAAACGGGAAAAAAGCGCATTCATCAAGGTTTCGTCAGCCTTGATTGCGTATATCTGTCCGCTGTAACAGCTCTGCCCCTCTGCTATTGAATGCATTGTTGACATTAGCGCGGCGACGCTCTGACCGCCGCTCGACGCAAATTCATTCAAACTTGCCTTTCCGTCCAAGACGGCCGTCCCCCGCTAACTTTCGCCGAAAAGTCTGATCCAAAATACAGTAATGCCCCGGATAGAGGGAAGAAGGAGAGGAGTCTGTATTGGCTTAGCCACTTTATTGTGGCAACAATAATAAAGAATAACAAAATGACAGCGGGCTTCTGCGACATGCGACCGCTATCTCTTTATCGCTTCCCTTGACGTCACAGCTCCCCATCTGATCGTCTCTGAAGGGGGCCTCGTGTAGTTACGGACAATACAATACACAATGAATAGGTTGCTGCTAGTTTGAAACGGCCTTAAAAAAAAGAAATAAAATATAAAAAATAAAACATCTCTTTTGCACGGCACGGCAGCTTTTATTTTGGTGTGGCGGTGCGCCACAATACTTAATATGTAGGGGAAACCCTGAGGGATTGACCGATGTGGGTTTTTCAGGACCAGTACCGATACCGATTAATAGTAACATAATTTTCGGACTCAAAGCTGCTACTTTTTTCCCTTATTTTGGATCCTGCAGATTATAGTGACTTAAAAGTGGCTTTTTTGTTGATTTATTTGGGTTCATAGGTAACACTTTATTTGACAGTGTCGTCATAAAACTGTCATAAGACCATCATAAATATGACATGACACTGTCATGGGTATTACAGATTTAAAAAAGAGAGATACTGATATACAGTGGTACCTCTACATACAAAGTTAATTCGTTCCAAGACCCTGTTTGTAAATCGAAATGGTCGAATGTCATGCAGGATTTTCCCATAGGAATACATTGTAATTCCATTAATTCGTTCCACAGCCCAAAAACCTACACTAAATCCTTAATAAATACTGCTGGTACTATTACAAATGGCAATTGCACATAACAAAACACATTAATTATAAATAAAAATCGGAATAATGATATAATAATCATTCATTCATTTTCCATGCCGCTTTTCCTCACGAGGGTCGCGGAGGTGCTGGAGCCTATCCCAGCCAACTCCGGGCAGTAGGCAGGGGACACCCTGAACTGGTTGCCAGCCAATCGCACGGCACAAGGAGACATACAACCATTCACGCACACACTCATACCTACGGACAATTTAGAGTGTTCAATCAGCCTACCATGCATGTTTTTGGGATGTGGGAGGAAACCCACGCAGGCACGGGGAGAACATGCAAACTCCACACAGGAAGGCCGAAGCCCGGGATTGAACCCTTGATCTCAGAACTGTGAGGCAGATGTGCTAACCACTAAGCCACCGTGCCGCCTATAATAATAATAATAATAATAATAATAATAATAATAATAATAATAATAATAATAATAATAATAATAATAATAATAATAATAATAATAATAATAATAATAATAATAATAATAATAATGCAACAAATCAGGTTCTAATGTGGCGGACGTTTTTTTTCTGTACCTGAACGCACCGCGTGACTGAAGTGACAAGAGAGAGGAGCGGTGCAGTTGAGTTTACTTTTGCTTTCAATGTTTTCCTGAGTACACAGTCAATTGGGGCGGACATCAGGCGTTTTGTGTTGGATAAATTCTGAAATAAATGGTAAAAACCTGACAAAGCTGGCGATTTCTTTGACGATGTAACCACAATAATAATTCTCAACTTATAAAGACTGGCGAACGGTGGTCGGAGGAGGGCCGTCGAGATGTATTGTTGAGCCAGTTCACGGATGCGCACCCCACGCTCATATTTCTCTATAATTTGCATCTTCATTTAGAACAGGGGTCCCCAAACTACGGCCCGCGGGCCGGATACGGCCCGCAGCCACATTTGGTCCGGCCCCCTGAACAAAAAAAAAGAAAAAATTTGTAAAAAAAAAAAAAAAAAAAAAAATTGTAAAAAAAAAAAATTTTTTTTTTTTTTTTTTTTTTCCAATAGAGTTATTTATGTCCTGGCTTTTTTCTGTGAAGAACTGAGCAATGGTTATTTGGTTATTATCTATTTAATTAATACAGTATTATTATATTATATTACATTACATGATATTATATTATATTATATTATATTATATTATATTATATTATATTATATTATATTATATTATATTATATTATATTATATTATATTATATTATATTATATTATATTCAGGGGTGCACATAAGTGGTCCGCACATGCGTACTGGACGTAGACAAACGCGCTGGCCCTCAACGGCTTCCATACGCTTTTGCAGAGACGTCACCGGAGCTACCGAAAAAAAGGACTTTTGCTGAAAAGTGGCTACAGGAGGTACCATGGCTAGAAGTGAATGATGCTCGCACGGAAATGCGGTACAAAATGTGCCGTGAGAATCCCAATGTCACCGATTAGAGCAACGCATTTTATGTAGGGTCAAAGAATTTCAGCCATCCAAACTTTGAAAAGCACGAAAAAAACAGAGAGCATGTGGCAATTCAGCAAACTATCGATGTCAAACAGGACCCCACTCGCCCTATGGACATGTGGCGGAATAGGGCGGAATAAAGGTAATGAACAGCGACATGCACTGACAAACGTGTTTTTACTCGCATTTTACAAAGCTAAACATACACGTTCAATGAGGTCTTATGAGGAGGACATCCCACTTTTAAAAAGGCTTGGAGTTAATGTGGGAGCCGCATAATGCCCTTTATTTTGAATTGGTGCTTTTATGTTTATTTCTTTACATTTCACTTCAAAGTAATGGCAATTTTGTTGTGCCAGTTGATGTTAATCAAGCATTAACTGTTAATATAATTAATCAAAGTTAATTGGCTCTAAGTAAAGCTTGTCATAAATTTATCGCATCAGGTGGGTCGGCTCTCAAGCTCAATGAGGACCAAGTCACATCTTCAGGTCCTCCTCTGAGAACCTGGGCAAAAAAATTATGTGCACCCCTGATTATATTATATTGTATTATATTATATTATATTAAGGGCTGTCAAAGTTATCGCGTTAACGGGCGGTAATTAATTTTTTTCATTAATCACGTTAAAATATTTGATGCAATTAACGCATATGCCCCGCTCAAACAGATTAAAATGACAGCAATGTCATGTCCACTTGTTACTTGTGTTTTTTGTCTCCCTCTGCTGGCGCTTGGGTGCGACTGATTTTATGCACCATGAGCATTGTGTAATTCTTGACATCAACAATGGTGAGCTACTAGTTAATTTTTTTGATTGAAAATTTTACCAATTTTATTAAAACGAAAACATTAAGAGGGGTTTTAACATAAAATTTCTATAATTTGTACTAAAATCTATCTTTTAAGAACTACAAGTCGTTCTATCCAGGGATTGCTTTGACAGAATATTAATGTTAATGCCATCTTGTTGATTTATTGTTATAATAAACAAATACAGTACTTATGTACAGTATGTTGAATGTATATATCCGTCTTGTGTCTTATCTTTCCATTCCAACAATAATTTACAGAAAAATAAGGCATATTTTAGAGATGTTTGAATTGCGATTAATTACGATTAATTTTTAAGCTGTGATTAACTCGCTTAAAAATTTTAATCGTTTGACAGCCCTAATTATATTATATTATACTATATTATATTATATCATTTTTATTTTATTTACTTTGGTTCCGTGAAGAATCCAGAAAGGGTTATTTGATTGTGGCTTTCTGAAAAACAATACATTTTTACATTTAGGCACTCCTGCAATCGTCACACTTTTTCTGTTACAAACTGACCCCGGCCCCTCATCAGAGAAGAGAAGGGTTATGTGGCCCTCACAGGAAAAAGTTTGGGGACCCCTGATTTAGAAGGTAACCATCACCTTTTCCTTGTTTCACCACCTGTACCAACCTTTTTGGAACCTGTGTTGATTTTTGTCACAAGAAAGTCAGCCATTCGTTTATCTGCGGTGCTGTCATGTCGTCGTATTTCGACCATGTCGTCGGATGTAGAAACAAATGGCGAGTCAAATTTTACGTCGGATGTTGAAAAGATCGTGTGTCCAAGCGATCGTATGTCGGGGTACCACTGTACATCAAATTTCCAAATATCAGCGTCGATAATCGGTCTATCTCTAGAGGAAATGCAGGGATACTTTATAGCAGCTATTTATGATTTTTACACCACATTTTTTATTCACTAAGATCCTGAGCTGCCCATATTATAGCAAGCACATTAACCTAAAAGTGAGCCAAAAACTGAAAAGTACCTAATTGCTTTTGTAGTCCCAAAACATTATTAAATTGCGTCAGTCAAATATGTTTAGCAACCTTTGGCCTTAGGCTAGCTGAGGACTGTGACCGCTGGCTGCTGGTTATTACGTCACGATCATGTTGGAGAGCTGTCAAAAAGACTTTGCAGTCCATATGTGCTCCATGGAACACTGTCAATGTACGAGAATCTTTTAAATCAAACAAAGGAAATAAAACAAGTGACTCACTATGACGCAAAAGCATGTTGAAGTGATACACTTCTAGTAAAAGGCTCTCTGGAGAGCACAGTAGTTGGGATTAAAATGAAAACAGCACTTGACTGCTGATGCAAGCGATTGATCAGCAGGGAAATTTTCTGCACATGTTAAAGTCAGGACTGTCAGCAGCAACAGGTCTGGTTATTATTCAAGGGCAGTGACTAAGGGTGTCTAATGTTACAGATCCTACCTCAAGTATAAAAGCACATTTCCATTATCATGCTATGTCATGTGTTTTGTCATAAATTTACGGTAATGTTTATCTGTGGATAACAGACCTAAAATTGTGGGGGGTTTTTGCTGTGTATGAAAATATTTATTGATAATGGCCACAAAACAACAAAAACACTAAACATGGTCAAGTAATTTTTTTAAGAATTGCCAGCCAAAGCCAAAACTCTCACTGACATAAGAAAATGTGACCATATTTACAAACTGAAAGATGACTTAATTTGTATCATCGTCATTTGAATGTGAATAAAACCACTTTGTTCTGTCGACACTAACAGAATGTGATTAACAATGGATACTCAAAACGCATACATCTGTTGCGGCTTCATATGTGTGTCAAATATAGAGCTCTTTAAATGAAAACTCATGCGATGTCCATAAATTGCTCGTTTTTTTCTGGTCTAACAAAAATGTAATGATTCCTATTGTACTGTACTATCTTACAGGACTTTACCAAACTAACCATCAAAGACATACCTCATCTTCATAAAACCTCATCCAGCGCACCAAGTAGCAATTTAGAAAAGATTTTTAAGATATGTGCATCCTCTAACATTGAATAATAAAGCACATTTAGTTAACTGTCCCAGATAACAAAAATATAACTGGAGCGGACATGGGGCCAGATGTACTGCAAATTTCGGCCCAACTTCGTGAAACGGATCCACCCCAGTGTCTTTTGAACAATGCCCAAACCCAGTAAGGAGTCACTTGCTGGATCAGCAACCAGTTTTGGGCCAGAGCTGGTCCAAAGTAGCAGACATGACATCAATGTATGGCCCGGATATGGCACACATGTTAACCAATCTGGGCCAGATTTGTATCAAAACCCGTTTTCAGTATTAAATTTGGAGTCCATTGTGTTCAATGTATTACACTGTAATTTGTTTATATTGCAAATTAAAATTGTGTATTAAAAGCAATAATGACAACACTTGTTTTTCATGCCATTTATTAATGCTAACATATTAATACAACAACATAACAATATAACATTGTTTTTTTTCTCAAAGTATTTTAATTGGAACAAGCATCTCAACATCAAAGATGACAAATTTTTAGACTGTAAACAACATATTGTATTTGTTAAGGTTCTGGGGCAATGGGGGACCGAATTCACTGATGATGAGAGAGAGTGTTAGATAGTGTCTGAAGAATCCGGTGGGCAGTCGGACGGGTGAACGGTCAGTCAGGCGTTTTCCCAGGCAAGCAGTACAGGTTCTAGGAGGGGAAAAACACAAAAAATGAGCTCGTTAGCATAGCATTCACCGTTCTCATTAGCATTGGCATTTAGCATGGCGAGCGTCATCTTAATCTCTCGAGCAACTTTTTTTTTTTTTTTTTTTACACAGTTCGTTTTTTTTTCTTTTTCGTTTTTTAAGACAGTTCGTGGCGTACAGGTGGGTACAATTACAGGTTGTTTTTTTTAAATTACAGCAAAAATGCTGTGCTAAACCAAAGCATTTTTTGGCCTGATTTAAAGGAGCTAACAGTTTTAGCATACTTCAGACCTTCAGGTAACGTGTTCCAGAGGTGAGCTGCTGTCTCACCCTGCTTGAAAAAATTGTTGCTTGTTTAATGTTCGCAAAAAGGTACTTGGACACTCCACAGAAGTTTTGGCAAAATATTTTTTGGACTGATGAAACCAAAGTTGAATTGTTTGGGAGTAACACATAACGTCATGTGTGGAGGAAAAATGGAACAGCTCACCAACTTCAACACCTCATCTCGACCGTGAAGCATGGTGGAGGGAGCATCATGATTTGGGGCTGTTCGCTGCCTCAGGGCCTGGACAACTTGCAATCATTAATGGAGGACTGAATTCAAATGTTTATCAGGATGTTTTGCAGGAAAACTTGAGGCCGTCTGTCAGACAGTTGAAGCTAAAAAGAGGATGGATGCTGCAACAAGACAATGATCCAAAACACAGAAGTAAATCAACTTCAGAATTATTTCAGATGAACAAAATACACATTCTGGAGAGCCCAAATCAAAGTCCAGACTTGAACCGCATTGAGATGCTGTGGCATGACTTAAATACAGCGATTCATGCCAGACATCCAAGGAATCTGACTGAACAACAGCAGTTTTGTGGAGAAGAATTGGCCAAGATTAGTCCTGATCGATGTGCCAGACTGATCTGCAGCTATAGGAAGCGTCTGGTTGAAGTTATTGCTGCCAAAGGGGAGGCCACAAAATATTAAATGTGATGATTCATTTACTTATTTTTTCCCCCTCCTGTCATTGTTTGCATACTATCCTCATTAAGATATGAAAAACGTATAAATGTTTGAGTGGTTTTAGTTAAAGCAGACTCTGTTTTTTTTTTTATTATCTGTGTGATTTTGACAAAGATCAGATTACATTTGATGGTGATTTTATGCAGAAATGTGAGAAATTCCAAAAGGTTCATACTTTTTCATACCACTGTATTAGGGGTGTGACGGTACACACAAGTCACGGTTCAGTACATACCTCGGTGCGGTGGTCACGGTTCGGCACGGGTTCAGTTCAACAGGGAAAAAAAAGGCTTTTTTTTCTCACAGTATTTGAAAATTAAGTTTGTATACAATTTCACTCTTATATAGGTGAATTTTTAAAAAATGTAAAAAGTGTCATGTTTTTTTTTTTTTTCCAAATGAAAAAGACAGTTCAATCAGTTAATGCAAACATTTGATGTGGAAGACGTTATAAAATGGATAATGTAATAACGTGTAGAACATGAAAAGTAACATCAGTTACTTTGCCGAGTAACTGATTACTTTTACATTGAGGTAAATGAGTTACTAACTCAATTGCTTTTGTGGAGAAGTAATTTGTAACTGTAAGCACTTTTTTTTAAGTAAAATTAACAACACTGGTGACAATATATTCTTATGTTGCTGCAAAAACTGTAGAACTGTTATTTTGTTAGATTTTGTTATACAGCACTACCAGACACACAAACCAATTTGAAGCGCAACACAAAGATCCACTTATAGACTTGCACTCATAAACTTTACTGTCCCCTTTGTTACTCTTTTTGTCGCGCCAGTTCATGTCAGGATGCTGCAACAATGTAAGCAGTGTTGCCCAGTGTAGACGCCATGTGATAGTTCACATTTCCTGCATGCGGTTCCATATAGGAGTGACTGCACAGACAGCGCTCTGCCAAATAAACAGCATATGTCCCCGGTGCTCCCATTAGGTTACACAACGCTGGATCACATTGTCAAACAACACAGCGTGCACTAGCAGCAGGAGCACATGTGCTCTGCTGTTACGCTGCTGTTCTGGCCACACTCTGACATCTTATGCTGTTGGTTAGCTAATTGCATGCGCCTGAAAATGCAGGTGACCATCACAGAATCATTAGATAGCCAGGCGTTAAAATGCAGGAAGCCACCTTTCATTTTATGCAATGGTTGTACAAAACACAAAACCTACACTTATACATCACACAAATCTGGCTCCTTATTTTTGGCTGAAAAAAACAAAGCAAAAATATCAACCAAACAACAGAGCTTGGAAAACTCATACATGTAGGTGAACGTACCACTGTACATGGAAGTGAAATAAAACCAATCAAGGGAAATAGAAAAAAATAACAAAAACAGTATAGTACTGTGCGAGCTTGGTGAAGACCTCAGTGACTTTTAGTCAACACTAACATGGTTCAATTCAGGTCGAAAAAGTAAATTAAGGACCAGCCCTGAACGCATATGTTGATTCATTGGACATTTATCACCCACGAGGCACATTCTGAGCATAAAATTTTCATCCGGATCTTTTGACTTCAACCAGTGATCCTACTGTAGCTGTTAAAAATCAGTGTATCTCCTTATTAGAGAAACTAACCCAAATTGGCATTTGCCTGGGGCTTTCACACAAGCATCCTTTAATATTTGTTTTAATCCAACTAGACTGAATGCTCACAGCTGACCACAGTCTGCTAGACACGACATATGACTGTATTCGTTTTTACCCTAAATGACTCCGTAGCAGGCTTTTCTTTGTATTCTGTGATTCAGCCAGTAGCACAACGATAGCATCAGCAGCTAAAAGGATGAAATGGCATGTTAATGATTTGCTGGCACCAAAGTGACTAACTAGAGGTAAATAAACAATACAGTTGACATAACAGGCACGTTGGTTGTTCAGCATGTTTGCAGGTTGCACCTGCATAGTTGCTGCCTTGCTTTTTGTTTAGATGTCTGAAAGCAGCATATCGCACAAAAGCGGGCATTGTGCTAAAGTTATTTTTTTAAGTGCACTTGGCTATTTGCTGGTAGTTAAAGGAGCCTGCTTGGCAGTACAGATAATTTATGGTAGGCTGTCAGCCTTTCTTTTTTTGTTGTTTTTGTGCATTTGTGCTGCCTAATTTGCATATCACTTGCAAGTTCGCGCAACAAATCTTTATGTACAGTATATTGACCTAAATTCTGTTTGGCTTTTTTTTTTTTTTTTTTCAAAATTCACCTTTGTATTCACATATCTAATTTTGAAACATACCGTACTCTTTGTTGTTTCCTGAAACACTCAACTATTCACAACTGCATAGGCGATTACTCTGTCCATCTCAGCATATACAGTGCCTTGCAAAAGTATTCGGCCCCCTTGAACCTTGCAACCTTTCGCCACATTTCAGGCTTCAAACATAAAAGATATAAAATTTTAATTTTTTGTCAAGAATCAACAACAAGTGGGACACAATTGTGAAGTGGAATAAAATTTATTGGATAATTTAAACTTTTTTAACAAATAAAAAACTGAAAAGTGGGGCGTGCAATATTATTCGGCCCCCTTGCGTTAATACTTTGTAGCGCCACCTTTTGCTCCAATTACAGCTGCAAGTCGCTTGGGGTATGTTTCTATCAGTTTTGCACATCGAGAGACTGACATTCTTGCCCATTCTTCCTTGCAAAACAGCTCGAGCTCAGTGAGGTTGGATGGAGAGTGTTTGTGAACAGCAGTCTTCAGCTCTTTCCACAGATTCTCGATTGGATTCAGGTCTGGACTTTGACTTGGCCATTCTAACACCTGGATACGTTTATTTTTTAACCATTCCATTGTAGATTTGGCTTTATGTTTTGGATCATTGTCCTGTTGGAAGATAAATCTCCGTCCCAGTCTCAGGTCTTGTGCAGATACCAACAGGTTTTCTTCCAGAATGTTCCTGTATTTGACTGCATCCATCTTCCCGTCAATTTTAACCATCTTCCCTGTCCCTGCTGAAGAAAAGCAGGCCCAAACCATAATGCTGCCACCACCATGTTTGACAGTGGGGATGGTGTGTTCAGGGTGATGAGCTGTGTTGCTTTTACGCCAAACATATCGTTTTGCATTGTGGCCAAAAAGTTCAATTTTGGTTTCATCTGACCAGAGCACCTTCTTCCACATGTTTGGTGTGTCTCCCAGGTGGCTTGTGGCAAACTTTAAACGAGACTTTTTATGGATATCTTTGAGAAATGGCTTTCTTCTTGCCACTCTTCCATAAAGGCCAGATTTGTGCAGTGTACGACTGATTGTTGTCCTATGGACAGACTCTCCCACCTCAGCTGTAGATGTTATGGTTCTGATTGAGCAGGGGACCCAAGCGCAGAGATGACAGGCAAAACTGGCAGTGACAACACTTTATTGGCAGGTTTGGCAGAAGGTGTTGAAATAGTCAGGTGAGTCTTTGCGATAGATGAGCAGACGGGCAAGCAGGTGTTCAGGCAGGCAAGTATCGCAGGATCTAGGGAATAAAAGAAAAATTAGCTTAATAGTATTTTTCAGTTTTTTTGAATGAGGCTGGAGTCACCAACTGTTTGAGCTGAGTTGTTGATCTGGCGATGAGGTGAGGCCAGGCACTGGTTTAAGTAGGCTGTTAACGACGATCACCTGCACCTGGTCACAGGCTCACCCATCTGTTCAAACCTGCAATCAAGACACGCACCCACACACACACACACACAAGGAGGAGCAGGGCTCAGGAGGCAGGATTCCTAACAGTAGATCTCTGCAGTTCATCCAGAGTGATCATGGGCTTCTTGGCTGCATCTCTGATCAGTTTTCTCCTTGTTTGAGAAGAAAGTTTGGAAGGACGGCCGGGTCTTGGTAGATTTGCAGTGGTCTGATGCTCCTTCCATTTCAATATGATGGCTTGCACAGTGCTCCTTGAGATGTTTAAAGCTTGGGAAATCTTTTTGTATCCAAATCCGGCTTTAAACTTCTCCACAACAGTATCTCGGACCTGCCTGGTGTGTTCCTTGGTTTTCATAATGCTCTCTGCACTTTGAACAGAACCCTGAGACTATCACAGAGCAGGTGCATTTATACGGAGACTTGATTACACACAGGTGGATTCTATTTATCATCATCGGTCATTTAGGACAACATTGGATCATTCAGAGATCCTCACTGAACTTCTGGAGTGAGTTTGCTGCACTGAAAGTAAAGGGGCCGAATAATATTGCACGCCCCACTTTTCAGTTTTTTATTTGTTAAAAAAGTTTAAATTATCCAATAAATGTTGTTCCACTTCACGATTGTGTCCCACTTGTTGTTGATTCTTGACAAAAAAATTAAATTTCATATCTTTATGTTTGAAGCCTGAAATGTGGCGAAAGGTTGCAAGCTTCAAGGGGGCCGAATACTTTTGCAAGGCACTGTATATAATCATCACCCACACACACACACACATTATTATTATGTTTTCTGAACACTCAATTAGTAAAATTAGTGGTGTCTGCTGTACAATGTGTGTACAGACCTGCTTCAGGTGGTGTATAATATTATTTTACTGCATTAACCATGGGGGGGGGGAGCATCAAACTATTTGTCCAGTCAACCAGAAGAAAGGACAGATGCTGTCCATTGTGGTGTCTATTTCTGCTTTTGATAGTTTTGCCTCAACAAAAGCTGACATTAAATTAGCTGCCTGCCTAACCAAACTTCTGCTCAAAAAAATGCAGTAGAAGGCTGTTATCTGTGTGGAAATTCAATCTGCACACACACACTCACTTGATCAATCACAAATCTAAAAGCAGTCATGTTAATTTCTCAGTCGACCGTCAGTGTTAAGACCCTTTCACAAACATATCCCAGTAATTTCCCGTGTAAGGTGACGCGGGATTTGCTCGCCTCATTGCTTTCACACATTAGAAAATTACATTGTGAAAGCTAGCGTAAGTCTGTTAGTGTGTACTAATTCTCACTGTTGTTTAACCAAACTGGAACTAAAAAACTCACCAACTGATTCAAACCAGAGAAAGTGAAATACAGCCGCCAAAGAGCCCTTTAAGAAAGTAAAAAATGGAAATGGAGATTAATGGTAAAACATGACATCAATTTGTTATGACAGCTCTGTAATCTCCTTGAACAAGGGGTCTTATACCAGGATGTTCAACGGAACATCTGGGATGTCCTCATGCAAACCCTCCCAACCTGTCATCTACGTTTGGGAATCAGACACTATCTCCCAAATAGACAAGAGCCTATTCTCCTCATGTCTTAGAGCCTCCTTGTTCAACTGGGGGCCATTTACAGTCCTCTTGTCTTGGGACACAGATGAGATTAAGCTATTTAATCTTCATACATTCCTGCCGCTACAGGTAATCAGACAAATTTTCTAACACACATATTCTTCGACAAATATTCTAAACAACACTGCAAGAAATCCATCTCTAGTTTATACATTCAACAATATTTTTGTCAGCCTGATTTATCATGTTCTTTTGTCCAGTGCATGGTGGGAAAAGGCTGACCGTCAATTTAAGAAGCAAACTGCTGTCATTCATTAACGCAACACTATGTAACTTTTCAGTTTTGGTCGATTTTAGCGACGCAGGTGGACAAAAGCGCTAGTGTTTTGCCTTAAGGAAGACAACCATTCTCATGAGGACCTGCGCACAGCATCATAAAATTCTGATCTCCAGGTCGACTGCAGATGGATAACATTTCTATTTAAAGCGGCAGTGTGAAGGATGAATGGTAATGAGGTAATGAACCCAATTGTGGCTAAAGAACAGCATATGATGATGTTGACAAAGGGGCCGTTTACATGCTGACTCTCCGAGAATAAGAAAAATTTCAAATTTGCATTTGCATTTGCGTCTCCATTCGGACAATGTCGCAATTCCGCATGAAAACGATGTAGTTTTCATGCCAGGCCCTAGGGGCAGTGCAGATTTACAGGGTGACAGAGAATGATGCACTTTGACCCCACCAAGCTCCCTCAGCCCGGAAAAAAATATGCCCGCCCACTCGAACCAATAGCATTTTTTTTTTTGCTCAAAAAGGCACAAAAATGGAAACATTCAACATCTTTAATTTAAAAATATTATTAAAACAGTAAATTAAAGCCGACATTCCGCCATATTTGCTGTTTTTAATGTTTAGTAGCACCGCTGCGCATGCCCAATGTGACGTGTACGAGTTCTGACGTTATCGGCGTGGTTTCGCGCCGCGGGAGCCTTTGATATGCATGCCGAGGAAGCCCCCTCAATCCCCCGCAATCGGATTCTTCCACTTTGGAGGCAGGATTCAGAAATGTTCATCTTCGCCGACACCGTATGCACGCGAGGCCACTCCGCAACACAGTCATTGCGTCTTCGTGTCGCAGAGTCGCCATGTAAACTGCCCCAAAGAAAAACGTTTGATTTTGTACCGGCCCTCCGACGCCCCTCACTCACACACACAAAGTAGTCAGCTTAAGTTTAGTTAAGAGAGAGAAGGGGGAGGTTCACGCCAGCGAGTGAAAACCAGGCCGATATTTATTCTTGAGTGTCTTATTAACCCGGTAGCCTACCTTTTTCTTTTTCTTTCTATGTGGTCCATTCACACATTTTTCTTGGACCTTCAAACATACGTCACAATAATATGCTTCAATACCTTGCCCATTGGTGGTCCTCCCGTCGCGGATTGCACGGAGCTTGATGTAAGTACAGAGCTCAGCCATGCCGAGCGATCGTGAGTATATAAAAATGCATAGAGGAAAATTAAACCACAAAAGGGAACTGCGTCAAGTCCGAGAGGTGCGCAATCAGTTTGACTACCATGACTTTTTCGCCTGTCAAAATTGTCGAGTTCCATGGTTGCGGTTTTACACTTCCACGAAATATATGCAGTGCCACACCATGATTCTATTTGTTATTTTCCAAGTGGTGAGTGCGCAACGATTGTGACGTATCAAGTAACGAGGTCAGGCTTTCGTTGTTGTTTTCTAAAGATTATTTCAATCACAACTCGGCGACTGCTCGTAAAAGCCGATTGTGCCCTAACTCTCTCACATGATGTGTTCAAATACGCTCACGGAAGAAAAAAAAACAAAACAAAAAAAACAATCATCACAAAGCTGACTCAGACAAGCTGGCAACAGAATATGTAAATATGTATATACACACAGTATATAGACAGTGTATGGCTCTCGTGGAATCATATTTTAAAATATGTTGGATATTTGTCTCTTTTGGTCAAAAAAGTTCCCGACCCCTGCCCTAATGTATTACCAAACGTAATTGCTTATATTTCGTGAAAAATGGAACTGAGTGTAGATTTACTATACTTGCGAAAGCTGCCCTTCCCACAATGCAACCGCAGAGCATGTCCTGCTGACAACGTCAGTAGGATTAATTTACCAGCCCTCAAAAGGTACATTGAATTACAAATATTAATGCCTTTATATATATATATATATATATATATATATATATATATATATATATATATATATATATATATATATATATATATATATATATATATATATATATATATATATATATAAAATCGATGTCTCGCCCACCCGGGTGGTATGGTCTCTCCTTTCAAACTCGGGTCCTCTACCAGAGGCCTGGGAGCTTGAGGGTCCTGTGCAGGATCTTAGCTGTCCCTAGGACTGCGCTCTTCTGAATGGAGATGTCGGACGTTGTTCCTGGTATCTGTTGGAGCCATGCACCCAGCTTGGAGGTTATTGCCCCTAATGTCACAACTGGCACCACTCTTGCCTTCAACCCTTGATATTTCTCCAGCTTTTCGTGTTCTTTTTTCCTGATGTTGCTATCGCTCGGGATTGCTACATCTATCACTACTGCTGTCTTCTGATATTTATCCACCACCACTATTTCAGGCTGGTTGGCCATCACCAGTTTGTCTGTCTGGATCTGGAAGTTCCACAGGATCTTGGCTCGGTTGTTCTCGACCACCTTTGGAGGTATTGCCCACCTCGACTCCGGGGTCTCCAGTCCGTACTCGGCACAGATGTTCCTGTACACTATGCCTGCTACCTGGTTATGTCGTTCCATGTAAGCCTTGCCTGCTAGCAACTTACACCCCGTTGTGATGTGCTGGACTGTCTCAGGGGCCTCTTTGCATAGCCTGCACCTGGGGTCCTGTCTGGTGTGATAGACCACCCCGGCCTCTATTGCTCTTGTGTTAAGGGCCTGTTCTTGTGCTGCCATGATCAGTGCCTCTGTGTTGTCTTTCAGTCCGGCCTTTTCCAGCCACTGGTATGTTCTTCCCATGTCAGCTACCTCCTCAATTTGTCGGTGGTATACACCAAGCAGGGGCTTGTCCTTCCATGATAGCTCCTCAGGGTCATCCTCCTTATTGGGCTTCTGTTGCCTGAGGCATTCACCGAGAAACTTGGTTAGATAAAGATAAGAGCTCGACAGTTCTGATTGAGGCAACCCCCACAAACTTCAATTTCTTTAGTGCGCCAAGAACCCATAAGAAAGGAGGTGGGGTTGCCAGTCTGATCAGGGACAGTTTTCAATGCACAAATATTTCATGTGGTCAGTTTGATTCCTTTGAATGTATTATCATTCAGCTAAAAAGCCCTTGCAGAGCTGCCTTGGTAACACTTTACAGACCACCAAAGTATAACACAATGTTTTTTGATGAGTTTACCAAAATGCTGTCTTCTGTCTGCATGGACTTTGATTGTGTTGTTCTAGTGGGTGACTTTAACATTCATGTTGATAATCCTGAAGAAGGATGTGCTATAGAGCTTTTAAATATTTTGGATACATTTGGTTTATCTCAGCATGTCACAGTTCCAACACATAACAGAGGGCACATACTGGATTTAATAATATCCAAAGGTCTTAACATCTCTGAGGTCACAGTGAATGATGTTGCTCTGTCTGATCACTACTGCATTATGTTTAAAATGACCACCCCTGTCCATCCTCTGAAAAGGGAAACAGAGGTGATTAGGAAGCGTTACATAAGTGATAACACTTGTGCGTTATTCACACATGCCTATGCCTCACCATTAACCCCTACAATAGCTCCAGTGGAAGAACTTGTAAATAGTTTCAGTTCCAGTGTGATGACTGTAATTGACACTATTGCCCCGATTAAGACAAAATCTTTGTCAAGAAAGAAGAGGTCACCCTGGAGAAATGCCATACTAGCTATAAAACAAAAGCAAGTTTGTAGACAAGCAGAACGCAGATGGCGAAAAAACAAACTTCTAGTTTTTTATGATATCTACAAAGACAGTCTTCGCAAATACAACCAGGAACTGAAAAATGCTAGACAGTCATATTTTTCAGAGATCATTAGTAGAAACACTAACAATACCCGCACACTATTTTCTGTTGTTGACAAACTGACAAACCCACAAGCATCAATACCTCAGGAATTGGCATCTGAGGTGTCCTGTAATAATTTCGCAGCATTCTTTACACACAAAGTACTAAAGATTAGACAGACTGTGTGCAACTCCAGATTAACAAATGTTACACTAAATGCCTCCCAAAATGTCCCCCACGTCAATCTTAGACAGTTTAGCCTCTTGGACTATGCCACTTTAACAGAAATTGTGTCGAAATTAAAGCCCACAACATGCTGCCTTGACATCCTTCCTTCAAACTTTTTCAAAACTGTTTTTCACTGCATAGCCCCAGACATACTTCAGATTATAAATACTTCTCTCCAAACAGGAGAGTTTCCTCAGACTTTAAAAACTGCAGTAATAAAACCTCTCCTTAAAAAAACCTAATCTGGATGCCTCAACCATTAGTAATTACAGGCCAATATCAAATCTGACATTCCTGGGGAAAATTATCGAAAGGGTTGTGTTCGAACAGATCCAGAATTATATGATGCAAAACAATCTTTTTAACTCATTTCAGTCTGGATTTCGACCACAACACAGCACCGAGACTGTGCTTATCAAAGTCCTAAATGATATTCGTCGGAATACCGATGCAGGCAAATCATCTGTTCTGCTACTATTGGATCTCAGCGCCGCATTTGACACGGTTGATCACAACATACTACTCAGCAGATTGGAACAGTGGGTAGGGCTTACTGACACTATTCTTCAGTGGTTCACATCCTATTTACATGATAGGGATTTCTTTGTGTCAATCGGAAACCATCAGTCAGAACGAACCAAATTCACGTGTGGAGTCCCTCAAGGGTCAATTCTTGGACCACTCTTATTTAACGTCTATATGCTTCCGTTAGCTCAGATAATGGAACAGTATGACATCTCCTATCACGCCTATGCAGATGACACACAACTGTACATTTCTGTGTCCCCACATGATTATAGTCCCTTAGTCACCCTGAGCAAATGCATTCATCAAATCAATGAATGGATGTGCCAGAATTTTCTCCAGTTAAATGTGGAGAAGACAGAGGTGATCATTTTTGGGCCAAAAAAGGAAAGGTCAAAGATAAGCAGCCAACTTAGCACAATGTCACTTACAGCTACAAATCAAGTCAGAAACCTTGGCGTAATTATTGACTCAGACCTAAAATTTGATAGCCATTTAAAGTCCGTCACTAAATCCGCTTATTACCACCTAAAAAATATAACCAGAATTAAGGGGCTTCTGACTCAACAAGACATGGAAAAACTTATGCATGCATTCATTTTCAGCAGATTGGACTATTGCAACGGTATATTTACAGGTCTTGATAAAAAATCAGTCAGGAAGTTGCAGCTGGTACAGAATGCTGCAGCCAGAGTCCTCACAAATACAAGGAAGCTGGACCACATTACACCAGTTTTGAAATCGCTACACTGGCTTCCAGTAAGTCAAAGGATAGACTATAAAATACTACTGCTCGTCTACAAAACACTTAATGGCCTTGGACCAAAATACATGCTTGACTTGTTAGAGTCCTATGAAACATCTAGACCCCTAAGGTCGTCTGGAACCGGTCTTCTGCATGTTCCAAGAACAAGAACCAAGCAGGGTGAGGCAGCATTTAGTTATTATGCTCCTCACCTCTGGAACAAGTTACCCGAACGTCTGAAGTATGCTCAAACTGTTAGCTCTTTTAAATCAGGGCTAAAAACGCTTTTGTTTAGCACTGCATATCTATAACTGTCTATATATTTCAATCTACCTGCTTTCTATTCCTCTTGTTTTTGTCTCCATTGCTGATTTCAATTATTATTAGTAGTAGTAGTTTTTGTTTTATTTTTGTTTTATTTATTTATTTTTATTCTGTGATTAAATGCGATCTTTTGTCTTCATTTCTACGTTGTGTTGATTTAAATGTGATTTTTATGATCCTCATGTGATGTAAAGCACTTTGAATTGCCTTGTGTTGAATTGTGCTATATAAATAAATTTGCCTTGCCTTGCCTTGCCTAGGTCATCACTGGGTGCCATTTTCATGATGTACTCTTGGAGGGTTGTAGTTTCCTCCTGGATAGTGGCTCTGATGCTCACTAGTCCTCGGCCTCCCTCTTTCCGCTTTGTGTAGAGCCTCAGGATGCTGGACTTAGGGTGAAACCCTCCGTGCAATGTAAGGAGCTTCCTTGTCTTGATGTCGGTAGCCTATATATACATGTATATATATATATATATATATATATATATTTTATTTTATTTTTTTTTTTTTTTTAAATAAACAAATAAATAAAAAGATGGACATGTCTTAGGCACGGCTTATATTACACGCTCCTTATCCGTCATTAAAGATTATTAGTGTTTAGTGGGTTTGAAGGGTGTTTCAACACTATTGTGAAGGTAGACATGGCTGTAAAATATCCCATTTAAAACGTTTAAAAAAAAAAAAAAAAAAAAGTGGGGGCGGGGACAGTTTGAGTTATATAATTGTTTCCAAATAGATAAATTATTTTGGAGTGAGAACAAATCCGCGATTGTTTAGGTCTCAACTAAATTTAAAGTTAATTTGGTGTTACTTTTAGTTTCACAAGTGACCAAAAAGCTAGAAAAAACCGCATGTTGCACCCTCTTCAGACAGTTAGGTTGTTCATACAGATTAGATAATGCTCTTTCTGTTCCTAATAGTCAAACTGTTCTTCACTGAGTATGCAGGCAGCTGAGGGGGTTAACAATTTTTACGTTTTGCTGCTCATCTATCACCAACTGTACAAAAACCACCAGAAACCAGATCCCTTGTCAGGCAGCTGTCGCGTGCAGCTGGTAACTCAAGACCCCCCGCCCCTTTGACAAGCCTTTTAATTCCACACATGTGGCACTACCTGTCCAGTGTGGAGAGGGCGATTTAATGCTCTCTGGGGCAGCTGCCACGATTTGGGGGTCTTAAGCATTCTTAAACAGGATCCATCCATCCGTGCATGCACACATCCCTCTGCCCCTTTTCGGGTGATTGCATTCAAGTGTGCGGATAAATCTGGAGGGAGGCAATTAGTAAATTTGACCCCCAACGTGAGTCTGTGTTTATGAAACCTAACCAGCGCCTGCTGCTACTGCACAGTATGTCCACCGCAGATGCCGCAAAAGGTTGACTTAAGGACCTGCAGGCAGACCCGTGCCGCCCATAAGGCAATTTAAGCAACCGCCTAAGGGCGCACCAGTGTCCAAAAAGGCGTCAAGAAAAATATTCAAATAATATTTGATGAAAGCAGCATTCAAAAAAATTATGCAAAACAATAAAACAAAAGAACAACAAAACCGTTCATAATAAGTCTTTAAATAATAATGAAATCATTTTTCTAGTGTGCCTTCTGCCCGTTTCACTTTTTCTTTTGATGCAATAATTTCACCACGGACCCTAGTTGCACCACCCAGCAGACCAGCAAGCTACCTGAAGGTGCTGTTACCTCCCTCGCGTGACTCGTGAAGTGACAGGTGGAAAATAACAACTGCTCTTGATTGCGTTTTGCTGGTGGCGTTTATTGCCGAGTACACCCACACACGTCTGGCTGCTTCAACGTAGCTAGAAACTTCCGCATTACAGCGATCACATTTATGTAAAAACATATTCATTTTATAATTTTTTTTTGCTATCATTATCATATATAATTTAATTCATTATTATTGGATAGTCCTGTGTAGTTGCCGTGCTTCAAGAATTTATTTTCTTTTAACTACGCCCATCAAAGATAGTGGCCGGATCCAATAGACAGGTACAGTAAGCAGCAAGAATTTAAATGCGCTATTATCGTTATGTCATGCTGGTTTCACAATCAACAGCTATTTGACTAATATAATGTAACATTCCACTATTTTCTCTTTGTAGATGCTCTTCTGAAATATTTTCTTTTTACCTCTGTACATCATGGGCCATCTTTTACAGAGAACTTATCCACATCAGCACCAAGTCCAAGCCCACCAAGTCTCGGAACGAAGTGGACCTTCCAAAGCAACTGTCATATGAAAGTGTAATAGATGCTTTTGCATCAGTGAAGACAAGGTGAGTAAGGTTGTAAGTCAAGGTGTTTAAAGTGTTCTGCGTGTCTTTATATAGGTTTGTGTGGATGGGTGTTAATCATATTGTAATAACAATTGTAATTTATTTAATGCATTTGTTTTTGAAGTGTTTTCATTTGTGCTTTTGAATAGTTATTACAGCATTTTTCTTTTAATTTCTGCACTTGTTCATTGGCGTTTTTTATATAATAAATTACAACAAGATAACATGCTTTTTCAGTGTGAGTGTTTAAATATATGTGATGAGAATAAGGGGGGGGGGGGGGGGGCGCCAATAAATATGTTGCCTTGAGCACCAAATTGGTCAGGAATGGCCCTGCCTGCAGGGGAGAGGACAGTTTTCTATAATTGTGGTGATTATTTGTACAGTACTTGATGCTCTAAATGCACTTTACAAGGTTCATGTTAATTAATAAAAACCAGCTCAATTTTCTGCTCTTTCACCCCTCGGGAGGTGCCAGACTAACCACAGGGCGGTTGCTGTGACTATTATTCACAGCTCTAGTGAACACTTTGTCTTCTTGTGGGATGCAAACTATTTTGATCACCAAGTTGTTGAAAAAAGGCTGCAGTGTTGCATTGACTTGTGTTGATTTGTTGGGAGTGTCTGTAAACAATAAAAGCATGGGAAAACAATGATTTAGCGCTCGAGGAAGGGTGGGAGACAAGACGTCCTACTTGGGAAACAAGGCACAGAGTGTACTTCTAAGAATGTAACAGTATCACCATGGACTGCAGAGCACAAAAACTCCACAGGCAGAATTTTCTTAGCCTCATTCTTTGAATGAGGAGTACACCTCTACATCACATGATCACCATGCTATCTTTTCTCAACTAAACCTCGCACCCACCCTATGATCACTCAATTGTTATTGGATAGGATAATCAATAACTGCAATAAATGTGGATAATGCCATTAATATTTGATATAATTCAAATCTGATCGCCTATTAGTGGTAAAGGGATGTCTCTTTAAGATCCTCTTCAGTAACAAACTTGGTGGAATTGTATTTATCATACTTACTACAATCAATTTCCTCCAATGGGAAATTCTGCGGTACTTTTCATCATTTCTGCCTGCCTTTAGAGCACCCAAAGCCCGCTACAAACCTACAACACCTCCCAGGGGAATTTCAATAACTTTTACCCACAAATGGAGCGCTTAATTGCCACCAAACACTTTCGGGCTCTCCGAGGGGATTTTAAGCGGTACTTTTCACCATTTTTACCTACTTTGATAGCACCGAAAGCCGGCTACTAACCTCCAACATCTCCGGGGGAGTTTTAACTTTTTTTACCCGCAAATGAACCCAGAAAGCAAAATATAACTGGAGCGGACCTGGGCCAGATGTACTGCAAATTTCGGACCAACTTTGTAAAACGGATCTGCCCCAGTGTCTTTTTGAACAATGACCCAAACTCAGTAAGGAGTCACTTGCCGGATCAGCAACCAGTTTTGAGCCAGAACTGGTCCAAAGTAGCAGACACAACATGTATGGCCCGGATATGGCACACATGTTACCTAATCTGGGCCAGATTTGTATCAAAACCGTTTTCAGTATTAAATTTGGAGTCCATTTTGTTCAATGTATCAAGCTGAAATGTGGTTATATTGCAAATTAAAATTTGTCTATTACAATCAATAATGACAGCACTTCTTTTTCATGCCATTTATTAATGCTAACATATTAATGCAATATAAAACAATATAACAATGTAACGTTTTTTCACAAAACATTTTAATTGGAACAACCAACTCAACATTGAAGATTACCCATTTTTAGACTGTAAACAACATATTATATTTGTTAAGGCGCTGGGGTAAGGGGGGACCTAATTCATTGACGATGAGAGGGAGTGGGAGATTGTGTCCAAAGAATCCAGTGGGCAGTTTTGTGATAGAACAGGTGAACTGGCAGGCATGCGTTTTTGTCAGACAAGCAGTACAAGATCTAGGGGGGGAAAACACAAAAATGAGCTCAGTATCAGGATTACAAGATTCTTTGTTAGCTAAAAGTCACATACCTGTAGGTGAGTTGTTGATCTGGCGATGATGTGAGGCCAAGGACCGGTTTAAGTAAGCAGCTGATGATGATCAGCGGCACCTGGTCCCAGGCTCACCCATCTGTGCAATCAAGTTGACAATGAACTCATTTTCTCCCAAAAACGTATACCGGTAAATATGTTATGTTAAATATGTATGTACGTTTTTTTTTTTTTTTTTTTTTTTTTTTTTACAAGAGGCATCTCTAGGTTCTGTTGCACCTAAACTGCAATGCACAATGCTCAAAACTCATTTTTAGGAAGTGAAGAAAAATAGTCAGGAAACAGAAGTTGGAGATATCTTGTGAAGACGCATGAGAATTTGAGAAAAATGTGGAGAACAATCGGGGAAAAAAGGCAAACAACACTGGAGGAGTGTTTTGAAAAGAAAACGAAACCATCGTCAAAGAAGGATTCAAAAAAATGTATCTTGATCAGACAGACGGTGACGGCCACAACAGTGTCAGGTTCCACACGCGTTCTGTCGAGCTCACGTTGCGTTACTCCTGAGCCCGAGGTTGAAACCAATGATGAAGATGATGAAAATGATGAAAAAAGTGAGACCGATCTTGATCCGAACTCATCAGACTACTGGGAGCCACCTCATTCAACCAGGAGCAGCCAAGAGCCTTCCCCGTTGTTATGTACGCAAATAGTTCAACAGTTCAATAGTTTAGTTATGTGTAAATAAATTGTTACTCTGCGATCAAAAGCTCTATGTGTCTTGTTGTTTATGTTATTTCGTAGAACGAAAACATTATTCAGATGTTTGGGATGTCACAAAAGCGAAAAATAGCTGTGTTAAAGTCAGTTATGTTTGGAATGTATGCTTTTACAAAAAGCTCAATTTCTCTGTTTTTTTTTTTTTTATCAGAAATTGGAAAATTGTTCAAACTAAGCTATTTTCTAATGCTGATTTGTAAAGAATGGAAAAAGATATGAACTAACTTTTTCTCTGCTGAAAGAAGACAGTCTTATCTTTCTTTTGGTGGGTTCCATGTTTATATAGCAATAGAACAGAATTTTCTGGGGGCATTGCAAAATCAGTCAAAATCCACTAAAACGGCCGGGAGCAAAGGGCCTCGCTCCGGTGAAAATGGCTGTAAGTTAATGAGTTAAGGCAAAACTGTCACAGTGCTGATCTGGGCCGCATCCTGCTTACTGACGTTAAGCAGGAATTTGAGCACAACCGGTGTGCATGGTCCGCCCCGGAACAGTGCGTAACCTATCATTTGGACTGTCATAGTGCTGATCCGGCATGACGTTGAGAGGGTGTGATTGCTATGCGGATCTGGCGAGCTGAGGCTGGAACTGGCACGCAGTCACCTGCTATTAGGAAAGCGTCATATCATCGCTACATGCTCGCTTCGCTTGCAAGTGGCCCTCCACGACATCCAGGAGGTGTTCCAAATTCCCCCTTGCATCACGCAGTGAATGTATAAAGTACTGTAATTACTGTAAATAGATTTAAATACTTTACAGTATATGTGAAGTATTCATTCAGTCAGTCCTTCATCGTCTAAACTGCTTACCCCCACAAGGGTCGCGGGGATATTGGAGGCTAGCCCAGCTAACAACAGGCAGGAGGTAGGGTACACCCTTAATCGGTTGCGAGCCAGTTGCAGGGCACATTCAGACAAACAACCACTTATAAACATACTCACACCGAAGGACAATTTGGAGTGTTCATTCAGCCCACCGTGCACGTTTTTGTGATGTGGGAGAAAGTCGGAGTACTCAGGAGAAAATGTTCACTGGCACAAGAAGAAAATGCAAACTCCACACAGGAAGGCCAGAGCCAGGATTGAACCCTCAATTTCAGAAATGTGAGGCAGACGTGCCTTATGTGGAATGTACAACATGTATGTAAATGTAAATAGATACTGTTTACCTAAATTTTTAAACCTATAATTACCTATCATTTTTTTCTTTATTTAACCACTTCAGTTTTTTTATTTTATTTTATTTTCATAGGGGGGTCTGAGCCCCACTAAGTGTGAAAAATGAGTAATTACTGTGTCGGTATACTGTGTTGTATAGCGCATACTGTAGTTGATATATACCATATTTTTCGGACTATAAGTCACAGTTTTTTTCATAGTTTGGGTGGGGGTGCCACTTATACTCTGGAGCGACTTATGTGTGAAATTATAAACACATTATTATATCATTTCACATGTTAATTTGGTGTTTTGGAGTGACACTGATGGTCTGGTAAACTTGTTAGCATGTTCTTTATGCTATAGTTATCTGAATAACTCTTATTAGCTGTTATATGTTACGTTAACATACCGGCCACGTTCGTGTTTAGTTGTTCATGCATCATGTAACATTATCATACTGTACACTTATTCAGCATGTTGTTCTCGATTGTATTTTTATTTTAAATTGCCTTTCAAGATGACATATCTGTTCTATAGGTTGGATTTTATTAAGTAAATTTCCCCAAAAAATGCGACTTATATGGGTTTTTTTCTCTTCATTACACATTTTTGGCCTGGTGCGACTTATACTTGGGTGCGACTTATAGTCCGAAAAATACAGTACATAACATAGATAACACATGGCTCCACCCCTACTGTGTGTAGTTTGTATTTTCTCCCCTTGCATGTGTGAGTTTTCTCTGACATTTCATAAAAATGCATTCTAGGATCTTTGAAGACTTATTTGACGATATGTGTGAATGGTTCTTTGTCTTTAAGTGCCACGTGACTGCTTGGCGACCAGTTAAGTTAACGTTAAGTCACCAGGGTAAAAGCTTCAACTCAACCCAATGAGGACAAGTGCTATGAAAAAAATGTTCAATTTAAGACATTGACTTCTGCTTCAGGAGCACACAGTGCCGAGAAAGATATTTTTTGTTCTGAAGAACGGAAGCGCATCATTTTGTTAATAATAAGCATTTATGAGAAACCATGGGGATGTTGCGCACAGAGAGCGCTATTATCCTCACCTCACCTATATTAGAGTCATACAATGTTGCTGTCATTTTGTTCACTCAGCTGGCCACATTATACAAACAGGATGAAGGTACATTTTGTCATGTTAACAGGAGGCAATGTCTGGTCGAAGGTAGATGATGTAACAAAGTAGTTTGTCTTAATCACAGCAATAAAGATTCCACTCAGTTTGTTATGTTTTTACATGTTTTGTCATAGCTGGCAAAATGTCGGGTTTTACTCTTGAGGTAGGCCTTGATGTGATAATTTCTGACTAAAGCAGAAAAAAATGCACTACAAATTCCATTTGCCAATAAAATTATGTATGAAAACCGAACAATGTTGCCTTTTAGATAAGATGCCAAAGGCAAAATTTTAAAGTAAAAGTTAAAATGTCACTTTCACTCATACGTCACTGCATATCTGTAGATCAGAGGTGAGCAATTATTCTACAAAGGGCCGCTCTGGGTCCTTATTAATGTCCATACACTTTAACTTTTCCAGCTGTAAAGTGATTTCATTTACAAGACTAGGAGGCAGTGAAGTACGATGCAAAGTTTAGTTAATTCTGATTTCTCTCCTGGTATACATAAAATATGTTATTGTCGTTCATGCACATTAATTGTCCACCTATGAAGTGTTTACATTTTCTAGACTAGTGCAGTGAGGCACTATGCAAATGCATGTGTCTGTACATTGTTTTGGCATTGAATAAATGCAAAATTACAGACATTTATAGATATTTTATTTTTCTTGCACGTACTGTATATTGTTGAAGAAATTTCTTACAATATATCGAATACCGTAGATATTGTGTATCGCGATGTTATGATTATTGTGCGCCACATATTGTCACAGTATCAAATCGTGAGTTATCCGTATCGTCCCAACCCTACTTGTAAGACACTGGAATTGTAAAAAAGGTGTTCTATTGTTCGGTTGGCCAAAAACCTGCACCCACTTTGGCCCTTGGTGGACTAATTGCGTCCACTTGCAGTAGATCAATTACCAACGTGCCACTGGCTGTGAGTAATATCAGCGCTTCTTTCTACAACAACAACAAAAAAGGAAGTATTTTGAAGTAAACCATACCTGTTCGAGCAAAGAAGTTTAATGGCATGCCATTTTAAACACTTTTTTTTCTTTTTAGCTTACCGTTTGTCTCAATTCCATTTCTTTCTTTCTCCATATAAATTTAAGTGATAATTGAACATGGTTTTATGATACTGAGGTATGTGGGGTTTTTTTTGTTTTGTTTTGTTTTTTCACGTGGAACATTTTCGACTGTACCATTAGAAGACGTTATAGTTTGATAACAGATGGCGGCCACTATCTTACTTGACAAGAGCATTCTGGAATTTTCAAATGCTAACATTTTAAAACTGGTGTCAGTGGAAATTTAATTCCTAAAAAAATACCTGCTGTCTGAACAAAGCCTTAGCTAAGCAGGTCTTTAAAAAAATAACAATACAATTTGCGATAAAATCTTGATCTTTGCATTGATCTTCAGTTTAGTGTTTTGGGCTAACAAACGTAACGGATACAAGGAGAGCCATATCTTTTGCTGGTATTACCATATTTTTCGGACTATAAGTCGCACCTGAGTATAAGTCGCACCAGCCATAAAATGCCCAACGAAGAAGAAAAAATATATAAGTCGCACTCGAGTATAGGTCGCATTTCCGGGGGAAATTTACTTGATAAAATCCAACACATAGAACAGATATGTCATCCTGAAAGGCAATTTAAAATAAAAATACAATAGAGAACAACATGCTGAATAAGTGTACAGTATGATAATGTTACATGATGCATGAACAACTAAATGCGATCGTGGCCTGTATGTTCACGTAACATAGCTATTAAGAGTTATTCAGATAACTATAGCATAAAGAACATGCTGACAAGTTTACCAAACCATCAGTGTCACTCCAAAACACCAAAATAACATGTGAAATGATATCATAATGTGTTAATAATTTCACACATAAGTTGCTCCAGAGTATAAGTCGCACTCCCAGTCAAACTATGAAAAAAAAAAGACTTATAGTCCGAAAAATACGGTACTAGAAATATTATTGCAATGCTAAACATGATGGGCAAGTCTGCAAAATGTCTTCAGTGCTTGTACTGAATGTACATCCACGCTAAAACAACAATGCTTTTGTGTCCAACAGGCATACACCAAATTACTGTAATATTACACTATACACTGTACATATACTGGTACATAGACTTCATATATATTGACGGCACACAGGGTGCAGGGCCGATTAATAGGGGGCCTATCTCCGTGAAAGCTGACCAAGTGGAAACACAGACAAAAGGCGTTATACGTTGAAAGTTCTTGTGAATAAATGCTTAAATCCCTGAATTATTTTTAGATATGGACATAAAACAGTCTCGATTCTTGGTTAAAAGCATAAAAAAAAAATTAAAAAACGGGCAGTTAGCATTTATTTTACCTAAATATGTCGAATGTGCTGCTAGTCTTAAGCCACTGTGGCGCTGCCCTTACATCACAAGGAGCTTTTTACGTTGAAATTTTTGGGAATAAATGCTTAAATCCCCGAATTCTCCATAGATATGGACTAGGGCTGTCAAACGATTAAAATTTTTAATCGAGTTAATTACATCTTAAAAAATAATTAATCGTAATTAATCGTAATTAATTGCAATTCAAACCATCTATAAAATATGCCATATTTTTCTGTAAATTATTGTTGGAATGGAAAGATAAGACACAAGATGGATATATACATTCAACATACGGTACATAAGTACTGTATTTGTTTATTATAACAATAAATCAACAAGATGGCATTAATATTATTATCATTCTGTTAAAGCGATCCATTGATAGAAAGACTTGTAGTTCTTAAAAGATAAATGTTAGTACAAGTTATAGAAATTTTATATTAAAACCCCTCTTAATGTTTTCGTTTTAATAAAATTTGTGAAATTTTCAATCAAAAAATAAACTAGTAGCCCGCCATTGTTGATGTCAATAATTACACAATGCTCATGGGTGCTTAAGCCCATAAAATCAGTCGCACCCAAGCACCAGCAGAGGGCGACAAAACTCCAAAAAACACAAGTAACAAGTTGGCATTGCACTGTGCTGTCATTTTAATCTGTTTGAGCAGGGAATGTGCGTTAATTGCGTCAAATATTTTAACGTGATTAATTAAAAAAATTAATTAACGCCCGTTAACACGATAATTTTGACAGCCCTAATATGGACATAAACAGTCTTGATTATTGGTTAAAAGCAAAATAAAACAGGCAGTTAGCATTTATTTTACATAAATATATCAAATGTGCTGCTAGTCTTTAAACCACTGTAGTACCGCCTTATCGCCACAAAGAGCTTTTTACGTTGAAATTTTTGGGAATAAATGCTTAAATCCCTGAATTCTTTATACATATGAACGCAAAACGGTCTCGATTCTTGGTTAAAAGCAACAACAACAACAAAAAAACAGGCAGTTAGCATTTATTTTATGTAAATATGTCGAATGTGCTGTTAAGCCTGAGTTTTACTCCTGCGTTTCGGTGACGGCGAAGTGATTACGGTGACGACAAAGTGATTACGGCGTCAATGAGCATTCGATAGTTCAGCGGTGAGGGAACACGTTGCTCTGTAATTCGCCGCCAAGCCACTAGAGGGGTGTGGCGTTATGTTTGTACGGTTTTGGTTCATGCTTGTTGACTTCCGCTTGTCTAGTTTAACGGAGAAAAAATAAACAATGCAAGATGGAACGCTAGAATGTAAATCTTCTGCTCATCAACATTGAATAAATGTTGATAATACAAATGTGGAAGGGCAGGCGCCGCAGAAGACGGTTTCGAGGCGGTCTGGCCGACTTTTGATACCACACAGAGAGTTCTAGACTCGGGTGGAGACAGCTATTTGTGGCGGCTAGCTCCAAACTGGCGTTGAGCACTGCGTCCAAGGTCTGCAAAGCCCTCCAGCCCGATTTGTTTGCCGTGTCGTACAACCGGCCATAGCAGATTTCTGGCGTCTATGGAACTTCCCAAACTGCGTTGGGAGCCTTGATTTTAACGTTATCATAAAAAGCACCGAGGCACTCTCAATCAGTGATGATGTGTCGTGTGTGAACTGTCTGTTATTGAAAATTAAAGATAAAAACAACACTTTTGACAGCAAACCTGTGCTTTATTCTTCATATACTTGAAGTGTGACACGTCAATAAGTCACAGACTCACAGCAAACATATGTACACAATAAATTGTGAAGAGCACCAACCAAAAATACGACATGAAGTGGAAAAAAAGTTGGCAGTTTTTGGCCGACCCGAGTCACCGCTTCGTGTGGCCACTCGATTCCGAACACACGTTTCGGTGGTTCTTCCATTTTTTTTTCAATCGCCGACCTTGCCATTTGGCAATCATAATAATGTCTTGACGAGACTTGCTCTTCGATGATACTCCCGTCGGCTTGGTCAATTTTTGCCTGTAGAAAAATAATGTTTTACAATGGCGGTGATTTCACACTGAACCGGAAACAACAGTCTGAGCGAACCAATCACAGTCAATTTCCTCTACGTCTCATGCGTTGACGTGACACTAGGCTGACGCTAGGGTTTGAAAAATCAATAGGATTGCGTCAGGCTACGGCGCAGGGTCGTAAATCGGGTCTTCCTTGACGGCGCAGGTCTGACGCGGAAGTATAACTCGGCCTTTAGTCTTTAAGCCGCTGTGACGCCACAAGAAGCTTTTTATGTTGACATTTTTGGGAATAAATTCTTAAATCCCTGAATTCTTTATAGATATGGATCAATTCTTGTTTAAAAGCAAAAAAACGGGGAGTTTGCATTTATTTTACGTAAATATTGTGAATTATGACGCCAATGTCGTAGCGGTCAATTTCTCCCATTGATTTTTTCACGACGTTTCAAAATGCAGGCATGGTACGCAAAATAGAATCATTACCTTGAATCCTCGAACAAATCACTCCTGAGACAATCCTTCCTGTTTGTATGCGGTACAGCTTTCATACTTTTTCAACCTAAATCTGGCATTGGAGAATAACTGCGACCGACTTCAACCGACTGTAACGGAGTGTAGGACGGCCTCCTACTTGAAGGCGTGGCCCAGAGTCTGATGAATGTGACCTGTCAATATCATTATGAAGTCTATGACTGGTACAAGAAAACGGTTTCGGTTAAGGGCTGATTTATGCTTCTGCGTTCCGTTGACAGCGAGCAATGGCGTAGACCCTACGTTGTCATTGAATATTCGAACTTCTACGTCAAGGGAACGCTTTGCTCTGTAATTTCCTGCCAAGCCACCTTAGGGGGCTTTGTCTATGTACGATTTTAGGGGACTCTTGTTGAATTCCTTTAGTTTGCCTCCGGTCATAGACAGCAATGGCAACGGAACGTGTGTATTTGGAGTTGCAGCTAATCAATACTGAACAACAAATGTTGTTATTACAAATGTTGTGGCGTAGGCGACACAGAAGATGTTTGTAGAGGTGTTTGAATGCTTTAAAATGGTGTTGTTGTTGTGCTCAACCAGAAACAACATTCTTTATTTTTTTATTATTACAGTGCCTTGCAAAAGTATTCGGCCCCCTTGAACCTTGCAACCTTTCGCCACATTTCAGGCTTCAAACATAAAGATATAAAATTTTAATTTTTTGTCAAGAATCAACAACAAGTGGGACACAATCGTGAAGTGGAACAAAATTTATTGGATAATTTAAACTTTTTTAACAAATAAAAAACTGAAAAGTGGGGCGTGCAATATTATTCGACCCCCTTGCGTTAATACTTTGTAGCGCCACCTTTTGCTCCAATTACAGCTGCAAGTCGCTTGGGGTATGTTTCTATCAGTTTTGCACATCGAGAGACTGACATTCTTGCCCATTCTTCCTTGCAAAACAGCTCGAGCTCAGTGAGGTTGGATGGAGAGTGTTTGTGAACAGCAGTCTTCAGCTCTTTCCACAGATTCTGGATTGGATTCAGGTCTGGACTTTGACTTGGCCATTCTAACACCTGGATACGTTTATTTTTGAACCATTCCATTGTAGATTTGGCTTTATGTTTTGGATCATTGTCCTGTTGGAAGATAAATCTCCGTCCCAGTCTCAGGTCTTGTGCAGATACCAACAGGTTTTCTTCCAGAATGTTCCTGTATTTGGCTGCATCCATCTTCCCGTCAATTTTAACCATCTTCCCTGTCCCTGCTGAAGAAAAGCAGGCCCAAACCATGATGCTGCCACCACCATGTTTGACAGTGGGGATGGTGTGTTCAGGGTGATGAGCTGTGTTGCTTTTACGCCAAACATATCGTTTTGCATTGTGGCCAAAAAGTTCAATTTTGGTTTCATCTGACCAGAGCACCTTCTTCCACATGTTATGTGTGTCTCCCAGGTGGCTTGTGGCAAACTTTAAACAAGACTTTTTATGGATATCTTTGAGAAATGGCTTTCTTCTTGCCACTCTTCCATAAAGGCCAGATTTGTGCAGCGTACGACTGATTGTTGTCCTATGGACAGACTCTCCCACCTCAGCTGTAGATCTCTGCAGTTCATCCAGAGTGATCATGGGCCTCTTGGCTGCATCTCTGATCAGTTTTCTCCTTGTTTGAGAAGAAAGTTTGGAAGGACGGCCGGGTCTTGGTAGATTTGCAGTGGTCTGATGCTCCTTCCATTTCAATATGATGGCTTGCACAGGGCTCCTTGAGATGTTTAAAGCTTGAGAAATCTTTTTGTATCCAAATCCGGCTTTAAACTTCTCCACAACAGTATCTCAGACCTGCCTGGTGTGTTCCTTGGTTTTCTTAATGCTCTCTGCACTTTAAACAGAACCCTGAGACTATCACAGAGCAGGTGCATTTATACAGAGACTTGATTACACACAGGTGGATTCTATTTATCATCATCGGTCATTTAGGACAACACTGGATCATTCAGAGATCCTCACTGAACTTCTGGAGTGTGTTTGCTGCACTGAAAGTAAAGGGGCCGAATAATATCGCACGCCCCACTTTTCAGTTTTCTATTTGTTAAAAAAGTTTAAATTATCCAATAAATGTTGTTCCACTTCACGATTGTGTCCCACTTGTTGTTGATTCTTGACAAAAAAATTAAATTTCATATCTTTATGTTTGAAGCCTGAAATGTGGCGAAAGGTTGCAAGATTCAAGGGGGCCGAATACTTTTGCAAGGCACTGTATTTGAACGTGTCCTATTCAGCTGCTTGACACAGAGAATGGAAATCTGAGTGTCCGATTGGTCTGAACAGTCTTAATGTATCACATGGGAGTATGACATTCTCCCATTGTGATCATTAAACTTGCCTCGTTTATTAGGGGAAAGCAGCAAACAAGAAGGGGTTATGGGGGGACAAAAGAAAATGAGACAGACAGAAGAAGCACAAACAACAACAAGAAATACATTAAACGCCTACACTAACTATGAAACAACGTTGTGAGTGGACCAAACACAGTCCTTTGACGTTCACGTCACAACACGTTGACGTGACGCATAGTCAGGATTCTTTGGAGGCGCATGTCAGGCTACAGTGTAGGGTCCAAATCGGGTCTGCGTTAATGGAGTAGGTCCACTGTCATGCAGAAATCAGCCTTAAGACCCAGTCATTGGTTGTGTCCAAGGCGTGCGTGAATGTGAAACTTGGAGATACTGCTTGAGAATGACAGGAATCTTATCTTCCATTGTAATATTGTTAATGTGCCACAAAATGCATCACTCAATCAAGGGTTACTTTTAAATGTCTTTGTTATTGTTTTATTCTGAGAAGATCATACAAAATTCAGATGCCTCGTTCAATCTGTATCCAAACAGGAGTCACACAGCACACAAAAGCACTGTATTCTGCTGCCAAATAACTGACGGTTATTTTAACTCACTCATCTCTGGAACAAAGGACACAATGCTCAAGCTCATGATCAAAAGGCACTGATCTTCAGATCCTTTTCGCCGTCTTTTAGGCTTCAAAAGCCTTCAAATGTCTCACAAAGGAAGTGATGGGGGGGTTGCTGATGGGGCAGCTGCCTGCAAGGTGAAAGCAGCCAGAAAACATGAACGCGTCTAATAATACTTCAGCTGCGTTTTCAGACAGCGTGCCTGTTGCCTTGCTGTCTGCCTGTCTGCCTTTCTCGCTCATCGTCTAGCTGGCTCGCTGTAATCTGTGGGGGTGACACCGCACTGAGTCAGCCTGGACTTTCCAGACTCTACTCCTCACAGCCTTGCTGGAATTCACAAAGATTTTCCCTGCAAATGCAAACACACACACAGACACATTGCTTTATACTTTAAACTTTTTTCTTTATACATAGAACCTTTTTGCTTCACTTTAAACGTGTTCCTCCACCATATCACAGTTACTTGTTCACTCCCCTGCAGGATCACAGATTTTCAACCAATCATTATGTTGTTTTTACTGGATATGAGAAGTCCTCTACTATTGTATATTTACCTTAGAAACAATTTCTTCATTTGAACACTAACAGTACGTGCTTGTTGAGAATCTTAAAAACAAAATTTTGAGTTTCGTACTTTCAATGTAACTCTTTGTATGCAACATAGGGTGATTCTCATGAAAGCTATGCATTATGGTAATGAAGGACATTTACCAAAGCTATCCTAAAAAAAACCAGAATGCTACGCTGACTCAGTAATTATTTTTTCATCAATAGTTTGAGCTCCCGAATATTCTATTTACAGTAAAATATCTAATTGATTAATGTCTAAAAAAGATGTAGTATTACACATTATAGTAAGGATCATACAGTACCCTCCATAATTATTGGCACCCCTGAAAAAGATGTGTTTTTAGCTTCTCATATATATTTTTTTTTAATTCAAATAATATGGGACCTTAATGGGAAAAAAAGAGAAAAATCCAACCTTCAATACAAGTGCACTCAATCAGTGGGGAAAAAAATCCCACATAAAGAAAAAATTATTTGACATCAAATAAGGTGTGTCACAATTATTAGCACCCCTGGTGTGAATACTTTGTACAACCCCCTTTTGCCAACAAAACAAGGTCTGGGGACTGAGATGGCCATGGGAGGAGTTTGATTTTGTGTCTGTTGAACCATTTCCATGTAGATTTGGCCATATGTTTAGGGTCATTGTCTTGCTGAAAGACCCAGTGACGACCCATCTTCAACTTTCGGGCAGAGGGCAACAGATGCTGATTTAAAATGTCCTGGTATTTCAAAGCATTCATGATGCCATGCACCCTAACAAGGTTCCCAGGGCCTTTGCAAGCGAAACAGCCCCACAGCATCACTGACCCACCCCCATACTTCACAGTGGGTATGAGGTGCTTTTCAGCTCAATCTTGGTCTCATCCGACCAAAGCACACGGTGCCAGTTGAAGCCTGGGACCGTGTGTATTTTTGTGTGAGACCAAGATTGAGCTTTTTGGCAACAAACACTCTAAGTGGGTCTGGCGTGCCACGAAAGATGCGAATGTGTTCATCTTTTGTCTTGCCTTTTTTTGTGGTGCATTATGGGTTAGAATATCTTAAAAAAAAACAACAACAACAACAACAAACACTGAACTCAGTGAATCTTCTCAAATATTTTTTTAAACACATTAAGAAACATTTACACTAGGCCTGAACGATATTGGAAAAAACTATTGCTGTGATTTTTTTTGGATTTGCGATAGATTGCGATATTATATTGCGATATTAAAAAAAATGTATATATTTTTTTTTTCAAGAAATTTTCAGAAGATGACTTAAATAGCTGTTTGGAAAGACTTTAGATGACTCACCATCACCACAGTGTACAGTCATCCCTTGTTTTTCGCGGTTAATGAGGACCAGAACCTGCCGCGATAAGTGAAAAACTGCGAAGTAGCGCACCCCCCCATTTTTTTTTTTTTTTTTTTTTTTTTTGTGTGTGTGTGTGTGTTTTGTGCCCAATGTATTTATTCAGATTTAGCATTGGAAAGAGATACATAAAAGACATGTTTTTTTCTCACTTCTCTCACTTTCTCATAAATGGTTTTTAAGCACTTCAAATGTCATAATTATGATAAGTTTTAAACATAACTGTCCAACCAAATCATTTTTGAACAAGAATAAAGTACTGTAGCAGATAAATGCTTGGCTTTATTAAATGCTTCTGTTTATCTACTTTAGCTGTGACCGTTGAAGTGACATGTAGAAATTTCAAACTCCTCATGATCACTTCTGGCATTTAAATGTCTCCAACGTCCCCACAGTACACACATTCATTCCAGCGCGGCTTCCTTGCAACTGTTTAAGAAGTTAAACGATGATTGACAGATGCCCGTGTGAAGTCTGCTTCTTTGGCCAGATCAAAGCCATCGTTGTGCCCAGTGACTGAAAGGATCAAAAGGCTGGGAGAAGGAGGGTAGGAGGCTGTGCGCAGACCAGAAAGTGAGGCGTATGTGGATCAAAAAAAAGAAAAACTATCGCACGTGCTTGCGATGGGACTATCGCGCACACGCACATCGCGATGGCGATGTCTAAACGATATATCGTTCAGGCTTAATTTATACCTTATCATAACCTGCTAAATTATTGTTTATAAATATAACATTCATGATGCTGTATCGAGGTGAAAACATCAAAGCCTTTCGTGGATGCATTATGAATTTACAACTTGAAAATCTGTTAGAAAACATACAATATACTATTTTGGTAACAATTCGTGGACTGGGCCACAAAATAGACATAACCATCTTTCAACTAAAAATGAGCTATTTCCGGTTTTTAGGACTAAATCCCTAAAATCTTCAAAGACATTTGGTGGTATGAAAAAGTATCTGAACCTTTTGGAATTTCTCACATTTCTGCACGTGTCTGCTTTATCTAAAACCACCCAAACATTTATAGGTTTTCATATTTTAATGAAGATAGTGTGCAAACAATGACAGAAGGGGGAAAAAAGTAAGTGAACCATCACATTTAATATTTTTTGCCCCCCTCCTCCCCCCTTTGGCAGCAATAACTTAAACCAGACGCTTCCTGTAGCTGTAGATCAGTCTGGCACATCGATCTGGACTAATCTTGGCCCATTCTTCTCTACAAAACTGCTGTAGTGAGGTCAGATTCCTGGGATGTCTGGTATGAATCGCTGTCTCTAGGTAATGCCACAGCATCTTAATTGGGCTCAAGTCTGGACTTTGACTTGGTCACTCCAAAACGTGTATGCTGTTCTTCTGAAACCATTTTTAAGTTGATTTAGTTCTTGTTTTTTATCATTGTCTTGTTGTCTTGATCCATCCTCTTTTCAGCTTCAACTGTCTGACATATGGCCTCAGGTTTTCCAGCAAAACATCCTGGTAAACTTTTGAATTCATTCTTTCATTCATGATTGCAAGTTGTCCAGGACCTGAGGCAGCAAACAGCCCCAAATGACGATGCTCCCTCCACCATGCTTCACGGTGGGGATGAGGTGGTAATGTTGGTGAGCTGTTCCATTTTTCCTTCACACATGACGTTGTGTGTTACTCCCAAACAATTCAACTTTGGTTTCATCAGTACACAAAATACTATGCGAAATTTCTGTGGAGTGTCCAAGTGCGTTTTTGTGAACATTTAACGAGCATCAATGTTTTATTTTAGACAGCAGTGGCTTCCTCCGTGGAGTCTTCCCATGAACACCATTCTTGGCCATAGTTTTACATATAGTTAATGTGTGCACTGAAATATTGGACTGTGCCAGTGACTTCTGTAAGTGTTTAGTAGACACTCTAGGTTTTTTTTTTTTTACCTCTCTGAGTAATCTGCACTGAACTCTTGGTGTCATCTTTGGTGGACGGCCACTCTGTGGGAGAGAACCAACAGTGTTAAACTCTCTCCATTTATAGTCAACTTCTCTGATTGTCGATTGATGGGCATCCAGACTTTTAGGGATGATTATGCAACCTTTCCCAGTTTTATACAAATCAACACTCCTTGATCACAGCTCTTTAGACAGCTCTTTTGACCGAGCCATGATATACTGTACATCAGACAATGCTTCTCATCAAGACATTTCTGACCAAGTGTATGTTTTATAGTGGGCAGGGCAGATTTAAACCACTCATCAGTTATTGGGCACACACCTGACTTAAAATGTTTGGTTTCAGTTGCTCTTTAAGTCTTTTTTCCCCATTCTGTCATTGTTTGCATGCTATCCTCATTAAAATATGAAAACCTATAAATGTTTGGGTGGTTTTAGTTAAAGCAGACATCGTATTTTCATCTGTGTGATTTTAACAGAGATAGGATCGCATTTGATGGAGATTTTATGCAGAAATGTGAGACATTCCAAAAGGTTCAGTTACTTTTTCATACCACTGTAGTTCAGGTTAGCTTCATGAGAATCACTACCTAGGCAACAATGAGGTATACTGAAAGAGATGCAGCATATTAAAGTAGCAAGGCAGAGATACTTACTGTATGTTCATTTTTCACTCAGAAAAGCAAGAATGTACGTATCTGTATATTGCTGATTCATGTGTTAAAGTAGCAAGGGCATTTCACATTATCTGTTAGTATTAGGCTAGTTGACTCGTAGATAGAGAAAAAACATAATTGACACTGGTAGGAAGCTTTGTAATTGCCTATAGATTCCAACTGATGAGACAAAACACTACTTTTGTTTAAATCAAGCTCCTCAACTCACTTTATTTTGTCATTGCCTTACTATGAACATGTGAATATTCATATATTATATTATATCATATCATATATCATTTATATATATTTGGGGGGGGGTTGAAAATGTTGGTGTTTAAATATCATATGACATGTCCTGTTGATATCAATTCACTTCCTGTTGATTTGGGGACATTTCAGGGACATGTCCCGTTGGTATCAGGTTACTTCCTGTTGATTGACTTACTTGGGCTCCAGTTGAATGTCAATGGGCTGTAATGGTAAGTTTTTGGTCAAAAACCACAACCACACAGGTTTTTCTGCCATTAAAAATGGATGGGAAATTTGGACGTACATGGCTGTCAATTGCATGAATATGCATGGCTGTCAATGGCATCGACTTTACTTGGGTGCCAGTTGAATGTCAATGGGCTGTCATGGTAAATGGTCAAAACTCACAAGGACCTGTTTTCTTCCATTGAAAATGAACGGAAAATTTGGATATATATGGCTGTCAGTGGCATGAATGATTGAATGAATGACATTAGAAATGTTTTGGGGGTACCGTACCATTTTTTTTTTTTTTTCCCAAATTCATTTCATTTATGGGAGAACAGAAAATTTTGGGGTGGGGTGGGGTCATATGAAAAATTCCCTGCATCGCGGGATAATTCCGCTCCTTTTGAGATTTGAATGGTTTGGGCTATGCGGCGAGCTGAGAAAACACCATTCAAAAAACAAAAAGCAATTTTTTTATCTGGGCCTTTGCTTTGTAAAGCCCCATCTGACTTCTCTGAAGCACTTGCTTGTTGACCTACGTGAGGTCAAAAGAGCTCCAGAATTCTTCCCCAAGGTTTTGAATCAGTGAGCCTCATGTCACATGCAAGTGTGAGGCTCGATGTTCAATTTTGCTATCTTTTGCACCAAGACAGTCTGGACAGGTTGTGTGTACTGTTACCTAGGTGCAAGAGTGTGCCATTGCTTTGCATCTTAGCGCGAAACCCACCTGAGAAATACCAAGAGTTCCTTAGATATGGTGAGAACAAACAGCCCACTGACCCCAAGTCAGCTGCAAGCAGCCACTTCTTGAGGTTAGGCAGGCAGTGTTGAATACTGTGAAACAGTTGCATGTGGTTGTGGACTGAGTAAAAGGTGCATGCATTTGTGGTAAACTACAGAATTTTCAAACAAAAAAATACAGATCGTTTTCTCATTGGCCAGCAACTGAGAAAAATTCCCTCTGTCAAACTCAGAAATGTTATTCGTTTACCAGAAGACTGGAAGCTGTTGTGCCTGCCTGCATTTTTTTTCACAATATACATAACAATATACTGAAGGTGGACAAGTCTCGTCCTAATCCGACAAGTCAGGCCTTTAACGTTGTTTTTTTCATTCCCCTCATTTCATCATTTCATTACTAAAATTGTTTCCATAAAGTCATCTGAAATGAAGTGTAAGTGGTGGAACAGTTTCCTCAACATTCTTTTATTACCATTTTGGAGACAGACTAAAATCATATTCTGACTAGGTGAGTAAGTGCTTATCACACTGCTACAAGATGAAATAAAGCTCAGACGTTCTTAGGATCATCAGACCATGTTCAACAGAAAGCAAAAAGCTTCCAAATGAACCAAAAGGTTTGTGCTTTTACTTGTACTATTTTGTTATACTAAGTTGTGCTTAATTTTGTTCTCATACTGAAAGTCTCACCTGTTCAGTAAACAAAGGTTCTATGATGACGACAGTTGAAAGTATTTTCCACTGGTCATTAATAATTCTTAAATGGTTCAAGTGAATTCCCAGTACTGACGATCAGTCAGATAACATCTCACCGTTTGTTTGCACGGTAGAGATAAAAAGTAGGTCTGTTTTGATTGTAAAACATTCATGAGAAGCACATCTGGGCTTGTTGCTTAGTTTCTGCACCTAAGACACATGCACCTGTCTTTGTTAGTGCATTTTATGACGACACTCATGCTGCCTGGAGCCATTGTTAACTCACAAGTGTGTCAACTCGGTGCATCATTATGTGCACGTGCAAGTTACAGGCTTTGCATCTGCTGCTTGTTTTACCAGAAATAAAACTGACAAAAGGTTGGGTTTAATCAAAGTTGTTGACCAAAGCCTGATTCCATCTCACTAAATGATAGCATGCTTCTTTGGCTAGGTTCATACTACAGGTCTTAATGCACAAATTCTGATTTTTTTTTTGCCATATCTGTTTTTTTGGTGTGCCCATTCAGACTGCCTTTGTCCATTGAGACCGTTCAAGTATCACGCATACGCACTAATTCGCAGTGCGAGATGCGCTCAGCAAAGAGACCCGCATGCGCAGAAACATTCCAAAAAGAGGACACAAGTAACAGACATTAATAATCCCCGTTCAGTCTTCTTTTCAAAGTTTATATGGACTGATAGAACATACACGCACACATATGAGCCTTGACGTGTGTGCGTGAAATGACGTGGGTGCGTCAGTTTACCCCGACTAGGTCATGTGTGCAATAATGAAATATTGCTCATTCGGCGCACAGAATGAAAATAAAAAATTGTAAGGCTTATTATTTTCTTCATTTTATTTTTTATGACAGTGGTCAAGCCCGCTTCATGCTTAAAAGCAGATTTTAAGCTAGGCGCTAATGCCTACATGGCTGCCAACCTCCGTGCCTCTTGCTCTTTGCTGACATAATTGCTGCATGAATTCCGATTTGGGAGTCTTGACAGTTCAGACCGCCAGTCACGTTCTAAAAAAATGTGGCCCAGATCGGATTTGAACCACATACGAAAGTGACTCAGATCGGATTTGAAATGGTCCACTTCTATGATACTTGTCCCGTTCAGACAGTCAAGTTAATGCCTGACTCGAGTCGGAAAAATACGAAAAAATCGGATTCGTGCATTAAGATCTGTAGTATGAACCTAGCCTTTGTTAAGTTAAAGAGTTAATTTACCAACAATCAGCATTAACATGAGAGCCATCGTAGAAGTTAAGTCTGTTTCATCTTCGTGGGATTTTGTGCAGATTCTGTTGAAAAAGGAGTACCTCAGTACAGGGCAGCACCCAGCATCAGTTCAGAGTACTGTACTTTAAAACGGTAGTTCAAACATTCAAGTTCACACAGTAGGCTTGCATCCTATGTACACAAGTACTTAGCCGCACCTGCAACATTATTCTAGAGAAAATAAAATGTTCAAGGACTGCCTCCGTTGTTACGGTCATCTTGACATAGCTAGTCCATCTGGAACCTATAGACCCCACTCACGTGACGTCACAACCACGCCCCCGCGCCATATTGTCCGTCAACTTGTCGTGTTGATGCATTACCGCTACGTAAATTCCTCCTATTATGGCGTGTTTTTCTGCTCGTTTCTGATTTTCGTTCGCTGATTGTTTATTAACATTAATGATCAAAATGGTGAAGGCGTGTGTGGCGGTCGTTTGCAATAACAGAGAAGATAAACGTAGAGACTTAAAGTTCTACCGTATTCCGAGAGACCCGGAGAGGAGAGCGAGATGGACTACTGCAATTCGACGGGAAAACTGGGCTCCAAACGATTACCACAGATTATGTAGTAGTCATTTTATATCTGGTAAGATGCATTTAATATATATATAGAGGGTTTTGCGCTGACAACCACAATTAAGATCATTGCTAGGCTAATCGCCGACAGCATACCGTTTCAAATTCAAGATGCTTATTTCTTCCACCGTCTTTAATTTTTGAATAATATTTAGCTGGTAACAAGTGAAAGAAGCTGGCCTCGTCTACGGATCATCGGTTAAACAGGGGTGTCCAAACTTTTTGCAAAGGGGGCCAGATTTGGTGTGGTAAAAATGTGGGGGGCTACCTGGGCTGATTTACGTAGAACAATACATTTAAAGAAATTTTAGCAAGCCCTTCTGTGTGTCACATTTGCTTTATTATTATTATTTTTGATGCATAATTTCAACGATCTCGCCTTTGTGGCGTTCTCTTTCGACCCTCGGGCTCTTGTGAAATACTGCTGCTGTGAAATTAAATTAGCTTCAAGTTGCTTTAATTTCTCGTTACATATCTTCCGCGACTGTCTCTTTGCAAATGAGGCAGACACAGTTGTGTATTTTATTGAAGAAATAGTCCAATATGCACCTATCCTTGACGCGTCGCAGTCAACTTTTTTTTTTTATTGATTGTCGCCATTTTAGAAAATTGGAAGGGTCACACGGGGTAATGTTGCTTAGAGTGCTGCTCTTAAAGTTTTTCAAAGTTTCTTGAGAATAGTCTGAGTTTCTGTGGACAAGATAGTTGTAGATATCAGGGTAGCAGATGTCAGGCAGAGACGGCGAAGACAGCGGGTCGAAAAACATCGATTTAGGCATCAAATATGGATCTGGCGAATGGATAAACTGAAGCTTTTCCACATAACACCTTTTATGCAACGCATCCAATGAGTTTACAGCATCAGATAACGCCGGGGCTTCCATGAATTGCTCTATAAATTGCACGACTAATTGAAACCATTGAGAATAGGGCTAAACAATGACGGACAATATGGCGGCCGGATACAGCGACACGTCATTTTGTGACGTTGGTGAGTAGGGTCTATTGGACTGCGTACCAGCCAGTCACAGGGCATATCAACACAAAATCATAAATGGTCACGAACACAACAGTGAAAGAATATTTTATTCATGCTTATAAAACACAATTATTAACTGCTGTGAAAGTATGCGTTTTTATGCTTTCATTTGAGACTGTATCCATGTTCTTGCGCTTCACATGTATTTCTTTGAACCTATTACAATGGGTATCTGTGGACTGCCATATCTGATTTGACTCTCTCTCTCTCTCTCTCTCTTGTACCAGCTACAGCCAGTGCTCAAGGTCATAACTCAGGATGTTTTTCTGTGGAAAATCACCGGAGTTGGCCAGTAATAACTTTCACTTATGTTTTCCTAGAAGGTATCATTTCAGAGTAAGCAACGCCCTTTCAACAAGCATATAGACCCTTGGCTTGTGTATTTTCGTTGTACTCCTGTGTGGTCACAGCTCCTGGCTGGATCACACCATTTGTACTCTTCATATATATCTTGCTTATCAGTAAAGTCTTCGAAGCAGGCAATCCTTGGCTGAGTCCGATTCTCTTCTCTCATTTGAGTTGATACTTGTCCTGAAGTTAAAAAGTGAACTTCCCTGACAACAACAAAGCCAATTTTGGGTCTTCCTTTCTGGTTTGTGGGAAGAAATGCATGTACACCTTTGGAAACGAAATATATCAATGTTTTAAATGTTTAATCAGACCAACACGCTGCAAATTTGTATGCTGTCGGGTTATCGTTCCAAAAACAGAATTATCTTGATAATAATATTTTACAACAAATACCTTCGAGTCTTGTGTTACTCACGTTCCACCACATGTGTAATGGACTGCCTTAACCTTAACTTTTTTTTTTTTTTTTTAAATAAATAAATATATAAAATGATTTTTATGATCTTGGTCTTGTAATGTCTTGACTCCTTATAGTCTTGTTCTTGCTAGGTTCTGGTCTAGAGCACAACACTTGGCCCATCCCTGGTAACAAAGCAAAACTGCAAAAAACGCAAAGTGCAGATTACAATATGTCACACCAAACCCTTGTTTGCTTATTTTTGCACACAAGCCTGTTGAAAAAATGCCTCCGCCCATTGTTGACATAATGTGTTCAATGCTGGGAGACAGTCATTTAAATCATGCAGGTTAAATCAGGCACAGGGAGCAGACATGAGATGGATGGCGACAGATAAAATGTCCAACAGGAAAGACAAGTTCTACCCCCTATTAAATGCAACTAAGCACGATGTTAGTGAAAATACTGTTTGAGGATACACTCTTCATGAAGTTATCTGATTAAATCAAGGCTATTGTGGTTAGATCGGCTTGTGGATAATGATTGTAGGGGGAAAGCTAGGTTTCAACAGGTAGAAATTTTGTCTGGATTGCGAGGGCGACAGATTCTTATCAGTGCTGCAGCAGCATGCATTGTTGTGAGTGCAAATAGTTGAAGACATGGCGGCTAGAGTGGAAAATATGGCCTTTGTTTACACACATGCTTGAATCCATGTGTGCATGTGTTTGCAAACACAACAGAATGAGTGTGCCAGCTATGTCATGTTAACAGGTGTGCGTCTGTGTATGCAGCCGCTTTAAAACGTTATAGGGACATAAATTTGTGTTTGCACTGTGAGAGAGGGGGACACGCCCTATCATTTAGGGGAGAATTGAAAGTATGACACACAGGTCATGGTGCCCTGGGTGCAAGGTTAGGTGTAGTGACAGTTACACTTAAGAGTCTCCAGGACGAGAGATCAGTGGAGGTGAGCAAACAAAATTAATGTATATTTGCATGGGGATATGTTTTAAAGCTCTATTCCACCAAATTACAGTATATTGCTACATTAGTCTAGCACCAATCTGGCAAATTGCAGTGTTCAAAAACACTGAGGCAAATTCAGTGCATCACACCCCAGTTATTTGAGTTAATTGGGGCACGAAAAGCTTAATTAGCAACAAATTAGTAAAATGAAGCAGTGGTTTTTATGCAAAACACTGTCATGTGTCATTTCATTGAGTTGACTAATTTTTAGTTATTATGCAAATAAATTGAATGACAGAATGAGCTTTTTTTTTTAACAGTTGTGGAGTGACAAGATATGCCATACAGCTAAGTCACACAGCTAAGGCAAACTTGTGTACCGTGCGTGGGAATAACAACAATAACAAATTCCCAATAGTTTACCACTTATTTTTGAGAGCCTGCTAACATACTGCATTTCCACCTGGTAGGGGAGCTGCGCAGCCGCAGACAGGGAGAGGCTTCAGAGGATAGCCAAGGCAGCACAGAGGATCATTGGCGGTCCTCTCCCCTCCCTGAAGGACATCTACTCCTCCCGGTGCCTCAACAGAGCTCTAAATATCCTCGAGGACAGCTCACATCCTGGTTTCCAACTGTTTGAAATGCTCCCCTTTGGGAGACGCTATAGGTGTTTAAAAGCAAGAACAAACAGACTGAGGAACAGTTTTTTGGCTAAAGCCATCTACCTCCTGAACTGCCATATGTAACACCACATCACCCAATGTCCAAGATTCGTTTACATGCAATATGCTAAGTGCAATACTTACTCACGTGCAACATTAACGTGCAATATTTAATGCCTTCACTGTAAAACTGTTGCTACTTCACTTCTATTCACACATATTCTATGTGCAATTCTTTCTTATGTGCAATATATTAACGTGCAATATTCAATGCCTTCACTGTCAAACTGCTGGTAATTCACTTCGATTATTTGCACTACCTGAACATAGGAATATCTCATACACATTTTATATTTTATACATATTTTTTTTTTATTTTAGATTTTATACTTTTATACTTGCAAGTCACTTTTGAAATTTAAACTTATCATGTACTGTAAGGGGAGATGCTCCACAATTTTATTGCACAACTGTATAATGACAGTAAAGGGCTATTCTATTCTATTCTATTCTATTCTCTTCTATTCTATTCTATTCTATTCTATTCTATTCTATTCTATTCTATTTTGCTGTGTTTTTTTTTTTTACCAAATTATCAAATTACAAGGGTAATGCAATAAAACTGGTTTCGACTCGTTTGGCCGATTTGAGCAAAGTGAACATATTATGTGTTTTGAATACGTCATTTGCGTGTTAGTAGTAAGCTCTTTCAAGTAGGCTTTTAATAATGAAAATAGTAGTGGGCAGTCCCACCTGTAAGAGACAAAACATGTATCCCACTAAAAATTAATTAAAAAGTCCTAAATGAATACAACAATAAAAATACAACTAAATCTGTTCACACAGCTAAAGTGTAAAATATTGTTTTGCTCCCAGTCTGGCAGTGTGTATTAAATTATAGATCTCAATTTGCATTGATCAAGGGATAAGAATGTTGTATGATAAAGAAAATATAACAAAAGGTTGCTTTCACTAAGGTACCATTCAGTTAAGTGAATGGATAGACATTACAGTGTGTGGTGCGTTCATTAACAGGGCGCCATCCCGTGCAGCCGTGTGACTGCGACATTCTCCAACACGTGTTCCTAAAAAGACATCTTTTGTCTCGCTAGCCAAACAAACATATTTTTTCCATGTGTAAGACAAAGAGCTGACAAAGGCTCTCTAATCTTGTCAACCGTCAACATAATTACTTGGACGTCCCCAGACCCAATTAAATGTCGCTTGCTGCTCGTCACTAGAGACAATGACAACTTGAATAGAGCCGTCACTCTAGATCAGACAAACGTGTTGCCTTGGCAACAAGGGTCAGAGGGTTTACTACTGAGGGGGTAGATGAGGATAGAAGTATGGATGGTGTAAGTGGAGTCATCCCAAGTCACTCATGCTATTTACGAATAACTGACAACAACACACTTGTCCTCAGCATCCCTTTTAAGGATCCTTCACCTCATTTATCCTCTCACTGTAGCTAATGTTTATTTTGTTGAACTGGTTTAGCTTTCATTTGACAAGTCATTTAAGTCCATTAAGTTCAGTGCATTTGTCATGCTGGATTCAGGGGAAACACTGCATCTAAATACTGTATATTGAGAATAAAAAAGTGTCTTTCAAAGCCTTAAATGACAATAGTGTTATGCACCTTAGAAAGGCTAGTCTGTGTCAACAGAATAGGGCTGGAGTTGTGATAAGTGGAACGTGTATACAAAGCTCTAAATGCCACTTTACAGTCTACTTATCTTCACTGACAGCCTGCCTTTATATCCCTTAAAGTAAATTAAATGAGAGCCAATACAAGAGGTCTGTCCAAAAAACTTACAAATATTCAAATATTGATACATTTGACGATCACAGTTGGTGAAGAAATTTTGTGTATTTTAATATTCACCATTTTTTTATCTATTGAGATGTACAGTTTTTGTGTTAGCACAACCCACGACAGCTGCTCTTTTGATTTCAGTTCTGTGCTTCTTGCCTAATGACAATAAATGAAGATTTCTTATTACTGAATCTTTACATTAAGAAAAAAAAACCTAAGTCAAGATTATGTTGAATTAATCATAAGTTACCTACGGTGAAAAACCTTACAGTATTAAACAGTTGTATGAAAAAGTGAACCTTTTGGAATTTCTCACATTTCTGCATAAAATTACTATCAAATTTGATCTAATCTTTGTCAAAATTACACAGATGAAAAAACAGTGTCTGCTTTAACTAAAACCACCCAAACATTAATACGTTTTCAAATTTTAATGAGGGTAGTATGCAAACAATGACAGAAGGGGGAAAAATAAGTAAATGAACTATCATATTTAACATTTTGTACCCCCCCCCCCCCCCCCCCCTTTTTTTAGTAACAATAATTTCAACCAGATGCTTCCTGTAGCTGCAGATCAGTCTGGCACATCGATCTGGACTAATCTTGGCCCATTCTTCTCTACAAAACTGCTGTAGTTTCTAGCAGTCAGATTCCTGGGATGTCTGGCATGAATCGCTGTCTTTAATCGCTGTCTCACAGCATCTAAATGGGGTTCAAGTCTGGACTTTGACTCGGCCACTCCAGAATGGGAATTTTGTTCTTTTGAAACCATTCTGAAGTTGATTTACTTCTGTGTTTTGGATCATTGTCTTGTTGCAGCATCTATCATCTTTTTAGCTGCATCTCTCTGACAGGCGGCCTCAGGTTTTCCTGCAAAACATCCTGATAAACTTTTGAATTCATTATTCCATTAATGATTGCGATTTTTCGAGGCCCCGAGGCAGCAAAACAGCCCCAAATCATGAGGCTCCCTCCACCATGCTTCATGGTGGGGATGAGGTGTTGAAGTTGAGGGGCTGTTCCATTTTTCCTCCACTTACTGTAAGTCTTTAGCAGACACTCTAGGGTTCTTTTTTTACCTCTCTGAGTATTCTGCGCTTTTTTGGGAGAGAAGCAACAGTGCTAAACTCTCACCATTAGTAGACAACGTCTCTCACTGTCAATTGATGAACATCCAAACTTTTAGAAATGGTTTTGTATCCTTTCCAAGCTTTATACAAATCAACAATCCTTGATCGAAGGTCTTCAGACAGCTCTTTTAACCGAGCAGCAGACAATGCTGTTCATCGAGACATTTCTTACCGGGTGTGTGTTTTATAGTTGGCAGGGCATCTTTAAACCACTCATCAGTGTTTGGGCACACACCTGACTTAAAATGTTTTGATAAAAATTGGCTTCAATCGCTCTTTTAGTCTCTTTTCCCCCTTCTGTCATTGTTTACATGCTATCCTCATTAAAATATGAAAACCTATAAATTTTGGTGTGGTTTTAGTTAAACCAGACACTGTATTATCATGTGTTATTTTGACAAAGATCAGATGACATTTGATGGCGATTTTATTCAGAAATGTGAGAAATTCCAAAAGGTTCAGATACTTTTTCATACCACTGCATGTGCACTTGCAAGACTGGAGTGCAACAGTATTTTCCTGCTGACCCTCAATGACAATACCTACAATTAATATTACTCTACTGAATTATTTATATAGGAAATCCATGCCAAAAAGAAATGTACAGCAAAGTGAAAACTGTGTCGTAAAATACTGCAACATAAAAAAGCTAAGGCAACATAATAACCAACGGACCAAAAATATATTTGACTTTTACAATCATTTGTGAAAATATATCAAGATATTACCAATGTAAATGGATGTGATTCCATGAAATGTATGGTGAAATAAAATTACCCTAAACCAATTTTACCAATCAACACAAATAAACTGGAACCTCATCGGATGGTGTTTAAAGTCCACAATTTTAGTTTGAAGAAGCAATTTTGAGCAAATGTCAATTGGAAGCAGGTATCCTCAACAGATGGGCAGTACTAAATTCCAAAGTTGTCTAAATGTTTTTGCGAGGATTCAATATGTAGACCAGTCCTTCTCAAATAGTGGGGTCACAAAGCAATTCTGGGGGGCACATACAGTATGACCTTGGGGTAGCAATCTTTTTATCGTACTAGAATAAAGTGTAATTGCACATCCACTCAGTGGGTGGCAGTGGCGCTCTCGTTTTCAGAGTGTGCGCAATATTTTTGCGCCAAACAAGAGCACACTCAGCTCAGCAAAGAGCAGGAGACATGAAGGACATTGAACAAACCCTTCACCGACACCATTAAAAAATATATTTGACAGGGATGTCGGAGATGTCTCGCGAAAGCTAAGACGAGGAAATATGATGAAGCGTATGTCGCGTTTGGCTTCACTTTTAATCAGTGTTGTTAATAACGGCGTTACAATATAACGGCGTTACTAACGGCGTTATTTTTTTCAGTAGTGAGTAATCTAATTAATGACTTTTCTCATCTTGGCAACGCCGTTACCGTTACTGAGGCGGGAAAGGCGTGCGTTACTATGCGTTACTAAGTTGGTTGAATAAAAAAATTCAGAGAGACGGACTCACGGAGACGAGAGAGCAGAGCAGGAGTGGGGAAGACGCCGTTGCAAACGCGATGCTAGGTGGCTCCAATAACACCAGACTGTAACCTACAAACTACGCCCACATGATACGGTAGATATCACATATTATAGAACAAGATGCAAATGATAGACACGGCTGCATTGGCAACATGTTTTAAGGACTACATGCGTTAGTAAACAGCCGCCATCTTAAAGCAGTAGACCTCTCAGGAAGGCTCTGTTGTAGAGATCCTTCCTAGCGAACCTACTTTTTTTTTTGTTGAAAGTAGACAGAAGGGAACTAATGCAATGGTGGGTGCAATTTTAACAACTTTAACGGTTGATTCACAACTTTAAATGACTTCCACACATAGCAAAGGTTACTATCTAGTTATCGCAATACCCTTGTGTCTAGTTAAGTGGAAGGTAAAGAATTGGGCTAGGGCCAATTGTTCCCAAAACCCTTTAAACTTCACATTGTGTGACCTTTTTTTTTTTTTTTTTTTTTTTTGGAAACATGAAAATTATCACTAGTTACTTTGCCAAGTAACTAATTACTCTTAAATTCAGGTAACTGAGTTACTAACGCAATTTCTTTTTGGGAGAAGTAATTTGTAACTGTAATTAATTACTTTTTTAAAGTAAAATTAACAACACTGCTTTTAATACAGTGGGACACGAGGAAAGATCAGTACGTTTACTGTATCAAAAAATGTTGGCATAAGACAGCATGAAGCCAAATCAATAAAGACGTCACTTAGAGACATTAGACCCCAATCACACTGATAAGCCGCTTGACTTTTCTCAGCAAAAACCAAATATTGCCAACAATCGTCCCGATGTGTGAGTGTTACATCAGTACACTAGCGAGTACTGTTAGCATAATATAAGGTGGCATACCAAGATGCTTAATGCAAAAAAAAAAAAAAAACAGCAAAAAAAAAAACATACCATAGAAAAGGAGCTGATACTGCCTGCAGCATTAGACATGGGCTCGGTCATGCTGAATGATACAACTGCTGCAAAAATAAAAACTGTCTCTCTGTTCAAATACACTGTCGCTTTTGTTTTATGAATTTTTGTTTTCCCACTCAAATGGTTTCGCATTTTCTGCTCTGAGTTACTGTGGCTAACCAATTTGAATTCACTATTATTTATTGATTTTATTAAAATTTTCCTTTTCATTATTTAATTGTCAGGTACCTTGACTGTATGGCTTACAGTTTGCTTGTGACTTTTTTTTTTTTTTTTTTAATTCAGGCAAATTGATGCGCTTTACGTCTTTTCTGTTTCACACAAGAACAATGTTAATAAAGTTATATTTGATTGTAAGTTGATACACATTACTTTTTTTTCTTTAATGGTAACAAGGACATAATGTTAGAATAATTTTATTGACAAATTATACTATTTGCAGTGGTGGCAGTGAGTTGGGCGGGGTGCGAAACATTTACTTTTTTATGGAGGTCGTAACAGAAAATAATTGAAAAGCATCACATTAGGTGTACTGCAGGGTACTGCAGCTGAGGGTCCTGGTTTTTGTTCCTACTAATCAAGCTTTAACCAATGAAGTTTCTGCTATAACAAGCAGCACCTGACTGCAATCAACTGTTTACAGTTATAACACACCAGATAGGTGAAAAGGTGTTGTCTTGTTTTGTTGGAATGAAATCCAGCACTGAGCACCCACTGCGGCCTGATGTGGAACACAGTAGTTTGGACACCCTTGCTGTACTGTGTCCGATTACAATGTGTAGTTGCAAAGATACATTCGTGGAAGTGTGCGATTGTTTTGTACACCTTGACATGAATCCAAAGCCATTTTTTCCCTAAACACGCAATGGAGAAGTGAACACCCTGTGGCCCTTATTGCAGTCCTTGTCCTGTTTGGCTCTGATATCCTATAGGCAGGCAGAACAGCTGCTACTAAACCACCATGCCCGGCCTCTACTCTGCATCCAGCAGAGACACGCAACTCTTGGCGTCTGTCACTGCCTTGATACCGTTGTCCGCTAACCCATCATTGTTGTCTCCCTTGTGACTGTTAGAGGAAATGTGCAAGTTGTCTTTGTCAAGTTATGGATGCACACAAGGTTCTTCAAACAAGTCATCCAGAGGGTGAGGACAAGGAAAACTCCTTTAGCCTTTTATCGTGCATTAAGTGCATAGACACACACACACGTTGCGCCCCACCCCTACCGCCCTCTAATCTGCACGGTTCCACCCCAAGGGCTTGAGGCTGGGGCAGCTGCTACTGATGGAGCCACAGAGCCAGCTGTCCTCGCACACTCGAGCCAAACTCACGCATACACACAAACCCCTCTACTCATTCATTTGGGACAATGGAGTTATGGGCGTGCACAGGGCTCATGATTTTGGAGTGTGCCACAGTCAAAGGGAGGAGACGGGGGGGTTGACACTGTATGGGGGTTGGCGGTGGTGGTCTGTGGTTTGGCAGGGCTTTACAGTCATTAAAGTGGTTTTTATGTTCGCTTTGTGTCGAGGCAACAGTTGGCAGCACGTGTGCCGATGACACGCCTCTCTTCTTTATTGTCCGTGCAGGCCAAGCGTTCAGCCGGGAGACCTGGCTGCAACATGCTGACAGGTTTACAGGACATAAAGAGGCTTGCAAAAGCATACAAGAAGCTAAATGATGGATGAGTATTTTTGATTCAAGTATTGTCATGTGAGTTCTAGTGAAATTCAGTGTCTGTTGAACACTCAGTGACTAATTTTAGTTTTTTGGCATTTGTTTTATGTGGTCAAGTCACCAATTCACCATCTAGAATAGATCATAACATGGGTTTAACTCACAAGGGAGTGAAAGGCCAATGCAATTTGGTGTGGAACTTGAGTATGACCCATGGAAATATTGATTCACCTGAATTCAGGATAAAACTCAAAAAGTTGCATACAACAACAATAAAAGATACACAGCTTTACAGAACTCTATTATAAACATGATGTTGCAACAAAACCGACAAAGTCCCTTTGTGTCAAAGTCAGTGTTCAGCCTTGGATCAGGGTTCAGGACTGTGTTAAAGGTTCTCCTATACAGAGGAAATGTGGTGTCATAAGTGCGACACTTAGCTCTGAGACAAACCTGCTATGTGACTGACTTCAAGGGTGGTTGGGCACTAGGAAGATTGGATTGAGGCAAGTGTGGGTGGCAGGCTTGCATCAATATAAGGGAAAGTAGTGTGATGGTGCTGTCACTTCACATCAGCATATGATCTGAATGCCATGCCAGAGAACTAGATGGTCAGTGTAACGACTGTCTAGTCCTGTGGTCCATGCCAGGGTAATCTGGGTTCAATGATTTGCGATGGTCTCCATTAAATGACTTCTTTTGTATGCTTGACATATTTTTCTGCTTCATATACCTTTACATTATTCACTTTGAAGTTTGTAAGAATTATTCTGATAGGATACATTAGTGTTGCTGCCATATATATTGGCTGAAAGAAATTGAGTACTGATGATGACAATGAATCAAGTATTTGTGAAGGCAACTTTGTTGTCGGAAGAGCGTGGTGTTGAAAAAGTCATGGTTCAATATAAGGGGAACTCAAAATTTTCCCCATAATTCACTGAGCTATAAATTGTAGGAAATGCAATGAGAAGATCCACAGAAATGACACTACAACCCAAAAATCATGAGCGAGAAGGACAAAAGATGGATTAGGATGCAAGAGACAAGTAGCCAAAGCAAAATGGCAAGGAACTGACTGGCTGATTCTGGGGTATGTTGATGACAAGACCAGAAGAAACTAATAGAGCAATGAAAACATCAACAGACACTTGAACAGTAAAATCTATAGGTAGTTCCAAAGAGAAGATAAACAGTAGAAAAACGACTGCGAAAAGCGAATGTGAAGGTTACACAAATGTGCTACTGCTGATTTAATTCCTTTGCTCATCCCGTAGGATTTGAGATTGGACTAGAGGCACCTTTGGTCACAAGCCTCATTACCATCCACTATTCCACAGCTGCTCTAGTAAGTATAACAAAGTCCTTAAACTACTTCCTGCCACATTATCAACTTGCCAAGGAACAACAATTCATCCTATCACCATGTTTTGATTGGTTTATCTCTTATCTCCGACCGCTTCTCTTCACTGCTCATGCTGCTAGTGGCTCAAGCTCCATTGTCATGCCTGATTGGCTGAGTTGCTTTCAGCTTGAGCGGCCTGATTGGTGTGGTGTCAAGACAAACTCTACCATTCGCCAAGCTGTGTTTTCCAAATAGCACAGCTGCTTGGTTGTAGGGGGGGGTGTGCACATGTGTCTGTGCGTGAGTGTGAGCGAAGGCTGGTTTGGGTGGGCACGAATAAAGTGGGCTAGGTGTGTAGTTAGCAACTATAGGGACCATATGGCTGATGACACATTCACACACACCTGATGGTCGCCACACACCTGCTGTGCTTATGTATGGCTGAGTAAGACCCACATCAAAAGAAACCAAGCCCTCAGGGATGTGTGTGTTTATGTGTGCGTTTGAAGAGGCATCCACTGACTCTTTGCCTACAAAGAGGATTGTATTTGAATGAGAGGCGACTCATGTCTGGCTTTGCAAAGATAGAAAGATGGAGGGTGTTGAAAGGACGGAGTAGTAAGAGTTTGCGTGGTTGTTGCAAACACCACGCACGTAAGAAGCCCTCAAATAGACTCGTGTACAGTGCACCTACCCTAACGGGGAGGAGGTGGTGCAGAGGAGGCACTGGGAGGTAGTGTACGAAAGCAAGAAAGTAAGCAGGCTGTCATCACGGCATGCAAACACCCAACCGACGCACATGTGCGCAGAAAAGAGCCACACTCAAACGCCTACAAAGGCAACAGAGTGCGTCTTTGTCTTTCTTGTTCAGAGTCAGACGTCAATGAGAGTTGCCGCGAGGTTAGGCATACAAAAGTCATCCACTGTGAGGCCATCAGTATTCAAGTGACCTCCCACACAAGGCTGTATGCACAGTCTAAGCTACTGTACTTGTAAGGATTATTTAATACCCATACAAACAAAGGCCAGTCGCTCATTCATGCTCACTGACAAAGATTCTTATGTTTTTATTTCTGATACCCCTTTCCCACTGGCCAAAAAACCCGTGTCAACCCACTAACAATCGGCTTTTGGTGGCAGTGGGAAAGGTGCAGCGACCCGCCTCGATCCGTGTCAATCAACCCGCCAAGCGACCCGCGTTAAAATCACCTCGGCTCTGATCGTCATGCAGTGTGAAAGCAAAACCCCGGGTCAACAGTCAACACCCTAATCTACGTGGTGACATAAACTCTTACGTGATGCATCATAACAAGATGCCAGTCGCCTCCCATTTAACACGCCCTACAAACGTAGTTACGTCGATGCTAACAACAAAGCTAGTAGAAGAAGAAGAATTTACGTTGCCTCAGCACAAGCAGAGTGTTGATCCCTTGCCGCATTTCGACCATTTTGAGGGCAGTAAAAAGCATGAAAACAGAGAACACAAACAGAAAGGAGGCTTCCATAATGCTCTGCATTGTTTACGTCCTTGAACTGAATGAATTCGGTCGCACTTGTCGACGTTGATCTTAGCGTGGTGACGTCACGTAACCTTACGCACGGCTGAGGAGGGGTCGGGGGTTAGATGGATGGAAAAAAAAAAAAAAAAGACACAGCCTTTTTTTTGTCAATGGGAAAGGTGCCAAATGCCAATTGCTAGTGGGTTGCATCGGCTTGGAAAAAAACACGCGTTGACCCACTAGTTTCAGTGGGAAAGGGGCATGAGTGTACACAGGCCAGTTGCTGGGTAGAGTTGTATTTCCAGGGTTGCTGTGGGTGGCTCATCTTTGTTATCCCCTTATTCAATATTAGATCTGATATGAAATATTTGAATAAAGTAAAACATTAATGAACGAATGCAATCATGATAGGATACTGCTTGATCTGCACGGAACTGTATGGACATACTGGAACTACTAGTGATATACTGTACATATCGTACATGTTAGAGCTGCAAAATTATAGCCACTAGAATCCTCCAGTAACTGGAATACTGTATATCTCACCACATCTATTTCAATGTTTTTTTTCTATGCAATAATGAGGCCCTTCAAAGCAACCATGCCAGATTAAAACTGGTCTTTATTTTCACTCCTCACGCTTCTGCCACTTATATATATATATATATATATATCTTTCCTCACTCTCCCCTCTTCTCCCCTGGTAGGGTGGGTGGCTGTTCATCTCAAGCTTGGGTCTTCTACCGGAGGCCTGAGCTCAAAAACAACCATGTGAAACTCATAGTCTAGTCACATATATGCAGATTTTAAAGACATAAATAACATGAGAAACTACCACTAACTTGTATGTATGTGAGAAAAAACACAGAAGCCCAAGCAAACTACACAGTAAAGCTGGAGCTATGAAACTATGACACAAATGTGAACTTCGTTGAACAACATGCTTTTAAACAATTTTCTAGTTTAGCCACTGTTTCTCTTCACTTTAGGTTTACTGCTATTATCTAACATGCAGACATATTACTCCTGTGTATAGGCTACTCATGGAAAGTTTCTTTGAACATTCCCAGAATTCTGCAACCCCTCCTGTTGATAATGAAGTGTGCGGTGAGTGGACAAAATGTGCACAATGTTCTGCACCAGTCTAAACAACACAGGAGAAACCACTGAAGCCGCTGTGTTCTTATGAATGATTTTACAATGGGGTCGTAGTATAACAACAACAACCGTTGGCAGGTGTCACAGGCACCCACCAGACTGCCACGATAACAAAAACATCTGCGTGAGGACAACACAAGCGCACATGTGCTGCGCTATTACCGCAAAGTGCACAAACAGGACTCGAAACTGGCCTAAAATTCAAGAAAATAATTCTTATGGCAGGACATGGCATTTATCCCTTCATACACACACTTTTCATTGAAAGGATTACACTGTTGTTTTTTAATTGGTTTAGCAGCGCGTGCTTGTTTGATCCTGGTATTATAGAACAGTGTGTTTTCTTCCCTGAGAGAGCTGATTAAAAATCTCCACCCGTCAACACACAGCCAGATAGATAACACTGTTTGATTAATTCACAAACACACATGTCATAATCCCCGCCCGCTCATTGGGCACCGCCTTGGCACTGTCTCCAAAGCAAGAGTGGAATGCCTGACGTGTGTAGCACCGCCTCTTTCAGGAATGAGCCAAGTGCCAGCAAAAACAGCATGTGCAGCATGGTGTGGGCTCCATCTGACACCAAGGTAAACAAAGACTCCAGCCGCTACTATGCAACATGTTGTTGTGGTGCCTTTAAGGACATCACATTATTGACCTCCTCTTGTCTCACCACAACAGGCAGAGAAAACATGTCGTGTTCGCTCACTGCTGACTTCATTAGTTACATCTGCATGGTCAAATAATCATTTAAACATTTGTAAACATGTTACGGAAAACTAGACAAAAGAAACAGTCTTTACATGTTGCATGTATCAAATACACCACAATTGAGAACAGAATAAATGGAAAATGAATATAGTTTTGTAAATATAAAATTTCTTTGGTTGCAAAAATAAAGTCAAAAGTTTACAAGAACAGCAAGAAATGGGTCACAACTTTATGAGAATATTGTAAAAATATTACAAACAGATAAGAAGAGCACAAAGAGAATAAAGATATAAAACAATAACCCTCGAAGTTAATATGTTTTTTTTTTATGTTTTAAGAATTTAATGATGAGGTAAAAATGTCATTAAGAGGATGAAACCATTGTGTTAAAAAAGAAATTAAATCATATTTTGACGTTTGATGAGGACTACTTTTAAAGGTGCAATTAAATGGTGTCAAAAAAATGAAAATGTAATTTTACATGTAAATGGAAAAACAATTTGACACTCAAATCTCTCTGGCTTTTACCATTTCATAGACTTTCCATCCACAACAATGCATCAGGAAACGTCCACTTCTGTTACTGACATCACAATCAAAACGTGATGATAGTGCTAATTTTTTTTTTTTTTTTTTTTTTTTTAACATCGTGCTTAGCTTTCTAGTGCTGCGCAAGCTAGTAAGTTGCTAACATCATTAAAGTCAAATGTCCCTATTCTGGTAAACTGTCTAAATTTAGACCAGCACGGGTCTATGCAAAGTGAAGGGATGTTTTAGAATAGTGTTTTAGGATAGTGACCAAAGCAACTTGTTTGGCTGGTGGAAGGTTGACAAACACTTGCCTTGAGGAAGTATAGGAGCTAAAGGGCACATTACATGAATTTTGGTCGATGGAAATATGGCCCACTTTTTTTTTGTATATATATCATGCTGTTAATTTAATTTTTTATTTGCTTTTTTATTTTAAAAATTACAAGAAGTTTATTGTAACAAATGCCGTTCTTTATTTATTTATTTATTTATTTATTTATTTACCAGAATACTATTGTAATATTCAGAGTAAAAGCAACAACATTTGGAGTGTAAATTAAATAGATTTATGGTACATTATTTAATAAAATACACTGTAATGAATAGTAGCTACCAAAAATCATCCTCTAAAATGCATTTGAGGGGGGTGGTACCTACGTACCTTTATATTATACGGTATTCTGGAAATGAAGTGTTAACAAATAATGTCAAACCTATTTAAATACAAGTAAAAAATATGACTCAATACTACCCGATAAACAGCGATATTGCAAAATAAATAGTTTCATGTTGCAAGTCCAGTGGGGTGCTGGAGCCTATCCTAGCTGACTTCAAGTGAAGCATGGACTGCACCCTAAACTTAGGGTGCCCTACGGCTAGCCAGTCGCCGTAGGGCACATATAGAGACAGACAACTACTTGCATTCAAAATCAAACTGCCACTGAGCAGGAAGAGATACTGCGCTACCACTACACCATCAGCGACTATGAAAAAAAAAAACAATGATAAAAAAATAAAATAAAGAATAATGCTGTCTTTTGTGTTATGTTAGGTTACAAAAACATAGTGCAGGTGCGTCATGGACTGTGTGTTAGTGACAGTGACCTTTGCACCGGCATCACGTCATAACTTCTGTGTGTTTATGCATGTGTGTATGCCTTCACGCATGCGTGTATGCGTGTTTGCTTTAGCGGCGCAGCGTTTCCTCCTGGGTAACAAAAGTTCAAAAATGTACGCACTACATAGTGACTGACGCCTTGTATTGTGCATGGTTACGGGCAGCAGAAAATCCTCCTCAGTGGGTAACAACAAAAGGAAGGGAGGTGGGTCTAATGGGGCGTAACAAGGTTATTAAGGATCATAACATCAAATAAACACATGGAAAACATCATCCGAGTGCCCCTACATTGAGAAACCTATCCCATTGAGCAAGTACGCTGGCGAGCCAATCGCAAATCTGTTGCCAGCAGCAACAGCTCCTGTTTATCACTGCTCCGGCCGAATCCTGCACTCTGATTGGCTGCTGGCAGGGGCTCGGGAGCACGGCCCCCCCTTCCCCACTCTGCCTGCCTTTCCTTAGCTACAGATTAAATAACACAGGCCAAAACAAAAAGGGCTTATTTTTGTTTTTCATCACATACGGTGAAAATATTTAGGTTTATTCAGATTTAGGCGCATTTGCCATAAAGTGGAGAAATGTAGACCCAAACACAAAGTGAAAGAGGATGGGGAGAAGGGGAGCAGGACTGGAGGGAGGGGTAAACTTGCACCCTGTTGCCATGCACCCTCAGTGTGTTACTAGGTTAAGCATGGTGTGTTGCTAAGAAAAAAAAGTAAGTGCAAGAAAGAGGGGCAATTGCATCAGCCCCTCCTTCCAAAGCCCTTGAAAAACAACTTGCTCTATGCAAATGTTTATATTCAAATCGCCCGCTAAAGGGAGGTGGAATTCAAACATGAAAGGCAATAACATGAAAAATAGATATTACAAAGCGTGTCAACAAGTTCTTACTCACGAGTCCGGCAAGGTTTACGATGCGTTGGTCCTGACATCTAAGGTTTCAAGTTCCATACAATGCCAAATGAACTGGTTGGCACAACAGAGTTCAAAAAACATCACATGGCATGAGAGGGCAGGTTGAAGTATCGTTGTACTTTGTGGTTTTCAACTGATCAATTGTTTTGAACTCATAGAATAGAAGTGTTTTTATTAACGTTAATTATAACTTCATTATTAAACCGACAACGAATGGGCGAGACAAAGTTGACTGGGCGATATTCCGCCTTCAGATGTGGTGTCCTATACGCAACTGGGGTGGGATGGCACTGGGTGTATAAAGGAATCGGGCAGATACACACAAGGGTGTGACTTCTAACACCCAACACGAACCAGTGTTGAAAGCAATTGTCACTATTTGGAAAGTATTTTATCCATCACCACAAAAGCTAATTATATCCAGTATTTGAGGGATGGCATGTTGCACACTCTTTGCAACTAAATCTCCTGGTTTGTGAGTGAAAGGCAAAGAAAATAAATAAACTTTGAATTACCACAGCACATCGATGTGCCCAGTTCAGTTTCAAAGCCCACACCATATTTTTAACACTGTGTTCCAGGGATGTTCAAATTCTCGCTCGCTTCATTCCTTTGCATCTTGATGCATTATACTAAAAATTGTGTTTTGGCAGAGATGTGCAAGTAAGTGTACAGTACAGTTTAGAAAAGTATGTCTCAAGTAAATAGTAATCCTGCCAATAATTACTCAATTTAAAAAAAACTCAGTCAAAAATGTATAAATAAAATAAATGAGTAACTTCAGTTTTAATATTATTTCAATCTGAGCATAAATGACAAGGAGACAAAAAATATCAAATACTGATATTTAAATTCAAATCCTCCAATGCTCCAAATTAGATGCATGGAAGTTGAATTGATGACTCTAAATTGTATGTAGGTATAAAAGTACTTTTGAAAGGTTGTCGGATTGTCTGTGCCCTGAGATTGGCTGACAACCAGTTCAGGAGTATTGTGGCATTCACCCCAAAGTATGTGGGATAGGCTAGAGCAGGGGTCAGCAACCAAAGTCCCCAAAGCCGCATGACCCCTGTGATGCTGCTCAGCTTTAAAATAGAAAATGAATATTAGATTAAAACTTATTGCAGTGCTTATGAGAACAAGGCTCGCTTATTTAGTATCTCAGTTAACAGAACACTCACACACGTCATGAGTTTACCAACTATGTAAAGTCACGGTGCCACTCGGAAGGTGTGCCCACAAGTCCTTGCGCCATTGACACTTGCCAAATTCACTCTGAATGAACACTGGAGACCCTGGTGACGATTGGATGGATGGATGGATGGATGGATGGATGGATGGATGGATGGATGGATGGATGGATGGATGGATGGATGGATGGATGGATGGATGGATGGATGGATGGATGGATGGATGGATGGATGGATGGATGGATGGATGGATGGATGGATGGATGGATGGATGGATGGATGGATGGATGGATGGATGGATGGATGGATGGATGGATGGATGGATGGATGGATGGATGGATGGATAAAATCTTGGAAAGAGAAACATCAGCCCCTTTCACATACACCTGAAGACCGTTTAAATCCCGGGATTTAAACGGGCAGCCCTTGTATGTAAAAGCAATTTCATGGGTCGACTGACACAGAGATGTCGCGGACATTTACCAAATTGCGTCTTAATAAATGTCCAGGACCAGCAGTGTGCATGAAAACAGGCATTAAATTCCAGGGTCACAGCACGATGCCTGACGACATACATGTCATAGCGGTTCCATCGTCACTTCCTCTTTATTGTCTTAAAATGCAGTAATTAATGCATTAAGTCATGTTAATTCATATATTACTAAATGTTAGATAAGGGATTAAATGAATTATTGTCATGTCACTTAAACATGAGTTATTGTCTAAAAATGCATTAACTATTGTTAATTACTGGACCCTTATTGTAAAGTGTTATCAAATTCTCATCTCAACATAGCAAGCTGGAAATAGGTCAGTTAAACTGAAAATATAACAAAATGAATTTGCTACTGGATCATAGAGCTGAGGAAGAGAGTCCATCGTTCATCGTCTATCTTTAGAAATGTGTGGTTTATTTTGTTGCTGATGTTAGGATCCACAACTGCGGAAACAAGGTTGTACCTCAATGCAGAAAACAACGGAGGGAAGCGTTCAAGGGTTTGTTAAATACAAACAAAAATACACACGATCTCGGAAAATGGTGGAATAACACAATTACTCCGTGACAGTAGGTCGGCGGGGATCAATAATACTAACCTAAGCGGTAGGGAGAGAGCCGATAAGACAACAAACCAAATACACTCAAATACCAGCACAACATAGGGGATTTAAAAAAAAGGGCAGCAGACGTACAAGCTAGCAAATGCACGAAATTCGAGAGTACCAGGTGTGGAATGGCACTCAGCAAGTTAATATCTCGGCACCATTCTCTTGGATCGCTCGGACTTAAATACGGTCCTGATGATCTTTGAATTGGCTGCAGTTACGACGTGGGGACCGCTCCCACAACCGGATCTGAAACTAAACACGATCTGACCAACAGAATGTGACAGCCAATGCTGACCAAAATTGACATAGCCTGATGTTCGGGTTATAAAATCGCGCCAGCAGCCCTGCCGGCACAGAGAGCGCCGGTGGGCAACGCAGTACAAGATAGTGAAAGTGTCCAACCCATGTCACTGCTGGGATATCTCTCAATGCGTGAAAACAATGCCGCGAGTAAATCCCGCGTCACCATACACGGGAATTTACTGGGATATGTGTGTGAAAGGGGCTATACCTATCAACAGGAAAACATCTGGGATGAATTTTCCAAGCACAACTTCGATGTGGATGCTGAAATGTGAATATTTTTAGGCAAACTGCAGCTGTTTATTTTCATAGGGTGTGACCTAAACATAGATCCAGGAGTGTTGTGTTTCTTCTGACTGAATGTCAAACACCTTTGTTTCTGCCGTCACTTTGAATAATATTCCTTTGTGTGGCGCCACAGTGGCTTAATGCCAACAATTGATTGGTTAAATACAGTCAAATGACTTCACTCAATGTTGTGCTAGATTGGTGACACAGAGTCAACAGGCATGTCTCTGCTATAAGAACATTGTATAATTTAGATAATAAATACTGTCGATAAAATGGTATACATCTTAGGAGTACCCTTTCTTCACAACAAACATAATACAGTGATCCCTCAATTATCGCTGTTAATGGGGAGCTGAACAGACTGCGTGAAGTGAAAATTGAAAAACCGTGCAGTAGTGTCACCAACCCCACCCCAATTTTTACCATACTTTTTTTTTTTGTGTGTTTATACTGTGTATTATCAGTAAGTCTATATAAAACCCTACAAACATTCGTATGTTATCATTATAACATTAAAGACTAAAGAATGATTTTAATCATGTAAATAAAATATTAATAATATACTTTAAATAACATACATTAACTAATGTATAAATAATATAAATAATACATACTGAACATTCGTTCTCTCACTCTCTCTCATATGATTCGTGTGCGGGGTGGGTAAGTGTGCATATTGTCGTTGTAAATAAAGTGTACATAAATATGTGTTTAGAACTCTTTTAAATAATAATATAATATGCAGGTATTTTAAAAATCTGCTATGCACTGAGGATGTGAAAAGTGTGCCGGGAAGTAGCAAGGGATCACTGTACTCAATTCAAAGTGTGAAGACTATTAAACTATATTTGAAAACAGCTTTGACGTTACAAATTTCAAAATTACAATAATATGAAATTAATATATAATTGCGTGATGGATTGGTTTTACCTCATTCAATGCTATTGATAGTGATAGATGTCAAATCCATTTAAACTGGGATGGCTGGCATTAAGATAAATTATCATATTTCAGTGTCATTGACTGTGATGGAGTTCGAATCCATTTTGTCAATCGTGGCAGCGATCAATCAATGGCACCCAAATTTATCAAATGACATTAAAGCAGTTACAACAGTTGGTAGGTCGTTTATCTGCTTCTTCAGTTTCAATGTTGCGAGGGTTAATATGCTAAAGTAGGGTCAATGTAAAAATAGTTCATTTTGAGAGCAGAGCTGGAATTTTTTTTTACAGTAAATTGCAGCCAATGAGTTAAAGTGGTCAATAAACTTAAGTTGCAGAATGTCAAAGTAGACCTAGCCTATATGACTTTGTTTACATTAAGGGAGCACAGGAAGCTTGCACCAATATCAAAATTGCACATAAATGACCTCACATGCGTCAACAAGCTGGCAGTTAGAACACAGACATCAACAATAATGCATATATAATACGTACAAACATTATATGTTAAATACTGTTTATTTGACCTGAGTTGACATTTTCCCACTTTGATTTAAATGAGGTTAAGCGCCACATTACTCCAAAGGACTGTAATTACTTCTCTCTTTCGTCAACCTCATTAACTGAAGTCAACATTAAACCATATTTAAATACTGTACATACTGTATAATTTTGCAGTACTTTAGATCTACAAGGAGTACATTTTTATATGTTTATTTGGTTTGTGGATCATAAGTACGATTCAGCTAACCTTGCATTCCGTTGACGACATTGCTCGCATGGACAGTATGAAAAATCTATGCTCCATTAGCCCAAAATCGCAACATATTTTTTAAAAATCTGGATTCCTATTTTTAACGATGCGGCATAAAGCCATTCTTTGATGTGACGTTTTTGCAGGAAAAAGCTACTCCTTGTTAAGATCTGTTTGTTTGTATTTGTGTCTGTTGTTAGGAGAGTATCGGCACACTTAGATAAAGTATGTTGCCAAAAGGGTGGACACTGAGTCCAGATCAAGTTTCTGTTACGCAACACCTGAGCTGATTCAAGCAGGGTGTTTTGAATAGACACCTAAAAACAAGCCGCATGTGTTCAATGTAATCTTTAACTCATTTCACTGGGGTTATCGCTATGCATTTGTCACATGCGGCAGAAGGCAAGACTCTTGTAGGCAGATATACAGCAAAAATGTTACATCAGAGCAATAGGACAAGATGTATAGTGGCATTTCAGCACGTGTGAATTTTATAGTGAATCAGCAAAGAGTGCTTAATTCAGCCCAAAAAATAATTCAGTGTTTGATTTGAAATAGTCACAACTAGACATGTGCCGATTACCGGTTTCAAGGTTTTCCGTGGTATGAAAACGTCACGGTTTCAAAACCGCAAAAATGTTCCGTCATACTGTCCCTACAGTATTAGCTATTTTTTATATCCCAATAATGCAGGGAGAAATCCCTCGCTTGCAGCTGCAAAGCTCAACCCTCCCCCACCTATTCTTGCACAATGTCTGTGAGTCAGCTGTGCTACACGATGGCTGGAGGAGGTGAACCTCTTGAACTTTTTCCCTCAATGAAGAAAACGAAATCGCTAGTATGGAAATACTTCGGCTACAGAAAAGTTAAAGACGGCTGCAGCTTAGAGGAGAAGGGCCAACCTACATGTAAAACATGTTTGCGGAGGGTGGCTGCCAAGGAGGCAATACCTCCAATATGATTTTGCATTTATACAAAATTAACGGTAGTAAACACTGTCATGAACGTTTCCCACCAGCTACGAGAGTTAACTCTAGTGTGTTTAGTATGTCTATCGGTGGTAGAACATGTGGTGTTTTTTTCTCTCTGGCAACTGTCTGTGTTGAGAAAGAGAGTGTATGTTTAATGTAAACATGATACGAGTCATACACACGTGCTTTTTATTGAAAATTATTCAATTTTTGTTCTGATGGTAATAATGTTGCGCTATGGCTGTGTGTTTAAGCTCACCTAAATGACTGCATTTATTTTAATTCATCTAGAATATTTGTTATTTTTTTCATTTATTTTAACTTATCATTATACTTATGTTCCAATTTGCTAATATGTTTTGAAAAATAAAAATCCTTTTCAATAGGAAAACTATATATACAAATATATATATATATATATATATATATATATTTTTTTTTTTTTTTTTTTTTTAACCCAGATATTTCAAAGTAAGACATTTTAGAGCTGTAATTGCAATACCTTGAGACCATGAAACTGTGATATTTTGGCTTAAAGTTATCATAATGTCAGGATTTGATACCGGCACATGCCTAGTCACAACCCTCACCTGGCATTGTGCAATATCATTAAACACAGAGCCCACCTTTGAAAGTACAGGAGTAGAAGTAGTAATGATAGCAGTAACCCCTTGACACTGCCAGTAAAAATCATAAATTTAGAGAATCCTACTATTCTTCCAATACGGTAACACAGAAATGGAGTTTTCAAAGGTACAAGAAAATAAAATTAAGAGAAAAAACAGTTAAAATGTTAAGATTTTGATAATAGTGAATAAAATTTAAAATGTTACAAGAGTAATGTAATAGTACGGGACCCATTACTGTGTCTAACAACTAAAGAGAATAAAGTTGTTATCTAACTTGCACAGCAAAGCGCGAGCCATAATGTTATTAGAATAGTGTTTTAATATTCTGGAGGGAAAAAAAAAAAACTGAATGAAGCTGCAATATACAGTATTAACTTTAAAATGTGAGAGAAAAAAAGTGGCTGTTCTGAAAGAAATACAACTGCAAAATTGTAATCAGACCTGAGGCATGATCTCTGTGCGAAATACGCTTTTGCTTGTTTGTGTTTGAGTGACTGCTACATAAGGGCCTGCCCTTGTAATCCTGACCTGTGCACAAGTGACGCCAAACGATGAGCAAATATGGCCTTCACACGCCCTCCCCTTTTTGCCTTCCCTTCACTTTTCTGAGCCTTCTATCGTCAAGATCCTCATTGCTATCAGTCCCCTTCTGCTCTCTGTCCTGGGTTGCTTGACCTCTCAGGAGTTTCAGCTGTGAGAGCACTGTACGCAGTAAAGTGCAACGTGGAAGTCACATGTTTACCCAACCCCCCTCCCCCTACCCCACCTTCCCCATCCCTGAACTTGCTTTCGAAGAAAACGAGTCGGGCAGAAACTTTGACTGGCTTTGTAAAACTATTGCCATCCTAGGGCTGGATAAACGCTAGACACCCAAGTATCAAATTTGATTTTCATTCTTGACTGTCAATATACATGGAAGGTGACTCATATCTGATATTTACACAACACACCTACGCATACCTAAGATAAAAACAAAATCCATCATATAATTAAAAAATTGCTTTTCCTGTAGTAAGTGTAGAGCTGTTTAGGCATATTGTTTTGCTGAATTACCCTGACAACCTAACCAGACATTTCACACATACAATATCTGTGAAAAAGTGTCTTCCACAAATCTGGTGATGGATGTTGGTTCCCAGTTAGCCTCTAAGATACAGTTACAATGACAATGAGTAGTTGATTTATTGTACTGTTGTACTTTAATCCATAAATTCTGCCTGATTAAATTGGCTGTTTTTCCCCGGATTTTGGTAAACCACTGGTCAGGAGATTATTGGGTAGCACAGCTATAAAAACTGTCATGTCATAGTTGTAGCTTAGGCCACCAGGTTTACAAACATTCTAAAATGTTATGCACTACAGCAAAAATGGCCATTGCATGTGAAATGAATATCGTTCCAAAGTGAGCCTTTTGTGCTGTCAAGGCTGAATTTCTTGACACAGCTCTTGTCCTGACTCCAATACAAGTTATTGCTTCTATTTCAGCTTGTATTCTGCAATGCAGCAAATAACTGTCATAATTGTGTTTGGAATTTATTGCAACAATGCGAAGTGTCCTGGCATTTATTTGAAACACTTTCTGTCTATCCTTGAATTAAATCAAGTCACAATAACTGTCTGCATGCCAGGCCAGTCCAGAAAAGAGCTTTTTATGTATATGTACTGTATGCACACAGCAGCTCTGGGGTTAGTTCACTTCCCCTCCTCCAAACTTGTACCTTGTGTCCCGGCCGGCCGGGGATTCCTAGCATGGCTCAGAGTCCATGTGTCTGTGGAAGGATAAGCTCAGCTATGCCAGTAATGTGTCAGCCCCGCCGAGGTTGCTAGCTACTCCCCATATTTGGCGAATCACTTAGCGTCGCTCCACCTCGACCAGTCTGCTTTCTGCACACTAAACAGAAAAATATGAAAAGAATGTCAGCTCAGGCCGGAATGCATGCACGGGAAACAACATGCATTCATCAGATAGTTTGCGGTTAATGACTGGAAACCTTCAAATGGCTTTCAACTGGTCTCATCTCCTCATGTAGAACACAATTTGATTTGCTCAGATCTACAACGTGTTTACACACCTCAGAGGGATTTGTAGCTCATTTCCTGTAAGTGTTCCGCTGTTTCACGCTAAACACCGAGAGGAGGGGCGGAAATTAGAACTATTAGTCTGACCTGAGGTCTGCTGCCACTTCCAGACTCATGTGATATTTTGAATATATGCAATGAGGGGAAAAACACCCACCCACACATGCAGCACGCTTATACACAAACAGTTTCCATTTCCAAAGAAGAGCTATTGCACAGAGTCTACACACGTTGCAGCCATTGAATCCTTCCAGATGCCATAGAACAAACAAGCCTGATGCAATCCCAGGACATACTGTAGCCCATTGCAAAGATAAAGCAAAACACCTTCCAAATGTTCAAAAAGAAAAGTAGTTGAAAAAACAAGGCACTGTATAATTTGTATTTAAGTCAAGCCCCAAGAGACCATATAAAAAAACATATCTCATTAAAACCTACTTGAACATATTCAAAGAATATCAAAGCATTTGCCAGCATCTGTTCTCACTCCCACTGACATCCCCAAAATTTCATCAATCTGATCTGCATTCTGATTAAAATTAGGGTCTGATTCACTTGTTTTCATGGACACTAAAAATATTGATCCGTTTAGGACCTGAGTATTCATGCATCCTAATGATCATAATGATCATAATGTAGAATAAGAAGCTCCATCTATTTCTACATTAAACTTTAGTGTTATTTTGTGTATTTTTCCTGTTTTTCTACCATTAAGTCTTAAAACAAATTAAGATCTTTTAATGTCTCCAGCAACGTGTTCCTCTCAGATACAGATTAATTCAGTGTTGCACGGACGTCAAAGTTATGCACGCTAAATACGGTTTGTTCCGTTCAGAATAGAATTTTGATTGGAATGGGCAGGATCGGGTTAGAATATTCTGAATGGGGTGAGTACATGAAGCATTTTATTCCGATCGGGCTTTTAATCCAAATATAAGTGTCCATTATACTGTACTTCGTGATACTTCAAGGTAATACGTGATAGTTCGTGATTCAACGTGAGACTTGGCTCTTACGCAGTCTAATTTAGTAGTCTAAAGAAATGCAACATGAAGTCAGCTCGGAGAGGTGGCGAGCAGTGTTGTCACTAACGCGTAACACGTTAATGTAATCTGATTACTTTCTTTCAGTATCGAGTAATCTAACGCATTCATTTTTACAAACTAGTGATTTCATTAAAGTTATTTTCCGAAGTGTCTGTGTGTTACTATTTAGTTATTGCCTCATGATGTATGTAGAATGAAGAATATTGTAGTCATGCACGAAGAGCATTTTAAATAGAAAATGTTAGAAAGGTTCCCACTACATGTTCATTTCCATGGTAACCGCTCATAGGTCTTCCTTTTGTGGTCTTGAGTCAGACACGCTAAGTGTTTTGGGACTGACGTGTACCAGCGCGGGTGCACATTCGAGCCTAGTGCAGCCACTTGTTGAGATGTGTGAGGGAATGTTGATATGTGTGCATCCATGAATGAACGTGAGTATTTTTCCTTCATTCTGGAGGGTTCCAGCAATAGAGCCGGTACATACACGGCCGTTTCATAGCTTTGCCGTTGCAACGGCGGGTCGTTGTCGCTCCTGCTCATCGGCGACCATATTTAACAACATATTTGTGTTGCACATTTATGCTGTGAGATGACGTGTTCGTTATCCTCCTTAGGAAGTGTTATAAGTCCGATTGAGTATAAAGTGATTAGTTACTTGCCTGGTACACCAGACTCACCGCTGTTCCAGCTATTGAGTCGGGCCACCATTCAGCGGATACAATTTCCAGGGCGGAGCAAGCCACAGCAAACAGACAGCGGAGTGGACCAAATAGCGACGGGCAGACGTGACGTTAGTAAAACGACGAGGGCAGGACGAGGGACTTGCGCGCGGAAGTAAACATACGAGGAGAGCGGAGTTTATTCAACATGGCTAGCGCGAGACAGACTGTTGTCAATGACTCGTGTCGGTGTGTTTTTGGTAATTTAAAACTGATTTTACCGTGGATTGGAACATATTCTCGGCTCTGCTGTTCACCATCTGTGTTGTTGTGGAGACTTCCGATGCGCAAGAGTGACGTTGCTCGTTAAGAACACGTCACGCAAATAAACAAATCTGATTTGTCGATTGATTTTGTACCTGCTCGAGAGGCCGTTAATGGCCTGGTTCCCAGACTTTTCTCTCAGTGTTTGAAAAACACAGGGAGAACAGTCTGGCCGTGCCAGGCAACTTACTTACCAACACATTTTGTGGCCAAATTGACCGCGTGTGTGTACGGCGTAATTCCGGGTTGTGCGTGCGCATCCGCGCCCGCCCCCACCTTTGTGTTTATTGCACTGTGCTAATCATTTGTGTGTTGTTGATTATTGTGCAGTCAATTTACATTGTTTTATATTTCCACTGATATGCTGTTAAACCTAACCCCAAAACCCTAAACCGAAATTCAGAATTTTTGACGTTAGGCTTAATCTTCGAAGTAGCGCGGTTTAAATAGTCGGTGGAGTTGATTTCAACAAATTCCATACGGTTTGTCAGTTATTTGATAGTTTCAGGGGCTCTGGAATGGCTAAAATAGCATAAGATTAAGCCTTATGTGAAAAATTCAGATCTTTTCCTTTATATTCAATTATTGGAAAGTCAATTACATGTGATGACATTTTTCTGTTGTCATTTTTCTGTTGAGGCAGCAAAGGGAGAAAAATTGGTAAAAAGTAACTGATAAATTACTTATAAAGTAACTTAGTTAATTTGATAATAAAGTATCAGTTCAATAAATAGATTACTGTTTTTGAGGCGTAATCTGTAATTAAATTACTTTTTCAAGTAATCTGTGACAACAATGGTGGCGAGATAGCTGTGCTCAGGTACCACACGTTTATACCCCAGTTCTAGGGGTGTGGGTTTGAATCTCACCTCAAGCCTTCCTGTGTGAAGTTTTCATGTTTTCAATGGATTTGCATGGGTTACAGGTATTTCGGCTTCTTCACACACTTCTGGTAAATCTCTAATTGTCCATATGTGTGCCTGCAAGGGTAGAAGGTTACTGTATTTGTTTACATGTGCCCTGCAATTAGCTGCTGACCAGTCCAGGGTTTACCCTGCTCCTAGCTGAAAGTGAACAGGGCAATAATATGTTTTTGGTGAATTCCACTGAATAATACACACATTTCTGTGCTTGGCAGTTCTATATAACTTGTTTTACTGCTATTTGGTAGAATACCAATGAAGTTGTACTTGAGTTTGTTCATCCAAAGACTATTTTATCTCACTGGCCATTTAAAAAGATCAGCTCATTGTGGGAGAAATGTGTTTCATGCCCTCATGTGCGCTGACCTGCCATGTGTATGTCACATTATACCCCTCCGGGGTACGCAGTGGATCTCAGAGTGTAGGTCAGGTGTTAGTTAATGTCTGTGTGTGCTTAACCAGGTCACCCTCCCCTCACAGCTGTTTTGCTGTGATTGTAGGTTGAGCAAAAACACAAGTGCGATCATTGCCTTTGAATTAAGGTGAACGTCATGTGACCTCACCCCACACAGTGTGGTGCGGTCATACCAGGTGTATGTGTTTGTACGTGTGTGCTTGTGCCGGTGTTCCAAGGTGCCTCCCACCATAACCACGATAACAATAAAAAAATTTAAAAAAAACTTTATTGAATAATAAGTCATGTTGAAAAATGTCTGTAGTGCTGTGTGGGTTAAGACTTGTCATTTTACTTAACTTGTCATCACAGTGGATGACGACATACCATTAAAAAAAGAGGTAACCAACCACAGGTAAGAGCTTGGCGGATTGAGATATCGAGATCATGTAAAGGGAACAACACAGTAGCCACAGTCACTCATAAAACAATAGGTTGGAAGAAGACAATTTTATTCTTAAAAGATTACATTACTTTTTTCCCTCAAAAAATGCCTTTGTTCTTGTAGGCAAAACTTTATTTTTCTTAAAAAGATATAAAACTCTGTTCTTATAGCACTAAAGAAATTTCATTTGTGTGTGTGTGTGTGTGTGCGTGTGCGTGTGCGTGTGCGTGTGCGTGTGCGTGTGTGTGTGTGTGTGTGTGTGATTACGTCACAATCTTTTCCTCAAATGTTCAAGCTTCAAAGGAAATTAGGGTGGCATTTTTTTCTGCATACATGTTAAGTTTTGCCTTACAAATTAGTGCCAATTTTTGTTGCATGGAAGAGGCCCTTTAAATGTGTTTCATGGAGGATGTTCTCACCAGTGTGAATGTGAGTGTGTATGTTGTTTGTCTTTAAGTTCCTTGTGTTTGGCTGCCAACCAGCCCAGTATGTAACCACTCGTGATCCAAATGAGTACAAGCAGTGTGCAAAATATATATAAGGTTGTATATGGATAGGAAGAAAGAAAATGAGTAATTCAAACTAGTGTTAATCTCTTTAAAGATGCATACATGAAGCTTTCCCTAAGGGTTGACCCACTCCAAAGGGTCATTCTCCAGTGACTGACATATTTAAAGCCATATACCCAACACCTTCCTTCTCTTTATCTTTATCTTTCCCTCCGTGAGACTGCCATCTGAGCTCATGGTACCATTGTGGCCAGGTTAGAGCGAGGTCAGATGATTTGGGTTGAGGGGCGTGGGTCCATGAGGCGTTTCTGCCTGTCCTGTAATCTCATCTCTCTGCGGTTACTGTAAGTGATCTGCAGAAGTGGGAACGGGTCCCAGGCACCGCAGAAGAGTGAAAACTCTGGGAAGGGCCATGCTTCTCCTTAGCAACCCGCCACATAAGTATGCTGCTGCATTTACAATCCAACTCCGACGTCTGGGAATCTGAGGGCTTCCCAATGCAGAAGCACCATAAAATAGCACGCATTAGTTAGCCACTGTATGAAACTGAAGTGAACCTCAAAAAAAAAAAAAGACACCACTTTGAGGTCATTAAGCATTAACAAAACCACAGAGCTAAACAGTGCTAACTATAAGCAGCAAACCATCTAAGGGAGATGCTACTTATGAAATGGAACATTTAATAAACCTTAAATATGCTCTAAATTTACCAGACGTGTAAATGTGAGTGTGAATGGCTGGCAACCAGTACAGATTGGACACCGCCTTCTACCACCTGGAAATACACACCTATTTAATTTATCCAACCATGATTTATCCTTAATTTCAATGACCATCCAACCGTCATTCTCTCTAGCATCCATCAAACCCTTCTTCCCCCATTCAGCTGTCAATCTAGCCATCCATTAATCCATACTTCCATCTACCAAACAACTAAACTGGCACGGAGGATGGATTGTTCTATATATCCGCTACGGAAATATTTCACATATCAATCTGGTAAAGATCTAATTGAGATAGTTTTCATGAGAGGATCTTTCAAAATAATATACAGCTGTTGATTGGACGATGGCTCTTCCCGTCGCACTCATCACCAACCAATCGGCATTAAGCCACAGTTTGACGTGTTAGTTGAGAGAAGAACAAAAACATTGTTTCCTGTCTAAAAAGCTTTTAGTTGCATTTTTTACTTCTCTTTTCATGAGGAAATTTAATGTATTTCTGACAAAACTTTGGAAATTAACTTACCTACAAGAACCGTTTGGCACCGCGCCATTGTTGTCAACCAAATTGTCACTTCCTGGTGATGTCACTTTGGCAGCTCCTGTCTCTTTCCCATGATTGGCTCAGTATCAGAAGGCTGAGAGCAGGTTGGGTGACTTGAGGTTGTCAAGATGGTACCGCGTGATGAATCAGGCATGATTGTCTAGGATGCATGGCTATTAATCATCCATTCATCCAACCGTCATGAAATCATGAATTCCTCCATTAATTCATGATTTGTTTTATCCAGCAAGCCAGTCATCCATCCAAAATCCCTTCATCTAGCCTTCTATCCATTCAACCATAATTCCATCTACCACCTATCTAGCTACCATCCACCAATCTTACATCAATCACAATCCCTCCGTCCACCCATCCTTCATTCATCCATCCACCAGCCACCAATCTTTCATCAATCACAATCCCTCCCTTCACCCATCCTTCTATTCATCCATCTACCATCCATCCACCCATGCGTTTATCCGTGTCTCGTTTACTCAATCTTTGCATCCATAATTAATTCTGCATCTATCCATCCATCAATTGGTCCATACATCCAACCATCTATCCTCCATCAATTCATCTTTCCTTCCATCTGCCATCTTTCATCTATCTGTGTTTGTCTGTCATCCATCCATCCATCCATCCATCCATCCACCCACCCACCTTTCATCAATCACATTCCCTTTCACCCATCCTTCTATTCTTCCATCTACCAACCATCCACCTATGCATTTATCCCTGTCTCGATTACTCCATCTTTGCATCCATAATTAATTCTGCCATCCATCAATTGGTCCATACTTCCAACCATCTATCCTTCATCGTTTCATCTTTCCTTGCATCTGCCATCTTTCATCTATCTGTGTTTGTCTGTCCGTCCTTATCTATCTTTCTATCCATCCATCCATCTAGAAGCCCCCAATCATCCACCATGTGGCTTCACTCAGTTTGCGAGATGACTCACACTCTAAGAATAGATCATCTGATTGCCCATTTTCTATTTTTAGCTCCGAGTTGAAGTCATCACCAAACATGTCCAATTGGCCTGTAGTGGATTGCTTTTTTTTTATGTGCTTGAGCTTTTTTTCTGCTTAATTCAGCTTCTGAGGGAGTTGCTCTATTGATTTATTGTTGCTTTACTCATCTACGCAAGATCAGTATGTGTTATGTTGACTCCGACATCGTGGAAAAGGAGAGCTGGCTAACAGCCGCCTGATGTTTACCATTTTTCTGATCCCACTTGAGAGAAAATGAGGAGGTGCAGAGGAGATGTGTGTTTGCTGTCTAGCTCACCCAGACGTCTGAGTTCGTCTCGCTGCAGGCTTTGGGACACGATCCATCAGAGGAGAAAAGATGTTTGTTGGATTTAAACAAATAGGACCGCCTGTTTTTCTTCTCTACCCATCTGGCCAAAAGAACAAAGAGGGAGAAAAACAGGCACAATGTTCACTCGCCTTGCGTCATGGTTTTTCCTTCACAATTCAAAGCTAGAATGACACTAAGTTGAGCAGTTAATTAAAAATGCGGCGGGGCTATCCTCGGATGTTGATCTGAAAATGTACAGTGAGCACTAATTTCTGCAATAGGAACCCTGTACTCTCCTACTCATGAAAATGCATTGGTACGAATAAAATAAAATAAAATAAAGCACATGCTCATTAATAAATGCCTTTTCTTGAACGATCACCTGATTCTCTTCAGCAGAGTGAACAAATACCTCTGGGCTATAAAAGCTACCGTAATTTTTGGACTATAAGGCGCACCTGATTATAAACTGCCACCAGACAAACTTGCCACGAAAACGACATTTGTTCATAGATAAGCCGCAGCTGTCCTCACTGTATTATGTGATATTTACACACAAAAGACATTAACCGGTAACACTTTATTTGACTGCGGCATCATACGACTGTCATAAGACCAAGTGAACCATCATGAAGCTTTGCGGCTATTTGTTTCAAAGCTTCATGTTGGTTCATTTAGTCTTATGACAGTCGTATGATACCAAGTGAACCATCATGAAGCTTTGCGGCTATTTGTTTCAAAGCTTCATGTTGGTTCATTTAGTCTTATGACGGTCGTATGATGCCGCAGTCATAAGACCAAGTGAACCATCATGAAGCTTTGGGGCTATTTGTTTCAAAGCTTCATGTTGGTTCATTTAGTCTTATTACAGTCGCTGAAACAAATAAAACCAATTGGCTGCAAAGCTTCATTGCTTCCAGAAGCTTCATTTGGCCATCACTGCTCCCTTAGGAGACAGTCAACCTCTGCTGCCACCTGCTGTCAACACTGTTGTTGTCCGACATGCCTCCTAGCATGCATTGCAGATGTAAATAAAAATCAAAATTCATGTACTGTGCTAATTATTTACTCAGTTACTGTTCCAGGTGTTTCATTAATTGCTAGTTATGGTATTTGGTAACAGTGGCGCCCCCAGGGGGTGGCCAGGGGTGGCTACGGCCACCCCTACAAATTTGTTGGCCACCCCACTGGCCACCCCGCTTGCCAGTATATCGATAGATTGTTGCAGCATCAGTTATGCATTTCATCCCAAATGCAAATCTGCCAGCACCTGCTTTTCCCCAGTAATTATTTGGTTTTGTTAAATGTACACCTTATGCCTAATATATACATAACACAATAAAACAGAATTGTTGTGGAACTCAAAATGTTGACTGGACAGTTATGGACTATGCACATTAAATCATTAGTAACATCAAATATTACACAATACACCAAAGTATATCAGTAGCCGTGTCCTTAAGTCTTTCTGATAGTTTTCCCCTGACCTTTTTACTGCAATAATATAATGAAAACCTGAAATTATGGCTTTTAGTTTTGGCCACCCCAAGATTTTAAGTGGCCCCATCTGGCCACCCCTATGAAAAATTTCTGGAGGCGCCACTGTTTGGTAACACTTTATTTGACAGTGGCGCAATAAGACTGTCACTAGACAATCATAATTATGACATGACACTGTCATAAGAAAAAAAAATCAACTAAAATGTTACCTAAATAAGCTGCACTGGACTGAAAGTCACAGGATTTAAAATGAAGGAAAAAAATAGTGGCTTATAGTCCGAAAATTATGGTAAATACGGTAATATTTGGTGCTCTGACAAGAGTGAGGCAGTATATGGTAACATAAAAGAGAAGTTAATGTAAACACCCTGCTGGAGCCTATCCGGCTGACCTTGGTGACCTTGCAGTACGTATTAAAAGTTATTGTGAAATGCATGGGTAAAAACTAAAGGCCGCCAGACAACACTGTCTGAAACAGTCGCGCAAAAACACTTAAATTTTCAACAACCCTGCTATACTTTGTGTCAAAGCCAAAATATAACCAGGACTTGTCACGGACCCGACAGAGGAGGACCACAAATGCGTCACGTTTTCAACAATTTATTGACAGGACCAGCAGGGCAGGTGAAAAGATTGCAGCAGTACAGACAAGGGCTAGGCAGAAGTCAGGTTTCCAAAAGCAAAAGGCAGGTCGAGTTACCAGGGCAGCAGTCGGGCAGGTTCAGATTCGGCAACGAGAGTCAGATTCAGAGAGCTAGGCAGGCAGGTAACAGGCAGGCTTCGCACACGGTCTGACAGAGTGGAACTGAGAAGCAAGGCTTTAAATACACATGTTGATTGATGAATGAGGCAGTGCTATTGGCTGGGCTGTGAGTAGGTGAATTGAGGACAGGTGGGGATAATTGAAGGCAATTAGGCCATGCTGCAGGAGAGAATCAGGTCATGACAGGACTGCATTTAATTTTACATTTTTATTGCTTGCAGCATTTGTGGAGAGACAATGTCACTACAATACAGACATGAAAAAGACAGCAATATGCAGAGCACACCAAAAAACTAAAGTAGAAATGTTGATTGAAATTGTTCTCACAGCATTTATCTGAACACTTCTACCAGCCTCAGCCATTGTAAGACCATGATTGAGAACATGGTCTACAAGTGTTGCTCTTATCTCATCAGGAACGAGGACATGTCTTCTTCCTCTTCTGCTCTTCTGCTTCCTCTCCCAACTCCTCTACCACGCACCCTCACTCCTCTTCCTCTACTCTCTGGCTGTTGAGCCTGTCCAATTTATTTTCCTTCCATTGTCAGACATTGTAAGGTCGCATTATATACCATATACTGTATATATTCTTATTAGTTTATGGCTAATGGGATGGACCTTTGAGCTATTTCAGAGAACTGGTTGAATATCGGTTGATCTAATGCTTCTCTTCAGTAGAAGAAGTCAAGAAACACCTGGGAACAATTTATCACTTCAGGACAGATTTAGAAAATAGTAATAAGTATGTCAAGAAACATGCTCGACATATTATAACAATATGTTCAGCTATTTTGCATGTAAAGACGTATGCAATGGACTAATGCCTAAAAATTCTGGAGGGTAAGACTATTCAATGGTGACCCGTGATGATACATTTTGAGCAATGTGACACAAGTAATCAATAATGTAGGAAACATCAGAGAATTGTAATGCATTTGCAACATGTTCAAGAAACCAGAAATCTCTTTTTTGATGTGTAGAGGTGACACAATGTTATGAAAATTGAACGAGTAGTTTTGAGAATTTCAAGTCTGATCTGAAATATGGCGTAGAACATTCAGCATGAGCGGACCAGTGACTTTGAAAGTGAAGCTTAAAACACCTAGCCTGGTACACCAGACTCAACGCTGTTCCAGCTATTGAGTCTGGCCACCCTTCCCACGGAAACAATTTCCAGGGCGGAGCAAGCCACAGCATACAGACAGCGGAGTGGACCAATCAGCGACGGGCAGACGTGACGTTAGTAAAATGGCGACTTCAGGATGACGGACTTGCGCGCGGAAGTAAACATATGAAGAGAGCGGAGTTTATTCGACATGGCTAGCGCGAGACAGATTGTTGTCAGTGACTCGTGTCGATGTGTTTTTGGTCATTTAAAACTGATTTTACCGTGGATTGGAACATATTCTCGGCTCTGCCGTTCACCGTCTGTGTTGCTGAAGGGACGACTTTCGACGCGCAAGAGTGACGTTGCTCGTGAAGAACACGTCATGCAAATAAACGAATCTGATTTGTCGATTGATTTTGTATCTGCTCGAAAAGGCCGTCAATGGGATGGGTCCCAGACTATTTCTCTCTGTTTGAAAAATACAGGGAGAATAGTCTGGCAGAGCCAGGCTATAAAACACCTACAGTTGTCATGGTGACTTAGATCTGGAATCATGTTTTTAGCTTACAGTGGGGCAAATAAGTATTTCGTCAACCACTAATTGTGCAAGTTCTCCCACTTGAAAATATTAGAGAGGCCTGTAATTGTCAATCTTGGTAAACCTCAACCATGAGAGACAGAATGTGGAGAAAAAAAAAAAAAGAGAGAAAATCACATTGTTTGATTTTTAAAGAATTTATTTGCAAATCATGGTGGAAAATAAGTATTTGGTCTATACCAAAAGTTCATCTCAATACTTTGTTATGTGCCCTTTGTTGGCAATAACGGAGGCCAAACGTTTTTTGTAACTCTTCAGAAGCTTTTCACACACTATTGCTGGTATTTTTGGCCCATTCCTCCTTGCAGATCTCCTCAAGAGCAGTGATGTTTTGGGGCTGTCGTTGGGCAACACGGACTTTCAACTCCCTCCTCTCCCCGTGGCGTCAAAATTATAACAAGAACGGGGAGCAAAAATACCAGAACCACACGGGGGGACCTAGTGAATGACCTACAGAGCGCTGGGACCACAGTAACAAAGGCTACTATCAGTAACACAATGCGCTGCCAGGGACTCAAATCCTGCACTGCCAGACATGTCCCCCTGCTGAAGCCAGTACACGTCCAGGCCCGTCTGCGGTTCGCGAGAGAGCATTTGGATGATCCAGAAGAAGATTGGGAGAATGTGTTATGGTCAGATGAAACCATAATACAACTTTTTGGTAGACACACAGGTTCTCTTGTTTGGAGGGAAAAAAATACTGAATTGCACCATACTCACTGTGAAGCATGGGGGTGGAAACATCAATAACGGAGGCCAAACGTTTTCTGTAACTCTTCACAAGCTTTTCACACACTGTTGCTGGTATTTTAGCCCATTCCTCCATGTAGATCTCATCTTGAGCAGTGATGTTTTTTGGGCTTTCATTGGGCAACACTGACTTTTAACTCCCTCCATAGATTTTCTATAAATTTTCTATGGGCTTGAGATCTGGAGACTGGCAAGGCCACTCCAGGACCTTGAAATGCTTCTTACGAAGCCACTCCTTTGTTGCCCAGGCTGTGTGTTTGGGATCATTGTCATGCTGAAAGACCGAGCCACGTCTTATCTTCAATGCCCTTGCTGATGGAAGGAGATTTTAACTCAAAATCTCTGGATACATGGCCCCATTCATTCTTTCCTTTACGCAGATCAGTCGTCCTGGTCCCTTTGCAGAAAAACAGCCCCAAAGCATGAGGTTTACACCCCCATGCTTCACAGTGGGTATGGTGTTCTTCGGATGCAATCCAGTATTCTTTCTCGTCCAAACACGAGAACCTGTGTTTCTACCAAAAAGTTGTATTTTGGTTTCATCTGACCATAACACATTCTCCCAGTCCTCTTCTGGATCATCCAAATGCTTTCTAGCGAACCGCAAACGGGCCTGGACGTGTACTTTCTTCAGCAGGTAGGACACGTCTGGCAGTGCAGGATTTGAGTCCCTGGCGGCGCATTGTGTTACTGATAGGAGCCTTTGTTACTGTGGTCCCAGCTCTCTGTAGGTCATTCACTAGGTCGCCCCGTGTGGTTCTGGGATTTTTGCTCACCGTTCTTGTTATCATTTTGATGCCACGGGGTGAGATCTTGCATGGAGCCCCAGATCGAGGGATATTATCAGTGGTCTTGTATGTCTTCCATTTTCTAATTATTGCTCCCACAGTTGATTTCTTTACACAAAGTGTTATACCTATTGCAGATTCAGTCTTCCCAGCATGGTGCAGGTCTACAATTTTGTCTCTGGTGTCCTTCGACAGCTCTTTGGTCTTGGCCATAGTGGAGTTTGGTGTGTGACTGACTGAGATTGTGGACAGGTGTCTTTTATACCGATAATGAGTGAAAACAGGTGCCATTAATACAGGGAACGAGTGGAGCCTCGTTAGACCTTGTTAGAAGAAGTTAGACCACTTTGATAGCTAGAAATCTTGTTTGTTTGTAGGTGACCAAATACTTATTTTCCACTCTAATTTTGAAATAAATTCTTTTAAAAAATCCAACAATCTGATTTTCAGTTTTTTTTTTCCACAGTCTGTCTCTCATGGTTGAGGTTTACCCATGTTGACAATTACATGCCTCTCTAATCTTTTCAAGTAGGGGAACTTACATGATTGATGGTTGACTAAATACTTATTTGGCCCACTGTATATAGCGCTTTATCTACATTGTTACAATGCCCAAAACGCTTTACATTAGCACACATTTACCCTTTCACACACACATTCACACACCAATGGTGCTGCTGCCATGCAAGGCGCTGTCAACCCATTGGGGGCAAGTTAGGGTTCAGTGCCTTGCCCAAGGGCACGTCGACAGTGGGCAGTCATAGCCAGGAATCAAACCGCGCCATGTGGGAAAAAAATCTTCTATGAGATTGAAGAATAGGGATTATTGTGGAAGAAACATTACCATTATGTTGTATGTTGCAAACCATTCCCTGATTATGTTGCAGTGGTGGAAACCCACATTGTCCCAAACTATCAGAAATGTTGACAGGTTAAAATAAGTTAAGTAAAATAAGTCATGAAAATGCTTAGAACACACATGTTGACATATTCTGACAACATGTTCATGCATTTTGCATGTGAGGACTTATGCAATTAAGTAATGACTAAATGTTGTGGGTGCTGAGACTATTCAATAGAGACCCATGATCATTTATTTTGACGATCATGACAGATGCAACTGATAATGTAGGAAACAGTAGAGAATTGTACAAAATAATTTGCACGGATGCACAAAAACCTCTGCAACTTGCTCAAAGAAATGAGAAACTGCTTTTTTATGTGCACTAGTGATACAATGTTGCGAGGATTGAACAAGTAGTTTTGAGAATTTAAATGCTGATCTGAGAAATGCAATTGAGAAGAACTGTAATATACTATACTTAAGAAGTATAACTGAGTCATAGAGCACCACTTTTTCTTGTAAACTGAACGTAGTCTCTGATGGGTAATTGTTGGATTGAAGAGAAGAAAAAAAGATATTGTCTGTGCTACTAGGCGCCTAATAAAAAAAATATGCTGAACCCTTTTATATTAGGTGGAGGATAATGGCTTCCTCATCGTTTTCCTTCCTAATAAATTGAAAACAGTGTCCCTTTCTCTATCTATCACAAGATGCTATGCCGTCAGTTAAGAAGTTTTTGCATGTCAGTAAATCGCGACTTTTGTCAGCATTTACAGTAATTCATATGAGTATTCCCAAAAAGCTGCTGAAGCTAACACTAACGTCCACGGAAAGTCCCTTTCTGCCTGGCTACACACTTTTTCTCTGAGCCCCTCTCTGAGGAAAGTTTCTTTGTTCTTAGAATGTGACCTCAGTCTTAGTCAGGAGAAAGTGCTCAGTCTGCTAGTTGCAGCTTGCACATTCAGGTGTGTGTGTTAGTAGTTGCAAACACACAACGCAGCACTTGGCCAAGAGGCCAAGAAGCTGGCTGAAAGTGAGGTGTTGCTCAGAAGAGAGTTGTGTTCCTGTGAAGTGTTTTTCTCTTTGATGAGGGCTGCTTTTTACTGTCAACCTCAACCGCAACACACACACACACACGCACACACACACAACTCCACACATACACACTTTCCTCACCTAACTGTGATCATATCATCTGACCCATATTCCACGATATATCACAGCTCACTCTTTTATGTGCTCGTGGGTGATTGCACAAGCTTCCACGTGCGTGTGTGAGGAGGGGAAAAAACACGTTTAAATTGCTTCAAGTCCGCTCACATAACTGAAACAGACATATCGTGAACCTTTATTTATTTATTTTTAAAAATAGAATGACAAAAATCACACTCTATAAGATTGTACTTCATGAAACCGTACAGTAATAAAATTAATGTTATGTAGAATATTTAACATTGCTTGCTCCTCGTTTGCACGACTTGGCCACAGGAAACCGTATAATAGAGCAAAGCGTATACTGATGAAGAGTTTGAAGCGAGTGACATGTGTATCATTTTCACTTTTTTAAAATGGCCATTCGTATCGCAAAGAACCACTGTACTCATTACCCATTTTTAATACTTCTCACAACAGAGAGAAAAAAACCACCAAAGCGAACAGAACCCGCACTCTAAAAGTGATCACCTTCCTTGGTCAATTGGTTTGAGATGGGCAGAAAGAGCAGCGGAACAGGGCCAAGATGGAGAAAGAAAACAGCAACTTCAACCACAATGAAAACGGGCGAGAGAACAGTGGGCGCAAGAAGTTTTATCAAAACAATAAAAGTCCCAATATAACAGTTACAATCATCATCGGCATGTAGACAAACAAGAAAAACCAAACTGCTTTTATCTGCTTTTGCAGTCATGAGTCAACAACTCTAGTTGTGCAGAAAACTACTGCTTTTTTTTGGGACGACTTGCAACATTTTGACTCTGAAAGATGTCAAGTCAGCATTAAAGGTCTGGTGCCTGAAAAGAGCACATGTCACAAACACAAGGGTTTGTAACTCTCATGATCTATCACGTTTATACAGTCACATTCATCTTTTTTTCTTTTTTAGGGGGGAAAAGGAGAAAGAATGACACCATGCCAACTTCCTGATTTTTTTTAAGCTCAATCAACCTCAATTCTAGAACTGTCACCTGAGAAGTGAAAAGGAAATATACTTAGCCATAAATGGGTATGCTGGAGTATTAGGGCCAAAGAAAGAAAAAATAGGACTAACAGATTAAAGTCATATTATTAGTACAAGAAAAAAGTCGAACTATTAGTACGAGAATAAAGTCGTAGTATTACGTGATGTAATCATGTAGCTAAATTAGTTGCTGCATACTTTACATAGCGCTTCGCCACCACCGTTATAATCAACAATTTTGAAAGCATCTCGTGAGGCTGTGTTTTAGAATCAGTTTCACATATAGGTAGCCCCCGGGTTACGACGTACCCGACTTACGTGATTTGGACTTTACGAAACCGGCGTCTCGTCCGCCATTTTGTCTACAGTCAGTTTTTGAATTAAATCAAATTTTGGAATGTTGACTTGTTTGGTGATGCATGCTTTTATTTTGGCACAGGAAGCGCAGAGCAGGGAGTACTTCCGCACGCGAGTAGAAGCACATGTACACGAAGAACGCACGTGCACACACAAGGAAGAGCGTAGGGAGGGAAGAGTGAGAAAGAGAGGGGATAGTTTACAGCTGCAATCTTGCATGTACAATTGTTGCTTGTTAAGCATCCACATAGGGCACGCCTGTATATAAAATATACTGTTTATTGTGTGTATTCAATTGTGGTCGAATACTCATGGGTGAGTTTATGTGATTGTTTTTGATGATGTGTGGACGCTAACTGATACATGCTAACGCAAATTTGAATTGCTGTCATAGAAGATTAAACTGATTTAATTTCATTTTTATTTTAGTTTCATTCTGCAAGTGTTGATGTCATGAGCAGCAGAATAAAGTCAGCAAACCAAACGGACGTCTGACATCATCATTGCGGAGCTTGGCTCGCTGTCTAGCTAGGACTTAGCTCCAACGTCTTGGCGAGGACAGTACAATAACGTATAATAATGTTTTGCTTAGTTATTTTGAGATTTAGGGGTACTTAAAGGGTTAACTCCGATTTACGTGGAAATTCAGGTTACGTCGTTAGCGTAGGAACGGAACTTGTTCGCAACCCGAGGACTACCTGTGTAAGGAAATCCTCTTCTTTTGGATTATCTACATCAAATTATAATCAGTAGAAAGATTTTTTTTTTTAATAATACTTCATGATTTTAACGGCGAAGGCGAAGCGCAACGTAAAGTGCATAGCAGCAAATTTAACTGCATAAGCCATAGTGCATCCATACATATTATGTCATGTACAGTGCTTAATTTGTAAATCATAAGGTATCGGAACGCAAAGTACATATGACAGCGCAGGGACAGGTCCCCGAACAACACGCAAATGCCCACTTGCCATGCTGTGAGACTTACAAGCCTCAATTTCAGATAATATCCATGGTATAAACATTACGACAAAACTTACAATTCTTTAGGCTATTCTCTGCACAGCACGGGCAATTGCCCTCATAACCACAGGTGGGGCTTACAGTAACGTACAGTCTAACTTTTTAAACATAAAAAAAGAAATCAGAGATTTCAATGAATAACACAAACCCATTCTTTTGCAAGTTTCATCCCCCCAGTGTTCTCTGGCCCCAAAGTTCCCACCGCCTTACAAATTGTGCAGCCCAAACCCGAATTTCCTATAGAGGTAATGGCCTGTTGCTCCGGCTGTAGCTGGCCCCCACTCTGGGTGGCGCTGAACCTGACCAGCTGCTGCCACGGTAGCAGCCTCCTGCCCCGGCTTGGCTGGCTGTTCGTGAACCTGGCTTGCTGCTGCGGCGCTAGCCTCCTGCTGTTAGCATGCCTCCGTTAGCTTGATCGCTGCAGCTGCCCTCATCGCCGGTTGTTGCTTTTCTGACTCGTTTTGAACCATCTTCCTTCTTTATGAAAAAAAGACAGTATATGAAACTGTCTTTTGGCATGTTGAAATACTGTTTGATCCTGGCTGCTTTCTCCCCAGGTGCCGCAAATTTCCAGTTTTTTTGTTGTTGTTTTTTTTAATGTCACTATAATCCCCTTTCCACGTTGTATCAAACAGCAGCCTCTGCTCCAAAAGACTCTGCACCTCATTTAGTGTCTTTGCAGGAAAAATGATCATCGGAATGGCCTACTATGACAGTCAACCTTTCCATGCAGACTTTAGAAGAATGCCCTCCTTATATGATACTGTATTTCCTCAACTAGTGTACTCTGCTCCAATGCTTCAGTTAATATTTTTGAAAAACAAATATTTACCATGATGTCATTCCTTTCTGTGAAAACTGCACTACTTTTGACCACAATAAAGTAATTTTGCAAGACTAGTATTTGGGGTTTTTTTGCATAACATCTGCTTATTCAAGTAATACTACTTTAATAAATGCCTTGCTTCAATTTGTCGTTTCACATTAAAAATAATTACCAACATGGTTTTGCTCCTTGTGAAGTTCTGCATACTGGCTGTATTACTTTCTTTAGAATACACTTTGGTGTATGCTACGCCTCCTTTGCCCTAATAGACACCTTCTTTTCATGTGACTGGTGATGACCAACCTGGTGTTGCTTCCTGTGGAGTTTTGCATACTGTCTGCATTACTCTCTTTGGAATACACTTTGATATTTTAAAGTTTACTTCCGCTCCGCTTTAATAAATGCCCCACTTAATTTCTGTTTGTCACTTTTTAAATACCCTCGGTCATGCATGTGAATGTGTATAAGGCTTGCGCAGCATGTATACAAGAGGTGAGTCAAATACAGAAGTGAGCTTTGCTCTAATAGAGGTGCTGCCTCTTTAGCAGGACTGGCAATGATCAAGTAGGCGTTTTGCATACAGCCTGCACAAATCCCTTTTGAATACACGAGTTAATTGCTTTTCCGCTTAAGACATCACACCTCAATCAATCAGTTCATAACTTAAGGCACGATGTTGTTTGGTGGTGCACTTTGCATACTGTGTATTGAATACACTTTGTTAAGAAGCTGCTCGCGAAAGAACACTTGTGAATCAAGAAGTCATTTGATTTCAAATATTTATTCACAGATCATGAACAGAATGCGTGCAAATTCCCAAATAATTGTCGCATTGCTTTGCTGACACAGTTTCTAAGAAAAAAAAGATCATCAAAGTTCATAAAATGCCATTAAAGGTGCAGCTCAAATCAAGATTTTCCACAAGTCTCTTGCTACTGATGTCAGCATTTAAAGAAAAAGTCCAGTCTTTTTTTTTGTAAGCCATTCTTCTCCCGGAACAGCATCATTCCCATCTGATGAGCTCCGGTCCAGCCTCCGCACTCTCACATCCACCTCTTCACAGTCTGATGCAGCCCTGCCCACGCACCTCCGACGTCTTCTCACTATTCATCGAGTGGGCAGTCATCACTCTCACAACGCCTCTCAGAGTGTTCTCACGCCACACCACTGAGGCACCCCCCTTACTGGCTTCTGAGTCTTTCTTCCCTCAGGGTATATCCGCAACATCCTGACCCAGATCGCACTGGCTGGAAGGCTATTTCCCCCTACACGTGGAAGCAGGATTGGTCAGGGAGTTGGGAATGACATGATTAGCTTCCATTCCAGCCACGCAGCCTTTTAATCCTGGCAAACAGAAGGCGGAAAGGCCTGGGACACCCGAGTGAAGCCTTGACTTTCTTTCTCATCATCATCGTTGTCGATGCATCTTCAAGGGATTGGGGGAGAATGACCGAATCAGCGTTCAGGGAAGGTGATTGTGGGAACCCAGTCACACATGCTGCGGCTCTGCTCGCAGAACAGACTCAGTTTATCCAGAGCTGGGTCCTTCCAAGGATTGGCACTGGGGCTCTGGATAGGAGGACAAAAAGAAAATATTTAAATAAATGCAATATTCATCAACTTATTCACTGTTATTGACAGCATTGGACATCAAATCAATTTGAACTGGGATGGCAGGCATTGCATGATCATGTTTTAGTGCTGCTGACGGTGATAGACGTCCATTTGGGCTGGTCAACTATTTTTTTTTTAAAGCAACTCTGATTGTGGCAGCCAATGAGGTAATAGGCTACAACCTCAACCATATGTAGCCTTTTATAAGGCATGAAAGCATATGTTGCCACTATATCATAATAGAACCATGTGACTAGGCCTTATGAATAAAGTATATCTTATAAAAAGTGTAATTATTTATAGTAATTATATGACGGATGTGTGCCAAGTGAGTGACGTCAAGAGCTTGAATATGGGCATTATTAGCTCTTCATCAGCGGTCTCATTTTGCATGTGACCATATAAGGCGTAGTATAAAGAAACAGCTCGTGTCTTGAAATATTGATTGATCTCAGAACGAGATTGGAGACAAGCCTTACCGTGACGAGGATGCAGTGGGCGTCCTTTGGCTCGCCGCCCTCGTCGGCGCCCACCAGATCGGCGAGGCGCTCGATGTCGGTGACGCGCACCACGTTGATGTCGTTGTCGAAGCAAAAAGCCTGGATGAGCGTGAAGTGGATTTGCAAGGCGATGTCGCACGCGTGCTCCTGGTCGGTGGCGAGCACACAGAAGGCGACGCTGTCCGGGTCGCTGTGGGAGGAAGAGGAGGACGGTAAGAACCTGCACAGCGACTTGTGAATCGTGTGTAAATAATAATAATAATGCGTAAAAATACTCACACATTCATAACTTTGGCCGACTCGTACACGCCGACTGTCAAGTAGTCTTGCTTCTTAGCGGCGAGCAGCAACTCCTCCAGTGCCGTGCCAGCACTTTGCACCCTTTTCCACGAGAACATCAGTTAGATGACTGTGCGCTTCCACAAAAACATCAAACATCGATTCAGAATCCGTCCAAGACTCACCTCTCGTTGTGTTCCATCGTGCTTTCCTGTCCGCGGATCTCCTCAAGAGTCATAGTTATAATCCACGCGTGATCGTGATGCGAGCAAGCACAGGATGAAAAAAAGACAAGTGGATCTCGTGTATTCCAGTGCGGTAAAGTTGATTCTCCTCTCTGGCGTTATTCTGAGCTCAGAGCGAGCTGTGGTAGGCTTTATAGAGAGCCCAGCTTCGTTTCTCGGCAAGGGGTGGGCTTTTCCGCTCACGCTTCTCTCTGATTGGTGCAAAGCAAGCCGGCAGGAGGAAAGCAAAAGTCCCCCCCACCCCCCCTCCCTACTCCCCGCCACCCGCATTTACAGCTCAAGGTTTGTTGACAAGCCCACGCGGGGAAGGATTACGAACTTTCAAGAAATCACCCCACCTCCTTTTGCCTTTGTCAACATAACCGCAGTACAAAAACACGTTCAAAAGGGACAGTGAGATATGGTGAACTCCACTGGTGTGATTAAGCAGTAAAATCGATCAAGAGTGTCGTGTTGTCACCTTATGGATGATTCGAAAGTCAAAAGGAGTGCACTGCAAAACATGTTTACACCTTGTTTGCTTCTTTATCGTGTTTTCAAACATTCCTCTTGACGGATTTTTTTTTAAAAATCGGTCTCCCACTTATTGTATAACCTACAAAACAAAGGCTTACCACGTGACGACTGGATGCTTGGAATTGAACTAATTTCTGTGTGTGAATATTCTTCAAATTTTCTCATTCCAAGACCTGTTGAGACTTAGAACGCATGGGAATTTAATGCAGGGAAGGGTTCAGAGGTGATCAGTGTGCAACCTTTTCCAAAGTGCAGGACTTTCCCAGCTCGGGGAATTAACAGACTATAAATAGCTCATTTTATAACAACCTCATTGGATGCCAACAGACGTCTCTTTCTTTGGCTCCAATAAACAAGCTAGCTTGCATGGTAGTGTATTCGAAATGCATGGCACCCCCATGTTTGTTGCCTATTTCACACTCCACCTGTCTGGTCAGGGGGACCTGAGAGCCATTTAGATCATATTTTTTTAGAGCTAGATGCGCGCTGCGCGCTGTCACCCAACCGGGACGGCCGTTATTATTTGTCGGCCGTTTTGTGTCAGTATCGTTCGATAAACATAGCATTAAACAGTACTCGAAGAAGCGTGTGCTTTCAAATACTGTAGCTATAAATTGCTCAATTTTCAACCGATTTTCCAACGAATTAAAAAAAAAAAAAATATATATATATATATATATATATATATATATATGTTTATATATAAACGTCAGTTTGCTGCATCCAAAATAATTCTTTTTTTTTTTTTTCAACACCCAGTCGGAACCGTAGCCATGCACCCACGTTAATACGGTTTGTTTTCAATCAAACCGTTTGAAAATCGGTCAAAAATTCACAAATAATATTTTAGAGGCGAAAATTACTCACATTAGCTTCGCTGCAGAAGAACACGCCAGACAAATGTACTGTCTTAAGATGGCCACCTATTACTAACGCCACCCACTCTGATATTGTGCATCTAGCGCCCTACGTGATGTCTGTAGTGAAAAACACGCCAGTTATTTCCCTTTAACTGGCTATTAGCTTAATTAGCCGTCTGTCGCCACGCGTGTAGTTTATCCACGGGGGCTTTTCTTGACTATGCAAAGAGGCCAGACCTCTGTCGCCTTTTAGCTTGTAGTGCGTATCATGTTATTAAAATACAGCCTCCCAATAAATAAATGATTCTACCAAAAAGTATTTGCTGCCAAATGTTTTTACTTTGACCATACAGTAGCTTTGATATATTACAACAAATAGATCAACAACTTTCCCAGTGTTCTAACTGATTTAACTTAAATTTCTAAATTAACTCATTGGCTGCCATTGACGTCGGTGGACAAACGATTGTTGCCAACCCTCCCAGTCCAAACAGATTGTTCGTCTATCGCCGTCAATGGTATTGAAAAATGATAATTCAGTGCCAACCATCGCAGTTTAAATGCATTTGATGTCTATCTGTGAATGGCATTGAATGAATGAATTGCTTTATATCAACAAAAACGTCCAATTCAATTAATTCTCATTAAATGACAATGACAATACGTGTATTAATGCCTCATAAACATTTTCTATTTTTCTTTTCACATTTTTTATATTTAAACGTGGTCATTGAGCATAAAAGTCTGCCCCTAGTTTAAAACATTGCAGCAGGTTGCATCAACAGAAATGATAACACTGTTTATTTATTTATTTTATTACTCGAGTATATTCTGCCCGAAACGCCAAAAACCAGTAAGCAAGCATGCAGAAAAAACAAAGAAAACACCTAATGGGGATATGTTGCAGAGATAGTGGATAGATCAGCCTTTTAACCAATTACCAGCTTTTTATTGCATGGACTATATACTTTATTCCTTTGTAGAGAGGGGATAGCTAGACTTACAACGCCACCTTCAGGCCATTCAAATATTGTGACCTTTCCTCCACACAAACTAGTCGGGGCTTGTTGCTTTGTAATCATGAGTCATATGATGCTGCTGAGTCACCTGCCTCTACTTCCCCCTTAAAAAAACAGAAGGGGGCTGATGTCATGTCTAATGCAGTACAAGTGTTGTTTACCAAGCACGGGACTTTGCTGTGGCGTGTATCTGACAAAGCAGACTTGGATGACTTTGGAGTAATAAAAAATCTTGTATCCCCCAACAACAAATGCCTAAATGTCTTTAAAATATGAACGATTATCGTAAGCAATTGAATCTTAGCCCCTCTGAAAACTGTATTTATGATTTCAAAATGTCGTTTTGGTTTGGGATATACAGTGCTGGCCAAAAGTATTCTATCCCCTGCAATTCTGTCATATAATGCTGAGTTTCTCCCAGAAAATGATTGCAATTACAAATGATTTGGTGGTAATGTCTACATTTATTTTGCTTGCAATGAAAAAACACAAAAAAAGAATGGGAAAAATAATAATAAATGATTATCATTTTACACAAAACTCCAAAAATGGGCAGGACAAAAGTATTGGCACCCTCAGCCATACTTGGTAGCACAACCTTTAGACAAAATAACTGCGAACAACTGCTTCCAGTATCCATCAATGAGATTTTTACAATGCTCTGCTAGAATTTTAGACCATTCTTGTTTAGCCAACTGCTCCTGGTCTCTGAGATTTGAAGGGTGCCTTCTCCAAACTGCCATTTTTAGATCTCTCCACAGGTGTTCTATGGGATTCAGGTCTGGACTCATTGCTGGCCACTTTAGAGGTCTCCAGTGCTTTCTCTCAAACCATTTTCTAGTGCTTTTTGAAGTGTGTTTTGGGGCATTGTCCTGCTGGAAGACCCAAGACCTCTTAGGGAGACCCAGCTTTCTCACACTGGGCCCAACATTATGCTGCAAAATTTGTTGGTAGTCTCTAGACTTCATAATGCCATGCACACGGTCAAGCAGTCCAGTGCCAGAGGTAGCAAAGCAACCCTAAAACATCAGGGAACCTATGCCATGTTTGACTGTGGGGACCGCGCTTTTTTCTTTGAAGGCCTCATTTTTTTCCCTGTGAACTCTATGTTGATGCCTTTTCCCAAAAAGCTCTACTTTTCTCTCATCTGACAAGAGAACATTCTTCCAAAACGTTTTTGGCTTTCTCAGGTAAGTTTTGGCAAACTCCAGCCTGGCTTTTTTATGTCTCTGGGTCACAAGTGTATCATACCATAGAGTCCCTTTTCATTCAGATATCGACGGATAGTACAGGTTGACACTGATGTACCCTCGGACTGCAGGACAGCTTGAACTTGTTTGGATGTTAGTCAAGGTATTTATCCACCATCCGCACAATCTTTCGTTGAAATCTCTCGTCAATTTTTCTTTCCCGTCTACATCTAGGCAGGTTAGCCACAGTGCCATGGGCTTTACGCTTATTGATAAAACTGCGCACAGTAGACACAGGAACATTCGGGTCTTAGGAGATGGACGTCTAGCCTTGAGATTGCCCATGGTTCCTCACAATTTTGCTTCTCAAGTCCTCAGACAATTCTTTGGTTTTCTTTCTTTTCTCCATGCTCAATATGGTACACACAAGGACACAGGATAGAGGTTGAGTCAACTTTAATCCATTTTAACTGGCTGCAAGTGTAATTTAGGTATTGCCACCACGTTATGTGCCACAGGTACGTAACAGGTGCTGTTAATTACACAAATTAGAAGAACATCACTTTTTTTTTTTCAAAGGGTGACAATACTTTTGTCCGGCCCATTTTTGGAGTTTTATGTAAAATGTAGGGCTGTCAAACGATTAAAATTTTTAATCGAGTTAATTACAGCTTAAAAATTAATTAATCGTAATTAATCGCAATTAATCGCAATTCAAACCATCTATAAAATATGCCATATTTTTCTGTAAATTATTGTTGGAATGGAAAGATAAGACAAGATGGATATATACATTCAACATGCGGTACATAAGGACTGTATTTGTTTATTATAACAATAAATCAACAAGATGGCATTAACATTATTAACATTCTGTTAAAGTGATCCAGGGATAGAAAGACTTGTAGTTCTTAAAAGATGAATATTAGTACAAGTTATAGAAATGTTATATTAAAACGCCTCTTAATGTTTTCGTTTTAATAAAATTTGTAAAATTTTCAATCAAAAAATAAACTAGTAGCCCTATTCTGTCCTCAATGTGTGTGAGTACACAAATTGACAGATAGCGAACATAAGTTCCAAAAAGAAATCAGACGGTGTGGCAAAGTTGCATGGGCTTTACTGAAGTCATCTCTTTTTGACAGGAGCACGTTTATTGTATTTTTGTAAAACTGAAAATAACAAGGCAATGTGTCAATAACTTGCATAAATCACAAAATAACATAAAATGTACACACACGTGTCCATTTGAGCAGTAGCACTAGCCAATTAGCTCACAAGCATCTAACAATGTAACTGCATTTCACCATATATGTGAACAAATTCAAATACACATCATCAATAACTATCTAATGCTCATGAATATAAACAAAGGAGGAATATAACTCACAAGCGATGCATGTATTAGACACAAACAGTGTGATGGGGCTATGAGAACTGCCACTGAATACTGGATGCGGACGTTAGCTGGTCTGAATAGTAGTGTTGTATCGGTCGCGAACGATTCGTTCTTTTTGAACGAATTGTTTGGGTGAACGAGACCGAACTAATCACCATCTGCACTGATTCGTTCTATGAAGTTGGTGGCGCTTGTTCGCTGCGTGGGAGGGCGTTGAGCAAGCGGCAGCGTCTTCTGACATCGCACACGACCAATCAGACGCCAGCCTCATCGCGGGCAGGGGAGGGAGCGGAAACAGAATCATGGCGTATGTCACTCATTTCCACGTGTGGCCAATAAGCAGCCAGCGTGCAGGCAGGGGGGAAAGACTGAGTTTTGTCACTTCCCGTTCAGTGATTCGGTCCTCCGGTTCCTGACCTGGCTTGCTGCTAACTTGACTTTCCAGTAATGACTATGCGGTGAACGAGTCATAAAATGAAAGGAAACGACTTTGTCACATATTTGTTAACGTGGAGCCTATCAAATGCTGCTCAAAAAGACAAAAACACCACACAAATCTAGCGAGCATGGTTTAGTGTTCTACTTTTCTCAACAGACTCGGGACTGTGCCTATGACGATATACTATCAAATTTACAGTAATTTAAAACACGCGTAGCTGCGAGGCAAGCAAAACCTGAGCTGCGGTCGCGTGACGGCAGTGAAGCGGGCAGAGAACTGTCACTATATGGAGGCTTCATGGCAGCGATATGTACCTCATATGTGCACAGAAAAAAAATAATATTTAGTATGATCACCATAATACTGATTTGCAATGAAACTGTATATACATGTCAATTTTTTCCGAGTGTTTTTTTTTTTTTTTTTTCGTGTCAGAGGGTGTCGGTTGGTTTGACAAATTATGTCAATCCGTCCATCAGGTGCTACTCAAGCGCCCCAAAAACAAAGCGCGCGGACACGGGAGATGTCGCAATATGTCTACATTTTTCTTAACAGACTAATGAGAGTAGAAAGGCGAAATCATAAAGCAAACAATTATTTCTCGTCAGCATTTGACGATCTGAGATGCGGGGACGACAGGGGAGCTGACCGGATTATTTTATTTATTAATACCAGTGCAAAAATTCAAAACGATCATCTTAATAATAAAAAACAAAAATACAACAGAGCGAGAGGTTAATATGATGTGTTGGCCGTTCCATAATTAGAAATTAAACTTTCGATTTATTTTTATTTTCGTGACAGCAGGCATGCCGCGTTGGCTGTTAGCAGCAGCATTGTATATGTGAGCAAGATCATGCTAAAGAAAGTCCGTGCGCCCCCGACCCCAAACCCCGACTTCCCCCTCAAAAGGAAAATGTTTAACCGTGTCCTAATTCGAAATGCAAGCACGAGCCATGACTTTGAGCCCATAGAACTAGGACAGACGACGCGGAAGTTCTCCCTCGCTTTTACAGCAGCGGGAGGGAGACGAGGCTGTCTCTGAGAGCAGAATGATATCGCCTGTCACTCATTTCTGAAACTACGACGAGTGGTCAATGTGCAAGAGAGGGAGGGACCAAGCAATGTCACTTCCCGTTCAGTTATACTGCGAAGCGGTCTTTGGTGATTCGTTCGGCAACGTCACTTCCCGTTCACTAACCGAACGATTCATTTGGGTGGGGAGGGAGATGAGGGGGGCGAACGATTCGTTGAACGATTCGTTTGAACGAATCGTTTTACTGAACGAACCGGAATGGATTCGTTTACTCAAGTGAACGACAGATCCCGTCACTACTGAATAGCACTGTCTATTAGTGTGAGTTCGCGTCGACATATATAATCACGTCAGAAAAGCGCGCCGAAACCCAAATAATCAGCTGCACTGAATCGACAGCAGAAGGCGACATTACGCCACATAACATATGCAAGTCACACCCAAGCGCCAGCAGAGGGCGGAAAAACTCCATAAAACACAATTAACAAGTTGGCCTTTCACTGTACAGACATTTAAATCTATCTGAGCGGGCCTAGTGCGTTAATTGCGTCAAATATTTTAACGTGATTAATTTAAAAAAATAATCAACGCCCGTTAACGCGATTATTTTGACAGCCCTAGTAAAATGATCATGTTTTAATTTTGTCCCATTCTCTTTTGTTTTTTTTCCATTGCAAGCAAAATAAATGAATACATTACTACGAAAGCATTTGTAACTGCAATCATTTTCTAGGAGAAATTGAACATTATCTGACAGACTTGCAGGGGTGCCAATACTTTCGGCAAGCACTGGCAGATAAATTGCATGTCCAGGGAGTAGTTTTTTTCCTTATGTGTGGCCTTTTACATTTTTTTTTTTTAAATCCATGTTAAAAGTTGTGCCTGTGTGGAAAGCTTGTGAGCGTTAAGAGCCAAAAAGGACTGTCAAGGTACATAAAAACTTTATTACCGTAACATAAAGATTCAATGTACAGAAAAGTTACAATCATTTTCATATTTACATTCCATTTTTCTGAAATCAGTGCCTTTCCCCTATTCACAAATAAAATCTCATCAGCTCATAATACAGTATACATGCCATTACTATTTACAGTAACATAGAAATATACTAAAAATGCTTGACAGACATTTTGGGTATTGTTAGAGAACTGCAAAACATTTTTAATTGGCAACATTTTTCTTTGTACATAATCAAGAATGCAATTAGGACGTGTATATAAAAAGGATGGCTCTGCATCTTAACAGGTATCGTATGGGGGGGACATCACATGACACTCAAAAAAAAAAAAAACCCCTTGCTACAAGGGAAACACTTAACAAGTCATCTATTGTACATGGCCAAATGCCCTGCAATGGCTTTGTGGTGCAAATGAGACAAATCACTTTAATTAAGCAGCCTAATCTTCTATCAAGCAATGAATGATGAAAGGTAGTTAAGCATTTTAAGTTTGGGTGTATCTTTGACCTATTTAACACCGTCGTTATTTTTGCTTTGTATGGAGATTGGGCCTATAAAATACATGCATGTACTTAAATTTGTTCAAGACTGAGAATGGCCATTTCAATTTTTATAACATGATTGGATAAGTGCAAATCTAGTAACAGTAGTTTATAAGAAGGCTGAACTTCCCTTTTATATAAGTGGAGTAGCACCCCTAAAGTTGAATTGTGATAAATTCAACAACATTGGTTGACTTAGAAGCAGTTAAAATATTATATATATTACTGTATCGGGAAATATATTTAGGAAACTACTGCAATTTGGTGTGGCGTATCTTTTTGGAAATAACTTACATTTTCTTGTCCAAAAAATATTTGTGAACCAAACTACAAATTGTACTACTATTGACTATAAAAACTTTGTTTGGGAGGGAGCGGCGGTTTTGCCATTTCCATGTTTGTGTCCCAATGTAGTTTTCCCTCAAGTACAAACAGTATATTATAGCTCCATCTGGTGGTCATATACACAACCACGCTACATCTCATCTGAACGGTGCTGCTGTAATATAACAGACGGAGGATTCCGGTCTATCCACGTTGCCTTGGACCCTGGGACCTCATACGACACAGCGTCCACCGCTACAGGATCTTGGGAGGCTTCTTGTGAGCCCCCCGGTGTCACCTCTCCCACCTGCGGTGCAGCGGGGAAATCGGTCGAAGAGTTGCCATTGATGGCTGTCTCTGAGTCGGGCTGCTCCACGCGCTGGTAGTCGGGGGTATGATTCTTATTACTGGCTGCAAAAACTGCATCGATGTTCTCCAGTTCAGCTTGGGGAAGCAGGTGAAGATCTGGCTCATCGTCTTCGGGTTCCAGGTAGGGAACTGCGTCGGTGCTCTCTGACGGCAGCGAGCGCAAAGTTCGGGAAATGACTGTGATTGTCAATAAAGAAAACAGAAACCGGAGGATGGTTACTAGAAAGTTCTGAAAGTTTTTTTTTTTTTTTTATGACAAATACACTGACGCCAGATGCAATCAAATGTTTTCCTTTTCTTTGTGATGATAACATTGTGTCTCATTTTTTATGTGATGCATTGGTAATTGTTTTTCCTCTAAAATGTTTCAAAGGAGCACAACAGTGTTTCGTTTGCGTATAAATGACATCAGCAAAACCAGGACCAATCATAACAGTGAACCCACTACATACTGCGTATGTTAGTAAGTTAGGAAAAGCACATCCCCACTTTGAAATGTCCTACAACCTTATCATATAATGGAGGAGATCGACTTCCAACTTTTCTTGTCAATTAGTGAGGAAAGTACAATAATAGAACATTTTTAATGTAATACTATACAAGAGAAGTTTAAAATTGTTATACAAGGAACTTTAAAAACTGTTGTAGATAACTTAATTTTATCATATGAAAAATCTTCTATTAAGCTCCAAGTATCTACAAATATTCACAAGTAGATTAAAATGAACGTAGGAGTCATGTAATACAATACAAGAGAAGTTTTAAATTGTTATACAAGGAACTTTAAAAACTGTTGTAGATAATTTTATCATATGAAAAATCATCTATTAAGCTCCAAGGATCTACAAATATTCACAAGTAGATTAAAATGAACGTTGGAGTCACACGCATACGTTTTATTTTTATGAATTGTTTACACAGTGAATGACCAGTGGTCATGAGCCACTTGTTCAAAGTTACAATTAATCAAAGCATTTTTAAGCATGAAAATTCATGTAATAAAAGACTAAGTGGATAGGTTATCCATCTGATTATCGAAATCTGATCAATTTAGAAATAGCTACTGTAATTTTTGGACTATAAGCCGCTACTTTTTTCCCCTCATTTTGAGTCCTGCGGCTCATAGTCCAGTGCGGCTTATTTGTTGTTTTATTGGGTTATGTAACACTTTATTTGACAGCGGCGTTATAAGACTGCCATAAGACCGTCATAATTATGACATGACACTATCATGGGCATTAATGAATGAGACTGCCATAAGACCGTCATAATTATGACATGACACTATCATGGGCATTAATGAATGCTTATGACTGATGTAATTCAGTGCCATCTGGAAAATTATGTCACTAACTCCATTTATGTCCAGCTCAGATCTTTTACATACATTCTAAAGTGAATTAATGTATTTGTCGGATGACACAAAATGACATCTGCCATAAGCATTCATTAATGCTCATGGCAGTGTACTGTCATGTCATAACTATGATGGGACAGTCTTATGACAACCTTATGGCGCCAATGTCAAATAAAGTCTTACCAAATACCATAACTAGCAATTAATGAAACAACTGGAACAGTAACTGAAGAAATAATTAGCACAGAACATGACTTTTAATTGTTATTTACATCTGTATCGCTACAATGCATGCTAGGAAGTAGAGGTGTGCGAAATTTCCGATTCTTTGATTATTCGCAATCCGGCCGTGGAAGATTCGAGAACGATTCACCAACATCCAAATTCCCATTATTGAAATATGTCAAGTAAACCGGAACCAAAACACAGTCAGCGCAGTCTTCAGGACGCAATGAGGTACGGACCGCATTGCGTCCAGAGAGTAAACATCATGCTTGTCATTACCGGGGTAATGACAATGCTTAAGTCACAGCTCTGGCTCAACTCATGCCACTAGACAGAAAAAAAAACAATACCCGACTGCTGCCGACAGCCGCTACAAACTACGTCCACATCATGCTACGGTAGATAATAGGTATCATATGTATATAGAACTAGATGCAAAATGACAAACTCGACGGTGTTAGCAGCACATGTATTGAAAACTAGATGCGAAATGACAGACTTGCCGGCGTTAGTAAACAGCCGCCATCTTAAAGCAGGAGACTTCCCTAGAAGGCTGTTGTAGCAAACAGTCCAAGCAAACCTAATTAACTTTTTTATCTAAAATACTCCTAAATCGGCAAAATCTTGACTTGAATCTATCTATAAAATAATTTTAAAACTTTCACGTAATTTTAACAACTTTAACGATTGATTAACAACATTAAGTATTTTATTTACTGTTTTGAAATTTTAACTTGATACTGAAATAGTCGTTTATTTAAGCCTGAGAGGCTTTTTGTACAATTTTTGTAACCAATGTACGAAACATTAAAAGCAGCGAATAGCTTGGGGGGTTTGTGGGTGTCCTCAATAATCGATTTATAATCAAATCGTAGCCTCTGAATCGTAATCGAATCGTTCGGTGCCCAAAGATTCCCACGTCTACTAAGAAGCATGTTGGACGACAACAGTGTTTACAGCAGGTGGCAGCAAAGGTTGACTGTCTCCTCCAAGGGAGCAGTGATGGCCAAATGAAGCTTTTTCAAGCAATTATAGTGGTTCATTTGGTCTTATGACAGTCTCATGATGCCGCTGTCAACGTGTTACTGGTTAATAATATTTTGTTGTAAATATCCCATAAGACAGTGAGAACAGCTGCGGCTTATAGTCCGGTGCATCTAATCTAAGAACAAATGCCGTTTTCGTGTCAAATTTGGTGGGTGGCCCGTTAAGAGTCTGAACATTAAGATCTCATTTATAAAAATATGTATTTTTATTACAATTTTATTCATTTTTATTTTCTTATGTTAAAACAGTTCAGGTTCAATGTTTAGTCATATTGGAAGTTGGAAAAAAATTTTTCTCATAAATATATACAGTGGTACCTCTACATACGAAGTTAATTCGCTCCAGGACCTTGTTTGTAAATCGAAATGGTCATATGTCTAGCAGGATTTTCCCATTAGAATACATTATAATTCCATTAATTCGTTCCACAACCCCAAAAACTTACACTAAATCCTTAATAAATACTGCTGGTACTATTACAAATGGCAATTACACATAGCAAAGCAAATAAATTATGAATAAAAAAAACGGGATAGTAATATAATAATAATTCCTGTAATAATGTAATGAATGAATCGGGTTCTAATGTGGCAGACATTTTTGGCTGTATGTGAACCCCCCAACCCCCCATGTGGCTGATATGGCTGAGAGAGGGAGCGATGAGGTTTTGAGTTACTTTCACTTTCAATGTTTTACTTGAGAAAACCGTCAACTCAGGCCTACAGTAGGCATTTTGTGTTGGATAAGTTCTGAAATAAATGATTAAAACCTGACGAAGCTGGCGATTTCTTTGGCGATGTTACCACAATAATAATTGTCAACTTATAAAGACTGGCGAACGGTGGTCGGAGGAAGACCGTGGATATGTATTGTTGAGCCAGTTCACAGATGCGCACCCCTTGCTCATTTTTTTCCATAATTTGCATCTTCATTTCAAAGGTAAGCGTCACCCTTTTCCTTGTTTCACCACCTGTACCAACCTTTTTGAAACCTGTGTTGATTATTTTACACAAGAAAAATCCTCCGTGCGGTCGTCTGTGGTAGTGTCATGTCGTCGTATTTCGAGCATGTCGTCGAATATAGAAACAAATGGCGAGTCAAATTTTACATCGGATGTCGAAAAGATCGTGTGTCGAAGCGATCGTATGTTGAGGTACCACTGTATTTGTTTCTGCCGTGTTTATTTCATGACCCTGATAATGGCATAAGGCAAGTTTAGTTGGAGAGCACTTACTGGAAGAAGGGAGGTAGAGTTCCTTCTTGTCCGTTTTGCTGCCAAATGGATTGACAGACGGGAAGATGATGAGACAAAAAGACAGCAGGAACACCTGGAGGGTGGAAAGTATACCGGATGAAGAAAAAGGAAAGTAAAACATAGAAATGATGAGAAACTTCCTCTCACCATGACACATGTGCTTGTCGTGCTGGACTTCAAGGTAGACATCTTCACCACTGCCTGCAGTTTCCTCAGCTGCTCAATTAAAGAGCTGTGAGGAAGAACATGGAGTGAATTCGTGTTACTTTTTAACAATGTGACACAGCGCATCATCAAGGATTCTTACATGTTCTGCTTCTGCAGCAATTGTACTTTCTTCTGCAGCTCCACATTGTGTGCGGTGCAGACGGCGACCCTGAGAAAAACAGAGGTTTCAGTCATTTAATCATGATCAAGTTAACAACTAGCAGAAAATCCCTTTTTAAAAGATCACAGCAGTCTGATGCTAAATAGTATTATTTGATTTGCAAATTAATGACATTCCCTCCAGTGAGCGAGTAATACCATTCACCTGAAAGCCCATCATTGTCTAGGGATAGCAAGGCTTTGAAGCTCATTGCTTGTCACTGTCTCAGTCTTATGTACAAGCAAGACAAGAACTAGTTATTCTCACCTGTTCTCCAAGCCGTCAACGTAAACCTTCTTCTTTTTGCGACTCTCCTGAGCGGACTGCTTGTTACGAATCTTCCTCCTTATTCGCTTCAGGGTCCTCTCTTCAGCCTGCGTACAAAACATGATAGGATGCTCAGTAAAACCATCAAGTTATTTAGAGTGGGATGCAAACATCAAATTTTGTTTTATATTCATGGCCAGCAAGTGTTTTTAATACAAATAGTGTTTACGATAATAATTTCATCCTTTCAACTGCATCGAATAATGCAGTAAAATGAGGAAATAAAATGACACCTCGAGTTTGTTCTTTCATACTGATTGGCTGCCAGTGACAGTGATGGAATCACAGTTAAAACAGATTGAATTTCTATGGCTGTCACTGGCAGCCAATGAGTTAATAGGCCCTGCGAACAAGAGCATCACAGTACTGTGAGCAGGGTCCCTTTTGTTATTGATGTGTGATGAGCTTTGTGTGATTTTAGTAAAGTTCCAAAAGACAGCACTGAGGGCATGGCTACAAATTAGGCCTGAACGATATATCGTTTAAACATCGCCATCGCGATGTGCGCATGTGCAATAGTGCCATCGCAAGGACGTGCGATAGTTTTTTCATTTCATTTTTTTTAATCCACAAACGTTTGTTTTGAGGAAGGAGAGGGAAGGAGAGCGCACAGCTTCTCTTTCCCTCCAGCAAGTCATCGGCTCCTCCCCCTCCCCCTGCGACAGCGGAGTGGAGGGAGGAGGGGCCGAACAGCAGAGCGGAGGGAGGAGGGCCCGTTCTCAAAGTGAAAGCAAGCAAGCAACACGTTGGAGGAGCAAGGAAGACTGTATCCAAAAGGAGTTTTGGATGTATTTTGGCAAGAACAAGACTATAAGGGACAAAAAACAGCCCTGTCGACAGTGCCTCGCCGTGGTTCCCCTCAACAAGAAGTAATCTGTCAAACATGTGGGACCATTTAAAACGCAGGTATCTATGCATTCCTGCGACGAGCTTCCCATCAGAGGCTTTTTAGCACAGGTGGGAACATTGTTACGTGCCAACGTTCTTGTCTCAAGCCTGCTATAGTGGATAAACTAATAGTCTTGGCCAAAAACCTATGAGACCCAGTTGAGAATTGCTGACAAATACATAACACAGCTGCAGGAATGTCTTTTCTTCTTTTTATTCATGTGACAGCTATCAGGAAGGCAGGAAATTTGGGAGTTAAAATGGTTCTGTTATTCATCACAGTTATTTGCAGTTATTCAGTTCAATTATTTACAAGTTCAATTGAGTTTCTGTTTCTTTTATATTTAAATTTATTGTAAATCGTATTTTTCAAATAACTATATATAGTACAGCTGCACATAAAGTTTTGATACTTAATATTTTTGTTGAAATATTTTTACAACTTTGTTGCCGTTTTGCAGTTTTATATTGTTATATTTTGTGTAAACAACTCAGGGGACTAATGCACTTGCACTTTTATTAGTCAGATTTAATATTTAAGTTCAAATATGTTGACAACTTTGTTGTTTTACTGAGGTTTTTATTTATTGTTATAGTTTGTGAACAACTCTTTTATTTGTCATATTTAATATTTTTGTTCAAATGTGTTGACAACTATGTTGTTTTACTGAGGTTTTTATTTATTGTTATAGTTTGTGAACAACTCTTTTATTTGTCATATTTAATATTTTTGTTCAAATGTGTTGACAACTATGTTGTTATTTTACAGAAGTTTTTATTTATTGTTATATTTTGTCAAAAACTTAGGGGACTAATGCTCCTGCTCTTTTATTTATCATTTAATGTATTTGCTGCTGTTGAAGTGTAAAATATTGTGTTCAATAAATGATCTATTTTGTGCAGACATGGCTTCCTGGATCCCTTCATACAGCAATCTTCATCATTCACAAATGAAACGGTATTATATGAATACACTGTGGTCACGGTGTGTTATGTAAAGTATTTCCAAACAGCTTTTCAAGTCATTTAGTGAAAATTTCTTTAAAAAAGATATATATATATATATTTTAATATCGCAATATAATATCGCAATACAGTGGTACCTCTACATACGATCACTTCGACACACGATCTTTTCGACATCCGACGTAAAATTTGAGCCGCCATTTGTTTCTACATCCGACGAGTTGCTCGAAAAACGACGACATGACAGCACTGCAAACGAACGCACGGTGGATTTTCTTGTGTGAGAAATCAACACAGTTTTCAAAAAAAGTTGATACAGTTGGAGAAACAAGGAAAAAAGTGATGCTTACCTTTGAAATGAAGATGCAAGTTATAGAAAAATATGAGCTTGGGGTGCGCGTCCCTGAACTGGCTCAACAATACAGCTCCATGGTCCTCTTCCGACCACCGTTCGCCACTATTTATAAGTTAAGGTGACAATTATTATCGGTGGTAACATTGCCAAGGAAATCGCCAGCTTCGTCACGTTTTTATCATTTATTTAAGAACTTATCCAACACAAAACGCCCATTGTCTTAAGCAGTTGACTGCTCTCAAGAAAACGAAAGTATTATCTCTACCGCACCGACCTATCTCACTGAGACGTCAGCTTCGCGGTGCGTTCAGGGACAGTAAAAAGTGTCCGCCATATTAGAATCCGATTCGTTACATTATTTACAGGAATAATTATTAATTATTCTTCTTATTATTATATTATTCTGAATTATTTATTTATAACTTATTTGTTTTTCTATGTTTAATTGCCATTTGTAACAGTGCCAGCAGTATTTATTAAGAATTTAGTGTATGTTTTTAGGCTTTGGAACGAATTAATGGAATTATAATGTATTCCTATGGGAAAATCCTGCTCGACATACGACCATTTCGACTTACAAACAAGGTCCTGGAACGAATTAAATTCGTATGTAGAGGTACCACTGTATATTGCAAACCTCAAAAAAATCGCAACAATAGTTTTTTCCAATATCGTTCAGGCCTACTACAAATCCATTGTTTTATCTGAATTTAAGAATATGGAAGGAAAGAAGTATAATTAATCTGTCACCAAAACTAATTATGAGGTGGCTTCAGATTCCACATCCCTGCTCACAATCATACAGTATTTATCCACTAAGGTTACCTTTGTAAGAGGCATATTTGTGGGAATTGTTGCGCCCTCTTTGGCTAAAAGCCGCTTCTCCTCCTCAGAGAGCACAATCTCCTTAAAGTCGAACTGAAAAGCAGTGACAATAATAGTTTTTGCAAGTTGTCTTACATTTGCAAACATGGTATGAATCTTTTTTTTTTTTTTTTTTTTTTTTAATGGACCCACCTGTTCTGTGTTGTCGTGCTGCACTGCCTCCAGCGTTGAGTCCTCAATGGCCAGTGTACAAGGCAACTCACTGGCATAATCACTGACAAAGTCATTCGCCATTTCCTCAGTAACCAGATTATCTGTGGTGGTTATTAAAGAGACGTATCATGAAAATTAACATCTGAAAAAAGAACTACCAAGTTATTCAACTGACTTGCGTTCCAAGTGCTGTACACAAATAAAACTTACTAATGACTCTAACAAGCTGTAGTATTCGAGCCAAAAATTGGGCATTAGGCCTCACACAATACTCTGGAAAATGACTTTCCACAGAATTCCCATAGGTACAAATCTGAGTATCATTGGTTGATCACTCATATGTGCCCTGCGACCAATCCAGGGTATGCCCCATCTCTCCTCCAAGGTCAACTTGGTGAGCTTGAAGTTCACCCATGACGCCAATATAGAGGAAATGCATACAAGATGGATGGATGGCAGCAACCCGCAGAGGGCACAGTTAGGTTTCAACCTAAAGAGGCAGCAGTAATAAAGTGTAGGCCTACCACTAGTTAAGGGTCTTAGGCCTGGACTGTTTTAAACTAAAATGTGAGTTTAATGCCTGCCTGATCAGTCTTGTTGATATGATGATGATAGAAAGTAATTATTCAATATTGGCACATACCCAGATCAATGAAGATATCTGTATCAGGCTTCTCTGCCCAAACACTTTGCAGCAGATCCATGTCCTCGCTTCTGCCTCTGGTCAAAGAGTAGCTGTGATCCGCCTGAACTCTCAAAGCCTCCGGGCTCTCTGCTTGCAGCTCATCAGCGACGAAGACAGGGTCGGAGCATGCTGGGCTCGGATTGGAGTAGTTGGGACTGTGCGAGAAATCGATGTCGCCGCTCTCGGGGCTCGGGCAACCCAAGGGGGTGCCGTTTTCGACGCGGCCTGCGTTGCTGCTGTAGTCGGAGATGCCGCTGTCGCTGCCCATTGGGGAGTGTGAAGGACTAAGTGTCTCCATGTTGTCCCCTTCCTGCAACAAGCTGAGCACCTGAGCCCAAAGAGGAACTGTTCAAAAATGTAATACTTCATAAATCACTTCTTAGTTGAGCTCCATGTTTTGCACGAGCACAATAATGTGTCTACATATAGGACTGTGCCGTGCATCATGTAACGAAAAACCCAAACGAGCAATATAAACCGATAGAACGGTACACTGACATTGAGACGTTGCTTTAAGTAACAGAAACTCAATTGTAAAAAATCTAATTAATACAAAAAACAGATATTTAAGTGTAATCAATTATAGTCTGGGAAAAGGGAACAGGATTGTGTTTGTAGATAGATACCGTCACCTAGTGGCGTTTTACAAGTACTGTATAAGCCCTAGTCACAGTGATGTCACTCAACTTCCGGAGTGTATCTTCAGTATTCAATGGAGGGAAAAAAAAACATTTATCAGTCATTTAAGTCATTTAAATTTGAAAGGTACTAGTTAACATTAATACTTTTTTTCTGTCTTGATAATGTTACCTTGTCTTTTATGCGTTACCATTTGGAAAATACTTTAAATTCACCTTTAGATGTATGCTATAAACCAATGCTAGTAATGTTGTCGTCTGCCTGTGTGTATCACAGCCTTATTTTGTTATTAAAAGTATTATTTTAGAATAATGATAGAATGATAGAACAATTGAATGGTGATAGAATCATCCAAACTAACCGTAACAAAGGATTTCTTGTGTTATCGTTTTATCTTATATGTCTGACTGCACATCATGTTGGATACATTTCTGTTGGTGGCTTTAAACCTTTCATATTAAGATCCATTATGTATTTGACATTTGATTAGACGCATCGTGATTGATGATACATTGATATTAAAAGGAAATACATTACGAAGTGAGGCTTAACACACAGCTCATTCATGCTATTTTGCTTAGTTTTGCTTACTTTAAAGTTACTTTGCTTCCATTCCCACCTCAGAAATTTTTAATATAGTTAAATTTGAAATATATCTACTGTAATGACTGGTATTATCTGTTCCACCCGCAATGGTTGATGGATAGTTGTGCAACCACAGGGGTCGCGTTAACCGAATATTTTCCGTCGTTGACCGGTTTTTTAAAACGGTGACGGAAAAAACTGAAGTCCATCCGTCATTTTGACGGGTTGCAATTCACACCCCAGACCACAGGGTGGCGAGTGAGCATATCAATTAGCTATTGTCTCTCTTGATGCATGATTGGCGTTGGCCTTACTCGGAAAAATGTCAAGGCAACTGAGCGTCCGAACTAAGGCTACGTTAATACTACAGGTCTTAATGCACGAATCAGATTTTTTCGTGTTTTTCCGACTCGAGTGAGGCATTAACTTGACGGTCTGAACGTGACAAGTCACATAGAACGTGACCATTTCAAATCCGATCTGGGTCACTTTCGTATGTGGTCTAAATCCGATCTGGGCTACATTTTTCGCGTCGGTCTGTACTGTCCAGTCCCGCAAATCGGATTTAATGCAGCAATTACGTCATCAAAAAGCAAGAGACGGTACGGTAGCTACGGTAGCGATGCAGCTGTGCGTTATTAGCGCCTAGCTTGCCTTGAACACGGCATTTTAGGAAGGGTCGGACTTGACAACAGTCATAAAAAAATAAAAATAGGTTTGAGGATAAGCCTGAGAATGATCGGTTTTCTCTCTGCTCCATATAAGCAATATTTCAACATTGCTTACACGGCCGAGAGCAGGGGCAAACTGCCCGTATGTGTGTGTGACATGCTATCGATCCATATACTTTGAATATAAGCCTAAACGGGGATTATATATGCCTGTTATTTGTGTCCTCTTTTTAACAGCAACAAGCCTATGGCTACGTTCATACTACAGGTCTTAATGCACGAATCCGATTTTTTGTCATATCTGTTTTTTTGGCGTGCCCGTTCAGACTGCCTTTGTCCATTGAGACCATTCAAGTATTACGCATGCACACTAATTCGCAGTCCGACATGCACTGAGCAAGACGACCCGCATGCGCAGAAGCATCAAAACAAATGACCATACAATCACACATGCTGGCTGTCATCCGTCATTCCAGGGATATCATATTTTGCTTATTAAAAAGAGGACACAAATAACAGGCATAAATAATCCCTATACAGGTTTATATTCAAAGTATATGGATCGATAGCATGCACGCACTGTTCGTGCATGTCACACACACATACGAGCAGTTTGCCCCGACTCTCGGCCGTGTAAGCAATGTTGAAATATTGCTTATATGGAGCAGAGAGAAAACCGATCATTCTCAGGCTTATCCTCAAACCCTTTTTTTTTTTTTTTTTTTTTTTATTAATGACTTGTCAAGTCCGACCCTTCCTAAAAAGCCGTGTTCAAGGCAAGCTAGGCGCTAATAACGCACAGCTGGTTGATGTGTGATGGCGCGGTGTGGATTCTCTGTTAAGCTTGTTCGGACAGAATATTAATTAAAGATGAATGAAAACTAAATACTATTGAATATGTCATTATTAACATTTTAAAAATTTAAGTGATGGGTAAAAATAGATTATGACCGGATTTTTATGACCCTGTCAGTCAAAATGACAGACAACGAAAAAGTCTAGCGCAACCTCTGGGCAACCATGACTGACAGTGGTGGTTGCCGTTGTTATGTTCTCTGTTATGGTCTCATACAAACTGTAATTGCATGTGTCTGCGGCTTGCAAGACGGGGGCGCGTCTGGAAATTGAGGCACGTCTCTCCTAGACATGCGACAATTATCGGTTTCAAGGTATACCGTGGTATGAAAACGTCAAGGTTTTAGAACGGCAAAAATTTTACGTCATACCGTCCCTACGTTATTAGCTATTTTTTATGTCCCAAAAATGCAGGGAGAAATCCCTTGCTTGCAGCTGCAAGGCTCAACCCTCCCCCACTGGTTGTTGCTCACTGTCAGTGTGTCAGCTGTGCTACACCATGGCTTGAGGAGGTGAAACTCCTGAACTCCCCCCATCGAAAAAAAATGAAATCGCTGGTAGGGGAATACTGCAGCGACAGAAAAGTTACAGACGGCCGCGGCTTAGAGGAAGAGGGCCACCAGACATGTAAACATGTTTGCGCAGGGTGGCTGCTGAGGAGGCAATACCCCCAATATGATTTCTCATTTATACAAAATTAAAGGTTAGTAAACACTGTCGTGAACATTTCCCTCCAGCTACGAATTAACTCCAGCGTGTTTAGTGTGTCTATCGGTGGTAAAATGTTTTTTTTTTTTTCTCTCTCTCTCTCTCTCTCTCTCTCTGATAACTGTCTGAGTAAGAGAGTGTGTACACATGTGTTTTTATGGAAAATAATTCATTAATTTTTTTTCTGATGTTAATAATGTTTAGCTGTGGCTGTGGGTTTACGCCAGGGGTGGGCAAACTATTCCACAAAGGGCCGCAGTGGGTGCGGGTTTTTGTTGAAACCCATTAACAGGACACATTTTCACCAATCTGAAGTGCAATCAGTCGATTGCAGGCAGGTGCTTCTCATTTCTGCTGAAACCTCATTGGATAAACTATTTAAACTATCTGTGCTGGGTCAGTTGGAACAAAGACCAGCACCCTCTGCGGCCCTCGAGGACCGGTTTGCCCACCCATGGTTTACGCTAACCTAAATGACTGCATTTATTTTGATTTTATTTAGAATATTTCAGTTATTTATTTATTTATTTATTTAACATTATACTCATTTTACAATTTGCTAATATGTTTTGAAATATAAAATCCTGTTTAATGGAATTTATTTTTAGCCCAGATATCTCATAATAGCACATTTTAGAGCTGTAATTGCAATACCGTGATATTTTTGCTTAAGATACAGTCAGAATCTCATACCGGCACATGCCTAGTCTGCCCATAGGTCTCATAACTATGAGGCCAGGGTTCACAAAAGACCACGTCCCAGTAGAGAAGGTTCACGTAAGCGGCTCTTAACAATGAAATTATAGCCCTATTTGTAGAAACACACCCATTTCCAAACACGCCCCCCATATTTGTATTGCTCATATTGTATTGTATTGTGGACTTCTACTCCACCCAGTGCCTCAGCAGAGCTCTAAACATCCTCAATGACTTCTCACATCCTGGTTTCCAGCTGTTCAAACTGCTCCCATCTGAGAGATGCTATAGGTGTTTAAAAGCAAGAACAAACAGACTGAGGAACAGTTTCTTTGCTAAAGCCATCTCCAACCTGAACTACCGTATGTAACACCACATCACCCAATGTCCAATATTCATTATCTGGGGCTTTGCCTTGCAAAGAACAAGATATTATTTACATGCAATATTCTATGTGCAATACTACTTACGTGCAATATTAACATATTCAACATACATATATACATATTCAATGCCTGCACTGTCAACTGCTGCTACTTCACTTCTATTCAAACATATTCTATGTGCAAAACTATTACGTGCAATATTAACGTGCAATAGTCCAATGCCTTCACTGTCAACTGCTGCTACTTCAATTATTTGCACTGCCTGAACAAAGGACTATCTCGTACACATTTTATTTTATTACATTTATTTAGATTTTATACATTTATACTTGCAAGTCACTTTTGAGATATTTACTTATTATAAAGGGAGATGCTCCACAATTTAATTGCACAACTGTATAATGACAATAAAGGGCTATTCTATTCTATATTGTAATGAGAAACTACACTTACCAATGTCACAGAAAGTACCAGTTCTGATTAAGCTTTTGAACTCATTTCGCCCTCTTTTCCATCAGAGGCAAGACAAAGAGTTTATAAAACAAAAAATGTAGACCTGATGCACAAAATAAAATCTGTTATAATCAGGGGGGCACATAAGTGGTCCGCATGCGCGCATGCGTATTGGACGTATACAAACGCGCTGGCCCTCAACGGCTTCCATACGCTTTTGTGTACCGATGGCTGACCACTGTATTTGTGGCGGACACGAGCTCATCACTTCTCAAAATGTCGGAGGCAGGCCCCACTGAGTAATTATTTCCGTGTTCCCCCAACCCCGTCAAAGGACAGACAGACAACAGAAACGTCACCGGAGCTACCGAAAAAAGGACTTTTGCTGAAAAGTGGCTGCAGGAGGTACCATGGCTAGAAGCAAATGATGCTCGCACGGATATGTGGTACAAAATTTGCTGTGAGAATCCCAATGTCGCTGATAAGAGCAGCGCATTTTATGTAGGGTCAAAGAATTTCAGCCATCCAAACTTTGAAATGCACGAAAAAAACAGCATGTGGCAATTAGGCAAACTATCGATGTCAGGCAGCACCCCACTCGCCCTATGGACAAGTGGCGGAATAAAGTTAATGAAGAGCAGCGCCATGCACTGACAAACGTGTTTTTGCTCGCATTTCACAAAGCTAAACATGCACGTTCAGAGAGTTTTTATGAGGAGGAGGACATCCCACTTTTACAAAGGCTTGGAGTTAATGTGGGAGCCGCATAATGCCATTTATTTTGAATTAGTACTGCTTTTATGTTTATTTCTTTACATTTCACTTCAAAGTAATGGCAATTTTGTTGTGCCAGTTGATGTTAATCAGGCAATAATTGTTAATATAATTAATTAAAGGTATTTGGCTCTAACTAAAGCTTGTCATAATTTTATCGCATCAGGCGGGTCGGCTCTCAAGCTCAATGAGGACCAAGTCACACTTCCACGTCCTCCTCTGAGAACCTGGGCAAAAAAAATATGTGCACCCCTGGTTATAATAATTAACCCACAGCCCAGAGAATCATATTCATTTGAATCATTAAGTGGCTACAGGCATGATGCACAAAATAAAATCTGTTATATAATAATTAACCCACAGCCCTGAGAATCATATTCATTTAATATCATTAAGTGGCTACAGTCATTTCTAAAAAAAGATAAAGAGAAAGCCTGATGCGTTGTAGGATTTGATGATATGGCGAGTGCTGACATTTTAAATGCAAAATTTTGCCTTTTCATTTTCTCGTATCAGCTCATGCATTAAAAACAACAAATTCCGAAAGCCTTACGTCACGGTCGGGGGGCCAGGAGTCAATGAGGCTACTGACGTAAGCAAAGAGCGGGTCCTCGGAAGGCCCGTCCAGGCCGTCATCAAACTGCAACCGAAGCAGTTCTGCTCCGTCCATGTCCACCTGGTCCAGGACCTCAGTGATTGACATCTAAAATTGACATAATTGCAGTGTCTATAAAGCATCATACAGCACAAATGGACATGTTGTGAAAGCTAGATAGTCAACTACATTAATTTCTCCATGAAATGATAAGAATTTAGTATGTTGGCATGGTATGTCAATATGAAGTTTCAGGAATCATCACACTGTGTTATGAAAGTAGCAAAACAACGTGTCCAAGTGGGTGTAAATATTGCATCACTCAAAATGGGCTCATCTTGGACAAAGCCCCGCCCCCTCAAAGCTTGATCACAAGATGTGCAGCAATGTCAACACAAAAGGCGAGATTTAGCATTTCATGAAATAAATACTACTGACTTAATTAAAGCGTGATTTGTTTTAACTGCGCTAGAGTGATTGCAGCTGAATGGCAATGACTCTAATGTAATGCAAAATATATATATACAGACGATTGCATTGAGCATTTGCGTTACTACACACGACCCAAAGACGAAGCAAGTGGCCAGAATGATCAAAGAGAACGCCTTTTATGTTTTTAATCATTTAAATTACAGTAACGTAATCTGAATGGAATAAATAGTAAACCATTGTCTTCATGCACTAGGGGCGTGAATTAGCATTAGCTTGACTAAAATGATGGTGTAATGGTTTCACGCTGAAATTAAACACGCAGCAACCAATTACTAACACGGAGGTGTATATAGGAATCGAATTTCTTACCACAGAAGGGAAAATGCGACCAGAATGACTGTGTCTGAATTTTGTCGTCTTTGTAACGTTTCTTGTCGGTGTGCCTCTTCCCAGTCTTTCCTGTCAGTCTGCGTTTCTTGTTCCGGTTTGACAGCAGCTTCCAACAAGACAAAAAATGCGTCATCGCTTAAAAATCTGATACGTCGTACGCAGGGCCATGTGGTCGTACGTAAATTCATACAATGCACTGTGGGAAATGAAGTCACGTGCAATTTCCGTATTCTAATTCAAATATTTTCCAATTTCAGTCGGGAAAAAAAGCCGAGATGATTCAAGTCTCAAACTAGTGTACAAAAACTCCTCGCGATGCAATTTTCAGAGCAAAGAAAAAAAAAAACCTTTTACTTTTAGTTTTTTAAATTTTTGTGTTCAACGCATTTTGTGATTTTACCATAACCGTTGAAAACTTCTTAAAGAGAAAAAAAAAGTGAAACAGTCTAATGGTTTAATGCCGGACAAATTAGTTATTTATTTATTCATTTTAAGAAAAAAATGTCATTACTTTATTGTGGCCAGTCAACGACATACTACCTAGGACAACTATCATGCGGTCTAATCAGCATCTTGATATGTCTGTGGAAAATGTTTTGGATCTTCATCTCATGAAGATGAAAAAAATTTCACCTTTATATTTTTATTCAGTGTACAAAATTGCTTTTGTGTGTGTGTGTCACAATATTCAGAAAAGCATAAGGCAGTCATTTTTAAAATAATTAAATAAAAAAAATTAAATGTAGGGACAAATAGAAGCCATTCTCATTTATAACCAGTGTTGTTAATCTTACTTTAAAAAAAAAGTAATTAGTTACAAATTACTTCTCCCAAAAAGTAATTGCGTTAGTAACTCAGTTACCTGAATGTATGAGTAATTAGTTACTTGGCAAAGTAACTGGTGATAATTTTCATGTTTTTTTTTCTTTCTTTAAAAAAAAAACAACAACAACAACAACAAAAACAGGTCACACAATGTGTAGTTTAAAGGCTTTTTGGGACAATTGGCCATAGCCCAATTCTTTACCCTAAACCTAACTAGACACAGGGGTATTGCGACCTTTGCTATGTGTGGAAGTCATTTAATGTTGTGAATCAACCGTTAAAGTTGCTAAAATGGCTCCCGTTATTGCATTAGTTCCCTTCTGTCTATTTTGGACATGTGTAAGTTTTAAAACTGTTTCATCATTGAAAGATAGATTTAAGTTATGTTTTGCCGATTTAGCAGCATTTTAGATACAAAGCGACTTTGGTTCGCTAGGAAGGTTCTCTTCAACAGAGCCTTCCTGAGATGGCGGCTGTTTACCAACGCATCTAGTTCTTTATTATACATGTTGCGAATGCCGCCGTGTCTCATTTGCATCTAGTTCTGTATATATGTGATATCTATCAAAGCATTATGTGGCAGTAGTTTGTAGGCTATCGGCTACAGTCAGGTATTATTGGAGCCACCTAGCATAGTAGCATCGCGTTTGCAACGGCGTCACACTCCCTTGCCTCCTCCCCACTCCTGCTCTGCTCTCGTCTCCATGAGTCTTTTTCAGACTTTTCTCGCATCAGTCAACCAACATCGTAACGCATAATAACGCACGCCTTTCCCGCCTCAGTAATGGTAACGGCTTTGCCAAGATGAGAAAAGTAATTAATTAGATTACTCACTACTGAAGAAAATAATGCCGTTAGTAATGCCGTTATATTCTAACGCCGTTATTAACAACACTGTTTATAACAGGTTAATTTTTAGTCAGTTATGAGCAAGGGTATGGGTACGATCAGAAGATTCAAAGTTGAGTCAAAACAAATTCCAAGTCATTTATTGGCTTTCCCTGACAGGCTAAGGACCTGTGGGACATCTCGTAGAGATACATCAGGCAAGATGGCAGCGAAGCATCTCTAACGACATTGGAAATGGAAAGTTTACCCTGAAGTATGTGCATACAAGCCTTTGCACATTCTAAAGTGATTATTGTTTTAGAGTGATTATTATTATTATAAGGAAGATAAGTGCTAAATCATGCCAAGCCTAGTGTCAGATACATTCATCCAGCCAAAGACTAAGTACATCACATTCAATGTTCTCCAAATCTTGTGCATTAAGAAGTCTCTGTCAAAAGATGAGACAATTCAATCAGCAACATTCTCACAGAGACTAATTTCACTCACTAAATGAATAATATGAAATCCTAGATTTCATTTTTCGAATGCAGGGAGTAGCGTGTTTTTAATGTTTTAACCTACTGCTGGACATTCACTTTTCAAATCAAAATATTGTCTTACTGTATAAATAATATCTAGCATCAACCTGAGCATTATGTCACAGAATCACACAGAGTTTGGATGTGTGCCGTAAACTACGGTACACCTTTAAACGCTCCTTTTTCGTCGCTTTTGGTCCAGGTACCTGCGTGGCTGTTGGCATGCTCTCTACAGTGTGCTTCTTGTGTGCACCATGCAGCAGGATTCTATAAACTCCTGTGATGGAACTCCTGCAGTCCTTTCCCTGATTGTTCAGGATGTGTTCTGAGGTTATGCCAAGTGTCTCTAGTGCTGTTATTACTTCCATTTCCTCCACCCCCAGCTCAGAAGGATTCTTTTCTACAAGGTGAGATGGCTCCAGCTTGAAGGGCTCCATGGGCCGAGGGAAGTCGACATGTTGCAGCCAGTCACTGCTCATCACCTGTTCTATAGAGCAACGGTCAGTCGGTAATGGTTGGAGGATCGCACGGATCAGTTTTTGGCATGTCTCTGGAAGCCAGGAGGGCATTGTAAAGGCACCTTCAAGAATACATCTCTTGAGTTTAGCCACAGTATCTGCCCTGAACGGCATGGTGCCCGTCACCATAAAGAATAGCATCACTCCCAAGGCCCAGATGTCCACAAAGACACCCACATAATTTTCATCACGGAAGAGCTCAGGGGCAGCGTAAGGTGGGGAGCCGCAGAAAGTGTTGAGCGTTTCATCACGACGGCTCAAAGTGCTGAAGCCAAAGTCACCCACCTTAACGCAAGAAATGCTGGTGTAGAAAACGTTTTCCGCCTTCAAGTCTCGGTGAATTATGTTGTTTTCATGCTGATGGCAGAAAAAAACACACATAGTAGATGAAATATTAATACATTGGGAGGAAAAGATCAGACAAAAAGGAACAATCGTCATTTGATTGCTGCCAGACCTTCCCAATCCAAATGGATAGGACTTCTATTGCTGTCAATGGCACTGAAACATTATCATTCAATGCCGTCCATCCCAGTTAAAATATATATTATGTCTATCACTGTCAATGGCAGTGAATTGGTTAACGTCATGGTTTATATATAATGATGTACAGAGGTTGGTAGTAAAGCGTTACATTTACTCCGTTACATTTACTTGAGAAACATTTTAAGAAAGATGTACTTACAATGCCATAGTTTTTACTTTTACTTGAGCAGATTTGTGAAGAAGAAATACTACTCTTACGCCGTTATGTTGGGCTACACTTGTCGTTACATTTTTCCTCTTTTTAGTCTACATATTAGATTTTGCTTTATTTTTGTCAGAGATGCCCAAAGTAACTCTAAAACTTTCACCAATGAGAAGTTGCAACAATAATCGCAAGACTCCATTATACTAATCAGACATAACAAGTCACATGACCACACAGAAGCTTTCAGTCGGAAGTCCTATGATCACGCCGGCCTGTTCAATCAAATGGCGTCTTTAAAGCTCCGTAAAAAACAAAACGTTTTCACATCAGGCACTGCCATCAATATTATTCCAAAGCGCTGATTTCAACCTCTCCCCCAATTTTTATTTGGCCCCGATAGATCACAGATGATTGTTTTAATTTCACGGTGGGAAATATGCTTTCTCTACTAGGGGACCCTCATGCTCTGTTGACAGGTGACGTTTCATTCCTGGAGATTTTTCTGTTCCACTTTATTTCAACTCAGTATCACAAGACTGTCAAAATCATGACATGACAGCCGTCATGAATATGAATGAGGGCTTATGACAGATGTCATTGAGTATCATTTAGTAAATTATGTCACTTTTGATGCAATATTGAGATTTTTTTCAAATGTCTTTAGGTTGGGATGAGAGTTTAGGAACTGTGTTAGGGTTAGGAAACTTAATGACATCTGTCATTATCGTTTATCAATGTTTATGACAGTGTCATGTCATCATTATGACGGTCTTATGAAACCGAGTTAAAAAAAAAAAGTCGATTTTTCTAGCCATAATTCGTTGATTTTTGTGTATTGTTCCAGCATAATATGGTCATGTAATAGGTTATATAGTACAGTATAATTATAACAGTTTATATAGATGATGTCGTGATGAGAGAAAAAATATACCATTATTTAAAAAAGAATAAATCTGACATTGTAAACATTTACTTATTACTTGCGTATTCTTTTCACCAAATACTTTTTTTACTTGCACTTGTCATAATATTTTGGGATGACTTTTACTTAACGCTACTCTTACTTCCTACAAATTTTTGGGCTATTCTACCCACCTCTGATGATGTACTTGAGGATTCAAACACAAGGTATTGTACCGTCAGCATTCTTTCCTTCATTCCTTTTTTTTTATTGCTGTACCTTTGTATGTGCCATCCCTCAATGAAGTTTAAGTGAAAATGGCTTTGTAATTTTTGTGTCATCATGCTTAACACACAAACCAATTGAGAGGTAATACAGTGGTACCTTGACATACGATCCTTTCGACATCCAACGTAAAATTGGTCTCGTCATTTGTCTCGACATATGACAACATGCTCGAGATACGACGATTTATGACAGCTTGGCAAATTCATTGTTTTCCCGCAAGATGGACGCACAGTGGATATTCTTGTGAGAGAAATCAACATGGGTCCCTAGGTTAGTGCAGATGGTGAAAAAAGGAAAAAGGTTACGCTTAGCATTGAAATTAAGATGAAAATGATAGAAAAATATGAGCGAGGTGTGCGCGTCAGTGAACTGGCTCAACAATACGGCCGAAGTATGTCTACAATCTCGACGGTCCTCCTTCGACCTCCCTTCGCATGTCTTTCTAAGTTAAGGTGACAATTATTATTGTCGAAACTTCGTCAGGTTTTTAATCATTTATTTCAGAACTGGTGCAAAACAACACAGCTACTGGCCGCCATAGCCGACGCCAACAACAACATAAAAAGAGAAAGTAAAAACTCTTCCGCAATTCCCTCACTCTGTAGTCAGTCACACGGTGCATTCAGGAACAGCATGCAAAACACAACCGCACATTAGAAGCCTATTTGTTAATTATATTATTATTCCGATTTGTATTTATAATTTATTTGTTTTGCAATGTGTAATTGCTATTAGTAATTGTACCTGCAGTATTTATGAAGGATTTAAGCGTAGAATTTTGGGCTGCGAAACGAATTCATCAAATTATAATGTATTCTTATGGAAAAGTCCTTCTCAAGATACGACCATTTCGACTTACAAAACAGGTCCTAGAACGAATTAAATTTGTATGTAGAGGTACCACTGTATTGGTAAATTTTACACTATGCTGAAGTAATTAGTAAATGTACTCTGTACTAAATGTGGACATGATACCAACCATGTGTTTAACAGCAGACAGGATCTGAGCAAATACAATTTTGCTGTCAGCATCAGAAAGCTTCCCCTCTGTGGTGATTTTGCTGTAGAGTTCTCCTCCACCAGCATACTCCAACACTAGGTGTAACCGTGACAATGTCTCCACCACCTGAAGAAATTAGGAAAATGGGCAATCATACTGTTTTCATATATTTAAATGGTGACGACATTAAGACAGTAACGGGTATATAATCAATAACAGTGTGTAAATGACAAACCTCATAGAGGCGTATGATGTTAGGGTGATGTAGTTTCTCCATGCTGGAGATCTCTCTGGACAGCAAGCGCTGGGTCTTTTGATCCAACTTTGTCTTGTCAAGGATCTTGATGGCCACTTTGTCTGTTGTTGCAGGGAAAGAAGTGTAATAAAAATAAAATAAAATAAAATAAAATAAATAAAAATAAAAATAAAGAGATGTTAAATTTTGATGTGAAGTTAAGAAGGGGCATTTTGGAAATAATAGTGAAAGTGTAAACATGAACATTTTGTTGTATAAGCAGATATGTATGCAAAAAAAAAATCAACAAATTTATTAACTGTATTTGAATAAATTTTAAGTATTTTATTTCAGTTTTAATAATAACCTATTTTCTATAGCACTTTTTCTCCTCATACATTTTCATTTGTAGAGCTGCCTCTTCAAGATTCGAGCTAAATGTGACATCTGCAAGTTGCTGCCACCCATCCCATCACCTATTTGTATGCCATTGGACCGCATTTAGTCAAAGGTGAACTGGTAGCTTATCCCAGCTGACTTTGGGAAGGAGGAGGGGAACGCCCCAGATTCATCGCATAATAATACAGTTTTTTCAAGTAAAGAAAAAAATATGTAGCCCATTGTTGATTTAAATATTACTTTTACCACGGAACCACCAACTCATTCCAGCATTGACAAAACAATTCAGGCAAATCTCTTTCAAAAACTGAAATAAAAAGTGCACCTTAATCAAACTTATCAAATAAAGCCTCTCCATTTTGCTAAACCCTTTCAGGGAGAGGGTTTTTCATCGTCATCTTTGGATAATCTGTTTTAATCAGGATTTATGTTGAAGTACCCTTTCCCTAAGAACAATAATTGTCTATCCAGAGCCAACATTTATTTGCGAAATTCCAGGTTTATTCCAGCTAATTTTCCACAAATTTGTGTTAACTCCCAGGAAAAGTTTCCAACTTTGACCATAATTTTGCAACTCTAAAAATACATTTGTTTAAATTCTTTATCTATAATGTTTATAGATGAATGGTTAATAGTAACACTCCAAAGAGACTGCGAAATGTACTCCTAAATTATTTACACGGCAGGAAAATATACTTCAGGTAAATTATTACACAAAATGATTAAGCAAGATCTAATTGTGCATCTGTATGCATTATGTAGTGTCACTTTGGCTTCTTTCCCCATGACGGACTCAGAAATACAAGTGTTATATCCTATTGAAGAGAAAAACAATTTGTGCATCACCAGGAAGTAGCCAACATAAAACTTTTTAATTGAAAAAAAAAGAAAAAAAAAAAGCACACAAACGTGCATGCATACACACACAAAGAGTGGAAAAAAGCACCCTTCTTTCTTCCCTATTGAGCTTTGATGTGTCATGTCACCAAGGACACAAGAGGTCTCTGATCATTCTGTTCAAGGTCAGCACACAATCAGTTACACTTTGTACGCATTCTTGCTATCCAGCAAAATAAAAATGTGCGTGTTGTACATTTTTTAATTGTACAGTATTGGAATTTGTATCGGTTTTTTTTGGTCCATGTATCATGTTTCGCGATGCACATGTATCTTGACCTCTGTAAGTATTGTATTGTGATGTTGTTGGCAATACCTAGACCGAGTTACCAAAGTAACTACACAAAATACAACATATTGCTGTGATCTCAAGCAACATGGTCCAAAAAGGATTTATGCAGTTTTAATAAAATTAAATAATGACCAAATAATAAATAATGAAACAATATGAAAACATTTTCAATGTTCTTAGTGGAACACCCTTTAAAATTTTGTGGTTTCACTGATTATTAGATCTATTATTATGCAAAGCGACTTCCGAGATTTGTACTTTTAATCAAGTGTTCGTTTATAATTGGGTTTGTTTTACCTTTGGTGAGGGCATGAATTCCCAGCTTGACATGGGAAAAATTTCCACAGCCAAGCTCTCCTCGAATTTTGTAAAAGCTTATTCTTCTGCCCACTGCAAGTTCACGGACCACCCTGTTGTCAAACCACAAAATAATAGACGGAATGCAAAAGTGGTGTAGAGAGAGGAAAGAAGAAAGAATCCGAGCCTCACCTCTCATCCTGGCACATATCCAGGTTGAGTTTCTCCAGCGGTGTAAGGCGGCGGACGTTCGCTCCTTCATCATCTGTGTTTATGTCTGAGCTGTCCTGGGTGCTGCAGCGCGTGTACCTCTGGCCATGGGCTGTGACCACTGTACCTCCAAAAGAACCTCCCGCAGAATCTACATTGGATTCCCCAGTGTCAACACCGGAAACGGAGCTATTCCCTATTGCTCCCGCTGCCCCTGCTTCAGCCCCGTCTGGGCTGTTCTCTGAGGGAAAGACAGCAGTCATCCTGCCAAGGGGATACCTAGGCAGCAAGGTGGGACTTAGCTCATGTCAGCTGTCGATGAAGAAAAAAACATTTTTAGAGTGCAATTCACAATATTAAAGTCATTGATTTTAAAGAATATTAAGTGCAGCACAGGGCCATTTTAATAAAATGATCTCATGTTAATTGTAGAATTGCTAATGCAAAGATGAGACTTAATTGAGATGGCACTCAAATTCATAAGTATTAACTTAAAACATAAATCTACAACACACACACACAAATACTGTAGATTCAACACAAGCAATACAGTAGAACTTCCAAAAGACAGACTATTTTATGACACTGTCAAATGAATAACAACTTGTTCTGTGCTTAAAGTCATGCAATCAAAAAACATCACGAAGTTTGAAGTAACATAACCATTGTCAACCGTGATATTCTCACACGATAATTAGCAATAATTTCTCTGTCTGTTCTGCTTAATTTGGAAATATGACCCACGGTTATCAAACTTGGTGGAAGGGTACGTGTTGGCCTGAGGAAGAACGAGTTTTTTTTGTTCTTTGTTTAAGCGATTGGTCAACTAAAGTCCTCATAATCGAATAAAATACTATAGAAATACGACAGAAATCTTCACCACCAACTGTTGCAGTTGCCACACAAAAGAATCACTCACCTTGCACAAATTCTCAACTTTCCAGCAGTATTTGAGCTATCCTAAAGATTGCTCTTTTGGCTTACAAAAACAACGAAAACAAATACTTTGCTATTGATGTGATCCAGTGTGCACATCTTCAACCAATTCCACGTCAATGGAGGCATACACGGAATTCCCGCTCGTGACCCCATCACCACGGGAATCAACTAGTGCAACCGCTGATGTTTCTCACAGGTATACTATATCCTTCTGGTGCAGATAATTTCCTGACATCTAACATAACATTTTGGTTGAAAATGATAGCGGTGCCCAAGCGTTTCATTTCAGAGGCTCAAATCTAACATCATTCACATAATGTCTTTACATAAAACATATTAAATAATGTATAGGCAAGTACTGTAATGTTAATTTAAAACCACTTACCGATACCTATATATTAGCCATTCCCAGCTGAATCATGTCAGTGTCTTTATCCAAACGTCATTTCTTCTTAAAAAAACATGTTCCCTTCCCAGAATTTGGTGCATGTTGCATCAAAAAATCAAACGAAGCTCCAACAAGTCATCTGAATTTTTTCCTTTGAATTTTGAAGCTTTAATAATTTTGTTGAATCTCTGGATGAGTCCTCTGAAGACTGCCAGTTGTTGCCTTCAAATCTTGAGTGAAGAAGCTGGAGACAGGTGAGAGTAAGAGTTAGTCATTCACAATGGAGCTTTTACCGAAGAGGTCAGTGTGGCTTAAAATGGCCCATTTGAGTGTCCGAGGTTTAAATAGAATCCATTGAAGAGGAGGGTTGGAGGGTTGGGCGGGCGGGAGACAGAGGACGGAGGTGGAACAGATGATAGTGTCAGGGTTGCAGACATTTATTGCCACAAAGTAGAATACATTCAGGCACTAAAAGGATATTATTTAAATTTCTAATACAAACATTTATGGAATTAGTAAACAATCCAGAATTGCATCCTGTGATTAAGTGCAGTTTACATGTCAGCGAACATCCACTGCAGGCTAACGTTGCTATGAGAGCCAGAGCAAACAAGACACACATCCTCATCACTCTCTTGCACCAAAACAAAAGCCCCACCTAACTGGCCTCTTGTTAAACACCCCTTTACCAGAAATCTATTATAAAGTTCAATATAATTCAGAAAATAATGCTTGTGATTCCATCATCATCTGGAAAATGAAAAATTGTTCATCCAATTGTGGAGCACAAAAGTACTGGTAATCATGCGAAATCTGATTTACTGAACCTGGCTGACTTTTCTACTCCAACTTCTAATTTTTGCTGCTACAAAATTACAGTAGCTAAAAACATGCCATGTTGTCTTTTGTTTTAATACAATAGCATGTTTTTGCAAAATGCATAGGTCTACATTAAAAATGGAATCTATATACACATTGCTCATTGGCCCAGAATTGTGTTTGACCTGACGTCTTTTGTAAAGATGACATGCTAATAATAAACCTAAGGGATCATTGTGTTTATTACACATTCACTCGGGTGCATATTTGTGTTTGTTTAGACAAGGTGATTTCCACCTTCAATATTGTTATTATTGAGTGACAGTTTTGCACTAATCATTCATTTATGTAAATAAGACCAGACAGAAATGTGACAGCACATCACGCTGAGCCTGGCTGCCTTCCTACTTCTCCCGACTTACTTCATTGAGTGGCTGGGTAGCTGGTTGGCAGACTGACTTGCTGACAGACTTTTTGGTTTACAAACTGACTGACTGACTTTTCTCATGCTTGATTTTGTTTCAAACAGTATATGCACTTCTTTCATTATCGCTTTAATTAAGAATAGAGCTGGAGTCTGTAAATAAAAGACATTCCAAATACTTTAGTTGTTATTATTTCTATTTTGCCAAGAAATCGTAATTGATATCGGAAATTCGGGTTAGAGAGAAAATAATTGAGATTTTTTAGTTAGGCAAAATCGAACAGCCCTAACTGAATCTCTGAATTAAAGCAAGAAGCATTTTTTTTTTCTGGATTTTTTTGGGCAGGTCAAAAATTGACCCAAGTGACATCACCTAAATTTCTTGCTTTCAGGTCTGCCCCTACCACTATATACTGCATATAGCATGCTGTCAGTGACTGTTCCTGGTTAGTTAGTTGGTTTTCGATTTCAGTCCACTTTCATGAAAGGCTAAATACCAAGAATATTAATTGTTGAGAATCCAATAGTTGTTGATTTAATGTTGCAGTTACATTCGATACAATTCGAACAGTAACCATCTTTGCAATTCTAGGATTCACTATCTCATGTAGTCAGTAGTACCCAGTAGAGATGTCCCGATCGATCGGGTCCGATCACGTCATTTTTAAAGTATCGGAATCGGCAAAATAATATCGGCCGTGCCTTTTTTTAATATAATTTTTTAAATTAAATCGTTTTCTAATTGTATTTAACGTTACAGACATAATATGTTACACTCATCCAGAGTCTTTAGTTTAGGCTTAAAGTACTCACGCATTGTCGCGCTCAATCTGTAATGGCGCCGTTCTACCCATTTAGAGAGATAAAAGGCAGCGTAAAACAAGTAGAGTGAATTTTGGCAGCCTTTGGAGCCTATTTTTAATAGGCTAAAGCCTTACAATCCCTTTCCCTTCGGATAGAAATATCACGGGAAACAATGTGGGGAAGCAAGGTAGCAATTGATCTTTTTCTTAACACCTTATGTTACTTCCCAACGCAGAGAAGATATATCAATTGGTAGCACTACGCACAGTCACGGTTCCACTTCCCATCATGCATTTGGGTTGAATGGCTGCAGTATCATTTACTGAAAGCTCAACAAATACACTAGATGGCAATATTTAGTCACAATGTACAAAGTCACAAGTCTTTCTATCCGCGGATCCCTCTCACAGAAAGAATGTTAATAATGTAAATGCCATCTTGAGGATTTATTGTCATAATAAACTAATACAGTACTTATGTACTGTATATTGAATGTATATATTCGTCCGAGTTTTATTCATTTTTTCTTAATGCATTGCCAAAATGCATATGATCGGGAAAAATTATCGGGAATGATTGGAATTGAATCGGGAGCAAAAAAAAAGCAATCGGATCGGGAAATATCGGGATCGGCAGATACTCAAACTAAAACGATCGAGATCGGATCGGGAGCAAAAAAACATGATAGGAACAACCCTAGTACCCAGTCAATCACACTATAGTACACTATACAAATACACTATCGACAGTACATCCACATATATTCTACAATAAATTTGATGGGAAAAAAAATAATTAAATGTACTTTTAAATGTGATTAATATTAATTTATAATTCTCTCCTGTTATATAGTATTGTGTAAAGGTTGTGGGGAAAAAAACAAAGTACAGGGATATTCTGCCATTCATTTCCATATTAAAATGAGTTCAAGCTACAACTTTGCAACTAAATCAAAGGGTCTTTTTTTAGATGTTCAGTCTGTGAGCATTCAAACACCATGGATGAATACATCAGCATTGATCTCCAGTACCAACAAGGACATGCAAAGAGAATACCAGCCTTTTATGTGTATGAAAAAGGCGAACCTACATAAGGTAAAGCATTAGCGCTGAGCACCATGAGGAAATTAGATGTTCTTGAAAATCGACACACAATAAGTTTGGGCTGTTCTTTTTTTTAATAAATAAATAAATCCTTTTATTGCATGCACTTTTGCAATAATGATTTCAAATCAATCTCCAAACGATGCATACAAATGAGCAGTACTCTCCAGATTGCCATGTGCTTCATCTCTCCTGAACAACAGGTTGCTTGGCAAGGGTGTTTGTCTTTGTCAGGCTGAGGACCGAGCAGCCACCATTAGGTAGTTTGTCAAGAAAGAGAATACACATCACCATGTTTGCAGTTGTACAATGCTGCATTTAACTTGAGAGATTTTATGTTAAATACAGCAAATGGGCGGATCAGTACACACACAAAAAACATCAAGGTACATTTTAAAACACCATTTAAATGAGTGTTCTTGAAGGATATACAACAGCAGCTGTCAACTAGTTAACATGAAGTTGTTTTGATGCAAATCAATGTTTTAAGATATGGATGGATATTAAAAATCCATTTGGGGAAAAACATTTTTGTTATATCTTTAATTAAAATGAAGTTTAACGTATTTTTTTGCAAGGGTAACAATTAACTAAATCAAAACATTAACTAGAATGGTACTGAGTTGAGCATAGGCCTCTGCTAAACCTGAACCATCCTCATTTTGGATCAGCATGAAATCACATTCCCGACTGAATATACACACACACTCCTGCATCAGACCTTCGTCCATGAATTCATTTATCTTCCATCCCGCTTATCCTCGCAAGGGACATGGGGATGCTGGAACTTATCCTAGCTGACTAAGGACAGGTACATCCTGAAATGGTTGCCAGCCAACTGAAGGGGACATACGTAAGCTGTGTCCTAATTCAGGGTCTGCACATACAGTCTGCATTAAAAAGGCCAGTTACGTCACAAGACTGCATAAAGGCCTGCCCCAATCCATTAAAACTCAGAGGATGCCCCTCTTACATACTCATAATAGGTCCTCCATGTCGGCCAATTTGAGCAGATTTTGGAGACCGCAACACTAATAAGTCAGCAGCCGTATCCCATAATGCTTTTCGTGCTTAGCTGGAACAAATCACCTTAAGTGGTGGCAGTGATTTCTAAATGAAACTATTCAAATTTCACGTTTTTACTGTGGATTTTACTTATTTGAGCGTTTAACACCAAACCCCCAAGAATACGGTTAAAACCTGATTGTTAGTGCTTAGTAATGGTTAGCTTGACAGTATAAAAATATTTTCACTTTAGCGGTTGCTTCATAACTTTATATTTTTGAATATATTTGAATTGCTGTAAAATAATTTTCGTTTTTACATGATTCAACCAGGAAGTACATCAAAAGCAACACCGTCCCATTTGGTTACCGAGGAGGTGGGTCCTCTGTCAACCACATCCATCAAGGTCTTCCCCCAACAGAGGAGGACACGACCTAGGAGGATGCAAGCACTGCAATAGACCCTACTCACCAACGTCACAGAATGACGTGTCGTTATATCCGGCCGCCATATTGTCCGTCATTGTTTATCCGTATTCTCAATGGTTTCAATTTGTCGTGCAATTTATAGTGCAATTCATGGAAGCCCCGGTGCTTTCAGACGCTGTAAACTCATTGGATGCGTTGCATAAAAGGTGTTATGCGGAAAAGCTTCAGTCTATCCATTCGCCAGATCCATATTTGATGCCTAAATCGATATTTTTCGACCCGCTGTCTTCGCCCTTTCTGCCTGACATCTGCGACCCTGATATCTACAACTATCTTGTCCATACAAAATCAGCCTATTCTCATGAAAGTTTGAAAAACTTTAAGAGCAGCACTCTAAACAACATTACCCCGTGTGACCCTTTACTTCCAATTTTCTAAAATGGCGACAATCAATTAAAAAAAAAAGTTGACTGCGATGGCCGACGCTTCAAGGATAGGTGGATATTGGACTATTTCTTCAATAAAACACGCAACAACTGTGTCTGCCTCATTTGCAAAGAGACAGTCGCCGTTTTCAAAGAGTTCGATGTGACGCGATAATGATATTACCGAACAAGACACGCTGACATGTACGACAACATTACAGGGAAGCTACGCAGCGAGAAATTATAGCAACTTGAAGCTAGTTTAATTTCACAGCAGCAGTATTTCGCGAGAGCCCGAGTGTCGAAAGAGAACGCCACAAAGACGAGACTGTTGAAATTATAAATTAAAAAAATAAAGCAAATGTGACACACAGAAGGGCTTGCTAAAATTTGTTTAAATATATTGTTCTATGTAAATCAGCCAAGGTAGCCCCCCGCATTTTTACCACACCAAATCTGGCCCCCTTTGCAAAAGGTTTGGACACACCTGTTTAACTGATGATCCGTAGACGAGGCCAGCTTCTTTCACTTGGTACCAGCTAAATATTATTCAAAATGTAATGATGGAGGAAGAAATAAGCAGCTTGAATTTGAAACTGTATGTTGTCGGCGATTAGCCTCGCAATGATCTTAATTGTGGTTGTCAGCCCAAAACCCTCTAAATATATATTAAATGCATCTTACTAGATATAAAATGACTACTACATAATCTGTGGTAATCGTTTGGAGCCCAGTTTTCTCGTCGAATTGCAGCAGTCCATCTCGCTCTCCTCTCCGGGTCTCTCGGAACACGGTAGAACTTCAAGTCTCTCCGTCTATCTTCTCTGTTATTGCAACCAACTGCCACACACGCCTTCACCATTTTGATTATTAATGTTAACGAGCAGAAAAACACGCCATAATAGGAGGAATTTACGTAGCGGTAATGCGTCAACACGACGAGTTGACGGACAATATGGCGCGGAGGCGTGGTTGTGACGTCATGTGAGTAGGGTCTATAGACATAGTGTACAACCTAATACACACACAAAAACATGAGTGTACTGTTCAGTCATCTAGCGGGCATGTTTTGGGGATGTACAAGAAAAGTGGAAAACACAGAAAAATCCGTGCAAGCACAGAGAGATGCAAACTCCACACAGCAAGGCTGGAACCCTTGATATCAGACCTGTGAGGCGTTGTGCTTTTCAGTCTTCTACTGTGCTGCCTCTGTCAGACTAAATTTGGTCAATTAGATTCATAATGTGTAACATAAATAACTGTAAAATTACGGGAAACAACAACAAAGGTTTAGGACTCTTAGCATAATTTCAAAATAGATTCTATTAACAGCGCTATTGTGACATAAATTGCCACTCAAGCACAAACAAGATGGCCACCTTACAGTTTTCATCAAACGAAAAGTAAGGGTTAAGCGCAGGATGTTTCCTGTTTACATTCGACAGGCACAACTAGGGCAGTGCTGTAACTCAAATCTGGACGTAAATCAGATCGTGCCATAGTTTATCACTAACCTACACCAATATGGACGTCAAAATTTTTGTAAAATGTATATGAAAAACAAATTTGACCAAAAATGCATAGGGGGCTATTCAAACAGAATGACACAATTTATTAAGCAATACTGTATTTTAATAGGTCACAATTATTGTACTCACAATGAACTTTTAGTTCCTGTCTTACAACCAAAGTAGGTAATATCAAAGATTATACTATACTGTATGTCTTAACCACTGATGAGACCAACATCCATAATTTGTGAGAGTACACAATTGGTGACCTTTATCAGCCAGAAAGTCAAGTATGGGTGCTCTTTACTCACCAGGTGATTTGTCTGAGGATCCCGAAGAGGGGGTGGGGAGGTGCACACAGCTAAACACACTGCTGGCATCAGCAGCCCCTTAACACACTTGAACAATGGAAAACACTAGAGCCCATCCACCACAGCTGTGGATCAAAAATGAGTCACTGTTTCCATCTAGACACACCGTTTTATTTGTACCATTTAGATTGGACTATTTCAACCGCAACTGGGTCCATCAGTCTTTCCAATTTCTGCAAACTTTCCCTTACACTGATTCCACCATTTTCCCACCACAGGCATGCATCTGGATGCAAAGGAAACACACACACATTCAGATGCTGTACAAGTGCACTCGAGTAAATATAGACACTAAAGTGCTCTTGCAAACACACACACATGCACCAGGCTCTCTCCACACAAAGCTCTCGTAGTGTTAATTGAGATGTACAGTTGACAAGGATTGAGAGCTCAACAGAGCAACAATGGAGACTGAACAGAGGCAGGCCCCTTTGGAATCCATAGTGTACATACGTATGTCACATTTGCAAGTATCTTGTATTTTGTAGTATCTAAGGCAAATCTAACTTGAGACTTTACAAAAGGTGACCCTGGCTCTTATTGGCAAGTATTACAGGAACAGCTAGCATTCATTTGAACAAGAGAGAGAAAACTCTCTATTGTATTTATTTATTTCAGGGGGGCAGGGCTGGGGTCTTAAGTAGGTTTAAAAAGGATTCTGCTTTTTCTGCTGTAATTAATGTAAGGAGTCTGTTTCCATACGTCTCATTCGTACTGGTGCGTTGAATATTTTGATTTACTTTGTGTTGAAAATGCTGACGGACGGGGTTCAGGTAAGTGTTTGTATACATTTGTTTGTATGTATACACCTATTGTCATGCAGTGCCCTCATTTTCATTGTTGTGGGCCACGTTCTTTTGGCTGTGGCATTTGTAGGCCTCAAGTATACAGTATGTTTCTTTTGTAAGGTGACACAAAGGCAGTCTTCTATTTTTATTGTAATTTGTTGCGCTTAGGATGTATCCCGTAGTGTTTGATTGTATAGCATTTTGTTTAGCTTGTTTTTATTATGTTTAACGGCTGTCCCAAAATAAATGGCCACATATGTTCATTTTCAAACTTTCAAGTACCCTTTCATGAATTATTGAAAGGGTCGTGACAGTGCTAATACTTTGTGGGATACATCAATATTACATATACAGATAGAAGATACATATAGATTGACTTGCATAGCAGCCTACAGGCTGAAACCTGATTGAACCTAACATAAAGCATTGATATACTGGAAGTAGTTTGCCCAACAGAAATGCTAGCAAATTAAATGGATTGACTGTTGGTATTAAATTAATAAAATTGTAAAAACAAAAATAAATTCAGTTTAAATGTAGTGATACAAGACCTTGTCGGCCATCATCATTCACGGCTAGCGAACTTCATATTAATTCATTGGCTGCCTTTGACAGCACTAAAGGTACAATCAGTTTTGACTGGGCAGGTTAGCAGTGATCGTTCGCACATCTGAAGCTTCAGCATCAACAGCCAGTACTTCAAGTTTAAATACATTGGACGTCTATTGTTGTCAATGGCATAGAAATGTATTCATTTGTTTGTTTTAGTGCTGCAACGATTAATCGATTAACTCAAGTACCGTATTGGCCCGAATATAAGACGATGTTTTTTGCACTGAAATAAGATTGAAAAAGAGGAGGTCGTCTTATAACTGCGGTCTAAAAAAAAAAAAAAAAAAAAAAAAAAACTGCGGCCTAGACATATACCCATTCACGACGCTTGATGGCGCCAGTCATCAATGAATCGAATGCTGAACGCGACTCGGGCGGCCAAAGCGAACCCCTGACACGAAGAAGAAAGTGGTAAGAAGGAAAAGAGAAGAAAATACCGGTAATAGAAGAGATAACCGAAAATGGAGAAACTTCGCGACAATTTGGAGAAAAGTGGGTCGAAGATTGGCCAGGTTAACCGGTGTTTGGCCATTCCTTACTACGCGGCGAAACGTCCTACACAATGCTCAGGGCGCTTGCATATGCATTCACACGCATGCGCACATCCGTTGGAAGCGGCGAGTACTCACTATTTTTGTTTTTATTTAGTTATTTAGAACCTTTTCACAGCCTCAAAGATACTTTTTGCATGTATTACCCTCTCATACTTTTAACCATTGTGTTTTTTTGTGTTAGCTTTGAAGCAGTTGACCACATTAGTCACGTAGCGTATTTAAATCGTCCTTATTTGACATAACTACATTTAAGTATTTTCTGCAGGCATTTCTTTAGTACGTTATTCCTGTATGCATCTAAACAAAACAAGTTTAGAGCGCACGGTAGTAATTTAGGTGTCAAATTCGACTAATGTAGGACGTTTCGCCGATGTAGGACATTTTGGCAGAACACCGGCAGCTGAGGAGAAGTTATGACGCAAACTTCAAGTTGATGGTGATAAATGAGGCGGTGTCTTCAAACAACTGCAAAGCGGCTGTGAAATATGGTGTCACAGAGTGTAATGTACGGAGATGGAGAGCTCAAAAAGATCGCCTAAAAAATGCTCAGTCAGAGAAAAGCTTTCCGTGGTCGTTTCTGTATAAAAATTAATTTGGTGTTCAAAAAGTCTTTTTTCAAACTTAAGTCTTGAAAAAGAGGGGGTCGTCTTATAATCGGGGTCGTCTTATATTCGGGCCAATACGGTAATTCTATTAGAACAAAGCTCAAAATCAAATTTTGCTGCTTCGGGTATTCGTTTAATTTGTGGTATTGTAATGGTTTGTTTTGAAAGTGTTTGCATTTAGTTTTATTGATTTGGGTGGATACACTGCCCTCTAGTGGGAACAGTGAATATTACATAACTGATTAAAATGTGTAAATCGTTAGAGAGATTTTTATTATGGAGAGGCTCTCCTACGCAATAAAGCTACAACTGGACATGTTTTATGTGATGTAGACAAAATGGACAGAATATGTTAAGCCTGTACGAAGTGATTTTGGTTAATATATGCTCATACATAATGATTTCTTGCATGTAAAAGGTATAGTGATGTAATAGGTTCCCTGCTCCTTGGTATTTGTTTTTTTTTGTTTGTTTTGTTTTGTTTTGTCTGTAAAAAGGAAAAGCAACAGAAATCTGTAAAATCTGTTCGTATTGTACGTTGAAAGAACGATATGCTTTCCAATAAAAACAGTCAATTTTAACAAAATAAAATGTGTGAATCCAGTTGCTCCTTGTTAAGACCAACATAAGCTAAAAAATTTTGGAGCTGTTTTTTATGCATTCGTAATTTAGTTTATAGGTATATTTAGCCTTTTTTTTTTTTTTTTTGAGGGAATATGTGTTTGAATGATTTGTTAGGAGCATTGTAAAAAAAAAAAGAAAGAAAAAAGTTTGCATTTTAAAGAATTTAAGTTAGCCAACTTTTGCTTCTTTTTTTGTATACCGTTTGAGGCTAAGATCAAGTGTTTTAATTTATTTATAAATGAAAGTGAAAATCCGCATAGTTTGAAGAAACACTTGAGAATTTTATTTTGTATTCACATTTAATGATGTTTTACATCTCCAAAAATTGATTTTGCAATGCATTAAATGTTGCTAATCCAATTGCTCGATCATTCGAACTAACTAGTTGATGGATTAATCGACTACTAAAATAATCGATAGCAGCAGCCCTAATTTGTTTATCATTTTACCCTTGTAATGGAAAGGTGGTTGGGAAGTTCCCAATTTGAAATAAAAATGATCAATAATAAAGTAAACAGGTGTTATGTTACACGTGCTCATTACGGGGATGTGATTAACTTTAACCTAAAAACATTCTTTCTCAGGTGATGCCTGTGTTTTGTCACTGAATAAAAAAAAGCTAGGAAGCTAAGCGCCGTGAAGCAACAGGTGCCGATCGGTATCTCAGCCACCGAGTTGGTGAGTAAATCAGTGATCCCCAATTAGATTGTGTGTATGTGCCAAGTGCTGATACACACAAGACCATCACAAATCTGGACAGGAATAAAACCCCACATATGGATCAGCACACGCCTGAAGCATAAAAACAATTAATTATTGTTAACACCTGCAAATGCGCATCATGTAAAACAACGCAAGCTTAAATGACATCGCTAAAAGTGATGTCCTCACAGCCAACAGCTAGCGCTTGCACATATACATCACTCCCTAGGAGTCACATAATTTCTGCTCAAAACACAAACAAGCAGACCACTTCGGGATGGTTTCACAAACGGTGGTTACCTTAATGTAGTTGTCGAATTAAGATTAATTTTGCCCGATGTATGATGACTCCGCGGCGACTGCTACATGGGTTGATTGTTGTCAAGGGGAATTGTTTGGAGTGGTTGGCCAGCGAGCCAATCAGAGGTAGCTTCCGGGTAGGGTCATGTGGCTTTCGACCAATGAGGAAGCGGGAGTTTCTACTAGGCGGGTACGGGGGGGGGGGGGGGGGGGTAGTCGCAGTTGTGAGCACACACGCACACAAAAAAATCCCCACTAGCCCTTACCCTTAATTATAATTTTAAAACAAGGATAAACACTATATAAAAGCAAAATACTGTATAAATAAGTATTATCCCAATTTGATTGTGACTCAATTAACGTGCCCTCGTGAATTACCTAAGGGCTAAACTAGAATTGGTAGTGGTACACCTGACTTCCCACCTCGTTAAAAATTGCCTCCATCTAGTGTACTGTACACGGACGTATTGCATGGCTACCCACGTATATATTAATCAGTGTTGTTAATTTTACTTTTAAAAAGTAATTAATTACAGTTACAAATTACTTGTCCCAAAAAGTAATTGCGTTAGTAACTCAGTTACCTGAATGTAAGAGTAATTAGTTACTTGGCAAAGTAACTATTGATAATTTTCATGTATTTTTTTTCTCAAAAGAAAAAAAAAAAGGTCACACAATGTAAAGTTTAAAGGGTTTTGGGAACAATTGGCCCTAGCCCAATTCTTTACCCTCCACTTAACTAGACACAAGGGTCTTGCGATAACTAGACAGTAACCTTTGCTATGTGTGGAAGTCATTTAAAGTTGTGAGGGTCATTATCAATATACGGTGCCTTTGAGAACTTCCAACTTGCCCAAAAAAAAGCTGAGATTTTCCATTCAACTTCACATTTATAGTATCAATTACCTGTTGTACTGTTAGGAATGCACGTCGGTCAAGCTCCCACACTTTTTTAATAATAACTACAAGCAGACAAAGTACACGTAAACAGCAAATTATGTCAACTCTGTCATGGACAAATTCAAAGCAGAATAAATATACTCTAATTGCATAGTGATTATAAAATGTATATTTTCAGGAAGGTTTTTTGTCCTTATCTACAGCCTACGTTTTGTTTAATTGGAAAAGTATTTGGATAATAATTAAATTAGGGGAAATTATTTGATTTTCCTGAAAATCAGCAAAAATTCTACATTCTTTTCTTAATAAAATCTGTCAACAAAGATATGTGGTCAAATTTTCAGCTGATACTATAAGGCCCTTACTTGTTCATGCAGAAATCGCACAAAAAGTTTACTAACTTGTGAAAAAAAATGCATTATTTTCCTAGAATATAAAAAATAACAGAGTGGACAGTAAACTGACAGGGTTGACCTAGCATGACAGAGTGGACAAATTGTGAAAGATCGTTGAATGAATCAAATAATTTAAATGTAAATATATATACCAGAAGTCCTATCCCCTTCAGATGGAACTACCAGAACCTACCAAAACACCAAAATGAGCCATAATTGTGGCATTCTACAACTTAACTCCATGGATGATTCTGCTGAATCAGCCAAACATTGAACAGTACAATGAGATGGTAAATTGCTGAATAATGATTGACCTGAAGAGAAACAAATGAACATAACTGAACACCAATGAGGCACATCTATAAACAAAATTTATTTCTGCAGAGGCATGGCTCAAGATGGTTCAATCTGTACAGAGCACTTGTTCACACCCTGTGGTTCTGGTATTCGGCAAAGTACCTGCCAGTCATGGTACCAACAAATGTCATCCCAGGTACTTGGCCAATAGAACTTGTTTATGCCATGGCGGTGCATGCACTGAACTTTCACACTGTGCCCTTAGACCTCTCTGATGACATCTGAATATGCTTCATTGTCATTATTAACGACACACCAGTTTCCAATGTGTTTTACCGCAATCATATTTGGTCTCCAAGTATTTTCTGATGTCTTTCCACATGATGGGGACTCGTTAGATGAATCAGCAGGAGTGACCTCTTAAATGCTTGGTGGATTCTCATGGTGTCCTTTATGGCAGCTATTGCAGGTACTTCACTTTTGGATACAATATCCTTTTCTGAGATGAAGAGCAACTCGACAGATGTGTCAAGGCTTTTCAGCTTGTCATACTAGGTCTGAGCATCAGGGATATCTGTATCTGCTGAGCTCTTGAGGACCCCACCCACAGCATCTGGTGCCCCTTTGCCATGACTTGCCGCAAAGTAATTCCATGTCATTTCGTTGAATCCATACTAGTAGGGCTTTGCTGAGAGGGAAGTTATATGTCCTTTGTCGATACCGCATAGCAGGCCCATAACTGATAAAATTATTGTGACGTGTAGGTGTCGTTCTCTCACTACCTTCAAAACTGGATCGAGGTGGGCCCAGACTGACAAGGGATCATGTCTTTCGGAGGGTCATTTGGAAGCCCTTTCTTTTTCCAGATATTCTCTTCTTTCAGTGTCAGCACCACGACTTTCCTGATTATCTCCTTACTGTCTTAGCTCCTTTTGATCTCGTACCTTGAAAATTTCAACACAAAAAGTGTAACTTAACCAATTTAATGGGGAGTAAATCTGCCTTGCCCAATCAAACTAGGCTTTCTGTAGTGCTGCTCTGATCCATTTTTACCATGTCTAGCATGACCCATTATAAAATGTACGTAATAACTCTTATCATATTAGCACGTTGACATTATCAGTATGTGGCTTAAACTTTTAAGAACCCTGTCCACCCTGTCATGGAAGCTTTGCTGACAGGGAGGACAATGACAGGGTGGAGATTTTTGTCTAATATTGGTATTTATTAACCACATGGTGGACCTTCAGTGCGCAAAATGGTTAAATTAGCAAGCAGACTGTGGACGTATTTACATACAGCTTTCAAATATATCAAATGTTTTTATAATAATTGATATTTTATAATGACAGAGTGGACAGGTTAAGCTTGACAACATCTGACTACACACCTAATATGACAAAAATTGCGAAACATAAGTGTAAATACATACTCAGCAACTAGCCTCTGTTTTAGTCACCGATAAAGGAAGACAAAATTGGTCTTGTGACATCACTGAAAAAATCAGCAGGTTTTCTAAAGAGGCAGTTTTCCCTAAATGACAGGGAGGACAATTTTTTCAGGGACATTGTATTTTTGGGGGAAAATGTTAAATATTTTCATGAAAGTAAGGATATGCATGGTCAAAATGACCAATTCTATCAAATAACTTGCTGTGGCAATAAGTTAATATGTAAAAACGTTTCATTTTTTATCATTTAACCATTTATTACACACACTGAAGTTAGCAGTGCAGTGTGTGGGACATGCCAAAATGGAGTATATCAAATGGAAAACGTACACATAAAATAAAGGAAACAGATTTTAAGAGACATATTGTTGTCCATATATGTGTGAAAATCTTTGTTCTCCCATAATAAGACATAAGATTTTAATTATTTGTATACATTTTCATGATAACTGGGTGTTTCTGATGAGGACACCAAAAGGCACTTTATATTGATAATGACCTGTGAATCAACCGTTAAAGTTGTTAAAATTGCTCCCGTTATTGCATTAGTTCCCTTCTGTCAACTTTCAACAATCAACATGTGTAAGTTTTAAGTTTTCATTATTTAAAAATAGATTTAAGTCAATATTTTGCCGATTTAGGAGCATTTTAAAATAAAATTTTTTAAAAAGTTACTTAGGTTCGCGAGGAAGGATCTCTACATCAGAGCCTTCCTGCGAGGTTTACTGCTTTAAGATGGCGGCTGTTTACTAACGCATGTAGTCCTTAAAACATGTTACCAATGCAGCCGTGTCTGTCATTTGCATCTAGTTATATAATATGTGATATCTACCGTATCATGTGGGCGTAGTTTGTAGGCTATGGCTACACTCAGGTAAACGAGGGAGTTTATTTTATATTCAGCGATGAAGTTGGAAGCAGTTATGTGGCGTCGGAGCTACTCCTGTTCTGGTTCGTTTACATCCGTGGTACACTCAAAATGGCGCATGGAGGCGTGTCCGCTAGTTTGGGCAGTGACTGACAAAGACCGATTGGAGCCACCTAGCATCGCGTTTGCAACGGCGTCCTCCCCACTCCTGCTCTGCTCTCTCGTCTCCGTGAGTCCGTCTCTCTCAGACTTTTTTTATTCAACCAACTTAGTAACGCATAGTAACGCACGCCTTTCCCGCCTCAGTAACGGTAACGGCGTTGCCAAGATGAGAAAAGTAATTAATTAGATTACTCATTACTGAAAAAAATTACGCCGTTAGTAACGCCGTTATATTGTAACGCCGTTATGAACAACACTGTATATTATTACCACATATAAATGGTGCAGTTTAAAAAACATGAAATTGCACGCACTAATGTTCAGTGTGAGATCATTCGTAGTTGTTTTCATTATTTTTGTCCTTCTAATACATGTACCAGTAATTTGTTTTTCCGTTCAGGTGTCAGTCACGTATGATGCCAGGCCGTAATATTACATGCAGTAGCTTTACTAGACCAGGGCCCACCTGCTACTTCGTTACGTATTAGGCGCGAGCGTTTACGTCACAGCAGCACGGGATCGTGCGAGATTTGCGACAACGCAGCCATTTCGGAAGCACGTCTGCATCACGGGACATTTAAACTTAACGGCAAATACAATTCAACTACGAGTGCCACAGATGGAAAAATGTAGGGAAAACTTGCCAGTTCGATACAGAGACAAACTTGTTACCACGGCGAAGGACAGATATGTACGGAGCCCCCCGGCTGCCAGGATAGAAAAAATTTAAAAATCATAGCTAATCTGTACCCACAGTTTACTAATCTGTACCCACAGATTAGTAAACTGTACCCACAGATTAGTAACCCACAGATTAGTAAACTGTACCCACAGATTAGCAATCTGTACCTACAGATTGCTAAACTGTGTAAGATTACTAAACTGTACCCACAGTTTAGCAATCTGTACCCAGATTACCAAACTGTACCCACAGTTTACCAAACTGTACCCACAGTTTACCAATCTGTACCCACAGATTACTAAACTGTACCCAGTTTACTAATCTGTACCCACAGTTTACTAAACTGTACCCACAGATTACTAAAATGTACCCACAGTTTAGCAATGACCCCGAAACTATAGTCACCAATGTTTGGCGGGGACTCCAAACGCCGAGGGACCGACCGAGCAAGCACCTGCACATTTTGCCCTCGGCGAACAAAGGAGTTTTAAAAAGTAACTATTGTACATTTTCTTTGGTAGCCGTCTATATTTTCAGGTGTCATCAATCAATATGGCATGTTGTGTGTTAGTAGCCGCTAATGCGGCTACTAAAAATTGCTAACTGGCAAATGAACACTACTTGAATTAAGCACGCTCGGAGACGACAGTAGCACAGAAAATGTGCAAACACAACATGCCATATTGATTGATGACACCTGAAAGACGCCTACAAAAGAAAATGTGCAACTGTGGGTACAGATTAGTAAACTGTGGGTACAGTTTGGTAAACTGTGGGTACAGATTGCTAAACTGTGGGTACAGATTGCTAAACTGTGGGTACAGATTAGTAATCTGTGGGTACAGTTTAGTAATCTGTGGGTACAGATTACTAAACTGTGCCCACAGATGAGTAAACTGTGGGTACAGATTAGCTATGATTTTTATTTTTTCTATCCTGGCACCCGGGGGACTCCATATATATGTGAGCAATTTTAAGGATGTGAACAATGTTGACCCTCACGAGCAAGCCGAACAGAAATGGAATAAAGATGTCGACAAGCTTCCACCACTACGCGAAATGGACATCATGCTGTATTTAGTGTTTGGTGTATGTTACTACACTCATCAGCAATTCCGAAACCACAAATCGCTACAAAGCTACGAACAGTTTTGCTGCGGATGGGTGCAGGATCTGCACATTATGACCATAGCAAACGGCAACACCATCTTTCTAGCAAAGGCAGGCAATGTGTGTTTACATTAGTCTGTGACCACGGATGTACAAATTTTTTGTTGCAGAAAATGTAGCCTGTGTACAAATTCTTTGCCACTCTCTCACGTCAAAATATTACAGCTTTTTCATTTAGCAACGACAGGAATTATGTCTTATGAAGACAATGCACATGTATGCATGCTAGTTGTTTAGCTGTAGCTATAGCTAACAACAGGTTGACTTAGGGCATAAAATTACTGAAATTTGCGTAAACAAACGAAATTAACTTACCGGAGTGGAAGTGCATAGAGCAAACTCTGTGTGTAACTGGAGAATCAAACGTTATGCCCTTCCTTCTGATCGAGGCCACCCATGCCATTCTTCGACGTTTGGTAAGTTCAGATATGACCTTTCCCTCGCCTTTTCTCCATGTAGGGATCCGGAAGAAACTCAATGGTGTTCCGTCGAGCTGTACATTCTCCTTTCTATTCGATCGGTTGTTGCAATTCTTTACCGCACAATAATTCCCAAACGTTTTTAAAGAGCGACCTGTGTTGAAATTCCTCACTGTTTGTTTCTCGCTTCCACAATAACGATAGCGGCGGAAACCTCGCGAGTGCCACGTCATACGCTTGAGCCTAATTTGTAATGAAAAAAAACCTGACTTTTTGTAGTCGTAAGGGCAAGGCACCAATGAAAACCTTTATACAAATATATTGCAAAACGTGGGTACACAAGTTGATGTGGTTCCTACTCCCATTTTGCGGAAGAGGATTTATTCCAACAACATTTATAATTTGTTCCAATCTACAGTATTCACCTACCAATCATCTGTTTTAGGTTTTGTACTCAATGAAATTAAATACGATTTTTCTGAAATCTCTGCATTCACGTGGGAAAGAAATATGCTCTGAGATAACGTGAGACCAATTAAAATTATTTAAGGATGTTCTGGCAACAGTTTATTACTGTAATTTTCACTACAAAAAATGTATTAGCTTGAACAAAGCTGCAGCATAAGCACTGAGAAATAAGATGTTTAGCAAAATGATTTTGCCAGATGAGAAAGGGGAAAAAGATCACTCAGTTTTAGATAGGGTGAGAACTTTAAAATAAATATAATGTGACAAATCTACATCTTTGACCATTTGCAGCATTTGTCAGAGTTCAGGATGTTGAGAATGTGACCCCTCCCTTCCCGCAAAAAGGAACTTGGTGTTCAGTACATTTCATGCATGGCTTAGGTCGCATTTTCATACAACCACTGTTTGTATTGTTTCCTCCACGTTCATCATCTCAGAGTCCAACTCCACTTCCACCTGAGCCTGCGCCACCTCCTGCTCATTCAGCTCCTTGGAGGACACGCGGACCATTTGGATCTGTATGCCGGCTTGTTTCAGTCTCTCCACATCCTCCTCGCACATCTCTGCAACACCACCGTCCTCCACCACGACTGTAGTCGTCTCCTCCATCTCTATCACCTCAATGGGGTTTACCGTTACGTGCTCAACCTGGATGCCGTCGTCCAACAGCACCGTCTCTGTGGTCTCAATGTTCTGCGTGGTGATGGTGAGAGCTGCTGTGGCTGCGGTGTCAGTGATGACCTGTTCTTCGCTTGATTTTTCTTCCTCAATGGAGTGAACGTCTTTAAGGTGGGCCTTTAGCTCTTGGGGGGCAGTGAACCACAAGTCACACATCGTGCAATGGTTGGGTTTGTGTCCAGTGTGGCTCACAAGATGGTCTTTGAATTGGTCCCAGCTGTTGAACACACTGCTACATACCTGCAGAATGAGGAAAAAAGTCCTAAATAGGGTATGCCACATATGTAATTTGTGATAAACATTTCCCTCTCTCACGTATTGATCCATGTCATCAATGGCCCCATTATGAAAGTTCTGTTAAACCTGCTTAATATATTTATTATTTCTTAAGGTATTTTGTTTTGTGTAGTCATCACCAATTAGTGGGAACCATGACTCTGAAACAGTTTTATTAAAAATTATGAAATACCGTATTGGCCCGAATATAAGACGACCCCGATTATAAGACGACCCCCTCTTTTTCAAGACTTAAGTTTGAAAAAAGACTTTTTGAACACCAAATTAATTTTTATACAGAAACGACCACGGAAAGCTTTTCTCTGACTGAGCATTTTTTAGGCGATCTTTTTGAGCTCTCCATCTCCGTACATTACACTCTGTGACACCATATTTCACAGCCGCTTTGCAGTTGTTTGAAGACACCGCCTCATTTATCACCATCAACTTGAAGTTTGCGTCATAACTTCTCCTCAGCTGCCGGTGTTCTGCCAAAATGTCCTACATCGGCGAAACGTCCTACATTAGTCGAATTTGACACCTAAATTACTACCGTGCGCTCTAAACTTGTTTTGTTTAGATGCATACAGGAATAACGTACTAAAGAAATGCCTGCAGAAAATACTTAAATGTAGTTATGTCAAATAAGGACGATTTAAATACGCTACGTGACTAATGTGGTCAACTGCTTCAAAGCTAACACAAAAAAACACAATGGTTAAAAGTATGAGAGGGTAATACATGCAAAAAGTATCTTTGAGGCTGTGAAAAGGTTCTAAATAACTAAATAAAAACAAAAATAGTGAGTACTCGCCGCTTCCAACCGATGTGCGCATGCGTGTGAATGCATATGCAAGCGCCCTGAGCATTGTGTAGGACGTTTCGCCGCGTAGTAAGGAATGGCCAAACACCGGTTAACCTGGCCAATCTTCGACCCACTTTTCTCCAAATTGTCGCGAAGTTTCTCCATTTTCGGTTATCTCTTCTATTACCGGTATTTTCTTCTCTTTTCCTTCTTACCACTTTCTTCTTCGTGTCAGGGGTTCCCTTTGGCCGCCCGAGTCGCGTTCAGCATTCGATTCATTGATGACTGGCGCCATCAAGCGTCGTGAATGGGTATATGTCTAGGCCGCAGTTTTTTTTTTTTTTTTTTTTTTTTTTTTTTTTTTAGACCGCAGTTATAAGACGACCTCCTCTTTTTCAATCTTATTTCAGTGCAAAAAACATCGTCTTATATTCGGGCCAATACGGTAATGCCAATTGGTTGAGCTGTTAGAAACTAGTATGTGTGTCAGTTGAACAACTGCGGAAAGCCTGCCCTACCTAAACACACATTTGGAGTATGTTTGTGCAACCATTATGTAAAAAAATTCGCGCCAAATATCCTGCACCTTCTGTGACATAAATCATATAGGTTATAATGGAGCCTCCAGCACCACCAAGTGACAATAATCTGTACAGAGATTGGATGGATGGAGATGATAGAGAGATAAATCCTGCATCTACATTGCACCCTTTCTGTCATTTCAATGAAAAAAAGTTCTCAGCTCCAAAATGTAAAGCCTAGACCAGGAACATGCATTAAGCAGAGTTGTTGAATTGTGTAATGGATTAGTGCTGATTAGCGGACATGCCTAGGATGCCTTAAAAATTAAAATTATATATTTATAGGTTTTTAACTTAAAATACACAAGTCTTGGTTTCAGTCTTGGGCTGTTTCTCAAAATTACAAAAAAAATGTGCTCGTGTTCTTGGGAAGTACATTCTTGTCAACAGAAAGTACGGATTTAGCAAGAACTGGAGCATGCAGAATGCTTTGCTTAAGTATTGGCACAGCAGAGTACTAGAGGATGATGTCACAACCCGCCTACAGCTGTTGCTCGCTTGTTTTGGCGCAAAGGAATCTGGGAGACTCTGGCCCCTGAGAACACACGTCTGCTCAGGAGCAGATTCCCTAAAGGAAACGGAGCAAAAACAACATCTGGGAACTCAAATGTCCTTGGTTTGATGCCAATTTAGGAATGAAAAAGTAACTGGTCTGTCTCTGATCACGTTTCATAAGCACCCGAGAATACAAACACAGACCAGAAGATACTGATTTAGAAGCGGCCTTCAATCTCGGATAGTGTGGTCTGGAGCACAACGCTACCCTCTGCTGACGAATGAAGTTAATGTAATAACTACAGTCCCATGTTGCGTCTCCTGTATGTGGAATACGACGAAACAAAATGTCATTAGTTGCTTTAACTACGGGTTTATGACTTGAAGGACTTATTATATTTCTCAAGACTGAGGAATTCTTATTCCATTACATTTTCCCACCATCATTACATGAAAATAAAATTTTATGGATCCATCTTAATTTATGTGATGCCTATGTTGGATTATACCTGGCATTCATAGAGTTTCTTGCGTCCTTTCTTGGCTCCGGCGCCATTTTGACAGGCCGCCATATGGCACTTGAGTGTGCTGTTCCTCGCAAATCGTTCATGACAGTCTGGGCACTCGTATGGTTTTTCACCTACATATAAAACAAAGAAAACCAAATTAAATGAAACGACAAATGAAGTACAATACCATGATTGATTGAAACACAATGCGATTTTGTCTTACCAGTATGCTTTCGAAGGTGTTCCTTAAAATGTCCAAAGTGGTCGAAGTGCTTTTTGCAGTATTCGCAAATGTGAACTCTCTTTGGGGCTTTCTGGTTTTGGGCCTGCTCCTCCGCATCAAAATGGAAAGCATTCAAATGCTGATTCAAGGCACCCTCCCGCGTGTAAGCTTTGCCACAGTGGCTGCACACGTGCTGCTTCTTCAGCAGATTCAGGTGCGTTTTCAGGTGCTGCTTAAGGTGGTAGTACAACTTGAAGGTTCGGTCACACTTGCTACAACGAAAAGCATTGTCCAATTGGGAAAACTGGACTTGCGGCAGGTCTGCATTCTCCAGCACCTTAGAGGCAGTCACCGTTTCTTCCTGATACAAAACTTCCTTTAACAACAGACAAAACCATACCATAAAACTTGTTATTGCTCATAGGAAAACATAGACAGAACTAGAGCTGGGAATCTTTGGGCACCTAACGATTCGATTACGATTACGATTCAGAGGCTCCGATTCGATTATAAAACAATTATTGATGCACCCCCCCTCCTTTTTTTTTTTTTTTTTTAATTAAATGTTTTGTACATTAATTAGTTCCAAAATTGTTCAAAAATCCTCTCAGGCTAAACCAAACTACTATTTCAGTATCAAGTTAACATATAGCAGTAAACAAATATACAAAAATAACAGTAAATAAAAAACTCCAGTCCCCATTCTGTAACAGCAGCTTTAAACTACATTCAATTAATTTAATGTTGTGAATCAACTGTTAAAGTTGTTAGAATTGCTACCGTTATTCCATAATTTCCCTTTTGTCTACTTTCGACATGTGAAAGTTTTAAAACTATTTTTTAAGATAGATTCAAGTCAGTATTTTACCGATTTAGGAGTATTTTAGATAAAAAGTTAATTAGGTTTGCTTGGAAGGTTCGCTACAACAGCCTTGCAGGTAAGTGTACTGCTTTAAGATGGCGGCCGTTTACTAACGGCCGCATCTAGCTTTTTGTAGATGTGCTGCTCACGCTACCGAATCAATGGTCGATCTAGTCCTATATAAATGATATCTACCATTACATTATGTGGATGACGTACTTTTTAGCAGCTTTTCGGCAGCAGTCAGGTATGTTGTTGTGTTTTTTTATCTCGTGGGATGAGTTGAGCTAGAGCCGTGAGTTGAGCATTGGCATTACCCAAGGGGCCGGGTAATGAGAAGCATGATGTTTAGCTACTCTCGCTGCGTTCTTCCTCGTTGTGCCCCGAAGACCGCACGGCGCGCTGAGTGTGTTGTACTTCCGCTTTACTTGGCATATTTCAATAATCGGAATTTGGATGCTTGTGAATCGTTCTCGAATCTTCCACGGCCGAATCGCGAATAATCTAAGAATCGGAAATTTTGCACACCTCTAGACAGAACCATCTACACTGTTAACTCAGTCTTAAAAAAGATCCAACTTAAGTTTTATTGAGCTAAAAGCGTCATATTTTTCCCTTCGAACTGAAATTTGTGTACTAGCATAGCAGTGTATCTCACTAAACAAATATATTTTCCTACGATTTAGCCGATCTTTAAACTATTTTTCTTTTTAAATATAAAGTTGTTACACTCCTATTTTGTCTTTACACAGTGCTTTTTTCCTCATTTTAAAACCAGTTTAAAAATTAAGCAGTATTTTTTCAGGGGCTGGAACATGATTGGCATTTTTAAATGTATTTGGTGTTCCAATAAATAGTTACATGCATAGCACAAGAACAAATTAAACTTGTAAATCAAGGTGTTTCTGTATTTTGGACTGCATGGAGCTCTTCTATATGTACCTCTTCTATATCTCCCTTCTTAATGACCTGTATGGAGGGTTCCTCCTGCTGATACTTGCTGGTGATGTCAGCAAGGAGAGCCAAAGCGGAATCATTTGATTGGGCATTCTTTGCCGCGTCCACTACTTCCTCCAGCCCAGACTCCTCTACCTCAATTGCACCATCTGCTATCATCTCTATCTCCACCTGTGAGAACATATTCAGGTCAATAAACTTCAAATAAGCTAAGTGTTTAATGAAATAGCCGTTCAGACAAAGTTTTATTAACTTAACTGTGACAAATACAAAAATACAAACCTGCTCCCCCTCCACCATAGGTAGGGCTTCTGTGATGACGCAAGATGTCTCGGCAATCTTCCTCTTTATACTGTTGTTCTTTGGCGTCACCGATGAAGAATCAGTTATCCTGCAGGAAAACACACGTGTCTTGATTTTGTGAACCCAACAACAAAACATTTTTTTCCATGGGGTTCAAAAATGTTTATATATTACATCGATTGAGGGGGAAGGGGGGGGGGGCAGCTTATTGTCGGTTTAAACCCCCCCCAGGATAAAGACTGACATTCATTATGAAGTTTGTTTTAAATTTATCTGAACAAATCATTGGTATTTCACTTATAGAAAACATTGAGCTCACGGGGGTAACCTCATTCATAAAAGTGAAGTTGAGAAAATCTATATTGACATATAAGGAAGTAAGTAAGGGGCAAAAAAGTTTGGGCATATAAAGAGTCCTTCACCTTTGCACATCACTATGTTCCCATTTGTCTCCCATTCAGGTATACAATGGCAAATGCAAAGGTTTAGTGGCATTAGGTATTTATGCCACTGAATTGCTTTTGGACCCTAGGGTACATATTTTTTATGGGTCAATTGAGGTATAATCTATTAACTCATTTGCTCCCAAAAACATGTAAATATGCTCTATTTTTAATTGCTTTAGTGTCCCAAAAACATATTTTTAGGTCTTTTGCGGTTTGTTTTTTATTTATTATTATTTTTTATTTTTTTACAAGAGGCATCTATAGGTTCCGATCCATCTAAAATATAATGCACAAAGCTCAAAACCCATTTTAAAGCAATAAAACTGGCCACTGGAGGTCAGTAGCGCATTTGGTAAGAACTTATCTCGGGCCAAGAAAGGAAGTGAAGAAAAATAGGAAACGGAAGTTGGAGGGATCTTGTGAGAATTTGAGAAAAAAGTGGACAACGATCAGGGGAAAAAAAGGCAAACGACACTGGAGGAGTGTTTTGAAAAGAAAACTAAACCATCGTCAAAGAAGGATTAAAAAAAATCTATCTTGATGAGACAGACGGTGATGTCTTCCACACGCGTTCTGCAGAGCTCACGTTGCATTACTCCTTAGCCCGAGGTTGAAACCAACGATGAAGATGATGGTGAAAAAAGTGAGACCGATCTTGATTCGGATTCATCAGATTAGCTACGGGAGCAGCCAAGAGCCTTTCCCGTTGTTATGTGCACAAATAGTTCAACAGTTCAATAGTTTAGTTATGTGTAAATAAATTGTTACTTTGCGATCAAAAGCTCTATTTGTCTTGTTGTTTATCTTATTTTGTAAAAGGAAAACATTATTCAGAGGTTTGGGATGTAACTTAAGCAAAAAATAGCTGTGTACAAGTCAAAGTTATGTTTGAAATGTATGCTTTCACAAAAAGCTCAAATTCTCCGTTTTTTTTTCATCAGAAATTGGAAAATTGCTCAACCTAAGCTATTTTCTAATGCTGATTTCTAAGGAACGGAAAAAGATATGAACTAACTTTTTTTCTGCTGAGAGAAGAGAGAAATCTTTCTTTTGGTGGGTTCCATGTTAATATAGCAATAGAACAGAATTTTCTGTGGGTCTTGCAAAATCAGTCAAAATCTAGAAAAACAGCCGGGAGACAAGGGCCTTGCTCCGGTGAAAATGGCTGGGAGTGAATGAGTTAATGTATACAGTACATGAGCATAAGGCTTATGGTTTAAAATCACGCAGCTCTATCAGAGTTATACTCAAATTATTATATTTTTGTTTACCGAGTGGTCAACCAGATACTCATTTCAAATTATGTCAACTTTCAGGAACAGCTTATACTCAATGGCCTGTACCCCCCCCCCCCCCAAAAAAAAAATCATAATGTGGTTGTATTATTCTTAAACCCAAAAGATACCACAACGTGTCATGGTCAGGGATGCACTTAAATTTGGTGGCTGCAAATTTTGGAATTAAACATGGCTAAAAGAATGTAACCAGATATGGCACTATATAACCAGATATGGCACTATAACTCCAGTAGTTGAGCAAAGTGCCTTTCAAAGACTAACATGAGGACAAGTTCATTAAAAAAAAAAAAAAAATCTCACTTGTTGGTGAGTGCCTTGATGGCTTCCTGCATCTGGAGGTATTCGGCAGCCTTCCAGATGTCGAAGGCTTCTTCCTTTCCTGCAACAGCTAACGTGGCTGTGTATGTGAACTCCATCAGTTGGCGGAATGCCATGTTACTTACTCCTGTTAGTGAAGGACAAAATAGCAGGAGTGGTAAAGGCTTGGTAATATAACATTTTGTCAGGATTTGATTTTCATCGTTCCTTTCAATATCATCACTTGGTTTCCTAAACTGGCCTGCTTAACAGAGACATGAGGGAAGTTTGCAATTAGTAAAACGCACTTTCACACTGCACTTACCAACAAGCAGTGACAGTGACTAACCTATTCATTGTGTGACTTGAGAACATAATAAATTTTGTGTCAGGGTAGGTGTTTGCCATGATGTTATTCCCCTTTTGTTGGAAAATTTAACTCAAAAGCACCACGACAACACTAAAAGGTGCAGACAAAGGCACAGGTGCTGGTACTAACAGCAACAGACCATCCAGTGGGAAAATTTTACTGATACTTCCTGGGAGGCCACTATTCAAGAATTTCCAAACACAGGCGATCATGCACCAGAGAGCTGACACATCACAAACACTGAGAAATGTGCAGTGTGAAAAGTAGTGATGGCCAAATGAAGCCTCATGAAGCAATGAAGCTTTGCAGCCAATTGGTTTGCTCATGTAGCAAAGATTCATGGTGCTTCATTTACTCTATGGCGCCATTAAGTGGTCTAGAAGCCCAAGAGGTCAACATTGTTAGTTCAATGGTTATTGCGTAAGAAAAAGATATGAATGTGCTTGTGTTGGTAATTTAGTATGTGAACAAAATACAACAAGTGCTAAGGATAATTTGTTATTCGTTTTTATTTAGAAATAATAGCTTTCCCACAATGGCTGGCTTTAAGCGGTTTCTTTTTTTGGACAATATTTCACCAGCTTTAGAAAATATTCTTTCACAAGGCACAGATGAAGCTGGGGTGCAGAGAAATGTGAGTGCCAGTTTATATAAATTTGGGTAGGTATTCTTTTGTGCCTCCCAGCACACTAATGGATTGTTCATTCTGTTGATTTTTGGTTCAGATAGGTACACACTAGAGCTGGGAATCTCTGGGCACCTAACGATTCGATTACGATTCAGAGGCTCCGATTCGATTATAAAACGATTATTGATGCACCCCCCTCCTTTTTTTTTTTCTTTTTTTTTTATGTTTTGTACATTAGTTCCAAAATTGTTCAAAAATACTCTCAGGCTAAACCACACTACTATTTCAGTATCAAGTTAACATATAGCAGTAAACAAATATACAAAAATAACATTAAATAAAAAACTCCAGTCCCCATTCTGTATCAGCAGCTTCAAACTACATTCAATTAATTTAATGTTGTGAATCAACCGTTAAATTTGTTAAAATTGCTCCCGTTATTCCATAATTTCCCTTTTGTCTACTTTCGACATGTGAAAGTTTTAAAACTATTTTAAAGATAGATTCAAGTCAATATTTTACCGATTTAGGAGTATTTTAGATAAAAAGTTAATTAGGTTTGCTTGGAAGGTTCGCTACAACAGCCTTGCAGGGAAGTGTACTGCTTTAAGATGGCGGCCGTTTGTAACGCCCGCATCTAGCTTTTTGTAGATGTGCTGCTAACACTACCAAATCTGTAATGCATCTAGTCCTATATAAATGATATCCACCGTAACCGTACTTGTAGCAGCTTTTCGGCAGCAGTCAGGTATGTTGTGTTTTTTTATCTCGTTGCATGAGTTGAGCTAGAGCTGTAAGTTGAGCATTGGCATTACCCGAGGGGCCGGGTAATGGGAAGCATGATGTTTAGCTACTCTCGCTCCGTTCCGTCCCGAAGACCGCGCAGCACGCTGAGTGTTGTGTACTTCCGGTTTACTTCGCATATTTCAATAATCGGAATTTGGATGTTTGTGAATCGTTCTCGAATCTTCCACGGCCGAATCGCGAATAATCTAAGAATCGGAAATTTTGCACACCTCTAGTACACACACACTCACATTTATATTAAAGTAGTTTTTCTCCCTTACCTTATTGAAAGCAATCAAATCAAAATGTTCCCATACAGGGGAGGATCGCTTTTTTCGCACAGATCCCATCACAAGCAAAGGACAAGGCTTGAAAAAAGATTGCACTGGTTGCGCACAGATGTAACAAGTACAGGAGCCCGAAAACCACAAAATGTGAGATAACAGGCGATCGCCATTGCGTTTTGCAACCAATTTATACCGTAGTCTGTACTGTTTTTGCAATGCGCACCAAACGTCGGATCACTCCTGAAGCGTCCACAAGATTCCAACGTCATCATTTCCGGGTTTTGCCAAAATGACGCGTGCCTCGTTACAAGCTTCGTGGAAACTCCCCTCCCATTACTCGACACAAGCTTCGGAACCTCGGCCCATTTCGTCCCATCACTAGTGAAAAGGCCTTTAGATTTGCAATAAGCAAATAACAGTACCTTCAATTTCCACCAGGGGTTCTTGAGTAAAATCTTGGAAGAACTTGTGAAAAAACTGACTGCATGCTGCCAACACTGCCTTGTGTGCTCGGAATTGGTGCCCTAAAAGAACAAACATGCCTGTTTAGGACATTGCAGAGGCACAACACAAAGGCTTGATTTGCAGTGTGGTTCAAGAGACACTTCCATTTTTTTCTCAATCTAGATCGGTTTCATGGTAGCATACACTGGAAAAAAAAACCTACATGGACTAGGATATTCTATTCAGTTTCTTGAGTCATCCAATACACAATGGATATCTGCCGGTTGTGAGTGCAGCGAAACACATTGAATATAGTCCAACAATGTAAGTTTTATGCAACTGAAATACAAGGAGCAGTACAGTTAAAAACAGAACATCAATATAAGAAATCAGATTTGGCCACGTGGCCTGCTGCCATTAGATATTAGGCACTTTTAATCAACTTACCATCTACAATCAAAGTGATGTCTGTGAACTGGTCCAATTGTCGCTGTTCATTCAGTTTGTCCATCATGACTTTGTAATGAGCAGGAAACTCGTCTTCAGCCGCCATTATTCACTGGATTCTTTACTAAGAAGAAAAAGAGCACTTTCATGTCATGGTAAGACAGATTTGATTCTCAGTGGATACATCACACTGTGCAGCACAGTGCAAAAGTTTTGGAAATCAATAGTCTAGCTATCTAAAAGAACATAGTTAAGATTTACAGAACATCATTTGTTTTGATAAAGAAAAAAATCAGTGCAAATTGTAGTCATGCATAGATGGCACATATGATCGACGTCGCCACAAAAGATGCTCATTGTATACAGTCATATCTTGGGAAGCAGAAGATAAGCAAGTATCCCGATTGTAAACACTGTGGTGAGCATGTCCAGGCCCTACGTAAGCCATGTCATCATGTCATGAAGCCCGTGTCAATGTTGTTATTTTTTCTCATTACTACATTAATTTTATTATGAAAGACTTTAATCAACAACACTTTCTCAGCAGGTTACTTGAATTTGGCTTCAAATAAATGTACAGACCGGATTGTTAAATTTATCATTTCCCTGAGCAAAGGCTCCCTCACCCAAAAAAATCAGCATGTTTTTCGAGTTATTCTGTAACAGAGCTGTGTTGAATGCGATGCGGCCTATTTTATGATTTTTAAATGTTGCTTTCTTACGTGCACAAATACATGTCAGTCTCTTCTGTAGCAGTGTTTTGATTTCATGAACACAACACCTACAATATTTTGGAAAAATACAGTACATGAAAAAACGTAAACTCTGAGGGGGACAAAAAGCTTTGAGATTTAACATTGTATATATACTTAATTTTTTTTAGAGGATACGTCGGTCAAAACATCGCTTTTAAAATGCCGACCCTGTTTAGGCCTAGTCCGAGCCTGGGTCACCAAATTGGAAAGTTACTGCTTTAATAAATAAATATTAACAACAGACGAAATATAGAATAAAATAAAACTTCACGAAAATGCGATGTGATATACTCATAGCATTCCAAAAGAGAAATGTTGTTACATATCCAATATTACCATGTTAGCATTACTCCTGGTTGACTTCAATGTTAGCCCGCCTTGATGCAAAACACGAACCTAGATTCAACTGAATCACTGACATAAAAAAAGACAAGAAATCACCAAAAATAAACGTACCTCTGCCAAATAAGTAAATAAACTCATCCCATTGAATACAGATGGTCAAAATAGCCACAGGACACCACCAGAGTTTTGCAAACATTGACGGGCCCCTTAGCAAGCTCGCCATTTCGCGTTTGACAATCAACATTACGTCATCAAACCGCGCATTAAAATACACTTTTTCCCGGGCACATTTTCCAATTCTGAGAGCCGTCGGTCATAGCAGGCAACAAAAGCGTGGCTGGGCATACCTTGGGGTCCTTAATGGCGGTTTGAAGAGTTTTTTAGGGTGATATTTCCTTCGGGTCATGTAGCGCTGGCTGTGCTTGTCTGGCTTTTCCAAAAAGGGCGGTCGGTGGACGCAAAGGCCTCAGTATCCCATAAGCCTTTGCGATGTTAAGGACGCGTCGTTGCTTGGTGACAGGCGACCGACAAATGAGATGCTTCTAGCCTTCTTCTTCTTTTGATAATGGCAGATTCCATGCAACTAAATAATATTCTTGTTGTTGTTCACAAAACAATGGTTTTACGAGCCTTTCATTTACTTGAGACGATTTGTTTTCCTGCTTTTCCCCCATCTTAAAAAAAAATAAAATAAATGACATTAGCTATTGTCATTGGTATTTAAAAATGTATTCATTTTCAAACACTGGGTGTTTGCACGTGGAGCAATAGGGAATGGGACGTACTACGTCATTGTTTGGACGCGCCTCCATGCTGGCAATATGATTTACTTCCGGTTCGGCAGACTCAATGCGGATTGTAACGTGTGGTCGTGCTAAGCTAACTCTTTCGGTGTTTTAGAAAGAAAATATGGGTGCTTATTGTTGCGTTACCGGGTGCAACAGCGTCTCCTACGACAAAAAAAAAGGGGCTAGGAAAAATGGACTCACTTTTCACCGTTTTCCTGCATGGAGGACCAAATATCAGATCACGAAGGTACGACAGATGGCTGGATTGCAGCGGTTCGTCGGAAAAGCATTTCTTATGATCATATTTCTGCTGGAATGAGAGTGTGTTCCTGTCATCTCTACTCTGTAAGTTGAACGATTTATCCACTTTTGGTTTCAATACGTTTTTTTGTTTTTCTACACCGTTGTGTAAATCTGCCTCGGTAGCAATGCTCGCCTACTACGACTCACCTACCTGTTGTGTTCCTAGGTAAACCTGCTGACAGCACATCCCGATTGGTCACCATCTCTCTTCTTGGATCATTTGACAAAGAAAATTTGTTCAATGGAGTGGTTCCATTTGTCCTGTGTCGGACTCAAACAAGCCCCTGCAGCAGACGCCATCTGGGTCTGCCCTTCTTGTCGATGAACTGCGGGCTTTTAACTTGTGAAAATGCAAGAACTTTAATGCACATATTTATTCTGACTGGCTATTTAACTATGGCCAGTGACGTGTTTTTTTTAACCACTTTGACAAAGACACGTTTCATTGTAATGTTGAATTTATATATTCTATTATTATTTTTAATTTATAATATTCTTATTTGCTCTAATGTAGACTTTAGACTGTCAATTCAAATAGCGTTGGAAAAGTTGCAATACCTAAAATAGAAATGCAAGAACTGTAAAGTACATATTTATACACCTTTATTTACCTAAGGCCACTGGATGTTTTTTAACTGCTTTGAAAAATACAGGTTTTGTTGTGATCTTGTATTTATATAGTATATAGCTTTTTATAATGTATTATATTATGTATTATAATATTTGCTGCCCCCTGCCAGAGTGTGGGCCATTTTGTACTAAAATGGTTTTAAACTGTCAGTTCAAATACTGTGTTAGAGACTAGTACTTGCAATACTTAAAATGGAAATGCAAGAACTTTAAAGCACATATTTATCCTGTCTGGCAATTTACCCAAGGCCAGTAAATAGTGTTTTAAACTACTTTGACAAAGACACGTTTATTGTGATCTTGTATTTGTGTATTACTTATAATTTATTATATAATATTTGCTGCCACCGTCAGAGGGTGGGCCTTGTTTGCACTAATTTAAAGATATTAAACTGTCAATTCAAATATCGTATTGGAGAAATTGCATTACTTGAAATAAATCTATTGCAATTTATCAGTCCCAGTTTTTGTCTACAACACTGTCCAAAAATTGTCAATGCATACTCCAAATAGAATAACAAAATTAAGTCACCTGACTTTGTAATTATTACACCTGTTTATTATGAAGACCTGAAGTAAACAACAAGCAGTTACAGTTTGTCAAGAAGTTGTTCAAGTCATGTTTTGGTATTCATATTTTATTGACTTTTCACAACAACACTTGGGCTCGTGTTTGTAAGAGCAGAGCAAACTGAAGTTTCAGCGTGCACTCTTCGCCTTTCCAACCTCTCATAACGCTCCGATGTGGTGCGCTTGACCTCAGAATAACCCAAGAAGAGATATGGTGACCAATCGGGATGTGTTGTCAGCATTTCATATGCAGGTTTTCCTAGGAACATAACAGGTAGGTGAGGAGGAGGAGTAGGTTAGCATTGCTACCGAGGCAGATTTACACAATGGTAAAAAAAAAAACAAAAAAAAAACATATTGAAACCAAAACGGATAAATCGTTCAACTTACAAGAGTAGAGATGACGGGAACACACTCTCATTCCAGCAGAAATATGATCATAAGAAATGCTTTTCCGACGAACCGCTGCAATCCAGCCATCTGTCGTACCTTCGTGATCTGATATTTGGTCCTCCATGCAGGAAAACGGTGAAAAGTGAGTCCATTTTTCCTAACCCCTTTTTTTGTCGTAGGAGACGCTGTTGCACCCGGTAACGCAACAATAAGCACCCATATTTTCTTTCTAAAACACCGAAAGAGTTAGCTTAGCACGACGACACGTTACAATCCGCATTGAGTCTGCCGAACCGGAAGTGAATCATATTGCCAGCATGGGGGCGCGTCCAAACAATGACGTAGTACGTCCCATTCCCTATTTGGCAATGACCCCAAAACCGAAATTTGTATATGATTTAAATAATCAGTACTGTTTTACTACAGCAAAGGGTCTCCATCCACCTCCAAAAATCCATTGATCCATGAGGAATAAAATTAGGAGTTTGCATGTTCTCATCCTGTAGCTTCCCTCCCACATTCCGGATAAGTTTATACTAATAGTTAGGCAACTATCAATTGAATTTATCAAAATGAGAAAAAAAACAATTAATTACTTCATCATAGAATGATTTTCATTCAAATGCCTGAAAAATTTCAGCAACAATATACTCAAAAACGTCCAAATTGTTTTATCCTTTTATTGATCTTAATGAAATATAACTGATTGTGTTAACATGTAAGTAAACATATTAAATGGATGGACGGCCCTGAAATTAAACCCAGTGAAAATTGAATCATGGCAGACTTTCTGTAGAAGCCATATTCACTGTGACAATTCAGTGCATCAATGTGTTTATTTTGAAACTGTGTTATTGTTTTTGCCACCAGGGGGCACCACCAATGTCATTAGGTATTTTACTATAAAGGTGCGCCTAGAGCTCCACTGTTAATTAGTGCACCTGGTGGACACACGGTTTTTACCATAGGACCATAGCACGCCGTAGCATGAGCTGCATTGGAAAGTGGACTGTTTGCTGAATGACTGGAATAAATCACCAAACTAAAACCATCCATGTGGGCAGTTCATTGCCGGTATAGCCTATGCGTACATTCAGGTTCCGAAGGTGTACTCAGTATTGGCTTGATTTTGAGTTTGCTAAAATGCCAATACACTTTCTAAGATTGTTTCCAAAGAATTGTATTGCATTGTACATCCCTACCACTTTTGTATATATAACGAAATGTATATGTCAATTGTATATGTCGTAAATGTAGATGTATATGTCGTAGAAGGACCGAACAGCCCTTACCAGGAGGCTTGGTACCCCGTACTCCCGGAGCACGCCCCACAAGAATCCCCGAGGCACACAGTCGAACGCCTTCCCCAAATCCACAAAACACATTTAGATCGGTTGGGCGAACTCCCATGCACCCTCGAGGACCTTGCCGAGGGTGTGGAGGTGGTCGACAGTTCCAACGGCCAGGACGAAAACCACACTGCTCCTCCTGAATCCGAGATTCAACTTCCCGACGGACCCTCCGGGGAGCCTGAGGAGGGTGACCACCACCCCAGTCTGCCAATCCAGAGGCACTGTCTATGACGAAGGTGTCAAACCAGTTCCACAAAGGGCCAAGTAGGTGCTGGATTTTGTTCCAACCGATTCCGCGCAAACAGTTTAACCAATGAATTTTCTGTTAAACTTTGTCAGGTGCTGCTTGTTTCAACTGATTACCCATGTAAGTGATCGGATTGGTCAAAAGGTGTCCTCTTCATTGGTTGGAAAGAAAACCTGCACCCACTTGGCCCTTTACGGAGTCTGTTTGACACCAGTGGTCTATGATGTTCACGGAATGTTGTAGAGGCGTGTCAGCCACGAAGGCCCCGCAACATCCAGACCCTTTAGGAACTCTGGGCGGATCTCATCGAACCCTGGGCCCTTGCCACCGAGGAGCTTTTTCAACCACCTCAGTGACTTCAGATAGGAGAGCCCACCTCGGAGTCCCCAGACTCTGCTTCCTCAAAGGAAGGCATGTCAGTGGAATTGAGGAGGTCTTTGAAGTATTCTCCCCACCAACTCATGATGTCCAGAGTCGAGATTAGCAGTACCCCATCTCCTCTATACACATTGTTAATGGTGCTTTCTTCACCTCAAATGCCAAATGGTGGACCAGAATTTACTCGATGGCGTCTGGAATTTGTTTTCCATTGCCTCGCAAATCTCCTCCCATGTCCATGTTTTTGCCTCGGCAACCGCCGAAGCTGCAGTCCACTTGGCCAGCCGGTATACCTGTCAGCTGCCTCCGGAGTCCAATGGGCCAAAAATGTCCGGTACGCCTTCAAAAGTCTGAATTCTACAGTGCCATGCAAAAGTATTCGGCCCCCTTGAATCTTGCAACCTTTCGCCACATTTCAGGCTTCAAACATAAAGATATGAAATTTAATTTTTTTTGTCAAGAATCAACAACAAGTGGGACACAGTCGTGAAGTGGAACAACATTTATTGGATAAATTTAAACTTTTTTAACAAATAAAAAACTGAAACGTGGGGCGTGCAATATTATTCGGCCCCTTTACTTTCAGTGCAGCAAACTCACTCCAGAAGTTCAGTGAGGATCTCTGAATGATCCAATGTTGTCCTAAATGACCGATGATGATAAATAGAATCCACCTGTGTGTATTCTAGTCTCCGTATAAATGCACCTGCTCTGTGATAGTCTCATGGTTCTGTTTAAAGTGCAGAGAGCATTATGAAAACCAAGGAACACACCAGGCAGGTCCGAGATACTGTTGTGGAGAAGTTTAAAGCTGGATTTGGATGCAAAAAGATTTCCCAAGCTTTAAACATCTCAAGGAGCACTGTGCAAGCCATTATATTGAAATGGAAGGAGCATCAGACCACTGCAAATCTACCAAGACCCGGCCGTCCTTCCAAACTTTCTTCTCAAACAAGGAGAAAACTGATCAGAGATGCAGCCAAGAGGCCCATGATCACTCTGGATGAACTGCAGAGATCTACAGCTGAGGTGGGAGAGTCTGTCCATAGGACAACAATCAGTCGTACACTGCACAAATCTGGCCTTTATGGAAGAGTGGCAAGAAGAAAGCCATTTCTCAAAGATATCCATAAAAATTCTCGTTTAAAGTTTGCCACAAGCCACCTGTGAGACACACCAAACATGTGGAAGAAGGTGCTCTGGTCAGATGAAACCAAAATTTAACTTTTTGGCCACAATGCAAAACGATATGTTTGGCGTAAAAGCAACACAGCTCATCACCCTGAACACACCATCCCCACTGTCAAACATGGTGGTGGCAGCATCATGGTTTGGGCCTGCTTTTCTTCAGCAGGGACAGGGAAGATGGTTAAAATTGACGGGAAGATGGATGCAGCCAAATACAGGAACATTCTGGAAGAAAACCTGTTGGTATCTGCACAAGACCTGAGACTGGGACGGAGATTTATCTTCCAACAGGACAATGATCCAAAACATAAAGCCAAATCTACAATGGAATGGTTCAAAAATAAACGTATCCAGGTGTTAGAATGGCCAAGTCAAAGTCCAGACCTGAATCCAATCGAGAATCTGTGGAAAGAGCTGAAGACTGCTGTTCACAAACACTCTCCATCCAACCTCACTGAGCTCGAGCTGTTTTGCAAGGAAGAATGGGCAAGAATGTCAGTCTCTCGATGTGCAAAACTGATAGAAACATACCCCAAGCGACTTGCAGCTGTAATTGGAGCAAAAGGTGGCGCTACAAAGTATTAACGCAAGGGGGCCGAATAATATTGCACGCCCCACTTTTCAGTTTTTTATTTGTTAAAAAAGTTTAAATTATCCAATAAATTTTGTTCCACTTCACGATTGTGTCCCACTTGTTGTTGATTCTTGACAAAAAAATACAATTTTATATCTTTATGTTTGAAGCCTGAAATGTGGCGAAAGGTTAGAAGGTTCAAGGGGGCCGAATACTTTTGCAAGGCACTGTATTTTTTGTTAGTCACATTGGTCATTGTCCTATGGATGCTCACCGAGCAGAAAAGTCTCACAAGATTGGCTGATGTCACACATAGTAGTATCACACAAAACAATAGTTTGAACTCTTAAATTTGTCTTTTTTTTTCAGAAATCGGTCGTCTAAACTTAAATTGGACCATTTCTAGGGCGGCTGGAGTACTGTGTGGTAGCTCCTGTCGGTGATAGTAACATTTTGAATCTCAGAATGTGATGATGAATTAAAAAAGCCTAACCACTGTCTTGACTGACCCTGGAAAAGGAAACCTGAACCTCACATATACTCAACTTTTGTGATGTTCTCCCATCAAATCAAAGCCCGTTTCCTCTGTTGACAGAATCTGAATTCTCTTTATTGCATATTTTAAGGTGAAGCAACGAAAAAGGAACTGGTAAAAATGGCCACACGTATGCTTAATGATCACGTAGGTTGATGTGCCCTGCATGGCGCCTGTATTTGTCAATGAGTTATTGACTTTTGGGAATCATCTATTTTGGCAGGGCACCCTGAATTACATGTATTGCTTTTCTGGATCTTTTCTACTCATTGGGCCTACATTATCTGCTTTATGACCCAAATAAATTAAATATCAATATAAAAATTATGCAACATTGTTTTATTGTTACTGTCCCAGTTCATCTTATCAGTTACAGAGGTCCACCTGTGTGATGTTATGCAAGACTTTTAAATATATATATATCACCAGGCCTTAGCTCTGAAAATGTACGGCTGCTTACTTCAATAGACATTGATTTTCTATAGGATCTGTCCTTATTACAGTCATTCCCATGCCAGCTAACTAGGGGCAAAAGGCTTTCGAAATGTGTAACAATTTGGAGAATAATCAGACTCAACATGGAAAGGCCTCGGCCACAGATTTGAGCTCAGAACTGTTCGGTATTCATATAATAAAGAACAAATAAATAAACATTATGGACACATTGAGCCTGTAATGAATGCATTCTGTTGGAGTTATTTCATATATATAGAACGGCTAATAAATTACAATACCATTAAAATGAATTGTAACCAGTCATCCACTATTGTCAGAAAACTCCTGAAAGTGTCTAAAAAAAATGTGTATACCTGGCAAACATGCAGTTTAACCTACTGATGTGTTCCTTTAATTTGGTCTTGTTTTTTCCTGGTAAAAAACGCCTGGTGCAGAACACTGCTTTGATTTCTGTCTGTGGTTGCCCCCTCCCCATTTGCCCCACTCCCATGACTTCTTTATCATTGTCTGCTTCAATGTGCAAATACCATGTCAGCCCAGACTTTGAGCCTCTTTACTACATTTAACAAAAACTCGCTGGTTGAAGCTGAACAAGTTGTTAGATATAACATTTTATGCAAACGAGCTACAGTACTTAACCAAAACCTAAATTTAACGCCTATCTTCAATACTCCATTGCTTTTAATATCAAACTTTCTCTATAAAATACTAAGTTATGCTAGTTACTCCAGAAGCATAAAATAGACTGCCTGTCTTTATATGGACTTTGCACAAATATGCTGGCCACTGACCAGAGATCCACCCTCTGTCCTTTTCCAGCTCCACTCTCTCCAAAAGTGTTGCACAACTTGTTTTTAATCCCTTTTAACCTGTAAAGGAAAAAATTACTGAATTAACGTCTTTGCAATGCAAGGTCATGCACCCACAGTTTGTCCTTTTTAAATCATTTGTTAGCCTGTTAAAGATCACTCTATGGATCACTCAACATTTCTTATCTAAACAAGCATTTGACATAAAAGGCTTTGACTTTATAGGGTCAAAAAGTGCTCCATCAGCCAAAAAAAAAAGAGAGCTCATATTGACCTTTGTTCTGCTTTCGTCCAGAAAAAAAACAGGCAGATTATAAAAGGAGGGCAGCATCTGCGGGACACTTGTTTTTGTAGAAGGGGTTGCTGCAACTCAGCTACGTGCAGAGGAAACCTTTCGACAAACAGGTATTAGGACACATTTTAAATGACATTTATGAGCATTCATAGTTTCGCTTATGGGTATGTTTCCCATACACTAATTTAAAATACATTTTTGGACTGATTAAATGCAAATGGTTTCTTCATGATTGTGCATTTGTGTTTATTATTTGCATAAATACAAATATACATTGAATGCTTGCTGAAATTTTCCATTTACTTCAGAGGGAGAGCAGCATAGTGAACTAGTGGTTAGCAGTCTTGCCTCACAATTGTGAGGTTCAATGTATAAATGTTTGCATGTTCTTCCTGTGCTTGCATGTTTTCCCTCTCTGCAGACCAATTTCCTCCTACATTTCAGAACAACTGAAAACAGGTAGGACAGAGCTGTGATTTGAACCCCAAACCATAGACTTTTTATATATTATGAAGTCTATGCCCAAACCTCAGATATTGGAGGCAAGATTGCTAACCATAAATCTATGCTTTTTACAAAATTCATTTTTTAAACTCACTATTTCTCCAATGCAGGGCTCAAGATGGCACCTAAATGGTGACATGTAGCCTCTAAAATGTTATCCATTGCAAGTAAATATTTTATCTACTGGCACATGTGCAGCTAACAAAATTGCTCAGTTTTTTGGGAGAATTGAAAAGTATTTGTTGCCGACAAACTTCTGCTGAAAACTTAAATCCAGTTCTACAGTAAGTAATAATGCACAAATGAGCTTTTAAAGTATTTATTTATAATATAGTGAAATTGTTAATAGTATTTTGAGGCTGAAACACAGAGTACACAAAGGACTGGTCGCAGCCAATCAAGGACACATTAAGACACACAACCATTCACAGTCAAATGCACACCTTCAGAAAGTTTTATTTTTTGCCTGTGAGCCAATTATGAAATATGTTTGGAATGCGGGTAGCCAGAGTACCTGGAAAAAATTCCATGATTTGAGCTAACAACCACAAAACTATGAGACAGAATAGTATTCTCATCTCCAAACGTGTTGCTTTCAGCAGGTAGGGGAGGTGAGAAGGTGCAGGAAGCATGTGGGCAAGCCTCAGGCTGCTCCTCGCTCTCTGCCTGCTCCAGGGGGGCAGAGCAGAGAGCGAGGGGAGCGGAGGCCCGCGCTGTCAGCCGCCACCTGACTGGAGGATCGGTTTGGAGGAGCCCATGAGGGCAGCAATGGGCCGGGTGACGGTAGTGGCCCTTTTACAGGCCAGCTGACTGTTCTGCTTGGTGCAGGCATCCAGGTAAATATTTGTAGTTGGACTGAGACAACAAATGTGTTTTAAACTGTCTAATTAATTAGGGCATAAACTTACTCCCCAAAAGGTATTCACTTTTAAAAGCCAACCAAAATTTTCTTGCGTGAATATTTATTTGCAAATTTGAACAAAATTTCGTCCGGTGTGACAACATCATATCTAGTAAGCTAAGGCGGTGATTTCCAAACTCTGTGTTCAACAAATTGACCTGTTGCGCCTTGGAAATATGCTTATTTTTACTTGATTATTATTCATTTACAATTTGTGACATGCAAATCAATTGAATAAATAAAAATAGATGGCTGAAAATACAACTGACCTTTGTATCCAACTGTTGACTTGATAAAACAGAATAATTGCTTTACATTTAGCTAAACAATCCAAAAGCATTTGTGAGTAAATGTATACATTTCACTATAACAGTGCTGGCCAAAAGTATTGCAATTACAAATGCTTTGGTAGTAATATCTTCATTGATTTTGCTTGCAATGAAAAAACACAAAAGAAAATGGAGGAAAAAATTAAATCATTATCATTTTACACACGATAGAATTGCAGGGGTGCTAATACTTTTGGCCAGCACTGTACATCCAGAAAAACTGGTGGGATGCTGTGAGTCTTCTCTAATGTTCATGACACTATGCTTATGTCTTGAATCAATACTGTTTTGGAAACACTTAGCAAAAGAAACAACTGTTTTGCTTTTTTTCCCCGGACTTTTGTATGATGGTAAACGGGATTCCATTTGTATAGCGCTATAGTATTTTCAATAATTAGAATAGAATAGAATAGAATAGAATAGAATAGATTTCTATTCTATTCTATTCTATTCTATTCTATTCTACTCTATTCTATTCTATTCTACTCAAAGCACTGTGACAATATTTACTGTAATTTTCACCCACTGATGACGCAGCATCAGGAGCAACGTGGTGTTCAGTATCTTGCTCAAGGACATTTTGACATGTTCACCAGGGTGAGGGAACAGAACCTTCAGCCTCTGGGTTGGAGAGGGAATGCCCCACCAAACAAGCAATGCCGCCCCTCGTGTGCTCAAGAAGTGTACCAATAATGGCAAAAAGATGTAATTCAGCCACAGAAGTTTACCAATGATTCCAAATATATGTGATAACCACAAATCCTTAAAAAAATGCAGCACAGAGTAAATGGCCTGCATGGGTGCAAAGTGAAATTTAACAACTGACTCCACAATACAAACATTCAATTATAAACTATATAGATATTATTTTATACTACTGTATATATATTTATAATTTTTACTATCCCCCTCTAGAATGGATAGCCTGCGCCTGCAGATGGAGAGTCTGGGCTTGAAGGAGGTGACGTACATGGTCATCAACCATCAGGGGACGCAAGCACAACAGCTTCATCCCATGCTAGAGACCAGAGTGTCAAAGAACATTGCACTCTATAAACAGGAAGAGCACCAGCCGGACGTGTGGCAGCTTCTGAACGGAGTCAAGGATGACTTTTTCATCTATGACAGGTTTGAACGACTGGAGATCATCTGCATACTTCAAGCTTTATGAAAATACTTGAGGTTACAAACTATTTTTAAAACTGAATAGTGAGAACACTCAAAACTTATGACCGCGGGTGTACTGTATCTTTTTGTAATTTACCAAGATGTATATGTGCATTTTGGGTGCATTTTATCAGGATGAAACACCACCTTGGACTTTTCTCTGGGTAATATAAAATAGTTTGGAATCATTTTAACATTTTACAACAATCATTTGCAGTTTAAATAATTATCTAATTGCCTGCTGTTGACAGCCATCCAGTTCATTTAAACTGGGAGGATTGATTGTGATTGCGCATCTTTTAATGGTTGAATATAGGAAGTTATGGTTTTTTTTTTTTTTTTTTTGGTGACTAGTAATAGCAGCTAGGCCTCGGTCCTTATAACCTGAGAATGGTTATTATCAGTGTTGTTAATAACGGTGTTAGAGTATAACGGCGTTATTTTTTTTTAGTAGTGAGTAATCTAATTAATGACTTTTCCCATCTTTGCAACGCCGCTATCCTGACTGAGGATGTGAAAGGGCACGTGACTACAATTTGGTTGCATGAAGTGCGAGTTGTCTGATTTTGTCACACATCAGCTGACTGCCTGACTGCCGAGAGAAAGCAGAGCGGCAGGGGGAAGGAGGGAAGGGGGTGGGGACGCCGTTGTAAACGCGATGATGATTGGCTAGGTGGACGGATCATGCCTTGCCTAGTACCGGCACTTCTTTTCGCTCATTGAAATTAAAGGCAAGAATGAGTCCTTTTACCCAAGTTTATGTTTTTGGGTATTGGTTTTTGTAGTTGAATTATTTTCAATATGTGATATCTTTACTTTACAGAATATTTAAGGTTAGTGTTCTGCTTATTGTGCAGTAGGCCTAACATACAGGTTGAGATTTGCACTACACAGTTTACATTTCTTTCATTTTTGATCCAAATAAATACCGAATGTTCTAAAATACTGTACATAGTCTTTTTATTCTTCAATGGGGTGATATAAACATCTTTGATGTGAACGAATGTGTAATGCAATAACATGTAGAAAATGAAAAATAACATCAGTTACTTTGCTGAGTAACTACTCCTACAATGAGGTTACTTTTTGGGTGAAATACTGTAAGTTGCAACCATAACTAATTACTTTTAACGTAAGATTAACAACACTGGTTTTATAATTGTGCTGCACCAGTAACTGTCAAATTTGTGCAAGGCCTTCACTGTATGAACAGAACTCTTCTGTGAACAGAGGAGCCCTTACATACACATAATGTATGCATAGATAAATGTGACCTTTTTTTATTCTCTTTGCCATTAGATGTGGACGCCTTACACACCAGATTTCACTGCCATATTCCATCATTGGCCAGGGCCACATCAAGAGGGCCATCAAGGAAACGTACTGCAAGCGCTTATGTGGTGCCTGCACATATGAGGTATGGTGATGATAATGCTTGCACAGGTGCGAGCCCAATGGCCTAACGCTATTTATCATTCTCATCCAAAAATAGACATATATTTCCTCATATTTTAATTTCAGATTTCATTTTAATTTTCCTTATTTCAGTTACTACAGTAACTCGTTTCATGTAAAACTTCGACAGAGTGCTGAAATCCCACCAGAGTGTCAAGTTAATACAGAAGAGAGTCCTGATGCAATTCCGGCAGCAGACGAAGAACCTGGGCATCATGCGCAACAACATCAGCATCACCACCACCATCATCAGCATGCGCACCACGGGCACGACACAAGTGCGGGTCATCATCAAGGAAACTACCCGGTGCAACACCTAAGTCAGCACAGTGTAGGGCAACATGCTCATGAGGGTCACTTGCAGGCAATGCCTCAGGAGGCACAGGGAGCACCAGTGATGCAGCAGCCGTGAGCCCCTGCGAAGTCAAGGTGAAGGCACAAGCACAGCTGACATTGGACAGCCGGTTCTGACAACCTCTCCGCTCCGGCAGCTAGCTGATGCTGACACTGACGGAGGCTGATCGGCGAGGCGAGCGAGCTAAGCCTGTGACACTGTCAAGAGGCGTTACCCGCCACGTGACAGTGACACGGGCCGGACGAGGCCAATCGTGTCAGTGAGACCTGACAGTGACGCCCGTCCCATGCTGACTGACAGCCGCCTCAGCTCGATCAGTGAGCCTGACCACCGGGGGTCGTGAGCTGAGAATGAGGCCATCTGTAAAGCTGGCCATGATGTCATTCTCGTATAGGAACACCAGCTCACGTCACATTTAGGTCGCCATATTCCCAAATGGGTATTTCCCCCCTTTTGAACTCCGCCATCTTTTATGAAACCAGGGGCAGAAACTACGCTCTAGTGGCATCTGGGTGAAGTCGGGATGACGGGGATGGGAAATTAGTCATAGAGGAATGTGACAGACCGGGTTTTCTTAAAATTATTATTATTTTTATCTAATTCTTTAACAGATCAAATAAGGACTTAGCGGTAAATGTAATATAGGCAAATGCAGTTGTCGATTTTACAAGTCTTAATTTGATCTGATTATGAATAAGATTTTTTTATTATTATTATTAATTCCATACTACAACTCTATACTGTATTGCAGTGTGGGTTAAATGATTCTGAACACAACTTTGGTACTGTTATTACATAACAATTTAGGACGTATTTCGGCAAGACCACAAAAGCAATTAATGGGTGACTGTCACAGGGAATAAAGCAGGATAGGTTAGATAATAAAAGATGGGGAAAAACCAGGCATCTATTTTGGAAACGAGCTAAGTATATGTATATAAGAGAGAACTAATCTCCTGTCAACAACTTATTTGGTAGGGTAATGTCGCAAGATGAGTTTAAAGATGACTTTTTCCACCATTCACAGCAGGGCTTCGAATCCAACCCCTTGCAAATTACATTAATTACAGTATTTGCTTCAAAATGATATGTCTTCAAAGATCATTGTAAACAATCATTTCTGAGCAATTATCTGAAAATGGTTTATTTTCTGTGAAACACCTGATTACCACAGTCCAAGAAATAAAAACAAATGCAGCATAAACCATTAATTACAAGCTGAAGCACAATAGAAATCAAATCTTTTATTTTTGGGGAATTGTTGCTTCCTTTCATTTTGCTTTGACTATTCAAACAACAAGGACGGAACTGTTTTTTTCTTCTTCTTAGTACTACTGTACATTAACATGGAAATTGCAAATATCCAAACAGAGCTAAAAGTCTCCACTGTCACAAAGAGGGGATTGGAGGTCAAATGACTTTTAAATACACGCTCTGCTAAATGATGGTTTCTGTGGGAAGGTCAAATATCACCCAGAAATCTGATGCCAACACAGAGAAATGTATTGTAAAGTGAGAGTGGGAATGATATGTGCAAGGGCAGCGGAATAAACTTTGACTGGCTCGTTTCTTTCCTCTCTTTTTGATCAAGATGGTAACATGCTGATAATGTGTGTGTGTATTGCTTTTTGTTTGTTGATACTTCAATGTACCAAATGTTGCCAGCAGATGACGACAACGATCTATTTTTTTATTTCTTCATTTCATTGCAGTTCATCAGTTTTCAACTGGTTTACATTACAAGTAACAAACAAAACAAATGCCTATCGAAAAACAAAAACGTAATAACACTGGTTAGAAGTGGATTCTCCACATAATGAATTAACGAAAATCCATTGAATGATCAATAAAAATAACATTTTGGGATAAAATGAAAATAATTTATTCATGTACCATCTTTGACAATATATCTGACAATAAACTATACTGATAAATTTGCAAAATACACATTCTTGTACTGATTCCTGCCATCACGACTTATATTTGCACAAAATATGCAAATACAGGCAGATGTTACTTTCTTAACATTTTTTTCTAGTAAGATTTTCACTGTGTTAATATTTGCATAGTATGTGCATAGTATTTCTTATATATATACACACAGTGGGGAGAACAAGTATTTGATACACAGTCAATGGGAAAACCCATTGGCATTGTATCAAATACTTGATCTCCCCACTGTATATACATTTGCTAAAGCGGGATACAAATATCAATTGAAACATTACGAGGAAAAACGTCTTCTCACTGTTCTTCTGGTATGTGGTGTACTCCAGATGGCAAACGCAGCACATTAGGTACATAAACAGTACTTACAGTATATTAACCATGTCCATCAGCTTGTCATTACTTGGCTAGACTACTTTCTAAACAGCTATTGTTCCAGTTTGCAAGACATTCAGTGGCTCACCCTAAGTCAGTGTTGAGCACTTGTACAGTGAGGCAAATAAGTATTTAGTCAACCACTAATTGTGCAAGTTCTCCAACTTGAAAATATTAGAGAGGCCTGTAATTGTCAACATGGGTAAACCACAACCATGAGAGACAGAATGCGGGGGGAAAAAAAAAACAGAATCACATTGTTTGATTTTTAAAGAATTTATTTGCAAATCATAGTGGAAAATAAGTATTTGGTCAATACCAAAAGTTCATCTCAATACTTTGTTATGTACCCTTTGTTGGCAATAACGAAGGCCAAACGTTTTCTGTAACTCTTCACAAGCTTTTCACACACTGTTGCTGGTATTTTGGCCCATTCCTCCATGCAGATCTCCTCTAGAGCAGTGATGTTTTGGGGCTGTCGTTGGGCAACACGGACTTTCAACTCCCTCCACAGATTTTCTATGGGGTTGAGATCTGGAGAGTGGCTAGGCCACTCCAGGACCTTGAAATGCTTCTTACGAAGCCACTCCTTTGTTGCCCTGGCTGTGTGTTTGGGATCATTGTCATGCTGAAAGACCCAGCCACGTCTCATCTTCAATGCCCTTGCTGATGGAAGGAGATTTTCACTCAAATTCTCTGGATACATGGCCCCATTCATTCTTTCCTTTACACAGATCAGTCGTCCTAGTCCCTTTGCAGAAAAACAGCCCCAAAGCATGATGTTTCCACCCCCATGCTTCACAGTGGGTATGGTGTTCTTCGGATGCAATTCAGTATTTGTTCTCCTCCAAACACGAGAACCTGTGTTTCTACCAAAAAGTTCTATTTTGGTTTCATCTGACCATAACACATTCTCCCAGTCCTCTTCTGGGTCATCCAAATGCTTTCTAGCAAACCACAGACGGGCCTGGATGTATACTTTCTTCAGCAGGGGGACACGTCTGGCAGTGCAGGATTTGAGTCCCTGGCGGCGCATTGTGTTACTGATAGTAGCCTTTGTTACTGTGGTCCCAGCTCTCTGTAGGTCATTCACTAGGTCCCCCCGTGTGGTTCTGGGATTTTTGCTCACCGTTGTTGTTTTCGTTTTGACGCCATGGGGTGAGATCTTACATGGAGGCCCAGATCGAGGGAGCTTATCAGTGGTCTTGTATGTCTTCCATTTTCTAATAGTTGCTCCCACAGTTGATTTCTTTACACCAAGCGTTTTACCTATTGCAGATTCAGTCTTCCCAGGCTGGTGCAGGTCTACAATTTTGTCTCTGGTGTCCTTCGACAGCTCTTTGGTCTTGGCCATAGTGGAGTTTGGAGTGTGACTGACCGAGATTTTGGACAGGTGTCTTTGGTACTGATAATGAGTTAAAACAGGTGCCATTAATACAGGTAACGAGTGGAGCCTCGTTAGACCTCGTTAGAAGAAGTTAGACCTCCTTGACAGCCAGAAATCTTGCTTGTTTGTAGGTGACCAAATACTTGTTTTCCACTCAAATGTTGAAATAAAATCTTTAAAAATCAAACAATGTGATTTTCTGTTTTTTTTTTTTCACATTCTGTCTCTCATGGTTGAGGTTTACCCATGTTGACAATTGCAGGCCTCTCTAATCTTTCAAGTAGGAGAACTTGTACAATTGGTGGTTGACTAAATACTTATTTGCCCCACTGTATATACCCTAATTTTCGGACTACAAACCGCTACTTTTCCCCCTCATTTTGAATCCTGTGACCTATAGTCCAGTGCGGCTTATTTGTTGATATATTTGGGTTAATAGGTAACACTTTTCCAGCGGCGTCATAAGACTGCCATAAGACCATCATTTATGACATGACACTGTCATTGGCATTAACGAATGGTTATGACAGATGTCATTAAGTGTCATCTGGCAAATAATATCACGAACTCAATTTATGGCCTGCTCGGATCGTTTGCATCCATTGAAAAGTGAGATAATATGCCGGATTGCACAAAATGACATCTGTCAAAAGCATTTATTCACGCTCATGGCAGTGTCATGTCATAAGTATGATGGGCTTATGACAGTCTTATGGCACCACTGTAAGCTAAAGTGTTACCAAATAACATAACTAGCAATTAATGAAACAACTGAAACAGTAACTGAAGACATAATTAGCACACAACATGAATTTTCATTGTTATTTGCATCTGTTGCACAGCAATGCATGCTAGGAGGCATGTTCGACGACAACAATGTTGACAGCAGGTGGCAGCAGAGGTTGGCTGTCTCCTCCAAGGGATCAGTGGTGCCAAATGAAGCCTTTTGAACCAAATGGCCGCAAAACTTCATGGTGGTTCATTTGGTCTTATGCCAGTCTTATGATGCCACTGTGAAATAAACTGTTCCCGTTTAATATCCTTTGGTGTAAATAAATATCCCAAAATACAATGAGGACAGCGGCTGCTTATAGTCCGGAGCGGCTTATGTTTTAGTGTCAAATTTGATGGGTTGAGACTAATAGTCAGGTGCGCCTTATAGTCCGAAAATTACGGTATGTACATGATCTGAACTCATTCTGATCATATAGGGAAAAAAATATATAAAACCTACTTCACACCACAGGAAAATCTCTCGGGACAATCTTGAAGACAACTGATAATATGGCCTTCGATCAGATGGGCAAAATACTTGAGCCCGATTATCGCTAAATATACTTTATATATATATATAATATACTTATGTACAAGTGACAATAGCACACTATATTACTAGTTTCAGTCATTTTAGTAATGACATGTTGTTTTTCGACCATCATAATACGTCACTTTTAGCTTGGCGCCATCTATCTGAATGTCCTGTCAGACTATATGTTGGAAAAGGTCAACAAGCAAGCAGAGGTGATGAGTTAGGCCGAGGTGCCCTGTCTATGTGGGCGTAATAGGGATGAAGATCCAATACCAGGGGGAGAGAGACTAATGGCTAATTACCCTCAATGTCCTGTGAGTGGCAGTCTCTGTGATTCAATCAGCCCCCATACAGAGCAGCAGTACACAGCCTCTGTCTTAATTGGCCAATAAGCTTTCTCCGAAGGTCTGTGGCCCCGCTCCTCGCCACCGCTCTGGCCTGAAAGTGAGAGTGAAACATACAAAACATCTGAACTCATTCACACAGTGTACCTCTACATGGATCACAAACAAGCCTGTATTCCAGTCTCAAACACATAATGCGATAGAGAACATTGTGTGCTTTAAACACATATGTGCTTTCACACATACACACGCACGATACACGTACATTGTGAAAGCATGAAAAACATTTTGTGACTGGTGGAATACTATGGGGTGAAAGTGGGCCGGAATGGGCCGGAAAGCCGTTCCGGTAAGAGATTCAGTGCCGGAACAGGGCGGAACGGTGCTTTGATCCGGAAAATATAACGGCAACTGTCAAAACCCGATGCTAAAAACAACCTGCCTGGCTGCCACACAGGCATCTCCAAGAGAAAAACAATCTATTAACGTCGGATTTACACAAGTGTTAACAACAAGCATAATAAAGTGCTTGTGTAGCTTCATCCGTTTCCACCGATATTTATTATTTATTTATTCCACTGACGGCACGGAGCTCTCCGCAGCTGCAGCGGTCGCGTCGATGTGCGCATGGACTAAGTTGTCCGTTCAATTGCCTGTCATACTGACATTTGATCAGCAAAGATAGTTAGCTCTGATAGGTTCAAATAAAAAATAAAAAACAAAATAAACAAGCATGTTAAATTAATGCGATAAAAAAGTAGCAATGCAACAGAAAATTGATCAGATTTTTAAGAGAAACATCTAAAGAGGCTTATTTATTTAATTTAATTTGCCTTGATGCGGAGGTTCAAAACATCTTTCATGTCAATGTGCACTTAGGACTTCTTTTTATCCATTTATATTAGGCTACTTATTTATTCCTTAAAAATTGAAAAGTCAATGTTTGCGTGATCATTACAATATATTCCATTTCGCTGTGCATAATGTAAGTTATTTGTATTTTTTTTGTGAACGTTTACTTATATCTTGAACTTTATTTTTTAAATAAGTAAATGTTTGCATTATCTTCAATTTTATTGTACATCCTATGCTCTTAAGTAGTTAAAATCAAGGTTTTATATTTTTATGTGAGGACATGAGGGAAAATAAAAATTAGGAGAGAGCTTGGGGTTACTGATGTTTTTGAGAACTGTTATTTTTCAAATCATTGGAAAATACAATTTTGAATGAAAATCGGTTTGTCATGTTTGCCTTGTGATAGTATGTGTAATGCAGTAGCCTAATGCATGTGTAAAACCAGTTTTGTGTGTGTGTGTGTTACAGGTATAACTGTGCCAAAAGCAGGTTTCTCTGCATTTCATTGGTGTTAGGAAGTGCTTTACAACAACGATATCGTTCATGATAAATAAAAGGTAGGAAAGTATTATACAATGACACTGACAAAAAAGAAAAAAAAAAAAGAACCAAAACAAAAACAACGCATCACGATAAAAGTCAAAACAGCAAATAAAACAATAAAACAGATAAAATCCAAAAACAACCCTTAAGAAATAAAACCAGGCTACCCTAGTCTGGAGGAAAGGTGAGTCTAAAAACGATTTAAAAAGGCTAAGATTTGTAATGGTGTGAATTTCAGGAGGCAAGCTACCCCACAACTTGGGGGCAGCAACCGCAAAAGATCGATCACACCACTGTTTAAGTCTCGACTAGGCAGTAGCCGGTATGATATTCTGACGGTATGATAAACTTAACCCAAATTACCGCGGTTCGACGATTTTGCAATTACAGCTCTAAAATGTGATATCTGAGATATCTGGGTTTAAAAAAAAAACTTTTTTTCATTGAACAGGATTCTTATTTTTCAAAACATATTAGCAAATTGGAATGCAAGTATAATTTTAAGTAAAAAAAAAACCAACAACAAACAACTAAATAGTCTAAATAAAATTATTTTATGCAGTCCTTTAGGTGAGCCTAAACCCACAGCCAGAGCTCAACATTATTAGCATCAGAACAAAAATGATTGAATCATTTTCCATAAAAAGCATGTGTTTATGACTCGTATCATATTTACATTATACACACACTCTTTCTCAACACCGACAGTTGCAGGAAAGTTTTACCACCGCTAGACACACGAAACACACTGGAGTTAACTATCGTAACTGGTGGGAAACATTTATGACCGTGTTTACTAACTATTAATTTTGTATAAATGCTAAAACATATTGGAGGCATTGCTTCATCGGCAGCCACCCTCCACAAACATGTTTTACGCGTCGGTTCGCCACCTCCTCTAAGCTGCGGCTGTCTGTAACTTTCTGTAGCCGAAGTATTCCCATACCAGCAATTTCGTTTTCTACGATGGGGGAAAATGTTCAGGAGTCACACCTCCTCCAGCCATCATGTAGCACAGCTGACTCACTGACACTGAGCAACAACCGGTGGGAGAGGATTGAGCCTTACAGCTGCAAGCGAGGAATTTCTCCATGCATTTTTGGGACATGAAAAATAGCGAATACCTTAGGGACGGTATGACTGATAATTTTTGCGGTTTTGAAACTTTGACGTTTTCATACTACGGTATACCTTGAAACCAGTAATCGGCACATCTAGTCTAATCTCGACCTTGGAGCTTGCAGAAAAAGCTGGCCGGTAGAACGAAGAACCCTTTCAGAGTTACGGAGTGTTAAAATTTCCGACAAATAAGAATAAATAATTATAATATAGGCAATATATAACGCTCAAACCTTATAGTATGAGTGAGCCTTTTACTGACCATTGCTTGGTATGTCCTCCACCAGTGCAGTTTGATGAAAAGAAAACTGCTCTTCAAAAATGAATCCATGTGTGCTTGTTTCAAGCTTTTTATTGCCATCCCCAGTTCAAATTTAATGTAGAATTGAAAAGAGGGAATTACATTAAAAACCAAAATAGGTAACCTTGTCTTACTAAACACTTCTCACTTAATGCTAACACATAATGTAAAACACTATAGAAAAGCTAAAATAACTAGCATTGAATAAAATGTCCATTTTAACACAAATAGTGCAAACACCTACAGACAGCATGACAATGTTCACAAACATACAGTATATGATTTATGCTTTGCGAAAAATAACGAACAATTGTGATGTGATGTCTTGGCGTTTCATCATTATCTACCAGTAGCTACTACCGATTGCATGTACACCCGCATAGGTTTTGAGGATTTTTATCATTCAGCGGATTGAGAAAGTCTCAAAACTTTTGATGAAGGGTGTACAGTGTATGTACACATACACACACACACACACACACATTATATATATATACTGTATATCATATACACGCACATATACATACAGTATACAGTGCCTTGCAAAAGTATTCGGCCCCCTTGAATCTTGCAACCTTTCGCCACATTTCAGGCTTCAAACATAAAGATATGAAATTTAATTTATTTGTCAAGAATCAACAACAAGTGGGACACAATCGTGAAGTGGAACAACATTTATTGGATAATTTAAACTTTTTTAACAAATAAAAAACTGAAAAGTGGGGCGTGCATTATTATTCGGCCCCTTTACTTTCAGTGCAGCAAACTCACTCCAGAAGTTCAGTGAGGATCTCTGAATGATCCAATGTTGTCCTAAATGACCGATGATGATAAATAGAATCCAAATGTGTGTAATCAAGTCTCCGTATAAATGCACCTGCTCTGTGATTGTCTCAGGATTCTGTTTAAAGTGCAGAGAGCATTATGAAAACCAAGGAACACATCAGGCAGGTCCGAGATACTGTTGTGGAGAAGTTTAAAGCCGGATTTGGATGCAAAAAGATTTCCCAAGCTTTAAACATCTCAAGGAGCACTGTGCAAGCCATCATATTGAAATGGAAGGAGCATCAGACCACTGCAAATCTACCAAGACCCGGCCGTCCTTCCAAACTTTCTTCTCAAACAAGGAGAAAACTGATCAGAGATGCAGCCAAGAGGCCCATGATCACTCTGGATGAACTGCAGAGATCTAAAGCTGAGGTGGGAGAGTCTGTCCATAGGACAACAATCAGTCGTACACTGCACAAATCTGGCCTTTATGGAAGAGTGGCAAGAAGAAAGCCATTTCTCAAAGATATCCATAAAAATTCTCGTTTAAAGTTTGCCACAAGCCACCTGTGAGACACACCAAACATGTGGAAGAAGGTGCTCTGGTCAGATGAAACCAAAATTGAACTTTTTGGCCACAATGCAAAACGATATGTTTGGCGTAAAAGCAACACAGCTCATCACCCTGAACACACCATCCCCACTGTCAAACATGGTGGTGGCAGCATCATGGTTTGGGCCTGCTTTTCTTCAGCAGGGACAGAGAAGATGGTTAAAATTGACTGGAAGATGGATGCAGCCAAATACAGGAACATTCTGGAAGAAAACCTGTTGGTATCTGCACAAGACCTGAGACTGGGACGGAGATTTCTCTTCCAACAGGACAATGATCCAAAACATAAAGCCAAATCTACAATGGAATGGTTAAAAAATAAACGTATCCAGGTGTTAGAATGGCCAAGTCAAAGTCCAGACCTGAATCCAATCGAGAATCTGTGGAAAGAGCTGAAGACTGCTGTTCACAAACACTCTCCATCCAACCTCACTGGGCTCGAGCTGTTTTGCAAGGAAGAATGGGCAAGAATGTCAGTCTCTCGATGTGCAAAACTGATAGAAACATACCCCAAGCGACTTGCAGCTGTAATTGGAGCAAAAGGTGGCGCTACAAAGTATTAACGCAAGGGGGCCGAATAATATTGCACGCCCCACTTTTCAGTTTTTTATTTGTTAAAAAAGTTTAAATTATCCAATAAATTTTGTTCCACTTCACGATTGTGTCCCATTTGTTGTTGATTCTTGACAAAAAATTAAAATTTTATATCTTTATGTTTGAAGCCTGAAATGTGGCGAAAGGTTGCAAGGTTCAAGGGGGCCGAATACTTTTGCAAGGCACTGTATATACACATAAATCATACTGCCCTACAGTTACCAGATTACAAAAAAAAAGTTTCAAAAAGTTTGTATTTACTTAGTACAGTTTAGATATTATACCAAAATTTGGTTGGCTTTTTGTACGTAGTGTGGCTTGAACAGATTTATTGCATTTCCATTCAATTCAATGATTTACAAAACATGGTCGGGGGGAGGGGGGGGGGGGGGATTGTAAATCAAGGTACTGCTGAACTTGAACTGCTGAGCATGAACCAGAATGGCGTCATCGGTTGGATCTGGAGGCCCAACTGCAATAATAAGCCTCTCCAACCCAGAAATATGGAAACAATAATAAGTGCAAAGCAGTAGGAACACAAGAATGTTTGCAGTGTAACGAAAGAAACAAAGAAACTTTTACACACAGAGCGTTTCCCACCAAAGCTTTTTACACAAAACTTTGCAAAAGCGCAGTTTTGAAGCATTCACATAATTGTGACAGGTAAAATTCTCCTTGAACAGGAGACGTGCGCATCAGGTGTTACATTTCACGACCCCACCTGGAATTCCCTTACACAGTTCGGCTCTGTCACAGCCAAGCAAAGGTGTTAATATGCCAGTTTTGACATCTATAGCCATACATAATTTTCTACCCAAAATATCAAAAACATATGTCTCATTGCACAATTCCATCAATATTGTAGTGTAAAAATACTTGTAAATACACTATTTATGTAGCTTAAAACTGAAGCTTATTGATAAGAAAGGTTCCATTGTCTATTAACAATAGAAAAAACTCAATATAGTCATCTTAAATACGGGGTATTTAATAATCTAATGCTGTACATAGCCTTTTTTGGGGAAAAATGCCCCCCGATAATTTCATGACAAACATTAATTTTAAAATGAAATTCGTGATGCATATTGTAAAATTATTGGGGGAAAACCCTTTACTATATATATATATATATATATATATATATATATATATATATATATATATATGTATGTTACATCTAAACCTTAATAGTATTGTCACAAGAATTTAGTTAACAATAATGTATTAATATTGAAAAAAAAAAAAAAAAAAAAGTTAACCCTTTGACAGCCTTTACTACTACTATATGGCAATAACTGTATTTTAATGCTCCTATTACATTTTTTAAGCAGAAAAAAACGCTACATTTTTTCATAGTTTATCAGGAAAATATTTCATTCGAAAACAGGCAAGAAATGTAAACCCTACTTTTCGTATGAAATCCTACTAATTTCTCATGAGAACACTATCTGACCAACATATACAAAGTGCTCAATCTTAAGTGTCGAGAACAGATGAAATATGTTTGCAATCAATATATCCGTTATGTTAAGTATTAACACAATTGTGAGCTGTCAAACACACACACATAAACACGTTACACTGACACGCTTGCACAGGTCTTCAAAGTAATACCTCTTGACTGGCTGTCACTGATTGCATTGCATATACTGTACGTATTCCAGTTTCCACACATTCACAGTCGCTGAACAGAAGCTCAAGCAAAAGGGGGTTTCTTTCTGGGAACTTCCTTCATTTTTATAGAAAATCATTCCCATGTCAGGGAAAACATACCTTTGAATTTCTGTTACTTTGACCTAATGACACACCTTCACATTCTTTCCACTCAATCTAGTTGCCATCCCTGAATTAGACATGAACATACCGCATATAAAAACATCAAAACAACATTGTAAGTTTGTCATCTACGAGCTGGAATTGATTGTGAGCGTGTGTCTGCCTGGTACATCTACAGCAGCTTTAAATGAATTGTAGCTACAGTTCTGACGGCATGGTATTCAATCCGTCTCCCTCCTTTAAGCACAGTATGTAAGATTGATGAAAGTATAATGAAATTAAGGCAAGTGGAAAAAATAATTCCTGCCATAAACGCCTATAAAATGTGCTTTCCCTTTAGTCAGCATTTATGGCAATTTTCTTTGTGCCATTGAATGACCTACAGCAGCCTCCTGCTAGGCAACAAGAAATATCATATCACTATTAATATGTTGTCCATGTTCATTTGTATAATGCAGTCATACTTGTTTTTCATGCCCTAGCCACATTTTTAAAGGAAAGCGATTTGGATGACTGGATGAAAATCCTTTATCTGCAAATCACAAATGCTTTCTGACCAGACACGTCAAATTGTCAGTTATACTGTACGTGCGATGAAGCACTTTTCATAGGATTTCAGCTAAAAATTTACAAATTCAACAAACAAAAAATTAATTTCACTCATACTTTGACCAGCTAATGCATAATGGATTATTAGAAATAGAATTTTGCAGAAAATAACAAAACATGTAGCTTCTTGCAGTGTGAGAAGAGTAATGATAGTTCTACATCTCTTGTAAGCATATACTGCAGATTTGAAAGTTGTGTCAATTATTTAATCTACTAAGAGGTATCAATAATGGTGAATGCTTCTTCCTTTGCCATCTGTGTAACAGGGCAACCGCTTCTTCTTTCTGCAAGCTTAAGACTTGGATGATTACTGTCAAACCGATTCCCACTGCTTCTAAAAACTCTCTCCCCTGTCCTTTGCAAGAAAACAGAACTAGAAGCACATAAGTTACAATTTGAAGTCGCAGATACAAGATAGCGTATGTTCGAGTCCCATCCCGGATCGGTCGTTTGGAGTCATCTGACATCTAAATGTGTTACGTTTAAGGCAAAAGCACCCCCTGCAGGTCAGGGGTAACGTACCCAGTGGGTAATGCGTGGACAGATTTGAGGGGGTGCTGTGACAGGCACGATGATGCAGACTGGAGGGATGGTGGGTCAAGCAGAACACCGCGCTGACTGTCAAGCTCCTGTACCACAGTGTAGTCCGCCACGGGGCTAAAATGTTGTGCCTGGGGAGAGTCGGGGGAATCGTACGGTGACCGGCTGGCCTCAGCTGCCGGCTGGGGCTCGGCGGACTGATAGCTCTCGGCGGGGATGGAACAGTAAAGTGGGGGGATCATCTGCTGGGTGCGGCTGACTGTGTCCGGTTCCAACACCGGAAGCTGGAACTGAGGTTCTTTCTGCTTATTCTTCTCTTGACTTTTTTTGTTGGCCTCCTTTACGTCTTCGTTTGAAGCGGGGGCTCCCTCTTGGGTCCTAAGCTGCTGGCCGGGGGACAGCACCACACCTCCGAAGGGCATGACATTGCTGACCTGAGCATAGAAATCCGTGTTGACCCAAGTTTGAGGGCCGCTGGTTTGAGAGGGCACTGGGAGCCTCTCGCCACGCTCCGAATCAACGCAGAGGGAAGCTAATCTGTCATCAGGTTGGCCCGGTAGCATGCAATTTAGTGTGGTCCCATCTTCGGCTGGACCGTTCAGGTCATAAGCGCATTCGCGGTCAGGAAAGCTGATGGGAGAGAATCATAGATGTATGTTGACAAGAATGTCATATAATACTTATACAGTAGAATAATACATGGACTTTGCAAGCCAAAATTTCAGGGAAATACATCTTTATTTTGATTGCTTTATTTTATTTTCGTAAGAGCCAGTTGAACGAACTGTATTGTAGTGCTACCTTGAAATAGTGGCAATTTTTGATTTTGGCAACATGGACAGCAGCCCATGGTGCACTAGCAGAGAGGTGCCTCATAATGGGTTCTCCGCTACACATTACCAACATTGCTCATTGACACTCCTACTTGACCGATCTTCCCTCTATTCCCTCGGTATCCTCTACTAACTATGCGACCCCTTAGTAGGAGTAATCATATTGAGAGAGCAACACTACGTACCATAGGTAACATAATATATCTTTAATTATGCTAAAGTACCACTATTCCGTTTTTCTTTTCCGATTTTTTAATAGGTAGAATTTATATTCAATTATGTTTTTGTATCTCTACTCCCTCAGTTCTCTTTCACTCTGTCCCTCAAAACATTTTCTGTCCTGTTGCATTATGTGAATAAACAAAACAATATAAGCAACCACAATGAGTGTACACCAAACTCCAAGTGGCACATTAAAACCATTTCCAGCCAATAAAACACTCATATCTATCATTCTATGTTAAGCAGCATGTGAAGGGCCCTCGCATTTCTGTAGATATTTAAGTATATCTTTTCATGGGACAACACTGACAAAATGACACTTTGACACAATGAAAAGTAATCTGCGTGAGAGAGAGGCGTCCCTATTGTTTTAAATGCCTACGTTTTGCCAAAATTGTACAACTTTGTCCAATGCTCCACTGCAGGAAGGAATACAAAAAGTACCTGGGGACGTTAGAGCACCCCACTCGGTGCCTGGCAGGCTGAGAGCCCCCCAGGAGCCTCTCGGTGTCTGATGCCTGGATGTCCTCTTTTTCCCCAGCGTCCGAATCCTTCACATCCACCTCGATAAATTCCACCCATGGCTCATCTTGGTAAAAATCTGGTGAATACATGGGGCCACTAACCAAATCTCCACTGCTAAGGATGAAGTTCAGCTCATCAAGTTTTCCTTTCTGGATGGAAGCCAAATGATTGCATGACATTAAATTACACTTGGAAAAACTAATGAGATCCAGTGCATGAGCTGTAACAAATATAAATCTTCTACAAGGTTTATAATATTCCCAAGTAATTTATGATTATAAAGAGATTCAAGTGTTATCAATAATGTTCTAAGGTGATGAATGAATGAATGAATGAATGAATTTTATTGTCATTGTCATCATCATCAAAAAAATCATTGACAGTTTCAGAGTGTGGAATTTTACCCGAAGGAAAGACGAAGACAGACAAGGAAAGACGGGAAAAGCAGATGCTTATCGAAACCCGTGCCCCATCAGCCCGGGACGCACAAACAGCATATTGTGTATCAGTCCAGTCATAATCTTCACATTTCGTTCAAAGTCAGTAGCCACGTTTACATGCTGACTTTTATTCATACCGATTCAAATCATTCCGAATGGAAATTTCACATCACCTGTTTACATGTCACTTCATCTATTCCGATCCAGCGTTTACATGGGACTGCCTTTATTCCGAAAGGACGTTTGACAACTGCCGTCTGACATGCGCAGATTAATCAAAACAAAGCGTCACGTTGCAAAACATGGAGATCGATCGTCCGATCAGCTGCTGTTTTAACTTTTCAAGTGGAAACAAAACTTCAAGAATGATACGCCGTTCATTTAAAAAGTTGTGTGGGTGCGCTGTGCGTGTGCTTGGAAGCCATGTTGCAAGTGACGTTACTTACGTCACCGAGTGACGTCACCACGTCAGTACGGAGCATGCGCAGAAAGAACGCAACCAGACACCATTCCGCTTCCCTGTTTACATGATATAATTTTACTTCTAATCGGTTTGGGAAAAGGAATATTCCACCCCTGTGAATCGGAATGAAATTCCATTCGGTTTGGGCCTGTTCATTCCGAATGAGGTGTTTATATGGAACACATTTATTCGGTTTGAACAAATATTCCGATTGTAATTGGAATATTTGGCTCCATGTAAACGTGGCAACTGATTGCCATGGATTTTCACATATTGTCAATTCGAGTGGGTTCATTGTATCAGTTGATGTCCAAGTAGGTGTAGGGAGGGAAGGCCGGGGGTGCTATGGAGGCTCGCGTCTGCTGTATTCGCTTCAGAAGATTAGTCATCATCCTCCCTTGCCCGGTTTGCTCGGGTTTGCAAACCGTGATAGCTGTGCAATGATGAATTTGGACATGTGTTTTAATCCCTCACTACTTAAAACAGCTCTCCACAAACACTCATTGTATGAAAATCGATTTTTGGTCTTTTACTTTTTTCCCTTTATTAACTGACACAGACACCCCCCCCCCCAGCCCACCCACCCACCCACCCACACAACAACAAATGATGTGGCGAGGGGAAGTGGGCATCGTGATAAACAATAATGATGCCAACATGTCAAATAGAAATTAGGCCTTCACAATATTATCGTTTGAACATCGCCATCACGTTGTGCAAATGCGCAATAGTCCCATCGCAATATGTGCAATTGTATAGATATACATTTTTTGAACACGCAAACTTTTGTTTTGCTTCATAAATGCAGAAAGTCTGCAGAGACATGTCTTCCTGGATCATTTTTTTATACACAGCAATCCTCATTATTGACTGATGAAACCCTTTAGCCTGGATTAAATGATATTATAGAATACAACGTGGTCATGGTGAGTCAACCAAAGTCTTTCCAAACAGCTATTCAAGTCATCTGGTGAAAATTCTTCTCGATTTAATACGGCAACATTTATCGTAAACCTCCAAAAAGTTACACTATCAGTTCTTTCAGTACAGTTCAGCCCTAATAGAAATGCTAAAAAATATTAAAAAATAAACAAATAAATGAATAAATAAATAAAAACCTTGATTACACAACACTGTATCTTTCATGCTAATTTGCAAAGAACGGTTGAAAAATAAAAAAATGAAAAACGGTAAAAACAGGGTTCTCAACTCTTGTGCATTGAACATTTTCCTCACGCATTCCAGGCCATTCTCACGCCTTACGCCGCAAAAAAATAAAACGGGACTATTGTGGTAAATCAAAAATAAAATCAAGTTCTCTGATCTTAAAACGGTTCCATTTATATTTTCCCGCAGCCGTCATGTCTATTTGAAGTGCTCGCTTATTCTGCTGTCAGTCGGTGTGCATGCACATTAGCAAACTACAGCCGGGCACGCAGGCCAACAAGGATTTATTCTGCGCGCACAATACAGATTTGTTGCTTTCACTTTGAAAAACCGAACGGGTATGCATGTAATCACGTGTAAATCACTTCCCCGCAGAGAGCAGGTGCTGCAGGTCCCCCATAAAGAAAAGTTCATGCAGTCATGGACTGCTAAATATTTGTTTACAGAAGTTCAAGTTCAAGCAGTGTGTGGCACATGTTTTTGTGTTTATTTAGTATATTTGTATCGCCAATACATTACCAAACACGGGGAAAAATACAGGAATTTGACTGAAGGAGAGCACACATAGGAATATGTGGTTTTGCCGGCAAGTAACATAAATGTCCCCTGGCTCCCATCTGAAGCTCTTCCTTCAATAATGCAAGACTTGCAGCCGCCTCACGACCTTCCCCTGGCGGTGCGATATGACGGGTTCAACTGAAATTCCCATGTTCCCTCTCAATGCTCACAAAGGTAAATAACATCATTTTCAGACTATAAACCATTACTTTTTCCCTCTGTGGCTTATAGTCCAGTGTGTCTTCATGTGGATTTTGCAAGGCGATAAGGTGTCTTTAGTAAAGTTGTTAAAAGTATTGAATTGTATTGATACAGAAATGTTGTATCGGGATACGAAATTTAATTACTGAGTGATCTATTGTATTTTTGGGCTATCACAGGTTAAAGGAATCCATGGATAGAAAGACTTGTAGTTTTTAAGAGATAAACATTATTTTGAGTTAAAATAATTTAATATTGAAACCCCTCTTGATGTTGTCATTTTTATACAATTTGTAAAATTAGTTTAACTAGCAGGTCCCCTTGTTGCTGACGTCGCAGCACAGTGACGACACATGGTTACGCTGCCAGGCTTCCAGAGTAAGACTCTAGCGAAAAAAACATGTCATCTGTTCAACCCTTTCAATTTGAATCCGAGAGGAACTTTAATGAGCATGACAGCACTGTCGATATTTTACAAAACGAGCAGCAAAAGCAAAATGAACTGGAAAGATGGGATGAGACGCAATGAGAGTAGGAAAAAAAACGGTGTTCAGCCAAAATATGCTTCACCGGCCAAACGTCCAACAAGAGGCAAATTTGACACCTAAAGTACCACCGTGCGCTTTTAGCTTGTTTTGCTTCGATGCATACAGACAGAACAGACTAAATATGCCTTAAGAAAATGCTTAAACGTCGTAATATCACATAAGGGTGATTAAACATGCTACGTGACTAATGTGGGCAACAGATCAACAATCTGCTTTAAAACTATCACAACAAAACAGTATGCTTTAAATTATGAGAGGGAAACACATGCAAAAAGTATTTGGAGGCAATGAAAAGGTAATAAAAGACTCAATAAAAACACAAATAGTAAGTACTCGACACTTTTAACCGATGAGCACATATGTTGGATGTCTCGCCGCGTTGAAGAAATTGCAGTAACATGGTAGTATTCGCCGAGTGCGTGACAATCTACGTCATCACCCCGAGCATCCATAAAACATGCCGCCCTCCGTAGGCAGAAAACATGTACTAAATTTGATAGATTTTTAAATCAATGGCAATAGTTTATGTGTTTCTCATAACATATTAAGTAAAGGAGAACAATTGTGGCTTATTAGCGCCGACATGTCTTAAAGAGAATTATAATACTAAGAGACTGTGAGGTGTCAATAGAACCGTTATGTGGCAAGATAACAGATATTGATAAAGTTAACAAAAAAATTAATCACATTCATGGCCAATTATCGAAAATAGATCGAAAATTACGAACATTTCCGAATGTAGCCCGGAAACAGCAGAATGGGGCTGTGACGTCACAGCCAGGAAACAAAAGGTCGAGGCAGGTGCCATCGTTGTTTATTGACGAGAGAGTTGCATTTGTGTTTTATCAAAAAATCGCTAAAATGGTTCAAACCTGTCGTGCTATGTGGTGTACAAATAGCCATTTGCTGCAATGTAGTACCCATGAGTTCCCGAAAGCAAGAAAAAGAGCTGGACTACGCAAACGATGAGTAAAGTTCGTCCGTGCAAAGAGGGCTAATTTTGCAGACCCAGCCTCCGGCACGGTTTTGTGTGGTGCGCATTTTACACCTGAAAGCTATTCGAACTATGGACAAATGAAATCAGGTTTTGCTAAGAAATTGCTGCTGAAAGCAGATGCGGTGCCCACCATACACGTGCAGCCACCTCAATGTCCCGAGATATTAAGAAAGAGGACTATGACTGGCACTGATGAGACCACCCCCACCACCCCAGGCAAAGCAAAGGAGGGGAGCAGCCAAGCTGCTGATGGCCAGAGTGAGTACTCTTTTATAATAAAAAACATATCACGCATTGGATATAGGACTGGACACATGTATAAATTATCGCTCGTAAAATATATACAACAAATCCTTTAATCCCATTCGTATTTGTGTCTGTTGGCAGAGTGAAAACCTATACCGATATCACAATAAATGATAATTATTCTTTACATTACTTTATTTTGCAGTCACGGTGTATCAGCTTCACAAAAAGAAATGCAAAACAAACCATTCAGTGACGTTCAATCTGTTTGAAGTGGGAGGTTTGTGCCAACCTCTCAGTTCAAAAGGAAGGGACATCTGCTAGTCATAAACTCTTTTAAAGAGTTTAAATTTTTCATGAACCACAAGACTGGACGTCTAGCATCGTCCAATGGGACTGAAACAGTTCCTAAAAAACTTATTATTATTAATATTTGTTTTAATTTATGTAGTATCGTAAATGGTATTGAGTATTTTTTTAAAATTTTTTTTAGTACCGATAATAAAAAAAATCAAAATATTACAGTATTGAGACAACAGTAGTGTTTAGGTGTGACTATCCCTGTGGCTTATCATCCAGTGTGGTTTATACATGAACAAATAGTTTTCTTGTCAAATTTGGTAGGTTTTGCTTTTAGTCTGGTGCGGCTTATCTATGAACAAATTCCATTTTCGTGTCAATTTTTTGGGGTGCAGGTTATAGTCAGGTGCTCCTTATAGTCCGAAAATTATGGAGCATGTTTGGTAAAATTGGAACTGAAATGGAGAGACTGGCAGGTGTTAAAAACTGTCTTGCAAATTTCACGGGGAAAAATGTTGGACGTTAAAGAATGCATAATAGTGACAGAAACTTGATGTTTTTTTTTTTTTTCTTTTACATTGTATTATAAATCAGGAAGTGTCATGTAAATCTGTGTTTAAAATGAACCATTTGATGAAGTTCTCGACTGATTTAGTTACATTACATTTGTTAATGTAACTAAATGAGTAAAAGCACTTCATCATTTTATTGCATTTTTGAACTATTCAGGTGAATAAGTTGCAGGTCATTCAAACAAATTATTTGTTTTGCTCCCATCAATGAATGATAACTAATACTGAACACAAATTCAAGTTACTGTTGGTCTGGCCCTTGAACACATTAAAATAATTTTAAAAAATTAAATTAAAATTGTTAAAAAAAAAAAATACAGAATGAAAGTGAAAGTCCATAAACACAAGTGCAAGCGTTATTTCCATGTAATCAATGCAGTGATGGATGAGCATACGGTATGTGTGCTCGAAGACAAACAGTCTCACTGTAGACCATTTTCATAAATTGGTAGGTAACCCAGGTAAAATGAAAGGCAGAATTTTGTTGATTTGTTTCTATGTGAAAATAAATGTACTTGGAAATCCGCCATATGTCACTTCTCCCCCGATATACTGTACTAACATAAGCGATCAGTTTCCATAAGCAGTTATTTGGCACAATTATGATATGGAGTTAGTAGCCAGATACCTATGCCTTAATCTGTCACAAATTTGAAACCTAATTTTTTTCGCCTGTACATCTATTATGAGTATTGTATACTTTTCATTAATTGAGATTTAGCAATGTTATTAAGAGCATTTGTTACACAACAAAAACCCGAACAATTACGACAATAACAAAAAAAGAATCACTCCAAAAAAATATACCTTTAGCAGCTCTGGATCCACACCTTTAATTTTTGGCACCGGAACTGGTGGCAACAGAATCACCATTAATCTGCAATGAATGACGTTATTACTTACAAAGTATTTTCGATATATATATTTTTTTATATATGTTTTCTATATGTGTGAATTTGTATATGTCTGAGGTATTACCTGTGCTGCTGTGAAACAACAATCCACATGATGAGAATGGCTGCAGCCACAATTGCCAAAACAATAACCAGCGTGAGCAGGGAAAAAGAATCTATAACATTGGCAAAAAACATCATTGCATTACTTTACAGAGCCCACAAGGACACAATACTACAAAAGCATAACAATTAGTGCATCATGTTACCTTTAGTGGGAATCTCTGACACTTGAATGAAGATGGATTCACTGAACTCTCCAAACTTAGAGAAGGCTTTCATACTGCAGCGAATGTGCACCTCATATTCTTTATCTAAATGGAGACCATAGATTGTCTGTTGGGTTTGGGGCTCCAGCTGAACCTCCAGCTAAAGAAAAATGCAATGGTGTGACAGAGAAAACTAGATATAAAATGATAAAAATTAGATAATATTGCACTATGTAATAAAACAAAGACAATGTAATAAATAAGGTGGTTGTGTCAAGAGTTAATCGTAACTAAAACTATGAGAAAATCTTGTGCTGTCAGATATACTAAGTTTAGTTTTTTTATTACTTATGAAAATAAGAGAAAAAAAAAAAGAAAATTCATCTCACAGAATTTTTGAGTGTAAGATGCATTCGACGACATAAATACTGCAGATGAACAGAAAAAATATTGAAATTGTCAAATCTAAAGGGACAAAATGTGAATGAAACAATAAGAGGTTACTGACTGCTGGGACATTGTAAAAGTAGGCGCAAATATTGCTAGATACAATAGAATGGTTATAAGTAAGATAACCCTGTTTTGGGTGAGGAAAATTTAGAAGAAAAGCAGCAGATCAGCGGACCACGTGGTGTAAACTGCGAATGCTTTTCAAGAACAGATTAGACAGAGGGCCTTAGTTTCATGTCGTCTAAATCTAGATGAGCACCGATTCGTACAAAGAAAAAGGGTATTTTATAGAAAAGTTTCCAAGGTACTTCCGCATGTCTGCTAACAACTTCCGTTTTAGAATTTCTCCATCCAAAACAACAGTGGAGCTGGAGTAACATTACTCATCAAGATCCCTTAAAAAAGACAATTTGGAAATACTGCATCCATCTGCCTTCATCACGACAGGGGAAGACAACATGTTCATGAAGGCAGATGTGGAACCAAGCTCGTGCCACCACAAAGCCCGGGTGTTTTTGTAGCCATGTTGCCGCTGTGTTACAGAAGGTATGTTCTTCCTAGCCCTGCATTTTCATGTGTCTGGTGCTCAAAAAATACTAAAGTTAAAATCTTGCGCATGAAACAACTTGTTGCCTTTGATATTGTTATTACGATGATGATTGTAATTATGATGATCTTTAATATTATTTACTACAACTACTGTACTGCTGTGGCGGCTAGCCTGTTGCTAATCAGTGCATGTAACTGGTATAATTATTTCAATGCATAAATGCATAAAAGTGCTACTAAAATGCAAAAAGTTTTTTGTTCATTTGTTTACAGATGGAAAACGCTGTTAGGCAAGGGAAGACAAGTTGATATGCCTCACAACAACACTTACTGTACGTTTTGGTAATTTTGTGGTCAGTTTCAAGCCTACCCGTCCAAAAGAATTCAGGATGTTTTCCTTGTAGGCGTGACCACTGCTGACTCTTTTGCTCCAATAAACAGGATTATTTTATTTGCCTTTAACAGCTGTGTTTTTTAAGTCTAGTATAGCAGAAAAATACATTAGAATAGTGCATGGCAGCAGTTGAACTGTGCTGTAGGTGTGATAGAGGTGTTTCAGATGGAGGTGGGACTGTTGTCAGAGAGCAGCTCTGAGCCCCTGCCCCTTTGTAGCAGTGCTGAATAGGGTGATAGCTGAGGTTTGACTAGAACTCCCATGAACATTGATGTTTTCAGATGACAATGTGATCAGTGGTGAAAGAAGAAAACTAATAGAGGAACATTGTGGAGGCAGGAAGGACAGAGAACGAAAATGACCTTATTGTTTGTAGTGTTTTAAGGGGAAGAGCCAGGCTAGAGTGTATAGTGAAAGATAGAGAGGAAGGTAAATAGTCCAGGGCAATGATGGTTAGTATACTAAGGAGGTGATGAAATGGATCGTGGAAAGTTTAAATGGGTGGGGAAAAGCTTCAAGGGCAATATATGATAAAAAGACTTTCTGTTCCAAGTTTATAAAATGGTGAAAAGGCTGGCTACGATTCACAGCTAGACATGTACCGATTACCGGTTTCAAGGTATACTGTGGTATGAAAACGTCAAGGTTTCAAAACCGCCAAAATTTTCCGTCATACCGTCCTTAAGGTATTAGCTATTTTTTATGTCCCAAAAATGCATGGAGAAATCCCTCGCTTGCAACTGCAAGGCTCAACCCTTCCCCACCGGTCATTGCTTAGTGTCAGTGAGTCAGCTGTGCTACATGATGGCTGGAGGAGGTGAAACTCCTGAACTTTTTCCCCCATCGAAGAAAATGAAATCGCTGGTATGGGAATACTTTGGCTACAGAAAAGTTATAGACGGCCGCGACTTCGAGGAGGAAGGCCAACCGACATGTAACACATGTTTGCGGAGGGTGGCTGCCAACGAGGCAATACCTCCAGTATGATTTCGCATTTATACAAAATTGAAGGTTAGTAAACACTGTCATGAATGTTTCCCACCAGCTACAAGTTATCTCCAGCATGTTTAATGTGTTTAGCGGTGGTAAAGCATGTTTCTCTCTCTCTAGCAACTGTCTGTGTTGAGAAAGAGTGTGTATAATGTAAACATGATACATGTCATACACACATGCTTTTTATGGAATAATACTTGTTCTGTTAAATAATGTTGAGCTATTGCTGTAGGTTTAGGCTCACCTAAAGGCCTGCATTTGTTTTAATTTTATTTTGAATATTCTTTTTTAATTTATTTTAACCTAACATTATACTTGCGTTCCAATCTGCTAATATGTTGTGAAAAAAAATACTGTTCAATGGAAAAAAAAAATATCTATTCATTTTTTTTCAACCAAGATATCTCAAAGTAAAACATTTTGAAGCTGTAATTGCAATACCGTACCACCATGAAACGGTGATATTTTGGCTTAAGGTTATCATACCGTCAGAAGATTATACTAGCACATGCCTATACACGGCTAAGGTAAAGTAGCACTTAAAAGGCAACAGGAGTCATGTTCGAGAAGAGGATGCTTTTCTTTTAAGTTTTCATGCATGTCTTGTATTGATCTCAATAGAGGTATACTGTATTTGTTGCATTTTCAAAGGTATACACGAGATACATCTGGATAAAGACTTCCATGCAAAGATAAGCAAAGCCAAACTGCCAGTGAGGCCTCACTAGGCCCCATGACCTCAAACCAAGTGCTCCCTCCTCTTGACTTCCTTCAGTAATTCTATGTTTTCCCAGGGGGCCCAGCTCAAACTTCCAGTACAACAAAAGACGCGGCTTTAGGGGAAGGAAACACAAAACTGCGTGTCCTGATTTGATCTTTCACTTTAACTTCCACACTGCACCGCACAGACATTGAGGTTGTTCATTGACTTTATCAAGTTTTAGAGATGTGTCAAAGGAATTTAAAACAGATAGCGATAACTCACTGTCTCCCAGTTGGAGCTGTTCCTCTCTCTGTATTGGACCTCATAGACAACGTTCATCCAGCCCACTGACACGTCTGCGGAGGGGGGCGGCTCCCACATCACCATGACGTCGTAATTGAGCCCGGAGGGACTCACATTTAGGCAGGTCCAATTGAGAGACACTGGAGGGTCAGGACGTACTGCACCCCAAAAAAAAATATATATATACTTTTAATTTATTTGCTCATCAAAACAACCATTTGTATGCTACCAAGTAAAGCCACACAGAGTGCACATGACAGACACTGCATGGAAACCACTTAATTTTATAAAGAAAAAAGTATTATATTTTCAGTTATAATTATTCCTTTAACAATTACTATAATTTTCTACGTATAAACCACTTGATTTTACAAGCAAACGTTATACCAAAAGACAGCTCTCTTTAGCCTGTAAAAATCTATAAATTAACTGCACTGAACTTCTGTAGAAGCCACAGGGTTCAAAGCGGGGAAAAGTGATATCTTATAGTTGAAAGTTTACAGTAGTAAAATTATAACTGCCTTACAACTTAACAAAAATTCTGTTGACTAAAACATGTGAATGGAATTTTCTGTAACTATTCAGCGCCTATACGAGACCACTGTGCTGCAGCACAAATGATCCACCTTCATGTAACTAGTGGGAAAATTATTTACCAACATAAAAAAAGTGACCATTTTCGTTATATAGCCATGACATCCATACATATCGACAAGGTCATTAAATATTTTTCCACTGGATAGCAGAAAGTGCAATTAACCTGTGTATCCACCTTATTGTCATTCATTCAACAAAATCATAGCTTAGTGTTGAACTGTGTACAGGCACATAGTAGAAACATTTGTGAGTAAATTCAGACAAGATGATCAATATTTCAACATAGTTGCTCTTTGTGACATTTTTGTTTGGTGCTGCATTTTTTAATTGGAAAAACATTGAAAGAAACATGCCATATGAGGCTGTTACACATTCCATTAACGTTAATGCCGAGTCCAAATTCCCTGTTGACGAATCTTCGAAGATGCATTTTTGCCTCACTCCACCCTTAAAGATGCTTTTGCACGGAAATTATTCAAGGCTTCTCAGATAGTTTCATCCTTCCAGTAATTCAACACTGGAACTTATTTTAGGAAATATGGTGGGTAGTGAGCACTGGTCATGAACCGGTAATGTTACGTAGATGTTATATCAGTGTAGGATAGTTATTAATTACAGCAGACCTAAGAGGACAATCTATATGAACGCTACAAACCAATATTTTCCACTGTGAAACAGTAGTCCGTGTTGAAATAGGTGATGTTGTCTCGACTGCGCAGTTGCAAGCAGTAGGGGGTCCAGATGACTGTGTGGTTTCTGTCAAAGAAGCACTCCCTCCTCGAGTGGAAATACTCTGGACACTCTTTCCATTCAGTCTTGGTGGGAGAGCTGAAAGCAGGAATAAACAAATGCTGCGTGTCAGACACAGAAATGTTGTCTGCTCAATATCAATTTTTGGAAGTGGAGGTGATCAGCATTCTCACTCTATATCTCGCTTCTGGTAGTAGACCTTCAGCATTCCGGGATCCGTCAAGTTATGGAAGCTACCGGGACTCCACCAGCAGCTGAATGTTACCTGGTCCCGGGAGATACACTCAGTGAAGTGAGGTTCAACAGGAGCTAAGGCACACAAGCAGAGAGGCAAGGATCACTTAACCTATTTAACCTTTATTAACTCTAAACCTACTGATGAACTTAAACAAACCTGCCACCACACGATTTAGGGGCCGTTTACATGGTGACGCTCCGAAAATACGACACATTTCATGTTTGCATATACTAGTACATGGTTCCGTCTCCATTCGAACGATGTCGCAATTCCGCGTAAAAATGATGTAGTAGTCATGCCAGGCCCTAGGGAGCAGTGCAGTTTTACATGGCGACAGCCAATGATGCACTTCCTTGACAACAACCTCCTCAGCCTGGAAGACAACATACCCGCCCCCTCGAAGCAATGGCATTGACGTGTTTTTTATTTTGCTTGAAGAGGCTCAAAAACGCGAACATGAAAATATATTTAAATATTATAAAAACAGTAAATTAAGGCAGACGTTACACCAACACTGAATGTTTACTCGCAGCGACTGCGCATGCCCTATGTGACTTGTGCGAGTGCTAACGTCATCAGCGCGAGAGCGTTCCATTCATATGGTTGTGGAGCAATCCCCGCAATCGAATCATTCCGCTTCGGAGGCCGGAATCAAAAGTTTGCCCCTTCACCTTTAGTTTTCACCGACACTGTGTAAAGGCAAGGCCATTCCGCGTCTTGGTGTCACAGCGTCACCATGTAAATGGCCCCTTAGAATGCATGTGTCAGGGTTTGTGTTTGTTTCTTTCTAGTGTGGCTTGTCCCTATGATTGCCCATTGAATTCACCTGTTGTGTCTGCTCCTTGTGTATCCACCAATCTGCTAAGCATCCTCTCGTGTCACACATCTATGCCTCATTGTCTCGTTATCCCTTGTCTGTGTATGTGAGCTCCCCGTTTTTGTTCAGTCCTTGTTGCAACATTGTTCATGTCAATGTCTGTGTTAAGTGGATGTCATCATCTGAGCCCCACGTGTTCCTTTGCCCTCGTGTTTCGTTTCCCTGCAAGTTGATTTGTTAGCCTGACTTTTGTTTGCCTTTGTGTTTTGGATCCCCTAGTCTTTTGTTTGCACTTTGTTTTTTAGTAACCTATTAAATTATTTTTGCACCGCCTGTCTGCCTTGCCTCCATATCCTTAAATTTGGGTCCACACCCCCTGCCCGGCCAAGAATTATGACAGAATGGTTATTTACAATTGTTATGTGCGCGAAAAAAATTGTCAGGTCAATTTTGGGAGGCCAAAAAATTGACAATGTGGGCACAGGGGGATGAATTTAAAAAATACAAGGAATGAATCAAGAAATACAAGCCAATTGTTAGTATTAAAACACACGGTAACCATACTCCATAAATATGTAACATGGCTGAAAACGATTCTTTTTTGCAGTAGAGTATGAAAATAAGAATTTTACAAAACTTGCCATATTATAATGGCATCATTATTTATTTGGTTTGAGTATTATACATGTAAGTAAATACATGCGTGTGTGAAACTTTTTTTTTAACCACTGTATGAATGGTTAAAATAAAATTGTTTTGGAAATGTATATTATAATTAATGTAATGGTGGCAACAGTTTAGACCTTGAAACCGGTAAATAGGGTAACCCAGCAAAGTAACTCAAATTTGAATGCAAGTCAAAACGTGCTATAGTCAATAACCTACAAGCATGCAAGAGTTAAGTTATAATTACAGTGGCAGGTGTATGAAAAAACACATTGGTACCCTAAATACAAAACAATAAAAAAAAATTAAAAAACAGAACAGTAATCTTAAAACTACGTATGTTTGTACACTAAACCCTAGCATTGACTTTATTTTCTACTTGGAGAAAACATAAATCTACATTTATCTTGAGTCAACCTAGAACAGGTTGTTTGACCTCAAAATGTAATTTCACATTGGAATGCTTCAGTAATTGGGCGAAATTTACAAATGTTTTGGCTGTCATTTGCTAAGCGAAAACATACAACTCTGATGATAATGATTTTTTTGCAGTGATTCTGCTGACAGGAGATGACATGCAGTGTGAAGCAGACGCAGATTGAAAGTGTATTATTCACAGGGATGTCCCGATCCCATATTTTTGCATCCGAGTCCGAGTCACCTGATTTTGAGAATCTGCCGATACAGAGTCCGGATCCGGAATTTTTTTTTTTTTTTAATTGTTTTTTTATTAAATTATTTTTTGAATAAAGCTTTTAAACATATTACTGTCCTGATGTGCCACCTTCATAATATGAATTCTTAAACAAGAATCACTTACAAAAATTATTGCATTTATTAAATGTTTCATTGAGTGAGTCCTCTCAAATTCGCTCAAGCTGCTGAGAACAGCCTCTCACTTAAACAATAAGTTGCCACAGCACACTACGGCGAATGTGTAACAAGCTAAACAATGATCGACACATCCTCGCCTTTGATTTAGAGCTACCAAGCTTCTCTGACAAGATCAAAGCTACAAACCTCTCAATCATCGTTAACTTTAACTAGCAAACTCCAGTGCACTGCTGACCAAGAAAAGCAGCAGAAGAGAGAGTGAGAGGCTGTACAAGCATGAAGTAGAGAAACAAAATTTTTAATTTGTAACCTGATCCTTTTCACCCGATTCCGATCCTGTGAAAAATGGCACAATCGACCCGATTTCCGATCACGTGATTGGATCAGGACATCCCTAATTATTCACATGGCGACCAATACAATTACCTCAAGGCACTTACATTGGAGTATATTTCACTCACTGGGCCATGTATGACAGAGGGATTTATTCTGACGTGCGCTTACACACACGCCTTCTTATTACTGCCTCAGCACCACCACCAATTTCTCATCAAGTAGAGAGCGCTGGCATTTGTTGTAGCCATAAATATGCAAGTAAAGGAACCAACAGTTTCTCCTGTGGCTGATCTTTGCCCACAGCTTGCATGAATCACACATGAGCAGGGGGAGGATGGGACAGGGGCCAGAGGGTTGTGTGCTTCCCTGAAGGCTGGTTGGGTGTGACCTGGCTGGGCTGGAGGACTGCATTGGGCCATGGACTTTGCTCCATTGGCTATGGCCGCATGCGTAGGGCATTTTGAGCTTGCTCCCCACTGGGATGGCAGCAGTTGTATTCTCTGCATGAATGACACGCACATTGAAGTGGGCATATATATTACTAGGTGCTACTGAACACATTCTAAGAGGTCGACTGATCAATACTCAAAAGGTGATTTGTCCTAATACGGGATTTCCCACAGCATATTACTAACATATTTGGCACACTAATCTGTTCACTCACTTTTATCTTTTCTATCTTCCTTTTTCCTCTCTATCGGTTACTAAGTATCCCGTCCCTACATGGTGTCCCCTCAGTAGAAGTAGACAGCAACAGTATTTGATCAGGTAGCATATATCAAATCACAAGGCACGGCTGAGTGGTTATCACATCCGCTTCAGAGCTCTGTTGATTAAGGGTTCAACCCCGGGCTCTGGCGTTCCTGTGTGAAGTTTGCATGTTCTGCCTGTGCCTATGTGGGTATTCTCCAGGTACTCCGGTTTCTTCCCAAATACAAAAAACATGCATGGTAGGCTGGTTGAGCACTCAAGAAATTGTCTGTAGGTATGAGTGTGTTCGTGAATGGTTGTTTCTCTTTTTTTCTGTTGTGCCCTGCGAGTGGCTGGATATCAACTCAGGCTGTACCCCGCCTCCTGCCCATAGTTAGCAATGATAGTTAGCAGCCCCGAAACCTTTGTGAGGATATATTTAATGTTGTTGTTTTTTTTGTATTACTATTCTATTATTCTGTCGGTTTTTTCCTTTCTCTATCCCCCGAAAACTCTTCTCTCCAGCTGCTTTCTTCTGAATAAACACACAATATGAACACCCACAATGGAAGTACACCAAACTCCTATGTGGCTTATTAAAACTGTCCAGCTATCAAGACACCCAGATTCCCATTCTCTTTGCCGAAGCAGCTGCAAACCTTTTTCAAGTTTTCATTATGGAGTGTTGTGTGGAGAAAAATGTGATCCTTTGAATAAAGTTTTAACATAAAAAAGTGAAGCACTGCCTTGTGTACTGTATATTTTCTGGATGAACTGGATGTATTTAATTAGGCTGCAACTATTGAGTATTTTCATAAGCAAATCTTTTTGAGAATCATTCATTCATTTTCCATGCCGCTTTTTCCTCACGAGGGTCGCGGAGGTGCTGGAGCCTATCCCAGCCAACAACGGGCAGTAGGCAGGGGACACCCTGAACTGGTTACAGGGCACAAGGAGACATACAACCATTCACGCACACACTCATACCTACTGACAATTTAGAGTGTTCAATCAGCCTACCATGCATGTTTTTGGGATGTGGGAGGAAACCGGAGTTCCCGGAGGAAACCCACGCAAGCACGGGGAGAACATGCAAACTCCACACAGGAAGGCCGAAGCCCGGGATTGAACCCTTGATCTCAGAACTGTGAGGCAGACGTGCTAACCACTCAGCCACCGTGCCGCCAGAATCATCTTTTTGAAACTCTAGTCACAGAGATACAATCAACAGTCCAGTCTCAAAATGTTAGTTTAGTTCTCAATTAATTAGTTAATTAATTAATCAGCGCTTATCTAATGTTTCCATTTCCAGTCATTTTCTGGGGGCAAAGATGATTTGAGAGCTGATTGCTTTAAGTTCAAGGGTGGTCACAGGAAAAAAAAATGAAGCTCAGTTCAAAGCATCCCCCTATACATGCTTTTCCTCTGAAAACCAGACAGTAAACACTTCAGATGCAAAACATAAAGTTGGATTAAAATAGATTAGTTACTTTGTATACAGAACATGCTATATCCAAACTGATGGCCAAAAGTATTTGCACCCCTGCAATTCTGTCAGATAATGCTCAATTTCTCCCAGAAAATGATTGCAATTTCAAATGCTTTGGTAGTAATTTCCTCATTGATTTTGCTTGTAATGAAAAAACACAAAAGAGAATGGGAAAAAATTAAATCATTATAATTTAACACAAAACTCCAAAAATGGGCCAGACAAAAGTATTGGCCCTCTTTGAAAATTCATGTGATGCTTCTCTAATTTGTGTAATTAACAGCACCTGTTCTTTACCTGTGTCACATTACAGGTGGTGGCAATAACTAAATTACACTTGCAGTCAGTTAAAATAGATTAAAATTGACTACACCTCTGTCCTGTGTCCTTGTCTGTACCACATTGAGCACGGAGAAAAGAAAGAAAACCAAAGAGCTGTCTGAGGACTTGAGAAGTAAAATTCTGAGGAAGTATGGGCAATCTCAAGGCTAAAAGTCCATATTCAAAGACCTGATTGTTCTTGTGTCTACTGTGTGCAGTGTCATCAATAAGTGTAAAGCCCATGGCACTGTGGCTAACCTCCCTAGATGTAGACGGAAAAGAAAAATTGACGAGAGATTTCAACGAAAGATTGTGCGGCTGGTGGATAAGGAACCCTAACTAACATCCAAACAAGTTCAAGCTGTCCTGCAGTCTGAGGGTACAGCAGTGTCAACCCGTACTATCTGTCGGCGTCTGAATGAAAAGGGGCTCTATGGTAGGTTACCTAGGAAGACCCCACTTCTGACCCAGAGACATAAAAAAGCCAAAAACGTTTTGGAAGAATGTTCTTTGGTCAGATGAGACAAAAGTACAGTTTTTTGGGAAAAGGCATCAACATAGACTTTACAGGAAAAAAAAAAAACGAGGCCTTCATAGAAAAGAATACAGTCCCCACAGTCAAATATGGCGTAGGTTCCCTGATGTTTTGAGGTGGCTTTGCTACCTCTGGCACTGGACTGCTTGACTGTGTGAATGGCATTATGAACTCTGAGGACTACCAACAAATTTTGCAGCATCATGTAGGGCCCAGTGTGAGAAAGCTGGGTCTCCCTCAGAGGCCATGGGTCTTCCAGCAGGACAATGACCCAAAACACACTTCAAAAAGCACTAGAAAATGGTTTGAGAGAAAGCCTGGAGACTTCTAAAGTGGTCAGCAATGAGTCCAGACCTGAATCCCATAAAACACCTGTAGAGAGATCTGAAAATGTCAGTTTGGAGAAGGCACCCTTCAAATCTCAGAGACCTGGAGCAGTTGGCCAAAGAATAATGGTCTAAATTCCAGCAGAGCATTGTAAGAAACTCATTGATGGATACCGGAAGCAGTTGTTCGCAGGTATTTTGTCTAAAAGTTGTGCTACTGAGTATTAGGCTGAGGGTGCCAATACTTTTGTCCGGCCCATTTTTGGAGTTTTGTGTAAAATGATAATAATTTTTTTTTTAAATTCTCTGTTGTTGTTTTTTTTTTTTTGCAAACAAATTAAATGAAGATATTACTACCAATGCATTTGTAATTGCAATCATTTTCTGGGAGAAACTCAGCATTATCTGACAGAATTGAACGGGTGCCAATACTTCTGGCCAGCAGTGTATTTATGAATCAATCATTAATTTTCCACATTTACACTTTAATTCCACTGCTTATATTCGGTTCGATGCCTGGCTAATCTCATAAGTCGCTACATTCCTGTCCGCTATGCCATGCACCCTCCTTCGTCATCTCCACCTTGTCACAGACACAGCCAGACCACCCTTCATCTTCTACAGTTTTGTAGTTCACAGGGCTTTGCGATCACCTTCTTCTACCAGCCAACAAATTCCTTGCCTGGCACGGCCAGACTGTTCTCCCTGTATTTTTCAAACACTGTGAGAAAAGTCTGGGACCCACCTCCTTAATGATCTTTCGAGCCAGGACGAAATCATCCGTGCAATCAGATTTGTTTATTTGCGTGACGTGTTCTTAACAAGCAACGTCACTCTTCCACGTCGGAAGTCGTCTCCACAACAACACAGAGGGCGAACAGGAGAGCCGAGGATATGTTCCAATCAACCATTCTGTCTCGCGCTAGCCATGTTAAATAAACTACTCCGTTCTCCACTCGCACCGCGGGAGAGTTGTCGCTTTACCAACGTCCCGTCTGCCCGTCGCTGATTGGTCCACTCCGCTGCCTGTTAGCTGTGGCTTGCTATGCCCTGGAAATTTGATCTGCTCATTGGTCGTCAGACTCTATAGCTGGAAAAGCGGTGAGTCTGGTGTACCAGGCTAACAAATTCCAGCTGCCAACAATAAAAGGCTCTCACCAGGCTTAAAACACAATGTGCTAATTAGCTGAATAGAGTTGGTGACAGTATTTTCAGAAATTAAAAAAAAAAAGTCACAAAACGAGACAGGATCGTGAGTCCGAGTTTCACGATTTTGATACGCGTATAGTTAAGGACTTTCTCTTATCTCTTGCAACACTTAACCAATGCGTCAGACTTTTTTTTCCCCTTTAGAAACCTTCTCACAAAACTAGACGGTTAAGGTATACTTTAGTTTGAGTTTATACATTATAACCTAAGGGGAGGGCGGTAGCAGTCAACACTTTCCAAGCTTGTCTAACTTGTTCTCACAAGAATTAAGTAGGTTTTGTTTTTCTTTTTTTTTTTTTTTTTTTTTACAAAAATGGGCTTGTTCAAGTCAGCTGCTTATATTTAATGTATCAGTAAGAATAAGACACGCTAACCAACAAAAATGATGAATGAGGACGGAGTTATCATTATTGACTTCACTGCAATTGCCATATGGAACAGATCAATTGTATTTAAGAGGAGTCATATGACAGCTAGACCTTGTAATATAATTCAACAATTTCATAATGACAGGATACATTTAACACAATCAGTTGCAGTTCAACCAAAGCAATAAAAAATGCAACGCCAGTTTGAAATTCTTAACAATTTTGTGGTTTAAAGGGAAAAAAAAAAAAAAGATATATAAAAGATGAAAATGTTTATTGACATTTTACGTTTCAATCGACTGATTTGATTGAATCATTGCTTAATCAATCGATGTATCGATTCAGACTGATTGCTACACTTCTATAAAGAACCAATGCAGCAAAGTCAAGAGTGTGAAGCCAGAGGTATTTCTGGCATGAAAGATTCCCTGAGCCGTAAATTTTAAAAACAAAGTAGAATTCAGAATAGGGGTGTGACAAAATATCGAAATGGTGGTATATCGTGATACTTTGCATCCCAAAAGGTTATCGATATGCTCCTGCCAAGAATCGAGATATCGTTTTAAAAAGGTGTCAGTGTTAAAAAAAAAAAAAAAAAAAAAAAAAAAAAAAAAAAAGGGGGGGGGGGCAACAAGTTGCTACCAAAATCTTTCACTATTATAGTGTTTCAATTAACTCTAAGGCTGGATTGACGGTGCTCGATGCCCAATCCATTTAGACTGAGAATGTTCGTTCATTGGAAACCAGAGCATTCAGTCATTCCGTCCGATTTTCAGGGCATTTACAGGTCACTTGCTGTTCATTTTAGGGCATTTACAGGTCATTTTCTCTTGAGTTTGAGTCACTATTCATTTGGGTGATTTCCAGGTCACTTCCTGATCTGTAACTCAAAATACACAACAAGAAACCCATAAAATACCCCAAAATCAATCAGAAGTAACTGAAAATGAACAGGTAAATGACCTTAAATGGCCCAAAATTACCTCATTGTCTGGCTTTGGATGGAATTACCGCCCATTAACGTCAATCAGTTTGAAGTGGGAGGGATGGCAGCGCATTCGCTGCCACCCTCCCAGTTCAAATGGATTGGACGTCTACTAGTGATAAACTCATTTCAATTCACAGCAGAAGCTTATTTTTCTGTTTATTAGATGTTTCAGGCATGAAAATGGGTCAGGGGTTAAAAAGGTGAGAAAGGTGTGGAGGAAATATGTTCCGGCGTTCTGCCAAAATGTCCGCCGTCGGCAAAACGTCCTACATGTGGCGAATTTGACCATTTTAATTTTTCACATAAGGCTTAATATTCGAGTTAACGGGGGTTTAATTAGTTGAAGGAGTTGATTTCAACCACCATTGACTCGCGCTAGCTTAGCCACTCCGGAGCCCTGAAACTAACAAATAACTGTCAAACTGCACAGAATTTGTTCAAATCATTTCCAACGACTAATTAAACCCCGGCTAACTCAAAGATTAAGCCTAATGTAAAAAATTCTGAACTTCCCCTTTAAAATAAAGACCATTGAATATGGCCCTTAAAATGTTGTCTATAAAAGTTTTAGAGCAATAAAACAAACAACACAAATGAATAAAATGAACAGGAATCCTTCAAAGTATTTCATAATGGGTCCAAATTATTTTTCGAACAGATCATGTGACTATAGAACCTGAGAGACAGCCGTTTGCATTGCTTAGCCAAAACTACAGCTGAGGAGGCAAGATGGATATTTAGAATTTCTTTAAACCTAAGCTTTCAAAACCCTCAACAACAACTGAGCTTGAACCGAGGATTGAGCACGAGCAGTATCAAAAAGTCCTGGCTGTCGTGTTACCTGTTGTGCTGTAATTCCAAGCGGTGCTTGAATTGGATGCTTATAGCGGTGGACAGTCTTTTTGAGCCAGCGCAAAGTTTGCAGCGCACGGAGATATTTTTGTTATCTTTACTGGACAAAAATGTGAAGTAATGGCTGTGTTTCCAGTGTGCAAATGCAGCCGTTTGTAGTATATCTCCTGCCTATTTCATTGCATCCTGGTGAGGTAGCAAGGCTATGTTGTTTTGGCCGCAAACTCCCAGCGCTCACGCATCATGGTAATACACGTGACCCTTTTTGTTCCATCCCCGATTAAAAAATGTGACATGTGATGTCACTCCCATGACTACAGTATTCTTCATTCTACACACATTATGGGGCAATAACAAAATAGTAACGCACAGGCATCAAGGAAAGTAATTTTACTCAGATTACTGATTTAGAAAAATGAACGCGTTAGATTGTTCTTTACTGAAAGAAAGTAATCAGATTAGTTACGCATTACGATACCGCGTTATTGACAACACTGCTTTTATATTACCGTTAAATACACAAGCTTGACGCTACCTTAACGGGAGCTATTTTTTCACCGGACGCTCCGGCAGTGTTCAACGCAAGCTGCAACGAACGGCAGTAACTTTGTCATACCACAAAATATGAAAATGAAAACCATTACTCACTAAATTCAATATGCTGGCAAATGCATTCATCTAAAAACAATTGGGAGTGATACTTTACCTCCTCCAGCGAATGTGAATTTGTGCTTAGTACAAGATCATCTGTCGCAATTAGCGATCTTTGACGCTCTTTTTTTTTTTTTTTCCTCCCCGCATACAAACTTGTTTCTCTCTCAGCGGCTGTGATTAACCTCAATGAAGTTGCTGTCCTAGCTAAGCCTTGCCTATCATTCGTCTTTGTAAGTTTTTAGTAACTTTGTGTATTGAATTTGAAAGGAAAATGTGTGTTTTGTTTTTGACGAACTTTTTCATGAAGCTAAACTGTTGAAGCTACTCACATGTGGAAAAATACGAGTGTACAACGTTTTAAATGTATTCATTTGGTATATTTCAGTTACCACGATTTGAGAGATCAATAAATTGAAGAATTTACGCCTTGCGATTGGAGTGCTTGTTTTTGGGTTTGCTGGAATAGCGTCACTGACACACGCAGCATCAAACAGGGGAAGGGGTAAGCGCTGCCGCGCCAAGCTAATTCTGGCTGCATTTTCGACACATGAAAAATAACGAATACGTACTACTGTATGACGGAAAATTTTAGTGGTTTTGTAACCGCGACGTTTTCATAGCATGGTAATCCGTGAAGGTAACTGGCACATGCCTACAAACGACCCCCCCCCCCCCCCCCCCCTAAAAAATTTTTCTCCTCGGATCTACACGATTCACGTAGGTCATCCTTTTTCACTTCAAAACGGCGAATTTCGCCGAAAGGTGAGAGATTTTCATGCCTTATGTTTGTAGAATATCCTAGAATGATTTCCTGACCAATGTATCGATAATCGTTGTATCGCCATATTGTCAGATCATCATTATCGTGAGCTTTGTATCGCAAATCGTATCGTATCGTGAGGTACCAAGAGGTTCCCACTCCTAATTCAGAATTATACTACTTTTAAAGATTCATTGTGTAAAAGAAAGCAAGTGACAGAGCATGAGTTTATCGATTTGTACATCAAGGTTTTTTATGTTAATCAATCCAATACAGGAGACAGGAAACCAGTTTTTCATCTTAAACATTGCCTTTTACCCATTTAAAGGCCTAAGTGACGCACAGATGGGGTGCATCAGTCGCAATATTGTGAAATGATCTGTGGTCGCGAATGAAGGAATGACACTTTTAATCTTCTTCCAGCTCATTTTCCAGAATCAATTCAAACATGACGTTAATGACACATAAAAAACAAACAAACTTGATGACACAGGAAGAAGGAATAGGAGAAAATGTGTTTGATATTCCCGAATACTTAAAGTATAATATATAATCAGGCCATGATATTTATTTTAGTTGTTTGCATGCACTCTGTCAATGTGACAGTGTTCCATTTAACACGGCACAAAGCAAAATGCATTATCTTTTGTCTGAGCAGTACAAAGTTGGGTAACAGATGTTCACTAGTAGAGCAAAGTCTAATGAAAAACTCCCCCTCAAGTTTATTCTGGGAAGTTTAGGAGAGCTTTTGGAACTGAACTGGAGGACTGTTGTAACAAGTAAGAATTACAAGGACAGACATAAATGTATTGATTTAAGCACTCAAAGGGTGCTAAAGAGGTCGAAAAGAGGCCTTGCAAAAAAAAAAAAAAAAGACCCAATGTAAACAGGTGATATAGATAACGTCCAACATGCATCTGAACTTAGACCTTCCAAATAAAACAAACAAACAAAAAAAAAAGCCCTTCAAGAAGTGCCATTGTCGAACTGACAAGGATACACTGTAAGGGTGTAACGGTACATGTATTTGTATTGAACCGTTTCGGTACGTGGTGCTCGGTTCGGAATGGTGGCGTACCGAACGAGTTTCTGACGTAATGTACCGCTTATTTTTCGAGGCTGTGAGTCGATCGGGTTACAGTTTCTTTGTGTAGATTATATTTACTCCGTCTTCTCTATTATAATGATGACCAACACGGTAGGACAATGTAACCCAGAAATGTCAACGGCGCGACAACGTGGCCGCCGCGAGAACGCAGTGAAACGCGGGCGTTAAAGTCAATCAGCCATTGCACACCAGTCACAGTGCAGCCGCGTGTTAGAAGCTTCCTAGAAGCGGCTCAATACAACGCACGCGAAAAGAACGGCAGAGTTTATTATTTGACGCGAGACGCGACCCTCCTGCGTCAATAATACTACCAGTAGTAAGGATCGGGCAGACCGGAATTCACTCGTGTAAAAATACGGTAGATCCGGTCGATTTTCAAACTAATATGCAATCGTAACCCATTTTTTGAGTCCATCAAATCTCTAGAGTGGTAGATCAGGCCACAGTTGACTTGTCTTTGTTGATTTACTGCGGTCTTCTCTGCTATAATAATAACCAACACGGCCCCGTGTTCAATACAAAACCCTCCTACCACAACAAAACAAGTAGGAACTAATATTCACATAGGAACTAAAGTTATACAACATAAAATATAAAATAGTAATGAATACTACATCGCATTTGAAAAATATAAACACATAATAAAATAAATAATAGCCCATTTAAATAGATAAATTGAAATGAGCTAAAACACCTGTAATTAAATAATAATAATACACAGATCCTGCTTACACAATTAAATTTCTGTGTGGCGCTCTAACTTGAGAAAATCCACCAATATAGCTTTTGAAAACCGTTCATAAGAAAAAAAAAAAAAAAAGATTCATTGAGGCATTTCATTTGTAAAATACATGTTAAAATCTTTGTCATTGGGATTGCTTTTCTCTTTAGCACAGGACTTTTTTGTTCTTTCTTTGAGAAAGAAAGCTGACCAATACGCGGGGTCTGAAGGACAAATTGTTGTTGGATTATCTTTAAATACCCGCTACTTTTTGAGCAGAATTCTAGCTTTGTATAGGCTAATGTTCCATTGTTAAAAGCACAAAGGTGTGTGATAAACAACTAGCACATTCATATTTTGCATTTTGTTTTCTTACTGTACCGAAAATGAACCGAACCGTGACCTCAAAACCGAGGTACGTACCGAACCGAGATTTTTGTGTACTGTTACACCTCTAATACACTGTCAAATGACTTGCAGGGGTATGCCCAGAAAAGCTTCCAAAATGAACAACTACCATTCTTATTGGTCCTTCAACGTACTTATAATATAAGATATTAAATATGGAGAGGCATTTCATTTTAACATATGTTTGTGGGCGCTCAGCGATTTGCTAATGTATTTTTCAGTGAAAGAGGTGGCTGATTCCTAGGCTAGCTGCTAGATCATGCAACTGAAAATCAAGACTTGGTGGGCCACTCGTGACAACAGTTGCCAAGCCCTGTACACTGCAGTTAGTCGGGTTTGGCCACATAGCTGTGTGTGCGTCAGCCTTAAAGGATGACTCACCAAGCGATTAATTGATTGATTGAACCTTTTACTACGTTGAAGAGAAAATACAGTGCACTCCAGCAGCTGAGTTTTTATCCCTGATGAAAACATTTGATATTACTAGAAAACCCAGCAGAGGACGAATCGGCCATCCTAAAACAAAATATTCCTAGGCCACAAACTTTGACAAATGTGACGATATCACAATAGTTAAGTGCCTGGATGTTGACCCTTTGAAGACTTCACTGAGTTGACCATTGAAAGTAGACACAGGGGACGAGATGAAAATGTAAATTTTAAACAGTCTAGAAAATTTCACACTCTCACTGCAGTTGTAAAGTATGGGGCGCCGTTTGTAAAGCAGCACATACTGAAAATTACTAAAATTATTATTTTTTCACATTTAGCGCCACACAGTGTTTAAAACGTGAGTACATTTTTAGAGTCACTTTTTTTTTGCACATTTACAACATTATTTAGCAACTTAAATATTCATTTTTAAATAAGAGGTTTTGTACCTGAATGTTTAAATCCAGAACTAAATATTTAATTTAAATCTTAAATTTATATCCTATGTCCTAAATTCTAAATCTGGAAACGGTTGGAACTAAGTATTTAGCTTAATATGCAAATTCACCTAGCTGGAGACCGGAAGTAACAAAATAAAAGCTGGAGCACACAAAGTACTCTTTAAATAGTTTCTCTGAAATATGTATTTTACCTATGTATTGTTAGGATCAAAATGACTCACGTCTAAGAGCAGACTGCCCCCATTGAGGTTTTATTCATTTTCAAGCAACGTAAACAGACAGTCTGAACTGCTCCACCAGCTTTTATTTTGTTACTTCCGGTCTCCAGTTAGGTGAATTTGCATATTAAGCTAAATATTTAGTTCCGACCGTTTCCTGATTTAACATTTAGGATACGGGATAGAAATTTAAGATTTAAATTAAATATTTAGTTCTGGATTTAAACATTCAGGTACAAAACTTCTTATTTAAAAATGAATATTTAAGTTGCTAAATAATGTCGTAAATGTGCAAAAAAAAAAAAAAAAAAGTGACTAAAAATTTACACCACGTTTTAAACACTGTGTGGCGCTAAATGTGTGAAAATGTCGGAATTTTCAACATGTGCTGCTTTACAAACAGCGCCCCATTTTAAAGTGGCTAATGTGAATTTGTTAAGCAATAAAGTCACGGTGAACATTGAAAAACAGCATAACGCGTCACTAAGTCTTGAAATAGAAATTGTTCCATGTCGTCCCTTTAACTAGGCTTTGTGTATCCCAGAGATGTGCAATAGTTATTAACTTTAAATTTATTAGTCTATCTGGAGAAGGTGTATATGATAGTTCGGCCCATTTCTGTCAAACCCTTTCAACATTTTCTGTCTTACAGTGCTGTTTCATTAGCCACTTTCTCAACTTTTGCATGCCCATTGTATCATTTTATTTTACTTTGCAGTTGGTGTCTACTTGAGCTCGTTTCTGTCTAGATGTGTTTAAAAGCTGGGTGGAGAGACAGACTCAGTGGTTGCTGTTGGTTACCACCTCTGTAGTGTGGAACACTGTCATGCAACAGCATCAATAGTTCGTTCTGACAAAAACAGGGTGGTGGCTAAACAACAAAAACAAAAACACTATCTGCCGGACATTCAGAAATAAAACGTCCACTAGCTACAGGACTGAAGCACAAACATTTAAAAGTATGATTACTATAACCTAGTAAAATTGAGATGGATTTTTTTCCCCCTTTTGACGTTTTTGAAATGTTTCATATCATATACAAATAAAATATGTCTAGATATCTTTTTTCCTCCTAAATTTGTGCGGAAAAGGGTCTCAACATACAATCATAAATATCAAATGTTCATGCTAATTGAAAATATATCGTTCTTGGGAGTACGACAGACTTTGGGTTTCAGGGAGGACACTCACATTTGTCAATGATGTATCGTTTTTGTGTGTCGTGCAATGTTGTTCAAATGTCTATACAAGAAAAAGCATGTGGGTAGACTGCATGTGATAGAGTCAAGCTTGGGAAATGCATGAGCTGTGTTTTTGTTTGCTTGACCTATCAGTGTCGATCAGTGGCGGACTTGGCAATTTTGGGGCCTAAGGCGAACATAGCCAGGGGCCCTCTTTATATATTCCTTTAACACAAAAGAATCAGGAAAGGCAGCCTGAAAGGCCCCTATCTACATACAACGTTTCAATAGATTAATACAAAATGAACATGAGTGAGGAAATATAGCTTCATATAGATTGTATATCAGAGAGAAAGAGACTGTGTGCATGTATCAAGCTGAAGATGAACAACTACATTCGGGCATGAAAATGGGTCAAGAGTTAAAAAGGTGAGAAGGGTGTGGAGGAAATATGTTCCACTACACTGTACAACTAGGGCTGTCACAGGGGAGATAATATAAATTACAGCATTCAAATGGATTTCTTTTTCTGTTTTGTTATGTGTTTGTTTGGTATGCTGACATAATTATGCATGACAAATAGTTGGAGGTGCTGCTGGCTCCGGTGACCCAGGCCCTTTCTCGTTGGGGCAGGGGTAGCTGGTTGGGGGCCTGGGACGATCGCCTACTTCGCCTTAATAGTAGATCCGCCTATGGTGTCGATGTTGTGTTCACAGACGATTGAACGCTGGTTAAGGAATGCGAGAACAGTGATCGAAGAATACAATTTTACCTAATGACTTCAAAACATGTCCAAATGTTAATAATTGGTTTCCTGAGGACTGATCAGGGAGGTAATGCAAGTTTAAGAGTGTACTGCATGCGTTTAGAAGGAGAAAGAAAAAAAAAAAAAAAAAGTAAAGGGATAGACAACACCGGTTGCTCAATTTTGTTTTGAAGTATTAAAATCGTATATGATATGATGATATGAATATGATAATATGATTTGTTTTACCTCTGATAATGGAGAAAATATTGTCTTTTGCATATTAGATTGTTTATTGCATTGCAGCCGAGGTTTGCACACAATTAGATCCCAAAATACACCCAATTTTCATACACATGGTAAAGTATTTCAGATCAGTATTTTGAAGTATTTTGGAAAGAGAAAGATTCCTGAGGAGGGTCTGGTGAAAAAAAGACTTTTACTGTTGTGGTGATGTAGACCGTAACATTCCGAAAAATGTAATTAGCCTTTGAGGCTAATTAAATATTTCGGAACGTGAAACTCACGTTCAGAGGTGCCCTTCAGTTCCGAAGGTATTTAGCACTCACTTTCTGAGGAATAGAAATAACCAAATGGTTATAGCAAGTGTTGTATTTTAATGTTGAGATAACATTTTCAAAAAATGAATGAGGCAAGAAGGAGAACGTAGAATACGTCCATACTGCAGGTCTTAACGCACAAATCCAATTTTTTGTCATATCTGTTTTTTTTGTGTGCCCGTTCAGACTGCCTTTGTCTACTGAGACCGTTCATGTATTACGCATGCGCACTAATTCGCAGTCCGACACGCGCTGAGCTAGAAGACCCGCATGCGCAGAAGAATCAAAACAAATGACTACAAATGCAGGCTGTCAACTTTCATTTCAGGTCGTTCATATTTGGATTTCCAAAAAGAGGACACAAATAACAGACATCAATAATCCCCGTTTAGGCTGGGGTGACCAAACGTCCTCTTTTGCCCGGACAAGTCCTACTTTCACGCAGTATCCTCGTTGTCCGGGCGGGTTTGATAAATTCATAAAAATGTCCGGTTTTTATGATTTTTTTTTTACGGGACCATTTTGAAGAGAATTCCTCCGGCCGCTAGGGGGCAGCGCTTGGCTGCGTTGACATTGCTCCTACTAGTAGGGGCGGGAGAAGGAGTAGGTCTCCTTCTTCTTTTGTTGGCAGTTCACCCTTTGTTTCATGGGGAATTTCCACCATCTACTGACGGTTTGGCGAGAGCTCAGACACAGTAAGGAGTTCAATAAGGAGTTCTAAAAGACGTGGCTCCATACACATTTCTGTAAGTTTCTCCTGTTAATGTCGATCACGTGTCTTCTGTTGTACTGTTGTGTGGTTATATGTGTACACAGAGATGCAGTATATTGTATGAGTCTTGTAATTGTTCTGCATTAGTTAGTGGTTGAATGCTAGCATAGCTAAATAGCTGTGTTCCTTATGATTTTTTTTTTTTTTTTACGATAAATACGTATATAATGGCAACTGTTGACTTCTGTCGGAGATTTGTACTGGTGTAATCTGTAAAATCCCGTTTGTTGTTGCATCTTTGCGCTGCCGATGGTAGTAAACTTTTATAGCAAAGTCTGATTTTGCCTCGGCTCCCGTAATCGCTAATAGGGTAACAATCAGTGAGCTCAGCTGTGCTAGGCATTATGGGCAATGTAGTTTTGAACTGCTGCGTTTGGAAACATGCTGGTTGAATCGCTTGTCAGTTTATTTCGGTTACTGTTTGCGTACAATCTAGAACATTGTATGAGAATAAAAATTGAGTGGGAATAACATTTTGTCGACGACAATTGTCATGATCGTAATTTTAAAAAATGTTGAGTTGGCACATAGCCAACTGTGTGTGTATATTAACTGGACTACATTTCCATGAGTCTGCATTTTAATAATTCTTTTTTTTTTTTTTTTTTTAATTGTTTGCTTATTTTTTTAGGAAGAATAAAGCCTGTTGAGTTAAAAAAAAGTGGGAGATATACGCATCTTACTTTGAGTGATCTTCGAGTAAAATTCAAGTATCTCGAGGCCGGGCCGAGTGTCCTCTTTTTTGGAAATCAAAATATGGTCACCCTAGTTTAGGCTTATATTCAAAGTTTCTGTGGATCGACAGCATGCATGCACTGTCCGTGCATGTCACACACACATCCATGCAGTTTGCCCCAACCCTTCCCCAAAAGCCGTGTTCAAGGCAAGCTAGGCGCTAACAGACAGCTACACCGCTACCGTAGCGCGCAGTCTCTCTCAGTCTTTGATGACGAAATAGCTGCTTGAATACCGATTTGGGAGACTTGGAAGTTCAGACCGCCACGACATTTTGGAAAAATGTGTCCCAGATCGGATTTGAATCACATACTAAAGTGACCCAGATCTGATTTGAAATGGTCCACTTCTATGCGACTTGTCCCGTTCAGACAGTCAAGTTAATGCCTCACTCGAGTCGGAAAAACACGAAAAAATCGGATTTGTGCATTAAGACCTGCAGTATTAACGTAGCCTAAGACACCACAAATCAAGGTAGGAGAACTAAGACACCACAATTCAAGGTGTGTATTAAGAATTGTGCAACTATTATTTTTATTAATCATAATTGTGTTGTTTTAACTTAAGTTACGGTGTTGAAAAAGGTTCATTCAAGTTGACATAATTACAAAACATGGCGAATTTGCATTGAAATATGTATTTTTCATCTCACTGAAACAAATCATTATTTTTTTTTTATATCAGTTTGCACTTGGGAATAACTTTACAACAATCAGAAAAATAAGTTTCTTCCTTGATCTGTTATTTTGCATCTTCGCATGGTAAAGCTCTGCCCACATATAATCTCTCCTGACATATGTGACCATTTTCAGTTCACATCTCGACTATTGTAAAAATGAGTGAACACTCCCAAAATTTGTTGGTTGTACCAAATGCAGTAAAAACCACAGTAGCCAGGACTATTTCATCTAGCAGTACTGCCCAGGAACAGTTAAAAAAAAAAAAAAAACACGCTTTCAGAATATTCTTCCAAAAAAACAGCACAATATCAGCCCAGATGGTTCAGCTATAATTCATCATTTATGGGGTTAGTAATAGCACTGGCTTTCGTAGTTCTTCATGGCAACAAAAGTGACAAAGAGTAAGAGATTTGATTTGAAACCAGAGTGTCTTTAAGGATAAGACATGTTTGGCTAAGGTTGTATACAACCTAGAAGTTGAAGCCCTCCCAAATTGCCTTTCAGGGAATCTCAAGACATTGATAAATCATCATACTTGATTAATTCATAAATCTTTGCACGTTTACACTGGCCTTTAAATAGTTTTCAGATGCAGGTGTGTCTCAAGAAAGTACACTCCTCAGCACAAATTCATACCTTCACAATGCAAAGCTCAACCCAGAAAAACCTGCATTTGAACCTGCTTTTTCAAAGTTGTGCTCCTCAAGTCTCCATACACTTACCAAATCTCAGATGTTCATTTCCAAAGTAACACAGAAGAAGTCAAGTGAAGTTGATCAGTGAATGTGCATGCAAAAAATTAAGCAAACATGTCTGCGTACTGTATAAAGATAAAGTCTCTAAAATTAGGGCTGCAGCTATTGAATATTTTAGTAATCGAGTATTCTACTGAAAATTCAATCGATTAATTGAGTAATCGGATAAAACATTTTTTTAGGTAAAGCACAATTATAGAAAAGTTTCTGAGGTACTTCCGCATTTCTGCTCGCTGCGCCCATTTTTAACTTTCTCTATCCAAAACAACAGTGGAGCTGGAGTAACATAACTAATCAAAATCCCTCTAAAAAGACAATTTGGAAATGCCACATCCATCTGCCATCATCTCGACATGGGAGGACAACATAAAGAGATGGCTAAGAGTTGCCACAACCAAAATAGTTTTGTATTTTATTTATTTAATAGCAGTGGATGGAAATGCAATCAGGGACCTGAAAATCTCCGAAGCATCCAGTTGAATGTGTCCAAATACATGAATATGGGAATTTTGTGTTCATGAAGGCAGTTGTGGAACCAAGACAGTGCTTCCACAAAACAATAACAGGTACAATTATGTTCAAATTGACTGCAACTCTGTGTGTTGCATCACAGCTGAGACATCATTAGCTTTGCATTAGCTTCAACGATAAAGAAATGGAAAACACTCATCCACTTAAAGTCATACACGGGCTTTTTACCTTAAATGCACAAATTCAAGTGTTACACATTTTTGTTTGTTTGTTTGTTTACAGGTGGAAAACGCTGTTAGGCAAGGGAAGACAACCTGATGTACCTCACAACAACACTTACATTGATGGACATACAGTACTGTATATCGAGACTACGTGAATTCCACCTTGATGGAAGGCTCGATTTATGATCCACTTTCGTTAGTACGTTTCCAATAGTTTTATAAATTGTAATTTATAAAATTTACTGTTTTGCACATGCACCAATTGTTTTAAATAAAACAACAAATAGAATCATGTTGTCCAAAAGCTTCATTGCGATCAATATCTGCAATAAAAAAGAATGACATACTATTTGTATGCATATGTACATGTGCAATGAGCTCATACCATAACTATAACCAGATGGAAATTATCTTATAGTATTTCCTTGTACCAACATAATCCGTGTCAGCCCTTCTGCATTCGGCAAATGTAACATTGTTTGCAATTTTGCCTCATTTTCTTCACCCAAGTGGCCGGTGAATCAGTCTACACCCCATGTTAACACGGGCTGCACAGATTGTTAGAATTTTGTCCACGAACGATCAACAAAGTGATAAGAACAAACATGCAATCTTTTAGGTCACAGGTGTCAAACAGATTCCAGAAAGGGCCAAGTGGGTGCTGGATTTTGTTCCAACCGATACAACGCAGAGAGTTTAACCAGTGAACTTCCTGCTGAAACAAGCAGCCCCTGAGAAAGTTTAACGATTACACATGTAAAAGATCTAATTGGTGGAAAGGTGTCCTCTTCATTGGTTGGAACAAAATCCAGCACCCACTTGGCCCTTTCTGGAATCGTTTAGGCACCTGTGTTTTAGGTGGATCATTTAGGGTTAGAGCTGCGAGTTTCGATTTTAGGCCTATGGCGATATAAATCCACACTGGCGCTTTGAAGCTGGACGCTGTTCAAACCATTCCACTTCCAAGCATATAGTATAAGCGCTTCCAGGAGTTCACACAACCAAGCACAGCAAAGAAAGTCCCAGAGTCTCAACTACGTCGTACTGAACCCATTTTTGGAGATTCTGTGGGTTCCTATCGTTTGATTTGGCAGTTTAAAACTTTGTCTACCTTAAGAGCAATTCATGGTGTTCTGTCTAAACCAGAAGTCCGTAGCAGAAAATGTCAAAGATGGCACCGCCCTATTTTCGCTCAGGAAACTTGTCTATATACATGAGAATACAAGACAGAATATTGAACCATTTTTAGACAATCAATATCTTTATTTAATTGTACATTGTTGAAAACAGCCAACAATTGCATTTGAGCTGTGACGAGAAAAAAAACTTCACATTCACTGCTTTTATTCAAAACAACGTGAGAGCTTATTAAAAAAAAAATATATATATATATATATATATATATATATATATTATTTCTTACCTAAAAATGTCATTACACTTGATAACACACATCACTTAAAAGTTACGCGTTTTTCCCACGTGTTTCAAATGAATTTCCATTTGTGTCAAGCTAATTTTAGGTTCTAGTCAAAATTGTAAGTCCTGGTAGGATTTTGAGTTTTTGCAGTGTTCAAAATAAATCTATGATACCTGCTGTATTGGAGCACATTAGGCACCTTGGTGCTTTATCCATCAATGACTACTGAGCTAAAATTTACAGTTAGCTTTATTATGCTTTTATTTTACAACCTCATCACTCTACAGTGCTGTTTTTACAGATTAAATGAAGCCTGTATGAAAGACACGTTAGCCACGCATCGACAGTAGTCATAATTAATACAGCCTAGCCCTCCGCAGGGCTAACATTATGTTAGCAAGGTAAAATAAAGTCAGTCTTATTTAATAGCGCTACTTTAACTTAATTTTACCTTGTCTCAAGTATCGCTCCTCTGCTCTCAGAGTATACTGTGTGCCTTCAGTCGACCTGCCGCATTGATGACGTGCTGTAGTGTTATGCAAGCACTGTCTTACAGTGAATACATGAAACAGTGTAAGCCTCGGAGTCCAACTTGAAATGCTCCCACACTTTTGATATTTTCTGCTTTTTCTTGGTGCCTTTCTCTTGGCTTTCGTAGGCTTCTTCGTCGTTACATCTATATTCATGCATGGTTGAAATCAAATATATCCGCCGCCTCATCAAAATGTAATGCTTAGAGCTGGCAAAATTAGGCGCAGTTTACCTGGTGACTCTGCGACACAAAGACGCAATGACTGAGTAGTGGAATGGCCTCGCGTGCATATGGTGTCGGCGAAGACAAAAAATTCTGAATCCTGCCTCCAAAGTGGAAGAATTCGATTGCGTGGGATTGAGGGGGGTTTGCTCCGCATGCATATCAAAGGCTCCCATGGCACGAGACCGCACCGATAACGTCAGCACTCGTACACGTCACATTGGGCGTGCGCAGCTGTGCTACTACACATTAAAAACAGCAAATATGCCGGAATGTCGGCTTTAATTGACTGTTTTTATTATATTTTAAAATTAAATATGTTGAATGTTTCAATTTTTGTGCCTTTCGAACAAAAGAAAAATGCCATTGCTTCGAGTGGCCGGGCATATTTTTTTCCGAGTTGAGGAGCTTGGTGGGGTCAAAGTGCGTCATTCGCTGTCACCTTGTAAATCTGCACTGCCACCTAGGGCTTGGCATAAATATTACATCGTTTTCATGCGAATTGCGACATTGTTCGAATAGAGACGGGCCCATATAAATGCAAATTTGACATTTTTCGTATTCTCGGAGAGTCACCATGTAAACGGCCCCTTACTCCTCGAGGCAAAGAAAATTCCTCGATCAATTTTTAAAATCGAGTTACTAGAATTATTCGAGTAATCGTTTGAGCTAAATAGACATTTACAATGACCAAGGTCATTGCACAATCACGCACACAATTTTGCACAGTCAAGTACAATTTTAATTCAAAATTTCAATTAAAAAAAAAACCTTCAGTAGATTACTTTCAAATCAAAGTGTGTCCAATTTAGGAATGTCCATTTTTTTAAATTTTATTTTTATTTATTTTTTATTTTTTTACTTCTGATCTGATCCAATATTTTGGTGATGTTTTGCCTTTACAGATCAGAAAAACGATTCCATACCTACAATTTTAGATCATTAAAAATAACAAAACAAAACAAAACAAAAAATGCAATTAGCATTACTTAAATCCTTTTTAATTTGGTTTACAAAATGAACTGTATTACGACAAAATGTCTTTGCCATCCAGGTTATAAAATACACTTAATAATAAATATGAATCCCAAAAAGCTCAATTTCAAAAAGCTATGATACAAATTAGTTTTACAAAAGAAATACATAACAGTCAAAAGATCCAGAAAAAATGCTTCAAAATGCTGTTGCTAACTTTGTAGGATGACACTGCTTTAAATGACAAAGCTTGTTTTACTAGCCCCGCTAGTACGTCATGCTCATGATTATTGGTTTCTGAAGAGAATTAGTGGCACAGCCCACTCCGGAGATATTTGCCGAGTGGCTTTATTTAAAGCCGCCGAAAAGCATAAAGATGCTGAAAACACGTGACTACTGGATCAGGTAGAATCTTGTGGCCAAATCGGATACTGTCTGATATTCCAAAAATAGCTGCATCGGGTGTCGATACTGAGTACCAGATCGGGTCGAGAATCATCAGTGCACAATGTTATGGAGACCCAAATGTTCATAAACATAAAAGCAATTGTCCATTTCAGTAATTGAGGTATTTCAGAGTGGTTTGAGTAGATGTCCACTATACAAATTCTACTCATAAGCAGCTACAGCGGTACCTCTACTTACGACATTAATTGGATCTGGAAGTAGTCTCTAAACCTGAAAATTCCGTAAATAGAGACACATTTTACATGTGAATGCTCTAATTAATCTCTTCCAAGCACTGTTGACACGCCATTAAATTTTATAATTGGGTAAAACCGGAATAAATAAACAGCCAAACACATTGGAATCATTCCAGTTACATAACCTAACTGTTAATACCTGTGATTAAGCAGATAATAGAATAAAATGCACACACACAAAAAAAAAAATCTTACCTTTCGAGTGAGGCTCTTTCATGAAATCGATGGTACCCATCTCACTATTGGTGACACAAAAATGCGAGGAGACCTGTGCTCTAATGTGCTACTAATGTAAAGAACCGTCGTGGGCTTAAAAAAAAAACTCTCCGTGAAACAAAAACAAGAGGAGCCTTGAGCTCATTTGGCTCAGACGTCGACCCGCTATTTCAACAATAACACCGTCGCACCTTTGCACGTCATCATATTGTGACGCCCAAATTGAAACGTCATCAACAATAGGCAAAAAACAGAGCGGAATTCCATTGCAGAAGCATGATGGGAAAGATTATGACCAATATGGCAAGTTTAAACGTTTGGGCCACATAACAGTTTAACCTCCAATTTGAATTAATTACATACAGAATACAAATAGCCTGTTTTTTCTCAAATATATTTATGATATAATTAAAGAAAATGCATATTTAGGGACTTCTAAAAGATTGCAATAATATTGATGCAGTGATCTTCAACACCCCCATTGCATATCACATCCTTTTCTAATATTTCAGTTCCACCAAAAATCAAAAACAGCCTTGATATGAGGTGTTGAACCCTTTTAACTTTCAATTGAAAGCAAGTGAGACTAACCTAACAGAAGGAACAAAAAGCAAAAGAACAGCCAACCCACTAAAATTACCATCTTTGCCTTTTTTATTGCCTGTGCTACTCAAGTCCAACAAATTCCATGAAAATTGTCCGGGTGATGTTTGTGTACTCCTGAAGTGAGTCCAACAGACAGGCAGACAGACAGACAGACAGAGCTAAACAAACATTACCTCTGTGGCCACGAAGCCATCACTTTTATTGATTTTCAAGAAACGGGAAAAAGATGCATGTTTTTTTTTCTTTCTTTCTGCAGTTAAGCTTATATTAATTTGTGACTTCCACCAATAAAACATGAATCAACCAACTAATTTCGTCCATACCAAAAACATTTGATGGGAGTCTAAGAGAAAAATAGGAAATTACAATAATAGCACACATTTATGGTATTTTACTCAACAAAAGTGAATACTTTGCGCGATATGTTCTTTCTTGGGAGCACAACTCAAGCAATCAAGGAATCATGCACTTTTTAAATGTCATGATACTGGCTATGACAACTCCTGGCGTAAAAATGAAGAAAACTGCTTGTACACACCATTCTTCCAATAGCTTTCAAGCCATAGATATCTTACACTAGATGGCTTATGTGCACCAATTGCCTTAACCCTTTAGGGCACTGCTTTATTTATTAATTAATTTTTAAAATGTATTACTATCTTTGTTAATCATTTTTGATATCACTTTTTCAAATGGCTCTATTTCCTGCCACTCCGAACACAGTGAAGCAAATCATTGACAGTATGACAGTATTGATAGTATGTGCTACTTTTGGGCTGTCATGCAGCACGGACTCGCTGCCGCTATGGACAAACACAGCGTCACTTTCTGCCGCACTGGACGATTGATCATCTTCATCAGAGGGTTAATATTCTCATCAGAATCTGAATCAGCCAATATTTCACAAAGTATTTCGTCAACAATACAAAAAAAAAAATCCTATCGGCATGGATAGTTTTCTTGGTAGAATCCTACTTTAACTAGTGCTGAAAAGATTAATCGATTAACGTGAATAATTTGATAAGAAAAAAAAGCTTCGAATCAAATTTTGCTGTTTCAAGTGTTCATTTGATTGTAATGGTGTTGTAATGGTTTGTTTTGAAAGTGTTTGCATTTAGTATTATTGATTTGGGTGGATACACTGCCCTCTAGTCGCAACGGTGAATATCACATAACTCATTTAACATGGTTAAATCCAGCTGCTCCCTACTAGGACAAACATAAAGAAGTTTTTGTTTGCCCACTGTTTTTTTCATGCATTCGTAATTAAGTTTATAGGTATGTTTAGCCCCTTTTTTGAGGGAATATATGTTTGAACGATTTGTTTAGAGCATTGTAAAAAAATATATATATATATGTTTATAGCACTTAAGCTAGCGGATTTTTGATATGCAAGTTAGCCAGATGTTAATTTTGTTGTCCTTAGATCCTTATTTATTTTTGTATACAGTTTGAGGCTAAGCTCAGGTATTTCAATTCAATTTTAAATGAAAGTGCAATCCTGCATTGTTTGAAGAAACAATCAGGAATTTTATTTTGTATTCGCATTTAATACTCTTTTGAATGTGCAATCGGAAAAAGCCTTTGTTTTACATCTGCTAAAATGTATTCTGCAACACATTAAATGTTCCTAATCCTATTACTCGATTATTCAAACTAACTAGTTGATCGATTTATCAACTGCTAAAATAATCGTTGCTGCAGTCCTATCTCCAACCACTGCTTCCTTGTCATCTTGATCGGGGCGGTCTTCAAACGCTTTAAACTACAAAACCTTGAATGAAAATATGCCAACAAATAATGCTCAGGTTGAAGTGTCAGATGTCTGCCATCTTTTTGTACAAAGTAGTAACTACCTGAGGCATCGTATTTGCTGCTCTGGCTTGTTAAAGCCAGCAATGTTGCTGGACGCAACTTTGCGACCTTGGTGCTTAAAGAGTTTTTAGCCATCTATCCTTCTTATAAGAGATGTTTGTTTCGCAAAGCCGGAAAAAAACGAGATTGACAATGAAGTTGTGATGGACTTGGAACATGGCAAAATGGTGGTCGCTTACGCAACTGTAACTGAAAATAATTGAGAAAATAAAATACAACATGGGCGTGTTGTTAAAGGCAACCTGAGACTTAAAGACTTGTAGGCTCTAATAAGCCACAATTGTTCTCTTTTACTAAAATACAGTATGTTATGAGAAACACATATATTATTGCCATTGATTTAAAAATCCATAATATTTAGTTCATGTTTTGACCCACTGAGACGCCATGTTTACACGCGCAATGCACACTGGGGGTGATGACGCTGTGGGTTCGGACTGGGAGAATAGCTGTGCTAGCTAGCAAGTGACGTTAGTATGACAACTGGCATGATTTTGTCACATTCTGGTGCTGGTCAGATTGTTTTGTTACAGAGCTGTAGGATGAGTTCCCAACGTCGAATCCAATACCAGCTGATCAGCAGTGTCTTTAAACCGATCCTAAGCAGCTTGCCGAGATATTGACTTGTGGCCAGTTGACAGCTTGTATATCCCTTCGTTTGTAGTTGCATCATTCCCTTGTTTTTTTTTCGTTTGTCTGCCTCTCACTGTGGTTTTCCCTCGGTTTTTATTTTAATTATTTATTTTTTAATTGATCCCGACCTGCTGCCGCAAACCCTTTTTGTGTCTCCCTTTTCGTGATCGCTTGTTTTGTTTTTGTGTGTGTGTTCAATAAACCCTTTTACGCAATCCCTATGTCATTGTTGTAAAGAAAATCATGACTCTAATGTCATGCGGAAGTATAGTCCTGTGGTCTACGAGCTCGTCTGTTGAACGGGAAACGCGGGTTAAATCCCGCTGGAGACTTTCATTTAATTGCTTTTGCTGCTCGTTTTGTGAAATATCGACAGTGTTGTCCTGCTCATCACTTTTCCGCTCGGGTTCAAATTGGAAGGGCAGAAGCAACGACATGTTTATGTAGGTAAAGAGTGACACTGTGGTAGCCGACAGCGCCGCCCAGTGACGTCACCGCCCAGAATGCATTGCATCGTCAACAACAATGGCGAGCTACTAGTCAAAATAATTTTACAAATTTCATTAAAACGAAAACATTAAGAGGGGTTTCAATATCAAATTATTATAACTCATACTAACATTTATTTTTTAGGAATTACATGTCTTTCTATTCGTGGTACCCTTTAAGGTGCTTCCTGGATCAAATTTTGAGTGTGCAGTAGATGGAAGCACAATAAAGCACCTCACTTCAAACTACTAACACTGTCAAAACATTTCTGGAATTATTACAAGAAACATTAAAAGGAGGCATTTATATTTTATATACTCTGCTGTTCTATGAGACAACATCTTGCATCAATGGAGTCAAAGCAATGCCAAATTGCTACAAGCCCTCCCTCAAATTAAGAGTGCCGTCACTCTTTCACCTAAATATTTCAACTTGTTCAGTGGGAGTTGGACTCCCCATGTCCCCGATTTAAGCAGTCCCTGGACTTTGACAGAGTGGCCCAAGCTGTCCGTGCGTTTACCCCACCACTATTTATCGATCAGGAAATTGCTGCGTTTGCTCAACTGTGAACCTTTCCACATGCATCTGCGCAAACACAGCATTCTGCAACTCACGTCTGACACAAGACGTGATAAAGTGTTGCCCCTAATCGAGTGTGTTAATGTTTGATAAGTCACGTGCAGACAGTCTGACACACAGACTGTTTATTTAGGACCTGATGCAAACTTATTACCTCCACCAGAGAGGTTATGTTTCAGCTGTATGTGCTTGTTCATCACACCAGTAGATCTTCACAAGGTATGGAATACTATTTTGTGGCCAAAGTCAATATGAAGGCCACGTCTCACTATTAAGCAGCAGAATCCATATGTGATGGATATCAAAATATTACCTATGATATTATATGGAATACAATAAATAATATTGGATATACATTTTTTAAAAAGTCCTAAAAAGTCTTTGACTTTGCCTTGGCTCTTGTAGAACCTGGATGAAACTTGGCCTCTTGTATATTGCCAGTTACAAGTGAAAGCTACGCACATGACTTATCATTGTCCAGACATAGTTTGAATTAAAGAGCACCAAGAAAGTGGCACTTCCCCGTACCTGATGGTGTCATGTGGTGCCAGTCAGAGACATAGGCCAAGGTCAGAGACGGCAGCCATGGTGAAGAGGACGTGAGGAGCAGGAGCAGGAGGCTGGAGGAGGGCGAGGACGCCGCTGCCATGATGCTATAGCAGATAGTGACAGACAGAACAGTGAATGAGTGAGGACCACAGTCATTTTAATTACCAAGTTAACTTCAAGATGACATGTTATTGTGTTATTGTCTATGTAAAAAAATTCTTCCATTCTGCGTACTTCTCTTCCTGCCCATCTGGAGTTCAGAACTTTTTTTTTAAAAACTTGAATTGTTTACTTGCAACAACTGACAAAAGTGAAAAGGAGGAAAACATGTTTGCACTCTTTACACATTTTCAGCACTTCAAAAATGCACTGTATTTATTGTACACAGAAGCAAGTCACAAAAATGTCCTTACAGGGAATTTAAATAATGTAACACACCTTTTACATGCATTTGTATATTTATAATAAGCAAACTTTTTACTAAGCCGCCACAATAAAACGTTTGAACATCACCATTGCAAAGTGTGCATGCAATTGTTTTTTGTTTTTTTTTTAACATGTAAAGTTTTGTTTTAGTTCATAAAAGCAGCAAGTGTGCAGATCCTGGATCCCTTTTACATACATAAAGCCTGAATTAAACAGCATTATATAAATTAGGGAAGTCCCCGATCCGATCACTTGATCAGAGATCTGCCTGAACGCGCATTTTTCAGAGGATCGGAATTGGGTGAAAAGGATCGGGTTTTAATTTAAAAAATATATTCATCTTTTTCTGCTTCGTGCACGCACAGCACCACAGCCACAGTCGCAGCTACAGTCGCAGCCACAGTTCGAACAAACTTCTTTTTTTGGTCACCAGTGCAGCTGGCGTTTGTTACTTAACATTTACGATGGTTGACAGGTTTGTAGCTTTCATCTGGCCTGAAAGCCTTGGTAGCTCTATGATCAAAGGCACAAATGTGTTAAGCATCGTTAAACTTGCAGCCCAGTCTGAAGTGTGCTGTGCCAACTCATTCATTGTGTAGTGAGTTTGTGCTGGTGCACCTTAAGAAAAAAGTTTGGTGTAACCAGTGCAAACAGTAAGTGTGGTACCTTGGCAATATATATCGGAATTTTTATTTTGTCTAGTATTATTCAGGCCTATCTCAAACAGACCTATTCAAGTTATCTGGTGAAAATTCTTCTAGTTTTAATATAGCAATATATCACAACCCCTCCCCCCCCCCCCCCAAATAATCGCAGTGATAGTTTTTTCCAATATCGTTCAGGCGTACTTTTTACCATTTAATTTTAAACATAATGTAAAATGAAGTGTTTGGTATCATAGTTGAATGGCTTATGTATAATTCAAACTTTCAATTAGGGATTTCCCAATCCGATCACGTAACCAGAAATCGGGTGAAAAGGATTGACTTTTAAATTTAAAATATATATTTGACAGGTTTGGAACTTTGACCTTTGCGTTACATTGGATTACAAAACGTTGAAATATTAACATCATGTAAACTGGGAGCCACGCAAATCTAACTGCACAAATATCCAAGAAGGACATTCGACTTGTAGTTTATTCTTGCACTAGTTGTAAATACAGTGTTACTTTTGTCTTGGCATTGAAAAGTATATCAGTGAAAAGGTTTTGGTCTTACAGATGTGAAAAGAAGGGGAAAAAAACAAATGAAACAATCAGGTTTGACTCTAGTCTTTACAAGACTGTATCCATCCATTTTAGTAATTATATTTATTACATATAGCTTTATGTTACATGTTGTATATTTCTGCAGAATATGCAGTGTTCCCTGAATGGTGAGGAGTGGAGCAATGAAGAGTCAGCAACAGAGACCACATTGACACATTCTTCAGGCCTGCAAGACAAAAAAAAAAAAAAAAAGACTAAATTATTCACTTGTATTAACATATTTACTGTCAGCCAACTTATGTTTGACATTAATAAAGTACTGTATGTAATGTAGTATCCTTGCCTTCGAGAGCAATAGGTGTCCAATTTATTCCTAACTGGAAAGGGCCTCTTGCTCTCCTCCTCCAGGCCGCACTTGCACTTGCTCAGCATGTCTGCCAGCTCCCACATGGTTCTCTGGTCCACGAGGATCTCGGCGAAGGATTGTCCACTTCTTTGGGTGAAAGGGTCGTCGGCCAGTGGCTGCCCTCCGTGTTTTCCCTTATAGGGTCCCAGTGGAACCGGCTGAAGCCCAACACCTTCACCGAGCTTCTGCCGGTCCAGTTAGTAGTTTTAAATAATAGTCATCATTTAAGGAAAATTCCGCAGAGTACGTTTTTGCTATTTTTGCTAACTTTATGTAATGAATAGATGGAATTTCAAGAAGCAATAAAATAAATTATCCAATAAATAGGCAACCTGGGTCTTGGCTGTTATGGAGTTCTAGTTCTCTGGCCTATTAGGGCCTTCAATCTGTTAAAAACCTGAAATTATTATTATCAATTTTTTTTAACTTAAAAATATTTAGCCATAGCACAACCTTTCTTTAAAAGAACATTTACAAGTAGTGGTGGTGGGAGGGTCGATATTGCGATAAATTGTTGCGCTCTGTCACTATAAAGAAGTGATGGACTGAGTGTTGATATTTTATTACAACACACATAATGGATTTACCCCATTGTCACTGTCAGGACCTAATCTCTCGTGTCCTGTTTGTGGGGAAGCTAATTCCGTAAACCGGTGTACAGTGGGCAACAGGTGTAGAACAGATGCAAAAATGGCAGAAAATGCAAACAAAGAAAAACAAGTAAGTTGCTACGGACATTTGTGTTTAAGAAAGCGGTGCGCTGTCCTGATTTACATAAAAAATGTTACTAATGTTTGTGCAATTTAATAGGACAGCTATGAAGTATTTACTTTTACAAGACTAGTGCAGTGAGGCATTATGCAAATGCACAATTCTTATTATTTTATCATTATCGTGGGCCTCATATCGTCTAGGGTGTGACAAAATATCGAAACGGTGATACATCATAATACCAAAAGGTTATCGATATGCTCCTGCTAAGAATCGCTACATCGTTTTAAAAAGGTTTCAATGTTTAATTTAAAAAAAAAAAAAAAAAAGAAGAACCAACAAGTTGCCACCAAAATAGTGTCTCTCTTGCTGCCATTGACGGCCAATCCATTTGGACTGGAAGAGGTGGATGATCGTTTGTTAATTTAAAACCAGAGCATTCGCAGCCAGTCTTTATGAATTTTGGGGTGTTTCTAGGTCACTTTATGTTCATCTTAGGGCATTAACAGGTCACTTCTAGTTGAGTTTGAGTCACTGCCTATTCATTTGGGGAGATTCCCTAGCCACTTCCTGTTCTGTCAAATGCCCCAAAATGAACAGGAAATGACCTGAAATTCCCCCAAATTAAATTCAGGTTGCCATTGACCGTCATAAATGTCTGTTCTGTTTGAAGGGGAAGGGATGGCTGCCAACCTCCCAGTTCAAAAGGATCGAATGTCTGTCTACCAGTGATAAACCCATCGCAAAAGGTTGAAAATGGCTTATTTTTACAGTTTTTTCCTTGTTTTGTAGAACGGTTTTCTCACTATCGCAGTAGCTTTGTAACGCAAATCGTATCGTATCGTGAGGTACCAAGAGGTTGCCTGGTACACCAGACTCACCGCTGTTCCAGCTATTGAGTCTGGCCACCATTCAGCGGATACAATTTCCAGGGCGGAGCAAGCCACAGCAAACAGACAGCGGAGTGGACCAATCAGCGACGGGCAGACGTGACATTAGTAAAACGATGAGGGCAGAACGAGGGACTTGCGCGCGGAAGTAAACATACGAGGAGAGCGGAGTTTATTCAACATGGCTAGCGCGAGACAGACTGTTGTCAATGACACGTGTCGATGTGTTTTTGGTAATTTAAAACTGATTTTACCGTGGATTGGAACATATTCTCGGCTCTCCTATTCACCATCTGTGTTGTTGTGGAGATGACTTCCGACGCGCAAGAGTGACGTTGCTCGTTAACAACACGTCACGCAAATAAACGAATCTGATTTGTCGATTGATTTTGTAACTGCTCGAGAGGCCGTTAATGGGCTGGTTCCCAGACTTTTCTCTCAGTGTTTGAAAAATACAGGGAGAACAGTCTGGCCGTGCCAGGCAAACCAAGAGGTTCCCACCAATATTGTCACAGTCTTGAATCATGAGTTACCCGTATCGTCCCACCCCTAATTATTAGATATACAGCATTTACATATGATATGTGAATACTTGATTATGCAATGAGCATTTAATAACCCTGGGGTTTAAGGGCCAAAGCTAAATTTGTGATCATATTTTTAATGGGTGCAATACAGTGATAATTCACTGACAGCCCTGTTACACGTATAACATTCACATAGAGTGTATCGTGGCAGTTAGTAAAAAATACTGGACTGTCTCAGGAAATTAGAATACACAATATTCTAATTTTTTGAGACAGTCCTGTGTATATATACAGGACTGTCTCAGGAAATTAGAATACACAATATCCTTTATATCAATATCAATTTCCTGAGACAGTCAGGAAATTAGAATATTGTGTATTCTAATTTCCTGAGACAGTCCTGTATATATACACAGGACTGTCTCAAAAAATTAGAATATTGTGTATTCTAATTTCCTGAGACAGTCCAGTATATTTAAAACCCTTATTAAGAACAATCAAGGATATCTTAGATATGTATTTAGCAGGGGTCGCGTTAACCGAATATTTTCCGTCATTGACCGTTTTTTTTAAAACGGTGACGGAAAAAACTGAAGTCCGTCCGTCATTTTGACAGGTTGCAATTCACACCCCAGACCACAGGGTGGCGAGTGAGCATATTAATCAGCTATTGTCTCTCTTAATGCATGACGTCATTGGCTATTCTGTCAGAATATTGTAGCGTCACCGGGGTCTGGCGGCGGCACCGTGATTGACACATCAACGCGAGGTTCTTATTGGTGCATCCGGTGTGCCAGCGCGTCATCCAATTGGTGGACTAGATTACCGCCTGTGTATGGACCCCAATCACATGAAGTCACAACTCCGCCCCCCTGACTGGAGCCGCCATATTGTGTGTCAGCTCGTCGTGTTTACACATTACCGCTACGTACATGCCTCCTATTACGGCGTGTTTTTCTGCTCGTTAACATTAATAATCAAAATGGTGAAGGCGTGTGTGGCGGTTGGTTGCAGTAACAGAGAAGATAGACGGAGAGACTTGAAGTTCTACCGTATTCTGAGAGACCCGAAGAGGAGAGCGAGATGGACTGCTGTAATTCGACAAGAAATCTGGGCACCAAACGATCACCACAGACTATGTAGTAGTCATTTTATATCTGGTAAGATGCATTTAATATATATTTAGAAGATTTGGGGCTGACAACCACAATTAAGATCATTGTGTGACGTTGGTGACTGGGGTCTATATAGCTGCCTCTTTTTCTTTGGGGGCGGAGTTGTTGTTTTGTTGGTGTTGTTGGCTGTAAGCAGAGTAAAAAGAGGGAGAAAAATACCACGACTTCTGTGTCTAATTTTTCGCCGCCAAGCAAGCGTTACAATATTAATTAAAAATGAATGAAAACTAAATACTATTGAATGTCATCATTATCATTTTAAAAATTTAAGTGACGGGTAAAAATAGATTATGACCGGATTTTTATGACCCTGTCAGTCGAAATGACAGACAACGAAAATGTCTAGCGCAACCTCTGGTATTTAGTATAATTTGTGTAATTAAGGTATGTGTGAATTTGGTGTCAGTGGAGTTGCAAAAATGACATACAGTATTACTACTGATCATAACTTCGCACTAACATGTAGCATGAAGGGTCCAGTGAATCAGACAATGACTTACAGTACTTGCTTGCTTAGGGGTAATTGTGGCTGGAATCAGGTCCAGATGTTCATCCCTTGATCTGGCTTCACCAACCGAGGTCTTTAGTACACGAGTATGTGTTCTTGTTTTCACGAGAAAAATTTGGACAACGACATGCATGGGCCAACCACTGACATTTCTTCATGTCTTGTTTTGGTTGCACGAAAGGAATAAAACTAAAAAATTCTTACATATAGTGCCTATGGGAAAATCTGGAATCACTCCGACATAAACCATTGCTACAATGTTTTGTAAGTCACCAGAATTCCGTCATTTTGGGTGATATTCAGTTGAAGGTAACACAGTGCTTATATTAGAAAGTATCAGGCTCGCAAATGTTTGTCCGAGGCGGATGACATATCTGTGCATGCGCAGTAGCTATTTACTGTACAAATGGGAAACCAGATACTTCCCTATAGACAGACAGTAACCAGTCCAAGTAACAAGCGTATGCTTGTAGACTGCGAGCTCAATCAGTCAAGTCCAAATATAGGCCATACTCTGTCCACACCCATGGCTATTTACAGCCATGTCCCCACAACTTGTTTTTGGGAGGCCCCAAAAAAATGAAACGATGAGGCACAGGCTGTCCACAGTCAGTTCTTTTTTAGAGCACCTCAAACAAAACATGTTTTTAAACAAGTAGTGCAAAAATACAGCAGTGCATAGTTGTATTTTATGTATGTATGTATGTAGGTATGTATGTATGAGTTAAAGAAAGTCCAAAAACACATTGCAGGTTCTACTACTGCATATGTGGATTTTCCAGTTTACTTTAGATTAGCACTGCAGATTGTAGTGCAAGCAAATATTATGCCCTTAACAAATCCCAGTAATATAATTTGACTGCGGTAAATCATTTAAAAAAACAGAAATTATTCATTATTGCATGACAGACATAAAGCAATAAATCACTCAATGTGCATTTTTGTGTGTGTGTGAGGGGCGTGTGCGTGTGTGGGGTGAAAGACTGGAGGTGGTGAGGGGGATGAGTGTGGAAGAATTCCAGAGGCCGCACAAGGCCAAGTCATACAATGCAAGAATTCAAGCCAGAAAGCTGTCCAGCCATGTGCTCATCTGCCTTGACAGAGAAGATCCATTCAAGAACAGTTATTTTCCAAATTAGTCGTCAGGTCTCAGACCCGTTTAGGGTTGGTCAGTGTCTCTTTTGTCACTTTTAAGCTGATGAGCAAGCTAAAACTGGTAAGTCAACTGATGTATTTAAGCATGCATTATTTAAAAAAAAAAAAAGACAAATACAATGGCACTCAATTGAATAAAGGCTTTCATAAAAGCTGAGTAGGGGTCCTCACTTTGGTCCTTTGCTTGCAGCATTGCCTAAATTTGTAGCAAAGTCATCATAACACAATATATACACCACATAATATATCAACTGCCATATGTCAACTCGGTAGTGAAGCCATTTGTGTATATTTGGTTAAAAGTTTAATAAGAAAAAAAAAAAACACTCAGGGCTTAGTAATGAAATAATTTTGGTAAAGTGACATATGACACTGGAGAACTACATATGAAAAGCTGCACGCTAGTGTCGGATAATCCCCAAGCCTGCAGTCACACAAACTGGTAGAGTTGTCTTTGCTTACAGACCTCACCCAGTGACAAACCTCGACCCCCACCACCCCAAAAAAGTGACAGAGCCAATCAGAAAAGAAAGAGGCCTTCCCTCCTTCTGTCCTTCTCTTTTCCCTCGGTTACCAGCCCCCCTGCTCAGTGGTCAGACACACAGTGACACACACGGTGTCCACGGGTAAATATAATTGTTTGTTCTTCTCCTCTTCTGTCTGCTTCCTTTCTCTTTGCCCCCCTTCCTCTCTGCTGCTTTCTCCTAATAAATAAAACAATATGAACAACCAAAATGAGAGCATATCAAACTATCACGTGGCACGTTAAAACTGTTCAGTCTATAAGGACACTTCGATTCAGATTTTCTGTGTTTAATCAGCAGAACAGGACAGGTGAGCTAAGCTACCAATGGGATGTAAGATGGAGTGCAGTGAATTCAGTGGAAAAAGATAAGGTTGTGGGGGATAAGGCACATCATTTGTGTGTTATTAAAACCACACAAAAAGACTAATGTTGCCTAATTAGAAGAGGTCCTTACGAAGAAACAGTACTGTGTGCAGAGAAAAATGATTGCAGTGTGAAGTTTAGCAATGATATGCAGAGTGTTGCGTCAATACCATATGAGTGACAAACAATTCCTAGTGTCTCAAAGGTTTTCCAGTGCAATATTTGCGGTTACACGACAAGAACATAAATATATATTTTTTTTTTACTATATAAAGTACCGGTATATATATTCTGGCTGTCAATGTGTAAACTTTCTGCTTAATCACCCAAAAAATGATCACAGATGAATCACATAATCTGTTTTTATATAAAAAGTTAATTAGGTTTGCTCGGAAGGTTCGCTACAACAGCCTTCCAGAGAAGTCTACTGCTTTAAGATGGCGGCTGTTTACTAACGCTGGCAAGTCTGTCATTTCGCATTGAGTTTTCTATACATGTGCTGCTAACGCCGCCAAGTCTGAAATTTCACATGTAGTTCTTTATACATGTGATATCTACTGTAGCGTTATGTAGGTGTAGTTTGTAGCAGCTGTAGACCGCAGTCACGTATCATTGTTTTTCTATCTATCGGAATGAGATGAGCCAGAGCCGTGAGTTGAGCATTGATGTTTACTCTCAGTCTGTTCCTCATTGCGTCCCGAAGACTGCGCCGACTGTGTTTTAGTTCCGCTTTTACTTGGCATATTTCAATAATCGGAATTTGGATGTTTGTGAATCGTTCTCGAAAATTCCACGGCCGAATCGCAAATAATCTAAGAATCGGAAATTTTGCACACTTCTCGTACACACTATACACAAATGATTGAAGAAGCATCAATCCTGGTATTACACACATTAAATATTCAAATGACACTGATCGAGGACTTTACCAACTCACCCACCCAGCCACCTCCGTGAAGTTTGCCATCCAGATGCAAATATACTGTATATTAAAATGATGTCAATCGTTTGTGCTGTAAAAGGTTTTGTTTGTGCTGCTATGGTTTTTGAGATATTTATTTTTCCTTCATAGGTCAATCTGAGGTCATTCAGCCCCCCATTTTGATGAGATTAAAAATTGAAAATTGTGTCAATCGTTTATGCTTTATTTGTGCTGCTATCGTTTTTGAGATAATGAGATATTAATTTTGAGTGATGAAATCACGCAACCCCCCCATTTATTGTAAAATGGACCCGAAATGGTGCCATTGGTTTATGCTATGTTTGTGCTGGCTTGCACTGTAAAAAAATTTGTTTGTGCTGCTATTGTTTTATAGATATTGAGATATTAATTTTGAGTGATGACATCAATCACAGTTTTTTCGTTTCCAACTCCTACGGCTGACGAAGTGTACTAACTCTCTCAATAACAGAGGGGTGTCCCAACAACTCGCACAAACGTAGCACAAACAAATGGCACTCCTTCGGGTCAACTTTGTATTAAAGGGAGGGAGGGGGGGGCTTGAGATATTGAGTGATGACTTCTAATATGTTTCTGTGATGTCATGATTACACACTGATGCTTTGCAAATCTGACGTTCCTAACGGGATAGTAAAGGTCTTAAATTTAATTGATGCACCTGAGCAATATGGGTTTTTTCCCCTATGATTTTATTCATAATTCAAAAAGTAATCGGATTTAAAAATAAATTTTAAAAAATCAAGGATTGACAGGTGTATAATGATATACAGTATATCTTGCTGCTTGTGTTTTTCATAGTTTTGACTTTTTTGGTAGTTCTTCGCTACATTATAGTTCTATGCAGTGCGATTGACTTGGTTAGCACTCATGCCCATCATGTAGTGTTCCACAGTACCAGCACATTGGGAGGTGATAAACAGTCGAGCCATCAGCTTAACACTATGCCTGTGAGAGCGTCACTACCATGTGAAGAAGTTTAATAATATTGCAATAAAGCCTGCAGGCTAGAGAATCACTGTAAATACAGTGCACACATTGGTAAATTCACATCTTTCAAATGCAAGTTGACATGAGCATTATATTGAAGAAACACTATAATTGTGCAACTAATTACAAGGCGAGGCTTTTGAGTGTACGTGACCACACATTAATGTATTTTTTTTCCTCACGACTAATGAGTAACCCACATGCACATAACAAAGCTGGGGCAGGTTTTCATGAAATGACAACAGTGTGATGACTCTCCATGTTGTCATTTTTCACTGTAGTCTGCTCATACTTAAGTTCCACGGTATTGCCAAAGGGTACTTTACTGAATTAGACTTCACTGAGCCACAATCCTCAATTCTTTTTATTATAAAATAACCTAAAGTACGGTAGCTCAAGCCGCCACTGTTGACCATTGATGCCTGTACTAATATATTATTATTACTATTGAAAGTGACACAGATTGAAATAGCGTTTTGTTTAGTTGTTTGTTTTTACCACCAGTATGCTCCCAATGCTTTTATATTTGCATTACTTCAACATTGTGGTGATCTGCTTTTAAGTATTTTTTCTAAGCATTTTACTAATTTTGTGCCAAAGTGATGGTTAATGAGTGCTGTGTAGGAAATTGCTCCAAGGCTAACTCTATGCAGGTTTCATAAAACAAATGCATGGAATTTTAATATTTTCAGATGAGAGAGAGTTTGGTCCATATTGACATGATGGCATCACACAGTTGGTGCAGATTTGTCGGCTGCACATCCATGATGTGAATCTCCCATTCCACCACATCCCAAAGATGCTCTATTGGATTGAGATCTGGTGACTGTGGAGGTCATTTGAGTACAGTGAACTCATTGTCATGTTCAAGAAACCAGTCTGAGATGATTCCAGCTTTATGACATGGCGCATTATCCTGCTGAAAGTAGCCATCAGAAGTTGGGTACATTGTGGTCATAAAGGGATGGACATGGTCAGCAACAATACTCAGGCTGTGACGTTCCAACAATGCTCAATTGGTACCAAGGGGCCCAAAGAGTGCCAATAAAATATTCCCCACACCATTACACCACCACCACCAGCCTGAACCGTTGATACAAGGCAGGATGGATCCATGCTTTCATGTTGTTGACGCCAAATTTTGACCCTACCATCCGAATGTCGCAACAGAAATCGAGACTCATCAGACCAGGCAACTTTTCCCAATCTTCTATTGTCCAATTTCGATGAGCTTGTGCAAATTGTAGCCTCAGTTTCCTATTCTTAGCTGAAAGGAGTGGCACCCGGCGCAGCGAGATGCTCTTCTGCCAACCTTGGTTGTGGTGGTGTGGTGGTTATTTCAGTCACGGTTGCCTTTCTATCAGCTCGAACCAGTCTAGCCATTCTCCTCTGACGTCTGGCATCAACAAGGCATTTCCGCCCACAGAACTGCCACTCACTGGATATTTTTTCTTTTTCGACCATTCTCTGTAAACCCTAGAGTAGGCCTGTCGCGATAACAAATTTTAGTGTGCGATAATTATTCTCATAAATTATTGCGATATGCGATATTATTGCGCCCCCCCCCCAATTTTTTAAACCAATTTACAGTAACACAGTGCGAATACAGTATATATTAATAGATGAAGTACACCCATTTAAACGCGATATTTACTCTTAAATTCAAATACTTTTTAAGAAATCACAACTAAAAACAATAGACCATACCTCTTAAGTAAAAAACAACAATATTGATACCGCACAGAAACACAGAATAAATAAAATGTGTTTAAAAAAAAAAAAAAATTGCACTTAACTACTTCAGCATTTAGAAAAATGAAAACTTTTCCCGTCATAGCTTCTGCAATGGTGTTCCATAGGGATGCAATGATACAGTTAAGTCATGGTTCGGTACGAATTTTGATACGAGGGACACGATTTTCGATCCGATTCAATACATTTAATGCTCTGTAAAAAAAAAATATAACAATTGTATTTTATTTTATTTTTTATTTTTTTTGCTAACGAGCAAAAATTAAATTGCCATCATATAAACATGCATTTTAGTGCATAATATTTATGTGCTTACTTCTTACTGATATGAAAAAAAAACTGTATAAAAGTGCTGAGAACAATCTTTACTGTTTGTAAAGTGAGGCAGGGCACACCGTTGATTGCTACAGCTCTCTTAGTAGCTAGGTTTACTACATGAGCAAGACATCCTATTTATGGTCCAAATCCATTTGTGTCACGTACTGAATTAACAATATTTGCAACATTATCGAAAGTCACTGGTATGGATTGATTTGGCCTTCTTACTTTCCATTCAGTCACGACAGTTTGGAATTCATCGATGTAGTATATGGACTACATGTCCCATAATCACTCTGGGCTCACGTAGCCAATGGCATGGGAAGTAGCACATCTAGTTTGCCATTTCATGATATCTAGTGTGTGCGCGCAACCGCGCATTAAAACAGTTAGCAAGCGCCGCTGAAGTCACGTCTGCTCATTACTACACAACACCAGCTTATGAGGGCTTTCATATACAGGACGAGTTTGAAGCACAGCGCTCTTACCGGTAATTTCATTCAGCTGTTCGTTGTCAAAGTGAGGTTATTCCTACCAGCCAAGTCGGTAACAATGTTTTGGCGGACTTAATTGTAAATATCCAGCGTTGTGCCGAAAAATAGCCGCCCCGCGTGAAATGTCACTCCTGACGGGAGCGCCCACACGTCAACAACACCGGCGCGCCATAGATGGTCCACAGTCACTCCGGAGCACTGACGCGGCCGGTATACGTTGAACAATAGGATATAATGGGAACAATTGGCTCCGGTGCTAGATTTTGGCGGACCTGGAACGAAGATGCATTTTGCGCAGTTGGTAACAAACTTTTAACAGCACGTCTGCCGCACGCGCACACACACGTGCACGCGAGGCGATAAATCGCAGCGGAAAAGTTACCGCCTTCATTTTTATATATCGCGCGATAAATGGAATTATTGCATATTGCGACAGGCTTACCCTAGAGACGGTTGTGCGTGAAAATCCCAGTAGATCAGCAGTTTCTGAAATACTCAGACCAGCCCTTCTGGCACCAACAACCATGCCACGTTCAAAGTCACTCAAATCACCTTTCTTCCCCATACTGATGCTCGGTTTGAACTGCAGGAGATTGTCTTAAACCATGTCCACATGCCGAAATGCACTGAGTTGCCGCCATGTGATTGGCTGATTAGAAATTAAGTGTTAACGAGCAGTTGGACAGGTGTACCTAATAAAGTGGCCGGTGAGTATATATATATATATATATATATATATATATATATATATATATATCAGAGGTTGCGCTAGACTTTTTCGTTGTCTGTCATTTTGACTGACAGGGTCATAAAAATCCAGTCATAATCTATTTTTACCCGTCACTTAAATTTTTAAAATGATAATAATGACATTGTGGTGACCCTTTGTTTGGCATAATTCACCTTCAGTACTTGTGTGTCCATTTGGCCGAGCGCGTTAGCAGCTACGACACAGTCACATGACAGGGGCACTTAAGAGCCGCGCGCGTTCCGGCTTGAATAGAGTTCACAGAGAGCAGCAGAGCTACAGCGGCTGGACACAGCAATTCGAGCTAACAAGACTCTTAACATTGCATACCGCTTCAACATATTCAGTAGTATTTAGTTTTCATTCATTTTAAATTAATATTCTGTCCGAACAAGCTTAACAGAGAATCCACACCGTGCCATCACACATCAAGCAAATGAATATGTAACTTTTTCTCCGCAGTGACAAAAACAGCTGACTGTGGCCCCAGTAAGTAAGGCTACATATGGAACAATGAAATTAACAGTTCACCTTCTGTGACCTGAACGGAGTCTTACACCTTCCTCCTGGTGCGCATGGACTTGAATTGCGTGCCCGCTTGTGCAGTCCCTGTTTTTTCACCTCTTTTATCAACACCATCGTCGTTTTGGGGCTTTTTGAAGAAACTTCGGACACTCAGTTGCCTTGACATTTTTCAGAGTAAGGCCAATGACGTCATGCATCAAGAGAGACAATAGCTAATTAATATGCTCACTCGCCACCCTGTGGTCTGGGGTGTGAATTGCAACCTGTCAAAATGACAGGTGGACTTCAGTTTTTTCCGTCACCGTTTTTAAAAAATCGGTCAACGACGGAAAATATTCGGTTAACGCGACCCCTGATATATATATATATATATATATATATATATAGACACACACATACATACATATATACATACAGTGCCTTGCAAAAGTATTCGGCCCCCTTGAATCTTGCAACCTTTCGCCACATTTCAGGCTTCAAACATAAAGATATGAAATTTAATTTTTTTGTCAAGAATCAACAACAAGTGGGACACAATCCTGAAGTGGAAAAACATTTATTGGATAATTTAAACTTTTTTAACAAATAAAAAACTGAAAAGTGGGGCGTGCAATATTATTCGGCCCCTTTACTTTCAGTGCAGCAAACTTACTCCAGAAGTTCAGTGAAGATCTCTGAATGATCCAATGTTGTCCTAAATGACCGATGATGATAAATAGAATCCAAATGTGTGTAATCAAGTCTCTGTATAAATGCACCTGCTCTGTGATAGTCTCAGTGTTCTGTTTAAAGTGCAGAGAGCATTATGAAAACCAAGGAACACACCATGCAGGTCCGAGATACTGTTGTGGAGAAGTTTAAAGCCGGATTTAGATACAAAAAGATTTCCCAAGCTTTAAACATCTCAAGGAGCACTGTGCAAGCCATCATATTGAAATGGAAGGAGCATCAGACCACTGCAAATCTACCAAGACCCGGCCGTCCTTCCAAACTTTCTTCTCAAACAAGGAGAAAACTGATCAGAGATGCAGCCAAGAGGCCCATGATCACTCTGGATGAACTGCAGAGATCTACAGCTGAGGTGGGAGAGTCTGTCCATAGGACAACAATCAGTCGTACACTGCACAAATCTGGCCTTTATGGAAGAGTGGCAAGAAGAAAGCCATTTCTCAAAGATATCCATAAAAAGTCTCGTTTAAAGTTTGCCACAAGCCACCTGGGAGACACACCAAACATGTGGAAGAAAGTGCTCTGGTCAGATGAAACCAAAATTTAACTTTTTGGCCACAATGCAAAACGATATGTTTGGCGTAAAAGCAACACAGCTCATCACCCTGAACACACCATCCCCACTGTCAAACATGGTGGTGGCAGCATCATGGTTTGGGCCTGCTTTTCTTCAGCAGGGACAGGGAAGATGGTTAAAATTGACGGGAAGATGGATGCAGCCAAATACAGGAACATTCTGGAAGAAAACCTGTTGGTATCTGCACAAGACCTGAGACTGGGACGGAGATTTATCTTCCAACAGGACAATGATCCAAAACATAAAGCCAAATCTACAATGGAATGGTTCAAAAATAAACGTATCCAGGTGTTAGAATGGCCAAGTCAAAGTCCAGACCTGAATCCCAATCGAGAATCTGTGGAAAGAGCTGAAGACTGCTGTTCACAAACACTCTCCATCCAACCTCACTGAGCTCGAGCTATTTTGCAAGGAAGAATGGGCATGAATGTCAGTCTCTCGATGTGCAAAACTGATAGAAACATACCCCAAGCGACTTGCAGCTGTAATTGGAGCAAAAGGTGGCGCTACAAAGTATTAATGCAAAGGGGCCGAATAATATTGCACGCCCCACTTTTCAGTTTTTTATTTGTTAAAAAAGTTTAAATTATCCAATAAATTATGTTCCACTTCACGATTGTGTCCCACTTGTTGTTGATTCTTGACAAAAAATTAAAATTTTATATCTTTATGTTTGAAGCCAGAAATGTGACGAAAGGTTGCAAGGTTCAAGGGGGCCGAATACTTTTGCAAGGCACTGTATATACACAATGCATATACATTGTGAAGTCTATGATCCAACAGTGTAGCCTATAATATGAACATTTTATGGCTACAGCTATTTTTCTGTACCTGCTTGCTTTATTCTGTTTCATTACAGCATCATAAAATCTTTAATGTTTCATTGGCATAGGAGTTACAACAGTATAGCTTAACTTCTATGTGTGTGTATTTCAGAAAATGCTCAGGAACAAAACCTGAAACGCCAAATGGTTAACATGCTAGTCTTTCTCAGTCAAAACTTGAGGTAAACACTACTGTGCTGAGTTATCATGTCAAGGCAGCCATTAACAATAAGTTGTCTGATACACAGTCCTCTGTTTGAAATGCACTGCTTAAGCCCCTCTTGCTGTATATTAACGTTGTACATTATTCAAGTCATACAAGCAATTTTAAATGTTTATACTTGAATGCTTATTGGTTACAAGACATCTTTTATAATTGTGAATATTCAATGGCTAGGTTCATACTACAGGTCTTAATGCACAACTCCAATTTTTTGCCATATGTCTTTTTTGGCGTGCCCGTTCAGACTGCCTTTGTCCATTGAGACCGTTCAAGTATCAAGCATGCGCACTGATTCGCAGTCCAAGGTGCGCTCAGCAAAGAGACCCGCAAGCGCAGAAGCATCAAAACAAACTACACATGCTAGCTGTATGTCATTCCAGAGTGATAATATTTTGATTTCCAAAATGGGAACACAAATAACAGACAATAATAATCCCCGTTTGGTCTGATATTCAAAGTTTATATGGACTGATAGAACGCATACATGCACACATGAGCCTTGACGTGTGTGCGTGAAATGACGTGTGTAAGTCAGTTTGCCCCGACTCGGCCATGCGTGCAATAATGAAATACTGCTCATTCGGCGCACAGAAAGAAAATCGAAAATTGTAAGGCTTGGTACTTTTCTTCATTTTATTTTTTTATGACTGTGGTCACGCCCGCTTCGTGCTTAAAAGCAGAGTTCAAGCTAGGCGCTAATGCCTACATGGCTGCAGTCCTCCGTGCCTCTTGCTCTTTGCTGATATAATTGCTGCACGAATTCCAATTTGGGAGTCTTGACAGTTCAGACCGCCAGTCCCATTCTGAAAAAATGTGGCCCAGATCAGTTTTGAACCACATACGAAAGTGACTCTGATTGGATTTGAAATGGTCCACTTCTCTGCGACTTGTCCCGCTCAGACCGTCAAGTTAATGCCTGACTCGAGTCTGAAAAACACGAAAAAATCGGATTCGTGCATTAAGACCTGTAGTATGAACCTAGCCAATGTGTACACTGAATGTACAATTGTTCAATATGTTAAATTGAAAGCTTGTATATAAATCAAGGAGAAACGGTTGTTTTTTTATTTAGATTTTCAAATTATGTAACAGTCCGCTTACCCGGATTTATCGTTTTTTTATCGTTATCGAGGTAAATCTATGGAAGCCCATTCCCGCCACAAAAAAAATAAAAAAAGGATAAAAACTTTTTTTTTTTTTTCAACAAAACAAGAAGCCCATTTCCGCCGGTAGGAAAAAAAAAAAAAAAAAAAAAAAAAAAAATCTTGTGCGTAAGGACTCCGAGAAGTATAAAATAAAATAAATAAATAAATACTTTCCAGTGGCGGAAACGGGCACAAGCAAGTAAAAAAAAAAAAAAAAAAAAAAAAAAAAATTATACTGGCGGAAATGGGCTTCTTGTTTTGTTGAAAAAAAAAAGTTTTCATACCTTTTTTTTTTTTGTGGCGGGAATAGGCTTCCATATAAATCTGCTCAATATACCGTGATAAGTACTTATGGCCATATTGCCCAGCCCTAATTCCACCTTAAGGATTCTTTATCATGAACACAGTCAAACCCCTGCTTTCATGAAGACTCACTGACTCATTCGCTGTCTACAGTATATGTAAACTATATAAGAACCCGGTAAATAGCATAGACACCACATATAGTAAACATGAGCCTGCTTGTTGTAGGAGTGAGGCTCAAGAAAGGGGAGGAGCCTGGAAGAGCCTGCAGCTCTGCCTGGCTCTTCTCGAACTCCTTCATACACACATTAACTGCACAGATCATGTGTTTTTTTAAATGAGTCGTATACAGATTTCAACACAGGAAGAGCTTATTTAACCTGCTCATATCCGAATATCGGACGGCTCCAATGTCTCCTTCTCCCGTTTCGAAAGAGAGTGGAAAAGTCAGAGTCAGCTCGCTGGCATGAGGGCGGCCACGGCTGGAAGGAGATCAGCAAACACATCTGCACAGCATACTTGAGTGTTTCTCTGTGTGCAAAATCAAGTGTGTGTATCAGAGCGAGAACAAGACGACAGAAAGTGTGCATGTGTCAGGCTTGAAAAGTCAGCTTGTTTTAACGCTAAAATATATACTGTGTATATACAGTATATTATTTAACTGGAACAATAAAAAAAAAAAATTCTAGCACGAGTCAAAGGCTATGTCTTGTCGAAGAATACACTAATGGAGAAAATTAACCAAACTTAACAAACTGCTGGACGTCAATGAAAAATGGTTACTATTCATTAAAGAAAGACTCCTCGGCCACTCGCAACTTTATTTTGGAGTTCCTTCATCAAGCCTCCCAGAATAACGGCAAGCTCCGGGTTAATTTCCTGCACTTGGTTTTTCAGTTCGACTGCGAGATGGGGGTGCATGGACTCCAAGTAGGTTTAGCTGCGGCCCACATCACTTGCCCATCATCCCACGCCAGTTTTAGGTGCCTTCTGTGTCCCATGACACAGAAATGGGGTTAGGGTTTTTGGTGTCTTCCGCAAACCATGACGTAGAAAAGGGTTTAGGTTTTAAGGTTAAGGTTAGGGTCACTGAAAGCAGGGGGTGCGGTTGGCGGATGACAAATGCTTGATCTGATTGGTTGTTGAAAGCATGGGCCGTGGTTGGCGAATGACGAATGCTTGATCTGATTACTTGTTGAAAGCAGAAGCAGAGGGCACGATTGGCGAGTATTGTTGGCCGCAGCTGGACACTTCTCCATGGAGTCGCAGATTAGGGATGGTGCCTTGTGAAAAAAAAACATCCAGTCTCCTCATGTACACCTCATTTATAAGGTCATATCATAACAGATCCAATTATAATTTATGTCATGTAAACTGATAGGTTTGTATTTTTGTGTAATTTGTATTGTTCAATTAAAAACAAAAACAAAACAAAAACATTCACTCTGCCACACCCTCATTTTCAACCACAATCAATGATTGAACTTCATGATACCTTGGCGTACCTATTGAGGCATGCCTTTAGCATCCTCTTTCACGCCCATCCTACCCCCTTTTACGTCAGCATAATGTCGTCAGTCATGTCCGCCTATAATCTTTATAGACAAGTTTCCTGGGCAAAATATGGGTGAACTTCCGGTTTAGACCAACCACCCAGACATGGTGGTGGTGGATAAACATCAGAAGACAGCAGTAGTGATAGATGTGGCAATCCTGAACGATAGCAACATCAGGAAAAAAGAACAAGAAAAGCTGGAGAAATATCAAGGGTTGAAGGAGGAGTTGGAGAAAATGTGGGGATTGAAGGCAACAGTGGTGCCAGTTGTGATCGGAACACTAGGGGCAGTAACCCCCAAGCTGAATGCATGGCTCCAACAGATACCAGGAACAACGTCCGATGTCTCCGTTCAGAAGAGAGCAATCCTAGGGACAGCTAAGATCCTGCGCAGGACCCTCATGCTCCCAGGCCTCTGGTAGAGGACCCGAGCTTGAAAGGTTAAACCATACTGCCCGGGTGGGGGAGACTATGATTTTGTTTTTGTTTTTTTAATAATGATGTCTTTTTTGTATTACTAGTCCTTCTGTTCTTCCTTTCTGTCTTTCCCAAACCACCACAATGGGAGTACACCAAACTCCTATAAAAGCCTATAAGGAAACTCAAACAGGACGGGTTTATAAAAAATCAAATTAAAAAAAAAAAAAAAAAAACCTTGCAAAATATCACATTTTGAATGAGCAACTCTCAACTAAAATTAAAAATGATAATTCAAATTTTCCTCCTGCCTGCACATTTGAAATTTTCCCAGTAACTGGTGAACATGGTCTGCAATTTCAGAGACAGTCACTCCAAATTATGGGGGCTAAAAACTTTCCATTCAGAAGTTTAGCTTGGTTGAGATACCGAACAACAAAGTGCTGATATATATATATATATATATATATATATATATATATATATATATATATATATATATATATATACAGTGCCTTGCAAAAGTATTCGGCCCCCTTGAATCTTGCAACCTTTCGCCACATTTCAGGCTTCAAACATAAAGATATGAAATTTAATTTTTTTTGTCAAGAATCAACAACAAGTGGGACACAATCGTGAAGTGGAACCACATTTATTGGATAATTTAAACTTTTTTAACAAATAAAAAACTGAAAAGTGGGGCGTGCAATATTATTCGGCCCCCTTGCGTTAATACTTTGTAGCGCCACCTTTTGCTCCAATTACAGCTGCAAGTCGCTTGGGGTATGTTTCTATCAGTTTTGCACATCGAGAGTAGTGATGCACGATAATGCATTTTTCAACCGATACCGATAACCAATAATTTCCTCCTCATTCCAACCGATAACCAATAATGTCAAGCCGATAATTCTATTAAAAGATTTATGTAAAATTTTAAAGTATACACAAAAGAAAATATTACTGTGCAAAAATATAATTTATTGCTCTTTTTTTCAACACAATGTATGGACAAGTCGTCAATTCAAACATCTAAATAATGACAGATTGTCTGACATTGTGTAATGGTAAACCTTTGGCAACAATTACTTACAGAGCAAATACCTAAGTTGCACAAAAATGCGTTTAAAAGTAAGCCATTCCTAACATATATAACATTAATCCGCTGCAAAACACACCTCCTTAAAACTAGTCAATTTTAAGTGTAAATCTATTGGCAATAAGTGAAATTATCTGCCATCGCTTCAAGTGTATTTCTCTCAGATTTCTTGGAAGAAAAATAGCTAGCTGAAAATAATCTTAACAGCCTTGTTTTAAGCAATACATTATTATACTTAATCCTAAAAAAAAAAAAAAACTTGAAGAAGGAAAGATTTTGAATAATATTTGTGGCTACAGAATATTGATTTAAGAATTTGATTATCCACTGTGACTGTAATTGAGCAAAGAAATAAGTTAAATAATTTGAAAAGTGATTGCTAATGTTATATGCTTTGTTGCACACTGTGAAAATGATTGCCTCAAAAGAGCGAGATGTCATGTACCCATTCTGCAGCGCTTTGTTTACATTTGCGGCTTTCACGACATTTGCGTTACAGCAGCTAAACTGCTACACGGCAGTACTATTTGGACGGAGTTTGCGCTCGCATCCGTGTGCGTGTTGTTTTGTGCCTGAGTTTTATTAAGCCGAAAATAAAGGCAGCGTTACAAAGTCATCTGACCGCTCGTCATTTCACATTCTGAATGCGTTATTGACTGGCTGACTTCGTTTTCTCCATGTTTAAATGATCTTATAACCACTGTGCTGTCATGATAAGCTTGCTTACCGGACATCACTTTTTCATGAAGAATGGTGGTCGTATAAACGGCATTATTTCTTTTATCCAGGGCTTTGGTTCTCGTGTCATTAAGGTAAAAAAAAAAAACTGTGTCTCGTCTCGGCGGCAGCTACATTCGTACCGGATAATCCGCCCGCCCGCCCCGGCCGGTTCGCCGCGGCGTATTCGGGTCCTGGCTCTGCTCGCACGCCGTGGGGGAACGCTCGAGAAACCGGGGTGTTCGCCGGAGGTCCAGAGGCCGGGGAACCGGGCTCGGCCTGCCGGACTGGCCAAAGCGGCGGGCTCCGTCGGAATTTACCACCCGCCTTGGGCTGCATTCCCAAACAGCCCGACTCTGCATCGTCACAAGCCCTGTAGTTTAGCTTAGTGTTTACAATAGCTTTAGCATTCCTGCTAGCAGCAGCCTCGAATATGTTCCAAAATTCTTTGTGATGCAGTTTTAAATGGCTGCTGGGTTAGTGGTTTTGAATGAGGACGCGTTCTTTCTGCCTCGTGGAACTTGTACGGTACATGTTTCGCAGATGGCGAAAGCGTCGTTTTTTTAGTAACAGCCGCCATAATATTCAACTACTTCTTGTCTTGTAACTCCGCCTCCTCAACCCCTCCTCCCTCAGGGGCTTCAGAGAGGGGAGGGGTTGAGGAGGCGGCGTGCTAAATTCTTTTTGTATCCAAATCCAGCTTTAAACTTCTCCACAACAGTATCTCGGACCTGCCTGGTGTTTTCCTTGGTTTTCATAATGCTCTCTGCACTTTAAACAGAACCCTGAGACGATCACAGAGCAGGTGCATTTATACGGAGACTTGATTACACATAGGTGGATTCTATTTATCATCATCGGTCATTGAGGACAACATTGGATCATTCAGAGATCCTCACTGAACTTCTGGAGTGAGTTTGCTGCACTGAAAGAAAAGGGGCCAAATAATATTGCACGCCCCACTTTTCAGTTTTTTATTTGTTAAAAAAGTTTAAATTTTCCAATAAATGTTGTTCCACTTCACGATTGTGTCCCACTTGTTGTTGATTCTTGACAAAGAAATTAAATTTCATATCTTTATGTTTGAAGCCTGAAATGTGGCAAAAGGTTGCAAAATTCAAGGGGGCCGAATACTTTTGCAAGGCACTGTATATATATACATACACACACATTTACTACAGTTCCAGACCAGTAACGTGGACTCGTTTGCACCTATCAATTGAGACAAATCAGTCCCTAACGAGACAAAACAACCTGGAAAAACTTGTTCTTGTATTACTCTTCTGATTTCCTACTTACTGTAATTGTTGTTGTCAAAGAGAGGCCACAGAAAATGGTGCTGCTCTTGTGCCATGTGACAATAACAACAAAATACCTCCATCCACTTCTCTTACTTGATGGACACTATAACTGAATGTAAAATCCCTCCAACTAGGGCTGGGCAATTTGACCTAAAGAAGATCACAATTTAGAAAAAAAAAAAATTCTATTTCCATTCTTTAAGTTATATATATATATATACAGTATATATATATGTGTGTGTATATATATATGTGTGTGTGTGTATATGTATTATATTTATTTTTTTTTCCTAAACTTGTAGTTTTAAATAATCTGCAATGAAAACATAAACTAGAGCGTAAATAAACATTGTATTCACCTGGAAAACAGTAAATATTAACAAAAAATTACCAGCACTGAATACATAATCTTCTTGCAAACATACGAAAATAAAGAAATGGTCACTTTGGGGATAATACAGACATTTATTTATTTATTCATTAAAAAAAAAAAAAAAAAAAACTTGTCCTGTATAGCTGCCTAGACATGAAGAATTGGAATCTGAGTGTCCTTTTGGTCTGAACAGTTTTAATGTATGACATGTGAGTGATTGATATACTCCCATTGTGGTTGTTCATTGTGTTTTATTCATTAGGAGAGACCAGCGAGCAGGAAAGGGGTTATGGGGGGACAAAGAAGGAAGCAGACAGAAGAGAAGAACAAAAGAAAAAGATAATAAAGACATTTCTCATTCTGACTTTTTCAAAAATGAAATCAATACACAAAGTTTATGATACTGTGTAATGCAAGAGATTCATGTAAGTGATTATAGCGATAATAAATAGCGATTTTGATCGCGTTCATATTGAAAAAAAAATACGCTATTCCAATAAAAACCACAAACATGCTCAATGACGGGTTTTGAATTAAAATAAAGTAAGACTATATTTAGCAAGAAATGAAGTGCACACTTACGACAGCAGAAATTTGGTCCAGAGATCATTGAAATATACTCCGTTTCGTCCATTTCACAAACACTGACCGAGATCAAGAGGTTTGTTCATAAGCTACTGTATCCAAATTGTGGCTTCTTCTTGTAGCCCCAATAACTGTATCACACTTCTACTAGGTATAACAACATTTTTGGGAGAACCTTATTCAGCAGACTTGATTTAAAAAAATAAAAATAAATTAAGTAATAAATTGAAATATAGTCACCTATGATACACTGCAAAACAAGCAACTGTCTGTGTGGATAAAAACAGTGTGTGTATAATGTAAACATTATACGAGACATACACGCATGCTTTGTATGGAAAATATTTCAATTAAAAAATATATATATATATTTTTTTTTAATTTATCGTCCAATTCGCTAATGTTTTGAAAAATAAAAATCTGTTCAATGGAAAAAAGTTTTGTTGTTGTTGTTGTTGTTTTTTTAAACCAGCCATCTGAAAGTAACATATTTTCGAGCTGTAATTGGATTACTGTGATACCGTGAAAATGTGACATTTTGGTTTAAGATTATCAAACCGTCAGAATATCATACCGACACATGCCGCCACACTCTAGTATGTGCTACTTTTGGGCTGTCATGCCGAAAGGGACTCGCTGCCGCTATGGATGGACACAACATCACTTTCTGCAGCACTGGACGATTGATCATCTTCAACAGAGGGTTAATACCTCCAATCTGACTTCGCATTTATACAAAATCAAAGGTTTGTAAAAACTGTCATGAACGTTTCCCACCATCTACGAGAGTTAACTCCAGCGTGTTTAGTGTGTCTAGCGGTGGTAAAACATGTTTTTTTTTCTCTCTGGCAACTGTCTTCGTTGAGAAAGAGAGTGTGTGTATAATGTAAACATGATATACGAGTCATACACACGTGCTTTTTATGAAAAATAATTCAAATATTTTTATTCTGATGGTAATATGTTGAGTTGTGGCTGTGGGTTTAGGCTCACCTAAGGGACTGCATTTATTTTAATTCTATTTAGAATATTTAAGTTATTTTTTATTTCTTTCTTTCAACTTAACATTATACTTGTGTTCCAATTTACTAATATGTTTTGAAAAATAAACTTGTTCAATGGATAAAAGTTTTTTTTAACCCAGATATCTCAAAGTAACACAATTTAGAGCCGTAGCTGCAATACCGTGATATTTTGGCTTAAGGTTATCACAACATCAGAATCTCATACCAGCACAAGCCTAATAGACAGGTATAGCCCCAAATACGTCTGCAGCTACAAAATAAGCCCAGCAACAAAAAGCATCGTTCATTGACAAAACACGAACATCTACTATAAGTGATTTATCAAAAGGGACCTAAAAGATAATAAATCACTACTAATATTAAACAAGAGCATACCTACTTGATGATCAACATTAATGGCTCCACTAAAAAAAGACTTACCGGTACCTCCTTTTGAGCTCACTGACCCTGGGTTTGAACACCTCCGGATGCCCCAAGCAGGAGTTGCTTTGCATCTCAACATGTGCACTACACAACATTACTAAATTTTCTACATCAAGATGAATGATAAATGTAATTAAGATTATTTAATTAAATAAAAAGACCACCATTTACTTTTTAGGTATATTCCATTATACTTGTAAATACATAGGCAAGCTAAATAAAGTAGTTTGTAAGTGCACAATTCACATTAAATTGTTTTTTTATGCATAAATTAGTTTTGAGTGCGCTGTTAGGTTTAAAAATGTTACACAAATGAAAGTGCAACCCCTTCATTATAATCTTGTGGGTGGGGGGTGGGGGGGGGGAATTTATAAAATATATTGGACCCCTTCATACAAAGTTATCATTAGACATTAATTCCCATGTCTGTTTAATGATCCACATTTTGGAACCCAATAAAAACACAGCAGAAACATATTTTGCCAGCCACTCCTCAGTTTGAATAACATAATCCTCAAATATAACCCCTTTTTGTTGAGGCCACATAGGGTAGAAGAGAAACACAATGCTTTGACATCTCAAAATAGACTATATACTATAAGTAGCACTACTTCATTTATGGCAATAAATTTAACTGCACTTTTCTATTGTATTTTTATTAATTATTATTATTTTGTATTATTATTTTATTATAACTTTTTTCCCCCAAGTAGTGCAATCACTTTTCAGAAATACCGGTATGGAAAAAACAGTATGCAATACATTTTGTCCACTGATCATGGAAAAGTCAAGTTCTAAAAAGTGACTGCGTGAATGAGTTTTGCAGCATGCGTTTTTGTTTTTAGAATTATTTCCTAACAACTAGAAACGAACGTGACGACCAAACGACAAAGCAAAAAGAAAAGACACGGCGACTAAAATAATAACAAAGTGCTTACTTTGCACGAAGCGTCATGCTGGAATCCTGCAAGGGACAGACGGACTTTTTTTTTTTCACCGCCAGATCAGTTTGCTCATCTACACAGGCGCAATTCACCTCAGGTTTTCTTGACTTAAGCAAAACTCTCTTTTACTTCCACTTGCTGTGTTGGCTTGCACTAAATTTCTGTTCGTTCGATCCCGCCGCGAGTTCCTATCTGGAAAGCCCACGTACACACGCTATACGTCCTCACATTCTCGTCGTACACGTTGATCAGTGTGCCTCACTAGAGCCCCCCCCCCCCCCCCCCAAAAAAAACAGAAGTCCAACCTCCTTCTCAAGAGGAACAGCCAACTGGAGTCGGAGGCCATTCTCGCCAAAATGCCACCGCCTCTTAAAGAGATGCGCACATGCACACTCCGTACCCTCATGAATACATACATACAGTGCTCTCCATAATTATTGGATTTATAATAATTATGTGTTTTTTAGCTTCTAATAATTTTTTCCCTTCTAAATAATATGGGATCTTAATGGAAAAAAAGAGAAAAATCCAACCTTCGATGCAAGTGCATTTATTCAGTGGGGAAAAAATCCCACATAAAGAAATAATTATTTGACATCAAATAATGTGTGTCACAATTATTAGCACCCCTGGTGTTAATACTTTGTACAACCCCCTTTTGCCAACAAAACAGCACCTAATCTTCTCTTATAATGTTTCACAAGATGGGAAAAGACAGAAAGAGTGATCTTCAGCCATTCCTCTTTGCAGAATCTCTCTAAATCATCCAGAGAGCTGGGTCCTCTCCTCTGTACTCTCCTCTTCAGCTCAACCCACAGGTTTTCAATGGGGTTGAGGTCTGGTGACTGAGATGGCCATGGGAGGAGCTTGATTTTGTGTCTGATGAACCATTTCTGTGTAGATTTGGCCATATGTTTAGGGTCATTGTCTTGCTGAAAGACCCAGTGACGACCCATCTTCAGCTTTTGGGCAGAGGGCAACAGATTTTGATTTAAAATGTCCTGGTATTTCAAAGCATTCATGATGCCATGCACCCTAACAAGGTTCCCAGGGCCTTTGGAAGCGAAACAGCCCCACAGCATCACAGTGGGTATGAGGTGCTTTTCAGCATGCTTAGACAGCATCTCATGGGTATGAGGTGCTTAGACAGCACCTCATACCCACAGTGAAGTATGGGGGTGGGTCAGTGATGCTGTGGGGCTGTTTCGCCCCCAAAGGCCCTGGGAACCTTGTTAGGGTGCATGGCATTATGAATGCTTTGAAATACCAGGACATTTTAGATCAAAATCTGTTGCCCTCTGCCCGAGTGGCAGGAGGGTGTCTGCCTTAGCAAAGGTCCTGGCTCTAGGGCCGGGATGAGGTTGATCAGCTCTCATAACCCTTTTCACCCATGTTGTAGATGCCCACTTGTTCATTTTTGAACTCAAATGTGACCTTTAGGATAAATGTTTTTCTGTGCCTCACAATGCTCAACTGTTTGTATTAGGGTGACCAAACATCCACTTTTGCCCGGACATGTCCACTTTTCAAATCCTGTCCGGGGCGTCCGGCGGGGTTGTATAAATTCATGAAAATGTCCGGTTTTCATTATTTTTCACGGGACCAATTAGCGTGTGTTGAAATATACTGACGTTTTGCACAGAATACTATGGTCCTGTGCAGCCTGTGACATGTTCCCAGAGAGCCTGCCCAGTTGTTAAGACTTTTATTACAATCAATACATACAATACTGCCAATGGGTTTTCCCATTGTGAGTGTATCAAATACTTGTTCTCCCTACTGTATATAATCAAATGCTCATGTAACCAAAAGAGTAATAAATAAGTCGAAAAATACCTTTATTCTACTTTGGATACAAATTTGAGCATGCGTGCACAGTCACAGATTTGCTTTATCATGGGGTTAACTGTCACTTCTCATTCACAAACAACCCTTCGTCCCGACAAAAGCACAGAGACTATCGGTATGTTCACTTGGTAAACTTACTTTTCGGCAACTGTTGACTTTGGTCGAAGTTTTGTACTGGAGTGATCTGTAAAATCCTGTTTGGTGTCGCATCGTTGCTCTGCCGATGATTGTAAACTTTTATAGCAATGTTTTATTTTGCCTCGGCTACCAATGCTTACTAATAGGGTAGCTGTCAGTGAGCTAAGCCGTGCTACGCATTGTGGGAAATGTAGTTTTGAACTGCTGCGTTTGGAAACATGCTGGTTGAATCGTTTGTCAGTTTATTTCGGTGATTGTTCTTAATGCAATCTAGAACATTGAATGAGAATAACAATTGAGTGGGAATAACAATGTCTCAATGACAATTGAGGAATAATAATAATATTATTTTAGGAATAATAAATCATACTGAGTAACCTCTGATAATTTGAATTTTGTCTTTGGTTATACACTAGTGTATATGGCTATAATTATTTTTTGGATAAACCGAATTTTTCTATCCAAACGTATGAGGCACACTTTAAATATATTAAAGTTATATAGGCATCTTTGAGTGAATTTCAAGTAAAATTCAGGTATCTCGAGCCTGAGCCAGGTGTCCTCTTTTTTTGGAAATCAAAAATATGGTCCCCTAGTTTATATACTTTATTTTCATTCCATCAGTTGTTTCCTGCATTAAATATACATAAATGTCGGCTAGGAATCAGGATGGGGGCACATTGCCGACCTCTTAATCAAAAGTCCAAACAGATTTTTCATGATTCAGGTAAATGCATTTTTGCTATGCACAACTGATTTCATTGATTACATTTGTGAATGTTCCCCCAGAAATGTCTCAAAGTAAAGAAGAAAGGGAACTTGAAAAACAGTAAGGTCATACTGAAAACAAAAACTGTGGGGAAAAAATAAGAGGATTCTGAAGAAGGTGTACTTCTGAAGACTGACCCTGAAAAGCACATGTCTATAATTTATTTGAATCTTTTCCAGTGCCAAGACATCGTTGGTGTCAATACATCTTTTTCTACAGTGGTAGGTTGGGCAAGGGTTCAATTAGTTCCTTTGTTTTGGATTAGTCATTCCTGTGATTGTGTGCTCCGAGTGATCATGTGGCCTCATGTTGGATTAAATATGACAGGGGAACAATGTATCTGGCACAGTGGCCAAGTGGGATTTGCAGACACAACACAACAATTCCTTCATGAGTGAAATGGGAAGGAGATAAAGTAAATCCAACAGAAGTGAAGATAAAAATCCTTGACTTTCAAGATTTTTCGGGGAACTGTTAGTCTTGAATACAGAATACAGTAGGGCCTACTGTACATTCTGGTTTACAGAGATATTGTAAGACAAAGAAACACACTGATTGAGGGGACAGTGGTAAATCATACAACCGTGACTCAAATGACAATAAACAGCATAAATAATTAAGTAAATAAAATAAGGTCATTAAATAGTTTTCTGCTACTTAAGTACTGCAATATGTGGTATTTCAATTCACGTCATTGAGGTATATTGAATCGTATACTCTCTAGTTTATTGTTGCAGTCTGTTTCTAAGTATTTTGGAAGGAAAATAAACATTAGAAGTTATGTTTTCTTTCGGATCAACATACCACTTATATGTTCATAAACAAAAAATATATACTTTTTTGTGAACAGGCAGGTTAACTACAGTTTGGTGAATAGCTTCTTTTAAAATGTGCTTGAGGGTGTTTTAATGTTTATGAAATATAATTATTCAATATGTTGTCTATTTAAAAAAGGCCGACATCCAAACCATATTACTGAAAAATTTTCCCCACTCCTAAGTCGTAACAATGGTGAACACAGAATTAGTTTTTCCCCACTCCTAAGTCGTAACAATGCTGCACACAGAATCAGTTTTGTCCTGTGTGTTTGTGTGCTGAACTTAATGGGAATGTGTTCCTTTTGTCATCCCCTTTGAGTTCCCTATAATGTATTTAGGTGTGTTACACATCACAAGCAGGACATGCCAATTGGATTAGAGCCAGGTAAAAAAAGATTGCTGCTTGGATGGGGAGGGCTCACACAAACACATAGATGCCGGTTCTCTCATCTATTTGTGGACCTTCATTGTTAGAGCACATTCTCTGGCCCCTTTTATCCAGTGCACTGCAATTATGATCAGTTTTCTCTTGGTACTTCAGCTTCCTCCTACATTGCAAAAACATGCATGGTGGGTTTGTTGACTGCTCCAAAATCGTCTATCAATGTAAATTTGAATTATGAGTGATAATAGTTAAAACACTCTTTTTTCAATTGGTGCTACTGTTAGCTTGAGTAGTATATTTACATTAATGTAGTCATATTTATACGGGTGATGGATTCCTTCTAGTTTATAACAGGGTCAACCCTGAAATATGTCACCAAGGGAGTCTCTAACATCAAGTCAACCGAGACAGTGAGAGCACCTAGAGCAGGTGTGCCCATTATGTCGATCGCAACGCTAGTGTGGGTAGTTTGCGGCATAAAATAATTATAGTTATGTTATGTTAGTTATGTTGTGTGGGCAACATAACCCTATATGTTGCTCACGCAACATAATAAGCTATGTACATCTATAATTATTTAAAAAAAAAAATAAATAAATAAAAAAAAATATATATATATATATATTAGGGATGTCAAAATTATCGCGTTAACGAGCGGTAATTAATGTTTTAAACTAATCCCGTTAAAATATTTGACGCAATTAACGCACAAATGCCCCGCTCAAACAGATTAAAATGAGGGCACAGTGAAAGGTGTACTTGCTGTGTTTTTCGGAGTTTTGCCGCCCTCTGCTGGCGCTTGGGTGGGACTGATTTTATGGGCTTCAGCACCCATGAGCATTGTGTAAGTAATTATTGACATCAACAATGGCGGGCTACTAGTTTATTTTTGATTGAAAATTGTACAAATTTTATTAAAACGAAAACATGAAGAGGGGTTTTGATATAAAATTTCTATAACTTGTCTTTTAAGAACTACAAGTCTTTCTATCCATGGATCGCTTTAACAGAATGTTAATAATGGTAATGTCATCTTGTTGATTTATTGTTATAATAAAGAAATACAGTACTTATCTACCGTATGTTGAATGTATATATCCATCTTGTGTCTTATTTTTCCATTCCAACAATAATTTCCAGAAAAATATGGCATATTTTATAGATGGTTTGAATTGCGATTAATTGCGATTAATTACGATTAATTAATTTTTAAGCTGTAATTAACTCGATTAAAAATTTTAATCGTTTGATATATTAGGGCTGTCAAAATTATCGCGTTAACGGGCGTTAATTAATTTTTTAAATTAATCACATTAAAATATTTGACGCAATTAACGCATGCACTGAATGAGCCGCTCTCGCATTGCCTCAAACAGATTTCAATGACGCCGTTTATGGACATTAAGAGTGAAGAGAATGCCACCGGCCGCTTGGGGGCAGCGCAGAACCGTTCCATACTAATGTTATTCCTTCTAATAGTAGGAGAATTAGTAGTTGTGAGACGTTTATGCTGTTGCTTTGTGCTCCACACATATTTCGGTAAGTTTGCTTTCTTTTAGTGGCAATTATGTGTCTCTTGTTGTATTTTGGGTAAGATATGCACAGAGATATATCTGTTATAAAGGCGAGTGGACACAGGCGTTCTTTGGGCTGCGCCGTTTATTGGCATAAGCTTCTGCAACTCCTTCACAACAAACAGAAGTATCATTTAGTGAAAGCACAACAAAAATAATATTGCTATCTCTCAAAAAAAATAATGTTCACAAAAAGAAAAGCACTTCAGTCTGTAGTAATGAGGCCCTATTCTCACACAGCTAAACAACAATGCAAAGTGAACTGGCATTACTCAGAGTTTGGTCACTCAATTCTTATTATTGTTATTTTTAGTCTTCTTATTATTATATTAACTTTACTTTTGATTGAAAATTGTACAAATTTTATTAAAACGAAAATATGAAGAGGGGTTTTAATATAAAATTACTATAACTTGTAACTATAACATTTATCTTTTATGAACTACAAGTCTTACTATCCGTGGATCACTTAAACAGAAAGAATGTTAATAATGCCATTTGTAGGTTTATTGTTATAATAAACAAATACAGCACTTATGTACAGTATGTTGTATGTATATATCCGTCTTGTGTCTTATCTTTCCATTCCAACAATAATATACAGAATAATATGGCATATTTTAGAGATGGTTTGAATTGCGATTAATTGCGATTAATTGATTTTTAAGCTGTAATTAACTCGATTAAAAGCTGAAGAGGAGAGTACAAAGGAGAGGACCCAGGTCTCTGGATGATTTAGAGAGATTCTGCAAAGAGGAATGGCTGAAGATCTCTCTTTTTGTCTTTTCCCATCTAGTGAAACATTATATGAGAAGATTAGGTGCTGTTTTGTTGGCAAAAGGGGGTTGTAAAAAGTATTAACACCAGGGGTGCTAATAATTGTGACACACATTATTTGTTGTCAAATAATTATTTCTTTATGTCGGATTTTTCCCCACTGAATAAATGCACTTGTATTGAGGGTTGGATTTTTCTCTTTTTTTCCATTAAGGTCCCATATTATTTAGAAGGAAAAAAAAAATATTAGAAGCTAAAAAAAACATAATTATTATAAATCCAATAATTATGGAGGGCACTGTAAATTTAGCTGTTGTTTGTGGGAACATGTGTTTAAACGATTTGTTAAGAGTATTGTAAAGAGGAGGGGGAAAAAAACGTTATCATTTTATAGCATTTAAGCTAGCGGACTTTTGCTATGCAAGTTAGCCAATTGTTCTTTTATTGTACTTAAATCTTCATTTATTTTAATTTTTAATACCGTTTGAGGCTAAGCTCAGGTATTTTAATTTAGCTTTAAATGAAAAGTGCAATTCTGCATAGCTTCAAGAAATACTCGGAAATTTTATTTTGTGTTTGCATTTAACGCTCTTTTGAAAGTGCAATCTTAGTAAGCCATTGTTTTACATTTCCCGATTACTCGATTATTTGAACTAACTAGTTGATAGATTAATCGACTCCTAAAATAATCGATAGCCTCGTCCTCTGAGTGCTGACTGAAAATAACTAGTTGGTGCTATCATAGCATCTTCTGATCATAACAAACAGTTGATATTTATTCTTTCATTCAAGTATTCTGGTACACAGCATTGAGTTTCATAAAGCAGCTGGCAAGCTTTTTCGGCACGAGTAATAGTAGAAATATCGAACAATCCTTGGTTGGACTTGAATTGTTCTTCTGTAGTGGCGCCTGAAGTCTTTTCTTGACCAAATTTGTCTTTACATGAAAAAGGCTCGCCTTCACACAAACGGAGTTCAACACACATGCAAAGTTGAAGATGCATTTGCGGTGGAGCACACGAGAACTGAAGAGTGTTGTTACATCATCATCGTGATGCACCAGGCGGTGGAGAGAAATTAAAATTATATAGTATGTCATTATTTTATTTTCAACCAGAAAACATGATGCTCGTTTGTCTCAACCAAAAATAATGAATAAACCACTTATCAAATCTGCAGGGTTCAAATGCAAAGAACAAAAGAGCGGCTAATAGTCCGAAAATTGCTTATACTGCACATGTTTTTGCTGGAGGTAGGTGGGGTAAGGGGACATCCAAATAGCATTTCATTTTTGCTGAGCAGCTGCCCTATTTTCAGCTATAGAACATAGAGCATGATGCACATTCAAATCAACACCATGCAACAAAACATGAGGTTGCATGACGTAAAACAAACAATTACTTTAATGGTGAAAATTAAGTTCTCCATTGAACTCCTCAATTACCTCTTCTACCACGTTTTTACTGCGCACTTCATTCATCCGTCCAGCTTTTCATCAGGGTTAAGGTCCTGATTTGTATTCTGTGTCAGAGACCAACATTAAGCCGGTCACAGGCAAGCGAAAGAGAAAAAACATCATTTGCATGATGGTTCTACTGATTACACTTAAGTCTCACTCTTAATTGTGTTGTTTTGCACATGGCGGGGCTCTCATGCTGACACTCCACAGTGGTTATATGACTGGCGCCATCTCACCAATTGGCATCAATTTCCTTGCCACTTGCCCCTGCCGTCTGACCTGACTCCCTCCTGCTGTCACCTTTGTGGTAGGCCACTGATTTGTAATAGTAGATTTTGGTTCAGAGGCATCATCTCTAGCACCGACTTGGCCCTTTGTGGAACTGGTTTGACACCTATGCGCTAGACATACTGGAGTTTATCGTGGGATTTTTCTAGTTTCACACCTTAATGCTAAAACACACTTACATTAGTTACAGAGGGTTACAGTTGAGTTATTTTTAGTAATGAATGAAAGACTCGGCTTTGGGTCATATGGGGAAAATCAATCATCAACTATTTACCTACTCACGTACAAAGCATTGAAACTACCTATTTGAATTTGAAGGATATTTTGTAATTCCTTTTTTAAGAGAACCATCACCAGGTTTGTCGTTTCTCTTCCAACATATCCACCATCAAATGATCGCAATTTAGTGACCACTACATTATAACAGAATTCACCTAGGGAACTTGTGGAGGGCATGTTATGTTCCTGGGGGTAACTATTTAGCCGTGTGCGTTTCCGGCAAGGGCACATGAGACTACAGAGTCACGAGAGAAACGAGCGGCCGAACACGGCAACACGTCTACTCAACGAGCAAACGAGACTCAACAACATCATCCGCTACACTGGTGACCCCGACTTGCCTCGTTGAAGTCTCAGAGGCGTCTTACGAACACTTTAAGCAATGGCGGTCGCTGGCTTTCTCGAGCTAGCAATGTTTAACGAGTCTTCTACGGCCGCGTGGTTCACGTGCGCGGAGGTGCAGCTCGCCCTCCACGGTATAGCTGACGATACCATGCGCTTCTACCACGTGGTGGCCGCGCTCGGGTACTCGGCGGCGATCAGAGTTCAGCGAGTTGCTGCTTTTCCGCCCAATAAGGACAAATATGGGGCGCTTAAGGCGGACCTTCTCTGGTGTTTTGGACAGTCACATGCTTTATCGACTTAAAAAGACGCTCGAGGCCCCCGCCACGACAGCCCTACTGCCTGGGGTTCCCGTCAACGGTGGGGGCGCTTCCGCTCCGGATCCTCGCGGTTTTCCTCCCGTCCCATTGCCCGTGCGGCGACAGCACGCTCCTGCTCTGGCGTTTCCCGACGCCGACATTGCTGTCTTGCTCCGGCGCCACTCTCGCTTGCCTCGGCTCCGGCGCTGCTCTATGTCGACGCAGCTGCGCCCGTCCCCGGCCTTTTCGACGACGCTCCGTCCGCCTCCGGCCTATTGGACGACGATGCGCCCGCCTGCGGCCTACTGGACGACGATGCGCCTGCCTGCGGCCTACTCGACAACGCCCTGTCCGCCTCTGGCCTACTCGACGACGCCCCGTCTGCCTCCGGCCTTCTCGACGGCGTCCCGTCCGGCCCAGGTTTTCTCGAGAGCGTGCCGTCCGGCCCTGGTTTTCTCGAGAGCGTCCTGTCCGGTGTTGTGCTGAAAAATAGCCGCCCCGCGTGAAATGTCCCCCCTGACGGAACGCTCATTTATAACGCTTTATTGAGGTGAAAATATCAAATGTTTTCATAGACGCATTACAGCAATGGATTTACGACTGTAAAATCAGTTTTAAATAAATAAATTAGACAAAATACTAGTACTTTATTTTAGTAACAAATCGTGGACTGGGCTACATAACCCATCTTTGAACAGAAATGTATTAGTCTACGGGTTTTCACGACCATATCTCAATGACAATCACACAGGTATGACATTTATTAGTTCAAGCAGAGTAAAATAATACATATATTCACGGTACAAGAAAATCGTTTCCATGCTCATCGATTGGTAAGAAAAAGCTGTACGAGTGACATGTGGGCGCTCAATAATAAAATAAATAAACAAATCAAATAAACGCTCAATAAAGCGTTATAAATCAGGGGGGACATTTCACGCGGCAGGGGGAACATTTCACGCGGGGCGGCTATTTTTCGGCACAACACCGGGGCGTCGGTAAAAGACGATTGAATGGACGATCAGGAGGACGTCCAGGATGCGAGGTGTGGAATGTCCGAGCAGGACGATCGTTAGGACATCCGGGATGCAGGGTGAAGAACGACCAAGCGCGACGATTAATGATGGGAAGATCGATACCAAAATATCGATATTTCGATCCAGCGCGTTGAGTTTTAGGTATCGATCCCCAAGCAAAAGTATCGATATTTGGAATTAATATACAGTATTATATTTTCTTTGTCTATTTTTGGGCTATATTTTTGTGCACACTTTTTGTACTTCTTTTCCCTTTCGCGTTCTACACGCACGTAAGCAGTGCACGCACATAAGCAGTGCACCGGCGTCTGCTCCCGCCCCCATTTACGTCCCGATCCTTATCCTGTGTATCGATCAGCATGCTTTTCCTCCGCCCCTCTCACGAGGCACCAACACAGCCACAACAAACATTTGGAAGCTGGTAGGATGGCTGCAGCATTGACAACAGAACGTAAAAGAAGTCTGGTTTGGACATATTTCAATTCAGTAAATAGCAACGAGGCTAAGTGCACAGTTTGTGCCAAAACTGTCATATATTGTGGTAATACCACAAACCTCATGAAACACCTTAAAACGTGCATCCCGAAGCACATGACGAATTAAATGAAAAACGTGCCGCTCAAGCCGAGGAGGACACGAGAAAAAAGACCAAGCCGCTGGAGAAAAAGCAAAGCTCTTTAGAAGTGGCGTTTGCGAAAGGCAGTACTTATCCAGGTAACGTAGGTGCTAATGGATAATCAGAGACGATATAAGCATTAGTGGCTGATGTGCAATATGAAACGATAAATATGGCGTTTTTGTCATCTTACATAAAAAGAACTTTGCAGCACTATTGAATATGCTTTGTAATGGAAAGTTATAGCTACATCTTGTTTGTGAAAAGCAAAGTTCATACCGCATTATGTAAAAAAAGGTAAAATGACCATAGTGACATATTTAACAGTGAAGTATTACTGTAACCTAAATGTGAGTCTCCATTTTATTAATTTTTGATACAATGAGGACTAATCAGCCCACATAACATTCCACAGGGTAGTCAAGTGAACTACTACCAAGCAAGTTGGGTATAAAAAAAATATATATAAATTATTACTTAACATTTTAATTAGACACATCTCCCCTTACTGTATTTCTAATATTAACTATTATTACTTTTTTTTTTTTTTTAATTGCAAGTGACTATTGTTTATTGGATTTGTTTTTAATGATCTACTATTAGAGGGCAGTAACATGCTACTATTAATTTGTTCTTTAATTAGATCAAAAATATTTAACTTAGGTAGATTAAAATGTGATCAAATACAACGTGTAGCAGGGAAATTTTCTGCGTATATGAATTTAAGGGTCAGGGTTAAAGAGTGAGACTGACTTATCAGAATTTGTTGTTGATGGATTGGTTTGTGAGTTTGTAGGGAAACTGCTTTGCTAGTTATTAAAAGCAGCAGTTTTTCTATTGCAATGCATATTTGACACCAAGAGACTTTTAATAGTTTTTGAGGGTTGTGTATATAAATATATATATGTTGTATATAAAATATGAACTTCCGGTATCGATATCGGATCGGGATCGCAATATTTGGCCTTGTTATTACTTGGTATCGGATCGAATCCAAAATCACTGGTATCGCCCATCACTAGCGACGATCTGGAGGACGTCCAGGACGCCAGGCGGTGGACGACCAAATGCGACGATCAGGAGGACGTCCGGGATACCAAGCGAAGGACGACCGAGCAGGACGATCTGGTGGCCGATGAGGACGAGGAGTGCCACGTACAACCGCCCAGACGTGGCCGGAGAAGCGGACGCCAAGAGAGGCGGCATGCGTTGCTCAGCCGCGGCCGAGTATGAGGTCGAGACGTGCAACTTGCAGTGCCACCCAGTCGAGGCTGCAGACGAGGGCGACGGGCGCGACGGTCGGAGTTGCACGGCTGGGGATGAGGGCGACTGGCAAAACGAACCAAGTCGACCGGCTGCAGAAGAAGCGAGGGAAACGCCCAAACAGGAGCCGAAGCGACGACATCGTTGTCCAAAAGCGGTGGACGAGAAAAGACGACAGGGCCGGTGTAGGTTCACTATCCTCTCCCCCTCACTATCCACTCGCTCTTGCTATATGATTGGCCGAATGGCCGAAGAGTCGCTATATGATTGGCCGAAGAGTTGAAATGCTCTCCCGTTAAATGCCTGTTAAAAATGTTCCCGTTGTTACTTCTTGCATTCGCTTAAAAGTGCCCATTTGAAAAGGAAAAGCGATGGATGATAATACACACAGATCGTATTATTAACAAATGTTAAAGTTATATAATCATATAGCGAGAATAAGGAACGTCACTGACAAGCGCAGGCCCCCGCAAGTGGATAGTGAGGGGAATAAACCCTACCCACCGACGTCACAAAATCACGTGCTCGCTGTATGGTTCTGCCCACTTGTCCGTCATTTTGTGTCTGTATTATCAATGGTCTCAATTGATCGAGCAATTTATAACTGATATCATGGAAGACCCGGTGCTTTCGGATGCCGTAAACTCACTTGATGCGTTGCATAAAAGGCGTTATGTGGAAAAGCTTCAGTTCATCCTTCCGCCAGATCCATATTTGATGCCTAAATCGATGTTTTTCGACCCGCTGTCTCCGCCGTATTTGCCTGACATCTGCTAGCTACCCTGAACTGTACAACTATCTTGTCCACACAAAATCAGCCTATTCTCACGAAAGTTTGAAAAACTAAGAGCTTGGAGGCTTATAAATACTTCGTTGCTGGTTGGGTGAAACAGGTCCTCGTCCACGAAAATTCGGCAGGAATCTATCTTGTGCTTGGAAAGGTGAGTTACGAAATTTTCAATTCAAAATCTTTTGTTATTGCTAACATCCACTGTCAAGTCTAATGTATTTCATGTCGTTTGTCAATGGAGTTAGGGCTTTTAATGTTTATATGGTTTAGCGATAGCACTCTCACTACATACATACGTGTATGTTGTCGGCGATTAGCCTAGCAATGATCTTAATTGTGGTTGTCAGCCCAAAACCCTCTAAATATATATTAAATGCATCTTACCAGATATAAAATGACTACTACATAATCTGTGGTAATCGTTTGGAGCCCAGTTTTCTCGTCGAATTGCAGCAGCCCATCTCGCTCTCTTCTCTCCGGGTCTCTCGGAATCCGGTAGAACTTCAAGTCTCTCCGTCTTCTCCGTCTATCTTCTCTGTTATTGCAACCGACCGCCACACACGCCTTCACCATTTTGATTATTAATGTTAACGAGCAGAAAAACACGTCGTAAATAGGAGGAATGTACGTAGCCGTAACAGGGAAACATGATGTGTTGACGGACAATTGGGCGGCACCAGTCAGGAGGAAGGAGTTGTGACGTCACGTGGGTAGGGTCTATAGGATAGTGCGCCTACACCGGCGTTCGCAGGCGCTGGCAGAGGAACAACCTCGGAGGCTTCCGGAGGCGCCGGTGTTGTTCAGCACAACACCGGCCGTGCAACCCGACCGTTCCGTTAAATCGGGTTACGCCTGGCGTCCTGTGTGGGTGAATTCTGGGGGGACCTGTGTCGTGACCACTACATCATTACAGAATTCACCTAGGGAACTGTGTGGGGCATGTTGTGTTCCTGAGGGGAACTATTTAGCCGTGCGCGTTTCTAGCAAGGGCACCATAGACTACAGAGTCACGAAAGAAACGAGCGGCCGAACACGGCAACACGTCTACTCAACGAGCTAACGAGACTCAACAACATCATCCGCTACAGCAAGCTTCCTCTTGCTTGATATCAATTCTGGAGTCCTTTGGACAAGACATCAATTCGCTCTTTGTGCTGCAAGTGCCAGGCAACAGGTCCCTGTTATAGGGAATGGGACGTACTACGTCATTGTTTGGACGCGCCTCCATGCTGGCAATATGATTCCCTTCCGGGCCGGCAGACTCAATGCGGATTGTAACGTGTGGTCGTGCTAAGCTAACTCTTTCGGTGTTTTAGAAAGAAATTATGGGTGTGTATTGTTGTGTTACCGGGTGCAACAGCTTCTCCTACGACTAAAAAAACAATCTTTTAAGGGGTGTATAAAGCGAATTTCATTTAAAAAAAACAGAAAGAAAAGAAACAGACCAAGTTCAAGAATCAGTAAATGTGCTACTGCTTAAGCTGGCAGTGTGTGTTATGTTAGCTAACTGGCTGAGCAACATTTTCCTAATTTTTTTCTACTGATGCAATTCCAAGTTTATTGATGTATAAAGCACATTAACCATGTAGGCCTAGAGAAGCTTTACATTCATCTAGTTCCTCCGTTTAAGTGTAATCAAGGTCAAAGGGTGTGCTGCTGGTCTGAAGCCAATATTCGAAACAGAATGATATCTAAGAGGCGGCTTCCTGGTGTCTCTAAACGCATCAAGCAAGCACATAATGTGTTTGTAAAGAAACCGAGGCTGAGTCATGACCTCATCCCCTTGAGGCCTCTGTGATGTTGGGAGAAGACGAGACAGCTGAAGTTCTGTTTTTCATTCGTCCATCATGAAATGAAGCTACACATGCAAACACAGTTCCTGCACTGGAAATAACCCCAACTCCCCAGCCATGGCACTTAACTTAGGCCAGCTAAAGATTCATGGCCACTTTCAGACAGACTACTGTCCACCGTCTTAAACATCATCATGCAGAATCGCCATCCAGGACAAACGCAAAATCTGTACCTACTACTGTTTCAACAACGCTAACCATTATAGCCATTGTGCATTGAGCTGAATGGTAATTATCTTAGCACCGATTTAATAGGTGCCTGGAAAGTTTCTCATTCATCTAGTTAATTTAATTTTCAGGAATTTGAATCGATCGCATCTAGACATTTCTGGTTAGATGTTTCGCCACGCATCCAAGCAGGCATCGCCAGTTAATGTGACAGCACTTTGTTGGGTTTTGATAAGTCGTGTCATTATTTTGGAAAGAAAACGACAGTTGTTAAGATGTCTTGCTAACAGTTTCAGAAATACTGCGGTGTGTTGGCTGCCATTAGGTGCAAAGATATTTGCCGCATATATAATAATGTAATTGACAGGGTAGATGTTCATGACAATTAGTCAGAGAAGTACCGATGGTTTATTTTTGGCAGATCAAATAAACCACTGTTGCATATTAAAGATTAAAATAATAATGATAGAAAAAAATAAACATAATACACTAGTAGAGTTAATTCTTTAGAAGCAAACTGAGTCAACGTCTAATATACGATTACAGTTCAAACAAGTTTTACCTAGCTTTTGAGGAACATTTTTCCAGTATTATTGTTCAGACTGCAAACTGTGCTTGACTTTGGAGGTTCCACCATACATTAACCACAGGTTTATTTGGTAAAGTTAGTCCAACTGCATGCACACACAGGTTGCTTCTTACATCACATTACTTTAAAATTCATCAGGATGAAAATATAGTACAAGTCAGATAACCCTAATGCTACTAAATTGCATCAATCAGCACACTATTATCTAACAGGTATGTCTATAAAAATGATTATAGAGGTACCGGAACATTTTGATAGAAAGGTTGGTGCTTTACAAAGATTATTTGTGGTCACCTAGGGAACAAGAACAAAAGAGTGCCAGGGAGGCACATTACCTTGTCAGAACTGGCAAAATGACTGTGAACTGTAAACTCTAAAAGGGCTTACTTATGAAGCATCGGTTCAGCGCACATAAGCACTGCACAAAAAAATCATGTATGAGGTGGAACATTTACTAGAGATCATATTTTCCCCATACATTAAAAAAACCAAAAAAAAAATTTAAAAAAAGAAATGCAGAATGCACTCTATTCTCCTAGAACATGTTCTGTGTCTCGTTTTGTAAACTAAAAGATGATAATGTTTCTCATATTTCACGGATAAAAGTTTTTAGCACTTGGAAATAATACAGGTCAGAAGTCAGATAGCACTCCACATATAAATTGACCCCGGGAGTGAGACAAAAATGAAAACAGCTGCTTTAAATTTTTACCTGAAAAACATCCTTCTTTTGCATTCATTTTCTCGGATTGGAAGATATTTTTGCAGCAAAATAACTTTGTCAACTGTCCTGCAATCCATGAGTGTACCTTCCTCCCTTTCCTGCAAAAATCTAGGTTTAAATAGATTTTTCAACATTACCAAAATCCCATTGTGACATTAGTAACATAACAGCGTATTTTTGATGTACCTATAGTGAGATGACTTTTTCATCTTTGTCAGAGATGTCATTTGTATGAGCTACAAAATCCAAATCTGTTGTAGGGGGTAAATGAAGTAGAATGAAGTGCAGTGTTTGTTTTCACCATTTATGTTTAAATTCTAATATAAAATTGTAGTTATTTGAAAGATTATTGAGCCTGCAATAAAGAAAATTTTACACTAAACACTGGTAATGAGGCTCAATAAAGTTCATATTGTGGTAGCCATAAAAATTAGCAGGAGGTTGATCATCATGTAGAGCAGCGTTGCTCATACTTTTTTGTTGCATAACTCAAGAGTTGCTCACACAACATAATTAATTACATGTGTACATAAAAAAGGAAAAAAAAAAAAATTTTTTTTTTTTTTTTTAATGCCGCGAGCTAACCACACTAGCGTTGCGATCGACTTGTCGATTGCGATCGACGTAATGGGCACCTCTGATGTAGAGAGCAGCTTTAAAAATGTCTAGGCCCAATTAATAATCTATTTTGTTTTATTCCTGTCATTACTGTGTATACGATCCTAGCGTAGATGACAATAACTATAAATTAATATTTTCATTTCTTCATCTTCCATGACACTTATCCTCACAGGGTTGTGGAAGTGCTGGAGCCTATCTCAGCCAACTATGGGCTGTGGGCAGAGTACACCGTGAATTGGTTGCCAGCATGGCACAAGGAAACAAACAGCCGATCAGGCAGAAACTCATACCTACGGAAATTTTGGAGTGTTTAATCAGCCTACAATACATGTTTTTGGCGTGTGGGGGGAAACCGAGTATCCAGAAAAAACCTACGCAAGCACGGGTAGAACATGCAAACTCAACACAGGAAGGCCGTAGCTCGGCTTGAACCCTTGAACTCAGAACTGTGAGGTTTATGTGCTAACCACGCAACCGCCATGCCAGCCATGTTAATTAATAAAAATGCTGTGAACATATACTTTTAACTTAACTATATTAATAAATCTATTCGTTATCTGTATCACTTATGCCAACAAGGGCCGCAGTGATGTTGCAGCCTTTCCAAGCTGACTACAAGTAAGAGGCAGGGAACACCTTGGTTGCTAACCAACTGCACTTGACTTGACTATGCAAGGTAAGATTTAACTTTAAATAAAATCAACTTAAAAGAAAAGTGTACTTAACAAAGAGAACAATTTATTATTTCTAATAACCAAAATTGTGTTATTGTTGCCAACGCAATCCTTGTGTGTCTGTGCTTATTCCACTCTATTTCTGAACCTATTTCACACCCATGACTGAGCTATGCTAGCGATCATACACTTTGACTCCTGAGGATCTCAGCAACCAAGAAATGCCATCCAGAAGACCGGACAGGGATTCTGCAACTGTATCCTGCACCTGGTACAAAACAAAGGGAGGTACCCTGTTCAAGGACACTTAGACAGTAGAACTAAAGCAGACTACAATTTCGTCTGCAACGATGTCAAGCTAACTTCCCCAAATAGATGATCTATTGCTGTTCCATTCATTTGTGAATTAAATGCTAATTACCATCCAGGGATTAGGCAACTGAGGTAGACCGAGTCTGTTTGCCATGTCAACACAGGGCGTGCGACGCGTGGTTTGAAGTCTGGTGGTCCCGACTGCTTCACATTTCTCTCTGGAGATACATGAGAGCACCAGCAGGGGTTTGGATGTGGAGCTCAACACGGCCCTGATTTGAGCCGCCTCGGACTCTCCATCACCTATTTAATAATGTCATAATAATGTCAATAATGTAATAATGTCAACTTTTAAGACGTAAAATGAAAAATAAAAGAGAAGTAATTTCGGGAAAAACACTGATGCTCAACTGAAATGCTGTTTAATTACATGTTGTGTAGAATGTAATAATTGTAAAGATAAAAAAATATATATATAGAACCAATTTCATCAGAATAATATAAAGAGAATTATTGTTATTTTTTTCACTATATTTCTGACAGATACCTAATATTTGTGATAAAGAAAAAAAAATCACATGCTGAGCCAATATAGTGAAATTGGATCATTTTCTCACGGGGAAATTTAGCCACTGCTGGTTTTGACAATCCACAGTATTTGTTCCACTTGTTGGTCTCACCTCTCCCTGGTTGGGCATTAGCCACATAGATCACTCCATCCACTACCTTGCACACCTGCTGCACCTGAGGTGACGGCCTGTAGACTGGGTGCCCAGATTCATCGCTTCCAACTAAAGTGAAGAGTTTATCACTCATATACTGGTTCTGTACTTTGGCACGGTCCCTCTCTGCCCTGCACAAAAAAATGACATAACCAGAAAAGTGCTGCATCTAACATATTTTTCAGGGTATGGAACACTACTAACCTGTTGGTTGAGTAAAGTGTAAAGATGTTGAATTTGTGCTGGTCGTTGAACATGAAACTAATGCCAGAGCCAATTACTGATGGTCCTGAAGAGTGAAGATAAAGCTTTATTTGTGAGCAACTGAAATGACACTCGACAAGGCCAAGACTGCCTCCTGCTGGTTGACAAAGCACAGTGCAAGGCTAATATTTGCTCATTTTGTGCATGAATAAAATGCACCCTTTATTATTATTATCTAAATCTTCATTATCTCATGTGAAAATTGTTATTTTTTTGTATGCCTTTAGCAAGGTTAAAATCCAATGAACTAAAGGAATCAGTTGTTTGGTTGGTCACTGAAAATACATTTGCCTGCATTCAATACTTGGGTTAAATTTGCACTCTGAGACCACCTAAAGAAAGTTAGGATAGATTTCTGATTCCATTACCTTCTACTATATACTAAGCGGTATAGCTGAATTAAGTCTAGTGCTTTACCATTGATGTGGCTGTTTGGATTGACCGACACTGGTAAAATATCACTGGCGTGCATGAGCCTTGTAACTATGGAGACATCCATTTGCTCCATGCCTGGCCCAAACATGGCGTAGCGCGGCTCAGCTGAGGGCACTAGAGACTGCAGGAAGGACACAAGTACACGGTATGGCGGCCACAAGGGAAGCCATCGCTCTCTGCATGATGGGCACCCTTTGAGATATCTGCAGGAAGGCAATAGACACTCCATTTTCTGAAAATAAAAATATCAGTATTCAAAATTAACCAACTCTGCCATGTAGTCAATTCTTGTTTCTGTCCTCTCGTAATCGTCCAGTTCTGAATCCTCACTGATACCCGGCGCTTCTGGTGCATCGACTTGCGGCATCGTTAAGTGATCGATGGAGGGCCAGTGAGGTATGTCCCTTAGGAGTAGAAACCTCCATAACAGAGGGTCTCGGACAAAGGCCCTCCAGTAACGGCTGGTTGCTCCTAGGCGACAGATGTCTACAGATGACAACAAGGTCATGACCTGGAACTGCACGTCCACCTTCAGAATGAAAGTTATTATTTATGGTTCAATCAGTACTGCCTTATCTTACAATAAATATTTATCCATACGCCAATTTGCTAAAGCCTTTTAGACAAATGCAACCAGGTCCGGGCCTTTTTTGGGTGTAAATGGGCCCGGGTCGGTGAGGGGCTGAAAAGGTTATCTCTGGGTGCGCGGTGGTTTATTATTGTGGTTAAGCTTTGTGATTGTTGAAGCGGGTGGGCACACCACGTTTTCCTACTTTGAAGTTTTCACCAGTGGGTTCCTCCTGGACATGGTTTGACTAGAACAGTCCCTGATCCTGGTTCAAGGAAACGTAACATATTTATAACACATTACTTTTCTTCTTGCCTGCGTGGCTTTTCTCCAGGTACTCCGGCCCCCCCCCCATCCCAAAAACATGCATGGTAGGCTGATCGAATACTCCAAATTGTCCCTAGGTATGAGTGTGTGCGCGAATGGTTGTTCGTCTCCTTGTGCCCTGCGATTTGCTGGCAACCGATTCAGGGTGTACCCCGCTTACTATCTATAGTTAGCTGGGACATTTCTATTATTCAAAATACTGCGTTGTCTCTGTACAATTGCTGCTTTTATGAAAAAAAAAAAAGTTTTACTTTAAAATTTAATAAGTCGCACGTCCTGTGACAGGACTATTCCGCATGCGCATAATGAGATGTACAAACGATATACACAGTATTGTGCAGGCCTGCTATACATTATCAAATTATTTTTTCTTAAATAACTCCCAACATTTTAGGGATTTAAATTTACAATGAAAATGTTAAATGACACACCACTGTTACATGATAAGAGGCTGTTAAGCAAATCATTGAATCACTTACTGGTAAACTGTCCAGAAATCCTGGTTCTTCCTCCCCACAATTCACAACTTCACTCACACTGGAAGGCCAATAAAACTCTTTCAAGCGCCTAAGATTGCGAATAACAACCGATTCAGAATGTTGGGTAGTCTTTCCTGTCATGACTTGGTTTGAAATTATTGATAAAGTTAATGAATCTGGAACTACTACGTGCCGAGTTATGGCTTACTTCCTCATTGCCTACGCAAACAGTGCATTATGGGTTTTGTAGTGCTTAAGTGGTACGGCCCCCAGACACAAAAAATACACCTGTTAAAACAACACTGGCTTTATTGTCACCAAGGACATAGAAAAACAGAAATGTAATTCCATTCAAAACAGCACTTTTTTCTAATAAAAGCTAAACAAATTTAATTAAATGGTGAAAACTTTGCAACAAAGGGGATATAAGTGGTGGATAATGAATAAATCTGGACATAAGCTTTCACTCTCTGGGAAGAAAAAAAAAATCTTTGCTTTGTGTATTTTATACACATTTACAAACTTGTATATAGAGTATAAACAGATGTCAAATATTAAAAGCATACCAAAACGGCAACTTAAGAATAAATAAAAATGTAACTGTGCAAGGTTTGATTTTAGGCTGTTATCAATAGACAATTGTTGAAGAAAAAAAAAAGATTTTTACTAAGAATCATTTTTTAAAATATTAATATCAATGTTATTAGTATAACACATTCTGAGAGCAAACCACGTGCCCTAGTCAACAGTCTAGAATGAAGAGAACGCATTTCCCACAGAAGGGGCCAAAAGAAAAGAAAAAATTAACTCTCAGGTTTATACCATTTGTCTTATAACACAACTGACCTGGACCATGTGGCTTGGAGTGAGGTCCAGCAGACCTTTGGCCTGGCAAAAAATATTTTTCTCATTGCCTACTCTCTTAGCCTTTGTTATAATGCACCTCAACTGTCAGGTTCCATTTTTCATTTATTTATTTCAATTTAGGGATAGAAAAAAAAAAAAAAAAACACTGAATACTGATCTCAGATCCGCGTCTGAGGACAACCTGGACATTAACGCAGCAGGCTTCACTGTAAAACACTGAGGATCTCCTTGGCGTTCTCCGTGTTCCAGCCCTGGGCCTGCAGCGGGCCCTCGCAGGCGAGCACATACTTGTTGAGGATCTGCGTGCCAATGTCCCTAAACTGGAGGCGATCTTCTTTACAATCCATACTGTCACCGCTGTAGTCTTCGTACTTCACCGCCCAGAAGCACATTTCTCCAATGTACATCATGGTCAACAGGTGCGTGTCTGAGAAAATGCCTTAGAAAACAAGTCCAGTAAAGTCACAATCAATACAAAGATAGGTGCAATGCAAATTCAAAATCAGTGGTCATTCAAAACAAAGAATAAATCCTATTTTACAGTACAAATGTAATGATATGTACCTTTACTTTCTTTCAGCACAGTGGTAACTCAAATTACAAGTGCTTACTTTCGTACACTGAGCATATGCTGCGATAACCAGAACTACAGGTTGATGATGTGATAGTTTTAATACCAGTTTAGCTCATTTAAATATATTCAAAGAGCAATTTCAAAGATTCACAAAGATTGATAACTAGTGAAATTATGAATTAGAATCTATTTTTATATAAAAGGTAAAATTTTTAGTGTTAATTTAAAATAATTTTCTACTCCATGCATGCTCCACCAATGCCCTGATGAGTACACAGAGCCACCAATGCCCTGCTGCTTAAATGCCCTGCTGCTTACACAGAGTCCTGACATTTTAACTGGGACTGCCCCAAAAATCTCCTTTTCTTCCCTTCAAAAGATTGTTCGGGTCAAACACTCTATTCAAACACGCCCCTGTGCACGTTCCCACGGGCAGCAGCACTATTTCACCAAGCCTCCACTTGTCAAAAACACTTTTGTAACCCACCCAAGACTTGCTAATAACAGTAAAAAAAAAAAAAAAAATCATGTGTATTTTATCATGTAACAAGTTGAATATGAAGTTTAAAGGGGGTCACTTGGGGGGGGGATGGGGGGTTGTAGATGAAATGGAAATGATAAAAAAAAATGTTTCAGTACTAATTTTACCATTCCAGTCTGACACATGCAACAACTACTACTGACCCTACTGTTAACAGAGCCATTATGTTGATAGAACACTGAATAGTAGCTATTATTTTTCATGCCACTCAAATTTACGGTGGCTGGGAAGTGTCAGGCGAAAAGTCCAAACACTTTGCAAAAAGACAAAAGCAGGAATGCAAATTGGCACAACACACACACACACCAATTGCAAACACTTTGCAAAAGGAAAAAAAGGATGAATGCAAATTGGCCAAAACACGATTTCAAATAGCCACAGCACAAATGCAAAAAGCCACGACACGAACCCCAGTTGCCCGCAACATGAATGCAAATGGCTCGCAAAACAAATGCAAATGGTTTACAACTTAACTGCAAAAAGCCACCATGCAAATACAAAAGGATGACTCAGCCTACTCTACACTAGGACAGATAATTTTCTCCAGGGTATTTTGCTGACTATTTTATACCTGTCCACACTGACATTTAAGGTGCATTTAAGGCCCCCCCGCTTCTGCAAGGTACGCCTACATTTGCGCAGGCGTAGAAAGGAGCAGCTTCATATGTCACGTCATCACCCGTGCGATTTACCTCTGAACCTCAAACTTATTACTTGCCATTGGCAAATTTCAATATTACTATACCTTCTAGACTGTCATTATTTTGTGATCACTGTTATTTTCATGATCCCAATTTAATGCATAACGCAAGAGTGAGAGTGAAGGGAGAGCACGCTCAGCTTTTACGAGTAGTCGCCGAATAGTGATTGAAATAAATCTTTTGAAAACAACGAAAGCCTGATATCGTTACTTGGGATGTTACAATCGATGCTCAGTTGCGCTCTTATCACTGTTGTTTTCGTGATCGCAATTGAATGCATCACGCAGGAGCAAGAGTGAAGGGAGAGCACGCTCGGCTTACAATCGATGCTCATTTGCGCTCTCACCACTTGGAAAATAACAAATAGAAGCATATGGTGTGGCGCTGCATATATTTCCTAGAAGCCGCAACAAGGAGTGCTTGTGCCAAACTGTGGCGATCCTGGAAGTGGCGAAAGTTTTGACAGGCAGAAATGTCATGGAAAAAACCTGATCGAGCACCTATTTGACAGGGGGTACCACGCAGGTCACTTTTCGGGGTTTAATGTTCCTGTACGCATTTTTATATACTCATGTTCGGTCGGCATTGAGTTGGGAGGTGCCAGACCCGCAGCTGGCTGATCGGGGACAACGAGGGAGACGAGCTCTGTAAAAAATGCTCATCTCCGCGTCATCTGCGATGGGAGGACCACAAATGGGCACTCAATTGAAGCATGTTATTGAGACGTAGTTTGAAGGTTCAAGAAAAATGTGTGGAAAAGTAAAAAGGAGCAGGAATGTCACGTCCTGATCGTCTGCCTCCACTGTTTACGATGCCGTCCTGCCGCACTACAAATGGCGAAGGCATGACGTGACTTCCTCAGTATCTGATTGTTGTACGTAAACAGCAGTCCATATGAAGCGGCGGGTAATGTTACCTGCTTACATTATCCGTCTAACAACTAATCCGGATTATAGGCATACTAGTGTAGCCGACATGCCGTATAGTCCAACTAATTACACGTTTAAGGCCATTAGCCATCCTAGTGTAGAGGTAGCATCAGAAATAGACTGGGGCAGTTTACATGGTGACGCTCCGAGAATACGACAAATTTCATATTTGCATTTATATGGTTCTGTCTCCATTCGAACAATGTCGCAATTCTGTGTGAAAACGATGTAGTAATCATGCCAGGCCCTAGGAGGCAGTGCAGATTTACAAGACCACAGCCAATGATGCACTTTGACACCAACAACCTGCTCAGCCCGGAAGACAACATACCTGCCCAGTCCAAGTAATGGCATTTTTCTTTTCCTCCAAAAGGCTCAAAAATGGAAACATTAAACGTATTTAAATAAAAAATATTATAAAAACAGTAAATTAAAGCAGACATTCCCTCATGTTCGCTTTTTTTAATGTTTAGTAGCAGTGCTTCGCACGCCCAATGTGACTTGTGCAAGTGCTGACGTCATCGGCGCGAGAGCTTTCCATTGATATGGTTGCGGAGCAAGCCCCCGCAATTGAATCCTTCCACTTTGGAACCCGGATTCAAAGGTTTGCGTCCTCGCCTTCAGTTTTCGTCGACACCATATAGAGACAAGGCCATTCCGCAACATATTCATTGAGTCTTTGTGTAGCAGAGTTGCCATGTAAACTGCCCCTAAATTCCATGGACCTAGACATGAGGACTACAACTCCCGTCCTGCTGCAGCCATCGTAGAGATGGTCGCAAAGCAATATGTACCAAAGTGTCAATTTGTGAGCGAACTTCTGTAATTTACATTTTCATGCACTGCACATGTGGGGATGTGACGTGATAACTTGTGGTTACGCGGCAGCAGGAGTTGTAGTCTTCATGTCTACATCTGTAAAATTAAGTCTACTTCCGGGTCATCCTCTTGTATCTGTGCTCTGGCTTCTTGCGGTCCTATTGCGAGCTATTTGCATTCGTGTTGTGGCAATTGTGGTTCGTGCGTTTGCCAATTTGCAATCGTGCTTTGGCAGTTGGGGACCGTGTTGTGGCAGTTTACATGTAATTTTATTCTTTTGTAAAGCATTTGCAATTGGTATTTGTGTTGTGGCCATTTGAATTCGTGCTTTTTTTCTTTTTGAAACGTGTTTGGACTTTGCATTTCGCCTGACACTTCTCGACCAATACAAATCCAGTTTACTGCATGCACTATGATTGAAAAATTATTTCTCAAATGAAATATTTTCATTATCACCCACATAATGCATGGGAAGCATTATGAAGTAAACATGTCCTTGACTGCTTTAATTACGGTAAATTGCGCAAGTGTCAATGGACAACTGAGGGACAGTAAAACTTAAATTAAAATGGCGGATTGTATAAAACCAAAACAAAAAATGCAAAATATGTCTAGAAAAAAATAATACCTTCGGAGAGGAAGCCTGCAGTGGTGGTGTCATGGAGCACAACCCCATCATTGAGCTTCACCGAGTTCCTCACCTGCAGCATCCTCATGAGATAGCGCACTCCTTCTTGGATACACTGCATGAACACATTACAGTCAGGTGAGGCATACATACAAGCTATGTGCATTCAGGCATGTAATGTAATATTATTCCTCAAATAGTAGCCTCAAATGACGCTGTACACCAAACAATCAATAGGTAGGTCATCTTCTTGAATAACATTTCCTCACATTAATGAGGGTACACATGTACTGATTCTTAACATCAAGTTCAAATCCCTTACAGTGTAGACTCTGCATGTTCTCCTGTTGCCCTTGTAGGTTTTCTCCTTGTACTTTGGTTTCCTCCCACAACCTAAAAATATGCATGATAGGTTGACTGAACGTTCCAATTTTTCCTTTAGTGTGAATGTCAGCATGAATGGTTATGGTCTCTTCAAACTTGACGCAGTTAAACCAGGTGTGGTGATGAGGAACAACCAAGTAATGCAGTTTAGAAGATCAGCAAACCGCAATCTTCAAATCTTACTTAAGAGCTGTTCGCAGCAGCGTATAAAGCAGCTGGGAGGAAAATCCTCAGCTTCATCTTAGTGGGCAATGTCCTCAGTCGGAAAATATGGAGTGCCTTCTTCAGGTTATAGATAAGGTCCTGCCCCAAGTGGGGGTGTTCAAGTATCGTGGGATCTTTTTGACAAGTAAAGGAAGACTGTAACGGAAGAACGACAGGTCCGCACTGATACCGACCCTGTATCGGTCTGTAGTGGTGAAGAAGCTGAGCTGAAAGGTGAAGCTCTGATCTACCAGTAGATTTAGGTTCCTACACCCACCTATGCCCACAAGCTGTGAGTCATGACCAAAACAATAAGATCGCAGATGTATGCAGCTTAAATAAGTATCCTGTTCAGGGTGACCAGCCTTTCCCTTCTGGTCAGAATCTGTCGGATGTTTATTAAGGAGGCCCTGATGACGACCCTTGACACGCAAGAGAGACTATATGCATCTCCCCCGTTGGCCTGGAACGCCTAAACGTAGCTGAGGTGAGGGAAGTCGAGGGTTCCCTGTTAAGATGATGCCACTGTAACCCAACCTTGGATAAGTGCAAGATGAGAGATGGAGAAAAAACAAAATCATTCATTATTTTGGCTCTTAAACCTTTGGTAATACTAATCCACCTAGTAGTAGAAGTAAAAATCATAATAAAAGTAAATATTATATACACAATTACACACTGAAAAACAATCATTTAGTCCCGCGATCATTTTGTGAGCAGTTAAATTTCCTAGTTGCTACTTTAGAGATGTATTGTTATATTTCTCCCTCTGAATTGTAAACCTTAAAGCTACAGGAGTTGCTTGAGTGGGAAGACCGGGTAAGATTCAACTCAGGTTATATGTATCAGATTCTTAGTAATATGTTTGCAATAGTCGAGGATAGCATGAATTCAGGCTTGTTCAAAATAAAGTTTCCTAAAGCTAGCATGATAGTACAAGATGATGCTTGATTATTAAGCACCCAAACTTTACACCTTCTGAGCGATACGACCCTTTCATTGACACAGGACAAACTACTACTAATCCTTCACATCTCCACATGTTTTTTTCCTCAACGGAATCTTACGCCGAGGTCCATGCATTTGTGTTGTCTAGGCCGGCAAGCGAGTCCCTTGGCATAACTATATCCATGTCTCCTTAGCTTGGCCCATGATTCCCCACCCATTTTCCAGTTTCGTAGCTTTAGCTCGCTGTTTATCGTAATTCAGCCCAATGTTAAGCTCCCATCTTTACTTCACTGCTCTTTTAGGTCCCCTGGGGTGAAACTGTCATATATGGATAACGTCTTCCCAGTGTCACCCACCACCAAATAAGGCCATAAGCCACAAACCAGTTAGGGTATTAAGTATTTATTGTAGACTTCAGAGGGGAAATAGTCTTACATTTTATTTTGTGTGTAAAAACGAAAACAGTAAATTGTTTAATTGTGTGAATGATATCCGTTCAGTTTTCTCTTAATATGTGAAGCACTTTGTGTTACATTTTTGTGCATGTAAAATGCTATACACATTTTTGGAGCTGAAACGAATACTCTAGCAACTCAAGTAACTCGAGTTTAAAAACTGATCGGAGTAATTTTATTCACCTCGAAGAATCGTTTAATTTCACCAGCTCTAAGCATCACATTTTGCCTGGACTACTTTTAATGCGGGACAACGCCCTGACATCACGTGCGTAGAGGAAGAAGCAATAAAAAAAAAAAAAAAAAAAACCTTACTACAGCCAACAGCCGTTACAAACTGCGCCAATGTTGCTAAAAACTACGCCCGCATGTTGCTACGGTGGTAGCAAGTAGCGTCTGATGCATGTCATAGATATCACATGTACGTAGAACTAGATGCGAAATGACCGACTCGGCAACGTTAATAAAACAGCCGCCATCTTAAAGCAGTACACTTCTCAGCGCTCATAAATAAGATTAACGTTAGTGTGACTCGCTCACGTAACGTTATCCCTGCGGAGGGCTAGGTTTTTATTAATTATGACCACTGTCGATGCGTGGCCAACTCTTACATGCAGGCTTTATTTAATCTGTGAAAACAGCGCTGTAGAGTGATTAGGGTGTTAAATAAAAACTTAATAATGCTAACTGTCAATTTTAGCTCAGCAGTCATTGCTGGATAAAACACCAAGTAGCACTGGTGCCTAATGTGCTCCAATACAGCACGGCATTTATTTTGAACACTGCAAAAACTCAAAATCCTATCAGGACTTACAGTTTAGACCAACTTAAAACTTAACTAGAATTTATAGCTTGACACAAGTGGAAATTCAATTGATAAATGTGGGAAAACACCTAACTTTTAAGTAATGTGTGTTATCAAGGGTAATGACATTTTTAGGTAAGAAATATATATATTTTTTATAAGATCTAAAAGTTTTTTTTTTTAAAGTGAAAGCAGTGAATTAGTCATTTTTTTTAGTCACATTTGAGATGCAATTAAGTTGTTGGCTGTTTGCAACAATGTACGTCGAAAATAAGACATTGATTGACTGAAAATGGTTCAATATTATATGAAATGTCTTGTTTTCTCATCTATATTTATAATAAAGATACACGATAATATCGGTCACCAATAATTATCGGCCGATAATGGCAATTATGACGTCACACAGATAATCCAGATAATAAAAAAATTCAACCAATAATGCAATCCGATAATTATATTAGGGCTGCAGCTATCGAATATTTTAGTAATCGAGTAATCGACTGAAAATTCTATCGATTAATCGAGTAATCGAATAAAACAAATATATTTTTAGGTGAAGAGCAATTATAGATATACATGAGAAAACAAGACATTTTATCATTTTCAGTCAATCAATGTCTTTATTTTTGATGTATATTGTTGAAAACAGCCAACAATTGCATCTCAGATGTAACTAGAATTTTAAAAAATGACTAATTCACTGCTTTCACTCAAAAAACCTTTAGATCTTATTTAAAAAAAAAAAAAAAAAAAATATATATATATATATATATAAACACACCTAAAAATGCCTTTACGCTTGATAACACACATCACTTAAAAGTTAGGATTTTTTCCCACGTTTTTCAATTAAATTTCTATTTGTGTCAAGCCATTTTTAAGTTCTAGTTAAGTTTTAAGTTAGTCTAAACTGTAAGTCCTGATAGGATTTTGAGTTTTGCACTGTTCAAAATAAATGTATGATACAGGCTGTATTGGAGCACATTAGGGACTAGTGCTACTTGGTGTTTTATCCAGCAATGACTACTGAGCTAAAATTGATAGTTAGCATTATTGAGTTTTTATTTGACACCCTCATCACTCCACAACGCTATGTTATGTTAAAGCCTGTATGTAAGACACGTTAGCCACGCATCGAAAGCGGTCTTAATTAATTGAAACCTAGCCCTCCGCAGTGCTAACGTAAGGTGAGCTAGTAGTGACAGTAACGTTAATCTTATATATTAGCGCTTAGCGCTCTTTATTAGCATTTAGCGCTCTACTGCTTTAAGATGGCGGCTGTTTTCTAACGCTGCCCAGACGCGGCCTAGTCTGTCACTGCGCATCTAGTTCAACATAAATGATCTCTATGAGACTCATTGGACGCTAGCTGCCACTAACGTAGCATGAGCGGGCTAGTATTTAGCAACGTCGGCGTCGTTTGTAGCGGTTGTCGGCTGCAGTGTTTGGTTTTTTTTTTTGCTTCTTCCTCTACGCACGTGACATCAGCGCGTTGTCCCGCATTAAAAGTAGTCCGAGCAAAACGTGATGCTTAGAGCTGTCAAAATAAACAATTACTCGAGGTGAATAAAATTACTCGGATCAGTTTTTAAACTCGAGTTACTCGAGTTGCTCGAGTATTCGTTTCAGCTCTAAATTATATACTTGATTTTGCCTCCAAATGTGCGCAACCGAAGAATTCAGCACGCCGCCTCCTCAACCCCTCCCCTCTCTGCAGCCCCTGAGGGAGGAGTGGTTGAGGAGGCGGAGTTACAAGACAAGAAGTAGTTGAATATTATGGCGGCTGTTACTAAAAAAACGACGCTCTCGCCATCTGCGAAACATGTACCGTAGAAGTTCCACGAGGCAGAAAGAACGCGTCCTCATTCAAAACCACTAACCCAGCAGCCATTTAAAACTGCATCACAAAGAATTTTGGAACAAATACGAGGCTGCTGCTAGCAGGAATGCTAAAGCTATTGTAAACACTAAGTTAAACTACAGGGCTTGTGACGACACAGAGTCGGGCTGTTTGGGAATGCAGCCCAAGGCGGGTGGTAAATTCGCATCTAAGGCTAAACACCGGCACTACTGGAGACCGATAGTCGGCAAGTAGCTGTCTTCCGACGCAGCCCGCCGCTCTGGCCAGTCCTGCAGGCCGCCGCCGCCTCGCCATAGGCGGGGCGGGCCGAGCCCGGTTCCCCGGCCTCTGGACCTCCGGCGAACACCCCGGTTTCTCGAGCGTTCCCCCACGGCGTGCGAGCAGAGCCAGGACCCGAATATGCCGCGGCGAACCGGCCGGGGTGGGCGGATTATCCGGTACGAATGTAGCTGCCGCCGAGACGAGACACGTTTTTTTTAATTTTTTTTTTTTTACCTTAATGACCCAAGAACCAAAGCCCTGGATAAAAGAAATAATGCAGTTTATACGACCACCATTCTTCATGAAAAAGTGATGTCCGGTAAGCAAGCTTATCATGACGGCACAGTGGTTATAAGATAATTTAAACATGGAGAAAACGAAGTCAGCCAGTCAAGAATGCATTCAGAATGTGAAATGACGAGCGGTCAGATGACTTTGTAACGCTGCCTTTATTTTCGGCTTAATAAAACTCAGGCATGCGGATGCGAGCTCCAACTCCGTCCAAATAGTACTGCTGTGTAGCAGTTTAGCTGCTGTAACGCAAATGTCGTGAAAGCCGCAAATGTAAACAAAGCGCTGCAGAATGGGTACATGACATCTCGCTCTTTTGAGGTAATCATTTTCACAGTGTGCAACAAAGCATATAACATTAGCAATCACTTGTCAAATTATTTAACTTATTTCTCTGCTCAATTACAGTCACAGTAGATAATCAAATTCTTAAATCAATATTCTGTAGCCACAAATATTATTCAAAATCTTCAATTTTTTTTTTTTTTTTTTTTTTTTTTTTTTAGGATTAAGTAGAATAATGTATTGCTTAAAACAAGGTTTTTAAGATTATTTTCAGCTAGCTATTTTTCTTCCAAGAAATCTGAGAGAAATACACTTGAAGCGATGGCAGATAATTTCACTTATTGCCAATAGATTTACACTTAAAACTGACTAGTTTTAAGGAGGCGTGTTTTGCAGCGGATTAATATTATATATGTTAGGAATGGCTTACTTTTAAACGCATTTTTGTGCAACTTAGGTATTTACTCTGTAATTGTTGCCTAAGGTTTACCATTACACAATGTCAGACAATCTGTCATTATTTAGATGTTTGAATTGACGACTTGTTCATACTTTATGTTGAAAAAAGAGCAATAAATTATATTTTTGCACAGTAATATTTTCTTTTGTGTATACTTTAAAATTTTACGTAAATCTTTTAATAGAATTATCGGCTTGACATTATCGGTTGGAATGAGGAGGAAATTATCGGTTATTGGTATCGGTTGAAAAATGCATTATCGTGCATCAGTAATTTATAATTGCTTTTTACCTAAGAAAAAATGTTTCATGCGATTACTCGATTAATCGATACAATTTTCAGTCGATTACTCGATTACTAAAATATTCGATAGCTGCAGCCCTACACATTTTTGTGGTTTGATTGATAGTTACAAACATCTCTAAAAGCAACAGGGGAGCTCACACATACAGATTTGACAAGTGCACAGAATGATCCAACCAAACAACAATTAATTTTTAAAAATATGTAAAAAATAAGGCAGTCTAAATTCTGGAGAAGTGTCACTTTGGTCAGCCAAGGATTCAGTTAAGAACATTGATTTCAGCGCTTTGCTAATTTTGATCAAAGTGTACCTTGAGGAACGTCTCTTTGTTTTCCTTGATCCATTGCTTCCGTTGGTGAAGGGTGTGGCAGTACATGTAGAGTAGCGCACCACGTCTCCAATAAAGGCATTCTAACAGCTCCAGGCCCAAAACAGCTTGCACCTAATAGACCAAACACAGTGTCACACTGTCAAGACTAGGTAGTCCATATAATTTGCTTGAAAGAATAAACCACACCTCTTGAGATGGTGCTAGTCTCCCGACCAGAACTTCTGGCTCAGTCAGATCTTGCAGGAGCTGCTGGATTTTATATGGTGAACATTCCTCCGGAAACCCTTGATCCACCAGTTTGTTTTCCTCATAAAACGTAATATCTAGGATAACCTATGATGCAAAAACAACATGCAGTGTTTGCATAATTTTTTTTGATACAACCCCAAATCCACAAAAGTTGGGACGGGTATGTCTATAAAAAAATAGAATACAATGATTTGCAAATTTGCCTGTTCACCTGTAGGATGTTGCAAACAAATTTTTGATGAGTATTCCTAAACTTTTTCTTTCAGACTACCTGTACGAGTTTTTTTTTTTTTTTTTTTTTTTTGGAACATGTTACACCCATAAAATTTTGAAGTTAATGATTTTATGCTAAAAATAATCATGCTTGTGTGTTTGGACAATAAATCTCTTCGTTGTAGTGTATTCAATTAAATATAGGTTGAACATTATTAGCAAATAATTGTACCAGTATTTTTTTAAAAAATTTATTTTAAACACAATATCCCAACTTGATGCGTATTTGGGTTCTAATAAAATATTTAGGCTGTCTTCAGTTACTCAGAGAATTATTTGGAGTTTATGAACATCAACAATGACCAAATATTTTCCTTAAGGTTTACGGATTACATTCCTTGATAACCAACTGTATTGTTTTTAAAAAGAAACAAAAATGTTACTACAAAGTACACATTGGTTAACACGAGGGCAACTAATTTCAGTCTTGTATTTTTATATTTGTTGAGAGCAATTTTTTTCTGAGGTAAATAAATTTTAAAAAGTGAATGGATGGGACATTTGATAGAATTCTGAATCATATTTGCACTGAAAAATAAAAAAACCTGTTAATCAAGAATAGTCATAATCGAAAGACAGCCCAAAAATTGGATTCATATCACCAACCTGCACAAAGATGGTTGCAACAACTTAATGACAACTATAAAATCTTTTTAATTTAAACTGAAATTTCCACTTCAATCACAAGACTGACAGTCTACAACAGGTCTATTTAATGAAATGAAGTACCTGTGTGTAATCTTGAAGCAGTTTGGAAAGGCTGCTGCTCTCCCCTCCTTGTCTGTAATAGCTTTTCAACTTGTCCAGTATCAAAGACGCATTCTGTAAATAGTCATCATCTGTAGAAACGCAAAAAGTTCAAATGTTACTAATCGCAGATGCTTCACTATTACGCACTGACGATAATGAAAAAAATCATCCATCCATTTTCTGTCACGCGAGTCCTAATAAACGTCAAAGGTGGACTAGTTCCTGGGGTGAGAGGTGAATAAAGTATACCTTGGACTGTTTGCTAAGGAAATTGCAAGGCACATATTAAACAACACTTATACACGCTCCTTCACACTTTGGGTAACATAGAATATTAAATGAACCCATTATGTATGACTTTAACATAGGAGAAAGCAACAGGTCCTGGCACAAGCTTCAAACCTCGAATGTCTGAACTGCGAGGTAGACATGATGGGTATCACCATCCAACCTGATGCTATAAGTAAACAACAAAATGACTGTCTGGCAGTTGACTTTAAAGAGCATACGACACAAGAAAAAAAGTCTTAAACGGCATTATTATGTGAATTAGAATCATATTTTGAGACGATTCGACTATATACAACAATTTAGCAAAGCACAGATGACGAGAAATTAGCCTTTTAATCTGCCGGTTAGCCACGCCTACCATTATAGGGCTTTAGCGTCCCCAACAGGTGGATGACATCAGCGGTAGACTGGGCTCATCGATTTTACTATTCAGCCCATTGAGGGGGAATTATTCAGAACGAGGAAAACGCGACGAAGAAAGCCGCAAAATGTCATTGTTTCAGTCTCTCTACTCCAATATTTTTACAGGATATTCTTTTTATCCAAGTATTTTTCCCCAATAGCAATATAAATGGCTTGAGAAGGACCAGTCAGCCCGTCGAGGGGGAACTATTCACAACGAGGAAAACGCGACGAAGAGAGCGGCAAAATGTCATTGTTTCTGTCTCTTTACTTCAATATTTTTACAGGATATTCTTTTTATCCAAGTATTTTCCCCAATTGCTAAATAAATGGCATGGTCATGACAAATAACAGTCTTGTGCTGAATGGAATATGAAATAATAAAAATGCATTTATTCAGGACGACATGGCAAAATTACTCCATAATGGTCAAAACTGTCGACTTCACCTTTACGGTCGCACCTCCCGAACTATATTTTATGACACCTAAATCGAACATATGTCATTTCCCTTCCCCGGCTTCGGAGAATGTAAACAAACCAGAAGGCGTGACAGCTAGCTGACATGCTAACCCGAACCGAGTGATGTTTCAAAGTCTTCAAAGCGGAAAATCACACATAACTATCCTGGATTATTTGACATGACGACCCGGTTGTCTATTGTCGTTGCGGATCAGCAAACCGCCCGGCGGAGAGCAATTTACAGTTCGTTCCCCGGAGGAGGGTGGCTGGAGTTATTGTGCCGCTAACGTGCTGCTGCTAATGAGCATTAGGACAGCTTTTTACATGCCTATCAATGATCAAACGTAAGTAGTCCTTCATTTAAAGGAAGTTTGTAGTGTTTACTTTGTAATCGCTGTATTCGTATTTGACATAATAAAAAACAAGATGTTTACTCACTTCCTCATAAGTCCAATGGTCCCACAGTAAATATCCACGGTGAATGGGAACCTTTTGAAACTCCAAAAAGGCGCATACGCCTCTCCCTCATACAGAATGATTTTTCTGCAGCCGTTTGGCTGGCGTGATGCGAAAAATAAACATATTAATCCGCAAAATCAGCTGAATCCTTCGTCCCCATACACAACAGTACGCTGTATAGTGAAGAGGACGTCTTCTACCGTACACGTCACAGCGCCCTCCTCCTCAATACAAGACCGAAGCCGGAAGTCACTCATTTTCCTGGCGCGGGATTAAAAAAACTAAATAAATATAGCGATCGCTTCCACACACATCCAAGCGGTCCATATCATTCAGGAGCATAAAATACCGCGTGTATTATGAAATAAACATGCTTTTTCGTGTCACAGGCACTTTAAAAGGTACCTTTCATGTTTTTGACATTAGTTTTCAATCACTTATGCTGTTTCATGAGGTAAGCATGACATTTTGCTAAGTAACCAGACTGTGATTTCATTTACTTGATGTTTTTTACTTCAGTTTTCATAATCTCAGATGGCATTTTACGAGGTTAGCATGACATTTTACTTTGAAAGTGTCAGGACCGCCATATTGGTTGGTGCTTTTGTTAGTCGCTATGACTGGAGCTAACGTACATATTTTTTGCTCTGATTGGCCATCGGTGAAGTGGGTGTGTCGGTAGGAAGCTCATTGGCAACGCGTGTTGTGACTGACACATCTGAGATACGGACTACAATCTTCTTAAAAATGACATCAAGCTTAGCCATTCCACAATTACACAAAAAACGAGAGAAAAAAAAAGGAATTTCACTCACTTTTCAATACCTCTAAAGGATTCTGTATTTCAGTTAGGAGGAAAGGTTTTGCTTTGACTTTCTGGTAACAAAATCCTTATTTCTCCATGAATAAAACATTCATTCGACGCCATCAAACTTACACGGTACGAAGTGGTCTTTGTCGACTTGCAGGTGTCTGGAAGTGATGCATTGGGGGGTGTTAAAGTTTATTGTGAATGTGAACCAGGCAAGGAGGCCGGCGCACAAGCTGAGAAAGGTTCCGAACAGCACAACGGGGGTAGTGGTCGAGGGGGAAAAAAAGTGACACAGACAGCAACGGGTCATACGACGGAAGTATTGTACTAAAATACAACAAATTCACATGTATAGATTTGAATAATGTTTTATTTATATACTCTAAGCTGCACATATTAGAACCAGGAAGTGGAACCTCCAGATCTTTTCTCAATGCTCAGCTCTCACGATACTAGTGGGCGCAGTGCTTAATTTGTAAACCATATGGTGCCGGAATGCAAAGTACATGTGACAGCGAAGGGATGACAAGACGGGCACAGGTCCCGGAACGCACGCAGAAAATGGTGCTGAAAACAACACGCAAATGCCCACTTGCCATGCTGTGGGACTTACAAGCCTCAATTTCAGATAATATCCATGGTATAAATGTTATGACAACAATTTACAATTATTTTGGTTATACTCTGCACAGCACAAGCAATTGCCCTCATAACCACAGGTGGGGCCTACAGTACACATTCAGCAATTAGTTTCTCAACAACTCTAACTCGTAAAACATAAAAAAAAATCAGAGGTTACAATAAATAACACAAATATTCCATTATAATTATTTATTATAATATCGGGTGGGTTTGAGGAAGCTCACTGATTGGTCAGTTGCCTTGTATTAATCACAATATAACATTGCTAGATGATTTATACATGGCTACGGCCTCACCACCAAATGTATCACTACGCCATTATATTCGTGCCTTGAGTTTATGGTTAACAAACATATTTATCTGTTAATTCATTATACTTCTATAATAATTCCAATAACACCGTTGTAATTACTGCATAGGCCCAGCCGCCTAAGTAAGCAAATAAACTGAAAATAATTCAAAACGGTGTCGCCTACTTTATTGCATTCATCTTGAACTGAGCTGCTGTCCATCCCTGACCTGTTGGTGGATGTCCCTGATTCTTCTCCGCTCAGTGCGCTCTCCTCTCCTTCTGAATCTTCCTGTAAGTGAGCTGATGTCGCGGTTCGCGCCTTTTGCTCTGGTGTAGCTTTTCTGACTCGTTTTGAACCATCTTCCTTCTTTTTGAAAAAGTACAGTAAATGGAGCTGTCTTTTTGGCATGTTGAAATATCGTTTAATCCTGGTCGCTTGCTCCCCAGATGCCGCAAATTTCCAAAGGTTTTTTTATTTATTTATTTTTTTTGCTTTTATGTCAGGGGCGTGATTTGTTGGTCCAGCTTTTCAGTGCATCAACAAATCTCGGACTCTTTCAAATGACGTTACATTTTTATAAACAACATTGTTACCGACATCCCCAAGGGGCCAATGTCCCGTTTCAGTGTGACCGACATTCCCAATTTTTCATAGAAGAAGTGGGCGAGTGTAAGGGGGAGAGAGGGGGGCGAAAAGGAGAGTTGCTCAAGGGCGCGTTGTTGTCTTTCTGACTGTCCCCAACTAGTTTTTGTTTAGTTAATAAAAGTCTCCATGCAACAGCCATTCGAGGCGTCTCCGTTTTTATACATTACACCACCAACCCCGAAGGAAGAACCGGACGAAGGAGCGACGACGAATGAGCCAAGGAAATCACCGTTCTACATATTATTATTATTTTCTATACACGAGAGGTGCCGGATCAGCCCAAATAAGTCCTGGAATACAGGGAGGCCAAAATCAAGAGGTGGCGGATCTTGTTCCGGCAGGATCCGGCACAAATTAACCCCTGAGTGGGCGTGAAGCAACGGTGTTACATCTCAATGCGATACATTTGAAAACCTACCATCTGTAGACTTATCTAACATGCAAATGTGATTGCAATCACATAAAAAAACTGTACAGATAACACACTTCAACCAGGGCATGAAATACTTAAAAAATATTGAAAAAAATAATTTAGGGCACTTCTAATACCACAAACGGTACCAGAATGCACATTCACACAAGAGCTGTTTTAGACCACAACTCACGCACAATCAATCATCACACAGACACTCACTGACTTGAGCTGACATTCAACTTTAACCTTTGTTCTTTGACAATATTAACCGACAAACAAAAGGCCCACCCTTAACCCTTTTTTGTTTAATAACAGACCGACATACAATGGCTCATTTTATTCCTCTTAGAATACGCTTCTCAGCTAAATACATTTATTGGTAGGTAGTCAAGGCTTTCGTGTATAGGAATTTCGATATGTTCCCGTTTATCATGTTCTTGCAAGATAGCATTAGTTTGTTTCACAAAAAATCCGGTTTTCCTCTGGTATACTATCGATGTAAACATTTGTCATAAAATATCATAGGTCAAAACAAAAATTCATTTATGGTATCCTTTCCTTAGGTACACCGTAGCAGAGATTATGGCCATGCTGCAGGACACTGAAACTGGCAGACATCACTGTTGTGCCTTAGTCAAAAATACATACACATAACAAACTGTGACAGTGGTCAATCTAATGATGAAGCCACTGTTAATCATAACTGCTACCCATCATTATTACTGAAAGTTCAAGGCTTTTTACTCTTGCATACACTGGCAAATCCCCCATATGATGATCCTGGGTACAACTGAGGTGACCAGGTTTCATAAGAATTTCAACCTGTGGCCCTTCGACACTAGTAGCTTGGTGGAAGCTATGCAAGAACTATCGCAGTCTTAAAAATGTAATTTTCCTCATAAAAAGTACAAGAGAGAAAAACTCAAAACATTTTTCAGAGGGAGTCAGCTGACAACATGATATGCCATCCAACTCCATCCAATTAAACATTACTTTACAATAGTGCACAGTTTTACATGTTTTTAGAATGTAGGGACGAAGGGTTCCAACACGAAACGCCAGAGGTGTACGGCAGCAGTGCACTTAATGTTACGTTGTGGTTTAACAATATATATACACAATATACATACATATCTATATATATTAGGAGGAAAAAAAACTTCAGCGGTCGAAATTTTTACTGAGAACGTACGTAACCTAGTCATTTTTGTTATATGATAACATTTTAAGCTCATCGTTGGAATGTCGCTAGCCAAATTTCAGTTTCTTAATGTTGACAATCAGAAATCGTCAATGGGGGTAAACAATCCCAGTATTACACATTTTGCTTTGATGATATATCCCACCATGTACGTATAAGGCGCTGTCTGTTCGGGTACTAGCAAGTTTAAAAGCTTTTATCGGTACATCAGTTGTGGTTGCATCGCTAGGTACCTATGATAACGCTAACAACAGCTAGCTTATTAGCCAGCTATAGACGAAGCACAGCCACTAGGCGATGTCTCTAGAGAGCCAAAATTGGATTGTATGCAGAAAGACTTTATCTCTACCTTGTTTCTCGGCTTTGAGAGCAGAACACTTGGCGTCGAACTCCAATATCCTTCTCTCCAAGTCGAGGCCGTGTCGCCTGTAGTCGTCGGCCATGACTAAAACTACTAGTCACGTGAGGAGGGGTCACGTGTCCAAGCAATGCAATGCGGCTGTTTTAGAATTCCTTCTCTGAAATATAATGATAGTTTATATCATAAAACAACCTTAGCATTAAAAATGCAATAAGGGTTTTAAAAGCCTGAAAGAAAACAACAAGCACTATGAGTGAGTCTCGATAATTCTGTCGTGTGTGACGTCATGCTACGTGTCCTCTTTTGTTTACAAGTGTTTGGACAAGAAAACGTGCTTGTGTTGTGTTTACTGTCAGAGGAACCGTCCTTTGTTACACAGTGCAGTTGTAAATTTAATTTGATTCCATGAATGAATTTGATTTCTCTTATTACCACATGTCTTTTCATTACACAACTCTAGCCCATAATTATTCCGATACCTCCTTAGTTACATGCACATTCTGAATTAATTTCACTATATTGCAAGTAAATCAGTCACTAGGAAAACAAAGATCAAAACATAAAGTTCATGAAATTAAATTGATCAGTTTCTGAAAATAACAATCAAATATTGCAGATATATTCCAGTATTTAAAATAGAGGACGACAACCCTGGTCTGCCAATCCAATGTAGGGCTGCAGCTATCGATTATTTTAGTAGTCGATTAATCGATGAACTAGTTAGTTCGAATAATCAGATAAGGAACATGAAAAATTAAGATACCTGAGCTGAGCCTCAAATGGTATTACAAAAAAAAAGAGGATCCATGTACAACAAAAAAACAATTGGCTAACTTACATAGCAAAAGTCCGCAAGCTTAAATGCAATAAAATGCTAACGTTGTTTTTTTTTTTTTTTTTTCTTTTCACAATGCTCTTAGCAAATAGTTCAGACACATTCACACAAAAACAGCTAAATATACCTATAAGCTATATTATGAATCTATAAAAAATATTAGCCCAAAGAAAAACTTAGCTTACGTTGGTCTTAACAGGGAGCAGTTGGATTCAGCCATGTGAACAGAGGGCAGTGTATCCACCCTAATCAATAGAACTAAGCGCAAACACTTTTAAATTAAACCATTACAACGCCACTTTAATTAAACAAATACTTGAAGCAATAAAATTTAATTTGAATATTTTTTTCTAATCGAATACTCGAGTTAATCGATTAATCGTTGCAGCACTACCCCAATGTATGTCTGACATCCAGAGCCTTTACTAACACTGGGTCGATCTAATCCAGTCATGGGACCTGTCATGTAGAAGGACCTGTGGTGCAAATTTAACTGCAAAAAATATTTGAGAGATTTTGGTTATGCAAATGTTTGTTGCGCCCAGTTAAAGACGTGTAATTCCATACGTGCCAATCTGCCATTTTTTGCACGTTTTGTTCTGACAGTATGCTACTGCCATACTCAATGTAGTAGCATCAACATCTGAATAAGTATATTTTATGAAGGTTGTTTATCAGTATTCCGTATTAGTGTCTTTGTATAGTATTGATGAGCATTTTATCCCACTGTCACTTTATATTGCGTAACACTAATGTTCCAATACCATAGGGTGACCAAACGTCTTCTTTTGCCCGGACATGTACACTTTTTACATCTGTCCGTTGTGTCTGGTGGGGTTTTATGAATTCATGAAAATGTCTGTTGTTTTTGACTGACGGTTTGCACAGAATACTACGGTACTGTCAGGCCTGTGACATGTTCCCAAAGAGCCTGCCCAGTTAAGTCTTGTGTTCAATACGTATATAACCCTCAAATACAGTGCCCTCCATAATTATTGGCACCCCTGAAAAAGATGTTTTTTAGCTTCTAATATATTTTTTTAACTATTCAAATCATATGGGACCTTAATGGAAAAAAAGAGAAAAATCCAACCTTCAATACAAGTGCATTCATTCGGTGGGGAAAAAATCCCACATAAAGAAAAAATTATTTGACATCAAATAATGTGTGTCACAATTATTAGCACCCCTGGTGTTAATACTTTGTACAACCCCCTTTTGCCAACAAAACAAGGTCTGGGGACTGATATGGCCATGGGAGGAACTTGATTTTGTGTCTGGTGAACCATTATGTGTAGATTTGGCCATATGTTTAGGGTCATTGTCTTGCTCAAAGACTCAGTGACGACCCGTCTTCAGCTTTCGGGCAGAGGGCAACAGATTTTGATTTAAAATGTCCTGGTATTTCAAAGCATTCATGATGCCATGCACCCTAACAAGGTTCCCAGGGCCTTTGGAAGCGAAACAGCGCCACAGCATCACTGACCCACCCCCATACTTCACAGTAGGTAAAGCACCTCATACCCACTGTGAAGTATGGGGGTGGGCCAAATCTACACAGAAATGGTTCACCAGACACAAATCAAGCTCCTTCCATGGCCATCTCAGTCCCCAGACCTTGTTTTGTTGGCAAAAGGGGGTTGTACAAAGTATTAACACCAGCGGTGCTAATAAATGTGACACACATTATTTGATGTCAAATAATTTTTTCTTTATGTGGGATTTTTTCCCCACTGAATGAATGCACTTCTATTGAAGGTTGGATTTTTTTCTTTTTTCCATTAAGGTCCCATATTATTTGAAAAATTAAAAAAATATATTAGAAGCTAGAAAACACATCTTTTTCAGGGGTGCCAATAATTATGGAGGGCACTGTAAGTAAGTCCTCAATTTCTCGTCTCCAACTTGTTCAAAATGCGGCTGCTCGATTTTTAACAGATACACCTAGACGTGAACATATTACCCCCGTGCTATCACCGCTCCACTGGCTTCTAGTCCATTTTAGAATTGATTTCAAACTTTTACTTTTTGTTTTTAATTCTATTAATGGCCAGGCTCCTTCTTACTTATCAGAAATTTTAACCATCTGTAATTCTGGCAGGACTCTTCGTTCTACTAGCCAACTTCATTTGCACGTTCCGAGGTCCAAACTCAAATAGTGGGGAGACCGATCTTTTGTGGTTGCTGCCCCCAGGTTGTGGAATAGTCTTCCCCCTGAAATCCGCACCACAACGAATTTAGGCTTTTTAAAATCTCGGTTAAAGACACATCTTTTTAGACTCGCCTTCCCCCAGATTAGTGTAGCCTGGTTTTATTTCTTAAGGGTTTTTAATGTTTTGGGATTTTATCTGTTTTATTGTTTTATTTGCTGACTTTTATCGTGATACATTGTTTTGTTTCCTTTCTCTCTTTTTTTTTTCTTTTCTTAATGTCATTGTATAATACTTTCCTGCCTTTTATTTACTTGGAGCCATGTATGTCTTTGTTGTAAAGCACTTTGGGGACATTTCGGGTTTTGTAAAGGGCTATATAAATACATTTGATTTGATGATAATCAAATGCTCATGTACCTAAAAGTGTAATTAAGTCGAAAATACCTTTATTATACTTTGGATACCAATTGCGCATGTGTGCATAGTCATAGACTGGCTTTATCATGGTGTCCACTGTCAATTCTCATTCACAGGCTCACAGGCTATCGGTATGTACACTTGCTCAACTTACCTTTGGGCATCTGTTGACTTCTGTCGGAGCTTTATCCTGGTGTAATCTGTAAAGTCCCATCTGGTATCGCATCGTTACCCTGCCGATGATTGTAAACTTTTATAGCAATGTTGGATTTTTGCCCCGGCTACCAGTGCTAGCTGTCAGTGAGGTAAGCCGAGCTAGGCCTTATGGGATATGTAGTTTTGAAATGCTGCGTTTGAAAACATGCTGGTTGAATTTTTTATCTGTTTATTTCGGTTATTGTTTGCATGCAATCTAGTACATTGAATGAAAATGATAATGGGAATAAGTGGGAATAACGATTTGTCAATGACAATTGTAGTGACAGTCTTGAGGCTACGGTTTAATTTACATTATTTCACTGGAAATATAAATGAGATTTTTGTTAAAGCTGGATTTTCTACAGAAACCATATTATTTAGAACATTGTTTCAGATTATTAATTTTTAGAGTAAGAATTGAAAAGACAGCTATTATTTTGTTCAAGGAATTTAAGAAGTCGCCAATACAGAAGAGGCATTTTTAATCACTATTTAATTCTGGTGCTTTTTTGCGTTATTATTTTAGGAATAATAAAGCCTGTTAGGTAACTTCTGTGAATTTGAATTGTGTCTTTGGTTATATAGCTTTTTTTTTTTTTTTTTTTTAATAAAACTGAATTTTTCCATCCAAATGGAGGAGGCACACTTTAAATATATTAAAGTGATAAGCCATCTTTGCGTGAACTTCAAGTAAAATTTAAGTATCTCAGGGCCGGGCCGAGTGTCGTCTTTTTGTGGAATAATAATACGGTCACCCTACTATACCACAGTACTGCATTTCAGGTCACTTTATATTGTTGCACGGAAGTCTTCCTCATCAGCACAGAATCCTTGCACTACTTCCATTCTTAGATAGCTACAGCAAGTGATTCTTTGCACTTATGTGTTGTCTTAAAAAATATTCATTACTTCATTCGTTCATTTTTTAATCTTTTGTACTGCTTATACTGTTACTATGGTGGCTTGTTTGATACTAGATACTTCATCTAGAGCAGCTCTGCAGTACTGTAAAAACCGCAGACAAATTCCATTGCGTTACCTACAGTATATACTTGATTCTGAATCTCTGATCTGGTATAAGCTAGATAAGCCCATTATCACTGTTTGACAATTTCCTTATAATTGGAGGATGTAAATATTAAAAATTAATGCTGTCAACCTTGCTCTATTTTTAGCCGAAGACCTAGGAATGGACACAAGGCATGGTGGAATTTTAAGTATTGGAGACAAAATGAACATAATATGCTGTTTTGGCAAAGAAAACAACCAACAGTAAGTGAAATGTATCTTTCCAAAGTTGGCCAAACTCTGCATGTGCTAATCTGTAGTTGTGGTTTGGATTGTGCATGGTCACTGCCAAAACAGTGTTGCACAATTTTGACCCTCCAAGTTAAGACATTATTGCCATTAGCATCACAAAAATGTTCATATTTCCGTAGACAATAAAATTGTGGGAGGGAAAACACAACATGAAACAACACACGTATGTGTGTGTTGTTAGGATATATTTTCAGGAATGAGTGTGGGCAAGTGGTTAGTGTGCCTGCCTCACGCTTCTGAGTTCAAGGGTTCAATTTTAGGCTCTCGCCTTCCTCTGTTGAATTTCCATGTTCTCCCTCTGCATGCATAGGTTTCATCCAGAAAAAATAGTCCTGATGCTGATATTTTGACTTCGGATCTGATTTTTTTCAAGATATGTATTGCCGATACTGATCCGAAACCTGTATTTAAAAATGTTTTTGGAAATAATGCAAAAAATATATATATTTTTTGTAATAAACTGAGCTCTGCTGGCACTTTCTCAAGAATATTTACTATCATTCGTTTCTAAAACGCAGTAGTCTCACTCAGCGGACATACTTACCTAGTGGCTTGATTTACAGCAGCCGAAAAGCACAATAGTAACTGACTACTGTATCAGATCCAGTACTGTCCGAGACTTCAAAAATACCCGTATCCGGTGCCGATACCGATACTGAATATCAGATCGGGACATCCCTACCAAGAGCATACATTGCAACACTTTAAATTGTCCTAAGTATGAGTGCGTGTATGGTTGTTTTTCTCCTTGTGCTGTGCTATTGGCTGATAACCAATTCAGTGTATACCCCGCCTAGGATCGACTCCAGAACCCTCGTGAGGTAAGCGGCACTGATGATGGATCAATGAGTTAATGATTACAATATCATTATTGGGAAAACTATATGTTGCTAATAACCTTTATGGTAGTTCTAGTACTTAGACATCATCCTTTTAAAACTACCGAATTGAGTTACACACTCATGTTTGCTAATTGAAGTATTTTAATATCAATCTATGTTGCGATAGGTAGTTTTCTTTGTTTAGTAGAGATTTTACAAAGCAAAGTCCAGTTTACGCTTAGTTTTCGAGCAAATTGTCTCTGACAAAACCGTAGTCAAAATAGTGATGCCTGACCAGTGATTGCAGTCCTTTTTGGATGCTGTGGGGTTGGGGTTTTCTGGTTCCCCACTTGCTCAGCGCACTTGGCCCAACCACAACCTGCAGACAAAATACAAATGCAAAGCAGGAAACAGAACCAAAAAGGAATAAAACAGCAAAACTACCCATAAAAAAAAAAAAAAAAAGACGATTTGTAACGCTAATCATAGTCAGGTAGCATATACAGTGCCTTGCAAAAGTATTCGGCCCCCTTGAACCTTGCAACCTTTCGCCACATTTCAGGCTTCAAACATAAAGATATAAAATTTGAATTTTTTGTCAAGAATCAACAACAAGTGGGACACAATCGTGAAGTGGAACAAAATTTATTGGATAATTTAAACTTTTTTAACAAATAAAAAACTGAAAAGTGGGGCGTGCAATATTATTCGGCCCCCTTGCGTTAATACTTTGTAGCGCCACCTTTTGCTCCAATTACAGCTGCAAGTCGCTTGGGGTATCTTTCTATCAGTTTTGCACATCGAGAGACTGACATTCTTGCCCATTCTTCCTTGCAAAACAGCTGGAGCTCAGTGAGGTTGGATGGAAAGTGTTTGTGAACAGCAGTCTTCAGCTCTTTCCACAGATTCTCGATTGGATTCAGGTCTGGACTTTGACTTGGCCATTCTAACACCTGGATACGTTTATTTTTGAACCATTCCATTGTAGATTTGGCTTTATGTTTTGGATCATTGTCCTGTTGGAAGATAAATCTCCGTCCCAGTCTCAGGTCTTGTGCAGATACCAACAGGTTTTCTTCCAGAATGTTCCTGTATTTGGCTGCATCCATCTTCCCGTCAATTTTAACCATTTTCCCTGTCCCTGCTGAAGAAAAGCAGGCCCAAACCATGATGCTGCCACCACCATGTTTGACAGTGGGGATGGTGTGTTCAGGGCAGGGGCGCCGTATAGGGGGGAAAAGTGGTACTGATTCTAAGGGCCCATGGCCTGAGGGGGCCCACAAAGAAAATTAGAAATAGGTAATCGTTTGCAAATTTAAATATTAATCATTATAATTTTAAAAGGTATAAAACGAAGGGTTTCTTTTTCTTGTTTTGTTTTTGGCAAAAAGTAAACATCCAGAGAGCATATGTATTGCCAGCAACCCCTCCCCCTCCCGCGTATTTTCATGAATTGGTTTCGTCCGCCCTTCCTTTGATTAGACCGCGCGCAGGCTGAGCAGCGGTGCACACCAGTCAATGACTCTGAGTACTGTGCTTGCGGTAGGCTACATCAAAAATGTTTTCAAAACAGAAATCAGGCTATCAAAAGAGGAAAGAAAATAAAGCAAAGCAGGAGAGGGACAGAAAAGGCCAACAGGATGTGAAAAAGTACTTCAAAAAGGAAGGTTGGTGTAAATTGTGTCAGTGTAGTGCTGAAAATTAACCTGTTATTTTAGCTCACGCGACGTCTATTAGAAAGCTCAGAAGCAGGTCCCAGCTCACTCCGTAAGAAATACGGGATTTTCCCGACCTCAGTGAGCGACATTGACCAATTCAAGAACATGAATTCCAAATAATGACGGCATTTTTTGGTATCATACAGATGTTGAAAGTTGGTGTGGATTCTTTTTTTAATCTGGTTGAATCCAGTTTGTCAAGAATTTATTGAATTTAGTTTGTCATCAATTAAATTTAGTTAGTTAACAAGGAAGGGACCTGGCTTCGGAGCTGTAGCCTATAGTGGAGATTGTAAGTTTTCAAATGGGGCTAAGCCTACTCCATAATGAAATACTGTAATTGTTTGCTAGCTAGTGTTTGCTCCACTTTTAGCTTACATTTAATTAGTACAGCAGGTTAACCCTTTCGCAAGCTCTCCACACCAAAACAGTTGTCTCTGCCCTCGCCTGTTGTAATAGCCCCTGAACTCTGTGTATACTGCTACATTCCCCCCTAACTTGTCCTCTCTTGGTCTCCTGAATGCAATTTTTAAGATGCAACTGCAAAGCATTTTTGGAGAAGTGTGCATCGCTTTACGAATATTTTGCACACTCCCCGTAACGGTTGCAGGCGGCGAGAGAGCTTTTAGTAAGCTAAAACTCATAAAAAATTATATGAGGTCCACTATGTGTCAGGACAGGCTTTCTAGTCTTGCCATGTTGTCCATTGAAAGTCAGTTGGCTAGGAAGCTAGACTTTAATGATTTGATCACTGACTTTGCTATCAAGAAGGCTCGGCGCTGGGCTCTTGGTGACTAAGGCTGAGCAACCTGCAATCTGCTCGCTTTGTTTGTAATTGTGAGTGTGATTGCTTGTGTGTGTGTGTGTGTGTGTGTGTATGTATGTGTGGTGTTCGCTTTGTTTGTTATATCATTCTAAAGATTGTTTTTTTGATTGGCGTTAATGTATGCTGTAGTATTGTTAGAATAAAAGTTTTTTTTTAACTTAAGTCATTCATTGTGGTATTTGAGAATATTTCTAATAAAAATATATTTAGATTATAAAAGATGGGCTTCAGTACATTTCTTAAAGATGATATCAGTCTATTCATTATTGCTCTATACGCCGTATGTTTACATAAATATATTTTCATCTTAAATTAATGCAGAAAATGCACAAATTAGTGTGTAAAGATTCACCAGAATGCAGGAAATTACGTAGTTGATACTCTAAATGTGTGTGTGTGTCCCGGCACTGGTGGTGGGGCCCAAAGTGATATCTTTTCATGGGGCCCAAAATCCCTGGCAGCGCCCCTGGTTCAGGGTGATGAGCTGTGTTGCTTTTACGCCAGACATATTGTTTTGCATTGTGGCCAAAAAGTTCAATTTTGGTTTCATCTGACCAGAGCACCTTCTTCCACATGTTTGGTGTGTCTCCCAGGTGGCTTGTGGCAAACTTTAAATGAGACTTTTTATGGATATCTTTGAGAAATGGCTTTCTTCTTGCCACTCTTCCATAAAGGCCAGATTTGTGCAGTGTACGACTGATTGTTGTCCTATGGACAGACTCTCCCGCCTCAGCTGTAGATCTCTGCAGTTCATCCAGAGTGATCATGGGCCTCTTGGCTGCATCTCTGATCAGTTTTCTCCTTGTTTGAGAAGAAAGTTTGGAAGGACGGCCGGGTCTTGGTAGATTTGCAGTGGTCTGATGCTCCTTCCATTTCAATATGATGGCTTGCACAGTGCTCCTTGAGATGTTTAAAGCTTGGGAAATCTTTTTGTATCCAAATCCGGCTTTAAACTTCTCCACAACAGTATCTCGGACCTGCCTGGTGTGTTCCTTGGTTTTCATAATGCTCTCTGCACTTTAAACAGAACCCTGAGACTATCACAGAGCAAGTGCATTTATACGGAGACTTGATTACACACAGGTGGATTCTATTTATCATCATCGGTCATTTAGGACAACATTGGATCATTCAGAGATCCTCACTGAACTTCTGGAGTGAGTTTGCTGCACTGAAAGTAAAGGGGCCGAATAATATTGCACGCCCCACTTTTCAGTTTTTTGTTAAAAAAGTTTAAATTATCCAATAAATGTTGTTCCACTTCACGATTGTGTCCCACTTGTTGTTGATTCTTGACAAAAAAATTAAATTTCATATCTTTATGTTTGAAGCCTGAAATGTGGCGAAAGGTTGCAAGATTCAAGGGGGCCGAATACTTTTGCAAGGCACTGTATATTCAATTATGCCTATGTTTCCCTATAATTACCTTGCTACACGTCAACCAGCTGAACAGGAAAAACAAAAGACTAGACAAATTCTATACCTACTACACAGCCACATGCGATTTTCTTTTTCTCATCATGTTCTCGATCAAATTTAATTGCCCTACATTTAGAGATTTTTTCTATAAGGTAATATGTTTGTTACAAGCTTATTTATCAAAGTGTGCAATTTACTTTAACGCACCACACACATCATACTCCACAGGAGAGCTCCGGCAAAGGGCGGTGGGACGGGCGGCTGGGCAGAAACTCCATGCTGCGGTCCCACTTCCCCAAGCCAAGCTCTCCTATTTTAATGCATACATTGCACTACCCTCCCCTCACAATCCCATCACGGTGCTGAGTGATGGCTGCCAGCCGGGAACCTGGCAGCCACAGTAATAGGGTGGTAGGTGGGTCCCACACTTTTTCCTTATGGCGTGGCTCCTGGGGTGTGGCCTCCCCTCTGCCTGGGCTGCCGGCTGCGGGAGTGGGGTGGGGGGTCAGGGCTCCGATCTTGCATCGTCCTGTGGCAGTTCCATGGCGTTCTCCTGCCTCCGCCTTCCCCTCTCTTCTCTGGGTGGACATCCGCCCTGCGCTCCGTCGCGGGTCGCTGGCTGGGGGCGGGTGTATCAGCGGGGTGTTGCCTGCACCGGCGGGGGACCCTGCCCTGCCTTGGGCTTGGTGGGCCGCTGGGGGTCCCGTGGCGTGCCGGTTGGGGGGCTGCGGTTGTGGCCCGGGCGGGCGGGCGGTGGTGGGGGTAGATGTGGGGTTGGTGATGCGTCCCCTCCTGCCATCCCTGAAGGCCGGTTGATGGGCGCGCGGGTGGCCCGGGGGACCACCCTGGGTCCCGGGGGGGGGGGACGGTGGCTCCTTTGCTGGGCGGCGGGAGGAGGGATGGGCTGCGCATGGCCCCCCCGCCCTCCCTCCCCGGGTTGGCTGGGTGGGGGCCGTGGCCCTGGGTTGGCGCCTGCGCGGTCTCTCCGCCCGTCTGCGTGGCTGTCGCGCGCCCGGTGGGGCTTGCGTGCTGCTGGATGTGGTAGGGCATGCTCGGGTTGGGGGTTCCGGTGCCGGGATTGGCGATGCGGCGGCGTAGGGTTGGTCGCCAACGGGCTTACACTCATAAGAGATTCACATGATTACTGGGTTCTAGATCACAGAACTGATTTGTGTACACTCTACCCCTTTCAATCACTTAGCTTATAGTCTTATAGACACCCCCACCCCAATTCTCCTCTTTCACTGGCCAATTGGCCCCCACATGGTGTAAACCGGAAATACATCTCCCTGACGATAGCACCAGCATATTAGTAACTAGTTTAGATGTTCAATGTATTTCTTGTTGTTGTTTGTGTATGTGTTTCTTTTCTTTCTTCTCTTGTATTTCTTTTCTTCTGTCCCCCCATAATCCCTTCCTGTTCGCTGCTTTGTCATAATAAAAAGGTATTTTGAATGATCACAATGGGAGTATGTCAGACTCTCCATGTGAAACATTAAAACTGTTCAGAATCCGGGCACTTAGACTTCCATTCTCTGTGTCAAACAGCTGAACAGGACAGGTTTTAAAAAAATAAATAAATAAAATAAAATAAAATATATATATACATATATATTTTTTTAATTATACTTTGGGAAAAAAAGTGAGAAAACGTCTTATATGTATCTCTTTCCAATGCTCAATCTGAATAAATACATTGAACACACCAAAAAAAAAAAAAAAAAATTGGGGAGTGTGTGGGTGGGTGCTACCTCGCGGTTTTTCATTTATCGCGGCGGGTTCTGGTCCCCATTAACCGCGAAAAACGAGGGATCACTGTAGTTCTTGCACACGACAGTTACAACGTGGGTTCAAAATACAGTTTTTCCTTAGCCACGTCTGGGCTTCCGAAATATTGCTTTAATGAGTAAGGAAACGGCAGCTTCTTTTTCTTTAGCGCATTCGGATATTCTGAAAAATCGGGAACAATGTTTTAATTTTTTTGGCAACTTTGATGTTTGAAATAAAATCACGTGTGCATTCGAATAACTAGCTGCCAAAAATATAAACTTCACGCCATATATTTTAGAGGGAGCCAACAATAAAATGTGGCTGTTTAAACGTTACACACGCTGAAAATTTATTACGATTTCCGTGAATGCATCAAGAGTCCCGACCCATTGAAACGCCAACCAATGTGTCTGCAGCGTTGACTTTTTACACTAAGCTAAAGCTATTTGCTAAAAGCTAACAGCCAGTGCCTGTTGTTTGTACGCTTTTGCACGTCCTCCTGTCACCTGCCGTCCGGTGTCTGTGTCTTAATATGGCATTCAAAGCCTTATGTCGAGCGGATACTTTTAAATACCTCATCGGTCCATGCAGAACAACATTAAACACCGATAAGCTCCCATTGAGCAAGGTTGGTATTTGCATATCATGTGTTTGTACACAATGTGATATAGAACTACGTGGAGAAGGTCATCAAACGCCCCCGTTTATTTTATATTATTTTGTCGTCTAATTTTAACGTTCACTTTGTTCGCGTCGGCCAACTTTATTTTGAATGGTTGTATGTGCAGAGTGCAATTTTATGGTGACATTTGCCGCAACAGATGAGTACAAAAGCAGTAAGCCAGTCAGCCTTGTTCTAAAAATTGTGCTGGTGGAAGTTATATAGTCTTTGCATAATTCACCTCTACCGTCACAACTCAACTCCTATTTAGTTTTTTCCACCACGTTTGCTTGTACTAATTCTGGATGCTATTTATACCAACTAGTGTCATAAAAGACATCTGATGTAACAAATTGAATAGACGCACATTTAACACAATACTTTAATGGGAAAAAAAAAAACAAAAAAAAACGAAGAAGGAATCTGTGTTGGATGAAGACAGTAATTGACATTGTGAAATATGCAAAGTAGGTTTACTACAGTATTACCAAATGTTTTCTTTAAATGTAGGGGGATATTGATTGTGCTTGTGTTCGTTTCTTTGTATGATTTGTTCAGTAGCTGTGTTTTACTTCCATTTACTCAATTGTGTAAACAGCCCTCTCAAACGGCTCTTTACACTGTACTTCATCATTTATTTTCACCACTTTAGCTGGGTGCGTCTTTTTTTATCACCATACATTCTAAGAATTTGAATGAATGCTTTATTTTGGACATGAAAAAATAAAAATAATTATAAAAAAATCTGTCAAAACCAATCATATACTAGTACTTGAGATAACAGCAACAATAGTTAAGACAATAATAAAAATAATACATATTGATTCACAATGATTTCACTGCACCCAAACATATACATATCTGATTTTTTTTGTTCACTCTTCTGTTTTTACCCCCCAGACATGTAGCTGTTATTTTTCGACCTCAATCCAGCGAGGTTCACAGTTCTACTCCGATCCTACAGAAGCAGTCAAAGATATTCAAGATGGTGCGACTGTTTTGGTTGGAGGTAAATACTGTTTTTCATAAACTCAAACCAGTCGTATTTCAATTGATTTTGAAGTTTGCATAACCTCCGCGTGCTTGCATTGGGTATATCCTCTGGCTTTCAGTCCTAAAACACATTAGGTTAAATGAAAACTCAATAAAGTCTTTATTTAGAATTCATTTTTACTACCATTTTGACTCCCCCCCCCCCCCCCCCCCCAGCATCTTTTAAGTTCGCTTAATTTTAAAAAGTTTTCAGAGCATTTTTTTATTTGTAGAGAACCTACTGTATGTGTTCATACATGAACCAAAATAGGAGACCACATATTTAACAAGGTTAAGTTGAATGACATGAGAAGGCATCCAATGCAAAGGCGTTGACCAAAGATAGCTTTGATGTTTTATGGGTGTACAACGGTGGTAAAAACATCAGAGCCGAAAAAAAAAATCCTGTGATGCCCTCGCTGTGGTCAAGATTGCTTGCAGTTGATGATATGCTTCAGTCACATTATTACCATGAAAAGTAACAGATCAACAAACATAATAGAGCGACATACACACATATTGTATACCATATTTTACGGACTATGAGTTGCACTTTTTTTTAATAGTTAGGATGGACCTGTGGCTTATACTCTTTTGCGACTTACATAAGATATAGAATAGAATTTTCTCAATGGTAAAGACAACACCTAGTATAAAGAACTTTCATGTAAATGTAGAATCCTGTATCAGCCTTTGTATATAAATAATTTGCAAATAGGGACTGACTACATTATTTGAAGCTTCTAAAAGACAAGTGTTTTTATACTGATAGGAGGTTCTGATCTAAATTGCAAGGTTTTTACAACAGTAAAAATAATTTTGTTACCTTAGTTTATTTGTCCTGTGCTTAAATGCAGTATACTCAATACGCGCACACATTCCACAGCTGTTATTTATAGTGAAGTCAGGTGAGACGACTATAAAAATATTTCCATTGTCCTCGTCTGCATTCAAGGATCAGTACACTGCACAAAACAAACCTCCTTAAAACTAGTTCAAATCCCTTGTTTTCAGTGTAAATCTACCAGAAAAAAAGTGAAATTATCTGCCAGTGCTTCAAGTAAATTTTTACTCACCTAGATTTCTTGAAATAGGAAAAATAGCTACCTGAAAATAATCTTAACAGACTTATTCAAAACAATAAATTAGTATATTTGTGTGCAGTGCACAGAGCAAAATCATCATGATACATTGTGGTATTTGGAAAATTAAGGACTGGGTAGAAAGAGACATTTTTAGATTAATTCTGTGTGCATGTGCGTTGTCCTGCCTGTAATTACATCTCTTTTTAGCATGCTGTGCTCAGGTTCTTGACACGGAATGTTCCATTGTCAAGTTTTGGAAAAATGTGTTACAGTAATTATATTGCTGCATTGATGTGGTTGCACAAGTCTTTGAAAAGCTTCAGGATTATATTATGGAATTTGACCTTGAAGACACATCCGAATATGTTTTATGTATATTGTATGTATTTGTTACTGTTTTTTATTTGAATTTCAGGCTTTGGGTTATGTGGCATCCCAGAGAATCTCATTAACAGTTTACTGAAGACTGGCGTGAAGGGTCTCACTGCAGTCAGCAACAATGCAGGGTAGGTAATCCTGAAAATTCACACACATTTGGAAGAGACAAGTATTGGAAAGCCGTTTCAATAAAGCCATCTTATTGTGAACGTGAAGAAAAAACATGCCAGTACTGAGTACAGCACAATACTTTTTCTGCAAATTCAGCTGGTTTGTGGACAGTCAGCTGCTGTTTTCTGCATTTGAAAGCCCTTATTATTGTGCATGGCGCATAATGGTGAGAGCCATAAAAGGACAGTTTAAAGAATGAGACTCTGAATGTCACCTGTGTCAAATACAGGAAGCGGAATGGATTCTGCTTGGTTTTGATGCGTATTCACTTTTGAAACCCATAGAAACACATAGGAAAATACTTTTGAGAAGGCCAATTCATACCTGATTTCCATATCAAAAATCATTTTATTTCAGTAATTCTTTTTTTGTAATTGTAAAAATGGGGTTTGTCAGATGTAAGCTATAATCATCGCAATTACGAAAACTGAGTTTATATTTTAATTGCTGCTGTCTGAATCAGTACCATGGGTTTAACTTTTTGAATTGAGATACTGAACCTAATTAGGTCTTCTACAATATTTAAATTCATTGCGAGCAACTGCATATTTTAGATTTTTTCCCCCCCATATTTATTTTTGTACTAGTTTTGGTATGCTATAAGGTATATGCCACACAGGAATGTATGTGTAAAATTGTAGGACCTACACTCTCCCCAAACACACAAAAAAATAGACTGACCACCTTTATAGAGGTTCTCCTTCAACATGCAAATTAATCATCCTCAAATTACTGTATTTTCCGCCCTATAAGGCGCACCAGAGTGTGAGACACCCCTTCAATGAATGGCCTATTTTAAACGGTTTTATACATAGTATAGGCATTGTAAGGCGCAGTGGTAGTTGGGGTTGTGTTATGCATCCACTAGATCACAGGTGTCAAACCGATTCCAGAAAGGGCCAAGTGGGTGCTGGATTTTGTTCCAACCGATAGCGCACAGAGAGTTTAACCAATGAACTTGACACCTAACAAAGTTTAACTGATTAGTGATTACACATGTAAAAGATCTGATTGGTGAAAAGGTTTCCTCTTCATTGGTTGGAAAGCAAACCTGCACCCACTTGGCCCTTTCTGGAATCGGTTTGACACATGTGCACTAGATGAAGCTGCACTAAAGTGAATGGCATGTCATGATTAACCCATCTTCATCAATTTTTTAGACGCATTAGTTTATAAGGGGCAATTTTGGCTTTTTAAAAAATTGAAGGCTTTTAGGGCGGATAATAGTGTGAAAAATGCAGTATTCATAATACTTGTTGTATATTTCAGGCATGAAAATCTCTCACCTTTCGGCGAAATTCTCAGCCTTGAATTCAAAAAGGGTGACCTACGTGAATTGTGTAGATCAGAGGAGAAAATTTTAAGGAAGTTAAGGAAAAGAAAATGAGACAATTACAAGCTGGCAGATTGTAAGTCTGTCTAACTAACTAACTAACTAACTAACTAACTAACTAAAACAACATGTTTTATTGAAGTTGCTAAGCCTGTCGCGAATGTACAATGAGTCCATTTATCGCACGGTAAATAAAAATGAGGGCGCTAATTTTCACGGCTGCGTTTTATCGTCGCGTGCGTGTGTGCATACATTTTGTGCATGCGTATACACGTGCGTGTTGATGGCATATGAACTCCACTTACTTTCACAGATGTTTATTGGTCATCAACACGCCATAGAATTAAAGTTCAGACATACAAAATAAGGAAACACATCTATATTAAACACTGTAAACGTTAGCATTGCTACATTGAGGCTAATGGGGAAAAACGACAACCTACTTTAGCCTTCTATAAAACATTGGCAGTCTTCTCCAAAATGCAAACTTGCTGTTAAAAGGTGACACTTCAAACATGAAAAATTGCTGGTTAACAGCATTTGCAAACAAAAAAAATTGATTACTGACACGACATGACAGACAAAAAGAGCTTTTTTTTGTGGAGTGTAAAGTTTACTGTTAATGGTTTAGCAAACGTACTTCCGGTGAACATTTCAAAATAAAAGCACGTCATGTTCGTCATATAAATAACGATTTATGGTGTTAATCTCACATACTTCAGAATTCAGATTCTACACTAAGAATAGCTTTAAAATGACACTCTTTATAAAAAATCTGATTGGCAATGATTATAATACTATTATATATAGTAGTATACTATAATATTAATGCTAGATATTTTTTTTAAGAATTGTTTTGAATCATGTTGAAAAGGCAGTGTTCTATTCTGTTTACATTCTATTCTTTTGCACTAGTTAATGCTATCAGCATTTGACCTCATTGTTTATTTGTGATATATTGTTATTGACATGTTTATTTTTACTTTAATAAAGAATTTAAGTGTTCCAAAATGTTTTTGTGAATTACCGTAATAAGCGTCATAAAAAAAATTCATTGCTAAATTAGTAAAAAAAAAGGGGGAAAAAATTAAACTAGTCAACTAATCGTAAAAATAGTCGACTGACTAATCGGGAAAAAATTAATCGTTTGGGACAGCCCTAGTTATACAGTGTACCGGAACATATTACCTCCACACCCGTCTCACCTTTTTAACCCTTGACCCATTTTCATGCCTGATATTTTAACATTATATTTTTCTAATATTAGCTTTATTTCCACACTCATGATTCAGGCATTAACTTATCAATATACCTCAACATAAAACAAATAGGAACGTACAAGAACAACAGAAGACCCTTAGGAAAACATATGTACATTTCCTAAAAAGCCTCATCAAGAGACAGCTGTACCAGTATTCCCAGATCTCCATCTGGTATTGTCGAATTCAACTGTATGTTTGACAGGTAGCTAATGATATAATTTTTTTAGTTTTTAATCTGAAAGTTGGACTAAATTTCTTAGAACTGCCTCTCAACTATTGACTATTGCACCTACATGTTTTGTCACTTGTCAGTTAACTTTAGATTTAGTAAGTAATATTCTTGAACCATAATTATATGCTACTTTAATGTTGTCTCTGCTAGTTGTACTTTTAATTTAGCTACAAGTGTGAAGTTTCGAGTGGAGTGCAATGTAAAAGTCAAATGTATTTATCATCCTCAGCGTGGATAACTTTGGTCTCGGCCTGCTTCTTCAGACCAAGCAGATCAAAAGGATGATCTCATCCTATGTCGGGGAGAATGCAGAGTTTGAACGACAGTATCTATCAGGGGAGTTGGAGGTGGAACTCACTCCACAGGTTGGTGAGGAAAAATGGTTATACTAAGTTGTTTAAAAATTGGGGGAATCTGGTGTCTGCCAGCCACTTTGGGCTGCCACTACTTGTTAGCACTGGCAAAAAGTGCATACAATTCGCATTTTTGTGTTGCACTCCTCGTATTTTGTCACATTTCCACCGCAGGGCACCTTGGCAGAAAGAATTCGAGCCGGAGGTGCAGGGATTCCAGCCTTTTTCACCGCAACTGGCTATGGCACACTGATCCAGGAGGGAGGATCTCCTATAAAGTACAACAAGGATGGCAGCATTGACATCGCTAGTGACAAAAGAGAGGTGAAAATGTTTAACTCATTTGAAGTTTTACAGAAATGTGTTTCATGTGTGAGAGCCGCGGTGAATGCATAATAACTTCTGAATTGGTTTTGCCGACGAGAAGTCCACACTTGATGCACAAAAAATGAGCCTGAATTGCTGTGAACCAACCCTTGGTTAATTGTTGATTTATTTCCTACTGAACTGCATACAATTTTGCAAACATGTTCCCTTTAAAAAATGAAAGTAATCACCCCCCAAAAAGTATTGCACATGGTAATTGATCACTTTCTCAAAAACAAATTTAGTTCTCAATGTTGTAACTTGGATCCATGTGTTCACACTGAACTGTTTTTGTACAGGTGAAGGAGTTTAACGGCAGACACTACATCATGGAGAAGGCCATCACTGGAGACTTTGCTCTGATCAAAGCATGGAAAGCTGACCGGGCTGGAAACATTGTGTTCAGGTAATTACTGCCATGGAATAATGAAAAACTGTACATTGATACCTTTAATTTAAGTTTACAAATTGTTCAAGTTAGTGCATGTCGCTTGGTCCCTCGCCTCCTTTTTATTTTTATTTTTGTAATTATTATTATTTTTTAATTGCTCTATGGAGTTGTGGCAAGCAAATATTTGAATTATGAATAAAAGACAATGTCATGGTCACCTAATGCTCCCAGCCACAAACAGTCTAGCACACAAACACAAAAAGTATTTGTACTCACAAGGCGAATAAGATTCTTTCCCATGTACATAATGGCCAAATTAGTCAAACCTACTTCACTTGCGTGTCCACCAGCCTGAAAACCACATGTATATAGACCCTACTCACTTACGTCACAAAATGGGCGTGTCGCTGTTTCCGGCCGCCATATTGTACCTCTTTTTTAGACCTATTCTCATTGTTTTCAATTAGTCGAGCAAGTTATAGAGCAATTCATGGAAGCCCCGGTGTTATCTGACGCTGTAAACTCATTGGATCCGTTGCATAAAAGGCGTTACGGGGAAAAGCTTCAGTTTATCCATTCGCCAGATCCGTATTTGATGCCTAAATCGATGTTTTTCGACCCGCTGGCTTCGCCTGACATCTGATATCCTGATATTTACAACTATCTTGTCCACACAAAATCAGCCTATTCTCACGAAAGTTTGAAAAACTTTAAGAGCTTGGAGGCTTATAAATGCTACGTTGCTGGTTGGGTGAAACAGGTCCTCGTACACGAAAATTCGGCAGGAATCTTGTGCTTGGAAGGTGAGTTACGAAATTTTCAATTCAAAATCTTTTGTTCTTGCTAACATCCACTGTCAATTCTAATGTATTTCATATCATTTGTCAATGGAGCTAGGGCTTTTAATGTTTATATGGTTTAGCGATAGCACTCTCACTATATACATATATAATACGTAATAAATATGAAGTGCGATAGCACTACTCCAAATTGTCCCTAGTTGAATTTATTTTTTGGCTTTTGACCTCAATAGTGAAATTGTAAATTAATTGTATGACAACTGTCTGATTATCCTCTTATAATTATATATTTTCAGGTAGTTCATTCATCACAACGTCTGAGTGTATGTTGTCGGCGATTAGCCTAGCAATGATCTTAATTGTGATTGTCAGCCCAAAACCCTCTAAATATATATAAAATGCATCTTACCAGATATAAAATGACTACTACATAATCTGTGGTAGTCGTTTGGAGCGCAGTTTTCTCGTCGAATTGCAGCAGTCAATCTCGGTCTCCTCTTCGGCTCTCTCGGAATACGGTAAAAATTCAAGTCTCTCCGTCTATCTTCTCTGTTTTTGCAACCGACCGCCACACACGACTTCACCATTTTGATTATTAATGTTAACGAGCAGAAAAACACGCCATAATAGGAGGAATTTACGAAGCGCTAAAGCATTAACATGACTAGTATCCGGACAACATGGCGCGGGGGCGTGGCTGTGACGTCACGTGAGTAGGGTCTATACAACAGTAGAGTTGTTGTTTATTTCAGCTTGTCCTAATATAGAGTATAACACATAGTAGGATGACATGGTATAAAAACAGGTTGTAGCCTTTTATACAATAAAATGCTGTTTCACTTTATTAAAAAGACCTCCCCCCAAGAAAGATTGCATTTTTTCAGGGAGGGTTCTAGACTGAATAACTGGCATTTCGATTCAGTTCATAATGGATATTTTATTTGATATATGAGTAAACTGAGTTACTATTTTAGTCACAGATAGAATTAACCTAATTACTCAGTGTACCATTGTAGCGACAAAACATTTAGCGGGTACCAATTTTCCTGTTAAATCGCTTTTATATAAACATGTGTTAAACCTTCATTCTTTGCTGGAGTGCCACATCAATAATGTGCAATGTGAGTCCCTCCAGATAATGACTTCACAGATGTCACAAATAATTTAATTGCGACTGTAATATTTACAGTGTATTTATTATAAATAATTGTATGGAAAATAATTTATTAAATCTCAATGGCCTTTTGACCTGATTTACCATTTCAGATTCAGGCACTAATCCACTCATTAATTGTATTGGTCAATTCAGGTCTGTGTTCTGATCACTTTTTGCCCCCTTACAAGATAAGTATAGACTTAACCAGAGTTGATTCTGCAGCTGAATTGAATCATTACAATTCAGGCCGACAAAAGCTAACTTGCTCAAACATTTAGCAGACAATTCAAGGTTTCCATTTACTTAAACAACTTTTAAAGTAAGTGAAATTGCAGAAATGCTATATTCTGAATCATTAACTTCACTGTAACTATTACTTCTGTACTATTTGTTTTGTGCAACCTTCCAGAAGCTTTCAGTTCTGATTGTGAATGTATGTACCACACAACTGAGTGTAGCAAATGATTGTAGTGTCATAATTAACCACAAGAGTGCAATGTCTACCTGTAAACTCTATGAACATACAGTAGGTTCATTTGTTCTGGGCGAAATAATACTGCTGTTTTTTTTTTGTTTTTTTTTTTTGTCCCTTTTATTAGGAAAACTGCTAGAAACTTCAACCAGCCCATGTGCAAGGCAGCCAAAACCACCATTGTTGAGGTAGATTAAGTTTCATTGCATATATAATATTGAAATTCTGCTTATTTTTTCTACCCTTTAATGCACAGTGAAGGCCCAGAAAATAGTAAAGAGACTCAATAGCTTCTATATTGTCTTAGGCGATGTGTATTTATGGTTTACAACACTAGCAACAAGCATCACGAAAAATTGTGCAGATTTAAATCACATCATGATACACTGCCAATTAGGCATGACACCATGCACAAGAAATTCCTCATCCAATACAAAACAGTTTGACATAATTTGAAACAATACAGTAAGCAAACGCTACTCTCTTCGGTCAATTCGTAAAATTGTTGTCTTGAATGGTTTTCTTGCAACAGGCACTGCTGGTGGCCCATTTTTGACTGTGGAATATGTCTATGGAAAAAGTAAAAGAATATTGGAAAAGGATATCATCGCATTTGAATCTGGCCTCAAGTTGGATGTGGAATATAGTATACTGTATATATCTGTCATTGCTACTACAGTGCATTCAGAGAAAGATCATCTGTAGCCCTACACTGCGAGCCTAACTCCCTTTGAATATCCCAGCATTTGTACACACATTCTGTCGAGCAGTTTGGTGGTAAATCAATAATACAGTGAGCGCGTGGACCATTAGATATAATGTACATATGGTACATTGGCTTTGCACAGACTATGAACAAACCATAACATCCAAGTAGTTGTGTCAGTCCAGGCCAATTGAATGGTATATGAAATGTAATATTTTTAAAATGCATAAAAATGGACAGTTACATCACATGTGGGAGCTTAATTCAGCACTTGCACCTATATCTTATATTCAGCCACAAGACAAATATGCATCAAAGCATTTTTCTAGCATAAAAAATATATTTCTAATGAATTTGTATACATTTACTTTATTGTTAAACACCTGTTCCCCTAAGAGTTAAGCTAAAAATTCATTTAGCTTCCTAGTGAGATAAAACTATCAAACAACAATAAACCAGTATCAGTCTTTACAGCACAGTCATCACATCTAACCACATACAGAGGACAAAGGGTCTTTTTTTGCTGTAGTTGTGGAACCATAATATTGCAGAACTGTTGGAAGTTTCAAGTTTGAATATCTTGAGTGACCTCTCACATCGGCTAACTTACAGTGTCAGGTCGATCGGTTCTGTCACATCTCCTTTAAATTGCTATGTCTGGTTATCCACTTATCTGCCATTTGACAGTGTAGAAATGTGAAAGCCGCCCTCTTATTACTGTTTCCTGGCTACACATTCTCAGCTTCGCATCTCATGTACATATAATGCAGACACTGGTTGTCCCTTGTGTGTTTGTGCAAACATAAATTGCAAGATGGAAAAATAAATAATTCCTTTTTATAAATACAGTATAGACAGAAGCAATCCATCAAGCAGTGACTGCTCACATTACTGATTAAAATGATTTCATCATTAGCTGCCATGGCCACCTGTACATAAGACAGTACTTGTGGTAATTAGTTTTAATAATGTTTTACGACAGAACTCGTTGGCCTTGATGACAGCCAGAGATGCATCTAAGTGGTTTTTGAGAAGGTGGTGCTTCACTTGCTAAATAAGAGCCCATTGTTGTTTACCATTGGGATATAATGAGAGGATATAAGAAATGGTGCCAGCAAACGTGGTAATTGGCTGTTGAAGTTGTGATGGCGATGCTAGTGACATGAATGACAATGCATCTCCCAGTGAGAAAGACCATGAGTGAATGACTGAGTAAGAGAGGTATTTTTTTTCACTGGCCATTGTCAAATGAAAACTTCCATTTTTCACCAAATACCTTATCTGTATTTTTTCTCAGGAAAAGTAAATTGCCATTCATTTTATATAATACCAATCCGTTTTGGACAAATGTGTTCATTGCTAATTGCCGCTGGAACACCCATTTCAAATGGCAAAAATCTGCATGCCCTTTGTGTGACATCCATTGTGCACTTCACTACTCTGCAACCATTCAGAAAGATAGAAGTGTCGTCGAAATGTGCCGTTCTGTTATTAAGAGTGCCACTTACATCAAGTAGCAATTTTACCAATGCGCACTCCAACACAGAAACAGAAGCACCCCGAAATTATGTTCAAACGCTCATTTAATTAATTTAAATACCATAACATGCAGCAGCAATGGCACCAAGCAGTAGTATCACTTCATCAAGCACCCTTCGGGAATAAGACGAAGTAGTGCATGACCCCCGCCCCACTCACCACCGTTGCCATCTGCCCAGCCAAGAAGGCTGCTCACCCCAAGAGCAATGCCAATAAAGAGTGGGGCCCACCTTCCAACCTATTACCATGCTTGCTAGGTTTCCAACTGGGAGCCATTAACCCGACACCGACATCTATTATTGTTTGTTCCATCTAATCTAAATCTAATTAATCTAAATTTATGTATAAACGGAACTTTGTGTGCAGGGGTGCGTGCATGTGTGCTCGTTGCCTATGGACTCAGAAACGGCTCGACAGATTTTCTAGAAATTTTCCAAATTTTTTTTCCATAAGCGTCTGCGAGTGTTCTTTGGTAGGTTTTGTATAATACCCCCGATAAGTAGGCATCCATCATGTACTGGTTAATCTGGGGTCGGGTCGCGGGCGCGGCAGCTTTAGCAGGGAAGCCCAGACCTTCCTTTTTCCAGCCATTTCAACCAGCTCCTTTGGCGGGATCCCAAGGCGTTCCCAGGCCAGCCGAGAGACATAGTCTCTCCAGAGTGTCCCGCCAGTGGGACATGCCGGGAACACCTCTCCAGAGAAACGTCCAGGAGGCATCCGAACCAGATGCCCGAGTCACCTCCAAAATCGAAAAAATCAGGTTAAAGAAGGAATGGCTGGATTTTAACCAAATTTTACATACTCATAGAGAGTAGGGCTGTCCCAAACGACTAATTTTCTCCCGATTAGTCAGCCGACTGTTTTTACGATTAGTCGACTAATCTAATAATTAAAAAAATATATATTATTATTATTTTTATTTATTTATTTTTTACTAATTTAGCGATGACATTTTTTTTGACGCTTATCAATTCACAAAAATAATTTGGAACACTTAAATTATTTATTAAAGTACAAATAAACACGTAAATAACAATAAAAAAATCACAAATAAACAATGAGTTCAAATGCTGATAGAATTAACTAGTGCAAAAGAATGGAATGTAAACAGATTCAGAACACTGACTTCGCCTTTCCAACATGATTCAAAACAATTCTTAAAAAAACACCTAGCATTAATATTATAGTATAGTACAATATTTGATAGTATAATAATAATTATAATAATTATTAATTGCCAATCAGATTTTTCATAAAGGGTGTCATTTTAAAGGTATTTTTAGTGTAGAATATGAATTCTGAAGTATGTGGGATTAACTCCAGAAATCGTTATTTACATGACGAACATGACATGCTTTTATTTTGAAATGTTCACCGGAAGTACATTCGCTAAACGGCTAACTTGAGCTTTACACTCCGCAAAAAAAGCACTTGTTGATTGAATGTAGTGTCAGTCATTTTTTCTTTCCATTTTTTGTCGTTTGCAAACGCTGTTAACCAGCGATTTTTCAATTTTGAAGTGTCACCTTTTAACAGCAAGTTTACTTTCACTAGACGACTGCCAACGTTTTATAGCAGGCTAAAGTAGGTTGCCTTTTTCCCCCCATTCACCTCCGTGTAGTAGTGCTAACGTTACGTGTTTAATATAGATGTGTTTTCTCATTTTGTATGTCTGAACTTTAATTCTACAGCGTGTTGATAAGAGAAAGGAACTGGAGTCTCATATGCCATCAGCACGCACACACGCGCGCAGCGATAAAACGCAGCCATGAAAATTACCGTCCTCATTTTTATTTGCCGTGCGATATATGGACATTTCGAATCATTGCATACCGCGACAGGCTTAGCAACTTCAATAAAGCATGTCGTTAGTTAGTTAGTTAGATGTACTTACAAACTGGGTGACGGCGCGTTAGGTGTTTAATCACGGCTGACGTGCAGCCAAGCTTGGCATTGAAGAGACAGGACACAAGAGTGTACCCTCCTTTGTTTCTTTGAAATAAATCAATGTTTTGGACACTCTGGTGCTCTTGTTTGACTTTCTGCCGCTTTCCCCGCTTGCATACAGAGCGTCCGACATTCTGAACTTTCCACCCATATATTTTTTTAACCCTTCATTAACCGTCGACGGGATGTTGTGCTCATCGACGGATTTACGTCATCGATGACGTCGACTATGTCGACTAGTCGGGACAGCTCTAATAGAGAGTGACATCAATAGTGTTTCTCAGAAGTTCCAAGGTTGCAGAGCTTTGAATAGTGCAGGAAATCAACAAAATCCCAAAACCGATGTATTCCAATTGCTCCCAAACCGTATGTCAGATTTGAACGAAAATTGGCAGTTTCGTTGTTGGGGTTATTGACAGTCACCATGGAAATGTTCCCACCAAAGAAAAAAGCATTTCACGGTGCAGTGGAATGGAAGTCATATGCTGCGAAGTTAATTTGGTACCTTCAAAATGTGCCGCTATTAAAGGGTTCAAGCCTTATAGGCCTGGGTAACAACGGTTCTACCGTTGGGGCAGGTGTCCCCAGAAGTGTAACCATGTGGCCTGGATTGTTAGGAATGAGGCAAATTTGACATGCTCAGGTGTCCAACGTACTCATTTTAAAAAACTTTTTAAAAACTTTTTTTAGAGGAGCAAAATTAAAAACATGCGGCCCAAGGTGGTAAGTATGAACCACTGAATTGACGACCAAAAATCATGGGGAAGGCTTGATTACGAGATTTCTTATGTGAACTGAACAAACTTTGTTGCTAACTATGCAGCATAAGTAGTATGCCCGGCAACGCCGGGCCATAATGCTTGTTGATAACCCCGATGGAAAAATAAACAACAATGGATTACTGCGCATCATGTTTGTAGACTTTATATATGAGATATCCATGTCATCAACAGCCCGAGGGCTCATGAGGATGACGTCAAGGAAGTGTATATTGGCTGCCGTTTTGTAAAACTTTACAAGCCACAAAGTTTATGGGAGAATGTCCTACGTAGGTTGTCGCTTTATCGAGATATGATATACACAGATTCTCAAATGTGTTCTTACCCCTCTGGTAAACCTGTTATGTTAGGTTCAAGTGTCTTTTCCTAGCGATACAGAGTAATTATTGAAAGTTTACTTAAAATTCATTTTCATCAACTCTCCAGCCAACTGTTTCACATACGAAAGCAAAATATTTTTTGTTTGTATAAACCGTTTAATGATAGACACACAAAGGGTTCTTTATCAATTAATGTATGACAAAACTAAAAATAATAGAATAATAGAAATAAACACAAGATAAAACAAAAGCAGTTAGAAAATTGCCAGATCGCAACCAGCTCTTTCTATGGTTGCCCGGCAACCAAAGACTGCCGTTCAATTGGTGAATGTTCCATGGTTTCCAGCTGGTCCAGTTATTCCCTTATCACAGGTATAGTGAAAGGCCTTGGTGCCTGGTAGGACACTGTACACCTGAATGCTTCATAGCTGGTGATGAGTGATCAGCATGTTTGTTTCACTATTTTTCTGTTTGGGTTGGAAACTTTGGTCAGGTATGTTTGTGCACCACAATTAGTTGGCAACTGGTCCAGCGTGTGTAGCCAAACTCGTGACTGAAGTGATCTGTGGTAGGCAGTGTTGGGGTTAGTTACTCCCAAAACATATTTCACATTACATATTACTCTCATAAATACTAATGCCTTACATTACTTTATTACTCCCTAAAGATATATATTTATAAGGTATAAATGTATTACGTGTTACTTTTTCTTTTTTCCTCGGGTCATTCTCCTAACGAGACGACAGATTGTGTCCTGGGCAGTCTCCCAAATCTGGACCACAGCATCACTGAGCCCCTGGACAGCCTGAGGAGCAAGCTTGCGGCACTGGATGGACCTAAACATAATGTCCCAGATTTGTTCCACTGTGTTTAGGTCAGGTGAATGTAAAGTTGGCCAGTCAATGGTATCAATTCATTCATCTTTCAGAAGTCCCTGGATACTATAGCCACATGAGGTCGGGAATTGTCGTGGACCAGGAGGAACCCAGGTCCGACTGCTCTAGTGCAGGTCCAGACAATGGCTCAAAGGATTTCACTCCGATATCTAGTAATAACTACCTAGTCAGGGTGCCATCATCTAACTTGAAGAAGTCTGTACGTCCTTCCAGGTATATGCCTCTCCAGACCCTCACTGACACACCACCAAAATGGTCATGCTGAATGATGTTGCAGGCAGCAAAAGATTCTCCACGGCATTTCCAGAATCTTTCACATCTGTTGCATGTGGACCTGCTCTCATCGGTGATGAGCATAAGGCACCAGTTGCCAATTCTGGTGGTCTATGGCAAATGCCAATCAAGCTCTACGGTCTGGGTAGTGAACACGTGGCCCACTACAGGACGTCATGCCCGCAGGCCATTTTCATGTAGCCTGTTTGTGGTAGTTTGGTCAAAAACATTCATACCAGTGGCCTGCTGGATGTCATTTTGTAGGGCTCTGGCAGTGCTCATACTGGATGTCCTTGCACAAAGGAGCAGGTGAGATCTTGCTGAGGGTTTAAAGACCTACTACGGCTCTATCCAGCTCTCCTGAAGTAACTGCCTGTCTCCTGGAAGACTTTGCTGGGAGACACAGCAAACCTTGCAATTTGAATGTGCCTTCCTGAAGGAGTTGGTTTACTTGTCCAACCTCTGTAGCGTCCAGGTACTGCACCATGCTATCAACAGAGATTTTGATCCAAGTCAGATGAAAAATTACAGCAGTAGAATATCAGTCAGTAAAAAATCAGCTAAAAGAGATGAGGAGGGGGAAAATGGCATCAGTGGCCTTAACATGGAGAACTATTCCTACTTTGGGGGCTGCTCATTGTTGCCCCTCTGATGCACCTGTTGTTGATTTCATTGGCAAAAAAGCAGCACAGACTAACTAACAACCCACTCTGCTACTTAACTGGCCAGATTAATATCCCAGAGGTTTGACTGATAGTTTACTATACTGTTATGAAAAAGTGTTAATCTATTTTTTTTAATAGAGTACCGGTATATACTGTATATGTACAGTATATGCAGGTTGCATCACTGTTGTTGCAAACATCAGACTGTCAGACTGACTGCTATCAGTGGTATTTATTTCTTCAACATAGTGCGCAAAGGAACTAGCAATGTAGCGCAAGTAACGAGCTTGTAAAATGTAAAACTGCAATATTAATTTTTCAAAGCAGTAATTCCTTACACCCCTCGTTACTGGAATAATACTGGTGATGGGCTAGCTCATATGCTAAGCTAATGAGACTAACCAATTTATAAAATGGATGAATAGTTATTCTGTCTCGACTAGTTATTCTGTCTTGACTAGTTGCTGTCTAAGGAAATACAATGTTTGATTGCCAGCTATTGGAATTCAATGCTATAACTCTGGGTAGTAGTCAACTGTTATTGTACCTGTTCAACAATATGGTGGCATCTCAAAAGTTTGAAGTCATGCAGAGAGAAAAAAGTAGGCCTACGAGAATAAGTCCTAATATTACAAGTTTAAAGTTTTGTGCGTTGCTTTGCTAATTGTTGTCAAATAATGTGGATAAAAGCATTTATCAGGCTGACCACTGTAATAATATTTCAACTTCATTTTAACGGATGCAGCGCAGTTTTACAGTATGTCTCGCAATATTACATAGTTACTTAATATTACGACTTTTTTTTTTCTTGTAGCATTAGGACATTATTCCTCATAATTCTATCAAGAATACGATAATTTTGTACAATTTCAATTAGCTATTCATCACAGGCAACATTTTTCAGATATCACAGCACTCACCTTTCATTGTTAATTGGTCTTGCATTGTTTCTCCTAATAAAAACATTGATTTATCACATCATTGCATTCTTAAAGAGGTTTCTTAATGAGCCTCAGTGTGATTAAGATGTGTCTTGACTGCAGTCAGCATAAGAAAGTGTGTTTATTTATGCATAAGAAATGTGGTGTAGTGAATGGAGATCTCCTGTCCTTGTCTTTCTGTCTGAAGTTTCACCATCATGGCGCGTTACAATAACCTCTGAAGTGCACAAGTGAAAAAGTGTGTAAGTCAACGGCAGAATAGCTGCACAGTGCAAGCCTGGCCTGTTGATGGGGGCATGCATGCAGCCAGAAAATGACCCGAGTTACGCATCTTTTTGCAATTTAAGCACATGCGATAATATAGTCCAAAGGTTTACAACTTTACTTGTTGATAGTTAGGATGTGTAAAATCAGGCTTACTGAACTCCCATTTGATGTGTTTTCATCATGAATTACTTTTTAGATGTCTGAACAAATTAGTGGGAGACCATGCATCCCTGTACAGATTGTATTTGATCTTTTAAATTATCCTATTCATGATTGGCCTTAATTATCAGTGTGTCTGAGTGAAAACATGCAATATTAGTTTCTGAAATATTATTTTCCATTTCTTCGGATACTGTAAAGCATCCACCGAGAGGTAACAGATTGCTTGTGTTGTCAGAATTCCAGGCAGAGAGAGCGTGTCGGAGCCTAGCCCCGGAAAAGTGACAGCAAAGCCGTAGCCAATTGCATGCACGTAGACACACATATGGAAGAAAGATAGAGGTTCTATAAATACATGGGGATAATGAGAGTGTGGTGTCGCAGTCCTCCTCATCTGCTTGTCGCCTCTAGCCATCCCATCTCTTTTCCCTTCCACTACATGTTGCATCTCAGTTAAGATGGCCAATGTGATTCATAGTGACAATAATTATAATACAATATAACTAATAATGAAAGAGAAACTGCCATTAATATACATTAAACTGAGCGCAAATGACCCACAAAATTCAAGCAGTACAATCATTTTGACTTGACTGGCCAAAAAGTAGGCACGGGAGCTTTTTTTTAATGCAGCGTGCATGTCATGATCTCAGGCAAAACGGGGCTGCAGGCACCTGGTGTCAGCATCATGATGTGAATGTCAAGAGGGACCATGTTTGTCTATGTGATGTTCTCTTCATTTTTGCGTGAAGTTGCTGCACAACTTCTGACCTGACACTGAAGGTTTACCTCTTCATCCTTGTGTTGGAAAGCATTAGTTTTAAATGCACATCCTCGAATTAGCAATTCATTTGTCAATAGTAGCCAAACAGAATTTATTAATATTTTTACCCCCATTTGTGCATTTCTTTGCAGTTTTAGGTTTCACTTTTGCTTGGTCGGGGATAATATTAAATCAATGCAACGTTACCAATGGATTGTGCTAGTAATGGTAGAAACGAATCATTCTTTTGATATACAACTCCTGCCAAAATTGATGGAATCGGCATTATAGAAGGGAAAAACAGATCATTGACATGATCCCAAACTATAAATTGCTACAAGGGTCATTCAATAAATAAGAGGAATTTTTCGGTATGAGGACTTCTATTACAAATAGCATTTTTTTTTTTTTTTATTTACTGCAAGTTTTCAACAGCTAATAAATCCCTCAATTTAACATCAGAATCAATGAAAACATAATCAACAACAAACAATGAAATTGTGGCGCATCCCTTTACATTGCAGGATTAGTTAGCATGGTAGCATTTATTTTATGTAAATATTACACATGTGCGGCTCGTTTTTGAGTTCATTGTGGCGCCGCCTTACCACAAGTCCACAACAAAGAGCTTTTTATGTTGAAATTCATGTGAATAAATGCTTAAATCCATGAATTATTTATAGATATGGATGTAAAACAGTATCGACTCTTGGTTAAAAGCTAAAAAACGGTCAATTTGTTTACTTTACGTACAGTGTATCACAAAAGTCAGTACACCCCTTGCATTTCCGCAGATATTTAAGTATATCTTTTCATGGGACAACACTGACAAAATGACACTTTGACACAATGAAAAGTAGTCTGTGTGCAGCTTGTATAACAGAGTTAACTTATTTTCCCCTCAAAATAACTCAAAATATAGCCATTAATATCTAAACCCCTGGCAACAAAAGTGAGTACACCCCTTAGAAACTACATCCCTAAATGTCCAAATGGAGTACTGCTTGTCATTTTCCCTCCAAAATGTCATGTGACTCATTAGTGTTAATAGGTCCAGGTGTGGACTTAATTCTCGATTCTTGGTCAAAAGCAAAAACTGGGCAGTTGGCAGTTATTTTACGTAAACATTGCGAGGTATGGAGCAGCTAACTTCTCCAATTGATTTTTTTCACAATGTTTCAAAATGCATGCATGGTGCGAAAAATATAATAATTACCTCGAATCCTCGAACAAATCACTCCTGAGACAATCCTTCTTGTTAGTATGCGATCCAGATTTCGTACTTTTTGAATGTAAATCCGGCATTGTGCTCAAAAGCATGTGTGAGAGTTTCACTCCCACCGATATTTAATGAATGAAGCTGAGTCACACAGACCCCTACGGGCAGGCGGGGCGCAGAGAATGACAAAGCTTACCAGTCAAGTATCTTGATGATGATGATGTTAATTGCCAAAACTAGCTAAAGTTTTTTTTTTTTTTTTTAATCTGCAGAAGAAATTAAATTCATGTGAGAAAAGTAAAACAGAAAAATGAAAAAAGTAGGCTTCTATCTATTAAAAGTCCTTATACTGATAAATTAACCTTATTTATTGATGACCCTTGTATGTTCTCGCTTTAGGGGACAGTAAAAGAAATCTAGAAAAGAAAGATTATGGCAAACACTAACAGTCACTGTTTCAGTCCAAGCAGAGTGGAAAATCAAATAATCAATTCTAAGGGGAAAAAATGATGGAATCACCCTGTAAAAAAAATATTTCCCAAAACTAACACATATGAATTAATAAGCTGAAGTGATCACACATTGGAGAGCTCTTGTACCATGTAGTAGATTGACCTGAACAATGTCTCATGAGAGAACTCAATTGAAACATACAAATACAAGTATTTTCCATTTTTTTCTAAAAGCTAAATTATCACACAATGTCGAAAAAGCTGGATGTTCACAGTCGACTGTGTCCAAAAATCTGGACCAAGTACAAACTACAATGCAAGGTTGTTCATAGCAAGTAAACATAAAAAGTATCAAGACAGAAAACTTCAAGCAAGAAGCACAACTTTACAAAGTAGCAACGGAATGGGAAGAAAGGGGAGTCATAGTATGTGATCAAACTGTGAGAAAGTGTCTAAAGGATATAACAGCATTTACATAAAGAAAAATCAAGCGAAAACCATCAATAACACCTAAACAGAAAGGAAGGTTACAATGGGCTAGGGAAAAGCTGACTTGGCTTTTGGATGACTGGATGAAAGTCATATTTAGTGATAAATCTGCATTGGGCGGGCTGATGAAGCTGGAACTTTTGTTTAGTGCTATTGCAATGAGAGTTATGAAGTCAATTGCCTGAAGAAGGCAAATATCCACAGCCATTACATGTCCTGGAAAGGCACGTAGAAAATGGCTGTTGTGTCATAAGGCATAGTGTGATTACATACAGTATTATCCATGATTGTTTTCCCATACTTCATATGCAGGTAACCCAACAATATTAATGGACAAAAAAAAAAGAAAACACTGAAACTCTCCACAAAAGCATCACTAGAGAACAATTTGATTCCCATAGTGTTCCTGCTGGCTCTCCTTGTTCTCTTCTCATTGATGTGAAAATCGACGTACGCATACAGGAATATCAATGTGCTGTGTGCTTTTTTTTTTTTTTTTTTGGTCTCCCGCCACACACCTGCTCATTTGCCTCCGTGTTATTTTCTTTTTGTGTGTGTATGCTGGGCATCTGTGGGTTTATCATTTGATTTTCTTTTATTACCATTTCACATGTTTTGAGGCTGCTGTCTGAACCACATCCGAGCACATCTTTCAGGGTTGGGACACACCACACACACATAGTTTTGTACTCTGTGTTTGTTTTTTAATTGGATGCTATTCGTATTGGGTCGCAACTCGGCCATGGGTGATCGATGAAAACGGGGTACGGAAAAAGTGGACTTTGTATAAAATGAAGAAAAATAACCAAATTGACTACCTAAGAGCTGAAGTCATACATAATTCAGATTGTTGACCACATTGTCACATTTCTTTTCCCTTTTAGCCTATTTTAAAGTCAATTTAAGTGATGAGCTCAATCTCGCTTGATAAAGACGTCTATGCAAATGATTGGTCTCACAAAAGACTGCCCAACCTCATTGGAAAGATGTGGGAGGATGTGTGGGACTGTGCTATTGGTTGTCTACCGCTACGGCACCAATCACATCTTGCATGGCCCGGTTTTCACAGCAGAGATTTACCATTTCCCGATCAAAAGAGAAAGGAAAAAAGACTTGATGGTCCTGAGCACTGGCTGTGTCACCGCCAACCCAAAGTCTGCGTATCCATGACAACGCCAAGATCCACTCTTAGCCACAGACTCCTCTCAGCGCAAAGTGCTGAGGGAGGAAGTGGAGATAAGACGAGATTAAATTCAATTTGCTCTGAACGGCTGCTTGGCCCTCATGTAAATGGAATAAGTAGGTTACATCGTGTTACACAGGCAAGGGGACAAATAATGTTGTCATCCCTAAGTCCCCATTTGCTCTGTTGATTGCTTTCCCCTGCTAGAAGTGTGATCACTAAACAGTCTTAAGAAAAGGGGAAACACATCTCGTTTCCACTGGACTCAGAACTGTTTGTTGACAACTCTGCTCTTTTTAAAAAAGTACAAAGAACTACATGCGGCAATTCTGCAAGTGTTCAACATTGCCTGCTGTGAAAGTCAATACAGCTTTTTTGATGCTGGAGCATATTAAATGTCAACACCAAGATGCCCTCTACCCAAACAGGTTCACTTATGAAATCATTTTAACATTGTTTATTGAAGGGGCAGGTGCATTCGTACCTGGACGTGGATCGTGTTGACCCATTTCACCTCAAATTGGTGCCCTTTTTTTTTGGATCATGTTAGTTGGATTGAAAAGACCTGTATGTATATGCGATGTACATCCATTCCTTGAAGTCAACCTGAACCCACTTTCGTCACTTGTGGTCTCTGTATCCAAACAATGAAGGTGATGCAGTTGGTTCAGGTATTCATTCATTCATTTTTTTTTCTGGGCACGATGTGGAAAACACTGTCAAATACACACACCCCAAATATGTATAAAGGATGGAACACAATACTTCCTATCACTGTGTATTTAATGAAATAATTTGAGTGTATTGCGCTGTATGAACAAATGCAAAACTTGCTGTGATTAGTGTAGTCGCTTGATGTGTGTTATCGATTAGAAAATCAAAAATCTGATTTCTTAGAACTCCGGTCTCCTCTCACATCCCCAAAAAACATACATGGTAGGCTGATTTGACACTCCAAATACTCCATAGGTGTTATTGTAACTGTGAAAGGTTGTTTGTCTTAATGTGCCCTGCACATAACCTGCCTCCTGCCCGTAGTTTGCTGGGAGAGGCTCCAATACCGCTGCGACATTTTTAAAAGACCATATCACTCAGTTCTAGGGGTGCACGATATCCATTTTTTGAAACAGATCTCGATAACTTCCTGCTCCTCAAAGCCGATACCGATATCGATAACCGATAATATATAATTTTTTAAATGTATATTCACCTGAGTTTTTGAACAACTGGAGGTTTTAAAAAAAATGTTTTGGATTTAACATAGAATTGCCTTTGACCTCACCAGATTTTTCATAATGACATGAACATTATTACAATGAACAAAAAAAAGACAAGAACAGTCTTGACTTCAAATAAAATGCCAATATTTTTTCAAATATTATTTGAGTCAATCACAATCAATTAGTTAATATAATTGAAGATGTGTTTCCTGAACAATGAGCACTGAACTAAAACTTAAACCCAACAGGTATTGTGCTTTGTCATCAGATAAAAATATTTGGTACTACAGGAGAGGAGACTGTTGTGGTCTTGGTCCATGAAACAACCAGTGCAGCTTCATTCACAGCTCGTGTGTCCTCGTACACTTTTAAAACACTATCGAAGCGATTGGCATCTTTTAAGTGGCTTATTAAGATGTGTTTCTCGCCAGCCGAGCGGCACACTTGAGCGTGCCGTCACAGAAAGGGAGTACTTGATTTACAAACGCACACATCCCAATCCACCGACACTATGCCCAAAATATTAAAGTACATGTACTGTCGAAAACAGCCAGCTAACAATTAATGCACTTCCATAAACCACAAGCCTTGGTCTTTTCTTGCTTTTATGGGAAGACACTCGTCTCAATATTATGAAAGTACAACAGAAAATAAACATATTCAATGAAACAACAAACTGCACAATGCACTTATACAGTATACAGAACTATTATATGTATAGCATAGCACACTTGCTTGAGCTACTAGCCTTAAGTATTGGCTGGCTTCTATAACACAACAACTTATGAAGTTCTGTACATATGACCCTTCACCACAGAAGTAAACATATATTGCACATCCATATGTTATAGTAAACATAAAATACTTACAGACATACAGTACTATGCAAAGGTTTTAGGCAGGACACCTGCCTAAAACTTTTGCACAGTACTGTATATATATTTTTTTAATTATTAAATTTATTAGGATCATGGAAGCTTCCACCTGGGCAAAATATATACATACAGTATATCCTGTATATACATAATATAATAAAAATATACAGTACTGTGCAAAAGTTTTAGGCAGATGTCCTGCCTAAAACTTTTGCACAGTACTGTATATTTTCAAGGCGGAAACGTAACAGAACACATTCATGATTGTCAGTGCTATGGCTAGACACCGCACTGTGTAAGTGAATGAGCTTGTGAGCCAAACTGTAACAAAAAAATAGATGCAGCGAATAATTTGACCAGCAGGTGGCAGCAATGCCCCGTAAATGGTCAACTGATTTCCCATACTGCTGTGTAAAGCCAGCACAGTACATATTATTGGTCCTATTAATAATGTTATTGGATTTATTGGGATGACGTCGAAATTCCTATTATCGGACTGATAATTATCAGGTGTCAGTACTCAGTTCTTTAACAAATGTTGAAAGTGTTCCAAAATATCTAATCTACTTCCTTCTTTGTAGGTAGAAGAAGTGGTGGATGTTGGTACTTTTGCCGCAGAGGACATCCACATCCCCAGCATCTATGTCCACAGAGTTGTCCAGGGAGGCAGCTACGAAAAAAGGATTGAGGTATAAAGCAAAGTTTGATGCAAATCTGGTTTACCAGAATACAACAAAAGGATGTTAAAAGGAGAATTACATGCAAAGTATACTGTATTTATAACATGACATTTTGATTCATATTGCCTTCATAGTATAAGAATTAAAAAGATAATTATTCTTTTTTTGGTGAACTGTCTTCTCCAAAGTCACACAGAAAAACAGATCTGAAGGCCAATAGTTTGAAATACTTCTGTAGTTGTTTAAATTGGGATATTTGTTGAAATTACAGCTATGCTGAAAAAGGTTTAAGGGGACAGTTAGAAAGAACAGACATGGGGATTAGGGTTACTGGTACATATTAATACATCAGAAGTTTAAGTGAATATGCTGTATGTGCTACATGATTATTACCAGGGGTGTGCATAATTGGTAAGCATTTTTAAAGCAACCATATGATTGCTAGGCATTTAAATCAGAAAAGACCGAAGCTTAACAAACTACAGACTAATGTTAGCAATGATCATGTAAACATACAGCATGTGTCGACTACAACGTATGTCTTATACATACAAAAAAATAAATGAGTACATACTACAGTCTTTAAACATAGTTTCAAATTGCACTGGGGTTAAATTGTTGCATGAATAATTAATCATTTCTAGCGAGGCAGGTTAACAAAGATAAAAGAGGCGATATCCGTGAACTATTGCCATGACAGGAGTGAGGAAGAGCTACTTTTCTTAACATATAAACACATGGCAAAGAAATATCTCATTTTGTAATGCATCAACAGCATCCTAAAAAGCGTTTTATTCCTGCATCCATTTTCATTTCAATTAAAGACCAACAGATGTAAACACTTAAAGATACACTCGCTTTACCCCCAGTCAATCGACCCCATTCGATGCATGTAGTACGAGCATGCCACTAATCCTTGTCTTATTTCTGACTGTCCCATGATTCATTTGAGATTCCTAACCATTTTCTTTCACTAGAACTAGATTACATAGTTAACAGACTGTTTGTAATAGTTGGAGCAGCCTTAGTTTAGGTAACCTACAGATTACTGAGCTCTGGCAACCTGAACGCAGACACAGGATTTATTTCATAATTGGCTGATTGGTGGAGGCGGGACATCCGTTGAAAACGCAGAATCGAAACAAAAACAGCTTTTACAGGGTGACAATTGACTTTTAAAATGGGAAAATATAGACTTAACTATTGAGAACCGTGTTATAAGTATTTGTCAAAAAACATTTTTCAAAGTCTATTGAAATATTATTGTCATTTATAAATACTTGAATTGCAATTCTTACATATGGTTCCTTTAAGCGCTTATTGCATTTCAGTTATATTTTGCACATGCAAGGGAATGCGAAATTGTAAGCGAACGATGATGGGTGAAGTGAGAATGGAAAACATTGGTTTGCACAAAATACAAATGACGAAAAAAAACGTTTTTTGTGCACACATAACCCATTCTTATGCATGCAGAACATGTGTACTTATGCATTTTTTGCTCAGTATTTCGCATTATGTAAATGATGTTTTCCATTGTGTTTTTGTACAGTAATTGCAGCCATAGCCAAATGCTATAATTTCACATCCAGACATTTTAGTTAATCAGTGTTTGACTGTCTCCAGAAACGCACAGTAAGGAAAATCCAAGAGGAAAAGCCAAAACCAAAGAAGGATTCTGATATTGTCCGAGAAAGGATCATTCGTCGTGCAGCTTTGGAGTTTGAAGATGGAATGTATGGTATCCTTTTTTCTGATAGAGCTGTTAACTTATTTTAAATCCCAGAATTGTTGGCGTTACTCCACCTTAATCAAATAAATGCCCAGGGAAGCTCTACACATGTTCCTAGCCCTTTCCCACTTTCATAATAAATTGTCAACATGTCAGTTAATTGTATTATTTGAAAACTAGTCAGCTGATTGATTAATCTGTTATTAGACCCAAATATTTTACTACCATTTTCCAGGAAACAATTTTGGTCTGCCAATAACAGCTGCAAATAAGAGACAAAGTCAACGCATATATTGTATATATTGTAGTATATATATATCTATAGTCTAATTTATTTATTTTTTTTAGTTACTGTACATCCCCTCCCATCATGCACAGAGTGTAAACACCAAATCTTTACATTTTTTCTTTGCATGTTTAATCTGATCCTTAACAAAGTTTCTCCAGCTAATCTTGGTATTGGCATCCCTATGTTAGCTAGCAATTTCATTAAACCAGACATAACTGTACATCTGCAAAGCGAAAATGGAATTTTAGGACTGGTAAGTTTTTTTATTCTTAGTATTTCATTTTTTCCCCTTCTGCTCCTCTGTAGAGGAAAGCACTTGCTACTACAAGCTGAAGCTGCCCTCTACTGGCCCATGACCGACAGACAACATGGGCACCAATAAGTCCTGTGCTGCATGCGCCTGCCTCTACTGTCAAATTCCTAATCTACTGAACGCTGCCCTCTACTGGGTAGCCTCTAACTGTAATTCTGCAATTAATTATTCAACCCTGTTACCAAAATAAAAAACAAAAAAAAATGGTGCCAAGGATCGATAGATATTGGTCCACATCAAATTGCTACCAAGTTTCGAGATGATCGGTTCACAAATGCTGAAAGAGTGGGACTTCAAAGTTAGTGTCCACGAGAACAACAAACACAACCTGAGTGGTAACTTGACAGGCCTTCAATCTGTAATAACAACCTGAATGGTGACTGAACAGGCCTTCAGCCTATAAAAATGGCTACATGGGGCCAATTATAGTTGGAGCCCTTATTTAAAGTGAGTTCATTGTGGTAGCTAGACTTATTTTCTTTTTGTTTATGAAATCATTATTTGCTGTCTTAGTCCAATGAAAAGGATGTTGCAGCTGTGATGGAATGACTCGACAATCACTTGTTGACAGGAGAGTGTGGGCGTCCATGGCAATAACCAATTTGTAAAAATGTCTTTGATTATGAGTGCCAGTTTAGAACTAGTGAAGCACAACTGTCTCCCCCTCACAAATCAAAGTCTTGTCGAGGCAGTGCAATGTGATTGTGTCCAAGCTTATTGAGTCGCTGTGTGAACCTAAATCTAATCCTAGTTTATCTTGGTTTTATCATTGCAGGGTCCATATCCAACTGACTGTGAAGTAGATGCAGACCTGATTAATGCAGGTGAGGCCAATCAATATGAGCCCATGTTAATTTGTAGTGAAAGCAAAAAGAAAAAATGAAGCAAGGACACACACTAAACAGCATGAATATCAATTTCACAGATTGGTGTTGCTCATTAATCTTTAACATGTAGTACATTCGTTTAGGCAAATACTCAGCTCAATGTAAGATGTTTCAATGTTCTGTAGGAAAGGAGACTGTTACAGTGCTTCCTGGAGCTGCCTATTTCTCCAGTGATGAGTCATTTGCCATGATTCGAGGGTAAGACTCAAAAAGATCTGAAAATCAAATGTGCAGGCAATACAGAAAATTTACAGTTTAGATCTGCGAATATGGTAATTTTCGGACTATATGGCTCACATGACTAAAAGCCGCCACCCACCAAATTTCGCATGAGAAGCCGCACAGGACTATAAGCCGCAGCTATATTCACTGTATTATGGCATATTTAAAACAAAAGATATTAACCATAACACTTTATTTGACAGCGGTGTCATAAGACAAATTATTCCACTTTTGAATGGAAGTAAAAGATTTAACTGGAGATGATTTGCCGGATTACACTAAATGACATCTTTCATAAGCATTCATTAATGCTCATGGCAGTGTCATATCATTTGTCTTATGACAGTCTTATGACGCAGCTGTCAAATAAAGTGTTACCTATTAACCCAAATAAATCAACAAATCAGCCGCACTGGACTATAAGCCACAGGATTCAAAATGATGGAAAAAGTAGCTATTTATAGTCCGAAAATTACGGTAAACTATATTCCATATCAATATTTTCCTCAAAGTACTGTATGTCTTATTCCCATATTTCTTTATGTCCCCCCTTTTCGCTGCTTTTGACAATAAATAAAGCATAATGAACAACCACAATGGGAGTATACGTACCAAACTCCCATGTGATACATTAAAACTGTTCAGACCATAAGGACACTCATTCATATTCTCCATGTCTGAGCAACTGAACAGGACAGGTAAATAGAAAGAAAAAAAAAGTTGGGGAAAAAAAGTACCCGTAATTTTCGCACTATAAGGCGCACCTGACTATAAGCCGCCACCCACCAAATTTGGCACGAAAACAGCATTTGTTCATAGATAAGCCTCACTGGACTATAGGCCGCAGCTGTCCTCACTATATTATGGGATATTATTATTTTGTTTTGGGATATATTTTATTTTATTTACACTTTATATGACAGCGACATCATACGACTGTCATATGCTAAATGAACCACCATGAAGCTTTGAACCAATGGCTGCATAGCTTCATTGCTTCAAGAAGCTTCATTTGGCCATCACTGCTTGCTTGAGGGAAACAGTCAACCTCTGCTGCCACCTGCTGTTAACACTGTTGTTGTCCAACAGGCCTCCTAGCATGCATTGCAGCGCAACAGACAGTAAATAACAATCAAAATTCATGTTCTGTGCCAATATTTTCTTCAGTTACTGTTCCAGCTGTTTCATTAATTGCAAGTTATGGTATTTGGTAAAACTTTATATGACAGTGGCGCCATAAGACTGCCATTAGACAGTCATAATTATGGCATGACACTGTCCTGAGCAAAGATGAATGCTTATAACAGATGTCATTTAGTGTTATCCGACAAATTATCTCACTTTTGAATGGATATAAAATATCCAAGCTGGATATACAGTGCCTTGCAAAAGTATTCCACTTTTCAGTTTTTTATTTGTTAAAAAAGTTTAAATTATCCAATAAATGTTGTTCCACTTCACGATTGTGTCCCACTTGTTGATTCTTGACAAAAAAATTAAATTTCATATCTTTATGTTTGAAGCCTGAAATGTGGCGAAAGGTTGCAAGATTCAAGGAGGCCGAATACTTTTGCAAGGCACTGTAAATAGAGTTAGTTACACAATTTCCTAAACAACACTTAATGACATCTGTCATAAGCATTCAGTAATGCCCATAATAGTGTCATGTCTTCGATCTGTCGGTCTTATGCCAGTTTTATGAGGCGGTTCTCAAATAAAATGTTACCTATCAAACTAAATAAATCAACAAATTAGCCGCACTGGACCATAAGCTGCAGGATTCAAAATGAAGGAAAAAAGTAGCGGCTTATAGTCCGAAATTTACGGTATATGCTTTTGAACAAGGGTTTAATTGATAAAAACCAATGTAGGTTTTAACCACAATTACTATTAACCCAACATATTTACAAAGAGCCTTCTTTATCAAATGTAAGTACAAAACAGCCTTGCCAATACTCCCAAACACTTGTGTTGCTTTTGATTTGTCAACTGTCTGATATCGCCCACCTGCACTCACATTAGTTGTGAGTGTGCATTTCTGTGTACGGGTACACAAAACTTGTGTAGATCCAATACTGCTCGTAAACAGCACTGTAAAGTCACACAGGCAATGACCATACAATAAACCTCAGACTCTTGGCACATATTATGAGCCTTTTAGAAACTCAATGGGTCCTTTGTTGGTATGCAAAATAATTATTATTGTCAAGTTATGTTGTTAGGTTTATAATATAGTGATTCCCACTTCTAGTTTGAGTGGGTCCCTTGGAAATGCAATGCTTTCCCCCTTCAAAAAAATAAAATAAAATAAAAATCACTTTTAAACTTTTAATGGTTATAGTGGTATGGTACGACCAGGGGTCGCGTTAACCGAATATTTTCCGTCGTTGACCGTTTTTTTTAAAATGGTGACGGAAAAAACTGAAGTCCATCCGTCATTTTGACAGGTTGCAATTCACACCCCAGACCACAGGGTGGCGAGTGAGCATATTAATTAGCTATTTTCTCTCTTGATGCATGACGTCGTTGGTCTTACTCGGAAAAATGTCAAGGCAACTGAGTGTTTGCCTGGCACGGCCAGACTGTTCTCCCTGTATTTTTCAAACACTTGCCACGTTTACATGGAGCCAAATATTCCAATTACAATCGGAATATTTGTTCAAACCGAATAAATGTGTTCCATATAAACACCTCATTCGGAATGAACAGGCCCAAACCGAATGGAATTTCATTCCGATTCACAGGGGTGGAATATTCCTTTTCCCAAACCGATTAGAAGTAAAATTATATCATGTAAACAGGGAAGCGGAATGGTGTCTAGTTGCGTTCTTTCTGCGCATGCTCCGTACAGACGTGGTGACGTCACTCGGTGACGTAAGTAACGTCACTTGCAACATGGCTTCCAAGCACACGCACAGCGCACCCACACAACTTTTTAAATGAGCGGCGTATCATTCTGAAGTTTTGTTTCCACTCGAAAAGTTAAAACAGCAGCTGATCTGACGATCGATCTCCATGTTTTGCAACGTGACGCTTTGTTTTGATTAATCTGCACATGTCAGACGGCAGTTGTCAAACGTCCTTTCGGAATAAAGGCAGTCACATGTAAACGCTGGATCGGAGTAGATGAAGTGACATGTAAACAGCTGATGTGAAATTTCCATTCGGAATGATTTGAATCGGTATAAATAAAAGTCAGCATGTAAACGTGGCTACTGAGAGAAAAGTCTGGGACACAGCCTCTCGAGTAGGTACAAAATCAATCGACAAATCAGATTTGTTTATTTGCGTGACGTGTTCTTCACGAGCAATGTCACTCTTGCGCGCCGAAAGTCGTCTCTACAACAACACGGATGGCGGGAGAGTCGAGAATATGTTCCAATCCGCGGTAAATTCAGTTTTAAATGAGCTAAAACACATCGACACGAGACATTGACAACAGTCTGTCTCGCGCTAGCCATGTTGAATAAACTCCGTTCTCCTCGTATGTTTACTTCAGCGCAAGTCCCTCGTTCTGCCCTCGTCGCTTTGCTAACCGGCACGTCTGCCCGTCGCTGATTGGTGCACTCCGCTGTCTGTTTGCCTCTTGTTAAGTTTGTTCGGACAGAATATTAATTAAAAATGAATGAAAACTAAATACTATTGAATATGTCATTATTATCATTTTAAAAATGTAAGTGACAGATAAAAATAGATTGTGACCGGATTTTTATGACACTGTCAGTCAAAATGACAGACAACGAAAAAGTCTAGCGCAACCTCTGGGTACGACACCTAAAATTAGCAGATACACTCATGCATGTTGATACTGTACCAATTATCGGAAATGAACTTAATCATTGCCATTGACAGCAATAGACATTGAATATGTTTCAGTGCTGTTGACGGTGATAGAAGTCCAATCAATTTTTCATAGAATGGATTTGACGTCTATTACCGTCAATGGCAGCCGGTGAGTTCATTTATGAAAAACATTAAAGCCATTAGAACAAGGAAGGTTCTTGACGTGTTTGGATATGTGATAATATGACAAATTTACTGTGTGGTCAATGTAACAGCTCATTTTTAGGGCCACATTGTTTCTCTCGCGTAATTCAATAATAATTTTGCTTGCAATGGAAAAAACACAAAAGAGAATGGGGAAAAAAAACCTGTTATAATTTTACACAAAACTCCAAAAATGGGCCAGACAAAAGTATTGGCACCCTTTGAAAAATCATGTGATGCTTCTCTAATTTGTGTAATTAACAGTACCTGTTACTTACCTGTGGCACATAACAGGTGGTGGCAATAACTAAATCACACTTGCAGCCAGTTAAAATGAATTAAAGTTGACACAACCTCTGTCCTGTGTCCTTGTGTGTACCACATTGAGCATAGAGAAAAGAAAGAAGACCAAAGAACTGTCTGAGGACCTGAGAAGCAAAATTGTGAGGAAGCATGGGCTATCTCAAGGCTACAAGTCTACTGTGGCGAACCTCCCTAGATGTGGACGAAAAAGAAAAATTGCGAGAGATTTAAATGAAAGATTGTTCGGATGATGGTTAAAGAACCTCGACTAACATCCAAACAAGTTCAAGCTGTCCTGCAGTCCGAGGGTACAACAGTGTCAACCAGTGTTATCCGTCTGCGTCTGAATGAAAAGGGACTCTATGGTAGGATACCCAGGAACAGGGCCAGCGCTAGCTATTTTGGTGCCCTAGGCATAAATGCTTTGTGGTGCCCCCCCCCCCCCTCCAGCCCCCCATCCAACCCCCCAATGATAGACATGAACAATATCTGAACATTTGTCAAAATTAATTATAGTATTATGCAGGCCGGCGGCACGGTGGCTGAGTGGTTAGCACGTCTGCCTCACAGTTCTGAGATCAAGGGTTCAATCCCGGGCTTCGGCCTTCCTGTGTGGAGTTTGCATGTTCTCCCCGTGCCTGCGTGGGTTTCCTCCGGGAACTCCGGTTTCCTCCCACATCCCAAAAACATGCATGGTAGGCTGATTGAACACTCTAAATTGTCCGTAGGTATGAGTGTGTGCGTGAATGGTTGTATGTCTCCTTGTGCCCTGCGATTGGCTGGCAACCAGTTCAGGGTGTCCCCTGCCTACTGCACGTAGTTAGCTGGGATAGGCTCCAGCACCTCCGCGACCCTCGTGAGGAAAAGCGGCATGGAAAATGAATGAATGAATGAATGAATGAATTATGCAGGCCCATATTTAAAACACAGATACATGATAACTTTAATATTATACCTTTATATACAGGGGTGCACATAATTTTTTTGCCAGGGTTCTCAGAGGAGGACCTGGAGATGTGACTTGGTCCTCATTGAGCTTGAGAGCCGACCCGCCTAATGCGATAAATTTATGACAAGCTTTACTTAGAGCCAATTAACTTTAATTAATTATATTAACAATTAATGCTTGATTAACATCAACTGGCACAACAAAATTGCCATTACTTTGAAGTGAAATGTAAAGAAATAAAAAGCACCAATTCAAAATAAAGGGCATTATGCGGCTCCCACAACCCTTTTTAAAAGTGGGATGTCCTCCTCATAAGACCTTATTGAACGTGCATGTTTAGCTTTGTAAAATGCGAGCAAAAACACGTTTGTCAGTGCATGTCGCTTTTCATTACCTTTATTCCGCCACTTGTCCATAGGGCGAGCGGGGTCCTGTTTGACATCGATAGTTTGCTTAATTGCCACATACTCTGTTTTTTTCGTGCTTTTCAAAGTTTGGATGGCTGAAATTCTTTGACCCTACATAAAATGCGCTGCTCTTATCGGCGACATTGGGATTCTCACAGCACATTATGTACCGCATTTCCGTGCGAGCATCATTTGCTTCTAGCCATGGTACCTCCTACTTTTCAGCAAAAGTCCTTTTTTTCGGTAGCTCCGGTGACGTCTCTGTCGTCTGTCTGTCTTTTGACGGGGGTGGGGGAACACGGAAGTAATTACTCACTGTGGCCTGCCTCTGACATTTTGAGAAGTTATTTTCTCGTGTCCGCCGCAAATACGGTGGTTAGCCATCGGTACGCAAAAGCGTATGGAAGTCGTTGAGGGCCAGCGCGTTTGTCTACGTCCGGTACGCATGCGCGCATGCGGACCACTTATGTGCACCCCTGTTTATAGACATGGACTGATAGGGCACCATATAAACATTCTGGACATAATGTGGAAACAATGAATATGAAAGGGGAAATCTACATAGCTTTAAGATTGTTTTTTTTTTTTCTAATTAGTTTCACCAGTAGATGTCGCTCTTGGCCTCTGAACCTCTCGAAAATGACTACGGTTTCTTACTAATGGAAAAATTTCGGTATGAACATAGTCGTTGTATAAAACCACTACCGGTATGTCTAGTAACATTCCATATAATTTTCATTGTGCAATGAATTTGCAAGTCACATCATTTCCACCACAGCGTTTTGGAGTGGTTTTTTTTGGTTGTGCACACTAATAAACCGATCATAACCCGATTTCTGGAGTTACCAGATTATTCAAGTGGTCATGTAAATAGCATGATCCGCTATCCTTTATCTGATAAACACCGCTATTTTACATCTCTGAGCATGTGTACAAATGGAAAAACGGATGTCGCAAGAGAGGCCTTAGGGACGCCAAACTGATTCGCTTTCAGCCTATGGGCCTACTCTGCAGTTAGCGAGCTTGTGTAACGCAATCGCCACACTCGCATTTGAAGAGGTTCAGTGGGACAACTTCAAGCAAGCATGGGTTTTTGGTAGACATGGAGGAAGGCCTATGTTGAGACCTAGAGTTTTATGTCATGTACTTGGAAAGAAATCGAACTATTGACTTAACATGTAAACCAGGTTTTTCCTGATTATCACATCACTGAAGTGCACGTAAATACGTCAAATCTCATTATTGTCAAGACCTGGTTATTCCCAGTTATCAGATTATTGTAGTCATGTAAACGTAGCTGATAATAAATAAACAATTGTTTAAAAAAAAAAAAAAAAACATTCTTACCTGCAAGTGATGCGCAGGCATCATCTCGCTGCTTTTTCCTCCTCCCATTTTCCGCCCCCGACTCTTGTTGTCTTTTCGATCACATTTCCTTTCAAGAATAAACTTCTGCCAAATTTGCGACTGAAGCATAATGGAGCAAACCACTAGGGAATTCGTGGGGGGGGGGGGGGGGCACTAAAGGTAGACTGACGAGAGGGCGCACAGGAGATTCTTTTTTTGTTTAAATAATGAGCCTATGTTACTTATATTTGTATTACTTGCATTTATCAGGCTTTACAAAGTTTTATTTTAAATACTATATATTGTTGTTATTGTTACAATTACTATTTTTTAGGATTTTTTACACACTTTATTTTTTTTTTTGGTGCCCCTTCAGGCAGAGTTGGTGCCCTACGCGCAGTGCGTGTTATGCGTATGCGGAGCGCCGTGTCTGCCCAGGAAGACCCCACATCTGACTCAGACATAAAAAAGCCGGGCTGGAGTTTGCCAAAACCTACCTGAGAAAGCCAAAAATGTTTTGGGAAAATGTTCTCTTGTCAGATGAGACAAAAGTTGAGTTTTTTGGGAAAAGGCCTTCAACATAGAGTTTACAGGAAAAAACGAGGCCTTCAAAGAAAAGAACACTGTCCCCACAGTCAAACATGGCGGAGGTTCCCTGATGTTTTGGGGTTGCTTTGCTACCCCTGGCACTGGACTGCTTGAGTGTGTGCATAGCATTATGAAGTCTGAAAAGACTACCAACAAATTTTGCAGCATAATGCAGGGCTCAGTGTGAGAAAGCTGGGTCTCCTTCAAAGGTCATGGGTCTTCTAGCAGGACAAGGAACCAAAACACTTCAAAAAGCACTATAAAATGGTTTGAGAGAAAGCACTGGAGACTTCTAAAGTGTCCGACAATGAGTGCAGACCTGAACCCCATAGAACACCTGTGGAGAGATCTGAAAATGGCAGTTTGGAGAAGGCACCCTTCAAATCTCAGAGACATGGAGCAGTTGGCCAAAGACGAATGGCCTAAAATTCCAGCAGAGCATTGTAAGAAACTCATTGATGGATACCGGAAGCGGTTGTCCGCAGTTATTTTGTCTAAAGGTTGTGCTACCAAGTACTAGGCTGAGACCATTTTTGGAGTTTTGTGTAAAATGATAATGACTTCATTTTTTTTCATTCTCTTCTGTGTTTTTTTCATTGCAAGCAAAATAAATGAAGATTTTGCTACCAAAGCATTTGTAATTGCTATCATTTTCTGGGAGAAATTGAGCATTATCTGACAGTATTGCAGGGGCGCCAATACTTTTGGCCAGCAGTGTATGCTGTAATAACGGCGATCCCCTTTTCGAGTTGGTGGGGCTTTGTAATATAGGTTGTGATTATTCTTATTCATCTGAGTAATTGCATTCTTAGGACATTGAATTGATGGCAACTGGACTGTTCTGATATTCTTGTAGAACATTTCACCTCCCATTTGTATAGGGTTCATTATTTGCTTAGTTAGTCCTGACAAACTAATAAAACCAGCTGGAATGAGAGGCAACACGTCTTCTAAGACAACCAAGAAAAAGTTTGTAAAATACTGTAGATAAAAATCTGTGCACGTTAATACACCATCACAACTCCAAAGAAAAATTGAGTTTTTACCATGTCAGCTGTGGCACAGTTGGCAGCGCCAACAGTGACAGAAGTATCAGTGATTTGAATCCCGACTCCAACTGTCAATTGTTAGGGAGTCCTTCGGCAAGATACTGAACCCTAAATTGCTCCCAAGGCCTTGCAGCTGTATGTACTGTATGAATGTGTGAATGTGAGCACTTTGCAAAGCACTTTAGGCACCATGATAGTACAGATAAGGGTGTGTAGAAGTGTACTTCATTTACTATTTACTGTGGATGACATTAACCGAGATGTAAAATACATGCCTTACTCAGCTGTCTTCTGTTGAATGTGTCTATGTTGCTCAGGGGCCACATCAACCTGACAATGCTTGGAGCCATGCAAGTTTCAAAGTTTGGAGACCTTGCCAACTGGATGATCCCAGTAAGTTTGGTTTTTCTCTTCAATCTTTTTCATTCTTTGGGTTCAGATGCCAACCATCATAAAGAACTAACACTTACTTGGCTTTGACTTTCATACTTCAAGTGAAGTTTAGATGTAGAGAATATATCCAATTTTTATGACTGCCTTTATTAAAAAAAATAAAAAATTTAAAAAAATAAAATTATAATAATAGTAATGATAATAATAATAACCATCGGACAGATACATTGCAGTGTTTCCTCTTGGGTTTTTTCAGCAGTGGAAGTAGAAATAAACAATTCATATAGATATCATTACTTTAAAATGTATTTATTTAAAAACTATACGGCAAATATATGGATTCTAATAAAATATGAAGAACATAAATATTTATTTGCCAAAACTTTTTCCTACCACTGTGTGAGTGGAGGTGGGGTGTTAGTGTGTGTGAGTGTGTGTTGGCCATAGGGGGGTGGGTGGAGGTGCGTTTGTGTGTATTATGGACTGTGGATTGAGAGGTTGTTCCTGGGATCTACTGGAGAAACTCTCCCAGTTTGGGGGTTACTGCCATGATTCCTCCCAGTATCATGGGAACCATGCTGCTGTATCGTTCACCTTCTACATCTGTTCCTTTAGCCCTTAGTACTTCTCCACCTTCTCGTTTTCCTTCTTCTGGATGTTGGCTTTAGCTTGGATTCCCCCATCTATCACCATCACTCTCCTCTGCTCTTTGTCCAACACTGTGATGCCCAGTCTTTACATAATTGATCCACAAAACTAAGGGTTGTGACCCTGATTACTACCCATGGGTTGTTTTCAAGACATACTATCTGGCCATGTAACCAGCTATTAAGCTATCCTCTTCTTCTAATGAATCATTCGTGTTCTATACGTGCTCCATTCGCAAGGAATCTTGATCTTATTCCGAGGAAAGGAAATCCTTATTGATACATTATACATTGTGAAAATCAACAACAAAAATCTTTGGAGTGAGGAAGAAACTCATGACTTCATTAGTGTCATGAAAGACTTGAACGTTGTCAATTGTTGGCAGTGGTAAGTACTGGAATAGCAAGATTTACAAGAAGGCAAGCGAAAAATGATGAGTTTGCTGGAATTACACAGTTCAGTATGGTGTTCTCTGTGTGTCATGATGTCGTGGGTTTGACTTAAAAAGTAATATACCAATTGATTTACAACCCTTTACGCTCACACATGAAAATTGATCATTCAAAATGTCTTTAAAAAAAAAAAAAAAAAAAAAAAAGAAGGAATATTTGCCTAGCAATAGCCTTATATTGTTTGCATGTACACGTAGCCATTTTCTCGACCAGGATATGGTGATTATTCTTCGGATTCAGACTTGGCTTGCATCTGCTAAGAGTGTCATGATTTGGGGATGGGTTTCTTGCAAGATGTTTGATCAGGTCGATTGGTCTCAGGACCAGGGCGGCCACAGCCTCCTCAATGATTATGAAGGTCAAGAACCCATTTAAAGCCTGTACAGAATGTTGGGGGTGGGGCTCGACACAAATGCCCCTGGCATATTGCAGTTTTTCGCTTGACTGAAGTGTACATTTTGCTTCAGGCACTGCATGATTGAAATATTCATCTGTCCTTATTGGCAAAGATATGAACAACATTTTCAATAGATTCTTATATTTTTCTATTAACCTCTGCAATTCTGTTATTTGTTTATGGTCATGCCTAATTAACATGGTAGTCGAATATCCTGGATTTGCTGTGAATTGTTCAGGCTTTACACAGCAGTTATCTTTGGCCATACTGGTTGTGGACCATTCAGTCACACACATGAATCATCATTTATGCCTCAATTGTCATGATCCCCCCTTTTTGAAGAAGGATGAAGTGAATTACAATCCCCAGTCTCTGATAAAGAAAATTATTCACTATCTTTGATAGGTGCATAGCGTGAAATTGGAAATGTTTTAACGTAGGAGTCGGGGATGCAGCTCTCGCCGTGATTTAGATTTCGAATGCTTTCAATATGCAAATGCAGATAAACATTTTCCAGTTGAGGGCTTTGAAATGCTTTTACATCTCCACTCAGGCTGAAACATCTGGATCAACAATGGGTTGAGAGGGAGCGCTTGAGTAGAATACAGTAAAAATTTGCTATGCTGTTTCATCATAATTGCGCTGTTAGGGCTGGACCAAGCTCTCCTAAATGTAGGGGTCTTGTACCGAACTTTTCACACAAAATAAAAGTCTTCCTGGTCACTAGACATGCACCCGTTGTGTTTTAAAATCTGAAATACAATCTTTTTGACATGCTGTCTAAACAGCATTTTTTTCTATTAACCAATTATGTATTGCAAGTTTTGACATAACAGTTGACTAAACCATTGATGAAACCTGGGTGCTGAACTCTGTTTGACTGACTGTGGTAAATTTGGTAGCTATAAATTACAGTACAACTGTTTTAAATTCAAATATAAACAAATTGCTTTGATGACATTGTGTGTTTCATATAAGTATGTTGCTGTGCCTTGCTTTTCTTGTTCATAAGCTTAGAGGCATATAAAGGATAATTGGCCAACATTAATTATGCTTTCTCATTACATGTGTGATAGTCCACCTTTGTGGAAGGCTTGATGGCCAATCAGACCCTGCCAATCCCATTCCTGCAGTCACAGTCAGAAACATCCCCTATATAAGGCTTTGTAAACGATGCAATAAGCGTCTAATTGTCAAGCTCCGATTTCATGAAGATGCTTCTGTTAGGACTGTGCAGTCAAGACAATGAACTGTTGCGTTCGCTGTCTTGTCCTCTGTGAATTTTGGATGAAGACAAGAATAGGCTTCCCTTTGGAATACAGAACCTTACAAGACTTTTGCCCAAATTCCCCAATCTTCAGAGACACTCCCTTTCTGCTCTCCATTCTGGCTTTGAAGGAACTGTCACTGGTGATGTTAGTTTTGCATTTGGATCCTTCGTATCTGTGCTTATTGTCAAATCTGTAAAGCCATCAGACTTCACATTCACATTTTTGTGCCTACCTTAACCACGGCCCATTTTAAAGCAAAATTGTTTGTTTACACATCCCTGTCTGGCTCATAGACAAAAGCTATTGCATAACTCATTTGAAGCCAGAAATCATTGGAAGTAGAGCAACACACACGCTAGCATGCACAATTATTGATTATAATTCAAAGTCCCCTCTTTTCATCTAATGCACATCATTATTTGGCCGTGTAACCAAGGCGAGCAGCAGACTGTTGCAATGTGATTAAATGGAGTGCCTTTTGTGTCAGTCACCAGAGATTTTCAGACATGTTGAATAGCAAAGCAAGGTAGCTGCTGGGCTACCTTGATTTACAATGCTCCATATGTAGAAAAAAAAATCTTTGAAGTTGCTCCATTTCAGGACACTGGTTGACAGACGAGCAGTGTATGGTGGCAGTGTACTCAAGCAATATGTGGCAGTTTATTCACCCAATGTACTTGACAACAAGCATCAGTTGGAAAGATATTGGAAGAATTCTTCATAAAAAATGGTTGCAAGCTTAATAATGCCACTGCTGTTTGAGTTTTACAGTCACAGTAAACTAAAAACAAAGGTAATTACAAGTTATGTATTATAAACAATGCAGATTTATTTCTCACAGTAGGATATTCTGGGTACCTCACGATACAATACAATTTACGATACAAGACTCATGATGACAATTATCTCACGATATGCAACTATTATCGATACTTGGGGAAGGAAATCATTCTACAATATACAACATTTTTGGTGCCTTCCTGTTGATTTTGGGGCATTTCATGGGTCATTTCCTGTTGATTTTGGGGAATTTGCATATCAATTCCTGTTGATTTTTTAAATTTTTTTTTTTTAACACGAAGTGACCCAAGGATGTCCCTAAATGAATAGGAATTAACCCAAAATCAACAAGAAATTACCTGTAATTGCATTGAAATGAACATGAAGTGACCAATAAATGCCCCCAAAACTGGTAAGACTTGCTGTGAATGCTCTGTTTCAGTGCTATTGATGACGCTAAACGTCCACTCTATCTTGCAACCAATGAGCTAACACAGTCACTACTCTAGTGGAAGATTTTGGAAACAACCTGATGGTTCCTCCCCCCTCCATTGCCACGTTTACATGGAGCCAAATATTCCAATTACAATCGGAGTATTTGTTCAAACCGAATAAATGTGTTCCATATAAACACCTCATTCGGAATGAACAGGCCCAAACCGAATGGAATTTCATTCAGATTCACAGGGGTGGAATATTCCTTTTCCCAAACCGATTAGAAGTAAAATTATATCATGTAAACAGGGAAGCGGAATGGTGTCTGGTTGCGTTCTTTCTGCGCATGCTCCGTACTGACGTGGTGACGTCACTCGGTGACGTAAGTAACGTCACTTGCAACATGGCTTCCAAGCACACGCACAGCGCACCCACACAACTTTTTAAATGAACGGCGTATCATTCTGAAGTTTTGTTTCCACTCGAAAAGTTAAAACAGCAGCTGATCTGACGATCGATCTCCATGTTTTGCAACGTGACGCTTTGTTTTGATTAATCTGCGCATGTCAGACGGCAGTTGTCAAACGTCCTTTCGGAATAAAGGCAGTCACATGTAAACGCTGGATCGGAATAGATGAAGTGACATGTAAACAGCTGATGTGAAATTTCCATTCGGAATGATTTGAATTGGTATGAATAAAAGTCAGCATGTAAACGTGGCTGCTGACATCTATTCTAAAACAATGTATCGTATTCTGGCAGGAACATCTCGATAACCTTTTGAGACACAAAGTATCGTGATACATCACCATTTTGATAGAAGTCACGCTCCTATTTGAGATGGTAAACACTTTTTCTGATTTCTTGCATGTATTTTGTACCAAGGATAGGCTTCAGTCAGGCGACTCTGCCATGAACACCAACTGGTGGAGAGCTGCAGTTATGGCTAACTTTCTAGAACCTTCTCCCATCTCCTGACTATATCTGGAGCTCAACCACAGTGATTTTTGCGTTCTTCTTTGCCTTTTCCACCAAGACTCTTCTTCCCCGATCACTCAGTTTAAGCGGAGGGCCAGCTCTAAGTAGGGTTCTGGTCATTCTAAACGTCCCCCATTTAAGGATTAATGGGGTAACAGTGCTCTTATGAATCTTAAGTGCAGCATAATATTCAAGTCTGTGCCTTGCCACAATTCTGTCTCTAATCTCTTCAAGGGATCCTCGATCTTAAAGACATGTAGGCTCTATTAAACCATAATTGTTCTCTTGTACTAAAATATGCTGTTAGAAGCACATAAAATGTTAAGTCAATGGCAATATTTTATAATATTTAGTACATATTTTGACCGATAGTTTGCGCCATGTTTTGCGGGCTCGAAGTGATGACATAAGTGGGACATTTCGAATTATGTACAACAATTGTGTATTGCTGCCTAAACTCGCTAAGTAAAATGCCACGATGTGCTGCTTTTGGATGCAATTTCCAGTCAAATGGAAACAAGGGGAGTGATGTAAGTCTTTACAGATTTCCTATTGACAAAAATAGGAGAAAGGTTTAGGAAAAAGCCTGTAGTCTGACAAAACTTTCCCAAAGACCCAAGGCTTTGTTCACGCCATTTTTCTCACCAGAGCGGCTGGATATAAGCGGAGACTAAACTCAAATGCTGTTCCAACTATTTTCCCTCACAAGAAGCCTTAACGCACTTGGATAGCGAGTGAAATGCGCGCAAAAAAGCGCCAAAGACATACTGCTGGCCGCTCTCTTTAGCAGGCAAGCCGCTCCTGTCGTTACAGTGGTAGGCGAACCTTCGGGCGTACCGCTAGTCACAGAGGAAGCTAATAATTCACCTCTACTATCAGTTCATCAGGTCGATCCCAGGATTTGTTCCCGTCAGATGACGAATTTAATGAGGACAGCCAGCCACGACACGACTCCAATCCTAACTATCACACGTGTGCATTCAAAGTTTTATTACCTTCGGTGAGAGTTTATAATGTCAATATGAAAATAAAAATGCACAAATGACAAGGTGTGTTCAAACTTTTGTTCTGTACTGAATGTAAAGCACACAACAGCTCTGGATGCTAACAATCTACATAATTTTATTGGAATAGGTTCGATCACGCAATAGCTCACCTTGAAGATCCACCAAAAAAAACAGAGTTCTCAACAGCATACACTCTCTCGCTCCGTTGTCATTGAGACGCGCTTGCCCCAAGTACATCACCAGTTTTCCCCAACTCTTGTCGTACCAGGTATTTCCTGCGTTTTGCCTTTGCTGCTCGTCTTGTGAACCACCGACAGTCCTGTCCTGTTCTTCACTTTTCTGCTCGGGTTCAAATTGGAAGGGCAGGACCGACGACATGTTGGGGTAGCTAACGAGTGACACGCTGGAAGTTCAGCAGCGGGCCCGGTGACTTCACCGCACTGCAATGTCAACAAGAATAGCAACCTATCAGTTAAACTAAATTTACAAATTTCATTAAAACGAAAACATTAAGAGGGGTTTTAATATCTTCTTCTTATAAATAAGAATTACTTGTCTTTGAGAAAGAGGATCCCTCTCAGGCAATTCCTTTGACCTCGTGATTCTCATATACTCTGATTATACTGCACTGCAGTGTGAGCTTTTAGGTCTTACATAGACAGGTTTGTGGCTTTCCACAATCCAATCCAATCACCATAATCAAACATAGCTGGACTCCAGTCAAGGTGTAGAACCATCTTAAAGATGAAGAGAAGAAACAAATAGCACCTGAGTTACAGTATATGAGTGTCACAGCAAAGGGTATGAATACTAATGGCACCTTTTAGAGTATTTTTCGTAGGTGGGCCGATAAAGAAAGTCCTGCAATATACAGGTATCACTGTACCCCCCCCCCCCCCCCCCCTTTTTAGAGATACTTGTCAAACTTCTTTGACCCCATAGACCAGGGGTTTTCAACCCAGTCCTCAAGGCACACTGTGGGTCCTGGTTTTTGTTCCAGCCGATCCAGCAGAGACAGTTGAACCAATGAGGCTTCTGCTAAAACAAGCCACACCTGACTGCAATCAACTGATTGCACTTGTAAAACACCAGATTGGGGAAAAAGTGTTGTCATCTTGTTTGGTAAGAATGAAATCCTGCACCCACAGTGTGCCTTAGTGGAATAGGTTGGGAACCCCTGCCATAGACTGCTTGACCCATACTCCCTTTGTAAAAACTTGTTGTTTAACTTCTCTTCAAAAAAAGCTTAAAGTAAAAAGCATTTTGTGTGTTTTTCTGGTAATGGTGCCTGACGTCAATGTCGTCTCCTCTCTTTCCCTCTCCCACTTGTCCAGATCGGCGCCAACCAAGCAGTACGTCAACATCAGATGTCTCCTGTAATCTGGGTTCAATGCCAGAAATCCAGTCTCTTTGCTGTCCCCCACATTATCTCTAGGTTTCAAAAAGCCATTAAGCTGCCAGCATTTTTCTTAAAGCCTATTTAACTAGCACAAGTGTAACTGCCTCTGGCAAGGATTAATTTATAAAACAGGCGAGTATTAGCACTGTATTTTTAAAAGATGTATCAAGCAAAAATATTATTTTAATATTCTTTTAAAAAACCACTGCAAATTTAAAAAAGGATGACCTCGCGCAAAATGTTTTAATCAGGGTGGATTTTTTTTTTTTAATCAGTGAAAAATGCATTGATTTGTCACATCTTACAAGGCATTGGAATTCATTATTTTAGAAATAAGGCCTTACTTACATTGCTTGCGTACTCACCCTATCATACTTCTATCAGACTTCTCTTCCCTCTTCTTATCCCTCGGTTACTAGGGGCTCCCTCCCTCACAATGTGTCCTCTGGTAAGAATAGTCATAACCGCGATAGCACCGCTACTTACATTAGGTAGCATGAGTATTTAATGATGTTATTTCTTTGTTGTTGTTTTTTTTATTTCTTTTGTTTGTTCCTGCTTTCTCTCTGCCCCCCAAAACCCCTTTCAGTCTTCTGCTTTCTCTGAGTAAGCAACACAATATAAACATCCACAATGGCAGTACACCAAACTGCTTAATGTTTGCTGTATTTCAAGCATTTCAGGGGTCTAATAAATAGTAGTGCAATTATAATGGCCATAATTTTGTGTGTGTGTGTATGTTGGCTTTTCCTGGTCAGGTACTGCAAATATCAGGGTTCACTGTACTCACTAAAACCATTTAAGCATATCACCATATTTGAAATATACCGATATGAAATTTTCATTTACACCTTTAAATTGTGTCTGCCAAACTCACACGAAAATAGTTAAAAAAAAACTATCCTTTGTTCAGCTGCTTAGACGGGGAGAATAGGAATCTGAGTGTCCTTATGGTCTGAACAGTTTTAATGTATCACATGGGAGTTTAATATTTAATAGTCTATTTCAAAGGTTAGCATTTATGCTTTTGATTCGTTACCTGTTTCTGGGCAGATCAGGAGGGAAAATTCTCCTAACACCCTACACCACAGGATAATTGTTAAGGACATCCAGTAATCAGGCCTTTGATGACTTTGGTCAGAATGGAATTGCTCCTTTTCGGCCTAAACATTGCCATATTTGCACCCCGCCATGCATAAAGATCATGATAAAATTGACTTTATGTGCAGCTGGAGATCAAAGAGTAAAATACCATTCATCCCAGGAACATATTGATCACAATTCTCAGCACATTTGTACATAAACACATTACACACAAAACAGACAGAGTTGCAGGAGCTCAGGTTACTGAGAAGATAGTGCACTTACAGGTGTCTTTGCTCACAGGCCAATTCGGCAGACAAGTCAGACTTGCTAGTATCAGGTCAAACGTGTTCATTCCTTAGGGCCAGTGATCAAACGAGAGAGCTCTTTGAATGTCATGAATCACATTAGAATGAATTAATTTCTTACAAGTATCTTCTAAAGTCATTGCGCATTAATAAAAAAGAAGAAACCGAGGTTTGAACTGGGTGTATAAATCACCAATTCCACGACGATAAAATATCAACTATATGGACAATGATGCAATATTTACTGGTATCACAAATTTTGCCTCGATTTGATTCAAGGGCTTTTGAGCGCTTTTATACGATATGTACACATTTATCAGAATGGGTTACATTTCGCTGAAAGCAAAAACTAGTCAATTTTGATGTTTCGAACAATTTTGTTGCTGAAACATTTTAGACATTTGAAAGAAAAGTATTTTCATCAAAACGGCATATCTAAAAGATGTTTTGCATTCTGATCGATTTCGGTTCAATTATGTATAACCATAGATACACCGATCCAGATCGACTTAGTGCAAACTTGACTAAATTGGAGAGCTTCTTTGCAGTTTTAGTTGGCTATATGTTAAAGTGGATTCTTTTTTTTGTTTTTTTTCCCTCAATAAACACATTTCGGGGACTCATTACAGCTTTTTACAAGGATGATTCTTAAGATGATGCGTGACTGTATATTAAATTTAATCAACTTGCCCCTGTGCTCCTCTCACCACCCTCGCACTGCTTTGGGTTGATATCTTTCCTACCCAGCTGGCCTCCCTGGAGGCAGTCTGGATTCTTATGATGCACAGAACTTGGCATATATATATCCCCTGGTTATCAAGCAGAGAGCAAGGCAAAGCAGCCTCTTCACATGATTGATGAGCAAATGGGATTTTAATTCAGTTACTCAGTCGTCACCCTGTAGCAATATCTGCATGTCAGCCTCCTCTTTTCAGAACTGTTTCACTGGGGAAACAGAGGCACTTGGAGTAAAAAAAAGTTCTACCAAGTGACTGCAGTATTAAAGTATCAGGTTTATCACATTTTGAAAGTCACATTTTGTGCTCACTTATAGTAATTTTCGTTTCGTGATCTGATGCTTGATTCACATTGGGGCTCCGCCACTTTAATTGACTGAAGCTGGTGCCTTCAAATTCTTACAAATACGTACTGTACATAGAGGCACAATGTTACCTATTATTCGGGAGATAAATGGTTTCTTTTATTTTCATTCATTCATCCATCGTATTACTTTGCAGCAAATGTTTAGGTATAGAAAATAAATACCAACACTTGTAAACTAGCAAACCGTTCTTAAGAATTAACTCACAAAATAGCCCCCCCCCCAAAATATACATAACCTCTTACAATAAAACATGAATATAAATGATTGAGATTGTTATATTAGGGTGTGCACCCTAAAACTGGAGGTGGGTAGTAACATTACATTACATTGCATTTACTTGAGTAACTTTGAGAAAAATGTACTTCTAAGAGTAGCTTTACCATGCCATACTTCTTACTTGAGTAGATTTGTGAAGAAGAAACGCTACACTTAACTCCGCTACTTTGGGCAACACTAGTCGTTAAGTTTTCCCTCGTTATCAAATTTGTATCGAATTTTTGCCAGATATGCCCACAGTGGCTCTACCAGTTTTACCAATGAGATGTCGCTTCAATAATCACATGACTCCATTATACCAATCAGATGTAACAATACTTTCATATGACCACATACAAGCTTGGCTTGGCGCAACAACCCGTGGCTCCGGACACGCTTTTGAGGCTCTTTGAATCCTCTGTTGTGGCTCAGTTTGATATTAAATAAATGAATGGGCATTCAAAAAAACACCTTTCCTCCCAGTCACTGACCTCTGTGTGTAATTTTGGTGGGATAAATGGCCATATACATTAACTTATAATATGGTAAATTAAGACCTTTTGTATTCATGTGACATGCCATTCTTCTATTCACATCTTTTCTTCCTTTGCGGTGCAACATATGATGGTTACTTGATTGGCTATGTTTGTTTGATATGTGCAGTACATCATGAATATTTACATTGCCATGGAATTTCAGGGTAAGATGGTGAAGGGAATGGGTGGCGCCATGGATTTGGTGGCCAGCGCCGGAACCAAGGTGGTGGTAACCATGGAGCACTCTGCAAAGGTTTGTATCATTTGAGTGTGTGTTTGCTCCCTCATTTTCCTTGTGCCGTGTGTCCACTTCCTGCACTAATGACTGTGAATGACTCTGACTGATTAATGGTAATTCTCCTAATGGTTTGCTTAGTGGCTCTTAAGCAGAAAAGGGTCAGCATGCATACCAGTCTGGTGCTAATTTGTCTTCTCTGATTCAAATCTGAGTTTAAAATTGGAGTCAAGAGCTGATTAGTCAGAATGGTACAACTGCGACTGGTAAAGTAAAGTACACTTTTGACTGTGACTCCATGCAAATGGAAAGAAGAGCAATGAAACAAGACTACACATGCACACAGCGCCCAGATAATCGCAGCCTGTCTGGCACCTAGCTCTTGTCCAGATGGTGCAGCAGGTGAACACAAAGGGCCCGTTTACCCGTTGATGCTGGGACAACAAGCTGCAACGATTGTGCGGAAAGCGGAAAGCAAAAATGCAATCTTTTGATTCCGGGGTCCAAACTGGAACGATTTGGTTGCGGGGCTTGCTCCGCTGCCGTGTAAAAGGAAAATGCAGCGGATGCTCGGATGTGTGTTTATGTCGTCGCCAGCAGCAAGTAACCATAGTTTATATTGTTCCTCGTTTTTCATAGGGAATTTGTGGAAACTTTAATTTGCCCATTTCTTGAGTCTGTTTCCATAGCCTCGAAATGCACTTTTCACCATGTTGCCATTCTTCAGTTAAGTCTCAGTAGACTGGTGCTGCATTGGAGGAAGGTGGGAAGTCGTGAGTTTTCCCAACCTCCGACAAGGAAAAATATCATTGGAACGCCACTCGAACTGGGAGGCACTAGTAGCGAAGTCTTTTCACGAGTTGCTTCAATCTGACGTCACTCAACAAAATGGCACTGCCCGTCGAACAGCAGACCGTTGATAGTTAAACTAAAGAAGGCAGTTTTAGTGTGTGCTATTTACCTTAGCTGTCGGTTTTCCTCCATTATTTGATCACTTAAGAAAATCTCTGACGATTGATATCCTTGTCCAACTTGCCTGGTGAAGAGAGTTCTGAAGATGAAAGAAGTGATCCAGGAAACATACATCTGGCCATGGGTATTTTTGTCATATTATGTTATGATGTATGACAAGATTCTATTATTGTGTCGTAGAGTGGTCTCCAACCTGGTCCTCAAAGGCCTGCTGTGGGTGCAGGATTTGATTCCAACCAGACAAATGACAACACTTTTTCACCAATCTGGCAAGTGCAATCAGTTGATTGCAGACAGGTGCTGCTTATTTTAGCAGAAACCACATTGGTTCAACTGTCTGTGCTGGATCGACCGGAACAAAAACCACGACCCACAGTGGGCCTTTGAGGACCAGGTTGGAGACCACTGGTGTAGTAGATCTTGAGTTGCTTTCAGGTTTTTACAAAAATGTGTCCAATTGGCCAAACCCGAGGATGCTGTTACAGTCATTCCATTTAACATTCCTGTGTCGAGTGTGTCCAGTTTCGGCTGTTTAGGTAACGCCGGAATTCATTTACCAGAGTTCACTCCTACCATGATACGTGCCAGCATCATGGAAACCCATTAGATTTTAAAATCAGAGAGTCTGTTTAAAAGACTCGTCAGATTTTTGGGATACTGTCGTCATCTAAGTGCAAGGTCAAACTACAACACAATCGTTATGGATAACTGTTGAAGCGACTCTGAGTAAATGGCTCCTCACTGATACTGTATGTGCTTATATCTTTTAGGGAGGTAAACACAAGATATTGGACAAGTGCCTTCTGCCTCTAACAGGAAAGCAGTGCGTGGACCGGATCATTACAGAAAAGGTGTGTATTTGTTTAGTTGACATGAATAGTGTAAAGCAGCCTTCTTAAAAAAGAAGTACGCTTTTGGACAAAATTAATGAGCTGTAATGGACTGAGAAGTGAAATTGTTCTGTGACTTAGTGGTTTTAATGCTTGTTGTCCTCAATATACAGTGGAACCTCTATATACGAAGTTAATTCATTCCAGGACCTTGTTTGTAAGTCGAAATGGTCGTATGTGGAGCAGGATTTTCCCATAAGAATACATTACAATCCCATTAATTCGTTCCACGGCACTAAATCCTTAATAAATACTGCTGGTAATATTACAAATGGCAATTACTCATAGCAAAACAAAAAAAGTATGAATAAAAATCGGAATAATAGTATAATATAATAATAATAATAATTCCTGTAATAGTGTACCGAATCGGGTTCTAATGTGGCGGATGTTTTTTTTCTGTACTTGAACGCACCGCGTGGCTGACGTGACAGAGAGCGGGAGCGGCGTGGTTGAGTTTACTTTCGCTTTCAATGTTTTCTTTTCAACTTCGGCGGACAGTAGCTGTTTTGTGTTGGATAAGTTATGAAATAAATTCTAAACACCTGACAAAGCTGGCGATTTCTTTGGTGATGTGAGCTCAATAATATTGTCATCCTTACTTATAAAGACTGGCGATGTATTGTTAAGCCAGTTCACGGGTGCGCACTCCATGCTCTTTTTTTTCTATAATTTGCATCTTCATTTCAATGGTGTCACCTTTTTCCTTGTTTCACCACCTGTACCAACCTTTTTGAAACCTGTGTTTATTTCTCCTACAAGAAAATTTGCCGTGCGTCCGTCTGCGATGTTGTCATGTCGTCGTATTTCGGGCATGTCGTCGGATGTAGAAACAAATGGCGAGTCATATTTTACGTCGTATGTCGAAAAGATCGTGTGTCGAAGCGATCGTATGTTGAGGTACCACTGTACATTTTTCATCAAGTAACTGCTAATAATTTCTCCCCAAGAGCTGCAATCATGACCCATGTCAAAGCGAGAGTATACCTTTGTGTTTAATTTTTTTTTCTTTAAAAAGCCATTACCACTCGTTTTAGCATCTTTAAATTGAAACCACTGAAATCACAGATGCAAGAGATAGAATACCAACGTGAACAATGCGATACAATCGATCATCCTCCAAATTTTGTATTGAAAAGCCATGTTCTATACAGTGTGAAGAATTTTCTTATTATTGCTTGTATTTATGTATGCAACCCACCCTGTTTGTGATGGTACTTTTAGGTATCTTGACTCAGGATATGTCACACATGTGTTCAAACACACCCCTATGCAGACACACACACTCATGAAGTCAAGTTGAAGGATTAGTACCAATTAGTGTCTTAGGAAGCTAGTTATTGATTTTGCTTTAGTGTTTTTGTTTTCACACTGAGGCCTGTCTTCTCTCATTATCTCATTTATTGAAGCTTTAATCCCTGCTTTGAGGTCGCCACTTTAATTGTTGTTGCTCCTGCTTGAATATGATGGAACTAAAATTAATATGCTTAAATATTATTGTCCTATTTGATCTCACTTTGCTTTAATTAAACGTTGTAGGCACACAGGTGTAATACCTACAGTGAATGTAATGTGAGGGTTAAAAGTACGCTTAAACCGTCAACATCCTTAAAGAGTTTTTATTCCAAAGTGTTTGCCACAGATGAAAGAATTTCTTTCAATTGTGATCAAGGACATTTGTTAAATCTATAAATTATGCAGTGCCGTTTGAGAAAGAACCCATTGTATCCTGCATCATTTAAAGCTGTAATGTGAAGTAAGGTTGGCCAACCATGTTTTTGAATAATATCAATGGCTAAACAGTTATAAGCATATTTTCATTATTTTTTTTAACGCAAGGCATCCAGATTCTTTGTTTAACCCATAGCAACGCCCTTGACAACGAAAATGCTTTTCATCGGCAATCTTCGGAAATTACGTCACACCGGGAAGTGCGAGGGTAGTCCGCCATAGAACAGTATTGTTTGTTGCATTGCTTTTCGGTAAGATGCCACTAGGCATGTGCCGGTATGAGATTTTGACGGTACGATAACCGTGGGCAAAAATACCGCGGTTTCACAGTATCACGGTATTGCAATTATAGCTCCAAAATGTGTTATTTTGAGATGTATGGGTTAATTTTTTTTTTTTTTCTCCATTGAACAGGATTAAAAAAAAAAAAATCAGAACATTGCAACGTTGCAAATTGGAACATGAATATATTGTTAAAATAAATTATCAATAAAAAAACAAATATTTTAAATAAATATAACTTATAGACTATACCCACAGCCACAGCTCAAGTTGCTCAAGATTAGAGCAAAAACAAAATAATTTCCATAAAAAAGTAAAACTACTTCTGAATTTTTTTTTTTTTAAATTCTACTGCATGACTTTTTTTTTTTTTTTTTAGGGTGGAAAAGCTCAAGTGAAGTTTTGCCATTTTCAGCCACTGTGTCAGCTCTAGTCTACATGCCACGCCTATGTGTTAAAAAACAAAGAATTCATAAGTTAAAAATGTATAAGTTCGTTTAAAGTGTAAATATTGTTGTGGAAAGGTTTCATCTAAACAAACAAACAAACAAAAAAACATTGGGAGTGAGACCTCTCCTTGATTCAGCGAACGTGGATTTGTGCTTAGGGCAAGAGCATCTTTTGCAATTAGCGATCTTTGATGCTATCCCCTTTTCCCTTTCATTCAAGCGAATCAAGCTGGTTTTCTCACTCTGTGGCTGTAACACTCGACGAAGTTGCTCCCACAGCTAAGCCTAGGCTAACATTCGTCTTTGTAAGCTTTTAGTTAGTTTGTATATTGAATTTGAAAGGAAAATGTTTGTTTTGTTTTTGGCGAACTTTTCATGGTGCTAATCTGTTGATGCTACTCACACATTGAAAGATACAATTGTACGTTTTAAATGTATTAATTTAGTATATTCCACGTACCATGATCTGAGAGCTCAATAAATTAAATTATGTTTGGATTATTTGTTTTTGGGTTCACTGGCTGTGAAGCCGATAGCGTCACTTTCACACACAGCAACAAACGGGAGGGGCTGGGCGCTGTCGCGCCAAGCCACTTCTGGCTGCATTTTTGACACATGAAAAATAGCGAATACCGTACTACGGTCTGACGGAAAATTTTAGTGGTTTTGAAACCGCGACGTTTTCACACCACGGTAACCCGTGAAACCGGTAACCGGCACATGCCTAGATGCCACGCCTGTGTGTGGCGATGTTTTGTTCTCATTCAAACGAAAAGTTGTATGAGTGGCCAAAGGATAGCAGGGCACGTAAATGGACATCTTTCGTTCGCACGAGGTGAATGAATTTCACGCCATCATCGAGTAATGTTCTCTGCTGCAAACACTTCGAAGATGCCTGCTTCCTTAACCGGTCTGCTTATGATCAAGGATTTGCCAAAAAGTAAGTGTGATTTTTGGATAGATGACTGATGACTTTGTCAAAGCAGAGCTGCCAACTGTTGTGGAATGAACAGTATAAGTTAGCGACGTTAGCCGAAAGTTAACTCGTGGCAATCCCCGATCATATTTGTTGTTGCGTTCGCTAGGTTAAGCGTGTTTAAATTGTGCGTCATCTACGATCTTGTCCGAAAGGGTTAATCCACTGTCAATCGGGAAAGGGGTGTGGATGTGCACATAAGCGGGTCGGCGTCGCGGTAATTCACGGTCACGTTGCAGTAAGAGACACACACTGCCGGTGAGTTTGTGCACATTTATTTGTATTTGTATTATGTATTTCCACCTTCATGCTTCAAGCATTGCATTGTATTTGTACGGTTCGGCGTTTCTTTCACGGTGATCGCTTGATAGCCCTCTAGTTTGTGTTTTACGTACAAGAGCCGCTGACAGGTGACAAGTTGCTTTTAATGTCTGGCAGCGAATCAGCGAGCGCGCAGGTCACGCAGTGAATCATGGGAAATGTAGTCTCAGGACAACACTGAAGTGGTGCTTTGTAATCTGTTCGCTTGTGTGAAAAAACTACATTTCCTCACGCCATTAGACGCCTCTTCCTCCCGAGTGCCCCGAGCCGTGTTCTTACTTTTCCATAAGAACTGCTCCAAGTGTTAATAAAGAGACAAGGTTGTCAGCTTGTCGTGTGTTCGATACATTTGTAAACAAAAAGCTCATAACAAGACACTATGCACGATCCGTTTAAGAGACGCTGGAGTAGGAGGCGAGAAGGAGATCAGCGAGAAGCAAAACTTCGCGGTCAAATGTGGCGGCAGTCTGCTATTATTGTGTTTTCTTATTGTTGCCACAATAAAGTGGCGAAAGCCATCGACGACTGTGATATAGACCCTACCCACGTGACGTCACAACTCCTTCCTCCTGACTGGTGCCGCCCAATTGTCCGTCAACATATCATGTTTACCTGTTACGGCTACGTACATTCCTCCTATTTACGACGTGTTTTTCTGCTCGTTAACATTAATAATCAAAATGGTGAAGGCGTGTGTGGCGGTCGGTTGCAATAACAGAGAAGATAGACGGAGAAGACAGAGAGACTTGAAGTTCTACCGGATTGCGAGAGACCCGGAGAGAAGAGAGCGAGATGGGCTGCTGCAATTCGACGAGAAAACTGGGCTCCAAACGATTACCACAGATTATGTAGTAGTCATTTTATATCTGGTAAGATGCATTTAATATATATTTAGAGGGTTTGGGGCTGACAACAACAATTAAGATCATTGCTAGGCTAATCGCCGACAACATACACGTATGTGTGTAGTGAGAGTGCTATCGCTAAACCATATAAACATTAAAAGCCCTAACTCCATTGACAAACAACATGAAATACATTAGACTTGACAGTGGATGTTAGCAATAACAAAAGATTTTGAATTGAAAATTTCGTAACTCACCTTTCCAAGCACAAGATAGATTCCTGCCGAATTTTCGTGGACGAGGACCTGTTTCACCCAACCAGCAACGAAGTATTTATAAGCCTCCAAGCTCTTAAAGTTTTTCAAACTTTCGTGAGAATAGGCTGATTTTGTGTGGACAAGATAGTTGTACATATCAGGGTAGCTAGCAGATGTCAGGCAAATACGGCGGAGACAGCGGGTCGAAAAACGTCGATTTAGGCATCAAATATGGATCTGGCGAATGGATAAACTGAAGCTTTTCCACATAACGCCTTTTATGCAACGCATCAAGTGAGTTTACGGCATCCAAAAGCACGGGGTCTTCCATGAAATGCATTATAAATTGCTCGATCAATTGAGACCATTGATAATACAGACACAAAATGACGGACAAGGGGGCGGAACCATACAGCGAGCACGTGATTTTGTGACGTCGGTGGGTAGGGTCTATAGTGGATATTATTGTGTTAGTTGTAATACGGGAGTTCACCAGTAGAGGGTACGCATATCATTTAGATGTGTTATTGTTTGTGCCTTACTCCTTGACTAAAAGAGAGAAAAGTTTTGTTGTTCAGAGTCGCTTGGCAAGACGTTGAGTAAAGTTGTAAAAGCCAATAAAGGTGTCGTGTGGGTCACTCGGTCAAGCTATAACAACGACTCATCTCCTTCTTTCTCCCCAACGTTTTTATATTATTATTTTATATGCACGAGAGCTGCCGGATCTGCCAAAATGAACACGAAGTCTGATTATTATTTTTTTTAACAATGTCATCAGATAGACAAAAAGATAAAATTATGTGCAAATGCCTGCATCTTCAAATAATGAAAATAATAACAGCCTATATCTTACCAATCTTGTAATCTCGATTGGTCTTGTATCCATTCCATGTCAGGTAGTCTAGGCACATTGTTTGCATCCTGATTAGCGTCTGGCTAATACATGTTAGGTCCAACATAAATTTCCAAGCTCCTCTTCTTCCTCCAACTCTCCAAAAACTTGGATCTCTTCCCTTGCGCTCGATCTATCGCTTATATTGCTGTTTGAATCATTGTTTGAAGGGCTTTGGATGGCGGCCGTATGTATGGAGCTGCCATCGATGTTCCCGGTGTGACGTATCACTTCCGGGTTCGTCCCCTTTCAGGCTCGAACTTAGGAACAGCGATTATTTTGTCAAATATACAACATATAAATTATTTTTTCATGCTTTATTTGTTGGACAATGTTTAATTACTTTACTTGTGACCCTATTTGGCATGTGTAGAAATTACTTCACATTACTGCTTTAAGGGATGTAAATTCCACCTATTAAAAGGCCATGCGGATGTATATTATGTATGTATGCATACAGTGTGTCACAAAATTGAGTACACCCCTCGCATATCTGCAGATAATTAAGTATATCTTTTCATGGGACAACACTGACAAAATGACACTTTGACACAATGAAAAGTAGTCTGTGTGCAGCTTATATAATGGATTTAATTTATTTCCCCCTCAAAATAACTCAAATATAGCCATTAATATCTAAACCCCTGGCAACAAAAGTGAGTACACCCCTTAGAAACCACGTACAACCCTAAATGTCCAAATTGAGTACTGCTTGTCATTTTCCCTCCAAAATGTCATGTCGTCACAGGAGTGCCGGTTGTCACCCCAGGAGGATGCCTCTTCTGAAGACTGTACACAAGAAAGCCCGCAAACAGTTTGCTGAAGACATGTCAACAGAGGCATGGATTACTGGAACCGTGTCCTATGGTCTGAGGAGACGGGCGGGCTTTCTTGTGTACCGTCTTCCGAAGAAGCTTGTACTCACTTTTGTTGCCGGGGTTTAGATATTAATGGCTATATTTTGAGTTATTTTGAGGGGAAACCCGCATCTCAATTGGGTTCATGTCTGGACTTTGACTTGGCCACTCCAGAACATGTAATTTGTTCTTCCAGGGTCCCCGCGGATTATTAAAAGTATTAAAAAAGCATTGAATTTAGTTTTCCATGATTAAAGGTATTAAAAGTATTAAATTAGCTGTTGTAAGTCTGGATTTTTTTCACCGTGGTCTTAATTTTCAAGAACATCTCAGTGCAACCTAAATTATATCCGTGACGAAGTTTTTTTTTCTTTCTTTCTTTTTAATCCATAACGAAGATGACGCATAGAATTTTTACGATGCACTGCACTACAAATCGAAATGCAACTCGTGCGTGCCAAACCACCACAACCGGCAAAACGGAGAATCCACCCACCTCTGCATCGGGAATGCGTCCGGTTGTCGGTGGAACGAAAACCCTGCAGGCAGAAGTATTGTGGATTCTGGACACCAAAACAGACCACCATTCATATACTTCATATGAGTCCATTGGTGATCTGTTTCGGATATTACGTCATTTTTGGTCGGCATCAGCTGTCACAATGTTGGTCATATTGCGTTTTGTTCCAGAGGGAGCGTTCCCGATGTCGTAACTGTCGTTTGTAACGAATTTTCAGTTGGCAGAAAAAAACGCAGATTTTCTTAATGTTTAAATAATCTACATATTTTTAATATCATTATAAATGCATTTACAGAATGAAATAACGCTGGAAAAGTTTGTTAAACATAATGTTGGTCAAATCGTGTTTTTTTTTTCCAGAGGGAGCATTCCCGACTTCGTAACTGCAGCCAATTTAAGCTCATTAAGACTTTAAGATAGAGGTAAAATCGGGCCTAAAAAAGCCCGACCCGAACTGGTCTGCGGGTATTAAAGCCCGACCCGCGTTTTGTGTGATAACGTTTGTGACGATGTCTGCATAAAACCCTGTCTTTTGTAACGAATTCTCAGTTAGCAGGAAAAAAACGCACATTTTCTTAATGTTTAAATAGACTACATATTTTTATGATCATTATAAATTTATTTACACAACGAACTAACGCTGGAAAAGTTTGTTAAAAATAAATAAACAGATGCGGTTTTGCAGACTCGCAGACGGAGAGATGAAAAAGGGCGTATTGGCACGCTCTGGCTCTGCAATGACCATACAGCGCCTTCTTTTTTTTATCCAAATTATTTATTTTATAAAAAGTATTCCTTAGTTTATCATTCATACATCGTTGGTATATAGTTATTTCAAAAAGTTAGCGAGAAAGAACCCTGGCCCGGCCAGACGTAATATTTGACATTTTAATTTTGGTCATGTTTTCAGTTTAATTTAGCTGTTTCCAGCTTGCTATGTTTATAATTGCGATGTTTGTTTACCGCTTTTCCTCTTACTGCGAAGAGGGAGGAAGTTACATCGGCCGCCGCTATGATATTTAAGTCATCAGCCATCTGCTGTGACCCGAGGATTTAACGCCTGCTTTCACGCACACTGCTTCCCATGTCAGTTGACACGGGAAATTGTTTTCACACACAACTGCTGCACGGTTAAGTCCCGCCATATTCCCGTTGTTTTGGAGTATGTGATAGGGGTTCAAGTTACATCCAGATACTTTAGGTTGCAGTTTATGGGTCATGCGAAGGCAGTGGACCTGCTTAAACATTTCGGTTTGCCTTTCGAATGAATGTGAATTTCGCCGTTTTAACTCAAGAGTTAGCCATGTTTACTGGGGTCTTGGCAGGTGCACTAGCGGCTAGCCTGTTACAGAAGATGGCTGAGTCCTGTCCTCCTCCTCTTTTTGTCCATAATTATTGTGTGCGTGTGTGGGTTTTAAAAAATTCTGACAGACTTTATAATGTTACTTTAAATGTGTTTAAATTGTATCTTCAATATATGTGCATTCTTTGGTCAAACACACTTAGTAATTGAGGTTAAATTTTATGTTCAGTGCTTTATTTATTTAATATGATTCAATATGATCTAAATAATGGGTGCAAGAAAAGTATTAATTTTCAGTTGAAATGGCATTAAAAAAGGTCTTAAAAGTCTTGAATTTAGATTTATAAATTCTGGGGGGACCCTGTCTTCTGAAACCATTCTGAAGTTGATTTACTTCTGTGTTTTGGATCATTGTCTTGTTGCAGCATCCATCCTCTTTTTAGCTTCAACTGTCAGATAGACGGCCTTAGGTTTTCCTGCAAAACATCCTGATAAACTTGAAATAATTCTTCCATTATTGATTGCAAGCTGTCCAGGCCCTGGGGAAGTAAAACAGCCCCAAATCATGATGCTCCCTCCACCATGCTTCACGTTGGGGATGAGGTGTTGATGTTGATGAGCTGTTCCATTTTTCCTTCACACACGACGTTGTGTGTTACTCCCAAACAATTCAATTTTGGTTTCATCAGTCCACAAAATATTTTGCCAAAACTTCTGTGGAGTGTCCAAGTGCCTTTTTGCAAACATTATACAAGCAACAATGTTTTTTTTTAAACAGCAGTGGCTTCCTCCATAGAGTCTTCCCATGAACACCATTCTTGGCCATAGTTTTACATATAGTTGATTTATGCACAGAGATATTGGACTGTGCCAGTAATTTCTGTAAGTCTTTAGCAGATACTCTCGGGTTCTTTTTTTTTTTCTTTTAAACCTCTCTGAGTATTCTGCGCTGAACACTTGCCGTCATCTTTTGTGGACGGCCACAGAGAAGCAAGTCTTCTCTCCATTTGTAGACAACTTCTCTGACTGGTGATTGATGAACATCCAGACTTTTAGAGATGGTTTTGTATCCTTTCCCAGCTTTACACACATCAACAATCCTTGATCGCAGGTCTTCAGACAGCTCTTTTGACCGAGCCATGATGCACATCAGACAATGCTTCTCATCAAGGCAATTCTTACCCGGTGTGTGTTCTTTAGTGGGCAGGGCAGCTTTATACCACTCATCAGTGATTGGGTACACACCTGACTTTAAATGTTTGGTAAGAATTGGTTTCAATTGTCTCCTTAGGCAGAGGGTTCACTTACTTATTTTTCTCGCTTCTGTCATTGTTTGCATGCTATCTTCATTAAAATATGAAAACCTAAAAATGTTTGGGTGGTTTTAGTTAACGCAGACACTGTATTTTCATCTGTGATTTTGACAAAGATCAGATCACATTTGATGGTGATTTTATGCAGAAATGTGAGAAATTCCAAACGGTTCAGATACTTTACTACTACCACTGTACATGAATATTTGTCATCATCCACTCCCATCCGAGTGGACCGAGGAATGTCGATTCTGTTCACCCTCTTACACATTACAGAAAAATCCTAATGCTGTAGAATACGGTCCTTGGATGGAGAAACTTAGAAAGCAATGTTACTGGATCAGCAGCAGAAATTCAAGGATGTAAAAATTTTACTTTAATAATAAGGCAAGGAGAATAAAAATGTGACTCAGAAGTAAGAGAACCCCAGTGAGCTCATAGCTACTGGAGTTTGTGAATCATTTTGTCCAAATCTTATATCCTATTATTTTATGTCTATCTAGCTTTACTTGAGTACATTTCTGCTTCAACACAGAAAAGATGATGAATCTTTGTTAACGTGTAATAATGTCGCACTTCCCTTGCACTCTGGCACAGTAGTCTATCTATAAAGGTGTCCTGAAAGGATACCCAACCAATTTGTTGTTTTTTTTTTTTTCTGTTTGTTTGTTTTTTTTGTGATTACAGTTTTTTATTGTTTAATTTTAATTGGCTAGAATTCCGTAGTAGATTTAGTGGTGGATTAAAATCCAATGTGTAGTGCAGTTTAAATTGACAGATTGGATGTATCCAACATTGTCTAAATATGTTACATCATCATATGAATATTGATTGCCACTAGGTGAGTAATGTCAATTTTATGAGAAATAGACCAATTATCTGCCCGGACGTTTATCGACGCCGATATTTGGATATCTTTTTCGTAATCCGACTGGCCGATATGAAAAAATCCATTTAAAACTGGATTATTTCAGCTCAGATGCAGCAGTGCCTCTCTCCTGCCTGCTGTCTCCTGCACGAGTACTCTACACCCCGTCCTCTAATTGGTTAAATCGTAATTGTAAATTGAGTTACATTTGTATTGCGCATCAGGCACTTCCAAACAGAGGTGGGGAGAGTAGCCAATAATTTTACTTAAGTAAGAGTAGCGTTACTTCAAAATAATCTTACTCAAGTAAAAGTAGTCATCCAAAAAATGGCACTCAAGTACAAGTAAAAAAGTATGCTGTGAAAAGAATACTCAAGTAATCAGTAACATTGTGAGTAAGTGCTTATTTTTGTTTGATTTATTTATTTATTTATTTTAAACAATGGTATTTTTTTTCTCTCAGCACAAACTTACCTAAACTGTTGTTATGATGATACTGTACAATAACCCATTACATAACCACATTAAACCAAAGAAATACGAAAAAAAAAAAATCATTGAATTCTGGTGTGAGAGAGGAAAAAAAAGACAGAAATAAAGCGTTATTCGTCCAAAGAGCACGCGTGCCCTCTAGTGGAGAAATTGGTTCCTTTATAATTACGATTATGAAATTAAAAGGATCATAACTCCGTTTTTCCGTGGTCAATCAGTGCCAAATAAAAACGGGCAGAGTGGTTTAAATCTGCGCTTTCTGGTCATATTGAGGGCAGCGCTCAATGTCAAATGCTTCATTTTTTACGGCGCCTTAAAGACGCCACGTGATTGAACAGGCTGGCGTGATCATAGAACGGCAAGCTTGCATTTGATTGGTGTAATGGAGTCATGTGATTATTTTTGCGACGTCTTATTGGTGAAATTAGCAGTGCTACTCTTGGCATCGCTTGACAAAAAAATAATAAATCTAATATGTAGAGTAAAGAGGAAAAATTTAATGACTCTTGTGTAGCCCAAAGTAGCGGAGTGAGAGTTGCGTTGTGTCTTCACAAATCTACTCAAGTAAAAGTAAAGAGTATTACTTAGTAAAACTACACTTAAAAGTACATTTTCCTCAAAAAGTTACTCAAGTAAATTTAACGAAATACATGTAATGCGTTACTACCCACCTCTGCTTCTGGAGCTATTATTTTATACTTGTTTCATTCAATAAACATGCTTTAGGCATTTCAATGAAGTTCAGTGTTTGCATTATTCAATTTTTTCATGGCAATTTTTACACCTTTACTGCAAATGAATATCGTCTCCAAAAACCGGTTATCGGCCCCTCTAACTAATAAAAATCGGTATCGGCCCTGAAAACCCATGTCAGTCGATCTCTAATTTTTACTCTCATTTAAATCAGTCGAAAAGAGTCCCAGACAACTAAATTGAAATGCAAATGGAAATAGAAAATTGCATTTTACAACCCCTAGCAAAAACTATGGAATCACCAGTCTCGGACGAGCACTCACTCAGACATTTTATCATGTAGAACAAACTTGGATAAAAAGCTTGAAAAAATAATGAATCAGTTGAAAAGTGCAACTCTCTCAGAAACACTAAAAGAAATGAATAAAAACATTGTGGTGGTCAGTAAATGTTAATTTGTAGAGCAAGTGCAGGGAAATATTTATGGAATCACTCTATTCTGAGGGGGGGGGGGGAAATGGAATCATGAGAAACAAAGAAATAACAATCAAAACACATCTCTAGTATTTAGTAGCACCACCTCTGGGTATTATGACAGCTTGCAGTCTCTGAGGCATGGACTTGATGAGTATTCTTCATCAATTTGGTGCCAACTCTCTTTGATTGCAGTTGTCAGATCATCCTTGCAGGTTGGAGCCTTGGTGTGCCCCCCCCCCCCCCCCCCCCCCCCAATTTCCACCACAAGTTATCAATAGGGTTGGGATCTGGGCTATTTGCAGGCCATGACATTGACTGGATGAGTCTTTCTCCAAGGATGCTTTAACAGTTTTAGCTCTGTGACATGATGCATTGTCATCTTGGAAAATGACAAACACATTTTCAATTTAAGGGATAAGAAAGCTGTCTAAAGTTTCAATGTAAACTTGTGCATTTATTGAAGATTTAACCACAGCCATCTCCCCAGTGCCTTTGCCTGACATGCAGCCCCATATCATCAAGGACTGAGGGAATTTTGATGTCTTCTTCAGGCAGTTATCTTTGTAAATCTCACTGGAACAGCACTAAACAAAAGTTCCAGCATCATCACCTTGTCAAGAGTCAAGAATCTGCATGGGGCTGCATGTCAGGCAAAGGCACTGGTGAGATGGCTGTGGTTAAATCTTCAATAAATGCACACGTTTACATTGAAATTTTAGACAGCTTTCTTATCCCTTCAAATCAAAATATGTTTGTCATTTTCCAAGATGACAATGCATCATGCCACAGAGCTAAGATTGTTTAAAGCATTCCTTGGAGAAAGACTCATTTAGTCAATGTCATGCCTGCAAATATCCCAGATCTCAACCCTATTGATAACCTGTGGTGGAAATTGGGGAGGGAAAAAAAAAAAAAAAAAAAAAAGGTTCACAGCAAGGCTCTGACCTGCAAGAATGATCGGGCAACTGCAATCAAAGAGAGTTGGCACCAAATTGATGAAGAATACTCATCAAGTCCATCCCTCAGAGACTGCAAACTGTCATAAAAGCCAGGGGTGGTGCTACTAAATACTAGAGATGTGTTTTGATTGTTATTTCTTTGTTTGTTTCTCATGATTCCATATTTCTTTCCTCAGAATGGAGTGATTCCATATATATTTCCCTGCACTTGCTCTATAAAATTACATTTACTGACCTCCACTATGTTTTTTTTTATTCACTTCTTCTAGTGTTTCTGAATGCTAAAGAGTTGCACATTGAGCTGATTCATTATTTTTTTTAAGCTTTTCATCTGAGTTTGTTCTACGTGATAAAATGTCTGCGTGAGTGCTTGTCCGAGACTGGTGATTCCATACGTTTTGCGAGGGGTAGCATTAAATCACAATTCGGAACTTTGACATTCTGTCGGTGTTTAGTTGAAAGAATCAGCATTCACTCAAATGTGCATTGACAGATTAAATTAGCTGAACTATTTTTTTTAATTTTGAGTTTTGCTTGCTTCAATGACAAACATAAGTACTCCATTTTCCTTTTTGAAAAAAAAAACAGATAAGTTAAAAAGCACAACAAAAGTAGTAATTTATTCCCCAATGAATTATTCAACTGTTCACACACAAAATTATTATCTGTGGCCTTTTCAGCAATGACAAGAATTATCCCTCCAGCAACCAAATTGAAATTCTCCTCAAACTCTGAACAGTTTTTACATATTCTTACTGGAGAGCTGAAGCCCTTGAATTGAATGTTCATTTCCCTACCATAAATTGTCTCCAAAGTCATGCCAGTTGTCCTGTCAATTTGGCAGTACATCCAACCAGCCTCACAACCACAGATTACAAGTAACCATATTAGCCCACACCTTCAAAATTGATGTCAACATTGTGGATTGAGTGTCCCATGGCGGCTGTGGGGTTAAGGCATTTGAAGGTGTACAGTACATAATGGGCAATAAACAGGCATATTTTATTGATGGGATTTTAATTAACAGAGATATCATGAAGAATTTTTTACGCCTGTTGTTGTCATTCATCCATGTCCATTACATAATGTTGCGGCATGATAATGTGTGCCTCCATGTTGCAAGGATCTGTAAATAACTCCTTGAAACTGGAAATATCCCAGGTGCTGCACGGCTAGCATAATTACCGGATGTCACCCATTGCACATGTTTCAGTTTCTACCAATATCCTGCACAGCCATTAAAGAGGAATGGAACAACATTCCAGAGACGACAGTGTGGAAGTTTTAAATTTTCGAGTTGAAATTCTTAATGGTGAAAAGCTAATATACCATAAAACACCAAACTGTATTTTAATAACGGCAGTGTCCACCACTCTAACACCTTTTACCAACAGTGTACAATCTGAATAAAAATCGATTATACCGCTTGCTATTGAGGATCTTTGTAAGGCTCTAAGGTAGGCCCATTATGTCGATGGCGATCGACCAGTCGATTGCAAAGTTAGTGTGGGTAGCTTGCGGCATCAAAAAAATAATACTTTTTTTTTTTTTTTTTAAATGTACACACATAGTTAATTAAGTTGTGTTACCAAATTTTTAGGGTTATACAGCACCCCCACCCCGCTGTTAAGGTAGATCGCGGGAGATGTCTCCTTGAAAAGTAGCTCATGGAGCAAAAAAGTATGAGCATCCCTGCTCCAAGGCCTTGTTCAGACTGACAGCCAAAATCCGATTTTTAGCCCATCCAGGTACCAACTGTATGGCTCTTTTGTAGTTTGAACAGTCACAAAGCACAGAAATCGTATTTTTGCAAGTCTAATTGAAACCACATACAAGAGGTAGTTTATATATCTGATTTGGAAAAAATGCTTTTCAGTCTGAATAGCTCAGATGGGTTTTGACTCCGGATGTGCACGACTAGTTGTTTAATCATTTAACCGCTTACTCATAATTAAACGTTTTGTATTTTACTGGTCGGTTAAATGCAGCATCATGCATCTTGAGCCCCTTTTCAGACATACGCTGAACCCCGGTTAAGTCCTGGGATTTAAACAGATAGCCCTTATGTCTGAAAGCAATTTCCTGGGTTGACTGACATGGAGATGACACGGACATTAACCGGGTCGCATCCTATAATAATGTCCTGGACGTCACTGGGACGCGGCATGCATGACATCAGCCGGTTAATTTCTTGGTCACAGCGCGAAGGCTGATAACTTAAATATCATGGCAGGCCGATCGTCATTTCCTCTTTCTTCGCAGTAAGACAAAAAGCGGTAAACAAACACTGCAATTATCAACAGAGCAAACTGAAAAGGTAGCAAAATTAAACAGGAAACATAGCGAAATTAATTTGCTACTGAAACCTAAAGGCGAGGACGAGGCAGCCCATCGGTCCGGGTCCGGGCTGAAAAATCCTGTCCCTCGCCCTCAATGCACAGGGAGTGCTGAGTCGCAAACACATGTAAAAGTGTCCAACCTGGGTAATTCCCGGTACATCTCTCCATGTCTGAAACCCATGACAGAGGTAAATCCTGCGTCACATTACACGGGAATTTCGCAGGATATCAGTCCAAAAGGGGCTTTGGTCTTTGAGCCACTGCCTCTTCGTAAACAGGCTGAACAGCCAGAGAGAGAAATGTCAGTCTGAACAGTCTGATTGAGTTACTTGCTAGAAATAGCGTGATCAGTCAGCCCTAACATTGGATTTGAGGAGAAATGATTTGAATCAGATATCCCTGCAGTCTGAACATAGCCTGTTTTTTTTTCTTTTTTAATTCTGTAAAGGTAAAGACAATGTCAAAATCATGCCACACTGAGCATGTTACATTCACATTTTTTTCTCTAGTTAAAATGCTCCTGTCATGTATGAAAGCAACTTATTTTGCCGACCAATGTTTAATGTTCCATAATGACTGAGAATGCTTGAGTCAAGCTAAGTGTCGGTGTCTGCATATCCTCCTACTCCCTATGTCATTCCATCTGTCTTGCTATTTTGGAGTGAGATGTCGGCCTCCTGCCGCGTGCATGCTAGTGTGTGTGAATCTAATGAGCTGATCCGTGACAGGCTTTGGAAGAGGCCTCGGCCTGTCAATCCCTGCTGGGAGAAGCAACAGGACCCAGGTCACTTTGTCTTTCGTGCTTCTGTTGTGAAGTCTCTTATGCAACCCTGCAACACTTCCTCCTGTGTTTCAGACTTAAGCTCTTTTGTTTTGACTATGGTTTGGCAGTGTTAAATTAAAGCATTGTAGAAAAGCTCGTTTATTTACAATATGTAGTCCGGGATAAACAGCTCAGGGGTTTTGTTGGCTGATATTTCAGTGTGAACCTTAAATGCACTATTACGTTTTAATTGAATAATAATGATAATGTCCAACTATTCAATATTGTGGTGCTTTTTGAACGTGCTGAATACCACATTCACAACAGGCGTTTGAGCAATTGGTAGACCAATACCAATTTTCTTGTTTTCACATGCACCCCTTCTGTGGACTTTATTTTCACTAAGTGTATTATATTTTTTTGTCCCCTCAATTTAATCTGTATTTCCGCATTATATATGTATATATTTTTTAACCTGTCCTGTTTAGCTGCTTGACACGGAGAATGGGAATCTAAATATCCTATTGGTCTGAACAGTTTTAATGTACCACGTGAAAGTAGGACATACTCCTATTGCGATTATTCAATGTGTTTCGTTTATTAAGAGAAAGCAACGAACAGGGAGGGGTTATGGGGGAACAGAAAAAGAGAGAAGTAGAGAGACATAAGAGAAGAACAAACAACAACAAGAAATTCATTGAACGCCTACATTAATTATGAATATGTTGGTACTATTGTTAGCTAGTTTTATTTCCGGTTGACACGATGTGGGGGGGCCTGATGACCTAGGAGAAAAAGGAGGGGGGGAAGAGCCAGAAAGATAAGTGAGTGGGAGGGGGAAAGTGTACACAAATCCGCTATGTGAGGTGTATATCCCAGTATTATGTGAAACACTTGTGAGTGCAGATTTGTTGACCTCCTATTCTATGCTGCCTGATCGCTAATCCTGGCACGGATTGTTTATCCGCTTTGCTTTTTTAATTGGAGGGATCAATTGCGGAGAGGACTTTGAACACGCCTTAGTCATCAAGAAAAAATGAGAGAGCTTGCTGCATGTGAGAGGAAAAGCAAAATAAAAGTTGGAAAGATTGAGAGACAACTTTCTTCTACCACTGAAAATATTCACTAAATGTTTCATGTTGTCAGTGATTAATTTGTCAACTGCTGCGTTGTGCTCAGTGTCGCACACACTTGCATGCACAAACTGTCCAGCGTTCTAAGCATGGCTGACCTTAAAGTCCTTGTCTGCATCCTCTAGGGCAGGGGTGTCCAAACTTTTTGCAAAGGGGGCCAGATTTTGTGTGGTAAAAATGTGGGGGACCGACCTTGGTTGACGTCCTTTACGTAGAACAATATATTTAAGCAAATTTTAGCAAGACATTCTGTGTGTCACATTTGCTTTATTATTTTTTTTAAATAATAATATCAACAATCCCGCAACTAGCCTTTGTGGCGTTCTCTTTCGACTCTCTTGCGAAATACTGCTACTGTGAAATTAAACTAGCTTCAAGTTGCTTCAATTTTTCGCTGCGTATCTTTCCTGTAATCTTGTCGTACATGTCAGCGTGTCTTGTTTGGTAATCTCGCCTCACATTAAACTCTGTAAAAACAGCGACTGTCTCTGCAAATGAGCCAGACACAGTTTTTGCGTATTTTAGTGAAGAAATAGTCCAATTTCCACCTATCCTTGAATCGTCGGCAGTCAACTTTCCTTTTTTTGTTCATTGTCGCCATTTTAGAAAATTGGAAGTAAAGGGTCACACGGGGTAATGTTGCTTAGAGTGCTGCTGCTTTTTAGTGGGTAAATGAGGAGCAGCATTTAGTTTGTAAGCTACTTCATATTCTTGCAGCAGTACTGCTGACCAATTTATTAAGTCTGTGTGTGGGCCAGACGTTATAGATTTTATGAGAGGCTAGGGGCCGGATGAAATTTGACCACGGGCCGCATTTGGCCCCCGGGCCGGACTTTGGATATGTCTGCTCTAGGGAATGAATTCTTTTTCGAAAGCTTGAAGGTCAACTTGATAATTGTGGGCCCTGTTGTACACTTCGATCACCCTCACCACCCACTGCATCTCCAAGTACACCTATTAAGCAAAACACTCAATTTTCCAGTAGTTTCTTCTCTTAATGCCTGCTTCTCCTCACTCAGGCCGTGTTTGATGTGGATAAGGCTAAAGGGCTGACTCTCATAGAAGTGTGGGAGGGGATCACTCCAGACGACATCAAGGGGTGCACTGGTACAGACTTTGAGGTCAGTCCTTAGAAACATTATTAGATAGTAAAATGTTAAATTTGACTAACCTTTATTTCACTGGTGTCTTCTAGGTTTCACCCAATCTGAGGCCTATGCAACAAATCTGAAGTGAATCTCTCTTTCTGTGTTGTCATATTCCGAATACAGGTCAAAGTGTACTTTCAAATGATTCTGGATAAACTGACATCAAGCAGTGAGTAAGGTTAATCATCAAAAAAGAAGTCTGCTGCTGTGAATTATTAAGAGTAGCTTTAAAACTTATTCTGTAAAAGACAGCAGGTGCATCTTCCACAAAAGCCTATCAAAACCTGTTTCCAATAGGCCTCTCAAGAGAAAAAATTATCTGAGAATGGTCAACTGCCAGAGCCAATTTGAATTCTGTTGATAACCAAAAATGGCAGCACAATAGCCTCATGCAATTGCGTACGTTTTGGAATCATGCACCTTTTTGTTTGTAACTTCTTTTGGTCTCTTTGGTCCAATGAGATTCCAACTTTAATTTCTGAAGTCCTATTTACTGTAAACCTATTGTTGAAAAAGGAGCAATTCATTTCTAATCTAAAAGTTATTGTAAAGTCAAATTGCTAAACAGCTTTGTTTTGGATTATTTTTCTGACAGTAACCCAAGAAGAATCAATAAGAACCCTTAAGTTTTTTTTGTTTTTTGTTTTTGTTTTGTTTTTTAACTCCAGAATGTGCTCTTACCCTGCTTTTTTTTACAAGCAATAAAAAGCAGTTTGAGTTGTGGAAAAATGTGTTGTTTATTCATTGAAATGAACTAATTTCAAGGTGTTTCTAATTAATTCTAATTAGAAAGCAAAGCAAAGAGCTGCAGGTCAGATCCTTCTATAAATGGAGCATTGGGATTGCATGAACGTTCTCCACACAATTGCCTTGCTGAGGAGAGAGGCGGTTGCGTTACCTGAGGGTCATTACATAACTGTAAGGATTCTGCCCCACAGGCATTTTTGGGTTGAAGAAGATCATCTGGGTTAGTCCATCAAGCGGAAAATCTGGAGGAAAAGTGACAGTGCCTATGGCAGCCTGCTGTTGATGTTAATCCAGCACGCCCCTTCATAAGTCAACTGGAGCCCCTTAAGCTTGAATATTGTAACCTAGTTAGCTCATTGGCTGGAAAACAGTGACGCAAAAAGCGTTAAATGGCAATGATGGAGTAAAACCTGAAAAGTTACGGTAGTTTTTTGTAATTTTCATTCTGCTTTTGAGGTATTTGCCTTCCATTTCTGAGGTATGGGATTCAAATTGCTGCATAGTCTAGACTTCTACAGTCTAGATCAGGGGTCCCCAACCTTTTTTGCACCACGGACCGGTGTGATTTGGGTCTTTTTTTCACGGACCGGTGTTGTCAAATTATGCACCATTATAAAATTTTGCTCCCAAAGCTTTTGTGGCGGTGAAAAAAGCCCTCTTTTATATTCAGTTGGACTCTTAATGTTATCCAACGGTGCTAAAAATCTATTTACATCATAAACATACATGTGCAACACGGCAAAGTCGTTAAGTGAGAGAGCTGAGTGGAGTTGTGTGTGCAGCTAACATGGCAAACATACGTTAATATTCCTTTCTTTAATGAAAGTTCGTAGTGTGTACTTTAGAATTGCTGCATTCTCAGTTATTTTTAACGTTACACGCATGCCAAATTTGTCAGAACACTGGCAAAGTGCGGCAGAAAAATACAGCAAATATGAAAAAACATTTGTTTTTAGCCCCGTCGTGTTAAGTGCAGGGAAAATACAATTCACCCGCTGAATCCCGAGATGGGAGAGTGACAGAAGCCCGCTTCACAAAGATACGATGTTGGAAATTGTAGCACATGAGGAAGTGGCAGCACTGCGAGACTGACCTTGAGCAACTAAACACTGGAATTTTAGTCACCATAGTTAATTCAGGATGAAATTCACAATATCACAGCTGAGATGTTGCAGCAATCCATGAGAAATCCAAACAGATTTCAAGAATGCATTTGTAGAGGAGGATGACATTTAAAGGACGTAATTTTAAAAAATAAAAATCTATAATTATTTCTTAAATGGCATGTTTTAAAGGTTTCAGTTACTTTGAATAAAATATTTTTCTTCCATTGCGCCATCGTTTTATTGGATTGTTTCAAAAAAAAAAAAAAAAAACTGTATTCATATATGTATTGTGGGAGGACTTGGTCTTATGGTTATAGTTCTTTTCAGTTCCCCTATATTACAAGTGATACATGTTCATTCGTATGCTTGATTCATCCACTAACACTTCCAGTTCTATCGTGTCTAACTTCATTTTGTTCTTGGCTTCCAAAGGTTCCACGGTGAAATTGTTCAGAGCAAACCATCTTTTAAAGAGAACAGTCTACACTATTTTTTCACTTTTACCAAAAGCCTTCACAGTCTGTTCATTTGAACACCTTAATTAGTGCCTGATATTTGGGGTGCAATGTATTTTCTAGAAATATCACTTCCGTTGATAACCAGTCCAGGCAGGGTGCAGTGAGGATCGGTCCTTTTAGCTCCGGAAGGTTTCCTTTTACCTGATACCTTAATGAAGACAAGCTTTAATATAAATGTAAAGATGGATGGATGTTACAATTCAAATAATAATTGGTTGAGTTGAGTCTTAAAGGTGATTGGGCCACCATGAGCTGCCTGAACGCATTTTGGAATCGAATTGTAGCAGACTCGCCTAGTGAAGTGCTCAACATATGATTGTTTTATGTCACAACTCTGTCCATGAACCATTTAAGTTTTATTTGGCCATCATTTTTTATACTCGTCAAAGCTGTCAGCCTGTCACTGACCTTTTTCGGGATATGTAACCTTTTAATTGTACATCTTCACGAGTCACTTGACTGTGACTGCAGAGCAACACTCCATGTTCCTCAAGGGGGAAATTTACATGTACTGTAGCACACAGTACATAATCAAAAGAACACATACGATAAGAACCTATAGACACTGATCTGATCAAACATATAGGCAGGCTGTGCTTAAGAAAGTGAATGGGAATATTTTCACAAATTAAAAAGTTGACTATACGATTTTTTAATTTTTTTTTTATCATGAGTGTGGTATCATTTCAAAGATGCAGTATTTGGGTGGGAACAGATACATATGTAAAAATACCCTCAGTGCAAAAAAAAAAAAATTACTTCTTGCAAAACATTTAACAACAAATGAACAAGTAACGATTCTTTCCACAGTAACGATTTTAAATACCAAAATATATTTAAATACACCGTGTACTCTAACTTTTTGGTAGGCTTTTTTTTTTTTTTTTTTTTTTTTTTTTAAATCATTACAAACTGAAAATGTCTATAAAATTTCAACTATGACATAGTACTGTATATATTTGTAGGCACCATTTCCAACACTCAAGTACAATGTTTGACATATCTCAAATACCGTACAAAAAGATTAAAACAACTTTTAAAATATATGCGATAAAGTTCGTACTGTGTAACGCAAAACTGACCCAACAACAGTCATGGTAGTCTCTGGTCATACCACTGAAAAGTGCCAAAGGTCCCACTGTCAGTCTAAAACCACAAAAGCATTTACAGGCGCTGGTCAAAAATATTTGAAAATCATGGTAAAGTTTAGTTCAACAATTTCCTTCGGAAAGTGTGAGCCCCACAATTGACTAGCAACCAAATGAGGCTATATGCCCCATACTGCCCATGGTTACCTGGAATGGTCTCCACCACCCCCGCGACCCTTGTAAGGATAAGCAGAATGGAGGATGAATGAATAAATTGTGTATTGTACTTATTCATTACTCACAGACTGACATACTGTATTTCAAGTGTTTATTTCTTTAATTTTGAGTATATAAACGATTACCTATGAAACCCACAAATTGTTCTTCCTGTCTTCGACGAGGGCGAACGTCTTTTTCCTCCCAGCTGCTGCTTGCTGTTATCTTTGTCTTAGGCAGTCTGTCTGCTTTTTTTTCCCTCTGTGGATCCACCGCGCTAGTCTCTCATACAAAAATGGATCTGATTAGTTGGTTTATCAGCGCAGTTGACAAGATTTTTTTCGCCAAGACACTGTGCTCCAGGAGAGCCATCCTGACCGGACGGCACCTTCGCCACTGGTTACGTGAGAGATTCATCGGGCCATTGGAAACCACTTACTGTCCTGTTCGTGGAATATATCGAGGATATTTGGCTGTTTGGCGTGACGGTTGTGGGGTTCCTTCTGCATGGCTTAGGAGGTGCCCTGCTCTACCGGAAAGTTTACAGGATGGCAGCTTTCAAGGAAATCAACAAATTGACCACAGATCAAACAGTGCGATTCAAGGCATTGGAAGATCGCGTCGAGGCTCAGACCAAGAACTGGCTCTGTGGACTCACGGTTCGGTCCAGATCTTCCTATCTTTTGTCCCTGATCTCTGCCCAAGGCCGGTCGCAGGGCTCTGCGATTCTTATTTTTTCTACAGTCACGTACAAACAGTGTTGTTAATAACGGCGTTACAATATAACGGCGTTACTAACGGCGTTATTTTTTTCAGCAATGAGTAATCTAATTAATTACTTTTCTGATCTTGGCAACGCCGTTACCGTTACTGAGGCGGGAAAGGCGTGCGTTACTATGCGTTACTAAGTTGGTTGAATAAAAAAAAAGTCTGAGAGAAACGGACTCACGGGGACGAGAGCAGAGCAGGAGTGGAGAAGACGCCGTTGCAACCGCGATGCTAGGTGGCTCCAATAATACCTGACTGCAGCCATAGCCGACAAACTACGCCCACATGACACGGTAGATATCATATTATAGAACTATATGCAAATGATAGACACTGCTGCACTGCCAACATGTTTTAAGGACTACATGTGTTTGTAAACAGCCGCCATGTTAAAGCAGTAGACCTCTCAGGAAGGCCCTGATGTAGAGGTCCTTCCTAGCGAACCTAAGTAATTTTTTTAAATTTAAAATGCTCCTAAATCGGCAAAATCTTAACTTAAATCTATCTTTAAATGATGAAACAGTTTTAAAACTTACACATGTTTAAAGTAGACAGAAGGGAACTAATGCAATAACGGGAGCAATTTTAACAACTTTAACGGTTGATTCACAACTTTTAAATGACTTCCACACATAGCAAAGGTTACTAGCTAGTTATCGCAATACCCTTGTGTCTAGTTAAGTGGAGGGTAAAGAATTGGGCTAGGGCCAATTGTCCCCCAAATCCTTTAAACTTCACATTGTGTGACCTGTTTTTTTGTTTTGTTTTGTTTTTTGTTTGTTTTTTTTTTTGAGAAAAAAAAAATCACTAGTTACTTTGCCAAGTAACTAATTACTCTTACATTCAGGTAACTGAGTTACTAACGCAATTACTTTTTGGGAGAAGTAATTTGTAACTGTAATTAATTACTATTTTAAAGTAAAATTAACAACACTGCATATACTGTATATAGATATAACTAGATGCAAAATGACAGACACGGCACTAGATGCGTTAGTAAACAGCCGCCATCTTAAAGCAGTAGACCTTTTATCACGGCTCTGTTGTAGAGAACCTTCCTAACGAACCTAAGTAACTTTTTATCTAAAATACTTCTAAATCGGCAAAATCTTGACTTCAATCTATCTATACTGGACTGTCTCAGAAAATTAGAATACACAATATTCTAATTTTCTGAGACAGTCCTGTACATTAATCCACCATTTAAAGCAGGGGTGTCCAAACTTTTTGCAAAGGGGACCAGATTTGGCGTGGTAAAAATGTGGGGGGCCGACCTTGGCTGACGTCCTTTACATAGAACAATATACAGGACTGTCTCAGAAAATTAGAATACACAATATTCTAATTTTCTGAGACAGTCCAGTAAATGATGAAATAGTTTTAAAACTTTCATTTGTCGAAAGTAGAAAGAAGGGAACTAATGCAATAATGGGAGCAATTTTAACAAATTTTAACAGTTGATCCAGGGTGAAGGGTAAATTAGGGTAAAAAATTGGGCTCGGGCCAATTGTACCAAAAACCTTCACAAAAAAAAAACTTCACATAGTGTGGCCAATGTTTTTTTATTTTTTTATTTTATTTTATTTTTTTGGGAGGAAAAAAAAAGTAATTATCACCAATTACTTTGCCAAGTAACTAATTACTCTTACATTCAGGTAATTGAGTTACTAACGCAATTACTTTTTGGGAGAAGTAATTTGTAACTATAATCAATTACTTTTTTTCAGTAAGATTAACAACACTGCGTACAAATACCGATACACTTGCGCACTCACACACAACCTCCCCACCTCCAATCCGCCCCCGCCTTTTCTTGCTATCACCCCCCCCCCCCCCTCCAGCCATGACTGGTAGTTTTCCTTTTTTCTCGTACAAAAAATCCCTGCACGTGATCTGTGTGTCGTGTCATACCACTGCTATGTTGTATGATATATGTGTGTCTACTTGTAACTTGCTCTGTAATTTCTGAAGAAGAGAGAGAAGTGGCGGCACAGAACAAAGTCTGCAGCGGCCCGATGCTCACTCATCGAACGGAATTTCATTGCATCTGTTGTCATCTTGTGAGAGTTGGTGTCAATGGCTGAATCTGAAATTGAGTATTTCAGAAAATTTAAAAATTGTGGAAATGTTCACTATCAAAGACACTTTGTGCCACACTTTTATCAGCTAATAAACTCAGAACAATTGCCAAGGCCTTGACATGGTCTCTCAGTCTAGTTCTGTAGGCTACACAATAATGGGAATGACTGCTGACCTGACAGTTGTTCAGAAGACAACCACTGACACCTTGCACAAGAAGGGCAAGACACAAAAGGTCATTGCTCAAGAGGCTGGCTGTTCACAGAGCTCAGTGTCCAAGCTTATAATAGTGAATAGACAAGCGAAGGGAAAGTAAAGATGTGCTAGAAATAGGCTTACAAGCAATAGGGATAACCACACCCTCCAGAGGATTGCGAGACTAGTGAAAAATGTGTGTGTTGGGTGGACGGTTCACAGGGTGGACTGCAGCTGGACTCAGGGCTCTAAGAACCACCAAGCACACTCTTACAAAAGACATTGTCAGGAGTGTCGCCCCTGAACTGCTACAGAGTGGCGTGGTCCAAAGTTATGTTTTCTGATAAAAGTCAGTTTTTCATGTTGTTTGGAAATCGAGGTCCCAGAGTCTGGAGGAGAGGCACTTTGCTTTAGGTTATGTGTAAAGTTTCCACAATCACTGAACTAAGATATTGTAAAAATCTCCACAGTGCTCGATATAGTGGGCTAACGGATTGTTGGTTCCAAGGACGTAGATTTGCATAGGGATGGTAGGGACATAACACTACCAACTTTTCAGGATGCTCAAATTGTCCCCACCAACTTTTAAGCCACTTTACTGTCATTATATAATAAGTTCAGTCACATGGGTAATTTTGATCGTCTTCCCGTATGTTTTAAGGATGGAATAGACCCTATCATTATTAAGTGGATTATTTTCATTATGTTCAGACTTACATGTATCCCTTTTCACTTTCCATTTTTTCCCCTCAAACGCACATTTGATTGGCTGATGACCTGACCCCCCAACCCCTCCTCCTGCCACACACGAGCATCTCCACACACGAGCACTCACACGACCCCGCTGACAAAAATACAACATGCCGCCTCTTCCACCCTCTTCGAAGAGGAGGAATATTAGAAGTTCTTTTCGGCCAGCACAAGCAACTGTAACTAATGTAAAAAGATGTAGATCTTGCGGAGGTGGGGGAAACACCACTAATTTTGCTACTAAAAGTCTGACCTGCATCAGAGTTAGCAAAGCATTAATCTGTGTGAACATGCTAACTTGCAAAACTACTGTGTTGTTCCAGCCTCCACAAGAAACAATGAAGTCAAGCTAGCCGTCCCTAATTTGGATCATTGTTTGCATTATGTGCATTATCGTAATGCAACGTGGTAGCTTCAGAGTGCAAGACCCAAGAATGGGTCCACTTCAGAGGGACACTGGCATGAACATGAACTGACATTAAAAAAAAAAAATCTGTGAAATGAAATTACACATCACAATTTCATGAGAGTACTTTGGTTCGAGTCTTGGGGTAGTCTAGGATGCCTCAGATGTAGATCGGTGCTAGGATATCTCAGATTTTTTTTTTTCCATGATTTTTTCCCCCCAAATCACTTCTATATTACAATACTTTAGTTTGAGTCTAGGGGTGCACCAGTGTCCCCCAGAAGTGGACCCATTCTCGGATAGCTCCCCATTTTTTTAAATAAAGGGACTTACATTGCAAAATGTTTCTTTAGTACTTTTTGAAAACAAAGGTTTGAATCGAACATTGCATCACGTGACCCAATTCACCGAAAAAAAGTTAGTATAAATCAATGCAGATTTATTTTATTTTGATCATTTCGCTTATCAATTAATTAGGTTCATATTCGTGAAAAATATGGCCCTGACCCCTGTTCAATAATCTGTTTGGTCCTATTAATGTCCCGTCCCCAGCAAAAATTGTACATGCAGTTTATGCTGTTTTATCGTCCCTACCAATGTTGAGACCCAATTTATGCCCTTGATTGGTTCCAAAATAGACGTTTTGTCGTATCACATTATGCCTATCCGTTCATTTACCTTAAATTGTTATTCTGTACTGTGACTACTGTCACCAATAATCGGACGGCGAATCCATCAAATAATACTTAAAATATCTGCCATTCCCAATCATAAACTGATGAACATAAAACAAGTGGGGGGTAGGGGGGTATTAATCTCTGGATGTACAATAACTTGAAGCTTCTTAGCCATGGTCCTCTATGCTTTTATTCATAATATGTGTGCATTTATTGCGAATGATAATTAGAGTGAACGATTGCTGCCAACCTCTCACAGTCACAATAGATTGGACGTCTAACGCCCTCAATGGTACTGAAACGAGCATTCACAGCTAATCCTCCCAGTTTAAATGAATTTCACGTTAATATCTGCTCACTTGTGACCCATCATCATAATTGACCCATCATCATAATTGTGCTACGCACAGACGTGTAGGATACACCGCCCAGGTGTGGGTGGTGTGTATGTGTACTGTCACTTAACTTGCCTGTGGAACGTGCGTGTGTGTGTGTGTGTGTGTGGTGGTGGTGGGGGGGGGGGTCGTTTTGTGTGCAAGCGAGCGCGCGTCCAGAAAGGGCGGAGGAGGAGGTGGACGTGGAGGAGGACGAACGCACAGTAGGCATCCTCCTTTCATCCATCCACCCATCCAGGCAAGCAGAGGGTTGGCAGTGAGACAAGCCGTTACCGGAGAGAGAAGCGTGTGCTGAGCACGGCGGCGGCGCGGCAGCAGCGGCGGTATGGCTTCGTCTCACGGGAGAAGTAGTGACCTGCGCTTCGCCGACTGGATGTCAAGTCTCCCGCAAAGCATGCACAGCATCCCGCTTACCAACTTGGCTATCCCGGGTGAGTAAATCCATGTGCTCATTGATGTGTCTGATTGGAAATTTTGAAATGCTCCTCACATTGTACCGGTAGTCCTTTAGGATGAATTTGAACGTCAATCTGATCGTGCCGTAGTGAATCACTAGCCGATCAGTGAAGTCATAATTACCGTATAGCATTCTTGTGCCACGTGAATACCTATTTTACTGTACCTCAAACACCGTTCCTGACCTCTGAATGTCGTAAAACGGAACCATCGGGAACCGAGAATGCGCTTTTAAGCCTATTTTTGAATGTGAAAGAAGACCTGTTGCGCAACTTGACAAATACAGTGGTACCTCTGCATACGCAGTTCATTCCTTCCAGGACCTTGTTTGTAAGTCGAAATGGTCGGATGTCGAGCAGGATTTTCCCATTAGAATACACTATAACTCCATTAATTCGTTCCACAGCCTGAAAACCTACACTAAATCCTTAATAGATATTGCTGTTACTCTTGCAAATAGCAATTACACAGAGCAGAACAAATATATTATGAATAAAATTAGGAATTATAATTAGTGCTGTCAAATTTATCACGTTAACGGGCGGTAATTAATTTTCTAAATTAATCACGTTAAAATATTTCACGTCTGTAACAGAATGACCCGATCATGCATTGCCTCAATCAGATTACAATGACGCCATTTTTTGCACATTGAGAGCTAAGAGGCAGAGAAAGGCGAGTGGACACAGGCGTTCATTGGACCGCGCCGTTTATTGGCATAAGCTTTGGCAACTCCTTCACAACAAACATAAGTATCATTTAGTGAAAATACAGGAAAAATAATATTCCTATCTCTCAAAAAAAATAATGGTCACAAAAAGAGACGCGCTTCAATCTGTATTAATGAGGCTCAGACTTTGGACAAACTATCCAAACATTTCGTTTACCTGTCGTTTAGCTCGACAAATACACTGGATGGCAATATTTAGTCACAATATACAAACTATCAGAGGTCTCGTTCGTTGCGAAGCCAGCTCTCAAATGACCGTGAAATGAAATGGATGGACAAGTTAACAGGGAACTACGGCGTCAGTCGAGGGACAAAACACTCATTGGCTTGTTTTCTAATTAATTTAAAACTCTCTATTGACACCTTGTGGTGTATTTCAATCACTACCTTACGTAGTTAAAGACACTGTGGAAGAACGGCAGGGAGCCCATGTGACGTCACTGCTCAGTGACGTCAACAATGGCGAGCTACTAGTTTATTTTTTGATTGAAAATGTTACGAATTTCATTAAAACAAAAACATTAAGAGGGGTTTTATATAAAATTTCTATAACTTCTACTAACATTTATCTTTTAAGAACTACAAGTCTTTCTATCCATGGATCCCTTTAAGAGAAAGAATGTTAATAATGTTATTGCCATCTTGTGGCTTTATTGTTATAATAAATAAAAACAGTACTTACGTACAGTATGTTGAATGTATATATCCGTCTTGTGTCTTATCTTTCCATTCCAACAATAAATATGGCATATTTAGAAAATGGTTTGAATTGCAATTTATTACGATTAATTAATTTTTAAGCTGTAATTAACTCAATTAAAAATTTTATTCGTTCGACAGCTCTAATTATAATATAATAATTGTAATAATAATAATAATATTACCTGTCATAATGTAACGAATCGGGTTCTAATGTGGCGAATGCATACCTGTCAACCCGAGGCCATTGGCAATCTTACAAATAGTGACATATGCCTTTACAAAATGGTGCCTAATCTTACAATGTTTTATATAGCGTGCAATGTGAAACAAAATTAAAACTCAATTAAAAAAAAAAAAAAAAAGAATTTACTGATATTGTCACATTTAACCTGGTGCAATCAAAAAACAATCAGTATCTTCAGCTACATCATGATTACTAAAATTTAACAGCGACTTACTTTTGTTATAATTGTATGTAGCACTTGTGGCAATTTCTATCATGTCTTTTGATGGCTGCACTTCATGGCACTTCAGCTCGCAATTCAGTTTGACTTGAAGGTAGTTCTTTAGTGTGTCCAATTATAAATTAAAAAGGTCAATTGATAAAATTAACTTACTGATGCAATCTTTGAGTCAGGGAACATTTATTTTGCTAATTTTGAGAAGTGATCAGCAATAGTTGCTGGCATATTGTGTTGAGCAACAGATTGGCAGAATAAAATCTCCGCTTTCATCACAGCATAGCTTTTCATTCTGTAGACTGCATCTTTATGACCTTTTGTCTCGAAGTGCTTGCCGAGATCGCAGAATCCTGATGCCGAAACTTTAATGTTCAATCCACACGGCACGCAAAATGAATGCTGTGGTCCTTTCAAAGACGCTTTTATCCATCCAGCATATTCACCAGTTTGTGTCTCCCATTCTGGTAGATGGCTTCCGCGGACAACAGTTTTTCTTTTCTTACAAGCTGGTTCATCCATATTTTTATCACGTTTGTATCAACTTTGTCGACTGCGAGTCACGAAATGGTGGTGGAAGTACAGGTGCAGTCACGTGTTTGGAAGAAGCAGACGCTAAACTCAATCTACAATTCTCGCGAGCAAACGGCTACAGACTAATTCGGTGCATTGTTCTGTTGCCGAAACGTTGACAAAATCCGAACGGAGAAATAAAACCGTAATGCACAAAAACGTACAGATTTTGAACGTACGGCGTACACGTTTAAAAATCAGTGCTCACTTGTACAAATTACGCCGAAACCGTACAACTTGACAGGTATGCGAATGTGTTTTGCGTAGTGTACCTGCATCGTGTGGCTGACATGACAGAGTGATATAAAACTTTTTACTTTTCATGTTCAGCTGCGACGGACAGTGGGCGTGTTGTGTTGCACAATTTGATCAAATAAATGAATAGAAACCTGACGAAGCTGGCGATTTCTTTGGCGAAGTTACCACAATAATAATTGTCACCTTAACTTGTAAAGACCGGCGAACGGAGGTCGGAGGAGGACCGTTGAGAGTAGGCATTCTTTGGCCGTATTGTAGAGCCAGTTCACAGATGCGCCCCTCACGCTCATATCTTCATTTCATGGTGAGTATCACCTTTTTTTCCTTTTTCACCACCTGCACTAACATTCTTGGAACCTATGTTGATTTCTCTCACAAGAAAATCCGTCGTGCGTCCGTCTTACTTACGGGTAAACAAAGAAACTGCAGCGCTGTCATAAATTGTAGTATTTCGACTATGTTGTCGGATGTAGAAACAAATGGCGAGTCAAGTTTTATGTCGGCTGTCGAAAAGATCGTGTGTTGAAGCGATTGTATGTCGAGGTACCACTGTACTGTATATTTAAAAACTTGCGTCCATTTTTGGTTTAGTTCAAACTATGATATATACATGAACAGATATTGAAAGGCAATATTATAGTCAATACAGCAATATTCACACACATGCAATATAATTATTAACAACTAGCGGTATGGCCTGGCATTGCCGGGCATACTACTTGTGCTGGGTTGTTGGGCCAAGGTTTGTTAAATCGACAGATAAGAAACCTTGAAATTTGGGCTTCCCCATGATTTTTAAAATTTATTTATTTATTTTTTATGTATGCTGGATGGATTTATCGACCAGTGTGGCCCGTTGTTGCCTGAGTGAAAAAGTGAAAATTGGCATTTTCTATGCTAATTTATTTGAGTTTCAGATTAATTTTCCACACTGAATGGAGAGCTACAGAGATTAAACCCATATAAGAACACTCCCAGACACATAAAGTACAATTTCTTCAAATTAGGTCAAAATCCACCCGCCGTTTCAACATCCGTAAAACACAAACAGACAGCCAAAAAGACAAACTTGATAATAGATTTACATTTTTTTTTTTTTTAGTCGAGCTTCTTGTTGTGGAATACTCAGAGCCACAACGTGTCATCACAGCACATTTAAATTTGTACATGAAACTGTAAAGTTTGAAAGCCAACGGCGACATTGCAATTGCAATTGCAATTCCCCCTTTTGTCGCCTCCACAATCAGGGATTTTTCTCTGCTAATTTTTAGTTTAGTTTCGAATGAATTTTCAGCACTAAATGGAAACCTACACAGATCAAACCCATCTAAGAACACTTACAGACACATAAAGTACAACTGTATACAATTTCGTCAAAATCCGCTCAGCCATTTCAGACTCCATAGGAATCGAACACACGCACACACACAAAGTTCAATTTATATATATATATATATATATATATATATATATATATATATATATACACACACAGTGCCTTGCAAAAGTATTCGGCCCCCTTGAACCTTGCAACCTTTCGCCACATTTCAGGCTTCAAACAAAGATATAAAATTTTAATTTTTTTGTCAAGAATCAACAACAAGTGGGACACAATCGTGAAGTGAAACAAAATTTATTGGGTAATTTAAACTTTTTTAACAAATAAAAAACTGAAAAGTGGGGCGTGCAATATTATTCGGCCCCCTTGCGTTAATACTTTGTAGCGCCACCTTTTGCTCCAATTACAGCTGCAAGTCGCTTGGGGTATGTTTCTATCAGTTTTGCACATCGAGAGACTGACATTCTTGCCCATTCTTCCTTGCAAAACAGCTCGAGCTCAGTGAGGTTGGATGGAGAGTGTTTGTGAACAGCAGTCTTCAGCTCTTTCCACAGATTCTCGATTGGATTCAGGTCTGGACTTTGACTTGGCCATTCTAACACCTGGATACATTTATTTTTGAACCATTCCATTGTAGATTTGGCTTTACGTTTTGGATCATTGTCCTGTTGGAAGATAAATCTCCGTCCCAGTCTCAGGTCTTGTGCAGATACCAACAGGTTTTCTTCCAGAATGTTCCTGTATTTGGCTGCATCCATCTTCCCGTCAATTTTAACCATCTTCCCTGTCCCTGCTGAAGAAAAGCAGGCCCAAACCATGATGCTGCCACCACCATGTTTGACAGTGGGGATGGTGTGTTCAGGGTGATGAGCTTTGTTGCTTTTACGCCAAACATATCGTTTTGCATTGTGGCCAAAAAGTTCAATTTTGGTTTCATCTGACCAGAGCACCTTCGTCCACATGTTTGGTGTGTCTCCCAGGTGGCTTGTGGCAAACTTTAAATGAGACTCTTTATGGATATCTTTGAGAAATGGCTTTCTTCTTGCCACTCTTCCATAAAGGCCAGATTTGTGCAGTGTACGACTGATTGTTGTCCTATGGACAGACTCTCCCACCTCAGCTGTAGATCTCTGCAGTTCATCCAGAGTGATCATGGGTCTCTTGGCTGCATCTCTGATCAGTTTTCTCCTTGTTTGAGAAGAAAGTTTGGAAGGACGGCCGGGTCATGGTAGATTTGCAGTGGTCTGATGCTCCTTCCATTTCAATATGATGGCTTGCACAGTGCTCCTTGAGATGTTTAAAGCTTGGGAAATCTTTTTGTATCCAAATCCGGCTTTAAACTTCTCCACAACAGTATCTCGGACCTGCCTGGTGTGTTCCTTGGTTTTCATAATGCTCTGTGCACTTTAAACAGAACCATGAGACTATCACAGAGCAGGTGCATTTATACGGAGACTTGATTACACACAGGTGGATTCTATTTATCATCATCGGTCATTTAGGACAACATTGGATCATTCAGAGATCCTCACTGAACTTCTGGAGTAAGTTTGCTGCACTGAAAGTAAAGGGGCCGAATAATATTGCACGCCCCACTTTTCAGTTTTTTATTTGTTAAAAAAGTTTAAATTATCCAATAAATGTTGTTCCACTTCACGATTGTGTCCCACTTGTTGTTGATTCTTGACAAAAAAATTAAATTTCATATCCTTATGTTTGAAGCCTGAAATGTGGCGAAAGGTTGCAAGATTCAAGGGGGCCGAATACTTTTGCAAGGCACTGTATATATATATATATATATATATATATATATATATATATATATATATATATATATATATATATATATATATATATATATATATATATACTGTAAGTATAGATATAGATATATGTAAAGCCATCTGTGTAAAAATATGAATCCAAAGATTATGGGAGATAAAGATAATTGATTTTTGTGGGTTTGGTGTATACACACTTGAATAAGTCCACTTACCTCGCTCAAAAATATTGAAAGTTTGTTCCTCACCAATCAACGCCCAGGTCTCTTTCAACTCCCTTCATGTTGGTATGCTTCTGCATAGCTCCTCTCAACCTTTAATGCAACACATTGTTACAAGTCAATTAATAATATGAGGCCATTATGGAAATAATCGGATTGATCAATCATTGTCATTCATGCTGAAATACGCTATAAATTTCTTTTCACAGGCTTCTCATAGGAAGAACAATATAATTATGGTTGATACATATATTTCACAGTCTTGCATGCATAGGTTGTATCTACAAGTACAGAGGCCAGCTTGATCCCATATTCCCTTCCAAAATCAGTGGTTCCCAAACCGGTTCTCAAGGACCCCCTGTGGTTCCTGGTTTTTAAATTGTTGGTTCAGTTAAGACTGGAATTGCCCAGACGTGGAAATATGTGGGTAACGCTGCCAGGCCACTTCCGGTGCGCACTGTGGTACACTTGCATGCCCCCATGCCTGGTCACCCCAGATTTTGAAATGAAGTTCTCAACTTATGTTGCTCAAAGTGACAACGATTCCTCTTAAACTGTTGGAGAATCTCAGCTTCCTCTCAGGGGCCGCTTACATGACAACAACAATGGTGGTGACAACGCAAAAACTTTTCCAGAGAACCCTATCGTTTACACGGCCTTTTGGGGTGATGAAAATGCAAAAATTTGAAAATGTCTTCCAGAGTGGAAGTTGAAATCGCTCCCCCCTTTGGTCGCCGTCTAAACAGTTGACAACGCAAAAGTGAGTTTTCGTAGACAACTGATTTCCGTAGTCTGAACAGTAGGTGGCGATAATTCTCCGATATATTTGTCAATGAAGGGGATGAAGACACTCATGACGTCAGTGCACGAGGACAATCCGACATTGTATAAAAACATGTCTCCAGGTAGCAACCTTCTACACGGGCTAACTGCGTTCAACATTATTCAAGAATCTAGTCAACAATTCAATACTCTAATTACATGAACTCGTTTAGAGCAGAGAAGAACATTTCAGCACAAAAATAAAATTTCGCCATGTTGTTATTTGACCAGCACTAAAGAGGAAACAGCAGAAGGAAGGGGTTATAAGCAAGAATCAAGTTTTGGTGGTGCTGCCACCTACACATGGGGAATGTATACTACATTGGGAAATGGGCGGTTTCTTGCACTGTCACATTTCCGTGTGCACGCAGTTTTCCCCATATATAATGGTTGTGCAAATGCGGAATTAAAATAACTTCAAAATGTTACTTTTACATTATTGTGTAAGATCGTTGACATGTAAACGTGGCCTAAATTGTGTGTTTCATTGACTAAATATGCGCAAAAGACCAACTTTTATTCAGAATCAGCTACACTGCACTGCCACAGCACTTTAAAAAAAAAAAAAAAAAATTCAGCCGGACACTGCTTCTTGGACTTTGATCAGCAACATACCATGTTTGTGTGTGTTCTCAGTTCTTTTTCTTCATTCAGCACCTGATTGAGCTGGATGGGCGGGGCAATACGACACACCTGTGCTGCATTAGAAAAGCTCAGTGTTTAAGCATGCCATGCCTGTCACCATCTGCAAGTGTCAAACTATTACATGCTAACTTGCTTGCGTACTGCTGTGTGCGTCATCTCGAGACCTCTTGCCTTTTACAGTCGTATTCTTTGTTATCACGTTGTTGTGCTGGTATTTTTGTTGGACTTTGCTATTATTTCTTTTAGCCTTTTCTGGCCATTGTTGCCTTCTTCTTGGTTCATGCCATTTTTTGTTTTGTAATTTTTCTCATGTGTTCTGGCGTGCTCCTTTAGTTCTCGTTTTTTTTGTTTTGTTAAATACTACAAACTTCCATGTTTGTGTTTGGATCCATATTTAATGGCCCACCGTTTCATATCAGAAAGCTTGGAATGGGTTGTTCCCCTACACCAGGGGTCCCCAAACTACGGCCCGCGAGCCTCCACATTTGGTCCGGCCCCCTGAACTTTTTTTTAATTTTATTTTTTTTACTTGTGTTACTTATTTCCTGGCTTTTTCTGTGAAGAACCCATAGAGGGTTATTTAATAGTGTTATTATATTATATTATATTATATTATATTATATTATATTATATTATATTATATTATATTATATTATATTATATTATATTATATTATATTATATTATATTATATTATATTATATTATTTTTTACTTTTGTTCCATGAAGAATCCAGAAAGGGTTATTTGATTGTGGCTTTCTGAAAAACAATAGATTTGTACATTTAGGCACTCCTGCAATCGTCACACTTTTTCTGTTACAAACTGACCCCAAACTGAAGTTATGTGGCCCTCACACACAGGCAAAAGTTTGGGGACCCCTGCCCTATGCGGAACTGGATGGTCTGGTTATTTATGTGGGCACTCGGCTTCTGTATAATGATTGGTTGATCTGTCTGAGGGTGAATCTCACTTTGGTTGACAGTGAAATGTCAGCGATCTTTAAGTAGCTGTAATCATGGCAAATAATATGAAAGTTGTCGTGAAGCCATTTGATTATCTTCCTTATAAAGAGAAAATATGAGTTAAACAGTAGGGAAGATGAACTAATTTATTGCAGAAGGTGGGGGGAAAGTAACAGTTCTTTTCAGATGTTCTGGTATGACAAGGTGACAAGGTGAGCTGGCTGATTAGGTGTGCTGTCACAAATAAAATGAAACCAACATCGCATCTGTGTCAAGTCAGACAATTTTAAAGCACCCGACAGTGACACTGGGAAAGCGTATGTACAATATGTGTACGGCAGGGGTATCCAACTTCGGTCCATGAGAGCCCCTATCCAGGTTGTTTTCCATGTCACCCTCCTTTAACACACCTGAATCAAATGTTTAGCTTATCAGCAAGCTCTGCAGGAGCCTGATTATTAGAGTCGGATGTTTTGGAGGAGGGAGACATGGAAAACAAGCTGGATAGGGGCTCTCGAGGACTGGAGTGGGATACCCCTGGTGTACGGAATAAACCGGCTATGTGTTGTCTGCCGTTATTATATTTGTGCCACTATTCTGAGCGAGCAATGATAGATTTTCAGCACAGAAAAATAGATTTCGTGCACAGAAAAATATATTGAGTGAGCAATTAAAGATCGTGAGGAAGCAATAATAGATATTCAGCGCAGAAAATAATATTGATGTTACATCCCACGGACGGCTCGCTAAGGGTGTAACATAAAACAAACCTCACGAGTTCACAAGTGGCACAATTTATTTACACAAGTCAAACTCGCAGTGAACAAAATATACAAAATGCGGAAGAAGCTGGCTTTAGGGTAAGCCCAGGCCAAAACAACAAACAAAATGAATCTACACTTAAACCCCACCCGCTAACTAAACCCTGATCGTAAAAAGGAAAGAACAAAAAGACAGCCACTTCCCTGGCTTCCTACACTAAACAAAACAGAAAAAAATGGGTTGAACAAAAATGGCTGCTTACCCGTAATGCTTCGTTGCTCTTATTTACAGTGGTGAAAAAAAACGATTCAATAACGAAATAACACAAAAGACCTCACCGAAAAAGCAGGGGTGTAACAAAGTAGCTATCAAATGCAAAAGTGGATGGATAGTGAGCAAACAGCTGGCAAGGAGGACCGCCGCAAGAATGCTGTCAACGCGACCTCCCAGAGTGTTGACAGCGGCTGGTTTTTGAAGTTGCCGCCCTTCATTTCTGACCAATCAGTGGCGGCCACGTCGTCTGCACATTTGGTTGTGTCAGCCCACCTAACGTTAGGAGGGGAGGCAGCCACTTGGTGGAACCGACGATCAGGTGACTGGCGGAGTCTCAAAACAATTGTTGAACGGCCAGGGCCGTCACAATTGAGCAAAAAAAAAAAAAAAAAAAAAAATCCACTGTGTGCTCCATAATTCTGTTTGCATGTTGTTAGGAACTCCATGGATGTTGCTAAGGCCCCATCCAGCCCTAAATCTCCACAGTCCCAGACGCCACCCCACCGCCGACTTAGTTTGGTCCCCTTGGATAGAATAAGGAGCCAACCTGGTCGGACTCCATGGACCTTTATACAATAAATAGCATGGCTAACCAGTCTCTTGAACACTGCAAGTTCATGTCTTCACGTCCACCCTGTACCTGTCTCACCCGACGGGTGCCAGGGGAAGATGACTACAAGCCAACCAGCCTTCCCTGGAATTCTCTCGGGGCAAAGCCAAAGCCCGACAACTCAGGAACTACAGAGTATTATTCTTCTATCGAGGAAACCATGTTGGCGACACTAATATGATACGCACCGGCTCCAGGCTTTGATAACGTTACAAAGACTGTTCTGTCCTAGCAAAAGCCAGGGCCCGATGGAGTACAGTCTGTGTGCTCAACAATCCCAGTGGTGATAAACAAAAAAAAAAAGGACTGGATTGGTGAGAAATAAAAAACGCTCAATCAACTCTGCCAACCTGTTAAGCATAGTACTGTATGTCTTTCCCAGAACTCACCAGCGAATCCAGTCTGGGATCTGCAGTTAGCTCTCCTAAATATCAGATCTTAAGCTGGCAAATCTTTCTTAATTAATGATTTTATCAGCAAACATAACCTTCACATGATGTTCTTAACAGAAACTTGGTTAGGTCAAGATAATAGCACGACAGTTCTAATTCAGTCAACCCCCACAAACTTCAATTTCTTTAGTGTGCCAAGAACCCATAAGAAAAGAGGTGGGATTGCCAGTCTGATCATGGACAGTTTTCAATGCACGAACATGTCATGTGGTCAGTTTGATTCCTTTGAATATATTGCCATTCAGCTAAAAAGCCCTTGCAGAGCTGCCTTGGTAACAATTTACAAACAACCAAAATATAATACAATGTTTTTTTGATGAGTTTACCAAAATACTGTATTCTGTCTGCATAGACTTTGATTGTGTTGTTATAGTGGGTGATTTTAACATTCATGCTGATAATCCTGAAGAAGGATGTGCTAGATAGTTTTTAAAATATTTTGGATACATTTGGTTTATCTCAGCATGTCACAATTCCAACACATAACAGAGGGCACATACTGGATTTAATAATATTTAAAGGTCTTAACATCTCTGAGGTTACAGTGAATGATGTTGCTCTTTTTGATTACTAATGCATTATGTTTAAAATGACCACCCCTGTCCATCCTCTGAAAGGGGAAACAGAGGTGATTAGAAAACGTTACATAAATGATAACACTTGCGCTTATTCTCTCAGGCCTATGCATCACCATTGACCCTTACAACAGCTCCAGTGGAAGAACTTGTAAATAGTTTCAGTTCCAGTGTGATGACTGTAATTGACACTATTGCCCCAATTAAGACAAAAACTATGTCAAGAAAGAAGAGGTCACCATGGAGAAATGCCACACTAGCTTTTAAACAAAAGCAAGATTGCAGACAAGCAGAATGCAGATGGCGAAAAAACAAACTCCTGACTTTTTATGATATCTATAAAGAGTCGTCGCAAATACAACCACGAACTGAAAAATGCTAGACAGTCATATTTTCCAGAGATCATTAGTAGAAACACCAACAATACCCGCACACTATTTTCTGTTGTTGACAAACTGACAAACCCACAAGCATTAGTACCTCAGGAATTGGCATTGGAATTGTCCTGTAATGATTTCGCAGCATTCTTTACACACAGAGTACTAAAGATAAGACAGACTGTGTGCAACTCCAGATTAACAACTGTTACACTAAATGCCTCCCAAAATGTCCCCCACATCAATCTTAGACAGTTTAGCCTCTTGGACTATGCCACTTTAACAGAAATTGTGTCAAAATTAAAGCCCACAACATGCTGCCTTGACATCCTTCCTTCAAACTTTTTCAAAACTGTTTTTCATTACATAGCCCCAGACATACTTCAGATTATAAATACTTCTCTCCAAACAGGAGAGTTTCCACAGACTTTAAAAACTGCAGTAATAAATACAACAATCAAATACAAGGAAACTGGACCACATTACACCGGTTTTGAAATCGTTACACTGGCTTCCAGTGAGTCAAAGGATAGACTATTAAATACTACTGCTCGTCTGCGAAACACTTAATGGCCATGGACCAAAATACATGCTTGATATGTTAGATTCCTATGAAACATCTGGACCCCTAAGGTCATCTGGAGCCGGTCTCCTGTATTTTCTTCAAGAACAAGAACCAAGCAGGGTGACTCAGCATTTAGTTATTATGCTCCTCACCTCTGGAACAAGTTACTTGAAGGTCTGAAGTATGCTCAAACTGTTAGTAGCTCCATTAAATCAGGGCTAAAAACGCTTTTGTTTAGAACTGCATATCCATAACTGTCTATATATTTCTATATATTTGCTTTCTATTCTGATTGTGCTTTATCTCCATTGCTGATTTCAATTATTATTAGTAGAAGTAGCATTTTTTTTCATTTTTTAAAATAATTTTTTATTTTATTTTATTTTTTTATTCTATTCGTGATTAAATGCGATTTTTATGTATAATTTTATTTCCTGTTTCAATTGTTTTTACGTTATACTGATTTAATATGATTTTTATGATCTTCATGTGATGTAAATCACTTTGAATTGCCTTGTGTTGAATTGTGTTACATAAATAAATTTGCCTTTGCCTTAGTTGTACCCGCTCAATTGCCCTCTGCCGCTCTCACTCAATCTCTCGACCCCTGCGCTCGCCGGTTTGTTTTCTCTGCCCGCTCAGTTTAGCACACGTTAAAAATGTGCCACGAAGCCAACCAATCAGAGAGCTAGCGGAAGTACACCGATTGACTGTTTGCCCTCCAATAAGATCACTTGCTAAATTTGCCCAGAGAAAGCAAAGGTGCTGGACTTAGACAAGAGAAGGATGACTTCTTTGGAAACACGGCAATAGAAAAAAAACTTCCATAATATTAGACAATATTATAATAATAAATACTGTTGTACGTTGTTTCCAAAGAAGTCATCCTTCTCCCATCCAATTGCCAAAAATGCAGACATCACGTAGGCTTATATGATTTCAGTATAATTCAAACATCAAACATGGCATCGGATTGGATTGATTAGAACAAAAAATCAGCTATTCTAATTATGTCTGTGTGGCATCGGCCAGCAATCCCGAGTCGAAAGGCTCAAGGCAGATTACGTTGACATGGCAACTCATTGAGTTATATTCAGTCCCCAAGTCCTTACTTTTTTGGGTGCAATTTCTGAAATGCCATCTGCACATATTATTATATTTGATATTCAGCATCTGTAACTAGTATTTTTTTTTAGTATGTTGACATTATAAAAGGAAAAATCTTGTCATGTTTTTGGAAATATTGATTCTGAATGGTCTGTGTATTGAATGCGGCACATTTAGAATAGAATGTCTTTATTGTCATTGCAAAGGTACAACATAATTGAAACGTGCAGTGCTGTTGTTTGGCATTTTGTATTATAATTTTTAAAAGTGATATGATACTGGATGTGTATAGACCGTTGAATTGAGTAACTACTGAAGACCCAGGTGCCAAATGCACAGCCACTTAGAAGTCAAAAGCCACACATCAGCACTGACATGTCATAAGTCATGCTAGCAATTTGCTGAATCACACGCCTCATTTTGGCGCAGTTGAACCACGTCGACGTATCGAGCAGCATGGGAGCATGCTCTGTCCCATTTAATTAGCTATCATTACTTGCTCATTGCCACTGTTAGGAGTGGTGGGGGTTGGGGGTTGCAGCCCTCCCACCCATCTCCATTTGAATCCACGTTCTGTATAAACTGTGAAGACTGCTTTTCTTCCTTGTTGTGAGTGTACATTTGACAGAGATTGTTTGTCAAGATTTCGTAATCCGAGGAGAATTCTATTTTAGCAGCAAGCGTGTGCTGCTATTGGATATTTGATGTCTAATTCCTCTCACAGGGACAGCTTATTGTGTCCAGCTTTTATTCAGGCGGGACCAAATAGGGAGAGACTGAAAAAACAAGCCTGTATCACCTCCCACGAAAGCTCGTTGGATCCAAGATGTTATATTTATTAGGATAGAGCAGTGCGGTACCGCTGTAGTGTAAACAATTCAATGCTTGAATGCACTTAACCACATTTAACCATTTAGTACAATACCTTTGCATTTAGTCTTTAGAGCTGTTTTTAACTTCAAAGCCATATATCCCACCTTTGAGATGTATTAATTAATTAATTAGTTTGTTTATTTATTTGGTTTGGGGTGCAGAAATGTCCCCAGACAGCACAGAGAGACAGATCCAGACTAGTGTTTCGTGTCAATTTTCGTTACTCAATAGTGTGAGTCCAAGACTGTAATGACGTGTCTTTGCTGCCAAAATGTTAAAGAGTGCCTGTTTTGCATGGGCTGCCTGTATAGGACAGCTGTGCTTGTTATATCCTTCTTTATGATTGACAATTAGTAAGGAACATCACTAATGTATGATTTTGTTTTCCCCGTTTTCCTGATTTCCCGTGGATGAGACCTCGTTTGTTATATATCAAATAAACAAGACAAGAATAAGTACAACATACTTATTGAAGTAGTTTTAGCAGGGCTCAAAGTGGTTAGAATTTATTGCCGGAACTCCCCAACGTGAAGGTCCCCACGGAGCCAGAAATTTTATTCATTTTATTTTATTTTTATTTATTTATTTTGGGGGGGTGGGGTGGGGGGCTAAACTACTGAAATGCAAAGAAAACAGTTTTGGTCAGTTATTTCTATACCACATACAAAAACTAATTTTCATTCAAAATTGTGAATTTTTTCAATGATTTGCAAAATAAAAGTTAACAAAAACACCTTTAACCCCAACCTCCATCTCCTAATTTTTTATTTTCCCTCATTTCCTCACATACTAAATGCCAAATCTCAGTTTTAACTACTTAACAACATAGAATGTATATTAAAATTGAAGATAATGTAAACATTTACTTTTTGTTATGTTTTTTAATAATAATGATATACAGGTAAGTAACATACATTCAGTAAAATAAGTGCAAATGACATATTATGCAGAGTGAAATAGAATATATTGTGAAGATCGCGCAAACATTTTTTAAAAAAAATCATAAGGAAATGAATAAGTACCCTAACATAAATGAACAAATATAAGTCCGAAGTGCACATTGACAGCTAAGATATTCTGAACCTCCCCATCAGAGCAAATAAAACTAAATATGATAAATAAGCCTCCTCAACTCTTTTCCTGCTCTTAAAGATTTGATTCATTTTCTGTTGCATGGCCCTTTTTTTGTCGCATCAATTCAACAAACTTTTTTTTTTTTTTTTTTTTGCTGTTCCAGAAAACATGCACATTTGAACCAATCAGAGCTAACTATCTCTGCCGATCACATGTCAGTATGTCAGCCAAATGAACGGATAAATGAGTCCAGGCGTTTTGCTTTGCTGCGTGCACTTGCACATTGACGTGACTCATCATCATCAGACTTAGATAACTGCAGCAGCTGGGGAAACCTCCATGCTGTCCGTGGAATAAATAAATATCGGTGGAAACAGATTACGCTACACAGGCACTTTATTATGCTTGTTGTTAACACTTGTGTATGTAAATCTGATGTTGGTAGATTGTTTTCTTCTTGGAGATGAAATGCATGTGTGGCAGCTTAGCATTTTTTTTTTTACATAGCGTTTTGACACTTGCCGTCATATTTTCGGAATCAAAGCAACGTGTACCAGAACAGCATTCCGGCCCTGAATCTTATACCGGAACTGCGTTCCGGCCCTGACTCTTATACTGGAACTCCGTTCCTGACCGTTCTGGCCCACTTTCACCCCTCAGTAGTAGTCTTAGTAAAATGAGGCATATGAGGCATAGGCAGAGTTTGACTTGTGGGGCAGGGGGGGCACAGCATCTTGATGACCACGAAATGCAGTGTCAGCAATAAAATTAACTAACAAAAATATTTATAATAATAAGTTGAAAATAAGCGGTTTTTGTTTCCCATAATTTTTGAGGGGAATTCTAAATCAAACTGCTTAGGACAGCTATACTTTTCGCCAAGATTGTCATCCATTGAATATGATATGCTCCCGGGTGTTCTGTCAAATGTTTCACCCCATCAGAAATACCAACTTTGTGTTAAAAATGGCCGTGAATACAGCGGTTACAAAGTAAACACCACGTATTTTCTTTAAATAAAGGAATATTTACGTACATTTGATCATGGACGGACATGTAGAAAAAATCTTCTCAGACACATCCTGCCATGTTAGCTGCACACAACAACTGCACGCCGCTCTCTCACTGTTTACATCTTCGCCGTGTCGTTAAGCATTAATTTACGCCATCGTGTTGAATATGTATGTTTACGATGTTACTTGTATATATATGTAGCACCTGTGGATAACTTAGACAGTTCAACTAAAAGTAAAAGAGGGCTTATTCACTGCCACAACAGCTTTGGGAGCAAAATAATATAAGGGTGAAAAATTTGGCAGAACATTGGTAGTGGCTCTGTTTTTTACAATTAGCATCTTTGTGGGGCAAATTGAAACTCCGCACACCATTTTGACAGTGCTCTTTGGCTTTTCATGGTCCACATTTTCAATCCTTGGTTCTTGCTCAGTAGTTGTTGTCGCTTTTGAAAGCTTAGTTTTGAAAAAAATTATGAATATCCATCTTGCCTTTTCGTTCCTCAGGTGGTTTTGGCTAAGCAAAGCAAATGACTGTCTAACGTGCTAGTTGTATTGCCTTGTATTTGTGGGTTTCTTGAATAAGACAACTTACTTAAAGAGGTGACGTTTTTTACTAACAGATCTTTAGTTAACAGAAGAGAGGCATCAACATTAACAGTCCACTGGCGGGCTTTTTATCGGCTGTCTTGAGTTCAGTGCGTATCTCTGACTTCCGTGTGCTGTGACAAGCATACATTACTAATCAAACATGCAGATACGATTTACTCATATCATCACAATAGTCACATGATCTGTTCAAAAAATAATTTTGACCCATTATCTTTTTTTTTTTTTTTTTTTTTGCTTTGCAACTTTTGTAGACAATATTTTATGGGAAAATTCTCATATATAGGAAAGTCAATTACATGCAGTGACACTTTTCGGCCACCAGGGAGGGCCTGGCCCCCTTAAACTGTGCTTATGATATGAGGGTACAATATGTCTGACTGACTGGTGACAAAGTCGAAAGTTAGTTGGGTTAGACTTCTGCTCACACTCAACAGAATAAGCAGTAGAGAACGAACACTTTCTTAAAAAATATTTATTTCCAATCTTTCTAGTACTGAAAATGGGTAATATTCTGATAGAATAAAATGTCAAATTTCTTTGAACACAATTCGGACAAAATTTCTCGTCATTGATGATAAAGTAAAACTTTGCTCACACTGGCAGTGATACAAATTGTAAAGCTTAATGGTGAAGTTCAGCAGCACATTTGTCATTGTCTCTGTTCATTCATGTTAACCTGACCTTCAGGGCTGCAATTGGCATGATATTATTATTGTGACAGTCTACAAGTTGCTATATATGGAGAAGAATAAGCAGCTGTTGTTGTTGTTGAGGGTAAAATATTACAGAGTAGTGGGTACAGGAGACTCAAAATAAGTATCTCTCATCTTATGTTTAACAAGAGATTGGACATTTTATTGTACTGCATTTTATTACAAGGCAATAATGCTGATTTGCGGTAATAGGCAGCTGAAAGGTGTTTTGTAAATAAAAAAAATAAAATAAAAAAAAGGTCCTTACAGGGGAACTAAAGTCGTTCACAAATATCACAATGATGGAAATCCGTTGAGTGCAAAGTGAGTGAATATTTTATTTTTATAGAATTGTAAAATAACACAGCTTGGTGTCATTTTTAAGAAGATGGTAGTCTACGTCTCCGTAATGTGTCTGTCACCACACGCATTGCCAATCCCATGAGCTTCCCACCGACACACCCGATCCACTGACGGCCGATCAGACCAAAGAATATGCACATTAACTCCATTCATCTGCATATCAATGAGTAGTAGGATTTTGTAGAGGGGCTATGGAAAGAACAAACTCAAGTGGCTAATAGAATTACAGTATGAGGACTTTGAAAATCTGGCAAAATGGCATCATAGATTTTGAAAAGTAATGTCAAAACCTTAACTTTGAAAACTGCCAGTTGCGATGACTGTCCTTCCAACCCATCTGTCCGTCCACCCTTCTATCCATCCATTTGTCCGTCCTTCTTGCTATGCTTATCCAAGATTTAGACGCGAGAGCAGCAGTTTTAGCAGGGAAGCCCAGACTTCTCTTTCCTCATAAAAAAAAGCTATAATTTTATCTATTACAATTGCCTTGTTCTGTTTGTACTGATCATTTTTTCCCCCGCAACGAGCTACAGAAGCTTGAGTCATAATGATCTTTATGACATCCTGTTATTAATATGACATATTGTACTTTTTGTGCAGTATAAACATATACAGGACACTTATTGTATTTAATTTACATTGTCATCATCACAATTAATGATAGGAAATTACAACTGAGTTCCTGTCATAATTGAATCCTCCCACTGGTATATGTTGAAGAGGAAAATAGAAAGGCAAAATAAATCAAGCTCTTTTTCTGACAGTTATAATCTACAATTATGTCCACATCTCTTACACTACAGCATTTTATTGTGTAGTCACTTGACCTTCCCTGCATCACAGTGGGAGACCTAGTAAGCCTTTTCTGCAGATAAAAGATTGCAGCAAACTCACTTTATTTGCAATGAGTGTCATTGCCAACAGAGTTGTGCGGCAGATATTGTATGAATTTACATGCTGTTAAGCAGGGGTGTCCAAACTTTTTGCAAAGGGGGCCAGATTTGGTGCGGTAAAAATTTGGGGGGCCGACCTTGGCTGACGTCCTTTATGTCGAACAATATATTTAAGCAAATTTTAGCAAGCCATTCTGTGCGTCACATTTGCTTCATTATTTTTTTCATTAATAATTTAAACAATCTCGCAACTAACCCTTGTGGCGTTGTCTTTCAACCCTCGGGCTCTTGCGAAATACTTCTGCTGTGAAATTAAACTAGCTTCAAGTTGCTTCAATTTCTCGCTACGTATCTTCCCTGTAATCTTGTCGTACACGTCAGCGTGTCTTGTTTGGTAATATTGCCTCACATTGAACTCTTTAAAAACAGTAACTGTCTTTTTGCAAATGCGGCAGACAGTTGTTGCGTATTTTAGTGAAGAAACAGTCCAATTTCCACCTATCCTTGAACCGTCGGCCGTCGCAGTTAACTTTTTTTTGTTGTTGATTGTTGCCATTTTAGAAAATTGGTAGTAAAGGGCCACTCGGGGTAATGTTGCTTAGAGTGCTGCTGCCTTTTCGTGGGTAAATGAGGAGCAGCATTTAGCGTGTAAGATACTCATATCATATGCTGGTAGCAGTACTGCTGACCAATATATTAAGTCTGTGTGTGGGCCAGACGTTATTGATTTTAAGACAGATGCTGGGGGCCGGATGAAATTTGACCGCGGGCCGCATTTGGCCCCCGGGCTGGACTTTGGACATGTTTGCTGTTAAGTCACCGTGAAACCAATCCTGTGTAATTGCAAAGGATTGAAGTTGTTCTGGAAATGGTCCATAAAGTATGAGTGAGCCCAAAATTGTATTCGATCCAATTGAATTTGAAATTTTCCATTATTCAAATTAGTCATTTACCAATAACTAGTTTCCCTACTGCTACATTTTAATACCATTGGGGCCAAATCTTTAGAGCTGATGCGATAAGTATTGAACAAACATTCATCCAAGGCCATAGGTTTGCATAGGGACGGTAGGGACATAATCCTACCAATTTTTCAGGATGCCCAAATTGTCCTCACCAACATTTAAGCAACCTTATTTGCATTATATAATGAGTTCAATTTTATAGGTAATTTAGATTGTCTTCCCATATGTTGTAGGGACAGAATTGATCCTACTTGATTATTAAGTGAATTATTTTCCTTATGTTCAGACTAACATTTACCCCTTTTCGCTTGCTGAATGTGCTGGTCCATTTCTCCCTCTCAAAAGCACGTTTAATTTGCTGATGACTTGCATTTATTTAAAATGTATTTATTATTGTTATTTATTTTAAAAATATGTTTTATTTGCAACCTATACAGACATTTTTCAGATAATCATACATTATCTTAATCGAGGTAAAAAGTTTTCATTTTTTGTTGAGTTTGGCTATGCTTGTGGACGAAAGCAGTAGTGTTTTACCTGAAGGAAGGCTCTATTTTATTTTATATATTTTTTTTCATGACTAAGAAGTTTTTTCAGTTATATTTAATTGAATTATTCAGATAGACAATGTTGAGGGGTCTTAAGACAAAGGTTTACTCTTTTTCATTGCTGGATTGTTAAGAGATCATGCACAAGTTTGTATTTATTATGTATGTTGATATAATTAAAGTTGTGTTCAAGACTGCAATTTAATTTTAGTTTTAAATTGCTAATACGACCCAGATATTCATTCTGGAAGTTTTCAAAATGTTTCATTATTACTAGTTTTTGAAAACAAAGACTTGAGTCGAACGGCGCATCACTTGAACCAATAAACATGAAAGTTACAATAAGTCAGTACAGATTTATTTTGAATTCATCGTTTAGCCTATCAATTAATTAGTTCCATATTTGTGAGAAATGTAGTCCTGACACCTGGTCACCCAATCTGTTTGGTCTCATTAATGTCCCGTCCCCAGCAAAAATTGTACATGCAGGCTATGCTGTTAAATCGTTCCTACCAATGTTGAAACCAAATATACGCCCTTGCATTCATTTATCTATAAATGTTCTTATTTTCATTGTGGTTGTGGGTGAGCTCACTATGGGTTCTTCGAGCTATATATTTTTAACCCCCGCCCCGTACCCTGGAAGGACAGTTTAAACATAGGGAACCAAAGGAAAGGCACAGACCACAGCACATCACTAGCATGATTAGATCTGAGAGATCCCCAACCCGCATAACACATGCAAGCAGTGCAAGACTGTGTGAAATATCGCCAAGAATTTCCTAGAAATTTCTGTACATGTCCTCAGTTGTGCACCCCAAGATCATTGGGTGTTTCAGCTATTATCACCAGACACCCTGAACTCATCGACACTCAATCACAGAATATACAGTGTAGACGAAAAGAAGGTAATAAAAACAGAACAAGCAAAAGGAGTATTTTGTGTCTTTGCAGCCTCATGTGGTAGAGGAGATTTAAATCCCCTGACTGGATCACTTGCATTGCTTCTTAATCCCCAAACACGGTGGGTGATACGCCCATGATGCCTATCAATTCACCACTGCAATGAGATATTTGGTGCTGGAATTAGATTCATGGTGTATTTTTTAGGCAAGCCTATAAACATTCCTGATCAAATTCTGTACCCAGACGTCTTACAAGCTGGGAGAAAATGATTTCTTATGGATTTCCACACAGGCGGCCTTGGTCGCAGTACTGCTGGCTAATTGAGTTTCCCCGCAGGAGGGCATTTGTCTTGATTCTAAAAGTCCGGTAAGTACACGGACAGCATGTGTCTCTGCGAAAGGGAGTGGTTATGGGAGGAAAAAGCTATAAAGGACAATTTAGCCAGATAGCCATGTGCACATTCAATGTTATTTTTAGGCTGGGAGCGGGATAAAAGAGGAGATTGAAGGGAATGGATGTCCTCATGCTGGAGTACAGCACTGCTCCATGGGTGTGTTTCAGTGACAATACTTTAGGTATTTCACAAACCAATACAATGCAAATGAATGCAATTTACATTTAAACTGAAACCTTTGTATTTTCTTGTCTTCTTAACCTAACCTCTACTGATTTTTTTTTTTTTTTTTTTTTTAATCCTCATCTCTTCAAATACCCCCCTCATTTGCTTGTATTTGCTTTCAATTTGCATCCTCTCCTAAATTTTCCCCCATATCTCCTTATGCTCTCATCTTCTCATTTCCTATATTAATTCCCTTAATTCTACTTGTCTCCCTTCACTGTCGCCAGGGACATCTCCTCATCTCTTCGTCTCATCCCATGACTATCTCTCATCTCCAGTAATTTTTCTGGACTCATCTCTTTAAATTTCCTCATATCCTCCAACTACAGTATATTTGTGTCCTGTCATCTTTCCTCATCTCCTCTCCTCTTTTCTTTCCCTAATCTGTACTTGGACTTTTTCAACCACAAGTGCCATTCCACTTTCTTATCTTATTCTTTTTGCTACCTCATCTGTATATCTTCTTCCCTCATCGTCAACAACTCATCATTGCTCATTTCCACATTTGTTTTTACTCAATTACTGCCAGCCCTAGAAGTTAGAGTGTTTATAGCAGTAAATGAGGTAGTTTTCCCTTCCTCGTCTCTTAATATCCTGTACTATTCTCATATTATATTAGGGCTGGAATATGGCCATGAGTATTTATCACGGGAAAGTGAGCAGATTTACCTCGATAACGATAAAATGACAATAAATTCGCCCAAACGACTGTTATATAATTTGAAAACATGAATTAATGCATGAAATACAAATTAACCATTTCTCATTGATTTGTTTGGCAGCTTTGTATTGAACATATTTAACAATTATACATGTAGTATAAACATTAAGTATATAAAAAATAACTTGTAAACAATAAGCATTCTAGTATGAACATTTATAACAGTTTGTATGACTTGAACAATGTACCGCATTATAAATATTGCTATGGCCACTGTGCAAAAATGTCATTGTAACAAAAATGACTTACAGCAAGAAGAGCTTGAACAGTGCACTTCAAACAGAGGAGTATTGTTCATGGCTGCTGTGACAACACAACACAAGTGTTTACTTCAAGGTTTCAGTTTTTTTTTTTTAACAGAGCATTTTCTGAAATACCCGCACGCACACATGCTAAACACACACACACACACATATTAAGCTATACTGCTCTAACTCTGATGCCAATGAAACATTTAAGACTTTATGATGGCAGTAATGACAGAATAAAGCAAGTACATACAGAAAAATAGCTGTGGCCATTAAACGGTCATATTATTCAGTAGGCTACACTGTTAGATTGTACTTTCAGCTGAATGCTGAACTGACTGTAAATTGTAAATTTTACTATCAGAACAGCTATCAGAGAACTCACACAGAAACACAGATACAAAATCCGCGACAAACTGATTGCTCGATGCAGTCCGTGCCCAATCCACTCAGTAAAGTCAGCTGCATTGACAAGGTTAGAGCCGCTGTCGGTGGTGATGCCATGGCGTCTTCTCGTATAAAGCAGAGAGAATTTGTTTCAGAGCCTGAGCGATCATTTCACCCGTGTGGTCGTCTGAGAAATAGGCTGTATCCAGTAGAGGTGGAATCTTGGGGCACCTAACGATTCGATTACGATTATGATTCAGAGGCTCCAATTCGATTATGAATCGATTATTGATGCACACCACCCCCCTTCCCCCGCTTTTAATATTTTGTAGATTAGTTCCAAAATTTTCAAAAATCTTCTCAGGCTAGACCAAACTACTATTTCAGTATCAAGTCAACAGTTAAAAACAGTAAATAAAATACTCAAGTACCCATTCTGTATCAGCAGCTTTAAACTACATTCAATTAATTTAATGTTGTGAATCAACCGTTTAAGTTGTTAAAATTGCTCCCGTTATTCCATAATTTCCCTTCTGTCTACTTTCGACATGTCAATGTTTTAAAACTGTTTCATCATTTAAAGATAGATTCAAGTCAAGATTTTGGTGACTTAGGAGGATTTTAGATAAAAATTTAATTAAGGTTTGCTACAACAGAGCCTTCTAGAGAAGTCTACTGCTTTAAGATGGTGGCTGTTTACTAACGCCGGCAAGTCTGTCATTTTGCATCTTGTTCTCGATACATGTTCTAACACCGCCGTCGTCTGTCATTTCGCATCTACCGTAGCTGTATGTGATCGTATGTTTGTAGCAACTACCAACTGGGCGTTGTTTGTAGCGGCTGTCAGCCGCAGTCAGGTATTACTTTTTTTTTTTTTTTTTTTTAATCTAGCGGCATGAGTTGAATATGATATTTACTCTTGGTCCGTTCCTCATTGCGTCCCAAAGACCGCGCTGACTGTGTTTTAGTTCCGTTGTACCTGGTATACAGTGCCTTGCAAAAGTATTCGGCCCCCTTGAACCTTGCAACCTTTCGCCACATTTCAGGCTTCAAACATAAAGATATAAAATTTTAATTTTTTGTCAAGAATCAACAACAAGTGGGACACAATTCTGAAGTGGAACAACATTTATTGGATAATTTAAACTTTTTTAACAAATAAAAAACTGAAAAGTGGGGCGTGCAATATTATTCGGCCCCTTTACTTTCAGTGCAGCAAACTCACTCCAGAAGTTCAGTGAGGATCTCTGAATGATCCAATGTTGTCCTAAATGACCGATGATGATAAATAGAATCCAACTGTGTGTAATCAAGTCTCCGTATAAATGCACCTGCTCTGTGATAGTCTCAGGGTTCTGTTTAAAGTGCAGAGAGCATTATGAAAACCAAGGAACACACCAGGCAGGTCCGAGATACTGTTGTGGAGAAGTTTAAAGCCGGATTTGGATACAAAAAGATTTCCCAAGCTTTAAACATCTCAAGGAGCACTGTGCAAGCCATCATATTGAAATGGAAGGAGCATCAGACCACTGCAAATCTACCAAGACCCGGCCGTCCTTCCAAACTTTCTTCTCAAACAAGGAGAAAACTGATCAGAGATGCAGCCAAGAGGCCCATGATCACTCTGGATGAACTGCAGAGATCTACAGCTGAGGTGGGAGAGTCTGTCCATAGGACAACAATCAGTGGTACACTGCACAAATCTGGCCTTTATGGAAGAATGGCAAGAAGAAAGCCATTTCTCAAAGATATCCATAAAAAGTCTCGTTTAAAGTTTGCCACAAGCCACCTGGGAGACACATCAAACATGTGGAAGAAGGTGCTCTGGTCAGATGAAACCAAAATTGAACTTTTTGGCCACAATGCAAAACGATATGTTTGGCGTAAAAGCAACACAGCTCATCACCCTGAACACACCATCCCCACTGTCAAACATGGTGGTGGCAGCATCATGGTTTGGGCCTGCTTTTCTTCAGCAGGGACAGGGAAGATGGTTAAAATTGACGGGAAGATGGATGCAGCCAAATACAGGAACATTCTGGAAGAAAACCTGTTGGTATCTGCACAAGACCTGAGACTGGGACGGAGATTTATCTTCCAACAGGACAATGATCCAAAACATAATGCCAAATCTACAATGGAATGGTTCAAAAATAAACGTATCCAGGTGTTAGAATGGCCAAGTCAAAGTCCAGACCTGAATCCAATCGAGAATCTGTGGAAAGAGCTGGAGACTGCTGTTCACAAACACTCTCCATCCAACCTCACTGAGCTCGAGCTGTTTTGCAAGGAAGAATGGGCAAGAATGTCAGTCTCTCGATGTGCAAAACTGATAGAAACATACCCCAAGCGACTTCCAGCTGTAATTGCAGCAAAAGGTGGCGCTACAAAGTATTAACGCAAGGGGGCCGAATAATATTGCACGCCCCACTTTTCAGTTTTTTATTTGTTAAAAAAGTTTAAATTATCCAATAAATGCTGTTCCACTTCACGATTGTGTCCCACTTGTTGTTGATTCTTGACAAAAAAAATGAAATTTCATATCTTTATGTTTGAAGCCTGAAATGTGGCGTAAGGTTGCAAGATTCAAGGGGGCCGAATACTTTTGCAAGGCACTGTAATTCAATAATCAGAATTTGGATGTTTGTGAATCATTCTCCACGGCCAAATCACAAATAACCTAAGAATCAGAAATTTTGCACACCTCTAGTATCCAGCAGGTCCCACAGCAGCGGCGCGGCTCCATGGAGTCTATGAAATGGATCGTCAAACTGATATAGGGCTCCTTGGTTCGTAGTCCTTCTCGAATCCAAAATTTTGCCAGACAACCGACGTTGAGTTCTTTCTTGGCACCAACACCACACGATGAGCATCGACTAATACTATACTCGAAATGCTTGTGGCCTGGCTACCGGTAGCCGTTTCACTATTATCCTTTACATCACGTTCACTTGTAGCATTAGCATACCGGTTGATAGCAACAGGCTTCTGTTTTTTTGATTCCCTGATAGCCATGTGACTTAAAACGCAAGCACACCAGCTGTACTTTCTTAAAGGGGAATGAGCATAGCCGAACAACACATAGTCAAAGCGGGCTGAAAACACTTAATTTTTCCGTTTCATTAAAAAACAAATTTACTGGCTTGGTCAGAATTACGTAGGCCATCATGCACCATCTCAATAACGTTAAATTTTCGGTAAGCAGCCCGGCTCTCTATCATACCTGAGCCATTTGCATGTCTCATCTTTTTCCCTCCCCATGTCCATTTCTCATCCAACCTCTGATTTGCTAATTTCCCTCAATCCTCTCCTCATTTGTCCTCTTAGGTACCTGTTATGTATCACCACAGATTCCCCTCTTCACCTGAAATATTTGAATTTCTCATTCACGATCTTCATCAAATTTCTCCTAGTCCTCATATTTTCTTCTCATTCCATTTTCTTATCCTTGCCTTTTCATTTCGCATGCTCTCCTTATTTTCCCTTCTCATGACCTAAACCCCTCCCTTAATTTTTTCTTCCACGTTTCTTCAAAATCTCAAATTTCTCTTCTAATCGCATTTAATCTCCCCATCTTCTCTTATCAACACATGTATCTCCTCTTGCACTTTCCCGTTTCTTTCCATTTATGTATCATCTCCTTATTACTACCCATTTGTTCTCTGAAGTCCTCAAACCCTGCCCTGACCTCCTCCCCCAAATTCTTATTTTATGTCATTGTCATCAACTCTTCTCCCCATTTCCAATTCCGGTGCTGAATTCCACCAAGCAGACAAATACTACTAAGCAGTTTATATCCATCTGCTGATTCTTTGGCAGAATAGTGGGGCCCTCTAGGCTTAAAGTTGTCCCATTGAAATGGTGTGTTTTTATGTATGAATATATAATACACTAACATCACAACATAAACAATTAAGGCTATTCTTAATTTGTAATGCAGCTTTATGTCTTAGCCTGGGGCTTAGGGAATCCATTACAATCTGCAAAGATGAGCAAAATGTGTTGCGAGTCTTGTGAGAAATCTACATGCTACAGATGTACTTTTCCACTCCAAACACAGCCATTTTGTCTTAATTGCCTGCCATAAAAGTGAGAGCACCTGAATGTCTAATCATTATTTCTTACTTTAACATCTTGGACATGGAGAACTCCACAGGCTGCCACTGGAATTGACTTGCACTCCTCCACGCTGACTTAACTGAGCTGGTGAATTTTAGCAACCTTGTGCTTCTCCTCTTTCTTATTTTTTGGGTTTTTCGATCCTCCGTTAGTTTTACTGTGAGGTGTCATACTGAACTTGCAGTTAACAGTAATTCAGAGAGCTGCAAAAGATATCAAGCCTGATACCCATTCACACCTGTGACCTTTTCTTCCGAACAGTTAAGCTGACTCCGGCAAAGTAAAATTTTGCACAATTGTAATATTTTCATTTTTGCTGTACTTACTTTTATCGTCAGAGGTTAGATATTATTATCTGTGTGTTACCTTATTTCAAAGGTTAAGTTACACTGTTGTACAAGTTGTATACTGGCTACTTTACATACAGTAGTATAAACGAGACATTTCTTCAGCAATGAAAAATAGTTACACATAATAGTTCACAAAATTCAAGAAAAAATCCATATAAAGGCTGCACCTGAATATAGGCCACAGGTGTCCATGTCTAAATATGAAATATTTAAATAGAGAGATGTTACACAGAAATAACTGATTGATCAAAAATATCAGCAAAATGGTAATGGCAGTCAAACAGTTTTCTGTTTGGACGGAAAGAAATTATAATTAATACTTCGTATTAGAGAAATCTCAAATATCAACGTAATGTCCGCTGGGAGCCACACTACGACGAGGCTCCGCTGGAAGAGCAAGCCATGGGGGTCCTGCAGTGTGCCACGTTGGCCGGGGGCTGGTGGTGGGGGCAAGCCTGGGGGACGGTGGCGCATCTTCTTGTGCTTTCTCTAAGGGCTGGTTGATAGGGTGACGGATGGTCCAGGGGACCGCCCTGGATCCATGGATTATGACGGTGGCCCCTTTGCCGGGAGGTGCTGGGGGAGGGTTGTGCCACGCATGCTGCCCCCGGTTGGTGGCGGCGGTGCCGGGCTCATTTCAACACTTTTCTGCAGGACAGTCACACCCCGGTATGGGTTAACACATGAATTGTCATGCCTTGAGTAGTTAGGTTTGTGACCTAGTGTGTCTTGTCATGTGATTTCCCATTGATTTCACCTGTTGTGGCCTCTTCCTTGTGTCTTGTATCTGCTGCCTCTTGTATCAACCACCTGTGTCTCATTGTCTCATTATCCCTTGTCTGCATTTAAATACCCAATGTCTGTTCTTGTTCTGTCATTGTCCATCCAAATGTCTATCCAAAGGTCTGTCTAGTTCATCTCTATTCGTACGTCCAAGCCCTTGTGTTTATTCTTCCCCAAAAAGTTTGAATCCCATTTTTTTTTTATCCTCCTTGGGTTTGGTTGTACTTTGCTTTTTGGACATGAATAGGCGGAATTGGCACGCTCAGATAGATGAGATTGTCGTTGCTAGGTTTAGCGATCAGGAAGCATAGCATAGGATGTCAAGTTGTCAACCTATCAACTCCTACAGGTGATTTCCATAACACTCGGTTACCCACTGCTCATTGCCGAAATTGTGTACACCCCACCCTGCCAAATCACGTTTCCTTTTGGTTTACCTAGCCTCCTTTACCTCCTCAGTTACGAGGCCCCCTGCATGGTGTCCACAGATAAATATAATTAGATTACAATAGCACCATTTGTTCATAGGTATCTTAGGTGTTTAATAAGGGTGTACAGTACATGTATTTGTATTGAACCGTTTCGGTACGTGGTGCTCGGTTCGGAATGGAGGCATACCGAAAGAGTTTCTGACGTAATGTAACCCTTTTCGAGGCTGTGAGTCGATCGGGTTACAGTTTCTTTGTGTAGATTATATTTACTCCGCCTTCTCTACTATAATGAGGACCAACACGGTAGGACAGAATAACCCAGAAACGTCAACGGCGCAACAATGTGGCCGCCGCGAGAACGCAGTGAAACGTGGACATTAAAGTCACTCAGCCAGTGCACACCAGTCGCAGTGCGGCCGTGTTTTAGACGCGTCCCAGAAGCGGCTCAACACGACGCACGCGAAAAGAATGGCAGAGTTTATTATTTGACGCGAGACGCGACCCTCCTACGTCAATACTACTACCGGTAGCTAGGAACGGGCAGACCGGAAGTCACTCGTGTAAAAATACGGTAGATCCGGTCGATTTTCAAACTGATATGCAATCGTAACCCACTTTTTGAGTCCATCATATCTCTTGAGTGGTAGATCGGGGCACAGTTGACTTGTCTTTGTTGATTTACTGCTGTCTTCTCTGCTATAATAATAACCAACACGGCCCCTTGTTCAATATAAAACCCTCCTACCACAACAAAACAAGTAGGAACTAATATTCACATAGGAACTAAAGTTATACAACATAAAATATAAAATAGTAATGAATACATCACATTTGTAAAATATAAACACATCATTAAAAAAAAATAGCCCATTTAAATAAATAAATTGAAATGAGCTAAAACACCTGTAATTAAATAATAAGAATAATAAACAGATCATGCTTACACAATTAAATATATTAATTTCTGTTTGGCGCTTTAACTTGAGAAAATCCACCTATAACGCTTTTGAAACCCGTTCATAAGAAAAAAAAAATTGAAGCATTTCATTTGTAAAATAGTTGTCATTGGGATTGCTTTAGCACAGGACTTCTTTTTTCTTCTTTCTTTCAGAAAGAAAGCTGACCAATACGCAGGGTCTGAAAGAAAAATTGTTGTTGGATTATCTTTAAATACCCGCTACTTTTTGAGCAGAATTCTAGCTTTGTATAGGCTAATGTTCCTATTGTTGAAAGCACAAAGGTGTGTAATAAACAACTACCACATTTATATTTTGCATTTTGTTTTCTTACTGTACCGAAAATGAACCGAACCGTGACCTCAAAACCGAGGTACGTACCGAACCGAGATTTTTGTGTACTGTTACACCCCTAGTGTTTAATAATGGACTTTTTGCTGTTGTTTATTCTATTCCTCTTCTATCTGCTTCCTTTCTGTCATCCAAACCCCTTCCTGTTCGCTGCTTTCTCCTAATAAATAAAACATAATGAACAACCACAATGGGAGTATATCATGTGACATATTAAAAATGTTCAGACCATAAGGACACTCAGATTCCCATTCTCTGTGTCTGAGCAGCTTAGCAGGACAGGTTTAAAAAAAAAAGCAAGAAGGTATGGAAATTCACTGAGTGCAACCACAGAGGAACGGGAAGTGTAAGCTGGTTGAGGAGGAGAAGGAAACTCCCAGGTGTGTTACCCCACACCAAGACGGAGCAATGTGGCTAAATGAGCATTGAGCGCCAGCCGCAGTGGCCGAGGACCAAGCAAGTCGAGCAAGCTGAGCGGACGTGCCCGTCGACACTTAGCCAATGTCAGTGTCTGTCTCAAAAAAGTGGTGCGAGTAGGTTACGCGATCAAAATGGCTACCGTGTGCTTCCATCTTAAAGATTGTAGTATTTTTGGCATGTATCAATTGCTCCTCCAACTTCTTTTATAAAATACAAAACGACACCACCAAATGTTGCAGGATACACAAGATGAGGGGGTCGCCATTAGCGGCGACTGCACATGGCCCAAATAACGGACGCCGTGTGATGTCATCGCAGTACCAGTTTCAGTTTATATAAGCCCCACAACTGAATCATTCCACTTTGGAACTCGCAACTGAAAGCTTGCATCTTTGCTGTCCTGATTCAGAAAACGAAAACACGAAGCACAATCGTTGCGGATAGCTGTCGCAGCTTCTACTCGTAAACGGGCTCTTAGTAGAGTCTCATGAGCAAACTAATAATAACTAGGCCTGCAAGCAGGACTGAACGGGCCCTTGTAGTTTGCCTACTCGGAAGGCATGCACTCGGGTTGGTGGCAGATCGACCTTCTCTCATCATCTCATGAGAAACTAACATGTGCTCGAAACTCGCCTCTTTTTTGTGTGGAACCTCTTTTGTGTTGCAGGCATGGCTGACAGAGATGTTTTTGCATATCCTGAGATGAGAAATACATTCACACACCTCGGTGAAAAAAACCCTATTGAGGAGGTTCCTACAAAAAGGAGGTGCTAGTGAGCTTTGCAGTCACACCCTAATTCAAAACCAAAATGAATCTTCTAATTGGGCCAATTCGAGCTATTGTGCCAAATTTCGTGGCTCTATAAGCTGCCTAAATCCCTGAAGAAATCTACTTTCTTTTAATGGAGAACAAAGGGTCGTCGTGGTACCAGACAGAGACATGTGGACATGGGCCTTAAAATGTAGTATTACAAATGGTCATGTAACTACACTGACCAACCTGAAAGGAACTGGACATGAATGAGTAAAATGAGTGACTTTCTGTTGCCACTAGTTGGCGCTGTAGTGTTAGTGAAAATGACCCCTATTGGATCCTTCAGGGTAAGATTCTTATCAAGCACGGGAAGTTTGGCGCAGATATGTTGTATATCTGCCAAGTTATGACTGTTCAGAATTTGTGGTGAGATCAAATGGTGAAGGTCTTTTTCACCTTTCTGTTTGGACCCCTCTGCTTCAACAAAACCTCAAACTTTTTTATCTCGCCCCTAAACACATGTTTTAAGGCAGGTGCAGGTTTGAGCTCAATTGATTTTTTTCCCATGGAGGAAGAGCCTATCTAGAAAACAAAGGGCGTATCCTGTTCCTAGCAGGGTTGCCAGGCCTAATGGGTAATATTTCAATGCAGTCGTGTTCAGGCTGGGATACATGCATGCTAGATATGAAAAAGACTGAATCTTGTATCAGAGAGTTTTTAGTCATTTACTGAATTTGGCATGTTGCCAAACAAAAAGGCCACCTATAGCTTACTGCCCAGGTCAGGCCCATGAATGAATACCCACCATTTTCTTAACTTTAGATCTCATATGTTTCATGAACAGTCTCATCAATTTTTAGGCGGATCCAACTAACTCCCTAGGGGCCAATGTCTCAGATATGCCCCCTGTAAATCGATATAAATTTCACATTCAATCCAAAATACCCGATTTCCTGTTAGGTTTGAAATATGGGCCCAAGGGACTTTTTAAGCGGTTTTGCACAAGGTATCGCCTCCCCAAATCTCATCGCTCTATGTCGAAAAAACATTAATGGAAGAGGTCATTTGGAAAAATTCAAGGAGGCGATGTTGAGCCATTCTGTTACGTTTTTTCGCAAGGTTGCAAAATTGTCAAAATATACGCCAAGCTGCATATATGTGCAAATTTTGGTGATTTTTCAAGCATGTTAAGGCCTCCAAATTGGTCATTTTTATTTTCCCACAAAAAAAGTGTATTGATAATCCTTTGTATTCCAAGAGGGCTCTCGCTCAAAAGGACTTTACTGTATAAAATGAGTTGAATGGTTTGTCCATACCCTTGCCACAGCACCCTGGTTGAGAATAACTGTTCTAAACTGTGTGGCAGACATTCTCACCACCAATTCACTGCACAGCCTGTTGACTGGTTAATGTGTCATGAAATGGAAAACGACTAGGCCAATGATGAGAGTTCTTTCAGTTTAATTGCCCCAGCATTTGATAGATATGTATTTGGACAAGTGCAAATGCTGATTTGCTGTTTGTTTGTCTGTTCACTTCGAGAGCCCATAAAAAGTGAATATGAATCCTTTTTGCTAGTAACTTTAAATCCAGCTTTTCGAGTTGGTCATCTGGAAGTGGAGCATGACCCCAGCTGCTGTGCCCACCCGCTCCACCTGTCAACTCTGCTTTGTCTCCTCATGTTGGACGCCTTCGAATAGCTTTCCAAGGCAAGGATGCTGGACTGGCGGCATCATTCTTCCGCTATATATTTGTTTTTGTGTGTGTATGCGTGTGTTGTTACTGTGTGAGACTGAACAGGCCTTTGGTGAGAAAAAAAAGAATGTAGAACCGAGGAATCACAGCGATGAGAACAAGCAGGCAAATGATAAAACAATTTGTCTGGTTTGTGTGACATGACATACACACAAAGCAGCGGGTCATATTAGGACACCAAACTTTCAGACCAATCGTTAGAGGGATGTCTGTGAAGATCAGGAATCCCGACTGAACCTTTTCATTGAGGATCACATGGCTTCTCCTATTCCCGATACTGTAGCAGTACCTTTAGTTTTTTTTATGTTATTCATCGTCGCTTGCTCAATACCTTTCTCATTCTCAAAGTCATGAACCCAAACGTGTTGAGCTGCTGTTGCATCATTTCAAGATGGCTATTCACATCTAGGAATCCATAGCAGTCATGCCAAAACTGTCAGGAATTAAAAAAAAACAAAAAAAAACTCTCATACTGGGGAAAAAAAATCGATATCTGAACTAAAGGAAATCATAAGCATAAGTCCAAACCTAAGCTCTGATGTTAATATGTTAGTACGGTAGTTTTGATGCTTTATTAAAAATGAAACTACAAGATTATTTGTTTTTAATAAATTCACGCAGATCCAGTTGCTTGTTGAGGTTTAGATGATCAGACCACATTGTATCATCAATTTATGCAGAAATATAAGCAATTCCAACTGTTTTAGATACTTACTCTTCCCACTGTAGCAATTGTACAGTTGTGGTCAAAAGTTTGCATACACTTGTGAAGAACATAATGTCATGGCTCTCTTGAGTTTCCAGTTATTTCTACAACTCTGATTTTTCTCCGATAGAGTGATTGGAACAGATACTTCTTTGTCACAAAAAACATTCATGAAGTTTGGTTCTTTTATGACTTTATTATGGGTTAACAGAAAAAATGATCAAATCTGCTGGGTCAAAAATATACATACAGCAACACGAATTAGCAATTTCTTGTGAGTGATTATTGACTTGAAGAATCATTGACTTGAACAAGTCAGGAAAGTCACTCGGAGCCATTTCAAAGCAGCTGCAGGTCCCAAGAGCAACAGTGCAAACAATTATTTGTAAGTATAAAGTGCATGGCACTGTTTTGTCACTACCACGATCAGGAAAAAAACGCAAGCTATCACCTGCTGCTGAGAGAAAACTTGTCAGGAGGGTGAAGATTCAACCAAGAATCACCAAGAAGCAGATCTGCCAAGAATTAGAAGCTGCTGGAACACAGGTGTCAGTGTCCACAGTCAAGCGTGTTTTGCATCTCCATGGACTGAGAGGCTGCCGTGCAAGAAGGAAGCCCTTGCTCCAAAAGCGGCACCTTAAGGCTCGACTGAAGTTTGCTGCTGATCACATTAACAAAGATAAGACCTTCTGGAGGAAAGTTCTGTGGTCAGACGAAACAAAAATCGAGCTGTTTGGCCACAATGCCCAGCAATATGTTTGGAGGAGAAAAGGTGAGGCCTTTAACCCCAAGTACACCATGCCTACCGTCAAGCACGGTGGTGGTAGTATTATGCTGTGGGGCTGTTTTGCTGCCAATGGAACTGGTGCTTTACAGAGAGTATATGGGATAATGAAGAAGGAGGATTACCTTCAAATTCTTCAAGATAACCTAACGTCATCAGCCCGAAGATTGGGTCTTGGGCGCAGTTGGGTGTTCCAACAGGACAATGACCCCAAACACACATCAAAAGTGGTAATGGAATGGCTAAATCAGGCTAGAATTAAGGTTTTCGAATGGCCTTACCAAAGTCCTGACTTAAACCCCATTGAGAACTTGTGGACAATGCTGAAGAAACAAGTCCATGTCAGAAAGCCATCAAATTTAACTGAACTGCACCAATTCTGTCGAGAGGAGTGGTCAAAGATTCAACCAGAAGCTTGCCAGAAGCTTGTGGATGGCTACCAAAAGCGCCTAATTGAAGTGAAAATGGCCAAGGGACATGTTACCATGTTATATTTTTGACACAGCAGATTTGATCACTTTTTTTTGTTCACCCATAATAAAGTCATAAAAGAACCAAACTTCATGAATGTTTTTTGTGACAAAGAAGTATCTGTTCCAATCACTCTATCAGAGAAAAATCAGAGTTGTAGAAATAACTGGAAACTCAAGAGAGCCATGACATTATGTTCTTCACAAGTGTATGCAAACGTTTGACCACAACTGTATATCAAACTCTCTCTTAAAATTGTTCAGTGTACAAGGACACTCATTTTCCCATTCTACGTGTAAAAGCAGCTGAACAGGACATTAAAAAAGAAGAATAATTTAACATAATTAATTAACACAATTAACAAACATATTTTCACATAATCACGTATACATATTTGTGGATTGCTCCTTTTGCTGTGCTCATTTTTCTGTAAACATTTGATAAGATGACATAGGAATTTATCGTTTACTTTTCACCTCTACATATGAAGTTAATTCGTTCCAGGACATTGTTTGTTTGTCGAAATGGTCGTATGTCGAACAGGATTTTCCCATAAGAATACATTATAATTCCATTAATTCGTTCCACAGCCCAAAAACCTTCACTAAATCCTTAATAAATACTGCTGGTACTTTTCAGAATGGCAATTACACATAGCAAAACAAATAAATTATGGATAAAAATTTGAATAATAATATAATATTACAGTACTAATAATTCCTGTAATAATGTAACGAAACGGGTTCTAATGTGGCAGACGTTTTTTTTGCTGTACCTAAACGCACCGCGTGGCTGACGTGACAGAGAGAGGGAGCGGCGCAGGTGAGAGTTTGCTTTCACTTTTATTGTTTCATTGAACAACATCAACTGCGGCGGACAGTAGGCATTTTGTGTTGAACAAGTTCTGAAATAAATGATAAAAACCTGAAGAAGCTGGCGATTTCTTCGGCGATGTTAGCACAATAATATTATCACCTTAACTTATAAAGACTGGCGAACGGTGGTCGGAGGAGGACCGTGGAGTTCGTAGACATTCTACGGCTGTATTCTTGAGCCAGTTCACGGAAGCACTCCCCACGCTCATCTTTTTCTATCATTTGCATCTTCATTTCAATGGTGAGCATCACCGTTTTCCTTGTTTCACCGCCTGTATCAACCTTTCTGGAACATGTGTTGATTTCTCTCACAAGGAAATCCGCCGTGCGTCTGTCTGCGATGTTGTCATGTCGTCGGATGTAGAAACAAATGGCGAGTCAAATTTTACGTCGGATGTCGAAAAGATTGTGTGTCATAGCGATTGTATGTTGAGGTACCACTGTAAACTCTGATTCGAGAATAACCTGGTTGGGCCTGCTAAGAAAATAAGCTCTTTTTTTTTTTTTTTTTTTTTTTGCCTCGGAGTGTACAATGGACCTTTTTGTCACTTTTGTTTATATTTTCTTTTGTACTTCATTCCACGTTTTATTTATTACTTGTATTATTCTTTTTTAAAGTTGTTATTGCTCCATGTAAAGGCGAGGCCATTCTGCAACACAATCGTTGCGTCTTGGTGTCGCAGCGTCACCATGTAAACGGCCACTTTGTTTATATATATTTTTTGTACTTCTTTCCACGTTTTATTTATTACTCGTGTAAGTTTTTGTTGTTGTTGTTGTCCTTCCAAGATTGTGTGTCGTTATCTTCTGTTCAGTTAAGAGAATTAACAAAAGCCTTGTAAAAACAAAAAGTCAACTTCAACTGTCCTTGACTTTTTTTCCCTCTTCATTCACTATTCTGACTGTTCAAACAGCTGAATTGAGCAAATTTGAAAAATCCCAACATGCATCTCTAGTAAACAAAACCTTCACCTTGGTATTGACAAAGCAGAGTGATTAAGAAAAGAGACTAAATTGTTTTATTTTTATGATTTTAGCCTTGAAGCATTTGTCCAAGAGATGTTATGTGAGGTCGATTGTTTCCAAGGAAGACTGTAATTTAAGTTCATTTAAGAAAGGACCTAAAGGTTATTCAGACATAGTTAATGTAATCATTTGGGGACTGGCTAATCAATTGACTTTTCTATTGCTTACTTTAGTAGCATAGACATGTTTTTTTTTTTTTTTTATGCAAATGGATTGTGCCCTGCCACTGTTGAATTTATGTTCGCTAGTGGCGCAGCCTCTGTTTTGCTAAATTACACAAAGACAGCCCAACCAAGCATTTCATACAAATGTGAATCAGGAGAAGTGGCTTCATCCCCTCTCGGCCGTCTTGCCATCCTTTCAAAACAATTATTTACAATAATCACTGGATTTATTTTGAACGTAATCTAGCATCATCACTCCGAAGTGATGTAGTGATTAATAATGCATTTATTTATAGTAAAGATACACGATAATATCGGTCGCCGATAATTATCGGCCGATAATGGCAATTATGACGTCACACAGATAATCCAGATAATAAAAAAATGCAACCGATAATGCAATCCAATAATTATATACTTGATTTAGCCTCCAAATCTGCACAACCGAAGAATTCAGCATGCCGCCTCCTTAACCCCTCCCGTCTCTGAAGCCCCTGAGGCAGGAGGGGTTGAGGAGGCGGAGTTACACGACAAGAAATAGTTGAATATTATGGCGGCTGTTACTAAGAAAACGACGCTCTCGCCATCTGCGAAACATGTACAGCAGAAGTTCCACGAGGCCGAAAGAAAGCGTCCTCATTCAAAACCACTAACCCAGCATCCATTTAAAACTGCATCACAAAGATTTTTGGAACGAATACGAGGCTGCTGCTAGCGGGAATGCTAAAGCTATTGTAAACACAAACTAAGTGAAACTACGGGGCTTGTGACGATACAGAGTCGGGTTGTTTGGGAAAGCAGCCCAAGGCGGGTGGTAAACTCGCATCTAAGGCTAAACACCGGCACGACTGGAGACCGATAGTCGGCGAGTAGCCGTCTTCCGACGGAGCCCGCCGCTCTGGCCGGTCCGGCAGGCCGCCGCCGCCTCGCCGTTGGCGGGGCGGGCAGAGCCCGGTTCCCCGGCTTCAGGACCTCCGGCGAACACCCAGGTTTCTCGAGCGTTCCCCCATGGCGTGCGAGCAGAGCCAGGCCTCGAATACGCCGCGGCGAACCGGCCGGTGCGGGCGAATAATCCGGTACGAACGTAGCCGTCGCGGCCGAGACGAGAGACGTTTTTTTTTTTTACCGAAATGACCCGAGAGCCAAAGCCCTGGATAAAAAAAAATAATGCAGTTTATACGACCACCATTCTTCATGAAAAACATGCCAATCGGATTTTCACCATGGACATTTGGAAAAGTTATGTCCAGTAAGCAAGCTTCTCATGACGGCACAGTGGATAGATGATCATTTAAACATGGAGAAAACGAAGTCAGCCAGTCAATAATGCATTCAGTATGTAAAATGATGAGAGGTCAGATGACTTTGTACGCTGCCTTTATTTTCGGCTTAACAAAACTCAGGCACAAAACAACATGCACGGAGATGCGAGCTCCAACTCCATCCAAATAGTACTGCCGTGTATCAGTTTAGCTGCTGTAAAGCAAATGTCGTGAGTGCCGCAAATGTAAAAAAAGTGCTGCAGAATGGGTACATGACATCTCGCTCTTTTGAGTTAATCATTTTCACAGTGTGCAACAAAGCTTATAACATTAGCAATCACTTTTCAAATTAAGTTAACTTATTTGTCTGCTCAATTAGTCACAGTAGATAATCAAAACTTTTTGGCACTTATTAACACTTATCAATTTAAATATGCACGTTCCTGTTGTAGTGAAATAACAATAATATTCTGTAGCCACAAATATTATTCCAAATCTTTTCTTCTTCCAAGTTTTTTATTAGGATTAAGTATAATAATGTATTGCTTAAAATAAGGCTGTTAAGATTATTTTCAGCTCGCTATTTTTCTTCCAAGAAATCTGAGAGAAATACACTTGAAGCGCTGGCAGATAATTTCACTTATTTCCAATAGATTTAGACTTAAAACTGACTAGTTTTAAGGAGGTGTGTTCTGCAGTGTATTAATGTTATATATGTTAGGAATGGCTTACTTTTAAAGGCATTTTTGTGCAAATTCGGCATTTACTCTGTAAGTAATTGTTGCCAAAAGTTTACCATTACACAATGTCAGACAATCTGTCATTATTTAGATGTTGGAATTCAATACTTGTTCATATTTTATGTAGAAAAAAAAGAGCAATAAATTATATTTTTGCACAGTAATATTTTCTTTTGTGTATACTTTAAAATTTGACATAAATCTTTTAATAGAATTATCGGCTTGACATTATCGGTTATCGGTTGGAATGAAGAGGAAATTATCAGTTATCGGTATCGGTTGAAAAATGTATTATCGTGCATCACTAATTCATAGCAAATATTTTGGGGAAAACTGGGGTGCTTGACAATACACAAACTGCCCCATCATGATTATGCATGGAAAACATTTTTTTTTTTTTTTTTTAAATGTCTTTATATAAGCTTGACGTCCTTTATACCACAGTGTTTTGTACGAATCGTAAAGCTGGTGGTGAAACTTTAAAAAAAAAAATTTTGCCATCACTTTCAGCTCAAGTCAGTGGTCACTCGCTTTCGGCACAAACATTAAACAAAAAGTACAAGAGGACCATTATGAAAAATATGAGGAAATTTTGAAGTGGCCAAAAAAGCTGCATGCTATATTTTTAGCTTCACTCTTGAATAGTGATGTTTTGCTTTCAAATGTTGCCGAGGTTTACGAAATAACAACCTCGATGTTATCATTCAGTCAAATGGTTTCCATGGCAACGTGCTCGCTCCTAACCCTCGCTTTCATCCCTGGGTAGTTTGCACAAATACTGTACGACAAAATATCCCTCCTGAAGCTTGTGTTTGTTTGTGCGTGCATCGCCTTCAGGTTCCCATGACTCCTTCAGCTTTTACATTGACGAGGCATCTCCTGTGGGCCCCGAGCAACCAGAGACGGTGCAGAACTTTGTGTCAGTTTTCGGTACTGTGGCCAAGAAGCTCATGCGGAAGTGGTTAGCCACGCAGACCATGAACTTCAACAGCCAGCTAGAGGCCGGTGTCCGCTTCTTTGACCTGCGCATCTCAACAAAGCCCAGAGACCCCGACAATGAGCTCTTTTTTGCCCACGGTCTTTTCAGTGCTACGGTCAGTACGCTCAAAATAACAGTCCATCTGTCCGTCTTTGTACGTGTCTGTCCACACTATCTATCATCTGTCTGCCTGCCTATCCTATCTGACATCTGTCCATTTGCCCATCTGTCTGTCCATCCAACAATCTATCTGCCTCCCTGCCAGCCATGCGATTGATTAAGTGATATCAAGCTCCATAACTACCTTGACATTTTTATCTTATCATTCAGTCATGAAAGCTTGATGCCTATTGTAATGTCCAATTTGGTGCTAATTTAAATTGACTGATGGACATTTGTGATCTGCTGCTGTGTGCCATTGTAGTTAGTCTGTTTTATGAACAGTCGAAATTACTCAACAGGACAGTTGACTTCATTTTTTTAATGAACAATGCATGAATCCTAAAGTGCCTGCGACCGCATTGAAAAAAATCTTAAATAGCATTGTTATGTGAATTAGAATCATATTTTGAGACGATTCGATGACGAGAAATTAGTTTTTTAATCTGCCGTTTAACCTAGCCTGTCATTATAGAGCTCTAGCGGCCCCAGTTTGAGGATGACGTTGGCAGGGTCACAATTTCATCCGATTTAGAATTCAGCCCAGTGAGGGGGAATTATTCAGAACAAGGAAAATGCGACGAAGCAGCAAAATGTCATTGTTTCAATCTCTTTACTCCAATATTTTTACAGGATATTCTTTTTATCTAACTATTTGTCCCCAATAGCTAAATAAATGGCATGGTCATGACAATTAACAGTCATGTGCTAAATGGAATATGAAATATTCAAAATGCATATATTCAGTACGACATGGCAAAATTACTCCATAATGGTCAAAACGATCGACTTCTTGCACCTCCCAAATGATATTTTATGCCACCGGAGTTAGTCCGGCTTTTGTCATTTCCCTGCCCCGGTTTCGGAGAGCATAAACAAACCAGGAGAAGTGACGGCTAGCCGACATGCTAACCTGAACCGAGCGCCGTTTCAAAGCCTTATCTCGTTTTTCGAAGCGAAAAATCACACAAAATTACCCCGGATCATATCACTCGGCGGCGGGGTTGTCGATTGTCTTCACTGATCGGCAACTCTTCCTGTGGCAGGCAAGTTACAGCTCGTCGTTCCTCTGCTGCGAGCAGGAGAGCTCGTTTGCTGGGGAAGCAGCTGGAGAATGACCGCCGGACAAACTTGCCGACGTAGTAAGAGCACGTAGCTACCCGAGCCCAACCCGAGTATAGTGGTCTATTGCCGGGCACACGAAGAGGGCAGAGGGGACTGGAAGTCTGGACGGTATGGAGAACTGCACGAGCATAAGCCTAGTATAGTGCTTTCCCGGCGGGCACACGAAGAGGACCGATGTGGGTGTGCGTCAAGCCGCCAGTCGTGGCATTCTCGGTGGACAAGGAGCATTGTCAGCCACAAAATGCAAGCCACCTCCATATTAAAACTTGTGCCATGATCCCAGGATTTGACATAATACAAAACACGATGTTTACTCACTTCCTCGTAAGTCCAATGGTCCCACAGTTGTCAGACTTGTTTTGTCCAATCTCGGGTTGGGGGTTTTTGAAACCCAAAAAAGCTCACATGCCTCCCTGGTGCAGCAACAGAACCGTGCAGCACATTTGGCTGGCGTGATGCGAAAAATAAACGAATTAATCCGCAAAATCAGCTGAATCCGCAGTCCATCTGCATGCTATAAAGCAATGCTGTATTGTGAGATGCTGACCCGGGTGACGTCACATTCGCATTCCTTCTCAAAACAGTAAATTATTCATTTTCATGGCGTGGGATTAAAAAAAAAAAAAAAAAAAAATATATATATATATATATATATATATATATATATATATATTATTTATATAAATTGATTGCTTCCACACACATCCAAGCGGTCTATTTCCTTCAGAGCATAAAATACCGTGTGAAATATGAGATAAAAATGCTTTTTGCTGTCATAGGCACTTTAATGGTTAAATGCAAACAAACTTAGGATATAGATAAATGAACTTATGCTATTTAATCAATCCAAATTTATAATTTTCAAAATTTGCCAGGTGAATGCGCCATACTGAGAGCCATTTGGGTTTGTGTTTATGAAAAGGATGAACCAAACGGGACTAAGATAATTTCTGCGAAGCTTTAAAGTCACCTGCGACATGGGTTAAAAAAAGAAGCACTTTGACAAGCTGTAAGGTCAGGTTCTACTTTTTTGACTTGACTCAAATGGATCTGACACACACTTAAGTATGTACCAGTGAGTACCCACTATGATTTGATTTACTTTAAAATATATCCTAAAAAATTTAAATGAGCGGTATCAACGTTCTTCAATAGAATAAAATCATAGCAGCGATCCTAATTCTAAGATTGGATCTCAGAGCTGTGAAGCGTCGTGCTAACATGTCATCCAATGCGCCACAAAATATGAATATCTAAATTAAATTAAATCGTGTCATTTAAATTTTTTTTTTTTAATGATATCATGTATGTGTCTCCGAAGATTTCAAATTAATGGCATTTTAAAATTTACATTGCATTTTCATGAAATTCTCAATGAATAATGCATGAATGTTAATAACGAAACTCAATCACATGCAGCAAGTGGATTTGCTTCGAAAGTGTGTGCTTTGCTGATTAAAATTATGATTAGGGTTTGCCCTACTTTTCTAATAATCCCTTGCTCATGCGTGTTTTGTGCAGGTGAGAGAAGGTTTGGAGCAGATCAGCAGCTTCCTGTCGGCACATGCAAGAGAAGTGGTTTTCCTGGACTTCAACCACTTCTATGGCGTTCAAAACCTGCACCATGAGAAGTTGGTTACCATGTTGAAGGATGTTTTTGGAGACAAGCTCTGCCCGGTTGTCTTTGCTCAGGAGGTATGCCTGTAAAGTGTGTGCCTCCTAGATGGGGATGAAGCCTTTAAAAACCCAAATAAAGGGGAAAAAAAGTACATGTCACCGTACCAAGTAGAGTTTTAGCCAAATTTGAATGATTAAAAAATAGCCAAGTTGTCCTGCAATATATTGAATGAGTCTAATAATAACAGTCCATTGAAATAGTTAACCACTGATGTGAATAGAGGGATAGAGTGAATAAAGTATGCCCCCGCCCCCAAAATAAGAAAAATGCAAATGGTGGGGATAAACGTTTTTTGGTTTGTTTTTTAAATCCTGCACAATTCAGTACTAAATAGTGCTTAGTTGTTACGTCCCTCGGACGGCTCGCTAAGGGCGTAACATAAAACGAGCACCAAGTCTATAAATTGCACGATTTATTTACACAAATACAACTCGCAATGAACGGATACAAAATACAGAAGAAGCTGGCTTCCGGGTAAGCCCAGACCAAAATAACTAACAAAAGAAACGCTTACACCCCACCCGCTAACTAAACCCTGATCGTAAAAAGGAAAGAACAAAAAGACAGCCACAACCTTGACTTCCTACACTAACCAAAACAGGAGAAAACGGGGTAAACGAAAATAGCAGCTTACCCCTACTGCTTTGGTGCTCTTATTTACAGTGATGAACAAAAACAATCCAATAATGGCAAACACAAAAAAGACTTCACCGAAAAAGTGGGAGTGTAACCAACTAGCGATCAAATACAAAAAGTGAATGTATGGTGAGCAAACGGCTGGCAAGGAGTACAGCAGCATGAGTGTTGACAGCGGCTGGTTTTTGAAATTGCTGTCCTTCCTTGGGTGGCCAATCAGCGGCGGCCACGACGTCTGCCCATTCCGTGTCTGTCAGCTCACGTCACGCTGGGAGGGGAGGCAGCCAGCTGGCAGAGGTGACGATCAGCTGACTAAAAGCGTCTCAAAAAATAACAATTAAACGGCCAGGGCCGTGACATTAGTCTTCGCATATTTTGAGCAGTTATCTTCAAGCATCTGTGTTGTATTAAGAAATAAAAAAAATTATTTCACTTTAAAGGGTCTAAAACAAGGGTCAGGAACCTATGGCTCGCGAGTCATATCTGGCTCGTTTGACGGCCGCATCTGGCTCGCAGACAAATCTTTATTTATTAAAAAAAAAAAAAAAAAAAAAGCCTTGTTATACTCCTTTGCGCGTTGCGCAAAACGGCGATGATCCCCGGCGACTAAAAAGCCAGTTCGCAGTTATTTTAGTGGGAAAGTGGCAAACATACATGTCGTTGCGTCCATCTATCTGTCTGTTATCTGTCTATCAATCGCATTGGCAACGCAGATGAGGCAGACACTGATCGAGTGGGGCCGCCGTATTTTGCTGTCAAAAAGAGCGGCCGATGTACGCATATGCGTGGTAATTTTCCCACGGTTTTAGTTCCGTTTTCCCCACTAATTTTAGAAACCCTTTTGAGAAAAAAAGAAAAAAAGACAAGGAGTATCGTACGGACGGAGGAATTTGCCTTTTTGGAGAGAGCAGGTTCTCCGGTGTGACTAATACGCAATGATAAAATTGCATCTATGAAAAGGTCAAATATAAAGCGGCACTTCGACACCTGCCATACTACATTTGCATCGAAATATCCGGTGGGAGACAACAGGAAGAAAGCATGTCAAGAGCTTCTTACAAGAGTGCAAGCTAGTCAGTAGCAACTCCGTGTTTGGACCAAACAAGGTGACTGGAATTCGGCTAGCTTTGCTGGCGCTTTAGCAATTGTGAGAAACAGGAACCCATTCACAGATGGGGAGTACACCAAAGCATTCATGCTTGATGTTGCCAATGAACTTTTTGACGACTTTTCGGATAAAGACAAGATTATTAAACGGATAAAAGACATGCCCCTGTCAGCAAGAACTGTTCACGATCGTACTGTCATGATGTCAAATCAAATTGAGGCAATGCAAGTGAAGGACATAAATTCGGCTCCATTTTTTCACTCGCTTTGGATGAGTCAACAGACGTAAGCAATTTATCACAGTTCAGCGTGATCGCAAGGTATGTTGTCGGTGACGCACTACATGAGGAAAGTCTGGCAGTTTTGGCTATGCAAGGAACAACAAGAGGGGAGGATTTATTCAAGTCTTTCATTGAGTTCGCTAAAGAAAAAAATCTACCAATGGACAAACTTGTTTTGGTGTGCACTGATGCTGCTCCGTGTATGCTTGGAAAAAACAGATTCATGTCACTTCTTCGTGAACATGAAAAGAGACGTATCCTAAGTTTCTCAATTCCTGCATCACGCTTAACCTCATCAAGTATCAAACAGACTACAAAGCCATCAGCAACACTATGCAGCACCAGAAGTCGCATTAATGGTAAGAAATATTCATCATTGATTAGCAACAGCATAACAATGTTATTAAAAAGAATTCAGAGACTTATTGTACTTTAAAAATGTTGAAATTACATAAAATGCACACATTACTCGTATTTTTAGTTTTAAACATATTGTATGGCTCTCACGAGAAAAATGTGGTGTTTATGGTTCCCTCAGCCAGAAAGGTTCCCGACCCCTGGTCTAAAATCTAGAAGAATAATCTTAACCTGAATAATACCTAGCAATAATAATACAATGTCAAAACTGGGTAGATATGTTACCTTAAATCAACACAGCTCAATGTGTTGGACCAAGACACACGATTTTACTGCATCGTTGGACTGTGTTGTACAGTATTATTCAGTCCGATTCATTCAATGTTTTTATTAATTAATTAATGAATATTAACATAAGGAATATTTCTATCTTTATCATCATCCGTGTACAGTACAACGGTGCAACTTTTTTGGGTCCTATTATAACATGAATGTTCTAAATATATCTTAATGTTTAAGAAACTGTGGTATAAAAAAATCATCTATGGTCCATTAAACCGATCATTAGCTTTTGTAAAATGCTCTACTGATTGGTCGAGCTAGTAGTTGTAAAGGATTCAAAGAAAAGCAATCGCATTACTGGCAGCATATTATTTGTCCTGAGGTATTCACCATCCATCCACCTACTACTACTATTCAATTTGAGTCACTGCTACAAAGAAATAAGAGGAGATACTTGACAGTGGCAATGATGGGCTTAAGAAAGAAAAAAAAATGGGGAGCAGACAAATGACTGCTATTTCATCTTCCACAGGTATAAAACACCTTCCACCAGCCTCCATCCATTCTCTACAAGTAGATTCCACAGTGCAGCTATTTAAAAGCAGCGACCAGAATAATGTGCACAAGAGGAACCAGAACATACTGGATTCTGTATCAGGAGATTTTGCAACTACATTATCCCCCCAGTTTATTATCACATTTATTGGATTGATGTCTGCCAAATGTTTTCATTGGCACTGTGGAGTATATAGGAACACTTGCTCATTCAGTGAGATCCAATGCAAGCGCAGAGAAATCTATTAAGTAAATCAAACAACGGGTTTAATATTGTGGTTGGATTTTGCAATGTTTTAGAAGCATATAATTGCAAATATGAAGGTTTGTTTGTGTTCATTCTTCTGTTCCTGCATCATCCTATCCTCAGGTAAGTCTGCAATATCTCTGGGAGAAGGAGTATCAGGTGCTGGTCTTTTACCACCACCCCATGGCCCTGGAAGTGCCCTTCCTGTGGCCTGGCCAGATGATGCCCGCCCCCTGGGCTAACACCACTGACCCTGAGAAGTTGGTTCAGTTCCTCCAGGCCTCTGTTACTGACCGCAGGTTAGTGAGCAGATTGTCAGCACGTATTTGAACGTATATGAATTATTCTGTTAATGAGATTTTTTTTCCAATTTCACCTCAACCCTCCTGTTATATTGTGAATAATACTGATAGTTTTTTTTATTGGTTTAAAATTGAGCAAACAAGTACATTTTTAAAATTCAAATTGAAAATCTTAATGAGATACTTCCCTTAACTTCAGTCACATTCAGTACAGTAGAATTGTATATATCACATTGCAGCTACTGCCAAATCTAGCTACTTTTACTTTTAGATTATTTTCATGCATTAAAGATTTATTGGTGCCTTCACATTAGCTATGAATTGGAATATTCTTGTCATGTGACATAAAAAGTACTGTGTTTTTTGGAATGTAAGTAGGAGGTTTTTTTCATAATTTGGCTGGGTTCCATCTTATACTCGAGAGCAATTTATGTACGAAAATATTAAAGGGACAGTCCAACTAAAATGACATGTTGGTTCTGTGTTCCACTATTTGGTATTGTAAACAAAAGAACGGTTACATTCACTTCAATAAACAAGGACAAATAATGGCTGGTCATTGACACAAATGTCATGCACAGTCACGGTGCCATTACAAAACTGAAATGATCACATAACAGCAAACTAAATAGAATAACTAGCAAGTAATGAAACGACTGTAAAAGTATCTGAAGAAATAACTAGCACAGAACGTTTAACATCATTTATATACCCTGCGCTGCAATGCATGCTGGGAGGCATAAAGCACCCCTAGCAATGTTACAGTCTTCTTTATTTTAATGTTACTAACTCATCTATAATATAGAACCTTTGAAATTAATTCGCTTCATTAAATGTAATATTAATAACTTAATTTTGGTGGCAACATGTTCTAGGTAGTGATGTGGGTAGCGGTGCCAGCGGCATTAGCTTTAAAATAAAAAATCTCTAAATATATCCTCGCAAATTTACATGAAATATCGTTATATAATACAAGTATTACTTAAAAATAGGGAGTTAAGATTTCAATCAACATGTATGTTTATTGTACTACCACCCTTTCTTCCTGCATTCATATTTTCATAACTTGTACTATAGACAGTGAGGAGAACAAGTATTTGATACACTGCCAATGGGTCCCATTGGCAGTGTATCAAATACTTGTTCTCCCCACTGTATTCATGCAGTTTGCCACTATCACCCAGATGTGTTGGTATCATTTTTAGTGGACAGTTGCTACAATCAGTGCTACTCATCTGCACATTGCTCTATGCTGTAAATATGTGCTGTACATCAAGTTTCCGCATATCTTTTTGTGTGTGCCACTGCTGCTGGCCACTTTTGTGAGGCAGTAATGAAGGCTTACTTGTTTCTCTTTGTATTGGTAAAAACTAAATATGGACTGCTTGTTTCCTCCAGGAGAAAGGGGACCTTCTTTGTTTCACAGGTGGTCCTCACACCAAAGGCCAGCACGGTGATGAAGGGAGTGGCCAGTGGGCTCCGAGAGACGATCACAGAAAGGTGAGAATTAGTTGACACTGTGATCGGGGAAATGGTAGAAATGTAGCTGAAAAGTAATTTAATACTAGCACTACCAAGGATGGATCAGTTGGTATATATACCTATTGAATCCAGAGAAGGATCATCTGACTTTAACCCTAACCCTAATCAGATAAAATCTAGTTTGAGGGTTGATGTCTTCGCATTAGTCATTCGCATTTATAAGTGCACCTTAGTTGATACCCCAGTTGAAACATTACTTTTTGTAAATTTCTATTTTAATTCCCATTCAGTTGTAGCTATCCAGAGCTGTCAGGGTCATCTGACTCCATTCTGATCACTTCTGTAGGACAAAAACATGTTGGGTTTTGCTGTGTTAAAGCAAGTGTTTAGGGATGGGAATCAAAATCCGATTCCAATTCGGAACCGGTTCTGAGTGTTTCGAGGCCTCGACATCACCATGAAAAAGCCTTAACGATTACTTTAAAGATTCCTAAAGACGCGTATTGCGTCGCGACGTGTGTTGTTGTCCAGACGCATCAAACTAGCATGGCGCCAAGAACCACTCGCTCAAAAGTTTGACTACACTTCACCAGGAAAGAGTGTGAAAATGAAAGGTTACGACAGGTAAGCACGAGCATTGCAGCCATTAACATAACAATGACAGCACGTAGGTTCAAACGCTCGAAAGTGTGTCTTCACTTCACGAGGAAAAATTACAACAAAGCGACTTGCAGTCATTGCAAGGTGGAGATAACTGCATCGGGAGTGAATACGACTGCGCTGTCCTCACAGAGAGGCTAAGGCTCAGTCCTGGCTATACAGCTAGCTAAACTCCCAAATGACGATGCAGAAGACGTTAGTATAACTTGCTGACTTTATTCAACCATTACTTGAAGAGTAAGCCTGTCGCAATATGCAATAATTCCATTTATCGCGCGATATATAAAAATGAAGGCGGTAACTTTTCCGCTGCGATTTATCGCCTCGCGTGCACGTGTGTGTGCTCGTGCGGCAGACGTGCTGTTAAAAGTTCGTTACCAACTGCGCAAAATGCATCTTCGTTCCAGGTCCGCCAAAATCTAGCGCCGGAGCCAATTGTTCCCATTATATCCTATTGTTCAACGTATACCGGCCGTGTCAGTGCTCCGGAGTGACTGTGGACCATCTATGGCGCGCCGGTGTTGTTGACGTGTGGGCGCTCCCGTCAGGAGTGACATTTCACGCGGGGCGGCTATTTTTCGGCACAACGCTGGATATTTACAATTAAGTCCGCCAAAACATTGTTACCGACTTGGCTGGTAGGAATAACCTCACTTTGACAACGAACAGCTGAATGAAATTACCGGTAAGAGCGCTGTGCTTCAAACTCGTCCTGTATATGAAAGCCCTCATATGCTGGTGTTGTGTAGTAATGAGCAGACGTGACTTCAGCGGCGCTTGCTAACTGTTTTAATGCGCGGTTGCGCGCACACACTAGATATCATGAAATGGCAAACTAGATGTGCTCTTCCCATGCCATTGGCTACGTGAGCCCAGAGTGATTATGGGACATGTAGTCCATATACTACATCGATGAATTCCAAACTGTCGTGACTGAATGGAAGTTAAGAAGGCCAAATCAATCCATACCAGTGACTTTCGATAATGTTGCAAATATTGTTAATTCAGTACGTGACACAAATGGATTTGGACCATAAATAGGATGTCTTGCTCATGTAGTAAACCTAGCTACTAAGAGAGCTGTAGCAATCAACGGTGTGCCCTGCCTCACTTTACAAACAGTAAAGATTGTTCTCAGCACTTTTATACAATTTTTTTTTCATATCAGTAAGAAGTAAGCACATAAATATTATGCACTAAAATGCATGTTTATATGATGGCAATTTAATTTTTGCTCGTTAGCAAAAAAATAAAAAAATAAATAAATAAAATACAATTGTTATATATATTTTTTTACAGAGCATTAAATGTATTGAATCGGATCGAAAATCGTGTCTCTCGTATCAAAATTCGTACCGAACCATGACTTAACTGTATCATTGCATCCCTATGGAACACCATTGCAGAAGCTATGACGGGAAAAGTTTTCATTTTTCTAAATGCTGAAGTAGTTAAGTGCAATTTTTTTTTTTTTTTTTTAACACATTTTATTTATTCTGTGTTTCTGTGCGGTATCAATATTGTTGTTTTTTACTTAAGAGGTATGGTCTATTGTTTTTAGTTGTGATTTCTTAAAAAGTATATTTGAATTTAAGAGTAAATATCGCGTTTAAATGGGTGTACTTCATCTATTAATATATACTGTATTCGCACTGTGTTACTGTAAATTGGTTTAAAAAATTGGGGGGGGCGCAATAATATCGCATATCGCAATAATTTATGAGAATAATTATCGCACACTAAAATTTGTTATCGCGACAGGCCTATTGAAGAGTGAAACTAAGAATAGAAATGAAACAAATCAATTTCGTCCCCAATAACAAACAGGTTTGCATCAACGTAAATCAGCGATGATTAGCTGCTAATAACAGTAATAACAAATGGTTAGCATTCGTTCGCTAGCATTAGCACATCGTTCAAACCACTACACAACTGGATTTAAGTGTCCGATCGCGAGTGGAAACACAACAAGAACAACACAAAAGATGATACATACAGGCGTTGCCTAGATATTAACATTAACAAAGAACTTAGGCTCGTAGAAGTGTTTCCCTCTCTCACTAACTCGCTCACTCACTTGGATGCGGCATTTCTTCTTTGGGTGTAAGCGCGCTCTTCTTCACGTGAGCGCGTTCTTCTTCGCGTGAGGAAGCGCAAGGGCGCCCCCACTTGAGCGTGTAAGCGCCACAAAAACTAAAAGGCATGCAATTCAATGTAATGGTAAAATAATACACGTTAACCCAGAAGTCCCCAAATTGCGGCCCGCGGCCCAAATACGGCCCGCCTCCACATTTGGTCCGGCCATTTTGAATTTTTTTTTTTCTCAATCGTGTTATTTATTTCCTGGCCTTTTCCTTGAAGAATTCAGAGAGGGTTATTTGGTTATTATCCATTTAATTAATAGTGTTTTTATTATTAATTATTATTATTATTATTATAAAGAATCCAGAAAGGGTTATTTGATTGTGGCTTTCTGAAAAACAATAATTTTTTACATACAGGTATATGCACTTCTGCAATCGTCACACTTTTTCTGTTACAAACTGACCCCGGCCCCTCATCAGAGAAGGGAAAAGTTATGTGGCCCTCACAGGAAAAAGTTTGGGGACCCCTGCTTTAACACATATTGCCAAAGGCAGAAAAACAACCCATCTGCCAATATATACCAATATTTTTTATTTCTATTAGATAAATGTTTCAGTAAAATGTTACACATTCTTGTGTATTTGCCACTTATTGCCACAGTTAACATTGAGGCTTTGGGCCTCTTTTGATCTCGTTGTGAGTATGTAAGGTTGTGACTTCTGATTAAACAAACTCGATGCCAATCAAAATGTTTTTTTCTTCTTTTTCCCCAAATTAGAATCGATAAGAGAATTGATAAAGAATCGAATCGTTAAGCAATATCGATAATGGAATCGGAATCGTAAAAATCCTATCAATTCCCATCCCTACAAGTGTTGTGTACTGACTTAAGTTAAATGATTGTTGATGACATATAAATTAGACAATACATGCTTACACAGATGTACCAGCTTTTATTTTACCTTATTTATTTATTTATTATTTATTATTTGTAAATAGAATTTTATTAAAACCGAACAAAATATGTAAAATATGGAAATCGAATCTCGGATTCAGGAGGTTTTCGTCAAGGCGGCTGAACAGTGGATCGGCTCCATACCCTTAACGGGGTTCTCGGGGGGTCATGGGTGTTTGCCCAACAAGTCAAACATGTGTTTTGTGGACATAGAGGAGGCGTTCAACCATACCCCCGAGGAAGTCCTGTGGGCGGTGCTCCGGTAGTATGGGGTATGGGATACCCTGATACGGGGCGTCCGGTCCCTGTATGACCGGTGTCAGAGTTTGGTCCGCATAGCCGATAGTAAGTCAGATTTGTTTCCAGTGAAGGTTGAACTCCTCCAAGGCTGCCCTATGTCACCGGTTCTGTTCATAACTTTTTATGAACAGAATATCTGGGCGCAGCCGAGGCGTTGAGGGGGCCTGGTTTGGGGGCCTCAGTATTTCATCTCTGTTTTTTGCAGATGATGTAGTTCTGTTGGGTTCATCAAGCCGGAATCTTTAGCTCTCACTGGAACGGTTCGCAGCCGACTGTGAAGTGGTTGGAATGAGAATCAGCACCTCTAAATGTGAGACAATGGTCCTCACTCGAGAAAAGGTTGAATTGCCCTCTCCGGGTTAGGGATGAGATCATTCCCCAAGTGGAGGAGTTTAAGTATCTCGGGGTTATGTTCACGAGAGAGGCGATCGGTGCAGCATCAGCAGTGATGCGGACTCTTTAATCATGGTGAAGAAGGAGCTGAGTCGTAAGGCGACTATTTACCGGTCGATCTACTGTCCTACCCTCACCTATGGTCACGAGCTGTGGGTCATTACCGAAAGAATAGGATCCCAGATACAAGCGGCCGAAACTATTTTCCTCTGTAGGGTGTCCGATCTCTCATTTAGAGATAAGATGAGAAGCACGATCATCCGGGAGGAGCTCGGAGTAGAGCCGTTGCTCCTCCTCATTGAGAGAAGTCAGATGAGGTAGCTCGGGCATCAAATTAGGATGCCTCCTGGACGCCTTTCTGCTGAGATGTTCAGGGCAAGTTCCACTGGGAGGAGGCCGCAGGGCTGACCCAGTACACACGGGGAAGACTATCTCTCCCGGCTGGCCTGGGAACACCTAGGGATCTTCCAAGAAGAGCTGGATGAAGTGGCTGGAGGAAGGGAAGTTTGGGCTTCTCTGCTGAAGCTGCTGCCCCGGCGACCCGACCTCGGATAAACGGGAGAAATAGGATGGATGGATGGATGGATGGATGGATGGATGGATGGATGGATGGATGGACAACGAAAATCTATAATTATATCAACAGCGCCCTTGGGGAAGACACATCCAATGTTTGTGGATTTTTTTTCTTCTTTAATTCTTATTAGTGACTACACCGTTTGTGTGCATCGTTGGAGAACTAAAAGTATAAATTATAAAAAAGAAAAGGCAATTTTACTTGACTTTCCAAGCACTCCTTTTTCCGAGCCGTCCTCCTCATTACAAGTGACTCTCATGCCAAGCCATCACGTATTGTTGCAAAGTCAGTTAATGCAACAGCATGCCAAAAGTAGTACAACTGCTAGTTTAATATACTAAAAAACAACCCCAACATTCTTCATCACAAGCTTCTCTCACTCCATCCCTGCATATGCCTGTGTTACATGGCCTTCCCATAGTCTTTTTCAAAGCCATATATCATGTAGATAGAAGGAAATAAATCTTCATGCAGTGATTCATCTTCCTTGTGAAACTTGCAGGGATCGTGATGCACACATAATAAAGAACATTTCCCCACATTTCAGACATTGTGAATGTTCAAGAGTTTCAATAGATTAGTTTCCAGCTATTTTCAACTCTTTAGAACAGGCGTTCTTCTTCTTTAGCACCCAAAGAGCCATTTTGACCCGGTTTCCATGGAAAAGACAACAGTGGTTGTTGCACACACTTTTTGGCATCTGAAATGAAGGTGTTGGCGCCTATATCAGGGGTCGGAAGCTTTTTTGACCAACTGAAAAAGAAGAATCCACATGGTTTTAAACATTATTCCACAAACATAGAGTGACGCTTTTAATATATATTAATAGAATTTTATATTCCATTTAGTAAGTCACAATAACTTGTTATAGACCGTTATAAACAGAACACTTAAATACGTCATGAATTCTCCAGTGATGTACAGTGAGTACAAGTCTTTGCGCCATTCATACTAATTGTATGAATGGTGTATTTTTTTTTTCTACAATGATTTGCAAAATAACAGTTAAAAAAAGAACCATACAGTAACCCCAGCCTCTATCTCCTAATTTTTATTTTCCCCAATGTCCTTACATCTAATTGCAAAACCTCAATTTTAACTACTTAAGAATGTAGGAAGTACAGTACATTAAAATTTAAGATAATGTAAATCATGACGTACTGTATATACAGTATGTATTGTTAAAAAAATGTAACATTAACAAAAATACGTACAAATGACTTACATTATACATAATGAAATGAAATATATTTTGAAGATAACACAAACATTGACCTTTCTATACTATAAAGAAATAAATAAGTAGCCTAACACAGGTAAATGAACAAAAATAAGTCAAAAGTGCCCATTAACTATATTGCCAAATGTATCACATTTGAGGCTAGCATTTCTGGACCTCGATACAGAAAAAAAAAATGCTGAAAACCTTAATGTGTTCAATCTCACTTTAGTTATATTGGTTTTACCATGAGAGCAGCATGTAATGCTTAATGTATCATTCATGAGATAAGTTACAGAAAATCTATCTAAATTAAATGTTTAAATTGTTTAAAAAATATATCATGTTTAGGGACCACATAAAGCTTTCAAATTTAAGATTTTCTGTTCATTATTTCTGGGGTCAGGCATTATAACATGGAAGATGTTCTGAAACCCCCGTCAGACCCCCATCAATAAAATAAGCCTCTTTAACTCTTTCCTTTCTCTAAAATATCTGATCAATTTCCCATAGCATTGCCTTTTTTATAGCATTAATTCAACAAGCTAGTTCTTTTTTTTTTTCTTTTTTTTTTGTCCAAGAAACATATGCATTTGAACCAATCAGAGCTAACTATCCATACTGACCACATGTCAGTATGTCAGCCAATAGCGTACCGCATGCAACACGTCACTTTTGCTCATTAATATTCATGCTGTTAGCAACTGTTGCTTTTCGGGTCAAGCTCGCATTTGTCCCTCATGCTAAATGCTTGTAAATAGTATACGAAACGAGATGTTAACTGAGCTAAACCTACCAATTCTGTCCGAAAATGATGTCCCCGGTGCCAAATTCACTGGTAAAGATGTGGACGAACATATAAATGTTCGGTTAAAGAGATGGCCTCTTCAGGGCAACCTGTGGATCAGTACTGTCATCTGTAGGACCATGGCCCCCCAAAAAATGTTTACTGCATATGAAGGTGAATTACTTCACCTTGCTGGTGTTAAACTGATGTTTTGGACGTCCACATAATTGATCTATTGTTCACATTTTTTCCTCTGGGTTTTGGCTTCGGGAAATGTATGAAGAAAACATCCTTCATATGTGAATGTTAGTAATGTCTAGAGTCATTTATACAAGTTCCATAGCAGCAGTGTATACTTGGCGTGTTCTTTTTGTTTTTGTTTTTTTAAAATTACTGACAGAAAACAAGCAGTGCTTGCATGGGTTGCGAGCATGCTTCTATGTTGACCCTCTTCCGGTTTACGTCATGGTCTAAAAATAGCATTCGTGCGGTACGCTATTGAACGGGCAACTGGAGTCCAGGTTGGGTGGTTTGCTACTAAATGGAAGATGAATCATATACTCACTTTTGTATTCACAAAAATAGAGCTATAGGTTCCGACCGAAGCTTTGTAGTGATTAATATTGTTTAGAGCTGTCAAACTATTAACATTTTTAATCGAGTTAATCACAGCTTAAAAATGTATTAATCGTAATTAATTGCAATTCAAACCATCTCTAAAATATGCCGTATTTTTCTGTAAATTATTGTTGGACTTGGAGTTACTGTTGGACTGAAAGATAAAACACAAGACGGATATACTGTATACATTCAACATACTGTACATAAGTACTGTATTTGTTTATTATAACAATAAATCCACAAGATGGCAATAACATTATTAACATTCTTTCTGTTAAAGGGATCCACAGATAGAAAGACTTGTAGTTCTTAAAAGATAAATGTTAGAACAAGTTATAGAAATTTTATATTAAAACCCCTCTTAATGTTTTCGTTTGAATAAAATTTGTAAAATTTTCAATCAAAAAATAAACTAGTAGCTCGCCATTGTTGACGTCACAGAGCAGTGATGTCACATGGGCTCCCTGCCGTTCTTCCACAGTGTCTTTAACTACGTAAGTGATTGAAATACACCACAAGGTGTCAATGGCGAGTTTTAAATTACTTAGAAATCAGGCCAATGAGTGTGTTTTGTCCCTCGACTGACGTTGCAGTTCCCTGTTTACTTGTCCATCCATTTTACTTCATTGTGCGGTCATTTGAGTGCTGGCTTCACAACTTACGAGACCTCTGATTGTTTGTACTGTATATTGTGACTAAATATTGCCATCCAGTGTATTTGTCGAGCTAAACGAAATGTTTGAATAGTTTGTCCAAAGTCTGAGCCTCATTAATACAGATTGAATCGCTTTCTTTTTGTGAAGATTATTTTTTTTGAGAGAAAGGAATATTATTTTTGCTATGCTTTCGCTAAGTGATATTTAAGTTTGTTGTGAAGGAGTTGCCAAAGCTTATGCCAATAATCGGCGCAGTCCAATGAACGCCTGTGTCAACTCGCCTTTCTCTGCCTCTTAGCACTAAATGTGCAAAAAACTGCATCATTGTAATCTGTTTGAGGCAATGCTGAGCGTGCGTTAAATGCGTCAAATATTTTAACGTGATTAATTTAAAAAATAATTACCGCCCGTTAACGTGATAAATTTGACAGCACTAATATTGTTTAAAAATAAAAAGAACGATGAGTACTCATGTGGAGAGAGAGGCTTGTCTTCTAAAGTACTGTTGAATTCATGAGGCTCATGCAGTTTCTGACCAAAAAGTGAATGACCAAAATTCAGCTGAAAACAAGTGTAAACAGTATTATTGATTCCGTTTGGTGTTTTTTTTTTAAAATACAAACATCATTTTAATTCCAGAACAATAAAATATTGTAAGTGCCAGTGTTCGGCCCATTAGAGAGGCCCTTTAAGACCTTTTCATACTGCAGTTAGCACAGCCCAGTCTTCAAAGAACTGATTCATATCGTATGTGTTTTGAGGACACGACAAGGTGTTTGCTGTCATGGCACTGCACCACAAGTTGATAATAATTGACTTGGCGTCTTTGCTGTGACATCAGATATTATGCTAATATGCATTAAAAAGAGGGGCTGCCTGTTGTAATTTATGAGAGCTAAAAGCAATAGACTATCTATTGGTAAAAGAATCTATACTTCTTCCAGGTAGGCTAAAGAAACCACTTCCGAATATAGGCTAGAACTTGAACTAGAAAGTTGAAAGGTGTATTTTTGGATTGGGCTTATGGCAGCAATTTTGAGAGGTATTGGGACAGTTTCCATGGCTAGGGTTGTGTAAGTGAAGGCATAAATGAGGGAGAAAAGGGAAGGGAGGCAGGCTAGGAAAAATTGTGTGGGGAGACGATCCAGTTGACAGGGTGATGGCTTGGATTGCTGGATGAGTTCTGTAACTACAGAGAAAGTGTGGAGATTGGAGTTCTCCAATATTATCGGGTAGGCCGATAAATGCATTTTAAAATGATATCAGATAATATCGACATCGGTTTTTCATCATCGGTTTTGGGCCAATATGCATATGGCTGAAAACACAGACAAGGCTGAAAAAGCAGTTTCTGCTCTAGCACCCCTCTTTAAAATAAACTGCTGTATTTTAAGCCAAAAGAATGGTTGCGTTTGATAGAACAATTTGTCTATATGCTGCCATAGCAGATTCATGGCGCATTAAGCCCCCAAACTATTCTTAATTAGTCCGTTTTACCCTGGAAACCCCCGTTTACAGACGTCATGCAACCGCTTTTGTTTCAACTTAACCAAAAAAAGAAGGTAAGTAATTGTATTTATTATTTGAAATGTCTGTCATTTTTAGCTTAGAATAATTAATCAATGTCTAATATTTAGTTTGAAAAAAAAAAAGACTTTAAAAAATTATTCACTCGCATATTTTAAACTTTTAAACAAATTACGTCACAATGAAAAAAATGTAAAAAAGTCACGGATATTCACGTCATAACTATCGCTTAATTGTTTTTTTTTTTCCGTTACTGTCGCATTTTCCCCAATATTTTAGATGATAAATAATCAATCATAAAAAAAAAAAAAAAAAACATTTAAAAGGGTAAATATATGAAAAATGAAAAAGAGCATCTCGACCACTCCTTGATGTCTGCTTTTTCTGCATCGTGACCCTTGTTATTTTACCATGTTTCACCCATTAAATCCCCAAAAAATCCAGCTGTGGCCATTCACAGCTGTGTCTTGACACTCAGTGATTCATGCTACATGGAGTTTTTTATCGAGACGAGGTAAATCCACGGTAATCTCTCGTTAAAGTCATGGCGTCTGTAATTCTGCTCTCGCGTGCTCTCACCTCCAGATAGGGTTTTGCGGTTTAAAAATGTTTTTTTTTTTCTAAATGCCCTCCTGTTCAAAAATTTTCTTCCCCCAGAAAATTGAGATTTTAAGCTTTCTAAATATGTATCACACGTGCATATCGGACAATTTTGAAAGATGGCTACATCGGGGGTCTCAGAGCGGAACTTCAAGTCACCTGAGTGTTTTCCGCCATATACATTTTTTATAATTAAATTATCAATTAATATTATTATTACAAAGAACACGCAGGAACTCGATAGCTTTTGTGGAGGTTAGTAGCTGTTCCCCCAACTGCTGTGATGTCAACCTTCTTTATTTAGGGGCAAACGGTGGGATGGGAGGGGTCAGGAAAGCAACATAGAACATAAAATAGAATACATAGACTACATGGGGCCACATGGCCCAGGACAAAGGAAAGGCTGACTAGACAGAAGTTATCCTATCAGGTGACTAACTATAATAAGGAAAGTATAAATGTTAGCCGTATGCACAACAATTCCAAAAGTTTCAGTTCCAGCACTTTCTGCTGACGTCATCATATTTTGACTCGATCTCATTGCGACTAGAGAGGGTTAAATGGACGAGCTAACGGCTGCAGCAAGTGTACCATAGCAGTTCTTGCCATCTAAACATGTTGTGTGTGCCTAAAGCAAGCAGACTGAATACTCAAATACTAAAGCAAACTGATAAAAAGAAAAGTCAAAATGAATATGTGTAATAAGTGCTCTAATATCTATAGCCCTTGCTAAATCCTGTTTTTTTTTTCTCATGGAACAGATGCATGTGTTGACTTGCATTCATTTTTTTTTCAAAATGAAATGTCAAAATTCTGAATTAGTCTGAAAATCATGAAATTTTAGGTGTATCAAATGTACATTTGGCAATAAAGGGTTAAAGCCTCTTTTGTAACGAATTCTCCCAGTTAAATAACACTGAAAGATGGATATTCAATAAACATTTATATCTTTGCGTGTCTGTTCTAACAGGCGGATAGTGGATTTGACATTTATTTCAATCTCCTCGAGTTGGCAGAAAAAAAACGAAAATATTCTCAATGTTTAAATAGTCTTCATATTTTATGATCATTATAAATGCATTTACACAGCGAAATAACGCTGGAAAAGTTTGTTAAATATATTTCTCCTCTGAGACCAAAGCGCCACATTCGTTTACATTTAGCGAAGCCGATACAGGATTACGTATAGCACCTTCAACAATCAATTTGAACCCTTTCCATATCCCACTCCTACCATTGTTGTTTGCTTTTCAATTCCCCTGTCTTTAGTTTGTTTTTCACTTCTATAGCTACTCCATATCGAAAAGGAAATACGAGGAGGCTCGCGGAGGGCCCCGCAGGGCGCTGGGAGGGGACGATTGAAAAGAGCCACTGCGTTCACATGCGCAGGCATACACAGCGCCTTCTCTGTTTTGTCCAAATTATTTTTTTTATTTAACATCCACACATCGTTTTAGTATCAATATATGAATATATAAAAAAAGTTAGCGAGAGAGAATTTGGCCCGACCGTAAATAATCACACATAAGTCGCTCCAGAGTATAAGACACACCCTCTGCCAAACTATGAAAAAAAACTGCGACTTACAGTCCAAAAAATACGGTAGTCATAATATGTTAAGTCCAAGACCATGTATCTCCGTATCAATTTGACATCGGTATCGGATTTTTTGGAGTTTGACAATTTCGGGATATTGCTTATCGGTTAAAAAGTAATTATCGCGCAACTCTAGTAGAGATGGAAAGAGGTGGATGAGTGAAAGTCAACCGAGGGGTTTAGTTTAACTGCTCTAAGTTTCTGGTGAGTTTTCTTTTGAACTGAAAAATTATATAATGGAATTTCAGAGAGAGTGTGTGTATATGTGACTTGTGATTTCTATTATTGGAATTGATAATCCTGGAATAATAGTGTTTTTTTGTACCGTCAATGGAGTCCTTATAATGCAAGGTTTGGAAAGTGTACACTTCTTTGTGTCTACTGTATTGAGACCAGTTTTTGCTGTAGACGTTGAATTTGTTGAATTTTAGGTTTCATGAGACGAAGGGTGTGAACCAAGTGGCAGTTAGGGAGAAAGTCACCGATCTGTTTTTCGGGGCGAGGGATGTGACAGTGCTTTGGCGTAATGTGTTGTAATATAATACCAATTTATTAGCAGTGAATATATGTGTATGTTGGGGAGGCAAGATATTTTTCATTCCTAATGAGAGTAGAGCGGGTAATTTTCTTCATATTTTGGAATGAAACTGTGTGGTATTTTGCTGACAGAGAGAATCGAATCACTCTATTCCTGTAGCTGTCCGACATCTCTTGGATGTCTATTTGTCCACTTGGATTAATTTACTCTCCTTAAAATCAATAATTCTCCTTTGGATGTATCACGTAGGGCTTTGCCGGGAATGATGCAGTGGATTCGGTCGCAGAGACCTGGCGAAAGCGGCATCAACATCATCACCGCCGACTTCGTGGAGCTGGGCGAATTTATCAGCGCTGTCATCACCCTCAACTACCACATGGATGACGAAGACGACGACGATGCCACCTGAGAGCTGTTGGAGGGCTCGCCAAGGGAGCATGGTTACCCCACCTGCTACCGGGGATTTTTGGTCTGTGCTTCACTTTTCCTCCTTGACGTTTGTTTCAGTGGAGAAGTGCTGCTCCTTTCGCTTTATTTAGGGCTATAGTGAAGTGGTGAATGACACAGTGATGAGGTTGAGAGAAGAAACGTTACGATGGGTGAGTTAGGTACTGCATAATGACAGTCTCAGCCTACTAATTTGGGGAGGATTACGTCCCCTCTTTTAAGTGAGATGTACCAACTGAGCTGTAAAAAACATTGCTTACATCATACAAATTTAAGGCTTTTTATATATATGTTCACCATCATCTTACATGATTCTGGATTGTGATAACAAATTTGTCTGTTAAATTGTTGAATTGTAGGCTGGTGTTGGAAGGCAACTAATCCAAAAACATAGCAGTTGATGTATACATAGCCAAACTAGACAATTTAAAAAGTGATTTTTAATGTCTTTATTTTGAAAGGATTTTCCACCACATTTTTTTTTTTTTTTTTTTTAATTGATTAATTTGGTATTACTTTAGGATATTTCGCATTTACATTTTTGATGTTTTTATTTGATGAAATTATGTTGTGAAATCGCTCAAATTTTCTATGAAACAACAAAAATGTACATTTTCAAAATGTTTCTTCCCCAAACCAACAGGATAGTGTTTTTAATGTAGTTTTTATTCATAACCCACTTCATACCATACAGAAAGTGGTTGGTGAGGCTTGCGAGGAGCAATGAAACAATAAAATAACTCTTAAGCTTAAGCTGTTATTTAACATTATAATATGTTTAAAGTTATTTTTTTTTATAAAATATACAGTACAATGTGGGGAAATCACCAAATAGAAAAAAAACAAGATTTAACTTTTTGAGGGCTTATATAGGAAAGGAAATAAGACTGTACTGTTTTTAAGATAAATAAGGTTTTGCTTTGATAGTCTGTGAAGATATCACAAGCTCCGAATGAATTTGTGGTGGGTGCTGAGTCGTGATGTATAAAAATATTGCTCACCAGAGTCTATACAGTGTCTGTTTAAGCTTTCAATCCACCCCTTGTGCGTCTGTATTGACTACTGTGGTGCAGCGTCCATGAGTCACCATCATTGTTTTGTAGTCTTTCTGTTGACACACAACTTTAGAGGTGAATTTTATATCTAGTCAACTTTTTTTTTTTTTTGTAGGACTGCTTCAGTACTTTTAGATCGCAGTAGCACATTGATGTCTTTACTGGTGTCTCTGAATGTTGAATGATAGATGCATTGACAGAGGTGTGAGGTACAGTATAGGTAACAAAATAACATTTACCGTATTTTCCGGACTATAAGGTGCACCTAAAAGTCTTCAATTTTCTCAAAAGCCAACAGTGCACTTTTTAAACTAATGCGCTTAGGTATGGCTCAATATTGGTTAATCATGGCTTGACATTCCCTTTAGCGTAGCTCCATCTAATAGTGGATGCATAACTCAACCACTACTACTGCAACGACTAATACTACTACTGCGCCTTATAATGCAGTGTGCCCTATATATGAAAACAGTTACAAAATAGGCAATTCATTGAAGGTGGACTTTATGCTCCAATGCTCCTTATAGTGCGAAAAATACAGTACCTTTCATATACATTGTTTTTGTCCTGAGTGAGTTTTTTTTTTTTTTTTTTTTTTTAATTTAAGTGCACGCGTATTTGATTGATCAAGAGGTTTTCAGATGCAGATTATATGAGTGCTTTTGGTTATAGAAAAATACTGTAGATTTTTGTTGTATGTTAGATGCAGTGTGTGCAACTCTCTGGTAAGTCTTAAGTCATCACCTTTAAGTTCCAAGCGAGTTCTAAAAAAAAAAAAAAAAAAAAAAATGTTAACTTGATTCGCTGCCAAATTTAAAGCAACTTAAGTCATTACTTCATTAAAAGGGACTCATGAAAATGCCATGATAGTCCACTTTTACTATGGGTGTAACGGTTCAAGTGGATGTATTGAACAGTTTCCGTTTTGCATGTACGGCACTTGCGTATCGTTCCCGTTTTGTTTTATGCATTTTTTTCCTCATAAAAATGTATTTCTCACGCAAAACTGAAGTCCTGTGGGAGTTTCCGCACACAAGCTTTAAATGTCGGACACTCACGGCTAGTAGTTTAGACTTTACAACCTGTAAAGTCCTGTAAAACAAACACATGAAAAATGGCAACATGACAAAATGCAAGCGAGAAGATTGAGCTAAAAGACCGTCTTACTTCACTACTGTTGGGCCAGCCTGCTTCGAGGGGCTGGCGGCACGGAGACGGGTGCCCAGACCGCGGCTGGCTAGAGATGCTATTGTAGATGCCGACCCTGTTGAACACTTTTTAGCTTCCTTGTTAAACTAAGAATCCGTTATTAATTACTCGTCCCTGAAACACCAACTTTTAGGCATTCAAAATTGACACGCCCCTTCCCATTTGTCTTGTGAGCCACAATTTTTACATGTAAAAGGCTTACTTTGCCTCGCTTGTCAGAAAACTAAGATTGTTATTCCTTGATTGAATAGGTCTGGAACTTTTTTTTTTTTTTTTTATGTGATAAGCTGGAATTGGTTCATTTATTAATTTCACAAAGAGTCAAGTAAATTTTAATAATACACTTTGAAAACATACATTTTGTGATGTGGGTTGCAGTATCTTTGTCTGAAATTTAACTTTCGAGAGGGTCAAATTATGCAGAAAAAAGAAAAAAAAAATTGAGATGAGGGCATGCATTTTTTCACAGCGCTAATTATTTTGTCAGAGTTTTACGTGTGTATGTGAGAGAGAAAGAGTTAGAGAAGGATTTTTCTTCGTTTGCGTGTTGGTCATGAGTGAGAGCTGTTTTTATAGGTGTTTGAGTTTTTTTTTTCTGCGACTAATGTTTTTAGATGAGTGAAATTTTCTGTAATGTTTTTTTTTATATTCAGTGTGTGATATGCAAAATATATGTGTGGATTTTTAATGATGTGTTTTACCATTTTTGTGAGCGTCACCCTTTTTATGTGCGTAAAAAATTAAGCAAAAAACATTTCCTTCTACAGGTAAATGTTATTTCTGGCCTATATTGCAACTGACGGGGGTGTATTGAAAGTTTTAAGTGTCAGAAAAACTAAAACAGATAAGTGATTTTTGATCATTTTTTTAACATAGTCCCTCTGAAGGGCTGAACACTTTCCCCAACGGTGCTGAAACGCTTATATTCCGGTGTAGAAGAACTCTGGTTTGGGACTCAAGGTCAGGGTTATCCTTGGTTGTTGCTCTCAGGGGTCGTCCTGACCTTGGGTCATCTTCAACACTGTCTCTGACATGCTTGAATTATCAAATCAAATGTGTGATTGTTGCATATGAAGGGGCACTCTCTGCTAATATTCTCAAGCATGTCATCATAAATTTCTGAGGCAGTGATGTCTTTCAAATGCAGGTAGCTTATGACTACAATTTTCTCTTTCATCCATTTTTCATTGGCTCCTTGACCCTTGCTTATTCAAAAATCTGCAAAAAATATAAGAATCTTCATATACCCCTCATATACTGAAAAGAGGAAGTATATTCTAGACAAAATAAAATGCAGCACTTTTTGCAGAGAATGTATCCTTTGAGGATTGGTGTATCATTCCCTTATGTCCAGCCATTATGCTAACTATTTGGGACTGTTGAATGTGTTTTAAAAGTCAGGTGTGTCATGTAGTTGCTATGAAAAGTCCTGTTTGTATGCTTTCATGTCTTTGATTCAGCGTGCTTTTTTGTTTTATATTGTGTTTGTACATACTGTAACTGCAAAACACTATATTGCCAAGAAATTTACCTCTTTACTATGATTATTCTTCTTTGAAATACAAATTTGGTAGCGGTGTGCAGACAAACTATTGAAGAACCACTTTGATGCACAAGCTCTGTGCATCCATTTTATCTCGATTCCGAAACTTGCATGACTTTCAGACATTTTTTTCTCCCAGTTGCAGTCAAAAAGACTGACACTGCACAAATGACTTGAGACTTGAAAAGGACGTACAAATTGTGATGTGAGGTCATTATCGTCTTCCCTGGTCAAAGCTGTTGTCATTGCTTTTATGTCATGTTGTATGAAAAATAATACAATGATACAATAAAGGAGTCCTTTGCTGTTGTAAAACTGAAACCTTTGTTCCAAGAGTGGCAACTAAATAAAAGTCAAATATACAAAACTGTCTCTGCTTGACCTTCGTCTGTCTTTGGAAATTAATTACCAGATGTAGCTCATGCAGGCTACCTGATGCCTGTGGCACCAAGTTGGTGATCACCGCTCAAAAACATCAACGAAACAAAACTGTCACAGACAAAAACATAAGTGGACCCTCATGAAACGAAAAAAAATCCAAATCCATTCCAAGACCAAACTCGTAACGTGAATGTGCTTGTATCGTGAATGGATTTTATCCATAAGAATGAATTAAATTCCAGTTAATGCATGTGACACTTTCCATGACCCCCTCCATGTTACTCTTATATAATAACTTAAAGCATCGTTTCTAAGGCTAAATAATCTGAAAAAGAAAATAAGATATAAAAATTATGTTATTTATATCCATCTTCCATGAGGGCTGGGGTTTTTTAGCGGCGTAACAAAAATGCAAGCCAGCCGAACTTGTACTCTTTACAAATATTGCTATCATGCACACTCTTTTCATGTTTTTTTATTATTTCTTGCTTTGTATGAATTCTGAGCACTCTTTGTTTTTCCTCACCACTGTCTTTGGTTGCCATTTTCCTGGTGGACATGGTTAATGTTTACTTGTAAGCACAAATGATTCAGATGCACTTTGATATAGCATTACACGACGAGGATGAGGCAAGTGGTGGGCAGATGGATGGATTCTGTTGATGGGATATGCTCGTATGCTGAGACACTTGGGGAGACGAAGCGAAGAAGGGAGCTTGCATGCCACCTGGCAGGATGCCGAGGCACTCGGACATGCCAAGCAATAGAGAGGCTTTTCTGAGTCTCGTACAGGGAATTTTTTTCTTGCATAATTAGACTAATTAGACTGGGCAGGCGGTTGTGTGGACCCAAGTGCAGAGAAAGGGAAGCGAGGCAGATAGACAGTGCAAAAAGTATTTAATTAAAACCAACATAAAACAAAGTACAAACACAACGACCGGGGAATCCAGCAACTCTTAAGGCAAACAAAAGTCAGGGTACCAACAAAAGACTGTTATCAATAACTTACTTAGGCTGAGTAACACGAGGGCTGCAACGTAGGAACGAGCAAGAATAGACACTGACGTGAACATGCACATTGACAATTTTGCGACAAGACAACAAAAACGGGGAGCTTATATAGACACAGACACGGGGTAACGAGTCAACAAGGAACAGGTGGGTGGCGCTGGAGGATGCAGATTGGAGGATACACTAGGAGCAAGCAAGCAGAACAGGTGAAATCAATGGGTAATCACAGGGACAAGTCACACTAGGAGGAAAAAAAACCCACAAAACCTATCACATTTTCTCTTGTGATGATGCTCGTATCATGAAAAAATTCTTGAGGCGTGGTGCTTGTATGAAGAGGCTTTTCAGGCGTCTGCATTGTGACAATCTGCTTGCAAAATGAGACTTTTCTTCTCTTGTGATGATGCTCGTATCTTGAGGGTTCATTGTATTTACAATTAAACTGTTTTATTCCCTTTCAGTGAGTGAACAAGCTTATTAAGTCCAGTTTGCAAGGAGCCAATCATATTACAGGCAGCAGATTCCCCAAAATCTAATTTCTGGTAATGCCAGTTTAAATAGCAGCCAGTACCTTGACTTTTTAAAACCTCAGTGTACCATCAAACCAGCAATCGGCACATGCCTAGTTATAGCGCCTCACTGAATTTGTGTATGGGTGTATAATTGGAGTGAATTCGGGTAAAGTAGGTGGTTTTGTTTACATTCAACTTCCATTACTGACCCATCTGTAATTTATTGCACCTGTTTTGTACATTTCATTTAGTTTAAGGTCGGTTGTTGGTAAATTTTTCTTGCTTGGCACGACCAGACTGTTCTCCCTGTATTTTTCAAACACTGTGAGAGTCTGGGACCCAGCCCATTAATGGCCTCTCGAGCAAGCACAAAATCAACCGTCCAATCAGATTCGTTTATTTGCGTGACGTGTTTTTAACGAGTAACGTCACTCTTCCGTGCCGGAAGTTGTCTCCACAACAACACAGATGGCGAACAGGAGAGCCGAGAATATGTTCCAATCCACGGTAAAATCAGTTTTAAATGACCAAAAACACATCGAAACAAGTCACTTGACAACAGTCCGTCTCGCGCTAGCCATGCTGAATAAACTCCACTCTCATCGTATGTTCATCTCCGCTCGCAAGTCCCTCGTCACTTTACTAATGTCACGTCCGCCCGTTGCTGATTGGTCCACTTCTCTGTCTGTTTGCTGTGGCTTGCTCCGCCCTAGAAATTTTATCCGCCGAATGGTGGCCAGACTCAATAGTTGGAACAGCGGTGAGTCTGGTGTACCAGGCTAGAATTTTTCTGTTCTAACTTGGTATTCAAAATAACCAGTTTGATTAGAAATTTAGCCTTTCAGTGACCTGTTTAAAAAGTAGTTGTAGGGTAAACTGTAAGTGCTCCAGAAACACCAGCTTTTATTATACATTTTTTATATTATTATTATTATTATTATTATTTAACCTTTTACAAATGGGAGACAAGGGGTCGTGGAAGGTAAAATGTGTTGTTCCCGCTGCTGTCATTTTTGTAGCATCCCGACATATGAAAGATGAAACTGCAAAAAAAAAAAAAAATAATAATAATAATAATAATAATACAGCAAGTGTTATCTCATATATTGTAGTAGTGGCATGAGTGATCATGACATTTCAACAAATATTACATGCTTCAGCTTCACCAATTAGTGCAAAGTAGTAGATGAACTTTTTAGCTGGATATGAAGTGTATCGATAACATTATCAAACAGCTTTCCACACGGTACCTGTCTGCCTTCCTTACCGCATCACAACAGACATACCCTATCCAGCTTCTCCACAGTGTGACCGTGGAACAAGCAGCACTTGGATTTTAGGCTTTTTGGCTGCCTACGTGCTCAGGAGCATCCTAAAAAATATATATAAATATGATTTTAAAAAATCATCCTAGTTACCACGGTGATGAGAATAGAAGTGGGCGAGCGGTGGCACACGGGGTGACCTTGCACAGACTGTGTTGTATAATTCATGTAATTTTCTGTCATTCACTTTGTAATTCACCGTGTAAACTGAGAATACGCCTGGCATGAAACTGGAATGCTTGGTTGTTTTCTCATGTGTTCTGAGTACATGTTGGCTAAAATTATCGACAAAAAAACCCATTATTTTCTGAGAGTATTTAGAGTATCAGATATCACCCCTTCCCTGCCCAAAAGCATAGTATTGTATAACATGACAGAAATAAGTACTTTTTTTTTTTTTTTTTTAAGCTCGAGTAGTAGAATCACATTACATAAAAAAGTTTACTTTCACAAAATTGTAAAACAACAGTAGTTATGATAGTGCAGCTAATTTGTACTATACTGCTACAAATGTACCATAGCCAAAATTATTTTTTCTGAGCCAAAGTCACAATACAGAAAAAAAAAATCAATTCAATTTCAATTTTTGTGAAAATGTAATTACAATATTATGAAATGTTCTATCATCTACGGCAGTCGCAATTTTATTAATATGAGCAATATATGTATAACGGGTGTCGTCATGGTTCAGCTTTTGTCATATTGAGATAATTTAATTATAAAAAATGTATATGGCGAAAAACACTCAGGTGACTTGAAGTTCCGCTCTGAGACCCCCGATTTAGCCAACTTTCAAAATTGTCCGATATGCACGGGTGATACATCTTTGGAAAGCTTAAAATCTCAATTTTTGGGGGGAAGAAACAATTTGAACAGGAGGGCATTTAGAAAAAAAAAAAACATTTTTAAACCGCAAAACCCTATCTGGAGGTGAGAGCAAGCGAGAGCAGAATTACAGACGCCATGACTTTAACGAGAGATTACCGCGGACTTACCTCGTCTCGATAAAAAACTCCATGTAGCATGAATCACTGAGTGTCAAGACACAGCTGTGAATTGCCACAGCTGGATTTTGGGGGGATTTTATGGGTGAAACATGGTAATATAACAATGGTCACGATGCAGAAATCGCAGACATCAAGGAGTGGTCGAGATCATATATTTACCTTTTTAAACATTTTTTTCCAATTTTTCTTTGTTTGGATCGATTATTTATCATCTAACATATCGGAAAAAATGTGACAGAAACAAAAAAAATGCAATAATAATAATAATAATAATAATAATGAATTTATTGTCATTGTCATCATCATCATAATCATTGACAGTTTCAGAGTGTGGAATTTGCCCGAAAGAAAGACGATGATAGACAAAGGAAAGATGGGAAAAAGCAAATGCTTTTCGATACCCGTCCCCTAACAGCCCGGGACGCACAGTCAAGCATGTTTGTGTTACAGTCCAGTTATTATCAGTTTTTTTTTTTTTTGTTTTGTTTTTTCACATATCATTCAAAAGTCATTGATTGCCATGGAATTTCACATATTGTCAATTTGAGTGGGTTCATTGTATCAGTTGATGTCCAAGTTGGTGTAGGGAGTTTAGCTTATTTCTATATTTCTTAAACTTCTCCTCGCAGGCCCTGTCCTTGGGAGATAAAATACTCATACAGCGCTGTTTTCTTTTTGCAAGCGTTGATAAGCGTCTTGGTCATCCAAGGT